>NC_092338.1:36572500-46572500 GCF_046630445.1 Rutidosis leptorrhynchoides
ATTAAAATAAAATAAAATAAAATATAAGAGAAAACAATACCGGAGGCGTCATTGTTTCGAATTTTGGGAATGAACTGAACGCACGGTCCAGAATATAAACCCTAGACGACGAGTAATTGGGAATGATATACCGCAACAAGTTCTAGTTTACCTCCTCATGAAAACTAAATAGTTACAAAATAGCCCCCTACACTTACTAAATTTTTAATATTTCTATAAAAACATTTTTTTGATTAGAAAATGAACTTTTAAAAGGCAAACAATCAATTTAGTTACATCCCAGCGTCCTAATTTATTGAAGAAAGTCCCAATTGGGAATGATATGAAATTTAGAGATTTATTATTTATTTTTTTATGGGTAAATTGCCCAAATCATCCCTGTGTTTATGGTTTTTTTGCTCAAATTGTTCATGTGTTGATAAGACTGCATATATCATCCTTAAATATTAAATAACGTCCCAAATTAGTCTCTGCCTTAACTTTTGATAACTCTCAGTTAGTCAAAAATACATTATTTGTCCCTGAAGTTTCTTAAAAGATTGCAACAAAAATCCTCTTCATCATCTTCAAGATGAAGTTTTAGTAAAAACTTAAACAAACACAAGCGTAGATTACTAATAACAAGTAAATTAATCACTACACTTTTAACCATTAATTAATTAATTCACTTCATGAAGTGATAAAAAGAACATTTTACTTGCTTCTGAATGAGGGTATAAACCGATTTCTGAAGGGTTGATTATTTTGAATTTTGATCACTGTGAAAAGTAAAACAGGGTAAAAATGTAAAATTCTAAATTAGAAATGACACACAGGCAAACCCAGTAACAAAGAAGATTAGTATTATCTACTCAGATATAGGCAACATATGTAGCAAATGAGGAGCAGTTCAAATTGGGTAATTTTTAGTACGGGTCAAAAACTAATCTAGGTTTTTGAGTAATAGCATTAAAAGGTCACATGGATTAACAATAAACCACATGCACGTTTGACCTATTGGGCCCGTTTTCAAGTCGGGAGATAAAGCAATAACCTTTACTGACCCGTTCTTAAAAACATGACTCAAAATTGCCACCATGATAGAAAACAATAGAAACTCATATTACAATGGGCTTTGCGTACTGTAACACCTACACAAATAGTATATATTTTAGCTGTAATATTGAAATCATAAGAGATTAAAGACCAACATGGTACTTATCGATCATGCGGCGGTCATCTTCAATAAGCTTTGACTCATGTTCTAGAGATCTTTAACGAAGTGAAATAATTAATTAATGTAATTAATTTACTTGTTATTATTAATCTACGGATGTGTTTTTTTATGTTTTCACTAAAGCTTCATCTTGAAGATGATGAAGATGATCTCTGTTGCAATCTTTTAAGAAACTTCAGGGACTAATCATGTATTTTGACTAACTGAGAGTTGTCAAAAGTTAAGGCTAGGACTAATTTGGGACGTTATTTAGCATTTAAGGATGATTTATGCTATTTTGTTAACACATGGATGATTTAAACAAAAAACCATAAACACATGGACGATTTGGGCAATTTTGTCTTTTTTTATTTTTTAATTATTTTTTTTAAGAAAAAGATTTAATCCCTCCGTCCCATCACAAGTGTCCACATTTCCATTTTAGGATGTCCCATTTCAAGTATCCACTTTGTGTTTCAACCAATGAGAAGAAGTTATTATGGAGAGAGAAGATTTCTGATTGGTGAAGAATGAAGTTAGTAGAATTTCCTAAAACTGTGTGCAAAAAGTAATTGGACACTTGTAGTGAGACGGAGGTAGTATTATTAGAAGGAAAAAAAAAAGTTGATCATTTTTATGGATATTTAGATTTACATTTTGAAAATTAATTATGTATTTTAGATAATTATAATCAAATACATAGTAATTAGCTATAGCAAAACGTGGTATCCATTAACATTGTTTTAATTTGATTATGGTATTTGATAACTTAATAATCAATTTTGTAACTATTTAGTAAATAAGATAATTTGATAGTCATCTGAACTCATGGAGGTAAAAATTTTAAATTTTTTAACTATGCCACCGATACGCTCCTAGGGTCGTGTTTTTTTATAAAGTTTCAATAGTTACAAAAAACACTAAAGATACAAAGATGGCTAGCTATAATAATAATAATAATAATAATAATAATAATAATAATAATAATAATAATAATAATAATAATAATAATAATAATAATAATAATAATAATAATAATAATAATAATAATAATAATAATAATAATAATAATAATAATAATAATAATAATAATAATAATAATAATAATAATAATAATAATAATAATAATAATAATAATAATAATAACTTCCCACTAATTTTTTGTAAGTTTTAAAACTTTTAAGTTAATATAATTTCCATTTCCATAATAATAATAATAATAATAATAATAATAATAATAATAATAATAATAATAATAATAATAATAATAATAATAATAATAATAATAATAATAATAATAATAATAATAATAATAATAATAATAATAATAATAATAATAATAATAATAATAATAATGCAATTAATAAAGTTCATAAATTTAGGAAATTTGAGTTTCACAAGTGCTTAGAATCCATGATTACATGATCAGCATAGGGCTTAAATCTACTTGGTTCTATTTACACATTTGACTCATGCTTCGGGTAGCCATGAAACCCATAAGTACATGGGCTAGCTTCCAAAGCAACAGTCAGTCAAGTTAAACTGACCAGCAGCGAAACACAAATAAGGCTCAGTTGGCTAACTGTTTCTGTTTTGCTTCGATTGCTTCCTTGAGTTTCCTACCCAATGCATATGCTAATGGAGGAGGCACTGCATTTCCAATCTGCTTGTGCTTATGCTGAATGTTGCCAGAAAACTTGTAGCCATCTGGGAAACCCTGCACACACATAATTAAAAAATAATTTAAAAAAAAAAGAAAAGGCTAAACCTAGTGCACCCATCTAGGTTCATTGGCTATGTTTTGTAATAATTGAGATCCTTGCATTTTGCAAACTAGCTAGTGCAACGTTATGGTTTTTGTAATCAAAATAACACACAAAATTTTAAAAGCACGAGCAGGCCAAAGTACCAAACCCATATACCCATTTTTACCCATAATAAAAGATGACATGTTTGAACCTGTGTAGCACAAAGTTACACATGATGCATAAAGTCAATAAGTAAATAATATAATAATAATAATAATAATAATAATAATAATAATAATAATACGTATATATACCTGAGATCGAGCACATTCACGAACGGTGAGAATGCGGTCCTGGTCAGGGTGGAAACACATGCCAACCTTACCCATAGGTTGAGGATCAGTAATAGAAGTTGGAAAATTTCCCTCCCAGTCAAGCCGTCCAAACAGACCTTTCCACTGGTTATGCCTTTTGGCAGTGTTTGGTAAACACCATGGTATAAGGTCCACCATTTGCCCAGTTGACAACTTAACCTGCAATAATTTCATTCAATTTAAACATTAGACAACAATCAAAATATCCTTCCTTATAATGACCAATCAATTTCATACCTTTTCTGCAGGGAGGTCTCGCCAGTCAGCACCGGGGCATTTAGGAATTCTTTGACACCTAATCACATTCAACTCGTTCATTTCTTTTGATATATGGTCTGTTAGTGAACACGTGTCTCCCCTGATTCTCTTTTGAAACCATGAGATGGCCTCGTTCTTGTACTGTACACAACAAATACAATACAATTTAGTAAGATACATCAAATGGGGTGGTGGACAAATAACAAAAATGACACAAGTGACTATTAATTATTAATTAATGGGTCAAACTCAGACTAGTCTGGGTGACTTGCAACATGTTCTTATTAGGTCAAAGTTGTCGACATGTTCTTATTAGGTCAATGTTATCAAATGTCCATTTTAGTTGGTCAAAGTCAAATTTAATAGTTTGAGGCCGGATTTATTAGTTTCAAATTGGTTAAAGATAGTCAGATACAGTCAAAGCTGGTCAACACCTGACTAGTCTGAGTTGGCAATCTAGTCCCTAATGGGTAGCAACTTTTACAACCTTCCCATAGTATGTATTTTTAAAGTGTAAAACCTCAGAACACGACTTACTAATTTACTAGTGAAATTATTTCTTACTTGTAATCACTATTATTCAAGAAATAATCATTAATTACCTCCATAGTTGTTGCAGAAGCTCCATTTCCAACAGGGGGAAGATCACCAATTGTATCTCTAACAGTTATTGCACGAAACGGGGCACCAGATGCAGTACTTCTAACAGCACCATATTGGGTATTATCGTTCAGTGTGACCCGAAGTTGAGGACTAGCAAAAACATGCATAGGTTCGGGCCACTCGGGCAATATTTCTTCAGGAGAGGCTGCCCATATGAATGCACGTTTACGTGATTGAGATACACCAAAAGCCCCAGCCTCCAGTATTCCAAATCTCACCTACAATTCATTAAAAAAATATTGCATTGCATCATTAGTATAATGTTTATGTTTATTATTTTTTAAAAACTTGTGCATTACATTTGGATCAGAACTTACCTGATAACCCATTTCGAGCAGTGATGCAAGTGCTAAACGAAACGTTTGGCCCTTGTTGAAGGACACGAAGTTCCTAACATTTTCTAATAAGAAAAATTTGGGGCGGAAGTACTCAGCAAACGATAAAAATGCTAATATCATTTCACACTGAACCTTACTCCAGGTACTTTGATTGAACCTGTTCATGCCAGAAAACCCCTGCAAATAGCATGTTAATTATAGTTAGGACCCGATCTTTGAAAACTTAGTCAGATGAAACTGTCTAACAAGTTGAAAATTCGCGTAGTGTATTTATAATGCATACAGCCTACAGAATCACTTAGGCCCATTGACCAGAACACTCAACCCCCTATCTTTGGCCCATTTGGTCTTAATTTTAGAATTTGGTTTGAATTGGCACCTGGCATGGAGGGCCACCATTAATGAAATCGACTTGTCCGGGTCGAGGAAGATTTTTGATCATGTCATCATCAAGCTTCGCAGCCATTTCTTCAGCCTCGGAAGTCGAAATACAGTCATCTGTGTCCCCGCATGCTGTCATAATAGCCCTGTAATCCAAGGTTTATCAAAAACATAAAATTACTACATATTTTTTTTTTCAAAGAATTGGATATTATTATGTAAATAAATACAAGAAGTTGTAGAACCTTAGTATGACATTGCAATTTTGCACAAATGTGAGTGCATCAGGATGATTAAGTTTGAATGCATCTCCAGCAGGTTGTTCATATTCAATAGCCCATTTGGTTACCGATGCCCCTGTAAATAAACATAAAAAAAGTCACAGCCTTTTAATGGAAGAAAATAGATGGGCAATTGGGCCAAGAGTATTTTAGTTACCAGCTTTTTGTAGGCCTTCAGATAAGCCACCGCACCCAGCAAAAATATCTAATGTGACTAAACGATTCTTCAGACCCGAATTTTCTTGATTGTCGGTCATTTCAATATCTTGTTCTCCTTCTTTAGACTTCCCTTTTCTCTTTCTAATTGCAGCTTCATTGACCATGCTTTCTTTCGGAGGACTAAGCTTGATGTTAACAGGTAACTGTTCAAAAAAGGTGAATTACAACTGTCAAAAATGACAAATAAAATCACAAAGACAACTTACTTCTTATAATGTTATTTGCATCAAGTTGGGAACTTGAACCATTTTACAGTTTTACTTTAATAACATTAAGCATCTAATTAAAACAGACATATTACAATAATAATTATAATTATGTCAAGAACTAAAGACATTACCTGCTTTAGAGAACCCTTATCTGGATCATAAAGACGTTCACAAAAGAAGACATGCTCAACAACATACGTGCCATCCAAAGAAGAGACGTCTTTCTTTCTTTTAACTTCACATTTTCCTTCTAAGGCTGAAACTGGCAACTTATGCACTTCTTCACAGTAATATAACTTAAAAAATTACAATTAAAAATAAGAATCAGTATATCAATCACATCACAAGATTAACAACCTGGAAAAAAAAAGTTTATTAACCTGATAAAGAGAAATCACAAAAACATAGATAAACAGTACCTCTTGAATGTCAGACAGGTATGCTTTGTCTGCAGACAAATCCTCAGGTCTATAAAATCTTCTGACTTCAACCATTACTGATTCTGGGTCGACCCGTTTTACATTTTTGGAGGATTCAATCCGCATCAACTGGCAAACAACGAACGGTTTCAGGCCTACATTCCTCCCACCTTTAAAAGTTCCATTACTCTTATCATCTGAATCAAAATGATAAGGACCAACATACAGAAAATCATCAAGATTATACTCATTTCCCATGTACTTAAACCCTGTCTTGGATTCATTCACCTCAAAAACCTCACTTTTTTCCTCATCTTCCACAACTTTACAAGAATCACAAATCCCATTTCCGATTCCCATTTTATCAGTTTTTAGAGCAAAGAAAGCACCTCTTTGAGGCCAATATAAACTCTTACAATAATACTCAACCGGTAACCCTTTATTTTTCCTTTCTTCAGCCTTTGCTCTATCCAATTTTTCAAACTCTGCATTAGCTTTTCGATGTTCATGACCCCATGGCAATGTTCTTATATTCACCACCACAGATTGTATAGAATCATCAAGTTCAAGATCCACACAATCATTGGTCAAAAACAACTCTCTTTCATTTGCTATGTTGCCAAGAACAGTTTCACAGCCTTTCAACATCAATCGGCCATGAACAAATTTTCTAGAATCAGAGTCTTCAAATAAGTATTCTACAAAATAAATAGAATCATCAACCATCACTGAACTACCTAAAGCAACCACCTTTTCTCTAACAACTGCCTCCTTATAAAGAGTCTTTTCACCAGATAACTTCCCAACTGCTGACCCGACCCACCTGATGTCAGTTTTCGACCCACGGGTTTTCTTTTCCTTGGATGCAGGTGGCAGTTTGGGTGATACTTGTACAGCAACTGTGTTTTCTTCTTCAGGTTCTTCACAATCTTCCTGCTCGTTTTCTTCTTGTTCATCTTCCTCTTCATCTTTTTTCACATCAACAGAATCACCCTCTTTTACCTCTTCAGGTGAGTAATTTGAATAAAACTCACCCCAGATCCTGTTTATGAATCGTGTTGTGGTTGCAGGCATTGCCTTACGTTTCGATACAACGGGCCCCAGTCCAGCTCGTGGATTCAGATTTGATTCTTTTGTCAAGATTTTCTTTTTCTTCACTAACCACTTGGTGTGATGTCTTTCCTCCATTTTATCTTCAAGACCCGACACAAAAGCACACTTTCTTATTGTTTCATCTGGAAACTCTGCAAATTGTTGCAAGATAATTTGACCATGCACCACTACAAACCTCTCCACGATTGCAGGGTTTGAAGATACATGAGCAGGGTGGTTCTTTTCAAATTCAGATAATCTCTTTATGACTTCAGCAAATGACAACTTTGATGCACGTGTTTGCTCTTTCAGCAACGTGATAATTGCTATAGCAAGCCTTGCAGTCTTAAGTACTGTATTATACCAAGGGGCATACTGCTTTGAAGGCTTTCCTAGTCTGTACCTGAAACCAAACAAAAGACAAGTATATTAAAAAAAAAAAAGTTCCAGAAACTATTAGATGATCTACATTGAAAGTGGCAAGATGAGTGGGTAGGGCAAACTGGGTAATGCAGCAAAACAGATTCTTTTGGTCGATTACATAAGGTAATTAAAGGTATATTATAATTTAAAAAAAATATGTTGCAGTACTTAGCCAAATCTATGAACAAATAAAACATTAAGACATTTGCATAGATTAAAATTACATGCACCTGTTCACTTTTTAGCTAAAAAATACCCATACCCATTTGAGATAAACCAGAACCCAACTTGGCCTGCTTTAAAATGACCATCTTTAGATACTATACACCAAAATAGATTTAAAAAAATGAACAGAAATAACAATTAGAACTCACCAGGCCATATCAGTTCGGATTGAAATAAAAACCATTGATGATCCAAATTCAATCATCCACTCCTTTATAGCACTCAAGTAAATAGGGATGCCATCTTCATTTAGTGCACTAGATGAACCTGATGCACTACCGGCTTCATCATCCAAACAGAACCCACTTCCATCATCAGCAGTCATTACACCCGAACCAAACACAGTGACATCAATATCAGCACATGGCTTCATAGGAAGAAGCTCAAGCGAAATCAATCTTGAGTCACAGTTATAAAGTGACCAGTTGTGAAGCATGCTTCTTGGTAGTTGATCCGGGTCATCTGTTTCGAAATCATCAAAGATTACATACTCATCTGCTTCATCTTGTAGAGTATTTTTGTAATACGCAGGGAGTGGATAATCATTTGCTATTTCATCTTCGTTTATCTGAACATAAAACTTGCTCGATGAATTGGCGTGCCTTTGGCGTTTTGTCTGCTTCATTGACTGCCAGTTTTCATTTTCTTGCAAAACCCGAGCCAACTTCATGTCTTCATCTTCAACAGCACCAGGTGCATGCCCATTTGACTGATTGACTTTTTCTCCATCCCCAATCTTTAAGGTTCCATTCTTTGATCCTACAACTGGAACATTTACACACTCTTGATGTTTTTTGCTTTCGTCCCTTAGTGATTCAAGAACCGGCATTTCAACAAAGGGCTTATCGGTACTATTAGGTGCATCATCTAGCCCGACAAGTTGCTCATAAATAAACCCGCCCCACGAAATGATCAAATCCCGAATCGACACTCCGTTTGGGAAATTCTTACTCCCTCTCATTGAGCGAACAAGTGCAGCAAGTAATTCATCGAGGCTTAAATCCGGGTTGCCCCCAGAAGACTTTGACAATAGTTTGTAAACTTCAACACATGCATGGGCTTTTTCGTAAAAAAGCCCGAAAAGCTTTTTGTATGTTGCAGCGGGCTTAACACAGTCATAATCAGCTAGCTCTGTGGAGACCCAAATGACCGGTGACCCGTCTTCATAACCAGATATTGACCAGTCTTCAATTCGCCCAAATCCTTCACACCGAACCCCTGTTGACTTTTCTTTGTCAGAAGTTGTTTCGAGTGGTAATATTTGGCCAGAGATGAATATATCATCCACTTCGAGCATTTCAACGGGTTGTGGGTTCCCATCAGCATCATGAAGTATGAAATCTGAGAGTCTTCTATTGGGTCGTGGGTCATCTGGGCCAGGTACCATACTTAGAGCAGCTATTTCTTCTTCAACTACTTTGACTTTTTTATTCTCAATTGTTGCAGACTTTTCAGACAAGCGGACTGGTTTGGTTTTGAAACTTGAACAAGAGGCAGCCCGTTTCGGCATTTTTCTTGAAACAGGGGAAGCCTCAGCATTGTCCGGCTTTACTCTCTTTTGCTTAGATTTGGTTTCAACTGTAACATCAGACACCTCAGTCGTGGCTTTGACTTTTTTACCTGGTTTAACATCAGACAACTCAGTTGTGTCTTTGCCTTTTTTACCTTGCTTAACATCAGACACCTCAGTTGTGGCTTTGACTTTTTTACCTTTCTTACCATCAGACACCTCATTTGTGGCTTTGACTTTTTTACCTTGCTTAACATCAGACACCTCATTTGTAGCTTTGACTTTTTTACCTTTCTTTTTCATATCTGAAATACAAAAGTTAAGCTCGAGAAGTTAGAAAAATTACAAGATATTTGAAACATGTAAAGGAATTCAGTACTTAAACAGATGATGAATGCAGTTTCAGGATGTAGAGAATACAAACAAAAAATATAAATTAAAGCCTACTGTTGTTTAAGGCATTTGAGAAAAAACTAATTATCAAGATTCATGTTATGGTCAAAATAAACTAGTATTAACATTCAAGTACTGAAAACATATTTCTGATGAATTACAAGTGTTATTTCTCCATTGCAAGGAAAGGGTCGTATTATATACGCCTAGAACTTCGCTCATCTTTTTAATGAGAAAATCACTACTCGTTTTCGTAGAAAATAAATGAACACAAAATCAACATAAAAGTCAGTTTTTATATACCGACAAAAGTACAAAAGAGTTGACGGTATTTCCCGATTAGATAAAGAAACGTCATCAAACGCTCTTCTATTTAATTGACCTAAAAAACATAATGATTGTCCCACAAGCCCTTTGTCAAAATCAAGACCTTAATTATCATTGTCCGGGGTGGAATAGTCTCAAGCCGAAAATCGTCATCAATTGCCTAAGCACATCTCTGACTCAATTATCAAGACCTTAATAACTTAGCAATGTATTGACCCAACCCAAGTTAACAAATAATAAAAACTGCAATGTGACAACTTTAATCATATAATATATAATATCGTTAAGATAATAAAATTGTTGCAAAATGTACCTACAAAGCAATTACAATTCACTCACTCTCAATTTATTATTTTACATATGAAGCATCTTGTGATAAATTGAAGATGAGATGACAAACTAAAGAGATTATAAAATGCTTCCAACTTTACTAAAATTGGACACCTAGTGTTAATAGCTTATAGTTGCATGTATCTCAAAGTACATAACCAAAAACTATAGTTTTGAAATTATAACATTATATATTTAATATTTTTATGGTTACAGAACCAACATTTTCCTATATATATTCGTATTTCCTATTGTTCAGCAGCTATTAAAACATATGATGATTTTAGCTAGTATTCATATAGTTATGTTACACAATACAGAATATACACTATATTTGAGATCATGCTTGAAATGACTCCACACACAAACACAATAAGTAAAGAAGTTCACAAGAAACATGTGTCCCTATTCTATGTTACAGTTACACGATAGTTACTTAATAACCCTAACAAATAAATTTAAAAATAATTGCAGACCCCATAAGTAAAAACGTACATATATGATTAGTTTTGCAGTTTACAGATCTGTTAATTCAAAAAAAGATTTCAAATTGAACAATATCAACTATCGACAATATAACCATATATGTCTACAGCAAACAACACAGATTTATTAACACCCAAGTATAAAAATCTAGCTATATGTTAGATGCAAAAGTAAACAAGCAAAATTAAGATTCACCTGCCCATTCGATCTAAATCAAAGTAAAATTAAAATGCCAATTATGAATTGAGTAATGCAAGTCACCCATAATCATTATGTTCAATCCATTCATGGAAAGAAAAACATGAGAATGTTGACTAAAGATGGCAACAAACTAATATGAACAATATATAGTTCGTCATCAAAACGATAGACCAATATAGCAACAATATGTATCAGGCAATTAATACTTCCATCCAAGCATGAACAGGTAAATAAAGAGAAACATTCAAATTAACTACAACATAAAATACAAGTGACACAACTCTATTAGAAACTAGAGTTTACTCAGCTTTCTTTGACTTTCTTTCATTTCCTTCATTAAACAAAGCTCGTAAACTAAATCTAAAAATATTTTTTCCCTTTCCTCACATAGAAAAACTCAAAAACACATTAATTTTGATACCAACATGTAGCAAATTTATGTAGATAAAATACTCCGTTCATTCAACAACTTAAGCCCTCTTCCATAGGTTATAATGTTCACAATAAATTACTTTATTAAAAGTGTTAATATGTTATAATCGAAAGCCTTTGTCTATTCCAACCTAAAACATTCATCAATTAACCATTTGAAAAATGTTTACCTAAAACATACAAGTACAATATAATAAGCACCAGGGCCATCTCTGAGTTTTGGGAGGCCCTTGAAAAAATCTAATTAAACGTTGAAAGACAATTACTATATATCTAGGCAATATTATACAGTATTTTTATCTCCGAGTCTGAAATAAGCTCTCATTGTACATATATATGTCATCAGATTAATTGAAAATCGATTTCAATAAAAAGTTCATACAAAAAACATACTGAAAAATACCTTAAGTGATCTACGATTTAATCTCTTTCAAATCGTGCTTAGATTTTGACGCTAAACGCACCAGTAATGTTTAGTTAATTTTATGAAGAAAAAAATAAGGAGTAAATAAATACATAAATAAATATCACTCTTATTTTCTCTCTCTAAATCTAACACCTTCTCTCACTATACATCACTTTTACTCCGTATTAACCAATGACAATCATTACACTCTTAAATTAAATTAAAATAAATATTAATATGAGAAATTAGATGAAACGAAAATGTATATGCATGCAATAACAGCGAAAAATTAAATAAAAGTGAGAAATTAAGCAGATCTGACCTGTTGGTTTAGCAGCAGCACTTTCTTCAGATTCTAGTAACCTAGCTGTCCCCATTTTTATCAAAACCCTAAAAATTGATATGACAAATTCCGGCGATAAATTTGATTGAACACGATTTGAAAAAATGAAGGTGGAATGTGTTTTATAGAAATCGGGATTGAAAAAAGCGGGGAATGAATTGAGGAATTTGTTAAAGCGGTATGTTTGAAATTTTAACAGAGAAAAAACATGGCGGGAAAATCAACAAATTGGGGAAATTATCCCGCCTTCACACACAAACCATTAATAGTACATATAGTCTGATACACTCTGGTTCCGAAAAAGGTAAATATAAATAAACCCTAAATTAAAACATTTACTTATTACTTATACTACGTCGATTTTGACCTTTAAAAGTCAAACCTGTATATATAAGTATGGATTTTTTTTTTTAAGATTAATATAGTTTTAGAATTTTAATACGGAGTATAATTTTTTTTTCTCTACAATTTAATAGTCATCACTATAAAGTCGTAATAACCTTCATATATAACAAGTTTATACATGTTAACGACAGTTGTTGTTTAAAATAATTATTAAAACAACAACAAAATTCAATCTCACAAAAGTAGTGTATGTATGAGGTAAGATGTAAATAATCATTTTCGTATCCTAAGTACGTCATTTCTTCACTCAGAGTGAAACACGTCAAAAGTAGAGAAACTCATCTTCCCAATGTTTTATGGATAGAGAGATTATTTCTAAATTGACCTCCGATCAATAAGTAGAATAAAAAAATGAGAGACGACGTAAAAATTATATAATCAAATTTTCATGAATTTTAAATCTGCGTGGAGTTCAATTTAGGCTTTAGCGGTTATCAAGATGCCAATAAATCAACGCTTGATGTTGACTCGATTAATAAAGTCATTTTAAAATAATTATTATGACACGTAAATAAATAAATCGAAGATAATACAAACTGTAAGTTTGGAATTACCATTATGCCTCTATCGATATCTGATATGGATACGACATCACCCGACCTATATCTGATCTGTTGCCACCGCTAATCGCGTGTAACAAACTCATACATTGAGGGCATGAGAACCTAAATTCAATCCATTTATTTGCATCAAGCATTATTACCATTACCATTACCATTATCATTACCATTACCACTACCACTAATACTATTTGTGATGACATTGTGAACGGTAGACATACTTGGTTGGGTAAACTCAGCCCGATTGATCCTATCCGACCTGTCTTTTTTTTTCATTACTTTTTTACCACTTATTTTCTACTTTTTTTATTCTTTTTGTTTTTTTTTCATTCCTCTACTTTTTAAACGTTTAGTTAACTAACCGTTTTCAGGTTTTTTTTTTAATGTGAAATTAATCGACCGTTAATAAAAAACCCGGTAATGAAGTTATATTATAACTTTTTTTTATTACTACCTTTTTTTCCTTTCTTTATTTTTTTTATCGTTGACCTGTCCAAGCATTAACCATTTTGTTTTAAACGTTAATTAATCAAACATTAACTGATGAAAATACCGCACAACGAAGCGTAGGCTCTTTATACTCGTTAGCTTACAAGAAGCCCACAACTTAAGATACTTCAAAATCAAAATAGAACTACATAGTTAACATGGGAGTGGGTAAATAAATTTTTTACCATAGATAATCGGGTGTGGCAAGAGCTTTAATTAGGCCGCTTTCACTTTAAACAGGGGGCGGAGTCAGGATTTCGGATGGTTGGTGTAATGACCCGTCAAAATCGTTATTGACGCGGCACGTTAATCATTGATTCCACAGTGAGGTTTTGACCTCTATATGATACGTTTTGATAAAATATTGCATTCATTAAAATAAGTGACTTTCTAAACATAGAAAGTTATAAACATGTGGGCGAGTGCTTAAGTATAAGCAAATCTCCAAAATACATAAGTCTTTATTTTACAGGTTGACATCACAGTCAATTTATTTATTACACAACGTGGTTTTGTTTTGAATGCAATAAACTTTATACAAAGCATGAGAGACTCCATGCAGGCAACAAGCACATCACAGCGGAAGCAGTCTAAGGACCTGAGAATAAAAACATGCTAAAAATGTCAACACGAATGTTGGTGAGTTATAGGTTTAATTGCTCGAGTCATAAATATATAAAGATGGACCACAAGATTTCTTCAAAAGTTTATTAATAGATTCTACATAACAGAGCACCCTGGTAACTAAACTTAACGCTATAATGATAATTACCCTATTCGTTTTAATACACGCAAACCAACGTGTCATAAACTCAAATAACATACGTCCGTTAAAAGGGTAGCGCTCTAGCTCGGACGGGGATGTCAAGCCCTATGGATCCATATACAATTATTCGCGCTCACCAGTCCATATCCTATGTACTGGCAGCTACTAGTTACCAAAGCTAAGGGATTTTCGGTTTAACTCAGTGTAGAATTAAGTATGTACTTGTGTCCATTGCATTTAAAATAAATTGCATGTATTCTCAGCCCAAAAATATTTAAAGTATTTAAAAGGGGAGACTATAAACTCACTGTTCAATATTGAGGTTCAATATTGTAGGCAGACGTAACGATAGTGGATGATTGTATGGTTGATCTTGGATTCAAGAACAATACCCCGAACAATACCCAATATTTTCTTAGTTTAAAACGGTTTGAAACCCGAATTAAAACACTCGTTTACTTGCTTACAGTACCCTACTAATATTAATTTGAAAATTAAACTAGAAAATTATACAGAGTAAATTTATTTATGTATGTGTGTGTCTCTTCGAAAAGAACTGAAACATATATATATATATATATATATATATATATATATATATATATATATATATATATATATATATATATATATATATATATATATATATGTATATATATATATGTATATATATATATGTATATATATATATGTATGTATATGTGTGTGTATATATATATATATATATATATATATATATATATATATATATATATATATATATATATATATATATATATATATATATATATATATGCAAATTCGTTTAGTGAAATATAATATATAAATATGAATTTAAAACGTGCACAAACATAGCAGCCATCTTTTTGTCTTGTTCCATCTCCCACTTTAGCATAATTTACGGAGTATGTAACAATATAGATATATATAATATATCATAATAATAATGATGATAAGGATGATGATCACATGGTATACAGTTTTCAAAAAGCTATCTAAAAGTTAACATAATCGAATATATATTTATAATATAATATAATAATATTATAATAATATAATAATAATTTAAATATATTAATAATATAATATAATAATATAATACGTAAAAACATGTTAAACAATGAAGCCGCCTCAATTTTTGGTATTTTATGCCGACGAATTACGCGTTTCGCGTAAAGATTACAAATTCTGCGTAATCTTTTAAAACATTACGCGTTTCACGTAGATAGGTACGCGGTCCGCATATGGTGTCTTCATGAAAGTTGTAGATTTATGAGTTACGGTCGTCTGGACACCGGAATCACCCTTTTTCGAGTTAGTATGATTTAGTTATGATTTTTCTCGTGCAAGTGCGCAGGTTTAGTGATTTCCATCATTTTAACTTGAAATCTTGAAACGAAATGTTGTAGCCTTTTGTTGCTCATTAGAAATCTTTATTTTATATTTAATAATATTTAAGTGAGACTAATTTTATACACACACGTCAGCTTGCATGATCAAATGTCTAACTACTTTAAATTTTGTCCTCGTCCAATTTCGAATCTATATAGATATGCATGTTTATCAAAAGTGAAAAATAGAAAGTCCCACATTTTTATCCAAATACAATCTTGCCATTTTCAATTATATATATATCGAGTTATTTATATAACATATACAATTAAATTATTTATTTAAATCGTTATATATATATATATATATATATATATATATATATATATATATATATATATATTTATTTATTTATTTATATATCCATTTATAAATCGTTGTTCGTGAATCGTCGGAAATGATAAAAGGGTAATTGAACGTGTAAACTAGTTCAAAACATTTTAAGACTCAACATAATAGGTCCGTTTATCGTGTCGGAAACATTCTATCCTGTAATTAATTTATTAATGTGAAATTTTCTGAGTCATCAGAGTACCTCCCCATTAAAGAAAATTTCGTCCCGAAATTTTGAGTAGTACCTGTCGATATCAGTGAACAAATGTGGATACTTTTGCTTCATTTGATCTTCACGTTCCCAAGTAAACTTGGGTCCTCGTCTAGCGTTTCAACGAACTCTAACTATCGGTATTTTATTTTGTTTTAATTGTTTGACCTCACGGTCCATGATTTCAACCGGTTCTTCGATAAAATGGAGTTTATCATTGATTCGTATTTCGTCAAGAGGAATTACGACATCCTCTTCAGCTAAACATTTATTCAAATTTGACACGTGAAATATGTCGTGAACACCACTAAGTTCTTGCGGTAGCTTTAATCGATAAGCAACTGTTCCAATTCTTTCGGTGATTTCAAATGGTCCTACATACCTAGGACTTAGCTTTCCTCGTTTACCGAATCGTACAACGCCTTTCCAGGGTGACACTTTCAACATGACTTTGTCGCCCACTTGAAATTCTAGCGGTTTTCTTCCTTTGTTAGCATAACTCTTTTGACGACTCATGGCCGTTTTCAATCGTTGTTGTATTTGAAAGATCTTTTCGGTAGTTTCATGAATAATTTCTGGTCCAGTAAGTTGTCTTTCTCCTACTTCACTCCAACAAATAGGAGATCTGCACTTTCTACTGTAAAGTGCTTCAAATGGTGCTGCGTTAATGCTCGTATGATAGCTGTTATTGTATGAAAATTCTGCCAAAGGTAAGTGTCGATCCCAACCGGTTCCAAAGTCAATCACGCATGCCCGTAACATGTCTTCCAATGTTTGTATTGTTCTTTCACTTTGACCATCTGTCTGTGGGTGATAAGCGGTGCTCATATCTAATCGAGTTCCCAATGCTTTTTGTAATGACTTCCAAAAATGTGATACGAATCGGGTGTCACGATCAGATATAATGGAGATAGGTACACCATGTCTGAAAACTATTTCCTTCAAATATAAGCGTGCTAATCTCTCCATACTGTCTGTCTCCTTTATTGGTATAAAGTGAGCTGACTTAGTGAGGCGATCAACTATCACCCAAATAGTATCGTGACTACTTGCAGTCCTTGGCAATTTCGTAATGAAATCCATGGTTATTCTTTACCATTTCCATTGAGGAATTTCTGGTTGTTGCAGTAATCCTGACGGCTTCTGGTGCTCAGCTTTGACCTTTGCACACATCAAACATTTGCTTACATAAGTATAATTTATGCCTTCATATTAGGCCACCAACAGAACTTCTTGAGATCTTGGTACATTTTACCGTTTACTGGATGAATTGAGTACCTCGTTTTGTGTGCTTCATCCAGTACTAGTTGCCTTAGGTTACCATGTTTTGGTACCCATATCCCACCAGCAAAATACAGGGTTCCATCGGCTTTTACTTCAAGTTATTTTTCTAATCCTTTGCTCATTTCGCCTTTTTCATTTTCTTCTTTTAAAGTTTCTAACTGTGCTGCTTGAATTTGTTTTATGAGATCAGTACGAATTGTAATGTTCAAAGCTCGGACCTTAAGAGGTTTTACTCTTTCTTTCCGACTTAGGGCATCAGCTACAACATTAGCCTTTCCAGGGTGGTAACGGATTTCACAATCGTAGTCGTTCAATAACTCTACCCAGCGACGTTGCCTCATATTGAGTTGTTTTTGATCAAAAATATGCTGAAGACTCTTATGATCGGTGTACACCGTACACTTGGTGCCATATAGATAGTGTCTCCATATTTTGAGCACAAAAACTACTTTTCCAAGTTCCAAATCGTGCGTTGTATAGTTCTTTTCGTGAACTTTTAGTTGTCGTGAGGCGTATGTGATAAATTTTGTGCGTTGCATCAATACACATCCTAAACCTTGGCGCGAAGCATCACAATAGATCACGAAATCATCATTTCCTTCTGGTAATGACAAAATGGGTGCAGACGTTAACTTCTTCTTTAACAGTTGAAATGCGGATTCATGTTCTGTGGACCAATCATATGGGTCAATGCAGTTAAGGGTTTGGCGATTTTAGAGAAATCTTGAATGAATCTTCGGTAGTAACCAGCAAGACCTAAAAATTGGCGGATTTGTGTTGGAGTCTTCGGGGTTTCCCATTTACTAATGGCTTCGATCTTGGCGGGGTCAACTTTAATTCCATCTTTACTGACAACATGGCCCAAAAATTGTACTTCTTGTAACCAGAAATCACACTTCGAAAATTTTGCGTACAATTCTTCTTTCTTGAGTACCTCTAGTACCAGTCTTAAGTGTTGCTCATGTTCTTCCTTGTTCTTCGAGTAAATCAATATGTCGTCGATAAAAACAATGACAAATTTGTCTAAATACGATATGCAGATGCGATTCATTAGATCCATCGATACTGCTGGAGCATTAGTCAATCCAAAAGGCATAACTAAAAACTCATAGTGACTGTAACGGGTTCTGAATGCGGTTTTAGGAACATCTTCTTCCTTCACTCTTAGCTGATGATATCTAGAGCGTAGATCAATCTTAGAATAAATACTTAATCCTTGCAATTGATCAAACAAATCATCAATCCTCGGTAATGGGTACCGATTCTTGATCGTTAATTTGTTTAATTCTCGGTAATCTATGTACATTCTCATAGATCCATCCTTCTTCTTGACGAACAGAATAGGAGCACCCTAGGTGAAAAACTGGGACGAATAAATCCACGGTCCGATAATTCTTGCAACTGGTTTTGTAATTCTTGCATTTTTGAAGGTGCAAGTCTATATGGGGATCGTGCTACAGGTGCGGCTCCTGGTACGAGATCAATCTGGAATTCTACACATCTGTGTGGAGGTAGCCCTGGTAATTCTTCTGGAAATACTTCGGGATATTCTCTCACAACTGGCACATCATCAATGCTTCTTTCTTCAGTATCGATCTTTTTTACGTATGCCAGAATAGCATAACAACCCTTTCTTATAAGTTTCTGGGCCTTCATACAGCTGATAAGGTTCAGCTTCGAGTTGCTCTTCTCCCCATAAATCATTAATGACGTTTCATCCTTACGAGGGATGCGGATCGCTTTCTCAGCGCAAATAACTTCCGCTCTTGTTTTGGACATCCAGTCCATGCCAACGATTACGTCAAAACTTCCTAATTCTATGGGTATCAAATCGATTTTGAAGGTTTCACCAGCGAGATTTATTTCACAATCATGGCACATTTTATCAGCTTTTATCAATTTACCATTAGCTAATTCAATATTATATTTATCGTCTAGAGGCAATGATGCACATTTCAGTTTAGAACTAAAGTCTTTACACATATGTGACGACCCGGGAATTTTCGACCAAATTTAAACTTATTGTTAATATAATTTCGACATGATAAGCAAAGTCTGTAATGATTTGTCTTAAAAGTTTGAACTATTTTCATATATACATTTGACCTTTGACTATTTCCGACGATTCACGAACAATTATTTGTAAACAGATATATATATATATAAATGATAATTTGAGATATAATTTAAAATTACTAAATTTTTATAATTGTGGTTATTAAACAACTTATTATCACTAACATTAGTATTATTATTATTATTAATATCATTAACATTATTATTAATAAATGTCATTATATTTGATATTAAAATTTTTATTAGTATTATTAACAATATTAAAAGTGTTGTTATTATTATTAATATATTTGCACGTATTGATTATGAATAATAAAAAAACAGATCGATAATTGTATTTGGTTAACAATTAATATCTAACTTTATTGGGTTCTGTCTTTAATCTAATTACATGTCGAGAATCATTTACCGTAACAACAAATTTGGTTATCAATTGCAATCTCACAAATTTAAATTATCTTATTGTTAGTATTAATATTGTTATATTATTATTTGTCATTTATTATTGTTAGACTTTAGTAATAATGTTATTACTAATAATAATATTATTAGTAATAAATAACCATACTAGTTAATTACCAAAAATTTAAGAATTAGAGATATATATATACAGTTATATATATATAAACACATATATATATAAATATATATAGGATATATAGATAGTTACATCTAAAAGACATAGTCAGATATATGAATATGAAATTTTATAAATAAATCTAGATAATAATGTATATAGACATATATATATATATATGTGTAAATACAAATATAAATACAGAAAAATTCGTGATTCTGTTGCAATGTGATTCCAAGCTGTAGCTGAGTCGATTTCAGTACTCAAATACCAACAAATTTTGTTAGAAATCGGAATCGTCCTTTTATTTTATTTTTTTTGTCCCATTCTTTTGTCTGAGTATTAATCGAACCACTTCTCTTCTTGATATGAACGCTCCATTTTTTTTTAAAACAAAAATTCATTCGAGTGTTACCTTCTACATCAGTTATAAATTATCCTTGATTTTATGTGACCATTAATTAAATTTTTTTTTATTTCGTTCACAGCTCTTCACCTCTGTTCTTTCTTATTTTTGCCAAAACTCGAAATCAAGATCGATTGCAAAAAGTAAAAATGCAGACTTGTTGGAGATTTATTACTCAAACGATCTGGAAAATTTCAACTTCCAAATTTTATTATCGAATTAGAATTTTGGAGTCAAATTTTTATTTTCAAAAGTCAAAGGTTACGTTCTTGGTAAAATTCGAGCCCAACTTGAAGTGTCCAGTTAAATTGATAGTTTGTATAGTTTCAGTGAACGATTTCTAATCTCTTTCGTGTTGTAACAATTTTCTAAAACATTCTCAAAATCATAGTCAATATTTTTTTTTGTTATTGAAACCGTAACCCAGCAGCAACAATTCAATATTTATATATATATTTTTTTTTGATTCTATTAATCAATAACAAATACAGCCGTTACTTTTTATTCGTTTACAAATAATGAAAAAAACAGATTATTTTCTTTTGTGATTAATTGATTAGGGCCGAAGGAGTTTTGAGAGAAAGAAGAAGAAAAGGGACTAGGGAAAACAGGAGAGACGAGTTAAATAATATTAGGTTGCTTAGATTTCAGAAAAACAGAAGTAGAGAGATGGTTTAGGAATGTTTAAGGGTAGCGGGAGGTCGCGGGTTCGAGTCCCGTCTCAGCCACTTTAAGTCTTTTAATGCTACAAAGGTATAATATATTTTTGTTATTATTATTGTTATTATTATTATTATTATTATTATTATTATTATTATTATTATTATTATTATTATTATCATTACTAATAAAAATATTAGTTATCACTTAATATTAGTAATATCTAAAAACTACACTTATGATTACTAGTATTATTGTTAAGATAAGTAATATTATTACTATCATATTAAAATTTATTTTCATAAAATTTATAGCTATATCAGTTTATAATTAATTATATTAACCTTATTATTATTAGTATTATAATTATTTTTACTACATTTAATATTATTTTAGTATTGTTATAATTACTATTTTAACAAACAGATGATATATATATATATATATATATATATATATATATATATATATATATATACATACGTATAAAAATACTTATTATATATGACATAACATAATTGATGTTTTTTTTATATACAAAATAAATATATGAAACATATACATATTGATAAAAAGATATAACTAATAAATTTATATATGTATATATATATATATATATATGTTAGTTCGATTACAATTATGTATATTAATAAATATATAAATGATTTAGGTTCGTGAATCCGAGGCCAGCCCTGCATTATTTAGTTGTTCAATGTCGTCATATGTATTTTTACTACAAAATACAGTATTGTGAGTTTCATTTGCTCCCTTTTTAATTGCTTTTGCAATATATATTTTTGGGCTGAGAATACATGCGCTGCTTTTATAAATGTTTACAGAATAGACACAAGTACTTAAAAATATATTCTACGTTGAGTTGTACCACTGGCATATTTCCCTGTAGCTTGGTAACTACTATTTACATGGGTATTGTAAACGCGAATCCTGTTGATAGATCTATCGGGCCTGACAACCCCAACCGGACTGGACGACCAGTATTCAACGGTTGCACAGTACTTCGTTTTGGTGACTACACTTGGTACGGTGTAGTGAGATTTCATAATAAAGGGAATATGCATGGTTACCAAGTGCTCAACCACTTAGAATGCTTTACATACACTTGCGAGTGTATTATGTTTATGATTATGAAATCTTGTGGTCTATTAAAATATTGAAATGATTGTTATGATAAACCTATGAACTCACCAACCTTATGGTTGACACTTTTAAGCATGTTTATTCTCAGGTACGAATTAAGTCTTCCGCTGTGCATTAGCTCCTTTTAAGGACATTACTTGGAGTCTATCATCGCAATGGGACCAAATATTGATGACTTCGTCCAGGTGGATAAGGACGGGTCCTTTCAACATATAACTTATATCAGCACCCGTATCAAACATAATAGAAGCTAGTTAATTATTAACGGTAAACATACCCGTAACAAGATCAGGGTCCTCACGTGCTTTGCTGACATTAATGTTAAATGCCCTCCCACGTGCGGGTTCTTTTTTCTTCTCCTTATCAGGGCATTGATTTATAAAGTGACCAGACTTCCCGCATCCAAAACATTTCTTGACATCGGTCGGTTTTGTCTTTACTTCAGAAACGGTGGCATAACAATCTTTCGCCACATGTCCTTTCTTGTTGTACTTATCACAGACCACCTGGCAATAACCTGAATGGTGGGTGTTACATCTTTTGCAAAACGGATGGGGTCCCTTATAGTTTGGACTAGCAGTTGTCCCATCTTGTTTACCTTTAAAAGTCTCTCGCCTCTTCAGGTGAGTACTTTTTCCCTTATAGTCTTCCCATTTCCTCTTTCCTTCAGTTGTCTTGACTTCGATAATTGGTGCCTTAATCGAACACTCTATGATATGGTCCATAAGTTGGTGTGCCATTCTCATGGCTTCCTACATCGTATTCGGTTTGGATGATGTAATATTTCCTTTGATATTGATCGAAAAACCGTCAATATACATCTCTATCTTTCGTTTCTCGTTTGGCACTAATTCGGGACACAACAAGGCTAGTTCCATGAAACATTTTTCATATTTAGTGAGATTTGCACCGACAACCTTCAGATTTCGTAACTCAGTCTCCATCTTTCTAATCTCGTTTCGGGGACAATATTCTTCAATTAGCATCTTTTTCAGTTCTTCCCAAGAGATATCGTATGCCGTATCTACTCCTTCGGCTTTAGCATAATTGTTCCACCAAGTAAGTGCACCGTCTTGTAACGTGCACGAAGCATACTTTGACTTGTCTCCGTCCGCACAATTACTAATTTTGAAAAAGGACTCCATCTTTTCGAACCATCGGGTTAGACCGACTGGTCCCTCAGTTCCACTAAACGTCTGTGGTTTGCATGCTTGAAAAGTTTTGTATGAGCATCCGTTTCGTGAGTTTGTATTCACAGCTGCTGCTTTGGCTACTGCTTCGATTGCTGCCTTGGCTGCTGCTTCGGCTGCTGCTTTTGCCGCCTCGGCTGCAGCAATTCTTTCATTCACACGTTTCTCGACTAGTTCCTTAAACTCAACATCCGACATTTGAGACATGTTTCTTCAATAAACACAACAGATATAATTAATCACGTAGAATATTATAGATGTAGCGAGTAATTAATGGTACATCATGGCATATTAATAATATGAACCCATTATTATAAAAGCTGTTTCTTCTTTATTAGCACTTTATAATTATAACTCGGGTAGTACCTACCCGTTAAGTTCATATATAATAGCTAGTACAAAGAATTAACTACTAAAATCCTAATAATATTCCACTATAAAAAATTATAGCGAGTTACTACGTTATTATGTAATAATAATAATAAGAAGTAGTAATAATACAAATAATCATTCCATGCATTTATTATTAATAAACCAAAATAATACAATACCAAACAATACCGATATTTTACATATGCTTATTTTACATAACAAGATAGTGTATCACACATAAGCAATAAAATAGCACATGGAAGATTTATGGTTGCGAGGTCGTTTATTCATAACTATCAAAAGCTTCTTCCCATTTGGTTCTCTTTGCCAATTGTTTGTGTGTGCATGGTCCGACAGACATTCTAGCAGTGTATTTAATTTTTGATCGGGGTTTTTGTAGTGACCCGAACTTTTCCATGTTTATATATATATTAAATGAAATTGTTATTTACATGATTAAGTGTTTCCAACACGTTAAGCAATCAAACTTGTTAAGACTTGATTAATTGAAATAGGTTTCATATAGACAATTGACCACCCAAGTTGACCAGTGATTCACGAACGTTAAAACTTGTAAAAACTATACGATGACATATATATGGTTATATATATAGTTAACATGATTTTATTATAAGTATGTATCTCATTAGGTATTTTAACAATGAGTTATATACATAAAAATGAGACTATTAATTTAAGAAACTCGAAAACGATATATATAACGATTATCATTATAACAACGTCTTACTAGGTACATATGAATCATATTAAGATATTGATACACTTGGTTAATTATGTTAAATGATAAGTAAATATATTAATAAGTGTATTAACAATGAAATACATATGTAAAAATAAGATTACTAACTTAATGATTTCGAAACGAGACATATATGTAACGATTATCGTTGTAACGACATTTAACTGTATATATATCATACTAAGATATATTATATATCATAATATCATGATACTATAACAATTTAACATCTCATTTGTTATAATAAACAATGGGTTAACAACATTCAACAAGATCGTTAACCTAAAGGTTTCAAAACAACATTTACATGTAACGACTAACGATGACTTAACGACTCAGTTAAAATGTATATACATATAGTGTTTTAATATGTATTCGTACACTTTTGAAAGACTTCAAGACACTTATCAAAATACTTCTACTTAACAAAAATGCTTACAAATACATCCTCGTTCAGTTTCATTAACAATTCTACTCGTATGCACCCGTATTCATACTCGTACAATACACAGCTTTTAGATGTATGTACTATTGGTATATACACTCCAATGAACAGCTCTTAGCAGCCCATGTGAGTCACCTAACACATGTGGGAACCATCATTTGGCAACTAGCATGAAATATCTCATAAATTACAAAAATATGAGTAATCATTCATGACTTATTTACATGAAAACAAAATTACATATCCTTTATATCTAATCCATACACCAATGACCAAAAACACCTACAAAATTACGTATCGTTCTATCTACTTTATCTTCGTTCTACATATCGTTCTACATCGATTATCTTCGCTCGACATGACGATTATGTAATTTCTAAAAGTTTTAGAGATTATATAATCTAGTATTAACGATAAATCAATGAGTTTAATATCTTATTGACTCATTAAATCCATGATTACATCTGAATAAAATATATATCTAAGTATATTTTCATAAAGATTGTAATTAAAAATTCTTTCGTACAAACTGTTAATTGTGAAAATATTTTAACCGGTAGGTAATACCCGAGGAATATTTTGATTTCACATTAATAAGTTACACTGTACATTCTTCAAATCTGATTCAACGGTCATTTACTATCTTACTTATATCTACAGATATACGAATCCGTTCACCACAGAATAACTATTTTCATTAAATTTCATATTTGAGTTTTGACCTATCAGAATCCAACAAGTGGCATAATGAAGAAAACATTGGACAAAATAAAATTTGTTAGAAACAAATAAATTAATTATAAAGAATTTTGTTAAGAATCCACGCTAACTGTTTGTCACGACCCTACTTTTTCCGTTATCTTTTTCCGTTAATTATTTAACGACCGTTAACTGTTAGTGTGCCACGTCATTTCTATGACCTATATTATTATTTTTGTAATAATATATATATAATAATTATTATGTGTTATATGAATATATGTATTCATATTTTATTTTGTACGTTCCTACGTCTCGCGGATTTCCATCCGGCGAATCTTTTCGGTTTTTAAACCAACGGTCGAGCTTTCGGGATTTTTAAATCCTAAATATTTTAAATATGATATTTTATGATCATATTATTATTAGGTGTATTTATATTTATTTTTCGTCGCGCGTTTGTTATCTTTCCGGATTTTTAATCGCGTAAGCGTGTTTTCGCGTTTCGGGATTCGTTCGGGCTTTCGGGCCATCAGACTTTAAGCACTTAGAAAATTTGGCCCACCATGGGGCCCACCCTACCCATTTTCGGCCGAAGCCACAAGGGAGGGGGGATACACTCCCTTGTTTTCCCATATTTTGATTTATTTTATTTTTTTTTCAAAATCTTATCTAAACCTAAAACCTAATTTTTTTTCTTTCTTCCTCCCTTTCTCTCTTTTGGGCGACGACCACCACCACCATAAACATCATCACCATCAATCAAAATATTACTTGGATCATCAAATCGTTTAAACAATCGTGTTCCTCTCTTCTTCTCTACGCGATCATATACTTTGATTCTCGATTTGGGTATAAACCCTAACCCTAGCTTTTTGATTTTTCATATATATTACTGATTTTGTGTTTATATTATTAGTATGATGTTTACTAGTTGTTGTAATGTTGTTTGGATGCGTAGAATTACTCGTTTGCATATGTTTTCGGTTTGTAAAATTTGGACAGCAGTTTGATTCGTGTTTTATGACTTTGTAACTGATATAAATGTTAAAATAAAGTATATAAATGAGTTCCTCTCATCAAGACATTAATTTTAGACTCCGGATTCATGTCGTTTCGATTCTCGGAGCCCTAGATATGCTTAATTTGATTTTTTGTTAAAGATTGAAAGGTGTTCTTGGCATGAACAAGGTTGGGTCCGACTTTGTGACCATCCTTGGTGTCTTTAGGGTGTGTCATTTGGTTAGGACTGATGGTGGGACGAATTTTCATGTTCGGGTCACCTAAATCCGAGCCACGGTTCACCCGTTGTGCCCGAGTTACTGTTTTGAGTAAATTGATTTTACCAAGTGTTGTCATGGCTGATGTCCACGACTTAGGGACTGTTCTTGGAGTGTTCTTGAGTTCATAATTGTGTCGGGTGGTTTGAGTAGGTGAAGTTGCATATGTGGCTTGCCCGAAACCGACACCCGGGGCTCAAGATACGACCCGATGAACTTTTAAACTTAAAAACTTATGGTTAATGATTTAACTTATGATAAAAATTATGGATTTCATTATTAATAAATTACTTTAGATAAAAGAAGTAATTATTATTATTTAAGACTTATGATATAAATATTTATTATATCATTTAATTATTAATTATAATTTAATTAACATTTTAATTAAACTTATGATTAATAATACTTTTATTATTAAAGGAAAATACTTATGATAAGTATTAACTTTATTTTTGAGAAATTATTATAAGACTTATAATAAATAATAAATTATTATTTAATTATTATAAGACTTAATTATTATTTAATTATGATTTAATTATTAAATACTTATGATTTAATAATTTTAATTAGAAACTTATGATATAATTAATAATTCATTATTAATTTATAATACTTATGATATGATTTAAAGATTATTATTATTAATAATATTTATAATATGATTAATATTTAATTAATTAATTAAATACTTATGTTATACTAATTATAACATTTCAACTTATATTAACTTTAATAATTCATTTTATTTAATTAAACTTATGTTAAGACATTATTATACACTTTTGACTTTAATAAACATTATAACCTATGTTATTATTATAATTTACACTTTTCAAATTAATGTTGACTATGTTTGACCAATGTTGACTTTTGAGTTGACTTTCGGTTGACTCTGACTTTCAGTTGACTTCTGTTGACTTTCTAAATAAGGAAACTTTCCTAACTTCAAAACTTTCTAAAAATAGAAATTTCTAAATTTGGAAACTTTCCAAAAATAGAAACTTTCCAAAAATAGAAACTTTCCTAAAATAGAAACTTTCCTAAAATAGAAAACTTTCCAAAAATGGAAACCTGCTAAAAATAGAAACTTTCTAAAAATAGAAAGTGTGTGTCCTTATGTTGTTCCAATCAAACCGATGCTTGCTGAGTAATGTTCTATGTCTACTTGCAACATGTACAATAGCTATCATACTAAGACTTGACCTAAGTTAGTTATTTATTTCGACCTGCTTTATTTATAGGTCGGCGTTGTGATCTTTCTTGATCACTTTACTTTACTTGCTGTTCGCTTGTTTGTGAGATTTCTTCAGTTGCTGTTTAAGGTGAGTTATAGTCCCGTTTTTACATACTTTTCAAAGTATACTTTTTGGGATGTGATTACATGCATATTTTTATTTACGGTTAGACACAAGTAACAGTTAAATTTAATTATTCATTGTGAGTTGGACAAAAATATTCCCTAGTCTGGTAACTGTAATCATTGGTTTCTACCGGTAAACGCGAATCCTACGGATAGATCTATCGGGTTTGACAACCCCATTTCGAGCTAGTCGCGCTAGCAATTTACAATCGAAATGTTTAGTACTTCGTAATTTGTTGTAGATACACTGTCCAAGTGTATATTTTTATTGTGTTTGGAAAGGGTAAATAAAGGGTTAAGTGGTTACCAGGTGGCTCATTGATAATGGAATAATGTTTAATGTTTTCTAACATTTTTAAATCTTGTGGTCTAAAGTTTACTTATTTATTTAAACCTATAATTCACTCAACCTTTGTGTTGACAGTTTACTTGCATGTTTTCACAGGTACTTGAGTTATTTGATGCTTCCGCTGTCGTTAGAAGAGTCTGCATGCATTTGGGCAGATTTTATGAAACTATTTATGAAACTTAAGTTTGCATTCTATTTTGGATAATTTAAATTGTGGGTTTGTTGGCAATATTTTGTGTCAACTTTTGGTTCATTACTATGGTTGGTTGATTTTAAACTACTTATTTGGGTTTGTTTCCTTTTTGGGCAACATTTTGAAATAAAAGAATGCAACTTTGTTTATTTAATTCATTTAAGTCCGATCAAGCTATGGGACCAACTGACGGATCCGTTAAGTGTTTTGACGGGGTCGTCACACTGTTCCTAGCTAACTGTTCCTAGCTAACTGGTTACATTTTATTTATCGCAATTTAATTATCACAATTTACATTCTCGCAATTTATATTCTTGCAATTTTATTTATCGTCATTTAATTTCTGTATTTATTTTTCGCACTTTAAATAACGGGACACGTATACAAGGTTTCGACATATCATATTGACCCATCTATATATTTATCTTGGAACAACCATAGACACTCTATATGCAAATGACGGAGTTAGCTATACAGGGTTGAGGTTGATTCCAAAATATATATATATTTTGAGTTGTGATCAATACTGAGACTGATACACGGGTCACGATACGTATTAATTAATTCGAATGTTATATATTAAACTATATATGAACTATTGGACTACTAACTTTAGACAATTAAAATGAATTAAAATATTGATTATAATATATGAAACTAAATAATTCTTCAAGTTTGCCACTTGATTTCATCTTAAACCTCATTTGCATCTTGACGATTGCAATCTGCGATTCAAACCTTTCAAAATTCTTGAAAACACCTCGATCGAGAGGATGAACCAGTCGCACTTCATCTACGGAAGAAAAGATTGATGCACCTGAAAACACTCGTAACCTGAGTGAACGTTTATCACGTAGCTGTATTAATTTCTTCGACGTTGTTGCTACTGAAAATAACTTTGCAATCCCGTTTCAAAGTAGCCAATTTTGTCACAGCTCCAGCAAGTCAACCTCGACTTTTCATTTGAAACAACCATATTGTAACTTTGATATATATACGTGTTTATTTATTGTTACCAGAGAACCTTTTATATTTCACCATACTACCATCAGCGTTTAATCATCTCAAAACGCAATTCTCCTGAAAACACCTCGGTTTGATAACCGATGACCCATATCCGTTAACTTTGAAAATGCTGACGAAGCAGCATGTAGTAAATGGTCTTATTAGCCAAAAGTGATAATAAAAGAATGGAGTATTGGGAACGCTCGATAGAAATTTGGTAATGAAAAACGGATTCAACTAACCATGAAGGAGACCAAGAACAAATACAAGGACCAAACCCTATATTCAAAGAATCCAGGTAATTCTGAATCCAATGAAATCTTTAGAGAATATCTTACTCCGAAAAATCTTTCTTCATCAACCTTCGAACTTAGAAATTCCGAAATATCATCATAAATATCTTCGATAATTCTGAGGATATTTTCATAAATATTCTTATCAGAAATTATCTACCTCTTCGTGTTTTCTCTATTATATTGGAAACTTCTGTAAAATCTAAGTATAAATTATGAATGAATTGTGGAGAAGTGTTTGAAATTGAAGCATAAGTTAATATAATATAATGACACTTGACCAACGTGATTATATTACAGTAAGTCATGCTGAGTTTCTAAATGGAACGTGATGATGGTTCACAGTAGATCATACCATCGTCATGTGCCATGTTACATACCCTTTCATACTAATTAACCTCTAAACATATCAAGAAAATATATTCTTGATAGTTCTATTCTCTATGATTCTGGTAATTCGACGAATCAAATCGTGCTATTACGTTCTTTCTTGATTATGACATTAAATTCATTCGAAACTCCATACTTACAAATTCTGGACCATTACTCGTTTTACTAAAGATCGAGAGTAGATTAAAAAAACAAAGAGCTCCGAAACATAAGAGAAGATATAAAACTCGACAACAACACTGAAATTACAATAATTAAAAAAATTAAAACATCACGACATTTAAAATTTAAAAGATTACGACAAATAAACTAAAAATACTAGATAGTTCTATTCTCTGGAGACATCGGTATTTCTCTTGCTGCTTCAGCTGCTGCTTCAGCTGATTCATCGAGGTAACGATAACGCAACGTCTCTTCATTTTCAAGAACCACATACAGAGAAATGCGTTTACCACGATCTTCAATGGTATCTTTTATAAAGTACCATTGATCATCGGTACACAGAAAACTTGCCCTACAATCCACATCATAATCATCTTTATAAAAGAACACAGACGTGAATTCACACGGAACCTTTTCCTTCAGAAAGGATAGCAAGTCTTGTAAACCAACATCACGAATGTCGATATCTTCAAACGAAATACTGTCGCCCCACTTGTATTCCTTCATTTGATTACGGAAATCACCTCCGTAATGAACATCGAATGAAACAATTATCGGGGGAGGTGTTAGCATTTTGCAGTTTAGGAGTGTTTGATTTTGATTTTGAGAGAGGTGGAAATATAAGAGAAATATATGTTTGAGTGTATAAAATGAAGTATATGGTTGGTGTTTATATAATGTAAAAGTGGCCGTTGGGATAGCCGTTGGATTTTTTTTTATTTATTTTTATTTTTACTAACGGCTAAAAATTTGGGCGAGTTTTTGGGCGGAGATGGACAATGCCGTTGTGACCTCTCTTATGATAGTTTCATTCGTACTTTTTGAATAATCGAATTGTTTTATCCATATTACTCAATAATAATAAAACTCTATTTTATCAACTCATATTCGTCATGAAAATATTTTTATTGTCAGCCATAACCATCCCACTCAAATTTCGGGACGAAATTTCTTTAACGGGTAGGTACTGTGACGACCCGGGAATTTTCGACCAAATTTAAACTTATTGTTAATATAATTTCGACATGATAAGCAAAGACTGTAATGATTTGTCTTAAAAGTTTGAACTATTTTCATATATACATTTGACCTTTGACTATTTCCGACGATTCACGAACAATTATTTGTAAATAGATATATATATATATAAATGATAATTTGAGATATAATTTAAAATTACTAAATTTTTATAATTGTGGTTATTAAACAACTTATTATCACTAACATTAGTATTATTATTATTATTAATATCATTAACATTATTATTAATAAATGTCATTATATTTGATATTAAAATTTTTATTAGTATTATTAACAATATTAAAAGTGTTGTTATTATTATTAATATATTTGCACGTATTGATTATGAATAATAAACAAACAGATCGATAATTGTATTTGGTTAACAATTAATATCTAACTTTATTGGGTTCTGTCTTTAATCTAATTACATGTCGAGAATCATTTACCGTAACAACAAATTTGGTTATCAATTGCAATCTCACAAATTTAAATTATCTTATTGTTAGTATTAATATTGTTATATTATTATTTGTCATTTATTATTGTTAGACTTTAGTAATAATGTTATTACTAATAATAATATTATTAGTAATAAATAACCATACTAGTTAATTACCAAAAATTTAAGAATTAGAGATATATATATACAGTTATATATATATAAACACATATATATATAAATATATATAAGATATATAGATAGTTACATCTAAAAGACATAGTCAGATATATGAATATGAAATTTTATAAATAAATCTAGATAATAATGTATATAGACATATATATATATATATATGTAAATACAAATATAAATACAGAAAAATTCGTGATTCTGTTGCAATGTGATTCCAGGCTGTAGCTGAGTCGATTTCAGTACTCAAATACCAACAAATTTTGTTAGAAATCGGAATCGTCCTTTTATTTTATTTTTTTTGTCCCATTCTTTTGTCTGAGTATTAATCGAACCACTTCTCTTCTTGATATGAACGCTCCATTTTTTTTAAAACAAAAATTCATTCGAGTGTTACCTTCTACATCAGTTATAAATTATCCTTGATTTTATGTGACCATTAATTAAATTTTTTTTTATTTCGTTCACAGCTCTTCACCTCTGTTCTTTCTTATTTTTGCCAGAACTCGAAATCAAGATCGATTGCAAAAAGTAAAAATGCAGACTTGTTGGAGATTTATTACTCAAACGATCTGGAAAATTTCAACTTCCAAATTTTATTATCGAATTAGAATTTTGGAGTCAAATTTTTATTTTCAAAAGTCAAAGGTTACGTTCTTGGTAAAATTCGAGCCCAACTTGAAGTGTCCAGTTAAATTGATAGTTTGTATAGTTTCAGTGAACGATTTCTAATCTCTTTCGTGTTGTAACAATTTTCTAAAACATTCTCAAAATCATAGTCAATATTTTTTTTTGTTATTGAAACCGTAACCCAGCAGCAACAATTCAATATTTATATATATTTTTTTTTTTCGATTCTATTAATCAATAACAAATACAGCCGTTACTTTTTATTCGTTTACAAATAATGAAAAAAACAGATTATTTTCTTTTGTGATTAATTGATTAGCGCCGAAGGAGTTTTGAGAGAAAGAAGAAGAAAAGGGACTAGGGAAAACAGGAGAGACGAGTTAAATAATATTAGGTTGCTTAGATTTCAGAAAAACAGAAGTAGAGAGATGGTTTAGGAATGTTTAAGGGTAGCGGGAGGTCGCGGGTTCGAGTCCCGTCTCAGCCACTTTAAGTCTTTTAATGCTACAAAGGTATAATATATTTTTGTTATTATTATTGTTATTATTATTATTATTATTATTATTATTATTATTATTATTATTATTATTATTATTATTATTATTATTATTATTATTATTATTATTATCATTACTAATAAAAATATTAGTTATCACTTAATATTAGTAATATCTAAAAACTACACTTATGATTACTAGTATTATTGTTAAGATAAGTAATATTATTACTATCATATTAAAATTTATTTTCATAAAATTTATAGCTATATCAGTTTATAATTAATTATATTAACCTTATTATTATTAGTATTATAATTATTTTTACTACATTTAATATTATTTTAGTATTGTTATAATTACTATTTTAACAAACAGATGATATATATATATATATATACATACATATAAAAATACTTATTATATATGACATAACATAATTGATGTTTTTTTTATATACAAAATAAATATATGAAACATATACATATTGATAAAAAGATATAACTAATAAATTTATATATGTATATATATATATATATATATATATATATATATATATATATATATATATATATATATATATATATATATATATATGTTAGTTCGATTACAATTATGTATATTAATAAATATATAAATGATTTAGGTTCGTGAATCCGAGGCCAGCCCTGCATTATTTAGTTGTTCAATGTCGTCATATGTATTTTTACTACAAAATACAGGGTCCTCACTACACTTGGTACGGTGTAGTGAGATTTCATAATAAAGGGAATATGCGACGTTGATTAAATGTTAAGTATGGTTACCAAGTGCTCAACCACTTAGAATGCTTTACATACACTTGCGAGTGTATTATGTTTATGATTATGAAATCTTGTGGTCTATTAAAATATTGAAATTATTGTTATGATAAACCTATGAACTCACCAACCTTATGGTTGACACTTTTAAGCATGTTTATTCTCAGGTACGAATTAAGTCTTCCGCTGTGCATTAGCTCCTTTTAAGGACATTACTTGGAGTCTATCATCGCAATGGGACCAAATATTGATGACTTCGTCCAGGTGGATAAGGACGGGTCCTTTCAACATATAACTTATATCAGCACCCGTATCAAACATAATACACTCGCAGCCCTTGTGAGTTTCATTAACAATTCTACTCGTATGCACCTGTATTCGTACTCGTACAATACACAGCTTTTAGATGTATGTACTATTGGTATATACACTCCAATGAACAGCTCTTAGCAGCCCTTGTGAGTCACCTAACACATGTGGGAACCATCATTTGGCAACTAGCATGAAATATCTCATAAAATTACAAAAATATGAGTAATCATTCATGACTTATTTACATGAAAACAAAATTACATATCCTTTATATCTAATCCATACACCAATGACCAAAAACACCTACAAACACTTTCATTCTTCAATTTTCTTCATCTAATTAATCTCTCTCGAGTTCTATCTTCAAGTTCTAAGTGTTCTTCATAAATTCCAAAAGTTCTAGTTTCATAGAATCAAGAATACTTCCAAGATTGCAAGTTTACTTCCAAGTTTTCTAAATCCATTCCAAGTAATCATCCAAGATCAAGAAACCTTTGTTACTTACAGTAGGTTATCTTTATAATACAAGGTAATAATCATATTCAAACTTTAATTCAATTTCTATAACTATAACAATCTTATTTCGAGTGGAAATCTTACTTGAAATTGTTTTCGTGTCATGATTCTGCTTCAAGAACTTTCAAGCCATCCAAGTATCCTTTGAAGCTAGATCTATTTTTCTCATTTCTAGTAGGTTTATCCAAGGAACTTGAGGTAGTAATGATGTTCATAACATCATTCGATTCATACATATAAAGCTATCTTATTCGAAGGTTTAAACTTGTAATCACTAGAACATAGTTTAGTTAATTCTAAACTTGTTCGCAAATAAAAGTTAATCCTTCTAACTTGACTTTTAAAATCAACTAAACACATATTCTATATCTATATGATATGCTAACTTAATGATTTAAAACCTGGAAACACGAAAAACACCGTAAAATCGGATTTACGCCGTCGTAGTAACACCGCTGGCTGTTTTGGGTTAGTTAATTAAAAACTATGATAAACTTTGATTTAAAAATTGTTATTCTGGGAAAATGATTTTTATTATGAACATGAAACTATATCCAAAAATTATGGTTAAACTCAAAGTGGAAGTATATTTTCTAAAATGGTCATCTAGACGTCGTTCTTTCGACTGAAATGACTACCTTTACAAAAATGACTTGTAACTTATTTTTTCGACTATAAACCTATACTTTTTCTGTTTAGATTCATATAATAGAGTTCAATATGAAACCATAACAATTTGATTCACTCAAAACGGATTTAAAATGAAGAAGTTATGGGTAAAACAAGATTGGATAATTTTTCTCATTTTATCTAAGTGAAAATTGGTAACAAATCTATTCCAACCATAACTTAATCAACTTGTATTGTATATTATGTAATCTTGAGATACCATAGACACGTATACAATGTTTCAACCTATCATGTCGACACATCTATATATATTTCGGAACAACCATAGACACTCTATATGTGAATGTTGGAGTTAGCTATACAGGGTTGAGGTTGATTCCAAAATATATATAGTTTGAGTTGTGATCAATACTAAAATACGTATACACTGGGTCGTGGATTGATTCAAGATAATATTTATCAATTTATTTCTGTACATCTAACTGTGGACAACTAGTTGTAGGTTACTAACGAGGACAACTGACTTAATAAACTTAAAACATCAAAATGTATTAAAAGTGTTGTAAATATATTTTGAACATACTTTGATATATATGTATATATTGTTATAGGTTCGTGAATCAACCAGTGGCCAAGTCTTACTTCCCGACAAAGTAAAAATCTGTGAAAGTGAGTTATAGTCCCACTTTTAAAATCTAATATTTTTGGGATGAGAATACATGCAGGTTTTATAAATAATTTACAAAATAGACACAAGTACGTGAAACTACATTCTATGGTTGAATTATCGAAATCGAATATGCCCCTTTTTATTAAGTCTGGTAATCTAAGAATTAGGGAATAGATACCCTAATTGACGCGAATCCTAAAGATAGATCTATTGGGCCTAACAAACCCCATCCAAAGTACCGGATGCTTTAGTACTTCGAAATTTATATCATATCCGAAGGGTGTCCCGGAATGATGGGGATATTCTTATATATGCATCTTGTTATTGTCGGTTACCAGGTGTTCACCATATGAATGATTTTTATCTTTATGTATGGGATGTGTATTGAAATATGAAATCTTGTGGTCTATTGTTACGATTTGATATATATAGGTTAAACCTATAACTCACCAATATTTTTGTTGACGTTTAAAGCATTTTTATTCTCAGGTGAATACTAAGAGCTTCCGCTGTTGCATACTAAATTAAGGACAAGATTTGGAGTCCATGTTTGTATGATATTGTGTAAAAACTGCATTCAAGAAACTGATTTTGATGTAACATATTTGTATTGTAAACTATTATGTAATGGTCGTATGTAAAGAGGATATTTTAGATTATCATTATTTGATAATCTACGTAAAGCTTTTTAAACCTTTATTTATGAAATAAAGGTTATGGTTTGTTTTAAAAATGAATGCAGTCTTTGAAAAACGTCTCATATAGAGGTCAAAACCTCGCAACGAAATCAATTAATATGGAACGTTTTTAATCAATAAGAACGGGACATTTCAGTTGGTATCGGAGCTGGTATATGAAATGTCCCGTTCTTATTGATTAAAAACGTTCCATATTAATTGATTTCGTTGAGAGGTTTTGACCTCTATATGAGACGTTTTTCAAAGACTGCATTCATTTTAAAACAAACCATAACCTTTATTTCATCAATAAAGATTTAAAAAGCTTTACGTAGATTATCAAATAATGATAATCTAAAATATCCTGTTTACACACGACCATTACATAATGGTTTACAATACAAATATGTTACAACAAAATAAATTTCTTGAATGCAGTTTTTACACAATATCATATAAGCATGGACTCAAAATCTCGTCCTTATTTAAGTATGCGACAGCGGAAGGTCTTAATAATCACCTGAGAATAAACATGCTTAAAACGTCAACAAAAATGTTGGTGAGTTATAGGTTTAACCTATATATATCAAATCATAATAATAGACCACATGATTTCATATTTCAATACACATCCCATACATAGAGATAAAAATCATTCATATAGTGAACACCTGGTAACCGACATTAACAAGATGCATATATAAGAATATCCCCATCATTCCGGGACACCCTTCGGATATGATATAAATTTTGAAGTACTAAAGCATCCGGTACTTTGGATGGGGTTTGTTAGGCTCAATAGATCTATCTTTAGGATTCGCGTCAATTAGGGTGTCTGTTCCCTAATTCTTAGATTACCAGACTTAATAAAAAGGGGCATATTCGATTTCGATAATTCAACCATAGAATGTAGTTTCACGTACTTGTGTCTATTTTGTAAATCATTTATAAAACCTGCATGTATTCTCATCCCAAAAATATTAGATTTTTAAAAGTGGGACTATAACTCACTTTCACAGATTTTTACTTCGTCGGGAAGTAAGACTTGGCCACTGGTTGATTCACGAACCTATAACAATATATACATATATATCAAAGTATGTTCAAAATATATTTACAACACTTTTAATATATTTTGATGTTTTAAGTTTATTAAGTCAGCTGTCCTCGTTAGTAACCTACAACTAATTGTCCACAGTTAGATGTACAGAAATAAATCGATAAATATTATCTTGAATCAATCCACGACCCAGTGTATACGTATCTCAGTATTGATCACAACTCAAACTATATATATATTTTGGAATCAACCTCAACCCTGTATAGCTAACTCCAACATTCACATATAGAGTGTCTATGGTTGTTCCGAAATATATATAGATGTGTCGACATGATAGGTCGAAACATTGTATACGTGTTTATGGTATCTCAAGATTACATAATATACAATACAAGTTGATTAAGTTATGGTTGGAATAGATTTGTTACCAATTTTCACGTAGCTAAAATGAGAAAAATTATCCAATCTTGTTTTACCCATAACTTCTTCATTTTAAATCCGTTTTGAGTGAATCAAATTGCTATGGTTTCATATTGAACTCTATTTTATGAATCTAAACAGAAAAAGTATAGGTTTATAGTCGGAAAAATAAGTTACAAGTCATTTTTGTAAAGGTAGTCATTTCAGTCGAAAGAACGACGTCTAGATGACCATTTTAGAAAACATACTTCCACTTTGAGTTTAACCATAATTTTTGGATATAGTTTCATGTTCATAATAATAATCATTTTCTCAGAATAACAACTTTTAAATCAAAGTTTATCATAGTTTTTAATTAACTAACCCAAAACAGCCCGCGGTGTTACTACGACGGCGTAAATCCGGTTTTACGGTGTTTTTCGTGTTTCCAGGTTTTAAATCATTAAGTTAGCATATCATATAGATATAGAACATGTGTTTAGTTGATTTTAAAAGTCAAGTTAGAAGAATTAACTTTTGTTTGCGAACAAGTTTAGAATTAAATAAACTATGTTCTAGTGATTACAAGTTTAAACCTTCGAATAAGATAGCTTTATATGTATGAATCAAATGATGTTATGAACATCATTACTACCTTAAATTATTATATTATCATGATATTATCATGTATGAATATCTCTTAATATGATATATATACATTAAATGTCTTTACAACGATAATCGTTACATATATGTCTCGTTTAAAAATCATTAAGTTAGTAGTCATGTTTTTACATATGTAGTTCATTGTTAATATACTTAATGATATGTTTACTTATCATAGTATCATGTTAACTATATATACATCCATATATATGTCATCATATAGTTTTTACAAGTTTTAACGTTCGTGAATCACCGGTCAACTTAGGTGGTCAATTGTCTATATGAAACATATTTCAATTAATCAAGTCTTAACAAGTTTGATTGCTTAACATGTTGAAAACATTTAATCATGTAAATATCAATCTCAATTAATATATATAAACATGGAAAAGTTCGGGTCACTACAGTACCTACCCGTTAAATAAATTTCGTCCCGAAATTTTAAGCTGTTGAAGGTGTTGACGAATCTGATCTTCACGCCCCCAGGTGAACTTGGGTCCTCTACGAGCATTCCATCGAACCTTAACAATTGGTATCTTGTTTTGCTTAAGTCTTTTAACCTCACGATCCATTATTTCGACGGGTTCTTCGATGAATTGAAGTTTTTCGTTGATTTGGATTTCATATAACGGAATAGTGAGATCTTCTTTAGCAAAACATTTATTCAAATTCGAGACGTGGAAAGTGTTATGTACAGCCGCGTGTTGTTGAGGTAACTCAAGTCGGTAAGCTACTGGTCCGACACGATCAATAATCTTGAATGGTCCAATATACCTTGGATTTAATTTCCCTCGTTTACCAAATCGAACAACGCCTTTCCAAGGTGCAACTTTAAGCATGACCATCTCTCCAATTTCAAATTCTATATCTTTTCTTTTAATGTCAGCGTAGCTCTTTTGTCGACTTTGGGCGGTTTTCAACCGTTGTTGAATTTGGATGATCTTCTCGGTAGTTTCTTGTATAATCTCCGGACCCGTAATCTGTCTATCCCCCACTTCACTCCAACAAATCGGAGACCTGCACTTTCTACCATAAAGTGCTTCAAACGACGCCATCTCAATGCTTGAATGGTAGCTGTTGTTGTAGGAAAATTCTGCTAACGGTAGATGTCGATCCCAACTGTTTCCGAAATCAATAACACATGCTCGTAGCATGTCTTCAAGCGTTTGTATCGTCATTTCGCTCTGCCCATCAGTTTGTGGATGATAGGCAGTACTCATGTCTAGACGAGTTCCTAATGCTTGCTGTAATGTCTGCCAGAATCTTGAAATAAATCTGCCATCCCTATCAGAGATAATAGATATTGGTATTCCATGTCTGGAGACGACTTCCTTCAAATACAGTCGTGCTAACTTCTCCATCTTGTCATCTTCTCTTATTGGCAGGAAATGTGCTGATTTGGTGAGACGATCAACTATTACCCAAATAGTATCAAAACCACTTGCAGTCCTTGGCAATTTAGTGATGAAATCCATGGTAATGTTTTCCCATTTCCATTCCGGGATTTCGGGTTGTTGAAGTAGACCTGATGGTTTCTGATGCTCTGCTTTGACCTTAGAACACGTCAAACATTCTCCTACGTATTTAGCAACATCGGCTTTCATACCCGGCCACCAAAAATGTTTCTTGAGATCCTTGTACATCTTCCCCGTTCCAGGATGTATTGAGTATCTGGTTTTATGAGCTTCTCTAAGTACCATTTCTCTCATATCTCCAAATTTTGGTACCCAAATCCTTTCAGCCCTATACCGGGTTCCGTCTTCCCGAATATTAAGATGCTTCTTCGATCCTTTGGGTATTTCATCCTTTAAATTTGCCTCTTTTAAAACTCCTTGTTGCGCCTCCTTTATTTGAGTAGTAAGGTTATTATGAATCATTATATTCATAGAATTTACTCGAATGGGTTCTCTGTCCTTCCTGATCAAGGCATTGGCTACCACATTTGCCTTTCCCGGGTGGTAACGAATCTCAAAGTCGTAATCATTCAATAATTCAATCCACCTACGCTGCTTCATATTCAGTTGTTTCTGATTAAATATGTGTTGAAGACTTTTGTGTTCGGTATATATAATACTTTTGACCCCATATAAGTAGTGCCTCCAAGTCTTTAATGCAAAAACAACCGCGCCTAATTCCAAATCATGCGTCGTATAATTTTGTTCGTGAATCTTCAATTATCTAGACGCATAAGCAATCACCTTCGTTCGTTGCATTAATACACAACCGAGACCTTGCTTTGATGCGTCACAATAAATCACAAAATCATCATTCCCTTCAGGCAATGACAATATAGGTGCCGTAGTTAGCTTTTTCTTCAATAACTGAAACGCTTTCTCTTGTTCATCATTCCATTCAAATTTCTTCCCTTTATGCGTTAATGCAGTCAAGGGTTTTGCTATTCTGGAAAAGTCTTGGATGAACCTTCTGTAGTAACCAGCTAGTCCTAAAAACTGGCGTATGTGTTTCGGAGTTTTCGGGGTTTTCCACTTTTCAACAGTTTCTATCTTTGCCGGATCCACCTTAATACCTTCTTTGTTCACTATGTGACCGAGGAATTGAACTTCTTCCAACCAAAATGCACACTTTGAAAACTTAGCGTACAATTCTTCCTTCCTCAATACTTCTAACACCTTTCTCAAATGTTCACCGTGTTCTTGGTCATTCTTTGAGTAAATAAGTATGTCATCAATGAAAACAATGACAAACTTGTCAATGTATGGTCCATACACTCGGTTCATAAGGTCCATGAACACAGCTGGTGCATTAGTTAAACCAAACGGCATGACCATAAACTCGTAATGACCGTAACGTGTTCTGAAAGCAGTCTTTGGAATATCATCTTCTTTCACCCGCATTTGATGATACCCGGAACGTAAGTCAATCTTTGAATAAACAGACGAGCCTTGTAGTTGATCAAATAAGTCGTCGATTCTCGGTAGTGGGTAGCGGTTCTTGATGGTAAGTTTGTTCAACTCTCGGTAGTCGATACACAATCTGAATGTACCATCTTTCTTCTTGACAAACAAAACAGGAGCTCCCCACGGTGATGTGCTTGGTCGAATGAAACCACGCTCTAAAAGTTCTTGTAATTGGCTTTGCAGTTCTTTCATCTCGCTGGGTGCGAGTCTGTAGGGAGCACGAGCTATTGGTGCAGCTCCTGATACAAGATCTATTTAAAATTCAACGGATCGATGTGGGGGTAATCCCGGTAATTCTTTCGGAAATACATCGGGAAATTCTTTTGCAATGGGAACATCATTGATGCTCTTTTCTTCAGTTTGTACTTTCTCGATGTGTGCTAGAACAGCATAGCAACCTTTTCTTATTAGTTTTTGTGCCTTCAAATTACTAATAAGATGTAGCTTCGTGTTGCCCTTTTCTCCGTACACCATTAAGGGTTTTCCTTTTTCTCGTATTATGCGAATTGCATTTTTGTAACAAACGATCTCTGCTTTCACTTCTTTCAACCAGTCCATACCGATTATCACATCAAAACTCCCTAACTCTACTGGTATCAAATCAATCTTAAATGTTTCGATAACCAGTTTAATTTCTCGATTCCGACATATATTATCTGCTGAAATTAATTTACCATTTGCTAATTCGAGTAAAAATTTACTATCCAAAGGCGTCAATGGACAAATTAATTTAGCACAAAAATCTCTACTCATATAGCTTCTATCCGCACCCGAATCAAATAAAACGTAAGCAGATTTATTGTCAATAAGAAACGTACCCGTAACAAGCTCCGGGTCTTCCTGTGCATCTGCCGCATTAATATTGAAAACTCTTCAGCGGCCTTGTCCATTCGTGTTCTCCTGGTTCGGGTAATTTCTAATAATGTGGCCCGGTTTTCCACATTTATAACAAACTACATTGGCATAACTTGCTCCGACACTACTTGCTCCGCCATTACTCGTTCCGACACCATTTGTTCCTTTCGTTCTATTAACCCCTGGTCCGTAGACCTCACACTTTGCTGCGCTATGACCATTTCTTTTACACTTGTTGCAAAATTTAGTGCAGAACCCTGAGTGATACTTTTCACACCTTTGGCATAGCTGCTTCTGATTGTTATTGTTGTTGCGGTTATTATTGTTGTTGGGATGATTGTTGTAGTTGCTGTTGTTGTTGTTGTTGTTGTTGTTGTTGTAGTTGCGATTGATGTTGCGATTGTTGGGATAATTGTTGCGATTATTGTTGTAATTGCTGTTGTTGTTGTATTGGTGATTCTTATCACCGTTTTCCTCCCACTTTCTTTTGACTTGCTTCACATTGGCCTCTTCAGCAGTCTGTTCTTTAATTCTTTCTTCAATCTGGTTCACTAGTTTGTGAGCCATTCTACATGCCTATTGTGATGACCCGAAAATTTTTGACTTATTTAAACCAATTCTCTATACGATTTATTATTTTAACACGCTAAACAAAGTCTGTTAGATTGAGTCTCAAAATTTTAGAACTGTTTCATATATACAATTACCTTTGATTACTCTCGACGACTCATGAACAATTATATGTATGTATATATATATGTACAAGTAAAAACGACTTTCCTACAGTAAAACCCTATTTGCTACAGTAAAACACTATTTGCTACAGTAAAACACTATTTGCTACAGTAAACGCTATTTGCTACAGTGAAACCGTATTTTGCTACAGCGCTACAGTGAAACACTATTTGATGCTGTAAAACACTATGAGCCTAGGTCTGCTGGTTCTGAGAGATCACAAGCTGGTACTGATTCTACTGATATTGATCAGCAACCTTCTGTTGCTGCTCACTCATCTGAACCAGCTGATGATCAAGATGCTGTGTGTTCTACAACCAGCTCACCTGTTCATAACACCAAATGGACAAGGGAGCATCCGATTGAGCAGATTATTTGCTACAGTGAAACACTATTTGCTACAGTAACACTATTTGATGTCGACGAACTAGCAAACAAAAACAGAAAAGGCGGCCATGCGATCGCATGGCAAAAACACTGAAAACTCATGCGATCGCATGAGCTACAGTAAACGGAAAAGTAATATAAATACGCCTGTTTTGCTCGACGAATTATCACATATTTTTTTCTTCAGTAATAAAAATTTATATTTAAATTATAATTATAATTTTAAATTTAAGTTTAATAATAATAAAGTATATTCGAGGGTGTTTTAATTCGGGTTTTAAACCACTTTAAGCTAAGGAAATATTGGGTATTGTTCGGGGTATTGTTCTTGAATCCAAGGCCAACCATACAGTCGTCTACCATCATTACGTCTACGCAATTTGCCTACAATATTGAGTCTCAATATTGAACTGTGAGTTTATAGTCTCCCTTTTTAAATACTTTAAATATTTTTGGGCTGAGAATATATGCAATTTATTTTAAACGTGATAAGACACAAGTACATACTAAATTCTACACTGAGTTAAACCGAAAATCCCTTAGCTTTGGTAACTAGTAGCTGCCAGTACATAGGATATGGACTGGTGGGCGCGAATAATTGTATATGGATCCATAGGGCTTGACATCCCCGTCCGAGCTAGAGCACTAGCCTTTTAACGGACGTATGTTATTTGAGTTTAAGACACGTTGGTTTGCGTGTATTAAAACGAATGGGGTAATTATCACTATAGCGTTAAGTTTAGTTACCAGGGTGCTCTGTTACGTAGAATCTATTGATAAACTTTTGATGAAATCTTGTGGTCTATCTTTATATATGTTTATGACTCGAGCAATTAAACCTATAACTCACCAACATTCGTGTTGACTTTTTAGCATGTTTTATTCTCAGGTCCTTAGAATGCTTCCGCTATGATGTGCTTGTTGCCTGCATGGAGTCTCTCATGCTTTGTACAAAGTTTATTGCATTCAAAATAAAACTGCGTTGTGTAATAAATAATTGGACTGTGATGTCAACCTGTAAATTAAAGACTTATGTATTTCAGGGTTTTGCTTATACCTAAGCACTCGCCCACATGTTTATAACTTTTCTATGTTTAGAAAGTCACTTATTTTAATGAATGCAATATTTTATCAAAACGTATCATATAGAGGTCAAAACCTCACTGTGGAATCAATGATTAACGTGTCACGTCAATAGCGATTTTGACGGGTCGTTACAGTTGGTATCAGAGCTTGAGGTCATAGGGAACCAGAAATTACATTATTGTGTTTAACTGGTAATTGTTAGGATGCATTAGTGAGTCTGGACTATGACCATATATGTTTTTCCTGATTTTTGCTTATTATTTGGTCAAAAACATTATATGTGATATATTTATATGCTAACGTAATTGTTGTTTCAATTATGTGATAGATGACTTCTTCTAATCCTATCATTTTGTACGACTCGGAATCGGACACTGAATCTATTCTATCCACAACTGAAAAGGGCGTTCCAATACCTATTAAAGAAGAAATTGTGTTAGCCGGGGAATCTCAACTCCCGGTAAACTCAGAGGAGGTTCCAGCTCCACCCAGCTTTAGTTTTCCGGAGCCACAGTATCGTTGGCATGGACCCATGATCCCTGGAGTAAAAGAGGATCGTCCATTTCTAAACAAATATGGACATTGGTCCAGATATACCGCCGACGGGCGGGTTGTGCCGATTACGCCTGGCAGATTTCGGTTCATGACCACCGGTACATATTCTTACAGTTCGTCATCATATTCTCCTACACATGACTCAGACAGTTCGTCATCAGACGAGATCAGTAAGGAGGAGGATTTCGCTAATGAAATAAAAGAGATCACTAAGGAGAAATTCCAACTTGCTATAGATAATAAAAACAACCACAATAATAAAATGTCCTTAATTATTAAAAAAGAACAGGACCATTCGATCCGTAACCACCCTTATTGTATTAAACCCACTGAGGCAACGGGTACCTCAAAACCCCAACTAAAAATAAAATACACTGCCAGAATGTCTGTCGGACCATGTGCACACAAACAATTGGCAGAGAGAACCAAATGGGAAGAAGTTTCTGATAGTTCTGAATGAACGACCTCGCAACCATAAATCTTCCATGCGCTATTTTATTGCTTATGTGTGCTACTCTATCTTGTTATGTAAAATAAGCATATGTAAAATATCAGTATTGTATGGTATTGTATTATTTTAGTTTATTAATAATAAATGCATGGAATGATTATTTGTATTATTACTACTTCTTATTATTATTATTATTACATAATAATGTAGTAACTCGCTATAATTTTTTTATAGTGGAATATTATTAGGATTTTAGTAGTTAATTCCTTGTACTAGCTATTATGTATGAACTTAACGGGTAGGTAATACCCTAGAAATAATTATAAAATGCTAATAAGAAGAAAAGGCTTTTATAATAATTGGTTCATATTATTAATATATGCTACGATTAACTATTGACAACTCATTTTACCTATAATATTCTATATGATTAAATTATATCTGTTGTGTTTATTGAAGAAACATGTCTCAAATGTCGGATGCTGAGTTTGAGCAACTAGTCGAGAAACGTGTGAATGAAAGAATTGCTGCAACCGAAGCAGCAAAAGCAACAGCCGAAGCAGCAGCCAAAGCAGCAGCCGTAAACACAAACTCACGAAACGGATGCTCATACAAAACTTTTCAAGGATGCAAACTACAGACGTTTAGTGGAACCGAGGGACCAGTCGGTCTAACCCGATGGTTTGAAAAGATGGAGTCCGTTTTCAAAATCAGTAATTGTGCGAACGGAGACAAGTCAAAGTATGCTTCGTGCACGTTGCAAGATGGTGCACTTACTTGGTGGAACAATTATGCTAAAGCAGAAGGAATAGATACGGCATATGATATCTCTTGGGAAGAACTGAAAAAGATGCTAATCGAGGAGTACTGTCCTCGAAACGAGATCAGAAAAATGGAATCTGAGTTACGTAATCTGAAGGTTATCGGCGTGAATCTCAATAACTATGAAAAGCGTTTCATGGAACTAGCCTTGTTGTGTCCCGAATTGGTGCCAAACGAGAAACGAAAGATAGAAATGTATATTGACGGTTTATCGATCAATATCAAAGGAAATGTTACATCGTCCAAACCAAATATGATGCAGGAAGCCATGACAATGGCACACCAACTCATGGACCAGATCACAGAGAGTTCGATTAAGGCACCAATTACCGAAGTCAAGACAACTGAAGGAAAGAGGAAATAGGAAGACTATAAGGGCAAAAGTACTCACCTGAAGAAACAAGAAACTTTTAAAGGTAAACAAGATGGGGCAACTGCAAGTCCAAACTATAAGGGACCCCATCCGTTCTGCAAAAGATGTTACACACATCATGCAGGTTATTGTCAAGTGGTCTGTGATAAGTGCAACAAGAAAGGACATGTGGCGAAAGATTGTTATGCCACCGTTTCTGAAGTAAAGACAAAACTGACCGATGTCAAGAAATGTTTTGGATGCGGGAAGTCTGGTCACTTTATAAATCAATGCCCTGATAAGGAGAAGAACAAAGAACCCGCACGTGGGAGGGCATTTAATGTTAGTGCCAGTAAAGCACGTGATGATCCTAATCTTGTCACGGGTACGTTTACCGTTAATAATCAACTAGCTTCTATTATGTTTGATACGGGTGCTGATAGAAGTTATATGTGTAAAGACTTTAGTTTTAAACTAAAATGTGCATCATTACCTCTAGACGATAAATATACTATTGAATTAGCTAATGGTAAACTGATAAAAGCCGATAAAATTTGCCATGGTTGCAAAATGAATCTCGCTGGTGAAACCTTCAAAATCGATTTGATACCCGTAGAATTAGGAAGTTTTGACGTAATCGTTGGCATGGACTGGATGTCCAAAACAAGAGCGGAAGTTGTTTGCGCTGAGAAAGCAATTCGCATCCCTCGTAAGGATTAAACGTCATTAATGATTTATGGGGAGAAGAGCAACTCAAAGCTGAACTTTATCAGCTGTATGAAGGCCCAGAAACTTATAAGAAAAGGTTGTTATGCTATTTTGGCACATGTAAAGAAGATCGATACTGAAGAAAGAAGCATTAATGACATGCCGGTTGTAAGAGAATATCCCGGAGTATTTCCAGAAGAATTACCGGGGCTACCTCCACACAGATGTGTAGAATTCCAGATTGATCTCATACCAGGAGCTGCACCTGTAGCTCGATCTCCATATAGACTTGCACCTTCAGAAATGCAAGAATTACAAGACCAGTTGCAAGAATTATCGGACCGTGGATTTATTCGTCCTAGTTTTTCACCTTGGGGTGCTCCTATTCTGTTCGTCAAGAAGAAGGATGGATCTATGAGAATGTGCATAGATTACCGAGAATTAAACAAATTAACGATCAAGAATCGGTACCCATTACCGAGGATTAATGATTTGTTTGATCAATTGCAAGGATCAAGTGTTTATTCCAAGATTGATCTACGCTCCGGATATCATCAGCTGAGAGTGAAGGAAGAAGATGTTCCTAAAACCGCGTTCAGAACCCGTTACGGTCACTATGAATTTCTAGTCATGCCTTTTGGATTGACTAATGCTCCAGCAGTATTCATGGATCTAATGAATCGCATCTGTAGACCGTATTTAGACAAATTTGTCATTGTTTTTATCGACGACATATTGATTTACTCGAAGAACAAGGAAGAACATGAGCAACACTTAAGACTGGTACTAGAGATACTCAAGAAAGAAGAATTGTACGCAAAATTTTCGAAGTGTGATTTCTGGTTACAAGAAGTACAATTTTTGGGACATGTTGTCAGTAAACATGGAATTAAAGTTGACCCTGCCAAGATCGAAGCCATTAGTAAATGGGAAACACCGAAGACTCCAACACAAATCCGCCAATTCTTAGGTCTTGCTGGTTACTACCGAAGATTCATTCAAGATTTCTCTAGAATCGCCAAACCCTTAACATCATTGACTCAAAAGGGAAAGAAGTATGATTGGTCCACGGAACAGGAATCCTCATTCCAGTTGTTAAAGAAGAAGTTAACGTCTGCACCCATTTTGTCATTACCAGAAGGAAATGATGATTTCGTGATCTATTGTGACGCTTCGCGCCAAGGTTTAGGATGTGTATTAATGCAACGCACAAAAGTTATCGCATATGCCTCACGACAACTAAAAATTAATGAAAAGAACTATACAACACACGATTTGGAACTTGGAGCTGTAGTTTTTGCACTCAAAATATGGAGACACTATCTATATGGCACCAAGTGTACAGTGTACACTGACCATAAGAGTCTTCAGCATATTTTTGATCAAAAACAACTCAATATGAGACAACGTCGCTGGGTAGAGTTGTTAAACGATTACGATTGTGAAATCCGTTACCACCTCGGAAAGGCTAATGTTGTAGCTGATGCCCTAAGTCGAAAAGAAAGAGTAAAACCTCTTAGGGTCCGAGCTTTGAATATTATAATTCGTACCGATCTCACAAAGCAAATTCAAGCAGCACAGTTAGAAGCTTTAAAAGAAGAAAATGAAAAAGGCGAAATGAGCAGAGGGTTAGAAAAACAGCTTGAGGTAAAAGCCGATGGAACCCTGTATTTTGCTGATAGGATATGGGTACCAAAATATGGTAATCTAAGGCAACTAGTACTAGATGAAGCACACAAAACGAGGTACTCAATTCACCCAGGAAACGGGAAAATGTACCACGATCTCAAAAAGTTTTATTGGTGGCCTAATATGAAGACAGAAATTGCTACTTATGTAAGCAAATGTTTGACGTGTGCAAAGGTCAAAGCTGAGCACCAAAAGCCGTCAGAATTACTGCAACAACCAGAAATTCCGCAGTGGAAATGGGAAAGAATAACTATGGGTTTCATTACGAAATTGCCAAGGACTGCAAGTAGTCATGATACTATTTGGGTGATAGTTGATCGTCTAACTAAATCAGCTCACTTTCTACCAATAAAGGAGACAGACAGTATGGAGAAATTAGCACGCCTATATTTGAAGGAAGTAGTTTCCAGGCATGGTGTACCCATCTCTATCATATCTGATCGCGACACCCGATTCACATCACGTTTCTGGCAGTCATTACAAAAAGCATTGGGAACTCGATTAGATATGAGCACCGCTTATCACCCACAGACAGATGGTCAAAGTGAAAGAATAATACAAACATTGGAAGACATGTTACGGGCATGCGTGATTGACTTTGGAACCAGTTGGGATCGACACTTACCGTTGGCAGAATTTTCATACAATAACAGCTATCATACGAGCATCAACGCAGCGCCATTTGAAGCACTTTACGGTAGAAAGTGCAGATCTCCTATATGTTGGAGTGAAGTAGGAGAAAGACAACTTACTGGACCAGAAATTATTCACGAAACCACCGAAAAGATCATTCAAATACAACAGCGATTGAAAACGGCCATGAGTCGCCAAAAGAGTTATGCTGATGTAAGAAGAAAACCGCTAGAATTTCAAGTGGGTGACAAAGTCATGTTGAAAGTGTCACCCTGGAAAGGCGTTGTACGATTCGATAAACGAGGAAAGCTAAGTCCTAGGTACGTAGGACCCTTTGAAATCACCGAAAGAATTGGAACAGTTGCTTATCGATTAAAGCTACCGCAAGAACTTAGTAGTGTTCACAACACATTTCACGTGTCAAATTTGAAGAAATGTTTAGCTGAAGAGGATGTCGTAATTCCTCTTGACGAAATACGAATCAATGATAAACTCCATTTTATCGAAGAACCTGTTGAAATCATGGACCGTGAGGTCAAACAATTAAAACAAAGCAAAATACCGATAGTTAGGGTTCGTTGGAACGCAAGACGAGGACCCGAGTTTACTTGGGAACGTGAAGATCAGATGAAGCAAAAGTATCCACATTTGTTCACTGATATCGCTCATGAAACAGGTACTACTCAAAATTTCGGAACGAAATTTTCTTTAAGGGGGAGGTACTGTGATGACCCGAAAATTTTTGACTTATTTAAACCAATTCTCTATACGATTTATTATTTTAACACGCTAAACAAAGTCTGTTAGATTGAGTCTCAAAATTTTAGAACTGTTTCATATATACAATTACCTTTGATTACTCTCGACGATTCATGAACAATTATATGTATGTATATATATATGTACAAGTAAAAATGACTTTTCCTACAGTAAAACCCTATTTGCTACAGTAAAACACTATTTGCTACAATAAAACACTATTTGCTACAGTAAACACTATTTGCTACAGTAAACACTATTTGCTACATTAAAACACTATTTGCTGCAGTGAAACCGTATTTGCTACAACGCTACAGTGAAACACTATTTGATGCTGTAAAACACTATGAGCCTAGGTCTGCTGGTTCTGAGAGATCACAAGCTGGTACTGATTCTACTGATATTGATCAACAACCTTCTGTTGCTGCTCACTCATCTGAACCAGCTGATGATCAAGATGCTGTGTGTTCTACAACCAGCTCACCTGTTCATAACACCAAATGGACAAGGGAGCATCCGATTGAGCAGATTATTTGCTACAGTGAAACACTATTTGCTACAGTAACACTATTTGATGTCGACGAACTAGCAAACAAAAACAGAAAAGGCGGCCATGCGATCGCATGGCAAAAACACTGAAAACTCATGCGATCGCATGAGCTACAGTAAACGGAAAAGTAATATAAATACGCCTGTTTTGCTCGACGAATTATCACATATTTTTTCTTCAGTAATAAAAATTTATATTTAAATTATAATTATAATTTTAAATTTAAGTTTAATAATAATAAAGTATATTCGAGGGTGTTTTAATTCGGGTTTTAAACCACTTTAAGCTAAGGAAATATTGGGTATTGTTCGGGGTATTGTTCTTGAATCCAAGGCCAACCATACAGTCGTCTACCATCATTACGTCTACGCAATTTGCCTACAATATTGAGTCTCAATATTGAACTGTGAGTTTATAGTCTCCCTTTTTAAATACTTTAAATATTTTTGGGCTGAGAATATATGCAATTTATTTTAAACGCGATAAGACACAAGTACATACTAAATTCTACACTGAGTTAAACCGAAAATCCCTTAGCTTTGGTAACTAGTAGCTGCCAGTACATAGGATATGGACTGGTGGGCGCGAATAATTGTATATGGATCCATAGGGCTTGACATCCCCGTCCGAGCTAGAGCACTAGCCTTTTAACGGACGTATGTTATTTGAGTTTAAGACACGTTGGTTTGCGTGTATTAAAACGAATGGGGTAATTATCACTATAGCGTTAAGTTTAGTTACCAGGGTGCTCTGTTACGTAGAATCTATTGATAAACTTTTGATGAAATCTTGTGGTCTATCTTTATATATGTTTATGACTCGAGCAATTAAACCTATAACTCACCAACATTCGTGTTGACTTTTTAGCATGTTTTATTCTCAGGTCCTTAGAATGCTTCCGCTGTGATGTGCTTGTTGCCTGCATGGAGTCTCTCATGCTTTGTACAAAGTTTATTGCATTCAAAATAAAACTGCGTTGTGTAATAAATAATTGGACTGTGATGTCAACCTGTAAATTAAAGACTTATGTATTTCAGGGTTTTGCTTATACCTAAGCACTCGCCCACATGTTTATAACTTTCTATGTTTAGAAAGTCACTTATTTTAATGAATGCAATATTTTATCAAAACGTATCATATAGAGGTCAAAACCTCACTGTGGAATCAATGATTAACGTGCCGCGTCAATAGCGATTTTGACGGGTCGTTACACCTATTGTATGGAGGCGGGCTCGTGTGAACTTATATCTTCTTGGATTCTTTCCGGTAATCCTTTCACAAACGCGTCGATCTTCTCTTCCTCATCTTCGAATGCTCCCGGACACAATAGGCACAATTCTGTAAATCGTCTTTCGTACGTGGTAATATCAAATCCTTGGGTTCGTAACCCTCTAAGTTCTGTCTTGAGATTATTGACCTCGGTTCTGGGACGATACTTCTCATTCATCAAGTGCTTGAATGCTGACCACGGTAGTGCGTACGCATCGTCTTGTCCCACTTGCTCTAGATAGGTATTCCACCATGTTAATGTAGAACCTGTGAAGGTGTGCGTAGCGTACTTCACTTTGTCCTCTTCATTACACTTACTTATGGTAAACACCGATTCGACCTTCTCGGTCCACCGTTTCAATCCGATCGGTCCTTCAGTTCCATCAAATTCCAAAGGTTTGCAGGCAGTGAATTCTTTGTAGGTGCATCCTACACGATTTCCTGTACTGCTAGATCCAAGGTTATTGTTGGTATGTAGCGCATCCTGTACTGCGGCTATGTTTGAAGCTAGAAAAGTACGGAATTCCTCTTCATTCATATTCACGGTGTGTCGAGTAGTCGGTGCCATTTCCTTCAAAATAGTCAAATGGAACAAGTTAATCATACAGAATATTAAGAGTAGTTAATAGTATTTCGTAGCATAATATGAACTCATTTATAAAAGCTTTTTCTTCATATTAGCATTTTATAAGTTTAAATTCGGGTAGTACCTACCCGTTAAGTTCATACTTAGTAGCTAATATACAATTCAACTACTACAATTCTATATGAAAAACTGATTATAATAATATTTCGCGTTCAAACTTTTACACAATATTTTACAAACTTACAATACCGCTTATTTTACATATAGCATGAAATATAGCACACAATAAATTTGATACAAGATGGTTGTGAAGATAATTCTAGCTAGTACACAAGTCGTTCAGCAAAGGCAATAAAGACACGTAATTCATACGTCCAGAAACAAGTCATGCATTATGGTTTTACTAGGATTACTTCCCATCCTTGGTCTTGTGGAACATAACCGTTATGTCCGTTGATAAGACAGCGTGTTGTAACGTCGTCAAAGGGACGAGGGTTACGTAATGTCCAACAGTCCCGTAACAATCTAAAAACCTCATTTCTTACCCCAATTACCGACTCCGTCACTTGTGGGAACGTTTTGTTTAATAGTCGTAGCCCGATGTTCTTGTTCTCACTTTGGTGAGAAGCGAACATTACTAATCCGTAAGCATAACATGCTTCTTTATGTTGCATGTTAGCCGCTTTTTCTAAATCACGAAGTCCAATATTCGGATATATTGAGTCAAAATAATTTCTTAACCCATTGTGTAAAATAGCATTTGGGTTCCCCGCAATATATGCGTCAAAGTAAACACATCGTAACTTATGGATTTCCCAATGTGATATCCCCCATCTTTCGAACGAAAGCCTTTTATAAACCAAGGCATTCTTGGAACGTTCTTCGAATGTCTTACAAACTGATCTCGCCTTAAATAGTTGTGCCGAAGAATTCTGACCGACTCTAGACAAGATTTCATCAATCATGTCTCCGGGTAGGTCTCTTAAAATAATGGGTTGTCTATCCATTTTGTGTTTTTATACTGTAAAATAGACAAGAGTTAGATTCATAAAAGAAATACTTATTAATACAAGCAATTTTTACATATATCATAAAGCATAAGCACACTATATTACATATATTACACCACACGAATACAACTATCTTATTCCGACTCGCTTGTTTCTTCTTCTTCGGTTTTGGTTTGTTTTGCCAAGTTTCTAGGGATATATGATGTTCCCCTAATACGAGCCGTCGTTTTCCACATTGGTTTAGAAAAACCTGGTGGTTTAGAGGTTCCCGGGTCATTGTTACAACTTAAGGACTTCGGGGGTTGATGATACATATAAAGTTCATCGGGGTTGGAATTAGATTTCTCTATTTTTATGCCCTTTTCCTTATTATTTTCTTTTGCCTTTTTAAATTCAGTTGGGGTAATTTCTATAACATCATCGGAATTCTCGTCGGAATCCGATTCATCGGAGAATTGGTAATCCTCCCAATATTTTACTTCCTTGGCGGAAACACCATTGACCATAATTAACCATGGTCGGTTGGTTGAGGATTTTCTTTTACTTAACCGTTTTATTATTTCCCCCACCGATTCTATTTCTTCATCCGGTTCCGATTCTTCTTCCGGTTCCGATTCTTCTTCCGGTTCTGACTCTTCTTCCGGTTCCTCTTCGGGAACTTGTGAATCAGTCCACGAATCATTCCAATTTACATTTGACTCTTCATTATTATTAGGTGAGTCAATGGGACTTTTTCTAGAGGTAGACATCTATCACATAATATCAAACGCGTTAAGAGATTAATATATCACATAATATTCACATGTTAAAAATATATAGTTTCCAACAAAATTTGTTAAGCAATCATTTTTCAAGTAAACACGGTCGAAGTTTAGACTCACTAATGCATCCTAACAAACTCGATAAGACACACTAATGCAAAATTCTGGTTCTCTAAGACCAACGCTCGGATGCCAACTGAAATGTCCCGTTCTTATTGATTAAAAACGTTCCATATTAATTGATTTCGTTGCGAGGTTTTGACCTCTATATGAGACGTTTTTCAAAGACTGCATTCATTTTAAAACAAACCATAACCTTTATTTCATTAATAAAGGTTTAAAAAGCTTTACGTAGATTATCAAATAATGATAATCTAAAATATCATGTTTACACACGACCATTACATAATGGTTTACAATACAAATATGTTACAACAAAATAAATTTCTTGAATGCAGTTTTTACACAATATCATACAAGCATGGACTCCAAATCTCGTCCTTATTTAAGTATGCGACAACGGAAGCTCTTAATAATCACCTGAGAATAAACATGCTTAAAACGTCAACAAAAATGTTGGTGAGTTATAGGTTTAACCTATATATATCAAATCATAATAATAGACCACAAGATTTCATATTTCAATACACATCCCATACATAGAGATAAAAATCATTCATATGGTGAACACCTGGTAACCGACATTAACAAGATGCATATATAAGAATATCCCCATCATTCCGGGACACCCTTCGGATATGATATAAATTTCGAAGTACTAAAGCATCCGGTACTTTGGATGGGTTTGTTAGGCCCAATAGATCTATCTTTAGGATTCGCGTCAATTAGGGTGTCTGTTCCCTAATTCTTAGATTACCAGACTTAATAAAAAGGGGCATATTCGATTTCGATAATTCAACCATAGAATGTAGTTTCACATACTTGTGTCTATTTTGTAAATCATTTATAAAACCTGCATGTATTCTCATCCCAAAAATATTAGATTTTTAAAAGTGGGACTATAACTCACTTTCACAGATTTTTACTTCGTCGGGAAGTAAGACTTGGCCACTGGTTGATTCACGAACCTATAACAATATATACATATATATCAAAGTACGTTCAAAATATATTTACAACACTTTTAATATATTTTGATGTTTTAAGTTTATTAAGTCAGCTGTCCTCGTTAGTAACCTACAACTAATTGTCCACAGTTAGATGTACAAAAATAAATCGATAAATATTATCTTGAATCAATCCACGACCCAGTGTATACGTATCTCAGTATTGATCACAACTCAAACTATATATATTTTGGAATCAACCTCAACCCTGTATAGCTAACTCCAACATTCACATATAGAGTGTCTATGGTTGTTCCGTAATATATATAGATGTGTCGACATGATAGGTCGAAACATTGTATACGTATCTATGGTATCTCAAGATTACATAATATACAATACAAGTTGATTAAGTTATGGTTGGAATAGATTTGTTACCAATTTTCACGTAGCTAAAATGAGAAAAATTATCCAATCTTGTTTTACCCATAACTTCTTCATTTTAAATCCGTTTTGAGTGAATCAAATTGCTATGGTTTCATATTGAACTCTATTTTATGAATCGAAATAGAAAAAGTATAGGTTTATAGTCGGAAAAATAAGTTACAAGTTGTTTTTGTAAAGGTAGTCATTTCAGTCGAAAGAACGACGTCTAGATGACCATTTTAGAAAACATACTTCCACTTTGAGTTTAACCATAATTTTTGGATATAGTTTCATGTTCATAATAATAATCATTTTCTCAGAATAACAACTTTTAAATCAAAGTTTATCATAGTTTTTAATTAACTAACCCAAAACAGCCCGCGGTGTTACTACGACGACGTAAATCCGGTTTTACGGTGTTTTTCGTGTTTCCAGGTTTTAAATCATTAAGTTAGCATATCATATAGATATATATCATGTGTTTAGTTGATTTTAAAAGTCAAGTTAGAAGGATTAACTTTTGTTTGCGAACAAGTTTAGAATTAACTAAACTATGTTCTAGTGATTACAAGTTTAAACCTTCGAATAAGATAGCTTTATATGTACGAATCGAATGATGTTATGAACATCATTACTACCTTAAGTTCCTTGGATAAACCTACTGGAAAAGAGAAAAATGGATCTAGCTTCAACGGATCCTTGGATGGCTCGAAGTTCTTGAAGCAGAATCATGACACGAAAACAAGTTCAAGTAAGATCATCACTTGAAATAAGATTGTTATAGTTATCGAAATTGAACCAAAGTTTGAATATGATTATTACCTTGTATTATAATGATAACCTACTGTAAGAAACAAAGATTTCTTGAGGTTGGATGATCACCTTACAAGATTGGAAGTGAGCTAGCAAACTTGAAAGTATTCTTGATTTTATGTAACTAGAACTTGTAGAATATATGAAGAACACTTAGAACTTGAAGATAGAACTTGAGAGAGATCAATTAGATGAAGAAAATTGAAGAATAAAAGTATTTGTAGGTGTTTTTGGTCGTTGGTGTATGGATTAGATATAAAGGATATGTAATTTTGTTTTCATGTAAATAAGTCATGAATGAGGTGTTTTTGGTCGTTGGTGTATGGATTAGATATAAAGGATATGTAATTTTGTTTTCATGTAAATAAGTCATGAATGATTACTCATATTTTTGTAATTTTATGAGATATTTCATGCTAGTTGCCAAATGATGGTTCCCACATGTGTTAGGTGACTCACATGGGCTACTAAGAGCTGATCATTGGATTATATATACCAATAGTACATACATCTAAAAGCTGTATATTGTACAAGTACGAATACGGGTGCATACGAGTAGAATTGTTGATGAAACTGAACGAGGATGTAATTGTAAGCATTTTTTTTAAGTAGAAGTATTTTGATAAGTGTATTGAAGTCTTTCAAAAGTGTATAAATACATATTAAAACACTACATGTATATACATTTTAACTGAGTCGTTAAGTCATCGTTAGTCGTTACATGTAAGTGTTGTTTTGAAACCTTTAGGTTAACGATCTTGTTAAATGTTGTTAACCCAATGTTTATAATATCAAATGAGATTTTAAATTATTATATTATCATGATATTATCATGTATGAATATCTCTTAATATGATATATATACATTAAATGTCTTTACAACGATAATCGTTACATATATGTCTCGTTTAAAAATCATTAAGTTAGTAGTCTTGTTTTTACATATGTAGTTCATTGTTAATATACTTAATGATATGTTTACTTATCATAGTATCATGTTAACTATATATATATATCCATATATATTTCATCATATAGTTTTTACAAGTTTTAACGTTCGTGAATCACCGGTCAACTTAGGTGGTCAATTGTCTATATGAAACATATTTCAATTAATCAAGTCTTAACAAGTTTGATTGCTTAACATGTTGAAAACATTTAATCATGTAAATATCAATCTCAATTAATATATATAAACATGGAAAAGTTCGGGTCACTACAGTACCTACCCGTTAAATAAATTTCGTCCCGAAATTTTAAGCTATTGAAGGTGTTGACGAATCTTCTGGAAATAGATGCGGGTATTTCTTTTTCATCTGATCTTCACGCTCCCAGGTGAACTCGGGTCCTCTACGAGCATTCCATCGAACCTTAACAATTGGTATCTTGTTTTGCTTAAGTCTTTTAACCTCACGATCCATTATTTCGACGGGTTCTTCGATGAATTGAAGTTTTTCGTTGATTTGGATTTCATCTAACGGAATAGTGAGATCTTCTTTAGCAAAACATTTCTTCAAATTCGAGACGTGGAAAGTGTTATGTACAGCCGCGAGTTGTTGAGGTAACTCAAGTTGGTAAGCTACTGGTCCGACACGATCAATAATCTTGAATGGTCCAATATACCTTGGATTTAATTTCCCTCGTTTACCAAATCGAACAACGCATTTCCAAGGTGCAAATTTAAGCATGACCATCTCTCCAATTTCAAATTCTATATCTTTTCTTTTAATGTCAGCGTAGCTCTTTTGTCGACTTTGGGCGGTTTTCAACCGTTGTTGAATTTGGATGATCTTCTCGGTAGTTTCTTGTATAATATCCGGACCCGTAATCTGTCTATCCCCCACTTCACTCCAACAAATCGGAGACCTGCACTTTCTACCATAAAGTGCTTCAAACGGCGCCATCTCAATGCTTGAATGGTAGCTGTTGTTGTAGGAAAATTCTGCTAACGGTAGATGTCGATCCCAACTGTTTCCGAAATCAATAACACATGCTCGTAGCATGTCTTCAAGCGTTTGTATCGTCATTTCGCTCTGCCCATCAGTTTGTGGATGATAGGCAGTACTCATGTCTAGACGAGTTCCTAATGCTTGCTGTAATGTCTGCCAGAATCTTGAAATAAATCTGCCATCCCTATCAGAGATAATAGATATTGGTATTCCATGTCTGGAGACGACTTCCTTCAAATACAGTCGTGCTAACTTCTCCATCTTGTCATCTTCTCTTATTGGCAGGAAATGTGCTGATTTGGTGAGACGATCAACTATTACCCAAATAGTATCAAAACCACTTGCAGTCCTTGGCAATTTAGTGATGAAATCCATGGTAATGTTTTCCCATTTCCATTCCGGGATTTCGGGTTGTTGAAGTAGACCTGATGGTTTCTGATGCTCAGTTTTGACCTTAGAACACGTCAAACATTCTCCTACGTATTTAGCAACATCGGCTTTCATACCCGGCCACCAAAAATGTTTCTTGAGATCCTTGTACATCTTCCCCGTTCCAGGATGTATTGAGTATCTGGTTTTATGAGCTTCTCTAAGTACCATTTCTCTCATATCTCCAAATTTTGGTACCCAAATCCTTTCATCCCTATACCGGGTTCCGTCTTCCCGAATATTAAGATGCTTCTTCGATCCTTTGGGTATTTCATCCTTTAAATTTCCCTCTTTTAAAACTCCTTGTTGCGCCTCCTTTATTTGAGTAGTAAGGTTATTATGAATCATTATATTCATAGATTTTACTCGAATGGGTTCTCTGTCCTTCCTGCTCAAGGCATCGGCTACCACATTTGCCTTTCCCGAGTGGTAACGAATTTCAAAGTCGTAATCATTCAATAATTCAATCCACCTACGCTGCCTCATATTCAGTTGTTTCTGATTAAATATGTGTTGAAGACTTTTGTGTTCGGTATATATAATACTTTTGACCCCATATAAGTAGTGCCTCCAAGTCTTTAATGCAAAAACAACCGCGCCTAATTCCAAATCATGCGTCGTATAATTTTGTTCGTGAATCTTCAATTATCTAGACGCATAAGCAATCACCTTCGTTCGTTGCATTAATACACAACCGAGACCTTGCTTTGATGCGTCACAATAAATCACAAAATCATCATTCCCTTCAGGCAATGACAATATAGGTGCCGTAGTTAGCTTTTTCTTCAATAACTGAAACGCTTTCTCTTGTTCATCATTCCATTCAAATTTCTTCCCTTTATGCGTTAATGCAGTCAAGGGTTTTGCTATTCTGGAAAAGTCTTGGATGAACCTTCTGTAGTAACCAGCTAGTCCTAAAAACTGGCGTATGTGTTTCGGAGTTTTCGGGGTTTCCCACTTTTCAACAGTTTCTATCTTTGCCGGATCCACCTTAATACCTTCTTTGTTCACTATGTGACCGAGGAATTGAACTTCTTCCAACCAAAATGCACACTTTGAAAACTTAGCGTACAATTCTTCATTCCTCAATACTTCTAACACCTTTCTCAAATGTTCACCTTGTTCTTGGTCATTCTTTGAGTAAATAAGTATGTCATCAATGAAAACAATGACAAACTTGTCAAGGTATGGTCCATACACTCGGTTCATAAGGTCCATGAACACAGCTGGTGCATTAGTTAAACCAAACGGCATGACCATAAACTCGTAATGACCGTAACGTGTTCTGAAAGCTGTCTTTGGAATATCATCTTCTTTCACCCGCATTTGATGATACCCGGAGCGTAAGTCAATCTTTGAATAAATAGACGAGCCTTGTAGTTGATCAAATAAGTCGTCGATTCTCGGTAGTGGGTAGCGGTTCTTGATGGTAAGTTTGTTCAACTCTCGGTAGTCGATACACAATCTGAATGTACCATCTTTCTTCTTGACAAACAAAACAGGAGCTCCCCACGGTGATGTGCTTGGTCGAATGAAACCACGCTCTAAAAGTTCTTGTAATTGGCTTTGCAGTTCTTTCATCTCGCTGGGTGCGAGTCTGTAGGGAGCACGAGCTATTGGTGCAGCTCCTGATACAAGATCTATTTAAAATTCAACGGATCGATGTGGGGGTAATCCCGGTAATTCTTTCGGAAATACATCGGGAAATTCTTTTGCAATGGGAACATCATTGATGCTCTTTTCTTCAGTTTGTACTTTCTCGACGTGTGCTAGAACAGCATAGCAACCTTTTCTTATTAGTTTTTGTGCCTTCAAATTACTAATAAGATGTAGCTTCGTGTTGCCCTTTTCTCCGTACACCATTAAGGGTTTTCCTTTTTCTCGTATAATGCGAATTGCATTTTTGTAACAAACGATCTCTGCTTTCACTTCTTTCAACCAGTCCATACCGATTATCACATCAAAACTCCCTAACTCTACTGGTATCAAATCAATCTTAAATGTTTCGCTAACCAGTTTAATTTCTCGATTCCGACATATATTATCTGCTGAAATTAATTTACCATTTGCTAATTCGAGTAAAAATTTACTATCCAAAGGCGTCAATGGACAAATTAATTTAGCACAAAAATCTCTACTCATATAGCTTCTATCCGCACCCGAATCAAATAAAACGTAAGCAGATTTATTGTCAATAAGAAACGTACCCGTAACAAGCTCCGGGTCTTCCTGTGCCTCTGCCGCATTAATATTGAAAACTCTTCCGCGGCCTTGTCCATTCGTGTTCTCCTGGTTCGGGCAATTTCTAATAATGTGGCCCGGTTTTCCACATTTATAACAAACTACATTGGCATAACTTGCTCCGACACTACTTGCTCCGCTATTACTCGTTCCGACACCATTTGTTCCTTTCGTTCTATTAACCCCTGGTCCGTAGACCTCACACTTTGCCGCGCTATGACCATTTCTTTTACACTTGTTGCAAAATTTAGTGCAGAACCCTGAGTGATACTTTTCACACCTTTGGCATAGCTGCTTCTGATTGTTATTGTTGTTGCGGTTATTATTGTTGTTGGGATGATTGTTGTAGTTGCTGTTGTTGTTGTTGGTGTTGTTGTAGTTGCGATTGATGTTGCGATTGTTGGGATAATTGTTGCGATTATTGTTGTAATTGCTGTTGTTGTTGTTGTATTGGTGATTCTTATCACCGTTTTCCTCCCACTTTCTTTTGACTTGCTTCACATTGGCCTCTTCAGCAGTCTGTTCTTTAATTCTTTCTTCAATCTGGTTCACTAGTTTGTGAGCCATTCTACATGCCTATTGTATGGAGGCGGGCTCGTGTGAACTTATATCTTCTTGGATTCTTTCCGGTAATCCTTTCACAGACGCGTCGATCTTCTCTTCCTCATCTTCGAATGCTCCCGGACACAATAGGCGCAATTCTGTGAATCGTCTTTCGTACGTGGTAATATCAAATCCTTGGGTTCGTAACCCTCTAAGTTCTGTCTTGAGCTTATTGACCTCGGTTCTGGGACGGTACTTCTCATTCATCAAGTGCTTGAATGCTGACCACGGTAGTGCGTACGCATCGTCTTGTCCCACTTGCTCTAAATAGGTATTCCACCATGTTAACGTAGAACCTGTGAAGGTGTGCGTAGCGTACTTCACTTTGTCCTCTTCATTACACTTACTTATGGCAAACACCGATTCGATCTTCTCGGTCCACCGTTTCAATCCGATCGGTCCTTCAGTTCCATCAAATTCCAAAGGTTTGCAGGCAGTGAATTCTTTGTAGGTGCATCCTACACGATTTCCTGTACTGCTAGATCCAAGGTTATTGTTGGTATGTAGCGCATCCTGTACTGCGGCTATGTTTGAAGCTAGAAAAGTACGGAACTCCTCTTCATTCATATTCACGGTGTGTCGAGTAGTCGGTGCCATTTCCTTCAAAATAGTCAAATGGAACAAGTTAATCATACAGAATATTAAGAGTAGTTAATAGTATTTTGTAGCATAATATGAACTCATTTATAAAAGCTTTTTCTTCATATTAGAGTTTTATAAGTTTAAATTCGGGTAGTACCTACCCGTTAAGTTCATACTTAGTAGCTAATATACAATTCAACTACTACAATTCTATATGAAAAACTGATTATAATAATATTTCGCGTTCAAACTTTTACACAATATTTTACAAACTTACAATACCGCTTATTTTACATATAGCATGAAATATAGCACACAATAAATTTGATACAGGATGGTTGTGAAGATAATTCTAGCTAGTACACAAGTCGTTCAGCAAAGGCAATAAAGACACGTAATTCATACGTCCAGAAACAAGTCATGCATTATGGTTTTACTAGGATTACTTCCCATCCTTGGTCTTGTGGAACATAACCGTTATGGCCGTTGATAAGACAGCGTGTTGTAACGTCGTCAAAGGGACGAGGGTTACGTAATGTCCAACAGTCCCGTAACAATCTAAAAACCTCATTTCTTACCCCAATTACCGACTCCGTCACTTGTGGGAACGTTTTGTTTAATAGTTGTAGCCCGATGTTCTTGTTCTCACTTTGGTGAGAAGCGAACATTACTAATCCGTAAGCATAAGATGCTTCTTTATGTTGCATGTTAGCCGCTTTTTCTAAATCACGAAGTCCAATATTCGGATATATTGAGTCAAAATAATTTCTTATCTCATTGCATAAAATAGCATTTGGGTTCCCCGCAATATATGCGTCAAAGTAAACACATCGTAACTTATGGATTTCCCAATGTGATATCCCTCATCTTTCGAACGAAAGCCTTTTATAAACCAAGGCATTCTTGGAACGTTCTTCGAATGTCTTACAAACTGATCTCGCCTTAGATAGTTGTGCCGAAGAATTCTGACCGACTCTAGACAAGATTTCATCAATCATGTCTCCGGGTAGGTCTCTTAAAATATTGGGTTGTCTATCCATTTTGTATTTTTATACTGTAAAATAGACAAGAGTTAGATTCATAAAAAAATACTTATTAATACAAGCAATTTTTACATATATCATAAAGCATAAGCACACTATATTACATATATTACACCACACGAATACAACTATCTTATTCCGACTCGCTTGTTTCTTCTTCTTCTGTTTTGGTTCGTTTTGCCAAGTGTCTAGGGATATATGATGTTCCCTAATACGAGCCGTCGTTTTCCACATTGGTTTAGAAAAACCTGGTGGTTTAGAGGTTCCCGGGTCATTGTTACAACTTAAGGACTTCGGTGGTTGATGATACATATAAAGTTCATCGGGGTTGGAATTAGATTTCTCTATTTTTAGGCCCTTTTCCTTATTATTTTCTTTTGCCTTTTTAAATTCAGTTGGGGTAATTTCTATAACATCATCGGAATTCTCGTCGGAATCCGATTCATCGGAGAATTGGTAATCCTCCCAATATTTTGCTTCCTTGGCGGAAACACCATTGACCATAATTAACCTTGGTCGGTTGGTTGAGGATTTTCTTTTACTTAACCGTTTTATTATTTCCCCCACCGGTTCTATTTCTTCATCCGGTTCCGATTCTTCTTCCGGTTCTGACTCTTCTTCCGGTTCCTCTTCGGGAACTTGTGAATCAGTCCACGAATCATTCCAATTTACATTTGACTCTTCATTATTATTAGGTGAGTCAATGGGACTTGTTCTAGAGGTAGACATCTATCACATAATATCAAACGCGTTAAGAGATTAATATATCACATAATATTCACATGTTAAAAATATATAGTTTCCAACAAAATTTGTTAAGCAATCATTTTTCAAGTAAACACGGTCGAAGTCTAGACTCACTAATGCATCCTAACAAACTCGATAAGACACACTAATGCAAAATTCTGGTTCTCTAAGACCAACGCTCGGATACCAACTGAAATGTCCCGTTCTTATTGATTAAAAACGTTCCATATTAATTGATTTCGTTGCGAGGTTTTGACCTCTATATGAGACATTTTTCAAAGACTGCATTCATTTTAAAACAAACCATAACCTTTATTTCATCAATAAAGGTTTAAAAAGCTTTACGTAGATTATCAAATAATGATAATCTAAAATATCCTGTTTACACACGACCATTACATAATGGTTTACAATACAAATATGTTACAACAAAATAAATTTCTTGAATGCAGTTTTTACACAATATCATACAAGCATGGACTCCAAATCTCGTCCTTATTTACTTATGCGACAGCGGAAGCTCTTAATAATCACCTGAGAATAAACATGCTTAAAACGTCAACAAAAATGTTGGTGAGTTATAGGTTTAACCTATATATATCAAATCATAATAATAGACCACAAGATTTCATATTTCAATACACATCCCATACATAGAGATAAAAATCATTCATATGGTGAACACCTGCTAACCGACATTAACAAGATGCATATATAAGAATATCCCCATCATTCCGGGACACCCTTCGGATATGATATAAATTTCAAAGTACTAAAGCATCCGGTACTTTGGATGGGGTTTGTTAGGCCCAATAGATCTATCTTTAGGATTCGCGTCAATTAGGGTGTCTGTTCCCTAATTCTTAGATTACCAGACTTAATAAAAAGGGGCATATTCGATTTCGATAATTCAACCATAGAATGTAGTTTCACGTACTTGTGTCTATTTTGTAAATCATTTATAAAACCTGCATGTATTCTCATCCCAAAAATATTAGATTTTTAAAAGTGGGACTATAACTCACTTTCACAGATTTTTACTTCGTCGGGAAGTAAGACTTGGCCACTGGTTGATTCACGAACCTATAACAATATATACATATATATCAAAGTATGTTCAAAATATATTTACAACACTTTTAATATATTTTGATGTTTTAAGTTTATTAAGTCAGCTGTCCTCGTTAGTAACCTACAACTAATTGTCCACAGTTAGATGTACAGAAATAAATCGATAAATATTATCTTGAATCAATCCACGACCCAGTGTATACGTATCTCAGTATTGATCACAACTTAAACTATATATATTTTGGAATCAACCTCAACCCTGTATAGCTAACTCCAACATTCACATATAGAGTGTCTATGGTTGTTCCGAAATATATATAGATGTGTCGACATGATAGGTCAAAACATTGTATACGTATCTATGGTATCTCAAGATTACATAATATACAATACAAGTTGATTAAGTTATGGTTGGAATAGATTTGTTACTAATTTTCACGTAGCTAAAATGAGAAAAATTATCCAATCTTGTTTTACCCATAACTTCTTCATTTTAAATCCGTTTTGAGTGAATCAAATTGCTATGGTTTCATATTGAACTCTATTTTATGAATCAAAATATAAAAAGTATAGGTTTATAGTCGGAAAAATAAGTTACAAGTCATTTTTGTAAAGGTAGTCATTTCAGTCGAAAGAACGACGTCTAGATGACCATTTTAGAAAACATACTTCCACTTTGAGTTTAACCATAATTTTTGGATATAGTTTCATGTTCATAATAATAATCATTTTCTCAGAATAACAACTTTTAAATCAAAGTTTATCATAGTTTTTAATTAACTAACCCAAAACAGCCCGCGGTGTTACTACGACGGCGTAAATCCGGTTTTACGGTATTTTTCGTGTTTCCAGGTTTTAAATCATTAAGTTAGCATATCATATAGATATAGATCATGTGTTTAGTTGATTTTAAAAGTCAAGTTATAAGGATTAACTTTTGTTTGCGAACAAGTTTAGAATTAACTAAACTATGTTCTAGTGATTACAAGTTTAAACCTTCGAATAAGATAGCTTTATATGTACGAATCGAATGATGTTATGAACATCATTACTACCTTAAGTTCCTTGGATAAACCTACTGGAAAAGAGAAAAATGGATCTAGCTTCAACGGATCCTTGGATGGCTCGAAGTTCTTGAAGCAGAATCATGACACGAAAACAAGTTCAAGTAAGATCATCACTTGAAATAAGATTGTTATAGTTATAGAAATTGAACCAAAGTTTGAATATGATTATTACCTTGTATTATAATGATAACCTACTGTAAGAAACAAAGATTTCTTGAGGTTGGATGATCACCTTACAAGATTGGAAGTGAGCTAGTAAACTTGAAAGTATTCTTGATTTTATGTAACTAGAACTTGTAGAATATATGAAGAACACTTAGAACTTGAAGATAGAACTTGAGAGAGATCAATTAGATGAAGAAAATTGAAGAATAAAAGGGTTTGTAGGTGTTTTTGGTCGTTGGTGTATGGATTAGATATAAAGGATATGTAATTTTGTTTTCATGTAAATATGTCATGAATGAGGTGTTTTTGGTCGTTGGTGTATGGATTAGATATAAAGGATATGTAATTTTGTTTTCATGTAAATAAGTCATGAATGATTACTCATATTTTTGTAATTTTATGAGATATTTCATGCTAGTTGCCAAATGATGGTTCCCACATGTGTTAGGTGACTCACATGGGCTGCTAAGAGCTGATCATTGGAGTGTATATACCAATAGTACATACATCTAAAAGCTGTGTATTGTACGAGTACGAATACGGGTGCATACGAGTAGAATTGTTGATGAAACTGAACGAGGATGTAATTGTAAGCATTTTTGTTAAGTAGAAGTATTTTGATAAGTGTATTGAAGTCTTTCAAAAGTGTATAAATACATATTAAAACACTACATGTATATACATTTTCACTGAGTCGTTAAGTCATCGTTAGTCGTTACATGTAAGTGTTGTTTTGAAACCTTTAGGTTAACGATCTTGTTAAATGTTGTTAAACCAATGTTTATAATATCAAATGAGATTTTAAATTATTATATTATCATGATATTATCATGTATGAATATCTCTTAATATGATATATATACATTAAATGTCTTTACAACGATAATCGTTACATATATGTCTCGTTTAAAAATCATTAAGTTATTAGTCTTGTTTTTACATATGTAGTTCATTGTTAATATACTGAATGATATGTTTACTTATCATAGTATCATGTTAACTATATATATATATATATATATATCCATATATATGTCATCATATAGTTTTTACAAGTTTTAACGTTTGTGAATCACCGGTCAACTTGGGTGGTCAATTGCCTATATGAAACATATTTCAATTAATCAAGTCTTAACAAGTTTGATTGGTTAACATGTTGGAAACATTTAATCATGTAAATATCAATCTCAATTAATATATATAAACATGAAAAAGTTCGGGTCACTACAGTATAACGCCGTCCATGTGTGGCGAGTTAGTCGTAAAGGAGGTTCTCACAGTGTTACCTGTGACGAAGCATTGGCTCTTACTCCTTGCGATCCCTTACGAGGGTTGGCAGTAGCTGAGAGGCAGGCCCTAAAATCAGTATCTGAGGTACACTCAGTGGTCACCAGGCGATTAGCTGGGAAGGCACTGGGTGGGACGGTGGTTGTCCCCAACTGTATTTCAGTTGGTATCCGAGCGTTGGTCTTAGAGAACCAGAAAATTTGCATTAGTGTGTCTTATCGAGTTTGTTAGGATGCATTAGTGAGTCTGGACTTCGACCGTGTTTTCTTTAAAAATGATTGCTTAACATTTTTGTTGGAAACTATATATTATTAACATGTATATATTATGTGATATATTAATCTCTTAACATGTTTGATATTGTGTGATAGATGTCTACCTCTATCACAAATCCCATTGACTCACCTAATAATAACGAAGAGTCGAATATATATTGGACTGATTCACAAGTTCCCGAACAAGAACCAGAAGAAGAATCAGAACCGGAAGAGGAGGAACCGGAGGAGGAAATAGAACCGGTGGGGAAAATAATAAAACGGTTAAGTAAAAGAAAATCCTCAACCAACCGACCAAGGTTAATTATGGTCAATGGTGTTTACGCCAAGGAAGCAAAAATTTTGGGAGGATTACCAATTCTCCGATGAATCGAATTCCGACGAGAATTCCGATGATGTTATAGAAATTACCCCAACTGAATTTAAAAAGGCAAAAGAAAATAATAAGGGAAAGGGCATAAAAATAGAGAAATCTAATTCCAACCCCGATGAACTTTATATGTATCGTCAACCCCCGAAGCCCTTAAGTTGCAACAATGACCCGGGAACCTCTAAACCACCAGTTTTTTCTAAACCGTTGTGGAAAACGACAGCTCGTATTAGGGGAACATCATATATCCCTAGAAACTTGGCAAAACGAACCAAAACCGAATAAGAAGAAACGAGCGAGTCGGAATAAGATAGTTGTATTCGTGTGGTGTAATATATGTAATATAGTGTGCTTATGCTTTATGATATATGTAAAAATTGCTTGTATTAATAAGTATTTTTTTTATGAATCTAACTTTTGTCTATTTTACAGTATAAAAACACAAAATGGATAGACAACCCAATATTTTAAGAGACCTACCCGGAGACATGATTGATGAAATCTTGTCTAGAGTCGGTCAGAATTCTTCGGCACAATTATTTAAAGTGAAATCAGTTTGTAAGACATTCGAAGAACATTCCAAGAATGTCTTGGTTTATAAGAGACTTTCGTTTGAAAGATGGGGGAAATCACATTGGGAAACCCATAAGTTACGATGTGTTTACTTTGACGCATATATTGCGGGGAACCCAAATGCTATTTTACGCAACGGGTTAAGAAATTATTTTGACTCAATGTATCCGAATATAGGACTTCATGATTTAGAAAAAGCAGCTAACATGCAACATAAAGAAGCATGCTATGCTTACGGGTTAGTAATGTTCGCTTCTCACCAAAGTGAGAAAAAGAACATCGGGCTACAACTATTAAACAAAACGTTCCCACAAGTGACGGAGTCGGTAATTGGGGTAAGAAATGAGGTTTTTAGGTTATTACGAGACTGTTGGTCATTACGTAACCCTCGTCCCTTTGACGACATTACAACACGCTGTCTTATCAACGGCCATAACGGTTATGTTCCACAAGACCAAGGATGGGAAGTAGTCCTAGTAAAACCAGAATGCATGACTTGTTTCTGGACGTATGAATTACGTGTCTTTATTGCCTTTGCTGAACGACTTGTGTACTAGCTAGAATTATCTTCACAACTATCTTGTATCAAAGTTATTGTGTGCTATATTTCATTCTTTATGTAAAATAAGCGGTGTTGTAAGTTTGTAAAATATTGTATAAAAGTTTGAACGCGAAATATTATTATAATCAGTTTTTCATATAGAATTGTAGTAGTTGAATTGTATATTAGCTACTAAGTATGAACTTAACGGGTAGGTACTACCCGAATTTAAACTTATAAAATGCTAATATGAAGAAAAAGCTTTTATAAATGAGTTCATATTATGCTACGAAATACTATTAACTACTCTTAATATTCTGTATGATTAACTTGTTCCATTTGACTATTTTGAAGGAAATGGCACCGACTACTCGACACACCGTGAATATGAATGAAGAGGAATTCCGTACTTTTCTAGCTTCAAACATAGCCGCGGTATAGGCTGCGCTACATACCAACAATAACCTTGGATCTAGCAGTACAGGAAATCGTGTAGGATGCACCTACAAAGAATTCACTGCCTGCAAACCTTTGGAATTTGATGGAACCGAAGGACCGATCGGATTGAAACGGTGGACCGAGAAGGTCGAATCGGTGTTTGCCATAAATAAGTGTACTGAAGAGGACAAAGTGAAGTACGCTACACATACCTTCACAGGTTCTGCGTTAACATGGTGGAATACCTATCTAGAGCAAGTGGGACAAGATGATGTGTACGCACTACCGTGGTCAGCATTCAAGCACTTGATGAACGAGAAGTACCGTCCCAGAACCGAGGTCAATAAGCTCAAGACAGAACTTAGAGGGTTACGAACCCAAGGATTTGATATTGCCACGTACAAAAGACGATTCACAGAATTGTGCCTATTGTGTCCGGGAGCGTTCGAAGATGAGGAAGAGAAGATCGACGCGTTTGTGAAAGGATTACCGGAAAGAATCCAAGAAGATATAAGTTCACATGAGCCCGCCTCCATACAACAGGCATGTAGAATGGCTCACAAACTAGTAAACCAGATTGAGGAAAGAATTAAAGAACAGACGGCTGAAGAGGCCAATGTGAAGCAAGTCAAAAGAAAGTAGGAGGAAAACGGTGATAAGAATTACCAATACAACAACAACAGCAATTACAATAATAATCGCAACAATTATCCCAACAATCGCAACATCAATCGCAACTACAACAAACGGCTCAACAACAACAACAACAACAACAACAACAACAACAATAACAACAACAACAACAACAACAGTAACTACAACAATCATCCCAACAACAATAGCAACCTCAACAACAACAACAACAACAACAACAACAACAATCAGAAGCAGCTATGCCAAAGTTGTGAAAAGTATCACTCGGGGTTCTGCACCAAAATTTGCAACAAGTGTAAAAGAAATAGTCATAGCGCGGCGAAGTGTGAGGTCTACGGACCAGGGGTTAACAGAACGAAAGGAACAAAGGGTGTCGGAACGAGTAATGGCGGAGCAAGTAGTGTCGGAGCAAGTTATGCCAATGTAGTTTGTTATAAATGTGGAAAACTGGGCCACATTATTAGAAATTTCCCGAACCAGGAGAACACGAATGGACAAGGCCGCGGAAGAGTTTTCAATATTAATACGGCAGAGGCACAGGAAGACCCGGAGCTTGTTACGGGTACGTTTCTTATTGACAATAAATCTGCTTACGTTTTATTTGATTCGAGTGCGGATAGAAGCTATATGAGTAAAGATTTTTGTGCTAAATTAAGTTGTCCATTGACGCCGTTGGATAGTAAATTTTTACTCGAATTAGCAAACGGTAAATTAATTTCAGCAGATAATATATGCCGGAATCGAGAAATTAAACTGGGTAGCGAAATATTTAAGATTGATTTGATACCAGTAGATTTAGGGAGTTTTGATGTAATAGTTGGCATTGACTGGCTGAAGAAGGTGAAAGCAGAGATCGTGTGTTATAAAAATGCAATTCGCATTGTACGAGAAGAAGGAGAACCCTTAATGGTGTACGGAGAAAAGGGCAACATGAAGCTACATCTTATTAGTAATTTGAAGGCAAAAAAACTAATAAGAAAAGGTTGATATGCTGTTCTAGCACACGTCGAGAAAGTACAAACTGAAGAAAAGAGCATCAATGATGTTCCCGTCGCAAAAGAATTTCCCGATGTATTTCCGAAAGAATTACCGGGACTACCTCCACATCGATCTGTTGAATTTCAAATTGATCTTGTACCAGGAGCTACACCAATAGCTCGTGCTCCTTATAGACTCGCACGCAGCGAGATGAAAGAACTGCAAAGCCAACTGCAAGAACTATTAGAACGTGGTTTCATTCGACCAAGCACATCACCATGGGGAGCTCCTGTTTTGTTTGTCAAGAAGAAGTATGGTACATTTAGGTTGTGTATTGACTACAGAGAGTTGAACAAACTTACCATCAAAAATCGTTATCCACTGCCGAGAATTGATGACTTATTTGATCAACTTCAAGGCTCGTCGGTTTATTCGAAGATCGATTTACGTTATGGATATCATCAAATGCGAGTAAAGGAGGATGATATTCCAAAAACTGCTTTTTGGACACGTTATGGTCATTACGAGTTTATGGTTATACCGTTTGGATTGACTAACGCACCAGCTGTGTTCATGGACCTTATGAACCGAGTGTGTGGGCCATATCTTGACAAGTTTGTCATTGTTTTCATCGATGACATACTTATTTATTCAAAGAATGATCAAGAGCACGAAGAACATTTGAGAAAAGTGCTAGAAGTATTGAGGAAAGAAAAACTGTACGCTAAGTTTTCAAAGTGTGCATTTTGGTTGGAAGAAGTTCAATTCCTCGGTCACATAGTGAACAAAGAAGGTATCCAGGTGGACCCGTCAAAGATCAAAACCGTTGAAAAGTGGGAAACCCCAAAAACTCCGAAGCATATACGTCAATTTTTAGGATTGGCTGGTTACTACAGAAGATTCATCCAAGATTTCTCCAAAATAGCAAAACCCTTGACTGCATTAACGCATAAAGGGAAGAAATTTGAATGGAAGGATGAACAAGAGAAGGCGTTTCAATTATTGAAGAAAAAGCTAACTACGGCACCTATATTATCATTGCCTGAAGGGAATGATGATTTTGTGATTTATTGTGACGCATCAAAGCAAGGTCTCGGTTGTGTATTAATGCAACGGACGAAGGCGATTGCTTATGCGTCTAGATAATTGAAGATTCACGAGCAAAATTATACGACGCATGATTTGGAATTAGGCGCGGTTGTTTTTGCATTAAATACTTGGAGGCACTACTTATATGGGGTCAAAAGTATTATATATACCGACCACAAAAGTCTTCAACATATATTTAATCAGAAACAACTGAATATGAGGCAGCGTAGGTGGATTGAATTGTTGAATGATTACGACATTGAGATTCGTTACCACCCGGGGAAGGCAAATGTGGTAGCCGACGCCTTGAGCAGAAAGGACAGAGAACCTATTCGAGTAAAATCTATGAATATAATGATTCACACTAACCTTACTACTCAAATAAAGGAGGCACAACAAGGAGTTTTAAAAGAGGGAAATTTAAAGGATGAAATACCCAAAGGATCGGAGAAGCATCTTAATATTCGGGAAGACGGAACTCGGTATAGGGCTGAAAGGATTTGGGTACCAAAATTTAGAGATATGAGAGAAATGGTACTTAGAGAAGCTCATAAAACCAGATACTCAATACATCCTGGAACGGGAAAGATGTACAAGGATCTCAAGAAACATTTTTGGTGGCCGGGTAAGAAAGCCGATGTTGCTAAATACGTAGGAGAATGTTTGATGTGTTCTAAGGTCAAAGCTGAGCATCAGAAACCATCAGGTCTACTTCAACAACCCGAAATCCCGGAATGGAAATGGGAAAACATTACCATAGATTTCATTACTAAATTGCCAAGGACTGCAAGTGGTTATGATACTATTTGGGTAATAGTTGATCGTCTCACCAAGTCAGCACACTTCCTGCCAATAAGAGAAGATGACAAGATGGAGAAGTTAGCACGACTGTATTTGAAGGAAGTCGTCTCCAGACATGGAATACCAATCTCTATTATCTCTGATAGGAATGGCAGATTTATTTCAAGATTCTGGCAGACATTACAGCAAGCATTGGGAACTCGTCTAGACATGAGTACTGCATATCATCCACAAACTGATGGGCGGAGCGAAAGGACGATACAAACGCTTGAAGACATGCTACGAGCTTGTGTTATTGATTTCGGAAACAGTTGGGATCGACATCTACCGTTAGCAGAATTTTCCTACAACAACAGCTACCATTCAAGCATTGAGATGGCGCCGTTTGAAGCACTTTATGGTAGAAAGTGCAGGTCTCCGATTTGTTGGAGTGAAGTGGGGGATAGACAGATTACGGGTCCGGAGATAATACAAGAAACTACCGAGAAAATCATCCAAATTCAACAAAGATTGGAAACTGCCCAGAGTCGACAAAAGAGCTACGCGGACAGTAAAAGAAAAGATATAGAGTTTGAAATTGGAGAAATGGTCATGCTTAAGGTTCCACCTTGGAAAGGCGTTGTTCGATTTGGTAAACGGGGGAAACTAAATCCAAGGTACATTGGACCATTCAAGATTATAGATCGTGTCGGACCAGTAGCTTACCAACTGGAGCTACCTCAACAACTCGCGGCTGTACATAACACTTTCCACGTCTCAAATTTGAAGAAATGTTTTGCTAAAGAAGATCTCACTATTCCTTTGGACGAAATCCAAATCAACGAAAAACTTCAATTCATTGAAGAACCCGTCGAAATAATGGATCGTGAGGTTAAGAGACTTAAGCAAAACAAGATACCGATTGTTAAGGTTCGATGGAATGCTCGTAGAGGACCCGAGTTCACCTGGGAGCGTGAAGATCAGATGAAGAAGAAATACCCGCATTTATTTCCAGAAGATACGTCAACACCTCCAACTGCTTAAAATTTCGGGACGAAATTTGTAACGACCCTGGAATTTCCAACATTTATTTATTAATAATTACTATTATTAATACATGTGATTAAACGAATGTATGTTATTACATTTACATGTTGCTATGATTGCCCGTACTTGACTTTTAAGTGCCCGAAACGTCTTTGTGACACCCGAAACTTTCACGAATAATATTTTTAGATATTATTTACATTCAAGATTAAATTTATTAATCATTTTAATTAACTAAGGCTATTAGTTAGTTACTTAGGCTTTAATTGGTTTAACTTGTGATTTATTTGAACTTGGGCTTTGTTAGTGTAATGGACTCATGTTATTGGGCTTCCAAGCCCACCCTACCTTTTAAGTGGACTTAGTTAGCCCATGTCTTCAAATGTAAGTATCATTTAGTGAGGTAACTAGTTAGTTTCATCAATTAGAATCTAGTTAACTTGTTATCCCCATGAAACCTCATCTTTTGTCCAACTTTTGAAGCTTTAACACACGAATAACCAAAGAACAACTCCCCCCTCCCTAATTGCTGCAGAAACCGTGGCCTTAGATCCATTAGAGGGAGGTTTTGGTTTCAATTTATTCATTACTTACTTACTAGAATTCTCTCTCAAAAACACACACACATTGTAACGACCCGGAAATTTCCGACCAAATTTAAACCTTATACTCTATATGTTTTCGACACGATAAGCAAAATCTGTAATGTTGATTTTAGAAAATTGGAAATTTATATTTATGTTATCAATTATCCCTTTGACCATGCCCGACGATTCACAAACAATTGTGTTTAACTAATCATGTAAATATAAATATACATATTTAAATATAAATGTATATAGTATATTTGAAATTAATATTAATATTGTTGATGTCATTATTATTATAACTAGTAGCAAAATTATAGTTTAATTATTATAACTAATATTAGTATCATTATTAGGTATTATCATTTAGAATCATTATCGTTATTATAGAATATCAATATTATTATTATTATAAAAGTAATATAATTAATATTATCATTAAAAAGATTATTAGTAACATTATTATTAGCAATTATAGTTATCATTATTATTAATACTATTATTATTAGAATGATGATTATTACTTATATTAACAGTAATAATATTTTATTTTATTTGATAACATAAGTATTTTTTTTTATTCATTAATAGTTTCTTGATTTTTTTTATAATCTATATCTATATTATTTAATAATTACGTATAAAGGAAAAACGGACTAGATTCAGTTTCTTCTTTCAAAAACTGTAGGTGATTTTTGTTCCTTTCTATCAAATTGGTAAATCTGTGGACCTCAATCACATACATGAACCAAAATCTATTACCTTTCATTTTCACCTTTCAATTCTTTTATATATTGTGTACTGGACGAATCTCATGTGTCGACACAATCCAAGATACAAAACAAATTCAAACAAACAATAACACTGTAGTAATCGTGGAAATTATTGGATTATAGATACATTGCTGAAATTGTGGGGATAAAAACCAGAAAATCAAAGTTTACAGCTTCTACTACTTGCTAATCACTTTTGATAGCCTAAACCTCACCACAATTGAAACGTACAACCATCGACCCCATAGCACCATCAAACACCTACACGCCACCTCACAACCGGAAACTATTGAACCTTCATCATCTTCTTGATCACCACATATATTAAGTTTTGTTTCGGTTCACCTTAGACCACCACCTTGAATCAACCATCATCATCATATCACCAGACCACCGTCGACTATCACCACCACAACTGAAGGTCACCATCCAATTCAACACCATGGCAAACCAACTCTCTCTAACTATCTCTCTTCTGCAACTCTCAACCTAACCGCTGCTATATTTTTCCTTCCATCGATCATACAACACAAACCCACGATCAACTAATGCTTATATTCTGTTCTTACTCGATGCTATTAAGGCAAGTACACGAACATCTTTCTGTTTATATATAGTAGAGACAACCGTAGACCATCACCTTTTGAACCAACATTTTCATCACCCCAAACTTTAGCTACTACACAACTATTCGGCCACCATTAGTTGCTAACCGAAACCATTATCCACAACCTCCACTATTCTTCTTTCTCATCGTTAAAATCACCACCTTGATCCATTGTAAAACCCCAACCTTCTGCTACCGTTTTGTTGCTGCCACGTTTTTTTTTCTTTCTCCTTTAAACCGTTCGAATCATCTTGTAGTTATATTTTCTCGGTTACTTGCTTCTGGTTATCCGAGAACAATTCCCACAACATCACCTAATTAGTGAATGGGTGATATATTAAATAGGTGGTAACTTTACAACAAATTAATTAGTGGGTGAACTACTTTTTATAAAATGGACACCAATCTCTTTATTAAGTATGATCAATTAAAGGTGGCAGACAAAGGAAATGAAAGTAAGATACAACAAATGATAATGATACATTTATTATCTGTTTGTTCCCTGATTGCGGACAACAAGAATTACATGAAAAAGCAAGATGGTGAATTATAAAAATCATGTTATCGTGTACTGCAAACTCGAGTTTTTTTTTATTGCTTTCCAGCTATTAAGGATAGTAGGCCGTCACTTTCTGTTTTATTTTGGGCCCGTGTTCTCGTTGGACCGTATACCTTTGTGGGCCGAACTACACAAAGTCTGGTGGACGAACGGGTCATATAAATTCAGGGGTGAATTGAACCAGAAAAACTATAACAGAGCATTGGTTAGGGGTGGTGTTGGTGTAACGAGAGGTTGTGGGTTCGAGTCCCGGCACTGGCGTGTTTTTTTTAAGATCTCAAAGGTAGTTTTCAAGTTTATTAAAAATTAGAATTATTATTATTATTAACATGATCATTACTAAAACTTTTATTGAAACTATATTTTTATCAAAAATTAACATTTATTTTATTTTAGTTATTATACTTATTAAAATTTCATTTAGGTTAGTATTATTATTATGAACATTATAAATACTTATATATAACAAACTATAGTTTTTTTTAAATATATATATATAATACTAAACATATAATTATATATATATAGATATATTAATATAATTAAATAAATAAATATTAATAGATAAATAACATATAATTTAAAATATAATGCATATAAATAAAGCATAGGTATTAAATAAAATTTAATATAGAATCTACATAACTACAAACACATATATATATTACATAATTAATAAACGAAATTATGAGACTTCCATTATATGTCTTAATAGATATTCAAATGATATAGGTTCGTGAATCCGAGGCCAACCCTACATTTGTTCAATGATGTTATATGTATTTTTACTACAAAATACAGTGTGGTGAGTATATAGATCCCTTTTAAACTTTAAATATTTTTGGGCTGAGAATACATGCGCTATTTTTATAAATGTTTTACGTTATGGACACAAGTGACTAAAATTACGTTCTACATGGGTTTGAATCAAAAATCCCCTAGCTTGGTAACTTTAACTATTGGTTTATGAACTGGTAGGCGCGAATCCTAAAGATAGATCTATCGGGTTTTACACCCCCACCCAGATGTTGTTCTAGTAAACTAGAAGAACGGGTGTTTAGTACTTCGAGGTTAACGGAACGCACTTGATTCGGTGCACATATTATTATAACTCAGGGGTACACACTCTTGTTAAGGCTAGTTACCGGGTGCCCACTACTTAGAATGCTTTTTATACACTTGCGAGTGTATTATATTTTTTTATATGAAATCTTGTGGTCCATAGTTATAACGCTGCTAGCATCAAACCTATATATCTCACCAACATTATGTTGAATTTTTAAAGCATGTTATTCTCAGGTACAAATTAAGTCTTCCGCTGTGCATTAGCTCATACTAAAGACATTACTTGGAGTCGATCATCACAATGGAACCAACTGTTGAAGATTCCGTCCAGGGGGATAAGGACGGGTCTTCATAGATGGTATCAGAGCGGTGATCTTAGCGAACCAGGCCTTGCATTAGTGTGTCTGACTAGTAGTTGTTAGGATACATTAGTGAGTCTGGACTTTGATCGTGTCTACATGTCAAACAGTTTTGCTTATCAGTTTAGTCGAAAAACATCTGCTTATCAAATTGTCTGCTTATCATTCTTAAGACTAGACACGTCTTACTGCATTTATTGCATCGATAGTGTATAGACAAAATTCATATCTTAGCGTATCCGTAGCCTTGCCTGACATATACCGTAGATTCCTCTGTAGTCTACGAAATCTTTAGAATTATAGATATTCTATCTAGTTAGAATATCATCCTATATTCGAGAATCATTTCACATCGAAGATCCTTCTCATTCACCAAATTGCCCTCTTGGCAATGAATCAGAATCACTTACCGGCGAACCTGTTCGAGAAACCATTTTCTCCTTTATCTCTAGAGTATCTCGTCACGATTATATATTATTCCATATTTCGAATCTTGTTCATTCGCTCGCTCCAACCGCCAATCATCCCGGTGTACAAGCAGAAGTTAACGAACTACGCTCTCGTGTGACGGCTTTGGAGAATATGGTGCGAATGTTGCAAACACCAGCAGCAGCACCAGCAGCATAATCAGCACCACCATCATCAACGTCAACGGTATCCTTATTATCCCCAAATCACAACCGCGTCGTAAATCTCCACATCCCAAACTATACCTCAAGCATAATCACCGTTCTACGTATTGTTTTATCTACATAATTTTCGTTCTACATAACGTTCTACATTGGTTACCATCACTTTACATAACATTCTACATCAATTATCTTCGTTCGATATGACGATTATCTAATTTCTAAAGTTAGAAATTATGTAATCTGGTATTAACGATAAATCAAATGAGTTTAATATCTTATTGACTCATTAAATTCATAATTGCATCTGAAGAAAATATATATGCAAGTATATTTTCATAAAGATTGTAATTAAAAACTCTTCCGTACAAACTGTTAATGATGAAAATATTTTAACGAGTGGGTAGTACCCGAGGAATATTTAGAATTCACATTAATAAGTTACACTGTACATTCTTCGAATCTGATTCAACGGACGTTTGCTATCCTGCTTACAACCACCGATATACATATCTGTTCACCATAAAATGACCATTTCTGTTCAGATTTCATATTTGGATTTTGACCTATCAGAATCCAACAAGTGGCATAAAGAAGAAAACATTGGACAAAATAAAATTTGATAGAAACAGACGAATTAATTAAATTGAAATATTGTTAGGAATCCGCGCTAACTGTTCCTAGCTAACTGTTCCCGGCTAACATTTAATTTATCGCAATTTACATTCTCGCAATTATAATTTCTGCATTGTACATACTGCCGGGGCACGTATGCAAGGTTTCGACTTATCATATCGACCCATCTATATATATATTTCGGAACAACCGCAGACACTCTATATGTGAAGGTGGGAGTTGGCTATACAGGGTCGGAGTTGATTCCAAAATATATATATACTTTTAGTTGTGATCGACACCGAGACCGGTACACGGGTCACGATACGTATTAATATTATATAATAAATTATATATGAATATGTTGAACTATTGGACTGTTGGACTGTTAATTTTGGACAATTAAAATTGAGTTAAAATGCTGATTATATATATATGAAACTAAACAATTCTTCAAGTTTGCCACTTGATTCTATTTTAAACCTCATTCGTATCTTGACGATTACAATTCGCGTTCACAACTTTTCATGATTCTTGAAAACACCTCGATCGAGAAGTTGAACCAGCCGCATCTCGTCTATGGAAGAAAGATTCATGCATACAGTTATGCACTTGAAAAACTTTCGAAACCGAAGTTATAGTTAAAACCTATCCGTGTCGAATTCCTTATCATTCATTAGCAAAAACAACCATACGATTCCTTTTCAAGAAGCTAATTTTGTCACAGCTCCACTTCGACTTCTCAGTGAGACTACTCCTATTATAACCTCGATATTTATACCTTGTCCTTTCGCCGTCGTTACCGGAGAACCTTTTATATTTCACAACATCAACAGCAGATGTACCATCAACTCGTTATCTTTTTGGCGAAATCCGCAATTGGTATTTTAAAAATCTCATAGAAATTCTCCCAGTTATACCGAAAACGTTTATCCCTAAGAATTTCATATTTCGAATGTAAAGTTTCTGAAAAACACCTGGACTATGAAGTAGTTCTTGAAATGCTGATGAAGCAGCAAAAACCGTAAACGACCTTAACAGTCAAAAGTTTACGATAAAATAAAGAATGTTGGAAAAGCTCAGAAAAAGAGAAGGGTTGGAATTGGAAAACGGGTTGAGCAAAGTATGAAGGAACCGTAAACAAATCATGAAAACTAAACTCGACTTCAAAGAATCCAAACGATTCAGTGCCTATTAAAATCGTTAGTAAAAAAAAACCCTATTCCTCATTATAAACCTTTACAGACAAATCTTCCTCGTTATCCATCGATATCATTGTGCCTTTCATTGTAAATATCCTCAATATTCCTGAAGATATATTCACAACTTATCTGAGATCGTGAATCCCTCCGTAATATCTGTGTTATAACATAAAAGAAACTGCATTAGTTTCTAAATTCTGAAACCTTCGAGTTTAAAATAGGAATGTTCTGAAGTAGTGTTGGGAACTGATGCATGAACTAGTATAATATAATGAAACTTGATCAACTTCATTATATTACAGTAAGTCATGTTAAGTTTCTAATGGAATGTGATGATACACAGTACCGTCATCATGTGCCATGTTACACGGCTCTTATATTTTATTCAATCCCCAAACGTATTAGGAACATATCGTCTTGATAGCTCTATCTTTTTCAGGGTATTCTGGTAATTTAACAAATTAAAATAGTGCCATTACCATTCCTTTCTGAGAGCATTAGCTATGTTCATTTCGAATTTCATATTCACGAATCCCGGACCATTACTCGCTTGACTCGAGGACGGGAAAAATAAGGAAAATGAAGGGGTAGTTTTATAGTGAAAATATCCGACAGAGCAATCGAAACAGATTATTTCATTTAATCAAAGAAGATCCTGATTTCCTAAATCGCCGAAGAACCAGATCTTATTACGTAAGATTTTCTTTAAATCCCTTAAATCCCGAAAATCAATCCTAACCACGTCATCAGTTAGAACGAATCCATATTTACTCAATTCACTCTTCTGTGATAGTTTCACTCGTGCGCTTCACTTGATCGAACCGTTTTATCTATACCTCTCAATAATGATAAAACTCCATTATCACCTCATATTCGTCATGAAAACATTCCTATTATTATTTGTGACAACCTCTACCAAATTTCGAGGACGAAATTTCTTTAACGACTGGGTACTGTAACGATCCGGAAATTTCCGACCAAATTTAAACCTTATACTCTATATGTTTTCGACACGATAAGCAAAATCTGTAATGTTGATTTTAGAAAATTGGAAATTTATATTTATGTTATCAATTATCCCTTTGACCATGCCCGACGATTCACAAACAATTGTGTTTAACTAATCATGTAAATATAAATATACATATTTAAATATAAATGTATATAGTATATTTGAAATTAATATTAATATTGTTGATGTCATTATTATTATAACTAGTAGCAAAATTATAGTTTAATTATTATAACTAATATTAGTATCATTATTAGGTATTATCATTTAGAATCATTATCGTTATTATAGAATATCAATATTATTATTATTATAAAAGTAATATAATTAATATTATCATTAAAAAGATTATTAGTAACATTATTATTAGCAATTATAGTTATCATTATTATTAATACTATTATTATTAGAATGATGATTATTACTTATATTAACAGTAATAATATTTTATTTTATTTGATAACATAAGTATTTTTTTTTATTCATTAATAGTTTCTTGATTTTTTTTATAATCTATATCTATATTATTTAATAATTACGTATAAAGGAAAAACGGACTAGATTCAGTTTCTTCTTTCAAAAACTGTAGGTGATTTTTGTTCCTTTCTATCAAATTGGTAAATCTGTGGACCTCAATCACATACATGAACCAAAATCTATTACCTTTCATTTTCACCTTTCAATTCTTTTATATATTGTGTACTGGACGAATCTCATGTGTCGACACAATCCAAGATACAAAACAAATTCAAACAAACAATAACACTGTGGTAATCGTGGAAATTATTGGATTATAGATACATTGCTGAAATTGTGGGGATAAAAACCAGAAAATCAAAGTTTACAGCTTCTACTACTTGCTAATCACTTTTGATAGCCTAAACCTCACCACAATTGAAACGTACAACCATCGACCCCATAGCACCATCAAACACCTACACGCCACCTCACAACCGGAAACTATTGAACCTTCATCATCTTCTTGATCACCACATATATTAAGTTTTGTTTCGGTTCACCTTAGACCACCACCTTGAATCAACCATCATCATCATATCACCAGACCACCGTCGACTATCACCACCACAACTGAAGGTCACCATCCAATTCAACACCATGGCAAACCAACTCTCTCTAACTATCTCTCTTCTGCAACTCTCAACCTAACCGCTGCTATATTTTTCCTTCCATCGATCATACAACACAAACCCACGATCAACTAATGCTTATATTCTGTTCTTACTCGATGCTATTAAGGCAAGTACACGAACATCTTTCTGTTTATATATAGTAGAGACAACCGTAGACCATCACCTTTTGAACCAACATTTTCATCACCCCAAACTTTAGCTACTACACAACTATTCGGCCACCATTAGTTGCTAACCGAAACCATTATCCACAACCTCCACTATTCTTCTTTCTCATCGTTAAAATCACCACCTTGATCCATTGTAAAACCCCAACCTTCTGCTACCGTTTTGTTGCTGCCACGTTTTTTTTTCTTTCTCCTTTAAACCGTTCGAATCATCTTGTAGTTATATTTTCTCGGTTACTTGCTTCTGGTTATCCGAGAACAATTCCCACAACATCACCTAATTAGTGAATGGGTGATATATTAAATAGGTGGTAACTTTACAACAAATTAATTAGTGGGTGAACTACTTTTTATAAAATGGACACCAATCTCTTTATTAAGTATGATCAATTAAAGGTGGCAGACAAAGGAAATGAAAGTAAGATACAACAAATGATAATGATACATTTATTATCTGTTTGTTCCCTGATTGCGGACAACAAGAATTACATGAAAAAGCAAGATGGTGAATTATAAAAATCATGTTATCGTGTACTGCAAACTCGAGTTTTTTTTTATTGCTTTCCAGCTATTAAGGATAGTAGGCCGTCACTTTCTGTTTTATTTTGGGCCCGTGTTTTCGTTGGACCGTATACCTTTGTGGGCCGAACTACACAAAGTCTGGTGGACGAACGGGTCATATAAATTCAGGGGTGAATTGAACCAGAAAAACTATAACAGAGCATTGGTTAGGGGTGGTGTTGGTGTAACGAGAGGTTGTGGGTTCGAGTCCCGGCACTGGCGTGTTTTTTTTAAGATCTCAAAGGTAGTTTTCAAGTTTATTAAAAATTAGAATTATTATTATTATTAACATGATCATTACTAAAACTTTTATTGAAACTATATTTTTATCAAAAATTAACATTTATTTTATTTTAGTTATTATACTTATTAAAATTTCATTTAGGTTAGTATTATTATTATGAACATTATAAATACTTATATATAACAAACTATAGTTTTTTTTAAATATATATATATAATACTAAACATATAATTATATATATATAGATATATTAATATAATTAAATAAATAAATATTAATAGATAAATAACATATAATTTAAAATATAATGCATATAAATAAAGCATAGGTATTAAATAAAATTTAATATAGAATCTACATAACTACAAACACATATATATATTACATAATTAATAAACGAAATTATGAGACTTCCATTATATGTCTTAATAGATATTCAAATGATATAGGTTCGTGAATCCGAGGCCAACCCTACATTTGTTCAATGATGTTATATGTATTTTTACTACAAAATACAGTGTGGTGAGTATATAGATCCCTTTTAAACTTTAAATATTTTTGGGCTGAGAATACATGCGCTATTTTTATAAATGTTTTACGTTATGGACACAAGTGACTAAAATTACGTTCTACATGGGTTTGAATCAAAAATCCCCTAGCTTGGTAACTTTAACTATTGGTTTATGAACTGGTAGGCGCGAATCCTAAAGATAGATCTATCGGGTTTTACACCCCCACCCAGATGTTGTTCTAGTAAACTAGAAGAACGGGTGTTTAGTACTTCGAGGTTAACGGAACGCACTTGATTCGGTGCACATATTATTATAACTCAGGGGTACACACTCTTGTTAAGGCTAGTTACCGGGTGCCCACTACTTAGAATGCTTTTTATACACTTGCGAGTGTATTATATTTTTTTATATGAAATCTTGTGGTCCATAGTTATAACGCTGCTAGCATCAAACCTATATATCTCACCAACATTATGTTGAATTTTTAAAGCATGTTATTCTCAGGTACAAATTAAGTCTTCCGCTGTGCATTAGCTCATACTAAAGACATTACTTGGAGTCGATCATCACAATGGAACCAACTGTTGAAGATTCCGTCCAGGGGGATAAGGACGGGTCTTCATACACATACTTGCTTCATTTCTCTCTCAATTCTTCTACATTCTTGTAAGTAACTTGAAGCATTTCTCCCTTTCTTTTTCTTGCTAAAACCGTGACCTTTCACCCTCTAATCATCATCATCATCATCATTTGTTGTTAGCTACTTGTCTTTGTTAGTTAGTTATTTACATGTTGTTATGAATCAAACTCACTAGTTTGTTCATCACTTTATCTTATATTAACAAGAACATTCAAGAACTAAACTCTCTAGTTTAGGTTCTACATATACTTTCTTTAAATATTGCAAGTTCGTGTGTTGATTAAAATCATACTTGTAGTTCTTGAAGTAAACTTAAAGTTTACTTTACTTAAAGATCAAACCTTGGTTGAATCTTTAAAAGTATGAACAAACCATGAACCTTTTACTTGTTTATTTAGTGTTACTTGCACTTTAATTGTATGATTTTGGTTGTTGTTGGTCAAGTACTACAAGTTAGTCTTGATCTCATATCTCTTGGAACTAAAAGATAACTTAAAGGTTCAAGAACATGTAAATAAGTTTTCTTTAAAAATAACTTTGTATACTTATGCTTGATCTAGACTTTTGGGTCTTGGATCTTCAAGATCTAACTAAAGAACTATGTTCTACATCTTAAGATCTTGATTAGTTAGTTTACTTTCAAGTTTGTAACTTGTTATTGGCTTTAAAGTTCATGTAGGTGTTAGATCTAAGACTTTGATGTAACTTTGGTTCATCAAACTTCATACAACTCTTAAGTGAGTTGTGCTTCATGTCTTAGACTTGCACTAGGGTTATGATGGTCAAGACTTGGTTAAGATGATGTAGATACATCAATGAGTTGTACACTTGAAGCTATATGCATCAAGGACGAGAACCATGATGAACATCAAGCACCAAGACCACCGGAACCCACTTAAACTTAGTGTTTCTGTCCAAAACCTACTGACCTTCTGTTTCTGTAACAGACCAGCAGACCTAGGCTGTTCTAACCATTATTTTTAAATAGATCTTTTCGAGTAGATAACTTTTCATATAGGACTCGTCTTAATCCGAGTTACGGTTTAGGATTTATGGTCCTCCGAGCGTCACTATGTCTTTTAACGTTGTGCAGAAATTTCAGACCTACTCGCACTTAAACTGTCACCACGGTTAAACGAAGACGAGTTTGCTTCTGTAAATTTTACCACACTTAAGGGACTCATAGAAGGAGCCATGGCCACTAGTCTCACCTTAATTCAGTAAGGGTAGAGGCCGTGGCGACTGACTGAATCAGACTTTGTTTTAAACTACTTTCATAAACGAAACCTACTTTACGCCTTTTGTTTAATGATGAATGATGATGACCCTTAAGACCTTAATTACATACTTTTATACCTATTAAGATGATTTACTGACTTAGTACTATTTGACTTAGGTTGAGGACCTTCGGACCGATTACTTGCACACCTTTTCCGAACCGACTTTACGACTACATTATCATTGTGAGTTATAGCATTCCCTTTTTTACTTTAACTTATTTTGGGAACTGAGAATACATGCGGATTTTATGTTTTACATACTTGGAACGAGTACTTAAACTTATATATGTGTGGGTTATACAACGGCATAAACATTCCCTTTAGCTCGGTAACGTTTAATCATTGGTTTTTGAACCGTGAACGCGAATCTTAGATATGGATCCATAGGGTTTGACATCCCCACTCGGGCTAGTAGCGCTAGCATTTAATGAGTGTTTAATACTTCGTAGACATACGCACTTGCCAAGTGTACTTTCAGGGGGTATAAACGTTAAGTTAGTTACCAAGTGCCCACGGTTAACATATACTTTATCATACTGTTTTGAAACGCTCTTTGTAGCACTGAAATCTCGTGGCCTACCTTACATACTGTTATACTTAAACTATAGCTCACCAACCTTTGTGTTGACATTTTTAAGCATGTTTTTCTCAGGTGCTCGAGGTTAGCTTCCGCTGTGTACTAGTCGTGCTGTAGACACCCGCTGCTTAGAGTTGTCATCGCATGAACAACTTTATTTTACATTCAAACATTCGTACTTTTGAACTATGACTTGTAACGACCATTGTGGTCACATACACTTATTATTTGCTTCTACTTAGTGAAGCATGCTTTTGAAATGTAAAACATTTGATGTCGGTTATGACATCACCTTTTTATCGTGAATGCAACTTCTTTAATTACAGCATATAGTACTTAACCTTGTAATGATCCTGTTGTTAATGATTCATACACGATGGTTTTGTACGGGGCATCACATTTGGTATCAGAGCATCGGTTGTAGGGAATTAGGTTGCATTAGTGAGTCTAAGACCGACCCGAGTAGGATTCACTAATAGGACTAATCTACAACTTGCTAGTTTACTTGTTTCCGCTGAATTTACTGGATGCTACTGCTTACTTTTTCCGCTATATGCCGTATGCTACTACATGATATCACTACTGCATGATGCTACTTGCTTTTGATTGCATGCTACTTTCATACGAATTGCTGTTATTGCCATGCTAGTTACTGTTATACATGATTTAAACTGTTGGCCTATTAATTGCTTGCTTTATGACATACAGACATGGAAAATTTATTTTCCCTTGTTCAGATGTCGGATGTTCCACCTACTGGCATTTCGGGCAGTACAGACTCAGACCCCGTCGCCCTACCTACTGCTACACCTGCTGCTGCTACTGCCGATACACCAGCCCCGACACCCACTAGTGATCCTGGCGCTTCTACTTCCGGAGCTGGTACTAGTGCACCTGCCCCAGTGTCTGCTTCCGGACCCTCGAGGTCACAGCCCCGCATTGGTGGTATTGAGATCCCTGCGGAGTTCGGGGAAGGGCCGTTTCGTAACCACATGCGCACGCCTTGCCGACGCACTCCCGACGGACGTTTAGTCGTGATTTCGCCAGGCAGATACAGACAGATGTTGGCCGCCTTCGGACGCTTCGGATTACCAGCTCAGCCACCAGTGTCACCACCACACGATTCGGATGACTCATCATCCGCCGATTCTTCATCATCAGACGACTCCAGCGATGATGAGGATCCTGCTGATAGACCTATTCAGGCACCCTCCACCCTGCCGAAGAAGCGGTACCGTTTCGACGGCACCGTCATTCCAGGGGTGAATGGAGGTCGTGCTTTTACTGACGCTTTTGGCCATCGTCGTAGGGTTACTGCTCGTAAACGAGTTGTGCCATACCCTGCCGACCCACAGATACGTAAGGTTCCCTGTTATGTATTGACTATTCCTGGAACCGTACCACCTAGATTTAGATACGGACCACTTACATCTAGGGACGTACCGTCTACATCCGGAGCCGGACCATCTACGTCAGCACCACCGGCACCACCCGCACCACCCGCCCCACCTGCACCGCCTGCCCCACCAGCTCCCTCTAACGAGGAACTGATGAGGGAGATTGAGGCTCTCCGAGCTCGAGTCACTGAGCTCGAGGAGCAGTTGGCTCGAGGAGCAGTTCACCCGCCTTCACCGTAGGACCTTGTATTTAGATTTCATGATGTAATCTAGATATAGTTTCATGTATTTCGTATGTATTGTACGAACTTATTCAGATGTATGAAACTTATTATTATTAATGAATGGAACTTTGCGCTATTTAATTCTTGCACGATGTTCTATTTACATTGCTGTATGATGATTCTGTGGTATTTGTACCTAGATGCATTATTTAATAACATGTGATGTTTTGATTCCATGTTGGTCACTATATACTGTATTATTACTACTTGCATACTGGATTTTGACTTGAGTCAAAATTTTTGTTTAGAATACCATGGCTAACGGAAGATCCACACCTACCGCCGCCCAGATTGAGGACATGATCAACGAACGAGTCGCTGCAGCCCTAGCAGAAAGAAATCTCGAAGCTCCACCGCCACCGCCACCGGTTATTCCACCCGTTCGAAATGGGTGTACATACAAGGAATTCCAGAGCTGCAAACCGCATAACTTCAGCGGCACCGAGGGACCAGTTGGTCTCACCAGATGGTTCGAGAAACTTGAATCAGTATTCCGAGTTAGCAACTGTTCGGAGGACAATAAGACCAAGTTTGCATCTTGCACGCTATCTGACGGCGCGATAACATGGTAGAACACGTTAGCTCAAGCGAAAGGTATCGATGAGGCGTATGCTACGCCATGGGAGGAATTCAAGGCGGCTATGATTGATGAGTATTGTCCGAGAACCGAAATTCAGAAGATGGAAATTGAATTCATGCAGTTGAAGGCCGTAGGGAACGACCTTAACAGTTACAATCGTAGGTTTTTGGAGTTAGCACTGATGTGTCCGACCATGGTCACCCCTGAATTCAAGCGCATGGAGAAATACTTCTCGGGACTCCCTAAGTCCATCAAAGGAAATGTCACCTCATCCAAACCACCGAATGTTCCCGAAGCAATGCGCATGGTGCATACTCTCATGAATCAGATTCTTATTGATGAGCCGGAGAAGGCTAAGTTTGAGGCTGGTAGTAGCGAAAAGAGGAAATGGGACAATAACAACAACAACTACAACAACAACAGGGGGAGAACCTATGACCAGACCCCCGCCAAGAGGCACAACAATGGTGGAAACCCTAATCCCAACAACAACACCAACACTAACCCGAACTACAAAGGAACCTTACCACAATGCAAACGGTGCTACAAACACCACACTGGGTATTGCAATGTTGTCTGCGAGAGGTGCCAACGGGCTGGGCATATCGGGAAAGACTGCAAGGTCACCACTTTGAATGGGAAGCCGAACACCAATGGACCTAAGAAGTGCTACGAATGTGGACAGACGGGCCATTTCAGAAACGCATGCCCCAACAAGCGAAAAGATGGTGGGCCACCCCGTGGTAGAGCTTTTAATGTTAATGCAAGGGATGCACGCGATAACCCCGACTTGGTGACAGGTATATTCAAAATCAACAATCTTTTAGCTTCTGTCTTGTTTGATACTGGTGCGGATAGAAGTTATGTATGTAGACATTTTTGCGATAAGATTAATTGGTCATTAGTCCCGTTAAAAGAAAGTATGCTTGTCGAGGTCGCAAATGGAAAACTTGAAAAGGTTGACCATATTAGTCATGGAGCTATTATCAATATAGCTGGTGCAGATTTCGAAATTGATTTGATACCTATTAAACTGGGAAGTTTTGATGTGATCGTCGGTATGGATTGGTTGAGCAAGATAAAGGCTGATATAATCTGCGTAGATAAAGCACTTCGCATACCACAAGGAGATGGCGAACCACTGGTTATCTATGGAGAGAGATGTACCTCGAAGTTGAACCTCATTAGTTGCGTGAAAGCACAAAAGATTATGAAGAAGGGACGTTTTGTTGTCCTAGCACATGTGAAAGCGGTAGAAACTGAGGTGAAGAGCGTGAATGATGTTCGAATTGTGAACGAATTTTCCAATGTCTTCCCAGAGGAATTGCCTGGATTGCCGCCGCAGAGAGCAGTAGAGTTTCAGATTGATTTAGTGCCAGGAGCTGCCCCTGTAGCTCGCGCACCTTATAGACTCGCACCTTCCGAGATGCAAGAATTACAGAGTCAACTACAAGAGCTATTAGACCGTGGATTTATCCAACCAAGTTTCTCGCCTTGGGGCGCACCTGTGTTGTTTGTGAAGAAGAAGGATGGATCCTTCCGTATGTGTATCGACTACCGTGAACTCAACAAATTGACTATCAAGAATCGGTATCCTCTTCCACGAATTGACGATCTTTTTGATCAACTACAAGGATCGAGCGTTTATTCAAAGATCAATTTGTGATCCGGATATCACCAGCTGAGGGTGAAGGAAAGTGACGTGATGAAAACTGCATTCATGACCCGTTATGGCCATTATGAGTTTCTCGTGATGCCATTTGGTTTGACAAATGCACCTGCCGTGTTCATGGACCTCATGAATCGTGTCTGCAAGCCTTACTTGGACAAGTTTGTTATCGTCTTCATAGATGATATCCTCATCTACTCTAAGAGCGAAGAAGAACATGAGCAACACCTCCGATTAGTGATTGAACTCTTAAGACAAGAGCAACTTTACGCCAAATTCTCCAAGTGCGAATTTTGGTTGAAGGAAGTACAGTTTCTGGGTCATGTTGTGAGCGACCAGGGTATCAAAGTTGATCCCGCCAAGATTGAAGCCATCAGCAAGTGGGAGACCCCCACTACTCCAACACATATTCGCCAATTCCTAGGTCTCGTCGGTTATTATCGAAGGTTTATCGAAGGATTTTCTCTAATTGCGCGTCCTTTGACCGTGCTGACTCACAAGAGCAAGAAGTTCATTTGGGAACCCGCACACGAATCAGCATTTCAAACTTTGAAGAAGAAGTTAACCTCCGCACCTATCCTATCGCTTCCTGAAGGCAGTGACGACTTTGTTATTTATTGTGATGCATCGAAGAGTGGTTTTGGTTGTGTACTGATGCAATGATCAAAGGTTATTGCCTATGCCTCCCGCCAATTGAAGATTCACGAGCGGAACTACACTACACATGATCTTGAACTTGGAGCCGTTGTCTTTGCGCTTAAATTGTGGAGACACTATTTGTATGGAACTAAGAGCACTATCTTCACCGATCACAAGAGTCTCCAGCACATCTTTGATCAGAAGCAACTGAATATGAGACAACGTCGATGGATCGAGACGCTCAACGACTACGATTGTGAACTCCGTTATCACCCTGGCAAGGCCAATGTTGTAGCTGACACTTTAAGCCAAAAGGAGAGGACGACACCTCTTCGTGTTAGGGCTCTGAACATCACCATCCATTCGAACCTCAACAGCCAGATCAGAGTAGCCCAAGTTGAGGCTCTCAAGGAGGAGAATATATCTCACGAACATTTGAACATACTTGTCTCTCGATTCGAGGTTAGGGAGTCTGGGCTTCGATGTTATGCCGGAAGAATTTGGGTACCTGTTTATGGAGATCTACGAAACTTGATACTTGATGAAGCACACAAATCGAGATATTCGATTCACCTCGGTGCGGGCAAAATGTACCACGGCCTTAAAGAACAGTATTGGTGGCCGAATCTTAAGAAGGACGTTGCGACTTATGTTGGTAAGTGTTTGACTTGCTTGAAGGTTAAAGCCGAGCATCAGAGACCTTCTGGTTTACTTCAACAACTGGAAATCTCACAATGGAAGTGGGAAAGGATAACAATGGACTTCATCACCAAGCTGCCAAAGATGGTGGGCGGATATGATACTATTTGGGTTATTGTTGACCGCCTTACTAAATCTGCACACTTTCTAGCGATGAAGGAAACTGATACAATGGAAAGACTTGCTCATCTATACATCAAGGAGGTTGTATCACGACACGGTGTACCTTTATCGATCATCTCCGATCGCGATCCCCGTTTTGCCTCTAGATTTTGGCGTTCTTTGCAAGAAGCCATGGGAACTCGTCTTGACATGAGTACTGCTTATCATCCTCAGACTGACGGGCAAAGTGAGCGAACAATTCAGACCTTGGAAGACATGCTGCGTGCATGTGTCATTGATTTCAGAAAGGCCTGGGAAAGGTATTTGCCACTCGCCAAATTCTCGTACAACAACAGTTATCACTCTAGCATTAATGCTGCACCTTTCGAAGCGTTGTATGGCCGCAAGTGCCGATCTCCTATTTTTTGGGCCAAAGTAGGCGAAAAGCAAATCACCGGACTCGAGGTAGTCCATGAGACCACGGAGAAGATTGCTCAGATACAAGCTAGACTTAAGACTACCCGTGATCGCCAAAAGAGTTATGCCGATATTAAACGTAAAGACTTTGAATTCAACGTTGGTGATTGTGTAATGTTGAAGGTTGCACCTTGTAAGGGTGTGATTCGTTTTGGAAAACGTGGAAAGTTAAACCCACGATACATTGGTCCTTTTGAAATCCTGGAATGTGTTGGACCCGTTGCATATCGTTTGGATTTACCAGCACAATTGAGCTCAGTTCATCCTACCTTCCACGTGTCAAACTTGAAGAAGTGTCTTGCTGCACCTGAACTTATCATACCACTGGAAGAACTTACAATTGATGACAAACTCCACTTTGTGGAGGAACCTATTGAAATTATGGATCGTGAGATCAAAACTTTGAAATGCAATAAGATTCCGATCGTCCGAGTATGATGGAATGCCAAACGAGGACCTGAGTTTACTTGGGAATGAGAGGATCAAATGATGCGGAAGTATCCTCACCTTTTCCCGACTCCTCCATCTACCTCAGCTTAAATTTCGGGACGAAATTTTCTTTAACAGGTGGGTAATGTAACGACCCTGGAATTTCCAACATTTATTTATTAATAATTACTATTATTAATACGTGTGATTAAACGAATGTATGTTATTACATTTACATGTTGCTATGATTGCCCCTACTTGACTTTTAAGTGCCCGAAACGTCTTTGTGACACCCGGAACTTTCACGAATAATATTTTTAGATATTATTTACATTCATGATTAAATTTATTAATCATTTTAATTAACTAAGGCTATTAGTTAGTTACTTGGGCTTTAATTGGTTTAACTTGTGATTTATTTGAACTTGGGCTTTGTTAGTGTAATGGACTCATGTTATTGGGCTTCCAAGCCCACCCTACCTTTTAAGTAGACTTAGTTAGCCCATGTCTTCAAGTGTAAGTATGGTAACTAGTTAGTTTCATCAATTGGAATCTAGTTAACTTGTTATCCCCATGAAACCCCATCTTTTGTCCAACTTTTAAAGCTTTAACACACTAATAACCAAAGAACAACTCCCCCCTCCCTAATTGCTGCAGAAACCGTGGCCTTAGAGCCATTAGAGGGAGGTTTTGGTTTCAATTTATTCATTACTTACTTACTAGAATTCTCTCTCAAAAACACACACACATACTTGCTTCATTTCTCTCTCAATTCTTCTACATTCTTGTAAGTAACTTGAAGCATTTCTCCCTTTCTTTTTCTTGCTAAAACCGTGACCTTTCACCCTCTAATCATCATCATCATCATCATTTGTTGTTAGCTACTTGTCTTTGTTAGTTAGTTATTTACATGTTGTTATGAATCAAACTCACTAGTTTGTTCATCACTTTATCTTATATTAACAAGAACATTCAAGAACTAAACTCTCTAGTTTAGGTTCTACATATACTTTCTTTAAATATTGCAAGTTCATGTGTTGATTAAAATCATACTTGTAGTTCTTGAAGTAAACTTAAAGTTTACTTTACTTAAAGATCAAACCTTGGTTGAATCTTTAAAAGTATGAACAAACCATGAACCTTTTACTTGTTTATTTAGTGTTACTTGCACTTTAATTGTATGATTTTGGTTGTTGTTGGTCAAGTACTACAAGTTAGTCTTGATCTCATATCTCTTGGAACTAAAAGATAACTTAAAGGTTCAAGAACATGTAAATAAGTTTTCTTTAAAAATAACTTTGTATACTTATGCTTGATCTAGACTTTTGGGTCTTGGATCTTCAAGATCTAACTAAAGAACTATGTTCTACATCTTAAGATCTTGATTAGTTAGTTTACTTTCAAGTTTGTAACTTGTTATTGGCTTTAAAGTTCATGTAGGTGTTAGATCTAAGACTTTGATGTAACTTTGGTTCATCAAACTTCATACAACTCTTAAGTGAGTTGTGCTTCATGTCTTAGACTTGCACTAGGGTTATGATGGTCAAGACTTGGTTAAGATGATGTAGATACATCAATGAGTTGTACACTTGAAGCTATATGCATCAAGGACGAGAACCATGATGAACATCAAGCACCAAGACCACCGGAACCCACTTAAACTTAGTGTTTCTGTCCAAAACCTACTGACCTGCTGTTTCTGTAACAGACCAGCAGACCTGGGCTGTTCTAACCATTATTTTTAAATAGATATTTTCAAGTAGATAACTTTTCATATAGGACTCGTCTTAATCCGAGTTACGGTTTAGGATTTATGGTCCTCCGAGCGTCACTATGTCTTTTAACGTTGTGCAGAAATTTCAGACCTACTCGCACTTAAACTGTCACCACGGTTAAACGAAGACGAGTTTGCTTCTGTAAATTTTACCACACTTAAGGGACTCATAGACGGAGCCATGTCCACTGGTCTCACCTTAATTCAGTAAGGGTAGAGGCCGTGGCGACTGACTGAAGTCAGACTTTGTTTTAAACTACTTTCATAAACGAAACCTACTTTACGCCTTTTGTTTAATGATGAATGATGATGACCCTTAAGACCTTAATTACATACTTTTATACCTATTAAGACGATTTACTGACTTAGTACTATTTGACTTAGGTTAAGGACCTTCGGACCGATTACTTGCACACCTTTTCCGAACCGACTTTACGACTACATTATCATTGTGAGTTATAGCATTCCCTTTTTACTTTAACTTATTTTGGGAACTGAGAATACATGCGGATTTTATGTTTTACATACTAGGCACGAGTACTTAAACTTATATATGTGTGGGTTATACAACGGCATAAACATTCCCTTTAGCTCGGTAACGTTTAATCATTGGTTTTTGAACCGTGAACGCGAATCTTAGATATGGATCCATAGGGTTTGACATCCCCACTCGGGCTAGTAGCGCTAGCATTTAACGAGTGTTTAATACTTCGTAGACATACGCACTTGCCAAGTGTACTTTTAGGGGGTATAAACGTTAAGTTAGTTACCAAGTGCCCACGGTTAACATATTCTTTATCATACTGTTTTGAAACGCTCTTTGTAGCACTGAAATCTCGTGGCCTACCTTACATACTGTTATACTTAAACTATAGCTCACCAACCTTTGTGTTGACGTTTTTAAGCATGTTTTTCTCAGGTGCTTGAGGTTAGCTTCCGCTGTGTACTAGTCGTGCTGTAGACACCCGCTGCTTAGAGTTGTCATCGCATGAACTACTTTATTTTACATTCAAACATTCGTACTTTTGAACTATGACTTGTAACGACCATTGTGGTCACATACACTTATTATTTGCTTCTACTTAGTGAAGCATGCTTTTGAAATGTAAAACATTTGATGTCGGTTATGACATCACCTTTTTTATCGTGAATGCAACTTCTTTAATTACAGCATATAGTACTTAACCTTGTAATGATCCTATTGTTGATGATTCATACACGATGGTTTTGTACGGGGCATCACAAAATTTATTTAACGGGTAGGTACTGTAGTGACCCGAACTTTTCCATGTTTATATATATATTAAATGAAATTGTTATTTACATGATTAAGTGTTTCCAACATGTTAAGCAATCAAACTTGTTAAGACTTGATTAATTGAAATAGGTTTCATATAGACAATTGACCACCCAAGTTGACCGGTGATTCACGAACGTTAAAACTTGTAAAAACTATACGATGATATATATATGATTATATATATAGTTAACATGATTTTATTATAAGTATGTATCTCATTAGGTATTTTAACAATGAGTTATATACATAAAAATGAGACTATTAATTTAAGAAACTCGAAAACGATATATATAACGATTATCGTTATAACAACGTCTTACTAGGTACATATGAATCATATTAAGATATTGATACACTTGGTTAATTATGTTAAATGATAAGTAAATATATTATTAAGTGTATTAACAATGAAATACATATGTAAAAATAAGACTACTAACTTAATGATTTCGAAACGAGACATATATGTAACGATTATCGTTGTAACGACATTTAACTGTATATATATCATACTAAGATATATTATATGTAACATCCCGCCTTTTTCCGGTTACTTTCCGTTTAACTATTTTAAAGTCCGTTATATATTTATAACATCTTTCGTTAATACGCGTTTTAAATTATCTCGATTAGGTAATTCACGCACCCGATTCAAATTAGAGGGACTAAACTTGCCAAGAGGCCAAAGATTTGACTAGGTCAACTAGTCAAACCTTTAACCTCCTCTCATTTCAACATCTCCATCTTTCTTCTACTCCCTTTTTCTCTCAAGAACACCAACAAGAAATCATCATCTAAATTCGATCTAGGAGGCTTACAACAAAATAAATTACATATTCGTGATCCTCTCTTCATCCTCTTCATTTTGGTACCAACTTCATCTCGTTTGGGTAACATTTCTAAAACTCTAGATTTCTCTAAATTCGTGTTTTTGACTTGAAATGGTGTTAGTTAGTGTCTATGGCTCATTGTGATGTCGTGTATGTAATTTGTATGCTCGATCTTGTTATTCGGTGTAACTAGCATGAACACTTGAAATGGGTTAGTTTAATCTTTGATTTTGATTGATTAAATGTTGTTAGATGTTAAACCCATTGTGTTAAAAGTGATACTAGCATCGTTAGTTTTGTTTTGGTATGTTGGATGATATGAAAACCTTGCGTTAACATGATTATTGATTTTGTGATTTTTAATTTGGGGTTTGATGAACCTTAAAATGAACTTTTGATGCATTGAATGCCATGGATTATTGTTGGTAAGTGTTTAGTTGGATTGTATGCTTGATTACCTTCGAAACGGCATATCATTCATGTAAATTGGTTGCCCGAATCATTGAATTGCATTTATGAACTTGTATGCGATTAATGTTGAGCATTAGATGCGGTTTTGGTTGTTATAATAGGTAGATTGATTGATGAAATGTATTTAGTTGTCTTCCTCGTCAAATTACCTTCCCAACGGTATAAAATACTTGACTTGATTGTTTGCGGATCATAAATTGTGTTTATTTGGTTTTTGGTTCGTGTACTTAGAAGCTTACTGCATCAGACTGGAATACCAATATGGACGCCGTCCAGACCCTTGGACGCCGTCCCAGATTTCAAAGCTGGACGCCGTCCAGCTATCTAGACGCCGTCCCAGCCTTCAAATCTGGACGCCGTCCAGACATTCTGGACGCCGTCCAGACATTCTGGACGCCGTCCAGATACCCTGGCAGGCCACTGTCTTCGTTGGTCATTTTACGGAAAATGTTTGCTATGCTATGGACCTCCGATTCTCATGTAACTTGTTCTAACATGCTCATATATGATTAAAAACCTCAGAAAAATAGTTCGGGACCCGACCCGAACGTGTTGACTTTTTCGTTGACTTTGACCCGACCAAGTTGACTTTTAATCAAACTTAACCAAATTGTTTGTGCGATCGTTCTAACATGTTTTTATACTTGTACCTTGCATGAAACATGACAATTTGATTTACATGCTATTATGATCGAGTCTTAACGAGCCATAGGACTAATTGAACATCTTTGACCAATCGTGACTATCGTTATTGATACAACCTATTTGTTTAGGTCAAGACTAGCATTGTTCTTTGCACATGTTTACTTGTTGAAGTACTTTACTACTCGTGCACTCAAGGTGAGATCATAGTCTCACTTTTACTCTTTTTGAACTTATATTTGGGATGAGAAAACATAAACATTTCTTTTACTAAGTGAACACAAGTACAGGAAAACAAACATTCTACATACGAGTTTAGAACGAAATCCTCAATTCGGTTATCATTAGTTACACTTGTAGGGTGTAAGTGTAGGCGTGAACTTATGTTGTATGGCCATATGGGTTTGACAAACCCTCATCTCGGACGGTTCGCTACCGTCCACAGATGAAATATATTTTCGAGAAACAGTGTTGTTCTAGCACTATGAATGGGGTATCAACGGACGGAATGTTAAGCCTTGATAATTGGGTGCTCGTGAATATTAACTTTTAGAATGTATTACTATTTTATCTTTGATGTAAATCTTGTGGTTCGACTTACTTTTACTCACTTACTTACTTAAACCTATGATTTCACCAACGTTTTCGTTGACAGATTTCTATGTTTTTCTCAGGTCCCTGAACGTTTTGTGATACATGCTTCCGCTCATTATTTTGATACTTGCATTGGATGTCGAGTATATATGCATACATGGAGCGTCTTTTAGCTACTTTTAAATTGTGTCGCATAAGTTTCACTTGTACTTATAACTTTGTAACGTAACTTGTGGTGGAACTATTCTTGTGAAATTTGAACAATCTTTACATTTGAAATGAATGCGACATATCTTTTGGTCAAACGTTGTTTTAAAGACTTATGACCACGTAACGGGACCTAAGTAGACGGCGCCGTCAATGACGATTTTGTCGGGTCGCTACAGATGGTATCAGAGCGTTGGTTGTAGGGATTTAGAGTTCATTGGTGTCAACCTCGAGTCATAGGGTACATTGGTGAGTCTAGACTACAACCGGCATATAGACTTGAAGTAGGAATTACTTGACTACTTGTGCATTTATACTCGAACGCTTCTACTCATATCTACTCTTAGTTCATCTTAATCTCACGTTGTTTAATTTGATTGACACGCCACCTTGACTATATGAAATGATGTCGAATGCACATATGAATCAGGGTAATATAATTTCTGGGATTATATTACGGTGACTCATATGAACGTTCCGACATTGTGGCATAAAGAATTTAAGGCGAGTCAAGGAAAATTTTTCTCTCTATCATTATTCCATATCGCGGTTAGTATTATTTAGAATACTAACCAACGGTATTCTTTTGTTTTGAAGGAACAATGCCTCTTCGCCGTGCGCCACGCCGTGAAACTCCCGAACAAGCTCTACAACGCATGATAGCCACCGCCGTAGATGCGGCCATGGCCGGTCACTCTTCTAACAACAATAACAATAACAACAATCACAACAACCACAACAATGGAGCCGGTAACTCAAACGAAGGGTGCTCCTACAAATCCTTCATGGGGTGCAAACCTCACACTTTTGATGGAACCGGGGGACCGGTCGTGCTCACCCGATGGTTTGAGCAAACGAAAGCCGTCTTTAGCATAAGCGGTTGTCGAGACCAAGACAAGGTCAAATACTCCACTCACACCTTCACCGGTGTCGCTCTTACATGGTGGAATACTTATGTACAATCGGTGGGTACCGATGAAGCTCACGCCCTCTCTTGGGCCGACTTGAGGGAAAAGATGATTGTCGAATATTTCCCTCGTGAAGAAACCCGAAAGCTCGAACAAGAGCTAAGAACTCTAAAAGCGGTCGGAAACAATCTCAAGGCCTATAATCAACGATTTTCTGAACTAGCCTTGATGTGCCCAAATCTTGTGAACCCCGAGTCTTTAAGGGTTGAACTTTACATGGATGGTCTTCCAAAGAGCATCAAACACGGAGTAATGTCATCCAAACCCCCTAATCATCAAGAAGCTTTGAACATGGCCCGCAAATTGATAGAGACGGTGGATGAAATCGTAGTACCGGCACCTAAAGCCGAGGACAAGTCGGGTAACAACAAAAGAAAATGGGAAGCCACTCCATCAAGCAACTACAACAACAATACCTTCACCAAAAACCCTTTCAACAACGACGGCAAGAAAGGTTATGCCGGAACTCAACCTTTTTGCAACAAATGTCACAAGCACCACTCGGGTGAATGCGGCAAGCTAATTTGCCACCGGTGCCAAGGAGTTGGTCATAAGGCCAACAATTGCACAAGCGCCGCCCCCATCACTCGAAAGGGGCCCAATCCCCCAAAAACGGTCACTTGTTACGAATGTGGCCAAACGGGCCATTATAGAATTGCATGCCCGAAGAGGAAAGATAACCCCAATACGCGTGGCCAAGCTTTCAACATCAACACCGAGGAAGCCCGAGATGATAATGAATTGGTCACGGGTACGTTTCTTCTCAACAACACTTATGTTACTTGTTTATTCGATTCGGGTGCCGATAAGAGTTTTGTATCCAAGACTTTGACTCATTCTTTTAATACTCCACCACGTCCACTAGATACCACTTATACCATTGAAGTGGCCAACGGAAAACTATTGAGTGCCGACACATATTACCGGGGGTGTACGTTAAACATTTTGGGTAATGAGTTTGAAATCGACTTGATACCCATGGAACTAGGTAGCTTCGATGTAATAATCGGTATGAATTGGCTAGCCAAAACGAAATCTCACATCCTTTGTGATCTTAACGCAATCCGAATCCCTATCGAGAATGGTGAACCTTTGATCGTCTATGGCGATAAGAGTTGCACCAGACTCAACCTCGTTTCGTGTATTAAAGTTAGAAAACTACTCCGTAAGGGTTGTTTTGCGATCCTTGCACACGTTAAGAAAGTCGAGTCCGATGAGAAGCACATCGATGATGTGCCAATTGTTAGTGACTATTCCGATGTATTTCCCGACGAATTGCCGGGTCTTCCACCTCATCGACCGGTTGAATTCCAAATCGATCTTATTCCGGGAGCCGCACCCGTAGCACGTGCACCATATAGACTCGCTCTATCCGAAATGCAAGAATTGCAAAGTCAAATCCAAGAACTACTTGATCGTGGTTTTATCCAACCTAGCCATTCACCTTGGGGAGCTCCGATTTTGTTTGTTAAAAAGAAAGACGGATCCCTACGAATGTGCATTGACTATCGTGAACTAAACAAATTGACGGTTAAGAACCGATATCCTCTTCCTCGCATCGATGACCTCTTTGATCAATTACAAGGGTCTTGTGTATATTCAAAAATCGATCTCCGCTCGGGTTATCATCAATTAAGGGTTAAGGGGGAAGATGTCTCCAAAACCGCTTTCCGAACTCGTTATGGTAGTTATGAATTTCTCGTAATGCCATTTGGTCTCACTAACGCACCGGCGGTGTTCATGGATCTTATGAACCGCGTGTGCAAACCGTATCTTGACAAATTCGTTATCGTGTTCATCGATGATATTTTAGTCTATTCAAAAAGCGAAGAAGAACACGAGGAACACCTCCGACTTGTGCTTGAACTTTTAAGACAAGAACAACTCTATGCCAAATTCTCCAAGTGTGAATTTTGGTTAAAGGAAGTTCAATTTCTTGGTCATGTTGTAAGTGACCAAGGTATTAAAGTCGATCCAACGAAAATCGAAGCCATTAGTAAATGGGAGACTCCTACTACTCCTACTCACATTCGTCAATTCTTGGGTCTCGCCGGATACTATCGTAGATTCATCGAAAAACTTCTCTTTGGTTGCACGTCCTCTAACCGCATTAACTCACAAGGGAAAGAAATTCATTTGGGCGACCGAGCAAGAATTCGCGTTTCAAATCTTGAAGACAAAGCTAACCACCGCTCCTATCTTGTCACTTCCCGAAGGCAATGATGATTTTGTTGTATATTGCGATGCCTCGAAACATGGTTTTGGGTGTGTATTGATGCAACGGAAGAAAGTCATTGCTTATGCCTCTCGACAACTAAAAATTCATGAACGGAATTACACGACTCATGATCTCGAACTTGGAGCCGTTGTCTTTGCACTTAAAATGTGGAGACACTATCTTTATGAAACCAAGAGTACTATCTTCACCGATCACAAAAGCCTTCAACACATCTTCGATCAAAAGCAACTAAACATGAGACAACGAAGGTGGATCGAAACCTTAAACGATTACGATTGCGAGCTTCATTACCATCCCGGGAAGGCAAATGTAGTAGCCGATGCCTTAAGTCGAAAAGAAAGAGCGGTGCCTCTTCGTGTCCGAGCCTTAAACATCACCATCCACACAAACCTTAATAGCCAAATTCGGGTAGCCCAAGATGAGGCTCTCAAGGACAAAAACATCTCTCTCAAACACTTGAACGTCCTCACCTCTCGATTCGAAGTTAAAGAAACCGGACTCCGATATTTCGCCGGAAGAATTTGGGTACCTAGTTATGGGGACATGCGAAGCCTTATTTTAGACGAAGCCCATAAGTCAAGGTATTCGATTCACCCCGGTGCCAATAAGATGTACCACGACCTCAAAAAACAATATTGGTGGCCGAACATTAAAAGGGACATCGCTACTTATGTTAGAAAGTGCCTAACTTGCTCCAAAGTCAAAGCCGAACATCAAAGACCGTCCGGACTACTTCAACAACCCGAAATCCCGCAATGGAAATGGGAAAGGATAACGATGGATTTTATCACCAAACTACCAAAGACGGTTGGCGGTTATGATACTATTTGGGTCATTGTTGACCGACTCACCAAATCCGCGCACTTCCTAGCCATGAAGGAAACCGACAACATGGAGAAACTCGCACAACTCTACATCAAAGAAATCGTAGCCCGACACGGTGTACCCTTATCGATTATCTCCGACCGAGATGGCCGTTTTGTTTCTAGATTTTGGCGTACTTTGCAAGAAGCATTGGGAACGCGTTTAGACATGAGCACCGCATATCATCCACAAACCGACGGACAAAGCGAACGCACAATTCAAACCTTGGAAGACATGCTACGAGCCTGCATTGTCGACTTTGGAAAAGCTTGGGATAAGCACTTGCCTCTCGCCGAATTCTCCTACAACAATAGTTATCACGCGAGTATTAACGCCGCACCATTCGAAGCATTATACGGCCGAAAATGTCGTTCTCCTCTTTGTTGGGCCGAAGTAGGCGACAAACAAATCACCGGACCCGAACTCATTCACGAAACCACCGAGAAAATCGTTCAAATCCGAGATAGGCTTAGGACGGCCCGAAGTCGTCAAAAGAGCTATACCGACAAACGACGCAACGACCTCGAATTTCAAGTCGGTGACCGAGTAATATTAAAAGTCGCACCTTGGAAAGGTGTAATCCGCTTTGGGAAACGCGGGAAGCTAAATCCGCGGTATATTGGTCCTTTCGAAATCTTGGAGCGTGTTGGAACCGTTGCTTATCGTTTAGATCTTCCGCCTCAACTGAGTTCCGTTCATCCTACTTTCCATATATCTAACTTGAAAAAGTGTTTAGCCGAACCCGAACTCGTCATCCCTCTCGAGGAGCTTACTATCGATGACAAACTTCATTTTGTGGAGGAACCGGTTGAAATTGTGGACACCTCCGTCAAAACGTTAAAACAAAGCCGAATTCCAATTGTCAAGGTCCGTTGGAATGCCAAAAGGGGACCCAAGTTTACTTGGGAAAGACAAGATCAAATGCAAAGGAAGTATCCTCATCTATTCGTAAATTCGGAAACGCAAGATCTCGAGGAAGGAACAACGACTACTACGCCTACTTAAATTTCGGGACGAAATTTCTTTTAAGGAGTAGGTAATGTAACATCCCGCCTTTTTTCGGTTACTTTCCGTTTAACTATTTTAAAGTCCGTTAGATATTTATAACATCTTTCGTTAATACGCGTTTTAAATTATCTCGATTAGGTAATTCACGCACCCGATTCAAATTAGAGGGACTAAACTTGCCAAGAGGCCAAAGATTTGACTAGGTCAACTAGTCAAACCTTCAACCTCCTCTCATTTCAACATCTCCATCTTTCTTCTACTCCCTTTTTCTCTCAAGAACACCAACAAGAAATCATCATCTAAATTCGATCTAGGAGGCTTACAACAAAATAAATTACATATTCGTGATCCTCTCTTCATCCTCTTCATTTTGGTACCAACTTCATCTAGTTTGGGTAACATTTCTAAAACTCTAGATTTCTCTAAATTCGTGTTTTTGACTTGAAATGGTGTTAGTTAGTGTCTATGGCTCATTGTGATGTCGTGTATGTAATTTGTATGCTCGATCTTGTTATTTGGTGTAACTAGCATGAACACTTGAAATGGGTTAGTTTAATCTTTGATTTTGATTGATTAAATGTTGTTAGATGTTAAACCCATTGTGTTAAAAGTGATACTAGCATCGTTAGTTTTGTTTTGGTATGTTGGATGATATGAAAACCTTGCGTTAACATGATTATTGATTTTGTGATTTTTAATTTGGGGTTTGATGAACCTTAAAATGAACTTTTGATGCATTGAATGCCATGGATTATTGTTGGTAAGTGTTTAGTTGGATTGTATGCTTGATTACCTTCGAAACGGCATATCATTGATGTAAATTGGTTGCCCGAATCATTGAATTGCATTTATGAACTTGTATGCGATTAATGTTGAGCATTAGATGCGGTTTTGGTTGTTATAATAGGTAGATTGATTGATGAAATGTATTTAGTTGTCTTCCTCGTCAAATTACCTTCCCAACGGTATAAAATACTTGACTTGATTGTTTGCGGATCATAAATTGTGTTTATTTGGTTTTTGGTTCGTGTACTTAGAAGCTTACTGCATCAGACTGGAATACCAATCTGGACGCCGTCCCAGATTTCAAAGTTGGACGCCGTCCAGCTATCTGGACGCCGTCCCAGCCTTCAAATCTAGACGCCGTCCAGACATTCTGGACGCCGTCCAGATACCCTGGCAGGCCACTGTCTTCGTTGGTCATTTTACGGAAAATGTTTGCTATGCTATGGACCTCCGATTCACATGTAACTTATTCTAACATGCTCATATATGATTAAAAACCTCAGAAAAATAGTTCAGGACCCGACCCGAACGTGTTGACTTTTTCGTTGACTTTGACCCGACCAAGTTGACTTTTAATCAAACTTAACCAAATTGTTTGTGCGATCGTTCTAACATGTTTTTATACTTGTACCTTGCATGAAACATGACAATTTGATTCACATGCTATTATGATCTAGTCTTAACGAGCCATAGGACTAATTGAACATCTTTGACCAATCGTGACTATCGTTATTGATACAACCTATTTGTTTAGGTCAAGACTAGCATTGTTCTTTGCACACGTTTATTTGTTGAAGTACTTTACTACTCGTGCACTCAAGGTGAGATCATAGTCCCACTTTTACTCTTTTTGAACTTATATTTGGGATGAGAAAACATAAACATTTCTTTTACTAAGTGAACACAAGTACAGGAAAACAAACATTCTACATACGAGTTTAGAACGAAATCCTCAATTCGGTTATCATTAGTTACACTTGCAGGGTGTAAGTGTAGGCGTGAACTTATGTTGTATGGCCATATGGGTTTGACAAACCCTCATCTCGGACGGTTCGCTACCGTCCACAGATGAAATATATTTTTGAGAAACAGTGTTGTTCTAGCACTATGAATGGGGTATCAACGGACGGAATGTTAAGCCTTGATAATTGGGTGCTCGTGAATATTAACTTTTAGAATGTATTACTATTTTATCTTTGATGTAAATCTTGTGGTTTGACTTACTTTTACTCACTTACTTACTTAAACCTATGATTTCACCAACGTTTTCGTTGACAGATTTCTATGTTTTTCTCAGGTCCCTGAACGTTTTGTGATACATGCTTCCGCTCATTATTTTGATACTTGCATTGGATGTCGAGTATATATGCATACATGGAGCGTCTTTTGGCTACTTTTAAATTGTGTCGCATAAGTTTCACTTGTACTTATAACTTTGTAACGTAACTTGTGGTGGAACTATTCTTGTGAAATTTGAACAATCTTTACACTTGAAATGAATGCGACATATCTTTTGGTCAAACGTTGTTTTAAAGACTTATGACCACGTAACGGGACCTAAGTAGACGGCGCCGTCAATGACGATTTTGTCGGGTCGCTACATTATATATCATAATATCATGATAATATAACAATTTAACATCTCATTTGTTATTATAAACAATGGGTTAACAACATTCAACAAGATCGTTAACCTAAAGGTTTCAAAACAACATTTACATGTAACGACTAACGATGACTTAACGACTCAGTTAAAATGTATATACATGTAGTGTTTTAATATGTATTCATACACTTTTGAAAGACTTCAATACACTTATCAAAATACTTCTACTTAACAAAAATGCTTACAAATACATCCTCGTTCAGTTTCATCAACAATTCTACTCGTATGCACCCGTATTCGTACTCGTACAATACACAGCTTTTAGATGTATGTACTATTGGTATATACACTCCAATGATCAGCTCTTAGCAGCCCATGTGAGTCACCTAACACATGTGGGAACCATCATTTGGCAACTAGCATGAAATATCTCATAAAATTACAAAAATATGAGTAATCATTCATGACTTATTTACATGAAAACAAAATTACATATCCTTTATATCTAATCCATACACCAACGACCAAAAACACCTACAAACACTTTCATTCTTCAATTTTCTTCATCTAATTGATCTCTCTCAAGTTCTATCTTCAAGTTCTAAGTGTTCTTCATAAATTCCAAAAGTTCTAGTTTCATAAAATCAAGAATATTTCCAAGATTGCAAGTTTACTTCCAAGTTTTCTAAATCCATTCCAAGTAATCATCCAAGATCAAGAAACCTTTGTTACTTACAGTAGGTTATCTTTATAATACAAGGTAATAATCATATTCAAACTTTAATTCAATTTCTATAACTATAACAATCTTATTTCGAGTGGAAATCTTACTTGAAATTGTTTTCGTGTCATGATTCTGCTTCAAGAACTTTCAAGCCATCCAAGGATCCTTTGAAGCTAGATCTATTTTTCTCATTTCCAGTAGGTTTATCCAAGGAACTTGAGGTAGTAATGATGTTCATAACATCATTCGATTCATACATATAAAGCTATCTTATTCGAAGGTTTAAACTTGTAATCACTAGAACATAGTTTAGTTAATTCTAAACTTGTTCGCAAATAAAAGTTAATCCTTCTAACTTGACTTTTAAAATCAACTAAACACATGTTCTATATCTATATGATATGCTAACTTAATGATTTAAAACCTGAAAACACGAAAAATACCATAAAATCGGATTTACGCCGTCGTAGTAACACCGCGGGCTGTTTTGGGTTAGTTAATTAAAATCTATGATAAGCTTTGATTTAAAAATTGTTATTCTGGGAAAATGATTTTTATTATGAACATGAAACTATATCCAAAAATTATGGTTAAACTCAAAGTGGAAGTATGTTTTCTAAAATGGTCATCTAGACGTCGTTCTTTCGACTGAAATGACTACCTTTACAAAAATGACTTGTAACTTATTTTTCCGACTATAAACCTATACTTTTTCTGTTTAGATTCATAAAATAGAGTTCAATATGAAACCATAGCAATTTGATTCACTCAAAACGGATTTAATATGAAGAAGTTATGCGCAAAACAAGATTGGATAATTTTTCTCATTTTAGCTACGTGAAAATTGGTAACAAATCTATTCCAACCATAACTTAATCAACTTGTATTGTATATTATGTAATCTTGAGATACCATAGACACGTATACAATGTTTCCACCTATCATGTCGACACATCTATATATATTTCGGAACAACCATAGACACTCTATATGTGAATGTCGGAGTTAGCTATACAGGTTGAGGTTGATTCCAAAATATATATAGTTTGAGTTGTGATCAATACTGAGATACGTATACACTGGGTCGTGGATTGATTCAAGATAATATTTATCGATTTATTTCTGTACATCTAACTGTGGACAACTAGTTGTAGGTTACTAACGAGGACATCTGACTTAATAAACTTAAAACATCAAAATGTATTAAAAGTGTTGTAAATATATTTTGAACATACTTTGATATATATGTATATATTGTTATAGGTTCGTGAATCAACCAGTGGCCAAGTCTTACTTCCCGACGAAGTAAAAATCTGTGAAAGTGAGTTATAGTCCCACTTTTAAAATCTAATATTTTTGGGATGAGAATACATGCATGTTTTATAAATGATTTACAAAATAGACACAAGTACGTGAAACTACATTCTATGGTTGAATTATCAAAATCGAATATGCCCCTTTTTATTAAGTCTGGTAATCTAAGAATTAGGGAACAGACACCCTAATTGACGCGAATCCTAAAGATAGATCTATTGGGCCTAACAAACCCCATCCAAAGTACCGGATGCTTTAGTACTTCGAAATTTATATCATATCCGAAGGGTGTCCCGGAATGATGGGGATATTCTTATATATGCATCTTGTTATTGTCGGTTACCAGGTGTTCACCATATGAATGATTTTTATCTTTATGTATGGGATGTGTATTGAAATATGAAATCTTGTGGTCTATTGTTACGATTTGATATATATAGGTTAAACCTATAACTCACCAACATTTTTGTTGACGTTTAAAGCATGTTTATTCTCAGGTGAATACTAAGAGCTTCCGCTGTTGCATACTAAATTAAGGACAAGATTTGGAGTCCATGTTTGTATGATATTGTGTAAAAACTGCATTCAAGAAACTGATTTTGATGTAACATATTTGTATTGTAAACCATTATGTAATGGTCGTATGTAAACAGGATATTTGCTACAGTAAACACTATTTGCTACAGTAAAACACTATTTGATGTCGGCGAACTAGCAAACAAAAACAGGATAAGGCGGCCATGCGATCGCATGACAAAAACACTGAAAACTCATGCGATCGCATGAGGTACTGTAGCAGGTCACATACTATAAAAGCTCGATTCATTCCTCTGTATTATTATTTTTTTATATTATTATTATTATTATTATTAAGAATAATATTATTAATCTTATTATAATATTATTATTAGTAGTATATATACCTAAAATACTACGACGAGGTTATGAGCGTGTCACCTTCAAAATGGGTTTTTGAGCGGGATAGAGCTAAGGAAATTATGGGTTATTGCCAAGGAGGTTATGGGTAATGTTCGAGGATATATTTGTGAATCAAATCTAGTGTTTATCATCTCTGTTGCGTCTACGTACTTTCCTACAATATTGAATCTCAATATTGATACGTAAGCACTCATATTTTATATTTTATACATTAATTATGTATCCATGTCTAGTGCTCGAGTATATATATTTATGGATGCTTGTATGCTAAATTTTGTCGTTAAACAGTTATGATGAATCACGAAGTAAATACATATATTACTGATAAAAGGTATATGATATGCATGTTTTTGGAAAGCTGGCGAAAAATCAATAACTTTTCATTTAGAAATCGCGTAATTTCGGTGAACGAATTAAAAGATATGATCAACTGAATTATGATTGACATTGATTGAAATTGCTTTTGAAACTTGTTTGTAAGAATGATAAATTGGATTTTTGAATATTACCAGCCAAGTAAATGAATCCATATATAAGGCACGTCTCGTTTTGTTGAATTATTGTCAAAATTGACTTTTTGAAACAACTTTGGATAACTTTTGTATGTCGATCTCGAGCATTAGGATTGTTATACACTATGACCTGACCTAGCTTGATAGACATTTATTGACCAACATATGTTCTCTAGGTTGATATCTACGGTTATTTGGTAATCCGAGTTTCGATCACATTTTGGTGAACGACTTTATATGCTGCTAAGGTGAGTTTCATTTGCTCCCTTTTTAATTGCTTTTGCAATATATATTTTTGGGCTGAGAATACATGCACTTTATTTTAAACGCAATGGATACAAGTACATACTAAATTCTACACTGAGTTTGAACTAAAAATCCCTTAGCTTTGGTAACTAGTAGCTGCCAGTACATAGGATATGGACTGGTGGGTGCGACTAACAGTATATGGATCTATAGGGCTTGATTGTGACAACCCGGAAATTTCCAACCAAATTTAAACTTTAATCTTTATATGTTTCCGACACAATAAGCAATATTTGTTAAGTTAAATTTCAAGAATTTTAAACTATGTTCATACATTCATTCAACCTCGACCAAGTTCCAACGATTCACGAACCATTAAACGAATATGATTATATATGTATATGTGTATATATATTATAACTTGAAACGTAAACAAAATATTAGATTAAATACTTTATATGATTGTATCTGTTTCAAAATGTTTATCAATGGAATTAGAAGATAAGATCAAATGATTGAATTATCAGATATATTAAATTATGATTACAAGTCTCTGTTGAAAGGCCCACGTTGATTTGAGAAATCTTTCCATTTTAACAATATTCGGAAAATGGTAAAGTAATTTATAAATAAGAACAAATTGTCAATCATTGAGAACTAGACAAAGGATAGTGGAAGATTGAATCTCATAAAGACTCGATTGATCTATTTAGTTTCAAACGTACAAAAACGTTTTCAGTTTAAAAAGAACTTTATTATTAAAACGTATATAACTTTTATAAATATCTAGAACCACTTTTGACAACTCATTACTTAACTAGTATGATAAAGATAACGATATTTATATTTTATTTTATTAAATATATATAACGATTTAAATTAATATTATATATATTTATACGCGTATAATACGTACATAGTTTTATACTTTTACTATACTTAAACTTTACCTTTACTTTATTTTTACTTTACTTTAACTTTAATAATTCACTTTAATAATTCATACTTTAATAATTTATACTTTAATAATTCACTTTAATAATTCATACTTTAATAATTCACTTTAATAATTCATACTTTAATAATTCACTTTAATAATTCATACTTTAATAATTCACTTTAATAATTCAAAAATCTATTATAAATAGAATTCAATAGGTTTCATTATTTCATAGAAACTTGAAAATATTTTTCTCTAAACTCTCTCAATCGATTTACATATATATATTTACTCCATATTATTTCAAGATATTATTAGTATACATAAAATATTACGATGGAGTGTTGTCCGAGTGATTTCGAAATTGTTTTTCGAGTAGGATAGGATTAAGGAAATTATGGGTTATAGCTATGGAGGTGATTGAGTATGGTTCATGGGTATGCTCGTGAGGTCAATATAGTGTTTATCATTTCCGTTGCGTCTACGTACCTTTCCTGCAATATTGAATCTCAATATTGATACGTGAGTACTCATAATTTAACTTTTACATACTAATAGTGTATCCCTGACTAGTGCTCGAGTATTTAGGATTATGCATGCTTGTACTTTTGATATTGCCCTTAGACAGGTTAGGTTGAATCTTGAATTAGTTACACTTGCGGTTGAGATAAGGTATAAGATATGCATGTCCTTGGAAAGCTAGCGAAAAATTAAGAACTTTTCCTTTAGATATCGAATGGTTTCGATGAACGGATTAGAAGTTATAATCAATTGAATTTTCGATATTTTTATTAAAAATGATTATTATTATCGTCGTTTTTATCGTCGTTCTAGTTTTATCTTATTATTATCATTATTATTATCTTTATCAATAAAAGGGATTTATCATTAAAAATTGTTTTTTTATTACTATCGTTATTATCGTTAAAGTTATAATTAGTATTATTATTATTATTATCCAATTATCATTATTATTATTATTATTATTATTATTATTATTATTATTATTATTATTATTATTATTATTATTATTATTATTATTATTATTATTATTATTATCATTATTAATATATATATATCATTATTTAAAAATGGTTATTGTTATTGTTATTATTATTATTACTATACTATATTATCATTAAGATAATTATTAGTATTATCATTAATAATATTATAGTAACTATCATTATTAATATTAGTGTAATTAAAACAAATAATTGTAACACCTAAATATTTTGATTACTATTATTATCATTATTATGAACACGATATAAAAGACGATTAAAAGCTATTAAACGAAACGATTAGGAAATAATGAGTAAGAGTATCATGATGAAATTAAAATATTATAAGATATTAATTTAGATAAAATTATCGTTCTTATTATTTTTATCATTACTATTATTATTAAAAGTATCGTTAGTATTAAAACTATCATTTTAACAAAAATTATCATTTTAATAGAAATGTCATTGTTACTATAAAATATCATTATTATTATTATTATTTTAAATAGAATTATTATTTTAAAGATAATATTAAAAATTATCGTAAATATTAAAGTTATCATAATTAGAATTATCGTTTTATCATAATGTCATCTTAGTAATTATAAATATTGATATTTTTATAATAATAATTATTATTACAAAATAATACAACTTTTACTTACTATCATTATAGATATTATTTTATCAAATAAATATGTGATACAAACATATTTTACTACGTGTAATAACTTACTTTAATAATACCTATCATATTATCTTTATGATATTAAATGAACCCTATAAATTTTATTACTTAATATATATAAAAGTATATTTTATTATATAAATTTAATATAAAATTTTATTTATTAATAAATAAATTATATTATTTACTCTAATAAATCTTTTAAAAATATTTAAAAATATAAAACGACGATATTTAAACTATATATTAATCATGTATAGATTTTTGGAAATTATTTTGAGTCAAATTTACTTTTGTTGACTTTTGCATATTAGTCTCGAGCATTAGGATTGTGGTACACTATGACTTGACCTAATTTGTTAGACAAATATTGACCAATATATAAATATATATAATTAATTTAGGTTCGTGAATCCGAGGCCAACCTTGCACTTGTTCAATGACGTTATATGTATTTTTACTACGAAATACAGTATGGTGAGTTTCATTTGCCTTTTTACCCTTTATATTTTTGGGCTGAGAATACATGCGCAACTTTTATAAATGTTTTACGAAATAGACACAAGTACGTGAAACTACATTCTATGGTTGAATTATCGAAATCGAATATGCCCCTTTTTATTAAGTCTGGTAATCTAAGAATTAGGGAACAGACACCCTAATTGACGCGAATAATAAAGATAGATCTATTGGGCCTAACAAACCCCATCCAAAGTACCGGATGCTTTAGTACTTCGAAATTTATATCATGTCCGAAGGAGGATCCCGGAATGATAGGGGATATTCTTATATGTATCTAGTTAATGTCGGTTACCAGGTGTTCACCATATGAATGATTATTTTTGTCTCTATGCATGGGACGTATATTTATGAGAACTGAAAATGAAATTCTTGTGGTCTATTAAAATGATGGAAATAAATGATTATGATAAACTAATGAACTCACCAACCTTTTGGTTGACACTTTAAAGCATGTTTATTCTCAGGTGTTAAAGAAATCTTCCGCTGTGCATTTGCTCATTTTAAAGATATTACTTGGAGTCTTTCATAGCATATTTCGAAGAACGTTGCATTCGAGTCATTGAGTTCATCAAAGATTATTATTAAATCAATTTATAGTTGGATAGTGTATATTATGAAATGGTATGCATGCCTGTCAATTTTCGATGTAAAGAAAGTTTGTCTTTTAAAAACGAATGCAATGTTTGTAAAATGTATCATATAGAGGTCAAATACCTCGCAATGTAATCAACTATTGTGAATCGTTTATAATGTATATGAACGGGTCCTTTCAGTTGGTATCAGAGCGGTGGTCTTAGCGAACCAGGTCTGCATTAGTGTGTCTAACTGATAAGTCGATAGGATGCATTAGTGAGTCTGGACTTCGACCGTATCTGCATGTCAAAAGTTTTGATTATCATTTTGTGTCGAAAATTAACTACTTATCATCCTCGGGAAATTACCTGCTTATCATTTTTAGTCTAAGACACGTCTTGCTGTATTGATTGCATGAATAGTGTATAGACAAAAATTCATATCTTAGCATATCTGCTAAATCATATCTTATCGTATCTGTTACTTTAAACTTTGCCTGACATATCCCGCAAAGTCCTCCGTAATCTACGAAATCTTTTGATATATATATATATATATATATATATATATATATATATATATATATATATATATATATATATATATATATATATTCTATGTAATTAGAATACCATCCATTAGCCAAAATCATTTCATATCGAAAAAAAAAAATCCTTTATCCAATCGTACGAAATGGAATTCGTCATCAGTTCAAGTCACTCAGATTCCGAAATGGAATCCCATTCAAGCTCCGAAAGCAGTGTGACCGGAATAGATCAACCAATCAGTCATCACCTATTCTGGATGAATTGGGGATGGGTTCGTAGCCTCCTCAATCATTGGAGACAAGAAGAAGGTGATCCCTTCCATCCACCACATTGCCCTCTTGATGAAGAACCTGAAGCACTTACCGGCGAACCTGTCCGAAACACCATTTTCTCGCTCATTTCCAGAGTATCTCGTCACGATTATATATTACATCAAATTTTAGATTTTATTTATCCGCTCGTCCGAATCGACAATCACCCCGGTGTAATAGAAGAAGTCAACGAGCTTCGCGCTCGGGTAGTGGCTTTGGAGAATATGGTGCAGAGATTACAAACACCAGCAGCAGCATCAGCAGCATAACCAGTACCACCATCATCAACGCCAACAGTACCATTACCACCTCCAACCACAACCGCGTCGTAAACCTCAACTTCACAATCTGTCCCACGAGCATCAACGTCATACGCACCATAGATACCAAGGAGTACCAACAACAATAACTGACGAAGTATTAATTCATAACTTCATTGGAGAAACATTCCGCGACGATTATGTAATCTCTAAAGTCTTAGAGATTATCTAATGTAGCCCTAACCATAAATCAGTTAAGCGAACCAAAATGATGGAAGGAAGAGTAGAAACTCTGACAAAAATGGTGTGTGATTAACAAGCTAAACTTGCTTTACCAACAACATCAATAGTACCATCAGCGTTACCAGCATCGTCAGTACAGTCAACATCCGAATCAACAACACCGATAACATCACAAACTCCATCAGTTCAAGAATCACTGTGGACATCATTACGAATCAATAACGTTTATATTGTATCAACGAGTTATGAAGAATTAACTCATTTCCTCTGAAGAAATTATATATATATATATATATATATATATATATATATATATATATATATATATATATATATATATATATATATATATATATATATATATATATATATATATATTGAAATAAATCTTTCAGTGCTAAGCTATTGTGTGTGAATCTTAACTACTCGGTTAATTCATATTACAAATATGCAATAATGTACGTCCTTCGGCCGCAACTTAACCAGCGCTAACTACAATCTCTGTCGCAATTCAACAAATTCCAATTCATAATAAATCAAGTATATATTTGATTTTACACTTTCATCATCAATGTACCCGAAACTTTTCAGATAACATCATTCGTACTTTGCGAAATTCACAAGAATTCCACGAACCGAACACCATACATCAACAAATAACGAAGTATTGATTCATAATTTCAATGTCATTAAAGAAATACTGCGTAAAAGTTATGTACTTTTTAAAGCCTTTAGGGATTATTCAATTTTAGTTTCAACCGTAAATCAAATGAGTTTAATTTAACATTAACTCATTAAATCTATGTTACATCTGAAGAAAATATACATATATATATTTTCATAAAGACTGTAATAAAATTCTTTTGTACAAAATATTAATTGTGAAATTTTTTTTAACGGGTAGGTAATACCCGAGAGATATATAAATTCACAATTAATATGTTACATTCTTCGAATCTGATTCAGCAAATCATCCATTATACTCCCTACTTTCACAACAATATACATTCTTTTATAGAAATCAAAACAACCATACTCATTCAAATTTAATTACATATTCTGATTTTGAAATCTCAAAATTTAACTTCAGATATGACCAAAATCATCACTCTTAGATCCTTATATCTTTCACAAGCTTTATTTTGACTTCAAAACTGTGTTAGAACATCAAATGTATGTTAACGATTACAATCTGTGTTCAAACCCTTCGAAAATTTCTGAAGACACTTCGAATGATGAGCAATCGAGATGATGATCCAACCACATGTTACCCACAGTTATGTACCCGAAAAACTCTTGAAACCAAAGTAAAAGTTTAGACAACGTATCCGCGTCAGATTCTTTGGCATTTATTAGCAAAAATAACTTTGCAACTCCTATTCAAAGTAGCCAGTTTTGTCACAGCTCCAGCAAGTCAACTTCGACTTTTCAGTCAGACTAACCTTATTATAACCTTGAGATATACACCATCGTTACCAGGGAACCTTTTACATTCCACCATATTATTAGCAGATGTACCAACAACTTCATTACCCTTTGAATTTAGCCTCTCCAAAAAGTCATCATAATTATTCATTGAAACCCCATCACTTACTCATTCGCATCTTGTAATGAGAATTGCCATACGAATCATTTGGAATTAGCAATCAGTATTTTGAAATCTTGCAGCATGTCTGCGCCAACAGTTATATGTGTATATATAACGTCTATCTTCTGGACTTAATTTGAATGTGAAGTTTCTGAAAAACACTCCGAACTACGAATTGGTTCTTCGAAAATGGAAAAAATGCTGATGAAGCAGCAAAAACTATAAACGACTTTAAATGGTAAAAGCTGGATGATAATGATGAAGTGTGCTGGCAAAGCGCAGAAAAAGAGAAGTTTTGGAACTGGAAAACGGATTGAGCAAAGTAGGAAGGAGGCTGTGGACAAATTACAAAGACTGAACCTGACTTTAAAGGATCCAAATGATTCAGTACCTGCTGAAGTCATTAACGAATACCTTGCTCCTGACTCTAAACCCCTGCGGACAATATTCTTCATCATCCTCTGATATTAGAAATTCTAAAATATCATCATATCTTTCATTATAAATATCCTCCATATTTCTGAAGATATTTTCTTAATTTTTCTTATTTGAAATCATTTACCTCTTCACGCTATCTGTATTACATCATAAAAGAAACTATTTTAGTTTCTAAATTCTGAAAGATTCAAGTTTAAAATAGGAATATTTTGAAGTAGTGTTGAGAACTGAAGCATGAATTAGTATAATATAATGACACTTGATCAATGTGATTATATTACAGTAAGTCATGCTGAGTTTCTAAATGGAACGTGATGATTCACAGATCATAACATCATCATGTGCCATGTTATACGACTCTTGTATTCTATTTAACCTCTAAAATATCAAGAAAATATTTCTTGATGATTCGGCCTTTTCCAAGGTATTCTAGTAATTTGACAAGTCAAGATCGTGCCATCACAATTTCCTTCCTAGAACATTAACAATGTTCATTCCGAAATTCATATCTGTGAATTCTGGACCATTACAAGCGGTGCTTAATCGCAAGAAGAAGAAACGAAAGGACAAAACTCCGAAATAGAAATTGGGGTATAAATTGCAGCAAATAAAAGAGAGCATTAACTGTGAATGATAATGATTATAGAAGACAGAAGCAGAGACTTTGAAATATAAGGGAACATATAAAGCCCAATGACAAACCAGAAATTATAAACGATATATCGATGCATATAGCAATATAAAGACACGGGAGAACTAGAAACACTATAAACCCAAGAGTATAGTAGAAGTAAATAGATTCTTCCGGCGGTAGATGAAAAAGAAGAATGACCGATATGAAAGTTAGAAGTATATCGAGAATCAGAGCTGGATGGAGCATATTGATGAATACTTTAAAATATGAGTTGAGGGGTAAAGAGTAGAAGGTGATGAAACATGACTAGGAACTTAGAAATCAACAGATTTAACTCACACAATGGCAGAATAAGTGAATCAAACCCTCTAGTGAATAGGTTAAGTTTTTTTTTTTTGATTAATTTAGTCAAACCACAACTAAATCAAGTGTGATTAGATCAACACCTAGAGCTATTATTCACCACATGGGTGATTTGGACTGAGAGAGAATCGGAGGAGCTCACTAGATCTGAGTGTGTGTAACAAATAAGAGGCTTAACCTAAAATGAAGAACATAAGACTTTATATACCCCTGCTATTGACTCACCCATACGATTCATTCATCACACGTACGAGTTGGCTTCATCAGCCGTACGGGTGATCACTCACTCGTGTCTTCTCATTTAGGTTGTAATTGTGACTTAGCTCAGCATCAACAGTGCGTATGAGCCTGTCAGCCGTACTAGTGAGGCTTCACTCGTACGTCTGACTAAGTCTAACATAGTCAAACATCTAAATCTCGTTCCTGCAGTTCCTGTAACCACATACAAACACAGGATAATAATGAGCAATCATGGTGGCCTGTAAACTGTTGTACCTGCAATGGACGTGGGTAGATGTCTAGGGACTTGCATAAAATGCATCAACAGAAGGTGTGAGTTGTAAGGAAACGAAGGAGGTGAATTTATAAGAAAATCTCCGACAGAATAATTAAAATGGACGATCGCTTTTAAAGCGGATCCTAATTTTCTTGATTACCTGAGAGTCAAATCTTATTAAGAAGATTTTCTTCAAATCCCTTGAAATCTGGGAATCAATCATATCTACGTCAAATGATAAGATGAATCTACACTTACTCATTTCACTCTTCTACGTTAGCTTCATTCATACTCTTCATATAAATGGATTGTTTATCCAAATTATTCGCTGATGATAAAACTCTAATTTTCAGCCCGTATGTATCATGAAAACATACTTATTATCATTCACGACCTTTCCACTTAAATTTCGGGACGAAATTTCTTTAACGGGTAGGTACTGTGACAACCCGGAAATTTCCAACCAAATTTAAACTTTAATCTTTATATGTTTCCGACACAATAAGCAATATTTGTTAAGTTAAATTTCAAGAATTTTAAACTATGTTCATACATTCATTCAACCTCGACCAAGTTCCAACGATTCACGAACCATTAAACGAATATGATTATATATGTATATGTGTATATATATTATAACTTGAAACGTAAACAAAATATTAGATTAAATACTTTATATGATTGTATCTGTTTCAAAATGTTTATCAATGGAATTAGAAGATAAGATCAAATGATTGAATTATCAGATATATTAAATTATGATTACAAGTCTCTGTTGAAAGGCCCACGTTGATTTGAGAAATCTTTCCATTTTAACAATATTCGGAAAATGGTAAAGTAATTTATAAATAAGAACAAATTGTCAATCATTGAGAACTAGACAAAGGATAGTGGAAGATTGAATCTCATAAAGACTCGATTGATCTATTTAGTTTCAAACGTACAAAAACGTTTTCAGTTTAAAAAGAACTTTATTATTAAAACGTATATAACTTTTATAAATATCTAGAACCACTTTTGACAACTCATTACTTAACTAGTATGATAAAGATAACGATATTTATATTTTATTTTATTAAATATATATAACGATTTAAATTAATATTATATATATTTATACGCGTATAATACGTACATAGTTTTATACTTTTACTATACTTAAACTTTACCTTTACTTTATTTTTACTTTACTTTAACTTTAATAATTCACTTTAATAATTCATACTTTAATAATTTATACTTTAATAATTCACTTTAATAATTCATACTTTAATAATTCACTTTAATAATTCATACTTTAATAATTCACTTTAATAATTCATACTTTAATAATTCACTTTAATAATTCAAAAATCTATTATAAATAGAATTCAATAGGTTTCATTATTTCATAGAAACTTGAAAATATTTTTCTCTAAACTCTCTCAATCGATTTACATATATATATTTACTCCATATTATTTCAAGATATTATTAGTATACATAAAATATTACGATGGAGTGTTGTCCGAGTGATTTCGAAATTGTTTTTCGAGTAGGATAGGATTAAGGAAATTATGGGTTATAGCTATGGAGGTGATTGAGTATGGTTCATGGGTATGCTCATGAGGTCAATATAGTGTTTATCTTTTCCGTTGCGTCTACGTACCTTTCCTGCAATATTGAATCTCAATATTGATACGTGAGTACTCATAATTTAACTTTTACATACTAATAGTGTATCCCGGACTAGTGCTCGAGTATTTAGGATTATGCATGCTTGTACTTTTGATATTGCCCTTAGACAGGTTAGGTTGAATCTTGAATTAGTTACACTTGCGGTTGAGATAATGATGAAATGTCCCGTTCTTATTGATTAAAAACGTTCCATATTAATTGATTTCGTTGCGAGGTTTTGACCTCTATATGAGACGTTTTTCAAAGACTGCATTCATTTTTAAACAAACCATAACCTTTATTTCATCAATAAAGGTTTAAAAAGCTTTACGTAGATTATCAAATAATGATAATCTAAAATATCCTGTTTACACACGACCATTACATAATGGTTTACAATACAAATATGTTACAACAAAATAAGTTTCTTGAATGCAGTTTTTACACAATATCATACAAGCATGGACTCCAAATCTTGTCCTTATTTAAGTATGCGACAGCGGAAGCTCTTAATAATCACCTGAGAATAAACATGCTTAAAACGTCAACAAAAATGTTGGTGAGTTATAGGTTTAACCTATATATATCAAATCGTAACAATAGACCACAAGATTTCATATTTCAATACACATCCCATACATAGAGATAAAAATCATTCATATGGTGAACACCTGGTAACCGACAATAACAAGATGCATATATAAGAATATCCCCATCATTCCGGGACACCCTTCGGATATGATATAAATTTCGAAGTACTAAAGCATCCGGTACTTTGGATGGGGTTTGTTAGGCCCAATAGATCTATCTTTAGGATTCGCGTCAATTAGGGTGTCTGTTCCCTAATTCTTAGATTACCAGACTTAATAAAAAGGGGCATATTCGATTTCGATAATTCAACCATAGAATGTAGTTTCACGTACTTGTGTCTATTTTGTAAATCATTTATAAAACCTGCATGTATTCTCATCCCAAAAATATTAGATTTTAAAAGTGGGACTATAACTCACTTTCACAGATTTTTACTTCGTCGGGAAGTAAGACTTGGCCACTGGTTGATTCACGAACCTATAACAATATATACATATATATCAAAGTATGTTCAAAATATATTTACAACACTTTTAATATATTTTGATGTTTTAAGTTTATTAAGTCAGCTGTCCTCGTTAGTAACCTACAACTAGTTGTCCACAGTTAGATGTACAGAAATAAATCGATAAATATTATCTTGAATCAATCCACGACCCAGTGTATACGTATCTCAGTATTGATCACAACTCAAACTATATATATTTTGGAATCAACCTCAACCCTGTATAGCTAACTCCAACATTCACATATAGAGTGTCTATGGTTGTTCCGAAATATATATAGATGTGTCGACATGATAGGTCGAAACATTGTATACGTGTCTATGGTATCTCAAGATTACATAATATATAATACAAGTTGATTAAGTTATGGTTGGAATAGATTTGTTACCAATTTTCACGTAGCTAAAATGAGAAAAATTATCCAATCTTGTTTTACCCATAACTTCTTCATTTTAAATCCGTTTTGAGTGAATCAAATTGCTATGGTTTCATATTGAACTCTATTTTATGAATCTAAACAAAAAAGTATAGGTTTCTAGTCGGAAAAATAAGTTACAAGTCGTTTTTGTAAAGGTAGTCATTTCAGTCGAAAGAACGACGTCTAGATGACCATTTTAGAAAACATACTTCCACTTTGAGTTTAACCATAATTTTTGGATATAGTTTCATGTTCATAATAAAAATCATTTTCTCAGAATAACAACTTTTAAATCAAAGTTTATCATAGTTTTTAATTAACTAACCCAAAACAGCCCGCGGTGTTACTACGACGGCGTAAATCCGGTTTTATGGTGTTTTTCGTGTTTCCAGGTTTTAAATCATTAAGTTAGCATATCATATAGATATAGAACATGTGTTTAGTTGATTTTAAAAGTCAATTTAGAAGGATTAACTTTTGTTTGCGAACAAGTTTAGAATTAACTAAACTATGTTCTAGTGATTACAAGTTTAAACCTTCGAATAAGATAGCTTTATATGTATGAATCGAATGATGTTATGAACATCATTACTACCTTAAGTTCCTTGGATGAACCTACTAGAAAAGAGAAAAATGGATCTAGCTTCAATGGATCCTTGGATGGCTCAAAGTTCTTGAAGCAAAATCATGACACGAAAACAAGTTCAAGTAAGATCATCACTTGAAATAAGATTGTTATAGTTATAGAAATTGAACCAAAGTTTGAATATGATTATTACCTTGTATTAGAATGATAACCTACTGTAAGAAACAAAGATTTCTTGAGGTTGGATGATCACCTTACAAGATTGGAAGTGAGCTAGCAAACTTGAAAGTATTCTTGATTTTATGAAACTAGAACTTTTGGAATTTATGAAGAACACTTAGAACTTGAAGATAGAACTTGAGAGAGTTCAATTAGATGAAGAAAATTGAAGAATGAAAGTGTTTGTAGGTGTTTTTGGTCGTTGGTGTATGGATTAGATATAAAGGATATGTAATTTTGTTTTCATGTAAATAAGTCATGAATGATTACTCATATTTTTGTAATTTTATGAGATATTTCATGCTAGTTGCCAAATGATGGTTCCCACATGTATTAGGTGACTCACATGGGCTGCTAAGAGCTGATCATTGGAGTGTATATACCAATAGTACATACATCTAAAAGCTGTGTATTGTACGAGTACGAATACGGGTGCATACGAGTAGAATTGTTGATGAAACTGAACGAGAATGTAATTGTAAGCATTTTTATTAAGTAGAAGTATTTTGATAAGTGTATTGAAGTCTTTCAAAAGTGTATAAATACATATTAAAACACTACATGTATATACATTTTAACTGAGTCGTTAAGTCATCGTTAGTCGTTACATGTAAGTGTTGTTTTGAAACCTTTAGGTTAACGATCTTGTTAAATGTTGTTAACCCAATGTTTATAATAACAAAAGAGATTTTAAATTATTATATTATCATGATATTATGATGTACGAATATCTCTTAATATGATATATATACATTAAATGTCGTTACAACGATAAACGTTACATATATGTCTCGTTTCAAAATCATTAAGTTAGTAGTCTTGTTTTTACATATGTAGTTCATTGTTAATATAATTAATGATATGTTTACTTATCATAATATCATGTTAACTATATATATAACCATATATATGTCATCATATAGTTTTTTACAAGTTTTAACGTTCGTGAATCACCGGTCAACTTGGGTGGTCAATTGTCTATATGAAACCTATTTCAATTAATCAAGTCTTAACAAGTTTGATTGCTTAACATGTTGGAAACATTTAATCATGTAAACATCAATCTCAATTAATATATATAAACATGGAAAAGTTCGGGTCACTACAGTACCTACCCGTTAAATAAATTTCGTCCCGAAATTTTAAGCTGTTGAAGGTGTTGACGAATCTTCTGGAAATAGATGCGGGTATTTCTTCTTCATCTGATCTTCACGCTCCCAGGTAAACTCGGGTCCTCTACGAGCATTCCATCGAACCTTAACAATTGGTATCTTGTTTTGCTTAAGTCTTTTAACCTCACGATCCATTATTTCGACGGGTTCTTCGATGAATTGGAGTTTTTCGTTGATTTGGATTTCATCTAACGGAATAGTGAGATCTTCTTTAGCAAAACATTTCTTCAAATTCGAGACGTGGAAAGTGTTATGTACAGCCGCGAGTTGTTGAGGTAACTCAAGTCGGTAAGCTACTGGTCCGACACGATCAATAATCTTGAATGGTCCAATATACCTTGGATTTAATTTCCCTCGTTTACCAAATCGAACAACGCCTTTCCAAGGTGAAACTTTAAGCATGACCATCTCTCCAATTTCAAATTCTATATCTTTTCTTTTAATGTCAGCGTAGCTCTTTTGTCGACTTTGGGCGGTTTTCAACCGTTGTTGAATTTGGATGATCTTCTCGGTAGTTTCTTGTATAATCTCCGGACCCGTAATCTGTCTATCCCCCACCTCACTCCAACAAATCGGAGACCTGCACTTTCTACCATAAAGTGCTTCAAACGGCGCCATCTCAATGCTTGAATGGTAGTTGTTGTTGTAGGAAAATTCTGCTAACGGTAGATGTCGATCCCAACTGTTTCCGAAATCAATAACACATGCTCGTAGCATGTCTTCAAGCGTTTGTATCGTCCTTTCGCTCTGCCCATCAGTTTGTGGATGATAGGCAGTACTCATGTCTAGACGAGTTCCTAATGCTTGCTGTAATGTCTGCCAGAATCTTGAAATAAATCTGCCATCCCTATCAGAGATAATAGAGATTGGTATTCCATGTCTGGAGACGACTTCCTTCAAATACAGTCGTGCTAACTTCTCCATCTTGTCATCTTCTCTTATTGGTAGGAAGTGTGCTGATTTGGTGAGACGATCAACTATTACCCAAATAGTATCAAAACCACTTGCAGTCCTTGGCAATTTAGTGATGAAATCCATGGTAATGTTTTCCCATTTCCATTCCGGGATTTCGGGTTGTTGAAGTAGACCTGATGGTTTCTGATGCTCAGCTTTGACCTTAGAACACGTCAAACATTCTCCTACGTATTTAGCAACATCGGCTTTCATACCCGGCCACCAAAAATGTTTCTTGAGATCCTTGTACATCTTCCCCGTTCCAGGATGTATTGAGTATCTGGTTTTATGAGCTTCTCTAAGTACCATTTCTCTCATATCTCCAAATTTTGGTACCCAAATCCTTTCAGCCCTATACCGAGTTCCGTCTTCCCGAATATTAAGATGCTTCTCCGATCCTTTGGGTATTTCATCCTTTAAATTTCCCTCTTTTAAAACTCCTTGTTGCGCCTCCTTTATTTGAGTAGTAATGTTATTATGAATCATTATATTCATAGATTTTACTCGAATGGGTTCTCTGTCCTTCCTGCTCAAGGCATCGGCTACCACATTTGCCTTCCCCGGGTGGTAACGAATCTCAAAGTCGTAATCATTCAATAATTCAATCCACCTACGCTGCCTCATATTCAGTTGTTTCTGATTAAATATGTGTTGAAGACTTTTGTGGTCGGTATATATAATACTTTTGACCCCATATAAGTAGTGCCTCCAAGTCTTTAATGCAAAAACAACCGCGCCTAATTCCAAATCATGCGTCGTATAATTTTGTTCGTGAATCTTCAATTGTCTAGACGCATAAGCAATCACCTTCGTTCGTTGCATTAATACACAACCGAGACCTTGCTTTGATGCATCACAATAAATCACAAAATCATCATTCCCTTCAGGCAATGACAATATAGGTGCCGTAGTTAGCTTTTTCTTCAATAACTGAAACGCTTTCTCTTGTTCATCATTCCATTCAAATTTCTTCCCTTTATGCGTTAATGCAGTCAAGGGTTTTGCTATTCTGGAAAAGTCTTGGATGAACCTTCTGTAGTAACCAGCTAGTCCTAAAAACTGGCGTATGTGTTTCGGAGTTTTCGGGGTTTCCCACTTTTCAACAGTTTCTATCTTTGCCGGATCCACCTTAATACCTTCTTTGTTCACTATGTGACCGAGGAATTGAACTTCTTCCAACCAAAATGCACACTTTGAAAACTTAGCGTACAATTCTTCCTTCCTCAATACTTCTAACACCTTTCTCAAATGTTCACCGTGTTCTTGGTCATTCTTTGAGTAAATAAGTATGTCATCAATGAAAACAATGACAAACTTGTCAAGGTATGGTCCACACACTCGGTTCATAAGGTCCATGAACACAGCTGGTGCATTAGTTAAACCAAACGGCATGACCATAAACTCGTAATGACCGTAACGTGTTCTGAAAGCAGTCTTTGGAATATCATCTTCTTTCACCCGCATTTGATGATACCCGGAACGTAAGTCAATCTTTGAATAAACAGACGAGCCTTGTAGTTGATCAAATAAGTCGTCGATTCTCGGTAGTGGGTAGCGGTTCTTGATGGTAAGTTTGTTCAACTCTCGGTAGTCGATACACAACCTGAATGTACCATCTTTCTTCTTGACAAACAAAACAGGAGCTCCCCACGGTGATGTGCTTGGTCGAATGAAACCACGCTCTAAAAGTTCTTGTAATTGGCTTTGCAGTTCTTTCATCTCGCTGGGTGCGAGTCTGTAAGGAGCACGAGCTATTGGTGCAGCTCCTGGTACAAGATCTATTTGAAATTCAACGGATCGATGTGGGGGTAATCCCGGTAATTCTTTCAGAAATACATCGGGAAATTCTTTTGCAATGGGAACATCATTGATGCTCTTTTCTTCAGTTTGTACTTTCTCGACATGTGCTAGAACAGCATAGCAACCTTTTCTTATTAGTTTTTGTGCCTTCAAATTACTAATAAGATGTAGCTTCGTGTTGCCCTTTTCTCCGTACACCATTAAGGGTTTTCCTTTTTCTCGTATAATGCGAATTGCATTTTTGTAACAAATGATCTCTGCTTTCACTTCTTTCAACCAGTCCATACCTATTATCACATCAAAACTCCCTAACTCTACTGGTATCAAATCAATCTTAAATGTTTCGCTAACCAGTTTAATTTCTCGATTCCGACATATATTATCTGCTGAAATTAATTTACCATTTGCTAATTCGAGTAAAAATTTACTATCCAAAGGCGTCAATGGACAGCTTAATTTAGCACAAAAATCTCTACTCATATAGCTTCTATCTGCACCCGAATCAAATAAAACGTAAGCAGATTTATTGTCAATAAGAAACGTACCCGTAACAAGCTCCGGGTCTTCCTGTGCCTCTGGCGCATTAATATTGAAAACTCTTCCGCGGCCTTGTCCATTCGTGTTCTCCTGGTTCGGGCAATTTCTAATAATGTGGCCCGGTTTTCCACATTTATAACAAACTACATTGGCATAACTTGCTCCGACACTACTTGCTCCACCATTACACGTTCCGACACCATTTGTTCCTTTTGTTCTATTAACCCCTGGTCCGTAGACCTCACACTTCGCCGCGCTATGACCATTTCTTTTACACTTATTGCAAAATTTGGTGCAGAACCCCGAGTGATACTTTTCACACCTTTGGCATAGCTGCTTCTGATTGTTGTTGTTGTTGCGATTATTATTGTTGTTGGGATGATTGTTGTAGTTGCTGTTGTTGTTGTTGTTGTTGTTGTTGTTGTTGGGCCGTTTGTTGTAGTTGCGATTGATGTTGCGATTGTTGGGATAATTGTTGCGATTATTGTTGTAATTGCTGTTGTTGTTATATTGGTGATTCTTATCACCATTTTCCTCCCACTTTCTTTTGACTTGCTTCAAATTGGCCTCTTCAGCAGTCTGTTCTTTAATTCTTTCTTCAATCTGGTTTACTAGTTTGTGAGCCATTCTACATGCCTGTTGTATGGAGGCGGGCTCGTGTGAACTTATATCTTCTTGGATTCTTTCCGGTAATCCTTTCACAAACGCGTCGATCTTCTCTTCCTCATCTTCAAACGCTCCCGGACACAATAGGCACAATTCTGTGAATCGTCTTTCATACGTGGTAATATCAAATCCTTGGGTTCGTAACCCTCTAAGTTCTGTCTTGAGCTTATTGACCTCGGTTCTGGGACGGTACTTCTCGTTCATCAAGTGCTTGAATGCTGACCACGGTAGTGCGTACGCATCGTCTTGTCCCACTTGCTCTAGATAGGTATTCCACCATGTTAACGCAGAACCTGTGAAGGTATGCGTAGCGTACTTCACTTTGTCCTCTTCAGTACACTTACTTATGGCAAACACCGATTCGACCTTCTCGGTCCACCGTTTCAATCCGATCGGTCCTTCGGTTCCATCAAATTCCAAAGGTTTGCAGGCAGTGAATTCTTTGTAGGTGCATCCTACACGATTTCCTGTACTGCTAGATCCAAGGTTATTGTTGGTATGTAGCGCAGCCTGTACTGCGGCTATGTTTGAAGCTAGAAAAGTACGGAATTCCTCTTCATTCATATTCACGGTGTGTCGAGTAGTCGGTGCCATTTCCTTCAAAATAGTTAAATGGAACAAGTTAATCATACAGAATATTAAGAGTAGTTAATAGTATTTCGTAGCATAATATGAACTCATTTATAAAAGCTTTTTCTTCATATTAGCGTTTTATAAGTTTAAATTCGGGTAGTACCTACCCGTTAAGTTCATACTTAGTAGCTAATATACAATTCAACTACTACAATTCTATATGAAAAACTGATTATAATAATATTTCGCGTTCAAACTTTTATACAATATTTTACAAACTTACAATACCGCTTATTTTACATAAAGCATGAAATATAGCACACAATAACTTTGATACAAGATAGTTGTGAAGACAATTCTAGCTAGTACACAAGTCGTTCAGCAAAGGCAATAAAGACACGTAATTCATACGTCCAGAAACAAGTCATGCATTCTGGTTTTACTAGGACTACTTCCCATCCTTGGTCTTGTGCAACATAACCGTTATGGCCGTTGATAAGACAGCGTGTTGTAACATCATCAAAGGGACGAGGGTTACGTAATGTCCAACAGTCCCGTAATAATCTAAAAACCTCATTTCTTACCCCAATTACCGACTCCGTCACTTGTGGGAACGTTTTGTTTAATAGTTGTAGGCCGATGTTCTTGTTCTCACTTTGGTGAGAAGCGAACATTACTAATCCGTAAGCATAACATGCTTCTTTATGTTGCATGTTAGCCGCTTTTTCTAAATCACGAAGTCCAATATTCGGATATATTGAGTCAAAATAATTTCTTAACCCATTGCGTAAAATAGCATTTGGGTTCCCCGCAATATATGCGTCAAAGTAAACACATCGTAACTTATGGATTTCCCAATGTGATATCCCCCATCTTTCGAACGAAAGCCTTTTATAAACCAAGGCATTCTTGGAACGTTCTTCGAATGTCTTACAAACTGATCTCGCCTTAAATAGTTGTGCCGAAGAATTCTGACCGACTCTAGACAAGATTTCATCAATCATGTCTCCGGGTAGGTCTCTTAAAATATTGGGTTGTCTATCCATTTTATGTTTTTATACTGTAAAATAGACAAGAGTTAGATTCATAAAAAAAATACTTATTAATACAAGCAATTTTTACATATATCATAAAGCATAAGCACACTATATTACATATATTACACCACACGAATACAGCTATCTTATTCCGACTCGCTTGTTTCTTCTTCTTCGGTTTTGGTTCGTTTTGCCAAGTTTCTAGGGATATATGATGTTCCCCTAATACGAGCCGTCGTTATCCACATTGGTTTAGAAAAACCTGGTGGTTTAGAGGTTCCCGGGTCATTGTTACAACTTAAGGACTTCGGGGGTTGACGATACATATAAAGTTCATCGGGGTTGGAATTAGATTTCTCTATTTTTATGCCCTTTCCCTTATTATTTTCTTTTGCCTTTTTAAATTCAGTTGGGGTAATTTCTATAACATAATCGGAATTCTCGTCGGAATCCGATTCATCGGAGAATTGGTAATCCTCCCAATATTTTGCTTCCTTGGCGGAAACACCATTGACCATAATTAACCTTGGTCGGTTGGTTGAGGATTTTATTCTACTTAACCGTTTTATTATTTCCCCCACCGGTTCTATTTCTTCATCCGGTTCCGATTCTTCTTCCGATTCCGATTCTTCTTCCGGTTCCGACTCTTCTTCCGGTTCCTCTTCGGGAACTTGTGAATCAGTCCACGAATCATTCCAATTTACATTTGACTCTTCATTATTATTAGGTGAGTCAATGGGACTTGTTCTAGAGGTAGACATCTATCACATAATATCAAACGCGTTAAGAGATTAATATATCACATAATATTCACATGTTAAAAATATATAGTTTCCAACAAAATTTGTTAAGCAATCATTATTCAAGTAAACACGGTCGAAGTCCAGACTCACTAATGCATCCTAACAAACTCGATAAGACACACTAATGCAAAATTCTGGTTCTCTAAGACCAACGCTCGGATACCAACTGAAATGTCACGTTCTTATTGATTAAAAACATTCCATATTAATTGATTTCGTTGCGAGGTTTTGACCTCTATATGAGACGTTTTTCAAAGACTGCATTCATTTTTAAACAAACCATAACCTTTATTTCATCAATAAAGGTTTAAAAAGCTTTACGTAGATTATCAAATAATGATAATCTAAAATATCCTGTTTACACACGACCATTACATAATGGTTTACAATACAAATATGTTACAACAAAATAAGTTTCTTGAATGCAGTTTTTACACAATATCATACAAGCATGGACTCCAAATCTTGTCCTTATTTAAGTATGCGACAGCGGAAGCTCTTAATAATCACCTGAGAATAAACATGCTTAAAACGTCAACAAAAATGTTGGTGAGTTATAGGTTTAACCTATATATATCAAATCGTAACAATAGACCACAAGATTTCATATTTCAATACACATCCCATACATAGAGATAAAAATCATTCATATGGTGAACACCTGGTAACCGACAATAACAAGATGCATATATAAGAATATCCCCATCATTCCGGGACACCCTTCGGATATGATATAAATTTCGAAGTACTAAAGCATCCGGTACTTTGGATGGGGTTTGTTAGGCCCAATAGATCTATCTTTAGGATTCGCGTCAATTAGGGTGTCTGTTCCCTAATTCTTAGATTACCAGACTTAATAAAAAGGGGCATATTCGATTTCGATAATTCAACCATAGAATGTAGTTTCACGTACTTGTGTCTATTTTGTAAATCATTTATAAAACCTGCATGTATTCTCATCCCAAAAATATTAGATTTTAAAAGTGGGACTATAACTCACTTTCACAGATTTTTACTTCGTCGGGAAGTAAGACTTGGCCACTGGTTGATTCACGAACCTATAACAATATATACATATATATCAAAGTATGTTCAAAATATATTTACAACACTTTTAATATATTTTGATGTTTTAAGTTTATTAAGTCAGCTGTCCTCGTTAGTAACCTACAACTAGTTGTCCACAGTTAGATGTACAGAAATAAATCGATAAATATTATCTTGAATCAATCCACGACCCAGTGTATACGTATCTCAGTATTGATCACAACTCAAACTATATATATTTTGGAATCAACCTCAACCCTGTATAGCTAACTCCAACATTCACATATAGAGTGTCTATGGTTGTTCCGAAATATATATAGATGTGTCGACATGATAGGTCGAAACATTGTATACGTGTCTATGGTATCTCAAGATTACATAATATATAATACAAGTTGATTAAGTTATGGTTGGAATAGATTTGTTACCAATTTTCACGTAGCTAAAATGAGAAAAATTATCCAATCTTGTTTTACCCATAACTTCTTCATTTTAAATCCATTTTGAGTGAATCAAATTGCTATGGTTTCATATTGAACTCTATTTTATGAATCTAAACAAAAAAGTATAGGTTTCTAGTCGGAAAAATAAGTTACAAGTCGTTTTTGTAAAGGTAGTCATTTCAGTCGAAAGAACGACGTCTAGATGACCATTTTAGAAAACATACTTCCACTTTGAGTTTAACCATAATTTTTGGATATAGTTTCATGTTCATAATAAAAATCATTTTCTCAGAATAACAACTTTTAAATCAAAGTTTATCATAGTTTTTAATTAACTAACCCAAAACAGCCCGCGGTGTTACTACGACGGCGTAAATCCGGTTTTATGGTGTTTTTCGTGTTTCCAGGTTTTAAATCATTAAGTTAGCATATCATATAGATATAGAACATGTGTTTAGTTGATTTTAAAAGTCAAGTTAGAAGGATTAACTTTTGTTTGCGAACAAGTTTAGAATTAACTAAACTATGTTCTAGTGATTACAAGTTTAAACCTTCGAATAAGATAGCTTTATATGTATGAATCGAATGATGTTATGAACATCATTACTACCTTAAGTTCCTTGGATGAACCTACTGGAAAAGAGAAAAATGGATCTAGCTTCAATGGATCCTTGGATGGCTCAAAGTTCTTGAAGCAAAATCATGACACGAAAACAAGTTCAAGTAAGATCATCACTTGAAATAAGATTGTTATAGTTATAGAAATTGAACCAAAGTTTGAATATGATTATTACCTTGTATTAGAATGATAACCTACTGTAAGAAACAAAGATTTCTTGAGGTTGGATGATCACCTTACAAGATTGGAAGTGAGCTAGCAAACTTGAAAGTATTCTTGATTTTATGAAACTAGAACTTTTGGAATTTATGAAGAACACTTAGAACTTGAAGATAGAACTTGAGAGAGTTCAATTAGATGAAGAAAATTGAAGAATGAAAGTGTTTGTAGGTGTTTTTGGTCGTTGGTGTATGGATTAGATATAAAGGATATGTAATTTTGTTTTCATGTAAATAAGTCATGAATGATTACTCATATTTTTGTAATTTTATGAGATATTTCATGCTAGTTGCCAAATGATGGTTCCCACATGTATTAGGTGACTCACATGGGCTGCTAAGAGCTGATCATTGGAGTGTATATACCAATAGTACATACATCTAAAAGCTGTGTATTGTACGAGTACGAATACGGGTGCATACGAGTAGAATTGTTGATGAAACTGAACGAGAATGTAATTGTAAGCATTTTTGTTAAGTAGAAGTATTTTGATAAGTGTATTGAAGTCTTTCAAAAGTGTATAAATACATATTAAAACACTACATGTATATACATTTTAACTGAGTCGTTAAGTCATCGTTAGTCGTTACATGTAAGTGTTGTTTTGAAACCTTTAGGTTAACGATCTTGTTAAATGTTGTTAACCCAATGTTTATAATAACAAAAGAGATTTTAAATTATTATATTATCATGATATTATGATGTACGAATATCTCTTAATATGATATATATACATTAAATGTCGTTACAACGATAAACGTTACATATATGTCTCGTTTCAAAATCATTAAGTTAGTAGTCTTGTTTTTACATATGTAGTTCATTGTTAATATAATTAATGATATGTTTACTTATCATAATATCATGTTAACTATATATATAACCATATATATGTCATCATATAGTTTTTTACAAGTTTTAACGTTCGTGAATCACCGGTCAACTTGGGTGGTCAATTGTCTATATGAAACCTATTTCAATTAATCAAGTCTTAACAAGTTTGATTGCTTAACATGTTGGAAACATTTAATCATGTAAACATCAATCTCAATTAATATATATAAACATGGAAAAGTTCGGGTCACTACAAATGAAATGTCCCGTTCTTATTGATTAAAAACGTTCCATATTAATTGATTTCGTTGCGAGGTTTTGACCTCTATATGAGACGTTTTTCAAAGACTGCATTCATTTTAAAACAAACCATAACCTTTATTTCATCAATAAAGGTTTAAAAAGCTTTACGTAGATTATCAAATAATGAAAATCTAAAATATCCTGTTTACACACGACCATTACATAATGGTTTACAATACAAATATGTTACAACAAAATAAGTTTCTTGAATGCAGTTTTTACACAATATCATACAAGCATGGACTCCAAATCTCGTCCTTATTTAAGTATGCGACAGCGGAAGCTCTTAATAATCACCTGAGAATAAACATGCTTAAAACGTCAACAAAAATGTTGGTGAGTTATAGGTTTAACCTATATATATCAAATCATAATAATAGACCACAAGATTTCATATTTCAATACACATCCCATACATAGAGATAAAAATCATTCATATGGTGAACACCTGGTAACCGACATTAACAAGATGCATATATAAGAATATCCCCATCATTCCGGGACACCCTTCGGATATGATATAAATTTCGAAGTACTAAAGCATCCAGTACTTTGGATGGGGTTTGTTAGGCCCAATAGATCTATCTTTAGGATTCGCGTCAATTAGGGTGTCTGTTCCCTAATTCATAGATTACCAGACTTAATAAAAAGGGGCATATTCGATTTCGATAATTCAACCATAGAATGTAGTTTCACGTACTTGTGTCTATTTTGTAAATCATTTATAAAACCTGCATGTATTCTCATCCCAAAAATATTAGATTTTAAAAGTGGGACTATAACTCACTTTCACAGATTTTTACTTCGTCGGGAAGTAAGACTTGGCCACTGGTTGATTCACGAACCTATAACAATATATACATATATATCAAAGTATGTTCAAAATATATTTACAACACTTTTAATATATTTTGATGTTTTAAGTTTATTAAGTCAGCTGTCCTCGTTAGTAACCTACAACTAGTTGTCCACAGTTAGATGTACAGAAATAAATCGATAAATATTATCTTGAATCAATCCACGACCCAGTGTATACGTATCTCAGTATTGATCACAACTCAAACTATATATATTTTGGAATCAACCTCAACCCTGTATAGCTAACTCCAACATTCACATATAGAGTGTCTATGGTTGTTCCGAAATATATATAGATGTGTCGACATGATAGGTCGAAACATTGTATACGTGTCTATGGTATCTCAAGATTACATAATATACAATACAAGTTGATTAAGTTATGGTTGGAATAGATTTGTTACCAATTTTCACGTAGCTAAAATGAGAAAAATTATCCAATCTTGTTTTACCCATAACTTCTTCATTTTAAATCCGTTTTGAGTGAATCAAATTGCTATGGTTTCATATTGAACTCTATTTTATGAATCTAAACAGAAAAGTATAGGTTTATAATCGGAAAAATAAGTTACAAGTCGTTTTTGTAAAGTTAGTCATTTCAGTCGAAAGAACGACGTCTAGATGACCATTTTAGAAAACATACTTCCACTTTGAGTTTAACCATAATTTTTGGATATAGTTTCATGTTCATAATAAAAATCATTTTCCCAGAATAACAACTTTTAAATCAAAGTTTATCATAGTTTTTAATTAACTAACCCAAAACAGCCCGCGGTGTTACTACGACGGCGTAAATCCGGTTTTACGGTGTTTTTCGTGTTTCTAGGTTTTAAATCATTAAGTTAGCATATCATATAGATATAGAACATGTGTTTAGTTGATTTTAAAAGTCAAGTTAGAAGGATTAACTTTTATTTGCGAACAAGTTTAGAATTAACTAAACTATGTTCTAGTGATTACAAGTTTAAACCTTCGAATAAGATAGCTTTATATGTATGAATCGAATGATGTTATGAACATCATTACTACCTTAAGTTCCTTGGATAAACCTACTGGAAAAGAGAAAAGTGGATCTAGCTTCAATGGATCCTTGGATGGCTCGAAGTTCTTGAAGCAGAATCATGACACGAAAACAAGTTCAAGTAAGATCATCACTTGAAATAAGATTGTTATAGTTATAGAAATTGAACCAAAGTTTGAATATGATTATTACCTTGTATTAGAATGATAACCTACTGTAAGAAACAAAGATTTCTTGAGGTTGGATGATCACCTTACAAGATTGGAAGTGAGCTAGCAAACTTGAAAGTATTCTTGATTTTATGAAACTAGAACTTTTGGAATTTATGAAGAACACTTAGAACTTGAAGATAGAACTTGAGAGAGATCAATTAGATGAAGAAAATTGAAGAATGAAGGTGTTTGTAGGTGTTTTTGGTCGTTGGTGTATGGATTAGATATAAAGGATATGTAATTTTGTTTTCATGTAAATAAGTCATGAATGATTACTCATATTTTTGTAATTTTATGAGATATTTCATGCTAGTTGCCAAATGATGGTTCCCACATGTGTTAGGTGACTCACATGGGCTGCTAAGAGCTGATCATTGGAGTGTATATACCAATAGTACATACATCTAAAAGCTGTGTATTGTACGAGTACGAATACGGGTGCATACGAGTAGAATTGTTGATGAAACTGAACGAGGATGTAATTGTAAGCATTTTTGTTAAGTAGAAGTATTTTGATAAGTGTCTTGAAGTCTTTCAAAAGTGTATGAATACATATTAAAACACTACATGTATATACATTTTAACTGAGTCGTTAAGTCATCGTTAGTCGTTACATGTAAATATTGTTTTGAAACCTTTAGGTTAACGATCTTGTTGAATGTTGTTAACCCATTGTTTATTATAACAAATGAGATATTAAATTGTTATATTATCATGATATTATGATATATAATATATCTCAGTATGATGTATATACAATTAAATGTCGTTAGAACGATAATCGTTACATATATGTCTCGTTTCGAAATCATTAAGTTAGTAGTCTTATTTTTACATATGTATTTCATTGTTAATACACTTAATAATATATTTACTTATCATTTAACATAATTAACCAAGTGTATCAATATCTTAATATGATTCATATGTACCTAGTAAGACGTTGTTATAACGATAATCGTTATATATATCGTTTTCGAGTTTCTTAAATTAATAGTCTCATTTTTATGTATATAACTCATTGTTAAAATACCTAATGAGATACATACTTATAATAAAAACATGTTAACTATATATATAACCATATATATGTCATCGTATAGTTTTTACAAGTTTTAACGTTCGTGAATCACCGGTCAACTTGGGTGGTCAATTGTCTATATGAAACATATTTCAATTAATCAAGTCTTAACAAGTTTGATTGCTTAACATGTTGGAAACATTTAATCATGTAAATATCAATCTCAATTAATATATATAAACATGGAAAAGTTCGGGTCACTACAGTACCTACCCGTTAAATAAATTTCGTCCCGAAATTTTTAAGCTGTTGAAGGTGTTGACGAATCTTCTGGAAATAGATGCGGGTATTTCTTCTTCATCTGATCTTCACGCTCCCAGGTGAACTCGGGTCCTCTACGAGCATTCCATCGAACCTTAACAATTGGTATCTTGTTTTGCTTAAGTCTTTTAACCTCACGATCCATTATTTCGACGGGTTCTTCGATGAATTGAAGTTTTTCGTTGATTTGGATTTCATCTAACGGAATAGTGAGATCTTCTTTAGCAAAACATTTCTTCAAATTCGAGACGTGGAAAGTGTTATGTACAGCCGCGAGTTGTTGAGGTAACTCAAGTCTGTAAGCTACTGGTCCGACACGATCAATAATCTTGAATGGTCCAATATACCTTGGATTTAATTTCCCTCGTTTACCAAATCGAACAACGCCTTTCCAAGGTGCAACTTTAAGCATGACCATCTCTCCAATTTCAAATTCTATATCTTTTCTTTTAATGTCAGCGTAGCTCTTTTGTCGACTTTGGGCGGTTTTCAACCGTTGTTGAATTTGGATGATCTTCTCGGTAGTTTCTTGTATAATCTCCGGACCCGTAATCTGTCTATCCCCCACTTCACTCCAACAAATCGGAGACCTGCACTTTCTACCATAAAGTGCTTCAAACGGCGCCATCTCAATGCTTGAATGGTAGCTGTTGTTATAGGAAAATTCTGCTAACGGTAGATGTCTATCTCAACTGTTTCCGAAATCAATAACACATGCTCGTAGCATGTCTTCAAGCGTTTGTATCGTCCTTTCGCTCTGCCCATCAGTTTGTGGATGATAGGCAGTACTCATGCCTAGACGAGTTCCTAATGCTTGCTGTAATGTCTGCCAGAATCTTGAAATAAATCTGCCATCCCTATCAGAGATAATAGAGATTGGTATTCCATGTCTGGAGACGACTTCCTTCAAATACAATCGTGCTAACTTCTCCATCTTGTCATCTTCTCTTATTGGCAGGAAGTGTGCTGACTTGGTGAGACGATCAACTATTACCCAAGTAGTATCAAAACCACTTGCAGTCCTTGGCAATTTAGTGATGAAATCCATGGTAATGTTTTCCCATTTCCATTCCGGGATTTCGGGTTGTTGAAGTAGACCTGATGGTTTCTGATGCTCAGCTTTGACCTTAGAACATGTCAAACATTCTCCTACGTATTTAGCAACATCGGTTTTCATACCCGGCCACCAAAAATGTTTCTTGAGATCCTTGTACATCTTCCCCGTTCCAGGATGTATTGAGTATCTGGTTTTATGAGCTTCTCTAAGTACCATTTCTCTCATATCTCCAAATTTTGGTACCCAAATCCTTTCAGCCCTATACCGGGTTCCGTCTTCCCGAATATTAAGATGCTTCTCCGATCCTTTGGGTATTTCATCCTTTAAATTTCCCTCTTTTAAAACTCCTTGTTGCGCCTCCTTTATTTGAGTAGTAAGGTTATTATGAATCATTATATTCATAGATTTTACTCGAATGGGTTCTCTGTCCTTCCTGCTCAAGGCATCGGCTACCACATTTGCCTTCCCCGGGTGGTAACGAATCTCAAAGTCGTAATCATTCAATAATTCAATCCACCTACGCTGCCTCATATTCAGTTGTTTCTGATTAAATATGTGTTGAAGACTTTTGTGGTCGGTATATATAATACTTTTGACCCCATATAAGTAGTGCCTCCAAGTCTTTAATGCAAAAACAACCGCGCCTAATTCCAAATCATGCGTCGTATAATTTTGTTCGTGAATCTTCAATTGTCTAGACGCATAAGAAATCACCTTCGTTCGTTGCATTAATACACAACCGAGACCTTGCTTTGATGCATCACAATAAATCACAAAATCATCATTCCCTTCAGGCAATGACAATATAGGTGCCGTAGTTAGCTTTTTCTTCAATAACTGAAACGCTTTCTCTTGTTCATCATTCCATTCAAATTTCTTCCCTTTATGCGTTAATGCAGTCAAGGGTTTTGCTATTCTGGAAAAGTCTTGGATGAACCTTCTGTAGTAACCAGCTAGTCCTAAAAACTGGCGTATGTGTTTCGGAGTTTTCGGGGTTTCCCACTTTTCAACAGTTTCTATCTTTGCCGGATCCACCTTAATACCTTCTTTGTTCACTATGTGACCGAGGAATTGAACTTCTTCTAACCAAAATGCACACTTTGAAAACTTAGCGTACAGTTTTTCCTTCCTCAATACTTCTAACACCTTTCTCAAATGTTCACCGTGTTCTTGGTCATTCTTTGAGTAAATAAGTATGTCATCAATGAAAACAATGACAAACTTGTCAAGGTATGGTCCACACACTCGGTTCATAAGGTCCATGAATACAGCTGGTGCATTAGTTAAACCAAACGGCATGACCATAAACTCGTAATGACCGTAACGTGTTCTGAAAGCAGTCTTTGGAATATCATCTTCTTTCACCCGCATTTGATGATACCCGGAACGTAAGTCAATCTTTGAATAAACAGACGAGCCTTGTAGTTGATCAAATAAGTCATCGATTCTCGGTAGTGGGTAGCGGTTCTTGATGGTAAGTTTGTTCAACTCTCGGTAGTCGATACACAACCTGAATGTACCATCTTTCTTCTTGACAAACAAAATAGGAGCTCCCCACGGTGATGTGCTTGGTCGAATGAAACCACGCTCTAAAAGTTCTTGTAATTGGATTTGTAGTTCTTTCATCTCGCTGGGTACGAGTCTGTAAGGAGCACGAGCTATTGGTGCAGCTCCTGGTACAAGATCTATTTGAAATTCAACGGATCGATGTGGGGGTAATCCCGGTAATTCTTTCGGAAATACATCAGGAAATTCTTTTGCGACGGGAACATCATTGATGCTCTTTTCTTCAGTTTGTACTTTCTCGACGTATGCTAGAACAGCATAGCAACCTTTTCTTATTAGTTTTTGTGCTTTCAAATTACTAATAAGATGTAGCTTCGTGTTGCCCTTTTCTCCGTACACCATTAAGGGTTTTCCTTTTTCTCGTATAATGCGAATTGCATTTTTGTAACAAACGATCTCCGCTTTCACTTCTTTCAACCAGTCCATACCGATTATCACATCAAAACTCCCTAACTCTACTGGTATCAAATCAATCTTAAATGTTTCGCTAACCAGTTTAATTTCTCGATTCCGACATATATTATCTGCTGAAATTAATTTACCATTTGCTAATTCGAGTAAAAATTTACTATCCAAAGGTGTCAATGGACAACTTAATTTAGCACAAAAATCTCTACTCATATAGCTTCTATCCGCACCCGAATCAAATAAAACGTAAGCAGATTTATTGTCAATAAGAAACGTACCCGTAACAAGCTCCGGGTCTTCCTGTGCCTCTGCCGCATTAATATTGAAAACTCTTCCACGGCCTTGTCCATTCGTGTTCTCCTGGTTCGGGCAATTTCTAATAATGTGGCCCGGTTTTCCACATTTATAACAAACTACATTGGCATAACTTGCTCCGACACTACTTGCACCGCCATTACTCGTTCCGACACCATTTGTTCCTTTCGTTCTATTAACCCCTGGTCCGTAGACCTCACACTTCGCCGCGCTATGACCATTTCTTTTACACTTGTTGCAAAATTTGGTGCAGAACCCCGAGTGATTCTTTTCACACCTTTGGCATAGCTGCTTCTGATTGTTGTTGTTGTTGCGGTTATTATTGTTGTTGGGATGATTGTTGTAGTTGCTGTTGTTGTTGTTGTTGTTGGGCCGTTTGTTGTAGTTGCGATTGATGTTGCGATTGTTGGGATAATTGTTGCGATTATTGTTGTAATTGCTGTTGCTGTTGTATTGGTGATTCTTATCACCGTTTTCCTCCCACTTTCTTTTGACTTGCTTCACATTGGCCTCTTCAGCAGTCTGTTCTTTAATTCTTTCTTCAATTTGGTTCACGAGTTTGTGAGCCATTCTACATGCCTGTTGTATGGAGGCGGGCTCGTGTGAACTTATATCTTCTTGGATTCTTTCCGGTAATCCTTTCACAAACGCGTCGATCTTCTCTTCCTCATCTTCGAATGCTCCCGGACACAATAGGCACAATTCTGTGAATCGTCTTTCGTACGTGGTAATATCAAATCCTTGGGTTCGTAACCCTCTAAGTTCTGTCTTGAGCTTATTGACCTCGGTTCTGGGACGGTACTTCTCGTTCATCAAGTGCTTGAATGCTGACCACGGTAGTGCGTACGCATCGTCTTGTCCCACTTGCTCTAGATAGGTATTCCACCATGTTAACGCAGAACCTGTGAAGGTATGCGTAGCGTACTTCACTTTGTCCTCTTCAGTACACTTACTTATGGCAAACACCGATTCGACCTTCTCGGTCCACCGTTTCAATCCGATCGGTCCTTCGGTTCCATCAAATTCCAAAGGTTTGCAGGTAGTGAATTCTTTGTAGGTGCATCCTACACAATTTCCTGTACTGCTAGATCCAAGGTTATTGTTGGTATGTAGCGCAGCCTGTACTGCGGCTATGTTTGAAGCTAGAAAAGTACGGAATTCCTCTTCATTCATATTCACGGTGTGTCGAGTAGTCGGTGCCATTTCCTTCAAAATAGTTAAATGGAACAAGTTAATCATACAGAATATTAAGAGTAGTTAATAGTATTTCGTAGCATAATATGAACTCATTTATAAAAGCTTTTTCTTCATATTAGCGTTTTATAAGTTTAAATTCGGGTAGTACCTACCCGTTAAGTTCATACTTAGTAGCTAATATACAATTCAACTACTACAATTCTATATGAAAAACTGATTATAATAATATTTCGCGTTCAAACTTTTATACAATATTTTACAAACTTACAATACCGCTTATTTTACATAAAGCATGAAATATAGCACACAATAACTTTGATACAAGATAGTTGTGAAGATAATTCTAGCTAGTACACAAGTCGTTCAGCAAAGGCAATAAAGACACGTAATTCATACGTCCAGAAACAAGTCATGCATTCTGGTTTTACTAGGACTACTTCCCATCCTTGGTCTTGTGCAACATAACCGTTATGGCCGTTGATAAGACAGCGTGTTGTAGCGTCATCAAAGGGAAGAGGGTTACGTAATGTCCAACAGTCCCGTAATAATCTAAAAACCTCATTTCTTACCCCAATTACCGACTCCGTCACTTGTGGAAACGTTTTGTTTAATAGTTGTAGCCCGATGTTCTTGTTCTCACTTTGGTGAGAAGCGAACATTACTAATCCGTAAGCATAACATGCTTCTTTATGTTGCATGTTAGCCGCTTTTTCTAAATCACGAAGTCCAATATTCGGATATATTGAGTCAAAATAATTTCTTAACCCGTTGCGTAAAATAGCATTTGGGTTCCCCGCAATATATGCGTCAAAGTAAACACATCGTAACTTATGGGTTTCCCAATGTGATATCCCCCATCTTTCAAACGAAAGTCTCTTATAAACCAAGACATTCTTGGAACGTTCTTCGAATGTCTTACAAACTGATCTCGCCTTAAATAGTTGTGCCGAGGAATTCTGGCCGACTCTAGACAAGATTTCATCAATCATGTCTCCGGGTAGGTCTCTTAAAATATTGGGTTGTCTATCCATTTTGTGTTTTTAAACTGTAAAATAGACAAGAGTTAGATTCATAAAAAAAATACTTATTAATACAAGTAATTTTTACATATATCATAAAGCATACGAACACTATATTACATATATTACACCACACGAATACAACTATCTTATTCCGACTCGCTCGTTTCTTCTTCTTCGGTTTTGGTTCGTTTTGCCAAGTTTCTAGGGATATATGATGTTCCCCTAATACGAGCCGTCGTGATCCACATTGGTTTAGAAAAACCTGGTGGTTTAGAGGTTCCCGGGTCATTGTTACAACTTAAGGACTTCGGGGGTTGACGATACATATAAAGTTCATCAGGGTTGGAATTAGATTTCTCTATTTTTATGCCCTTTCCCTTATTATTTTTTTTTGCCTTTTTAAATTCAGTTGGGGTAATTTCTATAACATCATCGGAATTCTCGTCGGAATCCGATTCATCGGAGAATTGGTAATCCTCCCAATATTTTGCTTCCTTGGCGGAAACACCATTGACCATAATTAACCTTGGTCGGTTGGTTGAGGATTTTCTTTTACTTAACCGTTTTATTATTTCCCCCACCGGTTCTATTTCTTCATCCGGTTCCGATTCTTCTTCCGGTTCCGATTCTTCTTCCGGTTCCGACTCTTCTTCCGGTTCCTCTTCGGGAACTTGTGAATCAGTCCACAAATCATTCCAATTTACATTTGACTCTTCATTATTATTAGGTGAGTCAATGGGACTTGTTCTAGAAGTAGACATCTATCACATAATATCAAACGCGTTAAGAGATTAATATATCACATAATATTCACATGTTAAAAATATATAGTTTCCAACAAAATTTGTTAAGCAATCATTTTTCAAGTAAACACGGTCGAAGTCCAGACTTACTAATGCATCCTAACAAACTCGATAAGACACACTAATGCAAAATTCTGGTTCTCTAAGACCAACGCTCGGATACCAACTGAAATGTCCCGTTCTTATTGATTAAAAACGTTCCATATTAATTGATTTCGTTGCGAGGTTTTGACCTCTATATGAGACGTTTTTCAAAGACTGCATTCATTTTAAAACAAACCATAACCTTTATTTCATCAATAAAGGTTTAAAAAGCTTTACGTAGATTATCAAATAATGATAATCTAAAATATCCTGTTTACACACGACCATTACATAATGGTTTACAATACAAATATGTTACAACAAAATAAGTTTCTTGAATGCAGTTTTTACACAATATCATACAAGCATGGACTCCAAATCTCGTCCTTATTTAAGTATGCGACAGCGGAAGCTCTTAATAATCACCTGAGAATAAACATGCTTAAAACGTCAACAAAAATGTTGGTGAGTTATAGGTTTAACCTATATATATCAAATCATAATAATAGACCACAAGATTTCATATTTCAATACACATCCCATACATAGAGATAAAAATCATTCATATGGTGAACACCTGGTAACCGACATTAACAAGATGCATATATAAGAATATCCCCATCATTCCGGGACACCCTTCGGATATGATATAAATTTCGAAGTACTAAAGCATCCAGTACTTTGGATGGGGTTTGTTAGGCCCAATAGATCTATCTTTAGGATTCGCGTCAATTAGGGTGTCTGTTCCCTAATTCATAGATTACCAGACTTAATAAAAAGGGGCATATTCGATTTCGATAATTCAACCATAGAATGTAGTTTCACGTACTTGTGTCTATTTTGTAAATCATTTATAAAACCTGCATGTATTCTCATCCCAAAAATATTAGATTTTAAAAGTGGGACTATAACTCACTTTCACAGATTTTTACTTCGTCGGGAAGTAAGACTTGGCCACTGGTTGATTCACGAACCTATAACAATATATACATATATATCAAAGTATGTTCAAAATATATTTACAACACTTTTAATATATTTTGATGTTTTAAGTTTATTAAGTCAGCTGTCCTCGTTAGTAACCTACAACTAGTTGTCCACAGTTAGATGTACAGAAATAAATCGATAAATATTATCTTGAATCAATCCACGACCCAGTGTATACGTATCTCAGTATTGATCACAACTCAAACTATATATATTTTGGAATCAACCTCAACCCTGTATAGCTAACTCCAACATTCACATATAGAGTGTCTATGGTTGTTCCGAAATATATATAGATGTGTCGACATGATAGGTCGAAACATTGTATACGTGTCTATGGTATCTCAAGATTACATAATATACAATACAAGTTGATTAAGTTATGGTTGGAATAGATTTGTTACCAATTTTCACGTAGCTAAAATGAGAAAAATTATCCAATCTTGTTTTACCCATAACTTCTTCATTTTAAATCCGTTTTGAGTGAATCAAATTGCTATGGTTTCATATTGAACTCTTTTTTATGAATCTAAACAGAAAAGTATAGGTTTATAGTTGGAAAAATAACTTACAAGTCGTTTTTTTAAAGTTAGTCATTTCAGTCGAAAGAACGACGTCTAGATGACCATTTTAGAAAACATACTTCCACTTTGAGTTTAACCATAATTTTTGGATATAGTTTCATGTTCATAATAAAAATCATTTTCCCAGAATAACAACTTTTAAATCAAAGTTTATCATAGTTTTTAATTAACTAACCCAAAACAGCCCGCGGTGTTACTACGACGGCGTAAATCCGGTTTTACGGTGTTTTTCGTGTTTCCAGGTTTTAAATCATTAAGTTAGCATATCATATAGATATAGAACATATGTTTAGTTGATTTTAAAAGTCAAGTTAGAAGGATTAACTTTTATTTGCGAACAAGTTTAGAATTAACTAAACTATGTTCTAGTGATTACAAGTTTAAACCTTCGAATAAGATAGCTTTATATGTATGAATCGAATGATGTTATGAACATCATTACTACCTTAAGTTCCTTGGATAAACCTACTGGAAAAGAGAAAAGTAGATCTAGCTTCAATGGATCCTTGGATGGCTCGAAGTTCTTGAAGCAGAATCATGACACGAAAACAAGTTCAAGTAAGATCATCACTTGAAATAAGATTGTTATAGTTATAGAAATTGAACCAAAGTTTGAATATGATTATTACCTTGTATTAGAATGATAACCTACTGTAAGAAACAAAGATTTCTTGAGGTTGGATGATCACCTTACAAGATTGGAAGTGAGCTAGCAAACTTGAAAGTATTCTTGATTTTATGAAACTAGAACTTTTGGAATTTATGAAGAACACTTAGAACTTGAAGATAGAACTTGAGAGAGATCAATTAGATGAAGAAAATTGAAGAATGAAAGTGTTTGTAGGTGTTTTTGGTCGTTGGTGTATGGATTAGATATAAAGGATATGTAATTTTGTTTTCATGTAAATAAGTCATGAATGATTACTCATATTTTTGTAATTTTATGAGATATTTCATGCTAGTTGCCAAATGATGGTTCCCACATGTGTTAGGTGACTCACATGGGCTACTAAGAGCTGATCATTGGAGTGTATATACCAATAGTACATACATCTAAAAGCTGTGTATTGTACGAGTACGAATACGGGTGCATACGAGTAGAATTGTTGATGAAACTGAACGAGGATGTAATTGTAAGCATTTTTGTTAAGTAGAAGTATTTTGATAAGTGTCTTGAAGTCTTTCAAAAGTGTATGAATACATATTAAAACACTACATGTATATACATTTTAACTGAGTCGTTAAGTCATCGTTAGTCGTTACATGTAAATATTGTTTTGAAACCTTTAGGTTAACGATCTTGTTGAATGTTGTTAACCCATTATTTATTATAACAAATGAGATATTAAATTGTTATATTATCATGATATTATGATATATATTATATCTCAGTATGATGTATATACAATTAAATGTCGTTAGAACGATAATCGTTACATATATGTCTCGTTTCGAAATCATTAAGTTAGTAGTCTTATTTTTACATATGTATTTCATTGTTAATACACTTAATAATATATTTACTTATCATTTAACATAATTAACCAAGTGTATCAATATCTTAATATGATTCATATGTGTAGTGACCCGAACTTTTCCATGTTTATATATATTAATTGAGATTGATGTTTACATGATTAAATGTTTCCAACATGTTAAGCAATCAAACTTGTTAAGACTTGATTAATTGAAATAGGTTTCATATAGACAATTGACCACCCAAGTTGACCGGTGATTCACGAACGTTAAAACTTGTAAAAAAACTATATGATGACATATATATGGTTATATATATAGTTAACATGATATTATGATAAGTAAACATATCATTAATTATATTAACAATGAACTACATATGTAAAAACAAGACTACTAACTTAACGATTTTGAAACGAGACATATATGTAACGTTTATCATTGTAACGACATTTAATGTATATATATATCATATTAAGAGGTATTCGTACATCATAATATCATGATAATATAATAATTTAAAATCTCTTTTGTTATTATAAACATTGGGTTAACAACATTTAACAAGATCGTTAACCTAAAGGTTTCAAAACAACACTTACATGTAACGACTAACGATGACTTAACGACTCAGTTAAAATGTATATACATGTAGTGTTTTAATATGTATTTATACACTTTTGAAAGACTTCAATACACTTATCAAAATACTTCTACTTAACAAAAATGCTTACAATTACATTCTCGTTCAGTTTCATCAACAATTCTACTCGTATGCACCCGTATTCGTACTCGTACAATACACAGCTTTTAGATGTATGTACTATTGGTATATACACTCCAATGATCAGCTCTTAGCAGCCCATGTGAGTCACCTAACACATGTGGGAACCATCATTTGGCAACTAGCATGAAATATCTCATAAGATTACAAAAATATGAGTAATCATTCATGACTTATTTACATGAAAACAAAATTACATATCCTTTATATCAAATCCATACACCAACGACCAAAAACACCTACAAACACTTTCATTCTTCAATTTTCTTCATCTAATTGAACTCTCTCAAGTTCTATCTTCAAGTTCTAAGTGTTCTTCATAAATTCCAAAAGTTCTAGTTTCATAAAATCAAGAATACTTTCAAGTTTGCTAGCTCACTTCCAATCTTGTAAGGTGATCATCCAACCTCAAGAAATCTTTGTTTCTTACAGTAGGTTATCATTCTAATACAAGGTAATAATCATATTCAAACTTTGGTTCAATTTCTATAACTATAACAATCTTATTTCAAGTGATGATCTTACTTGAACTTGTTTTCGTTTCATGATTTTGCTTCAAGAACTTTGAGACATCCAAGGATCCATTGAAGCTAGATCCATTTTTCTCTTTTCCAGTAGGTTCATCCAAGGAACTTAAGGTAGTAATGATGTTCATAACATCATTCGATTCATACATATAAAGCTATCTTATTCGAAGGTTTAAACTTGTAATCACTAGAACATAGTTTAGTTAATTCTAAACTTGTTCACAAACAAAAGTTAATCCTTCTAACTTGACTTTTAAAATCAACTAAACACATGTTGTATATCTATATGATATGCTAACTTAATGATTTAAAACCTGGAAACACGAAAAACACCGTAAAACCGGATTTACGCCGTCGTAGTAACACCGCGGGCTGTTTTGGGTTAGTTAATTAAAAACTATGATAAACTTTGATTTAAAAGTTGTTATTCTGAGAAAATGATTTTTATTATGAACATGAAACTATATCCAAAAATTATGGTTAAACTCAAAGTGGAAGTATGTTTTCTAAAATGGTCATCTAGACGTCGTTCTTTCGACTGAAATGACTACCTTTACAAAAACGACTTGTAACTTATTTTTCCGACTAGAAACCTATACTTTTTTTGTTTAGATTCATAAAATAGAGTTCAATATGAAACCATAGCAATTTGATTCACTCAAAACGGATTTAAAATGAAGAAGTTATGGGTAAAACAAGATTGGATAATTTTTCTCATTTTAGCTACGTGAAAATTGGTAACAAATCTATTCCAACCATAACTTAATCAACTTGTATTATATATTATGTAATCTTGAGATACCATAGACACTTATACAATGTTTCGACCTATCATGTCGACACATCTATATATATTTCGGAACAACCATAGACACTCTATATGTGAATGTTGGAGTTAGCTATACAGGGTTGAGGTTGATTCCAAAATATATATAGTTTGAGTTGTGATCAATACTGAGATACGTATACACTGGGTCGTGGATTGATTCAAGATAATATTTATCGATTTATTTCTGTACATCTAACTGTGGACAACTAGTTGTAGGTTACTAACGAGGACAGCTGACTTAATAAACTTAAAACATCAAAATATATTAAAAGTGTTGTAAATATATTTTGAACATACTTTGATATATATGTATATATTGTTATAGGTTCGTGAATCAACCAGTGGCCAAGTCTTACTTCCCGACGAAGTAAAAATCTGTGAAAGTGAGTTATAGTCCCACTTTTAAAATCTAATATTTTTGGGATGAGAATACATGCAGGTTTTATAAATGATTTACAAAATAGACACAAGTACGTGAAACTACATTCTATGGTTGAATTATCGAAATCGAATATGCCCCTTTTTATTAAGTCTGGTAATCTAAGAATTAGGGAACAGACACCCTAATTGACGCGAATCCTAAAGATAGATCTATTGGGCCTAACAAACCCCATCCAAAGTACCGGATGCTTTAGTACTTCGAAATTTATATCATATCCGAAGGGTGTCCCGGAATGATGGGGATATTCTTATATATGCATCTTGTTATTGTCGGTTACCAGGTGTTCACCATATGAATGATTTTTATCTCTATGTATGGGATGTGTATTGAAATAGGAAATCTTGTGGTCTATTGTTACGATTTGATATATATAGGTTAAACCTATAACTCACCAACATTTTTGTTGACGTTTTAAGCATGTTTATTCTCAGGTGATTATTAAGAGCTTCCGCTGTCGCATACTTAAATAAGGACAAGATTTGGAGTCCATGCTTGTATGATATTGTGTAAAAACTGCATTCAAGAAACTTATTTTGTTGTAACATATTTGTATTGTAAACTATTATGTAATGGTCGTGTGTAAACAGGATATTTTAGATTATCATTATTTGATAATCTACGTAAAGCTTTTTAAACCTTTATTGATGAAATAAAGGTTATGGTTTGTTTAAAAATGAATGCAGTCTTTGAAAAACGTCTCATATAGAGGTCAAAACCTCGCAACGAAATCAATTAATATGGAACGTTTTTAATCAATAAGAACGGGACATTTCAGTTGGTATCAGAGCGTTGGTCTTAGAGAACCAGAAAATTTGCATTAGTGTGTCTTATCGAGTTTGTTAGGATGCATTAGTGAGTCTGGACTTCGACCGTGTTTTCTTTAAAAATGATTGCTTAACATTTTTGTTGGAAACTATATATTTTTAACATATGAATATTATGTGATATATTAATCTCTTAACGTGTTTGATATTATGTGATAGATGTCTACCTCTAGAACAAGTCCCATTGACTCACCTAATAATAATGAAGAGTCAAATGTAAATTGGAATGATTTGTGGACTGATTCACAAGTTCCCGAAGAGGAACCGGAAGAAGAGTCGGAACCGGAAGAAGAATCGGAACCGGAAGAAGAATCGGAACCGGATGAAGAAATAGAACCGGTGGGGGAAATAATAAAACGGTTAAGTAAAAGAAAATCCTCAACCAACCGACCAAAGTTAATTATGGTCAATGGTGTTTCCGCCAAGGAAGCAAAATATTGGGAGGATTACCAATTCTCCGATGAATCGGATTCCGACGAGAATTCCGATGATGTTATAGAAATTACCCCAACTGAATTTAAAAAGGCAAAAGAAAATAATAAGGGAAAGGGCATAAAAATAGAGAAATCTAATTCCAACCCCGATGAACTTTATATGTATCGTCAACCCCCGAAGTCCTTAAGTTGTAACAATGACCCGGGAACCTCTAAACCACCAGGTTTTTCTAAACCAATGTGGACAACGACGGTTCGTATTAGGGGAACATCATATATCCCTAGAAACTTGGCAAAACGAACCAAAACCGAAGAAGAAGAAACGAGCGAGTCGGAATAAGATAGTTGTATTCGTGTGGTATAATATATGGAATATAGTGTTCTTATACTTTATGATATATGTAAAAATTGCTTGTATTAATAAGTATTTTTTTTATGAATCTAACTCTTGTCTATTTTACAGTTTAAAAACACAAAATGGATAGACAACCCAATATTTTAAGAGACCTACCCGGAGACATGATTGATGAAATCTTGTCTAGAGTCGGCCAGAATTCTTCGGCACGACTATTTAAGGCGAGATCAGTTTGTAAGACATTCGAAGAACGTTCCAAGAATGTCTTGGTTTATAAGAGACTTTCGTTTGAAAGATGGGGGATATCACATTGGGAAACCCATAAGTTACGATGTGTTTACTTTGACGCATATATTGCGGGGAACCCAAATGCTATTTTACGCAACGGGTTAAGAAATTATTTTGACTCAATATATCCGAATATTGGACTTCGTGATTTAGAAAAAGCGGCTAACATGCAACATAAAGAAGCATGTTATGCTTACGGATTAGTAATGTTCGCTTCTCACCAAAGTGAGAACAAGAACATCGGGCTACAACTATTAAACAAAACGTTTCCACAAGTGACGGAGTCGGTAATTGGGGTAAGAAATGAGGTTTTTAGATTATTACGGGACTGTTGGACATTACGTAACCCCCGTCCCTTTGATGACGTTACAACACGCTGTTTTATCAACGGCCATAACGGTTATGTTGCACAAGACCAAGGATGGGAAGTAGTCCTAGTAAAACCAGAATGCATGACTTGTTTCTGGACGTATGAATTACGTGTCTTTATTGCCTTTGCTGAACGACTTGTATACTAGCTAGAATTGTCTTCACAACTATCTTGTATCAAAGTTATTGTGTGCTATATTTCATGCTTTATGTAAAATAAGCGGTATTGTAAGTTTGTAAAATATTGTATAAAAGTTTGAACGCGAAATATTATTATAATCAGTTTTTCATATAGAATTGTAGTAGTTGAATTGTATATTAGCTACTAAGTATGAACTTAACGGGTAGGTACTACCCGAATTTAAACTTATAAAACGCTAATATGAAGAAAAAGCTTTTATAAATGAGTTCATATTATGCTACGAAATACTATTAACTACTCTTAATATTCTGTATGATTAACTTGTTCCATTTAACTATTTTGAAGGAAATGGCACCGACTACTCGACACACCGTGAATATGAATGAAGAGGAATTCCGTACTTTTCTAGCTTCAAACATAGCCGCAGTACAGGCTGCGCTACATACCAACAATAACCTTGGATCTAGCAGTACAGGAAATCGTGTAGGATGCACCTACAAAGAATTCACTGCCTGCAAACCTTCGGAATTTGATGGAACCGAAGGACCGATCGGATTGAAACGGTGGACCGAGAAGGTTGAATCGGTGTTTGCCATAAGTAAGTGTACTGAAGAGGACAAAGTGAAGTACGCTACGCATACCTTCACAGGTTCTGCGTTAACATGGTGGAATACCTATCTAGAGCAAGTGGGACAAGATGATGCGTACGCACTACCGTGGTCAGCATTCAAGCACTTGATGAACGAGAAGTACCGTCCCAGAACCGAGGTCAATAAGCTCAAGACAGAACTTAGAGGGTTACGAACCCAAGGATTTGATATTACCACGTACGAAAGACGATTCACAGAATTGTGCCTATTGTGTCCGGGAGCATTCGAAGATGAGGAAGAGAAGATCGACGCGTTTGTGAAAGGATTACCGGAAAGAATCCAAGAAGATATAAGTTCACACGAGCCCGCCTCCATACAACAGGCATGTAGAATGGCTCACAAACTAGTGAACCAGATTGAAGAAAGAATTAAAGAACAGACTGCTGAAGAGGCCAATGTGAAGCAAGTCAAAAGAAAGTGGGAGGAAAACGGTGATAAGAATCACCAATACAACAACAACAGCAATTACAACAATAATCGCAACAATTATCCCAACAATCGCAACATCAATCGCAACTACAACAAACGGCCCAACAACAACAACAACAGCAACTACAACAATCATCCCAACAACAATAATAACCGCAACAACAACAACAATCAGAAGCAACTATGCCAAAGGTGTGAAAAGAATCACTCGGGGTTCTGCACCAAATTTTGCAACAAGTGTAAAAGAAATGGTCATAGCGCGGCGAAGTGTGAGGTCTACGGACCAGGGGTTAATAGAACGAAAGGAACAAATGGTGTCGGAACGAGTAATGGCGGAGCAAGTAGTGTCGGAGCAAATTATGCCAATGTAGTTTGTTATAAATGTGGAAAACCAGGCCACATTATTAGAAATTGCCCGAACCAGGAGAACACGAATGGACAAGGCCGTGGAAGAGTTTTCAATATTAATGCGGTAGAGGCACAGGAAGACCCGGAGCTTGTTACGGGTACGTTTCTTATTGACAATAAATCTGCTTACGTTTTATTTGATTCGGGTGCGGATAGAAGCTATATGAGTAGAGATTTTTGTGCTAAATTAAGTTGTCCATTGACGCCTTTGGATAGTAAATTTTTACTCGAATTAGCAAATGGTAAATTAATTTCAGCAGATAATATATGTCGGAATCGAGAAATTAAACTGGTTAGCGAAACATTTAAGATTGATTTGATACCAGTAGAGTTAGGGAGTTTTGATGTGATAATCGGTATGGACTGGTTGAAAGAAGTAAAAGCGGAGATCGTTTGTTACAAAAATGCAATTCGCATTATACGAGAAAAAGGAAAACCCTTAATGGTGTACGGAGAAAAGGGCAACACGAAGCTACATCTTATTAGTAATTTGAAGGCACAAAAACTAATAAGAAAAGGTTGCTATGCTGTTCTAGCACACGTCGAGAAAGTACAAACTGAAGAAAAGAGCATCAATGATGTTCCCATTGCAAAAGAATTTCCCGATGTATTTCCGAAAGAATTACCGGGATTACCCCCACATCGATCCGTTGAATTTCAAATAGATCTTGTACCAGGAGCTGCACCAATAGCTCGTGCTCCTTACAGACTCGCACCCAGCGAGATGAAAGAACTGCAAAGCCAATTACAAGAACTTTTAGAGCGTGGTTTCATTCGACCAAGCACATCACCGTGGGGAGCTCCTGTTTTGTTTGTCAAGAAGAAAGATGGTACATTCAGGTTGTGTATCGACTACCGAGAGTTGAACAAACTTACCATCAAGAACCGCTACCCACTACCGAGAATCGATGACTTATTTGATCAACTACAAGGCTCGTCTGTTTATTCAAAGATTGACTTACGTTCCGGGTATCATCAAATGCGGGTGAAAGAAGATGATATTCCAAAGACTGCTTTCAGAACACGTTACGGTCATTACGAGTTTATGGTCATGCCGTTTGGTTTAACTAATGCACCAGCTGTGTTCATGGACCTTATGAACCGAGTGTGTGGACCATACCTTGACAAGTTTGTCATTGTTTTCATTGATGACATACTTATTTACTCAAAGAATGACCAAGAACACGGTGAACATTTGAGAAAGGTGTTAGAAGTATTGAGGAAGGAAGAATTGTACGCTAAGTTTTCAAAGTGTGCATTTTGGTTGGAAGAAGTTCAATTCCTCGGTCACATAGTGAACAAAGAAGGTATTAAGGTGGATCCGGCAAAGATAGAAACTGTTGAAAAGTGGGAAACCCCGAAAACTCCGAAACACATACGCCAGTTTTTAGGACTAGCTGGTTACTACAGAAGGTTCATCCAAGACTTTTCCAGAATAGCAAAACCCTTGACTGCATTAACGCATAAAGGGAAGAAATTTGAATGGAATGATGAACAAGAGAAAGCGTTTCAGTTATTGAAGAAAAAGCTAACTACGGCACCTATATTGTCATTGCCTGAAGGGAATGATGATTTTGTGATTTATTGTGACGCATCAAAGCAAGGTCTCGGTTGTGTATTAATGCAACGAACGAAGGTGATTGCTTATGCGTCTAGACAATTGAAGATTCACGAACAAAATTATACGACGCATGATTTGGAATTAGGCGCGGTTGTTTTTGCATTAAAGACTTGGAGGCACTACTTATATGGGGTCAAAAGTATTATATATACCGACCACAAAAGTCTTCAACACATATTTAATCAGAAACAACTGAATATGAGGCAGCGTAGGTGGATTGAATTATTGAATGATTACGATTTTGAGATTCGTTACCACCCGGGGAAGGCAAATGTGGTAGCCGATGCCTTGAGCAGGAAGGATAGAGAACCCATTCGAGTAAAATCTATGAATATAATGATTCATAATAACATTACTACTCAAATAAAGGAGGCGCAACAAGGAGTTTTAAAAGAGGGAAATTTAAAGGATGAAATACCCAAAGGATCGGAGAAGCATCTTAATATTCGGGAAGACGGAACCCGGTATAGGGCTGAAAGGATTTGGGTACCAAAATTTGGAGATATGAGAGAAATGGTACTTAGAGAAGCTCATAAAACCAGATACTCAATACATCCTGGAACGGGGAAGATGTACAAGGATCTCAAGAAACATTTTTGGTGGCCGGGTATGAAAGCCGATGTTGCTAAATACGTAGGAGAATGTTTGACGTGTTCTAAGGTTAAAGCTGAGCATCAGAAACCATCAGGTCTACTTCAACAACCCGAAATCCCGGAATGGAAATGGGAAAACATTACCATGGATTTCATCACTAAATTGCCAAGGACTGCAAGTGGTTTTGATACTATTTGGGTAATAGTTGATCGTCTCACCAAATCAGCACACTTCCTACCAATAAGAGAAGATGACAAGATGGAGAAGTTAGCACGACTGTATTTGAAGGAAGTCGTCTCCATACATGGAATACCAATCTCTATTATCTCTGATAAGGATGGCAGATTTATTTCAAGATTCTGGCAGACATTACAGCAAGCATTAGGAACTCGTCTAGACATGAGTACTGCCTATCATCCACAAACTGATGGGCAGAGCGAAAGGACGATACAAACGCTTGAAGACATGCTACGAGCATGTGTTATTGATTTCGGAAACAGTTGGGATCGACATCTACCGTTAGCAGAATTTTCCTACAACAACAGCTACCATTCAAGCATTGAGATGGCGCCGTTTGAAGCACTTTATGGTAGAAAGTGCAGGTCTCCGATTTGTTGGAGTGAGGTGGGGGATAGACAGATTACGGGTCCGGAGATTATACAAGAAACTACCGAGAAGATCATCCAAATTCAACAACGGTTGAAAACCGCCCAAAGTCGACAAAAGAGCTACGCTGACATTAAAAGAAAAGATATAGAATTTGAAATTGGAGAGATGGTCATGCTTAAAGTTTCACCTTGGAAAGGCGTTGTTCGATTTGGTAAACGAGGGAAATTAAATCCAAGGTATATTGGACCATTCAAGATTATTGATCGTGTCGGACCAGTAGCTTACCGACTTGAGTTACCTCAACAACTCGCAGCTGTACATAACACTTTCCACGTCTCGAATTTGAAGAAATGTTTTGCTAAAGAAGATCTCACTATTCCATTAGATGAAATCCAAATCAACGAAAAACTCCAATTCATCGAAGAACCCGTCGAAATAATGGATCGTGAGGTTAAAAGACTTAAGCAAAACAAGATACCAATTGTTAAGGTTCGATGGAATGCTCGTAGAGGACCCGAGTTCACCTGGGAGCATGAAGATCAGATGAAGAAGAAATACCCGCATCTATTTCCAGAAGATTCGTCAACACCTTCAACAGCTTAAAATTTCGGGACGAAATTTATTTAACGGGTAGGTACTGTAGTGACCCGAACTTTTCCATGTTTATATATATTAATTGAGATTGATGTTTACATGATTAAATGTTTCCAACATGTTAAGCAATCAAACTTGTTAAGACTTGATTAATTGAAATAGGTTTCATATAGACAATTGACCACCCAAGTTGACCGGTGATTCACGAACGTTAAAACTTGTAAAAAAACTATATGATGACATATATATGGTTATATATATAGTTAACATGATATTATGATAAGTAAACATATCATTAATTATATTAACAATGAACTACATATGTAAAAACAAGACTACTAACTTAACGATTTTGAAACGAGACATATATGTAACGTTTATCATTGTAACGACATTTAATGTATATATATCATATTAAGAGGTATTCGTACATCATAATATCATGATAATATAATAATTTAAAATCTCTTTTGTTATTATAAACATTGGGTTAACAACATTTAACAAGATCGTTAACCTAAAGGTTTCAAAACAACACTTACATGTAACGACTAACGATGACTTAACGACTCAGTTAAAATGTATATACATGTAGTGTTTTAATATGTATTTATACACTTTTGAAAGACTTCAATACACTTATCAAAATACTTCTACTTAACAAAAATGCTTACAATTACATTCTCGTTCAGTTTCATCAACAATTCTACTCGTATGCACCCGTATTCGTACTCGTACAATACACAGCTTTTAGATGTATGTACTATTGGTATATACACTCCAATGATCAGCTCTTAGCAGCCCATGTGAGTCACCTAACACATGTGGGAACCATCATTTGGCAACTAGCATGAAATATCTCATAAGATTACAAAAATATGAGTAATCATTCATGACTTATTTACATGAAAACAAAATTACATATCCTTTATATCTAATCCATACACCAACGACCAAAAACACCTACAAACACTTTAATTCTTCAATTTTCTTCATCTAATTGAACTCTCTCAAGTTCTATCTTCAAGTTCTAAGTGTTCTTCATAAATTCCAAAAGTTCTAGTTTCATAAAATCAAGAATACTTTCAAGTTTGCTAGCTCACTTCCAATCTTGTAAGGTGATCATCCAACCTCAAGAAATCTTTGTTTCTTACAGTAGGTTATCATTCTAATACAAGGTAATAATCATATTCAAACTTTGGTTCAATTTCTATAACTATAACAATCTTATTTCAAGTGATGATCTTACTTGAACTTGTTTTCGTGTCATGATTTTGCTTCAAGAACTTTGAGCCATCCAAGGATCCATTGAAGCTAGATCCATTTTTCTCTTTTCCAGTAGGTTCATCCAAGGAACTTAAGGTAGTAATGATGTTCATAACATCATTCGATTCATACATATAAAGCTATCTTATTCGAAGGTTTAAACTTGTAATCACTAGAACATAGTTTAGTTAATTCTAAACTTGTTCACAAACAAAAGTTAATCCTTCTAACTTGACTTTTAAAATCAACTAAACACATGTTGTATATCTATATGATATGCTAACTTAATGATTTAAAACCTGGAAACACGAAAAACACCGTAAAACCGGATTTACGCCGTCGTAGTAACACCGCGGGCTGTTTTGGGTTAGTTAATTAAAAACTATGATAAACTTTGATTTAAAAGTTGTTATTCTGAGAAAATGATTTTTATTATGAACATGAAACTATATCCAAAAATTATGGTTAAACTCAAAGTGGAAGTATGTTTTCTAAAATGGTCATCTAGACGTCGTTCTTTCGACTGAAATGACTACCTTTACAAAAACGACTTGTAACTTATTTTTCCGACTAGAAACCTATACTTTTTTTGTTTAGATTCATAAAATAGAGTTCAATATGAAACCATAGCAATTTGATTCACTCAAAACTGATTTAAAATGAAGAAGTTATGGGTAAAACAAGATTGGATAATTTTTCTCATTTTAGCTACGTGAAAATTGGTAACAAATCTATTCCAACCATAACTTAATCAACTTGTATTATATATTATGTAATCTTGAGATACCATTGACACTTATACAATGTTTCGACCTATCATGTCGACACATCTATATATATTTCGGAACAACCATAGACACTCTATATGTGAATGTTGGAGTTAGCTATACAGGGTTGAGGTTGATTCCAAAATATATATAGTTTGAGTTGTGATCAATACTGAGATACGTATACACTGGGTCGTGGATTGATTCAAGATAATATTTATCGATTTATTTCTGTACATCTAACTGTGGACAACTAGTTGTAGGTTACTAACGAGGACAGCTGACTTAATAAACTTAAAACATCAAAATATATTAAAAGTGTTGTAAATATATTTTGAACATACTTTGATATATATGTATATATTGTTATAGGTTCGTGAATCAACCAGTGGCCAAGTCTTACTTCCCGACGAAGTAAAAATCTGTGAAAGTGAGTTATAGTCCCACTTTTAAAATCTAATATTTTTGGGATGAGAATACATGCAGGTTTTATAAATGATTTACAAAATAGACACAAGTAAGTGAAACTACATTCTATGGTTGAATTATCGAAATCGAATATGCCCCTTTTTATTAAGTCTGGTAATCTAAGAATTAGGGAACAGACACCCTAATTGACGCGAATCCTAAAGATAGATCTATTGGGCCTAACAAACCCCATCCAAAGTACCGGATGCTTTAGTACTTCGAAATTTATATCATATCCGAAGGGTGTCCCGGAATGATGGGGATATTCTTATATATGCATCTTGTTATTGTCGGTTACCAGGTGTTCACCATATGAATGATTTTTATCTCTATGTATGGGATGTGTATTGAAATAGGAAATCTTGTGGTCTATTGTTACGATTTGATATATATAGGTTAAACCTATAACTCACCAACATTTTTGTTGACGTTTTAAGCATGTTTATTCTCAGGTGATTATTAAGAGCTTCCGCTGTCGCATACTTAAATAAGGACAAGATTTGGAGTCCATGCTTGTATGATATTGTGTAAAAACTGCATTCAAGAAACTTATTTTGTTGTAACATATTTGTATTGTAAACCATTATGTAATGGTCGTGTGTAAACAGGATATTTTAGATTATCATTATTTGATAATCTACGTAAAGCTTTTTAAACCTTTATTGATGAAATAAAGGTTATGGTTTGTTTAAAAATGAATGCAGTCTTTGAAAAACGTCTCATATAGAGGTCAAAACCTCGCAACGAAATCAATTAATATGGAACGTTTTTAATCAATAAGAACGGGACATTTCAATATGTACCTAGTAAGACGTTGTTATAACGATAATCGTTATATATATCGTTTTCGAGTTTCTTAAATTAATAGTCTCATTTTTATGTATATAACTCATTGTTAAAATACCTAATGAGATACATACTTATAATAAAAACATGTTAACTATATATATAACCATATATATGTCATCGTATAGTTTTTACAAGTTTTAACGTTCGTGAATCACCGGTCAACTTGGGTGGTCAATTGTCTATATGAAACATATTTCAATTAATCAAGTCTTAACAAGTTTGATTGCTTAACATGTTGGAAACATTTAATCATGTAAATATCAATCTCAATTAATATATATAAACATGGAAAAGTTCGGGTCACTACAGATAAGGTATAAGATATGCATGTCCTTGGAAAGCTAGCGAAAAATTAAGAACTTTTCCTTTAGATATCGAATGGTTTCGATGAACGGATTAGAAGTTATAATCAATTGAATTTTCGATATTTTTATTAAAAATGATTATTATTATCGTCGTTTTTATCGTCGTTCTAGTTTTATCTTATTATTATCATTATTATTATCTTTATCAATAAAAGGGATTTATCATTAAAAATTGTTTTTTTTATTACTATCGTTATTATCGTTAAAGTTATAATTAGTATTATTATTATTATTATCCAATTATCATTATTATTATTATTATTATTATTATTATTATTATCATTATTAATATATATATATCATTATTTAAAAATGGTTATTGTTATTGTTATTATTATTATTACTATACTATATTATCATTAAGATAATTATTAGTATTATCATTAATAATATTATAGTAACTATCATTATTAATATTAGTGTAATTAAAACAAATAATTGTAACACCTAAATATTTTGATTACTATTATTATCATTATTATGAACACGATATAAAAGACGATTAAAAGCTATTAAACGAAACGATTAGGAAATAATGAGTAAGAGTATCATGATGAAATTAAATATTATAAGATATTAATTTAGATAAAATTATCGTTCTTATTATTTTTATCATTACTATTATTATTAAAAGTATCGTTAGTATTAAAACTATCATTTTAACAAAAATTATCATTTTAATAGAAATGTCATTGTTACTATAAAATATCATTATTATTATTATTATTTTAAATAGAATTATTATTTTAAAGATAATATTAAAAATTATCGTAAATATTAAAGTTATCATAATTAGAATTATCGTTTTATCATAATGTCATCTTAGTAATTATAAATATTGATATTTTTATAATAATTATTATTATTACAAAATAATACAACTTTTACTTACTATCATTATAGATATTATTTTATCAAATAAATATGTGATACAAACATATTTTACTACGTGTAATAACTTACTTTAATAATACCTATCATATTATCTTTATGATATTAAATGAACCCTATAAATTTTATTACTTAATATATATAAAAGTATATTTTATTATATAAATTTAATATAAAATTTTATTTATTAATAAATAAATTATATTATTTACTCTAATAAATCTTTTAAAAATATTTAAAAATATAAAACGACGATATTTAAACTATATATTAATCATGTATAGATTTTTGGAAATTATTTTGAGTCAAATTTACTTTTGTTGACTTTTGCATATTAGTCTCGAGCATTAGGATTGTGGTACACTATGACTTGACCTAATTTGTTAGACAAATATTGACCAATATATAAATATATATAATTAATTTAGGTTCGTGAATCCGAGGCCAACCTTGCACTTGTTCAATGACGTTATATGTATTTTTACTACGAAATACAGTATGGTGAGTTTCATTTGCCTTTTTACCCTTTATATTTTTGGGGTGGGAATACATGCGCAACTTTTATAAATGTTTTACGAAATAGACACAAGTACGTGAAACTACATTCTATGGTTGAATTATCAAAATCGAATATGCCCCTTTTTATTAAGTCTGGTAATCTAAGAATTAGGGAACAGACACCCTAATTGACGCGAATAATAAAGATAGATCTATTGGGCCTAACAAACCCCATCCAAAGTACCGGATGCTTTAGTACTTCGAAATTTATATCATGTCCGAAGGAGGATCCCGGAATGATAGGGGATATTCTTATATGTATCTAGTTAATGTCGGTTACCAGGTGTTCACCATATGAATGATTATTTTTGTCTCTATGCATGGGACGTATATTTATGAGAACTGAAAATGAAATTCTTGTGGTCTATTAAAATGATGGAAATAAATGATTATGATAAACTAATGAACTCACCAACCTTTTGGTTGACACTTTAAAGCATGTTTATTCTCAAGTGTTAAAGAAATCTTCCGCTATGCATTTGCTCATTTTAAAGATATTACTTGGAGTCTTTCATAGCATATTTCGAAGAACGTTGCATTCGAGTCATTGAGTTCATCAAAGATTATTATTAAATCAATTTATAGTTGGATAGTGGATATTATGAAATGGTATGCATGCCTGTCAATTTTCGATGTAAAGAAAGTTTGTCTTTTAAAAACGAATGCAATGTTTGTAAAATGTATCATATAGAGGTCAAATACCTCGCAATGTAATCAACTATTGTGAATCGTTTATAATGTATATGAACGGGTCCTTTCATTGATATCCCCGTCCGAGCTAGAGCACTAGCCTTTTAACGGACGTATGCTATTTGAGAAGCGTACACGTTGGTTTGCGTGTATTATTAAGATGATTATACAAAGGGTACAAATTATATATACGTTAAGTTTAGTTACCAGGGTGCTCAATTTCGTAGAATATTTTGATAAACGTTTCTGGATTGAACAACTGAAATCTTGTGATCCATCTTTATATACAGATTATGCGAAACATACAAACTATGAACTTACCAACCTTTGTGTTGACACTTGTTAGCATGTTTATTCTCAGGTCCCCTAGAAGTCTTCCGCTGTTTGCTTATATGATAGACAAGTTATGTACATGGAGTCTTATATGGCATATTTTCAAGAAAATGTTGCATTCACCAATTCATCATCATGTACCTTATTTTGACTGCATTGTCAACGGAAGTACTATTGTAAAATATTATATACGGTGATTGTCTATATGTAGAAATCATCAGATGTCGAAAACCTTTGATTTAAATATTCATTTATGGTGTGCCTTTTCAAAAGAATGCAATGTTTACAAAATGTATCATATAGAGGTCAAATACCTCGCAATGAAATCAATGAATGACGTGTTCGTCCATATGGATTTGGAGCGATCGTTACACCCTAATTGACGTGAATCTTAAAGATAGATCTATTGGGCCTAACAAACCCCATCCAAAGTACCGGATGCTTTAGTACTTCGAAATTTATATCATATCCGAAGGGTGTCCCGGAATGATGGGGATATTCTTATATATGCATCTTGTTATTTTTGGTTACCAGGTGTTCACCATATGAATGATTTTTATCTTTATGTATGGGATGTGTATTGAAATATGAAATCTTGTGGTCTATTGTTACGATTTGATATATATAGGTTAAACCTATAACTCACCAACATTTTTGTTGACGTTTAAAGCATGTTTATTCTCAGGTGAATACTAAGAGCTTCCGCTGTTGCATACTAAAGTAAGGACAAGATTTGGAGTCCATGTTTGTATGATATTGTGTTAAAACTGCATTCAAGAAACTGATTTTGATGTAACATATTTGTATTGTAAACCATTATTTAATGGTCGTATGTAAACAGGATATTTTAGATTATCATTATTTGATAATCTACGTAAAGCTTTTTAAACCTTTATTTATGAAATAAAGGTTATAGTTTGTTTTAAAAATGAATGCAGTCTTTGAAAAACGTCTCATATAGAGGTCAAAACCTCGCAACGAAATCAATTAATATGGAACGTTTTTAATCAATAAGAACGGGACATTTCAGTTTTGAGGTACCCGTTGCCTCAGTGGGTTTAATACAATAAGTGTGGTTACGGGTCGAATGGTCCTGTTCCTTTTTAATAATTAAGGACTTTTTATTTTTGTGGTTCTTTATAGTAAGTTTGAATTCCTTCCTAGTGATTTCTTTTATTTCATTAGCGAAATCCTCCTCTGGGTTTACGGGGAGTTGAGATTTCCCGGCTAACACAATTTCTTCTTTAATAGGTATTGGAACGCCCTTTTTAGTTGTGGAAAGAATAGACTCAGTGTCCGATTCAGAATCGTACAAAATGATGGGATTAGAAGAAGTCATCTATCACATAATTGAAACAACAATTGTGTTAGCATATAAATATATCACATATAATGTTTTTGACAAAATAATAAGCAAAATTTGGTAAAAACAGTTATGGTCATAGTCCAGACTCAATAATGCATCTTAACAATTACCAGTTAAATACACTAATGCAAATTCTGGTTCCCTATGACCTCAAGCTCGGATACCAACTGTAACGACCCGTCAAAATCGCTATTGACGCGGCACGTTAATCATTGATTCCACAGTGAGGTTTTGACCTCTATATGATACGTTTTGATAAAATATTGCATTCATTAAAATAAGTGACTTTCTAAACATAGAAAGATATAAACATGTGGGCGAGTGCTTAAGTATAAGCAAATCCCCAAAATACATAAGTCTTTATTTTACAGGTTGACATCACAGTCAATTTATTTATTACACAACGTGGTTTTGTTTCGAATGCAATAAACTTTATACAAAGCATGAGAGACTCCATGCAGGCAACAAGTACATCACAGCGGAAGCAGTCTAAGGACCTGAGAATAAAAACATGCTAAAAATGTCAACACGAATGTTGGTGAGTTATAGGTTTAATTTCCCGAGTCATAAATATATAAAGATGGACCACAAGATTTCTTCAAAAGTTTATCAATAGATTCTACATAACAGAGCACCATGGTAACTAAACTTAACGCTATAATTATAATTACCCTATTCGTTTTAATACACGCAAACCAACGTGTCATAAACTCAAATAACATACGTCCGTTAAAAGGCTAGCACTCTAGCTCGGATGGGGATGTCAAGCCCTATGGATCCATATACAATTATTAGCACTCACCAGTCCATATCCTATGTACTGGCAGCTACTAGTTACCAAAGCTAAGGGATTTTCGGTTTAACTCAATGTAGAATTAAGTATGTACTTGTGTCCATTGCATTTAAAATAAATTGCATGTATTCTCAGCCCAAATATATTTAACGTATTTAAAAAGAGAGACTATAAACTCACTGTTCAATATTGAGGTTCAATATTATATGCAGACGTAACGATAGTGGATGATTGTATGGTTGGTCTTGGATTCAAGAACAATACCCCGAACAATACCCAATAATTCCTTAGTTTAAAACGGTTTGAAACCCGAATTAAAACACTCGTTTACTTGTTTACAGTACCCTACTAATATTAATTTGAAAATTAAACTAGAAAATTATACAGAGTAAATTTATTTATGTATGTGTGTGTCTCTTCGAAAAGAACTGAAACATATATATATATATATATATATATATATATATATATATATATATATATATATATATATATATATATATATATATATATATATATATATATATATATATATATATATATATATATATATATATATATATATATATATATATATATATATGCAAATTCGTTTAGTGAAATATAATATATAAATATGAATTTAAAATGTGCACAAACATAGCAGCCATCTTTTTGTCTTGTTCCATCTCCCACTTTAGCATAATTTACGGAGTATGTAACAATATAGATATATATAATATATCATAATAATAATGATGATAAGGATGATGATCACATGGTATACAGTTTTCAAAAAGCTATCTAAAAGTTAACATAATCGAATATATATTTATAATATAATAATATTATAATAATAATATAATAATAATAATAATAATAATTTAAATATATTAATAATATAATATAATAATATAATGCGTAAAAACATGTTAAACAGTGAAGCCACCTCAATTTTTGGTATTTTATGCCGACGAATTACGCGTTCCGCGTAAAGATTACAAATTCTGCGTAATCTTTTAAAATGTTACGCGTTTCGTGTAGATATGTACGCGGTCCGTGTATGGTGTCTTCATGAAAGTTGTAGATTTATGAGTTACGGTCGTCTGGACACCAGAATCACCCTTTTTTGAGTCAGTATGATTTAGTTATGATTTTTCTCGTGCAAGTGCGCGGGTTTAGTGATTTCCATCATTTTAACTTGAAATCTTGATACGAAATGTTGTAGTCTTTTGTTTCTCATTAGAAATCTTTATTTTATATTTAAAAATATTTAAGTGAGACTAATTTTATACACACACGTCAGCTTACATGATCAAATGTTTAACTACTTTAAATTTTGTCCTCGTCTAATATCGAATCTATATAGATATGCATGTTTATCAAAAGTGAAAAATAGAAAGTCCCACAATTTTGTCCAAATACAATCTTGCCATTTTCAATGATATATATATCGAGTTATTTATATAACATATATAATTAAATTATTTATTTAAATCGTTATATATATATATATATATATATATATATATATATATATATATATATATATATATATATATATAATATATATAAATCGTTGTTCATGAATCGTCGGAAATGATAAAAGGGTACTTGAACGTGTAAACTAGTTCAAAAACTTTTAAGACTCAACATAATAGGTCCGTTTATCGTGTCGGAAACATTCTATCCTGTAATTAATTTATTAATGTGAAATTATCTGGGTCATCGCAGTTGGTGTCACAAATATATCGAGTCACCGATAAAGATAAAAGTTCGAATAATTGCAATTAACAACAAACATAAAAAGAATCAAAATACTTATAAACTATGATTACTTACAAACATTGAAAAAAAACAAGTATATATGATTGCCTAATAGTATATGCATGATGCTAAGGAAGATTAGTTATGTAACATCCCGCCTTTTTCCGTTTACCTTCCGTTTATTCATTTTAAAGTCCGTTATATGTTTATAACACCTCCCGTTGATACGCGTTTTAAATTATCTCGTTTAGGTAATTCACGCACCCGAATGAAACTTGAGGGACTAAACTTGCCAAAAAGCCAAAATGGTGACTAGGTCAAAGGAGTCAAACTCCTCCCATCCATTCACTTCATCTTCTCCTTCTTTGTTACTTCCTCCATTTTCTCTCAACACCCAAATACAAAGATTCATCATCTATTTTCGTTCTAGCAAGTGTCCATCAAAACAAATTGCATTTTTGAAATCCTTGCAACTTCCTCTTCGATTACATACCGATTTCATTACATTTGGGTAACTTTCTAAAATCACTAGATTTTGTGTTCTTGATGTTTTTAACTTATAAAGTTGTTAATTAGTGTCTATGGCTCAAGTCTAACACGAATATATGATTTATATGCTCGATCTCAGTGTTTTAGTGTAACTAGCATGAACATGAAAAGTGTGTGTTTGATTTTGAGTTTTGGATGATTTAATGTTGTTGTTATGATAAAGTGCAAGTATTAAATGTGTTCCTAGTATCACTAGTTTCAATTTGATGTGTAGGTTGCTTTAGAAAACTTCATAAACTTGATTATTGATTTTTGGTAGATTTGGGTTAGGGTTTGATGAACTTGAAATGAACCTTTGATGCTTTGAATGACATGAGATGTTATTAGTAAGTGTTTAGTTGTATTGTATGTTTAATTATCTTCGAAACGGCATATCATTCGTGTATATTGGTTGCCCGAATCATTGAATTGCATTTATGAACTTGAATGCATTAAATGATGAGCATTGAATGTGATTTGGGTTGTTGCAAGTATTGAATTGTTTGTTGAAATGTGTTTAGTTGTTTTCCTCGTCAAAATACCTTCCCGGTGATATGAGATACATGTTTTGATTGTTTGCGGGTCATAAATTGGGATTGTTTGAGTTTTGGTTCGTGCATTTCTTTGTTGCAGCAAAACAGGGTCTGGATACAGATCTGGACGCCGTCCAGATTATTGGATGCCGTCCAGGCCATCAATGCTGGACGCCGTCCAGATACACTACCAGATTCTGTTTGGTTTGGTCATTTTACGAAAAATATTTGCCATACTATGGACCTCCGATTCACATGTAACTTGTTTTAACATGCTCATATATGATTAAAAACCTCAGAAAAATAGTTCGAGACCCGACCCGAATGTGTTGACTTTTTCGTTGACTTTGACTTGACCAAAGTTGACTTTTAATCAAACTTAACCAAATACTTATGCAATCATTCTAACATGCTTTTATACTTGTATCTTGCATGAAACGTGACAACTTGACTCACATGCTATAGTAATCGAGTCGTAACGAGCCATATGACTAATTGAACATCTTTGACCTATCGTGTTACCGTTATTGATACAACCTATTTGTTTAGGTCAAGACTAGCATTGTTCTTTGCACACGTTTACTTGTCGAAGTACTATATTACTCGTGCACTCAAGGTGAGATCATAGTCCCACTTTTACTCTTTTGAACTTACAACTGGGATGAGAAAACATAAACATTTCTTTTTACTAAGTGAACACAAGTACAGGAAAACAAACATTCTACATACGAGTTTAGAACAAAATCCTCAATTCGATTATCATTAGTTACACTTGCCGGGTGTAAGCGAGAACTTATGTTGTATGGATCCATATGGGTTTGACAAACCCTCATTCAGACGGTTCGCTACTGTTTACGAATGAAATATATTTTCGAGAAACAGTATATGTTCTAACACTATTGTGATGGGGTTCTATGGAAGGAATGTTAAGCATTGATAATTGGGTGCTAGTGAATATTAACTTTTGGAATGTATTACAATTATATCAATGTTACAAATATTGTGGTTCACTTGTACTTACTTACTTAAACCTATGATTTCACCAACATTTTCGTTGACAGATTTCTATGTTTTTCTCAGGTCCTTGAACGTTTTGCGATACATGCTTCCGCTCATTACTTTTGATACTTGCTTGGATTTCGAGTATACATGCATACGTGGAGCGTCTTTTGGCTACTTTTAAATTGTGTCGCATATGTTTCAATTGTACTTTAAACTTTATTATGTAACTAGTTGTCGAACTACTTTGTAAACCTTGAAACATCTTTACTTTTGAAATGAATGCGACATACTTTTGGTCAAACGTTGTTTTAAAGACTTATGACCACGTAACGGGACCTAAGTAGACGGCGCCGTCAATGACGATTTTTTCGGGTCGCTACAGGTTACATCAAAATTTTGACATTGAAGGATCGGAGCAAGCTCAATCTTGAAAATTTAATTTTCAAAATAAATAAATAAATAAATAATAAAGATAAAGATAGTGCAATAACAAGAAATCTATAGTTAATTACTTTAGATGAACCTCAAAGATCATAAGCTTGGATAAATTTTCAATGTATCAGTATATTATAATGACTGGTATTTAATTGACGAAAGAAACCTAAAAATTAAATTTTATAAAAGAGTAAATTATACAAATGGTCCATGTGCTTTACATAATATTATACCGGTAGTCCCTAACTTTTTAAAATTATATCGCTAGTCCCTGTGGTTTTAAACTTGAATGACCCTAGTCCAAAACTTAACTCTTGTTAAATCCTTCCGTTACATGTGGCATGTGCTAGTCACATGGGTGGGCACTTATGTAATTTAACAACCAACTAATTAATTTGAATACTCCAAACCTCCAGATCATTTTCATATAGTACATCTCGTTCCTTCCTCTCCAACTGCTCCAATTAGGGTTTTTTTTATTTATCATTTAGGGTTTTTTCAAATCAGTGATAGTTAAGCCAATTTTTTCGAAATGGTTAAGTGTTTTTATGGATGAAATGCAATAGTTCTCACTTATAGGGATGCAATTAACCCATGTCGACGATTATTTACATGTCAAGTAAGAGTACCTCTTTTCGTGTTGAATTTTTACAAATTACAGTGTTCAACGCTCATATGTTCGGTGGGTCGATCCAGTGATGTGCACTTGTTCGAATGAAGGAATACTGGGATCGTTGAGGGCTAAGAACAAGTTTGAGGTGAAGATTAAAGTTAAACTTGCTGAAAATCGAAGACTTAGGATTGGTTTGAGGATCTCTTTGTTTGTTTTAGTGATTATGCTTGTTTGTTTTCAAGTACAGTTTATTTCGATTAAAGTTTATTGCTTATGGTTTGGTTTGTAGTTTTTGAAGTTCCAGATTATGGTTTGGTTTAGTTATTCAAGTGCACGGTTATTATGTCAGTTTCTTTAGTGATATATGTAGGCTGTTTTTTAGTGATAAATGCATACCATTCAATTGTACGCTGTTTTTTATGACCCATAAAATGTATAAGATATATGAACTGTTAGATGAAATGTATGGAAGAGTTAGATGATGTGCTGATGAGATCGATTCATGGTCATGGTAAAATGGTGGAGCATTATGCAGATCTACAAGAAAAATATAATGAATTGGTGGAAATTTTATCTACACTTTGTCTTACCTGTTTGTATAAAACATTCAATCAAGTTATTAAATGTTGGTGTTTGATATTGGTATTATATTTATTGTTGCGTTTTAATGGTGTTAAAATGTTTTGATGGTTCTACTGTTTGATATTAGATTGATCAGTTTAATGGTGTTTGGATGCTCATTGATCATGTTATTTTGACCTTCAATAACTTGACCAGTATAACTTAAAGTGGGTCAAAATAACCCTGGTTGTATAATTTGTTCATGTATAATTTGATATCTGTTGCTTTATCTATGTACCTAGTAAGATTTTTTCTATAACAGTTTCTATATGAGCCAACTGATCTTCTATGAACACATGTCGTTGTTCCAAATTATGAATTTGTACATCAAGTTTGTACATATCTTGCTCAAGTTTTCCGATATCCACTTGTATTTGATCTAAGCATGGTCGTCTTTTACTTTCTATATTTTACAACCTTTGAGCCCCTCGAATGTCTAATAATGTTAGTTGATTTTGTTCGGGCATAGTCATTTCCTATAAAATTTACATTAAAACACTTTTATGCTCATAAACACTATTCTTAGTACATAACTAGGTATTTTAAACTTATAATATTAAGCAAATCAAAAAGCAAATAACCACAAGACGTCAAAACAAGACTGACTAGGTTGCATGGTCTTGCTAACAATTTTTAGTCCTATCTTTTGAATATTTTGAACAATAGTTTTTGGGTTCTGATTATAACCCTGGTTATAATGGTCAACTTAAAGTGGGTCAAAATAACCATGGCTATATAATTTGACCATTATAACTAGACCATTATACCTTCAATTGGGTCAAAACAATGATGGCATTATAACTTTACCATTATAATTTAAAGTGGGTCAAAATAACTATGGCTATATAATTTGACCATTATAACCACTGATGTATTTGGCTAATTAGTCACCATAAAATTATCTTCACCATTTACTCAACTTTGTGATTGGCTAATTAGTTCTCATTTACATTTTTATTTTTATTGTATAGCTATTTGTTTTGCATAAATTCACTTATATGAATTCTATAAAGCACAAAGCGTAGAACTTAATTGGTCCTGTGCAATAGATGCTACTTCCTCTGCTTCTCTCAACCTAACAAAAAGTTCACCAGCAGCATGAACAGCTTCAGTAGTATCTCTAAGTTGACTCTTAAGAATTTTATTCTTCTTTTTTAACATCTCTCTTTCTTTCTCCCTCTCAACTCTCAACACCGAAAGTTCCACATCAAGCGACTTTGAAAACCGCTTCAAGTCACCTTTCGCTCAGGCTTTAGCCGCTGGTAATTTAACCTCCATAATACCTTCCATAATCAAATGATGCCTTTCCACCAATTCATTATATTTTTATTGTAGATCTGCATAATGCTCCACCATTTTACCATGACCATGAATCGATCTAATCAGCGCGTCATCTAACTCTTCCGTACATTTCATCTAACAGTTCATATATCTTGTACATTTTATGGGTCATAAAAAATAACTTACAATTGAATGGTATGCACATATCACTAAAAAACAGCCTATATATATATCACTTAACCTAATAATAATCTGACATTATAACCATGCACTTGAATAACTACACCAAACCATAATCTGGTACTTAAAAAACTACAAACCAAACCATAACAATAAACTTTAATCGAAATAAACTGTACTTGAAAATAAACCAAACCATAATATTGCATTAATATTCAAAATTCCATTACAAACATAATCAATAAAGAAAACAAATGCCATATCAAGTTTCTAACATTATTAATTCTACACAAACAAAATAAAACAAACATAATCACTAAAACAAACAAAGAGACATGGGTTAATTGCGGTCCTAGAAGTGCGAACTATTGCATTTCTTCCACAAAAACACTTAACCATTTCGACAAAATTGGCTTAACTATCGCTGATTTGGAAAACCCCAAAATGATAATAAAAAAAAAAACCCCTAAATTGGAGCAGTTGGAGAGGAAGGGACGAATTGTACTGTATGTCTGTAACTCTGTATGCAACTGATCCGGAGGTTTGGAGTATTCAATTTACATAGTTGGTTGTTTGAAATACATAAATGCCCACCCATGTGACCAGCACATGCCACATATAACGGAAGGATTTAACAGGAGTTAAGTTTTGGACTAGGGTCGTTCAAGTTTAAAACCACAGGGACTAGCGATATAATTTTAAAAAACTAGGGACTAGCGGTATAATATAGTCTAAAGCACAGGGACCATTTGTATAATTTACTCTTTATTAAAATATAAAATCCTACAACAACTAGAACGCTGAAACAATTCATGTGCTAATATTGGTAACTCTTGGTAAATGGTAACTCTGAAAACAACATGCAGCTGTTATTGTAGTGACCCGAACTTTTCCATGTATATATATATATTAAATGAAATTGATATTTACATGATTAAGTGTTTCCAACATGTTAAGCAATCAAACTTGTTAAGACTTGATTAATTGAAATAGGTTTCATATAGACAATTGACCACCCAGGTTGACCGGCGATTCACGAATGTTAAAACTTGTAAAAACTATATGATGACATATATATGGATATATATATAGTTAACATGATATTATGATAAGTATGTATCTCATTAAGTATATTAACAATGAACTACATATGTAAAAACAAAACTACTAACTTAAGGATTTCGAAACGAGACATACATGTAACGATTATCGTTGTAACAACATTTAAATGTATATATATCATATTAAGATATATTAATACATCATGATATCATGATAATGTAATAATTTAACATCTCTTTAGATATAATTAACAATGGGTTAACAACATTTAACAAGATCGTTAACCTAAAGCTTTCAAAACAACACTTACATGTAACGACTAACGATGACTTAACGACTCAGTTAAAATGTATATACATGTAGTGTTTTAATATATATTCATACACTTTTGAAAGACTTAAAGACACTTATCAAAGTACTTCTACTTACCAAAAATGATTACAATTACATCCTCATTCATTTTCATCAACAATCTTACTCGTATACACCCGTATTCGTACTCGTACAATACACAGCTTCTATATGTATGTACTATTGGTATATACACTCCAATGATCAGCTCTTAGCAGCCCATGTGAGTTACCTAACCATGTGGGAACCATCATTTGGCAACTAAAATGAATGATTACACACAATTACAAACTAATGGAGCCTATATGGTGACACCATACATCACGTGAATGAACACACACATACACACTTTCATTTTGCAACTTACATGCATCAAAATACTCTCTCTCAAGTGTTCTTCCATTTTTCTAAGTGTTCTTCATCATATTCATCAAAATCTAGCTCAATCTAGTTCATAAATCCATACATAATCTAAGTTATAAAACAACTACTCAAGAACACACCAACAACACTTCCAAGTTTGCTAGCTTACTTCCAATCTTGCAAATTCACTTTGAGTGATCATCCAACCTCAAGAAATCTTTATTATTTACAGTAAGATATTTTTCTAATACAAGGTAATACTCATATTCAAACTTTGATTCAATTTCTATAACTTTAACAATCTTATTTTGAGTGGAAATCTTACTTGAACTTATTTTCGTGTCATGATTCTACTTTAAGAACTTTCAAGCCATCCAAGGATCCTTTAAAGATAGATCTATTTTTTTCATTTCCAGTAGGTTTATCCACAAAACCTGAGGTAGTAATGATGTTCATAACATCATTCGATTCATATATATAAAACTACCTTATTCGAAGGTTTAAACTTGTAATCACTAGAACATAGTTTAGTTAATTCTAAATTTGTTCGCAAACAAAAGTTAATCCTTCTAACTTGACTTTTAAAATCAACTAAATACATGTTCTATATCTATATGATATGATAACTTAATGATTTAAAACCTGAAAACACGAAAAACACCGTAAAACCGGATATACGCCGTCGTAGTAACACCGCGGGCTGTTTTGGGTTAGTTAATTAAAAACTATGATAAACTTTGATTTAAAAGTTGTTCTTCTGGGAAAATTATTTTTCTTATGAACATGAAACTATATCCAAAAAACATGGTTAAACTCAAAGTGGAAGTATGTTTTCCAAAATGGTCATCTAGACGTCGTTCTTTCGACTGAAATGACTACCTTTACAAAAATAACTTGTAACCTGTATTTCTGACTATAAACTTATACTTTTTTATGTTTAGATTCATAAACTTAAGTCCAATATGAAACCATAGCAACTTGAATCACTCAAAACGGATTTAAAACGAAGAAGTTATGGGTAAAACAAGATTGGATAATTTTGCTTGTTGTAGCTACGTGAAAATTGGTAACAAATCTATATTAATCATATCCTAGCTAACTCATATTGTATTATACATGTATTCTAATATGTTATGTAATCTTGGGATACCATAGACACGTATGAAAATGTTTTGACATATCATATCGACCCATGTATATATATTATTTGAAACAACCATATACACTCTATATGCATCAATGTTTGAGTTAGCTATACAGGGTTGAGGTTGATTTCAAAAATATATATACTTTGAGTTGTGATATAGCCTGAGACGTGTATACACTGGGTCGTGGATTGATTCAAGATAATATATATCGATTTATTTCTGTACATCTAACTGTGGACAACTAGTTGTAGGTTACTAACTAGGACAGCTGACTTAATAAACTTAAAACATTAAAACATATTAAAAATGTTGTAAATATATTTTGAACATATTTTGATATATATATATATATATATATGTACATATTTGTTATAGGTTCGTGAATCAACCAGTGGCAAAGTCTTACTTCACGACGAAGTAAAAATCTGTGAAAGTGAGTTATAGTCCCACTTTTAAAATCTAATATTTTGGGATGAGAATACATGCAGTTTTATAAATGTTTTACGAAATAGACACAAGTAAATGAAACTACATTATATGGGTGAATGATCGAAGCCGAATATACCCCTTTTTGTTTGGTAACCTAAGAATTAGTAAACCGATCTACTAACTGACGCGAATCCTAAAGATAGATCTATTAGGCCTAACGAACCCCATCCATGGTTGTGGATGCTTTAGTACTTCGATGTTGTTTTATCATGTCCGATGGATGTCCCGGAATGATAAGGGATATTCTTATATGCATCTTGTTAATGTCGGTTATCAGGTGTTCACCATATGAATGATTTTTATCTCTATGTATGTGATGTATATTAAAATATGAAATCTTGTGGTCTATTATTACGATTTGATAAATATATAGGTTAAACCTATAACTCACCAACATTTTTTGTTGACGTTTAAAGCATGTTTATTCTCAAGTGATTATTAAGAGCTTTTGCTGTTGCATGCTAATATATGGACAAGATTTGGTGTTAGCATGCTTGTATAATATTGTTTAAAACTGCATTCGAGATTTATTTTGTTGTAACATATTAATATTGTAAACCAATATGTATTGGTAGTGTGTAAGTGTGATATTTTTAGATTATCATTTCTGGATAATCTAGGTGGTGTCTTTTTAACCTTGTTGATAAAATAAAGGTTATGGTTTGTTTTAAAAACGAATGCAGTCTTTGAAAAACGTCTCATATAGAGGTCAAAACCTCGCAACGAAATCAATTAATATGGAACATTTATAATCAATATGAACAGGACATTTCAGTTGGTATTCGAGTGTTAGTCTTAGAGAACCAGAAATTTGCATTAGTGTGTCTTATCGAGTTTGTTAGGATACATTAGTGAGTCTGGACTTCGACCGTGTTTTCTTTAAAAACGATTGCTTAACACTTTTGTTGGAAACTACAAATTGTAACATGTAAATATTATGTGATATATTAATCTCTTAACATGTTTGATATTGTGTGATAGATGTCTACCTCTAGTACAAATCCCATCGACTCACCTAATAATAATGAAGAGTCGAATATATTTTGGGAGGATTCACAAATTCCCGAAGAGGAACCGGAAGAGGAGGAACCAGAAGAAGAGGAACCGGAAGAGGAGGAACGGGAAGAAGAGGAACCGGAAGAAGAAGAGGTTCCGGAGGAAGAAATATTGGTACCTACAGTAATTTGATTAAATAAAAGAAAATATTCAACCAACGGACCAAAGTTAAAAATGGTCAATGGTGTTTCCGCCGAGGAAGCAAAATAATGGGAAGATTACCAATTTTTTGATGAATCGGATCTCGATGAGGATTCCGATGATGTTATAGAAATTACCTCGACCCAATTTAATAAAGTAAAAGAAAATAATAAGGGAAAAAGTGTAAAAATAGAGAAACCTGATTCCAACCCCGACGAGCTTTATATGTATCGGCAACCTCCGTATTTCCTAAATTGTAACAATAACCCGGGAACCTCTAAACCACAAGATTTTTCTAAACCATTGTGGAAAACGATGGCTCGTATTAGAGGAACACCATATATCCCTAGAAAATTAGGAAAACGAATCAAGTCTGAAGAAGAAGAAACCAGTGATTCAGAGTAGGGAGTTGTAATCATGTTGTGTATTATATGTATTGTAGTGTGCTTGTAGTTTTATGTTTTATGTAAAAATTGCTTGTATTGTTTGTTAATTATCTTTTATGAATCTAATTCTTGTCTATTTTACAGTATAAAAACAAAATGGACGTTAAGGGTAGACAACCGAATATTTTAGAAGACCTACCAGAGGATATGATTGAGGAAATCTTGTCTAGAGTCGGTCAGAATTCATCAGCACATTTAGTTATGGCGAAATTAACTTGTCAAACATTTGAAAGACTTTCCATAAATGCCTTAGTTTACAAAAGGCTTTCCTTTGATAGGTGGGGTATATCGCATTGGGGAGACCGTAAGTTACGCCGTGTTTTCTTTAAAGCGTTAAATGCGGGGAACCCAAATGCAATTTTACGCTACGGATTAAGAACCTATTTTGACTTAACATATACCAACATAGGATTTCGTGAGTTAGAAAGAGCTTCTAACATGCAACATAAAGAAGCATGTTATACTTACGGGTTAGTGATGTTCGCTTCTCACCAAAGTGAGAAAAAGAACATCGGATTACAACTATTAAATGAAACATTCCCACAAGTGACAGATTCAGTAGTTGGGGTGAGAAACAAGGTTTTTAGATTATTACGAGGCTGTTGGACATTACGAAACCCTCGTCCTTTTGACGACATTACAACATGCTACCTAGCCAATGGTCATAGCAGTTACTTTCCACAAGACCAAGGATGGAAAGTCGTCTTAGTAAAACCAGAATGCATGACTTGTTTCTGGACTTATGAATTACGTGTATTTATTTCTTTTGCTGAACAACTTGCGTATTAACTAGAATTGCATTTATAGCTGCCGAGTAGCAAAGATATTATGTGCTATATTTCATCCTATATGTATAATAGTGGTATTGTATGTTTGTAAAATATTGTATAAAAGTTTGAACGCGAAATATTATTGTAATAAGTTTTTTCATATAGAATCGTAGTAGTTGAATTGTATAATAGCTACTAAGTATGAACTTAACGGGTAGGTACTACCCGAACTAAAACTATAAAATGCTAATATGAATAAAAAGCTTTTATAAATAAGTTCATATTATGCTACGAAATACTATTGAATACTCTTAAATTCTATATGATTAACTCAATTCTTTTGGCTATTTTTGAAGGAATTGGCACCGACAACTCGTCAGAACTTGAACATGAGTGAGGAAGACTTCCGTGTTTTCCTTGCTGCGAACATAGCCGCAGTGCAGGCCGCGATGAAAAATAACAACAATAACTCTGGTTCTAGCAATGAAACAAATTCCACAAGAAATCGTGTAGGATGTTCCTACAAAGAATTCACTGCCTGCAAACCTTTGGAATTTGATGGAACCGAGGGTCCAATTGGATTGAAACGGTGAACCGAGAAGGTTGAATTGGTGTTTGCCATAAGTAAATGTACTGAAGAAGACAAAGTAAAGTACGCTACGTATACCTTCACAGGTACGGCGCTAACATGGTGGAATACCTATCTCGAGCAGGTAGGACAAGATGCTGCTTACGCACTACCGAGGTCAGCATTCAAGCAATTGATGAACGAGAAGTATCGTCTCAGAAATGAGGTCAACAAGCTCAAGGTAGAGCTTAGAGGATTACGAACGCATGGTTTCGATATCACCACGTACGAACGACGATTCACCGAATTGTGCCTATTGTGTCTCAGAACGTTCGAAGACGAAGAAGAGAAGATCGACGCATTTGTAAAAGGGTTACCAGAAAGGATTCAAGAAGATGTGAGTTCACACGAGCCCGCCTCCATACAAAAGGCAAGTCGAATGGCTCACAAATTAGTGAACCAGATCGAAGGAAGGATTAAAGAGTAGACGACTGAAGAGGCTAACATGAAACAAGTTAAGAGAAAGTGGGAAGAAACCAATGACAAGAGTCACCAATACAACAACAATAATCACAACCACAATCGCAATAACTATCCCAACAACAGCAACATCAATCGCAACAACATCTTCAACAAACGTCCTAACAATAACTACAATAACCGTCCCAACAACAATAACAACAACAACAATAGCAACAATAATAATCCCAACAACAATCTCAATAATAACAATGGCAACAAAAACCAAAAACAGTCAAGCCAAAGGTGTGAAGAGAATCACCAGGGGTTCTGCTCGACATTTTGCACCAGGTGTAGAAGAAATGGTCATAGTGCGGCAAAGTGTGAGGCCTACGGACCAAAGTTTAACAGAATTAAAAGAACAAATAATGTCGGAACAGATAATGCCGCCATAGTTTGCTTTGCATGTGGAAAATTGGGCCACATTAGTAGAAATTGCTCGAATCAGGGGAATACTAGTGGGCAGGGCTGCGGAAGAGTTTTCAATATTAATATGGTAGAAGCGCAGGAAGACCCGGAGCTTGTTACGGGTACGTTTCTTATTGACAATAAGTCTGCTTATGTTTTATTTGATTCGGGTGCGGATAGAAGCTATATGAGTAGAGATTTTTGTGCTAAACTAAGTTTCTCACCGACGCCCTTGGATAATAAATTTTTACTCGAATTAGCAAACGGTAAATTAATTACAGCAGATAATATATGTCGAAATCGAGAAATTAAACTGGTTAGCGAAACATTTAAGATTGACTTGATACCAGTAGAGTTAGGGAGTTTTGATGTGATAATCGGTATGGACTGGTTGAAAGAAGTGAAATCAGAGATCGTTTGTTACAAAAATGCAATTCGCATTATACGAGAAAAAGGAAAACCCTTAATGGTGTACGGAGAAAAGAGCAACGCGAAGTTAAATCTTATTAGTAACCTGAAGGCGCAAAAACTAATAAGAATAGGTTGTTATGTTGTGCTAGCACACGTCAAAAAAGTCAATTCCGAAGAAAAGAACATCAATAATGTTCCCGTCACAAAAGAATTTCCTGATGTATTTCTAAAAGAATTACCAGGACTACCTCCACACCGATCCGTTGAATTTCAAATAGACCTTGTATCGGGAACTGCACCAATAGCTCGTGCCCCATACAGACTCGCACCCAGCCAAATGAAGGAACTTTAGAACCAATTACAAGAACTTTTAGAGCGTGGTTTCATTCGGCCAAGCACATCACCGTGGGGAGCTCCTATTTTGTTTGTTAAGAAGAAGGATGGTACATTTAGGTTGTGTATCGACTACCGAGAGTTAAACAAATTTACTATCAAGAACCGCTACCCACCACCGAGAATCGACGACTTATTTGATCAACTACAAGGCTCGTCGGTTTATTCGAAAATTGATTTACGTTCTGGGTATCATCAAATGCGGGTGAAGGAGGATGATATTCCAAAGACTGCTTTTAGGACGCGTTACGGTCATTACGAGTTTATGGTTATGCCGTTTGAGTTGACTAACGCACCAGCTGTGTTCATGGACCTCATGAACCGAGTGTGTGGACCATACCTTGACAAGTTTGTCATTGTTTTCATCGATGACATACTTATTTACTCAAAAAATGATCAAGAGCACGAAGTACATTTGAGAAAAGTACTAGAGTTATTATGGAAAGAAAAATTGTACGCTAAGTTTTCAAAGTGTGCATTTTGGTTGGAAGAAGTTCAATTCCTCGGTCACATAGTGAACAAAGAAGGTATTCAGGTGGATCCAGCAAAGATTGAAATCATTGAAAAGTGGGAAACCCCGAAAACTCCGAAGCATATACGCTAAGTTTTAGGACTAGCTGGTTACTACAGAAGGTTCATCCAAGACTTTTCCAGAATAGCAAAACCCTTGACTGCCTTAACGCATAAAGGAAGGAAATTTGAATGGAAGGATGAACAAGAGAAATCGTTTCAATTGTTAAAGAAAAAGTTAACTACTGATATCGGCTAAAAAGTCACGTTTTTACCCCCGATATTGAGTCCCAAAAGCATAAAGTTCAAAGCTTTGCCAGCAAAATAATCGCTTTTTTGGTTAAACTTGTAGGCAAAGTAATTACAAAGACGATGCAAAAAGAATCAAGAGAAACGTAGCTAAAACGAAGATTCTAGAGCGAAAACGGTCAAAGACAAGAAATCAAGTTACGATCCAGGGAATCAAGGCTGACCAGCAAGCCATACGGGCTGCCATACGGCCTGCCATATGGCCTGCCAGTATGGAAACAGCCTGCCAGATATGTGCCACCACACGAGCCACCAAACGGCCTGCCAGCAATACAGCCTGCCAAATACGGCCTGCCATACGACCTGCCAAACGGCCTGCCAGGCGTATTTGGAAATTTTCAAGTCTATTTAAAGGGTCTTTGTCATTCATTCCAACACACACCTCTCTTCACTCTCTCACTACAATACACTTTCTCCCACTAGAGCTTTCAAGACCTTCTTACCTCCGAGCGGGAAATTAAGTACCCGGAGGCGAACGCCGAAGATTGTAATAGGAGCGGGCTAGAGGTTATCAGCACTTGTAATGGTCCAGATCTCGTCTGTAAACGATGAACGCTTTATTTAATTTAATAAAGTTATTATCTTGAGTTGCTTTCATCTTACATGATTATCTATCTGTTACAATTGTTTATTATGTGTTGAATATTTAATATTTTATCTGAAACTTGTCATATTGTTATGCTGAAACCTTGACGGTTTATAGGTTTAGTTTACGGATCACCCTTTCCGCTTATTCACGTGGTTATAACCTAGTATTAGGACCTGATCAACCCTATGATACAAGGTAAGTAGTTATGTGTGCTTAACATCACAATAGGGATATAGTACCTACGTATGAACAACCATTTGTTCATCATAGAAGAGCTGCCTATTTAGATTGTGGTTAGAGTTAGCAATAGAGAGTTCAGTGAACACTAGCTTACTCAGAAGCATGATTCGCGTCAGAAGCAATGTTCTTGAGATGTTGTAAGATGATCCGGGGTTGAATAAGTGATCGCAAAGGAGAGACTTCTATCCCAATTAGCAGTACCTTAGGATATCTAAGATTGCACATCTGTTAATGTTGAGGCATAGCATAGTGATTTAGTGGTAGGATATTGCTTTAGTCAGACCAACTAGGATTAAGAAAAGCTGAGACGTTCCTTTATTGGGTAAACCACTTTGTTCATGTACCTAGGATTCCATCCATAAGGTCGTTCAAACCTTTCAGGTTAATGTTGGGAGTAGGGATACCTGTCTTAGCCAGAATCTTCAAAGCCTAAACTCTTAGTGACAAATCAGTTAGGTTCACAACCCAGTTGATTGAGGTTTAGTGTTTATCCTAGGAAGTTAAACTCTTGCGATAATTCCCCTTCAGAATTATATTATTCATACCTATATTTACTTTTATTGCCTAATTACTATTTTATCTAGTTAATCTCAAATCTATCACCTCTTGTCACTAGGGTTAACTATATAGGCACTTTTGTCCCACATTACTGAACAAACATACAAAAATACGTACCTGAGTTATATTTACCACATACTCGTTAAAAGGAAGACAAGTAGGTGAGTTATAGCCTGGAACCCCAGCTAAATATAAATGATAAAACAACCCACTACTCGCCCTCGTGGTAGCTGATTCTGACGTGACGCGGCCTAACGACACCGTGAAAATAAAACCGTCCGTTTTGGCCATATCAACTACGGTACCTATATTGTCATTACCTGAAGGGAATGATGATTTTGTAATATATTGTGACGCCTCAAAGCAAGGTCTCGGTTATGTATTAATGCAACGAACGAAGGTAATTGCTTATGCGTCTAGACAATTGAAGGTTCACGAGCAGAATTATACGACACATGATTTGGAATTAGGTGCGGTTGTTTTTACATTAAAGACTTGGAGGTACTACTTATATGGGGTCAAAAGTATTATATATACCGACCACAAAAGTCTTCAACACATATTTAATTAGAAACAACTGAACATGAGGCAGCGCGGGTGGATTGAATTGTTGAATGATTACGACTTTGAGATTCGTTACCACCCGGGGAAGGCAAATGTGATAGCCGACGCCTTGAGCAGAAAGGACAGAGAACCCATTCGAATAAAAGCTATGAATATAATGATTCGCACTAACCTTACTACTCAAATAAAGGAGGCGCAACAAGGAGTTTTAAAAGAGAGAAATTTAAAGGATGAAATACCCAAATGATCGGAGAAGCATCTTAATATTCGAGAAGACGGAACCCAGTATAGGGCTGAAAGGATTTGGGTACCAAAATTTGGAGATATGAGAGAAATGGTACTTAGAGAAGCTCATAAAACCAGATACTCAATACATCTTGGAACGGGGAAGATGTACAAGGATCTCAAGAAACAATTTTGGTGGCCGAGTATGAAAGCCGATGTTGCTAAATACATAGGAGAATGTTTGACGTGTTCTAAGGTCAAAGCAGAGCATCAGAAACCATCAGGTCTACTTCAACAACCCGAAATCCCGGAATGGAAATGGGAAAACATTACCATAGATTTCATCACTAAATTGCCAAGGACTGCAAGTGGTTTTGATACTATTTGGGTAATAGTTGATCGTCTCACCAAATCAGCACACTTCCTGCCAATTAGAGAAGATGACAAGATGGAGAAGTTAGCACGACTGTATTTGAAGGAAGTCATCTCCAGACATGGAATACCAATCTCTATTATCTCTGATAGGGATGGCAGATTTATTTCAAGATTCTGGCAGACATTACAGCAAGCATTAGGAACTCGTCTAGACATAAGTACTGATTATCATCCACAAAATGATGGGCAGAGCGAAAGGACGATACAAACGCTTGAAGACATGCTACGAGCATGTGTTATTGATTTCGGAAACAGTTGGGATCGACACCTTCCTTTAGCAGAATTTTCCTACAACAACAGCTACCATTCAAGCATTGAGATGGCGCAGTTTGAAGCACTTTATGGTAGAAAGTGCAGGTCTCCAATTTGTTGGAGTGAAGTGGGGGATAGATAGATTACGGGCCCGGAGATAATACAAGAAACTACCAAGAAGATCATCCAAATTCAACAACGGTTGAAAACCGCCCAAAGTCGACAAAAGAGCTACGCCGACATTAAAAGAAAAGATATAGAATTTGAAATTGGAGAGATGGTCATGCTTAAAGTTGCACCTTGGAAAGGCCATGTTCGATTTGGTAAACGAGGGAAATTAAATTCAAGGTATATTGGACCATTCAAGATTATTGATCGTGTCGGACCAGTAGCTTACCGACTTGAGTTACCTCAACAACTCTCGGATGTACATAACACTTTCCACGTCTCGAATTTGAAGAAATGTTTTGCTAAAGAAGATCTCACTATTCCGTTAGACGAAATCCAAATCAACTAAAAACTTCAATTCATCGAAGAACCCGTCGAAATAATGGATCGTGAGGTTAAAAGACTTAAGCAAAACAAAATACCAATTGTTAAGGTTTGATGGAATGCTCGTAGAGGACCCGAGTTCACCTGGGAATGAGAAGATCAGATAAAGAAGAAATACCCGCACTTATTTCCAGAAGATACGTCAACACCTCCAACTGCTTAAAATTTCGGGAAGAAAATTATTTAACGGGTAGGTACTGCAGTGACCCGAACTTTTCCATGTTTATATATATTAAATGAAATTAATATTTACATAATTAAGTGTTTCCAACATGTTAAGCAATCAAACTTGTTAAGACTTGATTAATTGAAATAGGTTTCATATAGACAATTGACCACCCAGGTTGACCGGCGATTCACGAACGTTAAAACTTGTAAAAACTATATGATGACATATATATGGATATATATATAGTTAACATGATATTATGATAAGTATGTATCCCATTAAGTATATTAACAATGAACTACATATGTAAAAACAAGACTACTAACTTAAGGATTTCGAAACGAGACATACTTATCGTTGTAACAACATTTAAATGTATATATATCATATTAAGATATATTAATACATCATAATATCATGATAATGTAATAATTTAACATCTCTTTAGATATAATAAACAATGGGTTAACAACATTTAACAAGATCGTTAACCTAAAGGTTTCAAAACAACACTTACATGTAACGACTAACGATGACTTAACGACTCAGTTAAAATGTATATACATGTAGTGTTTTAATATGTATTCATACACTTTTGAAAGACTTCAAGACACTTATCAAAGTACTTCTACTTACCAAAAATGCTTACGATTACATCCTCATTCATTTTCATCAACAATCTTACTCGTATACACCCATATTCGTACTTGTACAATACACAGCTTCTATATGTATGTACTATTGGTATATACACTCCAATGATCAGCTCTTAGCAGCCCATATGAGTTACATAACCATGTGGGAACCATCATTTGGCAACTAGCATGAATGATTACACAAAATTACAAACTAATGGAGCCTATATGGTGACACCATACTTCACGTGAATGAACACACACATATACACTTTCATTTTGCAACTTACATGCATCAAACTACTCTCTCTCAAGTGTTCTTCCATTATTCTAAGTGTTCTTCATCATCTTCATCAAAATCTAGCTCAATCTAGTTCATAAATCCATACATAATCTAAGTTATAAAACAACTACTCAAGAACACACCAACAACACTTCCAAGTTTGCTAGCTTACTTCCAATCTTGCAAATTCACTTTGAGTGATCATCCAACCTCAATAAATCTTTCTTATTTACAGTAAGATATCTTTCTAATACAAGGTAATACTCATATTCAAACTTTTATTCAATTTCTATAACTTTAACAATCTTATTTTGAGTGGAAATCTTACTTGAACTTGTTTTCGTGTCATGATTCTACTTCAAGAACTTTCAAGCCATCCAAGGATTCTTTGAAGATAGATCTATTTTTCTCATTTCCAGTAGGTTTATCCAAAAAATCTGAGGTAGTAATGATGTTCATAACATCATTCAATTCATATATATAAACTACCTTATTCGAAGGTTTAAACTTGTAATCACTAGAACATAGTTTAGTTAATTCTAAACTTGTTCGCAAACAAAAGTTAATCCTTCTAACTTGACTTTTAAAATCAACTAAATACATGTTCTATATCTATATGATATGTTAACTTAATGATTTAAAACCTGAAAACACGAAAAACACCGTAAAATCGGATATACGCCGTCGTAGTAACATCGCGGGCTGTTTTGGGTTAGTTAATTAAAAACTATGATAAACTTTGATTTAAAAGTTGTTCTTCTGGGAAAATGATTTTTTTATGAACATGAAACTATATCCAAAAATCATGGTTAAACTCAAAGTGGAAGTATGTTTTCCAAAATGGTCATCTAGACGTCGTTCTTTCGACTGAAATGCCTACTTTTACAAAAATAACTTGTAACCTGTATTTCTGACTATAAACTTATACTTTTTCTGTTTAGATTCATAAACTTAAGTTCAATATGAAACCATAGCAACTTGAATCACTCAAAACGGATTTAAAACGAAGAAGTTATGGGTAAAACAAGATTGAATAATTTTGCTTGTTGTAGCTACGTGAAAATTGGTAACAAATCTATATTAATCATATCCTAGCTAACTCATATTGTATTATACATGTATTCTAATATATTATGTAATCTTGGGATACCATAGACACGTATAAAAATGTTTTGACATATCATATCGACCCATGTATATATATTATTTGGAACAACCATAGACACTCTATATGCATTAATGTTTGAGTTAGCTATACAGGGTTGAGGTTGATTCCAAAAAAATATATACTTTGAGTTATGATCTAGCCTGAGATGTGTATACACTGGGTCGTGGATTGATTCAAGATAATATATATTGATTTATTTTTGTACATCTAACTGTGGACAACTAGTTGTAGTTACTAACTAGGACAGCTGACTTAATAAACTTAAAACATTAAAACATATTAAAAATGTTGTAAATATATTTTGAACATACTTTGATATATATGTACATATTTGTTATAGGTTCGTGAATCAACCAGTGGCCAAGTCTTACTTCCCGACAAAGTAAAAATCTGTGAAAGTGAGTTATAGTCCCACTTTTAAAATCTAATATTTTGGGATGAGAATACATGCAGTTTTATAAATGTTTTACGAAATAGATACAAGTAAATGAAACTACGTTATATGGGTGAATGATCGAAGCCGAATATGCCCCTTTTTGCTTGGTAACCTAAGAATTAGTAAACCGATCTACTAATTGACGCGAATCCTAAAGATAGATCTATTAGGCCTAACGAACCCCATCCATGGTTGCGGATGCTTTAGTACTTCGATGTTGTTTTATCATGTCCGATGGATGTCCCGAAATGATATGGGATATTCTTATATGCATCTTGTTAATGTTGGTTACCAGGTGTTCACCATATGAATGATTTTTATCTCTATGTATGTGATGTTTATTGAAATATGAAATCTTGTGGTCTATTATTACGATTTGATAAATATATAGGTTAAACCTATAACTCACCAACATTTTTTGTTGACGTTTAAAGCATGTTTATTCTCAAGTGATTATTAAGAGCTTCCGCTGTTGCATGCTAATATATGGACAAGATTTGGTGTCAGCATGCTTTTATAATATTGTTTAAAACTGCATTCGAGATTTATTTTGTTGTAACATATTAATATTGTAAACCAATATGTATTGGTAGTGTGTAAGTGTGATATTTTTAGATTATCATTTCTGGATAATCTAGGTGGTGTCTTTTTAACCTTGTCGATAAAATAAAGGTTATGGTTTATTTTAAAAATGAATGCAGTCTTTGAAAAACGTCTCATATAGAGGTCAAAACCTCGCAACGAAATCAATTAATATGGAACGTTTATAATCAATATGAGCGGGACATTTCACTTATATTACTGGTAAAGGGTAATTGGTAAATGGTAAATGGTATCGATCGAAAAACGGAGCGCTGTAACCTATTTTCCTCCGATTCTTTAGGGCAATCTGCCGATATAATTTCTTTGATCAATAACATTCCGATCGTTGTCGATTTTATGCTTTAGATTTATTTGATGTATTTGTCTCTCTGGATCTCTATTTGATGGGAAAGAGTTCGGGGGGAACGATCAAAAAACCAAACCCTGCCACGCAACCTAGGGTTTTAAGAGGAAGGATGATTGGAACTACTGGTGTATCACAATCAATTGAGAGTGATGCTTCATCTTACTCGTCGCAGGCTACGTCTCACAAAGTTGAAATAGATGATAAAAAACCTGTCGATCATCCAGGTGTAACAACTATCGCATCTGATATTGACGCTATTAAAATAGATGATAAGGATAGGGTTAGTGTACACTCTGTTAGTGTTTCGTCAAGCGAGGAAGATGATGCTAACAAGTCTAAGGCGTATGATTATGTATTTCATGTTTTAGGCTGTAACCCTAATACTGAGAATGTGACAGGTGCTGTAACACCCCGTCAAAATCCATTAACGGCGATGTTAACTCTGGTCCCAGTGCTTGGATTGACTTCTATGTAACGACAAAGTTCTACAGCGGAAGCAAAAAGTACCTGAGAATAAACATGCTAAAAGTGTCAACCAAAAGGTTGGCGAGTTCATAGGTTTATCTTAACTAATGATTTTGATAATAGTAATAGATCACAAGATTTCAATTTTCATAAATATCCTTACACCGCAGTGTAATAAAAAGATTCTACAACCATGGGCACCTAGTAACAGCCTTAACGATAATAATATAATAATGAATACCCCTATGTCTATAGAGCACCGAATCAAGTGCGATAAATACCCTCAAAGTACTAAACATCCGTTGACTGCTAGCGCGACTAGCCCGGATGGGGTTGTCAAACCCGATAGATCTATCAATAGGATTCGCGCCTACGGTACTGAGACCAATAGATTACGTTACCAAGCTAGGGGAATATTTGTGATTCTATCCCACACAGAATTAAGTTTAATACTTGTATTTATTTTGTAAAACAGATATAAAACATTGCATGTATTCTCAGCCCAACAATATATATAAAAAGGGAGCTATGAAAACTCACGATACTGTATTTCGTATTTTACGAGTATGATGTCATTGAACAAGTGCAGAATTGTCCTCGGATTCACGAACCTATATAAAGTATATATATTAACACATATACTTGTAATCGAATAAGTTTATATATGTTATTTCAATTGTTATATATTTTTGTAGTTATATATATATATATATATATATATATATATATATATATATATATATATATATATATATATATATATATATATATATATATTTGATTGGTAAAAAAATTCCTAATTTGTTATATATGAATATTTATATAAAAATGTTAATATGTTTATTATATAATTATATGAAATATAATTGTAGTATATGAAATAAGTGTATTCAATGTACAAAATATTTATTTGTAAAACTAATAGTTTTGATAATAATGATTACTAATAATTATAATAATAATTGTAATAATAGTAATTTTAATACAATTGATAGCTTTACTAATAATTATAAAGTAAAAATGATAGTTTTAGCAAAAATGATATTTTTAATAATGATAATGAATAAAGAGTTGTATTATTTTGTAATAACAATAATATTCATAATGATAATACTAATATTTAAAAATAATGATAATTAATAATAATAATACTAGTAATAAAAATGATAATAATTATGATAAAAAATAATAATTATAATGATAATACTAATAATTATAATGATAATACTAGTAATTATAATGATAATACTAGTAATACTAATAATACTTTTAATAATAATACTAGTAACAATAATTATAATAACAATGATTATAATAACATTAGTAGTAACAATAATAAAGATAATAATAATAATAATAATAATAATAATAATAATAATAATAATAATAATAATAATAATAATAGTAGTAGCTACCTTCAAAGGAAAAGGCTTTTAAAAAAAAAAAAATGCCATCGCCGGGACTCGAACCCGTGACCTCTCGCTAACTCGAACACCCCTTAACCATGCTGCTATCTTGTATTATCTGGTTAGTTACCCATTTTAATTTGTTTTAACCCTTTAAAATTTTGGTTCATCATCTTCTTCTTCTTCTTCTTCCACATACTAATCGACCAAACCAGGGATCAACCATCACCACTAATTCAAGATTTGAATAATTACGAAATTGAAACATCACCAATTGATTATGAGTGTTTGTAAAAAAAAAAAAAAATTGAAGACAGCTGCTGCTGCTGTACCGTCGCTATATAAAAAAAATTTGATTTTTGCGTTTTAGATTGTTATAGGCAATTGTTATAAAACGAATTGTGTTTCAAATCATTACTAGAAACTTTCCCAATCGTTAATTTAACTTAAATCGTAACGGATAACACGAATTTGATGATGAACAAAAAGTTGACTTTTAACAACCAAAACTTTGACTTCGAAATTTGAATTCGTTAGAAAGAATTGGGACTTGAAACTTTGCAGTTAGTTTAGTAATTTATTCCTAACAAAACTGCAATTAAGGATTTTGTAATAGATTTCAAAATCGAAGCTTTAAAAAAATGATGCAAATACAGAGGTATCGAAAGAAGAAAGAAAAAGAAAAAATAATAAATATGAATTTCTGTTATGGATTCGTTTTGTATACTCATTGATAATGAACACCAACTGATTTTATAACAGGAAAATAAAAAGCTCGATCACTATAGACCAAAAGCAAAACCAGTAGAGAAAATTAAAAAAATAATCACGATTTGAAAAAAAAAATAGAGAGCAGAGATATTAAAAAATAAATAAAGCTGGAAATCACTATTCAATTAAAAAAAATTAAAAGTAGGTATCAGGAGAAATATAAGTTGGATGATCAGATCACGTTTAAAAAAAAAAATCAGTACATATCTTTTGACTTTTAATTTTTTTATTTGATATTAATAATTAATATTTATAATAATAATACTAATAATAATAATAATTATTATTATATTAATAATAATAATAATAATAATAATAATTTTAATATTATTAAGAGTAATAAAAATACTAATAATAATATAATAGAGTTAATAATAAACATTAGTCATAATAATTATAATGATAATAATAATAATTAATATCAAGTTTAATAATGATATTAATAATAATATGTTAATATCAATAACAATAATAAAAAATGTTAAATTATCATTATTAATAATGATAACTATATAATATTAATAATAATAATATTAGTAACAATAATAGTGATACTAGTAATAATAATATTAGTAATGATAATACTAATAATAATAATGTTAATGATATATATTATGTTGATGATATTATTAATCATATTAATCATAATAAATGATAAATAATAAAAAATTTGATAATAATAATATTAAATGACAATACTGATAATGATAATTGCAAATGATAATAGTTAATGAAAATAATAAATTGTCTTAGTTTCATAGTAATAAGTATAATGATAAGTATTAATAATAATATCAATAATAGTATTAATAATAATAATAATATTATTAATAATAAGTTGTATTAATAATGATGATTGTAAATAATATAAAATAATAAATGATAATATTGTTTAAAACAATATTAATAATAATACTAATACGTAATTATTTTCAAATACTTGTTCGTGAATCGTTGGAATTACATAATAGTTAGGTTTAAATTTTTTCGGAAATTTCCGGGTTGTTGTAGGTGCATACGGTTTGCAGGATTCTACATGTATGAACCAGAATGAGGATACTCACGATGAAAATCCTATGGTTAACTCCATTGGTGATAATAACGTAACAGGTGCTTCGGTTCATGGTTCAACAACATTAGAACAGAAGGACGATACTCATATAGATAGGCAGAAGTCTACCTCCTATCTTAAAGCTATGAATGGATCACAGTCTACCAAGAAGGTAAAATTTAGATTCATTGAACCACTTTCTAATATAGAAGATAATGTGGATGTTGAGTTGCCTTTAGAATCCGTGTTATAAGTACAAGATCGTTATAATAACACTCTATATGGTTACTTATTGGGTAAGAGGGTGGCTTATCCAGTTGTCAAGAATTACGTGACTAATGTTTGGATAAAGTTTAATTTGGAGAATATAATGATGAACTCAAAAGGATTTTTCTTTTTTAAGTTTTCATCATTAGATGGTATGCAAGGCGTGTTGGAGAGTGGCCCATGGATTATACGATCTATTCCTATTATTCTTAATACATGGTCACCGGATACAACTTTAACTAAAGACGAATTATCTCGAGTCCCGGTTTGGGTAAAAATCCATGATATTCCTCTTGCGGGGTTTACAGATACTGGCTTAAGTGTTATTGCGTCAAATATTGGTAACCCCGTGATGTTGGACTCGTACATGAGCAAAATGTGTCAAGAATCATGGGGTCGACCAAACTTTGTCTGTGCATTGGTGGAAATCTCGTCGAGAAGGAGCTGAATGAAAGTTTACGTATGGCCATTCCAAGTACAAATGGTAAGAGCGAATCTATTTGCACTCTTAAGGTAGAATATGAGTGGAAGCCGCCACGTTGTGCATCTTGTTTTATTTTTGGTCATACAGATTCACATTGTACAAGAGTTGTGGCTGAGATCGTTGATAATAACACAAAGGACATTGATGGGTTCATTATTGTGGAAGGCAAACATACCAAAACATCGAATTCATCAAAGGTGTTTTCCATGGGAAAGCAGAAGCCAAACCTTGTTTATCGCCGTGTAAATAAAAAGAATAATGAACCAGATGGTGCTGCTTCTAGTGTACATCAGGACGAGGTTGTGAAGAAAATAAATGATGTAAATGCGAATAAAGGAGATCATCACGCGGGTCAACATGGGAAGAGTAAAGATACACAACTGAAGGTTCATAATTACTTCGGAGCTCTTAATAATGATATACGTCACCTAGTTGATGAACCGAGCGACATAGAAGATGATGAAAATGAAACAACGACATTTATGGCGGGAACAAATGATAATAAGACAATGGCCCCGTTTGGCATGAAATCGGGCTGGTTGTAGTAGGTGTAGTTGTAGTTTTTTTATTTGGTTTTGCTAGTTCTTTTCTGGTTAATAGGGTCTAGCTAGGTTTGTGGTTGTTTGTGAGACCGCAAGGCGCGTTTGTGGTTGTTGTTCTTCATTGTTCTTTTTTATTATTATTTTTAATAATATTTATCGGGTAGAACACTTTACCCAAAAATGGTAAATGGTAAATGGTAAATGGTAAATTTTATTGGGCTGCTTTGTCAATCCTAACGGGCTTCTGATTTTGTAAGGGGGACACATCCTTGGGCTTCAAAGATACCAGGTACATGGCTTATGGTGGTGTCACTAATATAAAATCAAAACTTTTAACACTAAATGGACCTTTATGCTGAGGACTAGTGGGCTGTTGAATGGGTCACAGCCCCCAGTATTATTATATGTATGCTTCAAACCCTAATTTCACACTTCTAATTCTAATAATTTACGCCTCACACACATCTATTTACGCATCTCTCTCTACTTTCACTTCAAACCCTAATTTCACACTTCTAATAATTTCTTACATTGATTCATCTATCAGGTATCGAAACGAGAATATATTTTTTTGCCAATAGATACATATAAAATCTTTAAGTGCTTGCATATTCTCATTGATCTGTATATGCAATCTGTTTACATAAACGCATCTAATTCGAAAGTAATTGATTACATATCTGAGTATTTATCATCATTTTGTGATATTAGGTACATTGATATTGATAAAGATTAAAGTTAGACGTTTGTCTTTTTATATCTGTTTTTAGCTTGATGTGATGTGCGCTGTTTTTAAACTCCATAGTTTATAAAGTTTCTTTTTTTATCCGAATAACAAATTCTTGAAACTTTGGTGAGTGTTACATTACGAATGGCTATGACTTATTAGATTTTTTGGACCTTTACTTTATTGAATAGGGAAATGTTGTATACATATACATGTCGATGTCGTTTTGCTCATTTTCCCAATCTGTTTGCATTAAAAGATACGAGTATTAAACGATCTAATTATGTTGAGAATACCGAATGATGGTAGTAAGTTCGCTTTTTTGTTAACTTGATAATGTCACTCAAGAAGAGGATGAATATTACATAGAGGATGATTTTTCGTTTGGTTGTTCTTGGATATTGGTGTCGTTCTTGTTAGAGATCAAAAACGTGTTATTTTGTTCATTTAAATGTGAATTGTTTATTTTATGTATTATACTGACGATGATTTTTTGAAGTATAAAGTTAAGAAAACGAATAAATAAGTCTTCGATGTATAGTTTTTTTTGGTTGTTTCGGCATGGAAAAAAGTGGGGATGGCGCCCGCGGGTAATGGGCACGGGTTTTATATACCCGCGAACCGCCCGTCGGGTTTCTTTTTTGCACGTTGAGACCCGTTACCCGCCCACGGGTAAAAACTTTTCGTCCATGCCCGTGACCCGCGGATACCAGTGGCCCGCGGGTGGCCCGCGGGTAATAATGGTATACAATTTTTTATTAGAAAATTCAAATAATTTTATTAATTATAAAACCATATGTACAAACTATATGTATAATGACGTGAAAATTAAGTTTTTTACTTGTATATAATATTATATTTTTAATCATTATTCAAATACTAGTAAAACAGCTTTTAAATTTAATAATTGTAAGTATTAATTCGTGGGTAAATTAAAAAAAGTCTCATGTATTCACGGGTCGGGTTTTACCCGCGACGGGTAGTATTTACCCACGACTCGCCCGTGACCCGTCGGCGGGTATAAATTTTTACCCGTACCCATGTCCGCGGGTAAGATTTAATGATTTTACCAGCCCATCGTGGATCGGGTACCCGCGGGTCACAGGTTTTTTCTCGCCCATTGCCATCCCTAGAAAAAAGGAACAAATTACAGATTTATTTGGGACTAAGCGATCAAATTTTAATAGAAGACTTAATAAGTTATTTTCTAAAGGAGAAAAATGAAAAGGAGACATAACAATTTGCCTTTAAAAAAAATATAAACTAGTTTAAGCACCCGTGAACTCACGGGTTTGTTAAAAAAATTTATTTAAATATACGTGCATAACTACCATTGTTGTAAAGAGATATATGATTTAATTTAATAGAAACTGATGATCTAAACCGAATTTTAATATAATTTTAAAGATAGATTGAGAATAAAACAAATAAAGAGGATCACAGACAAAATGTTATAAATATAATTCTATTTTTAATTTAATAAAATTTTTATATATCTGATGAATTTATTACATCTAACTTTATTTAAATTTATTATTTTATCTAATATAATAAAATTTTAACATATATGAACATAGATATAGATACTTGTTCCTTGTGAAAGATTAATTCTTTTATATGTCTAAAGAATAAAATCATACTTGACAGAATCTTTGATAAAGAATTAAAAATATAACAATTGAAATGTCAAAAAACCCGTGTAAAGTTACAAACATGTATCTTATGTTGAATATAGAATGAAAAAGATCGAATGAACAAAGTCTCTCACCTGCCAAAATATGAAAAAAATTGTGATACATAATGACCAATAAAATATATAATGACAGATAAAATTAAAGAAATTATTTTAATTCTCAAGGTTTTTTTACCGTATTTAATTATTCCAACGTTTTTTGGTTTGTTTAAATTTCGTGAGTTAGTTACAAAAAAATTGTTGATTGTATTGCCTTATTTGAATTGAGGAGTAAAAACAATTAAAATCGTTTAAATTGGGCGGAAGTCATTTATCTATTTTTATAAAGTTTCTAATTAAAAATTATAGTAATTACTTAATAGGTGATATATGACAGCAGCACAAGTTCTCGCATCGCGACACGTGTCAAACCCTTTGTTTAAGATGACATCATCAAGTTAGCATTTTAATATATACTCTAGATTTCATCATTTTGCTCGCCCTAGGTATTGCTTTATCATTTTTAGTAGTCTGAATTCTAAAAGATATATTAAACGTCGTGTAGGTTAATTTTATGTAGATTTTATTATTTGCTAATATACTTTGCGCGAAATGATTGATAGGCTTGAGAGGTCGTACGATTAGCCCCGTCCCTTTAAAAAACGAGTTTCGGATTTTGAATCAGATTTAAAAGATTTGTTGATAGATTTAGCTAGAAAGCTAACAGTTAATCACGCTGAAATTCTCGTCAAAGTTGGCATGCTGTTGTTCGGCGTGAATGGGAATATCTACCAATTTGTGTTTTCAAACTCAAAGTACGTTAATAGAATCATTGTATACTCTAATAGAAACATCGTGTCTGTGAATATATATAATTTAGCTTTTCTCAATTTTATTTAACTTAGTTGGGTTTACGTACGTGTCACATTTGTCTAACATGTATATGATGACGTTAATTGAGTCTTACAAATAATGGGACCACATGCCATCTATCGATAAGCGATTGTGATATTTACCAAAAGAAGCGATTGGTTTCCGCAACGGTGCAAAGACAATTAGAGGCATTTAACAAAACTGTGGATACGTTGTGTAGCGTGGTTCAGGAAAACTTTGATGTAATTAAAGTGGATTTGCAAAAACGAGAAAAGGAGAAATCTGCACTCTTGCTGCCAAGGAAGCTAGAGTAAGTCACTATTTCATATGTTTATTATTGTTGTATATAAATTTATCTTTAATTCCCGAGTTGCTGAAATTGGCTAACTCGGTCAATAACTGTGAAACGACCCGTCCATATTACTATAAACGCGGTACGTTATTCATTGGTCCCATAGCGAGGTATTTGACCTCTATATGATACGTTTTATAAAATATTGCATTCGTTTCATAAAAAACACACCATTATTATACATAATGCATGTTTAAAACAAGTGGGCGATTATTTAAGAAATATTCCCCAAAATACATCGATTTCCAAATACTACATGTGACAACCCGGAAATTTCCAACCAAATTTAAACTTTAATCTTTATATGTTTCCGACACGATAAGCAATATTTGTTAAGTTAAATTGCAAGAATTTTAAACTACGTTCATACATTCATTCAACTTCGACCATGTTCCAACGATTCACGAACCATTAAACGAATATGATTATATATGTATATGTGTATATATATTATAACTTGAAACGTAAACAAAATATTAGATTAAATACTTTATATGATTGTATCTGTTTCAAAATATTTATCAATGGAATTAGAAGATAAGATCAAATGATTGAATTATCAGATATATTGAATTATGATTACAAGTCTCTGTTGAAAGGCCCACGTTGATTTGAGAAATCTTTCCGTTTTAACAATATTCGAAAAATGGTAAAGTGATTTATAAATAAGAATAAATTATCAATCATTGAGAACTAGACAAAGGATAGTGGAAGATTGAATCTCATAAAGACTCGATTGATCTATTTAGTTTCAAACGTACAAAAACGTTTTCAGTTTAAAAAGAACTTTATTATTAAAACGTATATAACTTTTATAAATATCTAGAACCACTTTTGACAACTCATTACTTAACTAGTATGATAAAGATAACGATATTTATATTTTATTTTATTAAATATATATAACGATTTAAATTAATATTATATATATTTATACGCGTATTATACGTACATAGTTTTATACTTTTACTATACTTAAACTTTACCTTTACTTTATTTTTACTTTACTTTAACTTTAATAATTCACTTTAATAATTCATACTTTAATAATTCACTTTAATAATTCATACTTTAATAATTCACTTTAATAATTCATACTTTAATAATTCACTTTAATAATTCATACTTTAATAATTCACTTTAATAATTCATACTTTAATAATTCACTTTAATAATTCAAAAATCTATTATAAATAGAATTCAATAGGTTTCATTATTTCATAGAAACTTGAAAATATTTTTCTCTAAACTCTCTCAATCGATTTACATATATATATTTACTCCGTATTATTTCAAGATATTATTAGTATACATAAAATATTACGACGGAGTGCTGTCCGAGTGATTTCGAAGTTGTTTTTCGAGTAGGATAGGATTAAGGAAATTATGGGTTATAGCTATGGAGGTGATTGAGTATGGTTCATGGGTATGCTCGTGAGGTCAATATAGTGTTTATCATTTCCGTTGCATCTACGTACCTTTCCTGCAATATTGAATCTCAATATTGATACGTGAGTACTCATAATTTAACTTTTACATACTAATAGTGTATCCCTGACTAGTGCTCGAGTATTTAGGATTATGCATGCTTGTACTTTTGATATTGCCCTTAGACAGGTTAGGTTGAATATTGAATTAGGTACACTTGCGGTTGAGATAAGGTATAAGATATGCATGTCCTTGGAAAGCTAGCGAAAAATTAAGGACTTTTCCTTTAGATATCGAATGGTTTCGATGAACGGATTAGAAGTTATAATCAATTAAATTTTCTATATTTTTATTAAAAATGATTATTATCGTCGTTTTTATCGTCGTTCTAGTTTTATCTTATTATTATCATTATTATTATCTTTATCAATAAAATGGATTTATCATTAAAAATTGTTATTTTTTTTATTATTACTATCGTTATTATTGTTAAAGTTATAATTAGTATTATTATTATTATTATTATCCAATTATTATTATTATTATTATTATTATTATTATTATTATTATTATTATTATTATTATTATTATTATTATCATTATTAATATATATATCATTATTTAAAAATGGATATTGTCATTGTTATTATTATTATTACTATATTATCATTAAGATAATTATTAGTATTATCGTTAAAAATGTTATAGTAACTATCATTATTAATATTAGTGTAATTGAAACAAATATTTGTAACACCTAATTATTTTGATTACTATTATTATCATTATTATGAACACGATATAAAAGACGATTAAAAGCTATTAAACGAAACGATTAGGAAATAATGAGTAAGAGTATCATGATGAAATTAAAATATTATAAGATATTGATTTAGATAAAATTATCGTTCTTATTATTTTTATCATTACTATTATTATTAAAAATATCGTTAGTATTAAAACTATCATTTTAATAAAAAATATCATTTTAATAGAAATGTCATTGTTACTATAAAATATCATTATTATTATTATTTTAAATAGAATTATTATTTTAAAGATAATATTAAAAATTATCGTAAATATTAAAGTTATCATAATTAGAATTATCGTTTTATCATAATGTCATCTTAGTAATTATAAATATTGATATTTTTATAATAATTATTATTATTACAAAATAATACAACTTTTACTTACTATCATTATAGATATTATTTTATCAAATAAATATGTGATACAAACATATTTTACTACGTGTAATAACTTACTTTAATAATACCTATCATATTATCTTTATGATATTAAATGAACCCTATAAATTTTATTACTTAATATATATAAAAGTATATTATATTATATAAATTTAATATAAAATTTTATTTATTAATAAATAAATTATATTATTTACTCTAATAAATCTTTTAAAAATATTTAACAATATAAAACGACGATATTTAAACTATATATTAATCATGTATAGATTTTGGAAATTATTTTGAGTCAAATTTACTTTTGTTGACTTTTGCATATTAGTCTCGAGCATTAGGATTGTGGTACACTATGACTTGGCCTAATTTGTTAGACAAATATTGACCAACACATAATTATATATAATTAATTTAGGTTCGTGAATCCGAGGCCAACCTTGCACTTGTTCAATGACGTTATATGTATTTTTACTACGAAATACAGTATGGTGAGTTTCATTTGCCTTTTTACCCTTTATATTTTTGGGACTGAGAATACATGCGCTTTTATAAATGTTTGACGAAATAGACACAAGTAATTGAAACTACATTCTATGGTTGAATTATCGAAATCGAATATGCCCCTTTTTATTAAAGTCTGGTAATCTAAGAATTAGGGAACAGACACCCTAATTGACGCGAATCCTAAAGATAGATCTATTGGGCCTAACAAACCCCATCCAAAGTACCGGATGCTTTAGTACTTCGAAATTATATCATGTCCGAAGGAGGATCCCGGAATGATAGGGGATATTCTTATATGTATCTAGTTAATGTCGGTTACCAGGTGTTCACCATATGAATGATTATTTTTTGTCTCTATGCATGGGACGTATATTTATGAGAACTGGAAATGAAATTCTTGTGGTCTATTAAAATGATGGAAATAAATGATTATGATAAACTAATGAACTCACCAACCTTTTGGTTGACACTTTAAAGCATGTTTATTCTCAGGTGTTAAAGAAATCTTCCGCTGTGCATTTGCTCATTTTAAAGATATTACTTGGAGTCTTTCATAGCATATTTCGAAGAACGTTGCATTCGAGTCATTGAGTTCATCAAAGATTATTATTAAATAAATTTATAGTTGGATAGTGGATATTATGAAATGGTATGCATACCTGTCAATTTTCGATGTAAAGAAAGATTGTCTTTTAAAAACGAATGCAATGTTTGTAAAATGTATCATATAGAGGTCAAATACCTCGCAATGTAATCAACTATTGTGAATCGTTTATAATGTATATGAACGGGTCCTTTCAGTTGGTATCAGAGCGGTGGTCTTAGCGAACCAGGTCTGCATTAGTGTGTCTAACTGATAAGTGAGTCTGGACTTCGACCGTGCCTGCATGTCAAAAGTTTTGCTTATCATTTCTAGTCAGAAATCATCTGCTTATCATCCATAGAAAATTACCTGCTTATCATTATTAGTCTAGACATGTCTTGCTACATTAATTGCATGAGTAGTGTATAGACAAACTTCATATCTTAGCGTATCTGCTAAATCATATCTTATCGTATCTGTTACTTTAAACTTTACCTGACATATCCCGCAAATTCCTCCGTAATCTATGAAATCTTTTGATCTCTATATATAGATATCCTATGTAAATAGAATACCACCCGATAGAAAAAAAATTATTTTTATATCGAAAATCCTTTATCCAATCGTACGAAATGGAATTTGTCATCAGTTCAAGTCACTCGGATTCCGAAATGGAATCTCACTCAAGCTCCGAAAGCAGTGTGACCGGAATGGATCAACCAATCAGTCATCACCTATTCTGGATGAATTGGGGATGGGTTCGTAGCCTCCTCAATCATTGGAAACAAGAAGAAGGCGATCCTTTCCATCCACCACATTGCCCTCTTGGCGAAGAACCTGAAGCACTTACCGGCGAACCTGTTCGAGACACCATTTTCTCTCTCATTTCCAGGGTATCTCGTCACGATTATATACTACATCAAATTCTAGATTTTATTTATCCGTTCGTTCCGACCGACAATCATCCTGGAATAATAGAAGAAGTCAACGAACTTCGCGCTCGGGTAGTGGCTTTGGAGAATATGGTGCAGAGATTACAAACACCAGCAGCAGCACCAGCAGCATAACCAGTACCACCATCATCAACGCCAACAGTACCATTACCACCTCCAACCACAACCGCGTTGTAAACCTCAACTTCACAATCTGTCCCACGAGCATCAACGTCATACGCACCATAGATACCAAGGAGTACCAACAACAATAACTGACGAAGTATTAATTCATAACTTCATTGGAGAAACATTCCGCGGCGATTATATAATCTCTAAAGTCTTAGAGATTATCTAATCTAGCCCTAACCATAAATCAGTTAAGCGAACCAAAATGATAGAAGGAAGAGTAGAAACCCTGACAAAAATGGTGTGTGATTAACAAGTTAAACTTGTTTTACCAACAGCATCAACAGTACCGTCAACGTCACCAGCATCGTCAGTACAGTCAACATCAGAATCAACAACACCTATAACATCACAAACTCCGTCAGTTCAAGAATCACTGTGGACATCATTACGAATCAATAACGTGTATATTGTATCAACAGGTTATGAAGAATTAACTCATTCCCTCTGAAGAAATTATATATATATTATATATATATATATATATTTTGAAATAAAAAAATAAATCTTTCCGTGCTAAGCTATTGTGTGTGAATCTTAACTACTCAGTTAATTCATATTACAAATATGCAATAATGTACGTCCCTCACCCGCGACTTAACCATCGTTAACTACAATCTCTGTCTCAATTCAACAAATTCCAATTCCTAATAAATCAAGTATATATTTGATTTTACACTTCATCATTGATGTAACCGAAACTTTTCAGATAACATCATTCGTACTTTGCGAAGTTCACAAGAATTTAACGAAAACCAACATCACATCTCAACAAATAACGAAGTATTGATTCATAATTTCAATATTATTGAAGAAATACTTATGTAACCTCTAAACCTTCATGGAATTATTCAATTCTAGTTCCAACCGTAAATCGAATGAGTTTAATTTAGTATTAACTCATTAAAATCTATGTTACATCTGAGGAGAATATATACATATATATTTTCATAAAGACTGTAATAAAATTCTTATGTACAAAATATTAATTGTGAAAATTTTTTAACGGGTAGGTAATACCCGAGAGATATATATAAATTCACAATTAATATGTTACATTCTTCGAATCAGATTAAGCAAATTATCAATTATACTTCCTACTTTCACAATAATATACATTCTTTCATAGAAATCAAAACAACCATACTCATTCAAACCCAATTACGTATTCTGATTTTAAAATCTCAGAATTCAATTCGAGATATAACCGGTACCATTACTTTTAGATTCCTACATCTTTCAAAGCTATACTTTGACTTCAAAAGTGTGTTAGAACATCAAATATATACAAACGATTACAATCTATGTTCAAACCCTTCGAAAATCGCTGAAGACACTTCAAATAATGAGCAATCGAGATGATGATCCAACCACATATTACCCACAGTTATGTACTTAAAAAGCTCTCGAAACCAAAGTCATAATTCAACACATATCTGTGTCAGATCTTTTGGTATTTATTAGCAAAAATAACCTTGCAATTCCTTTGCAAAGTAGCAAATTATATCACAGCTCCAGCAAGACAACTTCAATTTTTTCATTCGGAGTAGCCTTATCATAATTTTGATATATGTGATTACCCTTTTGTTACCGGAGAACCTTTCATATTCCACCACATTAGCAATAAGCTTACCAACAACTTCACTGATCTTGGGCATTCTGAAGAATCTTTATATTTATCGAAACCTCATCATTTACTCATCTGCCTCTTGTAACGAGAATTGTCATACGAATCATTGGGAGTTAGCAATCAGTATTTTGAAATCTCACAGCATGTTGACGCCAACAGTTATACATAACGTCTATTTCCAAGGCTTACATACTTTGAATGTGAAGTTTCTGAAAAACACTCTGAACCGCGAACTAGTTCTCGAAATGCTGATGAAGCAACAAAAAAACTGTAAACGACCTTAGCAGTAAAAATTTTGATGATAAAGATTAGTGTATTAACAAAGCTCAGAAATAGAGAAGTTTTGGAACTGGAAAACGGATTGAGCAAAGTATGAAGGAGGCTGTGGACAAATCACAAAGACTGAACCTGCCTTCAAAGAATCCAAATGATTCAGTGCCTGCTGAAGTCATTAACGAATATCTTGCTCCTGACACTAAACCCTTACAGACAATATTCTTCATCATCCTCTGATATTAGAAATTCTAAGATATCATCGTATCTTTCATTATAAATATCCTCCATATTTCTGAAGATATTTTCATAACTATTCTTATCTAGAATCATTTATCTCTTTGCGCTATCTGTATTACATCAAAAAGGAAACTGTTTAGTTCCTATACTCTGTAAACCTTTGAGTTTAAAATATGAATGTTTTTGAAGTAGTGTTGGAAACTGAAGCATGAGTTAGTATAATATAATGACACTTGATCAACGTGATTATATTACAGTAATTCATGCTGAGTTTCTAAATGGAACGTGATGATTCACAGATCATAACATCATCATGTGCCATGTTATACGACTCTTGTATTCTATTTAACCTCTAAAATATCAAGAAAATATTTCTTGATGATTCGGCCTTTTCCAAGGTATTCTAGTAATTTGACAAGTCAAGATCGTGCCATCACAATTTCCTTCCTAGAACATTAACAATGTTCATTCCGAAAATCATATTTGTGAATTCTGGACCATTACAAGCGGTGCTTAATCGCAAGAAGAAGAAACGAAAGGACAAAACTCCGAAATAGAAATTGGGGTATAAATTGCAGCAAATAAAAGAGAGCATTAACTATGGATGACAATGATTATAGAAGATAGAAACAGAGACTTTGAAATATAAGGGAAGATATAAAGCCCAACGACAAACCAAAAATTATAAACCATATATATCGATGCATATAGCAATATAAAGACACGGGAGAACTAGAAACACTATAAACCCAAGAGTATAGTAGAAGTAAATAGATTCTTTCGGCGGTAGATGAAAAAGAAGAATGACCGATATGAAAGTTATAAGTATATCGAGAATCAGAACTGGATGGAGCATATTGATGAATACTTTAAAATATGAGTTGAGGGGGAAAGAATAGAAGGTGATGAAACATGACTAGGAACTTAGAAATCAACAGATTTAACTCACACAATGACGGAATAAGTGAATCAAACCCTCTAGTGAATAGGTTAAGCTTTTTGTGATTAATTTAGTCATACCACAACTAAATCAAGTGTGATTAGATCAACACCTAGAGCTATTATTCACCACCTGGGTGATTTGGGTTGAGAGAGAATCGGAGGAGCTCACCAGATCTGAGTGTGTGTAACAAATGAGAGGCTTAACCTAAAATTGAAGAACATAAGACTTTATATACCCCTGCTGTTGACTCACCCGTACGATTCATCCATCACACATATGAGTTGGCTTCATCAGCCGTACGGGTGATCACTCACTCGTGTCTTCTCATTTAGGTTGTAATTGTGACTTAGCTCAGCATCAACCGTGCGTATGAGCCTGTCAGCCGTACGAGTGAGGCTTCACTCGGACGTCTGACTAAGTCTAACATAGTCAAACATCCACATCTCGTTCCTGCAGTTGCTGTAACCACATACAAACACGGATAGGATAATAACGAACGATCATGGTGGCCTGTAAACTGTTGTACCTGCAATGGACGTGGGTAGATGTCTAGGAACTGCATAAAATGCATCAACAGAAGGTGTGAGTTGTAAGGAAACGAAGGAGGTGAATTTATAAGAAAATCTCCTACAGAACAATTAAAATGGACGATCGCATTTAAAGCGGATCCTAATTCCCTTGATTACCGGAGAGTCAAATCTTATTAAGAAGATTTTCTTCAAATCCCTTGAAATCTGGGAATCAATTATATCTACGTCAAATGATAAGATGAATCTACACTTACTCATTTCACTCTTCTATGTTAGCTTCATTCGTGCTCTTCATATAAATGGATTGTTTATCCAAATTATTCGCTGATGATAAAACTCTAATTTTCAGCCCGTATGCATCATGAAAACATACTTATTATCATTCACGACCTTTCCACTCAAATTTCGGGACGAAATTTCTTTAACGGGTAGGTACTGTGACAACCCGGAAATTTCCAACCAAATTTAAACTTTAATCTTTATATGTTTCCGACACGATAAGCAATATTTGTTAAGTTAAATTGCAAGAATTTTAAACTACGTTCATACATTCATTCAACTTCGACCATGTTCCAACGATTCACGAACCATTAAACGAATATGATTATATATGTATATGTGTATATATATTATAACTTGAAACGTAAACAAAATATTAGATTAAATACTTTATATGATTGTATCTGTTTCAAAATATTTATCAATGGAATTAGAAGATAAGATCAAATGATTGAATTATCAGATATATTGAATTATGATTACAAGTCTCTGTTGAAAGGCCCACGTTGATTTGAGAAATCTTTCCGTTTTAACAATATTCGAAAAATGGTAAAGTGATTTATAAATAAGAATAAATTATCAATCATTGAGAACTAGACAAAGGATAGTGGAAGATTGAATCTCATAAAGACTCGATTGATCTATTTAGTTTCAAACGTACAAAAACGTTTTCAGTTTAAAAAGAACTTTATTATTAAAACGTATATAACTTTTATAAATATCTAGAACCACTTTTGACAACTCATTACTTAACTAGTATGATAAAGATAACGATATTTATATTTTATTTTATTAAATATATATAACGATTTAAATTAATATTATATATATTTATACGCGTATTATACGTACATAGTTTTATACTTTTACTATACTTAAACTTTACCTTTACTTTATTTTTACTTTACTTTAACTTTAATAATTCACTTTAATAATTCATACTTTAATAATTCACTTTAATAATTCATACTTTAATAATTCACTTTAATAATTCATACTTTAATAATTCACTTTAATAATTCATACTTTAATAATTCACTTTAATAATTCATACTTTAATAATTCACTTTAATAATTCAAAAATCTATTATAAATAGAATTCAATAGGTTTCATTATTTCATAGAAACTTGAAAATATTTTTCTCTAAACTCTCTCAATCGATTTACATATATATATTTACTCCGTATTATTTCAAGATATTATTAGTATACATAAAATATTACGACGGAGTGCTGTCCGAGTGATTTCGAAGTTGTTTTTCGAGTAGGATAGGATTAAGGAAATTATGGGTTATAGCTATGGAGGTGATTGAGTATGGTTCATGGGTATGCTCGTGAGGTCAATATAGTGTTTATCATTTCCGTTGCATCTACGTACCTTTCCTGCAATATTGAATCTCAATATTGATACGTGAGTACTCATAATTTAACTTTTACATACTAATAGTGTATCCCTGACTAGTGCTCGAGTATTTAGGATTATGCATGCTTGTACTTTTGATATTGCCCTTAGACAGGTTAGGTTGAATATTGAATTAGGTACACTTGCGGTTGAGATAAGGTATAAGATATGCATGTCCTTGGAAAGCTAGCGAAAAATTAAGGACTTTTCCTTTAGATATCGAATGGTTTCGATGAACGGATTAGAAGTTATAATCAATTAAATTTTCTATATTTTTATTAAAAATGATTATTATCGTCGTTTTTATCGTCGTTCTAGTTTTATCTTATTATTATCATTATTATTATCTTTATCAATAAAATGGATTTATCATTAAAAATTGTTATTTTTTTTATTATTACTATCGTTATTATTGTTAAAGTTATAATTAGTATTATTATTATTATTATTATCCAATTATTATTATTATTATTATTATTATTATTATTATTATTATTATTATTATTATTATTATTATTATTATCATTATTAATATATATATCATTATTTAAAAATGGATATTGTCATTGTTATTATTATTATTACTATATTATCATTAAGATAATTATTAGTATTATCGTTAAAAATGTTATAGTAACTATCATTATTAATATTAGTGTAATTGAAACAAATATTTGTAACACCTAATTATTTTGATTACTATTATTATCATTATTATGAACACGATATAAAAGACGATTAAAAGCTATTAAACGAAACGATTAGGAAATAATGAGTAAGAGTATCATGATGAAATTAAAATATTATAAGATATTGATTTAGATAAAATTATCGTTCTTATTATTTTTATCATTACTATTATTATTAAAAATATCGTTAGTATTAAAACTATCATTTTAATAAAAAATATCATTTTAATAGAAATGTCATTGTTACTATAAAATATCATTATTATTATTATTTTAAATAGAATTATTATTTTAAAGATAATATTAAAAATTATCGTAAATATTAAAGTTATCATAATTAGAATTATCGTTTTATCATAATGTCATCTTAGTAATTATAAATATTGATATTTTTATAATAATTATTATTATTACAAAATAATACAACTTTTACTTACTATCATTATAGATATTATTTTATCAAATAAATATGTGATACAAACATATTTTACTACGTGTAATAACTTACTTTAATAATACCTATCATATTATCTTTATGATATTAAATGAACCCTATAAATTTTATTACTTAATATATATAAAAGTATATTATATTATATAAATTTAATATAAAATTTTATTTATTAATAAATAAATTATATTATTTACTCTAATAAATCTTTTAAAAATATTTAACAATATAAAACGACGATATTTAAACTATATATTAATCATGTATAGATTTTGGAAATTATTTTGAGTCAAATTTACTTTTGTTGACTTTTGCATATTAGTCTCGAGCATTAGGATTGTGGTACACTATGACTTGGCCTAATTTGTTAGACAAATATTGACCAACACATAATTATATATAATTAATTTAGGTTCGTGAATCCGAGGCCAACCTTGCACTTGTTCAATGACGTTATATGTATTTTTACTACGAAATACAGTATGGTGAGTTTCATTTGCCTTTTTACCCTTTATATTTTTGGGACTGAGAATACATGCGCTTTTATAAATGTTTGACGAAATAGACACAAGTAATTGAAACTACATTCTATGGTTGAATTATCGAAATCGAATATGCCCCTTTTTATTAAAGTCTGGTAATCTAAGAATTAGGGAACAGACACCCTAATTGACGCGAATCCTAAAGATAGATCTATTGGGCCTAACAAACCCCATCCAAAGTACCGGATGCTTTAGTACTTCGAAATTATATCATGTCCGAAGGAGGATCCCGGAATGATAGGGGATATTCTTATATGTATCTAGTTAATGTCGGTTACCAGGTGTTCACCATATGAATGATTATTTTTTGTCTCTATGCATGGGACGTATATTTATGAGAACTGGAAATGAAATTCTTGTGGTCTATTAAAATGATGGAAATAAATGATTATGATAAACTAATGAACTCACCAACCTTTTGGTTGACACTTTAAAGCATGTTTATTCTCAGGTGTTAAAGAAATCTTCCGCTGTGCATTTGCTCATTTTAAAGATATTACTTGGAGTCTTTCATAGCATATTTCGAAGAACGTTGCATTCGAGTCATTGAGTTCATCAAAGATTATTATTAAATAAATTTATAGTTGGATAGTGGATATTATGAAATGGTATGCATACCTGTCAATTTTCGATGTAAAGAAAGATTGTCTTTTAAAAACGAATGCAATGTTTGTAAAATGTATCATATAGAGGTCAAATACCTCGCAATGTAATCAACTATTGTGAATCGTTTATAATGTATATGAACGGGTCCTTTCACTACACACGTGACATAACAGTCGAATATAATACATGACAAAGGTTTTATTGAATGCAACACTTTATTTAAACCAAAAATATGAGACTCCATGCACAGCTTGCTCAGATAATGCAACAGCGGAAGACTTTCTTAAAGACCTGAGAATAAACATGCTTAAACAATCAACACAAATGTTGGTGAGATATATAGGTTTAGCATCGATATAAATATAGACCACAAGATTTCATAGTTATAAATATATGTACACTCGCAAGTGTATAAATGTATTCTATAAGTTGTTGAGCGCTTCGGTAACCATACTTAACCATTAATGTGGCATATTCCCTTTATTATGAAATCTCCCTACATTGTACCAAGTGTAGTAAAAACGAAGTACTATGCAACCGTTTACGATACTAGAGCGACTAGCCCGGTTGGGGTTGTCAAACCCGATAGATCTATCAATAGGATTCACGTATACATGTTCTTACAACATGTAAATATTAGTTACCAAGCTATTAGGGAAGATATGCAAAGTGGTACAACTCAACGTAGAATATATTTTAAGTACTTGTGTCTATGGCGTAAAACATAAAATGCATGTATTCTCATCCAAACATATTTGTAGAGTTTAAAAATGGGACTATATACTCACAGTAGTAAAAGTATATTAATAATAAGTTTTCAACTTATTAAAAATATGACCGTCGTCCTTGGATTCACGAACCTATAACAATAATAACGATTCAGATAATAATACGACATATGAATAAAATAAAGCAAGTTCATAGAATACTTATATAATAATTTTTAATATTTTATGTTAGTAGTCCATTGTTAGTAGTCCTTTGTTAGTAGTCCAAAATAGTCCGAAAAGTCCAACAGTCCAATAATCGGTATATATATATATATATATATATATATATATATATATATATATATATATATATATATATATATATATATATATAATCTTAGAATTACCCCACGACGTATTGTATACGTATTGTATTTGCATCAACCCAGAGACGTATTGTATACGTATTGTCTTAGAATTAACTAAGACGTATTGTGTACGTATTGTCTTAGGATTTATCAAAACGTATTGTATACTTATTATGTTAGGACGTACCAAGAATATTATTATACATATATACAATCACAGAATTAACCAAGATTATATTATTTTGTTATACTACTGATAACATGTCCAAATATATATAAGATATAGGAAAAGTTAACAAGGATATGGTTAATATAGTTTTTATAATATAAATTTCGTCCATACAACGTTAATTTTAGCAGATTTAGTTTTGCTCTCCAAATATTCATTACAACTCCGTTTAAAGTGAATCAAATTGCTATGGATTCCTTAAGAAGTTAGTTTTACAAAACCAATTCGAAAAGTTCATCCCAAGTAGTAATGTTTAGAGCTTTACCCTCTTTTTGTGTCGGTGGACAGATTTAGAAAAATCCCAGCATCCACCCAATATATGATTTTTGATAAAATACTTCCACTTTGTCTAAAATCATGAAACAAATACTGGAAGTCTTATTTACATATATTAACATATTTCCAAAGTCTTAGCCCCGAACTCAAAGTCTAAGATAGGTTTTTAATTCCCAACCCAAAACAGCACGCTTTTTACCGAATGGAGATTAAAGGATATATGTTAAGTTTCAAGGTGTTCTTCATATGTACAAGTTATAAGTTCTTATATTAACTTAATATAACATCATAATACATATAAATAAGTGTTATTAGAGTTAAGTTAGAAAGATTAGATTAGTTTTTCAAACAAGTTTAGAATCAACTAAACTATGTTCTAGTTTATAAATTCTTATATAGATAGCTATAAACATATGAATTGAACAAGAATTTAGGTAAGGTTAATACCTTGGTTTTGAAGCTTGAACTTGCTAGAAATAGATGAAAAACAAAAAAAGGGATACTAGAACTAGAGAGAGTATGTGTGTGTAAGTAAACATGAAGTAAAAATTAGAAAATGAAATGGTAAAAATTTGATCAAATATGGTGTCTTTATATACTAGTTGTAATTTGTCATTTTGTAAAAAATATCTAGTATAAGTTAAAAGCCATTAGGTCATGCATGACATATTATTCCATTATTGAAAATTTCTATTGGTATATACCAATTGTAAGTACTTCTAGAAGCTGTGTATAATACGAGTAAAAATACCGTATGAATGCGAGTAGAATTCTTGAGGAAATTGAACGAAAATACGAGTATAGCTATCCTTTATATGTATTTGTATATTATAAAGTGTATTAAATACTTGTAAGGATGTATTTACACTCGTAATACATTATATGTAAATACATTTTAACATAAGTTAATTACGTCGTTTAAATAGTAACATATATATTGTTTGAAAACTCTTTAAATTAGTAGTATGAAAATATATATATATAATACTTTGTTAATATACTTAATGAGATATTTAATTATTATATTTTCAAGTTAAATATATATAAATCCATATATATACACAATAATTAAACAATTAAACAATTAAATCAAGTTATGACGTTCGTGAATCGTCGGAATAAAAGGGTGACCAAAAGCTTGTGTAAAACTCTTTCCGGAGGTTCAAGATTTATTAAAATTCATTGCTTATCAAGTCGGAATTATATAAAGATTAAGTTTAAATTTGGTCAGAAATTTCCAGGTCGTCACAGTACCTACCCGTTAAAGAAATTTCGTCCCGAAATTTGATCGAGGTCGTCATGGATAACAATAAGAATGTTATTATGATGAATATAAGTTGATTCATAGGGTTTTATCATGATTGAGAAATATGGATAAAATAATTCGATTACTCGAAACGTATGAGTGAAGCTATCGTAAAAGAGTGAAATGAGAAAATTGGGATTTGTCTTGTCTTTTGACGTCATCTCGGTTGATCTCCGGATTAAAGAAAATCTTTGTAATCTATATAAGATTTGATTCTTCGGCGATTAAAGAAATTACGATCCTCTTCGATTTAATGCAATAATCTGTCTCGATTTCTCTGTCGGATATTTTACTATAAATCAACCTCCTACGTTTCCTTATTTCCACATCTCCCATCTTTTATACTTTCTTCATTTCTTCGTACTTCCAAAACATTCGTCAATATGCTCCATCCAGTTTTAATTCTTGATATATTCTTGACTATCACATCTGTCATTCTTCTTTTTCATCTTTCACTGGAGGAATCCGTTAATTTCTACTATGCTCTTGGGTTTATAGTGTTCTTAGTTTTCCCGTGTCTTTATATTGCTATACGCATCGATATACATGGTTTGTAATTTCTGCGTTGTCTTCGTGCTTATATTTTTCCTTATATTTTGGAGTTTCATGCTTCCGTCTTCTTTTCCCGTCTTCAAGTCAAGCGAATAATGGTCTAGAATTCATAGATATGAAATTCGGAATGAACATAGCTAATGCTCTAAGAGAGAAATTGTAATAGCACAACCTAACTTGTGAAATTACCAGAATCCAAAGGAAAAGATAGAACTATCAATAGAATATGTTCTTGATATGTTTAGAAATTAGATTGAATGTAAGAGTCATGTAACATGGCACATGATGACGTTATGGTCTGTGAATCATTACGTTCCATTTAGAAACTCAGCATGACTTACTGTAATATAATCACGTTGATCAAGTGTCATTATATTATACTAACTCATGCTTCAGTTCCTAACACTACTTCAAAACATTCATATTTTAAACTCGAAGGTTCCAGAATTTAGAAACTAAAATAGTTTCTTTTATGATGTAACATAGATAGCGCGAAAAGATGAATTATTTCAGATAAGAATAGTTATGAAAATATCTTCAAAAATATGGAGGATATTTATAATGAAAGATATGATGATATCTTAGAATATCTAATATCAGAGGATGATGAAGAATATTGTCCACAAGGATTTAGAGTAAGGAGCTAGGTATTCGCTAAAGACTTTAGCAGACACTGAATCATTTGGATTCTTTGAAGGCAGATTTAGTCCTTGTGATTTGTCCACAGCCTCCTTCAGGGTTTGCTCAATCCGTTTTTCAGTTCCAAACCTTCTCTTTTTCTGTGTTTTGCTAATACAATATTCTTTATCATCAACTTTTGACTGTTACGGTTGTCTACAGTTTCTGCTGCTTCATTCAGCTTTTTCAAAACTTCATAGTACTGATTCGTAGGCTGAAGTACTATTCCGGATTTCAGAATTATAATTCTAGGAAATAACGTTATTTGTATATGCAGAAATGATGTGAGATTCAAGAATAATTATTGATGCTTCCTGGGGGTTGGTATGACAATTATTGTTAAAAGATGTAGATGGGTACATCACAAGGTTTTATAGTGATCTTTCAGAGAGATTTAAGTCAAAGGGCAATAAAGTTGCTGGTAAGCTTACTACTAATGTGGTGGAATATAAAAGGTTCCCCAGTAACGATGGCGAAAAGACAACGTATATATCAAGGTTATAATAAGGCTACTCCGGATGAAAAGTCAAAGTTATCTTTTTGGAGCTGTGACAAAATTTGCTATTTTGAAAAGGGATTGTAAAGTTATTTTGGATAATAATAATGTTAAAGGATCTGACACGGATACGTGTTGAAGCTTTGCTTAGGTTCAAGTGTCCTCCGAATGCATATCTATATGCATATATTCTTCGTGTGTATCGTGTGATTGGTTCATTCTCTCGATTGTTCCTTAGTTGAGATGTTTTCAAGAATTTTGAAGGGTTTAGACGCAGGTTGTGAAAGGACCCGTTCATATACATTATAAACGATTCACAATAGTTGATTACATCGCGAGGTATTTGACCTCTATATGATACGTTTTACAAACATTGCATTCGTTTTTAAAAGACAAACTTTCTTTACATCTAAAATTGACGGCATGCATACCATTTCATATTACATCCAACTATAATTGACTTAATATTAATCTTGATGAACTCAACGACTCGAATGCAACGTCTTTCAAAGTATGTCATGAATGACTCCAAGTAATATCCTTAAAATGAGCTAATGCATAGCGGAAGATTTCTTTAATACCTGAGAATAAACATGCTTTAAAGTGTCAACCAAAAGGTTGGTGAGTTCATTAGTTTATCATAATCAATCATTTTCGTAATAGTAATAGACCACAAGATTTCTGTTTATAAATATATGTACACTCGCAAGTGTATAAAAGTATTCTATAAGTTGTAGGCACCCGGTAACAAGCCTTAACGTTCATGTTTTACCCTCTGAAGTACACCAGATCAGGTGTGTTTAATATAACCTCGAAGTACTAAAGCATCCCATAGTCAGGATGGGGTTTGTCAGGCCCAATAGATCTATCTTTAGGATTCGCGCCTACCGTACATAGACAAGTAGTTTAATGTTACCAAGCTAAGGGTATATTTCTGGTTTAAACCCACGTAGAATTAGTTTTAGTACTTGTGTCTATTTCGTAAAACATTTATAAAACAACGCATGTATTCTCAGCCCAAAAATATATATTGCAAAAGCAATTAAAAAGGGAGCAAATGAAACTCACAATACTGTATTTCGTAGCAATTATGTATATGACGGAACTGAACAAGTGCAGGGTTTGTCTCGGATTCACGAACCTATATTAAGTATATATATTTATATGTTGGTCAATATCTGTCTAACAATTTAGGTCAAGTCGTAGTGTATCACAATCCTAATGCTCGAGACCGACATGCAAAAGTCAACAAAAGTCAACTTGACCCAAAATGACTTCCAAAATCTATACATGTTTATTATATAACTTATATATAGTCGTTTTATATATTTAAATATATTTATCAGATCTTATTATACTAAATAATACAAGTCATTTATTAATAAATAAAAATTTATATTTAAATTCATATATGATAAAAATATACTTTTATATATCTCAAGTAATAAAATTTATAAAATTCACTTGATATCATAAAAATATAGTGGTATGTATTATTAATGTAATTATATTACGTGTGGTAAAAATATCTTTGTACGCATATTTATTTGATTAAATAATATTGATAATAATAATAATGATACAAATAATAAAATGATAGTTTCAATAAAAATATTAATTTTTAGTAATAAAGATAATTTTAGTAATAACATCAACTGATAACAATTATAATAATAGTTTTAATAATAATATTAAAATTAATAATAATTCAGTTGTCCATATCTTTTAATCCGTTCATCGAACCCACACGATTTCTAAATGAAAAGTTATTAATTTTTCTTTAGCTTTTTAACGACATGCATATCATATACCTTATCTCAGTAGCATATGTATCAAATTCGTGATTTATCATAGACTATTTAACGACGAAACTAAGCATACAAACATGCATAATCATATATACTCGAGCACTAGTCAGGGATACACTATGAATAAAAAAAAAAAAAGATATGAATGCTCACGTATCAATATTGTGATTCAATATTGCAGGAAAGTACGTAGACGCAACGAAAATGATAAACGTTAGGTTGACCTCACGAGCAATACCCTCGAACAATACCCATAACCTCCATAGCTATAACCCATAATTTCCTTAGCTCTATCCCGTTTGAAAACTTATTTTGAAATCGTCTGAATATAACTCCGTCGTAGTATTTTATGTATACTAATAATATCTTGAAATAATACTAAGTAAATATATATATATGTAATTCGATTGAGAGAGTTTAGAGAAATATATTTTCAAGTTTCTATGAAATAATGAAACCTATTGAATTCTATTTATAATAGATTTTTGAATTATTAAAGTGAATTATTAAAGTATGAATTATTAAAGTGAATTATTAAAGTATGAATTATTAAAGTGAATTATTAAAGTATGAATTATTAAAGTGAATTATTAAAGTATGAATTATTAAAGTTAAAGTAAAGTAAAAGTAAAGTAAAAGTAAAGTAAAGGTAAAGTTAAAGTATAGTAAAAGTATAAAACTATGTACGTATAATACGCGTATAAATATATTTAATATTAATTTAAATCATTATATCATAAAACATTTTAGAAAAGTAGAATTATATATATTCATAATAGGTTTCAAGTTTTTAAATTACAGTATGTTGGTGAAGCATGGGATAAAGTCCAAAGGTTTAATAAACGTATGAAATCATCTTAATGAAAAATGTCGAGTTACTTAACTTGTCAATATCCAACATCTAAGTTATTTACACTCCACATTCTTACTTATAGATCACTTTACCATTTTCCGAATATTGTCAAAAAGAATAGATTTCTTAAATCACAGTGGACCTCATAACATTGGCCCATAATCATATTATCATGTATCTGATAATTCAATCATTTGATATTATCTCTTAATTCTGTCGATAAATATATCGAAACAAATACGTTCATGTAAAGTATCATATATATCAAATACTTTGTTAATGTTTTCAGTTATTATATATTTTATATACATATCTATATACACATAATTGTTCGTGAATCGTCAAACACGGTCAAAGGGTAATTGATTACATGAATGTAGTTCCAAACTTTTTGAGATTCAACATTACAAATTCTGCTTATCGTGTCGGAAACATATAAAGGTTAGGTTTAAATTTGGTCGGAAATTTCCGGGTCGTCACAGTACCTACCCGTTAAAGAAATTTCGTCCCGAAATTTGATCGAGGTCGTCATGGCTAACTTTAAAAATGTTTTCATGACGAATATGAGTTGATAAATAGAGTTTTATCATCATTGAGTAATATAGATAAAACAATTTGATTACGCGAATAGTATAAGTGAATCTATCGCAAGAGAGTGAAATGAGTAAACGTATATTCGTTTTAACCGATGACGTAGTTATGATTGATTTCCGGAATTCATGGAATTTAAGGAAAATCTTTGCTATAAGATTTGGTTCTTCGGCGATTAAGGAAATCATGATCTTATTTGATTAAATGCGATAATCTGTCTCGATTTCTCTGTCTGATATTTTACTATAAATCCACCCCCTTCGTTTCTTTATTTCCACAGCTCACACCTTCTAGTCTTTCTCCCTAATTCATACTTTAAAGCATTCGTTAATATGCTTCATCCAGTATTGATTCTTGATATACTCTTAACTTTCATATCTGTCATTCTTCTTTTTCATCTACCACCGGAGGAAGTTATTTTCTTCTACCATTACCTTGGGGTTATTGTGTTTTTCATTCTCCCGTATCTTTATATTGCTATACGCATTGATATACAAGGTTTATAATTTCGGGGTTGTTATCGGGCTTTATATTCTCCATTATATTTCGGAGCTTCATGCTTTCGTTTTCTCTTCCCGACCTTAAGTCAAGCGGATAATGGTCCAGAATTTGTAGATATGAATTTTTGGATGAACATAGTTAATGTTCCAAGAAGAAAATCGTAATGGCACGATCTTGATTTGGCAAATTACCAGAATATCCGAAAATATAGAGCTATCAAGATGATATGTTCTTAATATGTTTGGAAATTGGGTAGAATGTAAGAGTCGTGTAAATAGTACATGATGACGGTATGTTCTGTGAATCATCACGTTCCATTAGAAACTCAGTATGACTTACTGTAATATAATCACATTGATCAAGTGTCATTATATTATACTAACTCATGCTTCAGTTCCCAACACTACTTCAAAAACATTCCTATTTTAAATTCGAATTTTTTTTTCTTCAGAATTTAGAAACTAACACAGTTTCTTTTTATGTTGTAACGCAGATATTGCGAATAGATAGAAGATTTCGGATAAGAATAGTTGTGAAAATATCTTCAGGAATATCGAAGATATTTATAATAAAAGATACGATGATATCTTAGAATTCTTAACATAGATGGATGATGAAGAAGATTTGTCTGTGAAGGTTTAGAATAAGAAGTAAGGTGTTTGCTAACGATTTCAGTAGACACTGAATCATTTGGATCCTTTGAAGGCAGGATTAGTCTTTGTGATTTGTCCACAGCCTCCTTCATGGTCTGCTCAATCCGTTTTCCAGTTTCAAACCTTCTCTTTTTCTCAACTTTACCACCATACTATTCTTTATCATCAAACTTTTGACTGTTAAAGTCGTTTACAGTTTTTGCTGCTTCATCAGCATTTTTTCAATTTCGGAGAACTAGTTCATAGTTTGGGATGTTTTTCAGAAAATTCACATTCGAAGTATGTAAGTCTAGGAGATAGACGTTATATGTATACATATAACTTTTGACGTAAAATTGTAGCGAAATTCAAAATACTGATTGCTAATTCCCAGTAGTTGGTGTGATAATTATTGTTACATGATGTAGGTAAGTACATGATGGGGTTTTAATGAATAAGTATAGTGGCTTTTCGGAGAGGCTTAAGTCGAAGGTTAATGAAGTTGTTGATAAGTTTACTGCTAATGTGGCGAGATATGAAAGGTTCCCCGGTAACAATGATGAAGGGGTAATTGTTATAATAAGGTTTATTCGTATAAACAAATGAAGGTGATTTGTTGAAGCTATGACAAAATTGTCTATTTTGGAAAGAGATTGAAAAATTATATTTGGTAATAAATATCAAAGGATCTGACACGGATACGTGTTAAACTATAACTTTAGTTTCGAGAGCTTTTCAGGTGCATGACAGTGGGTAATGTGTGGTTGGATCATCATCTCGCATGTCTTTAAGAATTTCGAAGTGTTTGAACACATATTGTAATTGTTAATATACATATGATGTTCTAAGATTTTGAATGATACAAATATTTTTGTGAGTTTCATGAATAGAAATGAGGTTCTAGGACAGTTTTGAAGTCAAAGTATAGTTTTGAAAGATGTAGAAATCTAAGAGTGATGATTTCGGTTATATCTTGAATCGAATTCTGAGATTTCAAAATCAGAATATGTAATTAGATTTTGAATGAGTATGGTTGTTTTGATTTCTATAAAAGAATGTATATTGTTGTGAAAGTAGGGAGTATAATGGATGATTTGCTGAATCAGATTCGAAGAATGTAACATATTAATTGTGAATTTATGTATCTCTCGGGTATTACCTACCCGTTAAAAAAAAAATTCACAATTAATATTTTGCACAAAAGAATTTTATTACAGTCTTTATGGAAATATATATGTGTATATTTCTTCAGATGTAATATAGATTTAATGAGTTAATATTAAATTAAACTCATTTGATTTATGGTTAAGGCTAGGATAGATAATTTCTAAACTTTAGAAATTACATAATCGTCGTAGAATGTTTCCCCAATGAAGTTATGAATCAATAATTCATCGTTGTGGTATTCCTTGGTATCTACATGGCGTATGACGTCGATGCTCGTGGGACAGATTGTGAAGTTGAGGTTTGCAAAGCGGTTATTGTTGGTGGTGGTAATGGTACTGTTGATGTTGTTGATGGTGGTACTGGTTATGCTGCTGGTGTTTGTAACCTTTGCACCATATTCTCCAAAGGCACTACCCGAGCGCGAAGCTCGTTGACTTCTTCTATTACACCGGGGTGATTGTCGGTTCGGACGAGCGGATAGATAAGATCTAGAATTTGGTGTAGTATATAATCATGACGAGATACTCTGGAAATGAGAGAGAAAATGGTGTTTCGGACAGGTTCGTCGGTAAATGCTTCAGGTTCATTGCCAAGAGGGCAATGTGGTGGATGAAAGGGATCACCTTCTTCTTGTCTCCAATGGTTAAGTAGATTACGAACTCATCCCCAATTCATCCAAAATAGATGATGGCTAATTGGTTGATCCATTTCGGTCACGCTGCTTTCGGAGCTCATGTGAAAATCCATATCGGCATAGCTGTCGGAATCCGAGGAACTCGAACTGGTTGAGGGATCCATCTTGTATGATCAGGGAAAGAATTTTTGGTATGAAATAGATTGTAGAATTTAGATTTGGTATTCTTCAATACATAATTTACATATGTATATATAATACCAAAATCCCATAAATTATGGAGGAATCTTTGAAAGATGTGTAGCGACCCCGACAAATCGTCAAGTGACGGCGTCGTCTACGTGGGTCCCATTGCATGGTCATAAGTCTTTATGACAATGTTTGACCAAAATATGTCGCCTTCATTTCAAAATAAAGATTGTTTTCAAAGTTTACAAGAATTGTTCAACCAAAAGTTAAGTTACAAGGTTATAAGTACAAATGAAATCTAGGCGACACGGTTTAAAGTGAAGTCAAAAGACGCTCCATGAAATGCATGTATACTCGACATCCAATACAAGTATCAAATAGTGAGCGGAAGCATTTTTCGCATAACGTGCAAAACCTGAGAAAAACATAGAAATCTGTCAACGAAAACGTTGGTGAAATCATAGGTTTAAGTAAGTAAATCGTATTGAACCACAAGGTTCTTTATGAATTGCTTAACCAAAATCGTTCACATTCCAAAATAGTATTTGTATCACGAGCACCCAATTATCAAGGCTTAACCGAATCTTCCCTCTGAATTTTGAATTTAGTGTTAGAACTTACACTATACATTGTTGAAATTATATTTCATTCACTAACGGTAGCGAACCGTCTGAATGAGGGTTTGTTAAACCCGTATGGCCACACAACATAATTACACGCTTACACTTACACCCTGCAAGTGGAACTAATGATAATTGGATTGAGGACTTTTGTTCAAACTCGTATGCATCTTTGTATTCGTATTTGTTCACAATGTAAAAGCATGAAAAGTAAATAAGTATGAAATGTATGTGTTTCTCAGCCCACGATGTAAAGAATAAAAGTGATTAAAAAAAAATGGGACTATGATCTCACCTTGTATGCACGAACCACAAAGTACTTCGACAAGTAAACGTGCAAGAAACAATGCTAGTCTTGACCTAAACAAATAGGTTGTATCAATAACGATAGTCACGAAGGGTCAAAGATGTTCAATTAGTCCTATGGCTCGTTACGACTCGATTAATATAGCACGTGGATCAATTTGTCAAGTTTCATGCACGACACAAGTAGTTAAGCATGTTAGAACGATTGTATAATCGTTTGGTTAAGTTTGACTAAAAGTCAAACTTGGTCAAAGTCAAAGTCAACGGGGTCGGGTCGGGTGTCCGACAATTTTCTCATGATGAGAAGTCATATACGAGCATAATAGTCAAGTTTCATGGTAAACGGGGTTATAGTAAAGCGGGAAACATTTTTGTGACATGAAAAACAAAGACAAAATGAGCTGGGCAGATGCGCGGCGCGCTATGGGTTGCGCGGCGCGCACCCAAGTGTAAATCCTGGTCAGAACTTAACCACGAAGGCAAACATCTGGGATTTCTAATTATGCGCGGCGCGCGGGTATATGCGCGGCGCGCAATACCTGGGAAACATGCAGTTTGCAGAAAAATTGGTCTAAGTCACGACCCAAAACACAATTTAACACATTTCATGCACCGAAAACACTTAAAACGCATAACCTATATCATTAGAAAGGTAATTTGACAAGGAAAACAACTAAGCACATTTCATCAAGCAATTCATCAATTTCAATAACCGATTTTCCGTCAAGTGATCATTAAGAATCCATTTTTAAAGTTTCAAGCTCATCAAATGCATTTTAAGTTTCGGGAATCCAATTCACACATGTGATATGCCGTTTTGAAGGTAATCAAACACACATTGCAACTAAACACTTATCAACAACAATTCATAGCATTTGATGCACCAAAAGTTCATATAAAGCTTATCAAACCCTAATCCAAAATCACCAAAATCACTAATCAAGTTTATGAAGTTTTACAAATCAACCTACACATCAAATTGAAGCTAGTGACACTAAGAACACATCTAATACTTGCACTTTAACATATTAACAACATTTAAGCATCCAAATCATAAATCAAACACACCAAACTTTCAAGTTCATGCTAGTTATCAAAAATAACGAAATCGAACATATAAATCATATATTCATGTTAGACTTGAGCCATAGACACTAATTAACAACTTTATAAGTTAAAAACATCAAGAACACAAAAATCTAGTGATTTTAGAAAGTTACCCAAACGAGATGAGGTTGGTATGAAATCGAAGAGGAAGATGCAAGGATTCCAAATATGTAATTTGTTTGGATTGAAGCTTGATCGATTTAAAATGGATGATGATTTCTTGTTTGAAGATTTGAGAGAATTCTTGAAAGTGTTAAAAGAAAATGAAAATGAAAATGGAAGGGAATGGGGAGGTGGGTGTTGACTAGTCAAAAGCTAGTCACATCTTTGCTCCCTTGGTGAAACTAGTCCCTCGAGTTTCAAAGCGGGTGCGGGAATTAACCCAACGAATATTTTAAAAACGTTCGAGTAACGGATGACTTTATAATTAAATAACGAGGATATTATGAACGTTAGTTAACGAAAGATGCCAAATTAAATGACGAAAGATATTATTTAAAAAAAAAAAAAGACGGTGTTAAAATAAATTTAACGGAAAAACGCGGAATGTTACATTATCCACACCTCAAAAGAAATTTCGTCCCGAAATTTAGTTGGAAGTAGTAGTCGATATCTCTTACTCGAGACTTTACGTTGTTCATGATATGAATAAGTGTAGGTACGTCCTTGAGTGTTCTCATGAATTTGGATAGTCAGGGTTTTACGTTGTATTAAGGTTTGGTTTTTACGATCCCTGGTTTCAACTGGTTTTCCTATGAAGAGTAGTTTGTCATCGATAGTTGATGTATCTAGCAGGATTGCACGTTCCTGTTCCGCAGGACACGTTTCTAAGTTTGTTACACGAAATGTAGGGTAAACGGAAACTTAATTGAGTCGGAAGTTCTAAACGGTAGGAAGCGGTTCCAATACGCCCCAAGGTTTCAAAAGGTTCAATATTGCGGATATAGCCTTTCTCGATTTCCCAAAATGGATTACACCCTTCCAAGGCGCGGTTTCTCAATATTACGCGGTTACACACTGGGATTTGTGAGGTTTTCATCTAAGTTTGGTATAACTCTTCTGGCGACACTGGGTTGTCTCGAGCCCTTCTCGGACTTGAACGATCTCAATTGTTGTTTCTTGATGGAGTTCAGATTTCGGTGGTTGATGCTTTGGTTAAATGAACAGGGGTATGACATTAGCGGTCATATAGGGTTTCGGAAAGTGCTGCGTTAATATACGAGTGATAGCTGTCGTTGTAAGAGGAACTACTGAAGGTGACAATACCAGTCTGTAACATGTCTTTCCAAGATTGAATCGTACGTTTGCTCGGTTCGTCGGTTGTGGGAGATACGCGGTACATGTGTCTAAGCGGGTTCCCAAGGTTTCTTGTAACACTAGAAGTGAAACGAGTATTTCGATACAGGATAAATGACGAAGATACACCGTGTTGGTGTAGAATCTCTTAAGATATGTTTGAACAAGTCAGTTAGGGTTCGAAAAATGTTCGTTAGGACTATTCACCCTCGTGGCGAATACTAATGTAATATGAGGAATTTCTCTATCCATGGAGAAATGTTACAAGGAGTTTCCTTAAATAGAAATGCGAGCGATAAAGATAGGAGTGAAATGAGGACTGAGAATAGGATGAGTTTACATCTCGAGGTTGCCATAACGTGCCTCTAGTTGTCAAAAGTTGAAGTCTGAAAGAGAAACGAGGTAGTACACGTAGTTGTATAGTTCGGGGTTGAATAATAGTTGACCGATTATCAGAAACACAAGGGCGTTAAGTCAAAGAAGAGTGAAGTATCGTTGGATTGTGTGTTATCTTAAATCCCAGTAATATCAGACGGTGACGGTGAAATAACAGAGGTAGGTAGTGTGGTACGGGATGACGAGAAAATTGATCGGATCCACAATTTAGTATTCGAATTCTTCGTGCAAAATAACGAATTTCAGTTATGTTGATTTTTGAGTCGAGAGAGTATGCCTTTCGGCGTTCAAGTAGAAATATTTCCATGTTTGAGTTCCATCTGTTGCTATACGATTTTAACTAGAAATGTTGGTGTGAAGGATCACGCTCAAGGTTCGAACACGGAGAGGTTTAGAGTTTTCCTTAGTGAGTTAACGAGTTTAAAAGTCGTGTGACACGAGAAAAGTCAGAAATGAATCCTCGGTAAAAATAGACGAGATCTAAGATTTTACGAATACAAGTCTGAGTGGGGAGAGTTTCCTGATTACATGTGGCTTGATTTCGAGATTGATTGTAATGCCTTGACCATTAACATTATGGTCTAGAAAATTGGACTTCGTTCAACAGAAATTCTCACTTGGAGAATTTGGTATAGAGTTGCTCTTTTCTCAAAAGTTCGAGCGTAAGATGGTGATGTTGTTCGTTTTCCTTCTTTACTTGAATAAGTTAAGATGTCATCTATAAATATGATAACAGATTTGTCTAGATAAGTTTGCATACGTGGTTTAGGAGGTTTATGGATACGGACGAAGTCCTAAATAAATCAAACGGTACTAGGAGAGATTTACAACTAACGTCGCGAGTTCAGAAAATGGCTTAGGAGACATCGTCTCCCTTAACCCCCAATTGATGATAACCGGAACGGAGGTCGATTTGGAACATACGGGATTCGTGCAAATAATCATGAGGTCCTGGATGCGAGGGAGAGGGTATCGGTTTCCAACCGAAAATTTCTTAGTTCACAATAATCTATACATAAATGTAGGGCAACAATTTCTCCTTAATGAATAGGTTTTGAGCTCCCTAGTTCTATAGGTGTCAAGTCAATATTCTTAATGCATATCCCCCGATAGAATTTATAGGCACACAATATTTTTCCGTTGGTCACTTAAATCGTCTAAGTAGTATCTAGGGGAAAAAGTGGAATGTAAAGAGCACGAGTCAAAGACTTGGTTAATAAACATCTAGCGGTAATCGAATCGAATAAGTATGAAATATACGGTTTGTTGTGAAGAAACGTACCCGTGACTAGTCCATCGTCGTCTCGGGCATCCTAGGTGTCGATGTTGAAAGTTCAACGGCGTGCGTTGGGGTTGATTTTCTTATTTGGGCACGCACTCCTAAAATGACCCGGTTGGCCACATTCAAAACAAACACCCGTCTTGGGTGCATTGGGCTCCTTTTGAGCGACGGGAGCGGTATTCCTACAATCGTGGGCTACATGGCCACTTCTTTGACACTTCAAGCAAAATGGTTTGCCACATTCGCCTAAATGATGTTTGTAGCACTCGTTACAATACGGTAGGTGTCCGGTATAACCTTTCTTGCCGTTGGGGATGAAGGGCTTCTTGGCGAGGTTGTTGTAATTGCTTGATTGGGGGGCTTCCCATTTTCTTTTGTTGTCACCCGACTTATCCTCGGCTTTAGGTGCCGGCACTTCAATCTCGTCCACTGTTTCAATCAATTGGCGGGCCATATTCAAAGCCTCTTGGTGGTTAGCGGGTTTGGATGACATTACTCCTTGTTTGATGCTCTTGGGGAGACCATCCATGTAAAGTTCAACCCTTAAAGATTCGGGGTTCACAAGATTTGGGCACATCAAAGCAAGTTCGGAGAATCGTTGATTATAGGCCTTAAGGTCGTTCCCGACCGCTTTCAGAGCTCTTAGTTCTTGTTCAAGCCTTCGGGTTTCTTCGCGAGGAAAATATTCGGTGATCATCTTTCCTCTTAAGTCGGCCCAAGAGAGAGCGTGGGCTTCGTGGATACCCACCGATTGTACATACGAATTCCACCATGTGAGAGCGATACCGGCGAAGGTGTGAGTGGAATATCTAACCTTGTCTTGGTCTCGACAACCGCTTATGCTAAAGACGGCTTCCGTTTGCTCAAACCATCGGGTGAGCACAACCGGTCCCCCGGTTCCATCGAAAGTGTGAGGTTTGCACCCCATGAAATTCTTATAGGAGCATCCTTCGTTGGAATTTCCGGCTCCATTGTTGTTGTTGTTGTGATGATTGTTGTTATTGTTGTTGTTGGAGGAGTGACCGGCCATGGCCGCATCCACGGCAGTGGCTATCATACGTTGGAGGGCTTGTTCGGGAGTTTCGGGAGGAGCGCGTCGACGAGCCATTGTTCCTTCATGACACAAGAATATCGTTGGTTAGTATTTTCAACAATACTAACCGGAGTATGGAATAAGGATAGAGAGAAAATTTTCCTTGACTCGCCCTAAATTCTTTATGTCAAAATGTCGGAACGTCCATGTGAATCACCGTAATATAATCCCGGAAATTATATTACCCTGATTCTCATGTGCATTTAACATTACTTCATAAAGTCAAGGTGGCGCGTCAACAAAATTTATCAACGTAAGATCAAGATCGAATACGAGTTAGATATGATAGAAGAGTTCGAGTATAAATGCACAAATAGTCAAGTAATTCCTACTTCAGTCTATATGCCGGTTGTAGTCTAGATTCACCTATGTACCCTATGACTCGGGGTGGACACAAATGAACTCTAAATCCCTACAACCAAGGCTCTGATACCACTTGTAGCGACCCCGACAAATCGTCAAGTGACGGCGTCGTCTACGTCGGTCCCATTGCATGGTCATAAGTCTTTATGACAATGTTTGACCAAAATATGTCGCCTTCATTTCAAAATAAAGATTGTTTCCAAAGTTTACAAGAATTGTTCAACCAAAAGTTAAGTTACAAGGTTATAAGTACAAATGAAATCTAGGAGACACGGTTTAAAGTGAAGTCAAAAGACGCTCCATGAAATGCATGTATACTCGACATCCAATACAAGTATCAAATAGTGAGCGGAAGCATTTTTCGCATAACGTGCAAAACCTGAGAAAAACATAGAAATCTGTCAACGAAAACGTTGGTGAAATCATAGGTTTAAGTAAGTAAATCGTATTGAACCACAAGGTTCTTTATGAATTGCTTAACCAAAATCGTTCACATTCCAAAATAGTATTTGTATCACGAGCACCCAATTATCAAGGCTTAACCGAATCTTCCCTCTGAATTTTGAATTTAGTGTTAGAACTTACACTATACATTGTTGAAATTTTATTTCATTCACTAACGGTAGCGAACCGTCTGAATGAGGGTTTGTTAAACCCGTATGGCCACACAACATAATTACACGCTTACACTTACACCCTGCAAGTGGAACTAATGATAATTGGATTGAGGACTTTTGTTCAAACTCGTATGCATCTTTGTATTCGTATTTGTTCACAATGTAAAAGCATGAAAAATAAATAAGTATGAAATGTATGTGTTTCTCAGCCCACGATGTAAAGAATAAAAGTGATTAAAAAAAAATGGGACTATGATCTCACCTTGTATGCACGAACCACAAAGTACTTCGACAAGTAAACGTGCAAGAAACAATGCTAGTCTTGACCTAAACAAATAGGTTGTATCAATAACGATAGTCACGAAGGGTCAAAGATGTTCAATTAGTCCTATGGCTCGTTACGACTCGATTAATATAGCACGTGGATCAATTTGTCAAGTTTCATGCACGACACAAGTAGTTAAGCATGTTAGAACGATTGTATAATCGTTTGGTTAAGTTTGACTAAAAGTCAAACTTGGTCAAAGTCAAAGTCAACGGGGTCGGGTCGGGTGTCCGACAATTTTCTCATGATGAGAAGTCATATACGAGCATAATAGTCAAGTTTCATGGTAAACGGGGTTATAGTAAAGCGGGAAACATTTTTGTGACATGAAAAACAAAGACAAAATGAGCTGGGCAGATGCGCGGCGCGCTATGGGTTGCGCGGCGCGCACCCAAGTGTAAATCCTGGTCAGAACTTAACCACGAAGGCAAACATCTGGGATTTCTAATTATGCGCGGCGCGCGGGTATATGCGCGGCGCGCAATACCTGGGAAACATGCAGTTTGCAGAAAAATTGGTCTAAGTCACGACCCAAAACACAATTTAACACATTTCATGCACCGAAAACACTTAAAACGCATAACCTATATCATTAGAAAGGTAATTTGACAAGGAAAACAACTAAGCACATTTCATCAAGCAATTCATCAATTTCAATAACCGATTTTCCGTCAAGTGATCATTAAGAATCCATTTTTAAAGTTTCAAGCTCATCAAATGCATTTTAAGTTTCGGGAATCCAATTCACACATGTGATATGCCGTTTTGAAGGTAATCAAACACACATTGCAACTAAACACTTATCAACAACAATTCATAGCATTTGATGCACCAAAAGTTCATATAAAGCTTATCAAACCCTAATCCAAAATCACCAAAATCACTAATCAAGTTTATGAAGTTTTACAAATCAACCTACACATCAAATTGAAGCTAGTGACACTAGGAACACATCTAATACTTGCACTTTAACATATTAACAACATTTAAGCATCCAAATCATAAATCAAACACACCAAACTTTCAAGTTCATGCTAGTTATCAAAAATAACGAAATCGAACATATAAATCATATATTCATGTTAGACTTGAGCCATAGACACTAATTAACAACTTTATAAGTTAAAAACATCAAGAACACAAAAATCTAGTGATTTTAGAAAGTTACCCAAACGAGATGAGGTTGGTATGAAATCGAAGAGGAAGATGCAAGGATTCCAAATATGTAATTTATTTGGATTGAAGCTTGATCGATTTAAAATGGATGATGATTTCTTGTTTGAAGATTTGAGAGAATTCTTGAAAGTGTTAAAAGAAAATGAAAATGAAAATGGAAGGGAATGGGGAGGTGGGTGTTGACTAGTCAAAAGCTAGTCACATCTTTGCTCCCTTGGCGAAACTAGTCCCTCGAGTTTCAAAGCGGGTGCGGGAATTAACCCAACGAATATTTTAAAAACGTTCGAGTAACGGATGACTTTATAATTAAATAACGAGGATATTATGAACGTTAGTTAATGAAAGATGCCAAATTAAATGACGAAAGATATTATTTAAAAAAAAAAAAAAGACGGTGTTAAAATAAATTTAACGGAAAAACGCGGAATGTTACAAGATGTCAATCAAAGTTCACAGTAATAGATATGCTAAGATAAGAATTCGTCTATACATTATTATGCAATAAATGTAGGAAAACGCGTCTAGACTTAAGAATGATAAGCAGGTAATTTCTTAAGGATGGTAAGTAGATGATTTCCGACTAAAAATGATAAGCAAAACTTTTGACATGCAGACACGGTCGAAGTCCAGACTCACTAATGCATCTTAACAACTATCAGTTAGACACACTAATGCAAGACCTGGTTCGCTAAGACCACCGCTCTGATACCAACTGAAAGGACCCGTTCATATACATTATAAACGATTCACAATAGTTGATTACATCGCGAGGTATTTGACCTCTATATGATACGTTTTACAAACATTGCATTCGTTTTTAAAAGACAAACTTTCTTTACATCTAAAATTGACGGCATGCATACCATTTCATATTACATCCAACTATAATTGACTTAATATTAATCTTGATGAACTCAACGACTCGAATGCAACGTCTTTCAAAGTATGTCATGAATGACTCCAAGTAATATCCTTAAAATGAGCTAATGCATAGCGGAAGATTTCTTTAATACCTGAGAATAAACATGCTTTAAAGTGTCAACCAAAAGGTTGGTGAGTTCATTAGTTTATCATAATCAATCATTTTCGTAATAGTAATAGACCACAAGATTTCTGTTTATAAATATATGTACACTCGCAAGTGTATAAAAGTATTCTATAAGTTGTAGGCACCCGGTAACAAGCCTTAACGTTCATGTTTTACCCTCTGAAGTACACCAGATCAGGTGTGTTTAATATAACCTCGAAGTACTAAAGCATCCCATAGTCAGGATGGGGTTTGTCAGGCCCAATAGATCTATCTTTAGGATTCGCGCCTACCGTACATAGACAAGTAGTTTAATGTTACCAAGCTAAGGGTATATTTCTGGTTTAAACCCACGTAGAATTAGTTTTAGTACTTGTGTCTATTTCGTAAAACATTTATAAAACAACGCATGTATTCTCAGCCCAAAAATATATATTGCAAAAGCAATTAAAAAGGGAGCAAATGAAACTCACAATACTGTATTTCGTAGCAATTATGTATATGACGGAACTGAACAAGTGCAGGGTTTGTCTCGGATTCACGAACCTATATTAAGTATATATATTTATATGTTGGTCAATATCTGTCTAACAATTTAGGTCAAGTCGTAGTGTATCACAATCCTAATGCTCGAGACCGACATGCAAAAGTCAACAAAAGTCAACTTGACCCAATATGACTTCCAAAATCTATACATGTTTATTATATAACTTATATATAGTCGTTTTATATATTTAAATATATTTATCAGATCTTATTATACTAAATAATACAAGTCATTTATTAATAAATAAAAATTTATATTTAAATTCATATATGATAAAAATATACTTTTATATATCTCAAGTAATAAAATTTATAAAATTCACTTGATATCATAAAAATATAGTGGTATGTATTATTAATGTAATTATATTACGTGTGGTAAAAATATCTTTGTACGCATATTTATTTGATTAAATAATATTGATAATAATAATAATGATACAAATAATAAAATGATAGTTTCAATAAAAATATTAATTTTTAGTAATAAAGATAATTTTAGTAATAACATCAACTGATAACAATTATAATAATAGTTTTAATAATAATATTAAAATTAATAATAATTCAGTTGGCCATATCTTTTAATCCGTTCATCGAACCCACACGATTTCTAAATGAAAAGTTATTAATTTTTCTTTAGCTTTTTAACGACATGCATATCATATACCTTATCTCAGTAGCATATGTATCAAATTCGTGATTTATCATAGACTATTTAACGACGAAACTAAGCATACAAACATGCATAATCATATATACTCGAGCACTAGTCAGGGATACACTATGAATAAAAAAAAAATAAGATATGAATGCTCACGTATCAATATTGTGATTCAATATTGCAGGAAAGTACGTAGACGCAACGAAAATGATAAACGTTAGGTTGACCTCACGAGCAATACCCTCGAACAATACCCATAACCTCCATAGCTATAACCCATAATTTCCTTAGCTCTATCCCGTTTGAAAACTTATTTTGAAATCGTCTGAATATAACTCCGTCGTAGTATTTTATGTATACTAATAATATCTTGAAATAATACTAAGTAAATATATATATATGTAATTCGATTGAGAGAGTTTAGAGAAATATATTTTCAAGTTTCTATGAAATAATGAAACCTATTGAATTCTATTTATAATAGATTTTTGAATTATTAAAGTGAATTATTAAAGTATGAATTATTAAAGTGAATTATTAAAGTATGAATTATTAAAGTGAATTATTAAAGTATGAATTATTAAAGTGAATTATTAAAGTGAATTATTAAAGTTAAAGTAAAGTAAAAGTAAAGTAAAAGTAAAGTAAAGGTAAAGTTAAAGTATAGTAAAAGTATAAAACTATGTACGTATAATACGCGTATAAATATATTTAATATTAATTTAAATCGTTATATCATAAAACATTTTAGAAAAGTAGAATTATATATATTCATAATAGGTTTCAAGTTTTTAAATTACAGTATGTTGGTGAAGCATGGGATAAAGTCCAAAGGTTTAATAAACGTATGAAATCATCTTAATGAAAAATGTCGAGTTACTTAACTTGTCAATATCCAACATCTAAGTTATTTACACTCCACATTCTTACTTATAGATCACTTTACCATTTTCCGAATATTGTCAAAAAGAATAGATTTCTTAAATCACAGTGGACCTCATAACATTGGCCCATAATCATATTATCATGTATCTGATAATTCAATCATTTGATATTATCTCTTAATTCTGTCGATAAATATATCGAAACAAATACGTTCATGTAAAGTATCATATATATCAAATACTTTGTTAATGTTTTCAGTTATTATATATTTTATATACATATCTATATACACATAATTGTTCGTGAATCGTCAAACACGGTCAAAGGGTAATTGATTACATGAATGTAGTTCCAAACTTTTTGAGATTCAACATTACAAATTCTGCTTATCGTGTCGGAAACATATAAAGGTTAGGTTTAAATTTGGTCGGAAATTTCCGGGTCGTCACAGGTTGTCATCGTCAATATCCGTATAATGAATTCGTCGTGAATCTTGAATGATACGAATATCTTTATGAGTTCTGTGAATGAAAGTAATGTTCTAGTATAGTTTGAATTTAAAGTATGATTTTGAAGGATGTAGGAATTTAAGATTGATGGCACTTCTTAAATCTTGACTTGGATTTTGATCTGTCAAAATCAGAATATGTAATTGAATTGGTATGGAAAATGGTTGTCTTGAATTTTGTGAAATGATGTATATTGCTATGAAAGGAGAGAGTATAATTAACGATTGTCGAAACATCATTGAAAATGTACAGTGTAACATATTAATGTGAACTTAAGTATTTCTCGGGTATTACCTACCTGTTAAAATAAAATTTCACAAGTAATATTTTGTACAAAAGAATTTTTATTACAGTTTTATGAAAATATATGTACGTATATATTCTTCAGATGTAATATGGATTTAATGAGTTAATATTATATTAATCTCATTTGGTTTACGGTTGGAACTAGAAATGAATAATCCCTAAAACTTTAGAGATTACATAATCGCCGCAGAATATTTCTTCAACGTAAATGAAATAATGAATTAATACTTCATCACTCATTATTGTTGGTATCCCTCAGTGCCTGCGGTGCGTATGATGTTGATGCTCGTAATGCGGCTTGCGATGTTGAGGCTTGTGATGTTGTTGGTACTGCTGGTGCTGGTGCTGGTAGTGGTTTTATGTGATTATAGATGATGATAATTGGTTTTGTTTTGTATTGTGACAGAAGATGTTAAAGTTTCTTGAATAAAAAGAGAGGTCAAGAGCTTTATAAAGGGAATGAAATGATGTAGGAAGCACTTGCTAATGAAGTTTTGCTTTTCATGACAGTAATTTTTTTTTTATTAAATAATTCTCCATGCAAGATACGAAGTAAAGGTCGGATAGCCTCAATAATATTAGTAATATTATACTCGTTGAGGCATATCCTGGAAAGGAGAGAGAAAATGGTGTTACGAACTGGTTCGCCGGTAAGTGCCTCATGTTCTCCACCGAGAGGGCAATGTTGTGATGACCCGGGAATTTCCGACCAAATTTAAACTTGAATCTTATTTGATTTTGATACGATAAGCAAAGTCTGTAATGTTGAAGTCTCAAAACCTTGGAACTGTGTTCATGTATACATTTGACCTTGACTAATCCCGACGATTCACGAACAATTGTTTGTAAAATAAAATGCAAAATAATTAAGTGTAATTTAAAATGAATCTACATATATAAATATATATGATCTCTATGTATAATTATTATGATATTTATATTTGTAAAATATATAAAATTGATAAATATTAAATTTTAAATATATGTTATTGTATATATATTATTATTAAATTATTAAATGTTACATGATTAGCAAATTTTAATATTAATATATTAAATGTATTTATGAGATAAAAATAGTTGTTATAGTTATATTATCACTTTCATTGTTACTATTAATATTATTATTGTTATTAGTGTAACCCTAATGTTAGGTTTAGTAAAATAATAATATTAAATATAAATATTGTTATTATTAGTATTATCATGTTTATCATTATTATTATTGGTAAAATTATCATATTATCATTTATACATAATTACTAATATCATTATTAAAATTATCATGTAATACAATTTTTTTTTTAAATCTAGTTAATTAATATTATTATTATATCATTAGTGTTTTTATTATCATTAATAAAATTAATAAGTATCATTATTATGTTATTATTTATTAATATTAATATTAATATTATTAATTAAACTATATTATATACATATAGATATGTGGACGTACACTGTATCCATCCCAATCAATCAATATGTTTTTTTTATTTTTCTTCTTTCAATCTCTGTATACTCGTGTTCCATTGTCGTTGAAATCTCCCACAAAAAGAAATCGATTGTATCAAGTCTTGAGGTATATAAGTCGTTCAATCCTTTCATTACATTTACCAATTTCAAATCCTTTCACAGATTCAATTTATTTTTTTTATATATATACCGATACCACTGTTCTTGAAAATTTATACCATAATTCGATTTTGATTTTCATTTAAAAATCTAAAATTGCAGTTTGGTTAGAAAGCTTGAGTCTAATCTATCTGCTAAGTTTCAAGTTCCAAATTTTGTTAACGAGCTTGAACTTTAGAGTCAAAGTGTTAATTACAAAAGTCAACTAATTTATTCTTGAGAAAAATTGGAATTTGTTTTTATGATTTGAGTTAAATTGTTGATATAGAAAGATTTTAGGAGCAATTTGAAACAAGATTGGTGTTGTAATCTTTGGGTAAAACTTTATAAATTTCAAAATCAATTTTTTTTATGCGACGATGAACAGCAGCATATATTTTTTTTTTCCATCTTCGCTTTGTTTTGATTCAGTTAAACAATCAGCTAAATCTTTTTGTTTACTAATAAATCTGAAAATGTAATGGGTTTATTCATCTGTCGTGATTTAATGAGTACCAGTCGATTGAGAGATGAAGAAGAAGGAGACCATTGTAATCGAGTTATAAATTTTTAGTCAGGGTTATAAAACAGAAATGTAAGGATGGATGGTTGGTTAAGGCAGGTGTCGGGTATGCGAGAGGTCGCGGGTTCGAGTCCCGGCTTGGGCAGTTTTTGTATATTTTTGGGCCTTTAAAGGTATAAACATTATATATATTTTTATAATAATTATTATTACTATTATTATTATTATTATTATTTAGTATTAATATTATTATTATTGTTATGAAGTATTAGTATTATTATGCTTGTTATCATTATTATTATGAATAACATTATTAGAATCAATATAATTAAAAGTTATCATCTTCACTTTTGTTATTAGTATTATCATTATATTATGATTTTGAATACGACATTGAAAATGATTAACATTAGGAAGTATTAGGATGTATGTGCTTACAGTTAAAGATAATTAAGATATAATTAAGAATATATAAAGATGGTATAATTAGATTACCAATGTAATTATAAGATCTAATGATTGAAAATCATAATGTAATTTATGATTCGAACGAAAAATTATTATTATTATCATTTTATCATTTTTAAGAGTTTCATTAGAATTAGTATCAATAAAGTTATTATCAAATGTATTTTTGTATAGAATTATCATTATCATTATTATTATTATTATTATTATTATTTTTAAATATTATTATTAAAATGACTATTAGATTATATAAAAGCATATCTAAAACATATAACCTAATTCTATCATTATATTATTAGTTATTTAAGATATATAAAATAAATAAATTTAAGATATCAATGGAACACAAAATTTATTAAAATAACAATGTCATCACTAATAATAATATATTTGTTCGATTACAATTATGTATATTAATAAATATACAAATGATATAGGTTCGTGAATTCGAGGTCAACCCTGCATTGTTCAGTTGCTTAATGTCGTTATATGTATTTTTACTACAAAATACATTAGGTGAGTTTATTTGCTCCCTTTTTAAATGCTTTTACAATATATATTTTTGGGACTGAGAATACATGCGCTGCTTTTATAACTGTTTTACGAAATAGACACAAGTACTCAAAACTACATTCTATGGCTGGATTATTAAACCGAATATGCCCCTTTTTATTAAGTCTGGTAATCTAAGAATTAGGGAACAAACACCCTAATTGACGTGAACTCTAAAGATAGATCTATCAGGCCCAACAAGCCCCATCCAAAGTACCGGATGCTTTAGTACTTCGAAATTTATATCATGTCCGAAGGAGGATCCCGGAATGATGGGGATATTCTTATATACATATTGTGAATGTCGGTTACCAGGTGTGCAATCCATATGAATGATATTTTTGTCTCTATGTATGGGACGTATGTTTATGGGAAATGGAATTATGAAATCTTGTGGTCTATTAAAAATTATGAAATGATTATTTATGATAACCTAATGAACTCACCAACCTTTTGGTTGACACTTGAAAGCATGTTTATTCTCAGGTATGAAAGAAGTCTTCCGCTGTACAATTGCTCATTTTAAAGATATTACTTTGAGTCATTCATGACATATTTCAAAAGACGTTGCATTCGAGTCGTTGAGTTCATCAAGATTAATATTAAGTCAATTATAATTATATATATTATGAAATGGTAGGCATACCGTCAACTTTCGATGTAATGAAATATTGTCTTTTCAAAAACGAATGCAATGTTTGTAAAATGTATCGTATAGAGGTCAAATACCTCGCGATGTAATCAACTATTGTGAATCGTTTATAATCGATACGGATTTCATCCGGACGGATTAGGACGGGTCTTTTCACAGTTGGTATCAGAGCTGTGGTCTTAGCGAACCAAGTCTGCATTAGTGTGTCTAACTGATAAGTCGATAGGATTCATTAGTGAGTCTGGACTTTGACCGTGTCTGCATGTCAAAAGTTTTGCTTATCATTTTGTGTTGAAAATTTCCTGCTTATCATTCTTAGAGAATCACCTGCTTATCATCCTTAGTCTAGACACATCTTATTGCATTAATTGCATGATTAGTGTATAGACAAAAATTTATATCTTAGCATACATGCTAATTCATATCTTAACGTACCTGTTATTGTTACCGATGCCTGACAGCTTCCGTAGATTCCTCCGTAACTTATGGGATTTTAGTATTATATATGCATATGTAAATTATGTACTGCAGGGTACTAATCTATATCCTATAATCTATTTCTTATCGAAAATCCTTCATCTGATCGTACGAGATGAATCCTGCAACCAGTTCGAGTCCCTCAGATTTCGATAGCTATTCCGATAGTTATTCCGACAGCTATTCCGACATGGATATTCACCTAAGCTCAGAAAGCGATGTCACCAGAATGAATCAATCAATCAGCCATTCCCAATTCATCTGATGCATTCGTAGTCGACTTAATCAATGGAGACGCGAAGAAGACGATCCCTTCCACCAACCGAATTCACCTCTTGACAATGAACCTGAAGCGTTTACCGGCGAACCTGTTCGAGACACCATTTTCAGTCTCATTTTCGGGGTAACTTAACAAGATTATATTCTATCCACAATTCTGAACCTTATTCATCCGCTCGTTCCGACCGACAATCATCCTGGAGTAATAAGTCAACAAACTTCGCGCTCGAATAATCAATTCGGAGAATATGGTGCAAAATGTACCAGCTTCAGCAACATCACCGGAACCAACAGTACAATCAATAACAGCACCAGTACCATCAACAATCCATACCTCAACATCTCATTATGTACCTCGAGTATAATCATCGTTCTACGTATCGTTCTACTTCGATTATCTTCGTTCTTCATGACGATTAAGTAATCTCTAAATGTTTTAGAGATTATGTATTCTAGTTCTAATGGTAAACCAAATGAGTTTAATATCATATTAACTCATTAAATCCATGATTATATCTGAAGAAAATATATATGTATATATTTTTTCATAAAGATTGTAATTAAAAATTCTTTTGTACAAACTGTTAATGATGAAAATATTTTAACGCGTAGGTAATACCCGAGGAATATTTAAATTTCACATTAATAAGTTACATTGTACGTTCTTCGAATCTGTTTCAACAGTCATATACTATCCTACTTACATCCACCGATATACGTATCCGTTCACCACAGAATAACCATATTCATCTAATTACATATTTGGATTTTGACCTATCAGAATCCAACAAGTGGCATAATGAAGAAATTGTAGTGACCCGAACTTTTCCATGTTTATATATATTAATTGAGATTGATATTTACATGATTAAATGTTTCCAATATGTTAAGCAATCAAACTTGTTAAGACTTGATTAATTGAAATATGTTTCATATAGACAATTGACCACCCAAGTTGATCGGTGATTCACGAACGTTAAAACTTGTAAAAACTATATGATGACATATATATGGATATATATATATATATATATATAGTTAACATGATACTATGATAAGAAAACATATCATAAAGTATATTAACAATGAACTACATATGTAAAAACAAGACTACTAACTTAATGATTTTTGAACGAGACATATATGTAACGATTATCGTTGTAAAGACATTTAATGTATATATATATCATATTAAGAGATATTCATACATGATAATATCATGATAATATAATAATTTAAAATCTCATTTGATATTATAAACATTGGGTTAATAACATTTAACAAGATCGTTAACCTAAAGGTTTCAAAACAACACTTACATGTAACGACTAACGATGACTTAACGACTCAGTTAAAATGTATATACATGTAGTGTATTTAGATGTATTAAAATACTTTTGGAAGACTTCAAGACATATATCAAAACACTCATACTTAACGAAAATGGTTACAGTTACTTTTCCATTCTTTTCTTTCATCAAGAATTCTAGTCGTATTCTTACCCGTATTATACACAGCTTCAAAACGTACTTACTATGAGTATATACCAATAGGAACTAGCATGGGATTCCACTCTTGATTATGTCATGTATGACTAATCAATTTTAACTTCTACCATGAGCTAGTCAACTAACTAGAACTCCTTTTAACCCCACTCACCACTCACCAATTACCACTCATCATTCACTCCATTTCACTTCCAATTCTCTTTCTAATTCTCTCTCAACACACCCACACTATTATGAACGTATTTTTCCAGTAGTTAATCATCATATTCATCAAAAATCACTTCAAGAATCAAGCTATAATCATCATGGGAAGAACACTTCAAGAACACTTCAAAAATCCCTTCAAGTTTACTAATTTACTTCCAAGCTTTCTAATCCATTCCAAGTAATCATCTAAGATCAAGAAACCTTTGTTATATACAGTAGGTTATCTTTCTTATTCAAGGTAATATTCATATTCAAACTTTGATTCAATTTCTATAACTATAAACTATCTTAATTCGAGTAAAAATCTTACTTGAACTTGTTTTTGTGTCATGATCCTACTTCAAGAACTTTCAAGCCATCCAAGATCCTTTGAAGCTAGATCATTTCTTGTCACTTCCAGTAGGTTTACCTACTAAACTTGAGGTAGTAATGATGTTCATAACATCATTCGATTCATATATATAAAACTATCTTATTCGAAGGTTTAAACTCGTAATCACTAGAACATAGTTTAGTTAATTCTAAACTTGTTCGCAAATAAAAGTTAATCCTTCTAACTTGACTTTTAAAATTAACTAAACACATGTTCTATATCTATATGATATGCTAACTTAATGATTTAAAACCTGGAAACACGAAAAACACCGTAAAACCGGATTTACGCCGTCGTAGTAACACCGCGGGCTGTTTTGGGTTAGTTAATTAAAAACTATGATAAACTTTGATTTAAAAGTTGTTATTCTGAGAAAATGATTTTTATTATGAACATGAAACTATATCCAAAAATTATGGTTAAACTCAAAGTGGAAGTATGTTTTCTAAAATGGTCATCTAGACGTCGTTCTTTCGACTGAAATGACTACCTTTACAAAAATGACTTGTAACTTATTTTTCCGACTATAAACCTATACTTTTCTGTTTAGATTCATAAAATAGAGTTCAATATGAAACCATAGCAATTTGATTCACTCAAAACGGATTTAAAATGAAGAAGTTATGGGTAAAACAAGATTGGATAATTTTTCTCATTTTAGCTACGTGAAAATTGGTAACAAATCTATTCCAACCATAACTTAATCAACTTGTATTGTATATTATGTAATCTTGAGATACCATAGACACGTATACAATGTTTCGACCTATCATGTCGACACATCTATATATATTTCGGAACAACCATAGACACTCTATATGTGAATGTTGGAGTTAGCTATACAGGGTTGAGGTTGATTCCAAAATATATATAGTTTGAGTTGTGATCAATACTGAGATACGTATACACTGGGTCGTGGATTGATTCAAGATAATATTTATCGATTTATTTCTGTACATCTAACTATGGACAACTAGTTGTAGGTTACTAACGAGGACAGCTGACTTAATAAACTTAAAACATCAAAATATATTAAAAGTGTTGTAAATATATTTTAAACATACTTTGATATATATGTATATATTGTTATAGGTTCGTGAATCAACCAGTGGCCAAGTCTTACTTCCCGACGAAGTAAAAATCTGTGAAAGTGAGTTATAGTCCCACTTTTAAAATCTAATATTTTGGGATGAGAATACATGCAGGTTTTATAAATGATTTACAAAATAGACACAAGTACGTGAAACTACATTCTATGGTTGAATTATCGAAATCGAATATGCCCCTTTTTATTAAGTCTGGTAATCTAAGAATTAGGGAACAGACACCCTAATTGACGCGAATCCTAAAGATAGATCTATTGGGCCTAACAAACCCCATCCAAAGTACCGGATGCTTTAGTACTTTGAAATTTATATCATATCCGAAGGGTGTCCCGGAATGATGGGGATATTCTTATATATGCATCTTGTTATTGTCGGTTACCAGGTGTTCACCATATGAATGATTTTTATCTCTATGTATGGGATGTGTATTGAAATATGAAATCTTGTGGTCTATTGTTACGATTTGATATATATAGGTTAAACCTATAACTCACCAACATTTTTGTTGACGTTTTAAGCATGTTTATTCTCAGGTGATTATTAAGAGCTTCCGCTGTCGCATACTTAAATAAGGACAAGATTTGGAGTCCATGCTTGTATGATATTGTGTAAAAACTGCATTCAAGAAACTTATTTTGTTGTAACATATTTGTATTGTAAACCATTATGTAATGGTCGTGTGTAAACAGGGTATTTTAGATTATCATTATTTGATAATCTACGTAAAGCTTTTTAAACCTTTATTGATGAAATAAAGGTTATGGTTTGTTTAAAAATGAATGCAGTCTTTGAAAAACGTCTCATATAGAGGTCAAAACCTCGCAACGAAATCAATTAATATGGAACGTTTTTAATCAATAAGAACGGGACATTTCAGTTGGTATCCGAGCGTTGGTCTTAGAGAACCAGAAAATTTGCATTAGTGTGTCTTATCGAGTTTGTTAGGATGCATTAGTGAGTCTGGACTTCGACCGTGTTTTCTTTAAAAATGATTGCTTAACATTTTTGTTGGAAACTATATATTTTTAACATATGAATATTATGTGATATAATAATCTCTTAACGTGTTTGATATTATGTGATAGATGTCTACCTCTAGAACAAGTCCCATTGACTCACCTAATAATAATGAAGAGTCAAATGTAAATTGGAATGATTCGTGGACTGATTCACAAGTTCCCGAAGAGGAATCGGAAGAAGAGTCGGAACCGGAAGAAGAATCGGATCCGGAAGAAGAATCGGAACCGGAAGAAGAAATAGAACCGGTGGGGGAAATAATAAAACGGTTAAGTAAAAGAAAATCCTCAACCAACCGACCAAGGTTAATTATGGTCAATGGTGTTTCCGCCAAGGAAGCAAAATATTGGGAGGATTACCAATTCTCCGATGAATCGGATTCCGACGAGAATTCCGATGATGTTATAGAAATTACCCCAACTGAATTTAAAAAGGCAAAAGAAAATAATAAGGGAAAGGGCATAAAAATAGAGAAATCTAATTCCAACCCCGATGAACTTTATATGTATCGTCAACCCCCGAAGTCCTTAAGTTGTAACAATGACCCGGGAACCTCTAAACCACCAGGTTTTTCTAAACCAATGTGGAAAATTACGGCTAGTATTAGGGGAACATCATATATCCCTAGAAACTTGGCAAAACGAACCAAAACCGAAGAAGAAGAAACAAGCGAGTCGGAATAAGATAGTTGTATTCGTGTGGTGTAATATATGTAATATAGTGTGCTTATGCTTTATGATATATGTAAAAATTGCTTGTACTAATAAGTATTTTTTTTTTTATGAATCTAACTCTTGTCTATTTTACAGTATAAAAACACAAAATGGATAGACAACCCAATATTTTAAGAGACCTACCCGGAGACATGATTGATGAAATCTTGTCTAAAGTCGGTCAGAATTCTTCGGCACAACTATTTAAGGCGAGATCAGTTTGTAAGACATTCGAAGAACGTTCCAAGAATGCCTTGGTTTATAAAAGGCTTTCGTTCGAAAGATGGGGGATATCACATTGGGAAATCCATAAGTTACGATGTGTTTACTTTGACGCATATATTGCGGGGAACCCAAATGCTATTTTACGCAATGGGTTAAGAAATTATTTTGACTCAATATATCCGAATATTGGACTTCGTGATTTAGAAAAAGCGGCTAACATGCAACATAAAGAAGCATGTTATGCTTACGGATTAGTAATGTTCGCTTCTCACCAAAGTGAGAACAAGAACATCGGCCTACAACTATTAAACAAAACGTTCCCACAAGTGACGGAGTCGGTAATTGGGGTAAGAAATGAGGTTTTTAGGTTATTACGAGACTGTTGGACATTACGTAACCCTCGTCCCTTTGACGACGTTACAACACGCTGTCTTATCAACGGCCATAACGGTTATGTTGCACAGGACCAAGGATGGGAAGTAGTCCTAGTAAAACCAGAATGCATGACTTGTTTCTGGACGTATGAATTACGTGTCTTTATTGCCTTTGCTGAACGACTTGTGTACTAGCTAGAAGTGTCTTCACAAGTATCTTGTATCAAAGTTATTGTGTGCTATATTTCATGCTTTATGTAAAATAAGCGGTATTGTAAGTTTGTAAAATATTGTATAAAAGTTTGAACGCGAAATATTATTATAATCAGTTTTTCATATAGAATTGTAGTAGTTGAATTGTATATTAGCTACTAAGTATGAACTTAACGGGTAGGTACTACCCGAATTTAAACTTATAAAACGCTAATATGAAGAAAAAGCTTTTATAAATGAGTTCATATTATGCTACGAAATACTATTAACTACTCTTAATATTCTGTATGATTAACTTGTTCCATTTAACTATTTTGAAGGAAATGGCACCGACTACTCGACACACCGTGAATATGAATGAAGAGGAATTCCGTACTTTTCTAGCTTCAAACATAGCCGCAGTACAGGCTGCGCTACATACCAACAATAACCTTGGATCTAGCAGTACAGGAAATCGTGTAGGATGCACCTACAAAGAATTCACTGCCTGCAAACCTTTGGAATTTGATGGAACCGAAGGACCGATCGGATTGAAACGGTGGACCGAGAAGGTTGAATCGGTGTTTGCCATAAGTAAGTGTACTGAAGAGGACAAAGTGAAGTACGCTACGCATACCTTCACAGGTTCTGCGTTAACATGGTGGAATACCTATCTAGAGCAAGTGGGACAAGATGATGCGTACGCACTACCGTGGTCAGCATTCAAGCACTTGATGAACGAGAAGTACCGTCCCAGAACCGAGGTCAATAAGCTCAAGACAGAACTTAGAGGGTTACGAACCCAAGGATTTGATATTACCACGTACGAAAGACGATTCACAGAATTGTGCCTATTATGTCCGGGAGCATTCGAAGATGAGGAAGAGAAGATCGACGCGTTTGTGAAAGGATTACCGGAAAGAATCCAAGAAGATATAAGTTCACACGAGCCCGCCTCCATACAACAGGCATGTAGAATGGCTCACAAACTAGTGAACCAGATTGAAGAAAGAATTAAAGAACAGACTGCTGAAGAGGCCAATGTGAAGCAAGTCAAAAGAAAGTGGGAGGAAAACGGTGATAAGAATCACCAATACAACAACAACAGCAATTACAACAATAATCGCAACAATTATCCCAACAATCGCAACATCAATCGCAACTACAACAAACGGCCCAACAACAACAACAACAACAACAGCAACTACAACAATCATCCCAACAACAATAATAACCGCAACAACAACAACAATCAGAAGCAGCTATGCCAAAGGTGTGAAAAGAATCACTCGGGGTTCTGCACCAAATTTTGCAACAAGTGTAAAAGAAATGGTCATAGCGCGGCGAAGTGTGAGGTCTACGGACCAGGGGTTAATAGAACGAAAGGAACAAATGGTGTCGGAACGAGTAATGGCGGAGCAAGTAGTGTCGGAGCAAGTTATGCCAATGTAGTTTGTTATAAATGTGGAAAACCAGGCCACATTATTAGAAATTGCCCGAACCAGGAGAACACGAATGGACAAGGCCGTGGAAGAGTTTTCAATATTAATGCGGTAGAGGCACAGGAAGACCCGGAGCTTGTTACGGGTACGTTTCTTATTGACAATAAATCTGCTTACGTTTTATTTGATTCGGGTGCGGATAGAAGCTATATGAGTAGAGATTTTTGTGCTAAATTAAGTTGTCCATTGACGCCTTTGGATAGTAAATTTTTACTCGAATTAGCAAATGGTAAATTAATTTCAGCAGATAATATATGTCGGAATCGAGAAATTAAACTGGTTAGCGAAACATTTAAGATTGATTTGATACCAGTAGAGTTAGGGAGTTTTGATGTGATAATCGGTATGGACTGGTTGAAAGAAGTGAAAGCGGAGATCGTTTGTTACAAAAATGCAATTCGCATTATACGAGAAAAAGGAAAACCCTTAATGGTGTACGGAGAAAAGGGCAACACGAAGCTACATCTTATTAGTAATTTGAAAGCACAAAAACTAATAAGAAAAGGTTGCTATGCTGTTCTAGCACACGTCGAGAAAGTACAAACTGAAGAAAAGAGCATCAATGATGTTCCCGTCGCAAAAGAATTTCCTGATGTATTTCCGAAAGAATTACCGGGATTACCCCCACATCGATCCGTTGAATTTCAAATAGATCTTGTACCAGGAGCTGCACCAATAGCTCGTGCTCCTTACAGACTCGCACCCAGCGAGATGAAAGAACTACAAAGCCAATTACAAGAACTTTTAGAGCGTGGTTTCATTCGACCAAGCACATCACCGTGGGGAGCTCCTGTTTTGTTTGTCAAGAAGAAAGATGGTACATTCAGGTTGTGTATCGACTACCGAGAGTTGAACAAACTTACCATCAAGAACCGCTACCCACTACCGAGAATCGATGACTTATTTGATCAACTACAAGGCTCGTCTGTTTATTCAAAGATTGACTTACGTTCCGGGTATCATCAAATGCGGGTGAAAGAAGATGATATTCCAAAGACTGCTTTCAGAACACGTTACGGTCATTACGAGTTTATGGTCATGCCGTTTGGTTTAACTAATGCACCAGCTGTGTTCATGGACCTTATGAACCGAGTGTGTGGACCATACCTTGACAAGTTTGTCATTGTTTTCATTGATGACATACTTATTTACTCAAAGAATGACCAAGAACACGGTGAACATTTGAGAAAGGTGTTAGAAGTATTGAGGAAGGAAGAATTGTACGCTAAGTTTTCAAAGTGTGCATTTTGGTTGGAAGAAGTTCAATTCCTCGGTCACATAGTGAACAAAGAAGGTATTAAGGTGGATCCGGCAAAGATAGAAACTGTTGAAAAGTGGGAAACCCCGAAAACTCCGAAACACATACGCCAGTTTTTAGGACTAGCTGGTTACTACAGAAGGTTCATCCAAGACTTTTCCAGAATAGCAAAACCCTTGACTGCATTAACGCATAAAGGGAAGAAATTTGAATGGAATGATGAACAAGAGAAAGCGTTTCAGTTATTGAAGAAAAAGTTAACTACGGCACCTATATTGTCATTGCCTGAAGGGAATGATGATTTTGTGATTTATTGTGATGCATCAAAGCAAGGTCTCGGTTGTGTATTAATGCAACGAACGAATGTGATTGCTTATGCGTCTAGACAATTGAAGATTCACGAACAAAATTATACGACGCATGATTTGGAATTAGGCGCGGTTGTTTTTGCATTAAAGACTTGGAGGCACTACTTATATGGGGTCAAAAGTATTATATATACCGACCACAAAAGTCTTCAACACATATTTAATCAGAAACAACTGAATATGAGGCAGCGTAGGTGGATTGAATTATTGAATGATTACGACTTTGAGATTCGTTACCACCCGGGGAAGGCAAATGTGGTAGCCGATGCCTTGAGCAGGAAGGACAGAGAACCCATTCGAGTAAAATCTATGAATATAATGATTCATAATAACCTTACTACTCAAATAAAGGAGGCGCAACAAGGAGTTTTAAAAGAGGGAAATTTAAAGGATGAAATACCCAAAGGATCGGAGAAGCATCTTAATATTCGGGAAGACGGAACCCGGTATAGGGCTGAAAGGATTTGGGTACCAAAATTTGGAGATATGAGAGAAATGGTACTTAGAGAAGCTCATAAAACCAGATACTCAATACATCCTGGAACGGGGAAGATGTACAAGGATCTCAAGAAACATTTTTGGTGGCCGGGTATGAAAGCCGATGTTGCTAAATACGTAGGAGAATGTTTGACGTGTTCTAAGGTCAAAGCTGAGCATCAGAAACCATCAGGTCTACTTCAACAACCCGAAATCCCGGAATGGAAATGGGAAAACATTACCATGGATTTCATCACTAAATTGCCAAGGACTGCAAGTGGTTTTGATACTATTTGGGTAATAGTTGATCGTCTCACCAAATCAGCACACTTCCTGCCAATAAGAGAAGATGACAAGATGGAGAAGTTAGCACGGCTGTATTTGAAGGAAGTCGTCTCCAGACATGGAATACCAATCTCTATTATCTCTGATAGGGATGGCAGATTTATTTCAAGATTCTGGCAGACATTACAGCAAGCATTAGGAACTCGTCTAGACATGAGTACTGCCTATCATCCACAAACTGATGGGCAGAGCGAAAGGACGATACAAACGCTTGAAGACATGCTACGAGCATGTGTTATTGATTTCGGAAACAGTTGGGATCGACATCTACCGTTAGCAGAATTTTCCTACAACAACAGCTACCATTCAAGCATTGAGATGGCGCCGTTTGAAGCACTTTATGGTAGAAAGTGCAGGTCTCCGATTTGTTGGAGTGAAGTGGGGGATAGACAGATTACGGGTCCGGAGATTATACAAGAAACTACCGAGAAGATCATCCAAATTCAACAACGGTTGAAAACCGCCCAAAGTCGACAAAAGAGCTACGCTGACATTAAAAGAAAAGATATAGAATTTGAAATTGGAGAGATGGTCATGCTTAAAGTTGCACCTTGGAAAGGCGTTGTTCGATTTGGTAAACGAGGGAAATTAAATCCAAGGTATATTGGACCATTCAAGATTATTGATCGTGTCGGACCAGTAGCTTACCGACTAGAGTTACCTCAACAACTCGCGGCTGTACATAACACTTTCCACGTCTCGAATTTAAAGAAATGTTTTGCTAAAGAAGATCTCACTATTCCGTTAGATGAAATCCAAATCAACGAAAAACTTCAATTCATCGAAGAACCCGTCGAAATAATGGATCGTGAGGTTAAAAGACTTAAGCAAAACAAGATACCAATTGTTAAGGTTCGATGGAATGCTCGTAGAGGACCCGAGTTCACCTGGGAGCGTGAAGATCAGATGAAGAAGAAATACTCGCATCTATTTCCAGAAGATTCGTCAACACCTTCAACAGCTTAAAATTTCGGGACGAAATTTATTTAACGAGTAGGTACTGTAGTGACCCGAACTTTTCCATGTTTATATATATTAATTGAGATTGATATTTACATGATTAAATGTTTCCAATATGTTAAGCAATCAAACTTGTTAAGACTTGATTAATTGAAATATGTTTCATATAGACAATTGACCACCCAAGTTGATCGGTGATTCACGAACGTTAAAACTTGTAAAAACTATATGATGACATATATATGGATATATATATATATATATAGTTAACATGATACTATGATAAGAAAACATATCATAAAGTATATTAACAATGAACTACATATGTAAAAACAAGACTACTAACTTAATGATTTTTGAACGAGACATATATGTAACGATTATCGTTGTAAAGACATTTAATGTATATATATATCATATTAAGAGATATTCATACATGATAATATCATGATAATATAATAATTTAAAATCTCATTTGATATTATAAACATTGGGTTAATAACATTTAACAAGATCGTTAACCTAAAGGTTTCAAAACAACACTTACATGTAACGACTAACGATGACTTAACGACTCAGTTAAAATGTATATACATGTAGTGTATTTAGATGTATTAAAATACTTTTGGAAGACTTCAAGACATATATCAAAACACTCATACTTAACGAAAATGGTTACAGTTACTTTTCCATTCTTTTCTTTCATCAAGAATTCTAGTCGTATTCTTACCCGTATTATACACAGCTTCAAAACGTACTTACTATGAGTATATACCAATAGGAACTAGCATGGGATTCCACTCTTGATTATGTCATGTATGACTAATCAATTTTAACTTCTACCATGAGCTAGTCAACTAACTAGAACTCCTTTTAACCCCACTCACCACTCACCAATTACCACTCATCATTCACTCCATTTCACTTCCAATTCTCTTTCTAATTCTCTCTCAACACACCCACACTATTATGAACGTATTTTTCCAGTAGTTAATCATCATATTCATCAAAAATCACTTCAAGAATCAAGCTATAATCATCATGGGAAGAACACTTCAAGAACACTTCAAAAATCCCTTCAAGTTTACTAATTTACTTCCAAGCTTTCTAATCCATTCCAAGTAATCATCTAAGATCAAGAAACCTTTGTTATATACAGTAGGTTATCTTTCTTATTCAAGGTAATATTCATATTCAAACTTTGATTCAATTTCTATAACTATAAACTATCTTAATTCGAGTAAAAATCTTACTTGAACTTGTTTTTGTGTCATGATCCTACTTCAAGAACTTTCAAGCCATCCAAGATCCTTTGAAGCTAGATCATTTCTTGTCACTTCCAGTAGGTTTACCTACTAAACTTGAGGTAGTAATGATGTTCATAACATCATTCGATTCATATATATAAAACTATCTTATTCGAAGGTTTAAACTCGTAATCACTAGAACATAGTTTAGTTAATTCTAAACTTGTTCGCAAATAAAAGTTAATCCTTCTAACTTGACTTTTAAAATTAACTAAACACATGTTCTATATCTATATGATATGCTAACTTAATGATTTAAAACCTGGAAACACGAAAAACACCGTAAAACCGGATTTACGCCGTCGTAGTAACACCGCGGGCTGTTTTGGGTTAGTTAATTAAAAACTATGATAAACTTTGATTTAAAAGTTGTTATTCTGAGAAAATGATTTTTATTATGAACATGAAACTATATCCAAAAATTATGGTTAAACTCAAAGTGGAAGTATGTTTTCTAAAATGGTCATCTAGACGTCGTTCTTTCGACTGAAATGACTACCTTTACAAAAACGACTTGTAACTTATTTTTCCGACTATAAACCTATACTTTTCTGTTTAGATTCATAAAATAGAGTTCAATATGAAACCATAGCAATTTGATTCACTCAAAACGGATTTAAAATGAAGAAGTTATGGGTAAAACAAGATTGGATAATTTTTCTCATTTTAGCTACGTGAAAATTGGTAACAAATCTATTCCAACCATAACTTAATCAACTTGTATTGTATATTATGTAATCTTGAGATACCATAGACACGTATACAATGTTTCGACCTATCATGTCGACACATCTATATATATTTCGGAACAACCATAGACACTCTATATGTGAATGTTGGAGTTAGCTATACAGGGTTGAGGTTGATTCCAAAATATATATAGTTTGAGTTGTGATCAATACTGAGATACGTATACACTGGGTCGTGGATTGATTCAAGATAATATTTATCGATTTATTTCTGTACATCTAACTATGGACAACTAGTTGTAGGTTACTAACGAGGACAGCTGACTTAATAAACTTAAAACATCAAAATATATTAAAAGTGTTGTAAATATATTTTAAACATACTTTGATATATATGTATATATTGTTATAGGTTCGTGAATCAACCAGTGGCCAAGTCTTACTTCCCGACGAAGTAAAAATCTGTGAAAGTGAGTTATAGTCCCACTTTTAAAATCTAATATTTTGGGATGAGAATACATGCAGGTTTTATAAATGATTTACAAAATAGACACAAGTACGTGAAACTACATTCTATGGTTGAATTATCGAAATCGAATATGCCCCTTTTTATTAAGTCTGGTAATCTAAGAATTAGGGAACAGACACCCTAATTGACGCGAATCCTAAAGATAGATCTATTGGGCCTAACAAACCCCATCCAAAGTACCGGATGCTTTAGTACTTCGAAATTTATATCATATCCGAAGGGTGTCCCGGAATGATGGGGATATTCTTATATATGCATCTTGTTATTGTCGGTTACCAGGTGTTCACCATATGAATGATTTTTATCTCTATGTATGGGATGTGTATTGAAATATGAAATCTTGTGGTCTATTGTTACGATTTGATATATATAGGTTAAACCTATAACTCACCAACATTTTTGTTGACGTTTTAAGCATGTTTATTCTCAGGTGATTATTAAGAGCTTCCGCTGTCGCATACTTAAATAAGGACAAGATTTGGAGTCCATGCTTGTATGATATTGTGTAAAAACTGCATTCAAGAAACTTATTTTGTTGTAACATATTTGTATTGTAAACCATTATGTAATGGTCGTGTGTAAACAGGATATTTTAGATTATCATTATTTGATAATCTACGTAAAGCTTTTTAAACCTTTATTGATGAAATAAAGGTTATGGTTTGTTTAAAAATGAATGCAGTCTTTGAAAAACGTCTCATATAGAGGTCAAAACCTCGCAACGAAATCAATTAATATGGAACGTTTTTAATCAATAAGAACGGGACATTTCAGAAATAATGGACACAATAAAAATTGATTAGAAACGGATTAATTAACAATATGAAATTTTATTAAGAATCCACGCTAACAAAATCCTAGCTAACTGTTCCTAGCTAACTGTTCCTAGCTAACTGTTATTTCCGTATTACATTTTATTTATCGCAATTTAATTATCGCAATTTATTTTATCGCAATTTAATTCTCGCAATTTTATTTATTGTTATTTAATTTCTGTTATTTACTTTACGCACTTTATTTATCGTTATTTAATTTCTGTTATTTATTTTACGCACTTTAAATATCGGGACACGTATTCAGGGTTTTGACATATCATATCGACGCATCTATATATATTATTTGGAATCACCATAGACACTCTATATGCAGTAATGATCGAGTTCTCTATACAGGGTTGAGGTTGATTCTACAATAATATATATAGTTTGAGTTGTGATCGAGTCTGAGACATATACGGGTCACGACACGTATTAATTAATTCGAATATTATATATTAAACTATATATGAATTACTGGACTGTTACTGTGGACTATCAACTGTGGACTACCATCACTGGACAATTAAAATAAATTAAAATATTGATTATAACATATGAAACTAAACAATTCTTCAAGTTTGCCACTTGATTTCATTTTAAACCCCATTCGTATCATCATAATTACAATCTGCGTTCAAACCTTTCATAATTCTTGAAAACACCTCAATCGGGAGGATGAACCAACCACACTTCATCTACGGAAGGAAAGATTTATGCATATAATTATGCACCTGAGAAACTCTCGGCAACTGAGTAAAAGTTTAACACGTAGCCGCGTCAGATCCTTTGGCATTTATTAGCAAAAATAACTTTGAGATCCCTTTTCAAGGTAGCCAATTTTGTCACAGCTCCAGCAAGTCAACTTCGACTTTTCATTCGAAGTAGCCTTACTATAATCCTGATATATACGATTACCCTTTTGATACCGGAGAATTCTTTTATATTCCACCATATTACCAGCAGACATACCAGCAACCGCGTTACTTCTTGGCTTAAATCTCTCTGACAAATCATTATATTTATTCATTGAAACCCTATCATATACTCATCCGCATCTTGTAACGAGAACTGTCATACCAATTACCGGGAATCAGCAATCAATACTTTGAAAACTCACAGCATATCTACATCAACAGTTATATGTATAACATTTATTTCTTAGAATTATGATCTTTCATTCTGAAATTCCGAAAAGCACCCAGTCTGCGAATTAATACTCTGAATGTTGAAAAAGCTGAATGAAGCAGCAGAAACTGTAGATAACCGTAAACAACCATAATCATCGAAAGTTTGATGATAAAGAATAGTATGTTGGAAAAGCTCAGAAAAGTTGGAACTGGAAAACGGATTGAGCTAACCACGAAGGAGACCAAGGACAAATACAAGGACCAAACCCTATATTCAAAGGATCCAGGTAATTCTGGATCTGAAGAAACCTTCAACGAATATCTTGCTCCGTACTCATGTTAAAATCTTGCGAAAAATCTTCCTCATCAACCATCGAACTTAGAAATTTCAAAATATCGTCATCAATATCTTCGATATTTCTGAGGATATTTTCATAAATATTCTTGTCCGAAATTATATACCTCCTTGTGCTTCCTGTGTATCATTATATTGGAAACATTCAATAGAAAATTTAGTACCGAAAAGAAGATTATGCGAAACTAGGAAGAAAGCCGGGGACAAATCACAAAGAATAAGTTTGACTTCAAAGAATCCAAATGATTCAATACCTACTGAAATCTTTAGCGAATACCTTGCTTCTGACTCCAAACTCTTGCGGACAAATTTTCTTCACCATCCTTCGATATTAGATATTCCAAGATATCATCGTATCATTCATTATAAATATCCTCCATATTTCTGAAGATATTTTCATAACTGTTCTTATCTGAAATCATTAATCTCATCGTGCTATCAGTAGAAACTGTTAGTTTCTATATTCTGTAAACTTTTGAGCTTAAAATATGAATGTTATTGAAGTAATGTGGGGAACTGATGCATGAGTTAGTATAATATAATGACACTTGATCAATGTGATTATATTACAGTAAGTCATGCTGAGTTTCTAAATGGGACATGATGATTCACAGATTATAACGTCATCATGTGCCATGTTACACGACTCTTACATTTTATATGATATATAAACATATCAAGAACATATTTTCTTGATAGTTCTATCTTTCCCGGATATTCTGGTAATTTGACGAATCAAGATCGTGCTATTACCATTTCTTTCTTAGAAGATTAACTATGTTCATTTCGAAATTCATATCTATGAATTCCGGACCGTTGCTAGCTTTACTAGGAGTCGAGAGGAGAATAAAAAGGCAAAGAGCTCCAAAATATAAGAGAAAATATAAAGCCCAATAACAACACGGAGGTTACAAACCGTGAATATTAATACGAATAACAATATAAAGACACGGTATAATTAAGAATAGTATCACCCCAAGGTAATAGTAGAAGTAAACAGATTCTTCTGTTGGAAGATTAAAAAGAAGGATGACAGAAATGATAATTAGGAAAATATCAAAAAAAATTAGAAGTGGATTAAGCATTTTCACAATCTTTTGGATGTACGAACTAAGAAAGAAAGTATAGAAATGGTGAGAATCATGGAACGGAAGAGCTTAATTTATAATGGAAATGTCAGACAGAGTAATCGAGGTAGATCACCGTATTTAATTATAGAGATCTTAATTTCCTTACTCACCGAAGAATCATATCTTTTTGATTTCGAAGATTTTCTTTAAATCCCTTAAATTCCGGAATTCAATCGCGACTACGTCAAAAGTTATGGAAAATCTTCATTTCTTCATCTCGATCTTTTGTAATAGCTTCATTCATACGCTTCGATTAATCGAATCATTTTATCCATATTACTCAATGATGATAAAACTCTATTTATCAACTCATAAACGTCATGAAAACATTTTTGTAGTTAACCATGACCACCTCACTCAAATTTTGGGACGAAATTTCTTTAACGGGTAGGTACTGTGATGACCCGGGAATTTCCGACCAAATTTAAACTTGAATCTTATTTGATTTTGATACGATAAACAAAGTCTGTAATGTTGAAGTCTCAAAACCTTGGAACTGTGTTCATGTATACATTTGACCTTGACTAATCCCGACGATTCACGAACAATTGTTTGTAAAATAAAATGCAAAATAATTAAGTGTAATTTAAAATGAATCTACATATATAAATATATATGATCTCTATGTATAATTATTATGATATTTATATTTGTAAAATATATAAAATTGATAAATATTAAATTTTAAATATATGTTATTGTATATATATTATTATTAAATAATTAAATGTTACATGATTAACAAATTTTAATATTAATATATTAAATGTATTTATGAGATAAAAATAGTTGTTGTAGTTATATTATCACTTTCATTGTTACTATTAATATTATTATTGTTATTAGTGTAACCCTAATGTTAGGTTTAGTAAAATAATAATATTAAATATAAATATTGTTATTATTAGTATTATCATGTTTATCATTATTATTATTGGTAAAATTATCATATTATCATATTATCATTTATACATAATTACTAATATCATTATTAAAATTATCATGTAATACAATTTTTTTTTAAATCTAGTTAATTAATATTATTATTATATCATTAGTGTTTTTATTATTATTAATAAAATTAATAAGTATCATTATTATGTTATTATTTATTAATATTAATATTAATATTATTAATTAAACTATATTATATACATATAGATATGTGGACGTACACTGTATCCATCCCAATCAATCAATATGTTTTTTTTTATTTTTCTTCTTTCAATCTCTGTATACTCGTGTTCCATTGTCGTTGAAATCTCCCATAAAAAGAAATCAATTGTATCAAGTCTTGAGGTATATAAGTCGTTCAATCCTTTCATTACATTTACCAATTTCAAATCCTTTCACAGATTCAATTTATTTTTTTATACATATACCGATACCATTGTTCTTGAAAATTTATACCATAATTCGATTTTGATTTTCATTTAAAAATCTAAAATTGCAGTTTGGTTAGAAAGCTTGAGTCTAATCTATCTGCTAAGTTTCAAGTTCCAAATTTTGTTAACGAGCTTGAATTTTAGAGTCAAAGTGTTAATTACAAAAGTCAACTAATTTGTTCTTGAGAAAAATTGGAATTCGTTTTTATGATTTGAGTTAAATTGTTGATATAGAAAGATTTTAGGAGCAATTTGAAACAAGATTGGTGTTGTAATCTTTGGGTAAAACTTTATAAATTTCAAAATCAATTTTTTTTTATGCGACGATGAACAGCAGCATATATTTTTTTTTTCATTTTCGCTTTGTTTTGATTCAGTTAAACAATCAGCTAAATCTTTCTGTTTACTAATAAATCTGAAAATGTAATGGGTTTATTCATCTGTCGTGATTTAATGAGTACCAGTCGATTGAGAGATGAAGAAGAAGGAGACCATTGTAATCGAGTTATAAATTTTTAGTCAGGGTTATAAAACAGAAATGTAAGGATGGATGGTTGGTTAAGGCAGGTGTCGGGTATGCGAGAGGTCGCGGGTTCGAGTCCCGGCTTGGGCAGTTTTTGTATATTTTTGGGCCTTTAAAGGTATAAACATTATATATATTTTTATTATTATTATTATTACTATTATTATTATTATTATTATTATTATTATTATTATTATTATTTAGTATTAATATTATTATTATTGTTATGAAGTATTAGTATTATTATGCTTGTTATCATTATTATTATGAATAACATTATTAGAATCAATATAATTAAAAGTTATCATCTTCACTTTTGTTATTAGTATTATCATTATATTATGATTTTGAATACGACATTGAAAATGATTAACATTAGGAAGTATTAGGATGTATGTGCTTATAGTTAAAGATAATTAAGATACAATTAAGAATATATAAAGATGGAATAATTAGATTACCAATGTAATTATAAGATCTAATGATTGAAAATCATAATGTAATTTATGATTCGAACGAAAAATTATTATTATTATCATTTTATCATTTTTAAGAGTTTCATTAGAATTAGTATCAATAAAGTTATTATCAAATGTATTTTTGTATAGAATTATCATTATCATTATTATTATTATTTTTTTAAATATTATTATTAAAATGACTATTAGATTGTATAAAAGCATATCTAAAACATATAACCTAATTCTATCATTAAATTATTAGTTATTTAAGATATATAAAATAAATAAATTTAAGATATCAATGGAACATAAAATTTATTAAAATAACAATGTCATCACTAATAATAATATATTTGTTTGATTACAATTATGTATATTAATAAATATACAAATGATATAGGTTCGTGAATCCGAGGTCAACCCTGCATTGTTCAGTTGCTTAATGTCGTTATATGTATTTTTACTATAAAATACATTAGGTGAGTTTATTTGCTCCCTTTTTAAATGCTTTTGCAATATATATTTTTGGAACTGAGAATACATGCGCTGCTTTTATAACTATTTTATGAAATAGACACAAGTACTCAAAAGTACATTCTATGGCTGGATTATTAAACCGAATATGCCCATTTTTATTAAGTCTGGTAATCTAAGAATTAGGGAACAGACACCCTAATTGACGCGAACTCTAAAGATAGATCTATCGGGCCAACAAGCCCCATCCAAAGTACCGGATGCTTTAGTACTTCGAAATTTATATCATGTCCGAAGGAGGATCCCGGAATGATGGGGATATTCTTATATACATATTGTGAATGTCGGTTACCAGGTGTGCAATCCATATGAATGATATTTTTGTCTCTATGTATGGGACGTATGTTTATGGGAAATGGAATTATGAAATCATGTGGTCTATTAAAAATTATGAAATGATTATTTATGATAACCTAATGAACTCACCAACCTTTTGGTTGACACTTGAAAGCATGTTTATTCTCAGGTATGAAAGAAGTCTTCCGCTGTGCAATTGCTCATTTTAAAGATATTACTTGGAGTCATTCATGACATGTTTCAAAAGACGCTGCATTCGAGTCATTGAGTTCATCAAGATTAATATTAAGTCAATTATAATTATATATATTATGAAATGGTAGGCATACCGTCAACTTTTGATGTAATGAAATATTGTCTTTTCAAAAACGAATGCAATGTTTGTAAAATGTATCGTATAGAGGTCAAATACCTCGCGATGTAATCAACTATTGTGAATCGTTTATAATCGATACGGATTTCATCCGGACGGATTAGGACGGGTCCTTTCAAATGTGGTGGATGGAAGGGATCACCTTCTTCTTGTCTCCAATGATTAAGTAGAATACGAACCCATCCCCAATTCATCCAAAATAGATGATGGCTAATTGGTTGACCCATTCCTGTCACACTGCTTTCGGAGCTCGAGTGAAACTCCATATCGGAATTCGAGGGACTTGAACTAGTGGAGAGTTCAATTTCGTACGATTGAATAAAGGATTTTTCGATATGAAATGATTTTCGGATATCGGATGGTATTCTAATTACATAGAATATCTATATATATAGAGCAAAAGATTTCATAAATTACGGAGGAATTTACGGAATATGTTAGGCAAAGTTTATAGTAACAGATACGCTAAGATATGAATTAGCATATACGCTAAAATATGAACTTTGTCTATACACTATTTATGCAATCAATGCAGTAAGATGTGTCTAGACTAAGAATGATAAGCATGTAATTTTCTAATGGTGATAAGCAGATGATTTCCGACTAGAAATGATAAGCAAAATTTTTGACATGCAGTTAAGGTCGAAGTCCAGACTCACTAATGCATCTTAATAACTATCCGTTAGACACACTAATGCAAGACATGGTTCGCTAAGACCACCGCTCTGATACCAACTGAAACACAGTTATGGACGCATCCCACTCAGTGCCTTCCCAGCTAACCACCTGGTGACCACTGAGCGTACCTCAGACACTGATTTTACGGCCCGCCTCTCGGCAACGTACATCTAACCCTAACAGGGACCGCGAGGGGTAAGAGCCAATGCTTCATCACAGGTAACACTGTGAGAACCCCCTCTATGATTAACCCGCTAATAAACGGCATTAAACCAGCTCTGATACCAACTGAAACGACCCGTCCATATTACTATAAAAGCGGTACATTATTCATTGGTCCCATAGCGAGGTATTTGACCTCTATATGATACGTTTTAGAAAATATTGCATTTGTTTCATAAAAAACACACCATTATTATACATAATGTATGTTTTAAACAAGTGGGCGATTATTTAAGAAATATTCCCCAAAATACATCGGTTTCCAAATACTACACACGTGACATAACAGTCGAATATAATACATGACAAAGGTTTTATTGAATGCAACACTTTATTTAAACCAAAAACATGAGACTCCATGCACAGCTTGCTCAGATAATGCAACAGCGGAAGACTTTGTTAAGGACCTGAGAATAAACATGCTTAAACAGTCAACACAAAGGTTGGTGAGATATATAGGTTTAGCATCGATATAAATATAGACCACAAGATTTCATAGTTATAAATATATGTACACTCGCAAGTGTATAAATGTATTCTATAAGTTGTTGAGCGCTTCGGTAACCATACTTAACCATTAATGTGGCATATTCCCTTTATTATGAAATCTCCCTACACTGTACCAAGTGTAGTAAAAACAGAGTACTATGCAACCGTTTACGATACTAGAGCGACTAGCCCGGTTGGGGTTGTCAAACCCGATAGATCTATCAATAGGATTCGCGTATACATGTTCTTACAACATGTAAATATTAGTTACCAAGCTATTAGGGAAGATATGCAAAGTGGTACAACTCAACGTAGAATATATTTTAAGTACTTGTGTCTATGGCGTAAAACATAAAATGCATGTATTCTCATCCCAAAATATTTGTAGAGTTTAAAAATGGGACTATATACCCACAGTAGTAAAAGTATATTAATAATAAGTTTTCAACTTATTAAAAATATGACCGTCGTCCTTGGATTCACGAACCTATAACAATAATAACGATTCAGATAATAATACGACATATGAATAAAATAAAGCAAGTTCATAGAATACTTATATAATAATTTTTAACATTTTATGTTAGTAGTCCATTGTTAGTAGTCATTTGTTAGTAGTCCGAAAAGTCCAACAGTCCAATAATCGGTATATATATATATATATATATATATATATATATATATATATATATATATATATATATATATAATCTTAGAATTACCCCCACGACGTATTGTATACGTATTGTATTTGCATCAACCCAGAGACGTATTGTATACGTATTGTCTTAGAATTAACTAAGACGTATTGTGTACGTATTGTCTTGGGATTTATCAAAATGTATTGTATACTTATTGTGTTAGGACGTACCAAGAATATTATTATACATATATACAATCACAGAATTAACCAAGATTATATTATTTTGTTATACTACTGATAACATGTCCAAATATATATAGGATATAGGAAAAGTTAACAAGGATATGGTTAATATAGTTTTTATAATATAAATATCGTCCATACAACGTTAATTTTAGCAGATTTTGTTTTGCTCGCCAAATATTCATTACAACTCCGTTTAAAGTGAATTAAATTGCTATGGATTCCTTAAGAAGTTAATTTTACAAAACCAATTCAAAAATTTCATCCCAAGTAGTAATTTTTAGAGCTTTACCCTCTTTTTGTGTCGGTGGACAGATTTAGAAAAATCCCGGCATCCACCCAATATATGATTTTTGATAAAATACTTCCACTTTGTCTAAAATCATGAAACAAATACTGGAAGTCTTATTTACATATATTAACATATTTCCAAAGTCTTAGCCCCGAACTCAAAGTCTAATATAGGTTTTTAATTCCCAACCCAAAACAACCCGCTTTTTACCGAATGGAGATTAAAGGATATATGTTAAGTTTCAAGGTGTTCTTCATATGTACAAGTTATAAGTTCTTATATTAACTTAATATAACATCATAATACATATAAATAAGTGTTATTAGAGTTAAGTTAGAAAGATTAGATTAGTTTTTCAAACAAGTTTAGAATCAACTAAACTATGTTCTAGTTTATAAATTCTTATATAGATAGCTATAAACATATGAATTGAACAAGAATTTAGTCAAGGTTAGTACCTTGGTTTTGAAGCTTGAACTTGCTAGAAATAGATGAAGAATAAAAAAAAGGGATACTAGAACTAGAGAGAGTATGTGTGTGTAAGTAAACATGAAGTAAAAATTAGAAAATGAAATGGTAAAAATTATTATTATTATTACTCCCTCTGTTATATTACTAGAACTAGGCAAGGTTAGTTCATTTGTTGCACACTTACATCTATATTACTCCCTCTGTTATATTATTATTATTATTATTATTATTATTATTATTATTATTATTATTATTATTATTATTAAGATTAATATTATTATTAATCTTATTATTATTAGTATTATTAATTAGTATTATACATAAAATACTACGACGAGGTTATGAGCGTGTTACTTTCAAAAATGGGTTTTCGAGCGGGATAGAGCTAAGGAAATTATGGGCTACTGCCATGGAGGTTATGGGTAATGTTCATGGGTAATATTCGCAAGTCAAACCTAGTGTTTATTATCTCCGTTACGTCTACGTACTTTCGTGCAATATTGAATCACAATATTGATACGTGAGCATTCATATCTTATCTTTTATATATTAATTGTGTATCCATGTCTAGTGCTCGAGTATATATATTTATGCATGCATGTATGCTAAATTTCGTCGTTAAACAGTTTATAATGAATCACGAATTAAATACATATATTACTGGTAAATGGTATATGATATACATGTTTTTGAAAAGCTGGCGAAAAATCAATAACTTTTCATTTTGATATCGAATAATTTCGATGAACGGATTAAAAGATATGATCAACTGAATTATGATTGACGTTAATTGAAATTGCTTTTGAATCTACAATTAAGATTTAAACAACTTGTTTACGAGATTGATAAATTGGATTTTTTGAATATTACCAACCGAGTAAATGAATCCTTATATAAGGTACGTCTCGTTTTGTTAAACAACTATCAAAATTGACTTTTTGAAACGACTTTGGATAACTTTTGTATGTCGATATTGAGCATTAGGATTGTGATACACTATGACCTGACCTAGCTTGATAAACATTTATTGACCAACATATGTTCTCTAGGTTGAGATCTACGGTTATTTGGTAATCCGAGTTTCGATCACATTTTGGTGAACGACTTTATATGCTGCTAAGGTGAGTTTCATTTGCTCCATTTTTAATTGCTTTTGCAATCTATATTTTTGGGCTGAGAATACATGCGCTGTTTAATAACTGTTTTATGAAATGAATACAAATACTAAAACTGATTTTGCGTGAGTTTCATTTGCTCCCTTTTTAATTGCTTTTGCAATCTATATTTTTGGGCTGAGAATACATTCACTTTACTTTAAACGCAATGGATACAAGTACATACTTAATTCTACACTGAGTTTGAACAGAAAATCCCTTAGCTTTGGTAACTAGTAACTGCCAGTTATAAGAACTGGTGGGCACGAGTAGTTGTATATGGATCCATAGGGCTTGACATCCTCGTCTGTTCCAGGTATAAAAACCCTAGCCTGAACTATAAAACAGACGTATGCTATTTGAGTTTAGTACACGTTGTATTGCGTGTATTGTACATGTTGGTTGCATGTATGTTAAAACAGGGGTACTTATTATAACGTTAAAGCTTAGTTACCAGGGTGCTCAATCTTGTAGAATATTTGATAAACGTTTCTGGATGAAACAATTGAAATCTTGTGATCCACCTTTATATACAGATTATATGAAACAATAAAACTATGAACTCACCAACCTTTGTGTTGACACTTGTTAGCATGTTTATTCTCAGGTTTCCTAGAAGTCTTTCGCTGTTTGCTTATGTGTTAGACAAGCTATGTGCATGGAGTCTTACATGACATATTTTTCAAGGAAACGTTGCATTCACCAAATCATCACCATGTATCTTATTTTGACTGCATTGTCAATAGAAGTATTATTATAAACTATTATTTATGGTGATTGTCTATATGTAGAAATCATCAGATGTCGAAAACCTTTGATTTAAATGTTCATTTATAGTGTGCCTTTTTAAAAGAATGCAATGTTTACAAAACGTATCATATAGAGGTCAAATACCTCGCAATGAAATCGATGAATGATGTGTTCGTCCATATGGATTTGGAGCAATCATCACAGTTGGTATCAGAGCGTTAGTCATAGCGAACTAGGTCTTGCATTAGTGTGTCTAACTGATAGTTGTTAGGATGCATTAGTATGTCTGGACTTCGACTGTGTCTGCATGTCAAAAGTTTTGCTTATTGTAATGACCCAGAATTTTCCGACCAAATTATACTTATGAGATTAATATTTACATAAATTAAACCATACCAACATGATAAGCAATCCAAATTGTTGAGACTTGTGTTTTTGAAAAGAGTTTTACATAACGTTTGACCGTCCAATATGACCGATGATATCACGAACTATATAACATACGATAATTATACGTTTGTGTATATATATGTATTTATATATATTTAACATGATCTAAGAATGGTTTGACATCTCATTGTGTACTAATGACAATGAGTTATAAGTATATTTTGAAACTACTAACTTAAGTTTTCAAAACGATAACTATACGTAACATTCTTTGATATATATACTTATAATCTATAATGCTTATACATGTATCGTATATATAATGTATTTAATCACTTTTTAAGGACTTAAATACATAAAACAATATAAGTATATTCACAAAAGATAGCTATATTTGAATTTTCGTTCCGTTTCCTCAACATTTCTATACGTATATCTAGGGTATATGTACCCGTATCATACCCAGCTTCTATACGTATTTACTATTAGTATATACACATCAAATCAACATCTTAATCAACATTATTACTGCCGTAGATATGAGGTAACTAGAATTTGTCAAGTAGTATGAATTATTAGTAAGAAAACAAAATTAGCAATCCTTTTCTTTCTTTATAAACTAAAAACGTTTTTATAAATGAACACCATTTCTTCACTCCATTTTCTCATACCTACACCCTCATTTCTCTCTAAAAATACTCCTAACTTCATACTTGATCATCTCCAAGCATTTTTCCCATCATTTAGCTTCAATTACAAGCCTTAAACACCATAAGAAAACTCTTTCAAGAACATATCAAAATAACCACCCATTTGAAGAAGTTTACTTCCAACCTTTTGATCTAACTCCACCACTCTTTGATTCTAAGATTATTTCTTATCTTTTGCAGTAACTTTGTCCAAGTAACTTGAGGTAGTAACCTTGTTCATAATCTTATTCAATTCATATTCATATAGTTATCTTATTTTGTGGTATAAAATTTTAACAACAAGAACATAGTTTGAATGATTTCAAACTTATTCGCAAACTAAATAGATCCTTCTAACTTGACTTTTAAAACACTTCAAGACCTGTAATTTATCATAATGATATGCTAACCTAACAAGATATAACTTGGTTTTACAAAGAACATCTTAAAAACCGAATCTACGTCGTCGGAGTGCAACCGGGGGCTGTTTTGGGTTGGATAATTAAAAACCATCTTGAACTTTGAATTGGAAGTTCATGTTCTGGAAAAATGATATTTCTTATGAATATGTTAACACATAAAAATTTCATGGTTTAACTCAAAGTGTAAGTATTTTTAGAAAAATGATCATTAAATGTTGTTTTTATGATGGAAAATGATCACTTTCATAAGTTTCACCAAAGTTTGACCTATAACCTATGATTTCGAATAAAAACTAAGGTATTTTCAGTTCATATTCTTAAAATTTGACTCGATCCAAGGAAGTGGCAAGTTGAACCAACAAAAACGGAGTTGTAATGAAGAAACTACGACTAAAACAAGATTGGGTATCCGAAGCTAGTTTAGCTACGAAAATATTTGGAGAAAAAGTAAATTAATCATATATTTTCTAATTAATATGATATTTTATATATAATTACTTATGATTTGATTTTATATATTTCAGGACCACCCGTAAACAACACGAGAAGATTAATCATAAGACCTCATGATTGTACGCAACACGTCATTTGACAACACGGTATTTTATGTACGCAACACGTCATTTGACAACATGGTACCATGGGTCGAGATTAATTCTGATCAATACGAATACGATGGGGTCTTTATTTATTTTATTTAAGCAACTAATTGTGGACCACTAACATCGGACTGCTAACTACGGACTAAGAAAATATTAAAAGTATTAAAAGAATATATATATATATGTAACGATTACTTAAAAAGAAAATATGTTGATATATTATATATATGGTTAGGTTCGTAATATCTATCGGAGACCAAGTCGAATTAAATACCTTCAAGGCAAAAGTGAGTTTCATTTACTCCCTTTTTAATTGCTTTTGCAATATATATTTTTGGGCTGAGAATACATGCGCTGCTTTTATAAATGTTTACAAAATAGGCACAAGTACTTAAAAATATATTCTACATTGAGTTGTACCACTGGCATATTTCCCTGTAGCTTGGTAACTACTATTTACATGGGTATTGTAAACGCGAATCCTGTTGATAGATCTATCGGGCCTGAAAACCCCAACCGGACTGGACGACCAGTATTCAACGGTTGCACAGTACTTCGTTTTGGTGACTACACTTGGTACGGTGTAGTGAGATTTTATAATAAAGGGAATATGCGACGTTGATTAAATGTTAAGTATGGTTACCAAGTTCTCAACCACTTAGAATGCTTTACATACACTTGCGAGTGTATTATGTTTATGATTATGAAATCTTGTGGTCTATTAACATATTGAAATGATTGTTATGATAAACCGATGAACTCACCAACCTTTTGGTTGACACTTTAAAGCATGTTTATTCTCAGGTACGAATTAAGTCTTCCGCTGTGCATTTGCTCAATATAAGGACATTACTTGGAGCCGATCATCGCAATGGGACCAAATGTTGATGACTTTGTCCAGGTGGATTAGGACGGGTCCTTTCACTTATCATTTCTTGTCGAAAATTACCTGTCTATCATCTTAAGTTTAAACGCGTCTTATTGCATTGATTGCATAGATAATATAGACAAAATTCATATCTTAGCGTATCTGTTACTATAAAAAATTTTCCTGTCATCTTCCGAAAATTTCTCCGTGATTTATGGAATTTGGTATTATATATACATATGTAAATTATGTATTGAAGAATACCAAACTAAATTCTATAATCTAGTTCATATCAAAAATCATCTCCCTAATTATACAAGATGGATCCCGTATCTAGTTCAAATTCCTTAAACTCCGACAGCTATTCCGATATGGATATTCACCTGAATTCCGAAGACAGTGTAACCGGAATGGATCAACCAATCAGCCATCACCTATTCTAGATGAATTGGGGATGGGTTTGTAGCATGCTTATTCATTGGAGATAAGAAGAAGGTGATCCCTTCCATCCACCACATTGCCCTCTTGGCGAAGAACCTGAAGCACTTACCGGTGAACCTATTCGAGACACCATTTTCTCTCTCATTTCCAGAGTGTCTCGTCACGATTATATATAATCTCAAATTCTAGATCTTATTCGTCCACTCGTCCGAACTGACAATCACCCTGATATAATAGAAGAAATCAACGAGCTTCGCGCTCGGGTAGTGGCTTTGGAGAATGTGGTGCAAAGGTTACAAGCACCAGCAGCAGCACCGGCAGCAACAGTACCACCATCAGCAACACCAACAGTACCATCACCACCACTAACAACAACATCCGCATCCCACACCTCAACATCACAATCTGTACCTCGAACATCAACGTCATACGCACCATAGATACCAAGGAATACCAACAACAACAAACGATGAAGTATTGATTCATAACTTCATCGAAGAAATATTTTGCAGAGAATATGTAGTTTCTAAAAGTTTTAGAGATTATAAATTCTAGTCCTAGTCAAAAACCAGATGATATTAATATTATGTTAACTCATTAAATCCATGATTACATCTAAGGAAAATATATATGTAGGTATATTTTCATAAAGATTGTAATTAAGAAAATTCTTTTGTACAAACTGTTAATGGTGAGAATATTTTAACGGGTAGGTAATACCCGAGAGATATATAAATTCACAATTAATATGTTACATTCTTCGATTCTGATTCAACAAATCATCAACTATACTCACTACTTTCACAACAATACATATTCTTTTATAAAAATTAAAGCAACCATCCTCATCCAAATTTGATTACATATTTTGATTTTGACAAATCAAAATCCAAGTCAAGATTTAACAAAAGACATCATTCTTAGATTCCTACATCTTTCGAAGCTATACTTTGACTTCAAAACCGTGCTAGAACATCATAGAACCCAGAAAAGTATTTGTATCATTCAAATTCCTAGAACATAATATGAATATTAACGATTACAATCTATATTCAAATCCCTCGAAATTCCTGAAGACACTTCAAATAATGAATCATCGAGATGATGATCCAACCACATGTTACCGCAGTCTTGTACCTGAAAAACCCTTGAAATCAAAGTCATAGTTTAACACGTATCCGTGTCAGACCCTTTGGCATTTATCAGCTAAAATAAATTTTCAATCCCTTTTCAAAATAGACAGTTTTGTCACCACTCTAGCAAATCACCTTCAATTGTTCATTCGAATAAGCCTTATTATAACGATTACCCCTTCATCATTGTTATCGAGGAACCTTTCATATTCCACCACATTAGCAGTAAACTTATCAACAACTTCATTGATCATTAAGCCTCTCTGAAAAATCACGATAATTATTCATTGAAACTCTATCAAGTACTCATATACAACTTGTAACAACAATTGTCATACCAACTACTGGGAATTAGCAAATCAGTATTTTGAATTTCGTAACAATTTTTCGCCAACAGTTATATATATACATATAACGTTTACCTTCAAGACTTACAGACTTCGAATGTGAAGTTTCTGAAAAAAAACCCTAAACTACGAACTAGTTCTCGAATCTTGAAAAATGCTGATGAAGCAGCAAAAACTGTAAACGACCTTAACAGTAAAAAGTTTGATGATAAAGGATAGTGTGCTGGCAAAGCTCAGAAAAAGAGAAAGTTTGGAACTAGAAAACGGATTGAGCAAAGTATGAAAGAGGCTGTGGATAAATCACAAGGTCAAAACCTGCCTTCAAAGAATCCAAATAATTCAGTATCTGCTGAAGCCATTAACGAATACCTTGCTTCCGAATCTAAACCCTTGCGGACAATATTCTTCATCATCCTCTGATATTAGAAATTCTAAGATATCATCGTATCTTTCATTATAAATATCCTCCATATTTCTGGAGATAATTCCATAATCATTCTTATCGGAAATCAATTTTCTCCTTATGATATCTGTATTACATCATAAAAGAAACTATTTTAGTTTCTAAATTCTGAAACCTTCGAGTTTAAAATATGAATATTTTTGAAGTGGTGTTGGGAGCTGGAGCATGAGTTAGTATAATATAATGACACTTGATTAACGTGATTATATTACAGTAAGTCATGCTGAGTTTCTAAATGGAACGTGATGATTCACAGATCATAACGTCATCATGTGCTATGTCATACGACTCTTGTGTTCTAGTTAATCTCTAAAATATTAAGAAAATATTTCTTGATGATTCTGTCTTTTCCAGGTTATTCTGGTAATTTAACAAATCAAGATCGTGCCATTACCATTTTCTTCTTAGAACATTAACAATGTTCATTTCGAAATTCATATCTGCGAATTCTGGACCATTACAAGCAATGCTTAGTCACAAGAAGAAGAAACGAAGGGACAAAACTCCGAAATAGAAATTGGGGTATAAATCGCAGCAAATAAAAGAAAGCATTAACTGGGGATGACAATAATTATAGAAGACAGAAGCAGGAACTTTGAAATATAAGGGAGAATATAAAGCCCGATAATAACACATAAATTACAAACCGTGTATATCAATGTTTATCGCAACATAAAGACACGGGAGAATTAAAAGCACTATAACCCCAAGGGCAAAGTAGAAGTAAGCAGATTCCTCCGGTGGTAGATGAAAAAGAAGAATGATAGTTATGAAAGTTAGGAGTATATCAAGAATCAGAACTGGATGAAGCATTTTTCACAATCATTTGAAAATAGGAAATGAGGAAAAAGATGTAAGAGTGATGAAAATAATGAAACGGAAGAGGTCAATTTATAGCGAAATATCAAACATAGCAATCAAGGCAAATTACGCATTTAATCAAAAGAAATCTTAATTTCCTTAAATTTCGAAGAATCAAATCTTATTTAGATTATGAAGATTTTCTATTCCTTAAATTACGGAAATCGATCGTTAATACATCAAGAGTTAAGAAGAATCTCTGTTCTTCATTTCACTCTTTTACGATAACTTCTCTCATACGCTTCGAATAATCGGATTGTTTTATCCATACTATTCAACGGTGATAAAACTCTATTTATCAACACATATACGTCATGAAAACATTTTTATTGTTAGTCATGACGACATCACTCAAATTTCGGGACGAAATTTCTTTAACGGGTAGGTACTGTGATGACCCGAAAATTTCTGACCAAATTTAAACTTAATCTTTGTATGATTAACATTTCTGACACGATAAGCAAAGTCTGTAAAACTGAATCTCAAAATTTTTGAACTACTTTAATATATTCAAATACCTTTCGGTTGTTCTTGACGATTCGCGAACAATTATATGTATATAGATACATATATATATACTATAACTTGAAAACGTAACAATGTATTAATTGTTTGATACCGTACATTAAACTTATTGGTTTAAATATTTACTTGAATATATATGATAAGTTGGAATATTAATTGTATGAATAACTTGCGACATATATTTAAAACATGTTGATGAATGTTGAAAATATATATTAACAAATAGCGAGACAATGATTTATAGAAGTAAATGACCAAAACACTCGAAAGTTTAAGATACACTTTGAATGATATAGTTTATTGATAATTTAAGATTATATTTTGACAAAGGTACGAGTCACAAAACGTAAATTGCGAGTTTTCTAAGCGTACGAAAATGCGTTCGAGAAACCGGAACCGGGACATAAGTCGAGTGACAACGTACGACTTATCGGAATGAAAATTACAAGTCAACTATGCACGTGAATTTAATATAATATATAATTAATTATATAAATTAAATATATTATAAATATAATTAATAAATATGTCGACGAGGTACACGATAAAACATTGTGAGCTGTAAAACCAATCCATGCGATCGCATGGGAATTGGTCATGGGAGCCATGCGATCGCATGGTGACAGATCCCAGCAAACATCTATAAATTTCGACGATTTTTGTTCATTTGTTGCACACTTACATCTATATTACTCCCTCTGTTATATTATTATTATTATTATTATTATTATTATTATTATTATTATTATTATTATTATTATTATTATTATTATTATTATTATTATTATTAAGATTAATATTATTATTAATCTTATTATTATTAGTATTATTAATTAGTATTATACATAAAATACTACGACGAGGTTATGAGCGTGTCACTTTCAAAAATGGGTTTTCGAGCGGGATAGAGCTAAGGAAATTATGGGCTATTGCCATGGAGGTTATGGGTAATGTTCATGGGTAATATTCGCAAGTCAAACCTAGTGTTTATCATCTCCGTTACGTCTACGTACTTTCCTGCAATATTGAATCACAATATTGATAAGTGAGCATTCATATCTTATCTTTTATATATTAATTGTGTATCCATGTCTAGTGCTCGAGTATATATATTTATGCATGCATGTATGCTAAATTTCGTCGTTAAACAGTTTATAATGAATCATGAATTAAATACATATATTACTGGTAAATGGTATATGATATACATGTTTTTGGAAAGCTGGCGAAAAATCAATAACTTTTCATTTAGATATCGAATAATTTCGATGAACGGATTAAAAGATATGATCAACTGAATTATGATTGACGTTAATTGAAATTGCTTTTGAATCTACAATTAAGATTTAAACAACTTGTTTACGAGATTGATAAATTGGATTTTTTGATTATTACCAACCGAGTAAATGAATCCTTATATAAGGTACGTCTCGTTTTGTTAAACAACTGTCAAAATTGACTTTTTGAAACGACTTTGGATAACTTTTGTATGTCGATATCGAGCATTAGGATTGTGATACACTATGACCTGACCTAGCTTGATAGACATTTATTGACCAACATATGTTCTCTAGGTTGAGATCTACGGTTATTTGGTAATCCGAGTTTCGATCACATTTTGGTGAACGACTTTATATGCTGCTAAGGTGAGTTTCATTTGCTCCCTTTTTAATTGCTTTTGCAATCTATATTTTTGGGCTGAGAATACATGCGCTGTTTAATAACTGTTTTATGAAATGAATACAAATACTAAAACTGATTTTGCGTGAGTTTCATTTGCTCCCTTTTTAATTGCTTTTGCAATCTATATTTTTGGGCTGAGAATACATGCACTTTACTTTAAACGCAATGGATACAAGTACATACTTAATTCTACACTGAGTTTGAACCGAAAATCCCTTAGCTTTGGTAACTAGTAACTGCCAGTTATAAGAACTGGTGGGCGCGAGTAGTTGTATATGGATCCATAGGGCTTGACATCCTCGTCCGTTCCAGGTATAGAAACCCTAGCCTGAACTATAAAACAGACGTATACTATTTGAGTTTAGTACACGTTGTATTGCGTGTATTGTACATGTTGGTTGCATGTATGTTAAAACAGGGGTACTTATTATAACGTTAAAACTTAGTTACCAGGGTGCTTAAACTTGTAGAATATTTGATAAACGTTTCTGGATGAAACAATTGAAATCTTGTGATCCACCTTTATATACAGATTATATGAAACAATAAAACTATGAACTCACCAACCTTTGTGTTGACACTTGTTAGCATGTTTATTCTCAGGTTTCCTAGAAGTCTTCCGCTGTTTGCTTATGTGTTAGACAAGCTATGTGCATGGAGTCTTACATGACATATTTTTCAAGGAAACGTTGCATTCACCAAATCATCACCATGTATCTTATTTTGACTGCATTGTCAACGGAAGTATTGTTGTAAACTATTATTTACGGTGATTGTCAATATGTAGAAATCATCAGATGTCGAAAACCTTTGATTTAAATATTCATTTATGGTGTGCATTTTTAAAAAAATGCAATGTTTACAAAACGTATCATATAGAGGTCAAATACCTCGCAATGAAATCGATGAATGACGTGTTCGTCCATATGGATTTGGAGCGATCGTCACAGTATAGCTATCCTTTATATGTATTGGTATATTATAAAGTGTATTCAATACTTGTAAGGATGTATTTACACTCGTAATACATTATATGTAAATACATTTTAACATAAGTTAATTACGTCGTTTAAATAGTAACATATATATTGTTTGAAAACTCTTTAAATTAGTAGTATGAAAATATATATATATATATATATATATATATATATATATATATATATATATATATATATATATATATATATATATATATATATATATATAATACTTTGTTAATATACTTAATGAGATATTTAATTATCATATTTTCAAGTTAAATATATATAAATCCATATATATACACAATAATTAAACAATTAAACAATTAAATCAAGTTATGACGTTCGTGAATCGTCGGAATAAAAGGGTGACCAAAAGCTTGTGTAAAACTCTTTCCGGAGGTTCAAGATTTATTAAAATTCATTGCTTATCAAGTCGGAATTATATAAAGATTAAGTTTAAATTTGGTCGGAAATTTTCGGGTCGTCACAAACTGTGGCAGTTCTCGGTTTCAAATGGCTGTTAAGTTTTCGGGCCTAGACTCGGCCAAAAAATCGATCAATGACCGAGTCAACTCGGTTAATGACAAAAAATATAAAAATTAGTTAAAAACAAGAAATCGGGGATAAAAAGAGATATGAAATGATGAAATATACATATAAAAAATTGCAGCTCTCAATTGACCGAGTTTATCCCCGAAATTTTGTTTTTAACTGATTTTCAGATTTTTCCCGATTTTTTTCGTTCTTTTTTGCCGTTAACCGAGTTGACTCGACCGTTGACCGATTTTTTGGCCGAGTCTAGTCCCGAGAACTTGGCAGCAATTTAAAATCGAGAACTCTCTAAGTTCTCAACCGAGTTGGTTAAGTCCAACAACACGAGAATTACAGATAAATTTATCTACAACAAACATATGAAATAGTGGCTTACTCTAGTTTCCTCTCGCAACAAGAGTACAAATCTCTCATTTTCTTGTTTTTTTAAATTAGCTTTAATTACATCGAAGTTTTCCTTAACCACGCTACACAATGTTTCCACAGTTTTGTTAAGTGCCTCGAGTTGTCTTTACACTGTTGTAGAACCACTTCCTTCTTTTGGTGAATATGACAATCGCTTATTGATAGTAGGGGTGTTCATGGAACCTTTTAAACCGGCCGAACCGGAGTATTTGGTTTGGTTTGGCCGGGATGAGGTGTTAGATTACGGTTCGACAGTTTAAGTTTTTGTCAAACCGGATTTCTTAGTCCGACTACGGTTTGAGAAAAATTCAAACCGTTAAAAACACACACACACACATACACACACACACACATATATATATTATATTGCAGGTTTGATAACTAAGTTTATTCTTTAATTTAAAGGGTTATTGTAATTGTATGTGCAATTATAATATAATTTGTTGTGGAAGTGATTATAATGGTATTGTTTTATTGATATTTATGATTATTATTAGTGAAATGATGTTGTAATAATTTTTTTTCTTCGTATTATTGATCACATATTTGGTATTGTATGTTGTGAAGATTTAAAGATGCAAAGTGAAGTTAATGCCCTTTTCTTGACAATATATACTGTAACTATCTTTTCCTAACTAGGAACAATTAATTATATAATTGTGGTTTACAAATAAGTGTGGTTTCATAAAATAGGTATATTATATGAAAATAAAATATAAAAAAAGAACTCAAAACCGTTAAACCGGCCAAACCGGAACGGACCAAACTGGACCAAATCGGGCAGCAAAACAACTTTCTTGGTTTGGTCTGGTTTCATATATGTTGAAACCGTGGATGCCGGTCTGGTTCGAGATTTAGTCAAAACCGGACCAAACCGGACCGCGAACACCCCGAATTGATAGATTGTATGTGGCCCCAGATTTGCAGCACTCAACTAGACATGGACATGTTGGACAAATGTGACCCGCATGTAAACCCAACTTAGTTAAAAAAATTTGAGATAATCCAAATTATAGATATTTCCAGTCACGATGATTCTATTAGAGTATACCATGATTCTATTAACGTATCTTGAATTTGAAAACATAAATTGATAGGTATTCTCAGTCACGCCGAACAATAGCATGCCAACTTTGACGTGAATTTCAACGTGATCATCTGTTAGTTTTTTAGCTAAATCTACCAACTAATCTTTTACTTCTGATTCAAAATCCAGAAGTCTTTTTTTAGAGGGACGCGGCTAATAGTACGACCTATCAATCACTTCGTGAAAGATGCATTAACAAATAATAAAATCTGCTTATCATTAATCTAAACGACGTTTAATATAACTTTTAAAATTCAAACTACTAAAAATGATAGAGCAATATTTATGGCAAACAAAATGATGAAATTTATCTTCATTTAAAAAAGACAAAAATTGCTATGTCTCATTTCCAATCTTTTGCTTTAGAAAAAAACTTGTTACGTTTTCAATTAAAATTTATGTTTAGTTCCAGATAAATATGTGATTTGTTCGTTTTCTTCATATTGAAACAACCAAAAAAAATTTTTACATCAAAGACTGATTTCTTAGTTTTCTTAACTTTATACATAAAAGAATCATCGTCAGTATTATCAGTGTTGTAAAACTCGGCGAGAACTCGCCGAGTTCTCGTTTTCACTAGCTGGTGTGTTCTCGAGCTCAAACTCGGCTAAACACTCGGTCAACGACCGGTCAAAGGCGGTCAGTGGTGGCAAATGGCAGCTTAAATGGTGGTCAGTGACAAATTGATGAAACAAAAACTCAACTTACCTTGTCATTTTTTAGATGTAAAGGATGAGATGAAGATGTAAAAGATGATGTTCTATAAAATCAATAAATAAAAGATGAAAGAGGAAGATGTACAGTAAGAGCTTATCTTGAAACTTGCGGCATATATTTTATTCGAATAAAAAATCTCCTATAAAGAAAGAAAACAACAGAAAATGGTTATTGTTATAATTCAGTAGGCTTATAACTACCTTTAGTGGTTTGATTCTTGATGTTATAATTCAGTAGGCTTTTAACTAACTTTAGTGGTTTGATTCTTGATTAAGAATGCTAATAATGAAGTGTAAGAACAAAGATGATAATGGAGAGAAAGAAAGAAACACTTTGTAAGTGTGAGAAAATGGTGCAAGTTTAATGCTTGCACTCATGACTATTTATAGCAAAAATATCACAAGTTTAAGTAATACAATAATATTACTTTTGTGTATCAATAATTGACTATCCATTTATATATATATTTATATATTATAACACTCCCCCTTGGATAGCAATTTTGTTTGTTTAAGATCAACTGTAAGTTACTGCCTCGTTAAAAACCTTGCTAAAGAAAACCCAGTGGGAAAAAAACTTTAGCTAAGGGAAAAAGAGTGCAGCATGGAGTTGACTCCCCCTCAAGTAGACATCGCTTCAGTTGTTACATCTTTTGAACATGTCTCATGCCAATGTTATGAACGTGTGTTCTGAAAATAGCAGTTGGAAGTGCTTTCGTGAAAAGATCAGCATAGTTTTTGCTGGATTGAACATATCTCATTTCAATCTCATTGTCCTTAATGAGATTTTGAGTGTATGAGAAGAATCTAGGAGGTATGTGTTTGGTTCGGTCACTTTTGATATACCCTTCTTTCATCTGTGCTATGCAAGCTGCATTATCTTTATAGATAATTGTTGGACTTTTATCGCGTTCTAGTCCACAAGAATCAGTAATGATTTGTGTCATTGATCTCAACCAAAAACATTCCCGAGTAGCTTCATGTAATGCAATCACTTCGGCATGATTTGATGATGTAGCAAGAAGTGTTTGTTTTTGAGAACGCCATGATATTGCAGTACCTCCATTTAGGAATACATATCCAGTTTGAGATTTAGATTTATGTGGATCAGATAAATAACCTGCATCAGCATAACCAACCAAATCTTGTTTTGATTCGTTAGAATAAAATAATCCTAAATCAGTAGTTCCTCGAAGGTATCGAAATATGTGTTTGATCCCATTCCAGTGTCTTTTAGTAGGAGCAGAGCTGAACCTTGCCAACAAATTAACTGCAAAAGAAATGTCAGGTCTTGTACAATTTGTAAGATACATAAGAGCTCCAATTGCACTAAGATATGGTACTTCTGGTCCAAGAATATCTTCATGATCTTCACATGGACGAAATGGATCAGTTTCAACATTGAGTGATCTAACAACCATAGGAGTACTTAATGGTTTTGCCTTGTCCATATTGAAACATTTCAAAATCTTTTCAGTATATGTTGTTTGATGTATAAGTAAACCATTAGGCATATGCTCAATTTGTAAACCAAGGCAATACTTGGTTTTTCCGAGATCTTTCATTTCAAATTCTTTCTTTAGAAGTTGAATGGCTTCATAGATCTCTTTATTTGTACCTATGATGTTAAGATCATCAACATAAACAGCTATGATCACATATCCGGATGTTGTTTTCTTAATGAAAACACAAGGGCAAGTAAGGTTATTTGTATACCCTTTGCTTATCAAGTAATCACTTAATCGGTTATACCACATACGTCCCGATTGTTTTAACCCATATAAAGATCTATGTAATTTAATCGAATACATTTCTTTGGGTTTTGCATTTGATGCTTCTGGTACCTTAAATCCTTCAGGTATCTTCATATATATATCACTATCAAGTGATCCATATAGGTAAGCAGTCACAACATCCATGAGATGCATTTCTAAATTTTTAGAAACTGCCAGGCTGATTAAGTACCTAAAAGTAATTGCATCCATAACAGGGGAATAAGTTTCTTCATAATCAATTCCCGGTCTTTGAGAAAAACCTTGAGCTACAAGTCTAGCTTTATACCTTGTAACTTCATTTTTCTCATTTCTTTTTCGGACAAAAATCCATCTGTATCCTACAGGTTTCACATCTTTAGGAGTGAGAATGATGGATCCGAAAACTTTTCTTTTATTGAGTGATTCTAATTCAGCTCGTATTGCTTCTTTCCATTGAGCCCAATCATGTCTATTTTGAAATTCAACCATAGATGTTGGTTCTGGATCATCATCATTATTCATGATGTCATATGCAACGTTAAATGAAAATTTCTCATCAAGATTTTTCATTTCATTTCGGTTCCATAATATTTTTGAATATGCATAATTGATTGCAATTTCGGTATTGACATCATCAATCTCCTCTGCAGTAGGAGTACTGATTTGTGGTTCTTCTTGAACACTTTCTTTTACTTCATTATCAGCTGATTTTCTTTTTCGAAGATTTTTATCCTTTGAACCAATTGGTCTTCCATGTTTCTGACGTGGCAAAGATTCATGAGTGACGTTATTGCCAGCTTTTGGAATTTCAATTCGAGCTGGAGTATTTACTGCTGGTATATATGATTTTGTCACCGTTTTTGTATCTGTAAATGCATCAGGCAATTGATTTGCAAGTTCTTGTATATGCATTATCTTTTGAACTTCTGTCTCGCATTCTTTTGTGCGAGGATCAAGATACTTTAATTGAGGTTCACACCATGAAACATCATTTTCTTTATTTTTCATTTCTCCCCCTAATCTAGGGAACAATGTTTCATTAAAATGACAATCAGCAAAACGTGCTGTAAAAACGTCACCTGTCATAGGTTCAATATACCTTAATATTGAAGATGTTTCATATCCAACATATATTCCCAACCTCCTTTGAGGTCCCATTTTTGTACGTTGTGGTGTCGCAATTGGAACATACACTGCACAACCAAATGTTCTAAGATGGGAAATATTTGGCTCTTGACCAAAAGCAAGTTGTAGGGGGGAATATTTATGACTTGCACTTGGTCTGATGCGAATCAATGCAGCAGCATGTAAAATTGCATGACCCCATATAGATACAGGGAGTTTTGTTCTCATTATCAATGGTCTAGCGATTAACTGTAAACGTTTAATCAATGACTCGGCTAAACTATTTTGTGTATGCACATGAGCAACAAAATGTTCAACAACAATTCCTATAGACATGCAATAGTCATTAAATGCTTGAGATGTAAATTCACCAGCATTATCAAGTCTCACCCTTTTTAATGGTGTAATCAGGAAAATGAGCTCTCAATTTAATAATTTGGGCAAAAAATTTTGCAAATGCCACATTACGGCTTGATAACAGACAAACATGAGACCATCTGCTAGATGCATCTATTAGAACTATGAAATATCTAAATGGTCCACATGGTGGATGAATTGGTCCACATATATCACCTTGAATTCTTTCAAGAAACATTGGTGATTCTTTCTCAACCTTAAGTGGTGAGGGTCTAGTTATCAATTTTCCAAGAGAGCAAGATGTACATGGAACCATTGTATCATGATGGATTTTTCTATCCTTTAGTGGATGTCCATGAGTATATTCAATAATCCTTTTCATCATTGTTGATCCTGGATGGCCTAATCTATTATGCCATAAACTGAATACACCAGGATCAATATATTTTTCGTTAACTACCATATGTATTTCTGGTACATTTATATGTGTATAATGTAATCCAGAACTAAGTCTTGGCAGTTTTTCAACCACATGACTCTTGTCAGTGATAATTAAATATTTCTCATTTTCTGTTGTCACTGACTGATAATCATACCCGTTAAGGTATATGTCGGAGAAACTCAATAAATTTCTGCTTGACTTGGGAGAAAATAAGGCATCATTTATTAAAAATTTTGTACCATTTGGTAGTATGAAATTTGCCTTTCCTATCCCTTTTATCAAGTTAGCAGGTCCTGATATTGTATGTATAGTTCCTTCCGTTGGTTTTAGATCAATAAAATATTTCTCGGATTTAAGTATAGTGTGTGTAGTTCCACTGTCTGCTATACAGAGATCTCCACCACTTGATTGATGTTGTATTCCAGCAAAATTCATATTGAACTTCATATATAAGAAATAAATAGTGAGTACATTAATATTACACAATATTTTACACGCAAATAGATAGTACTGAAACATTTAGCAAACATAATGACAAAGACAGACGATATTAAATCGTTTATTTTTTGAAAGACACACAACTTAAACATTCAAGAAATCTTCATATAAATCATATGGTTTCTCAGTGACTGTTGGATCGACGTTATCCACAAAGTTTACTTCTTTTTCTTTATCTTTCACCGAATCCTGATACATCTTAACAAGATGTTTAGATGTTCGGCAAGTATTAGCCCAGTGGCCCATTCTACCACATCTGTAGCAAGATTCTTCAGAATTTTTAGAAGAATTTTCTTCAACATCTTGTTTAGTGGGCTTGTTTTGTAGTTGATATTTATATTTTCGTGGATTATTATTTCTTTGACCACCACGGCCACGACCACGACCACGTCCTCGCCCATTACCATTACCATAAGGATGGTTTCTACTATAGTTATGGCTTTTAGCATGATGATGGTGATGGTTATTATAACCACGACCTTGCCCGCGTCCTTGTCCCTGTTTATAATTATTTGCAGTATTTGCTTCAGGGATTGAAAGTGTACCAGTAGGACGGGATTGCTGATTTTTCATTAATAGCTCATCATTTTGCTCTGCAACTAAGAGATATGAATTAAGTTCAGGATATGTTTTGAACTTTAGCATTCTCAAATTTCTTTGCACTGTGATGTTTGCAGCATTCATTGTGGAGAAAGTTTTCTCCATCATGTCTGCATCACTTATTTCATGTCCACAGAATTTAAGTTGTGAACATGTATTATACAGAGCTGAGCTATATTCATTTACTTTCTTAAACTCTTGGAACCTTAATGTTCTCCATTGTTCCATAGCAGCTGGAAGTAAAATTTCTCTTTGATTATTGAATCTGCTTTTGAGACCTTCCCATAAAACATGGGGATCTTCTACAGTCACATAATTATTTTGTAAGCATTCATCAATATGTTGATAAATAAAGCAACATGCCGTTGCTTGTTCTTTTTCAGAACAAGTGTTGTTTTCATTTATGGCTTCAAGAATGCCCATTGATTTAAGATGCATTTTTACTTTTATAACCCATGGCATGTAGTTGTTTCCAGTTGATTCTAAAGGAGTAAAATTAAGCTTTTCCAGATTCGACATTTTCTATTAAAACAAACAACATGATAAATTATAGTCACTTTATATTCATAAGTATATAAACATTAAACATAAATTTAATATAACATAAATGATAAGTAGGTGACAGTGTCGACCATATGTAAGCAATCATTAATAAATGTTATATAACATAAATATAAATATTAGTAAACATAAATGATAATTAGGCGACAGTGTCGGCCATATAAATGTTAGATAATAGAAATATAAATGTTAGTAACATAAATGATAATTAGGCGACAGTGTCGGCCATATAAATGTTAGATAATTGAAATATAAATGTTAGTAACATAAATGATAATTAGACGACAGTGTCGACCATATATTATTCAGGTGGTATAACCGACCATATATCATTTAGGTGGCAGAGCCAACCATAATTAGTATTAAGATTATCGTGCTGATAACGTGTTATAATTCAGTAGGCTTATAACTACCTTTAGTGGTTTGATTCTTGATGTTATAATTCAGTAGGCTTATAACTACCTTTAGTGGTTTGATTCTTGATTAAGAATGCTAATAATGAAGTGTAAGAACAAAGATGATAATGGAGAGAAAGAAAGAAACACTTTGTAAGTGTGAGAAAATGGTGCAAGTTTAATGCTTGCATTCATGGCTATTTATAGCAAAAATATCACAAGTTTAAGTAATACAATAATATTACTTTTGTGTATCAATAATTGACTATCCATTTATATATATATTTATATATTATAACAGTTATAAGAATATAGGGTTTTTCAAATTAATAAATGGGCTTCATAATAAATGAACTATGGGCTCTACTATAAAAAATATAAATGAGCTGGTAATGGGTTATATTAAAAATAATAAATGAACTGTATTAATTTATTTATTTGACCACAACTTGTAAAAGTCAACTGGTCTTTGTGATATAATATATGGTTTTTGAGTTGTTATTCTAAGGTTATTGTGATAATTATATGCTTAAGGACGTGTCTGTTGTTAAGTGTTATGATAGTACCAGGGACGGTATTGTGGTGAGGTTGTATGGTAGTTGTGGTATTAACAAGTTGACTCTTTTTTATTTAAACTGTTCCCTTTTTTTTTTTTTTTTTTTTGAAAAAAGGGACAATACCCCGAAAAATTGTATATCATCAAAAATAAAAAAGTACATGGAGGGGTATTTTTGAAATGAACACCCAAAACACTTTAACAAAAGATGCCTACATTATAAAAGCAAAAAACTATACATTTTAGCATGAAGTCCTAGAAATAAAATCTCTTAAAGTTTATACATCCACCAATACCAATACCAATAACTAATTCTAAGAAACTTCAAAATGAAGCCACTATCATCTTGCAAAAGATAACAGTTTATATCAAAAACCAAATTCATACATGAAATCTTCATTTGGATCTAGAACCATAAGATCTTTAACATATTCCTCAGCGTTGACCTCTTTTGACTTTGACACTTCAAAACTTCATAGCTTGCAATCTTCATATCTTCAAGAATTCCAATCTTTAAATCTCTAAATCTGCCAACTTCATAATCTCGGGTCTTCAAATCTTCGAAGTCTTCAAATCTTGAAGTTGGCAGATTTAGAGATTTAAAGATTGGAATTCTTGAAGATATGAAGATTGCAAGCTATGAAGTTTTAAGTGTCAAAGTCAAAAGAGGTCAACACTGAGGAATATGTTAAAGATCTTATGGTTCTAGATTCAAATGAAGATTTCAGGTATGAATTTGGTTTTTGATATAAACTGTTATCTTTTGCAACATGATAGTGGCTTCATTTTTGATCATGCATATTTTAACCGTGGGGTTTAATATGCCTGCTCAATACGTAAAGAGGGGTTTAAGGATCTTAGAACGTGGCTCTCCGGTTCGGCTACCGTGAATAACCCTGGCCGACATGATGATGTCGGCGGGGTGGCCAAGTGATTAAGTCCACCTTCGATAGCGGTCGCTGATCGGAAGGCCCCAAGTAAGGTCGTAGGTACTAGCTTACAAAAGACTAACCTGTTAACCTTGAAAAGATGCTGAATGATGCTGTTTTACGTAATGTGTATCGTATGCGATGGTTACGTAATGTGCTGTGTCCGGTAAACGATGATTAGGGTTTGTATTTATAGGCAAACCCTAATTCTAGAACCGTCCCAGATCATGATAATCTCATCCATAACTGACTCCCCCGAATCACGGATATAATTATGGAAAAGATATTTACTTGACAGCTAAGCAACCGCCGTACCGGGAACAAAGGCATACGCACGCCGCATACCGCACACAAGAACACGCATACGCACAATAGTGATTGTCCGCATATATTCGCGGTGCGCCTGCGGGTTGCGGTATCATTATGTCCCCCCAGTTTGATGTTATATGGCGTGAGGCGTATGATATCAAACTATTAAGTGAAAGAAAAAACAAGAAAACGGCTAGCATTTAATATTCCGCGTGCGCCTCGATGCCATTAAATGCCTGTCACAATCGCAGAAGCCCATTCGGCGGACATGACATAAAGTGGTAGTGTGTCAGGCGCGTGCCAACCACGCGCGTACATGTAATCATACCCAACTGGCATCCACCCGCATAAATAAAGTGCTGGCCATCGATTGCGTAACACGTGTACAGCCACGATCACACCACTCCATCCAATCTGCCCTATAAATACCCCATTTCGCAGCTCATTTCCACTTTCCTGCTTCAAGCTTCCTCGTTACGCTGCCAATTTGAATTCCGATCAAAAATCGAACATTCTGGCCACCATTTAAAGGTTAGTATTCATCCAATTACTCCTAGAAAATGACTAAAGCTAACGAGACGTATGTAGATAGCGTAGAGTCTGTTATAGAGCAGAAGCACATAGATTACTTAGTGAAACAGTATCCTCCCTTAGCTAAGTACAATCCGGTGCCCCCTTTGTCCAATCAGCGAGCCCACGAGCCACCGGAGAAAAAGGTGGCTATTTACGAACATGCTTTTAAGCATGGAAACTTTAGGGTTCCTCCCACTGATTTCTTCCTGGGCGTGCTAGATCACTTTAAGGTCGGATTAGGTTAGTTACACCCTTACGCTATAGGAAAAATAGTCTTGTTCGAGATGTGGTGCGTTGCACTCAAGAAAGTGCCCCTGGTGAAGGTGTTTTGCCATTTATACCGACTAGCCCACCACCACAAATCCTGGTTCACCTTCTTCACTCGTCAAAACTTCACCAAGACCCCAAAATCGAATGCGGGGAATTGGAAAGAGACATTCTTTTTCGTCGACCAAACTGTGGTGAGTGCAAACTTCCCGCAAACGCTGATATGGTTCGAGAAGGTGGAGAAGGATGTAAACAAGACCCCCGCCCTGGATGAGGATGAAAGGAAACTATTAGCGGAGTGTGAAAACGCACAGCTAGTGCATCGATCATATGAGAACGTAATGCTGCGGCTAGGGAAGATATCCGCACACTGGCCATGGGAGGATGTGCGCCCAGCCATAGTCGGACCGGATGGAAAGGGTAGGAATAGTATAATCGCGTACTAAACTGTTTTTGTATGAATATTATCTAACGCATGCGCGTATCTTTGCAGAAATGAGGATGAAGAAGGTGCTGACTGCGGAAGAGATTGCGGGAATCTCCTTCGCAAGCAAGATGTGAACGTACAGCTAGAGCAGGAGAAAGCTAGCGAAAACATGGAGCAATCGCCGGCGGCATCTGGTAACAAACGCGAAGTAGCTGAGACCTCTGCGGCTCAGCAGAAGAAGAAGAAGATGACTCCCAAACAAAGGGAGGACATGCGGAACGATAAATTTGTTCCAATCGAGCCACGCTCCGCAGAACTACTTCCCCCCATCACTGGTAAGCGTCCATTCCTTGCGTCTTCACCGCATAATAAAGTTCACGTTATAACTGTTTACTGATATGCAGAACATGTGGAGGAGACGCAGCCGTCCACCCCGCGGGTCAACCCAGATCTCCAAGCTACCGCCACATCAAAGGATAAGACAATACACGTGGATTCCGATTCCACACCAACTCCTCTGCAAGGTAGCTTCCGCGTTACCAACCTCAGCCAACTCACACAGTCTTCCGCAGAAAATGCCGCAGAGCAGTCTGCGTTCCTGCAGCAAATCTTTCTGGATGAATTCCGCGAGCAACTGGCCGCTCTACCGTTTAACCAGGCACACAATGCCTTCATTCAAAACGGCCTTGTATTTTTCGGCATGTTTGCGGATCATGCCCGCCGCTCTTCCAGCATATACCAGCTAGCTTTGCGCAAAGAGGTAGAGCTAGGACTTCTGCAGGCGGGTGTAGATCAGGTCAAGAAGGATAGGGATGCTGCTGAGGAGGCGCGTAAGGCGGTTGAGTCGACCGCGAATGAAACCAAAGCCGCGCTGATTGAGGAAAGAAAAAAGAGCCGTGAGCTGGTTGGTGCGGTTGAGCAGGCGAAGGGGGATGCAGAACGTTTGCGGTCGGAGCTTGAGAAAGTTACGAGGGAAAGGGATGACGCGGTAACCAACCGCGAGCTGGCAGAGGCGGATCTAGCAAAGCTGAGCACCGCACTCCCTACCATTGCGCAAAAGGTGATGGACTCGGAGCCTGTGTCCGACAAGTTCAATGCCTACGTTGATGCGGTCAGGGACCATGAAATCAACAAGGCTGTGCAGGAGGTAATCCAAGCTTGCGGTCTAACACCGCCGTTCCCCGACATCGTTCAAAAGAAGCTAAAAGAGGGAACGGCTGCAGCGTTAATGGAGGCGGAAGAAGCCATCAAGTCCATCCCTATCCCCCTAATCAACGCATTCGCTGCGGACCCGAACATGTCGATCGATGGGTTTTTAAAGGAGGATTATTAGTGTTGGATTGCGCCGTAAGTCCTATGCTTAGGCAGGTATTTGTATTTTTGCAGCCCTAAGTCCCGTGTTGGGCAGGCGTTACAAACAATTACCTCTTATGTAACAACTTAATTTGATGTATATATATTCCTGATATGCATGCGTAGTGTGTTTATTTGTTTATATATCGCGAATCAAAACAAAATGTGAACCGCATGCCCATGCGCATAGTTAACCAAAACTCATGCGTATGCAGGTATTACTGCGTAAAATAAGCCAATGCTTTAACAATTACCCTTTAATAATTTAGACTCGAAAGCTACTGCGTTATCGCTTTGTCATGTACTAGAGGTGCACTATAGCTGTATGGTAAGCAACGCAACTAAAAACAAGCCAATGTTTTTATGCTTTGAGTTCCTCAAGCAAACCAATGCGAGAGTAATTACGCACAAGCAAACCAATACTTGTAATTTTTTAAGTCGACTTTGCAGCCATCTAGTCTGTGTGGCGCTTGGCTAGGGGAAAACCAATTCCCTTTGCCTGCCGTTAACGTCTAGCCTTGTAACCAAACAGGCTTCTGCCGCACGGGGGCTAGAGGACACCCCTTAAGTAGGCAGGAACCGCATACAAAAAAGATTTAAACAACAAAAGTATGCGCGAGTAAATATTTAATTGGCATTAATCACAATTACAACCGCGACACATCCAAACGGACGAAAAATACATAGAAAAAATAATGTGCTACAATAAACTGGAGTGATCAGGTCCACCTAGCTACATATAACATTTTTTCAATAACGTCGCATGCCAAGTGCGTTTCACAGGTTTTCCATCTAGTGTCTCGAGATGGTACGCCCCGGTATTGTTTGCCTTCACTACCGTGTATGGACCTTCCCAATGGGGGCCCAGTTTCCCAGTATCCTCCGCATGACTTGCGTCGTTCTGACGCCAAACCAAGTCACCGCACTTGTAAGAGCGCGAACGCACATGCTGATTATAGTACTTTGCGATTTTTTGCTTGTTATTTGCTTCGTTGACAGCCGCAGAGAGTCTGCGCTCTTCCAGCAAATTAAGATTTTCCCGCAAAGCTTCAGAGTTATTTTGCTCATCAAAATTTTGTATGCGGAACGTTGGTACCCCAATTTCTGCGGGTATAACAGCTTCTGATCCATAGACCAAACTGAACGGGGTCTCACCAGTGCTTGCTTTGGGTGTTGTTCTATGCGCCCATAAAACCTTCGGTAGTTCATCCACCCAACTAACGCGACCATGACCCAACCTAGCTTTGATTCCAGCTACTATATCCCGGTTGGTGACTTTGCACTGGCCATTCGCCTGCGGATGCGCGACAGATGTAAAAGTTTGCTTAATATTAAGCTCCGCGCACCAGCTGCGGAAAGGGTCACCCGCGAACTGCGTACCGTTATCGCTAACAATTTCGTTTGGTATACCAAATCGACAGACGATGTCTTCCCATACAAAATTTTGCACCCTTTTTCCTGAGATTGCTGCCAGCGGTCTCGCTTCGACCCACTTTGTGAAATAGTCTATTGCAACAATCAAGAATTTGATGTTTCCTGCGTGTGCAGAATGTGCGTAAGGTACTGATGTGAGTAACATGTTAAGAAAATAAATGATAAAATTACCTCGGCCTTTTGGGAATGGTCCGACTATGTCGATTGCCCATTTGCAGAATGGCCACGGTGAGGAGACTGGTATCATTGGATGCGCAGGTGCTCTGCTAATGGGTGCATGTATTTGGCATGATTCACATTGCTTAACTATGCGCGCAGTATCCGCGTACATGGTGGGCCAATAATATCCTAGCCGCATTATTTTTGACACAATGGACCTGTGCCACGAATGGAGTGCGCATGCACCCTCATGCACCTCGCGTACAACTTCCTCCGCCTCTTTTGGGCCAATGCACCTTAAGTGCGGTCCCAAATAATTCTTTCGATATAGGACGTTACCCTCAAGGGCATACAGCGGTGCCTTAACGCGGACTTTCTTTGCGTCAGGGGAATCTGCAGGAGAAGTGCCATCCCGCAGAAAAGCCACGATGGGCGTCATCCATGTTGAGCTTGATTCCTCAACTGGTGCCACTAAAGGCATTATAACAATGGATTTTGCATTGAGTTCTTCTATTAGAACTTTCTTCCCCATATGATCAAAAGCCAAGGCAGCCAGTTTGCTTAGCGCATCCGCCTTCTTATTTTGCCCACGCATTACGTGGGAGATTTGAAAAGCTTCAAATTGGTCAGCGAGGTTGTGAACAAGCGATAGATATTGCTGCATGGCTATGTCATGCGCTTCGAAATCTCCGCTGACCTGACTGCATACTAGCTTTGAATCCACATATGCGTGCAAAATTTTAACATTTAACCTATGCGCAATGCGCATACCTGCTAACAGAGCCTCATACTCTGCTTCGTTGTTTGTAACAGCAAAATTAAACCGCAGTGCGTATGTATGCTCTTCGCCATCCGGGCCTGTTAAAATTACACCCGCACCTGCACCAGATGCGCTGCATGCACCATCGATGTACAATTCCCATGGTGACAAAGTTGGTGCAGGTGGATCCTGATGTTCTGCTGATGCCTCGACCTCCGCAAGTAATTCTGCTAGGTAATCAGCAAGTATTTGACCCTTAACCGCACTGCGCGAAGAAAAATTTATTTCATGTTCACCTAATTCAACTGCCCACTTAGCCATTCGACCAGAAATCTCAGGCTTGTACAACACCTGTTTGATTGGTTGATCAGTTAGAACCACGATTGGATGTGCTTGAAAATATCGGTGCAAACGCCGCGTCGTATGGACCAGCGCATATACAAGCTTTTCTATTGGTGAGTAGTTTACTTCGCTTGATGTCAGCGTCTTGCTTACGAAGTAGACCGGCATTTGCGTCTTTCCGCGATCCGCGATGAGGACTGAGCTGACAGCTTCTTTCGATGCCGCGAGGTACAGTGTTAGCGTTTCTCCTGATACTGGCGCAGTAAGTGTTGGTAATTCTGCAAGCACCTTTTTCATCTCCTGAAAGGCTGATTCTGCTTCCTGAGTCCATACGAAGTCTTTTTTCTTCAAACAATTTTTCAAAGTATTGAAGAATGGTAACTGTCGTTCTGCGGCTTTCGACAGAAACCGTGTGATAGCCGCAAGCTTCCCCGTTAGACTCTGCACATCTTTCTTTGTCTTTGGAGATGGCAAATTATCAATGGCTTCAATCTTTTTGGGATTGGCCTTGATACCCCGCGCTGTCACCACATGACCTAAAAACTTGCCTTCCTCTTCCCCAAAACTACATTTAAGCGGGTTAAGCTTCATGTTGATCCTGTGCAGAGATGCAAACATTTCCAGGATGTCCGCGAGCATGTATTCTTCGGTGTTGCTTTTAATTACCAAGTCGTCGACGTACGCTTCAAGATTTCTACCGATTTGGTGCTTGAATGCCGCGTCAATTACACGCTGATAGGTCGCGCCAGCATTCTTTAAACCGAAAGGCATCTTCGTGTAACAATAAATACCCTGCGGCGTATGAAAAGCAGTCTTGTCCTCATCTTCCGCAGCCATTAAGATTTGGTGATAACCCTTGTATGCGTCCAGAAAACACTTGTACCTAAATCCCGATAGTGATTCTACCTTCCAGTCTATCTCCGGGAGAGGGTAATTGTCCTTGGGACATGCCTTATTAATATCTTTGAAATCAACGCACATCCTCCAGTTACCGTCAGCCTTTTTTACCAATACAGGATTTGCAACCCATGTCTGATAACGCACTTCCCGCAGAATGCTTGCTTTGACAAGGTTGTCCACCTCTGCGCACAACCAATCACTGCGGTCTAGAGCCATATGCCGCTTCTTTTGCCTAACGGGTGTCAATGATGGATTAACATTTAACTTATGTTCTGCAATATCACGCGGAACCCCAGTCATGTCTGATTCTCGCCACACGAAAACATCTGCGTTTGCGGACAAAATTCCATGCAATTTGGCCTTTGTTTCGGCTGACAAGCCTGTGCTGATTTTAATTCGCTTATCCGGATGCAAGCGATTTGCTATGACTGCACAATTTGCCAGTTGTTCGCCCACGCTAGGAGTGCTTATAGGCGCAACTGAGCCACACAACTCGGTTGCTTGATGTGACGCAACTGTGGCAACGCCTCCCAGTGTGGGAAACTTAATCAAACCATGCACTACCGATGGGATAATGTTAAAACGCCGTATGAAGTTTCTCCCTAGCAGTGCGTTATATCGTGAAGTTGAACGAACCACATAAAAATCGACCAATTCACGCCTGATCATCTGCGGGTTCCTGTCATCCGCAAGCTCTATCATTAACTCTATTCGGCCTAGCGGCCACGAGTTTTCTCCAGAAAACCCTGATAGCGTAATATCAGGCTGGCGTAACTGCGCTTTGACTTCTGCCGGAAGGAAACGATAACAATGCTCATACATAATATCGACACCGCTGCCAGTGTCAACATGCATGCGCTTAACCTGGATTCCGCAATCGGGGATGCGACACTTGATGATAATGGGCTCGTTAACAGAATCAATTGACATTACAGGAGGGAAAGTGATCGGGAGAAGCTCCCAATCCTGGTGATCGTTGTACTTTCTCCGATGGCTGATTTTCTCTGCGTCAACCATGTTAATGGTTAAGTCGGCATTTTTCGCTTTGTCAACTTTCTGCCACGCGAAAGTCTTAGACTTCGAAGCCTCTTCTGCGGTCTTTCCCTTGTCCTTTTTAGGTGGTTTTAGATGATCCAATTTGCCCGCGCGAAGCGCTTCCAGAACCCATTCCATCAAGTTTTTACACCGATTGGTGTCGTGACCATAATCGTCATGAAATTCACAATACTTTGTTTTGTCCCGCTTGCCAAATTCTGTAAGCGGAGTTGGAACCGCGAAGGTCGCGTATACTGGCTCCGTTGCCAAAATTTCCTTGGGCGTTTTGGACAAACTTTTGAGTAGCGCATAGTTCTGATTATTGATGCCGCGCTGATTATTGTTTCGATAATTGCCACTTGATTTCCCTTTATCATTCCTGATGGGACCACCACTAGGATACCTTCCACGAGAGTTGTTACCGCGACTTTGATCGCGCGAACGTTCATCATCGTCCTTTCTCTCGTTGCGTGAGCTAGCTGTTGGAATGTCATTATCTTCGCCACTCCGCATATAGTCGTGGCATTCATTAAGCGCCTCAGCATAAGTTGTTGGGACTGTATGGCGCAGACGCCTTACCAGTGTTGGATGACGGTCTGAGTTTATACCATGTATGAGTCCGGAAATCTGTTGCTCTGGTTTGAGATCTGGTATACGCAGGCACTCATTAGTATACCTTGTGAGAAATTCGCCCAAAGATTCCTTGGGCTTCTGCACGATGTCATGGCATTCAATGTGAGTGCGCTTGCGTGGTCTCTAATTCTGATATTGCAGTAAAAACTTCGTCCGCAGATCCATAAACCCGGCAATACTACCCGCCGGCAACTTATTAAACCATTCACGAGCAATACCCTGTAGTGTCATAGGAAATATCTGACACGCAACTGGATCCACCCAGCCTTGAGTGCGCATTGCGCCTTCGAAGCGCTGTAAAAAATCATCTGGATCGGTCAGGCCATTGTAAGTACCCAACGTGCTAGGTATCTTTGGTGCTGATGGAAACGGGTATGCGGATATATGCGGAGGAAACTTGTCAAAGGTAGTCGGTAGCTCGAAGGGTGGTTTAACAGGACCCCCTTTCAAATTTGCAAAGAAACGCTTCATCATGTCCTGAACAAAGTCAGGTTGTGAAAATAAGTGAACCATATCGGGAGGTGCGGCCTGCATGAATTGACTTGCAAGATTTGCCTGCCCTTGAACATTTTGCCAAGGTTGACCCTGCGTCTGCGGATATAACCAAGGCTGCTGCGTTGGAAAAGAGGGATAACTTGAAGACGCAGAGTACACAGGTGGCTGTAAAGGAAGCGAAACCTGTGGAGCAGATATCTGCGAAACTTGAGGATACACACTTAAAAGCCCAACTGTATGCGCTGTGCTTTGCTGCTGCGCTGTTATCGGCGCCCAATGAGAGTTCGCATCTGGGATGACCCCAAATCCCTAACTATTAAGTAACGCCTGCGCATCCGCAGGAGTTAAAAATTGTGAAACTGGGCGCGGTGGTTGCCAAAGTTGCAACGGTGTAAATGACGAATTCTGCTGAATGCTCTGCGTATGCAGAGATATTGAAACAGTGGTACTGTAAATAGGTACCTGGCCGCAGCAAACCACATGCGGCCCCGTTGTTCCACCGCCAGTGCCTGCAAAGATGACCTTTGGATCCACTGACGAAAAGTCCAGCCGCGTGGTTGTGACTGGTGAGTTTGCTCTTGGCGGTGTGACCCCGTCTGAATATATCGGCTTGTACCTCTGAAAGGGTTCGCCGGATATAGGTGGAGGGTATATCGTGTATCCCGCCTGAGTAGCGGCCCCCGTAGTCATAACCGGTGTATGTTGACTACCAGACGGTGCGTTCTGAACATCTGTTTGGGTATGTTCCGATGATTCCTCGGAAGTCATGATACTGTTAAAGAAAAAATTCAAAAATTTTGTAAATAACGAGTCATACAATTCAAAACCTTAAAAGAAAAAGCAATTAAACAGTCTTGAATTAATTCGACTCTCAATGAAAGCACCACTTGATCATGCATATTTTAACCGTGGGGTTTAATATGCCTGCTCAATACGTAAAGAGGGGTTTAAGGATCTTAGAACGTGGCTTTCCGGTCCGGCTACCGTGAATAACCCTGGCCGACATGATGATGTCGGCGGGGTGGCCAAGTGATTAAGTCCACCTTCGATAGCGGTCGCTGATCGGAAGGCCCCAAGTAAGGTCGTAGGTACTAGCTTACAAAAGACTAACCTGTTAACCTTGAAAAGATGCTGAATGATGCTGTTTTACGTAATGTGTATCGTATGCGATGGTTACGTAATGTGCTGTGTCCGGTAAACGATGATTAGGGTTTGTATTTATAGGCAAACCCTAATTCTAGAACCGTCCCAGATCATGATAATCTCATCCATAACTGACTCCCCCGAATCACGGATATAATTATGGAAAAGATATTTACTTGACAGCTAAGCAACCGCCGTACCGGGAACAAAGGCATACGCACGCTGCACACAAGAACACGCATACGCACAATAGTGATTGTCCGCATACATTCGCGGTGCGCCTGCGGGTTGCGGTATCATTAATTTTGAAGTTCTTAGAATTAGTTATTGGTATGGTGTTGGTGGATGTATAAACTTTAAGAGATTTTATTTCTAGGACTTCATGCTAAAAATGTATAGTTTTTTGCTTTTATAATGTAGGCATCTTTTGTTAAAGTGTTTTGGGTGTTCATTTCAAAAATACTCCTCCATGTACTTTTTTATTTTTGATGATATATACAATTTTCGGGGTAATATCCCTTTTTCAACAAAAAAAAAAAAAGTAACAAGTTGAATAAAAAAGAGTCAACTTGTTAATACCACAACTACCATACAACCTCACTACAATACCGTCCCTGGTACTATCATAACACTTAACAAGAGACACATCCCTAAGCATATAACCTGAGAATAACAACTCAGAAACCATATATTATCACAAAGACCAGTTGACTTTTACAAGTCAAACTCAAAGTCAAACTCAAAGTCAAACTCAACCTGCAAAATTCCTAAAGTGTAAGTTTGATTTAATTCCTTTGGTGGATGTGAATGTATCAAGCTTTTTTTAATTTCATGTAAAGCTCAAGTCGTGAATATTAGCACCTTTGGATCGTTCGGATGAGTTTTGGTTAGTGGAGATGAAGAAAGCTACAACATCATCATTTCATCTCGGTTGAATGAATTTATTATGATTCCTATTGTAGATTTTTTTATGACACTCCATTAGGGAAATTCTTACCCCCTCTCATTGAGGGAACAAGTGCAGTAAGTAATTCATCAAGGTTCAAATCCGGGTTGCCCCCAGAAGACACTGACACTGACACTGACAGTAGTTTGTAAGCTTCAACACATGCATGGGCTTTTTCATAAAAAAAAGCCCAAAAAGTTTTTTGTAGGTTGCTGCAGGCTTAACAGTCATAATCAGCAAGGTCTGTAGAGACCCAAATGACGGGTGACCCGTCTTCATAACCAGATATAGACCAGTCTTCAATTGGACTGAATCCTTCACACGAACACCTGTGGCCTTTTCTTTATCAGAAGTTGTTTCAAGTGGAAATATTTGGCCAGAGATGAATATATCAACTTCTAGCATTTCAGGCAGACTTTTAAACCCATGAAAATCTGATTCTACCATTTTCATGGTGTCTTATTTTTATTTTACTATTTTTTATTTTTAAAAAAAAAATTCCCTATTTTTTTGGCCGGAGGTCCAGTCGGAAGCAATCTCTTTATCCGCCAAATAAAGAGATGGATGACTTTCTCTAATTTCGGGATCACTCTTGGTGGAGAAAGGACTTGTTTTTATTCTCGGGTAGGGGAAGGATTGTCTACATCCAACCTCCCCATACACCACTCATGTGGTATTGGGTTTTGTTGTTGTTGTTGTTGTGTAGCATTTCAACGGGTTGTGGGTTCCCATCAGCATCATGAAATATGAAATCCGACTATTAGAGCAGCTATTTCTTCTTCCTCCACTTTGACTTTTTTATTCTCGATTGTTGCTGACTTTTACAAGAGGCGGCCCACTTCGACATTTTCCTAGAAACAGGGGGAGCCTCACCATTGTCCGGCTTTCCTCTCTTTTGTTTAGATTTGGTCTCAACTGTAACATCAAACACCTCAGTTGTGGAAGTTAAAAAAAAAACAGCTCGGAGAATTGCCGTTTCATCCCTGAAGTACAAATAATTAAGAAATGTAGTTTTATATTGAAATGTTAATTTTTTCCGTCTCTATTGCAAATGTACCGTTTAGGAAAAGATAAATTAAACAGTTTTTGTATCATAGTGTAACTTTCCTACCAATAGTCCAATACGCAATAGAGATAAGATATTTAACATCACAGAATATCATCATAAAACAAACAGATTTAATTTCCAAGCTTCAAAACTATTAGAAAAATACATGCCTATCCCATATATAGTGGGATATAAGTTGATTAATAACTCTGGAAAAAAAAAGTATACAAAATACACCACCCTGCACGGATCAAATTACCAGAGGTTTTACACCATATCAAATACATCTCTATATCTATCTACAATAAATGTGTTCAAAAAAGAACATGACAAAACATTGTTCGAACACGTGCACGAGAAACTCCGTATCTAGATCAGGGACGAAGCCATATACCCATCCCAACAAGAATGCATGAATCAGTTGTAAGTTTTTTTTAAATAAATATGATCTAAAACCTATAGCCAGAGCCAGAACCAGAACCAGGTGGTGCTGGTGGCAATCGGTTAGGTGTGCGGCGGCCGGTGGAGTTTGATCTGGTCCCTGGGCCATCATCACCGTTTTCATAAGGCGAAGTGCTCCTGCGACTGTGGCCGTTGGATCCAAATCTAGAGTCTAGGGATGAGGGGCCATTGGCAGCAGAATCAAAAGCAGATCTCCAGTCACCTCCCGAGGCTCCACCATTTCTTGGACTTTCTGTTGATGACATCATCATAAAAATGGTTTGATCATTAATATCAAGAAGATGATGTTTGATTTTTAACACTAGAGGCGGCAATTTTGACCCAACTAATTTACCTGCAGGGCTATCATTTGAGGTGCCTGTGGCTGCAGCTGCTCGATTATCATGAATACTGAGTTGCCTGGTGAGTTTGGAAAGCAAGGAAGATTGTTTCTGTATTTTCTCTCTTTTACGTTTAACATTACCATCCTCTTGAAGCAGCTCCTCAATCTTTGCTGTACTTTGGGAACTTTTGACCACGGGAACAAAAGTTAGCAACAAAAAATAGAAAATACATATTATATCAACGTAAAATAGATGCGGACCAGGTTTATTAAATGGTCGGGTTGACCGAAAAGAGCTTTTGTTTAATATTCTAATTCTCACATGGATATGTAATGTCTCGGCTATAACTATAGAACTCTTTTCCACTTTGATATATAGTGGAGAATTTACATATAAAAAAACATTTTGTTGACTTCGACCCATATGACCTATTTCCTACTAAGTATTTTTTATGTCATCTTTTTGGACAGTTAATTTAGAACACAACGCAACCCAAATAACTATATTCAAAAGTAAATGGGTCAAAATTGTGACCAGGTTAATGACTTTATGATATGATGTATAACTTGAAGATACGCCAAGTTTACTTTACGAAGTCTTTCAATAACCAGGGTGATTTTGGTTTATATAATTCGTTGACATTAGATAATGGCAGCGAATAGTGTAATATAACAGCTAACCTTACAGAACTGTAGAGTTTATTCAGCATGTCTTCTTTAGCCTTTTCTACTTGGCAAAGAACAACTGCCTGCAAAACCAGATCAAATACATGAATGAAAATTAAAAATTAAAATAAAAATATACTAAAAAAACAATAGGACAGATAAAAGAGCATAAACTTGTACAGGGATATAAACAATAAACACCTTTGGAACATTGGCTGCAAGACTGTTGAGAACCGCTTCGACATAACCACGTACTTCCTGAGCCATCCAACGAAGTTCTTCCTCTGGATCTACAGGCTTTCTAGCCATTGTATCCTGAAATTTGAAAGCAACTAGTTATAACTAATTCCTACCCACACTTACGAACAATACTAAAAAACTGCCCAAGACTTTTAATAGTGAACTGAAACTAGTAACTTCAGTGTGGGACCGAAAAGGTATAATTAGGCTAACATAGAACACTACTTATCAAAATTCTATGAATTGTGGTTAGTATGTCGATGTGATGATAATGATTATCTTTTCATCAATCATCTAAAATCTAACAATACACTTTGAGCGACGTTCGACCCATTTAATTCATTTTCTTTTTAGAGACAAAGCATGACGAAAATTGGCATATGTTATATGTAAATGGTTCCAAATTGCCGCCTCTATTAAAACCAAACCCCAATCACTTAAATATTATGAGTTGGAAGAGCTAAATGGCAGGCAATATTGATATGTTAATATTATGTAACTTACAAGAGAACCATCTGAATGAGTGTGTCGAATAGGTGGACCATCTGGCTTCAATTTTACTTCACCCCCTTTAGCACCCATTACAACTCTTAACTTGTTTAACCATTCAGCTTTATCTACAGGACTCTCAGCCTTCAATAGAACAGCGCTATGAGCTGTAGAATCACTTTAAACTTTAGGTCTGCATTGGCATGCATCTTAGATAAAAATGCATATTTAGTAAACATGACCAGAATGACATATTCAATACCTTTTAGCACGGTCTTATATGCAACCTTGCTCGTTATCTTGAAAACCAGACTAGGTGGTTTTTCTTCCACCTTTGACTTCTTATCTTTTGAACTTTTGGATGGTGGTTCATCATCTTCAATTTCTTCTACAACACATTCCTGATGATACATCCAATGATTTATAAATAGAACTAAGTATGTTTGACAATATTTCCAACTATTGTAGTAATGTAAATAACGTAAATGACGGCAAAGATGTACTAGAGAAAACAATTAAATCCCAAAAAAAATTAACAAATATATAAACAGCTGCAAAAAATGGTTGTTAACAACTCTACATCTATGCCACTTTTCTGTAGTATTATTTCTTTTCCCCGGCCCGGAGCCAATTAGGTCCCCACACGTTTTTCTTATTCTCAACTATAATCGCTATTGTACATTGTTTGTCTAACTGCACTTTTAGGCATAATATAATATTGAATGTCAACAACATACATAAAACAGTTTCAGATAAAATTAATCCTTAATAGCAATTTTAGTAAGTTGAAATGAATAATAGGCCGACCATATTATCAGTTTCTGTTTGCAGGGTATACAGTTGAAACGAACATGAATTATACGAAAGAGATAATTGGGATATACCTCTAAAGTGATTACGCCACGGAAATTTCTCTCTTCTTGTTTTTTAGTATATCCAAGCTGCAGAAAAAGAGCAAACATGTCTAAATTCACAAACTCAGGTGTGTTTTTAAAGCAAGAGCGAACATGATTGTTTCAACGAAATTTTAGAAACTGCTATGGAAGTATAAAGTATACTGAAGGAACATCTTATTACCTTTCCAGTTTTCTCATTTAAGACAAACCATCTTCTACTCCATCCATTAGTTTTTGCACTTTTCTTTAATAAGAATCCTGAATGAAGATAAGAAAGGTTATACATACATCATATCATATACATTGCTAAAAACAAAACAAAAAAAACATTTGAACATAAGTCCCCATATCATGATTTGAAAGGTGATGTATTTACCAACATTAGGGGAAGGATAAACAAAACCAATATGTTCCACTTGCTGTTATAATAGCTAAAGCAGCTCAGAGTCATTATAACTGAGTCATACTGCTTACAAATGTGTATCATCCCCAATATTAAAACTAATTGGCCTAAATCATACAACGCTAGATGTTGTATGCAAAAATATCTCACCACAAAGGCACAAACCATATATAGATATACAAATGACAAGACACTTTATTGAAGATAACTCATCTGGCTATAATGATTGCTCTAGATTAAAGATGATTATGAATGCTTAGTATCACATGGTAAAAAGATTTAGATGCCAAGGTGTATACCTGCTGTTATCTCCCCCTCAGGTCCTGCAGTCTTTAAACTAGGTCCCTCTTGTGCATCTTTATCTTCCTTTGTATCCTTCAATGATTTTGAGTTCCCACCTGTTTGAGGACTTGCAGCCTAAACCAAATAAAAAAAAACAGAACTATAGCAACATATAAAAATAAACAAGTAAAAGAAAGCCTCAGAAAGAGGAAAAAATCCCCAATTTTTTTAAAATGAATTATGCAATAAGTCAACCACGATGTACCCTATTTAGTAAGGATTGCTCTGCATCAACAGCCTTCTTAGAAGATTTGGTTTTTATTTCTTCCTCCCGTCTCTGCCTATCCATCCTGATACAAGAAAAAGGGACAAGTTTACAAATAAAGATATCAGCACACACTTGTATTATAACCTAAAATATGCTAAAAGTAACAGCAAAAAAATTGGATATAGAGAGACAAAAGTCAACGAAGTCCATTCAAATCACAATCAGTTTAGCCAATATTGAATGTACCTTCTCTGTACCAAACGAATGAAATGTTGTGGTGGAACAAATACACGCTCCATGTCAACAAGTGCAGTCACCATGGTCTTTGCGTCATTTTTAAACCCCTCCAGAGCAGTAGTAGCAATTGCCACCACCTATTTAAAACAAATTTAACATAAATGATTAAAGAAGTTAACGCATCAAAAGCAGAAAACTATTGCAGATGATAAATGGAGAGATCATTTAATGTTGCAACTTGCAAGTATTGGTGACAAGTACCTCTCTTTTGAATTGAGGATATCTGCCGAGCCCTGGTGTAGCATTAGCTGATGCTGAAACTATGTCGGCTAGTACACGATGAACCTGTATTCCTCAAGTCAATTGAAAAAAGTTAGTAAATCAAAGAAATATCAAATAATATCCTCCAATATTTACATCATGTCCGAATTAAGTAGCATCTTTGAAACTATCAGCTGTTCATGCATATTTTTTCCAAGGGAAAACCTACACACGAACATCAATGCGAAAGGGTTTTTTTAGGCGTCAACGTCGTTGATCTCCGGTCCGGTTACCGTGAATAACCCGTACCCGAGATGATGATCTCGGGAGGGTGACCAACGAATTGCCCGCCGGTCTAAGTAGCATCTTTGAAACAACTATCAGCTGTTCATGCATATTTTTTCCAAGGGAAAACCTACACACGAACATCAATGCGAAAGGGTTTTTTTAGGCGTCAACGTCGTTGATCTTCGGTCCGGTTACCGTGAATAACCCGTACCCGAGATGATGATCTCGGGAGGGTGACCAACGAATTGCCCGCCGGTCGATAGTCGGACCCTATCGACGGCAAAGGGAGGAAAAACCCTACAAAACCCGTAGGTAAAAACCCTAGTGTTGCGATCGTGGAGAAGATCCGGCGAGAACTGCCGTATGCGTTGCGGACTTGCGGTGTGATCGAATGACCGCATGAGGGTGTATGCGATTGGGAGCGTGTGAACTTGATGTAGGTTGTGCCCCATCTTTATAGATGGGAATTAGGGTTAATTGACTTGGGGCCCAAGTTAATTGTGTAGACCCTAATTGGGCTAAACCCTACGTCATCAAGTCCCCCAAGTTCGGTATGATATTTTTGTCAAGTATCGTATCGAACTTCTCATTATGCTGCGGAAAATAAGTTCACATGAGCCTGCGCAAACAACTGTACGTAAACCCGCGAACAGATGCGCAAAGAACCGCATGCAGAGTGCGCAGGGAAACCGCGTGAACTATCATGCGTAAAACCGCATGAAAACTGCGTCTAAAGTCGCGGACAACTGTGCGCGAAGTGTGCGTAACCTGGACAAAAGCACATGGACAGTTGCGCAAGCGCGCGAACATCTGCGCTAAATATTCATGTACTTAAACCGCATATAACGAATTAAAAGCTCAATAAGAAAAGACAAACCTTCTCAAACCGAACGATAGACGGTAGAAACACGAGACATAATGCATCATGCCCCACGGTGGGCGCCAAATGTTCATGCATATTTTTTCCAAGGGAAAACCTACACACGAACATCAATGCGAAAGGGTTTTTTTAGGCGTCAACGTCGTTGATCTCCGGTCCGGTTACCGTGAATAACCCGTACCCGAGATGATGATCTCGGGAGGGTGACCAACGAATTGCCCGCCGGCCGATAGTCGGACCCTATCGACGGCAAAGGGAGGAAAAACCCTACAAAACCCGTAGGTAAAAACCCTAGTGTTGCGATCGTGGAGAAGATCCGGCGAGAACTGCCGTATGCGTTGCGGACTTGCGGTGGTGGAGGAGTTGCGGTGTGATCGAATGACCGCATGAGGGTGTATGCGATTGGGAGCGTGTGAACTTGATGTAGGTTGTGCCCCATCTTTATAGATGGGAATTAGGGTTAATTGACTTGGGGCCCAAGTTAATTGTGTAGACCCTAATTGGGCTAAACCCTACGTCATCGTCAGCAAATTTGGTGGAGAAAAAAGTAAAAAGTGAGTGCAATAGGACGATCTGGTAAAGCAACTTGATTTTACCAATGACTTCTTCGTATTATGAAACCTAAATACTTAAATGGCACCAACATGTAAAAATAATGTACAGGAAAGAAAAAAAATTATAAAAAAACAAAAACTAATTCTTATTTGGTATATGACATCATCGAAAACTGGCAAACTAAGTGTGTAGTTACCTCATCAACACATAGACGTGAAGGCTCCTTCGCCATATCTAGAACAATTTTTATTAAGGACCGCAATCCTTTTTCGGGAGATATGAGGTAAGGTTGATATCCATCTGCTTCTAGAACGATCTGGTGCCAAGCCCACAGTCATTATAGACAATCAAAACTATATTAAGTGAACCATTGAAAGACAATAACCTAAAGAACATACTCTCTTGACGTTTTGTAGGTCGAAATGTCGGTCAAGAGGAAGCTGTTTGATCCTATTAGGAAAGTTACCCTCAAAACTTGCAACAACCTTCCAGCCACTACCCTGTAAAAGATGAAAAAAAAAAGTAGGTAAAAAACTGCATTATGCTTAACATAAACCAAAGCCTAGATTATGTTGCAATAGTCATTGTAAAAATAACTGTATGATGCTGTGATTGATACAAAAAAGAAAAACTGTTTTGCTATGATTGATGGTGAATAGCATAAAACTACTATTCCTGATACTTTCCAAATTGTGTTACTATAACTTGCTATTTTAAGTAATTGACAACATGGATAACTAACAAGACTTGTTTGTAGATAATGTTCTGTGTTCTCACCTCCCCGGTCATAATATGTTGAAGAAATTTGTCCTCAAATTCTCGACAAAGCTCCAAAGCCAAAGCTCTTGTACCTTCGGAACTGGTGACCATTGATTCTCCAAGCCTTACCAACTCATCTTGCACAACTTGTGACTTACCTTGAAGCCTGCAAGAAAACAATAAGCACAATTGTTTTTGATGACTCATACAGCATGAAACTCAATGCATAAAGATGATACACATAACTTTTGCGGTAGTTGTGTCATACAACTATCTATTAATGGCATAAAAACAATGATATAGGCAAGGAAGATGTATATACACAAAATCATGTTCAACATTAAACCAGTTCAAAGGGATTTCAAACCATCTATTACAAGTAATGAACATTGTCTACAAACACGTAAAAGTGTTCTTTCCTTACGTCATATACACTATCTTTAACACATGTCATGTTACCCACATCAGGTAGCAACTCTTAATATATGCCATACTTAAGAGCAGCAGAGCGAAATCACTACTCATGTGAAACAACATCAGAGATAAGACATGCATATAATGCATAGAACAAACAAAGGTATCAAAAAGATAATAACGAGATACAGAATCGGCATATAAATATACAGCTTTTGTCGAAATGTTTTATATCGAAGAATAAGAGAAAGAAAATATAAATAAATAATCAGACATACCCTGATAAAAGACTTGGCACCCTAACTTTCATTCGGCTACGAATTTGATGAGCAAGAGTTTCCACCAGGGCTAATCTACCAAGCTTGCTCTGAGGGGCGCCCGTTAATATAGATTTTAAACTTTCACTTTCAGCTCGCCAAGCAGTTTCTAACGAGTTATCGGACCCCACATTTCCCGATTGTGCAGAAGCAATTGAAACCGACTGACCAATTAGAGCAACCCATGGGATATCAGCTGTACTTCGTGGGCCTTGACCCAACAAAAGTGCCTGAACAGCAGCAAGGATTTTAGGATCTGAAGATGCTTGATCTATTTTACTGATTACACCAATCGTTCTTGTTGCTACAGTAAACAAATAGGTAGATATTACAAGTTGAACAACATAAGAAGCTGAGAAAAAAACAAGTGATGTTGAACAAGTATATAGAGGTCTATATTGGATAAAATGAAATTATGTTGAAATGAAACAGACAGGTTAATTAGATAAGCAAGGTAATGGAATGGATCATACATTCAGTTATCCAGCTTGGTTGGCCAATGGGAATAAAATGAACTTTCATTGGCAGGCAGTTTATAGAATATATATTTATAAAGGCTTGTATCTTTAGTTTATTTACATGTATGAAAAAACAGCTTTTGGTATTTAAAACTCACATTCCAATGACAATATTTATGTATACCAAAAGCTGGTCTTGGGTAGACAATATTTTATGTAGAGATAATAAATACAAACAGCTCTTTCCCATTCAATTCAATTCCTTGCATGATTTTAACATGCCAAATGCTGTTTAAGAAAATATGCATGATAAAAATGAAACTCACACTCTCCATCATATTCCTTTGCGATTCTTAGGGCTTTTGCAGAGGCAATTTCTGGTGCCTGAGCAGCAGGTATCACAACCAGCAAAATTGCATCATTGTGTTGAGCATACAGACTCTGCATGAATACTTTTAGGTTACCACAACTCTCCACAACAAGAACAAATTAAATTGCAATTATGTGTTGTAAAAATAATTTATATTGATGACATCAGAACAGTCAATTTCACAGCCACTAACCAAAGAGTCATCTAGATTTCCCTTCTCAACTCCAGGCAAATCAACCAATTTTAAAGGAGGAGCTGCAGAACATGTAATTTAGTTAGGGAATCATGTCTCCAAACGTTAAATTACTCCTGGTAATGACTCTATTATAACTCACCTGTACTTGTTTTAAGCTTCAAATATATTTCATCCCGACTCTTGCTTGAAATTTTACTAAGCCTATCTTGTAATGAATGCCGAAGAGCACCTGTTTTTAGACCCAAGAAAGCATTCATACTCAACAACGTTAGAATAGAGCTCACATTTGGTATATAACCCACTTACTATATGTATGAGGATGAGGATACGTTAATGACCAAAACTATGACAAGAGAACTCACTTGCAGACACAGGCTGGGATTTGCTATCAATCTGTAGTACAATTGATTTGCTGCTTAAGTTATCATCTCTCTTTAAATCGATACATATAGGTGCACGGGTTGCACCACCTTCACCAGTTGGCTGTAAAATGAAGATGAGAAAAACTAACTTTTGCTTACAATTCCAGACCTTTACACTACGGAGAAATAAGAATACTCTAACTACATATGTAGTGTATACTAGTAACAGATGTAACATATTATATCTTGTACATTATTACAACATGTGTGTTGATCACAATTTTTTTTCGAAGTTATAGATTAAATATTGTGGTCCAGATTGATGAATGAAGATAAGGAAAAACGTACCAAAGCAGGATGTCCAATCAAACTGTTCAAAACTGCAGATTTACCTGCACTCTGAAAAATTGGTAGCCCATAATTAGAACTAGCTACCATGCTTAATTCAATAATAAAGAACCAAAGGTTGAATAAAGTAAACAAAAGGCAGGATAAAAACAAAAACAGTCAAACTATCAGTCAAAGTCAAACTCCTTAAAGCCATGAAATGGAATAGGTGCAAGATGTTGTTCGAATTTAGTACAAAAACAATAAGTAGAAGAAACTAGAACTTCACTCATGTTCATGAACTAAATGGGGATTCGGGAAGGTTATCGGTAGGGTAGCAGTTTTTATTTTTTTGCGATCACTTTATAGGTATGCAACGAAGGTTAGATATCATAGACTCTAGAGCTATGCTTACAATTACAGGTAAGGAGCAGCACTTTCAGAAACATGAAAAGAACTATGGCTGCATCGGAATCACAGAATAATGAAATTACATACCAGATTCTATAAATACCAATGCCACTTATAACTACCAAAAGATAGCCTAGTGACTGGCATCATCATATCATCACAAGAGGTCTCAGCTTCAATTAAGGTAACCATGGAAAGAATCGGACACAATAATAAAATAACCTGGTTAGACCACGTACATCTTAGTAAAAAATACCCGCCCTCACCAGGTAACCTGAACATGGAAAGCCTCATTTGTTTACCCAATTCCCCATGCCACTTTTAAGAACATAAACAACACATCAATGTGGATAAACATGTGAGATAAACATGAGAAATGCGATGGAAATATCGATGTAAAACCCACGGTATATACATCAAGTAGATTTAACCAAACACACTTACACACATTACCTAAAAATTGCTGAAGAAAACAAAAACTGCATTCTCTATATCACTTCATAAAACCTACAGATACCACCACCATTATCTTAATAACATTTCGACAACAGACTACCTAACCATAGTATAACAAACCTTATGTAACAGGTGCAAACCAACAAATTAAAATTCTATTGCGGCTGTCTAATAGCTACAGGCAATAGAACAAATTCACTTAATGTGTGACCATAATATAATGTTCTTTCATTCCACATGTTATCCTAGATCTTAAAGCAAACAAGCATCAGTTCTCGGCTATCAATAAAAGCCTTCTAGCGCAATTAAATCACAATGTTAAATATCTACATGTCTCAAATCTAAACAAAGTTAGTGCCTTCAGGCATACATGAAATAACATTCCATATAATATAGTTGCATACCAAAAACAATCTCTATGTATCAGATGATATAATAATCATAGTTTCAGCTCAACTAATTACTCAAAATATCTAATTCAATAGAATCAACAAACAACCACAATATTCATCAAATTAGGGCTTGTAGCACAACAATATCAGCAGATCCACCGACTACATCAATCAATAAACACAATCAAGTAAGTAACTAAATCGAATCACGCAAAATAAACACTCACGGTATTTCCAAGAGCTACGACGTTAAGAAATGTGGAGGGACGTCTCGAATTAGAGGATGAGTTATCGTCAACATCTTCATCGTTCAGCAGCGCCGCAGCTTGCCGCATCGAGTCTGCAAGTTGCGCTAATTCTTCAATCGCATCCATATTCGATGAGATCGAAGGTGATAGAATCACAGGATGAAAAAGTAACGGATCGAGTGGTGTTTGTTAGGGTTCTACAGTGAGATTTAAAATGTGTTTTGAAATTTAAATTGGTTGGCAGTGTACAGAAAGGATGAAGATGAAGATGAAGATGAAGATGAAGATGAAGATGAAGATGCAGATGAAAGTAGAATGAATTTGTGTGAGATTTTAAAAGAAATGAAATGTGGGATGTGATGTGATTCCTTTCACCACTGCGGAAAAAAATGTTTAGTTTTGGGATTTAACACTGCACTGACGGTGATTTTAGATTTGCCGGTGTTAAACTGTTAACTCATGAAAAGTAAAAAAAAAAAAAAAATGGTAAACTCATGAATTTTTTTTTTTTTTTTAAAAAGAACTGAAAAATCAGAAATATTGACATAATCCTGATTGAAGTGTACTCTTTTAATCTAAAAATTTGCCATAATATTTAGTAATGGTCAGGGAAGGGTTGAAAACAGTCAGGAAGTAATCCTGTTAGGCTGCGTACATCAGAGTATGAGGTCGGATCTCGCTCTCCCGAGTAGCCCGAACAGAAAAAACCTTCTACCTTTATTGAAATGTACTCTTTTCATCTATTTTTGGACCAATTTATTTAACCTATATACTAAAACATTATTTACCTTTGTATCAACAACTTAGAGAATTTAAGTGTTTAGTAAAGATGATTATTAAGATGTATTATAGAGTATATAGTATATAAAGTTAATTAAATGAGTTAACTGATTTGTAAAAAAGTTGATATAAAAGAGACGTGAAAAATACAAAGTTGATACATTCATTTCATTAGGGAATGTTTCAACTCTAAAAAATATATAAAAGAAAAATGTAAACTCATGGAAAGTTAAAAAAGGGACTGAGAAGTAAAAAAAATATAACAGTTAAGTTCTTAAAAAACAAAACAAAACTTTAAACTCATGAGAAGTTAAAGAAGGTCGAAAAGTCAAAAACACTGACATAATACTGATTTAAGTGTATTATTTTAGTCTAAAAATTTGACATACTATTGATTGATGTTTACTATTTTCATCTGTTTTTAGATCACTTATGTAAAAGAAATATTACGTAGTAATACTTTAACTAGAGGTTAAACGAATCAATCATCAACCATTTGAACAAAAAAAAAAAAAAGAATTAAAGTACTGTAAGTTATGTGATTTGAAAAAATGTGTTCCTCGACCCCTTTCAACGATCGAATCCTAATGTATGCGAAGGAGCGTGGTTCATTTGATAAATTCCTATCACTCGATTTTATCTCTGAGACATTTGAATGTTTTTCATAACTCATAAACATGCAGTATATAAATGCTATCAAAACTCGGACCAAGACACAACTTCAACTTGTTCAAATTACAGTTAAGTTGAAGCACAATCATGAACAATGAATCTCTTTATGACAAACAAATCCGTATTACAAATTCATTGTTATTACGAGTAATTTCTACGAACGACCAGACTAAAAATCACTTGGTCATGTGCCCACAAATAAATAAATTATTATTCTTATATTCTAAACCTAGAAATGTGATTACTGTTGCTTTCATCCTGAATGGTAATTTCACAACTTTTTACCCTTTTTCCTTTTATATACACTTCGTCCTATACCGACGTGTTGCTCGCCTTTGTAGTTGCTCTCTCCAAACGTTCCTATGGGCGATTCGTCTTATCGTTTCGCACATACTGTGTCCTGTTTCATAATTGATGTGATGCTCGTCTATATGCTCCTAAACGTCTCCTATGGGTGATTTGCTTATTAGAAACATAATAATAAAAGAAGTTGTAAACTATGTGTATATATTACTAGTTCCTGAGTATATTAAAAAATAATAATAATGGTTAATATGCACTATAACTTGAACCAAAACGAAACGTCTTATTTATAAGATCATCCATTAAATCTTCATTTTGCCTTATATTCAGATTTTTAACTTAATAATTTCAATTTTGTTGGTTGCAGTTTAGTTTATAATTTTTTCTGCAATTTATATCATCATGGTTAAAGAGACAATGTGCTTTTTAAAGTGATACTCCGTATGACATTTTGTTAATAACTTAACCATGCTAGTTATTTTGATTAAATATGGTATGTTGTGAGTTGTGTGCGATGCTTATGAACATTTAATAATAGATCAGTCGTGAAGTCATTTGAACTAGTGCCATGGTAGGAGTCAGGGCCGGTCCCGAGAATTTAAGTGCCCTGAGCGAGGTGGAAAAAAAGGCCTCTAGACCCTAACGAATGATACAAGTCATTTAATAAACGACAACTTACTTCATATCAATAAACATAAAAAAGGATGGCGTTTGAAATTTTTTCTTGAACCTCATTCAGATATTTCACATCGATCATACATTTACAAACTATCAAACTTATTATATAATTTAACTTGTAATACCACCTTACCACGTACTTGTCTCTAGTAAATTTTAATAACTTAACGAAGGTTAGAATGATAATTTATTTGAAGACGTGATAATTTATTAGTTTCACGAAGGTTACACTGATAATTTATTAGTTGTATTAGCATTTAAGTCGCAAAAGAATTCACGTGTAAGACATTAAAAGTCATCCAAAGTGACAACTTTTGTAGTTAATTTAAAATAATGATCAAAAAATATATTAATGAATTCAATACGGAATGATGATTAGTTAATGAAGTTCAGTAAATTACAATCTCACATCGAGCAGAATATATAGTTTTCTATCGGATTGAATCCTTAGTCACAAATTACTTATGTTCGGTTTTCTAATTATTGGGCTAGTTGAGCCCACCTGCGGTAACCCATTTTCATCACTTATGGATCCGTTCTGCCTGTGCAGCCTGGTACATTAGATTTCTTGGGCCCCTAAAATAAATGGGCCCTGAGCAAGTGCACATTTTGCTCCCCCATTGCGCCGGGCCTGGTAGGAGTGATCACCGTTTCTACTTGAACCAACGTAACAAACAATATCTCATACCAAACGATCTAAATCCAATTGTATATCCAACATTCTTGATTCAAAAATCCATTTAAATTTTAACAAAGTTGTTGAATTTTTTTAAACTCATTTATAAAATTTAATTTTAATTATTATTGGAATTGGAATGAGAGGACTATTTCATTATCAAAATGGATATGTGGACATCTCATAAGAAGGATATCTCATCTCATTTTATATTATTTTTGGTTTTCAAAATTTTAAGGTAAGCATATTTAACATTAAAGGTATCGGTTAGATCACCTTAAAAAATTTGTTAGTCCTTACCTTTTACTATCATGAATTTATAATCCAGAATCCTGTTGGCTCTGTAGGATTAATGTGCAAGGTACAACATATAACTATATGGCCAACATCATTTGAGCCTTCGGGGTCACACACATATACACCGAGACGTCAAATAATATATATATATGATGTATATATATTACTCAAGTAACAAAATAGTAAATCGAAATTAATTCATTTACTATTCATATGAATAGTAAATGAATCGAAATTAATTAATTTACTATTCACATGAAAGTGACATGATAGAAATTATTAATTATAAGTTACATAACATACCCCTGAAGTATTTGAGAAATACGACTTTATGATACGTAATTTGAATTCACGGTTCACGGGTTCTTTTAAAAGGTTCACAGACGAAATATTAAAATAAAATATCTATATATATTGTACCATATTACGGAGTAATTAATCTCTCATTCTTCTTTCGATGAACTAAAAATTTTGATTTCATAATATTAACCAAATGTTGATTAATATTACTTGGGTTTGGACTAGCATCCATTGACGATCGTTTGAAGTGTAGTGTGGACTATCCAATGAGACGGTCATACTTTTGATCGTAAGTTTCTCTCCGTCTCATCAATTTTTCAAGAAAGGTATATCGTTAACTCCTCTTTTGTTTTATATTCATGACAATTATTATGATGTAACTGGATCATTGGGAAAGATTAATCGTGTGCATGTTTCATTAAATAAGTGAAAATTTAATCTTGTTAAATTTTGTTCATAAAATAATACAAGATTATTATTTTAACTATCCGCTGCGTTAATCTGTTTTGGTAAAAGTACACACGATTTTTCATCAGTGGTATCCGAGCCGCTTTTACACCATCTTAATTGTCGCGTGATTTTTTTTTAGATTTAGCTTTGTGGTGAATTGGTAACAGTCAAAACATTTATGGTTTTGAAAGTCAACTTTGTTGATTACCTCATAACGCACGAATAAGATCTGGAAAAAAAATCACTGTTATAAATTTTGAATATATTTGTTATGGCTTGAATATTTATTATAATTGTTGATTGTTTTATTCCATGGTTATACACATGCATTGTAACCATGGACAAGCCATATTTAAGTTTTAATAATGTAGTTATTAAAATTGTGATTGCATACATAGCTCATAATGCCCCGACCTATGTATGATTGTTGTGATTGTTGATTACGGCAATATTATGTCATGTTGATTATTTGTATTATTTGAAATGCCATTTTGAAGCCAAAGTTGTATTATATTTATTTTTCATTTTCATAGTATTGTATTTAAGTTTATTTCAATTTGTAAAAGTACTAGTTTAGTTGTATTTTTAAATTTAAATAAATGTAACAAGATGAAGATTAAAGATAAAATACAACATGCTTTTGGCTTAGAAGATGGCAAACAGGTTAAGTTGACAACGATGGCATTTGTCAAGTTTTCACTTGATTCTTGAATCAAGTGGGAGCTACGATATTACCCTTAGTTTGACCTATTGATCCCATGTCGGCTCATGGGATCAAGCATAGGATTTTTTGGCCTAGGCTATGTGTGTGTGATGCATGGTATGGTTGTGTTTTATTTTTACGCATTTATATTTAATTGTTGATTATAATATATGCTAAATGTTTTTGATGAAAACATCAAATAAAACTAGTAACGAGTTTCAAAGGTTAAAATTGATGATTTTAAAAAGTTAAACTCTAACGAGTTTAAAGTTAAATATTTTTTTTCGAAACTCAAATAATATATATGAGCGATATCTTTTAAAAATATTTTAAAATGATACACAATGTGTATTTGTTATTTTTTTTATATAAAATAAAATAACAAACTAGACGCATAAACACGATCGACATATATAAAATTGGTTAAAATAATTTTTTAACAAATAGTGTAGCGAATCTTGTGTGCATGCATTATTCGTTAACACAAACATTTTCAAAATACCCGTCAAATTTAAGTCATGACATCCAATGAGCTTGTAAACACACCTCGTTATTTTTTGATTACGGTGAGACCTAATCGAATTATAGCCACGAGGTGGATTTTTAGTTACGAGTGAGACTAGGCTGAATTTTCACTGTTTCCAAATTGGACGACTTAATCGTATTCACGATGAGATCTGAGTTCGAGGCAAGGATGGGACAAACATGCCAATAGATAATAGTGGTTTGTTAGACTACACATATCTCAAGGTCCCATAAAGATCTAAGAGTTACACCTGTGATGCAATTGGTACTCGCTACCTACCAGTAGACTCCATAACTGCTAGCTGATCAACAGATGTAGTTATGGAACCTCTATGTGGATCTTAGGCTTTCGTAAATTAATTATTTTTAAATATATTAAAACTTGGGTAATTAATTTATTAAAGTATTATATCGAAAATACTAAAATTGAACCTTGTTCTTTTGTAGATGTCAAACAATCAAAACGTAAACCAAAACACCCTCCGTTCTTTGTTGGAGAAGGAGAAACTCAATGGTTCAAACTTCCTCGATTGGTACCGCAACCTGAGAATTGTTCTCAAATATGAAGGGAAGTTGAACAAAATTGAAGAACCCTTACCCGAAGCTCCTCCTGAGACAACTACTGCTGCTCAAAAGAATGCTTATCAGAAGTTGTTTGATGAGCAAGAGAAGATAGCTTTAATCATGCTTGCTAGTATGACTTCTGACCTCCAAAAAGAAATGGAAGATCTTACAGCATATGATATGATGACTGAGCTGAAAAATATGTTTCAAAAACAGGCTAGTCAACAGTTATATGAAACTTATAAGCTTTTTCAAACATGCAAAATGGAGGAGGGTCAATCAGCGAGCTCTCATGTCTTGAAAATGAAAAGCTACATTGACCGATTGGAAAAACTTGGAACTACATTGCCGCCTAACTTGGCTGTGAACACGGTTTTGGTTTCACTATCAAAATCGTATCACCAATTTGTAATGAATTACAATATGCAAGGTTGGGAGAAATCTCTGGCAGAGGTGCACTCGATGCTTAAAACTGCTGAACAGGATATTCCATATAAGGTTTCCAATCCAGGTGTCCTGATGATTAGGGATGGTGAGGTGAGAAAGAATAAGCCGAAAACTTGGGGAAAAGGAAAAGGCAAGTCAATTGCTAAGAAAAAGATTCCACCACCTCCCAAGAAAGAAAACCCAGCGAAAGATGCCGAATGTTTCCACTGTGGAAAAGTTGGCCACTGGAGGAGGAACTGTCCTTCCTACCTATCTGAGTTGAGAAAAGGCAAAGCTGGCCAGACCAGCAAATCAGGTATATTTCATATACAGTTATATACTTTTTCTAGTGATTCCTGGATTTTTGATACTGGTTGTGCTACTCACATCTGTAACAATATGCAGGGAATGAGAAGAAGTAAGAGACTGAAGAACAATGCACTAGACTTAAGAGTGGGGAATGGGGCTCAAGCTGCTGTCGAAGCTATTGGCACCTATGCGCTTACTCTACCTAGTGGTCTTGTTGTTTTGTTGGAACAATGTCATTATGCTCCTAGTATTACGAGCAATGTAATTTCAGTTTCTCTTTTGAAAGATGTTGGTTTTGAACTTACTTTTACGCACCTTGGTATTTCAGTTTCTAAGAATAATGTATTTTATTTTAATGCTATTCCACGTGATGGTATTTTTGAAATTGATATGCATGGTGTGATTTCAAATAATAATTCTGTATATACCTGTACTGCCAAACGAGTCAAGAAAGACTTGAATAATACCTATCTATGGCATTGTCGTCTTGGTCATATAAACAAACAACGCATTTCAAAACTCCAATCTGATGGGCTTTTGGAATCAACTGGCTCTGAGTCATTTGATGTATGCGAGTCATGTTTATGTGAAAAGATGACAAAGGCTCCTTCCTCCGGTTTAGGGGAAAGAGCTAAAGATCTTTTAGGACTAATATATACTGATGTATGTGGCCCTTTTAGAACTATGTCTAGAAATGGTGAATCATACTTCATTACATTTACTGATGATTATAGTAGATATGGTTATGTTTACTTGCTGAAACATAAACATGAAGTTTTTGAAACATTCAAAATCTTCCAAAATGAAGTAGAGAATCAACTTGGAAAGATCATTAAAGCCCTTCGCTCTGATCGGGGAGGGAAATATATGAGTCAAAAGTTTTTGGACCACCTGAAGAATCGTGGGATTGTCTCACAGTTCACTCCACCTTACACACCACAGCACAATGGTGTGTCGGAACAGAGGAATCGAACTTTACTTGATATGGTTCAATCTATGATGAGTCTAACTACTCTACCAATGTCTTTTTGGGGTTATGCATTAGAGTCTGCTGCACGCATACTCAATATGGTTCCAACCAAGAAGGTAGAAAAGACACCATATGAGTTATGGTATGGAAAGAGTCCTAAGTTGTCTTATTTGAAAGTCTGGGGTTGTGAAGCGTATGTGAAACGTGACACTTCAAACAAGTTAGAACCCAGAGGTATCAAATGTCACTTTGTGTAACAACCCGAGTTTTTCCGTTAAAACTTCCGTTAAATACTTGACGATCGTTAGTTAAATCACACAATTTTCATACGCCAATTTTTTTTCCCAGAATAGTTAACAGTGGCTACGTGAAACTTTTTCGTATTTAAAGTAATTAAATGCGTACTTGATCCTTAGTGGATTACTTGAATTAATATGTTATATTAATTAGTGAACTTAATTCGGTTGACGAATTAAACTAGAAACGATACGATTAAAGTTAATCGCCTAGAAAACTTTTCAGTTAACGGAACTCAGAAAAACGATAGAATAATTATTCTTAATAATAATTGAACTTATGAAAGAAATTTAATTTATTATTTACTTAATGAATTAAACACGGTGATTTTGTTTCAACGACTAGTTAACGTTCCGGAGATTCGGTACGGTTAATGGCACTCGAAACGAACCACGCGCGAACGAGCTTTTACACAAAACGAGCCCGAGACCCGAGCCCTAGGCCACATGGCCATGACCTCATACCTCATCATCCTTGGTCCCATGAGTAGCCAATGCATGTTGACTATTAGTTTAAGCCCATGTTTGTTGACTTTTGGTTGTTTAGGACACTAACTATATTCTCTTAATTTCTAAGTAACAAGAGAACATGTCCCATTCTTTTTCCTATCATTCTTGCTCCATGATTGCAGCCCCATACACACCAAATAATCACATACCTTCATCCCTACAATTCTCCATCAAGTTTTGATCTCTTGTTTTTGCTTCTTTGATCAATATTGTTGCTTGCATCGTTCTCTACGCGTTTGTATAAACGATTTTGTGATCAAAGGTATAAACACATAAACTCTAATCTCTAAAATCATATTGTTATTAAGGTTTCATGGATTAGGTTGTCTATTGCTCAAGTCTTGATGTTTGATGAATACTATATGCGATAAATTGCTCGTCTTGATTGTTTTATGCGAAAACCGAATTTGTATTTGATGTGTACAGTAATTTTAATTTTTCAATTATATTATATTATATTATAATTAGATACCTTGCGAAAAACTATTGATTTTAGGCTTTGGATTCGCTTGATTTCATTTCCGGATGATCAAGTTATGGCCAATTGAAATTAACGTTGTGTTTTTGTGATTGATCAGAAATCTGGGTTTGATAGACCACGAATTGGATTGTGAAATTTATACCATTGGATAGGTAATTTAAAAACACTCAGTTTACACTAGTATATCATGTCGTTTGCTTATGTAAAACCCGAGATATGCTTGAATTAGTGTAAAAGTAGTTTTATACAGCACTTGCATGAAAACGACATTGTATGATAAAATGTGTTAGCTTATGTGATTAAAGCTTTGCATATTTGAAATCTACACAAAAATTACTTCATCTTTCATGTAGATATCATAGGCTAATTGTATATAGATCTTCGGCTAATCGCATGTGAATGTGACTAGCGAAACTAGAATCGAATCTGTAAATTGCTCTCTGTTTTATACTCTGTGGATTGTGTTTATTGAATGAGCATGTAAGCTTCTGGAATATGAATTTTAACATGATATGTGACTTATTGTTATTTTATATCAATCTCTGAAACCTTATTCATTGGGCACAATAGGGCCATACTTTATGTAAATTCTTATTTGAGCTGAAAAACTGAATGATCAATTTGCATGAATAAACTGTACAAATTGTCTAAACCAAAATTGCTCGATTTTTGATATGTGTTAGTTTAACTTGTTTGTGAACTATGGCCACTGGTCTTGTATCGATTGCATGTTCCTAACTCCGGTTATAGCTAAAACCAAATCAGTGCGCTGTCAGAAACTGACTTGGTGAACCCCAAATGTACCCCTTCTGATTCCTGACTTTTAATTATCGTATGAGACCCTGGCCAGACTTTTTGGAATTGATTTTGAGTATACTTATGATCTGTAGTTTTCCATGTTTACTTGAATTTTGTACTATGAGATAATATGCTAAGTTTGCTACATGTACATGAACTTTGTGCACAACGATAAACTAAAATTGTGAAATTGACCAATTATGATCTAAAACGTGTTGTTTGACTTAGGTTTGATATGTTGACCAACATTTGACATGAAACTACTGATGTTGACTTTAGTTGACTACTTTGACCAAGTTTGACTTTCGGTTGACTTTGTTTGACTTGCATGAATTAGTTGACTGTATGTTGACTTCTACTTTGAAACGCGTCGATTCGAGCAATAAGACAACTTATAATATGAAACCACACTTGTTTAAGACATATTTATTGACCAACCTAAATACATATACTTAGGTTGCATTACTCGGCTATAAACCGTACAAGTAAATTGTCCACTTTTCAATCCGAGCTTTATTCAAAGATGAGTCTACAGTCCCGCTTTTTACATGTTTTCAGGGATGAGAATACACGATGTTATACTTATATTATCAAATGTTTTTTTGTATTGACACGAGTACTATATCTGCATATTGAGTTTGTACACAAAGCCTCTAGCTTGAATACTTTAAATACCATCGGTGTAGGCACAATTTAGATGGACGGATCCGTTAGGTTGACAACCTCACTCGCTATAAAAACTGTGGTGCATTTACTTTGAACATAATACATTCGTACAAGTGTATAACATTTTTATGAGGTAAAGGCAGGTATAGTGGATTCTATACTTGGGTCATTACTAGTATTCAGGTGCTCATAGATTATGCAAACGTTTCGCAACTTGGAGTTGTACTTGTAAAATCTCGTGGTCAAGGAAACTAAACTATATTTCTGATAACTGTTTTTCAGATACTATACAACGTTATTTAAAACTGTGGTTTACGAACAAATGAGATAAAACTTGACATGGTATTGTCTACGAATATTTGAAACTTGACATGGTATTGTCTACAAATGATTGAAACTTGACATGGTAGTGTCAACAAACTTTTGAAATGGGACACGGAGTTGTCTAACTTTTAAAATTGAACCTTGGTGGTCTTTCACTAATAACCGTTTTCGAAATGTATTTCTTAAACATATTGTATTGTTTACCTAAAACCTGTAGATTCACTCAACATTGTTGTTGATCCGTTTTCCGTGTTTTATTCTCAGGTATTAATTGCTTCCGCTGTAGAATATTGCTGTTACGTAGAAGTCAAGCCAAGCACTGGGACCAGAGTTAACATTCCGTTAAAGGAATTTTTGACGGGGTATTAAAGATGGTATCAGAGCTTTGGCTATAGGGAACTAGGATACATTAGTGTGTCTAACCGTAGGGCGCATTAGTGAAGTCTAGTCTATAGCCGTATGTCTTGGATGACTTTTATACACCATACATGCACTATTTACTTCACAATACGACATGTAGGGCTACACATTACATCACGTACATATACACCCTATACCCATATGATATGGACTTGAACTAAACGTTATACTACGAATCACATACATACACGCGACGCGAGATTTAACTAAATTAAGTTGATTACGCCATCTTGAACTTATGGAGTTATGTCGAATGGAAATGTGAGATAGCGTAATGTAATGACCGGGATTACATTACAGTAACTCATATAGAAGTTCTGACATCGCAAAATAAAGAATTGGGAGCGAGTCAAGTAGGTTACTTGGATAAATACCGTTTAGAACATAAACCGTTTAATTTCAAATATGAGTAGAAATTTACACCGTACGATTTAATTGTTATTATAACATATAAGGAGCGTGTAATCACGTCACAATTCGTCACTACCCGACACTGTCCGTCACCCCTGATTTCTACTTGGTACTACGAAGACACTGCCTGTACATACTCATCATCTTATACCACTACTCCTTGCTATTTATCGTTGGTTACTACTACTCAACGCCGCCTCTCACCACTAGTCGCGACCGATCACTACTTCTCACTGCTTATCATTTTTGATCCACCGACATCTTACTGCAATTATTGTACCAATTACATATAGGCTAATCCTGTCGCTATCATACTTATTATATTAGATTTTTTCTGATATATTTCCTAAATTTCCTCCGTAAATTACGGAAATCTTTTTGCTATATACACGTATTCAAGGAGACAAACATAGCATCCAACACTTAATTCATATCAAACCCTATTCTAAACACATAATATGGATTTCTCATCTGATTCCTCGAGCTCCATGGACAGCGTAACCGGAACGAACGAACCTATTAGCCATCATCTTTTCTGGATGAATTGGGGGTGGGTTCGTAGTTGACTTAATCAATAGAGGCGAGAAGAAGGCGATCCCTTCCACCAACCGAATTCACCTCTTGGTGAAGAACCTGAAGCACTTACCGGCGAACCAATCCGGAACACCATTTTCACCCTCATTTCCAGGATATCCCGCCACGAATATCTAATATCCAGAATTCTAGATCTTATTCATCCACTTGTCCGAACCGCCAATCATCCCAGAATAGTAGAAGAAGTCAACGAGCTTCGCGCTCGAGTAGTGGTTCTGGAGAATATGGTGCGAAATCTAAGAGCATCAGCAGCACCAGCAGCATAGCCAGCACCACCAGTACCATCAACATCACCACCAACAGCATCAGCTTCACCAACAACAACATCCGCATCCCACACCTCAACATCACACTCGGTACTTCGGATATCAACATCATACACCCCATAGATACCAAGGAATATTAGTAATTGTGAGTTAAGATGTATTGACTCATTCTTCCTGGGAAAAAAAATTATATATGTATACTTTATATATATATGGTTTGGAACAATAATAAATCTTTTCGTACTAAACTATTACGTGTGAATCTTAACTAGTATGTACTACTTGGTTAAATCATATCACTAATATGCTATGATGTACATCCTTCATTAATGACTTAACAATCATTAATCACTGCTTCAGCATAATAAACTCCATTTCATAATAAACTAAGTGTATTATTCAAATACATGTTTGATTTTTCACTTCTATTTTCAATGTACTCGAAACTTTCTAGAAAACATTATGCGTGCCTTGTAAATTTCACAAGAACTTCACGAGCATCAATATCATATACCGAGGTATATCAATAAACAATGAAGTATTGATTCATAACTTCATTAGCGAAATATTTCGCGACAATTATGAAATCTCTAAGGTTTTGGAGATTATCTTCAACCGTAAATCAAATGAGTTTAATATTATATTAACTCATTAAATCCATGATTACATCTGAAGAATATATACGAATATATATCTTCATAAAGATTGTAATTAAAAACTCTTCTGTACAAACTGTAAATTGTAAAAATATTTAACGGGTAGGTAAAACCCGAGAAATATTTATATCTCACATTAATATGTTACATTATACATTCTTCAAATTCTGATTCAATAATCAGTAACTATACTAATTACACTCACAAGATATGTGTATCCGTTCACTAAAGAACAACTACTACATATTCTGATTTTGACGTATCGAAATCTAAGTAAAGCTTTAGCAAGTGTTATCTTCCTAAAGATCACTACATTCATGAATTATATTCATTTGTATTCTATGATGAATTATCACATCAAACCATCGAAATTATCATTCATTACTTTTGAAATCAACAACGCCTATTCGTCAACCATTAGATCCGTTAACGCTTACAATCAGCGTTTAATCATCTAAAAATAAAATCTCTTGAAACCATCTCGGATTGATAACCAACGATTCAGATTCGTTAACCTTGAGAATGCTGACGAAGTAGCAAAAGCTATAGATGGTCTTAATGGCCAAAAGTTTGATGATAAAGAATAACGTATTGAAAAAGGCTCAGATTTGGAACTGAAAAATGGATTGAGCTAACCATGAAGGAGACCAAGGACAAATACAAGGACTAAACCCTATATTCAAAGAATCCAGGTAATTCTGGATCCGATGACATCTTTAGAGAATATCTTGCTCCGAAGTCATGCTGAATTTCTAATGGAAGATGATGATTCACAGACCTTACAATCATCATGAACCATGTTACATAACTCTTTCATTCTATTTAACTTCTAAACATATCAAGGAAATATATTTCTTGATGATTCGGTCTTTTTCGGATATTCTGGTAATTTGATAAATCAAATTATGCTATTACCTTTCCTTTCTACTTTGTATATTATGATCATTCGAAACTCCATACCTACGAATTTTGGACCATTACTTGCTTGATTTAAAGTCGAGAAGAGAAAACAAGGTGAAAACGGATACTATGACGATGAACAGCGAATGTTTCTGCATTATCACCAGCCATTGATCCGTATTATTTGACCATGTATAGAAGAACAAGTTGAAGATCTTCTTGGATAAAAAGCATGAGTCTTCGAAAAATAGGTCAGAATATAAAAGACAACAAACATGGAAGATCATAAACCATTTATATCAATAAGTATTGAAAAACAGAGGAGTGGTAGAATTAAAAATATTGTCACCCCTAGAGCATTATAGAAGAACAGAGATTCTTCTGGTGGTAGACTAAAAAGAAGAATGACTGTATACACAGTCAAAATAGTAACGAAAATCAAGAGCGGATGAAGCATCTTCACAAAATTTTTGAAAATAGAATTTTGAAAGTAAGAAGATTGAGGTTGAGAAAATAAGGACGCAAAGATGATTAATTTATATCAAAACTTTTTACCATAGCAACGCGTCAGCCGATTAAGATAATCGTATTAAATCAAAAAGAAAAGGATTCTAATTTCCTTAATTACCGGATCCAAATCTCACAGATTTCAAACGATTATATTCAAATCCCTTAAATTTAGGAGATTCAATAGTGATTACATCGAAAAGTCAAGGCGGACAACTATTACTTCAATACATCCGTTAGTGACATATTCAATCGTATTTTTACACGTAACCGAATCATTTCATTCATATTCTTGATGATAAGAAATTCTATACACTTAACTCGTATTCATTACGAAACCGAACGGACCTTAGAAGTCTATCCGTATAGAGATCTCGAAAGATTATTTAATCTTATCATATTATTTAACGAAACACTCGTATATGATCAAATTCTTTTATTAAAAGAATGTATGAAGGCTTACGTATGGAAAGATAAACTATTCAAGCCAAGTATAAACTTTATTTGCAAACTTAGTTATAGAATTCAAGCTCACGTTGAAACGTGGATTTCTAATGATACGAAAATATTTTATTTTCATCAATAACTGCCATCATCCAAATTTCGGGACGAAATTTTCAATAACAGGTGGGTAATGTAACAACCCGAGTTTTTCCGTTAAAACTTCTGTTAAATACTTGACGATCGTTAGTTAAATCATACAATTTTCATACGCCAATTTTTTTTTCCCAGAATAGTTAACAGTGGCTACGTGAAACTTTTTCGTATTTAAAGTAATTAAATGCGTACTTGATCCTTAGTGGATTACTTGAATTAATATGTTATATTAATTAGTGAACTTAATTCGGTTGACGAATTAAACTAGAAACGATACGATTAAAGTTAATCGCCTAGAAAACTTTTCAGTTAACGGAACTCAGAAAAACGATAGAATAATTATTCTTAATAATAATTGAACTTATGAAAGAAATTTAATTTATTATTTACTTAATGAATTAAACACGGTGATTTTGTTTCAACGACTAGTTAACGTTCCGGAGATTCGGAACGTTAATGGCACTCGAAACGAACCACGCGCGAACGAGCTTTTACACAAAACGAGCCCGAGACCCGAGCCCTAGGCCACATGGCCATGACCTCATACCTCATCATCCTTGGTCCCATGAGTAGCCAATGCATGTTGACTATTAGTTTAAGCCCATGTTTGTTGACTTTTGGTTGTTTAGGACACTAACTATATTCTCTTAATTTCTAAGTAACAAGAGAACATGTCCCATTCTTTTTCCTATCATTCTTGCTCCATGATTGCAGCCCCATACACACCAAATAATCACATACCTTCATCCCTACAATTCTCCATCAAGTTTTGATCTCTTGTTTTTGCTTCTTTGATCAATATTGTTGCTTGCATCGTTCTCTACGCGTTTGTATAAACGATTTTGTGATCAAAGGTATAAACACATAAAATCTAATCTCTAAAATCATATTGTTATTAAGGTTTCATGGATTAGGTTGTCTATTGCTCAAGTCTTGATGTTTGATGAATACTATATGCGATAAATTGCTCGTCTTGATTGTTTTATGCGAAAACCGAATTTGTATTTGATGTGTACAGTAATTTTAATTTTTAAATTATATTATATTATATTATAATTAGATACCTTGCGAAAAACTATTGATTTTAGGCTTTGGATTCGCTTGATTTCATTTCCGGATGATCAAGTTATGGCCAATTGAAATTAACGTTGTGTTTTTGTGATTGATCAGAAATCTGGGTTTGATAGACCACGAATTGGATTGTGAAATTTATACCATTGGATAGGTAATTTAAAAACACTCAGTTTACACTAGTATATCATGTCATTTGCTTATGTAAAACCCGAGATATGCTTGAATTAGTGTAAAAGTAGTTTTATACAGCACTTGCATGAAAACGACATTGTATGATAAAATGTGTTAGCTTATGTGATTAAAGCTTTGCATATTTGAAATCTACACAAAAATTACTTCATCTTTCATGTAGATATCATAGGCTAATTGTATATAGATCTTCGGCTAATCGCATGCGAATGTGACTAGCGAAACTAGAATCGAATCTGTAAATTGCTCTCTGTTTTATACTCTGTGGATTGTGTTTATTGAATGAGCATGTAAGCTTCTGGAATATGAATTTTAACATGATATGTGACTTATTGTTATTTTATATCAATCTCTGAAACCTTATTCATTGGGCACAATAGGGCCATACTTTATGTAAATTCTTATTTGAGCTGAAAAACTGAATGATCAATTTGCATGAATAAACTGTACAAATTGTCTAAAACAAAATTGCTCGATTTTTGATATGTGTTAGTTTAACTTGTTTGTGAACTATGGCCACTGGTCTTGTATCGATTGCATGTTCCTAACTCCGGTTATAGCTAAAACCAAATCAGTGCGCTGTCAGAAACTGACTTGGTGAACCCCAAATGTACCCCTTCTGATTCCTGACTTTTAATTATCGTATGAGACCCTGGCCAGACTTTTTGGAATCGATTTTGAGTATACTTATGATCTGTAGTTTTCCATGTTTACTTGAATTTTGTACTATGAGATAATATGCTAAGTTTGCTACATGTACATGAACTTTGTGCACAACGATAAACTGAAATTGTGAACTCGATTTTTGAGCGATTTGGATCAAATTTTAAGCACATGGAAGCTGCTAAACATATATACAACCTATTTCTAACATCTATTGATGTTTTTAAACATCAAACAACTAGATTTGAGCAAATTTCTATCAAAAACCCATTTAACACAAAAAACCAATTAGAGCAAGAATTAAAGCAAACAAACCTGGATTAATGATCACAAAGATGATGTAAATCAATCCTTACAGCCTCTTGATTCAATCTCTAGCTTAGTTTAGAATAGGGTTTGAGAGTGAAAGAGTTTAGGTACGTTCTAGTTTTGGGAAATTAGGTGAAATGGATGGAAACATCTAGATATTACACTCTTATGTGTTAAAAAAATAATACCCCATCACACACGGGTATTTACCAGTTATCTAAATCTTTCGTACAAGATTAGGTAGCCCAAACGAGGTCCAAATAAAATAAATAAACCTGTTCTGGGACCCTTGTCACAAACTGGTCACAACACAATTATAATAAAACACTAATAAAATAATTAAAATAAAAGCACTTAAGACTAAGCATAAACCCTAAGGACAAAATAGGCAACTTACAACTAGCCCGGGTTTCAGTCTGTTACACAAAACTCCAAGCGCGGAGCATTACCCATGCAAAAGGGCATAACCTTGAGCAAGTCTCAAAGTCCTATCACACCTGATGAGATAAGACGAATGAAATGTGTTCCGTATGCTTCGGCTATAGGATCCATTATGTATGACATGTTATGTACTAGACCTGATGTCTCGTTAGCTTTGAGTTTGATGAGTCGTTATCAACAGAATCCAGGTTGTAACAGACTGAAACCCGGGCTAGTTGTAAGTGGACTATTTTGCCCTTAGGGTTTGTGCTAAGTCTTAAGTGCTTTTATTTTAATTATTTTACTAGTGTTTTATTATATTTGTGTTGTGACCAGTTTGTGACAAGGGTCCCAGAACAGGTTTGTTTATTTTATTTGAACCTTGTTTGGGTTACCTAATCTTGTGCGAAAGATATCAGATAACTGGTAAATACTCGTGTGTGATGGGGTATTGTGTTTTAACACAAACATAAGCTGGTGACCAGCTCCTTTCTTGAAGTTTCTTGATTTTTCCTTTCTCTCACTCACACCTTCACCTAACCTCATCTTCACCATCTCAAACAACCCTAAATCATTTGATCTCGAATTGAAGCTTGATTTTAGTGTCAAATCGTTCCTTGTGTTGTTGTGATTCTAACAAGGTAAAGTTTGTTTAATTTCGTGATCAAATCAGTGTCAAAATGGGTGTTTTAGTCAAGTTTTATGAAAATGGAGTTTTGTGTCAAATTGGTAGAAATTGATGTTGTTTGAGCATAAAAGTTGTGGGTTTATGTTTCTAAATGTTTAGTGTAAAAGATGTGTTCGGTTTTGGGGTCTTAAACGAGTCATAGGTCGAGATTTGGTGATTTTGGGTTGAAACCCGTCACTTTGCTGCTGTTGCAGCTGATGAACTACCTTCGGCCGATGGTCTTTGACCATCGATCGATGGTGAGGGACGATCGGCCGGTGGACAAGACCATCGACCGATGGTGTATGTTTTCTGACCATCTGATGTAATTTTGACGATCGGCCGATTGAGGGAGACCATCGACCGATGGTGTGTTGACGATCGGCCGATGGATGGGACCATCGACCGATGGTCTTAGACAGTGAAATTTGTACTAAGTGTTGATTTATAGCCGTTATGCTGTCCGCGTGTTTTTATGATTTTCAGGATGTAAATTCTGAAAGTGCACAAGTGTTAAGCTGAAAGGACCAGTTCATATACATTATAAACGATTCACAATAGTTGATTACATCGCGAGGTATTTGACCTCTATATGATACATTTTACAAACATTGCATTCGTTTTTAAAAGACAAAGTTTCTTTACAACGAAAGTTGACGGCATGCACACCATTTCATAATACATCCAACTATAATTGGCTTAATAATAATCTTGATGAACTCAATGACTCGAATGCAACGTCTTTCAAAATATGCCATGAATGACTCCAAGTAATATCCTTAAAATGAGCTAATGCACAGCGGAAGATTTCTTTAATACCTGAGAATAAACATGCTTTAAAGTGTCAACCAAAAGGTTGGTGAGTTCATAGGTTTATCATAACAATCATTTCAATATATTAATAGACCACAAGATTTCCGTTTATAAATATATGTACACTCGCAAGTGTATAAAAGTATTCTATAAGTTGTAGGCACCCGATAACAAGCCTTAACATTCATGTTTTACCCTCTGAAGTACACCAGATCAGGTGTGTTTAAATTAACCTCGAAGTACTAAAGCATCCCATAGTCAGGATGGGGTTTGTCAGGCCCAATAGATCTATCTTTAGGATTCGCACCTACCGTACATAGACAAGTAGTTTAATGTTACCAAGCTAAGGGTATATTTCTGGTTTAAACCCACATAGAATTAGTTTTAGTACTTGTGCCTACTTCGTAAAACATTTATAAAACAGCGCATGTATTCTCAGCCCAAAAATATATATTGCAAAAGCAATTAAAAAGGGAGCAAATGAAACTCACAATACTGTATTTTGTAGTAAAAATACATATAACGTCATTTAACAAGTGCAATGTTGGCCTCGGATTCACGAACGTATCAATATTGAGATTCAATATTTCAGGAAAGTACGTAGACGCAACGGAGATAATAAACACTAGATTGACCTCACGAGCATAACCATGAACCATACCCATCACCTCCATAGCTATAACCCATAATTTCCTTAGTTTCGACTCATTCAAAAAAATTATTTTGAAATCACTCGGACAGCACTCCGTCGTAATATTTTATGTATACTAATAATATCTTGAAATAATACAGAGCAAATATATATATATATATATATATATATATAAATCGATTGAGAGAGTTTAGAGAAATATATTTTCAAGTTTCTATGAAATAATGAAACCGATTGAATTCTATTTATAATAGATTTTTAAATTATTAAAGTATGAATTATTAAAGTGAATTATTAAAGTATGAATTATTAAAGTATGAATTATTAAAGTGAATTATTAAAGTATGAATTATTAAAGTGAATTATTAAAGTATGAATTATTAAACATGAATTATTAAAGTATGAATTATTAAAGTGAATTATTAAAGTATGAATTATTAAAGTGAATTATTAAAGTTAAAGTAAAGTAAAAGTAAAGTAAAGGTAAAGTTAAAGTATAGTAAAAGTATAAAAACTATGTATGTATAACACGTGTATAAAAATATATAATAATAATTTAAATAGTTATATATATTTAATGAAATAAAATATAAATATCGTTATATTTATTATACTGGTTAAGTAATGAGTTGTCAAAAGTGATTCTAGATATTTATAAAAGTTATATACGTTTTAATAATAAAGTTCTTTTTAAACTGAAAACATCTTTGTACGTTTGAAAATAGATTAATAGAATATTATGGAAACCAATTCTCCACTAACTTTTGTCTAACTTTCGTAAATGACATTTTTTGTTTTTATTTATAAATAGCTTTACAAATTATTCTGAATATCGTTAAGAGGAATAGATTTTCTCAAATCATAGTGGACCTCTCAACAGAGACTTGTAATCATAATTCAATGTTTCTGATAATTCAATCATTTAATATATTTTTTAATTTCGTCGAAAATCATATTGAAACAAATACATTCGTGTAAAGTATTATACGTTTAATACTTTATTAATATTCTCAAGTTATAATATATATATACATATACATATCTATTTATATATAACGGTTCGTGAATCGTCAGAATTTGGTCGAGGTTATAATGAATGTATGAACACAGTTTAAAATTCTTGAGATTTAACTTAACAAACTTTGCTTATCGTGTCAGAATAATATAAAGATTAAAGTTTAAATTTGGTCGGAAATTTCCGGGTCGTCACAGTACCTACCCGTTAAAGAAATTTTGTCCCCGAAATTTGATAGAGGTCGTCATGACTAACAATGAGAATGTTATTATAACTATTATAGAGTTTTATCATGTTCACGAAGAATGGATAAAATAATTCGATTACTCGAAGCGTGTGAGTGAAGTTATCGTAAATGAATGAAATAAGATAATAGTGATTCGTCATATCTTTTGACGTCATCACGATTGATCTCCGAAAAGAAAATCTTTGTAATCTATATTGGATTTGATTATTCGGTGATTAAGGAAATTATGATCCTCTTCTAATTAATGCGATAATCCATTTTGATTTCTCTGTCGGATATTTCACTATAAATCCACCTCATTTGTTTTCTTACAACTCACACCTTCTCAACTCATATTTTAAAGTATTTGTCAATATGCTTCATCCAGTGCTGATTCTTGATATACTCCTCACTTTCATATCTGTCACTCTTCTTTTTCATCTGCCTCCAGAAGAATCTATTTACTTCTACTATACTCTTGGTTTTATAGTGTTTTTAGTTCTCCCGTGTCTTTATATTGCTATATGCATTGATATATACGGTTTGTGATTTATGGGTTGTTGTTGGGTTTTATATCTTCCCTTATATTTCAAAGTCCTTGCTTCTTCTATAATCATTGTCATCCACAGTTAATGCTCTCTTCTATTTGCTATGATTTATACTCCCATTTCTAGTTCAGAGCTTTGTCCTTTCGTTTCTTCTTCTTGCGATTAAGCACCGCTTGTAATGGTCCAGAATTCGCAGATATAAATTTTGGAATGAACATTGTTAATGTTCTAGGAAGAAAATTGTAATGACACGATCTTGACTTGTCAAATTACCAGAATACCTCAGAAAAGGCCGAATCATCAAGAAATATATTCTTGATATTTAGAGATCAAAGAGAATACAAGAGTCGTGTAACATAACACATGATGACGTTATGATCTGTGAATCATCATGTTCCATTTAGAAACTCAGCATGAATTACTGTAATATAATCACGTTGATCAAGTGTCATTATATTATACTAACTCATGCTTCAGCTCCCAACACTTCTTCAAGAATATTCATATTTTAAACTCGAATGTTTCAGAATTTAGAAACTAAAATAGTTTCTTTTATGATATAATACAGATAGCGCGAAGAGGTAAATGATTTCAGATAAGAATAATTATAAAAATATCTTCAGAAGTATGGATGATATTTATAATGAAAGATACGATGATATCTAAGAATGTCTAATATCAGAGGATGATGAAGGATATTGTCCGCAGGGGTTTAGAGTCAGGAGCAAGGTATTCGTTAATGACTTCAGCAAGTACTGAATCATTTGGATTCTTTGAAGGCAGGTTCAGCATTTGTGATTTATCCACAGCCTCCTTCATACTTTGCTCAATCCGTTTTCCAGTTCCAACTCTTCTCTTTTTCTGAGCTTTGCCAATATACTATCCTTTATCATTCAACTTTTTACTGTTAAGGTCGTTTACAGTTTTTGCTGCTTCATCAGCATTTTTCAAAATTTCGAGAACTGGTTCGCAGTTTAGGGTGTTTTTCAGAAATTTCTCATTCAAAGAATGTAAGTCTTAGAGGTAGACGTTGTGTGTATATGTAATTGTTGATGTAGACATGCTGCGAGGTTTCAAAATACTGATTGCTGATTCTCAATAATTGGTATGGCAATTCTTGTTATAAGGTACGAATGAGTATATGATAGGGTTTCGATAATTGTAATGATTTTTTTTTTTTTTTGGAAAGTCAAAGATCAGTGAAGTTGTTGGTAAGTTTATTGCTAATGTGGTGAATATAAACGATTCCCCGGTAACGTTGGCGAAAGGGCAACGTATCTATCGAGGTTATAATAAGACTGTTTTGATTGAGAAGTCGAAGTTGACTTGCTGGAGCTGTGACAAAACTGTCTATTTTGAAACGGAATTGAAAAGTTATTTTAGCTAGTAAATGCCAAAGGGTCTAACACGGATACGTGTCGAACTATGACTTGGGTTTTGAGAGTTTTTCAGGTGTATAACTGTGGGTAACATGTGGTTGGATCATCATCTCGATTGTTCCTTAGTTGAAGTGTCTTCAGGAATTTCGAAGGGTTTGAGCACATATTGTAATCGTTAATACATATGATGTTCTAACACAGTTTTGAAGTCAAAGTATAGCTTTGAAAGATATAGGAATCTAAGAGTGATGATACTGGTTATATTTCGAATTGAATTATGCGATTTCAAAATCAGAATATGTAATTGAATTTGAATGAGTATGATTGTTTTGATTTATATGAAAGAATGGATATTGTTGTGAAAGTAGGGAGTATAGTTGATGATTGCTGAATCAGTTTCGAAAAATGTAATATATTAATTGTGAATTTATATATCTCTCGGGTATTACCTACCCGTAAAAAAAACTTTCACAATTAATATTTTGTACAAAAGAAGTTTATTACAGTCTTTATGAAAATATATGTGTATATTTTCTTTAGATGTAACATAGATTTAATGAGTTAATATTAAATTAAACTCATTTGTTTTATGGTTGGAACTAGAATTGAGTAATCTCTAAAACTTTATAAATTGCATAAGTATTTCTTCAATAATATTGAAATTATGAATCATTACTTTGTTATTTGTTAGTTTTCGTGAAATTCTTGTGAACTTCGCAAGGTACGAATGGTGTTATTTGAAAAGTTTCGAGTACATCGATGATGAAAGTGTAAAATCAAACATATATTCGAATAATACACTTGATTTATTATGAATTGGATTTTTATTGAATTGAGACAGAGATTGTAATTAACGATGGTTAAGTTGCGGACGAAGGACGTACATCATTGCATATTTGTAATATGAATTAACTGAGTAGTTAAGATTCACACATATTAGCTTAGTACGGGAAGATTTATTATGGTTTAAAAATTTATACATATAAAATATACATATAAATCTTTCGATTGGAAATGAGTTAATACTTCATAACTCGTTGATACAATATATTTGTTGTTGATTCGTAATGATGTCCACAATGATTCTTGAACTGACCGAGTTTGTGATGTTACAGGTGCTGTTGATTCTGACGATACTGACGGCACTGACTGTATTAATGATGCTACGGTCCTGTTGATGCTGTTGGTAAAACAATTCTAGCTTGTAAATCGTACACCATTTTCGATCAAAGTTTCTACTCTACCACTCCGTTCACTCATCCGATTTACGGTCAGAATTAAATAATCTCTAAGATTTTGGAGATTACATAACTGCCGCAGAGATATCTCTTCAATGAAGTTTATGAATTAATACTTCATCGTTTGTTGTTGTTGATATTCATGGATATTTACAGGGCGTATGACGTTGATGTTTGAGATACAGATTGTGATGTGGCGGTGTGGGATGTGGATGTTGTTGTTGGTGGTGGTGATGGTACTGTTGGTGTTGCTGATGGTGGTACTGTTTATGCTGCTGGTGCTGCTGCTGGTGTTTGTAACCTTTGCACCATATTCTCCAAAGCCACTACCCGAGCGCGAAGCTCGTTGACTTCTTCTATTACACCGGGGTGATTGTCAGTTCGGACGAGCGGATAAATAAAATCTAGAATTTGGTGTAGTATGTAATCGTGACGAGATACTCTAGAAATAAGAGAGAAAATGATGTTTCGGATAGGTTCGCCGGTAAGTGCTTCAGGTTCTTCGCCAAGAGGGCAATGTGGTGGATGGAAGGGATCACCTTCTTCTTGTCTCCAATGATTAAGGAGGCTACGAACCCATCCCCAATTCATCCAGAATAGATGATGACTAATTGGTTGATCCATTCCGGTCACACTGCTTTCGGAACTTGAGTGGGATTCCATTTCGGAATCCGAGGGACTTGAACAAATGACGAATTCCATTTCGTACGATTGAATAAAGAATTTTTCGATATGAAATGATTTTCCGGCTATCGGGTGGTATTCTAATTATATAGAGCAAAAGGTTTCGTAGATTACGGAGGAATTTATGGAATATGTCAGGCAAAGTTTACAGTAATAGATACGCTAAGATATGAATTAGCAGATACGCTAAGATATGAATTTTGTCTATACACTATTCATGCAATCAATGCAATAAGATGTGTCTAGACTAAGAATGATAAGCAGGTAATTTCCAACAAGAATGATGAGCAAAACTTTTGAAATGCAGACACGGTCGAAGTCCAGACTCACTAATGCATCCTAACGACTATCAGTTAGACACACTAATGCAGACCTGGTTCGCTAAGACCACCGCTCTGATACCAACTGAAAGGACCCGTTCATATACATTATAAACGATTCACAATAGTTGATTACATCGCGAGGTATTTGACCTCTATATGATACATTTTACAAACATTGCATTCGTTTTTAAAAGACAAAGTTTCTTTACAACGAAAGTTGACGGCATGCACACCATTTCATAATACATCCAACTATAATTGGCTTAATAATAATCTTGATGAACTCAATGACTCGAATGCAACGTCTTTCAAAATATGCCATGAATGACTCCAAGTAATATCCTTAAAATGAGCTAATGCACAGCGGAAGATTTCTTTAATACCTGAGAATAAACATGCTTTAAAGTATCAACCAAAAGGTTGGTGAGTTCATAGGTTTATCATAACAATCATTTCAATATATTAATAGACCACAAGATTTCCGTTTATAAATATATGTACACTCGCAAGTGTATAAAAGTATTCTATAAGTTGTAGGCACCCGATAACAAGCCTTAATGTAACGACCCTACTTTTTCCGTTATCTTTTACCGTTAATTATTTAACGACCGTTAATTTTTATTCGTGACACGTCATTTCTAAGACCTATATTATTATTTTTGTAATAATATATTAATTATTATGTGTTATATGAATATTTGTATTCATATTTCAAGTTATACGTTTCTACGTGTCGCAGATTACTGTCCGGCGAATCTTTTCGGTTTTCAAACCAACGGTCAAGATTTTGGGATTTTTAAATCCAATTTATTTTAAATATGATATTTTGATGTCATATGATTATATATAGTGTTTATATATTTTATTCGTCGCGTGTTTGTTATCTCTCCGAAAAATTAATCGCGTAGTAGCGTTTTCGCGTTTCGGGCTTCGTTCGGGCGATCGGGCCACAAGTATTCTTCTTTTTGGCCAAAGTGGTCCATGAGGGGCCCACCCCTCTAAAAATTTCGGCCAAAACCCCCCTTATACCCCATTTTTATTTTATTTTTCAATTTTTCATTTCCATTTTATTCCTCATTTCTTTTCTAAACCTAAAACTAGCAAGTATCTTTTTCTCTCATCTTTCTTCCACTCTCTTTTTCTTTTTGAGGCCGCCACATTCATCATCAATATCATCATCATTCTTCATCAATTATTGCTTGGATTTTAGGGCTTTTAACATCAACGCGTTCCTCTCGTTCTCCTCTACACGTTGCTATCTCTTGATTCTTGATTAGGGTATAAACCCTAACCCTAGCTTTTTGATTTTTCTTATATTTTACTGATTTTGTATGTTATATTGATAGTATGATAATTGTATGTTATTGTATGGTTGATTGGATGCGTAGAATTACTCGTTTGCATATGTTTTCGGTTTGATTTAATTAGGACAGCAGCTTTTTCGTGTGTTTCTGACTTTGTAACTGATATAAAAGTTAAAATAAAGTATATAAATGAGTTCCTCTCATCAAGACATTAATTTTAGACTCCGGATTCATGTCGTTTCGATTCCCGGAGCCCTAGATATGCTTAATTTGATTTTTGGTAAAGATTGAAAGGTGTTATGGGCAAGAACAAGGTATGGTCCGACTTTGTGATCATCCTTGGTGTCTTTAGGGTGTGTCATTTGGTTAGGACTGATGGTGGGACGAATTTTCATGTTCGGGTCACCTAAATCCGAGCCACGGTTCACCCGTTGTGCCTAAATCACTGTTTTGAGTAAATTGAATTCCCAAGTGTTGTCATGGCTGATATCCACGACCTAGGGACTGTTATTGGAGTGTTATTGAGTACATAATTGTGTCGGGTGGTTTGAGTAGGCAGAGATGCATATGTGGCTCGCCCGAAACCGACACCCGGGGCTCAAGATACGACCCGATGAACTTTTAAACTTAAAACTTATGGTTAATGATTAAACTTATGTTAAAATGAATGGCTTTCATTATTAATAAATTACTTATGATAAAAGAAGTAATTATTATTATTTAAGACTTATGATATAAATATTTATTATATCATTTAATTATTAATTATGATTTAATTAACATTTTAATTAAACTTATGATTAATAATACTTTTATTATTAAAGGAAAATACTTATGATAAGTATTAAATTTATTTTTGAGAAATTATTATAAGACTTATAACAAAGATTAAATAATTATTTAATTATTATAAGACTTAATTATTATTTAATTATGATTTAATTATTAAATACTTATGATTTAATAATTTTAATTAGAAACTTATGATATAATTAATAATTCATTATTAATTTATAATACTTATGATATGAATTAAAATTCATTATTAATTAATAAAACTTATATTATGATTAATATTTAATTAATTAAATACTTATGTTATACTAATTATAACACTTCAACTTATATTAACTTTAATAATTCATTTTATTTAATTAAACTTATGTTATGACATAACTTTACACTTTTGACTTTAATAAACATTATAACCTATGTTATTATTATAACTTACACTTTTCAAATTAATGTTGACTATGTTGACCAAGTTTGACTTTTGAGTTGACTTTCGGTTGACTTTGACTTTCAGTTGACTTCTGTTGACTTTCTAAATAAGGAAACTTTCCTAACTTCAAAACTTTCTAAAAATAGAAGTTTCTAAATTTGGAAACTTTCCAAAGATAGAAACTTTCCAAAAATAGAAACTTTCCTAAAATAGAAACTTTCCAAAAATAGAAACTTTCCTAAAATAGAAACTTTCCAAAAATAGAAACTTTCCTAAAATAGAAACTTTCCTAAAATAGAAACTTTCCAAAAATGGAAACCTGCTAAAAATATAAACTTTCTAAAAATAGAAAGTGTGTGTCCTTATGCTGTTCCAATCAAACCGATGCTTGCTGAGTAATGTTCTATGTCTACTTGCAACATGTACAATAGCTATCATACTAAGACTTGACCTAAGTTAGTTATTTATTTCGACCTGCTTTATTTATAGGTCGGCGTTGTGATCTTTCTTGGTCACTTTACTTTACTTGCTGTTCGCTTGTTTGTGAGATTTCTTCAGTTGCTATTTAAGGTGAGTTATAGTCCCATTTTTCTATTTTTTTAATATTTGGGATGAGAATACATGCAATTTATTTTATATTTTGGACAAGTGAAAGTTGATTTAAATTATTCATTGTGAGTTGAACAAAAATATTCCCTAGTCTGGTAACTGTAATCACTGGTTTCTACTGGTGAACGCGAATCCTACGGATAGATCTATCGGGTTTGACAACCCCATTTCGAGCTAGTCGCGCTAGCAATTTATGATCGGAATGTTTAGTACTTCGTATTTTGTTGTAGATACACTTGTTCGGTGTATATTATTTATTGTGTTTGGCAAGGGTAAATAAAGGGTTAAGGGGTTACCAGGTGGCTCACGGAAAATGGAATAATGTTTTATTATATGTTTTCTAGCATATAATTTTGTGGTCCAAAAAGGAGTTTTTATGTTTTCAAACATAAATTTTTATTGTTTAAATTAAATTTTGTTTGCAATATTAAACCTATAATTCACTCAACATTTTTTGTTGACAGTTACTCGCATGTTTTATTCTCAGGTTCATGATTGAATGCTTCCGCTGTGCTTAGAGAGTCTGCATATTTATGATGGCAGCTTTTGTTAAACATTAACTTGCATTCTATTTTTGTTACATTAAATAGTGGTTGTTTGTTGACTTTGTTTTGGGTCAACTTTTGGTTAAAGTATTATTGTATGGTTTTTCTAAACTTATACATTTTAGTAGATCTCCTTTATAGGAAATCATTTTTAAATAAAGAATGCAAGGTTGTTTTATTAAATTCATATAGAGTTTCGATCAAGCTGTGGGACCAAGTGACGGAGCCGTTAAGTGTTTTGACGAAGTCGTCACAGTTGGTATCAGAGCCTTGGTTGTAGGGAATTAGGCTGCATTGATGTCGTTACCCGAGTCAATAGGGAGCATTAGTGAGTCTAGTCTACAGCCCGGCCTATTATATATTATTATATGTGATTATTTGTATCGTGTTAGTATGTATGTTGTTATCATACATACATTACTACTATGTTCTGAATCCGGGAGGAACTCCCATTCCGATTTGAACGCATTCTCCGACTCATGCGAGTTCATCTTTCATAGGAACACCTCGGTTAGTGAAACCGAGGGGGTGTCATTCTTGGCTTCTGAAATTCTCGACATTTCTATGTCATAATTTGTGTTTATTGATATAACGTTTGAGTTACATTACGTGTTCTAGAATTCTCGTCATTTCTATGTCATCAATTATGGTTATGTATATAACGTTTGAGTTATATTACGCGATATGTCATTCTTAACTTCTAAAGGCTCGACATTTCAATGTCAGCTATTGTGTTTGGGTATATAACATTTTTGTTATATTACGCGCCTTTGTGTCGTTGTGCCTATGTGCCTTGGTTGTTGAAACGAAAAACGTCATTCTTGACTTTTAGAGATTCTTGGTACTTCGAAGACATTTTTATGTCATCGTTACTCATATTCATTACTTTCGATGTCTTTGTCTCTTGTGCTATCCTTAGCACATTGTTAAGAAATTGTTTTAGGGAAATTGTGTTGAAATTCGAGGTTGACCACGTGTCCTGACCTTATGTAGTGATATTGGAATGGAACTATGAGTTAGTGAAATACAATGGCGTCAGGCCAACGTGATTATATTACGTTAATTCATAAAAAGTCCCAATATTGTGACATGAGGAATAGAAAGTGAGTCAAAGAAAATTTGTACACCACTCATTCGGAAATTCTAACGTTGTTACATGAGTAAGGAAGATACTCATTATCTTATTTGTTGATATACGAGAGACTCGTCTTAACCGAACTACTTACCCCATGTTTTATCATTCATAACTCGCTTGTTTGTGACAGCTTCGCACGTGACTAGTTTTGACCCAAGGACTTGTGTCCTGATAAAAGTCAAAACAATATTTAACTCATTGGGTTTCATGACCTCGTAGCATTTATTGATTAGATGTCGCAAGACGATTCAAGTCCTTCACCCGAGCTTCAACGATCTTACTTCAACTCGTAACCTCTGTAATGCGGATACCCTGCTTTACATTAAAATTTTTACACATTTGTGTAATTGGGCGGTTCTCATGAGATTTATGGGTGAATGGAAGTAATGAGATATTTTGTCATGTATACAATTTATAAAATCATATATGTATGTATGGGTTCAAATGAATAAATTTACTCTTACCTATTTTGGCTAGTATATACTAAATTATACCTTCAAAATTATTTTAAAACCACTCCTTTATTGAGTTGTCTAGTTACCATTTTAAAACCACTCTTATTGAGTTGTCTAATTAACTCAAATTGTTTTACGTAAAATGGTACACGTTGTACATACTTCTAAGTTTACTAAGATCTTCGTTCCATTTATGGGGTTACATCAGGCGTTTAAAGCTTTTTCAAAACTTCTTTGATTGATTACATTAGAATTTTCGGAGTGTTTGGATCACAGTTCTTCTCATCCTCCGTTTAAGGATGAAATTTACCATTAAGTTCATTGATAGAAATTCTTACACTAGTTTGGATGCCGGTTTTATAAAATTTGTTGGAGAGTCTTTGCGCTTATAAAATTTTATTTCTTAGGGTTGGGCAAGGCCGAAACGCGGGCCGATAAATCAATTTTCTGGGGTACCCTCGGTGGTTACCCTATTGTAGAAAAGGCGCTAGGTGAATTTCTACCCCAACTGTTTTATAGTGGGTATCATGGATATATATTACACTAGACCATTTGAGGAGTTTCTACTCTCAATTTTCGCTGTCAACTGCAACACCCTCGTAAACATCAATCATAGTATTCAATACTTTGAGGTACATGAAATTATTTTTTGGAGATTCATCTCACCTGGAGTCGGACATTCCTTATAACCCATGATTCACATTCTTTTCATCCTCACATAAATTTAAGAATATGGATGAATTCTAGATTTCCTCGCTCGTTGTACAAGGAAGTTCACTCTCGATGAAATATCACACCTTTCGTACGCATTCCTTTCGGGAATGTATTGAAAATTTACTTTGAAGACCATGATCCTCGTTATCTCCTTTGAGAGAATTGCCTTATATATCTATGTCACCGATGTGACTACTCCATATAGTTCTCCCTTCATTGTTGCAACTATATTTTATTCGTCCCAGTTCGTCCCCTTGGGGAGCTCCTGTTATTTTTGTTAAGAAGAAAGATGGTTCGTTTTGTTTGTGTATTGGTTATCGCAAGTTGAACAAGCTTACAGTTAAGAACCGTTACCCTCTTCCGAGAATTGATGATCTGTTCGATCAGCTTCAAGGTTCATCTATTTATTCTAAGATCGACCTTCGTTCCGGATATCTTCAACTACGGGTTAAAGAATCTGATATTCCGAAAACTGCTTTTCGCACCCATTATGGTCACTTCGAATTCCTTGTTATGTTGTTCGGATTGACAAATGCACCTGCTGTGTTCATGGACCTCATAAATCGTGTGTGCAGACCCTATCTGGACAAATTCGTTATTGTTTTCATCGACCACATCCTTATTTATTCTAAGAGTGAAGAAGAGAACGAAGAACGTTTGGAGTTAGTGCTTGATCTATTGAGAAAAGAAGAATTGTACGCTAAGTTCTCTAAGTGTGCTTTCTGATTAAGAGAAGTTCAATTTCCTCGGACATATTGTTAGTAAACAGGGAATACAAGTTGATCCTGCTAAGATTGAGGCGATTGAAAAGTGAGAAATTCTGAAAAATCCTACTCAGATTCGCCAGTTTCTAGGATTAGCAGGCTATTATAGAAGGTTCATTCAAGATTTTTTTACGAGTAGCGAAACCTCTGACTGCTTTAACGCATAAGGGGAAGAAGTATGAGTGGAAGAATGAACAAGAGACTGCTTTCAGATTTTGAAGAAGAAGTTGACTACCGCTCCGATATTGTCACTACCTGAGGGTAATGATGATTTTGTTGTTTATTGTAATGCTTCGCGTCAAGGCTTTGGTTGCATTTTTATGCAACGAAAGAAAGTTATTGCGCATGCGTCACGCCAGTTGAAGATTCATAAGCAGAATTATACAACCCATGATGTAGTGTTAGGAGCTGTTGTGTTTACACTTAAGATTTGGAGACATTATTTATATGGGGTCAAAAGTACAGTGTACACTGATCACAAGAGTCGTCAACATATTCTTGATCAAAAACAGCTATACGTGAAGCAGCGATGACGGGTTGAGACGTTGAATGATTATGATTTTGAACTTTTATATCATCCTGGAAAGGCCAATGTTGTGGCTGATGCTTTGAGTCGAAAGGAGAGAGTTGAACCTTGTAGGTTTAGGGCCTTGAATATGACCATTCGAACAAACCTCGCAAGGCAGATTCTTGCAGTTCAACAAGAAGCCTTGAGAGAGGAAAATTTTGTAACGGGAAGGTCCGAGGCTTAAGTAAACAGTTTGAGGTACGAACCGATGGCACTCGGTATTTTTGCGGGACGCCTTTGGGTTCCGAAGTTTGGTGATCTACGACAACTTGTTTTAGATAAGGCTCATAAGTCTAGGTACTCTATTCATCCTGGTTCAGGAAAGATGTATCATGATCTTAAGGAGCTGTATTGGTGGCCTAATTTGAAAGCTGATGTGGCTACGTATGTGGCTAAGTGTTTGACCTGTGCTAAGGTTAAAACTGAACATCAGAAACCGCCTGGACTTTTGGTGCAACCTGAGATTCCCGAGTGGAAGTAGGAAGGTATTACAATGGATTTTATTACGAAGTTACCAAGAGTTGTGGGTGGTTATGATACCATTTGGGTGATTGTTGACCGACTCGCTAAGTCAACTCATTCCTTGCCAACTAAGGAAACAAATTCGATAGAGAAGCTTACCCGTTTGTATTTGAAGGAGATTGTTTCTAGACATGGTGTTCCCGTATCTATTATTTCGGACCGAGACAGTCGATTTACATCGAGGTTTTGGAAGGTCATAGTGAAAGGACCATTCAAACGTTGGAAGACATGTTACGAGCATGAATCATTGATTTTGGTAAGGGTTGGGATAAGTACTTGCCACTGGCCAAATTTTCTTATAATAATAGTTATCATGGAAGTATTAAAGCCGCACCGTTTGAAACTCTGTATGGTAGAAAGTGTAGGTCTCCTGTCTGCTGGAATGAGGTTGGGGATGCTCAACTCACAGGTCCAGAAATTATTCATGAGACTACCGAGAAGATCGTACAGATTAAGGAAAGATTGAGAACCGCCAGAAGTCGGCAAAAGAGTTATGCCAATAAGGGAAGGAACGATATTGAATTTCAGGTCGGTGACCGTGTTATGTTAAAGGTTTCACCTTGGAAGGGTGTGATACGTTTTGGTAAAAGGGGAAAGTTGAGTCCTCGTTTTGTTGGACCTTTTGAGATTATTGAGAGAGTTGGACTGGCGGCTTATCGTTTGAAGTTGCCACGAGAACTCAGTGCTGTTCACGATGTTTTTCATGTATCGAATTTGAAGAAGTGTTTGGCCTAGGCCGGTGAAACTATTCCTTTGGAGGAACTTCATGTTGATAAACAACTCCATTTTATTGAGGAACCTGTCGAAATTATGAACCGAGAGGTTAAGACTCTCAAGCAGAGCAAAATTCCTATTGTTCGAGTTCGATGGAACGCCAGACGCGGTCCCGAGTTCACTTGGGAGCATGAAGACTAGATGAGGCAGAAGTACCCGCATTTGTTCTCAGATGCTGAGTCAACCCCTGCACCTGCTTAAATTTCGGGACGAAATTTCCGTAACGGGAAGGTACTGTAACGACCCTACTTTTTCCGTTATCTTTTACCGTTAATTATTTAACGACCGTTAATTGTTATTCGTGACACGTCATTTCTAAGACCTATATTATTATTTTTGTAATAATATATTAATTATTATGTGTTATATGAATATTTGTATTCATATTTCAAGTTATACGTTTCTACGTGTCGCAGATTACTGTCCGGCGAATCTTTTCGGTTTTCAAACCAACGGTCAAGATTTTGGGATTTTTAAATCCAATTTATTTTAAATATGATATTTTGATGTCATATGATTATATATAGTGTTTATATATTTTATTCGTCGCGTGTTTGTTATCTCTCCGAAAAATTAATCGCGTAGTAGCGTTTTCGCGTTTCGGGCTTCGTTCGGGCGATCGGGCCACAAGTATTCTTCTTTTTGGCCAAAGTGGTCCATGAGGGGCCCACCCCTCTAAAAATTTCGGCCAAAACCCCCCTTATACCCCATTTTTATTTTATTTTTCAATTTTTCATTTCCATTTTATTCCTCATTTCTTTTCTAAACCTAAAACTAGCAAGTATCTTTTTCTCTCATCTTTCTTCCTCTCTCTTTTTCTTTTTGAGGCTGCCACATTCATCATCAATATCATCATCATTCTTCATCAATTATTGCTTGGATTTTAGGGCTTTTAACATCAACGCGTTCCTCTCGTTCTCCTCTACACGTTGCTATCTCTTGATTCTTGATTAGGGTATAAACCCTAACCCTAGCTTTTTGATTTTTCTTATATTTTACTGATTTTGTATGTTATATTGATAGTATGATAATTGTATGTTATTGTATGGTTGATTGGATGCGTAGAATTACTCGTTTGCATATGTTTTCGGTTTGATTTAATTGGGACAGCAGATTTTTCGTGTGTTTCTGACTTTGTAACTGATATAAAAGTTAAAATAAAGTATATAAATGAGTTCCTCTCATCAAGACATTAATTTTAGACTCCGGATTCATGTCGTTTCGATTCCCGGAGCCCTAGATATGCTTAATTTGATTTTTGGTAAAGATTGAAAGGTGTTATGGGCAAGAACAAGGTATGGTCCGACTTTGTGATCATCCTTGGTGTCTTTAGGGTGTGTCATTTGGTTAGGACTGATGGTGGGATGAATTTTCATGTTCGGGTCACCTAAATCCGAGCCACGGTTCACCCGTTGTGCCTAAATCACTGTTTTGAGTAAATTGAATTCCCAAGTGTTGTCATGGCTGATATCCACGACCTAGGGACTGTTCTTGGAGTGTTATTGAGTACATAATTGTGTCGGGTGGTTTAAGTAGGCGGAGATGCATATGTGGCTCGCCCGAAACCGACACCCGGGGCTCAAGATACGACCCGATGAACTTTTAAACTTAAAACTTATGGTTAATGATTAAACTTATGTTAAAATGAATGGCTTTCATTATTAATAAATTACTTATGATAAAAGAAGTAATTATTATTATTTAAGACTTATGATATAAATATTTATTATATCATTTAATTATTAATTATGATTTAATTAACATTTTAATTAAACTTATGATTAATAATACTTTTATTATTAAAGGAAAATACTTATGATAAGTATTAAATTTATTTTTGAGAAATTATTATAAGACTTATAACAAAGATTAAATAATTATTTAATTATTATAAGACTTAATTATTATTTAATTATGATTTAATTATTAAATACTTATGATTTAATAATTTTAATTAGAAACTTATGATATAATTAATAATTCATTATTAATTTATAATACTTATGATATGAATTAAAATTCATTATTAATTAATAAAACTTATATTATGATTAATATTTAATTAATTAAATACTTATGTTATACTAATTATAACACTTCAACTTATATTAACTTTAATAATTCATTTTATTTAATTAAACTTATGTTATGACATAACTTTACACTTTTGACTTTAATAAACATTATAACCTATGTTATTATTATAACTTACACTTTTCAAATTAATGTTGACTATGTTGACCAAGTTTGACTTTTGAGTTGACTTTCGGTTGACTTTGACTTTCAGTTGACTTCTGTTGACTTTCTAAATAAGGAAACTTTCCTAACTTCAAAACTTTCTAAAAATAGAAGTTTCTAAATTTGGAAACTTTCCAAAGATAGAAACTTTCCAAAAATAGAAACTTTCCTAAAATAGAAACTTTCCAAAAATAGAAACTTTTCTAAAATAGAAACTTTCCAAAAATAGAAACTTTCCTAAAATAGAAACTTTCCTAAAATAGAAACTTTCCAAAAATGGAAACCTGCTAAAAATAGAAACTTTCTAAAAATAGAAAGTGTGTGTCCTTATGCTGTTCCAATCAAACCGATGCTTGCTGAGTAATGTTCTATGTCTACTTGCAACATGTACAATAGCTATCATACTAAGACTTGACCTAAGTTAGTTATTTATTTCGACCTGCTTTATTTATAGGTCGGCGTTGTGATCTTTCTTGGTCACTTTACTTTACTTGCTGTTCGCTTGTTTGTGAGATTTCTTCAGTTGCTATTTAAGGTGAGTTATAGTCCCATTTTTCTATTTTTTAATCTTTGGGATGAGAATACATGCAATTTATTTTATATTTTGGACAAGTGAAAGTTGATTTAAATTATTCATTGTGAGTTGAACAAAAATATTCCCTAGTCTGGTAACTGTAATCACTGGTTTCTACTGGTGAACGCGAATCCTACGGATAGATCTATCGGGTTTGACAACCCCATTTCGAGCTAGTCGCGCTAGCAATTTATGATCGGAATGTTTAGTACTTCGTATTTTGTTGTAGATACACTTGTTCGGTGTATATTATTTATTGTGTTTGGCAAGGGTAAATAAAGGGTTAAGGGGTTACCAGGTGGCTCACGAAAAATGGAATAATGTTTTATTATATGTTTTCTAGCATATAATTTTGTGGTCCAAAAAGGAGTTTTTATGTTTTCAAACATAAATTTTTATTGTTTAAATTAAATTTTGTTTGCAATATTAAACCTATAATTCACTCAACATTTTTTGTTGACAGTTACTCGCATGTTTTATTCTCAGGTTCATGATTGAATGCTTCCGCTGTGCTTAGAGAGTCTGCATATTTATGATGGCAGCTTTTGTTAAACATTAACTTGCATTCTATTTTTGTTACATTAAATAGTGGTTGTTTGTTGACTTTGTTTTGGGTCAACTTTTGGTTAAAGTATTATTGTATGGTTTTTCTAAACTTATACATTTTAGTAGATCTCCTTTATAGGAAATCATTTTTAAATAAAGAATGCAAGGTTGTTTTATTAAATTCATATAGAGTTTCGATCAAGCTGTGGGACCAAGTGACGGAGCCGTTAAGTGTTTTGACGAAGTCGTCACACTTAACATTCATGTTTTACCCTCTGAAGTACACCAGATCAGGTGTGTTTAAAATAACCTCGAAGTACTAAAGCATCCCATAGTCAGGATGGGGTTTGTCAGGCCCAATAGATCTATCTTTAGGATTTGCGCCTACCGTACATAGACAAGTAGTTTAATGTTACCAAGCTAAGGGTATATTTCTGGTTTAAACCCACATAGAATTAGTTTTATTACTTGTGCCTACTTCGTAAAACATTTATAAAACAGCGCATGTATTCTCAGCCCAAAAATATATATTGCAAAAGCAATTAAAAAGGGAGCAAATGAAACTCACAATACTGTATTTTGTAGTAAAAATACATATAACGTCATTTAACAAGTGCAAGGTTGTCCTCGGATTCACGAACGTATCAATATTGAGATTCAATATTTCAGGAAAGTACGTAGACGCAACGGAGATAATAAACACTAGATTGACCTCACGAGCATAACCATGAACCATACCCATCACCTCCATAGCTATAACCCATAATTTCCTTAGTTTCGACTCATTCAAAAAAACTATTTTGAAATCACTCGGACAGCACTCCGTCGTAATATTTTATGTATACTAATAATATCTTGAAATAATACAGAGCAAATATATATATATATATATATATATATATATATATATATATATATATATATATATATATATAAATCGATTGAGAGAGTTTAGAGAAATATATTTTCAAGTTTCTATGAAATAATGAAACCGATTGAATTCTATTTATAATAGATTTTTAAATTATTAAAGTATGAATTATTAAAGTGAATTATTAAAGTATGAATTATTAAAGTATGAATTATTAAAGTGAATTATTAAAGTATGAATTATTAAAGTGAATTATTAAAGTATGAATTATTAAAGTGAATTATTAAAGTATGAATTATTAAAGTTAAAGTAAAGTAAAAGTAAAGTAAAGGTAAAGTTAAAGTATAGTAAAAGTATAAAAACTATGTATGTATAACACGTGTATAAAAATATATAATAATAATTTAAATCGTTATATATATTTAATGAAATAAATATAAATATCGTTATATTTATTATACTGGTTAAGTAATGAGTTGTCAAAAGTGATTCTAGATATTTATAAAAGTTATATACGTTTTAATAATAAAGTTCTTTTTAAACTGAAAACATCTTTGTACGTTTGAAAATAGATTAATAGAATATTATGGAAACCAATTCTCCACTAACTTTTGTCTAACTTTCGTAAATGACATTTTTTATTTTTATTTATAAATAGCTTTACAAATTATTCTGAATATCGTTAAGAGGAATAAATTTTCTCAAATCATAGTGGACCTCTCAACAGAGACTTGTAATCATAATTCAATGTTTCTGATAATTCAATCATTTAATATATTTTTTAATTTCTTCGAAAATCATATTGAAACAAATACATTCGTGTAAAGTATTATACGTTTAATACTTTATTAATATTCTCAAGTTATAATATATATATACATATACATATCTATTTATATATAACGGTTCGTGAATCGTCAGAATTTGGTCGAGGTTATAATGAATGTATGAACACAGTTTAAAATTCTTGAGATTTAACTTAACAAACTTTGCTTATCGTGTCAGAATAATATAAAGATTAAAGTTTAAATTTGGTCGGAAATTTCCGGGTCGTCACATAAGCATGAAAATTTTAGCGGACGCATTTTTTTTACTAATTTGCTATAATTCGCTGTCAGTGTGTATAATCTTGTTGGGAACACTATTCTAACTTGGTTTTTGCTGTTCTCAGGAGATAAGGACAAGGAGGAAGCTCAGAAATAATAACTGAGCAGTTGCTGGTAATTGGTGAGTGGGTCTATCTCCGGATAGAGTTTAAGTAGCATATCATGCTACTGTGGTTGACCCTTTTTACCATGCATAGTGTAGAAATTGCCATGATAGAATAATATAGTTTGCCTGATGTTGTATGTGAATTATGTGTACACTGTGTGAATGGCACCAGTCGGGCCTAGGGAGACTAGGGACTCGAGACCGTACCTAGGAGAGGTTAGAGTCCGTATGAGGTCAACCGTGCCTAGAGGAGGTTGGGTCCATAGGCTACTAATTGTGGAGTATAGTGTGAACGATGCACCCCCTACATCAGGATAACTATACTGTGAATTGAGTAGCAGGGACTATCGGTAGACTCAGGCCCGATCAGCTGAGAGTTGTGTGCTCGTACAAGCCGCCGATCCTCGTATTGTCTTATTGTATGCTAGTTGGTAGTTAGCAAGTGTTGTTGTTAGTATATAGCTTGTGTGTAGCTTAAGCTATATCTGTTAGATAGATTCCATTCACTTAGCGGTGTGCTAATCCCCCCACATGTTTCCCCCTTTGCAGGTTTAGGTACTGCTAGTCGGGATGGGTATTGATGCTGAAGACATGTTTGACAACCCAACTCTGATGTGAACTTTTGTATAAATAATGTTTTGTAATAACGTAACACCATTGTGTAAACTTAAACGTAATTACACGGTTTAATGTAATGACGCGACTTATATTGTATTTGTTAATAAAGTCTTCCGCTGTGTTTGTAAAAAAAAAAAAAAAAAAAAAATTGGCCGGTGTTACACAGGTGAAGAATATTGGATTGCTGTTAAGAGCATTCTTAAATATTTGCGGAGAACTAAATATATGTTCTTGGTTTACGGTGGTTTGGAAGAAGAGTTGAGTATTAGATGTTATACAGATGCTAGTTTTTAAACTGATCGAGATGATTCTCGATCCCAGTCAGGGTATGTCTTTGTCATGAATGGCGGAGCAGTTGATTGGAGAAGCTCAAAGCAGAGCACAGTTGCACAGTCTACAACGGAAGCAGAATACGTTGCTGCCTCAGAAACTGCTCAAGAAGCTGTCTGGATTAGGAAGTTTATTGCTGAACTCGGAGTAGTTCCGAGCATTGAATCCCATATGGAAATGTACTGTGATAATTCAAGTGCTATTATACTTGCAAAAGAATCACGTGTACGTAAAGGTAGCAGACACATTCTTCGAAAGTTTGACTACATTCAAGAAGTCGTTGAGAGGCATTATATTAGTATTCTTAAGATTCATACAGATGATAATGTGGCTGACCCGTTCACGAAGCCCATGACACACAACAAGCATGATGATCATGCTAGTAGTATTGGACTTCGTTATGCTGCTGATCTTTTTAATTTGTAATTTAGTATTTGGATATTTTTGAAACATTAAGCAGTTTTATCTTAATGAATTGATATATAGTTGGTATGATCAGTTTCATTTATATCACTGTGTTCTATATTAGCATGTTTAATCCATGAATAATTGTTGATTATTCAAAATCTCCATAATCGGTTATGTTATGGGAATAACATGAATTAAGATTAATATGAAGTTTTGGTTATATTTATTGATGATAAATAGTTAAATTGTTGAGACCAAAATTCATATGTATTCATTGATGATGAATGTTGGAATGACCCATCCGAGATGTCACTACATGGATCATTGTCAGTAGTGAATCTTTTAGTGATTATGTCTTTATGTCCTTAGACTTGAGATGCACGCCAGTTTTGATGTGTGGAACATTGTACTTTGATATGGTTAAACGCTGTCCTGAATAAGGCTGTTATAAAGGCCATTATTAAGTATAATGTAAAGCTAGTGATAGACACGTGTATGCAATATAGGATTTGTTCCTCTAAAATGTTTGGAGTTAGATACTTTTTGAGCTCATCGATGAATGAATAAGATATTTGTGTGGCCGCACCCAAATGTAATTAAGATGATACTTAATTAGTTTGGTCATCTAATTCAGTTCTAAGATCGAGAAACAAAATTGTTAAACAAATGAGAATGACCGATGATCCATATCTCAAGTTTAACTAAAGTATCTGAAACAAAAGGACGAATGACGTTTAAAACTTACCATAAACAGTTTCGAGAAACTACCCTCACATGAATTTGGGGACAATGACGTGTAGCTAGATGCTTACCATTGTTTGTATAGTTACTTGGTGTTGTGCCATGCACAAGTGAGAGTCTGTAGGATTAATGTGCAAGGTACAACATATAACTATATGACCAACATCATTTGAGCTTTCGGGGTCACACACATATACACCGAGACGTCAAATAAAATATATATATGATGTATATAAATTACTCAAGTAACAAAATAGTAAATCGAAATTAATTCATTTACTATTCATATGAATAGGAAATGAATCGAAATTAATTAATTTACTATTCACATGAAAGTGACATGATATAAATTATTAATTATATGTTACATAACATACCCCTGAAGTATTTGAGAAATACGACTTTATGATACGTAATTTGAATTCACGGGTTCTTTTAAAAGGTTCACGGGCGAAATATTAAAATAAAATATCTATATATATTGTACCATATTACGGAGTAATTAATCTCTCATTCTTCTTTCGATGAACTAAAAATTTTGATTTCATAATATTAACCAAAGGTTGATTAATATTACTTGGGTTTGGACTAGCATCCATTGACGGTCGTTTGAAGTGTAGTGTGGACTATCCAAAGAGGCGGTCATACTTTTGATCGTAAGTTTCTCTCCGTCTCATCAATTTTTCAAGAAAGGTATATCGTTAACTCCTCTTTTGTTTTATATTCATGACAATTATTATGATGTAACTGGATCATTGGGAAAGATTAATCATGTGCATGTTTCATTAAATAAGTGAAAATTTAATCTTGTTAAATTTTGTTCATAAAATAATAAAAGATTATTATTTTAACTATCCGCTGCGTTAATCTGTTTTGGTAAAAATACACACGATTTTCCATCAGGCCCAACTAACAATATCATGGTCCATGACTGATTGTATGGGTACCTTTTCAATTACCACATAATTTTAAAGTTCACGAGTCGGTACATAATATTACAAGGATGTATTTTAAAGTGTCTCTACCCTTTACAAACGATGTGGCTTATTGCCACATGGCACCCTACCAATGAATCTGTCTCCAACCAGCCAAATGTTATATTTTTATTGGTCACCTTATAACACCTGTCCCACCCCTTCTACCTGACACGTGTCCAGAAGCAAAAAAAAAAAAAAAAAAAAAAAAAGACGGTTTAGAGTCTGCCTTAATTTCTTCACTTTTGTTTTCTTCATACCGTGATAAATTAGGGTTAAGAAAAAACCTCTTCAAATCAGATTATGTGTTCATCATCAATCTATCTCCGTTTTTTGGGTGTTCATCATCAATCCATCGCCAATGTGTACAGATGTTGGATTTGTTTATTCTGCAAGCGGTTATGTAACCGTCTAATTACTCGACTAAATCAGTTCTATCCATGGTTCGATGAAGGTACGTAAACTAGCTATGTCACTGGGATAAACAACGCATCAATGTTAATTTGGATAACGAGCAAAATCAGCGTTATTTTCTTCTCCAAAAACCTTGCTTCAATCAGGCTTTCAATTCAACTTTTTGGGATCAATCGATTACAATCAGACGTTTTCTATCACAATATATATAAAAGGCATTCTCTTTCACCATCCAGAAATTAATCCAAGAAAAACAGCGATTTAATTCAAATCAGGTATGTAGACCCTTTTAATTTTGAATAATCCCTTTTGATTTAATTTTATGTTGAATTAACTATTGTAATCTAGATCATTGAGTTTATTGTATAGTACAGGAAGTCAGGAAGAAACTACTGGTATGTATTGCACACAATGTGTTCGACGAAATGCCTCAATGGGATGTGCTTGAATTTTATACGCGATCATCTTCATGTTACAATCAATCTTCAGACATGAGTAGACCAGTATATGAATGGTTATCATGTACATGAATGCTTGCATTTTAGTAGTAATAATTTCATGCAGGTTAAAAGAAGTTAGATTGACAATGCTATATGTTTGTTTTTCCATTTGTAGCTTTTTTACTAGACCCGGCCATTTTGTCACCTGTTATGTTTGCTTGAAAGGCCTATTTTGAATGGGTCTCGGAGGCACACGAAACTACTACTGCTTACAAATAATCTTTTTAATGCTTTTTTTACTAGAAAATAATTTTTTAATGCTTATTTTGTAATTTAATAACCAATTTTATAACCAATAATTTTTGCTGTATTACTAGATTCGGCCATTTTGTCTCCTAGTATACTTTTTTTCTCATATTGGTTACTTATACGAGCCTTCTCGATCTTGTGAATGTCTTTTGTGAATACTTGATATTTGAAATTTCTAAATCTGACTCTTTATTGTACAGATACAGAAAATTTGTTTGCTACACTCAAAGAGGCGCTCTGAATCTCATTATCTGTTGAATGTGTCTATCTTTTAGAAGGTATTCTTCTTTATTGATCTTTCAATATTAGGTCTTATGATTTTTGTGATCAGTTAGTTGATGATGTTTAATGAAACAAGTCATATATTGGTTAGTTATATAGTTTAGAATAACTTATTAACTGTGAAAGCTCAACTGTCTCTAACCATGCTTTCACGTATAATGATTATGTTGTTTAATATGAAATGAATCATATAGTTTAGTTCAATAAACTCCAAATGATTTGTCTAAACTGGTACATAAATGTAACCTAAAGCATGGTTTGACTTAGTAGTGTAATTTTGAATCACAGTATCATTTTATTAGGTTAACATATGATGATGTTTGAAAAGACATCGTGTCAAGCCATGTTTTAGACAAATATCATTTGTGGGATATATATGTTAACTATTTCTGTTAGATCATGGCTTAATCCAACTTAGTGTACATATATTTTAACTATGGTATGCGTAATGTTATTTAAGTTGTTTAATATGAGCATCTTTTTAACGCATAATTATGATAGTGTTCAATCTAATGATAGTGAGATGTTTGAATGTCTGACCAAATAGTTATGGATTTTACAGATAAAATGGCCAACGATCAGATAGTGAGATATTTCAGGTTTTTCAGATTCTAAATAGTTAAGGATTTAGTAGAAAAAATGGCCATAAATCGTTGTTTTTTAAAAGTCGATATATGTTTTGTGAAATTAGATGCAAGGCCTATCAAAAGAGGTCAAAGGAAAGGGTAAATAATTAATATAGTCAGTTTGAATGCAAGTGTTGTGAAAAGATCAGAAGCAAGTGTGTACAAGGAGCAGCAAGGGGTTTTGAGCAATTACTCTTCTGACACAAAAGCTCGACTGCATTCGACTATTATTAGAATGTGTATGGTGCAGCAATGGGTAAGTTTTTATTTATTAAATCTTGTGCCTTACTTGCCATCACCACATATCTCTTTTGTAACTCATTGATAATATATTTTACAACACCGCTAACTACTAGATTTGGGATATAATTCATAACTCAAATTAGTGTTCGATAATTACATAAGGTATTTTATCTGATTGAATGAACTGATTTATACCTTTTGTGACTATACATATCTCATTATAGTTGGGTATGAGTCATTTTTAATATGAATCCTTATTTACATCTGCACCGTGGTATAATTTATTATCTATTTCTGTATATACATAGTGTACGGGTACTACTTGGTTCGTTGATGCAAGCATCGTAAATATTGCATATATAATTATAAATCTAATAAGTAATAAAGTTTGTTTTGAAAAAATATAAATCGTTAGTTATTCGTGCATCATGGGTAACGCAAGCACATATTGTTTAATATGTTGTTTTTTAGAGATTCCGTGCAGGTACATGAGTCCCGAAACAACAAGGCTTTCATTCAGAATTGAATTCATTGGTCGGTAAGAGTTTTTCTAATGAGTTATTGTATTCTATGTGAAGTATAGCTTTGTAATGAGTTTAATGTTTTTTATTTTCTTGCATTTAAATGGATTTTTTTTTTACATGCTGCAGGTACATTTGTCCAGAAACATCACAAGGCATTCCTTCAGAATTGAACTCATGTGATATTAGAACACACTTTATCCAACAGTCAATTGAACGTATTGTCTTTGTGCTATATATAAATATAGTGGTTGTGTTGGAGTTGATGTTAAAGGTATATACAAAAAATGTGTGTATCTTTACCCATTTACAGAGTGATATTAAAAAAATATACAACAAAGGTGGCTATCCTTACCCATTTACATACTGAATTTATAGATCTGAATTGTGTATTCTCTCAACGTTGGTGTCCCTGTAATGTTACTACGAATATTGTTGATATATTAAAGGTATGTATACAACAACAAAGGTACCTTGTCCCCGTTTACATATTTATGATTAGATTTGGATTTCGTATTATCTTAAAAGAGTGTTGTAACATTTGTGGTTTTCATAACTTTTAGTATTTCATTATGACTAATTATAACTTAAGATTTTTTTAATAATATAGTCTGGTTTATATTACTAATTATTTTTAATTCCGTTAGTACTTGCATTATTTAAGTTTAATACACTAATTAGTTTGCTCCTTATGACTTAAGAAATACTATGTAGTTTTGCTCCTTTTGAAACATTAGTTTTTTTCCTTTTTTCTTTTTTGCTGACTTTTGTTGTTATAGAATTTGATATAGTTTTTTTTTTTTTTTTTTGAAAGGCAAGTAAATTTTATAAAAATAAAAAGAACACGAAACAAACTAGCAAGGAGCTAGACAAGACACGAGGCTACAAGCGACCGCACCAAAAAACGCACAAACAAACAACAACACCAACACGAAGCTATAGGAAACACACAATCACAAGGATATTAAAGAACACGACACGACAGCTAATTAGACTATGATTCCGAATCCGATGACGCGCAGGAAGAGCAACATGAGCAGCAATCAGTATCCTCTTCCGAAACATTCATCATGTTCTCGATAAGATATCTATCTTGCCATCGAAATTTAACCCGAATTCGATTGTGTTTCATATTTCTCCTACCCCACACGTGTTTAATGAAATGACTTTTAATCAGCGGATGGACTGTTCTATCATTAACACGAAAACGGGCTACCGCGGTATGGCCCATATCACGATCAAGACCATCAGGATTGGGACCCATCCCATTTGAGGAGAACCCATCACTGTGTCATTTGGAACATGCCCTCTAAAAGAGTTAGAGTCAGGCCCATCAGCACTTTGAATATTCATTGGGTCTATCAATAAATCACTTTTGTCACGGGTGGACTTTTCATTGTCATGCGATCCGCCAGAATCGGAAACCGAATCAGAAACCCTCGATTTTTTGTCTCCAACCTTATCAGCACTTCCCTCGATTCCTGTACAACTTTCATTGAATTTATCAAACCAATCTGAAACCCTCGACCTTTGTTCTTCACCCGTCACCTGAGCAACGCCTGAATTACTTTCCGGTATGGCAGCCGGAGATTCATCATCGCCTGGATTAACCTGCACAGACTCATCATCGCCTGAATTAACCTGCACATCGGACAAATCCGGAATAAACTCACCATCTTCAGTAGCATCTGCAGCATCGCCTGAATTAACCTGCACAGACTCATCATCGCCTGAATTAACCTGCACATCGGACGAATCCGGAATAAACTCACCATCTTCAGTAGCATCTGCAGACTCACAATAAAACGAATCATCGTAAACTGAATCGTTTATAATTCCATCAGAGGTACCCTGATTCTCATCCATACTTGACTGAACTTTTTCTCCCACACACGACATATTTGCAGGTTCTGATAAGTCCGAACGATTACTGGAGATGCCATGGGATTTATCCAAAACATCTTCGTTGTCCTCTTCAACCCGAGTCTTATTCACTTCGACCAAAGACCAAGATAATCGATCATTGTTAAAGCTAAAAACGAGATTGTGATTGTTCACCGAATTAAGAAGATTAATTTCGAAAAATTTGCCCCCGACTTTGATCTCAATACGATTAGCCATGTGAAACTGAAACTCCTTGGATTCGTTTTTAAGACCTGCAAGCGAATCCTTGAAGCTTTTTCCTTCCCATTTAGTTGGAATAGACGTACCACGATTCCAAGGGGCCGGTGGAAAGTCATATGCATTCAGGTTGTTCTCATATTCCTTACTCGATGGACGGTTAGCCACAATCCTCTCCATAGCCTTGTATGCTCGAATCCATTTTCCATTAACTTGAATGGTGTTCAAGACTTTTGTGAAAGGTTCGATATCAGTGACGCCAAGATATCGAACGTATCCGAAGCGTTGGCCACTCGACAATCTCTTACGTGCAAAATACACATCTTGAAGATCACCGTAATTCTCGAAGACTCTCCGGCACTTAACACGAGTCCATGTGTCCGGAAAGTTGAAAATCAAAAATGAAATTACTAGATTATCGCACGACTTAGTACACGAAAATCCACTTAGCTTCGACATGAAGATCAAATCATCATCAGCCAGGAGCCTGGCCGGAACGATGAAGTTTAACGGAGGAGAGTATGAGGAAGAGTTTTGGTGTTTTGATTAAAGGTGGATAATGAAAAAAATTAAAACTGACCCACGAGTATTAATAAAAAAAAGTCGGTGTATTTGCTCTTTGAGACATATGGTCGAACAGATGGTATGCAACTCAAAAAAAAGGAAAGCTTAAATCAAATAAAGAGGATGAGATCCATTAGGTGATTAAAAAATGCAAAGGAGAAGGGATGAAGATGTGATCAAGAAAAGAGAAAAAGTTAAAAGTTCATCGAAATTTTTTAAAAAAGATACGTTACCGGTTATCAACAATTGAAGTTTAAGATTCGTGATGGATAGATAGATATGTATACCCCATATGTCAAATGGATAATCTCTGAATGAATTTGAATTTGATATAGTTACTACTTATTAGCATTGACACCTCCTGTTAAATCATTTAATGCTAATTATTGATATTGATAAATAATACTAATTATTGATATATAATATTATGTAATTGTGTAAAGATTAGATACATTATCATTGTTACATAGAATGCATGCCCTAGGATCTGTTTTAGCTTACTTTGTGTGAAGATAGGATAATATATACATGATATAATAAATTATAAACTATACGTTGACTAAGAACTTGCAAAATTACATAAATCACTATTTAATGAGTGATCTATCAGTGTTTCTGAATGTTATTAGGTGGATTATAATGAAAATTTTGTCTTTTTCGTGTATCGGTACATTGATCAGTTGTTCAGGCTGCAGAGGTTATCATGGTTTGATTTTGATGTTAATATGGATTCGAGGAAAAAGTGTTTGCCTATCGATATGAAGGTTGGTGGTTTGCTTTCATCCGTTGTTCAGGCTGCAAATGTTAAGGTCAGGTTTTTTTTTATTATTATTATTTTTTTAATTATACAAAAGATATATCTTGCTTTTTGCTGCTACAACTTTCCGTGCTGGCAGCCTCAGTCTTCGTCAGGTTAACATAACATTAATCCTTTGAACATAATAGTATTTGGTCTATATTTGTTTCATACCATTAGAATACATTACAACTATATGTTGTTGTACGCATTCGCTTGAAGGAACACTGATCTTTGTCACTGCACAAAAGAAGTAAATAGGTTAATCCTTTAAATTTATATGTTGTAATGTAACTAAGTGGTGCAACAGTGGACCTGGAGCTGCATACCAAGTATGTTCCTGGGAGTCCTGAATCGATTTATGATGTTCATCGGAGGTTTTGTAGAAAAACTCAAGTAATTCCTCCACTTCCAGAGGACAAGTTCCTTCGGAGTTTTAGCCTTATTGTTTGTAGCCAAATGATTTGCAATAACCATATATCCTTATTACATTCTCATGATGACGTGTGTGGTATCAACAGATGATTATGCTGCTGGATATTACAGTTATAAGGTATCTTTATCTCTTTTTATGGCCTTGATTATTTCTTTCAAGTTTGTTTTTGAGTTTGGTATCAGTTTGTTTGCTGTTCGTATCTGTTATGGGAATTTTTTAATTGTTAAAATAACTTGTGCAGTGAGCTGAAGTGCTGTTTGCTGATGCTTTCTCAGCATTTGAGGATGCTGGATTACATGATGACAAGGTCCAGTTAATGATCAAAATGTTTCATAATATAGTGGTACGGTTATACATATATATAGTTACTACTTATTCTGTTTCTACCAATCTTATACTTAGTCTTTATAGGGCCCTCCGTGCAACGCACGGGCTCTTAAATGCTAGTGATAAACATAACATACCAAATGATTAAATGGATGAAGTTTTCATCTTCGATAATTACTCAAACGTACTGTCTAAACTAGTACCCATATGACCAACATATTAATTAAATGACTAATAAATTAAAAATATGTTTGTACGTATGGCTTCCAACCTCAAAATGAGACATCTTACTTGTGTATTGCATTGAGGCTTTAAGCTTTTGTTGATAAAAAAAAATTGACCATTGACCATAACAATATCTATAAATACTTATTTCATTTTATTATTTTAATGATCTACTCTTATTTCCTATTACATATTTACCTCAACATCACTAAAACTAAGCATAAAAAAATTCCATGTACGTTGATTGCATTTCACAATCAATAATCAATAAACCTTAGCAGATCAGTAAAATCACATTTAAATACTAAAAATACCTAAAGCAATCTCATATTAGGCAGCCGGCTGCCCTGGTCATGGTGTGCTTGTCACCTTCACCGTCTATTTCTGCTTATCGATGCCCGGGTAGAGACCCAAAACGTGCTCGGGCATGAAGTCATGACGCGTCAAAATACCAACAATCGGTGGCCTCTACAAAAACACAAGAAAAATCCAAGAGTGAATCCCATAAAAGGATACCTTTTTGTCAAACATTATATTAATTCAATTGAAGGTGGCAATCTTGACCCATTTGGTAATCTACTAATGAATGGGTCCGCCCCACCTGGATTTAACGGAGAAAAAATTGTACACTAATTTTTTTTTTTTTTTGGCCAAAAAATAAGGTGTTTTTTAGTGTTTACCTTGCTGACAATGAAAAATTTATTAAATTTTTACACCCGCCCCACATGTATCCGGGTTCAAGTTCCACCACTGTGAATGGGTAAGTCAGGTAATGCTTTATTTCCAATGGGTCAAATGAATTAAATGGTCTAGAATTAGTCTAAAATGAAACAGGCTGCACACAACCATTACCTAACCCAATATCATACCCATTTTGACACCTCTACATGATCTACTAATTTACATAGTATGAGAGAATGAACTTACTCCGGGAGTTTTCGGCACTACACACAAGTGCCTGAGCCCGAGTTCCCTGAAAGCGACAGCAGCTTTTGCAAGAGACATCGATTCCACAACGGTGTACGGTGATGTATTAGTAATTGGATGTAAGTCAACATACATTTCCATTTCTTCCGGCTTAATATCCAAATCTTCCAGCTTCGGTCCCTTTCCTAATCCCGCTTTAGCAAAGTCAACCGCATGAAACCTTCGTAACATTTCAGTCCCAGTCAAACGTTTATCTTTCGTGAACATCTTTCCTTTAAGCAAAACAATCAAATGAGACCTCAAAACGACCCCACAAAGTTCTGGTGCTTCCAAAAAAGGCGGCTCATCAATAACAGGAAAACCGTTATGTGAAGTCAACCTTAACGAATGTACAATGTTACTAACTTTTTCAACGCCGGTAAACGATATCAAAGGGCCCGAAACAACATCACCAGCAACCAACTGTCTCATGTATGGTTCGGCATGGGGTTCTAAGAAAGGTAACCCTTTCATTTTCACAATTTGGTCATAAACGCCTTTGTTAAAATTATCAGCAACGGATTTTGAAATAAGGAGAACGAGCATTATTAACGGAAGCATTAAGAGATTATTCGTGAGTTCAAGAAGTATAACACAGAGTGAAACAGTCATTCTCATCGTGCCACCTAGGAAAGAAGCGGATCCAAGGAGAGCAAAAAGGCCGATGTTAAGATTCGATACGTTAACAAGTAGAGTGCCAACTAGGCGACCGTAAGATGCACCAGCAAGAATAACGGGGATAAATAGTCCCGAAGGTATTGCGATTCCATAAGTTATGATACCGAGTGCATATATAAGAACAAAGAAAACAAAAAGGGTAGATGTACGGAATTCAGTTTCGTTAACTGAACTAAAAAAGCTGCGAATGGCATCATCGTTAGTGTTGAGTAAAAGGGAAGCGAGATCGTTATAATGACCAGGTGGACATTGGAAGTGTTTGTAGTTCCCTGAGCGGCCATCGGTAGGGCATGCTACGTTTAAGCCAATAGGGCATGGTGTACAAGATATGAGCCAGGGGAGACCGTAAGCACAACAAGAGGTTAGAAGCGAAATGATAACAACCAAAAACACCCTAAACGAAGGACCTCTCCTGCAAAAAAAATAAAGATGAAGTAGTCAAGCTCAACAAAAGGCAATTACTGTTCAGTTTCGCATTTCAGTTTTCAGTTTTTAGTTTTCAGTTTCGCGTTTTAGTTTCAGCTTTCAGTTTTGCATTTCAGATTCAGTTTTTAATCTTCAGTTGCGTTTTAGTTTCAGATACGCGCATGGGCGATTTTATGAAGGGACAAGCGGGGGCAGCCGCCCCCAGTGAATTTGTAATTTTCAGTATAAAAATTTTGGATTTTTCGACTTTGACCCCGGTGGATTTTTTTTTGCCCCAAAACTTAAATATTTTGCCCTAAAACCTTCAAAGTTTGCCAAAATATCCAAATTTTACCCCAAAACCTTCAAATTTTGCCCACAAACCTTCAAATTTTGTCCCAAAACCTCCATAATTTGGCTAAAAACCTCAATTTTTTGTCCTAAAACCTCCATATTTTGGGCAAAAAAATTGCTACGGTTTTAATTTTTTTTTTGTTGACCCCGGTGAAAAAAAATCCTGGTACCGCCACTGGATACGCGTTTCCGTTTCATTTTTCAGTTATGCTCTTTGTAAGTTTTTTTATCTCATTTTAATAAATTTAGGGGGAAAATTAGGGCGCGACCCAAACCCGATCCGACCCGATTGCCAGGTATAGTTTTGAGAGTGATTATGAAATTTCAGTAAGGCTTACTCGTTGATTATGCTATAAGTACGGAGGACCTTGTCCACGAGAAAATTATATAAACTTCCTAAAATTCCTCCAACAACTGCAAGTAATATAACTGCAAAAAGATCAACCATTTCATAATCCGGTATCGAGCTATTGATATCAAACATGATAAGACCCCCTTCCCCAAATAGTCCACAATTTCCATTTCTACAATATTCGATAAGCGATCTCAAAACCACCGCTACAACCGCAGTAGTAAAAAAGGTTCTCCATAAAAGAGCACTCCGCCACCTACAAAATAAATCATAATCAAAATAATAATAATATAATTTTACATTATTATTATTATTATAAAAGTAATAATTAAAATTAATAAAACTTTTTGCAAACCATGAGGCTGCTTCTTCAAGTGCAAAGAGTACTCCACCAACTGGGGCACGAAAGGCGGCTGCAACACCAGCAGCAGCTCCACATGTAATCATGTCCCTTCGGTCCCTGTCGTTTTTAAAGTATCTAAGCCATTTCCATGTTAAATGGTACTTGCGTGAACCGCCTTGGCCAAGTAAGTTGGCAATGCATGCACCAGTATGCACCATGGGTCCTTCCTTCCCCACAATAAATCCAGCAGCACAACCAAATATGGATCCAAGTATCTATTTGATTCATCAATATGTCATTAGATGTCAGAGACTTAACATTGAAGGTAGCGATTTCAATCCATTTACCAATCGTTGGGTTAATTTGGGTTATGCTATATCTCTGATTAGTCAAATACTCAAATGGGTTACGATAAAAAAATTTAATTAAAAGGAGGCATGGCAGCTTTGTCAAAAGGGCCTAACAGCTCAAAAGTTAAACGAGTCAAACGGGTTGCTTTATTTAAAAAAAATTAAAAGTCCTATTATTACACCGTTTCTGTAATCAAATTTACATGTTAATTATTTATGAACTTCAATCCAAACAGATTTAAAAGTGTGTGTGGGTTGTCCCAACCTGACCCATTACAACATGCACTTCAATACGGAGTATTACTTAATAGTCAATACCCAACCCGCCTATCAGTCCCATTTGCATCCTTCCATTAACAGCTAGGTAACCACACCATTAACTAATAAAAAAGGTCTATCAAAATTAATAACCTACTTACAAGTAGACAGATTCATCACATAATCACAAGGAATCAAAGATTCAATATTGGTAAGTTGAAAGACATTTATATTACATGATATGAAGCGCACCACGATGCATACATAAATTTTTCTACTTATTAGGAACTACAAAGGTTTCTAATTTTCTCATAACGTCAACTAACAGATGGTGGGACGAGTTTCTGTTGGTTTATTTTGGCTAGTAGAAGATATGTTTATCCCACATTGGTGGGAGGAAGATGTGAGGGGTGAGTGACTTGGTTATATAAGAGGGGCTAAGTCTTCATTCCAAATCGCACCAATCAATACACTTTAAGTATTTGATTATTTCTTTCTTTCTTACCCTTGTTTGAGAGTTGTATTAGTTAAATATTTTGGAGAGTGTAGTTGGCTTAAGAGAGTCGTCTATATCATTGTAACAATTTGTGATATAGTGTATTTTCTCTCTTTGGGGGCCGGTGGTTTTTCTCCTGTTTTGGAGTTTCCACGTTAAATCTTGTGTTGTGTATTGTTTTTATTTCTTTACTATTATTGTTGGGCTGGGTGGTGGGAATTAGTGAGACCGTAATTTCCCAACAACTGGTATCAGAGCGTCAGGTTTGACGGGGGTCTCGGTTATAGGAGTCGGAGTATGATCTGTGGTTGCCACGGGAGTGGATCGTCCACATCAGAAACGAGTTCTATTGATCGTATAGGGTATCTGGTTAGACAATATTTTTCTGATTCGTAGTAATAGTTGGATTTGTTAGTGGCGAGTTGTGGATTTCCGATTTAAAGGGTCCTGGCTACCTGCTACATCTTTTGGCTATTCGAAACGTGAGCAAAATCAGAGAAAGTGTTGTTTATAGGATACGGATACGATGTCGAAGTTTAGTCCAATGAGGTTTGATGTAGAAAAATTTGATGGGGGGATCAATTTTGGCTTATGGCAGGTTCAAGTCAAGGATGTGTTGATTCAATCCGGTTTACACAAGGCGTTGAAAGGTAAACCCACCTTTATTTCTGGCAGTGATTCTAGCAGTAAGTTCGATGAAGAAGAATGGGATGATATGGATTTGAGGGCAGCAAGTGCGATTCGTTTGTGTCTTGCAAAGAACGTGCTTGCAAATGTGCACGGGTTATCAACGGCAAATGAGCTTTGGGTTAAACTAGAGCAGTTGTACCAGGGCAAGGGCATCTCAAATCGGTTGTGTCTTAAAGAACAATTTCATACTCTGCGTATGGATGGGGGTTCAAAGATTTCAGATCATCTAAGTATTCTTAACGGTATTGTTTCGGAACTGGAGGCTATTGGAGTTAAAACGGATGATGAAGATAAAGCTTTGAGGTTGATATTATCTTTATCATCGTCCTATGAGCACATGAAACCTATTCTAATGTACGGGAAAGAAACGTTGAAGGTTGAAGATGTTACTAGCAAGCTCCTATCCGAGGAGAAAAGATTGGAAGGTAACGGGGTCTCGTCATCAGAAGCTACGGTACTGTTGTGTTCGGATAGGCAGAAGAGAAACTCTAGAAAGAATCTGACATGCTGGAAGTGCGGGAAGACTGGGCATGTAAGGGTTAATTGTCCCGGTGGAGCTAATCCGGCAAATGGCTCCAAAGATGCTAACATTGTCTCCGTTGTTACGGAGAGTGACGAATTCCTCTGAAGTCACGTCATCCTCATGGTGTGTCCGCGCCACCGTGGAAAGGGATGTTCGTTAGCGGTTCCACAATTACACATGGGCATTGGTTTGGCGTTGATGCACGTTGTGTGGTGGAAACTGATGTTGTAGCTGATGGGACTTTCGGGAAAGCCAAACAGGGAAGTTGCACCATAAAGTTTCAGCTGGTTGTTCAACAACATGTGCCGAGGTGAAATGCTTGGAATGCGATATTCTAAGTGCTATACTCTTTATGGTGGAGTATGATAATTCTTGTTAAGAGTTATGATTGTCTGTGATGACAATGATTGTCGGTTTAGACAATGTTCGATGAAGATGCAAGTTTTGTCTCTTGGGAGATAATGTCAACGGCATGAAGATGAGGATTTTGAAGTTGTCGTCGAGGAAGCGTCTACATCGGTTATCCTTGCAATGTGGAAGCATGGTTATCTTCTTCTATCCAAAAGGTGGAGATTTGTTGGTTTATTTTGGCTAGTAGAAGATATGTTTATCCCACATTGGTGGGAGGAAGATGTGAGGGGTGAGTGACTTGGTTATATAAGAGGGGCTAAGTCTTCATTTCAAATCGCACCAATCAATACACTTTAAGTATTTAATTATTTCTTTCTTTCTTACCCTTGTTTGAGAGTTGTATTAGTTAAATATTTTGGAGAGTGTAGTTGGCTTAAGAGAGTCGTCTATATCATTGTAACAATTTGTGATATAGTGTATTTTCTCTCTTTGGGGGCCGGTGGTTTTTCTCCTGTTTTGGAGTTTCCACGTTAAATCTTGTGTTGTGTATTGTTTTTATTTCTTTACTATTATTGTTGGGCTGGGTGGTGGGAATTAGTGAGACCGTAATTTCCCAACAGTTTCATGTAGTGCTAATTTTTAAATTTTTATGTATTATGTATGTGAGTAAAAGAGTGCATTGTGCATTTAATACATACCTTCACGAAGAGTGTACTTGGAGCGAGAATAGTATGCGCATCTATTCCATTAAGATAAGCTTTAACTTCCGGAATACCAGATCCTGCTGCTGCAGGGGCTATATAAGCACAAAGAACTCCAGCAGAAACCGCAAGAACCAAATTTGTACCAGCCAATGTAACAAATGCCAGATAATAACTGCACCCAAACAAGAATCTTTCATGTTTGCTCCAAAGTTTAGATTTTTTCTAAAAAAAATAAAGCCAGACTTACTTTTGGTTAAGCATAAGCTTGCTAGTGAGAAGAAACTTGAAACCAGCAATGTTTTCGACTGCAAGGTTATTGAAAAAGCCCACAAGCCCTGTACATAATCCTATACAAAGTGCTAGTCCCCACTTCAACACAACATACTGTAATATCTCCAGTTTCTTCCTAGACCTCCAGTCTTGCTTAAAAAGATCATTTTCGAGAATCCTGCAAATAGTGCAAATCAAGATTAATTAATATTGTGATTACTGTGCGAAAAAAATGTCATTTTTTAACGTGTAACACGTTAACAAAAACGTGCAGCAAATTAGTTACTTCAGTTTCAGCTAGGTAGATGATAATTTTACTTGATCATACTTGTTTCTGAAAACCAATTTATGGACTTGCCTAACCATCAGTGACAAATTCAGGATCAAAAATCAATTCAATGAGGTCCTAATTTTTTTTTTTTAAGACTAATAATAATCGAAATGTACTTTAGCGGTCGTTTACCTTCAAAGAAACCATAAATCCTAAAATTTTATGAGGTCATGTAATAATAGTAAAAAAAATAAAAATAGTCACGCAACCCCACTGGTTATAGTGTAGAGTCGCCTTTGTTAACCATCAATCATCTAATACCCTTTTGGTATAAAGCTTAAACTATTTTATATTCATATTCATCATATATTCATCCATATTAAAAGAATCATTAATCAATTAAACTAATCACAAATACTAATTTTAAATCAAATAAACCTAGTACAACTGTCACAGTGTGTTCCACTTACAAAAAAAAAAAAAGAGAGAAAAAAACCCCGAGGTCATTACTTTACTTCATCAGTCTCATGTGAATTTTTGAACTTTTTCCTATTCAAATATCTTTCTAAAAAGGTAACAAATTTTAAGATATCTTACCAAATCAAACTTCATGAACAAATAAACTGAATAGTTTCTCAAGTTCAGCCTAACCGGAGACGACAATTCAAATGTACGCGTCTAACCATCATTTGACCGTTTATACAGTTAGTACCTAGTACTATTATATATAGAATGGATCCCAAAAAGCAGTATCTTTTACATATTTAGAGATAGCAATATGCATGTGCACAAAAAATCCATAAAAGCTACAAAATTACGCATAGATTACATGTTAAAACAAATTTGATATGTATTCTATTTATAACACGTGATCGAATATTGAATAATAAACATATGAATAAAATAAAAAGGAAAGGAAATAATTACTCGTAATCAAGAGATTCAATGGGACAAATATTAGAACCAACAATGGCGATCTGTGATGACGTATTAACTCTGTTTTTGGAAAGAAGAGGTTGCCTATTCATCACCCCACTTTCATACCCCGATCCGTTTCTTTCCAGTTGTCCTCCTCCACCTTCAGATTCTATATCAACAACATTACTCTCCATTATATATATTTATCTCTTTAATTCAATGATGAATAATAATATATACAGAGGTGTATACGTATATATGCACCAAATCAACGCGAAATTATACGAAAACGTGGATGATAAGTATGATGATGAGATAGAATATTGAAAAAGTCGATTGTTGTGTCAGAAACACTCAATCTACGTGATAGTAATTTTTTTTTTTTTTTTTAAAGTTAGTTTTTATTGTTGTGAATGAATGAATTAATATATATTATATATTTATATATATGTGTGTATATATCGTGAAGGTGAATATATAAATTATAAAATTAGATAATGACTATTTTTTAGTAGGAAATGTTAAAATACAATACAAATTTAGAATGATATGGAATTAGTAAATGTATATGGGTAAAATATCTAGATATTAATATGTATAAGAAAATATCTAGATATTAGAATATGAGAGAAAAATCTAGAAATTGAAATGTAAAAGAAAAATCTAGATATTTGTAGGTTGTAGAAATATCTAGATATTTATATATCCATGGAAATATCTAGGTTCTAGAATGTTCCATGGAGTAGTATAAATATGGGAGGAGATTTCATTTGTTTTGTGTGAAGTTGTGAGAGTGAAATAAGAAGTGAGTTGTGAAGAAGAGAAGAAGAGTGTGAGTTAGCGAAAGTAGAGAAGAGAAAGCTTGTAAGTAATATTGTAATTGTAATTTAATATAAGTGTTTTTGTTAAGTTTCCCGATCAAGCCTTAGTTTGTGTTTAAGTTCTTAGTGCACTTGAGTTGTTCTCATTATATGGTCGGCTCTGCCGCCTAAGTAATATATGGTCGGTTATACCGCCTAAAGATATATGGTCGACACTGTCGCCTAAGTACATTGTGCACTAAGGATTTATAAAATTAAAGGCTAACCAACGTCAAAGTGTTGGTGTAGTGAGTCTAGTATAGTCTAGATCCTCTATAGTGGTGTGTTGGGCTCGTCGAAGCTTCCAACAATTGGTATCAGAGCGGTTCGTTCGGGACCATTTCTAGTGGAGGAAATCGGTAAACGTTGGACGTTTACATCGACTTGTTTTCACCAAGGCTCTAAGGGAGATTCTGTCGGAGCACAGTTAGGAACTGTGAAAGCTCATCGGTCTAGGACCAAGCTTATTCAACGTTGGACGTCATGATGACAGATCTTGCAAGTACGAGCAGTGGAATCAAGAGTCTCAATAACCACAACTATGGTTATTGGCGGACTTGTATAGAATCCTACCTACAAGGACATGATTTATGGGAAATTGTTGCTGGCAGTGACACAATGCCTCCACCGAAAGAAAATGCTGAAGCCTTAAGAAAATGGAACATCAAGGCCGGGAAGGCTTTATTTATATTGAAGACTACAATCGAGGAGGATCTATTGGAGCACATCCGTGACGAGAAAACACCAAAGGCAGCTTGGGAAACTTTTGAAAAATTATTTTCAAAAAAGAATGAAGCACGCCTCCAGCTCTTGGAAAATGAGCTCGCAGGTATCTCACAAGGAAGTCTATCTATTTCTCAGTATTTCACCAAGGTGAAATCTATTTGTCATGAGATATCTCAACTTGCTCCTGAAGAGAAAGTGAGTGATGCAAGGATGAAGAGAATTATCATCCATGGCTTAAGATCCGAGTATAATGGATTTATAGCCGCTGTGAGAGGATGGCCTACTCAACCATCATTAATAGAGCTGGAGAATTTATTGGCTAATCAAGAGGCATTAGCCAAGCAGATGAATGAAGTAACCATAAAAGACGGAGAAGATGCACTCTTCACTAATAAGAAGAAAGCAACATCTCGAAGACAAGAGGCGATAAAAGAAAGTAAGACATATGGGTGGAAAGGTCACCCAAAATCAAAAGGCAACGCTTCAGGGGGAGCTAAACAAAGAAGAAGAGATCATCGCCAACAATACGGGGAAAATGATAAGAGAAAGAATGGTGAATGCTTCAATTGTGGCAAGAAGGGTCATTTTGCTCGAGATTGTAGATTCCCCAGAAGGCGAACTTTCGAAGGAAATGTGTCAGCCGCAAGAGATGAGAAGAAAGAGGTCACATTCGAAGCAACCATTAATGAGGAAACATGGGATGCAGAAGCTGAACTCTCTGTTGAAGCTGACATAAATGATCAAGCTCTTACAACAACTTTAAAGTCAAAAATAAACTACAAAGATGATTGGATCATCGATTCTGGGTGCTCAAATCATATGACCAATGATGAGACGAAGCTGCAAGAAATGGATGATTACAAAGGAAAGAGAGTCGTGTTGACAGCTGACAATTCAAGGTTGTCTATTTCTCACATTGGAAAGACAATAATTCCAAATGAAGGCGGCTCTCATAAGCTCCAACTCGAGAAAGTGTATCTTGTCCCTGGCCTAAAGAAGAATTTACTGTCAGTACCACAATTGACAGCAGAAGGGAATTATGTGCTCTTTGGACCAGAAGATGTGTCCGTATTCAAGAGAGTGAAGGTGGTTGGCAATCCAATTATGCAAGGAAGAAGAATAGAGTCGGTCTATGTACTATCTGCTGAAACAGCTTACGTGGATAAGACTCGAAAGAATGAGACGGCTGATCTGTGGCATGAACGTCTTGGGCATGTGGGATACAATAAGTTAAAGGAGATGATGGTGAAACGCATAGTAAATGGGCTTCCTCAAATTGATATCCGAACAGATACAATATGTACTGGATGTCAATTTGGCAAAGCTCACCAATTGCCATTCAAGGAGTCAGCGCATCAGTCCAAGACACCACTAGAGCTAATACACTCAGATGTCTTCGGACCAGTGAAACAAACATCACTTGGAGGTATGAAATATATGGTGACATTCATTGATGACTTCTCAAGATATGTGTGGGTTTACTTCATGAAGGATAAGTCGGAGACTTTTCTGAAGTTTAAAGAGTTCAAGAACAAGGTAGAAAGTGAGTTCAATACTAAGATTCGATGCTTATGCACAGATAATGGAGGAGAATATTTATCAACCGAGTTCAATATCTATCTTGAGAAGCACAAGATCAGAAGGCAATTAACTTGCCCTAATACTCCACAACAGAATGGAGTGGCAGAACGTACGAATCGTCATCTTGCTGAAACCTGTCGAAGTATGCTTCATGGTAAGAATGTACCAGGAAGATTTTGGGCCGAATGTATGAGGACGGCTTCATACGTGATTAACAGACTCCCACAAACAAAGTTGGGATATATTTCACCATATGAAAGATTATGGAAGATCAAGCCAACCGTCAACCATCTCAAGGTTTTTTGATGTGTATGCTACGTCTTCGTACCAGATCATCTACGAAGCAAATTTGATAAGAAGGCAATCCGATGCATTTTTGTCGGTTATGATGAATCAAGAAAAGGATGGAGATGTTGTGATCCAAATACTGGAAAGTGTCATACTTCAAGAAATGTGGTATTTGATGAAGCTTCTTCATGGTGGTCACCTCAAAAGATAGAGCTTCCAGAATCTCATGGATTAGAAGAAGTTCCAGAAGAGAAAGAAGAACATAAAGAGCACATATCGGATCCAATTAAAGAAGGAGATGGATCGTACTCTAAGGAAACGAGTCCATGGAAAACTGGGGTACATCAATCTACATCCGAAGAGGTTCGTCCAAGTCAAATGGATGCCGAGGAGCATGTGCAAGAATTACGGAGATCAACAAGGTCGAGGAAACCTAATCCGAGGTATGCCAATGCTGCTCATGTGGATGAATCAATACCTATTGAGCCTTCCACTTATGAAGAAGCAGCACAAAGTCAAGAATGGCAGAAAGCGATGGAAGAAGAAATTAATGCACTAAAAGAAAACCAGACATGGAGTTTAGTTCCAAAGCCAAAAGATGTAAAACCAATATCTTGTAAATGGGTTTATAAGGTGAAGACTCGATCAGATGGCTCCATTGAAAGGTATAAAGCTCGACTTGTTGCTAGAGGTTTTTCTCAACAATATGGGCTGGATTATGAAGAAACGTTTAGTCCAGTGGCGAAGATCACAACAATTCGAGTTCTACTAGCTTTAGCCGCTAGCAAATCTTAGAAGCTGTGGCAGATGGATGTCAAGAACGCTTTCTTACATGGAGAACTTGACAAAGAAATTTATATGGAGCAACCAAGAGGCTTTGAGAACAAGTTCCATCCTGACCATGTCTGCAAATTAAAGAAAGCACTATACGGCTTGAAGCAGGCTCCAAGAGCTTGGTACGGGAAGATTGGCGAGTTCTTAGTACAAAGTGGTTTCACAGTTGCTCCTTCAGATTCTAGTTTATTTGTGAAACAAGATCAAGGAAAACTAGCCATAGTGCTAGTATATGTGGATGACTTAATCATCACGGGAGATCACTATGAGGAGATCCAAAGAACAAGGAAGAATCTGTCTATCAGATTTCATATGAAGGAGCTTGGAGAACTCAAACATTTTCTTGGACTCGAAATAGAGCAGAAAAGAGAAGGATTATTTCTGGGACAACAGAAATATGCGCGAGATCTTTTACAAAAGTACGGAATTCTTAATTGCAAACCTATCTCAACTCCGATGGATCCGAATACAAAACTACGAGCAGATGAAGGAAAATGTCTTCAAGATGTTACCATGTATCGAAAGATGGTCGGAAGTCTTATTTATCTCACACTAAGCCGGCCAGGTATATCTTATGCAGTTGGAGTGGTTAGTCGATACATGAGCAATCCGAAGAAGCCTCACCTTGATGTTGTACGACGCATCTTAAGGTATGTCAAAGGCACTATTAATTTTGGTATTTTATACAAGAAAACAAAAGAATGTCACGTAACTGGATATTGTGACGCCGATTACGCTGGAGACTATGATACACGACGGTCAACAACTGGATACATGTTTAGTCTTGGATCGGGAGTAATATCATGGTGCAGCAAGAGACAACCAACAGTATCCTTGTCAAGCACTGAAGCAGAATATCGATCGGCAGCATCAGCAACACAAGAAATTATGTGGTTGAAGCAACTAATGGAAGATCTTCATCAATCAACAGATTATCAAGTAAAGCTTTTCTGCGATAACCTATCAGCTATTCGTCTAGCAGAAAATCCAGTCTTTCATGCGAGAACAAAACATATAGAAGTGCACTATCACTATGTTCGCGAGAAGGTCCTTGAAGGAGAGATCAAGATGATGCCAACAAAGACAGATGAACAGGTTGCAGATATATTCACCAAGAGCCTAAGTAAACCGAAGTTTACAAAATTCAGAGAAGCACTTGGAATGGTCTGCAAGACATCGTTGGAAGAAAATTTGCATTGAGGGGGAGTGTTAAAATACAATGCAAATTTAGAATGATATGGAATTAGTAAATGTATATGGGTAAAATATCTAGATATTAATATGTATAAGAAAATATCTAGATATTAGAATATGAGAGAAAAATCTAGAAATTGAAATGTAAAAGAAAAATCTAGATATTTGTAGGTTGTAGAAATATCTAGATATTTATATATCCATGGAAATATCTAGGTTCTAGAATGTTCCATGGAGTAGTATAAATATGGGAGGAGATTTCATTTGTGTTGTGTGAAGTTGTGAGAGTGAAATAAGAAGTGAGTTGTGAAGAAGAGAAGAAGAGTGTGAGTTAGCGAAAGTAGAGAAGAGAAAGCTTGTAAGTAATATTGTAATTGTAATTTAATATAAGTGTTTTTGTTAAGTTTCCCGATCAAGCCTTAGTTTGTGTTTAAGTTCTTAGTGCACTTGAGTTGTTCTCATTATATGGTCGGCTCTGCCGCCTAAGTAATATATGGTCGGTTATACCGCCTAAAGATATATGGTCGACACTGTCGCCTAAGTACATTGTGCACTAAGGATTTATAAAATTAAAGGCTAAACAACGTCAAAGTGTTGGTGTAGTGAGTCTAGTATAGTCTAGATCCTCTATAGTGGTGTGTTGGGCTCGTCGAAGCTTCCAACAGGAAACACAAAGAAATAGAAACATGCATTCAAAGATGCTGAATAGGAGGAGAGATAAATAACCGAAAGATTTGAAGATGTGATTAAACTAATAAATAAATTATAAATTTAAATTAATTATAATATTGGAATTGTAATTGAATAATGATAAGTTTTAGTTGGTCTTGCTAGTTTATAAGTATGGAGAGAGAGAGTAATTCATCTCTCTTATCCATATAAAAAGCCAACATGTGTGTGAGAGAGAAAGAAAGGAGAGAGAAAACAAGAGAGGGTGAGGTTCGAAAAATTACTAGCTTATAAGTATGAAGAGAGATAAGCAACCGAAAGATTTGAAGATGTGATTAAACTAATTAATCAATTAGCTAATTAAGTTTTTGTTGGTGTTGCTATGTTTTGTTGATATTGATATTGCCAAATTAGTATATTCAAAATTATCAAATCTAAAAATCTAAAAAAAATATAATAAGAATAATATAAACCAACAGTCAATTTCATCTATAAATTTTCTAATGCTAGCTCTATAAGGTTTCTTAAATTTTTTAAAAAAAAAAAAAAAAAAATGTTGTATTGGTTGAGAATAGTTATTTTCAAAAAGTTGTTGGTTATTCTTATTGCACAAACAAATAATGTATGTATGAATTGTTTAATGACAATCTTACGTTCGTCATTAGAAAAGTTTCAATATTATTAGACGATTCTCATCGATTACACAACTTTATTTTATACTGTAATTGATTGTCACCTCAAAGCCACGTCAGACTTTAATCTATCACTAAATAATAACTAATTCAATATCGTCAATGACACCTTCTTTTATATTAAATGAATAGTAACACAAATTTGCTCAATTGTATATATGTATAATATTATTTTACAATTTAAAACACTTATTTTAAGAAAACTAAAATACTTTCTTTAAAATAAAACATTACGTTAAATAAAATAAAATAAAACCGTATATTTTAATAAAGAAAATAAAACACAACATTTTAAATTTAAATAAAACTAAAATTAAACACTATAGTGTTTTAAAGTCTTAAAAAAAATTACAATAATTTAAAGTTCAAAAATTTAATTATACAATACATAAACAATTAATAGATCGGATCATGGCTAATGTATCCTGACTCAAGACTACAACAAACGGAATTACGGTTAAGAATTTTCATCAAAGAATATAAGATATAACTCAATTCGAGAAGAACGTATCTTGACTCGTTCTTTTCAGTTTCCCATTCGTTATCCCGCAAAAGAAACGTAAATTATGCATTGTCTTCATCGAAATACACGATATCCGAGAAGAGGTGGGGTATTTTTTCTTTAAGGACATTGCACAACCTTGATATATTGAAGTCAGTAACGTCGACATCATCAAATAATTTTTTCCTCGTTTAGCGTATGACTTACTGCACCTCGTATTGAACGTCAGTTGAAACTAAAATCAGATAATGGAGATAATTAATGGTTGAAGTTAAATGAAAAGTTCAAGTGTGTGCAGAGGAAGTGCTTGAAAGTGAGATGAGATGAGATGGTATTATTTATAGTACTTGAGGTGGTATTTATAGACGTGGGTACTGGGCAACAAATCGAACTCAATGAGGGGGTTGGTAATGGGATACATCATGTTGGGTTTAGGGAGCCTATTACCAAATTTGAAGATATCAAGTCTAAGTTGTCGGCTTAGAAGAAGGCTAAGCAATAGGTTATCTCTGTTGGTAATATTGGTAATAATCTTGAGGTTGATTACGTATACATTCCGGTAGAGTTTGGTCAAAGACGTAGAAGATACTGTGATTGCTTAGTTCCGATTTGCGAGGGGTTTTGTACGGAGTGGTACACTCTAAATGGTTGTTGGAAGAAACCGCAAGAAGTGTTGGCAAACTCAACACTTAGAAAAAAGAAGAAAGAAGAAATTGTTTCTAGTTTGTTTAATTTACATGATAATGTTAACGACATTGATTTCGGTGATGCGGTGCAAATGATGTTTATTGATGATCAAGTCGGGGAGATTGGAGAGAGTTCATCGATCGTGGGGTTAGACCCGGGCGTAAACCGGAAGACCGTGGCATTATTGCTCCTTTCGAGGCTAATTTAGTTGGAGACGGTTCGTTTAATGTTTTGACTTATAAGATCGTTAATCGGAATGGAAAAAGGATTGACCGAGAGACCATCGTGGTAAGATGAAGAAAGTCGTCTTTTAGTACCTTTGGTTCTATTTTGTTGTAGGTTACTCGATTTGGTTCTTAGATATTGTTTAGATGTTTGATTGTTTTTTCGGGGTTTTATTCTTCTATTCGTAGTTAGAAGCTCGGTGATAGTTTTAGTTTTGTCAAGTATGTTTTCTAGGTTCGAGCCTCTATAATATCGCTTTATTTCTTTCGGGTGAGAACGTTTTCTTTTGAAAAGCGTTTTTTTTCCTATACGAGTTAGTGATTTTTTTGCCCTCCCCCCCCCCCCCCCCCCAAAAAAAACACCCAAAAAAAAAAAAAAAGAAAAAAAAAGACGTGGGTTCACTTAATGCTGATAGAACAGTAATTTATGTCGATTGGTCACAAAGGGCTCTGCATCCGGCTAGTTTTGGGGAAAAAGATGTTACTGAATGTTTTATGTGATCACTTACGAACAATGGGACAAGTTGCTTGTATAATAAGGGGACAACACCAATTTGCTATTTGTTTGCTAGAAAGTTTAGTCCAAACGCGTTACTTAAACTTGCACCGAATGTAATTGAATATTGAGAATATGGATATGGATGGGTGGAGGTTATTTCTGGTACGTTTTTGGCGTTTCGTTTGTGTAAAAACTTTGTTGTAAATTTGCTGTGTTCTGTTGGGAGTCAACTGGTGATGTACAATGTACAGAGATTTTGATTACGTAGTTTGTTAGATGAATCGAATGGTTGCATCCATCATGAACATGAACAAAACGACCTGTTGGATGGAACATTATGAGTCTAACTAGCTAGTAACATTAGCTATTGAACTCGTCACAAATGGGTTGAAATTGTCAACTTTTCTACACTTGTAATATTGGCATAAAGTTGATGTCATGTGAACCTGAGGTATATAACGAGTATAAATCACAACACTCTTCAAGTGATAACTAGTTACCATTTACATTACCAAAGATTACCCAAATCTCAACATCATGATCTGATCCAAGAACTTAGCGTCTCAACTTTAAATCACAGTAGAAGTTACTAAAAACCATACCTTTAAAATTTGAAGGTGTAAGAAGTTTGGTATGTTGCAAGATAAACCTAACCACAGCTTATAACAGTATACAAAGCATATACGATGCAATATGAGTTTTCAATTTCGTATAATGTCAAGATTTTGATGTATTGTCTTCCTCATTGGGGTCTAAAGTCTGATGTGTGTTCAAAGTTGATATAAAATACAAAATGTAATTTGCCGCATATAAGCATCAACGAGTGAGCTTACCTAAAATAGATGCACATACAGATAGCAGCAGCTGAATAACATGCTCACTAACGATATTCCTTCAATAGAGAGCACATTTCATGTGAGTACTCGAGAAATGTAGGACCTTCCCATCATATATTATTGTATAGACAAATTGGATATTTCATAATATCAATTAATTATAACCTCAAACCAATAAATTATTTCACAAAAACTTAACACCTGACAATCAGCAGGTTAGAAATGTATTTCACAGCAAATATAAAATAATAGCCTTTTGCCTATAGAAATAACATAAGTATCGATTAAGTACCTTACAATGTCATACCTAAATAGCTCCTGAAACAGCATCCGGCTGTTCAGTGCCATTTTGGTGCAAATTCCCATATTGTTCTCCATTCCCATTATAGCTTCCATTGTTATAATGTTGTCCATAACCTCTATTGTTGTACTGCTGATCACCTGCACCAAAGCTTCCATTATTATACTGTTGCCCGTTCCCATTCCAGCTTCCATTGTTGTACTGCTGCCCATTTCCATTATAGCTTCTTGTATTGTACTGATAACCACTTCCATTATAGCTTCCCGTATTCTGCAGTCCACTTCCATTGTAGCTTCCATTATTGTACAGCTGTCCACTTGCATTATAGCTTCCCGTATTCTGTTGACCACTTACATTATAGCTTCCCGTATTCTGTTGACCACTTACATTATAGCTTCCTGTATTCTGTTGTCCACTTCCATTGTAGCTTCCATTGTTATAATGTTGTCCACTCACATTATATGTTCCCGTATTCTGTGGCCCACTTCCATAATAGCTACCCGTATTCTGTTGTCCACTTCCATTATAACTACCCGTATTCTGTTGACCACTTCCGTGACCCGTATCCTGTTGACCACTTTCATTACCCGTATTCTGTTGACCACTTCCGTTACCCGTATTCGGTTGACCACTTCTGTTTTCAAACAAGTGCGCATTACTGATGTTATAGTGTTGTCTGTTCACATTATCATTTGAATTACCATTTTGCTGCGCATACCCATACTGTTGCCTCTGTACATTCCCATTCCCATGAAGTACATTTTCAGGCTGCTGTCGGAATCCATTCAAGTTTCCACCACCATGTTGTTGTGCGTTTCGAAACGATGCTGATGTATTTGCTGCATAACTTGGAAACCTTGCATTTAAAACTCGTTCAATCTCTTCCTTACGCCCCACTTTCTCAAAAACATCCAACACATACTCCTTAAGCACGGGCCCCACGCCAACACCATTCCCAATCATTTGCTGTACCAATTTCAAACCCGTCTCATAATCAGAGGCTTCACAAAAAGCCCTAATCACAATATCATAAGTAGTAGCATCTGGTTTCGGATCTCTTTCAGCCATTTTTGTCAAAATCGGTTCACACTCGACAATCTTTCCATTCTCGATTAACTCAGTAAACCATTTGTTAGCATAAGTAGGAATCACTCTCAAACCATTTTCCACCATCTCAGTATACTTATCCAAAGCTTCATCAACTCTTCCAGCCTTAAAATAAGCATCAATCAACGCTTTAAAAGTGTTAACATCAGCCGATAACGACTTACCACGCAACTCCATATACATCTTCTCAGCATCATCTACCATATCAACCTCACAATACCTCTTTATAATATTATTAAATCCCGCTGTATCCATTGCAAAAGGCTTCGACTTTGGAGCAGTACCAGCTTTCTTAAACACGCCATACGCATCTGCACCTTTTCCTTCTTTGAAAGATTCATTCACCATCAGATTAAACGTATCCGAATTCACCGCTTGAACAACAGGCGGTGTATGCCTATCCAACATGCTATTAAACAAAGCCTCAGCTTCAGCTTTCTTACCCCATTTAAGCAAAACCTCCAAAAGCACATTACAAGTAGCTGGAACCATCTTAAACTCTCTATCTAACAACGACTTATAAGACTCCATAGCTTCTTTTGGCCTACCTTTACTAAAGAACCACTCCATAAACGTAGCACTAACGATACCATCAAAAACCATACACCTACTTTTAAGCTCATCGAAAAACTCATTAGCTTTCTCTAAATTATCCAAATTCAGATATCCTAATATAACATTATTAAAAACATGTGAATCAGCTCCATGACCATCATTAACCATTTTCCATAACAAATTAACCGCATCATCGATCCGTTTAGCATCAATCAAACCTTTCGTTAAATGACGAAAAGTAACTGCAGAAGGACTAAAAGGCGCATTCTCCTTAATATGCTGATAAACCTCTAAAGCCTTATCAACCTCACCATTTTCACAATGAGATATAATTAAAAAATTATACGAAACGACATTAGGAACAATATTACACTGCCTAAAAAAATAAATAAACAGAGCAATCGCATCCGTATACCGCTGTGCACGGTACATGGATCCGATAATCGCATTACAAGTGAAAACAGTAGGGCGCGTGCTAGAGAAAACCGATTGTCGAGCAACGACGGAAGCGTTATCGAGATCACCGGCGCGAATTAAGGATTGCACACGGTTGTGGAGAGCGAGCCGTTCTCCGACGAGTGCGGAGGTGGTGTCTGGTTGATTAGGATCGCGTCGAGGGCGGGGGGCGTTAGGGTCACGTTGGAGAGCGTGAAGTGGTGGTTCGATACGGAGACGGCGTTTGCGACGGCGTCGTTCAGCGGCGGCTTCTTCGGCGGAGGAAAAAGCGAAGGAACGGAAAGGGATTAGGGTTGTAGGGTTTCGGGGTTGAGGATGAAGAGATAGGGATTTTGTGTTGACGGTGGCGGAGATAGTGGTGGTGAGAGATGTGCGACGGTAGAGTGATCGGAGGATTAAGCGAGCTAGCGTCATGACGGTGGTGGTAAGGTGGGAAATGGAAGAACCCTAATTCTTAAACCCTCGTACTTTTGTGGGTTAGAAACACACAGCGGTTGTATGTAAATATGAATCTTAAATACTCCGTAGTAATTAATTAATTAACATTAATATTAATAAAAATTACCCAAATGAATATTCGTCTTTTTGTAAAAAAAAAAAAAAAAAAAAATCAAACATTTTTGGGGAAAAAAATAAAAAACACGACTCTGCTGGGGATCGAACCCAGAATCTCTGGTTTCGTAGACCAGCGCCTTATCCATTGGGCCACAGAGTCGATTTGATGTCAACATTCTCTATACTAAGATGTAGTTATTTAATCGACCTTTAAACTCTATTTCGAACAATTTTTCTATAGTACGATGTAGTTAAATAATCGACCTTTAAACTCCATTTTGAACAATATAAAAGAACAACTATAGTTGCTTCATTAAATGTGGGAAATTGATCACATAGTAAGTCTGGCATTGTGGTGAAACGAGATCTTGACGATCAATAATTAGTTTACTTGGTTCATTTTCTTTTCTTTTATTTTTGTTTGCATCCTTGTTAGTGTTCGTTGGGGCTTAGATGTATGTTGCCTCGATTGTTTTTTGTTAGTGAAGTGCTTTTGGATTATATGTTGTAGTAGAGATTTAGGTTTCACTACTTAATTATTGTTCAAGGTTCGGCTCGTTGGTAGATAGCGTTTAGATTTTTTTTCTGTTTCCAAGCCTAACTGTCGAAAGGTTGTATTTTTGTTCGGCTTTTTTATCTTTCGATGAAAATGTATTTGTTTTATACGGAGTAGTATTCATTTTTTAGTCAAACATAAAAAAAATAGAAAAACTTTTTCGGCTCCATTAACTTTTCACGTGTAGGGCATGGGACTGTTGGGCCTAAATTAGCTAAGCTTTTCAAAGCAAATCCTTTGTAAAATATATACATTTTTGACAAAAAAAAAATTATTTATTAATTTGTGTCGATTATATAATGTAATATATTAAAAATTACTACGAGTATTATTTATAAACTTTGTCAAACAAAACATATAAATGGTAGAGTCGTATTTCTACATAATGAAGGACCATTTGTGTAACACGTTGTAATCTTGCAACTTTAACGAATTAACTCCATGATCATGTCTCTCTGTATTTTGATGGGTCGTACATCTCTTACCTTTATCTAAAAAGTGAAGTCTCATGAATAATACCCACAATATGCTTCACCCACTTGTAATATATGCTTAAACACATGTCTCAACAAGAAGTCACACTACAAATTGTCACCCTTGTTAATCTGAGGAGGTAAAAAAAATGTAAATTTCCATAAAAATACGCACAAAACCTACTAGATCTAAATTAGATACAACACCAAAAAATAACACATCATATCATACATTCAACTCAAACGCTTGCTAATTGATGGTTAAACCTGGAGAATAAAATTGGGAAACCGAAATCATGAGCTTAAACATACACCGTTTACTGATTAATCAAAATGGATGGATGATGATATGGCAAAAGAGAGATGAAAGCAACCCTTTTGAAACCTACGAACAAGATCTTTAAACAAAACCTAATATGATTAACAAGAAACAAAATTGATAAACTAAAAAAATACAAAATCTTTAAACAGATACTAATCTAATTTACATATTGAAACAAAATTGATAAAATAAAATTAATAATTAATAACTAATAATTTATATATATTATCAAATACACAAAAATGATGAATAGTAACTAGGAGCATTTTCGTCCTTTCACCTTTTTTTTTATTATTCTAATTAAATTTCACTACACCAACAAAGACCCCACACTTTTTTCAAATATTCAAATCGACCCCCAAACATGGGTTAAAGTGTCAAATAACTATTTTCATAAAAAATTTTAAATAAACTATTAATAACTAATAAACATATATAGACAATTTTTTATCAACAAAAAATACCTTGGCAATCACCACAAGAACCATCTGTGGCAAACATCCACAACAAACACCGTCCGCCACCATCGCCCGCCACCAAAATCAGCAAAAAAAAGAAAGAAATAGAATAGTGAAACATGACGAACAGCACATATTTTATGTTTAGTGGTTTGTTGATGCTTAGCACCAACGATAACCTCTTTCGGCAAAAAAAAAAAAAACAAAAAAAAACATATAGGTTACCACAGATCTGACGCCGCCAATTTGTGGTAGGGTGGTGGTAGTGGTGTCAGAATGAAAGAAATTGGCAGGATTTTGAACGATGGCGACGAAGTGAGGGTATCGGCGTAAGATTTACGATGAGTGGAAATGGTAGGTTTTTCTAGGGCTAGGTTTAAATTGGGCATAGAACTTAAATGGGGAAAAAGAAACGACTGAAATGAATACATATTATGTTTAACTAACTGAAGACCTGCGAGGTAATTTAAATATTACTCTTTTTCTTTCAATGAATTCCTCTCAACAATTCCACCCCACATACCCAAATTCAATTTCATTAAGAACTCAAAACACAAACATTCAATCCTTACCACACAAATCTGTCAAATACAATAACAAAACAAATACTTCCAATGAAACTCAATTCAAACAACCTTTTTTTGCAAAGAAATCCACCTTATATTTGGGCGGTTGATCAAGATATATAAAACCTCCAACAATTTACAATATTATGCAAAAGTGTGGCACCATTCAAGGTTCATCTTGGAAACAAGATAGATCATTTGCTTTCACAAAATTCGAAACCATTGAACAAGCTTCCAAAGTCATTCAAATGATGAATGGTAAAATCATCAACGAACGAAAGGTCTCTATTTGTTAGTTATGCCAAAAACGAATTAAATCCAAAAGCAACAACAAATGCATTCGTTTTTAACTCCAAACCACCACCTGCTGCTTCTAAGTCTTGTATTAATCTCTCTGTAAACCAAGAAACAAGTGTTAGATTACACTTGACAGTCTTAATCGTTGACAAAACTCCTATTAAAGCTCTCAAACTCTTTAAATGGCTCAAGAGCCGTTTCATCTTCATCAATTCCATTTCAGCTTGGGGCCCATACAGTTACATAGTCGAATGTAAAGATGAGGATAGCTTCAAAAGAATGACTATGGGTCCTACGTTGAGTGATTTGGAATTTTTAGAGGTAATCCCTATGGTTCATAGGAAACTCAAATTCTCAAGAATCACAAAGCTGGCTATTAAAGGTATTTCATTTGATTGTTGTTCATCTAATTGTACAATTGAAGTAGCTAATTCCTTTGGTAGAGTTATGCACATCGACAGCCTATCGCATAATCTTAAACAACCTGATGTAATGTATGCATTGATCGAATACAACGAACCTGGGTTAATTCATGAATTCGTCAACGCTAATGTTGCTAATGTTTCTATTTGTAATCTGTGGGTTGAAGAAGTTCTTGAAGAAGATTATATTGAAACAGTGGATGATAATATTATCGATGAATTCAATGAAACTTTACATGCCTCAGTCAAATCTCCCTCTGACCAAAAAACCTAGAACCAAAACCGCTGCCCGACACCAGAACTTAATACTCAGGTGCCGGAATACCAACCTGTAACAACCCAACTTTTTTTGTTAAATATTTAACGACCGTTACTTGAAATCCGAGATTTTTCATGTTCAGAATCCTTGTATGAACTTATACAACATAGTATTTTAATATGTGTTACATATTACGTGTTTATATGCTTCGGTTTAGAAGTATTCGAAAATTTCAGAAAACGCCTCAGTTAGTGAAAACCCGAAAATGTCATTTCATGACTTACGAAATGTTCGATGATTAATTGAATTAATTTTATATTCATTCATATGATGACTTCAATTAATTAGAAATCCCTAGCTTAGAATCTCCGGTTGCGCTATTTTTAGCATATCTCGATCATACGGACTCGAAATGAGGTGATTCAAAAGCCCAGACGTTCGTATTTTGATGTCCTACAATATTATTCAATAAAAACAATTAAAATATTCCCTCCCACTCCATTATGGCCGGCCTCCACCCTTCCCTATGTGCACACTTGCATAATTTTCTTGATTAAGCCTTCTAGCATGCATCTTTTCTCTTCATTCAACCACACACACAAATGCTCTCTTACTCACATGCTCTCTAGTTGTTTCTTCCATCAAGAACACTAGAACTCAGCCATTATCCACCACCAAAACCATCCACCATCATCCACAACACAATCTTCATCCATTTTCCAAACTTGAATCAAGAACACAACACTATCTTCATTCCTACTTGCATTTCTACAAGCACACATTAAACCCTTGAACTTTTAAGCTCTTAAGCTGTAAGTAAACTCTAATACAACTAATTTCATCATTAATTAACTTACATATATGTAACGACCCGTCAAAATCGCTATTGACGTGGCACGTTAATCATTGATTCCACAGTGAGGTTTTGTCCTCTATATGATACGTTTTGATAAAATATTGCATTCATTAAAATAAGTGACTTTCTAAACATAAAAAGTTATAAACATGTTGGCAAGTGCTTAGGTATAAGCAAAACCCCGAAATACATAAGTCTTTAATTTACAGGTTGACATCACAGTCCAATTATTTATTACACAACGCAGTTTTATTTTGAATGCAATAAACATTGTACAAAGCATGAGAGACTCCATGCAGGCAACAAGCACATCACAGCGGAAGCATTCTAAGGACCTGAGAATAAAACATGCTAAAAAGTCAACACGAATGTTGGTGAGTTATAGGTTTAATTACTCGAATCATAAACATATATAAAGATAGACCACAAGATTTCATCAAAAGTTTATCAATAGATTCTACGTAACAGAGCACCCTGGTAACTAAACTTAACGCTATAGTGATAATTACCCCATTCGTTTTAATACACGCAAACCAACATGTCTTAAACTCAAATAACATACGTCCGTTAAAAGGCTAGCTCTCTAGCTCGAACGGGGATGTCAAGCCCTATGGATCCATATACAATTATTCGCGCCCACCAGTCCATATCCTATGTACTGGCAGCTACTAGTAACCAAAGCTAAGGGATTTTCGGTTTAACTCAGTGTAGAATTTAGTATGTACTTGTGTCTTATTGCGTTTAAATAAATTGCATGTATTCTCAGCCCAAAAATATTTAAAGTATTTAAAAAGGGAGACTATAACTCACAGTTCAATATTGAGACTCAATATTGTTGGCAAATTGCGTAGACGTAATGATGGTAGATGACTTTATGGTTGACCTTGGATTCAAGAACAATACCCCGAACAATACCCAATATTTCCTTAGCTTAAAACGGTTTGAAACCCGAATTAAAAATACCCTTGTATATACCTTATTATTATTAAACTTAAATTTAAAATTATAATATTAATATAAATATTGAGAGATAATTGTGATAAACTTTGTCGAACAAACTGCGTATTTATATTACTTTTCGATTTACTGTAGCTCATGCGATCGCATGAGTTTTCAGTGTTTTTGCCATGCGATCGCATGGCCGCCTTTTCCGTTTTTGTTTGCTAGTTTGTCGACATCAAATAGTGTTTTACTGTAGCAATAGTGTTTACTGTAGCAAATAGGGTTTACTGTAGAAAATAGTGTTTACTGTAGCAAATCACTGTAGCAAAGTCGTTTTCACTGTAGCAATGTAGCAAAATACGGTTTCACTGTAGCAAATAGTGTTTTATTGTAGCAAATAGTGTTTTACTGTAGCAAAGTAATTTTTACTGTAGCAAATAGGGTTTAACTGTAGGAAAGTCGTTTTTACTTGTACATATATATATATATATATATATATATATATATATATATATATATATATATATATAATTGTTCATGAATCGTCGAGAGTAATCAAAAGTAATTGTATATATGAAACAGTTCTAAAATTTTGAGACTCAATCTAACAGACTTTGTTTAACGTGTTAAAATAATAAATCGTATAGAGAATTGGTTTAAATAAGTCAAAAATTTTCGGGTCATCACAGTACCTCCTAGTTAAAGAAAATTTCGTCCCGAAATTTTGAGTAGTACCTATTTCATGAGCGATATCAGTGAACAAATGTGGATACTTTTGCTTCATTTGATCTTCACGTTCCCAAGTAAACTCGGGTCCTCGTCTTGCATTCCAACGAACCCTAACTATCGGTATTTTGCTTTGTTTTAATTGTTTGACCTCACGGTCCATGATTTCAACAGGTTCTTCGATAAAATGGAGTTTATCATTGATTCGTATTTCGTCAAGAGGAATTACGACATCCTCTTCAGCTAAACATTTCTTTAAATTTGACACGTGAAATGTGTTGTGAACACTACTAAGTTCTTGCGGTAGCTTTAATCGATAAGCAACTGTTCCAATTCTTTCGGTGATTTCAAAGGGTCCTACGTACCTAGGACTTAACTTTCCTCGTTTACCGAATCGTACTACGCCTTTCCAGGGTGACACTTTCAACATGACTTTGTCGCCCACTTGAAATTCTAGCGGTTTTCTTCTTACATCAGCATAACTCTTTTGGCGACTCATGGCCGTTTTCAATCGCTGTTGTATTTGAATGATCTTTTCGGTGGTTTCATGAATAATTTCTGGTCCAGTAAGTTGTCTTTCTCCTACTTCACTCCAACAGATAGGAGATCTACACTTTCTACCGTAAAGTGCTTCAAATGGTGCTGCGTTGATGCGCGTATGATAGCTGTTATTGTATGAAAATTCTGCCAACGGTAAGTGTCGATCCCAATTGGTTCCAAAGTCAATCACGCATGCCCGTAACATGTCTTCCAATGTTTGTATTGTTCTTTCACTTTGACCATCTGTCTGTGGGTGATAAGCGGTGCTCATATCTAATCGAGTTCCCAATGCTTTTTGTAATGACTGCCAGAAACGTGATGTGAATCGGGTGTCGCGATCAGATATGATGGAGATAGGTACACCATGCCTGAAAACTACTTCCTTCAAATATAGGCGTGCTAATTTCTCCATACTGTCTGTCTCCTTTATTAGTAGAAAGTGAGCTGATTTAGTTAGACGATCAACTATCACCCAAATAGAATCATGACTACTTGTAGTCCTTGGCAATTTCATAATGAAATCCATGGTTATTCTTTCCCATTTCCACTGCAGAATTTCTGGTTGTTGCAGTAATCCTGACGGCTTTTGGTGCTCAGCTTTGACCTTTACACACGTCAAACATTTGCTTACATAAGTAGCAATTTCTGTCTTCATATTAGGCCACCAATAAAACTTCTTGAGATCGTGGTACATTTGTGACAACGAGGAAATTTCCAACCAAATTTAAACTTTAATCTTTATATGTTTCCTACACGATAACCAATATTTGTTAAGTTAAATTTCAAGAATTTTAAACTATGTTCATACATTCATTCAACCTCGACCAAGTTCCAACGATTCACGAACCATTAAACGAATATGATTATATATGTATATGTGTATATATATTATAACTTGAAACGTAAACAAAATATTAGATTAAATACTTTATATGATTGTATCTGTTTCAAAATGTTTATTAATAGAATTAGAAGATAAGATCAAATGATTGAATTATCAGATATATTGAATTATGATTACAAGTCTCTGTTGAAAGGCCCACGTTGATTTGAGAAATCTTTCCATTTTAACAATATTCGGAAAATGGTAAAGTGATTTATAAATAAGAACAAATTGTCAATCATTGAGAACTAGACAAAGGATAGTGGAAGATTGAATCTCATAAAGACTCGATTGATCTATTTAGTTTCAAACGTACAAAAACGTTTTCAGTTTAAAAAGAACTTTATTATTAAAATGTATATAACTTTTATAAATATCTAGAACCACTTTTGACAACTCATTACTTAACTAGTATGATAAAGATAAAGATAACGATATTTATATTTTATTTTATTAAATATGTATAACGATTTAAAATAATATTATATATATTTATACGCGTGTTATACATACATAGTTTTATACTTTTACTATACTTAAACTTTACCTTTACTTTATTTTTACTTTACTTTAACTTTAATAATTCACTTTAATAATTCATACTTTAATAATTTACTTTAATAATTCATACTTTAATAATTCACTTTAATAATTCATACTTTAATAATTCACTTTAATAATTCATACTTTAATAATTCACTTTAATAATTCAAAAATCTATTATATATAGAATTCAATAGGTTTCATTATTTCATAGAAACTTGAAAATATTTTTCTCTAAACTCTCTCAATCGATTTACATATACTCCCTCCGTCCCAAAATAATTGTCCTGTTGGACTTTTCAAAGTCAATTTATTAAGTTTTGACTTTAAATATTTGTTGGTATATGCTATAGAATATTTGATGAAATTTATATCAATAGATTCATTTTCGAATGTGTTTTCATTTGGTATAACTTTCATTCGATATTATATAACACAAAGAAAGATATTTAAAGTCAAAGTTGAAGAAAAAAGGCTCAAAAAGTCAAAACAGGACAATTATTTTGGGACGGAGGGAGTATATATTTACTCCGTATTATTTCAAGATATTATTAGTATACATAAAATATTATGACGGAGTGCTGTCCGAGTGATTTCGAAATTATTTTTCGAGTAGGATAGGATTAAGGAAATTATGGTTATAGCTATGGAGGTGATTGAGTATGGTTCATGGGTATGCTCGTGAGGTCAATATAGTGTTTATCATTTCCGTTGCGTCTACGTACCTTTCCTGCAATATTGAATCTCAATATTGATACGTGAGTACTCATAATTTAACTTTTACATACTAATAGTGTATCCCCGACTAGTGCTCGAGTATTTAGGATTATGCATGCTTGTACTTTTGATATTGCCCTTAGACATGTTAGGTTGAATCTTGAATTAGTTACACTTGCGGTTGAGATAAGGTATAAGATATGCATGTCCTTGGAAAGCTAGCGAAAAATTAAGAACTTTTCCTTTAGATATCGAATGGTTTCGATGAACGGATTAGAAGTTATAATCAATTGAATTTTCGATATTTTTATTAAAAATGATTATTATTATCATCGTTTTTATCGTCGTTCTAGTTTTATCTTATTATTATCATTATTATTATCTTTATCAATAAAAGGGATTTATCATTAAAAATTGTTATTTTTTTTATTATTACTATCGTTATTATCGTTAAAGTTATAATTAGTATTATTATTATTATTATCCAATTATTATTATTATTATTATTATTATTATTATTATTATTATTATTATTATTATTATTATTATTATTATTATTATTATTATTATTATTATCATTATTACTATATATATCATTATTTAAAAATAGTTATTGTTATTGTTATTATTATTATTATTATTACTATATTATCATTAAGATAATTATTAGTATTATCGTTAATAATGTTATAGTAACTATCATTATTAATATTAGTGTAATTAAAACAAATATTTGTAACACCTAATTATTTTGATTACTATTATTATCATTATTATGAACACGATATAAAAGACGATTAAAAGCTATTAAACGAAACGATTAGGAAATAATGAGTAAGAGTATCATGATGAAATTAAAATATTATAAGATATTGATTTAGATAAAATTATCGTTCTTATTATTTTTATCATTACTATTATTATTAAAAGTATCGTTAGTATTAAAACTATCATTTTAACAAAAATTATCATTTTAATAGAAATGTCATTGTTACTATAAAATATTATTATTATTATTATTTTAAATAGAATTATTATTTTAAAGATAATATTAAAAATTATCGTAAATATTAAAGTTATCATAATTAGAATTATCGTTTTATCATAATGTCATCTTAGTAATTATAAATATTGATATTTTTATAATAATAATTATTATTACAAAATAATACAACTTTTACTTACTATCATTATAGATATTATTTTATCAAATAAATATGTGATACAAATATATTTTACTACGTATAATAACTTACTTTAATAATACCTATCATATTATCTTTATGATATTAAATGAACCCTATAAATTTTATTACTTAATATATATAAAAGTATATTTTATTATATAAATTTAATATAAAATTGTATTTATTAATAAATAAATTATATTATTTACTTTAATAAATCTTTTAAAAATATTTAAAAATATAAAACGACGATATTTAAACTATATATTAATCATATATAGATTTTTAGAAATTATTTTGAGTCAAATTTACTTTTGTTGACTTTTGCATATTAGTATCGAGCATTAGGATTGTGGTACACTATGACTTGACCTAATTTGTTAGACAAATATTAACCAACACATAAATATATATAATTAATTTAGGTTCGTGAATTCGAGGCCAACCTTGCACTTGTTCAATGACGTTATATGTATTTTTACTACGAAATACAGTATGGTGAGTTTCATTTGCCTTTTTACCCTTTATATTTTTGGGACTGAGAATACATGCGCTTTTATAAATGTTTGACGAAATAGACACAAGTAATTGAAACTACATTCTATGGTTGAATTATCAAAATCGAATATGCCCCTTTTTATTAAAGTCTGGTAATCTAAGAATTAGGGAACAGACACCCTAATTGACGCGAATCCTAAAGATAGATCTATTGGGCCTAACAAACCCCATCCAAAGTACCGGATGCTTTAGTACTTCGAAATTTATATCATGTCCGAAGGAGGATCCCGGAATGATAGGGGATATTCTTATATGTATCTAGTTAATATCGGTTACCAGGTGTTCACCATATGAATGATTACTTTTGTCTCTATGCATGGGACGTATATTTATGAGAACTGGAAATGAAATTCTTGTGGTCTATTAAAATGATGGAAATAAATGATTATGATAAACTAATGAACTCACCAACCTTTTGGTTGACACTTTAAAGCATGTTTATTCTCAGGTGTTAAAGAAATCTTCCGCTGTGCATTTACTCATTTTAAAGATATTACTTGGAGTCTTTCATAGCATATTTCGAAGAACGTTGCATTCGAGTCATTGAGTTCATCAAATATTATTATTAAATCAATTTATAGTTGGATAGTGGATATTATGAAATGGTATGCATGTCTGTCAATTTTCGATGTAAAGAAAGTTTGTCTTTTAAAAACGAATGCAATGTTTGTAAAATGTATCATATAGAGGTCAAATACCTCACAATGTAATCAACTATTGTGAATCGTTTATAATGTATATGAACGGTTCCTTTCAGTTGGTATCAGAGCGGTGGTCTTAGCGAACCAGGTCTGCATTAGTGTGTCTAACTGATAAGTCGATAGGATGCATTAGTGAGTCTGGACTTCGACCGTGTCTGCATGTCAAAAGTTTTGCTTATCATTTTGTGTCGAAAATTAACTACTTATCATCCTCAGGAAATTACCTGCTTTTCATTTTTAGTCTAAGACACGTCTTGCTGCATTGAATGCATGAATAGTGTATAGACAAAAATTCATATCGTAGCATATCTGCTAAATCATATCTTATCGTATCTGTTACTTTAAACTTTGCCTGACATATTCCGCAAAGTCCTCCGTAATCTAAGAAATCTTTTGATCTATATATATATATATATATATATATATATATATATATATATATATATATATATATATATATATATATATATATATTCTATTTAATTAGAATATCATCCGTTAGCCAAAATCATTTCATATCAAAAAAAAAAAAATTCCTTTTTCCAATCGTACGAAATGGAATTCGTCATCAGTTCAAGTCACTCAGATTCCAAAATGGAATCCCATTCAAGCTCCGAAAGTAGTGTGACCGAAATAGATCAACCAATCAGTCATCACCTATTCTGGATGAATTGGGGATGGGTTCGTAGCCTCCTCAATCATTGGAGACAAGAAGAAGGTGATCCCTTCCATCCACCACATTGCCCTCTTGACGAAGAACCTGAAGCACTTACCGGCGAACCTGCCCGAAACACCATTTTCTCGCTCATTTCCAGAGTATATCGTCACGATTATTTATTACATCAAATTTTAGATTTTATTTATCCGCTCGTCCGAACCGACAATCACCCCGGTGTAATAGAAGAAGTCAATGAGCTTCGCGCTCGGGTAGTGGCTTTGGAGAATATGGTGCAGAGATTACAAACACCAGCAGCAGCATCAGCAGCATAACCAGTACCACCATCATCAACGCCAACAGTACCATTACCACCTCCAACCACAACCGCGTCGTAAACCTCAACTTCACAATCTGTTCCACGAGCATCAACGTCATATGCACCATAGATACCAAGGAGTACCAGCAACAATAACTGACGAAGTATTAATTCATAACTTCATTGGAGAAACATTCCGCGGCGATTATGTAATCTCTAAAGTCTTAGAGATTATCTAATCTAGCCCTAACCATAAATCAGTTAAGCGAACCAAAATGATAGAAGGAAGAGTATAAACCCTGACAAAAATGGTGTGTGATTAACAAGCTAAACTTGCTTTACCAACAGCATCAACAGTACCGTCAGCGTTACCAGCATCGTCAGTACAGTCAACATCCTAATCAATAACACAGATAACATCACAAACTCCATCAGTTCAAGAATCACTGTGGACATCATTACGAATCAATAACGTGTATATTGTATCAACGAGTTATGAAGAATTAACTCATTCCCTCTGAAGATATTATATGTATGTTATATATATATATATATATATATATATATATATATATATATATATATATATATATATTGAAATAAATCTTTCCGTGCTAAGCTATTGTGTGTGAATCTTAACTACTCGGTTAATTCATATTACAAATATGCAATAATGTACGTCCTTCGGCCACAACTTAACCAGCGTTAACTACAATCTCTGTCGCAATTCAACAAATTCCAATTCATAATAAATCAAGTATATATTTGATTTTACATTTTCATCATCGATGTACCCGAAACTTTTCTGATAACATCATTCGTACTTTGCGAAATTCACAAGAATTCCACGAACCGAACATCATACATCAACAAATAACGAAGTATTGATTCATAATTTCAATGTCATTAAAGAAATACTGCGTAAAAGTTATGTACTTTTTAAAGCCTTTAGGGATTTATCAATTCTAGTTTCAACCGTAAATCAAATGAGTTTAATTTAACATTAACTCATTAAATCTATGTTACATCTGAAGAAAATATACATATACATATTTTCATAAAGACTGTAATAAAATTCTTTTGTACAAAATATTAATTGTGAATTTTTTTAACGGGTAGGTAATACCCGAGAGATATATAAATTCACAATTAATATGTTACATTCTTCGAATCTGATACAGCAAATCATCCATTATACTCCCTACTTTCACAACAATATACATTCTTTTATAGAAATCAAAACAACCATACTCATTCAAAATTTAATTACATATTCTGATTTTGAAATCTCAAAATTCAACTTGAGATATGACCAAAATCATCACTCTTAGATCCTTACATCTTTCACAAGCTATATTTTGACTTCAAAACTGTGTTAGAACATCAAATGTATGTTAACGATTACAATCCGTGTTCAAACCCTTCGAAAATTTCTGAAGACACTTCGAATGATGAGCAATCGAGATGATGATCCAACCACATGTTACCCACAGTTATGTACCCGAAAAACTCTTGAAACCAAAGTAAAAGTTTAAACAACGTATCCGCGTCAGATTCTTTGGCATTTATTAGCAAAAATAACTTTGCGACTCCTATTCAAAGTAGCCAGTTTTGTCACAGCTCCAGCAAGTCAACTTTGACTTTTCAGTCAGACTAACCTTATTATAACCTTGAGATATACACCATCGTTACCAGGGAACCTTTTACATTCCACCACATTATTAGCAGACGTACCAATAACTTCATTACCCTTTGACTTTAGCCTCTCCAAAAAGTCATTATAATTATTCATTGAAACCCCATCATTTACTCATTCGCATCTTGTAATGAGAATTGCCATACGAATCATTGGGAATTAGTAATCAGTATTTTGAAATCTCGCAGCATGTCTACGCCAACAGTTATATGTGTATGTATAACGTCTATCTTCTGGACTTAATTTGAATGTGAAGTTTCTTAAAAACACTCCGAACTACGAATTGGTTCTCCGAAAATGGAAAAAAAAATGCCGATGATGCAGCAAAAACTATAAATGACTTTAAACGGTAAAAGCTGAATGATAGTGATGAAGTGTGCTGGCAAAGCGCAGAAAAAGAGAAGTTTTGGAACTGGAAAACGGATTGAGCAAAGTAGGAAGGAGGCTGTGGACAAATTACAAAGACTGAACCTGACTTCAAAGGATCCAAATGATTCAGTACCTGCTGAAGTCATTAACGAATACCTTGCTCCTGACTCTAAACCCCTGCGGATAATATTCTTCATCATCCTCTGATACTAGAAATTCTAAAATATCATCATATCTTTCATTATAAATATCCTCCATATTTCTGAAGATATTTTCTTAATTTTTCTTATTTGAAATCATTTACCTCTTCGAGCTATCTGTATTACATCATAAAAGAAACTATTTTAGTTTCTAAATTCTGAAACATTCAAGTTTAAAATAGGAATATTTTGAAGTAGTGTTGGGAACTGAAGCATGAATTAGTATAATATAATGACACTTGATCAATGTGATTATATTACAGTAAGTCATGCTGAGTTTCTAAATGGAACGTGATGATTCACAGATCATAACGTCATCATGTGCCATGTTATACGACTCTTGTATTCTATTTAACCTCTAAAATATCAAGAAAATATTTCTTGATGATTCGGCCTTTTCCAAGGTATTCTAGTAATTTGACAAGTCAAGATCGTGCCATCACAATTTCCTTCCTAGAACATTAACAATGTTCATTCCGAAATTCATATCTGTGAATTCTGGACCATTACAAGCGGTGCTTAATCGCAAGAAGAAGAAACGAAAGGACAAAACTCCAAAATAGAAATTGGGGCATAAATTGCAGCAAATAAAAGAGAGCATTAACTGTGAATGATAATGATTATAGAAGACAGAAGCAGAGACTTTGAAATATAAGGGAATATATAAAGCCCAACGACAAACCAGAAATTATAAACCATATATATCGATGCATATAGCAATATAAAGACACGGGAGAACTAGAAACACTATAAACCCAAAAGTATAGTAGAAGTAAATAGATTCTTCCAGCGGTAGATGAAAAAGAAGAATGACCGATATGAAAGTTAGAAGTATATCGAGAATCAGAACTGGATGGAGCATATTGATGAATACTTTAAAATATGAGTTGAGGGGGGAAAGAATAGAAGGTGATGAAACATGACTAGGAACTTAGAAATCAACTGATTTAACTCACACAATGACGGAATAAATGAATCAAACGCTCTAGTGAATAGGTTAAGTTTTTTTTGATTAATTTAGTCAAACCACAACTAAATCAAGTGTGATTAGATCAACACCTAGAGCTATTATTCACCACCTGGGTGATTTGGACTGAGAGAGAATCGGAGGAGCTCACTAGATCTGAGTGTGTGTAACAAATGAGAGGCTTAACCTAAAATGAAGAACATAAGACTTTATATACCCCTGCTGTTGACTCACCCATACGATTCATTCATTACACGTACGAGTTGGCTTCATCAGCCGTACGGGTGATCACTCACTCGTGTCTTCTCATTTAGGTTGTAATTGTGACTTAGCTCAGCATCAACCGTGCGTATGAGCCTGTCAGCCGTACTAGTGAGGCTTCACTCGTACGTCTGACTAAGTCTAACATAGTCAAACATCTAAATCTCGTTCCTGCAGTTCCTGTAACGACATACAAACACGGATAGGATAATAACGAGTAATCATGGTGGCATGTAAACTGTTGTACCTGCAATGGACGTGGGTAGATGTCTAGGGACTTGCATAAAATGCATCAACAGAAGGTGTGAGTTGTAAGGAAACGAAGGAGGTGAATTTATAAGAAAATCTCTGACAGAACAATTAAAATGGACGATCGCATTTAAAGCGGATCCTAATTCCCTTGATTACCGGAGAGTCAAATCTTATTAAGAAGATTTTCTTCAAATCCCTTGAAATCTGGGAATCAATCATATCTACGTCAAATGATAAGATGAATCTACACTTACTCATTTCACTCTTCTATGTTAGCTTCATTCGTACTCTTCATATAAATGGATTATTTATCCAAATTATTCACTGATGATAAAACTCTAATTTTCAGCCCGTATGCATCATGAAAACATACTTATTATCATTCACGACCTTTCCACTCAAATTTCGGGACGAAATTTCTTTAACGGGTAGGTACTTTGACAACGTGGAAATTTCCAACCAAATTTAAACTTTAATCTTTATATGTTTCCGACACGATAAGCAATATTTGTTAAGTTAAATTTCAAGAATTTTAAACTATGTTCATACATTCATTCAACCTCGATCAAGTTCCAACGATTCACGAACTATTAAACGAATATGATTATATATGTATATGTGTATATATATTATAACTTGAAACGTAAACAAAATATTAGATTAAATACTTTATATGATTGTATCTATTTCAAAAATGTTTATTAATGGAATTAGAAGATAAGATCAAATGATTAAATTATCAGATATATTGAATTATGATTACAAGTCTCTGTTGAAAGGCCCACGTTGATTTGAGAAATCTTTTCATTTTAACAATATTCGGAAAATGGTAAAGTGATTTATAAATAAGAACAAATTGTCAATCATTGAGAACTAGACAAAGGATAGTGGAAGATTGAATCTCATAAAGACTCGATTGATCTATTTAGTTTCAAACGTACAAAAACGTTTTCAGTTTAAAAAGAACTTTATTATTAAAACGTATATAACTTTTATAAATATCTAGAACCACTTTTGACAACTCATTACTTAACTAGTATGATAAAGATAACGATATTTATATTTTATTTTATTAAATATGTATAACGATTTAAAATAATATTATATATATTTATACGCGTATTATACGTACATAGTTTTATATTTTTACTATACTTAAACTTTACCTTTACTTTATTTTTACTTTACTTTAACTTTAATAATTCACTTTAATAATTCATACTTTAATAATTCACTTTAATAATTCATACTTTAATAATTCACTTTAATAATTCATACTTTAATAATTCACTTTAATAATTCATACTTTAATAATTCACTTTAATAATTCAAAAATCTATTATATATAGAATTCAATAGGTTTCATTATTTCATAGAAACTTGAAAATATTTTTCTCTAAACTCTCTCAATCGATTTACATATATATATATATATATTTACTCCGTATTATTTCAAGATATTATTAGTATACATAAAATATTACGACGGAGTGCTGTCCGAGTGATTTCGAAATTGTTTTTCGAGTAGGATAGGATTAAGAAAATTATGGTTATAGCTATGGAGGTGATTGAGTATGGTTCATGGGTATGCTCGTGAGGTCAATATAGTGTTTATCATTTCCGTTGTGTCTACGTACCTTTCCTGCAATATTGAATCTCAATATTGATACGTGAGTACTCATAATTTAACTTTTACATACTAATAGTGTATCCCTGACTAGTGCTCGAGTATTTAGGATTATGCATGCTTATACTTTTGATATTGCCCTTAGACATGTTAGGTTGAATCTTGAATTAGTTACACTTGCGGTTGAGATAAGGTATAAGATATGCATGTCCTTGGAAAGCTAGCGAAAAATTAAGAACTTTTCCTTTAGATATCGAATGGTTTCGATGAACGGATTAGAAGTTATAATCAATTGAATTTTCGATATTTTTATTAAAAATGATTATTATTATCATCGTTTTTATCGTCGTTCTAGTTTTATCTTATTATTATCATTATTATTATCTTTATCAATAAAAGGGATTTATCATTAAAAATTGTTATTTTTTTTATTATTACTATCGTTATTATCGTTAAAGTTATAATTAGTATTATTATTATTATTATCCAATTATTATTATTATTATTATTATTAGTATTATTATTATTATTATTATTATTATCATTATTAATATATATATCATTATTTAAAAATGGTTATTGTTATTGTTATTATTATTATTATTACTATATTATCATTAAGATAATTATTAGTATTATCGTTAATAATGTTATAGTAACTATCATTATTAATATTAGTGTAATTAAAACAAATATTTGTAACACCTAATTATTTTGATTACTATTATTATCATTATTATGAACACGATATAAAAGATGATTAAAAGCTATTAAACGAAACGATTAGGAAATAATGAGTAAGAGTATCATGATGAAATTAATATATTATAAGATATTGATTTAGATAAAATTATCGTTCTTATTATTTTTATCATTACTATTATTATTAAAAGTATCGTTAGTATTAAAACTATCATTTTAACAAAAATTATCATTTTAATAGAAATGTCATTGTTACTATAAAATATTATTATTATTATTATTATTTTAAATAGAATTATTATTTTAAAGATAATATTAAAAATTATCGTAAATATTAAAGTTATCATAATTAGAATTATCGTTTTATCATAATGTCATCTTAGTAATTATAAATATTGATATTTTTATAATAATAATTATTATTACAAAATAATACAACTTTTACTTACTATCATTATAGATATTATTTTATCAAATAAATATGTGATACAAATATATTTTACTACGTATAATAACTTACTTTAATAATACCTATCATATTATCTTTATGATATTAAATGAACCCTATAAATTTTATTACTTAATATATATAAAAATATATTTTATTATATAAATTTAATATAAAATTTTATTTATTAATAAATAAATTATATTATTTACTCTAATAAATATTTTAAAAATATTTAAAAATATAAAACGACGATATTTAAACTATATATTAATCATATATAGATTTTTAGAAATTATTTTGAGTCAAATTTACTTTTGTTGACTTTTGCATATTAGTCTCGAGCATTAGGATTGTGGTACACTATGACTTGACCTAATTTGTTAGACAAATATTAACCAACACATAAATATATATAATTAATTTAGGTTTGTGAATTCGAGGCCAACCTTGCACTTGTTCAATGACGTTGTATGTATTTTTACTACGAAATATAGTATGGTGAGTTTCATTTGCCTTTTTACCCTTTATATTTTTGGGACTGAGAATACATGCGCTTTTATAAATGTTTGACGAAATAGACACAAGTAATTGAAACTACATTCTATGGTTGAATTATCGAAATCGAATATGCCCCTTTTTATTAAAGTCTGGTAATCTAAGAATTAGGGAACAGACACCCTAATTGACGCGAATCCTAAAGATAGATCTATTGGGCCTAACAAACCCCATCCAAAGTACCGGATGCTTTAGTACTTCGAAATTTATATCATGTCCGAAGGAGGATCCCGGAATGATAGGGGATATTCTTATATGTATCTAGTTAATGTCGGTTACCAGGTATTCACCATATGAATGATTACTTTTGTCTCTATGCATGGGACGTATATTTATGAGAACTGGAAATGAAATTCTTGTGGTCTATTAAAATGATGGAAATAAATGATTATGATAAACTAATGAACTCACTAACCTTTTGGTTGACACTTTAAAGCATGTTTATTCTCAGGCGTTAAAGAAATCTTTCGCTGTGCATTTGCTCATTTTAAAGATATTACTTGGAGTCTTTCATAGCATATTTCGAAGAACATTGCATTCGAGTCATTGAGTTCATCAAAGATTATTATTAAATCAATTTATAGTTGGATAGTGGATATTATGAAATGGTATGCATGTCTGTCAATTTTCGATGTAAAGAAAGTTTGTCTTTTAAAAACGAATGCAATGTTTGTAAAATGTATCATATAGAGGTCAAATACCTCGCAATGTAATCAACTATTGTGAATCGTTTATAATGTATATGAACGGGTCCTTTCAACATTTTCCCATTTCCTGGGTGAATTGAGTACCTCGTTTTGTGTGCTTCATCCAGTACTAGTTGCCTTAGATTACCATATTTTGGTACCCATATCCTATCAGCAAAATACAGGGTTCCATCGGCTTTTACTTCAAGCTGTTTTTCTAACCCTCTGCTCATTTCGCCTCTTTCATTTTCTTCTTTTAAAGCCTCTAATTGTGCTGCTTGAATTTGCTTTGTGAGATCAGTACGAATTGTAATATTCAAAGCTCGGACCCTAAGAGGTTTTACTCTTTCTTTTCGACTTAGGGCATCAGCTACAACATTAGCCTTTCCGGGGTGGTAACGGATTTCACAATCGTAATCGTTTAACAACTCTACCCAGCGACGTTGCCTCATATTGAGTTGTTTTTGATCAAAAATATGCTGAAGACTCTTATGGTCAGTGTACACTGTACACTTGGTGCCATATAGGTAGTGTCTCCATATTTTGAGTGCAAAAACTACTGCTCCAAGTTCCAAATCGTGCGTCGTATAGTTCTTTTCATGAATTTTTAGTTGTCGTGAGGCATATGCGATAACTTTTGTGCGTTGCATTAATACACATCCTAAACCTTGGCGCGAAGCGTCACAATAGATCACGAAATCATCATTTCCTTCTGGTAATGACAAAATGGGTGCAGACGTTAACTTCTTCTTTAATAACTGGAATGAGGATTCCTATTCCGTGGACCAATCATACTTCTTTCCCTTTTGAGTTAATGCAGTTAAGGGTTTGGCGATTCTAGAGAAATCTTGAATGAATCTTTGGTAGTAACCAGCAAGACCTAAGAATTGGCGGATTTGTGTTGGAGTCTTCGGTGTTTCCCATTTACTAATGGCTTCGATCTTGGCAGGGTCAACTTTAATTCCATGTTTACTGACAACATGGCCCAAAAATTGTACTTCTTGTAACCAGAAATCACACTTCGAAAATTTTGCGTACAATTCTTCTTTCTTGAGTATCTCTAGTACCAGTCTTAAGTGTTGCTCATGTTCTTCCTTGTTCTTCGAGTAAATCAATATGTCGTCGATAAAAACAATGACAAATTTATCTAAATACGGTCTACAGATGCGATTCATTAGATCCATGAATACTGCTGGAGCATTAGTCAATCCAAAAGGCATGACTAAAAATTCATAATGACCGTAACGGGTTCTGAACGCGGTTTTAGGAACATCTTCTTCCTTCACTCTCAGCTGATGATATCCGGAGCGTAGATCAATCTTGGAATAAACACTTGATCCTTCAAATTGATCAAACAAATCATCAATCCTCGGTAATGGGTACCGATTCTTGATCGTTAATTTGTTTAATTCTCGGTAATCTATGCACATTCTCATAGATCTATCCTTCTTCTTGACGAACAGAATAGGAGCACCCCAAGGTGAAAAACTGGGACGAATAAATCCACGGTCTGATAATTCTTGTAACTGGTCTTGTAATTCTTGCATTTCTGAAGGTGCAAGTCTATATGGAGATCGGGCTACAGGTGCGGCTCCTGGTATGAGATCAATCTAGAATTCTACACATCTGTGTGGAGGTAGCCCCGGTAATTCTTCTGGAAATACTCCGGGATATTCTCTTACAACCAGCATGTCATCAATGCTTCTTTCTTTAGTATTGATCTTCTTTACATGTGCCAGAATAGCATAACAACCTTTTCTTATAAGTTTCTGGGCCTTCATACAGCTGATAAGGTTCAGCTTCGAGTTGCTCTTCTCCCCATAAATCATTAATGACGTTTCATCCTTACGAGGGATGCGGATTGCTTTCTCAGTGCAAACAACTTCCGCTCTTGTTTTGGACATCCAGTCCATGCCAACGATTACGTCAAAACTTCCTAATTCTACGGGTATCAAATCGATTTTGAAGGTTTCACCAGCGAGATTTATTTCGCAACCAATGCAAATTTTATCGGCTTTTATCAGTTTACCATTAGCTAATTCAATAGTATATTTATCGTCTAGAGGCAATGATGCACATTTTAGTTTAGAACTAAAGTCTTTACACATATAACTTCTATCAGCACCCGTATCAAACATAATAGAAGCTAGTTGATTATTAATGGTAAACGTACCCGTGACAAGATTAGGATCCTCACGTGCTTCACTGGTACTAACATTAAGTGCCCTCCCAAGTGCGGGTTCTTTGTTCTTCTCCTTATCAGGGCATTGATTTATAAAGTGACCAGACTTCCCGCATCCATAACATTTCTTGACATCGGTCGATTTTGTCTTTACTTCAGAAACGGTGGCATAACAATCTTTCACCACATGTCCTTTCTTGTTGCACTTATCATAGACCACTTGGCAATAACCTGCATGATGTGTGTAACATCTTTTGCAGAACGGATGGGGTCCCTTATAGTTTGGACTAGCAGTTGCCCCATCTTGTTTACCTTTAAAAGTTTCTTGTTTCTTCAGTTGAGTACTTTTGCCCTTATAGTCTTCCCATTTCCTCTTTCCTTCAGTTGTCTTGACTTCGGTAATTGGTGCCTTAATCGAACTCTCTGTGATCTGGTCCATGAGTTGGTGTGCCATTGTCATGGCTTCCTGCATCGTATTTGGTTTGGACGATGTAACATTTCCTTTGATATTGATCGATAAACCGTCAATATACATTTCTATCTTTCGTTTCTCGTTTGGCACCAATTCGGGACACAACAAGGCTAGTTCCATGAAACGATTTTCATAGTTATTGAGATTCGCGCCAATAACCTTCAGATTACGTAACTCAGATTCCATTTTTCTGATCTCGTTTCGAGGACAGTACTCCCCGATTAGCATCTTTTTCAGTTCTTCCCAAGAGATATCATATGCCGTATCTATTCCTTCTGCTTTAGCATAATTGTTCCACCAAGTAAGTGCACCATCTTGCAACGTGCACGAAGCATACTTTGACTTGTCTCCGTTTGCACAATTACTGATTTTGAAAACGGACTCCATCTTTTCAAACCATCGGGTTAGACCGACTGGTCCCTCGTTTCCACTAAACGTCTGTGATTTGCATCCTTGAAAAGTTTTGTATGAGCATTCGTTTCGTGAGTTTGTGTTTACGGCTGCTGCTTTGGCTGCTGCTTCGGCTGTTGCTTTTGCTGCCTCGGTTGCATCAATTCTTTCATTCACACGTTTCTCGACTAGTTGCTCAAACTCAGCATCCGACATTTGAGACATGTTTCTTCAATAAACACAACAGATATAATTTAATCATATAGAATATTATAGGTAAAATGAGTTGTCAATAGTTAATCGTAGCATATTAATAATATGAACCGATTATTATAAAAGCCTTTTCTTCTTATTAGCATTTTATAATTATTTCTAGGGTATTACCTACCCGTTAAGTTCATACATAATAGCTAGTACAAGGAATTAACTACTAAAATCCTAATAATATTCCACTATGAAAAATTATAGCGAGTTACTACATTATTATGTAATAATAATAATAAGAAGTAGTAATAATACAAATAATCATTCCATGCATTTATTATTAATAAACCAAAATAATACAATACCATACAATACCGATATTTTACATATGATTATTCTACATAACAAGATAGAGTAGCACACATCAGCAATAGAATAGCGCATGGAAGATTTATGGTTGCGAGGTCGTTTATTCAGAACTATCAGAAACTTCTTCCCATTTGGTTCTCTCTGCCAATTGTTTGTGTGCACATGGTCCGAGAGACATTCTGGCAGTGTATTTTATTTTTGATTGGGGTTTTGAGGTACCCGTTGCCTCAGTGGGCTTAATACAATAAGGGTGGTTACGGATCGAATGGTCATGTTCCTTTTTAATAATTAAGGACTTTTTATTATTGTGGTTGTTTTTATTATCTATAGCAAGTTGGAATTTCTCCTTAGTGACCTCTTTTATTTCATTAGCGAAATCCTCCTCCTTACTGATTTCGTCTGATGACGAACTGTCTGAGTCATGTGTAGGAGAATATGATGACGAACTGCGAGAATATGTACTGGTGGTCATGAACCGAAATCTGCCAGGCGTAATCGGCACAACCCGCCCGTCGGCGGTATATCTGGACCAACGTCCATATTTGTTTAGAAATGGACGATCCTCATTTACTCCAGGGATCATGGGTTCATGCCAACGATACTGTGGCTCCGGAAAACTAAAGCTGGGTGGAGCTGGAACCTCCTCTGGGTTTACCGGGAGTTGAGATTCCCCGGCTAACACAATTTCCTCTTTAATAGGTATTGGAACGCCTTTTTCATTTGTGGATAGAATAGATTCAGTGTCCGATTTCGAGTCGTACAAAATGATAGGATTAGAAGAAGTCATCTATCACATAATTGAAACAACAATTACGTTAGCATATAAATATATCACATATAATGTTTTTGACCAAATAATAAGCAAAAATCAGTAAAAATAGATATGGTCATAGTCCAGACTCACTAATGCATCCTAACAATTACCAGTTAAACACACTAATGTAATTTATGGTTCCCTATGACCTCAAGCTCGGATACCAACTGTAACGACCCGTCAAAATCGCTATTGACGCGGCACGTTAATCATTGATTCCACAGTGAGGTTTTGACCTCTATATGATACGTTTTGATAAAATATTGCATTCATTAAAATAAGTGACTTTCTAAACATAGAAAGTTATAAACATGTTGGCGAGTGCTTAGGTATAAGCAAAACCCCGAAATACATAAGTCTTTAATTTACAGGTTGACATCACAGTCCAATTATTTATTACACAACGTAGTTTTATTTTGAATGCAATAAACTTTGTACAAAGCATGAGAGACTCCATGCAGGCAACAAGCACATCACAGCGGAAGCATTCTAAGGACCTGAGAATAAAACATGCTAAAAAGTCAACACGAATGTTGGTGAGTTATAGGTTTAATTGCTCGAGTCATAAACATATATAAAGATAGACCACAAGATTTCATCAAAAGTTTATCAATAGATTCTACGTAACAGAGCACCCTGGTAACTAAACTTAACGCTATAGTGATAATTACCCCATTCGTTTTAATACACGCAAACCAACGTGTCTTAAACTCAAATAACATACGTCCGTTAAAAGGCTAGCGCTCTAGCTCGGACGGGGATGTCAAGCCCTATGGATCCATATACAATTATTCGTGCCCACCAGTCCATATCCTATGTACTGGCAGCTACTAGTTACCAAAGCTAAGAGATTTTCGGTTTAACTCAGTGTAGAATTTAGTATGTACTTGTGTCTTATTGCGTTTAAATAAAGTGCATGTATTCTCAGCCCAAAAATATTTAAAGTATTTAAAAAGGGAGACTATAACTCACAGTTCAATATTGAGACTCAATATTGTTGGCAAATTGCGTAGACGTAATGATGGTAGACGACTTTATGGTTGACCTTGGATTCAAGAACAATACCCCGAACAATACCCAATATTTCCTTAGCTTAAAACGGTTTGAAACCCGAATTAAAAATACCCTTGTATATACCTTATTATTATTAAACTTAAATTTAAAATTATAATTATAATATTAATATAAATATTGAGAGATAATTGTGATAAACTTCATCGAACAAACTGCGTATTTATATTACTTTTCGATTTACTGTAGCTCATGCGATCGCATGAGTTTTCAGTGTTTTTGCCATGCGATCGCATGGCCGCCTTTTCCGTTTTTGTTTGCTAGTTCGTCGACATCAAATAGTGTTTTACTGTAGCAATAGTGTTTACTGTAGCAAATAGTGTTCACTGTAGCAAATAGTGTTTACTGTAGCAAATCACTGTAGCAAAGTCATTTTCACTGTAGCAATATAGCAAAATACGGTTTCACTGTAGCAAATAGTGTTTTACTGTAGCAAAGTAATTTTTACTGTAGCAAATAGGGTTTTACTGTAGGAAAGTCGTTTTTACTTGTACATATATATATATATATATATATATATATATATATACACATATAATTATTCATGAATCGTCGAGAGTAATCAAAGGTAATTGTATATATGAAACAGTTCTAAAATTTTGAGACTCAATCTAACAGACTTTGTTTAACGTGTTAAAATAATAAATCGTATAGAGAATTGGTTTAAATAAGTCAAAAATTTTCGGGTCATCACAATATATCATATTATGCTTGTAAGAGTGTTGAATTACACATGCATTGCTTGTATGTTGCTTGCTGAAAATTTCCAGCAGTGAATCTGAATTTGCAATAGCTATAATCATTTGAAAAATTAACTTTTGAGTTAAAATCTTTTCATTATGTTAAACTACAGTTCAATACCTTTCTATCCATATAAGAACCATGCATAGATGATGAGTATAAGTACCTCATCTTCTTGAAACAAAAATGCATGTCTTGCTGAAAGAATTTCTGACCTCCGAATGGTACTTGCATGTTTTCGGTTTTTATGAATACTTACAGTCACATATGACTTTTGTTTTAGTAATATATCTCAATGACCTAATATCTCCAACTTGAACCACTTTCATTGGTGAAAGGAGATGAGAGATATGGCTAAACGAAACTAGTAATCGTTTCTTTTGTTGCTGAAATATTCTCAGATTTCAAGTCCGAGATATAAATAGCTATAACTACTTGAAAATTTAACTTTTGAGTATAAGACTTTTCTCCATGTTAAAATATAGTTCAATACCTTTCTTTTCATGTAAGATATATGCATGGATGATGAGTAGAAGTGTCTCATCGTGTTGACAAGATTTTTGCATGTTCTGCTGTTTGGATTTCTGACCATCAGCTAAAGATGGTGTACTTGACGTTTTTGTGTTGGTCTTATGACCAAACATGCATGTTAATTGGGTAGAATACTCAATGACCTAAAACCTCCAACTTGAATCACCTTCAATGGTGAAATGAGGTGAGAGTTATGCCCAAAACAAAATGACATTCATGTTTGGTGTTTCTAAAATGCTGAACCGAAAATCTTTTTTTAATTCCGTGTATTAGGTGACCTTAATGTCATCGTTTGATGAGTTTAAAAGTTTCCTAATGTCTATTTATATGTTCATCACTTCTGGAACAATCATGGTTCCTACATTTGGTATTTAAGTATGTTTCACAAAGATAGTTTAGTCAATGTGTAAGGTTTTGTTGTGCTGAAACGTTTGATGTTTCATAGCCAATAAAACATGACTAAATAATCTAAATCTCAGAGGTGGATATGTTACATGAAGACATGAGACATGTGAGTTATGCTCTCCTGATGGTCAATCTTCGTGTTTTGTTGTTTGATTTTGATTATTGAAACCATGCATGTTAAGAGTTTGCATTCTGAAACATTTGGTAAACATTTGAGTCATGTGCCTTGGATATGACTTAATTCCAGATGTTAGACAACTCTTGTGTTCGGATTTGTATGAATTAAGTTTGTCATTTGATTTTTATGCACCGAGCAAGTTGAGTTCACCAACCGTCACACATTCTGACCACTACAGAAAAGTTCACAATTTTGGGTGGCTTATGCTTGGAATTAGTGGGTGTGGCTATATGTGTTGGAAAGCTAACTCAATAAGCTACATCTCTGTATTTGAATGGTTTTCTAACTCTTAATATTCTAGGAGATTTGGCCAAAATAAAACTGACTTCCAAATCAGTCCACTTTTGAACACTTACGACTAACTACTTAATTAAAAGTAACACTCGAACATGATTACAAGCATAATGATGACACATTTACGAATTGACTTCTATATTTAAGTACTTATATAGACATTGACCGTCCTCATTTACCTTAGGACGCATACGGAACTCCCGCTATTGAAACCGGACATGAACTTGAGAACCGACCATTATTATACATTGTGAGTCTACAGTCCCGCTTTTTACATATTTTCTGGGATGAGAATACACGCTGGTTACATTATGTTATTACAAATGCTTTTACTTTTGACACGAGTACTATTATACATGTTGAGTTATTGTTCACAAAGCCCCTAGCTTGAATACTTTAATTACCTTTGGGTAAGCACGATTTAGATGGACTGATCCGTTAGGTTAGGCAAACCTCACCCTACTATAATTGCGGTGCATTTAATTCTAACTACAAGTACACTTGGACAAGTGTATACGATATATGGGGTAAAGGATAAGGGTAGTTGTAAACTATACGCAGGTCTTTAGCTAGTATTCAAGTGCTCATGGTTGTATATACTTATGAAATCTCGTGGTCAAAAACTAATAACTACTTTTCTGAATACTGACTTTCAGACACTACTTTATGTTACTTAAACATGTGGTTTACAAACAAGAGAAATTAAACTTGACATGGTATTGTCTACAAACATTTGAAACAGGACACAGTGCTGTCTACAAACTTTAAATATGAAAGCTTTGTGGTCTCATATGTTATAATTGATTACTTAAACTGGTGTTTTACAAGTAAGGAGGAACAAAACATTTTTGAATGTCATACACAACTAAAACTTGACATTGTTGTTCACAAATAGATTAAAACTTGACAAATGCTGTCTATAAACTTTTAATATTAAACCTTGGTGGTCTTATGCTAATAAACATTTTTCTGAAAATCTTTTCTTAAACATACTGTATTATTTATTTAAACCTGTAGATTCACTCAACATTATTGTTGACTCGTTTTGCATGTTATTTCTCAGGTATTAATTGCTTCCGCTGTAGAACTTTTCTGTTATATAGAAGTCAAGCCATGCGCTGGAACCAGAGTTAACATCGCCGTTAATGGATTTTGACGGGGTGTTAAAGTTGGTATCAGAGCTTTGGCTATAGGGAAATAGGATGCATTAATGTGTCTAACCGTAGGGCGCATAAGTGGGTCTAGAATATAGCCGTATACTTGGAATGACTATCATATGCCATGCTTACACTGTTTGCTTTACTATGCTACATGTAGGGATATATATTATATCACGTACATATACACACATATACCCATATTGATATGGACTTAGACTAAATACTATATCACAAATCGTATATACGCACGACACAAGATGTAACGACCCTACTTTTTTGACTTGCTTTTGTGCTTTGTGTTTTCGCGAAACTGCGTATTTGTGCATACTGTGCTACTTTATATTCTGGAACCTTTATATACATGGTTTACTTTCATTTATATGTTAAAACGTGCCTTAGAGTACGTAGGATACTTAACTTGATCACCGAATGCTTTATGACCGTTAGTGTCACGTAACGTTTCGATTAAACCGCGAACTGCGCGTACGTTCAACTTTCGTCGTAATCGGAATATTATGACTACGAAATACTAATTATTATTTCATAATAATAATTACTTGGGTTTATGGATGCTTAATTATGCGTAGTAATTTAATTATGCTTACTAGTTAGTCTTGTTGGACTTTCTACCTTGTTGGACTTAAGCCCACCCTACTCTAGCTAGTAGCCCATTTATTTAACCCACTTATTAATTACTAGTGACCCATTAATAAGTAAGACAAATGCCCATTCATTAGAGGGAACATGCTAGCATTTATGTCAAGTATTATCCCTAATGTTGCATGGGATCCCAACATAAGTACCTACTTTAGACAACCATTAACCAAAAAGTAAATCTTGTCTCCTCCCCCTACCAAAACTCATGGCCACAAGGCCTTCCCCCACCTTCATTTCACTATAAATACAAGCCTCATTCATCCCATTTTACACTTGCTCTCATTTGTATTTCACACACACTTATTCTCCTATCTTCTCTCTAGTCTTTCTCACTCTAAAACTTGTAAGTTTTTGATTTTTCTTCTTCTTCTTCTCCTTTCTTTTTCGTGTACATCATCATCAATGGAGGATCAAGCTTTTTAGCTTTGATCTTGATTACATCTTGTAGATTCAAGCATGAATCCTTCAAGAACATAGAAGATTCAAGCTTTCTAGCTTTGAATCTTCACCAACTTTGTAGATCTAAAACATTTTAACTTTAATCTTGTTATTTTGTTATAAAGATTCAAACTTGTGTTTGTAATCTTCACGTATCTTAAAGATCCAAGCTTTATGCTTCAAGATCTTCAAGAACAACCAAGATGCAAGCTTTCTAGCTTGGATCTTCATATCTTTTGTTGGATCTAAGTTTTCTAACTTATGATCTCATTAATTTTTTATAAAGATCAAAACTTGTGTTTATGGTCTTCATGTAACTTAAAGATCTAAGTTTTATGCTTCAAGATCTTCAAGAACACTAAAGGTTCAAGCTTTCTAGCTTTGTGACCTTATAACTTGTGTGAAAGGGATCCAAGCTCTCTAGCTTAGGGTTCCATCACCTCATTTGACTTAGATTATGTTCATACTTATTTGATTGATGTAAAGTTTGTAACTTTGTTTGTAAATAGGACTTGTATTTGTGTTAAGACTAAGGATATGATGTAACCTTGGTTCATCATACATCTAAGACTCTTAAATGAGTTGTGTTATTACTTGGTCTTAACATATTATGTATTGATGGTAGAATCTTGGTCAAAAGTGATGCTAAACCATCAACGAGTTGTACACTTGAAGCTACAAGCATCAAGGATGAGAACCGTGATGAGCATCAAGCACCAAGAACCCCACCGGAACACTTGTTCACTGTTTTTGGGGATCTGATCAGTAACCTAGGCTACTGAAAGTTGATTTTCAGTTAGTTCAGTTTGAGTAGATGATTTTTTGTTTAGACCTCGTCTTAATCCGAGTTACGGTTTAGGATTTATGGCCTTCCGAAAGTCATTACACCCTATTAACGTTGTGCTGAAATTTCTGACCGACTTGTACTTAAACCGTCGCCACGGTCAAAAGAAGATGAGTTTGGTTCTGGAAATTGGTCAGAAACTAGGGGACTCACATACGGAGACATAGCCACTGATTACACATCTTTTCGATTTATGTAGAGGTCGTAACAGCTGACCGAAGTCAGCCTATTGTTTTGATCTCTATTCTTGTCAAACTTACTTAGCTTTTATGGTGATGAATGATGATGATGATGATGACACTTAAACTTATTTTATGCACTATTAGAACTTATAAAGACAACCTACTGACCTAGTAACCTTTGATTTAGGTTGACGACCTTTCGAACCGACTTACTACTTACACACTTTCATTACCGACTTTACCGCTTTTATCACTGTGAGTTATAGCATCCCTTTTTACTTTAATTATTTTGGGATTGAGAATACATGCGCTTTTTATATTTTACTTATTTGACACGAGTACTTAAACTTTACATATGTGTGGGTTATACAACGGCATAAAGATTCCCCTTAGCACGATAACGTTTAACTATTGGTTTTTGAACCGGTAGACGCGAATATTAGATATGGATCCATAGGGTTTGACATCCCCACTCGGGCTAGTCGTGCTAGCATTTAACGGGTGTTTAATACTTCGAGGACATACGCACTCGCCAGGTGTACTTTTAGGGGGTGATATTTATATTTACGTTAAGTCTAGTTACCATGTGCCCACGGTTATACATATGCTTTTCATACTGTTTTGAAACATTGAAATCTCATGGTCAATCTCATATTACTATTACAATTTAAACTATAGCTCACCAACATTATTGTTGACGTTTTTAAGCATGTTTTCTCAGGTTCTTAGAGGTTTGTTGCTTCCGCTGTTAGACTTGCTGTTAAGGACCTGCTGTGTTAGATATTCGCTGTATAACTTAGAGATGTCTCAATCATGAAACTTTTATTTTGCATTCGCAACTTATGTTATTTGAATAATGGCTTTGTAATGACCTCTGTGTCACGTTATATTTTGTAAACACTATGTTTTTATGAATGTAAACTGGTTTTCAAACATCATGTAGTATTCAACCGTGTAAAGGTCCTGTTATTGACGAATCGTACACGATGGTTTTGTACGGGGCGTCACATTTGGTATCAGAGCATTGGTTGTAGAGAATTAGGTTGTATTAGTGAGTCTAGACCGGACCAAGTAGGATTTACTAATAGGACTAATCTACAACTTGCTAGTTTACTTGTTTCTGCGAAACTTACTGCATGCTACTGATTACTTTTACTGCTATGTGATATCACTGCATGCTATTGCTTATCTTTACTGCCATGCGAACTTGCAGTATGCTTATTTCCGCTATTGCATGATTACTATCTGCTTTCAAATGTTATTTCTGTTTAGCATGCTGTATACTGTTTTAGACAACCTAGGTTGCTGTAGTGCCTAATACGTGCTTGTTTTATGACTTGCTGACACGGAAAAAGTTATTTTTCCTTGTTCAGCTATCGGATATCCCGCCCGTTGTCATTTTGGAGAGCGATTCAGACACATCCGCCATCTCGCCTGCCATTGTTGCCGATTCACAGATCCCGTCGTCGACACACTCCAGCGACTCTGGCGCTTCATCCTCTGGAGCCAGTGGCCATGCACCCGACCCAGTGATCACCTCAGACAGATACGAGGATCCACCGGAGATTTCAGCTCCACTCATCCCAGTACCTTCGGAGCCACAGCCCCATCCCGGTGGTGCTGTGATTCTCGGGGAATACGGGGACATTCCGTTCCGTAATGAGCATAACCATTGGTGCCGACGCCTTCCTGATGGACGTGTCATACCGATCCCACCTTTCAGATACCGGATTATGACTACAGGCCACCGAGCGCCGCCATCTCCAGCTGTTTACGACGACTCATCATCCGACGACTCATCCTCTGACGATTCCAGTGACGATGAATCCGACGAGGACCCTAAGGAGACGCCCGTGCAGCCACCCTCTACCCCGCCAAAGAAACGGTATCATTTCGATGGTACCGTTATTCCAGGGGTTAACGGAGGTCGACCATTCGTTAGCGCACATGGACTGAGGACTAGGGTCACCGCACGCAAGCGGGTTGTACCTTACCCTGCGGATCCATTTGTGTGTAAGCCTTACCTCTATGCAGCATCTACTTCTGGCGCTGGACCATCTGCACCACTTGCACCACCTGTACCGACTGCACCGCCTGCCCCACCATCTCCCTCCGTCGAGGAACTGACGAGGGAAGTGGAGATCCTCCGTGCTCGGGTAACTGAGCTCGAGGACCAGATGTCCCACGTGATGGACATACTTTACCCACCGTCACCATAGGGCATTGTAGTAGATTTCATTATGTAATCTCGTTGTAGTTTCATGTTTTACTCATGTATTGTACGAACCTATGCGGATGTATGCAACTTATTATTAATGAATGGAACTTAGTGTTGTTTACTTTTGTACGGTGTTCTATATTACATTACTGTATGGTGATTTTGTGGTATCTATATCTGGTTGCATTGCTTAGTTAACATGTGTTGCGTTGTTTCCATGTTGGTTGCTATATACTACATTACTATTTATTAAATGCTGGATTTTGACTTAAGTCAAAATTTCTGTTTAGAAGAGCAATGGCAAATGGACGAGCAGCACCCACAGCAACACAGATTGAGGAAATGATCGCCGAGAGAGTAGCCACAGCTATTGCAGAAATGAACCCATAAGCTCCACCAGTTAACCAGCCCATTCGTAACGGGTGCACATACAAAGAGTTTCAAAGCTGCAAGCCCTACAACTTTAGCGGTACTGAGGGGCCAGTTGGATTGACTAGGTGGTTTAAGAAATTAGAAGCTGTGTTCCGTGTAAGCAATTGCTCAGAGGAGAACAAAACCAAGTATGCTTCTTGTACGCTGTCAGATGGCGCCCTAACCTGGTGGAACACACTAACTCAAGCTAAGGGTATTGACGAGGCTTATGCCACTCCGTGGGAAGAATTTAAGGGAGCCCTGATCGAAGAGTACTGCCCCAGAGCAGAGATACAGAAAATGGAGGCTGAGTTCTGGGAGTTGAAGGTTGTGGGAAACGATCTTGATGGTTACAACCGTAGGTATCTGGAATTAGCGCTGATGTGTCCCACGATGGTTACCCCAGAATTTAAGAGAATGGAGCGGTACTTGTGGGGACTTCCCAAGTCCATTCAAGGAAATGTCACCTCTTCTAATCCACCCAACGTCCCGGCAGCTATGCGCATGGTGCAAACCCTTATGAACCAAATTATCAGCAAGGAATCGGAAAAGGCAAAATCCGAATCGGGAGCCAGTGGTGATAAGCGTAAGTGGGACAACAACAAGGGGAGAGTCTATGATCAAACCCCCGCTAAGAGGCATAACGACAGAAGGAACCCCAACCCGACCCCTAGCTCGAACCCCAACTACAAGGGTAGTCTACCGCAGTGCAAGAGGTGCTACAAGCACCATACCGGGTACTGTAATGTGGTCTGTGAAAAGTACAAAAGGACCGGGCATATTGGCAAGGACTGCAAGATTCCCATCCCAGCTGTGAGGACCAACCCCAACGGACCAAGAAAGTGTTATGAGTGTGGACAACAGGGTCACTTCAGGAATGAGTATCCCAATAAGCGAAAGGACGGCGGACCCACGCATGAAAGAGCCTTCAATGTAAACGCAAGGGATGCCCGTGAGAACCCCGACTTGGTTACAGGTATATTCACTTTTGCTCTAAGATAGATTGGTCGTTAGTGCCTTTAGAGGAGAGTATGCTAGTTGAGGTAGCCAATGGGAAACTTGAGAAAGTCGACCAAATTGGCCGAGGAGCTATTATCAACATAGCTGGTGTGGATTTTATTCGTGAAGAAGAAGGACGGATCCTTCCGCATGTGTATCGACTACCGCGAACTCAACAAATTGACGATCAAAAACCGATATCCCTTTCCCCGAATTGACGATCTTTTTGATCAGCTGCAAGGATCAAGCGTTTACTCTAAGATCGATTTGCGATCCGGTTATCACCAGTTGAGGGCGAAGGAGAGTGATGTGATGAAGACTACGTTCAGAACCCGCTATGGTCATTATGAGTTTCTCGTGATGCCGTTCGGTTTAACCAACGCACCCGTTGTATTCATGGATCTCATGAATCGTGTATGCAAGCCATACCTGGACAAGTTCGTTATCGTTTTCATAGATGATATCCTCATATATTCCCGAAGTGAAGAAGAACATGAGCAACATCTCCGACTAGTGCTTGAACTCTTGAGACAAGAGCAACTTTATGCCAAATTCTCTAAGTGTGAATTTTGGTTGAAGGAAGTCCAATTTCTGGGTCATATTGTGAGTGATCAAGGTATCAAAGTTGATCCCGCAAAGATAGAGGCTATCAGCAAGTGGGAGACACCCACTACTCCAACTCACATCCGCCAATTTTTAGGCCTTGCCGGTTATTATCGGAGATTTATTGAAGGTTTTTCGTTGATTGCGCGTCCTTTGACCGCACTGACTCACAAAGGAAAGAAGTTCGTTTGGGAAAAAGAACACGAATCAGCATTTCAAGACTTGAAATAGAAGTTAACCACCGCACCTATCTTATCCCTTCCCGAAGGCAATGACGACTTCGTTTTGTACTGCGATGCTTCGAAAAATGGTTTTGGTTGCGTATTGATGCAAAGAACGAAGGTCATTGCTTATGATTCTCGTCAACTGAAGATACACGAGAAAAACTACACTGCCCATGATCTCGAACTTGGATCCGTTGTCTTCGCTTTGAAGTTGTAGAGACACTATCTTTATGGGACAAAGAGTACCATATTCACCGATCACAAAAGCCTCCAGCACATCTTTGATTAGAAGCACCTGAATATGAGACAACGTCAATGGATCGAGATGCTGAACGACTATGATTGTGAACTCCGTTACCATCCTGGAAAAGCCAATGTTGTAGCCGACACTCTGAGTCGAAAGGAGAGAACGGTACCTCTTCGTGTTCGGGCTCTGAACATCACCATTCATTCGAACCTCAACAGCCAGATTCGAGTAGACCAAGAAGAGGCTCTCAAAGAGGAGAACATATGCCGTGAATACTTGAACATTCTCGTCTCTAAATTCTAGGTTAAGGAGTCTGGACTTCGATGTTATGCCGGAAGAATTTGGGTACCTCGTTATGGAGATTTACGAAGCCTTATACTTGATGAAGCCCACAAGTCGATATATTCGATTCTTTCAGGAGCCGGCAAAATGTACCATGATCTTAAGGAACAGTATTGTTGGCCAAATCTTAAGAAGGATGTTGCAACTTATGTTGGGAGGTGTTTGACTTGCTCAAAAGTTAAGGCCGAACATCAAAGACCATCTGGATTACTTCAACAACCGGAAATCCCACAATGGAAATGGGAATCAATTACGATGGACTTCATCACAAAGCTACCAAAGACGGTGGGCGGATACGATACAATCTGGGTTATCGTTGACCGTCTTACCAAATCAGCTCATTTCCTAGCGATGAAGGAAACAGATACAATGGAGAGGCTTGCTCAACTGTACATCAAAGAAGTTGTGTCTCGTCATGGTGTACCTCTATCAATTATCTCAGATCGCGATCCCCGTTTTGCTTCCAGATTCTGGCATTCTTTGCAAGGGGCCTTGGGAACTCGACTCGACATGAGCACTACGTATCACCCGCAGACCGACAGTCAGAGCGAACAAACGATTCAGACTTTAGAGGACATGTTGCGTGCCTGTGTTATTAACTTCGGAAAGTCTTGGGAAAGTTTTGGGCCGAGTTAGGCGAAGTGCAAATCACCGGACCCGAGATAGTCCATGAAACGACGAAGAAGATTGCCCAGATTCAAGCGAGACTTAAGACGGCCCGTGATCGCCAAAAGAGTTATGCTGATCTCAAACGTAAAGACTTCGAATTCAACGTGGGTGACCGTGTGATGTTGAAAGTCGCACCTTGGAAAGGTGTGATCCGATTTGGAAAGCGCGGAAAGTTAAACCCGCGATACATTGGTCCTTTTGAAATCTTGAAGCGTGTTGGACTCGTAACTTACCATCTGGATCTTCCAACTCAGTTGAGTGCTGTTCATCCTACCTTCCACGTATTAAATTTGAAGAAGTGTCTTGCTCCAACGGAACTTATCATACCCCTGGAGGAACTTACGATTGATGACAAACTCCACTTCGTGGAAGAACCTGTCGAAATTATGGACCGTGAGGTTAAAACTTTGAAACACAACAAGATTCCAATCGTTCGAGTTCGATGGAATGCCAAACGTGGACCTGAGTTTACTTGGGAACGAGAGGATCAAATGATGCAGAAGTATCCTCACCTCTTCCTAACTTCAACACCTGCCTCAGCTTAAATTTTGGGACGAAATTTCCATTAACAGGTGGGTAATGTAACGACCCAACTTTTTCGACTTGCTTTTGTGCTTTGTGTTTTCGCGAAACTGCGTATTTGTGCGTACTGTGCTACTTTATACTCTGGAACCTTTATATACATGGTTTACTTTCATTTATATGTTAAAACGTGCCTTAGAGTACGTAGGATACTTAACTTGATCACCGGATGCTTTATGACCGTTAGTGTCACGTAACGTTTCAATTAAACCGCGAACTGCGCGCACGTTTAACTTTCATCGTAATCGGAATATTATGACTACGGAATACTAATTATTATTTCATAATAATAATTACTTGGTTTATGGTTGCTTAATTATGCGTAGTAATTTAATTATGCTTACTAGTTAGTCTTGTTGGACTTTCTACCTTGTTGGACTTAAGCCCACCCTACTCTAGCTAGTAGCCCATTTATTTAACCCACTTATTAATTACTAGTGATCCATTAATAATTAAGACAAATGCCCATTTATTAGAGGGAACATGCTAGCATTTATGTCAATTATTATCCCTAATGTTGCATGGGATCCCAACATAAGTACCTACTTTAGACAACCATTAACCAAAAAGTAAATCTTGTCTTCCCCTCCCCCTACCAAAACTCACGGCCACAAGGCCTCCCCCCACCCTCATTTCACTATAAATACAAGCCTCATTCATCCCATTTTACACTTGCTCTCATTTGTATTTCACACACACTTATTCTCCTATCTTCTCTCTAGTCTTTCTCACTCTAAAACTTGTAAGTTTTTGATTTTTCTTCTTCTTCTTCTCCTTTCTTTTTCGTGTACATCATCATCAATGGAGGATCAAGCTTTTTAGCTTTGATCTTGATTACATCTTGTAGATTCAAGCATGAATCCTTTAAGAACATGTAAGATTCAAGCTTTCTAGCTTTGAATCTTCACCAACTTTGTAGATCTAAAACTTTTTAACTTTAATCTTGTTATTTTGTTATAAAGATTCAAACTTGTGTTTGTAATCTTCATGTATCTTAAAGATCCAAGCTTTATGCTTCAAGATCTTCAAGAACAACCAAGATGTAAGCTTTCTAGCTTGGATCTTCATATCTTTTGTTGGATCTAAGTTTTCTAACTTATGATCTTATTAATTTGTTATAAAGATCAAAACTTGTATTTATGGTCTTCATGTAACTTAAAGATCTAAGATTTATGCTTCAAGATCTTCAAGAACACTAAAGGTTCAAGCTTTCTAGCTTTGTGACCTTATAACTTGTGTGAAAGGGATCCAAGCTCTCTAGCTTAGGGTTCCATCACCTCATTTGACTTAGATTATGTTCATACTTGTTTGATTGATGTAAAGTTTGTAAATTTGTTTGTAAATAGGACTTGTATTTGTGTTAAGACTAAGGATATGATGTAACCTTGGTTCATCATCCATCTAAGACTCTTAAATGAGTTGTGTTATTACTTGGTCTTAACATATTGTGTATTGATGGTAAAATCTTGGTCAAAAGTGATGCTAAACCATCAACGAGTTGTACACTTGAAGCTACAAGCATCAAGGATGAGAACCGTGATGAGCATCAAGCACCAAGAACCCCACCAGAGCACTTGTTCACTGTTTTTTGGGATCTGATCAGTAACCTGGGCTACTGAAAGTTGATTTTCAGTTAGTTCGGTTTGAGTAGATGATTTTCCGTTTAGACCTCGTCTTAATCCGAGTTACGGTTTAGGATTTATGGCCTTCCGAATGTCGTTACACCCTATTAACGTTGTGCTGAAATTTCTGACTGACTCGCACTTAAACCGTCGCCACAGTCAAACGAAGACGAGTTTGAATCTGGAAATTGGTAAGAAACTAGGGGACTCACATACGGAGCCAGAGCCACTGATTACGCGTCTTTTCGATTTACGTAGAGGTCGTAACAGCTGACCGAAGTCAGCCTATTGTTTCGATCTCTATTCTTGTCAAACTTACTTAGCTTTTATGGTGATGAATGATGATGACACTTAAACTTATTTTATGCACTATTAGAACTTATAAAGACAACCTACTGACCTAGTAACCTTTGATTTAGGTTGACGACCTTTCGAACCGACTTACTACTTGCACACTTTCATTACCAACTTTACCGCTTTTATCACTGTGAGTTATAGCATCCCTTTTTACTTTAATTATTTTGGGACTGAGAATACATGTGCTTTTTATGTTTTACTTATTTGACACGAGTAATTAAACTTTACATATGTGTGGGTTATACAACGGCATAAAGATTCCCCTTAGCACGGTAACGTTTAACTATTGGTTTTTGAACCGGTAGACGCGAATATTAGATATGGATCCATAGGGTTTGACATCCCCACTCGGGCTAGTGGCGCTAGCATTTAACGGGTGTTTAATACTTCGAGGACATACGCACTCGCCAGGTGTACTTTTAGGGGGTGATATTTATATTTACGTTAAGTCTAGTTACCATGTGCCTACGGTTATACATATGCTTTTCATACTGTTTTGAAACATTGAAATCTCGTGGTCAATCTCATATTACTATTACAATTTAAACTATAGCTTGAAGGTTTTTCGTATGCCCGAGAAACATATTTAATTAATGTGGCTAATATGTTATGATCCAAGTCGGGTCATACCCAATAACAAGCTTACCGACACCTCAAACGTATTTAAGTTTAACGATTGGATCATTAAGTAAATACGCGACACTTAGATTTTAGAAAATCGGGTTTCTAAAATATTATTACTTGAAATAAATTATTTGGATAATTTATATGATAAGGATTTAATTATTTATAGGTTTTAAATAATTAAGTTGTGTTATATTTTATAAAATAGTTTATAAAATGAAAGTAACCAAACAAATGACAAGTTTTATAAAAAAATTACATGTTTTTTTATTCCTTGATGGGTGGCGGTTTTGTAAGCACAAAAAGGACTCACCCATGCCTGTTTTGGGACTTTCAAGTGGACACAGCTCCTCATGTACATGCTTAACATTGTTACCGATGCTTTGACTCAAGTAAGAGAAGAAATACATGCATTCAAACATCAAGACAAGTGCACTAGACTCCTTTTTCTTTTCTGCTGTGTATTCTGGCCGAATGTTTTTGGTGAGAAGAGGGGTTCTTGGGTTTGTTTGAAAGCTTATCTTCAAGTGTCAATAAATCCTAACCATAGTATTAGGTGTTGGTAAAAAGTTTGGGGTATAATCTCTTGAGGTTTCATTGTTTTGAGGCTTCATTCATCATCATTCCTTGGTGTATGCTGCTGTCCAGATTTTAGAGTGTAAAAGAAAGGGTTCTAAGCTTGGTTTGAAAGTGATCAAGTGTCATTAAATCCAAACTATATTAAGGGTTGTGTTGGTGCAACAATAGCTTGGGCTTTTACACAAATTGTTCATCTTCTTGTTCTTCAAACTCACCCTCAATTAACTTGAGGAGGTAATTCATCTTCCCTCTTAATGGATATAAATATATATGTAAGTATTTATCCAAGACTTGATATTATCATGGAATTTAACCTTATAGCTTTACATATAAACATGAACTTAACCTTATGCTTCCGCTTGCTTTAACACTTATTCAAATTGGTTTTGTTATTATCTTAACTATAAGAACATGTTTTGAAATTGTTAAATTCCATCAATGGTATCTAGAGCCGAGGTCTATGGATTATGATTCTTATATGATCTTTAAACCCACTATATTTGCATTCTAAGTACATGCATGAATATGGAATGCAAAAATTTTCGGGTTTGGGAGGGTTGGTGATGTTGGCCGATTTCTAAGGGGTTCCAAAAGGGGTTTGGAACTTGCAAAATTGGTCATATTTGGTTGTATGTTGTTGTTCACAATCTAGCCAAGACCTTGTGTTTGAATGAATATTTGTTTAGTTTATTTATTATTTTGATATGGTTGTAATATTCATTCATTTTGGTTTGTAATATTAATTATTCAATTGGTTTGTAATATTATTCATTTAGTCATTTAATTTATTTTATATTTGGTATGTAAAATAGATTAGGTTGTATTTTCATTTTTTAGAAAAATGTATTAGGATATATTTTGTAAAAATGAAGATGCAAGATGAAGTGGGAGATTTGAAATCTCCTACTTTGTGTTATAACCCTTTACCGGTGGCATTTGTTTTCGGCTAAACAAATGTTCACCAAATTGGCTTGATTGTGAATATATTTATTTTGCATGCATGGTTGTTTATTGTATGATTGTGGATTGTATGTTTGTATGCTACAAGTTAATCACATAAGTTAACAACAAGCAAAATGGCAATTTAATTGGTTAAATTAAACATTATTAACGACATGCAAAACGTCAATTTAAATGGTTAAATTAAAAACGGCTAAAAGGACATTAATAAATGGTTATTGAATCACATATATAAAATGGTTTATATAAAGTAATTGGCTAAATTACAAGACATGAAAATGGTTTTCATAAGTACCATACACTAAATGCATGTTGGTGTATGGCATAAAAGTTTTCTTAAACTAGAAATAATGGAAACTTAAAATCCCTTCTATTAACAAGGTAAACAAGTTAAACGTCATCCTTTTGTGCAACACTTAAAAATATTAGGGAACTCATAATGGGATAAAGGTCACCTAACCGTTATGAGCAAACTAATATGATTGAGGTAAATTTCGCACACTTGTGGGATAAAGGTCACCTAACCACTTGTATGTTAAATTTACACGTTTACACAAGTAGGACGACTTGATTTGGGAATCATGAACTTAGGGTCACCGAAGCATGAGGAACAAATAGGCGTTGATGGGATAAATATGCCATGCAAAAGGATTGCATGATCCCATAACTTAGAAGTTGCAAAAGGATTGCAATTGTCATATAATGACTACCTAGCTAAATCAAATGACGGGATAAAGGTCACCTAACCGAAATTTGGTTTACCGTTGAATTCTAAAATTTAATAAATATCAATTGGATTTAAAGGGTATTGATTGTTAAATTAAAATTAATACTTAAACGACTTTGTTAAATTTTGTAGATGGCCGCCAATAACAACAACATTCCAAACGTACCAATAAACTTTAACAACCTATCGTTGAGGTCAATCCTCGAAAAGGAAAAACTCAACCATACGAACTTCATGGATTGGTTTCGCAATCTAAGAATTGTCCTCAAACTAGAGGATAGGGCGTATGTGTTGGAAGACCCCATTCCCGATCAACTGGACGAGGATGATACGGAAGGCATGGCTTATTGGGAGAAATATTGCACCGATTCGGTGCAAGTTTCTTGCCTCATGCTTGGGACTATGATACCCGAACTCCAAAAGGATTTTGCGCATCATAGTGCATATGACATGATCACACAGTTGAAGGAGATGTTCCTTCAACAAGCTCGTGTTGAGCGCTTCGAAACGGTTCGAGCGCTTCATGCATGTCGGATGGATGACTCCCAATCCGTTTCATTTTATGTCCTTAAGATGAAAAGCCTAATTGATCGAGTGAACCGTCTAAACTGCAACGTGTCTAATGAATTAGCCACGGACCTTATACTTAATTCCTTGTCAAAGAGGTTTCACACATTTGTGATGAATTACAACATGAATGGATGGGATAAGAGCATTGGCGAATTACACGCCATGCTTAAGACGGCCGAAGTGAGCATGGGTAAAAGGGCTTCACCCATGTTTATGATCAATGAAGGCGGGTCCAAAAGCAATAACACTTCTAAGCCGAAGGCGGCTAAGAGGAAAGGACCCGCCCACCAAGGTAAGGGTAAGGGAAAGGGAAATATGGTTACCCCAACCAACAAGAACAAAAAGCAAAAGGTTGCCGGTAAAGCTAACCCCAAGGAAGATCCGTGCTTTGGTTGCGGTGAAATGGGTCACTGGAAACGCAACTTCCCGGTCTACCTAAAGGAGTTGAAAGAAAAGAGGGATGCAGGGCAAACCTCAGGTAATGTATATATGGTATACATTGAGCTTAGTATTACTTCTTCTAATACATGGGTATTAGACACAGGATGTGGAACTCACATTTGCAATTCTATGCAGGGGTTCAAAAGAAGTAAACAAGAAGTGGGAACATCAAGTCTCTACATGGGAAATGGAGCTAAGGAGCACGTAGTAGCTCAAGGAGACTTTATTTTAAAGCTTCCAAGTGGTTTGGAGCTTATTTTGAAAAATGTTTTGTATGCACCCGATTTATCACGAAACATTATTTCTGTATCCCGTTTGAAACAATATGGTTTTAATCTTAATTTCATTAATGATGATATCCATGTTTCTTTAGATAATGTGTTCTATTTTAAGGCTTCGCCTTCGAATGGTATTTATGAACTGGTTCATGATGACACATCACACAATAGCTCAATATTCCATGCAAACACCAAGAAACTCAAAAGGGATTTGAGTGATTCTTACTTATGGCATTGTCACCTTGGTCACATAAACAAGAACCGAATGCATACACTTCAAAAGAATGGACTTTTGAAATCAAATGAACTAGACTCATTCGATGTATGTGAATATTGTTTACAAGGCAAAATGACTAAAGCACCTTTCAAAGGGACCTACGAAAGGGCTAAAGACTTATTAGGATTAATACATTCGGATGTATGTGGACCTTTTAAGCCCATGACTAGGAATGGTGAATGATACTTCGTTACTTTCATTGATGACTTCAGTCGTTTCGGATATGTCTACTTGTTAAGACATAAGGACGAAACTTTTGAAGCATTCAAGGAATATCAAAACGAAGTACAAAATCAACTCAATAAGACAATTAAGGTACTTCGTACCGATAGAGGAGGTGAATAACTAAGCGATGCTTTCCAAGATCATCTTAAAAGTTGTGGGATTATCTCGCAACTCACTCCTCCTGGAACACCCCAACTTAATGGAGTTTCCGAAAGGAGGAACCAAACCCTAATGGATATGGTTCGATCTATGATGGCTAGAAGCTCGTTGCCTCTATCATTTTGGGGTTATTGTCTATGCTCCGCGGCTCGTATTTTAAATATGGCCCCAACCAAAAAATTGGAACAAACTCCTCATGAGATGTGGTTTGGAAAACCTCAATCTCTATCATACTTAAAGGTATGGGGATGTGAAGCTTATCCTAAGTGCTACATCCCTAATAAGTTGAATGCTCGATCTGCGAAGTGTATCTTCATAGGATATCCCAAGGATGATATGGTTTCTATGATCCAACCGAGCAAAATGTATTTGTTGCTCGAAAGGCTGAATTCCTTGAAACTAAGTTCCTAATGGAAGGAAATAGTGAAAGGAAGATAGATCTTGAAGAGGTTCAAGATCAAGTAGATGATACACAATTGGTTGACACTAGCACTCAACATGAAAATGTTGAGAGTGATCAAATGGATGATCAAAATACACAAGACGTTTGCAGATCTGGTAGGATCAGTAATCCTCCTGAGAGATATGGGTTTCTCATGGATGGTTTGTACATGGTTAATTTGGATGAACCAACAAACTACTAAGATGCTTTATCAAGGATTGATAAGGATAAATGGCAGGAAGCCATGAACGCTGAGATGCAATCCATGTATGACAACCAAGTTTGGGAACTTGTTGAACAACCTACTGGCTCAAGGCTAGTTGATTATAAATGGCTTTTCAAAATGAAAACCGACATACATGGAAACTTGGATACATATAAAGCTAGACTTGTAGCAAAAGGTTTCACTCAAACTCAAGGGGTTGAATATGATGTAACTTTTTTGCCTGTGGCAATGCTAAAGTCTATTAGGATATTACTTGCCATTGCTGCTCATTATGATTATGAAATATGGCAAATGGATGTCAAGACCGCTTTCCTAAATGGACATCTTGAGGAAGATGTCTATATGGTTCAGCCTGAAGGTTTTGTTGATCCGAAGTGTCCTAAAAAGGTATGCAAGTTAAAGAAGTCAATCTACGGATTGAAACAAGCATCTAGAATGTGGAATCATCATTTTAATGAGGAGGCCAAGAAATTTGGCTTCATTAAAAATGGTGATGAAGCTTGTGTACACAAGAAAGCTAGTGGGAGCACTATCATGTTCCTTGTATTATATGCGGATGATATATTATTATTTGGGAACGATATTCCGGCAATGCAAGGTGTTAAAACTTGGTTAAGTAAATGCTTCTCCATTAAGGATCTTGGAGAAGCACAATACGTTTTGGGGATTGGGATCTACAGGGATAGATCCAAGAAATTGATAGGTTTGAATCAAAGTGCATACATTGAAAAGATCTTGAAAAGGTTCAAGATGGAGAACTCTAAGAAAGGTTTGGTACCTATTTAAAAGGGAACACTTCTCAGTTCATCTCAGTGCCCCACCACGAAAGATGAACATGAGAGAATGAAGAAAGTCCCATATGCGTCTGCCATTGGGTCAATCATGTATGCAATGATATGCACGAGACCGGATGTGTCATGCGCTCTAAGCCTGACAAGTAGATACCAGAATAACCCAGGGAACAGTCATTGGATTGCTGTCAAAAGTATATTGAAATACCTTAGGAGGATTGTGATGACCCGGAAAATTTTGACTAATTTAAACCAATTCTCTATATGTTTAATATTATGTAAATATACAATATATATATATATATATATATATATATATATATATATATATATATATATATATATATATATATATATATATATATATATTATAAGATGTACAAGTAAAACACTAATTGCTACAGTAAAACACTATTTACTACAGCAAAACACTATTTGCTACAGTAAAACACTATTTACTACAGTGAAACCGTATTTTGCTACAGTAAAACAGTGAAAACGACTTTGCTACAGTGAATTGCTACAGTAAACACTATTTGCTACAGTAACACTATTTAATGTCGACGAACTAGCAAACAAAAACGAAAAAGGCGGCCATGCGATCGCATGGCAAAAACACTGAAAACTCATGCGATCGCATGAGCTACAGGAAATTGAAAAGTACTATAAATACTCCAGTTTACTCGACGAATTATGTATTGAATCTCTCAATCTATCAATATATATATATATTAATTATAATTTTAAATTTTAATTTTAAGTTTAATAATAATAAAGTATATTCGAGGGTGTTTTAATTCGGGTTTCAAACCGTTTTAAGCTAAGAAAATATTGGGTATTGTTCGGGGTATTGTTCTTGAATCTAAGGCTAACCATACAGTCATCTACCATCATTACGTCTACGCAATTTGCCTACAATATTGAGTCTCAATATTGAACCGTGAGTTATAGTCTCCCTTTTTAAATACTTTAAATATTTTTGGGCTGAGAATATATGCAATTTATTTTAAACGCGATAAGACACAAGTACATACTAAATTCTACACTGAGTTAAACTGAAAATCCCTTAGCTTTGGTAACTAGTAGCTGCCAGTACATAGGATATGGACTGGTGGGCGCGAATAATTGTATATGGATCCATAGGGCTTGACATCCCCGTCCGAGCTAGAGCGCTAGCCTTTTAACGGACGTATGTTATTTGAGTTTATGACACGTTGGTTTGCGTGTATTAAAACGAATAGGGTAATTATCATTATAGCGTTAAGTTTAGTTACCAGGGTGCTCTGTTACGTAGAATCTATTGATAAACTTTTGATGAAATCTTGTGATCTATCTTTATGACTCGAGCAATTAAAGCTATAACTCACCAACATTCGTGTTGACCTTTTTTCATGTTTTATTCTCAGGTCCTTAGACTGCTTCCACTGTGATATGCTTGTTGCCTGCATGGAGTCTCTCATGCTTTGTACAAAGTTTATTGCATTCAAAATAAAACTGCGTTGTGTAATAAATAATTGGACTGTGATGTCAACCTGTAAATTAAAGACTTATGTATTTTGGGGTTTTACTTATACCTAAGCACTCGCCCACATGTTTATAACTTTCTATGTTTATAAAGTCACTTATTTGAATGAATGCAATATTTTATCAAAACGTATCATATAGAGGTCAAAACCTCACTGTGGAATCAATGAATAACGTGCCGCGTCAATAGCGATTTTGACGGGTCGTTACAGTTGGTATCCGAGCTTTAGGTCATAGGGAACCAGAAATTACATTAGTGTGTTTAACGGGTTTTGGGATGCATTAGTGAGTCTGGACTATGACCATATATGTTTTTACTGATTTTTGCTTATCATTTGGTCAAAAACATTATATGTGATATATTTATATGCTAACGTAATTGTTGTTTCAATTATGTGATAGATGACTTCTTCTAATCCTATCATTTTGTACGACTCGGAATCGGACACTGAATCTATTATATCCACAACTGAAAAGGGCGTTCCAATACCTATTAAAGAAGAAATTGTGTTAGCCGGGGAATCTCAACTCCCGGTAAACCCAGAGGAGGTTCCAGCTCCACCCAGCTCTAGTTTTCCGGAGCCATAGTATCGTTGGCATGGACCCATGATCCCTGGAGTAAACGAGGATCGTCCATTTCTAAACGAACATGGACATTGGGCCAGATACACTGCCGACGGGCGGGTTGTGAATATTACGCCTGGCAGATTTCGGTTCATGACCACCGGTACATATTCTTGTACACATGATGCAGATAGTTCATCATCATATTCTCCTACACAAGACTCAGATACTTCGTTATCAGACGAGATCAGTGAGGAGGAGGATTTCGCTAATGAAATAAAAGAAGTCACTAAGGAGAAATTCCAACTTGCTATAGATAATAAAAACAACCACAATAATAAAATGTCCTTAATTATTAAAAAGGAACAGGACCATTCGATCCGTAACCACCCTTATTGTATTAAACCCACTGAGGCAACGGGTACCTCAAAACCCCAACCAAAAATTAAATACACTGCCAGAATGTCTGTCGGACCATGTGCACACAAACAATTGGCAGAGAGAACCAAATGGGAAGAAGTTTCCGATAGTTCTGAATAAACGACCTCGCAACCATAAATCTTCCATGCGCTATTCTATTGCTTATGTGTGCTACTCTATCTTGTTATGTAAAATAAGCATATTGATAATGCTAAAAACGAACATATATTTCATAGCATTATCCCTCAAGAAAGACAAGCTTTTAGTTGCAATTGTCCTATTTACAAGTGATATTCGTTTAAATAATAAAAGGTGAAGACAAAAGACAGATTCGACGAATTGAAGACGCAAACGACCAAAAAGCTCAAAAGTACCAAGTACAATCAAAGTGGTTCCAATTATTGATAAGAAACGTCTCAAAATTACAAGAGTACAAGACGCGAAACGCAAAATACAAGATATTAAATTGTACGCAAGGACGTTCGAAAATCCGGAACCGGGACCAAAGTCAACTCTCAACGCTCGACGCAACGGACTAAAAATTACAAGTCAACTATGTACATAAATATAATATAATATTTAAATAATTCTTATAATTATTTATATATTATATTTATTTATAAAAACCGTCGGCATACAAAGAAACAAAGTCTTGTGAGCTGGAAAAAGTGGCCATGCGATCGCATGGCCTGGAAGCACATTTTCCATGCGATCGCATGGCAGTAGGTGAGAGGCCACATGCCTATAAATTCGCAGTTTTGGTTGATCATATATCCATCTTTTATCCATCTCTCTATCTATAAACGTATATATATATATATATATATATATATATATATATATATATATATATATATATATATATATATATATATATATATATATTTTAATTTTAATTTTAATTTTAAATTCTAATAATAAGGGTATGTTAGCGAATGTTGTAAGGGTGTAAGTCGAAATTCTGTCCGTGTAACACTACGCTATTTTTAATCACTGTAAGTTATGGTTAATGTTATTTTTAAATTAATGTCTCGTAGCTAAGTTATTATTATGCTTATTTAATACCGAAGTAATTGTGGTGTTGGGCTAAATATTAAAATTGGGTAATTGGGCTTTGGACCATAATTGGGGTTTGGATAAAAGAACGACACTTGTGGAAATTAGACTATGGGCTATTAATGGGATTTATATTAACTAAACGACACCTCATTAATTTAATATATAAACTTATAATTTGACGTATTTATATATAACCACATACGCTTGACTGGGTACGGTGGGCGGGATATCTATAAATACCAATAATTGTTCATTTTACCGGACACGGAACTGGATTAATAGTTAATAGACTTGTTAAAACAGGGGTGGATTACATTCAAGGGTAATTGGTGTAATTGTTAACAAAGTAATAAAACCTTGGTTTACACGCAGTCGATAACCTGGTGTATTCATTAAACAAAGTATTAAGACCTTGTTACAATTCGAATCCCCAATTAGTTGGAATATTTGACTTCGGAAATAAGAATAATTTGACGAAGACTTTCGCACTTTATGATTATGACTGATGGACTATTATGGACAAATCCGTATGGACATATCGAATAATCCAGGACAAAGGACAATTAACCCATGATAATAAAACTAAAATCAACACGTCAACATCATGATTACGGAAGTTTAAATAAGCATAATTTATATATTTCATATTTAATTGCACTTTTAATTATCGCACTTTTATTTATTATCATTGTATTTAATTGCACTTTTAATTATCACACTTTTATTTATTGTCATTATATTTAATTGCACTTTTAATTATCGTACTCTTTAATTATCGCAATTTTATTTTATCGCACTTTTATTTATCGCAATTTCATTATCGTTATTTACTTTACGCTTTAAATTAAATCTTTTATTTTCAATATTTTACATTAGGTTTTAACTGCGACTTAAGTTTTAAAATCGACAAACCGGTCATTAAACGGTAAAAAACCCCCTTTATTTATAATAATAATACTACTTATATATATTTTTGTATTTTTACAAATATAGTTTTTAAAATTATAGCGTTAAGCTTGTTTAAGAGTTCACTGTGGACGAACCGGACTTACTAAAAACTACACTACTGTACGATTATGTACACTGCCTATAAGTGTTGTAGCAAGGTTTAGGTATATCCATTCTATAAATAAATAAATATCTTGTGTAAAATTGTATCGTATTTAATAGTATTTCGTTGTAAAAATAATACTATTTCCTAGTACCCCTCGCACACATCAAGTATTTTTGGCGCCGCTGCCGGGGAACACATAAATGCCGGAAGCGCAACGCTATATACAAAAAAAAAAAAAAAAAGATTTTTAGTAAGTTTTAGTTATTTTGTTGTAAAAATATGCGTTTTTAATTTTAAAAATACAAAAATATAAAAAGAAAAAAAAAACAAAATTTAAGTATTTTTAAGGGTTTGTTAAATATATAAGTTTTATAAAGTTTCTTTATCTTTATTTTGTAAAAATATAAGTTTTATTTAATTTATATAAATATATTATATCAATATCTAAATCAGAAAAAAAAATGTAAAAGTCTCGGCCCGATTACTGTAGCAGCCCACTCTCTGGCCCGAAACCCTAGCCCATGCGATCGCATGAGCCCGAAGGCAAATTTTCATGCGATCGCATGAGGGTCTCTGACACGCCACAGTTGACTCCAACAACAATCATTACGGAGTATTATTATTAATTGTTATTATTAAAACCCTAATTAGGGTTTAGTATTTTATTATTAAGTATTAATTTTAATTAAATTGTTTTATTTAGATAAATTAGTTTTATTAAATTATAAAATTAATAGTTTTATAAAATAAATAATATAAAAATAATATTTTTATAAAAATTGTACTTTTTACAACTTTAAGTATATTTTTATATTTTGTACCCTATTTATTTGTTTTAGGTAATTTTTGTATTTTTCGCTCGTATTTAGTTTTAAGTCATAGTTTTTGGCATAGTTATTTTTATTTCTAGATTTTTAGGCTTTGCCGTAAAATTCCTTAAGTGCTTTTTCTTTAAACTAAGATTTAGGTGCTTTAGAATTTTGCGACGCCGTTTTTATATTTTAGTACATTTTTAAGTTATTGCCGATTTGGGATATAGTATTCCTTTTAAGTTTTAATATTTTTAGACGCAACTTTTAATTCTTAGTTTTTAGTTCCTTTTTAAGTTTCGACGCGCTACTTTCTTATTTTTATTTTTCGACGCCTATTATTTTTCGACGTTTTTGACGCAATCTTTTTCTTTCTTATTTCTCGACGCTCTAGTTTATAGGACATAGATTTTTTTTCAATTTCTTCTCTAAAATTTCAAAACGAAAAATTATTTTAAGTGGTTAAATTGATAGACATCAAAATTTTCTGGTTCGTAGTAATAGTTGGATTTGTACGTGGACCGGGTTATTGGAGCCAAACAGTACTCAATTATATTGAGACCAAACGAATCCTGCCCCTCTGCTGCATCTTTTGGCTATTCGAAACGTGGGCAAAATTAGAAAAGTCTATTAATTTTATAACTTATATAATTTTTCTTATTTTTATAACTAATAGGATATTCAGTGAATGCACCGAGCAAAACGTTCACCACCTTTTGTACGTTCACCACCTGTAACTCGATCAAGACATCTAGCAAATATTGTCGCCATTGATTTTTCTTTAGAATCGTCATCCAGTCGACCAAGTACTCCAATTCAAATTTCCGATAATCCATTTTTTGAACCCGACCTCACAATTGAGAATCCGTAGAATATTCAGGGACGATTCCGAGATCCTGAACCATTAATCTTTCCTCCGAAACCACCAATCATTCAAACGGAGATTGTCGAGGAACCAACCATTAAATCAGAATCCTCTAGTGATTCAGATTCAACAAATTCAATCATGGAAAATCTGGAACCTCTAAGTATGGAAGACCGAATGAGAGCTAAACGCACTGGCCAAGGTCACACAATTACTCAACCAGACATGAATGCGCCAGATTATGAAATCAAAGGACAAATCCTACACATGGTGACTAATCAATGCCAATTTAGTAGTGCGCCGAAGGAAGATCCAAACGAACATCTTCGTACCTTTAATAGGATCTGTACACTATTTAAAATCCGAGAAGTGGAGGATGAACAGATATATCTCATGTTATTTCCCTGGACTTTAAAGGGAGAAGCCAAAGATTGGTTGGAATCGTTACCTGAAGGGGCGATTGATACATGGGACGTTTTAGTTGAAAAATTTCTTAAAGGAATAAGTCCTTCGTATTGCACACATAAAATCCTTATGGAAGAAGGTCATAAAACGTATGTGCAACGTCAATGAAGACTAAATCCTAATATGCAAGATGTTGTTAAGAAATAAATTATTAAACTGCTAGATGTAGGTTTAATTTATCCAATTTCTGATAGTCCATGGGTAAGCCCAGTTCAATGCGTACCTAAGAAGGGTGGCATGACTGTCATTACAAATGAGAAAAATGAGCTTATTCCTACTAGGACTGTAACAGGATGGCGTGTTTGTATTGATTATAGAAAATTAAATGACGCCACCAGAAAAGATCACTTTTCCTTACCTTTCATTGATCAAATGTTAGAAAGATTAGCCGGAAATAGTTACTATTGTTTTCTTGATGGTTTTTCCGGATACTTTCAAATTCCAATAGCACCCGAGGATCAAGAGAAAACCACATTCACGTGCCCTTATGGTACTTTTGCTTACAAACGCATGCCATTTGGACTTTGCAACGCCCCTGCAACCTTTCAAAGGTGCATGATGGCGATTTTTCACGACATGATAGAAGAATGCATGGAAGTTTTCATGGATGACTTTTCAGTCTTCGGTGATACTTTTGAATCATGTCTAGTTAATCTTGAACGAATGCTTATTAGATGCGAACAATCAAATCTAGTACTTAATTGGGAAAAATGCCATTTCATGGTTAAAGAAGGCATCGTTCTTGGTCATAAAATTTCAAAGGAAGGAATTGAAGTGGATAGAGCTAAAGTAGATGTAATTGCTAAACTTCCACATCCCACCAATGTTAGAGAAGTTAGGAGTTTTCTAGGGCATGCCGGTTTTTACCGACGTTTCATAAAAGATTTTTCAAAAATTGCCACTCCTATGAATAAACTCCTAGAAAAGGATGCTCCATTCATTTTTTCAGATGAATGCATCAAATCTTTTAATATTCTTAAAGAGAAACTCACTAATGCGCCGATCATGATAACTCTAAATTGGAATCTACCATTTGAACTAATGTGCGATGCAAGTGATTTTGCAATGGGAGCCGTTTTAGGACAAAGGATTGAAAAACGATTTCAACCTATTTATTATGCTAGTAAGACGTTACAAGGAGCACAAATGAACTACACAACTACTGAAAAAGAACTCCTTGCTATTGTCTTAACTTTTGACAAATTTCGATCATATCTGGTTCTAGCTAAAACGGTGGTCTATACCGACCATTCTGCTTTTAGATACCTATTTTCAAAACAAGATGCCAAGCCACAATTAATGTAACGACCCGCACTTTTTCGATCATACTATACTTATAAGATTAATATTTACATAAATTAAACCTTGCCAACATGATAAGCAATCCAAATTGTCTAGATTTATATTTCCGAAAAGAGTTTTACACAACGTTTGACCGTCTAGTTTGACCGATGATATCACGAACTATACAATATATGATAATTATACGTTTGTGTATATATATGTATATATACATATTTAACATGATTAATGAATGTTTTAATACCTCATTTTATATTAATAACAACAAGTTATATGTGTATTTTGAAACTACAAACTTAAGTTTTCAAAACGATAACAATACGTAACGTTATTTGACATATATACTTAAGACTTATAATGTTATACATATATTGTATAAGTAATGTATTTAATTACTTTTAAAGAACTTAAATACATAAAACCATATAAGTGTATTCACAAAAGATAGCTATATTTGAATCCTCATTTCATTTTTCACAAAATTTCTATACGTATACCTAGAGTATTTGTACTCGTATCATACCTAGCTCCTATACGTATTTACTAATAGTAAATACACATCAAAATCACCACCTAACCAGCCATTATTCATGCCCTTAGAGCTAGGTAATTACTTTTGGATGATTGCTTGACTAATTATACAAGAAAACAACTAAAACTTTTGTCCTTGTACACCATCAAAAACGCCACCATCACCACCTTAAATACTTCCATTCATTTCCCATTTTTGATTCACTTTCACTTCAATTATCTTAGCAAAAACACACACTCTTTCAAGAACTCTAAACTCCATAACACTTCAGCAACTTACCAAGAAGATCTAGCTTCAAAAACCATACTAAAACACCATAAGAAAACCATACAAAAACACTTCAAGAAAACCTTCCAAGAACACCAACTTACTTCCAATCTTTCATCCACTTCTATCACCCTTTTGATTCTAGCTTCTTACTCCTCTTTTACAGCAAACTTATCCAAGGAACTTGAGGTAGAATTTATGTTCATAACCTTATTCAATTCATATATATATAGCTATCTTATTTTGTGGTACAAAAGTTTAACAACAAGAACATAGTTTGAATGTTTTCAAACTTGTTTGCAAACTAAATAGATCCTTCTAACTTAACTTTTAAAATACTTCAAGACCTGTAATATAACTTATGTATATGCTAATTTAACAAGGTAAAACTTGGTTTTTCAAAGTATAAGTATTTTTAGAAAAATGGTCATTAAATGATTTTGTTGTAACAAAAATGTTTAACTTCATATGTTTCACTAATGTTTCACTTATGCCGTATGATTTTGAATACAAACCAAGGTATTTACAGTTCATAGTCTTAAAGAAGAACTCGATCCAAGAAGATGGCAATTTGAATCAACGAAAACGGATTTGTAACGAAGAAACTATGACCGAAACAAAATTGGTTATCCTAGATCATTTCAACTACGGGATCAATTGGAAAAAAATGATATAAATCACATATTTCTAAGATAACATGATATTTTATATATATGTACTTATAATTCAATTTTATATGGTTCAGGATCACCCGTAAACAACACGAGAAGATTAATCATAAGATCCCATGATTGTACGCAACACGTCATTTGACAACACCGGTACTTTATGTACGCAACACGTCATTTGACAACACCGGTACCATGGGTCAAGATTAATCTCGACCAATACATATACGATGGGGTTTTATTTATTTCGTTGGGGGTTTTGTTTATTGCGGGTATATTAAACATCTAAAAATGAACCATTAAAAATTGAATTACTAACATCGGAATGCTAACTACGGACTAAGGAAATATTCAAAATATTAAAAGTATAACAAGTATATATATATATAACGTTTGTTTTAAAATGAAAACATATTGATATATTATATATGGATAGGTTCGTGATATCAACCGGAAGACCGAGTCAAAATATATATATCATCAAGACAAGAGTGAGTATATAGTCCCACTTTTAAACTCTAAATATTTCGGGATGAGAATACATGTATTTTATGTTTTACATTATGGACACAAGTAACTGAAAAATATATTCTACGTTGAGTTGTACCACTGGCATACTTCCCTGTAGCTTGGTAACTACTATTTACATGGGTATTGTAAACGCGAATCCTGTTGATAGATCTATCGGGCCTGACAACCCCAATCGGACTGGACGACCAGTATTCAACGGTTGCACAGTACTTCGTTTTGTGACTACACTTGGTACGGTGTAGTAAGATTTCATATTAAAGGGAATATGCGACGTGAAAATGTTAAGTATGGTTACCAAGTGCTCAACCACTTAGAATATTTTTATTGAAATGTTTATATACGAAATCTTGTGGTCTATATATATATATATTGCTGCGCACTAAACCTATATCTCACCAACTTTATGTTGACGTTTTTAAACATGTTTATTCTCAGGTGATAATTAAAGCTTCCGCTGCATTATGTTGAATCTAAGCAGGATCATGCGTACTCATATTTGTGTCAAAAATAAAACTGCATATCCGAGGACGTGTGTTGTAAAATATGCTAGAAATCGTGTTGTTATTATCATTTGTAAAGTTTGTAAGTCGAAGATTATCGTTAAACGATAATCATCTTTTTATTGTCTAAAGCTTGTAACAAAAATAATGGTTTGGTTTGTAATGTATAATATATGCAGTTTTCCTTTTTAAAAATGTCGCATATAGAGGTCAATACCTCGCAATGAAATCATACGTTATCTAACACGTTCTTATGGTTAAGGACGGGTTATGACATGTGGTATCAGAGCGTTGGTCTTAGCGAACCAGGTCTGCATTAGTGTGTCTAACCGAGAAGCCGTTAGGATACATTAGTAAGTCTGGACTTTGACCGGGTCTGATTTAAAAAAAAAAAAAAAAAACCATTGCTTATCACTGTTGGTTAAAATTTATATATAAATATTATATAAGTACTAATGGGTTAGTTGTTGTGTGATAGATGTCGAGCTCAAAAATTGTTATCACAATCAACGACTCCGAATCAGAATCTTCAGATGGCGTTCCAGTCATTAACCTGTCCGATGACGAAAATGATATCCTTGGGGAAGACTCACAAATTCCGGATGAACCCGAGGAGGAAAGTGAACCCGAGGAGGAAAGTGAACCCGAGGAGGAAAGTGAACCCGAGGAGGAAAGTGAACCCGAGGAAGAAATACAGGAAATTACAAAAGACGAGTTCGAACTAGGAAAGAAACGAAAGGCTAATGAATTAGAAAATCCAAATTCCGAGTTTAATGAGAATGATGTGGCACCAATTCCACTCAACACTACCACCCCTATCCCCGCTATTCCTATTCGTTCTGTCCCGGCATCCAGTTCTTCAGTCCCACAGCCAAAATATAGGCAGACAGTTAGGATAAGCGTTAAGCAAATCTTTGTGTCTAAACGTCCTAGAAAATAGATCAAACGATGCGCTGCTGTGTCAAACCATGGAACCGAATAATGTTTTGTATAATATTAATAGTGTGGTTTGCTTAATGTTCGATGTAAGATAAGCATATGTAAAATATTGAAGTATGAAATGCAATAATTTTCCATGGTTAAGTATTATTTAGATTGTAGTAATTGATTCTGTACTAAGCTATTAAGTATGAACATTAACGGGTAGGTACTACCCAAGATATAATTATAAAACGCTAATAAGAAGAAAAGGCTTTTATAATAATACCTAGTTCATATTATTAATAAGCTATAATGTACTATAAATACACACTACATCTATAATAATCCATGTGAATAATTATTTTCTTTCATTAGGAAATGGCGCGATTGAATCGAATGACGGAACAAGAACTCGAGGAACTCATCAACCAGCGAGTGAACGACAGAATGTTATGGGTTGAGGCTGCAAGAGCTGCTGCAGTTAATCCAAATCCTCGTGTAGGATGCTCCTACAAGACGTTCCAAGCTTGCAAGCCCTCATCATTCAGTGGAACGGAAGGACCTATCGGTTTAACCCGATGGATAGAAAAGATGGAGACGGTGTTTAAAATCAGTGGTTGTGATGAAAAAGACATGACCAAGTTTGCATCGTGCACTTTACAAGATAGTGCACTCACATGGTGGAAGAATTATGTGAAGGCGGTAGGAGGAGATGTAGCTTATGATACTCCATGGGAAGAATTCAAAGCGATGATAATCACCGAGTATTGTCCAAGGAATGAGGTTATTAAGTTAGAAGATGAGTTACGAAGTTTGAAGGTGGTTGGTACTGAAATCACCAACTACAACCAGCGATTCATGGAATTAGTTTTGCTATGTCCTGAATTGGTTCCAACCGAAGAACGGAAGATTGAAATGTACAAAGCTGGTTTGCCCAAAAAGGTCAAGGCAAATGTTACAGCATCGAAACCTAAGACAATTCATGAAGCTATAACCATGGCAAACGAGCTAATGGATCAGGTCATCATGGATAAGAAAGTATCCAATACTGATGTGAAGGTATCAGGTAACAAAAGAAAGTGGAATGGAAATTATGATCGAGGTAACCAACAACAATCTTTTAAGAAACAAGAAAACACGCAAGGTGCGGGTAGTGGTTTAAGCTTTGGTTATAAAGGACAAAATCCTTTATGCAACCGTTGCCACAAACATCACTTTGGTTACTGTAGTGTGTTATGCACCAAGTGTAATCGACAAGGTCATCTTGCGGAAGATTGTAAGGCTCTCGTTACAAATGGCAACAAGACTCCTGCCACCAACGCAAATAGAACTGCTTTGGCTACCATTACTTGTTTTGGTTGTGGAAAACAAGGTCACTATAAGAGTCAGTGCCCGAATCAGAATGGCGGACCTGCACGTGGAAGAGCGTTTGTTATTAATGCTAGAGAGGCACGAGAAGACCCGGAGCTTGTTACGGGTACGTTTACCATTAATAACTTATCAGCATCTATTTTATTTGATACTGGCGCCGATAGAAGTTACGTGTGTATAAATTTTTACACTAAATTGAATTGTTCATCATTACCTCTAGATGCTAAGTACATGATTGAGTTAGCTAATGGTAAACTAATTAAAGCCGATAAAATTTGTCGTGATTGTGAAATAAATCTAGCCGGAGAAACATTTAAGATTGATTTGATACCCGTAGAATTAGGAAGTTTTGATGTAATAGTCGGCATGGACTGGATGTCCAAAGTAGGAGCGGAAGTTGTTTGTGCCAAGAAGGCAATTCGTATTCCTGGTAAGGATAAAATGCCGGTGATGATTTACGGAGAGAAGGGTGATTCAAAGCTAAAACTCATTAGCTGTTTGAAAGCCAAAAAGTGTTTAGAAAAGGGATGTTACGCTATTTTAGCACATGTTAATAAAGTTGAAAAGAAAGAAAAGTGTATCAACGACGTGCCTGTGGCAAGAGATTTTCCTGAAGTTTTTCCGGAAGAATTGCCGGGATTACCTCCATTTAGATCGGTAGAATTTCAAATAGATTTAGTACCAGGAGCTGCACCAGTGGCTCGTGCTCCATATAGACTTGCACCGTCCGAGTTAAAAGAACTTCAGAGTCAGTTAAAAGAATTACTGGACCGTGGATTCATACGACCGAGTACTTCACCGTGGGGAGCTCCAATTTTGTTTGTTAAGAAGAAAGATGGATCTTTTAGGATGTGTATAGACTATCGTGAATTAAATAAGTTAACTATCAAGAATCGGTATCCACTACCGAGAATTGATGACTTATTTGATCAATTGCAAGGATCATGTGTTTATTCGAAAATCGACTTAAGATCGGGCTATCATCAACTACGCGTCAAAGAAGAGGACATTCCGAAAACTGCTTTTCGGACACGTTATGGTCATTACGAATTTTTGGTTATGCCGTTTGGATTGACGAATGCGCCAGCTGTATTCATGGACCTCATGAATCGAGTTTGTAGTCCGTATTTAGATAAGTTTGTTATCGTTTTCATTGATGATATTCTTATCTATTCCAAGAGTGAGCAAGAGCATGAAGAGCATTTAAGGTTGATACTGGAGTTGTTGAGAAAAGAACAACTTTATGCTAAATTTTCTAAGTGTGCTTTCTGGTTGAAAGAAGTACAATTTCTTGGCCACGTTGTTAGTAGCAAAGGAATTCAGGTTGATCCAGCAAAAATTGAAGCCATTGAAAAATGGGAGACTCCTAAGACACCAATGCAGATACGCCAATTTTTGGGTTTAGCCGGTTATTATAGAAGGTTTATTCAAGATTTTTCTCGAATAGCTAAGCCGTTGACAGCATTAACGCAAAAAGGGAAGAAATACGAATGGACCTCGGAGCAGGAGAACGCATTTCAATTATTGAAGAAGAAGTTAACTACGGCGCCTATTTTATCGTTACCTGAAGGGAACGATGATTTTGAAATATATTGTGACGCTTCGCGACAAGGTTTTGGTTGTGTTCTTATGCAACGAAAGAAAGTAATTGCATTTGCATCCCGACAATTGAAGATTCACGAGCGGAATTATACGACGCATGATCTAGAACTGGGAGCAGTCGTGTTTGCATTGAAGATGTGGAGACATTACTTGTATGGGGTTAAATTCACTGTGTTTACTGATCATAAAAGCCTTCAACATATTTTCGATCAAAAACAGCTGAACATGAGGCAACGTAGGTGGGTTGAGTTAATAAATGACTATGATTGTGAAATTCGTTATCATCCCGGGAAAGCGAACGTGGTGGCCGACGCTCTAAGCAGAAAGGAACGAGAACCAATTCGAGTACGAGCGATGAACATAAAAATTCGCATGAATCTCAACTCACAAATCAAAGAAGTTCAACGAGAAGCACTTACTAAAGAAAATATAGGAAATGAAATAATGAAGAAGTATGAGAAGCAACTCGTTATGCGGGAAGATGGAATTCGATATTTTGCAAATCGTATTTGGGTACCGAAGTTGGGTGGATTAAGGAAGTTGATATTGAACGAGGCACATAAGACAAGATATTCGATACATCCTGGAGTTGGAAAGATGTACCAAGATCTTAAGACACGTTATTGGTGGCCTAATTTAAAGACAGACGTAGCAACATATGTTGGGGAGTGTTTAACTTGTTCCAAGGTCAAAGCAGAACACCAAAAGCCGTCTGGGTTACTTCAACAACCAGAAATCCCAGAATGGAAATGGGATGGTATTACCATGGATTTCATCACGAAGTTACCAAAGACTGCCTGGGGATACGACACCATTTGGGTGATTGTTGATCGTCTCACCAAGTCTGCACATTTCTTGCCTATAAAGGAAACGGATAGAATGGAGAAACTATTACGATTGTATATAAAGGAAGTTGTTTCAAGACATGGAATACCTATTTCCATTATATCCGATCGTGATGGTAGATTTACCTCAAAGTTTTGGCAATCACTACAGGAGGCACTAGGAACTCATTTGGATATGAGTACCGCATATCATCCGCAGACCGATGGGCAGAGTGAAAGAACAATTCAGACTCTTGAAGATATGCTCAGGGCATGTGTGATCGATTTTGGAAACGGATGGGATAAGTATCTACCGTTAGCAGAATTCTCGTATAATAATAGTTATCATGCGAGCATTGGAGCTGCACCATTCAAAGCATTGTATGGAAGGAAGTGTAGATCTCCTATCTGTTGGAATGAAGTAGGAGATCGGCATTTAACTGGTCCCGAGATCATACATGAAACGACTGAGAAGATAGTGCAAATCAAGGAGAGATTGAAAACAGCCCGTAGTCGCCAAAAGAGCTACGCTGATGTCCGAAGGAAACCATTAGAGTTTCAGGTCGGGGACATGGTTATGCTAAAGGTGTCACCTTGGAAAGGTGTAATACGGTTCGGCAAAAGGGGTAAACTGAACCCAAGGTACGTAGGCCCGTTCAAGATCATCGAACGCATTGGACCGGTAGCTTATCGACTCGAGTTACCGCAACAACTCGCCGGAATACATAATACCTTTCACGTCTCAAACCTTAAGAAGTGTCTTGCAAAGGAAGACCTCACCATTCCTCTTGAAGAAATTCATGTCGACGAGAAACTACAATTCGTCGAAGAACCAATCGAAATCATGGACCGTGAAGTTAAACAGCTCAAACAGAGTAATATACCGATTGTTAAGGTTCGTTGGAATGCTAGAAGAGGTCCCGAGTTTACTTGGGAACGAGAGGATCAGATGAAGCAAAAGTATCCACACTTGTTTCTCGATGACGCAAAATAGGTACAATTTTAAAATTTCGGGACGAAATTTATTTAACGGGGAGGTAATGTAACGACCCGCACTTTTTCGATCATACTATACTTATAAGATTAATATTTACATAAATTAAACCTTGCCAACATGATAAGCAATCCAAATTGTCTAGATTTATATTTCCGAAAAGAGTTTTACACAACGTTTGACCGTCTAGTTTGACCGATGATATCACGAACTATACAATATATGATAATTATACGTTTGTGTATATATATGTATATATACATATTTAACATGATTAATGAATGTTTTAATACCTCATTTTATATTAATAACAACAAGTTATATGTGTATTTTGAAACTACAAACTTAAGTTTTCAAAACGATAACAATACGTAACGTTATTTGACATATATACTTAAGACTTATAATGTTATACATATATTGTATAAGTAATGTATTTAATTACTTTTAAAGAACTTAAATACATAAAACCATATAAGTGTATTCACAAAAGATAGCTATATTTGAATCCTCATTTCATTTTTCACAAAATTTCTATACGTATACCTAGAGTATTTGTACTCGTATCATACCTAGCTCCTATACGTATTTACTAATAGTAAATACACATCAAAATCACCACCTAACCAGCCATTATTCATGCCCTTAGAGCTAGGTAATTACTTTTGGATGATTGCTTGACTAATTATACAAGAAAACAACTAAAACTTTTGTCCTTGTACACCATCAAAAACGCCACCATCACCACCTTAAATACTTCCATTCATTTCCCATTTTTGATTCACTTTCACTTCAATTATCTTAGCAAAAACACACACTCTTTCAAGAACTCTAAACTCCATAACACTTCAGCAACTTACCAAGAAGATCTAGCTTCAAAAACCATACTAAAACACCATAAGAAAACCATACAAAAACACTTCAAGAAAACCTTCCAAGAACACCAACTTACTTCCAATCTTTCATCCACTTCTATCACCCTTTTGATTCTAGCTTCTTACTCCTCTTTTACAGCAAACTTATCCAAGGAACTTGAGGTAGAATTTATGTTCATAACCTTATTCAATTCATATATATATAGCTATCTTATTTTGTGGTACAAAAGTTTAACAACAAGAACATAGTTTGAATGTTTTCAAACTTGTTTGCAAACTAAATAGATCCTTCTAACTTAACTTTTAAAATACTTCAAGACCTGTAATATAACTTATGTATATGCTAATTTAACAAGGTAAAACTTGGTTTTTCAAAGTATAAGTATTTTTAGAAAAATGGTCATTAAATGATTTTGTTGTAACAAAAATGTTTAACTTCATATGTTTCACTAATGTTTCACTTATGCCGTATGATTTTGAATACAAACCAAGGTATTTACAGTTCATAGTCTTAAAGAAGAACTCGATCCAAGAAGATGGCAATTTGAATCAACGAAAACGGATTTGTAACGAAGAAACTATGACCGAAACAAAATTGGTTATCCTAGATCATTTCAACTACGGGATCAATTGGAAAAAAATGATATAAATCACATATTTCTAAGATAACATGATATTTTATATATATGTACTTATAATTCAATTTTATATGGTTCAGGATCACCCGTAAACAACACGAGAAGATTAATCATAAGATCCCATGATTGTACGCAACACGTCATTTGACAACACCGGTACTTTATGTACGCAACACGTCATTTGACAACACCGGTACCATGGGTCAAGATTAATCTCGACCAATACATATACGATGGGGTTTTATTTATTTCGTTGGGGGTTTTGTTTATTGCGGGTATATTAAACATCTAAAAATGAACCATTAAAAATTGAATTACTAACATCGGAATGCTAACTACGGACTAAGGAAATATTCAAAATATTAAAAGTATAACAAGTATATATATATATAACGTTTGTTTTAAAATGAAAACATATTGATATATTATATATGGATAGGTTCGTGATATCAACCGGAAGACCGAGTCAAAATATATATATCATCAAGACAAGAGTGAGTATATAGTCCCACTTTTAAACTCTAAATATTTCGGGATGAGAATACATGTATTTTATGTTTTACATTATGGACACAAGTAACTGAAAAATATATTCTACGTTGAGTTGTACCACTGGCATACTTCCCTGTAGCTTGGTAACTACTATTTACATGGGTATTGTAAACGCGAATCCTGTTGATAGATCTATCGGGCCTGACAACCCCAATCGGACTGGACGACCAGTATTCAACGGTTGCACAGTACTTCGTTTTGTGACTACACTTGGTACGGTGTAGTAAGATTTCATATTAAAGGGAATATGCGACGTGAAAATGTTAAGTATGGTTACCAAGTGCTCAACCACTTAGAATATTTTTATTGAAATGTTTATATACGAAATCTTGTGGTCTATATATATATATTGCTGCGCACTAAACCTATATCTCACCAACTTTATGTTGACGTTTTTAAACATGTTTATTCTCAGGTGATAATTAAAGCTTCCGCTGCATTATGTTGAATCTAAGCAGGATCATGCGTACTCATATTTGTGTCAAAAATAAAACTGCATATCCGAGGACGTGTGTTGTAAAATATGCTAGAAATCGTGTTGTTATTATCATTTGTAAAGTTTGTAAGTCGAAGATTATCGTTAAACGATAATCATCTTTTTATTGTCTAAAGCTTGTAACAAAAATAATGGTTTGGTTTGTAATGTATAATATATGCAGTTTTCCTTTTTAAAAATGTCGCATATAGAGGTCAATACCTCGCAATGAAATCATACGTTATCTAACACGTTCTTATGGTTAAGGACGGGTTATGACAATTAATCTGTTGGATCTTACTCTTACAAGAGTTCGATATTGAAATCCGAGATAAAAAGGGAGCAGAAAATCTCGCCGCTGATCATCTTTCTCGTCATGAAAATCCTGAATTAGAAGTTCTAAATGAATCGGCCATATAAGACAACTTTCCTGATGAATATCTATTGAAGATAGATTATAATGAAATTTCATGGTTTGCAGACTATGCAAACTACTTAGTATGTGGATTCCTTGAAAAAGGATTATCGTACCAAAAACGAAAGAAATTCTTCAGTGATATAAAACACTATTTCTGGGAAGATCCACATTTGTTTAAAAGTTATCCCGATGGAATAATACGCCGATGTGTATTCGGAGATGAAGCTAGTCAAATCTTAAACCATTGTCACACAGGACCAACAGGAGGGCATTATGGGCCTCAACTCACAGCAAGAAAAGTTTACGATGCTGGATTCTATTGGCCTACAATTTTCAAAGACGCACACCTTCTTTGCAAATCCTGTGATGCTTGTCAAAGGGCCGGAAAAATAAGTCAACGTGATGAAATGCCACAAAATGTCATTCAAGTATGTGAAGTATTTGACATTTGGGGTATTGACTTTATGGGTCCATTTTCAAAATCTCATAATAATCTCTACATTCTCGTTGCCATTGATTATGTATCTAAATGGGCGGAAGCACAAGCTCTCCCAACTAATGATGCACGAGTTGTAGTCAACTTTTTAAAATGTCTTTTTGCTAGGTTTGGAACACCGAAAGCCTTAATAAGTGATCGGGGTACTCATTTTTGTAATAATCAACTTGAGAAAGTTCTCAAAAGATATGGAGTAACTCATAAAATCTCCACTGCTTATCATCCACAAACAAGTGGACAAGTTGAAAATACCAACCGAGCATTAAAACGTATTCTAGAGAAAACTGTAGGATCAAATTCGAAGGAATGGTCCATTAAATTGGAGGATGCACTCTGGGCTTTTAGAACAGCCTACAAACTCCAATTGGAATCACACCTTTTAAACTCGTTTACGGAAAAGCATGTCATCTTCCAGTAGAAATTGAACACAAAGCATTTTGCGCTTTGAAGACATGTAATCTTGATATACATGAAGCCGGACGTCTACGGTTAAGTCAATTAAACGAATTAGAAGAATTGAGACATGAAGCATACGAAAATTCGTTAATCTATAAGGAAAGAACGAAGAAATGGCATGATAAAAGAATCAGAAGTTCAAAAGAATTTAAGGAAGGAGACAGAGTTCTTCTTTTCAATTCACGATTCAAGCTTTTTCCTGAAAAATTGAAATCAAGATGGTCTGGACCATTCATAGTCAAAAGAGTTTTCCCATATGGAACAGTAGAGTTAATAAATTCAAATGGGATTGAATTTAAAGTTAATGGTCACAGAGTTAAACATTACATACATGGTCCGATGGAATTTGACAACGAAGTTAATCACAATTTCAACACCACAGCTAACTAAGTGTGGGGAGGTTCGAATCTTTTTAGGGTAATATGTATTTCTGTTAGAGTTAGATTTTTAGTTTTCGTGTAGTTCTCGAGAATGGAATCCGAATGGTCTTTCCCTAGCAGACCCTAAAGAACTAGTCTTCTCCTCCCATTCTGAATTTTTATTTTTTTTAGGTTTTACGAGATGAAGACTTCCTGTGAACTAAACCATGGTCTAATGCTACACGCTTTGATCACTAAACGTAATAATGACACCCTTCCAAGTGAATGGGTATCATTAATCAGAGGTAAATTGGACGGAGTAAGAAAAGAATCCAGGAACGAAAATAATAAGTTACATTTTGGTAAAGGAAAATCAAAATCCGCAGCGAAAAAAAGAGCACGACACCTTGAAAGATGTCACAAATGCGGAAAATGGTCACACGAAGGAAAATGCTCGAAGAATCAGACATATTCCAATACCGAATTCGTTACTTTATGCAGAGATGGATCGTTCATATGTTTCGAAGAAAAAACGTTGAATGCTCGAGGTTACGCCTATGTAGCTATGGAAAAATAATTAGTCCGACTATCTTATGAGTGAGCTAAAGCAGGTCACTGAGAATTCTATTTCACAGGTAAGTATGTACAGTTTTTATTTTTATTGCTTTTAATCTTTTGATAATAAACGCTAAATCGTTCGCTATAAAGTATTAAATTGGTATTCAATAAAATTAGGTTTTGCGACCGAAAGTATTGATATCATACAAAAATTTATTACATCACTGCGAAATTTACCGTTTATTCTTAAGGTATAAATATCTTTAATCAATCAACCCAAAATATTTCAAAATTCGTCAGGAGTAAAACTAGGTAATATAGTCGAAATTACTTTACCGAAAAGAGGGGCGTATATTTTTGATAATATTTGATTGATTAAAGTGGGATAAAAAACCAAAAAGATTTTTAATTCTATTTTTACTTGGTTTTTAAAATTAATATTAAATTAATATTGTAAAACTTTTAAAATCAATATATTTAAAATTGTAAATATTTAAAAAATTAATATTTTTAATATAAGTTTGTTGTATAAAAACAAAAATTAACTTTAAGTTTGGTGTGAATTTAAAAACAAAAATTTACTTTATTTCGTTAAGTTAAAAATATGATTTTTAAAATTCGTCGTAAGTTGAAGACTAGGTCATTGAACCGAAATTGCTTTACCCAAGGGAGGGGCGAGAACTTTTATTATCATTATTTTTAGCCTTATTGAATTAAAGTATGTCAAAAACATTTAAAAACCCAAAAATCTTTACTTTTAAAACCGCGCTTAAAAATGACAAATTTTAAAATTTTGTCGAGGGACGGACTAGGACAACGATCCGAAATGCCCTCGTCCTAAAAAGAAACAAAATTTTAATTTTTAATTAATTATATGTTTTAAAAGTGTAAGGTTTAAAAAAAAGAAAAAAAAAACCAGACCCATGCGATCGCATGGGATTTTCACTATACCTCCATGCGATTGCATGGAGGCAAAAATCAGGCCACAAACAAAAGCAGCTCGCTGCTTCTTATCTGTCTCACACTTTACATACACAACATACACGAACACAGACACATATACACTCCTAAAATCACCATTTTTCACCCAAATTTCACCAAATTTCTTGCTACAATCCGCTCTAAACATGAATTTGATAAGGAGTTTATCAAAAAGGTAACAATTTAACTCCTAAACCTCTTTAAATTTGATTTTTAGTGTTCTTGAGCTATAATTTAACTAATGCAAATTTTGTTAATTTCTAGTGTAATTAGTGTTAAATTGTTAGTATTTTATGCATGTATAACCTAGATTGATGCTACTTAACATGATTTGAAGCCAAAAACTTCAAAAAATTTAGAAATCTAGGGTTTGTGTTCTTGAGCAATTTGGGGCTTTTTGATATAAACAGGTTATGGCCGATTTTTGTCATGAATTATTGCTAAATTAAGTAGTGTAACATGTTTAGGTAGTTAAATGATCCAAACTTTGATCCTAAACATGATTTTTGGAGATTAAAGTAGACTTTTTAAGTCTAAAATTCATGAACTTGATAAATTTGATATAATTGCCATTTGAGACTTGTTTAATTGCTTGTAATGACTATTTTGACATGTTATTTGAGTTAAATGCTTATGAACTTTGTATACATTTTCATATATGCTTATTTGAAAAAAGTGTAGAATTGTTAAAATTATGAAAATGTGTATAAGTTTAATTTTGATTTAACATGTTATTGTAATTATGTTAATTTGTTATTTTGCTAACACTAATGCATATTTGGATGCACAAATTTTGTGTTTAATGTGTTTTGCAGAGATTTACTAATACTGATACTGGAGGTTCATCATCATCATCTAGACGACCTGCTCCAGAACCTGAACCTGAAATGCAATATGAACCTGAACCGGAACAACAACAGGAACCACAACAACAGCCTGATCAACACGTACCTTATTATGACCCGCTACAATTTGTTGATGCCTTCACAGTATTTCCGATGCATCCACCAGTAGAATACCCAACAATTCCTGAACACACATTGCATCCTAATCTGAGATTCGATAGAAGCTGGAGAGATTACCCATCATATCAAAGTAACAAATTCAAACTGCTACCGAAAAATGTAGAGGTGCCAAGAGTAATCGATTGGGATCCTTTGGAAAGATTCCAACTAGCTAACCGAGTTAGACTCCATCTGATCCAAAGGTATGGCAGTTCTTCTTTTCCCGATTGGGAACGTCTATTCACCATTCGTAGGCCTGTATATAAGGAATGGTGTGTTGAGCTGATGAGTACTATAGCGTTAAATGTAGATGTAGATAGGTTAGATGATAGAAGTTTTCTTAGGTTTATACTTGGCCATAGGATGTACAGGATGTCCATGCTGGACATGGCCAGGGCATTACAGATTTACATTCCTAGTGAATTGCTACTACCCGATTGTATGAATTTGATTTATCGTGGTGAAAGGGTAGATAGGAATTTTGACGCTAACGCCGTCTGGAGGCGTATGTCAAACTATAATGTTTTTACGCTGGGAGGAAAACACTCATACTTACATATTAACAAAGCCGAGCTTCGTATAATTCATAGATTTTTGGCTAACTCGATTACACAGAGAGGTCATAACAAGGAAAAATTGACCTTACATGATTTATTTTACCTAAAGTGTATTCGAGACCCAAGAGGCTTTATTAATATTCCTTATTGTGTTGGTTTTTATTTATCTAAAATGGTGGAAGGAATACAGGAAGGGGGGATAATTGGAGGAGGTATTTTTGTTACTCTCATTGGAGAGTACTTAGGTGTAGATAGGAACCAAAGGGGTCCACTTTTAGAATGTAGGGAACAGGTCGAGCCTTTAGGATTGAAGGTTTATGTGGGTGCTAAGGTATTAAAGAGTAGACGCAACCAGGCAATACCCTATGAAGGTAGTCATCCTCAGGTAGAGAGAGGCTCAGACGAGGAAATGGAGGAAGCGGATGACATTAGGAATGTCATTCGGGAGGCTATGACTGATGTCTACCAGCGTATAGATGAGGTAGATATGACAAACGCGGAGAGATTTCGTCGGATGGAGCAGTGGCAAGCCTGGAATGATTACGAGCATTCCAGGCAATGACAGCATGATAGATGGGACTATCATCAGCGTCAGATTATGAGCCGGCTGTCACCTCAGGATCACTACGTTCCGACCCAACCCGCTTACTATCCTCCACACCAGCCCGAGATGAGACCACCATATACTCTCTACGACCCTAACCAGGCCTACCAGTACACCTATCACCAACCATGGAACCCAGACGACGAAATGACCTGGAACCCCTATCCAGATTGATATAGTTCCAGTTGGTGATTTCTATGATTTTTATCTTTTTATTATTTCTATTTATTTATGTTTAAACACATTACATTTTGATACTTTTATTGTATTGTTTAATATTTTAATTATTTTGTACTAATATTTCATATTTGATTTGAAAGTGGGATTTTAAGTCCCATTTCAAATTACCATGCATGTTTATATTTGTATTGTATGTATATTGTCAATTGTACACAACAGGGTAAAACAGCGCATTTTCAAAGACTGACATTAAGTTCAGCAAAAGCTAGTACTTTTGATGACAAAACGAAAAACAAATGTGATGTAACAACAAGACGGAATGAACAAATGATGTGCACCATTTATCATTCAACAAACAAACGCCAATATGTTTGGAAACTTTGGTAAAATTTAATCATTTTTTTTCGCTAATTACCCTCAATAATTTAAATTGTTATTGATTTCTTGCAAATGAGGGCATTGCAAGATCTTAAGTGTGGGAAGGGGTTAAATTCTTTCGGATTTTTAAAATTTTAAATTTAAACACTTGGTTACCATTAGAAATACTAGTAACGCAGTAGTTGTATTAGAATCTAGTGCTCTCTGATAATAAAGAACAGCCCTAGTCTTATATACTGACTACCCAATTCTAGTAAAATTTTTCAAAATTTTCAATTAAATGAACTCAAAATCATGTTTATACATATTTATGAACGATAAAACTAGGTGTTAACACCGAAATTATTGTTACCTCAGAAAGGACATAAATTGAAGAAACAAACCAAAATATTAGAATTCATTTAAAATGGAATAGAGGACAATAAAAAGGCAAATAAAAGAAAATAAAAAGCCAAGTGTGGGAAAAATTTACCAAGTTATTTTGAACATATATCACATATTTCTGTAACAAATAATTGAAGATACTTTTGCTTTGGACTAATTTAATCAGTTTTACCCGATTTACTGTAAGAAAAGATGGATCTACACGATGAATCAACTCCATCATTAAAAGGAAGTAAAGTCTTCCAAAAAAGAAACGCGCTTCTTGATTTAGGTCATGAAGTTGTCGTCCAGACCAGTTGTAGAGTCTACGAAAAACCTTGAAAAGTTTTCTCGAAAATCAGCTGGAAATCCACGGACCTCAGTATCAAACAGGGTCGCCAAGTGGTCAGACTTATCCTAACCATGAGAGGATCTGTCTCGTAAAATGGGGAGGACGCCGTGCAAATTAGCTTGATAAGACTAATGAATCAGATCTCCAGAAAGGATAATCTCCTTAAAGATTAAAAATCAGCTTTTAAGACTGATATTACTCAATCCTTGAGATTGACCTTAAAGATTGAGAATTACAAACTCATGGAATTCGATGATATCTAAACTTGAGCTTGAACGAGAAAATATTTTGATCAAAATTATAAACCGATTTGTTTTCTGAAAACCCATTTTCAATGCGTTCATTACCATTGAACGTAAAATTCTAGGAATTCACCTGGAATTCATTAGGTCACCTGAACCAAATTGGGTGTCAACCGTAAGAATGGTGGTTGCATAGTATGGTCGAAGACAGGACCTTGTGCCAAACTGAAAAACCATAAGGGTGAGCTTTATTATTGCTCCTACCAAAGATAGTAAATGCATCCGACACATTATAGACCATAATTAAAAGCATGTCAGGGGACATTGCCTTAACAGTTGCTTGTTCAACGCTTTCCTTTACAACCGGACGGTAGTTTATCGAAAGGTAATATACGGAGCAAGTATACTGGATGTGTTGCTTTCCCAATACAAGGTTAGCAAGTGGGTGACACAAAATCGCAAATTTTGAGCTAAAATTTTCAAATCTGAAACTCACCAAACCCACAAAAATAATTTGCAAACACCGGTGAAGGGTTATTCCGAAAAACTTATCTAGGGTAAAAGCTAGATTTAATTTTCAAAAGATCAAATGTTTTCATAAAGATCCAATTTCCTTAAGGATCTAAATTTTTATAGTCATGTGGGACTGTAAACCACATCGTTACTACCATTATTTATACCGCCGTATAGAAATCACTGATGTACAAAGTGTGAAGAATAAAGAAGTGATTCTAGTATTTTTATTTCAAGACTATATTGCTTGAGGACAAGCAACGCTCAAGTGTGGAAATATTTGATAATGCTAAAAACGAACATATATTTCATAGCATTATCCCTCAAGAAAGACAAGCTTTTAGTTGCAATTGTCCTATTTACAAGTAATATTCGTTTAAATAATAAAAGGTGAAGACAAAAGACAGATTCGACGAATTGAAGACGCAAATGACCAAAAAGCTCAAAAGTACAAAGTACAATCAAAGTGGTTCCAATTATTGATAAGAAACGTCTCAAAATTACAAGAGTACAAGACGCGAAACGCAAAATACAAGATATTAAATTGTACGCAAGGACGTTCGAAAATCCGGAACCGGGACCAAAGTCAACTCTCAACGCTCGACGCAACGGACTAAAAATTACAAGTTAACTATGCACATAAATATAATATAATATTTAAATAATTCTTATAATTATTTATATATTATATTTATTTATAAAAATCGTCGACATACAAAGAAACAAAGTCTTGTGAGCTAGAAAAAGTGGCCATGCGATCGCATGGCCTGGAAGCACATTTTCCATGCGATCGCATGGCAGTAGGTGAGAGGCCACATGCCTATAAATTCGCAGTTTTGGTTGATCATATATCCATCTTTTATCCATCTCTCTATCTATAAACGTATATATATATATATATATATATATATATATATATATATATATATATATATATATTATATATATATTTATATTTTAATTTTAATTTTAAATTCAAATAATAAAGGTATGTTAGCAAATGTTGTAAGGGTGTAAGTCGAAATTCTGTCCATGTAACTACGCTATTTTTAATCACTGTAAGTTATGGTTAATGTTATTTTTAAATTAATGTCTCGTAGCTAAGTTATTATTATGCTTATTTAATACCGAAGTAATCGTGATGTTGGGCTAAATATTAAAATTGGGTAATTGGGCTTTGGACCATAATTGGGGTTTGGATAAAAGAACGACACTTGTAGAAATTAGACTATGGACTATTAATGGGCTTTATATTAACTAAACGGCACCTCGTTAATTTAATATATAGACTTATAATTTGACGTATTTATATATAACCACATACGCTTGACTGGGTACGGTGGGCGGGATATCTATAAATACCAATAATTGTTCATTTTACCAGACACGGAACTGGATTAATAGTTAATAGACTTGTTGAAACAGGGGTGGATTACATTCAAGGGTAATTGGTGTAATTGTTAACAAAGTAGTAAAACCTTGGTTTACACGCAGTCGATAACCTGGTGTATTCATTAAATAAATTATTAAGACCTTGTTACAATTCGAATCCCCAATTAGTTGGAATATTTGACTTCGGGAATAAGAATAATTTGACGAAGACTTTCGCACTTTATGATTATGACTGATGGACTATTATGGACAAATACGTATGGACATATCGAATAATCCAGGACAAAGGACAATTAACCCATGATAATAAAACTAAAATCAACACGTCAACATCATGATTACGGAAGTTTAAATAAGCATAATTTATATATTTCATATTTAATTGCACTTTTAATTATCACACTTTTATTTATTGTCATTGTATTTAATTGCACTTTTAATTATCGCACTTTTATTTTTATCATTATATTTAATTGTACTTTTAATTATCGTACTCTTTAATTATCGCAATTTTATTTTATCGCACTTTTATTTATCGCAATTTCATTATCGTTATTTACTTTACGCTTTAAATTAAATCTTTTATTTTTAATATTTTACATTAGGTTTTAACTGCGACTTAAGTTTTAAAATCAACAAACCGGCCATTAAACGGTAAAAACCCCCTTTTATAATAATAATACTACTTATATATATTTTTGTATTTTTATAAATATAGTTTTTAAAATTATAGCGTTAAGCTTGTTTAAGAGTTCCCTGTGGACGAACCGGACTTACTAAAAACTACACTACTGTACGATTAGGTACACTGCCTATAAGTGTTGTAGCAAGGTTTAGGTATATCCATTCTATAAATAAATAAATATCTTGTGTAAAATTGTATCGTATTTAATAGTATTTCGTTGTAAAAATAATACTATTTCCTAGTACCCCTCGCACACATCACATATGTAGAATATCGGTATTGTATGGTATTGTATTATTTTGGTTTATTAATAATAAATGCATGGAATGATTATTTGTATTATTACTACTTCTTATTATTATTACATAATAACGTAGTAACTCGCTATAATTTTTCATAGTGGAATATTATTAGGATTTTAGTAGTTAATTCCTTGTACTAGCTATTATGTATGAACTTAACGGGTAGGTAATACCCTAGAAATAATTATAAAATGCTAATAAGAAGAAAAGAATTTTATAATAATTGGTTCATATTATTAATATGCTACGATTAACTATTGACAACTCATTTTACCTATAATGTTCTATATGATTAAATTATCTCTGTTGTATTTATTGAAGAAACATGTCTCAAATGTCGAATGCTGAGTTTGAGGAACTAGTCGAGAAATGTGTGAATGAAAGAATTGCTGCAGCTGAGGCAGCAAAAGCAACAGTTGAAGCAACAGCCAAAGCAGCAGCCGTAAACACAAACTCACGAAACGGATGCTCATACAAAACTTTTCAAGGATGCAAACCACGGACGGTTAGTGGAACCGAGGGACCAGTCAGTCTAACCTGATGGTTTGAAAAGATGGAGTCCGTTTTCAAAATCAGTAATTGTGCGGACGGAGACAAGTCAAAGTATGCTTCGTGCACGTTGCAAGACGGTGCACTTACTTGGTGGAACAATTATGCTAAAGTAGAAGGAGTATATGCGGCATATTATATCTCTTGGGAAGAACTGAAAAAGATGCTAATCGAGGAGTACTGTCCTCGAAACGAGATCAGAAAAATGGAATCTGAGTTACGTAATCTGAAGGTTTTCGGCGCGAATCTCAATAACTATGAAAAGTGTTTCATGGAACTAGCCTTGTTGTGTCCCGAATTGGTGCCAAATGAGAAACGAAAGATAGAAATGTATATTGACGGTTTATCGATCAATATCAAAGGAAATGTTACATCGTCCAAACCGAATACGATGCAGGAAGCCATGACAATGGCACACCAACTCATGGACCAGATCACAGAGAGTTCGATTAAGGCACTAATTACCGAAGTCAAGACAACTGAAGGAAAGAGGAAATGGGAAGACTATAAGGGCAAAAGTACTCACCTGAAGAAACAAGAAACTTTTAAAGGTAAACAAGATGGGGCAACTGCAAGTCCAAACTATAAGGGACCCTATCCGTTCTGTAAAAGATGTTACACACATCATGCAGGTTATTGCCAAGTGGTCTGTGATAAGTGCAACAAGAAAGGACATGTGGCGAAAGATTGTTATGCCACCGTTTCTGAAGTAAAGACAAAACCGACCGATGTCAAGAAATGTTTTGGATGCAGGAAGTCTGGTCACTTTATAAATTAATGCCCTGATAAGGAGAAGAACAAAGAACCCGCACGTGGGAGGGCATTTAATGTCAGTACCAGTGAAGCACGTGAGGATCCTAATCTTGTCACGGGTACGTTTACCGTTAATAATCAACTAGCTTCTATTATGTTTGATACGGGTGCTGATAGAAGTTATATGTGTAAAGACTTTAGTTCTAAACTAAAATGTGCATCATTGCCTCTAAACGATAAATATACTATTGAATTAGCTAATGGTAAACTGATAAAAGTCGATAAAATTTGCCATGGTTGCAAAATAAATCTCGCTGGTGAAACCTTCAAAATCGATTTGATACCCGTAGAATTAGGAAATTTTGACGTAATCGTTGGCATGGACTGGATGTCCAAAATAAGAGCAGAAGTTGTTTGCGCTGAAAAAGCAATCCGCATCCCTCGTAAGGATGAAACGTCATTAATGATTTATGGGGAGAAGAGCAACTCGAAGCTGAACCTTATCAGCTGTATGAAGGCTCGGAAACTTATAAGAAAACGTTGTTATGCTATTCTGGCACACGTAAAGAAGATCGATACTGAAGAAAGAAGCATTGATGACATGCCGGTTGTAAGAGAATATCCCGGAGTATTTCCAGAAGAATTACCGAGGCTACCTCCACACAGATGTGTAGAATTCCAGATTGATCTCATACCAGGAGCCACACCTGTAGCCCGATCCCCATATAGACTTGCACCTTCAGAAATGCAAGAATTACAAGACCAGTTGCAAGAATTATCGGACCGTGGATTTATTCGTCCCAGTTTTTCACCTTGGGGTGCTCCTATACTGTTCGTCAAGAAGAAGGATGGATCTATGAGAATGTGCATAGATTACCAGGAATTAAACAAATTAACGATCAAGAATCGGTACCCATTACCGAGGATTGATGATTTGTTTGATCAATTACAAGGATCAAGTGTTTATTCTAAGATTGATCTACGCTCCGGATATCATCAGCTGAGAGTGAAGGAAGAAGATGTTCCTAAAACCGCGTTCAGAACCCGTTACGGTCACTATGAGTTTCTAGTCATGCCTTTTGGATTAACTAATGCTCCAGCAGTATTCATGGATCTAATGAATCGCATCTGTAGACCGTATTTAGACAAATTTGTCATTGTTTTTATCGACGACATATTGATTTACTCGAAGAACAAGGAAGAACATGATTATCACTTAAAACTGGTACTAGAGATACTCAAGAAAGAAGAATTATACGCAAAATTTTCGAAGTGTGATTTCTGGTTACAAGAAGTACAGTTTTTGGGTCATGTTGTCAGTAAGCATGGAATTAAATTGACCCTGCCAAGATCGAAGCCATTAGTAAATGGGAAACACCGAAGACTCCAACACAAATCCGCCAATTCTTAGGACTTGCTGGTTACTACCGAAGATTCATTCAAGATTTCTCTAGAATCACCAAACCCTTAACTGCATTGACTCAAAATGGAAAGAAGTATGATTGGTCCACGGAACAGGAATCCTCATTCCAGTTATTAAAGAAGAAGTTAACGTCTGCACCCATTTTTTCATTACCAGAAGGAAATGATGATTTCGTGATCTATTGTGACGCTTCGTGCCAAGGTTTAGGATGTGTATTAATGCAACGCACAAAAGTTATCGCATATGCCTCACGACAACTAAAAATTCATGAAAAGAACTATACGACGCACGATTTGGAACTTGGAGCAGTAGTTTTTACACTCAAAATATGGAGACACTATCTATATGGCACCAAGTGTACAGTCTTCAGCATATTTTTGATCAAAAACAACTCAATATGAGGCAACGTCACTAGGTAGAGTTGTTAAACGATTACAATTGTGAAATCCGTTACCACCCCGGAAAGGCTAATGTTGTAGCTGATGTCCTAAGTCGGAAAGAAAGAGTAAAACCTCTTAGGGTCCGAGCTTTGAATATTAAAATTCGTACTGATCTCACAAAGAAAATTCAAGCAGCACAGTTAGAGGCTTTAAAAGAAGAAAATGAAAAAGGCAAAATGAGCAGATTGTTAGAAAAACAGCTTGAAGTAAAAGCCGATGGAACCCTGTATTTTGCTGGTAGGATATGGGTACCAAGACATGGTAACCTAAGGCAACTAGTACTAGATGAAGCACACAAAACGAGGTACTCAATTCACCCAGGAAATGGGAAAATGTACCATGATCTCAAGAAGTTCTATTGGTGGTCTAATATGAAGACAGAAATTGCTACTTATGTAAGCAAATGTTTGATGTGTGCAAAGGTCAAAGCTGAGCACCAAAAGCCGTCGGGATTACTGCAACAACCTGAAATTCCGCAGTGGAAATGGGAAAGAATAACCATGGATTTCATTACGAAATTACCAAGGACTGCAAGTAGTCATGATACTATTTGGGAGATAGTAGATCGTCTAACTAAATCAGCTCACTTTCTACCAATAAAGGAGACAGACAGTATGGAGAAATTAGCACGCCTATATTTGAAGGAAGTAGTTTCCAAGCATGGTGTACCTATCTCCATCATATCTGATCGCGACACCCGATTCACATCACGTTTCTGGCAGTCATTACAAAAAGCATTGGGAACTCGATTAGATATGAGCACCGCTTATCACCCACAGACAGATGGTTAAAGTGAAAGAACAATACAAACATTGGAAGACATGTTACGGGCATGCGTGATTGACTTTGGAATCAGTTGGGATCGACACTTACCGTTGGCAGAATTTTCATACAATAACAGCTATCATACGAGCATCAACGCAGCGCCATTTGAAGCACTTTACGGTAGAAAGTACAGATCTCCTATCTGTTGGAGTGAAGTAGGAGAAAGACAACTTACTGGACCAGAAATTATTCATGAAACCACCGACAAGATCATTTAAATACAACAGCGATTGAAAACGGCCATGAGTCGCCAAAAGAGTTATGCTGATGTAAGAAGAAAACCGCTAAAATTTTAAGTGGGCAACAAAGTCATGTTGAAAGTGTCACCCTGGAAAGGAGTTGTACGATTCGGTAAATGAGGAAAGCTAAGTCCTAGGTACGTAGGACCCTTTGAAATCACCGAAAGAATTGGAGCAGTTGCTTATCGATTAAAGCTACCGCAAGAACTTAGTAGTGTTCATGACACATTTCATGTGTCAAATTTAAAGAAATGTTTAGCTGAAGAGGATGTCGTAATTCCTCTTGACGAAATACGAATCAATGATAAACTCCATTTTATCGAAGAACCTGTTGAAATCATGGACCTTGAGGTCAAACAATTAAAACAAAGCAAAATACCGATAGTTAGGGTCCGTTGGAACGCTAGACGAGGACCCGAGTTTACTTGGGAACGTGAGGATCAAATGAAGCAAAAGTATCCACATTTGTTCACTGATATCGCACATAAAACAGGTACTACTCAAAATTTCGGGACGAAATTTTCTTTAACGGGGAGGTTATGTGATGACCCGGAAAATTTTGACTAATTTAAACCAATTCTCTATATGTTTAATATATATATATACATATATATATATATATATATATATATATATATATATATATATATATATATATATATATATATATATATATATATATATATATATATATATATATATATATATATATATATATATATTATAAGATGTACAAGTAAAACACTATTTGCTACAGTAAAACACTATTTGCTACAGTGAAACCGTATTTTGCTACAGTGCTACAGTGAAACGACTTGCTGCAGTGAATTGCTACAGTAGACAGTATTTGCACGTTTAGCACACTTGTGGGATAAAGGTCACCTAACCACTTGTATGTTAAATTTACACGTTTACACAAGTAGGACGACTTGATTTTGGAATCATGAACTTAGGGTCACCGAAGCATGAGGAACAAATAGGCGTTGATGGGATAAATATGCCATGCAAAAGGATTGCATGATCCCATAACTTAGAAGTTGCAAAAGGATTGCAATTGTCATATAATGACTACCTAGCTAAATCAAATGACGGGATAAAGGTCACCTAACCGAAATTTGGTTTACCGTTGGATTCTAAAATTTAATAAATATCAATTGGATTTAAAGGGTATTGATTGTTAAATTAAAATTAATACTTAAACGACTTTATTAAATTTTGTAGATGGCCGCCAATAACTACAACATTCCAAACGCACCAATAAACTTTAACAACCTATCGTTGAGGTCAATCCTCGAAAAGGAAAAACTCAACCATACGAACTTCATGGATTGGTTTCACAATCTAAGAATTGTCCTCAAACTAGAGGATAGGGCGTATGTGTTGGAAGACCCCATTCCTGATCAACCGGACGAGGATGATATGGAAGGCATGGCTTATTGGGAGAAATATTGCACCGATACGGTGCAAGTTTCTTGCCTCATGCTTGGGACTATGATACCCGAACTCCAAAAGGATTTTGAGCATCATAGTGCATATGACATGATCATACAGTTGAAGGAGATGTTCCTTCAACAAGCTCGTGTCGAGCGCTTCGAAACGTTTCGAGTGCTTCATGCATGTTGGATGGACGACTCCCAATCCGTTTCATCTTATGTCCTTAAGATGAAAAGCCTAATTGATCGAGCGAACCGTCTAAACTGCAACGTGTCTAATGAATTAGCCACGGACCTTATCCTTAATTCCTTGTCAAAGAGGTTTGACACATTTGTGATGAATTACAACATGAATGGATGGGATAAGAGCATTGGCGAATTACACGCCATGCTTAAGACGGCCGAAGCGAGCATGGGTAAAAGGGCTTCACCCATGTTTATGATCAATGAAGGCGGGTCCAAAAGCAATAACACTTCTAAGCCGAAGGCGGCTAAGAGGAAAGGACCCGCCCACCAAGGTAAGGGCAAGGGAAAGGGAAATATGGTTACCCCAACCAACAAGAACAAAAAGCAAAAGGTTGCCGGTAAAGCTAACCCCAAGGAAGATTCGTGCTTTGGTTGCGGTGAAATGGGTCACTGGAAACGCAACTATCCGGTCTACCTAAAGGAGTTGAAAGAAAAGAGGGATGCAGGGCAAACCTCAGGTAATGTATATATGATATACATTGAGCTTAGTATTACTTCTTCTCATACATGGGTATTAGACACATGATGTGGAACTCACATTTGCAATTCTATGCAGGGGTTCAAAAGAAGTAAACAAGAAGCGGGAACATCAAGTCTCTACATGGGAAATGGAGCTAAGGTGCACGTAGTAGCTCAAGGAGACTTTATTTTAAAGCTTCCAAGTGGTTTGGAGCTTATTTTGAAAAATGTTTTGTATGCACCCGATTTATCACGAAACATTATTTCTGTATCCCGTTTGAAACAATATGGTTTTAATCTTAATTTCATTAATGATGATATCCATGTTTCTTTAGATAATGTGTTCTATTTTAAGGCTTCGCCTTCGAATGGTATTTATGAACTGGTTCATGATGACACATCATACAATAGCTCAATATTCCATGCAAACACCAAGAAACTCAAAAGGGATTTGAGTGATTCCTACTAATGGCATTGTCGCCTTGGTCACATAAACAAGAACCGAATGCATACACTTCAAAAGAATGGACTTTTGAAATCAAATGTACTAGACTCATTCGATGTATGTGAATATTGTTTACAAGGCAAAATGACTAAAGCACCTTTCAAAGGGACCTACAAAAGGGCTAAAGACTTATTAGGATTAATACATTTGGATGTATGTGGACCTTTTAAGCCCATGACTAGGAATGGTGAAAGATACTTCGTTACTTTCATTGATGACTTCAGTCGTTTCGGATATGTTTACTTGTTAAGACATAAGGACGAAACTTTTGAAGCATTCAAGGAATATCAAAACGAAGTACAAAATCAACTCAATAAGACAATTAAGGTACTTCGTACCGATAGAGGAGGTGAATAACTAAGCGATGCTTTCCAAGATCATCTTAAAAGTTGTGGGATTATCTCGCAACTCACTCCTCCTGGAACACCCCAACTTAATGGAGTTTCCGAAAGGAGGAACCAAACCCTAATGGATATGGTTCGATCTATGATGGCTAGAAGCTCGTTGCCTCTATCATTTTGGGGTTATTGTCTATGCTCCGCGGCTCGTATTTTAAATATGGCCCCAACCAAAAAATTGGAACAAACTCCTCATGAGATGTGGTTTGGAAAACCTCAATCTCTATCATACTTAAAGGTATGGGGATGTGAAGCTTATCCTAAGCGCTACATCCCTAATAAGTTGAATGCTCGATCTGCAAAGTGTATCTTCATAGGATATTCCAAGGATGATATGGTTTCTATGATCCAATCGAGCAAAATGTATTTGTTGCTCGAAAGGCTGAATTCCTTGAAACTAAGTTCCTAATGGAAGGAAATAGTGAAAGGAAGATAGATCTTGAAGAGGTTCAAGATCAAGTAGATGATACACAATTGGTTGACACTAGCACTCAACATGAAAATGTTGAGAGTGATCAAATGGATGATCAAAATACACAAGACGTTCACAGATCTGGTAGGATCAGTAATCCTCCTGAGAGATATGGGTTTCTCATAAATGGTTGCTACGTGGTTGATTTAGATGAACCAACAAACTACCAAGATGCTTTATCAAGGATTGATAAGGATAAATGGCAGGAAGCCATGAACGCTGAGATGCAATCCATGTATGACAACCAAGTTTGGGAATTTGTTGAACAACCTACTGGCTCAAGGCTAGTTGATTGTAAATGGCTTTTCAAAATAAAAACCGACATACATGGAAACTTGGATACATATAAAGCTAGACTTGTAGCAAAAGGTTTCACTCAAACTCAAGGGGTTGACTATGATGAAACTTTTTCGCCTGTGACAATGCTAAAGTCTATTAGGATATTACTTGCCATTGCTGCTCATTATGATTATGAAATATGGCAAATGGATGTCAAGACCGCTTTCCTAAATGGACATCTTGAGGAAGATGTCTATATGGTTCAGCCTGAAGGTTTTGTTGATCCGAAGTGTCCTAAAAAGGTATGCAAGTTAAAGAAGTCAATCTACGGATTGAAACAAACATCTAGAATGTGGAATCATCGTTTTAATGAGGAGGCCAAGAAATTTGGCCTCATTAAAAATGGTGATGAAGCTTGTGTATACAAGAAAGCTAGTGGGAGCACTATCATATTCCTTGTATTATATGTGGATGATATATTATTATTTGGGAATGATATTCCGGCAATGCAAGGTGTTAAAACTTGGTTAAGTAAATGCTTTTCTATTAAGGATCTTGGAGAAGCACAATACGTTTTGGGGATTGGGATCTACCGGGATAGATCCAAGAAATTGATAGGTTTGAATCAAAGTGCATACATTGAAAAGATCTTGAAAAGGTTCAAGATGGAGAACTCTAAGAAAGGTTTGGTACATATTCAAAAGGGAACACTTCTCAGTTCATCTCAGTGCCCCACCACGAAAGATGAACAGGAGAGAATGAAGAAAGTCCCATATGCGTCTGCCATTGGGTCAATCATGTATGCAATGATATGCACGAGACCGGATGTGTCATGCGCTCTAAGCCTGACAAGTAGATACCAGAATAACCCAGGAAACAGTCATTGGATTGCTGTCAAAAGTATATGAAATACCTTAGGAGGACTGTGATGACCCGGAAAATTTCGACTAATTTAAACCAATTCTCTATATGTTTAATATTATGTAATATATATATATATATATATATATATATATATATATATATATATATATATATATATATATATATATATATATATATATATATATTATAAGATGTACAAGTAAAACACTAATTGCTACTGTAAAAATGACTTTGCTACAGTAAAACACTATTTACTACAGTAAAACACTATTTGCTACAGTAAAACACTATTTGCTACAGTGAAACCGTATTTAGCTACAATGATACAGTGAAAATGACTTTGCTACAGTGAATTGCTACAGTAAACCCTATTGCTACAGTGAACACTGTTTGCTACAGTGACACTATTTGCTACAGTAGCTCTATTTTATGTCGACGAACTAGCAAACAAAAATGAAAAAGACGGCCATGCGATCGCATGGCAAAAACACTGGAAACTCATGCGATCGCATGAGCTACAGGAAATTGAAAAGTACTATAAATACTCCAGTTTACTCGACGAATTATGTACTAAATCTCTCAATCTATCAATATATATATATATATATTAATTATAATTTTAAATTTTAATTTTAAGTTTAATAATAATAAAGTATATTCGAGGGTGTTTGAATTCGGGTTTCAAACCGTTTTAAGCTAAGAAAATATTGGGTATTGTTCGGGGTATTGTTCTTGAATCTAAGGCCAACCATACAGTCATCTACCATCATTACGTCTACGTAATTTTCCTACAATATTGAGTCTCAATATTGAACCGTGAGTTATAGTCTCCCTTTTTAAATACTTTAAATATTTTTGGGCTGAGAATACATGCAATTTATTTTAAACGCGATAAGACACAAGTACATACTAAATTCTACACTGAGTTAAACCGAAAATCCCTTAGCTTTGGTAACTAGTAGCTGCCAGTACATAGGATATGGACTGGTGGGCGCGAATAATTGTATATGGATCCATAGGGCTTGACATCCCCGTCCGAGCTAGAGCGCTTGCCTTTTAACGGACGTATGTTATTTGAGTTTATGACACGTTGGTTTTGAAATGTCCCGTTCTTATTGATTAAAAACGTTCCATATTAATTGATTTCGTTGCGAGGTTTTGACCTCTATATGAGACGTTTTTCAAAGACTGCATTCATTTTTAAACAAACCATAACCTTTATTTCATCAATAAAGGTTTAAAAAGATTTACGTAGATTATCAAATAATGATAATCTAAAATATCCTGTTTACACACGACCATTACATAATGGTTTACAATACAAATATGTTACAACAAAATAAGTTTCTTGAATGCAGATTTTACACAATATCATACAAGCATGGACTCCAAATCTTGTCCTTATTTAAGTATGCGACAGCGGGAGCTCTTAATAATCACCTGAGAATAAACATGCTTAAAACGTCAACAAAAATGTTGGTGAGTTATAGGTTTAACCTATATATATCAAATCGTAACAATAGACCACAAGATTTCATATTTCAACACACATCCCATACATAGAGATAAAAATCATTCATATGGTGAACACCTGGTAACCGACATTAACAAGATGCATATATATAAGAATATCCCCATCATTCCGGGACACCCTTCGGATATGATATAAATTTCGAAGTACTAAAGCATCCGGTACTTTGGATGGGGTTTGTTAGGCCCAATAGATCTATCTTTAGGATTCGCGTCAATTAGGGTGTCTGTTCCCTAATTCTTAGATTACCAGACTTAATAAAAAGGGGCATATTCGATTTCGATAATTCAACCATAGAATGTAGTTTCACGTACTTGTGTCTATTTTGTAAATCATTTATAAAACCTGCATGTATTCTCATCCCAAAAATATTAGATTTTAAAAGTGGGACTATAACTCACTTTCACAGATTTTTTACTTCGTCGGGAAGTAAGACTTGGCCACTGGTTGATTCATGAACCTATAACAATATATACATATATATCAAAGTATGTTCAAAATATATTTACAACACTTTTAATATATTTTGATGTTTTAAGTTTATTAAGTCAGCTGTCCTCGTTAGTAACCTATAACTAGTTGTCCACAGTTAGATATACAGAAATAAATCGATAAATATTATCTTGAATCAATCCACGACCCAGTGTATACGTATCTCAGTATTGATCACAACTCAAACTATACATATTTTGGAATCAACCTCAACCCTGTATAGCTAACTCCAACATTCACATATAGAGTGTCTATGGTTGTTCCGAAATATATATAGATGTGTCGACATGATAGGTCGAAACATTGTATACGTGTCTATGGTATCTCAAGATTACATAATATACAATACAAGTTGATTAAGTTATGGTTGGAATATATTTGTTACCAATTTTCACGTAGCTAAAATGAGAAAAATTATCCAATCTTGTTTTACCCATAACTTCTTCATTTTAAATCCGTTTTGAGTGAATCAAATTGCTATGGTTTCATATTGAACTCTATTTTATGAATCTAAACAGAAAAAGTATAGGTTTATAGTCGGAAAAATAAGTTACAAGTCGTTTTTGTAAAGGTAGTCATTTCAGTCGAAAGAACGACGTCTAGATGACCATTTTAGAAAACATACTTCCACTTTGAGTTTAACCATAATTTTTGGATATAGTTTCATGTTCATAATAAAAATCATTTTCTCAGAATAACAACTTTTAAATCAAAGTTTATCATAGTTTTTAATTAACTAACCCAAAACAGCCCGCGGTGTTACTACGACGGCGTAAATCCGGTTTTACGGTGTTTTTCGTGTTTCCAGGTTTTAAATCATTAAGTTAGCATATCATATAGATATAGAACATGTGTTTAGTTTATTTTAAAAGTCAAGTTAGAAGGATTAACTTTTGTTTGCGAACAAGTTTAGAATTAACTAAACTATGTTCTAGTGATTACAAGTTTAAACCTTCGAATAAGATAGCTTTATATGTATGAATCGAATGATGTTATGAACATCATTACTACCTTAAGTTCCTTGAATAAACCTACTGGAATAGAGAAAAATGGATCTAGCTTCAATGGATCCTTGGATGGCTCGAAGTTCTTGAAGCAGAATCATGACACGAAAACAAGTTCAAGTAAGATCATCACTTAAAATAAGATTGTTATAGTTATAGAAATTGAACCAAAGTTTGAATATGATTATTACCTTGTATTAGAATGATAACCTACTGTAAGAAACAAAGATTTCTTGAGGTTGGATGATCACCTTACAAGATTGGAAGTGAGCTAGCAAACTTGAAAGTATTCTTGATTTTATGAAACTAGAACTTTTGGAATTTATGAAGAACACTTAGAACTTGAAGATAGAACTTGAGAGAGATCAATTAGATGAATAAAATTGAAGAATGAAAGTGTTTGTAGGTGTTTTTGGTCGTTGGTGTATGGATTAGATATAAAGGATATGTTATTTTGTTTTCATGTAAATAAGTCATGAATGATTACTCATATTTTTGTAATTTTATGAGATATTTCATGCTAGTTGCCAAATGATGGTTCCCACATGTGTTAGGTGACTCACATGGGCTGCTAAGAGCTGATCATTGGAGTGTATATACCAATAGTACATACATCTAAAAGCTGTGTATTGTACGAGTACGAATACGGGTGCATACGAGTAGAATTGTTGATGAAACTGAACGAGGATGTAATTGTAAGCATTTTTGTTAAGTAGAAGTATTTTGATAAGTGTATTGAAGTCTTTCAAAAGTGTATAAATACATATTAAAACACTACATGTATATACATTTTAACTGAGTCGTTAAGTCATCGTTAGTCGTTACATGTAAGTGTTGTTTTGAAACTTTTAGGTTAACAATCTTGTTAAATGTTGTTAACCCAATGTTTATAATATCAAATGAGATTTTAAATTATTATATTATCATGATATTATCATGTATGAATATCTCTTAATATGATATATATACATTAAATGTCTTTACAACGATAATCATTACATATATGTCTCGTTTAAAAATCATTAAGTTAGTAGTCTTGTTTTTACATATGTAGTTCATTGTTAATATACTTAATGATATGTTTACTTATCATAGTATCATGTTAACTATATATATATATATATATCCATATATATGTCATCATATAATTTTTACAAGTTTTAACGTTCGTGAATCACCGGTCAACTTGGGTGGTCAATTGTCTATATGAAACATATTTCAATTAATCAAGTCTTAACAAGTTTGATTGCTTAACATGTTGGAAACATTTAATCATGTAAATATCAATCTCAATTAATATATATAAACATGGAAAAGTTCGGGTCACTACAGTACCTACCCGTTAAATAAATTTCGTCCCGAAATTTTAAGCTGTTGAAGGTGTTGATGAATCTTCTGGAAATAGATGCGGGTATTTCTTCTTCATCTGATCTTCACGCTCCCAGGTGAACTCGGGTCCTCTACGAGCATTCCATCGAACCTTAACAATTGGTATCTTGTTTTGCTTAAGTCTTTTAACCTCACGATCCATTATTTCGACGGGTTCTTCGATGAATTGAAGTTTTTCGTTGATTTGGATTTCATCTAACGGAATAGTGAGATCTTCTTTAGCAAAACATTTCTTCAAATTCGAGACGTGGAAAGTGTTATGTACAGCCGCGAGTTATTGAGGTAACTCAAGTCGGTAAGCTACTGGTCCGACACGATCAATAATCTTGAATGGTCCAATATACCTTGGATTTAATTTCCCTCGTTTACCAAATCGAACAACGCCTTTCCAAGGTGCAACTTTAAGCATGACCATCTCTCCAATTTCAAATTCTATATCTTTTCTTTTAATGTCAGCGTAGCTCTTTTGTCGACTTTGGGCAGTTTTCAACCGTTGTTGAATTTGGATGATCTTCTCGGTAGTTTCTTGTATAATCTCCAGACCCGTAATCTGTCTATCCCCCACCTCACTCCAACAAATCGGAGACCTGCACTTTCTACCATAAAGTGCTTCAAACGGTGCCATCTCAATGCTTGAATGGTAGCTGTTGTTGTAGGAAAATTCTGCTAACGGTAGATGTCGATCCCAACTGTTTCCGAAATCAATAACACATGCTCGTAGCATGTCTTCAAGCGTTTGTATCGTCCTTTCGCTCTGCCCATCAGTTTGTGGATGATAGGCAGTACTCATGTCTAGACGAGTTCCTAATGCTTGCTGTAATGTCTGCCAGAATCTTGAAATAAATCTGCCATCCCTATCAGAGATAATAGAGATTGGTATTCCATGTCTGGAGATGACTTCCTTCAAATACAGTCGTGCTAACTTCTCCATCTTGTCATCTTCTCTTATTGGTAGGAAGTGTGCGGATTTGGTGAGACGATCAACTATTACCCAAATAGTATCAAAACCACTTGCAGTCCTTGGCAATTTAGTGATGAAATCCATGGTAATGTTTTCCCATTTCCATTTCGGGATTTCAGGTTGTTGAAGTAGACCTGATGGTTTCTGATGCTCAACTTTAACCTTAGAACACGTCAAACATTCTCCTACGTATTTAGCAACATCGGCTTTCATACCCGGCCACCAAAAATGTTTCTTGAGATCCTTGTACATCTTCCCCGTTCCAGGATGTATTGAGTATCTGGTTTTATGAGCTTCTCTAAGTACCATTTCTCTCATATCTCCAAATTTTGGTACCCAAATCCTTTCAGCCCTATACCGGGTTCCGGGTTCCCGAATATTAAGATGATTCTCCGATCCTTTGGGTATTTCATCCTTTAAATTTCCCTCTTTTAAAACTCCTTGTTGCGCCTCCTTTATTTGAGTAGTAAGGTTATTATGAATCATTATATTCATAGATTTTACTCGAATGGGTTCTCTGTCCTTCCTGCTCAAGGAATCGGCTACCACATTTGCCTTCCCCGGGTGGTAACGAATCTCAAAGTCGTAATCATTCAATAATTCAATCCACCTACGCTGCCTCATATTCAGTTGTTTCTGATTAAATATGTGTTGAAGACTTTTGTGGTCGGTATATATAATACTTTTGACCCCATATAAGTAGTGCCTCCAAGTCTTTAATGCAAAAACAACCGCGCCTAATTCCAAATCATGCGTCGTATAATTTTGTTCGTGAATCTTCAATTGTCTAGACGCATAAGCAATCACCTTCGTTCGTTGCATTAATACACAACCGAGACCTTGCTTTGATGCATCACAATAAATCACAAAATCATCATTCCCTTCAGGCAATGACAATATAGGTGCCGTAGTTAGCTTTTTCTTCAATAACTGAAACGCTTTCTCTTGTTCATCATTCCATTCAAATTTCTTCCCTTTATGCGTTAATGCAGTCAAGGGTTTTGCTATTCTGGAAAAGTCTTGGATGAACCTTCTGTAGTAACCAGCTAGTCCTAAAAACTGGCGTATGTGTTTCGGAGTTTTCGGGGTTTCCCACTTTTCAACAGTTTCTATCTTTTCCGGATCCACCTTAATACCTTCTTTGTTCACTATGTGACCGAGGAATTGAACTTCTTCCAACCAAAATGCACACTTTGAAAACTTAGCGTACAATTCTTCCTTTCTCAATACTTCTAACACCTTTCTCAAATGTTCACCGTGTTCTTGGTCATTCTTTGAGTAAATAAGTATGTCATCAATGAAAACAATGACAAACTTGTCAAGGTATGGTCCACACACTCGGTTCATAAGGTCCATGAACACAGCTGGTGCATTAGTTAAACCAAACGGCATGACCATAAACTCGTAATGACCATAACGTGTTCTGAAAGCAGTCTTTGGAATATCATCTTCTTTCACCCGCATTTGATGATACCCAGAACGTAAGTCAATCTTTGAATAAACAGACGAGCCTTGTAGTTGATCAAATAAGTCGTCGATTCTCGGTAGTGGGTAGCGGTTCTTGATGGTAAGTTTGTTCAACTCTCGGTAGTCGATACACAACCTGAATGTACCATCTTTCTTCTTGACAAACAAAACAGGAGCTCCCCACGGTGATGTGCTTGGTCGAATGAAACCACGCTCTAAAAGTTCTTGTAATTGGCTTTGCAGTTCTTTCATCTCGCTGGGTGCGAGTCTGTAAGGAGCACGAGCTATTGGTGCAGCTCCTGGTACAAGATCTATTTGAAATTCAACGGATCGATGTGGGGGTAATCCCGATAATTCTTTCGGAAATACATCGGGAAATTCTTTTGCAATGGGAACATCATTGATGCTCTTTTCTTCAGTTTGTACTTTCTCGACGTGTGCTAGAACAGCATAGCAACCTTTTCTTATTAGTTTTTGTGCCTTCAAATTACTAATAAGATGTAGCTTCGTGTTGCCCTTTTCTCCGTACACCATTAAGGGTTTTCCTTTTTCTCGTATAATGCGAATTGCATTTTTGTAACAAACGATCTCTGCTTTCACTTCTTTCAACCAGTCCATACCGATTATCACATCAAAACTCCCTAACTCTACTGGTATTAAATCAATCTTAAATGTTTCGCTAACCAGTTTAATTTCTCGATTCTGACATATATTATCTGCTGAAATTAATTTACCATTTGCTAATTCGAGTAAAAATTTACTATCCAAAGGCGTCAATGGGCAACTTAATTTAGCACAAAAATCTCTACTCATATAGCTTCTATCCGCACCCGAATCAAATAAAACGTAAGCATATTTATTGTCAATAAGAAACGTACCCGTAACAAGCTCCGGGTCTTCCTGTGCCTCTGCCGCATTAATATTGAAAACTCTTCCGCAGCCTTGTCCATTCGTGTTCTCCTGGTTCGGGAAATTTCTAATAATGTGGCCCGGTTTTCCACATTTATAACAAACTACATTGGCATAGCTTGCTCCGACACTACTTGCTCCGCCATTACTCGTTCCGACACCATTTGTTCCTTTCGTTCTATTAACCCCTGGTCCGTAGACCTCACACTTCGCCGCGCTATGACCATTTCTTTTACACTTGTTGCAAAATTTGGTGCAGAACCCCGAGTGATACTTTTCACACCTTTGGCATAGCTGCTTCTGATTGTTGTTGTTGCGGTTATTATTGTTGTTGGGATGATTGTTGTAGTTGCTGTTGTTGTTGTTGTTGTTGTTGGGCCGTTTGTTGTAGTTGCGATTGATGTTGCGATTGTTGGGATAATTGTTGCGATTGCTGTTGTTGTTGTATTGGTGATTCTTATCACCATTTTCCTCCCACTTTCTTTTGACTTGCTTCACATTGGCCTCTTCAGCAGTCTGTTCTTTAATTCTTTCTTCAATCTGGTTCACTAGTTTGTGAGCCATTCTACATGCCTGTTGTATGGAGGTGGACTCGTGTGAACTTATATCTTCTTGGATTCTTTCCGGTAATCCTTTCACAAACGCGTCGATCTTCTCTTCCTCATCTTCGAATGCTCCCGGACACAATAGGCACAATTCTGTGAATCGTCTTTCATACGTGGTAATATCAAATCCTTGGGTTCGTAACCCTCTAAGTTCTGTCTTGAGCTTATTGACCTCGGTTCTGGGACGGTACTTCTCGTTCATCAAGTGCTTGAATGCTGACCACGGTAGTGCGTACGCATCGTCTTGTCCCACTTGCTCTAGATAGGTATTCCACCATGTTAACGCAGAACCTGTGAAGGTATGCGTAGCGTACTTCACTTTGTCCTCTTCAGTACACTTACTTATGGCAAACACCGATTCGACCTTCTCAGTCCAACGTTTCAATCCGATCGGTCCTTCGGTTCCATCAAATTCCAAAGGTTTGCAGGCAGTGAATTCTTTGTAGGTGCATCCTACACGATTTCCTGTACTGCTAGATCCAAGGTTATTGTTAGTATGTAGCGCAGCCTGTACTGCGGCTATGTTTGAAGCTAGAAAAGTACGGAATTCCTCTTCATTCATATTCACTGTGTGTCGAGTAGTCGGTGCCATTTCCTTCAAAATAGTCAAATGGAACAAGTTAATCATACAGAATATTAAGAGTAGTTAATAGTATTTCGTAGCATAATATGAACTCATTTATAAAAGCTTTTTCTTCATATTAGCGTTTTATAAGTTTAAATTCGGGTAGTACCTACCCGTTAAGTTCATACTTAGTAGCTAATATACAATTCAACTACTACAATTCTATATGAAAAACTGATTATAATAATATTTCGCGTTCAAACTTTTATACAATATTTTACAAACTTACAATACCGCTTATTTTACATAAAGCATGAAATATAGCACACAATAACTTTGATACAAGATAGTTGTGAAGATAATTCTAGCTAGTACACAAGTCGTTCAGCAAAGGCAATAAAGACACGTAATTCATACGTCCAGAAACAAGTCATGCATTCTGGTTTTACTAGGACTACTTCCCATCCTTGGTCTTGTGCAACATAACCGTTATGGCCGTTGATAAGACAGCGTGTTGTAACGTCGTCAAAGGGACGAGGGTTACGTAATGTCCAACAGTCCCGTAACAATCTAAAAACCTCATTTCTTACCCCAATTACCGACTCCGTCACTTGTGGGAACGTTTTGTTTAATAGCTGTAGCCCGATGTTCTTTTGCTCACTTTGGTGAGAAGCGAACATTACTAATCCATAAGCATAGCATGCTTCTTTATGTTGCATGTTAGCCGCTTTTTCTAAATCATGAAGTCCTATATTCGGATACATTGAGTCAAAATAATTTCTTAACCCGTTGCGTAAAATAGCATTTGAGTTCCCCGCAATATATGCATCAAAGTAAACACATCGTAACTTATGGGTTTCCCAATGTGATATCCCCCATCTTTCAAACGAAAGTCTCTTATAAACCAAGACATTCTTGGAACGTTCTTCGAATGTCTTACAAACTGATCTCGCCTTAAATAGTTGTGCCGAGGAATTCTGACCGACTCTAGACAAGATTTCATCAATCATGTCTCCGGGTAGGTCTCTTAAAATATTGGGTTGTCTATCCATTTTGTGTTTTTATACTGTAAAATAGACAAGAGTTAGATTCATAAAAAAAATACTTATTAATACAAGCAATTTTTACATATATCATAAAGCATAAGCACACTATATTACATATATTACACCACATGAATACAACTATCTTATTCCGACTTGCTTGTTTCTTCTTCTTCGGTTTTGGTTCGTTTTGCCAAGTTTCTAGGGATATATGATTTTCCCCTAATACGAGCCGTCGTTATCCACATTGGTTTAGAAAAACCTGGTGGTTTAGAGGTTCCCGGGTCATTGTTACAACTTAAGGACTTCGGGGGTTGACGATACATATAAAGTTCATCGGGGTTGGAATTAGATTTCTCTATTTTTATGCCCTTTCCCTTATTATTTTCTTTTGCCTTTTTAAATTCAGTTGGGGTAATTTCTATAACATCATCGGAATTCTCGTCGGAATCCGATTCATCGGAGAATTGGTAATCCTCCCAATATTTTGCTTCCTTGGCGGAAACACCATTGACCATAATTAACCTTGGTCGGTTGGTTGAGGATTTTCTTTTACTTAACCGTTTTATTATTTCCCCCACCGGTTCTATTTCTTCATCCGGTTCCGATTCTTCTTCCGGTTCCGATTCTTCTTCCGGTTCCGACTCTTCTTCCGGTTCCTCTTCGGGAACTTGTGAATCAGTCCACGAATCATTCCAATTTACATTTGACTCTTCATTATTATTAGGTGAGTCAATGGGACTTGTTCGAGAGGTAGACATCTATCACATAATATCAAACGCGTTAAGAGATTAATATATCACATAATATTCACATGTTAAAAATATATAGTTTCCAACAAAATTTGTTAAGCAATCATTTTTCAAGTAAACACGGTCGAAGTTCAGACTCACTAATGCATCCTAACAAACTCGATAAGACACACTAATGCAAAATTCTGGTTCTCTAAGACCAACGCTCGGATACCAACTGAAATGTCCCGTTCTTATTGATTAAAAACGTTCCATATTAATTGATTTCGTTGTGAGGTTTTGACCTCTATATGAGACGTTTTTCAAAGACTGCATTCATTTTTAAACAAACCATAACCTTTATTTCATCAATAAAGGTTTAAAAAGATTTACGTAGATTATCAAATATTGATAATCTAAAATATCCTGTTTACACACGACCATTACATAATGGTTTACAATACAAATATGTTACAACAAAATAAGTTTCTTGAATGTAGATTTTACACAATATCATACAAGCATGGACTCCAAATCTTGTCCTTATTTAAGTATGCAACAGCGGGAGCTCTTAATAATCACCTGAGAATAAACATGCTTAAAACGTCAACAAAAATGTTGGTGAGTTATAGGTTTAACCTATATATATCAAACCGTAACAATAGACCACAAGATTTCATATTTCAACACACATCCCATACATAGAGATAAAAATCATTCATATGGTGAACACCTGGTAACCGACATTAACAAGATGCATATATATAAGAATATCCCCATCATTCCGGGACACCCTTCGGATATGATATAAATTTCGAAGTACTAAAGCATCCGGTACTTTGGATGGGGTTTGTTAGGCCCAATAGATCTATCTTTAGGATTCGCGTCAATTAGGGTGTCTGTTCCCTAATTCTTAGATTACCAGACTTAATAAAAAGGGGCATATTCGATTTCGATAATTCAACCATAGAATGTAGTTTCACGTACTTGTGTCTATTTTGTAAATCATTTATAAAACCTGCATGTATTCTCATCCCAAAAATATTAGATTTTAAAAGTGGGAATATAACTCACTTTCACAGATTTTTTACTTCGTCGGGAAGTAAGACTTGGCCACTGGTTGATTCACGAACCTATAACAATATATACATATATATCAAAGTATGTTCAAAATATATTTACAACACTTTTAATATATTTTGATGTTTTAAGTTTATTAAGTCAGCTGTCCTCGTTAGTAACCTATAACTAGTTGTCCACAGTTAGATATACAGAAATAAATCGATAAATATTATCTTGAATCAATCCACGACCCAGTGTATACGTATCTCAGTATTGATCACAACTCAAACTATACATATTTTGGAATCAACCTCAACCCTGTATAGCTAACTCCAACATTCACATATAGAGTGTCTATGGTTGTTCCGAAATATATATAGATGTGTCGACATGATAGGTCGAAACATTGTATACGTGTCTATGGTATCTCAAGATTACATAATATACAATACAAGTTGATTAAGTTATGGTTGGAATATATTTGTTACCAATTTTCACGTAGCTAAAATGAGAAAAATTATCCAATCTTGTTTTACCCATAACTTCTTCATTTTAAATCCGTTTTGAGTGAATCAAATTGCTATGGTTTCATATTGAACTCTATTTTATGAATCTAAACAGAAAAAGTATAGGTTTATAGTCGAAAAAATAAGTTACAAGTTTTTTTTGTAAAGGTAGTCATTTCAGTCGAAAGAACGACGTCTAGATGACCATTTTAGAAAACATACTTCCACTTTGAGTTTAACCATAATTTTTGGATATAGTTTCATGTTCATAATAAAAATCATTTTCTCAGAATAACAACTTTTAAATCAAAGTTTATCATAGTTTTTAATTAACTAACCCAAAACAGCCCGCGGTGTTACTACGACGGCGTAAATCCGGTTTTACGGTGTTTTTCGTGTTTCCAGGTTTTAAATCATTAAGTTAGCATATCATATAGATATAGAACATGTGTTTAGTTTATTTTAAAAGTCAAGTTAGAAGGATTAACTTTTGTTTGCGAATAAGTTTAGAATTAACTAAACTATGTTCTAGTGATTACAAGTTTAAACCTTCGAATAAGATAGCTTTATATGTATGAATCGAATGATGTTATGAACATCATTACTACCTTAAGTTCCTTGGATAAACCTACTGGAAAAGAGAAAAATGGATCTAGCTTCAATGGATCCTTGGATGGCTCGAAGTTCTTGAAGCAGAATCATGACACGAAAACAAGTTCAAGTAAGATCATCACTTAAAATAAGATTATTATAATTATAGAAATTGAACCAAAGTTTGAATATGATTATTACCTTGTATTAGAATGATAACCTACTGTAAGAAACAAAGATTTCTTGAGGTTGGATGATCACCTTACAAGATTGGAAGTGAGCTAGCAAACTTGAAAGTATTCTTGATTTTATGAAACTAGAACTTTTAGAATTTATGAAGAACACTTAGAACTTGAAGATAGAACTTGAGAGAGATCAATTAGATGAAGAAAATTGAAGAATGAAAGTGTTTGTAGGTGTTTTTGGTCGTTGGTGTATGGATTAGATATAAAGGATATGTTATTTTGTTTTCATGTAAATAAGTCATGAATGATTACTCATATTTTTGTAATTTTATGAGATATTTCATGCTAGTTGCCAAATGATGGTTCCCACATGTGTTAGGTGACTCACATGGGCTGCTAAGAGCTGATCATTGGAGTGTATATACCAATAGTACATACATCTAAAAGCTATGTATTGTACGAGTACGAATACGGGTGCATACGAGTAGAATTGTTGATGAAACTGAACGAGGATGTAATTGTAAGCATTTTTGTTAAGTAGAAGTATTTTGATAAGTGTATTGAAGTCTTTCAAAAGTGTATAAATACATATTAAAACACTACATGTATATACATTTTAACTGAGTCGTTAAGTCATCGTTAGTCGTTACATGTAAGTGTTGTTTTGAAACTTTTAGGTTAACGATCTTGTTAAATGTTGTTAACCCAATGTTTATAATATCAAATGAGATTTTAAATTATTATATTATCATGATATTATCATGTATGAATATCTCTTAATATGATATATATACATTAAATGTCTTTACAACGATAATCGTTACATATATGTCTCGTTTAAAAATCATTAAGTTAGTAGTCTTGTTTTTACATATGTAGTTCATTGTTAATATACTTAATGATATGTTTACTTATCATAGTATCATGTTAACTATATATATATATATCCATATATATGTCATCATATAATTTTTACAAGTTTTAACGTTCGTGAATCACCGGTCAACTTGGGTGGTCAATTGTCTATATGAAACATATTTCAATTAATCAATTCTTAACAAGTTTGATTGCTTAACATGTTGGAAACATTTAATCATGTAAATATCAATCTCAATTAATATATATAAACATGGAAAAGTTCGGGTCACTACAGGTTTGCATGTATTAAAATGAATAGGGTAATTATCATTATAGCGTTAAGTTTAGTTACTAGGGTGCTCTGTTACGTAGAATCTATTGATAAACTTTTGATGAAATCTTGTGGTCTATCTTTATGACTCGAGCAATTAAACCTATAACTCACCAACATTCGTGTTGACCTTTTTATCATGTTTTATTCTCAGGTCCTTAGACTGCTTCCACTGTGATATGCTTGTTGCCTGCATGGAGTCTCTCATGCTTTGTACAAAGTTTATTGCATTCAAAATAAAAATGCGTTGTGTAATAAATAATTGGACTGTGATGTCAACCTGTAAATTAAAGACTTATGTATTTTGGGGTTTTGCTTATACCTAAGCACTCGCCCACATGTTTATAACTTTCTATGTTTATAAAGTCACTTATTTTAATGAATGCAATATTTTATCAAAACGTATCATATAGAGGTCAAAACCTCACTGTGGAATCAATGAATAACGTGTCGCGTCAATAGCGATTTTGACGGGTCGTTACAAGGACTAAGGATATGTTTCTAATATATGGGTCTGGTGAGGAGGAACTCGCTGTAAAAGATTACATGGACGCGAGTTTCCAAACTGATCGAGATGATTCTCGATCACAATCCAGTTATGTCTTCACGTTAAATGGAGGTGCGGTCTCTTGGAAGAGTTCAAAATAGGATGTTGTTGCATTATCCACTACAGAGTCGGAGTACATTGCCGCCTCATTGGCAGCTCAGGAGGCTGCATGGATGAAGAAATTCATCGACAACTTAGGAGTAGTCCCTTCCATTCAGGACCCTCTTGAGATCTTTTGTGACAACGAGGGTACGATTGCTCAAATCAAGGAACCTCGTGCTCACCAAAAGACACGTCACATTGAGCGGAGATTCAACTACATAAGGGATGAAGTTGAAAAGCGAAAGATATGTATTCGCAAAGTTCACACAGATCTTAACATAGCGGATCCACTCACGAAGCTCTTACATGGATCAAAACATGCAGGACATGTTTGTGCTTTAGGGCTTCGATATTTTAGTGATTGGTCATGATCTGTTTTAAGTATTGTAATAGAACGAAATTGTTCAAACTCATTAATATAATTATGGTATTAATTTATTTTGAGTTATGTTCCTATTTTGCATATTTTATCCATGAATAAGTAATTATTCTAAATTCCGTAGTCGATCACATTTATGGGAGCAAGTGTGAGGTTTAGACTATTATGAACTTGGATTGGTATACATTCGCGGGATGAATGTGGCGCAAGGTTGCAACCAAGATTCATAGATATTTGTGGGATACAAATATTGGAAGACCCGCCCTCAAGATTTACTAAATGGAGCCTTTGTGGTTGATCACATGTAATCTTAAGTAAAGGTGAATATCATTGTATCCTCTGACCTGAGATACATATTAGGTTCGGATATTCACTAAGTATTATGCCTTGATTCTTTCCTTCGCTATTCTGAAATATGGTAGTTCATAAGGAAGAGCTCAGGTGTAATACAAAGTATATATCTAGGACGTATGTAATCAAGATGGAATTTGTCCCTCTTATTCGTTGAGAGTCAGATGTCTAAGGCCTGATAAAGTTAAATCTAAAAGCGAGTGATCACTCTGTGTCTCTTGGATTTAACATGACATATAGGATGAAAGGATAGAATGAAAGATTCACCTATTCATATTCGAGATGGGAACTCGAAAGGGATGATTTTATTGAATGGCATAAAGTCGTAACATATTGGGGGTGATGGAAGGTCGTTAGGTGGTATCCGTCTCTTGCATTAATTTCTTATGTTTCTCGTGCAAGTGGGAGATTGAAGGTTTTTCGTATGCCCGAGAAACATATTTAATTAATGTGGCTAATATGTTATGATCCAAGTTGGGTCATACCTAATAACAAGCTTACCGACACCTCAAACGTATTTAAGTTTAACGATTGGATTATTACGTAAATACGCGATACTTAGATTTTAGAAAATCGAGTTTCTAAAATATTATTACTTGAGATAAATTATTTGGATAATTTCTATGATAAGGATTTAATTATTTATAGGTTTTAAATAATTAAGTTGTGTTATATTTTATAAAATGGTTTATAAAATGAAAGTAACCAAACAAATGACAAGTTTTATAAAAAAATTACATGTTTTTTTTATTCCTTGATGGGTGGCGGTTTTGTAAGCACAAAAGGGACTCACCCATGCATGTTTTGAGACTTTCAAGTGGACACAACTCCTCATGTACATGCTTAACATTGTTACCAATGCTTTGACTCAAGTAAGAGAAGAAATACATTCATTCAAACATCAAGATAAGTGCACTAGACTCCTTTTTCTTTTCTGCTGTGTATTCTGGCCGAATGTTTTTGGTGAGAAGAGGGGTTCTCGGGTTTGTTTGAAAGCTTATCTTCAAGTGTCAATAAATCCTAACCATAGTATTAGGTGTTGGTAAAAAGTTTGGAGTATAATCTCTTGAGGTTTCATTGTTTTGAGGCTTCATTCATCATCATTCCTTGTTGTATGCTACTGTCCAGATTTTAGAGTGTAAAAGAAAGGGTTCTAAGTTTGGTTTGAAAGTGATCAAGTGTCATTAAATCCAAACTATATTAAGGGTTGTGTTAGTGCAACAATAGCTTGGGTTTTTACACAAATTGTTCATCTTCTTGTTCTTCAAACTCACCCTCAATTAACTTGAGGAGGTAATTCATCTTCCCTCTTAATGTATATAAATATATATGTAAGTATTTATCCAAGACTTGATATTATCATGGAATTTAACCTTATAGCTTTACATATAAACATGAACTTAACCTTATGCTTCCGCTTGCTTTAACACTTATTCAAATTGGTTTTGTTATTATCTTAACTATAAGAACATGTTTTGAAACTTGTTAAATTCCATCATAGCTCACCAACATTATTGTTGACATTTTTAAGCATGTTTTCTCAGGTGCTTAGAGGTTTGTTGTTTCCGCTGTTAGACTTGCTGTTAAGGACCTGCTGTGTTAGATATCCTTTGCATAACTTAGAGATGTCTCAATCTTGAAACTTTTATTTTGCATTCGCAACTTATGTTATTTGAATAATGGCTTTGTAATGACCTCTGTGTCATGTTTTCTTTTGTAAACACTATGTTTTTATGAATGCAAACTGGTTTTCAAACAGCATGTAGTATTCAACCGTGTAAAGATCCTGTTGTTGACGACTCGTACACAATGGTTTTGTACGGGGCGTCACACAAGACCTAAACTGGATTAAGTTGATCGCGCTACCTTGAACTTGTGGAGTGATGTCAAATGGAAATATGAGTTACAGTAATATAATGACTGGGATTATATTACGGTAACTCATATAGAAGTTCCGACATCGCAAAATAAGGAATTTGGAGCGAGTCAAGTAGTTTATTTGGATAAATACAGCTTAGAACATACGACCGATAACCTCAAGTATGGGTAGAATTGTACAATGTGAGAATTAATTTTTATTATAACTTATTGATAGCGCGTAATCACGTCACAACTCGTGACTACTCGAAACTGTCCATCACCACCATTCACTACTTGGCACTACAAAAACACTACTTGGGCGTACTCATCATCTCCTACCACTAATCTTTACTACTTATCATTGCTAAACTACTACACAATGTCGCCTCTCACTGTTAGTCATGACAGATCACTACTCCTTACTACTTGTCGATGTTAGTTACTACTTAATGCTACCTATTACTACATACCACTACTAAGTGCTAATCATCACCACTAACATGTCTATGATTTACTACTAGCTTCTATACATCACAACTCATTGTTGATATATCTTAGAGAGTGAATTTCCTGTAACAGCCCGCGCAATCCGTAGTAGATATTGTCTGCTCTGACCTCTGACTTACCTATCATTTAGCTACCCGCGGTCTCATGGTTTTGATTTCCAATACGCGCGTACTAGGAGAGATACCCACACCCTCTCTCATAAAGGGTATTATGTTCTCCTTATCCACCGATGTGGGGCAAGTCTGATAACTCACCATGTTTTCAACATCAAGTCCGATGAAGTTCGTCATGAGTACGTTCTTACTCAACAAGCATAATCTTTATATACTGTCAACACCAGTGCTGATAGAAGCTTTTTCACTAGAGTATTCTGTCACAACATTTAGAATCTAATATCTTCCTTGGACAACGTGTACTCTATAGAACTATTAAACTGGGAAGTTTGGACCTTATGGTTGGAACGGACTGGCTATCTAATGACAAAGCCGAGGTTATTTGCGACCAGAAGGCTATTCGAATTCCTCTTACCGATGGCGAATCAATGATGTTGTACGAAGAGAAGATCAGTACACCGTGGTGTTACATTTAACTGCTCGAAAGTCCAGAAGTACATGAGATAAGGGTGTCTCGCAGTTCTGGCACATGTGAGCAAAATTGAATCAACATTTAAGAGACCCGAAGATGTCGCAATTGTTAGAAATTTTCCTTAAGGTCCTTCCGGAAGAGTTACCTAGTCTTCCACCTCACCGTGAAGATGAATTTCAGATTGATCTAGTGCCAGGAGTGACTCCACTGGCTCTTTCACCATATAGACTTGTACCCCCAGAGCTACAAGAGTTGTTGGCTATGAACGCCAAGCTAAGGAGCAAGGTGCTCACGTAGAATAGGAGCTCCCCATGGTGAAGAACATCAGGGTTGTAATACTCTGATCCGTGTCTGGTACAAACATATGGACTTTATGGCCAAGGAGTTCAAAGTTCGAGCTCTGGTCTTATTCGTTAAGAAAAAGGATGGATCGATGAGATTATGTATTGACTATAGAGAACTGAACAAGTTGACAATCAAGAATCGTACCCTTTGCTAAGAATTGATGACTTATTTGATCAACTACAGGGATCTAGCTGTTATTCAAAGATTGATCTGAGATCCGGTTACCACCAACTAAGAGTCAGAGATGCTGATATTCCAAAGACGACATTTAGAACACGCTATGGGCATTACGAATTTACAGTGATGCCGTTCGGTTTGACAAACGCACCGGCTGTGTTCATGGCCTTCATGAACCGAGTGTGTAAACCATACTTAGACAAATTCGTCATTGTGTTTATTAATGACATATTGGTGTACTCTAAGAACAGAGAAGAACACGAACAACATTTGTGTTCAGTACTGACAATGCTCAGAGAAGAGCAACTGTATGCGAAGTTCTCAAAATGTGACTTTTGGTTACAAGAAGTACAATTCCTTGGTCACGTTGTAGGCGCCAACAGAATACAAGTTGATCCGGTAAAGATTGCAACGGTTAAGGATTGGGAAACACCAAAGATACAAACTCAGATCCGACAATTTCTAGGTCTAGCTGGTTACTACAGGAGGTTCATTGAAGGTTTCTCTACGATTGCCCTACTATTAACCACGTTAACACATAAAGGCAAAAAGTATGAGTGGTCAGAACCACAAGAAGTTGCATTTCGGTTGTTAAAAGAGAAGTTAATGACTGCACCGATATTATCTCTACCCGAGGGGAATAAAGACTTTGTTATTTATTGTGATGCCTCACGGCAAGGAATGGGTTGCGTGCTAATGCAACGATACAAGGTCATTGCTTATGGATCGCGACAATTAAAGATTCACGAGTAGAACTATACTACGCACGACCTTGAACTAGGAGCTGTAGTCTTTGCACTCAAAATATGGAGACACTACCTGTATGGAACCAAGTTTACTATCTTCACTGACCATAAGAGTCTACGGCACATTTTCGATCAGAAACAGCTCAAAATGAGACAACGACGTTAGATGGAGTTACTAAATGATTACGATTGTGAAATTGAATACCATCCTGGAAAAGCAAATGTCATAGCAGACGCTCTGAGTAGGAAAGAGAGAGATAAAACTCTCAGGGTTAAAGCTCTTAACATAATTATTCGTACGAACCTTACGTCACAGATCCGTGTTGCACAACTGGAGGCTGTAAAACAAGAGAATGTTGATGTTGAATTTATCAAAGGGTTAGATAAGAAGTTCGACATAAAAGAGGACGGAACACGATATTTTGCTAACCGCATCTGGGTACCAAAATTTGGAGGGTTGAGAGAACTATGATGGATGAAGCACATAAGTCAAGGTACTCAATTCATCCTGGCTCAGACAAGATGTACCAAGATCTAAAAGCGTTTTATTGGTGGTCGAATTTGAAAGCAGACATTGCTACCTATGTCGGGAAGTGCTTGACTTGCGCTAATGTCAAGGCTGAACACCAGAAGCCATCAGGTCTGCTGACTCAACCGAAAATTCCACAGTGGAAATGGGAAAATATTTCAATGGATTTAATAACTAAACTTCCAAGAACTGCGGGAGGTTACGACGCTATTTGGGTTGTCGTGGATCGTCTCACAAAGTCCGCAAACTTTTTACCAGTAAGAGAATCTGACGGAATGCATAAGTTAGCACAACATTACATAAAAGAAATCATCTCTAGACATGGAATGCCTGTATCTATCATATCCAATCGCGACAGCAGTTTTACTTCTAGATTCTGGCAATCATTGCAAGAGGCAATGCGGACTTGTTTAAACTTGAGTACAACGTATCATCCCCAGACAGACGGCCAAAGTGAACGATGAAATGTACCGTTCTTATTGATTAAAAACGTTCCATATTAATTGATTTCGTTGCGAGGTTTTGACCTCTATATGAGACGTTTTTCAAAGACTGCATTCATTTTAAAACAAACCATCACCTTTATTTCATCAACAAAGGTTTAAAAAGCTTTATTTAGATTATCAAATAATGATAATCTAAAATATCCTGTTTACACACGACTATTACATAATGGTTTACAATACAAATATGTTACAACGAAATAAGTTTCTTGAATGCAGTTTTTACACAATATCATACAAGCATGGACTCCAAATCTTGTCCTTATTTAAGTATGCGACAGCGGAAGCTCTCAATAATCACCTGAGAATAAACATGCTTAAAACGTCAACAAAAAAATGTTGGTGAGTTATAGGTTTAACCTATATATATCAAATCGTAACAATAGACCACAAGATTTCATATTTCAATATACATCCCATACATAGAGATAAAAATTCATTCATATGGTGAATATCTAATAACCGACATTAATAAGATGCATATATAAGAATATCCCCATCATTCCGGGACACCCTTCGGATATGATATAAATTTCGAAGTACTAAAGCATCTGGTACTTTGGATGGGGTTTGTTAGGCCCAATAGATCTATCTTTAGGATTCGCGTCAATTAGGGTGTCTGTTCCCTAATTCTTATATTACCAGACTTAATAAAAAGGGGCATATTCGATTTCGATAATTCAACCATAGAATGTAGTTTCACGTACTTTTGTCTATTTTGTAAATCATTTATAAAACCTGCGTGTATTCTCATCCCAAAAATATTAGATTTTAAAAGTGGGACTATAACTCACTTTCACAGATTTTTTACTTCGTCGGGAAGTAAGACTTGGCCACTGGTCGATTCACGAACCTATAACAAATATGTACATATATATCAAAGTATGTTCAAAATATATTTACAACACTTTTAATACATTTTGATGTTTTAAGTTTATTAAGTCAGCTGTCCTCGTTAGTAACCTACAACTAGTTGTCCACAGTTAGATGTACAGAAATAAATCGATATATATTATCTTGAATCAATCCATGACCCAGTGTATACATATCTCAGTATTGATCACAACTCAAACTATATATATTTTGGAATCAACCTCAACCCTGTATAGCTAACTCCAACATTCACATATAGAGTGTATATGGTTGTTCCGAAATATATATAGACGTGTCGACATGATAGGTCGAAACATTGTATACGTGTCTATGGTATCTCAAGATTACATAATATACAATACAAGTTGATTAAGTTATAGTTGGAATAGATTTGTTACCAATTTTCACGTAGCTAAAATGAGTAGTTTTTACCAATTTTGTTTTGCTCGCCATTTCTTCGTTTCTAATCCGTTTTGAGTGATTTAAGCGACCACGGTTTCGTATTGAACTTGACTTTATGAAACTAAACAGAAAAGGTATAGGTTTATAGTCGGAAATACAAGTTACAAGTCGTTTTTGAAAGAGGTAGTCATTTCCGTCGAAAGAACGAGATCTTGATGACTGTTTTGAAAAACATACTTTCACTTTGAGTTTAACCATGATTTTTGGATATGGTTCCATGTTCATAAGAAAAATCATTTTCCCAGAAGTATAGCTTTTAAATCAAAGTTTTTCATAGTTTTTAATTATCCAAACCAAAACAGCCCCCGGTTGTAACTACGACGGCGTAAATCCGGTTTTATGGTGTTTATCGTGTTTCCGGGTTTTAAATCATTAAGTTAGCATATAATATATATATAGATCATGTGTACAGTTGATTTTAAAAGTGTAGTTAGAAGGATTAACTTTATTTGCGAACAAGTTTAGAATTAACTAAACTATGTTCTAGTGATTACTAGTTTACCACTTCGAATATGATAGCTTTTTATGTATGAATCGAATGATGTTATGAACATCATTACTACCTTAAGTTCCTTGGATAAACCTACTGGAAAATAGAAATATGGATCTAGCTTCACCGGATCCTTGGATGGCTCGAAGTTCTTGAAGCAGAATCATGACACGAAAACAAGTTCAAGTAAGATCATCACTTGAAATAAGATTGTTATAGTTATAGAAATTGAACCAAAGTTTGAATATGATTATTACCTTGTATTAGAATGATAACCTACTGTAAGAAACAAAGATTTCTTGAGGTTGGATGATCACCTTACAAGATTGGAAGTGAGCTAGCAAACTTGAAAGTATTCTTGATTTTATGTAACTAGAACTTGTAGAATTTATGAAGAACACTTAGAACTTGAAGTTAGAACTTGAGAGAGATCAATTAGATGAAGAAAATTGAAGAATGAAAGTGTTTGTAGGTTTTTTTGGTCGTTGGTGTATGGATTAGATATAAAGGATATGTAATTTTGTTTTCATGTAAATAAGTCATGAATGATTACTCATATTTTTGTAATTTTATGAGATATTTCATACTAGTTGCCAAATGATGGTTCTCACATGTGTTAGGTGACTCACATGGGCTGCTAAATATGCATCTAAAAGCTGTGTATTGTACGAGTACGAATACGGGTGCATACGAGTAGAATTGTTGATGAAACTGAACGAGGATGTAATTGTAAGCATTTTTGTTAAGTAGAAGTATTTTGATAAGTGTCTTGAAGTCTTTCAAAAGTATATGAATACATATTAAAACACTACATGTATATACATTTTAACTGAGTCGTTAAGTCATTGTTAGTCGTTACATGTAAGTGTTGTTTTGAGACCTTTAGGTTAACGATCTTGTTAAATGTTGTTAACCCAAAGTTTATAATATCAAATGAGATTTTAAATTATTATATTATCATGATATTATGATATATTAATATATCTTAATATGATATATACATTTAAATGTCGTTACAACGATAATCGTTACATATATGTCTCGTTTCGAAATCCTTAAGTTAGTAGTCTTGTTTTTACTTATGTAGTTCATTGTTAATATACTTAATGATATATTTAATTATCATATTATCATGTTATATATAATATAAAAATGTATTAATATGCTTCATATATATTTAGTAAGATGTGGTTATAACGATAATCGTTATATGTATCGTTTCAAGTTTCATACGTCAATAGTCTCCTTTTTAAGTATATAACTTATTGTTACTATTTTTAATGAGATACTTGATGATCATTATATCATGTTAAACATATATATTTATTCATTTATGTATCATCATGTCATATACAACTTATAGCGTTCGTGAATCATTGATAAAACTGGGTAATCAGACGTTTACAAAATTTCCGTTTCAATTAACCAAGTCTTAACAAGTTTGATTGTTTAACATGTTGAAAATATTTAATCATGTAAATATAGTTTTCATTAAACATATAATCATAGAAAGGTTCGGAAAAGTTCGGGTCACTACAGTACCTACCCGTTAAATAAATTTCGTCCCGAAATTTTAAGCGATTAGAGGTGTTGGCTCATCTTCTGGAAATAAGTGCGGGTACTTCTTCTTCATCTGATCTTCTCGTTCCCAGGTGAACTCGGGTCCTCTATGAGCATTTCATCGAACCTTAACAATCGGTATCTTATTTTGTTTAAGTCTCTTAACCTCACGATCCATTATTTCAACGGGTTCTTCAATGAATTGAAGTTTTTCATTGATTTGGATTTCGTCCAACGGAATAGTGAGATCTTCTTTAGCAAAACATTTCTTCAAATTCGAGACATGGAAAGTGTTATGTACAGCCGCGAGTTGTTGAGGTTACTCAAGTCGGTAAGCTACTGGTCTGACACGATCAATAATCTTAAATGGTCCAATATACCTTGGATTTAATTTCCCTCGTTTACCAAATCGAACAACACCTTTCCAAGGTGCAACCTTAAGCATGACCATCTCTCCAATTTCAAATTCTATATCTTTTCTTTTAATGTCGGCGTAGCTTTTTTGTTGACTTTGGGCGGTTTTCAACCGTTGTTGAATTTGGATGATCTTCTCAGTAGTTTCTTGTATTATCTCCGGACCCGTAATCTGTCTATCCCCCACTTCACTCCAACAAATCGGAGACCTGCACTTTCTATCATAAAGTGCTTCAAACGGAGCCATCTCAATGCTTGAATAGTAGCTATTGTTGTAGGAAAATTCTGCTAACGGTAGATGTCGATCCCAACTGTTTCCGAAATCAATAACACATGCTCGTAGCATGTCTTCAAGCGTTTGTATCATCCTTTCACTCTGCCCATCAGTTTGTGGATGATAGGTAGTACTCATGTCTAGACGAGTTCCTAATGCTTGCTGTAATTTCTGCCAGAATTTTGAAATAAATCTGCCATCCCTATCAGAGATAATAGAGATTGGTATTCCATGTCTGAAGACGACTTCCTTCAAATACAGTCGTGCTAACTTCTCCATCTTGTCATCTTCTCTTATTGGTAGGAAGTGTGCTGATTTGGTGAGACGATCAACTATTACCCAAATAGTATCAAAACCACTTGCAGTCCTTGGCAATTTAGTGATGAAATCCATGGTAATGTTTTCCCATTTTCATTCCGGGATTTCGGGTGTTGAAGTAGACCTGATGGTTTCTAATACTCCGCTTTGACCTTAGAACACGTCAAACATTCCCCTACGTATTTAGCAACATCGGCTTTCATACCTGGCCACCAAAAATGTTTCTTGAGATCCTTGTACATCTTCCCCGTTCCAGGATGTATTGAGTATCTGGTTTTATGAGCTTCTCTAAGTACCATTTCTCTCATATCTCCAAATTTTGGTACCTAAATCCTTTCAGCCCTATACCGGGTTCAATCTTCCCGAATATTAAGATGCTTCTCCGATCCTTTGGGTATTTCATTCTTTAAATTTCACTCTTTTAAAACTCCTTGTTGCGCCTCCTTTATTTGAGTAGTAAGGTTATTGTGAATTATTATATTCATAGATTTTACTCGAATGGGTTCTCTGTCCTTTCTACTCAAGGCGTCAGCTACCACATTTGCCTTCCCCGGGTGGTAACGAATCTCAAAGTCGTAATCATTCAACAATTCAATCCACCTACACTGCCTCATGTTCAGTTGTTTCTGATTAAATATGTGTTGAAGACTTTTGTGGTCGGTATATATAATACTTTTGACCCCATATAAGTAGTGCCTCCAAGTCTTTAATGCAAAAACAACCGCGCCTAATTCTAAATCATGCGTCGTATAATTTTGCTCGTGAATCTTCAATTGTCTAGACGCATAAGCAATTACCCTCGTTCGTTGCATTAATACACAACCGAGACCTTGCTTTGAGGCGTCACAATATATCACAAAATCATCATTTCCTTCAGGCAATGACAATATAGGTGCCATAGTTAGCTTTTTCTTCAATAACTGAAACGCTTTCTCTTGTTCATCCTTCCATTCAAATTTCTTCCCTTTATGCGTTAATGCAGTCAAGGGTTTTACTATTCTGGAAAAGTCTTGGATGAACCTTCTGTAGTAACCAGCTAGTCCTAAAAACTGGCGTATGTGTTTCGGAGTTTTCGGGGTTTCCCACTTTTCAACAGTTTCTATCTTTGCCGGATCCACCTTAATACCTTCTTTGTTCACTATGTGACCGAGGAATTGAACTTCTTCCAACCAAAATGCACACTTTGAAAACTTAGCGTACAATTCTTCCTTCCTCAATACTTCTAACACCTTTCTCAAATGTTCACCGTGTTCTTGGTCATTCTTTGAGTAAATAAGTATGTCATCAATGAAAACAATGACAAACTTGCCAAGGTATGGTCCACACACTCGGTTCATAAGGTCCATGAACACAGCTGGTGCATTAGTTAAACCAAACGGCATGACCATAAACTCGTAATGACCGTAACGTGTTCTGAAAGCAGTCTTTGGAATATCATCTTCTTTCACCCGCATTTGATGATACCCGGAACGTAAGTCAATCTTTGAATAAACAGACGAGCCTTGTAGTTGATCAAATAAGTCATCGATTCTCGGTAGTGGGTAGCGGTTCTTGATGGTAAGTTTGTTCAACTCTCGGTAGTCGATACACAACCTGAATGTACCATCTTACTTCTTGACAAACAAAACAGGAGCTCCCCACGGTGATGTGCTTGGTCGAATGAAACCACGCTCTAAAAGTTCTTGTAATTGGCTTTGCAGTTCTTTCATCTCACTGGGTGCGAGTCTGTAAGGAGCACGAGCTATTGGTGCAGCTCCTGGTGTAAGATCTATTTGAAATTCAACGGATCGATGTGGGGGTAATCCCGGTAATTCTTTCGGAAATACATCGGGAAATTCTTTTGCGATGGGAACATCATTGATGCTCTTTTCTTCAGTTTGTACTTTCTCGACGTGTGGTAGAACAGCATATCAACCTTTTCTTATTAGTTTTTGTGCCTTCAAATTACTAATAAGATGTAGCTTCGTGTTGCCCTTTTCTCCGTACACCATTAAGGGTTTTCCTTTTTCTCGTATAATGCGAATTGCATTTTTGTAACAAACGATCTCTGCTTTCACTTCTTTCAACCAGTCCATACCGATTATCACATCAAAACTCCCTAACTCTACTGGTATCAAGTCAATCTTAAATGTTTCACTAACCAGTTTAATTTCTCGATTCCGACATATATTATCTGCTGAAATTAATTTACCATTTGCTAATTCGAGTAAAAATTTACTATCCAAAGGCGTCAATAGACAACTTAATTTAGCACAAAAATCTCTACTCATATAGCTTCTATCCGCACCCGAATCAAATAAAACGTAAGCAGATTTATTGTCAATAAGAAACGTACCCGTAACAAGCTCCGGGTCTTCCTGTGCCTCTGCCGCATTAATATTGAAAACTCTTCCGCAGCCTTGTCCATTCGAGTTCTCCTGGTTCGGGCAATTTCTAATAATGTGGCCTGGTTTTCCACATTTATAACAAACTACATTGGCATAACTTACTCCGACACTACTTGCTCCACCATTACTCGTTCCGACACCATTTGTACCTTTCGTTCTGTTAACTCCTGGTCCGTAGACCTCACACTTCATTGCGCTATGACCATTTCTTTTACACTTGTTGCAAAATTTGGTGCAGAACCCCGAGTGATACTTTTCACACCTTTGGCATAGCTGCTTCTGATTATTGTTGTTGTTGCGGTTGTTATTGTTATTGGGATGATTGTTGTAGTTGCTGTTGCTGTTGTTGTTGTTGTTGTTGTTGTTGGGCCGTTTGTTGTAGTTGCGATTAATGTTGCGATTGTTGGGATAGTTGTTGCGATTATTGTTGTAATTGCTGTTGTTGTTGTATTGGTGATTCTTATCACTGTTTTCCTCCCACTTTCTTTTGACTTGCTTCACATTGGCCTCTTCAGTCACCTGTTCTTTAATTCTTTCCTCAATCTGGTTCACTAGTTAGTAAGCCATTCTACATGCCTATTGTATGGAGGCGGGCTCGTGTAAACTTATATCTTCTTGGATTCTTTCCGGTAATCCTTTCACAAACGCGTTGATCTTCTCTTCCTCATCTTCAAACGCTCCCGGACACAATAGGCACAATTCTGTGAATTGTCTTTCATACGTGGTAATATCAAATCCTTGGGTTCGTAACCCTCTAAGTTCTGCCTTGAGCTTATTGACCTCGGTTCTGGGACGGTACTTCTCGTTCATCAAGTGCTTGAATGCTGACCACGGTAGTGCGTAAGCATCATCTTGTCCCACTTGCTCTAGATAGGTATTCCACCATGTTAACACAGTACCTGTGAAGGTATGCGTACCGTACTTCACTTTGCCCTCTTCAGTACACTTACTTATAGCAAACACCGATTCGATCTTCTCGGTCCACCGTTTCAATCCGATCGGTCCTTCGGTCCATCAAATTCCAAAGGTTTGCAGGCAGTGAATTCTTTGTAGGTGCATCCTACACGATTTCCTCTACTACTAGATCCAAGGTTATTGTTGGTATGTAGCGCAGCCTGCACTGCGGCTATGTTTGAAGCAAGAAAGGCACGAAATTCCTCTTCGCTCATATTCAAGGTGTGTCGAGTAGTTGGTGCCATTTCCTTCAAAATAGTCAAATGAAACAAGTTAATCATACAGAATATTAAGAGTAGTCAATAGTATCTCGTAGCATAATATGAACTCATTTATAAAAGCTTTTTCTTCATATTAGCATTTTATAAGTTTAAATTCGGGTAGTACCTACCCATTAAGTTCATACTTAGTAGCTAATATACAATTCAACTACTACAATTCTATATGAAAAACTGATTATAATAATATTTCGCGTTCAAACTTTTACACAATATTTTACAAACTTACAATACCGTTTATTTTACATATAGCATGAAATATAGCACACAATAAATTTGATACAAGATGGTTGTGAAGATAATTCTAGCTAGTACACAAGTCGTTCAGCAAAGGCAATAAAGACACGTAATTCATACATGTAAGTGTTGTTTTGAAACCTTTAGGTTAACGATCTTGTTAAATGTTGTTAACCCAATGTTTATAATATCAAATGAGATTTTAAATTATTATATTATCATGATATTATCATGTATGAATATCTCTTAATATGATATATATACATTAAATGTCTTTACAACGATAATCGTTACATATATGTCTCGTTTAAAAATCATTAAGTTAGTAGTCTTGTTTTTACATATGTAGTTCATTGTTAATATACTTAATGATATGTTTACTTATCATAGTATCATGTTAACTATATATATATCCATATATATGTCATCATATAGTTTTTACAAGTTTTAACGTTCGTGAATCACCGGTCAACTTGGGTGGTCAATTGTCTATATGAAACATATTTCAATTAATCAAGTCTTAACAAGTTTGATTGCTTAACATGTTGGAAACATTTAATCATGTAAATATCAATCTCAATTAATATATATAAACATGGAAAAGTTCGGGTCACTACAGTACCTACCCGTTAAATAAATTTCGTCCCGAAATTTTAAGCTGTTGAAGGTGTTGACGAATCTTCTGGAAATAGATGCGGGTATTTCTTCTTCATCTGATCTTCACGCTCCCAGGTGAACTCGGGTCCTCTACGAGCATTCCATCGAACCTTAACAATTGGTATCTTGTTTTGCTTAAGTCTTTTAACCTCACGATCCATTATTTCGACGGGTTCTTCGATGAATTGAAGTTTTTCGTTGATTTGGATTTCATCTAACGGAATAGTGAGATCTTCTTTAGCAAAACATTTCTTCAAATTCGAGACGTGGAAAGTGTTATGTACAGCCGCGAGTTGTTGAGGTAACTCAAGTCGGTAAGCTACTGGTCCGACACGATCAATAATCTTGAATGGTCCAATATACCTTGGATTTAATTTCCCTCGTTTACCAAATCGAACAACGCCTTTCCAAGGTGCAACTTTAAGCATGACCATCTCTCCAATTTCAAATTCTATATCTTTTCTTTTAATGTCAGCGTAGCTCTTTTGTCGACTTTGGGCGGTTTTCAACCGTTGTTGAATTTGGATGATCTTTTCGGTAGTTTCTTGTATAATCTCCGGACCCGTAATCTGTCTATCCCCCACTTCACTCCAACAAATCGGAGACCTGCACTTTCTACCATAAAGTGCTTCAAACGGCGCCATCTCAATGCTTGAATGGTAGCTGTTGTTGTAGGAAATTCTGCTAACGGTAGATGTCGATCCCAACTGTTTCCGAAATCAATAACACATGCTCGTAGCATGTCTTCAAGCGTTTGTATCGTTCTTTCGCTCTGCCCATCAGTTTGTGGATGATAGGCAGTACTCATGTCTAGACGAGTTCCTAATGCTTGCTGTAATGTCTGCCAGAATCTTGAAATAAATCTGCCATCCCTATCAGAGATAATAGAGATTGGTATTCCATGTCTGGATATGACTTCCTTCAAATATAGTCGTGCTAACTTCTCCATCTTGTCATCTTCTCTTATTGGCAGGAAGTGTGCTGATTTGGTGAGACGATCAACTATTACCCAAATAGTATCAAAACCACTTGCAGTCCTTGGCAATTTAGTGATGAAATCCATGGTAATGTTTTCCCATTTCCATTCTGGGATTTCGGGTTGTTGAAGTAGACCTGATGGTTTCTGATGCTCAGCTTTGACCTTAGAACACGTCAAACATTCTCCTACGTATTTAGCAACATCGGCTTTCATACCCGGCCACCAAAAATATTTCCTGAGATCCTTGTACATCTTCCCCGTTCCAGGATGTATTGAGTATCTGGTTTTATGAGCTTCTCTAAGTACCATTTCTCTCATATCTCCAAATTTTGGTACCCAAATCCTTTCAGCCCTATACCGGGTTCCGTCTTCCCAAATATTAAGATGCTTCTCCGATCCTTTGGGTATTTCATCCTTTAAATTTCCCTCTTTTAAAACTCCTTGTTGCGCCTCCTTTATTTGAGTAGTAAGGTTATTATGAATCATTATATTCATAGATTTTACTCGAATGGGTTCTCTGTCCTTCCTGCTCAAGGCATCGGCTACCACATTTGCCTTCCCCGGGTGGTAACGAATCTCAAAGTCGTAATCATTCAATAATTCAATCCACCTACGCTGCCTCATATTCAGTTGTTTCTGATTAAATATGTGTTGAAGACTTTTGTGGTCGGTATATATAATACTTTTGACCCCATATAAGTAGTGCCTCCAAGTCTTTAATGCAAAAACAACCGCGCCTAATTCCAAATCATGCGTCGTATAATTTTGTTCGTGAATCTTCAATTGTCTAGACGCATAAGCAATCACCTTCGTTCGTTGCATTAATACACAACCGAGACCTTGCTTTGATGCATCACAATAAATCACAAAATCATCATTCCCTTCAGGCAATGACAATATAGGTGCCGTAGTTAGCTTTTTCTTCAATAACTGAAACGCTTTCTCTTGTTCATCATTCCATTCAAATTTCTTCCCTTTATGCGTTAATGCAGTCAAGGGTTTTGCTATTCTGGAAAAGTCTTGGATGAACCTTCTGTAGTAACCAGCTAGTCCTAAAAACTGGCGTATGTGTTTCGGAGTTTTCGGGGTTTCCCACTTTTCAACAGTTTCTATCTTTGCCGGATCCACCTTAATACCTTCTTTGTTCACTATGTGACCGAGGAATTGAACTTCTTCCAACCAAAATGCACACTTTGAAAACTTAGCGTACAATTCTTCCTTCCTCAATACTTCTAACACCTTTCTCAAATGTTCACCGTGTTCTTGGTCATTCTTTGAGTAAATAAGTATGTCATCAATGAAAACAATGACAAACTTGTCAAGGTATGGTCCACACACTCGGTTCATAAGGTCCATGAACACAGCTGGTGCATTAGTTAAACCAAACGGCATGACCATAAACTCGTAATGACCGTAACGTGTTCTGAAAGCAGTCTTTGGAATATCATCTTCTTTCACCCGCATTTGATGATACCCGGAACGTAAGTCAATCTTTGAATAAACAGACGAGCCTTGTAGTTGATCAAATAAGTCATCGATTCTCGGTAGTGGGTAGCGGTTCTTGATGGTAAGTTTGTTCAACTCTCGGTAGTCGATACACAACCTGAATGTACCATCTTTCTTCTTGACAAACAAAACAGGAGCTCCCCATGGTGATGTGCTTGGTCGAATGAAACCACGCTCTAAAAGTTCTTGTAATTGGCTTTGCAGTTCTTTCATCTCGCTGGGTGCGAGTCTGTAAGGAGCACGAGCTATTGGTGCAGCTCCTGGTACAAGATCTATTTGAAATTCAACGGATCGATGTGGGGGTAATCCCGGTAATTCTTTCGGAAATACATCGGGAAATTCTTTTGCAATGGGAACATCATTGATGCTCTTTTCTTCAGTTTGTACTTTCTCAACGTGTGCTAGAACAGCATAGCAACCTTTTCTTATTAGTTTTTGTGCCTTCAAATTACTAATAAGATGTAGCTTCGTGTTGCCCTTTTCTCCGTACACCATTAAGGGTTTTCCTTTTTCTCGTATAATGTGAATTGCATTTTTGTAACAAACGATCTCCGCTTTCACTTCTTTCAACCAGTCCATACCGATTATCACATCAAAACTCCCTAACTCTACTGGTATCAAATCAATCTTAAATGTTTCGCTAACCAGTTTAATTTCTCGATTCCGACATATATTATCTGCTGAAATTAATTTACCATTTGCTAATTCGAGTAAAAATTTACTATCCAAAGGCGTCAATGGACAACTTAATTTAGCACAAAAATCTCTACTCATATAGCTTCTATCCGCACCCGAATCAAATAAAACGTAAGCAGATTTATTGTCAATAAGAAACGTACCCGTAACAAGCTCCGGGTCTTCCTGTGCCTCTGCCGCATTAATATTGAAAACTCTTCCACGGCCTTGTCCATTCGTGTTCTCCTGGTTCGGGCAATTTCTAATAATGTGGCCCGGTTTTCCACATTTATAACAAACTACATTGGCATAACTTGCTCCGACACTACTTGCTCCGCCATTACTCGTTCCGACACCATTTGTTCCTTTCGTTCTATTAACCCCTGGTCCGTAGACCTCACACTTCGCCGCGCTATGACCATTTCTTTTACACTTGTTGCAAAATTTGGTGCAGAACCCCGAGTGATACTTTTCACACCTTTGGCATAGCTGCTTCTGATTGTTGTTGTTGTTGCGGTTATTATTGTTGTTGGGATGATTGTTGTAGTTGCTGTTGCTGTTGTTGTTGTTGTTATTGTTGGGCCGTTTGTTGTAGTTGCGATTGATGTTGCGATTGTTGGGATAATTGTTGCGATTATTGTTGTAATTGCTGTTGTTGTTGTATTGGTGATTCTTATCACCGTTTTCCTCCCACTTTCTTTTGACTTGCTTCACATTGGCCTCTTCAGCAGTCTGTTCTTTAATTCTTTCTTCAATCTGGTTCACTAGTTTGTGAGCCATTCTACATGCCTGTTGTATAGAGGCGGGCTCGTGTGAACTTATATCTTCTTGGATTCTTTCCGGTAATCCTTTCACAAATGCGTCGATCTTCTCTTCCTCATCTTCGAATGCTCCCGGACACAATAGGCACAATTCTGTGAATCGTCTTTCGTACGTGGTAATATCAAATCCTTGGGTTCGTAACCCTCTAAGTTCTGTCTTGAGCTTATTGACCTCGGTTCTGGGACGGTACTTCTCGTTCATCAAGTGCTTGAATGCTGACCACGGTAGTGCGTACGCATCGTCTTGTCCCACTTGCTCTAGATAGGTATTCCACCATGTTAACGCAGAACCTGTGAAGGTATGCATAGCGTACTTCACTTTGTCCTCTTCAGTACACTTACTTATGGCAAACACCGATTCGACCTTCTCGGTCCACCGTTTCAATCCGATCGGTCCTTCGGTTCCATCAAATTCCAAAGGTTTGCAGGCAGTGAATTCTTTGTAGGTGCATCCTACACGATTTCCTGTACTGCTAGATCCAAGGTTATTGTTGGTATGTAGCGCAGCCTGTACTGCGGCTATGTTTGAAGCTAGAAAAGTACGGAATTCCTCTTCATTCATATTCACGGTGTGTCGAGTAGTCGGTGCCATTTCCTTCAAAATAGTCAAATGGAACAAGTTAATCATACAGAATATTAAGAGTAGTTAATAGTATTTCGTAGCATAATATGAACTCATTTATAAAAGCTTTTTCTTCATATTAGCGTTTTATAAGTTTAAATTCGGGTAGTACCTACCCGTTAAGTTCATACTTAGTAGCTAATATACAATTCAACTACTACAATTCTATATGAAAAACTGATTATAATAATATTTCGCGTTCAAACTTTTATACAATATTTTACAAACTTACAATACCGCTTATTTTACATAAAGCATGAAATATAGCACACAATAACTTTGATACAAGATATTTGTGAAGATAATTCTAGCTAGTACACAAGTCGTTCAGCAAAGGCAATAAAGACACGTAATTCATACGTCCAGAAACAAGTCATGCATTCTGGTTTTACTAGGACTACTTCCCATCCTTGGTCTTGTGCAACATAACCGTTATGGCCGTTGATAAGACAGCGTGTTGTAACGTCGTCAAAGGGACGAGGGTTACGTAATGTCCAACAGTCCCGTAATAATCTAAAAACCTCATTTCTTACCCCAATTACCGACTCCGTCACTTGTGGAAACGTTTTGTTTAATAGTTGTAGCCCGATGTTCTTGTTCTCACTTTGGTGAGAAGCGAACATTACTAATCCGTAAGCATAACATGCTTCTTTATGTTGCATGCTAGCCGCTTTTTCTAAATCACGAAGTCCAATATTCGAATATATTGAGTCAAAATAATTTATTAACCCGTTGCGTAAAATAGCATTTGGGTTCCCCGCAATATATGCGTCAAAGTAAACACATCGTAACTTATGGGTTTCCCAATGTGATATCCCCCATCTTTCAAACGAAAGTCTCTTATAAACCAAGACATTCTTGGAACGTTCTTCGAATGTCTTACAAACTGATCTCGCCTTAAATAGTTGTGCCGAGGAATTCTGGCCGACTCTAGACAAGATTTCATCAATCATGTCTCCGGGTAGGTCTCTTAAAATATTGGGTTGTCTATCCATTTTGTGTTTTTAAACTGTAAAATAGACAAGAGTTAGATTCATAAAAAAATACTTATTAATACAAGCAATTTTTACATATATCATAAAGCATAAGAACACTATATTACATATATTACACCACACGAATACAACTATCTTATTCCGACTAGCTCGTTTCTTCTTCTTCGGTTTTGGTTCGTTTTGCCAAGTTTCTAGGGATATATGATGTTCCCCTAATACGAGCCGTCGTTGTCCACGTTGATTTAGAAAAACCTGGTGGTTTAGAGGTTCCCGGGTCATTGTTACAACTTAAGAACTTCGGGGGTTGACGATACATATAAAGTTCATCGGGGTTGGAATTAGATTTCTCTATTTTTATGCCCTTTCCCTTATTATTTTCTTTTGCCTTTTTAAATTCAGTTGGGGTAATTTCTATAACATCATTGGAATTCTCGTCGGAATCCGATTCATCGGAGAATTGGTAATCCTCCCAATATTTTGCTTCCTTGGCGGAAACACCATTGACCATAATTAACCTTGGTCGGTTGGTTGAGGATTCTCTTTTACTTAACCGTTTTATTATTTCCCCCACCGGTTCCGATTCTTCTTCCGGTTCCGATTCTTCGTCCTGTTCCGATTCTTCTTCCGGTTCCGACTCTTCTTCCGGTTCCTCTTCGGGAACTTGTGAATCAGTCCATGAATCATTCCAATTTACATTTGACTCTTCATTATTATTAGGTGAGTCAATGGGACTTGTTCTAGAGGTAGACATCTATCACATAATATCAAACACGTTAAGAGATTAATATATCACATAATATTCATATGTTAAAAATATATAGTTTCCAACAAAAATGTTAAGCAATCATTTTTAAAGAAAACACGGTCGAAGTCCAGAATCACTAATGCATCCTAACAAACTCGATAAGACACACTAATGCAAATTTTCTGGTTCTCTAAGACCAACGCTCGGATACCAACTGAAATGTCCCATTCTTATTGATTAAAAACGTTCCATATTAATTGATTTCGTTGCGAGGTTTTGACCTCTATATGAGACGTTTTTCAAAGACTGCATTCATTTTTAAAACAAACCATAACCTTTATTTCATAGATAAAGGTTTTAAAAAGCTTTACGTAGATTATCAAATAATGATAATCTAAAATATCCTGTTTACACACGACCATTACATAATGGTTTACAATACAAATATGTTACAACAAAATAAGTTTCTTGAATGCAGTTTTTACACAATATCATACAAGCATGGACTCCAAATCTCGTCCTTATTTAACTATGCGACAGCGGAAGCTCTTAATAATCACCTGAGAATAAACATGCTTAAAACGTCAACAAAAATGTTGGTGAGTTATAGGTTTAACCTATATATATCAAATCATAATAATAGACCACAAGATTTCATATTTCAATACACATCCCATACATAGAGATAAAAATCATTCATATGGTGAACACCTGGTAACCGACATTAACAAGATACATATATAAGAATATCCCCATCATTCCGGGACACCCTTCGGATATGATATAAATTTCGAAGTACTAAAGCATCCGGTACTTTGGATGGGGCTTGTTGGGCCCGATAGATCTATCTTTAGGATTCGCGTCAATTAGGGTGTCTGTTCCCTAATTCTTAGATTACCAGACTTAATAAAAAGGGGCATATTTGATTTCGATAATTCAACCATAGAATGTAACTTCTCCATCTTGTCATCTTCTCTTATTGGCAGGAAGTGTGCTGATTTGGTGAGACGATCAACTATTACCCAAATAGTATCAAAACCACTTGCAGTCCTTGGCAATTTAGTGATGAAATCCATGGTAATGTTTTCCCATTTCCATTCTGGGATTTCGGGTTGTTGAAGTAGACCTGATGGTTTCTGATGCTCAGCTTTGACCTTAGAACACGTCAAACATTCTCCTACGTATTTAGCAACATCGGCTTTCATACCCGGCCACCAAAAATATTTCCTGAGATCCTTGTACATCTTCCCCGTTCCAGGATGTATTGAGTATCTGGTTTTATGAGCTTCTCTAAGTACCATTTCTCTCATATCTCCAAATTTTGGTACCCAAATCCTTTCAGCCCTATACCGGGTTCCGTCTTCCCGAATATTAAGATGCTTCTCCGATCCTTTGGGTATTTCATCCTTTAAATTTCCCTCTTTTAAAACTCCTTGTTGCGCCTCCTTTATTTGAGTAGTAAGGTTATTATGAATCATTATATTCATAGATTTTACTCGAATGGGTTCTCTGTCCTTCCTGCTCAAGGCATCGGCTACCACATTTGCCTTCCCCGGGTGGTAACGAATCTCAAAGTCGTAATCATTCAATAATTCAATCCACCTACGCTGCCTCATATTCAGTTGTTTCTGGTTAAATATGTGTTGAAGACTTTTGTGGTCGGTATATATAATACTTTTGACCCCATATAAGTAGTGCCTCCAAGTCTTTAATGCAAAAACAACCGCGCCTAATTCCAAATCATGCGTCGTATAATTTTGTTCGTGAATCTTCAATTGTCTAGACGCATAAGCAATCACCTTCGTTCGTTGCATTAATACACAACCGAGACCTTGCTTTGATGCATCACAATAAATCACAAAATCATCATTCCCTTCAGGCAATGACAATATAGGTGCCGTAGTTAGCTTTTTCTTCAATAACTGAAACGCTTTCTCATGTTCATCATTCCATTCAAATTTCTTCCCTTTATGCGTTAATGCAGTCAAGGGTTTTGCTATTCTGGAAAAGTCTTGGATGAACCTTCTGTAGTAACCAGCTAGTCCTAAAAACTGGCGTATGTGTTTCGGAGTTTTCGGGGTTTCCCACTTTTCAACAGTTTCTATCTTTGCCGGATCCACCTTAATACCTTCTTTGTTCACTATGTGACCGAGGAATTGAACTTCTTCCAACCAAAATGCACACTTTGAAAACTTAGCGTACAATTCTTCCTTCCTCAATACTTCTAACACCTTTCTCAAATGTTCACCGTGTTCTTGGTCATTCTTTGAGTAAATAAGTATGTCATCAATGAAAACAATGACAAACTTGTCAAGGTATGGTCCACACACTCGGTTCATAAGGTCCATGAACACAGCTGGTGCATTAGTTAAACCAAACGGCATGACCATAAACTCGTAATGACCGTAACGTGTTCTGAAAGCAGTCTTTGGAATATCATCTTCTTTCACCCGCATTTGATGATACCCGGAACGTAAGTCAATCTTTGAATAAACAGACGAGCCTTGTAGTTGATCAAATAAGTCATTGATTCTCGGTAGTGGGTAGCGGTTCTTGATGGTAAGTTTGTTCAACTCTCGGTAGTCGATACACAACCTGAATGTACCATCTTTCTTCTTGACAAACAAAACAGGAGCTCCCCATGGTGATGTGCTTGGTCGAATGAAACCACGCTCTAAAAGTTCTTGTAATTGGCTTTGCAGTTCTTTCATCTCGCTGGGTGCGAGTCTGTAAGGAGCACGAGCTATTGGTGCAGCTCCTGGTACAAGATCTATTTGAAATTCAACGGATCGATGTGGGGGTAATCCCGGTAATTCTTTCGGAAATACATCGGGAAATTCTTTTGCAATGGGAACATCATTGATGCTCTTTTCTTCAGTTTGTACTTTCTCAACGTGTGCTAGAACAGCATAGCAACCTTTTCTTATTAGTTTTTGTACCTTCAAATTACTAATAAGATGTAGCTTCGTGTTGCCCTTTTCTCCGTACACCATTAAGGGTTTTCCTTTTTCTCGTATAATGCGAATTGCATTTTTGTAACAAACGATCTCCGCTTTCACTTCTTTCAACCAGTCCATACCGATTATCACATCAAAACTCCCTAACTCTACTGGTATCAAATCAATCTTAAATGTTTCGCTAACCAGTTTAATTTCTCGATTCCGACATATATTATCTGCTGAAATTAATTTACCATTTGCTAATTCGAGTAAAAATTTACTATCCAAAGGCGTCAATGGACAACTTAATTTAGCACAAAAATCTCTACTCATATAGCTTCTATCCGCACCCGAATCAAATAAAACGTAAGCAGATTTATTGTCAATAAGAAACGTACCCGTAACAAGCTCCGGGTCTTCCTGTGCCTCTGCCGCATTAATATTGAAAACTCTTCCACGGCCTTGTCCATTCTTGTTCTCCTGGTTCGGGCAATTTCTAATAATGTGGCCCGGTTTTCCACATTTATAACAAACTACATTGGCATAACTTGCTCCGACACTACTTGCTCCGCCATTACTCGTTCCGACACCATTTGTTCCTTTCGTTCTATTAACCCCTGGTCCGTAGACCTCACACTTCGCCGCGCTATGACCATTTCTTTTACACTTGTTGCAAAATTTGGTGCAGAACCCCGAGTGATACTTTTCACACCTTTGGCATAGCTGCTTCTTATTGTTGTTGTTGTTGCGGTTATTATTGTTGTTGGGATGATTGTTGTAGTTGTTGTTGCTGTTGTTGTTGTTGTTATTGTTGGGCCGTTTGTTGTAGTTGCGATTGATGTTGCGATTGTTGGGATAATTGTTGCGATTATTGTTGTAATTGCTGTTGTTGTTGTATTGGTGATTCTTATCACCGTTTTCCTCCCACTTTCTTTTGACTTGCTTCACATTGGCCTCTTCAGCAGTCTGTTCTTTAATTCTTTCTTCAATCTGGTTCACTAGTTTGTGAGCCATTCTACATGCCTGTTGTATAGAGGCGGGCTCGTGTGAACTTATATCTTCTTGGATTCTTTCCGGTAATCCTTTCACAAATGCGTCGATCTTCTCTTCCTCATCTTCGAATGCTCCCGGACACAATAGGCACAATTCTGTGAATCGTCTTTCGTACGTGGTAATATCAAATCCTTGGGTTCGTAACCCTCTAAGTTCTGTCTTGAGCTTATTGACCTCGGTTCTGGGACGGTACTTCTCGTTCATCAAGTGCTTGAATGCTGACCACGGTAGTGCGTACGCATCGTCTTGTCCCACTTGCTCTAGATAGGTATTCCACCATGTTAACGCAGAACCTGTGAAGGTATGCGTAGCGTACTTCACTTTGTCCTCTTCAGTACACTTACTTATGGCAAACACCGATTCGACCTTCTCGGTCCACCGTTTCAATCCGATCGGTCCTTCGGTTCCATCAAATTCCAAAGGTTTGCAGGCAGTGAATTCTTTGTAGGTGCATCCTACACGATTTCCTATACTGCTAGATCCAAGGTTATTGTTGGTATGTAGCGCAGCCTGTACTGCGGCTATGTTTTAAGCTAGAAAAGTACGGAATTCCTCTTCATTCATATTCACGGTGTGTCGAGTAGTCGGTGCCATTTCCTTCAAAATAGTCAAATGGAACAAGTTAATCATACAGAATATTAAGAGTAGTTAATAGTATTTCGTAGCATAATATGAACTCATTTATAAAAGCTTTTTCTTCATATTAGCGTTTTATAAGTTTAAATTCGGGTAGTACCTACCCGTTAAGTTCATACTTAGTAGCTAATATACAATTCAACTACTACAATTCTATATGAAAAACTGATTATAATAATATTTCGCGTTCAAACTTTTATACAATATTTTACAAACTTACAATACCGCTTATTTTACATAAAGCATGAAATATAGCACACAATAACTTTGATACAAGATAGTTGTGAAGATAATTCTAGCTAGTACACAAGTCGTTCAGCAAAGGCAATAAAGACACGTAATTCATACGTCCAGAAACAAGTCATGCATTCTGGTTTTACTAGGACTACTTCCCATCCTTGGTCTTGTGCAACATAACCGTTATGGCCGTTGATAAGACAGCGTGTTGTAACGTCGTCAAAGGGACGAGGGTTACGTAATGTCCAACAGTCCCGTAATAATCTAAAAACCTCATTTCTTACCCCAATTACCGACTCCGTCACTTGTGGAAACGTTTTGTTTAATAGTTGTAGCCCGATGTTCTTGTTCTCACTTTGGTGAGAAGCGAACATTACTAATCCGTAAGCATAACATGCTTCTTTATGTTGCATGCTAGCCGCTTTTTCTAAATCACGAAGTCCAATATTCGGATATATTGAGTCAAAATAATTTCTTAACCCGTTGTGTAAAATAGCATTTGGGTTCCCCGCAATATATGCGTCAAAGTAAACACATCGTAACTTATGGGTTTCCCAATGTGATATCCCCCATCTTTCAAACGAAAGTCTCTTATAAACCAAGACATTCTTGGAACGTTCTTCGAATGTCTTACAAACTGATCTCGCCTTAAATAGTTGTGCCGAGGAATTCTGGCCGACTCTAGACAAGATTTCATCAATCATGTCTCCGGGTAGGTCTCTTAAAATATTGGGTTGTCTATCCATTTTGTGTTTTTAAACTGTAAAATAGACAAGAGTTAGATTCATAAAAAAATACTTATTAATACAAGCAATTTTTACATATATCATAAAGCATAAGAACACTATATTACATATATTACACCACACGAATACAACTATCTTATTCCGACTCGCTCGTTTCTTCTTCTTCGGTTTTGGTTCGTTTTGCCAAGTTTCTAGGGAAATATGATGTTCCCCTAATACGAGCCGTCGTTGTCCACATTGGTTTAGAAAAACCTGGTGGTTTAGAGGTTCCCGGGTCATTGTTACAACTTAAGAACTTCGGGGGTTGACGATACATATAAAGTTCATCGGGGTTGGAATTAGATTTCTCTATTTTTATGCCCTTTCCCTTATTATTTTCTTTTGCCTTTTTAAATTCAGTTGGGGTAATTTCTATAACATCATTGGAATTCTCGTCGGAATCCGATTCATCGGAGAATTGGTAATCCTCCCAATATTTTGCTTCCTTGGCGGAAACACCATTGACCATAATTAACCTTGGTCGGTTGGTTGAGGATTCTCTTTTACTTAACCGTTTTATTATTTCCCCCACCGGTTCCGATTCTTCTTCCGGTTCCGATTCTTCGTCCTGTTCCGATTCTTCTTCCGGTTCCGACTCTTCTTCCGGTTCCTCTTCGGGAACTTGTGAATCAGTCCATGAATCATTCCAATTTACATTTGACTCTTCATTATTATTAGGTGAGTCAATGGGACTTGTTCTAGAGGTAGACATCTATCACATAATATCAAACATGTTAAGAGATTAATATATCACATAATATTCATATGTTAAAAATATATAGTTTCCAACAAAAATGTTAAGCAATCATTTTTAAAGAAAACACGGTCGAAGTCCAGAATCACTAATGCATCCTAACAAACTCGATAAGACACACTAATGCAAATTTTCTGGTTCTCTAAGACCAACGCTCGGATACCAACTGAAATGTCCCGTTCTTATTGATTAAAAACGTTCCATATTAATTGATTTCGTTGCGAGGTTTTGACCTCTATATGAGACGTTTTTCAAAGACTGCATTCATTTTTAAAACAAACCATAACCTTTATTTCATAGATAAAGGTTTTAAAAAGCTTTACGTAGATTATCAAATAATGATAATCTAAAATATCCTGTTTACACACGACCATTACATAATGGTTTACAATACAAATATGTTACAACAAAATAAGTTTCTTGAATGCAGTTTTTACACAATATCATACAAGCATGGACTCCAAATCTCGTCCTTATTTAACTATGCGACAGCGGAAGCTCTTAATAATCACCTGAGAATAAACATGCTTAAAACGTCAACAAAAATGTTGGTGAGTTATAGGTTTAACCTATATATATCAAATCATAATAATAGACCACAAGATTTCATATTTCAATACACATCCCATACATAGAGATAAAAATCATTCATATGGTGAACACCTGGTAACCGACATTAACAAGATGCATATATAAGAATATCCCCATCATTCCGGGACACCCTTCGGATATGATATAAATTTCGAAGTACTAAAGCATCCGGTACTTTGGATGGGGCTTGTTGGGCCCGATAGATCTATCTTTAGGATTCGCGTCAATTAGGGTGTCTGTTCCCTAATTCTTAGATTACCAGACTTAATAAAAAGGGGCATATTCGATTTCGATAATTCAACCATAGAATGTAGTTTCACGTACTTGTGTCTATTTTGTAAATCATTTATAAAATCTGCATGTATTCTCATCCCAAAAATATTAGATTTTAAAAGTGGGACTATAACTCACTTTCACAGATTTTTACTTCGTCGGGAAGTAAGACTTGGCCACTGGTTGATTCACGAACCTATAACAATATATACATATATATCAAAGTATGTTCAAAATATATTTACAACACTTTTAATATATTTTGATGTTTTAAGTTTATTAAGTCAGCTGTCCTCATTAGTAACCTACAACTAGTTGTCCACAGTTAGATGTACAGAAATAAATCGATAAATATTATCTTGAATCAATCCACGACCCAGTGTATACGTATCTCAGTATTGATCACAACTCAAACTATATATATTTTGGAATCAACCTCAACCCTGTATAGCTAACTCCAACATTCACATATAGAGTGTCTATGGTTGTTCCGAAATATATATAGATGTGTCGACATGATAGGTCGAAACATTGTATACGTGTCTATGGTATCTCAAGATTACATAATATACAATACAAGTTGATTAAGTTATGGTTGGAATAGATTTGTTACCAATTTTCACGTAGCTAAAATGAGAAAAATTATCCAATCTTGTTTTACCCATAACTTCTTCATTTTAAATCCGTTTTGAGTGAATCAAATTGCTATGGTTTCATATTGAACTCTATTTTATGAATATAAACAGAAAAGTATAGGTTTATAGTCGGAAAAATAAGTTACAAGTCATTTTTGTAAAGGTAGTCATTTCAGTCGAAAGAACGACGTCTAGATGACCATTTTAGAAAACATACTTCCACTTTGAGTTTAACCATAATTTTTGGATATAGTTTCATGTTCATAATAAAAATCATTTTCTCTGAATAACAACTTTTAAATCAAAGTTTATCATAGTTTTTAATTAACTAACCCAAAACAGCCCGCGGTGTTACTACAACGGCGTAAATCCGGTTTTACGGTGTTTTTCGTGTTTCCAGGTTTTAAATCATTAAGTTAGCATATCATATAGATATAGAACATGTGTTTAGTTGATTTTAAAAGTCAAGTTAGAAGGATTAACTTTTGTTTGCGAACAAGTTTAGAATTAACTAAACTATGTTCTAGTGATTACAAGTTTAAACCTTCGAATAAGATAGCTTTATATGTATGAATCGAATGATGTTATGAACATCATTACTACCTTAAGTTCCTTGGATAAACCTACTGGAAAAGAGAAAAATGGATCTAGCTTCAATGGATCCTTGGATGGCTCGAAGTTCTTGAAGCAGAATCATGACACGAAAACAAGTTCAAGTAAGATCATCACTTGAAATAAGATTGTTATAGTTATAGAAATTGAACCAAAGTTTGAATATGATTATTACCTTGTATTAGAATGATAACCTACTGTAAGAAACAAAGATTTCTTGAGGTTGGATGAACACCTTACAAGATTGGAAGTGAGCTAGCAAACTTGAAAGTATTCTTGATTTTATGAAACTAGAACTTTTGGAATTTATGAAGAACACTTAGAACTTGAAGATAGAACTTGAGAGAGATCAATTAGATGAAGAAAATTGAAGAATGAAAGTGTTTGTAGGTGTTTTTGGTCGTTGGTGTATGGATTAGATATAAAGGATATGTAATTTTGTTTTCATGTAAATAAGTCATGAATGATTACTCATATTTTTGTAATTTTATGAGATATTTCATGCTAGTTGCCAAATGATGGTTCCCACATGTGTTAGGTGACTCACATGGGCTACTAAGAGCTGATCATTGGAGTGTATATACCAATAGTACATACATCTAAAAGCTGTGTATTGTACGAGTACGAATACGGGTGCATACGAGTAGAATTGTTGATGAAACTGAACGAGGATGTAATTGTAAGCATTTTTGTTAAGTAGAAGTATTTTGATAAGTGTATTGAAGTCTTTCAAAAGTGTATAAATACATATTAAAACACTACATGTATATACATTTTAACTGAGTCGTTAAGTCATCGTTAGTCGTTACATGTAAGTGTTGTTTTGAAACCTTTAGGTTAACGATCTTGTTAAATGTTGTTAACCCAATGTTTATAATATCAAATGAGATTTTAAATTATTATATTATCATGATATTATCATGTATGAATATCTCTTAATATGATATATATACATTAAATGTCTTTACAACGATAATCGTTACATATATGTCTCGTTTAAAAATCATTAAGTTAGTAGTCTTGTTTTTACATATGTAGTTCATTGTTAATATACTTAATGATATGTTTACTTATCATAGTATCATGTTAACTATATATATATCCATATATATGTCATCATATAGTTTTTACAAGTTTTAACGTTCGTGAATCACCGGTCAACTTGGGTGGTCAATTGTCTATATGAAACATATTTCAATTAATCAAGTCTTAACAAGTTTGATTGCTTAACATGTTGGAAACATTTAATCATGTAAATATCAATCTCAATTAATATATATAAACATGGAAAAGTTCGGGTCACTACAGACAGGTCCCGAGATTATACACGAAACAACCGAGAAAATTGTGCAATTCAGACACGATTGAAGACAGCTCAAGATCATCAGAAAATCTCTGCCGATGTGAGAAGGCGACCATTAGAGTTTCAAGTTGGCGATAAAGTAATGTTTAAAGTATCACCCTGGGAGGGTGTAGTTCGATTCGGAAAATGAGGTAAAGTGAGTCCAAGGTATGTTGGATCATTCGCAATAACTGAGAGAATTGGACCGGTGGCTTACAGATTGAAACTGCCATAGGAACTGAGTGAAATACACGACACTTTCCATGTGTCGAACTTGAAGAAGTGGCTGGTTGACAAAAATTTGGTGATTCCTTTAGAGGAGTTACGCATCGATGACAAACTTCATTTTGTTGAAGAGCCTGTTAAAATCATGGACCGCGAGTTCAAACAATTAAAGCAAAGCAACACACCGATTGTTAAAGTTCGGTGGAATGCCTGTAGAGGACCAGAGTTCACGTGGGATTAGGAAGATCAAATGAGGCAAAAGTATCCGCAGCTGTTTCCTGATAAAACGACTTCAGCTGACTAGCACTAAAATTTCGGGGCGAAATTTCTTTAACGGGTAGGTAATGTAACAACCCAACTTTTTATGTTAAATATTTAACGACCGTTACTTGAAATTCGGGATTTTTCATGTTCAGAATCCTTGTATGAACTTATACAACATAGTATTTTAATATGTGTTACATATTACGTGTTTATATGCTTCGGTTTAGAAGTATTCGAAAATTTCAGAAAACGCCTCAGTTAGTGAAAACCCGAAAATGTCATTTCATGACTTACGAAATGTTCGACGATTAATTGAATTAATTTTATATTCATTCATATGATGACTTCAATTAATTAGAAATCCCTAGCTTAGAATCTCCGGTTGCGCTATTTTTAGCATATCTCGGTCATACGGACTCGAAATGAGGTGATTCAAAAGCCCAAACGTTCGTATTTTGATGTCCTACAATATTATTCAATAAAAACAATTAAAATATTCCATCCCACTCCATTATGACCGGTCTCCACCCTTCCCCATGTGCACACTTGCACAATTTTCTTGATTAAGACTTCTAGCATGCATCTTTTCTCTTCATTCAACCACACACACACATGCTCTCTTACTCACATGCTCTCTAGTTGTTTCTTCCATCAATAACACTAGAACTCAGCCATTATCCACCACCAAAATAGAAATGTCCCGTTCTTATTGATTAAAAACGTTCCATATTAATTGATTTCGTTGCGAGGTTTTGACCTCTATATGAGACGTTTTTCAAAGACTGCATTCCTATTTAAAACAAACCATAACCTTTATTTCATAAATAAAGGTTTAAAAAGCTTTACGTAGATTATCAAATAATGATAGTCTAAAATATCCTGTTTACACATGACCATTACATAATGGTTTACAATACAAATATGTTACATCGAAATCAGTTTCTTGAATGCAGTTTTTACACAATATCATACAAACATGGACTCCAAATCTTGTCCTTATTTTAGTATGCAACAGCGGAAGCTCTTAGTATTCACCTGAGAATAAACATGCTTTAAACGTCAACAAAAATGTTGGTGAGTTATAGGTTTAACCTATATATATCAAATCGTAACAATAGACCACAAGATTTCATATTTCAATACACATCACATACATAGAGATAAAAATCATTCATATGGTGAACACCTGGTAACCGACATTAACAAGATGCATATATATAAGAATATCCCCATCATTCCGGGACACCCTTCGGATATGATATAAATTTCGAAGTACTAAAGCATCGGGTACTTTGGATGGGGTTTGTTAGGCCCAATAGATCTATCTTTAGGATTCGCGTCAATTAGGGTGTCTGTTCCCTAATTCTTAGATTACCAGACTTAATAAAAAGGGGCATATTCGATTTCGATAATTCAACCATAGAATGTAGCTTCACGTACTTGTGTCTATTTTGTAAATCATTTGTAAAACCTGCATGTATTCTCATCCCAAAATTATTAGATTTTAAAAGTGGGACTATAACTCACTTTCACAGATTTTTACTTCGTCGGGAAGTAAGACTTGGCCACTGGTTGATTCACGAACCTATAACAATATATACATATATATCAAAGTATGTTCAAAATATATTTACAACACTTTTAATATATTTTGATGTTTTAAGTTTATTAAGTCAGCTGTCCTCGTTAGTAACCTACAACTAGTTGTCCACAGTTAGATGTACAGAAATAAATCGATAAATATTATCTTGAATCAATCCACGACCCAGTGTATACGTATCTCAGTATTGATCACAACTCAAACTATATATATTTTGGAATCAACATCAACCCTGTATAGCTAACTCTAACATTCACATATAGAGTGTCTATGGTTGTTCCGAAATATATATAGATGTGTCGACATGATAGGTCGAAACATTGTATACGTGTCTATGGTATCTCAAGATTACATAATATACAATACAAGTTGATTAAGTTATGGTTGGAATAGATTTGTTACCAATTTTCACGTAGCTAAAATGAGAAAAATTATCCAATCTTGTTTTACCCATAACTTCTTCATTTTAAATCCGTTTTGAGTGAATCAAATTGCTATGGTTTCATATTGAACTCTATTTTATGAATCTAAACATAAAAAGTATAGGTTTATAGTCGGAAAAATAAGTTACAAGTCGTTTTTGTAAAGGTAGTCATTTCAGTCGAAAGAACGACGTCTAGATGACCATTTTAGAAAACATACTTCCACTTTGAGTTTAACCATAATTTTTGGATATAGTTTTATGTTCATAATAAAAATCATTTTCCCAGAATAACAACTTTTAAATCAAAGTTTATCATAGTTTTTAATTAACTAACCTAAAACAGCCCGCGGTGTTACTACGAAGGCGTAAATCCGGTTTTACGGTGTTTTTCGTGTTTCCAGGTTTTAAATCATTAAGTTAGCATATCATATAGATATAGAACATGTGTTTAGTTGATTTTAAAAGTCAAGTTATAAGGATTAACTTTTATTTGCGAACAAGTTTAGAATTAAATAAACTATGTTCTAGTGATTACAAGTTTAAACCTTCGAATAAGATAGCTTTATATGTATGAATCGAATGACGTTATGAACATCATTACTACCTCAAGTTCCTTGGATAAACCTACTGGAAATGAGAAAAATAGATCTAGCTTCAAAGGATCCTTGGATGGCTTGAAAGTTCTTGAAGCAGAATCATGACACGAAAACAATTTCAAGTAAGATTTCCACTCGAAATAAGATTGTTATAGTTATAGAAATTGAATTAAAGTTTGAATATGATTATTACCTTGTATTAGAAATATAACCTACTGTAAGTAACAAAGGTTTCTTGATCTTGGATAATTACTTGGAATGGATTTAGAAAACTTGGAAGTAAACTTGCAATCTTGGAAGTATTCTTGATTTTATGAAACTAGAACTTTTAGAATTTATGAAGAACACTTAGAACTTGAAGATAGAACTTGAGAGAGATCAATTAGATGAAGAAAATTGAAGAATGAAAGTGTTTGTAGGTGTTTTTTGTCGTTGGTGTATGGATTAGATATAAAGGATATGTAATTTTGTTTTCATGTAAATAAGTCATGAATGATTACTCATATTTTTGTAATTTTATGAGATATTTCATGCTAGTTGCCAAATGATGGTTCCCACATGTGTTAGGTGACTCACATGGGCTACTAAGAACTGATCATTGGAGTGTATATACCAATAGTACATACATCTAAAAGCTGTGTATTGTAAGAGTACGAATACGGGTGCATACGAGTAGAATTGTTGATGAAATTGAACGAGGATGTAATTGTAAGCATTTTTGTTAAGTAGAAGTATTTTGATAAGTGTCTTGAAGTCTTTCAAAAGTGTATGAATACATATTAAAACACTACATGTATATACACTTTAACTGAGTCGTTAAGTCATCGTTAGTCGTTACATGTAAATGTTGTTTTGAAACCTTTAGGTTAACGATCTTGTTGAATGTTGTTAACCCATTGTTTATTATAACAAATGAGATGTTAAATTGTTATATTATCATGATATTATGATATATAATATATCTTAGTATGATATATATACAGTTAAAGGTCGTTACAACGATAATCGTTACATATATGTCTCGTTTTGAAATCATTAAGTTAGTAGTCTTATTTTTACATATGTATTTTATTGTTAATACACTTAATAATATATTTACTTATAATTTAACATAATTAACCAAGTGTATCAATATCTTAATATGATTCATATGTACCTAGTAAGACGTTGTTATAACGATAATCGTTATATATATCGTTTTCGAGTTTCTTAAGTCTCATTTTTATGTATATAACTCATTGTTAAAATACCTAATGAGATACATACTTATAATAAAATCATGTTAACTATATATATAACCATATATATGTCATCGTATAGTTTTTACAAGTTTTAACGTTCGTGAATCACCGGTCAACTTGGGTGGTCAATTGTCTATATGAAACCTATTTCAATTAATCAAGTCTTAACAAGTTTGATTGCTTAACATGTTGGAAACACTTAATCATGTAAATAACAATTTCATTTAATATATATATAAACATGGAAAAGTTCGGGTCACTACAAAAACCGTCCACCATCATCCACAACACAATCTTCATCCATTTTTCAAACTTGAATCAAGAACACAACACTATCTTGATTCCTACTTGCATTTCTACAAGCACACATTAAACCCTTGAACTTTTAAGCTCTTAAGCTATAAGTAAACTCTAATACAACTAATTTCATCATTAATTAACTTACATATATCATATTATGCTTGTAAGAGTGTTGAATTACACATGCATTGCTTGTATGTTGCTTGATGAAAATTTCCAGCAGTGAATCTGAATTTGCAACAGCTATAATCATTTGAAAAATTAACTTTTGAGTTAAAATCTTTTCATTATGTTAAACTACAGTTCAATACCTTTATATCCATATAAGAACCATGCATAGATGATGAGTATAAGTACCTCATCTTCTTGAAACAAAAATGTATGTCTTGCTGAAAGAATTTCTGACCTCCGAATGGTACTTGCATGTTTTCGGTTTTTATGAATACTTAAAGTCACATATGACTTTTGTTATAGCAATATATCTCAATGACCTAATATCTCCAACTTGAATCACCTTCATTGGTGAAAGGAGATGAGAGATATGGCTAAACGAAAATAGTAATCATTTTGTTTGTTGCTGAAATATTCTCAGATTTCAAGTTTGGGATATAAATAGCTATAACTACTTGAAAATTTAACTTTTTAGTATAATGCTTTTACCCATGTTAAAATATAGTTTAATACCTTTCTTTTAATGTAATATATATGCATGGATGATGAGTAGAAGTGTCACATCTTGTTGACAACATTTTTGCATGTTCTGCTGTTTGGATTTCTGACCATCAGATAAAGATGGTGTACTTGACATTTTTGTGTTAGTCTTATGACCAAACATGCATGTTAATTGGGTAGAATACTCAATGACCTAAAACCTCCAACTTGAATCACCTTCAATGGTGAAATGAGGTGAGAGTTATGCCCAAAACAAAATGACATTCATGTTTGGTGTTGCTGAAATGCTGAATAAAAAATCTTTTTTTAATTCCGTGTATTAGGTGACCTTAATGTCATCGTTTGATGAGTTTAAAAGTTTCCTAATGTCTATTTATATGTTCATCACTTCTGGAACAATCATGGTTCCTACATTTGGTATTTAAGTATGTTTCACAAAGATAGTTTAGTCAATGTGTCGGGTTTTGTTGTGCTGAAACGTTTGATGTTTCATCGCCAATAAAACATGACTAACAAGCCTAATCTGAGATTATTTTTCAAATAACTTTTAATGTCAACTAAATAATCTAAATCTCAGAGGTGGATATGTTACATGAAGACATGATACATGTGAGTTATGCTCTCCCGATGGTCAATCTTCGTGTTTTGTTGTTTGATTTTGATTATTGAAACCATGCATGTTAAGAGTTTGCATTCTGAAACATTTGGTAAACACTTGAGTCATGTGCCTTGGATATGAATTAATTCCAGATGTTAGACAATTCTTGTGTTTGGATTTGTATGAATTAAGTTTGTCATTTGATTTTTATGCACCGAGCAAGTTGAGTTCACCAACCGTCACACATTCTAACCACTATGGAAAAGTTCACGATTTTGAGTGGATTATGCTTGGAATTAGTGGGTGTGGCTATATGTGTTGGAAAGCTAACTCAATAAGCTACATCTCTGTATTTGAATGGTTTTCTAACTCTTAATATTCTAGGAGATTTGGCCAAAATAAAACTGACTTCCAAATCAGTCCACTTTTGAACACTTATGACTAACTACTTAATTAAAAGTAACACTCGAACACGATTACAAGCATAATGATGACACATTTACGAATTGACTTCTATATTTAAGTACTTATATAGACATTGACCGTCCTCATTTACCTTAAGACGCATACGGAACTCCCTCTATTGAAATCAGACATGAACTTGAGAACCGACCATTATTATACATTGTGAGTCTACAGTCCCGCTTTTTACATATTTTTTGGGATGAGAATACACGTTGATTACATTACATTATTACAAATGCTTTTGCTTTTGACACGAGTACTATTATACATGTTGATTTATTTTTCACAAAGCCCCTAGCTTGAATACTTTAATTACCTTCGGGTAAGCACGATTTAGATGGACGGATCCGTTAGGTTAGGCAAACCTCACCCTACTATAATTGCGGTGCATTTACTTCTAACTACAAGTACACTCGAACAAGTGTATACGATATATGGGGTAAAGGATAAGTGTAGTTGTAAACTATACGCAGGTCTTTAGCTAGTATTCAAGTGCTCATGGTTGTATATACTTACGAAATCTCGTGGTCAAAAACTAATAACTACTTTTCTGAATACTGACTTTCAGACACTACTTTATGTTACTTAGACCTGTGGTTTAGAAACAAGAGAAATTAAACTTGACATGGTATTGTCTACAAACATTTGAAACAGGACACAGTGCTGTCTACAAACTTTAAATATGAAAGCTTTGTGGTCTCATATGTTATAATTGATTACTTAAACTGGTGTTTTACAAGCAAGGAGGAACAAAACATTTTTGAATGTCATACACAACTGAAACTTGACATTGTTGTTCATAAATAGTTTAAAACTTGACAAATGCTGTCTATAAACTTTTAATATTAAACCTTGGTGGTCTTATGCTAATAAACATTTTTCTGAAAATCTTTTCTTAAACATATTGTATTATTTACTTAAACTTGTAGATTCACTCAACATTATTGTTGACCCGTTTTGCGTGTTATTTCTCAGGTATTAATTGCTTTCGCTGTAGAACTTTTCTGTTATATAGAAGTCAAGCCATGCGCTGGGACCAGAGTTAACATCGCCGTTAATGGATTTTGACGGGGTGTTAAACAACCGGAAGAGGGTGAGGTTTACGTTTCCGATGACAATATGGAATTCATGACCCCACAAAAATCAAACAGTCCTAATGTTTTATCCAGTCCAAAAGTTATTCACTATTCTATGGAGAAAGTCTCCTCTGCTGTTAAGCTACAAAAGGAGAAATGGGCTGCTACCACATTGTCTGCTGAAGACATTAAGAGGTCCCTTTTTAAGTCTAAAAGCAATCAGGTTGTACTAGATGAAAGAGACATGGGGGATAGGTCAACTTCTGCCCAACCCAAAAACCAAGGTGTGACTTTTTATTTAGACCCAAATGACTATCCTACCCTTAATGAAGTTACTACAAATGCCCATACCTCTTTTGTTACCAAATGCTTTAAACTTGCTGCTCAATCCAAGGTTGTCTCCTTTAACGGTCACATTCAGTTACTACCTGCAACTAAACTTCTTCATTATGATCATTGTTTTGGAAACTCCTGTAAGAAAGAGTGTCAAGAAATTAGAGATAGATGCTTACATGTTGAAAACCTTAATCAACCTTTTGGTCATATCAAAAAAGAAGGTAAGAAAATGTCCAAAGATAAAACCATCAATTGGATGGATGAGGCACCAAACTTGTCCGATTTATTCGACACCACCACCGAGATCAATCACGTAGTGGGCACTTCTGCAAAGGTCAAAAACAACACAAACGAACAACAATTTGGTTCAAAAAATTTAACATATAAAGAAGAATTGTGTAACTTTGGAGTGTTGATGGAAAACATGGCGAAAGATGATACTCCTGTCAATAATCGTAAATCATGAGGCTAGTTGCTTTCCAATTTTCTTCTCTCTAACTTCAACAATTTCCTGCACAAAAATGAGTAAAAAATTGTCAAAATTACCTGTGCCCAATCTCCTCTGTAAAATTTATTGCTTCATTCTCTGTTCATGAATTCTGGTCTTCATATCGCTTCTTTTTTCTCGTTTGCTTCTATTCAATTGCCAAGAGTTCCTAATTTTGACACCGAACGGATTTTTTAATGACCCGTCCTAATCCATCTGGATGAATACATTACATTTGGTTACATCACGAGGTATTTAACCTCTATATGATACATTTTACAAACATTGCATTCGTTTTTAAAAAGACAAACTTTCATTTCATTGAAAGTTCACGGCATGCATACCATTTCATAATACATCCAACTATAATTGACTTAATAATAATCTTGATTAACTCAATGACTCGAATGTAATGTCTTTTGAAATATGTCATGAATGACTCCAAGTAATATCTCTAAGATGAGTAAATGCACAGCGGAAGATTTCTTTAATACCTGAGAATAAACATGCTTTCAAGTGTCAACCAAAAGATTGGTGAGTTCATAGGTTTATTGTAAACAATAAAGTTCATCATTTTAATAGACAACAAGATTTAAATACAGTACACCTATCTCGTGTACGAAACCATATTTCATAATGTAACATCCCGCATTTTTCTGTTAAATTATTTTAACGCCCGTCTTTTTATTTTAATAATATCCTTCGTAACTAGATTCGTATCCTCCGCTAGCTAACATTCTTAATATTTCCGTTATCGGATTATAACGTATCCCGTACTCTCGTGTAATTCAAAATATTCGTTTGGCTAATTCCCGCACCCGACTACAAACTTGAGGGACTAGTTTTGCCATTTAACCAAAAAGATGACTAGTGGTTGACTAAGTCAACCACCTCCCACCATTTTCCACCATTCATCTCTTTCTCTTTTCTTTTTCCATTTTCTAAATACTTCCACCAAAACTCTCTCAAACACCAAAACAAGAATTCATCATCTAAATTCGGATTTGGGAGCTAACATCAAAACAAATTACATATTTGGAATCCTCTATTCATCCTCTACAACTTGATACCAATTTCATCTCATTTGGGTAACTTTCTAAAATCACTAGATTTTGTGTTCTTGATGTTTTTAATTTATAAAGTTGTTAATTAGTGTCTATGGCTCAAGTCTAACATGAATATATGATTTATATGCTCGATTTGTTGTTTTGGAGTAACTAGCATGAACTTGAAAATGGGTATGCTTAATCTTTGATTTTGGATGAGTTAATGTTGTTAAATTGTTTAAGTTCATGTTTTAATTTTGTTACTAGTATCACTAGCTTCGTTTTGATGCGTAGGTTGATTAAGAAAACTTCAAATACATGATTATTGATTTTTGTGAATTTTGGTTAGGGTTTGATAAGCCTAAAACGAACTTTTGATGTTTTGGATGCCATGAAATGTTATTAGTAAGTGTTTAGTTGTAATGTATGTTTCATTACCTTCAAAACGGCATAACATATGTGTGAATTGGATTCCCGAATCTTAAAAATGAGTTTTGAGAACTTGAGACTTTGAAAATAGACTTTTAATGATCACTTGACGGGAAATCGGTTATTGAAAATGATGTTTTTAGTTGGTGAAATGTATTTAGTTGTGTTCTTTGTCAAATTACCTTTCTAACGATATAAGTTACGAATTCTAAGTATTAGCGGTTTGCGAGTTATGCTTGAAAGTGTTTTGATTTGAGACTTGGACATTTGAGACTGACCAGGTACCAGCTCCCGTGTATTGTCGCGGCGCGGCAATCCTGGGTCGCGGCGCGGCCTAAGCCATGTTCAGGTTCTGACCTACATGTCAATAATATGAAAAATGTTTGGCACCCTATGGACCTCCGATTCACATGTAACTTGTTCTAACATGCTTATATATGACTCCTAACCTCAAAAAAATAGTTCGGGACCCGACCCGAACATGTTGACTTTTTCGTTGACTTTGACCCGACCGAAGTTCGACTTTTGTCAAACTTAACCAAATGATTATGCAACCTTCCTAACATGATTCTATACTTGTATCTTGCATGAAACTTGACAATTTGATTCACATGCTATATAATCGAGTCGTAACGAGCCATAGGACTAATTGAACATCTTTAACCGATCGTGATTACCGTTATTAATACAACCCTAATTGTTTAGGTCAAGACTAGCGTTTATCTTTGCGCGCGTTTACTTGTTGAAGTACCTTATTACTCTTGCACTCGAGGTGAGATCATAGTCCCACTTTTACTCTTTTGAACTTACATTTGGGATGAGAAAACATAAACATTACTTTTAAACTAAGTGAACACAAGTAGAGGAAAACAAACATTCTACATACGAGTTTAGAACGAAATCGTCAATTCGATTATCATTAGTTACTCTTGCAGTGTGTAAGTGTAGGCGTGAACTTATGTTGTATGGCCATATGAGTTTGACAAACCCTCATCTTGGACGGTTCGCTACCGTCTGCGGATGAAATATATTTTCGAGAAACAGTGTTGTTCTAGCACTATTAATGGGGTATCAACGGACGGAATGTTAAGCCTTGATAATTGGGTGCTCGTGAATATTAACTTTTAGAATGTACTACTATTTTATAAATGTTGCAAATCTTGTGGTTCGACTTACTTTTACTCACTTACTTACTTAAACCTATGATTTCACCAACGTTTTCGTTAACAGATTTCTATGTTTTTCTCAGGTCTTTGAACGCTATGTGAAACATGCTTCCGCTCATTATTTGATACTTGCTTTGGATGTCGGGTATACATGCATTTCATGGAGCGTCTTTTGACTTTATTTAAAACTGTGTCGCATAGGTTTCCTTTGTACTTATAACTTTGTAACGTAACTTTTGGATGAACAATTCTTGTAAACTGTGAAACAAATGTTTACTTTTGAAAGGAATGCGACATATCTTTGGTCAAACGTCATTTTAAAGACTTACGACCACGCAATGGGACCTAAGTAGTCGGCGCCGTCAATGACGATTTGGTCGGGTTGCTACAGATGGTATCAGAGCTTTGGTTGTAGGGATTTAGAGTTCATTGGTGTCCACCCCGAGTCATAGGGTACATTAGTGAATCTAGACTACAACTGGCATATAGACTTGAAGTAGGAATTACTTGACTACTTGTGCATTTATACTCGAACTCTTCTATCATATCTAACTCATATTCAATCTTGATCTTACGTTGATAAATTTTGTTGACGCGCCACCTTGACCTTATGAAGTAATCTTAAATGCGCATGTGAATCAGGGTAATATAATTTCCGGGATTATATTGCGGTGATTCACATGGACGTTCCGATATTATGACATAAAGAATTTAAGGCGAGTCAAGGAAAGATTTTCTCTCTATCCTTATTCCATATCACGGTTAGTATTGTTGAGAATACTAATCAATGATATTCTTGTGTCATGAAGGAACAATGGCTCACCAAGGCCAACACGATACTCCTCCCGAAACTCTAGAACAAGCTCTTCAATGAATGATAACCACCGCCGTGGGTGCAGCCGTGGCCGATCACTTTTCCAACAACAACAATCATGGAGCCGGTAATTCAAGCGAGAGTTGCTCCTACAAAAACTTCATGAAATACAAACCTCCCACTTTCGATGGAACCGGGGGACCAGTTGCTCTCACCTGATGGTTTGATCAAACGGAAGCCGTTTTTAACATAAGCGGTTGTCAGGACCAAGATAAGGTCAAGTTTTCCACCCTCACTCTTACCGGTATTGCTCCCTCATGGTGGAACACGTATGTACAATCAGTGGGTATCGATGAGGCGCTTACACTCTCTTGGACCGAATTAAGAGAAAGAATGATCACCGAATACATCCCGCGCGACGAGACTCGAAGGCTCGAATAGGGTCTAAGGAATTTAAAAACGGTCGAGAATGACCTCGAAGCTTATAATCAACGCTTTACTGAACTAGTCTTAATGTGTCCAAATCTCATAACTCCCAAATCCCTAAGTAGTCGGCGCCGTCAATGACGATTTGGTCGGGTCGCTACAGTCAAACTTTACATGGATGGCCTCCCGCAGAGCGTTCAACACGGGGTAATGTCATCCAAACCCGCCAACCTACAAGAGGCTTTAACGATTGCTCGCCAATCTATAAAAGCGGTGATTGAAATTGAAGCGCCTACACCAACGGCCGAGGACCAACAGGGTAACAACAAAAGAAAATGGGAAGCCTCTCCATCGAGTAACTACAACAACAACTTCACCAAGAAGTCTTTCACCTCTGACGGCAAGAAAGGTTACGCCGGGTACCTACCTTATTGTGACAAGTGCCACAAACATCACTTTGGTGAATGTGGCAAGCTAATTTTCCGTCGATGCCAAGGAAGGGGTCATATGGCCAAACATTGTGGAAGTGCCACCCCCGTCACTCAAAAGGGACCCAACACACAAAAGTCGGTCACTTGCTACGCATGTGGCCAAACGGGTCATTTTAGGAATGAATGCCCAAAGAAGAAAATCAACCCAAACGCACGCGGCCGAGCTTCCAACATTTGCACCAAGGGAGCCCGGGATGACCACTAGTCACGGGTATGTTTCTTCTCAACAACACTTATGTTACTTGTTTATTCTATTCGGGTACCGTTAGACGTTTTATAACCAAGATTTTGACTCGTACTCTTTGCACTCCACCACTCCCCCTAGATATTACTTAGACCATTCAAGTGACCCACAGGAAAACTATTGTGTGCCACCAAATTTATATCGGAGGATGTACATTAAACTTATTGGGTGGATAATTTGAATTTTGACTTGACACCTATAGAACTGAGGAGCTCAAAACCTATTCGTTAAGAAGAAATGTTTCCATATCATCTTGTATAGATTATTGTGAACTAAATAATTTCCAGTTAAGAACCGATATTCTTTTTCCCCGTATCGATGACCTTTTGATCAAGTACGAGGATCTCGTGTGTATACCAAATCGATCTCCATCCTTGTTATCATCAATTGCGGGTTGAGGGAGACGATGTCTCCTAAACCATTTTTCGAACTCGCTACGATAGTTGTAAATCTCTCTTAGTACCGTTCAATTAATCGAAGGCTTCGTCTGTATTCATAAACCTCCGGAGCCGCGTGTGCAAACTTATCTAGACAAAATCGTTACCGTACTTATAATTGATGTTCAAACGAAGAAAAAAACGAACCACATCTCCGACTTACGCTCGAACACTTGAGAAAAGAGCAACTCTATACCGAATTCTCCAAGTGAGAATTTTGGTTAAACGAAGTTCAATTTCTAGGCCATGTTGTTGGTAGTCAAGGTATTGCAATAAGTCTCACAATCGGAACCACACGTAATCGGAAAACCCTCACGACTCTGACTTGTATTCGTAAAATCTTAGACCTCGCCGGTTGTTATCGAAAAATTGATTTCCGACTTTTCTCGTGTTGCTCGTCCTTTAACCTCGTTAACTCGCTAAGGGAAGAATTAAACCTCTCTGTGTTCGAACTTTGAACTTGATTATTTACACCAACCTTACTAGCCAAATTTGTGAAGCACAAGATGGAACTCAAATATAGAAATATTTCTACGTGAACGCCTGAAGGGCATACTCTCTCAACTCGAAATCAACGAAACTGAATTTCGTTATTTTGGCACGAAAAATTTGAATACTTATCATGGACCCGATCAACCTCCTCGTCATCACATGCCATGTTACATAACTCTGTTATCTCACCGTTACCGTTTGATATTACTGGGACTTAAGATAACACCCAATCCAAGGATACTTCACTCTTCTTTGACTTATCGTCCTTATGCTCCTGATATGGCCAACTACTACTCGACCCCGAACTATACAACTACGTGTTCTATCTCATTTTCCCACCAAGTCTCAACATTTGACCACTAGATGCGCGATATGGCTACCTCAGGATGTGAGCTCATCCTATTCTAAGTTCTCATTCCACTCCTGTCTTTTCGCTTGTACTTTTGTATAAGGAAACCTTTTATATACTTTCTCAATGGAGAGAGAGGCTCATCATGTATTACTAGTATTCACCACGAGGGTGAATAGCCCTGGCAAACATTCTCTGTAGCTGATAAGGAACTTGTTCCAATGAACGTTTTCGAACCCTAACTAACTTGTTCAAACATATCTTAAGGAATTCTATTCCAACACGGTTTACCATTGTCGATTATCTCGGATCACAATACTCGTTTCACTTCTGGTGTTACAAGAATCCTTAGGAACACGTTTAAACATGGGTACCACGTACCATCCACAAACTGACGGAACAAGCAAACGTACGACTCAAATCTTGGAAAGACATGTTACAAACTGGTATTGTTACCTTTAGTAGTTCCTCTTACAACGACAGTTACCATTCGTGTATTAACGCCGCACTTCCGAAACCCTATATGACCGCAAATGTCATACCCCTATTCGTTGGACCAAAGCATGTGGCAAGCAAGTCACCGAATCCGAACTCATTCCAGAAACAACAGTTAAGACCGTTCAAGTTCGAGAAGGACTCAAGACGACCCGTAGTCGCCAAAAGGGCTATACCGATATTCGACGTAAACCTCTCGAATCCCAAGTCAGTAACCGTGTAATATTGAGAAAACGCACCTTGGAAAGGTGTAATCCATTTCATCCGCAATATTGATCCTTTCGAAATCTTGGGGCGTATTGGAACCGCTTCCTACCGTTTAGAACTTCAGATTCAATTAAGTATCTGTTTACCCTAAGTTTCATGTAACCAACTTAGAGACGTGTCCTGCGAAACAGGAACGTGCTACTCTTCTAGATAAACTTACTATCAATGACAAACTTCTCTTCATAGAAAGACCGGTTGAAATTGTGAGTCGTAAGACCAAGCCTTAATACAACGTAACACCCCGACTACCCAGATTCGTGGAAATGCCCAAGGACATATCTTCACTTATTCGTAGATTGGACAACACAAGGTCTCGAGTAAGAGACATCGACCATTACTTCCAAATAAATTTCGGGACGAAATTTCTTTTAAGATGTGGGTAATGTAACATCCCGCATTTTTCCGTTAAATTATTTTAACGCCCGTCTTTTTATTTTAATAATATCCTTCGTAACTAGATTCATATCCTCCGCTAGCTAACATTCTTAATATTTCTGTTATCGGATTATAACGTATCCCGTACTCTCGTGTAATTCAAAATATTCGTTCGGCTAATTCCCGCACCCGACTACAAACTTGAGGGACTAGTTTTGTCATTTAACCAAAAAGATGACTAGTGGTTGACTAAGTCAACCACCTCCCACCATTTTCCACCATTCATCTCTTTCTCTTTTCTTTTTCCATTTTCTAAATACTTCCACCAAAACTCTCTCAAACACCAAAACAAGAATTCATCATCTAAATTCGGATTTGGGAGCTAACATCAAAACAAATTACATATTTGGAATCCTCTATTCATCCTCTACAACTTGATACCAATTTCATCTCATTTGGGTAACTTTCTAAAATCACTAGATTTTGTGTTCTTGATGTTTTTAATTTATAAAGTTGTTAATTAGTGTCTATGGCTCAAGTCTAACATGAATATATGATTTATATGCTCGATTTGTTGTTTTGGAGTAACTAGCATGAACTTGAAAATGGGTATGCTTAATCTTTGATTTTGGATGAGTTAATGTTGTTAAATTGTTTAAGTTCATGTTTTAATTGTGTTACTAGTATCACTAGCTTCGTTTTGATGCGTAGGTTGATTAAGAAAACTTCAAATACATGATTATTGATTTTTGTGAATTTTGGTTAGGGTTTGATAAGCCTAAAACGAACTTTTGATGTTTTGGATGCCATGAAATGTTATTAGTAAGTGTTTAGTTGTAATGTATGTTTCATTACCTTCAAAACGGCATAACATATGTGTGAATTGGATTCCCGAATCTTAAAAATGAGTTTTGAGAACTTGAGACTTTGAAAATAGACTTTTAATGATCACTTGACGGGAAATCGGTTATTGAAAATGATGTTTTTGGTTGGTGAAATGTATTTAGTTGTGTTCTTTGTCAAATTACCTTTCTAACGATATAAGATACGAGTTCTAAGTATTAGCGGTTTGCGAGTTATGCTTGAAAGTGTTTTGATTTGAGACTTGGACATTTGAGACTGACCAGGTACCAGCTCCCGTGTATTGTCGCGGCGCGGCAATCCTGGGTCGCGGCGCGGCCTAAGCCGTGTTCAGGTTCTCACCTACATGTCAATAATATGAAAAATGTTTGGCACCCTATGGACCTCCGATTCACATGTAACTTGTTCTAACATGCTTATATATGACTCCTAACCTCAAAAAAATAGTTCGGGACCTGACCCGGACATGTTGACTTTTTCGTTGACTTTGACCCGACCGAAGTTCGACTTTTGTCAAACTTAACCAAATGATTATGCAACCTTCCTAACATGATTCTATACTTGTATCTTGCATGAAACTTGACAATTTAATTCACATGCTATATAATCGAGTCGTAACGAACCATAGGACTAATTGAACATCTTTGACCGATCGTGATTACCGTTATTAATACAACCCTAATTGTTTAGGTCAAGACTAGCGTTTATCTTTGCGCGCGTTTACTTGTTGAAGTACTTTATTACTTTTGCACTCGAGGTGAGATCATAGTCCCACTTTTACTCTTTTGAACTTACATTTGGGATGAGAAAACATAAACATTACTTTTAAACTAAGTGAACACAAGTAGAGCAAAACAAACATTCTACATGTGAGTTTAGAATGAAATCCTCAATTCGATTATCATTAGTTACTCTTACAGTGTGTAAGTGTAGGCGTGAACTTATGTTGTATGGCCATATGGGTTTGACAAACCCTCATCTTGGACGGTTCGCTACCGTCTGCGGATGAAATATATTTTCGAGAAACAGTGTTGTTCTAGCACTATTAATGGGGTATCAACGGACGGAATGTTAAGCCTTGATAATTGGGTGCTCGTGAATATTAACTTTTAGAATGTACTACTATTTTATAAATGTTGCAAATCTTGTGGTTCGACTTACTTTTACTCACTTACTTACTTAAACCTATGATTTCACCAACGTTTTCATTGACAGATTTCTATGTTTTTCTCAGGTCTTTGAACGCTATGTGAAACATGCTTCCGCTCATTATTTGATACTTGCTTTGGATGTCGGGTATACATGCATTTCATGGAGCGTCTTTTGACGTTATTTAAAACTGTGTCGCATAGGTTTCCTTTGTACTTATAACTTTGTAACGTAACTTTTGGATGAACAATTCTTGTAAACTGTGAAACAAATGTTTACTTTTGAAAGGAATGCGACATATCTTTGGTCAAACATCATTTTAAAGACTTACGACCATGCAATGGGACATAAGTAGTCAGCGCCGTCAATGACGATTTGGTCGGGTCGCTACACATAATGCTTAGCATAGTAGGTTCGTATCCTTTTCTCCCCCGTAGGTTGCCTCGTGATTTTTAATAATCGTACACATATCTCGTGCACAAAAACTAATACACATAACCTGTGTATAAAAGTCATTCATACGAACTACAAACACCTGGTAATCGACCTTAACAAAATGCATCTAGAATATCCCCCGCGTACCGGCATTCCGCATGGTCATGCAAAAAGCATACAATCAGGCCACTCTTTTAAATATGATGGTTGTGTACACCTTACAAACAGATCATATCTTTTAAAGTTGGCGGTTGTATACCTATTTCGAAGTACTAAAGCAGTTCAAATTCTCTGACTGGGGCTTGTTAGTGCCCATAGATCTATCTTTAGGATTCGCGTCAATTTGGGGCTCGGTTCCCAAATTCTCAGATTACCAGACTAAAAGGGGTGATATCCGGTGTACTCATAACTCATTCGTAGAATGTTTTTAAGTACTTGTGTCTATTTCGTCAAATATTTATAAAAGCAATTCATGTATTCGCAGTTCCAAAATATATTTCAAAAGCATTTAATAAAGCAGTTGTAAAAACAGCGCATGTATTCTCAGTCCCAAAAATGTAAAGAATAAAATAGAATCAAATGAACTCACTATACTGTATTTTATAGTAAAAATACATATGACAATTTTGAACAATGCAGGGTTAGCCTCGGATTCACGAACCTATATCATTTGTATATATATTAAAAGATATATCGTAATTGAACAAATTTATATATTATTATTAATAATACACTAGTTATCTTATAGGTTATTTAAATAATTTTAATATATTTAATTCATATATTTTATATATCTAATATTTATCATTCTTTATATCATGTTAATAATAAAATTTTATATTAGGATTTATATATGATGACAGCATATGTTTATATATTAATTGTTACATTTTATATATATAGCTTAGTTATTATCATTTTAATAAGAATATAGTGATATATAATATTATTATTATTGTAATGTATTTTTTTTAAAAAAAATATCTATTTGTCATAATACTAATAATGGTAAGTATGATAATAATATCGATAGTAATAATAGTAATAATAATAGTAGTAATAATGTTTATTTTAGTATAAATGGTAGTTTTAAATAAAAAGATAATTTACTCTAATAATATAATGATAATAATAACAGTGATAATAATAATAATCAGATTTATCATAAGCTTCGTGTTTAATTTTTAAACTTATGACTATAGTTTCTATAACTTAAATTTGTAATCGTTTTCATAATTGTACCTATATTCCTATAATTATAACCATTTTCCATAATTTTTATCACATCACCTTTGTTATCAATTTCGTAACATGAATGTAGTTAACACGTTCATAATCATATTAATGCTAATAATCATAATAATACAATAAATATAATACTAACAATAGTAATAATGATAATACTAATACTAGCAATAATAATAATAATAATAATAATAATAATAACTATAATAATAGTAATAATACTTAATGATAATATTAGTAATAACTATAATGATAATATTATTACTTACATAAATGAAAGTAATATTTATTACTTCTAATACTTCGGAAATGATAACAATTATGATAATAATAACAATAATTAATAATAATAATGATAACAATAAATGATAAATAATAATAATATAATATCTTTGATATAGAAAAACTACCTTCCAAGGCTTTAAAAAAAATTTATGCCGCGAACCAGACTCAAACCCATGACCTCCCGCTTAACCCAAAACACGCCTAACCATCCAACCATTTTGACTTTTCTGTTTTAAAATCCGTATATAACTTTATAACCCGTATTCATTAATCATCATCTTCTTTAAAATCTCAAACCAAGTTCGATCAGAGTTCAATACCGAAATCCCTAAGTTTTGTATTTAATTTAGGACTGATAAGTGATACAGAAACGTTTAGAGGGGGTTTAAATTAATTAAAAATAGAAAAAAAAATTAAGAAGAAGTTGTAACAGAATATAAAGCTCAATATTAAACCCAAATTTAAATTCGAAAATTAAAGATTAGGTAAAGATCAAAACATGAAAAAGATTCAAAATCGTTCTTATAAACTTTCTGAACCATTAATTGCTCCAGAAACAATACACAGAGTTTGAATTTCTTGATGAACAATACGTTTGACTTTTTAAATTTTAAACTTTGACTCACAAATTCGTGCTCAATACGAGAAATTGGCTTTTACACTTTTGCAGATATTAAGACAGGAGAATCCTAACAAGACCACATTTTTATATTTTTGAGATTTATTCGAAATTGAAGTTTTTAGAAAAATAGTTCAAGAACAGAGTTATATCTGCGTGTTCTTCAATTTAATTGATTTAATTCGATAAAAGAAATTGTATTGGTGTTTATTTGATAAAGATGATGTACATGTGAAAGACTTACTTCATATAAGTGTGCAAATCATTCGATTATATCTCCAATTGATTTACAATTAATTCGATCAGAAAAAAAATAATAAAATAAATACCACTGGTTACACTTTTCAGTTAATTGGTACGATGGATGGTGATGTTTATCAATCTAGGAGACAGAAACAAAATTTAATCGTATTGTGATTGCAACAAGAAACTGAATCCAATTATTTAGCTATTTTTATATGTAATCGGTATTAATAAATAAATAAGTTGATTAGTAATAATAATATGATTAATAATAATAATAGTTATATAAATAATAATAATAATAATAATAATAATTAATAATAATATTAACAACTATGATAATAATAATTATTTATAACAATAAAATGATATTATTAATAATAATATTATAATATTAATAATGATTTTTATTTTAATGGGTACTATAAAAATAATAATAATAATAATCCTAAAAATAACTAAAATCATAATCTTACCACTAATTATAATAATAATGATATTACCAATATTAACAAAAATTATTAGAAATTAAATGTATCCAATTTCATATATATGTATATATAATAATATTGATATTAATATTAATAATAATAATGAAAGTAATAATATTAATATTAATGTAACAACTATATTTTAATTTGTAATTTCATATATTAATATTACATATTACTAATTATGTAATATAATACAAATAATATTTATATCTTTCATATATATTCTAATATACATATCATAATACTTCTTTACAGATATCATATGTATATATTTATATATATTAATAGTTACTTAATTATTCTATTTATTATTTTACATCTTTAATTCTAATTGATTAATGTGTTTCTCATTTAATCTCAAAATATTATATATAAATTCTTTTATTTATTTTGATATATATATACATACATATTTATTTACACACAATTGTTCGTGAATCGTTGGGCATAGTCAAAGGTAATTGATTACATGAATATAATTTCCAAAATTTTTGAGGCTCCACATTACAGACTTTGCTTATCGTGTCGAAACATATAAAAATTAAGTTTAAATTTGGTCGGAAATTTTCGGGTCGTCACAGTACCTACCCATTAAAGAAATTTCGTCCTAAAATTTGATCGCGGTGGTCATGGATAACAATAAGAATGTTTTCATGACAATATGAGTTGATAGATATAGTTTTATTACCATAGAGTAATATGGATAAAACAATTCGTTTATGTGAAGAGTACGAGTGAAGCTATCACAAAAGAGTGAAATGGATAAATATAGGTTCGTCTTTAACTTTTGACGTGGTTGAATTCCGGAATTCAAGGGATTTAAAGAAAATCTTCAAAATCTAAAAGATTTGATTCTTCGGCGAATAAAGAAATTAAGATCCCTATAATTAAATACGATGATATGCCTCGATTACTCTGTCTGATATTTTCATTATAAATTAAACTTTTTTCCGTTTCATTATTTTCCACCACTCCCATTTTCTATACTTTAATTCATATTTCCAAATCATCAGTCAATATGCTTCATCCAGTTTTAATTCTGGATATATTCCTGACTTTCATATCAATTATTCTCCTTTTTCATCTACCACCGGAGGAATCTGTCTACTTCTACTATGCTCTTGGGTTTATAGTATTTTTAGTTCTCTCGAGTCTTTATATTGCTATACGCATTGATATACATGGTTTGTAATTTCGGCGTTGTTGTTGGGCTTTATATTTTCCTTTAAATTTTGAAGTCCCATCTTCTATCTTCTATAATCATTATCATCCACAGTTAATGCTTTTTTTTATTTGCTGTGATTTATACTCCAATTTCTCTTTCGGAGCTTTATGCTCTGTTTTCTCTTCTATTCACTAAACACAGCAAGTAATGATCCAGAATTTGTAGATATGAATTTCGAATTGAACATAGCCAATGTTCTAAAAACGAATTTGTAATGGCACAATCTTGATTTGTCAAATTACCAGAATATCCCGAAAAAGACCGAATCATCAAGAAAGATATTTTCTTGATATGTTTAGAGACTAAGTAGAATACAAGAGTCGTGTAACATGGCACATGATGACGTTATGATCTGTGAATCATCACGTTTTATTTAGAAACTCAGCATGACTTACTGTAATATAATCACATTGATCAAGTGTCATTATATTATACTAACTCATGCATTAGTTCCCAACACTACTTCAAAAACATTCATATTTTAAACTCGAAGGATTTCAGAATTTAGAAACTAAAATAGTTTCCTTTATAATGTAACACAGATAACGCGAAAAGATAAATAATATCGGACAAGAATATTTATGAAGATATCTTCAGAAATATCAAAGATATTTATGATGATATTTTGGAATTTCTAAGATCGAAGGTTGATGAAGAAAGATTTTCCACAAGATTTAACACGACTTCGGAGCAAGATATTTGCTGAAGGTTTCATTGGATCCAGAATTACCCGGATTCTTTGAATATAGAGTTTGGTCCTTGTATTTGTCCTCGGTCTCCTTCAGGATTAGCTCAATCCGTTTTTCAGTACTAAATTTTCTATCGAGCGTTCCCAACCTTCCATTCCTTATTATCAAACTTTTGGTCGTTTAGACCATCTACAGTTTTGCTGTTTCCTCTGCATTTAATGCTACCATATCTGAATCATCGGTTATCAATTCGAGGTTGTTTCAAGAGAATTGTATTTTTAGATGATTAAACACTGATGGTAATATGGTGGAATATAAAAGGTTTCCCGGTAACAATAAAAGAGCACGTATATATATATATATCAAGGTTGTACTAAGGTTATTTCGAACGAAAAGTTGAAGTTGACTTGCTGGAGCTGTGACAAAATTGGCTAATTTGGAAAAGAATTGCAATATTATTTTCGGTAATAACAATACCAACGGAGCTAGCTGATGTGTGCGAGGTGTACTAGGAAATAGTATTATTTTTACAACGAAATACTATTAAATACGATACAATTTTACACAAGATATTTATTTATTTATAGAATGGATATACCTAAACCTTGCTACAACACTTATAGGCAGTGTACCTAATCGTACAGTAGTGTAGTTTTTAGTAAGTCCGGTTCGTTCTACAGGGAAAATTAAACAAGCTTAACGCTATATTTTTAAAAATATATTTGTAAAAATACAAAAATAAATATAAGTAGTATTATTATTATAAAAGGGGGTTTTTACCGTTTAATGACCGGTTTGTCGATTTTAAAACTTTAGTTGCAATTAAAACCTAATGTAAAATACTAAAAATAAATACAACTTAATTTAAAGCGTAAAGTAAATAACGATAATGAAATTGCGATAAATAAAAATGCGATAAATAAAAAGTATGACAATTAAAGAGTATGATAATTAAAAGCGCAATTAAATACAAAGACAATAAATAAAAGTGCGATAATTAAAAGTGCAATTAAATATAAAATAAAGGAAATTAAATATGAAATAAAGGAATTATGCTTATTTAAACTTCCGTAATCATGATGGTTGACGTGTTGATTTTTAGTTTATTCCCATGGGTTAATTGTCCTTTGTCCTGGATTATTCAATATGTCCATACGGATTTGTCCATAATAGTCCATCAGTCATAAATATAAAGTGCGAAAGCCTTCGTCAAATTATTCTTATTCCCGAAGTTAAATATTCCAACTAATTGGGGATTCGAATTGTAACAAGGTCTTAATACTTTGTTTAATGAATACACCAGGTTATCGACTGCGTGTAAACCAAGGTTTTACTACTTTGTTAACAATTACACCAATTACCCTTGAATGTAATCCACCCCTATTTCAACAAGTCTATTAACTATTAATCCAGTTCCGTGTCCGGTAAAATGAACAATTATTGGTATTTATAGATATCCCGCCCACCGTACCCAGTCAAGCGTATGTGGTTATATATAAATACGTCAAATTATAAGTCTATATATTAAATTAACGAGGTATCGTTTAGTTAATATAAAGCCCATTAATAGCCCATAGTCTAATTTCCACAAGTATCGTTCTTTTGTCCAAACTCCAATTATGGTACAAAGCCCAATTACCCAATTTTAATATTTAGCCCAACATCATGATTACTTCGGCATTAAATAAGCATAATAATAACTTAGCTACGAGACATTAATTTAAAAATAACATTAACCATAACTTACAGTGATTAAAAATAGCGTAGCGTTACACGGACAGAATTTCGACTTACACCCTTACAACATTCGCTAACATACCCTTATTATTAGAATTTAAAATTAAAATTAAAATATAAATATAAATATATATATATATATATATATATATATATATATATATATATATATATATACACACGTTTATATACATTTATTAAAATTAAAATATAAATATATATATATATATATATATATATATATATATATATATATATATATATATATATATATATATATATATATATATATATATATATATATACGTTTATAGATAGAGAGATGGATATATGGTAAAAGATCAACCAAAACTGCGAAATTTATAGGGTGTCGCCTGGATTTCAGGGCCATACGATCGCATGGTTTTTGTTCTTCCAGGCCATGCAATCGCATGGCCAGCTGGGAGAGCTCAAAAGTCTTTAAAAACGTGGGCTGCTTATTTATTTATTATATAATATAATATATATAATTAAATATAATTATATTATATTCTTGTACTCCGTTGACTTGTAATTTTAGCTCCGTTGCGTCGCGTGTTGATAGTTGGTTCATGTCTCGGTTCTGGATTTTCGAACGTCCTTGCGTACAATTTAATATCTTGTATTTTGCGTTTCGCGTCTTGTACTCTTGTAATTTTGAGACGTTTCTCATCAATAATTTGAACCATTTTGATTGTACTTTGTACTTTTGAGATTTTTGGTCGTTTGCGTCTTCAATTCGTCAAATCTGTCTTTTGTCTTCACCTTTTATTATTTAAACGAATATCACTTGTAAATAGAACAATTGCAACTAAAAGCTTGTCTTTCTTGAGGGATAATGCTATGAAATATATGTTCGTTTTTAGCATTATCAAATATTCCCACACTTGAGCGTTGCTTGTCCTCAAGCAATATAGTCTTGAAATAAAAATACTAGAATCACTTCTTTATTCTTCACACTTTGTACATCAGTGATTTCTATACGGCGGTATAAACAATGGTAGTAACGATGTGGTTTACAGTCCCACATGACTATAAAATTTAGATCCTTAAAGAAATTGAATCTTTATGAAAACATTTGATCTTTTGAAAATTCATTCTAGCTTTTACCCTAGATAAGTTTTCCGGAATAACCCTTCACTGGTGTTTGCAAATTGTTTTTGTGGGTTTGGTGGGTTTCAGATTTGAAAATTTTAGCTCAAAACTTGCGGTTTTGTGTCACCCACTCGCTAATCTTGTATTGGAAAAGCAACACGTCCAGTATACTTGTTCCGTATATTACTTTTCGGTAAACTACCGTCCGGTTGTAAAGGAAAGCGTTGAACAAGCAACTGTTAAGGCAATGTCCCCTGACATGCTTTTAATTATGGTCTATAACGTGTCGAATGCAATTACTATCCTTGGTAGGAGCAATAGTAAAGCTCACCCTATAATTTTTCGGTTTGGCACAAGATCCTGTCTTCGACCATACTATGCAACCACCGTTCTTACGGTTGACACCCGATTTGGTTCAGGTGACCTAATGAATTCCAGGTGAATTCCTAGGATTTTACGTTCAATGGTAATGAACGCATTGAGAATGGGTTTTCAGAAAATAAATCGGTTTGTAATTTTGATCAAAATATTTTCTCGTTCAAGCTCGAGTTTAGATATCATCGAATTCCTTGAGTTTGTAATTCTCAATCTTTAAAAGTCAATCTCAAGGATTGAGTAATATCAGTCTTAAAAGCTGATTTTTGATCTTTTAAGGAGATTATCCTTTTCTGGGGGTCTGATTCATTAGTCTTATCAAGCTAATTTGCACGGCGTCCTCCCCATTTTACAAGACAGATCCTCTCATGGTTAGGATAAGTCTGACCACTTGGCGACCCTGTTTGATGCTGAGGTCTGTGGATTTCCTGCTGACTTTAGAGATGACTTTTCTAGATTTTTCGTCAACCTACAGCTGGTCTGGACGACAACTTCATGACCTAAATCAAGAAGCGCGTTTCTTTTTCGGAAGACTTTACTTCCTTTTAATGATGGAATTGATTCATCATGTAGACCCATCTTTCTTTTAAATGTATTACAGTAAATTGGGTAAAACTTTTTAGATTAGTCTAAACAAAAGTATCTTTAGTTATTTGTTACAAAAATATGTGACTTATGTTTTAAATAACTTGGTAAATTTTTTCCACACTTGGCTTTTATTTTCCTTTCTTTGCCTTTTTATTGTCCTCTATTCCATTTTAAATGAATTCTAACATTTTGGTTTGTTTCTCAATTTATGTCCTTTCCGAGGTAACAATAATTTCGGTGTTTAACACCTAGTTTTATCGTTCATAAATATGTATAAACATGATTTTGAATTCATTTAATTGAAAATTTTGAAAAATTTTACTAGAATTGGGTAGTCAGTATATAAGACTAGGGCTGTTCTTTATTATCAGAGAGCACTAGATTCTAATACAACTACTGCTTTACTAGTATTTTTAATGGTAACCAAGTGTATAAGTTTAAAATTTTAAAAATCCGAAAGAATTTAACCCCTTCCCATACTTAAGATCTTGCAATGCCCTCATTTGCAAGAAATCAGTAACAATTTAAATTATTGAGGGTGATTAGCGTAGAAAAATGATTAAATTTTACCAAGGTTTCCAAACATATTGGCGTTTGTTTATTGAATGATAAATGGTGCACATCATTTGTTCATTCCATCTTGTTGTTACATCACATTTGTTTTTCGTTTTGTCGTCAAAAGTACTAGCTTTTGCTGAACTTAATGTCAGTCTTTGAAAATGCGCTGTTTTACCCTGTTGTGTACAATTGACAATATACATACATACAAATATAAACAAGCATTGTAATTTGAAATGAGACTTAAAATCCCACTTTCAAATCAAATATGAAATATTAGTACCAAATAATAAAAATATTAAACAATACATTAATGTATCAAAATATAATGTGTTTAAACATAAATAAACAGAAATAATAAAAATAAAAGTCATAAAAATTACCAACCAGAACTAAATCAATCTGGATAGGGGTTCCAGTTCATGTCATCATCCGGGTTCCATGGTTGGTGATAGGTGTACTGGTAGGCTTGGTTAGGATCGTAGAGAGTATATGGTGGTCTCATCTCGGGCTGGTGTTGAGGATAGTAAGCGGGTCGGGTCGGAACGTAGTGATCCTGAGGTGACAGCTGGCTCATAATCGGACGCTGATGATAGTCCCATCTATCATGCTGTCGTTGCCTGGAATGCTCGTAATCATTCCGGGCTTGCCACTGCTCCATCTGACGAAATCTCTCCACGTTTGTCATATCTACCTCATCTACACGCTGGTAGACATCAGTCATAGCCTCCCGAATGACATCCCTAATGTCATCTGCTTCCTCCATCTCCTCATCTGATCCTCTCTCTTCCTGAGGATGACTACCTTCATAGGGTATTGCCTGGTTGCGTCTACTCTTTAATACCTTAGCACCCGCATAAACCCTCAATCCTAAAAGCTCAACCTGCTCTCTACATTCCAAAAGTGGACCCCCTTGGTCCTTATCTACACCTAAATACTCTCCAATGAGAGTAACAAAAATACCTCCTTCAATTATCCCCCTTCCTGTATTCCTTCAACCATCTTAGATAAATAAAAACCAACACAGTAGGGAATATTAACAAAGCCTCTTGGGTCTAGAATACATTTTAGGTAAAATAAATCATGTAAGGTCAATTTTTCCTTGTTGTGACCTCTCTGTGTAATCGAGTTAGCCAAAAATCTATGAATTATACGAAGCTCGGCTTTGTTAATATGTAAGTAGGTATGTGTTCCTCCCCGCCCAAAAACATTATAGTCTGACATACGGCTCCAGACGGCGTTCGCATCAAAATTTCTATCTACCCTTTCACCACGATAAATCAAATTCATATAATCGGGTAGTAGTAATTCACTAGGAGTGTAAATCTGTAATGCCCTGGCCATGTCCAGCATGGACATCCTCTACATCCTACCGCCAAGTATAAATCTAAGAAAACTTCTATCATCTAATCTATCTACATCTACATTTAACGCTATAGTACTCATCAGCTCAACACACCATTCCTTATATACAGGTCTACGAATGGTGAATAAGCGTTCCCAATCAGTAAAAGAAGAACTGCCATAACTTTGGATCAATGCTCCCTAACACGGTCAGCAAGTTGGACCCTTTTCAAAGGATCCCAATAAATTACCCTAGGCACCTCTACATCTTTCGTTACTAATTTGAATTTATTACTTTGATATGTCGGGTAATCTCTCCATCATCTATCGAATCTCAGATTAGGATGCAACGTGTGTTCAGGAATCGTTGGTTATTCTACAGGCGGATGCATCGAAAATACTATGAATTCATTAACAAACTGTAGCGGATCATAATAAGGTACATGTTGATCAGGCTGATGTTGTGGTTCCTGTTGTGGTTCTTGTTCGGGTTCATATTGCATTTCTGGTTCAGGTTCTGGAGCAGGTCGTCTAGATGATGATGATGAACCTCCAGTATCGGTTCTCTGCAAAACACATTAAACACAAAATTTGTGCATCCATATATGCATTAGTGTTAGCAAAATAACAACTTAAAACAATCACAATAACATGTTAAATCAAAATTAAACTTATACACATTTTCACATTTTTTTACAATTCTACACTTTTTCAAATAAGCACATGTGAAAATGTAGACAAAGTTCATAAGCATTTAACTCAAATAACATGTCAAAATAGTCATTATTAACAATTAAACAAGTCTCAATTGGCAATTATATCAAATTAATCAAGTTCATGAATTTTGCAACTAAAAAGTCCACTTTAATCTTCAAAAATCATGTTTAGGATTAAAGTTTGGATCATTTAGCTACCTAAACATGTTACACTACTCAATTTAGCAATAATTCATGACAAAAATCGGCCATAACCTGTTTATATCAAAAAGCCCCAAATTGCTCAAGAACACAAACCCTAGATTTCTAAAAATTTTGAAGTTTTTGGCTTCAAATCATGTTAAATAGCATCAATCTAGGTTATACATGCATAAAATACTAACAATTTAACTCTAATTACACTAGAAACTAACAAAATCAAATTAGGTAAAATATAGCTCAAGAACACTAAAAATTAAATTTAAAGAGATTTAGGGGTGTAATTTTTACCTTTTTTGATAAACTTCTGAACAATTTCATGATTAGAGCGAGAATTTTGATGAATTATGGTGAAAAATTGCGAATTTTAGAGGTGATTTGGGAGATGGTTCGTGTATGTGTGTGTTGAAAGTGAGAAGGAGCAGAACTCGCTGCCCTTTCTATTTCTGGCAAAAAAATACAGCCTCATGCGATCGCATGAGGTTGTAGTGCAAACCCCATGCGATCGCATGGGGGTCCGGGTACAGTATTTTTTTTTTTAACTTATAAAACCTTATAACTTATAAAACATATAATTAATAAAATTTTAAAAATTTGTTTCTTTTTAGGATGAGGGCGTTTCGGATCGTTGTCTTAGTCCGTCCCTCGACAAAATTTTAAAATTTGTCAATTCAAAGCGCGGTTTTAAAAGTAAATATTTTTGGATTTTTTAAATGTTTTTGGCATACTTTAATTCAATAAGATTAAAAATAATGATAATAAAAGTTCTCGTCCCTCCCTTGGGTAGAGCAATTTCGGTTCAACGACCTAGTCTTCAACTCACGACGAATTTTTAGAAATCAATTTTTAACTTAGCGAAATAAAGTAAATTTTTGTTTTTAAATTCACACCAAACTTAAATTTAAAATGCATAAAATTAAAAATTCATATTAGTAATATTAAAAATTCATACCAAATTTATATTATATTTTTGTTTTTATACATACAAACTTATATTAAAAACATAAATTTTTCAAATATTTATAATTTTAAATATATTGATTTTAAAAAGTTTATAATATTAATTTAATATTTATATATTAATTTTAAAAACAAAGTAAAAATAAAATTAAAAATCTTTTTGGTCTTTTCTCCCACTTTAATCAATCAAATATTATCAAAAATATACGCCCCTCTTTTCGGTAAAGTAATTTCGGTTTCATAACCTAGTTTAACTCATGACGAATTTTTGAAATATTTTGGGTTAATTAATTAAAGATATTTATACCTTAAGAATAAACGGTAAATTTCGCAGTGATGTAATAAATTTTTGTATGATATCAATAATTTCGGTCGCAAAACCTAATTTTATTGAGTACCAATTTAATACTTTATAGCGAACGATTTAGCATTTATTATCAAAAGGTTAAAAATAAAAATAAAAATAAAAACTGAAAACTGTACAAACTTACCTGTGAAATAGAATTCTTAGTGACCTGCTTTAGCCCACTCATAAGATAGTCGGACTAATTGGTTTTCCATAGCTACATAGGCGTAACCTCGAGCATTCAACGTTTTTTCTTCGAAACATATGAACGGTCCATCTCTGCATAAAGTAACGAATTCGGTATTGGAATATGTCTGATTCGTCGAGCATTTTTCTTCGTGTGACCATTTTCCGCATTTGTGACATCTTTCAAGGTGTCGAGCTCTCCTTTTTGCTGCGGATTTTGATTTTCCTTTACCAAACTGTAACTTATTATTTTCGTTCCTGGATTCTTTTCTTACTCCGTCCAATTTACCTCTGATTAATGATACCAATTCATTTGGAAGGGTGTCATTATTACGTTTAGTGATCAAAGCGTGTAGCATTAGGCCATGGTTTAATTCACAGGAAGTCTTCATCTCATAAAACTTAAAAAAAATAAAAATTCAGAATGGGGGGAGAAGACTAGTTCTTTAGGGTCTGCTAGGGAAAGACCATTCGGATTCCATTCTCGAGAACTACATGAAAACAGAACATCTAACTCTAACAGAAATACATATTATCCTTTAAAAACTTGATTCTCCCCACACTTAGTTAGCTGTGGTGTCGAAATTGTGATTAACTTCGTTGTTAACTTCCATTGGACTATCTATGTAATGTTTAACTCTATGACCATTAACCTTAAAATCAATCCCATTTAAATTTATTAATTCTACTGTTCCGTACGGGAAAACTCTTTTGACTATAAATGGTCCAGACCATCTTGATTTCAATTTTCCAGGAAATAGCTTGAATCGTGAATTGAAAAGAAGAACTCTGTCTCCTTCTTTAAATTCTTTTGAACTTCTGATTCTTTTATCATGCCATTTCTTCGTTCTTTCTTTATAGATTAACGAATTTTCGTATGCTTCATGTCTTAATTCTTCTAATTCGTTTAGCTAACTTAATCGTAGACGTCTGGCTTCATGTAGATCAAGATTACATGTCTTCAAAGCCCAAAATGCTTTGTGTTCAATTTCTACTGGAAGATGACATGCTTTTTCGTAAACGAGTTTAAAAGGTGTGGTACCAATTGGAGTTTTGTAGGCTGTTCTAAAAGCCCAGAGTGCATCCTCCAATTTCATGGACCATTCCTTCATATTTGATCCTATGGTTTTCTCTAGAATACGTTTTAAGCTCGGTTAGTATTTTCAACTTGTCCACTTGTTTGTGAATGATAAGCAGTAGAGATTTTATGAGTTACTCCATATCTTTTGAGAACTTTCTCAAGTTGATTATTACAGAAATGAATACCCCGATCACTTATTAAAGCTTTCGGTGTTCCAAACCTTGCAAAAAGACTTTTTAAAAAGTTGACTACAACTCGTGCATCGTTAGTTGGGAGAGCTTGTGCTTCCGTCCATTTAGATACATAATCAATGGTAACGAGAATGTAGAGATTATTATGAGATTTTGGAAATGGACCCATAAAGTCAATACCCCAAATGTCAAATATTTCACATACTTGAATGACATTTTGTGGCATTTCATCACGTTGACTTATTTTTCCGGCCCTTTGACAAGCATCACAGGATTTTCAAAGAAGGTGTGCGTCTTTGAAAATTGTAGGCCAATAGATGTAACGACCCGGAAATTTCCGACCAAATTTAAACTCTAATCTCTATATGGTTCCGACACGATAAGCAAAAACCCTAAAGTTGACCCACACTTTTTTCGATCATTCTATACTTATAAGATTAATATTTACATAAATTAAACCTTACCAACATGATAAGCAATCCCAAATTGTTGAGATTTATGTTTCCGAAAAGAGTTTTACACAACGTTTGACCGTCTAGTTTGACCGATGATATCATGAACTATACAATATATGATAATTATACGTTTGTATATATATATATGTATATATATACATATTTAACATGATTTAAGAATGTTTTAATATCTCATTTTGTATTAATAACAATAAGTTATAGGTATATTTTGAAACTACTAACTTAAGTTTTCAAAACGATAACTATACGTAATGTTATTTGACATAAATACTTATAACCTATAATGTTTATACATATATCGTATAAGTAATGTATTTAATCACTTTTAAAGACTTAAATACATAAAACAATATAAGTGTATTCACAAAAGATAGCTATATTTGAATCCTCATTCCATTTTTCACAAAATTTCTATACGTATATCTAGAGTATAAGTACTCGTATCATACCTAGCTTCTATACGTATTTACTATTGATATATACACATCAAATCAACTTTAAATCAATCCTATATCTGCCCTCATCAAGAGGGAATTCCTTTTTGACATTTACCTTCAATAATTATACAAGAATACAAGTTGAAATTTTGTCCTTGTTCCCTTTATACCACGTTTTTAAGAGCTTCCATGTATCATCATTTTGGTTCAATTTTTATCATCATTTCTAAGTTAAAAACACAAACTTCCATAACCCTTAAACCCCTTAATCATCTTAGCTCATATCTATGAAGATCTAGCTTCAAAAACCTTACTTAATCACCATAAGAAAACCATACAAAAACACTTCAAGAAATCCTTCCAAGAACACAAACTTACTTCCAATCTTTCATCCACTTCCATCACCCTTTTGGTTCTAGCTTTTTACTCCTCTTTTACAGCAACCTTGTCCAAGGAACTTGAGGTAGTAACTATGTTCATAACCTTATTCGATTCATATATATATAGCTATCTTATTTTGTGGTATAAAAATTTAACAACAAGAACATAGTTTGAAAGTTTTCAAACTTGTTTGCAAACTAAATAGATCCTTCTAACTTAACTTTTAAAATACTTCAAGACCTGTAATATAACTTAATTATATGTTAATTTAACAAGGTATAACTTGGTTTTTCAAAGAATATCTTAAAAACTGTTTTTACGACGTCGGAGTGCAACCGGGAACTGTTTTGGGTTGGATAATTAAAAACTATCTTAAACTTTGAATTGGAGGTTTATATTCTGTAAAAATGATTTTTACTATGAATATGATAACACATAAAAATTTCATGATTTAATTCAAAGTATAAGTATTTTTAGAAAAATAATCATTTAAGGTTGTTTAAATAAAGGAAAATGTTTAACTTCATAAGTTTCACTAAAGTTTCACCTATGCCGTGTGATTTTGAATACAAACCAAGGTATTTTCAGTTTATAGTCTTAAAGAGGGACTCGATCCAAGGAGATGGCAAGTTGAATCAACGAAAACGGATTTGTAACGAAGAAACTATGACCGAAACAAAATTGGTTATCCAAGACTTGTTTAACTTCGGGATTAATTGGGAAAAATTAAATAAAATTACATCTTTCTAAGATAACATGATATTTTATATATATGTACTTATAATTCAATTTTATATGGTTCAGGATCACCCGTAAACAACACGAGAAGATTAATCATAAGATCCCATGATTGTACGCAACACGTCATTTGACAACACCGGTACTTTATGTACACAACACGTCATTTGACAACACCGGTACCGTGGGTCAAGATTAATCTCGACCAATACATATACGATGGGGTTTTATTTATTTCGTTGGGGGTTTTATTTATTTCATTGCGGGTATATTAAACATCTAAAAATGAACCATTAAAATTGAATTACTAACAACGAACTGCTAACTACGGACTAAGGAATTATTCAAAGTATTAAAAGTATAACAAGTATATATATGTGACGTTTGTTTAAAAAAGAAAAGGTATTGATATATTATATATGGATAGGTTCGTGATATCAACCGGAGACCAAGTCAAATTATATATATCTTCAAGACGAAAGTGAGTATATAGTCCCTTTTAAACTTTAAATATTTTGGGCTGAGAATACATGCGCTGTTTTTTTTATAAATGATTTACGTTATGGACACAAGTAACTGAAAAATATATTCTACGTTGAGTTGTACCACTGGCATACTTCCCTGTAGCTTGGTAACTACTATTTACAGCGGTATTGTAAACGCGAATCCTGTTGATAGATCTATCGGGCCTGACAACCCCAACCGGACTGGACGACCAGTATTCAACGGTTGCACAGTACTTCGTTTCGTGACTACACTTGGTACGGTGTAGTAAGATTTCATATTAAAGGGAATATGCGACGTGATTAATTGTTAAGTATGGTTACCAAGTGCTCAACCACTTAGAATATTTTTATTGAAATGTTTACATACGAAATCTTGTGGTCTATATATATATATATATTGCTGCCGGCATTAAACCTATATCTCACCAACTTTATGTTGACATTTTAAAGCATGTTATTCTTAGGTATGAATTAAGTCTTCCGCTGTGCATTAGCTCGTACTAAGGATACTACTTGAGGCCATTAAGGACTTTTATCATAAGGCGTTGCATTCGAGTCATTGAAGTTCATAGAGACTATTATTAAGTAAATGGCGGTTTAGGTCATTTGAATATTATGAAATGTCATGCGAATATGTCAATTCTGGATGTAACTATAGATTGCCTTATAAGAATAAATGCAACGTTTGAAATATGTATCATATAGAGGACTAGTACCTCGCAATGTTATCAACTATTGTAATTCGTTTGTAATCAATATGGACAACGTCCGGATGATTAGTTTCGGATCCTTTCAGTTGGTATCAGAGCGTTGGTCTTAGCGAACCAGGCCTTGCATTAGTGTGTCTAACTAGTAGTTGTTAGGATACATTAAGTGAGTCTGGACTTTGACCGTGTCTGCCTGTCAAAAGTTTTGCTTATCAATCCTAGTCGGAAATCATCTGCTTATCATCCTTAGGGAACTGCCTGCTTATCATTCTTAAGTCTAGACACGTCTTACTGCATTTAGTGCATCGATAGTGTATAGACAAAATTCATATCCTAGCGTATCTGTTACTCTAGACATTGCCTGACGTATTTCAAAGATTCTCCGTAATTCATGGGATTTTGATATTATATATATACATATGTAAATTATGTATTGAAGAGTACCAAACCCAACTCCTATAATCTATTCCAAACCAAAAATTCATTTCTCCGACCATACAAGATGGATTCTTCATCCAGCTAAAATTCCTACGACTTCGATAGCTTCGCCGATATGGATTTCCATTTGAGCTCCGAGAACAGCGTTACCGGAATGGATCAACCAATTTCCCATCATCTATTCTGGATGAATTGGGGATGGGTTCGTAATATACTAAATTTCTGGAGGCAAGAAGAAGGTGATCCATTCCATCCACCAAATTGTCCTCTTAACGATGAACCTGAAGCACTTACCGGCGAACCTATTCGAAACACCATTTTCTCGCTCATTTCTAGAGTATCTCGTCATGATTACATACTATCCCATATTTCAAATCTTGTTCATTCGCTCGTTCCAACCGTCAATCATCCCGGTATAATAGAAGAAGTCAACGAACTCCGTGCTCGGGTAGTGGTTTTGGAGAATATGGTGCGAAGGTTACAAACACCAACAGCAGCACCAGCAGCATAATCCGTACTACCATCGTCAACGCCGACAGTACCTTTATCACCCCAATCACAACCGCGCCTGTATCTCGAATATCAACATCACACGACTCAATATCTGTACTTCGAGTATGATCTTCATTCTATATATCGTTCTACATCGATTATCTTCGCTTTACGTATCGTATGACGATTATGTAATTTCTAAAGTCTTAGAGATTATGTAATCTAGAATTAACGATAAATCAAATGAGTTTAATATCTTATTGACTCATTAAATCTATGATTATCTCTGAAGAAAATATATATGCAAGTATATTTTCATAAAGATAGTAATTAAAAATTCCTTCGTACAAACTATTAATGATGAAAATATTTTAACGGGTGGGTAGTACCCGAGGAATATTTAGAATTCACATTAATAAGTTATATTGTACATTCTTGAATCTGATTCAACAGTTATCTATTATCTTACTTACAACCACCTATATTCGTATCCGCTCACCCCAGAATAACCATTTTCAATCAAATTTCATATTCGGATTTTGACCTACCAAAATCCAACAAGTGGCATAAAGAAGAAAACATTGGACAATTAAAATGAATTAAAATGTTGATTGTAACATATGAAACTAAACAATTCTTCAAGCTTGCCACTTGATTTTATCTTAAACCTCATTCGTAACGTGACGATTACAATTCGCATTCAAATCCTTTCATGATTCCTGAAAACACCTCGACCGAGAAATTGAACCAGCCGCACCTCGTCTATGGAAGAAAGATTCCTGCATACAATTATGCACTTGAGAAACCTTCGAAACCAAAGTTATAAACTTATCCGCGTTGAATTCCTTATCATTCCTTGGTAAAAACAATCATACGATTCCTTTTCAATTAGCTAATTTTGTCATAGCTCCACTTTGACTTCTCAATGAGACTACTCCTATTATAACCTCGATATTTATACCTTGTCCTTTTGATGTCGTTACCAGAAAATCCTTTATATTTCACGACATCATCAGCAAATGTACCAGCAGATCGTCCACCCTTTGGCGAAATCCGCAATTAGCATTTTGAAAATTTTGCAGAACTTCCCCAGTTATACCTATAACATTTATTCCTAATAAATTTCATACTTCGAATGTGAAGTTCTGAAAACACCCTGAACTATGAAATAGCTCTTGAAATGCTGATGAAGCAGCAAAAACTATAAACGACTTTAACAATCAAAAGATTGATGATAAAGAATGGTATGGTGGTAAAGCTGAGAAAAAGAGAAGGTTTGGAACTGGAAAACGGATTGAGCAAAGTATGAAGGAGGCCGTGAACAAATCATGAAAACAGAACCTGCCTTCAAAGGATCCAAATGATCCAGTGCCTGCTGAAACCGTTAGTAAGAACACTGCTCCTTATTCTAAACTTTTTAAGATGATATTCTTCACCATCATTTTATCTTAGATATTATAAGATATCTTCATTCGTTATACATATTTTTCATATTTCTGGAGATATTTTTACAACTATTCCTATCTGCGATCATTTAACTCTCCGTAACATCTGCGCTACAATATAAAAGAAACTGTGTTAGTTTCTAAATTCTGAAATCTCTAAGTTTAAAAATATGACTGTTTTGAAGTAGTGTTGGGAACTGATACATGAATTAGTATAATATAATGAAACTTGATCAACTTCATTATATTACAGTAAGTCATGTTAAGTTTCTAATGGAATGTGATGATTCACAGTACCGTCATCATGTGCCATGTTACACGGCTCTTACATTCTATCAAGTCTCCAAACATATTAGAACGTATCACCTTGATAGTTCTATTTTTTTCGGAATATTCGAGTAATTTAACGAATCAAGATCGTGCCATTACAATTTCATTCTAAAACCAATAGCAAGGTTCATTCAAAATTTCCTACCTACGAATTTCGGACCATTGTTCGCTTGGCTCGAGGACGGGAAGAAGAAATGAAGGGACAAAACCTCAGAATAGAAATAGGAACATAAACCACAGCAAATAAGAGAGAGCATTAACTGTGGATGACAATGATTTTAAGGGATGGGAGTAGGAACATCGAAATATAAGGGAAGGTATAAAACCTAACAAAAACCCCGAAACTACAAACCGTGCATATCAATACGTATTGCAACGTAAAGGCACGGGAGAATTAAAAACATTATAATTCCAAGGAAAGGATAAAAGAGAATAGATTCTTCTGGTGATAGATGAAAAAGAAGAATGAAAGATATGAAAGTTAGAAATATAACAAGGGTTAGAATGGGATGGAGCATATTAGCGAATGTCTTAAAGTAGGAACTAAAGAGAAAGAATAGAAGATGTGGGAAGAAAGAAAGGGAAGGAGGTAAATTTATAGTGAAATATTCGACAAAGAAATCAAAACAGATTGCCGCGTTAAATCAAAGAAGATCCTGATCGCCGCAAAACTAAATCTTATTACATAAGATTTTCTTTAAAACCCTTAAATCCCAGAAATCGATCATAATCACGTCATCGGTTACAACAAATCTATATTTACTCATTTCACTCTTTTGTGATAGCTTCGCTCGTGCGTCTCACATAACCAAATCGTTTTATCTAAATCTTTCAATAATGATAAAATTTCATTATTACCTCATATTCGTCATGAAAACATTCCTATTGTTGTTTATGACAACCTCTACCAAATTTCGAGGACGAAATTTCTTTAACGGATGGGTACTGTAACGACCCGGAAATTTCCGACCAAATTTAAACTCTAATCTCTATATGGTTCCGACACGATAAGCAAAAACCCTAAAGTTGACCCACACTTTTTTCGATCATTCTATACTTATAAGATTAATATTTACATAAATTAAACCTTACCAACATGATAAGCAATCCCAAATTGTTGAGATTTATGTTTCCGAAAAGAGTTTTACACAACGTTTGACCGTCTAGTTTGACCGATGATATCATGAACTATACAATATATGATAATTATATGTTTGTATATATATATATATATATATATGTATATATATACATATTTAACATGATTTAAGAATGTTTTAATATCTCATTTTGTATTAATAACAATAAGTTATAGGTATATTTTGAAACTACTAACTTAAGTTTTCAAAACGATAACTATACGTAATGTTATTTGACATAAATACTTATAACCTATAATGTTTATACATATATCGTATAAGTAATGTATTTAATCACTTTTAAAGACTTAAATACATAAAACAATATAAGTGTATTCACAAAAGATAGCTATATTTGAATCCTCATTCCATTTTTCACAAAATTTCTATACGTATATCTAGAGTATAAGTACTCGTATCATACCTAGCTTCTATACGTATTTACTATTGATATATACACATCAAATCAACTTTAAATCAATCCTATATCTGCCCTCATCAAGAGGGAATTCCTTTTTGACATTTACCTTCAATAATTATACAAGAATACAAGTTGAAATTTTGTCCTTGTTCCCTTTATACCACGTTTTTAAGAGCTTCCATGTATCATCATTTTGGTTCAATTTTTATCATCATTTCTAAGTTAAAAACACACACTTCCATAACCCTTAAACCCCTTAATCATCTCAGCTCATATCTATGAAGATCTAGCTTCAAAAACCTTACTTAATCACCATAAGAAAACCATACAAAAACACTTCAAGAAATCCTTCCAAGAACACAAACTTACTTCCAATCTTTCATCCACTTCCATCACCCTTTTGGTTCTAGCTTTTTACTCCTCTTTTACAGCAACCTTGTCCAAGGAACTTGAGGTAGTAACTATGTTCATAACCTTATTCGATTCATATATATATAGCTATCTTATTTTGTGGTATAAAAATTTAACAACAAGAACATAGTTTGAAAGTTTTCAAACTTGTTTGCAAACTAAATAGATCCTTCTAACTTAACTTTTAAAATACTTCAAGACCTGTAATATAACTTAATTATATGTTAATTTAACAAGGTATAACTTGGTTTTTCAAAGAATATCTTAAAAACTGTTTTTACGACGTCGGAGTGCAACCGGGGACTGTTTTGGGTTGGATAATTAAAAACTATCTTAAACTTTGAATTGGAGGTTTATCTTCTGGAAAAATGATTTTTACTATGAATATGATAACACATAAAAATTTCATGATTTAATTCAAAGTATAAGTATTTTTAGAAAAATAATCATTTAAGGTTGTTTAAATAAAGGAAAATGTTTAACTTCATAAGTTTCACTAAAGTTTCACCTATGCCGTGTGATTTTGAATACAAACCAAGGTATTTTCAGTTCATAGTCTTAAAGAGGGACTCGATCCAAGGAGATGGCAAGTTGAATCAACGAAAACGGATTTGTAACGAAGAAACTATGACCGAAACAAAATTGGTTATCCAAGACTTGTTTAACTTCGGGATTAATTGGGAAAAATTAAATAAAATCACATCTTTCTAAGATAACATGATATTTTATATATATGTACTTATAATTCAATTTTATATGGTTCAGGATCACCCGTAAACAACACGAGAAGATTAATCATAAGATCCCATGATTGTACGCAACACGTCATTTGACAACACCGGTACTTTATGTACGCAACACGTCATTTGACAACACCGGTACCGTGGGTCAAGATTAATCTCGACCAATACATATACGATGGGGTTTTATTTATTTCGTTGGGGGTTTTATTTATTTCATTGCGGGTATATTAAACATCTAAAAATGAACCATTAAAATTGAATTACTAACAACGAACTGCTAACTACGGACTAAGGAATTATTCAAAGTATTAAAAGTATAACAAGTATATATATGTGACGTTTGTTTAAAAAAGAAAAGGTATTGATATATTATATATGGATAGGTTCGTGATATCAACCGGAGACCAAGTCAAATTATATATATCTTCAAGACGAAAGTGAGTATATAGTCCCTTTTAAACTTTAAATATTTTGGGCTGAGAATACATGCGCTGTTTTTTTTATAAATGATTTACGTTATGGACACAAGTAACTGAAAAATATATTCTACGTTGAGTTGTACCACTGGCATACTTCCCTGTAGCTTGGTAACTACTATTTACAGCGGTATTGTAAACGCGAATCCTGTTGATAGATCTATCGGGCCTGACAACCCCAACCGGACTGGACGACCAGTATTCAACGGTTGCACAGTACTTCGTTTCGTGACTACACTTGGTACGGTGTAGTAAGATTTCATATTAAAGGGAATATGCGACGTGATTAATTGTTAAGTATGGTTACCAAGTGCTCAACCACTTAGAATATTTTTATTGAAATGTTTACATACGAAATCTTGTGGTCTATATATATATATATATATTGCTGCCGGCATTAAACCTATATCTCACCAACTTTATGTTGACATTTTAAAGCATGTTATTCTCAGGTATGAATTAAGTCTTCCGCTGTGCATTAGCTCGTACTAAGGATACTACTTGATGCCATTAAGGACTTTTATCATAAGGCGTTGCATTCGAGTCATTGAAGTTCATAGAGACTATTATTAAGTAAATGGCGATTTAGGTCATTTGAATATTATGAAATGTCATGCGAATATGTCAATTCTGGATGTAACTATAGATTGCCTTATAAGAATAAATGCAACGTTTGAAATATGTATCATATAGAGGACTAGTACCTCGCAATGTTATCAACTATTGTAATTCGTTTGTAATCAATATGGACAACGTCCGGATGATTAGTTTCGGATCCTTTCAATAGAACTCAGCATCGTAAACTTTTCTTGCTGTAAGTTGAGGCCCATAATGCCCTCCTGTTGGTCCTATGTGACAATGGTTTAAAATTTGAGTAGCTTCATCTCCGAATACACATCGGCGTATTATTCCATCGGGACAACTTTTAAACAAATGTGGGTCTTCCCAGAAATAGTGTTTTATATCACTAAAGAATTTCTTTTGTTTTTGGTACGATAATCTTTTTTCAAGGAATTCACATACTAAGTAGTTTGCATAGTCTGCAAACCATGGAATTTCATTATAATCTATCTTCAATAGATATTCATCAGGAAAGTTGTCTTGTATGGCCGATTCATTTAGAACTTCTAATTCAAGATTTTCAAGACGAGAAAGATGATCAGCGGCGAGATTTTCTGCTCCCTTTTTATCTCGGATTTCAATATCAAACTCTTGTAAGAGTAAGATCCAACGGATTAATCTTGGTTTAGCATCTTGTTTTAAAAATAGGTATCTAAGAGCAGAATGGTCGGTATAGACCACCGTTTTAGCTAGAATGAGATATGATCAAAATTTGTCAAAAGCAGAGACAATAGCAAGGAGTTCTTTTTCAGTAGTTGTATAGTTCGTTTGTGCTCCTTGTAAAGTCTTACTAGCATAATAAATAGGTTGAAATCGTTTTTCAATCCTTTATCCTAAAACAGCTCCCATTGCAAAATCACTTGCATCGCACATAAGTTCAAATGGTAGATTCCAATTTGGAGTTATCATGATCGGTGCATTAGTGAGTTTTTCTTTAAGAATATTAAAAGATTTGATATATTCATCTGAAAAGATGAATGGAGCATCCTTTTCTAGGAGTTTATTCATAGGAGTGGCAATTTTAGAAAAATCTTTTATGAAATGTCGGTAAAAACCGGCATGCCCTAGAAAACTCCTAACTCCTCTAACATTGGTGGGATGTGGAAGTTTAGCAATTACATCTACTTTAGCTCTATCCACTTCAATTCCTTCCTTTGAAATTTTATGACCAAGAACGATGCCTTCTTTAACCATGAAATGGCATTTCTCCCAATTAAGTACTAGATTTGATTGTTCGCATCTAATAAGCATTCATTCAAGATTAACTAGACATGATTCAAATGTATCACCGAAGACTGAAAAGTCATCCATGAAAACTTCCATGCATTCTTCTATCATGTCGTGAAAAATCGCCATCATGCACCTTTGAAAGGTTGCAGGGGCGTTGCAAAGTCCAAATGGCATGCGTTTGTAAGCAAAAGTACCATAAGGGCACGTGAACGTGGTTCTCTCTTGGTCCTCGGGTGCTATTGGAATTTAAAAATATCCGAAAAAACTATCAAGAAAACAATAGTAACTATTTCCAGCTAATCCTTCTAACATTTGATCAATAAAAGGTAAGGGAAAGTGATCTTTTCTGGTGGCGTGATTTAATTTTCTATAATCAATACAAACACGCCATCCTGTTACAGTCCTAGTAGGAATAAGCTCATTTTTTTCATTTGTGATGACAGTCATGCCACCCTTCTTAGGTACGCATTGAACTGGGCTTACCCATGGACTATCAGAGATTGGATAAATTAAACCTGCATCAAGTAGTTTAATAATTTCTTTCTTAACAACATCTTGCATATTAGGATTTAGTCTTCGTTGGAGTTGCACATATGTTTTATGACCTTCTTCCATAAGGATTTTATGTGTGCAATACGAAGGACTTATTCCTTTAATGTCATGAATCTTCCATGCAATAGCTGGTTTATGAGCTTTTAGCACAGAAATGAGTTGAGATTTTTCATTTTCAGTAAGAGAAGACGATATTATTACAGGTAATTCAGACTCACCATGTAAATAAGCGTATTCCAAATGGTTTGGAAGTGGCTTTAACTCTAATGTCGGTGGTTCTTCTATCGATGATTTATATCGATATCTGTCTTCTTCTTTTAGCATTTGAATTTCTTCTGTTGTTGGTTCATATCCATTAGCCATAAGTGTAGCTAACATTTCAGTTTCATCAATTGGTTCAGTTCCTTCTCCTAAAGAACATTCTCATGTTCCTTGTAATTCTGGAAATTCTTCTAACAATTCTGCATGTGAATCTATAGTTTGAATATAATAACATGTATCATCTGCAGATTGCGGTTGTTGTGTTGCTCTATCAAATAAAAAGGTAACACTCTCGTCCTCTATACTTAGGGTCAGTTTCTTACCAAACACGTCTATTATTGCTTTGGCCGTGTTTAAGAATGGTCTTCCTAATATGAGAGGAACTCGAGAATCTTCTTCCATATCCAGAATAACAAAATCTACTGGAAATACTAAAGTACCAATTTTAACTAGCATGTTCTCCATTATCCTTCTAGGATATTTTACTGATCGATCGGCTAGTTGTATGCTTATTCGTGTTGGTTTCAATTCTCCAAGGTCTAGTTTAGCGTATAGTGAATACGGCATTAAATTTATACTAGCACCTAAGTCTGCCAATGCTTCTATTGAACTAAGACTACCCAGAAAATATGGAATCGTGAAACTTCCTGGATCAGATAGTTTTTCGGGTATCTTATTCAACAGTACTGCAGAACAATTAGCATTCATAGTAACAGCCGAGAGTTCTTCCATTTTCTTTCTATTTGTGATTAGATCTTTCAGAAATTTAGCATATCTAGGCATTCCTGAAATCACATCAATGAAAGGAAGATTGACATTTATCTGTTTAAACATATCCAATAATTTGGATTGCTCGGCTTCAAGTCTCTCTTTTCTCATTTTACTCAGGTAAGGAAGTGGTGGTTGGTATGGTTTAACATAAGATTTAGCCTTAACTGTGTTATCTTCATTAACCTTTTCAACTACCGGTTCTTTTTCCTTATCTTGTTCAGATTATGGTTCTTGTGGAGCTGAAATAGCTTCATCAGAAATTACAGGTATTTCAGGTGGTTTAAGTGTAATACCACTTCTTGTGGTAATGGCTTTAGCTGTTTCATTCCGGGGGTTAGCATTTGTATCACTAGGTAGACTTCCCGGTTTTCTTTCACCTATTAACCTTGCTAGGTTGCTTACTTCTTGTTCCAAATTTTGAATAAAAGCTTGTTGATTTCTAAATGCTTGAGCATTTTGTTCATTGGTTTGTTTCTGAGATGTGAAAAATTGCGTTTGAGATTCAACTAGCTTCAACATCATGTCTTCTAAATTTGGCTTTTTATCATCGGTTTGTGGTGGTTTGTTTTGAAAATTAGGTCTTTGCTGATTGTAAGTATTGTTGGATACTTGTTGATTACTTGGACTTTGTTGGTTTTTGTATGGAACATTTCGGTTATAGTTCTGGTTTTGATTGTAAATTGGTCTTGGCGGTTGATAATTATTCTGATAATTATTTCCAGGCCTTTGGTTTATGTATGAAACATTCTCTCTTTGTTCCATTGTTAGTTCAATACTGAGACAATCTTTTGTCAAATGTGGTCCTCCACACTGCTCACAACTAATTCGTATTGAGTGAATATCTTTAGTCATCTTTTCCATTCATCTCTCGACAACATCTATCTTTGCGGAAATGGAATCAAAGTCATGGCTAGAATCGGCTCTAGCTGCTTTAGATGATCTAACGATATCTTTTTCTTTGTGCCACTCATGTGAGTGGGAAGCAGTGTTATCAATAATTTTGTAAGCATCAGTTGCGGTTTTCTTCATAATGGAACCACCAGCTGCTATATCGATGTCTTTTCTTGTAGTGATGTCGCATCCTTGGTAGAATATTTGTACTATTTGACAGGTGTCTAAACCATGTTGCGGACATCCTCTTAATAACTTCCAAATCTTGTCCACGCCTCATATAGAGTTTCATTTAGCTTTTGTGTGAACGTAACAATTTTTCCTTGAAGTCTCATGGCTTTAGATGCCGGAAACAATTGTTTAAGAAATTTTTCAACTAAAACGTCCCATGTGTCAATCGCCCCTACAGGTAACGATTCTAACCAATCTTTGGCTTCTCCCTTTAAAGTCCAGGGAAATAACATGAGATAAATCTGTTTATCTTCAACTTCTCTGATTTTAAATAATGTACAGATCCTATTAAATGTACGAAGATGTTCATTTGGATCTTCCTTCGGTGCACAACTAAATTGGCATTGATTAGTCACCATATGTAGAATTTGTCCTTTGATTTCATAATCTGGTGCATTTATGTCTGGTTGAGTAATTGCGTGACCTTGGCCAGTGCGTTTAGCTCTCATTCGGTCTTCCATACTTAGAGGTTCCAGATTCTCCATGATTGAATTTGTTGAATCTGAATCACTAGAGGATTCTGATTTAATGGTTGGTTCCTCAACAATTTCTGTTTGAATGATTGGTGGTTCCGGAGGAAAAATTAGTGGTTCAGGATCTATGAATTATCCCTGAATATTCTACTGATTCTCAATTGTGAGGTCGGGTTCAAAAAATGGATTATCGGAAATTTGAATTGGAGTACTTGGTCGACTGGATGACGATTCTAAAGAAAAATCAACGGCGACAATATTTGCTAGATGTCTTGATCTGGTTACAGGTGGTGAACCTACAAAAGGTGTTGAACGTTTTGCTCGGTGCATTCACTGAATATCCTATTAGTTTTTAAAAAGAAAGAAAAATTATATAAGTTATCCAATTAATAGACTTTTCTGATTTTGCCCACGTTTCGAATAGCCAAAAGATGCAGCAGAGGGGCAGGATTCGTTTTGTCTCAATATAATTGAGTACTGTTGTGATGACCCGGAAATTTCGACTAAATTTAAACTTAATCTTTGTATGATTAACATTTCCGACACAATAAGCAAAGTCTGTAAAACTGAATCTCAAAATTTTTGAAATACCTTCGGTTGTTTTCGACGATTCGCGAACAATTATATGTAAACAGATACATATATACTATAACATGAAAAGGTAACAATGTATTAATTGTTTGATACCGTACATTAAACTTATTGGTTTAAATATCTATTTGAATATATATGATAAGTTGAGATATTTATTATTAAAATTTATTTATAAATAACTTCCAATGTGTATTTAAAAATTGATTTATGTATATTAAAAAGATATATACATATATATAATAAACGATAGTAACATTCGTTTATTGATTCGATTGATATTTAGATAAGTTAACTAAAGCATTTAAGATGAACCAGTAAAACACTAATTTGCTACAGTGTTTTCCAATTTGCCACATTACTCAAAATGCTACAGTGTTTTCGAAAATCACTATTTGCTACAGTGAAATTGACTTTGCTACAGTGAATTGCTACAGTGAAATTGACTTTGCTACAGTAACTTTGCTACAGTGGTATATTTTATGGATGATTTAAGACTATATTTTGACAAAGGTACGATTCACGAAACGTAAAGTACAAGTTTTCTCAGCGTACGAAAGGGCGTTCGAAAAACCGGAACCGGGACATAAGTCGAGTGACAACGTACGACTTATCGGAACAAAAATTACAAGTCAACTATGCACGTGAATTTAATATAATATATAATTAATTAATTTAAATTATATATATTATATTTATATTTTATTATGTCGACAAATGTTAGGACAAAAACAATGTGAGCTGTCCCTGGTCCTCATGCGAGTCGCATGGCCAGAAGGCCATTTCCATGCGAGTCGCATGACTCCAGATTCCAGGCCAGGTACTATAAATTCAGGTGTTTTGCTCGAATGAAAAATCAAACACACATACACAAATATATATTACTCCGTATAATATTTATTATTATTATTATTATTATTATTATTATTATTATTATTATTATTATTATTATTAAGATTATTATTAATCTTATTAATCTTATTATTAGTATTATTATTTTTGCGATACAAAAATAATAATGTACATAAAATATTACGACGGAGTACTGTCCAAGTAATTTTCAAAACGAGTTTCCGAGCGAGCTAGAGCTAAGGAAAATATGGGTTATTGCCAAGGAGGTTATGGGTAATGTTCGAGGGTATTTTTGTGAATCAAACCTCGTGTTTATTATCTCCGATGCGTCTACATGCTTTCCTACAATATTGTATATCAATATTAAACAGTGAGTTCATTTGATCCCTTTTTACATATATTTTTGGGCTGAGAATACATGCAAATGCTTTATTAACCGATATACAATATTTATATGCGTGAGTTTCATTGCTCCCTTTTTAATTGCTTTTGCAATCTATATTTTTGGGCTGAGAATACATGCAATATATTTTAAACACAATGGATACAAGTACATACTAAATTCTACACTGAGTTTGAACCGAAAATCCCTTAGCTTTGGTAACTAGTAACTGCCAGTTATAAGAACTGGTGGGCGCGAGTAGTAGTATATGGATCCATAGGGCTTGATATCCCCGTCCGAGCTAGAGCACTAGCCTTTTAACGGACGTATGCTATTTGAGAAGCGTACACGTTGGTTTGCGTGTATTATTAAGATGATTATACAAAGGGTACAAATTATATATACGTTAAAGTTTAGTTACCAGGGTGCTCAATTTCGTAGAATATTTTGATAAACGTTTCTGGATGAAACAACTGAAATCTTGTGATCCACTTTTATATAATCTTTTGATAAACGTTTCTGGATGAAACAACTGAAATCTTGTGATCCACTTTTATATAATCTATTGATAAACATTTCTGGATGAAACAACTAAAATCTTGTGATCCACTTTTATATACAGATTATACGAAACACTAAAACTATGAACTCACCAACCTTTGTGTTGACACTTGTTAGCATGTTTATTCTCAGGTTTCCTAGAAGTCTTCCGCTGTTTGCTTAGATGTTAGACAAGCTATGTGCATGGAGTCTTGCATGACATATTTTTCAAGGAAACGTTGCATTCACCAAATCATCACCATGTATCTTATTTTGACTGCATTGTCAATGGAAGTACTGTTGTAAACTATTATTTATGGTGATTGTCTATATGTAGAAATCATTAGATGTCGAAAACCTTTGATTTAAATATTCATTTATGGTGTGCCTTTTCAAAAGAATGCAATGTTTACAAAACGTATCATAGAGGTCAAATACCTCGCAATGAAATCAATGAATGACGTGTTCGTCCATATGGATTTGGACCGATCGTCACAACTGTTTGGCTCCAATAACCCGGTCCACGTACAAATCCAACTATTACTACGAACCAGAAAATTTTGATGTCTATCAATTTAACCGCTTAAAATAATTTTTCGTTTAAATTTAAAGAAATTTTAGATAAGAAATAGAAAAAAAAAAATCTAAGTCCTAAAAACTAGAGCGGCGAGAAATAAGAAAGAAAAAGAGCGCGTCGAAAAACGTCGAAAAATAAAAGGTCGAAAAATAATAAAAAGAACTTAGCGCGTCGATAATTAAAAAGGAACTAAAAACTAATAATTAAAAGTTACGTCTAAAAATATTAAAGCTTAGAGAAATACTATATCCCAAAACGGCAATAACTTAAAAAGGTACTAAAATATAAAAACGGCGTCGCAAAATTCTAAAGCACTTAAATCTTAGTCTAAAGAAAAATCACTTAAGGGATTTTACGGCAAAGCCTAAAAATTTAGAAATAAAAATAACTATGGCAAAAACTATATATTAAAACTAAAACGAGCGAAAAATACAAATATTACGCTAAAACTAATAAAAAGATACAAAATATAAAAAATAAACTTAAAGTTGTAAAAAGTAAAAAAAAAATTTATAAAAATATTATGTTTATATTATTTATTTTATAAAACTATTAATTTTATAATTTATTAAAACTTATTAAACTTAAAATACAAATTAATTAAAACTAATACCAAATATTATATAATTAAAACCCTAAACCCTAATTAGGGTTATAATTAAATAATAATAATAATATTTACCCCGTAATGATTGCTGTTTAGCAGTCAACTGTGGCGTGTCTGACAGGGCCATGCGATCGCATGGTCCTCACGTTAAAAATCCATGCGATCGCATGGATAAGGATTTCGGGCCAGGGTTGGGCTGCTACAGTACGGGCCTCGAGTTTTTATATTTTTTTTTCTGTATTCTGATTTATATATTTATATAATAACTTAAATACAAATTTAATTTTTTAAAAACTAAAATAAAAATACTTTTTAACTTTATATATATTTAACAAACTATTAAAAATATATTTATTTTGTTTTTTTTTCTTTTTGTATTTTTGAGTTTTTAAAACGTATTTTTACAAAAACGTATTTTTATAAAAGTAAACTAAAAATTAATAAAAATCTTTTTTTTATAGCGTTGCGCTTCCGGCGATTTTAGCGTTCCCCGGCAGCGGCGCCAAAAATAATTGATGTGTGCGAGGTGTACTAGGAAATAGTATTATTTTTACAACGAAATACTATTAAATACGATACAATTTTACACAAGATATTTATTTATTTATAGAATGGATATACCTAAACCTTGCTACAACACTTATAGGCAGTGTACCTAATCGTACAGTAGTGTAGTTTTTAGTAAGTCCGGTTCGTTCCACAGGGAAAATTAAACAAGCTTAACGCTATATTTTTAAAACTATATTTGTAAAAATACAAAAATAAATATAAGTAGTATTATTATTATAAAAGGGGGTTTTTACCGTTTAATGACGGGTTTGTCGATTTTAAAACTTTAGTTGCAATTAAAACCTAATGTAAAATACTAAAAATAAATACAACTTAATTTAAAGCGTAAAGTAAATAACGATAATGAAATTGCGATAAATAAAAATGTGATAAATAAAAAGTATGACAATTAAAGAGTACGATAATTAAAAGTGCAATTAAATACAATGACAATAAATAAAAGTGCGATAATTAAAAGTACAATTAAATATAAAATAAAGGAAATTAAATATGAAATAAAGGAATTATGCTTATTTAAACTTCCGTAATCATGATGGTTGACGTGTTGATTTTTAGTTTATTCCCATGGGTTAATTGTCCTTTGTCCTGGATTATTCAATATGTCCATACGGATTTGTCCATAATAGTCCATCAGTCATAAATATAAAGTGCGAAAGTCTTCGTCAAATTATTCTTATTCCCGAAGTCAAATATTCCAACTAATTGGGGATTCGAATTGTAACAAGGTCTTAATACTTTGTTTAATGAATACACCAGGTTATCGACTGCGTGTAAACCAAGGTTTTACTACTTTGTTAACAATTACACCAATTACCCTTGAATGTAATCCACCCCTGTTTCAACAAGTCTATTAACTATTAATCTAGTTCCGTGTCCGGTAAAATGAACAATTATTGGTATTTATAGATATCTCGCCCACCGTACCCAGTCAAGCGTATGTGGTTATATATAAATACGTCAAATTATAAGTCTATATATTAAATTAACGAGGTATCGTTTAGTTAATATAAAGCCCATTAATAGCCCATAGTCTAATTTCCACAAGTGTCGTTCTTTTGTCCAAACCCCAATTATGGTACAAAGCCCAATTACCCAATTTTAATATTTAGCCCAACATCATGATTACTTCGGCATTAAATAAGCATAATAATAACTTAGCTACGAGACATTAATTTAAAAATAACATTAACCATAACTTACAGTGATTAAAAATAGCGTAGCGTTACACGGACAGAATTTCGACTTACACCCTTACAACATTCGCTAACATACCCTTATTATTAGAATTTAAAATTAAAATTAAAATATAAATATATATATATATATATATATATATATATATATATATATATATATATATATACGTTTATAGATAGAGAGATGGATATATGGTAAAAGATCAACCAAAACTGCGAAATTTATAGGGTGTCGCCTGGATTTCAGGGCCATGCGATCGCATGGTTTTTGTTCTTCCAGGCCATGCGATCGCATGGCCAGCTGGGAGAGCTCAAAAGTCTTTAAAAACGTGGGCTGCTTATTTATTTATTATATAATATAATATATATAATTAAATATAATTATATATATATTATATTATATTCTTGTACTCCGTTGACTTGTAATTTTAGCTCCGTTGCGTCGCGCGTTGATAGTTGGTTCATGTCTCGGTTCTAGATTTTCGAACGTCCTTGCGTATAATTTAATATCTTGTATTTTGCGTTTCGCGTCTTGTACTCTTGTAATTTTGAGACGTTTCTCATCAATAATTTGAACCATTTTGATTGTACTTTGTACTTTTGAGCTTTTTGGTCATTTGCGTCTTCAATTCGTCGAATCTGTCTTTTGTCTTCACCTTTTATTATTTAAACGAATATCACTTGTAAATAGAACAATTGCAACTAAAAGCTTGTCTTTCTTGAGGGATAATGCTATGAAATATATGTTCGTTTTTAGCATTATCACTAGCACAGATATGTGTTAAACGTTTACTCAGGTTCCGAGTGTTTTCAGGTGCATAACTATATGCATCAATCTTTTCTTCCGTAGATGAAATGCGGTTGGTTCATCATCTCGGTTGAGGTGTTTTCAAGAATCATGAAAGGTTTGAACGCGGGTTGTAATCGTCAAGATACAAATGAGGTTTAAGATGAAATCAAGTGGCAAACTTGAAGAAATGATTAGTTTCATATGTTATAATCAATATTTTAATTCATTTTAATTGTCCAATGTTGGTAGTCCACAGTTGATAGTCCACAGTTAGCAGTTCAATAATTCATATATAGTTTAATATATTATATTCGAATTAATTAATACGTATCGCGACCCATTGTATACATGTCTCAGACTCGATCACAACTCGAAGTATATATATTATTTTGGAATCAACCTCAACCATGTATAGCTAACTCGATCATTACCGCATATAGAGTGTCTATAGTTATTCCAAATAATATATATAGATGCGTCGATATGATATGTCAAAACCTTGTATACGTGTCCCGATATTTAAATGCGTAAATAACAGTATTTAAATGACGATAAATAAAGTGCGTAAAATAAATAACAGAAATTAAATGACGATAAATAAAATTGCGAGAATTAAAATTGCGATAATTAAATGTAATAATGAATTAACAGTTAGCTATGAACAGTTAGCTAGGATTTTGTTAGCGTGGATTCTTAACAAAATTTCTCATAGTTAATTTGTTTGTTTCTAACAAATTTTATTTTTTGTCCAATGTTTTCTTCATTATGCCACTTGTTGGATTCTGATAAGTCAAAATTCAAATATGAAATTGAATGAAAATGGTTATTCTGTGGTGAACAGATTCGTATAGCTGTGGGTGTAAGTAGGATAGTAAATGACTGTTGAATCAGATTCGAAGAATGTACAGTGTAACTTACTAATGTGAAAACTAAATATTCCTCGGGTATTACCTATCCGTTAAAATATTTTCTCCATTAACAGTTTGTATAAAAGAATTTTTAATTACAATCTTTATGAAAACATATATACATATATATTTTCTTCAGAAGTAATCATGGATTTAATGAGTTAATATGATATTAATCTCATTTGATTTACCGTTAGAACTAGAATACATAATTTCTAAAACATTAGAGATTACATAATCGCCATGAAGAACGAAGATAATTGATGTAGAACGATACGTAGAACAATGATTAAGTTCGAGGTATGGATTGTGATGTTGAGACGGGTAATGCGGATGTTGTTGTTGGTGGTACTGGTATTGATGTTGGTGGTACGGTTGGTGCCGGTTGTGACGACCCGGGAATTTTTGACCAAATTTAAACTTAATCTTTATATGATTTCGACACGATAAGCAAAGTCTATAATATTGAGTCTTAAAATTTTTGAACTGTTTTCTTGCATTCATTTAACTTCGACCATTCCCGACGATTCACGAACCATTATTTGTAAATAAATATGTATACATATAAATATAAATATAACTATATGAATATATATAATAACTTAAAATAATAATATACAATATAATTAAATTATTATTAAAATAAATCTATATATATAGAGAGTATATCAAATATAATTATTTAAAAATTGTAACGATTATTATTTAGAGAAGTTTAATGCGAACTTATATGATTTTAAAATAAATGGTGATCCGAAAATAGTTCTATAAAATTTAAGCTTATTAAAAATGTATTTAAGAACTAATTGTTGAATTTTAAAACTTTTTATATTTTACTTAGGGTTGGGAGTGAATAATTAATGTAATTTTTATTTAATAGTTAATGACCGAATTTTATACCATAATGACTGAAATAAATAAAGATAATTAATATTAAAATTTGGGATTTTTCCGAAGACTTTTAGTCCGCCACTTATTTATCAATGGAGTACGAATTTCAGTCCGTGAATGAAATAGTAGACAACGGCTAACTTCTCGCGCACATTTATATTTTAAATTATATTATTATTATTATATTATAATTATTCATTGTTAAAAGTACTGTGAGTTTTTCATTACTCCCTTTTTAAATGTTTTTGCAATATATATATTTTTGGGACTGAGAATACATGCGCTGTTTTTATAACTGTTTTACGAAATAGACACAAGTAATTGAAACTACATTATATGGTTGAATGATCGAAATCGAATATGCCCCTTTTTATTAAGTCTGGCAATCTAAGAATTAGGGAACAGACACCCTAATTGACGCGAATCCTAAAGATAGATCTATTGGGCCTAACAAACCCCATCCAAAGTACCGGATGCTTTAGTACTTCGAAATTTATATCATGTCCGAAGGAGGATACCGGAATGATGGGGATATTCTTATATGCATATTGTGAATGTCGGTTACCAGGTGTTCAATCCATATGAATGATATTTTTGTCTCTATGCATGGGACGTATATTTATGAGAAATGAAAATCTTGTGGTCTATTAAAATGATGGAAATGATTATTTATGTTAAACTAATGAACTCACCAACCTTTTGGTTGACACTTGAAAGCATGTTTATTCTCATGTATGAAAGAAGTCTTCCGCTGTGCATTTGCTCATCTTAGAGATATTACTTGGAGTCATTCATGACATATTTCAAAAGATGTTGCATTCGAGTCGTTGAGTTCATCAAGATTATTATTAAGTCAATTATAGTAAGATATATTACGAAATGGTATGCATGTTGTCAACTTCCGATGTAATGAAAGATTGTCTTTTTAAAAAATGAATGCAATGTTTGTAAAATGTATCATATAGAGGTCAAGTACCTCGCAATGTAATCAACTGTTGTGAATCGTTTATAATCGATATGGACTTCGTCCGGATGGATTAGGACGGGTCCTCACAGTTGGTATCAGAGCGGTGGTCTTAGCGAACCATGTCTGCATTAGTGTGTCTAACTGATAAGTCGTTAGGATGCATTAGTGAGTCTGGACTTCGACCGTGTCTGCATGTCAAAAGTTTTGCTTATCATTTCTAGTCGGAAATCATCTGCTTATCATTCTTAGTCTAGACACATCTTACTGCAATGATTGCCTGAATAGTGTATAGACAAAGTTCGTATCTTAGCGTATCTGCTAATTCATATCTTAGCATATCTGTTACTGTAGACTTTGCCTGACAACTTCTGTAGATTCCTCCATAACTTATGGGATTTTAGTATTATATATGCATATGTAAATTATGTATTGCAGAGTACTAATCTACATCCTATAATCTATTTCTTATCGAAAATCTTTCATCTGATCGTACGAGATGAATCCCTCAACCAGTTCGAGTTCCTCGGATTCCGATAGCTATTCCGATATGGAGTTTCACCTAAGCTCCGAAAGCAGTGTCACCAGAATGAATCAACCAATCATCCATCCCCAATTCATCTGATGAATTCATAGTCGACTTAATCAATGGAGACGCCCAAAAGGCGATCCCATCCACTAACCGAATTCACCTTTGGCGAGGAACCTGAAGCACTTACCGGCGAACCTATTCGTAACACCATTTCACCCTCATTTCCCAAATATCTCACCACGACTATATCATAACTCAGATTCTGAACCTTATTTATCCGCTCGTTACCGACAATCATCCTGGAGTGATAGGTCAATGAACTTCACGCTCGAATAATGAATTCGGAGAATATGGTGCAAAATGTACCAGCTTCAGCAACATCACCGGCACCAACAGTACCATCAATAACAGCACCAGTACCATCAACAATCCATGCTTCAATATCATCATCTGTACTTTGAGTATGATCTTCGTTCTACGTATCGTTTTACCTCATTTATCTTCGTTCGACATGACGAATAGGTAATCTCTAAAGTTTTAGAGATTATTTACTCTAGTTCCAACCGAAAAGCAAATGAGTTTACTATAATATTAACTCATTAAATCCATGAATACATCTGAAGAAAATATATATGTATATATGTTTTCATAAAGATTGTAATTAAAAATTCGCTTGTACAAACTGTTAATGGTGAAAATATTTTAACGGGTAGGTAATACCCGAGGAATATTTAAATTTCACATTAATAAGTTACATTGTACGATTCTTCAAATCTGTTTCAACAGTCATATACTATCCTATTTACATCCACCGATATACAAATCCGTTCACCACGGAATAACCATATTCATCCAATTACATATTTGGATTTTGACCTATCAGAATCCAACAAGTGGCATAATGAAGAAATAATGGACACAATAAAAATTGATTAGAAACAGATTAATTAACAATATAAAATTCTATTAAGAATTCACGCTAACAAAATTCTAGCTAATTGTTCCTAGCTAACTGTTAATTCCGTATTACCATTTAATTATCTCAATTTATTTATCGCAGTTTATTTATCGCAATTTACATTCTCGCAATTTTATTTATCGTCATTTAATTTCTGTTATTTATTTTACGCACTTTAAATATCGGGACACGTATACAAGGTTTTGACATATCATATCGACGCATCTATATTTATTATTTGGAATCACCATAGACACTCTATATGCAGTAATGATCGAATTCTCTATACAGGGTTGAGGTTGATTCTCAAATATTATATATACTTTGAGTTGTGATCGAGTCTGAGACATGTACACGGGTCACGATATTTATTAATTAATTCGAATATTATATATTAAACTATATATGAATTACTGGACTGTTACTGTGGACTATCAATTGATGACTACCAACCTTGGACAATTAAAATGAATTAAAATATTGATTATAATATATGAAACTAAACAATTCTTCAAGTTTGCCACTTGATTTCGTCTTAAACATCATTTGTATCTTCACGATTACATTCTGCGTTCAACCCTTTCATTATTCTTGAAAACACCTCAATCAAGAGGATGAACCAACCACACTTTAGCTACAGAAGGAAGGATTTATACATATAGTTATGCACCTGAAAACTCTCGAAAACTGAGTAAATGTTTAACGCGTAGCTGTGCTAATTCCTTTAGCGTTATTATTACCGAAAATAACTTTGCAATCTCTTTCCAAATTAGCCAAATTTGTTACAGCTCCAGCAAGTCAACTTTGATTTTTCGTTCGAAACTACCTTATTATAACCTTGATATATATGTGTGCTCTTTTGTTATTACCGGGGAACTTTTTATATTCCATCTAATTACCAGCAGACGTACCAGCAACCTCGTTGCTCTTTGGGTTAAATCTCTCTGACAAATCAATATATTTATCTATTGAAGTCTCATCATGTACTCATCCGCATCTTGTAACAAGAATTGTCATACCAATTACCGGAAATCAGCAAATCAGTATTGCGAGTCTTGCAACGTTTCCACAACAACAGTTATATGTATCCATATAACATTCATCTCTTAGAACTATGATCTTCCTTTCTGAAATTCTGAAAAGCACCCAGTCTGCGAATTAATACTCTGAATTTTGGAAAGTTGAATGAAGCAACAAAAACTGTAAATGACTTCAACAGCCAAAAGTTGATGATAAAGAATTGTATGTTGGCAAAGCTCAGAAAAAGTTTGAAACTGAAAAACTGATTGAGCAAACTACGAAGGATTCTTTGAATAAATCACAAGGACTAAACTTGTACATTAAAAATCCTGATGATTTCTGATGAAATCTTTAGCGAATACCTTGCTTCCGACTCCAAACTCTTGCGGACAAATTTTCTTCACCATCCTTCGATATTAGAAATTTCAAGATATTATCGTATCTTTCATTATAAATATCTTCCATATTTCTGAAGATATTTTCATAACTATTCTTGTCTGAAATCATTAATCTCTTCGTGCTATCAATGTTACATCATATAGAAACTATTAGTTTCTATATTCTGTAAACTTTCGAGCTTAAAATATGAATGTTATTGAAGTAATGTTGGGAACTGATGCATGAGTTGGTATAATATAATGACATTTGATCAACGTGATTATATTACAGTAATTCATGCTGAGTTTCTAATGGAACGTGATGATTCTTAGTACCATCGTCATGTGCCATTTACACGACTCTTATATTCTATCTAATCTCTAAACATGTCAAGAAAAAATTTTCTTGATGATTCGGTCTTTTTCGGGATATTCTGGTAATTTGACAAATCAAGATTTTGCCATTACGATTCCCTCCTTAGAATATTACTATGTTCATTTCAAAATTCATACTTACGAATTCTGGACCATTACTCGCTTTACTAGAGATCGAGAGGAGAATAAAAAGGCAAAGAGATTCGAAATATAAGGGAAGATATAAAACCCAACAACAACCCAGAAATTTCAAACCGTGTATATCAATACGTATTGCAACGTAAAGACACGGGAAAATTAACAACACTATAACCCCAAGATAATAGTAGAAGTAAATAAAATCCTCCGGTGGTAGATCAAAGAGAAGAATGACAGATATGAAAGTTAGGAATATATCAAGAATTAGAACTGGATGGAGCATATTGGCGAATGTTTTAGGAATATGAATTAAAGAAGAAAGAATAGAAGGTATGATTTGTAAGAAAACGAAAGGGTTGGATTTATAGTGAAATATCCGACAGAGAAATCAAGACTGATTATCGCATTTAATCAAAGAAGATCCTGATTTCCTTAATCGCCGAAGAACCAAATCTTATTACGAAGATTTTCTTTTAAATCCCATGAATCCCGGAAATAAATCATAACTACGTCATCGGTTAAAACGAGTATACATTTATTCATTGCACTCTCTTGCGATAGCTTCACTTATACTCTTCGTATAATCAAATTGTTTTCTCTATATTACTCAATGATGATAAAACTCCATTATCAACTCATAATTGTCATGAAAACATTTTTATTGTTAGCCATGACCACCTCACTCAAATTTCGGGACGAAATTTCTTTAACGGGTAGGTACTGTGACGACCCGGGAATTTTCGACCAAATTTAAACTTAATCTTTATATGATTTCGACACGATAAGCAAAGTCTAAAATATTGAGTCTTAAAATTTTTGAACTGTTTTCTTGCGTTCATTTAACTTTGACCATTCCCGACGATTCACGAACCATTATTTGTAAATAAATATGAATACATATAAATATAAATATAACTATATGAATATATATAATAACTTAAAATAATAATATACAATATAATTAAATTATTATTAAAATAAATCTATATATATATAGAGTATATCAAATATAATTATTTAAAAATTGTAACGATTATTATTTAGAGAAGTTTAATGCGAACTTATATGATTTTAAAATAAATGGTGATCCGAAAATAGTTCTATAAAATTTAAGCTTATTAAAAATGTATTTAAGAACTAATTGTTGAATTTTAAAACTTTTTATATTTTACTTAGTGTTGGGAGTGAATAATTAATGTAATTTTTATTTAATAGTTAATGACCGAATTTTATACCATAATGACTGAAATAAATAAAGATAATTAATATTAAAATTTTGGGATTTTTCCGAAGACTTTTAGTCCGCCACTTATTTATCAATGGAGTACGAATTTCAGTCCGTGAATGAAATAGTAGACAACGGCTAACTTCTCGCACACGTTTATATTTTAAATTATATTATAATTATTATATTATAATTATTCATTGTTAAAAGTACTGTGAGTTTTTCATTACTCCCTTTTTAAATGTTTTTGCGATATATATATTTTTGGGACTGAGAATACATGCGCTGTTTTTATAACTGTTTTATGAAATAGACACAAGTAATTGAAACTACATTATATGGTTGAATGATCGAAATCGAATATGCCCCTTTTTATTAAGTCTGGTAATCTAAGAATTAGGGAACAGACACCCTAATTGACGCGAATTCTAAAGATAGATCTATTGGGCCTAACAAACCTCATCCAAAGTACCGGATGCTTTAGTACTTCGAAATTTATATCATGTCCGAAGGAGGATCCCGGAATGATGGGGATATTCTTATATGCATATTGTGAATGTCGGTTACCAGGTGTTCAATCCATATGAATGATATTTTTGTCTCTATGCATGGGATGTATATTTATGAGAAATGAAAATCTTGTGGTCTATTAAAATGATGGAAATGATTATTTATGTTAAACTAATGAACTCACCAACCTTTTGGTTGACACTTGAAAGCATGTTTATTCTCAGGTATGAAAGAAGTCTTCCGCTGTGCATTTGCTCATCTTAGAGATATTACTTGGAGTCATTCATGACATATTTCAAAAGATGTTGCATTCGAGTCGTTGAGTTCATCAAGATTATTATTAAGTCAATTATAGTAAGATATATTACGAAATGGTACGCATGTTGTCAACTTCCGATGTAATGAAAGATTGTCTTTTTAAAAAATGAATGCAATGTTTGTAAAATGTATCATATAGAGGTCAAGTACCTCGCAATGTAATCAACTGTTGTGAATCATTTATAATCGATATGGACTTCATCCGGATGGATTAGGACGGGTCCTCACACTGGTGATGTTGCTGAAGCTGGTACGTTTTGCACCATATTTTCCAAGGCTACAACTCGGGCGCGAAGTTCATTGACTTCTTCTATTATTCCGGGATGATTGTCGGTCGGAACGAGTGGATGAATAAGCTTTAAAATTTTAGATAGCATATAATCGTGGTGAGATATTCGGGGAATGAGAGAGAAAATAGTATTACGAATAGGTTCGCCGGTATGTGCTTCAGGTTCTTTGCTAAGAGGGAAATTTGGTGGATGGAAAGTATCGTCTTCTTCTCGTCTCCATTGATTAAGCCGACTACGAACTCATCCCTAATTCTTCTAGAATCGATGATGGCTAATTGGTTAATCCATTCTAGTTACACTGCTTTTGGAGTTCGAGTGGAAATCCATATCGGAATAGCTGTCGGAATAACTATCGGAATAGCTATCGGAATCTAAGGGACTCGAACTGGTTGAGGGATTCATCTCGTACAATCAGATGAAGAATTTCTGATAAGAAATAGATTATAGGATGTAGATTAGTACCCTGCAATACATAATTTACATATTCATATATAATAATACTAAAATCCTATAAGTTACGGAGGAATCTACGGAAGCTATTAGGCAAAGGTAACAATAACAGATACGCTAAAATATGAATTTATCTATACACTGTCTATGCAATAGAGGCAGTAAGACGTGTCTAGACTTCAAGGATGATAAGCAATTAATTTTTCGACACTAGATGATAAGCAAAACTTTTGACATGCAGACACGGTCGAAGTCCAGACCCACTAATGCATCTAAACAACTATCAGTTAGACACACTAATGCAACACCTGGTTTGCTAAGACCACCGCTCTGATACCAACTTTAATGACCCGTCCTAATCCTTCTGGACGAATACATTACATTTGGTTACATCGCGAGGTATTTGACCTCTATATGATACATTTTACAAACATTGCATTCGTTTTTAAAAAGACAAACTTTCATTTCTTTGAAAGTTGACGGCATGCATACCATTTCATAATACATCCAACTATAATTGACTTAATAATAATCTTGATGAACTCAATGACTCCAATGCAACGTCTTTTGAAATATGTCATGAATGACTCCAAGTAATATCTCTAAGATGAGCAAATGCACAGCGAATGATTTCTTTCATACCTGAGAATAAACATGCTTTCAAGTGTCAACCAAAAGGTTGGTGAGTTCATAGGTTTATCGTAAACAATAAAATTCATCATTTTAATAGACCACAAGATTTAAATACATTACACCTATCTCTTGTACGAAACCATATTTCATAATGCTTAGCAGAGTAGGTTCGTATCCTTTTCTCCCCCGTAGGTAGCCTCGCGATTTTTAATAATCGTACACATATCTCGTGCACAAAAACTAAAACACATAACCTGTGTATAAAAGTCATTCATACGAACTACAAACACCTGGTAATCGACCTTAACAAAATGCATCTAGAATATCCCCCGCATACCGGCATTCCGCACAGTCATGCAAAAAGCATACAATCAGGCCACTCTTTTAAATATGATAGTTGTGTACACCTCACAAACAGATCATATCTTTTAAAGTTGGCGGCTGTATACCTATTTCGAAGTACTAAAGCAGTTCAAATTCTCTGACTGGGGCTTGTTAGTGCCCATAGATCTATCTTTAGGATTCACGTCAATTTGGGGCTCGGTTCCCAAATTCTCAGATTACCAGACTAAAAGGGGCGATATCCGGTGTACTCATAACTCATTCGTAGAATGTTTTTAAGTACTTGTGTCTATTTTGTCAAACATTTATAAAAGCAATTCATGTATTCGTAGTTCCAAAATATATTTCAAAAACATTTAATAAAGCAGATGTAAAAACAGCGCATGTATTCTCAGTTCCAAAAATGTAAAGAGTAAAAGGGAATCAAATGAACTCACTATACTGTATTTTGTAGTAAAAATATATATGACGATTTTGAACAATGCAGGGTTGGCCTCGGATTCACGAACCTATATCATTTGTATATATATTAAAAGATATATCGTAATTGAACAAATTTATATATTATTATTATTAATACACTAGTTATCTTATAGGTTATTTAAATAATTTTAATATATTTAATTCATATATTTTATATATCTAACATTTATCATTCTTTATATCATGTTAATAATAAAATTTTATATTAGGATTTATATATGATGACAACATATGTTTATATATTAATTGTTACATTTTATATATATAGCTTAGTTATTATCATTTTAATAAGAATATAGTGATATGTAATATTATTATTATTGTAATGTATTTTTTTAAAAAAAATATCTGTTTGTCATAATACTAATAATGGTAAGTATGATAATAATATCGATAGTAATAATAGTAGTAATAATGTTTATTTTAGTATAAATGGTAGTTTTAAATAAAAAGATAATTTACGTTAATAATATAATGATAATAATAACAGTGATAATAATAATAATCAGATTTATCATAAGCTTCGTGTTTAATTTTTAAACTTATGACTATAGTTTCTATAACTTAAATTTGTAATCGTTTTCATAATTGTACCTGTATTCCTATAATTATAACCATTTTCCATAATTTTTATCACATCACCTTTATTTTCAATTTCGTAACATGAATATAGTTAACACGTTCATAATCATATTAATGCTAATAATCATAATAATACAATAAATATAATACTAACAATAGTAATAATGATAATACTAATACTAGCAATAATAATAATAATAATAATAACTATAATAATAGTAATAATACTTAATGATAATATTAGTAATAACTATAATGATAATATTATTACTTAGATAAATGAAAGTAATATTTATTACTTCTAATACTTAGGAAATGATAACAATTATGATAATAATAACAATAATTAATAATAATAATGATAATAATAATGATAACAATAAATGATAAATAATAATAATAATAATAATAATAATAATAATAATAATAATAATAATAATAATAATAATAATAATAATAATAATATCTTTGATATAGAAAAACTACCTTCCAAGGCTTTAAAAAAAATTTATGCCGCGAACCAGACTCGAACCCATGACCTCCCGCTTAACCCAAAACACGCCTAACCATCCAACCATTTCGACTTTTCTGTTTTAAAATCCGTATATAACCTTATAACCCGTATTCATTAATCATCATCTTCTTTAAAATCTCAAACCAAGTTCGATCAGAGTTCAATACCGAAATCCCTAAGTTTCGTATTTAATTTAGGACTGATAAATGATACATAAACATTTAGAAGGGGTTTAAATTAATTAAAAATAGAAAAAAAAATTAAGAAAAAGCTGTAACAGAATATAAAGCTCAATATTAAACCCAAATTCAAATTCGAAAATTAAAGATGTTTTAGGTAAAGATCAAAACATGAAAAAGATTCTAAATTGTTCTTATAAACTTTCTGAACCATTAATTGCTCCAGAAACAACACACAGATTTTGAATTTCTTGATGAACAATACGTTTGACTTTTTAAATTTTAAACTTTGACTCTCAAATTCGTGCTCGATATGAGAAATTGGTTTTTACACTTTTGCAGATAGTTAAGACAGGTGAATCCTAACAAGACCACGTTTTTATATTTTTGAGATTTATTCGAAATTGAAGTTTTTAGAAAAATAGTTCAAGAACAGAGTTATATCTGCGTGTTCTTCAATTTAATTGATTTAATTCGATAAAAAAAATTGTAATGGTGTTTATTTGATAAAGATGATGTACAAGTGAAAGACTTACTTCATATAAGTGTGCAAATCATTCGATTATATCTCCAATTGATTTACAGTTAATTCGATCAGAAAAAAATAATAAAATAAATACCACTGGTTACACTTTTCAGTTAATTGGTACGATGGATGGTGATGTTTATCAATCTAGGAGATAGAAACAAAATTTAATCGTATTGTGATTGCAACAAGAAACTGAATCCAATTATTTAGCTGTTTTTATATGTAATCGGTATTAATAAATAAATAAGTTGATTAATAATAATAATATGATTATTAATAATAATAGTTATATAAATAATAATAATAATAATAATAATAATAATAATAATTAATAATAATATTAACAACTATGATAATAATAATTATTTATAACAATAAAAATGATATTATTAATAATAATATTATAATATTAATAATGTTTTTTTATTTTAATGGGTATTATAAAAATAATAATAATAATAATCCTAATAATAACTAAAATCATAATCTTACCACTAATTATAATAATAATGATATTACCAATATTAACAAAAATTATTAGAAATTAAATGTATCCAATTTCATATATATGTATATATAATAATATTGATATTAATATTAATAATAATAATGAAAGTAATAATATTAATATTTTGTAATTTCATATATTAATATTACATATTACTAATTATGTAATATAATACATATAATATTTATATCTTTTATATATATTCCAATATACATATCAAAATACTTCTTTACAGATATCATATGTATATATTTATATATATTAATAGTTACTTAATTATTCTATTTATTATTTTACATCTTTAATTCTAATTGATTAAAGTGTTTCTTATTTAATCTCAAAATATTATATATAAATTCTTTTATTTATTTTGCTATATATATATATATATATATATATATATATATATATATATATATATATATATATATATATATATATATTTACATATTTATTTACACAAAATTGTTCGTGAATCGTTGGGCATAGTCAAAGGTAATTGATTACATGAATATAATTTCTAAAATTTTTGAGGCTCCACATTACAGACTTTGCTTATCGTGTCGAAACATATAAAAATTAAGTTTAAATTTGGTCAGAAATTTCCGGGTCGTCACAGATTGGGGGTTTCGTAGTTCATCTACTGAAGATGTTACACTGTCAAGTTTTTTGTTATGCTCTTAGGGTTAAGGTGCCCTAAATTCATTTGGAGTAGAATGATTTTGGCTTCTGACTTCGTCGAATTATTAGTCTCTTTGTAGGTGAATGTGTATTGATGCATCTGCCCCACTTGTAATAAATCTTCTTAACTTCGTCGACTGTTTACTCTGATTAGGTGAAGGTGCCCTAATTTCAATTGGAGAATATGTATTGATGCATCGGTGTGTCGAAAGTTTTTTTCTGGGTTACGTATCGTGGACTACTTTCTGTCAAGGTGGGTGCTCCTGATGATCTTCAGCTTTTGGTCTAGGAGCCTTGTAATGTTATTTTCAATGGTTTTTTCTCTTCAATATGGGCTTCTGAATATTGGCCCGCGAACGAGTGATCTCCTAAGCCTTGTCAATGTTGGGCTTAGTGTCTTTTTTTAGAGCTTTTATCCATTGTTCTTTCTTTTTTGTGTTTTCTTTTGGGCTCACAAGCCTCTTTCAATGTATTATGTTTGATTTTCTTCATCGTTCCGATGAAGACTTAGTTAATATATTTCTTTTTCGCCGAAAAAAAACTGAAGACTTGCGAATTCGCGGGGCTAAGTGAGTGTTTAATGATGAATAATGTTTATAATGATTGTATTAAAGTAAAATATTAGCGTTAGTTGGCACAAAATATATATATATATATATATATATATATATATATATATATATATATATATATATATATATTAAAAATTTAACATTACGGACAATAAAAGAAAATGAAATCACATTTTTGGTCTAGTTTCTCACAAATTATTCCAAGATTTGTCTTAATGTTAGTACACTCTGAAGCTCCTTATACGTAACTGAGCGTAATTTATCTGCATGCATGAAATGGTTTTTATAAAGTTTATCAAAGAATTAACCAAATTGATTGATAAAAGTATATCATATAGAAAATGATGAATTTTGCGTGTTTCAGTCGTTGATAGTATGAGCCTTAACTTAATGTTGTGATGATAGGGTAGCAAAATGAGTGGGTCATTCAACTTAGATATGTGAGTCAAACAAGTATGATTACAAATTCAAAAGTATATTACACTAATAGTTGAATTAATAAAAAGACCCAGCTGTAAGTTTCATGGTTTAAAATACACTTTCGGATACTTCTTTCTTGTTTAACACCTTTGACTATTATCTAGTTATCTGTCTCTATTATGTTATTTTCACATATAAAAGTGCTAGCAAACCTTCAGTTCTCAAAAGTTCGAATCGTGTGTTCCGGATTGTGGTGTAGGGTGCTCTGCTGTGGCATTAGTTTTAGTCAAGAGTCTGAGAAGCTAGCTTTCAAGTGTATTGACTATCATGGACTTGGAGTTGGCCCTGAGTTAGAAAAGAAACTCAAGTACACATGAGATGTATCTCATGTACTTAGGTAATTCTAGGAAAAAGAGCATGTTAGAGCACCTCAGTACGAGTACTTGCTTGGACGTGTTCAGTTACCCGTTTTCATTTTACCACAAGTTTTTACTTATTAACGTGATAATATGGAATTTTATATGTGTACTTTTATATAACTTTGTAAGGTTTGCGAATCATTACTTATGTACGAGTAGTATATAAGTGTATTTTGGTCGTTCCAATGTTTCATCCATGTGGCGTTCTTACTGAATTTAAAAGATGTTAAGCGGCTAAAATATATTATTGGTGAAAAATAGATGCCTTTTAATTGTTAGAGGGCTATTTTACTAATATATGTTAGCCTATCATTTATGTATACTAGCCCATCTTATAAGGGCTCATAATGTTTTCCAGCTCATTAGGTTTTACACTCTTGGTTATATATTGTGGTGTGAGATCCTTACATTATTCATTCAATAAAAAAGATATCGATCATTATCATCTCTATGTACTGCAACCCTGATTAACATGGTATCATGAGTCACACTACAAAATAAAAACCCTACCGTGAAATCACAGTACAAGTTTCTTCTCTTTTTATTTTTTTTTCCTTTCATTTATTTATTTATTTTTGTCGATAGCCTCTAATCCCCAATCTATATATCTATCGCCACCACTCTCTGAGTACCGTCTGTTTGTTCTTTTGGTAAAACTACCCAAAATAAATAAATATAATAATTATTGCTATTGTTTGCTCACATCGAAAAAAAAACGGTGTGTTCGTTCCTTCTTTTGGTCACCAGCATAGAAAAAAAGACAAAGGGAGTTAATCCCTTTTTTGCTTGCACGTGGATAAAGAAGAAAAAGGGAATTGAAATTGCATCTTACATCATCACTCATTCTTCTAGTGCTAATTGATTCTTGTAAGTTGTAACAACCGACCTATCATCTTGGAATTAAATTGAAGCTGCAACGTCGATTTTTATATATGGGATATTTTCCAGCACAACTTTCTAGTCTCTCAGAAACAGAATTGATAAATATTATAAAAGCTCAGCAAAATTTAATTGTCCAACGTGGTATGAATCAACAATTTACGCAAGCTCAACAACATTCTTCAACTCACAAAATTATGCAGGCCCAACGACATCAACACGGTATTGGGCCTACAACCTTTTTCAGCGGGCCGGCTACACCTGCTAACAGTCCATTTGTCGATCCAATGCAACATCAGGAGACTTTTATACAGAAGGCATTTAATGCCAACACTCCTCTAGACCATGGTAATTTCGGTTGGATTATGGACACTGGTGCGTCAACTCACCTCACCTCTAGCATTAAAAATTTAAGTACTGTTTTTAATCATTGCATTTATCCTACTGTTGCTGTTGGTGACGGGAACCACATCCCCGTTGTCAACACTGGTCATAGCGTTTTGCCTAATGTTCACCGACCCCTACACCTGTCTAATGTTCTCGTTACACCTAACATAGTTAAAAATCTTATTTTCGTTCGTCGTTTTGCTCGTGAAAATAAAGTTTCTGTTTCATTTGACGAGTTTGGTTTTTCTGTGAAAGACTACTTGACTCACCGCTTGCTCCTCCGATGTGATAGCACCGGAGATCTCTACCCGTTCACGAATTTGACACCATCCCCACCTCATCATGCTCTCATCACCACACCCAGCATTTGGCATCAGCGCCTCGGACATCCAAGCACTGATGTTTTTCGTCGACTTATTTCTAATAATTCTATTACATGTAATAATACGAAGTCTCCTGCTCTCTGTCATGCATTTCAACTTGGAAAGCATGTGAGACTTCCGTTTAGTAGTTCTGTTTCTCATGTTAATTCATTATTTGATATTGTCCACTCAGATATATGGACTTCACCTATTCCGAGTCTTAGTGGTTATAAATATTATGTCATTTTCCTAGATCATTACTCGCATTACTTATGGGTTTTTCCTTTAAGCAATAAATCTGAAGTCTTTAATAAATTCACTCAATTTCGTGCATACATTAAAACTCAATTCAATTCTGAAATCAAAGCCTTCCAATGCGACTTTGGCGGTGAATTCGACACCAATCAACTTAAACAGTTATTCCAAAACAACGGTATTCAAATACGCTTTTCTTGCCCGCAAACCTCCCAACAAAATGGGAAATCCAAACGGATGATTCGTACTATCAATAACTTCATACGCACCCTTCTATTTCAAGCAAACCTACCCCCTACTTTTTGGGTCGAGGCCCTTCACATGGCCACCTATCTACTCAATCTCCTACCCTCATCAGCAATAAACCACGAAATCCCCCACACACGCCTCTACAAATATCCACCCAACTACTTCACTCTTCGTGTTTTCGGTTGTCTTTGCTACCTTCACCTCAGCAACACTCACAAACTCGCTCCACGCTCCACCCCGTGTATCTTCCTCGGTTACCCATTGAATCATCGTGGATACCGATGTCTCGACCTCGCCACTCACAAAATCATTCTCTCCCGTCATGTCACCTTCGATGAAACTTCCTTCCCCTATAGCTCCACTACTACCTCCCCACCCCCATCATATGAGTTTCTTGACCCTCCTCCAAATATATTCTCTCGCACTCTCTCAGACATATCTCCACCTCCTGTCGCGACCCCACCATCACCCGACACTCTCACTCCTCCTACTCCTCCTACCCCTCCTTCTCCTCCCACTCCCGCACCCTCACCACCCCCACCACCTCAAAACACAACCTCCACTCATCCTATGGTTACTCGACACCGCCTTGGAACCACCAAACCTGTTCAACGTCTTAATATCCACGTTTCCACACCTTCTCCTACACCAAAATCATATTCCAACGCCTTTACCGACCCTAACTGGCATAACGCTATGACTGAGGAATATAATGCTTTAATTAAAAATGGTACTTGGACTCTTGTGCCCCGCCCCATGGATACGGACATAGTTCGCTCCATGTGGTTGTTCAAGCACAAGTTTAATGCAGGTTGGTATTGATTGTGATGAGACTTTCAGCTCGGTTGTAAAACAGGCCACTATTAGGACTGTACTTAGTCTTGCTGCATCTCGGCACTGGCCCATTCATCAGCTAGATGTCAAGAATGCGTTTCTTCATGGAACTCTCTCTGAGACCGTCTACATGCATCAGCCCCCTGGTTTTCGTGACCCTACTCGTCCCGATCATGTCTGCCTTCTGCAGAAATCTTTATACGAATTAAAGCAAGCTCCTCGAGCTTGGTTTCAGCAATTTACCGGCTATGCTCAGCGTGTTGGATTCCAACACAGTAGATGTGACACCTCTTTATTCATCTACAAGCACAGCGTGGACACAGCCTATTTGTTATTATATGTGGACGATATTATCTTGACTGCCTCGTCAACAGCCTTTCTTCATCGGGTTATCAGCTCATTACATCAGGAGTTCTCTATGACTGATCTTGGCCCGTTAAATTATTTTCTTGGCATTGCTGTCACTCGTACTCCTTCTGGTATGTTTCTCTCTCAAAAGAAGTACGCATCTGAGATCATTGAGCGTGCAGACATGATTGGTTGTACATAGTAATAAATAGCGAATATATAATATATATATATATACGTAGTAATATATAATATATACATGCCATTTCTGTTAGTGGTTATTGTGCAGAAGTACTAGCTGAATGATTAAGTAATTACTTTGTCATATAGTGATGTCTTTACAACATCAATTCTTGATAAAGAGCAATGCAAACAACCAAAACTGAGTTTCTATCTTGGTCTTGCTGAAGTGTGTACATTACAACATTAATTCTTGATAACCAGCGATGCAAAGAAACTAAATGGGGTTTCAATCTTGATGTTCCTGATACTTCTACATATTTTAATTTCTTAATGTTTCTCTACTTTATACTTCAAAATGTTTTGCGGAGATTTTATGTGATGATTCTTTTACCATTCCTAAAAATCTTCTTCGGTGGTTTTAGTTTGTATTTGATCTTCGGTGGGTCGGACATGGTCCAAATTTTAAAAGTATGGCTTTTGGTTTGCATTGATCTACTTGGTAAAACATAGTCGAAATTTTGATAATATGCTTGATTGGAGATGGGTCAACCATCAATATATGTTCTATGTTTGTATTTGATATGCACTATATACTTTTTGCATCTTGAACGATCCACTTACCTTTAATATATCTATGAGTGCCATTACATCTCATATATTGTATTCGATTACAAGTGAATTATTAATAATCTAATATAAGTTCTTTCGCCTATATCTGTAAGACACAATAGATAACTGACACACCATAGATAGTTGAAAAATTGTATTCATAGCTCTTCTTTAAGTATATAGGAGTACTTTTTTTGGAATAGGAAACTCATGCGCACAATAAACACGAATATAATATCATCACCGGGACTTGAAACCATTACTTTATGGTCAATAAAGAACATCGATAACGCTAGACCAATAACCTTATGTTTTTTAAGTATATAACCTAGATAAATTATTTTTATGGATTCACCCGTTATAACACTAAATATATGAACAAATTAGGTAATTTAGAAAAATCTCAAACCATCTATTATGGAATCATAATGTGTAACCATCATAGTGGCTTTAAATTTATTGACAACTAATATCAATGTCATCAAAATATCATACTAATGTAATACGGAGTACAACATTAACCTTACTCTATAAAGAAAATCATGAAGTCTCAAAGTTTTACTCCTAAAAGGATTTGCTATGATTGCTTGACATAGAAAAATCTTAAACATTTACCTATATCCTTAAACGAGTTTGATAAAATGTTTTGGTCAAATCCAGTCTCATTCTACATCTCAAAATCTATCAAAATAGAATAGGCGACATCACTACCAATATACACATTATACATGGAATCAACCGAACTATAACAAAATCTACAATATGGTATAATCAAATACTATATAACTTTTTAGTAGTATTTCATGTTTCAGTTCCGCAAATTTGCGGGTTATAAACTACGTAGTAGTATTTTCATTAAATGTTAGCTTTCGTATTTTTGATTCATATTTTTATCCTATTGAAACAATTGGTACATGTTTATTACCACTTTACCACTTATATACTAAAGTGAGTGCAATATTTGATCGTTTAATTACACTTAAATGACATTTGATGTTTTCCACTATAGAATAGACTAGTAAAATGACCCGTGAAATCACGGGTTTGTTTAAACGAAACAATTTAATGACATGTTTTAGGTATTAAGTGAATGTAAATGCTGAAGTCATTTATTTTAATGACCCGTTTGGCTATGAAACTTGCCGTTGTTTTTATAAATATATAGAGACATGTATTTTCGCATACATATGTAACGTAATTAATTTCGTAAAAAGAATACATATTTGAATATTAATAATATAATAATTATAATTATAATTATTATATTAAAAGTAAATAATAATAATAAAGTTCGCTCAAAGTTGAGTATTTATATTTTTTAATAATAATAATTATTATTAATAATGATAAATGCCTTTTAATTTTTAAAAAAAAAAAAGTTACAATTTATGAGAGATTAGTATTTCCTTTTTATAAAATATTTCCTATTATTTTTTAATTAAACTAATATATAATTATGACATCATTATTATTAAAATTAAAGGGTAATTAGCTTAATGATAACATCATCATTTTAGAGATTTATATGACTATATCGAATATAGATGTTAGTTTTGTATTTTTTATTTTTTTTTTTAAAAAATTGTTTAGTGTCACATAAAGTGACGTTAATTCCAATATAGGTGCTAAACGTGGCTGTCACGTGAATTGCTTTTTCATATACTTCAAATGCCATTTAGTTTTTACTTATTTTTGTATGTGTTTAATATTTAAAATTTTATAAAAATGAGTTAAATATTATAGTATTATTTTTTGAACGGTGAAAGTAATTTGTAGTTTCAGTTAATTTTATAATCAAAGACAATGTTAAACGTAGCCATTAGGGAATTAAACATGTCATATTTAAGTTTAAAAACTTTGTTGAATTACTTACAAAGTGTAAAAATTTCTTTTTTAATATCAACTTTCCTTATATAGTTTTGATATTAATATTAATTAATGTTATTTATGACAGGATTTTATAAATATGGAATTAAATTATATTTGGTACGTTTAAACGTAGCCCTTAGGACTCTGTTTATCATTTTTCTATAATTAAATATTCTTTTTAAATGATAACTCTATTAGATGTTGTTCACGCACATAACAATTATTATTAACTTTTATTTAACAATTTTTTTTGTGCAATCAATTTAATCAAGAATATTATGTGGGTTTGATTGGTTAAATTATAGAAAACTATTAGGAATGTTTTCTTTTTTGGCTTTTTGGCTTCTTCGTTTGGTTTCATCTTCCTAGACGCACATAAGTTATGTGACATAACGCTTACAGGTACGTATGCCCGCACTTTCCCGTTTTAATGAGCTTTCCTGGCCGGAGGTCCTTTAAGAAGCAATCTCTTGGCTCTCGAGTAGAGGGTAGGACGATCTTATCTAGGCGCGGGTTCTATACCCGCGGGTGGAGTTGTGACTTCCCTCTAATCTAGGGTTCGAGGAATGATTGTCTACACTTCACCTTCCCCATACCCTACACTCGTGGGATTGGGTATTGTTGTTATTGTTGTTGTTGTTGTTGTTGTATTAGGAATGTTTGTTAGGTTTTAACTGGATTATTTTTATTTTGTTAAACATGGTATGAGTAAAATTTTTTAACAGAAAACTTATAGTTTTATACATTGATAATCATCCCGCCTACGTCAACGCGGGCCTACCCATTTACTAGTTACTACTATTATTGGCATGATATGATTATTTATGTTTTTCTAAAATCTTAAAGTGTTAAAAGTGATTTGGTCCTTTTTAATGTATCTAAAACGGAAATTAATGGTGTTATGATGGTCTGCACTATATGTGCTTATGAATTGTATGCTTGGTTTCTTTGTTGTAATTTTGAACTAATGCTTTGTCCTCCATGTGAAACATGCTTCCAAAAATTCTGACTAATTTAAGATATTTTGAAATTTGTTATTTATATGTATCAAAAGTTCGATATGAATATATGATTAATCTTAGATTATTTACTGATATGACCCATTAATACCTACAAAGTTCTAGATTAATACACGATTGGCCATTATTACAAACTTTGAACTGGAATATGGTAAGCATACTATATTATTTCAATCAAAATCATACACTCATACCAATCTTGTAAGGTTTATTACCATCTACCATTACATATTATACTGTTCATATTTCCTGTAACTGGCTTATAAGCCCTGTATAGTTTTGCTAATCTGCATGTATGTTGGTTTATAATACTATATGTTTCGGCTCTCTTCCATGGAACTACACCGAAATTATCATTAATTTTTCCATTTCATCCACCAATACTGCGACGTAAACAACCCACCACCTGCCCCTTTTCTCTTTGCAGATTCATATATAGCATCAAACATAACTTTGTACAATTCGTCTCGTTGTGAAGGGTCGAAGCCCTTGTTTAGATAAGACAACCCGAACACAGTAAACATGACAGGCTTATTGAGCACCTATGTTCTGCCTCTTTGATGTGATAATGCATCCAATCTGCCACAAATTTTTAGCTTTCCCTTGAGAGACTTTCTTTTAAACTTGCATAATTGTGTCAACTGAAATTAGTTTAAACCGTTTAATTCTTCAAACCATATGGCATATTTTGTTGGATTGATTAGGTAATATGCACTCACAGATACGTGTGAATAAAAATTGAATACTAAACAAGAGGAATTGGAAGCTTTATTCTATTAGTTTGAAAGGAAAAAAAAAAAAACAGGTAACAGAACACTTGTCCAAATACCAGATCCTATTAAATGGATAAAACATAACAAACTAATGTTTCATGTATCCCACATACACCACTATTTATTCCATGCCTCCAAATTTTAAGCCATAACTGAGCCACTACCCGTGTTTTCGCAATTTAAAAAGCTCCTCTTCAATTTTTTTCTTCCGGTCTTCCAAGAAGTCGTGGAGATTAAAAAAAATTTCTGCAGTTTCATCCTTTTTTTCCTTGTAAGAAGCAATGGTTTTCTTGACGTCGTCATCCTTATTTGCCTTGTAGGAAGCAATAGTTTTGATGGCAACTTTTAGGATTTTTATCAGCTATTATAACCACAAAAAACAAATAAACAAACAATTACTCACCGTGCAAACCATCTCTAACTATTATGAAGATACATGTTGGCTAAAAGTTAGTGCTGACTAAGAATTTAACCTTCTAAATACTTCTATTACAAAGCCAACTCATGAAAGTGGAAATCAATGCAACAAAACCATGACAACACTCACCGAGGAAGCCTTAGTTTGCACATTAAGCCATGATAATTAAACACGAAACACATTAAAGGGTTCAATCGTACTTCTTGATATATCAACAACTTATTACTTTAATGGTAATTAGATGTGTTAGATATAATTTACATTGTAAACATTCAATCTTGATGACAATCATCACATCAAGAACTTAAAAAATATAGCCTAGTCAGTACTCTGGCAAACCTCAATATCGCATTTTCCGATTTACAAAATACCAATGAAACACCTAATCTTGTTGCAAAATACATAAAATATATAGATAAGCTGCAACCTCAATCTCTTACACCAACGGGAGCTAATAGGCATATTGTTATAAAATTCTCATGTTTATACACTGTTCCGAATTGTATTTTATTAAAAATCAAATCAAATTAGCACATTAAAAGAAAGTGCAACATCACACCTTATGTTAAACCCTACAACATAAGAAGTTAGTAATTACAATAATATCCAAATCCAAATATAATATACACGCACAAAACACACACCGTCGTAAATAAATACCATCATACATCATCACAGATTTTGTATAATATAAATACGAATTTGAATCAAAATTGAGTAAATACCTTGGTTTCGACGTCAGTTGAAGGACGAGAAAGTGAAGAAATTGTAGCAGGAGGTAAGTTGAAGAGCAATTTTTCTAGGTTAACGTCATCATCGCAACCTTCCAATTCAGTCAGCATAACATCAAACAATCTTTTGATTTCCTCATCCAATTTACTTGAAAATTCCGCCATTGTTTGTCCGTTGAAAAGTCTTTGAGATAATCACTATACAGAATGCAATTGAATTATACTCAGACAAATACAGAAATTGAAGAAGATGAATGGAGGCGTTTAAGAATCGAGAGAAAAGTGAGACATGAAATCTTGAAGAATACGACATATGAAACCCTTAAATTAATCGGGTTATATACTCAATTCAGTAAAATAACAAAAACAGTCATTCAACTTTCTAGAATGACAAAAACACCCCTCGAACTTTTCCACGTATAGTAGTCATTACAACTTCAGTGTTCAGACTTTTCACTTTCTACATTATATAATGTCGTTGTTTTGCTAAGACAAAATTTGTTTATCGGATTATTATAGTTTTAATTTTAATTTTAACTAGCAGAGGACTGATTGCGTGTTGCCACAAGTCCCAACTATCTCTTTTGGTTAATATGAAACGTTGTTGGCGAAAGTTAAGCGAAAATTTGAGGAAAAAAGAAAGGTAACAATAGCAAAATAAGAAGGAAGCGTAATATTTTTTTGAATAAAAATAAGTTAAAAAAACACGGTAGAACGTTTTTGTACAACTCATTAATTAAAATTGTAGGGGAAAATGAGAGAAAAATGTAAAAAATAAAAAAATCACTGTAGCTCAGTACTGGACCTTGTATGTACAATTATTTTTGAACAACATACAAGTGAATAAAGCTTGAGAGGGGGTACTATCAACTATGTCTATTAGTATATGTAGATAATAGATAATTGGGATTTTCTAACTCATGCCCTAGGGCATGAGATAAGAATCATTTATTAATACAAAATCTCTCATGAATAACATATTTTGTAATTAATATGATTACATATATGGAAATTAAAGAGTTCGTTAAATGCATATTATATTATATTTAGAAAATTTTAAGTATGATTAATGATTCTTATATTATGCCTTTAGGGCATAAGTTACCATTCTCTAGATAATTCAACTATGTTATCATTTATCTACTGCTTAATTGTTTATATGTAGTATCTTATTTTTTATGTTTAATTTAGGGGATGTTAGGAATAAGAACATAATTGCTGTTGCCAAAAATATGTTCCAATTATTTCATATATGTAACAGACCGAAACTCGGGCTAGTTGTAAGTGGACTATTTTGCCCTTAGGGTTTGTGCTTAGTCTTAAGTGCTTTTATTTTAATTATTTTATTAGTGTTTTATTATAATTTTGTTGTGACCAGTTTGTGACAAGGGTCCCAGAACAGGTTTGTTTATTTTATTTGGACCTCGTTTGGATTACCTAATCTTGTGCGAAAGATATCAGATAACTGGTAAATACCCGTGTGTGATGGGGTATTGTGTTTTAACACAAATAAGAGCTGGTGACCAGCTCCCTTCTTGAAGTTTCCTATTTTTTTTCATTTCACTCTCTCTCACTAAACCTAACCTCACCATCTCAAACCCTAAATCATTTGATCTCGAATTGAAGCTTGATTTTGGTGTCAAAACGTTCCTTGTGTCATTGTGATTCTAACAAGGTAAGGTTTGTAAGATTTCATGATCAAATCTATGATTAAATGGGTTTTTAAGTTAGTTTTTGTTAAAATGGGGTTTTGTGTAAAATTGGTTCAATTTGTTGTTGTTTGTGCATAAAAGTTGTGGGTTTATGTTTCTAAATGTCTAGTGTAAAAGATGTAACCAGTTTTGAGGTCAAAAACGTGTCCAAAGTCGAGATTTGGTGATTTTGGGTTGAAACCCGTCACTTTGCTGCTGTTGCAGCTGATGAACTACCTTCGGCCGATGGTCGTTGACCATCGGCCGATGGTGAGGACGATCGGCCGATGGACGAGACCATCGACCGATGGTGTATGATTTCTGACCAGCGGATGTAATTTTGACGATCGACCGATTGGGGGAGACCATCGACCGATGGTGTGTTGACGATCGGCCGATGGATGGGACCATCGACCGATGGTCTTAGACAGTGAAATTCTTACTAAGTGTGGAATTCTAGCCGTTATGCTGCCCGTTTGTATTTTGGTGTTCAGGATGTAAATTTTGAAAGTGCATAAGTGTTAAGCATGAAAATTTTAGCGGACGCAAATTTTTACTAATTTGCTATAATTCGCTGTCAGTGTGTCTAATCTTGATGGGAACACTATTCTAACTTGGTTTTTGCTGTTCTCAGGAGATAAGGACAAGGAAGAAGCTCAGAAATAATAACTGAGCAGTTGCTGGTAATTGGTGAGTGGGTCTATCTACGGATAGAGTTTAAGTAGCATATCATGCTACTGTGGTTGACTCTTTTACCATGCATAGTGTAGAAATTGCCATGTTAGAATAATAATATCGTTGCCTGATGTTGTATGTGAATTTTGTGTACACTGTGTGAATGGCACCAGTCGGGCCTAGGGAGACTGGGGACTCGAGACCGTGCCTAGGAGAGGTTAGAGTCCGTATGAGGTCAACCGTGCCTAGGGGAGGTTGGGTCCATAGGCTACTAATTGTGGAGTATAGTGTGAACGATGCACCCCCTGCATCTGGATAACTATACTGTGAATTGAGTAGCAGGGACTATCGGTAGACTCAGGCCCGATCAGCTGGGAGTCGTGTGCTCGTACAAGCCGCCGATCCTCGTATTGTCTTATTGTATGCTAGTTGGTAGTTAGCAGGTATTGTTGATGTATATAGCTTGTGTGTGGCTTAAGCTATATCTGTTAGATAGATTCCATTCACTTAGCGGTGCGCTAATCCCCCACATGTTTCCCCTTTGCAGGTTTAGGTACTGCTAGTCGGGATGGGTATGGATGCAGAAGACATGTTTGACAACCCAACTCTGATGTGAACTTTTGTATAAATAATGTTTTGTAATAACGTAACACCGTTGTGTAAACTTAAATTTAATTACCCAGATTAATGTAATGGCGTAACTTATAGTGTGTTTGTTAATAAAGTCTTCCGCTGTGTGTTAAAAAAAAAATGGCCGGTGTTACAAGTTGGTATCAGAGCATGGTTTGGCGGCAAATACGTGCGCGTATTTTGTTCCCAAACCCTGAGTCAAGTCAAACATGTCTGTGGGAGTGGGGGCTAAGTGAAAATAGGATATACGTGTGTTAGTTGTGATTGAACTAACTGTTATCCACTAAGCTTTTGTGTAAGCTGTTTTGTAGCACAGGTATGGCTGATAGAAACGCAACTGGCCCATCCAACCTCGGAACATTTAGAGCACCAGAAGAGGGTGTTGAGTCTGATGATGATCAGAGTAGTTACATCCTTCAATTAGAAAGTAAGCTGAAAGAGGCTGAGGACAAAATTAATGAGCTTGAATTGGCAAGGCATTCTGAAAATGATGATACACCACATGGATTCCCAACCGCGCAATCCCAAACGATACCTAATGTGCACCAGAACCAGTTTCAGAATCAAGTACCTAACCAATACTATATGCCACCACAAAACACTTTTACTTACCAAAATCCCATGATGATGAACCCGTACCAAATGCAAATGTTCCAACAAGCTTACATGCAACCACCCAAAAGATGTACTTATAAGAACTTCCGTGATTGCAAACCCTCTGAGTTTTCTGGAAGTACTGATCCGACTGTAACTCTCAATTGGTTGCGAGAAATTGAAAGGGTATTTGAAGCGTGCCAGTGTGAACCCGAGCTGAAAGTGACATATGCTAGTCGAATGTTGAAAGGTAGGGCTATGATTTGGTGGGATTCCTTGATTTCCAGTATACCGAAAGAACAAGTGAGTATGATCACTTGGGAGCAGTTTCATGGAAAGGTGTGTGAACAGTACTGTAATCCGTTTGATATGAACCGAATCAAGACTGAGTTCCTTGAAATGAAGATGACACCTCAAATGACGATCGACGAGGTAGTAGAGAAGTATATGGATAAACTAAGGTTTGTACAACAGTGGGTGCCAGACGAAGCGTCTCGTATACAACATTTTGTTAATATCATTTTGCCAGAGTACCGAACTTTTGTTAGAACGGCTACGTCGTTGTCTCAAGCGGTTGTGATGGCTAAGATGGTAGAAAGTGATGTTCAGGCCGCCAGAAATAGAATGTTTGGTAATGTGCTACAACAAGGTGGGCAAGTATCTGGTCAATCAGGATCTAAATTCAAGAAGTCTAGGGGGTTTAAATCGAAGGGTAAAAGTGGTCAGAGTAGTTCTGGATCTAGATCAGGTAAAGGGAATTGGTGTCACACGTGTCGATCTTCTCACAGTGGTCAGTGTTCCGAGGCTACAAGAAGATGCTTAAAGTGTGGTGTTGTTGGGCATGAGTCTTCAGCATGCCCGTATCCGAATAGTGTATGTTGGAGTTGTCACAAACTAGGGCATCGTGCAATTAGTTGTCCGTCGAAGAGTGGTAGTTCCGGGGCAGGGTCAGGGGCGCGTTCAGCATCAGCTGAAGGGTCAACTGCCTCGAGTGGGCAGAAGAGGAAGAACCCTCCAACAGCAGAGGCTAGAGCTTTTCAGATGTCGGTGGAAAATGTTGTGGCAACCGACGAAGTAATCACTGGTATGTTTCTAATCAACTCAATACCTGCTCGCGTATTGTTTGATTGTGGTGCCAATAGGTGTTTTATGTCCCTAAATTTCTGTGCTAAGTTGAATTTACCAGCTACTGTGTTACCCAAGCCGGTTAGTGTAGAAGTAGCTGATGGTAAGACCACACCCGTCACAACCTATGTGACTGGGGTTTGTATAGAGATCGAAGGGAAGTCGTTCCCGGTGACTTGTTTAGTGTTACCTATTCCTAGCTTTGATGTAGTACTAGGAATGGATTGGTTGAGCTCGCTTAGGGCTAATATTAAGTGTGATAGAAAAATGATTACCTTTCGTTCGACCGATGGAACCCGTGTTGTGGCCCGAGGGGAGCCGGGAGGGTATAATTTTCCGTTGATAACCATGATGAAAGCGAAAAAGTCGATGGAAAAGGGTTGTGATTCGTTTCTTGCGTATGTGATTGATGCGAAGAAAGAAAAGAAAACAGTGGCCGATATTCTGATAGTATCAGAATTTCTCGAAGTGTTCCCAGATGAGTTACCAGGTCTGCCGCCGGTAAGGGAAGTTGAATATAAGATTGAATTGGTTCCTGGAACAACACCAGTTGCAAAAGCTCCATACCGATTAGCGCCATCTGAAATCCGTGAAATGATATCACAGATTCAAGAACTATTAGATCGTGGGTTTATCCGACCGAGTTCTTCACCGTGGGGTGCTCCAGTATTGTTTGTTAAAAAGAAAGATGGGTCAATGCGTATGTGTATTGATTATCGGGAATTGAACAAAAGAACAGTAAAGAATAAGTATCCGTTACCTCGAATAGATGATTTGTTCGATCAGTTACAGGGTGCTTCATTCTTTTCTAAGATAGACTTACGATCCGGATATCATCAGGTTCGTGTTGCTGAATCAGATATACCGAAAACAGCGTTCAGAACAAGGTATGGTCATTATGAATTTCTTGTCATGCCTTTTGGGTTGACGAATGCGCCAGCAGTCTTCATGGATCTAATGAATAGAGTGTGTCGTCCATTCTTAGATAAGTTTGTGATTGTGTTTATTGATGACATATTGGTGTATTCGAAAACAGAGAGTGAACATGCTGAACATCTGAGGTTGGTTTTGAACTTGTTAAAACGTGAGCAACTATTTGCAAAATTTTCAAAGTGTGAATTTTGGTTACGTGAAGTGCAGTTTTTGGGTCATGTGATTTGTACCGAGGGTATAAAAGTTGATCCGACAAAGATAGAAGCGGTAATGAATTGGAATTCTCCGAAGACTCCGACTGAGATTAAGAGTTTTCTGGGATTGGCTGGGTATTATCGCAGGTTTATCAAAGATTTTTCTAAATTAGCGGGTTCGTTGACTAAGTTGACTCGTAAAGATGTAGCCTTTCGATGGACTGATGAACAGGAAAAGGCTTTTCAGATTTTGAAACAACTACTGTGTCAGGCACCAGTGTTAGCTTTACCAGAAGGTTCAGACGACTTCGTGGTATACTGTGATGCATCCTATGCCGGGTTGGGTTGTGTATTAATGCAAAGAGATAAAGTAATCGCCTATGCCTCGCGACAGTTGAAAGTTCATGAGAAGAATTATCCAGTGCATGATCTTGAAATGGCTGTAGTAGTGTTTGGTTTGAAACTGTGGAGACACTATTTGTATGGAACCCATTGTGTTATATGTACAGATCACAAGAGTTTGCAGTATATCTTCTCACAGAAAGAATTGAATATGCGTCAGAGACGATGGCAAGAGTTGATCAAAGATTACGATTGTGAAATTAAATACCATCTGGGTAAGGCAAATGTGGTTGCAGATGCGCTAAGTCGTAAAAAGTCAAGTGAAAATGTGAAATTTCTTAGTTTGAATATAACTTCAAATTTGATTAACAGCTTAAAAACCATTCAGGCCTGTGCTTTAGAGGACGAACATATTAAATCTGAACAGATGACCAAACGAAAAGTGGACTTAATTGATGACTCACGTGGACTAAAGACCTTAAACAATCGTGTTTGGGTGCCTAAGCTTGGAGATTTGAGGGATTTAATCATGACGGAAGCTCACAAATCCAGATTGACAGTACATCCGGGTAGTAATAAGATGTATCATGATTTGAAAGCAGTGTATTGGTGGCCGACAATGAAAACAGATATCGCTCGATATGTCGAAAAGTGCCATATTTGTGCTCAAGTGAAGGCAGAACATCAGAAACCTTATGGTTCGCTACGTCAGTTACAGATTCCAGAGTGGAAATGGGAACATATAACGATAGATTTTGTGACCAAATTACCTCGAACTCAGAAACGACATGATATTATTTGGGTAATAGTGGATCGTCTAACTAAAAGTGCTCATTTTCTTGCTACTCGTGAGACAGCTTCGTTAAGTGAGTTAGCCGATTTGTATGTGAAAGAAATAGTTAGTCGACATGGTGTGCCGTTATCGATCGTTTCAGACAGAGATTCCAGATTTGTGTCGAATTTTTGGAACAGTCTTCAACAAAATTTGGGTACACGTGTGAATTTAAGTACAGCTTATCATCCTCAGACAGATGGTCAGAGTGAAAGAACGATACAGACTTTGGAGGATATGTTAAGGGCTTGTGTGTTAGAATACGGTGGTTCGTGGGATACACATTTACCGTTGGTCGAATTCGCGTATAATAATTCATATCATTCGAGTATAGGGATGCCGCCCTATGAAATGTTGTACGGTCGTCGTTGCAGAACTCCGACTTGTTGGTTAGAAGCCGGGGAGAAGCAGTTTGCAGGTCCCAAAATTGTTCAAATGACAGCCGAAAAAGTTGCAATTGCGAGAGAAAAGTTGAAAGCCGCTAGAGATAGGCAGAAAATGTATGCTGATCCGCGTAGACGTCCGGTAACCTTTAATGCGGGTGAACGAGTGTATCTGAAAGTTTCGCCGTGGAAAGGGGTTATCAGATTCGGTAAACGTGGTAAGTTAGCACCGAGATTTATTGGTCCTTTCCAGATCAGTGAAGTGTTGAATGATCAGACTGTGGTGTTAGATCTTCCGCCAGAGTTAGCCGGTATTCATAATACATTTAACGTGTGTTATCTTCGTAAGTGTAAAGTCGATGATGAAACGCAACTTCTTCCTTTAGAAGATTTAAGGGTCGATTTGAATAAGAAATTGGTGGAAGAGCCGGCCCGTGTAGTTGACCGAAAGGTGACTAAGCTGAGAAAGAAAGAGATTCCGATGGTGTTGATTGAGTGGAAACACAGTTTGGGTTCTAATCTTACGTGGGAAACGGAAGAGTTGATGAGAAACCGCTACCCTCATTTGTTTGACCAAGACCAGATTCCGAGGACGGAATCTCCTTAAGGGGGGTGGATTTGTAACAGACCGAAACCCGGGCTAGTTGTAAGTGGACTATTTTGCCCTTAGGGTTTGTGCTTAGTCTTAAGTGCTTTTATTTTAATTATTTTATTAGTGTTTTATTATAATTTTGTTGTGACCAGTTTGTGACAAGGGTCCCAGAACAGGTTTGTTTATTTTATTTGGACCTCGTTTGGATTACCTAATCTTGTGCGAAAGATATCAGATAACTGGTAAATACCCGTGTGTGATGGGGTATTGTGTTTTAACACAAATAAGAGCTGGTGACCAGCTCCCTTCTTGAAGTTTCCTATTTTTTTTCATTTCACTCTCTCTCACTAAACCTAACCTCACCATCTCAAACCCTAAATCATTTGATCTCGAATTGAAGCTTGATTTTGGTGTCAAAACGTTCCTTGTGTCATTGTGATTCTAACACGGTAAGGTTTGTAAGATTTCATGATCAAATCTATGATTAAATGGGTTTTTAAGTTAGTTTTTGTTAAAATGGGGTTTTGTGTAAAATTAGTTCAATTTGTTGTTGTTTGTGCATAAAAGTTGTGGGTTTATGTTTCTAAATGTCTAGTGTAAAAGATGTAACCAGTTTTGAGGTCAAAAACGTGTCCAAAGTCGAGATTTGGTGATTTTGGGTTGAAACCCGTCACTTTGCTGCTGTTGCAGCTGATGAACTACCGACCATCGGCCGATGGTGAGGACGATCGGCCGATGGACGAGACCATCGACCGATGGTGTATGATTTCTGACTAGCGGATGTAATTTTGACGATCGACCGATTGGGGGAGACCATCGACCGATGGTGTGTTGACGATCGGCCGATGGATGGGACCATCGACCGATGGTCTTAGACAGTGAAATTCTTACTAAGTGTGGAATTCTAGCCGTTATGCTGCCCGTTTGTATTTTGGTGTTCAGGATGTAAATTTTGAAAGTGCATAAGTGTTAAGCATGAAAATTTTAGCGGACGCAAATTTTTACTAATTTGCTATAATTCGCTGTCAGTGTGTCTAATCTTGATGGGAACACTATTCTAACTTGGTTTTTGCTGTTCTCAGGAGATAAGGACAAGGAAGAAGCTCAGAAATAATAACTGAGCAGTTGCTGGTAATTGGTGAGTGGGTCTATCTACGGATAGAGTTTAAGTAGCATATCATGCTACTGTGGTTGACTCTTTTACCATGCATAGTGTAGAAATTGCCATGTTAGAATAATAATATCGTTACCTGATGTTGTATGTGAATTTTGTGTACACTGTGTGAATGGCACCAGTCGGGCCTAGGGAGACTGGGGACTCGAGACCGTGCCTAGGAGAGGTTAGAGTCCGTATGAGGTCAACCGTGCCTAGGGGAGGTTGGGTCCATAGGCTACTAATTGTGGAGTATAGTGTGAACGATGCACCCCCTGCATCTGGATAACTATACTGTGAATTGAGTAGCAGGGACTATCGGTAGACTCAGGCCCGATCAGCTGGGAGTCGTGTGCTCGTACAAGCCGCCGATCCTCGTATTGTCTTATTGTATGCTAGTTGGTAGTTAGCAGGTATTGTTGATGTATATAGCTTGTGTGTGGCTTAAGCTATATCTGTTAGATAGATTCCATTCACTTAGCGGTGCGCTAATCCCCCACATGTTTCCCCTTTGCAGGTTTAGGTACTGCTAGTCGGGATGGGTATGGATGCAGAAGACATGTTTGACAACCCAACTCTGATGTGAACTTTTGTATAAATAATGTTTTGTAATAACGTAACACCGTTGTGTAAACTTAAACTTAATTACTCAGATTAATGTAATGACGTGACTTATAGTGTGTTTGTTAATAAAGTCTTCCGCTGTGTGTTAAAAAAAAAATGGCCGGTGTTACAATATATCATAGTAATATGTGATGCACACTAAGTATTTGTTGAAAAATTTTAATTTTACTGCCAAAAATCTCTTTATTATTATATTATAATAACAAAACCAATAATAGATCATCTAAAATTTAAAACAATAATTCTAGCCATCCATTATCATTAACTTCTGTAATCTACACCATCCAAAATTTCTAATCAACATTATGACCTCATAATCACCTTTAGTAGTTATTAAATGACTAAATAACCCTTCAAATTTTGGGCGGAATAATACTAGCAAATTAGGGGTCTGCCACCTATTTCCCAACCCTAATCTCATTCTATCACCATTCTCTGCTTCAACGATTCATATTTTTTCATATTTCCCACACCATCGCTGACAAACAAGAAACCCTAATCCCATTCCATCTACATTCTCTCTCTCAACGATTGTAAACGTTCGTAAGTTAACTCCATTCAAAACCGTTTATCATTCCGTCGAGTTGATATAAACCTTTGATTATCACTAATCGGATACGTTAAAATCGATTGAGAATTGCGATTAATATAATGTATCATTTACATGAGACAAAAAATATATGTGATGAAAACATTGGAAACAATAGGTCATTAACTATATACGTCACTGATCTAAGTGAACCAACTTACATATTAGAAAGGGTTTGGGTAAACCCATCAAGTCTTCTTTGTCCCTTTTCTCAAAATATTATTAACATTAATGAACTCAGATATGACATATTGCGTCAACAGATTAATAACGTTTACTTAAGGCACTAAGGATGGGTATATTAATTAACTAAAGCTGAAATAATACTGGCAGTATGTGGCTCGGGGACTAATACTCGTGTTGCTATTGGGTTAGCAATTGATATAGCTCGCAATGGAATGCTTACATGCACACGGGATCATTCGATTTAAATCCTGGTTAGTCTCCTTATTTTTTGTATATGTTACTACTTTATTTTGTTTGATTATTTTTTTTGAGATTTTTTTTTTACAAGAATCAAGTAGTAAACGATCTGTATGCTTAATGCATCTAACTTTATTGACATCAAATTCTATTTTGTTTCTATAAACTTAATGCGAACTTCAACTCACAAATTTGTGAAAATTTCTTATTGGTTTAGCATATGATCCAAATTGTTTGGGTTTCGGGCTGCATTAGATTCACCGTTGTTAGGCACATCAGATTTATCATTTCAATTTCAATACCGTAATGCTCATCATTCATTCTTAATTGAATTGATTGCATGGTTGTTCATAAGGTCTTAAAGACATCAATCATTAAATTGAAATCACGTGGTTTACTTTTCAGCCTCTGATTATAGTGTTTGGACGAAATCCAATTGATGACCTGAAATCCTTTTGAAACCTTTATTATGATTATGTTTTTTGTAATTTGATTTTCAGTAAGATCTTACTTATATATTTTCCATTAAAGTATACATATCAAATAAATTATGTTTCAGGTTCGTGGATGTGATTCCAATGGAGCAAAGGTTCCGATTCCTACATTTGCCTTTGACACACTCGGGTTTTCAATTTAACTCATTATTTGCACATTTTACACAAAAATAAATCCTTCAGGCTCATGTTAGAAATTGTCATGTGGGAAGTCTAAATTTTAATAAAAGATTGTGATTAAGATCATCTATCACAGATTTACAATAGTAGTTGCTAAATGTTCATGTATGCTTATTAGCTTTTTTGATGTTTTGTTATATGTATATTATCATGTTTAGTTTAGGGGCTTGCAAACATCGTTGCAAGAACAAGATCAATAGTAAGAGATAATTCTATATTGTGTTATCGTGTTGTTGAGACTCGACACAGGCATGATGATTGCTAACTTGATAAGTATATGTCTTAAAGTTTTTATTAATGACCGCGTCTTCAAAAATACAGGCTAAACGGTTTCACCGTATGACATTCGCAGGGAGATACAGGTTTGTCCCATTACGAGACATTGGATCATTAATCGACATTGTTGTGAATATGATAGTATTCAATCATGAAGTATGTCAACTTCATTAATTCCCTTCTATTATCTTGGCTTTTAAGGAGGTAATGATTTTTTTTTTTTACTTTTAACAGAACCTTCATATTCAAGGCAAAATCTTTGTTGATCAAACATTTGAGTAATCTATGACTAACAAATATTATAGTTAGATTTAGTACGAAACTTCGCCGTTCAGAGTGGTTAGGCTAGAATAGGTGCCTTAGGTCAAGTTGTTAAGTGATGTTATATTTCATTACATAATTTTAAATGTTAGGTATAAGAGCAAGTAACCTACTCTCTTTCAACAGTATCGTCAGTCATTATGGTTATCCTATTAGGTGATGATATTCCTGAATTAATACGTTAATCGTCACAAGAATAAACACAGTTGTCAAATATCTTTAACGTTAGTAGTCTGCTATGAGTTAGCAACTCTCAATGTACAAGTGATACAATATTTTTGTATAAATTTCATTCATCGAGAACTTCTATTTACTCTTGTGTAGTTTCTATTGTTTTATGACTACATGTTGAAATCCCCAAATCTTTATTTATTTTACAATAATTGTGTTTTACTTGGTATCTGTATATTAACTTGATTTTGATATGGCGGTCTACTTAACTGGTGACAGGAAAGGAAAGGATCTTGGCTTTGGATTCGTTGATCTCAGGCCAAAGTCAAATTCTTTTAGTCAAGCACTACCCATATTATAAAAACAATCACGTCTACATTATTTTGAAATGAAAACCAGAACTCTGGACTTATCAACATTAGAGGTGGCAACATGAGCGGGTTTGGTATATGTAGCACAAACACCTTTACTTTTGTAATATATACTATAAAAAAATTAACTGATGTATTGTTTGTGAATTTGTGTCTTTGTGCCATAACTTTCTTTTAACTAATAAAAGTTGTACTATATCTGTATGATAATTGTAGTAGTTTATTCGTATTAGTGGTCTTCATTTGTTTTACACTTACGTTGCAGTGACAAATTCATGTGTCCCACTTCACTTAAAATGATATACTCGGAGCTTGAATTAAAGGTTAGTTCGGTCATATTATGGTTTACAACTCTGTGTTATTTGTTTTTTGCAATATTAATACACTATCATTTCTTATATTGTTTTGTTTTTTAATCAACCCAACAAATACTATATAAAATCTAATTAGTGTGACAAATAAAAATTTGATTTGACCCATTAAAAAAACCCCGCGAATTCGCGGGTATTAAGCTAGTAATTTAATTATGTCAAACCTTAAATGAAGCATAATAGACATAAATCTAAATATCTATAAGAATTATCAAATAACTATTTTAACCTCAATTGACAAACATGAGCCGCACGTTTATATAATATTCTACAAATATTATATTAACTTATTTTTTTAAATTTATGCGCAACTATAAATTAATTTAATATTATATAAATTATCATTCATAAATAATATTAATGTTAATAAAGAAATATCTATTATCAAGACTTGAGTAAACAACTATCGTGTTGAGCAAAACATATAATCATTATAAAACAGTAAATCTTAGTAATATTCAATAAAATAGACATTTAGTATGTTATTTGTTAATTATTATTCATTTTATTTATATTTGTACTTACACTTTTTAATTTAGATAACACTATAATTTTAAGAAAATTACAAATAATAATTTAACTATTTTAACCAAGCGTTTATTGCACCAGCTTAATGATATAATAAATGCGATTTGTCATAATAAACTAGTTAAAAGACCCGTGAATTCACGGGTTTATTTAAATAAATTAAATAAAATCTCACACATAAATTTTTAATTTAAACGGTTTGTTACAGTGGCCAAATATAAAGTTAAACACCATAAGTTCAAATATGCAGCAACTTGCCTGTATATGATATATCCATTACAAAAAAGACCATCATTAGCACAAGTAATGTCCAACCTGCAAGATTCAGAACATATAAGAGTGACCATATTAGTGTTCACGACTTCTAAAGCATATGTAGCACAACAAATTTACCTAAATTTAAACATAAAAGGAACTATCACAACGATCCATATTAAAACTATGACATGTAAGATTGATTTAGAATGTGTTTTCAATAATGAGTGTTATAGATCAAGGTTTGGGACCATCAAAAGTAATATCATATAGCTCAAAATATGTTTTCACTCATTATCTGACCCGTCCAAATGAACCCACTGCAAGTAAAGACAATGACTTAACAAAGTACACAACCTGACCCACCTATTATAACCCATTAAACACACAATAGATTAAAAATTTACAGCCTGAAAACTTATCAACCTGTAGTAGTAATAGGAATGAACCAAGTATAATGAAATTACTTAAAAAGTAGATGTGTACCGTTATTGTCATCATCGTCGAAAGCTATTAACAAAACACATAATATAATCAAGTTCAATAATGCAAAGTAGAAAATTAAACTAAATTGCATTCATATTTTTGCAGTCACACAAATAAGTTCAGAATATGGCTGCAGGGTTACTTACAAATTTTCACACATATTAATATCTAGATGTAGTGAATGCATGGGTACTTACAAATTTTCACCCATATTAACCCATCAATGTGAATGCATTGCCAATAAAAAGTCGGATTTAAGAATCCAAATTCAACAAACGACGATAGAATCGTTATAACAACCCAACATATATTGCCATCAATGTGTATGTATAAATCCTAATGTACCAAAGAAGTTCACATAAAATGGTTGGTTACAATAATACAAAATACAGTAAGTAAACCCTAATTTGAAACCTGTTAGCAGATTCTTGAACTTCTTCTGTAGCAGGCAGTGTTGTAAATCTCCCGAGATCTCGTTTTTAGAAGGCAACCGAGGCGATATGTTCATCTCCCAAGATTTCTTGGTCAACGAGGTCAAACTTAGTCAAAGCCACGATTTCTCGGATTTTCTTGCTAATTTGTAAGATTTTCTTGTAAAATTCATAATTTATAAGATTTTCTCGCTCATTTCTTGGATATTTTTCTAAAATCTCGTAAAAACGTATATAAATATACATATATTTATGTTTTTATGTATATTTTTATTAAAAAAATTATAAAGTCAATGTAAGTCAACGTCCGAGATCTCCCCGAGATTATTCCGAGATGCCGAGATCTCCCTAAAAAAGTTCAAACGAGATCTCCCCGAGATCCGAATTCTCCAACCTTAGGAAGAACGGATCTTTCTCCCACTGTTAGAGATAAAAATAGTGGGACTTACCATGACAAATTCATTGAGTCATTATATCAAACACCTAGTGTGCAGGAAAAAAAAACAAATCGTTTAGATTTTCACACCCCTAGAAGATAAGAGTTTACATTTACCTGAATGTATATCTCTGTATATCAATTCCAATCCTTGTAAGTTGAAAAATTAAAACTAATATTAAAATCATCATAACAAACATATAATAAAACTTTAAATTAAAAACAAATCAACCTTCATTTTCAATTCTCGCACAGATTTATAATATAAAATTAAATTTTTTGTTTTAATACCGAGGCCATTCCCTATCGTAACTAAAATATTCATCCTCTTAACCTTCCATATCAGCGCCACATCAACACCAATATCCTATAACTAACTCATAACTAAACACTCCCTATCATGGCTAAAACAATACTCCTTTTAATATACAACGTACAAGCAATAAAGCATTAAGTCCAACAATAAAAAGCCACCGGGACCCATAATTCCTATAATGTGACGATCACTCCAAATCCATATGGACGAACACGTCATTCATCGATTTCATTGCGAGGTATTTGACCTCTATATGATACGTTTTGTAAACATTGCATTCTTTTGAAAAGGCACACCATAAATGAATATTTAAATCAAAGGTTTTCGACATCTGATGATTTCTACATATAGACAATCACCGTAAATAATAGTTTACAATAGTACTTTCATTGACAATACAGTCAAAATAAGATACATGGTGATGATTTGGTGAATGCAACGTTTCCTTGATAAATATGCCATGTAAGACTCCATGAACATAGCTTGTCTAACATATAAGCAAACAGCGGAAGACTTCTAGGAACCTGAGAATAAACATGCTAACAAGTGTCAACACAAAGGTTGGTGAGTTCATAGTTTTAGTGTTTCGCATAATCTGTATATAAAAGTGGATCACAAGATTTCAGTTGTTTTATCCAGAAACGTTTATCAAAATATTCTACAAGATTGAGCACCCTGGTAACTAAGCTTTAACGTTATAATAAGTACCCCTGTTTTAACATACATGCAACCAACATGTACAATACACGCAATACAACGTGTACTAAACTCAATTAGTACATGTCTGTTTTATAGTTCAGGCTAGGGTTTCTATACCTGGAATAGACGGGGATGTCAAGCCCTATGGATCCATATACAATACTCGCGCCCACCAGTTCTTATAACCGGCAGTTACTAGTTATCAAAGCTAAGGGATTTTCGGTTCAAACTCAGTGTAGAATTAAGTATGTACTTGTATCCATTGCGTTTAAAAATAAAGTGCATGTATTCTCAGCCCAAAAATATAGATTGCAAAAGCATTTAAAAAGGGAGCAAATGAAACTCACCTTAGCAGCATATAAACTCATTCACCAAAATGTGACCGAAACTCGGATTATCAAATAACCGTAGATCTTAACCTAGAGAACATATGTTGGTCAATAAATGTCTATCAAGCTAGGTCAGGTCATAGTGTATCACAATCCTAATGCTCGAGATCGACATACAAAAGTTATCCAAAGTTGTTTCAAAAAGTCAATTTTGACAATAGTTCACAAAACGAGATGTACCTTATATAAGGATTCATTTACTCGATTGATAATATTCAAAAATCCATTTTATCAATGTTACAAACAAGTTGTTTAAATATTAATTGCAGATTCAAAAGCAATTTTAATTAACGTCAATCATAATTCAGTTGATCATATCTTTTAATCCGTTCATCGAAACTATTCGGTATCTAAATGAAAAGTTATTGATTTTTCGCCAGCTTTCCAAAAACATGTATATCATATACCTTTTACCAGTAATATATGTATTTAATTCGTGATTCATTACAAACTGTTTAACGACGAAATTTAGCATACACACGTATAAATATACATACTCGAGCACTAGACATGTATACACTATTAATTTATAAAAGATAAAATATAAATGCTTACGTATTAATATTGAGATTCAATATTGTAGGACAGTACGTAGACGTAACGGAGATGATAAATACTAGGTTTGATTCACAAATATACCCCCGAACATTACCCATAACCTCCTTGGCAATAACCCATAATTTCCTTAGCTCTATCCCGCTCGAAAACTTGTTTTGAAATTATTTGGACATCACTCCGTCGTAATATTTTATGTATATTGTTGTTTTTGTATCATAAAAATAATAATACTAATACTATTAATAATAATATTAATAATAATAATCTTAACATTAATAATAATAATAATAATAATAATAATTAATAATATATATATATATATATATATATATATATATATATATATATATATATATATATATATATATATATATATATATATATATATTTGAGAGACAGAGAGATTTTGAGAAGAAGAAAGTAAATAAATTCGAACAAAACTGCGAGCTTTATAGACCTGGCCTGATTTCCACTGCCATGCGATCGCATGGCTTGGTAGAAGGATTCCCATGCAATCGCATGGGGTCCTTTTCCAGCTCACAAAACTTTTGTCCTAACGTTTGTCGACATGTTTAAATATAATATATATTATATTTAATTTATATAATTATTTATATATTATATTATATTTACGTGCATAGTTAACTTGTAATATTTGTTCCGATAAGTCGTACGTCATCACTCGACTTATGTCCCGGTTCCAGTTTCTCGAACGCATTTTCGTATGCTTAGAAAACTAATACTTTTCGTTACGCGACGTGTACCTTTATCAAAAATTAAACTTAATCATTGATAAACTATGTCACTCAAAGTGTAGCTTTAATCAATTAAGTGTTTTGATTATTTGCTTCTATAAATCATCGTCTCGTAGTATATATATATATTAATTTTAAAATAGTGTTTTACTGTAGCAAAGTTACTGTAGCAAAGTTTTTTTACTGTAGCAAATAGTGATTTTCGAAAACACTGTAGCTTTTCGGGTACTGTAGAAATTCGAAAATACTGTAGCAAATTAGTGTTTTACTGGTTCATCTTAAACGTTTTAGTTAACTTATCTAAATATCAATCGAATCAATAATCGAATGTTACTATCGTTTACTAAATAACTTGAAATCATATATATATATATATATATATATATATATATATATATATATATATATATATATATATATATATATATATATATATATATATATATATATATATATATATATATATATATATATATATATATATATATATATATATATATGCACATTAAATTATATATATTGTTCGTGAATCTTCGAGAACAGTCAAAGAATAATTGATTACATGAATATAGTTCCAAAACTTTGAGACTCAACATTACAGACTTTACTTATCGTGTCGGAAACATTAAATCATTAAAGATAAAGTTTAAATTTGGTCAGAAATTTTCGGGTCATCACATATAACTAACCTAAACTCTTCCATTAAATCCATGGTGAGTGCGGGTAACTAACGCGGGTAACTAAGCCGTGCCTATGGTTCATTACGGGTAACTACGAGTAATGAGCGGGTAATGACGGATAATGGAACTATAGGGAGTGGTCTGAGTTACAAAACTCCAATTTGAGACTGTACAAATTAAATTATCTCATTGTTACAACGTCTTCTTCTGACTTTCCGACTTCTGCTTCAGAGTCTCAAACATTCAAGAAAATATTTTAAATGATTATTAGTCTTAATAACTCGCGATCTACTAACTGATTAAAAGAAACAAAAAAAAAAATTTACAGTACTTATATAAAAGAAGTACCTCCAAGTTCAAATGAATCTGCAATTGTCTTTCACAAAGCCACATAAAAAAAAAAAAATTAAAATTCTCAATTTTTTCATGTAAGCAACTTAATGGTGTTGAAATATTTTCGAAAAAGCGAACCTGTTAAGAAATTAGGGAAAATCGCGATTGTATGAAGAAAACCTTACAAATGGCCCCGGAAATTCACAGTTATTATACTCCGTATTTGCCCTACAAATTCCGCATTTTCCCTTTTTCTATAATTCATCCTACATATGAAAAAGAAGGCGTGTTTAAGGTTTTAATATGAAGAAACCCTAATTTGGAACATTAACAGAAATACATAGTTAAATAGTTAATATGATTTTTTTAATTGTAAAATAAATACAATTAGTGTCTAGATTTTTTTCTTTTTTATTTTAATTTTTTTTTAACAATGAAAATTACTTTTGTATGAGTTATCATTTTAGCATTATTTTATTATAATATATAATATATATAGATAAATAGGTAGATAGAAGATTTTTAAGTAATTTTTCAACCGCCGTACATAACACGGGTTAAAAACCACTTATACTTTTTTTTTTTTTTTTTTTTTTTTTTTTTTGGAGTAACACGTAAAGAGAACCTTAGCCCATCCTCTTTCGCCGCCGACACCACCGCAGCCCTGCCACCTCCCAACCTCCACCATCATAGCCACCAACCTTCTCCACCCTAACTTGCCGCTCGACAACAATCTAAAGCCGCTGCCATGAAGTACACCACCCAAAATTACCCTCCTCTTCCGGGAATGTGGTTGTCAGCGGTGATTATATCACATGTATTATTCAGATCCATGTTAATATCATATGTATATGTAATTTTTTAGATCCATGTTCATCTTATTTTACAGATCTGGGTAGCGGTATTTGCGGGGTTTGTTGCTGGTGGTGGTTGTCGGCGGTGATTGTTCAAGAAAGTAGCGGCCTTGTTCAGTGGCGGTGTTACGGTGGCACGTGCCACTAGTCGGACCGGTTCAAATGATTATCCAGTGGGTAAAGTTAAGGTAAAGGCTTGGGCTTTTTTGACCGGCGCACCCACTAAATTTTTGTTTGAGCTACCAGAATTGTTAAAATCCATTAGATAAATTATTATTGGTTCAGCACATTAGAAATTGAAGTCTTTACCTGTACTTCCTGTTTGTGTGAGGCCAGATAAAAACAAACGCTCTCATTGACTAAAGTAATAGGCAATACCCCTACTATTTGTACTTTGATTTATGTTTTGTGACTTGTGGGTCTTTTTGGAGCTAGGTAAATATATAAACTGTTTTTTTTTTTTATATGTATTTTTTTATATGTTTGAATCTAAATGTTTTTTTGGTTTATTGAAAACTTTGAGACCCATCTGATTGCTGGTGTCAAAAATAGGAGGAAAAGATATCGTTTTTGTGTTGCCTTTTCTACAGGACTAAAAATCCTTGTTAACAAACCACGTGTTATAGATGATAGTTGTGTCGCTACAATATTTGGATAATGAATAAAATGAATGTTCAGTTATATAAAAATTGCGCATGTGCTGTGCAAGTCTTATCCTACCGAATTCATATCGTATTTTCATTGTTGTCGTTCTTTGCGCTTTGATGACAAGCTGGATTATTCATACTTGAAAAGGCTTTTCCGTGATCTTTTCATTCGAGAAGGTAAGATCATAACTTTTATATTCATTTTTTCTTTTTATTATATATATATATATATATATATATATATATATATATATATATATATATATATATATATATATATATATATATATATATATATATATATATATATATATATATATATTCATTTCACGAAAAACTTACGAATGCTTTAGAAATTTGTTTTGTTTGTCATTTATACGTTTCCATAATATGAATAGTGTATTATCATTGTTATCTTCTATCTATAGTATTATATAAATCCTTAAAATGATGATGTCATAATTAAGAATTATTCAAGCTTAAAAAAAATTTCAAAAATAAAGAGAAAAAATTTAAACTCTCCATGATGATGTCATTAAAATAATTAATTGTATTTAATAAAAATATTAACATTTTAATTGTATAATATATGAAGCATTTAGTACAACCTTATAATAAAACACCCCATGATTATATGTACAATATTTGAAACATTATGTACAACATTATGGTAAAACACCCTCATAACCATATGTACAATATTTGAAGCATTATGTAAAACCTTATAATAAAACACCCCGATGACCATATGTACAAACTTTAAAATAAATTATACAATTTTTTACAAAACACCCTATGAGTACATGTACAAACTTTGAAGCATATTGTATAACCTTCATATAATAATTGTATTTTAATTTTTGAAAAAAATTCAAGACACATTTGTTATTACTAATCATTATTATTAAAAATATAAATAGTCATTTTTAAAGCATACTTTATTATTATAATTATAATTATAATTATAATAATTATTATATTATTATTATTATTCAAATATGGGTTCGTTTTACGAGATTAATTACGTTACATATGTATGCGAAATAGATGTCTCAATAAAAGGAGGTTGTAATGTAGTCTTTTATAACAAGGAAAATAGTAATTGTGATGAAAATTGTAAGAGGGTGGTGGGTGAATAAATGTAGTTAATTTGTTCCGACTTTAGTATTTACATTCACTTAATACCTAAACCATATCATTAAACTGTTACGTTTAAATAAACCCGTGGTTCCACGGGTCATTTCACTAGTTATCTTATTAATGCTCTAATTTATATTCACATCTGACGGGGTTCATATTTCAGGTTATCAGTTCGACTATGTTTTTAACTGGACGATTTTGAAGTATCCTCAAATTGGTTCAGGTTCCAGTTTTACCATTGAATCCCGGGCCTTCAGCCAGAAAGAGCAGAGAAAACCTTAGGTTTGTTTTTACATTTAGTTTTTACGAAGTATTAAATAATTTTAAAATACGTATTCTGGCATTTGTGTGTTGACTGATTTTTGACATGATGAGATCAAATTAGAAAGGAAAACATAGTGACAATTTGTGTCGAATACTCGGAATATATTTTTAAGTGAAACCAACATAGTGACAATTTGTGTCGAATACTCGGAATATATTTTTTAGTGAAACCGGAGGGCCGAGATAGTCTCTGGCACAATTGAGACACATATCTTCAGTACATACAACGCCGTCCAAAGAAGTTGTGAGTACAGAAGCACGCGATCCTGTAATTCTACTTGCTACGATACTAATTCACTGATCATTTGTTTATTTCACACTATGTTAGTACTTACATACTCTAATTGGTTTTTAGGTTTATTGAAAACTTTCAAACACTATGCATTGCTATCGTTGCTGTGAAAATGGCCCATTCGGTCTGCCTCGAAAGAAAGAAAGAACCACCACACATTGTTGAATTCAGATCGTACGATCAGTTAAGAGCCTCCACGATAACAGGTATTAAAGCAACACTGATATATAACTTGAAACAGCACTTACATAATGACTAACATCAGCGTTAAACATATTATATTGGCTGTGTTCAAGATATTGACCAAATCAGAAAGAATGGCAATGCAAATGAAAGCCAAAAACAACGACGATCAATCGACATTGTAAACTTGAGGTAAGACTGTACCCTGCTTATAATTACATGACGTCAAAACCGAAAGCATAACACCAAATATGACTGACAACTAACTAATTTCTTCCTTCATAATGCGACAATATTATCAAGTTGACTTTGTGGAATGACCAAGCAACAAACCTCGGCATGGATACTTGCAACTCACTTTGAAAACCAGTCGTAATAGCTGCAAGTGCTTGCTGGGTGAAAGAGAGTAATGGTAAACACATTTTTACTTAAACTAACCACAAAACATTACAATAATGTGCTCTATGTAAATCATAACTCTTACATTATGCATATCATTTGCAGGCTGATTGCAGCTGACTGGGACCTCCGCCCCCGTCATTACTTCAATCCAAATATTGAAGAACTTCACCACTCGATATTATTGTAAGATATCTTAATCTGTCTTACATGATCTTTCAGACCACCAATTCCAGTATCTATCTATCAAGAAGTCATTAATTTGTGTTAGTTATAATATTCTATCAGTTAACATACAGTTTAATAACTATGATTAATAAATAAAGTCATTACAAGTATTGTGTCAATATAATATGTATATGTTTTTTGCTATCGTACATTCCGATGTCACCACTCTTATAATCCATATTAGATGTTATGAAATTTCAAATACGCAATAGTAACATATTGCTCAGCTTATATAACAGTAGTTTTTGTTAATGCAAATACAACGCTTAGCTATAAAGATACCATCACTAAAAAAGGAGCACCAGCAGCTGCCGAATCTCCAATCTTTTGAATCAACTTACTATATGATGTAATATTTTGTATTAGTTCAAAAAAAAAAAACATTTTTTCTGGGACATTACGTAATGCAATACTTTGTAATGAAAACTAACAAATCCGACGCGTAGCGAGGGCTTTCCACTAGTTAGCTACTATATTAAACCAAGTCTTACACTTCCAAAACAGAGTAGTCGCATGATGATACTCATTATTTGCATAAAAGTTTGTTGTTTTAAGGTACGGCTAACAAGTAAGGTAGTTGTTAATGCGTACGATAATGTTTTAAGGTACACATTAAGCATATACACTGAAAATGTGCTTAATATGTATATGCACAAAATCCAAAAGGCCTGGAATAACCCGATTGCCGACACAAACAATGGGTGGATGTCTTTTAACAAAATTCGTGTGTCCAAAATACTAGTAACAAAATTCAAAGGGGCGGCAACTTTTGTTCGTCAGTTGGTTCATCTGGGTGGAGGTCTTTTAGGAGAACGAAACCAGATGTAGCTGTTATTTTCACCGGAACATATCTGCTACATTCCAAGAACTTGATATGTTTTTCTTTTGCAGGGATGACTCTAGTAAAATTGGTCAAAATCTGAAAAGCTGGTTCAGGTTCTGATTTCTTTTCCTTTTCACCAGCAGCAGGACTATCAACCTGCAAGACATTTTTATTATAAGGTTGAGCATTAACTAATTAAGCTTACAAAGAGGTGAACAAACATAAATACAAATGGGGTCTATACACATAGAATATTAATCTTAAAACGGTCAAGGTTTAACCGAAAGAAGAACAAGTCAAGAGTCTGAATCATAAAAAAACTCAACCAATTATTATTATTTTTTTACCTGCTTTTCAGCTGAGGCTTTTCCTTTGCCAGAACCAGAAGCCGAATCAATACCAGGTTGTTTATCAGCATTAGCCTTTTCCACTTCTTTTTTCTCAGCTCTAGCCTTAGCTCTTGCTGTTGTGGACAACACAGCGGTTGGGAGTTTCACAGCTGATGTGTTTGGTAAGGATGTGGCAGGCTTAGGGTAGTCCAACAAAAATTCAAATTTTGGCTTTACCAGATCAAAGTTGAGCCCTATGAATGCTGTGGCGGAGAAAGCCAGGCTGATGAAGTAAATAAGTGGATACCAGTACCAGAACTGGCTAAAAACAGCAAGCCCAATGACCGCACTCAGTTTGTTATGTCCTGCTCTAGAAAGCAGCTTTATGGTTACATTTCCTCCGCCAGCATCAAGAATTCCACAAGCCAAGATAGCACCCATTGTGCTCAATGTTCCTTGACGTGGATTATGAATGATCTGTTCCAATTTCCATCTAATGGGAGGCAAAATAAAATACAATTAAAGGTAATCTGATGATTTTGTATTGATTGATTGATGTAAGACCTATAAAAGGTTCACTAGATGAGTTTAAGCACACAGTAATAACTACATGTTATTAAGCAACACTTGATAGGCACCCCTTTTGATAACTCTACCAAATACTAAAACAAATATCAATGAAGGGGCAAAGTTGAGAACCTGAAGTCTCCAACACGAGTGTCGCTAGCTTCACTGGTTTGAATCATCACCATGGCCATTGCAATTAGAGAACCTTGACGAACAAAATCTACAACATCCGATGTCAGAGGTTCTAACAATGATATGGCCTCACTTAGACAAGTGCCAGCACAGGAAATGCCTACAGCCATGGCTGCCCCATAATGGACATGTGGGTCGTAAGAGTTTGCCAGCGGGGCAACAAGACGTGGTGTCTGCATCATGTAACAGTGTTCACTAAAACTCATCAAAATCTACAAGACTATTACTCAATGAATGAATGAACTAAACACAACAAAACTAACAAAATCTACAAATGAACTCTCATTGGGCAAAAGTTTTATAGGACCACAAGGGGGTAAAGGTATTTAAAACCCTAGCCCTGAGCCCCTGATCTTATTTTATAAAATGCAAGCCAAGTTCCCAAATAGTGCAACTATTTCAATGGTTTTTATATTTTAAATATCCAATTATTATTGTAGTATTTAAATTATATATAGCCTTGTAAGAATCATTGTCAAACAAATGTTTAACATGCGTTTTAAAGTTACACATTTGTCTGAATCAATTAGAATTAGAGAATATATATTATATGTTATTATATTATTATTAAAAAAAAATAAAAACCAAAAAAATCAAAACGTTAATCTAACATCCTGGAAACAAGTGTTTAACATGTTTTATAAGATTACAAATTTTTCTAAGTCTATTAGAATTAGAGAATATATATTACTGTAATAAACATTTATGTATTAAAAACCAAAAAAAGTCAAAACGGGGTCTCCTAGACCGAGTTCTCCTTGAACCTTGTATGAATTTGAAAGAAAAATGGGTGTCAACCTGCTCAGGTTCAGAGTACAAGACAAACCCAAGAGATAAGGCTGCAGTCCTCTTCACATCTTGACTCGCATCTGATGCAACAAAGTGAAGTAGTTTTCGGATTGCCTTGCTATTTATAGTTCCACTGTATGCCAACCCTAATGCAATCATGCCACCATAACGTATAATAGGACATTGATCAAGAGTCATTTGTTCAATTAGTGTATCAGCTTCTTCTTGTCTTTCATAAACTGTGAGGGCAATACCTAATGCTAAACCCCTGCAAAAACATGAAATAAAGAATTATGTCAGATCACAGACATTAATACAGGCTCAGAGATCATTTAAAAGAAGGGAATAATAAAACACCTGGTAATCTTTTCATGCGGTGTCTTACGAGCATACATCAGCATCTCGGATGCTTTGTCACTACTAGGAGTTCCAACCATCAATAAACCCATGCTAATACCTGCAGCTTCACCGGCAACCGCACTTTCAGTGTCAAGGACACTCTTTAGCTCTGTATAAATGACATCATCGGCAGTCCCTAGAGCAGATAGGCCTAGACCTAAGCAAGCACCGTGCTTAACAACCTGCACCAACCAATATACAGGTGGTCAATTGACCAACTAACTCTGATGCATCTCACTGTATATACAGAAAACTTTTGGCTGGCTGTAGCATATAAGCACCTACCTCATCATCCGTTCTGCGTAGACTATCATGTAAACGCTGTTTGATGCTTTCTCCGTGGTTCACATAGATTAAACCCAAAGCATAGAGCGCACCAGCTTCAGAATAAGAGCTAGGTAAATCACCAATTGCGGTTTCAGGAAGGTGAGGAGACATCATTTGCCACCCACTTATCAAGTCACCTAGGTGAATCACACCCAGGCTCGCTATCGCCGTGAACTCGGCCCATTTTGTGGCTCCGCTCACCCAATCCTCAAGTACGAAATTCAACCTCAAAAATTTATCCATGCTTGTTCCAGCATGCATAAGTGCGTTGGCGCATATAGTCGCATTGAGGCAAACATTCATGCTCCTCGTCTTCTTCTCGAGTGAGAAAAACTTCTGCATCACTATAGAATTCTTTGCCAGCTCAAGTACACGCAGATCCGACCTGTGTATAAAGTGTAATAAGGATCTTTCAACAATGATTTTATTTTTTAGCCAGTTTCACCTTATCTGGTTCTAAATTTTTGTTAGAATGGATATAATAATCTATTCTAAATGTGTAAATTAAACACAAGCCAAAAAATGTATCTTCAAGGTTAAAACTAGTTGAAACAATATTAAAAAATCAAATTGTAATAAAACAATAGATCTTTTTTAAGGATAAAACTGGTTCCACCTCTAGAATGAACGTATAAACACCACAAAAAAAGAATATGCGACTCACCTTTTGTGAATCGCTAAGAATACATGATTCCACAGAATCGGAAGTTTCCCGGATAGAATTTCTTTCAACTTGTCCGACCTTGTCTGATAGGTAACTTCATAAAAATCTAATTCAGGCTCAATGTAATCCGGTGTTTGGGTTTCATCAGCCATTTCAATGTCCTCTGACGCATCAGAATTTTCGCTTGCATCAGAATTTTCGCTGGCCGATGAATTTTCGCTTGAAGATGGATTTTCGCTTTCGGTGGTATCTGTCTCAGAGACATCAATCTCAAAGAGATCTTTCGACACCCAATCTCTCACACTCAACAAAAAAACGTGCTGCTCATTCTCAATGAGATCAAAGGCAATCTGATATGCCATTATTGCAACATCTCTGTCTTCATACCGCAGAAGTTTCTGAAGTATTCTTGCAACGTCTTCAGGTTGATCAAGAAACATGTAGCACTGGCACATGTTTAAGTGATCTGGAGATGGCAGTTCCTCATATTTTCTGACAAGAAGAAGTATCTGCACAGTAAAATTGTACATCAAAATATCAAATAGCAAGCATAAAAATACAATTTGCATTCATTATTAATAACGATAAATAATGAATATAAATCACATATGGTAGGCATAACTACATTCTAATCGTGAATAAAAAAATTGATAGCAATAACGCCACCAACCTCACGAAGATATTCTCTACGTTTGACGAATGCATGAGATACTTTCATGCAATAAGCCAAAGCTCCATGAACGCTATCACTCTTGCTAATTGCTTCCATGAGCTTATCCAGCCTACGACATTCAATTGCCGTCCCCATTGCTTGTTTATATTTCCCGTCGATTATACACCTATAGACAATCAAAATGAATTAAAAAAAAAAGCATGACTGATAAACTCGCGCAAAACATCTAACATATCTAATAATCAGTGCTTACATAAAACAACGTTTGTTCCCTGCATAATTTTTTTAACCAAACAGCAAAATATGGTAAAATTAATAGTTTTTTGATATTATCATTAGCCTCTAGGTTTGGGAGAAGGGACGATCTCTTGTAAACCAACCATATGCTTTTGTTAATAGCTAGCTATAAACGTTCAACGGATTTGCACAGGGTTTCACAAACTAGGAAAACTAGAAATTTATAAAATACGAGTAATGCATACTTGTCTATCATTCTCTCGACAATTGTTTCGAGTCTAGGGTCCGCATCAGATGATTCTGCTGACTTTGATTTCAGAGCTATGTACTCATCAATAGCTTTGGCTGTGAAGAAATTCAAATGATAAAGTTGAGTCCAAAATTCACCAACAAAAGTGACAGGCATAAACAAAAAAGCCAAAGCAATCAAGATCATTTTCAAGGCATAGGATATTGCACTCATGAAGTAAGACTTACCTACTAGAGTATGAACATAGTCGGATTCCTCAAAAACATCAAATAAACTGCCAGCTCCAAGGGCATACGATAACGAGTCATTAAGCTCTTCCAAGTAATAGAAGACCTACATGAGAGAAGGAATGATGTGTTTATACATATATGTATATGCATATATATAATAATACAATACAATAGCATATGATTTATATTGTAATATAAACAAACAAGAAAGCAGTAACATTACACGATAAGAAAATGGAAAGAAAATTTTAACCTTCGAAACAAGTAAAGCAGCCAACTGTCTATGTTCAAATTGTTCGTGTCTTCGTACAGACTCTCTCTGATTATACAAAAAAATAAAGAAAGAGAGATTATATGTCAACAAAATCTATTCAAAATCTGTAGGAAAAGACTTTGCTATCACATAAAACAAACTGCTCAAGTTCAAAGTTCTTTTTAAGTGATCACATATACCAACTATTTTTCATAATTTTAAAGTCATCATATGTCTAACTTGATATGTTGTTGCTAAAGGATGACATTCAATTAGTCATTAGGTCAAATTTAATAATAAGTTGATAAACATATGAAAATGAAAAAACCTTCATAAAGCATGCTATAGTGAGAAATAAATATAGAAATAAAAAATATCAGGTTCAATCTATGAAATGGCAGTAACAGTAGCAGCCGGCTTCATACAACATTTTCACCACAAAATCAGATATTATTTAGCACTTCATGTACTACATCAAAACAAAACCCTATCAAAGCTAAAATGACTAAAATATACAGTAATGTATATGCTTAAATCAGATATTATTCAAAACAGAACCCAAGCAAAGCTAAAATACCTAAAATATACAGTTAATTATAATAGAAATTCAGTTAATCGATTACATGATAGGAACGCTAGCTGAGATCTCAGGCCACAATTGATGGATAAAAGCATTCAGATTCGTGAGCGCGTGATATTTGAGTAACGGATGAACTTCGCTAAGCATCGCTAATAAACCACAGGCCGAGGTCACCATAGGTGTAGAGGAGGTCACCATAGGTGTAGAGGAGGTCGCCATAGTTGTAGAAGAGGTCACCATAGGTGTAGAGGAGGTCACCATAGGCGTAGAGGAGGTCACCATAGTTGTGGAGAAAAGGGGTTAGGGTTTTGGATTTGGAGCGGGGCAATTTTTGTTTGTAATTTGAAATGTATTTATTATTTATTATTTATTTAAGTCTGACGATTTCGTAGCGAGTATGAAAGGTTTCTTTGTTGGCTTGGACGGAAAGAAATGACCCGAAGTGATGTCTCCACTTTCATGATTTAATTGTTCAAGTTTAGTAGTAACTTCGTCACATATTAAAAATTGTTCACAAGTAAAAAAATCACATAGTTTAATAGTAAGTCATAAAATATCATAAAAGTAACTATTGTAATTTATGTTTACTTTCTAGTTTTACCCTTATCATTTCTTTCTCCTTTAGTCCTATCCACATATACATTAAGAACATAATAGAACTTAACTTCTTATTGTTTTCTATTTATGAAAGTAGACTATTAATTTGGGACATCTTGAAATGTCCCGTTCATATTGATTATAAACGTTCCATATTAATTGATTTCGTCGCGAGGTTTTGACCTCTATATGAGACGTTTTTCAAAGACTGCATTCATTTTTAAAACAACCATAACCTTTATTTTATCGACAAGGTTAACAAGACACCACTTAGATTATCCAGAAATGATAATCTAACAAATATCACACTTACACACTACCAATACATATTGGTTTACAAATATTAATATGTTACAACAAAATAAATCTCGAATGCAGTTTTAAACAATATTATACAAGCATGCTGACACCAAATCTTGTCCATATAATAGCATGCAACAGCGGAAGCTCTTAATAATCACCTGAGAATAAACATGCTTTAAACGTCAACAAAAATGTTGGTGAGTTATAGGTTTAACCTATATTTATCAAATCGTAATAATAGACCACAAGATTTCATATTTCAATATACATCCCATACATAGAGATAAAAATCATTCATATGGTGAACACCTGGTAACCGACCTTAACAAGATGCATATAGAATATCCCCTATCATTATTGGACTCCCTTCGGACATGATGAATTCGAAGTACTAAAGCATCCGGTACTTTGGATGGGGTTCGTTGGGCCCAATAGATCTATCTTTAGGATTCGCGTCAATTAGGGTGTCTGTTCCCTAATTCTTAGATTACCAGACTAAAAAGTGGCATATTCGGTTTAATAATCCAGCCATAGAATGTAGTTTCATTTACTTGTGTCTATTTTGTAAAACATTTATAAAACTGCTAGTATTCTCATCCCAAAATATTAGATTTTAAAAGTGGGACTATAACTCACTTTCACAGATTTTTACTTCGTCGGGAAGTAAGACTTGACCACTGGTCGATTCACGAACCCATAACAAATATGTACATATATATCAAAGTATGTTCAAAATATATTTACAACATTTTTAATACGTTTTGCTGTTTTAAGTTTATTAAGTCAGCTGTCCTCGTTAGTAACCTACAACTAGTTGTCCACAGTTAGATGCACAGAAAATAAAGCAATATATATTATCTTGAATCAATCCACGACCTCGTGTATACAAGCCTCAGGCTAGATCACAACTCAAAGTATATATAATATTTTGGAATCAACCTCAACTCTGTATAGCTAACTCCAACATTACTGCATATAGAGTGTCTATGGTTGTTCCGAAATATATATATAGATGGGTCGATATGATATGTCAAAACATTGTATTCGTGTCTATGGTATCCCAAAATTACATAATATATTAGAATACATGTATAATACAATATGAGTTAGCTAGGATATGATTAATATAGATTTGTTACCAATTTTCACGTAGCTACAACAAGAAAAATTATCCAATCTTGTTTTACCCATAACTTCTTCGTTTTAAATACGTTTTGAGTGTTTCAAGTTGCTATGGTTTCATATTGAACTTAAGTTTATGAATCTAAACAGAAAAAGTATAAGTTTATAGTCGGAAATACAGGTTACAAGTCGTTTTTGTAAAGGTAGTCATTTCAGTCGAAAGAACGACGTCTAGATGACTATTTTGGAAAACATACTTCCACTTTGAGTTTAACCATGATTTTTGGATATAGTTTCATGTTCATAAGAAAAATTATTTTCCCAGAAGAACAACTTTTTAATTAAAGTTTATCATAGTTTTTAATTAACTAACCCAAAACAGTCTGCGGTGTTACTACGGCGGCGTATATCCGGTTTTACGGTATTTTTCGTGTTTCCAGGTTTTAAATCATTAAGTTAGCATATCATATATATATAGAACACGTGTTTAGTTTATTTTAAAAGTCAAGGTAGAAGGATTAACTTTATTTGAGAACAAGTTTAGAATTAACTAAACTATGTTCTAGTGATTACAAGTTTAAATCTTCGAATAAGGTAGTTTTATATATATGAATCGAATGATGTTATGAACATCATTACTACCTTAGGTTTTGTGGATAAACCTACTGGAAATGAGAAAAATAGATCTAGCTTCAAAGGATCCTTGGATGGCTTGAAAGTTCTTGAAGCAAAATCATGACATGAAAACAAGTTCAAGTAAGATTTCCACTCGAAATAAGATTGTTAAAGTTATAGAAATTGAATCAAAGTTTGAATATGAGTATTACCTTGTATTAGAAATATATCTTACTGTAAATAAGAAAGATTTCTTGAGGCTGGATGATCACTTTACAAGATTGGAAGTAAGCTAGCAAACTTGGAAGTATTCTTGATTTTATGAAACTAGAACTTATAGAATTTATGAAGAACACTTGGAACTTGAAGATAGAACTTAAGAGAGATCAATTAGATGAAGAAAATTGAAGAATGAAAGTGTTTGTAGGTGTTTTTGGTCGTTGGTATATGGATTAGATATAAAGGATGTGTAATTTTGTTTACTTGTAAATAAGTCATGAATGATTACTAATATTTTTGTAATTTTATGAGATATTTCATGCTAGTTGCCAAATGATGGTTCCCACATGTGTTAGGTGACTCACATGGGCTGCTAAGAGCTGATCATTGGAGTGTATATACCAATAGTACATACATCTAAAAGCTGTGTATTGTATGAGTACGAATACGGGTGCATACGAGTAGAATTGTTGATGAAACTGAACGAGGATGTAATTGTAAGCATTTTTGTTAAGTAGAAGTATTTTGATAAGTGTCTTGAAGTCTTTCAAAAGTGTATGAATACATATTAAAACACTACATGTATATACATTTTAACTGAGTCGTTAAGTCATCGTTAGTCGTTACATGTAAGTGTTGTTTTGAAACCTTTAGGTTAACGATCTTGTTAAATGTTGTTAACCCACTGTTTATTATATCTAAAGAGATGTTAAATTATTACATTATCATGATATTATGATGTATTAATATATCTTAATATGATATATATATACAATTAAATGTCGTTACAACGATAATCGTTACATATATGTCTCGTTTCGAAATCATTAAGTTAGTAGTCTTGTTTTTACATATGTAGTTCATTGCTAATACACTTAATGACATGTTTACTTATAATTTATCATGATTAAACACAGTGCATCAATATCTTAATATGATTCATATGTATTCAGTAAGACGTTGTTATAACGATAATCGTTATGTATATCGTTTCGAGTTTCTTAATTCAATAAACTCAATTTTTATGTATATAACTCATTGTTAAAATACCTAATGAGATACTTACTTATCATAATATCATATTAACTATATATATAATCATATATATGTCATCATATAGTTTTTACAAGTTTTAACGTTCGTGAATCACCGGTCAACTTGGGTGGTCAATTGTCTATATGAAACCTATTTCAATTAATCAAGTTTTAACAAGTTTGATTGCTTAACATGTTGGAAACACTTAATCATGTAAATAACAATTTCATTTAATATATATAAACATGGAAAAGTTCGGGTCACTACAGTACCTACCCGTTAAATAAATTTCGTCCCGAAATTTTAAGCAGTTGGAGGTGTTGACGTATCTTCTGGAAATAAGTGCGGGTATTTCTTCTTCATCTGATCTTCTCGTTCCCAGGTGAACTCGGGTCCTCTACAAGCATTCCATCGAACCTTAACAATTGGTATCTTGTTTTGCTTAAGTCTTTTAACCTCACGGTCCATTATTTCGACGGGTTCTTCAATGAATTGAAGTTTTTCGTTGATTTGGATTTCGTCTAACGGAATAGTGAGATCTTCTTTAGCAAAACATTTCTTCAAATTCGAGATGTGGAAAGTGTCATGTACAGCCGCGAGTTGTTGAGGTAACTCAAGTCGGTAAGCTACTGGTCCGACACGATCAATAATCTTGAATGGTCCAATATACCTTGGATTTAATTTTCATCTTTTACCAAATCGAACAACGCCTTTCCAAGGTGCAACTTTAAGCATGACCATCTCTCCAATTTCAAATTCTATATCTTTTCTTTTAATGTCAGCGTAGCTCTTTTGTCGACTTTGGGCGGTTTTCAACCGTTGTTAATTTTAGATGATCTTCTCGGTAGTTTCTTGTATTATCTCTGGACCCGTAATCTGTCTATCCCCACTTCACTTCAACAAATCGGAGACTTGCACTTTCTACCATAAAGTGCTTCAAACGGTTCCATCTCAATGCTTGAATGGTAGCTGTTGTTGTAGAAAAATTCTGCTAACGGTAGATGTCGATCCCAACTGTTTTCGAAATCAATAACACATGCTCGTAGCATGTCTTCAAGCGTTTGTATCGTCCTTTCGCTCTGCCCATCAGTTTGTGGATGATGGGCAGTACTCATGTCTAGACGAGTTCCTAATGCTTGCTGTAATATCTGCCAGAATCTTGAAATAAATCTTCCATCCCTATCAGAGATAATAGAGATTGGTATTCCATGTCTGGAGACGACTTCCTTCAAATACAGTCGTGCTAACTTCTCCATCTTGTCGTCTTCTCTTATTGGCAGGAAGTGTGCTGATTTAGTGAGACGATCAACTATTACCCAAATAGTATCAAAACCACTTGCAGTCCTTGGCAATTTAGTGATGAAATCCATGGTAATGTTTTCCCATTTCCATTCCAGGATTTCGAGTTGTTGAAGTAGACCTGATGGTTTCTGATGCTCAGTTTTGACCTTAGAACACGTCAAACATTCTCCTACATATTTAGCAACATCGGCTTTCATACCCGGCCACCAAAAATGTTTCTTGAGATCCTTGTACATCTTCCCCGTTCCAGGATGTATTGAGTATCTGGTTTTATGAGCTTCTCTAAGTACCATTCCTCTCATATCTCCAAATTTTGGTACCCAAATTCTTTCAACCCTATACCGGGTTCCGTCTTCCCGAATATTAAGATGCTTCTCTGATCCTTTGGTATTTCATCCTTTAAATTTCCTTCTTTTAAAACTCCTTGTTGCGCCTCCTTTATTTGAGTAGTAAGGTTATTGTGAATCATTATATTCATAGCTTTTACTCGAATGGGTTCTCTGTCCTTTCTGCTCAAGGCGTCGGCTACCACATTTGCCTTCCCCGGGTGGTAACGAATCTTAAAGTCGTAATCATTCAACAATTCAATCCACCTGCGCTGCCTCATGTTCAATTGTTTCTGATTAAATATGTGTTGAAGACTTTTGTGGTCGGTATATATAATACTTTTGACCCCATATAAGTAGTGCCTCCAAGTCTTTAATGCAAAAACAACCGCGCCTAATTTCAAATCATGTGTTGTATAATTCTACTCGTGAATCTTCAATTGTCTAGACGCATAAGCAATTACTTTTGTTCGTTGCATTAATACACAACCGAGACCTTGCTTTGAGGCGTCACAATATATCACAAAATCATCATTCCCTTCAGGTAATGACAATATAGGTGCCGTAGTTAACTTTTTATTTAACAATTGAAACGCTTTTTCTTGTTCATCTTTCCATTCAAATTTCTTCCCTTTATGCGTTAATGCAGTCAAGGGTTTTGCTATTCTGGAAAAGTCTTGGATGAACCTTCTGTAGTAACCAGCCAGTCCTAAAAATTGGCTTATATGCTTCGGAGTTTTCGGGGTTTTCCACTTTTCAACGGTTTCAATCTTTGTTGGATCCACCTAAATACCTTCTTTGTTCACTATGTGACCGAGAAATTGAACTTCTTCCAACCAAAATGCACACTTTGAAAACTTAGCGTATAGTTTTTCCTTCCTTAACAACTCTAGCACTTTTCTCAAATGTTCTTCATGCTCTTGGTCATTCTTTGAGTAAATAAGTATGTCATCGATGAAAACAATGACAAACTTGTCAAGGTATGGTCCACACACTCGGTTCATGAAGTCCATGAACACAGCTGGTGCGTTGGTCAACCCAAACGGCATAACCATAAACTCGTAATGACCGTAACGCGTCCTAAAAGCAGTCTTTGGAATATCATCCTCCTTCACCCGCATTTGATGATACCCAGAACGTAAATCAATCTTCGAATAAACCGACGAGCCTTGTAGTTGATCAAATAAGTCGTCGATTCTCGGTAGTGGGTAGCGGTTCTTGATGGTAAGTTTGTTCAACTCTAGGTAGTCGATACACAACCTAAATGTACCATCCTTCTTCTTGACAAACAAAACAGGAGCTCCCCATGGTGATGTACTTGGTCGAATGAAACCACGCTCTAAAAGTTCTTGTAACTGACTTTGTAATTCTTTCATTTTGCTGGGTGCGAGTCTGTATGGAGCACGAGCTATTGGTGCAGCTCCTGTTACAAGACCTATTTGAAATTCAACGGATCGATGTGGGGGTAATCCCGGTAATTCTTTCGGAAATACATCGGGAAATTCTTTTACGACGGGAACATCACTGATGTTCTTTTCTTCAGGTTTAACTTCCTTGATGTGTGCTAGAATGATGTAACAACCTTTTCTTATTAGTTTTTGTGCCTTCAAACTATTAATAAGATTTAATTTCGCATTGTTCTTTTCTCCGTACACCATTAAAGGTTTTCCCTTTTCACGCATAATGCGAATCGCATTTTTTTTAACAAACGACCTCTGCTCTCACCTTTTTCAACCAGTCCATACCAATTATTACATCAAAACTCCCTAACTCAACTGGTATTAAATCAATTTTAAACGCTTCATCCCCCAGTTTAATTTCTCTATCCCGACATATATTATCTGCTGAAATTAATTTACCGTTTACTAATTCGAGTAAAAATTTACTATCCAAAGGCGTCAATGGGCAACTTAATTTAGCACAAAAATCTATACTCATATAGCTTCTATCCGCACCCGAATCAAATAAAACATAAGCAAATGTATTGTCAATAAGAAACGTACCCGTAACAAGCTCCGGGTCTTCCTGCGCTTCTGCCGCATTAATATTGAAAACTCTTCCGCGGCCTTGCCCATTATTATTCCCTTGGTTTGGGCAATTTCTAATAATGTGGCCTGGTTTTCCACATTTATAACAAACTACGTCGGCATTATTTGTTCCGACCTTATTTGTTTCTTTATTTTTGTTGTTCTTTGGTCCGTAAACCTCACATTTTGCCGTGCCATGACCACTTCTCTTACACTTGGTGCAAACTGTTGTGCAAAACACATTCGAATGGTACTCTGCACACCTGAAGCATGGTTGTTTCTGTTGTTTGTTGTTATTGAGGTTGTTGTTGGGATTGTTATTGTTGTTGAAACGGTTGTTGTAGTTGTTGTTGTTGTTGTTGGGACGTTTGTTGTAGTTATTGTTAGGATTGCGGTTATTGTTGCGGTTGTGGTTGTAATTGTTATTGTTGTTGTACTGGTGACTCTTGTCACCGTTTTCCTCCCACTTTCTCTTGAGTTGTTTCGTGTTGGCTTCTTCGGCCGCCTGTTCTTTAATTCTCCCCTCAATCTGATTTATGAGTTTATGAGCCATTCGACTTGCCTTCTGTATGGAAGCGGGCTCGTGTGAACTTACATCTTCTTGAATCCTTACTGGTAACCCTTTTACAAACGCGTCGATCTTCTCTTCTTCATCTTCGAACGCTCCCGGACACAATATGCACAACTCTGTGAATCGTCGTTCATATGTGGTAATGTCGAATCCTTGTGTTCGTAAATCTCTAAGTCCTACCTTGAGCTTATTGACTTCGTTTCTAGGACGATACTGCTCGTTCATCAATTGCTTGAATGCCGACCACGGTAGTGCGTAAGCAGCATTTTGTCCTACCTGTTCAAGATAGGTGTTCCACCATGTTAACGTAGTACCTGTGAAGGTATGCGTAGCGTACTTAACTTTGTCCTCTTCAGTACACTTACTTATGGAAAACACCGATTCGACCTTCTCGGTCCACCGTTTCAATCCAATTGGTCCTTCAGTTCTATCAAATTTCAAAGGTTTGCAGGCAGTGAATTCTTTGTAGGAGCATCCTACACGATTTCTTGTGGAATTAGTTCCATTGCTAGATCCAAAGTTATTGTTATTTTGCATCGCAGCCTGTACTGCGGCTATGTTTGCTGCAAGGAAAACACGGAAGTCTTCCTCACTCAAGTTCAAATTCTGACGAGTCGCCGGTGCCATTTCCTTCAAAAATAGCCCAAAAGAATTGAGTTAATCATATAGAATTTAAGAGTAGTCAATAGTATTTCATAGCATAATATGAACTTATTTATAAAAGCTTTTTCTTTATATTAGCATTTTATAGTTTTAATTCGGGTAGCACCTACCCGTTAAGTTCATACTTAGTAGCTATTATACAATTCAACTACTACGATTCTATATGAAAAACTTATTACAATAATATTTAGCTTTCAAACTTTTATACAATATTTTACAAACATACAATACCACTATTATACATATAGGATGAAATATAGCACATAATAACTTGCTACACGGCAGCTATAAAGGTAATTCTAATTAATACGCAAGTTGTTCAGCAAAGGCAATAAAGACACGTAATTCATAAGTCCAGAAACAGGTCATGCATTCTGGTTTTACTAAAACGACTTCCCATCCTTGATCTTGTGGAAAGTAACCGTTATGACCATTGGCTAGGCAGCATGTTGTAATGTCGTCAAAAGGACGAGGGTTTCGTAATGCCCAATAGCCTCGTAGCAATCTAAAAACCTTGTTTCTTACCCCAACTACTGAGTCCGTCACTTTTGAGAATGTTTCATTTAATAGTCGTAATCCGATGTTCTTTTTCTCACTTTGGTGAGAAGCGAACATCACTAACCCATAAGCATAACATGCTTCTTTATGTTGCATGTTAGAAGCTCTTTCTAATTCACGAAATCCTATGTTGGGATATGTTGAGTCAAAATAGGTTCTTAACCCGTAGCAAAAAATTGCATTTGGGTTCCCCGCATTTAACGCTTTAAAGAAAACACGGCGTAGCTTACGGTCTCCCCAATGTGATATACCCCACCTATCAAAGGAAAGCCTTTTATAAACTAAGGCATTTCTGAAAAGTCTCTCAAATGTTTGACAAGTTAATTTTGCCATAATTAATTGTGCTGAAGAATTCTGACCGACTCTAGACAAGATTTCCTCAATCATATCCTCTGGTAGATCTTCTAAAATATTCGGTTGTCTACCCTTAACGTCCATTTTGTTTTTATACTGTAAAATAGACAATTATTAGATTCGTAAAGGATAATTAACAAACAATACAAGCAATTTTTACATAGAACATAAATGTACCAGCACACTACAATACATATAATACACAACATGATTACAACCCTCTAATCTGAATCACTGGTTTCTTCTTCTTCGGACTTAGTTCGTTTTCCTAATTTTCTAGGGATATATGGTGCTCCTCTAATACGAGCCGTCGTTTTCCACAATGGTTTAGAAAAACCTGGTGGTTTAGAGGTTCCCGGGTTATTGTTACAATTTAGGAAATACGGATGTTGCCGATACATATAAAGTTCATCGGGGTTGGAATCAGGTTTCTCTATTTTATACCTTTTCCCTTATTATTTACTTTCGCTTTATTAAATTGGGTTATACCTTTTCCCTTATTATTTTATTTCGCTTTATTAAATTGGGTCGAGGTAATTTCTATAACATCATCGGAATCCTCATCGGGATCCGATTCATCGGAAAATTGGTAATCTTCCAAATATTTTGCTTCCTCGGCGGAAACACCATTGACCATTATTAACTTTGGTCCGTTGGTTGAGGATTTTCTTTTATTTAATCGATTTACTATAGGTATCAATATTTCTTCCTCCGGAACCTCTTCTACTTCCGGTTCCTCCTCTTCCGGTTCCTCCTCTTCCGGTTCCTCCTCTTCCGGTTCCTCTTCGAGAATTTGTGAATCTTCCCAAAATATATTCGACTCTTCATTATTATCAGGTGAATCGATGGGATTTGTACTAGTGGTAGACATCTATCACACAATATCAAACACATTAAGAGGTTAATATATCACATATTATTTACATGTTAATAATATATAGTTTCCAACAAAAGTGTTAAGCAATCGTTTTTAAAGAAAACACGGTCGAAGTCCAGACTCACTAATGTATCCTAACAAACTCGATAAGACACACTAATGTAAATTTCTGGTTCTCTAAGACCAACGCTCGGATACCAACTGAAATGTCCCGTTCATATTGATTATAGACGTTCCATATTAATTGATTTCGTCGCGAGGTTTTGACCTCTATATGAGACGTTTTTCAAAGACTGCATTCATTTTTAAAACAACCATAACCTTTATTTTATCGACAAGGTTAACAAGACACCACTTAGATTATCCAGAAATGATAATCTAACAAATATCACGCTTACACACTACCAATACATATTGGTTTACAAATATTAATATGTTACAACAAAATAAATCTCGAATGCTGTTTTAAATAATATTATACAAGCATGCTGACACCAAATCTTGTCCATATAATAGCATGCAACAGCGGAAGCTCTTAATAATAATCTGAGAATAAACATGCTTTAAACGTCAACAAAAATGTTGGTGAGTTATAGGTTTAACCTATATTTATCAAATCGTAATAATAGACCACAAGATTTCATATTTCAATATACTTACCATACATAGAGATAAAAATCATTCATATGGTGAACACCTGGTAACCGACCTTAACAAGATGCATATAGAATATCCCCTATCATTCTGGGACTCCCTTCGGACATGATGAATTCGAAGTACTAATGCATCCGGTACTTTGGATGGGGCTCGTTGGGCCCAATAGATCTATCTTTAGGATTCGCGTCAATTAGGGTGTTTGTTCCCTAATTCTTAGATTACCAGACTAAAAAGGGGCATATTCGGTTTAATAATCCAGCCATAGAATGTAGTTTCATTTACTTGTGTCTATTTTGTAAAACATTTATAAAACTGCATGTATTCTCATCCCAAAATATTAGATTTTAAAAGTGGGACTATAACTCACTTTCACAGATTTATACTTCGTCGGGAAGTAAGACTTGGCCACTGGTCGATTCACGAACCTATAACAAATATGTACATATATATCAAAGTATTTTCAAAATATATTTACAACATTTTTAATACGTTTTGCTGTTTTAAGTTTATTAAGTCAGCTGTCCTCGTTAGTAACCTACAACTAGTTGTCCACAGTTAGATGTACAGAAAATAAAGCAATATATATTATCTTGAATCAATCCACGACCTCGTGTATACAAGCCTTAGGCTAGATCACTGATAATGCTAAAAACGAACATATATTTCATAGCATTATTCCTCAAGAAAGACAAGCTTTTAGTTGCAATTGTTCTATTTACAAGTGATATTCGTTTAAATAATAAAAGGTGAAGACAAAAGACAGATTCGACGAATTGAAGACGCAAACGACCAAAAAGCTCAAAAGTACAAAATACAATCAAAGAGGTTCCAATTATTGATAAAGAAACGTCTCGAAATTACAAGAGTACAAGATTCAAAACGCAAAGTACAAGAAATTAAATTGTACGCAAGGACGTTTGAAAATCCGGAACCGGGACCAGAGTCAACTCTCAACGCTCGACGCAACGGACTAAAAATTACAAGTCAACTATGCACATAAATATAATATAATATTTAAATAATTCTTATAATTATTTAATATATTATATTTATTTATAAAACCGTCGGTAAACAAAGAGCCAAACTTGTGTGAGATGTATTTACAAACTCCGCGACTCGCGGAGTTTGAAGGCCAAAAGGGCTGCGAGTCGCGGAGGCCCAAATTTTGAAAGTCCCTATAAAGCCAACCGAATTCTGATCATTTTTAACACTCTTAATCTATCTCTCTTTCAATATATACGTAAAAATATATATATAATTTATATTTTAATTTTAATTTTAATTTTAAATCCTAATAATAAGGGTATGTTAGCGAATGTTGTAAGGGTGTAAGTCGAAATTCTGTCCGTGTAATGCTACGCTATTTTGAATCATTGTAAGTTATGTTCAACCTTTTTAATTTAATGTCTCGTAGCTAAGTTATTATTATGCTTATTTAATTCGAAGTAATCATGATGTTGGGCTAATTACTAAAATTGGGTAATTGGGCTTTGTACCATAATTGGGGTTTGAATAAAAGAACGACACTTGTGGAAATTAGACTATGGGCTATTAATGGGTTTTATATTAACTAAACAATACCTTGTTAATTTAATATACAAACTTATAATTTGACGTATTTATATATAACCACATACGCTTGACTGGGTACGGTGGGCGTGATATCTATAAATACCAATAATTATTCTTTTTACCGGACACGGAACTGGATTAATAGTTAATAGACTTGTTGAAACAGGGGTGAATTACATTCAAGGGTAATTGGTGTAATTGTTAACAAAGTAGTAAAACCTTGGTTTACACGCAGTCGATAACCTGGTGTATTCATTAAACAAAGTATTAAAACCTTGTTACAATTCGAATCCCCAATTAGTTGGAATATTTGACTTCGGGAATAAGAATAATTTGACGAAAGCTTTCGCTCTTTATATTTATGACTGATGGACTATTATGGACAAATCCGTATGGACATATTAAATAATCCAGGACAAAGGACAATTAACCCATGGGCATAAAACTAAAATCAACACGTCAAACATCATGATTACGGAAGTTTAAATAAGCATAATTCTTTTATTTCATATTTAATTTCCTTTATTTTATATTTAATTGCACTTCTAATTATCGCATTTTTATTGTTATTGTATTTAATTGCACTTTTAATTATCGTACTTTTTAATTATCGCAAGTTTATTTTATCGCACTTTTATTATTCGCAATTTCATTATCGTTATTTACTTTATGCTTTAATTTAAGTCTTGTATTTATTTTTAATATTTTACATTTGGTTTTAACTGCGACTAAAGTTTTAAAATCGACAAACCGGTCATTAAACGGTAAAAACCCCCCTTTATAATAATAATATTACTTATATATATATATATATATTTGTATTTTTATAAAAGTAAACTAATATAGCGTTAAGCTTTGTTTAAAAAGATTCCCTGTGGAACGAACTGGACTTACGAAAAACTACACTGCTGTACGATTAGGTACACTGCCTATAAGTGTTGTAGCAAGGTTTAAGTATATCCATTCTATAATTAAATAAATATCTTGTGTAAAAATGTATCGTATTTAATAGTATTTCCTGCTAAATTTAATAGTATTTTATATACACCTCGCGAAACATCAAGTATTTTTGGCGCCGCTGCCGGGGAATCGCTTAAAAGCCGGAAGCGCAACGCTAATATAAAAAAAAAATATATATATATTTTTATATATATAAATCTATTTTTAAGATATTTTTAAATTTATAAAGAAGTTCTATTTTTATTTAAGTTTTTAAATATAAGTTTTTTTTTATTATACAAATATTTTGATATAAACATAAAATATAAAACAGAAAAAAAAAACGCGTCAGTTTTAAACTGTTCCAGGATTGAATTTTGAAACCCCGCGACTCGCGGGGTTTACTGCTTGAAATACCGTAAGTCGCGGAGATACTCTGACACGCGACAGAACCCTAATTCTGCATTTATTACGGGTAATTATTAATTATTATAATTATTAACCCTAATTATTATTATTATTATTATAATTAGTTTTATTTTAAAGTTTTACTTTTTATTTAATTTATATTTTAGTTAAATTAATTTAATTAAATTGTAAAATTAATAGTTTTATAAAATAAATAATATAAAAATAATATTTTTATAAAAAATTGTACTTTTTACAACTTTTTGTATATTTTTATATTTTATCCCTTTTTAATTGTTTTAGCGTAATATTTGTATTTTTCGCTCATATTTAGTTTTAAACTTAGTTTTTGCCATAGTTATTTTTACTTCTAGATTTTTAGGCTTTGCCGTAGAATTCCTTAAGTGCTTTTTCTTTAGACTAAGATTTAGGTGCTTTAGAATTTTGCGACGCCTTTTTAAGTTTTAGTTTCTTTTTAAGTTATTTCCATTTGGGATTTAGTTTTTCCTGTAAGCTTTAATATTTTTAGACGACTTTTACCTATGTATCAATTATCATTCCAATTAGTAATCTCAATTTGCGATTATAATTTTAAGTTAGTTGTAGTAATAAGGTTAGGTTAGTCAATTGTTTTTAAGTTTTATAAGTTTCTTTTATTTTTCCGTCACCTTTTATTTTTCAACCATTTTTCTTTTTCGACCTTTTTTCGACACGCTCTTTTTCTTTCTTATTTCTCGCTATTCTAGTTTTAGGACATAGATTTTTATTCTATTTCTTATCTAAATTTCTTAAAATTACGAAAATTTATTTTAAGTGGTTAAATTAATAGACATCAAAATTTTCTGGTTCGTAGTAATAGTTGGATTTGTACGTGGACCGGGTTATTGGAGCCAAACAGTCCTCAATTATATTGAGACCAAACGAATCCTGCCCCTCTGCTGCATCTTTTGGCTATTCGAAACGTGGGCAAAATCAGAAAAGTCTATTGATTGGATAACTTATTATAATTTTTCTTTCCTTTTAAAAACTAATAGGATATTCAGTGAATGCACCGAGCAAGACGTTCACCACCTTTTGTACGTTCACCACCTGTAACTAGATCAATACATTTAGCAAATATTACCGCCGTTGATTTTTCTTTAGAATCGTCATCCAGTCGACCAAGTACTCCAGTTCAAATTTCCGATAATCCATTTTTTGAACCCGACCTCACAATTGAGAATCCGGAGAATATTCAGGAACGATTCGTAGATCCTAAACCACTAAACTTTCCTCCGGAACCACTAATCATTCAAACAGAGATTGTTGAGGAACGAACCATTAAATCAGAATCCTCTAGTGATTCCGATTCAACAAATTCAATTATGGAGAATCTGGAACCTTTAAGTATGGAAGACCGAATGAGAGCTAAACGCACTGGTCAAGGTCACGCAATTACTCATCCAGACATTAATGCACCAGATTATGAAATCAAAGGACAAATTCTACACATGGTGACTAATCAATGCCAATTTAGTGATGCGCCGAAGGAAGATCCAAATGAACATTTACGTACCTTTAATAGGATCTGCACACTATTTAAAATCCGAGAAGTGGAGGATGAACAGATATATCTCATGTTATTTCCCTGGACTTTAAAGGGAGAAGCCAAAGATTGGTTGGAATCGTAACCTGAAGGGGCGATTGATACATGGGAGGTTTTAGTTGAAAAATTTCTTAAACAATTCTTTCCTGCATCTAAAGCCGTAAGACTTCAAGCAGAAATTGTTACGTTCACACAGAAACCAAATGAAACTCTATATGAGGCATGGACTAGATATGGAAAGTTGTTAAGAGGATGTCCGCAATATGGTTTAGACACCTGTCAAATAGTACAAATATTCTACCAAGGATGCGACATCACTACAAGGAAAGACATAGATATAGCAGCTGGTGGTTCTATTATGAAGAAAACCGAAACTGATGCTTACAAAATTATTGATAACACTGCTTCCCACTCACATGAGTGGCACCAAGAAAAAGATATCGTTAGATCATCTAAAGCAGCTAGAGCCGATTCTAGCCATGACTTAGATTCTATTTCCGCAAAGATAGATGCTGTCGAGAGACGAATGGAAAAGATGACTAAGGATATTCACTCATTACGAATTAGTTGTGAGCAGTGTGGAGGATCACATTTGACAAAAGATTGTCTCAGTATTGAATTAACAATGGAACAAAGAGAGAATATTTCATACATAAACCAAAGGCCTGGAAATAATTATCAGAATAATTATCAACCGCCAAGACCGATTTACAATCAAAACCAGAACTATAACCGAAATATTCCATACAACAACCAACAAGGTCCTAGCAATCAACAAGTATCCAATAATAATTACAATCAGCAAAGACCTAATTTTCAAAACAAACCACCACAACAAACCGATGATAAAAAGCCAAATTTAGAAGACATGATGACGAAGCTAGTTGAAACTCAAACGCAGTTTTTCACATCTCAGAAACAAACCAATGAACAAAATGCTCAAGCATTTAGAAATCAACAAGCTTCTATTCAAAATCTGGAACAAGAAGTAAGTAACCTAGCAAGGTTAATAGGTGAAAGAAAACCGGGAAGTTTACCTAGTGATACAAATGCAAACCCACGGAATGAAACAGCTAAAGCCATTACCACAAGAAGTGGTACAACACTTAAACCACCTGAAATACCTGTAACTTCTGATGAAGCTATTCCTACTCCACAAGAACCACAACCTGATCAAGATAAGGAAAAAGAACCGGTAGTTGAAAAGGTTAATGAAGATAACACAGTTAAGGCTAAACCTTATGTTAAACCATACCAACCACCACTTCCTTACCCGAGTAAAATGAAGAAAGAGAAACTTGAAGCCGAGCAATCCAAATTCTTGGATATGTTTAAACAGATAAATGTAAATCTTCCTTTCATTGATGTGATTTCAGGAATGCCTAGATATGCTAAATTCTTGAAAGATCTAATCTCAAATAGAAAGAAAATGGAAGAACTCTCGGCTGTTACTATGAATGCTAATTGTTCAGCAGTGCTGTTGAATAAGATACCAGAAAAACTATCTGATCCAGGAAGTTTCACAATTCCATGTTTTCTGGGTAGTCTTAGTTCAATAGAAGCATTGGCAGACTTAGGTGCTAGTATAAATCTAATGCCGTATTCACTATACGCTAAACTAGACCTTGGAGAATTGAAACCAACCAGAATAAGTAAACAACTAGCCGATCGATCAATAAAATATCCTAGAGGGATAATGGAGAATATGCTAGTTAAAGTTGGTACTTTAGTATTTCCAGTAGATTTTGTTGTTCTGGACATGGAAGAAGATTCTCAAGTTCCTCTCATATTAGGAAGACCATTCTTAAACACGGCTAAAGCAATGATAGACGTGTTCGGTAAGAAATTGACCCTAAGTATAGAGGATGAGAGTGTTACCTTTTCAGTTGATAGAGCAATGCAACAACCGCAATCTGCAGATGATACATGTTATTATATTCAAACTATAGATGCACATGCAGAATTGTTAGAAGAATTTCCAGAATTACAAGGAACAGGAGAATGTTCTTTAGGAGAAGGTAATGAACCAATTGATGAAGCTGAAATGTTAGCTACACTTATAGCTAATGGATATGAACCAACAACAGAAGAAATTCAAATGCTAAAAGAAAAAGACAGATATCGATACAAATCATCGATAGAAGAACCTCCAAGATTAGAGTTAAAGCCACTTCCAAACCATTTGGAATACGCTTATTTACATGGTGAATCTGAATTACCTGTAATAATATCGTCTTCTCTTACTGAAAATGAGAAATCACAACTCATTTCTGTGTTGAAAGCTCATAAACCAGCCATTGCATGGAAGATTCATGATATTAAAGGAATAAGTCTTTCGTATTGCACACATAAAATCCTTATGGAAGAAGGTCGTAAAACGTATGTGCAACGCCAACGAAGACTAAATCCTAATATGCAAGATGTAGTTAAGAAAGAGATTATTAAACTGCTAGACGCATGTCTAATTTATCCAATCTCTGATAGTCCATGGGTAAGCCCAGTTCAATGCGTGCCTAAGAAGGGTGGCATGACTGTCATTACAAATGAGAAAAATGAGCTTATTCCTACTAGGACTGTAACAGGATAGCGTGTGTGTATTGATTATAGAAAATTAAATGACGCCACCAGAAAAGATCACTTTCCCTTACCTTTCATTGATCAAATGTTGGAAAGATTAGGCGGAAATAGTTACTATTGTTTTCTAGATGGATTTTCCGGATATTTTCAAATTCCAATAGCACCCGAAGATCAAGAGAAAACCACATTCACGTGCCCTTATGGTACTTTTGCTTACAAACGCATGCCATTTGGACTTTGCAACGCCCCTGCAACCTTTCAAAGGTGTATGATGGCGATTTTTCACGACATGATAGAAGAATGCATGGAAGTTTTCATGGATGACTTTTCAGTCTTCGGTGATACATTTGAATCATGTCTAGCTAATCTTGAACGAATGCTTATTAGATGCGAAAAATCAAATCTAGTACTTAATTGGGAGAAATGCCATTTCATGGTTAAAGAAGGCATCGTTCTTGGACATAAAATTTCAAAAGAAGGAATTGAAGTGGATAGAGCTAAAGTAGATGTAATTGCTAAACTTCCACATCCCACCAATGTTAGAGGAGTTAGGAGTTTTCTAGGGCATGCCGGTTTTTACCGACGTTTCATAAAAGATTTTTCTAAAATTGCCACTCCTATGAATAAACTCCTAGAAAAGGATGCTCCATTCATATTTTCAGATGAGTGTATCAAATCTTTTAATATTCTTAAAGAGAAACTCACTAATGCGCCGATCATGATAACACCAAATTGGAATCTACCATTTGAACTAATGTGCGATGCAAGTGATTTTGCAATGGGAGCCGTTTTAGGACAAAGGATTGAAAAACGATTTCAACCTATATATTATGCTAGTAAGACGTTACAAGGAGCACAAACGAACTATACAACTACTGAAAAAGAACTCCTTGCTATTGTCTTTGCTTTTGACAAATTTCGATCATATCTCGTTCTAGCAAAAACGGTGGTCTATACCGACCATTCTGCTCTTAGATACCTATTTTCAAAACAAGATGCTAAACCAAGATTAATCCATTGGATCTTACTCTTACAAGAGTTTGATATTGAAATCCGAGATAAAAGAGGAGCAGAAAATCTCGCCGCTGATCATCTTTCTCGTCTTGAAAATCCCGAATTAGAAGTTCTAAATGAATCGGCCATACAAGACAACTTTCCTGATGAATATCTATTGAAGATAGATTATAAAGAAATTCCATGGTTTGCAGACTATGCAAACTACTTAGTTTGTGGATTCCTTGAAAAAGGATTATCGTACCAAAAACGAAAGAAATTCTTCAGTGATATAAAACACTATTTTTTGGGAAGATCCACACCTGTTTAAAAGTTGTCCCGATGGAATAATACGCCGATGTGTATTTGGAGATGAAGCTAGTAAAATTTTAAACCATTGTCACACAGGACCAACAGGAGGGCATTATGGGCCTCAACTAACAGCAAGAAAAGTTTATGATGCTGGATTCTATTGGCCTACAATTTACAAAGACGCACACCTTCTTTGCAAGTCCTGTGATGCTTGTCAAAGGGCCGGAAAAATAAGTCAACGTGATGAAATGCCACAAAATGTCATCCAAGTATGTGAAGTATTTGAGATTTGGGGTATTGACTTTATGGGTCCATTTCCAAAATCTCATAATAATCTATATATACTCGTAGCCATTGATTATGTATCTAAATGGGCGGAAGCACAAGCTCTCCCAACTAACGATGCACGAGTTGTAGTCAACTTTTTAAAACGTCTTTTTGCAAGGTTTGGAACACCGAAAGCTTTAATAAGTGATCGGGGTACTCATTTCTGTAATAATCAACTTGAGAAAGTTCTTAAAAGATATGGAGTAACTCATAAAATCTCCACCGCATATCATCCACAAACAAGTGGACAAGTTGAAAATACCAACCGAGCTTTAAAACGTATTCTAGAGAAAACCGTAGGATCAAATCCGAAAGAATGGTCCATTAAATTGGAGGATGCACTCTGGGCTTTTAGAACAGCCTACAAAACTCCAATTGGAACCACACCTTTTAGACTTGTTTATGGAAAAGCATGTCATCTTCCAGTAGAAATTGAACACAAAGCATTTTGGGCTTTGAAGACATGTAATCTTGATTTACATGAAGCTGGACGTCTACGATTAAGTCAACTAAACGAATTAGAAGAATTAAGACATGAAGCATACGAGAATTCGTTAATCTATAAAGAAAGAACGAAGAAATGGCATGATAAAAGAATCAGAAGTTCAAAAGAATTTAAGGAAGGAGACAGAGTTCTTCTTTTCAATTCACGATTCAAGCTATTTCCTGGAAAATTGAAATCGAGATGGTCTGGACCATTCATAGTTAAAAGAGTTTTCCCATACGGAACGATAGAATTAATAAATTCAAATAGGATTGAATTTAAAGTTAATGGTCACAGAGTTAAACATTACATACATGGTCCGATGGAAGTTGACAATGAAGTTAATCATAATTTCACCACCCAAGAAAACCTTCAAAATGAAAACATAAATATGTTATCAACAACATATGAAAAATCAAAACTGGAATATAGGGAGGATTCAAAATTGAGTGATGAAGAAGAATTCCTATACAAACCTCCCATTCCAAGAAACGAAGAAAAATGTGAACAAGAAATTCAAATAGAAATGAAAGAACCAAGGAAAGAACACCCGAAAAAGGTTTACAAACCAACTCGACTTACTAAAGCAGGAGACCCGGGTGAATTTATCATTTCTTGCTTACTTAATGATGGTGCTGTATATAATGGACTCGCAGATTTAGGAGCAAGTGCAAATATTATGCCTCTTTCCTTATACAAAAGATTAGGCATGGGTAAATTAAACCAACCAAAATAGGTGTTCGATCATTTGACCAAACCATTAAACACCCGGTTGGAATAGCAAATAATTTACTTGTTAACGTGGGAAGTTTGACCTTTGTTGCAAACTTCATAGTGATTAATATGGAGGAAAACCTTGATATTCCTCTAATTCTAGGTCGCCCATTTTTAGCAACCACCGAGGCATTCATTGATGTAAGAGAAGGTAGAATAACACTTAGGAATGGTGATACATCGATCACCTTTGTGAACCGAAAGTTTAGATCTCCACAAACCAAAACTGTTAGACCAATAAAAACGCATAAGTGTAGGGAAGATGAAGAAACACTTAATGATGATCCAATCACAAAGAATGTCGTTGATGATACGAAATTAGATGAACCCATTTTTAACAGTTTAACGAAGAAACTTTATAAACGGATTCACGATGCTAAGATTAAAGGAAACTTTAAGTTATATAACCGATTAATATCCAATTTATCGTCAAAAGAAAAGGCAATGTTAGTTGAATTTGTGAAAGTTACAGAGGAAATCAACAAATGGATTGAAGTAAAAGTCAAAGATATACAAGTTGTTGATGATTCAATTGACAACGAAGTTAATCACAATTTCGACACCACAGCTAACTAAGTGTGGGGAGAATCAAGGGGTTTATGTATTTCTGTTAGAGTTAGATTGTCTGTTTTCGTGTAGTTCTCGAAAATGGAACCCGAATGGTCTTTCCCTAGCAGACCCTAAAGAACTAGTCTTCTCCCCCCATTCTGAATTTTTATTTTTTTTTAGGTTTTTACAAAATGAAGACTGCCTGTGAACTAAACCATGGTCTAATGCTACACGCTTTGATCACTAAACGTAATAATGACACACTTCCGAGTGAAATAGTATCAGTAATCAGAGAAAGAATGGACGGAGTTAGAAAAGAATCCAGATGCGAAGATAATAAGTTACAATTTGGTAAAGGAAAATCAAAATCCGCAGCAAAAAGAAGAGCACGACACCTAGAAAGATGTCACAAATGTGGAAAATGGTCACATGGAGGTAAATGTTTAAATAATCAAACCTATTCAAACACCGAATTTGTTACTTTATGCAGAGACGGACCGTTCATATGTTTAGAAGAAAAGACACTGAATGCTCGAGGTTACGCCTATGTAGCTATGGAAAACCAATTAAACCGACTATCTTATGAATGGGATAGATCATATAACTAAGAAATCTATTTCACAGGTATGTCTGTACAGTTTTTATTTTTATTTTTATTTTTAACCTTTTGATAATAAACGCTAATTTGTTCCCTAAAAAGTATTAAATTGGTATTGAATAAAATTAGGTTTGGCGACCGAAATTATTGATATCATTCAAAAATTTATTACATCACTGCGAAATTTAACGTTTATTCTTAAGGTATAAATATCTTTAATCAATCAACCCAAAATATTTCAAAAATTCGTCATGAGTTAAATTAGGTCTTGGAACCGAAATTACTTTACCGAAAAGAGGGGCGCATATTTTTGATAATATTTGATTGATTAAAGTGGGATAAAAAGCCAAAAAGATTTTTAATTTTATTTTTACCATGTTTTTAAAATTAATATTTAAATCTTAAATTAATATTGTAAACTTTATAAAAACAATATATTTAAAATTGTAAATATTTGAAAAATTAATATAAGTTTGGTGTGAATTTATAATATGAATTTTTAAATTAAGTTTGGTGTGAATTTTTAATTTTTAAAAAATATGAATTTTATTTTTATGCATTTTAAATTTTAAGTTTGGTGAGAATTTTTAATATTAATTTTGAATTTTATGTAATTTTATATTTAAATTGTGTGAATTTAAACACAAAAATTTACTTTATCTCATTAAGTTAAAAATATGATTTTTAAAATTCGTCGTAAGTTGAAGACTAGGTCTTTGAACCGAAATTGCTTTACCCAAGGGAGGGAAGAGAACTTTTATTATCATTATTTTTAATCTTATTGAATTAAAGTATGCCAAAAACATAAAAAAAAAAAAAAACCCAAAAATCTTAGCTTTTAAAACAATCGCTACAAAAAGACAAATTTTAAAATTTTGTCGAGGGACGGACTAGGACATCGATCCGAAACGACCTCGTCCTAAATAACAAGGGAAACAAAATTTTAAAAATTAATTACTTAATTGTTTTATAAGTTAATGATTTTATATAAAAAAAAAAAGACTCCGCGACTCGCGGGAGGACCAAAATACAGAAAAAATAAAATCGAGCTAAACAGCTCAGTCCACACACCACAAGGAAAACACAGCGAAGAACAGCCGAAAAAACACGAAAAAACCCTCCCAAAATCACAATTTTTAACCGTTAATCATCAAATCTTTTACTAAAATCATGTTGAGAAGGATGCTATCAAGGAATTACTCAAGAAAAATGGTAAATTTCTACACCTAAACACCATTTAATCCGAAAATTAGTGTTCTTGAGCAATTTTTTCCCCAACTCGATTTTGATGCTTTTTAGTGTAATTATGCTTAAATTGTTTATGTATTATGCTTGTATAACCTAGATTGATGCTATTTAACATGATTAGAAGCCTTAAACTTAAAATTTTGAGTAATCTAGGGTTTGTGTTCTTGAGCAAATTTGGGGCTTTTTGATATAAACAGGTTATGACCGATTTTTGTCATGAATTGTTGCTAAATTAAGTAGTGTAACATGTTTAGGTAGTTAAATGATCCAAACTTTGAGCCTAAACATGATTTTGAGAATTAAAGTGGACTTTTTCAAGTCTAAAATTCATGAACTTGATTTTTGAGAGATAATGCCATTTGAAACTTGTTTAATTGCTAGTAATGATTATTTTGACATGTTATTTGAGTTGAATGCTTGTGAACTTGGCGAACATTTTCGTATATGCTTATTTGAAAAAGTGTAGATTTGATAAAAATGTGAAAATGAGCTTAAGTTTGATATAAATTGATCATGTCATTGTAATTATTTTGATTGATGATTTTGCTGACACTAATGCATATTTGGATGCACAAAAATTGTGTTTGATGTGTTTTGCAGACTGAAAGGGGTGAATCTTCATCCCAAGCTCGCAATGCTCCTGCTGAGAATGCGGAACAACAGGAGGTGGATAACTACTACAAGCAAGATATACCTCATCCAGTCATGACATTTTCTGATATGCACTTGGAAGATTTGCATCCGAACCTGAGATTTGACAGACTTTGGATAGATTATCCAAAATACCAAAGGGGTTTGCATACTCTTCATTCTAAAGTTGTTGAGGTACCTAGGGTCATAGAATGGGGACCCTTAGAAGCTGTAGAATTGGCCGGGCCAATTAGGGAATTACTTGTACAGAGGTATGGTAATTCTACTTTTAATGACTGGGTACATTTATTCACCATGCGTAGACCTGTATATAAAGTATGGTGTGAAAAATTGTTGTGTAGTATAGAATTAAATGATCGGGTAGCTAGTTTAACCGATCGATCTTTTATTAGATTTTTGTTAGGAGGTTCGATGCGCCACATGTCTTTACTAGACATGGCTCAGGCTTTACGTATATATACGCCTGAGGAGTTAGCATCTGCCGATTGTAGAGGGTTGATACTAAATGGTAGAAAGATAGATGAAAATTTTGATACACACGGTGTATGGAGTCAAATGACAAGCCATCACCGATTCAAAGGGGGAAATTACTCTTATTTGGATATAGATAGAGCTGAATTAAGAGTAATTCATAGGTTTTTAGCAAATTCGATTACACAAAGAGGTAAGAACAAGGAAAAGGTAAATGAACAGGATTTGTTTTACCATATGTGTATTCGAGACCCACAAAGTGCTGTAAGTATACCTTATTGTGTGGGTTATTATTTATCAGCTATGGTTAGGGGGATGAGACCGCATAGCATAATAGGAGGTGGTATTTTTATTACTTTGATTGCTGAATATCTCGGTGTGGATATAAGTCGGGGGGGATTATTAGTCGAAGAACCAGAACCCCGCTATACTATAGGTTTAAATGTATACCATGGTGCGAAAGTTTTGAAGAGGCGAAATAACGCCGCAGTACAATACCATGGTAGACATCCACAGGTTGAGAGAAACCAACAGCAAGGTAATGTAGGAGGGGGAAATGAAATGCAAGAAATGCAAAGGTTTATAGCTTCACAGGAGTACGAAAATGCTAGACAGAGAGCATTTGAAGATTGGCAAGTTCATCAAAACCAAATCATAGCTCATTGCCAACATATAGGTAGAAACTATATTCCTACTCCGAAACCCATATTCCCTCCCTGGTCTATAGAGATGCAACCACCGTATCCTACGTATAACCCTGCCGAAGCATTTTATAGCACCTATGGTTATGCTTGGAACCCCTATTGGTATCAATATCATCCCTAGTCTACTTAGTTTTATTTATTTTTTAATTTGTAATGTTAATACGTTTAATACTTATGTTAATATTGTAATAGTTTTTATAATTTTCTAACTTTTATTCTTAGATTTTAATAATTTTTGAATGTGGGGTAATATACCAAACTTCAAAAATATGTATATATGTTTGCAGTTTATCTTATGTACACAACAGGGTAAAACAACGCATTTTCAAAGACTGGCATTAAGTTCAGCAAAAGCAACTAATTTTGACGACAAGATGCAAAATATATGTGAAATAACAACAAAACGGAATGAACAAATGATGTGCACCATTTATCATTCAGCAAACAAACGCCAATATGTTTGAAAACTTTGGTAAAATTTAATCATTTTCACACAAATCACCCTCAATAATTTAAATTGTTACTGATTTCTTGCAAATGAGGGCATTGCAAGATCTTAAGTGTGGGAAGGGGTTAAATTCTTTCGGATTTTAAAATTTTTACTTTATACACTTGGTTACCATTAAAAATACTAGTAAAGCAGTAGTTGTATTAGAATCTAGTGCTTAGCTGGATAAGACTAATAAATCAGATCCCCATAAAGGATAATCTCCTTAAAAGATCAAAAATCAGCTTTTAAGCCTGATATTACTCAATCCTAGAGATTGACCTTAAAGATTGAGAATTCAAACTCATGGAATTCAATGATATCTAAACTCGAGCTTGAACGAGAAAATATTTTGATCAAAATTACAAACCGATTTGTTTTCCGAAAACCCTATTTTCAATGCGTTCATTACCATTGAACGTAAAATCCTAGAAATTCACCTGGAATTCATTAGGTCACCTAAACTAAATCAGGTGTCAACCGTAAGAACGGTGGTTGCATAGCATGGTCAAAGACAGGACCTTGTGCCAGACCGAAAAATCATAAGGGTGAGCTTTACTATTGCTCCTACCAAGGATAGTAATTGCGTCCGACACGTTATAGACCATAATCAAATGCATGTCATTAGACATTGCCTTAACAGTTGCTTGTTCAACGCTTTCCTTTACAACCGGACGGTAGTTTACCGAAAGGTAATATACGGGACAAGTAAACTGGACGTGTTGCTTTCCAAATACAAGGTTAGCAAGTGGGTGACACAAAACCATAAGTTTTGAGCTAAAATTTTCAAATCTGAAACCCACCAAACCCACAAAAATATTTTGCAAACACCGGTAAAGGGTTATTCCGGAAAACTTATCTAGGGTAAAAACTAGATTTAATTTTCAAAAGATCAAATGTTTTCATAAAGATCCAATTTCCTTAATGGATCTAAATTTTTATAGTCATGTGGGACTGTAAACCATATCGTTACTACCATTGTTTATACCACCGTATAGAAATCACTGATGTACAAAGTGTGAAGAATAAAGAAGCGATTCTAGTATTTCAAGACGATATTGCTTGAGGACAAGCAACGCTCAAGTGTGGGAATATTTGATAATGCTAAAAACGAACATATATTTCATAGCATTATTCCTCAAGAAAGACAAGCTTTTAGTTGCAATTGTTCTATTTACAAGTGATATTCGTTTAAATAATAAAAGGTGAAGACAAAAGACAGATTCGACGAATTGAAGACGTAAACGACCAAAAAGCTCAAAAGTACAAAATACAATCAAAGAGGTTCCAATTATTGATAAAGAAACGTCTCGAAATTACAAGAGTACAAGATTCAAAACACAAAGTACAAGATATTAAATTGTACGCAAGGACGTTCGAAAATCCGGAACCGGGACCAGAGTCAACTCTCAACGCTCGACGCAACGGACTAAAAATTACAAGTCAACTATGCACATAAATATAATATAATATTTAAATAATTCTTATAATTATTTAATATATTATATTTATTTATAAAACCGTCGGTAAACAAAGAGCCAAACTTGTGTGAGCTGTATTTACAAACTCCGCGACTCGCGGAGTTTGAAGGCCAAAAGGGCCGCGAGTCGCGGAGGCCCAAATTCTGAAAGTCCCTATAAAGCCAACCGAATTCTGATCATTTTTAACACTCTTAATCTATCTCTCTTTCAATATATACGTAAAAATATATATATAATTTATATTTTAATTTTAATTTTAATTTTAAATCCTAATAATAAGGGTATGTTAGCGAATGATGTAAGGGTGTAAGTCGAAATTCTGTCCGTGTAACGCTATGCTATTTTTAATCATTGTAAGTTATGTTCAACCTTTTTAATTTAATGTCTCGTAGCTAAGTTATTATTATGCTTATTTAATCCGAAGTAATCATGATGTTGGGCTAATTACTAAAATTGGGTAATTGGGCTTTGTACCATAATTGGGGTTTGGATAAAAGAACGACACTTGTGGAAATTAGACTATAGGCTATTAATGGGTTTTATATTAACTAAACAATACCTTGTTAATTTAATATACAAACTTATAATTTGACGTATTTATATATAACCACATATGCTTGACTGGGTACGGTGGGCGGGATATCTATAAATACCAATAATTATTCTTTTTACCGGACACGGAACTGGATTAATAGTTAATAGACTTGTTGAAACAGGGGTGAATTACATTCAAGGGTAATTGGTGTAATTGTTAACAAAGTAGTAAAACCTTGGTTTACACGCAGTCGATAACCTGGTGTATTCATTAAACAAAGTATTAAAACCTTGTTACAATTCGAATCCCCAATTAGTTGAAATATTTGACTTCGGGAATAAGAATAATTTGACGAAGGCTTTCGCTCTTTATATTTATGACTGATAGACTATTATGGACAAATCCGTATGGACATATTAAATAATCCAGGACAAAGGACAATTAACCCATGGGCATAAAACTAAAATCAACACGTCAAACATCATGATTACGGAAGTTTAAATAAGCATAATTCTTTTATTTCATATTTAATTTCCTTTATTTTATATTTAATTGCACTTCTAATTATCGCATTTTTATTGTTATTGTATTTAATTGCACTTTTAATTATCGTACTTTTTAATTATCGCAAGTTTATTTTATCACACTTTTATTATTCGCAATTTCATTATCGTTATTTACTTTATGCTTTAATTTAGGTCTTGTATTTATTTTTAATATTTTACATTTGGTTTTAACTGCGATCAAAGTTTTAAAATCGACAAACCGGTCATTAAACGGTAAAAACCCCCTTTATAATAATAATATTACTTATATATATATTTGTATTTTTATAAAAGTAAACTAATATAGCGTTAAGCTTTGTTTAAAAAGATTCCCTTTGGAACGAACCGGACTTACTAAAAACTACACTACTGTACGATTAGGTACACTGCCTATAAGTGTTGTAGCAAGGTTTAAGTATATCCATTCTATAAATAAATAAATATCTTGTTATTTAATAGTATTTCCTGCTAAATTTAATAGTATTTTATATACACCTCGCGAAACATCAATCACAACTCAAAGTATATATAATATTTTAGAATCAACCTCAACCCTGTATAGCTAACTCCAACATTACTGCATATAGAGTGTCTATGGTTGTTCCGAAATATATATATAGATGGGTCGATATGATATGTCAAAACATTGTATTCGTGTCTATGGTATCCCAAGATTACATAATATATTAGAATACATGTATAATACAATATGAGTTAGCTAGGATATGATTAATATAGATTTGTTACCAATTTTCACGTAGCTACAACAAGAAAAATTATCTAATCTTGTTTTACCCATAACTTCTTCGTTTTAAATACGTTTTGAGTGTTTCAAGTTGCTATGGTTTCATATTGAACTTAAGTTTATGAATCTAAACAGAAAAAGTATAAGTTTATAGTCGGAAATACAGGTTACAAGTCGTTTTTGTAAAGGTAGTCATTTCAGTCGAAAGAACGACGTCTAGATGACCATTTTGGAAAACATACTTCCACTTTGAGTTTAACCATGATTTTTGGATATAGTTTCATGTTCATAATAAAAATCATTTTCCCATAAGAACAACTTTTAAATCAAAGTTTATCATAGTTTTTAATTAACTAACTCAAAACAGCCCGCGGTGTTACTACGACGGCGTATATCCGATTTTACGTTGTTTTTCGTGTTTCCAGGTTTTAAATCATTAAGTTAGCATATTATATAGATATAGAACATGTGTTTAGTTGATTTTAAAAGTCAAGGTATAAGGATTAACTTTATTTGCGAACAAGTTTAGAATTAACTAAACTATGTTCTAGTGATTACAAGTTTAAATATTCGAATAAGGTAGTTTTATATATATGAATCGAATGATGTTATGAACATCATTACTACCTCAGGTTTTGTGGATAAACCTACTGGAAATGAGAAAAATAGATCTAGCTTCAAAGGATCCTTGGATGGCTTGAAAGTTCTTGAAGCAAAATCATGACACGAAAACAAGGTCAAGTAAGATTTCCACTCGAAATAAGATTGTTAAAGTTATAGAAATTAAATCAAAGTTTGAATATGAGTATTAAATTGTATTAGAAAGATATCTTACTGTAAATAAGAAGGATTTCTTAAGGTTGGATGATCACTTTACAAGATTGGAAGTAAGCTAGCAAACTTGGAAGTATTCTTGATTTTATGAAACTAGAACTTATAGAATTTATGAAGAACACTTAGAACTTAAAGATAGAACTTAAGAGAGATCAATTAGATACAGAAAATTGAAGAATGAAAGTGTTTTTAGGTATTTTTGGTCGTTGGTATATGGATTAGATATAAAGGATGTGTAATTTTGTTTACTTGTAAATAAGTCATGAATGATTACTAATATTTTTGTAATTTTATGAGATATTTAATGCTAGTTGCCAAATGATGGTTCCCACATGTGTTAGGTGACTCACATGGGCTGCTAAGAGCTAATAATTGGAGTGTATATACCAATAGTACATACATCTAAAAGCTGTGTATTGTACGAGTACGAATACGGGTGCATACGAGTAGAATTGTTGATGAAACTGAACGAGGATGTAATTGTAAGCATTTTTGTTAAGTAGAAGTATTTTGATAAGTGTCTTGAAGTCTTTCAAAAGTGTATGAATACATATTAAAACACTACATGTATATACATTTTAACTGAGTCGTTAAGTCATCGTTAGTCGTTACATGTAAGTGTTGTTTTGAAACCTTTAGGTTAACGATCTTGTTAAATGTTGTTAAACCATTGTTTATTATATCTAAAGAGATGTTAAATTATTACATTATCATAATATTATGATGTATTAATATATCTTAATATGATATATATACAATTAAATGTCGTTACAACGATAATCGTTACATATATGTCTCGTTTCGAAATCATTAAGTTAGTAGTCTTGTTTTTACATATGTAGTTCATTGTTAATACACTTAATGACATGTTTACTTATCATTTATCATGATTAAACACAGTGCATCAATATCTTAATATGATTCATATGTATTCAGTAAGACGTTGTTATAACGATAATCGTTATGTATATCGTTTCGAGTTTCTTAATTCAATAAACTCAATTTTTATGTATATAACTCATTGTTAAAATACCTAATGAGATACTTACTTATAATAATATCATGTTAACTATATATATAATCATATATATGTCATCATATAGTTTTTACAAGTTTTAACGTTCGTGAATCACCGGTCAACTTGGGTGGTCAATTTTCTATATGAAACCTATTTCAATTAATCAAGTTTTAACAAGTTTGATTGCTTAACATGTTGGAAACACTTAATCATGTAAATAACAATTTCATTTAATATATATAAACATGGAAAAGTTCGGGTCACTACACATCTTAAAATGGAATACTGGACTTTTAATATGGGACTGAGGAAGTATTTAAAAATTAAATAGAGTTTTTCTACTATTGGTTTTGTGTTTTCAAGTTGTTCGGTTGAAGAGGGGCTCGTCGGCAGTCGTTCATAGGCGAATTCGCGTGAAAGATCGAAGGTTGTCGGCAACCCAAGCTCATGTTCACAATTGGGTTTTGTTGGTAGTTTTTCAGATGTTTTAGCTCATGGTGTGACGCATGTTGTTTGGATCTAAATTTGGTCTCGGATGGAGTGGATTCGGAGTCTAGGAATCCGAGTCCGATTGCTTTTGGTTCAGGGCTACAAAATGTGGATTCGGTTATTTCTGGTGGTTTTGTTGAAGACACTTTGGGTGATCTTCCCTCGGGAGTGGTTGACAACGCTTTTGCCAATGTTGAGGGTCCTTCTAATAACAGGTTCAAGCTTAGAGATGAAGAGGAGTCAGAAAAGTCGTATGAAGTTGGCAACGAGCCAGAGCTTCGGGAAGAAGAAGAGCTTGAAGGGTCCGACGTCAATAGAACCATGTTAATTGAAGAGGATCGAATCTTGGTTTTTTTGATAGTCTTGCGGAGGAAGGTTCACTTCCTACCCCGGTGCCGGGGGTTAGGATTGGCATCAGGTCTCCAAAGGTATCTTCTTATGTAATTGAGAATCGGGGTGACAAGAAGCTTAAGCGTTTGAAGGTTGACAGTGTGGTTGTTAAACTAATTTTAAATACTCGGAAAAACAAAGGTAAAGATAAATAAGTAGCGTGGTAGTTTTAGTGTGGGTTTGTTTTGTTTCTATGATTAGTTGCATTTGGTGTCTTTTAGCTTTTGGTTTTGGAAGTGGTAGTTTGTTTATTTCTCGATTCCGATTTTTATGTGCCGGTTTTCAAGGCTCGTGTTTAGTTAGTTTAGGCGCTTTGTTTAGTTTTAGGGTATGTTTACTATTCCCGAGTCTTAGGTTACGTTTGGTGTTGTAATTGGTTTGTCTTTTATCATCGATTGATGAAAAGACATGGTTTAATGTTAGCGTTATTCTAGCAAAAAAAACATAGTTTTTCTGATTACAATCATTAAAGCATCTGTTAACATAACAAGTGTTATACGCTTGAGAATTTGAGTGCCCCGAACGAGGCGGAAAAAAATGTCCTAAGGTCCTGACGAATAGTATAAGTCATTTAAAAAACGACAATTAATGTCATATCGATAAACATAAAGGATTTAGCATTAGAATACATACCGCAATAGTTAACCAATTATTTTTTAAGCTCTCCTCGCATTCTTGGTAGCAAATTGTTTAATTACTTTTTCACAATTTATACTCTCTAAGATTTAATTCTCAATAATCATCATTGCCAATTCATCCAATCCTTCTGTCTCTTCTAGATTTACTTGCGCATGCTCTTTCTCTTCAATAGTCGGTTTATTTAAATACTTACGTAGTGAATCATCGTGCACGATTCGTCAACAACAGGATCTTTACACGGTCAAATACTACATGCTGTTTGAAAACCAGTTTTGCATTTATAAAAAGATAGCGCTTACAAAAGATAACGTGACACAAAGGTCGTTACAAAATCATTATTTGAAAATAACATAAGTTACGAATGCAAGATAAAAGTTCCATGATTGAGACATCTCTAAGTAATGCAGCGGAAATCTAACATAGCAGGTCCATAACAGCAAGTCTATAACATCAAGACAGCAAGTCTAACAGCGAAAGCTGTAGTGACCCGAACTTTTCCATGTTTATATATATTAATTGAGATTGATATTTACATGATTAAATGTTTCCAACATGTTAAGCAATCAAACTTGTTAAGACTTGATTAATTGAAATATGTTTCATATAGACAATTGACCACCCAAGTTGACCGGTGATTCACGAACGTTAAAACTTGTAAAAACTATATGATGACATATATATAGATATATATATAGTTAATATGATACTATGATAAGTAAACATATCATTAAGTATATTAACAATGAACTACATATGTAAAAACAAGACTACTAACTTAATGATTTTTAAACGAGACATATATGTAACGATTATCGTTGTAAAGACATTTAATGTATATATATCATATTAAGAGATATTCATACATAATAATATCATGATAATATAATAACTTAAAATCTCATTTGATATTATAAACATTGGGTTAACAACATTTAACAAGATCGTTAACCTAAAGGTTTCAAAACAACACTTACATGTAACGACTAACGATGACTTAACGACTCAGTTAAAATGTATATACATGTAGTGTTTTAATATGTATTTATACACTTTTGAAAGACTTCAATACACTTATCAAAATACTTCTACTTAACAAAAATGCTTACAATTACATCCTCGTTCAGTTTCATCAACAATTCTACTCGTATGCACCCGTATTCGTACTCGTACAATACACAGCTTTTAGATGTATGTACTATTGGTATATACACTCCAATGATCAGCTCTTAGCAGCCCATGTGAGTCACCTAACACATGTGGGAACCATCATTTGGCAACTAGCATGAAATATCTCATAAAATTACAAAAATATGAGTAATCATTCATGACTTATTTACATGAAAACAAAATTACATATCCTTTATATCTAATCCATACACCAACGACCAAAAACACCTACAAACACTTTCATTCTTTAATTTTCTTCATCTAATTGATCTCTCTCAAGTTCTATCTTCAAGTTCTAAGTGTTCTTCATATATTCTACAAGTTCTAGTTACATAAAATCAAGAATACTTTCAAGTTTTCTAGCTCACTTCCAATCTTGTAAGGTGATCATCCAACCTCAAGAAATCTTTGTTTCTTACAGTAGGTTATCATTCTAATACAAGGTAATAATCATATTCAAACTTCGGTTCAATTTCTATAACTATAACAATCTTATTTCAAGTGATGATCTTACTTGAACTTGTTTTCGTGTCATGATTCTGCTTCAAGAACTTCGAGCCATCCAAGGATCCGTTGAAGCTAGATCCATTTTTCACTTTTCCAGTAGGTTTATCCAAGGAACTTAAGGTAGTAATGATGTTCATAACATCATTCAATTCATACATATAAAGCTATCTTATTCAAAGGTTTAAACTTGTAATCACTAGAACATAGTTTAGTTAATTCTAAACTTGTTCGCAAACAAAAGTTAATCCTTCTAACTTGACTTTTAAAATCAACTAAACACATGTTCTATATCTATATGATATGCTAACTTAATGATTTAAAACCTGGAGACACGAAAAACACCGTAAAACCGGATTTACGCCGTCGTAGTAACACCGCGGGCTGTTTTGGGTTAGTTAATTAAAAACTATGATAAACTTTGATTTAAAAGTTGTTATTATGAGAAAATGATTTTTATTATGAACATGAAACTATATCCAAAAATTATGGTTAAACTCAAAGTGGAAGTATGTTTTCTAAAATGGTCATCTAGACGTCGTTCTTTCGACTGAAATGACTACCTTTACAAAAACGACTTGTAACTTATTTTTCCGACTATAAACCTATACTTTTTCTGCTTAGATTCATAAAATAGAGTTCAATATGAAACCATAGCAATTTGATTCACTCAAAACGGATTTAAAATGAAGAAGTTATGGGTAAAACAAGATTGGATAATTTTTCTCATTTTAGCTACGTGAAAATTTGTAACAAATCTATTCCAACCATAACTTAATCAACTTGTATTGTATATTATGTAATCTTGAGATACCATAGACACGTATACAATGTTTCGACCTATCATGTCGACACATCTATATATATTTCGGAACAACCATAGACACTCTATATGTGAATGTTGGAGTTAGCTATACAGGGTTGAGGTTGATTCCAAAATATATATAGTTTGAGTTGTGATCAATACCGAGATATGTATACACTGGGTCGTGGATTGATTCAAGATAATATTTATCGATTTATTTCTGTACATCTAACTGTGGACAACTAGTTGTAGGTTACTAACGAGGACAGCTGACTTAATAAACTTAAAACATCAAAATATATTAAAAGTGTTGTAAATATATTTTGAACATACTTTGATATATATGTATATATTGTTATAGGTTCGTGAATCAACCAGTGGCCAAGTCTTACTTCCCGACGAAGTAAAAATCTGTGAAAGTGAGTTATAGTCCCACTTTTAAAATCTAATATTTTTGGGATGAGAATACATGCAGGTTTTATAAATGATTTACAAAATAGACACAAGTACGTGAAACTACATTCTATGGTTGAATTATCGAAATCGAATATGCCCCTTTTTATTAAGTCTGGTAATCTAAGAATTAGGGAACAGACACCCTAATTGACGCGAATCCTAAAGATAGATCTATTGGGCCTAACAAACCCCATCCAAAGTACCGGATGCTTTAGTACTTCGAAAGTTATATCATATCCGAAGGGTGTCCCGGAATGATGGGGATATTCTTATATATATGCATCTTGTTAATGTTGGTTACCAGGTGTTAACCATATGAATGATTTTTATCTCTATGTATGGGGTGTGTATTGAAATATGAAATCTTGTGGTCTATTATTATGATTTGATATATATAGGTTAAACCTATAACTCACCAACATTTTTGTTGACGTTTTAAGCATGTTTATTCTCAGGTGATTATTAAGAGCTTCCGCTGTCGCATACTTAAATATGGACGAGATTTGGAGTCCATGCTTGTATGATATTGTGTAAAAACTGCATTCAAGAAACTTATTTTGTTGTAACATATTTGTATTGTAAACCATTATGTAATGGTCGTGTGTAAACAGGATATTTTAGATTATCATTATTTGATAATCTACGTAAAGCTTTTTAAACCTTTATTGATGAAATAAAGGTTATGGTTTGTTATAAAATGAATGCAGTCTTTGAAAAACGTCTCATATAGAGGTCAAAACCTCACAACGAAATCAATTAATATGGAACGTTTTTAATCAATAAGAACGGGACATTTCAGTTGGTATCCGAGCGTTGGTCTTAGAGAACCAGAATTTTGCATTAGTGTGTCTTATCGAGTTTGTTAGGATGCATTAGTGAGTCTGGACTTCGACCGTGTTTACTTGAAAAATGATTGCTTAACAAATTTTGTTGGAAACTATATATTTTTAACATGTGAATATTATGTGATATATTAATCTCTTAACGTGTTTGATATTATGTGTTAGATGTCTACCTCTAGAACAAGTCCCATTGACTCACCTAATAATAATGAAGAGTCAAATGTAAATTGGAATGATTCGTGGACTGATTCACAAGTTCCCGAAGAGGAACCGGAAGAAGAGTCGGAACCAGAAGAAGAATCGGAACCGGAAGAAGAATCGGAACCGGATGAAGAAATAGAACTGGTGGGGGAAATAATAAAACGGTTAAGTAAAAGAAAATCCTCAACCAACCGACCAAGGTTAATTATGGTCAATGGTGTTTCCGCCAAGGAAGCAAAATATTGGGAGGATTACCAATTCTCCGATGAATCGGATTCCGACGAGAATTCTGATGATGTTATAGAAATTACCCCAACTGAATTTAAAAAGGCAAAAGAAAATAATAAGGGAAAGGGCATAAAAATAGAGAAATCTAATTCCAACCCCGATGAACTTTATATGTATCGTCAACCCCCGAAGTCCTTAAGTTGTAACAATGACCCGGGAACCTCTAAACCACCAGGTTTTTCTAAACCAATGTGGATGACGACGGCTCGTATTAGGGGAACATCATATATCCCTAGAAACTTGGCAAAACGAACCAAAACCGAAGAAGAAAAAACAAGCGAGTCGGAATAAGATAGCTGTATTCGTGTGGTGTAATATATGTAATATAGTGTGCTTATGCTTTATGATATATGTAAAAATTGCTTGTATTAATAAGTATTTTTTTATGAATCTAACTCTTGTCTATTTTACAGTATAAAAACACAAAATGGATAGACAACCCAATATTTTAAGAGACCTACCCGGAGACATGATTGATGAAATCTTGTCTAGAGTCGGTCAGAATTCTTCGGCACAACTATTTAAGGCGAGATCAGTTTGTAAGACATTCGAAGAACGTTCCAAGAATGCCTTGGTTTATAAAAGGCTTTCGTTCGAAAGATGGGGGATATCACATTGGGAAATCCATAAGTTACGATGTGTTTACTTTGACGCATATATTGCGGGGAACCCAAATGCTATTTTACGCAATGGGTTAAGAAATTATTTTGACTCAATATATCCGAATATTGGACTTCGTGATTTAGAAAAAGCGGCTAACATGCAACAGAAAGAAGCATGTTATGCTTACGAATTAGTAATGTTCGCTTCTCACCAAAGTGAGAACAAGAACATCGGCCTACAACTATTAAACAAAACGTTCCCACAAGTGACGGAGTCGGTAATTGGGGTAAGAAATGAGGTTTTTAGATTGTTACGGGACTGTTGGACATTACGTAACCCTCGTCCCTTTGACGACATTACAACACGCTGTCTTATCAACGGCCATAACGGTTATGTTCCACAAGACCTAGGATGGGAAGTAGTCCTAGTAAAACCAGAATGCATGACTTGTTTCTGGACGTATGAATTACATGTCTTTATTGCCTTTGCTGAACGACTTGTGTACTAGCTAGAATTATCTTCACAACTATCTTGTATCAAAGTTATTGTGTGCTATATTTCATGCTTTATGTAAAATAAGCGGTATTGTAAGTTTGTAAAATATTGTATAAAAGTTTGAACGCGAAATATTATTATAATCAGTTTTTCATATAGAATTGTAGTAGTTGAATTGTATATTAGCTACTAAGTATGAACTTAACGGGTAGGTACTACCCGAATTTAAACTTATAAAACGCTAATATGAAGAAAAAGCTTTTATAAATGAGTTCATATTATGCTACGAAATACTATTAACTACTCTTAATATTCTGTATGATTAACTTGTTCCATTTGACTATTTTGAAGGAAATGGCACCGACTACTCGACACACCGTGAATATGAATGAAGAGGAATTCCGTACTTTTCTAGCTTCAAACATAGCCGCAGTACAGGCTGCGCTACATACCAACAATAACCTTGGATCTAGCAGTACAGGAAATCGTGTAGGATGCACCTACAAAGAATTCACTGCCTGCAAACCTTTGGAATTTGATGGAACCGAAGGACCGATCGGATTGAAACGGTGGACCGAGAAGGTCGAATCGGTGTTTTCCATAAGTAAGTGCACTGAAGAGGACAAAGTGAAGTACGCTACGCATACCTTCACAGGTTCTGCGTTAACATGGTGGAATACCTATCTAGAGCAAGTGGGACAAGACGATGCGTACGCACTACCGTGGTCAGCATTCAAGCACTTGATGAACGAGAAGTACCGTCCCAGAACCGAGGTCAATAAGCTCAAGACAGAACTTAGAGGGTTACGAACCCAAGGATTTGATATTACCACGTATGAAAGACGATTCACAGAATTGTGCCTATTGTGTCCGGGAGCGTTCGAAGATGAGGAAGAGAAGATCGACGCATTTGTGAAAGGATTACCGGAAAGAATCCAAGAAGATATAAGTTCACACGAGCCCGCCTCCATACAACAGGCATGTAGAATGGCTCACAAACTAGTGAACCAGATTGAAGAAAGAATTAAAGAACAGACTGCTGAAGAGGCCAATGTGAAGCAAGTCAAAAGAAAGTGGGAGGAAAACGGTGATAAGAATCACCAATATAACAACAACAGCAATTACAACAATAATCGCAACAATTATCCCAACAATCGCAACATCAATCGCAACTACAACAAACGGCCCAACAACAGCAACAACAACAACAACAACAACAACTACAACAATCATCCCAACAACAATAATAACCGCAACAACAACAACAATCAGAAGCAGCTATGCCAAAGGTGTGAAAAGTATCACTCGGGGTTCTGCACCAAATTTTGCAATAAGTGTAAAAGAAATGGTCATAGCGCGGCGAAGTGTGAGGTCTACGGACCAGGGGTTAATAGAACGAAAGGAACAAATGGTGTCGGAACGAGTAATGGTGGAGCAAGTAGTGTCGGAGCCAGTTATGCCAATGTAGTTTGTTATAAATGTGGAAAACCGAGCCACATTATTAGAAATTGCCCGAACCAGGAGAACACGAATGGACAAGGCCGCGGAAGAGTTTTCAATATTAATGCGGCAGAGGCACAGGAAGACCCGGAGCTTGTTACGGGTACGTTTCTTATTGACAATAAATCTGCTTACGTTTTATTTGATTCGGGTGCGGATAGAAGCTATATGAGTAGAGATTTTTGTGCTAAATTAAGTTGTCCATTGACGCCTTTGGATAGTAAATTTTTACTCGAATTAGCAAATGGTAAATTAATTTCAGAAGATAATATATGTCGGAATCGAGAAATTAAACTGGTTAGCAAAACATTTAAGATTGACTTGATACCAGTAGAGTTAGGAAGTTTTGATGTGATAATCGGTATGGACTGGTTGAAAGAAGTGAAAGCAGAGATCGTTTGTTACAAAAATGCAATTCGCATTATACGAGAAAAAGGAAAACCCTTAATGGTGTACGGAGAAAAGGGCAACACGAAGCTACATCTTATTAGTAATTTGAAGGCACAAAAACTAATAAGAAAAGGTTACTATGCTGTTCTAGCACACGTCGAGAAAGTACAAACTGAAGAAAAGAGCATCAATGATGTTCCCGTCGCAAAAGAATTTCCCGATGTATTTCCGAAAGAATTACCGGGATTACCCCCACATCGATCCGTTGAATTTCAAATAGATCTTGTACCAGGAGCTGCACCAATAGCTCGTGCTCCTTACAGACTCGCACCCAGCGAGATGAAAGAACTGCAAAGCCAATTACAAGAACTTTTAGAGCGTGGTTTCATTCGACCAAGCACATCACCGTGGGGAGCTCCTGTTTTGTTTGTCAAGAAGAAAGATGGTACATTCAGGTTGTGTATCGACTACCGAGAGTTGAACAAACTTACCATCAAGAACCGCTACCCACTACCGAGAATCGACGACTTATTTGATCAACTACAAGGCTCGTCTGTTTATTCAAAGATTGACTTACGTTCCGGGTATCATCAAATGCGGGTGAAAGAAGATGATATTCCAAAGACTGCTTTCAGAATACGTTACGGTCATTACGAGTTTATGGTCATGCCGTTTGGTTTAACTAATGCACCAGCGGTGTTCATGGACCTTATGAACCGAGTGTGTGGACCATACCTTGACAAGTTTGTCATTGTTTTTATTGATGACATACTTATTTACTCAAAGAATGACCAAGAACACGATGAACATTTGAGAAAAGTGTTAGAAGTATTGAGGAAGGAAGAATTGTACGCTAAGTTTTCAAAGTGTGCATTTTGGTTGGAAGAAGTTCAATTCCTCGGTCACATAGTGAACAAAGAAGGTATTAAGGTGGATCCGGCAAAGATAGAAACTGTTGAAAAGTGGGAAACCCTGAAAACTCCGAAACACATACGCCAGTTTTTAGGACTAGCTGGTTACTACAGAAGGTTCATCCAAGACTTTTCCAGAATAGCAAAACCCTTGACTGCATTAACGCATAAAGGGAAGAAATTTGAATGGAATGATGAACAAGAGAAAGCGTTTCAGTTATTGAAGAAAAAGCTAACTACGGCACCTATATTGTCATTGCCTGAAGGGAATGATGATTTTGTGATTTATTGTGACGCATCAAAGCAAGGTCTCGGTTTTGTATTAATGCAACGAACGAAGGTGATTGCTTATGCATCTAGACAATTGAAGATTCACGAACAAAATTATACGACGCATGATTTGGAATTAGGAGCAGTTGTTTTTGCATTAAAGACTTGGAGGCACTACTTATATGGGGTCAAAAGTATTATATATACCGACCACAAAAGTCTTCAGCATATATTTAATCAGAAACAACTGAATATGAGGCAGCGTAGGTGGATTGAATTGTTGAATGATTACGACTTTGAGATTCGTTACCACCCGGGGAAGGCAAATGTGGTAGCCGATGCCTTGAGCAGGAAGGACAGAGAACCCATTCGAGTAAAATCTATGAATATAATGATTCATAATAACCTTACTACTCAAATAAAGGAGGCGCAACAAGGAGTTTTAAAAGAGGGAAATTTAAAGGATGAAATACCCAAAGGATCGGAGAAGCATCTTAATATTCGGGAAGACGGAACCCGGTATAGGGCTGAAAGGATTTGGGTACCAAAATTTGGAGATAGGAGAGAAATGGTACTTAGAGAAGCTCATAAAACCAGATACTCAATACATCCTGGAACGGGGAAGATGTACAAGGATCTCAAGAAACATTTTTGGTGGCCGGGTATGAAAGCCGATGTTGCTAAATACGTAGGAGAATGTTTGACGTGTTCTAAGGTCAAAGCTGAGCATCAGAAACCATCAGGTCTACTTCAACAACCCGAAATCCCGGAATGGAAATGGGAAAACATTACCATGGATTTCATCACTAAATTGCCAAGAACTGCAAGTGGTTTTGATACTATTTGGGTAATAGTTGATCGTCTCACCAAATCAGCACACTTCCTGCCAATAAGAGAAGATGACAAGATGGAGAAGTTAGCACGACTGTATTTGAAGGAAGTCATCTCCAGACATGGAATACCAATCTCTATTATCTCTGATAGGGATGGCAGATTTATTTCAAGATTCTGGCAGACATTACAGCAAGCATTGGGAACTCGTCTAGACATGAGTACTGCCTATCATCCACAAACTGATGGGCAGAGCGAAAGGACGATACAAACGCTTGAAGACATGCTACGAGCTTGTGTTATTGATTTCGGAAACAGTTGGGATCGACATCTACCGTTAGCAGAATTTTCCTACAACAACAGCTATCATTCAAGCATTGAGATGGCGCCGTTTGAAGCACTTTATGGTAGAAAGTGCAGGTCTCCGATTTGTTGGATTGAAGTGGGGGATAGACAGATTACGGGTCCGGAGATAATACAAGAAACTACCGAGAAGATCATCTAAATTCAACAACGGTTGAAAACCGCCCAAAGTCGACAAAAGAGCTACGCTGACATTAAAAGAAAAGATATAGAATTTGAAATTGGAGAGATGGTCATGCTTAAAGTTGCACCTTGGAAAGGCGTTGTTCGATTTGGTAAACGAGGGAAATTAAATCCAAGGTATATTGGACCATTTAAGATTATTGATCGTGTCGGACCAGTAGCTTACCGACTTGAGTTACCTCAACAACTCGCGGCTGTACATAACACTTTCCACGTCTCGAATTTGAAGAAATGTTTTGCTAAAGAAGATCTCACTATTCCGTTAGATGAAATCCAAATCAACGAAAAACTTCAATTCATCGAAGAACCCGTCGAAATAATGGATCGTGTGGTTAAAAGACTTAAGCAAAACAAGATACCAATTGTTAAGGTTCGATGGAATGCTCGTAGAGGACCCAAGTTCACCTGGGAGTGTGAAGATCAGATGAAGAAGAAATACCCGCATCTATTTCTAGAAGATTCGTCAACACCTTCAACTGTTTAAAATTTCGGGACGAAATTTATTTAACGGGTAGGTACTGTAGTGACCCGAACTTTTCCATGTTTATATATATTAATTGAGATTGATATTTACATGATTAAATGTTTCCAACATGTTAAGCAATCAAACTTGTTAAGACTTGATTAATTGAAATATGTTTCATATAGACAATTGACCACCCAAGTTGACCGGTGATTCACGAACGTTAAAACTTGTAAAAACTATATGATGACATATATATGGATATATATATAGTTAATATGATACTATGATAAGTAAACATATCATTAAGTATATTAACAATGAACTACATATGTAAAAACAAGACTACTAACTTAATGATTTTTAAACGAGACATATATGTAACGATTATCGTTGTAAAGACATTTAATGTATATATATCATATTAATAGATATTCATACATAATAATATCATGATAATATAATAATTTAAAATCTCATTTGATATTATAAATATTGGGTTAACAACATTTAACAAGATCGTTAACCTAAAGGTTTCAAAACAACACTTACATGTAACGACTAACGATGACTTAACGACTCAGTTAAAATGTATATACATGTAGTGTTTTAATATGTATTTATACACTTTTGAAAGACTTCAATACACTTATCAAAATACTTCTACTTAACAAAAATGCTTACAATTACATCCTCGTTCAGTTTCAATAACAATTCTACTCGTATGCACCCGTATTCGTACTCGTACAATACACAGCTTTTAGATGTATGTACTATTGGTATATACACTCCAATGATCAGCTCTTAGCAGCCCATGTGAGTCACCTAACACATGTGGGAACCATCATTTGGCAACTAGCATGAAATATCTCATAAAATTACAAAAATATGAGTAATCATTCATGACTTATTTACATGAAAACAAAATTACATATCCTTTATATCTAATCCATACACCAATGACCAAAAACACCTACAAACACTTTCATTCTTTAATTTTCTTCATCTAATTGATCTCTCTCAAGTTCTATCTTCAAGTTCTAAGTGTTCTTCATATATTCTACAAGTTCTAGTTACATAAAATCAAGAATACTTTCAAGTTTTCTAGCTCACTTCCAATCTTGTAAGGTGATCATCCAACCTCAAGAAATCTTTGTTTCTTACAGTAGGTTATCATTCTAATACAAGGTAATAATCATATTCAAACTTTGGTTCAATTTCTATAACTATAACAATCTTATTTCAAGTGATGATCTTACTTGAACTTGTTTTCGTGTCATGATTCTGCTTCAAGAACTTCGAGCCATCCAAGGATCCGTTGAAGCTAGATCCATTTTTCACTTTTCCAGTAGGTTTATCCAAGGAACTTAAGGTAGTAATGATGTTCATAACATCATTCAAATCATACATATAAAGCTATCTTATTCGAAGGTTTAAACTTGTAATCACTAGAACATAGTTTAGTTAATTCTAAACTTGTTCGCAAACAAAAGTTAATCCTTCTAACTTGACTTTTAAAATCAACTAAACACGTGTTCTATATCTATATGATATGCTAACTTAATGATTTAAAACCTGGAGACACGAAAAACACCGTAAAACCGGATTTACGCCGTCGTAGTAACACCGCGGGCTGTTTTGGGTTAGTTAATTAAAAACTATGATAAACTTTGATTTAAAAGTTGTTATTCTGAGAAAATGATTTTTATTATGAACATGAAACTATATCCAAAAATTATGGTTAAACTCAAAGTGGAAGTATGTTTTCTAAAATGGTCATCTAGACGTCGTTCTTTCGACTGAAATGACTACCTTTACAAAAACGACTTGTAACTTATTTTTCTGACTATAAACCTATAATTTTTCTGCTTAGATTCATAAAATAGAGTTCAATATGAAACCATAGCAATTTTATTCACTCAAAACGGATTTAAAATGAAGAAGTTATGGGTAAAACAAGATTGGATAATTTTTCTCATTTTAGCTACGTGAAAATTTGTAACAAATCTATTCCAACCATAACTTAATCAACTTGTATTGTATATTATGTAATCTTGAGATACCATAGACACGTATACAATGTTTCGACCTATCATGTCGACACATCTATATATATTTCGGAACAACCATAGACACTCTATATGTGAATGTTGGAGTTAGCTATACAGGATTGAGGTTGATTCCAAAATATATATAGTTTGAGTTGTGATCAATACCGAGATACGTATACACTGGGTCGTGGATTGATTCAAGATAATATTTATCGATTTATTTCTGTACATCTAACTGTGGACAACTAGTTGTAGGTTACTAACGAGGACAGCTGACTTAATAAACTTAAAACATCAAAATATATTAAAAGTGTTGTAAATATATTTTGAACATACTTTGATATATATGTATATATTGTTATAGGTTCGTGAATCAACCAGTGGCCAAGTCTTACTTCCCGACGAAGTAAAAATCTGTGAAAGTGAGTTATAGTCCCACTTTTAAAATATAATATTTTTGGGATGAGAATACATGCAGGTTTTATAAATGATTTACAAAATAGACACAAGTACGTGAAACTACATTCTATGGTTGAATTATCGAAATCGAATATGCCCCTTTTTATTAAGTCTGGTAATCTAAGAATTAGGGAACAGACACCCTAATTGACGCGAATCCTAAAGATAGATCTATTGGGCCTAACAAACCCCATCCAAAGTACCGGATGCTTTAGTACTTCGAAAGTTATATCATATCCGAAGGGTGTCCCGGAATGATGGGGATATTCTTATATATATGCAACTTGTTAATGTCGGTTACCAGGTGTTCACCATATGAATGATTTTTATCTCTATGTATGGGGTGTGTATTGAAATATGAAATCTTGTGGTCTATTATTATGATTTGATATATATAGGTTAAACCTATAACTCACCAACATTTTTGTTGACGTTTTAAGCATGTTTATTCTCAGGTGATTATTAAGAGCTTCCGCTGTCGCATACTTAAATATGGACGAGATTTGGAGTCCATGCTTGTATGATATTGTGTAAAAACTGCATTCAAGAAACTTATTTTGTTGTAACATATTTGTATTGTAAACCATTATATAATGGTCGTGTGTAAACAGGATATTTTAGATTATCATTATTTGATAATCTACGTAAAGCTTTTTAAACCTTTATTGATGAAATAAAGGTTATGGTTTGTTATAAAATGAATGCAGTCTTTGAAAAACGTCTCATATAGAGGTCAAAACCTCGCAACGAAGTCAATTAATATGGAACGTTTTTAATCAATAAGAACGGGACATTTCAGAAGCAACAACGTCTAAGCACCTGAGAAATACAGGCTTAAAAAGTCAACACGAATGTTGGTGAGCTATAGTTTATTTGTAATCAGTAACGTAATGTAGACCAGGAGAATTCAGTGCTTCAACTAGCAGTTTAAATCAGTGTTTCAAATCAGTATGATAAAGTATATGCTTATCCGTGGGCACCCGGTAACTAACTTAACGTAATAGTAATACCCCCTAAAAGTACACTTGGCGAGTGCGTATGTCCTCGAAGTATCAAACATCCATTAAATGCTAGCGCGACTAGCCCGAGTGGGGATGTCAAACCCTATGGATCCATATCTAATATTCGCGTTCACCGGTTCAAAACCAATGATTAAACGTTACCGTGCTAAGGGGAATCTTTATGCCGTTATATAACCCACACAAATGTAAAGTTTAAGTTCTCGTGTCAAGTAAGTAAAACATAAAAAGCGCATCTATTCTCAGTCCCAAAAATAGTATAAGTAAAAAAGTAAGCTATAACTCAAAGTGAATAAGCAGTAAAAGTCGATATGAAACGTATGCAGGTAGTAAGTCGGTCCGAAAGGTCGTCAACCTAAGTCAAAGGTCACTAGGTCAGTATGTTGTCCCAAAAGGTTAAAAGTGAATAAATTAAGTTTAAGTGTCATCATCGACATCATCATTATCATCATCATTCATCAATACTAAGGTAAGTTTAACAAGAATAGAGATCGAAATAAAAGGCTGACTTAGGACAGCTGTTACAACATCTATACAAATCGAAAAGACACGTAGTTAGTGGCTATGGATCCGTATGTGAGTCCTCTAACCGCTGACCAATTTTCAGAATACAACTCGTCTTCGTTTGACCGTGGCTAAGGTTTAAGTGTGAGTAGGTCAGAAATTTCAGCACAACGTTACAAGGGCGTAGTGACTTTCGGAAGGCCATAAATCCTAAACCGTATATCGGATTAAGTAGAGGCCTAAATGAAAAGTAATCTACTCAAAACGAACTATCTGAAAATTAAATTTCTAGAAGCCCAGGAGTCTGATCAGACCCCGAAAAACAGCAAACAAGTGCTTCGGTGAGGTTCTTGGTGTTTGATGCTCATCACGGTTCTCATCCTTGATGCTTGTAAGCTTCAAGTGTACAAATGTTTGATGTTTTAGCATCACTTTGACCAAGGTTCAACCATAAACACACAACTAAAAGTAAAATCTATCATTCTACAAATTTTGAACATCAAGATTGCCTCTTTATTGCATGAATCCAATAAAGCTTCAACCTTTGTCCATTTTACACAAGTTCATGCATCTATATCATATGTGATGATGAAGACTTGATCTTTATCATCACCACAAACACAAAAAGTTTCCAAGTAAGTGAGATCTACAATAATAACTTAGATCTCAAGTATTAAGAAAACCCTAAGCTAGAAAGCTTGAATCTTTACAAGATTAATGAGACCATAAGCTAGAAAGCTAAGATCTTTAACAAAGTAATGAAAGTAATGAGACCATAATCTAAAAAGCTAAGATCTTAATCATAATAATGAAACCCTAAGCTAAAAAGCTTGGATATTTAGTGTTCTTGAAGATCTTGAAGCATAAAGCTTGGATCTTTAAGATACATGAAGATCATAAACACAAGTTTTGATTTTTATAACAAAACAAAGAAATTACAACTAGATCTAACAAGTAAATGAAGATTTCAAGCTAGAAAGCTTGAATCTTTCATGTTCTTGAAGGATTCAAACCCAAGTTTGAATCTATAAGATATAACAAGATCAAAAGCTAAAAGCTAGATCCATAATATGATGATGATGATGTCGTGGATGAGAAGAAGAGAAGAAGAGAAGAAGAGAAAGAAAGTTTAAAACTTACACTTTTTAGAGTGAGAAAGACTAGAGAGAATTAGAGAGTAAGTGTGTGTAAATTACAAATGAAATCAAGTGTGAAATGAGTGAGCTAAGGCTTGTATTTATAGTGGGAATGGGTGAGGCAAGGCCCTCATGGTCGTAGGTTTGGGAGGGGACAAGTGGGGGACAACTTTTGCTTTTTGGTTAATGGTTGTCTAAAGTTGGTGCTTATGTTAGGATCCCATGCAACATCAAGGATAATACTTAACAAAAATGCTAGTATGTTCCCTCTAATAAATGGGCATTTGTCTTTCATTAATATGGGTCACTAACTTATTATAATTGGGATAATTAAATAGTCCACTAGCTAGTATAGGGTAGGCTAAAGTCCAACAAGGTAGAAAGTCCAACAAGACTAACTAGTGTGCTCTAGTAAATTACTAAGCGTAATTAAGCATCCAAAAACCCAAGTAATTGTTATTATAAAATAACAATTAGTGTTTCGTAGTCGTAATATTTCGATTATGACCAAAGTTAAACGTGTACCGAAATACATAGCTCGTTTCAAACGTCAAGTGACACAAACGGTCGTAAAAGCTTTCGGGGATCAAGTTAAGTGATTACACACTTAATAGTTTGTTGTAAGATATTAACCAAAGTAATTAATTATTAAATAAGATCCCAGAGCATAAACTAGCTCAGTACGTACATATACGCAGTTTCGTGAAAGCACAAAGCGCAAAAGCAAGTCGAAAAAGCCGGGTCGTTACATTACCCACTTGTTAAAGAAAATTTCGTCCCGAAATTTTGAGGAGTGACCAACAATGGTACCGTTTTTGAATAAGAAGGAGCGTATCAAAGTTCCGTGAGACACGTGGGCTCAGAAGTGAGTTATTTACCTTGAAAGGTACTTGGGCGTAAGAATTGGTATATGCCATTAATTAAGTCTCTTGTCCTAAGAGATCAACAAATTTTTATTTCGTTTCTTGCTAACACGAATGTGTCATCCGAATATATACCGACAAAAGGAAAAATGATGTTTTTAGCCCTACAGGCATCTTCAGTAAGCTGGATGCATAAAATACATCATGAATGTTACTAAACTCATCTAAAACATTGAGCGCTTATGTCGCAATACAAAGCTGACAGGTAGAATGGAAAACATGGTGATCACAACCATGCGATTAATGTCTGGATAGTGTCAGCCACAGATTTTACTAACCCCTTGATTTCGAAAGGAGACCATAGGCATAAAGAACACGATATTTAAGAAAGTTTCTTTTGACTAAATGAATTGAAATTTTAGCTGAAAGTGACTTATATGCAATGCAAGCCATAATTATTTATAGTGTCTTCAGGACGGTCTGAACGAACAATGAAGGATATCACTCAGTTTACCATACTGCAGGTGAACTTATCCTTAGATGGAATGAAAGCACAGTCCCATAATGTAACTTTATCCTTTCAGTTATGTAATGACCCAGAAAATTTTGACTAATTTTAAACCAAACTCTCGATACAATACTATATCTTTGACACGATAAGCAAAGTCTGTTAGGTTGGATCTCAAAAATTTTGAACTGTTTCATATATGCAATTGACCTTCGACCGTTCTCGACGATTCACGAACAATTATTTGTAAATAAATATGTGTGTATGTATGTATAAATAATAATTCGAAATACAATTTGATGTATTATATGTTGTGGTTATAAAAAAAATTAATAAAATAAAGATATGATATTATAATTATTATTTTAAATATATCTTTATATATAAATAAAATATATATTAAATGCTTGTAATACTCGTTTGATGTCCCGATTGATATTAAGCAAGTTAAAATCGAACTTATTTTTTTTAAATAAAAGGTGATCCGAAAATGAGTTATATAAGTTATAGGCTTATTAAAAGTATATTTAGGATCTAATTATTAAATTTTAACACTTTTTATATTTCACTCATAAATAAGAGGGACAGTTGAGATAATTTTTATTTATTAAATTAATGATCGAATTTTATACCATAATGACCTAAATAAATAAATATAGTTAATATAAAAATATGGAAATTTTCTGAACACTTTTTATCCGCCATTTCACAACGGGATACGAAATTGTAGTCCCGTGAAAAGTTAGGATATTTACAAGTAAAAATCACGGGAATCATATTTTGTGTATTGTTTTTGTTTTGTTTGACCCACACATCCACTAATCATCCTATCTATTCTATCTACCTAATATATCTATACTTAGTACATATGCAGAGATGTAGAACAACAAAACACACCATCATCTTTTCTCCCTCGTTCTTGATTTCCTACTGTTTGAAAACCACTCAACGAACCACTCGATCACCATAAACCAACACCTTGAACCACAAACCCACCAAACACTAGCTTGCAAACCTTAAACAAAACATCACTTCTCACCATTATCATTTCCTGTCCACTCTCGTGATCATGAAACCCGACACCTTCACCACCGAAACACCCAATCATCACCATGACAACCATTTCACTCTCTTCATCTCTCTACTCTCTCTCTCTAGATATATCTTATGTAACCACCACGTTGAACCTGCATAAAACGTCACCTTAAACAATCACCCTTAAACTCCAATTCTTACGATCCTGTTTTAATCACAATCATCGACCACCATCCCGACAGTCACCACCCTCTTCGTTAACCAAAGAATCAACCATCACCTTCACACCACTGCTACTCATTATATTTCTGTCCGAGAGCCACCATGATTCGATACCCACCTCATTCACTCTCTCTCATCTCCCTCTCATAATCTTATTCTTCTTCTTTGTTCATATTTTGAACCATCATCGCCATCTTGAGCCACCACCACCGTCAACAAAATCTTCACCACCATCATTCAAACTTTCAAAAATATATGTTTCTTGTTACAGCAACGAGAAAGAGTAAATTCTTCCAAATTCCGTTTCTATATCAAAATAATAGAAAATGGCGATACATACTCATATATATTAAGAGAATGATGAGATGTGATATAATTGTATTGATTAAAGAATAAAGTATAGTGGGCAAATGGGACTTAATTATTGGTACAATAATTCAGTGGAAAACGACTTCCACTTTTTGTTCAATTTCGAATCTTAAGTAAATTATTTGTGGGACATTTTTTTTGGAGAATTATAATTCCGAACATAATTTTATACGGAGTACTTACATAGTACTTGATAACTCTATAAAAATCCAAAGTGCATAATCACATATTCCATTGTCTGGATCTGCAATTGGACTTCGATGTTGTTTCTATATATATATCTACTAGTGGCGGACAATATGGTGGAGTTTGGTAATAATCACGCTGATAGATGGTGGGTATTGGGGGTCCTGTAGGCGATTAAAAATTTAAAGAAGGAGGGGAACAGAAAATAATATGGGATTTATAGATATAATTCGGGTACTAGAACAGAAGAGAAGAATTGGAGGAATGGTTATGGGTGATGTTGGGGAACAAGAGGTTGTGGGTTCGAGTCTGGGTTATGGCAATTCTTTTTAGGAATCCTATTTTGAGGTAGAATTGTTATTATTATTATTATTATTATTATTATTATTATTATTATTATTATTATTATTATTATTATTATTATTATTATTATTATTATTATTATTATTATTATTATTAGTATTATAATTATAAGTATTATTAATTATATTATTATAATTATTATTAACTTGATTATCGTAATAAGAATTGTTATTATTATTACAACTATATTATTGTTATAAATTTTTACTATTAGTATTATTATTGTTGTTACAATAAACTATTATTTAAAAGAATCATTAATAGAAAAACTATTATTTTATTAAAAATATCCTTTTTAGTAAAGTTATCATAAGAACTATTATTATTATTACAAAAGGGAACAATTTTTATTTATTATTATCAATATTATTTTATCATATAAATATTAGTTACCTAAAAATATATTTAATACACATAACATAACTATATTAATTTTTTTATAAATAATTATTAATTATTTACTTAAAGGTGTATATATAATAAACATATTTAATTAATTAATAAAACCTATAAATTATTAAATATACCAAGTATATCACCAATAAAAATATGTAAACTTATTCGATTACAATTATATGTATTAATAAATACATGAATATTATAGGTTCGTGAATCCGAGGCCAACCCTACACTTTTTCAATGTTTCATATGTATTTTTACTACAAAATACAGTATGGTGAGTTTCATTTGCTCCCTTTTTATATATATTTTTGGGCTGAGAATACATGCGCTGATTTATAAATGTTTTACGAAATAGGCACAAGTACTAAAACTAATTCTATGTGGGTTTAAACCAGAAATATACCCTTAGCTTGGTAACATTAAACTACTTGTCTATGTACGGTAGGCGCGAATCCTAAAGATAGATCTATTGGGCCTGACAAACCACATCCTGACTATGGGATGCTTTAGTACTTCGAGGTTATTTTAAACACACCTGATCTGGTGTACTTCAGAGGGTAAAACATGAACGTTAAGGCTTGTTACTGGGTGCCTACAATTTATAGAATACTTTTATACACTTGCGAGTGTACATACATTTATAAACCGAAATCTTGTGGTCTATTAATATATTGAACTGATTGTTAAGATAAACCTATGAACTCACCAACCTTTTGGTTGACACTTTTAAGCATGTTTATTCTCAGGTACGAAATAAGTCTTCCGCTGTGCATTTGCTCATTTAAAGGACATTAATTGGAGTCGATCATAGCAATGGGACCAAATGTTGATGACTTCGTCCAGGTGGATAAGAACAGGGTCATTACAGGTGGTAACAGAGCGGTGGTCTTAGCGAACCAGGTCTTGCATTAGAATGTCTAACTGATAGTTGTTAGGATGCATTAGCGAGTCTGGACTTCGACCTTAGCTGCATATTATAAGTATTGTTTGTCGTTCCTAGTGGAAAATTACATGCTTATCATTCCTAAGTCTAGACACGACTTCCTGCACTTATTTGATAGATATTGTACAGATAAATTCATATCTTAGTGTATCTGTTACTGTAGACTATATCTGACACGTTTCCTTATTTTTCTTCGTTATCTATGAGATTTTCTGTACTATGTATAGGTATTCTATATAATTAGAATATCATCCGATATCCAAAAATCATTTCATATCGAAAAATCCTTTATTCAATCGTACTCAATGGAACTCACCATCAGATTAAGTCCCTCGGATTCCGATATGGAGTCCCACTCCAGCTCCGAAAACAGCATCACCAGAATGAATCAATCAATCAGCCATCCCCAATTCATCTGATGGGTTTCGTAGTCGACTTAATCAATGGAGACGAGAAGAAGGCGATCCTTTCCAATAACCGAATTCACCTCTTGGTGAAGAACCTGAAACACTTACCGGCAAACCTATTTGAAACACCATCTTTAGCCTCATCTCCAGGGTAGCTCGTCACGATTATCTTCATCTAAAATTCTGAACCTTATTCATTCGCCCATTCCTACCGACAACCATCCCGGAATAATAGAAGAAGTCAACGAACTTAGCGCTCGAGTTGTAGCTTTGGAAAATATGGTGCAAAACTTACGAGCACCAGTAGCATCACCGTCAATAACAATACCACCGACACCAACAACCCAAATTTCAACATCATACGCCTCAATATCTCATTCTGTACCTCGAGCATAATCATCGTTCTACGCATCGTTCTATCTACTTTATCTTCATTCTACATATCGTTCTACATCGATTATCTTCGCTCGACATGGCGATTATGTAATTTCTAAGGTTTTAGAGATTATGTAATCTAGTATTAATGATAAATCAAATGAGTCTAATATCATATTGACTCATTAAATCTATGATTACATCTGAAGAAAATATATATGTAAGTATATTTTCATAAAGATTGTAATTAAAAATTCTTTTGTACAAACTGTTAATGGTGAAAATATTTTAACGGGTAGGTAATACCCGAGGAATATTTAGATTTCACATTAATAAGTTACACTGTACATTCTTCGAAATTGATTCAACAGTCATTTACTATCCTACCTGCAATCACAGATATATGTATCTGTTCACCTCAGAATAACTATTTTCATTCAATTTCGTATTGGGTTTTGATCTATCAGAATCCAACAAGTGGCATAATGAAGAAAACATTGGACAAATAAAATTTGTTAGAAACAAACGAACTAATTAATTGAAATATTGTTAAGAATCCACGCTGACTGTTCCTAGCTAACTGTTCCTAGCTAACTGGTTACATTTTATTTATCGCAATTTAATTATCGCAATTTATATTCTCGCAATTTTATTTATTGTCATTTAATTTCTGTTATTTATTTTACGCACTATAAATAACGGGACACGTATACAAGGTTTCGACATATCATATCGACCCATCTATATATATATATTTCGGAACAATCAAAGGCACTCTATATGCAAATGACGGAGTTAGCTATACAGGGTTGAGGTTGATTCCAAAATATATATATATAGTTTGAGTTGTGATCAATACTGAGACCGGTACACGGGTCACGATATGTATTAATTAATTCGAATATTATATATTAAACTATATATGAATTGTTGGACTATTGGACTGTTAACTTTGGACAATTAAAATGAATTAAAATACTGATTATAACATATGAAACTAAACATCTCTTCAAGTTTGCCACTTGATATCATCTTAAACCTCATTTGAATCTTGACGATTCCAATCCATGTTCAAATCTTTCATAATTCTTGAAAACACCTCGATCGAGAGGATGAACCAGCCGTACTTCATCTACGAAAGAAAAGATTGATGCATATAGTTATGCACCTGAAAAACTCTCAGAAACTGAGTGAACATGTAACCTGTAGCAGTGCCAATTCCTTTAGTGTTATTATTATCCAAAATAATTTGGTAATCCCTTTCAAAATAGCAAATTTTGTCACAGCTCCAACACAATCAACATCGACATTTCGTTCGAAACAACCTTATTATAACTTTGATATATATGCGTGCTCTTTATTGTTACCAGGGAACCTTTCATATTCCACCATATTACCATCAGCGTTTAATTATCTAAAAACTCAATTCTCCTAAAAACACCTCGGATTGATAACCGAAGATTCAGATATGTCTGCATTAAATGCAGACGAAACAGTAAAATTGTAGATGGCCTAAATGGCCAAGAGTTTGATGATAAAGAATGGGGTGTTGAGAACGTTCGATAGAAAATTTGGTACTGAAAAACGAATTGAGCAAACCATGAAGGAGACTGTGGACAAATCACAAAGAGTAAACATGTACTTAACGAATTCAGACGATTCTGTACTTGACGAAATCTCCAGCGAATATCTTGCTTCCTACTTATTTCAATTCTTTGCAGAAAAAGTTTCTGCATCACCCTTTAATTTCAGGTACTTTAGAAATTCTAAGATATCATCGTATTTTCCGTTATAAATATCTTCGATATTCCTGAGGATACCTTCACAGCTATTCTTGTCCGAAATTATCTATCTCTTCATGCTATCTGTGTTACATTCTAAAAGAAACTATTTTAGTTTCTTTATTCTTTAAAATTCAAGTTAAATTATGAATGATTTCCTAGAGAAGTGTTGGGAATTGAAGCATGAGTTAGTATAATATAATGACACTTGGCCAATGTAATTATATTACAGTAAGTCATGCTAAATTTCTAATGTAACGTGATGATGATTCACAGACCTTATCCTCATCATGTGCCATGTAACACGACTCTTTCATTCTACTTAATTTCTAAGCATATCACGAAAATATTTCCTTGATATTTCTGTTCTTCCGTAATTCCAACAAATTGCTAATAAATCGTGCCATTACATTTTCTTTCTAATTAGAAGATTTCCTTAAATCCCTTGAATTCTGAAAATCAACCATGACTACGTCAAAAGTTAAGACGAATCTTAAATTTTATCATTTCGCTCTTTTACGATAGCTTCACTCGTACTCTTCGAATAATTGAATTGTTTTATCCATGTTACTCAATGATGATGAAACTCTATACATCAACTCATATTCCTCATGAAAACATTCTTATTGTTAGCCATGACAACCACACTCAAATTTCGGGACGAAATTTCTTTAACGGGTAGGTACTGTAATGACCCGGAAAATTTCGACTAATTTTAAACCAAACTCTCGATACAATACTATATCTTTGACACGATAAGCAAAGTCTGTTAGGTTGGATCTCAAAAATTTTGAACTGTTTCATATATGCAATTGACCTTCGACCGTTCTCGACGATTCACGAACAATTATTTGTAAATAAATATGTGTGTATGTATGTATAAATAATAATTCGAAATACAATTTGATGTATTATATGTTGTGGTTATAAAAAAAATTAATAAAATAAAGATATGATATTATAATTATTATTTTAAATATATCTTTATATATAAATAAAATATATATTAAATGCTTGTAATACTCGTTTGATGTCCCGATTGATATTAAGCAAGTTAAAATCGAACTTATTTTTTTTAAATAAAAGGTGATCCGAAAATGAGTTATATAAGTTATAGGCTTATTAAAAGTATATTTAGGATCTAATTATTAAATTTTAACACTTTTTATATTTCACTCATAAATAAGAGGGACAGTTGAGATAATTTTTATTTATTAAATTAATGATCGAATTTTATACCATAATGACCTAAATAAATAAATATAGTTAATATAAAAATATGGAAATTTTCTGAACATTTTTTATCCGCCATTTCACAACGGGATACGAAATTGTAGTCCCGTGAAAAGTTAGGATATTTACAAGTAAAAATCACGGGAATCATATTTTGTGTATTGTTTTTGTTTTGTTTGACCCACACATCCACTAATCATCCTATCTATTCTATCTACCTAATATATCTATACTTAGTACATATGTAGAGATGTAGAACAACAAAACACACCATCATCTTTTCTCCCTCGTTCTTGATTTCCTACTGTTTGAAAACCACTCAACGAACCACTCGATCACCATAAACCAACACCTTGAACCACAAACCCACCAAACACTAGCTTGCAAACCTTAAACAAAACATCACTTCTCACCATTATCATTTCCTGTCCACTCTCGTGATCGTGAAACCCGATACCTTCACCACCGAAACACCCAATCATCACCACGACAACCATTTCACTCTCTTCATCTCTCTACTCTCTCTCTAGATATATCTTATGTAACCACCACGTTGAACCTGCATAAAACGTCACCTTAAACAATCACCCTTAAACTCCAATTCTTACGATCCTGCTTTAATCACAATCATCGACCACCATCCCGACAGTCACCACCCTCTTCGTTAACCAAAGAATCAACCATCACCTTCACACCACTGCTACTCATTATATTTCTGTCCGAGAGCTGCCATGATTCGATACCCACCTCATTCACTCTCTCTCATCTCCATCTCATAATCTTATTCTTCTTCTTCGTTCATATTTTGAACCATCATCGCCATCTTGAGCCACCACCACCGTCAACAAAATCTTCACCACCATCATTCAAACTTTCAAAAATATATGTTTCTTGTTACAGCAACGAGAAAGTGTAAATTCTTCCAAATTCCGTTTCTAAATCAAAATAATAGAAAATGGCGATACATACTCATATATATTAAGAGAATGATGAGCTGTGATATAATTGTATTGATTAAAGAATAAAGTATAGTGGGCAAATGGGACTTAATTATCGGTACAATAATTCAGTGGAAAACGACTTCCACTTTTTGTTCAATTTCGAATCTTAAGTAAATTATTTGTGGGACGTTTTTTTTTGGAGAATTATAATTCCGAACATAATTTTATACGGAGTACTTACATAGTACTTGATAACTCTATAAAAATCCAAAGTGCATAATCACATATTCCATTGTCTGGATCTGCAATTGGACTTCGATGTTGTTTCTATATATATATATCTACTAGTGGCGGACAATATGGTGGAGTTTGGTAATAATCACGCTGATAGATGGTGGGTATTGGGGGTCCTGTAGGCGATTAAAAATTTAAAGAAGGAGGGGAACAGAAAATAATATGGGATTTATAGATATAATTCGGGTACTAGAACAGAAGAGAGGAATTGGAGGAATGGTTATGGGTAATGTTGGGGAACAAGAGGTTGTGGGTTCGAGTCTGGGTTATGGCAATTCTTTTTAGGAACCCTATTTTGAGGTAGAATTGTTATTATTATTATTATTATTATTATTATTATTATTATTATTATTATTATTATTATTATTATTATTATTATTATTAGTATTATAATTATAAGTATTATTAATTATATTATTATAATTATTATTAACTTGATTATCGTAATAAGAATTGTTATTATTATTACAACTATATTATTGTTATAAATTTTTACTATTAGTATTATTATTGTTGTTACAATAAACTATTATTTAAAAGAATCATTAATAGAAAAACTATTATTTTATTAAAAATATCCTTTTTAGTAAAGTTATCATAAGAACTATTATTATTATTACAAAAGGGAACAATTTTTATTTATTATTATCCATATTATTTTATCATATAAATATTAGTTACCTAAAAATATATTTAATACACATAACATAACTATATTAATTTTTTATAAATAATTATTAATTATTTACTTAAAAGTGTATATATAATAAACATATTTAATTAATTAATAAAACCTATAAATTATTAAATATACCAAGTATATCACCAATAAAAATATGTAAACTTATTCGATTACAATTATATGTGTTAATAAATATATGAATATTATAGGTTCGTGAATCCGAGTCCAACCCTACACTTTTTCAATGTTGTCATATGTATTTTTACTACAAAATACAGTATGGTGAGTTTCATTTGCTCCCTTTTTATATATATTTTTGGGCTGAGAATACATGCGCTGATTTATAAATGTTTTACGAAATAGGCACAAGTACTAAAACTAATTCTATGTGGGTTTAAACCAGAAATATACCCTTAGCTTGGTAACATTAAACTACTTATCTATGTACGGTAGGCGCGAATCCTAAAGATAGATCTATTGGGCCTGACAAACCACATCCTGACTATGGGATGCTTTAGTACTTCGAGGTTATTTTAAACACACCTGATCTGGTGTACTTCAGAGGGTAAAACATGAACGTTAAGGCTTGTTACCGGGTGCCTACAATTTATAGAATACTTTTATACACTTGTGAGTGTACATACATTTATAAACCGAAATCTTGTGGTCTATTAATATATTGAACTGATTGTTAAGATAAACCTATGAACTCACCAACCTTTTGGTTGACACTTTTAAGCATGTTTATTCTCAGGTACGAAATAAGTCTTCCGCTGTGCATTTGCTCATTTAAAGGACATTAATTAGAGTCGATCATCGCAATGGGACCAAATGTTGATGACTTCGTCCAGGTGGATAAGGACAGGGTCATTACAAGTTACATGTTGAAGTTAGGGTTAACATTAACTAGAACAATATATAGTTGTAATCAACGAAGGAAGGAATGTGTAGAGTAACCACATCAGTGTCGTAGATGTTTTAAGCAGTCCCCTCCAAGAGGATAACAAGATTCAAAGATTCCTAAAGTATTTTACACTACAATTCCGAAAGAAAATCGCACGAAAGGTGCGATCTTTGAACGAGAGTGAACTCTCCGAGCAGTTCCTCCTGAATTTGTCCTTATACTTAAGGGGATGTGCGGATGAGAAGATACGTGAACTCTTAGTCCTACAGAATATTTTACTCTACGTGAAAAGAATCTCCAAAAATGATTCCTTGTACCTCAATATACTGATTCATAGAGATGATATTTACGAGGGTGTTACGATTAGTTGTGAAACATTAAGAGTAGAAATCTACTAAGTGTCTTTCCTACGATAGGGTGACCACTAAGTGTACTTCAGAAAACTGATTTATCGGCCCGTGTTTTTGCCATGTCTAACCTTAAAGGAACATTTCATGAGCGCAAAGACTTCTTAACAAATTTTGTAAAATTGCCATCCAAGGTGGCTCAAGAGTTTTTAACAAAGATCTTAATCGTAAGCTTCATCCCTAAACGGAGGACGAGAAGAAGTGTGATCCATACATGGTGTAGACTAATACAAAAATCTTTAATGAAATCAACCAAGGAAGTTTTGAAAAACCTTTAAACGTTTGATATGACAACATAAACAGAACGAAGTTCCTAGTAGATTTAGAAGTATGTACAACTTGTACCATTTTGCACAAAAACTATTTGACTTAAGTTAAATAACTCGATAAAGGAGCGACTTTTAAATAATTTTGAAGGTATAACTTAGTATGTACTAACCCCAAATAAATAAAGGTAAGTTTATTAACCTAATTATATACATACATATGATTTTACAAATCACATAAGTGACAGAAAAATCTTATTACTTTCATTTGTCCATAAATCTCGTGATAACCGCGTAAATAAACAACATGTAAAAATCAACGTGTAAAACTTTGATAAACATAGTTTTTCGTATTTCAGAGGTTACGAATTGAAAAAGACTGAGTGAAAAATTTTTGAATCATCAGGTGACATGTTACTAGGTAATGAAAACTAATGAATTAAATGTAGTTTTGATAATTATCAGGACACAAGTCTTTGGGCCAAAAATGTTCGCGTGTGCAGCCGTTGTTGAAAAGTGAGGTATGAAGAATAGAGCATGAGGACGAGAGGTTAATCGCTTCTTGACTTTGCAAAATGCCAAACAGGTTATGACTAATACTAAAGTCGGAATACTGATGGTGTTAATATCACTAGATGAGAATCTCCTGGAATAAGTCAGGACCTCGAGTTATGTAAGAAAGAGCATCGTTCCAACAGGCGTGGCAAATAAGATCCTTGGGGTAACATAATAGCTTTGAATGGTTTAAGTGTTAGTGGATGCCCGAAGGCTCTGCATGACGTGGTAGTAAGTGCCTTCATCACATACACACACACACACACATACACACACACACATGAATTTCTCAATTTCGACGGTTGTCATTCTTCATGATGACTTGGATATGAATAAGCAATGAAAAATTTTATATAAAAAGCAACAAAAATTTTATAGAAATCGTTTAAGGTGGCAACGTAAGAAAAGAAACGAAGTTCTTAGTAAACTGGGGTTATGTATAACACGTACCATTCAAAGTAAGATATCTTTTGAATAGAAGATTTGATTTGTAAAAGTGAAAATAAAATTTCATATGTATTTGTCAAAAATAAGTAATCATTTACTTTATTTTATATAACATATACGATTTCAAAAATTTGCACGAATGGTAAATAACATAAATTTACTTTTATAAAACCTTGAGAGGATCGTACCGTAAAATAGTGTGTGAAAAATTTTGGCAAACAAAATTTTCATATTTCGGAGGTTACGAGTTGAAAAAAGATTGATGAGGATTGAGTAAAAGATTTTGAAAATTTCGGGTGATCTTTGAGGTACTAAAAACCATTGAGTTTAAATGTGGTTGATGACTATTGGTAGGGCATAAGTCTTTCGATCAAAAATGCTTAAGTGTAAAGTTGTTGCTTATAAGTGAGATACGAAAGGGAGAGTATGAGGATGAGAAGTAACCACCCATCGATTTTGGAAAATTTCGAACTGGTATGACTTATATCAAAGTAGGAAGGATGATTGTTTAATTATCATCGAATAAGAAATCTCTCGGGATGAGTTAGGATTCAGAGTCGCGTAAGAATGAGTATCAAATCAGATTCTTGGATAGTCCTTAATATAGAATTTGAATTGCTGAAGTGACGGGATACAATTTCCTTTATGTATCATCGTGTAAGTTTGTCCATTGTATCGGTTTCTTTCATGGCTAGAAAGCGAGCAAATTTGGTGAGGCGGTCAATGATAACCCAGATAGTTTCATAACTGCCCACCATTTTCTGTAGCTTCGTGATGAAATCCATTGTTATTCCTTCCCATTTCCATTGTGGGATTTCGGGTTGTTGAAGTAACCCAAATGGCTTTTGGCTCACCATCCTCGTGAGGTATACAAATAATCTTCTTACTATAAATAACTTTTGTTTTTATCCTCGAAAGACAGTCCGTTCCAACTATTTCATCAAAGCTTCCTAAAGTCCATTCTAACTTTTACATCAAGCTTCCTAACTTGATGAGTATTAGGATAATCTTAAGGTTCATTGCAACCAAATCTTATTATTCCACCGTGAAAAAAAATTCTATCAATCTTCTCAGATAACATCTGCTTGTGCGTAGGTAACTAATCCTTTCCACTACTACTTTAAAACTTCCAAGTTTTGCTGGCATGAGGTCATCTCCAAATGACCCACCTGTTAATTTTAAGGTACTACCTTAAATTATTCCTCTATTTCTGCCAGCTTATCATTAGCTTGTCCTATAGAATACTTAACTCTCATGGTTGTTAATGGCTTATTAGTCATAACACTAAGGTTCTTAGATATAAGGTTTCTATTACTCTAGTATTAAGCAACTTCGAGACAGTAAAACGTTGTGACGAATCGTACCCTAACTATAATCAGGATCTATAGCTGAGATAACGATTGCTCTACCGCAAGTAAGTCCAAAGTTTTTCCTATTTGAGAACTTTTTCCTTAAGTATCCAGGGTGTCTATATCCATAACAAATTTTCGGGTTATCAATTCTGCAATCAAGGCCCTTCTTGTACAGTATCTGGGCTAAGTGGTTATTCTTTCCCTACCTCTAACAGATCATAATGCGTAAACTCAAGTGGTTCCTACCAAAGTTTTCTTTGAATCACTTCATATTTCTTATATAGTAACATTGGGACTTCTGCATGATTCACTTCAATATAATCACGCTGGCCTGGCGTCATTATATTGTACTAAATCGTATGTTCATTCCAATGTCACTCCATACGGTCAATGTAACATGATCACTTCTAGTTCTACTCAATTTCATCTGACGGTGCTTTATCTATGCTATCTCAAAACAAAATCTACATAAATAAATCTCACGGTTTCTCGGTGTGGGAGCGTAGGTTCCGTAGGTCATGCATCAATGCCAAAATGTCCCGAAATTTCTTCAAAATGTTCGAGTTCAGGTAATGTCGTTAGGTTCCTTTCTAGAAATTCAATCTGGGTCTCGTGTCGAGTTGTACGTGTAGCAAGTAGTAATACGATCGGTCTTGAGGCAACTCCCAAGTTCTTGGGTATGGCTGAGCATCAGTGGAAAACACTCTGACCTTGTGAAAGGAGATGCCTGATGTTAAAGCGAAGGGGTATAAAATACTATTAATTTTTACAAGGAAGTACTATTAAATACGATACAATTTTACACAAGATATTTATTTATTTATAGAATGGATATACCTAAACCTTGCTACAACACTTATAGACAGTGTACCTAATCGTACAGTAGTGTAGTTTTTAGTAAGTCCGGTTCGTTCCACAGGGAAATCTTTTAAACAAAGCTTAATGCTATATTAGTTTTAATTAATAAAAATACAAATATATATAAGTAATGTTATTATTATTATAAAAAGGGGGTTTTTACCGTTTAATGACCGGTTTGTCGATTTTTAAAACTTTAGTCGCAGTTAAAACCTAATGTAAAATATTAAATAAATAAAAGACTTAATTTAAAGCGTAAAGTAAATAACGATAATGAAATTGCAATAAATAAAAGTGCGATGAAATAAAATTGCGATAATTAAAAAGTGCGATAATTAAAAGTGCAATTAAATACAATGACAATAAATAAAAATGTGATAATTAGAAGTATAATTAAATATGAAAATAAAGGAATTATATATGAAATAAAATAATTATGCTTATTTAAACTTCCGTAATCATGATGTTTGACGTGTTGATTTTAGTTTATTCCCATGGGTTAATTGTTCTTTGTCCTGGATTATTCAATATGTCCGTCTAGTTTTTGTCCATAACAGTCCATCAGTCATAAATATAAAGTGCGAGTGTCCTCATCAAATTATCCTTATACCCGAAGTTAAATATTCCAACTAATTGGGGACTTAAACTGTAACAAGGTCTTAATACTTTGTTTAATAATTACACCAGGATATTGACTGCGTGTAATCCAAGATTTTAATACTTTGTTATCAATTATGCCAAGTGTCCTTGTACATAATTTCACCCCTGTTTTAATAATTTCATAGACTATTAATCCATTCCCGTGTCCGGTTAAATGAACGATTATTCGTACATATAAATATCCCGCCCATCGTGTCCGATCGAGTGTATATGGTTATTTATAGGTACGTCCAATTGTAAATCTTTATATTAAAATTAACAAACTATCATTTAGTTAAACAAATATAAAGCCCATTAATAGCCCATAGTATAATTTCCACAAGTGTCGTTCTTTTGTCCAAACCCCAATTATGGTACAAAGCCCAATTACCCAATTCTAGTATTTAACCCAACATCATGATTACTTTGTTTTAAATAAGCATAATAATAACTTAGCTACGAGACATAAATTTAAAAAGGAGAACATAACTTACATTGATTATTTATCGCGTAGTGTTACACGGACAGAATTTCGACTTCAAAAACCCGTAAAATAACCTTAACATAACCCAAACTAACTAATATAAAACTAACCTATACTATATATATATATATATATATATATATATATATATATATATATATATTATTACAGAGGGAGTATTATTTATTTTTTTTGTTATTAAAACTCGGCAGAAGCTCGTTGCATTTATAGGACATTTCTGATTTTGGCTGCTCTGCGAGTCTGGAGGTTTAAGCCTTCACAGCTCCGCGAGTGCGGAGTTCCCTGGGCCAGCTCACCAATTTTTGGCCATTTTCTTGTCGACGTTTTATTTAAATATATATAATATATAAATAATTTATATAATTATTTAAATATTATATTATATTCTTGTGCATAGTTGACTCATAATTTTTAGTCCGTTGCATCGGGCGTTGATAGTTGGCTCAGGTTCCGATTCCGGATTTTCGAACGTCCTTTCGTATAATTTAATATCTTGTACTTTGCATTCCGCGACTTGTACTCTTGTCATTTTTAGACGTTTCTTATCAATAAATTGAACCACTTGGATTGTATCTTGTACATTTGAGCTTTTTGGACGTTTGCGTCTTCAAATCGTCGTTTTCGCCTTTTGTCTTCGCACTTATTTATTTAAACAAATATTACTTGAAAATCGAACAATTGCAACTGAAAACTTTACATATTAGAAGGATATTGCTACTAAATATATGTTCATTTGGAACACTATCAAATATCCCCACACTTGAACTTTGCTTGTCCTCAAGCAATACAGAACTTGAAATTAAATCACACGAATCAATTCTTTATTCTTCAAACTTTATACAATAGTGATTTTGATATAGCGGTATGAACAATGATAGTAATAATAGAACCATGGTTAAAGGTGGGTGTGTCATCCACAGTTGCCTCGGGTTCAGGTCAACGACACTTGCAATCAAATAGCCGATTTACTTTCGGTTTCCAAAGTAAAGTGCACATTTAAAAGGCGGTTTAAAGTCCCACGTGACAATGAAAATTTAGATCCTTAAGGAAATTGGATCTTTATGAAAAATTTTGATCTTTTGAAAATTTAAGCTAGATTTTACCCTAGACAAGTTTTCCGGAATAACCCTTCACCAGTGTTGCAAAATATTTTTGTGGGTTTCAGATTTGAAAATTTTAGCTCAAAACTTGCGATTTTGTGTTACCCACTTGCTAACCTTATATTAGGAAAGCAACATGTCCAGTTTACTTGTTCCGTATATTACCTTTCGGCAAACTACCGTCCGGTTGTAAAGGAAAGCGATGAACAAGCAATTGTTATGGCAATGTCTAATGACATGCATTTGATTATGGTCCAAAAACGTGTCAGATGCTATTACTATCCTTTGTAGGAGCAATAGTAAAGATCATCCTATGATTTTTCGGTCTGGCACAAGGTCCTGTCTTCGACCATGCTATGCAACCACCGTTCTTATGGTTGATGCCTGATTTGGTTCATATGACCTAATGAATTCCAGGTGAATTCCTAGGATTTTACGTTCAATGGTAATGAACGTATTGAAAATGGGTTTTCAGAAAACAAATCGGTTTTATTTTTGATCAAATTATTTTCTCGTTCAAGCTCGAGTTTAGATATCGTTGAATTCCATGAGTTTGTAATTCTCAATCTTTAAGGTCAATCTCAAGGATTGAGTAATATCATGCTTAAAAGCTGATTTTTAATCTTTAAGGAGATTATCCTTTCTGGGGGTCTGATTCATTAGTCTTATCAAGCTAATTTGCACGGCGCCCTCCCCATTTTACAAGACAGATCCTCTCATGGTTAGGATAAGTCTGACCACATGGTGACCCTGTTTGATGCTGAGGTCCGTGGATTTCCTGCTGATTTTAGAGATGACTTTTCTAGATTTTTCGTCAACCTACAGCTGGTCTGGACTACAACTTCTTGACCTAAATCAAGAAGCGCGTGTCTTTTCCGGAAGACTTTACTTCCTTTTAATGATGGAATTGATTCATCGTGTAGATCCATCTATTCTTTCAAAAGTATTACAATAAATCGGGTAAAACAGTTAATTTAGTCCAAAACAAAAGCACCTGCAATAACTTTACAGAAACATGTGATAGATAGTTTTTAATTGAATAACTTGGTACATTCTCCCCACACTTGGCTTTTTTCATGCGTCTTTTTATATCTTAATAAATAAATTCAAGCGTTTTAGTTGTTTCTCAATTTATGTCCTCTTTTTAGGGTAACAATAATTTCGGTATTAACACATAGTTTTATCATTCATAAATATGTATAAACATGATTTTGAATTCATTTAGTTGAAAAATTTTAAAATTTTTACAATATTTAGAAAATAAGCCAAGTATAAATCCGAGAGAATTTATAACCCTTCCTCACACTTGAGATCATGCAATGCCCTCATTTGCATGAAATCAGACTCTAATTATAAATTCATGAGGGTAATTAGTGTAGAAAAGTGATTGAAAATACCCAGTTTGTAATTACAAAGCTCGTCGAATGATAGATGGCGCGCCTCATCGTTCATTCCTTCTTGTTTTATCACACATGTTTTTCTTCAAAAACGGTTGCTTTTCTGAACTGTTATCTAATATTTGAAAATACGTCTTTACCTTAACTCATCATGCATTTTTATTAACGAGTTATGCACTAACCCGAACCCCTAATTTAACGTTAAGTGGGGTTAGACTTCCCCACACTTAGCTGACGACATTTGAAGTCGGTAGAATAAGTTCCACGAATTAAAATAGTGAGCCAGTTATTTACATCTCGGGTGGTGTATAATATATCAATGGGTTTAAAGTTTAGAATCACCCGATTGTCACTACTTAATTCTTTTTTAAGTGTAGCTTTTAGTAAATGGATATGTCTCTTTTCTGGTTCTTGGTCAAATGGATCGTTATACACCGACATACATACTATAGGGTGGACAATTCCTAACATTTCCTTCCGTTCATTCTCGGGATCAAAGGTTTCACCTTTATTACCCAATTGGATGAAATTCGAGGTGTCAATATCTATTACAGCTCGTAGTTCATCTTCGATGGATGACTCGTCTATTGAGAATATTGGGTTGGAAGGTTGTGGAATGGTGAATTTCGGGATCGAAGTAGATTCTTCTTCATTAACGGTACTTATCAGTCCCACTACTTTGGTCTCGGAGGTAAAATTTTCAACGTTATCATTTTCCCAAGAGTACCAATTTGTCACCCTTACTTCTTCTTCATTCATTGATTGATCGATGATTTCGTCGGTAGAGGCTAATGTGTCGATATGTTGTGAAATTGGTAAAGCTGAATAAAAAGTATCATCGGGATAATTGGTGATTTCGGAGCTCTCGAATTCATCAAAATTCGATGATATGAGATTTTCTTGCACATGACTCCTCAGATCAACAGGTGTGTAATCTGATAGAGTTTCAGCTTGCCGATTTACAAACTCTCTCATTTGTTCATTTTGAGCATCAAGTTCTTCGAGTTTGATTTTCATATAATCTAAAGAATTTTCAGGCACATAATTTTCCTCGTCTTCTGGTTGTTGAGTTTGGATATATTCTTGGGAATAATCCCAATTTGAATTGTATTCCTCATAATCATTCCATTCAGGTTCTATGGGTGCATAATTTTTCATAGGAACGTAATAATAACATTCCCATGTTGAGTGATAATCTCCACAGATTTCACAACCAGTTATTGTTTTGTCATTCGTGATCCAAGATTGACCGAACGAATTGTCATCAACACCCGTTTGAGAGTATTGATTAAATTGATTTCAGATGTCATAAAGAGTTTCCAAAATATTCTCGAGATTTTCCATAATGCGCTTATTACCAAATTTTAGCTACAATGGGGTGCATTTACTAATTATCCTATTAGTTATAAAACTAAAAATTATATAAGTTATCAAATTAATAGACATTTCTGATTTTGCCCACGTTTCGAATAGCCAATAGATGCAGCAGGTAGCCATGACCCTTTAAATCGGAAGCCCACAACTCGCCACTAACAAATCCAGCTATTACTACGAACCAGAAAATTTGGATGTCTATCAATTTAACCGCTTAAAATAATTTTTCGTTTGGAATTTTAGAGAAGAAATAGAAAATCTATGTCCTAAAAACTAGCGTGTCGAGAAATAAGAACGAAAAAGATTACGCGTTGAAAAAAATGTCGAAAAATAAAAATAAGAAAGTAGCGCGTCTAAACTTAAAAAGGCACTAAAAACTAAAAATTAAAAGTTGCGTCTAAAAATATTAAAGCTTAAAAGAAATACTATATCCCAAATGGCAATAACTTAAAAAGGAACTAAAAACTAAAAACGGTGTCACAAAATTCTAAAGCACCTAGATCTTAGTCTAAAGAAAAAGCACTTAAGGGATTTTACGGCAAAGCCTAAAAATCTAGAAATAAAAATAACTATGGCAAAAACTATGACTTAAAACTAAATACGAACGATAAAAAAAATACAAATTATGCTAAAACAAATAAAAAGATACAAAATATAAAAATAAACTTAAAGTTTATAAAATTATAACTTTTATAAAAATATTATTTTTATATTATTTATTTTATAAAAGTATTAATTTATATATTTATTTAAACTAATTAAACTTAAAAATACAAATTAATTAATAAAACTAAACTAAATAATAAAATACTAAAAACCTAATTAGGGTTTAATTATAATAAATAATAATACACCGTAATAAATGCGAAACTAGGGTTGATCAGGCGTGTCAGGGTACCTCCGCGAGTGCGGATGAACCCAGTTCAAATACTCGGCGAGTCGCAGAGGGTTCAGTTTCAGCTGAGAAAGGTTCGATTTTTATGCAGGTTCGGATTTTTTTTATTTTTTTACTTTTTCTGTTTTTCTGTTTTATAAAATATAAAAAATATAAATATAACTTAAATAAAAATTTAATTTTAAAAATAAAATAAAAATACTTATTTACTTTATAAATATTATAAACTCTTAAAAATATAAATATATTATTTTTTTATTTTTTTATTTTTATTATTTTTAAAACTTATATTTTTATAAAAAGAACTTAACAAAAACTTTTTTTTTCTTTCTTATTTTTAGCGTTGCACTTTCGGCGTTTAAGTTCCCCGGCAGCGGCGCCAAAAACTTGATGTTAAAGCGAAGGGGTATAAAATACTATTAATTTTTACAAGGAAGTACTATTAAATACGATACAATTTTACACAAGATATTTATTTATTTATAGAATGGATATACCTAAACCTTGCTACAACACTTATAGGCAGTGTACCTAATCGTACAGTAGTGTAGTTTTTAGTAAGCCCGGTTCGTTCCACAGGAAAATCTTTTAAACAAAGCTTAACACTATATTAGTTTTAATTAATAAAAATACAAATATATATAAGTAATATTATTATTATAAAAGGGGGTTTTTACCGTTTAATGACCGGTTTGTCGATTTTTAAAACGTTAGTCGCAGTTAAAACCTAATGTAAAATATTAAATAAATAAAAGACTTAATTTAAAGCGTAAAGTAAATAACGATAATGAAATTGCAATAAATAAAAGTGCGATGAAATAAAATTGCGATAATTAAAAAGTACGATAATTAAAAGTGCAATTAAATACAATGACAATAAATAAAAATGTGATAATTAGAAGTATAATTAAATATGAAAATAAAGGAATTATATATGAAATAAAAGAATTATGCTTATTTAAACTTTCGTAATCATGATGTTTGACGTGTTGATTTTAGTTTATTCCCATGGGTTAATTGTTCTTTGTCCTGGATTATTCAATATGTCCGTCTAGTTTTTGTCCATAACAGTCCATCAGTCATAAATATAAAGTGCGAGTGTCCTTGTCAAATTATCCTTATACCCGAAGTTAAATATTCCAACTAATTGGGGACTTAAACTGTAACAAGGTCTTAATACTTTGTTTAATAATTACACCAGGATATCGACTGCGTGTAATCCAAGATTTTAATACTTTGTTATCAATTATGCCAAGTGTCCTTGTACATAATTTCACCCCTGTTTTAATAATTTCATAGACTATTAATCCATTCCCGTGTCCGGTTAAATGAACGATTATTCGTACATATAAATATCCCGCCCATCGTGTCCGATCGAGTGTATATGGTTATTTATAGGTACGTCCAATTGTAAATCTTTATATTAAAATTAACAAACTATCATTTAGTTAAACAAATATAAAGCCCATTAATAGCCCATAGTCTAATTTCCACAAGTGTCGTTCTTTTGTCCAAACCCCAATTATGGTACAAAGCCCAATTACCCAATTTTAGTATTTAGCCCAACATCATGATTACTTTGTTTTAAATATGCATAATAATAACTTAGCTACGAGACATTAATTTAAAAAGGAGAACATAACTTACATTGATTATTTATCGCGTAGTGTTACACGGACAGAATTTCGACTTCAAAAACTCGTAAAATAACCTTAACATAACCCAAACTAACTAATATAAAACTAACCTATACTATATATATATATATATATATATATATATATATATATATATATATATATATATATATATATATATTATTATTATTATTACAGAGGGAGTATTATTTATTTTTTTTGTGTTTAAAACTCGGCAGAAGCTCGTTGCATTTATAGGACATTTCTGATTTTGGCTGCTTCGTGAGTGCGGAGGTTTAAGCCTTCAAAGCTCCGCGAGTGCGGAGTTCCCTGGGCCAGCTCACCAATTTTTGGCCATTTGCTTGTCGACGTTTTATTTAAATATATATAATATATAAATAATTTATATAATTATTTAAATATTATATTATATTCTTGGGCATAGTTGACTCATAATTTTTAGTCCGTTGCATCGGGCGTTGATAGTTGGCTCAGGTCCCGGTTCCGGATTTTCGAACGTCCTTTCGTATAATTTAATATCTTGTACTTTGCGTTCCGCAACTTGTACTCTGGTCATTTTTAGACGTTTCTTATCAATAAATTGAACCACTTGGATTGTATCTTGTACATTTGAGCTTTTTGGACATTTGCGTCTTCAAATCGTCGTTTTCGCCTTTTGTCTTCGCACTTATTTATTTAAACAAATATTACTTGAAAATTGAACAATTGCAACTGAAAACTTTACATATTGGAAGGATATTGCTACTAAATATATGTTCATTTGGAACACTATCAAATATCCCCACACTTGAACGTTGCTTGTCCTCAAGCAATACAGAACATGAAATTAAATCACACGAATCAATTCTTTATTCTTCACATAGCAGTAAAAAGAAACGGTAGCATGCAACAAGTTCATACGGCAGTATAAGTAAGCAGTAACATGCAGTAATATAATACAGTAGCATGCAGCAGTTCCGCAGAAGCAGGTAAACAAGCAAGTTGTAGATTAGTCCTATTAGTGAATCCTACTCGGCCTGCTCTAGACTCACTAATGCAACCTAATTCCCTACAACCAACGCTCTGATACCAAATGTGACGCCCCGTACAAAACCATCGTGTACGATTCGTCAACAACAGGATCTTTACACGGTCAAATACTACATGCTGTTTGAAAACCAGTTTTGCATTCATAAAAAGATAGCGTTTACAAAAGATAACGTGACACAAAGGTCGTTACAAAGTCATTATTTGAAAATAACATAAGTTACAAACGCAAGATAAAAGTTCCATGATTGAGAAATCTCTAAGTAATGCATCAGAAATCTAAAATAGCAGGTCCATAACAGCAAGTCTATAACATCAAGACAGCAAGTCTAACAGCGAAAGCAACAACGTCTAAGCACCTGAGAAATACACGCTTAAAAAGTCAACATTAAAGTTGGTGAGCTATAGTTTGTTTGTAATCAGTAACGTAATGTAGACCACGAGATTTCAGTGCTTCAACCAACAGTTTAAATCAGTGTTTCAAATCAGTATGATAAAATATATGCTTATCCGTGGGTACCCAGTAACTAACTTAACGTAATAGTAATACCCCCCAAAAGTACATTTGGCGAGTGCGTATGTCCTCGAAGTATCAAACACCCGTTAAATGCTAGCGCGACTAGCCCGAGTTGGGATGTCAAACCCTATGGATCCATATCTAATATTCGTGTTCACCGGTTCAAAACCAATGATTAAACGTTACCGTGCTAAGGAGAATCTTTATGCCGTTATATAACCCACACATATGTAAAGTTAAAGTTCTCGTGTCAAGTAAGTAAAACATAAAAAACGTGTATTCTCAGTCCCAAAAATAGTATAAGTAAAAAGGGAAGCTATAACTTACAGTGAATAAGCAGTAAAAGTCGATACGAAATGTATGCAGGTAGTAAGTCGGTCCGAAAGGTCGTCAACCTAAGTCAAAGGTCACTAGGTCAGTATGTTGTCCCAAAAGGTTAAAAGTGAATAAATTAAGTTTAAATGTCATCATCGACATCATCATTATCATCATCATTCATCAATACTAAGGTAAGTTTAACAAGAATAGAGATCGAAACAAAAAGCTGACTTCGGACAGATGTTACGACCTCTATACAAATCGAAAAGACACGTAGTCAGTGGCTATGGCTCCGTATGTGAGTCCTATAACCGCTGACCAATTTTCAGAACCTAACTCATCTTCGTTTGACCGTGGTGACGGTTTAAGTGTGAGTAGGTCAGAAATTTCAGCACAACGTTACAAGGGTGTAGTGACTTTCGGAAGGCCATAAATCCTAAACCGTATATCGGATTAAGTAGAGTCCCAAACGAAAATCCATCTACTCGAAACGAACTATCTGAAAATTTGTTTTCCAGAAGCTCAGGAGTCGGATGAAACCCTGAAAAACAGCAAACAAGTGCTCCAGTGAGGTTCTTGGTGCTTGATGCTCATCACGGTTCTCATCCTTGATGCTTGTAAGCTTCAAGTGTACAACTCTTTGATGTTTTAGCATCACTTTGACCTAGGTTCAACCATCAACACACAACTAAAAGTAAAATCTATCATTCTACAAATTTTGAACATCAAGATTGCCTCTTTATTGCATGAATCCAATAAAGCTTCAACCTTTGTCCATTTTACACAAGTTCATGCATCTATATCATATGTGATGATGAAGACTTGATCTTTATCATCACAACAAACACAAAAAGGTTCCAAGTAAGTGAGATCTACAATAATAACTTAGATCTCAAGTATTAAGAAAACCCTAAGCTAGAAAGCTTGGATCTTTACAAGATTAATGAGACCATAAGCTAGAAAGCTAAGATCTTTAACAAAGTAATGAAAGTAATGAGACCATAAGATAAAAAGCTAAGATCTTAATCATAATAATGAAACCCTAAGCTAAAAAGCTTGAATCTTTAGTGTTCTGGAAGATCTTGAAGCATAAAGCTTGGATCTTTAAGATACATGAAGATCATAAACACAAGTTTTGATTTTTATAACAAAATAAAGAAATTACAACTAGATCTAACAAGTAAATGAAGATTCCAAGCTAGAAAGCTTGAATCTTTCATGTTCTTGAAGGATTCAAACCCAAGTTTGAATCTATAAGATATAACAAGATCAAAAGCTAAAAGCTAGATCCATAATATGATGATGATGATGTCGTGGATGAGAAGAAGAGAAAGAAAGTTTAAAACTTACACTTTTTAGAGTGAGAAAGACTAGAGAGAATTAGAGAGTAAGTGTGTGTAAATTACAAATGAAATCAAGTGTGAAATGAGTGAGCTAAGACTTGTATTTATAGTGGGAATGGGTGAGGCAAGGCCCTCATGGCCGTAGGTTTAGGAGGGTACAAGTGGGGGGACAACTTTTGCTTTTTGGTTAATGGTTGTCTAAAGTTGGTGCTTATGTTAGGATCCCATGCAACATTAAGGATAATACTTAACAAAAATGCTAGTATGTTCCCTCTAATAAATGGGCATTTCTATTTCATTAATATAAGTCACTAACTTATTATAATTGGGCTAATTAAATAGTCCACTAGCTAGTGTAGGGTAGACTAAAGTCCAACAAGGTAGAAAGTCCAACAAGACTAACTAGTGTGCTCTAGTAAATTACTAAGCGTAATTAAGCATCCATAAACTCAAGTAATTGTTATTATAAAATAACAATTAGTGTTTCATAGTCGTAATATTCCGATTATGACCAAAGTTAAACATGTACCGAAATACATAGCTCGTTTCAAACGTCAAGTGACACCAACGATCGTAAAAGCTTTCGGGGATCAAGTTAAGTGATTACACACTTAATAGCTTATTGTAAGATATTAACCAAAGTAATTAATCATTAAATAAGATCCCAGATCATAAACTAGCTCAGTACGCACATATACGCAGTTTCGTGAAAGCACAAAGCGCAAAAGCAAGTCGAAAAAGCCGGGTCGTTACATTACCCACATGCTAAAGAAAATTTCGTCCCGAAATTTTGAGGAGTGACCAACAATGGTACCGTTTTTGAATAAGAAGGAGCGTATCAAAGTTTCGTGAGACACGTGGGCTCAAAAGTGAGTTATTTACCTTGAAAGGTACTTGGGCGTAAGAATTGGTATATGCCATTAATTAAGTCTCTTGTCCTAAGAGATCAACAAATTTTTATTTCGTTTCTTGCGAACACGAATGTGTCATCCGAATATATACCGAATATATAAAATATAAATCTGTATTTTATATGTATACACTGTATTATATATTTATATATTAGTATATATGTATTTATCTATATATATGTAACTGAATTTTGTATATGTGTGTGTTTAATTTATAGTTAATAAATATAAATACTAGTTCTATTATCATTAATAATAATACTAATAGTAATTATATTTATAATATTTATAAGATTTATAGATAATAATAAAAATGATAATAATAATAATAATAATATCTAATAATACTAATATTAATAATTAAAATAATAATGATGATAATAATATTACTAATACTAATATTAATAAATAATGGTAGTTATAATAATAATTATAAAAATGGTAATGATCATATTATTAATGATAAAAATAATAATTTTTAAAGATAATACTTAATAATGATACTAGTAATAACAAGTTACATGTTTCATTTTTTCCATATATATCTAATATATATAATAATATAATAACATTGATATTAATAATACTGATACTAATATTAATATTAATAGTAATAATGAAAGTAATAATAATATTACTATAATAACTATATTTTTAATTTGTAGTTACATTTAATATATTAATATTTCATATTGTTAATTATGTAATAATAATAATATGTTAATAATAATAACAATAATAATGATTTTAATCAATTTAATAATCATTAATAATAATGATAATATTAATAAAAATGATAATAATAATATTATTGGTGATACCAATTATATTACTTATAATAATACTAATTATAGTAATACTTATTATTAATGATAATAATAAGATTAGTAATAATAATTTATCACTTTATATATACCATATTTCTTATCTACAGATAATAATCTTAATAATAATAGTATTGATATTAAAAGAAACAACAATATTATTATAACAATTAATAATTAAATTTAGTATTTTAGTATTATATGTTATTGCTTATGTAATATAACTATATAATGTATATTATAGAACTAATATTGAATATTAAGTTTTTATACATTTTAACATATATTACAATATACATATAATATTAATTATATACAGAAATCATATATTTATATATAAGTTCATTTTAATTATTTTATATCTTAATTCACATATTTAATTTTAATGTTTATTTTATAATTTCCAATTATATATATATACGTACATTTATATAAATATACATATTTATTTACAAATAATTGTTCGTGAATCGTCGGGAATAGTCAGAGGTCAATTGAATATATGAAAACAGTTCAAAAATTTCCAAGATTCAATTAAATAGACTTTGCTTATCGTGTCAAAACCATATAAAATTAAGTTTAAATTTGGTCGGAAATTTCCGGGTTGTCACAGTACCTACCCGTTAAAGAAATTTCGTCCCGAAATTTGATTAGAATCATCATGATTGACAATAAATATGTTTTCATGACTCATACGAGTTAAAACTAGAGTTTTATCATCAATGGTTAATATGGATAAAACAATTTGTTTATGTGAAGAGTATGAGTGAAGCTATCACAAAAGAGTGATATGAGAAAATGAAATTTGTCTTAACTTCTGACGTAGTCATGATTGATTTTCCAAAATTTAAAAGGTTTAAAGAATATCATCGTGATCTATATAAGATCTGATTCTTTGGGAATTAAGGAAATTAAGATCCTCTTTGGTTAAATGCGATAATCTGTTTTGATTTCTCTGTCGGATATTTCACTATAAATCCACCCTCTTCATTTCCTTATTTTCACAGCTCACACCTTTTATTCTTTCTCTCTTAATTCAAACTTTTGTTTTCTCTTCTAGACTTTAAGTCAAACTAATAATGATCCAGAATTCGTAGGTATGGAGTTTCGAATGAACATGACTAATGTTCTAAGAGAGATTGTAATAACACGATCTTGATTGGTTAAATTACCAGAATTCAAGAGAAAAGATAGAATTATTAGGATGATATGTTTGTAGATTAGATAGAATGTAAGAGTCATGTAACATGGCACCTGATGACATTATGGTCTGTGAATCATCAAGTTCCATTAGAAACTCAGCATGACTTACTGTAATATAATCACGTTGATCAAGTGTCATTATATTATACTAACTCATGCATCAATTTCCAGCACTACTTCAAAACATTCATATTTTAAACTCGAAGATTTACAGAATATAGAACTAAAACAGTTTCCTTTTATGAGATAACACAGATAGTGCGGAGAGATAATTAATATCGGACGAGAATATTTATGAAGATATCTTCAGAAATATTGAGGATATTTATAATGAAAGATATGATGATATCTTATAATTTCTAATATCGTTGAATGATGATGAAGATTTGTACGTAAAAGTGTAGAGTCAAGAGCAAGGTATTCGTTAATGACTTCAGCAGATACTGAATCATTTGGATTCTTTGAAGGCAGGTTTAGTATTTGTGATTTGCCCACAGCCTCCTTCCTGATTTGCTTAATCCGTTTTCCAGATCCAGCTTTTTTGAGCTTTGTCAACATACTATTCTTTATCCTCAAACTTCTGACGGTTAAGGTCGTTTACGGTTGTCTACAGTTTATTCAGCTTTTTCAACATTTTAGATTATTGATTCATAGACTGGGTGCTTTTCAGAATTTCAGAATAGAAGATCATAATTCTAAGAGATAAATGTTATATGTATACATATAACTGTTGATGTAGAAACACTGCGAGATTTCAAAGTACTGATTGCTGATTCCTGATAATTGGTATGGTAGTTCTTGTTAAAGATGTGAATGAGTATATGAATAGGTTTTAACGAACAAATATAATGGTTCTTCAGAGAGACTTAAGCCAATGAGTAATGAAGTTGCTGGTAAATTTACTGCTAATGTGTTGGAATATAAACGATTCTCCGGTAACGATGATGAAGAGGTAATCTTTATAATAAGATTTATTCGAATGAAAAATTGAAGTTGATTTGCTGGAGCTGTGACAAAATTGGCTAATTTGAAAAGGGATTGCAAAGTTATTTTTGGTAATAACCATGCCAAAGGAGCTAGCACAGATATGTGTTAAACGTTTACTCAAGTTCCGAGAGTTTTTCAGATGCATAACTATATGCATAAATCTTTTCTTCCGTAGATGAAGTGCGATTGGTTCATCCCCCTCGATTGAGGTGTTTTCAAGAATTATGAAAGGTTTGAACGCAGATTGTAATCGTCAAGATACAAATGAGGTTTAAGATGAAATCAAGTGAAGCAACCCAGGTAACAGGTTCCCCGTAGCATGATATTGTCCGCTTTGCCCGCAGGCGCACGGCTTTTTTTTGGCGACCACACACGAGAAGTACTTTCCTAGGAGGTCACCCCTCCTGGTAGTGCTCTCGCCTGAGCACGCTTAACTACAGAGTTCTCATGGGATCTACTGCGGTTGTGGTCCCAAAACGCGTCATGCTAGGAAAGGTCTCCACACCCTTATAAGACATGCTTCGTTCCCCTCTCCAACCGATGTGGGACGGATGTAACACGGGTGTTACAATCCTCCCCCCTAATGGGACACAGCGTCCTCGCTGTGCACGTTTGGTCCGGGGCCTGGCTCTGATACCATCTGAAGCGACCCAGGTAACAGGTTCCCCGTAGCATGTTACATCAAGTGGCAAACTTGAAGAATTATTTAGTTTTATATGTTATAATCAATATTTTAATTCATTTTAATTGTCCAATGTTGGTAGTCCACAGTTAGTAGTCCACAGTTAGCAATTCAATAATATATATAGTTTAATATATAATATTCGAATTAATTAATACGTATCGTGACCCATTGTATACATGTCTCAGACTCGATCACAACTCAAAGTATATATATTATTGTAGAATTAACCTCAACCCTGTATAGCTAACTCGAGCATTACTGCATATAGAGTGTCTATGGTTATTCCAAATAATATATATAGATGCGTCAATATGATATGTCAAAACCTTGTATACGTGTCCCGATATTTAAAGTGCGTAAAATAAATAACAGAAATTAAATGACGATAAATAAAATTGCGAGAATTAAAATTGCGATAATTAAATTGCGATAAATAAAATGTAATAAAGAATTAACAGTTAGCTAGGAACAGTTAGCTAGGATTTTGTTAGCGTGGATTCTTAACAAAATATCTCATAGTTAATTTCTTTGTTTCTAACAAATTTTATTTCGTCCAATGTTTTCTTCATTATGCCACTTGTTGGATTATGATAGGTCAAAATCCAAATATGAAATTGAATGAAACTGGTTATTCTGCGGTGAACGGATACGTATATCTGTGGATGTAAGTAGGATAGTAAATGACTGTTGAATCAGATTGGAAGAATGTACAGTGTAACTTATTAATGTGAAATCTAAATATTCCTCGGGTATTACCTACCCGTTAAAATATTTTCACCATTAACAGTTTGTACGAAAGAATTTTTAATTACAATCTTTGTGAAAATATACTTACATATATATTTTCTTCAGATGTAATCATGGATTTAATGAGTTAATATAGTATTAAACTCATTTGATTTACCGTCAAAACTAGAATACATAATCTCTATAACATTAGAGATTACATAATCGCCATGAAGAACGAAGATAAGTAATGTTGAACGATACGTTGAACGATGATTATACTCGAGGTACAGAATGAGATGTTGAGGCATGGATTGTTGATGGTACTGGTGCTGTTACTGATGGTACTGTTGGTGCCGATGATGTTGTTGAAGCTGGTAAATTTTGCACCATATTTTCCAAGGCTACAACTCGGGTGCGAAGCTCGTTGACTTATTACTTCCGGGATGATTGTTGGTAGGAACGAGTGAATGAATAAGGTTTAGAATTTTAGATAGAATATAATCGTGGAGAGATACTCTGGAAATGAGTGTGAAAATGGTGTTTCGAATTGTTTCGCCGGTAAGTGCTTTAGGTTCTTCACCAAGAGTGCAGGTTGGCGGGGTGGAAAGGATCGCCTTATTCTCGTCTCCATCGGTTAAGTCGACTACGAACCCATCCCCAATTCATCCAGAATTGAAGATGACTAATTGGTTGATCCATTTCGTTTACACTCCTTTCGGAGCTCAGGTGAATATCCATATCGGAATAGCTGACAAAATAACTATCGGAATAGCTATCGGAATTCGAGGGACTCGAACTGGTTGGAGGATTCATCTCGTACGATCAGATGAAGGATTTTCGATAAGAAATAGATTATAGGATGTAGATTAGTACCCTGCAATACATAATTTACATATGCATATATAATACTAAAATCCCATAAGTTACGGAAGAATCTACAGAAGCTGTCAGGTAAAGGTAACAATAACATATACGGTAAGATGTGAATTTATCTACACACTGTCTATGCAATAGAGGCAGTAAGATGTGTCTCGACTTTAAGGATGGTAAGCATGTAATTTTCGACACGAAATGATAAGAAAAACTTTTGATATGCAGACACGGTCGAAGTCCAGACTCACTAATGCATCCTAACAACTATCAGTTAGACACACTAATGCAAGACCTGGTTCGATAAGACCAATGCTCTGATACCAACTGTAAAGACCCTTCATAATCCATAAGGACGAATACAATAACATATAAATACATTGCGAGATATCTGACCTCTATATGATACATTTTACAAACATTGCATTTGTTTGTAAAAGACAAACTTTCTTTACATCGAAAGTTGACGGCATGCATACCATTTCATAATACAACCAACTATAATTGACTTAATAAAAATCTTGATGAACTCAACGACTCGAATGCATCGTCTTTTGAAATATGTCATGAATGACTCCAAGTAATATCTCTAAAATGAGCAAAAGCACAGTGGAAGATTTCTTTCATACCTGAGAATAAACATGCTTTAAAGTGTCAATCAAAAGGTTGGTGAGTTCATTAGTTTATCGTAAACATTCATTTTCATCATTTTAATAGACCACAAGATTTCAGATATTTAATTGTACACGTAACCTGAGTACATAATAACACGCGTAACCCGCGAATTAAAATTCATTCATATGGTGAACACCTGGTAATCGACATTAACAAAACGCGTCTAGAATATCCCCATCATTCTGGGACTCTCATCAGACATGATAAAATCGAAGTACTAAAGCATCCGTAACCCGGATGGGGTTTGTTAGGCCCAATAGATCTATCTTTAAGATTCGCGTCAATTAGGGTTTCTGTTCCCTAATTCTTAGATTACCAGACTAAAAAGGGTGATATTCGATTCGATAATCCAACCATAGAATGTAGTTTCGATTACTTGTGTCTATTTCGTAAAACATTTATAAAAGCAGTGCATGTATTCTCAGTCCCAAAAATATATATTGCAAAAGCATTTAAAAAGGGAGCAAATGAAACTCACAATACAATATTTTGTAGTAAAAATATTCATACGACGATACTGAACAATGCAAGGTTGGTCTCGGATTCACGAACCTATATCATTTGTATATTCATTAATACATATAATTGTAATCGAATAAATATATATTATTATTAGTGATGTAATTTATATATTTAATAATTTATAAGTTTCATTATTTATATATTTTCATTTTATATATATAATTGTTAATATAGTTAAGTTATGTGTATTAAATATATTTTTATATAAATATCATCTATTAATAATTGTAAATATACTAGATTAAGGATAATAATAATAATGATAGTAATAATAATAATAATAAAAATTTTAATTTTAATTTTTTTTAATGATAACTTTAATAAAAGTAACAACTAATAAAAATGTTAAATTTTAAGAAAACTGATAATTTTGTTAATTTTAATTATAATGGTGAAAATAATTTTAATAATATTAATAATTGTATTAATAATAAAAATAATAAAATGATACTTTACGTTAATATTGTAATGATAATAATAATAACAGTGGTAATAATAATAACAACCTTAATAATAATTATAGTAATAATAATATTAGTAGTTATAATACTAATAATAACAACACTAATAATAACAATAATAATAATCATACTAATAATGTTAATAATAATAATACTTATCATATCAATAATAATAATAATAATAATAATAATAATAATAGTAATAATTAGTATTAACAATAATAATAATAATAATAATAATAATAATAATAATAATAATAATAATAATAATAATAATAATAATAATAATAATTATTATTATTATTATTATTATTATAATGGAAATGAGAAAAAATGTATACCCTCCTAAAAAGAAATACTCCAGACGGGACTCGAACCCAAGACTACTCGCTAACCCGTATACACTCCTGACCATGGAACCATTGTTGTTTTTCTACTTTAAATCTCAACTCAATTTAATATAAACCGTTTTCTGTTTCATCTTTTTCTTTCTTCTTCACTTAATCATTCTATCAGAATCAATGCATAACAACAAAAATACTTTGATTTAGCATTGTAATTAAAACAGAGGCAACCTATAATTGTGATTTTTGATTTAACAGACCGAAAAAAAATAAACAGAAAAAGCAGAAGCCTGCTGTGTTCGCGAAAACAAATACAACCTCAAACTTGATTCAATTATTACGACGTTTTTAGACTAAGATCATAACATGAATTATGTTGAAAATCACCATTAGAAACTGCCTGAATCATCAATTGAACCTATAACATCATCACATTTACGAATTTCTTCATGAACACAAGTTTGACTTTTTGTAAAAATAACTTTGACTCTAAAATTCATCTTTGATTTTGTAATTTAAGATTTGAAATTTTGTATAAAGATTCACGACGTACCTTTGATCACTTTTGCATTTTTAGTTTTTGAAAATTCTTATGAAATCAAGCTTTTCACAAAATGGAATGAAAACAGAGGTACGAGCTTTATAAACTAAGTTTTCTGTTTTTAATTTCCACAAATGCAGTTCTGTAATCTATAAATAAAACTGAATAATTGAAATAGAACCCTGATGTGATTAATTGAGAGGGACTTGTAACAAAATTTGACAATTACACAAATCATAAACAGATAGATGGTCGACAGAATTTTCAATCAGGAACAAAAAAATTGAATAAAAACAAATAAAATCAAGCTGTAATGTTTAATAGATTGGTACGATTAATATAGATAGGTAACGAGTTGGAGACATGACAAAAGAATCGAATACAGTTTGATTAGGATAGGAAACTGATTCATTTTTTTTATATAAATCTGTATATATATTTTTATATATATCTATACCTATTTATATATAAATCAAGCTGTTTATATTTATATATATATATATTGTTTATATATAAATCTGTATTTTATATGTATACACTGTATTATATATTTATATATTAGTATATATGTATTTATCTATATATATGTACCTGAATTTTGTATATGTGTGTGTTTAATTTATAGTTAATAAATATTAATACTAGTTCTATTATCATTAATAATAATACTAATAGTAATTATATTTATAATATTTATAAGATTTATAGATAATAATAAAAATGATAATAATAATAATATCTAATAATACTAATATTAATAATTAAAATAATAATGATGATAATAATATTACTAATACTAATATTAATAAATAATGGTAGTTATAATAATAATTATAAAAATGGTAATGATCATATTATTAATGATAAAAACAATAATTTTTAAAGATAATACTTAATAATGATACTAGTAATTACAAGTTACATGTTTCATTTTTTCCATATCTATCTAATATATATAATAATATAATAACATTGATATTAATAATACTGATACTAATATTAATATTAATAGTAATAATGAAAGTAATAATAATATTACTATAATAACTATATTTTTAATTTGTAGTTACATTTAATATATTAATATTGTATATTGTTAATTATGTAATAATAATAATATGTTAATAATAATAACAATAATAATGATTTTAATCAATTTAATAATCATTAATAATAATAATAATATTAATAAAAATGATAATAATAATATTATTGGTGATACCAATAATATTACTTATAATAATACTAATTATAGTAATACTTATTATTAATGATAATAATAAGATTAGTAATAATAATTTATCACTTTATATATACCATATTTCTTATCTACAGATAATAATCTTAATAATAATAGTATTGATATTAAAAGAAACAACAATATTATTATAACAATTAATAATTAAATTTAGTATTTTAGTATTATATGTTATTGCTTATGTAATATAACTATATAATGTATATTATAGAACTAATATTGAATATTAAGTTTTTATACATTTTAACATATATTACAATATACATATAATATTAATTATATATAGAAATCATATATTTATATATAAGTTCATTTTAATTATTTTATATCTTAATTCACATATTTAATTTTAATGTTTATTTTATAATTTCCAATTATATATATACATACATTTATATAAATATGCATATTTATTTACAAACAATTGTTCGTGAATCGTCGGGAATAGTCAGAGGTCAATTGAATATATGAAAACAGTTCAAAAATTTCCAAGATTCAATTAAATAGACTTTGCTTATCGTGTCGAAACCATATAAAATTAAGTTTAAATTTGGTCGGAAATTTCTGGTTTGTCACAGTTTCCAATCAATTTCGACCTAAAATCATGTCGTACATGATTCGACCTAAAGATCATGAATACGATATCCCACTATCATATGGTAAGTAATTTGTAATCAATTGTACTGTTGTTTTTCAGTAAGGATTTGAAATGAATTATGAACCCTAATTTTTCTTTTTCTTTTGTACTACAGGAGAGTATGATTTGTTGTTTACATAGAAGCTGCATCATGGTAGAGAGTTTACTGAAACTCCAGGGAGGGAATATATCAACGGTAAAGTATCTTACATTGATCTTCTTGATGTAGACATGTTTTCAATCCACGAGCTGGATACAATAATTCAGGATCTAGGATATGATGGTTTTCAGGTAGTTGTGTATCATTTTCTAAGACCTAATTGTGACCTTGATTTCGGTTTAGAACCATTAGGCTCAGATGATGATGTTCGACACTTTGCTAAATTTGTGAGAGAGTGTAGAAAAAAACAGAAGGTTGTGGAAATGTCTGTTTATTGTGAACATGGACTTAAACCCAAGGTGAACCCTTTTGTTAGTCCAACTGGTAGAATTAAGTTTGTGTCAGAGGAGATTGTTGAGGAAAACCATAATCAAGTAAAGACACCATCATCAACTAAAAAGAAACTAGTGTTGGATGAACATGAAGTCTTATAAATTCCCAAGGTGAAAGTTAGTCAACCAATCTTAGAAACTCCAGAGGTAAAAGAAGATGAATCAATCTTAGAAACTCTATAGGTGAAACAAAATGAACCAATTTTAGAAAATCTACAGATTAATGAAGGCAATGATGATGAATATGATGATTATCTTGTAGATGTAGAGAATGACATGGAAGATGATGAGGTTGACATGAGAGATTTTCATTTCAATATTGATAAAGATTGTGAATTCATGGGTAATTCAAGTCAAAGACCCAATGAAACAACCAACACTGATGACTTTATGGAGATAGGAGAGTTAGATCTTGAACAATTTGATAGTGATATTGATGAGGATGACATAGATTATATTAGGAAAAAAAAATCCTAAAGAGTTGAAAGCAAAAGAGAATCAAAGATCAGCAGGAGTAAATCAAGTTAGGTTTTATGTTGACCAAGAGTTTGGTAGTTCAGCATAGGTGAAAGAACTTATTAAATTGCATGCTATTGAAACTAAAAGGAATCTTGTGATTGTAAAAAATTGACAAAATAAGGGTTAGGGCAAAGTGTGAGAGTTTAATTGGAAAGTTTGTCAATGGTCAATTCATGGGTCGGGAACAAGTGGTAGGTGAGAGTAGTTGTCCCAAAATAAAGGTGGGAAACAAAGGGAAAAAGACAAGTCAAGTTACTTCACCCAATAAAGCAAAGAAATCACATCGTAGGGAAAAGCATATTAAATGCCAATGGGTTTTACATGTTTCTAAAGATTCTAAATCTGAGACTTGGAGAGTTAAAACATAGAATGAAGAACATGATTGTTTGGAATCAAGGATAATTAGGCAGTGTACTTCACAGTTTTTGTCTACAAATTTGGTTGACCAGTTGCAAACTAATCCACATATCCCAGTTAAAGCAGTGAAAGCTTAATTGGAGGGTTCTCTTAAAGTAGGGATGAGATTAGTACAGGTACCGTATCGTATCGATACCGAAAATCCCGATACCAAAATTTTGGAAAATCGAGAACCGAATACCGTACCGAGTACCGAAATCGGTACCGGTTCGGTACCGGTATTTTCGGTATTGTACCTAAAAGTACCGAAATTAGAATTTTGAATCGATTGGTTGACTTCTTTCGAATTCCATTACGTCATCATTCATGTTATCGTTACAAGTATGATCATCGGACGAAGAAAAAAGTATATTGTAAATAATCAAATTATATAAAAAAATCTCTTTGTATCATTCATATACTTTGTAGTTTTGTATAATCTGTTTAAAAAAATACTTTTCATTATATCGTCATCTATATCATATTATCATTCCTAATTTCCTATTCATATTATATTACGAGTATATATGAAATTATGAACTGTCATCAATTATTCATCACATTCTAAACTTTATACATATCGATACTCTGTAAAAATATTTTGAAGTTAATAAGCATCTCATTCTACTATCAGGCATGGGATTGCTATTCTAATGGAGCTTGTACAAGAACTTTTCATCAAAGGACAGATTACGTTACTTGTCTTGCATAAGATATTGAAAATTAATTTCACTTATGGGCCTTTAAAATTTTCCAGGTCTAAAATTAACAAGGGTCTTTTAGAATACCATGTCTCGGTTCCATAGTCGATTTCCTCAATACCGTACCGATACCGTACCTATTTGTACCGAAACCAAATTTCTTAAAAATAAAGAACCGAAACCGATACCGAATCCCTATCGGTACCGAATTTCGGTACCGGTACCGGTTCAGTTTTGTTTTTTCGGGATTTTTGCTCATCCCTATCTTGAAGTGAAAATACATCCACATAAAGCATTTAGGGCACTACAGAAAGTAAAAAAAAAAAAAAAAAAACCTTAGAGGAGACTATATGGAGCAGTATGGGGATCAAAGAGATTATGTAGGTGAACTTATGAGGGCTAACCCTGGTAGTACTGTTAAAATTGAAGTTCAAAACTGTGATCCAGAGTTAAGTACAAGGGTGTTCAAAAGAATTTATGTTTGCTTGGGTGCAGTGAAGAGGGGATTTAAGGCAATTGGAAGAGAACTTCTTGGTGTGGATGGAGCATTTATGAAAGAACTTGCTAATGGATTTTTGTTAACAGCTGTTGGTCTTGATTCTAATAATCAAATATATCCTCTAGCTTATGCAATTGTAGAATCAGAATGCTTAAGCTCATGGACCCAGTTTCTAGAGTTATTGTCCAGGGATTTGGAACTAAATGAGATGTGTAATTTCACATTCATCGGTGATAGGCAAAAGGTACCATCATTTATGTTTTTTTGAACTTTAATTTTTATGTTTAATTATCATGTGCATTACTGTAACAGGTACTTATACCAGCATTTTGTTAATTTTAATCATGTTTTTTAATATTGAATGTAATAGGGACTTATAGCAGCAGTTGCTAAAGTTTTTCCTGTGGCTGAGCATCGATATTGTTTAAGGCACATTAATGAGAATATGAAAAATTTTGGCGTGAGGCTGCTTATAAAAATCACTTGTGGGCTTGTGCAACTGCCACAACAGTTCCCCAATTTGAAAAGGTAATGGCTTTGTTCAAGGAGTATTATGAAACAGCTTATGTTTATTTGTCAAAAATTCCACTTGCACAATGGGCAAGAAGTCATTTTACTGGTAAATGCCACCTTTTGAATAACTTTTAGTTCAATTAATTGTTTTGGGCAGATAGTCATATTTAATTGATGAAGTTTTCCTTTTTAATAACTGTTAGTATGGTGTAATTCATAGGGCGTGCACATTCAGACGTTTTGTTGAACAACACTTATGAAGTTCTGAATAGATGGTTATGTGATGCAAGAGATAAACCAATCATCACTGCTCTGGAGTATAATAGACATTATATGATGAAAAGAATTGCAAATATGAAAGTCAAAATTTCAAAGTGTCAGGGTCCTCTTACACCATATGCAACAAAATTATTTAACAACATCAAGAAACAAGCTATGAAAAGTGATGTCACATGAAATGGGGATGATAAGTATGAGGTGACTGGTTCTCATAGTGACCAAGCTGTTGTAGCGACCCGACAAAATCGTCATTGACGGCGCCGACTACTTAGGTCCCATTACGTGGTCATAAGTCTTTAAAATAATGTTTGACCGAAAATATGTCGCATTCATTTCAAAAGTTAAGATTTGTTCCCAAGTTTACAAGAATCGTTCATCCAAAAGTTACGTTACAAAGTTATAAGTACAATTGAAATCTATGCGACACGATTTAAAAGTAGCCAAAAGATGCTCCATGTATGCATGTATATACTCGACATCCAAGCAAGTATCAAAAGTAATGAGCGGAAGCATGTATCACAAAACGTTCAAGGACCTGAGAAAAACATAGAAATCTGTCAACGAAAACGTTGGTGAAATCATAGGTTTAAGTAAGTAAGTACAAGTGAACCACAAGATTTGTAACATTGATATAATAGTAATACATTCCAAAAGTTTGTTTCACGAGCACCCAATTATCAATGCTTAACATTCCTTCCATAGAACCCCATCACAATAGTGTTAGAACATACACTGTTTCTCGAAAATATATTTCATTCGTAAACGGTAGCGAACCGTTTGAATGAGGGTTTGTCAAACCCATATGGCCATATAACATAAGTTCTCGCTTACACCCGGCAAGTGTAACTAATGATAATCGAATTGAGGATTTTTGTTCAAACTCGTATGTAGAATGTTTGTTTTCCTGTACTTGTGTTCACTTAGTAAAAAGAAACGTTTACGTTTTCTCATCCCAAATGTAAGTTCAAAAGAGTAAAAGTGGGACTATGATCTCACCTTGAGTGTACGTATGTAAAAGTACTTCAACAAGTAAACGTATGCAAGAACGAATGCTAGTCTTGACCTAAACAAATAGGTTGTATCAATATTGGTAATCATGTTTGATCAAAGAAGTTCAATTAGTCCTATGGCTCGTTATGACTCGATTATGTAGCATGTGAATCAAATTGTCAAGTTTCATGCAAGATACAAGTATAGAAACAAGTTAGGAAGGTTGCATAATCATTTGGTTAAGTTTGACAAAAAGTCAAACTTTAGTCGGTCAAAGTCAACGAAAAAGTCAACATGTTCGGGTCGGGTCCCGAACTATTTTTCTGAGGTTTTTATTCATATATAAGCATGTTAGAACAAGTTACATGTGAATCGGAGGTCCATAGCGTGCCAAACATTTTTCATATTTTGACCATGTAGGTCAGAATCAAACTACGCCTATTGTCGCGCCGCGACAAAGGCTGGCCGCACCGCGGCGAATAACGGGTGCTGGTACCTGGTCAGTCTCAATTGTCTAAGTCCCAAACCCAAATTCAAACAAACATAAAACACAAACCGTAAACACTTAGAACTCGTATCTTATATCTTTAGAAAGGTAATTTGACAAAGAACACAACTAAATACATTTCACCAACCAAAAACATCATTTGCAATAACCGACTTTCCAACATTTAATGCTCAATTAATGCTCAAGTTCATCAATGCACGTTTTTAATTCGGGAATTAAATGCATCCATATAACGCGCCGTTTCGTAGGTAATCAAGCATACAATACAACTAACTACTTACTAACAACAATTCATGGCATTCAATATATTAAATGTTCACATTCAATTCTATCAAACCCTAACTAATAACATCAAAATCACTAATCATGTTTATGAAGTTTTCTAAAACAACCTACACATCAAATTGAAGCTAGTGATGTTAGGAACACATTTAATACATGCATTTATAACATTTAACAATATTTAAGCAATCAAATCACCAATCAAACATACCAAAATTTCAAGTTCATGCTAGTTATCAAAAATAACAAGATCGAACATATAAATCATATATTCATGTTAGACTTGAACCATAGACACTAATTAAAAACTTTATAAGTTAAAAACATCAAGAACACAAAATCTAGTGATTTTAGAAAGTTACCCAAGTGTAATGAAATCGGTATGGAATCGAAGAGGAAGTTGTAAGGATTCCAAATATGTAATTTGTTTTGATTGATGCTTGCTTGAACGGATTTAGATGATGAATCTTCAAATTGGAGAATTGAAAGAAAATAGGGAAGTAGTAAAAGAAAAGGAAAATGGAAATGAAAAAAGATGGGAGGTGGGGTTGACTAGTCAAATGCTAGTCACCTCTTTGGCACTTTGGCGAAACTAGTCCCTCGAGTTCGGTTGCGGGTGCGTGATTTACCTAAACGAGATATTTTTAAAACGCGTATTAACGGGAGATGTTATAAACATATAACGGAATTTAAAATAGTTAAACAGAAAAGTAAACGAAAAAAGGCGGGATGTTATAGCTGTTGTGGACATGACTGCTAGAAATTGTTTTTATAGGAAATGAGAGTTGACTGGCATTCCATGTAAACATGCAGTAGCTGCTTTGTTGAACATGGGAGTTTACAGTCAAGAAGTTGTTTTAGAGTCATGGGTTGATCATGTGTATTTGCTAGCTACTTGGGAGAGTACATATTCTCACACTATTACCCCTTTGAGAGGCAGATCATAGTGGACCAAGTCACAAATACCAACAACTTTATTACCACCAATTAAGATTGCAACTCCAGGTCGTCCTAAGAAAAACATAACAAGTCACTTGAAGAGAAACAAGACATGGTTTCAAATGGTAAGTTAACAAGGAAAGGCAAGAGTATACATTGTTCAAAGTGTGGAGTTTATGGTCATAATGTAAGGTCATGGCCAAATGAAGATACATGTTTGAAGAGGAAGGTTAAAGCAAGTGGTAGTGGGACCAAGAAAAAAGCAAGTGGTAATGGGTCCAAGAAAGCAAGAGGTGGTCTGAGTCTGATTGATGAAGAAGATGATTGATCAAGAAAATGGTCAAATGTATTTTGGTTGTAATAGATGTTTAGGTCAGGTTTCTTTTGGTTGTAATGAATGTTTGAACTTGTCTTTAGATTCTGATGAATGTTTGTTTAGTTGTCTTTAGGTTGTGGTGAATGTAAACTGATGCTTTATTTTGTTTAGTTGTGTTTTGGTTTGAAGAAAATGTTTGCACTAAACTCATGGTTTATTTAGATTACATATGGTGTAAAAATTGCTGCTTTGTTTTGATTACATTTGGTCAGCTTTCTTTGTTTATTGTCACATGGAACTTTGTTACAACATACCTCATATTGAATACAACTAAACAACTGAATACAACTTTGCCACTTTCATATTGAATGCAAGTCAAATTCTATTGAATACAACAACTGCAAATTTTCATTTAACACATTTAAATAACATTGAATACAACTGCAATTTATCTGATTCGATTGCATAACACATTGAATTAACATTGAAAACAAAGACTTAATTTCTACTTAAATAGAACAAAATAAACAATGATTGCAACCTAATGTCCAATTATTATCAACTTCAATCTTCTTGTTTTAGCTTGTTCAACTTGTAGCAAAGCTTCGGGTGACTCATGAACACTTGTAGGTGGATCAATCCAACAAAAAAACTATAATCGGCATACTATATAAAAAGATTTCGTTAATCAAAGACAAAACACCCAACAATAATTTAAAAGAAATTAGGGTTTTAACAAGAGTTTTCTCACCTTATTTGAACAAGCTAAAAGCTGTCTACCTGGGTTCGCTGCTGTTGAGGACCTTCGTGTGACTGCAATTAAACCACAATTGCAATAAACCGTCCTTGAAAAATTTGGAATTGAAGCAGATTGAAGATTATAGATCTGGGGAAAAAAAACACCCTAATTTAAGGAATGAAGTGGTAGCGAGTGAATGAGAAGAAATCAAAGAGTGATGGTGTTTATATCTGGAACAAAAAAATTAAAAGACAAAAATACCCCACATGTTATGCACGTTAATGGTGTACCTTACGGTCTACACGCATAAAATGAAAGATGTGGAGCTCTGAGTTACGGACGTTTTGGCTTTTGAATCACCTTAATCGGAGTTCGTATGAGAAAGTTATGCCCAAATTAGTGAAGACATGCAAGTTATTGGGCTTTCCCATTAATCAAGCCCAAGAAGCTTCCCACTAGCCCAAAACTTTGCCTATAAATAGAAGAGCTTCCCACCTCATTTAACACAAGAAAAGAGGGGCAGCCATTTCACTTTCTCTCTCACACACTTTCCCTCCACTCTCCACTCTCCATTCTCCACTCTCCACTCTCCACTCTCCATGACTTCGGGTCCTAATTTCTGGGCAGCATACTACTCTCTCATACACGCTTTCTCTCTCATACACGCTTTCTCTCTCTAGACTTCATCCGCCATCCGCTCAGCTCCAATCATGACTTCATCCGCCCAGCTCCAAGCATGACTTCATCCGCCCAGCTCCAAGCATGACTTCATCCGCCCAGCACCAAGTATACAGGCAGAACATATGTAAGCCCTATTTTAAGATTGACTTAAGCCACGTCATGGTTTTAGACCATGATCCGCGTCTGCAGGGATTCGTCCCGAGGGTAAACGTCAATCGGCAAACTATTCCTCACATGGTTCACTCTACCTTGCACTAGTATGTATGTATCTACTCTCTAGTAGAGAAAATACGTACTATCATATGGCGCCATCCGATTCCATGACTAGAAACAAAAAAGTTAGAATATACAATAAAATTGTCCGTCATCCGGACTGCGAAAATTGTTACATTCTGACTTATATAAATTAATTCGTCATCCGTTTCAAAGAAGTAGTACAAAATTGAAGGACTACAAAAACTTGGTGCAAACTACAGCAATTATCTACGATCTTAATTCAACGATTCATCATGTTATTTTTAATCAGAAAGTTCACAACCTTCATCAACTTTTTTTTCGCTAACCGCTACCCAAGTCCAAAGTCCCAACAAAATATATTGTGCTTAAAATGACTTGTTACCCTATCCGTTATCCGTTCACCATAACCAATCATCTACCATGAGATAAATCATCGCATAAACCATACATCTTCAATAACGAATAACTCACAATATTTTATGCTATTCATGTTATTCATGTTGTGAGTGATCAATATCTTATGGATAGACACGTGTTATATCCTCAAAATCAGTTTTACACCTATCATCTCAACATATAAAGAGGTGTCCACCACAAACGTATAGAGCTTTAATAATATGATATCTCTCGAAGGACGTTAAAATTCATCTCAAGATTTACAAATATTGAAGTACAACGCACAACTGTTATCAGCATCAAAGAAGCGTTTAAATATAAAAGGATACGTGGAAGCAGCTACACCAAGAAAATCAAGGATTGATCAGTCGACTAAAAAAGGCGTGCACATACATACAGCTATAATTTAAGACAGATAAAGAAGCACAAATAGATATACATTATATGCAAGGCAATTTGCGCAACATGAGATCCCACATCTGTTCTCCGGCATCAAAATAAAGTTGGTTTCCGTCATCTGAATTCTAACCTCCGGTGTGACTTTACAAACGTTTTAATATTTAAGCAAAAAGATTGAACAAGACGAGGTATCGATCGGCAAAGAGATACATTTAAACAAAACATCAAACAAAAGTCACAAACATTACCATCTTCAATGATCCGTTGAGTACAACATGAATAACTCGCAATATACGCATGGACAACAAATATATGAAATACTCAAGCTAGGGTGATCGTCGGTATTTGCTACAGCACATATAATGGATTTCTCCTGTCCGGCAACCGTATTCCGTGCCCCAACAAATCTATATTACCACGTCATTCGTTGTCTTAATTCGTTTTCAGGATATTTTCAAAACTCCAATTTCTTATGAAGTACACCGTATTCCGTACTCCGCACAGTCCCTATTCTATTTAAGCATGTCGTCTACTTCCGCCCTCTGTCATGCCCACAAGACGATAAACGAAGTAATATATTTTTTGTAAGGAATCACGATTCATACAACAGAAGTTTTGAATTTCGTCACGACGTCAACATGAATTGGAGCATACAAATATTGACAAGATATTATTGAAAGAGACGTATGGCATTATGATAGCTTATGCACACCGTGGTCCGTCTTTTGGCATGAACTATTATGTTAGTTTCACAAGCGAATCTTTACATAACCATAACCGTCTTCCGTTCAGCAAGAGTTACTGCCTTCCATCTTCCAAATATCAACTACTAATATTAATTCCGTAACGAATAATACGGACATGTATTGCATAACACACTCGGTTGCACATTGATTTTATGGCGGATACCACACTTTTTTCAACGTAATATAAAGGCAATTTATATATATGGACTACGTGGATATCTTTAGCATCAAGCAACCTATGTGGTTGGGAAACACTTTGGTAAAACAAGTTCTCAAAAATCTTCTCTATACAAGAGATGGCAAGATCCGATCGATACGATAATCAAGTAACTCCAAAATCAAGAGAGTTGGTCTTCGTAAATATAAACCTACAGAAGATATATAAAGCCGTACTCCGTATATATAGAAGCTCCTGTGATCAAGTCCTGCAACATGAATATTATTTTGGAGAAGATGTGGCTAAAACAAATTAGTTGAGCATTATAATGTGACGTTGCTTCCATGTTTTGATCAGCCTAACAAAAGAAGTATGCTGCAATGGTCAAGTTGAAGAATAAAGATTATTACATGTTGTTTTCCGTTCACCTAACTCTATCAATAAAACATCCAAGCTCCTATTGGCCTCAACTTGAATCAAAAGAATATACATAATACATAAATATTTCATTTCGGACATCATATACCATCACAGAACGTGCCGCCAAAATTTACATCTGTATTATACTCCGTTATCCGGCATCCGTTCTCCGGTAACCTATTCAAAGAAATTTGAAACTCCGAGCAATCGGATTCCATTTTGCGTACTTCGGCATCCATTATCCGGTTACCGATTTAAAGAAACTTTAGATTTTCAACAACCGAAACTCGAAGCAACAAATATCAAACAGTGTGCTCCGTGTTCCGTTCTCCGTCTCCAGAAGATGGAGAGAATATAACAAATTATCGAAGGCAGGTGATTTGTTACACTCAACATATTAAAACATATGCATCCACCACATACTTAAATGCATAAAACAAAATAAACATGTGGACTATATGAAGACACGTGGAATCATTCCCCACCAAGGAAATTAAAAGTTTGAGAAAGTAACTAAAAGCGTTGGACAGAGACAAAATTCGTCAGCTCATATGCGTGAGGCCACAACATATATGGTGCAAATATGGCATGTGTTCTCATGGTAATCGAATTATGAATCATTTTTAACTCAAAACTATATACAGACGAGCAATTTTGAGGAAACAAACACGAGAAATGAAGGCACACGTCAAACATTTAATAACCCGAATTGTGTTCTCAGAATAATTTCAACAATTTTCATCAATTTTCATCCCGTTGATCAGTTTCGCTTTTAAGGAGTAAACAAAATTGGGATGCAATACGTTTGAGACACAAAGTCTAGATGAGATATGCTTTTCATACTCCGTCTTCCGTACTCTGACTTCCGTACCGAGACTATTGAAGCAAATTGCTCCTGGATGTTGCCTTTGTATTTCGTTACGTATCCAAGACACATTACTATATGAGTTTACTACTTTACCTGACATCAAAATTGTCGGACTCTTTTCTACAATTATCAACAGATGTTGATCACTCTGGAGATACTACTTCAAATCCGGTTTGCAAACTAAACATGGGAAGATTAAGGATCCATGCTCCTGTTTCTGTGATATATTCTCAACTACATTTTTGCATTACAAAGAGACAATGTATAAACAATCACCAGATCATATCACCCTCCGAGCTTCATGATATATTAAAAGCGATTACATGTACCAAAATGAAGGACGAGCAACTCAGATATGTTGTAGCAGACCCAAAATAGAGAAATACGTTCACATGTTCTTAATGGATCACAACATTCCGGATTTTGTTTATATTACCTTTACAAGGTCCCATTCAGCGTTCTAAAAAGCTATTCGTTTTAAATGTTAAACAACGTCTTAAACGGGTAGCAAAATTTCTAATCCGGATGTATCCATTTGAACATAACACTCTAGGATGGAATTAACTAGATATTATAGATGGAATACGTGACGACGCGACTCCGAGGAAGATTCACAATGAAGGCACTTTGAGCTTTGGGTCTTGAGATAAATGTACCATCATTGACCTGATCGAGAGAGAAATAAGTTTGGATTCCAACCTCGACCTATTCATCATTATTACGAAGTGTACTTCTACAATATGGCCTCCATTGCCAACCGATTCTGGAATATTATAACCTGTGTGGCATTTCAAGTTTAATTCATGCAGATGAATTTAACGTGGTTTCATTTTTACTTCCGACTTCTGTGATACGCATCAAAACTACGACCACATCTCATATTTGGGCCTGTTCCACTCTCCGTCATCGTGTTCCGTTCCGTTATTCGTCATATCTTTCAAATATAAGAAGGTTCACAAAGAAGAATGCAAAACCGAAAAGAAGAATCACAACATAAAAGAAGCATAAGGTCAAATGCATACATGGAAACACATATGTATGCAGAAGGAAATATCTTCATCGTCAAACGTTACACAACTCGATTGACATATTTCAAGAACAACATATGAAGACGAAGAACATTTATACATATCAAAGTTCTTTATCTTGCAATGATTTCAACATAAAGGCATACGATTTTCACAGCAAAATATTAAGCACAAAACATAGAACGCATAACAGCATAACATTAACACGCTGGAAGGATGCATAAGGAATTACAAAGAATTTAACATCTGATATATATTTATCAATCATATACAATATAGACCATCATCGAGAGCGCAAGGTATGATTTCAAAACTTCAAGTATTATTTGATACAAGAACATTTTTATGATTGATATTTGAGAAAAGACACATTATAAGTCTATGGTCACATTCGTTGGCCCATGGCTCATCATTATATATTTATGGCCGCTTCTTGCGTAAGCCCATCGCATCATATGCAAGATATTTGCTAAAGATTCAAGATTAAGACCATGATGGGAAAGAACATATCGAATAGTAAAGGCAAATGATAATGGATTATATATGCTCTCAACGCAAACCGGAGGAGAACTGAGAAGACTTTGAAAGGCAATAAACTTAAAGAAATTTTATGCGTAGTACTGTATGTTCAGATAGCCTGATCAACTATCCAGAACATGAGATACGGTCGTAAATGTAAAAATTTCTTTAAGAGTAAGAAATAAAACAATTATTTTTACGGCAAAATATTCATATTTTTATCCGGCCAAGGATTTTTTAGCCCAGGTGTCACATAGCTGTGTGTCATCCCTGCCCTCATAAGAGATATCTAGTCTCGCTGGCAGAAGTTCAATCGTAAACAAAAGATTGAAAAGGCAACGGTTTAACCACCGTCACATAGCCGTCAAAGTGATCGTAGTTTAGAACCTACGGAATATCGACGATAAACAAATTACAAGAACTAGTTCTTTCGACTTAACGTCGAGCAAATAACGCTTTGTCAATAATTCAAAGTACAACCTTTTAAGCCGCACAATACATAAGCGCAAAATATACAATGAACAAGAGCATCGTGGAAATGTTAATATATACACGTTCAGAGTTTTCCGGCTAAAACAAGCAATCTAAGACATCAATCAGGCCGCTCTCCGTTATGCGTAAGCCCTGAAGGCAGCTTTCTATGCTTAAGCCCTTATACAAATTGTGTGAGCATCACATATGCTACGTCCGTAAAAAGCAAAAGTTTAATCACATAATCTTCGCATGAAGTCAAGCAATTATAACATGACAACTATATACATGGCAAGATTTTCAAACATTCTAAAACAGGCTCCATAATCAAAATTGAGTTATTTGGAAGAATCATTAGAAAACATATCATTTCAGTAGCAGATAACAGCAACTATATGTTCCTAAGGCAGCGAGACATTTGATTTTTTTTTATAGTTTAATGACTTCATTTTTTGGCAAAACTAAAGTCATCAAACTGGGGGACTTAATGGTGTACCTTACGGTCTACACGCATAAAATGAAAGATGTGGAGCTCTGAGTTACGGACGTTTTGGCTTTTGAATCACCTTAATCGGAGTTCGTATGAGAAAGTTATGCCCAAATTAGTGAAGACATGCAAGTTATTGGGCTTTCCCATTAATTAAGCCCAAGAAGCTTCCCACAAGTCCAAAACTTTGCCTATAAATAGAAGAGCTTCCCACCTCATTTGACACAAGAAAAGAGGGGCAGCCATTTCACTTTCTCTCTCACACACTTTCCCTCCACTCTCCACTCTCCATTCTCCACTCTCCACTCTCCACTCTCCATGACTTCGGGTCCTAATTTCTGGGCAGCATACTACTCTCTCATACACGCTTTCTCTCTCATACACGCTTTCTCTCTCTAGACTTCATCCGCCATCCGCCCAGCTCCAAGCATGACTTCATCCGCCCAGCTCCAAGCATGACTTCATCCGCCCAGCTCCAAGCATGACTTCATCCGCCCAGCACCAAGTATACAGGCAGAACATATGTAAGCCCTATTTTAAGATTGACTTAAGCCACGTCATGGTTTTAGACCATGATCCGCGTCTGCAGGGATTCGTCCCGAGGGTAAACGTCAATCGGCAAACTACTCCTCACATGGTTCACTCTACCTTGCACTAGTATGTATGTATCTACTCTCTAGTAGAGAAAATACGTACTATCACACGTGTTGAAAGAAAACGGAAAAAATAAACGACAAATAGACGGGAGGACGAGGGGTGTTGTAATTGAATACAACAAGGACGAGGGATGTATAATTTTGGCCAAAAGGACGAGAAGTGTATATTGGAATAAACCACAGGGACGAGTGAGGTAATTTTGTCATTACTACATGTCAAGATAACATTACTTAAATCAGTTTCAAACTTATACTAATATCGTTTCCTATACAGTCGCGAGTCATGACTCGTGATATATTTTTTTATTTTTTATTAATGAAATTCAACCTTTCAACATAAATTACTTACTGTAATAAATAAATACTCCTACTCCGTAGCAATTAAATTAAGGAAAAAATATTCAAGTCATTGTCAACTTCCTCTTCGGGGTTCAACGTTAGATGAAACCTCTCTTTTATATTGCTTCTTCAAATCTTCAATCGATCAGCCGCACCGGATCTCTGATTCTCATTATAAATTTACCAGACACCGGATTCCGATCACTTCTCCGGCTGATTTAACGGTTTGAACGACGATTTCAGCTGAGAGTCAAACCTCAGTCACCGACACTGACGGTTATCAGAAGTTTTCAATTCGAAGGTAACGTATTCGATATATTCATTTGAATCATTTTCAGTTTCAATATCATTCTAATCGTTCGTATATAAGCTGTTTTTAGACTGAATTTATGCTTAATTTATATACCGCGGTGAATTTTTTTGCTCAATTGTTTTATATATTATACATAATACGTATTTATAGTATATATCTGGATTTGGATGTGTGATATTGAATGAATGTCAGCTTAGGGTTTAAGTTACATGTTTGAAGCTGTAGTACGTGTTTATGATTTTAAATCTGATTATGCTTCAATATGAAAACTAAAGTTAGATTTAAGATGTTACATGAGTGTGTTTTTCCTATAAAAGTTAAATTTTAGATATTACTAAAATATAGGTATACAGTTATATTTGCTTTTACTATGTTATGGGGTGACTTGTTACTTCTCCACTGCTATAAATTACACGTATATGTGATATGAATGGAAAACTGTTGCTCATGATCACTTTGTTGTCATGCTGCAAGGCCACTATATTACAGTCATTAACTTATTAGAAAGTTGCTCATGTTTATCAATTTTATTAGAACCAATATTGACATGCAAATGTATTATATTGGGTTCGTAAACTTAAGTGAAGCAGTAGTTTATAGATGTAGTGATAATGTTTGACTACAAATGAGTTCATACAGCGTAGTATTAATTACTACGTATGTTTTACTTTTTATTTCCACCTTTAAAAGTCATTGAATGCAAACTATCAACACCCCTCTCATTGCTTGTTGGTTTTGGCATTCTAAACTTGAGCTATATATAACAAGTTCTAGAAATGGTACTATTTATTTACTATAAAAAAACGATTAACAGCAATATTGCAATTGGCATGTAAACTAAGTTGTTACTCTGAATACTGAGATGCAGAGTTCCAGACCACCAAACTACAATTAAATTGTAGCATTTATGCAAAATGCACAATTACCTGTTAAATAAAATTCTTATCTGAGTGTGTCATCCTTTTGATACTTAGGATCTGCACAAAGTTTGTTGTATTCCTTTCTTGATACTGCATCAGTACATCACATGTATGTGCGTAAATGTGTGCATGCATATAGGGTCCAGTTATCACCGTATACCAGAAATGTATATATTCAATAGTCTTTACACAATAAAATATATTTGTTCTGAGTTATCCTCAGTCCTTACCTTGCATAAAACAAGCTTCATCAATTACCTGTTTTTAATAGTTGATAGGATTGCAAAAAAAAAAAAAAAAAAATGAGTGAAATCAAATTTAAATTAAATTAAGAGGTGCTTTTGTGTGTCAAAACTAGCACGACTGAACTTACAGAAACTTACGACACAGAAATCTGAATATAAATCAGCTTTTAATTAAATGCAAATATTGAAAAATTATCAGACATGTCAAATATGTTTCTGTTTACTGAACTTGCAACAAGTAAAAAATCCAGTTATGTCAACAGTTAATAGTTTTGTTCTTTGTTTATCAGATTTAGAAATGAATGTGAACTCATCAGACAATCATCACTCAAATAGTAATTGCCTGCATCACAAGGTAAATAATGGTACCCAACAATGTAAGAAGCCTCTAATAGATCTGAATTTGCCTGCTGCTTCTAATGAAACTGAAGAAAACGCCCCCAAATCTGATGATGAGGGCATGTCACGCTATGCTGGAACAGAAATCAGAAGTTTAGAATATCCACTTTCGTTGAATGGAAGACCACATAATGATGATTCTGACACCAAGGATTCAAATCAAACAGATTCCTCCAGGAAAAAGTAAGTTTCAAATATACAAATATTTGTGCGTGTAGAGTATACCTGGAAAACGGGTCATGTTTGGTCGGTTTGGGTAACGGGTCAAAACGGTTTTGGGTTGAAATGGGTCATGGGTCAAATAGGGAAGTTTTTTAAACGGGTCCACATGGGCCAGGTTGGGTCGTGTTGGGTAATGGGTCGAGACGGTTCGAGATGGGTCATGGGTCAAATGGGTCCAAACGGTTCATATACTTTTGCATATACGTATTATATTATTTTAGTTATTATTATTTATTATCTGACCATTCACAAGACCCATTTGACCCGAAAGCTTGACCCAATTGTTACCAATTTGAGAGTATGAGTCTCAATTTCCAGATATAGTGTTGAGGTGGCAATTTCGATCCTTTAGTTACAAGTTGGTCAATCTACTAGTGTTTCAGTAAATATTTTAAATATATATAAATGTCAAGGATATCGGGCAAATGGGTCGAATTAGTTGAAAATCACCCAGAAGGTATGGGTATGTATAGTGGATAAACCTTTTAATTATATCACTAAAAAATGTGATTGCAAGTATTAATTTGTCATTGTAGTTGCCACACTCGTCATTGATATTATTCTATCCAAGTTATACAAAGAGTGTTTTGGTCCCAACTTGACCTGGGCTATCTTGACACGTACCAGAAAATTACATGTTTGATATGTATATACCTGGCAATCGGGTCGGGTCGGGTTGGGTTTGGGCCCAAACAGGTTTGAAGTAGAAATGGAAAGGACCCAAACATGTTTGGGAAGGACCCAGTGGACCTATTTTTAAGATTTGGGTTTTTATTGCCACACTTAGATATGTACCATCACCCTCTCATTTTGCCGCCTCTTAGGATTTGTGTATACTAACAGGTAAGATAACATTACCAATTAACAAATAATTTAAAAAAAGGATTTTTTTTTGTAATTTAAGCAAGTGATGGTAATGCAGAAAGACTAGCAGTAATAGCATCGTTAAATGGAAGCAACAAGTGAAAGTGAGTCTGGAGATGGGGCTCGAAGTGCCCCCAAATGATGGTTATATGTGGAGAAAGTATGGCCAAAAGGAAATTCTTAATGCAAAATACCCCAGGTTTCTCTTAAAACCTTTTTAGACTAATTTGAATAAAAAAAGTAACAAACTTTGGTCCAGTTTCGATTTCATTTCACATAATCATCTTGTTTGTCCCAAAAAAAAATCCATCCAAAATTTTAAAATAGAAGTTGGACCATAGCTTATTAACTTTTTATTCATTTAGCACACCTTCTTGTCACATACTATATAGACATATTTGATAGGTTATTGACACTACATACAAAATAATTTGCAGAGAATATTACAGATGCACCTACCGAAACACACATGGTTGTTGTGCAACTAAGCAAGTTCAAAGATCTAGTGATGACCCATCAATATTTGAAATAACTTACCTTGGAAAACACACTTGTCCTAAAAACTTAAAAACCATCCAAGGTTCATCTGCAGCAGATTTAGGTTATAGCCTTATAACTTTCTCATCTACACCGGAACCTGCATCTAAAACTTCAAGAACCTGTGAACCCTCATCTGCATCACAATCATCTTCTGCAATCACCCTAAATTCGTTTGAACTTTCAAATTGGCCTTTGAATCACAACTGAAAATTTATAAAATTTTTCATTTCGCTTCAAATTGGCCTCTGAATCCTAGTTGTAGAATCCAAAATTATATAGATCGATCTTAGTATCTGTTGCTTGCGATTGGTCAATATTACCAACTGCTTATTATGTTGAGAAGTCAAGGTTATTATTCTGACTCATGAATCATGATGCAGTATACATAGTGTCACCATATACAAAACGGTCCCTTGTTTTTCTGCTTTTAAGAGTTCAATGAGGCATATACCGGATTATATAGTTATATCTGTAAGCATTATTTTCTACTGTCACAATGAGTTACCGGACTATAGTTACATTCATCAAGTGATCAGATTTTTCGGCGGTTGTATTTAGTGTTTCGGGTTGAACTTTGAAGAGAAGCCTTTTGTTTTTAACAAAAAACCAAGTATAATGGTATGAAAGGTTGGTCACTTGTTAGACTATTGAAGTTTTTTTATGTTTACCTTTGATAAATTCTTATCACTTGTTATATTATAAAGCTTGTCCTTTATATGTTATTTCTATATTAATAGGGTTGTTCCACTCGTTGCATTTCAATAAATTTTAGAGTTGATTACTTATTATTTTTTGTCATCTTATTGTCGTCATGTTGTGGATTTATGCTGTTGCTCGATCCTTATATTTAAAGTTGTTTTTTAATGGGTGAAATACAATGTGTTATGCAAGAAATAAATATCAAATAAGTTGATAGTTATCAAAACTAATTGTTCGTATGTTATAACTGGTTTAAAATTTATGATCCATTGTTCTTAACATGTTTTAAAACACAATTATATGTTAAGAGATTTTAATGAAATATTTTGACTATCTGATAAGAAAAATTACTGTGTTATGTAAAATCCACGGTTTAACAGTACCCACTAAAGGGTACAAGTGCGAATATAAACCCGTTAACAAAAACTTGTGGATTTATGACACCAAAAAACCTGCATGAGTGGATTGTTGATTTGGCATATTCAAATTCGCTACTTGCGAGTGCTATCTCTAATCACGATTAGCAAATGATTTTTCCAAGTGTACAATGACTAACAAGTAAGAAGCGTGTTATAACAAACCATTTATTAAACCAATATAATCGTAAGATATACAGTACAAATGTTGATGCTATATCAACCCTTGAGTATACAAAAGTATGTTCACCCCAAATCCTGTGGCCAACATATATGAATTACTCGTTTAAATTACTCGGCTTACACAAATAGTTTCACTTGTATATTATGAATTTATGATATATACTTGTAATAATGAATTAATGTTTCTGAAGAGACAGTCATCAATATGAGCCACTATACCAATACCAATAACTGTAATGTAAGTATAAAACTGAAAGCCCTCAGATTGTCATCTTTTTGCAAGTGTAGTCGAAAAGAGTTTGTAATATGCTTCTCGAGTCTTGCTCCTTTGGAAGCTTCAGTAGACGAGCCACTCGTGTATATCCAGCATGTTGCTTGAGAAGAGATTCAGGTTTTGCATCGGGCTTTGGTTCCTGGTTTGGCGCTTTGGGTTGGGTCAAAGCCCATTGCATGGCCCAGATTGCTAATGGGCGCATGTAAGCAATAGATCTGTATCTGCCATCTATGTCCCAAGCTTCAGGCGTTTGAAAAGAATAGCTGCAAGTACACAAGGGCAGTCATATTTACAGGTAATTAGAAGTTGCTAAAGAACAACTGTTTATTCGCAAAAAAAAAAAAAAAAAGATTAAGTAGACTTACCCGCCTCCTTGTTCAGTCCAACCAGTTTCATAAACTCCACTTGCAGTTTGAAAAGCTGTATCAATCATACCTTCATGAATCATACCTGCAGCAACAGCATATGTAACTCCAGTCCATATTTCTCTTGACTGCATACACGACATATCAGGTTCTCCGTTCGGTAGCATCCCATTAAGAGCTCCCCGTTTCCCGTTTTTCACTTTCATCACGTTAAAGTTGTAAACTTTGGTTAGTGAACTTTTGGCCTTTTCGTCATCAACAATCGGATAAAGTCCACATGCTCGAGCATACCTATGAGAAACAACTATTGTCATCACATTCACATGCATATGCTTATACATACACAAACATACACATATATGTAGATACACGTGTAAATACTAAAGAATACACATATATATAAACGTACCATTGTCCAGCCAACTGATCAGCTTGAATGGATGAACTTGCTTTACCATTACTATCATCGTAATTATAGTAAGACCCGTTCCATAGCTTATCATATACTTTTCTGGCTTTCTGAAACTTAGCCCAAAAATAATCCTCACAACCCGTATCACCAATTTGACCCGCCAATGCCGATGCCGCCTGCAATGCCGCCACCCATAGTCCACCAGAATACGCACTGACACCCGAAACCGACCACGTATCGTATGTCTGATCAGGGAACCCTTCATTTTCAATCATCCCATCTCCATCCTTATCAAACTGTTCCATATAAGCCATTGCAATATAAACCGAAGGCCAAACGGCCCGTGCAAAATTCTTGTCTCCAGTTACAACCACATTCCTATAAACTTGGAGCACAAATTTCGGGTTCAAATCTTTCCATTGGTCAGTATTATATATTTTGTAAAAGTTAACATCAATCCACGGATTAATCATCCCGATATCATGTGGGACCGCACCAAGAGCTTTTCGAGGGGCTAACGTTCCGTCACATAAAAGATCCATTTTTCTTGGATCATGCATCATTACAGCAGCTGCAAAGTCTCGTTGGAGGCTGAGTTCAAGTTTGGGAAATAACATGATTAATGCAAAAGATGCATAGAAATGGACATCGTATGTGTTACACATATGATACTCGATTCCTTCATAATACAGAAACTGGCCAATGTTTTCTTCACCTTCTACTAAAAGATTTGTACCAAAGGCTGAGTTTTTTGATGTGGGTTTATGGATTTCATCAAGTACTGATGTCATTCTTTCAAGAACATTAACAGCAGTGTCATTTTGATGAGAGATATCACCATTACTTTGAGAATCTACGTTTGATCTATCAATTGAAAATTGCATTCCTTCAATGCTTGATAAATTGTGTTCTGGAGGTAGTCCATCTGTGTATAAAGATAACGAATGAGCTGCTTTCATTTGATATATGAATAAACAATGCAAGATTATTGGAGTTTACCAGTCCAAATTGTCCCTCCTGAATTGAGGTAGTATAATTCGTTGAATAGAGTTACTGGGTACCTGCAGAAAGCCATTAGGATCTCAGAATCATAGGGTATGTGGCCAGTGAAAAAAGTAGAGGTGGCAATTTCGACCCATTTCCGAGTTATGTTTGATCTTTAACAGGACAAAAGAGTAAAAGGTGTTTTGTCAAATGGGTAGAACGGGTAGAAGAACACTTAAGTTTTTCTCAATGCATAAATCCTCCTAACACACTAATTATCAACCAAGCTAACCCTTTCGACCCAACAGTAAAACTACCAATTTGGACCAGTTATCCAACCTGCAAAACTCGTCCATATTGCCACCTGTAGTAAAAGGAATGAAAAGTAAAGTTTACCATTCAGGAAGTCTCTTGTCTTCAAGGATAGGCCTTTGCCATGATTCTATCTGTGACTCCCAGTTACCATGTTCTAAATTTCAGACAACAAATTGAATAAATAAGGCACTTATCAGAAATGAGGAAAGGATCGCAATTTAAAACTACCATTGATAAATAGGGTATGATATGATGAAATTAATAGACTAGAATACATTACCAAGTATTGCATCATGCACGATTTTTTCTGCAGCATCTCCATGAGAACCATAAAATTTGGTGTAACGCCTGTTACAAACAACCCATATAAGAATCACGCCGTATTATTTAATTTAAAAAATAAGATCAATTTCATATAAAGGTAACCATCTTTGACTTATTTTTTAAATTTTATGTAACCAACTTTGTTTCCACTCATAAAAACCACTTAATTTTGATGAACTTTAATACAAGGTAATCATCAATCTTGTTAGCAAGCAACATGGACAACTTACCTAAAATTTAATTGTTCAAGGTGTAAGTTGGTTATCTTTTTTATGTAATAACCCTATGATATATGATAGAGTTCAAGATAAGTTTGCGGGACCCACCGATGGTAAGTCCTGGTTGGAAACCTTACTTCAGGGCAGTCCCAAGCCAGTGAGAAAGTTACAGTAAGCACCGCATCAGGTGGTACATTCACAGAAGCTGCAATAGCTGCACCTATAGACGATCCAGGTTTCGAACATACTGGTAGTTGAGATGACTCAAGACCATCAAAAGATCCATTCTGAATGAACAAAATTACATATGAAAACCATTAAGATTTAAAGGGTTCTCTTAAATGGATGAAAAGGTAAGTTATGGAAGAATTTTAAACAAACCTCTTTGATTTCATGCCACACGTCTTTTGCTGTGAATCCCTCGGTTTCTCCTGATATCACAAAAGATGGACACTCTGAAACGTGAACATCGTCTGTTTCTTGTGCTGCAATAACAAAGGTTACGGGGGGTTGCCCATCCGCACTCCTGTGTTGACACACATAATCAGACATATGCCATAAACGGAGTAAAAATAATCTTCAAAAAGAGAATATTACATGTGATGTAGGTTTACACCATGAATGCCATCTTTCACCCTGATAACATAATGAAACACAAAAGATCAGAATATGGAGCCATCAACAATTCAACAAAGATGAAAAACAATGAATTCAACAAGCTTTAAAAAAAAATTAACAAAATTATGACCAAATATACCAACTTTTGTATAAAATAGTAATCTGGAACCCCATACGATGTACAATGTGGGGTTAAAAAATGTTCTTACGTCATTCTGTAATTGGAATGATGACCAGATAATCCAGAGGCTCCACCAACAGAATTCTGAGATATGAATGATACAGATACTTTGTCAGACTAATCTTTTTTGCACATAAAAATTAAAGAAAACTGTTGTTATATTTCTTCATGAAATGATGGCAGTTAAATTCAAACTAACGTGAATAAAAGTAACACATTGCAAGAGTAGTGAAAAAAATTACTGACCTCCCATGTGAATAGTAAGGAGACATCTGCAGCAGTCTTTCCTGAGTTTGATAACTACAAAAAAGAATCACATCCAACAATAGGTCTATGTTATGTACTCTAGCCAAATTGAAAAATCAATAAATAAAAACTATAAATTCTGTAAGAATATATATTATACCGTGTAAGTAAATACTGCTACGGGAAGACTGCTTTCCTTATAATTATGGGGAATAATTGGGGAAATTTGACGACAAACTATTTTTAGATCTGGATCAGGTTCACCTAATATAAAGAGAAATGATTGATCAAAAAAAGTTGCAGTGACCATTTCTAGGAATAATGAAGATCAGAATCAGAATTACCATCGTACACAGTCCAAGCCCTTGGGTATAATGCATGGTAAGTAGTATTTTCTCCACTGAAATTCCAGTCCCAAGATCCAATCCCATGATCCGACGTATCTCTGTTTGTTAACATTAAATAGATATTTAATATGAATTTCAACATGTCTTGTGTTGCAAATAGTGATATAAAATAAGTACATAAAATATATAAGTGTGTTTCTAAGAAAGAAGTCATCTCCTTAATCTTAGGGTCATTATATGTACACCGATGATTTATAAAACATATATTTGATATTTGACTTCAGCACATTTGATAGATGCAATCGAATTGGAATGCAAGTAAAAGATTTGGTTGTCTCAATACTACTAGCGTTCATATTTCTAAATAATCATAAATTTCTTACTTTTCCAAAAGGAGCAGAAGGCTCAATAATTTTGGGAAAGAATATATATTGTTGCTTACTTTAGCAAATCTGGATTTGGGGGACAGAGGACAGTGGAGTACTTCTTTCCATTTGGTCGTGTGACGAACACCTGCATAATGTCATAGGGAAAATATGAAAAATACTTAAAAATAACCTTGTTGTAAAGAATACAACACTAACATCCAACAAATAACCTTGTTGTAAACTGTAAAGTATCACAACTGCAACCTCAAAAAGGGGAATCAGTTTAGCAGAAGTATATTCAAATTGTGATATATCTCCATACCAGTTAATGCTATATACAAATATACAGCAGCAAACGTCCAATGAAAAGACAACTTACAGAAAACTGATTTGCTAATACTGGTTTTTCTTCACATATTTTAGTTAACAGTTGCCAACGCAAAAATTCACCCTTATATGTCCTTCCAATGCTACCTGCACTGGCAGATGCATATTGTCAGCAACCATGCTTAGTTAATGCTACCTTCTCATGCATGTGGTATCTTTGCTATAGAAAGATTGCGTGTGTGTGTGTGTGTGTATGTGTGCACAAGCGAAACTAGTAAGGGACAGGGGGGCACCTGCCCCCCAGTGGATTTGTAATTTTTAATGTAAAAATTTGGATTTTGACATTTTGCCCCCCGTGAATATTTTTTTGCCCAAAAGTCTCCATATTTTGCCCCTAAAACCTCCAAATTTTGCCCAATAAACTATGTATTTTGCCCAATAAACTCTGTATTTTGCCCAAAAGCCTCTATATTTTGCCAAAAAACCTCCATATTCTGGCCAAAAAAAGTTGTTACGCTTTTAAAAAAAAATTTTCGTCCCCAATGAAAAAAATTCCTGGTTCCGCCACTGTATGTTTGTGTATAAAAGTTGGCTTACCCAATACCACCTAAAGGAACACCATTGCAAGAGGAATAGTAGTGTTTCTTGAAAGGGTCATAGAAAGTTCCCTGAAATAGTAAAGCTAAGTCATTCCATTGTAAAGAAGAAAACAATCCCTAGGTAAATAGGATTCAGTAAATTACATTTCCATTTCCCTTTGAAGCTTCTTCTCGTCCCCAACGCCATAATCGATATCCTAGTGGAGCCTACACAAAGGAAGCAAACAATAGAAAAAACAAGAAATGAATGAAGTTATATCTCTTGATAAAGTGAATTGCCTATATTGGCACAGAATGTATAATTACAATATAAAGTGCAAAGTTCAGTTGATTTTCATTCATCTAGGTTACATTAGATTAAACAGCTACATAATGCAAAATAGGAGTAGATAAAACATACATACCAAATGAAGTACTTCTTTGAACTTTATACCAAACTCTAAAAGAGCATTTTCTTTAGTGTTCAGTTTCCTTTTCCATGTAAGAGATGCTGGTTTTGCTGGATCAACCTTAACCTATAGATATATATATATATATTATACCAATAATGTAATAACAAACTTTGCTAACATATATATCAAGTTACATGTAAACTTCATTACAAAATTTAAGAATCAAATATATAACCTATGCTAATGTTTAGCGTTAGTATGTATTTGCTTTGATGCAGGACCAACCAAATGCAAGCAAAACATATGGGAATAATTCATAGTAATTACTATAATGTCTTATTTTGCAAAATCTCTTGAGTTATTACTAGAAGCAGATACATTCTCATGAACTACTCAAGAAAATTATTATTAATAAAAGAACAACATAATAAATAATATGTATCAGATATAAGAGGGATGTTCGAAATTAATTAACTAGCAAATGAAAGCGTTCATCATCAGCGTACCGTGATATTAGTAGAATCGGGAGCTTCCTTATCATCATCATAAGTATTTGTTGTCATTTTCCTGAAAGAAAACACATATAAGAAATTCAACTCTGCTACCATAAACTCATCATCAATATACACATTTAGACCCAGGCTATACTTTTGATTTTGAAATCCAAACTTACTACTTTCAATTTAACAATTAACAGTCACAATTGTTTTTACCTTCTTATGCTCAGAGCCTTGTCTACCATCGTAAAACCTATGATTGATTATGTAAATATGATATCTAATGATCATAGTTTTATATCATTAAAAATATACTAGTCGACCAAATTTTTTACTTTCTATCTTCAATCAACATGTAAACAATGATCAATCATATCATAACATAGTTGAAGCTTGCAAATAACCAGTACCAAAATACTAAAGTCAAATACAAATGTGTAATTGATAAATTTCAAACACACATACAAACGGTTATAATCGATGATCAATTATCATATCATATATTCCCGACTAAACAGAAATGTATTCACATAAACCCTAACTTTGACATAATGTTACACATCTACAGAAATAATGATAATAAGATTAGCAGTAAACATGATCAGGCTACGATATAAAATAGATTTCAATTTTAATAACGATGTATGCGTATGTTTATTTGAATAAACAGAATCTAACATGTATAAGAAATTAGTTAATCAACTACAATTACCGCATTAATCGGAAGTGAAAAAATCAAACCGAAATTTAATTCCGATGATGATCAAACAGTTAGTACTCTATTGAATAATGATGATGATTATTATTTATTATTTGAGGAAATTGAAGTAAAATAATACTGGTCAATTTAGAGTTGCTGACTTGCTATCTATCTCGCATATATTATTTTATTATTTGTTATAAGTCAAATGTATTGCCGACAAATTGTATGGATACGGTTAAATGCATTGAATGCATTTGATGAGTTGTGACTATATACAGTAGACTTAAGTACTGTTATAGGGTTGACAATAGATTAAAAAATTCGAGATCCGCAGATATCCGCACTCGTGATGGGTGGGAAAAAAAAAAATCACCTGTGGATCCACGGCGGGTAAACTTTTGTACCCGTTGACTTACATCCGTTGTCGGTTAACTCCGACCCGAAAATCCGATATACCCGTGTGAAAAATTCGTGGTTATATCCGTCAAAAAATCCATGAGCCAACATGCACGTAGGTGTAATTATACCTACACTCTAAAAGACATAGAGGAAATGAATAGTACCGAGGGGTATTTTCGACTTTCTGCCTTTTTCCTCTCTTCAAATTCAACCACAAACCACCCCCACTTTATCCAAAAAATCAAATTCACCCCCCAAACAGGGGGTAAAGTGTCAATTAACCATTCTCATAAAAAATCTTAAACAAACTCCACCCAAATATTCAACGGGCCATATCTTCGCACTCGCAACGAGTTAATTTTTCCGCCACCATCGTTAAACTCGAAATAATTTTAGGAACACAATGTCACTAGCTATACGCAAAACGGACGCTTTTTAAAAAACGCTAAATATTTGGGGTACTTTTCATACACGTTAATTCTCCGTTAAATTTTTAAAAGTCGACAACTCCATAGCGAAACGCGGAGATGCACATATATTGTTAATTTTAAATAACATTTAAATCTTTCACGGGTTATACCTTTTAGTTCGACTCGAGGTGCGCTTCAACAACATCATCATTAGCCACAAAAAAATTTTACAAACTAAACGCAATAAAATACATTAAAAACCGAACCCCCGGCGCGAAGCGAGGGTTCGAACACTAGTTATGCATTAAATTGAAAATTTAATATGTTTATATTCACAAGGGCATTCATTACTTAACTTCTTTTATATTTTGTTCTTCTGATGGGTCCTTTCACTTTTGGTGAGAGTCAAGTTATTCGACTTTTGCAAAAAAAAAATTAAAAAAAAAATCGCAATTTAACAGAGAGTCACCTAATCAACTGAAACACTTAACTTCTTTTTTCAATACCATTAATATTTTTTTACTTGAAATATTTTATATATCGAACATCATAAATTAAAATTTTTGAGACCTACTATTTGTAAAATATTATTTGCATTATTTTGTTATTTTTTTTTTCAATTATGTAATGTATGCATGTAGTATATATATATATATATATATTTTTTTTTTTTTGCGGAAAAACGATAACATTAATAACGGATCTGAAGATCAACTCATACAACCGATACAATAGATCCAAAAAACGAGCTCTAGCTAACACTAGACATACCTAACAAACGGCTCACCAACTGGGTGAGAAATCGCTTTTTACAAGGAAACTATGTCAACTGAAGCTATAACATAGGAAACTAAAATATCGGTTATACTACACATTACAGAAAAAAGAACAGAACAACCAACGGAGGCGATCGGGAGAACGCAATCGCTACCACAACTGTGACGACCCGAAAATTTTCGATCAAATTTAAAACTTAATCTTTATATAATTTCTACAAGATAAGCAAAGTCTATAATATTGATTCTCAAAATTTTTGAACTAATGTTATGTATTCAGTTAACCTTTGACTATTGATCGACGATTCACGAACATCTATTTGTAAATATATATATATATATATATATATATATATATATATATATATATATATATATATATATATATATACAATAAGTTGGAATATTAATTATTAAAATTAATCATAAATAACTTGCAATGTTATTTAAAAACTGATTTATGTATATTAAATAAAGATATATACATATATATAATTTTAAGTTATTTAGTAAATGATAGTAACATTCGATTATTGATTCGATTGATATTTAGATAAGTTAACTAAAACGTTTAAGATGAACAAGTAAAACACTAATTTGCTACAGTATTTTCGAATTGCTACAGTACCCAAAAAGCTACAGTGTTTTCGGAAACCACTATTTGCTACCGTAAAAATCATTTTGCTATAGTAAAACACTATTTCAAAATGAAAATGTATGTATATTTTACAAATGTTATAAAATATAATATTAAATTAGATATAAAACATTTTGATTTAAAATAATATTATTATATATTAAGACGTTAATTTATAAACGCAAATGACCATAACACTCAAACATACAAGCTACATTACGAGTGAGATAGTTTTTCATTGATTTGAGTCTTGTTATTGATAAAGGTACAATACACGAAACATAAAGTACAAGTTATTAAAGCATACGAAGTAACGTTCAAAAATCCGGAGCCGAGACATAAACCGAGCATCAACGCGCGAGTCAACGGACCTAAAATTACAAGTCAACTATGCATATGAATATAATATAAATTATATATAATTAATATAAATTATATAAATTATATATATATATATATATATATATATATATATATATATATATATATATATATATATATATATATATATATATATAATATGTCGACAAATAAGAAAACAAAACACAAATGAGCTGGCAGACCATCCCATGCGATCGCATGGGAAATGGCCTGGAAAGCCATGCGATCGCATGGCAACCAGGGACAGACCACATCTATAAAAGCTCGATCATTTCTGTTTCTGATTCATTCACTCACACACACACATCTCTCTGCTCTATATATATATATATATATATATATATATATATATATATATATATATATATATATATATATATATATATATATATATATATATATATATATAATTAAGATTAATATTATTATTAATCTTATAGTTATACATAAAATATTACGACGAGGTTATGCCCAAACGATTTCAAAACAAGCTTTTCGAGCGGGATAGAACTAAGAAAAAATTATGGGTTATAGATAATGAGATTATGAGTATTGCTTGGGGGTTATGATCATGAATCAAAGGTCAACCTAGCGCTTATCATCTCCGTTGCGTCTACGTACTTTCCTGAAATATTGAATCACAATATTGATACGTGAGCATTCATATCTTATCTTTTATATATTTAATAGTGTATCCATGTCTAGTGCTCGAGTATATATGTTTATGCATACTTGTATGCTTTAATTTTGTCGTTAGATAGTTTATGATGAATCACGAATTTGATACATATATTATTGATATAAGGTATATGATATGCATGTCGTTGGAAATCTGTCGAAAAATTAATAACTTTTCATTTAGAAATCGCGTGATTTCGATGAACGGATTAAAAGATATGGTCAACTGAATTATGTTTGACGTTAATTGAAATTGTGTTTGAAACTGTAAATTAATATTTAAACAACTTGTCTATGAGATTGATAAATTGAATTTTTAGATATAACTAATCGAGTAAATGAATTTCTATATAAGACACGTCTCGTTTTGTTGAACAATTGTCAAAGTTGACTGTCTTATCATGTTTTAAAGCTTTATAAACACTATAGTCTGATTTTACAAGTACTGGAAAACTATGTGAAATAATAAAATATTTTCGATTGCCATGATAATTCAAATATAATATAGCTCCTGAAATAAATAATATTTTGAGTTTGATAAACTATAAATTCGTTCAATTATCAAGACTTATACTATGTTAATACAATAAACATGTATATATTTAAAGATCATATTGGGTCAAATTGACTTTTGAGATGACTTTTGTTAACTTTTGCATGTCGGTCTCGAGCATTAGGATTGTGATACACTATGACCCGACCTAGCTTGTTAGACATGTATTGACCAACATATGTTCTCTAGGTTGAGATCTACGATTATTTTGCATTCCGAGTTTCGGTCACATTTTGGTGAATGACAAGGTGAGTTTTCATTTGCTCTCTTTTTAATTGCTTTTGCAATCTATATTTTTTGGCCGAGAATACATGCACTGAAAGGACCCGTTCATATACATTATAAACGATTCACAATAGTTGATTACATCGCGAGGTATTTGACCTCTATATGATATATTTTACAAACATTGCATTCGTGTTTAAAAGACAAACTTTCTTTACATCGAAAATTGACAGCATGCATACCATTTCATATTATTTCCAACTATAATTGACTTAATAATAATCTTGATGAACTCAACGACTCGAATGCAACGTCTTTTGAAATATGTCATGAATGACTCCAAGTAATATCTCTAAAATGAGCAAATGCATAGCGGAAGATTTCTTTCATACCTGAGAATAAACATGCTTTAAAGTGTCAACCAAAAGGTTGGTGAGTTCATAGGTTTATTGTAAACAATAAAATTCTTTATTTTAATAGACCACAAGATTCAAATACAGTACACCTATCTCGTGTACGAAACTATTTTCATAATGCTTAGCAGAGTAGGTTCGTATCCTTTTCTCCCCCGTAGGTTGCCTCGCGATTTTTAATATCTTTCATAAACATAATCTCATATCAAGCATTTCGCACGGCATAGAGATAAAAGTCATTCATACGAACTACAAACACCTGGTAATCGACCTTAACAAGATGCATATAGAATATCCCCCGCATACCGGCATTTTGCACAGTCATGCAAAAGCATACAAACAGGCCACTCTTTTAAATATGATGGCTGTGTACACCTCACAAACTGATCATATATTTTAAAGCTGACGGTTGTACACCTATTTTGAAGTACTAAAGCAGTTCAAATTCTCTGACTGGGGCTGGTTAGTGACCATAGATCTATCTTTAGGATTCGCGTCAATTAGGGTGTCTGTTCCCTAATTCTTAGATTACCAGACTTAAAGGGGTGATATCCGGTGTGCTCATAATAACTCATTCGTAGAATTTTTTTAAGTACTTGTGTCTATTTCGTCAAACATTTATAAAAGCATTTCATGCATTCGCAGTTCAAAATATATTTCAAAAGCATTTAATAAAGCAGTTGTAAAAACAGCGCATGTATTCTCAGTCCCAAAAATGTAAAGAGTATAAGGGAAACAAATGAACTCACAATACTGTATTTCGTAGTAAAAATACATATGACGTCATTGAACAAGTGCAAGGTTGGCCTCGGATTCACGAACCTATATTAATTGTATATTTATTAAAACATATAATGGAAATCACATAATTTCCTTTATTAATTATATATTATTTATGTGTTTGTAGTTTATATACTTTATATTAAATTCCATTTAAAAGTATATATGAAAGGAGCCGTTCATATACATTATAAACGATTCACAATAGTTGATTACATCGCTAGGTATTTGACCTATATATGATACGTTTTACAAACATTGCATACGTTTTTAAAAGACAAACTTTCTTTACACAAAAATTGACGGCATGCATACCATTTCATATTACATCCAACTATAATTGACTTAATATTAATCTTGATGAACTCAACGACTCGAATGCAACGTCTTTCAAAGTATGTCATGAATGACTCCAGGTAATATCCTTAAAATGAGCTAATGCACAGCGGAAGAATTCTTTAATACCTAAGAATAAACATGCTTTAAAGTGTCAACCAAAAGGTTGGTGAGTTCATTAGTTTATCATAATCAATCATTTTCGTAATAGTAATAGACCACAAGATTTCAGTTTCCATAAATATCCGTACACTCGCAAGTGTTTAAAAGTATTCTATAAGTTGTAGGCACCCGGTAACAAGCCTTAACGTTCATGTTTTACCCTCTGAAGTACACCAGATCAGGTGTGTTTAAAATAACCTCGAAGTACTAAAGCATCCCATAGTCAGGATGGGGTTTGTCAGGCCCAATAGATCTATCTTTAGGATTCGCGCCTACCGTACATAGACAAGTAGTTTAATGTTACCAAGCTAAGGGTATATTTCTGGTTTAAACCCACATAGAATTAGTTTTAGTACTTGTGCCTACTTCGTAAAACATTTATAAAACAGCGCATGTATTCTCAGCCCAAAAATATATATTGCAAAAGCAATTAAAAAGGGAGCAAATGAAACTCACAATACTGTATTTCGTAGCAATTATGTATATGACGGCACTGAACAAGTGCAGGGTTTGTCTCGGATTCACGAACGTATCAATATTGTGATTCAATATTGCAGGAAAGTACGTAGACGCAACGAAAATGATAAACGTTAGGTTGACCTCACGAGCAATACCCTCGATCAATACCCATAACCTCCATAGCTATAACCCATAATTTTCTTAGCTCTATCTCATTTGAAAACTTATTTTGAAATCATCTGAGTATAACTCCGTCGTAGTATTTTATGTATACTAATAATATCTTGAAATAATACAAAGAAAATATATATATGTAATTCGATTGAGAGAGTTTAGAGAAATATATTTTCAAGTTTCTATGAAATAATGAAACCTGTTGAATTCTATTTATAATAGATTTTTAAATTATTAAAGTGAATTATTAAAGTATGAATTATTAAAGTGAATTATTAAAGTGAATTATTAAAGTAAATTATTAAAGTATGAATTATTAAAGTGAATTATTAAAGTATGAATTATTAAAGTAAATTATTAAAGTATAAATTATTAAAGTTAAAGTAAAATAAAAGTAAAGTAAATGTAAAGTTAAAGTATAGTAAAAGTATAAAACTATATACGTATAATACGCGTATAAATATATATAATATTAATTTAAATCGTTATATATATTTAATAAAATAAAATATAAATATCATTATCTTTATCATACTGGTTAAGTAATGAGTTGTCAAAAGTGGTTCTAAATATTTATAAAAGATATATATGTTATAATAATAAAGTTCTTTTTAAACTGAAAACGTTTTTTGTACTTTTGAAACTAAATCAAATAAATATGATAATTTTGTTTTCCAAAACTAAATATATTTAAGAATCATTTTGTTAAAAGGTTAAAATAATGGAAATCGTTATATCACAAAACATTTTAGAAAAGTAGAATTATATATATTCATAATAGGTTTCAAGTTTTTAAATTACAGTCTGTTGGTGAAGCATGGGATAAAGTCCAAAGGTTAAATAAACGTATGAAATCATCTTAATGAAAAATGTCGAGTTACTTAACTTGTCGATATCCAACATCTAAGTTATTTACACTCCACGTTCTTATTTTCATATTAAATAAAATGAAAGTTAACATAGTTATCTTATCAAGGTCATGAGGAAAATATTATAAAACATGCCTTGGAAATTAAACAGGAATTTCCACTAACCCTTGTCTAGTTCCCGTTAATTGACACATTTGTTCTTATTTATAAATCACTTTACCATTTTTCGAATGTTGTCAAAAAGAATAGATTTCTTAAATCACAGTGGACCTCATAACATAGGCCCGTAATCATATCATAATGTATCTGATAATTCAATCATTTGATATTATATCTTAATTCTGTCGATAAATATATCGAAACAAATACGTTCATGTAAAGTATCATATATCTAATACTTTGTTAATGTTTTCAGTTAATATTATGTATTATATATACATATCTATATACTCATAATTGTTCGTGAATCGTCGAACACGGTCAAAGGGTAATTGATTACATGAATGTAGTTCCAAACTTTTTGAGATTTAACATTACAAATTCTGCTTATCGTGTCGGAAACATATAAAGGTTAAGTTTAAATTTGGTCGGAAATTTTCGGGTCGTCACAGTACCTACCCGTTAAAGAAATTTCGTCCCGAAATTTGATCGAGGTCGTCATGGTTAACAATAAGAATGTTATTATGACGAATATAAGTTGATTCATAGGGTTTTATCATGATTGAGAAATATGGATAAAATAATTCAATTACTCGAAACGTATGAGTGAAGCTATCGTAAAAGAGTGAAATGAGAAAATAGGGATTCGTCTTATCTTTTGACGTCATCACGGTTGATCTCCGGATTAAAGAAAATCTTTGTAATCTATATAGGATTTGATTCTTCGGTGATTAAGGAAATTATGATCCTCTTCGATTTAATGCGATGATTCATCTCGATTTTTCTGTCGGATATTTCACTATAAATCCACCTCCTTCGTTTCCTTTTAATTCACACCTTCTATTCTTTCTCCCTCAATTCTTACTTTAAAATTATTCGTCAATATGCTTCATCCAGTGCTGATTCTCGATATACTCCTCACTTTCATATCTGTCGTTCTTCTTTTTCATCTACCTCCGGAAGAATCTATTTACTTCTACTATACTCTTGGTTTTATAGTGTTTTTAGTTCTCCCGTGTCTTTATATTGCTATATGCATCGATATATACGGTTTATAGTTTCTGGGTTGTTGTTGGGTTTTATATCTTCCCTTATATTTCTATGTCCCTGCTTCTGTCTTCTATAATCATTGTCATCCCCAATTAATGCTCTCTTTTATTTGCTGCGATTTATACCCCAATTTCTATTTCGGAGTTTTGTCCTTTCGTTTCTTCTTCTTGCGATTAAGCACCGCTTGTAATGGTCCAGAATTCGCATATATGAATTTCGGAATGAACATTGTTAATGTTCTAAGAAAGAAATTGTAATGGCACGATCTTGACTTGTCAAATTACTAGAATACCTCGAAAAAGGCCGAATCATCAAGAAATATTTTCTTGATATTTTAGAGGTTAAAGAGAATGCAAGAGTCATGTAACATAGCACATGATGACGTTATGATCTGTGAATCATCACGTTCCATTTAGAAACTCAGCATGACTTACTGTAATATAATCACGTATATCAAGTGTCATTATATTATACTAGTTCATGCTTCAGTTCCCAACACTACTTCAAAAATATTCATATTTTAAATTCGAAAGTTTCAGAATTTAGAAACTAAAATAGTTTCTTTTATGATGTAATACAGACAGCACGAAGAGGTAAATGATTTCAGATAAGAATAATTATGGAAATATCTTCAGAAATAGGGAGGATATTTATAATGAAAGATACGATGATATCTTAAAATTTCTAATATCAGAGGATGATGAAGAATATTGTCAGTAAGGGTTTAGAGTCAGGAGCAAGGTATTTGATAATGACTTCAGCAGACACGGAATCATTTGGATTCTTTAAAGGTAGATTTCGTCATTGTGATTTATCCACAGCCTTCTTCATGGTTTGCTCAATCCGTATTTTTCAGTACCAAATCTTCTCTTTTTCTGAGCTTTGCCAACACACTACTCTTTATCATCAAACTTTTTACTGTTAAGGTCGTTTATAGTTTCTGCTGCTTCATCAGTATTTCGAGAACTAGTTCGCAGTTTAGGGTGTTTTTCAGAAACTTCACATTCAAAGTATATAAGTCCAGAAGATAGACACATATAATTGTTGGCGTAGACATGCTGCGAGATTTCAAAATACTGATTGCTAATTTCTGATGATTCGTATGGCAATTCTCGTTACAAGATGCAGATGAGTAAATGATGGGGTTTTGATAAATATAAAGATTTTTCAGAAAGTCAAAGATCACTGAAGTTGTTAATAAGTTTACTGCTAATGTGGCGAGATATGAAAGGTTCCCCGGTAATAATGATGAAGGGGTAATCATTATAATAAGGCTTATTCGATTGAACAATTGAAGTTGGTTTGCTGGAGCTGTGACAAAACCGTCTATTTTTAGAAGGGATTGAAAAGTTATTTTAGCTAGTAAATGCCAAAAGGTTTGACATGGATACATGTTAAATTATGACTTTGGTTTCAAGAGTTTTTTTTCAGGTACGTAACTGTGGATAACATGTGGTTGGATCATCATCTCGATTGTTCATTATTTGAAGTGTCTTCAGGTATTTCGAAGGGCTTGAACACAGAATATAATCGTTAATATACATACGATGTTCTAACACAGTTTTGAAGTTAAAGTATAGCTTTGAAAGATGTAAGTGATAATGCTAAAAACGAACATATATTTCATAGCATTATTCCTCAAGAAAGACAAGCTTTTAGTTGCAATTGTTCTATTTACAAGTGATATTCGTTTAAATAATAAAAGGTGAAGACAAAAGACAGATTCCACGAATTGAAGACGCAAACGACCAAAAAGCTCAAAAGTACAAAAGACAATCAAAAAGGTTCCAATTATTGATAAGAAACGTCTCGAAATTACAAGAGTACAAGATTCAAAACGCAAAGTACAAAATATAAAATTGTACGCAAGGACGTTCGAAAATCCGGAACCGGGACCAGAGTCAACTCTTAACGCTCGACGCAACGGACTAAAAATTACAAGTTAACTATGCATATAAATATAATATAATATATAATTAATTATATTAATTATATATATATTATATTTATAAATAAAAACCGTCGGCAGAGAAAGACTCCAAGATGTGAGCTGGAATTTCAAACTCCGCGACTCGCGGAGTTTGAAGGCCAAAATGGCCGCGAGTCGCGGAGCCCCAAAATGAAAAAATGCCTATAAAGCCAACCGAATTCTGAACGCAAAAAATCAATCTTTTTCTTCTTCTTATCATACGAAAAACATATATATATATTTATAATTTATATTTTAATTTTAATTATAATTCTAATAATAAGGGTATGTTAGCGAATGTTGTAAGGGTGTAAGTCGAAATTCTGTCCGTGTAACGCTACGCTATTTTTAATCATTGTAAGTTATGTTCAACCTTTTTATATTAATGTCTCGTAGCTAAGTTATTATTATGCTTATTTAAAACGAAGTAATCATGATGTTGGGCTAATTACTAAAATTGGGTAATTGGGCTTTGTACCATAATTGGGGTTTGGACAAAAGAACGACACTTGTGGAAATTAGACTATGGGCTATTAATGGGCTTTATATTTGTTTAACTAAATGAAAGTTTGTTAATGTTAATATAAAGATTTATAATTGGGCGTCCCTATAAATTACCATATACACTCGATCGGACACGATGGGCGGGGTATTTATATGTACGAATAATCGTTCATTTAACCGGACACGGGAATGGATTAATAGCCACTAGAATAATTAAAACAAAGGTGAAATTACATTCAAGGGTAATTGGTGTAATTGTTAACAAAGTAGTAAAACCTTGGTTTACACGCAGTCGATAACCTGGTGTATTCATTAAACAAAGTATTAAAACCTTGTTACAATTCGAATCCCCAATTAGTTGGAATATTTAACTTCGGGTATAAGAATAATTTGATGAGGACACTCGCACTTTATATTTATGACTGATGGACTGTTATGGACAAAAACCAGACGGACATATTAAATAATCCAGGACAAAGGACAATTAACCCATGGGCATAAAACTAAAATTAACACATCAAACATCATGATTACGGAAGTTTAAATAAGCATAATTCTTTTATTTCATATTTAATTTCCTTTATTTTATATTTAATTGCACTTCTAAATATCGCATTTTTTATTGTTATTTTATTTAATTGCACTTTTAATTATCGTACTCTTTAATTATCGCAAGTTTATTTTATCGCACTTTTATTAATTCGCAATTTCATTATCGTCATTTACTTTACGCTTTAATTTAAGTCTTGTATTTATTTTATATTTTACATTAGGTTTTAACTGCGACTAAAGTCTTAAAATCGACAAACCGGTCATTAAACGGTAAAAACCCCCCTTTATAATAATAATATTACTTATATATATGTTTGTATTTTTATAAAAGTAAACTAATATAGCGTTGAGCTTTGTTTAAAGATTTCCCTGTGGAACGAACCGGACTTACTAAAAACTACACTACTGTACGATTAGGTACACTGCCTATAAGTGTTGTAGCAAGGTTTAAGTATATCCATTCTATAAATAAATAAATATCTTGTGTAAAATTGTATCGTATTTAATAGTTTTTCCTTGTAAAAATTAATAGTATTTTATACCCCTCTGCTTTGACATCAAGTATTTTTGGCGCCGCTGCCGGGGACACTCTTAAACTCCGGAAGCGCAACGCTAATATAAAAAAAAAAAAAAAAGATTTTTAGCTTACTTCTATTAAAAATTTGCTTTTGTAAAAATACGTTTTAATTATTCGAAAACATAAAAAGAAAAACAAAAATATAAGTATTTTTAAGATTTTGTTAAATATTTAAGTTTTATAAGTTTCTTTATTTTTATTTTAGTTTATAAAAATATAAATTTTATTTTAATATCTTTTATTTATATATAAAAACAAGAAAACAGAAAATAAAAAATTAAATAAAGAAAAAACGCGTCGAATTTAAAGCTGTCATCTGAATTTCTGAACCCCGCGACTCGCGGGGTTTTATTCATTAAATACCGCAACTCGCGGAGACACCCTGACACGCCGACAGAAGCCCTAATTCAGCATTAATTACGATTAATTATTAATTATTATTATTATAACCCTAATTATTATTAATATTATAATTAAGTTTTATTTTAATTTAAGTTTTATTTTAATTTATATTTTAGTTTAATTAGTTTTATTAAATTATAAAATTAATAGTTTAATAAAATAAATAATATAAAAATAATATTTTTATAAAAATTGTACTTTTTACAACTTTTTATATATTTTTATATTTTGTCCCTTTTTAATCGTTGTAGCGTAACTTTTGTATTTTTAGCTCATATTTAATTTTAAACGTAGTTTTTGCTATAGTCATTTTTACTCCTAGATTTTTAGGCTTTGCCGTAGAATTCCTTAAGTGCTTTTTCTTTAGACTAAGATTTAGGTGCTTTAGAATTTTGCGACGCCTTTTTAAGTTTTAGTTTCTTTTTAAGTTATTTCCATTTGGGATTTAGTTTTTCCTGTAAGCTTTAATATTTTTAGACGACCTTTTACTATGTATCAATTATCATTCCAATTAGTAATTTCAATTTGCGATTATAATTTTAAATTAGTTGTAGTAATAAGGTTAGGTTAGTCAAGTATTTTTAAGTTTTTATAAGTTTCTTTTATTTTTCCGTCACCTTTTATTTTTCAACCATTTTTTCTTTTTCGACCTTTTTCGACGAACTCTTTTTCTCTCTTATTTCTCGCAATTCTAGTTTTTAGGACTTAGAATTTTTTCTACTTCTTATCTAAATTTCTTAAAATTACGAAAATTTATTTTAAGTGGTTAAATTGATAGACATCAAAATTTTCTGGTTCGTAGTAATAGTTGGATTTGTACGTGGACCGGGTTATTGGAGCCAAACAGTCCTCAATTATATTGAGACCAAAAGAATCCTGCCCCTCTGCTGCATCTTTTGGCTATTCGAAACGTGGGCAAAATCAGAAAAGTCTATTGATTGGATAACTTATTATAATTTTTCTTTCCTTTTAAAAACTAATAGGATATTCAGTGAATGCACCGAGCAAGACGTTCACCACATTTTGTACGTTCACCACCTGTAACTAGATCAAGACATTTAGCAAATATAACCGCCGTTGATTTTTCTTTAGAATCGTCATCCAGTCGACCAAGTACTTCAGTTCAAATTTCCGATAATCCATTTTTTGAACCCGACCTCACAATTGAGAATTCGGAAAATATTCAGGAACGGTTCATAGATCCTGAACCACTAAACTTTCCTCCGGAGCCACCAATCATTCAAACAGAGATTGTTGAGGAACGAACCATTAAATCAGAATCATCTAGTGATACCGATTCAACAAATTCAATTATGGAGAATCTGGAACCTTTAAGTATGGAAGACCGAATGAGAACTAAACGCACTGGCCAAGGTCACGCAATTACTCATCCAGACATTAATGCGCCAGATTATGAAATCAAAGGACAAATTCTACACATGGTGACTAATCAATGCCAATTTAGTGGTGCGCCGAAGGAAGATCCAAATGAACATCTACGTACCTTTAATAGAATTTGCACACTATTTAAAATCCGAGAAGTGGAGGATGAACAGATATATCTCATGTTATTTCCCTGGACTTTAAAGGGAGAAGCCAAAGATTGGTTGGAATCATTACCTGAAGGGGCGATCGATACATGGGACGTTTTAGTTGACAAATTTCTTAAACAATTCTTTCCTGCATCTAAAGCCGTAAGACTTCAAGCAGAAATTGTTACGTTCACACAGAAACCAAATGAAACTCTATATGAGGCATGGACAAGATATGGAAAGTTGTTAAGAGGATGTCCGCAACATGGTTTAGACACCTGTCAAATAGTACAAATATTCTACCAAGGATGCGACATCACTACAAGAAAAGACATAGATATAGCAGCTGGTGGTTCTATTATGAAGAAAACCGAAACTGATGCTTACAAAATTATTGATAACACTGCTTCCCACTCACATGAGTGGCACCAAGAAAAAGATATCGTTAGATCATCTAAAGCAGCTAGAGCCGATTCTAGCCATGACTTAGATTCCATTTCCGCAAAGATAGATGCTGTGGAGAGACGAATGGAAAAGATGACTAAAGATATTCACTCAATACGAATTAGTTGTGAGCAGTGTGGAGGACCACATTTGACAAAAGATTGTCTCAGTATTGAATTAACAATGGAACAAAGAGAGAATATTTCATACATAAACCAAAGGCCTGGAAATAATTATCAGAATAATTATCAACCGCCAAGACCAATTTACAATCAAAACCAGAATTATAACCGAAATATTCCATACAACAACCAACAAGGTCCTAGCAATCAACAAGTATCCAATAATACTTATAATCAGTAAAGACCTAATTTTCAAAACAAACCACCACAACAAACCGATGATAAAAAGCCGAATTTAGAAGATATGATGACAAAGCTAGTTGAAACTCAAACGCAGTTTTTCACATCTCAGAAACAAACCAATGAACAAAATGCTCAAGCATTTAGAAATCAACAAGCTTCTATTCAAAATCTGGAACAAGAAGTAAGTAACCTAGCAAGGTTAATAGGTGAAAGAAAACCGGGAAGTCTACCTAGTGTTACAAATGCTAACCCCCGGAATGAAACAGCTAAAGCTATTACCACAAGAAGTGGTACAACACTTAAACCACCTGAAATACCTGTAACTTCTGATGAAACTATTCCTACTCCACAAGAACCACAACCTGATCAAGATAAGGAAAAAGAACCGGTAGTTGAGAAGGTTAATGAAGATAACAAAGTTAAGGATAAACCTTATGTTAAACCATACCAACCACCACTTCCTTACCCAAGTAAAATGAAGAAAGAAAAACTTGAAGCCGAGCAATCCAAATTTTTGGATATGTTTAAACAGATAAATGTAAATCTTCCTTTCATTGATGTGATTTCAGGAATGCCTAGATATGCTAAATTCTTGAAAGATCTAATCTCAAATAGAAAGAAAATGGAAGAACTCTCGGCTGTTACTATGAATGCTAATTGTTCAGCAGTGCTGTTGAATAAGATACCAGAAAAACTATCTGATCCAGGAAGTTTCACAATTCCATGTTTTCTGGGTAGTCTTAGTTCAATAGAAGCATTGGCAGACTTAGGTGCTAGTATAAATCTAATGCCGTATTCACTATACGCTAAACTAGACCTTGGAGAATTGAAACCAACAAGAATAAGCATCCAACTAGCCGATAGATCAATAAAATATCCTAGAGGGATAATGGAGAACATGCTAGTTAAAGTTGGTACTTTAGTATTTCCAGTAGATTTTGTTGTTTTAGACATGGAAGAAGATTCTCAAGTTCCTCTCATATTAGGAAGACCATTCTTAAACACGGCTAAAGCAATGATAGACGTGTTCGGTAAGAAACTGACCCTAAGTATAGAGGATGAGAGTGTTACCTTTTCAGTTGATAGAGCAATGCAACAACCACAATCTGCAGATGATACATGTTATTATATTCAAACTATAGATGCACATGCAGAATTATTAGAAGAATTTCCAGAATTACAAGGAACAGGAGAATGTTCTTTAGGAGAAGGTAATGAACCAATTGATGAAGCTGAAATGTTAGCTACACTTATAGCTAATGGATATGAACCAACAACATAAGAAATTCAAATGCTAAAAGAAGAAGACAGATATCGATATAAATCATCGATAGAAGAACCTCCGAAATTAGAGTTAAAGCCACTTCCAAACCATTTGGAATACGCTTATTTACATGGTGAATCTGAATTACCGGTAATAATATCGTCTTCTCTTACTGAAAATGAGAAATCACAACTCATTTCTGTGTTGAAAGCTCATAAACCAGCCATTGCATGGAAGATTCATGATATTAAAGGAATAAGTCCTTCGTATTGCACACATAAAATCCTTATGGAAGAAGGTCATAAAACATATGTGCAACGCCAACGAAGACTAAATCCAAATATGCAAGATATAGTTAAGAAAGAGATTATTAAACTGCTAGATGCAGGTTTAATTTATCCAATCTCTGATAGTCCATGGGTAAGCCCAGTTCAATGCGTGCCTAAGAAGGGTGGCATGACTGTCATTACAAATGAGAAAAATGAGCTTATTCCTACTAGAACTGTAACAGGATGGCGTGTATGTATTGATTATAGAAAATTAAATGACGCCACCAGAAAGGATCACTTTCCCTTGCCTTTCATAGATCAAATGTTGGAAAGATTAGCCGGAAATAGCTACTATTGTTTTCTAGATGGATTTTCCGGATATTTTCAAATTCCAATAGCACCCGAGGATCAAGATAAAACCACATTCACGTGCCCTTATGGTACTTTTGCTTACAAACGCATGCCATTTGGACTTTGTAACGCCCCTGCAACCTTTCAAAGGTGCATGATGGCGATTTTTCACGACATGATAGAAGAATGCATGGAAGTATTCATGGATGACTTTTCAGTCTTTGGTGATACATTTAAATCATGTCTAGTTAATCTGGAACGAATGCTAATTAGATGCGAAAAATCAAATCTAGTACTTAATTGGGAGAAATGCCATTTCATGGTTAAAGAAGGCATCGTTCTTGGACATAAAATTTCAAAAGAAGGAATTGAAGTGGATAGAGCTAAAGTAGATGTAATTGCTAAACTTCCACATCCCACAAATGTTAGAGGAGTTAGGAGTTTTCTAGGGCATGCCGGTTTTTACCGACGTTTCATAAAAGATTTTTCAAAAATTGCCACTCCTATGAATAAACTCCTAGAAAAGGATGCTCCATTCATCTTTTCAGATGAGTGTATCAAATCTTTTAATATTCTTAAAGAGAAAATCACTAATGCACCGATCATGATAACACCAAATTGGAATCTACCATTTGAACTAATGTGCGATGCAAGTGATTTTGCAATGGGAGCCGTTTTAGGACAAAGGATTGAAAAACGATTTCAACCTATATATTATGCTAGTAAGACGTTACAAGGAGCACAAACAAACTATACAACTACTGAAAAAGAACTCCTTGCTATTGTCTTTGCTTTTGACAAATTTCGATCATATCTCGTTCTAGCAAAAACGGTGGTCTATACCGACCATTCTGCTCTTAGATACCTATTTTCAAAACAAGATGCTAAACCAAGATTAATCCGTTGGATCTTACTCTTACAAGAGTTTGATATTGAAATCTGAGATAAAAGAGGAGCAGAAAATCTCGCCGCTGATCATCTTTCTCGTCTTAAAAATCCCGAATTAGAAGTTCTAAATGAATCAGCCATACGAGACAACTTTCCTGATGAATATCTATTGAAGATAGATTATAAAGAAATCCCATGGTTTGCAGACTATGCAAACTACTTAGTTTGTGGATTCCTTGAAAAAGGATTATCATACCAAAGACGAAAGAAATTCTTCAGTGATATAAAACACTATTTCTGGGAAGATCCACATTTGTTTAAAAGTTGTCCCAATGGAATAATACGCCGATGTGTATTTGGAGATGAAGCTAGTAAAATATTAAACCATTGTCACACAGGACCAACAGGAGGGCATTATGGGCCTCAACTAACAGCAAGAAAAGTTTATGAAGCTGGATTCTATTGGCCTACAATTTACAAAGATGCACACCTTCTTTGCAAATCCTGTGATGCATGTCAAAGGGCCGGAAAAATAAGTCAACTTGATGAAATGCCACAAAATGTCATCCAAGTATGTGAAGTATTTGACATTTGGGGTATTGACTTTATGGGTCCATTTCCAAAATCTAATAATAATCAATATATACTCGTAGCCATTGATTATGTATCTAAATGGGCGGAAGCACAAGCTCTCCCAACTAACGATGCACGAGTTGTAGTCAACTTTTTAAAACGTCTTTTTGCAAGGTTTGGAACACTGAAAGCTTTAATAAGTGATCGGGGTACTCATTTCTGTAATAATCAACTTGAGAAAGTTCTTAAAAGATATGGAGTAACTCATAAAATCTCCACCTCATATCATCCACAAACAAGTGGACAAGTTGAAAATACCAACCGAGCTTTAAAACGTATTCTAGAGAAAACCGTAGGATCAAATCCGAAGGAATGGTCCATTAAATTGGAGGATGCACTCTGGGCTTTTAGAACAGCCTACAAAACTCCAATTGGAACCACACCTTTTAGACTTGTTTATGGAAAAGCATGTCATCTTCCAGTAGAAATTGAACACAAAGCATTTTGAGCTTTGAAAACATGTAATCTTGATTTACATGAAGCCGGACGTCTACGATTAAGTCAACTAAACGAATTAGAAGAATTAAGACATGAAGCATACGAAAATTCGTTAATCTATAAAGAAAGAACGAAGAAATGGCATGATAAAAGAATCAGAAGTTCAAAAGAATTTAAAGAAGGAGACAGAGTTCTTCTTTTCAATTCACGATTCAAGCTATTTCCTGGAAAATTGAAATCAAGATGGTCTGGACCATTCATAGTCAAAAGAGTTTTCCCATACGGAACGATAGAATTGATAAATTCAAATGGGATTGAATTTAAAGTTAATGGTCACAGAGTTAAACATTACATACATGGTCCGATGGAAGTCGACAACGAAGTTAATCACAATTTCGACACCACGGCTAACTAAGTGTGGGGAGAATCAAGTCTTTAAAGGATAATATGTATTTCTGTTAGAGTTAGATTGTCTGTTTTCGTGTAGTTCTCGAAAATGGAACCCGAATGGTCTTTCCCTAGCAGACCCTAATGAACTAGTCTTCTCCCCCCATTCTGAATTTTTATTTTTTTTTAGGTTTTTACAAAATGAAGACTGCCTGTGAACTAAACCATGGTCTAATGCTACACGCTTTGATCACTAAACGTAATAATGACATACTACCGAGTGAAATAGTATCAGTAATCAGAGAAAGAATGGACGGAGTTAGAAAAGAATCCAGATGCGAAGATAATAAGTTACAATTTGGTAAAGGAAAATCAAAATCCGCAGCGAAAAGAAGAGCACGACACCTAGAACGATGTCACAAATGCGGAAAATGGTCACATGGAGGTAAATGTTCAAATAATCAAACCTATTCAAATACCGAATTTGTTACTTTATGCAGAGACGGACCGTTCATATGTTTAGAAGAAAAGACACTGAATGCTCGAGGTTACGCCTATGTAGCCATGGAAAACCAATTAAACCGACTATCTTATGAATGGGATAGATCATATAACTAAGAAATCTATTTCACAGGTATGTCTGTACAGTTTTTATTTTTATTTTTTATTTTTAACCTTTTGATAATAAACGCTAATTTGTTCGCTAAAAAGTATTAAATTGGTATTGAATAAAATTAGGTTTGGCGACCGAAATTATTGATATCATTCAAAAATTTATTACATCACTGCGAAATTTAACGTTTATTCTTAAGGTATAAATATCTTTAATCAATCAAACCAAAAATATTTCAAAAATTCGTCATGAGTTAAATTAGGTCTTGGAACCGAAATAACTTTACCGAAAAGAGGGGCGCATATTTTTGATAATATTTGATTGATTAAAGTGGGATAAAAAGACAAAAAGATTTTTAAATTTATTTTTACCATGTTTTTAAAATTAATATTTAAATCTTAAATTAATATTGTAAACTTTGTAAAAACAATATATTTAAAATTGTAAATATTTGAAAAATTAATATAAGTTTGGTATGAATTTGTAAATTTTTAAATTAAATTTGGTGTGAATTTTTAATTTTTTTTTAAAAAAAAATATGAATTTTTAATTTTATGCATTTCAAATTTTAAGTTTGGTGTGAATTTTTAATATTAATTTTGAATTTTATATTTATGTTGTGTGAATTTAAAAACAAAAATTTACTTTATCTCATTAAGTTAAAAATATGATTTTTAAAATTCGTCGTAAGTTGAAGACTAGGTCTTTGAACCGAAATTGCTTTACCCGAGGAAGGGACGAGAACTTTTATTATCATTATTTTTAATCTTATTGAATTAAAGTATGCCAAAAACATTGAAAAAACCCAAAAATCTTAGCTTTTAAAACAATCGCTACAAAAAGACAAATTTTAAAATTTTGTCGAGGGACGGACTAGGACATCGATCCGAAACGACCTCCTCCTAAATAACAAGGGAAACAAAATTTTAAAATTAAGTACTTAATTGTTTCAAAAGTTAATGATTATATATATAAAAAAAAAAAAAGCTCCGCGACTCGCGGAGTTTGGAGGGTAAATCCCCGCGACTCGCGGGAAGACCGGATTACAGAAAAAAAAATAAAGAGCTGCAAACTGATCAGTTTCACTCCCCCACCCAAACAAACTGCGAAAAACACTCCGAAAATACACCCAAAAACACCCAAAAAATCCCAATTTTTAACCGTTAATCACCAAATTTTTTGCTAAAATCATGTTGAGAAGGATGCTATCTAAGAATTACTCAAGAAAAACGGTAAATTTCTACACCTAAACACCATTTAATCCGAAATTTGGTGTTCTTGAGCTATTTTTTTTTCCAATTTGATTTTGATGCTTTTTAGTGTAATTAGGCTTAAATTGTTTATGTATTATGCTTGTATAACCTAGATTGATGCTGTTTAACATGATTAGAAGCCTTAAACTTCAAATTTTGAATAATCTAGGGTTTGTGTTCTTGAGCAAATTTGGGGCTTTTTGATATAAACAGGTTATGGCCGATTTTTGTCATGAATTGTTACTAAAATAAGTAGTGTAACATGTCTAGGTAGTTGAATGATCCAAACTTTGAGCCTAAACATGATTTTGAGAATTAAAGTGGACTTTTTCAAGTCTAAAATTCATGAACTTGATTTTTGAAAGATAATGCCATTTGAGACTTGTTTAATTGCTAGTAATGATTATTTTGACATGTTATTTGAGTTGAATGCTTATGAACTTGGCGAACATTTTCGTATATGCTTATTTGAAAAAGTGTAGATTTGATAAAAATGTGAAAATGAGCTTAAGTTTGATATAAATTGATAATGTCATTGTAATTATTTTGATTGATGATTTTGCTGACACTAATGCATATTTGGATGCACAAAAATTGTGTTTGATGTGTTTTGCAGAATGAAAGGGGTGAATCTTCATCTCAAGCTCGCAATGCTCCTGCTGAGAATTTGGAACAACAGGAGGTGGATAACTACTACAAGTAGGATGTACCTCATCCAGTCATGACCTTTTCCGATATGCACTTGGAAGAGTTGCACCCAAACCTGAGATTTGATAGACTTTGGATAGATTATCCAAAATATCAACGGGGTTTGCATACTCTTCATTCTAAGGTTGTTGAGGTACCGAGGGTCATAGAATGGGGACCCTTAGAAGCTGTAGAATTGGCCGGGCCAATTAGGGAATTACTTGTACAGAGGTATGGTAATTCTTCTTTTAATGACTGGGTACATTTATTCACCATACGTAGACCTGTATATAAAGTATGGTGTGAAGAATTGTTATGTAGTATAGAATTGAATGATCGGGTAGCTAGTTTAACCGATCGTTCTTTTATTAGATTTTTGTTAGGCGGTTCGATGCGCCACATGTCTTTACTGGACATGGCTCAGGCTTTACGTATATATACGCCTGAGGAGTTAGCGTCTGCCGATTGTAGAGGATTGATACTAAACGGTAGAAAGATAGATGAAAATTTTGATACACACGGTGTGTGGAGTCAAATGACAAGCCATCACTGTTTCAAAGGGGGAAATTACTCTTATTTGGATATAGATAGAGCCGAATTAAGAGTGATACATAGGTTTTTAGCTAATTCGATTACACAAAGGGGTAAAAACAAAGAAAAGGTAAATGAACAAGATTTGTTTTACCATATGTGTATTCGAGACCCACAAAGCGCTGTAAGTATACCATATTGTGTGGGTTATTATTTATCAGCTATGGTTCGGGGGATGCGACCACATAGCATAATAGGAGGTGGTATTTTTATTACTTTGATTGGTGAATATCTCGGTGTAGATATAAGTCGGGGGGGATTATTACTAGAAGAGCCGGAACCCCGCGATACTATAGGTTTAAATGTATACCATGGTGCGAAAGTTTTGAAAAGGCGAAATAACGCCGCAGTACGATACCATGGTAGACATCCACAGGTGGAGAGAAACCAGCAACAAGGTAATGTAGGAGGGGGGAATGAGATGCAAGAAATGCATAGGTTTATAGCTTCTCAGGAATACGAAAATGCTAGACAGAGAGCATTTGAAGATTGGCAAGTTCATCAGAACCAAATCATAGCTCATTGCCAACATATAGGTAGAAACTATATTCCTACACCGAAACCCATCTTCCCTCCTTGGTCTATAGAGATGCAGCCACCATATCCTACGTATGACCCTGCCGAAGCATTCTATAGCACTTATGGTTATGCCTGGAACCCCTATTGGTACCAATATCATCCTTAGTTTACTTATTATTATTTTTTTTTTAATTTTGTAATTTGTAATTATTGATACGTTTAATACTTTTGTTAATATTGTAATCATTTTTATAATTATCTAATTTTTATTCTTAGATTTTAATAATTTTTGAATGTGGGGTAATATACCAAACTTCAAAAATATGTATATATGTTTGGAGTTTATCTTATGTACACAACAGGGTAAAACAACGCATTTTCAAAGACTGGCATTAAGTTCAGCAAAAGCAACTAATTTTGACGACAAGATGCAAAATATATGTGAAATAACAACAAGACGGAATGAACAAATGATGTGCACCATTTATCATTCAGCAAACAAACGCCAATATATTTGGAAACTTTGGTAAAATTTAATCATTTTCACACAAATCACCCTCAATAATTTAAATTGTTACTGATTTCTTGCAAATGAGGGCATTGCAAGATCTTAAGTGTGGGAAGGGGTTAAATTCTTTCGGATTTTAAAATTTTTATCTTATACACTTGGTTACCATTAAAAATACTAGTAAAGCAGTAGTTGTATTAGAATCTAGTGCTCTCTGATAATAAAGAACAGCCCTGGTCTTATATACTGACTATCCAATTCTAGTAAAATTTTTCAAAATTTTCAATTAAATGAATTCAAAATCATGTTTATACATATTTATGAACGATAAAACTAGGTTTTAACACCGAAATTATTGTTACCTCGGAAAGGACATAAATTGAGAAACAAACTAAAATGTTAAAATTCATTTAAAATGGAATAGAGGACGATAAAAAGGAAAATAAAAGCCAAGTGTGGGAAAATTTACCAAGTTATCTTAAACATATGTCACATATATCTGTAACAAATAACTGAAAATACTTTTGCTTTGGACTAAACTAAACTGTTTTACCCGATGAAAGAAAAGAAGAGATGGATCTACACGATGAATCAATTCCATCATTAAAAGGAAGTAAAGTCTTCCGAAAAAGACACGCGCTTCTTGATTTAGGTCATGAAGTTGTCGTCCAGACCAGCTGTAGGTTGACAAAAAAATCTAGAAAAGTCATCACTAAAATCAGCAGGAAATCCACGGACCTCAGCATTAAACAGGGTCGCCAAGTGGTCAGATTTATCCCAACCATGAGAAGGATTTATCTCGTACAATGGGGGGGCACCATGCAAATTAGCTGGATAAGACTAATGAATCAGATCCCCAGAAAGGATAATCTCCTTAAAGATTAAAAATCAGCTTTTAAGACTGATATTACTCAATCCTAGAGATTGACCTTAAAGATTGAGAATTCAAACTCATGGAATTCAATGATATCTAAACTCGAGCTTGAACGAGAAAATATTTTGATCAAAATTACAAATCGATTTGTTTTCTGAAAACCCTATTTTCAATGCGTTCATTACCATTGAACGTAAAATCCTAGGAATTCACCTGGAATTCATTAGGTCACCTGAACTAAATCGGGTGTCAACCGTAAGAACGGTGGTTGCATAGCATGGTCAAAGACAGGACCTTGTGCCAGACCAAAAAAATTATAAGGGTGAGCTTTACTATTGCTCCTACCAAGGATAGTAATTGCGTCTGACACGTTATAGACCATAATCAAAAGCATGTCACGGGACATTGCCTTAACAGTTGCTTGTTCAACGCTTTCCTTTCAACCGGACGGTAGTTTACCGAAAGATAATATATGGGACAAGTAAACTGGACGTGTTGCTTTCCAAATTCAAGGTTAGCAAGTGGGTGACACAAAACCGCAAGTTTTGAGCTAAAATTTTCAAATCTGAAACCCACCAAACCCACAAAAATATTTTGCAAACACCGGTAAAGGGTTATTCCGGAAAACTTATCTAGGGTAAAGACTAGATTTAATTTTCAAAAGATCAAATGTTTTCATAAAGATCCAATTTCCTTAATGGATCTAAATTTTTATAGTCACGTGGGACTGTAAACCATATCGTTACTACCATTGTTTATACCGCCGTATAGAAATCACTGATGTACAAAGTGTGAAGAATAAAGAAGTGATTCTAGTATTTCAAGACGATATTGCTTGAGGACAAGCAACGCTCAAGTGTGGGAATATTTGATAATGCTAAAAACGAACATATATTTCATAGCATTATTCCTCAAGAAAGACAAGCTTTTAGTTGCAATTGTTCTATTTACAAGTGATATTCGTTTAAATAATAAAAGGTGAAGACAAAAGATAGATTCGACGAATTGAAGACGCAAACGACCAAAAAGCTCAAAAGTACAAAAGACAATCAAAAAGGTTCCAATTATTGATAAGAAACGTCTCGAAATTACAAGAGTACAAGATTCAAAACGCAAAGTACAAAATATAAAATTGTACGCAAGGACGTTCGAAAATCCGGAACCGGGACCAGAGTCAACTCTTAACGCTCGACGCAACGGACTAAAAATTACAAGTTAACTATGCATATAAATATAATATAATATATAATTAATTATATTAATTATATATATATTATATTTATAAATAAAAACCGCCGGCAGAGAAAGACTCCAAGATGTGAGCTGGAATTTCAAACTCCGCGACTCGCGGAGTTTGAAGGCCAAAATGGCCGCGAGTCGCGGAGCCCCAAAATGAAAAAATGCCTATAAAGCCAACCGAATTCTGAACGCAAAAAATCAATCTTTTTCTTCTTCTTATCATACGAAAAACATATATATATATTTATAATTTATATTTTAATTTTAATTATAATTCTAATAATAAGGGTATGTTAGCGAATGTTGTAAGGGTGTAAGTCGAAATTCTGTCCGTGTAACGCTACGCTATTTTTAATCATTGTAAGTTATGTTCAACCTTTTTATATTAATGTCTCGTAGCTAAGTTATTATTATGCTTATTTAAAACGAAGTAATCATGATGTTGGGCTAATTACTAAAATTGGGTAATTGGGCTTTGTACCATAATTGGGGTTTGGACAAAAGAACGACACTTGTGGAAATTAGACTATGGGATATTAATGGGCTTTATATTTGTTTAACTAAATGAAAGTTTGTTAATGTTAATATAAAGATTTATAATTGGGCGTCCCTATAAATTACCATATACACTCGATCGGACACGATGGGCGGGGTATTTATATGTACGAATAATCGTTCATTTAACCGGACACGGGAATGGATTAATAGCCACTAGAATAATTAAAACAAGGGTGAAATTACATTCAAGGGTAATTGGTGTAATTGTTAACAAAGTAGTAAAACATTGGTTTACACGTAGTCGATAACCTGGTGTATTCATTAAACAAAGTATTAAAACCTTGTTACAATTCGAATCCCCAATTAGTTGGAATATTTAACTTCGGGTATAAGAATAATTTGATGAGGACACTCGCACTTTATATTTATGACTGATGGACTGTTATGGACAAAAACCAGACGGGCATATTAAATAATCCAGGACAAAGGACAATTAACCCATGGGCATAAAACTAAAATCAACACGTCAAACATCATGATTACGGAAGTTTAAATAAGCATAATTCTTTTATTTCATATTTAATTTCCTTTATTTTATATTTAATTGCACTTCTAATTATCGCATTTTTTATTGTTATTTTATTTAATTGCACTTTTAATTATCGTACTCTTTAATTATCGCAAGTTTATTTTATCGCACTTTTATTAATTCGCAATTTCATTATCGTCATTTACTTTACGCTTTAATTTAAGTCTTGTATTTATTTTATATTTTACATTAGGTTTTAACTGCGACTAAAGTCTTAAAATCGACAAACCGGTCATTAAACGGTAAAAACCCCCCTTTATAATAATAATATTACTTATATATATGTTTGTATTTTTATAAAAGTAAACTAATATAGCGTTGAGCTTTGTTTAAAGATTTCCCTGTGGAACGAACCGGACTTACTAAAAACTACACTACTGTACGATTAGGTACACTGCCTATAAGTGTTGTAGCAAGGTTTAAGTATATCCATTCTATAAATAAATAAATATCTTGTGTAAAATTGTATCGTATTTAATAGTTTTTCCTTGTAAAAATTAATAGTATTTTATACCCCTCTGCTTTGACATCAGTAAGAATCTAAGAGTGATGATACCGGTTATAACTTGAATTGAATTCGGCGATTTCAAAATCAGAATATGTAATTAGATTTTTGAATGAGTATGGTTGTTTTGATTTCTATAAAAGAATGTATATTGTTGTGAAAGTAAGGAGTATAATGGATGATTTGCTGAATCAGATTCGAAGAATGTAACATATTAATTGTGAATTTATATATCTCTCGGGTATTACCTACCCGTTAAAAAAAATGTCACAATTAATATTTTATACAAAAGAATTTTATTACAGTCTTTATGGAAATATATGTGTATATTTCTTCAGATGTAATATAGATTTAATGAGTTAATATTAAATTAAACTCACTTGATTTATGGTTAAGGCTAGGATAGATAATTTCTAAACTTTAGAAATTACATAATCGTCGTAGAATGTTTTTCCAATGAAGTTATGAATCAATACTTCATCATTGTGGTATTCCTTAGTATCTACAGGGCGTATGACGTCGATGCTCATGGGACAGATTGTGAAGTTGAGATTTGCGATGCGGTTGTTGTTGGTGGTGGTAATGGTACTGTTGATGTTTTTGATGGTGGTACTGGTTATGTTGCTGGTGCTGCTGCCGGTGTTTGTAACCTTTGCACCATATTCTCCAAAGCCACTACTCGAGCGCGAAGCTCGTTGACTTCTTCTATTACACCGGGGTGATTGTCGGTTCGGACGAGCGGATAAATAAGATCTAGAATTTGGTGTAGTATATAATCATGATGAGATACTCTGGAAATGAGAGAGAAAATGGTGTTTCGAACAGGTTCGCCGGTAAGTGCTTCAGGTTCATTGCCAAGAGGGCAATGTGGTGGATGGAAAGGATCGCCTTCTTCTTATCTCCAATGATTAAGGAGGCTACGAACCCATCCCTAATTCATCCAGAATAGATGATGGCTGATTGGTTGATCCATTCCAGTCACACTGCTTTCGGAGCTTGAGTGGGATTCCATTTCGGAATCTGAGGAACTTGAACTGATGAAGAATTCCATTTCGTACGATTTGATAAAGGATTTTTCGATACGAAATGATTTTCCGGCTATCGGGTGGTATTCTAACTACATAGAATATCTATATATATAGATCAAAAGATTTCATAGATTACGGAGGAATTTACGTAATATGTCAGGCAAAGTTTACGATAATAGATACGATAAGATATGATTTAGCAGATACGCTAAGATATGAATTTTGTCTATACACTATTCATGCAATCAATGCAGCAAGACGTGTCTAGACTAAGAATGATAAGCAGGTAATTTTCTAAGGATGGTAAGTAGATGATTTCCGACTAAAAATGATAAACATAACTTTTGACATGCAGACACGGTCGAAGTCCAGACCCACTAATGCATTTTAACAACTATCAGTTAGACACACTAATGCAAGACCTGGTTCGCTAAGACCACCGCTCTGATACCAACTGAAAGGACCCGTTCATATACATTATAAACGATTCACAATAGTTGATTACATCGCTAGGTATTTGACCTCTATATGATACGTTTTACAAACATTGCATACGTTTTTAAAAGACAAACTTTCTTTACATCAAAAATTGGCGGCATGCATACCATTTCATATTACATTCAATTATAATTGACTTAATATTAATCTTGATGAACTCAACGACTCGAATGCAACGTCTTTCAAAGTATGTCATGAATGACTCCAGGTAATATCCTTAAAATGAGCTAATGCACAGTGGAAGAATTCTTTAATACCTGAGAATAAACATGCTTTAAAGTGTCAACCAAAAGATTGGTGAGTTCATTAGTTTATCATAATCAATCATTTCCGTAATAGTAATAGACCACAAGATTTCAGTTTCCATAAATATCCGTACACTCGCAAGTGTTTAAAAGTATTCTATAAGTTGTAGGCACCCGGTAACAAGCCTTAACGTTCATGTTTTACCCTCTGAAGTACACCAGATCAGGTGTGTTTAAAATAACCTCGAAGTACTAAAGCATCCCATAGTCAGGATGGGGTTTGTCAGGCCCAATAGATCTATCTTTAGGATTCGCGCCTACCGTACATAGACAAGTAGTTTAATATTACCAAGCTAAGGGTATATTTCTGGTTTAAACCCACATAGAATTAGTTTTAGTACTTGTGCCTACTTCGTAAAACATTTATAAAACAGCGCATGTATTCTCAGCCCAAAAATATATATTGCAAAAGCAATTAAAAAGGGAGCAAATGAAACTCACAATACTGTATTTCGTAGCAATTATGTATATGACGGCACTGAACAAGTGCAGGGTTTGTCTCGGATTCACGAACGTATCAATATTGTGATTCAATATTGCAGGAAAGTACGTAGACGCAACGAAAATGATAAACGTTAGGTTGACCTCACGAGCAATACCCTCGATCAATACCCATAACCTCCATAGCTATAACCCATAATTTTCTTAGCTCTATCTCATTTGAAAACTTATTTTGAAATCATCTGAGTATAACTCCGTCGTAGTATTTTATGTATACTAATAATATCTTGAAATAATACAAAGAAAATATATATATGTAATTCGATTGAGAGAGTTTAGAGAAATATATTTTCAAGTTTCTATGAAATAATGAAACCCGTTGAATTCTATTTATAATAGATTTTTAAATTATTAAAGTGAATTATTAAAGTATGAATTATTAAAGTGAATTATTAAAGTGAATTATTAAAGTGAATTATTAAAGTAAATTATTAAAGTATGAATTATTAAAGTGAATTATTAAAGTATGAATTATTAAAGTAAATTATTAAAGTATAAATTATTAAAGTTAAAGTAAAATAAAAGTAAAGTAAATGTAAAGTTAAAGTATAGTAAAAGTATAAAACTATATACGTATAATACGCGTATAAATATATATAATATTAATTTAAATCGTTATATATATTTAATAAAATAAAATATAAATATCGTTATCTTTATCATACTGGTTAAGTAATGAGTTGTCACAAGTGGTTCTAAATATTTATGAAAGATATATACGTTTTAATAATAAAGTTCTTTTTAAACTGAAAACGTTTTTTGTACTTTTGAAACTAAATCAAATAAATATGATAATTTTGTTTTCCAAAACTAAATATATTTAAGAATCATTTTGTTAAAAGGTTAAAATAATGGAAATCGTTATATCACAAAACATTTTAGAAAAGTAGAATTATATATATTCATAATAGGTTTCAAGTTTTTAAATTACAATCTATTGGTGAAGCATGGGATAAAGTCCAAAGGTTAAATAAACGTATGAAATCATCTTAATGAAAAATGTCGAGTTACTTAACTTGTCGATATCCAACATCTAAGTTATTTACACTCCACGTTCTTATTTTCATATTAAATAAAATGAAAGTTAACATAGTTATCTTATCAAGGTCACGAGGAAAATATTATAAAACATGCCTTGGAAATTAAACAGGAATTTCCACTAACCCTTGTCTAGTTCCCGTTAATTCAAACATTTGTTCTTATTTATAAATCACTTTACCATTTTTCGAATGTTGTCAAAAAGAATAGATTTCTTAAATCACAGTGAACCTCATAACATAGGCCCGTAATCATATCATAATGTATCTGATAATTCAATCATTTGATATTATCTCTTAATTCTGTCGATAAATATATCGAAACAAATACGTTCATGTAAAGTATCATATATCTAATACTTTGTTAATGTTTTCAGTTAATATTATATATTATATATACATATCTATATACTCATAATTGTTCGTGAATCGTCGAACACGGTCAAAGGGTAATTGATTACATGAATGTAGTTCCAAACTTTTTGAGATTCAACATTACAAATTCTGCTTATCGTGTCAGAAACATATAAAGGTTAAGTTTAAATTTGGTCGGAAATTTTCGGGTCGTCACAATATACTTATATTATATCTTAAAAAAAAATGTTATATATATTTATTTTATATATATTTAAAATGATTAAAATCTATACATTTAGTTATATTAATATATCCATATATATATATATATATATATATATAGTATTATATTAAAAATATCAAATTTGTTGTACGTAAGTATTTATATAAAAAAAAATGTTAATATGTCTTATATATATAGTTATATGGAATATTAATATAATTGTAGTATATGTAATAATTATGTTTTATGTACCAAATATTTATTTGTTAAAACAAAATGATAGTTTTGATATTAATGATTTACTAATAACAGTCTTACTAATAATAACTTTATTAATAACGATAATACTAATAATAAAAATGATAATGAATATAATGATAATACATATGTTAATAATGATTCTCATAATACTAATAAGTACATAATGATACTAATACTAATACTAATAATAATAATAATAATAATAATAATAATAATAATAATAATAATAGTTTGTGTTATTTTGATAATAATAATAATCCTAATCATAATAATAGTAATAATACACATATTAGTGATAATAATAATGAAAAAAAATTATAATTTTAGTAACAATAACAATAATAATAATAATAATAATGATTTTGGTAATGAAATCTACCTTCCAAAGCTTTTCAAAAAAAAATATGTCCCAAACAGGGTTCGAACCCGAGACCTCTCGCTCACTCATCAACACCCTTAACCATTCCTCCATTTCAGTTTTTCTGATTTATAATACAAACCCAAATACTTATCTATTACATGTTTCAACCCACTTCATTTTCTTCACCAAAATCTAAACAATCAAACAACTTCATTCTTAATAGTCAATCATCAAAATGGTTTTAGGACTTTTAAACAAACATGAAACATAAAATAAAAGTGTTCTTGTAATTAAGAAAATTCAAAAAAAAAACTAAGAAAAAGCCTACTGCTGAAGCTAGTAGCTTCTAAAAAAAAATTAATGTTTTCAATTTTGAGTTCGTTTTGGACAATCTTTACAACATGAAATATGTTTCAAATCATTCCTAAAAACTATTGGAATCGTCAATTAAACTTAAAACATCAAAACAAACTCTAATTTCTCGATGAACAAATTAGTTGACTTTTGACAAAATAACTTTGACTCGCAAATTCGAATTCGTTATTAAGAATTGGAACGTGAGATTTTGCAGGAAGTTTAAGTAAATGATTCCTAACGACTCTACATTTTTAGTTTTTGAAATTTGTTTCGAATTCACGTTAGTGTATATCACTGTGAAGAACTCAAGAACTCTAAAATTGATTTTTAGATTAAGAGTGTTATAGGTTATGATTACAACATTAATTGTGTTGCAAATCATTCCTATAATCTTTATGGATCACCAAATTAACTGGAGATATCAAAACAAACTCGAATTTGATTCAAGAACACTTAGTTGACTTTGAAAAACAAAACTTTGACTCTCAAATTAGAAATTTATAAAAAGAATTGAGGATTGAAAACTTACAGATAGTTTAGATAGACGATTCCTAACAAGACTGCGTTATTACATTTTGAAAATTTGTTCTAGATCAAAATATGGTGAAAAAGATGAATGTACAGAGTGTCGAGCTTATTTTCTGGGTTTTCTTTGTTTTCAACTCAAATTGCAGTTTGTAACTTATATAAAGAGATTAAGTACATGATTTAACAGTTAAATTGATTTCCAATTGATTTGTGAAGTAGACTTGTAACAAACTGGAGACATGAAGTACGTAAATCATTTTCATGTGAGGAAAAAGGAAAAAAAATTTGATAGTTACATATAACTGAATGGGATTCCTTATATTTATTTTTAATAAATATTAATAGTAAATACCCTAATAATATTAATAATAATTATATTAATAATAATTCTAATAAAATAACTAAATAATATCATAAAAATGATAATAAATAAAAATAAGAATTCGTTTAAATCATAAATAAAATTTAATCTTAATTAGTTTGTACATTATTTTACATTTTCAATTCAAATGATTATTTTGTATTTTATTAATTCAACTTAATATGCACTCTTATATTTATATATGTATATATATATATATATATATATATATATATATATATATATATATATATATATATATTTACATATTTATTTACACACAATTTGTTCGTGAATCGTCGGAAATAGTCACAGGTTAAATGAATCCATGTAATTAGTTTAAAAATTTTGAGACTCAACATTACAGACTTTGCTTATCGTATCGAAAACATATAAAGATTAAGTTTAAATTTGGTCGGAAATTTCCGGGTCGTCACAGTACCTACCCGTTAAAGAAATTTCGTCCCGAAATTTGATTGAGATGGTCTTGGCTGACAATAAGTATGTTTTCCTGACGAATATGAGCTAATAAATAGAATTTTATTACAGTTGAGTAATATGGATAAGATGATTCGGTTACTTGAAAAGTACGAGTGAAGCTATCACAAAAGATTGAAATGAGTAAATACGGGTTCATCTTAACCAGTGCAGTAGTCATGGTTGATTTCCGAAATTTGAGGGATTTAGAGAAAATCTTTGTAATAAGATTTGGTTCTTCGGTAATTAAGAAAAATTAGAATCTTCTTTGGTTAAATACAATAATCTGTTTTGATTGCTCTGTCAGATATATTACTATAAATCCACCCTCTTCGGTTTCCTTTATATTTTGAAGTTCCATACTTTTGTTTTCTCTTCTCGACTTCAAGCCAAGCGAATAATGGTCCAGAATTTTTAGGTATGGATTTCGGAATGAACATAGTTAATGTTCTATGAAGGAAATTGTAATGGCACGATCTTGATCTGTCAGTTTACTAGAATATCCAGAAAAATAGAACTATCAATAAGATATGTTCTTAATATGTTTGAAGATTAGGTAGAATGTAAGAGTCGTGTAACATGTCACATGATGACATTATGGTCTGCGAATCATCGCATTCCATTAGAAGCTCAGCATGACTTACTGTGATATAATCACGTTGATCAAGTGTCATTATATTATATTAACTCATGCTTCAGTTCCCAACACTACTTCAATATCATTCATATTTTAAATTCAAATTTTTCAGAATTTAGAAACTAAAATAGTTTCCTTTCTGATGTAACACTGATATCGCGAAGAGATAAATGATTTCAGGTAAGAAAAGTTATGAAAATATCTTCAGAAATATCGAGAATATTTATAATGAAAGATACGATGATATCTTAGAATTTCTAATATTGATGGATGATGATGAAGATTGGTCCGTAAAAGTTTTAGAGTCACGAGCAAGACATTCGTTAATGACTTCAGCAGATACTGAATCATTTTGATTCTTTGAAGGCAGGTTTAGTCTTTGTGATTTGTCCACAGCCTCCTTCATAGTTTTTTTTCGGTACTAAATTTTCTATTGAGCGTTTCCAACACTCCATTCCTTATCATCATACTTTTGACTGTTAAAGTCATTAACAGTTTTCGTTACTTTATCAGCTTTCTCAAAATTCAAAGAACTGATTCGTAGACTAGAGTGCTTTTCAGAATGTCAGAATGGGAGATCATAATTCTAAGAGATAAATGTTATATGTATACATATAACTGTTGATATAGAACGTTGCGAGATTCAAAATACTGATTGCTGATTTTTGATAATTAGTATGGCAATTCTTGTTACAAGGTGCAGATGAGTTCATGATAAGACCTCAATAGATAAATATAGTGGAATAACGAGGTTGCTCGTACGTCTGCTGGTAATATGGTGGAATATAAAAGATTTCCCAGTAACAATAAAAGAGCGCACACACACACACACACACACACACACACACATATATATATATATATATATATATATATATATATATATATATATATATATATATCAAGGTTATAATAAGGTTGTTTAGAACGAAAAGTCGAAGTTGACTTGTTGGAGCTATGAAAAAATTGGCTAATTTGGAAAGAGATTGAAAAGTTATTTTCGGTAATAATAACGCTAAAGGAATTAGCACAGCTACGCATTAAACGTTTACTCAGTTTCCGAGAGTTCTCAGGTGCATAACTATACGCATCAATCTTTTCTTCCGTAGATGAAGTGCGGTTGATTCATCCTTCTCGATTGAGGTGTTTTCAAGAATTATGAAAGGTTTGAACGTAGATTGGAATCGTTAAGATACATATGAGGTTTAAGATGAAATCAAGTGGCAAACTTGAAGAATTGTTTAGTTTTATATGTTATAATTAATATTTTAATTCATTTTAATTGTCCAATGCTGGTAGTCCTCAGTTAGTAATTAAATAATTCATATATAGTTTAATATATAATATTCGAATTAATTAATACGTATCGTGACCCATTGTATACATGTCTCAGACTCGATCACAACTCAAGGTATATATATTATTTTAGAATCAACCTCAACCCTGTATAGCTAACTCGAGCGTTACCGCATATAGAGTGTCTATGGTTATTCCAAATAATATATATAGATGATGTCGATATGATATGTCAAAACCTTGTATATGTGTCCCGATATTTAAAGTGCGTAAAATATATAACAGAAATTAAATGACGATAAATAAAATTGCGAGAATTAAAGTTGCGATAAATAAAATGGAATAAGGAATTAACAGTTAGCTAGGATTTTGTTAGCGTGGATTCTTAACAAAAATTTTCTCATAGTTAATTTGTTTGTTTCTAACAAATTTTATTTTGTCCAATGTTTTCTTCATTATGCCACTTGTTGGATTCTGATAAGTCAAAATCCAAATATGAAATTGAATGAAAATGGTTATTCTGTGGTGAGCGGATTCGTATATCTGTGGATGTAAGTAGGATAGTAAATGAACTTTGAATCAGATTCGAAGAATGTACATTGTAACTTATTAATGTGAAATCTAAATATTCCTTGGGTATTACCTACCCGTTAAAATATTTTCACCATTAACAGTTTGTACAAAAGAATTTTTAATTACAATCTTTATGAAAACATATATACATATATATTTTCTTCAGATGTAATCAGGGATTAAATGAGTTAATATGATATTAATCTCATTTGCTTTTCGGTTTGAGCTAAAATAAATAATCTCTAAAACTTTTAGAAACCACATATTCTTCGCAGAATATTTCTTCAATGAAGTTATGGATTAATACTTCATCGTTCATTTTTGTTGGTACTTCTTGGTATCTATGGTGCGTATGACGTTGATGTTCGTGGAACAGATTGTGAAGTTGAGGTTTGCGGTGTGGATGTGGTTGTTGATGGTAGTGATGGTACTGTTGATGTTGTTGATGGTGGTACTATTTATGCTACTGATGCTGCTGATGCTCGTAGATATTGTACCATATTCTCCAGAGTCACTGTTCGAGCGCGAAGCTCGTTGACTTCTTCTACTATACCAGTATGATTGTCAGTTCGGACGAGCAGACGAATAAGAACCAGAATTTGGGATAGTATATAATCATGACGAGATACTCTGGAAATGAGAGAGAAAATGGTATTACGAACAGTTTCGCCGGTAAGTGCTTAGGTTCTTCGCCAAGAGGGGAATGTGGTGGATGGAATGGATCGCCTTCTTCTTGTTTCCAATGATTAAGTAGACTACGAACCCATCAGATGAATTGAGGATGGCTGATTGGTTGAATCATTCTGGTGACGCTGCTTTCCGGAGCTTAGGTGAACATCCATGTCGGAATAGCTGTCGGGTTCCGAAGAACTTGAACTAATGATGAGTTCCATGTCGTACGATTGAGTAAAGGATTTTTCGATATGAAATGATTTTTGGTTATCGGAAGGTATTCTAATTACATAGAATATCCATATATATAGAACAAAAGATTTCATAGATTACGGAGGGATTTACGGAATATGCCAGGCAAAGTTTACAGTAACAGATACGCTAAGATATGAATTAGCAGATACGCTAAGATATGAGTTTTGTCTATACACTATTCATGCAATTAATGCAATAAGATGTGTCTAGACTAAGAATAATAAGCATGTAATTTCCTAAGGATGATAAGTAGTTGATTTCCGACTAGAAATGATAAACAAAACTTTTGACATGCAGACACGGTCGAAGTCCAGACTCACTAATGCATCCTAACGACTATCAGTTAGACACACTAATGCAGACCTAGTTCTCTAAGACCACCGCTCTGATACCAACTGAAAGAACCTGTTCATATACATTATAAACGATTCACAATAGTTGATTACATCGTGAGGTATTTGACCTCTATATGATACATTTTACAAACATTGCATTCGTTTTTAAAAGACAAACTTTCTTTACATCGAAAATTGACAGCATGCATACCATTTCATATTATTTCCAACTATAATTGACTTAATAATAATCTTGATGAACTCAACGACTCGAATGCAACGTCTTTTGAAATATGTCATGAATGACTCCAAGTAATATCTCTAAAATGAGCAAATGCATAGCGGAAGATTTCTTTCATACCTGAGAATAAACATGCTTTAAAGTGTCAACTAAAAGGTTGGTGAGTTCATAGGTTTATTGTAAACAATAAAATTCTTTATTTTAATAGACCACAAGATTCAAATACAGTACACCTATCTCGTGTACGAAACCATTTTCATAATGCCTAGCAGAGTAGGTTCGTATCCTTTTCTCCCCCGTAGGTTGCCTCGCGATTTTTAATATCTTTCATAAACATAATCTCATATCAAGCATTTCGCACGACATAGAGATATAAGTCATTCATACGAACTACAAACACCTGGTAATCGACCTTAACAAGATGCATATAGAATATCCCCCGCATACCGGCATTTTGCACGGTCATGCAAAAGCATACAAACAGGCCACTCTTTTAAATATGATGGTTGTGTACACCTCACAAACTGATCATATCTTTTAAAGTTGACGGTTGTACACCTATTTCGAAGTACTAAAGCAGTTCAAATTCTCTGACTGGGGCTGGTTAGTGCCCATAGATCTATCTTTAGGATTCGCGTCAATTAGGGTGTCTGTTCCCTAATTCTTAGATTACCAGACTTAAAGGGGTGATATCCGGTGTGCTTATAATAACTCATTCGTAGAATGTTTTTAAGTACTTGTGTCTATTTAGTCAAACATTTATAAAAGCATTTCATGCATTCGCAGTTCAAAATATATTTCAAAAACATTTAATAAAGCAGTTGTAAAAACAGCGCATGTATTCTCAGTCCCAAAAATGTAAAGAGTATAAGGGAAACAAATGAACTCACAATACTGTATTTCGTAGTAAAAATACATATGACGTCATTGAACAAGTGCAAGGTTGGCCTCGGATTCACGAACCTATATTAATTGTATATTTATTAAAACATATAATGGAAATCACATAATTTCCTTTATTAATTATATATTATTTATGTGTTTGTAGTTTATATACTTTATATTAAATTCCATTTAAAAGTATATACTTATATTATATCTTAAAAAAATGTTATATATATTTATTTTATATATATTTAAAATGAATAAAATCTATACATTTAGTTATATTAATATATCCATATATATATATATATATATATATATATATATATATATATATATATATATATATATATATATATATATATATATATATATATATATATAGTATTATATTAAAAATATCAAATTTGTTGTACGTAAGTATTTATATAAAAGAAAATGTTAATATGTCTTATATATATATAGTTATATGGAATATTAATATAATTGTAGTATATGTAATAATTATGATTTATGTACCAAATATTTATTTGTTAAAACAAAATGATGGTTTTGATATTAATGATTTACTAATAATAGTCTTACTAATAATAACTTTATTAATAACGATAATACTAATAATAAAAATGATAATGAATATAATGATAATACATATGTTAATAATGATTCTCATAATACTAATAAGTACATAATGATACTAATACTAATATTAATAATAATAATAGTTTGTGTTATTTTGATAATAATAATAATTCAAATCATAATAATAGTAATAACACATATATTAGTGATAATAATAATGAAAAAAAAATTATAATTTTAGTAACAATAACAATAATAATAATAATAATGATTTTGGTAATGAAATCTACCTTCCAAAGCTTTTCAAAAAAAAATATGTCCCAAACAGGGTTCGAACCCGAGACCTCTCGCTCACTCATCAACACCTTTAACCATTCCTTCATTTCAGTTTTTCTGATTTATAATACAAATCCAAATACTTATCTATTACATGTTTCAACCCACTTCATATTCTTCACCAAAATCTAAACAATCAAACAACTTCATTCTTAATAGTCAATCATCAAAATGATTTTAGGACTTTAAACAAACATGAAACATAAAATAAAAGTGTTCTTATAATTAAGAAAATTAACAAAAAAACTAAGAAAAAGCCTACTGCTGAAGCTAGTAGCTTCTAAAAAAAATTAATGTTTTCAATTTTGAGTTCGTTTTGGACAATCTTTACAACATGAAATATGTTTCAAATTATTCTTAAAAACTATTGGAATCGTCAATTGAACTTAAAACATCAAAATAAGCTCTAATTTCTCGATGAACAAATTAGTTGACTTTTGACAAAATAACTTTAACTCGCAAATTCGAATTCGTTATTAAGAATTGGAACGTGAGATTTTGCAGGAAGTTTAAGTAAATGATTCCTAACAACTCTACATTTTTAGTTTTTTAAATTTGTTTTGAATTCATGTTAGTGTATATCACTGTGAAGAACTCAAGAACTCAAAAATTGATTTTTAGATTAAGAGTGTTATAGGTTATGATTACAACATGAATTGTGTTGAAAATCATTCCTATAATCTTTATGGATCACCAAATTAACTGGAGATATCAAAACAAACTCGAATTTGATTCAAGAACACTTAGTTGACTTTGAAAAATAAAACATTGACTCTCAAATTAGAAATTTATAGAAAGAATTGAGGATTGAAAACTTACAGATAGTTTAGATAGACGATTCCTAACAAGACTGCGTTATTACATTTTGAAAATTTGTTCTAGATCAAAATATGGTGAAAAAGATGAATGTACAGAGTGTCGAGCTTATTTTCTGGGTTTTCTTTGTTTTCAACTCAAATTACAGTTTGTAACTTATATAAAGTGATTAAGTACATGATTTAACAGTTAAATTGATTTCCAATTGATTTGTGAAGTAGACTTGTAACAAACTGGAGACATGAAGTACGTAAATCATTTTCATGTGAAGAAAAATAATTTTTTTTTTGATAGTTACATATAACTGAATGGGATTCCTTATATTTATTTTTAATAAATATTAATAGTAAATACCCTAATAATATTAATAATAATTATATTAATAATGATTCTAATAAAATAACTAAATAATATCATAAAAATGATAATAAATAAAAATAAGAATTCGTTTAAATCATAAATAAATTTTAATCTTAATTATCTTGTACATTATTTTACATTTTCAATTCAAATGATTATTTTGTATTTTATTAATTCAACTTAATATGCACTCTTATATTTATATATGTATATATATATTTACATATTTATTTACGCACAATTTGTTCGTGAATCGTCAGAAATAGTCACAGGTTAAATGAATCCATGTAATTAGTTTAAAAATTTTGAGACTTAACATTACAGACTTTGCTTATCGTGTCAGAAACATATAAAGATTAAGTTTAAATTTGGTCGGAAATTTTCGGGTCGTCACATGCACTTTATCTTAAATGCAATGGACACAAGTACATATTAAATTCTACACCGAGTTTGAACCAAAAATCCCTTAGCTTTGGTAACTAGTAACTGCCGGTTATAAGAACTGGTGGGTGCGAGTAGTTATGTATGGATCCATAGGGCTTGACATCTCCGTCTGTTCCAGGTATAGAAACCCTAGCCCGAACTATAAAACAGACGTATACTATTTGAGTTTAGTACACGTTGGATTGCGTGTATTGTACATGTTGCTTGCATGTATGTTAAAATAGGGGTACTTATTATAACGTTAAAGTTTAGTTACCAGGGTGCTCAATTTGGTAGAATATTTTGATAAACGTTTTGGAGGAAACAACTGAAATCTTGTGATCCACCTTTACATACAGATTATGCGCAACATTAAAACTATGAACTCACCAACCTTTGTGTTGACACTTTTAAGCATGTTTATTCTCAGGTTCCTAGAAGTCTTCCGCTGTTTGCTTATATGTGATACAAGCTATGTGCATGGAGTCACCAACCTTTGTGTTGACACTTTTAAGCATGTTTATTCTCAGGTTCCTAGAAGTCTTCCGCTGTTTGCTTATATGTGATACAAGCTATGTGCATGGAGTCATACATACTTTATTCGAGAAAACGTTGCATTCACAAAATCATCACCATGTATCTTATTTTGACTGCATTATCAACGGATGTAGTATTGTAAACTATTATTTACGGTGATTGTCTATATGTAGAAATCATCAAACGTCAAAAACCTTGGAATTTGATATTCAATTATGGTGTGCCTTTTCAAAAGAATGCAATGTTTACAAAACGTATAATGTAGAGGTCAGTACCTCACTGTGAAATCGATGAATGATGTACTCGTCCAAATAGATTTGGACAGGTCATCAAAACAACAAACAAAGAGAAACAGCAAGCAACGTAAGCACATCCGTCTGAAGAAGAGTCAATTCCACAAAAAGCCGCAACCACCCCCGAATCTGAACTAGATCTCCAACGGGGAGATCGTCGCCGGGTCTAAATTCGGAGAAGACCCCGAACAAGAAACAACTCGCAACCAAAACCACAGACAGCTCCACCCCAAACCACAATAGAACCCAGCTACCACCGACCCCTGAAACACCTCTGAAGTTCATCCAACCACCTGAAAAACAAAGCACTAGCGGTGGCCACCACCAACAGGGTGATGAACCACCGCATAACCAAACCACCAGAGAACCCAACTCCCTTCGACGGCCACCACCAACGGGGTGGTGGACCGCTAAAACTCACCGAACTCCACCAGATCCACCAACCATTCGGGACACCCAGAAAGTAAATCAGGAAGACAATCACACCACACCAAAGATCACCGGCGGCCACCACCAACAGGGTGGTAGCCGGCCGACAGCCACCGAAGGGAAAAAGCAACCAGGTCTTGATGACGATAAAGGCATAAAAAGGATGAAAACAGCCAAAGACCAAGCAACCATAGCCAACGAAACACGAGAACGGTGCTAAAAAGTGGTTACAGTTGTCGGAGTCCAAAAGCCGGCCACCACCAGAAAACGACGCTCACCGTAAAGACAAAAAACGTCACCATGAAAAGAAGAATCAGGCAACCAGAAAAGAAAAACGAAAACGGAAAAGAAAACCGGACCACCGGCGAGATTCCGCTGGCCCGCAGCGGCCCAGGTCAGAGATGCAACAAAACGAAAGGAATCTGTCATGACTCGGAAAATTTCGACTAATTTTGAACCAAACTCTCGATACGATTTAATATTCTTGACACGATATGCAAAGTCTATTAGGATGAGTCTCAAAATTTATTTATTTATTATGTATATTTATTTACCTTTTGACTAATCCCGATGATTCACGAACCATTATTTAGAAATATGTGTATATATAAATGTATGTATATGTGTATATATAACTTAAAACAATAATAACTATTATACGAATTATTATTATAACTAAATAATTAAAATAAAATACGTTGTAATGAAAACTATTAATATATATATATATATATATATATATATATATATATATATATATATATATATATATATATATATATATATATATGAATATTACTTGTATATATATATTAATATATTAAATTTAAATGTTTAATATATTTAACTAATATATTTATTTACAAAGTAAGATTTGTTATTTATGAATGTTCTTATATATTTAAAGTATACATTAAATAAAAATGATTTCGAGTCTAAACTGTAAACGTTTGGAACATTCGGTTGACGTTTCGTTGATTTTAACATAAATCTAATATATATCTATGAGGACTTAAATAAAAGTTGGTCCGCATATTGATTATAGGGATTATGGGCTCGATAAAAATATTTTTACCCCTTTTAGTTAAATATTAGTACTCCGTACATATAAATCAGAACAGAAAATAAATAATTTTTGAACCTTTTTGATCCGGTTTCAAACAGGTAATGAGTGAAATAATTAAATATGTTTAATCTAAAAATTTGAGATTTTTAGGAACACTTTTGTACATTAACTGTTTAGCAATGGACACGAAATAACATCCGAGTTAAACTGTCGACAAGAGAAAGAATTCTGTACTCCCGTGATTGTACTATGTCTCCTTTTCAATTCTAAACTTATTAATTATTATTATATTATTAATATTAATTATTAAAGTAAATATATATATATATATATATATATATATATATATATATATATACATATATACATATGATACTTGCATATATATCTTACTCATTCACCATCTTCTCCCTCACTATCCACCACCTCAACCGCCATCCTCACCGGCCACTTCACACCACCACTCGCCGCCACCTTCACCGGTCACCATGATAACCATAAGGAACCATCATCTAACTTCTATTCGTCTCAGTTTTTCGACAATACATATCTCTTGTATATATACACACAAGCATTCAATGATTTGAAAACCCACCATCTTCTATTATTAGTGAAACTCAAAACAACCACAATCTATTCAAATTTTCCTCTCTATTTCTTCTTCGTTAAAGCTTCATTTTAAACCCATATCAACCAAGAGCCACATAAAATTTCTGCTATAATCCTCTTTGCTTTCGGGTCAACAAGAACTCAATTACAACATCTAAACTATTTTATCACCACTCGATTATTGCTGCACCAATTTTCTTTCTGTTTTCGTCGTAAAAGGATTGCGTTTAACCATCATCGAAGCACCATTACAACTACTGTTGCTGTTACGCTATACTTGTGATATGTTTTTAAATTCAAAACCCACCTTCAACTTGTCACCTTATTTCCGTTTCAATTATGTATCAAACGAGCTAGGGCTGTTGGACTGTTACTTCTGTTTCTTCGTGAACACCATTGAAACAACACAACGCAAATCACTACTTCATCTTGATAACCATCATCGTGAAACTGCATTCCCTACGTTGCTGCTTCGGTTTTGATAAAGAAAGAAAATGATGCGTTGAATAATTATGAGAATTACTTTATCAATCTTAGAGAAATGTATACAAGTGGAATGTTGAAATTAGTGGTGGACCATGAGCAAAAGAAGAATCGAGGCACATATATGTATTGTTACTGATAGAGACAAATTGATTTTTTTTTCTTTTCCTGTTCCGATTTCAGCTTGGCCGAGGTCCACTTCCATTTTCTGATTCACATCGTGGGCTTACATCTCCTTGTGGGCCGAAGGCCTTTAATTCTATTTATTTTGGACCGAATTGAATTTGGGCAACAACCTTGTTTTGGGCCGAGAACTTGGTTTCTCTTGTTGGACTGTAAAAATTGTGAGCATATTATGAAATCATGATCGGGATATATTTTGTTACGATGATAATCGTGGTGGTGACGGGTTATAAACAAATAAGATGATTAAGATTATGATCATGTCATGATTATGATCATAAGGTTGATGATGATAAAATACATAACGATAGTGAAGATTATAATTACGGGAATAAATGAAGATGTAGACGATATGAAATCTGGATGGTATAATTCTAATCACTATTATCATTATTATTATCATACAATTATTAGGAATAAGTATTATTTATTAACTAAAATTATCATTATTATTAAAATCATTTTTATTATTATTATTATTATTAGAATTATCATAATTTTTATCATAATTAGTATTATTTTTATCATTACTATTATTAGTAGTATTAATGTATCAAATAAAGACTTCCTATATAAAATATATTTATGACATAAGATTTAACTACACTAATATCAATATTATATATTAAATAATATTTTAATGAGAAATTTCTATAATAAAATTTAATGTGATAAGTATTAGTTATATAAAATATATAGATTAAAGTATAAATTTATCTATATAACATATAATTTAAGATATAATATAAGTATACATTTTTTAAATGGAATTTAGTATAAATTCAATATAACTACAAACATATAAATAATATATATTAATAAACAAAATTATGTGATTCCTATTATATGTTTTAATAGATATACAATTGATATAGGTTCGTGAATCCAAGGCCAACCCTGCATTGTTCAAATTCGTCATATGTATTTTTACTACAAAATACATTAAGTGAGTTTCATTTGCTTCCTTTTTAATTGCTTTTGCAATATATATTTTTGGGCTGAGAATATATGCGCTACTTTTATAAATGTTTACGAAATAGACACAAGTACTTAAAAATATATTCTACGTTGAGTTGTACCACTGACATACTTCCCTGTAGCTTGGTAACTACTATTTATATGGGTATTGTAAACGCGAATCCTGTTGATAGATCTATCGGGCCTGACAACCCCAACCGGACTGGACGACCAGTATTCAACGGTTGCACAGTACTTCGTTTCGTGACTACACTTGGTACAGTGTAGTGAGATTTCATAATAAAGGGAATATGCGACGTTGATTAAATGTTAAGTATGGTTACCAAGTGCTCAACCACTTAGAATGCTTTACATACACTTGCGAGTGTATTATGTTTATGATTATGAAATCTTGTGGTCTATTAATATATTGAAATGATTGTTATGATAAACCTATGAACTCACCAACCTTTTGGTTGACACTTTTAAGCATGTTTATTCTCAGGTATATAAGAAGTCTTCCGCTGTGCATTTGCTCATATTACTTGGAGTCATTCCTGCATATTTAAGATCAGTACCTCGCAATGGGACCAGATGTTGATGACTTCGTCCAGGTGGATAAGGACGGGTCTTTACAGTTGGTATCAGAGCGGTGGTCGTAGCGAACCAGGTGTTGTATTAGTGTGTCTAACCAATAGTTGTTTAGATGCATTAGTGGGTCTGGACTTCGACCGTGTCTGCATGTCAAAAGTTTTGCTTATCATTTCGTGTTGAAAATCATCTACTTATCATTCTTAGGAAATTACCTGCTTATCATTCTTAGTCTAGACACTTCTTATTGCATTGATTGCATGAATAGTGTAGAGACAAAATTCAGATCTTAGCGTATCTGTTACTGTAGGCTTTATCTGACATGTTTCCTTAATTTCCTCTGTAATCTACGGGATCATCTATACTATACATAGATATTCTATGTAATTAGAATATCATCCGATATCCGAAAATCATTTCATATCGAAAAATCCTTTATTCAATCGTACGCAATGGAACTCACCACTAGTTCAAGTCCCTCAGATTCCGATATGGAGTTTCACCTAAGCTCCGAAAGCAGCGTCACCAGAATGAATCACCCAGTCATCCATCCCCAATTCATTTGATGTGTTCGTAGTTGACTTAATCAATGGAGACGAGAAGAAGGCGATCCTTTCCTTCCATCAACCGAATTCACCATCAGCGAAGAACTTGAAGCACTTACCAACGAATCTATCCGAAACACCATTTTTCACCCTCATTTCCAGAATAGCTCCCAACTATTATATAATATCTACAATTCTAAACCTTATTCATCCACTCGTTCCGACTGACAATCATCCCGGAGTAATAGAAGAAGTCAATGAGCTTCGCGCTCGAGTAGTGGCTTTGGAGAATACGGTGCAAAACTTAACAGCTCCAGCAACATCACCGGCACCAACAGTACCACCAACATCAACACCAGTATCACCAACAACCCAAGTTTCAACATCGCATGCCTCAACATCTCATTCTGTACCTCGAGCATAATCATCGTTCTACGTATCGTTTTATCCACTTTATCTTCGTTCTGCATATCATTCTACATCGATTATCTTCGCTCGACATGGCGATTATGTAATTTCTAAAGTTTTAGAGATTATGTAATCTAGTACTAATGATAAATCAAATAAGTTTAATATCTTATTGACTCATTAAATCCATGATTACATCTGAAGAGAATATATATGTAAGTATATTTTCATAAAGATGGTAATTAAAAATTCTTTCGTACAAACCGTTAATGGTGAAAATATTTTAACGGGTAGGTAATACCCGAGGAATATTTAGATCTCACATTAATAAGTTACACTGTACATTCTTCAAATCTGATTCAACGATCATTTACTATCCTGTTTATATCCACAGATATACGAATCCGTTTACCACAGAATAACCATTTTTATTCAATTTTATATCAGGATTTTGACATTTCAGAAATCAACAAGTGGCATAATGAAGAAAACATTGAATAAAATAAAATTTGTTAGAAACAAACGAATTAACTAATTGAAATATTGTTAAGAATCCACGCTAACTGTTCCTAGCTAACTGTTCCTAGCTAACAGGTTACATTTTATTTACCGCAATTTAATTATCGCAATTTACATTCTCGCAATTTACATTCTCGCAATTTACATTCTCGCAATTTACATTCTCGCAATTTTATTTATCGTCATTTAATTTCTGTATTTATTTTACGCACTTTAAATAACGGGACACGTATACAAGGTTTCGACATATCATATCGACGCATCTATATATATTATTTGGAATAACCATAGACACTCTATATGCAGTAATGCGGGAGTTAGCTATACAGGGTTGAGGTTGATTCTACAATAATATATATAGTTTGAGTTGTGATCGAGTCTGAGACGTATACGGGTCACGAAACGTATTAATTAATTCAAATATTATATATTAAGCTATATATGAATTATTGGATTGTTAACTGTGGACTATCGACTATGGACTAATAATATTGGACAATTAAAATGAATTAAAATATTGATTATAACATATGAAACTAAACATTTCTTCAAGTTTGCCACTTGATTTCATTTTAAACTTCATTTGTATCTTGGCGATTACAATCTGCGTTCAAATCTGTCATGATTCTTGAAAATACCTTAATCGAGAGGATGAACTAGCCACACGTCATCTACGAAAGAAAAGATTTATGCATACAGTCATGTACCTGAAAAACTCTCGGAAACTGAGTAAACGTTTAACACTTAGCTGTGCTAATTCCTTCAGCGTTGTTGTTACTCAAAATAACTTTACAATTCCTTTTAAAGTAGCAAATTTTGTCACAGCTCCATCAAGTCAACTCCGACTTTTCATCCGAAACAACCTTATTATAACCTTGATATATATATGCGTACTCTTTATTGTTACTGGGGAACCATTTATATTCCATCATACTACCATCAGCGTTTAATCATCTAAAAACACAATTCTCCTGAAAACACCTCGGATTGATAACCGATGATTCAAATATGGCTGCATTAAATGCAGACGAAACAGTAAAATTGTAGATGGTCTAAATGGCCAAAAGTTTGATGAATAAGAATGGAATGTTGGGAACGCTCGATAGAAAAATTTGGTACTGAAAAACGGATTGAGCTAACCATGAAGGAGACCAAAAACAAATACAAGGACCAAACTCTATATTCAAAGAATCCTGGTAATTCTGCATCCGATGAAATCTATAGAGAATATTTTGCTCCGTACCCACGTTAAAATCTTGCGGAAAATTTTCTCCATCAATCTTCGAACTTAGAAATTCCAAAATATCATCATAAATATCTTCGATATTTTTGAGGATATTTTCATAAATACTCTTGTCCGAAATTATCTACCTCTTCGTGTTTTCAGTATTCCATTATATTGGAAACTTCTGTAAAATCTAAATATAAATTATGAATGTATTGTGGAGAAGTGTTAGGAATTGAAGCATGGGTTAGTATAATATAATGATGCTTGGCCAACGTGATTATATTACAGTAAGTCATGCTGAGTTTCTAATGGAACGTGATGATTCATAGAACATAACGTCATCATGTGCTATGTTACATAACTCTTTCATTCTACTTAACTTCTGAACATATCAAGAAAATGTATTTCCGATAGTTCTATTTTCTGTAATTTTGATAAATTTGAAAATCAAATCGTGCTATCACGTTCCACCCTGCTTAAAACATTATAATCATTCGAAACTCTATATCTACGAGTTCTGGAACATTATTCGCTTGACTTAAAGTTGGAAAGAGAAAACAAGAGCATGGAGCTTCAAAAAATAAAGGAAAATATAAAGCCGATCACAAACACAGAAATTACAAACCGTGTATATCAATGTTTATCGCGACATAAAGACACGAGAGAATTAAAAACACTATAACCCCAAAGGTAAAGTAGAAGAAAGTAGATTCCTCTAGAGGAAGTTGGAAAAGGAGAATGAATGTTGCGATAGTAAGGATGAGGACAAAGATCAGAACTGGATTAAGCATTTTCACAATCGTTTGAAAGTATATGTATCGAGAAAGAAGGAATTGGAGTGGTGAAAATAATGAAATGAAAGAAGTTCATTTACAGAGAAGATACCAGACGAAGCAATCGAGACAGATAATCGCATTAAATTAAAGAGGATCCTAATTTTCCAAAAATCCCAAAGAATCAAATCCTATAGATATCCAAGATTATCTTTTAAATCCCTTAAATTCCGGAAATCAATCGAGACAACGTCAAAAGTTAAGATGAACCTTATTTTCCAAAAATTCAACCAAGATTACGTCAAAAGTTAAATCTCTATCTCAATCTCTTGTGACAGCTTCATTCGTACACTTCGAATAATCGAATTGTTTTATCTATATTAATAAAAATTTTTTTGATAGAACTCTAAAACATTTTTATTGTTAGCCATGACGACCTCACTCAAATTTCGGGACGAAATTTCTTTAACGGGTAGGTACTGTCATGACCCGGAAAATTTCGACTAATTTTGAACCAAACTCTCGATACGATTTAATATTCTTGACATGATATGCAAAGTCTATTAGGATGAGTCTCAAAATTTATTTATTTATTATGTATATTTATTTACCTTTTGACTAATCCCAATGATTCACGAACCATTATTTGGAAATATGTGTATATATAAATGTATGTATATGTGTATATATAACTTAAAACAATAATAACTATTATACGAATTATTATTATAACTAAATAATTAAAATAAAATACGTTGTAATGAAAACTATTAATATATATATATATATATATATATATATATATATATATATATATATATATATATATATATATATATATATATATATATATATATATATATGAACATTACTTGTATATATATATTAATATGTTAAATTAAAATGTTTAATATATTTAACTAATATATTTATTTACAAAGTAAGATTTGTTATTTATGAATGTTCTTATATATTTAAAGTATACATTAAATAAAAATGATTTCGAGTCTAAACTGTAAACGTTTGGAACATTCGGTTGACGTTTCGTTGATTTTAACATAAATCTAATATATATCTATGAGGACTTAAATAAAAGTTGGTCCGCATATTGATTAAAGGGATTATGGGCTCGATAAAAATATTTTTACCCCTTTTAGTTAAATATTAGTACTCCGTACATATAAATTGGAACAGAAAATAAATAATTTTTGAACCTTTTTGATCCGGTTTCAAACAGGTAATGAGTGAAATAATTAAATATGTTTAATCTAAAAATTTGAGATTTTTAGGAACACTTTTGTACATTAACTGTTTAGCAATGGACACGAAATAACATCCGAGTTAAACTGTCGACAAGAGAAAGAATTCTGTACTCCCGTGATTGTACTATGTCTCCTTTTCAATTCTAAACTTATTAATTATTATTATATTATTAATATTAATTATTAAAGTAAATATATATATATATATATATATATATATATATATATATATATATATATATATACATATGATACTTGCATATATATCTTACTCATTCACCATCTTCTCCCTCACTATCCACCACCTCAACCGCCATCCTCACCGGCCACATCACACCACCACTCGCCGCCACCTTCACCGGTCACCATGATAACCATAAGGAACCATCATCTAACTTCTATTCGTCTCAGTTTTTCGACAATACATATCTCTTGTATATATACACACAAGCATTCAATGATTTGAAAACCCACCATCTTCTATTATTAGTGAAACTCAAAACAACCACAATCTATTCAAATTTTCCTCTCTATTTCTTCTTCGTTAAAGCTTCATTTTAAACCCATATCAACCAAGAGCCACATAAAATTTCTGCTATAATCCTCTTTGCTTTTGGGTCAACAAGAACTCAATTACAACATCTAAACTATTTTATCACCACTCGATTATTGCTGCACCAATTTTCTTTCTGTTTTCATCGTAAAAGGATTGCGTTTAACCATCATCGAAGCACCATTACAACTACTGTTGCTGTTACGCTATACTTGTGATATGTTTTTAAATTCAAAACCCACCTTCAACTTGTCACCTTATTTCCGTTTCAATTATGTATCGAACGAGCTAGGGCTGTTGGACTGTTACTTCTGTTTCTTCGTGAACACCATTAAAACAACACAACGCAAATCACTACTTCATCTTGATAACCATCATCGTGAAACTGCATTCCCTACGTTGCTGCTTCGATTTTGATATAGAAAGAAAATGACGCGTTGAATAATTATGAGAATTACTTTATCAATCTTAGAGAAATGTATACAAGTGAAATGTTGAAATTAGTGGTGGACCATGAGCAAAAGAAGAATCGAGGCACATATATGTATTGTTACTGATAGAGACAAATTGATTTTTTTTTCTTTTCCTGTTCCGATTTCAGCTTGGCCGAGGTCCACTTCCATTTTCTGATTCACATCGTGGGCTTACATCTCCTTGTGGGCCGAAGGCCTTTAATTCTATTTATTTTGGACCGAATTGAATTTGGGCAACAACCTTGTTTTGGGCCGAGAACTTGGTTTCTCTTGTTGGACTGTAAAAATTGTGAGCATATTATGAAATCATGATCGGGATATATTTTGTTACGATGATAATCGTGGTGGTGACGGGTTATAAACAAATAAGATGATTAAGATTATGATCATGTCATGATTATGATCATAAGGTTGATGATGATAAAATACATAACGATAGTGAAGATTATAATTACGGGAATAAATGAAGATGTAGACGATATGAAATCTGGATGGTATAATTCTAATCACTATTATCATTATTATTATCATACAATTATTAGGAATAAGTATTATTTATTAACTAAAATTATCATTATTATTAAAATCATTTTTATTATTATTATTATTATTAGAATTATCATAATTTTTATCATAATTAGTATTATTTTTATCATTACTATTATTAGTAGTATTAATGTATCAAATAAAGACTTCCTATATAAAATATATTTATGACATAAGATTTAACTACACTAATATCAATATTATATATTAAATAATATTTTAATGAGAAATTTCTATAATAAAATTTAATGTGATAAGTATTAGTTATATAAAATATATAGATTAAAGTATAAATTTATCTATATAACATATAATTTAAGATATAATATAAGTATACATTTTTTAAATGGAATTTAGTATAAATTCAATGTAACTACAAACATATAAATAATATATATTAATAAACGAAATTATGTGATTCCTATTATATGTTTTAATAGATATACAATTGATATAGGTTCGTGAATCCAAGGCCAACCCTGCATTGTTCAAATTCGTCATATGTATTTTTACTACAAAATACATTAAGTGAGTTTCATTTGCTTCCTTTTTAATTGCTTTTGCAATATATATTTTTGGGCTGAGAATATATGCGCTACTTTTATAAATGTTTACGAAATAGACACAAGTACTTAAAAATATATTCTACGTTGAGTTGTACCACTGACATACTTTCCTGTAGCTTGGTAACTACTATTTACATGGGTATTGTAAACGCGAATCCTGTTGATAGATCTATCGGGCCTGACAACCCCAACCGGACTGGATGACCAGTATTCAACGGTTGCACAGTACTTCGTTTCGTGACTACACTTGGTACAGTGTAGTGAGATTTCATAATAAAGGGAATATGCGACGTTGATTAAATGTTAAGTATGGTTACCAAGTGCTCAACCACTTAGAATGCTTTACATACACTTGCGAGTGTATTATGTTTATGATTATGAAATCTTGTGGTCTATTAATATATTGAAATGATTGTTATGATAAACCTATGAACTCACCAACCTTTTGGTTGACACTTTTAAGCATGTGTATTCTCAGGTATATAAGAAGTCTTCCGCTGTGCATTTGCTCATATTACTTGGAGTCATTCCTGCATATTTAAGATCAGTACCTCGCAATGGGACCAGATATTGATGACTTCGTCCAGGTGGATAAGGACGGGTCTTTACAGAATCAGACCAGAGAAGAAAAGATAATGAAGCTGTTGGAGAATACAAAAGATGTGTAGAGTTTTGAGATTCACAGACTAGCTAGTTAAAAGGGAATGTAGAACAAAATTAAAGAAAGAAAATTTAGAACGTATGCATGTAGTATTAGACAGAATGGTTTGTATGTAATAATGGTTCATTATTGTTTTTTATGTCATCTTTAATTGTGTAATAATGATGATGATATTTATTTTTGAATCATCTTCTATATCATATAAATCTCTAAAATGATAGATGTCATAAATAAGGATTATCTAAGTTTAAAAAAAAATCAAAAATAAAGAAATAATTTTTAAGCTCCTCATGATGATTTTGTTAAAATAATTAATTATTTTTAATATAAAGATTAAGATGTTAATTGTATAATATATGAAGCACTATGTACAACTTTAGGATAATATACCCCATGATCATATTTATAATATTTGAAGCATTACGTACAAACTTATTGAAATGTCCCGTTCTTATTGAATAAAAACGTTCCATATTAATTGATTTCGTTGCGAGGTTTTGACCTCTATATGAGACGTTTTTCAAAGACTGCATTCATTTTAAAACAAACCATAACCTTTATTTCATCAATAAAGGTTTTAAAAAGCTTTACGTAGATTATCAAATAATGATAATGTAAAATATCCTGTTTACACACGACCATTACATAATGGTTTACAATACAAATATGTTACAACGAAATAAGTTTCTTGAATGCAGTTTTTACACAATATCATACAAGCATGGACTCCAAATATCGTCCTTATTTAAGTATGCAACAGCGGAAGCTCTTAATAATCACCTGAGAATAAACATGCTTAAAACGTCAACAAAAATGTTGGTGAGTTATAGGTTTAACCTATATATTATCAAATCATAATAATAGACCACAAGATTTCATATTTCAATACACATCCCATACATAGAGATAAAAATCATTCATATGGTGAACACCTGGTAACCGACATTAACAAGATGCATATTTAAGAATATCCCCATCATTCCGGGACACCCTTCGGATATGATATAAATTTCGAAGTACTAAAGCATCCGGTACTTTGGATGGGGTTTGTTAGGCCCAATAGATCTATCTTTAGGATTCACGTTAATTAGGGTGTCTGTTCCCTAATTCTTAGATTACCAGACTTAATAAAAAGGGGCATATTCGATTTCGATAATTCAACCATAGAATGTAGTTTCACGTACTTGTGTCTATTTTGTAAATCATTTATAAAACCTGCATGTATTCTCATCCCAAAAATATTAGATTTTAAAAGTGGGACTATAACTCACTTTCACAGTTTTTTTCTTCGTCGGGAAGTAAGACTTGGCCACTGGTCGATTCAAGAACCTATAACAAATATGTACATATATATCAAAGTATGTTCAAAATATATTTACAACACTTTTAATACATTTTGATGTTTTAAGTTTATTAAGTCAGCTGTCCTCGTTAGTAACCTACAACTAGTTGTCCACAGTTAGATGTACAGAAAATAAATCGATATATATTATCTTGAATCAATCCACGACCCAGTGTATACATATCTCAGTATTGATCACAACTCAAACTATATATATTTTGGAATCAACCTCAATCCTGTATAGCTAACTCCAACATTCACATATAGAGTGTCTATGGTTGTTCCGAAATATATATAGATGTGTCGACATGATAGGTCAAAACATTGTATACGTGTCTATGGTATCTCAAGATTACATAATATACAATACAAGTTGATTAAGTTATGGTTGGAATAGATTTGTTACCAATTTTCACGTAGCTAAAATGAGTAGTTTTTACCAATTTTGTTTTGCTCGCCATTTCTTCGTTTCTAATCCATTTTGAGTAATTTAAGCGGCCACGGTTTCATATTGAACTTGACTTTATGAAACTAAACAGAAAAGGTATAGGTTTATAGTCGGAAATACAAGTTACAAGTCGTTTTTGAAAGAGGTAGTCATTTCTGTCGAAAGAACGACATCTTGATGACTGCTTTGAAAAACATACTTTCACTTTGAGTTTAACCATGATTTTTGAATATGGTTTCATGTTCATAAGAAAAATAATTTTTCCAGAAGTATAGCTTTTAAATCAAAGTTTTTCATAGTTTTTAATTATCCAAACCAAAACAGCCCCCGGTTGTAACTACGACGGCGTAAATCCGGTTTTATGGTGTTTATCGTGTTTTCGGGTTTTAAATCATTAAGTTAACATATCATATAGATATAGATCATGTGTATAGTTGATTTTAAAAGTGTAGTTATAAGGATTAACTTTATTTGCGAACAAGTTTAGAATTAACTAAACTATGTTCTAGTGATTACAAGTTTACCACTTCGAATATGATAGCTTTTTATGTATGAATCGAATGATGTTATGAACATCATTACTACCTTAAGTTCCTTGGATAAACCTACTAGAAAAGAGAAAAATGGATCTAGCTTCAATGGATCCTTTGATGGCTCGAAGTTCTTGAAGCAGAATCATGATACGAAAACAAGTTCAAGTAAGATCATCAGTTGAAATAAGATTGTTATAGTTATAGAAATTGAACCAAAGTTTGAATATAATTATTACCTTGTATTAGAATGATAACCTACTGTAAGAAGCAAAGATTTCTTGAAGTTGGATGATCACCTTACAAGATTGGAAGTAAGCTAGCAAACTTAGAAGTATTCTTGATTTTATGTAACTATAACTTGTAGAATTTATGAAGAACACTTAGAACTTGAAGATAGAACTTGAGAGAGATCAATTAGATGAATAAAATTGAAGAATAAAAGTGTTTGTAGGTGTTTTTGGTCGTTGGTGTATGGATTAGATATAAAGGATATGTAATTTTGTTTTCATGTAAATAAGTCATGAATGATTACTCATATTTTTGTAATTTTATGAGATATTTCATGCTAGTTGCCAAATGATGGTTCCCACATGTGTTAGGTGACTCACATGGGCTGCTAAGAGCTGATCATTGGAGTGTATATACCAATAGTACATACATCTAAAAGCTGTGTATTGTACGAGTACGAATACGGGTGCATACGAGTAGAATTGTTGATGAAACTGAACGAGGATGTAACTTTAAGCATTTTTGTTAAGTAGAAGTATTTTGATAAGTGTCTTGAAGTCTTTCAAAAGTGTATGAATACATATTAAAACACTACATGTATATACATTTTAACTGAGTCGTTAAGTCATCGTTAGTCGTTACATGTAAGTGTTGTTTTGAAACCTTTAGGTTAACGATCTTGTTAAATGTTGTTAACCCATTGTTTATTAAATCAAACGAGATGTTAAATTATTACATTATCATGATATCATGATGTATTAATATATCTTAATATGATATATATACATTAAATGTCGTTACAACGATAATCGTTACATATATGTCTCGTTTCAAAATCATTAAGTTAGTAGTCTTGTTTTTACATATGTAGTTCATTGTTAATATACTTAATGATATGTTTACTTATCATAATATCATGTTAACTATATATATAATATATATCCATATATATGTCATCATATAGTTTTTACAAGTTTTAACGTTCGTGAATCACCGGTCAACTTGGGTGGTCAATTGTCTATATGAAACCTATTTCAATTAATCAAGTCTTAACAAGTTTGATTGCTTAACATGTTGGAAACACTTAATCATGTAAATAACAATTTCATTTAATATATATATAAACATGGAAAAGTTCGGGTCACTACACTTATGGTAAAACACTTTATGACCATATGTACAATATTTGAAACATTATGTACAACCTTATAATAAAACACCCCATGACCATATGTACAAACTTTAAAATAAATTGTATAATCTTTTACAAAACACCCTATAAACACATGTACAAACTTTGAAGCATATTGTACAACCTTCATATAATAATTGTATTTTAATATTTTTAAAAAAATTAAAGAGACATTTATTATCACTATTAATTATTATTAAAAATATATCGGCTTCGTTCGAATGTGTCATGGGTTATGCCTTCTTCCCTTATCGAATTTTCCCTCTATCGCTTTCTTGGATGGGATGTAATGCTAAAATTCTTGGAGATTGACTGGTCCGATTACTTATTGGTTCTTTTGGCTAGCGAGAAATGTTTCGGTGTTTAATGTTGTTCGTAAAGCTTGGCCCGTAGTAGTTGTTTAAGTGAAGTTTAAGGTCTTTCAAAGGTTGGCTAATGCGTATTTAGTGGAAAGCCTTCAAATTTATAGTTGGAAGATCCAGCCGTGGGCTCTTGCGTGTTCAGTATTTTTGAAGTGCTAGAGATGTGATATGCCATTTTCATTTTTCTTGTCTTATGGAGTAGTTGGCATAATTATTGTAAAGGGTTGCATATGGGTTTTGCCCACAAGCCCTGTGTTTTTATTGTGTATTGGGCTAGTCTCTTAAGCCTTCTTCATGTTGTAACTCTATTCTTTCACATTTTGTGAAAACTTTATAATACAATCATCTTTTTTACCAAAAAAAAAAAAACTTTATTATTATTATTATTCAAATGTGGGTTCTCTTTACGGGATTAATTACATTACATATATATGTGAAATACATCTCAATAAAATGCTGTAATGTAGCTTTTATGACAACAAAAATAATAATTGTGATGAAATTTGGAAAAAAGTGATGGAAAAATAAATGTAGCTCATTTATTCTTACCAAGTTAAGTATATCAGTATGTTTGTAAAAACGACGACAAGTTTCTTATTCGGAATCTGTGATTCCACGGGTCATTAAATTAAATAACTTTAGCATTTACGTTAAATTAAAACCTAAAACATATCATTAAACTGTTATATTTAAACAAACCCGTGGTTCCACGGCCCATTTCACTAGTTTGTAAATATTTCATGAACAAGATCCGTGGGTAACCCCTGACCTACGGATATCCGCAGATATAGGCATGGATCTAAAATCAAAACCGACACTAAAGATCTGTGGGTGAACGGGTTGATAAAAAATCCGCGGGCATGGATGATGGATGCAGTGAATCCGTGTCCAAGACCCGCGGGTGCCATCCCTAAGCACTAAAAATAAGCATCATATGTATGTAAGATTGATTATTGAAAATATTAATTTAACTCCTTATTTTCTCATTCTTATTCTTAAATCGAAGTATCCAAATAATAAGTCACTAAAGGTATATTATAAACTCCTAAATTATAACACGTTATCAGCACGATAACATCTATACTAAATATGGTTGGCTCTGCCGCCTAAGTGATATATGGTCGGTTATACCACCTGAATGATATATGGTCGGCACTGTCGCCTAAGTATTACTTATGTTTACTAACATTATATTTCTGTTATCTAACTTTTATTAACTTCACTAACATTTATATTTATGTTAGCATTTATTTATGATTACTTATGCAACTAATCATTATTTATTTCATTCATACTAATGTTTATTCTTAAATTTATTATTTATGCATAAAACGTTTATTCTCTTAATCTTCGTATTTATACTAAATGTGTACATACTAAACCTATTTATACTAAATGTATTTATTGTAACGACCTAGAAAATTTCGACTAATTTTAAATCAAACTCTCGATACGATTTTATATTTTTGACACGATATGCAAAGTCTGTTAGGTTGAGTCTCAAATATTTTGAACTATTTTCATATATGCAATTACCCTTCGACCGCTTCCGATGATTCACGAACAATTAGTTGTAAATGAATATGTATATATATATATATGTATATATATGTGTATATATATGTATATATATGTATATATATATGTATATATATGTATATACTATTATAAGAATGATTAAAATTATAACCTAGTTGTAATTTAAATATTATTAATTATTATTATTATTATTATTATTATAGTTATCATTATTATTATTATAAAAATAATACCATTTATTATTATTATTATTATCATTTATCATTTTTATAGTTATTATTATTATTATTATCTTTATCAAGATATATATTATTATCATTATTAACAAGAGTACTAACAATTATCATTTTTATTATTTTTATTACTGATATCATTATTATTAATATTATTATGTGTACAATTATTATTATTAGTATTTTTATTATTAATAACATTATCACTATTATTCTTATTAATATATTTATTAATATTAATTTTAATTAAATATGAAAATGATAAAGCCATATGGATTGTGGAATCGTTTACATCGTTATCAAATTATCTTTCTGTTTGTTAAAGGTGATTGAGTGAATACAAAACAATTGATCATTGACATATAATGACAAATTCTGTTAGATATCAATTTCAACTTTTTTTATTCTGTTCTTGATTGCCTGATTAAAATATGTCGACATAGATTAAATTGAAACTTGTGTGCTAGGATTACTGTAGTAAATTGTTGACTTAATAAGTCAGCATATATGTATTACATATATGAAACCGTTGGAATGGAATGAGGAACCATTTTTTTTCCACTTCTTTTTCTTTTGATCACCAACACCACACACGTTTCTTCTTCCTTGTTCTTGTAACCGTTCACCACCTCCCACCATCGATAATCATCACCATGCTGGTTATCTTTGAGTACAAAACACCATAAACTAAACCAATACTTTGAACTATTACTAGCCATTCGGTTATTACATCTTTTGACAAACGAAAAACAACTTCATCAAGATACAAAACCCGTCAACCCTATTAATCGATCAAATCTCCACAAAACTATCCTAACCACCATCACCAAACCATGATCACCATGCCACCTTATCACTTTTTCTTCGGCCACCATTATCAAGAATAACAACCATCACCACTTCCTTTTATTTGTTTCAACTCGACAAACCCAACCACCATTATTGTTTTAATGATGCTACTAGCTACTTTTCAATTTTATATCAAACCCCACCAATTGTTGTTGCTACAATATGACTTCTGTTCCTATTGTATTTCGGGTATTTTTGAACCAAGATCAAGAAAGCCATCACAACTCACCATGGATCACCACCCTTCTCTCCATCTTTCTTCTTTCTTGCTCTTTCTTCGTGAACTCAAGACCAAACCCATTTGAATTGCCACATCTCAAACTGCTACTGCTACTTCGTTATTCCCTGTCCATCGGTTACCTTCACCCAAAACCACCACCCAAATCATCACTAAACCATCGAAAACCACCACAACCGTCCCTATACCTATTTCTCTCTCCTCTCTCTCTCATCTTCAAAACATCACTCGCCACCATTAATAGCTACTATGTTTCCGTTTGAACCAAACAATCACCATCAACGCGTCACCCATGTTTCTGTTTGATTTCAATGATGACGAACCGACTGCCATGTTTGGATCCGGCTGCTGTAGTCATTTCTACTTCTGTTAATTCACTGTAAACCACCACTTAAACCCTTTAAAAACCGTCACTTTCTACTGCACATTTTAGTTTCTATTTCTCTTCCTGTTTCGTTAACCAGCTGCAGCCTTATTATTTTTTTAAAACAATTAACAATGAAAAGAAGATAGAAAGCGACTGCAGCAACTTGCTTGTGTCGACTGCAAGTGTAGGATTTTTTTGTTGTTGTTCCAGCCGACAAAGAAACCTCCAGCTACTTTACAATTTACGTGGCTTATTTTAAAACTAAAACAAATTGGACTTGGGCCATGAATTGCTGTTGGACTTCCGTAAGCGATTAATTGGACTTGTTAATGATCGGGCTTGTAAAAATTGTTGTTGGGCTGCCACTCTTTGGGCCGAGTTCCTGGCCAAGAATCTGCCTAGGTGGACTGATTAAAATGATGATTTAATGGGGGAGGTTATGCATCATAAATGGTAACAATATTGATAATGATAATGATGTCGCGAATAATAAGTGAGATTGATGATGATGATGGGTTCATGGTGATCAAAAGGAAAGATTAAAATGATGATTATGAATTAATGAAGAAGAATTAAGAAACAGAATATACAGGTTAAATAAATATGGCCTGTGATTTAAATCAGAAACGTAAGGAGTTGAGGAGTGGTTTAGAGTGTTATTGGTTGAGCGAGAGGTCCCAGGTTCGAGCCCGGGCCGGGACAGTTTATTTTTGAAGCTTTTCCTACTAAGGTAGTATTACTAACATTATTATTTTTATTAGTACTTTTATTATTATTATTATTATTATTATTATTATATTATTATTATATTATTATTATTATTATTATTATTATTATTATTATTATTATTATTATTATTATTATTATTATTATTATTATTATTATTATTATTATTATTATTATTATTATTATTATTATTATTATTATTATTATTATTATCATCATCAGTATCATTAATACTAAAATAAACATTATAACTAAAATTATTACTACCATTGGAATTAATATTATTTTTATCATTATTATTATTATTATCATTAAACATGATTTTATTATTATTATTATTATCATAGTTATTATTATTATCATTATTTTTATTACCAGTATTATCATTATTATAAGTATCATTATTTTTATTATCATTATTGTTAATAGTATTATTATCATTATTTTAGTAATACTAAAATTATTATTTTATCAAACAAATGATATTTATATAAAAATATATTTATTACATACCTATACTAAAATTTCATACTTTTATATTTATTTTATTTTTTTAAAACAAAATGTTATTTTTAATATAAAAATTTAGTGTTACATAATATATAAATATACTATACATTATAGATAGTAATATGATTATATATATAAATATTAATCTTAATACATAATATAATATTTCTAAACATTAATATATAATAATTATAGTAAATAACACATAAATTATTAATATAACAAATATATTAATAATATTAATACATAAACTTGTTTGAATATTATTATGTGTTTTAATATATATAACTGATATAGGTTCGTGAATTCGAGGCCAACCTTACATTGTTCAGTTCAGTCGTATGAATATTTGTACTACAAAATATCGTATTGTGAGTTTCATTTGCTCCATTTTTAAATGCTTTTGCAATATATATCTTTGGGACTGAATACACATGCGCTGCTTTTATAAATGTTTGAGGAAATAAACATAAGTAATTGAAACTACATTCTATGGTTGAATGATCGAAAGCGAATATGCCCCTTTTAGCTTGGTAGCCTAAGAATTAGGGAACTAGCCCCTAATTGACGCGAATCCTAAAGATGGGAGTCCCGGAATGATGGGGATATTCTACATGCATCTTATTAATGTCGGTTACCAGGTGTTCAATTCATATGAATGATTTTTATGCAGCTATTATATGATGTTTAAGAAAAATGGAAATGAAAATCTTGTGGTCTATTAAAATTATAGAAATGGTTGATTACGATAAACCTATGAACTCACCAACCTTTTGGTTGGCACTTTTAAGCATGTTTATTCTCAGGTATGAAAGAAATCTTCCGCTGTGCATTTGCTCATTTTAAAGATATTACTTGGAGTCATTCATGAATTATTTCAAAAGACGTTACATTCGAGTCGTTGAGTTCAATAAGATTATTATTAAGTAGATGACAGATCAAGTCATTTATAGTTTGGATATATTATGAAATGGTATGCATACCTGTCAACTTTCGTTGAAATGAAAGTTTGTCTTTTGAAAACGAATGCAATGTTTGTAAAATGTATCATATAGAGGTCAATACCTCGCAATGTAACCATATGTTATTGTATTCGTCTTTATGAATTTGGATGGGTTGTGACATTTATACTGATAATTCTTTTATTAAAATCATTTTTTAATACAACGGGTACATAACAGTCGTTAACGTCAACTAACGACGTTACAACGGTCATATATACATAACGATTGTTAATGTCAACTGACGACATTACAACGACTATATTTTCAAATATAAATTAAACATCTTCGTTTTCACATTTTCATAAATCAATCTTCTTTTTCTCAGATTACTACTCTCAAAAGTTTTTGTAAAGATTATTCACCCGAGGATGATTTTCCCTATTGTATTGGTCATGATATGCATCATCCTTGTTTTCAGTATACCACGAGATGAAGTTTATTTATTCTTTTAGAATCAACTGGAAAGAACTACATGCCATGAGTTATAAAAGTAAACATGCATCTTAAATCAATGGACATTATAGATGCAATAAAAAATAACACTTGTTCTAAAAAAGAACAAGCAACTGCATGTTACTTTATTCATCAACATACTGATGATTGCTTACAGAATAATTACGTGACTGAAGAAAATCCACAAATTCTATGAGAAGGACTCAAAAGCATATTTGATAATAAAAAATTAGTTATACTTCCAGCTGTTATGGATCAATGGAGAACCTTAAGGTTCCAGGATTTTAGAAAGTAAATGAATACAACTCAGCTCTATATTATACATGTTCACAACCTAAATTATGTGGAAAGTGGACATGAAATCAGCGAAGCTGACATGTTGGAGAAAACTTTCTCCACAATGAATGCTGCAAAATTGCAAACAAATTTGAAATTGTGAAAGTTTCAAAAATATGCCGATCTTAACGTATTTCTCTTAGTTGCAGAACAGTATAATGAACTGTTAATGAAAAATCAACAATCCCATCCTGCTGGTGCACTTGCACTTCCTAAAGCAAATACAACAACATATTATAAATCATGACAAGGACGTGGGCAAGGTCGTGAATATAATAACCAATACCATCATCATGTTAAAAACCATAAATATGGTAGAAATCATCCTTATGGTAAGGGACGTGGGCGTAGTCGTGGTCGTGACTGTGGTGGTCAAAGAAACAATAATCCACAAAAGTATAAATATCAACCACCAAACGAGATGTTGAAGAAAATTCTTCTAAGAATTCTGAAGAATCTTGTTACAGATGTGGTACAATTGGTCACTGGGCTAATACTTGCCTAACGTCCAAACATCTTGTTAAAATGTATCAGGATTCGCTGAAAGAAAAAGAAAGGTAGTAAACTTTGTTGATAACCTCGATCCAACAGTCACTGAACAATCATTCGACCTTTACGAAGATTTCTTAGATGTTTAACTTGATATGTGTTTTTCTTAAATAAATGACTTAATATCATCGATCTTTCGTTATTATGTAAGCTAAATGTTTCATTATTATCTATTCGCATGTATTCAATAAATATCTTGTGTAATATATATGTACTCATTACTTGTTTCTTATATTTAAAGTTCAATATGAATCCCGCTGGAATACAACATCAATCAAGTGGTGGAGATCTATATATAGCAGACAGTGGCACCACACACACGATACATAAATCAGAAAAATATTTCATTGATTTAAAACCAATGGAAGGAACTATACATACAATATCATGACCTGCTAACTTGATAAAGGCAACGGGAAAGGCAAAATTCATATTACCAAATGGTACAAAATTTTTGATTAATAATGTTTATTCTCTCCTAAATCAAGCAGAAATTTATTGAGTTTCTCTAACATATACCTTAACAGGTATGATTATCAGTCACTGACAATAATAAATGATAAATATTTAAGTATCACTGACAAGAACCGTGTGGTTGAAAAACTACCAAGACTTAATTCTGGATTACATTATACACATATAAATGTACCAAAAGCACATATAGTAGTTAACGAAAAGTATACAGATCCCGGTATATTCAATTTATGGCATAACATATTAGGCCATCCAAGATCAACAATGATAAAATAATTATTGAATATACACATGGGCATCCACTAATGGATAAAAAGATCCATCATGATGCAATTATCTCATGTACATCTTGCTCTCTTGGCAAATTGTTAACTAGACCATCACCACTTAAGGTTGAGAAAGAATCACTAATATTTCTTTAACGAATTTAAGGTGACATATGTGGACCAATTCATCCACCGTGTGGACCATTTAGATATTTCATGGTCCTAATAGATGCATCAAACATATGATCTCATGTTTGTCTGTTATCAAGCCGTAATGTGGCATTTAAAAAGTTTTTTGTCCAAATTATTAAATTGAGAGCACATTTTCATGATTACACCATTAAAAAGGTGAGACTTGATAATGCTGGTGAGTTTATATCTCAAGAATTTAATGACTACTGCATGTCTATAGGGATTGTTGTTGAACATTCTGTTGCTCATGTACATACACAAAATGGTTTAGCCGAATCATTGATTAAACGCCTACAGTTAATAACTAGACCATTGATAATGAGAACAAAATTCCTTGTATCTATATGGGGTCATGCAATTTTACATGATGTCGCATTGATTCGCATTAGACCAAGTGCAAGTCATAAATTTTCACCCCTACAACTTGCTTTTGGTTATGAGCCAAATATTTCCCACCTTAGAACGTTTAGTTGTGCAGTATATGTTCCAATTGCACCACCACAACGTAAAAAAATGGATCCTCAAAGGAGGTTGGGAATATATGTTAGATATGAAACATCTTTAATTATAAGGTATATTGAACCCATGACTAGTGATGTTTTTACAGCACGTTTTGTTGATTGTCACTTTAATGAAATATTGTTCCCTAGATTATAGGGAGAAATGAAAAATAAAGAAAATGATGTTTCATGGTGTGAACCTCAATTAATGTACCTTGATCCTCGCACGAAAGAATGCGAAATAGAAGTTCAAAAGATAATGCATATACAAGAACTTGCAAATCAATTGTCTGTGTAAAACCCGTTTATTAGTACGAATTATATATGCATACAAATACGTATGTGAATGTATATTATGGATTCTTCGTATTGAGTTCACGCGACGTATAAATAATACATGTAAATGTATATATATATGTGTGTATATATATATATATATATATATATATATATATATATATATATATATATATATATATATATATATATATATATATATATATATATATATATATATGTAGCGTACGATAGGTAGACAAAACATATATGTACGTGGATTGTTCGAGGCATGGTTTGAGTATTTTAATGGGCATGTAAGTTGCATAAATGAAGAAAACGAAGTGTGTACATGTGCGATTGTTCGAGGACGCAAAAACTGATCAAAATGTGTTGCAGGTCGTGACGTGGAGCCAGGTGGTCGCGGCGCGACAATGCGAGGGTTTCAGGATCAGATGCAACTTAATCGACCCTTCAGACCTTGTTGAACATCGCGGCGCGGAGGAGATAGGTCGCGGCGCGACCTAGCTGGCATTCTGGTTCCGGATTTCATAGTTTTAAGGGTTTATAGGGGCATTTTGGTCATTTTGTGTGTGTACCTGATTTGTGTCCATAAACCTCATCCACCCATTTCATTTTCTTATTTTCGTTTCCATTTTTCTTCCACCTTTTCTCTCAAAACTTAAATACTTCAAATCATTCAAGAGGGATTTTGGAAAGGAAGAACCGAGATTCGATCGAGAGCGTAAGAGGCAACCTTGTTCTCCTCGTTCTTAGCTACGATTTGATACTAGTGGTAAGTCTTCTATCCGAAATTCATTCTTAAGATTCATGTTCATATTTAGGGGTTTTTTTATTGTGATTCATAATGAAACCCCATTAGTTGTTAATGGAAGATTAACACTAAAATTCGGGTTTATGTGTGATGAAGGCGGGTTTTAGGTTTGGTGTACAAGTTTAAACATGTGAGTCTTGCAAAGAGTGAATAATCACTAATATTAGTGATCATTGATATATTGGAAACCTTTTGAGTTCGATTGGTTGACTAATTTTGTATAGAGTCAAAAAATTAGGGTTTGTTGGTGATGTCGATTCGATTATCGTTTGTGTAAGGTTTATAGACTTAAAATGAGTTAAGTTAAAGTATAAACTTTTGTAGGTGGCGTTTTGAAGTTAAAACTTGTAAATGTGAGAAATTGACTTTGTTAAGGGTCCACATGAGTTTGTATTGATGATTATGTGATAAATGGAATAGGTACGTTCCATGGCAATTTCGGATTTTGGTTTGGCATCCATCAAGACTTCAAGGTGAGTATTAATATACTATGTGCATATGTATGTATAGGATGAGTGCGGGTCAAGTGAAGTGATTCTCGGCTATAGAGCTCACTTCACATGTAGGTGGATTTGATGGACTTGTGTATAGGTCCAATTGGCACGTTTGTGTGTTTTGGTTGACCACCTCTGGCGAGGTGCACACTTCGTGTATAAGATATCACATGGTCTTGTGATATGGATAATCCCGATATCGGTATTTTGAGATGCGGTTGAGTAACGCCGATGATGTGGATTTTATAATCCCGATGGCGTGGGTTTTGATTTGGGAAGTTAATCACGTGTGGATGCGAATTCACGATGACGCGTGTAGTTTTGGTCATCTTATTAAGGTAGTGGTCTCGTGTGGTGCAGATTCACTATGGCTCGTGTAGTTTGGCCAACCTCGATGCGTTGTTGGTAATGAAGATAGTAGTCACGTGTGGATACGGATTTACTAAGTCTCGTGTAGTTCGGAAAATCTTCATTTTGGTAATTAACTTTTGGTATTGGGTTAAGGGGTTAACCTTGGGCGGTTTACACTTTGTTATATATATGTATATATTGACGTATTGTTGTGATGTAGCTGAACCTTCGGGTGTAGCTCATTGGCGTTGTACTTATCGTTGTGGTGTACTTACCTTGTTGATATTATTTTAGCTTGTTGTATAGATCGTACGGTACGATTAGAATAGCTTGCCTTTATGCTTGGATGCTCCGGTATGTGCTATTTGATTATTTGTGTGGCGTGTCCATTTTATTCATACGTATGGATGTAGTATACTATCACTCACTAAATGTTAGCTTACCCTCTCGTTGTTGATATTTTATAGGTTCGCATGATGGCGGCTCAGGTAAGCGTGGGGATTGGAGATCTTGGCTAGGTTGCTTTAGAAGATCTTGCTTTAGGATTCGTTTTAGGATTGGGTAGCGTAGTCCCAATCACCATGCTCGGTTTTGTGTTAAGTATCTAGTCGGGTCATGTGACGTATATCGGTTTAGTCAAATGGGTCATGAGTAATAACCGGTTATGATTTAACTAATGTATTATTGTATTAAGGAGTTTAAATTATTATTGTATGTTTTTAAGTTCGTTGAATTTACTTCGATAACAATTACTTTTTGGAAATTGTGTAATGGGACCTAAAGTGTTATTTAATGTATATTAAAAAGGAAAAAAATTTATGGGCCGGTAATCGACGGGTTGGGTCGTTATAAGTGGTATCAGAGCATGGTCTAAGGGATTTAGGTAACTTGAGATAGGTGCCTAGACTTAGACTTTTGTGTGTGCTAAATTGTTACGGGACTTGTAGGAGGTCGGAATGGGAATTTGGTTAGTGCCTTGGCGTATAGGTAAACTAACTAGGGATGTGGCTTGTGTTGTGATATTATTCTTGCGTGTGTTTGTATTGCGTAGAATTTTGTTTGTGTTGGTTTATATCATCGAGCGAGGCGATCGTTGTACTAACAAGTTGATATGGCGTGTGCGCGTACTAAGGACTTGCAAACCTTATTATGGGTACAAATCGTGTCTACAAGTGATGTACGACGAGTGTCGAGGAAGATGGGGTGGTGTTGTGCGTATGGTTTTATACATTCGTGGACTAATCGCTTTGCATTCTTTAGAATGACGACGAGAAACGGGATCGAGGCGAGCGATGATGAGTTTAATGCTAGAGTTTTGGCCGCCGTTGCGGAGCGAATGGGTGCATTTGAAGAAGAAATGGATAGGAAGTATTCCGAATTTCGAAGTAGTGGTGAAATGGAGCGTTGTTATAAGAGTTTCATGAGGACTAAACCTCCGATGTATGATGGGAAACCGGATCCTTTGATAAGCACAACATGGATCTCGGATGTCGAAGGGTGTTTTCATACTATTGAATGCCCACCCGAGAAGAGGATAAGACTCGCTACTAATTTGTTGCGGGGTAGGGCGAATGATTGGTTGGATGGTAAAATTGATATTGGCGGTGGTGAATCGTTTATGGCGTTATCGTGGGATGATTTTAAGAAGGAATTCTTCGAGGAGTTCCGGACTCGAGCCGATTTGTCGAATTTGCATAACGAGTTGCGAAATTTGCAACAATGATCTATGGACTTGAATACTCTCAAGACGACCTTTATGGCAAAGGCACATTTTTGCCCGGAGTATATTGGGAATGATCGTATGTTGATGGAAGATTTCTATCGAACTTTGAATGGTGACTTATAGAACAAAATTAGCGTTGGTCAAGTGAACTCGTTTGCGGAGTTATTCGCCATGGCTAGGGGTTTCGAATCGTATTCGCGATCGAAGGTTAGTGAACCTTCAAGTAAGAGAAGGGTTGATTCGTATGGTGTTCCAAGTAAGAAAACTAAGGGTGCAAGTGTGAGCACGGGTGGTATATGGACGGGTATATCGGATTCTAGTGCATCTAGGTGTTACAATTATGGCATTAGGGGTCACAAGTCTTGGGAATTTTCGGTGCCAAAGGGTGATGGCACGACGTGCTTCAATTGCCAAGAATAAGGACATTGTAAGTCAGAGTGTCCCGAGTTAGCGGGGACGGTGTGACGAGAAGACGTTAAGGTACTTTTCGTTTTAATAAATATGTCATTTGATTATTTATTATGTGCCGATGAGTTCGGGATTGTTAAATGGTTTGCGTTGTGTATATTATTGTTATAGGTGACATTCCAAATGGAATTACCCTACGGTGGCTTTTGGATTGACGGGTGAAGGGCGTAAGACTTGGTGCAACCAAGCATTCCTTAGTGTTTGGGAAATGCTTCTAACAAACCATGGGAATGGGCTTTGGTGTTCGGTTGTTAAGCGCGTGTTCGCTTTTGTGTCGAGGATGGTGAACATGAGGTTCATCTGGTGGATGGAACCCTAGAGATCGAGTATTTTGATCTCGATGTGTGTTGGTAATGGAGTCTACGTGACGCGATGTCAGGTGCCTTTTTATACCTGCTGGCATGATGTACGACTTCGATGGTTGTGGTTACATTGTACTTAGGGTACCCTATAGAACCCTTAGGTACATGAGTGACTAATCGGAGTTTGACAATCTATAGCAATCGGACGATTGCAAGAGTGATGCTTGTGTTCGTGTTAATGAACAATTGGTATGAAGTGGAGAAGGATGATTTGAAATCCTTCGTGTGCTCAAGTTTGGAGCAAGGTTTCGTGAAGGGTGTATTATGGAATACAAGATGGGTGGATCTTGTCTTCCTTTAGCATGTTGGTTGTATGAGTCTCGGTGAGACGGAGACGGACTCGACGGTTGACTAAGTCAACAATGAGTGTAAAGTGGTTTCGCGAGATACTTTTATCTCGATGATGTGGTTATGGAACGGAGTTCTAAGTGGGGGAGTTTGAACTCTCGCACGAGGATGTCCTAGTGTGTTGATATCGGACGATGCTCGTATGGACTTGGAGCTAGCGTTGAGACCTGCGTTGGTCGATTGTGGTAAGAGTATAGTTTGGAATAAATTGTACTTATGGTTTTGGATTTAAATTATCACCGAGGTGGTAATGTAGTGAATCTCACTGAGAGATAATTGACGTGTTTGACGAGAAAGGTGAGATCCCTCGATTAAGGGATGTGCGTGTCGGATTCTCTTCCAGAGAATTATTGTTTTGTACCTAGGTGCGATATAGGTGGTTCTTTCTCGGTTTTGTTGGTGTTGATGGTTAGTGTATTCCGTTAGGATTCACTATGGTGTAGCAGTGCGTGATGTTACACTACTCGTTGTATGAGGCCAAAAGAGCGTGTGTGATTGGTGGGTTATGGCCGTTGACTCGGCCCGCTAACTTCACCATGGGAGTAGTGTTATATCGGTATGGTATAACGTTATCGAGAAATGCGAGTACCGGTGGGGAATGGGAGTACCATTCATGTGTTGAGATTTGGGAAGTGAGTCGCGTGTAGTTCGGATTCACAATGACACGTTTGGATGCGGTTATTCTATTGGGATAGTGACTCTCGTGTAGTTCGGATTCACTAAGGCGTGTGTAGTTCAGCCAATCCTGATTGTTGTGCGGTGGAGGTAGTGAGTCGCGTGTGGTGTGGATTCTCTAAGGCGCGTGTAGTTTCGGCCAACCTTTATGTTGTTGGATTTGAGAACTATCGGTCGTTTCAAACGTCAATGGTACGGTCGTGAGGGCCATGTTTTATGATTAAGTGATGTAATAGTCGTGTTTTGCTCACGTGTTTGCGGTAGTTGCGTATTAACCATGTTTGCGCACTACAAGAGATGTTAAGTGGTAAGCATTATCCGTAAGGATTCGCCTTTATTAGGTCTTCATCGGTTAGATGGTTGACTTTATTTTGATATGTGGTCGTTACTAGAAATGTCCTTGGTATGGGTACGCTAGGAGTTGATATCTCGATACGAGATTGGTTGAGTTTTCCCGATGTGAGGGATTGAGCAAGTTTAGTGCTCGGGTTTCTGAATTTGATAAATCACGGGTGACGATTTAGTTGTGAAATGTGACTCTTTGAGAAGAATTTCCTAGAGGAGTTGGTGGCATACGTGGCGATTACGCGTATTCTAAGTGATCGTTATAGACTTCTGATGTTGTGTGTATTGCACGGCTCGGAATGCGTGCAAGTGTGTATTTAGTTAATAGATTAATCTTCGGGTTAATGAGAAATGTGTTGGAAGTCGGATTGGAACGGTTGTTTGAGAACCATAACGTGTAGGTTCGGATTGGTTGAGTGACTAGGATCACGAGGACGTGATCGAGTTTAAGTGGGGGAGAGTTGTAAGACCCATTTATTCGTACGAATTATATATGTATACATATACGTACATGAATGTATATTATGGATTCGTAGTATTGAGTTCACGCGACTTATAAATAATACATATATATATATATATATATATGTATATGTATATACATACATATATATGTATATGTATATACATATGTACATATATATGTATATGTATATACATATGTACATATATATGTATATGTATATACATATACATATATATGTACATATATATATACATATACATATATATGTACATATATATATATATATATATATATATGTATGTACATATATATGTATATGTATATACATATATATATATATATATATGTATATGTATATATATATATGTATATATGTATATATATATATATATATGTATGTATGTATGTAGCGTACGATAGGTAGACAAAACATGTATGTACGTGGACTGTTCGAGGCATGGTTTGAGTATTTTAATGGGCATGTAAGTTGCATAAATGAAGAAAACGAAGTGTGTACATGTGCGATTGTTCAAGGACGCAAAAACTGATCAAAATGTGTTGCAGGTCCCGACGTGGAGCCAGGTGGTCGCGGCGCGACAATGCGAGGGTTTCAGGATCAGATGCAACCTAATCGACCCTTCAGACCTTGTTGAAGATCGCGGCGCGGAGGAGATAGGTCGCGGCGCGACCTAGCTGGCATTCTGGTTCCGTATTTCGTAGTTTTAAGGGTTTCTATGCGACGACCCGAAAATTTCTGACCAAATTTAAACTTAATCTTAATATGATTTCAACACGATAAGCAAAGTCTGTAATGTTAAATCTCAACAAATTTTTTTTAACTATTTTCATACATGCAATTGACCTTCGACCATTCCCAATGATTCACGAACAATTATTTGTAAATAAAAATATATAGATATATATGTATAAATATAAAAGTATATAATGATAAAAATACAATTTAATCATTTGAATTAAAATGAATCTATGTATATGATTTCTATATTTAATATTATATATATATATATATATATATATATATATATATATATATATATATATATATATATATATATATATATATATATATATATATATATATATATATGAATATTAAATACTCAATATATGTTATTATATAAGTATCAAATATTACATAATTAGTAATATGTAATATTAATATATTAAATTTAATTACAAGTAAAATATAAATTTTATAATTATTACTTTCATTATTATTATTAACATCAATATTATTAATATGATTATGATTATCATATTTAGTATTATTATTAATAATATAATTTTTTATTATTATCATTAATAATAATATTATTATCATTATTTTTAGTTCTCTTATTATTAAGTATTATTTTGGTATTATTATTATTAAGGTATATATTAATTACCACTTATTATTAATATTGTTATTACTATCACTACCATTATTGTAGATATGATTTTAGTTATTAATATAGTTACTATCATAATTAATATTATCTTAAGATTATTATTATTAATATTATTATTAATTCTATTATAAATAATATTGGTATTTTTATTAAGATATTTATATTTATTAATTAATAATGCTAAATAATACAGATAAAACTGAATTCAATCATTTATTTTTAATACCATTTTTTGATTCTGTGACCCCGGCCCTCATTATAAAAAAAGAATTTGTTTAACATCAAAATCAAACTGTATGGATTTTTGTTTTCTGTCTCTAAATTAGTTACGAATCGAATCACAGATACATAACCAAAAATCTGATCGAATGAAAATCAAATATAATAATTTAGTAAAATACAAAGATTGTTAGATATTCCACATATGAAGAATCAAATTCAGTTAGGCATCGACATCAACTTGCTTAATATTTTTTTTACTCGTCCTTCTTGTCTCCAACTTGTTATCCGTCCAGATTAATTCCTCAATACAAACAACCTGATCAAATCAAGTGATAGTAGAAATCGTACGAATCTGTTACAATTCACTTTCTACTTTATTATATTTTTGTTTCTTCTTCTTGGGCTTGATTCTTCATGTAGGTAACACTAACCTTATATAATACACGATCAATCAGTAATGCGGATAAAAATTCCTTAAAATTTATCCACCCATTATAAACTTTACAAGAACACAAACCACCCCATCACATGACCTTCTTCTTCTTACTTCGATCAACCGACACCACCACTTTTGTCCAAACATAACCATTAACCACCCTTAAAACTGAGAACAAACAACCACCATATATACCATATTTTTTTCATTCTTTCCTGTTTGAGCAACAATCAACGAACAACCCGTCACCTTAAACCACCATTGAAACACCACCTTAGAACACCATGGAAAAAAACACTATTTTCTTCTCTCTCTCATTTTCTCTCTCACCAAATCCTAAACGACACCCGCTTAGATGTTTCTTCTGTCTCGTTCGAAACCTGGCCAACCTATTATCACTTCCGTTGGTGCTTTCAAAAACTTGCTTGACCCTGCTGCTACTGCTATAAGCGTAAGTTCCAACCTTCCTAAAATCATGCGAATATAATAGTGATGAGGTGATTAAAAGTGGGAATATATATATAAAGGAGATAGTGGTTGATAAATAATTAGTTGATGGATTAAAAACCCCACCACGTTTACCTGTCGAATGATTTAATCCAATAGATTGAACACCAACTCGCGTGCATTATTTTTTTTGGCTCAATATAATAATACAAACGTGATGTTTACGGCTGTGAATGGCTTATTATGTTTCTAATATAAAAACCCTACACCGACACCCAATTGATATCCATTATGATTATTAAATCGTGACCGAAGTGTGCTACTTTTGGACTTGAGCTGCTATCGAGTCCCTTCACAAACCCCCGATATTTGTTCTAATACTTGGGCCGTGACAAAATTTCTGATTGGGCCGAAATATTTAACTCTTAGTTTTGTTAGGCCACCGCATACATTCTTCTGTTTGGGCCGGAACTACAACCTCATTCATAAGTAACGATTCTGCTTCTGTTGAGGTTTGATAGACTATGATGATTAGGAATAAAAAGAATGATAATTAAGGTGATATATGATGGTTATGATGGTAGACGAGATCGAGAAATTAGTGATGGAATGATATTGTGGAAACAAGGAAGACGATAACATTGAATGATGATAATTAAGATGAAGAGATATAGAATGATAATGATGGTTTGATTAAGATTATGATGATTACAGTTTAAGTAAATGATAATGATAATGGTAACATGATGAAGTGATAATGCATAAAACAATGATGATTAGATTAGGAAAATGTAAACAGAATATACGGGTTATATAGCTAGGGGTCGAGTATTAAAACAAAAATGAAACAATGGAGCAGCGGTTTGGTATGGTGTTCTGTTAGCGAGAGGTCTCGGGTTCGAGCCTGGGCTTTGGCATTTTATTTTTTTAAAGAAGAAGAAGAAGTAGAAACAGAAAGAACGAGTTATATATAATATATATATATATATATATATATATATATATATATATATATATATATATATATATATATATATATATATATAGGTGATATTATTGAAATAGACGAATGGTTAAGTATGTTATCGGGTTAGAGGGACGTCGCGGGTTCAAACCCGGACTTGGGAATTTTTTGGATTACTTCTTTGAGGTAGTTTACTTATCACTTATCATTAATATTATTATTATTATTATTATTATTATTATTATTATTATTATTATTATTATTATTATTATTATTGTTATTATCAGATTACTTATTATTATTAATAAAATTTATATCATAATTATTAGTATTATCATTAAACATTACTAGTATTATCATTACAAACATTATTATTATTAGTACTATCTTTATCATTAATATTAAAATTATTATTATTATTATTATTATTATTATTATTATTATTATTATTATTATTATTATTATTAGAATTATCATAATTATTAACATAATTAGTATTATTTTTGTCATTATTATTATTAGTAATATTAATGTTTCTAATGAAGATTTTCTATATAAAAATATATTTATGACATAAAACCTAACCATATTAATACTTTTGTAATAAATGTTAATTATCTATATAAGGATAAATATATCTAATTAAGTTATTAATAAAACACATAATATAAAATAACAAATAAATTCACTAATAATATATATAATTGTTCGATTACCATTGCATGTATTAATATACATGATTGAATATAGGTTCGTGAATCCGAGGCCAATCCTGCATTGTTCAGTATCGTCGTATGCATATTTTTACTACAAAATATCGTATTGTGAGTTCATTTGCTCCCTTTTACTCTTTATATTTTTGGGACTGAGAATACATGCGCTGTTTTTATAACTGCTTTATTAAATGCTTTTGAAATATATTTTGAACTGAGAATACATGAAATGCTTTTATAAATGTTTGACGCGATATGACACAAGCAAAACATTCCTCGAATGAATTATTATGCAGACAGAAGTTCTGTTGATTATGATTGAATTAGTTGGACATGATAATTGCCACTAATTGCTGTGAATATGTAGAGACCCGTCCTAATCCAGCCGGACAAAGTCCATATCTATTACAAACGATTCACAATAGTTGATTACATCGCGAGGTAATTGACCTCTATATGATAAATTTTACAAACATTGCATTCGTTTTTAAAAGACAAACTTTCGTTACATCGACAGTTGACAGGCATGTAAAGCATTTCATAATATATCCAAACATAATTGACTTAATAATAATCGTGATGAACTCAACGACTCGAATGCAACATCTTTTGAAATATGTCATGAATGACTCCAAGTAATATCTCTAATATGAGCAAATGCACAGCGGAAGATTTTTTTCGTACCTGAGAATAAACATGCTTTAAAGTGTCAACCAAAAGATTGGTGAGTTCATTAGTTTATCATAAAGAATCATTTCATAATTTTAATAGACCACAAGATTTCATACTTCCATTTCTCATAATCATACGTCCCATGCATAGAGACAAAAATATCATTCATATGGATTGAACACCTGGTAACCGACATTCACAATATGCATATAAGAATATCCCCATCATTCCGGGATCCTCCTTCGGACATGATATAAATTTCGAAGTACTAAAGCATCCGGTACTTTGGATGGGGCTTGTTGGACCCAATAGATCTATCTTTAGAGTTCGCGTCAATTAGGGTGTCTGTTCCCTAATTCTTAGATTACCAGACTTAATAAAAAGGGGCATATTCAGTTTCGATCATTCAACCATAGAACGTAATTTCGATTACTTGTGTCTATTTCGTAAAACAGTTATAAAAGTTGCGCATGTATTCTCAGCCCAAAAATATAAATTGCAAAGTATTTAAAAAGGGAATAATGAAACTCACCTAATGTATTTTGTAGTAAAAATACATTTTTACGACATTAAACAATGCAGGGTTGGCCTCGAATTCACGAACCTATATCATTTATATATATATATTAACACAAATATAATTGTAATCGAACAAAGTTGTATATATATTTTTATTATAATATATTATTAAATTGTAACTTATTGTTATGTATATATAATGTTTTAAAATTAATATTTATATTTTTTTATATGTTTTTATATTATTTTTTATAATATCTTAAAATATTTTATATACCATATGTAATTTAGTTATTTTTATAATTAATAATATTTCATATAAAAATATAGTATGTAATATACTTTTATATATAAATCTCTTTTATTTGTAAAATTAAAAATTATAATACTGTTAAAGTGAAGATAATAATACTAATACTTAGATATAAAAATGAAACATGATAGTTTTACTAATAATGATTCTTTAAATAATAATATAGTTGTAAAAATAATAGTTTTTAATAATAACAATACTAATAATGATAATATCAATAGTTTTTAATATAATGAAGGATTTAATAATAATGATAATAAAAATAATAATTTTGATATTAATACTTAATATTTAATAATAATAATATTTATAACAATCTTGTTACGAATGGTAATCTTAATAATAATACATTTGTTAATAATAATAATACGTCTAAAATGTTACTAATATTAATATTAATGATAATAATAATGGTTATAATACTTATAATAATAATAATAATAATAATACTAGTAGTAATTATAATGATAATATTTAGTAGTAATAACAATTAATAACAACAATAATAATAATAATAATAATAATAATAATAATAATAATAATAATAATAATAATAATAATAATAATAATAATAAAAATAATAATAATAATAATAATAATAATAATAATAATAATAATAATAATAATAATAATAATAATAATAATAATAATAATAATAATAATAATAATAATAATAATAATAATAATAATAATAGAAATGGGAAAAAAAATGTATACCCTCCTAAAAAGAAAAGCTCCATACAGGACTCGAACCCAAGACCTCTCGCTTACCAACACAACACCTTAACCATCTACTCTGTTCAATTTTTCTATAATAATTCGTCATTCAGTTGTATTTAAGACAACCGTCCCTTTTCTCCTTCTCAAAGCCCAATCATACAAATCTATTTGGAGCCCAATCCTATTTCGGTCCACAGTATCCCATTTAAAACAACCAAGCCCAACTAATAATCTTATGGCCCAATAAACAAACCAGTCCAGTAATCATTTTTGTGGATTAGAACTCAGATTAGTAACACGACAGGGAAACAGGTGGGGTTCGGTTTCAATTTCTCCATCGTTATCATCATCACCGCCATTAACATCATCCTCCTCATCACTTTTCATCGTCTTCTTTAATCATCATCACTTCGTCATTCACTATATTATCATAATTAGATTAGAAACAAAAATAACGAATGAATGATTGTATCATCATCATTATTTTCCATCGTCACCATCAAGTATCATCATCATATTCATCGTATATCACCATCATCTTCTTTACTTCGCGTTTTAAATCAAAACAGTAACAACAACAACACAGTAATGAGTATGCAGCAGGTGGAGGATGATGTTTCTTGGTGGTTTTGCAGCTACACAAAAATAGTAATGGTAGCAGTAGCAACGAACACAATGATGGTGGCGATTGAGGTGGTTTTATGGTTGAAGATGGTGGTTATTTGGTGGTGGTTAGCGACGGTTAACAGCATCAAAATAAACAGCAACATAGCAGTTGTAGTCGACATTAAAACGGAAACAGAAAGTATAAATAGCAACGAGCTCGAGTAATAGCAGCTGTAAGGTTTTGCTCTTCTAACGAAAATAGAAACAGGAACCAGAAGTGAGAGAGGAAGAGATAGATCGAAGTATAGTAATGAATCTTTATCATTCTGGTTACACCATCGTCTTTCATCATCATTATTATTCGACTTAAAACAGAAAAGAAGAATGGAGTAGCAAAGTTAAGATTGAAATCTGGAAATGGGTTTGTTGTGTGTTGATTTAAACAGAACAAGATATATATGTGTTTAAAGATGGGTTCTGGGTTTTGTGGTTATGACCGATCAAGAAAAAAAAAATACGTGTAGTAGTAGAAGTAAAACAAGAGTGATGAAGGTGATTGTGAAGATGGTAATCTTGGTGATCTCGGTTGATAATAGTCACGAATCCATAACATAAAAACAATAGATTTCAAATGAGCACATATGGATGTTTGTTGGGTTTTAAAGAATCAATGATGGTGATGGCTTGATGATGATTTGTGGTGGTTGTTAATCATGGTGATTCATGGTGGTGGCGAATCCTATGAAGGTGGTAGATGAACTTCATGATAATTTTGTTAGTTGTTTTGGTTATGAAACAAATGGGTTTTGGTTGGTTAAAACAAGAAACAAAGAAATAAGTGGATGATGGTTGTGTCCATCTATCTCCCATGTACATACTCCGTAATAAATTGACAGTGGGGAATGAAAACAATAATATAAATAATATAATACTGGTAGTGGGTGTGGAGTGAATTGAAAAGGAAAAGCAGGTACCTAATCATTCAATATTTTATGTCTTGATTCGGATATGCTCAAACAATTTAGAACAGAAATATGTACAATATTAATAAAATAATAATTATAATATAATATAATTATATAAACGTGTAAATAAGTTAGCCGTCGTCTACTATTTCATTTACGGACTGAAATTTATGCCCGTTGATAATTAGTGGTGGATAAAAGTCTTCAAAAAAAATTTCCAAATTTTTATGATAATTATATTTATTTATTTCAGTCACTATGGTATAAAATTCAATCGTTAATTTATTAAATAAAAATTACATCAACTGTCTCTCTCATTTTTGGGTAAACTATAAAAATTGTTGAAATTTATTAAGTGGGTCATGAATATAATTTTAATAAGCCTAAAACTTATCTAACTCATTTTCGGATTGCCATTTATTTTATAATCACATAAGTTCGAATTTAACATGCTTAATAACGATCACAACATCAAACGAGTATTACAATTATTTAATATTTATTTTTAATATACTTTTATTTATATATTGATATGTTTTTAAATAATAATTATTATAATATCCTATTTCCTAACAACAACATTTTATATTTCAAATTATACTTTCAATTATCATTTATATATATATATACACACATATCTATTTACAAATAGTTGTTCGTGAATCGTCGGGAATGGTCGAAGGTCAATTGAATTTATGACAACAGTTCATTCTTTTTTTTTTTTTTGAGACTTAATATAACAGACTTTGCTTATCGTGTCGGAACCATATAAAGATTAAAGTTCAAATTTGGTCGGAAATTCCCGGGTCATCACAGTACCTACCCGTTAAAGAAATTTCGTCCCGAAATTTGAGTGAGGTGGTCATGGCTAACAATAACTATGTTTTCATGACTCATAAAAGCTGATAATTAGAGTTTTATTACCATTGAGTAATAAGGATAAAATAATTCGATTATTCGAATAGTATGAATGAAGCTATCACTAAATAGTGAAATGAGTAAATGAAGATTTGACCAAACTGGTGTCGTAGTCACGGTTGATTTTCAGAATTTAAGGGATTTAAAGAAAATCTTCGAAATCTAAAAGATTTGATTTTTCGACGAATAAGGAAATTAAGATCTCTATAATTAATGAGGAAATCTGCCTTGATTTCTTTGTCTGATAGTTCCATTATAAATTAAGCTCTTCCGTTCCCTTATTCTCACCATTTCTATACAATCCCTAAATTCAAAAGATTGTGAAAAATGCTTAATCCAATTCTAAACCCTGACATTTTCCTAATTATCATTTCTGTCATCCTTATTTACAATCTTCCACCAGGAAATCTGTTTACTTTTAATATAACCTTGGGGTGATACTATTCTTAATTATACCGTGTCTTTATATTGTTATTCGTATTAATATTCACGATTTGTAACCTCCGTGTTGTGATTGAGCTTTATATCTTCTCTTAAATTTTGGAGCTCTTTGCCTTTTTATTCTCCTCTCGACCTCTAAGTCAAGCGAATAATGGTCCAGAATTCGTAGGTATGAAGTTTCGATTGATCATAATGTTCTAAGCAGGAAGGAACATAATAGCACGATTTGATTTGTAGATTACCGGAAATCACGGAAGATAGAACTATCAAGAATATATTTTCTTGATATGTTCGGAGGTTAAATAGAATGAGTGAGTTATGTAACATGGCACATGATGACGTTATGATCTGTGAATCATCATGTTTCATTAGAAACTCAGCATGACTTACTGTAATATAATCACATTGGCCAAGCGCATTATATTATACTAACTCATGCTTCAATTTCCTACACTTCTCCAGAATTCATTCATAATTTATGCTTAGGTTTTACAGAAGTTTCCAATATAATGGAATACTGAAAACACGAAGAGGTAGATAATTCGGACAAGAATATTTATGAAAATATCCTCAGAAATATCAAGATATTTATGATGATATTTTGGAATTTTCCAAGTTCGAAGATTGATGGAAAAAATTTTCCGCAAGATTTTAACGTGGGTACGGAGCAAGATATTCTCTAAAGATTTCGGCGGATCCAGAATTACCTGGATTCTTTGAATATAGGGTTTGATCCTTGTATTTTTCCTTGGTCTCCTTCCTGGTTAGCTCAATCCGTTTTTCAGTACCGAATTTTCTATCGAGCGTTCCCAACACTACATTCTTTATCATCAAACTCTTGGCCATTTAGGCCCTATACAATTTTACTGTTTCGTCTGCATTTAATGCAGCCATATCTGAATCATCGGTTATCAATCCGAGGTGTTTTCAGGAGAGTTGTGTTTTTAGATGATTAAACGCTGATGGAAGTATGGTGGAATGTAAAAGGTTTTATGGTAACAATAAATGAGTACACATATATATCAAAGTTATAATAAGGTTGTTTTGAATGAAAAGTCGAAGTTGTCTTGCTGGAGCTGTGACAAAATTGGCTAATTTGAAAAAGAATTGCAATGTTATTTTTTTGATAATAACAATGCCAAAGGAGCTAGCACAGATACGTGTTAAACGTTTACTCAGGTTCTGAGAGCTTTTCAGGTGCATAACTATATGTATAAATCTTTTCTTCCGTAGATGAAGTGCGGTTAATTCATCCTCTAGATTGAGGTGTTTCCAAGAATCACGAAAAGTTTAAACGCAGATTGTAATCGTCAAGATACAAATGGGGTTTAAGATAATATCAAGTGGAAAACTTGAAGATATGTTTAGTTTCATATGTTATAATCAATATTTTAATTCATTTTAATTATCCAATGTCGACAGTCCATATTTGTTAGTCCACAATTAACAGTCCGATAATACATATATAGCTTAATATATAATATCCGAATTAATTAATACGTATCGGGACCCGTGTACATGTCTCAGACTCGATCACAACTCAAAGTATATATATTATTATAGAATCAACCTCAACCCTGTATAGAGAACTCGATCATTACTGCATATAGAGTGTCTATGGTGATTCCAAATAATATATATAGATGCATCGATATGATATGTTAAAACCTTGTATACGTGTCCCGATATTTAAAGTGCGTAAAATAAATAACAGGAATTAAATAACGATAACTAAAGTGCGTAAAGTAAATAACAGAAATTAGATGACAATAAATAAAATTGCGGGAATGTAAATTGCGATAATTAAATTGCAATAAATAAAATGCGATAAATAGAATGTAATCAGTTAGCTAGGAACAGTTAGCTGGAACAGTTAGCATGGTTTCTTAACAAAATTCCATATTGTTAATTAGTCTGTTTCTAATCAATTTTTATTGTGTCCATTATTTCTTCATTATGCCACTTGTTGGATTCTGGTAAGTAAAAATCCAAATATGAAATTGAATTTGAATGAAAATGGTTATTCTGTGGTGAACGGATTCGTATATCGATAGATGTAGGTAGGATGGTAATCGACCATTGAATCAGATTCGAAGACTGTACAATGTAACTTATTAATGTGAAATCTTAAATATTTCTCGGGTATTACCTACCCGTTAAAATATTTTTACCATTAACAGTTTGTACGAAAGAATTTTTAATCACAATCTTTATGAAAATATATTTACATATATATTTTCTTCAGATGTAATTATGGATTTAATGAGTCAATGTGATATTAAACTCATCAGATTTACGATTAGAACTATGATACATAATCTCTAAAACATTAGAGTTTACATAATCGTCATGTCGAACGAAGATAAATGATGTAGAATGATTTGTGGAACGATAATTATACTCGAGGTACAGAATGAGATGTTGAAGCATGGATTGTTGAAACTTGGGTTGTTGGTGGTACTGGTGCCATTGGTGCTAAGGTTGGTGATGTTACTGGTGTTGGTGATACTGTTGATGATTGCAAATTGTATACCGTGCTCTCTAAAGTTAATACTCAAGCTCGGAGTTCTCTAACTTCTTATACTAACCCGAGTTGTTTATCAATGTGAGGTAGAGGTCGGATATCTTCTCTAGTTCCATTAATGGTAGTTTCAAGACGAAAAATTCTTGCAAATAGGGTATAAACGGTATTGCGAACGGGTTCGCCGGTGAGCGGGTCAAGTACTCCAAGGTTAGGTGGTAGATTTGATTCATGATATGGAGTACCTTCTTCCTTTCTCCATAGGGTGAGTATGTCGCGAACCCATCCCCATTTTCTCCAATAATCACGGTAGTTGATTGGTTGGTGTGCTCCTGTCACGCTGTCTTCGGAGTCAGAGGAACTTGGTCGATTCGTAGAGGCCATCTTAAACGATCTCAGGAAAGATTTTTGGTATGAAGAGTTTAGTGGAATCAATTGATAGTTAGATGGTATTCTCAATGCATAATTTGCATAGATATATATAGTACCAGGATCCCTTAAATTAAGGAGAAATTTACGAGAGATATCAGGCAAGGTCTACAGTAACAGATACACTAAGATATGAATTGTCAGATACGCTAAGATATGAATTTTGTCTATACACTATTCATGCAGTCAATGCAGTAAAATGTGTCTAGACTAAGAATAATGAGTAGGTAATTTCCTAAGGATGATAAGCAGATGTTTTCTGATAAAAATGATAAGCAAAACTTTTGACATGCAGACACGGTCGAAGTCCAGACTCACTAATGCATCCTAACGACTATCAGTTAGGCACGCTAATGCAAGACCTGGTTCGCTAAGACCACCGCTCTGATACCAACTGTAGAGACCCGTCCTAATCCATCCGGACAAAGTCCATATCGATTACAAACGATTCACAACAGTTGATTACATCGCGAGGTAATTGACCTCTATATGATAAATTTTACAAACATTGCATTCGTTTTTAAAAGACAAACTTTCATTACATCGACAGTTGACAGGCATGTAAAGCATTTCATAATATATCCAAACATAATTGACTTAATAATAATCTTGATGAACTCAACGACTCGAATGCAACATCTTTTGAAATATATCATGAATGACTCCAAGTAATATCTCTAATATGAGCAAATGCACAGCGGAAGATTTTTTCCGTACCTGAGAATAAACATGCTTTAAAGTGTCAACCAAAAGATTGGTGAGTTCATTAGTTTATCATAAAGAATCATTTCATAATTTTAATAGACCACAAGATTTCATACTTCAATTTCTCATAATCATACGCCTCATGCATAGAGACAAAAATATCATTCATATGGATTGAACACCTGGTAACCGACATTCACAATATGCATATAAGAATATCCCCATCATTCCGGGATCCTCCTTCGAACATGATATAAATTCCGATGTACTAAAGCATCCGGTACTTTGGATGGGGCTTGTTGGACCCAATAGATCTATCTTTAGAGTTCGCGTCAATTAGGGTGTCTGTTCCCTAATTCTTAGATTACCAGACTTAATAAAAAGGGGCATATTCAGTTTCAATCATTCAACCATAGAACGTAATTTCGATTACTTGTGTCTATTTCGTAAAACAGTTATAAAAGTTGCGCATGTATTCTCAGCCCAAAAATATAAATTGCAAAGTATTTAAAAAGGGAATAATGAAACTCACCTAATGTATTTTGTAGTAAAAATACATTTTTACGACAATAAACAATGCAGGGTTGGCCTCGGATTCACGAACCTATATCATTTATATATATATTAACACAAATATAATTGTAATCGAACAAAGTTGTATATATATTTTTATTATAATATATTATTAAATTGTAACTTATTGTTATGTATATATAATGTTTTAAAATTAATATTTATATTTTTTTTATATGTTTTTATATTATTTTTTTATAATATCTTAAAATATTTTATATACCATATGTAATTTAGTTATTTTTATAATTAATAATATTTCATATAAAAATATAGTATGTAATATACTTTTATATATAAATCTCTTTTATTTGTAAAATTAACAATTATAATACTGTTAAAGTGAAGATAATAATACTAATACTTAGATATAAAAATGAAACATGATAGTTTTACTAATAATGATTCTTTAAATAATAATATAGTTGTAAAAATAATAGTTTTTAATAATAACAATACTAATAATGATAATATCAATAGTTTTTAATATAATGAAGGATTTAATAATAATGATAATAAAAATAATAATTTTGATATTAATACTTAATATTTAATAATAATAATATTTATAACAATCTTGTTACGAATGGTAATCTTAATAATAATACATTTGTTAATAATAATAATACGTCTAAAATGTTACTAATATTAATATTAATGATAATAATAATGGTTATAATACTTATAATAATAATAATAATAATACTAGTAGTAATTATAATGATAATATTTAGTAGTAATAACAATTAATAACAATAATAATAATAATAATAATAATAATAATAATAATAATAATAATAATAATAATAATAATAATAATAATAAAAATAATAATAATAATAATAATAATAATAATAATAATAATAATAATAATAATAATAATAATAATAATAATAGAAATGGGAAAAAAAAATGTATACCCTCCTAAAAAGAAAAGCTCCATACAGGACTCGAACCCAAGACCTCTCGCTTACCAACACAACACCTTAACCATCTACTCTGTTCAATTTTTCTATAATAATTCGTCATTCAGTTGTATTTAAGCCAACCGTCCCTTTTCTCCTTCTCAAAGCCCAATCATACAAATCTATTTGGAGCCCAATCCTATTTCGGTCCACAGTACCCCATTTAAAACAACCAAGCCCAACTAATAATCTTATGGCCCAATAAACAAACCAGTCCAGTAATCATTTTTGTGGATTAGAACTCAGATTAGTAACACGACAGGGAAACAGGTGGGGTTCGGTTTCAATTTCTCCATCGTTATCATCATCACCGCCATTAACATCATCCTCCTCATCACTTTTCATCGTCTTATTTAATCATCATCACTTCGTCATTCACTATATTATCATAATTAGATTAGAAACAAAAATAACGAATGAATGATTGTATCATCATCATTATTTTCCATCGTCACCATCAAGTATCATCATCATATTCATCGTATATCACCATCATCTTCTTTACTTCACGTTTTAAATCAAAACAGTAACAACAACAACACAGTAATGAGTATGCAGCAGGTGGAGGATGATGTTTCTTGGTGGTTTTGCAGCTACACAGAAATAGTAATGGTAGCAGTAGCAATGAACACAATGATGGTGGCGGTTGAGGTGGTTTTATGGTTGAAGATGGTGGTTATTTGGTGGTGTTAGCGACGGTTAACAGCATCAAAATAAACAGCGACATAGCAGTTGTAGTCGACATTAAAACGAAAACAGAAAGTATAAATAGCAACGAGCTCGAGTAATAGCAGCTGTAAGGTTTTGCTCTTCTAACGAAAATAGAAACAGGAACCAGAAGTGAGAGAGGAAGAGATAGATCGAAGTATAGTAATGAATCTTTATCATTCTGGTTACACCATCATCTTTCATCATCATTATTATTCGACTTAAAACAGAAAAGAAGAATGGAGTAGCAAAGTTAAGATTGAAATCTGGAAATGGGTTTGTTGTGTGTTGATTTAAACAGAACAAGATATATATGTGTTTAAAGATGGGTTCTGGATTTTGTGGTTATGACCGATCAAGAAAAAAAAATACGTGTAGTAGTAGAAGTAAAACAAGAGTGATGAAGGTGATTGTGAAGATGGTAATCTTGGTGATCTCGATTGATAATAGTCACGAATCCATAACATAAAAACAATAGATTTCAAATGAGCACATATGGATGTTTGTTGGGTTTTAAAGAATCAATGATGGTGATGGCTTGATGATGATTTGTGGTGGTTGTTAATCATGGTGATTCATGGTGGTGGCGAATCCTATGAAGGTGGTAGATGAACTTCATGATAATTTTGTTAGTTGTTTTGGTTATGAAACAAATGGGTTTTGGTTGGTTAAAACAAGAAACAAAGAAATAAGTGGATGATGGTTGTGTCCATCTATCTCCCATGTACATACTCCGTAATAAATTGACAGTGGGGAATGAAAACAATAATATAAATAATATAATACTGGTAGTGGGTGTGGAGTGAATTGAAAAGGAAAAGCAGGTACCTAATCATTCAATATTTTATGTCTTGATTCGGATATGCTCAAACAATTTAGAACAGAAATATGTACAATATTAATAAAATAATAATTATAATATAATATAATTATATAAACGTGTAAATAAGTTAGCCATCGTCTACTATTTCATTTACAGACTGAAATTTATGCTCGTTGATAATTAGTGGTGGATAAAAGTCTTCAAAAAAAATTTCCAAATTTTTATGATAATTATATTTATTTATTTCAGTCACTGTGGTATAAAATTCAATCGTTAATTTATTAAATAAAAATTACATCAACTGTCTCTCTCATTTTTGGGTAAACTATAAAAATTGTTGAAATTTATTAAGTGGGTCATGAATATTATTTTAATAAGCCTAAAACTTATCTAACTCATTTTCGGATTGCCGTTTATTTTATAATCACATAAGTTCGAATTTAACATGCTTAATAACGATCACAACATCAAACGAGTATTACAATTATTTAATATTTATTTTTAATATACTTTTATTTATATATTGATATGTTTTTAAATAATAATTATTATAATATCCTATTTCCTAACAACAACATTTTATATTTCAAATTATACTTTCAATTATCATTTATATATATATATATATACACACATATCTATTTACAAATAGTTGTTCGTGAATCGTCGGGAATGGTCGAAGGTCAATTGAATTTATGACAACAGTTCATTCTTTTTTTTTTTTTTTTTTTAGACTTAATATAACAGACTTTGCTTATCGTGTCGGAACCATATAAAGATTAAAGTTCAAATTTGGTCGGAAATTCCCGGGTCATCACAGAATATTTCACCTTGATTATTATTGCTTGGTAACCTAAGAATTAGAAACGGGTATGGCCCTAATTCACGCGAATCCTAAAGGTAGCTATCGGGTTTAACACCCCCACTCAGAATGTTCACTAGACGGAAGAGCTAGTGGGCGTGGTGTTTAGTACTTCGAAGTTTATATATATTGATTACAGACTGAAAGTTCTGTTTATTTTGGGGATATTATTGATGCGCATTAAATGTTAAGATCAATTACCAAGCCTTGAAAGAAAGTAATGAAAAGTTATGTGTATGTTATTTGGTGCACGAGATATGTGTACGGTTACAAAGAATTGTTTACAAATGATTTCGTACACGAGATATGTGTACTGTATTTAAAAGATATCGCATGTACATTACAGGTGGGTATAGGATCCGGGCCCATTTGTACCAAGCAGCATTTAAATCTTGTAGTCTATCGAAAGTACTGAATTTTATTGTTTACGATAAACCTATGAACTCACAAACCTTTTGATTGACACTTTAAAGCATGTTTATTCTCAGGTATGAAAGAAACCTTCCGCTGTGCATTTGCTTATTTTAAAGATATTACTTGGAGTCGTTCAAGGCATATAGACGTCAGTTCATCGCGATGGTACCATATGTTATTGTGTTCGTTCAGGAAGATTTTGGACGGGTTATGACATGTGGTATCAGAGAGCTGTTATAACCACGTCCATGTGTGGCGGGTTAGTCATAAAGGAGGTTCTCACAGTGTGACCTGTGGCGAAGCATTGGCTCTTACTCCTTACGATCCCTTACGAGGGTTGGCAGTTGCCGAGAGGCAGACCCTAAAATCAGTATCTGAGGTACACTCAGTGGTCACCGGATAGTTAAGGCACTGGGTGGGACGGTGGTTGTCCCCACTGTAATGACATGTGGTATCAGAGCGGTGGTCTTAGCGAACCAGGTCTTGCATTAGTGTGTCTAACTGGTAGTTGTTAGGATGCATTAATGAGTCTGGACTTCGATCTAGTAGTTTTTAGGATACATTAATAAGTCTGAACTTGAATCTGGTCTGCATGTAAAAAGTTTTACGTATCATTCCTTGTTGAAAAATATCTACTTATCATTCTTAGTCTCGACACGTCTTGTTGCGATTATCGCATAGATGGTGTACAGACGAATCCATATTCAATCACATTAGACTGACACGTTTCTCTTAATTCCCTCCGTAAGCTACGGGATCTTCTGTGCTATATATAGGTATTCTATGTAGATAGAATATCATCCGATATCAAAGAATCATTTCATATCGAAAATTCTTTATCTAACCATGTAAGATAAATTCTGCAACCAGTTCAAGTTCCTCAGATTCCGATATGGATTTCCACTCGAGCTTCTAAAGCAGTGTAACCGGAATGGATCAGCCAAATAGCCATCATCAATTCTGGATGAATTGGGGATGGGTACATAGTCGACTTAACCAATAGAGACAAGAAGAAGGCGATCCTTTCCACCCACCAACCTGCACTTTTAACGATGAACCTGAAGCACTTACCAGCAAACCAGTCTGAGACACCATTTTCACTCTCATTTCCAGATAGCTCGCAACAATTATGTAATATCTACTATTCTAAACCTTATTATCCACTTGTTCCAACCACCAATTATTCCGGAGTAATAGAAGAAGTTAACGAGCTTCGCGCTCGAGTAGTGGCTTAGGAAATTATGGTGCAAAAATTACCAGCTTCAGCAACATCACCGACATCAACAGCACCACCAGCATCAGCACCAACAGCACCAATACCAACAACACAAGCCTCAACATCCGCATCACAAGCCTCAACCCCACAATCTGTACCTCAAGTACAATCTTGTTCTACATGACGTTTTACACCATTTATCTTCGTTCTACATATTCGTTCTACATCGAATATATTCGTTCTATGTATCATTCTACATCAAAGATTCTTGTGTACAAACTGTTAATGGTAAAAATATTTTAACGGGTAGGTAATACCCGAGGAATATTTAGATTTCACATTAACATGTTATACTGTACATTCTTCAAATCCGATTCAACAGTCATTGAACTATCCTACCTACACCCACACATATATTTGTTCACCAAAGAATAACCATTTTCATTCCAATTCAAGTTCATATTCAAATTTTGACCTATCAGAATCCAAGTCAAGATTTGACAAGTGGCATAATGAAGAAAATAATGAACAAAATAAAATTTATTAGTAACCAATTAATTAACTACGTAAAAATTTAAACTTATACTAACAAAATCCTAGCTAACTGTTCCTATATGACTATTTCCTTATAATATATTAGTTTTGGTTAAACTATTGGACTATTAGAATACTATCATTGGACAATTAAAAAGTATTAAAAGAGTAGGAAATATTAATTACAACACTTTTTGACTTAAAAGATCGTAAATAAATTTCATCTACTACAGTTAAATATTTCCTCAAGTTTGCCACTTGATTCTATCTTAAACCATCCTTTATATCTTGACAATTACCATCTCCATTCAAATCCTTCGAAATTTTTGAAACATCTCGGATTGATAACCAATGATTCAGTTATGATAACTTTGAATGCTGATGAAGCAGCAAAACTGTAGATGGTCTGAATTCTAATGACCCGTCCTAATCCATCTGGATGAATATATTATATTTGGTTACATCGCGAGGTACTTGACCTCTGTATGATACATTTTACAAACATTGCATTCGTTTTTAAAAGACAAACTTTCTTCACATCGAAAGTTGACGGCATGCATACCATTTCATAATATATCCAACTATAATTGACTTAATAATAATCTTGATGAACTCAACGACTCGAATGCAACATCTTTTGAAATATGTCATGAATGACTCCAAGTAATATCTCTAAAATGAGCAAATGCACAGTGAAAGATTTCCTTAATACCTGAGAATAAACATGCTTTAAAGTGTCAACCAAAAAGTTGGTGAGTTCATTAGTTTATCATCAATATTCATTTCATCATTTTTAATAGACCACAAGATTTTCATTTTCATTTCTAATAAATATAATCTCATATCAGGCATTTCGCACGGCATAGAGATAAAAATCATTTATATGGATTGAACACCTGGTAACCGACGTTAACTTAATGCATAGAATATCCCCAAACAGAACCTCTCGTCTGTATAATAATCTCGAAGTACTAAAGCCATCCATAACCTGAATGGGGGTTGTTAGTCCCAATAGATCTATCTTTAGAATTCGCGTCAATTAGGGGCCATTTTCCTAATTCTTAGGTTACCAGACTTGAAGAGCGATATTCGGTTTGATAATCCAACCATAAAATGTAGTTTTAAGTACTTGTGTCTATTTCGTAAAACAGTTATAAAAGCAGCACACGTATTCCCAGTCCCAAAAATGTAAAGAGTAAAAGGGAGCAAATGAAACTCACCATACAATATTTTGTAGTAAAAATATTCATACGACAATACTAAACAATGTAAGGTTGGCCTCGGATTCACGAACCTATATCAAGTATATATATTAACACATTGTAATATATATTAATCAACTAGGTTTATATATATTTTATAATATATATATAGATTAATATCCTTATATATTATTATATTAATCCTTATTATTTGTTATAATACTTATATGATATATGTACTTTAATAAATGTGAGATTAATATAAATAGTATTATATCAGTTAATATATTAAAAATCTAATATTAGTATACTTGTGGTATATGTAATAAATATATATTTTTATATAGATATCTTTTGTTTGTAAGAATCATGCTTATAATAATAATAATAATAATAATAATAATAATAATAATAATAATAATAATAATAATAATAATAATAATTAGATTAGAAAATAATATTAATAATAATATTATTAATGATAAAACTAATAGTAATTTTTATAAAAATAAGATTAACAATATAAGTGGTAATAATAATGATAATAATAGTAATAATACTAATAATAATAATAATTATAAAACTAATAATTTTACTACTAATGATAATTATGATAATAGTTTAGTTGTAATAATAATAATAAGTAAAAGTTGTAATATCTTTATAATGATAATAATAACTACAATTATAATAATCATTTTAACAATAATAACAATATTAATACTAATAATAATTTTTTTAATAATAATATTAACGTTAATAATGATAATAATAATATTTAGAAAAAAAATATTTAGAAAAAAAAATAGATTTTACCATCATCATCTTAATATAATCTTAAACTTTATATACTACTTTCATATTTATACAATTATCATATTTTTGTCATTAAGATTTATAGTAACATCAATAACGATTATTAATGATAATCATAATCTTAATAATATAACCAAAAATAATAATACTTATTTTAATACTAGTTATTTAATAATAATCAGGATAATAATGACAATAATAATAATAATAATAATAATAATAATAATAATAATAATAATAATAATAAGAAATAATAATAATAATAAGAGTATTTGTCATAACTACCTCAAAGGAGTAGTCCTAAAAAAAATGCCCAAGTCCGGGTTTGAACCTGCGACGTCCCGCTTAACCCAATAATATCCTTAACCGTCCCTTCATTTCATCTTTTCTGTTTTGAATCATTATCATCCTAATCGTATCATCATCAACCATTCGTTATCATATTCATCGTCACCATTATTATTATTATCGTTTATCATTTTAATTATCATCATCTATAATCATGATCATCATAATAAAATCATCAATATTATCGATATATTAATTTTCATCAACGAGTTTCATTATTATCCATGTATCACGATCCATATCATCATCTAACATCACAATCGCCATTCAACAATTTCGTCACCATCATCATTCCACTCGTTATCATTTCATGTATTACCTTCTTCATTGACGTTTAACATATCACGATCATGTTATCATGATCCTTATTATCATCCTATCTTCATCACTTATCATCATCCTAATTCTATATCACCACCCTTAATAACTAATTATTATCATCATCATTTGGAATTATCACGCATCACCTATTAATCCGTTCATTATTCATCGTCTTCACATATTAACATCTTTTAATGACAAAAAGGAAAATATGAAGAAGTCTAATTGCAAGTCCTAGTGTCCCATGTAATTCGGCCCATAGATAAATGGATCACGGCCTAACATGAACCATGTGTATCATGCTAGGTGGATCTATAAGCCCCATAACAGAGCCCAATTTAGAGGGAAACGACCCAGCTGGTTTAACAATTAAGAAAACCCACTTCTTCAGTTTTAATGGAAACAATAGATATTGATTAGCAAATGGTGACATTCCTCATTATAATACATCATAATCACATCATCCTAATGTCATCATCCATATATAACCATCTTCATCATTACACTCGACATAATGATCAAAGTATCATCTTTATTTATATTTATGTTTTCATGTATCATAATCCTTACTCCCTTTTTGTTGAAACCGAAACATAAGGACTGCAGTAGCAGTTAAATAAAAGGGTCAGGTGGCGACGGTGATGGTTTTCAACCAACAGAAACATACAGGAGTGAATCAAGTTGATCGTTGATGAGGTATTGGATTTCATGATAGAAACTGACGACAAGGAAAATAGAAGTATACGAGCTGCAGATGGTAGCGATACATAGAGGAGAAAGAGAAAATTTGACGATTTTGTGGTGACAGTTTAACGGGTTTGAAGTGGTGGTTGAAGGGTGTTCAATGGTTTATGTTGTTGGGTTTAGAAAGTAGCGGATGTGGTTCATGGCTTCATGGCTTGAGGTAAAAAAAATATGTTTAGTTATTGTTTGAACCGAATACATAAACCTTAGAAACAGTAGACTTACCGGTAGTTTTAGGGTGACGTGTGAGTGATGTTTTTGTGATCGATTAAGTAGAAAACGAAATCCTGTTTGAGTTGGTTTTTGGTTGTCAATCATGGTGGTGATGAAGTGAGTCTTTGAACAAGAAGATAATGGTGGCGTGTTCAAAGATGGTGGAACCGTTGCGAGTGGTGATGATGTTTAGTGTGTTTTCATCAAGAGAAAGAGGAGAGGGAGAGAGATGGTAGTGCAAGAAGGTGGTAGCATGTTATGGTTCGGTTTGGTGGGTTGAGAGTGGTGTCGGTTTACGGTTGTTATTAAAACATAAACAAGTAATAGCATAGCAGCAATGATGGTGTGATTGAAGGTGGGTGTCGTTACTGGGTGGTTTCAAAGGTGAAGGCTAAATGGGTGTTATATCTAGCTATAAGTAAATCTATATGTATACATATATATATATGTATACATATATATATATATATATATATATATATATATATATATATATATATATATATATATATATATATATATATATATATATATATATATATATATATAAAGAAGGAAAATAGTGATGATCGAATAATGAGAAAAGAGAAGGAGAAACACTCTGGTCCCGGTTGTTATAAGTATCCATCATCAATCATCAGTCATCTATATTATTAAATGCATATGTACATATATTATATGAGAAAGAGATTAGATGATGGAAACAAACAAGAAATACTAACATTCAATAATTTCAACTCAATGATTTCGTGCATTTACAGTTGGTATACACTCAACCAAACTTGAGAATATAATAACAAAAACATATAGTAATCATGAATGTGTGCATTAAAATTAGTAGCCACCAGTTTGATTTTAATCTACCGACAGTTTAATTAGGGATAAAATATCGTGCTACATTGCTAAACAGTTACATATAATGTTAATCAGAAAGATTCCATAGTTTTAAATTAACTACATTTATTTATTTTAGTCATTAAATGAGGAAAACGTGATCAAATTGGTTCGTTTGATATTAGAGCTTAGTCTCAGATAAAAGTACAAATAATAAAATTTGACTAATAGATTCTAAATATTTTTTTATATACTTTATTTATATATATAGATATATTTTAAATAATAATTATTATAATATCATATTTTTATTTTATTAATTTTAATAACAACAACATATAATACTTCAATTTATATTTCGAATTATTATTTATATATATATATATATATATACACACACACATATCTATTTACAATTTATTTGTTCGTCAATCGTTGAAAACAGTCGAAGTCAAATGAATATATGAAACAGTTCAAAATTTTTGAGACTCAACATTACAGACTTTGCGTATCGTGTCGAAATCAAATAAAGATTAAGTTTAAATTTAGTCAGAAATTTTCGGGTCGTCACAGTACCTACCCGTTAAAGAAATTTCATCCCGAAATTTGAGTGTGGTGGTCATGGCTAACAATAAAAATGTTTTCATGACGAATATAAGTTGATAAATAGAGTTTTATCATCATTGAGTAATATAAATAAGACAATTCGATTACTCAAAGATTACGAGTGAAGTTATCACGAAAGAGTGAGATGAATGAAATAAAGATTCGTCATAACTTTTGGCGTAGTCACGTTTGAATTTCCGGAATTGAAGAGATTCAAAAGAAAATCTTGGGAATCTATAAGATCTGATTCTTCGGGATTTATGGAAATTAAGATCTCTTCAATTAAATGCGATCATCTGTCTCGATTGCTTTGTCTGGTATTTCCACTATAAATGAACTTCTTCCGTTCCATTCCTTTTACCACTCCTATACTCAATTCTCAAATTCAAAAGATTGTGAAAATGCTTAATCCAATTCTGATCCTTGTCCTTATCCTTACTATCGCAACAATCATTCTCCTTTTCCAACTTCCACCGGAGGAATCTGTTTACTTCTACCTCGCTCTTGGGGTTATTGTGTTTATCATACTCCCGTGTCTTTATATTGCTATTCGTATTAATGTACACGGTTTGTGATTTCTGTGTTGTTGTCGAGTTTTATATCTTCCCTTATGTTTCAGAGCTCTTTGCCTTTTTATTCTCTTCTCGACCTCTAATAAAGCGAGTAATGGTCCAGAATTCGTAAGTATGGAGTTTCGAATGAATTTAATGTTCTAAACAAGAAAGAACGTAACAGCATGATTTGATTTGTCAAATTCCCAAAATCACTGAGAATAGAATTATCAAGAATATATTTTCTTGATATGTTTAGAAGTTAAGCAGCATAAAAGAGTTATGTAACATGTTACATGATGACGGTATGATCTGTGAATCATCACATTCCATTAGAAATTCAGCATGACTTACTGTAATATAACCACGTTGGTCGAGCGTCATTATATTATACTAACTCATGCTTCAATTTCCAACACTTCTCCAGAAACCATTCATAATTTAAACTCAAATTTTATAGAAGGATAGAAACTAAAGCAGTTTCTTTTATGATGTAACATAGATAGCACGAGGAGATAAATAGTTTCGGACAAAGATATTTATGAAGGTATCTTCAGAAATATTGAGGATGTTTATAATGAAAGAATCGATGGTATCTTGGGATTTCTGAGATCAAAGAATAATGAGGAAAATTCTTTCGCAAGAATTTAACACGAGTAAGAAACAGGGTATTCGCTAAGGATTTCATCAGATTATGGATCATTTAGATTTTTTAAGTACAGGTTTAGTCCTGGTGATTTGTCTACAGTCTCCTTCATGGTTTTCTCAATCCATTTTCCAGTACCAATTTTCTATTGAGTGTTTCCAACACTCCATTCTTTATCATCAAACTCTTGGCCATTTAGGTCATCTTCAATTTTACTGTTTCCTCTGCATTTAATGCAGCCATATCTGAATCGTCGATTATCAATCCAAGGTGGTTCCAAGAGAATCGTGTTTTTAGATGATTAAACGCTGATGGTAATATGGTGGAATATAAAAGGTTCCCCGGTAACAATAAAAGAGTACGCATATATATATCAAGGTTATAGTATGGTTGTTTCGAATGAAAACTCGAAGTTGACTTGCTGGAGCTGTGACAAAATTGGCCACCTTGAAAAGGGATTGTAAAGTTTTTTGGGTAATAACAACGCTAAAGGAATTAGCACAGTTAGGTGTTAAACGTTTACTCAAGTTTCAAGTGTTTTTAGGTGCATAACTATATGCATCAATCTTTTCTTCTGTAGATGAAGTGCGGTTGATTCATCCTCTCGATTGAGGTGTTTTCAAAAATCATGAAAGGTTTGAACGCAGATTGTAATCATCAAGATACAGATGAGGTTTAAGATGATATCAAGTGGCAAACTTGAAGAATTGTTTAGTTTCATATGTTATAATCAATATTTTAATTCATTTTAATTGTCCAATGTTGGTAGTCTACAATTAGTAATTCTATAATTCATATATAGTTTAATATATAATATTCGAATTAATTAATACGTATCGTGACCCGTGTACATGTCTCAGACTCGATCACAACTCAAAGTATATATATTATTGTAGAATCAACCTCAACCCTGTATAGCGAACTCGAGCATTACAGCATATAGAGTGTCTATGGTTATTCCAAATAATATATATAGATGCGTCGATATGATATGTCAAAACCTTGTATACGTGTCCCGATATTTAAAGTGGATAAAATAAATAACAGAATTTAAATGACGATAAATAAAATGTAATCAGTTAGCTACGAACAATTAGCGTGTATTCTTAACAAAATTTTTCTTATAGTTAATTTGTTTATTTCTAACAAATTTTATTTTGTCCAATGTTTTCTTCATTATGCCACTTGTTGGATTCTGATAGGTCAAAATCCAATTATAAAATTGAATGAAAATGGTTACTCTGTGGTGAACAGATTCGTATAGCTGTGGGTGTGAGTATGATAGTAAATGACTGTTGAATCAGATTCGAAGAATGTACAGTGTAACTTATTAATGTGGAATCTAAATATTCCTCGGGTATTACCTACCCGTTAAAATATTTTCACCATTAACAGTTTGTACAAAAGAATTTTTAATTACAATCTTTATGAAAGCATATATACATATATATTTTCTTCAGATATAATCATGGATTTAATGAGTTAATATGATATTAATCTCATTTGCTTTTCGGTTTGAGCTAGAATAAGTAATCTCTAAAACTATTAGGAACCACATATTCTTCGCAGAATATTAATGAAGTTATGGATCAATACTTCATATTTAACTATTAGGAATCACATATTATTCACAGAATATTTCTTCAATGAAGTTATGGATCAATACTTCATCATTCATTGTTGTTGGTACTCCTTGGTATCTATGGTGCGTATGATGTTGATGCTCGAGGTACAGATTGTGATGTTGAGGTGTGGGATGCGGATGTTGCTGTTGGTGGTGGTACTGTTGGTGCCAGTGATGTTGCTGAAGCTGGTACGTTTTGCACCATATTTTTCAAATTGATTACTCGAGTGCGAAGCTCGTTGACTTCTTCCATTATTCCGGGATGATTGTCGGTCTGAACGAGCAGATGAATAAGGTTTAGGATTGTGGATAGAAAATAATCGTGACGAACTACCCTGGAGATGAGGCTGAAAATGGTGTTTCAGGTAGGTTCGTCGGTAAGTGCTTCAGGTTCTTCACCAAGAGGTGAATTCGATTGGTGGAAGGGATCGCCTTCTTCGCGTCTCCATTGATTAAATCGACTACAAACCCATCAGATGAATTGGGGATGGCTGATTGGTTGATTCATTCTGGTGACGCTGCTTCCAGAGCTTAGGCGAACATCCATGTCGGAATAGCTGTCGGGTTCCGAAGAACTTGAACTAGTGATGAGTTCCATTTCGTACGATTGAATAAATGATTTCCAGCTATCGGGTGATATTCTAATTGCATAGAATACCTAAATATAGTACAGAAGATCCCGTAAACTACAGAGAAGTATACGGAATATGTCAGGAAAAGTTTACAGTAACCGTTACGCTAAGATATGAATTAGCATATACGCTAAGATATGAATTTTTGTCTATACACTATTCATGAAATCAATGCAGTAAGATGTGTCTAGACTAAAGATGGTAAGCAGATAATTTTTAACAAGAATGATAAGCAAAACTTTTGACATGCGGACCAGGTTCAAGTCCAGACTTATTAATATAACCTAACAACTACTAGGCTGAAGTCCAGACTCACTAATGCATCCTAACAACTACCTGTTAGACACACTAATGCAAGACCTGGTTCGCTACGACCACCGCTTTGATACCATCTCTAATGACCTGTCCTAATCCATCTGGACGAATACATTATATTTGGTTACATCGCGAGGTACTTGACCTCTATATGATAGATTTTACAAACATTGCATTCTTTTTTAAAACATAAACTTTCTTCACATCAAAAGTTGATGGCATGCATACCATTTCATAATATATCCAACTATAATTGACTTAATAATAATCTTGATGAACTCAATAACTCGAATGCAACGTCTTTTGAAATATGTCATGAATGACTCCAAGTAATATCTCTAAAATGAGTAAATGCACAGCGGAAGATTTTCTTAATACCTGAGAATAAACATGCTTTAAAGTGTCAACCAAAAGGTTGGTGAGTTCATTAGTTTATCATTAATATTCATTTCATCATTTTTAATAGACCACAAGATTTTTATTTACATTTCTAATAAATATAATCTCATATCAGGCATTTCGCACGGCATAGAGATAAAAATCATTCATATGGATTGAACACCTGGTAACTGACGTTAACTTAATGCATAGAATATCCCCAAACAGAATCTCTCGTCTGTATAATAATCTCGAAGTACTAAAGCCATCCATAACCTGAATGGGGGGTTGTTAGTCCCAATAGATCTATCTTTAGAATTCGCATCAATTAGGGGCCATTTCCCTAATTCTTAGGTTACCAGACTTGAAGGGCGATATTCGGTTTAATAATCTAACCATATAATATAGTTTTAAGTACTTGTGTCTATTTCGTAAAACAGTTATAAAAGCAGCGCATGTATTCTCAGTCCCAAAAATGTAAAGAGTAAAAGGGAGCAAATGAAACTCACCATACAATATTTTGTAGTAAAAATATTCATACGACAATACTGAACAATGTAAGGTTGGCCTCGGATTCACGAACCTATATCAAGTATATATATTAACACATTGTAATATATATTAATCAACTAGGTTTATATATATTTTATAATATATATAGATTAATATCCTTATATATTATTATATTAATCCTTATTATTTGTTATAATACTTATATGATATATGTACTTTAATAAATGTGAGATTAATATAAATAGTATTATATCAGTTAATATATTAAAAATCTAATATTAGTATACTTGTGATATATGTAATAAATATATATTTTTATATAGATATCTTTTGTTTGTAAGAATCATGATTATAATAATAATAATAATAATAATAATAATAATAATAATAATAATAATAATAATAATAATAATAATAATAATAATAATAATAATAATAATAATAATAATAATAATTAGATTAGAAAATAATATTAATAATAATATTATTAATGATAAAACTAATAGTAAATTTTATAAAAATAAGATTAACAATATTAGTGGTAATAATAATGATAATAATAGTAATAATACTAATAATAATAATAATTATAAAACTAATAATTTTACTACTAATGATAATTATGATAATAGTTTAGTTGTAATAATAATAATAATAAGTAAAAGTTGTAATATCTTTATAATGATAATAATAACTACAATTGTAATAATCATTTTAACAATAATAACAATATTAATACTAATAATAAATTTTTTTTATAATAATATTATCGTTAATAATGATAATAATAATATTTAGAAAAAAAATAGATTTTACCATCATCATCTTAATATAATCTTAAACTTTATATACTACTTTCATATTTATACAATTATCATATTTTTGTCATTAAGATTTATAGTAACATCAATAACGATTATTAATGATAATCATAATCTTAATAATATAACCAAAAATAATAATACTTATTTTAATACTAGTTATTTAATAATAATTAGGATAATAATGACAATAATAATAATAATAATAATAATGAAATAATAATAATAAGAGTATTAGTAATAACTACCTCAAAGGAGTAGTCCTAAAAAAAATGCCCAAGTCCGGGTTTGAACCCGCGACGTCCCGCTTAACCCAATAATATCCTTAACCGTCCTTTCATTTCATCTTTTCTATTTTGAATCATTATCATCCTAATCGTATCACCATTTATCATCATCAACCATTCGTTATCATATTCATCGTCACCATTATTATTATCGTTTATCATTTTAATTATCATCATCTACAATCGTGATCATCATAATAAAATCATTAATATTATCGACATCTTAATTTTCATCAACGAGTTTCATTATTATCCATGTATCACGATCCATATCATCATCTAACATCACAATCGTCATTCAATAATTTCGTCACCATCATCATTCCACTCGTTATCATTTCATGTATTACCTTCTTCATCGACGTTTAACATATCACGATCATGTTATCATGATCCTTATTATCATCCTATCTTCATCAATTATCATCATCCTAATTCTATATCACCACCCTTAATAACTAATTATTATCATCATCATTTGGAATTATCATGCATCACCTATTAATCCGTTCATTATTCATCGTCTTCACATATTAACATCTTTTAATGACAAAAAGGAAAATATGAAGAAGTCTAATTGCAAGTCCTAGTGTCCCATGTAATTCGGCCCATAGACAAATGGATCACGGCCCAACATGAACCATGTGTATCATGCTTGGTGGATCTATAAGCCCCATAACAGAGCCCAATTTAGAGGGAAACGACCCAGTTGGTTTAACAATTAAGAAAACCCACTTCTTCGGTTATAATGGAAATAATAGATATTGATTAGAAAATGGTGACATTCCTCATTATAATACATCATAATCACATCATCCTAATGTCATCATCCATATATAACCATCTTCATCATTACACTCAACATAATGATCAAAGTATCATCTTTATTTATATTTATGTTTTCATGTATCATAATCCTTACTCCCTTTTTGTTGAAACTGAAACATAAGGACTGCAGTAGCAGTTAAATAAAAGGGTCAGGAGGCGACGGTGATGGTTTTCAACCAACAGAAACATACAGGAGTGAATCAAGGTGATCTTTGATGAGGTATTGGATTTCATGATAGAAACAGACGACAAGGAAAACAGAAGTATACGAGCTGCAGTGGTAGCGACACAAAGAGGAGAAAGAGAAAATTTGACGATTTTGTGGTGACAGTTTAACGGGTTTGAAGTGGTGGTTGAAGGGTGTTCAATGGTTTATGTTGTTGGGTTTAGAAAGTAGCGGATGTAGTTCATGGCTTCATGGCTTGAGGTAAAAAAATATATATGTTTAGTTATTGTTTGAACTGAATACATAAACCATAGAAACAGTGGACTTACCGATAGTTTTAGGGTGACGTGTGAGTGATGTTTTTGTGATCGATTAAGTAAAAAATAAAATCCTGTTTGAGTTGGTTTTTGGTTGTCAATCATGGTGGTGATGAAGTGTGTCTTCGAACAAGAAGATAATGGTGGCGTGTTCAAAGATGGTGGACCCGTTACGAGTGGTGATGATGTTTAGTATGTTTTCATCAAGAGAAAGATGAGAGGGAGAGAGATGGTAGTGCAAGAAGGTGGTAGCATGTTATGGTTCAGTTTGGTGGGTTGAGAGTGGTGTCGGTTTACGGTTGTTATTAAAACATAAACAAGTAATAGCATAGCAGCAATGATTGTGTGATTGTAGGTGGGTGTCGTTACCGGGTGGTTTCAAAGGTGAAGGCTAAATGGGTGTTATATCTAGCTATAAGTAAATCTATATGTATACATATATATATATATATATATATATATATATATATATATATATATATATATATATATATATATATATATATATATATATATATATATATATATATATATATATATATATAAAGAAGGAAAATAGTGATGATTGAATAATGAGAAGAGAGAAGGAGAAACACTCTGAGTATCCATCATCAATCATCAGTCATCTATATTATTGAATGCATATGTACATATATTATATGAGAAAGAGATTAGATGATGGAAACAAACAATAAATACTAACATTCAATAATTTCAACTCAATGATTTCGTGCATTTACAGTTAGTATACACTCAACCAAACTTTAGAATATAATAACAAAAACATATAGTAATCATAAATGTGTGCATTAAAATTAGCAGCCATCAGTTTGATTTTAATCTACCGACAGTTTAATTAGGGATAAAATATCGTGCTACATTGCTAAACAGGTACATATAAAGTTAATCAGAAAGATTCCATAGTTTTAAATTAACTACCTTTATTTATTTTAGTCATTAAATGAGGAAAACGTGATCAAATTGGTTCATTTGATATTAGAGCTCAGTCTCAGATAAAAGTACAAATAATAAAATTTGACTAATAGATTCTAAATATATTTATTTATTTATCTTTTTATATACTTTATTTATATACATAGATATATTTTAAATAATAATTATTATAATATCCTATTTTTATTTTATTAATTTTAATAACAACAACATAATACTTCAATTTATATTTCAAATTATTATATATATATATATATACACACACACACACATATCTATTTACAATTTATTTGTTCGTGAATCGTCGGAAACAGTCGAAGTCAAATGAATATATGAAACAATTCAAAATTTTTGAGACTCAACATTACAGACTTTGAGTATCGTGTCGAAATCAAATAAAGATTAAGTTTAAATTTGGTCAGAAATTTCCGGGTCGCCACATTAATGGCCAAAAGTTTGATGATAAAGAATGGAGTGTTGGAAACGCTCAATAGAAAATTTGGTACTGGGAAGCGGATTATGCGAAACTATGAAGGAGCTGTGGACAAAATCACCAGAACTAAACCTGAACTTACTGAATCAAGATGATCCAGTAACTGCTGAAATCTTTAGCGAATACCCTGTTTCTTACTCATGATAAATTCTTGCGAAAGAATTTTCTTCATTATTCTTCTATATTAGAAATCCCAAGATATCATCGTATCTTTCATTATAAATATCCTTAATATTTATGAAGATACCTTCATAAATATCTTTATCTAAAATTATCTATCTCTTCGTGCTATCTATGTTACATCATAAAAGAAACTGTTTTAGTTTCTATCCTTCTGTAAAATTTAAGTTTAAATTATGAATGAATTCCTGGAGAAGTGTTGGGAATTGAAGCATGAGTTAGTATAATATAATGACGCCCAGCCAACGTGGTTATATTACAGTAAGTCATGCTGAAATTTCTAATGGAACGTGATGATGGTTCACAGAATCTTACTCTCGTCATGTGCCATGTTACGTAACTCTTTCATTCTACTTAAACTCTAAACATATCAAGAACATAATTTCTTGATAGTTCTATCTTTTCTATGATTTCTGGTAATTTGACAAATGAAATCGTGCAATTACTTTTCCTTTCTGCTTTGTATATTATGATCATTCGAAACTCCATACCTACGAATTCTGGACTATTATTCGCTTGATTTGAAGTCGGGAGGAAGAAACAAAAGCAGGGAGCTCCGACATATAAGGGAAATTATAAAGCCCGACAACAACACAGAAATTTCAAACCGTGTATATCAATGCGTATAGCAAAATAAAGACACGAGAGAATGAAAAACATTATAACCCTAAGGTAATAGTAAAAGAAAATAAATTCCTCCGGTGGAAGATGAAAGAGGAGAATGATAGTCAGGAAAATATCAAGAATCAGAACAGGATTGAGCATATTATCAGATCTTTTGGAAGTATGGATTAAGGAAGAAGGATGTGAGTGTGAAAATAAAAACAGAAGAAATGAATTTATAGCAAAATATCAGACATAGAAAAATCAAAGCAGATTATCGCATTTAATCAAAGAGGATCCTAATTTCCTTAATTACCGAAGAATCATATCTTATATAGATTACGAAGATTTTCTTCAAATCCCTTGAATTCCGAAATTCAATCATGCCTACGTCAAAAGTTAAATCTCTATCTCAATCTTTTGTGACAGCTTCACTCGTACGCTTTACATAATCGAATCGTTTTATCTATATTAATCAATAATGATAAAGCTCTATTTATCAACTCATATTCGTCATGAAAACATTCTTATTGTTAGCCATGACCACCTCGATCAAATTTCGGGACGAAATTTCTTTAACGGGTAGGTACTGTGACGACCCAGAAATTTCCGACCAAATTTAAACTTAATCTTAATATGATTTCAACACGATAAGCAAAGTCTGTAAAGTTAAATCTCAACAAAATTTTTTAACTATTTTCATAATTGCAATTGACCATTCTCAATTATTCACGAATAATTATTTGTAAATAAAAATATATAGATATATATGTATAAATATAAAAGTATATAATGATAAAAATACAATTTAATCATTTGAATTAAAATGAATCTATGTATATATATATATATATATATATATATATATATACACATACTGTAATATATATATATATATATATATATATATATATATATATATATATAAAAGTATATATATATACTTTTATATATATATTTAATATTCATATATATATATATATATATATATATATATATATATATATATATATATATATATATATATATATATATATATATATATATATATATATATATGAATATTAAATACTCAATATATGTTATTATATAAGTATCAAATATTACATAATTAGTAATATGTAATATTAATATATTAAATTTAATTACAAGTAAAATATAAATGTTATAATTATTACTTTCATTATTATTATTAACATCAATATTATTAATATGATTATGATTATCATATTTAGTATTATTATTAATAATACAATTTTTTATTATTATCATTAATAATAATATTATTATCATTATTTTTAGTTCTCTTATTATTAAGTATTATTTTGGTATTATTATTATTTAGGTATATATTAATTACCACTTATTATTAACATTGTTATTACTATCACTACCATTATTGTAGATATGATTTTAGTTATTAATATAGTTACTATCATAATTAATATTATCTTAAGATTATTATTATTAATTCTATTATAAATAATATTGGTATTTTTATTAAGATATTTATATTTATTAATTAATAATGCTAAATAATACAGATAAAATTGAATTCAATCATTTGTTTTTAATATCATTTTTTGATTCTGTGACCCCGGCCCTCATTATAAAACAAGAATTTGTTTAACATCCAAATCAAACTGTATGGATTTTTGTTTTCTGTATCTGAATTAGTTACGAATTAAATCACAGATACATAACCAAAAATCTGATCGAATAAAAATCAGATATAATAATTCAGTAAAATACAAAGATTGTTAGATATTCAACAGATGAAGAATCAAATTCAGTTAGGCATCGACATCAACTTGTTTAATATTTTTTTTTACTCGTCCTTCTTGTCTCCAACTTGTTATCCGTCCAGATTAATTCCTCAATACAAACAACCTGATCAAATCAAGTGATAGTAGAAATCGTACGAATCTGATACACTTCACTTTCTACTTTATTATATTTTTGTTGCTTCTTCTTGGGCTTGATTCTTCATGTCGGTAACACTAACCTTATATAATACACGATCAATCAGTAATGCGGATAAAAATTCCTTAAAATTTATACACCCATTATAAACTTTACAAGAACACAAACCACCCCATCATGTGACCTTCTTCTTCTTCTTACTTCGATCAACTGACACCACCACTTTTGTCCAAACATAACCATTAACCACCCTTAAAACCAAGAATAAACAACCACCATATAAACCATATTTTTTTTTCTTTCCTGTTTGAGCAACAATCAACGAACAACCCGTCACCCTAAACCACCATTGAAACACCACCTTAGAACACCATGGAAAAAACACTATTTTCTTCTCTCTCTCATCTTCTCTCTCACCAAATCCTAAACGACACCCACTTAGATGTTTCTTCTGTCTCGTTCGAAACCTGGCCAACCTATTATCACTTCCGTTGGTGCTTTCAAAAACTTGCTTGACCCTGCTGCTACTGCTATAAGCGTAAGTTCCAACCTTCCTAAAATCATGCGAATATAATAGTGATGAGGTGATTAAAAGTGGGAATATATATAAAGGAGATATTGGTGGATAAATAATTAGTTGATGGATCAAAAACCCCACCACGTTTACCTGTCGACTGATTTAATCCAATAGATTGAACACCAACTCGCGTGCATTATTATTTTTTTTGGCTCAATATAATAATACAAAGGTGATGTTTACGGCTGTGAATGGCTTATTATGTTTCTAATATAAAAACCCTACACCGACACCCAATTGATATCCATTATGATTATTAAATCGTGACCGAAGTGTGCTACTTTTGGACTTGAGCTGCTATTGAGTCCCTTCACAAACCCCCGATATTTGTTCTAATACTTGGGCCGTGATAAAATTTCTAATTGGGCCGAAATATTTAACTCTTAGTTTTGTTGGGCCACCGCATACATTCTTCTGTTTGGGCCGGAATTACAACCTCATTCATAAGTAACGATTCTGCTTCTGTTGAGGTTTGATAGACTATGATGATTAGGAATAAAAAGAATGATAATTAAGGTGATATATGATGGTAGACGAGATCGAGAAATTAATGATGGAATGATATTGTGGAAACAAGGAAGACGATAACATTGAATGATGATAATTAAGATGAAGAGATATAGAATGATAATGATGGTTTGATTAATATTATGATGATTACAGTTTATGTGACGACCCGGAAATTTCCGACCAAATTTAAACTTAATCTTATATGATTCTGACACGATAAGCAAAGTCTGTTAAGTTGAATCTCAAAATTTTGAACTATGTTCATGTATTCATTTAACCTCGACCAAATTCTGACGATTCACGAACAATTATATAAATGGATATGAATATGTATATATATATATATATATATATATATATTATAACTTGAAAACGTTAACAAAGTATTAAATGTATAATACTTTACGTTAAATGTATTTGTCTCAATATATGTTTGATATATTTATCTACAGAACTAGAAGGTAATACCAATGATTGATTTAGTAGATATTTCAACACTTATAAATCCCGTAAATATTATGATATGGTTATAGGTCTCTGTTGTGAGGTCCACGTTGATTTGAGAAATCATTCCTTCTTAACTATATACAGAATAATTGGTAAAGTAATCTACAAATGGAAATGCGGAGTGTAAATAATTGAGATAATGGATGTCGACAAGATAAGCAAATTGACGTGTCACATTAAAATAATTTCATACAATTATTTATTCGTTGGACTTTATCCTTCAATTCACAAACAACCATTTGTTAATGGACATGTGTATAAATATAAATATATATATATATATATATATATATATATATATATATATATATATATATATATATATATATATATATATATATATATATATATATATTTATATATATATATAATATTAACCTGGTTATAAAACATTTAGATTTTAAATATATATTAATAAACAGCGAGAAGTAGATTTAATGAAGCAAATGACCAAAACACTCAAATGATTAAGTTATACTTCGGGTAATATAGTTTATCATTGATTAAGTATAATTATTGATAAATGAACACGTCGCGAAATGTAAAGTGCTAGTTTTCTAAGCGTACGAAAGGACGTTCGAGAAACCAGAACCGGGACATAAGTCAAGCGTCAACGTACAAGACAACAGAGCTAAAGTTACTAGCCAACCATGCACAAAAATATAATATAATATATAATTAATTAATATAAATTATATATATTAAATATATTTAATTATGTCGACCAACTAGAAGCCAAATGATGCATGAGCTGGATTTCACAGCTCCGCGATCGCGGAGCATATAGGCATAAAACCTCTGCGATTGCGGAGGTGTCAGTGTCAGGATTGGTGTATAAAAGCCCAACATTTTTCTGCCGAATCTATATATTTTTTCTCAATCTCTCTGTCTCTTAATATATTATTTATATTTAATAAAATTATTATTATTATTATTATTAAAGATTATTATTATTAATCTTATTATTATTGGTATTAGTATTATTAGATAGCGTTATTATTAGTATTATACATAAAATATTACGACGAGCTTATGCTCAAACGATTTCAAAACAAGCTTTTCGAGCGGGATAGAGCTAAGGAAATTATGGGTTATAGCTATGGAGGTTATGGGTATTGCTTGGGGGTTATGATCATGAATCAAAGGTCAACCTAATGTTTATCATTTCCGTTACGTCTAGGTACTTTCCTGCAATATTGAATCACAATATTGATACGTGAGCATTCATATCTTATCTTTTATATATTAATAGTGTATCTATGTCTAGTGCTCGAGTATATGTATTTATGCATGCTTGTATGCTTTAATTTTGTCGTTAGATAGTTTATGATGAATCACGAATTTGATACATATGTTATTGATAAAAGGTATATGATATGCATGTCGTTGGAAAGCTGTCGAAAAATTAATAACTTTTCATTTAGAAATCGCGTGTTTTCGAGGAACGAATTAAAAGTTATGGTCAACTGAATTATGATTAACATTAATTAGAATTGCTTTTGAATCTGCAATTAATATTTAAACAACTTGTCTATGAGATTGATAAATTTGATTTTTTGATATTACTAATTGAATAAATGAATTTCTATATAAGGCACGTCTCGTTTTGTTGAACAATTGTCAAAGTTGACTATCTTATCATGTTTTAAAGCTTTGTAAACACTATAATCTGATTTTACAAGTATTGGAAAATTATGTGAAATAATAAATTCTCGATTGCCATGATAATTCAAATATAATATAGCTCCTGAAATAAATAATATTTTGAGTTTGATAAACTATAAATTCTTTCAATTAACAAGACTTATACTATGTTAATATAATAAACATGTATAGATTTAAAGATCATATTGGGTCAGGTTAACTTTTGAGATAACTTTTATTAACTTTTGCATGTCGATCTCGAGCATTAGAATTGTGATAAACTATGACCTGACCTAGCTTGTTAGAGATGTATTGACCAACATATATTCTCTAGGTTGAGATCTACGGTTATTTTGCATTCCGAGTTTCGGTCGCATTTCGATGAATGACCTTATGTGCTGCTAAGGTGAGTTTCATATGCTCCCTTTTTAATTGCTTTTGCAATCTATATTTTTGGGCTGAGAATATATACACGTTATTTTAAACGCAATGGATACAAGTACATACTAAATTCTACACCGAGTTTGAACCGAAAATCCCTTAGCTCTAGTAACTAGTAACTGCTGGTTATAAGAACTGGTGGGCGCGAGTAGTTATATATGGATCCATAGGGCTTGACATCCCTGTCTGTTCCAGGTATAGAAACCCTAGCCTAAACTATAAAACAGACGTATGCTATTTGAGTTTAGTACACGCTGGATTGCGTGTATTGTACATGTTGGTTGCATGTATGTTAAAACAGGGGTACTTATTATAACGTTAAAGCTTAGTTACCAGGGTGCTCAATCTTGTAGAATATTTTTTATAAATGTTTCTGGATGAAACAACCGAAATCTTGTGATCTACCTTTATATACAGATTATGCGCAACATTAAAACTATGAACTCACCAACCTTTGTGTTGACACTTTTAAGCATGTTTATTCTCAGGTTCCTAGAAGTCTTCCGCTGTTTGCTTATATGTGATACAAGCTATGTGCATGGAGTCATACATGCTTTATTCGAGAAAAAGTTGCATTCACAAAATTATCATCATGTATCTTATTTCGACTGCATTAACTATTAATTACGATGATTGTCTATAGGTAAAAATCATCAAACGTCAAAAACCTTGGAATTTGATATTCAATTATGGTGTGCCTTTTCAAAAGAATGCAATGTTTACAAAACGTATCATGTAGATGTCAGTACCTCACTGTGAAATCGATGAATGATGTATTCGTCCAAAGGGATTTGGAAGGATCATCACAGTTGGTATCAGAGCTTGAGGTCATAGGGAACCAGAATTTGCATTAGTGTGTTTAACTGGTAATTGTTAGGATGCATTAGTGAGTCTGGACTATGACCATATCTGTTTTTACCGAGTTTGCTTATCATTTCTTGTCAGAAATTACTTTTTATCATTCTTAAGTCTAGACACGTTTTCCTGCATTTATTGCATAGATAGTGTACAGACGAATTCATATCTTAGCATATCTATTACAGTAAACTCTGCCTGACATCTTCCGAAAATTCCTCCGTAACTTATGGGATTTTGGTATTATATATACATATATAAATTATGTATCAGAGAATACCAAACTAAATCCTATAATCTATTACATATCAAAATTTATTTCCCTGATCGTACGAGATGGATCCCTCGACTAGTTCAAGTTCATCGGATTCCGACAGCTATTCCGATATGGATATTCACCTGAACTCCGAAGAAAGTGTAACCGGAATGGATCAACCAATCAGCCATCACCTATTCTGGATGAATTGGGGATGGGTTCGTAGCCTACTTAGTCATTGGAGACAAGAAGAAGGTGATCCCTTCCATCCACCACTTTCCCCTCTTGGCGAAGAACCTGAAGCACTTACCGGCGAACCTGTTCGTAATACCATTTTCTCTCTCATCTCCAGAGTATCTCATCATGATTATATACTATCTCAAATTCTGGATCTTATTCATCCGCTCGTCCGAACCGCCAATCATCCTGGTGTAGTAGAAGAAGTCAACGAGCTTCACGCTCGGGTAGTGACTTTGGAGAATGTGGTGCAAAGATTACAAGCACCAGCAGCATCACCGGCATCAACAGTACTACCATCATCAACACCAACAGTACCATTACCACCACCAACAACATCCATATCCCATGCTTCAACATCATAAACTGTCCCACGAGCATCAACATCATACGCCCTGTAGATACCAAGGAATACCAACAACAACAAACGATGAAGTATTGATTCATAAATTCATTGAAGAAATATTCTGCAGAGAATATGTAGTTTCTAAATGTTTTAGAGATTATATATTCTAGTGCAAATTGTAAATCAGATGAGTGGGCGGACATAAATAATGAAGTGAAACCCTGACAAGAATGGTGCGCGATTTACAAGCTAGACTTGTTATACAAGCAGCATTAACAGTACCGTCAGTATCACCAGCACGTCAGTACCGTCAACACCAGCAGCACCTATAACATCACAAGCTCCGCCAGTTCCATAATCAACAACATCATCACAAATTAACAACTCGTATATTGTATCAACTAGTTATGAAGTATTAACTCATTTCTCCTGAAGAAATTATATGTATATTTTATATATGAATTTTGAAATCAAAATAAATCTTTTCGTACTAAGCTATTACGTGTGAATCTTAACTGGTAGGTACTACTTGGTTAGTTCATGTTACTAATATGCTATGATGTACATCTTTCGTTAATGACTTAACAATCGTTAACCATAATCTCTGCTTCGACTTAATAGATTCCATTTCATAATAAATCAAGTGTATTATTCAAATACATGTTTGATTTTACACTTTCATTTTCGATGTACTTGAAATTTTCCAAAAAACATCATTCGTACCTTGCGAATTTAGCAAGAGTTCCATGAGCACCAACATGATTCATTAAGGAAATATCAATAAAACTGAATAATGAAGTATTGATTACATTAGTGAAATACTGGGCGAAGATTATGAAATCTTTAATGTTTTAGAGATTATTCGTTTCTAATCCAGCCGAAAATCAAATGAGCTTAATATGATATTAACTCATTAAATCTGTATTACATCTGAAGAAAATATACATACATATATTTTCATAAAGACTGTGATAAAATTCTCTAGTACAAAATATTACTTGTGAAACTTTTAACAGGTAGGTAATACCCAAGAGATATATAAATTCACAATTAATATGTTACATTCTTCGATTCTGATTCAGCAAATCATCAACTATACTCACTACTTTCACAACGATATACATTCTTTCATAGAAATCAAAACAACCATTTGCATCCAAATTTGATTACATATTCTGATTTTGAAAAATCAGAATCCAAGCCAAGATTTAACGGAAAACATCACTCTTAGATTCTTACATCTTTCAAATGCCATACTTTGAATTCAAAACTGTACTAGAACATCATATGTATACATATAACATTCATCCCTTAGAATGATGAGCTTTCATTCTGAAATTCTGAAAAGCAACCAGTCTACGAATCAATACTCTGAATGTTGAAAAAGCTGATGAAGCAGCAAAAAACAGTCGAAAGTTTGATGATAAAGAATAGTGTGTTGGCAAAGCTCAGAAAAGTTGGAACTAGAAAACGGATTGAGAAAAATGATTGAGCAAACCATGAAGGAGGCTGTTGACAAATCACAAAGACTAAACCTGCCTTCAAAGAATCCAAATGATTCAGTATCTGCTGAAGTCATTAACGAATACCTTGCTCCCGAATCTAAACCTTTATGGAAAAATCTTCTTTATCATCTTTCGATATTAGAAATTCTAAAATATCATCGTATCTTTCATTATAAATATCCTCGATATTTCTGGAGATATCTTCATAACTATTCTTATCTAAAATCATTTATCTCTTCGCGCTATCTGTGTTATATCATAAAGGAAACTGTTTTAGTTTCTAAATTCTGAAAAATTCGAATTTAAAATATGAAGGTTTTTGAAGTAGTGTTAGGAATTGAAGCATGAGTTAGTATAATATAATGACACTTGATCAACATGATTATATTACAGTAAGTCATGCTGAGTTTCTAATGGAACGTGATAGAGGTTCACAGATTATACCCTCATCATGAACCATGTTACATAACTCTTTCATTCTATTTAACATCTAAACTATCAAGAAAATATTTTTCTTGATGATTCGGTCTTTTTCGGATATTCTGGTAATTTGATAAATCAAATCGTGCTATTACCTTTCCTTTTTGCTTTGTATATTATGATCATTCGAAGCTCCATACCTACAAATTCTGGACCATTATTTGCTTGACTTGAAGTCTGGAAGGAAAAACAAAAGCATAGAGCTCCTAAATATAAGGGAAAATACAAAACCTAACAACAACACATAAATTACAAACCGTGTATATCAATATGTATTGCAACATAAAGACACGGGAGAATTAAAAATATTATAACCCCAAGGTAATAGTAGAAGAAAATAACTTCCTCTGGTGGCAGATGAAAAAGAAGAATGAAGGATACGATAGCCAAGAAAATATCAAGAATCAGGACTGGATTTAACGTTTTCACAATCTATTGGAAAGTATGAAATGAGGAAGAAGATTATAGGAGTGGTGAGAATAATGAAACAGAAGAGGTTAATTTATAGCGAAATATCAGACATAGCAAGCAAGACGGCTTACGCATTGAATCATAGAAAATCCTAATTTCCTTAATTACCAAAAAATTAAATCTTATTTAGATTTCGAAGATTTTCTATAATTTCCTTGAAATCCGAAAATCCACCGTGACTACGTCAAAAGTTAAGACAAATTTTTATTTTCTCATTTCATTCTTCTATGATAGCTTCACTCATACGCTACGAGTAATCGAATTATTTTATTCATATTTCTCAATCATGATAAAACCCCACATATCGACTCATATTCATCATAATAACATTCCTATTGTTAGCCATGTCGACCTCGATCAAATTTCGGGATGAAATTTCTTTAACGGGTAGGTATTGTGACGACCCGGAAATTTCCGACCAAATTTAAACTTAATCTTATATGATTCTGATACGATAAGCAAAGTCTGTTAAGTTGAATCTCAAAATTTTGAACTATGTTCATGTATTCATTTAACCTCGACCAAATTCCGACGATTCACGAACAATTATATAAATGGATATGAATATGTGTGTGTGTATATATATATATATATATATATATATATATATATTATAACTTGAAAACGTTAACAAAGTATTAAATGTATAATACTTTACGTTAAATGTATGTTTGATATATATATATATATTTGTCTCAATATATGTTTGATATATTTATCTACAGAACTAGAAAGTAATACCAATGATTGATTTAGTAGATATTTCAACACTTATAAATCCCGTAAATATTATGATATGGTTATAGGTCTCTGTTGTGAGGTCCTTGTTGATTTGAGAAATCATTCCTTTTTAACTATATACAGAATAATTGGTAAAGTTATCTACAAATGGAAATGCGGAGTGTAAATAATTGAGAAAATGGATGTTGACAAGATAAGCAAATTGACGTGTCACATTAAAATAATTTCACACAATTATTTATTCGTTGGACTTTAACCTTCAATTCAAAAACAACCATTTGTTAATGGATATATATATATATATATATATATATATATATATATATATATATATATATATATATATATATATATATATATATATATATATATATATATATATATTTTACAAAATGATAAAATATAATATTAACCTGGTTATAAAACGTTTAGATTTTAAATATATATTAATAAACAGCGAGAAGTTGATTTAATGAAGCAAATGACCAAAACAATCAAATGATTAAGTTATACTTCGGGTAATATAGTTTATCATTGATTAAGTCTAATTATTGATAAATGTACACGTCGCGAAACGTAAAGTGCTAGTTTTCTAAGCGTACAAAAGGACGTTCGAGAAACCGGAACCGGGACATAAGTTGAGCGTCAACGTACAAGACAACGGAGTTAAAGTTACTAGCCAATGATGCACGAGAATATAATATAATATATAATTAACTAATATAAATTATATATGTAACAACCCGGAATTTTCCAACTTTTATTTATTAATATTTATTATTAATACTTGCGCTTTATTAAATGTATTTTTATACATTTACTTGTTATCGTAATTGAATTACCATGGCCCGACTTATCTTTGTGACCCGCGTACTTTTCATGAATAATATTTTTGAATATTATTTACATTCATGATTAATTAATATTAGTCATTTTTAATTAACTAAGGTTAGTGGTTAATTACTTGGGCTTTTTATTTACTTGTTGGTAACTTGGGCTTGGACTTTTATTTCATGGACTAGTAAGCCCACCCTACACATTTAATGGACTTGTAAGCCCATGTGTTATGTTAGTATTACATTAAGGATAATCATGGTTAATTAAGCTAATTAGGAGACCAAGTTGTCTCAAGCATGCAAGAGTTATTTTAACTTGTTACTCAATCTAGCTCACACCTTATTCCAACATATGAAAGCACCTTGTTGACTTCCACATTTGCTTCATTTGGCCGTGGCCTTTTGTAGCTTGGAGGAGAGTTTCATTTTCAATTTTTCTTTGATATTTACTTGCTAGTTCACTTCATTTTTACACACACATTCAAACACTTACATTTTTCTCTCATATTCTCTCTCAAACTTGTAAGTATCAAGCTTCAATTCTTCTTCTTTTTCCTTTAACAAAACCGAATTATATCATCACATATCTTCATCATTTGCTTGATTTGTTACTTGTTATTGATTGTTGTTGTTAAAGATCAAGTTTACTAACTTGTATCTTCATGAAATCTTGTTACTTCCATCTTTATTTGATGAAGTCAAGAACAAGAAATCTAAACTTTCTAGTTTATGGTTCTACTCTTAAATGTTTTCAAGATCTAAAGTTCATAAACTTGATGATATTCTTTATGTTCATGTTTTGTAGACTTGAATTCTTAAGATCTAAACTTTGATTTGAATCTTCTCAAGTATGAAGCAAACATGAATATAATACTTGTAACTTTAATTTATTTCTTCATTTCATTTATTTAAAGTTGTGATGTTGTTAATTTGGTCAAGTATTACTAGTTAATCTTGATCTCATTTTTCTTGAAACTAAAGTTAACTTTGTAAGTTCAAGAACATGGAAGTTTAACTTTCTAGTTATAACTTCATATACTTTTGATAGATCTAAGTTTCTATAGCTTATGGTCTTCTAATTTTGTTGTAAATAAGAGCTTACAAGCTTACATACATTTTTCAAGTTGAAAATCTAAGTTTCATAACTTATGGTTTCATTAAAGTGTAGATCCAAGTTTTGTAACTTAGGATCTAACTTAAGAACACTAGATCTAGACTTTATAGTCTAGGATCTTTAAAATCTAGCTAATATCTAAGTTATACAACTTAAGATATTGTTCATTTAGTTTACTTTCAAGTTTGTAGTTCAATATTACTTTTATAATTCATGTATGTGTCGGATCTAACATCTTGATGTAACTTTGGTTCATCAAACTACATACAACTCTTAAGTGAGTTGTGCTACATATCTTAGACACACACTAGTGTTATTATGGTCAAAACTTGGTAAAGATGATGCAAACCCATCAACGAGTTGTACACTTGAAGCTACAAGCATCAAGGATGAGAACCGTGATGAGCATCAAGCACCAAGAACCCACTGGAACACTTTAGCTACTGTTTCTGGAACTGATCAGTAACCTGGGCTACTGGAAAAGTTAAGTTCCAGATATATGGGTTCGAGTAGATGATTTTTCGTTTAAGACTCACCTTAATCCGAGTTACGGTTTAGGATCTATGGCCCTCCGAATGTCACTATGTCCTTTTAACGTTGTGCTGAAAATTCTGACCTACTCGTACTTAAACCGTCGCCATGGTCAAACGAAGACGAGTTTGGTTCTGGAATTTTTATAGCAACTAAGGGACTCATATACCGAGCCATGGCCACTGTTCCCACCTCATTTCAGTTTGTATAGAGTCCGTGGTGACTGATCGAAATCAGCCTTTGTTTCAAACTCTTTCTTTGAACGAAACTTACTTTACACTTTTTGTTTAATGATGAATGATGATGACCCTTAAGACCTAATTTACATACTTTTAAACCTTTGGGAACGATTTACTGAATTAGTACCTTTTGACTCAGGTTGAGGACTTTTCGGACCAACATACTTTGCTTACTTTACCGCGTACCGACTTTTACTACTTTCCACTGTGAGTTATAGCATCCCTTTTTACTTTAACTATTTTGGGAACTGAGAATACATACGCATTGTACGTTTTACATACTAGGCACGAGTACTTAAACTTTATATATGTGTGGGTTATACAATGGCATAAACTTTCCCCTTAGCTCGGTAACGTTTAGTCATTGGTCTTTGAACCCGTGAACGCGAATCTTAGATATGGATCCATAGGGTTTGACATCCCCACTCGGGCTAGTAGCACTAGCATTTAACGGGTGTTTAATACTTCGTAAACATACGCACTCACCAAGTGTACTTTCAGGGGGTGATAAACGTTAAGTTAGTTACCAAGTGCCCACGGTTAAACATATACTTTTCATGCTGTTTTGAAATGCTGTTGAAGCACTGAAATCTCGTGGCCTACCTTACATTACTGTTATACTTAAACTATAGCTCACCAACCTTTGTGTTGACGTTTTTAAGCATGTTTTTCTCAGGTGCTTAAGGTTGCTTGCTTCCGCTGTTGTACTAGTCATGCCTTGTAGACTCCGCTGCGCTTACTAGAGTTGTCACCGCATGAAACGTTTATTTGCATTCAAACTTTATTACTTTTGAAACAATGATTTGTAATGACCTAAGGGTCACGTACTATTATCTTTGCTTCTATTCATAGAAGCATACTTTTGGTTGTGAAACATTTGACGTTGGTTATGACGTCACCTTTTATCATGAATGCAAACTTGTTTTGAAACAGCATATAATGTTTGACCTTGTAATGATACTGTTGTTGATGAATCGTACACGATGGTTTTGTACGGGGCATCACAATATATATTAAATATATTTAATTATGTCAACAAACTAGAAGCCAAATGATGCATGAGCTGGATTTCACAGCTCCACGATCGCGGAGCATATAGGCATAAAACCTCCGCGATTGCGGAGGTGTCAGTGTCAGGATTGGTGTATAAAAGCCCAACATTTTTATGCCGAATCCATATATTTTTTCTCAATCTCTCTGTCTCTTAATATATTATTTGTGACGATCCTTCCAAATCCCTTTGGACGAATACATCGTTCATTGATTTCATAGTGAGATTTTGACCTCTATATGATACGTTTTGTAAACATTGCATTCTTTTCAAAAGGTACACAATAAATGAATATCAATTTCTAAGGTTTTCAACGTTTGATGATTTCTACATATAGACAATCACTATAAATAATAGTTTACCATAATACATCCGTTGATAATGCAGTCAAAATAAGATACACGGTGATGATTTTGTGAATGCAAAGTTTTCTTGAATAAAACATGTATGACTCCATGCACATAGTTTGTATCACATATAAGAAAACAGCGGAAGACTTCTAGAAACCTGAGAATAAACATGCTTTAAAGTGTCAACACAAAGGTTGGTGAGTTCCTAGGTTTTAATGTTGCGCATAATCTGTATATAAAGGTGAATCACAAGTTTTCAGTTGTTTCATCCAGAAACGTTTATCAAAATATTCTTCGAAATTGAGCACCCTGGTAACTAAACTTAACGTATATATAATTTATACCCTTTGTATAATCATCTTAATAATACACGCAAACCAACGTGTACGCTTCTCAAATAGCATACGTCTATTAAAAGGCTAGTGCTCTAGCTCGGACAGGGATATCAAGCCCTATGGATCCATATACTACCACTCGCGCCCACCAGTTCTTATAACCGGCAGTTACTAGTTACCAAAGCTAAGGGATTTTCGGTTCAAACTCGGTGTAGAATTTAGTATGTACTTGTATCCATTGCATATAAAATAAAGTGCATGTATTCGCAGCCCAAAAATATAGATTGCAAAAGCAATTAAAAAGGGAGCAAATGAAACTCACCTTAACAGCACATAAAGTAATTCGCCAGAATGTGACCGAAACTCGGAATGTAAAATAACCGTAGATCTCAACCTAGAGAACATATGTTGGTCAATACATGTCTAACAAATTAGGTCTGGTCATAGTGTATCATAATCCTCGAGACCGACATACAAAAGTTAACAAAAGTCATCTCAAAAGTTAACCTTACCCAATATGATCTTTAAATCTATACATGTCTATTAACATAATATAAGTCTTGATAATTGAACGAATTTATAGTTTATCAAACTCAAAATATTATTTATTTCAGGAGCTATATTATATTTGAATTATCATGGCAATCGAACATATTTTATTATTTCACATAGTTTTCCAATACTTGTAAAATCATATTGTAGTGATTATAAAAATTTATAACATGATAAGATAGTCAACTTTGACAATTGCTCAACAAGACGAGACGTGCCTTATATAGAAATTCATTTGCTCGATTAGTAATATTTAAAAATTCAATTTATCAGTCTCATAGACAAGTTGTTTAAATATTAATTTACAGTTTCAAACACAATTTCATTTAACGTTAACCATAATTCAGTTGACCATATCTTTTAATCCGTTCATCAAAATCACGCGATTTCTAAATGAAAAGTTAATAATTTTTCGCTAGCTTTCCAATGACATGCATATCTTATACCTTATCTCAACCGTATATGTAACTAATTCAGGATTCAACATAACCTATCTAATGGCAATATCAAAAGTACACGCATGCATAATCCTATATACTCGAGCACTAGTCAGGGATACACTATTAATATATAAAAATTAAATTACGAGTACTCACGTATCAATATTGAGATTCAAAATTGCAGGAAAGTATGTAGACGCGACGGATATGACAAACACTAGTTTTACTCACGAACAATACCTCTGAACCATACCCATAACCTCCATAGCTATAACCCATAATTTCCTTAGCTCTATCCCGCTCGAAAAACCATTTTGAAATCATTTGAACATAACCTCGTCGTAGTATTTTATTAATAATAATAATAATAATACTAGATAAGATTCATAATAATAATATTATACTTTAATAATAATCATAATATAAATATAATTATGATTATATACGTATACGGAGTAATTGAAATGGGAGATAGAAAGATTAAACGTAACCAGATCAAATTCGGGTTTTATAACCCATTCTGGAGCCTACCACTTTGGATTACAGCTCACACCCTCAATCATTTATGGGTGCCGACATCCATTTCATTTTATGTACGCATATATATATTATTTATTATATAATATATTTAATCTTTAGAATTAATTAAATATTATATTATATTTACGTTCATGGTAAAAATATAATTTTTACTCAAATGACACGGACGTTGTCACTCGACTCATGTACCACTTTCGGTTTTTCGAGCGCACTTTCGTATGTTTAGAAAACTAGCCTTTTACGTTACGCAACGTGTACCCTTCTTAATAATTTGACTTACTCATCAATAAATTATCTTATAAAAAATGTAACTTATAAAATTGAGCGTTGTGGTCATTTGCTTCTATAAATCAGTGGCTCGTTGTTTATCAAAATATATTATTTTAAATCAGGACGTGTTATGACTAAGTTAATATATATATATATATATATATATATATATATATATATATATATATATATATATATATATATATATATATATATATATATATATTTATTTAGAATTGTAAATTTATACACGTTTGAAATATTTATCTAATGATATAAAGATAAAGTTTAAATTTGTTCAAAAATTCGACCCGTTAAAGAAATTTCGTCCCGAAATTTGATCGTGGTCGTCATGGCTAATCATAAAAATGTTTTTATGACGAATATGAGTTAGTATATAGAGTTTTATCACTATTGAGTAATATAGATAAAACGATTCGATTAATTGAAGAGTACGAGTGAAGCTATCCTAAAAGGAATGAAATGAGAACTAAAGTTTTGTCTTAACTTTTGACGTTGTCTTTGTTGAATTCCGGAATTCAAGGGATTTAAAGAAAATCTTCTAAATCTAAAAGATTTGATTCTTCGGCGAATAAGGAAATTAGGATCTCTCTAATTAAATGCGGAGATCTGCCTTGATTTCTCTATCAAATATTTCACTATAAATTAACTTCTTCCGGTTTGTCACTTTTACCATTTCTATACTTAATTCTCAAATTCAAAAGATTGTGAAAATGCTTAATCCAGTTCTGATCCTTGTCCTTATCCTTACTATCGCAACAATCATTCTCCTTTTCCAACTTCCACCAGAGGAATCTGCTTACTTCTACTTTGCTCTTGGGGTTATAGTGCTTTTAATTCTCCCATGTCTTTATATTGCGATAAACATTGATATTCAATGTCCCTACTTTTGTCTTCTATAATCATTGTCATCCACAGTTAATATTCCCTCCTATTTGCTGCGATTTATACTCCAATTTCTATTTTGGAGCTTTGTCCCTTCGTTTCTTCTTCTTGCTATTAGGCATCTCTTGTAATGGTCCAGAATTCACATATATAAATTTCGGAATGAACATTGTTAATGTTCTAGGAAGGAAATGATAATGACACGATTTTGATTTGTTAAATTACCAGAATACCCGGGGAAAAACCGAATTATCAAGAAATATTTTCTTGATATTTTATTGATTAAATAGGATACAAGAGTCGTGTAACATGGCACATGATAATGTTATGATCTATGAATCATTACATTTCATTTACAAACTCAGCATGAATTACTGTAATATAATCACGTTGATCAAGTGTCATTATATTATACTAACTCATGCTTCAGTTCTCAACACTACTTCAAAAATATTCCTATTTTAAACTCGAAAGTTTCAGAATTTAGAAACTAAAATAGTTTCTTTTATGATGTGATACAGATAGCGCGAAGAGGTAAATGATTTCAGATAAGAATAATTATGGAAATATCTTTAAAATTATGGAGGATAATTATAATGAAAGATACGATGATATCTTAAAATTTCTAATATCAAAGGATGATGAAGAATATTGTCCGTAGGGGTTTAGTATCAGAAGCAAGGTATTCGTTAATGACTTCAGCAGATACTGAATCATTTGGATTCTTTAAAGGCAGGTTTAGTCTTTGTGATTTATCCACAGCCTCCTTCATACTTTGCTCAATCCGTTTTCCAGTTCCAAACCTTCTCTTTTTTCTGAGCTTTGCAACACATTATTCTTTATCATCAAACTTTTGGCTGTTAAGGTCGTTTACAGTTTTTGCTACTTCATCAGCATTCAAAGTTATCATAACCGAATCGTCGGTTATCAATCCGAGGTGTTTTCAAAAGTTTGAAGGGTTTGCATGAAGATTGTAATTGTCAAGATACATACGATGTTCTAGAATTTTGAATGATACAAATATTTTTTCTGGGTTTATGAATAGAAGTGATGTTCTAGCACAGTTTTGAAGTCAAAGTATAGCTTTGAAAGATGTAAGAATCTAAGAGTGATGTTTTCTGTTAAATCTTGGCTTGGATTCTGATTTTTCAAAATCAGAATATGTAATCAAATTTGAATGCGAATGGTTGTTTTGATTTCTAGGAAAGAATGTATATCGTTGTGAAAGTAGTGAGTATAGTTGATGATTTTCTGAATCAAAATCGAATAATGTAACATATGAATGGTGAATTCATATATCTTTCGGGTATTACCTACCCGTTAAAAGTTTCACAAGTAATATTTTGTACCCGAGAATTTTATTACAGTCTTTATGAAAATATAAGTATGTATATTTTCTTCAGATGTAATACATATTTAATGAGTTAATATCATATTAAGCTCATTTGATTTTCAGCTGGATCAGAAATGAATAATCTCTAAAACATTAAAGATTTAATAATCTTCGCGGAGTATTTCACTAATGTAATCAATACTTCGTTATTCAGTTTTATTGATATTTCCTTAGTGAATCATGTTGGTGCTTATGGAACTCTTGCTAACTTCGCAAGGTACGAATGATGTTTTCTAGAAAGTTTCGAGTACATCGAAAATGAAAGTGTAAAATCAAACGTGTAATTGAATAATACACTTAGTTTATTATGAAAAGGAATTCATTGAATTTGAAACAGAGATTGTAATTAACGATGGTTATGTTGTTAATGAAAGATGTACATCATTGCATATTAGTAATATGAACTAACCGAGTAGTACCTACCAGTTAAGATTCACACGTAATAGCTTAGTACGAAAAGATTTATTTTGATTTCAAAATTCATATATATTAAATATACATATAATTTCTTCAGGGGAAATGATTTAATACTTTATATCTCGTTGATACAATATACGCGTTGTTGATTTGTGATGATGTTGGTGATTACGGAATTGGCGAAACTTGTAGTGCTACAGGTTTTGCCGGTGTTGGTGATACTGACGGTACTGCTGATGCTGCTGGTAAAACAAGTCTAGCTTGTAAATCGTGCACCATTCCGGTCAGGGTTTCTACTCTTCCTTTTATCGTTTCAGTCCACTCATCTTATTTACGGTTATGGCTGGAATAGATAATTTCTAAGACTTTAGATATTACATAATCGCCGCAGAATATTTCTCCAATGAAGTTATGAATCAATACTTCATCGGTTATTGTTGTTGGTACTCCTTGGTATCTATGGTGAGTATGACGTTGATGCTCAAGGTATAAATTGTGATGTTGAAGTATGGGATGTGGATGTTGTTGTTGTTGGTGGTGATGGTACTGTTGGTGTTGCTGATGGTGGTACTGTTGCTGCCGGTGCTGCTACTGGTGCTTGTAACCTTTGCACCATATTCTCCAAAGCCACTACCCGAGCGCGAAGCTCGTTGACTTCTTCTATTACACCAGGATGATTGTCGGTTCAGACGAGCGGATGAATGAGATCTAGAATGTGAGATAGTATATAATCATGATGAGATACTCTAGAAATGAGAGAGAAAATAGTATTACGAACAGGTTCGCCTGTAAGTGCTTCAAGTTCTTCGCCAAGAGGGCAATGTGGTGGATGGAAGGGATCGCCTTCTTCTTATCTCCAATTATTAATTAGACTACGAACCCATCCCCAATTCATCCAGAATAGATGATGGCTAATTGGTTGATCAATTCCGGTTACACTGTCTTCGGAGTTCAGGTGAATATCCATATCGGAATAGCTGTCGGAGTTTAAGGAATTTGAACTAGATACGTGATCCATCTTGTATAATCAGGGAATTGATTTTGATATGAGATAGATTATAGGATTTAGTTTGGTATTCTCTGATACATAATTTACATATGTATATATAATACCAAAATCCCATAAGTTACGGAGAAATTTTCGGAAAGTGTAAGACAGAGTTTACTGTAATAGATATGCTTAAGATACGAAATTTGTCCATACACTATCTATGCAATCAATGCAGTAAAACGTGTCTTAGGCTTAAGATAATAACAGGTAATTTCTGACAAGAAATAATAAGCAAAACTCGGTAAAAACAGATACGGTCATAGTCCAGACTCACTAATGCATCCTAACAATTACCAGTTAAACACACTAATGCAAATTCTGGTTCCCTATGACCTCAAGCTCTGATACCAACTGTGACGATCCTTCCAAATCCCTTTGGACGAATACATCATTCATTGATTTCATAGTGAGGTTTTGACCTCTATATGATACGTTTTGTAAACATTGCATTCTTTTTAAAAGGTACACTATAAATGATTATCAATTTCTAAGGTTTTCAACGTTTGATGATTTCTACATATAGACAATCACTATAAATAATAGTTTACCATAATACATCCGTTGATAATGCAGTCAAAATAAGATACACTGTGATGATTTTGTGAATGCAAATTTTTCTTGAATAAAGCATGTATGACTCCATGCACATAGTTTGTATCACATATAAGCAAACAGAGGAAGACTTCTAGAAACCTGAGTATAAAAATGCTTTAAAGTGTCAACACAAAGGTTGGTGAGTTCATAGTTTTAATGTTACGCATAATCTGTATATAAAGGTGAATCACAAGTTTTCAGTTGTTTCATCCAGAAATGTTTATCAAAATATTCTACAAAATTGAGCACCCTGGTAACTAAACTTAACGTATATATAATTTATACCCTTTGTATAATCATCTTAATAATACACGCAAACCAACGTGTACGCTTCTCAAATAGCATACGTCCGTTAAAAGGCTAGTGCTCTAGCTCGGACGGAGATATCAAGCCCTAGGATCCATATACTACCACTCGCGCCCACCAGTTCTTATAACCGGCAGTTACTAGTTACCAAAGCTAAGTGATTTTCGGTTCAAACTCGGTGTAGAATTTAGTATGTACTTGTATCCATTGCATATAAAATAAAGTGCATGTATTCTCAGCCCAAAAATATAGATTGCAAAAGTAATTAAAAAGGGAGCAAATGAAACTCACCTTAACAGCACATAAAGTAATTCACCGGAATGTGACCGAAACTCGGAATGTAAAATAACCGTAGATCTCAACCTAGAGAACATATGTTGGTCAATACATGTCTAACAAATTAGGTCTGGTCATAGTGTATCACAATCCTAATGCTCGAGACCGACATACAAAAGTTAACAAAAGTCATCTCAAAAGTTAACCTTACCCAATATGATCTTTAAATCTATACATGTCTATTAACATAATATAAGTCTTGATAATTGAACGAATTTATAGTTTATCAAACTCAAAATATTATTTATTTCAGGAGCTATATTATATTTGAATTATCATGGCAATCGAACATATTTTATTATTTCACATAGTTTTCCAATACTTGTAAAATCATATTGTAGTGTTTATAAAAATTTATAACATGATAAGACAGTCAACTTTGACAATTACTCAACAAGACGAGACGTGCCTTATATAGAAATTCATTTGCTCGATTAGTAATATTTAAAAATTCAATTTATCAATCTCATAGACAAGTTGTTTAAATATTAATTTACAGTTTCAAACACAATTTCATTTAACGTTAACCATAATTCAGTTGACCATATCTTTTAATCCGTTCATCGAAATCACGCGATTTCTAAATGAAAAGTTAATAATTTTTCGCTAGCTTTTAAACGACATGCATATCTTATATCTTATCTCAACCATATATGTAACTAATTCAGGATTCAACATAACCTATCTAATGGCAATATCAAAAGTACAAGCATGCATAATCCTATATACTCGAGCACTAGTCAGGGATACACTATTAATATATAAAAATTAAATTACGAGTACTCACGTATCAATATTGAGATTCAATATTGCAGGAAAGTATGTAGACGTGACGGATATGACAAACACTAGTTTTACTCACGAACAATACCTCTGAACCATACCCATAACCTCCATAGCTATAACCCATAATTTCCTTAGCTCTATCCCGCTCGAAAAACCATTTTGAAATCATTTGAACATAACCTCGTCGTAGTATTTTATTAATAATAATAATATTACTAGATAAGATTCATAATAATAATATTAAACTTTAATAATAATCATAATATAAATATAAGTATGATTATATACGTATACGGAGTAATTGAAATGGGAGATAGATAGATTAAACGTAACCAGATCAAATTCGGGTTTTATAACCCATTCTGGAGCCTACCACTTTGGATTACAGCTCACACCCTCAATCATTTATGGGTGCCGACATCCATTTCATTTTATGTACGCATATATATATATATTATTTATTATATAATATATTTAATCTTTAGAATTAATTAAATATTATATTATATTTATGTTCATGGTAAAAATATAATTTTTACTCAAATGACACGGACGTTGTCACTCGACTCATGTACCACTTTCGGCTTTTCGAGCGCACTTTCGTATGTTTAGAAAACTAGCCTTTTACGTTACGCGACGTGTACCCTTATTAATAATTTGACTTACTCATCAATAAATTATCTTATAAAAAATGTAACTTATAAAATTAAGCGTTGTGGTCATTTACTTCTATAAATCAGTGGCTCATTGTTTATCAAAATATATTATTTTAAATCAGGACGTGTTATGACTAAGTTAAAATATATATATATTTTTATTTAGAATTGTAAATTTGTACGTAATATATATGTTTGAAATATTTATCTAATGATATAAAGATAAAGTTTAAATTTGTTCGAAAATTTCCGGGTCATCACATTATTTATATTTATTAAAATTATTATTATTATTATTAAAGATTATTATTATTAATCTTATTATTATTGGTATTAGTATTATTAGCTAGCGTTATTATTAGTATTATACATAAAATATTACGACGAGCTTATGCCCAAACGATTTCAAAACAAGCTTTTCAAGCGGGATAGAGCTAAGGAAATTATGGGTTATAGCTATGGAGGTTATGGGTATTGCTTGGGGGTTATGATCATGAGTCAAAGGTCAACCTAGCGTTTATCATTTCCGTTGCATCTACGTACTTTCCTGCAATATTGAATCACAATATTGATACGTGAGCATTCATATCTTATCTTTTATATATTAATAGTGTATCCATGTCTAGTGCTCGAGTATATGTATTTATGCATGCTTGTATGCTTTAATTTTGTCGTTAGATAGTTTATGATGAATCACGAATTTGATACATATGTTATTGATAAAAGGTATATGATATGCATGTCGTTAGAAAGCTGTCGAAAAATTAATTACTTTTCATTTAGAAATCGTGTGTTTTCGATGAACGAATTAAAAGTTATGATCAACTGAATTATGATTAACATTAATTGGAATTGCTTTTGAATCTGAAATACGTATTTAAACAACTTGTCTATGAGATTGATAAATTTGATTTTTAGATATTACTAATCGAATAAATGAATTTCTATATAAGGCACGTCTCGTTCTGTTGAACAATTGTCAAAGTTGACTGTCTTATCATGTTTTAAAGCTTTGTAAACACTATAATCTGATTTTACAAGTATTGGAAAATTATGTGAAATAATAAATTCTCGATTGCCATGATAATTCAAATAAAATATAGCTCATGAAATAAATAATATTTGGAGTTTGATAAACTATAAATTCGTTCAATTATCAAGACTTATACTATGTTAATATAATAAACATGTATAGATTTAAAGATCATATTGGGTCAGGTTAACTTTTGTTAACTTTTGCATGTCAATCTCGAGCATTAGGATTGTGATACACTATGACCTGACCTAGCTTGTTAGACATGTATTGACCAACATATGTTCTCTAGGTTGAGATATCCGGTTATTTTGCATTCCGAGTTTCGGTCACATTTCGGTGAATGACCTTATGTGCTGCTAAAGTGAGTTTTATATGCTCCCTTTTTAATTGCTTTTGCAATCTATATTTTTGGGCTGAGAATCATACACGTTATTTTAAATGTAATGGATACAAGTACATACTAAATTCTACACCGAGTTTGAAACGAAAATCCCTTAGCTTTGGTAACTAGTAACTGCTGGTTATAAGAACTGGTGGGCGCGAGTAGTTATATATGGATCCATAGGGCTTGACATCCCCGTCTATTCCAGGTATAGAAACCCTAGCCTGAACTAAAAAATAGACGTATGCTATTTGAGTTTAGTACACGTTGGATTACATGTATTGTACATGTTGGTTGCATGTATGTTAAAACAGGAGTACTTATTATAACGTTAAAGTTTAGTTACCAGGGTGCTCAATCTTGTAGAATATTTTTGATAAACGTTTCTAGATGAAACAACTGAAATCTTGTGATCCACCTTTATATACAGATTATGCGCAACATTAAAACTATGAACTCACCAACCTTTGTGTTGATACTTTTAAGCATGTTTATTCTCAGGTTCCTAGAAGTCTTCCGCTGTTTGCTTATATGTGATACAAGCTATGTGCATGGATTCATACATGCTTTATTCGAGATAAAGTTGCATTCACAAAATCATCACTATGTATGTTATTTCGACTGCATTATCAACGGATGTAGTATTGTAAACTATTAATTATGGTGATTGTCTATAGGTAGAAATCATCAAACGTCAAAAATCTTGGAATTTGTTATTCAATTATGGTGTGCCTTTTCAAAAGAATGCAATGTTTACAAAACGTATCATGTAGAGGTCAGTACCTCACTGTGAAATCGATGAATGATGTATTCGTCCAAAGGGATTTGGAAGGATCATCACAGTTTACGTAAATGATAATGATAATGGTAACATGATGAAGTGATAATGCATAAAACAATGATGATTAGATTAGGAAAATGTAAACAGAATATACGGGTTATATAGCTAGGGGACGAGTATTAAAACAAAAATGAAACAATGGAGCAGCGGTTTGGTATGGTGTTCTATTAGCGAGAGGTCTCGGGTTCGAGCCTGGGCTTTGGCATTTTATTTTTTTAAAGAAGAAGAAGAAGAAGTAGAAACAGAAAGAATGAGTTAAATATATATATAGGTGATATTATTGAAATTGACGAATGGTTAAGTATGTTATCGGGTTAGCGGGACGTCGCGGGTTCAAACCCGAACTTGGGAATTTTATTTGGATTACTTCTTTGAGGTAGTTTACTTATCACTTATCATTAATATTATTATTATTATTATTATTATTATTATTATTATTATTATTATTATTATTATTATTATCATCAGATTACTTATTATTATTAATAAAATTTATATCATAATTATTAGTATTATCATTAAACATTACTAGTATTATCATTACAAACATTATTATTATTAGTACTATCTTTATCATTAATATTAAAATTATTATTATTATTATTATTATTATTATTATTATTATTATTATTATTATTATTATTATTATTATTATTATTATTATTATCAGAATTATCATAATTATTAACATAATTAGTATTATTTTTGTCATTATTATTATTAGTAATATTAATATTTCTAATGAAGATTTTCTATATAAAAATATATTTATGACATAAAACCTAACCATATTAATACTTTTGTAATAAATGTTAATTATCTATATAAGGATAAATATATCTAATTAAGTTATTAATAAAACACATAATATAAAATAACAAATAAATTCACTAATAATATATATAATTGTTCGATTACCATTGCATGTATTAATATACATGATTGAATATAGGTTCGTGAATCCGAGGCCAACCCTGCATTATTCAGTATCGTCGTATGCATATTTTTACTACAAAATATCGTATTGTGAGTTCATTTGCTCCCTTTTACTCTTTATATTTTTGGGACTGAGAATACATTTGCTGTTTTTACAACTGCTTTATTAAATGCTTTTGAAATATATTTTGAACTTAGAATACATGAAATGCTTTTATAAATGTTTGACGCGATATGACACAAGCAAAACATTCCTCGAATGAATTATTATGCAAACAGAAGTTCTGTTGATTATGATTGAATTAGTTGGACGTGATAATTGCCACTAATTGTTGTGAATATTTCCCCTTAAATATTATTGCTTGGTAACCTAAGAATTAGAAACGGGTATGGCCCTAATTCATGCGAAATCCTAAAGGTAGCTATCGGGTTTAACACCCCCTCAGAATGTTCACTAGACGGAAGAGCTAGTGGGCATGGTGTTTAGTACTTTGAAGTTTATATATATTGATTACAGACTGAAAGTTCTGTTTATTTTGGGGATATTATTGATGCGCATTAAATGTTAAGGTCGGTTACCAAGCCTTGAAAGAAAGTAATGAAAAGTGAATGTTATGTATCGAGAGAATGATTTTATACACTGGTTATGTGTATGTTATTTTGTACACGAGATATGTGTACGGTTACAAAGAATTGTTGACAAATGATTTCGTACACGAGATATGTGTACTGTATTTAAAAGATATCGCATGTACATTACAGGTGGGTATAGTATTCGGGCTCATTTGTACCATGCAGCATTTAAATCTTGTGGCCTATCTAAAGTACTGAATTTTATTGTTTACAATAAACCTATGAACTCACCAACCTTTTGGTTGACACTTTAAAGCATGTTTATTCTCAGGTATGAAAGAAACCTTCCGCTGTGCATTTGCTCATTTTAAAGATATTACTTGGAGTCGTTCAAGGCATATAGACGTCAGTTCATCGCGATGGTACCATATGTTATTGTGTTCGTTCAGGAAGATTTTGGACGGGTTATGACATTCTAGGGGCATTTTGGTCATTTTATGTGTGTGCCAAATTTGTGTCCATAAACCTCATCCACCCATTTCATTTTCTTATTTTCTTATGCATTTTTCTTCCACCTTTTCTCTCAAATCTTAAATACTTCAAATCATTCAAGAGGGATTTTGGAAAGGAAGAAGCGAGATTTGATCAAGAGCGTAAGAGGCAATCTTGTTCTCCCCATTCTTAGCTACGATTTGATACTAGTGGTAAGTCTTCTATCCAAAATTCATTCTTAAGATTCATGTTCATATTTAGGGGTTTTTTTATTGTGATTCATAATGAAACCCCATTAGTTGTTAATGGAAGATTAACACTAAAATTCGGGTTTATATGTGATGAAGGCGGGTTTTGGGTTTGGTGTGCAAGTTTAAACATGTGAGGCTTGCAAAGAGTGAATAATCACTCATATTAGTGATCATTGATGTATTGGAAACCTTTTGAGTTCGATTGGTTGACTAATTTTGAATAGAGTCAAAATTAGGGTTTGTTGGTGATGTCGGTTCGATTGTCATTTGTGTAAGGTTTATAGACTTAAAATGACTTAAGTTAAAGCATAAACTTGTGTACGTGGCATTTTGAGGTCAAAACTTGTAAATGTGAGAAATTGACTTTGTTAAGGGTCCACATGAGTTTGTATTGATGATTATGTGATAAATGGAATAGATACGTTCCATTGGCGATTTTGGATTTTGGTTTGGCATCCATCAAGACTTCAAAGTGAGTGTTAATATACTATGTGCATATGTATGTATAGGATGGGTGCGGGTCGAGTGAAGTGATTCTCGGCTATAGAGCTCACTTCACATGTAGGTGGATTTGATGGACTTGTGTATAGGTCTAATTGGCACGTTTGTGCGTTTTAGTTAACCATCTCTGGTGAGGTGCACACTTTGTGTGTACGATATCACATGGTCTTGTGATATGGATAATCCCGATGGTGTGGGATCGGTATTTTGAGATGCGGTTGAGTAACCCCGATGATGTGGATTTTATAATCCCGATGGCGTAGGTTTTGATTTGGGAAGTGAATCACGTGTGGATGCGGATTCACGATGACGCGTGTAGTTTCGGTCATCTTATTGAGGTAGTGGTCTCGTGTGGTGCGGATTCACTAAGGCTCGTATCATTCGGCCAACCTCGATGCGTTGTTGGTAATGAAGATAGTAGTCACGTGTGGATGCGGATTTACTAAGGCTCGTGTAGTTCGGCAAATCTTCATTTTGGTAATTGACTTTTGGTATTGGGTTAAGGGGTTAACCTTGGGCGGTTTACACTTTGTTATATATATGCATATATTGATGTATTGTTGTAATGTAGCTAACCCTCCGGGTGTAGCTCATTGGCGTTGTACTTATCGTTGTGGTGTACTTACCTTGTTGATATTATTTTAGCTTGGTGTATAGCGATTGTACGGTAGGATTAGAATAGCCTGCCTTTATGCTTGGATGCTCCGGTATGTGCTATTTGATTATTTGTGTGGTGTGTCCATTTTATGCATATGTATAGATGTAGTATACTATCACTCACTAAGTGTTAGCTTACCCTCTCATTGTTGATATTTTATAGGTTCGCATGATGGCGGCTCGGGTAAGCGTGGGGATTAGAGATCTTGGCTAGGTTGCTTTAGAAGATCTTGCTTTTGGACTCGTTTTAGGATTGGGTAGCGTAGTCCCAATCACCATGCTCGGTTTTGTATTAAGTATCTAGTCAGGTCATGTGACGTATATCGGTTTAGTCAAATGGGTCATGAGTAATAACCGGTTATGATTTAACTAACGTATTATTGTATTAAGAAGTTTAAATTATTATTGCATGTTTTTAAGTTCGTTGAACTTACTTCGATAACAATTACTTTTTGGAAATTGTATAATGGGACCTAAAGTGTTATTTAATGTATATTAAAAAGGAAAACTTTTTATGGGACGGTAATCGACGGGTTGGGTCGTTACAGTCTGATGCATTTAAAGATACAAAGGGGTGACTAAATCATGTATACCAACCGTAAATGCTCCAGCTCGAGTTGAGATTCAAAATCAGAAAGCTGATAATATACTCACTCAATAATCTTTGCCACGTCTGAAACGTGGGAGACCAATTGGTTTCAAAGATAAAAATCCTCGAAAAAAATCAACTGATAATGAGGTAAAAGAAAGTGTTCAAGAAGAACCACAAATCAATACTCCTACCGAAGAGGATATTAACGATGTCAATACATAAATTGCAATCAATTATGCACATTCGAAAATATTATGGAACCCAAAATAAAATGAAAAATCTTTACGAGATATTTTCATATAATGTTGCATATGACACCATGAATGATGATGATGATGATCCAGAATTAAAATCTGTCATTAAATGTCAAAATAGACAAGATTGGGCTCGATGAAAAGAACCAATACGAGCTGAGTTAGGATCACTCAATAAAAGAAAAGTTTTCAGATCTATCATTCTCACACCTAAAGATGTGAAACTTATGGGATACTAATGGATTTTTGTCCGAAAAAGAATGAGAAAAATGAAGTTACAAGGTATAAAGCTAGACTTGTAGCTCAAAGTTTTTCTCAAAAACCAGGAATTGATTATGAGGAAACTTATTCTCCTGTTGTGGATGCAATTACTTTTAGATACCTAATAGTCTGTCAATTTCTAAGAACTTAGAAATGTGTCTCATGAATGTTGTTATTGCTTATCTATATGGATCACTTTTAATAACCTGGAAAATTTTCGATTAAATTTGATCTAAACTTCGACTGTTCCCTACGATTCACGAACAGCAATATATGATTATATGTGTGTGTACATATATAATAACTAGCAAAACATTAACAACATGTTAAATGTTATACTCTGAATTTATAATTAATATATTTATCTACGTAACAAAACTTGATAATTAAAAATAGCTATATATATATATATATATATATATATATATATATATATATATATATATATATATATATATATATATATATATATATATATGAATTCTATACATAATTATTATTATACAAATTATTTGTATATTGTAAAATACATATATAAAAGGTCAAAATATTAAATACTCAATATATGTTATTATATAATGCATAAATATTACCTAATTAATAATATGTAATATTAATATATTAAATTAAATTACAAGTTAACATATAATTGTTATATTAATATTATTATTATTATTAATATCATTAACATAATTTATATTATTATCATTATGTTTAGTATTATTATTTAAGAATTATTAGTATTAGTAATATCATATTATTCTTATCTTTATCTATTATTATTATTATTATTATTATTATTATTATTATTATTATTATTATTATTATTATTATTATAAATATTATAATTATTATTATTAATTACTATAGTTATTAATATATTTATTTAATAAAAATAATTAAAAATAAAAATGAAAAAAAGACGTGTACCTAAATTAGGTAATAACTGCTTTTGATTTTTTTAATAATCGTGGTTCCTACTTTTGATTTTTTTATAAATCATGATCGACTTTAATTTTTTTTATTTTATCTGCATAATTTTGATCGTAAACTACTGAGATTTTGTTTCTATTGACCTTAATGACTATAAAACAATGAATTCAATCCTTCATTCTCCATTATCAATTACATCTTCTACATTGAAATTATACAAAAATATATTTTTTTCTTTTTCTTTTCGATACCTCTGTTTCATAACGTTTAAATCAAAACCTCAAAATCGAATCCAATTTCAAAAGTGTAAATACAGTCTTGTTAGGATTTTCATACTCAAGCTATCTGCAGAATTCCAAGCTCCAATTCCTCTTATCAAATTCTAATTTTTGAGTCAAAGATTAAACTTAAAAAGTCAATTGTCGTGTTCTTCGTGAATTTCGAACGTGTTTTGATGTTTTAGATTAAATTAATGATTGAGAACATTTCTAGGAGTGATTTAAAAACTATTTCATGTTGAGATCTTAGTCTAAAATAGTCCTGATTTCAAAATCATGGTATGAGTTCTTATTTTTTTTTTCTCTCTTTCGAAGCTTAAACAGCTGCTGCTGTTTTAATTTTAATTTTTTTTACTTTATATCAAGATTATTACAGCTGGATTAATCCGGTTTCATTTTCAAATCTTAAAAACATACAATTTAATCTATGTTGTAATTACATGGTCTATTATGGTTTTGGGTTTTAAAGAAGAAGATAACAGATTACGGGTTAAATAAAAATTAACTTGAGTTTAAATCAAAAAAAACAGAAGCAGCGTAGTGGTTATGGGTGTTGATGGGTTAGCGAGAGGTCGCGGGTGCGAGCCCTGTCTTGGGCATTTTTTTTTAAGAAAGCTTTCTAAGGTAGTTTCCAATTTTTATTATTTATATTATTATCATCATTATTATTATTATTATTATTATTATTATTATTATTATTATTATTATTATTATTATTATTATTATTATTATTATTACTACTACTACTACTACTAACATCATTATAAGTATTATTAATAATATCATTAAGATTATTAGTATTATTATTAAAACTATCATTATTATTATCATTTTAAATATTATTATCATTATTATGATTAGAATTATTATTATTATTATTATTATTATTATTATTATTATTATTATTATTATTATTATTATTATTATTATTATTATTATTATTATTATTATTATTATTATTATTATTATAAAAACAATACAAATTATTATTATTATCATTGTTTTTAGTATTAGTATCATTTTATATTTATAAGTATTATTATTAATGTTATCATTATTATTATTTTTACAAAAATTAACTTTTTTGCTATCATCAAAACTATATTATTATTATTATTTTTAAAACCTTATTATGATTATTATCATTTTTACAACTAGTATTATTATTGTTATTAATATTATTATTTTTATTACAAAATAATACAACTCTTTATTTATTATCATTATTAAAATTATTTTATCAAACAAATACTTATACATAGAATATATATATATATATATATATATATATATATATATATATATATATATATATATATATATATATATATATATATATATATATATATATATATATTACAAGTGAAATAATATATATGAAATTATTCGATTACAAGTATATGTGTTAATATATATACTTGATATAGGTTCGTGAATCAGAGATCAACTCTGCACTTGATCAGTGCCATCCTATACATATTTACTACAAACTATCGTATCGTATCGTGAGTTTCCATAGCTCCCTTTTTATATATATTTTTGGGCTGAAAATACATGCGTAACTTTTATAACTGTTTTACGTTTAGATACAAGTACTCAATTATTATTTATGTTGAATACGTGCTTTGTCATGTTAAATCCTCACCGTAATATCGTTAATTGCTTGGTATAATGCAAACTTAATTATTGTGAATAGATCTATTGAGAGTAACTTCTCTAACCAATTGACCTCTGGTCTTTGGTTACATAATAATGATTCAACGACAGTGATAGTACAAGGTGTCACGGGGTAACTTTTGTTTAGTCGCGATATTACAAACTGCAGCAACACTTTTAGATTGATATATTTGGTATCAATCAACTTTAAACTAAATCTTGTGGTCTATTATCTATTACTAAAATCATTATTTATGACAAACCTATGAACTCACTCAACCTTGTGTTGACTTTTTAAGCATGTTTATTCTCAGGTACTTAAATATTGCTTCCGCTGTATATCTGCGGCTTTGATGATGATTTCTTGCCATGCTTGGAGTCTTCATGCATTACTTACCAATTCATTTAAAAACATTTAATGCTCTAATTACAATGTAATCTATTTATCTTCCGCTGCAAAACTCAATAAAACGTCTCATATAGAGTCATTCTCGTTTATATAACTATGATTTGATATAATTAGTCACAAATACCTCAGGCCCTATTTGGGGGTGTGACAGAATTGGTATCAGAGTAGATTGTTGTAGAGAACCAGGATTGCATTTTATGTGTGCTTTATACAATTAGGTACCTTAGCAATGTAGGACTACAACTTTCCTTGACCGTAGTGCCTTTAATTGTTGCCTTTAATTGTTAAATGCTACACTATACTTTAGAAACTTTACTTATCTTATAATGTCGAGCCAATCTAAGAACTCTGCTCATTCTCTTAAGTACTATCCAATTCCGCCACTACATTTAAATGCGACACCATGATTTCTGAAATTCTCGACATTCCTTTGTCATCTATCATGGTTTTGTGTATTACATATGTATTACATGAAATGTTATCCATGATTCTTGAAATCTCTACTATTCATATTCATTACTTTCAAAATCTTTGCTTTCTCGTTATTTTTGATCATTGAACTTTCTTGACGAGTGGCGTCTACGAAACTTTAGAATGGAAGGGTTTAGATTACCGATTTAAAGGATATTTTAGCTCAAGCCCCTAGACCTGAATAGGCCATTACGAATTGAAAGTCTTTAATCGAAAGATTATCAGATTACATACTTATCATTTTATGATCTCGACACGTCATACTGCCATTATTGGAGTATAGAGTAATCATATCTTATTATATATTATCATATCTATCTCAATAGACTTTGTCTAACACTTTTCCTAAATTTCCTCCGTAAATTACGAAAATCTTTTTGCTATATATACGTATTCGAGGAGACAAATATATCATTCAGTATTCAACACCCATTTCATATCAAACCCTATTCCAAACACATAATATGGATTTCTCACATGATTCCTCAACTTCCTCTAGCTCCGAAGATAGCGTGACGGGAGCACACCCACCGATCAATTACTGTGATTTCTTCAGAAAATGGGGATGGGTTCGTGAAATACTCACCCTATGGAGAAATGAAGAAGGTACTCCTTATCACGAGCCAAACTTACCACCAAACGTCGTAGTACTTGATCTGCTTAACGGCGAACCTGTTTGCAATACCGTTTTCACCCTTTTCACAAGGATTTTCCGCCTCGAAGGTCGACTCGATGTAACCAAAGACAGTATTCGTCCTCTACTCCCGAATTCTAATCAGATAGGATTATTAGAGGAAGTTAGAAGACTTTGAACTAAATATCAAGAATTGACAAACCTAACGGAGGAATGGGTAGAACTAATTCATAGACTCAAGCGTAAAGTAGAAAACCTGGAGGAAACAGTACACGATTTGGAAACTAGGCTCACACCTACTACCCAAGTACCACAAGCAATACCAACAGCAACAGCAACACCACCGGCAGTACTGCCAACATCACTAACACCGTAAGCACTGTAAGCACCATCAGCATCACCACCAACAACCCCAACACCACCAACAACAACATCCGCATCCCACCCCTCAGCATCACACTCGGTATCTCAAACATCAACATCATACGCCCCATAGATACCAAGGAATATTAGTAATAATGAGTTAAGATGTATTGACTCATTCTTCCTGAAGAATTATATATGTATATGTATATATATATATATATATATATATATATATATATATATATATATATATATATATATATATATATATATATATATGGTTTGAAACAATAATAAATCTTTTCGTACTAAGCTATTACGTGTGAATCTTAACTAGTATGTACTACTTTTTTAATTCATATCACTAATATTCTATGATGTACATTCTTCGTTAACGACTTAACCATCGTTAACTACAATCTCTGTTTTAACTCAATGAATTCCATTTCATAATAAACCAAGTGCATTATTCAAATACATGTTTGATTTTACACTTTCATTTTCGATGTACTCGAAACTTTCTAGAAAACATCATTCGTGCCTTGCGAATTTCACAAGAATTCTACGAGCACCAACATCATATATCGAGGTATATCAATAACAATGAACGATGAAGTATTGATTCATAACTTCATCCCCCGACAATTATGTAATCTCAAAGTTTTGAAGATTATTTATTCTCGTTCCAACTGCAATTCAAATGAGTTTAATATTATATTAACTCATTAAATCTATATTATATCTGAAGAATACATATATGAACGTATATCTTCATAAAGATTGTAATTAAAAATTCTTTTGTACAAACTGTTAATTGCGAAAATATTTTAACGGGTAGGTAATACCCGAGAAATATTTATATCTCACATTAATATGTTACATAGTACATTCTTCAAATTCTGATTCAATAATCAGTAACTATCCTACTTACATTCACAAGATATATGTATCCTTCTGATTTTGACATATCAGAATTCAGGTAAAGCTTTAGCAGGTGTTATCTTCTTAAAGATCACTACATTTATGAATTATATTCATATTCTGTGATGAATTATCACATCAACCTACCAAAATTATCATTACTTTTGAAATCAACAACGTCTATTCGTCAGCCGTTAGATCCATTGATGGATACACACTACGCATAAACACTTCAACTCCAAATTCTTGAAAACAATTCGGATTGATAACCAATGACTCAGATTCGTTAACCCTAATAATGCTGATGAAGCAGCAAAAGCTGTAGATGGTCTTAATGACCAGTAGCTTGATAATAAAGAATTGTGTGTTGGAAAAGCTTAAAAGAAAATCTGGTATTGAAGAACGGATTGAGCAAAACATAAAGGAAGCTGTGGATAAATCACAAAGACTAAACCTGTATTTAAAGAATCTAGATTATTCAGTATCTACTGAAATCCTTAGCGAATACCTTGTTCCTTACTTATATTAAATCCTTACGGAAGAATTTTCTTCGTTATCATTCGATCTTAGAAAATTCTAAGATATCATCATATCTTTCAGTATAAATATCCTCGATATTTTTGAAGATATCTTCCTAACTATTCTTGTCTAAGATTATTTATCATTCACACTATCTGTGTTACATAATAAAGAAAACTGTTTTAGTTTCTATATTTTTGTAACATACAAGTTTAAATTATGAATAATTTGAAGTAGTGTTGGGAATTGAAGCATGAGTTAGTATAATATAATGACGTCAGGCCAACGTGATTATATTACAGTAAGTCATGCTAAATTTTTAATGGAAGATGATGATTCATAGACTTTATAATCATCATTTGCCATGTTACATGACTCTTACATTCTACTTAATCTCTAAACATATCAAGAACATATTTTCTTGATAGACCTAACTTTTCCCGTGAATTCTGGTAATTTGACAAATCAAGATCGTGCTATTACAATTGCTTTCTTAGAACATTAATTATGTTCATTCGAAAATTCATACCTACGAATTCTGGACCATTATTCGCTTTACTTAAAGTCGAGAAGAGAAAACAAGAGCATAGAGCTCTGACATATAAGGGAAAATACAAAGCCCGATAACAACACGGAAATTACAAACCATGTATATCAATGCGTATAGCAACATAAAGACACGGGAGAATTAAAAATATTATAACCCCAAGGGAATAGTAGAAGAAACAAATTTCTCTGATGGTAAATGAAAAAGAAATATGACTGTATATATAGTCAATATAATAACAAGGATCAGAACTGGATTAAGCATTTCCTAAATTTTTTAGAAGTATGAATTAAGGAAGAAAGTATAGAAGTGGTGAAGATAATGAAACGAAATAAGCTAATTTATAGCGAAATTCTAGACACGGCAATCGAGGCAATTCATCGCATTTAATCAAAGAAAATCCTAATTTCCTTAATTACCAGAGAATCAAATCTTATAAAGATTACAAAGATTTTCTTAAATCCCTTGAATTTTGGAAATCAACCGTGACTACGTCAAAAGTTAAGACGAAACTTTATTACCTCATTTCAATCTTTTACAATAGCTTCGTTTATACTCTTCCTATAATCGAATCGTTTTATTCATATTACCCAATAGTGATAAAACTTTATTTTTCAACTCATATTCATCATTAAAATATTCTTGTTATCAACAATAACGATCTCTATCAAATTTCATGACCGTGATTTTCACGAACTCCTCTCTGTTTTGTCTACCCTAATATTGTGGTATAGACGCTCAAGGTTTAAATAAGCTCACTATTATTCATAACAGATTTCATGTGGATTGAAATGCTTGTATATCGTCCTCATCTCTTTCTGAGAAAACCTAATCAATGACACTTTTGTTAAATCCTTTAGATAACCTCTGCATTAATAATAAAATGCACTTCGTAGAATTTATGGATCGTAAGATTTAAATGCTAGAAAAGAAAAAAAATATTCTATCCGTTGGAATTCATGCAAGTCCCCGAATATACCTGGGAACGTGAAAACCAAATAAAACGAAAATATCCTCACCGGTTTACAAAACACACCGACTGGTGGCAACAACTAAATTTCGGGACGAAATTTCTATTAACAGGGGGATACTGTGATAACCCAGAAAATTTCCGATTAAATTTGAACTAAACTTCGACTGTTCTCGACGATTCACGAACAGCAATATATGATTATATGTGTGTGTACATATATAATAACTAGCAAAACATTAACAAAATGTTAAATGTTATACTCTGAATTTATAATTAATATATTTATCTACGTAACAAAACTTGATAATTAAAAATAGCTATATATATATATATGTGTGTGTATGTATATATATATATATATATATATATATATATATATATATATATATATATATATGAATTCTATACATAATTATTATTATATAAATTATTTGTATATTGTAAAATACATATATAAAAGGTAAAAATATTAAATACTCAATATATGTTATTATATAATACATAAATATTACCTAATTAATAATATGTAATATTAATATATTAAATTAACTTACAAGTTAACATATAATTGTTATATTATTATTATTATTATTATTATTATTATTATTATTATTATTATTATTATTATTATTATTATTATTATCATCATTAACATAATTTATATTATTATCATTATGTTTAGTATTATTATTTAAAAATTATTAGTATTAGTAATATCATATTATTCTTATCTTTATCTATTATCATTATTATTATTATTAATATTATAATTATTATTAAAATTATTATTATTAATTATTATATTTATTAATGTATTTATTTAATAAAAATAATTAAAAATGAAAAATGAAAAAAGGGGTGTACCTAAATTAGATAATAACTGCTTTTGATTTTTTTAATAATCGTGGTTCCTACTTTTAATTTTTTTATAAATCATGATCGACTTTAATTTTTTTTTTTATTATTTTATTTGAATAATTTTGATCGTAAACTACTGAGATTTTGTTTCTATCAACCTTAATGACTATAAAACAATGAATTCAATCCTTCATTCTCCATTATCAATTACATCTTCTGCATTGAAATTATACAAAAATATATTTTTTTCTTTTTCTTTTCGATACCTCTGTTTCATAACGTTTAAATCAAAACCTCAAAATCGAATCCAATTTCAAAAGTGTAAATACATTCTTGTTAGGATTTTCATACTCAAGCTATCTGCAAAATCCCAAGCTTCAATTCCTCTTATCAAATTCTAATTTTCGAGTCAAAGATTAAACTTAAAAAGTCAAATGTCGTGTTCTTCGTGAAAATCGAATGTGTTTTGATGTTTTAGATTAAATTGATGATTGAGAACGTTTCTAGGAGTGATTTAAAAACTATTTCATGTTGAGATCTTAGTCTAAAACGGTCCTGATTTCAAAATCATGGTATGAGTTCTTATTTTTTTTTCTCTCTTTCGAAGCTTAAACAGCTGCTGCTGTTTTTTTTTTTTTTACTTAATATCAAGATTATTACAGCTGGATTAATCCTGTTTCATTTTCAAATCTTAAAAACATACAATTTAATCTATGTTGTAATTACATGGTCTATTATGGTTTTGGGTTTTAAAGAAGAAGATAACAGATTACGGGTTAAATAAAAATTAACTTGAGTTTAAATCAGAAAAACAGAAGCAGCGTAGTGGTTATGGGTGTTGATGGGTTAGCGAGAGGTCACGGGTTCGAGTCCCGTCTTGGGCATTTTTTTTAAGAAAGCTTTCTAAGGTAGTTTCTAATTTTTATTATTTTTATTATTATCATTATTATTATTATTATAATAATTATTATTATTACTACTAACATCATTATAAGTATTATTATTAATATCATTAAGATTATTATTATTGTTATTAAAACTATCATTATTATTATCATTTTAAATATTATTATCATTATTATGATTATTATTATTATTATTATTATTATTATTATTATTATTATTATTATTATTATTATTATTATTATTATTATTATTATTATTATTATAAAAACAATACAAATTATTATTATTATCATCATTGTTATTAGTATTAGTATCATTATATATTTATAAGTATTATTATTAATGTTATCATTATTATTATTTTTACAAAAATTAACATTTTTGCTATCATCAAAACTATATTATAATAATAATAATAATTATTATTATTATTATTATTATTATTATTATTATTATTATTATTATTATTATTATTATTAAAATCTTATTATGATTATTATCATTTTTACTACTAGTATTATTATTGTTATTACAAAATAATACAACTCTTTATTCATTATCATTATTAAAATCATTTTATCAAACAAATACTTATACATAGAATATATATATATATATATATATATATATATATATATATATATATATATATATATATATATATATATATATATATATATATATATATATATATATATATATAAGTATATATATAGAAATATATAACAAGTGAAATAATATATATGAACTTATTCGATTACAAGTATATGTGTTAATATATATACTTGATATAGGTTCGTGCATCTGAGATCAACTCTGCACTTGATCAGTGTCATCCTATACATATTTACTACAAACTATCGTATCATATCGTGAGTTTTCATGGCTCCCTTTTTATATATATTTTTGGACTGAGAATACATGTGCAACTTTTATAACTGTGTTACGTTTAGACACAAGTACTCAATTATTATTTATGCTGGATACGTGCTTTGTCATGCTAAATCCTCACCGCAATATCGTTAATTGCTTGGTATAACGCAAACTTAATTATTGTGAATAGATCTATTGAGAGTAACGTCTCTAACCATTTGACCTCTGGTCTTTGGTTACATAATAATGATTCAATGACACTGACAGTACAAGGTGTCACGAGGTAACTTTTGTTTAGTCGCGATATTACAAACTGCAGCAACACTTTTAGATTGATATATTTGGTATCAATCAACTTTAAATTAAATCTTGTGGTCTATTATCTATTACTGAAATCATTATTTATGACAAACATATGAACTCACTCAACCTCGTGTTGACTTTTTAAGCATGTTTATTCTCATCTACTTAAATCTTGCTTTCGCTGTATATCTGCTGCTTTGATGATTATTTCTTTCCATGCTTGGAGTCTTCATGCATTACTTACCAATTCATTTAAAAACATTTAATGCTCTAATTACAATGTAATCTATTTATCTTCCGCTGCAAAACTCAATAAAACGTCTTATATAGAGTCGTTCTCGTTTATACAACTATGATTTGATATAATTAGTCACAAATACCCCAGGCCCTATTTGGGGGTGTGACATCACTTGATAGTGATATAATATATATATATATATATATATATATATATATATATATATATATATATATATATATATATATATATATATATATATATATATATATATATATATATATATATATATATATGAAGGTTCCTGAAGGATTTAAGATACCTGAAACATCTAACACAAAACCCAAGGAAATGTACTCAATTAAATTACAAAGATCCTTATATGGGTTGAAACAATCGAGACGCATGTGGTATAATCGATTAAGTGATTAATTGATAAGCAAAGGGTATACAAATAATCTTATTTGCCCATGTGTTTTCATTAAGAAAACATCTGGATATGTTATCATAGCTGTTTATGTTGATGATCTTAACATCATAGGTACAAACTAGTGAAATGACTCGTGAAATCACGAGTTTGTTTAAATGAAACAGTTTAATGATATGTATTAAGTATTAAGCGAACATAAATGCTAAAGTCATTTAGTTTAATGACCGGTGGAACCACAGAGTTCGACTAAGAAACTCGACAGCTGAACATTTCATCAAACACCTAAAATGCATATTAAACAATCCACATCCAATCAGAAGAGATAATATTGGTTGTCATTTTATTTTAAAAGTGTAAATTAAAATATAAATTTAGAATTGGTTTCCTTCTGCCTAACTCTTATACCTTCTCGTACTTAATTTAAAATAATTAATTAAAATAATTCAAAATTATTTAATTTTAATAATTAAAATAATTATTACTAAGATTTAATAATAATAATAATAATAATAATAATAATAATAATAATAATAATAATAATAATAATAATAATAATAATTAATAAGATTTAATTTTAATTAAAAATAAGTGAACGTAAATGCTAAAGTCATTTAGTTTGATGACCGGTGGAACCACATAGTCCGACTAAGAAACTCGAAAGTTGAACATTTCATCAAACACCTAAAATGCATATTAAACAATCCACATCCAATCATAGAAGATAATATTGATTGTCATTTTATTTTAAAGTGTAAATTAAAATATAAATTTAGAATTTGTTTCCTTCTGCCCAGCTTTTATACCTTATTGTACTCAATTTAAAATAATTAATTAAAATCATTCAAAATTATTTAAGTTTAATAATTAAAATAATTATTAATAAGATTTAAAAATAATAATAATTAATAATATTTAATTTTAATTAAAAATTATTTAGTTTAATGACATCACCCACTATGCTTATATTTTTTCTTTTATTTTTTATTTATTTTAAACAAAGGAATTAGCCTAATAATGACATCATCATTATAGAACTTTAATAGAAACTATAGATATAGATACAGAGTAGGGGTGTTCATTAAATGGTCCACCAGAAAAACCGGCCAATCAAAAAGAGTTTGGATGAAACAGTTTGGTTAATTTGGATTTGGTTCGAGTTTTCGGTGACACCCGAATTATATTATGATTTTTGAATTGGTTTTGGGTATTAAAACATAAACATGGTTATAACCCGATAACCCATGACCTTCCATTATATCGATTATATATTTTATAAAATATGTTAATATTAAAATCATTAATAAATTATCATTACAGTAACACGAATTTTAAAGTTTGTAAAAACTTTCTAAGAAAGATCTTATAATTGATTAATGAAACTAATATCTTTTTATAATGTAATCCTAGATCTTAAAAATGAGGGAAATGATGCTATTTGAGATGGAGTTGACTTGAACAAGGACGGAGCAAGGAGAAAGTTGATGAGTGTGTTTCGTTTTTTTCCTTTATTTAAATGTTTTAAGTACCAACCATCTATTAGGTTGATTTGTTTTGAGATGTCTGTTCATTCTGTTAGTTTGCCTTTATAGATGGCAATGGATACCCGATCCAGTGGATATTCATCCGATCCACCCGATTATTCGTGGATATGGACGATCTAAATGGATATGGATGTGGATGAAAAAAATTCATCCATGGATGAACCCGCTTTCACCCGAAATAACTAAATATATAAATTTATCACTCAAATTAGTATCATTTATGTATGATATTTCATTAATTATCTTCATATTCATATTTCTTTATATTCTCTAAAAATATAACTTTCTTCTTATATTTTGTTTTGTTTAAATAATACTTTGGTAGTTCAAATGTGATTCCATGTAACTAAAAGTAAGCAACTTACATGTCGATATCTTTACACGTTTAATAGGTTATCTATTGAATATTTGTTATATAGATTAGTAAAATGTGACTTTCGGTCGCATAAACTATTAAAAATATCACTTTTGATCGTATATAGTGAACCACCATTTATAATTGTTAAAAATAAAATAAATTTAAACGGATATGGATAATTATCCATTAACCCGCTTCACCCGACGGATATGGATATGGATGAAAAGTAAAAAAAAAAAAAAATGGATATGAATATGGATACGGCCTCACCCAATCCATATCCGATCCATTGTCATCCCTACTTTATATAGATGTATGCCTTTATTTGGATGCTTTGAGTATGGCTCGGTCCATAACTTTCGATTATTAGTCAAAGTTTTTAATTGGTTTAATGGATAACTGATCCAAATAAATCGACTTTATATTTAACTACTGAAATGACCCGTGGAATCACGGGTTTGTATAAATGAAATAGTTTAATGATATGTTTTAGTTATTTTTGTTTTTAGAGTCCGTGCGTAGCACGGGTGGGTAAAAAAAGGGGTGCAAATTTAATTAATCTTATTCATGTTGTGAGCTATAAGAACAGTCTAAATAAAATGTTGTATGATATATTTATGTAAAAATACAAATATGAGCATTGAGTGATTTTTCCCAAAACAAAGAATCGACTTGGAGTCTACAACAAACCATTCCCCATTTGCTGAGTTGATCCATTACTATGTTCTCAATTCACATGACAATCCAGTCATGTTAGAGTCTCATGATTTAGCTCTTCACTGTCTCATTCCCTAACACCTCCCCTCATTCTCAACAACCACAATTCCTGCAATTACAAATCAAATTTTACTTCTTGTGTAAAAAATTATCATCAAGTTGATGTGTAAACGATTTAGCATTTTCAACCAACGTTCTACTCCATTAACTAAGTGGTTCTCTTCCAAGCTTAGGACTGTGATTTTCATCAAGTAACTGCCTAACATCGTATGACCTGCATCAACACGAAGAGTGTAACACATGCATCAACGATATTGACAATAGAAAATAATTAACTAAACTATAAAATTGTCAAAAAAAATCCAGTCAAAGACTAAGTGAAGAATGTGTAGGCTGAAAGCATTTTGGATCCCTACAAACCAAGAGGACAAACATTCTTTGCTAGTTCAGTTTGTTTACAGAATGTGAATTTTTTCCTATTTTTTGTATTTACCTAAAAGAGCTTTATTAAATGCCTTAGTTTTTTCTTTAACCTTTAGAGAGTATATTATGCAATAGTTGAATTTCCAATTAGCATGTTTATTCTGATTAGCTATATTTCTAATAGCTCTATCAGATCTCTGGACAGATAATATGTGACCCACCCGGCAATTATTTTTCATTTACGTAATCATGGACAATGATGTACTTATAAAATCACGAATATAATTCAGAAGAATTTAAAACGAATCAAAAAAATACCCAAAAGCATGCGTTGATTACTTGAACTCACAGCTCACGTAATTTTTAGACTTTAAGCCAACATTGAAACGACTTTAATCGCAAACTGATAAACAGGACTAACGTATTATTTAAGATGCTTAACAATCTATATAGTCATCCTGCAATGATATTAAAGGTTTACAAAATATATATTGACCTTGATCAAATATTCGAGATCTCAGACAACCGTTGTAACCTGCATTTGTTGTTACCACAATCCTAGGATTCATATTCATCAAGATGAAGATGTGTAAACAATAGCAACTGTCAACATAAAATAAATCAAGCAAATAGCAAAGAAATCATATTTGTACATAAAAAACATAGAAAAAGTTATAGATGATGATGACCTCTTTAAAGCAGCGCTTTTTTCTTCAAATCATCCTCCTACGTTCGTACACCGTGACCTCTTCAATTTAGCTTGAATACAACCCTAACTCCTTGATAAAAATTGATACATCTAACATCTCGATGCGATTAGGGTTTGACTATGATATATTTCAGAATTAATTCAATTAAATAAAAACTTTTAAATCATAAACACAAATTAAGATACCCGTGTAGATCGTGAAGATCCAAAATAAAATATCAATAATCTGCCGTTAGTAGTCTTTTTCTTGACGAAACCGAATTTCTCGAATCTATTGCATTTTGATTAACTACGGGATACCGATTAAACCTCATATGATTATCAGGAGTAAAGATGAAGTAACATGTAAACAAAAATGGTGATTGTATTCTTGTAGGAAGGAAGATTTGGGAAGATCAATTGACAATTAATATTAGGTTTAAGAATTTGGGAGAAAATTGTTGCTGTGCGTTTGTCGGTTATTGAAAACCCTAACTATTGTTGAAGGCTAGCTTCGCACGAGAGTTTTTTAATGTATTTTATTATGGTTAGTTTGTAAAATTATTTTGTGGCTAAAGAATGATGTCGTTGAAACGCAACTCGAGTCGAACTAAAAGGTATAACTCGTGAAATATTTAAATGTTATTTTAAATTAACAATATATGTCCATCTCCGCGTTTAGCTATGTAATTATCGACTTTTAAAAATTTAACGCAAAATCAACGTGTATGAAAAGTACCCCAAATATTTAGCATTTTTTTAAAAAGCGTCCGTTTTGCGTATAGTTAGTGACATTGTGTTCCTAAAATTATTTCGAGTTTAATGATGATGTCAGAAAAATTTAACTCGTTGCGAGCGAGAAGATATGACCCGTTGAATATTTGGGTGGAGTTTATTTACGATTTTTTATGAAAATGGTTATTTGACACTTTACCTCCCTGTTTGGGGGGTCGATTTGAATATTTGAAAAAAGTGTGGGGGTCTTTGTTGGTGTAGTGAAATTTAATTAGAATAATAAAAAGATGATGAAATGACGAAAATACCCCTAATTACTATTCACTATTTTTGTCTGTTAGATAATATAGTAAATTCAACAAATGAAACTGATTTGATAACTGATAATGAAAACAAAACTATTTTATTATTTATTATTATTATTATTATTATTATTATTATTATTATTATTATTATTAGAAACATAGTCTTTAGAGACACAATTTTGATACTATATATTTTCATGTCGTCTTCAACCACATAACGTAACGCTTTGCTAATTTGACTCTTACATTAGTCATGTAAACTATGTATTGAAGCAATGTAATATGTTAAAGCATAAAAAAAACTTACTAGATTGAAACTCAACTTTTAAATTAAGATTTTGTTATCGATAGCCTTTAGGGTGCCGTTTTAATGTTTCATGTGATGACCCTGTCCAAATCTATTTGGACGAATACATCATTCATCGATTTCACAGTGAGGTACTGACCTCTACATGATACGTTTTGTAAACATTGCATTCTTTTGAAAAGGCACGCCATAAATGAATATCAAATTCCAAGGCTTTTGACGTTTGATGATTTCTACATATAGACAATCACCGTAAATAATAGTTTACAATACTACATCTGTTGACAATGCAGTCAAAATAAGATACATGATGATGATTTTGTGAATGCAACGTTTTCTCGAATAAAGCATGTATGACTCCATGCACATAGCTTGTATAACATATAAGCAAACAACGGAAGACTTCTAGGAACCTGAGAATGAACATGCTTAAAAGTGTCAACACAAAGGTTGGTGAGTTCATAGTTTTAATATTGCGCATAATCTGTATATAAAGATGGACCACAAGATTTCAGTTGTTTCATCCAGAAACGTTTATCAAAATATTCTACAAGATTGAGCACCCTGTAACTAAACTTTAACGTATATATAATAAGTACTCATGTTTTAACATACATGCAATCAACATATACAATACACACAAATCAACGTGTACTAACTCAAATAGCATACGTCTGTTTTATAGTCCAGGCTAGGGTTTCTATACCTGGAACAGACGGAGATGTCAAGCCCTATGGATCCATATACAATTATTCGCGCCCACCAGTCCATATCCTATGTGATGGCTGCTACTAGTTACCAAAGTTAAGGGATTTTCGGTTTAACTCAGTGTAGAATTAAGTATGTACTTGTATCCATTGCGTTTAAAATAAATTGCATATATTCTCAGCCCAAAAATATTTAAAGCATTTAAAAAGGGAGACTATAAACTCACCTTATGTGATCACCCGTCCAAATCCATTTGGACGAATACATCATTCATTGATTTCATAGTGAGGTTTTGACCTCTATATGATACGTTTTGTAAACATTGCATTCTTTTGAAAAGGCACACCATAAATGAATATATAAATCCAATGTTTTCGACATCTGATGATTTCTACGTATAGACAATCATTGTATATAATAGTTTTTAACAATACATCCGTTGACAATACAGTCAAATAAGATACATGGTGATGATTTTGTGATGCAAAGTTTTTCTCGAATAAAGCATGTATAACTCCATGCACATAGCTTGTATAACGTATAAGCAAACAGCGGAAGACTTCTAGGAACCTGAGAATAAACATGCTTAAAAGTGTCAACACAAAGGTTGGTGAGTTCATAGTTTTAATGTTACGCATAATCTGTATATAAAGGTGGATTACAAGATTTCAGTTGTTTCATCCAGAAACGTTTATCAAAATATTCTACAAGATTGAGCACCCTGGTAACTAAACTTTAACGTTATAATAAGTACCCCTGTTTTAACATACATGCAACCAACATATACAATACACGCAATCCAACGTGTACTAAACTCAAATAGTATACGTCTGTTTTATAGTTCAAGCTAGGGTTTCTATACGTGGAACAGACGGGAATGTCAAGCCCTATGGATCCATATATAACTACTCACGCCCACCAGTTCTTATAACCGGCAGTTACTAGTTACCAAAGCTAAGGGATTTTTGGTTCAAACTCGGTGGAAAATTTAGTATGTACTTGTATCCATTGCGTTTAAAATAAAGTGCATGTATTCTCAGCCCAAAATATAGATTGCAAAAGCAATTAAAAAGGGAGCAAATGAAACTCACCTTAGCAGCACATAAGTGAAATGTCCCGTTCATATTGATTATAAACGTTCCATATTAATTGATTTTGTTGCGAGGTTTTGACCTCTATATGAGACGTTTTTCAAAGACTGCATTCGATTTTTAAAACGAAGCATAACTTTTTAAATATTACAACGATTATCAAATAATGATAATCTAAAATGTAGCGTTTTCACAAGACCATTACATAATGGTTCACAATAATATTACACAACAACATATATCTTCGAATGCCGTTTTTAACAATATTAAACAAGTTTGGACTCCAAATCTTGTCCTTATTTTAGTATGCAACAGTGGAAGCTCTTAATAATCACCTGAGAATAAACATGCTTAAAACGTCAACAAAAATATTGGTGAGTTATAGGTTTAACCTATATATTATCAAATCATAATAATAGACCACAAGTTTTCATCTTTTAATAACATACAATCTGTATAAAAATCATTCATATGTTGAACACCTGGTAACCGACATTAAAAAAATGCATATAGAATATCCCCAAAACAGAAATTCATCTGTACAAATAACTCGAAGTACTAAAGCATACCATTTTCCAGTATGGGGGGAGTTAGTGCCCGTAGATCTACCTTTAGGATTCGCGTCAATTAGGGTGTCTGTTCCCTAATTCTTAGGCTACCAAGCTAAAAGGGTGATATTCGGTATTCATAATCCAACATAGAATGTAATTTCAAGCACTTGTGTCTATTTTGTAAAATATTTATAAAACTGCATGTATTCTCATCCCAAAAATATTAGATTTAAAAGTGGGACTATAACTCACTTTCACAGATTTTACTTCGTCGAAAGATAAGACTTGGCCACTGGTTGATTCACGAACCTATAACAATATGTACATATACATCAAAGTATAATCGAAATATTTTTACAACATTTTTTTTATTACGTTTTAATGATTTAAGTCTATTCAGTTAGCTGTCCTCGTTAGTAACCTACAACTAGTTGTCCACAGTTAGATGTACAGAAATAAATTGATACATATTATCTTGAATCAATCCACGACCCAGTGTATACACGTCTCAGGTTAGATCACAGCTCAAACTATATATATGATTTCGGAATCAACCTCAACCCTGTATAGCTAACTCCAGCATTACTGCATATAGAGTGTCTATGGTTGTTCCAAAATATATTATATAGATGGGTCGATATGATATGTCAAAACATTGTATACGTGTCTATGGTATCCCAAGATTACATAATATATATTAGAATACATGTATAATACAATATAAGTTAGCTAGGATATGATTAATATAGATTCGTTATAAAATTTTCGTAGCTACAACAAGTAAAATTTTTAAATCTTGTTTTACCCATAACTTCTTCGTTTTAAATCTGTTTTGAGTGAACCGAGTTGCTATGGTTTCATATTGAACTTAAGTTTATGAATCTAAACAGAAAAAGTATAAGTTTATAGTCGGAAATACAGGTTACATGTCATTTACTAAAGAGGAAGTCATTTCTGTCGAAAGAACGACATCTTGATGACCATTTTGGAAAACACACTTTCATTTTGAGTTTAACCATGATTTTTGGATATAGTTTCTTGTTCATAAGAAAAATCATTTTCCCAGAAGAACAACTTTTAATTCAAAGTTTATCATAGTTTTTAATTAACTAACCCAAAACAGCCCGCGGTGTTACTACGACGGCGTATGTCCGTTTTTACGATATTTTTCGTGTTTCCATGTTTTAAATCGTTAAGTTAGCATATCATATAGATATAAAATATGTGTTTAGTTGATTTTAAAAGTCAAATTAGAAGGATTAACTTTTGTTTGCGAACAAGTTTAAAATTAACTAAACTATATTCTAGTGATTACAAGTTTAAACCTTCGAATAAGATAGCTTTATATGTATGAATCGAATGATGTTATGAACATCATGTGATGACCCGTCCAAATCCATTTGGACGAATACATCATTCATTGATTTCATAGTGAGATTTTGACCTCTATATGATACGTTTTGTAAATATTGCATTCTTTTGAAAAGGTACACCATAAATGAATTTATAAATCCAAGATTTTCGACGTCTGATGATTTCTACGTATAGACAATCACCGTATATAATAGTTTCTAACAATACATCCGTTGACAATATAGTCAAATAAGATACATGGTGATGATTTTGTGAATGCAAAGTTTTCTCGAATAAAGCATGTATGACTCCATGCACATAGCTTGTATAACGTATAAGCAAACAGCGGAAGACTTCTAGGAACCTGAGAATTAAACATGCTTAAAAGTGTCAACACAAAGGTTGGTGAGTTCATAGTTTTAATGTTGCGCATAATCTGTATATAAAGGTGGATCACAAGATTTCAGTTGTTTCATCCAGGATCGTTTATCAAAATAATCTACAAGATTGAGCACCCTGGTAACTAATCTTTAACGTCTATATAATAAGTACCCCTGTTTAACATACATGCAACCAACATGTACAATACACGCAAACCTACGTGTACTAAACTCAAATAGCATACGTCTGTTTTATAGTTCAGGCTAGGGTTTCTATACCTGGAACAGACGGAGATGTCAAGCCCTATGGATCTATATATAACTACTCGCGCCCACCAGTTCTTATAACTGGCAGTTACTAGTTACCAAAGCTAAGGGATTTTTGGTTCAAACTCGGCGTAGAATTTAGTATGTACTTGTGTCTATTGTGTTTAAAATAAAGTGCATGTATTCTCAGCCCAAAAATATAGATTGCAAAAGCAATTAAAAAGGGATCTATAAACTCACCTTAGCAGCACATAAGGTCATTCACCGAAATGTGACCGAAACTCAGAATGCAAAATAACCGTAGATCTCAACCTAGAGAACATATATTGGTCAATACATGTCTAACAAGCTAGGTCGGGTCATAGTGTATCACAATCCTAATGCTCGAGACAGACATGCAAAAGTTAACAAAAGTCATTTCAAAAATCAACCTGACCCAATATGATCTTTAAATCTATACATGTTTATTAACATAGTATAAGTCTTGATAATTGAACGAATTTATAATTTATCAAACTCAAAATATTATTTATTTCAGGAGCTATATAATATTTGAATTATCATGGCAATCGAAAATATTTTATTATTTCACATAGTTTTCCAATACTTGTAAAATCAGATTATAGTGTTTATAAAGCTTTAAAACCTGATAAGACAATCAATTTTGACAATTGTTTACCAAAACGAGACATGCCTTATATAGAAATTCATTTACTCGATTAGTAATATCTAAAAATCCAATTTATCAATCTCATAGACAAGTTGTTTAAATATTAATTTATAATTTCAAACACAATTTCAATTAACATCAAACATAATTCAGTTGACCATATCTTTTAATTCGTTCATCAAAATCACGCGATTTCTAAATGAAAAGTTAATAATTTTTCGCCAGCTTTCCAAAAATATGCATATCATATACTTCATATCAGTAGCATATATATCAAATTTGTGATTCATCATAAACTATCTAACTACAAAATTAAAGTATACAAGCATACATAAACATATATACTCGAGCACTAGACATGGATACACTATTAATATAAAAGATAAGATATGAATGCTCACGTATCAATATTGTGACTCAATATTGCAGGAAAGTATGTAGATGCAACAGAGATGATGAACGCTAGGTTGACCTTTGACTCATGATCATAACCCCCAAGCAATACTCTTAATTTCCTTAGTTTAAAATGGTTTGAAACCCGAATTAAAAACACCCGCGTATATAACTTATTATTGATTATTAATGTTTGTATGTTGCAAATAAAAAGAATTACGGAGTAATATGAAAAGATGATACGGAGTAATATATCTGTTAGTCTTCGCCCATATGCACATATATATATATATATATATATATATATATATATATATATATATATATATATATATATATATATATATATATATATATACATATATATAATATAATAATAAATGTAATAATATAAATATCATAATATAATAAAAAAACGTGTTAAACAGTGTAGCCGCCTCAAAATATGTAGACAGAAATTACACGTTTCGTGTAAAGATTACATCTCCCGTGTAATCTTTTAAAACATTATGCGTTTCGCATAGATAAGTACGCGATCCGCATATGGTGTCTTCACGAAAGTTGTAGATTTTTGAGTTACGGATGTCTGGACACTGGAAACACCCTTTTTCGAGTGAGTATGATTTAGTTATGATTTTTCTCGTGCAAGTGTGCAGGTTTAGTGATTTCCATCATTTTAACTTGAAATCTTGAGATGAAATGTTGTAGTCTTTTAGTGCTCATTAGAAACCTTTATTTTATCTTTATTTTTATTTTCATATCATTGAAAATTCATAAAAAAATTTTATAATCAAATTCTATTATATCGAAAAAATGTTTTCGTACGTTTGAAACTAAATCAAATAATACTATAAGGTTTTTCCAAAACTACTTATATTCAAAATCATTTTATTAAAATGTTTAAATAATAGAAATTGTTATATCATAAAATATTTTCATTTAATAAAGTAAAATTATATAATATATAAGTCATAATGGTTTCTAGTTTTTACTTACAGTTTATTCGTGAATCGTAGGGTTAAGTCCAATGGACAATTAAACGTATGAAATCATTTTAAATCAACATATCCATTTGCTTATCTTGTCGACATCTATTTACATTTCATGTTCTTACTATTAAATTTTATGAAAGTTAAATAATTAACGTATCAAGAGTCACGAGGAAGTTATTGTAAAGCATGCATTGAAAATTTAACAGAAATCTTCACTAACTTTTGTCTAGTTCCCGTTAATTGACACATTTGTTCTTACTTGTAAATCACTTTACCATTTCCCGAATATTTGTTAAAAAGAACAGATTTCTTAAATCACAGTGGACCTCACAACAGAGACCCGTACGATGTATCTGATAATTCAATCGTTTGATATTATCATTTAATTCCGTTGATAAATATATTAAACATATATTGAAATAATTATGTTCATGTAAAGTATTATACCTCTAATACTTTGTTAACATTTTCAATTAATGTAACTATATATTATATATACATATCTACATATACATAAATGTTTGTGAATCGCCGAGCACAGTAAAAAGGGTAATTGGTTACATGAATATAGTTCCAAAGCTTTTGAGACTCAACATTACAGACTTTGCTTATCATGTCGAAATTATACAAAGATTAAGTTTAAATTTGATCAAAAATTTCCAGGTCATCACAGTACCTACCCGTTAAAGAAATTTCGTCCCGAAATTTGATTGGGGTTGTCATGTCTGACAATAAGTATGTTTTCATAACACATACGAGTTGATAAATGGAGTTTTATAATCATTGAGTAATATGGATAAAACAATTTGATTGAGTGAAGCTATCGCAAAAAAAATGAAATGAGAAAATAATATTTTGTCATATCTTTTGACGTAGATATGGTTGATTTCCGGAGTTCAAGGGATTTAGAGAAAATCTTCGTAATAAGATTTGATTCTTTGGTAATTAAGGAAATTAGGATCTTCTTTGGTTAAATGCAATAATCTGTTTTCATTGCTCTGTCGGATATTTCACTATAAATCTACCCTCTTTGTTTCCCTTATTTCCACAGCTCATACCTTCTATTCTTTCTCTCTCAATTCATACTTTAAAGCATTCGTCAATATGCTCCATCCATTTTTGATTATTGATATACTCCTAACTTTCATATCTGTCATTCTTCTTTTTCATCTGCCGCCGGAAGAATCTATTTACTTCTACTATACTCTTGGTTTTATAGTGTTTTTAGTTCTCCCGTGTCTTTATATTGCTATATGCATCGATATACACGTTTGTAATTTCTGGGTTGTTGTTGGGTTTTATATCTTCTCTTATATTTCGATGTCCCTGCTTCTGTCTTTCTATAATCATTGACATCCACAGTTATTGCTCTCTCTTATTTGATGCGATTTATACTCCCATTTCTATTTCGGAGCTTCATGCTTTTGTTTTCTTCTTCCCGACTTCAAGTCAAGCGAATAATGGTTCAGAATTCGTAGGTATGGAATTTCGAATGATCATAATATATAAAGCAGAAAGGAAAGGTAATAGAATGATTTAATTTGTCAAATTACCAGAATATTCGGAAAAGACCGAATCATCAAGAAAATATTTTCTTGATATGTTTAGTGGTTAAATAGAATGAAAGAGTTATGTAACATGGTTCATGATCAGGGTATGATCTGTGAACCTTTATCACGTTCCATTAGAAACTCAGCATGACTTACTGTAATATAATCACGTTGATCAAGTGTCATTATATTATACTAACTCATGCTTCAATTCCCAACACTTTTTCAAAACATTCATAATTTAAACTCGAAGGTTTACAGAATATAGAAACTAAACAGTTTCCTTTATGATGTAATACAGATAACGCAAGAAGATAAATGATTTTAGATAAGGATAGTTATGAAAATATCTTAAGAAATATCGAGGATATTTATAATGAAAGACACGATGATATCTTAGAACTTCTAATATCGAAGGATGATGAAGAAGATTTGTCCGTAAAGGTTTAGAGTTAGGAGCAAGGTATTCGTTAATGACTTCAGCAGATACTGAATCATTTGAATTCTTTGAAGGCAGGTTTAGTCTTTGTGATTTGTCCACGGCCTCCTTCATGGTTTGCTCAATCCGTTTTCCAGTTCCAACTTTTCTGAGCTTTGCCAACACACTATTCTTTATCATTAAACTTTCGACTGTTAAAGTCGTTTACAGTTTTTGCTGCTTCATCAGCTTTTTCAACATTCAATTCGTAGACTGGTTGCTTTTCAGAATTTCAGAATGAAAGCTCATAATTCTAAGAGATGAATGTTATATGTATACATATGATGTTCTAGTACAGTTTTGAATTCAAAGTATGACATTTGAAAGATGTAAGAATCTAAGAGTGATGTTTTCTAGTTAAATCTTAGCTTGGATTCTGATTTTTCAAAATCAGAATATGTAATCAAATTTGGATGCGAGTGGTTGTTTTGATTTTTAGGAAAGAATGTATATCATTGTGAAAGTAGTGAGTATAGTTGATGTTTTGTTGAATCAGAATTGAAGAATGTAACATATTAATTGTGAATTTATATATCTTTAGGGTATTACCTACCCTTTAAAAGTTTCACAAGTAATATTTTGTACCAGAGAGTTTTATTACAGTCTTTATGAAAATATATGTATGTATATTTTCTTCAGATGTAACACAGATTTAATGAGTTAATATCATATTAAGCTCATTTGATTTTCGGCTGGATTAGAAATGAATAATCTCTAAAAAATTAAAGATTTCATAATCTTCGCGGAGTATTTCACTAATGTAATCAATACTTCGTTATTCAGTTTTATTGATATTTCCTCAGTGAATCATGTTGGTGCTTATGGAACTCTTGCTAACTCCGCAAGGTACGAATGATGTTTTCTTGAAAGTTTCAAGTATATCGAAAATGAAAGTGTAAAATCAAACATGTATTTGAATAATACACTTGATTTATTATGAAATGGAATCTATTAAGTCAAAGCAGAGATTATAGTTAACGATTATTAAGTCATTAACGAAGGATGTACATCATAGCATATTAATAACATGAACTAACCGAGTAGTTAAGATTCACACGTAATAGCTTCGCATGAAAAGATTTATTTTGATCTTAAAATTCGTATATATATAAAATATACATATAATTTTCTTCAGAGGGAATGAGTTAATACTTCATAACTCGTTGATACGATATACGCATTGTTGATTACGATATACGCATTGTTGATTAGTGATGATGCTTGTGATGTTGTAGATGCTGCTGATGCTGACGATACTGACGGTGTTGGTGATACTGACGGTACTGTTGATGCTGCTGGTAAAACAGATCTAGCTTGTAAATCGTGCACCATTCCGATCAGGGTTTTATTTCATCATTTCTATTCGCTCACTCATCTGGTTTACAATTAGAACTAGAATAAGTAATCTCTAAAACTTTTAAAAACTACATATTCTCTGCAGAATATTTCTTCGATGAAGTTATGAATCAATAATTCATCGTTTGTTGTTGTTGGTATTCCTTGGTATCTATGGTGCGTATGACGTTGATGATCGAGGTACAGATTGTGATGTTGAGGTCTGGGATGTGGATGTTGTTATTGGTGGTGGTAATGATACTGTTGGTGTTGATGATGGTGGTACTGTTGATGCCAGTGATGCTGCTGCTGGTGCTTGTAATCTTTGCACCATATTCTCTAAAGCCATTACCCGAGCGCGAAGCTCGTTGACTTCTTCTACTACACCGGGATGATTGGCGGTTCGGACGAGCGGATGAATAAGATCCAAAATTTGAGATAGTATATAATCATGACGAGATACTCTGAAGATGAGAGAGAAAATGGTATTACGAACAGGTTCGCCGGTAAGTGCTTCAGGTTCTTCGCCAAGAGGGGAAAGTGGTGGATGGAAGGGATCACCTTCTTCTTGTCTTCAATGACTAAGTAGGCTACGAACCCATCCCCAATTCATCCAGAATAGGTGATGGCTGATTGGTTGATCCATTCCGGTTACACTGTCTTCGAAGTTCAGGTGAATATCCATATCGGAATAGCTGTCGGAGTTTAAGGAATTTGAACTAGATACGGGATCCATCTTGTATAATTAGGGAGATGATTTTTGATATAAAATAGATTATAGAATTTAGATTGATACTCTTCAATACATAATTTACATATTTATATATAATACCAAAATTCCATAAATCACGGAGGAATTTTCGAAAGATGTCAAGCAAAGTTTACAGTAATAGATATGCTAAGATATGAATTCGTCTGTACACTATGTATACAATAAATGCAGGAAAACGTGTCTAGACTTAAGAATGATAAGCAAGTAATTTCTGTCAAGAAATGATAAGCGAAACTCGGTAAAAACAGATACGGTCGTAGTCCAGACTCACTAATGCATCCTAACAATTACCAGTTAAACACACTAATGCAAATTCTGATTCCCTATGACCTCAAGCTCTGATGCCAACTGTGATGACCCGTCCAAATCCATTTGGACGAATACATCATTCATTGATTTCATAGTGAGGTTTTGACCTCTATATGATACGTTTTGTAAACATTGCATTCTTTTGAAAAGGTACACCATAAATGAATTTATAAATCCAAGATTTTCGACGTCTGATGATTTCTACGTATAGACAATCACCGTATATAAAAGTTTCTAACAATACATCCGTTGACAATATAGTCAAATAAGATACATGGTGATGATTTTGTGAATGCAAAGTTTTCTCGAATAAAGCATGTATGACTCCATGCACATAGCTTGTATAACGTATAAGCAAACAGCGGAAGACTTCTAGGAACCTGAGAATAAAACATGCTTAAAAGTGTCAACACAAAGGTTAGTGAGTTCATAGTTTTAATGTTGCGCATAATCTGTATATAAAGGTGGATCACAAGATTTCAGTTGTTTCATCCAGAAACGTTTATCAAAATATTCTACAAGATTGAGCACCCTGGTAACTAAGCTTTAACGTCTATATAATAAGTACCCCTGTTTTAACATACATGCAACCAACATGTACAATACACACAAACCTACGTGTACTAAACTCAAATAGCATACGTCTGTTTTATAGTTCAGGCTAGGGTTTCTATACCTGGAACAAACGGGGATGTCAATCCATATGGATCCATATATAACTACTCGCACCCACCAGTTCTTATAACTGGCAGTTACTAGTTACCAAAGCTAAGGGATTTTCGGTTCAAACTTGGCGTAGAATTTAGTATGTACTTGTGTCTATTATGTTTAAAATAAAGTGCATGTATTCTCAGCCCAAAAATATAGATTGCAAAAGCAATTAAAAAGGGATCTATAAACTCACCTTAGCAGCACATAAGGTCATTCACCGAAATGTGACCGAAACTCGGAATGCAAAATAACCGTAGATCTCAACCTAGAGAACATATATTGGTGAATACATGTCTAACAAGCTAGGTCGGGTCATAGTGTATCACAATCCTAATGCTCGAGATAGGCATGCAAAAGTTAACAAAAGTCATCTCAAAAATCAACCTGACCCAATATGATCTTTAAATCTATACATGTTTATTAACATAGTATAAGTCCTGATAATTGAACGAATTTATAGTTTATCAAACTCAAAATATTATTTATTTCAGGAGCTATATAATATTTGAATTATCATGGCAATCGAAAATATTTTATTATTTCACATAGTTTTCCAATACTTGTAAAATCAGATTATAGTGTTTATAAAGCTTTAAAACCTGATAAGACAATCAATTTTGACAATTGTTTACCAAAACGAGACATGCCTTATATAGAAATTCATTTACTCGATTAGTAATATCTAAAAATCTAATTTATCAATCTCATAGACAAGTTGTTTAAATATTAATTTATAATTTCAAACACAATTTCAATTAACGTCAAACATAATTTAGTTGACCATATCTTTTAATTCGTTCATCGAAATCACGCGATTTCTAAATGAAAAGTTAATAATTTTTCGCTAGCTTTCCAAAAATATGCATATCATATACTTCATATCAGTAGCATATATATCAAATTCGTGATTCATCATATACTATCTAACTACAAAATTAAAGTATATAAGCATACATAAACATAGATACTCGAGCACTAGACATGGATACACTATTAATATAAAAGATAAGATATGAATGCTCACGTATCAATATTGTGATTCAATATTGCAGGAAAGTATGTAAACGCTAGGTTGACCTTTGACTCATGATCATAACCCCCAAGCAATACTCATAATTTCCTTAGTTTAAAATGGTTTGAAACCCGAATTAAAAACACCCGCGTATATAACTTATTATTGATTATTAATGTTTGTATGTTGCAAATAAAAAGAATTACGGAGTAATATGAAAAGATGATACGGAGTAATATATCTGTTAGTCTTCGCCCATATGCACATATATATATATATATATACATATATATAATATAATAATAAATGTAATAATATAAATATCATAATATAATAAAAAAACGTGTTAAACAGTGTAGCCGCCTCAAAATATGTAGACAGAAATTACACGTTTCGTGTAAAGATTACATCTCCCGTGTAATCTTTTAAAACATTATGCGTTTCGCGTAGATAAGTACGCGATCCGCATATGGTGTCTTCACGAAAGTTGTATATTTTTGAGTTACGGACGTATGGACATTGGAAACACCCTTTTTCGAGTGAGTATGATTTAGTTATGATTTTTCTCGTGCAAGTGTGCAGGTTTAGTGATTTCCATCATTTTAACTTGAAATCTTGAGATGAAATGTTGTAGTCTTTTAGTGCTCATTAGAAACCTTTATTTTATCTTTATTTTTATTTTCATATCATTGAAAATCCATAAAAACATTTTATAATCAAATTCTATTATATCGAAAAAAATGTTTTCGTACGTTTGAAACTAAATCAAATAATACTATAAGGTTTAGTTTTCCAAAACTACTTATATTCAAAATCATTTTATTAAAATGTTTAAATAATAGAAATTGTTATATCATAAAATATTTTCATTTAATAAAGTAAAATTATATAATATATAAGTCATAATGGTTTCCAGTTTTTACTTACAGTTTATTCGTGAATCGTAGGGTTAAGTCCAATGGACAATTAAACGTATGAAATCATTTTAAATCAACATATCCATTTGCTTATCTTGTCGACATCTATTTACATTTCATGTTCTTACTATTAAATTTTATGAAAGTTAAATAATTAACGTATCAAGAGTCACGAGGAAGTTATTGTAAAGCATGCATTGAAAATTTAACAGAAATCTTCACTAACTTTTGTCTAGTTCCCGTTAATTGACACATTTGTTCTTACTTGTAAATCACTTTACCATTTTCTGAATATTTGTTAAAAAGAACAGATTTCTTAAATCACAGTGGACCTCACAACAGAGACCCGTACGATGTATCTGATAATTCAATCGTTTAATATTATCATTTAATTCCGTCGATAAATATATTAAACATATATTGAAACAATTATGTTCATGTAAAGTATTATACCTCTAATACTTTGTTAATGTTTTCAATTAATGTAGCTATATATTATATATACATATCTACATATGCATAAATGTTCGTGAATCGCCGAGCACAGTAAAAAGGGTAATTGGTTACATGAATATAGTTCCAAAGCTTTTGAGACTCAACATTACAGACTTTGCTTATCATGTCGAAATCATACAAAGATTAAGTTTAAATTTGATCGGAAATTTTCGGGTCGTCACACATCATTACTACCTCAAGTTTTGTAGATAAACCTACTGGAAATGAGAAAAATAGATCTAGCTTCAAAGGATCCTTGGATGGCTTGAAAGTTCTTGAAGCAGAATCATGACACGAAAACAAGTTCAAGTAAGATCATCACTCGAAATAAGATTGTTATAGTTATAGAAATTGAACCAAAGTTTGAATATGAGTATTACCTTGAATTATAAAGATATCTTACTGTAAATAAAAAAGATTTCTTGAGGTTGGATGATCACTTTACAAGATTGGAAGTGAGCTAGCAAACTTGAAAGTATTCTTGATTTTATGAAACTAAAACTTGTAGAATTTATGAAGAACACTTAGAACTTGAAGATGGAACTTGAGAGAGATCAATTAGATGAAGAAAATTGAAGAATGAAAGTATGTGTAGGTATTTTTGGTCATTGGTACATGGATTAGATATAAAGAATGTGTACTTTTGTTTTCATGTAAATAATTCATGAATGATTTATAATATTTTTGTAATTTTATGTAATCATTCATGCTAGTTGCCAAATGATAGTTCCCACATGTTTAATGACTCAAATGGGCTGCTAAGGGGCTAATAATTAAGTGTATATACCAATAGTATATACATCTAGAAGTTGTGTATTGTACGAGTACAAATACGGGTGCATACGAGTAAAATTGTTGATGAAAATGAACGAGAATGTAATTGTAAGCATTTTTTTAAGTAGAAGTACTTTTATATGTGTCATGAAGTCTTTTAAAAGTGTATTAATACATCTTAATACACTACATGTATATACATTTTAACTGAGTCGTTAAGTCACCGTTAGTCATTACGTGTAAGTGTTGTTTTGAGACCTTTAAGTTAACGATCTTGTTAAATGTAATTAATCCATTGTTATTATAATTAAATGAGATGTTAAATTATTACATTATCATGATATTATGATGTATGAATATATCTTAATATGATATATATACATTAAAATGTCGTTACAACGATAATCGTTACATATATGCCTCGTTTCGAAATTCTTAAGTTAGTAGTCTTGTTTTACATATGTAGTTCATTGTTAACACACTTAATGATATACTTAATTATCATTTTATCATGTTAAACATAGTGTATCAATTTCTTAATATGATTCATATGTATTTAGTAAGACGTTGTTATAACGATAATCGTTATATATATCGTTTCGAGTTTCTTAATTCAATAAACTCATTTTTATGTATATCACTCATTGTTAATATACTTAGTGAGATACTTACTTATTATAATCTCATGTTAACCATATATATCCATATATATATCATCATGTAGTTTTTACAAATTTTTAACGTCGTGAATCACCGGTCAACTTGGGTGGTCAATTGTCTATATGAAACATATTTCAAATAATCAAGTCTTAACAAGTTTGATTGCTTAACATGTTGGAAATATTTAATCATGTAAATATCGATTTCATTTAATATATATAAACATGGAAAAAGTTCGGGTCAATACAGTACCTACCCGTTAAATAAATTTCGTCCCGAAATTTTAAGCGGTTGGAGGTGTTGACGCATCTTCTGGAAATAGGTGAGGGTATTTCAGCTTCATCTGATCTTCTCGCTCCCAGGTGAACTCGGGTCCTCTACGAGCATTTCATCGAACCTTAACAATTGGTATCTTATTTTGCTTAAGTCTTTTAACCTCATGATCCATTATTTCGACGGGTTCTTCAATGAATTGAAGTTTTTCGTTGATTTGGATTTCATCTAAGGGAATAGTGAGATCTTCTTTAGTAAAACATTTCTTCAAATTCGAGATGTGGAAAGTGTTATGTACATCCGCGAGTTGTTGAGGTAACTCAAGTCGGTAAGCTACTGGTCCGACACGATCAATAATCTTGAATGGCCCGATGTACCTTGGATTTAGTTTCCCCCGTTTACCAAATTGAACAACGCCTTTCCAAGGTGAAACCTTAAGCATGATCATCTCTCTAATCTCAAATTCTATATCTTTTCTTTTACTGTCCGCGTAGCACTTTTGTCGACTCTGGACGGTTTTTAATCGTTGTTGAATTTGGATGATTTTCTCGATAGTTTCTTGTATTATCTCCGGGCCCGTAATCTATCTATCCCCTACTTCACTCCAACAAATCGAAAACCTACACTTTCTACCATAAAGTGCTTCAAATGGCGCCATCTCAATACTCGAATGGTAACTGTTGTTATAGGAAAACTCTGCTAACGGTAGATGTCGATCCCAACTGTTTCAAAATCAATAACACATGCTCATAGTATGTCTTCAAGTGTCTTTATCGTTCTTTCACTTTGCCCATCAGTTTGTGGATGATAGGTCGTACTCATGTCTAGACGAGTCCCTAATGCTTGTTGTAACGTCTGCCAGAATCTTGAAACAAATCTGCCATCCCTATCAGAGATGATAGAGACGGGTATTCCATGTCTGGAGATGACTTCCTTCAAGTATAATCGCGCCAACTTTTCCATTTTGTCATCTTCTCTTATTGGCAGGAAATGTGCTGATTTGGTGAGACGATCAACTATTACCCAAATAGTATCAAAACCACTTGCAGTCCTTGGCAATTTAGTGTTGAAATCCATGGTAATGTTTTCCCATTTCCATTCCGGGATTTCGGGTTGTTGAAGTAGCCCTGATGGTCTCTGATGCTCATCTTTAACCTTAGAACACGTCAAACATTCTCCTACATATTTGGCAACATTGGCTTTCATACCCGGCCACCAAAAATGTTTCTTGAGATCCTTGTACATCTTCCCTGCTCCGGGATGTATTGAATATCTCGTTTTATGTGCTTCCTCAAGTACCATTTCTCTCACATCCTCAAACTTTGGTACCCAAATTCTGTCATTCCTATACCGGGTTCCATCTTCCCGAATATTAAGATGTTTCTCCGATCCTTTGGGTATTTCATTCTTTATATTTCCTTCTTTTACAACTCCCTGTTGCGCCTCCTTTATTTGAGTAGTAAGGTTAGTACGAATAATTATAATCATAGCTTTTACCCGTATAGGTTCTCTGTCTTTTCTACTCAAAGCGTCGGCTACCACATTCGCCTTCCCCGGGTGGTAACGAATCTCAAAGTCATAATCATTTAACAATTCAATCCACCTACGCTGCCTCATGTTCAGTTGTTTCAGATTAAATATGTGTTGAAGACTTTTGTGGTCGGTATATATAATACTTTTGACCCCATATAAGTAGTGCTTCGAAGTCTTTAATGCAAAAACAACAGCACCCAATTCCAAATCGTGAGTCATATAATTTTGCTCGTGAATCTTCAATTGTCTAGACGCATAAGCAATTACTTTCGTTCGTTGCATTAATACACAATTGAGACCTTGCTTTGATGCGTCACAATAAATCACAAAATCATCATTCCCTTTAGGCAATGACAATATAGGTGCCGTAGTTAGCATTTTCTTCAATAATTGAAGCGCTTTCTCTTGTTCATCCTTCCATTCAAATTTCTTCCCTTTATGCGTTAATGCAGTCAAGGGTTTTGCTATTTTGGAAAAATCTTGGATGAATCTCCTGTAGTAACCAGCCAGTCCTAAAAATTGGAGTATATGCTTCGGAGTTTTCGGAGTTTCCCAATTTACAACGGTTTCAATCTTTGCCGGATCAACTTGAATTCCTTCTTTGCTCACGACATGTCCAAGGAATTGAACTTCTTTCAACCAAAATGCACACTTTGAAAACTTAGCCTACAGTTTTTCTTTCCTCAATAATTCCAGTACTTTCTTCAAATGTTCTTCATGCTCTTGATCATTCTTTGAGTAAATAAGTATGTCATCGATGAAAACAATGACAAACTTGTCGAGATATGGTCCACACACTCTGTTCATGAGGTTCATGAACACAGCTGGTGCGTTAGTCAAACCAAACGGCATAACCATAAACTCATAATGACCATATCGGATCCTGAAAGCAGTCTTCGGAATATCATCCTCCTTCACCCACATTTGATGATATCCGGAACGTAAATCAATCTTCGAATAAACCGGCGAGCCTTGTAGCTGATCAAATAAATCATCGATACTCGGTAGTCGATACACAACCTGAATATACCATCTTTCTTTTTGACAAACAAAACAGGAGCTCCCCAGGGTGATGTACTTGGTCGAATGAAACCACGCTCCAAAAGTTCTTGTAATTGACTTTGTAATTCCTTCATTTCGCTGGGTGCGAGTCTGTATGGAGCACGAGCTATTGGTGCATGTGACGACCCGGAAATTTCCGACTAAATTTAAACTTAATCTTTGTATAATTATGTTTTCGACACGATAAGCGAAAGTCTATAAAGCTGAATCTCAAATTTATTTTTTTGAAATACTTTTATATATTCAATATTGTAATAACCCGGACTTTTCTATGATTATATATTATATGAGATTAATATTTACAAGATTAAATGCTTCCAACATGATAAGCAATCAAACTTGTTAAGACTTGATTAATTGAAATGGATTTTATGTAAACGTTTGACCACCCAGTTTGTCCGATGATTCACGAACGTTAAAACTTGTAAAAACAACATGATATATATATATATATATATATATATATATATATATATATATATATATATATATATATATATATATATATATATATATAACATGATATAATGATAAGTAAGTATCTCATTAAGTATATTAACAAAGTATTATATATATATATATATATATATATATATATATATATATATATATATATATATATCATACTACTAATTTAAAGAGTTTTGGAACAATATATATGTTACTATTTAAACGACGTAATTAACTTATGTTAAAGTGTATTTACATACAATGTATTACGAGTATAAATACATCCTTAAAAGTATTGAATACACTTTATAATGTATTAGTGGAATATTATGTCATGCATAACATCATTAATTTAACTTATACTAGATATTAGTAAAAAAAAGACAACATAAAGTATTTACTATTCGTATATACCAATAGTAATTTGCATGATTGATGTATTATGTCATACATGACATCATCAATCTTATTATGTCATGCATGACCTAATGGTTTTTAACTTATACTAGATATTTTTCACAAAATGACAAATTACAACTAGTATATAAAGACACCATATGTGATCAAATTTTTACCATTCTATTTTCTAATTTTTACTTCAAGTTTACTTACACACACATACTCTCTCTAGTTCTAGTATCCCTTTCTTTGTTCTTCATCTATTTCTAGTAAGTTCAAGCTTCAAAATCAAGGTATTAACATTGCCTAAACTTTTGTTCAATTCATATGTTTATAGCTATCCATATAAGAGTTTATAAAATAGAACATAGTTTAGTTGATTCTAAACTTATTTGAAAAACTAATCTAATCTTTCTAACTTAACTCTAATAACACTTATTTATATGTATTATGATGTTATATTAAGTTAATATAAGAACTTATAACTTGTACTTACGAAGAACACCTTGAAACTTAACATATATCTCTTAATCTCTATTCGGTAAAAAGCGGGTTATTTTGGGTTGAGAATTAAAAACCTATCTTAGACTTTGAGTTCAAGGCTAAGACTTTGTAAATATGTTAATATATGTAAATAAGACTTCCAGTATTTTTTTCATGATTTTAGACAAAGTGGAAGTATTTTATCAAAAATCATATTTTGGGTGGATGCCGGGATATTTTCAAATCTGTCCACCGACACAAAAAGAGGGTAAAGCTCTAAAAATTACTACTTGTGATGAACTTTTCGAATTGGTTTTGTAAAATTTACTTCTTAATGAATCCATAGCAATTTGATTCACTTTAAACAGAGTTGTAATGAATATTTGGCGAGCAAAACAAAATCTGCTAAAATTAACGTTGTATGGACGAAATTTATATTATAAAAACTATATTAACCATATCCTTGTTAACTTTTCCTATATCCTATATCAATTTGGACATGTTATCAGTAGTATAACAAAATATTATAATCTTGGTTAATTCTGTGATTGTATATATGTATAATAATATTCTTGGTGCGTCCTAACATAATAAGTATACAATACGTTTTGATAAATCCTAAGACAATACGTACACAATACGTCTTAGTTAATTCTAAGACAATACGTATACAATACGTCTCTGGGTTAATGCAAAGACAATACGTATACAATACGTCATGGGGTAATTCTAAGATTATATATATATATATATATATATATATATATATATATATATATATATATATATATATATATATATATATATATATATATATATATATATATATATATACCGATTATTGGACTGTTGGACTTTTCAGACTATTTTGGACTACTAACAATGGACTACTAACATAAAATGTTAAAAATTATTATATAAGTATTCTATGAACTTGCTTTATTTTATTCATATGTCGTATTATTATCTGAATCGTTATTATTGTTATAGGTTCATGAATCCATGGACGACGGTCATATTTTTAATAAGTTGAAAACTTATTATTAATATACTTTTACTACTGTGAGTATATAGTCCCATTTTTAAACTCTAAAAATATTTTGGGATGAGAATACATGCATTTTATATTTTACGCCATGGATACAAGTACTTAAAATATATTCTACGTTGAGTTGTACCACCTTGCATATCTTCCCTAATAGCTTGGTAACTAATATTTACATGTTGTAAGAACATGTAAGCGCGAATCCTATTGATAGATCTATCGGGTTTGACAACCCTAATCGGGCTAGTCGCTCTAGTATCGTAAACGGTTGCATAGTACTTCGTTTTTACTACACTTGGTACAGTGTAGGGAGATTTCATAATAAAAGGAATATGCCACATTAATGGTTAAGTATGGTTACCGAAGCGCTTAACAACTTATAGAATACTTTTATACACTTGCGAGTGTACATATATTTATAACTATGAAATCTTGTGGTCTATATTTATATCGATGATAAACCTATATATCTCACCAACCTTTGTGTTGACTTTTTACGCATGTTTATTCTCAGGTCCTTAAGAAAGTCTTCCGCTGTTGCATTATCTGAGCAAGCTGTGCATGGAGTCTCATACTTTTATTTAAATAAAGTGTTGTATTCAATAAAAACCTTTGTCATGTATTATATTCTACTGTTACGTTACGTGTGTAGTGTTTGAAAACCGATGTATTATGGGGATTATTCCTTAAATAATCACCCAATTGTTTAAAACATGTATTATGTATAATAATGGTGTGCTTTTTATGAAACGAATGCAATATTTTCTAAAACGTATCATATAGAGGTCAAATACCTCGCTATGGGACCAATGAATATTGTACTGCATTTATAGTAATATGGACGTGTCGTTTCAGTTGACATCAGAGCGGTGGTCTTAGCTAACCAGGTCTTGCATTAGTGTGTCTAACTGACAGTTGTTAGGATGCATTAGTCTGGACTTCGACCTTATCTGCATATTAAAAGTTTTGCTTATCATTCTTATCGAAAATTACCTGTTTATCATCTTAAGTCTAGACGCGTCTTATTGAAATTATTGCATAGATAGTGTATAGACAAATATTCATATCTTATCATATCTATCAAAGTAGACTTTGCCTGACATATTCCGTAAATTCCTCCGTAATCTACGAAATCTTTTGTTCTATATATATAGATATTCTATGTAATTAGAATATCATCCGAATTCAAAAATCATTTCATATCGAAAAATCCTTTATTCAATCATACGAAATGGAACTCGCCACTAGTTCAAGTTTCTCGGATTCCGATATGGAGTTTCACTCGAGCTCCGAAAGCAGTGTGACTTGAATGGATCAACCAATTAGCCATCATCTATTCTGGATGACTTGGGGATGGGTTCGTAGTCTACTCAATCATTGGAGACAAGAAGAAGGCGATCCCTTCCATCCACCACATTTCCCTCTTGGCGAAGAACCTGAAGCACTTACCGGCAAACCTGTTTGTAATACCATTTTCTCTCTCATTTCCAGAGTATCTCATCATGACTATATACTATCTTGAATTCTAGATCTTATTCATCCGCTCGTCCAAACCGACAATCATCCCGGTGTAATAGAAGAAGTCAACGAGTTTCGCGCTCGAGTAGTGGCTTTGGAGAATTTGGTGCAAAGATTACAAGCACCAGCAGCAGCACCGACAGCAACAATACCACCATCAGCAACACCAACAGTATCATTACCACCACCAACAAACACATCTGCACCCCACATCTCAACGTCACAATCTGTATCTTAAGCATCAACGTCATACACGTCGTAGATACCAAGGAGTACCAACAACAACAAACGATGAAGTATTGATTCATAACTTCATCGGAGAAATATTTTACGGTGATTATGTAATCTCTAAAGTCTTAGAGATTATTTATTCTAATCATAACCGTAAATTAAGATGAATGGATGAATAGAGATGATACAGGGAAGAATAGAAACCCTGACAGGAATGGTGCGTACGTTACAAAATAAACTTGTTATACAAACATCACCAACAGTATCGTCAGCATCACCAGCACGATCAGTACTGTCAACATCATCAGCACTAGCAGCACCTATAACTTCACAAGCTCCGCCAGTTCAAGAATCACCGTGGACATCATTACGAATCAACAATGAGTATATTGTATCAATGAGTTATGAAGTATTAACTCAATTCATCTGAAGAATTTATATGTATATCTTATATATATAAATTTTGAAACCATCATAAATCTTTTCGTACTAAGCTATTATGTATGAATTGAAAAAGGGTAGATACTACTCAGTTAAATTCATATTACTAATATGCTATAATCCTTCGATTAACGACTTAACCATCGTTAACCACAATCTCTGTTTCAAATCAATGAATACCGTTTCATAATAAATGTGTATTATTCAAATATATGTTTGATATTACACTTTCATCAACGATGTACTCGAAACTTTTCAGATAACATCATTCGTACTTTGCGAAATTCACAAGAATTCCACGAGCATCGACATCCTTCACCAAAGAATATCAATAAGAATAAATAATGAAGTATTTATACTCTGCGAAGATCATGTAACCTCTAATGTTTTAGAGATTATTCATTTCTAGTTCCAGCCGAAAAGCAAATGAGTTTAATTTAATAGTAACTCATTAAATTTATATTACATCTGAAGAAAATATACACACATATATATTTTCATAAAGACTGTAATAAAATTCAGTTGTACAAAATAGCACTTGTGAAATTTTTTTAACGGGTAGGTAATACCCGAGAAATACTTAGATTTCACAGTAAAATATTACGCTGTACATTCTTCGATTCTGATTCAGCAAATCATCAACTATACTCCCTACTTTCACAACAATATACATTCTTTTATAGAAATCAAAACAACCATACTCATTCAAATCTAATTACATATTCTGATTTTTAAATCTCAGAATTCAATTCGAGATATAACCGAAATCATCACTCTTAGATTTCTATATCTTTCAAAACTATACTTTGACTTTAAAACTGTACTAGAACATCACTTCCAAATATTTGTATCATTCAAAATCCTAGAACATCATATGTATATTAACAATTACAACCTGTGTTCAAATCCTTCAAAATTCCCGAAGACACTTGAAATGATAATCCAACCACATGTTACCCGCAGTCTTATACCTGAAAAACCCTCGAAACCAAAGTCATAGTTTAACACGTATCCTTGTCAGACCCTTTGGCATTTATTAGCTAAAATAACTTTTCAATCTCTTTTCAAAAATAGACAGTTTTGTCACAGCTCCAGCAAATCACCTTCAATTATTCATTCGAATAAGCCTTATTATAACGATTACCCCTTCATCATTGTTACCGGGGAACCTTTCATATCTCGCCACATTAGCAGTAAACTTATCAACAACTTCATTGATCTTTAAGCCTCTTCAAAAAATCACGATACTTATTCATTGAAACTTTATCAAGTACTCATCTACAACTTTTAACAATAATTGTCATACCAACTACTGCGAATTAGCAATCAGTATTTTAAATTTCGCAGCAATTTTACGCCAACAGTTATATATATACATATAACGTCTACCTCCAAGACTTACAGACTTCGAATGTGAAGTTTCTGAAAAACACCCTAAACTGCGAACTAGTTCTCCGAATTTTGGAAAAATGCAGATAAAGCAGCAAAAACTGTAAACGACCTTAACAGTCAAAAGTTTGATGATAAAGAATAGTATGTTGGCAAATCTCAGAAAAAGAAAAAGTTTGGAACTGGACAACGGATTGAGCAAACTATGAAGGAGGCTTTGGACAAATCACAAAGACGAAATCTTCCTTCAAAGAATCCAAATGATTCAGTGTCTACTGAAATCCTTAGCAAATACCTTGCTCTTTACTCTGAAACCCTTGCGGACAATATTCTTCATCATCCTCTTATCTTAAATATTCTAAGATATCATCGTATCTTCCATTATAAATATCCTCCATATTTCTGAAGATATTTTCATAACCATTCTTATCTGAAATCATTTATCTCTTCGCAATATCATTGTTACATCAGAAAGGAAACTATTTTAGTTTCTAAATTCTGAAAAATTCAAATTTAAAATTTGAATGTTTTTGAAGTAATGTTGGGAACTGAAGCATGAGTTAGTATAATATAATGACACTTGATCAACGTGATTATATTACAGTAAGTCATGCTAAGTTTCTAATGGAACGTGATGATTCACAGACCATAACGTCATCATGTGCCATGTTACACGACTCTTACATTCTACCTAATCTCCAAACATATAGAGAACATATCTTCTTGATAGTTCTATCTTTTCTCTTGAATTCTGGTAATTTAACCAATCAAGATCGTGCTATTACAATCTCTCTCTTAGAACATTAGTCATGTTCATTCAAAACTTCATACCTACGAATTCTGGACCATTATTCGCTTGACTTAAAGTCGGGAAGAGAAAACAAAAGTATGGAATTCCAAAATATAAAGGAAAATATAAAGCCTGACAAAAATTACAAACCGTGTATATCAATACGTATTGAAACATAAAGACACGGGAGAATTAAAAACACTATAACCCCAAGGTAATAATAGAAGAAAATAAATTCCTCCGGTGGAAGATGAAAAAGAAGAAGGACAGATACAAAGGTCAGGAATATATCCAGAATTAGAACCATATGGAGCATATTGATGAATGTTTTAGAAATATGAATTGGGAAAGAAAGTATAGAAGATGGGAGTGTAGAAACAAGGAAATGAAGAGGGTGGATTTATAGTGAAATATTCGACAGAGCAATCAAAACAGATCATCGCATCTAACCAAAGAGGATTCTAATTTCCTTAATTACCGAAGAATCAAATCTTATTACGAAGATCTTCCCTAAATCCCTTGAACTCCGAAAATCAACCCTATCTACGTCAAAAGATATGACGAAACTTTACTTTACTCATTTCACTCTTTTGTGATAACTTCACTCGTACTTTCCACAAGAATCCAATTGTTTTATCCATATTACTCACTGATGATAAAACCTTAATTTCCGGCTCATGTGAGTCATGAAAACATACTTATTGTCAGCCATGACGATCCCAATCAAATTTCGGGACGAAATTTCTTTAACGGGTAGGTACTGTGATGACCCAGAAATTTCCGACCAAATTTAAACTTAATCTTTGTATAATTATGTTTCCGACACAATAAGCGAAAGTCTATAAAGCTGAATCCCAAATTTATTTTTTTGAACTACTTTTATATATTCAATATTGTAATAACCCGAACTTTTCTATGATTATATATTATATGAGATTAATATTTACATGATTAAATGCTTCCAACATGATAAGCAATCAAACTTGTTAAGACTTGATTAATTGAAATGGGTTTTATGTAAACGTTTGACCACCCAGTTTGTCCGATGATTCACGAACGTTAAAACTTGTAAAAATGACATGATATATATATATATATATATATATATATATATATATATATATATATATATATATATATATATATATATATATATATATATATATATATATATATATATATATATATAACATGATATAATGATAAGTAAGTATCTCATTAAGTATATTAACAAAGTATTATATATATATATATATATATTTTCATACTACTAATTTAAAGAGTTTTGGAACAATATATATGTTACTATTTAAACGACGTAATTAACTTATGTTAAAGTGTATTTACATACAATGTATTACGAGTATAAATACATCCTTAAAAGTATTGAATACACTTTATATAGTATTAGTGGAATATTATGTCATGCATAACATCATCAATTTAACTTATACTAGATATTAGTCAAAAAAAGACAACATAAAGTATTTACTATTCATATATACCAATAGTAATTTGCATGATTGATGTATTATGTCATGCATGACATCATCAATCTTATTATTTCATTCATGACCTAATGGTTTTTAACTTATACAAGATTTTTTTCACAAAATGACAAATTATAACTAGTATATAAAGACACCATATGTGATCAAATTTTTACCATTCCATTTTCTAATTTTTACTTCAAGTTTACTTACACACACATACTCTCTCTAGTTCTAGTATCCCTTTCTTTGTTCTTCATCTATTTCTAGTAAGTTCAAGCTTCAAAATCAAGGTATTAACATTGCCTAAACTTTTGTTCAATTCATATGTTTATAGCTATCTATATAATAGTTTATAAACTAGAACATATTTTAGTTGATTCTAAACTTGTTTGAAAAACTAATCTAATCTTTCTAATTTAACTCTAATAATACTTATTTATATGTATTATGATGTTATATTAAGTTAATATAAGAACTTATAACTTGTACTTACGAAGAACACCTTGAAACTTAACATATATCTCTTAATCTCTATTCGGTAAAAAGCGGGCTGTTTTGGGTTGAGAATTAAAAACCTATCTTAGACTTTGAGTTCGAGGCTAAGGCTTTGTAAATATGTTAATATATGTAAATAAGACTTCCAGTATTTTTTTCATGATTTTAGACAAAGAGGAAGTATTTTATCAAAAATCATATATTGGGTGGATGCCGGGATTTTTCAAATCTGTCCACCGACACAAAAAGAGGGTAAAGCTCTAAACATTACTACTTGGGATGAACTTTTTGAATTAGTTTTGTAAAATTTACTTCTTAATGAATCCATAGCAATTTGATTCACTTTAAACGGAGTTGTAATGAATATTCGGCGAGCAAAACAAAATCTGCTAAAATTAGCGTTGTATGGACGAAATTTATATTATAAAAACTATATTAACCATATCCTTGTTAACTTTTTCTATATCCTATATATATTTGGATATGTTATCAGTAGTATAACAAAATATTATAATCTTGGTTAATTCTATGATTGTATATATGTATAATAATATTCTTGGTACGTCCTAACACAATAAGTATACAATACGTTTTGATAAATCCTAAGACAATACGTACACAATACGTCTTAGTTAATTCTAAGATAATACGTATACAATACGTCTCTGGGTTGATGCAAAGACAATACGTATACAATACGTCGTGGGGTAATTCTAAGATTATATATATATATATATATATATATATATATATATATATATATATATATACCGGTTATTGGACTGTTGGACTTTCCGGACTATTTTGGACTACTAACAAAGGATTACTAACAATGGACTACTAACATAAAATGTTAAAAATTATTATATAAGTATTCTATGAACTTGCTTTATTTTATTCATATGTCGTATTATTATCTGAATTATTATTATTGTTTTAGGTTCATGAATCCAAGGACGACGGTCATATTTTTAATAAGTTGAAAACTTATTATTAATATACTTTTACTACTGTGAGTATATAGTCCCATTTTTAAACTCTAAAAATATTTTGGGATGAGAATACATGCATTTTATGTTTTACGCCATGGACACAAGTACTTAAAATATATTCTACGTTGAGTTGTACCACCTTGCATATTTTTCCTAATAGCTTGGTTACTAATATTTACATGTTGTAAGAACATGTAAGCGCGAATCCTATTAATAGATCTATCGGGTTTGACAACCCCAACCGGGCTAGTCGCTTTAGTATCGTAAACGGTTGCATAATACTTCGTTTTTAATACACTTGGTAGAGTGTAGGGAGATTTCATAATAAAGGGAATATGCCACATTAATGGTTAAGTATGGTTACTGAAGCGCTCAACAACTTATAGAATACTTTTATACACTTGCGAGTGTACATATATTTATAACTATGAAATCTTGTGGTCTATATTTATATCGATGATAAACCTATATATCTCACCAACCTTTGTGTTGACTGTTTACGCATGTTTATTCTCAGGTTCTTAAGAAAGTCTTCCGCTGTTGCATTATCTGAGCAAGCTGTGCATGGAGTCTCATACTTTTATTTAAATAAAGTGTTGCATTCAATAAAAAACTTTGTCATGTATTATATTCTACTGTTACATCACATGTGTAGTGTTTGAAAACTGATGTATTATGGGGATTATTCCTTGAATAATTGCCCAATTGTTTAAAACATGCATTATGTATAATAATGGTGTGCTTTTTATGAAACGAATGCAATATTTTCTAAAACGTATCATATAGAGGTCAAATACCTTGCTATGGGACCAATGAATATCGTACTACGTTTATAGTAATATGGATGGGTCATTTCAGTGCAGCTCCTGGTACAAGGTCTATTTGAAATTCAACAGATAGATGTGGGGGTAGTCCCGGTAATTCTTTCGGAAATACATCGGAAAATTCTTTTGCGACGGGAACATCATTGATGTTCTTTTCTTCAGGTTTGACTTCTTCGATGTGTGCTAGAATGACATAGCAACCTTTTCTTATTAGTTTTTGTGCCTTCAAATTAGTAATAAGATTTAGCTTCGCGTTGCTCTTTTCTCCGTACACCATTAAGGGTTTTCCTTCTTCTCGTACAATGTGAATTGCATTTTTGTAACAGACGATCTCTGCTTTCACCTCTTTCAACCAGTCCATGCTGATTATCACATCAAAACTCCCTAACTCTACTGGTATCAAATCAATCTTAAACGTTTCGCTACCCAGTTTAATTTCTCGATTTCGACATATATTATCTGCTGCAATTAATTTACCGTTTGCTAATTCGAGTAAAAATTTATTATCCAAAGGCGTCAATGGGCAACTTAATTTGGCACAAAAATCTCTACTCATATAGCTTTTATCCGCACCCGAATCAAATAAAACATAAGCAGGTTTTTCATCAATAACATACATACCCGTAACAAGCTCCGGGTCTTCCTGTGCTTCTGTCGCATTGGTGTTGAAGACTCTTCCACGGCTTTGCCCATTTGTGTTTCCTTGGTTTGGGCATTTACTCTTGACGTGGCCCAGTTTTCCACATCCATAACAAATAAAGGCGGCATTACTTGTCCCGACATTACTAGTTGCAATATTTTTGTTAATCGCCGGTCCGTAGATTTCACACTTCGTTTCGCCATGACTACCTCTATTACACTTGGTACACGTTGTCGTACAGAACCCAGTCGGATGGTATCCTTCACACCTCTGGCATGGTTTTTGCCTTTTGTTATTATTGTTGGGATGGTTGTTGTTGTGGTTATTGTTGTTGAAACGTTTGTTGTAATTGTCGTTGTTGGGATTGCGATTGTTGTTGTTGCGATTGATGTTGCGGTTGTTGGGATAGTTGTTGCGATTTTGATTGTGATTGTTGTTGTATTGGTGACCCTTGTCACTGGTTTTCTCCCACTTTCTCTTGAGTAGTTTCGTGTTGGCTTCTTCGGCCGTTTGCTCTTTAATTCGTTCCTCAATTTGGTTTATGAGTTTGTGAGCCATTCGACTTGCCTTTTGTATGGAGGCGGGCTCGTGTGAACTTATATCCTCTTGGATCCTTTCCGGTAACCCCTTCACAAACGCGTCGATCTTCTCTTCTTCATCTTCGAACGCTCTTGGACACAATAAGCACAATTTTGTGAATCGTCGTTCGTAGGTGGTAATGTCGAATCCTTGTGTTTGTAATCCTTTAAGCTCTACTTTGAGCTTATTGACCTCGTTTCTGGGACGGTACTGCTCAGTCATCAAATGTTTGAATGCTAACCACGGTAGTGCGTACGCAACATCTTGTCCCACTTGCTCTAGATAGGTATTCCACCATGTCAACGCAGTACCTGTGAAGGTATGCGTAGCGTACTTTATTTTGTCTCCTTCAGTACACTTACTTATGGCAAACACCGATTCAACTTTTTCGGTCCACCGTTTCAATCCGATTGGACCCTCGGTTCCATCAAATTCCAAAGGTTTTTAGGCAGTGAATTCTTTGTAGGAGCATCCTACACGAGTTCCTGTGGAATTTGTTCCACTACTAGAACCAGAATTATAGTTGTTATTTTGCATTGCGGCTTGCACCGCAGCTATATTCGCAGCCAGAAAGGCACGGAACTCTTCCTCGCTCATATTCACGGTGTGTCGAGTAGTTGGTTCCATTTCCTTCAAAAATAATCAAAAGAAATAAGTTAATCATATAGAATATTAAGAGTAGCCAATAGTATTTCGTAGCATAATATGAACTTATTTATAAAAGCTTTTTCTTCATATTAGCGTTTTATAGTTTTAATTCGAGTAGTACCTACCCGTTAAGTTCATACTTAGTAGCTAATATACAATTCAACTACTACAATTCTATATGAAAAACGGATTACTAAAATGTTTCACATTCAAAATTTTATACAAAATTTCACAAACTTACAATACCGCTATTATACATATAGCATGAAATATAGCACACAATAACTTTGATACAAAACAGTTGTGACAACGATCATAGTTAATACGCAAGTCGTTCAGCAAAGGCAATGAAGATACGTAATTCATACGTCCAGAAACAAGTCATGCATTGTGGTTTTACTAGGACTACTTCCCACCCTTGGTCTTGTGGAACATAACCGTTATGGCCGTTGACAAGACAGCATGTAGTAATATCGTCAAAAGGACGGGGATTACGTAATGCCCAGCAGCCCCGTAACAATTTAAAAACCTTGTTTCTCACCCCAACTACTGATTCCGTCACTTGTGGGAATGTTTTATTTAACAGTTGTAATCCGATGTTCTTTTTCTCACTTTGGTGAGAAGCGAATATTACTAACCCGTAAGCATAACATGCTTCCTTATGTTGCATGTTAGAAGCTCTTTCTAATGCACGAAGTCCTATGTTTGGATATGTTGAGTCAAAATAGGTTCTCAACCCGTAGCGTAAAATTACATCTGGGTTCCCCGCATTCAATGCCTTAAAGGAAACACGACGTAACTTAAAATCTCCTCAATGTGATATACCTCACCTATCAAAGGAAAGCCTTTGATGTTAAAGCGAAGGGGTACGAAATAGTTATATTTTTATTGCGAAATAATATTAAATACGATATAATTTTACACAAGTTATTTATTTATTTATAGAATGGATATACCTAAACCTTGCTACAACACTTATAGGCAGTGTACCTAATCGTACAGTAGTGTAGTTTTTAGTAAGTCCGGTTCGTTCCACAGGGAGCTAGCCAAGTTTAACGCTATATTTTTAAACTATATTTGTATAAAGATATATATATAACCCATTAATAGCCCATAGTCTAATTTCCACAAGTGTCGGTCTTTTGTCCAATCCCCAATTATGTCCAAAGCCCAATTACCCCGTCTTTAATATTTAGCCCAACATCACGATTATTTGGGTTTAAATAAGCATAATAATAACTTAGCTACGAGACATTAATTTAAAAAGGTAGAACATAACTTACAATGATTAATAATAGCGTAGCGTTACATGGACAGAATTTTGACTTACACACTTACAACATTCGCTAATATACCCTTATTATTATTAATTTATTATTAATCTTAAATTAAAATTAAAATTATAAAATATATATATATATATATATATATATATATATATATATATATATATATATATATATATATATATATATATATATATTGAGAGATAAAGCGTGGATAGAAAAAGGTGTAATAAATTCGGCCAAAACACGCGAAATTTATAGGACTTGGCCTGCTACAGGCTGCCATGCGATCGCATGGTTTTAAAGCTTCCAGGCCATGCGATCGCATGGCCCTCTGATCCAGCTCACATAACTTTGTTTTCTTGTTGCCGACGGTATTATTAAATATATATAATATATATATAATTTTAAGAATTATATATATATTATATTATATTTATGTGCATAGTTTACTTGTAATTTTCGCTCCGTTGCGTCGCGCGTTGAAAGTTGGTTCATGTCTCGATTCCAGATTTTCGAACGTCCTTTCGTACTATTTAATATCTTGTAATTTGCGTTTTGCGACTCGTACTCTTGTAATTTTTAGACGTTTCTCATCAATAAATTGAACCTCTTGAGTTGTACTTTGTAATTTTTAGCTTTTTGGTCGTTTGCGTCTTCAAATCGTTGAATCTGTCTTTTGTCTACACCTTTTATTATTTAAACGAATATCACTTGTAAATAGAATAATTGCAACCAAAAGCTTGCCTTTCTTGAAGGATAATGCTCTGAAATATATGTTCGTTTTTAGCATTATCAAATATTCCTACACTTGAGCGTTGCTTGTCCTCAAGCAATATAGAACTTGAATATAAACATACTTGAATCACTTCTTTATTCTTCACACTTTGTACATCAGTGATTTTAATACGGCGGTATGGACAATGATAGTAACGATGTGGTTTACAGTCCCACATGACTATAAAAATTTAGATCCTTTAGGGAAATTGGATCTTTATGAAAACATTTGATCTTTTGAAAATTCAATCTAGCTTTTACCCTAGATAAGTTTTCCGGAATAACCCTTCACCGGTGTTTGCGAAATTATTTTTGTGGGTTTCAGATTTGAAAATTTTATCTCAAAACTTATGGTTTTGTGCCACCCACTTGCTAACCTTGTATTAGGAAAGCAACACGTCCAGTTTACTTGCTCCGTATATTACCTTTCGGTAAACTACCGTCCAGTTGTAAAGGAAAGCGTTGAACAAGCAACTGTTAAGGCAATGTCCCGTGACATGCTTTTGATTATGGTCTATAACGTGTCGGATGCAATTACTATCCTTTGTAGGAGCAATAGTAATGATCACCCTATAGTTTTTTCGATCTAGCACAAGGTCCTTTCTTTGACCATGCTATGCAACCACCGTTCTTACGGTTGACACCCGATTTGGTTCAGGTGACCTAATGAATTCCAGGTGAATTCCTAGGATTTTACGTTCAATGGTAATGAACGCATTGAAAATGGGTTTTCAGAAAACAAATCGGTTTGTAATTTGATCAAAATATTTTCTCGTTCAAGCTCGAGTTTAGATATCATCGAATTCCATGAGTTTGAATTCTCAATCTTTAAGGTCAATCTCAAGGATTGAGTAATATCAGGCTTAAAAGCTGATTTTTGATCTTTAAGGAGATTATCCTTTCTGGGGATCTGATTCATTAGTCTTATAAGTTAATTTGCACGGTGCCCCCATTGTACGAGATAGATCCTCTCATGGTTAGGATAAGTCAGAACACTTGGCACCCTGTTTGATGCTGAGGTCCGTGGATTTCCAGCTGATTTTCGAGAAAACTTTTCAAGGTTTTTCGTAAACTCTACAACTGGTCTGGACGACAACTTTCTGACCTAAATCAAGAAGCGCGTGTCTTTTTCTCGGAAGACTTTACTTCCTTTTAAATTTTATTTATATTACAATAAACTGGTTAAAACTGATTAATATCGTTCAAAACAAAAGTATCTTCAATTATTTGTACAAAAATATGTGATATATGTTCTAAATAACTTGGTAAATTTTTCCCACACTTGGCTTTTATTTTTCTTTCTTTGCCTTTTTATTTTCATGAATTCTAACATTTTGGGTTGTTTCTCAATTTATGTTCTTTCCGAGGTAACAATAATTTCGGTGTTAACACCTAGTTTTATCGTTCATAAATATGTATAAACATAATTTTGAGTTCATTTAGTTGAAAATTATGAAAAATTTTACTAGAATTGGGTAGTCAGTATATAAGACTAGGGCTGTTCTTTATTATCAGAGAGCACTAGATTCTAATACAACTACTGCGTTACTAGTATTTTTAATGGTAACCAAGTGTCTAAATTTAAAATTTTAAAAATTTGAAAGAATTTAACCCCTTCCCACACTTAAGATCTTGCAATGCCCTCATTTGCAAGAAATCAGTAACAATTTAAATTATTGAGGGTGATTAGCGTAGAAAAATGATTAAATTTTACCAAAGTTTCCAAACATATTGGTGTTTGTTTGTTGAATGATAAATGGTGCACATCATTTGTTCATTCCGTCTTGTTGTTACATCACATTTTTTTTTCGTTTTGTCGTCAAAATTAGTAGCTTTTGCTGAACTTAATACCAGTCTTTGAAAATGTGCTGTTTACCCTGTTGTGTATATGAGATAAAATACATACAATACAAATATAAACATGCAAGGTAATTTGAAATGGGACTTAATATCCCACTTTCAAATTACAAAAATGAAATATTAGTACAAAATAATAAAAATGTTAAAAATTACATAAAAGTATCACAATATTATATGTTTTAAACATAAGTAAATAAAAATAATAAAAGATAAAAAACACCAACGGGAACTGTATCAATTTGGATAGGGGTTCCAGTTCATGTCGTTGATCGGGTTCCACGGTTGGTTATAGGTGTACTGATAGGCTTGGTTGGGGTCGTAGAGAGTAAATGGTGGTCGCATATCGGGCTGGTGTGGCGGATAGTAAGCAGGTCGGGTAAGTACGTAGTTATTTGGTACCTGAGGTGATAGCTGGCTCATGATCTGATGCTGATGATAGTGCCATCTATCATGCTATCGTTGCCTGGAATGCTCGTACACATTCTCGGCATGCCACTGCTCGTACTGACTATGTCTAGCCTTGTTTGTCATTTCTACCTCATCTATACGCTGGTAAACGTCAGTAACAGCCTCCCTAATGACATCCCTAATGTCATCCGGTTCCTCCATTTCCTCATCTGAACCTCTCTCTACCTGTGGATGAGGGCCCTGATATGGTACTGCCTGATTGCGTCTGCTCTTTAATACATTTGCACCCTGATAGACCCGCAAGCCTAAAGTCTCATCCTGTTCCCTACACACCATCAGTGGACCCCCTTGATCCCTATCTATGCCTAAATACTCTCCAATGAGAGTAACAAAAATACCTCCTCCTATTATTCCCCCGTCCTGTATTCTTTCCACCATTTTAGACAGATAAAAACCAACACAGTAGGGAATATTAACAAAGCTTCTATTGTTTCGAATACACTTAAGGTAAAATAAATAGTGAAGTGTCATTTTCTCCTTGTTATTACCTCTTTGCGTAATCGAATTAGCTAAAAATCTATGTATAATACGAAGCTCAGCTTTGTTAATATCTAGATAGGAGTGTCTTCCTCCCCGCGAAAAAACATTATAATTTGACATACGCCTCCAGACGGCGTGCGCGTCAAAATTCCTATCTACCCTTTCCCCATGATAAATCAAATTTGTACAATCAGGTAGTAGTAATTCAGCAGGAGAGTAAATCTGTAAAGCCCTGGCCATGTCCAGCATGGACATTCTGTACATCCTACGACCAAGTAAAAATCTAAGAAAACTCTTATCGTCTAACCTATCTACATCCTTATTAAAAGCGATAGTACTCATAAGCTCAACACACCACTCTTTACATACAGGCCTACGAGTTGTAAATAAACGTTCCCAATCGGGAAAAGAAGAGCTGACGTACCTTTGGATTAGATGCTGCCTAACTGGGTTAGCTAGTTGGACCCTTTCCAAAGGCTCCCAATCAATTACCCTCGGAGCTTCAACATTTTTCGTTACCAGTTTAAATTTGTTACTTTGGTATGTCGGGTAATCTCTCCAACTTCTATCAATCCTTAAATTGGGATACAACTGTTCTTCATGAATTGTTGGGTGTTCTACTATATGATTAGCGGGAAATACTATGTAGGTAATAAAAAATTGTGGGTCTGGCTCATAGTATGGTACGTGTTGATCAGGTTGTTATTGTTGTTCCTGTGGTTGTTCTTGTTCAGGTTCTGGTTCATATTGCATTTCTGGCTGTGGTTCGTTTTCAGGTTGTCTGGATGATGATGATGCACCGCCAGATTCGGTATATTTCTGCAAAACACATTAAACACAAAATTTGTGCATCCAAATATGCATTAGTGTTAGCAAAACAACAACTTGAAACAATTACAATAACATGTTTAATCCATATTAAACTCATGCTTATTTTCATATTTTTATCAATTCTACACTTTTTCAAATAAGCATATATGAAAATGTTTACAAAGTTCATAAGCATTCAACTCAAATAACATGTCAAAATAATCATTACTAGCAATTAAACAAGTTTCAAATGGCATTTACATCAATTTAATCAAATTCATGAATTTTAGACTTAAAAAGTCCACTTTAATTCTCAAAAATCATGTTTAGGAGCAAAGTTTGGATCATTTAACTACCTAAACATGTTACACTACTTAATTTAGTTGTAATTCATGACAAAATTCGGCCATAACATGTTTATATCACAAAGCCCCAAATTGCTCAAGAACACAAACCCTAGATTTCTAAAAATTTTGAAGTTTAAGGCTTCAAATCATGACAAATAGCATCAATCTAGGTTATACATGCATAATATACTAACAATTTAACTCTAATTACACTAGAAATTAACAAAATCAAATTAGGTAAAATTTAGCTCAAGAACACTAAAATTCAAATTTAAAGAGTTTTAGGGGTGAAATCTTTACCTTTCTGCTTCCTAATCTGAACAAACGCATGATTGTAGTTGATTTTAGGACGAAATTTGGTTGAATTTGGTGAAAAATTGATGATTTTTGGGAGAGATTGGGAGAGTGTTTGTGTATTGTGTGTGTGTTGTGTTATGAGACAGAAGCAGGCGACTGGAAATTTTGTACCTGCCCAGCTTTTCCTTCCCATGCGACCGCATGGTTCTGAAGGCCAAACCCCATGCGATCGCATGGGGTCATTTTCTCTCTTTTTTTTTATAAATACCTTATACTTTTAAAACAAATAATTAATTAAAAATTAAAAATTTTGTTTCTCTTTAGAATGAGGGCGTTTCGGATCTTAGTCCTAGTTCGTCCCTCGACAAAATTTTAAAATTTGTCACTTTAAAGCGTTGTTTTAAAAGCAAAGATTTTTGGGTTTTTTAATGTTTTTGGCATACTTTAATTCAATAAGATTAAAAATAATGATAATAAAATTTCTCGTCCCTCCCTTGGGTAAAGCAATTTCAGTTCAACGACCTAGTCTTCAACTCACGACGAATTTTAGAAATCATATTTTTAACTTAATGAAATAAAGTAAATTTTTGTCTTTAAATTCACACCAAACTTAAATTTAAAATGCATAAAATAAAAAATTCATATAAATATCATTAATATTTTTATACATTAATTTTACAAACTTATGTTAAAAATATTAATTTTTAAAATATTTAAATACTTAAATATATTGATTTTAAAAATTTACATTAATAATTTAATATTTATATATTAATTTTAAAAACAAGGTAAAAATAAAATTAAAAATCTTTTTGGTCTTTTATCTCACTTTAATCAATCAAATATTAACAAAAATATACGTCCCTCTTTTGGGTAAAGTAATTTCGGCTATTTTACATAGTTTTACTCCTGACAAATTTCTGAAATATTTTGGATTGATTGATTAAAGATATTTATACCTTAAGAATAAACGGTAAATTTCGCAGTGATGTAATAAATTTTTATATGATATCAATAATTTCGGTTTCGCATACCTAATTTTATTGAATATCAATTTAATACTTTATAGCGAACGATTCAGCGTTTATTATCAAAAGGTTAAAAGTAAGAAATAAAAACAAAAATAAAAACTTTACATACTTACCTATGAGATAGAATTCTCAGAGACCTGCTTTAGCCGACTCATATGAGAGTCGTGTGATTTGGTATTCAATAGCTACATAAGCGTAACCTCGATTCTTCAATAACTTTTCTTCTAAACATATGAACGGTCCTTCTCTGCATAGAGTAACAAATTCTGTATTTGAATATGTTTGATTGTTTGAACATTTACCTTCGTGTGACCATTTTTCGCATTTATGACATCTTTCAAGGTGTCGTGCTCTTCTTTTTGTTACGGATTTTGATTTTCCTTTACCAAAATGTATCTTATGATGATCTTTCCTGAGTTCTTTCCTCACTTCGTCCATTTTGCATCTTATGAATGATACCAGTTCACTCGGAAAGATGTTATTATTACGTTTAGTAATCATAGCGTGTAGTAGTAGACCATGGTTCAGATCAAAGGAATTCTTCATCTCGTAAAACCTAAAAAAATAAAAATTCAGAATGGAGGGAGAAGACTAGTTCTTTAGGGTCTGCTAGGGAAAGACCATTCGGATTCCATTTTCGAGAACTACACGAAAATAGAATATTTAACTCTAACAGAAATACATATTACCGAATCTTCCCACACTTAGTTAGCTGTGGTATCAAAATTGTGATTAACTTCATCTTCAACTTCCATTGGATTATCTATGTAATGTTTAACTCTGTGACCATTAACCTTAAATTCAATCCCATTTGAATTTATTAACTCTACTGTTCCATATGGGAAACCTCTTTTGACTATGAATGGTCCAGACCATCTTGATTTCAATTTTTCAGGAAATAGCTTGAATCGTGAATTGAAAAGAAGAACTATGTCTCCTTTTTTAAATTCTTTTGAACTTCTGATTCTTTTATCATGCCATTTCTTCGTTCTTTCTTTATAGATTAACGAATTTTCATATGCTTCATGTCTTAATTCTTCTAATTCGTTTAGTTGACTTAATCGTAAACGTCCAGCTTCATGCAAATCAAGATTACATGTCTTCAAAGCCCAAAATGCTTTGTGCTCAATTTCTACTGGAAGGTGACATGCTTTTCCATAAACGAGTCTAAAAGGTGTGGTTTCAATTAGAGTTTTGTAGGCTGTTCTAAAAGTCCAGAGTGCATCCTCTAATTTCATGGACCATTCCTTCGGATTTGATCCTACGGTTTTCTCTAGAATAGGTTTTAATGCTCGGTTGGTATTTTCAACTTGTCCACTTGTTTGTGGATGATAAGCGGTTGAGATTTTATGAGTTACTCCATATCTTTTGAAAACTTTCTCAAGTTGATTGTTACAAAAATGAGTACCCCGATCACTTATTAAAGCTTTTGGTGTTCCGAACCTTGCAAAAAGACATTTTAAGAAGTTGACTACAACTCGTGCATCATTAGTTGGGAGAGCTTGTGCTTCCACCCATTTAGATACATAATCAATGGCAATGAGAATGTATAGATTATTATGAGATTTTGGAAATGGACCCATAAAGTCAATACCCCAAACGTCAAATACTTCACATACTTGAATGACATTTTGTGGCATTTCATCACGTTAACTTATTTTTCTGGCCCTTTGACAAGCATCACAGGATTTACAAAGAAGGTGTGCGTCTTTGAAAATTGTAGGCCAATAGAATCCAGCGTCATAGACTTTTCTTGCTGTGAGTTGAGGCCCATAATGCCCTCCTGTTGGTCCTGTGTGACAATGGTTTAAGATTTGACTAGCTTCATACCCGAATACACATCGGCGTATTATTCCATCGGGACAACTTTTAAACAAATGTGGATCTTCCCAAAAATAGTGTTTTATATCATTAAATAATTTCTTTCATTTTTGGTACGACAAGCCTTTTTCAAGGAATCCACATACTAAGTAGTTTGCATAGTCTGCAAACCATGGAATTTCACTATAATCGATCTTCAAAAGATATTCATCAGGAAAGTTATCTTGTATAGCTGATTCGTTTAGAACTTCTAATTTGGGATTTTCAAGACGAGAAAGATGATCAGCGACGAGATTTTCTGCTCCCTTTTTGTCTCGGATCTCAATATCGAACTCTTGTAAGATTAAGATCTAACGGATTAATCGTGGGTTGGCATCTTGTTTCGAAAATAAGTATTTAAGAGCAGAATGGTCGGTATAGACTTTTTCAGTAGTTGTGTAGTTCGTTTGTGCTCCTTGTAACGTCTTACTAGCGTAATAAATAGGTTGAAATCGTTTTTCAATCCTTTGTCCTAAAACGGCTCCCATTGCAAAATCACTTGCATCGCACATGAGTTCAAATGGACGATTCCAATTTGGAGTTATCTTAATCGGTGCATTAGTGAGTTTTTCTTTAAGAATATTAAAAGATTTGATGCATTCATCTAAAAAGATGAATGGAGCATCCTTTTCTAGGAGTTTATTCATAGGAGTGGCAATTTTAGAAAAATCTTTTATGAAACGTCGGTAAAAACCGGCATGCCCTAGAAAACTCCTAACTCCTCTAACATTGGTGGGATGTGGAAGTTTAGCAATTACATCTACTTTAGCTCTATCCACTTCAATTCCTTCCTTTGAAATTTTATGACCAAGAACGATGCCTTCTTTAACCATGAAATGGCATTTCTCCCAATTAAGTACTAGATTTGATTGTTCGCATCTAATAAGCATTCGTTCAAGATTAACTAGACATGTTTCAAAAGTATCACCGAAGACTGAAAAGTCATCCATGAAAACTCCCATGCATTCTTCTATCATGTCGTGTAAAATTGCCATCATGCACCTTTGAAAGGTTACAGGGGCGTTGCAAAGTCCAAATGACATGCGTTTGTAAGCAAAAGTACCATAAGGGCACGTGAATGTGGTTTTCTCTTGGTCCTCGGGTGCGATTGGAATTTGAAAGTATCCAGAAAAACTGTCAAGAAAACAATAGTAACTATTTCCGGCTAATCTTTCCAACATTTGATTAATGAAAGGTAAGGGAAAGTGATCTTTTCTGGTGACGTCATTTAATTTTCTATAATCAATACAAACACGCCATCATGTTACAGTCCTAGTAGGAATAAGCTCATTTTTTCATTTGTGATGACAGTCATGCCACCCTTCTTAGGTACGCATTGAACTGGGCTTACCCATGGACTATCAGAGATTGGATAAATTAAACCTGCATCTAGCAGTTTAATAATTTCTTTCTTAACAACATCTTGCATATTAGGATTTAGTCTTCGTTGGCGTTTCACATATGTTTTATGACCTTCTTCCATAAGGATTTTATGTGTGCAATACGAAGGACTTATTCCTTTAATGTCATGAATTTTCCATGTAATAGCTGGTTTATTAGCTTTTAGCACAGAAATGAGTTGAGATTTTTCATTTTCGGTAAGAGAAGACGATATTATTACAGGTAATTCTGATTCACCATGTAAATAAGCGTATTCCAAAAGGTTTGGAAGTGGTTTTAACTCTAATGTTGGTGGTTCTTCTATCGATGATTTGTATCGATATCTGTCTTCCTCTTTTAGCATTTGAAGTTCTACTATTGTTGGTTCATATTCATTAGCCATAAGTGTAGCTAACATTTCAGCTTCATCAATTGGTTCAGTTCCTTCTCCTAAAGTGCATTCTCCTGTTCCTTGTAATTCTGGAAATTCTTCTAATAATTCTGCATGTGAATCTATAGTTTGAATGTAATAACATGTATCATCTGCATATTGCGGTTGTTGCATGGCTCTATCAACAGAAAAGGTAACACTCTCGTCCTCTATACTTAGGGTCAGTTTCTTACCGAACACATCTATTATTGCTTTAGCCGTGTTTAAGAATGGTCTTCCTAATATAAGAGGAACTCTAGAATCTTCTTCCATGTCCAGAATAACAAAATATACTGGAAATACTAAAGTACCAACTTTAACTAGTATGTTCTCCATTATCCCTCTAGGATATTTTACTGATCGATCGACTAGTTGTATGCTTATTCGTGTTGGTTTCAATTCTCTAAGGTCTAGTTTAGTATATAATGAATACGACATTAAATTTATACTAGCACCTAAGTCTGCCAATTCTTCTATTGAACTAAGACTACCCAGAAAACATGGAATTGTGAAACTTCCTGGATCTGATAATTTTTCTGGTATCTTATTCAACAGCACTGCAGAACAATTAGCATTCATAGTAACAGCCGAAAGTTCTTCCATTTTCTTTCTATTTGTGATTAGATCTTTCAGGAATTTAGCATACCTTGGCATTCCTGAAATCACATCAATGAAAGGAAGATTGACATTTATTTGTTTAAACATATCCAAGAATTTAGATTGCTCGGCTTCAAGTCTTTCTTTTCTCATTTTACTTGGGTAAGGAAGTGGTGGTTGGTATGGTTTAACATAAGGTTTAGCCTTAACTGTGTTATCTTCATTAACCTTTTCAACTGCCGGTTCTGTTTCCTTCTCTTGTTCAGACTGTGTTTCTTGTGGAGTAGGAATAGAGACATCAGAAATTACAGGTATTTCAGGTGGTTTAAGTGTAAGACCACTTATTGTGGTAATGACTTTAGCTGTTTCATTCTGGGGGTTAGCATTTGTATCACTAGGTAGACTTTCCAGTTTTCTTTCACCTATCAACCTTGCTAGGTTGCTCACTTCTTGTTCTAGATTTTGAATATAAACTTGTTGATTTCTAAATGCTTGAGCATTTTGTTCGTTCGTTTGTTTCTGAGATATGAAAAATTGAGTTTGAGATTCAACTAGCTTCGACATCATATCTTCTAAATTTGATTTTTTATCATCGGTTTGTGGTGATTTATTTTGAAAAATAGGTCTTGGCTGATTGTAAGTATTATTAGATACTTGTTGATTGCTAGGACCTTGTTGGTTGTTGTATGGAACATTTCGGTTATAATTTCGGTTTTGATTGTAAATTGGTCTTGGCGGTTGATAATTATTCTGATAATTATTTCCAAGCCTTTGGTTTATGTATGAAACATTCTCTCTTTGTTCCATTGTTTGTTCAATACTGAGACAATTTTTTGTCAAATGTGGTCCTCCACACTGCTCACAACTAATTCGTATTGCGTGAATATCTTTATTCATCTTTTCCATTCGTCTCTCGACAGCATCTATCTTTACGGAAATGAAATCAAAGTCATGGCTAGAATCGGCTCTAGCCGCTTTAGATGATCTAACGATATTTTTTTCTTGATGCCACTCATGTGAGTGTGAAGCAGTGTTATCAATAATTTTGTAAGCTTCAGTTGCGGTTTTCTTCATAATGGAACCACCGGCTGCTATGTCGATGTCTTTTCTTGTAGTGATGTTGCATCCTTGGTAGAATATTTGTACTATTTGATAAGTGTCTAAACCATGTTGCGGACATCCTCTTAACAACTTTCCAAATCTTGTCCACACCTCATATAGAGTTTCATTTGGCTTTTGCGTGAACGTAACAATTTCTCCTTGAAGTCTCACGGCTTTAGATGCCGGAAAGAATTGTTTAAGAAATTTTTCAACTAAAACGTCCCATGTATCAGTCGCCCATTCAGGTAACGATTCTAACCAATCTTTGGCTTCTCCCTTTAAAGTCCAGGAAAATAACATGAGATAGATCTGTTCATCCTCAACTTCTCTGATTTTGAATAGAGTACAGATCCTGTTAAAAGTTCGAAGATGTTCGTTTGGATCTTCCTTCGGCGCACCACTAAATTGGCATTGATTAGTTACCATGTTTAGGATTTGTCCTTTGGTTTCATAATCTGGTGCATTAATGTCTGGTTGAGTAATTGCGTGACATTGGCCAGTGCGTTTAGCTCTCATTCGGTCTTCCATACTTAGAGGTTCTAGATTTTCCATGATTGAAATTGTTGAATCTGAATCACTAGAGGATTCTGATTTAATGGTTTCTTCCTCGACAATTTCTGGATGAGTAATTTGTGGTTCAGGAGGAATGATTAGTGGTTCAGGATTTCTGAATTGTCCTTGAATATCCTCCGGATTCTCAATTGTGAGGTCGGGTTCAAAAAATGGATTATCGGAAATTTGAATTGGAGTACTTGGTCGACTAGATGACGATTCTAAAGAAAAATCAACGGCGATAATGTTGGCTATATGTCTTGATCGAGTTACAGGTGGTGAACGTATGAAAGGTGGTGAACGTTTTGCTCGGTGCATTCACTGAATATCCTATTAGTTATAAAAGATAAAAATTATATAAGTTATCAAATTAATAGACTTTCCTGATTTTGCCCACGTTTCGAATAGCCAATAGATGCAGCAGGTAGCCAGGACCCTTTAAATCGGAAGCCCACAACTCGCCACTAACAAATCCAGCTATTACTACGAACCAGAAAATTTTGGATGTCTATCAATTTAACCGCTTAAAATAATTTTTCGTTTTGAAATTTTAGAGAAGAAATAGAAAATTCTATGTACTAAAAACTAGAGCGTCGAGAAATAAGAAAGAAAAAGAGTGCGTCGAAAAATGTCGAAAAATAAAAGGTCGAAAAACAAACAGTCGAAAAATAAAAATAAGAAAATAAGCGTCAAAAAATAATAAAATGCAGCGCCGAAACTTAAAAGTCGAAAAACTAAATATTAAAAGTTGCGTCTAAAGGTATTAAAGCTTAAAAGGAATTCTATATCCAAAACGGCAATAACTTAAAAAGTACTAAAATCTTAAAACGGCGTCGCAAAATTCTAAAGCACCTAAATCCTAGTTTAAAGAAAAAGTACTTAAGGGATTCTATGGCAAAGTCTAAAAATCGAGAAATAAAAATAACTATGGCAAATACTAAATTTAAAACTAAGTACGAACGATAAATATATAAATTACGATTAAACGATTAAAAATATATAAAATATAAAAATAGGCTTAAAGTTATAAAAATACAATTTTACAAAAATATTATTTTTATATTATTATTTTATAAAAGTATTAATTTTCTAATTCAATAAAACTAACTAAAACTAAAATTACAAAATTAATTAAAACTAAAACTAAATAATAAAATAACTAAACCTAATTAGGTTAATAGTAATAATAATAATTAATTTAAACCTAATTGTGTAATAAATGCGTACTAGGTTTCCTGTCAGCCTAGCTCATGCGACCGCATGAGATATGGTCTTCAGGGTCATGCGACCGCATGGCCCAAGATACCAGTTCACAATTGGGCTTCGATCAGGCTTCGGCCCAATTTAATTTTAATTATTAATATTTATTTGATTTTAATATATAGGTAATATTTAGTAAATTAAACTTATATTTTATATATTTTTTCTGTTTTTAATTTATATAAAATATTTATATAAATAAAAACTTATATTTTAAAAACTACCTATTAATTTTTGTAACTAAAAAAAAATACAAACTTCTTATTTTTTTTTAAAAACGTAAAAATATATAGTAATATATATATATATATATATATATATATATATATATATATATATATATATATATATATATATATATATATTTTTTTTTTTCTTTTTCTTGTTTTTATATTTTTGATATTTAAAACGTATTTTTACAAAAGTAAATTAAGACTTGATAAAAATCTTTTTTTTTAATAAATAGCGTTTCGCTTCCGGCGCTTAATGTCCCCGGCAGCAGCTCCGAAAATACTTGATGTTAAAGCGAAGGGGTACGAAATAGTTATATTTTATTGCGAAATACTATTAAATACGATACAATTTTACACAAGTTACTTATTTATTTATAGAATGGATATACCTAAACCTTGCTACAACACTTATAGGCAGTGTACGTAATCGTATATTAGTGTAGTTTTTAGTAAGTCCGGTTCGTTCCACAGGGAGCTAGCCAAGTTTAACGTTATATTTTTAAACTACATTTGTATAAAGATATATATATATATATATATATATACACACATATATATATATATACATACATATATATATATATACATATATATATATACATACATATATATATATACATACATATATATATATATATATATATATATATATATATATATATATATATATATATAAGTCGTGTTATTATTATAAAAGGGGGTTTTTACCGTTTAATGACATGTTTGTCGATTTTATGTCTTAAGTCGCAATTAAAACCTAATGTAAAATATTAAATATACAAATGACTTAATTTAAAGCGTAAATTGAATGACGATAATAAAAGTGCAATAATTTAAAGTGCGATAAATAAAATTGTGATAATTAAAAAGTACGATAATTAAAAGTGCAATAAATAAAATGACAGTAAATAAAAGTGCGATGAAATATGAAATAAAGGAATTATGCTTATTTAAACTTCCGTAATCATGATGTTCGACATGTTGATTTTAATTTATTACCATGAGTTAATTGTCCTTTGTCCTGGATTATTCGATATGTCCATATGATTTTTATCCATAACAGTCCATCAGTCATAAATATAAAGTGCGAGTGTCCTCGTCAAATTATCCTTATATCCGAAGTCAAATATTCCAACTAATTGGGGACTTAAACTGTAATAAGGTTTTAATACTTTATTATCAATTACACCAAGTGTCCTTGCATGTAATCCACCCCTGTTTTAATGAGTCCATTGACTATTAATCCATTCCCGTGTCCGGTCAAATGAACGATTATTAGTACTTATAAATATCCCGCCCATCGTGTCCGATCGAGTGTATGTGGTTATTTATAATTACGTCCAATTGTAAATCTTTATATTAAATTAACAAACTATCATTCAATTAAACAAATATAAAACCCATTAATAGCCCATAGTCTAATTTCCACAAGTGTCGGTCTTTTGTCCAATCCCCAATTATGGTCCAAAGCCCAATTACCCCGTCTTTAATATTTAGCCCAACATCACGATTATTTCAGCTTAAATAAGCATAATAATAACTTAGCTACGAGACATTAATTTAAAAAGGTTGAACATAACTTACAATGATTAATAATAGCGTAGCGTTACACGGACAGAATTTCGACTTACACACTTACAACATTTGCTAATATACCCTTATTATTATTAATCTTAAATTAAAATTAAAATTATAAAATATATATATATATATATATATATATATATATATATATATATATATATATATATATATATATATATATATATATATATATATATATATATATATATATCGAGAGATAGAGAGTGGATAGAAAAAGGTGTAATAAATTCGGCCAAAACACGCGAAATTTATAGGACTTGGCCTGCTATAGGTTGCCATGAAATCGCATGGTTTTAAAGCTTCCAGGCCATGCGATCGCATGGCCCTCTGATCCAGCTCACATAACTTTGTTTTCTTGTTGCCGACGGTTTTATTAAATATATATAATATATATATAATTTTAAGAATTATTTATATATTATATTATATTTATGTGCATAGTTGACTTGTAATTTTCGCTCCGTTGCATCGCACGTTGAAAGTTGGTTCATGTCCCGGTTCCGGATTTTCGAACGTCCTTTCGTACTATTTAATATCTTGTACTTTGCGTTTTGCGGCTCGTACTCTTGTAATTTTTAGATGTTTCTCATCAATAAATTGAACCTCTTGAATTGTACTTTGTACTTTTTAGCTTTTTGGTCGTTTGCGTCTTCAAATCGTCGAATCTGTCTTTTGTCTTCACCTTTTATTATTTAAACGAATATCACTTGTAAATAGAACAATTGCAACCAAAAGCTTGTCTTTTTTGAAGGATAATGCTATGAAATATATGTTTGTTTTTAGCATTATCAGCCTTTTATAAACTAAGGCATTTCAGGAAAGTATTTCAAATATTTGACAAGTTAATTTCGCCATAACTAATTGTGCTGATGAATTCTGACTGACTCTAGATAAAATTTTCTCAATCATATCCTCTTGTAGGTCTTCTAAAATATTCGTTTGTCTACCCTTAATATCCATTTTGTGTTTTTATACTGTAAAATAGACAAGGATTAGATTCGTAAAAGATAATTAACAAACAATACAAGCAATTTTTACATAGAATATAAAAGTACAAGCCCACTACAATACCTATATTACACAACAGGATTACAATCCTCTAATCTGAATCACTAGTTTCTTCTTCTTCGGACCTGGTTCGTTTTCCTAATTTTTGAGGGATATATGGTGTTCCTCTAATACGAGCCGTTGTTTTCCACAATGGTTTAGAAAAACCTGGTGGTTTAGAGGTTCCCGGGTTATTGTTACAATTTAGGAAATACGAATGTTGCCGATACCTATAAAGTTCATCGGGGTTGGAATCAGGTTTCTCTATTTTTATACCTTTTCCCTTATTATTTTCTTTTGCTTTATTAAATTGGGCCGAGGTAATTTCTATAATATCATCGGAATCCTCATCGGGATCCGATTCTGAAAATTGGTAATCTTCCCAATATTTTGTTTCCTCGGCGGAAACACCATTGACCATTATTAACTTTGGTCCGTTGGTTGAGGATTTTCGTTTATTTATCTGTTTTTCTGTGGTTCCTAATATGTCCCCCTCCGGAACCTCTTCTTCTTCCGGTTCCTCTTCTTCTAGTTCCTCTTCTTCCGGTTCATCTTCTTCCGGTTCCTCTTCTTCCGGTTCTTCAGGAACTTGTGAATCTTCCCAATATATATTCGGCTCTTCATTATTATTAGGTGAGTCGATGGGATTTGTACTAGAGGTAGACATCTATCACACAATATCAAACATGTTAAGAAATTAATATATCACATAATATTTACATGTTAATGATATATAGTTTAAAATAAAACAAAAATGTTAAGCAATCGTTTTTTAGAGAAAAGTATACGGTCAAAGTCCAGACTCACTAATGCATCCTAACAAACTCGATAAGACACACTAATGTAAATTTTTCTGGTTCTCTAAGACCAACGCTCGGATACCAACTAAAATATCCCGTTCATATTGATTATAAACGTTCCATATTAATTGATTTCGTTGCTAGGTTTTAACCTCTATATGAGACGTTTTTCAAAGACTGCATTCGATTTTTAAAACGAAGCATAACTTTTTAAATATTACAATGATTATCAAATAATGATAATCCAAAATGTAGCGTTTTCACAAGACCATTACATAATGGTTCACAATAATATTACACAACAACATATGTCTTCGAATGCAGTTTTTAACAATACTAAACAAGCATGGACTCCAAATCTTGTCCTTATTTTAGTATGCAACAGCGGAAGCTCTTAATAATCACCTGAGAATAAACATGCTTAAAACGTCAACAAAAATATTGGTGAGTTATAGGTTTAACCTATATAATATCAAATCATAATAATTGACCACAAGTTTTCATCTTTTAATAACATACAATCTGTATAAAAATCATTCATATGTTGAACACCTGGTAACCGACATTAACAAAATGCATATAGAATATCCCCAAAACAGAAATCCATCTGTACAAATAACTCGAAGTACTAAAGCATACCATTTTCCAGTATGGGGAGAGTTAGTGCTCGTAGATCTACCTTTAGGATTCGCGTCAATTAGGGTGTCTGTTCCCTAATTCTTAGGCTACCAAGCTAAAAGGGTGATATTCGGTATTCATAATCCAACATAGAATGTAATTTCAAGCACTTGTGTCTATTTTGTAAAACATTTATAAAACTGCATGTATTCTCATCCCAAAAATATTAGATTTAAAAGTGGGACTATAACTCACTTTCACAGATTTTACTTCGTCGAAAGATAAGACTTGGCCACTGGTTGATTCACGAACCTATAACAATATGTACATATACATCAAAGTATGATCGAAATATTTTTACAACATTTTTTTTATTACGTTTTAATGATTTAAGTTTATTCAGTTAGCTGTCCTCGTTAGTAACCTACAACTAGTTGTCCACAGTTAGATGTACAGAAATAAATTAATACATATTATCTTGAATCAAGCCACGACCCAGTGTATACACGTCTCAGGCTAGATCACAACTCAAACTATATATATTATTTTGGAATCAACCTCAACCCTGTATAGCTAACTCCAGCATTACTGCATATAGAGTGTCTATGGTTGTTCCAAAATATATTATATAGATGGGTCGATATGATATGTCAAAACATTGTATACGTGTCTATGGTATCCCAAGATTACATAATATATATTAGAATACATGTATAATACAATATAAGTTAGCTAGGATATGATTAATATAGATTTGTTATAAAATTTTCGTAGCTACAACAAGTAAAATTTTCCAATCTTATTTTACCCATAACTTCTTCGTTTTAAATCCGTTTTGAGTGAATCAAGTTGCTATGGTTTCATATTGAACTTAAGTTTATGAATCTAAACAGAAAAATATAAGTTTATAGTCGGAAATACAGGTTACATGTCATTTACTAAAGAAGTAGTCATTTCTGTCGAAAGAACGACATCTTGATGACCATTTTGGAAAACACACTTTCACTTTGAGTTTAACCATGATTTTTGAATATAGTTTCTTGTTCATAAGAAAAATCATTTTCCCAGAAGAATAACTTTTAATTCAAAGTTTATCATAGTTTTTAATTAACTAACCCAAAACAGCCCGCGGTGTTACTACGACGGCGTATGTCCGGTTTTACGGTGTTTTTCGTGTTTCCAGGTTTTAAATCGTTAAGTTAGCATATCATATAGATATAAAACATGTGTTTAGTTGATTTTAAAAGTCAATTTAGAAGAATTAACTTTTGTTTGCGAACAAGTTTAGAATTAACTAAACTATGTTCTAGTGATTACAAGTTTAAACATTCGAATAAGATAGCTTTATATGTATGAATCGAATGATGTTATGAACATCATTACTACCTGAAGTTTTGTGGATAAACCTACCGGAAATGAGAAAATGGATCTAGCTTCAAAGGATCCTTGGATGGCTTGAAAGTTCTTGAAGCAGAATCATGACACGAAAACAAGTTCAAGTAAGATCATCACTCGAAATAAGATTGTTATAGTTATAGAAATTGAACCAAAGTTTGAATATGAGTATTACCTTGAATTAGAAAGATATCTTACTGTAAATAAGAAAGATTTCTTGAGGTTGGATGATCACTTTACAAGATTGGAAGTGAGCTAGCAAACTTGAAAGTATTCTTGATTTTATGAAACTAAAACTTGTAGAATTTATGAAGAACACTTAGAACTTGAAGATGGAACTTGAGAGAGATCAATTAGATGAAGAAAATTTAAGAATGAAAGTGTTTGTAGGTGTTTTTGGTCGTTGGTATATGGATTAGATATAAAGTATGTGTAATTTTATTTTCATGTAAATAATTCATGAATGATTTATAATATTTTTGTAATTTTGTGTAATCATTCATGCTAGTTGCCAAATGATGGTTCCCACATGTTTAATGACTCACATGGGCTGCTAAGGGGCTGATGATTGATTGTATAAACCAATAGTATATACATCTAGAAGTTGTGTATTGTACGAGTACGAATACGGGTGCATACGAGTAAAATTGTTGATGAAAATGAATGAAATGTAATTGTAAGCATTTTTGTTAAGTAGAAGTACTTTTATATGTGTCATGAAGTCTTTCAAAAGTGTATTAATACATCTTAATACACTACATGTATATACATTTTAACTGATTCGTTAAGTCACCGTTAGTCATTACATGTAAGTGTTGTTTTGAGACCTTTAAGTTAACGATCTTGTTAAATGTAATTAATCCATTGTTATTATACTTAAATGAGATGTTAAATTATTACATTATCATGATATTATGATGTATGAATATATCTTAATATGATATATATACATTAAAATGTCTTTACAACGATAATCGTTACATATATGCCTCGTTTCGAAATTCTTAAGTTAGTAGTCTTGTTTTACGTATGTAGTTCATTGTTAACACACTTAATGATATACTTAATTATCATTTTATCGTGTTAAACATAGTGTATCAATATCTTAATATGATTCATATGTATTTAGTAAGACGTTGTTATAACGATAATCGTTATATATATCGTTTCGAGTTTCTTAATTCAATAAACTCATTTTTATGTATATCACTCGTTGTTAATATACTTAGTGAGATACTTACTTATCATAATCTCTTGTTAACCATATATATATCCATATATATATCATCATGTAGTTTTTACAAATTTTTAACATCGTAAATCGCCGGTCAACTTGGGTGGTCAATTGTCTATATGAAACATATTTCAAATAATCAAGTCTTAACAAGTTTGATTGCTTAACATGTTGGAAATATTTAATCATGTAAATATCGATTTCATTTAATATATATAAACATGGAAAAAGTTCGGGTCACTACAATAAGGTCATTCACTGAAATGTGACCGAAACTCAGAATGCAAAATAACCGTAGATCTCAACCTAGAGAACATATGTTGGTCAATACATGTCTAACAAGCTAGGTCGGTCATAGTGTATCACAATCCTAATACTCGAGATCGACATGTAATAGTTAACAAAAGTCATCTCAAAAAGTCAACTTTGACAATTGTTTAACAAAACGAGACGTGTCTTATATAAGAGTTCATTTACTCGACTATTAATATCTAAAAATCCAATTTATCAATCTTATAAATAAGTTGTTTAAATATTAATTGCAGATTCAAAAGCAATTTTAATTAACGTCAATTATAATTCAGTTGACCATATCTTTTAATTCATTCATCGAAATCACGCGATTTCTAAATGAAAAGTTATTAATTTTTCGCCAGTTTTCCAATAACATGCATATCATATACCTTATATCAGTAGTATATGTATTAAATTCGTGATTCATCTTAAAACTATCTAACGACGAAATTTAGCATACAAGCATGCATAAACATATATACTCGCGCACTAGATATGGATACACTATTAATATATAAAAGATAAGATATGAATGCTCACGTATCAATATTGTGATTCAATATTGCGGAAAAGTACGTAGACACAACGGAAATGATAAACGCTAGGTTGACCTTTGACTCATGATCATAACCCTCAAGCAATACCCATAACTTTCATAGCTATAACCCATATTTTTCTTAGCTCTAACCCGCTCGAAAAGCTTGTTTTGAAATCGTTTAGGCATAACCTCGTCGTAATATTTTATGTATAATAATACTAATAATAATACTCCTAACTATAAGATTAATAATAATAATAATAATAATAATAATAATAATAATAATAATAATAATAATAATAATAATAATAATAATATAAATATAAATATAGAGAGAAAGAAAGAAATAATTGGGATGGTGTGTACTTCTGTGTCGAGCAAACTGGCTTTTTATAGGCAAATTTTTGGAATCTGAAGCCCATGCGAGTGCATGGGTTTTTAGTGCATTTCTCATGAACTCGCATGGCCAGCTGGTCCAGCTCATTTTATTTTATTTTCTTGTTTGTCGACATATTATTATATATATAATATATATATATATATATATATATATATATATATATATATATATATATATAAAATTTATATTAATTATATATATATTATATTATATTCATGTGCATAGTTGACTTGTAATTTTAGGTCCGTTGACTCACGCGTTGATGCTCGGTTTATGTCTCGGCTCCGGATTTTTGAACGTTACTTCGTATGCTTTAATAACTTGTATTCTACATTTCGTGACTCGTACCTTTGTCACAATATAGACTTACATTACCAATAACTATATTACCCGAAGTGTATCTTGTACGTTCGAGTGTTTTGATCATTTGCTTCTTTAAATTACCTTCTCGTTATTTATTAAAATACATTTAATAATATATTAAGTCATTATAACAAATCGTTTTAAATCTAAGTTTATATTATATTTTATCACGTTATAAAACATATATATTATCATTCAAGAATGTATAATCTGTACGTTTGAACGTATTGGTTATTTACGTCTTCGAATCTTCATATTAACTTTGTCTAATCATAGTCCGATGTCAAACGAATGTGTTCTCGTACTTTTGACACTAAATCAAATAGATATTATAAAGTTTAGTTTTCTAAAACTATTTATACTCAAATCACATAATCTATTATTAGAACTTATGTTTATTTTAATTCCTCATCTGTTTGTATTAAACTTATTTAATAACAATCGAATGTTACTTATATTTTACTAATTGTATTGAAACCGCTTATATATATATATATATATATATATATATATATATATATATATATATATATATATATATATATATACGTTTTACACAACACGTTTTATTACTTAGATATATCTGGAACAAATAAATATAACGTTATACGTATAATATTTCATTAATGTTTCTAAATCATAATGTATTTCATTATTTTCATATCAATCAACTCGTTTAATGTTTTATTAACATTTCTTAATTTATTACACACACACACACACACACACACACACACATATATATATATATATATATATATATATATATATATATATATATATATATATATATATATATATATTATTTATTTATTTATTTATTTATTTACAATTAATGTTCGTGAATCGTCGAGAGTAGTCGAAGGGTAATTGAATATGTATACCAGTAGTTCAAAAATTTTGAGATTCAATTTACAGACTTTACTTATCATGTCGAAATCATATAAAGATTAAGTTTAAATTTGGTCAAAAATTTCCGGGTCGTCACACCTTAGCACATAAAGTTATTCACCGAAATGTGACCGAAACTCGTAATGCAAAGTAACCGTAGATCTCAACCTAGAGAATATATGTTGGTCAATAGATGTTTAACAAGCTAGGTCAGGTCATAGTGTATCACAATCCTAATGCTCGAGACCGACATGCAAAAGTTAACAAAAGTCATCTTAAAAAGTCAACTTTGACAATTGTTTAACAAAACGAGACGTGTCTTATATAAGAATTCATTTACTCTACTAGTAGTATCCAAAAATAAAATTTATTAATCTTATAAACAAGTTGGTTAAACATGCATATCATATACCTTATATCAGTAGTATATGTACTAAATTCGTGATTCATCGTAAAACTATCTAACGATGAAATTTAGCATACAAGCATGCATAAACATATAGACTCGAGCACTAGACATGGATACACTATTAATATATAAAAGATAAGATATGAATGCTCACGTATCAATATTGTGATTCAATATTGCAGGAAAGTACGTAGACGCAATGGAAATGATAAACACTAGATTCACGATCAAAACCCCCGAGCAATACCCATAACCTCCATATCTATAACCCATAATTTTCTTAGCTCTATCCCGCTCGAAAAACCCATTTTGAAAATAACTCGCTCATGACCTCATCGTAGTATTTTATGTATAATACTAATTATAATAATACTAATACTTCTAATAATACGATTAATAATAATAATATTAATCTTAATAATAATAATAATAATAATAATAATAATAAATATAAAAAAAAATACGGAGTAATATATAGATTAGAGAGATAGGAGGTAAGTTCGTTCGGCAGAAAAATGTTGGGCTTTTATACACCAATCCTGACATCAACACCTCCGCGATCACGGAGGTGATGTGCCTATATGCTTCGCGATCGCGGAGCTTTGAAATCCAGCTCATGATCATTTTGTTATTTAGCTTGTCGACATATTATTTTAATTAAAATATATGTAATTTATATTAATTAATTATATAATATATTATATTCTCGTGCGTAGTTGACTTGTAATCTTAGTTCCGTTGAGTTGTACGTTGACGTCTGACTTATGTCCCGATTCTGATTTTTCGAACGACGTTTCGTACGCTTAGAAAACTAGCACTTTACGTTTCGCGGCATGTACCTTTATCAATAATTAGACTTAATCAATGATAAACTATATTACCCGAAGTATAACTTATACATTTGAGTGTTTTGGTCATTTGCTTCTATAAATCGCCTTTCGTTACCTACTAAAATATATTTAATCACATCGAAACGTTTTATATCAAAATTACGTTCTTTTAACAAAACATTTTAATAATCAAAATTCTATTATATTGAAAATGTTTTCTTACATTAAATATTATGATAGTTAAATAATTAACTTATCAAGAATCACGAAGAAAAATATTGTAAAGCATGCATTGAAAATTAACAGGAATCTCTACTACTTTTGTCTAATTCATGTTATTTGACACTTTGTTCTCACTTGTAGATTACACTACCATTTATTTCGAATATCGTTAAAAAGAAAAGTTTTCTTAAATCACAGTGGACCTCACAGCAGAGACCCGTAACAATAACACAATCTATAAGAGATTTGATAAATATATTCTAATTCCGTAGATGAATATATTAAGCATATATTGAGACAAATACATTTAATGTAAAGTATTATACATTTAATACTTTGTTAACGTTTTCAAGTTTAATATATATATATATATATATATACACACACATATTTATATCCATTTATATAATCGTTCGTGAATCGTCGAAATTTGGTCGAGGTTAAATGAATACATGAACATAGTTCAAAATTTTGAGATTGAACTTAACAGACTTTGCTTATCGTGTCGAAATCATATAAGATTAAGTTTAAATTTGGTCAGAAATTTTCGGGTCGTCACAGTACCTACCCGTTAAAGAAATTTCGTCCTGAAATTTGATCGAGATTGTCATGGCTAACAATAAGAATGTTATTATGATTAATATGAGTTGATAAATAGAGTGTTATTACCATAGAGTAATATGGATAAAATATTTCGATTACTCGAAGAGTACGAGTGAAGCTATCACAAAAAGTGAAATGAGAAATAAAGATTCGTCTTAACTTTTGACATAGTCACGGTTGATTTCCGGATTTCGGGGAATTTTAAAGATAATCCTTGAAATCTAGAAAAGATTTGATTTTTCGGAAATTAAGGAAATTATGATCCTCTTTTATTAAATGCGGTAATCTATCTCGATTACTATGTCTGATATTTCGCTATAAATTGATCTCTTCAGTTTCATTTATTTTCACCACTCCTATAATCTTCTTCCTTATTTCATACATCCCAATAGATTGTAAAAATACTAAATCCAGTCCTGATTCTTGACATTTTCTTGGCTATCGTATCTGTCATTCTTCTTTTTCTTCTTCCACCGGAGGAATCTATTTACTTCTACTATTACCTTGGCGTTATAGTGTTTTTAATTCTCCCATATCTTTACGTTGCAATACGTATTGATATACACGGTTGGTAATTTATGTGTTGTTGTCAGGCTTTATATTTTCTCTTATATTTAGGAGTTCCATGCTTTTGTTTCTTCTTCCCGACTTCAAGTCAAGCGAATAATGGTCCAGAATTCGTAGGTATGGAGTTTCAAATTATCATAATATACAAAGCAGAAAGGAAAGGTAATAGCACGATTTGATTTGTCAAATTACCGGAATATCCGTAAAAGACCGAATCATCAAGAAAATATTTTCTTGATAGTTTAGAGGTTAAATAGAATGAAAGAGTTATGTAACATGGTTCCTGATGAGGGTATGATCTGTGAACCTTTATCACGTTTCATTAGAAACTCAGCATGACTTACTGTAATATAATCACGTTGATCAAGTGTCATTATATTATACTAACTCGTGCTTCAGTTCCCAACATTACTTCAAAAACATTCATAATTTAAATTCGAAGGTTTACAGAATATAGAAACTAAACAGTTTCCTTTATGTAGATAGCGTGAAGAGATAAATGATTTCAGATAAGAATACTTATGAAAATATCTTCAAAAATATCGAGAATATTTATAATGAAAGATACGATGATATCTTAGAATTTCTAATATCGATGGATGATGAAGAAGATTTGTCCTTAAAAGTTTAGAGTCAGGAGCAAGGTATTTGTGACGACCCAAAAATTTTAGACCAAATTTAAACTTAATCTTTATATGATTCCGACGCGATAAGCAAAGTCTGTAATGTTGAGTCTCGAAAATTTTGGAACTATGTTCATATATTCAATTACCCTTTTGACTATGCTCGATGATTCACGAACATTTATGTGTATATAGATATGTATATACAATATATAGTTATAGTAATTGAAAACGTTAACAAAGTATTAGATGTATAATACTTTACATGAACGTATTTGTTTCAATATATGTTTAACATATTTATCGAAGGAATTAAAAGATAATATCAAATGATTGAATCATCAGATACATTATGATATTGTTACGGGTCTCAATGACGAGGTCCACATTGATTTGAGAAATCGTTCCTTTTTAACGGTATTCGGAATAATTGGTAAAGTAATCTACCATTGAGAACAAAGTGTCAAATAACGAAAATTAGACAAAAGTTAGTAGAGAATTGAATTTCATAATATTCAATTAATCTATTTTCAAACGTGCGGAAAAGTTTTTCGATTCAATTGAATTTGATTATTAAAATATTTTGTTTAAATAACATAATTTGAATATATACAAAATGATATTAATTATTATAATTAAATATATAAATAACTCACAACGTGTATTTAAAATGTGTCTATGAATATTGAATATATACGTATTAATAATGAGACGGTGATTTAATGAAGCAAATGATCAAAACACTCAAATGTATAAATTACATTCCTTGTAAAATAAATTATTAGGTAATAAGTTTAATTATTAATAAAGGTACGTGTCGCGAGACGTAAAGCACAAGTTTTCTTAGCATACGAAAGGACGTTTGAAAAACCAGAATATAAGTCGGGCGTCAACGTACAAGTTATCGGACCTAAAATTACAAGTCAACTATGCATATGAATATAATATAATATAATATAATATAATATAATATAATATAATATAATATAATATAATATAATATAATATAATATAATATAATATAATATAATATAATATAATATAATATAATATAATATATATAATTAATATAAATTATATATATTATATATATATATATATATATATAATAATATGTCGACAAGCAAGAAAATAAATGAAAGTGAGCTGTCCAGGCAGGACATGCGAACGCATGGAATTTGCACTGAAAGCCCATGCGATCGCATGGGCATCAGATTCAGGAAAGTTGTATAAATACAAATCGATTTCTGGTTCTCTGGCTCACTTATTTCTCTCGATCTCAATCTCTCTCAAGGTATATATATATTTATATTATTATTATTATTATTATAATTAAGATTTACATTATTATTAATTTTATAGTTAGGAGTATTATTATTAGTATTATTATACATAAAATATTACGACGAGGTTATGCCCGAACGATTTCAAAACAAGCTTTTTGAGCTGGATAGAGCTAAGGAAACTATAGGTTATAGCTATGGAGGTTATGGGTAATGTTCATGGGTATTGTTCGCAAGTCAAACCTAGCGTTTATCATCTCCGTTGCATCTACGTACTTTCCTGCAATATTGAATCACAATATTGATACATGAGCATTCATATCTTATCTTTTATATATTAATAGTGTATCCATGTCTAGTGCTCGAGTATATATGTTTATACATGCTTGTATGCTAAATTTCGTCGTTAGATAGTTTTACGATGAATCACGAATTTAATACATATACTACTGATATAAGGTATATGATATGCATGTTATTGGAAAGCTGGCGAAAAATTAATAACTTTTCATTTAGAGATCGCGTGATTTCGATGAACGGATTAAAAGATATGGTCAACTGAATTATGGTTAACGTTAATTGAAATTGTGTTTGAAACTGTAAATTAATATTTAAACAACTTGTCTATGAGATTGATAAATGGGATTTTTATATATTACTAATCGAGTAAATGAATTTCTATATAAGGCACTTTTTGTTTTGTTGATTAATTGTCAAAATTGACTGTCTTATCATGTTTTAAAGCTTTATAAACACTATAATCTGATTTTACAAGTATTGAAAAATTATGTGAAATAATAAAATATGTTCGATTGCCATGATAATTTAAATATAATATAGCTCCTGAAATAAATAATATTTTGAGTTTGATAAACTATAAATTCGTTCAATTATCAAGACTTATATTATGTTAATAAACATGTATAGATTTAAAGATCATATTAGGTCAGGTTGACTTTTGAGATAACTTTTGTTAACGTTTTCGAGCATTAGGATTGTGATACACTATGACCCGACCTAGCTTGTTAGACATGTATTGACCAACATATGTTCTCTAGGTTGAGATCTACGATTATTTTGCATTCTGAGTTTCGGTCACATTTCGGTAAATGACCTTATGTGCTGCTAAGGTGAGTTTCATTCGCTCCCTTTTTAATTGCTTTTGCAATCTATATTTTTGGGCTGAGAATACATACACTTTATTTTAAATGCAATGGATACAAGTACATACTAGATTCTACACCGAGTCTGAACCAAAAATCCCTTAGCTTTAGTAACTAGTAACTGCCGGTTATAAGAACTAGTGGGCGCGAATAGTGGTATATGGATCCATAGGGCTTGACATCCCCGTCTGTTCCAGGTATAGAAACCCTAGCCTGAACTATAAAATAGACGTATACTATTTGAGTTTACTACACGTTGGATTGCATGTATTGTACATGTTGGTTGCATGTATGTTAAAACAGGGGTACTTATTATAACATTAAAGTTTAGTTACTAGGGTGCTCAACTTCGTAGAATATTTTGATAAATGTTTCTGGATGAAACAACTGAAATCTTGTGATCCACCTTTATATACAGATTATGCGCAACATTAAAACTATGAACTCACCAACCTTTGTGTTGACACTTTTAAGCATGTTTATTCTCAGGTTCCTAGAAGTCTTTCGCTGTTTGCTTATACGTTATACAAGTTATGTGCATGGAGTCATACATGATTTATTCGTGAAAACTTTGCATTCACCAAATCATCACCATGTATCTTATTTTGACTGTATTGTCAACGGATATAGTATTGTAAACTATTATTTACAGTGATTGTCTATATGTAGAAATCACCAGACGTCAAAAACCTTGGAATTTGATATTCATTTATGGTGTGCTTTTTCAAAAGAATGCAATGTTTACAAAACATATCATGTAGAGGTCAGTACCTCACTGTGAAATTGATGAATGATGTATTCGTCCAAATGGATTTGGACAGGTCATCACAGTATTCGTTAATGACTTCAGCAGATACTGAATCATTTGGATTCTTTGAAGGCATGTTTAGTCTTTGTGATTTGTCCACGGCCTCCTTCATAGTTTGCTCAATTCGTTTTCAAGTTTCAAACCTTCTCTTTTTCTGAGCTTTACCAACACACTATTCTTTATCATCAATCTTCGACTGTTAAGGTCGTTTACAATTTTTGCTGCTTCATTCAGCTTTTTCAACATTCAGAGTATTAATTCGTAGCTTGGGTGCTTTTCAGAATTTCAGAATGGAAGATCATAATTCTAAGAGATAAATGTTATATGTATACATATATCTGTTGATGTAGAAATGCTGCAAGATTTGAAATACTAATTGCTAATTCCCGGTAGTTGGTATGGCAATTATTGTTACAAGATGTAGATGAGTACATGATAGGGTTTCAATGAATATAATGATTTTTCGGAAGGTAAAAGATCAATGAAGTTGTTGATAAGTTTACTGCTAATGTGGTAGGATATAAACGGTTCCCCGGTAACGATGACGAAAAGAGCAAACGTATATATCACAGTTATAATAAGGCTTATTCGGATGAAAAGTTGAAGTTGATTTGCTGAATCAGAATCGAAGAATGTAACATATTAATTGTGAATTTATATATCTCTCGGGTATTACCTACCCGTTAAAAGTTTCACAAGTAATATTTTGTACCAGAGAATTTTATTACAGTCTTTATGAAAATATATGTATGTATATTTTCTTCAGATATAATACAGATTTAATGAGTTAATATAATATTGAACTCATTTAATTTACCGTTGGAATTATTATTGAGAAAACCCTAAAACTTTAGAAATTACGTAACCTTCGCTGAGTATTTCTTCCACTTGAACGAAATTATGAATTACTACTTCGTTATTCATCTATTGATATTTCTTTGATGGATGATGCTAGTGTTTGTGGAATTCTTGTGAACTTCGCAAGGTACGAATGATGTTTTTCTTAGTAAATTTCGAGTACATCGAAGATGAAAGTGTAAAATTAAACATATAATTGAATAATACACTTGGTTTATTATGAAATGGAATTTATTAAGTTGAAGTAGAGATTATAGTTAACGATTGTTAAATCGTTAATGAAGGATGTACATCATAGCATATTAGTAACATGAATTAACCGAGTAATATCTACCAGTTATGATTCACACGTAATAGCTTAGTACAAAAAGATTTATTTTGATCTCAAAATTCATATATATATAAAATATACATATAATTTCTTCAAGGGGAATGAGTTAATACTTCATAACTCGTTGATACAATATACGTGTTGTTGATTTGTGATGATGTTGGTGATTATGGAATTGGCAGAGCTTGTAGTGCTAAAGGTTTTGCCGGTGTTGATGATACTGATGGTGATGCTGGTGGTACTGCTGGTGGCACTTGTATCACAAGTCTAGCTTGTAAATTACGCACCATCCTTTTCAGGGTTTCTACTCTTTCTTCTATCATTTCGGTCCACTTATCTGATTTATGATTAAGGCTAGAATAGATAATCTCTAAGACTTTAGAGATTACATAATCACCGCATAATGTTTCTCCAATGAAGTTATGAATCAATACTTCATCAGTTATTGTTGTTGGTACTCCTTGGTATCTATGGTGCGTATGACGTTGATGTTCGTGGGACAATTTGTGATGTTCAATCATGGGATGTGGATGTTGTTGGTGGTGGTAATTGTACTGTTGGTATTGATGATGGTGGTACTGTTGATGCCAGTGATGCTGCTGGTGACTGTAATCTTTGCACCATATTCTCCAAAGCCACTACCCGAGCGCGAAGCTCGTTGACTTCTTCTACTATACCGGGATGATTGGTGGTTTGGATGAGCGGGTGAATAAGATCTAGAATTTGAGATAGTATATAATCATGACGAGATACTCTGGAAATGAGAGAGAAAATGGTATTACGAACAGGTTCGCCGGTAAGTGCTTCAGGTTCTTCGCCAAGAGGGGAATGTGGTGGATGGAAGGGATCGCCTTCTTCTTATCTCTAATGATTAAGTAGACTACGAACCCATCCCCAATTCATTCAAAATAGATGATGGCTAATTGGTTGATCCATTCCGGTCACACTGCTTTCGAAGCTCAGGTCGAAATCCATATCGGAATAGCTGTCGGAATCTGAGGAATTCGAACTAGATGCGGGATCCATATTGTATAATCAGGGAAATGATTTTTGATATGTAATAGATTATAGGACTTAGATTTAGTATTCTTCAATTCATAATTTACATATGTATATATAATACCAAAATCCCGTAAGTTACGGAGGAATCTTCGAAAGATGTCAGACAAAGTTTACAGTAACATATATGCTAAGATATGAATTCGTCTGTACACTATCTATGCAATAAATATAGGAAAATGTGTCTAGACTTAAGAATGATAAGCAAGTAATTTCTCACAAGAAATGATAAGCAAAACTCGATAAAAACATATACGTTCATAGTCCAGACTCACTAATGCCTCATAACAATTACCAGTTATATACACTAATGCAAATTCTGGTTCCCTATGACCTGAAGCTCTGATACCAACTGTGATGACCCGTCCAAATCCATTTGGACGAATACATCATTCATCAATTTCACAGTGAGGTACTGACCTTTACATGATACGTTTTGTAAACATTGCATTCTTTTAAAAAGACACACCATAAATGAATATAAAATTCCAAGGCTTTTAACGTTTGATGATTTCTACATATAGACAATTACCATAAATAATAGTTTACAATACTACATCTGTTGACAATGCAGTCAAAATAAGATACATGGTGATGATTTTGTGAATGCAACGTTTTCTCGAATAAAGCATGTATGACTCCATGCACATAGCATGTATAACATATAAGCAAACAGCGGAAAACTTCTAGGAACCTGAGAATAAACATGCTTAAAAGTGTCAACACAAAGGTTGGTGAGTTCATAGTTTTAATGTTGCGCATAATCTGTATATAAAGGTGGACCACAAGATTTCAGTTGTTTCATCCATAAACGTTTATCAAAATATTCTACAAGATTGAGCACCCTAGTAACTAAACTTTAACGTATATATAATAAGTACCCCTGTTTTAACATACATGCAACCAACATGTACAATACACACAAACCAACGTGTACTAACTCAAATAGCATACATATGTTTTATAGTTCAGGCTAGGGTTTCTATACCTGGAACAGACGGGGATGTCAAGCCCTATGGATCCATATACAATTATACGTGCCCACCAGTCCATATTCTATGTACTGGCTGCTACTAGTTACCAAAGTTAAGAGATTTTCCGTTTAACTCAGTGTAGAATTAAGTATGTACTTGTATCCATTGCGTTTAAAATAAATTGCATGTATTCTCAGCCTAAAAAATATTTAAAGCATTTAAAAAGGGAGACTATAAACTCACCTTAGCACATAAAGTTATTCACCAAAATGTGACCGAAACTCGTAATGCAAAGTAACCGTAGATCTCAACCTAGAGAATTTAGCTTTTTATATTACAAACTTTTTATATTCATCAATAATACAAACTTTTTATATTCATGATATCATGTGCTTACTCTGTTAATCAAATATAGCTAAAGACCATCTATCAACTAACTCACCTTATAACCATAAGGGTGGTGGTGGCATGGTAAGACCCTTACCTTCTAATGTGGAGGTCAAGGGTTCGATTCCTTGCACCCACAAAGTTATTCTCCCTCATGGCCACGGAATTTCGCCTGCAATGACTCCGGGTTGCTCGCAAAGCGGGTAGTCATCCTGGGATTAGTCAGTTAAAAAATGTTGGATACCCAGGTTATCAAAAAAAAAAAAACTAACTCACCTTTTTTTTTTTTTTTTTGACAGGTGTGTTAAATCATACTCAACCCTATGTTAGACAATCTATACATAACTAAAGACTAACTCCTAAAGACTGACTCCTAATGTCAATAAATGAGCTTCATTTAGCCTTTTCATTTGATTAATCTTCTATTCTCTACATATTTATGTAATTAATCAAAAGGAAAAAAAGAATACGGTTTATTGGATATGTAATTACACGCGTCCCTTCAGATTTCCTTTTGTTTTTGAAACCCGCTGCCTAAATAACCTCTGCTATGGAGGAACGTGGATACCCTCCTTTTTCATTGAATCAAATTAGGTTCCTTCTCTTACTCTCGCCTCATCATGCTTCACTCAACCCTAAATTACAGCTTTCTGTCGTCCAGCGAACCACACCTTCCTTCTTCTCTCTCTATTTCTGGAAGCATATCGCTGCCGTTGGTTCATCTTTTCAATAACCATATTTACGGGTTCTTTAAATTATCCGTTATAACTTCAATGACTGTTATTGTTCGAATTCAATTCCTTACCCTCTATTTCACATACTTGGATCCCAGAAAAGTAACCGATTTGTGGAATTGACTTTTGATTTGAATTGTGGAGTTGAAGAGATGTTCCAGATTCCTTATAAGGTTCATTGGTACATGGCTATAAATTCCAGTTACCTGCCTTATTGTTACATATATCAAACAAGAAATCAAATTGTAATTCAATGGCTGAGGGTAAGGCAATCGGGACATCTGTTGTGAACACCAAAACATACGTTTTCCTCCATGAGCTTGAATTAGTCAATTTGATTATAGTTTTTACATGTTCTTTGTTTTCCCCTGCATCATAATTTTATGAATGGTAAACTAATGTTTTACAGGTATAAGGTGAACCAACTGTAATTTTTAAAGGTAGTACTCAATCTCGCATAAACATCATTCCTTTATTTACTGTTTTAAGTATAGTTTATTTTTAACTACCTAGCATGAAGTAAAATATATATTTCTGACTTGAGTCATTGTTATGTTCAATTAAGCCATTATAACCTGAATTTCTTTGACGCAAATAAAGACGACGTCATTCGTCAGTAGGAACACCCTAATTACCAGGTTCGTTTTCTCATTAAATAAGTATCAGTACACTTGATTGCTACGTGTAATACATGAAAATTAAAGTTATCACAACCATTACAAAGTGTGTTGTTTCTTTGTGTATATGAACTTCGTATCGACCCTAAATATGTATATATGAAAACTCAATTAATGTTATTTAGTGTATGTAGTCCTTTATTGTAGATAACTATTCTTTGATTAGGTTAGTGTTGATGAATACAGGTTAGGTATAATAAACGAGCCAATAGAAGCCAAGGCAGCCATGTTTTGTGAATATGTCAAACCAGGTCAACATGGGAATTTTGTATTTATGGGATTATTTGTGATTATGTCTGTGGATTTGCATGTTTAATGTCCAGATTCATGTACTATTAATAAACGAATCAGCGACAGTCAAAGCAGTCATCTTTTGTGAGTTGGTCAAACCAGGTCAACATGGACCACTTAATGAATCGAAAACAGTTGATGTGTAGCAGGCTACATTATGATTTAGGTGTATATTTTTAGGATGCTATTTGTGAATTGGGTCTTAACGACATAAACAACTCTAGTTAATGTAATAGAATTTTGCCAAAAAAAGTTCAAAAGTTGTCATACAATGCCTTGGTTTGGTCCCAAAATTACAAAGAGGTCCAAAGCCCAACCTGTGACCATCTCACATAAGTGGTGCAGCTTCACTTTTGTCGTTAGGTCAATGCAGTTCAAAGACAACAATTGAATAGGATCTAATCAATGTAGGATTATGCTTTGATGATTTATCGTTGTTGATGCACTTTGAGTTTGCCAATATGCACTCTTTGAAACATGTTAAACTCAGCTTCTATATTTTAAAGATAGCCCATTACACTCTCAATTTTAAATTATGTCCAGTGATGTGTTTCATATACGCCTGTTTCATTGTATGCAGCCCAAAAAAAAAACCACCACACAAAAAAAAATTTAAAGCAGGTCCCTGACCTGTTTTAAAATTCTGCTGATTTTATTTTGCTGTGATGGTCATGTAATATTTCATTGTCTTGCATTCAATGTTCTCTAAATATCGGCAGAATTGAATGTGGAATTCTAACTTACTTTTACTTTGTCACTTCAAATGCTTTTCCAAATTTCCCTTATGTCGAGATCGTCATATATAATAAAATTATTTCCCGGTACGCAACTCCATCCTATATGACGTATATTACGAATGACAAATTTTTGCTGCATCTTTTCCTTTTGCATTCTTTACAACCCAAAAAAAAAAAGTTATCCCTCACCCCTATTACAAAACCTGCAGAACCGATTAGTGTAGGACTGCAATACGTCCGTGTTCATTATGTTCATTATTTACATTGTAATTCTTTTTCATTTCAACAGGAACAATCGTGCTCACACTACTTTTGTGAGAGTCGCATGCACAACAACACCCCTTTGGTCCAAGTTTCAACTGACTCGGTTCATTCCCCATTTATATAAGGTTTTTATTCATGAAAGTAGTTATTTATGTTTTATCATTTATATGCCTATGTACCTTTTTGTATAACCAATACGGTTATCTGCAACATATGTGTATATTGTTTAGCCGATTCCCAGTTGTTCATATTCTTCATCTTTCACGTTCATTTCCTTACAACTCTAACTTTTGCTTGGAGTTTAAATTCGCTATTTGAGTTATGTTCTCTAAACTATATTTGAAGGTTACTTTTATTGTTACTTTTGTTGTTCATAATCGATAATGTAAGACAGGTTACGAAATTATCGTCCGTTTGGGAGTAAGCTAAATTAGCTTATATAATGTAAACTGAGTAATAGTTTATTTATTTATTTTTTTTATTATTATTTTGATGTCAAAGCAGAGGGGTATAAAATACTATTAAATTTTTGCAGGAAATACTATTAAATACGATACAATTTTACACAAGATATTTATTTATTTATAGAATGGATATACTTAAACCTTGCTACAACACTTATAGGCAGTGTACCTAATCGTACAGTAGTGTAGTTTTTAGTAAGTCCGGTTCGTTCCACAGGGAAATCTTTAAACAAAGCTCAACGCTATATTAGTTTACTTTTATAAAAATACAAATATATATATAAGTAATATTATTATTATAAAGGGGGGTTTTTACCGTTTAATGACCGGTTTGTCGATTTTAAGACTTTAGTCGCAGTTAAAACCTAATGTAAAATATTAAATAAATAAAAGACGTAATTTAAAGCGTAAAGTAAATAACGATAATGAAATTGCGAATAATAAAAGTGCGATAAAATAAAATTGCGATAATTAAAAAGTACGATAATTAAAAGTGCAATTAAATATAATAACAATAAAAAAATGTGATAATTAGAAGTGCAATTAAATATAAAATAAAGGAAATTAAATATGAAATAAAAGAATTATGCTTATTTAAACTTCCGTAATCATGATGTTTGACGTGTTGATTTTAGTTTTATGCCCATGGGTTAATTGTCCTTTGTCCTGGATTATTTAATATGTCCGTCTGGTTTTTGTCCATAACAGTCCATCAGTCATAAATATAAAGTGCGAGTGTCCTCGTCAAATTATTATTATACCCGAAGTTAAATATTCCAACTAATTGGGGATTCGAATTGTAACAAGGTTTTAATACTTTGTTTAATGAATACACCAGGTTATCAACTGCGTGTAAACCAAGGTTTTACTACTTTGTTAACAATTACACCAATTACCCTTGAATGTAATTTCACCCCTGTTTTAATTATTCTAGTGGCTATTAATCCATTCCCGTGTCCGGTTAAATGAACGATTATTCGTACATATAAATACCCCGCCCATCGTGTCCGATCGAGTGTATATGGTAATTTATAGGGACGCCCAATTGTAAATCTTTATATTAACATTAACAAACTATCATTTAGTTAAACAAATATAAAGCCCATTAATAGCCCATAGTCTAATTTCCACAAGTGTCGTTCTTTTGTCCAAACCCCAATTATGGTACAAAGCCCAATTACCCAATTTTAGTAATTAGCCCAACATCATGATTACTTCGTTTTAAATAAGCATAATAATAACTTAGCTACGAGACATTAATATAAAAAGGTTGAACATAACTTACAATGATTAAAAATAGCGTAGCGTTACACGGACAGAATTTCGACTTACACCCTTACAATATTCGCTAACATACCCTTATTATTAGAATTATAATTAAAATTAAAATTAAAATTAAAATATAAATATAAATATATACGATATAGATAGAGAGATGGATATATTTGGTGGTTTTTTCGATCAGAATTCGTTTGCTTTTATAGGAAGTTTCTGAAATTGGGGCTCCGCGACTCGCGGCCCTTTTGGCCTTCAAACTCCGCGAGTCGCGGAGATTGAAATTACAGCTCACATCTTTTGGAGTCTTTCTTGCCGACGGATTTTATATATAAATATAAAATATAAATAATTAATATAATTATTTATATATTATATTATATTCTTGTGCATAGTAGACTTGTAATTTTTAGTCCGTTGCGTCGAGCGTTGAGAGTTGACTCTGGTCCCGGTTCCGGATTTTCGAACGTCCTTGCGTACAATTTTATATTTTGTATTTTGCGTTTTGAATCTTGTACTCTTGTAATTTCGAGACGTTTCTTATCAATAATTGGAACCTCTTTGATTGTCTTTTGTACTTTTGAGCTTTTTGGTCGTTTGCGTCTTCAATTCGTCGAATCTGTCTTTTGTCTTCACCTTTTATTATTTAAACGAATATCACTTGTAAATAGAACAATTGCAACTAAAAGCTTGTCTTTCTTGAGGAATAATGCTATGAAATATATGTTCGTTTTTAGCATTATCAAATATTCCCACACTTGAGCGTTGCTTGTCCTCAAGCAATATCGTCTTGAAATACTAGAATCACTTCTTTATTCTTCACACTTTGTACATCAGTGATTTCTATACGGCGGTATAAACAATGGTAGTAACGATATGGTTTACAGTCCCACATGACTATAAAAATTTAGATCCATTAAGGAAATTGGATCTTTATGAAAACATTTGATCTTTTGAAAATTAAATCTAGTTTTTACCCTAGATAAGTTTTCCGGGATAACCCTTTACCGGTGTTTGCAAAATATTTTTGTGGGTTTGGTGGGTTTTAGATTTGAAAATTTTAGCTCAAAACTTGCGGTTTTGTGTCACCCACTTGCTAACCTTGTATTTGGAAAGCAACACGTCCAGTTTACTTGTCCCGTATATTACCTTTCGGTAAACTACCGTCCGGTTGTAAAGGAAAGTTTGAACAAGCAACTGTTAAGGCAATGTCCCGTGACATGCTTTTGATTATGGTCTATAACGTGTCGGACTCAATTACTATCCTTGGTAGGAGCAATAGTAAAGCTCACCCTTATAATTTTTCGATCTGGCACAAGGTCCTGTCTTTGACCACTATGCAACCACCGTTCTTACGGTTGACACCCGATTTAGTTCAGGTGACCTAATGAATTCCAGGTGAATTCCTAGGATTTTACGTTCAATGGTAATGAACGCATTGAAAATAGGGTTTTCAGAAAACAAATCGGTTTGTAATTTTGATCAAAATATTTTCTCGTTTAAGCTCGAGTTTAGATATCATTGAATTCCATGAGTTTGTAATTCTCAATCTTTAAAGTCAATCTCTAGGATTGAGTAATATCAGTCTTAAAAGCTGATTTTTAATCTTTAAGGAGATTATCCTTTCTGGGGATCTGATTCATTAGTCTTATCCAGCTAATTTGCATGGTGCCCCCCCCATTGTACGAGATAAATCCTTCTCATGGTTAGGATAAATCTGACCACTTGGCGACCCTGTTTAATGCTGAGGTCCGTGGATTTCCAACCGATTTTAGTGATGACTTTTCTAGATTTTTCGTCAACCTACAGCTGGTCTGGACGACAACTTCATGACCTAAATCAAGAAGCGCGTGTCTTTTTCGGAAGACTTTACTTCCTTTTAATGATGGAATTAATTCATCGTGTAGATCCATCTCTTCTTTTCTTTTATCGGGTAAAACAGTTTAGTTTAGTCCACAGCAAAAGTATTTTCAGTTATTTGTTACAGATATATGTGACATATGTTTAAAATAACTTGGTAAATTTTCCCACACTTGGCTTTTTATTTTTCTTTTTATCGTCCTCTATTCCATTTTAAATGAATTTTGACATTTTAGTTTGTTTCTTAATTTATGTCCTTTCCGAGGTAACAATAATTTCGGTGTTAAAACCTAGTTTTATCGTTCATAAATATGTATAAACATGATTTTGAATTCATTTAATTGAAAATTTTGAAAAATCGTACTAGAATTGGGTAGTCAGTATATAAGACTAGGGCTGTTCTTTATTATCAGAGAGCACTAGATTCTAATACAACTACTGCTTTACTAGTATTTTTAATGGTAACCAAGTGTATAAAGTAAAAAATTTTAAAATCCGAAAGAATTTAACCCCTTCCCACACTTAAGATCTTGCAATGCCCTCATTTGCAAGAAATCAGTAACAATTTAAATTATTGAGGGTGATTTGTGTGAAAATGATTAAATTTTACCAAAGTTTCCAAATATATTGGCGTTTGTTTGCTGAATGATAAATGGTGCACATCATTTGTTCATTCCGTCTTGTTGATATTTCACATATATTTTGCATCTTGTCGTCAAAATTAGTTGCTTTTGCTGAACTTAATGCCAGTCTTTGAAAATGCGTTGTTTTACCCTGTTGTGTACATAAGATAAACTGCAAACATATATACATATTTTTGAAGTTTGGTATATTACCCCACATTCAAAAATTATTAAAATCTAAGAATAAAAGTTAGATAATTATAAAAATGATTACAATATTAACAAAAGTATTAAACGTATCAATAATTACAAATTACAAAATAAAAAAAAAAATAAGTATACCAAGGATGATATTGGTACCAATAGGGGTTCCAGGCATAACCATAAGTGCTATAGAATGCTTCGGCAGGGTCATACGCAGGATATGGTGGCTGCATCTCTATAGACCAAGGAGGGAAGATGGGTTTCGGTGTAGGAATATAGTTTCTACCTATATGTTGGCAATGAGCTATGATTTGGTTCTGATGAACTTGCCAATCTTCAAATGCTCTCTGTCTAGCATTTTCGTATTCCTGAGAAGCTATAAACCTATGCATTTCTTGCATCTCATTCCCCCCTCCTACATTACCTTGTTGCTGGTTTCTCTCCACCTGTGGATGTCTACCATGGTATCGTACTGCGGCGTTATTTCGCCTCTTCAAAACTTTCGCACCATGGTATACATTTAAACCTATAGTATCGCGGGGTTCCGGTTCTTCTACTAATAATCCCCCCCGACTTATATCCACACCGAGATATTCACCAATCAAAGTAATAAAAATACCACCTCCTATTATGCTATGTGGTCGCATCCCCCGAACCATAGCTGATAAATAATAACCCACACAATATGGTATACTTACAGCGCTTTGTGGGTCTTGAATACACATATGGTAAAACAAATCCTGTTCATTTACTTTTTCTTTGTTCTTACCCCTTTGTGTAATCGAATTAGCTAAAAACCTATGTATCACTCTTAATTCGGCTCTATCTATATCCAAATAAGAGTAATTTCCCCCTTTGAAACGGTGATGGCTTGTCATTTGACTCCACACACCGTGTGTATCAAAATTCTCATCTATCTTTCTACCGTTTAGTATCAATCCTCTACAATCGGCAGACGCTAACTCCTCAGGCGTATATATACGTAAAGCCTGAGCCATGTCCAGTAAAGACATGTGGCGCATCGAACCTCCTAACAAAAATCTAATAAAAGAACGATCGGTTAAACTAGCTACCCGATCATTCAACTCTATACTACATAACAATTCTTCACACCATACTTAAAATTTGAAATGCATAAAATTAAAAATTTATATTTTAAAAATTAAAAATTCACACCAAACTTAATTTAAAAATTTATAAATTCATATCAAACTTATATTAATTTTTCAAATATTTACAATTTTAAATATATTGTTTTTACAAAGTTTACAATATTAATTTAAGATTTAAATATTAATTTTAAAAACATGGTAAAAAAATAAAATAAAATTAAAAATCTTTTTGTCTTTTTATCCTACTTTAATCAATCAAATATTATCAAAAATATGCGCCCCTCTTTTCGGTAAAGTAATTTCGGTTCCAAGACTTAATTTAACTCATGACGAATTTTTGAAATATTTTGTGTTGATTGATTAAAGATATTTATACCTTAAGAATAAACGTTAAATTTCGCAGTGATGTAATAAATTTTTGAATGATATCAATAATTTCGGTCGCCAAACCTAATTTTATTCAATATCAATTTAATACTTTTTAGCGAACAAATTAGCGTTTATTATCAAAAGGTTAAAAATAAAAATAAAAATAAAAACTGTACAGACATACCTGTGAAATAGATTTCTTAGTTATATGATCTATCCCATTCATAAGATAGTCGGTTTAATTGGTTTTCCATGGCTACATAGGCGTAACCTCGAGCATTCAGTGTCTTTTCTTCTAAACATATGAACGGTCCGTCTCTGCATAAAGTAACAAATTCGGTATTTGAATAGGTTTGATTATTTGAACATTTACCTCCATGTGACCATTTTCCGCATTTGTGACATCGTTCTAGGTGTCGTGCTCTTCTTTTCGCTGCGGATTTTGATTTTCCTTTACCAAATTGTAACTTATTATCTTCGCATCTGGATTCTTTTCTAACTCCGTCCATTCTTTCTCTGATTACTGATACTATTTCACTCGGTAGTATGTCATTATTACGTTTAGTGATCAAAGCGTGTAGGATTAGACCATGGTTTAGTTCACAGGCAGTCTTCATTTTGTAAAAACCTAAAAAAAATAAAAATTCAGAATGGGGGGAGAAGACTAGTTCTTTAGGGTCTGCTAGGGAAAGACCATTCGGGTTCCATTTTCGAGAACTACACGAAAACAGACAATCTAACTCTAACAGAAATACATATTATCCTTTAAAGACTTGATTCTCCCCACACTTAGTTAGCTGTGGTGTCGAAATTGTGATTAACTTCGTTGTCGACTTCCATCGGACCATGTATGTAATGTTTAACTCTGTGACCATTAACTTTAAATTCAATCCCATTTGAATTTATTAATTCTATCGTTCCGTATGGGAAAACTCTTTTGACTATGAATGGTCCAGACCATCTTGATTTCAATTTTCCAGGAAATAGCTTGAATCGTGAATTGAAAAAAAGAACTCTGTCTCCTTCTTTAAATTCTTTTGAACTTTTGATTCTTTTATCATGCCATTTCTTCGTTCTTTCTTTATAGATTAACGAATTTTCGTATGCTTCATGTCTTAATTCTTCTAATTCATTTAGTTGACTTAATCGTAGACGTCCAGCTTCATGTAAATCAAGATTACATGTTTTCAAAGCCCAAAATGCTTTGTGTTCAATTTCTACTGGAAGATGACATGCTTTTCCATAAACAAGTCTAAAAGGTGTGGTTCCAATTGGAGTTTTGTAGGCTGTTCTAAAAGCCCAGAGTGCATCCTCCAATTTAATGGACCATTCCTTCGGATTTGATCCTACGGTTTTCTCTAGAATACGTTTTAAAGTTCGGTTTGTATTTTCAACTTGTCCACTTGTTTGTGGATGATATGCGGTGGAGATTTTATGAGTTACTCCATATCTTTTAAGAACTTTCTCAAGTTGATTATTACAGAAATGAGTACCCCGATCACTTATTAAAGCTTTCGGTGTTCCAAACCTTGCAAAAAGACGTTTTAAAAAGTTGACTACAACTCGTGCATCGTTAGTTGGGAGAGCTTGTGCTTCCGCCCATTTAGATACATAATCAATGGCTACGAGTATATATAGATTATTATTAGATTTTGGAAATGGACCCATAAAGTCAATACCCCAAATGTCAAATACTTCACATACTTGGATGACATTTTGTGGCATTTCATCACGTTGACTTATTTTTCCGGCCCTTTGACATGCATCACAAGATTTGCAAAGAAGGTGTGCGTCTTTGTAAATTGTAGGCCAATAGAATCCAGCTTCATAAACTTTTCTTGCTGTTAGTTGAGGCCCATAATGCCCTCCTGTTGGTCCTGTGTGACAATGGTTTAAAATTTTACTAGCTTCATCTCCAAATACACATCGGCGTATTATTCCATCGGGACAACTTTTAAACAGGTGTGGATCTTCCCAGAAATAGTGTTTTATATCACTGAAGAATTTCTTTCGTCTTTGGTACGATAATCCTTTTTCAAGGAATCCACAAACTAAGTAGTTTGCATAGTCTGCAAACCATGGGATTTCTTTATAATCTATCTTCAATAGATATTCATCAGGAAAGTTGTCTTGTATGGCCGATTCATTTAGAACTTCTAATTCGGGATTTTCAAGACGAGAAAGATGATCAGCGGCGAGATTTTCTGCTCCTCTTTTATCTCGGATTTCAATATCAAACTCTTGTAAGAGTAAGATCCAATGGATTAATCTTGGTTTAGCATCTTGTTTTGAAAATAGGTATCTAAGAGCAGAATGGTCAGTATAGACCACCGTTTTTGCGAGAACGAGATATGATCGAAATTTGTCAAAAGCAAAGACAATAGCAAGGAGTTCTTTTTCAGTAGTTGTATAGTTTGTTTGTGCTCCTTGTAACGTCTTACTAGCATAATATATAGGTTGAAATCGTTTTTCAATCCTTTGTCCTAAAACGGCTCCCATTGCAAAATCACTTGCATCGCACATTAGTTCAAATGGTAGATTCCAATTTGATGTTATCATGATCGGCGCATTAGTGAGTTTCTCTTTAAGAATATTAAAAGATTTGATACACTCATCTGAAAAGATGAATGGCGCATCCTTTTCTAGGAGTTTATTCATAGGAGTGGCAATTTTAGAAAAATCTTTTATGAAACGTCGGTAAAAACCGGCATGCCCTAGAAAACTCCTAACTCCTCTAACATTGGTGGGATGTGGAAGTTTAGCAATTACATCTACTTTAGCTCTATCCACTTCAATTCCTTCTTTTGAAATTTTATGTCCAAGAACGATGCCTTCTTTAACCATGAAATGGCATTTCTCCCAATTAAGTACTAGATTTGATTTTTCGCATCTAATTAGCATTCGTTCCAGATTAACTAGACATGATTTAAATGTATCACCGAAGACTGAAAAGTCATCCATGAATACTTCCATGCATTCTTCTATCATGTCGTGAAAAATCGCCATCATACACCTTTGAAAGGTTGCAGGGGCGTTACAAAGTCCAAATGGCATGCGTTTGTAAGCAAAAGTACCATAAGGGCACGTGAATGTGGTTTTCTCTTGATCTTCGGGTGCTATTGGAATTTGAAAATATCCGGAAAATCCATCTAGAAAACAATAGTAACTATTTCCGGCTAATCTTTCCAACATTTGATCTATGAAAGGTAAGGGAAAGTGATCTTTTCTGGTGGCGTCATTTAATTTTCTATAATCAATACATACACGCCATCCTGTTACAGTCCTAGTAGGAATAAGCTCATTTTTCTCATTTGTAATGACAGTCATGCCACCCTTCTTAGGCACGCATTGAACTGGGCTTACCCATGGACTATCAGAGATTGGATAAATTAAACCTGCATCTAGCAGTTTAATAATCTCTTTCTTAACTACATCTTGCATATTAGGATTTAGTCTTCGTTGGCGTTGCACATACGTATTATGACCTTCTTCCATAAGGATTTTATGTGTGCAATACGAAGGACTTATTCCTTTAATATCATGAATCTTCCATGCAATGGCTGGTTTATGAGCTTTCAACACAGAAATGAGTTGTGATTTTTCATTTTCAGTAAGAGAAGACGATATTATTACAGGTAATTCAGATTCACCATGTAAATAAGCGTATTCCAAATGGTTTGGAAGTGGCTTTAACTCTAATTTCGGAGGTTCTTCTATCGATGATTTATATCGATATCTGTCTTCTTCTTTTAGCATTTGAATTTCTTCTGTTGTTGGTTCATATCCATTAGCTATTAGTGTAGCTAACATTTCAGCTTCATCAATTGGTTCATTACCTTCTCCTAAAGAACATTCTCCTGTTCCTTGTAATTCTGGAAATTCTTCTAATAATTCTGCATGTGCATCTATAGTTTGAATATAATAACATGTATCATCTGCAGATTGTGGTTGTTGCATTGCTCTATCAACTGAAAAGGTAACACTCTCATCCTCTATACTTAGGGTCAGTTTCTTACCGAACACGTCTATCATTGCTTTAGCCGTGTTTAAGAATGGTCTTCCTAATATGAGAGGAACTTGAGAATCTTCTTCCATGTCCAAAACAACAAAATCTACTGGAAATACTAAATTACCAACTTTAACTAGCATGTTCTCCATTATCCCTCTAGGATATTTTATTGATCTATCGGCTAGTTGTATGCTTATTCTGGTTGGTTTTAATTCTCCAAGGTCTAGTTTAGTGTATAGTGAATACGGCATTAGATTTATACTAGCACCTAAGTCTGCCAATGCTTCTATTGAACTAAGACTACCCAGAAAACATGGAATTGTGAAACTTCCTGGATCAGATAATTTTTCTGGTATCTTATTCAACAGCACTGCTGAACAATTAGCATTCATAGTAACAGCCGAGAGTTCTTCCATTTTCTTTCTATTTGAGATTAGATCTTTCAAGAATTTAGCATATCTTGGCATTCCTAAAATCACATCAATGAAAGGAAGATTTACATTTATCTGTTTAAACATATCCAAAAATTTGGATTGCTCGGCTTCAAGTTTTTCTTTCTTCATTTTACTCGGGTAAGGAAGTGGTGGTTGGTATGGTTTAACATAAGGTTTATCCTTAACTGTGTTATCTTCATTAACTTTTTCAACTACCGGTTCTTTTTCCTTATCTTGATCAGGTTGTGGTTCTTGTGGAGTAGGAATAGTTTCATCAGAAGTTACAGGTATTTCAGGTGGTTTAAGTGTTGTACCACTTCTTGTGGTAATAGCTTTAGCTGTTTCATTCCTGGGGTTAGCATTTGTATCACTAGGTAGACTTCCCGGTTTTCTTTCACCTATTAACCTTGCTAGGTTACTTACTTCTTGTTCCAGATTTTGAATAGAAGCTTGTTGATTTCTAAATGCTTGAGCATTTTGTTCATTTGTTTGTTTTTGAGATGTGAAAAACTGCGTTTGAGTTTCAACTAGCTTCGTCATCATATCTTCTAAATTCGGCTTTTTATCATCGGTTTGTTGTGGTGGTTTGTTTTGAAAATTAGGTCTTTGCTGGTTATAAGTATTATTGGATACTTGTTGATTGCTAGGACCTTGTTGGTTGTTGTATGGAATATTTCGGTTATAATTCTGGTTTTGATTGTAAATTGGTCTTGGCGGTTGATAATTATTCTGATAATTATTTCCAGGCCTTTGGTTTATGTATGAAATATTCTCTCTTTGTTCCATTGTTAATTCAATACTGAGACAATCTTTTGTCAAATGTGGTCCTCCACACTGCTCACAACTAATTCGTATTGAGTGAATATCCTTAGTCATCTTTTCCATTCGTCTCTCCACAGCATCTATCTTTGCGGAAATGGAATCTAAGTCATGACTAGGATCGGCTCTAGCTGCTTTAGATGATCTAACGATATCTTTTTCTTGGTGCCACTCATGTGAGTGGGAAGCAGTATTATCAATAATTTTGTAAGCATCAGTTTCGGTTTTCTTCATAATAGAACCACCAGCTGCTATATCTATGTCTTTTCTTGTAGTGATGTCGCATCCTTGGTAGAATATTTGTACTATTTGACAGGTGTCTAAACCATGTTGCGGACATCCTCTTAACAACTTTCCATATCTTGTCCATGCCTCATATAGAGTTTCATTTGGTTTCTGTGTGAACGTAACAATTTCTGCTTGAAGTCTTACGGCTTTAGATGCAGGAAAGAATTGTTTAAGAAATTTGTCAACTAAAACATCCCATGTATCGATCGCTCCTTCAGGTAACGATTCCAACCAATCTTTGGCTTCTCCCTTTAAAGTCCAGGGAAATAACATGAGATATATCTGTTCATCCTCCAGTTCTCGGATTTTAAATAGTGTGCAGATCCTATTAAAGGTACGTAGATGTTCATTTGGATCTTCCTTCGGCGCACCACTAAATTGGCATTGATTAGTCACCATGTGTAGAATTTGTCCTTTGATTTCATAATCTGGCGCATTAATGTCTGGATGAGTAATTGCGTGACCTTGGCCAGTGCGTTTAGCTCTCATTCGGTCTTCCATACTAAAAGGTTCCAGATTCTCCATAATTGAATTTGTTGAATCGGTATCACTAGATGATTCTGATTTAATGGTTCGTTCCTCAACAATCTCTGTTTGAATGATTGGTGGTTCCGGAGGAAAATTTAGTGGTTCAGGATCTACGAACCGTTCCTGAATATTCTCCGGATTCTCAATTGTGAGGTTGGGTTCAAAAAATGGATTATCGGAGATTTGAATTGGAGTACTTGGTCGACTGGATGACGATTCTAAAGAAAAATCAACGGCGATTATATTTGCAAAATGTCTTGATCTAGTTACAGGTGGTGAACGTACAAAAGGTGATGAACGTCTTGCTCGGTGCATTCACTGAATATCCTATTAGTTTTTAAAAGGAAAGAAAAATTATAATAAGTTATCCAATTAATAGACTTTTCTGATTTTGCCCACGTTTCGAATAGCCAAAAGATGCAGCAGAGGGGCAGGATTCGTTTGGTCTCAATATAATTGAGGACTGTTTGGCTCCAATAACCCGGTCCACGTACAAATCCAACTATTACTACGAACCAGAAAATTTTGATGTCTATCAATTTAACCACTCAAAATAAATTTTCGTAATTTTAAGAAATTTAGATAAGAAGTAGAAAAAATTCTAAGTCCTAAAAACTAGAATGGCGAGAAATAAGAGAGAAAAAGAGTTCGTCGAAAAAGGTCGAAAAAGAAAAATGGTTGAAAAATAAAAGGTGACGGAAAAATAAAAGAAACTTATAAAAACTTAAAAATACTTAACTAACCTAATCTTATTACTACAACTAACTTAAAATTATAATCGCAAATTGAAATTACTAATTGGAATGATAATTGATACATAGTAAAAGGTGTCTAAAAAATATTAAAGCTTACAGGAAAAACTAAATCCCAAATGGAAATAACTTAAAAAAAATAAACTAAAACTTAAAAAGGCGTCGCAAAATTCTAAAGTACCTAAATCTTAGTCTAAAGAAAAAGCACTTAAGGAATTCTACGGCAAAGCCTAAAAATCTAGGAGTAAAAATAACTATAGCAAAAACTAAGTTTAAAATTAAATATGAGCTAAAAATACAAATATTACGCTACAATGATTAAAAAGGGACAAAATATAAAAATATATAAAAAGTTGTAAAAAGTACAATTTTTATAAAAATATTATTTTTATATTATTTATTTAATAAAACTACTAATTTTACAATTTAATTAAAACTAATTAATACTAAATACATAAATTAAATAAAAAGTAAATCTTAAAATAAAACTAATAATAATAATAATAATAATTTAAATAATAATAATAATTAATTAAAACCCGTAATTAATGCTGAATTAGGGCTTCTGTCCGTGTGTCAGGTACCCTCCGCGAGTCGCGGTATTTATTGCATCAAACCCCGCGAGTCGCGGGGTTCAGAATTTCAGATCTGGAGCAGTTTGAAATTTTTACGCGTTTTTTTTTTTTTTAAATAAAAGATAGTTAATAAAACTTATATTTTTATAAATTAAAATAAAAATAAAGAAACTTATAAAACTTTTAACAAACTCTTAAAAATATATAAATTTTTGTTTTTCTTTTTATATTTTCGAATTTTTAAAACGTATTTTTACAAAAGCGACTTTTAATAAAAGTAAAATAAAAATCTTTTTTTTTTTTTTTTATATTAGCGTTCCGCTTCCGGCTTTTAAGAGATTTCCCCGGCAGCGGCGCCAAAAATACTTGATGTCAAAGCAGAGGGGTATAAAATACTATTAAATTTTTGCAGGAAATACTATTAAATACGATACAATTTTACACAAGATATTTATTTATTTATAGAATGGATATACTTAAACCTTGCTACAACACTTATAGGCAGTGTACCTAATCGTACAGTAGTGTAGTTTTTAGTAAGTCCGGTTCGTTCCACAGGGAAATCTTTAAACAAAGCTCAACGCTATATTAGTTTACTTTTATAAAAATACAAATATATATATAAGTAATATTATTATTATAAAGGGGGGTTTTTACCGTTTAATGACCGGTTTGTCGATTTTAAAACTTTAGTCGCAGTTAAAACCTAATGTAAAATATTAAATAAATAAAAGACGTAATTTAAAGCGTAAAGTAAATAACGATAATGAAATTGCGAATAATAAAAGTGCGATAAAATAAAATTGCGATAATTAAAAAGTACGATAATTAAAAGTGCAATTAAATATAATAACAATAAAAAAATGCGATAATTAGAAGTGCAATTAAATATAAAATAAAGGAAATTAAATATGAAATAAAAGAATTATGCTTATTTAAACTTCCGTAATCATGATGTTTGACGTGTTGATTTTAGTTTTATGCCCATGGGTTAATTGTCCTTTGTCCTGGATTATTTAATATGTCCGTCTGGTTTTTGTCCATAACAGTCCATCAGTCATAAATATAAAGTGCGAGTGTCCTCGTCAAATTATTATTATACCCGAAGTTAAATATTCCAACTAATTGGGGATTCGAATTGTAACAAGGTTTTAATACTTTGTTTAATGAATACACCAGGTTATCAACTGCGTGTAAACCAAGGTTTTACTACTTTGTTAACAATTACACCAATTACCCTTGAATGTAATTTCACCCCTGTTTTAATTATTCTAGTGGCTATTAATCCATTCCCGTGTCCGGTTAAATGAACGATTATTCGTACATATAAATACCCCGCCCATCGTGTCCGATCGAGTGTATATGGTAATTTATAGGGACGCCCAATTGTAAATCTTTATATTAACATTAACAAACTATCATTTAGTTAAACAAATATAAAGCCCATTAATAGCCCATAGTCTAATTTCCACAAGTGTCGTTCTTTTGTCCAAACCCCAATTATGGTACAAAGCCCAATTACCCAATTTTAGTAATTAGCCCAACATCATGATTACTTCGTTTTAAATAAGCATAATAATAACTTAGCTACGAGACATTAATATAAAAAGGTTGAACATAACTTACAATGATTAAAAATAGCGTAGCGTTACACGGACAGAATTTCGACTTACACCCTTACAATATTCGCTAACATACCCTTATTATTAGAATTATAATTAAAATTAAAATTAAAATATAAATATAAATATATACGATATAGATAGAGAGATGGATATATTTGGTGGTTTTTTCGATCAGAATTCGTTTGCTTTTATAGGAAGTTTCTGAAATTGGGGCTCCGCGACTCGCGGCCCTTTTGGCCTTCAAACTCCGCGAGTCGCGGAGATTGAAATTACAGCTCACATCTTTTGGAGTCTTTCTTGCCGACGGATTTTATATATAAATATAAAATATAAATAATTAATATAATTATTTATATATTATATTATATTCTTGTGCATAGTAGACTTGTAATTTTTAGTCCGTTGCGTCGAGCGTTGAGAGTTGACTCTGGTCCCGGTTCCGGATTTTCGAACGTCCTTGCGTACAATTTTATATTTTGTATTTTGCGTTTTGAATCTTGTACTCTTGTAATTTCGAGACGTTTCTTATCAATAATTGGAACCTCTTTGATTGTCTTTTGTACTTTTGAGCTTTTTGGTCGTTTGCGTCTTCAATTCGTCGAATCTGTCTTTTGTCTTCACCTTTTATTATTTAAACGAATATCACTTGTAAATAGAACAATTGCAACTAAAAGCTTGTCTTTCTTGAGGAATAATGCTATGAAATATATGTTCGTTTTTAGCATTATCAAATATTCCCACACTTGAGCGTTGCTTGTCCTCAAGCAATATCGTCTTGAAATACTAGAATCACTTCTTTATTCTTCACACTTTGTACATCAGTGATTTCTATACGGCGGTATAAACAATGGTAGTAACGATATGGTTTACAGTCCCACATGACTATAAAAATTTAGATCCATTAAGGAAATTGGATCTTTATGAAAACATTTGATCTTTTGAAAATTAAATCTAGTTTTTACCCTAGATAAGTTTTCCGGGATAACCCTTTACCGGTGTTTGCAAAATATTTTTGTGGGTTTGGTGGGTTTTAGATTTGAAAATTTTAGCTCAAACTTGCGGTTTTGTATCACCCACTTGCTAACCTTGTATTTGGAAAGCAACACGTCCAGTTTACTTGTCCCGTATATTACCTTTCGGTAAACTACCGTCCGGTTGTAAAGGAAAGCGTTGAAATATAATATAATATTTAAATAATTCTTATAATTATTTTTATAAAAGGTGAAGACAAAAGACAGATTCGACAAATTGAAGACGCAAAGGTCCAAAAAGCTCAAAAGTACAAAATACAATCAAAGAGGTTCCAATTATTGATAAGAAACGTCTCGAAATTACAAGAGTACAAGATTCAAAACGCAAAGTACAAGATATTAAATTGTACGCAAGGACGTTCGAAAATCCGGGACCGGGACCAGAGTCAACTCTCAACGCTCGACGCAACGGACTAAAAATTACAAGTCAACTATGCACATAAATATAATATAATATTTAAATAATTCTTATAATTATTTTTATATTATATAATATATTAAAAATCGTCGGCAAGAAAAAATCTAAAATGTGTGAGCTGGTTTTACAAACTCCGCGAGTTACGGAGTTTGTAGTGAAAATGGGCCGCAACTCGCGGAGCCCCAAAAAATGAAACTGCCTAAAAAAGCAAACGCAGTTTGATCGATCAAAATATCATATAATTCAATCTCTCTCTCAATATATACGTAAATATATATATATATATATATATATATATATATATATATATATATATATATATATATATATATATATATATATATATATATATATATATATATATATATATATAATTTATATTTTAATTTTAATTTTAATTTTAAATCCTAATAATAAGGGTATGTTAGCGAATATTGTAAGGGTGTAAGTCGAAATTCTGTCCGTGTAACGCTACGCTATTTTTAATCATTGTAAGTTATGTTCAACCTTTTTAATTTAATGTCTCGTAGCTAAGTTATTATTATGCTTATTTAATCCGAAGTAATCATGATGTTGGGCTAAAAATATTAAAAATTGGGTAATTGGGCTTTGTACCATAATTGGGGTTTGGATAAAAGAACGACACTTGTGGAAATTAGACTATGGGCTCTTAATGGGTTTTATATTAACTAAACAATACCTTGTTAATTTTAATATACAAACTTATAATTCGACGTATTTATATATAACCACATACGCTTGACTGGGTACGGTGGGCGGGATATCTATAAATACCAATAATTATTCATTTTACCGGACACGGAACTGGATTAATAGTTAATAGACTTGTTGAAACAGGGGTGAATTACATTCAAGGGTAATTGGTGTAATTGTTAACAAAGTAGTAAAACTTTGGTTTACACGCAGTCGATAACCTGGTGTATTCATTAAACAAAGTATTAAAACCTTGTTACAATTCGAATCCCCAATTAGTTGGAATATTTGACTTCGGGAATAAGAATAATTTGACGAAGGCTTTCGCTCTTTATATTTATGAATGATGGACTATTATGGACAAATCCGTATGGACATATTAAATAATCCAGGACAAAGAACAATTAACCCATGGGCATAAAACTAAAATCAACACGTCAAACATCATGATCACGGAAGTTTAAATAAGCATAATTCTTTTATTTCATATTTAATTTCCTTTATTTTATATTTAATTGCACTTCTAATTATCGCATTTTTATTTATTGTTATTGTATTTAATTGCACTTTTAATTATCGTACTTTTTAATTATCGCAAGTTTATTTTATCGCACTTTTATTTATCGCAATTTCATTATCGTTATTTACTTTACGCTTTAAATTAAGTCTTTTATTTATTTTTAATATTTTACATTTGGTTTTAACTGCGACTAAAGTTTTAAAATCGACAAACCGGTCCTTAAACGGTAAAAACCCCCTTTATAATAATAATATTACTTATATATATATTTGTATTGTTATAAATTTAAACTAATATAGCGTTAAGCTTTGTGAAAAAGATTCCCTGTGGAATGAACCGGACTTACTAAAAACTACACTACTGTACGATTAGGTACACTGCCTATAAGTGTTGTAGCAAGGTTTAAGTATATTCATTCTCTAAATAAATAAATATCTTGTGTAAAATTGTATCGTATTTAATAGTATTTCCTTGTAAAATTTAATAGTATTTTATACCCCTTAGCTCACACATCAAGTTTTTTTTGGCGCCGCTGCCGGGGAACAATCTAGCTTAAAAGCCGGAAGCGCAACGCTAATTAAAAAAAAGATTTTTATTTTTATTTTACTTTTATAATAATACGTTTTTGTAAAAATACGTTTTAAATATTCAAAAATATAAAAAGAAAAACAAAAATATAAATATTTTTAAGAGTTTGTTAAATATTTAAGTTTTATAAAGTTTCTTTATTTTTATTTTATAAAAAAATATAAGTTTTATTTAAATATTTTGTGTTTATTTAAAATATAAAAAATTTAAAAAAAAAACCGAAAAAAATATATATATATATAAATCTATTTTTAAGATTTTTGTAAAATTATAAAGTATTTCTATTTTTATAAGTTTTTATTTAGTTTTTATAAATATTTTATTTAATTATTAAAACAGAAAATATAAAAAAAAAACAAAAACGCATCGAATTTAAATCAGCCTGTCATCTGAAATTTGGAACCCCGCGACTCGCGGAGTTTTCCTGCTTCGGGAACCGCAACTCGCGGAGCAGCCCTAACACAGGTGACCAGAAACCCTAACTGCATCATTACGGTGTAATTATTATTATTATTATTTTAATTAAAACCCTAATTAGTTTTTTAGTTTTTAATTACTTAATTTAAGTTATTATTATTTTGTATATTTAGTTTAATTAATTTAAATAAATTATAAAATTTACACTTTTATAAAATAAATAATATAAAAATAATATTTTTATAAAAATTGTAATTTTTACAACTTTTAGTATATTTTTATATTTTGTCCCTTTTTAATTGTTTTAGCGTAATATTTGTGTTTTTCGTTCATATTTAGTTTTAAACATAGTTTTTGCCATAGTTATTTTTACTTCTAGATTTTTAGGCTTTGCCGTAAAATCCCTTAAGTGCTTTTTTTTAGACTAAGATTTAGGTGCTTTAGAATTTTGCGACGCCTTTTTAAGTTTTAGTACCTTTTTAAGTTATTGCCATTTGGGATATAGTTTTACTTGTAAGCTTTAATATTTTTAGACACCTTTTACCTATGTATCAATTATCACTCCAATTAGTAATCTCAATTTGCGATTATAATTTTAAGTTAGTAATAGTAATAAGGTTGGGTTAGTCGAGTGTTTTTAAGTTCTATAAGTCATTTCTTTTTATTTCTTATTTTCCGACGCCTTTTATTTTTCAACCCTTTTCTTTTTCTTTTTCGACGCGCTCTTTTTCTTTCTTATTTCTCGCTATTCTAGTTTTAGGACATAGATTTTTTTTTTCTACTTCTTATCTAAATTTCTTAAAATTACGAAAATTTATTTTAAGTGGTTAAATTGATAGACATCAAAATTTTCTGGTTCGTAGTAATAGTTGGATTTGTACGTGAACCGGGTTATTGGAGACAAACAGTCCTCAATTATATTGAGACCAAATGAATCCTGCCCCTCTGCTGCATCTTTTGGCTATTCGAAACGTGAGCAAAATCAGAAAAGTCTATTGATTGGATAACTTATATAATTTTTCTTTCCTTTTTAAAAACTAATAGGATATTCAGTGAATGCACCGAGCAAGACGTTCACCACCTTTTGTACGTTCACCACCTGTAACTAGATCAAGGCATTTAGCAAATATTACCGCCGTTGATTTTTCTTTAGAATCGTCATCCAGTCGACTAAGTACTCCAATTCAAATTTCCGATAATCCATTTTTTGAACCCGACCTCACAATTGAGAATCCGGAGAATATTCAGGGACGATTCATAGATCCTGAACCATTAAATTTTCCTCCGGAACCACCAATCATTCAAACAGAGATTGTTGAGGAACGAACCATTAAATCAGAATCCTCTAGTGATTCCGATTCAACAAATTCAATTATGGAGAATCTAGAACCTTTAAGTATGGAAGACCGAATGAGAGCTAAACGTACTGGCCAAGGTCACGAAATTACTCATCCTGACATTAATGCGCCAGATTATGAAATCAAAGGACAAATTCTGCATATGGTGACTAATCAATGCCAATTTAGTAGTGCGCCGAAGTAAGATCCAAATGAACATCTTCGTACCTTTAATAGGATCTGCACTCTATTTAAAATCCGAGAAGTGGAGGATGAACAGATATATCTCATGTTATTTCCCTGGACTTTAAAGGGAGAAGCCAAAGATTGGTTGGAATCGTTACCTGAAGGGGCGATTGATACATGGGACGTTTTAGTTGAAAATTTTCTTAAACAATTCTTTCCGGCATCTAAAGCCGTAAGACTTCAAGGAGAAATTGTTACGTTCACACAGAAACCGAATGAAACTCTATATGAGGTGTGGACAAGATTTGGAAAGTTATTAAGAGGATGTCTGCAACATGGTTTAGACACCTGTCAAATAGTACAAATATTCTACCAAGGATGCGACATCACTACAAGAAAAGACATCGATATAGCAGCTGGTGGTTCCATTATGAAGAAAACCGAAACTGATGCTTATAAAATTATTGATAACACTGCTTCCCACTCACATGAGTGGCACCAAGAAAAAGATATCGTTAGATCATCTAAAGCAGCTAGAGCCGATTCTAGCCATGACTTAGATTCCATTTCCGCAAAGATAGATGCTGTCGAGAGACGAATGGAAAAGATGACTAAGGATATTCACTCAATACGAATTAGTTGTGAGCAGTGTGGAGGACCACATTTGACAAAAGATTGTCTCAGTATTGAATTAACAATGGAACAAAGAGAGAATATTTCATACATAAACCAAAGGCCTGGAAATAATTATCAGAATAATTATCAACCGCCAAGACCGATCTACAATCAAAATCAGAATTATAACCGAAATATTCCATACAACAACCAACAAGGTCCTAGCAATCAACAAGTATCCAATAATACTTACAACCAGTAAAGACCTAATTTTCAAAACAAACCACCACAAACCGATGATAAAAAGCCAAATTTAGAAGATATGATGACGAAGCTAGTTGAAACTCAAACGCAGTTTTTCACATCTCAGAAACAAACTAATGAACAAAATGCTCAAGCATTTAGAAATCAACAAGCTTCTATTCAAAATTTGGAACAAGAAGTAAGTAACCTAGCAAGGTTAATAGGTGAAAGAAAACCGGGAAGTCTACCTAGTGATACAAATGCTAACCCCCGGAATGAAACAGCTAAAGCCATTACCACAAGAAGTGGTACAACACTTAAACCACCGGAAATACCTGTAACTTCTGATGAAGCTATTCCTACTCCACAAGAACCACAACCTGATCAAGATAAGAAAAAAGAACCGGTAGTTGAAAAGGTTAATGAAGATAACACAGTTAAGGCTAAACCTTATGTTAAACCATACCAACCACCACTTCCTTACCTGAGTAAAATGAAGAAAGAGAAACTTGAAGCCGAGCAATCTAAATTCTTGGATATGTTTAAGTAGATAAATGTAAATCTTCATTTCATTGATATGATTTTAGGAATGCCTAGATATGCTAAATTTCTGAAAGATCTAATCTCGAATAGAAAGAAAATGGAAGAACTCTCGGCTGTTACTATGAATGCTAATTGTTCAGCAGTGCTGTTGAATAAGATACCAGAAAAACTATCTGATCCAGGAAGTTTCACAATTCCATGTTTTTTGGGTAGTCTTAGTTCAATAGAAGCATTGGCAGACTTAGGTGCTAGTATAAATTTAATTCCGTTTTCACTATACACTAAACTAGACCTTGGAGAATTGAAACCAACAAGAATAAGCATACAACTAGCCGATCGATCAATAAAATATCCTAGAGGGATAATGGAGAATATGCTAGTTAAAGTTGGTACTTTAGTATTTCCAGTAGATTTTGTTGTTCTAGACATGGAAGAAGATTCTCAAGTTCCTCTCATATTAGGAAGACCATTCTTAAACACGGCTAAAGCAATGATAGACGTGTTTGGTAAAAAATTGACCCTAAGTATAGAGGATGAGAGTGTTACCTTTTCAGTTGATAGAGAAATGCAACAACCACAATCTGCAGATGATACATGTTATTATATTCAAACTATAGATTCACATGCAGAATTATTAGAAGAATTTCCAGAGTTACAAGGAACAGGAGAATGTTCTTTAGGAGAAGGTAATGAACCAATTGATGAAGCTGAAATGTTAGCTACACTAATAGCTAATGGATATGAACCAACAACAGAAGAAATTCAAATGCTAAAAGAAGAAGACAGATATCGATATAAATCATCGATAGAAGAACCACCGAAATTAGAGTTAAAGCCACTTCCAAACCATTTGGAATACGCTTATTTATATGGTGAATCTGAATTACCTGTAATAATATCGTCTTCTCTTACTGAAAATGAGAAATCACAACTCATTTCTGTGTTGAAAGCTCATAAACCATCCATTGCATGGAAGATTCATGATATTAAAGGAATAAGTCCTTCGTATTGCACACATAAAATTCTTATGGAAGAAGGTTATAAAACGTATGTGCAACGCCAATGAAGACTAAATCCTAATATGCAAGATGTTGTTAAAAAAGAAATAATTAAACTGCTAGATGCAGGTTTAATTTATCCAATTTCTGATAGTCCATGGGTAAGCCCAGTTCAATGCGTGCCTAAGAAGGGTGGCATGACTATCATTACAAATGAAAAAAATGAGCTTATTCCTACTAGGACTGTAACAGGATGGCGTGTTTGTATTGATTATAGAAAATTAAATGACGCCACCAGAAAAGATCACTTTCCCTTACCTTTTATTGATCAAATGTTGGAAAGATTAGCCGGAAATAGTTACTATTGTTTTCTTGATGGATTTTCCGGATATTTTCAAATTCCAATAGCACCCGAAGATCAAGAGAAAACCACATTCACGTGCCCTTATGGTACTTTTGCTTACAAACGCATGCCATTTGGACTTTGCAACGCCCCTACAACCTTTCAAAGGTGTATGATGGCGATTTTTCACGACATGATGGAAGAATGCATGGAAGTTTTCATGGAAGACTTTTCAGTCTTCGGTGATACATTTGAATCATGTCTAGTTAATCTGGAACGAATGCTTATTAGATGCGAACAATCAAATCTAGTACTTAATTGGGAGAAATGTCATTTCATGGTTAAAGAAGGCATCGTTCTTGGACATAAAATTTTAAAAGAAGGAATTGAAGTGGATAGAGCTAAAGTAGATGTAATTGCTAAACTTCCACATCCCACCAATGTTAGAGGAGTTAGGAGTTTTCTAGGGCATGCCGATTTTTACAAACGTTTCATAAAATATTTTTCTAAAATTGCCACTCCTATGAATAAACTCCTAGAAAAAGATGCTCCATTCATCTTTTCAGATGAATGTATCAAATCTTTTAATATTCTTAAAGAGAAACTCACTAATGTGCCGATCATGATAACACCAAATTAGAATCTACCGTTTGAACTAATGTGCGATGCAAGTGATTTTGCAATGGGAGCCGTTTTAGGACAAAGGATTGAAAAACGATTTCAACCTATATATTATGCTAGTAAGACGTTACAAGGAGCACAAACGAATTACACAACTACTGAAAAAGAACTCCTTGCTATTGTCTTTGCTTTTGACAAATTTTGATCATATCTCGTTCTAGCAAAAACGGTGGTCTATACCGACCATTCTGCTCTTAGATACCTATTTTCGAAACAAGATGCCAAACCAAGATTAATCCGTTGGATCTTACTCTTACAAGAGTTTGATATTGAAATCCGAGATAAAAGAGGAGCAGAAAATCTCGCCGCCGATCATCTTTCTCGTCTTGAAAATCCCGAATTAGAAGTTCTAAATGAATCGGCCATACAAGACAACTTTCCTGATGAATATCTATTGAAGATAGATTATAATGAAATTCCATAGTTTGCAGACTATGCAAACTATTTAGTATGTGGATTCCTTGAAAAAAGGATTATCGTACCAAAAACGAAAGAAATTCTTCAGTGATATAAAACACTATTTTTGGGAAGATCCACATCTATTTAAAAGTTGTCCAGATGGAATAATACGCCGATGTGTATTCGGAGATGAAGCTAGTAAAATTTTAAATCATTGTCACACAGGACCAACAGGTGGGCATTATGGGCCTCAACTAACAGCAAGAAAAGTTTACGATGCTGGATTCTATTGGCCTACAATTTACAAAGACGCACACCTTCTTTGCAAATCCTGTGATGCTTGTCAAAGGGCCGGAAAAATAAGTCAACGTGATGAAATGCCACAAAATGTCATTCAAGTATGCGAAGTATTTGACATTTGGGGTATTGACTTTATGGGTCCATTTCCAAAATCTCATAATAATCTCTATATTCTCGTAGCCATTGATTATGTATCTAAATGGGCGGAAGCACAAGCTCTCCCAACTAACGATGCAGAGTTGTAGTCAACTTTTTAAAACGTCTTTTTGCAAGGTTTGGAACACCGAAAGCTTTAATAAGTGATCGGGGAACTCATTTCTGTAACAATCAACTTGAGAAAGTTCTCAAAAGATATGGAGTAACTCATAAAATCTCCACCGCATATCATCCACAAATAAGTGGACAAGTTTAAAATACCAACCGAGCTTTAAAACGTATTCTAGAGAAAACCGTAGGATCAAATCCGAAGGAATGGTCCACTAAATTGGAGGATGCACTCTGGGCTTTTAGAACATCCTACAATACTCCAATTGGAACCACACCTTTTAGACTTGTTTATGGAAAAGCATGTCATCTTCCAGTAGAAATTGAACACAAAGCATTTTGGGCTTTGAAGATATGTAATCTTGTTTACATGAAGCTGGACGTCTACGGTTAAGTCAACTAAACGAATTAGAAGAATTAAGACATGAAGCATACGAAAATTCGTTAATCTATAAGGAAAGAACGAAGAAATGGCATGATAAAAGAATCAGAAGTTCAAAAGAATTTAAAGAAGGAGACAGAGTTCTTCTTTTCAATTCACGATTCAAGCTATTTCCTGGAAAATTGAAATCAAGATGGTCTGGACCATTCATAGTCAAAAGAGTTTTCCCATACGGAACGATAGAATTAATAAATTCAAATGGGATTGAATTTAAGGTTAATGGTCACAGAGTTAAACAGTACATAGATAGTCCAATGGAAGTTGACAATGAAGTTAATCACAATTTCGATACCACAGCTAACTAAGTGTGGGGAGAATCAAGTCTTCAGAGGATAATATGTATTTCTGTTAGAGTTAGATTGTCTGTTTTCGTGTAGTTCTCGAAAATGGAACCCGAATGGTCTTTCCCTAGAAGACCCTAAAGAACTAGTCTTCTCCCCCCATTCTGAATTTTTATTTTTTTTAGGTTTTTACGAAATGAAGACTTCCTGTGAACTAAACCATGGTCTAATGCTACACGCTTTGATCACTAAACGTAATAATGACGCACTTCCGAGTGAAATAGTATCAGTAATCAGAGAAAGATTTGACGGAGTAAGAAAAGAATCCAGATGCGAAGATAATAAGTTACAATTTGGTAAAGAAAAATCAAAATCCGTAGCGAAAAGAAGAGCACGACACCTGGAAAGATGTCACAAATGCGGAAAATGGTCACATGGAGGCAAATGTTCAAATAATCAAACCTATTCAAACACCGAATTTGTTACTTTATGCAGAGACGGACCGTTCATATGTTTAGAAGAAAAAACACTGAATGCTCGAGGTTACGCCTATGTAGCCATGGAAAACCAATTAAACCGACTATCTTATGAATGGGATAGATCATATAACTAAGAATACTATCTCACAGGTAAGTCTGTACAGTTTTTTTTTTTCATTTTTTAACCTTTTGATAATAAACGCTAATTTGTTCGCTATAAAGTATTAAATTGGTATTGAATAAAATTAGGTTTGGCGACCGAAATTATTGATATCATACAAAAATTTATTACATCACTGCGAAATTTAACGTTTATTCTTAAGGTATAAATATCTTTAATCAATCAACCCAAAATATTTCAAAAATTCGTCATGAGTTAAATTAGGTCATGGAACCAAAATTACTTAACCGAAAAGAGGGGCGCATATTTTTGATAATATCTGATTGATTAAAGTGGGATAAAAGACCAAAAATATTTTTAATTTTATTTTTACCATGTTTTTAAAATTAATATATAAATCTTAAATTAATATTGTGAACTCTGTAAAATCAATATATTTAAGTTTGTCAATATTTGAAAAATTAATATTTTTAATATAAGTTTGTATGTATAAAAACAAAAATATAATATAAGTTTAGTGTGAGTTTTTAATATTATGCATTTTTAATTAAGTTTGGTGTGAATTTTTAATTTTATGCATTTTAAATTTAAGTTTGGTGTGAATTTAAAAACAAAAATTTACTTTATTTCGCTAAGTTAAAAATATGATTTTTAAAATTCGTCGTGAGTTGAAGACTAGGTCTTTGAACCGAAATTGCTTTACCCGAGGGAGGGACGAGAACTTTTATTATCATTATTTTTAAACTTATTGAATTAAAGTATGCCAAAAACATTAAAAAAAACCCAAAAATCTTAGCTTTTAAAACAATCGCTACAAAAAGACAAATTTTAAAATTTTGTCGAAGGACGGACTAGGACATCGATCCGAAACGACCTCGTCTTAAAACAAAGGAAAACAAAATTTTAAATTTATTTTATATTTGTTTTATAAGTTAAGGCTTATTAAAAAAAAATCACCGCGACTCGCGGAGCTTGCGAAATTCAGAAAAAAATAAAAACGCTGGAAACAGATCAGTTGCACACTACCACTCACAAAATACTGCGAAAAACACCCAAAAACACACACGAAATTCGCAAATTTTCACCATTTTTCATCAAATCTTTCACAAAATCATGTTGAGAAGGATGCTATCAAGGAATTACTCAAGAAAAATGGTAAATTTCTACACCTAAACACCATTTAATCCGAAAATTAGTGTTCTTGAGCAATTTTTCCCCAATTCGATTTTGATGCTTTTTAGTGTAATTATGCTTAAATTGCTTGTGTATTATACTTGTATAACCTAGATTGATGCTATTTAACATGATTAGATGCCTTAAACTTCAAATTTTGAGTAATCTAGGGTTTGTGTTCTTGAGCAAATTTGGGGCTTTTTGATATAAACAGGTTATGGCCGATTTTTGTCATGAATTATTGCTAAGTTAAGTAGTGTAACATGTTTAGGTAGTTAAATGATCCAAACCTTGAGCCTAAACATGATTTTGAGAATTAAAGTGGACTTTTTCAAGTCTACAATTCATAAACTTGATTTTTGAGAGATAATGCCATTTGAAACTTGTTTAATTGCTAGTGATGATTATTTTGACATGTTATTTGAGTTGAATGCTTATGAACTTGGTGAACATTTTCGTATATGCTTATTTGAAAAAGTGTAGATTTGATAAAAATATGAAAATGAGCTTATGTTTGATATAAATTGAACATGTCATTGTAATTATTTTGATTGATGATTTTGCTGACACTAATGCATATTTGGATGCACAAAAATTGTGTTTGATGTGTTTTGCAGACTGAAAGGGGTGAATCTTCATCCCAAGCTCGCAATGCTCCTGCTGAGAATACGAAACAACAGGAGGTGGATAACAACTACAAACAAGATATACCTCATCCAGTCATGACATTTTCAGATATGCACATGGAAGATTTGCACCCGAACTTGAGATTTGACAGACGTTGGATAGATTATCCAAAATACCAAAGGGGTTTGCATACTCTTCATTCTAAAGCTGTTGAAGTACCTAGGGTCATAGAATGGGGACCGTTAGAAGCTGTAGAATTAGCCGAGCCAATTAGGGAATTACTTACACAGAGGTATGGTAATACTACTTTTAACGATTGGGTACGTTTATTCAACATGCGTAGACCTGTATATAAAGTATGGTGTGAAGAATTATTGTGTAGCATAGAAATAAATGATCGGGTAGTTAGTTTAACCGATCAATCTTTTATTAGATTTTTGTTAGGAGGTTCGATGCGCCACATGTCTTTACTAGACATGGCTCAGGCTTTACGTATATATACGCCTGAGGAGTTAGCATCTGCCAATTGTAGAGGGTTGATACTAAATGGTAGAAAGATAGACGAAAATTTTGATACGCATGGTGTATGGAGTCAAATGACTAGCCATCACCGATTTAAAGGGGGAAATTACTCTTATTTGGATATAGATAGAGCAGAGTTAAGAGTAATTCATAGGTTTTTAGCCAATTAGATTACACAACGAGGTAAGAACAAGGAAAAGGTAAATGAATAGGATTTGTTTTACCACATGTGTATTCGAGACCCACAAAGCGCTGTAAGTATACCTTATTGTGTGGGTTATTATTTATCAGCTATGGTTAGGGGGATGAGACCGCATAGCATAATAGGAGGTGGTATATTTATTACTTTGATTGCTGAATATCTCGGTGTGGATATAAGTCGGGGGGATTATTAGTCGAAGAACCAGAACCCCGCGATACAATAGGTTTAAATGTATACCATGGTGCGAAGGTTTTGAAGAGGCAAAATAATGCCGCAGTACAATACCATGGTAGACATCCACAGGTTGAGAGAAACCAACAGCCAGGTAATGTGGGAGGAGGAAATGAAATGACAGAAATGCAAAGGTTTATAGCTTCACAAGAGTATGAAAATGCTAGACATCGAGCATTTGAAGATTGGCAAGTTCATCAAAACCAAATCATAGCTCATTGCCAACATGTAGGTAGAAACTATATTCCTACTCCATCGCCCGTATTTCCTCCCTGTGTGACGACCCGGGAATTTCCGACCAAATTTAAACTTTAATCTTTATATGTTTCCGACACGATAAGAAAAATCTGTATTATTGAGTCTCGAAAGTTTTGAAATCTATATTCATGTAATCAATTACCTTTTGACTGTGCTCGACGATTCACGAACCTTTAATTATAAATAGAAATGTATATATAAATATTATTGATATATTTATTAATATTAATTTTAATTATATAAATTATAAAAATAAGGAAAGTGTACGATTTTCTGTTGCATGTATATATCAATCTGTAAACGATTTTTGTTTTCTATCTTTTAACTGGTTACAAATTGGAATCCAGCATAGTATTAGGACAAATCAGTTAGCTATCCACTTCAAGTTTTATTTTTTTTTATTTGATTTCTGTCCTTGGAGAATAAAAGATGTCGACACTTAATTTCTGCATAAAACAAACATTTAACTAATAGGTCATAAACTATACAACCTCACCACTTTCATCTTTCTATTTATCTTTTTCATCTTCGTGAACATCACAAACAACTCTAAGACATAATGAACCACCAAGACAACCACCGTACAACTACTACTCTTTGTGTCACGATTAACCAAACCCTATCATCATCGAATCATGATCAAACAAACCTGGTGTGCTATTGCTATTTTCTGTTTCCAGTCGCTATTCAAAAACCCAAAACCATCAACTAATCATAACAACGATCACCATTAATATTGTTTACTACTGCTACTGCTAATCGTACCTGTTTCTACTTTTGACTGCTCGACAACTATTAGACCACCAATAAGAATTATTGATCACCATAACCATCTTGAAACTCACCTGCAAACGAGAGTTATTGCTGCTAACTAATCTGTCCTATGGTAAAACCCACTTCACTTTCTCTTTTATTTTTTGTGATAAACCGTGAACCACCTTGGAACACCAAACATAACCACAAACCCACTACCACTGGCTCGATATAAACCCAACCCGAACGTCCTTAATTACTGTTGCAGCATCTGTGATTCTGTCTCCTGCTTTACTGACTAAACCGCCACCTTTGTTCTTTCTGTTCAGCCACATAGAAGCCGGCCAAAGTAGCAGCCAGTGCTACTCTTTTTCTGTTTATTCTAAGGAGTTCGATTAACTCTATATGATAATGGTGGTGAAACACGTTATAATCATACTTGATTATTTATCCATTCATACAAAGTATTATTATTTAAATAACTTATGAGCTAGTGCCTTGTGATTATGATAATGGATGATGATGCTACGTTGACAGTATGATGATGAAGTGATGCTGTTCCATTTCCTATTTTTCTTTGACGACAACTCATAACAGAAAACCCCACTTGTGTTTAAGTATTAAAGGCGGCTAAAGATTCTGTTAAACCCAGTTAATCAATCTACTTGGGCCTGTTAGACATAAGCCTGCTATACGTGTATTTACTTGTTTATTTGGGCCGTATTACATTCTTTGCTATTGGATCGAGTGAGGCAAGTGGGCTGTTGAAATTCTGTTTTGTTATACCATAAAAGCTTGATTAACGGTTACTACTTGCTACTTCTATTTTCGTATACGAGAGTGATAATGATGATGTAGTAATATGATGATGAAGACTGATAATAAAATCAGTGATGATCAAAATGATACATTAGGCGATGATACTGTTGAAGATGATGAATTGTGAAGGAGAGACGGAAAAGTTAATCTAAAAGAATTTAAACCCTTACTAGAACAGAAATGAATGGATGGAGGAATGGTTAGAGTGTTTATGATTAAATCAGAGGTCGGGTGTTCAATCCTAGGCTTCAGCAAAATATTTTTCTTTTTAATTAAACAACCTGCTGTTAGGTTTATTGTTGGACTAGAAGTTCCTGCTGAGCCGAGATTCAATCTATATTTTTAATGGGTCGTAAATTGCTTATTATTGAGTCAGTAATTTCAGTTGGGTCGGACTCATGATGATGAAGAATTGTGAAAGAATGATGATGATGATATACGTAAATGGTGAGTAGATTATGAAAATGAAAACAGTTAAGGGTTAAAAAGATTTAGGGAGTGATTAAAACAGAAATTGAGAAGTAGGGCATTGGTTGGGCGTGTGTTGAATAAACGGGAGGTTGCGGGTTCGAGTCTCGTTTTGGGCATTTATTTTTACAAGCTAGCTTTTAAGGTAGTCTTCATTTTCAAATTTATTATTATTATTATTATTATTATTATTATTACTATTATTATTATTATTATTATTATTATTATTATTATTATTATTATTATTATTATTATTATTATTATTATTATTATTGTTATTGTTATTATCATTAATATTAAAAATTGATATTTTAATTGAAATTATAACTACCATTATTATTATTAACATTATTACTATCATTAATATTATTCTCATTAACATAATTTTATATACAATTTTATTTACATTAATTTATTATCACTATTATTATCATTAGTATTATTATTATTATTACAGTATTACTATTTTTACTATAAACATAATAACATGATTATATAAATATTACATATAACAAATTACTGATACCAACTACAAATATATATATATATATATATATATATATATATATATATATATATATATATATATATATATATATATATATATATATATATATATGAATATTGACTATTTACAAAATAACTACATATAAAATATAACTGAAGATATATAATATAAATAAAGTATATATATATTTATATAACTACAACACGTAATATATAAATATTATGTAGGAGGAATTATGTGATTATATGTGTTAACTTACATACTTGATATAGGTTAGTGAATCCGAGGCCAACCCTACACTTATTCAATGACGTCATATGTATTTTTACTACAAAATACAGTATTGTGAGTTTCATTTACCTTTTTACCCTTTATATTTTTGGGCTGAGAATACATGAGATGCTTTTATAAATGCTTTACGAAATAGACACAAGTGATCAAAACTACATTATATGGTTGAATGATCGAAATCGAATATGCCCCTTTTTATTAAGTCTGGTAATCTAAGAATTAGGGAACAGACACCCTAATTGACGCGAACTCTAAAGATAGATCTATCGGGCCCAACAAGCCCCATCCAAAGTACCGGATGCTTTAGTACTTCGAAATTTATATCATGTCCGAAGGAGGATCCCGGAATGATGGGGATATTCTTATATGCATATTGTGAATGTCGGTTACCAGGTGTTCAATCCATATGAATGATATTTTTGTCTCTATGCATGGGACGTATGTTTATGAGAAATAGAAATATGAAATCTTGTGGTCTATTAAAATTATGGAATGATTCTTTATGATAAACTAATGAACTCACCAACCTTTTGGTTGACACTTTAAAGTATGTTTATTCTCAGGTATGAAAGAAGTCTTCCGCTGTACAATTGCTCATTTTAAAGATATTATTTGGAGTCATTCATGACATATTTCAAAAGACGTTGCATTCGAGTCGTTGAGTTCATCAAGATTATTATTAAGTCAATTATATTTGGATATATTATGAAATGGTATGCATGTCTGTCAACTGTCGATGTAAATGAAAGTTTGTCTTTTAAAAACGAATGCAATGTTTGTAAAATGTATCATATAGAGGTCAAGTACCTCGCGATGTAATCAACTGTTGAGAATTGTTTATAATCAGGACGGGTCTTCACAGTTGGTATCAGAGCGGTGGTCTTAGTGAACCGGGTCTGCATTAGTGTGTCTAACTGATAAGTCGTTAGGATGCATTAGTGAGTCTGGACTTTGACCGTGTCTGCATGTCAAAAGTTTTGCTTATCATTTTGTGTCGAAAATTTCCTGTTTATCATTCTTAGAGAATCACTTGTTTAACATCCTTAGTCTAGACACATCTTATTGCATTAATTGCATGATTAGAGACAAAAATTTATATCTTAGCATATCTGCTAATTCATATCTTAGCGTACCTGTTATTGTTACCGATGCCTGACAGCTTCCGTAGATTCCTCCATAATTTATGAGATTTTAGTATTATATATGCATATGAAAAGTATGTATTGCAGAGTACTAATCTACATCCTATAACCTATTTCTTATCGAAAATCCTTCATCTAATCGTACGAGATGAATCCCTCGACCAGTTCGAGTCCCTCAGATTTCGATAGCTATTCCGATAGTTATTCCGACAGCTATTCCTACATGGATATTCACCTAAGCTCCGAAAGCAGCGTCACCAGAATGAATCAACCAATCATCCATCCCCAATTCATCTGATGGATTCATAGTCGACTTAATTAATAGAAATGCGAAAAAAAAAGAGCGATCCTTTCCACCAACCGAATTCATCTCTTGGCGGAGAACCTGAAGCACTTACCGGTGAACCACTTCGATACACTATATTCACTCTCATTTCCAGGATATCTCGTCATGATTATATGATATCCAAAATTTTCAAACTTATTCATCCGCTCGTTCCGACCGACAATCATCCCGGAATAATAGAAGAAGTCAACGAACTTCGCGCTCGAGTAATCAATTTGGAGAATATGGTGCAAAATGTACCAGCTTCAGCAACATCACCGGCACCAACAGTACCATCAGTAACAGCACCAGTACCATCAACAATCCATGCCTCAACATCTCATTCTGTACCTCAAGTATAATTATCGTTCTACGAATAGTTCTACATCATTTATCTTCGTTCGACATGGCGATTATGTAATCTCTAATGTTTTAGAGATTATATATTCTTATTCTAATGATAAACCAAATGAGTTTAATATCATATTAACTCAATGAATCCATGATTACATCTGAAGAAAATATATATGTATATATATTTTCATAAAGATTGTAATTAAAAATTCTTTCGTACAAAGTGTTAATTGTGAAAATATTTTAACGGGTAGGTAATACCCGAGGAATATTCAGATTTCACATTAATAAGTTACAATGTACATTCTTCGAAGCTGATTCAACAGTCATTTACTATCCTACTTAAAGCCACAGATATATGTATCCGTTCACCGCACAATAAACATTTTCACCCAATTTCATATTTGGATTTTGATTTACCAGAATCCAACAAGTGGCATAATGAAGAAAACATTGGACAAAATAAAATTTGTTAGAAACAAATGAATTAACTAATCGAAATTTTATTAAGAATCCACGCTAACTGATCCTAGTTAACTATTCCTAGCTAACTGATTACATTTTATTTATCGCAGTTTATTTATCGCAATTTAATTATCGCAATTTTAATTATCGTAATTTAATTTCTGTTATTTACTTTACGCACTTTATTTATCGTAATTTAATTTCTGTTATTTACTTTACGCACTTTATTTATCATCATTTAATTTCTGTTATTTATTTTACGCACTTTAAATATCGGGACATGTATACAAGGTTTTGACATATCATATCGACGCATCTATATATATCATTTGGAATCACCATAGACACTCTATATGTAGTAATGATCGAGTTCTCTATACAGGGTTGAGGTTGATTCTATAATAATATATATACTTTGAGTTGTGATCGAGTCTGAGACATGTATACGGGTCACGATACGTAATAATTAATTCGAATATTATAAACTGTATAAGAATTATTGAATTAGTAACTGTGGATTGCTAACTGTGGACTACCCACTTTGGACAAATTAAAATGAATTAAAATATTGATTATAACATATGAAACTAAACAAATCTTCAAGTTTGCCACTTGATTTCATCCTAAACCTCATTGTATCTTGACAATTACATTCTGCGTTCAAACCTTTCATGATTCTTGAAAACACCTCAATCGAGAGGATGAATCAACCGCACTTCATCTACGGGAGAAAAGATTTATGCATATAGTTATGCACTTGAGAAACTCTCGGAAACTGAGTAAAAGTTTAACACATAGCCGCGTCAGATCCTTTGGCATTTATTAGCAAAATAACCTTGCGATCCCTTTTTAAAGTAACAAATTTTGTCACAACTCCAACAAGTCAACTTCGACTTTTCATCAGAAGTAGCCTTACTATATTCCTGATATACATGATTATCCTTTTGATACCGGAGAATTCTTTTATATTCCGCCATATTACCAACAGACTTACCAGCAACCTCGTTGCTTCTTGGCTTAAATCTCTCTAATAAATCACTATATTTAGTCATTGAAACCCTATCATATACTCATCCGCATCTTGTAACGAGGACTGCCATACCAATTACCGGGAATCAACAATCAGTACTTTGAAAACTCACAGCATATCTACATCAACAGTTATATGTATGACCTTTATCTCTTGGAATTATGATCTTTCATTCTGAAATTCTGAAAAGCACTCAGTCTACAAATCAATACTCTGAATGTTGAAAAAGCTGAATGAGGCAGCAGAAATCGTAGACAACCGTAAACGACCTTAATCAACGGAAGTGTGATGATAAAGAATAATATGTTGGAAAAGCTCAGAAATGTTGGAACTGGAAAACGGATAGAGTTAACCATGAAGGAGACCCAGGACTAATACAAGGACCATACCCTATATTCAAAGAATCTAGATAATTCTGGATCCGTTGAAATCTTTAGAGAATATCTTGCTCCGAAGTCATGTTAAGATCTTGCGGAAAATCTTTCTCCATCAACTATCGAATTTAGAAATTCCAAAATATCATCATCAATATCTTCGATATTTTTGAGGATATTTTCATAAATATTCTCGTCCGAAATTATATATTCTCGTCCGAAATTATATACCTCTTCGTGCTTCCTGTGTATCATTATATTGGAAACATTCAATAGAAAATTTAGTATCGAAAAGCAGATTATGCGAAACTATGAAGAAAGCCTTTGACAAATCACAAAGAATAAGTTTGACTTCAAAGAATCCAAATGATTCAATGTCTGCTAAAGTCTATAGTGAATATCTTGTTCCTTACTCTAAACCCTTGCAGACAATAGTTTCTATCATCCGCTGATCTTAGATATTCCGAAATATTATCGTATCTTTCATTATAAATATCCTCCATATTTATGGAGATATTTTTATAACTATTCTTATCTGAAATCATTAATATCTTCGTGCTATCAGTATTACATCATATAGAAATGGTTAGTTTCTATATTCTGTAAACTTTCGAACTTAAAATATGAATATTATTGAAGTAATGTTGGGAACTGATGCATGATTTAGTATAATATAATGACACTTGATCAACGTGATTATATTAAAGTAAGTCATGCTGAGTTTCTAATGGGACGTGATGATTCACAGAATCATAACATCATCACGTGCCATGTTACATAACTCTTTTATTCTATTTAACTTCTGAACATATCAAGAAAGTATATTCTTGATAGTTCTATTCTCAGCGAATCTGGTAATTTGACAAATCAAATCGTGCTATTACATTCCTCCTTATTTAGAACATTAACAGTGTTCATTCTGAATCTTATATCTGCGAATTCTAGACCATTACAAGAGATGCCAAATCACCAGAAGAAGAAACGAAGGGACAAAGCTCTGAAATAGAAATTGGAGTATAAATCGCAGCAAATAGGAGAGGGTATTAACTGGGGATGACAATGATTGTAGGAAACAGAAATAAGGACGTTGAAATATAAGGGGAGATATATAGCCCAATAATAACACGGAAATTACAGACCGTGTATATCAATGTTTATCACAACATAAAGACACGGGAGAATTAAAAACACTATAACACTAAGGGCAAAGTAAAAGAAAATAGATTCCTCTGGTGGAAGTTGGAAAAGGAGAATGATTGTTGCGATAGTAAGGATGAGAACAAGGATCAGAACTGGACTAAGCATTTTCACAATCTTTTGGATGTATGAACTAAGAAAGAAAGTATAGGAATGGTGAGAATAATGGAACGGAGAAGTTTAATTTATAATGGAAATATTAGACATAGTAATCGAGGCAGATCACCATATTTAATTATAGAGATCTTAATCTCCTTATTCGCCGAAGAATCAAATCTATTAGATTTTGAAGATTTTCTTTAAATCCCTTGAATTCTAAAATCCAACCGAGACGACGTCAAAAGAAAAAGATGCACCTTATTTTCTAAATTCAACCATGACTAGTGAAAAGCTAGGATGAAACTTGTCTATCTCCATTCACTATTTAGTGATAGCTTCATTCGTACTTTTCGAATAATCGAAATGTTCTATCCATATTACTCAATGTTGATAAAACTCTATTTATCAACTCATATCCGTCATGAAAACATTTTTATTATTAACCATGATCACCTCATTCAAATTTCGGGACGAAATTTCTTTAACGGGTAGGTACTGTGATGACCCGGGAATTTCCGACCAAATTTAAACTTTAATCTTTATTATATGTTTCCGACACGATAAGAAAAATCTGTATTATTGAGTCTCGAAAGTTTTGAAATCTATATTCATGTAATCAATTACCTTTTGACTGTGCTCGACGATTCACGAACCTTTAATTATAAATAGAAATGTATATATAAATATTATTGATATATTTATTAATATTAATTTTAATTATATAAATTATAAAAATAAGGAAAGTGTACGATTTTCTGTTGCATGTATATATCAATCTGTAAACGATTTTTGTTTTCTATCTTTTAACTGGTTACAAATTGGAATCCAGCATAGTATTAGGATAAATCAGTTAGCTATCCACTTCAAGTTTTATTTTTTTTTATTTGATTTCTGTCCTTGGAGAATAAAAGATGTCGACACTTAATTTCTGCATAAAACAAACATTTAACTAATAGGTCATAAACTATACAACCTCACCACTTTCATCTTTCTATTTATCTTTTTCATCTTCGTGAACATCACAAACAACTCTAAGACATAATGAACCACCAACACAACCACCGTACAACTACTACTCTTTGTGTCACGATTAACCAAACCCCATCATCATCGAATCATGATCAAACAAACCTGGTGTGCTATTGCTATTTTCTGTTTTCAGTCGCTATTCAAAAACCCAAAACCATCAACTAATCATAACAACGATCACCATTAATATTGTTTACTACTGCTACTGCTAATCGTACCTGTTTCTACTTTTGACTGCTCAACAACTATTAGACCACCAATAAGAATTATTGATCACCATAACCATCTTGAAACTCACCTGCAAACGAGAGTTATTGCTGCTAACTAATCTGTCCTATGGTAAAACCCACTTCACTTTCTCTTTTCTTTTTTGTGATAAACCGTGAACCACCTTGGAACACCAAACATAAACACAAACCCACCACTACTGGCTCGATATAAATCCAACCCGAACGTCCTTAATTACTGTTGCAGCATCTGTGATTCTGTCTCCTGCTTTACTGACTAAACCGCCACCTTTGTTCTTTCTGTTCAGCCACATAGAAGCCGGCCAAAGTAGCAGCCAGTGCTACTCTTTTTTTGTTTATTCTAAGGAGTTCGATTAACTCTATATTATAATGGTGGTGAAACACGTTATAATCATACTTGATTATTTATCCATTCATACAAAGTATTATTATTTAAATAACCTATGAGCTAGTGCCTTGTGATTATGATAATGGATGATGATGCTACGATGACAGTATGATGATGAAGTGATGCTGTTCCATTTCCTATTTTTCTTTGACGACAACTCATAACAGAAAACCCCACTTGTGTTTAAGTATTAAAGGCGGCTAAAGATTCTGTTAAACCCAGTTAATCGATCTACTTGGGCCTGTTAGACATAAGCCTGCTATACGTGTATTTACTTGTTTATTTGGGCCGTATTACATTCTTTGCTATTGGATCGAGTGAGGCAAGTGGGCTGTTGAAATTCTGTTTTGTTATACCATAAAAGCTTGATTAACGGTTACTACTTGCTACTTCTATTTTCGTATACGAGAGTGATAATGATGATGTAGTAATATGATGATGAAGACTGATAATAAAATCAGTGATGATCAAAATGATACATTAGGCGATGATACTGTTGAAGATGATGAATTGTGAAGGAGAGACAGAAAAGTTAATCTAAAAGAATTTAAACCCTTACTAGAACAGAAATGAATGGATGGAGGAATGGTTAGAGTGTTTATGATTAAATCAGAGGTCGGGTGTTCAATCCTAGGCTTCAGCAAAATATTTTTCTTTTTAATTAAACAACCTGCTGTTAGGTTTATTGTTGGACTAGAAGTTCCTGCTGAGCCGAGATTCAATCTATATTTTCAATGGGCCGTAAATTGCTTATTATTGAGCCAGTAATTTCAGTTGGGCCGGACTCATGATGATGAAGAATTGTGAAAGAATGATGATGATGATATACGTAAATGGTGAGTAGATTATGAAAATGAAAACAGTTAAGGGTTAAAAAGATTTAGGGAGTGATTAAAACAAAAATTGAGAAGTAGGGCATTGGTTGGGCGTGTGTTGAATAAACGGGAGGTTGCGGGTTCGAGTCTCGTTTTGGGCATTTATTTTTACAAGCTAGCTTTTAAGGTAGTCTTCATTTTCAAATTTATTATTATTATTATTATTATTATTATTATTATTATTATTATTATTATTATTATTACTATTATTATTATTATTATTATTATTATTATTTTTATTATTATTATTATTATTATTATTGTTATTGTTATTATCATTAATATTAAAAATTGATATTTTAATTGAAATTATAACTACCATTATTATTATTAACATTATTACTATCATTAATATTATTCTCATTAACATAATTCTATATACAATTTTATTTACATTAATTTATTATCACTATTATTATCATTAGTATTATTATTATTACAGTATTACTATTTTTACTATAAACATAATAACATGATTATATAAATATTACATATAACAAATTACTGATACCAACTACAAATATATATATATATATATATATATATATATATATATATATATATATATATATATATATATATATATATATATATATATATATATATATATATATATATATATATGAATATATATATATATATATATATGAATATTGACTATTTACAAAATAACTACATATAAAATATAACTGAAGATATATAATATAAATAAAGTATATATATATTTATATAACTACAACACTTAATATATAAATATTATGTAGGAGGAATTATGTGATTATATGTGTTAACTTACATACTTGATATAGGTTCGTGAATCCGAGGCCAACCCTACACTTATTCAATGACGGCATATGTATTTTTACTACAAAATACAGTATTGTGAGTTTCATTTACCTTTTTACACTTTATATTTTTGGGCTGAGAATACATGAGATGCTTTTATAAATGCTTTACGAAATAGACACAAGTGATCAAAACTACATTATATGGTTGAATGATCAAAATCGAATATGCCCCTTTTTATTAAGTCTGGTAATCTAAGAATTAGGGAACAGACACCCTAATTGACGCGAACTCTAAAGATAGATCTATCGGGCCCAACAATCCCCATCCAAAGTACCGGATGCTTTAGTACTTCGAAATTTATATCATGTCCGAAGGAGGATCCCGGAATGATGGGGATATTCTTATATGCATATTGTGAATGTCGGTTACCAGGTGTTCAATCCATATGAATGATATTTTTGTCTCTATGCATGGGACGTATGTTTATGAGAAATGGAAATATGAAATCTTGTGGTCTATTAAAATTATGGAATGATTCTTTATGATAAACTAATGAACTCACCAACCTTTTGGTTGACACTTTAAAGTATGTTTATTCTCAGGTATGAAAGAAGTCTTCCGCTGTACAATTGATCATTTTAAAGATATTACTTGGAGTCATTCATGACATATTTCAAAAGACGTTGCATTCGAGTCGTTGAGTTCATCAAGATTATTATTAAGTCAATTATATTTGGATATATTATGAAATGGTATGCATGTCTGTCAACTGTCGATGTAAATGAAAGTTTGTCTTTTAAAAACGAATGCAATGTTTGTAAAATGTATCATATAGAGGTCAAGTACCTCGCGATGTAATCAACTGTTGGGAATTGTTTATAATCAGGACGGGTCTTCGTCCGCATGGATTAGGACGGGTCTTCACACCCTGGTCTATAGAGATCCAGCCACCGTATCCTACGTATAACCCAGCCGAAGCATTTTATAACACATATGGTTATGCATGGAACCCCTACTGGTATCAGTATCATCCCTAGTCTACTTAGTTTTATTTATTTTATAATTTGTAATATTGATACATTTAATACTTATGTTGGAATTGTATTAGTTTTTATAATTTACAAATTTTTATTTTAATAATGTTTGAATGTGGGGTAATATACCAAACTTCAAAAATATGTATATATGTTTGCAGTTTATCTTATGTACACAACAGGGTAAAACAACGCATTTTCAAAGACTGGCATTAAGTTCAGCAAAAGCAACTAATTTTGACGACAAGATGCAAAATAAATGTGATATAACAACAAGACGGAATGAACAAATGATATGCACCATTTATCATTCAGCAAACAAACGCCAATATGTTTGGAAACTTTGGTAAAATTTAATCATTTTCACACAAATCACCCTCAATAATTTAAATTGTTACTGATTTCTTGCAAATGAGGGCATTGCAAGATTTTAAGTGTGGGAAGGGGTTAAATTCTTTCGGATTTTAAAATTTTTACTTTATACACTTGGTTACCATTAGAAATACTAGTAAAGTAGTAGTTGTATTAGAACCTAGTGCTCTCTGATAATAAAGAACAGCCCTAGTCTTATATACTGACTACCCAATTCTAGTAAAAATTTTCAAAATTTTCAATTAAATGAACTCAAAATCATGTTTATACATATTTATGAACGATAAAACTAGGTTTTAACACCGAAATTATTGTTACCTCGGAAAGGACATAAATTGAGAAACAAACCAAAATGTTAAAATTCATTTAAAATGGAATAGAGGACAATAAAAAGGAAAATAAAAGCCAAGTGTGAGAAAATTTACCAAGATATTTTAAACATATGTCACATATTTCTGTAACAAATAACTGAAAATACTTTTGCTTTGGACTAAACTAAACTGTTTTACCCGATGAAAGAAAAGAAGAGATGGATCTACACGATGAATCAATTCCATCATTAAAAGGAACTAAAGTCTTCCGAAAAAGAAACGCGCTTCTTGATTTAGGTCAGGAAGTTGTCGTCCAGACCAGTTGTAGGTTGACGAAAAATCTAGAAAAGTCATCACTAAAATCAGCAGGAAATCCACGGACCTCAGCATAAAACAGGGTCGCCAAGTGGTCAGATTTATCCTAACCATGAGAAGGATGTATCTCGTAAAATGGACGGCACAGTGCAAATTAGCTTGATAAGACTAATAAATCAGATCCCCAGAAAGGATAATCTCCTTAAAAGATCAAAAATCAGCTTTTAAACCTGATATTACTCAATCCTAGAGATGGACCTTAAAGATTGAGAATTCAAACTCATGGAATTCAATGATATCTAAACTCGAGCTTGAACGAGAAAATATTTTGATCAAATTATAAACCGATTTGTTTTCTGAAAATCCATTTTCAATGCGTTCATTACCATTGAACGTAAAATCCTAGGAATTCACCTGGAATTCCTTAGGTCACCTGAACCAAATCGGGTGTCAACCGTACAAACGGTGGTTGCATAGCATGGTCAAAGACAGGACCTTGTGCCAGACCAAAAAATCATAAGGGTGAGCTTTACTATTGCTCCTACAAAGGATAGTAATTGCGTCCGACACGTTATAGACCATAATTAAAAGCATGTCAGGGGACATTGCCTTAACAGTTGCTTGTTCAACGCTTTCCTTTACAACCGGACGGTAGTTTACCGAAAGGTAATATACGGAGCAAGTATACTGGACGTGTTGCTTTCCTAATACAAGGTTAGCAAGTGGGTGACACAAAACCGTAAGTTTTGAGGTAAAATTTTCAAATCTAAAACCCACAAAAATATTTTGCAAACACCGGTGAAGGGTTATTCCGGAAAACTTATCTAGGGTAAAAGCTAGATTAAAATTTTCAAAAGATCAAATGTTTTCATAAAGATCCAATTTCCTTAATGGATCTAAATTTTATAGTCATGTGGGACTGTAAACCACATCGTTACTACCATTGTTTATACCGCCGTAAAGAAATCACTAATGTACAAAGTGTGAAGAATAAAGAAGTGATTCTAGTATTTCAAGACTATATTGCTTGAGGACAAGCAACGCTCAAGTGTGGGAATATTTGATAATGCTAAAAACGAACATATATTTTATAGCATTATTCCTCAAGAAAGACAAGCTTTTAGTTGCAATTGTTCTATTTAAAAGTGATATTCGTTTAAATAATAAAAGGTGAAGATAAAAGACAGATTCGACGAATTGAAGACGCAAAGGTCCAAAAAGCTCAAAAGTACAAAATACAATCAAAGAGGTTCCAATTATTGATAAGAAACGTCTCGAAATTACAAGAGTATAAGATTCAAAACGTAAAGTACAAGATATTAAATTGTACGCAAGGACGTTCGAAAATCCGGGACCGGGACCGGGACCAGGGTCAACTCTCAACGCTCGACGCAACGGACTAAAAATTACAAGTCAACTATGCACATAAATATATTATAATATTTAAATAATTCTTATAATTATTTATATATTATATAATATATTAAAAATCGTCGGCAAGAAAAAATCCAAAATGTGTGAGCTGGTTTTACAAACTCCGCGAGTTGCGGAGTTTGTAGTGAAAATGGGCCGCGACTCGCGGAGCCCCAAAAAATGAAACTGCCTATAAGAGCAAACGCAGTTTGATCGATCAAAATATCATATAATTCAATCTCTCTCTCAATATATACGTAAATATATATATATAATTTATATTTTAATTTTAATTTTAAATCCTAATAATAAGGGTATGTTAGCGAATGTTGTAAGGGTGTAAGTCGAAATTCTGTCCGTGTAACGCTACACTATTTTTAATCATTGTAAGTTATGTTCAACCTTTTTAATTTAATGTCTTGTAGCTAAGTTATTATTATGCTTATTTAATCCGAAGTAATCATGATGTTGGGCTAAAAATATTAAAAATTGGGTAATTGGGCTTTGTACCATAATTGGGGTTTGGATAAAAGAACGACACTTGTGGAAATTAGACTATGGGCTATTAATGGGTTTTATATTAACTAAACAATACCTTGTTAATTTAATATACAAACTTATAATTCGATGTATTTATATATAACCACATACGCTTGACTGGGTACGGTGGGCGGGATATCTATAAATACCAATAATTATTCATTTTACCGGACACGGAACTGGATTAATAATTAATAGACTTGTTGAAACAGGGGTGAATTACATTCAAGGGTAATTGGTGTAATTGTTAACAAAGTAGTAAAACCTTGGTTTACACGCAGTCGATAACCTGGTGTATTCATTAAACAAAGTATTAAAACCTTGTTACAATTCGAATCCCCAATTAGTTGGAATATTTAACTTCGGGAATAAGAATAATTTGACGAAGGCTTTCGCTCTTTATATTTATGACTGATGGACTATTATGGACAAATCCGTATGGACATATTAAATAATCCAGGACAAAGGACAATTAACCCATGGGCATAAAACTAAAATCAACACGTCAAACATCATGATTACGGAAGTTTAAATAAGCATAATTCTTTTATTTCATATTTAATTTCCTTTATTTTATATTTAATTGCACTTCTAATTATCGCATTTTTATTTATTGTTATTGTATTTAATTGCACTTTTAATTATCGTACTTTTTAATTATCGCAAGTTTATTTTATCGCACTTTTATTTATCGCAATTTCATTATCGTTATTTACTTTACGCTTTAAATTAAGCCTTTTATTTATTTTTAATATTTTACATTTGGTTTTAACTGCGACTAAAGTTTTAAAATTGACAAACCGGTCATTAAACGGTAAAAACCCCCCTTTATAATAATAATATTACTTATATATATTTGTATTTTTATAAATTTAAACTAATATAGCGTTAAGATTTGTGAAAAAGATTCCCTGTGGAACGAACCGGACTTACTAAAAACTACACAACTGTACGATTAGGTACACTGCCTATAAGTGTTGTAGCAAGGTTTAAGTATATCCATTCTCTAAATAAATAAATATCTTGTGTAAAATTGTATCGTATTTAATAGTATTTCCTTGTAAAATTTAATAGTATTTTATACCCCTTAGCTCACACATCAGTTATATATATATAGTTAACATGACTTTATTATAAGTATGTATCTCATTAGGTATTTTAACAATGAGTTATATACATAAAAATGAGACTATTAATTTAAGAAACTCGAAAACGATATATATAACGATTATCGTTATAACAACGTCTTACTAGGTACATATGAATCATATTAAGATATTGATACACTTGGTTAATTATGTTAAATGATAAGTAAATATATTATTAAGTGTATTAACAATGAAATACATATGTAAAAATAAAACTACTAACTTAATGATTTCGAAACGAGACATATATGTAACGATTATCGTTGTAACGACATTTAACTGTATATATATCATACTAAGATATATTATATATCATAATATCATGATAATATAACAATTTAACATCTCATTTGTTATAATAAACAATGGGTTAACAACATTCAACAAGATCGTTAACCTAAAGGTTTCAAAACAACATTTACATGTAACGACTAACGATGACTTAACGACTCAGTTAAAATGTATATACATGTAGTGTTTTAATATGTATTCATACACTTTTGAAAGACTTCAAAACACTTATCAAAATACTTCTACTTAACAAAAATGCTTACAATTACATCCTCGTTCAGTTTCATCAACAATTCTACTCGTATGCACCCGTATTCGTACTCGTACAATACACAGCTTTTAGATGTATGTACTATTTGTATATACACTCCAATGATCAGCTCTTAGCAGCCCATGTGAGTCACCTAACGCATTTTGGAACCATCATTTGGCAACTAGCATGAAATATCTCATAAAATTACAAAAATATGAGTAATCATTCATGACTTATTTACATGAAAACAAAATTACATATTCTTTATATCTAATCCATACACCAACGACCAAAAACACCTACAAACACTTTCATTCTTCAATTTTATTCATCTAATTAATCTCTCTCAAGTTCTATCTTCAATTTCTAAGTGTTCTTCATAAATTCCAAAAGTTCTAGTTTCATAAAATCAAGAATACTTCCAAGATTGCAAGTTTTCTTCCAAGTTTTCTAAATCCATTCCAAGTAATCATCCAAGATCAAGAAACCTTTGTTACTTACAGTAGGTTATCTTTCTAATACAAGGTAATAATCATATTCAAACTTTAATTCAATTTCTATAACTATAACAATCTTATTTCGAGTAGAAATCTTACTTGAAATTGTTTTCGTGTCATGATTCTGCTTCAAGAACTTTCAAGCCATCCAAGGATCCTTTGAAGCTAGATCTATTTTTCTCATTTCCAGTAGGTTTATCCAAGAAACTTGAGGTAGTAATGATGTTCATAACATCATTCGATTCATACATATAAAGCTATCTTATTTGAAGGTTTAAACTTGTAATCACTAGAACATAGTTTAGTTAATTCTAAACTTGTTCGCAAATAAAAGTTAATCCTTCTAACTTGACTTTTAAAATCAACTAAACACATGTTCTATATCTATATGATATGCTAACTTAATGATTTAAAACCTGGAAACACGAAAAACACCGTAAAATCGGATTTACGCCGTCGTAGTAACACCGCGGGCTGTTTTGGGTTAGTTAATTAAAAACTATGATAAACGTTGATTTAAAAGTTGTTATTCTGGGAAAATGATTTTTATTATGAACATGAAACTATATCCAAAAATTATGGCTAAACTCAAAGTGGAAGTATGTTTTCTAAAATGGTCATCTAGACGTCGTTCTTTCGACTGAAATGACTACCTTTACAAAAATGACTTGTAACTTATTTTTCCGACTATAAACCTATACTTTTTCTGTTTAGATTCATAAAATAGAGTTCAATATGAAACCATAGCAATTTGATTCACTCAAAACGGATTTAAAATGAAGAAGTTATGGGTAAAACAAGATTGGATAATTTTTCTCATTTTAGCTACTTGAAAATTGGTAACAAATCTATTCCAACCATAACTTAATCAACTTGTATTGTATATTATGTAATCTTGAGATACCATAGACACGTATACAATGTTTCGACCTATCATGTCGACACATCTATATATATTTCGGAACAACCATAGACACTCTATATGTGAATGTTGGAGTTAGCTATACAGGGTTGAGGTTGATTCCAAAATATATATAGTTTGAGTTGTGATCAATACTGAGATACGTATACACTGGGTCGTGGATTGATTCAAGATAATATTTATCGATTTATTTCTGTACATCTAACTGTGGACAACTAGTTGTAGGTTACTAACGAGGACAGCTGACTTAATAAACTTAAAACATCAAAATATATTAAAAGTGTTGTAAATATATTTTGAACATACTTTGATATATATGTATATATTGTTAAAGGTTCGTGAATCAACCAGTGGCCAAGTCTTACTTCCCGACGAAGTAAAAATCTGTGAAAGTGAGTTATAGCCCCACTTTTAAAATCTAATATTTTTGGGATGAGAATACATGCAAGTTTTATAAATGATTTACAAAATAGACACAAGTACGTGAAACTACATTCTATGGTTGAATTATCGAAATTGAATATGCCCCTTTTTATTAAGTCTGGTAATCTAAGAATTAGGGAACAGACACCCTAATTGACGCGAATCCTAAAGATAGATCTATTGGGCCCAACAAGCCCCATCCAAAGTACCGGATGCTTTAGTACTTCGAAATTTATATCATATCCGAAGGGTGTCCCGAAATGATGGGGATATTCTTATATATGCATCTTGTTAATGTCGGTTACCAGGTATTCACCATATGAATAATTTTTATCTCTATGTATGGGATGTGTATTGAAATATGAAATCTTGTGGTCTATTGTTACGATTTGATATATATAGGTTAAACCTATAACTCACCAACATTTTTGTTGACGTTTAAAGCATGTTTATTCTCAGGTGAATACTAAGAGCTTCCGCTGTTGCATACTAAAATAAGGACAAGATTTAGAGTCCATGTTTGTATGATATTGTGTAAAAACTGCATTCAAGAAACTGATTTCGATGTAACATATTTGTATTGTAAACCATTATGTAATGGTCGTGTGTAAACAGGATATTTTAGATTATCATTATTTGATAATTTACGTAAAGCTTTTTAAACCTTTATTTATGAAATAAAGGTTATGGTTTATTTTAAAAATGAATGCAGTCTTTGAAAAAACGTCTCATATAGAGGTCAAAACCTCGCAACGAAATCAATTAATATGGAACGTTTTTAATCAATAAGAACGGGACATTTCAGTTGGTATCCAAGCGTTGGTCTTAGAGAACCAGAAAATTTGCATTAGTGTGTCTTATCGAGTTTGTTAGGATGCATTAGTGAGTCTGGACTTCGACCGTGTTTTCTTTAAAAATGATTGCTTAACATTTTTGTTGGAAACTATATATTATTAACATGTATATATTATGTGATATATTAATCTCTTAACATGTTTGATATTGTGTGATAGATGTCTACCTCTAGCACAAATCCCATTGACTCACCTAATAATAACGAAGAGTCGAATATATATTGGACTGATTCACAAGTTCTCGAAGAAGAACCGGAAGAAGAATCAGAACCGGAAGAAGAATCAGAACCGGAAGAGGAGGAACCGGAGGAGGAAATAGAACCGGTGGGGGAAATAATAAAACGTATAAGTAAAAGAAAATTCTCAACCAACCGACCAAGGTTAATTATGGTCAATGGTGTTTCCGCCAAGGAAGCAAAATATTGGGAGGATTACCAATTCTCCGATGAATCGGATTCCGACGAGAATTCCGATGATGTTATAGAAATTACCCCAACTGAATTTAAAAAGGCAAAAGAAAATAATAAGGGAAAGGGCATAAAAATAGAGAAATCTAATTCCAACCCCGATGAACTTTATATGTATCGTCAACCCCCGAAGCCCTTAAGTTGTAACAATGACCCGGGAACCTCTAAACCACCAGGTTTTTCTAAACCGTTGTGGAAAACGACAGCTCGTATTAGGGGAACATCATATATCCCTAGAAACTTGGCAAAACGAACCAAAACCGAAGAAGAAGAAACGAGCGAGTCAGAATAAGATAGTTGTATTCGTGTGGTGTAATATATGTAATATAGTGTGCTTATGCTTTATGATATATGTAAAAATTGCTTGTATTAATAAGTATTTTTTTTTTTATGAATCTAACTCTTGTCTATTTTACAGTATAAAAACACAAAATGGATAGACAACCCAATATTTTAAGAGACCTACCCGGAGACATGATTGATGAAATCTTGTCTAGAGTCGGTCAGAATTCTTCGGCACAACTATTTACGGTGAAATCAGTTTGTAAGACATTCGAAGAACGTTCCAAGAATGTCTTGGTTTATAAGAGACTTTCGTTTGAAAGATGGGGGATATCACATTGGGAAACCCATAAGTTACGATGTGTTTACTTTGACGCATATATTGCGGGGAACCCAAATGCTATTTTACGCAACGGGTTAAGAAATTATTTTGACTCAATGTATCCGAATATAGGACTTCATGATTTAGAAAAAGCGGCTAACATGCAACATAAAGAAGCATGCTATGTTTACGGGTTAGTAATGTTCACTTCTCACCAAAGTGAGAAAAAGAACATCGGGCTACAACTATTAAACAAAACGTTCCCACAAGTGACGGAGTCGGTAATTGGGGTAAGAAATGAGGTTTTTAGGTTATTACGAGACTGTTGGTCATTACGTAACCCTCGTCCCTTTGACGACGTTACAACATGCTGTCTTATCAACGGCCATAACGGTTATGTTCCACAAGACCAAGGATGGGAAGTAGTCCTAGTAAAACCAGAATGCATGACTTGTTTCTGAACGACTTGTGTACTAGCTAGAATTATCTTGACAACTATCTTGTATCAAAGTTATTGTGTGCTATATTTCATGCTTTATGTAAAATAAGCAGTATTGTAAGTTTGTAAAATATTGTATAAAAGTTTGAACGCGAAATATTATTATAATCAGTTTTTCATATAGAATTGTAGTAGTTGAATTGTATATTAGCTACTAAGTATGAACTTAACGGGTAGGTACTACCCGAATTTAAACTTATAAAACGCTAATATGAAGAAAAATCTTTTATAAATGAGTTCATATTATGCTACGAAATACTATTAACTACTCTTAATATTCTGTATGATTAACTTGTTCCATTTGACTATTTTGAAAGAAATGGCACCGACTACTCGACACACCGTGAATATGAATGAAGAGGAATTCCGTACTTTTCTAGCTTCAAAAATAGCCGCAGTACAGGCTGCGCTACATACCAATAATAACCTTGGATCTAGCAGTACAGGAAATCGTGTAGGATGCACCTACAAAGAATTCACGGCCTGCAAACCTTTGGAATTTGATGGAACCGAAGGACCGATCGGATTGAAACGGTGGACCGAGATGGTCGAATCGGTGTTTGCCATAAGTAAGTGTACTGAAGAGGACAAAGTGAAGTACGCTACGCATACCTTCACAGGTTCTGCGTTAACATGGTGGAATACCTATCTAGAGCAAGTGGGACAAGATGATGCGTACGCACTACCATGGTCAACATTTAAGCACTTGATGAACGAGAAGTACCGTCCCAGAACCGAGGTCAATAAGCTCAAGACAGAACTTAGAGGGTTACGAACCCAAGGATTTGATATTACCACGTACGAAAGACGATTCACAGAATTGTGCCTATTGTGTCCGGGAGCGTTCGAAGATGAGGAAGAGAAGATCGACTCGTTTGTGAAAGGATTACCGGAAAGAATCCAAGAAGATATAAGTTCACACGAGCCCGCCTCCATACAACAAGCATGTAGAATGGCTCACAAACTAGTGAACCAGATTGAGGAAAGAATTAAAGAACAGACAGCTGAAGAGGCCAATGTGAAGCAAGTCAAAAGAAAGTGGGAGGAAAACGGTGATAAGAATCACCAATACAACAACAACAGCAATTACAATAATAATCGCAACAATTATCCCAACAATCGCAACATCAATCGCAACTACAACAAATGGCCCAACAACAACAACAACAACAACAACAACAGCAACTACAACAATCATCCCAACAACAATAACAACCGCAACAACAATAACAATCAGAAGCAGCTATGCCAAAGGTGTGAAAAGTATCACTCGGGGTTCTGCACCAAATTTTGCAACAAGTGTAAAAGAAATTATCATAGCGCAGCGAAGTGTGAGGTCTACGGATCAGGGGTTAACAGAACGAAAGGAACAAATGGTGTCGGAACGAGTAATGGCGGAGCAAGTAGTGTAAGAGCAAGTTATGCCAATGTAGTTTGTTATAAATGTGGAAAATCGGGCCACATTATTAGAAATTGCCCGAACCAGGAGAACACGAATGGACAAGGCCGCGGAAGAGTTTTCAATATTAATGCGGCAGAGGCACAGGAAGACCCGGAGCTTGTTACGGGTACGTTTCTTGTTGATAATAAATCTGCTTACGTTTTATTTGATTCGGGTGCGGATAGAAGCTATATGAGAAGAGATTTTTGTGCTAAATTAAGTTGTCCATTGATGCCGTTGGATAGTAAATTTTTACTCGAATTAGCAAAAGGTAAATTAATTTCAGCAGATAATATATGCCGGAATCGAGAAATTAAACTGGGTAGCAAAATATTTAAGATTGATTTGATACCAGTAGAGTTAGGGAGTTTTGATGTAATAGTTGGCATGGACTGGCTGAAGAAGGTGAAAGCAGAGATCGTATGTTATAAAAATGCAATTCGCATTGTACGAGAAGAAGGAGAACCCTTAATGGTGTACGGAGAAAAGGGCAACATGAAGCTACATCTTATTAGTAATTTGAAGGCACAAAAACTAATAAGAAAAGGTTGTTATGCTGTTCTAGCACACGTCGAGAAAGTACAAACTGAAGAAAAGAGCATCAATGATGTTCCTGTCGCAAAAGAATTTCCCGATGTATTTCCGAAAGAATTACCGGGACTACCTCCACATCGATCTGTTAAATTTCAAATAGATCTTGTACCAGGAGCTGCACCAATAGCTCGTGCTCCTTATAGACTCGCACCCAGCAAGATGAAAGAACTGCAAAGTCAACTGCAAGAACTATTAGAACGTGGTTTCATTCGACCAAGCACATCACCATGGGGAGCTCCTATTTTGTTTGTCAAGAAGAAGGATGGTACATTTAGGTTGTGTATTGACTACAGAGAGTTGAACAAACTTACCATCAAAAACCGTTATCCACTGCCGAGAATTGACGACTTATTTGATCAACTACAAGGCTCGTCGGTTTATTCGAAGATCGATTTACGTTCTGGATATCATCAAATGCGAGTAAAGGAGGATGATATTCCAAAAACTGCTTTTAGGACGCGTTATGGTCATTACGAGTTTATGGTTATGCCGTTTGGATTGACTAACGCACCAGCTGTGTTCATGGACCTTATGAACCGAGTGTGTGGGCCATATCTTGACAAGTTTGTCATTGTTTTCATCGATGACATACTTATTTACTCAAAGAATGATCAAGAGCACGAAGAACATTTGATAAAAGTGCTAGAAGTATTGAGGAAAGAAAAACTGTACGCTAAGTTTTCAAAGTGTGCATTTTGGTTGGAAGAAGTTCAATTCCTCGGTCACATAGTGAACAAAGAAGGTATCCAGGTGGACCCGGCAAAGATCGAAACCGTTGAAAAGTGGGAAACCTCAAAAACTCTGAAGCATATACGTCAATTTTTAGGATTGGCTGGTTACTACAGAAGATTCATCCATGATTTCTCCAAAATAGCAAAACCCTTGACTGCATTAACGCATAAAGGGAAGAAATTTGAATGGAAGGATGAACAAGAGGAGGGGTTTCAATTATTGAAGAAAAAGCTAACTACGGCACCTATATTGTCATTGCCTGAAGGAAATGATGATTTTGTGATTTATTGTGACGCATCAAAGCAAGGTCTCGGTTGTGTATTAATGCAACGAACAAAGGTGACTGCTTATGCGTCTAGACAATTGAAGATTCACGAGAAAAATTATACGACGCATGATTTGGAATTAGGCGCGGTTGTTTTTGCATTAAAGACTTGGAGGCACTACTTATATGGGGTCAAAGGTATTATATATACCGACCACAAAAGTCTTCAACACATATTTAATCAGAAACAACTGAATATGAGGCAGCGTAGGTGGATTGAATTGTTGAATGATTACGACTTTGAGATTCGTTACCACCCGGGGAAGGTAAATGTGGTAGCCGACGCCTTGAGCAGAAAGGACAGAGAACCCATTCGAGTAAAATCTATGAATATAATGATTCACACTAACCTTACTACTCAAATAAAGGAGGCGCAACAAGGAGTTTTAAAAGAGGGAAATTTAAAGGATGAAATACCCAAAGGATCGGAGAAGCATCTTAATATTCGGGAAGACGGAACCCGGTATAGGGCTGAAAGAATTTGGGTACCAAAATTTGGAGATATGAGAGAAATGGTACTTAGAGAAGCTCATAAAACCAGATACTCAATACATCCTGGAACGGAGAAGATGTACAAGGATCTTAAGAAACATTTTTGGTGGCCAGGTATGAAAGCCGATATTGCTAAATATGTAGGAGAATGTTTGACGTGTTCTAAGGTCAAAGCTGAACATCAGAAACCATCAGGTCTACTACAACAACCTGAAATCCCGGAATGGAAATGGGAAAACATTACCATGGATTTCATTACTAAATTGCCAAGGACTGCAAGTGGTTATGATACTATTTGGGTAATAGTTGATCGTCTCACCAAGTCAGCACACTTCCTGCCAATAAGAGAAGATGACAAGATGGAGAAGTTATCACGACTGTATTTGAAGGAAGTCGTCTCCAGACATGGAATACCAATCTCTATTATCTCTGATAGGGATGGCAGATTTATTTCAAGATTCTGGCAGACATTACAGCAAGCATTGGGAACTCGTCTAGACATGAGTACTGCCTATCATCCACAAACTGATGGGCAGAGCGAAAGGACGATACAAACGCTTGAAGATATGCTATGAGCTTGTGTTATTGATTTCGGAAACAGTTGGGATCGACATCTACCGTTAGCAGAATTTTCCTACAACAACAGCTACCATTCAAGCATTGAGATGGCTCCGTTTGAAGCACTTTATGGTAGAAAGTGCAGGTCTCTGATTTGTTGGAGTGAAGTGGGGGATAGACAGATTACGGGTCCGGAGATAATACAAGAAACTACCGAGAAAATCATCCAAATTCAACAAAGATTGAAAACCGCCCAGAGTCGACAAAAGAGCTACGCGGATAGTAAAAGAAAAGATATAGAGTTTGAAATTGGAGAAATGGTCATGCTTAAGGTTTCACCTTGGAAAGGCGTTGTTCGATTTGGTAAATGGGGAAAACTAAATTCAAGGTACATTGGACCATTCAAGATTATAGATCGTGTCGGACCAGTAGCTTACCAACTGGAGTTACCTCAACAACTCGCGGCTGTACATAACACTTTCCACATCTCAAATTTGAAGAAATGTTTTGCTAAAGAAGATCTCACTATTCCGTTGGACAAAATCTAAATCAATGAAAAACTTCAATTCATTGAAGAACCCGTCGAAATAATGGATCGTGAGGTTAAGAGACTTAAACAAAACAAGATACCGATTGTTAAGGTATGATGGAATGCTCGTAGAGGACCCGAGTTCACCTGGGAGCGTGAAGATCAAATGAAGAAGAAATGCCCGCATTTATTTCCAGAAGATACGTCAACACCTCCAACTGCTTAAAATTTCAGGACGAAATTTATTTAACGGGTAGGTACTGTAGTGACCCGGACTTTTCCATGTTTATATATATATTAAATGAAATTGTTATTTACATGATTAAGTGTTTCCAAAATGTTAAGCAATCAAACTTGTTAAGACTTGATTAATTGAAATAGGTTTCATATAGACAATTGACCACCCAAGTTGACCGGTGATTCACGAACGTTAAAACTTGTAAAAACTATACGATGACATATATATGGTTATATATATAGTTAACATGATTTTATTATAAGTATGTATCTCATTAGGTATTTTAACAATGAGTTATATACATAAAAATGAGACTATTAATTTAAGAAACTCGAAAACGATATATATAACGATTATCGTTATAACAACGTCTTACTAGGTACATATGAATCATATTAAGATATTGATACACTTGGTTAATTATGTTAAATGATAAGTAAATATATTATTAAGTGTATTAACAATGAAATACATATGAAAAAATAAGACTACTAACTTAATGATTTCGAAACGAGACATATATGTAACGATTATCGTTGTAACGACATTTAACTGTATATATATCATACTAAGATATATTATATATCATAATATCATGATAATATAACAATTTAACATCTCATTTGTTATAATAAATAATGGGTTAACAACATTCAACAAGATCGTTAACCTAAAGGTTTCAAAACAACATTTACATGTAACGAGTAACGATGACTTAACGACTCAGTTAAAATGTATATACATGTAGTGTTTTAATATGTATTCATAAACTTTTAAAAGACTTCAAGACACTTATCAAAATACTTCTACTTAACAAAAATGCTTACAATTACATCCTCGTTCAGTTTCATCAACAATTCTACTCGTATGCACCCGTATTCGTACTCGTACAATACACAGCTTTTAGATGTATGTACTATTGGTATATACACTCCAATGATCAACTCTTAGTAGCCCATGTGAGTCACCTAACACATGTGAGAACCATCATTTGGCAACTAGCATGAAATATCTCATAAAATTACAAAAATATGAGTAATCATTCATGACTTATTTACATGAAAACAAAATTACATATCCTTTATATCTAATCCATACACCAACGATCAAAAATACCTACAAACACTTTCATTCTTCAATTTTATTCATCTGATTAATCTCTCTCAAGTTCTATCTTCAAGTTCTAAGTGTTCTTCATAAATTCCAAAAGTTCTAGTTTCATAAAATCAAGAATACTTCCAAGATTGCAAGTTTACTTCCAAGTTTTCTAAATTCATTCCAAGTAATCATCCAAGATCAAGAAACCTTTGTTACTTACAGTAGGTTATATTTCTAATACAAGGTAATAATCATATTCAAACTTTAATTCAATTTCTATAACTATAACAATCTTATTTCGAGTGGAAATCTTACTTGAAATTGTTTTCGTGTCATGATTCTGCTTCAAGAACTTTCAAGCCATCCAAGGATCCTTTGAAGCTAGATCTATTTTTCTCATTTCCAGTAGGTTTATCCAAGGAACTTTAGGTAGTAATGATGTTCATAACATCATTCGATTCATACATATAAAGCTATCTTATTCGAAGGTTTAAACTTGTAATCACTAGAACATAGTTTAGTTAATTCTAAACTTGTTCGCAAATAAAAGTTAATCCTTCTAACTTGACTTTTAAAATAAACTAAACACATGTTCTATATCTATATGATATGCTAACTTAATGATTTAAAACCCGAAAACACGAAAAACACCGTAAAATCGGATTTACGCCGTCGTAGTAACACCGCGGGCTGTTTTGGGTTAGTTAATTAAAAACTATGATAAACTTTGATTTAAAAGTTGTTATTTTGGGAAAATAATTTTTATTATGAACATGAAACTATATCCAAAAATTATGGTTAAACTCAAAGTGGAAGTATGTTTTCTAAAATGGTCATCTAGACGTCGTTCTTTCGACTGAAATGACTACCTTTACAAAAATGACTTGTAACTTATTTTTCTGACTATAAACCTATACTTTTTCTGTTTAAATTCATAAAATAGAGTTCAATATAAAACCATAGCAATTTGATTCACTCAAAACGGATTTAAAATGAAGAAGTTATGGGTAAAACAAGATTGGATAATTTTTCTCATTTTAGCTACGTGAAAATTGGTAACAAATCTATTCCAACCATAACTTAATCAACTTGTATTGTATATTATGTAATCTTGAGATACCATAGACAAGTATACAATGTTTCGACCTATCATGTCGACACATCTATATATATTTCGGAACAACCATAAACACTCTATATGTGAATGTTGGAGTTAGCTATACAGGGTTGAGGTTGATTCCAAAATATATATAGTTTGAGTTGTGATCAATACTGAGATATGTATACACTGGGTCGTGAATTGATTCAAGATAATATTTATCGATTTATTTCTGTACATCTAACTGTGGACAACTAGTTGTAGGTTACTAACGAGGACAGCTGACTTAATAAACTTAAAACATCAAAATATATTAAAAGTGTTGTAAATATATTTTGAACATACTTTGATATATATGTATATATTGTTATATGTTCGTGAATCAACCAGTGGCCAAGTCTTACTTCCTGACGAAGTAAAAATCTGTGAAAGTGAGTTATAGTCCCACTTTTAAAATCTAATATTTTTGGGATGAGAATACATGCAGGTTTTATAAATGATTTACAAAATAGACACAAGTACGTGAAACTACATTCTATGGTTGAATTATCGAAATCGAATATGCCCCTTTTTATTAAGTCTGGTAATCTAAGAATTAGGGAACAGACACCCTAATTGACGTGAATCCTAAAGATAGATCTATTGGGCCCAACAAGCCCCATCCAAAGTACCGGATGCTTTAGTACTTCGAAATTCATATCATATCCGAAGGGTGTCCCGGAATGATGGGGATATTCTTATATATGCATCTTGTTAATGTCGGTTACCAGGTGTTCACCATATGAATGATTTTTATCTCTATTTATGGGATGTGTATTGAAATATGAAATCTTGTGGTCTATTGTTACGATTTGATATATATAGGTTAAACCTATAACTCACCAACATTTTTGTTGACGTTTAAAGCATGTTTATTCTCAGGTGAATACTAAGAGCTTCCGCTGTTGCAAACTAAAATAAGGACAAGATTTGGAGTCCATGTTTGTATGATATTGTGTAAAAACTGCATTCAAGAAACTGATTTCGATGTAACATATTTGTATTGTAAACCATTATGTAATGGTCGTGTGTAAACATGATATTTTAGATTATCATTATTTGATAATCTACGTAAAGCTTTTTAAACCTTTATTTATGAAATAAAGGTTATGGTTTATTTTAAAAATGAATGCAGTCTTTGAAAAAACGTCTCATATAGAGGTCAAAACCTCGCAACGAAATCAATTAATATGGAACGTTTTTAATCAATAAGAATGAGACATTTCAAATGTTGTTCACTTTACATTGCCACAGCTTGCTACCTGCACCGAAGACCAATTACTACATCAAACAATATCAATTACAAGTGTGATACAACAACCATAATCATGTTCGTGCAAAGCACGGGCAATGCAGCTAGTAGAACATACAAGTCAAATCTCATCTACAAAAGATGTTTTGTTACATTATTACACACAACTTTATTCGTGGTGTTGAAACGGTCAAAATTATAGATACGTGGGACCCATAATGAATAGCTTTCCGAAAGTCCCAATCAAAGATGGGTCTTCTCAAGTAGACAGTTTAGAATGTACCTCAACTAGGAAGTTAATGACATAGTGACTAGTCTTTAGAATTGAACCAAAGACATTAATGTGACTAACTAAGTCTTGACCAAACTGAAATTTCCCTAAATATCAATCAAGACACTTCTCCAAGAATGTTGGGTTTACCACTTTTGGAATGATTAGTCACTTTCATGCATTAAGACCAAATCTCACACACTTAATGCATATAGTACTTGTATAGGATGTTTGGTTTCTTTTGAAGGTGCTAGAAGGAGTAAAGGTGCCAAAATGTGGTGTTCAAATTTGAGTCAAACAGCTATATAACGGATACCTAATTTGGACTGGAGCACGCACGGTCGCACCATGGTCGACCGTGCAGGCAACCGTGTGTCAACGGCTATTTTTTGAATCTAACTATAAAAGGCAAAAATTTAAGAGCATTTGAAGCTGACCCTCTAGCATATTTCAAGGGCTTATCTCCAGTGATCACAAGTGCATCAATTATTACTCAAATGTGATCAAGCAAGAGAAGATTCTATAATTTTATAGATATAGAATTGGGTTGTTGTAAACTTACTAATCAAAATCATTTATCTTGTGAGTTTACTTAATGTAATGTATGTCCTAGTATTATGTTAGGATCATCATTGCAAAGTGTATAAGTCTTGTAACTTCAATTAGTAGAAGCATAGGCTAGCTTAGTGATCTACTTCCTTAAAGGGACTTAGGAAGTTGATTAATCTTATTTGGAGATTAATACTTGTCCAAGGTGAAGACAAGTTGATCTAGGTTGGAGTTGATCTTTCAAAGGGAAAGAAAGATTAGGTTTGTTTTCTACCAAAGAAGTTGAAGACTTGTAAATCGGATCTCCACCGGGTTTGGAGAAAAGTGCTTAGTGAAGCAACAAATCCCAATTAGTGTAATCGGAGAGTGGATTAAGGTGGATTAGTTAACATCCACCCGAACCACTATAAATCCTTGTGTCTATGTTCTTTACATTACTTCATTTATCATTTTGAACATATACACTACACACATCAAGTTTGAGTTGAGTTGGTTGATCAAAGTTAAATCAAATTTGGTGATCAATCGAAAAAGTGTTAAAAACGTATTAAGTAACTATTCACCCCTCCTCTAGTTACTTACATATACTACATGGAAAAATTCATAAAAAATGGCGGGAGAAATTTCCGATGACCTATGTGTGTGGAGTGTGGCAATTTTACCGATTGCTGGTAAAATTGTACGTTCGAAAATATGATGCGAGTTAATTTGTGTAGGTGGTGTCTTTTTATTTAGCTAAAAAAATGAAAGTATTGGCGTTCAAAGTTTGGGGTGAGTTTATGAGGTTTTTTAGATCTAAAAGCTATGTGGGTAGGTTTTAAAAGATGTGTTGCCGGAAGTATGGTGGTTAGATGTTGTTGGAACAAAGATTAAAATAGTTTGGGATGAAAAAAAAAAAGCACACACACAAAAGGACAAAAAAAATTACTATTGAGGAATAGTACTTGGATTTGCTCAATTGTACATATGTGTAATTTGTATTTTTTTTGCGATCTTTGGATGGCTTTTTTTTTAATTTTTGTTTTTTCGTTAAAAAAGCAATGGAATAGTTGGAGCCAATCACATTCGCAAGAAGCTGTCAGTGGGGCCATGTGAAAGGTATTAACTAATCGTCGAATCGAATCGAATAAGTATAGTACTAGTACTAGTGACATATAAACCTAAAGCTAAATAAAACACTGAAATTATTCAAATGGGTAAATATACTAATACGTTTTGTCCCAAATTCAAATGTCACGTAGTCGTTTCATATGCACCACATAATTCTCGAATCAAGTCAATCAAATTCGTACAACAAACATAACCAATGAACGAAATACAAAAACCAACAATACAAGTAATACTATAGATGTCAAATGTAGCGAATCGATTTAATAGCGCTACATCTACAAAATGAACCATCTTGCACCAGAGCACGAGTTCACACCCCTTTTAGCTAACAAACCTCCTATAGTCGTATCAACTTTTGTTTTAAACAATTGGAGACCAGTGGATAAAAAAACGCGAGTTTTGCAACACGTGCCTGCCTCTATTAGAGCCCTAAAACACATCATAACATCTTCTGGGCTAAATCTTACGGAGTAGCATTTTAGCTTGTATCATCAAGCTCAATTGTTGCTTGATAACGTGATATATACAATGTCAAAGTATATAATTTGCCCCATAACCAACGAACGTTTACTTCAACGGTATCAAGTCTCAGTGTGGAACGTCTCGCGATTAGTTGCCAAGCAACTCGGGTTTAATTCCTGGGGGTGGAAGGTTTTCTCTCAAATTTCCTGCGATTAGTTGCCAAGCAACCCATGTCCCGCGATTACTTGCCAAGCAACCCGGGTAGGATTTTCCTTCTAGCGTGTGTGGGTGCAAATGATGAGGGTCGTTGAAATAAATGATCTGCTGATACAAATTTGTCGATAAAAAAAAAAAAAAAAAAAAAAAAAGCAAGAATTTGCCCCATATATTTAAAGAGTATGTTTTCTTAAACAATTTGATACAGAACAGCTATCAGACAGTATTACAAGACAATGTTACTAATAATGTTGAACGGTAGTCCAAGAAAGTGGCTCACATTTAAGAATTGTAGAACTCATTATTTACATGGCCTATTTAATTGAATAGTTGAAGTTGATGACTTGGTTAATAGTGTAGCCATCTTTTGTGAAGAAAATGAGAACCATTTTCACATTGCATGCAATAAGTCAATGCAGTAAAAGAATGTGGCTTTGAATGATTGCATGCTTGTTCACATGTACCAAATATATGAGTAAGATGCAATATAAATAGATGGCCATGTAGAAGATGAAGAGTATCACAAATTTGTCTCAAACGAATTATATCCTAACTTTCCTGGTGTGGGTGCACTAGGCAAGTTGTCATAACAAATAATAATTTATATCTAAGGTGTAATAATTTTTTGTATTAGCTTTCAAAATGCTTGGTGATCCATGATCTTGCCCTCCTGGGTATCAATAGTTGGATCAATCACGTAACAAATTCTAGATGCCCAAAAACATACGATACTTTTTTTTTTTTAGGTAAGAAATGTATTGAACACACTAATAAGTTACATGTATGTCACAAAATCAAGAACCATCTTGACATTCGTTCACTGGACATAACCCAAAAGAAGAATTTGAAGTCAAAATCTTTAAGTTTTTCATCTACAAACCAGAAATTAAAATTAAACAAGAAGATTCGAGTGAAAGATAGATTCGAACAAATTTGTGTCATAAACCAATACTTGTATTTCTTTTTAGTAAAAATTAAAATGAAGAGCAACAAGGTTTCTTTGTGTTAGCATCCTGTGCACCAACCACAAGTGTCTCTCCTTGTTTAATACTACCACCAGCTGCTTGATTACCTGAAGCAAGAGCTTTTTTGCTAACAATCTTATAAATCTCACCAAGAATTGTTTGAAATGATTTCTCAACGTTAACAGCTTCTAAAGCAGACGTTTCAATGAACGAAAGGCCTTCCTTTTCTGCAAAAGTTTGAGCATCTTCAGTTGAAACAGCCCTCAGATGTTTAAGATCAGTTTTGTTTCCAACAAGCATGATTACAATATGTGAATCTGCATGGTCCCTCAGTTCCTTTAGCCACCTGCTTACGTTTTCAAAAGTTGTTGGTTTGGTAACATCGTATACAAGAATTGCGCCAAGGGCACCCCTGTAATACGCACTGGTTATGGCTCGATATCGCTCCTGCCCGGCTGTGTCCCATATCTGTGCCTTCACCGTTTTTCCCTCTACCTAAACATGTCATGAAACTTCATTATTATGCTAAATAGAACTAGATGCAGTTATGAATATTAGAAACTTAGTTTCGAAACTTCACAATCACAAGCAGTAATAAAAGAAACATACAAACATCCCTTAAACGTGTGACGGCTCTTAGCTATATAACTTTAGTTAGGTCAATCAATCCAACAACCATAGGCATCATTTTATAATTATCAGAGGTTGAAAAAACATCCCTTAGATTTGTGATGGCTCTTAGCAGTATAACTTTTAAATAATTAGGTCAATTAATCCAACAACCAAATGTATCATTGTATGATTTGTATCAAGTCCTTAGTTACTAAACTTTGCAGTTCAATCAAAAAGGAGATGTATTATAAAAAGAAAAAAAGGTAAGAAAGGTTAGCAAAACATGTATGTGAATTTGCTGCTAACACAAAGATGAAACAGTAAATGCATAAAGATGAAACTTTGCGGTTCAATCAAATGTAAACATAAAGATGAAACAGTAAATGCATATTCGCAACATGTATGTGAATTTGCCGCTAACACACACAAAGACACACAGTAGTGCTCGAAGCAAATGGTTAGCCCAAGCAAGATGAGGCATCAGATGCATATTCTTGGACCATTCTAAAGTTTAAACAATAATGCGAGACACTCTAATTATGCAAGTGTGACTTAAACTTACAGTCTCTGTTTCCCCCGAACTTAATGAATCGTCATTTGGGATGCTTAAAGCACAATCTTACTTATACATAAACCACGTGAATAACATGAGCTATTATTAATATAATATAATTATATAATAATATAAATATAGATAGATATATGAAAATACTACTGTTAGTGTTATGATTATTATTATGTTAGTATATAAATATATAAATATAATTATATAATAAGCAGAGTTTATGAGACATTTGACCATATTTATGTTAAGCAAAAACAACCATATCGTTATACGGAGTAGTTTATATTGATTCATTTCGGAATTAAGTTTTATCATAAGATTTCTCAGATTCTGCATATATCATATATTACAAATTACAATATACAATATACAATTTTATAATCATTGACAGGAATCTCCATATGACTAAAAATGTTTAAATTATGAAGTTATGAACCATCATATTCAATGTCAGATATGACTATATGAGTATCATACAACACATCTTCATATCATATCATAACTATATATAAACGAATCTAAATACAGCTAATTCCTACTATTTACATTAAATAAATAAATAAATCTACAAGGCCAAATTGCACAAAGTGCAACATGCATATTGCATGCTAACATGTTTCCACAACCCACAGATCCATGCCAAGATACGACTGTATTTTTTTTACCATTCAATGTAACAAAATTAACTTTCAAACCATTTTATATACTACTTAGTAATCATTTAATGTGACATACTTACCAAATTGGAACCATCTAATGCAACCTAATAACATACTAACTCAATTTATGGTACCATTTAATGTACCTAATTAGCTGTAAACACCAAAATGAAACCAATCTATAGAATTACAGTTACTTTACTAATAATACTCCTCTCAACTCTACATCCAACTTCTCAATATACTTTATTAACTAACCAAATAACTGCACAAAAACTGTACGGTTAATATCAATTTAATTCAATAGTCATGAATACAACATACGAGATGATAATATTAGCCATAAAAATCAACTCTAAAGCAACAGATCAAGCACTAGAATCAACACTAAAACAAAATCAAACGAGTCAACCAAACGTAATTTCACACAGCATATGAATAAACGTCAAAATCGGAAACACAAATGTAAATATATAGATAGATAGAGATAGAGATAGTACTTGAAGAGTACGAGTGGCGAATTCAACGCCGATAGTGGATTTAGATTCCAAACAGAACTCATTACGAGTGAATCGAGAGAGAAGATTGGATTTACCGACACCTGAATCGCCGATTAATACGACTTTGAACAAGTAATCGTACTCATCGTCTGGTCTCCTCGCCATTTTCGTTCTAAATCGGTGAGAAATTGAAGGAATTTTATTTTACGGATGGATATACTAGCACGAGATGAGAAAAGAGTCAAATAGGGTATATCTCGTTTAATGCTTCGTAGCACAAGCATAAATTCGCCTAAACATCCTTTTCGATTTTAGTGTTTTTCATTCCGTAGATGCTATCTTTTTCTAAATAAATAAAAAAAAACAAAATTAACCATTTCGTCCGTGTGTTTTTCACTTTTTGTCTGTTTCATCCCCGTGTTTTGTTATCTGCATTTTTCACCCTTAAAAGCATTTTAAAGTTCCAATTTCATCTCTCACCCTAACGAAGGTTAATTGAGTCCATTAAAACTATTCACAATGACTATTCACGTAATTTCAACTAATTAAATTATAAAAATCAATTCATTATTCTTCTCATGATGTGTGACATTATCCCTAATTTCTAATTTTCCATACAACCGAAAGACCAACGACATTGAAAAGATAACCTCAATGACTTGAAGGTAAATAAACAAAAGAGATGAACGGAAAGTAATATGTATGAATTAAATTAATTAGCGTATATATAAGAAGAGGTTATTCCACGTCACATTTGTCAAAATTACTGGATTTCATGAATTTTATTTTCATTGTTGTCGACTAAAAAACAGCCCTAAACTGTATCTATTTGGACTTGTCCTGATAATATACCAATTTTGACCCATTATTATGTCTATGGCACCCATTTCACCATCTAAAACTCAAACTATAGAACATAAAACATCTAAAAAGTTTACTCTTATAAATTAGTTAAAGGAACTATCTTTAAATTATATAACGATAATTACACAAACATAAAGTTTGCATCTTTCTTTCTGTTACCAAAATAATTAGTAGTCTTGAATCTGTTAACAAAATAATTAGTAGTCTTTAGTGGAATCTTTCCTTTATAGCTCATAAAAACACATATACGGACAAGATGAATCTATCTTTAGTAGTCATTGTGATTCATATATGATTTGAATTTGATGATATTGAGGGATCCAAGGGTTCATGATTTTAATCTATGGCTGCAGTTACCGATCATATAGCTGGTAAACTATCTTCTCTATACGTCCTTCGGTATGTGTGATCTTATGATTTTGTGATTGATCATGGTATTGCTAATGATTTTGATAAATTGATGAAATTGAAAGCGTATATACGATAAATCAATTTGTGAAATTGGATGCGGATACAGAGGGGTTGGATATTCCAAATTTTGTTGGTGATTTGAGAGCTTTGATGCTTGTTGACAGTGAAATGAATTGATTAGTGCAGTTGGTGTACACATTATCAGGACGATTATGGAGACATACTAGTGCAGTTGGTTTACAATCGATTAATTAGTTAAAGGTTACGTGGATAGTCCCTGTGAATAGTGTTAACGGATTCAGTTAACCTTCGTTAGAGTGAAGGATGAAATTGGGACTTTAAAATGCTTTTAAGGATGAAAAATGCAAAAAAATAAAATACAGGGATGAAACGAGCAAAAAGTGAAAAACACGGGAAAGAAATAAGCAATTTTATCATAAATAAATAAATAAAAGCTTGCAAATAAGTCACGTTTACCTTCTTTTTTTTTTTCTTTGTTAATAAAACTAGAAAAAACTCATATATAGAAAACGATGATATATTCAAAAAACGTCAACAACCAAAAAAATACTCTAATCGTATAAATTAAATCAATTGAGTTAAACTTTTTGACATGTCTTAAATTAATTGTTAATTTTGATAAACAAATAAAAAAATAATAAGATAAGTTACTTTATACTTTAATTTTTAATGCAATAATATAATAATCTCTCAGTCTTAAATTTATTGTCCTCAGTTAAAAAATATACAATTTAAAAACTTTACTCATGATTATCATACTTTTTGTTTACTTTTCAGTTTTACAACAAACTTTACTCATTTTTTTGTCTTAAGTACATACTTTAAGAATAAATAGAACTTTACATCTTTATTCTTATCTGTTTATTAAAATTGACAATTAATTTGAGACATCCTAATAACGAACACTATACAATATATTTGAAACTGATAGAGTATAAAAATAGATTAGTAACCAAACCTACATATCATAGTATTGTTATATGGTAAGTTCATAGAATATATATTTAACCATTTGCTAAATTGAGTTATGGGCTTTTTAGCTTTTTATTGTATCAAGTCACGTTCTCCTTTGCCTCTGTTTGAAAAAAGATATCTGATTATATGTTTCATAAAAATAGAAAAATATTCAGATTAAGTGGCAAATAAATATTAATTTTACTTACTAAATTAAGAGTCGTACATAAACATATTTTTATATAGAATGTAAGAAACAAATATGTCTAACTCTTTCGTGTATTGGTCTTTTGTGACATGTTTTAGTGAAGAATAGATGTTTTCCACGTTTGAGAATTTGGTGAAGGTGAAATTATTACATTCAAATGCACACATTCTTACATTCTTACTCATTGTAATCGTTCTTAACAAGCAGTGCTCGACTACCAGTGAAGTTGTGAGTCCCAGGTTTAATCTTTGGCAATTTACTTTTAAGCTTAATTAGGGATTTACAGTGGAGGTACTTTACCTGACACTAGGATGATGTCTGGTTTCCAGATGTTCGAAGTTTACCTGCTATGGGAAGCCAATGTATTCTTTTATAAAAAGGTTTCTCGCTAAAAAAACAATTTCTCTAGCCACTTCCAAGATGCTTAATTAAAGAGGTTGAAATTCCGTTCTTTACTCAGTTTTGATATGTATAGCTAAAGCTAATCATTATTTTACCGTTAAAAATGAAATAAATAAAATGTTCTGTGACTCTGGTGACTAAACAATAATAATCGGACTTGAGTGATACCGTGATATTTATTTATACAATCTAAAGTTGTCACTTGTCAAATACCTTTTGGGTCTTTGACACATTAGAGCACGAGGTGTCCATGTCCCTTTGCCAAGGTCTATTTAGGTGTTGAAAAGGGACCTTGAAATTGATTAAAGTGGAGTGTCGTTCGGTGTCCATTTCAGTGTCTATTTCAGTATCGATTTTAGTCGTGGACCAATAAGAAAATAGCATAATTAAAAAAGAAAAAAAATAGTTGAAACCACCGTCGGAGGAGTGACAGTGGCCAACGACCCCGAAATTGACGGTGAACCGGTATCCAAATTTAGCCGCCGTCAATGATGGACGGTGAAATTGACCACGGGACACACCGTGAGCTCTTATTACAAAGAGCCATTCAAACCGAACTCGATAGCCTTTTGTTATGTTTCCGCTTCTCTTTTCGTTTTAATTAGATTTTTAAAGCATTGGATAAACGGTTTCTCCATTTTTTTATATAAGCTAAAAAAACAAACTGACCTCAATAAAATGCTCTATAATCACTATCGATGTGTGAATCAACATGTGTGTATAGAAAACTTCATTGTAGGAGAAATTTAGCATTTTACACCCATAGCTTGAAAAACATAGGGGTGGAGCTAGGATTTGAAGTTAAGGATGTGATAGAGCCGTAATTCGTTACAAGATGATAATGATAAATAACTCTAATACATACCTTTTCGATGATTAGAAATACACAGAGTAGTTTTCAATATATAACAAATATATGATTCATACTATAAGTATTTAATATAAGATGCGTTTTCGATGTGGTGTTGGTTTTTAGATTTTGTTGTTGTTGCATTGTTGTCGTTATGGTGTGCTTGTGTTTGTGTTTATGTTGATGTTTTTTCACTTTTGGTGAAAGGGTTGTTCAATATAAGTTTTTAGTTTAACCTTATGGTGTAGTTCATGTAGTAATGGTTTGCCCTCTCTTAGCCAGAGGCTCAGAGGCAGGAGTTCGGCTTCTGTGGGGTTCAATATTGCATACAAGATTGTCTCTTTACCCTTGAATTCCAACTGAGGGTGCCTTTCGCATATCGTGTTGCGGGGGCAGTAGGGGAGGGGAGTTTTGCCGCCCATGCTCTCGGATTGGGTCGAGTTTCCTCCTGGACAACAATTGGGGGAAGGTTATGCAACTGCGTGATATGAACACGTGGGTGGTTAAGTCCCCCGATAATCTCGTACTGCTGTTAAAAAAATAGATATAGATAAGCTTTTAGTTTGTGCCAAAAGATAAAAATAAGTGGCAACTGGCAAAGCAGAAAAATCGCGGCAATGGGCTTGAAAATAAATCAATAAATTTTGGGCTTCTTCTTCAATTTTCCCTTGGTTAGGCATATTATTAATTTGATAAGATCCAACAGAGTTTATGGGCTACCATTTGTAAAATGAATTGGGCTAATTAGGCAACCCCCCACCCCCACCCCCCACCCCCCCCCACCCCCCCCCCCCCCCCCCCCCCCCCCCCAAAACAACTCCTTCAATATCGACAAACTAATGATTCAATCTGTGAAAGAAGATTTTGGTCTTGAGGGTTTCATACAAGAATTTGCAAATGAGCACTTGGAAAAAAATTATGGTTAAAAGAAAAAGTAAGATTCAATGAAAAGACCACATCAAATTATCTCAAAAATGCATTTACGAGAGATGAACGCGTTGGTGATTTAGTCCCTCATGGGTGATCCCAAACTGATGTAAAAAAAAATTTATCTCACAAATCCACATGTCGTTACAGAATAATCTTCGGATACATAAATTAATACAAATTAGCTTAAAAACCTTATTCGATCTCGTGTATCAATTTAAAAGATTCCTTTGACTTCTCTACCTTATTATTGCCATTTAATCTTTGTCCCTTTATTCACAATACTTGCACAATAATGGTGTACTTTATATGTTTTGTTTTTACCACCATCATACCTCAAGAAATGGGTAATCTGTGTACCCAACTATTGGATCTGGTATATAAAATGTATCCCTATTATACTTATTAAGTTCTGCACCAAGTTCAAACCGTTTAGGTAAATCTGGATTAGCCAAGAAAAGCCGCCCGAATGCAACCAAATCTGCATTGCCATTAGCTATAGCATTGTTACCATCATCTTTCTTGTAACCACCCGCGCTAATGAACGTACCCTTGAAAGCTTTCTTCATCGGGACACTACTATATGGAGTTTCAAATATGCTCCCCATTTGCACCATTCTCGGTTCAATCACATGTAGATAAACGATCTCATACTTATTAAGCGCATTAGCCATGTGAAGCCCTAGAGCTTCGGGGTTTGAGTCACCACACTCCATGTAATCGGCGAATGGTGATAGCCTTATGCCAACTTTGTGGGCTCCAATTTCATTTGCAACCGCTTCTACAATTTCTAAAGCGAGGCGACACCTATTTTCTAATGTTCCACCATATTTATCAGTTCTATCATTCACCTGGTCTTTCATAAATTGATCAATTATGTACCCATTAGCTCCATGGATCTCTACTCCATCAAAACCTATAAATTCAATGTACTACGTTAAGAGTCATACATATATCCAAAAAATATTGATGCATACAAGAGATTTCAACTTACCCGCCTCCATGGCATTGCGTGCGGCTAGCCTAAAGTCATTAACAAGGGCCGGGATTTCATCGGTCCTTAGCCTACGAGGGGGAGACCAATCTCCACCGGCTAGGCCCGGTGTCATTTCCTTGTCACTCGAAGATATCGGAGCTTCACCGTTGGGTTGGAATCCTAATTTTTGATTAACCATCATTATTCATAATTTTATGTTATAATCAATCTCAAATCTATAATCGACATGAAAAGGAAAGAAGATACAGGAAGTACGTGAATACACGATTTAAGTGTGATAAACACTTTCGATATAATGTGATTTAACTTTTCTATTTTAGATACTCATGCATTTAGCATCTTCTTTTGATCATATAGTACTAAACTCATGGGCTATAAGCAATTAAAGTCTTACTTCTTTACAAAAGTTGGGTATCCTAACCTACAATACATAAAAAAAACACATGACAATATATTCAATAAAATCAAGTCATCAACTACCAAACCCTACCTAATAACAGAACATGTGGCCTCCAAAAGACAAAGAATGTGGCATATTTCTATCCCCACATTATTGCTAGCTATAGGAATTTTTTTTTTTCTTCTCAATTATTGAAGTCTCAAAAGTTATCTTTATTCATATTATAATGGGAAACAAAATATTTTTAACCATGTATATTCGAGTAAAAATATTTCCTCTCTTTACCAAGGAAAAAGTTTATCCGTTTATTTGTAACTAATTAACAATAATCATTCCAGAATGAAGAACATGAAATTTGAAAAATGTTCAATATCTCAATAATTCAAACTACTAGAAAAACGTATAGAAACATAACATACCGTAGTTTGAGACACGGCCTACGTGCCAAATTTGACAAAAGAACACACCACCCTTGTCGTGAACAGCATTCACGATTGGTTTCCATGCCTCTACATGCTCGTTAGTCCAAATTCCGGGTGTTTCAGGGTACCTTTTAGAATTTGTATTTGATTCGACAACATCAATAATCTCAATTGTTTACACTAATCACATTAACATAATTAGTCCTTTTTCAGCTCTTCATAAAAAATAAACATAATTAGTCTTTTTTTTTACTTACCCTTGGGCAGTGTTTGAGACCCCAGTTGCTTCGGTGATTAGAAGGCCTCCTTCAGTCGCTCTTTGAGAATAGTACAAAGCGGCATGTGGTTGTGGTACATTGCCATATGATCTTTGTCTTGTCAAGGGTGCAAGCACAACCCTATAATTTCGTATACAAACAAGTTGAACATAAAAAATACAACATATATATTTATTTTAAAATTTATATAAGGACGTGAAAATAATCATCAAAGATAGTCAAGTAGCATTTTTAAAGTATTACCAAAATATCTTTGGTTGATCAGATAAAAAGTAAAAAATAATCACGTTGTTCTTTCCTAATATTTAATAATTTGAAAATGAAGTGTGAAGTTACCTGTGAGAAAGGTTGAACTTGCCCATTTGGTATGGAGAAAGAAGAGGAATTGTGGGTGCCATTGATCTATGTGAAATCGTGAATTTTACTCCTTTTTAGACCTCTTATTTATACGCAATTTGGAATCTTGCTTACGTAGGCGATTACATCAAAAGTCTCGCGGTCAAATTCAAAAGGAAATTGAATTTTAGGTATGTTATAAAATACTACGTACTCCGTAATACTAAGTACTGATATAATAATAGCGAGGAATACATTATACGAGTAGTGTTTTGCATGTACATATTTCACTCTGTTTAGCCATAATAAAACGGATCCAAGCTCTAAAACATACAAAAATAACAGTTTGTATAAGTTGCAATCTTCGGATTCATTATATATATCGTTTTTTTTTTTACCATAATAAATGTGACATTTCACATGTTGGAGAGTATAATCACGATCAAGTTGGGATATCAACCGTAATAGACATTAGTGAATGAGCATTAACTGCTCTTAAAGGAACACTCCACTCCTAGCCGATCGGTTTTAGGCAAGAAGGGAAACCTAAAACTTTTATTTTTAATATTTTGATCACTAACACGTAAAACTCGTCGGTTAGGAGTCTCCGAAACGTAAATCGAACACAAAAACACTACGCGATAACTATAACAAATAAATAATAATAATCCAAAATAAATATCACATATAATATTTATTTTAATTTTAATAATAATAATAATAATAATAATAATAATAATAATAATAATAATAATAATAATAATAATAATAATAATAATAATAATAATAATAATAATATAATAATAATAATAAAAATAATAATAATAAAAATAATAATAATAATAATAATAATAATAATAATAATAATAATAATAATAATAATAATAATAATAATAATAATAATAATAATAATAATCCGACATAGGAATGTCTTTGGATAAATCGAATTCATAAAGAGTCTCAAAAGATATCACCGGTTTGAAAACCGAAATAGTTTCTAAAATAACTATACCGTATCACTTAAACACATAATATAAAACAAATCTTAAGATTATGGTTTTTAATAAATATTAGTAAAATATTAGTATTAATTAAGTCAGAATCATATATAATTATATAATAGTAACGTAAGAATACTTAATCCGCATTAAGTTTAATACACCATAACATGATAGTCTTAAATGGCGTACTTAAAAAAAAAAAAAAACAATTCTAGCATAGAAAAATATAGAATCTAACTAACGATCATTAATTATCTAACATAAAATTTAACGGAAAAAGTCGAGTTCTTACATGGACCAACCATAAAATTCTTTCTTCTTTAACCATACAAAAAATCATAAACTATAATTTGTTTCCTACTTCCAGTTTCAAATATATTAATCGATTTCAAATCAAAATCTCTCATATTTTCATTAATTTCGGATCTGAAATAATCAATCCCCAAAATAAACATATAAACGCGGACACATATACTCACAAATTATATATATACGTGCTAGTATTGAGTTAAGTTAACAAAAACCCATTTCAAGAAACACATAAAAACTTTGTGCAATCTGTGAAGAAATCAACAACAAGGAGTGAGCGTAGTGGTAGTGACTTGACTTCTCATATGAGAGTAGTTCGACTCCCACACGTTGTGCACCCCCTTGTTGTTACGCGCTCATTTCATGAGCCTCAGAGATTGCGAAGTCTTGCGTTCAGGCATCACCTGATGGGGTTTTACCACACACGATGTCCGTATGGATTCATTGTGGGAGTTTCCTCTTGAGAGGCGGTAGGATTGCAATGATTCGTCAAAGTAAATGATCGGGTGTCGACATCACATTCGACCCCCATTGACTTCTAACCACCGTTAAAAAATTTGTGAAGAAATTGATTTGGGATTATCATTTAAGCTCAAAACCAATTTCATTTTGAAGTTTCTTTCTTTAATATTAAGTTTATTTTTTCGAAAAGAAAATGGATTTGGAGAAATAACGTCGGATTTGTTGCCAAAGATGTTTCACGATTCCATTTTTGCGAAAACAGACGCTGAGTACAATTCCGAAGACAAACATGATTCCGACGATGAACCTCCGGTAATCCATCGCCACTACCACTTGGACTCTATTGGAGAAATTCGACCACAACATATGATAACATCGTTGAAATAGTTTGTTCCATCGAATCCTTTTTTGGATTAACACGATGAACGATGTTCGAGTCTTGGCTAAAGATCGCAATTATCGTTGAATCCTTTTCATCGAATTATTTTTCTATTCTTTTTTCTCAATTTTGTAACAACGTCAATGATAGTTCGACATACTAAATAAACAATAAGGAAAGAATGTTTTTTTTTCTTTTTTGTTTACTACAATTTTTTTTGGTTTGTTTACAAAGAAAATAAAAATTGAAAAAATAGGGTTTTAAATTTTTAATTTAGTGGATCAGTAACTGCAATGTTTGAAAGAAGAGGATAACATAATGATGAAAATACCCTCACATGTTTTGCACATAATTGAATTTAAAAAAAAAAAAATTTAACTTAGTTAAATATGAGACCATTCATGTATAATTCATAAAATCTGAGGCTAACCATTTTAACCACCGTCGATTTAAATTTGAAGTCTCACTAGATTTATGAGCCCGTGCGTTGCACGGGGACTTATCCGCAAACATTATTGGTTTTTAAACTTATATATGAAATAACGATTTTATAGGAAAAGTGTCAAAAGTATTGTTGTGATCGAATTAGTAAAATATGTTTTTGTAAACAACATATATTAGTAAAACTTTGATAAATTTTAGTTAATTCATAGATTGAATACACAACATAAAGTTTTGTTCTATTAACCATTGGGGCTTTATCCCAGATGATAATAAGTTTTGTTCTTATTAATTCTGCCAAATGGCTATTAGGTTTAATCCTACAGAAGGATTCATCCTTTAGATCAATAGGAATGCCAAAACGTGATGGGCCGTTCTTCCACCAGGCAACAACAAAGAGACAATTCTGCTAGATGCGACATTCAACACAATCATTTGATTAAAAAGTGAAGTAACATGTTATAGGCTGCCATGGCTGAAGGTTGTTGAGGTGGTCCACCACTTTGATTCCCATGACCTTGAAATTTAAAAATTAGTTAATGAGTTTTGAATTAAAATAGTCAAACTCAATTGTGTTTCAATCCACCTACTAACATCAACTACCTTTGATCATTCAAGCAGACCAACATCTTCAAATTCGCAAGCCTATCATATTTAATCATTTTCAAACCCTTGCTTAAAAGTGGTGAAGCTTAAAAGTGGTTACTGTTGAAACTCAGACCATCAAATAATGAGAAATTAAAAGAAAAAAACACATTAATATCTGCATTAAGATGAATTACTGTTAGACTAAAAGAAAAATACACTAATACTTCACACTTTTCTTAGTTGAAACGTCTTCAATACTTTCAACAATACTATCAACCGACTCCATTAAGAACCTTCATTTCTAACCACTTTTTTTACCTGCATTACAAGAAAGCGCCTCCTTCAACTGTTTATCAAGTTCATCTTCTTCAGCCAGGATTTCTTAATCCCGCACCGTTAGAGGTGCCTGAAGTGATGTAGTTGATAAGTTTATGTTGATAAACACACTTAAAATCTCTTTTTATCAAGCTCGTAATTCTGACGTACTTAATACTGTTAAAATAGTAATGTTTTTCTAGTTTATTCTAGAATTAATTAAATATAGTTAGTAGATTAATTAATTAGAAGAAACTAGAATTAGCTAGTAAATATTAGATATTTTAGAAGTATTAACTAGAAGATAGGAGAATATGTAGAACTTACTAGAGGGAGTTGATCACCAACATTTGAAGCCTATAAATAGGCCAACATGTATTTCAAATCCAATGTACACAACACACAAACAATCTCAATAATACACATTCAACTTTCTAAAAGAAGTCTTCTTATATATTCACTAATTCACACTAAGCACCCCTCATCAATTAAAAAATAATCACTATTTAAATTAAATTAATCTAAAACTATAACAAATCTAACAAGTGGTATCAGAGCCATTTTGGGCGTTCGTTCGAATACACCATGACTACCGTCGGTGCATACAATATTCCCGTCCCCATCTTTGATGGCGACAACTATGATTTTTGGAGCATCCGAATGAAGACATATTTCCAAGCACAAAGCTTGTGGGATATTGTCGAAGTCGGGTTCACAACTCCAAAAGACGTCGAAACTCTGTCCGCGGAAGAACAGGAAAAATACAACAAAAATGTTGTAAGAAATGCTGCTGCTCTAGGCTACATCCAACAAGCCTTGACGCCGTCTATCTTTCCACGAATTATGGGAGCTACGACAGCCAAAGAGGCGTGGAAGATTCTTCAAGAAGAATTTCAAGGAAATGTCAAGGTGAGATCCGTCAAACTACTAACTCTAAGGAGAGATTTTGAAAATTTAAATATGAAAGACACTGAGACAGTAAAAGATTACTATTCTAGAATTAAAGAAATAATAAATCAAATGAGAGCCTATGGAGATAATATAACTGATAAAAGGATCGTAGAAAAAATACTCATCAGTATGACAGAAAAATACGATCATGTCATTACTGCTATCGAAGAGTCGAAAGACATCGAGACTCTGTCGGTACCAGAATTAATTGGCTCTCTTGAAGCATATGAGGCTAGACTGAGTCGGCGTAGTGAAAACTCACTCGAAAGTGCCTTTCAGTCTAAACTCAAATTACGATCTCAAAAATCAAACAATGGGGGGAAAAGAAATCCTGAAGAAAATTCGAGAGGAGGAGAAAAACCTAGAACCGGGTTCGATCCGAAAAGAAAAAGCTACCCTCCATGTGGTATTTGCAGAAGGACAAACCACTTGGAGAAAGATTGTTTTCACAAAGGGAAACCAAAATGCAATAACTGCAAAAGATTTGGGCATCTAGAAAAAGATTGCCGTCTAAAACAAAATCATCGAGCTAACTTCACGGAAGAAAATGAAGATATATCGGAGAACAAAAACCAGCTATTCTATGCCTGCCATGTTGCGAATGAACAAAGGGACGACACTTGGTTTATCGACAGTGGGTGCAGCAATCACATGACAGGAGATGAGAAGCTATTTCATAGTATCAACACCTCCGTCAAGTCTCGCGTCAAACTTGGGAATGGAGCTCTTGTTGACACTAAAGGCAAAGGTACGATAACTGTTCAAACTAATAACGTCACTCGATCTGTTAATGACGTTCTTTTAGTACCAAGCCTTGCAAGTAACTTGCTAAGTGTTGGACAAATGATGGAGCACGGCTACTCTTTACTCTTCGAAGAAAATTCATGTGTTATTCGTGACAAGAAAAACAACTACAAATTAATTGCTGAAGTGCCAATGGAGAACCGCAACTTTCCGCTTCGTTGGCAGTATATCCAAGACACAGCCATGAAAGTTCAAGTTGAAGAATCATGGCTATGGCATCGAAGATTTGGCCACTTTAACTTTCACGCACTAAAAATCCTCCAACAGAAGAATATGATGAGAGACTTGCCTAACATAGAAGAGATCACTGACACGTGTGAAAGCTGTATGATGGGCAAGCAACATCGAAAACCTTTCCCTCGTGATAAAGCTTGGAGAGCGAAAGGTATACTGGAGCTGGTGCACACTGACGTTTGTGGACCAATGAGGACCCCGTCTCTTAATCAAAACAGGTACTTTATTCTCTTCATCGATGATTATTCTAGAATGACGTGGGTGTATTTCATGCGTGAAAAATCGGAAGTATTTACGATATTCAAGAAGTTTAAGAACTTCGTAGAAAAAAGCAGTGGCCATTATATAAAAACGCTAAGGAGTGATAGAGGAAAAGAATACACCTCTACACAGTTTAACAAATTCTGTGAAGACGAAGGAGTTAAACGCCAACTTACTGTTGGTTATGCCCCTGAACAAAATGGCGTCTCTGAACGCAAAAACAGAACTGTAATGGAAATGGCCAAAACAATGATACATGAAAAAGGCCTTCCAAACAGTTTCTGGGCTGAAGCTGTATACACGGCTGTATATATATTAAATCGATGTCCAACGAAAGCCATACAAAACAAGACTCCAATTGAGGCATGGAGTGGAAGGAAACCATCAGCAAAACATCTGCGAGTATTTGGGTGTATTTGCTACATCCACATTCCAAAGGAGAAACGTCACAAGCTCCAAGAAAAATCAGAGAAGGGAATATTCTTGGGCTACAGCACACAGTCTAAAGGCTACCGAGTCTATAACCTGAAGACTAATAACATTGTGATCAGCCGAGACGTGGAGTTTGATGAAGACGCTTCTTGGAATTGGGAGAAAGACAAAGTTCAAAAACAAACATATCTGCCAAGGATATCTATGGAAACTCCAGCCCAACAACCACTACAAATGGAGCATTCTCAACAACAAGAAAGTACCGGAGAAACAAGTCCTACTACACCAACTTCTCCGTCGACAAGATTACCTTTGGCGCAAGACGAGTCAAGCCCAGAGTCCACACCTGGAAGAGTCAAAGCGTTAGCAGAGGTATACGAGGCATGTAACTTCACAACTATAGAACCTGAAAGCTATGAAGTTGCAGCTAAAGATGAAAAGTGGGTGGCTGCTATGAACGAAGAAATCAGAATGATCGAGAAAAACAACACATGGGAGTTAGTTGACCATCCCGAAGATAAAGAAATCATTGGAGTTAAATGGGTTTACAAAACAAAGCTCAACCCTGACGGTTCTATACAAAAACACAAAGCAAGGCTAGTAGCTAAAGGCTACTCACAACAACAAGGAGTCGACTACAACGAAACTTTTGCACCAGTAGCTCGACTAGACACTATAAGAGCACTTGTGGCATTAGCAGCTCAACGAAGGTGGAAGATTCACCAACTAGATGTAAAATCAGCCTTTCTAAATGGATTTCTCGAAGAAGAAATATACGTCGAGCAACCACAAGGGTTCATTCAGAAAGGAAAAGAAGACCAAGTCCTGAAGCTAAAGAAAGCTCTATATGGACTTAAACAAGCACCACGTGCTTGGTATAGCCGCATTGATAGCTACTTCACAAGTTCGGGATTCAGGAGGAGTCAAAGTGAGCCTACACTCTACATCAAAACCCAAGGTAACTCTGACACTCTCATTATTTCCTTGTATGTCGATGATCTAATATATACTGGAAACAATGAGAGAATGATACAAGAGTTTAAAGAAGACATGATGAAAACGTTCGAGATGAGCGACCTTGGATTGATGCGCTATTTTCTTGGCATCGAAATAAGTCAAGAAAATGAAGGCATCTTCATATGCCAAAAGAAATATACGGAAAATCTCCTGAAAAAGTTTAAACTATACGGTTGCAAAACCGTAGCCACGCCACTAGTTGCCAATGAGAAGATGAGACAAGAAGATGGATCGGAGAAAGCAGACGCTTCAAGATTCAGAAGTCTCATCGGAAGTCTACTTTATCTGACAGCAACAAGGCCAGATATTATGTACGCAACGAGTCTATTATCCAGGTACATGAAAAACCCTACTCAAATACATTACGGAGCTTCTAAAAGAATTTTAAGATACTTGCAAGGTACCATGGATTATGGAATATGGTACAATCCCACTATAGACTCGAAGCTTCATGGATACACTGATAGTGATTGGGCCGGATCGGTAGATGACATGAGAAGTACTTCAGGATACACATTCACACTTGGATCTGGTGTATTCTCATGGACATCAAAGAAACAAGAAACGGTGGCACAATCGTCAGCCGAAGCCGAGTACGTCGCAGCCGCAAACTCAGCTAATCAAGCTATATGGCTAAGAAGAATACTAGAAGATATGGGCGAGAAACAAGATGAAGCTACAAAAATATTCTGCGACAATAAGTCTGCAATCGCGATGGCAAAGAATCCTGTGTTCCATGGCAGAACAAAACATATTGACATCAAATATCACTTTCTACGAGAAGTCTCTGCGAAGAAAGATATCGAATTAAAATACTGCAAGACTGAAGAGCAAATTGCAGACATATTCACCAAAGCACTCCCAAGATCAAAGTTCGAGTTCCTACGTAACATGCTCGGAGTAACACCGAAAAACATTAAGGAGGAGTGTTAAAATAGTAATGTTTTTCTAGTTTATTCTAGAATTAATTAAATATAGTTAGTAGATTAATTAATTAGAAGAAACTAGAATTAGCTAGTAAATATTAGATATTTTAGAAGTATTAACTAGAAGATAGGAGAATATGTAGAACTTACTAGAGGGAGTTGATCACCAACATTTGAAGCCTATAAATAGGCCAACAAATACATAATAAATCATTTACATTCAGTTATAAGTTCATTTTTTGATCAAAAAAAGAAAATGAATATGCTGTCATTGAGCATAAATCAATTTAGCTTAATGATCAACATAATATAAAATTTAAAGGTTATTTTTTGCCAATAACTTTCATTTTTCTACAGCAACATAATATAAAATTTAAAGAAAATTTGATTTAACTTCTTAAGCTACAACCATTAAAAAGTAAACTCTTTCACCTTTCCGTGGACACATTATTTAGCAACAACGAAAATACGGGCCGAAAGTTATGGCATTACAAAAATGATCAAAACACTGAACATGTTGTTACAGCATAGCATATTAGCAAATGTGACGACCCGTTTGGACGAAAGTGTAAACCCATTTAGACTCGATAAACTGAAACATATCATATATCAATCTGAAGCTCGTCGGATTTACTTTATAAACGAATAATTATATTCACCAAAACTTTACACCCTTTTTTAACATTCGAGCCCGAAAAGTATGTCCAAGACTCATTTTGATACTTTATCCATAAATAAATATGCAGGTTATTCACCAACCTACACAAATATCATAGAGAAATCAAAAAATAAAAAAAATTAAAAAAAAAATTAAAAAAACTCTTCACAAAGTTGGTATAATAAAAGCAGTGTTGTAAAAGTCGGCCGACTTGGCCGATGCGTCGTTTTTCTGGGTTCTCCGTCCCGTTTTTTCTGATAACGACTCAAAAGACGGTCAAAGCTAAAAGTTTGGTCAAAGTCTATCAATGACGGTCAAAGTTGGTAAAAAACGGTCAAAATCAGTTAAATTTTCTTCAAGATGTGATATGTTTTAAAATTAGGGTTTGTTTTCATTTTTTGGGCCGCTCTTTTCTCTGTGTCCCTACTGATTATGTACTCAGTAACATTAATTGAGTTTGAAGTTTAATTGTATTTAAATTCAAGTTCTTATTTAAAAAATTTATGGTACGGAATCAGCTATTTTATACATATATGAAATATATATTTAAGAAATTATTAATAAAGTCAACGTTGGTCAACGACCGATGCATCCCCGACGCGTCCCCGACTCGGCCGACGTGTCATTTTTAGGTTTCGACCGATGCGTCCCCGACTCACGACTTTTACAACCTTGAATAAAAGACATAACTTGAGTACTTGTTAATACTAAAATTCATATACATTTTCTATAAATATATGGGTAGTGGGTCAAAACTGGCACCTTTAATTTTCATATTTACATCAAAGATAAAGCTGAAACTATAAGTCTAAATTAGATCCATTTTCAAACTTTATCTCAAGATAGAGCACAATACTTCAAGTTCGGATAGTTTACTTATCTTAAATTTAATGTAACTGTCCCATTTGAAAGATGTAACCAAAAGGCTTCCAAGGCACGTTTCTATAATTGTATGTAACCAAAAGTCTTCAGTCACACTTCTATCACAAGGATCTTTCAAAAAAAAAAACAAAAAAAAACCTTCTATCACAAGGTTTATGTCATGTTTTATTATATAATCAAAATAGTTCATCATTTCATATGTATAATGCAAGCTATAGATACAGTTTTAGAGGAACTGAGGTGGAATAATAACAAAATACAGTCAAAATTGAAATACCAGAATATAAAAAGTGTGTAATAAGTTAGGGGAAATTAATGTTACCTTAAATGTATCAAATCAAATCGAAGTTTATCTGAGTAAAATTCAGCCTGTTGCTGAAATCATGAATTTGAGCACTTGAATAAACTTCTCTGAAACTCAACGTAACTCAAGTGGTTATTTCAACCCAAAAGGTCTGTTCAGTCAATTGATTCATTATAACATATTTAAAGCAAGTATATTCAATATTTTATTATGACTTTACTAATAAGCTAGTAAAAGAATTAATTAGTGTGAATTCACTAACCAATGGGACTTGAATCATCCTTGAAATTAGCTAGTTGAAGAACACACCCTCTGTGTTGAAAATTTAGATGTTCTCGAAAAGTAGGATCACCCTTCCTTATTGTCATAGGAATAACTATCAGAGTCTTTAGTGCCACCTGTCGAAAATCAAACCGTTGATAAACAGATAAGAAAGATGTAACCCTAAACCTGAAAAAAAAAAAAAACGATGAAACAGATTACATGGGCTTCATCGGGTCAAACGGGGTCGAAAGTTGGCTAACGTGTATTCAAATGTTTACATTGTTCTCAAATATTTGTATTTGCAAGAAATCATATTGATATTTTAAAATTTTAGCTTATTAGCCATTTTAAAATATTTATTAATTACAAAATCCAATGAGAGAGATCAGAACCTCCATTCGGTCAGCCCAAATTGACCCGTCAAACCCCGTTTGATCCGTCAGCAACCATTCAGTACATCACATCAGAAGTAGCAAGTCTTTGCCTACAATTGCACTTCTGTATTCAGTTAAAAATAACTTACCATCAAACTTCTTCGTCTTTCCAAACTGAATGATTAAAAACACAGATTCTTCAGGTCTAGATGCTTTCATAGTATCTAAAAAATTCATATATTTTGCCCACAATATGCAGTACAACACATTACCACTAAGAATATGAAAAAATAATTATTAATATAAGTGGGTAGTAAAAATGCACAATTTAACGTTAAATCATATAACAAATTAAAGTTTAATTAAAAGAAAGGGCAGTTATTACTCTAGATCCTTCAACTCTAAATTGATATATATTTTTTCTGTTTCGGATCATCTATGTTGCCATACTGCTTCTCTTCATTGTAAGTATGCACTCTACGAGTTACATCTGCAGTTTGATGTTACAATTAATATATGTCAATTTAAATAGACATCATATTGTGTAAGTTTAATATGTTTTCTTATGGTATGAATAATGGACCTGTAGTAACTCCTCCTTCTAACTGGCAAGTGATAAGACGTTTTCTTTTCGAAAACGTTTTCCGTTTTTTTATAAGTTTCCGTTATTTTGCACAAAAAAAAAATAGATAAGATCAGTAAATAGGATGAATTTGAAACCATCCGGACCAGTCCACTCATTTGGTTCAAGGTTCATCAAAGATGACCTATTAGTGATCATCAATGGATGGTTTTACCTTTATATGAATTGTATGACAAATCCCTTATACAGGAGGTAGTGGCCCTGCTCTTTTAAGATACTCTATATCTCCACTTTAGAATATTCTTGATAGTAAGCACAATCCTTTCTCCCTAAAAGTTTCAATAAGTAAATGTTTATATCTTGGATACAACATGGCTGAGTATGTATTTTTGACAAATTTTATGTATGCACAGTTTAAGAAATACAAAAAAATACAAAAAGAAACAGATGGTTACCTCCTCATCTGTCAGTATTAGGTAAAAAAAAGCTTTTCCAGAATCAATGTTTTTGATGCTCATGGTCTCCATTTATAGCATAAACAGTAGGTTTACATTAAATTTACTTGGCGTAATTCCTCTTACCAAGATCAAGCTTGAAGCCATTACACAGAAATAACAATTGATTAGCAAATAGTAGTTTATATCAGCAAAAGAAGGAAAACAAAATTTTGAATTACCTTAAAAAAACGATTAGCGGCATATACAACACCTTAGAATATTTCTTACCGTTTGAGCTTTGTCCAGTGTAAAACCAACGACCCTCTTCATCACCAATAAAAAATAAAAAATATATATATAATCTTTTAAGATATGTACATTGCAATTAATGACTTGAACAAAAAGAGGATGTGATAATGGTGGCGATGTGTGAATCTGGATATACATATGAACATATAATAATCAGAGACCAGAATTAAGATAACAAATTCAAAGCAAAATAAACAGATATCATATATCACAAATATCAGTATCACATATATATGATATATCATATAGAGATAGATACCTTTAACCTAACTGCATCGGGGTCTAATAACATTGAATAATTTCATTAGTTAGTATTAGTATATACAAAAATGGTATGATTTAACAGAGCATAACAATAAAAAAAAATAACCAAATATACAGAAAACGTCCATTATTATTTGGGTTACATAAAAATACAAACATTTTAGATTTTCAATAGTATCGAATACTGAACATTATTTTTTTAGGGTTGTAAACAGGTAGTGATTTCATAAATAATTGTTTAAAAATCTAAAATTGTTACTTTAATTTAACTAACAAACCTGATTAAAGAAAAGAGATGATAAAAATGCTATAATCTCAAAGACTTGACGGAAATTGATTCATTGTTCCTTTAATTTTGATAATGCTAAAAACGAACATATATTTCATAGCATTATCCCTCAAGAAAGACAAGCTTTTAGTTGCAATTGTTCTATTTACAAGTGATATTCGTTTAAATAATAAAAGGTGAAGATAAAAGACAGATTCGACGAATTGAAGACGCAAACGACCAAAAAGCTCAAAAGTACAAATTACAATCAAAGTGGTTCCAATTATTGATAAGAAACGTCACAAAATTACAAGAGTACAAGATGCGAAACGCAAAATACAAGATATTAAATTATACGCAAGGACGTTCGAAAATCCGGAACCGGGACCAAAGTCAACTCTCAAAGCTCGACGCAACGGACTAAAAATTACAAGTCAACTATGCACATGAATATAATATAATATATAATTAATTCTTAAAATTAATATATATATTATATTATATAATAAAAACCGTCGGCAGAAGAAACAAAGACGTGTGAGCTGAATTCCAGGGCCATGCGATCGCATGGCCTGGAAGGCAAAAAGCCATGCGATCGCATGGCAGTAGGTAGTAGCTAACATGCCTATAAAATTCGAATTTTTGCTCATCATATAACACATCTTTTTCTTTCTCTTTATCATACGATATATATATATATATATATATATATATATATATATATATATATATATATATATATATATATATATATATATATTATATTTTAATTTTAATTTTAATTTTAATTTCTAATAATAAAGGTATGTTAGCGAATGTTGTAAGGGTGTAAGTCGAAATTCTGTTCGTGTAACGCTACGCTATTTTTAATCATTGAAAGTTATGTTCAATCTTTTTAATTTAATGTCTCGTAGCTAAGTTATTATTATGCTTATTTAAGACGAAGTAATCATGATGTTAGGCTGAAAATATTAAGATTGGGTAATTGGATTTTGTACCATAATTGGAGTTTGGACAAAAGAACGACACTTGTGGAAATTAGACTATGGGCTATTAATGAGTTTTATATTAACTAAACGATACCTCGTTAAATTAATATATAGACTTATAATTTGACGTATTTATATATAACCACATACGCTTGACTGGGTACGGTGGACGGGATATCTATAAATACCAATAATTGTTCATTTTACCGGACACGGAACTGGATTAATAGTTAATAGACTTGTTGAAATAGGGGTGGATTACATTCAAGGGTAATTGGTGTAATTGTTAACAAAGTAGTAAAACTTTGGTTTACACGCAGTCGATAACCTGGTGTATTCATTAAACAAAGTATTAAGACCTTGTTACAATTTGAATCCCCAATTAGTTGTAATATTTGACTTCGGGAATAAGATAATTTGATGAAGGCTTTCGCACTTTATATTTATGACTGATGGACTATTATGGACAAATCCGTATGGACATATCGAATAATCCAGGATAAAGGACAATTAACCCATGGGAATAAACTAAAAACAACACGTCAAACATCATGATTACGGAAGTTTAAATAAGCATAATTCCTTTATTTAATATTTAATTTCTTTTATTTCATATTTAATTGCACTTTTAATTATCGCACTTTTATTTATTGTCATTGTATTTAATTGCACTTTTAATTATCGTACTCTTTAATTATCGCAATTTTATTTTATCGCATTTTTATTTATCGCAATTTCATTATTGTTATTTATTTTACGCTTTAAATTAAGTCTTTTATTTATATTTTACATTAGGTTTTAACTGCGAATAAAGTTTTAAAAATCGACAAACCGGTCGTTAAATAGTAAAAACCCCCTTTTTATAATAATAATATTACTTATATATATATTTGTATTTTTATAAGTTAAACTAATATAGCGTTAAGCTTGTTTAAGTGTATCCCTGTGGAACGAACCGGACTTACTAAAAACTACACTACTGTACGATTAGGTACACTACTTATAAGTGTTGTAGCAAGGTTTAGGTATATCCATTCTATAAATAAATAAATATCTTGTGTAAAATTGTATCGTATTTAATAGTATTTCGTTGTAAAAATAATACTATTTCCTAGTACCCCTCGCGAACATCAAGTATTTTTGGCGCCGCTGACGGGGACAATTCTGCTTAAACGCCGGAAGCGCAACGCTATATAAAAAAAAAGATTTTTATTAATTTTTAGTTTACTTTTATAAAAATACGTTTTTAAAAAAAATAATACGTTTTAGTTTCCAAAAATATAAAAAGAAAAACAAAATTTATATTTTTGTTGTTAAGATTTGTTAAAATTTATAAAAGTATTTTTATTTTAGTTTTTAAAATTAAATTTTTATTTAAGATATTTATATTTTATTCAATATAAATCATAAAACAGAAAGAAAAAAAATATAAAAGTTTACGGGCTATACTGTAGCAGCCCAACCCACCTGGCCCGAAAACCTACTTCATGCGATCGCATGGAATTTTAAGGTGAGGACCATGCGATCGCATGGCCCTGACAGACACGCCACAAACAACCCTAAAACAGCAATCATTACGGTAATTATTATTATTATTATTTAATTTAAACCCTAATTAGGGTTAGATTATTTAATTAGTTAATTTAGTTTTTATTTAATTTGTATTTTAAGTTTATTTAGTTTAATTAAATTATAAAATTAATAGTTTTATAAAATAAATAATATAAAAATAATATTTTTATAAAAATTATACTTTTTACAACTTTAAGTTTATTTTTATATTTTGTACCCTTTTAATTGTTTTAGCGTAATATTTGTATTTTTTTTCGCACGTTTTTAGTTTTAAGATATAGTTTTTGCCATAGTTATTTTTATTTCTAGATTTTAGTCTTTGCCGTAAAATCGCTTAAGTGCTTTTTCTTTAGACTAAGATTTAGGTGCTTTAGAATTTTGCGACACCTTTTTAAGTTTTAGTACCTTTTTAAGTTATTGCCATTTGGGATGTAGTTTTTCTTTTAAGCTTTAATATTTTTAGACGCAACTTTTAATTCTTAGTTTTTAGACTTTTTAAGTTTCGACGCGCTACTTTCTTATTTTTATTTTTGGACCTTTTTCGACGTTTTTAAACGTTTTTCGACGCACTCTTTTTCTTTCTTATTTCTCGACATTCTAGTTTTAGGACTTAGATTTTTTCTATTTCTTCTATAAAATTTCTTTAAATTACGAAAAATTATTTTAAGTGGTTAAATTGATAGACATCAAAATTTTCTGGTTCGTAGTAATAGTTGGATTTGTACGTGGACCGGGTTATTGGAGCCAAACAGTACTCAATTATATTGAGACCAAACGAATCCTGCCCCTCTGCTGCATCTTTTGGCTATTCGAAACGTGGGCAAAATCAGAAAAGTCTATTAATTGAATAACTTATATAATTTTTCTTTATTTTTATAACTAATATGATATTCAGTGAATGCACCGAGCAAAACAATCACCACCTTTTGTACGTTCACCACCTGTAACTCGATCAAGACATCTAGCAAATATTGTCGTCGTTGAGTTTTCTTTAGAATCGTCATCCAGTCGACCAAGTACTCCAATTCAAATTTCCGATAATCCATTTTTTGAACCCGACCTCACAATTGAGAATCCAGAGAATATTCAGGGACGATTCTGAGATCCTGAACCACTAATCTTTCCTCCGGAACCACCAATCATTCAAACAGAGATTGTTGAGGAACTAACCATTAAATCAGAATCCTCTAGTGATTCAGATTCAACAAATTCAATTATGGAGAATCTGGAACCTTTAAGTATGGAAGACCGAATGAGAGCTAAATGCACTGGCCAAGGTCACGCAATTACTCAACCAGACATTAATGCACCAGATTATGAAATCAAATGACAAATTCTACATATGGTAACTAATCAATGCCAATTTAGTGGTGCACCGAAGAAAGATCCAAATGAACATCTTCGTACCTTTAATAAGATCTACACACTATTTAAAATAAGAGAAGTGGAGGATGAACAGATATATCTCATGTTATTTCCCTGGACTTTAAAGGGAGAAGCCAAAGATTGGTTGGAATCGTTACCTGAAGGGGCGATTGATACATGGGACGTTTTAGTTGAAAATTTTCTTAAACAATTCTTTCCGGCATATAAAGCCGTAAGACTTCAAGGAGAAATTGTTACATTCACACAGAAACCAAATGAAACTGTATATGAAGCGTGGACCAGATTTGAAAAGTTATTAAGAGGATGTCCGCAATATGGTTTAGACACTTGTCAAATAGTACAAATATTCTACCAAGGATGCGACATCACTACAAGAAAAGACATCGATATAGCAGTTGGTGGTTCTATTATGAAGAACATCGCAACTGATGCTTACAAAATTATTGATAACACTGCTTCCTACTCACATGAGTGGCACCAAGAAAAAGATATCGTTAGATCATCTAAAGCAGCTAGAGCCGATTTTAGCCATGACTTAGATTCCATTTCCGCAAAGATAGATGCTGTCGAGAGATGAATGGAAAAGATGACTAAAGATATACACTCAATATGAATTAGTTGTGAGCAGTGTGGAGGACCACATTTGAGAAAAGATTGTCTCAGTATTGAACTAACAATGGAATAAAGAGAGAATGTTTCATACATAAACCAAAGGCCTGGAAATAATTATCAGAATAATTATCAACCGCCAAGACCAATCTACAATCAAAACCAGAACTATAACCGAAATGTTTCATACAACAACCAACAAGGTCCTAGCAATCAACAAGTATCCAATAATACTTACAATCAGCAAAGACCTAATTTTCAAAACAAACCACCACAAACCGATGATAAAAAGCCAAATTTAGAAGATATGATGTCGAAGCTAGTTGATTCTCAAACTCAATTTTTCACATCTTAGAAACAAACGAATGAACAAAATGCTCAAGCATTTAGAAATCAACAAGCTTCTATTCAAAATCTGGAACAAGAAGTAAGTAACCTAGCAAGGTTAATAGGTGAAAGAAAAACCGGGAAGTCTACCAAGTGATACAAATGCTAACCCCCGGAATGAAACAGCTAAAGTCATTACCACAAGAAGTGGTATTACACTTAAACCACCTGAAATACCTGTAATTTCTGATGAAGCTATTCCTACTCCACAAAAACCACAATCTGAACAAGATAAGGAAAAAGAACCAGTAGTTGAAAAGGTTAATGAAGATAACACAGTTAAGGCTAAACCTTATGTTAAACCATACCAACCACCACTTCCTTACCCAAGTAAAATGAGAAAAGAGAGACTTGAAGCCGAGCAATCCAAATTCTTGGATATGTTAATGTAAATCTTCCTTTCATTGATGTGATTTCAGGAATGCCTAGATATGCTAAATTCTTGAAAGATCTAATCACGAATAGAAAGAAAATGGAAGAACTCTCGGCCGTTACTATGAATGCTAATTGTTCTGCAGTGCTGTTGAATAAGATACCAGAAAAATTATCTGATCCAGGAAGTTTCACAATTCCATGTTTTTTGGGAAGTCGGCAGATTTAGGTGCTAGTATAATTCTAATGTTGTATTCATTATACACTAAACTAAGCCTTGGAGAATTGAAACCAACACGAATAAGTATATACAACTAGCCGATAGATCAGTAAAATATCCTAGAGGGATAATGGAAAACATGCTAGTTAAAGTTGGTACTTTAGTATTTCTAGTAGATTTTGTTATTCTGGACATGGAAGAAGATTCTTGAGTTCCTCTCATATTAGGAAGACCATTCTTAAACACGGCTAAAGCAATGATAGACGTGTTCGGTAAGAAATTGACCCTAAGTATAGAGGACGAGAGTATTACCTTTTCAGTTGATAGAGCTATGCAACAACCGCAATCTGCAGATGATACATGTTATTATATTCAAACTATAGAATCACATGCAGAATTGTTAGAAGAATTTCCAGAATTACAAGGAACAGGAGAATGTTCTTTAGGAGAAGGAACTGAACCAATTGATGAAACTGAAATGTTAGCTACACTTGTGGCTAATGGATATGAACCAACAACAGAAGAAATTCAAATGCTAAAAGAAGAAGACAGATATCGATATAAATCATCGATAGAAGAACCACCGACATTAGAGTTAAAGCCACTTCTAAACCATTTGGAATACGCTTATTTACATGGTGAATCTGAATTACCTGTAATAATATCGTCTTCTCTTACTGAAAATGAAAAATCTCAAATCATTTCTGTGTTAAAAGCTCATAAACCAGCTATTGCATGGAAGATTCATGATATTAAAGGAATAAGTCCTTCGTATTGCACACATAAAATCCTTATGGAAGAAGGTCATAAAACGTATGTGCAACACCAACGAAGACTAAATCCTAATATGCAAGATGTTGTTAAGAAAGAAATTATTAAACTGCTAGATGCAGGTTTAATTTATCCAATTTCTGATAGTCCATGGGTAAGCCCAGTTCAATGCGTACCTAAGAAGGGTGGCATGACTGTCATCACGAATGAGAAAAATGAGCTTATTCCTACTAGGACTGTAACAGGATGGTGTGTTTGTATTGATTATAGAAAATTGAATGACGCCACCAGAAAAGATCACTTTCCCTTACCTTTCATTGATCAAATGTTGGAAAGATTAGCCGAAAATAGTTACTATTGTTTTCTTGATGGTTTTTTCGGATATTTTCAAATTCCAATAGCACCCGAGGACCAAGAGAAAACCACGTTCACGTGCCCTTATGGTACTTTTGCTTACAAACGCATGCCATTTGGACTTTGCAACGCCCCTGCAACCTTTCAAAAGTGCATAATGGCGATTTTTCACGACATGATAGAAGAATGCATGGAAGTTTTCATGGATGACTTTTCAGTCTTCGGTGATACATTTGAATCATGTCTAGTTAATCTTGAACGAATGCTTATTAGATGCGAACAATCAAATCTAGTACTTAATTGGGAGAGATGTCATTTCATGGTTAAAGAAGGCATCGTTCTTGGACATAAAATCTCAAAGGAAGGAATTGAAGTGGATATAGCTAAAGTAGATGTAATTGCTAAACTTCCACATCCCACCAATGTTAGAGGAGTTAGGAGTTTTCTAGGGCATGTAGGTTTTTACCGACGTTTCATAAAAGATTTTTCTAAAATTGTCACTCCTATGAATAAACTCCTAGAAAAGGATGCTCCATTCATCTTTTCAGATGAATGTATCAAATCTTTTAATATACTTAAAGAAAAACTCACTAATGCGCCGATCATGATAACTCCAAATTGGAATCTACCGTTTGAACTTATGTGCGATGCAAGTGATTTTGTAATGGGAGCCGTTATAGGACAAAGGATTGAAAAACGATTTCAACCTATATATTATGCTAGTAATACGTTACAAGGAGCACAAACAAATTACACAACTACTGAAAAAGAACTCCTTGCTATTGTCTTTGCTTTTGACAAATTTCGTTCATATCTTGTTCTAGCTAAAACGGTGGTCTATACCGACCATTCTGCTCTTAGATACCTATTTTCGAAACAAGATGCTAAACCACGATTAATCCGTTCGATCTTACTCTTACAAGAGTTCGATATTGAAATCCGAGACAAAAAGGGAGCAGAAAATCTCGCCGCTGATCATCTTTCTCGTCTTGAAAATTCCGAATTAGAAGTTCTAAATGAATTGGCCATACAAGACAACTTTCCTGATGAATATCTATTGAAGATAGATTATAATGAAATTCTATGGTTTACAGAATATGCAAACTATTTAGTATGTGGATTCCTTGAAAAAGGATTATCGTACCAAAAACGAAAGAAATTCTTTAGTGATATAAAACACTATTTCTGGAAAGATCCACATTTGTTTAAAAGTTGTCCCGGTGGAATAATACGCCGATGTGTATTCGGAGATGAAGCTAGTCAAATCTTAAACCATTGTCACACAGGACCAACAGGAGGGCATTATGGGCCTCAACTAACAGCAAGAAAAGTTTACGATACTGGATTCTATTGGCCTACAATTTTCAAAGACGCACACCTTCTTTGCAAATCCTGTGATGCTTGTCAAAGGGCCGGAAAAATAAGTCAACGTGATGAAATGCCACAAAATGTCATTCAAGTATGTGAAGTATTTGACATTTGGGGTATTGACTTTATGGGTCCATTTCCAAAATCTCATAATAATCTCTACATTCTCGTTGCCATTGATTATGTATCTAAATGGGCGGAAGCACAAGCTCTCCTGACTAACGATGCACGAGTTGTAGTCAACTTTTTAAAACGTCTTTTTGCAAGGTTCAGAACACCGAAAGCTTTAATAAGTGATCGGGGTACTCATTTTTGTAATAATCAACTTGAGAAAGTTCTCAAAAGATATGGAGTAACTCATAAAATCTCCACCGCATATCATCCACAAACAAGTGGACAAGTTGAAAATACCAACCGAGCTTTAAAACGTATTCTAGAAAAAACCGTAGGATCAAATCCGAAGGAATGGTCCATTAAATTGGAGGATGCGCTCTAGGCTTTTAGAACATCCTACAAAACTCCAATTGGAATCATACCTTTTAAACTCATTTACGGAAAAGCATGTCATCTTCCAGTAGAAATTGAATACAAAGCATTTTGGGCTTTGAAGACATGTAATCTTGATTTACATGAAGCCGGACGTCTACGGTTAAGTCAATTAAACGAATTAGAATAATTAAGACATGAAGCATACGAAAATTCGTTAATCTATAAAGAAAGAACGAAGAAATGGCATGATAAAAGAGTCAGAAGTTCAAAAGAATTTAAAGAAGGAGACAGAGTTCTTCTTTTCAATTCACGATTCAAGCTATTTCCTGGAAAATTGAAATCAAGATGGTCTGGACCATTCATAGTCAAAAGAGTTTTCCCATACGGAACAGTATAATTAATAAATTCAAATGGAATTGAATTTAAGGTTAATGGTCACAGAGTTAAACATTACATAGATAGTCCGATGGAAGTTGACAACGAAGTAAATCACAATTTCAACACCACAGCTAACTAAGTGTGGGGAGAATCAAGTCTTTAAAGGATAATATGAATTTTTGTTAGAGTTAGATGTTCTGTTTTCGTGTAGTTCTCGAAAATGGAATCCAAATGGTCTTTCCCTAGCAGACCCTAAAGAACTAGTCTTCTCCCCCCATTCTGAATTTTTATTTTTTTAGGTTTTACTAGATGAAGACTTCCTGTGAACTAAACCATGGTCTAATGCTACACGCTTTGATCACCAAACGTAATAATGACACCCTTCCAAGTGAAATAGTATCATTAATCAGAGGCAAATTGGACGGAGTAAGAAAAGAATCCAGGAACAAAAATAATAAGTTACAATTTGGTAAAGGAAAATCAAAATCCGCAGCGAAAAGGAGAGCTCGACACCTTGAAAGATGTCACAAATGCGGAAAATGGTCACACGAAGGAAAATGTTCGACGAATCAGACATATTCCAATACCGAATTTGTTACTTTATGCAGAGATGGACCGTTCATATGTTTAGAAGAAAAAACGTTGAATGCTCGAGGTTACGCCTATGTAGCTATGGAAAATCAATTAGTCCAACAATCTTATGAGTGGGCTAAAGCATATCACTAAGAATACTATCTCACAGGTAAGTATGTACAGTTTTTATTTTTATTTTTAACCTTTTGATAATAAACGCTAATTTGTTCGCTATAAAGTATTAAATTGGTATTCGATAAAATTAGGTATGTGTAACCGAAATTATTGATATCATACAAAAATTTATTACATCACTGCGAAATTTACCGTTTATTCTTAAGGTATAAATATCTTTAATCAATCAACCCAAAATATTTCAGAACTTCGTCAGGAGTAAAACTAGGTAAAATAGCCGAAATTACTTTACCGAAAAGAGGGGCGTATATTTTAGATAATATTTGATTGATTAAAGTGGGATAAAAGACCAAAAAGATTTTTAATTTTATTTTTACTTTGTTTTAAAATTAATATTAAAATAATATTGTAAACTTTTTAAATCAATATATTTGAAATTGTAAATATATTGAAAATTTAATACTTTTAATATAAGTTTGTATGTATAAAAACAAAAATATAATTTAAGTTTGGTGTGAATTTTTAATATGAATTTTTAATTTTATGCATTTTAAATTTAAGTTTGGTGTGAATTTAAAAACAAAAATTTACTTTATTTCGTTAAGTTAAAAACATGATTTTTAAAATTCGTCGTAAGTTGAAGACTAGGTCGTTGAACCGAAATTGCTTTACCCGAGGGAGGGACGAGAACTTTTATTATCATTATTTTTAATCTTATTGAACTAAAGTATGCCAAAAACAAAACAAAAAAAAAACCCAAAAAAATCTTTGCTTTTAAAACCGCGCTTTAAATTGACAAATTTTAAAATTTTGTCGAGGGACGGACTAGGACATCGATCCGAAACGCCCTCATCCTAAAAAGAAACAAATTTTTAAAATTTTATTAATTATATGTTTTATAAGTTATAAGGTTTTATAAAAAAATAAAAATAAAAAAAAGAAGCCAAAGTCACTGTACCCGGACCCCCATGCGATCGCATGAGTTTTACACTTCAACTCCATGCGATCGCATGGAGCTGAAAAACTTGACAGGATCAAAAGGCTCACGAGTTCTACTTCTGTCTCCATAACACACACACACACATATACACGAAAATACTCCCAAATCACTTCTAAAAATGGCCAAAATTCACCGTAATTCGTCAAATTTTTCGCTCTAATCATGAAATTGTTCAGAAGTTTATCAAGAAAGGTAAAAATTACACCCCTAAACTTTTAAATTCTCTAGTTTTTGTGATAATTACCAATATTTTACCTAATGCAATTTTGTTAATTTCTAGTGTAATTAGTGTTAAACTGTTAGTATTTTATGCATGTATAACCTAGATTGATGCTATTTAACATGATTTGAAGCCAAAAACTTCAAAATTTTTAGAAATATAGGGTTTGTATTCTTGAGCAATTTGGGGCTTTTTGATATAAACAGGTTATGGCCGATTTTTGTCATGAATTATTGCTAAATTGAGTAGTGTAACATGTTTAGGTAGTTAAATGATCCAAACATTGATCCTAAACATGATTTTTGGAGATTTAAGTAGACTTTTTAGGTGCAAAATTCATGAACTTGATTAATTTGATATAATTGCCATTTGAGACTTGTTTAATTGTTAGTAAAGGTTGTTTTAACATGTTATTTGAGTTAAATGCTTATGAACTTTGTATACATTTTCATATGTGCTTATTTGAAAAAGTGTAAAAAATTGTAAAAAAAATTGTGAAAATGTGTATAAGTTTAATTTTGATTGAACGTGTTATTGTGATTGTTTTAAGTTGTTATTTTGCTAACACTAATGCATATTTGGATGCACAAATTTTGTGTTTAATGTGTTTTGCAGAGAGCCGATACTGGAGGTTCATCATCATCATCATCTAGACGACCTGCTCAAAAACCAGAACCACAACAGGAACAACAACATCAGCCTGATCAACATGTACCTTATTATGATCCGCTACAGTTTGTTAATGAATTCATAGTATTTCCGATGCATCCACCTGTAGAATACCCAACGATTCCTGAACACACGTTGCATCCTAATCTGAGATTCGATAGATGATGGAGAGATTACCCGGCATATCAAAGTAATAAATTTAAATTAATAACGAAAGATGTAGAGGTGCCTAGGGTAATTGATTGGGATCCTTTGGAAAGGGTCCAACTTGCTGACCGTGTTAGGGAGCATTTGATCCAAAGGTATGGCAGTTCTTCTTTTACTGATTGGGAACGTTTATTCACCATTCGTAGACCTGTATATAAGGAATGGTGTGTTGAGCTTATGAGTACTATAGCATTAAATGTAGATGTAGATAGATTAGATGATAGAAGTTTTCTTAGGTTTATACTTGGCGGTAGGATGTACAGGATGTCCATGCTAGACATGGTCAGGGCTTTGCATATATATACGCCAGCTGAATTACTACTACCCGATTGTATGAATTTGATTTATCGTGGTGAAAGGGTAGATAGGAATTTTGATGCAAACGCCGTCTGGAGGCGTATGTCAGACTATAATGTTTTTGGGCGGGGAGGAACACATACCTACTTACATATTAACAGAGCCGAGCTTCGTATAATTCATAGATTTTTGGCTAACTCGATTACACAGAGAGGTCACAACAAGGAAAAATTGACCTTACATGATTTATTTTACCTAAAGTGTATTCGAGACCCAAGAGGCTTTGTTAATATCCCTTACTGTGTTGGTTTTTATTTATCTAAGATGGTTGAAGGAATACAGGAAGGGGGGATTATTGGAGGAGGTATTTTTGTTACTCTCATTGGAGAGTATTTATGTGTAGATAAGAACCAAGGGGTACACTTTTGGAATGTAGGGAACAGGTTGAGCTTTTAGGATTGAGGGTTTATGCGGGTGCTAAGGTATTGAAGAGTAGACGCAACCAGGCAATACCCTATGTAGGTAGTCATCCGCAGGTAGAAAGAGGATCAGACGAGGAGATGGAGGAAGCGGATGACATTAGGGATGTCATTCGGGAGGCTATGACTGATGTCTACCAGCGTGTAGAGGAGGTAGATATGACAAACGCGGAGAGATTTCATCGGATGGAGCAGTGGCAAGCCCGGAATGATTACGAGCATTCCAGGCAACGACAGCATGATAGATGGGACTATCATCAGCGTCAGATTATGAGCCGGCTGTCACCTCAGGAGCCCTACATCCTGACCAGACCAGCTTACTATCCTCCACACTAGCCCGAGATGAGACCGCCTTATACTCTCTACGACCCTAACCAGGCATACCAGTACACCTATCACCAACCATGGAACCCGGACGATGACATGAACTGGAACCCCTATCCATGATTGATATAGTTCCGGTTGGTAATTTATATGATTTCTAATTTTTATTATTATTTCTGTTTATTTATGTTTAAACACATTATATTATGATACTTTTATTGTAATGTTTAATATTTTTATTATGTTGTACTAATGTTTAATATTTGATTTGAAAGTGGGATTTTAAGTCCCATTTCAAATTACCATGCATGTTTATATTTGTATATTGTCATTTTTACAAAACAGGGTAAAACAGCGCATTTTCAAAGACTGGCATTAAGTTCAGCAAAAGCTACTTTTGACGACAAAACGAAAAACAAATGTGATGTAACAACAAGACGGAATGAACAAATGATGTGCACCATTTATCATTCAGCAAATAAACGCCAATATGTTTGGAAACTTTGGTAAAATTTAATCATTTTTCTATACTAATCACCCTCAATAATTTAAATTGTTACTGATTTCTTCCAAATGAGGGCATTGCAAGATCTTAAGTGTGGGAAGGGATTAAATTCTTTCGGATTTTAAAAATTTTTGATTTAAACACTTGGTTACCATTAAAAATACTAGTAAAGCAGTAGTTGTATTAAAATCTAGTGCTCTCTGATAATAAAGAACAGCCCTAGTCTTATATACTGACTACCCAATTCTAGTAAAAATTTTCAAAAATTTTCAATTAAATGAACTCAAAATCATGTTTATACATATTTATGAATGATAAAACTAGGTGTTAATACCGAAATTATTGTTACCTCGGAAAGAACATAAATTGAGAAACAACCCAAAATGTTAGAATTCATTTAAAATGGAATAGAGGACAATAAAAAGGAAAATAAAAGCCAAGTGTAGAAAAAATTTACCAAGTTATTTAAAACATATATGTGACGATCGCTCCAAATCCATATGGACGAACACGTCATTCATTGATTTCATTGCGAGGTATTTGACCTCTATGTGATACATTTTGTAACATTGTATTCGTTTGAAAAGGTATTTCATAAATGAATATATAAATTCCAGGTTTTTAACATCTGATGATTTCTACGTATAGACAATCACCATTTAATGGTTTACAATAATACATCTGTTGACAATACAGTCAAAATAAGATACATGGTAATGGTTTGGTGAATGCAAGTTTCTTGTATATAGCATGTATGACTCCAAGCACATATCTTGTATCACGTATAAGCAAACAGCGGAAGACTTCTAGAATCCTGAGAATAAACATGCTTCAAGTGTCAACACAAAGGTTGGTGAGTTCATAGTTTTAATATTACACATAATCCATATATCAATGTGGATTACAAAAGTTCAGTTGTTTTATTTAAAACGTTATCAATAGGTTTTACATAAAAGGTGGATCACAAGATTTCAGTTGTTTCATCCGAAACGTTTATCAATCGGTTCTACAAAATTGAGCACCCTGGTAACTAAACTTTAATGCTTATATTATTTGTACCCTTTGTATAATCATCTTAATAATACACGCAAACCAACGTGTACGCTTCTCAAATAGCATACGTCCGTTAAAAGGCTAGCGCTCTAGCTCGGACGGGGATATCAAGCCCTATGGATCCATATACTACTACTCGCGCCCACCAGTTCTTATAACTGGCAGTTACTAGTTACCAAAGCTAAGGGATTTTCGGTTCAAACTCAGTGTAGAATTTAGTATGTACTTGTATCCATTGTGTTTAAAATAAAGTGCATGTATTCTCAGCCCAAAAATATAGATTGCAAAAGCAATTAAAAAGGAAGCAAATGAAACTCACGCATATAAATCTAGTATTTTCAGTATTTATAAACAGTTGCATGTATTCTCAGCCCAAAAATATATTGAGTAAAAGGGATCATATGAAACTCACAGTTAAATATTGATATACAATATTGTAGGAAAGCACGTAGACGCATCGGAGATGATAAACACGAGGTTTGATTCACAAAAAAATACCCCCGAACATTACCCATAACCTCCTTGGCAATAACCCATAATTTCCTTAGCTCTAGCTTGCTCGAAAACTCATTTTGAAAATTACTTGGACAGCACTCCGTCGTAATATTTTTTGTACATTATTATTTTTGTATCGCAAAAATAATAACACTAATAAAAAATAATAAGATTAATAATAATCTTATTAATAATAATAATAATAATAATAATAATAAATAATAAATAATATTACGGAGTATATATATATTTGTGTATGTGTGTGATTTAAATCGAGCGAAAACACTGAAATTTATAGATGTGGCCTGAAATCTGGAGTCATGCGACTCGCATGGAAATGGCCTTCTGGCCATGCGACTCGCATGAGGACCAGGGACAGCTCACATTGTTTTGGCTCCTAGCTTGTCGACATAATATAAAATAAATATAAATATATAAATAATTAATATAATTATTTATATATTATATTTTATTCTTGTGCATAGTAGACTAGATATTTTTTTTCCGTTGCGTCGGGCGTTTCTTCTTGACTCGGGTCCCGGTTCCGGATTTTCAGACGTCCTTGCGTACTATTTTATATCGTGTACTTTGCGTTCCGCAACTTGTACTCTTGTCATTTTTTAGACGTTCTTCATCAATAATTTGAACCTTTTTAATTGTATCTTGTACATTTGAGCATTTTGGACCTTTCCGTTTTCAATTCTTCGTTTTCGCCTTTTGTCTTCGCACTTATTAAATATAAACGAATATTACTTGAATATGGAACAATTACAACTAAAATCCTGTCTTTCTTGGGGGATAATGCTATGAAATATATGTTCCTTTTTAGCCTTATCAATAGCCTTAAATTATCCCTTAATTATATCACTCAAAGTGTATCTTAAACTTTCGAGTGTTTTGGTCATTTACTTCTATAAATCATCGTCTCGCTATTTGTTAAAATACATTTTTATAATAGCGTTTTACTGTAGCAATTCACTGTAGCAAATAGTGATTTTCGAAAACACTGTAGCATTTTGAGTAATGTGGCAATTTGAAAACACTGTAACAAATTAGTGTTTAACTGGTTCATCTTAAACGCTTTAGTTAACTTATCTAAATATCAATTGAATCAATAAACGAATGTTAATATCGTTTATTATATATATGTATATATCTTTTTAATATACATAAATCAGTTTTTAAATACACATTGGAAGTTATTTATAAATAAATTTTAATAATAAATATTTCAACTTATCATATACATTCAAATAGATATTTAAACCAATAAGTTTAATGTACGGTATCAAACAATTAATACATTGTTACCTTTTCATGTTATAGTATATATGAATCTATTTACATATAATTGTTCTCGAATCGTCGAAAATAACCGAAGGGTATTTAAATATATAAAAGTAGTTCAAAAATTTTGAGATTCAGTTTTACAGACTTTGCTTATCGTGTCGAAAATGTTAATCATACAAAGATTAAGTTTAAATTTGGTCAGAAATTTCCGGGTCATCACAGTACCTACCCGTTAAAGAAATTTCGTCCCGAAATTTGAGTGAGGTCATCATGGCTAACAATAAAAATGTTTTAATGACGAATATGAGTTGATAATAGAGTTTTATCTATGTTTGAATAATATGGATAAAATAATCCAGTTACTCGAAGCGTATGAGAGAAGTTATCGTAATCAAGTGAAATGGAGAATAGAGATGCGTCTTATCTCTTGATGTAGTAACGATTGATTTCCGGATTTTAAGGAATAGAAAATCTTCATAATTTAAATAAGATTTGATTTTTCAGAATTTGCGGAAATTAGGATTTTCTTTGATTAAATGCGTAATCTGACTCTATTACTGCGTCCGATATTTTGCTATAAATTGACCTCTTCCGTTTCATTTATTTTCAACACTCCTATAATTTTCTTTATTATTTCATACATCCCAATAGATTGTGAAAATGCTTAATCCAGTTCTGATTCTTGATATTTTCCTGGCTATCGTATCCTTCATTCTTCTTTTTCATCTGCCACCAGAGGAAGTTATTTTCTTCTACTATTACCTTGGGGTTATAGTGTTTTTCATTCTCCCGTGTCTTTATATTGCTATACGCATTGATATACACGGTTTGTAATTTCGGGGTTGTTTTCGGGCTTTATATTTTCCATTATATTTCGGAGCTTCATGCTTTCGTTTTCTTTTCCCGACTTTAAGTCAAGCGAATAATGGTCCAAAATTCGTAGGTATGGATTTTGAAATGAACATAATTAATATTCTAAGAAAGAAACGGTAATGGCACAATCTGACTTGTCAAATTACCAGAATACCTCGAAAAAGACCTTAATCATCAAGAAAAATATTTTCTTGATATGTTTAGAGGTTAAATAGAATGAAAGAGTTATGTAACATGGTTCATGATGAGGGTATGATCTGTGAACCTTTATCACGTTCCATTAGAAACTCAGCATGACTTACTGTAATATAATCACGTTGATCAAGTGTCATTATATTATACTAATTCATGCTTCAGTTCCCAACACTACTTCAAAACATTCAAATTTTAAACTTGAAGGTTTCAGAATTTAGAAACTAAAATAGTTTCTTTTATGATGTAATACAGATAGCGCGAAGAGATGAATGATTTCAGATAAGAATGCTTATGAAAATATCTTCAGAAATATCGGGGATATTTAAAAGATACGATGATATCTTAGAATTTCTAATATCGAAGAATGATGAAGAAGATTTGTTCATAACGGATTTTGAGTTAGTAGCAAGGTATTCGTTAATGACTTCAGCAGATACTGAATCATTTGTATTCTTTGAAGGCAGGTTTAGTCTTTGTGATTTATCCACAGCCCTCCTTCATACTTTGCTCAATCCGTTTTCCAGTTTCAAACCTTCTTTTTTTTTTCTCAGCTTTACCATCATATTATTCTTTATCATCAAACTTTTGACTGTTAAGGTCGTTTACAGTTTTTGCTGCTTCATCAGCATTGTTCTAATTTCAGAGAACTAGTTTCATAGTTTGGGGTGTTTTTCAAAAACTTCACATTCGAAGTATGTAATTCGAGGAGGTAGACGTTATATGTACACATATAACTGTTGGCGTAGACGTGCTGCAAGATTTCAAAATACTGATTGCAAATTCCCGATAGTTGGAATGGCAACTATTGTTACAAGATGTGGATGAGTACATGATAGGGTTTCAATGTATATATAGTTATTTCCGGAGAGTTTCAAATAGCAGAGTGACGGAGTCGCTGGTACATTTACTGCTAATATGGTGGAACATAAAAGGTTCCCCAGTAACAAAAACGTATATGCCAAAGTTATAAGTCTGAAAGGTCGTCGTTGACTAGTTGAATGGGTGATAATACTGGATACTTTTAAAAAGGAATTGCAAGGTTATTTTCAGTAATGATAATGCCGAAGGATTTATCACAGATACGTGTTAAAGTTTTACTTAGGTTTCGAGAGCTTTCCAGATATATGATTATAATTACAAATCTTTCTTCTCGTAGATATCGTGTAGTTGGTTTGTCTTCTCGTTTGTTCATTAGTTGAAGTGTTTCCAAGAATTTCGATGGGTTTGAACGCAAAATGTAATCATATGATGTTCTAGTACTGTTCTGAATTCAAAGCATGGTTTTCGAAGCATGGTTTTGAAAGATGTAGGAATCTAAGAGTGATGTTTTTCGTTTAATCTTGACTTGGATTCTGATCTATCGAAATCAGAATATGAAATTGAATGAAAATGGTTATTCTGCGATGAACAGATACGTATATCTATAGGTTTGAGCAGTATAGTTAATGATTGTTGAATCAAAATTGAAGAATGTATAGTGTAACATATTAATGTGGAATTTATATATTTCTAGGGTATTACCTACCCGTTAAAATATTCTCATCATTAACAGTTTGTACAAAAGGATTTTCAATTACAATCTTTATGAAAATATATGTATGTATATTTCCTTCAGATGTAATATAAATTTAATGAGTTATTAAACTCATTTGATTTTCGGTTGGAACTAGAAACGAATAATCTCTTCTATATTAAAGATTACATAATCGTCGCAGGATATTTCTCCAATGAAGTTATGAATCAATACTTCATCGTTTATGGTTATTAGTATTCTTCGGTGCCTACGGTGCATATGAGGTTGATACTCGTGGAACAGATTGTGAGGTTGAGGTTTCCGGTGCGGATGTTGTTGTTGGTGGTAATGGTACTGTTGTTGGTTGTGCTGCTGGTACTGGTGGTGCTACCGGTGCTGCCTGTGATGCCTGCAAATTGTGCATCATATTCTCCAAAGCCACAACTCGAGCGCGAAGCTCGTTAACTTCTTCTATTATTCCGGGATGATTGGCGGTTGGTACGAGAGGATGAATAAAGTTTAAAATTCTAGTTATCATATAATCGTTGCGAAATATCCTGGAAATTAGGGTAAAGATAGTGTTTCGAACGGGTTCGCCGGTAAGTGCCTCAGGTTCCTCACCAAGAGGTGAATTCGGTTGGTGGAAAGGATCGCCTTCCTCTTGTCTCCATTGATTAAGTTGATTACGAACCCATCCCCAATTCATCCAGAATTGGTGATGACTGATTGGTTGATTCATTCCGGTTACACTGCTTTCGGAACTCAGGTGAAAATTCATATCGGAATCCGAAGAACTCGAATTACTTGTAGAATTCATCTTATACGGTTAGATAAAGAATTTTCGATGTGAAATGATTTTCGGATATCGGATGATATTCTAATTACATAGAATACCTTTATATAGTACAAAGGATCCACAAATTACGGAGAAACTTTCGGAAACTGTCAAGTAAAGGTAACAGTAACAGATACGCTAAGATATTCATTTTGTCTATACACTAGTCATGCAATCCATGCAATAAGGTGTGTCTAGACTACAAATGATAAGCAGGTAATTTTCCACACAAGGAATGATAAGCAGGTAATTTCTAACAAAAAAAATTATAAGCAACAACTTTTATCATGCAGACATGGTCGAAGTCCAGACTCACTAATGTATCCTAACAATAACCGGTTAGACACACTAATGCAAATTCTGGTTCGCTAAGACCAACGCTCTGATACCAACTGTGACGATCGCTCCAAATCCATATGGACGAACACGTCATTCATTGATTTCATTGCGAGGTATTTGACCTCTATGTGATACATTTTGTAACATTGTATTCGTTTGAAAAGGTATTTCATAAATGAATATATAAATTCCAGGTTTTTAACATCTGATGATTTCTACGTATAGACAATCACCATTTAATGGTTTACAATAATACATCTGTTGACAATACAGTCAAAATAAGATACATGGTAATAGTTTGGTGAATGCAAGTTTCTTGTATATAGCATGTATGACTCCAAGCACATATCTTGTATCACGTATAAGCAAACAGCGGAAGACTTCTAGAATCCTGAGAATAAACATGCTTCAAGTGTCAACACAAAGGTTGGTGAGTTCATAGTTTTAATATTACACATAATCCGTATATCAATGTGGATTACAAAAGTTCAGTTGTTTTATTTAAAACGTTATCAATAGGTTTTACATAAAAGGTGGATCACAAGATTTCAGTTGTTTCATCCGAAACGTTTATCAATCGGTTCTACAAAATTGAGCACCCTGGTAACTAAACTTTAATGCTTATATTATTTGTACCCTTTGTATAATCATCTTAATAATACACGCAAACCAACGTGTACGCTTCTCAAATAGCATACGTCCGTTAAAAGGCTAGCGCTCTAGCTCGGACGGGGATATCAAGCCCTATGGATCCATATACTATTACTCGCGCCCACCAGTTCTTATAACTGGCAGTTACTAGTTACCAAAGCTAAGGGATTTTCGGTTCAAACTCAGTGTAGAATTTAGTATGTACTTGTATCCATTGTGTTTAAAATAAAGTGCATGTATTCTCAGCCCAAAAATATAGATTGCAAAAGCAATTAAAAAGGAAGCAAATGAAACTCACGCATATAAATCTAGTATTTTCAGTATTTATAAACAGTTGCATGTATTCTCAGCCCAAAAATATATTGAGTAAAAGGGATCATATGAAACTCACAGTTAAATATTGATATACAATATTGTAGGAAAGCACGTAGACGCATCGGAGATGATAAACACGAGGTTTGATTCACAAAAAAATACCCCCGAACATTACCCATAACCTCCTTGGCAATAACCCATAATTTCCTTAGCTCTAGCTTGCTCGAAAACTCATTTTGAAAATTACTTGGACAGCACTCCGTCGTAATATTTTTTGTACATTATTATTTTTGTATCGCAAAAATAATAACACTAATAAAAAATAATAAGATTAATAATAATCTTATTAATAATAATAATAATAATAATAATAATAATAATAATAATAATAATAAATAATAAATAATATTACGGAGTATATATATATTTGTGTATGTGTGTGATTTAAATCGAGCGAAAACACTGAAATTTATAGATGTGGCCTGAAATCTGGAGTCATGCGACTCGCATGGAAATGGCCTTCTGGCCATGCGACTCGCATGAGGACCAGGGACAGCTCACATTGTTTTGGCTCCTAGCTTGTCGACATAATATAAAATAAATATAAATATATAAATAATTAATATAATTATTTATATATTATATTTTATTCTTGTGCATAGTAGACTAGATATTTTTTTTCCGTTGCGTCGGGCGTTTCTTCTTGACTCGGGTCCCGGTTCCGGATTTTCAGACGTCCTTGCGTACTATTTTATATCGTGTACTTTGCGTTCCGCAACTTGTACTCTTGTCATTTTTTAGACGTTCTTCATCAATAATTTGAACCTTTTTAATTGTATCTTGTACATTTGAGCATTTTGGACCTTTCCATTTTCAATTCTTCGTTTTCGCCTTTTGTCTTCGCACTTATTAAATATAAACGAATATTACTTGAATATGGAACAATTACAACTAAAATCCTGTCTTTCTTGGGGGATAATGCTATGAAATATATGTTTCTTTTTAGCCTTATCAATAGCCTTAAATTATCCCTTAATTATATCACTCAAAGTGTATCTTAAACTTTCGAGTGTTTTGGTCATTTACTTCTATAAATCATCGTCTCGCTATTTGTTAAAATACATTTTTATAATAGCGTTTTACTGTAGCAATTCACTGTAGCAAATAGTGATTTTCAAAAACACTGTAGCATTTTGAGTAATGTGGCAATTTGAAAACACTGTAACAAATTAGTGTTTAACTGGTTCATCTTAAACGCTTTAGTTAACTTATCTAAATATCAATTGAATCAATAAACGAATGTTACTATCGTTTATTATATATATGTATATATCTTTTTAATATACATAAATCAGTTTTTAAATACACATTGGAAGTTATTTATAAATAAATTTTAATAATAAATATTTCAACTTATCATATACATTCAAATAGATATTTAAACCAATAAGTTTAATGTACGGTATCAAACAATTAATACATTGTTACCTTTTCATGTTATAGTATATATGTATCTATTTACATATAATTGTTCTCGAATCGTCGAAAATAACCGAAGGGTATTTAAATATATAAAAGTAGTTCAAAAATTTTGAGATTCAGTTTTACAGACTTTGCTTATCGTGTCGAAAATGTTAATCATACAAAGATTAAGTTTAAATTTGGTCAGAAATTTCCGGGTCATCACAGTACCTACCCGTTAAAGAAATTTCGTCCCGAAATTTGAGTGAGGTCGTCATGGCTAACAATAAAAATGTTTTAATGACGAATATGAGTTGATAATAGAGTTTTATCTATGTTTGAATAATATGGATAAAATAATCCAGTTACTCGAAGCGTATGAGAGAAGTTATCGTAATCAAGTGAAATGGAGAATAGAGATGCGTCTTATCTCTTGATGTAGTAACGATTGATTTCCGGATTTTAAGGAATAGAAAATCTTCATAATTTAAATAAGATTTGATTTTTCGGAATTTGCGGAAATTAGGATTTTCTTTGATTAAATGCGTAATCTGACTCTATTACTGCGTCCGATATTTTGCTATAAATTGACCTCTTCCGTTTCATTTATTTTCAACACTCCTATAATTTTCTTTATTATTTCATACATCCCAATAGATTGTGAAAATGCTTAATCCAGTTCTGATTCTTGATATTTTCCTGGCTATCGTATCCTTCATTCTTCTTTTTCATCTGCCACCAGAGGAAGTTATTTTCTTCTACTATTACCTTGGGGTTATAGTGTTTTTCATTCTCCCGTGTCTTTATATTGCTATACGCATTGATATACACGGTTTGTAATTTCGGGGTTGTTTTCGGGCTTTATATTTTCCATTATATTTCGGAGCTTCATGCTTTCGTTTTCTTTTCCCGACTTTAAGTCAAGCGAATAATGGTCCAAAATTCGTAGGTATGGATTTTGAAATGAACATAATTAATATTCTAAGAAAGAAACGGTAATGGCACAATCTGACTTGTCAAATTACCAGAATACCTCGAAAAAGACCTTAATCATCAAGAAAAATATTTTCTTGATATGTTTAGAGGTTAAATAGAATGAAAGAGTTATGTAACATGGTTCATGATGAGGGTATGATCTGTGAACCTTTATCACGTTCCATTAGAAACTCAGCATGACTTACTGTAATATAATCACGTTGATCAAGTGTCATTATATTATACTAATTCATGCTTCAGTTCCCAACACTACTTCAAAACATTCAAATTTTAAACTTGAAGGTTTCAGAATTTAGAAACTAAAATAGTTTCTTTTATGATGTAATACAGATAGCGCGAAGAGATGAATGATTTCAGATAAGAATGCTTATGAAAATATCTTCAGAAATATCGAGGATATTTAAAAGATACGATGATATCTTAGAATTTCTAATATCGAAGAATGATGAAGAAGATTTGTTCATAACGGATTTTGAGTTAGTAGCAAGGTATTCGTTAATGACTTCAGCAGATACTGAATCATTTGTATTCTTTGAAGGCAGGTTTAGTCTTTGTGATTTATCCACAGCCCTCCTTCATACTTTGCTCAATCCGTTTTCCAGTTTCAAACCTTCTTTTTTTTTCTCAGCTTTACCATCATATTATTCTTTATCATCAAACTTTTGACTGTTAAGGTCGTTTACAGTTTTTGCTGCTTCATCAGCATTGTTCTAATTTCAGAGAACTAGTTTCATAGTTTGGGGTGTTTTTCAAAAACTTCACATTCGAAGTATGTAATTCGAGGAGGTAGACGTTATATGTACACATATAACTGTTGGCGTAGACGTGCTGCAAGATTTCAAAATACTGATTGCAAATTCCCGATAGTTGGAATGGCAACTATTGTTACAAGATGTGGATGAGTACATGATAGGGTTTCAATGTATATATAGTTATTTCCGGAGAGTTTCAAATAGCAGAGTGACGGAGTCGCTGGTACATTTACTGCTAATATGGTGGAACATAAAAGGTTCCCCAGTAACAAAAACGTATATGCCAAAGTTATAAGTCTGAAAGGTCGTCGTTGACTAGTTGAATGGGTGATAATACTGGATACTTTTAAAAAGGAATTGCAAGGTTATTTTCAGTAATGATAATGCCGAAGGATTTATCACAGATACGTGTTAAAGTTTTACTTAGGTTTCGAGAGCTTTCCAGATATATGATTATAATTACAAATCTTTCTTCTCGTAGATATCGTGTAGTTGGTTTGTCTTCTCGTTTGTTCATTAGTTGAAGTGTTTCCAAGAATTTCGATGGGTTTGAATGCAAAATGTAATCATATGATGTTCTAGTACTGTTCTGAATTCAAAGCATGGTTTTCGAAGCATGGTTTTGAAAGATGTAGGAATCTAAGAGTGATGTTTTTCGTTTAATCTTGACTTGGATTCTGATCTATCGAAATCAGAATATGAAATTGAATGAAAATGGTTATTCTGCGATGAACAGATACGTATATCTATAGGTTTGAGCAGTATAGTTAATGATTGTTGAATCAAAATTGAAGAATGTATAGTGTAACATATTAATGTGGAATTTATATATTTCTAGGGTATTACCTACCCGTTAAAATATTCTCATCATTAACAGTTTGTACAAAAGGATTTTCAATTACAATCTTTATGAAAATATATGTATGTATATTTCCTTCAGATGTAATATAAATTTAATGAGTTATTAAACTCATTTGATTTTCGGTTGGAACTAGAAACGAATAATCTCTTCTATATTAAAGATTACATAATCGTCGCAGGATATTTCTCCAATGAAGTTATGAATCAATACTTCATCGTTTATGGTTATTAGTATTCTTCGGTGCCTACGGTGCATATGAGGTTGATACTCGTGGAACAGATTGTGAGGTTGAGGTTTTCGGTGCGGATGTTGTTGTTGGTGGTAATGGTACTGTTGTTGGTTGTGCTGCTGGTACTGGTGGTGCTACCGGTGCTGCCTGTGATGCCTGCAAATTGTGCATCATATTCTCCAAAGCCACAACTCGAGCGCGAAGCTCGTTAACTTCTTCTATTATTCCGGGATGATTGGCGGTTGGTACGAGAGGATGAATAAAGTTTAAAATTCTAGTTATCATATAATCGTTGCGAAATATCCTGGAAATTAGGGTAAAGATAGTGTTTCGAACGGGTTCGCCGGTAAGTGCCTCAGGTTCCTCACCAAGAGGTGAATTCGGTTGGTGGAAAGGATCGCCTTCCTCTTGTCTCCATTGATTAAGTTGATTACGAACCCATCCCCAATTCATCCAGAATTGGTGATGACTGATTGGTTGATTCATTCCGGTTACACTGCTTTCGGAACTCAGGTGAAAATTCATATCGGAATCCGAAGAACTCGAATTACTTGTAGAATTCATCTTATACGGTTAGATAAAGAATTTTCGATGTGAAATGATTTTCGGATATCGGATGATATTCTAATTACATAGAATACCTTTATATAGTACAAAGGATCCACAAATTACGGAGAAACTTTCGGAAACTGTCAAGTAAAGGTAACAGTAACAGATACGCTAAGATATTCATTTTGTCTATACACTAGTCATGCAATCCATGCAATAAGGTGTGTCTAGACTACAAATGATAAGCAGGTAATTTTCCACACAAGGAATGATAAGCAGGTAATTTCTAACAAAAAAAATTATAAGCAACAACTTTTATCATGCAGACATGGTCGAAGTCCAGACTCACTAATGTATCCTAACAATAACCGGTTAGACACACTAATGCAAATTCTGGTTCGCTAAGACCAACGCTCTGATACCAACTGTGACGATCGCTCCAAATCCATATGGACGAACACGTCATTCATTGATTTCATTGCGAGGTATTTGACCTCTATGTGATACATTTTGTAACATTGTATTCGTTTGAAAAGGTATTTCATAAATGAATATATAAATTCCAGGTTTTTAACATCTGATGATTTCTACGTATAGACAATCACCGTTTAATGGTTTACAATAATACATCTGTTGACAATACAGTCAAAATAAGATACATGGTAATGGTTTGGTGAATGCAAGTTTCTTGTATATAGCATGTATGACTCCAAGCACATATCTTGTATCACGTATAAGCAAACAGCGGAAGACTTCTAGAATCCTGAGAATAAACATGCTTCAAGTGTCAACACAAAGGTTGGTGAGTTCATAGTTTTAATATTACACATAATCCGTATATCAATGTGGATTACAAAAGTTCAGTTGTTTTATTTAAAACGTTATCAATAGGTTTTACATAAAAGGTGGATCACAAGATTTCAGTTGTTTCATCCGAAACGTTTATCAATCGGTTCTACAAAATTGAGCACCCTGGTTGTAATGACCCGCACTTTTTCGATCGTTCTATACTTATAAGATTAATATTTATATAAATTAAACCTTACCAACATGATAAGCAATCCAAATTGTTAAGATTTATGTTTTTGAAAAGAGTTTTACACAACGTTTGACCGTCTAGTTTGACCGATGATATCACGAACTATACAATATATGATAATTATACATACATATTTAACATGATCTAAGGATGTTTTAATATCTCATTTTGTATTAATAACAAAAAGTCATAAGTATATTTTGAAACTACTAACTTAAGTTTTCAAAACAATAACTATACGTAACGTTATTTGACATAAATACTGATGATTTATAATGTTTATACATATATCGTATAAGTAATGTATTTAATCATTTTTAAAGGGCTTTTATACATAAAACAATATAAGTATATTTACAAAAGATAGTTATATTTGAATTCTCGTTCCGTTTCCTCAATAATCCTATACGTATATCTAGGGTACTATACACAGCTTCTAGAAGTATTTACTATTGGTATATACCAATAGAAATCTTCAATTATTGGAATAATATGTCATTCATGACATAATAAATTTTAACTTATCTTAGATATTTTCACTAAAAACCAAATTTTCAAGACTATAAATAAGCACCATTTCTAACTCATTTTTACACATTCATTTTCCAAATTTTACTTCCAATTTTCACACACACTTGCAAGAACTCTCTCAACTTTTATTTTACTACTTCTTTCCAGCAACTTTACATTTTAAACTTGAGGTAAAAACTCTACTTCAACTCTTTTTCAATTCATATATTTATAGCTATATATATAAGAGTTTATAAACTAGAACATAGTTTGAATGATTTCAAACTTGTTCGCAAACTAAATAGATCCTTCTAACTTAACTTTTAAAATACTTCAAGACCTGTAATATAACTTAAAAATATGCTAATTTAACAAGGTATAACTTGGTTTTTCAAAGAACACCTTAAAAACTGTTTTTATGACGTCGGAGTGCAACCGGGGGCTGTTTTGGGTTGGATAATTAAAAACCATCTTAAACTTTGAATTGGAGGTTTATTTTCTGGAAAAATGATTTTTACTATGAATATGATAACACATAAAAATTTCATGATTTAACTCAAAGTATAAGTATTTTTAGAAAAATAATCATTTAAGGTTGTTTACATGATGGAAAATGATCAACTCCATAAGTTTCACTAAAGTTTGACCTATGACCTGTGATTTCGAATACAAACTAAGGTATTTACAGTTCATAGTCTTAAAGAGGGACTCGATCCAAGGAAGTGGCAAGTTGAATCAACGAAAACGGAGTTGTAACGAAGAAACTATGACCAAAACGAGATCGGATATCTAAGACTAGTTTGGCTACGAAAATAATTGGAGAAAATTAAATAAATCACATCTTTTTAAAATAACATGATATTTTATATATATGTACTCATAATTTAATTTTATATGGTTCAGGATCACCCGTAAACAATACGAGAAGATTAATCATAAGATCCCATGATTGTACGCAACACGTCATTTGACAACACCGGTACTTTATGTACGCAACACGTCATTTGACAACACCGGTACCATGGGTCAAGATTAATCTCGACCAATACATATACGATGGGGGTTTTTATTTATTTCATTGGGGGTTTATTAAACACATAAAAATGAACCATTAAAATTGAATTACTAACATCGGACTGCTAACTACAGACTAAGAAATTATTAAAACTATTAAAAGTATAAAAAGTATATATATGTGACGATTGTTTAAAATAGAAATATATTGATAAACTATATATGGATAGGTTCGTGATATCAATCGGAGACCAAGTCGAAATTACATATCTTCAAGACGAAAGTGAGTATATAGTCCCACTTTTAAACTCTAAATATTTCGGGATGAGAATACATGTATTTTATGTTTTACGTTATGGACACAAGTAACTGAAAATATATTCTACGTTGAGTTGTACCACTGGCATACTTCCCTGTAGCTTGGTAACTAATATTTACAGCGGTATTGTAAACGCGAATCCTGTTGATAGATCTATCGGGCCTGACAACCCCAACCGGACTGGACGACCAGTATTCAACGGTTGCACAGTACTTCGTTTCGTGACTACACTTGGTACGGTGTAGTAAGATTTCATAATAAAGGGAATATGCGACGTGATTAAATGTTAAGTATGGTTACCAAGTGCTCAACCACTTAGAATATTTTTATTAAACTGTTTATATATGAAATCTTGTGGTCTATATATATATTGCTGCCGGCACTAAACCTATATCTCACCAACTTTATGTTGACGTTTTAAACATGTTTATTCTCAGGTGATAATTAGAAGTTTCCGCTGCATTATGTTGAATTTGAGCAGGATCTTGCGTACGCATATTTGTGTCAAAAATAAAACTGCATACCCGAGGATTTGTGTTGTAAAATATACTAGAAATCGTGTTGTTATCATTATTTGTAAAGTTTGTAAGTCGAAGATTATCGCTAAACGATAATCATCTTTCTATCGTCTAAAGCTTGTATCAAAAATAAGATTTGTGGTTTGTAATGTAAAATATATGCAGTTTTCTTTTAAAAATGTCTCATATAGAGGTCAATACCTCGCAATGAAATCATACGTTATCTAACTCGTTCTTAGGGTTAAGGACGGGTTATGACATGTGGTATCAGAGCGGTGGTCTTAGCGAACCAGGTTTGCATTAGTGTGTCTAACTGATAAGTCGTTAGGATACATTAGTAAGTCTGGACTTTGACCGGGTCTGATTTCAAAAACCATTGCTTATCACTGTTGGTTAAAATTTATATGTAAATATTATGTAGTACTAATGAGTTAGTTGTGGTGTGATAGATGTCGGGCTCAAAACTTATTATCACATTCAGCGACTCCGAATCAGAATCTTCAGATGGTGTTCCAGTCATTAACCTATCCGATGACGAAAATAATATCTTTGGGGAAGACTCACAAATTCCGGATGAACCAACTATAGAAAATCTGGAAAGTGAACCCGAGGAGGAAAGTGAACCCGAGGAAATTACGAAAGACAAGTTCGAACAAGGAAAGAAACGAAAAGCTAATGAATTAGAAAATTCAAATCCCGAGTTTAGGGAGAATGATGTGGCACCAACTCCACTAAACACTACCACCCTTATTCCCGCTATTCCTATTCGTGCTGTCCCGGCATCTAGTTCTTCAGCCCCACCGCCAAAATATAGGCAGACAGCTAGGATAAGCGTTAGGCCATTCATTGGAACTAAACGTCCTAGAAAATAGACCAAACGATGCGCTGCCGTATTAAACCATGGGATCATATAATGTTTTGTATAATATTATTAGTGTGGTTTGCTTAATGTTCGATGTAAGATAAGTATATGTAAAATAGTGAAGTGTGAAATGCAATAATTTTCCATGGTTAAGTATTATTTAGATTGTAGTAATTGGTTCGGTACTAAGCTATTAAGTATGAACATTAACGGGTAGGTACTACCCTAGATATAATTATAAAACGCTAATAAGAAGAAAAGGCTTTTATAATAATACCTGGTTCATATTATTAATAAGCTATAATGTACTGTAAATATACACTACATCTATAATATTCCATGTGAATAATTATTTTCTTTTCATTCTTATAGAAGAATATGGCGCGATTGAACCGAATGACGGAACAAGAAATCCAGGAACTCATCAATCAGCGAGTGAACGACAGAATGTTATGGGTTGAGGCTGCAAGAGGTGCTGCAGTTAACCCAAATCCTCGTGTGGGGTGCACTTACAAAACTTTTCAAGCTTGCAAGCCCTCATCATTCAGTGGAACAGAAGGACCGATCGGTTTAACCCGATGGATAGAAAAGATGGAAACTGTGTTCAAAATCAGTGGTTGTGTTGAAAAGGACATGACCAAATACGCATCGTGCACTTTACAAGATAGTGCACTCACGTGGTGGAAAAATTATGTGAAGGCTGTAGGAGGAGATGTAGCTTATGATACTCCGTGGGAAGAATTCAAAACAATGTTAATCAATGAATATTGTCCAAGGAACGAGGTTAGGAAGTTGGAAGATGAGTTACGAAGTCTGAAGGTTATTGGTACTGAAATCACCAACTACAATCAGCGATTCATGGAATTAGTTTTGCTATGTCCTGAATTGGTTCCAACCGAAGAACGGAAGATTGAAATGTACAAAGATGGTTTGCCCAAAAAGGTCAAGGCAAATGTTACAGCATCGAAACCTAAGACAATTCATGAAGCTATAACCATGGCAAACGAGCTAATGGATCAGGTCATTTTGGATAAGAAAGCATTCAATACTGATGTGAAGGTATCAGGTAACAAGAGAAAGTGGAATGGAAGCTATGATCGAGGTAATCAACAACAAACTTTTAAGAAACAAGAAACCCCGAAAGGTGCGGGTAGTGGTTCAGGTTTTGGTTACAAAGGACAAAGTCCTTTATGCAACCGATGTCACAAACATCACTTTGGTTACTGTAGTGTGGTATGCAACAAATGTAATCGACAGGGTCATCTTGCTGAAGATTGTAGGGCTCTCGTTACAAATACAAATGGTGCCAAGACTCCTGCCACCAACGCAAATAGAACTGCTTTGGCTACCATTACTTGTTTTGGGTGTGGAAAACAAGGCCACTATAAGAGCCAGTGCCCGAATCCAAAGAAGAATATCGGACCTGCACATGGAAGAGCATTTGTTATTAATGCTAAAGAGGCATGTGAAGACCCGGAGCTTGTTACGGGTACGTTTACCATTAATAACTTATCCGCATCTATTATATTTGATACTGGTGCTGATAGAAGTTACGTATGTAGAGACTTTCACGCTAAATTGAATTGTTCATCATTACCTCTCGATGCTAAGTACATGATTGAGTTAGCTAATGGTAAACTAATTAAAGCCGATAAAATTTGCTGTGATTGTAAAATAAATTTAGCCGGAGAAACGTTTAAAATTGACTTGATACCCGTAGAATTAGGAAGTTTTGATGTAATAGTCGGCATGGACTGGATGTCCAAAATAGGAGCTGAAGTTGTGTGCGCCAAGAAGGCAATTCGCATTCCTCGTAAGGATAAAACGCCAGTAATGATTTATGGAGAGAAGGGTAACTCAAAGCTAAAACTCATTAGTTATTTGAAAGCTCAAAAGTGCTTGAAGAAAGGGTGCTATGCTATCTTAGCACATGTTAATAAAGTCGAAACAAAGGAAAAAGTGAAGAGCATCAATGACGTGCCTGTGGCAAGAGATTTTCCTGAAGTCTTTCTGGAAAAGTTGCCGGGATTACCTCCATTTAGATCTGTAGAATTTCAAATAGATTTAGTACCAGGAGCTGCACCAGTGGCTCGTGCTCCATATAGACTTGCACCGTCCGAGTTAAAAGAACTTCAGAGTCAGTTAAAAGAATTACTGGATCATGGATTCATACGACCAAGTACTTCACCGTGGGGAGCTCCGATTCTATTTGTTAAAAAGAAAGATGGATCTTTTAGGATGTGTATAGATTATCGTGAATTAAATAAGTTAACTATCAAGAATCGGTATCCACTACCGAGAATTGACGACTTATTTGATCAACTCCAAGGATCATGTGTGTACTCAAAAATTGACTTAAGGTCGGGCTATCATCAATTACGTGTCAAAGAAGAAGATATACCGAAAACTGCTTTTCGGACACGTTATGGTCATTACGAATTTTTGGTTATGCCGTTTGGATTGACGAATGCGCCAGCTGTATTCATGGACCTCATGAATCGAGTTTGTAGTCCGTATTTAGATAAGTTTGTTATCGTTTTCATTGATGATATTCTTATCTATTCCAAGAGTGAGCAAGAGCATGAAGAGCATTTAAGGTTGATATTAGAGTTGTTGAGAAAAGAACAACTATATGCTAAATTTTCTAAGTGTGCTTTTTGGTTGAAAGAAGTTCAATTTCTTAGCCACGTTGTTAGTAGCAAAGGAATTCAGGTTGATCCAGCAAAAACTGAAGCCATTGAAAAATGGGAGACTCCTAAGACACCAACGCAGATACGTCAATTTTTGGGTTTAGCCGGTTATTATAGAAGGTTTATTCAAGATTTTTCCCGAATAGCTAAGCCGTTGACAGCGTTAACGCAAAAAGGGAAGAAATATGAATGGACTTCTGAGCAGGAGAGTGCATTTCAATTACTAAAGAAGAAGTTAACTACGGCGCCTATTTTATCGTTACCAGAAGGGAACGATGATTTTGAAATATATTGTGACGCTTCGCGACAAGGTTTTGGTTGCGTTCTTATGCAACGAAAGAAAGTTATTGCATACGCATCCTGACAATTGAAGATTCACGAGCGGAATTATACGACGCATGATCTAGAACTGGGAGCAGTCGTGTTTGCATTGAAGATATGGAGACACTACTTGTATGGGGTTAAATGCACTGTGTTTACTGATCATAAAAGCCTTCAACATATTTTTGATCAGAAACAGCTGAACATGAGACAACGTAGGTGGGTCGAGTTAATAAACGACTATGATTGTGAAATTCGTTATCATCCCGGGAAGGCGAACGTGGTGGCCGATGCTTTAAGCAGAAAGGAACAAGAACCAATTCGAGTACGAGCGATGAACATAAAAATTCGCATGAATCTCAACTCACAAATCAAAGAAGTTCAACGAGAAGCACTTACTAAAGAAAATATAGGAAATGAAATAATGAAGAAGTATGAGAAGCAACTCGTTATGCGGGAAGATGGAATTCGATATTTTGCAAATCGTATTTGGGTACCGAAGTTGGGTGGATTAAGGAAGTTGATATTGAACGAGGCACATAAGACAAGATATTCGATACATCCTGGAGTTGGAAAGATGTACCAAGATCTTAAGACGCATTATTGGTGGCCTAATTTGAAGACAGACGTTGCAACATATGTTGGGGAATGTTTAACTTGTTCCAAAGTCAAAGCAGAACACCAGAAGCCGTCAGGGTTAATTCAACAACCAGAAATTCCAGAATGGAAATGGGACGGTATTACCATGGATTTCATCACGAAGTTACCAAAGACTGCCTGGGGATACGACACCATTTGGGTGATTGTTGATCGTCTCACCAAGTCTGCACATTTCTTGCCTATAAAGGAAACGGATAGAATGGAGAAACTATTACGATTGTATATAAAGGAAGTTGTTTCAAGGCATGGAATACCTATTTCCATTATATCCGATCGTGATAGTAGATTTACATCAAAGTTCTGGCAATCACTACAGGAGGCCCTAGGAACTCGTTTGGATATGAGTACCGCGTATCATCCGCAAACCGACGGGCAAAGTGAAAGAACGATTCAGACTCTTGAAGACATGCTCAGGGCATGTGTGATCGATTTTGGAAACGGATGGGATAAATATCTACCATTAGCAGAATTCTCGTATAATAATAGTTATCATGCGAGCATTAAAGCTGCGCCATTCGAAGCATTGTACGGAAGGAAGTGTAGATCTCCTATTTGTTGGAATGAAGTAGGAGATCGACAATTAACTGGTCCCGAGATCATACACGAAACGACTGAGAAGATAGTACAAATCAAGGAGAGATTGAAAACAGCCCGTAGTCGCCAAAAGAGCTACGCCGATGTTCGAAGGAAACCATTAGAGTTTCAGATCGGTGACATGGTTATGTTAAATGTGTCACCTTGGAAAGGTGTAATACGTTTTGGAAAAAGGGGTAAACTAAACCCAAGGTATGTAGGCCCGTTCAAGATCATCGAACGCATTGGACCGGTAGCTTATCGACTCGAGTTACCGCAACAACTCGCCGGAGTACATAATACCTTTCACGTCTCAAACCTTAAGAAGTGTCTTGCAAAGGAAGACCTCACCATTCCTCTTGAAGAAATCCATGTCGACGAGAAACTACAATTCATCGAAGAACCAATCGAAATCATGGATCGTGAAGTTAAACGGCTCAAGCAGAGCAATATACCGATCGTTAAGGTTCGTTGGAATGCTCAAAGGGGTCCCGAGTTTACTTGGGAACGAGAGGATCAAATGAAACAAAAATATCCACACTTGTTTTCCGATGACGCAAAATAGGTACAATTTTAAAATTTCGGGACGAAATTTATTTAACGGGTAGGTACTGTAATGACCCGCACTTTTTCGATCGTTCTATACTTATAAGATTAATATTTATATAAATTAAACCTTACCAACATGATAAGCAATCCAAATTGTTAAGATTTATGTTTTTGAAAAGAGTTTTACACAACGTTTGACCGTCTAGTTTGACCGATGATATCACGAACTATACAATATATGATAATTATACATACATATTTAACATGATCTAAGGATGTTTTAATATCTCATTTTGTATTAATAACAAAAAGTCATAAGTATATTTTGAAACTACTAACTTAAGTTTTCAAAACAATAACTATACGTAACGTTATTTGACATAAATACTGATGATTTATAATGTTTATACATATATCGTATAAGTAATGTATTTAATCATTTTTAAAGGGCTTTTATACATAAAACAATATAAGTATATTTACAAAAGATAGTTATATTTGAATTCTCGTTCCGTTTCCTCAATAATCCTATACGTATATCTAGGGTACTATACACAGCTTCTAGAAGTATTTACTATTGGTATATACCAATAGAAATCTTCAATTATTGGAATAATATGTCATTCATGACATAATAAATTTTAACTTATCTTAGATATTTTCACTAAAAACCAAATTTTCAAGACTATAAATAAGCACCATTTCTAACTCATTTTTACACATTCATTTTCCAAATTTTACTTCCAATTTTCACACACACTTGCAAGAACTCTCTCAACTTTTATTTTACTACTTCTTTCCAGCAACTTTACATTTTAAACTTGAGGTAAAAACTCTACTTCAACTCTTTTTCAATTCATATATTTATAGCTATATATATAAGAGTTTATAAACTAGAACATAGTTTGAATGATTTCAAACTTGTTCGCAAACTAAATAGATCCTTCTAACTTAACTTTTAAAATACTTCAAGACCTGTAATATAACTTAAAAATATGCTAATTTAACAAGGTATAACTTGGTTTTTCAAAGAACACCTTAAAAACTGTTTTTATGACGTCGGAGTGCAACCGGGGGCTGTTTTGGGTTGGATAATTAAAAACCATCTTAAACTTTGAATTGGAGGTTTATTTTCTGGAAAAATGATTTTTACTATGAATATGATAACACATAAAAATTTCATGATTTAACTCAAAGTATAAGTATTTTTAGAAAAATAATCATTTAAGGTTGTTTACATGATGGAAAATGATCAACTCCATAAGTTTCACTAAAGTTTGACCTATGACCTGTGATTTCGAATACAAACTAAGGTATTTACAGTTCATAGTCTTAAAGAGGGACTCGATCCAAGGAAGTGGCAAGTTGAATCAACGAAAACGGAGTTGTAACGAAGAAACTATGACCAAAACGAGATCGGATATCTAAGACTAGTTTGGCTACGAAAATAATTGGAGAAAATTAAATAAATCACATCTTTTTAAAATAACATGATATTTTATATATATGTACTCATAATTTAATTTTATATGGTTCAGGATCACCCGTAAACAATACGAGAAGATTAATCATAAGATCCCATGATTGTACGCAACACGTCATTTGACAACACCGGTACTTTATGTACGCAACACGTCATTTGACAACACCGGTACCATGGGTCAAGATTAATCTCGACCAATACATATACGATGGGGGTTTTTATTTATTTCATTGGGGGTTTATTAAACACATAAAAATGAACCATTAAAATTGAATTACTAACATCGGACTGCTAACTACAGACTAAGAAATTATTAAAACTATTAAAAGTATAAAAAGTATATATATGTGACGATTGTTTAAAATAGAAATATATTGATAAACTATATATGGATAGGTTCGTGATATCAATCGGAGACCAAGTCGAAATTACATATCTTCAAGACGAAAGTGAGTATATAGTCCCACTTTTAAACTCTAAATATTTCGGGATGAGAATACATGTATTTTATGTTTTACGTTATGGACACAAGTAACTGAAAATATATTCTACGTTGAGTTGTACCACTGGCATACTTCCCTGTAGCTTGGTAACTAATATTTACAGCGGTATTGTAAACGCGAATCCTGTTGATAGATCTATCGGGCCTGACAACCCCAACCGGACTGGACGACCAGTATTCAACGGTTGCACAGTACTTCGTTTCGTGACTACACTTGGTACGGTGTAGTAAGATTTCATAATAAAGGGAATATGCGACGTGATTAAATGTTAAGTATGGTTACCAAGTGCTCAACCACTTAGAATATTTTTATTAAACTGTTTATATATGAAATCTTGTGGTCTATATATATATTGCTGCCGGCACTAAACCTATATCTCACCAACTTTATGTTGACGTTTTAAACATGTTTATTCTCAGGTGATAATTAGAAGTTTCCGCTGCATTATGTTGAATTTGAGCAGGATCTTGCGTACGCATATTTGTGTCAAAAATAAAACTGCATACCCGAGGATTTGTGTTGTAAAATATACTAGAAATCGTGTTGTTATCATTATTTGTAAAGTTTGTAAGTCGAAGATTATCGCTAAACGATAATCATCTTTCTATCGTCTAAAGCTTGTATCAAAAATAAGATTTGTGGTTTGTAATGTAAAATATATGCAGTTTTCTTTTAAAAATGTCTCATATAGAGGTCAATACCTCGCAATGAAATCATACGTTATCTAACTCGTTCTTAGGGTTAAGGACGGGTTATGACACTGGTAACTAAACTTTAATGCTTATATTATTTGTACCCTTTGTATAATCATCTTAATAATACACGCAAACCAACGTGTACGCTTCTCAAATAGCATACGTCCGTTAAAAGGCTAGCGCTCTAGCTCGGACGGGGATATCAAGCCCTATGGATCCATATACTACTACTCGCGCCCACCAGTTCTTATAACTGGCAGTTACTAGTTACCAAAGCTAAGGGATTTTCGGTTCAAACTCAGTGTAGAATTTAGTATGTACTTGTATCCATTGTGTTTAAAATAAAGTGCATGTATTCTCAGCCCAAAAATATAGATTGCAAAAGCAATTAAAAAGGAAGCAAATGAAACTCACGCATATAAATCTAGTATTTTCAGTATTTATAAACAGTTGCATGTATTCTCAGCCCAAAAATATATTGAGTAAAAGGGATCATATGAAACTCACAGTTAAATATTGATATACAATATTGTAGGAAAGCACGTAGACGCATCGGAGATGATAAACACGAGGTTTGATTCACAAAAAAATACCCCCGAACATTACCCATAACCTCCTTGGCAATAACCCATAATTTCCTTAGCTCTAGCTTGCTCGAAAACTCATTTTGAAAATTACTTGGACAGCACTCCGTCGTAATATTTTTTGTACATTATTATTTTTGTATCGCAAAAATAATAACACTAATAAAAAATAATAAGATTAATAATAATCTTATTAATAATAATAATAATAATAATAATAATAATAATAATAATAATAATAATAATAAATAATAAATAATATTACGGAGTATATATATATTTGTGTATGTGTGTGATTTAAATCGAGCGAAAACACTGAAATTTATAGATGTGGCCTGAAATCTGGAGTCATGCGACTCGCATGGAAATGGCCTTCTGGCCATGCGACTCGCATGAGGACCAGGGACAGCTCACATTGTTTTGGCTCCTAGCTTGTCGACATAATATAAAATAAATATAAATATATAAATAATTAATATAATTATTTATATATTATATTTTATTCTTGTGCATAGTAGACTAGATATTTTTGGTCCGTTGCGTCGGGCATTTCTTCTTGACTCGGGTCCCGGTTCCGGATTTTCAGACGTCCTTGCGTACTATTTTATATCGTGTACTTTGCGTTCCGCAACTTGTACGCTTGTCATTTTTTAGACGTTCTTCATCAATAATTTGAACCTTTTTAATTGTATCTTGTACATTTGAGCATTTTGGACCTTTCCGTTTTCAATTCTTCGTTTTCGCCTTTTGTCTTCGCACTTATTAAATATAAACGAATATTACTTGAATATGGAACAATTACAACTAAAATCCTGTCTTTCTTGGGGGATAATGCTATGAAATATATGTTCCCTTTTAGCCTTATCAATAGCCTTAAATTATCCCTTAATTATATCACTCAAAGTGTATCTTAAACTTTCGAGTGTTTTGGTCATTTACTTCTATAAATCATCGTCTCGCTATTTGTTAAAATATATTTTTATAATAGCGTTTTACTGTAGCAATTCACTGTAGCAAATAGTGATTTTCGAAAACACTGTAGCATTTTGAGTAATGTGGCAATTTGAAAACACTGTAACAAATTAGTGTTTAACTGGTTCATCTTAAACGCTTTAGTTAACTTATCTAAATATCAATTGAATCAATAAACGAATGTTACTATCGTTTATTATATATATGTATATATCTTTTTAATATACATAAATCAGTTTTTAAATACACATTGGAAGTTATTTATAAATAAATTTTAATAATAAATATTTCAACTTATCATATACATTCAAATAGATATTTAAACCAATAAGTTTAATGTACGGTATCAAACAATTAATACATTGTTACCTTTTCATGTTATAGTATATATGTATCTATTTACATATAATTGTTCTCGAATCGTCGAAAATAACCGAAGGGTATTTAAATATATAAAAGTAGTTCAAAAATTTTGAGATTCAGTTTTACAGACTTTGCTTATCGTGTCGAAAATGTTAATCATACAAAGATTAAGTTTAAATTTGGTCAGAAATTTCCGGGTCATCACAATATATCACATATTTTTGTACAAATAACTGAAGATACTAATGATACCGCAACCCGCAGGCGCACCGCGAATGTATGCGGACAATCACTATTGTGCGTGTGCATGTTCTTGTCTGCGGTATGCGGCGTGCGTATGCCTTTGTTCCCGATACGGCGGTTGCTTAGCTGTCAAGTAAATATCTTTTCCATAATTATATCCGTGATTCGGGGGAGTCAGTTATGGATGAGATTATCATGATCTGGGACGGTTCTAGAATTAGGGTTTGCCTATAAATACAAGCCCTGATCATCGTTTACCGGACACAGCACATTACGTAACCATCGCATACGATACACATTACGTAAAACAGCATCATTCAGCATCTTTTCAAGGTTAACAGGTTAGTCTTTTGTAAGCTAGTACCTACGACCTTATTTGGGGCCTTCCGATCAGCGACCGCTATCGAAGGTGGACTTAATCACTTGGCCACCCCGCCGACATCATCATGTCGGCCAGGGTTATTCACGGTAGCCGTACCGGAGAGCCACGTTCTAAGATCCTTAAACCCCTCTTTACGTATTTAGCAGGCATATTAAACCCCTCGGTTAAAATATGCATGATCAAGTGGTGCTCTCGTTGAGAGTCGAATTAATTCAAGACTGTTTAATTGCTTTTTCTTTTAAGGTTTTGAATTGTATGACTCGTTATTTACAAAATTTTTAAATTTTTTCTTTAACAGTATCATGACTTCCGAGGAATCATCGGAACATACCCAAACAGATGTTCAGAACGCACCGTCTGGTAGTCAACATACACCGGTTATGACTACGGGGGCCGCTACTCAGGCGGGATACACGATATACCCTCCACCTATATCCGGCGAACCCTTTCAGAGGTACAAGCAGATATATTCAGACGGGGTCACATCGCCAAGAGCAAACTCACCAGTCACAACCACGCGGCTGGACTTTTCGTCAGTGGATCCAAGGGTCATCTTTGCAGGCACTGGCGGTGGAACAACGGGGCCGCATGTGGTTTGCTGCGGCCAGGTACCTATTTACAGTACCACTGTTTCAATACCTCTGCATACGCAGAGCATTCAGCAGAATTCGTCATTTACACCGTTGCAACCTTGGCAACCACCGCGCCCAGTTTCACAATTTTTAACTCCTGCGGATGCGCAGGCGTTACTTAATAGTTGGGGATTTGGGGTCATCCCAGATGCGAACTCTCATTGGGCGCCGATAACAGCGCAGCAGCAAAGCACAGCGCATACAGTTGGGCTTTTAAGTGTGTATCCTCAAGTTTCGCAGATATCTGCGCCACAGGTTTCGCTTCCTTTACAGCCACCTGTGTACTCTGCGTCTTCAAGTTATCCCTCTTTTCCAACGCAGCAACCTTGGTTATATCCGCAGACGTAGGGTCAACCTTGGCAAAATGTTCAAGGGCAGGCAAATCTTGCAAGTCAATTCATGCAGGCCGCACCTCCCGATATGGTTCACTTATTTTCACAACCTGACTTTGTTCAGGACATGATGAAGCGTTTCTTTGCAAATTTGAAAGGGGATCCTGTTAAACCACCCTTCGAGCTACCGACTACCTTTGACAAGTTTCCTCCGCATATATCCGCATACCCGTTTCCATCAGCACCAAAGATACCTAGCACGTTGGGTACTTACAATGGCCTGACCGATCCAGATGATTTTTTACAGCGCTTCGAAGGCGCAATGCGCACTCAAGGCTGGGTGGATCCGGTTGCGTGTCAGATATTTCCTATGACACTACAGGGTATTGCTCGTGAGTGGTTTAATAAGTTGCCGGCGGGTAGTATTGCCGGGTTTATGGATCTGCGGACGAAGTTTTTACTGCAATATCAGAATCAGAGACCATGCAAGCGCACTCACATTGAATGCCATGACATCGTGCAGAAGCCCAAGGAATCTTTGGGCGAATTTCTCACAAGGTATACTAATGAGTGCCTGCGTATACCAGATCTCAAACCAGAGCAACAGATTTCCGGACTCATACATGGTATAAACTCAGAACGTCATCCAACACTGGTAAGGCGTCTACGCCATACAGTCCCAACAACTTATGCTGAGGCGCTTAATGAATGCCACAACTATATGCGGAGTGGCGAAGATAATGACATTCCAACAGCTAGCTCACGCAACGAGAGAAAGGACGATGATGATCGTTCGCGCGATCAAAGTCGCGGCAACAACTCTCGTGGAAGGTATCCTAGCGGTGGTCCCATCAGGAATGATAAAGGGAAATCAAGTGGCAATTATCGAAACAATAATCAGCGCGGCATCAATAATCAGAACTATGCGCTACTCAAAAGTTTGTCCAAAACGCCCAAGGAAATTTTGGCAACGGAGCCAGTATGCGCGACCTTCGCGGTTCCAACTCCGCTTACAGAATTTGGCAAGCGGGACAAAACAAAGTATTGTGAATTTCATGACAATTATGGTCACGACACCAATCGGTGTAAAAATTTGATGGAACGGGTTCTGGAAGCGCTTCGTGCAGGCAAATTGGATCATCTAAAACCACCTAAAAAGGATAAGGGAAAGGCCGCAGAAGATGCTCCGAAGTCTAAGACTTTCGCGTGGCAGAAAGTTGACAAAGCGAAAAATGCCGACTTAACCATTAACATGGTTGACGCAGAGAAATCAGCCAGCGGAGAAAGTACAACGATCACCAGAATTGGGAGCTTCTCCCGATCACTTTCCCTCCTGTAATGTCAATTGATTCTATTAATGAGCCCATTATCATCAAGTGTCGCATCCCCGATTGCGGAATCCAGGTTAAGCGCATGCATGTTGACACTGGCAGCGGTGTCGATATTATGTATGAGCATTGTTATCGTTTCCTTCCGGCAGAAGTCAAAGCGCAGTTACGTCAGCCTGATATTACGCTATCAGGGTTTTCTGGAGAAAACTCGTGGCCGCTAGGCCGAATAGAATTAATGATAGAGCTTGCGGATGACAGAAACCCGCGGATGATCAGGCGTGAATTGGTCGATTTTTATGTGGTTCGTTCAACTACACGATATAACGCACTGCTAGGGAGAAACTTCATACGGCGTTTTAACATTATCCCATCGGTAGTGCATGGTTTGATTAAGTTTCCCACAGTAGGAGGCGTTGCCACAGTTGCGTCACATCAAGCAACCGAGCTGTGTGGCTCTGTCACGTCTGTAAGTGCTCCTAGCGTAGGAGAGCAACTTGCAAACTGTGCAGTAATAGCAAATCGCTTGCATCCGGATAAGCGAATTAAAATCGGCGCAGGCTTGTCAGCCGAAACGAAGGGCAAGTTGCATGGAATACTGTCAGCTAACGCAGATATTTTTGCATGGCGCGAGTCAGACATGACAGGGGTTCCGCGGGATATTGCGGAACATAAGTTAAATGTTAATCCATCATTGACACCCGTTAGGCAAAAGAAGCTGCATATGGCCCTAGACCGCAGTGATTGGTTGTGCGCAGAGGTGGACAACCTTGTCAAAGCAGGCATTCTGCGGGAAGTGCGTTATCAGACATGGGTTGCAAATCCTGTATTGGTAAAAAAGGCTGACGGTAACTGGAGGATGTGCGTTGATTTCAAAGATATCAATAAGGCATGTCCCAAGGACAATTACCCTCTCCCGAAGATAGACTGGAAGGTAGAATCACTATCGGGATTTAGGTACAAGTGTTTTCTGGACGCGTACAAGGGTTATCACCAAATCTTAATGGCTGCGGAAGATGAGGACAAGACTGCTTTTCATACGCCGCAGGGTATTTATTGTTACACGAATATGCCTTTCGGTTTAAAGAATGCTGGCGCGACCTATCAGCGTGTAATTGACGCAGCATTCAAGCACCAAATCGGTAGAAATCTTGAAGCGTACGTCGACGACTTGGTAATTAAAAGTAACACCGAGGAAGACATGCTCGCGGACATCCTGGAAACGTTTGCATCTCTGCGCAGGATCAACATGAAGCTTAACCCGCTAAAATGTAGTTTTGGGGAAGAGGAAGGCAAGTTTTTAGGTCATGTGGTGACAGCGCGGGGTATCAAGGCCAATCCCAAAAAGATTGAAGCCATTGATAATTTTTCATCTCCGAAGACAAAGAAAGATGTACAGAGTCTAACGGGGAAGCTTGCAGCTATCACACGGTTTCTGTCGAAAGCCGCAGAACGACAGTTGCCATTCTTCAATACTTTGAAAAATTGTTTGAAGAAAAAAGACTTCGTATGGACTCAGGAAGCGAAATCAGCCTTTCAGGAGATGAAAAAGGTGCTTGCAGAATTACCAACACTTACTGCGCCAGTATCAGGAGAAACGCTAACGCTGTACCTTGCGGCATCGAAGGAAGCTGTCAGCTCAGTCCTCATCACGGATCGCGGAAAGGTAATCCATTAATTTACATGCTTTATTTATATCGCAGAAATTTAACGACTGAGGTTTTTCTCAGACACAAATGCCGGTCTACTTCGTAAGCAAGACGCTGACATCAAGTGAAGTAAACTACTCACCAATAGAAAAGCTTGTATATGCGCTGGTCCATACGGCGCGGCATATTTTCAAGCACATCCAATCGTGGTTCTAACTGATCAACCAATCAAACAGGTTGGTAAACGCCTACTTTGCGGCAATGATCGGGGTTATCGCATTGACTAATGCAATCATTTTTCTTTCAGGTGTTGTACAAGCCTGAGATTTCTGGCCGAATGGCTAAGTGGGCAGTTGAATTAGGTGAACATGAAATAAATTTTTCTTCGCGCAGTGCGGTTAAGGGTCAAATACTTGCTGATTACCTAGCATAATTACCTGCGGAGGTCGAGGCATCAGCAGAACATCAGGATCCACCTGCACCAACTTTGTCACCATGGGAATTGTACACCGATGGTGCATGCAGCGCATCTGGTGCAGGTGCGGGTGTAATTTTAACAGGCCCGGATGGCGAAGAGCATACATACGCACTGCGGTTTAATTTTGCTGTTACAAACAACGAAGCAGAGTATGAGGCTCTGTTAGCAGGTATGCGCATTACGCATAGGTTAAATGTTAAAATTTTGCACGCTTATGTGGATTCAAAGCTAGTATGCAGTCAAGTCAGCGGAGATTTCGAAGCGCATGACATAGCCATGCAGCAATATCTATCGCTTGTTCACAACCTCGCTGACCAGTTTGAAGCTTTTCAAATCTCCCACGTAATGCGGGGGCAAAATAAGAAAGCGGATGCGCTAAGCAAACTGGCTGCCTTGGCTTTTGATCATATGGGGAAGAAAGTTCTAATAGAAGAACTCAATGCGAAATCCATTGTTATGATGCCTTTAGTGGCACCAGTTGAGGAATCAAGCTCAACATGGATGACGCCCATCGTGGCTTTTCTGCGGGATGGCACTTCTCCTGCAGATTCCGCTGATGCAAAGAAAGTCCGCGTTAAGGCACCGATGTATGCCCTTGAGGGTAACGTCCTATATCGAAAGAATTATTTGGGACCGCACTTAAGGTGCATTGGCCCAAAAGAGGCGGAGGAAGTTGTACGCGAGGTGCATGAGGGTGCATGCGCACTCCATTCAGGGCACAGGTCCATTGTGTCAAAAATAATGCGGCTAGGATATTATTGGCCCACCATGTACGCGGATACTGCGCGCATAGTTAAGCAATGTGAATCATGCCAAATACATGCACCTATTAGCAGAGCACCTGCGCATCCAATGATACCAGTCTCCTCACCGTGGCCATTCTGCAAATGGGCAATCGACATAGTCGGACCATTCCCAAAAGGCCGAGGTAATTTTATCATTTATTTTCTTAACATGTTACTCACATCAGTACCTTACGCACATTCTGCACACGCAGGAAACATCAAATTCTTGATTGTTGCAATCGACTATTTCACAAAGTGGGTCGAAGTGAGACCGCTGGCAGCAATCTCAGGAAAAAGGGTGCGAAATTTTGTATGGGAAGACATCGTCTGTCGATTTGGTATACCAAACGAAATTGTTAGCGATAACGGTACGCAGTTCGCGGGTGACCCTTTCTGCAGCTGGTGCGCGGAGCTTAATATTAAGCAAACTTTTACATCTGTCGCGCATCCGCAGGCGAATGGCCAGTGCGAAGTCACCAACCGGGATATAGTAGCTGGAATCAAGGCTAGGTTGGGTCATGGTCGCGTTGGTTGGGTGGATGAACTACCGAAGGTTTTATGGGCGCATAGAACAACACCCAAAGCAAGCACTGGTGAGACCCCGTTCAGTTTGGTCTATGGATCAGAAGCTGTTGTACCCGCAGAAATTGGGGTACCAACGTTCCGCATACAAAATTTTGATGAGCAAAATAACTCTGAAGCTTTGCGGGAAAATCTTAATTTGCTGGAAGAGCGCAGACTCTCTGCGGCCGTCAACGAAGCAAATAACAAGCAAAAAATCGCAAAGTACTATAATCAGCGTGTGCGTTCGCGCTCTTACAAGTGCGGTGACTTGGTTTGGCGTCAAAACGACGCAAGTCATGCGGAGGATACTGGGAAACTGGGCCCCCATTGGGAAGGTCCATACAGGGTAGCGAAGGCAAACAATACCGGGGCGTACCATCTCGAGACACTAGATGGAAAACTTGTGAAACGCACTTGGCATGCGACGTTATTGAAAAAATGTTATATGTAGCTAGGTGGACCTGATCACTCCAGTTTATTGTAGCACATTATTTTTTCTATGTATTTTTCGTCCGTTTGGATGTGTCGCGGTTGTAATTGTGATTAATGCCAATTAAATATTTACTCCCGCATACTTTTGTTGTTTAAATCTTTTTTTTGTATGCAGTTCCTGCCTACTTAAGGGGTGTCCTCTAGCCCCCGTGCGGTAGAAGCCTGTTTGGTTACAAGGCTAGACGTTAACGGCAGGCAAAGGGAATTGGTTTTCCCCTAGCCAAGCGCCACGCAGACTAGATGGCTGCAAAGTCGACTTAAAAAATTACAAGCATTGGTTTGCTTGTGCGTAATTACTCTCGCATTGGTTTGCTTGAGGAACTCAAAGCATAAAAACATTTGCTTATTTTTAGTTGCGTTGCTTACCATACAGCTATAGTGCACCTCTAGTACATGACAAAGCGATAACGCAGTAGCTTTCGAGTCTAAATTATTAAAGGTAATTGTTAAAGTATTGGTTTATTTTACGCAGTAATACCCGCATACGCATGAGTTTTGGTTAACTATGCGCATGGGCATGCGGTTCACATTTTGTTTTGATTCGCGATATATAAACAAATAAACACACTACGCATGCATATCAGGAATATATATACATCAAATTAAGTTGTTATATAAGAGGTAATTGTTTGTAACGTCTGCCCAACACGGGACTTAGAGCTGCAAAAATACAAATACCTGCCTAAGCATAGGACTTACGGCGCAATACAACACTAATAATCCTCCTTTAAAAACCCATCGATCGACATGTTCAGGTCCGCAGCGAATGCGTTGATTAGGGGGATAGGGATGGACTTGATGGCTTCTTCCGCCTCCATTAACGCTGCAGCCGTTCCCTCTTTTAGCTTCTTTTGAACAATGTCGGGGAACGGCGGTGTTAGACCGCAAGCTTGGATTACCTCCTGCACAGCCTTGTTGATTTCATGGTCCCTGACCGCATCAACGTAGGCATTGAACTTGTCGGACACAGGCTCTGAGTCCATCACCTTTTACGCAATGGTAGGGAGTGCGGTGCGCAGCTTCGCTAGATCCGCCTCTGCCAGCTCGCGGTTGGTTACCGCGTCATCCCTTTCCCTCGTAACTTTCTCAAGCTCCGACCGCAAACATTCGGCATCCCCCTTCGCCTGCTCAACCGCACTAACCAGCTCACGTCTCTTTTTTCTTTCCTCAATCAGCGCGGCTTTGGTTTCATTCGCGGTCGACTCAACCGCCTTACGCGCCTCCTCAGCAGCATCCCTATCCTTCTTGACCTGATCTACACCCGCCTGCAGAAGTCCTAGCTCTACCTCTTTACGCAAAGCTAGCTGGTATATGCTGGAAGAGCGGCGGGCCTGATCCGTAAACATGCCGAAAAATACAAGGCCGTTTTGAATGAAGGCATTGTGTGCCTGGTTAAACGGTAGAGCGGCCAGTTGCTCGCGGAATTCGTCCGGAAAGATTTGCTGCAGGAACGCAGACTGCTCTGCGGCATTTTCTGCTGAAGACTGTGTGAGTTGGCTGAGGTTGGCAACGCGGAAGCTACCTTGCGGAGGAGTTGGTGTGGAATCGGAATCCACGTGTATTGTCTTATCCTTTGATGTGGCGGTAGCTTGGAGATCTGGGTTGACCCGCGGGGTGGACGGCTGCGTCTCCTCCACATGCTCTGCATATTAGTAAATAGTTATAACGTGAACTTTATTATGCGGTGAAGACGCAAGGAATGGACGCTTACCAGTGATGGGGGGAAGTAGTTCTGTGGATCGTGGCTCGATTGGAACAAAGTTATCGTTCTGCATGTCCTCCCTTTGTTTGGGAGTCATCTTCTTCTTCTTCTGCTGAGCCGCAGAGGTCTCAGCTGCTTTGCATTTGTTGCCAGATGCCGCCGGCGATTGCTCCACGTTTTCGCTAGCTTTCTCCTGCTCTAGCTGTACGTTCACATCTTGCTTGCGGAAGGAGATTCCCGCAATCTCTTCCGCAGTCAGCACCTTCTTCATCCTCATGTCTGCAAAGATACGCGCATGCGTTAGATAATATACATACAAAAACAGTTTAGTACGCGATTATACTATTCCTACCCTTTCCATCCGGTCCGACTATGGCTGGGCGCACATCCTCCCATGGCCAGTGTGCGGATATCTTCCCTAGCCGCAGCATTACGTTCCCATATGATCAATGCACTAGCTGTGCGTTTGCACACTCCGCTAATAGTTTCCTTTCATCCTCATCCAGGGCGGGGGTCTTGTTTACATCCTTCTCCACCTTCTTGAACCATTTCATCGTTTGCGGGAAGTTTGCACTCACCACAGTTTGGTCGACGAAAAAGAATGTCTCTTTCCAATTCCCCGCATTCGATTTTGGGGTCTTGGTGAAGTTTTGACGAGCGAAGAAGGTGAACCACGATTTGTGGTGGTGGGCTAGTCGGTATAAATGGCAAAACACCTTCACCAGGGGCACTTTCTTGAGTGCAACGCACCACATCTCGAATAAGACTATTTTTCCTATAGCGTAAGGGTGTAACTGACCTAATCCGACCTTAAAATGATCTAGCATGCCCAGGAAGAAATCAGTGGGAGGAACCCTAAAGTTACCATGCTTAAAAGCATGTTCGTAAATAGCCACCTTTTTCTCCGGTGGCTCGTGGGCTCGCTGATTGGACAAAGGGGGCACCGGATTGTACTTGGCTAAGGGAGGATACTGTTTCACTAAGTAATCTATGTGCTTCTGCTCTATAACAGACTCTACGCTATCTACATACGTCTCGTTAGCTTTAGTCATTTTCTAGGAGTAATCGGATGAATACTAACCTTTAAATGGTGGCCGGAATGTTCGATTTTTGATCGAAATTCAAATTGGCAGCGTAACGAGGAAGCTTGAAGCAGGAAAGTGGAAATGAGCTGTGAAATGGAGTATTTATAGGGCAGATTGGATGGAGTGGTGTGATCGTGGCTGTACACGTGTTACGCAATCGACGGCCAGCACTTTATTTATGCGCGTGGATGCCAGTTGGGTATGATTACATGTACGCGCGTGGTTGGCATGCGCCTGACACACTGCCACTTTATGTCATGTCTGCCGAATGGGCTTCTGCGATTGGGACAGGCATTTAATGGCATCGAGTCGCACGCGGAATATTAAATGCTAGCCGTTTTCTTGTTTTTTCTTTCGCTTAATAGTTTGATATCATACGCCTCGCGCCATATAACATCAAACTGGGGGGACATAATGATACCGCAACCCGCAGGCGCACCGCGAATGTATGCGGACAATCACTATTGTACGTATGCGTGTTCTTGTGTGCGGTATGCGGCGTGCGTATGCCTTTGTTCCCGGTACGGCGCTTGACTGGGTACGGTGGGCGGGATATCTATAAATACCAATAATTGTTCATTTTACTGGACACGGAATTGGATTAATAGTTAATAGACTTGTTAAAACAGGGGTGGATTACATTCAAGGGTAATTGGTGTAATTAATAACAAAGTAGTAAAACTTTGGTTTACACGCAGTCAATAACCTGGTGTATTCATTAAACAAAGTATTAAAACCTTGTTACAATTCGAATCCCCAATTAGTTGGAATATTTGACTTCGGGAATAAGAATAATTTGACGAAGACTTTCGCACTTTATATTTATGACTGATGGACTATTATGGACAAATCCGTATGGACATATCGAATAATCCAGGATAAAGGACAATTAACCCATGGGAATAAACTAAAAACAACACGTCAAACATCAAGATTACGGAAGTTTAAATAAGCATAATTCCTTTATTTCATATTTAATTTCTTTTATTTCATATTTAATTGCACTTTTAATTATCGTACTTTTATTTATTATCATTGTATTTAATTGCACTTTTAATTATCGTACTCTTTAATTATCGCAATTTTATTTTATCGCATTTTTATTTATCGCAATTTCATTATTGTTATTTATTTTACGCTTTAAATTAAGTCTTTTATTTATATTTTACATTAGGTTTTAACTGCGACTAAAGTTTTAAAAATCGACAAACCGGTCATTAAACGGTAAAAACCCCCTTTAATAATAATAATAATAATAATATTACTTATATATATTTTTGTATTTTTACAAATATAGTTTTTAAAATTATAGCGTTAAGCTTGTTTAAGAGATCCCTGTGGAACGAACCGGACTTACTAAAAACTACACTACTGTACGATTAGGTACACTGCCTATAAGTGTTGTAGCAAGGTTTAGGTATATCCATTCTATAAATAAATAAATATCTTGTGTAAAATTGTATCATATTTAATAGTATTTCGTTGTAAAAATAATACTATTTCCTAGTACACCTCGCATACATCAAGTATTTTTGGCGCCGCTGCCGGGGACAATTCTGCTTAAACGCCGGAAGCGCAACGCTATAGAAAAAAAAAAGATTTTTATTATTTTTTAGTTTACTTTTATAAAAATACGCTTTTGTAAAAAAATATACGTTTTAAATTTTAAAAACCGAAAATATAAAAAGAAAAAGAAAAACATAAATATTTTTAAGAGTTTGTTAAATATATAAGTTTTATAAAGTTTCTTTATTTTTTTAAAAATACAAGTTTTATATAAATATTCTATATATTTAAAACACAAAAACAGAAAAAAAAAAAAAAAAAAAGAAAAAAGAAAAAGAAATCTACTCGGCCCGTACTGTAGCAGCCCAATTTCAGGCCCGAAAATCTACTCCATGCGAGCGCATGGATTTTTAACGTGAGGACCATGCGATCGCATGGCCCTGTCAGACACGCCACATTTGACCTAGTTTCGCATTAATTACGGAGTATATTTAATGACAGAGTATATTTAATGACCTAGTTTCACATTCGACGTCCTCGCTTGTACTTCCGTTATCATGATCGGGTCCGTTTCTCGTCTTCATTCTATAAAACGGAAAGGGTTAAACCATGAACGAAAAGCATAACACGTGAGTAAATATATGCGCACCACACTATCCCATCTTGCTCAACAATCGTCGTACATTACTCGTTTGACATGATTTGCACTCGTAACAACGGTAGCTAATCGTTGTTACGCGAGCAAGTCGCATTAACTCGCTAGTACAACGTCCGTCCTGCTTGATGATTGCTAAACACAATACAAAACAATTAGTGCAAGGTTAGTTCATATAAATCAAGGCACTAACAATTCCCGATTAGACCCAAAGTCCTACAAGTCCCGCATAAAGCGCTCACACAATAAAGTCAAAGTCTAGGCACCTATCTCAAGTCGCCTAAATCCCTTAGACCATGCTCTGATACCACTTGAAACAACCCAACCCGTATTCCATATGATAATTTTTTTTTATAATACACATTTATGCGCCAATTAAATATGTAAACCATTCCATAAGTTCCATTTAAACGTACATCAATTTAAATGTTTACAAAAGGCACGAAAGCCATTAATTAAGTTTAATACAAGTTTGACCCACTACAAGGATAGTTTATAATCCAAACGACCTCGAGCATGGTTTGGGGCTAAACTGCCCAAAACGTTAGGCCAACTTCAAAAGCTAACACCAAAAGCACCCCCGACAACATAAGCGGAGACCACTAGTCCAAACGTATGCCCTTACCCTTGTCCAAGCCGGAACCTATAAAATGGTAAACAACGAGAGGGTAAGCAAGGCTTAGTGAATGCAACAATTCTACATACATATATATAACCTACTTACTTGCAAATACTTACCAAATCCGCATACATACTAGTTACATAATTAGCATACCCTTCACATGTACACCGCTAAGTACCACGATAACAAGACTAGTATAACAATAGCATATAACACAACAATACAATATGCTAAACACAAATATAACGATGATGTTCACAACATCCATAATACTCAAGATCTCAAGGCTAGCCCAACGAATGGTATCGTCAACATCGAACTTAAACCCCATTCGCCTACATTAATGTGGTATCGTCAACACCGAACTTTAAACCCACATATGAGGTATCGTCAACATCGAACTTTAAACCCTCATCAACTCACTACAATAGTCGTATGGCATCGTCAACATCGAACTTTAATTCCATACGTGAGGTATCGTCAACAACGAACTATAAACCCTCATCACAACACAATATACTCTAGAGTATGGTATCGTCAACAATGAACTTTAAACCCACACCCCATAAGTAAATAAATTATATACATACACATATAATTATTCCACTCACCTTGTCACAAGGATGATGATTTAGCGCTTCCGAGCTTCAACGCAATGTACCTAAATCATTAAGTGCACATTCAATTTCACAACTAGTGGGATTTACCACAATACTCCCACTTGAGCATTTAATGACCCAATTTGCATTAAATGACTCGACTACACACAACCTCCCATAAATGGCCAAGACTCGACTTTAATCACTAAGACTAGTGAATTAAAGTCTATTAACTTCAATTAACACAAAACTTAATGTAATCCAAACCCATTTCAACTAATTAGGTCAACTAGTACATTTTGACCCATTTTATAACACTTAAACTCAGAATCAAGTCAAACTTGCCCATTAACACCTCTTTCATAATTCTTAAAGTGCATTAGTGGCTAATGTAGTGACCCGAACTTTTCCATGTTTATATATATATATATTAAATGAAATTGTTATTTACATGATTAAGTGTTTCCAACATGTTAAGCAATCAAACTTGTTAGGACTTGATTAATTGAAATAGGTTTCATATAGACAATTGACCACCCAAGTTGACCGGTGATTCACGAACGTTAAAACTTGTAAAAACTATACGATGACATATATATGGTTATATATATAATTAACATGATTTTATTATAAGTATGTATCTCATTAGGTATTTTAACAATGAGTTATATACATAAAAATGAGGCTATTAATTTAAGAAACTCGAAAACGATATATATAACGATTATCGTTATAACAACGTCTTACTAGGTACATATGAATCATATTAAGATATTGATACACTTGGTTAATTATGTTAAATGATAAGTAAATATATTATTAAGTGTATTAACAATGAAATACATATGTAAAAATAAGACTACTAACTTAATGATTTCGAAACGAGACATATATGTAACGATTATCATTGTAACGACATTTAACTGTATATATATCATACTAAGATATATTATATATCATAATATCATGATAATATAACAATTTATCATCTCATTTGTTATAATAAATAATGGGTTAACAACATTCAACAAGATCGTTAACCTAAAGGTTTCAAAACAACATTTACATGTAACGACTAACGATGACTTAACGACTCAGTTAAAATGTATATACATGTAGTATTTTAATATGTATTCATACACTTTTGAAAGACTTCAAGACACTTATCAAAATACTTCTACTTAACAAAAATGCTTACAATTACATCCTCGTTCAGTTTCATCAACAATTCTACTCGTATGCACCCATATTCGTACTCGTACAATACACAGCTTTTAGATGTATGTACTATTGGTATATACACTCCAATGATCAGCTCTTAGCAGCCCATGTGAGTCACCTAACACATGTGGAAACCATCATTTGGCAACTAGCATAAAATATCTCATAAAATTACAAAAATATGAGTAATCATTCATGACTTATTTACATGAAAACAAAATTACATATCCTTTATATCTAATCCATACACCAACGACCAAAAACACCTACAAACACTTTCATTCTTCAATTTTCTTCATCTAATTGATCTCTCTCAAGTTCTATCTTCAAGTTCTAAGTGTTCTTCATAAATTCCAAAAGTTCTAGTTTCATAAAATCAAGAATACTTCCAAGATTGCAAGTTTACTTCCAAGTTTTCTAAATCCATTCCAAGTAATCATCCAAGATCAAGAAACCTTTGTTACTTACAGTAGGTTATCTTTCTAATACAAGGTAATAATCATATTCAAACTTTAATTCAATTTCTATAACTATAACAATCTTATTTCGAGTGGAAATCTTACTTGAAATTGTTTTCGTGTCATGATTCTACTTCAAGAACTTTCAAGCCATCCAAGGATCCTTTGAAGCTAGATATATTTTTCTCATTTCCAGTAGGTTTATCCAAGGAACTTGAGGTAGTAATGATGTTCATAACATCATTCGATTCATACATATAAAGCTATCTTATTCGAAGGTTTAAACTTGTAATCACTAGAACATAGTTTAGTTAATTCTAAAGTTGTTCGCAAATAAAAGTTAATCCTTCTAACTTGACTTTTAAAATCAACTAAACACATGTTCTATATCTATATGATATGCTAACTTAATGATTTAAAACCTGGAAACACGAAAAACACCGTAAAACCGGATTTACGCCGTCGTAGTAACACCGCGGGCTGTTTTGGGTTAGTTAATTAAAAACTATGATAAAATTTGATTTAAAAGTTGTTATTCCGAGAAAATGATTTTTATTATTAACATGAAACTATATCCAAAAATTATGGTTAAACTCAAAGTGGAAGTATGTTTTCTAAAATGGTCATCTAGACGTCGTTCTTTCGACTGAAATGACTACCTTTACAAAAACGACTTGTAACTTATTTTTCCGACTATAAACCTATACTTTTTATGTTTAGATTCATAAAATAGAGTTCAATATGAAACCATATCAATTTGATTCACTCAAAACGGATTTAAAATGAAGAAGTTATGGGTAAAATAAGATTGGATAATTTTTCTCATTTTAGCTACGTGAAAATTGGTAACAAATCTATTCCAACCATAACTTAATCAACTTATATTGTATATTATGTAATCTTGAGATACCATAGACACGTATACAATGTTTCGACCTATCATGTCGACACATCTATATATATTTTAGAACAACCATAGACACTCTATATGTGAATGTTGGAGTTAGCTATACAGGGTTGAGGTTGATTCCAAAATATATATAGTTTGAGTTGTGATCAATACTGAGATACGTATACACTGGGTCGTGGATTGATTCAAGATAATATTTATCGATTTATTTCTGTACATCTAACTATGGACAACTAGTTGTAGGTTACTAACGAGGACAGCTGACTTAATAAACTTAAAACATCAAAATATATTAAAAGTGTTGTAAATATATTTTGAACATACTTTGATATATATGTATATATTGTTATAGGTTCGTGAATCAACCAGTGACCAAGTCTTACTTCCCGATGAAGTAAAAATCTGTGAAAGTGAGTTATAGTCCCACTTTTAAAATCTAATATTTTTGGGATGAGAATACATGCAGGTTTTATAAATGATTTACAAAATAGACACAAGTACGTGAAACTACATTCTATGGTTGAATTATCGAAATCGAATATGCCCCTTTTTATTAAGTCTGGTAATCTAAGAATTAGGGAACAGACACCCTAATTGACGCGAATCCTAAAGATAGATCTATTGGGCCCAACAAGCCCCATCCAAAGTACCGGATGCTTTAGTACTTCGAAATTTATATCATATCCGAAGGGTGTCCCGGAATGATGGGGATATTCTTATATATGCATCTTGTTAATGTCGGTTACCAGGTGTTCACCATATGAATGATTTTTATCTCTATGTATGGGATGTGTATTGAAATATGAAATCTTGTGGTCTATTGTTACGATTTGATATATATAGGTTAAACCTATAACTCACCAACATTTTTGTTGACGTTTAAAGCATGTTTATTCTCAGGTGAATACTAAGAGCTTCCGCTGTTGCATACTAAAATAAGGACAAGATTTGGAGTCCATGTTTGTATGATATTGTGTAAAAACTGCATTCAAGAAACTGATTTCGATGTAACATATTTGTATTGTAAACCATTATGTAATGGTCGTGTGTAAACAGGATATTTTAGATTATCATTATTTGATAATCTACGTAAAACTTTTTAAACCTTTATTTATGAAATAAAGGTTATGGTTTGTTTTAAAATGAATGCAGTCTTTGAAAAACATCTCATATAGAGGTCAAAACCTCGCAACGAAATCAATTAATATGGAACGTTTTTAATCAATAAGAACGGGACATTTCAGCTAACAACACCAATTGACACTTACAACCTCAAATCACAAGGCCAAAACCCTATATTGTGGCTATTAGGGTTTCATTACAATACATAACCCAAACTCGCCCATTTTACCACCAAATGGATCTTACAAATCTCTAGTACCCAAAACCCTAGTCATTAACCAATTAAAACTCAAAACTTAGAGTTAGAACTTACCGAGACTATCTTCTTGTAGCTAGTAACAAGGAGAACAACTCTAAATCTCGCTCCTAGGTTTGATTCACAAACCTCCAACTTCAAATCTCAAGATCAAGCTAGGTGGGTTTTGTGTTTTGGGAGAGAAATAGGAAAGAAAATGGAAATGAAAATGAAATAAATGGATGTGTGGTGGAGAGTTAGTGCTCCCATCAGATTTACATGTCAAATTACCATTTTGTCCCTCAAAGTCATTTAATTTAAGCTAAAACCGGAATCAGAACTGCAGGACTGTCGCGGCGCGACCTTAATCGTCGCGGCGTGACACATTAAGGGAAAATATACCCTTTTTAAGCCAACTTCTGATCCCAATTTGCTTGTTATGCCGTGGCGCGGACCCAATTTTCGCGGCGCAGCCTAAGGCTAGAACTGGACAGCTCGGACAACTTAAACACTTTTTGATTTTATTTACCTTGCACAATCCAAACCCGCTTCCTATGTTCACCTAGCCTTCCACAAGAGTCTCACAAGACTTAACGCTAACCAAACCCATGATTAAACTTATACATGCACACATTATCAAGTGCACATATATGTATATATATATATATATATATATATATTCATACATTTACGCATAAGCTAACGAGTTATAAACGTACAAATGATTAAGTAGGTACCTTTCGATACGTACGGGAAAAACGGGATGTTACAACTCTCCCCCACTTGAATCGGAGCGCGTCCTCGCGATCTAAGCCGCATGACAAGAAGGGAGATAAACCAACACAAACTCTTCGGGCTCCCAAGTAAACTCGGAACCCTTACTACAACGCCATTGGACTTTAAAAGTCCTAACCTCTTTATGTCTCAATCTTTTGACCTTCTCATCAAGTATGGAAATCGGTTCCTCGATATACTCTAACTTATTATTTAGCTCAATCTCGTCTAATGGCACCCAAGACAAATCATCCGCAAGACACTTACGGAGATGAGAAACATGAAATGTATTATGGATCCCCGCAAGCTCTTCGGGTAATTCCAAACGATACGCGACTTCACCAACACGAGCTAAAACCTTGAATGGTCCAATAAACCGAGGAGCTAACTTTCCTCGTTTACGGAATCGAATAATACCTTTCCATGGCGAAACCTTAAGCATCACCATGTCACCTTCTTGAAATTCGATCGTTCATCTACGTTTGTCGGCATATGACTTTTGCCTATCTTGAGCCTTTTTCAAATGTTCTCGAATCACATCAATCTTACTATTCATCTCTAAAACCAAATTGGTACTCCCGATTTCCTTTTGTCCCACTTCACCCCAACCAATCGGGGTTCGACATCTACGCCCATAAAGCATCTCATACGGTGGCATCCCAATACTAGTATGATAACTATTATTGTACGAGAATTCCACCAAAGGTAAGTGCTCGTCCCAACTACCACCAAAATCAATAATGCACGCTCGTAACATATCTTCCAAAGTTTGATTCGTACGTTCGGTTTGACCGTCCGTTTGAGGATGATACGCCGTGCTCAACTTCAGTTGCGTACCCATATCTTCGTGAAAATTTTCCCAAAAACCGAGATGTAAAACGAGTATCTCGATCCGAAACAATCGATATAGGAACACCGTGTTGAGAGATGACTTCCTTGATAAACAACTTAGCCAAGGTCTTCGACGATATCGCTTCCTTAATGGGAAGAAACAAAGCACTTTTCGTCAATCGATCAACTATAACCCAAATCGAATCAAATTGGGTTCTCACCGTTTTAGGTAACTTTGTGATGAAATCCATGGTAATGTGCTCCCATTTTCATTTCGGGATTTCTAATGGTTGTAACTTATCATGCGGCTTTTGGTGCTCGGCTTTAACTTGCAAACACATGACGCATTGCTCAACATACTTCACAACGTCACGTTTCATGCCCGGCTACCAATAATCTTTCCTTAAATCAAGATACATTTTCGTTGCGCCCGGATGAATGGAATACTTTGACTTATGTGCTTCATCAAGTAGCACTTGTCGATAATCCCCCATCTTAGGCACCCACACTCTTCCTTGAAAAGACAACAGACCCCGCGAGCCCATAGTAATGAACTCCGATTGTCCCACAATTTACTCCGCATGCTTGTTGTGAACGTAAGCCTCTATTTGAATCATACCAAGTTTCTCAAGAAAATCGTTAGTAATAATCATACGTAACAATCCCAATCGTAACGCCGGGTGATGACTCTTTCGACTTAACGCATCCGCGACCACATTCGCCTTGCCCGAATGATAAAGTATCTCACAATCGTAGTCTTTTACCACATCCATCCACCTACGTTGACGATAATTCAAATTTCGTTGATTAAAGAGATGTTTCAAACTCTTATGATCCGAATAAATCGTACACTTGACACCATACAAGTAATGGCGCCAAATTTTTAACGCATGCACAACCGCCGCCAACTCAAGAACATGAGTCGGATATCTCGTCTCGTGTTCCTTTAATTGTCGAGAGGCATAAGCGATGACTTTACCTCTTTGCATTAGAACACACCCGAGTCCATTTAACGAGGCATCACAATAAACCGTCATGTCTTCCACCCCTTCCGGCAAAACTAACACCGGAGCTTGACATAACTTCTCTTTTAACAATTGAAAAGCAATTTCTTGCTCGTTCTCCCAAACAAACCCCACGTTCTTCCTCGTCAATTTCGTCAATGAAGAGGCGATCTTAGAAAAGTCTTGGATAAACCGACGATAATAACCGGCCAATCCGAGAAAACTTCGGACCTCCGTAGGCGTAGTCGGTTGTCCCCAACTCTTCACCATCTCGATCTTCCCCGGATCTACTTGAATACCGTTTTCATTCACAATATGACCAAGGAATTGAACTTCCCTTAGCCAAAATTCACATTTGGAGAACTTAGCATACAACTTCTCCTTTCGTAATGTCTTCAATACTTCACGCAAATGACGTTCATGTTCGTTCATACTCTTTGAATAAACAAGTATGTCGTCAATGAACACAATTACCGACTTGTCCAACATAGGTTGGCATACTCGGTTCATTAGATCCATGAATGCCGCCGGTGCATTCGTAAGACCAAAAGGCATAACTACAAACTCAAAATGCCCATAACGCGTTCGAAAAGCCATTTTCTCAATATCTTCCTCACGGACCCGCATTTGGTGATAGCCGGACTGTAGGTCGATCTTAGAGAAATACGTCGCACCTTGGAGTTGGTCAAACAAATCGTCAATCCGAGGAAACGGATAACGATTCTTGATCGTCACTTTATTCAACTCCCGGTAATCGATGCACATCCCCATACTACCATCCTTCTTTTTCACGAATAAAACCGGAGCGCCCCACGGCGAAGCACTCGGTCGAATAAAACCCTTCTCAAGCAACTCTTGAGTTTGATTTAACAACTCTTGCATTTTCGTCGGTGCTAAACGATAAGGAGTTTTAGCAATGGGAGTAGCTCCCGGAACCAACTCAATGCGAAATTCAACTTGTCTTTCCGCCGGAACACCCGGTAACTCGTCTGGAAAAACGTCTTCGAATTCACTAACCATCGGAATTTCACGAATAGGTGGTGGCTCATCACGAGTATCAACAACATGGGCAAGAAAAGCCATGCCACCACTAACAAGAAAACGACGTGCCCGTGCGAAAGAACATATCGGCACAAGTCTTCTTCGCTTATCGCCGCGAATAACTAGCTCTCCCCCACTTGGGGTCTTCACGCGGATAAACTTTTCATGGCATGCAATATCGGCTCTATTTCGATCGAGCCAATCTATACCAACAACGATATCAAAGTCGCCCAAAGTCATCGGAATGAGATCTATCTTAAAGTTTTCAGCACCAAACACAACATCACAATGTTTGCACACATCGACCACTAGCACCGTCTTGCCGTCCGCTATTTCGACTTCTACCGGACGACTTAACTTAGCTAACGGTCTATTAAGTTTAGGCACAAATTTTGGAGACACAAACGACAAATTTGCACCGCTATCACAAAGAATTCGTGCCAGATTGGAATTAACCAAGAAAGTACCTGAGACAACTTCGTTGGATTGCTTGGCTTCGTCGTTAGTCATCAAATAGTTTCGCCCTCGAGCCATACCCGCCGCCTTCTCTAGCCTTTTAACATTATCGTTGTTCAAATCGGGACACTCTGACTTTCGGTGTCCTTCCTTGTTGCAATTAAAACAAGTGAGCTTGTTTGCTGCATTTGGCTTCGGACAATCTCGAGCCATATGTCCACGTACCCCCACAATTGTAGCAAGTAGGGACAAAGTTCCCAAAACCACCGGTAGCGCCCTTCCTCACACTATTGACACTTTCAGAACCCTTTTTGTTCTTGTTCTTTTTATTTGAAAAATTCGAATAACTCGAACCTTCAAACTTTCTTTTTGAAAAAGTGAAATCGCTTTTTCTTGGAACCTCCGGCTCAAAACCCCGAGCCAACTCGTATAGCTCTTCAAAAATCTTAGCCATTCCCCGACTAATTTTACCCTTGAACTCGTCGTTCAAAGTACGGTAGAAATCTTTCATTAGCTTGTGATCGTCACCAACATATTCCGGGCAAAAGCGAGTCTTTGCCAAAAAGGTAGACTTGAGAGTAACCAAGTCCATTGAACCTTGTTGCAAATGATGCAACTCGTCCCGGATTCTATCAAGGTCGGAAGAAGTTCGGTATTCTTGGAAGAATTCCTTCTTAAACTCCTCCCATGTCAAGCTCATGCATTGCTCTTCACCGTATAAATTGATTTTATCGTCCCACCACAACTTGCCTTCCTCACGTAGCATGCTAGACCCATATCTCGTATTCTTTTCGGGAGGACATTCCGCGGTACGGAAAGCTCCCTCGACATCGGAAATCCAACAAGTGCTTTTCAATGGATCCCTCACCCCATTAAACATCGGAGGTTGAGTATCCTTGAAGTTTTTGTAGTGGAAGTCCCGCCTTCCTTCACCGCGAGGATAAATGTTTCTAGCATCAAGGGCCTCTTCAATAATGGCCTTCATTCGTTCATTTATCAAATCGGTCACTTGCCCATCGACCGAATCTTGGAAGACCTTCTGGACGTCCGTAAGAAAATCCGCTTTTAACTTTTTAAAGACGGCCTCAACCTTAGCCGAAAACTCGACTTTCTCGCTTGTACTTCCGTTATCATGATCGGGTCCGTTTCTCGTCTTCATTCTATAAAACGGAAAGGGTTAAACCATGAACGAAAAACATAACACGTGAGTATATACATGCGTACCACGCTATCCCATCTTGCTCAACAATCGTCGTACATTACTCGTTTGACACGATTTGCACTCGTAACAACGGTAGCTAATCGTTGTTACGCGAGCAAGTCGCATTAACTCGCTAGTACAACGTCCGTCTTGCTTGATGATTGCTAAACACAATACAAAACAATTAGCACAAGGTTAGTTCATATAAACCAAGGCACTAACAATTCCCGATTAGACCCAAAGTCCTACAAGTCCCGCATAAAGCGCTCACACAATAAAGTCCAAGTCTAGGCACCTATCTCAAGTCGCCTAAATCCCTTAGACCATGCTCTGATACCACTTGAAACAACCCAACCCGTATTCCATATGATAAATTTTTTTTTTATAATACAAATTTATGCGCCAATTAAATATGTAAACCATTCCATAAGTTCCATTTAAACGTACATCAATTTAAATGTTTACAAAAGGCACGAAAGCCATTAATTAAGTTTAATACAAGTTTGACCCACTACAAGGATAGTTTATAATCCAAACGACCTCGAGCATGGTTTGGGGCTAAACTACCCAAAACGTTAGGCCAACTTCAAAAGCTAACACCAAAAGCACCCCCGACAACATAAGCGGAGACCACTAGTCCAAACGTATGCCCTTACCCTTGTCCAAGCCGGAACCTATAAAATGGTAAACAACGAGAGGGTAAGCAAGGCTTAGTGAGTGCAACAATTATACATACATATATATAACCTACTTACTTGCAAACACTTACCAAATCCGCATACATACTAGTTACATAATTAGCATACCCTTCACATGTATAACGCTAAGTACCACGATAACAAGACTAGTATAACAATAGCATATAACACAACAATACAATATGCTAAACACAAATATAACGATGATGTTCACAACATCCATAGTACTCAAGATCTCAAGGCTAGCCCAACGAATGGTATCGTCAACATCGAACTTAAACCCCATTCGCCTACATTAATGTGGTATCGTCAACACCGAACTTTAAACCCACATATGAGGTATCGTCAACATCGAACTTTAAACCCTCATCAACTCACTACAATAGTCGTATGGCATCGTCAACATCGAACTTTAATTCCATACGTGAGGTATCGTCAACAACGAACTTTAAACCCTCATCACAACACAATATACTCTAGAGTATGGTATCGTCAACAACGAACTTTAAACCCACACCCCACAAGTAAATAAATTATATACATACACATATAATTATTCCACTCACCTTGTCACAAGGATGATGATTTAGCGCTTCCGAGTTTCAACGCAATGTACCTAAATCATTAAGTGCACATTCAATTTCACAACTAGTGGGATTTACCACAATACTCCCACTTGAGCATTTAATGACCCAATTTGCATTAAATGACTCGACTACACACAACCTCCCATAAATGGCCAAGACTCGACTTTAATCACTAAGACTAGTGAATTAAAGTCTATTAACTTCAATTAACACAAAACTTAAGGTAATCCATACCCATTTCAACTAATTAGGTCAACTAGTACATTTTGACCCATTTTATAACACTTAAACTCACAATCAAGTCAAACTTGCCCATTAACACCTCTTTCATAATTCTTAAAGTGCATTAGTGGCTAATGTAGTGACCCGAACTTTTCCATGTTTATATATATATTAAATGAAATTGTTATTTACATGATTAAGTGTTTCCAACATGTTAAGCAATCAAACTTGTTAGGACTTGATTAATTGAAATAGGTTTCATATAGACAATTGACCACCCAAGTTGACCGGTGATTCATGAACGTTAAAACTTGTAAAAACTATACGATGACATATATATGGTTATATATATAATTAACATGATTTTATTATAAGTATGTATCTCATTAGGTATTTTAACAATGAGTTATATACAAAAAAATGAGACTATTAATTTAAGAAACTCGAAAACGATATATATAACGATTATCGTTATAACAACGTCTTACTAGGTACATATGAATCATATTAAGATATTGATACACTTGGTTAATTATGTTAAATGATAAGTAAATATATTATTAAGTGTATTAACAATGAAATACATATGTAAAAATAAGACTACTAACTTAATGATTTCGAAACGAGACATATATGTAACGATTATCGTTGTAACGACATTTAACTGTATATATATCATACTAAGATATATTATATTCATAATATCATGATAATATAACAATTTAACATCTCATTTGTTATAATAAATAATGAATTAACAACATTCAACAAGATCGTTAACCTAAAGGTTTCAAAACAACATTTACATGTAACGACTAAATAACCTATTGTTATAATAATAGATAATTCTATTTTTGAGGACCTATTGTGAAATTTTTTCTTTTTCATAGTAATAAACTAGTTGTGGAGCCCTCGCTTCGCGCCGGGGGCTCCGTTTTGAATGCGAGTTAAAAAAAAAGTCTTGATCTATTTTGTAAAAAAGAATTTTTTTCGACATCTAACATTGAAGGGTTGTTCCTTTTGTGAAAGTTGCTTCTTTTGGCGTTCGGGTTTTATTTTAAAAAAAAAGTTAGTAAAGTGGGGGTTCGATTTGTATTTTAATAAAAGTTAGGGAGTTAAGTTTGTGAAATTTGAAAAAAATTTACGTATAAAGTGGGAGTTCGATTTGTATTTTAATAAAAGTTAGGGGTTAAGTTTGTGAAAATTGAATATTAGTAAAAAAAAAAAAAGTTAGTAAAGTGGGTGTTCCATTTGTATTTTAATAAAAGTTAGGGGGTTAAGTTTGTGAAATTTGAAAAAAATAGACGTATAAAGTGGGGGTTCCATTTGTATTTAATAAAAGTTAAGGGGTTAAGTTTGCGAAAAGTTAGGGGGTTAAGTTTGTGAAATTTGGAAAAAATAGACGTATAAAGTAGGAGTTCCATTTGTATTTTAATGAAAGTTAGGGGGTTAAGTTTGCGAAAAGTAAAAAAAGAATGGTACTATTTATTTCGCGTATACCTTTTAGATGTAGGTATATAATATATAATAACCTACTAGGGTTTACACATTCCCAGCCGCTTTATTCCAAAAATCCTTCATTTTCAATTTCACCTCATGTTAGCCCAAACCCTTTTTGCTAAACATAATCCGATGTTTCTCGAATTTTATTAACTGATACAAAATCGAAATTAGTATTTGAGGATTTTACCCTCTGCGAACAGGCATCTTCATGAAATGATCATATAATGTTTCAGTATGTTAACGGTCTGTTGACAAATTTCAAAAGTAGCAGATGATACAAAAAGAACTAATGATGCTAACAAGGGCTACTCGTGGTCTACGAAGAACAATACCAAGGTAACTGTGTACCTACAATAACCTCACATCTTATATTTATAATTCCTTTTCAATTTAGTTTTTTTATTCAAATTGCTTCGATCTTGTTATATTTATATTTTACTCCGTACATATTCATGTATTTAAATTAATTTTTAACTGTTCATTTTGTGCATTATAGTGATAGTGATTCTTTGATGTATAAAGTTTTAAACTTTATTGGTTGTTTCAGTATGGAGAAAAGGAGGAAAAACAGATGCACTTGGCCGAATTAATTTTTTAAGAGACGTAGTGTGTTGTTTTCTAAAGCAAAACGTGTGATATCGATGTAGATACTCGTTTTCAGTTTGCTCGCCCAAGGTATTATTCTATCACTATTATTAAGAATGATAATGATAATAATTAGTTAGCACTGTTAAATGAAGTCATAAATATTGTTATGTGGATGATATATTATATTCATATTATACTTCCATTTTTGGCAAGTTATGTCGTTAGTTGTTTGGAAGGTCTGCTATTAGAGCGTGATATCAACCCTTTGTCTTCTGACCTACACATTCTCTTGTTTTATGGGCTATCAATCGTTGTATATGTCTTTCCACTTCCAGTTTGACCATAGGCAAAAATACACACTTAAAAAATTTGATCTACTTCATTTGCGTCAACAATATGATTAACGATGTTTAAGTTTGTCGAATCAAAACTATAAACCCTGGAACACACTAGTGCGCTCTAGACGAGCTGTGATATCTCAATGAAGACGTCATGCTAAGATGCAAGATGCGAGATGATCTAACACCGTCGAACGAGAAATTTAGTGGGTGGCTTGCACAATTGAGTAAATTAAATTGAGATTTGTAAGTTTTCAAATGTAGAAATATTTTGCACATTCAAAATTTATCACATATCTTTCTTATAAACGAATATGCCTCTGCCGGCTAATTCTACTGAAATGGGATATCGGAAAATTGCTTTTTGCTTAAAACCATCGAGATGCAACAAAAACTTAATTCAACAAAACACACATACTTTGCCTTTTAGCTCATGTCAATTTAACATATTACACTTATAAATAATTTTTAATTGATTCACATACTCATCTATATTTCAATAACAAATTCAGTGATCCAGTACATGATGTCGTATGTATTTTTTTAATTGACAATCAACATTACGATGTGCAATATAACTTTGTGTATGTTATGGTGCACATCATAAAGGTTGATTGTCAATTAAAAAATAATACATACAATAGCATGTGCCAACTCACTGAATTTGCCATTAAATTATAGATATGAGTATGTGAATCAATTAAAAATTATTTATAAATGTAACATTTTGTTTTAATTAGCAGGAGCTAAAAGAAAAAGTGAGTTTTTTATTGAGTTAGGCCTTTGTTGCATCATGATGGTCCTGGAGCATAAACAGCTGATAGGCCTTAGTCTTCATTTTAATTTCAGTTGATTTAGCCGGTTGATACATAGTCATTTATAAGAAAGATATATTATAAATTGAATGTGAAAATAGTTTTACTTTTGAAAGCTTACATATCTTATATCAGTTTATTCGACGGTGCCGACCACCCACAAAATTATACGTTCGACGGCTCGTCTATGATGGTTCATAGTTTTGCTTTAACAAATTTAATCAATTTTGATTACATTGTTAACATAAAATGACGTTGTGATGAAATAGATCAAATTTTGTTGGTTTATATTTTTGTGTACGGTCAAACTTAAGGTGAAGGATATATACAATGATTGGTAGTCTAAAAGCTAAGGAGATGTGTTGGCCAAAAGACAAGGGCCTGTTACCACGCTCTATAGCAGGTCTTTTAAACAACTAATCGCTACGGATGGAAGTAGGATATGAAGGTAATGTATCATTCACATAACTACTTCCGTGACTTCATTTAATTGTGCTAACTAATTATTATCATTCTTAATATTTCAGTATATGAAATAGATAATGGAAATATCAAAGATTTATTACCTTAGGAAACTAGCTTCGTATCCCCTATCCCAAGGGTAACTACAGTACGTTTAGCGTTTAACAATCAATGGTAAAGGTAGTTTCTTCTCCCTAATATAAAGTGTTCAAACTCAAAACCACCAGTATATGTACTATTGACACATGAAAGGTCAAAAGTTGACCAGTGGAAAGAACATCAAGATACTTACTAATATTTGTTATTCTCGGACCATTAACTTGAGCTTATTTCACTTGGGTGCCGTTATTCATCTCTTATTACAGAAGGCGCGTCATAAATTATTCAAGAACACAAGCTCACCTAAGTTCTCGAGATACCAATCTTAGTCCACCTAAAAAGACGTCCATTCGGTGGGTCTATGTTAATAGTGATATAGCAGGTCCATCTAAACCTTTGTAAATCTCAATTGAATAGTAACAAGTCAAAATTCTTCGTTTTGTTGAATATATAATTATATACTTATACTTTGAAGGCCTTGAATTTTGTTTGTTGTTTTTGTAAGTATTAGAATCATAAATCTTTTATGTCATTGACCTAATCTGCTTGTTGCTCCTTTACTGTTTTTCCAAGGCCTTAGTCTCCTTGTTGGCCCAACTACCTGATTCTGACCCGACCCGTTCAAAACTTCTGACCTTGTTTTACCCGATGTATCTATCATGAACGAGTCCATTACTGCATTAAAGTTCGCTATAGATGAGAAGTCATGTGACACCGGGATTTAAAAAATGCACTGGGTTAGCTATCTCGGCCTTTTATCAAATACATGACAATACTACCACTAATATCTCTTGTAACTTTTTCACCTTTTATCAACTTACATCAAACATATGACAGTGTGAACATCTAGCAAACAAACAACTTGTCAACAGTCAACTAACTGATCCCATAAACACCAATACAAACCCTGATTTCAATCGAACCTAAGATTGTGGCAGTTTGACTATAAAAGAAAAACTGCCATTTCCATCAAAACTAAGCTTATAGCCAATTACTCTAGGTTTCTTCCAAACCGCAAAGAAAAAAAGGGCAAATGGCCCAAAAATTGACCAATTTGACAATCAAGGTAATCCTCAAATTGGCTAAGTCCAAAAAGAATTGCAATTTAATTTTTGCTCACAAAAAAGATTGCGTTTTCAATTTTTTTTAAAATTGAGGTAATATCCAATGAACACAAAATCATTATTACGAATTACTTCAGATTGAGACTTGGAACAGATTCCTCCTAGAGCTTTGATTATCATTTTTTGTAAAACAACTAGATCCAAAATATCATGAAAAACAATAAATCGAGTTGTTCATCTCGATTCATTTCAAACGACATATTCATCTCAATTCATTAATTTTCACGATGTTTTGGATCTAGGTTCTTCACAAAAAATGATAATCGAATCTCTAGGAATCTTTTTCAAGTCTCAATTTGAAGTAATTTGTTGATTTTAGATTTGTGTTCATTGGATATTATCTCAATTTTAAAAAATTTGAACACGCAATCCTTTTTGTGAGCAAAATTAAATTGCAATCCTCTTTGGGTTTAGTCAAATTGGGGTTACCTTTATTGTCAAATTGATTAATTTATGTTACCTTTTCGAGCTATTTCCCCCCAAAGAAATGCATAAATATTGCAACACTAACATCTCCATTTATCCTCAACCCATTTAACCATACTAAAAGTATCTGTTCGAATCAAAAAGAGTCAAACAGTTATTACCACAACTAGTACAACCTCACAGCAATACCCTCTCTGGTACTATCAAAACATTAACAACAGACACATCATTAAGCATATTGATGTTACTCGGATTCGTCAAGTTTTTACGTGTCGTTAGGCGTAAGCAAAATCTAAGGTAAATTAGGTATAATTTAATAATTTGTAATCCTAAGGTTAAAAGTGAAAAGTATGACCTAGAGTCGTTCTTTTAAATTGACTGAATTTGAAACGGATGCGTGTCAGATTAGGTGATCTAATTAGTGAAGGAGTTCACACAATTGATTATCCAAGACAATGGCCAGGTACACCTTGTGTGGAGAGGGAGAACCTTTTGGTCTCAATAAATTGACGAGTGTTCGGAAAATCCAACTACCAAGTCCAATCGGTTTATTCTGGACACTGCTAAATTTGGTTCTCAAGTTGTGTGAATTAATAGAGAGCTGAGGTTTTTATATTATAATTCCTAATTAAAACAAACAAATAAAATTGGAATAAAATAAATAAATAAAGCAGTAAAGATAAATGGTGTGTTGGTTGTAATTTTACTAGCTAAACTTGATGATGAATGTATTTTCTTAAACTGTTTGCATTTCATTATGTTAAATATTTATCGTGTAAACTAGAGATTCTACCAATCGATTTACTGATTTTCAGATTAACATGTTGTCATGTCTCCAGGAACTAGGTTATGGTGATTCTGATTGGGTTGATTATGCTATAGGCTCCCGACACTCATCCTTAACCAATGTTGAATGTTGAGGGTGTAAGTGGCCCTCATAAGGTAGACGTGCTTGGGCGCTCGAATAAAGCAACTTGGATAATATAGGAGTTTAGATTCCTTTATGGATCCAACCGTTCTTAACACGGTATAATATTAAATTTAATAAATCTTTTTTAGTTTGATGTTTCAAAATACTATTTGTTAATGGATTTGATAGAATCTAAAGGTATTTAGACAAACTAAAAAACTTAACGATTCGTCGTCTTCCTTTATAGATTCATAAACTAAATTTATATTTTAGTGCAATAATATTGCATCTATGATATAAACCAGCCCTTGCTTAAGTCTACCAAATAAATCCCTTAGTAATTCACAACGTACTTAAATTATAGTGTTTCCTAGAATGTACTACATCTTGGTGTTTACATAATGTACTCCATTTATAATATTTCCAGGAGCTTCAAACCTTGACCATGTCATGTTCTCCGGTAATTCCCCATGTACTTTATAACATTTTCAACGGATTCATACCTTGACCAATGTGTTGATACAGGTAATTAATTACCCTTCTTTTGATGTCTTTTAACAAAAAGGTTTTAATCGCGTTTATTGGTGGAAAGGTGATAGTTGATAATAAGGTTTATAACCATAAACAAAAAGTATAATCAAAACACAATAATAAACTACTCGTTAATCATGACAATTTTTAAAGGGGATGATTCTCACACATACTTTTTTGATCCTCACACACCAATTGAGTATTATTAGAAGAGTAAAAGGTTAAAATAGGTGTGTGAGGATCAAAAAAGTGTGTGTGAGAATCATCCCTTATTTTTAAATCTAGCATAACAATAATTAATAATATAAATTATGATTAAATAGATAAAGGAAAGAAATAACCGTAGATTATAACGAGTCAAATATTAAAAAGGATTGATAACTTTCGACGCACCTCATTCCGTTACAAACTTTGTTGCTTAACTCTAAATAATTATCACTTATTTAGTGATTAATTATTTCCTATTCTAGAGAAGGAAAACTAATTAAAATATGTAGAATGTTGGTGAGAAATCGTCGTGGAAGAGTGTGTTGAAAATGATTGAGGTTGGGAGTATTTATAAAAATACAGCTATTCAAAATTGCACAAAAAGCCATCCATAAAATTTTAGTTCGGCCCCTAGTGTGGGTGTCGGAATACAAACATGTAGTGAAGTCTCGGGCTGAAAACAATAATAAAAATTGCATCTTGAACCCCAGGAATGGCACTTTTGGTCCTCGGTACCAACACCTTGGGCTGTCGGTTTCCTCAATGGTGTCAGTTCCGGTACCTTTATTGGGGGTACCGGTCGGTTTTCTTCCCTCGAAATGCTTGTTCTGGGGTGCGTTCTCGATCATTTACTGTTTTGATTCTGGTTTCTTCGTTATAACTCCGTTTTCTTCGATTCTTGTGCATTGGATTCGCTTTTACGAGATCTACAAAATAAGCCAAGAAAAAGTAATTTTTAGACTTTTTATTTGATAACGTGTTTCAAATGAGTAGTATAACGCTGTTAAAAATATGACTTTTAGGGCGTTATCACATATGACCATCACAATAAGCCCCAAAATTACAACTCAAAAACCATAGATTATCACAAAGGCCAGTTTGACTTTTACAAGTCAAACTCAACCCACAAAATTTCTGAAGCGTAAGATTCATTGATCAACTAATCATCATGCATCAAAACATCCCTATTAAAGCAATCATCTCTCATCAGACCATCAACTTCTGACTCCACATCTTCTTCCTCATTATGCAAATTAATTGATTCCCTTCTTTTGAAAAATCAACACGAAATTAGCTATTTGAAATGGGTGCCACCCTCTCACCTCCTTTTGAAGGATCATAATGTTAACATGTCAGCCCTACCCAACAACTTGTTTTGAAGAACTATAGATCCAGAATTATCTTTACCCATTACAGAAACTCGCCTAGTTTGCTACATCTACATAAAAAGTTCTAAAAAAATTTCAGTTTTTTAATTCACTCGTTATTCCTTACTCAGTGCATTTAAAAGTAAATCTACAAAATGCATAACCTTTCTAGCTATCGTGCTTCATTTAAACTAACCATAACTAGGTTACCTAATAGTGTAATGCGTAATCTAGTGTTTACTTTGCATCTTAACATATATGAGTACGATGATTCATAAATTGATTCTCTCATTTATGTTCTTTCGCACGTGCCAAAACTTATGATCAAGCCACCATTTTGAATCACGTTCTTTTATTAGGTGTATCATATATGATTCAAGTTATTAAATGTGTACCATGTTACCAAAAACTCTTGCAGATTTTGGAAAAGCGTTGATGTTGGTGGTGTATTTGGATATGGTGTTGCATTGGAAGTTTAAGTTTTGAATGTATAATCAATGGGAGGTGATCTTCACACACCACTTTTTGATCCATATACACCTAATTACCTATTATACCCAAAATTTTAGTTAGATTAATAATATAAGTTCAACTCTCAAGATTAATCTAAGGATATAATTGTGAGTTTATGAGACAAAAGTGTACATGGATCAAAAAGTAGTGTGTGAGAATCACCTCCCATAATCAATCAATTTAATATTGATAACTTGATTAGATATATGTCATGATGGAGAAAAAGGATCGTTGGCAAAACCAATAGACACAATTATAAATTAAGAAATATGAACTTAAGCCAAAAGATAAAATAATGCAAGATGAATATATCTTGCGTGGAACCAAAAGAAGGCTACCGCCTCTTCTTTGTTTCTTTATTATAAATCAACATAAAAACTGAATTGTTCAATCCCTTAAAGTCAAATATAAAGGAAATAAAATACTAGAAATAGGAAACAAATAATTTAAAATAGGTAAGCAAATAAAGTAAAAGGAGTCATCGATTCTTCCTTGCCAACCAAGAACTTTCCATCTTACCCTTGACCACTTCTTTCATCAAGTCCAACACATTTAAATGGTCCAAAATAATTGTGTAACTCAATATTTGAAAATCCATTGTGATTGTCCATCAACTCTAATGTTGGGCCGCCAACTAAAAAGCCTAATCCTGCATCATTCTCCCCTTCTTCGAAAAGACACGTCCTCGAGTCTACAACATTAATGATCGCAACATCCATATGATCCTCAAGAACTACACAAATTTTATTGAAATCGCTTTTTAACGCGTTTATCAAATTAACATCAACATCTTCGCAAGAGGAAATTTTAACAACTTCGTTGGACATGTTCGTGTCTTCATTACTGACCGGAGTGCCAAATTCAACGATTTCATAATTGATGCCAATATTATCAACATCATTGCAATTTATAAAATTTGCATCTTTTTCACAATCCGTATCATAGATAGGTTCTTCATCCTCACCATCCGTATCATAGATGGGTTCAGAATCTTCATCCACAATAGGTTCAGGAATCTCATTCATATTAAAGATTTGATCATCAATAAAAAAAAATTCACAGTTTGGGACATAAGGATGCCAACAAGTTTGGCCAAAAGGATGCTCCTCTTCCTCTTCACCTATGTCCCAGACAATAGGTTCAGATTCAGTTTCCTCCGCTGATTCATAAGTCCACTCTGAATCAGTATCCTCTTTCTTGAAGCTAAGTTCTAATTCATCAACTCGTCTACGGAGTCGTTCGATTTTGGCATCGCGTGGATCTATCTTGATGCCTCTTTCGGCGATTCTGCTAGCCACTCGACCCTCACTGCCTCTCTCGGCGATTCTGTGAGTTCCAAACAATCGTACACGACTCACTCGTTCGACCATTACCAAAAGCTCTGATTCCAAATGATGGAGAAAAAGGATCGTTGGCCAAACCAATAGACACAATTATAAATTAAGAAATATGAACTTAAGCCAAAAGATAAAATAATGCAAGATGAATATATCTTGCGTGGAACCAAAAGAAGGCTACTGCCTCTTCTTTGTTTCTTTATTATTAATCAACATAAAAACTGAATTGTTCAATCCCTTAAAGTCAAATATAAAGGAAATAAAATACTAGAAATAGGAAACAAATAATTTAAAATAGGTAAGCAAATAAAGTAAAAGGAGTCATCGATTCTTCCTTGCCAACCAAGAACTTTCCATCTTACCCTTGACCACTTCTTTCATCAAGTCCAACACATTTAAATGGCCCAAAATAATTGTGTAACTCAATATTTGAAAATCCATTGTGATTGTCCATCAACTCTAATGTTGGGCCGCCAACTAAAAAGCCTAATCCTGCATCATGTCACTAGGTGCATTGCTCGTGCGTTGCACGAAGATGGTTATGATTGCTGTATCGCACTTGTAATTGAGATTGTTTTATGTAGTAATTGGTCTTCGGTGCAGGTAGCAAGTTGTGTCAATGTAAAGTGAACAAAATTTTTGTAGCATGAATATAAAGTATGCACTAACCGATATATGAATGGAAAAATATCATTTCACCATCATTTTTAGAAAACTTGTAACGACTGTAACTCAGTTTACATTATATTAGCTAATATAGCTTACTCCCAAACGGACAATAATTGTGCATTGCATGTCTTGTCCCACATTTCAATATTTTATAATTCATTTGAATTGGTATATGATAAAGATGAAAAGCTTGAGGTTACGTAATAAGGTTTGGTAATATCTTCAATGAGTTGGGGACTTTGGTCATATTGGCTAAGGGCATTGTTGATATGGAGTTTGTAAGAAAGGTGTTGTATAATGTTATGGAATTTGAGGTAAAGCAATATACATACGCACATGCTATATCAATATCAAAGGAGGAAATTTAAAAGAAATTTCCAAATCACTTATTCTACAATTAAGTTTAAACAGTTTTATAAACCTCAAGACTCTTATAACCAACAACACGTTGTACTCAATTTAAGGGTCATACTAAAGTGTAGAAATGTGATCGAGCCTTATAGTAATAACTGTGATTTAGTATTATTATTATAATTAGTACTCCCTCCGTTCCAGTTCAATTGTCATGTTTTGACTTTAGAGGTCTTTTCTTTCCAACTTTGACTTTAAATTACTTTTTGTGTGTTATATAATACTTAAAAATGATCATTATACCGCTAAAAATATATTCAAAAACCAATCCATTGATATAAAGTTCATCGAATAATATTTAATACAATTAAAAATATTTAAAGTCAAAGTTGAAAGAAAAAGACCAAAGTCACAACAAGTGGACAATTGAACTGGGACTGAGGGAGTATATAAATAAATATAAATTTATTACGGAGTAGTTGAGTTTTTAGATAGTGAGTTGGGTTTTAAGATAGAAAATGGAATATACTCGATGATGGTAAAAAGTTGAGTCTCATGGTGGTTAATGTGATCGAGTCTCATAGTAATAAATGTGATTTTAGTATTATTAAAATTGTCTCATGTTTCAGTATTTTGATATTCGTTTTGAATTGTTAAATGTTGAAGATGAAAACTATAGGTTCTATAATGTATATGGTTAGATAGTCATGAGTAATATTAAGTATGTATGTAGCTTGTGATAGTAATATATGATAGTCATTGAAGACAAACTTGTAGTGACCCGAACTTTTTCATGTTTATATATATTAAATAAAATTGATATTTACATGATTAAGTGTTTCCAACATGTTAAGCAATCAAACTTGTTAAGACTTGATTAATTGAAATAGGTTTCATATAGACAATTGACCACCCAAGTTGACCGGTGATTCACGAACGTTAAAACTTGTAAAAACTATATGATGACATATATATGATTATATATATAGTTAACATGATATTATGATAAGTAAGTATCTCATTAGGTATTTTAACAATGAGTTATATACATAAAATTGTGTTTATTGAATTAAAAAACTTGAAACGATATATATAACGATTATCGTTATAACAACGTCTTACTAATTACATATGAATCATATTAAGATATTGTTACACTATGTTTAATCATGATAAATGATAAGTAAACATGTCATTATGTATATTAACAATGAACTACATATGTAAAACAAGATTACTAACTTAAGAATTTCGAAACGAGACATATATGTAACGATTATCGTTGTAACAACATTTAACTGTATATATATCATATTAAGATATATTAATATATCATAATATCATGATAATATAATAATTTAACATCTCATTAGATATAATAAACATTGGGTTAACAACATTTAACAAGATCGTTAACTTAAAGGTTTCAAATCAACATTTACATGTAACGACTAACGATGACTTAACGACTCAGTTAAAATGTATATACATGTAGTGTTTTGATATGTATTCATACACTTTTGAAAGACTTCAAGACACTTATCAAAATACTTATACTTATCAAAAATGCTTACAATTACATCCTCGTTCAGTTTCATCAACAATTCTACTCGTATGCACCCGTATTCGTACTCGTACAATACACAGCTTCTAAATGTATGTACTATTGATATATACACTCCAATGATCAGCTCTTAGCAGCCCATGTGAGTCACCTAACACATGTGGGAACCATCATTTGGCAACTATCATGAAATATCTCATAAAATTACAAAAATATTAGTAATCATTCATGACTTATTTACATGAAAACAAAATTACATATCCTTTATATCTAATCCATATACCAACGACCAAAAACACCTACAAACACTTTCATTCTTCAATTTTCTTCATCTAATTGATCTCTCTCAAGTTCTATCTTCAAGTTCTAAGTGTTCTTCATAAATTCTACAAGTTCTAGTTTCATAAAATCAAGAATACTTCCAAGTTTACTAGCTCACTTCCAATCTTGTAAAGTGATCATCCAACCTCAAGAAATCCTTGTTGTTTATAGTAAGATATCATTCTAAATCAAGGTAATACTCATATACAAACTTTGATTCAATTCCTATGCCTATAACTATCTTAATTCGAGTGATAATCTTACTTGAACTTGTTTTCGTGTCATGATTCTACTTCAAGAACTTTCAAGCCATCCAAGATCCTTTGAAGCTAGATCATTTCTTGTCACTTCCAGTAGGTTTACCTACTAAACTTGAGGTAGTAATGATGTTCATAACATCATTCGATTTATACATATAAAACTATCTTATTCGAAGATTTGAACATGTAATCACTAGAACATAGTTTAGTTAATTCTAAACTTGTTCGCAAACAAAAGTTAATCCTTATAACTTGACTTTTAAAATCAACTAAACACATGTTATATATCTATATGATATGCTAACTTAATGATTTAAAACCGAAAAACACGAAAAACACCGTAAAACCGGATATATGCCGTCGTAGTAACACCGCGGGCTGTTTTGGGTTAGTTAATTAAAAACTATGATAAACTTTTATTTAAAAGTTGTTCTTCTGGGAAAATGATTTTTCTTATGAACATGAAACTATATCCAAAAATCATGGTTAAACTCAAAGTGGAAGTATGTTTTCCAAAATGGTCATCTAGACGTCGTTTTTTCGACTGAAATGACTACCTTTACAAAAACGACTTGTAACTTATATTTCCGACTATAAACCTATACTTTTTCTGTTTAGATTCATAAAATAGAGTTTAATATGAAACCATAGCAATTTGATTCACTCAAAACGGATTTAAAACGAAGAAGTTATGGGTAAAACAAGATTGGATATTTTTTTATTGTTGTAGCTACGGGAAATATTGTAACAATTCTATACAAATCATATCCTAGCTAACTTATATTGTATTATACATGTATTCTAATATATTATGTAATCTTGGGATACCATAGACACGTATGCAAATGTTTTGACATATCATATCGACCCATGTATATATATTATTTGGAACAACCATAGACACTCTATATGCAGTAATGTTGGAGTTAGCTATACATGGTTGATGTTGATTTCAAAAATATATATACTTTGAGTTGTGATCTAGCTTGAGACGTGTATACACTGGGTCGTGGATTGATTCAAGATAATATATATAGATTTATTTCTGTACATCTAACTGTGGACAACTAGTTGTAGGTTACTAACGAGGACAGTTGACTTAATAAATTTAAAACAGTAAAACGTATTAAAAATGTTGTAAATATATTTTGAACATACTTTGATATATATGTACATATTTGTTATAGGTTCGTGAATCAACCAGTGGCCAAGTCTTACTTCCCGACGAAGTAAAAATCTGTGAAAGTGAGTTATAGTCCCACTTTTAAAATCTAATATTTTGGGATGAGAATACATATAGTTTTATAAATGTTTTACGAAATAGACACAAGTAATTGAAACTACATTATATGGGTGAATGATCGAAGCCGAATATGCCCCTTTTGCTTGGTAACCTAAGAATTAGTAAACCGATCTACTAATTGACGCGAATCCTAAAGATGGATCTATTGGGCCTAACGAACCCCATCCAAAGTACCGGATGCTTTAGTACTTCGAATTCGTTTTTATCATGTCCGAAGGATTTCCCGGAATGATAGGGGATATTCTTATATGCATCTTGTTAATGTCGGTTACCAGGTGTTCACCATATGAATGAATTTTATCTCTATGTATGGGATGTATATTGAAATATGAAATCTTGTGGTCTATTATTATGATTTGATAATATATAGGTTAAACCTATAACTCACCAACATTTTTGTTGACGTTTTAAGCATGTATATTCTCAGGTGATTATTAAGAGCTTCCGCTGTTGCATACTAAAATAAGGACAAGATTTAGAGTCCATGCTTGTATGATATTATGTAAAAACTGCATTCAAGAAACTTATTTTTGATGTAATATATTCTTATTGTAAACCATTATGTAATGGTCATGTGTAAACGGTATATTTTAGATTATCATTATTTGATAATCTACGTAATGCTTTTTAAACCTTTATCGATAAAATAAAGGTTATGGTTGTTTTAAAAATGAATGCAGTCTTTGAAAAACGTCTCATATAGAGGTCAAAACCTCGCGACGAAATCAATTAATATGGAACGTTTATAATCAATATGAACGAGACATTTCAAAACTGTTAGAGTAAATCCGCAACTCCGAGACTTAAGAGACATTTTGAAACTTTCCCATTATGTTACTTTAATCTTGCATCCACATGTTTGAAAAGGAAAATAGCTAGTAGCAGGTTATCTTAAAGGTGGAAAAATAATATGAATCAATAGTGGGGGAAAAATATGGATAAGAGGTTGGGTTTGTAATATTCAAACAACATATAAACGCTAGTGTGACACTATTATTTTAGTTCAAAAAATTTAGTTCAAGTGTACTCGATCTATTATTTTAGTTCAAAAAAATTAGGATGTTTTGTGTATTCTTATGTGTTTTGACTCACATATCTTTTACTATCATATAACTAACATCATGTAATACATGAGTTGAAAGCTAAAAGTCGGATCTATGGCATGCCTACATTCAAAAAAGCATGCTCTTTAAGTTTTAAGGGAGAAATTATAACCGTTTAATGTTTGTAACGAAATGATTAGATAAAATGGAATAGGGTATATTGGGTTGAGTTTGTTAAACGGAATTTTCAAAGTTACATATTATTCAAATCTTGTAATCTAAAAGACACCTTAGTTGAATAAGTATTTTAGTAAAATGGCTAGACATGTGTTCGATGTCAACCAAGTACAACCCATTTTAGCACATCAAAAGTGATTTATTTGTGTTTTGATTTGCTACCCATCCTTTACCTCATGCACCCATTATTATCATTCCACCGTAATTATAATCCATGTAGAGAAGTAAAGTATCTAGTAATAATTTTAGATGTTTTGAATAAAATCATGTACAAAATTTCTATTTCGAACATAGTCTACATGACATACCTTCAATAGTATAATTCAATATGGACATGGGCATTTCCTGATAATTTGTAAAAGCCAATAAGACCAACATTATTTAGTTTTACTATCAAATATCATAAGAAGCAATCAAATATACAATAATTTCCTATTACATCATAATATTCAAGAAAATCAATCTAAACCAATTCTGCCAAATTGTATCAGTGAAGATAACCATCAAATTGAGCAGTTTGGTATATATGGTCGCTTATATACTTCTTTATGACCAATTGAATGAGCTACTTAATACTTTTAATTTCTTATTCTTTTGACATTCCCTCTTATCAATTGACACTATACCATTTTAATGTAATTAATATGCAATGTTTCATCTTTTATAACTTGCATATTTACAAACATTACTTACTACTCCGTATAAGTTATTAATTATCATAAGATAGGGTTAAATCGTTTAAGTTAATAATTTGTATTTTATTTTCTTTGATTAGTAAAAGGATTAATGGGGCTCATTTATTGACATTGAGAGTCAGTCTTTAGTTATGTATAGATTAGTAACTTTAGAGATGACAAATAGTGTCATCATACTATACTGATACAGTAGTTATTCTTGCATGTTGAGAATAACTGACTACGTGGAGTTCCGTGATTATTTTTTGTAAAATCTACAAATATTCATAACTTAATCTCAATTATAAAATTTTTTACCAAACAAAATCTAAAAAAAGAACTAAAGGAATAAAAACGAACACAACAGTCCCGTAGGGACACTGTAAGCGAACGCCGAGAGGACTCAGATGAGCAGGAGGAACGCATGAACGACAAGCTCTAAAGGTTAGTGACTTTTTAAGAATTTGTTGAAACTTGAGGTTGTTGAAACTTGAGGGTTGTTATGTGACATTTTCCAAAAAAGGTCGCGTAATTTTTACATTATAATCTTTCACTCGCAGGAAATATAGAAAAAAAAGCTAGAGGGGAAATTGATTCAGAAGCGAAGAAACATGACTGAGATCTCCCATAACCGGAGATCGTTAGGGTTTTTACTAATACTCTCCTTAATTTCTATTCAATTTCTCTCAGGTTCGTTCCTAAATTTTATTTCATTTCTTACATTTGCGCGTATATATATTCCTGTAATTGGAAGTTCGTATAGATGTTTTTGGCGCTGCATATTTCGATTTGGATTTATATCAACGTGTTGTGAACTTTTGCTTTTTATCAATGTGTATTGCTCTAAATTGTGATCTGATATGTGCTTTTAGGGTTTATGTTGGTCAATATATGTTTGGTGTATGTATCTGTGGTAACTGTGACGATATTAGATATTTAAGGATGAATTTTTTTTTTTCAAGCTTTAGGTAATTAGCTAAGCTTTAATTAAGAATTTAGCCAAGCTTAATTTGCGCGAAGCTTATACACAACTTTTGTGAATGTGTGAAATACAGTGTTGTGCGTTAGTACTGGGAATTTAATGGCATTTGGGTAGAGTGTAATAAACTTATAATGGTCCTTAGAAAGGATTTTGAATGTGATTCCGTTGTAAAAAGATTATATAGAAACCAAGTAGCTTTCGACAAGAGACGTTTAGATTGTTTGAAGTCTCCATGTTTTTCTGTCCAATTTTGTATCAATTGTCTATATTCATCTACGTCAAATGTTTAAGTAAGTTCGTTTAATGCTCATGTTAAGCCTAGCATGTATTGTTTTGGATTCATGTTGCTAATTATGAATTGGCTTTTTAGTGCGAGTCCATACTTATTGTATCTAATGTTGCCTAGTCTGCCAAGAAGTGTATTTAGCATCCTCAAGTTAAATAATTTGTTATGTTATACTCTTTCAGGCTTTTCAGACGATTCAAACTCTCTAAAAGAGACAAAAACTGGCGATCATGCTTCTTCAAGTAGCATGAGTGGATCTACGATACTCATATTAATCATTGCAGTTGCGACAGTTGTAGGTTTATCAGTTTTCCTCTTCAGGCTATGGCAAAAGAAGAAACGTGAAGAGCAGTATGCTCGTCTATTAAAGCTCTTTGAAGAAGATGATGAGCTTGAACTTGAACTTGGTCTTCGGGACTGAGCTGGTCGAGGTCGATTCTTTTCTGATATTATTTTTCCATAATTTTAGGATAATTTTTCATTTTGACAATGACTTGGTAGTTTTAACTGGTAACATCATCATTGTGTTTATTACCTCAATATATGGACATAATTGTGAATCTACACTTGCCTATTAGTAAGACCTAAGTCTGAACTGGTATACAGCTCTACTGTATAATATAAAATATATAAAATCATATATATATAATTCATATATATAATTCATCCTTATCATCTATAGTGTATTGATAACTGTAATAACTATACATGTTCTTACGATTCCATAATTATGAAATTAACCCCACTACGGCTTGGCACAGGTGTGAATGGCAAATCTGGATCGAAAAGTGAGTTGTTGTAGCCAAAAGTAGTAATATGAGCAAACGTAGAGATGTAATGACTGTGCCCTATACATGGTAAGTAAATGTGAATCTTTGTGTTAAAATTTGTATTGATATGACCAAAATACAATATCTCTTTTATTTTCTTCCCTTCATTGGCATATTCTTTTTATGGCGTCTGTTTTATAAGGAAATGTTATATTGTTACAAAATTCGAATGACATTTGCAAAACCGTTAGAGATTTATAGGTTGGTTATTAGTGCTTGGATTTGTATCCAAGACTCCTGTTAAAATGGTACTACACATATCTGGAAAATGCAATTTTCATCAAATAATTTTGTTTTAGGTGATCTCTGAATTACTGTGGGTAATGGGTATACAATCATCAAAACTGACGACGTCTGTGTATATCGTTATGCATAAATTCGCTAAGAAGTTTTGTATTTTTTTTGGAACAGCCACAATTTTATTAAAAAGCCGAACGAGCTACACTAGCAAGGAGCTAGAGTAAGCTCGGGGAAGCAATTACAATGGCTTAAAGCGTCAGTCGTTCCAATTTACATTCCTTTTGCCTCTACTTCTATACCAATAAAAAGAAAAAAGACAAATAGAATCAAATAAATTACATTTTTTCATGGGTTGATGTTGAAAAAGCTAACTATTCCTAAATCTCCAAATATGCCAAACTGTAGACGCAATAATGACATACAATCTGGACTTAATGTCGAGCGATTTTCGCCAATATTCGAACCAAGCAATCCAATCCGTCCACTCTGAAAAACGCGGTAAGAAGATTTTGTATTAAGTAAAGGAGCGTTGGTTGACATATGAGAATGTCACAATCTAAAGGTTATTTTTTGTGCTTTTATGATACAATAAACAACGTTAACAGGAAAACAATCTGATAAAACAAATTTGTTTACCTAGCATTATTCACTTAGATGTTGGAATTTTAAGATTAAAAGCTAGTTAAATTATTCATTATGCGTGAGTTAAGAGACTTGATGCATATTCCAAGTGCACTCATGACTCGAGACTGCCAAACAAGGCATATATAGTCACAAAACACCGCCTATATACAATAGAATAGTATTCTTAACTAACCTAATGAGCTAGATGTGGCGTTGTACGGTCGTGGATTGCCATTCGCCAACAATCATACTGGATGATCAACGCGCATATTCCACCCCTGTCTAATTTTCCATAGAACTTGCCTCGTTCACTTGATCTGGGTAGACGAACACAAGTACTAGCCTAAGCAATTGTAATTCACTACACTTATTCGTCGAGATGTCATAAGAAAATTAACATAGCAACCAAATCGGATAAATAATATTAAAAACAAGAATCGTTCTTTTTGTCAAAGCTTTGAGTTATTGCATAAATCATTAAATAATAAAAAAAAATTAATCAATTCATCATCCTCCGTATCTAGTATACATAAACATAATAGAATCTAGCCATCAATCATGATCTAAAACAAAAGCAAACCAATATGAAAGAAACAATTCATCATAGACAAACAATCGACCGAAAAGCTGAACCATATTGGGTTGAAACATGATTGTAGCTTGAATTTTTAATTATTGGAGGTGTTTATGAGCCTTAAAATCCCTGAATTCTCTCCAAGATACCTAGGGGTAGCCCCCAAACGGCCAGGTAAAAACGTAATGAGTCAAGGTTCGAATATACGTTTAAATACCCCTTTTTCACGCGTGCGTCGCGACGCGGCACTTTCCAAATCTGACGTAACACGCCTCTCAGAGCTACTTCCTATCCAAAATTCAACATGGCACATTCTTCTTCAAAGTGACACGTCAATTGCGAATCTCAACAAACTCTACAAATGAAAGTTGCAGTTCTTTGAGTTACAGACACAAATGATTTTAGATCACCTCAATGGTAGCTTGTATGAGTGGGATACAACCAAAACAATGGAGACACGTATGATATGTACAAACACCAATCTTTCATCCAACTTCACGACTTTCCACCCAAAGTACCTAAAATAAATTCCAACATAATTAAGTATAAAAAGTTCACATTGACTCAAATATAATGAACCATAGAGATATTGCCGAATAAATATATAGACAATGTCCAGTGGAGGAAGTAGGATTTTTCTTCACCGGAGGCGGAAAAAATTTAAAACCGCAACAACTTTTTGGGCAAAATACGGAGTTTTTGGGGCAAAAAGCGGAGGTTTTTAGGCAAAATATTGAGGTTTTTAGACAAAATTTGAAGGTTTATAGACAAAATTTGAAGATTTTGGGGCAAAATTTGAATGTTTTGGGGCAAAATATGTAGGTTTTAGGGAAAAAAAATTGACCGAGGGCAAAGTCGAAAAATTCAAATTTTATAACTAAAAATTATAAATCCACTGGAGGCAGGCGTGTAACATCCCAACCCTCGTTATACCAAAATACGACCCAAAAAAAAAATCTGGATTAGTACATCTGGACGGCGTCCAAGATTCTGGACGGCGTCTAGTACTGAAGGTCTGGACGGCGTCCAACCTTTTTGGACGGCGTCCAACCTTTTTGGACGGCGTCCCAATGCACTGAATAATTCTGCTCCCCGGGACCAACTTACATGAGCTGAAAACCCGCTTCCCGACACTTTTAAACGAAACCACTTTTACAACATGTCAATATATATAAAACTAAAGGAATTCCATGACGAAAAACAAGTTTTACAATACCGGGCCCACAACGGCCCGTCTTACGAATTTCGTTCAAAATTACAAGTTTCGACCAAAGAGTTTAACTTCCAAACGACATCTAGAGCATGGGGTTTGGGATTAAACTACCCAAATCTTGATCGAACTTCAAAAGCCGTAAACTTTCAAAAGCGTCCCCCAACCAAAACAAACGGGAGACCACTAATCCAACCGAATACCTTTGCCCTTATCCAAGCCCGAGCCTAAAAAGGTAAACAACGAGAGGGTAAGCTAAAACTTAGTGAATGCAATAATTATACATATACATATATAATCTATTCACCTGCAAACACTTACACAATACCGTATACGAGCTAGCAATTTAGCAACTATGCAATCACAATGCAAAACTAGATATCCGCAATCTCAATGAGCTAGCATTACCAAAAGCATATAGTACACAATTCGATATGCTAAACAAACTATCACACATAATCATGGTTAACCATAACGCACACAAGGGAACGGTACTCGCACAATGACCGTTGGTACTCGCACAATGACCGTTAGTATAACTAACCCCCTAGGTGGACGTCCGCACTTACCGAACCACCCTTCACGCACATGTGGTCTCCATCGCACAAAAGAGTAGTGAATCCACACGTCCGGATAACACTATAGTGAATCCACACGCCCTGATAGCACTAACCACAAGCCCGCAAGCAAATACACTATATACGCATATATATAATTATTCCACTCACCTTAACGCCTTCGGTGAATGGTAGATCAAGCTTGCGACCTTCAATATAACGTACCTAATACATTACGCATAATAATCAATCGCACAATCAAGCTGGTCAACCAACTCACTCACCATCTTAGCAATATTTTGACCCATAGTGCAAATCTTGACCCATTTGCACTCTTAACCCCAAATTAGGTCAACTTCGCCAAAAACCCTAACACTAGCCCAAAATGGTTCTAACCCACTTAATAGCGCAAGATTATCGCATCCACACGCTCATTTTACAACTTAGGTCACACAAGACTTATTTGACCCATTTCAAGGTTAACACACCCATTTGGGTCACCCACAACCCAAATAACACTCATATACTTAATCACAAGGTGTGCTAGTAATTACTAACCAATTTAAGACTCGAAAACACATTTAACATTTTAAAACCCTAGGTTAGTCATCCTTTGAGTCCTCATGTCCCAAACTCACCCAAAACCACCAATTCACTAACAAAAGGGGTCTATGTTCATCACTAACCCAAACCCTAACCCTTTATGTGACGATCGCTCCAAATCCATATGGACGAACACGTCATTCATCGATTTCATTGCGAGGTATTTGACCTCTATATAATACGTTTTGTAAATATTGCATTCTTTTGAAAAGGCACACCATAAATGAATATTTAAATCAAAGGTTTTCGACATCTGATGATTTCTACATATAGACAATCACCGTAAATAATAGTTTACAATAGTACTTCTGTTGACAATGCAGTCAAAATAAGATACACGGTGATGATTTGGTGAATGCAGCGTTTTCTTGAAAAATATGCCATGTAAGACTCCATGCACATAGCTTGTCTAACATATAAGCAAACAGCTGAAGACTTCTAGAGAACCTGAGAATAAACATGCTAACAAGTGTCAACACAAAGGTTGGTGAGTTCATAGTTTTAATGTTTTGCATAATCTGTACATAAAGGTGGATCACAAGATTTCAGTTGTTTCATCCAAAACGTTTATCAAAATATTCTACAAGATTGAGCACCCTTGTAACTAAGCTTTAACGTCTATATAATAAGTACCCCTCTTTTAACATACATGCAACCACATGTACAATACACGCAAACCAGCGTGTACTAAACTCAAATAGCATACGTCTGTTTTAAAGTTCAGGCTAGGGTTTCTATACCTGGAACAGACGGGGATGTCAAGCCCTATGGATCCATATACAACTACTCGCGCCCACCAGTTCTTATAACTGGCAGTTACTAGTTACCAAAGCTAAGGGATTTTCGGTTCAAACTCAGTGTAGAATTTAGTATGTACTTGTATCCATTGCGTTTAAAATAAAGTGCATGTATTCTCAGCCCAAAATATAGATTGCAAAAGCAATTAAAAAGGGAGCAAATTAAACTCACCTTAGCAGCACATAAAGTTGTGTAAGGGTGCAAACCAAAGTCCCACATCGGTCATGGGATAAAATAAATGTATGTATATAAGTCTAAGGGGATGTCCCTCTATCACCAATTGGTTTTAGAAAAGGATGGACTCTTGGGCTTATATTGCAGGACATTGTGTTTGGGCTATACGATCCTTACAAGTGGTATCAGAGCTAGGCTATAGCCCCGACGTGGTGGACGGTGCAGTAGGGCGCACCCCTGAGCGCACGCAGCGATGTGGCGCACCCCTCGGTCTTGAGCAGCGATGAGTGGACCCAGCTCTCGTTTGAGGGGGACCCTGGCACGATGAGTTGATCCTGGAAGCCTTATATCGAAATCTCCCTGCCCTCCCACCAGGTTGAGAGTTCCGAGTTGGCGGCGGTAAAGGTTGGATCCAGACTATCGTTGGAGGGGAGGCCTAGATGGACTTAGGTTTGAGGGGAGGTTTGTAAGGGTGCAAACCAAAGTCCCACATCGATCATGGGATAAAACAAATGTATGTATATAAGTCTAAGGGGAAGTCCCTCTATCACCAATTGGTTTTAGAAAAGGATGGACTCTTGGGCTTATATTGCAGGACATTGTGTTTGGGCTATACGATCCTTACAAGTTGTTCACCGAAATGAGATCGAAACTCGGAATACCAAATAACCGTAGATCTCAACGTATCAATATTGTGATTCAATATTGCAGGAAAGTACGTAGACACAACGGAGATGATAAACACTAGGTTTGACTTGTAAACAATACCCATGAACATTACCCATAACCTCCATAGCTATAACCCATAATTTCCTTAATTCTATCCCGCTTGAAACCCCATTTTGAAAGTGACACGCTCATGACTTCGTCGTAGTATTTTATATTAAATTCACGTGCATAGTTGATTTGTAAGTTTTGGTCCGTTGACTCGTACGTTGTCACTCGACTTATGTCCCGGTTCCGGTTTCTCGAATGCATTTTCGTACGCTTAGAAAACTAGTACTTTTCGTTACGCGACGTGTACCTTTATCAAAAATTAAACTTAATCATTGATAAACTATGTCACTCGAAGTGTAGCTTTAATCAATTAAGTGTTTTGGTTATTTGCTTCTATAAATCATCGTCTCGTAGTATATACATATACATATATACATTTTCATTTTGAAATAGTATTTTACTGTAGCAAAGTTTTTTTACTGTAGCAAATAGTGATTTTCGAAAACATTGTAGCTTTTCGGGTACTGTAGCAATTCGAAAATACTGTAGCAAATTAGTGTTTTACTGGTCCATCTTAAACGTTTTAGTTAACTTATCTAAATATCAATCGAATCAATAATCGAATGTTACTATCGTTTACTAAATAACTTGAAATCATATATATATATATATATGTATATATATATATATATGTATCTATATATATATATATATACACACATATATACATATATGTATATATGTGTATATATGTATATATGTATATATGTATATATGTATATACACACATATATACATATATATATATATATATACACACATATATACATATATATATATATATATATATGTATATATGTATATATGTGTGTATATATGTATATATGTGTGTGTGTATATATATATATATATATATATATATATATATATATATATATATATATATATATATATATATGCACATTAAGTTATATATATATTGTTCGTGAATCTTCGAAAACAGTCAAAGAATAATTGATTACATGAATATAGTTCCAAAACTTTGAGACTCAACATTACAGACTTTGCTTATCGTGTCGAAAATATTAAATCATTTAAAGATAAAGTTTAAATTTGGTCAAAAATTTTCTGGTCATCACAGTACCTACCCGTTAAAGAAATTTCGTCCCGAAATTTGAGTGAGGTCGTCATGGCTAACAATAAAAATGTTTTCATGACGAATATGAGTTGATAATTAGAGTTTTATCACCGTTGAATAATATGGATAAAACAATCTAATTACTCGAAGCGTATGAGAGAAATTATCATAAAAGAGTGAAATGAAGGAATAGAGATTCGTCTTAATTTTTGACGTAGTAACGATTGATTTCCGGAATTTAAGGAATAGAAAATCTTCATATTCTAAATAAGATTTGATTCTTCAGGAATTAAGGAGATTAAGATCTTCTTTAATTAAATGCGTAATCTGCCTCGATTGCTATGTCTGATATTTCACTATAAATTGACCTCTTCCGTTTAATTTATTTTCACCACTCCTATAAGCTTATTCCTTATTTCATACTTCCTAATAGATTGTGAAAATGCTTAATCCAGTTCTGATTCTTGATATTTTCTTGGCTATCGTATCCTTCATTCTTCTTTTTCATCTGCCACCAGAGGAGGTTCTTTTCTTCTACTATTACCTTGGGGTTATAGTATTTTTCATTCTCCCGTGTTTTTATATTGCTATACGCATTGATATACACGGTTTGTAATTTCGGGGTTTTTATCGGGATTTTTATTCTCCATTATATTTTGGAGCTTCATGCTTTTGTTTTCTCTTCCCGACCTTAAGTCAAGCGGACAATGATCCAGATTTCGTAGTTATGCATTTCGGAATGAACATTGTCAATGTTCTAAGAAAGAAATTGTAATGGCACGATCTTAATTTGTCAAATTACCAGAATATCCGAAAAAGACCGAATCATCAAGAAAAATTATTTTCTTGATATGTTTAGAGGTTAAATAGAATGAAAGAGTTATGTAACATGGTTCATGATGAGGGTGTGATCTGTGAACCTTTATCACGTTCTATTAGAAACTCAGCATGACTTACTGTAATATAATCACGTTGATCAAGTGTCATTATATTATACTAACTCATGCTATACTTCCCAACACTACTTCAAAACATCCATTTTTCGAAATTTTCAGGATTTAGAAACTAAAATAGTTTCTTTTATGATGTAATACAGATAGCGCAAAGAGATAAATGATTTCATATAAGAATAGTTGTGAAAATATCTTCAGGAATATCGAAGATATTTATAATGAAAGATACGATGATATCTTAGAATTTCTAATATTGAAGGATGATGAAGAAGATTTGTTCGTAAAGGTGTAGAGTCAGGAGCAAGGTATTCGTTAATGACTTCAGCAGACACTGAATCATTTGGATTCTTTGAAGGCAGGTTTATTCTTTGTAATTTGTCCACAGCCTCCTTCATGGTTTGCTCAATTCGTTTTCCAGTACCAAATTTTCTCTTTTTCTGTGCTTTTCCAACACACTACTCTTTATCATCAAACTTTTGACTGTTTAAAGTCGTTTACAGTTTTTACTGCTTCATCATTATTTTTCCAAAATTCGGAGAACTAGTTTCGCAGTTTGGTTGTTTTTCAGAAAATTCACATTCGAAGTAAGTAAGTCTAGGAGATAGACATTATATGTATATATATAACTGTTGGCGTAGAATTTCTGCGAAATTCGAAATACTGATTGCTAATTTCCAGTAGTTGGTATGGTAATTATTGTTACAAGATGTAGATGAGTACATGATAGGGTTTCAATGAGTATAATGATTTTTCGGAAGGTCAGGGATCAATGAAGTTGTTGGTAAATTTACTGCTAATGTGGTGGAACATGAAAGGTTCCCCAGTAACAAGAACGTATATGTCAAGGTTATAATAAGGCTAATCTGAAAAGTCGAAGTTGACTGGTTGGAAGTGTGGTAAAGCTGGATACTTTGAACAGGGATTGCAAGATTATTTTCGGTAATAACAATGCTAAAGGATCTTTCACAGTTTTGAAGTCAAAGTATAGCTTTGAAAAATGTAGAGATCTAATAATGATGTCACTTGTTAAATCTTGACTTGGATTCTGTTCTGTAATTGAATTTGAATAAGAATGGTTGTTCAGATTTCTATGAACGAATGTATAACGTTGTGAAAGTAGTGATTATAGTCAATAATTTTTGAATCAAAATTGAAGAATGTACAGTGTAACATATTAATTGTGAACTTATATATTTTTCGGGTATTACCTACCCGTTAAAAATTTCACAAGTAATATTTTATACAGAAGAATTTTACTACGGTCTTTATAAAAATATATGTATGAATATTTTCTTCAGATGTAATACAAATTTAATGAGTTAATATCATATTAAGCTCATTTAATTTTCGGCTGGATTATAAATGAATAATCTCTAAAACATTAAAGATTTCATAATCTTCGTGGAGTATTTTACTAATGTAATCAATACTTCGTTATTCAGTTTTATCGATATTTCCTCAGTGAATCATGTTGGTGCTTATGGAATTCTTGCTAACTTCGCAAGGTACGAATGATGTTTTCTGGAAAGTTTCAAGTACATCGAAAATGAAAGTGTTAAAATCAATCATGTATTTGAATAATACACTTGATTTATTATGAAATGGAATCTATTAAGTCGAAGCAGAGATTATAATTAACGATTGTTAAGTCATTAACGAAGGATGTATAGCATATTAGTAACATGAACTAACCGAGTAGTACCTACCAGTTATGATTCACATGTAATAGCTTAGTACGAAAAGATTTATTTTGATTTCAAATTTCACATATATATATAAAATATACATATAATTTCTTCAGGGGAAATGAGTTAATACTTCATAACTCGTTGATACAATATATGCGTTGTTGATTTGTGATGATGTTGGTGATTATGGAACTGGTGGAAATCGTGATGTTATAGGTGCTGCTAGTGCTGACGATGCTGATAGTACTGATGTGCTGGTGATGCTGACGGTACTGTTGATGCTGCTTGTATAACAAGTCTAGCTTGTAAATCGCGCACTATTCCTGTCAGGGTTTCACTTTATTATTTCTATCCGCCCACTTCTAATTTACAATATGCATTAGAATATATAATCTCTAAAACTTTTAGAAACTACATATTCTCTGCAGAATATTTCTTCGATGAAGTTATGAATCAATACTTCATCGTTTGTTGTTGTTGATATTCCTTGGTATCTATAGGGCGTATGACGTTGATGCTCGTGGGACAGATTGTGAAGTAGAGGTTTGCGGTGCGATTGTTGTTGGTGGTGGTAGTGGTACTGTTGGTGTTGTTGTCGGTGGTACTGTTGATGCCGGTGATGCTGCTGGTGCTTGTAACCTTTACACCATATTCTCCAAAGCCACTACCCGAGCGCGAAGCTCGTTGACTTCTTCTATTACACCGGGATGATTGTTGGTTCGGACGAGCGGATGAATAAGATTCAGAATTTGAGATAGTATATTATCGTGACGAGATACTCTGGAAATGAGAGAGAAAATGGTGTCTCGAACAGGTTCGCCGGTAAGTGCTTCAGGTTCTTCGCCAAGAGAGAAATGTGGTGGATGGAAGGGATCACCTTCTTCTTGTCTCCAATGACTAAGCAAGCTACGAAACCATCCCCAATTCATCGAGAATAGGTGATGGCTGATTGGTTGATCCATTCCGGTTACACTGTCTTCGGAATTCAGGTGAATATCCATATCGGAATAGCTGTCGGAGTTTAAGGAATTTGAACTAGATACGGGATCCATCTTGTATAATTAGGGAGATGATTTTTGATATGAATTAGATTATAGAATTTGGTTTGGTATTCTTCAATACATAATTTACATATGTATATATAATACTAAATTCCATAAATCACGGAGAAATTTTCGAAAGATGTCAGGAAAAATTTACAGTAACAGATACGCTAAGATATGAATTTTTGTCTATACACTATTTATGTAATAAATGCAGGAAAACGTGTCTAGACTTAAGAATGATAAGCATGTAATTTCTGACAAGAAATGATAAGCAAAACTTTTAACATGCAGGCACGGTCGAAGTCCAGACTTACTAATGCATCTTAACAACTATCATTTAGACACACTCATGCAATACCTGGTTCGCTAGGACCAACGCTCTGATACCAACTGTGACGATCGCTCCAAATCTATATGGACGAACACGTCATTCATCGATTTCATTGCGAGGTATTTAACCTCTATATGATACATTTTGTAAACATTGCATTCTTTTGAAAAGGCACACCATAAATGAATATTTAAATCAAAGGTTTTCGACATCTGATGATTTCTACATATAGACAATCACCGTAAATAATAGTTTACAATAGTACTTCCATTGACAATGCAGTCAAAATAAGATACATGGTGATGATTTGGTGAATGCAACGTTTCCTTGAAAAATATGCCATGTAAGACTCCATGCACATAGCTTGTCTAACATATAAGCAAACAGCGGAAGACTTCTAGGGAACCTGAGAATAAACATGCTAACAAGTGTCAACACAAAGGTTGGTGAGTTCATAGTTTTAATGTTTTGCATAATCTGTACATAAAGGTGGATCACAAGATTTCAGTTGTTTCATCCAAAACGTTTATCAAAATATTCTACAAGATTGAGCACCCTTGTAACTAAGCTTTAACGTATATATACAATAAGTACCCCTCTTTTAACATACATGCAACTAACATGTACAATACATGTAAACCAACGTGTACTAAACTCAAATAGCATACGTCTGTTTTATAGTTCAGGCTAGGGTTTCTATATCTGGAACAGACGGGGATGTCAAGCCCTATGGATCCATATACAACTACTCGCGCCCACTAGTTCTTATAACTGGCAGTTACTAGTTACCAAAGCTAAGGGATTTTCGGTTCAAACTCAGTGTAGAATTTAGTATGTACTTGTATCCATTGCGTTTAAAATAAAGTGCATGTATTCTCAGCCCAAGATATAGATTGAAAAAGTAATTAAAAAGGGAGCAAATGAAACTCACCTTAGCAGCACATAAAGTTGTTCACCGAAATGTGATCGAAACTCGGAATACCAAATAACCGTAGATCTCAACGTATCAATATTGTGATTCAATATTGCAGGAAAGTATGTAGACACAACGGAGATGATAAACACTAGGTTTGACTTGCAAACAATACCCATGAACATTACCCATAACCTCCATAGCTATAACCCATAATTTCATTAGCTCTATCCCGCTTGAAAACCCATTTTGAAAGTGACACGCTCATGACTTCGTCGTAGTATTTTATATATAATACTAATAATATTAATACCAATACTACTAATAATATTAGGATTAATAATAATGATGATAATAATAATAATAATAATAATAATAATAATAATAATAATAATAATAATAATAATAATAATAATAATAATAATAATAATAATATAAATATATATTCAAGAGACAGAGAGATTGAGAGATAGATTGTTGAGTGCATTCGTCCGAAAAACTGATCGAGCTTTATAGAGGTTTTGTGACCCTGACTGCCATGCGATCGCATGGCTTTGTAGGGTGCTTCCCATGCGATCACATGAGCTAGCTGTCCTGCACTCATCGTTTTAGCTTCTAGTTTTTCGACATATTTTTATAATATAAATATAATATATTTAATTTATATAATTAATTATATATTATATTAAATTCACGTGCATAGTTGATTTGTAATTTTTGGTCCGTTGACTCGTACGTTGTCACTCGACTTATGTCCCGGTTCCGGTTTCTCGAATGCATTTTCGTACGCTTAGAAAACTAGTACTTTTCGTTACGCGACGTATACCTTTATCAAAAGTTAAACTTAATCATTGATAAACTATGTCACTTGAAGTGTAGCTTTAATCAATTAAGTGTTTTGGTTATTTGCTTCTATAAATCATCGTCTCGTAGTATATACATATACATATATACATTTTCATTTTGAAATAGTTTTTTACTGTAGCAAAGTTACTGTAGTAAAGTTTTTTTACTGTAGTAAATAGTGATTTTCGAAAACACTGTAGCTTTTCGGGTACTGTAGCAATTCGAAAATACTGTAGCAAATTAGTGTTTTACTGGTTCATCTTAAACGTTTTAGTTAACTTATCTAAATATCAATCGAATCAATAATCGAATGTTACTATCGTTTACTAAATAACTTGAAATCATATATATATATATATATATATATATATATATATATATATATATATATATATATATATATATATATATATATATATATATATATATATATATGCACATTAAGTTATATATATATATTGTTCGTGAATCTTCGAGAACAGTCAAAGAATAATTGATTACATGAATATAGTTCCAAAACTTTGAGACTCAACATTACAGACTTTGCTTATCGTGTCGAAAACATTAAATCATTTAAAGATAAAGTTTAAATTTGGTCAGAAATTTCCGGGTCATCACACTTTTTCACTAATTAAGTAGAGGAATTAGGTTTAGAACTTACCACCACAATCACAACGTAGCTAGAGAGTATAGAACAACTTTAAAACACGCACTATGACCCGAAACAACCTTCTTCCTCCTCGATTTGAGCTTTCTCTCACAAGGAAACTCTCTCTCTCTCTCTCTAAACTTGAAGTGGATGAAGATAAGGTAGGTAAAAGTGAAGTAAAGGCACCCACCAACTGACCCTTGGATCCTTAAAGTCGTTCCCCAAGTGAAATTACCCATTTACCCCTTTTTAAATATCATAAAGGAGACAGCTGGCCCGCCAGACCATTTGGACGGCGTCCAATGGTCTGGATGGCGTCCAGCCCTTCACATTGGGACAGCGTCCCATCATTTTGGACGGCGTCCCGATCAACTGGGGAAACAGGATCTTACAACTCTCCCCCACTTGAACCGGATTGCGTCCTCACAATCCAAGCTGCATGATAAGCAGGTAGATATACCAAAACAAACTCTTCCGATTCCCATGTAAACTCGGAACCCTTACTACATCGCCATTGAACTTTAAAAGTTCTTACCGCTTTATTTCTCAACATTTTCACTTTTTCATCAAGAATGGCCATTGGTTCCTCGACATACTCTAACTTGTTGTTCAAGGAAATCTCATCTAATGGTACCCACGCCGTGTCATCCGCAAGACACTTACGGAGATGGGAAACATGGAATGTGTTATGAATCTCCGCAAGCTCTTCGGGTAACTCAAGTGTATACGCGACCTCACCAACACGATCCAAGATCTTAAAAGGGCCAATAAATCGTGGAGCTAACTTTCCCCGCTTTCGGAACCAAATAACACCTTTCCATGGCGAAACTTTAAGCATCACCATGTCACCTTCTTGAAATTCAATCGGTCGCCTTCGTTTGTCGGCATACGAATTTTGTCTATCCTGGGCCTTTTTCAAATGATCTCGAATCATATCAATCTTACTATTCGTCTCTAAAACCAAATCGGTACTCCCGATTTCTCTTTGACCCACTTCACCCCAACAAATCGGAGTTCGACACCTCCGTCCATAAAGCATCTCGTAAGGTGGCATCCCGATACTAGTATGATAACTATTATTGTACGAGAATTCCACCAAAGGCAAGTGCTCGTCCCAACCACCACCGAAATCAATAATACACGCCCGTAACATATCCTCCAACGTTTGGTTCATACGTTCGGTTTGACCTTCCGTTTGAGGATGGTACGCCGTGATCAATCTCAATTGTGTGCCCATATCTTCATGGAACTTTTCCCAAAACCGAGATGTGAAACGAGTATCCCGATCCGAAATAATAGATATAGGAACCCCGTGTCTCGATATTACCTCTTTGATGAACAACTTATCCAAAGTCTCTGACGATATCGCTTCCCGAATGGGAAGAAACAAAGCACTCTCCGTCAAACGATCAACTATCACCCAAATTGTATCAAATTGGGTTCTCGCCGACTTTGGTAACTTCGTAATGAAATCCATGGTAATGTGCTCCCATTTCCATTTCGAAATCTCTAACGGTTGTAACATACCATACGGCTTTAGGTGCTCGGCCTTAACTTGCAAACACGTGACGCATTGCTCAACATACTTAACAACATCACGTTTCATGCCCGACCACCAATACTCTTTCTTTAAATCATAATACATCTTTGTCGCGCCTGGATGAATGGAATACTTTGACTTATGTGCTTCGTCAAGTAGCACTCGTCGGTAATCTCCTATTCTAGGTACCCACACTCGTCCTTGGAAGGACAACAAACCATACGGGCCTAAGGTAATAAACTCCGTTTGGCCCACAATTCGCTCCTCATGCTTATTGTTAATAAAAGCTTCAATTTGTATCTCACCGAGCTTTACAAGAAAATCGTTAGTAATAATCATGCGTAACGATCCTACTCGTATCGCCGGATGTTGACTCTTCCGACTTAACGCATCCGCGACCACATTCGCCTTACCCGGATGATAAAGTATTTCACAATCATAATCTTTCACCACATTCATCCATCTACGTTGACGATAATTCAAATCTCGTTGGTCAAAAATATGCTTCAAACTTTTATGATCCGAATAAATCGTACACTTGACACCGTACAAGTAATGGCGCCAAATTTTCAACGCATGAACAACCGCCGCCAACTCAAGATCATGAGTTGGATATCTTGTTTCGTGCTCCTTTAATTGTTGAGAGGCGTAAGCGATGACTTTACCCCTTTGCATTAGAACACACCCGAGCCCATTTAGAGACGCATCACAAAAACCGTCATGTCCTCTACACCTTCCGGCAACACTAACACCGGAGCTTGACACAACTTCTCCTTTAACAATTGGAAAGCGATCTCTTGCTCATTTTCCCAATTAAATCTAGCATTCTTTCTCGTCAATTTCGTCAATGGAGAAGCAATCTTAGAAAAATCTTGGATAAACCGACGATAATAATCGGCCAATCCGAGAAAACTTCGGATTTCCGTAGGCGTAGTCGGTCATCCCCAACTCTTCACCGTCTCTATCTTTCCCGGATCCACTTGAATCCCTTCCTTGTTCACAATATGGCCAAGGAATTGAACTTCCCTTAGCCAAAATTCGCATTTGGAGATTTTTGCATACAACTTCTCCTTACGCAACGTCTTTAACACTTCACGCAAATGTCGTTCATGTTCTTTCATACTTTTCGAATAGACAAGTATGTCGTCAATGAACACAATTACCAACTTGTCCAACATAGGTTGGCACACTCGGTTCATAAGATCCATGAATGCCGCCGGTGCATTCGTAAGACCAAAAGGCATAACTACAAACTCAAAATGCCCATAACGCGTTCGAAAGGCCGTTTTCTCAATGTCTTCCTCATGGACCCGCATTTGGTGATAGCAGGACCGTAAGTCAATTTTAGAAAAATACGTCGCACCTTGGAGTTGGTCAAACAAATCGTCAATCCTAGGCAATGGATAACGATTCTTGATCGTCACCTTGTTCAACTCCCAATAATCGATGAACATCCGCATACTACCATCCTTCTTCTTCGCAAATAAAACCGGAGCACCCCATGGCGAAGTACTCGATCGAATAAATCCCTTCTCAAGTAACTCTTGGGTTTGATTTAACAATTCAAGCATTTCGGTCGGCGCTAAACAATAAGGAGTTTTAGCAATGGGAGTAGCCCCCGGAACCAACTCAATGCGAAATTCAACTTGTCTTTCCGCCGGAACACCCGGTAATTCATCCAGAAAAACGTCTTCAAATTCACTAACCACCGGAATTTCACGAATGGATGGTGGCTCTTCGCGAGTATCAACTACGTGGGAAAGAAAAGTCATATCACCACTACTAAGAAAACGACGTGCCCGTGCAATAGTGCATAATGGCACAAGTCTTCTCCGTCGCTCGTCGTGAATAATTAACTCTCCCCCACTTGGGGTCTTCACACGAATAGATTTTTCATGGCATGCAATATCGGCTCTATAACGATCGAGCCAATCCATACCAACGACAATATCGAATTCACCCAACGTCATCGGGATAAGATCAATTTTAAACGTTTCGGTGCCAAACACAATATCACAATCATTACAAACGTCAACCCCTAGCACCGTCTTACCATCTGCTATTTCAACTTCTACCGGATGACTTAACTTAGCTAGCGGTTTATCAAGTTTAGACACAAAACGCGGAGACACAAACGACAAGTTTGCACCGCTATCAAATAGGATTCTTGCCGGATTAGAGTTAACCATGAAAGTACCTGAGACAACTTCGTTGGATTGTTTAGCCTCCTCATTGGTCATCAAATAATTTCGTCCCCTCGTTGTTCCCGCCGCCTTCTCTAGCCTTTTAACTTGATCGGTACGCAAATCAGGACACTCCGACTTCCGGTGTCCTTCTTTATTACAATTAAAGCAAGTGATTTTGGTTGTCGTCGGGTTCGTGCAATCACGGGATAGATGTCCGTATTGCCCACAATTATAACACCGAGGGTTAAATTCTTTAAAACCATCCTTCTTCACACTATTAACGCTCTCAGAACCCTTCTTGTTCTTCTTGCTTGAAAATTTTGAATGGCTTGAACCTTCAAACTTTCTTTTAGAAAAAGAGAGATCACTTCTCTTTGGAACTTTCGGTTCAAAACCCCGAGCCAACTCGTACAACTCTTCAAAAGACTTAGCCATTCCCCGGCTAATCTTACGTTTCAACTCATCATTCAGAGTACGATAAAAATCTAGCATCAACATTCGGTCATCACCCACATACTCCGGACAAAAACGAGTCTTGGACAAGTAGGTAGATTTGAGAGTAACCAAGTCCATAGAACCTTGTCGCAATTCGCGTAACTCGTCCCGAATTTGATTAAGGTCGGATGGAGTTCGATATTCACCGAAGAACTCTTTCTTAAACTCCTCCCATTTCAAGCTCATGCATTGTTCTTCCCCATACAATTGAATCTTATCATCCCACCACATCTTCGCCTCTTCGCGTAACATGCTAGAACCGTACCTCGTTTTCTTCTCGGGAGGACATTTCGCGGTACGGAAGGCCCCCTCGATGTCGGAGATCCAACATGTACTTTTCACCAGGTCCCTCACTCCATTAAACATAGGAGGTTGGGCATCTTTGAAATTTTTGTAATGGAAGTCCCGCCTTCCATACCCACCGTTACCATCACCTCCTTCACCGCGAGGATAAATATTTCTAGCGTCAAGTGCCTCTTCAATCGTGGCCTTCATTCGTTCATTAATTAAATCGGTTACTTGCTCATCGACCGAATCTTGGAAGACCTTTCGGACGTCCGCGAGAAACTCCGCTTTTTGTTTCTTAAAGATGGCCTCAACTTTGGCCGTAAATGTGACGACCCGAAAATTTCCAACCAAATTTAAACTTGATCTTTATATGTTTTTGACACGATAAGCAAAGTTTGTTAAGTTAAATCTCGAGAATTTTAAACTATGTTTATACATTCATTTAACCGCGACCAATTTACGACGATTCACGAACCATTATTTAATTGGATATGAATATGTATATATAGGTATATGTATATATAATAGCTTGAGAATGTTAACAGAGTATTAAACGTAAAATACTTTACATGAACGTATTTGTTTCAAAATATATTTAAGATAATTATCAATGGAATTAAAAGATAATATCAAATGATTGAATTATCGGATACATTGAATTATGATTGCGAGTCTCTATTGAGAGGTCCACTTTGATTTAGGAAACCTTTCCTTTTTAACGATATTCGGAATAAATGGTAAAGTGATCTTCGAGTAAGGACAAAGTGTCAAGTAGCGAGAGCTAGCCAGATTGGTGGAAATTCCTGTTAAATTCCAATACATGCCTTACAATAATTGCCCCGTGACTTTTGATAAGATAAATTAATTAACCTTCATATTATGTATTGTGAAAGAGAAATTAGGGAATATAGGTAAATTAGAAAATAGATATTGACAAGTTAAATAGATCGACATTTCGCATTAAGATGATTCCTTACGTTTGATTTTCCTTTAGAATTAATCCTACGAGTCATGATTAAACTAAAAGTTAAAACCTTGAAACCTGATATGATTCATATATGATTTTACTTTCATAAACGAAAACATCTTTTCGATATAATAGACTTTTTAAGAACATCTTGTGACATAATAATAACTTATACTATTATAACCTTTGTAATAAAATGATTTTCGAATATAAAATAATTTGGTTATTAAAATGTTTTTATGAACATTGTATATAAATGAATCATATCAATTTTAAACTTTAAAATACAAATGTTACGAAATAGTAATTTTTAATATTTAAACGATTTCAAAATATATAAGTTTCGAATATCATTAGTTTTGAAAAACTATATATATATATATTATATTGTTAAATGAATATTTCAAATTTATATTTCGAAATGAAAATATATATATATATATATATATATATATATATATATATATATATATATATATATATATATATTTAAACTTAGTCATGACACGTTTCGATAACATGTATATACAACGAGACGATGATTTATAGAAGCAAATGACCAAAACACTCAAATGCATAAGTTACACTACGTGTGATATAGTTTACAAATGATTTAAGTCTATATTTTGATAAGGGTACGAGTCACTAAACATAAAGTGCTAGTTTCTAAGCGTATGAAAATGAGTTCGAGAAACCGAAAATGGGACATAAGTCGAGTGACAACATACGAGTCATTGGAACTAAAATTACAATTTAACTATGCACGTAAATATAATATAATATATAATTAATTATATAAATTAAATATAATATATAAATATAATAATATTAAGAGAGTGTCGGCAACACGTTTTAAACTGAATATGAGTTGTTCCAAGGTGCCATGCAATCGCATGGCCACCACTCTCAAATTCCATGCGATTGCATGGAAGGATTAGGTGGGTGAAGTGATTAAATAACGAACGAATTCATGCTCAGTTCATTTCTTGATATTTCTCTCGCACACATATACACTTACATATTATTATTATTATTATTATTATTATTATTATTATTATTATTATTATTATTATTATTATTATTATTATTATTATTATATATTTTTTTTATTAATATTATTAATCTTAAGGGTAGGAGTGTTATTATTAGTAGTATTACACCTAAAATATTACGACGAGGTCATGATCGAATTATTTCAAGACGGGTTTTTTGAGTGGGATAGGGCTAAGGAAATTATGGGTTATAGCTATGGAGGTGATAGGTAATGTTCGGGGGTATGCTCATGAGGTCAATCTAGTGTTTATCATCTCCGTTGCGTCTACGTACTTTCCTGCAATATTGAATCTCAATATTGATACGTGAGCACTCATAACTTAACTTTATTATATTAATAGTGTATCTCTGACTAGTGCTCGAGTATATAGGATTATGCATGCTTGTATTTTTAATATTGTCGTTAGATAGACTATGTTGAATCCTGAATTAATTACATATACGGTTGAGATAAGGTATATGATATGCATGTCGTTGAAAAGCTAGCGAAAAAGTAAGAACTTTTCATTTAGATATCGAATGGTTTCGATGAACAGATTAAAAGTTATAGTCAATTGAAATTTTGTATTATTATTAAAAATGATTATTATTATCGTCGTTATTATCGTCGTTATAATTATTAACTAATTATTATTATTATTATTATTATTATTATTATTATCATTGTCGTTATTAATAAAAAATATTATTGTTATTTTTATTATTATTACTATCGTTATTATCATTATATTTAGTATTATTAGTATTATTATTTATCATTAAAATAGTTATTAGTATTATCATTAATATTATCATAATATTTATTATTATTAGTATTGTTGTAATTAAAACTAATATTAGTAACATCTAATTATTATGATTACTATTATTATCATTATTATGAACGCGATATAAAAGACGACTAACAACTATTAACAAATTGATTAGGAAATAATGAGTATAAGTATCATGATGAAATTAAGGAATTGATTTAGATAAAAATATCTTTGTCATTATTTTTATCATTATTATTATTATTAAAAGTATTATTAATATTAAAATTATCATTTTTACAAAAATTATTATTAGGAATATCATTGTTAATATAAAATATCATTATCATCTTAATAAAAATTATCATTTTATCATAATAACATTTTTAGTAAATATAAATATTGTTATTTTTACTAATAAAATAATAATAATTATTATTACAAAATTACCTCCGTCCCACCAGAAGTGTCCACTTTGACTTTTGACAGTCTTATTTTGTCAACTTTGACTATAAAAATTTATGTTCGTGTTATATAATATTTGATGAAAATTATATGAATGAATTGAGTTTTAATTGTGTTTTCATTGATATAACTTTCATCAAATATTATATAACACCAATAAAAATATCTAAAGTCAAAGTTGAATAAGAAAGGCTGAAAAAAGTCAAATTGGACACTTCTGGTAGGACGGAGGGAGTACAACTTTTACTTACTATTATTATTATCGATATTAATTTATCAAATAAATATGCGATACAAACATATTTTACTACGTGTAACATAATTACATTAATAATACCTATCATATTATTTTTATGATATTAAATGAACTTTATAAATTTTATTACTTAAGATATATAAAAGTATATTTGTATTATATAAATTTTAATATAAAATTTTTATTAATAAATGAATTATGTTATTTACTCTAATAAATCTGTTAAAGATATTTAAAAAGAAATATAAAATGACTATATTTAAACTATATAATAGTCATGTATAAATTGTGGAAATCATTTTGGTCAAGTTGACTTTTGTTGACTTTTGCATATTAGTCTCGAGCATTAGGATTGTGATACACTATGACTTAACCTAAATTGTTAAACAGATATTGATCAACATACAAATATATATACTTAATTTAGGTTCGTGAATCCGAGGCCAACCTTGCACTTGTTCAATGACGTCATATGTATTTTTACTACGAAATACAGTATAGTGAGTTTCATTTGCTCCCTTTTTAAATGCTTTTGCAATATATATTTTTGGGACTGAGAATACATGCGCTGTTTTTATAAATGTTTGACGAAATAGACACAAGTAATTGAAACTACATTCTATGGTTGAATGATCGAAGCCGAATATGCCCCTTTTTGCTTGGTAGCCTAAGAATTAGTAAACCGATCTACTAATTGACGCGAATCCTAAAGATAGATCTATTGGTCCTAACAAACCCCATCCATGGTTGCGGATGCTTTAGTACTTCGATGTTGTTTTATCATGTCCGATGGATGTCCCGAAATGATAGGGGATATTCTTATATGCATCTTGTTAATGTCGGTTACCAGGTGTTCAATCCATATGAATGATTTTTGTCTCTATGCATGGGACGTATATTTATGAGAAATGGAAATGAAAATCTTGTGGTCTATTAAAATGATGAAAATGATCGATTATGATAAACTAATGAACTTACCAACCTTTTGGTTGACACTTTAAAGCATGTTTATTCTCAGGATTGAAAGAAATCTTCCGCTGTGCATTTGCTCATTTTAAAGATATTACTTGGAATCATTCATGGCATATTTCAAAAGACGTTGCATTCAAGTCGTTGAGTTCAGTAAAGATTATGGATAAGTAAATGACAGATTAGATCATTTATAGTTGGATATTATGAAATGGTATGCATGCCTGTCAACTTTCGATGTAATGAAAATTTTTCTTTTAAAACGAATGCAATGTTTGTAAAATGTATCGTATAGAGGTCAAATACCTCGCGATGTAATCAACTATTATGAATCGTTTATAATGTATATGAACGGGTCCTTTCAGTAAACTCGGCATCCTCACTCGTACTTCCGTCATTGGTGTCGTGCCCGTTTCTCATCTTCATACTATAAAATGGAAATAGATTAAACAACGATACAAGGACATGCCACAATATATACACATATACGCCTCACCACCCCATCTTGCTCAACAATCATCGTACATCTCTTGTTTGACATGATTTGAACCCGTAACAATGGTAGCTAATCATTGTTACGCGATCACGTCGCATTAACTTACTAGTACAACGTCTATCTAGCTTGATGATTGCAAAGCACAACACGAAACAATTAGTGCATAGTTAGATCACGTAAAGTGCATACACAATAAAGTCTAAGTCTAGGCACCTATCTCAAGTCGCCTAAATCCCTTAGACCATGCTCTGATACCACTTGTAACATCCCAACCCTCGTTATACCAAAATACGACCCAAAAAAAAAATCTGGATTAGTACATCTGGACGGCGTCCAGGATTCTGGACGGCGTCCAGTACTGAAGGTCTGGACGGCGTCCAACCTTTTTGGACGGCGTCCCAATGCATTGAATAATTCTGCTCCCCGGGTCCAACTTACATGAGCGGAAAACCCGCTTCCTGAAACTTTTAAACGAAACTACTTTTACAACATGTCAATATATATAAAACTAAAGGAATTCCATGACGAAAAACAAGTTTTACAATACCGGGCCCACAACGGCCCGTCTTACGAATTTCGTTCAAAATTACAAGTTTCGACCAAAGAGTTTAACTTCCAAACGACATCTAGAGCATGGGGTTTGGGATTAAACTACCCAAATCTTGATCGAACTTCAAAAGCCATAAACTTCCAAAAGCGTCCCCCAACCAAAACAAACGGGAGACCACTAATCTATCCGAATACCTTTGCCCTTATCCAAGCCCGAGCCTAAAAAGGTAAACAACGAGAGGGTAAGCTAAAGCTTAGTGAATGCAATAATTATACATATACATATATAATCTATTCACCTGCAAACACTTACACAATACCGTATACGAGCTAGCAATTTAGCAACTATGCAATCACAATGCAAAACTAGATATCCGCAATCTCAATGAGCTAGCATTACCAAAAGCATATAGTACACAATTCGATATGCTAAACAAACTATCACACATAACCATGGTTAACCATAACGCACACAAAGGAACGATACTTGCACAATGACCGTTGGTACTCGCACAATGACCGTTAGTATAACTAACCCCCTAGGTGGACGTCCGTACTTACCGAACCACCCTTCACGTACATGTGGTCTCCATCGCACAAAGAGTAGTGAATCCACACGCCCGGATAACACTATAGTGAATCCACACGCCCGGATAGCACTAACCACAAGCCCGCAAGCAAATACACTATATACGCATATGTATAATTATTCCACTCACCTTAACGCCTTCGATGAATGAGAGATCAAGCTTGCGACCTTCAATATAACGTACCTAATACATTACGCATAATAATCAATCACATAATCAAGTTGGTCAACCAACTCACTCACCATCTTAGCAACATTTTGACCCATAGTGCAAATCTTGACCCATTTGCACTCTTAACCCCAAATTAGGTCAACTTCGCCAAAAACCCTAACACTAGCCCAAAATGGTCTTAACCCACTTAATAGCGCAAGGTTATCGCATCCACACGCTCATTTTACAACTTAGGTCACCCAAGACTTATTTGACCCATTTCAAGGTTAACACACCCATTTGGGTCACCCACAATCCAAATAACACCCATATACTTAATCACAAGGTGTGCTAGTAATTACTAACCAATTTAAGACTCGAAAACACATTTAACATTTAAACCCTAGGTTAGTCATCCTTTGAGTCCTCATGTCCCATACTCACCTAAAACCCCCAATTCACTAACAAAAGGGTTCTATGTTCATCACTAACCCAAACCCTAACCCTTATCACTAATTAAGTAGAGGAATTAGGTTTAGAACTTACCACCACAATCACAACATAGCTAGGGATGCGACGACCCGAAAATTTTTGATCAAATTTAAACTTAATCTTTAAATGAATTAATGTCTCCGGCACGATAAGCAAAGTCTGTAATGTTGAAACCTCAAAAACTTTTAACTGTGTTCATATATATTCAGTTACCCTTTTGACTATCCCCGACGATTCACGAATAATTGTTTGTAAATAAAAATGTATATTCATATAAATATAAGTAAATATAATAATTTGAAATTATAAAATAAACATTTGAATTAAAGATGTTGATGTGTGTAGCGTGGTGTACGAAATAGTTATATATTTTTAATGCGGATTGCTACAAAATATGACAAGTTTTAATTATTTATTTACAAATGGGATATACCTAAACCTTGCTACAACACTATAGGCAGTGTACCTAATCGTAGAGTAGTGTAGTTTTTAGTAAGTCCGGTTCGTTCCACAGGGAGCTGGTGATACTTACTATATTTTTAACTATATTTATACAAAATATATATAATTATATAAGTAGTAATATTATTATAAAAGGGGGGTTTTACCGTTTAATGACCGGTTTGTCGATTCTATATTTTAAGCGTAAAGATAAATGACGATAATTAAAGTGCGTAAAATAATGACAATAAATAAAATGACAGTAAATAAAATTGCGAGTAATAAAATGACAGTAAATAAAGATACGATGAGAAATATAATAAAAGAATTATGCTTATTTAAACTTCCGTAATCATGATGTTTAACGTGTTGATTTTAATTTATTACCATGGGTTAATTGTCCTTTGTCCTGGTTTATTTGATACGTCTATCTGGTTTTTGTCCATAATAGTCCATCGGTCATAAATATAAAGTGCGAGTATCCTCGTCAAATTACCCTTATACCCGAAGTCAAATATTCCAACTGATTAAGGATTTAAACTGTGACGCAGTTATCACTTCTGTCAACAATTACACCAGTTATCACTGTATGTAATCCACCCCTGTTTTAATTAGTTTATGAATATTAATTCATCCACTTGATCAGAATGAATAATCAATTACCCAACCCAATTGATTAATTAAATGATTATAACAGATTCCATATGAACATCACTAAATAGGACAACCATAATCATTATTAATTATTAGGTTAATTAATTTGAAGATAGGTTCGACAGACTCCAATGAGTTGTCACTCAATTAGACAATACCCCTGATAATGCTAAAAACGAACATATATTTCATAGCATTATTCCTCAAGAAAGACAAGCTTTTAGTTGCAATTGTTCTATTTACAAGAGATATTCGTTTAAATAATAAAAGGTGAAGACAAAAGACAGATTCGACGATTTGAAGACGCAAACGACCAAAAAGCTCAAAAGAACAAAAGACAATCAAAAAGGTTCCAATTATTGATAAGAAACGTCTCGAAATCACAAGAGTACAAGATTCAAAACGCAAAGTACAAGATATTAAATTGTACGCAAGGACGTTCAAAAAACCGGAACCGGGACCAGAGTCAACTCTTAACGCTCGACGCAACGGACTAAAAATTACAAGTTAACTATGTATATAAATATAATATAATATATAATTAATTATATTAATTATATATATATTATATATATATATTATTAAAACCGTCGGCAGCCAGAAACTCCAAGGGCCAGAAATGAAAATACCTCTCCGCGACTCGCGGAGTTTGAAGGGCTTTTTGCCGCGAGTCGCGGAGCCCCAAAAATCAAATCTGGCTATAAAATCAACCCGAATTCTGATCAAAAATCATCCATTTTTTATCTCTCTCTCAATATATACGAGTAATATATATTTATATTTATAATTTATATTTTAATTTTAATTATAATTCTAATAATAAGGGTATGTTAGCGAATGTTGTAAGGGTGTAAGTCGAAATTCTGTCCGTGTAACGCTACGCTATTTTTAATCATTGTAAGTTATGTTCAACCTTTTTATATTAATGTCTCGTAGCTAAGTTATTATTATGCTTGTTTAAAACGACGTAATCATGATGTTGGACTAATTACTAAAATTGGGTAATTGGGCTTTGTACCATAATTGGGGTTTGGACAAAAGAACGACACTTGTGGAAACTAGACTATGGGCTATTAATGGGCTTTATATTTGTTTAACTAAATGAAAGTTTGTTAATGTTAATATAAAGATTTACAATTGGGCGTCCCTATAAATTACCATATACACTCGATCGGACACGATGGGCGGGGTATTTATATGTACGAATAATCGTTCATTTAACCGGACACGGAAATGGATTAATAGCCACTAGAATAATTAAAACAGGGGTGAAATTACATTCAAGGGTAATTGGTGTAATTGTTAACAAAGTAGTAAAACCTTGGTTTACACGCAGTCGATAACCTGGTGTATTCATTAAACAAAGTATTAAAACCTTGTTACAATTCGAATCCCCAATTAGTTGGAATATTTATCTTCGGGTATAATAATAATTTGATAAGGACACTTGCAATTTATATTTATGACTGATGGACTGTTATGGACAAAAACCAGACGGACATATTGAATAATCCAGGACAAAGGACAATTAACCCATGGGCATAAAACTAAAATCAACACGTCAAACATCATGATTACGGAAGTTTAAATAAGCATAATTCTTTTATTTCATATTTAATTTTCTTTATTTTATATTTAATTGCACTTCTAATTATCGCACTTTTATTTATTTTATCGCATTTTTATTTATCGTACTTTTTAATTATCGCAATTTAATTTTATCGCATTTTTATTATTCGCAATTTCATTATCGTTATTTACTTTACGCTTTAATTTAAAGTCTTGTATTTATATTTTACATTAGGTTTTAACTGCGACTATAGTTTTAAAATCGACAAACCGGTCATTAAACGGTAAAAACCCCTCTTTATAATAATAATATTACTTATATATATATTTGTATTTTTATAAAAGTAAACTAATATAGCGTTGAGCTTTGCTTAAAGATCTCCCTGTGGAACGAACCGGACTTACTAAAAACTACACTACTGTACGATTAGGTACACTGCCTATAAGTGTTGTAGCAAGGTTTAAGTATATCCATTCTATAAATAAATAAATATCTTGTGTAAAATTGTATCGTATTTAATAGTATTTTCTGCTAAAAATTAATAGTATTATATACCCCTCTGCTTTAACATCAAGTATTTTTGGCGCCGCTGCCGGGGAACTACTCTTAAAAGCCGGAAGCGCAACGCTAATATAAAAAAAAAAAAAAAAAAAAAAATTTTAGTTACTTTTATTAAAAGTCATTTTTGTAAAATTACGTTTTAATCATTCAAAAATAGAAAAAGAAAAACAAAAATATAAGTATTTTTAGGATTTTGTTAAATATTTAAGTTTTATAAGTTTCCTTATCTTTATTTTAATTTATAAAAATATAAATTTTATTAAAAATCGTTTATTTAAATTAAAAACAGAAAACAGAAAATAATAAAAAAAAAAAAATATAAAGAAAAACGCGTAAAAGTACAATCTGTCAACTGAATTCTGAATCCCCGCGACTCGCGGGGTTTTCCTCTTTATTCACCGCAACTCGCGGAGGCCCTCTGACACACAGACAAAACCCTAATCACGGGTTTTAATTTATTATTATTATTATTAATTACTTAATTATTATTATTATTATTAATTTTAGTTTTATTTTTACTTTTTACTTTATATATGTATTTAGTTTTAATAAGTTTTTATTAAATTGTAAAATTAATAGTTTAGTAAAATAAATAATATAAAAATAATATTTTTATAAAAATTGTAATTTTTACAACTTTTTGTATATTTTTATATTTTGTACCTTTTTAATCGTTGTAGCGTAACTTTTGTATTTTTTAGCTCATAATTAATTTTAAACTTAGTTTTTGCTATAGTTATTTTTACTCCTAGATTTTTAGGCTTTGCCGTAGAATTCCTTAAGTGCTTTTTCTTTAGACTAAGATTTAGGTGCTTTAGAATTTTACGACGCCTTTTTAAGTTTTAGTTTCTTTTTAAGTTATTTCCATTTGGGATTTAGTTTTTCCTGTAAGCTTTAATATTTTTAGACACCTTTTACTATGTATCAATTATCATTCCAATTAGTAATTTCAATTTGCGATTATAATTTTAAGTTAGTTGTAGTAATAAGGTTAAATTAGTTAAGTATTTTTAAGTTTTTATAAGTTTCTTTTATTTTTCCGTCACCTTTTATTTTTCAACCATTTTTTCTTTTTCGACCTTTTGCGACGAACTCTTTGTCTTTCTTATTTCTCGCTATTCTAGTTTTAGGACTTAGAATTTTTTTTTCTACTTCTTATCTAAATTTCTTAAAATTACGAAAATTTATTTTAAGTGATTAAATTGATAGACATCAAAATTTTCTGGTTCGTAGTAATAGTTGGATTTGTACGTGGACCGGGTTATTGGAGCCAAACAGTCCTCAATTATATTGAGACCAAACGAATCCTGCCCCTCTGCTGCATCTTTTGGCTATTCGAAACGTGGGCAAAATCAGAAAAGTCTATTGATTGGATAACTTATTATAATTTTTCTTTCCTTTTAAAAACTAATAGGATATTCAGTGAATGCACCGAGCAAGACGTTCATCACCTTTTGTACGTTCACCACCTGTAACTCGATCAAGACATCGTTTAACAAATATAACCGCCGTTGATTTTTCTTTAGAATCGTCATCCAGTCGACCAAGTACTTCAGTTCAAATTTCCGATAATCCATTTTTTGAAACAAACCTCACAATTGAGAATCCAGAAAATATTCAGGAACGGTTCATAGATCCTGAACCATTAAACTTTCCTCCGGAACCACCAATCATTCAAACAGAGATTGTTGAGGAACGAACTATTAAATCAGAATCATCTAGTGATTCCGATTCAACAAATTCAATTATGGAGAATCTGGAACCTTTAAGTATGGAAGACCGAATGAGAGCTAAACGCACTGGCCAAGGTCACGCAATTACTCATCCAGACATTAATGCGCCAGACTATGAAATCAAAGGACAAATTCTACACATGGTGACTAATCAATGCCAATTTAGTGGTGCGCCGAAGGAAGATCCAAATGAACATCTACGTACCTTTAATAGGATCTGCACACTATTTAAAATACGAGAAGTGGAGGATGAACAGATATATCTCATGTTATTTCCCTGGACTTTAAAGGGAGAAGCCAAAGATTGGTTGGAATCGTTACCTGAAGGGGCGATTGATACATGGGACGTTTTAATTGATAAATTTCTTAAACAATTCTTTCCTGCATCTAAAGCAGTAAGACTTCAAGCAGAAATTGTTACGTTCACACAAAAGCCAAATGAAACTCTATATGAGGCGTGGACAAGATATGGAAAGTTGTTAAGAGGATGTCCGCAACATGGTTTAGACACCTGTCAAATAGTACAAATATTTTACCAAGGATGCGACATCACTACAAGAAAAGACATAGATATAGCAGCTGGTGGTTCGATTATGAAGAAAACCGAAACTGATGCTTACAAAATTATTGATAATACTGCTTCCCACTCACATGAGTGGCACCAAGAAAAAGATATCATTAGATCATCTAAAGCAGCTAGAGCCGATTCTAGCCATGACTTAGATTCCATTTCGGCAAAGATAGATGCTGTGGAGAGACGAATGGAAAAGATGACTAAAGATATTCATGCTATACGAATTAGTTGTGAGCAGTGTGGAGGACCACATTTGACAAAAGATTGTCTAAGTATTGAATTAACAATGGAACAAAGAGAGAATATTTCATACATAAACCAAAGGCCTGGAAATAATTATCAGAATAATTATCAACCGCCAAGACCGATTTACAATCAAAACCAGAATTATAACCGAAATATTCCATACAACAACCAACAAGGTCCTAGCAATCAACAAATATCCAACAATACTTACAATCAGCAAAGACCTAATTTTCAAAACAAACCACCACAACAAACCGATGATAAAAAGCCGAATTTAGAAGATATGATGACGAAGCTAGTTGAAACTCAAACGCAGTTTTTCACATCTCAAAAACAAACCAATGAACAAAATGCTCAAGCATTTAGAAATCAACAAGCTTCTATTCAAAATCTGGAACAAGAAGTAAGTAACCTAGCAAGGTTAATAGGTGAAAGAAAACCGGGAAGTCTACCTAGTGATACAAATGCTAACCCTCGGAATGAAACAGCTAAAGCCATTACCACAAGAAGTGGTACAACACTTAAACCACCTGAAATACCTGTAACTTCTGATGAAACTATTCCTACTCCACAAGAACCACAACCTGATCAAGATAAGGAAAAAGAACCGGTAGTTGAAAAGGTTAATGAAGATAACACAGTTAAGGCTAAACCTTATGTTAAACCATACCAACCACCACTTCCTTATCCGAGTAAAATGAAGAAGGAAAAACTTGAAGCCGAGCAATCCAAATTCTTGGATATGTTTAAACAGATAAATGTAAATCTTCCTTTCATTGATGTGATTTCAGGAATGCCAAGGTATGCTAAATTCTTGAAAGATCTAATCACGAATAGAAAGAAAATGGAAGAACTCTCGGCTGTTACTATGAATGCTAATTGTTCAGCAGTGCTGTTGAATAAGATACCAGAAAAACTATCTGATCCAGGAAGTTTCACAATTCCATGTTTTCTGGGTAGTCTTAGTTCAATAGAAGCATTAGCAGATTTAGGTGCTAGTATAAATCTAATGCCGTATTCACTTTACGCTAAACTAGACCTTGGAGAATTGAAACCAACAAGAATAAGCATACAACTAGCCGATAGATCAATAAAATATCCTAGAGGGATAATGGAGAACATGCTAGTTAAAGTTGGTACTTTAGTATTTCCAGTAGATTTTGTTGTTTTGGACATGGAAGAAGATTCTCAAGTTCCTCTCATATTAGGAAGACCATTCTTAAACACGGCTAAAGCAATGATAGACGTGTTCGGTAAGAAACTGACCCTAAGTATAGAGGATGAGAGTGTTACCTTTTCAGTGGATAGAGCAATGCAACAACCACAATCTGCAGATGATACATGTTATTATATTCAAACTATAGATGCACATGCAGAATTGTTAGAAGAATTTCCAGAATTACAAGGAACAGGAGAATGTTCTTTAGGAGAAGGAAATGAACCAATTGATGAAGCTGAAATGTTAGCTACACTTATAGCTAATGGATATGAACCAACAACAGAAGAAATTCAAATGCTAAAAGAAGAAGACAGATATCGATATAAATCATCGATAGAAGAACCTCCGAAATTAGAGTTAAAGCCACTTCCAAACCATTTGGAATACGCTTATTTACATGGTGAATCTGAATTACCTGTAATAATATCGTCTTCTCTTACTGAAAATGAGAAATCACAACTCATTTCTGTGTTGAAAGCTCATAAACCAGCCATTGCATGGAAGATTCATGATATTAAAGGAATAAGTCCTTCGTATTGCACACATAAAATCCTTATGGAAGAAGGTCATAAAACGTATGTGCAACGCCAACGAAGACTAAATCCTAATATGCAAGATGTAGTTAAGAAAGAGATTATTAAACTGCTAGATGCAGGTTTGATATATCCAATCTCTGATAGTCCATGGGTAAGCCCAGTTCAATGCGTGCCTAAGAAGGGTGGCATGACTGTCATCACAAATGAGAAAAATGAGCTTATTCCTACTAGGACTGTAACAGGATGGCGTGTATGTATTGATTATAGAAAATTAAATGACGCCACCAGAAAAGATCACTTTCCCTTACCTTTCATAGATCAAATGTTGGAAAGATTAGCCGGAAATAGTTACTATTGTTTTCTAGATGGATTTTCCGGATATTTTCAAATTCCAATAGCACCCGAGGATCAAGAGAAAACCACATTCACGTGCCCTTATGGTACTTTTGCTTACAAACGCATGCCATTTGGACTTTGCAACGCCCCTGCAACCTTTCAAAGGTGTATGATGGCGATTTTTCATGACATGATAGAAGAATGCATGGAAGTATTCATGGATGACTTTTCAGTCTTCGGTGATACATTTAAATCATGTCTAGTTAATCTGGAACGAATGCTAATTAGATGCGAAAAATCAAATCTAGTACTTAATTGGGAGAAATGCCATTTCATGGTTAAAGAAGGCATCGTTCTTGGACATAAAATTTCAAAAGAAGGAATTGAAGTGGATAGAGCTAAAGTAGATGTAATTGCTAAACTTCCACATCCCACCAATGTTAGAGGAGTTAGGAGTTTTCTAGGGCATGCCGGTTTTTACCGACGTTTCATAAAAGATTTTTCTAAAATTGCCACTCCTATGAATAAACTCCTAGAAAAGGATGCGCCATTCATCTTTTCAGATGAGTGTATCAAATCTTTTAATATACTTAAAGAAAAACTCACTAATGCGCCGATCATGATAACACCAAATTGGAATCTACCATTCGAACTAATGTGCGATGCAAGTGATTTTGCAATGGGAGCCGTTTTAGGACAAAGGATTGAAAAACGATTTCAACCTATATATTATGCTAGTAAGACGTTACAAGGAGCACAAACGAACTATACAACTACTGAAAAAGAACTCCTTGCTATTGTCTTTGCTTTTGACAAATTTCGATCATATCTCGTTCTAGCAAAAACGGTGGTCTATACCGACCATTCTGCTCTTAGATACCTATTTTCAAAACAAGATGCTAAACCAAGATTAATCCGTTGGATCTTACTCTTACAAGAGTTTGATATTGAAATCCGAGATAAAAAAGGAGCAGAAAATCTCGCCGCTGATCATCTTTCTCGTCTTGAAAATCCCGAATTAGAAGTTCTGAATGAATCGGCCATACAAGACAACTTTCCTGATGAATATCTATTGAAGATAGATTATAAAGAAATCCCATGGTTTGCAGACTATGCAAACTACTTAGTTTGTGGATTCCTTGAAAAAGGATTATCATACCAAAGACGAAAGAAATTCTTCAGTGATATAAAACACTATTTCTGGGAAGATCCACATCTGTTTAAAAGTTGTCCCGATGGAATAATACGCCGATGTGTATTTGGAGATGAAGCTAGTAAAATTTTAAACCATTGTCACACAGGACCAACAGGAGGGCATTATGGGCCTCAACTAACAGCAAGAAAAGTTTATGAAGCTGGATTCTATTGGCCTACAATTTACAAAGACGCACACCTTCTTTGCAAATCCTGTGATGCATGTCAAAGGGCCGGAAGAATAAGTCAACGTGATGAAATGCCACAAAATGTCATCCAAGTATGTGAAGTATTTGACATTTGGGGTATTGACTTTATGGGTCCATTTCCAAAATCTCATAATAATTTATATATACTCGTAGCCATTGATTATGTATCTAAATGGGCGGAAGCACAAGCTCTCCCAACTAACGATGCACGAGTTGTAGTAAACTTTTTAAAACGTCTTTTTGCAAGGTTTGGAACACCGAAAGCTTTAATAAGTGATCGGGGTACTCATTTCTGTAATAATCAACTTGAGAAAGTTCTTAAAAGATATGGAGTAACTCATAAAATCTCCACCGCATATCATCCACAAACAAGTGGACAAGTTGAAAATACCAACCGAGCTTTAAAACGTATTCTAGAGAAAACCGTAGGATCAAATCCGAAGGAATGGTCCATTAAATTGGAGGATGCACTCTGGGCTTTTAGAACAGCCTACAAAACTCCAATTGGAACCACACCTTTTAGACTTGTTTATGGAAAAGCATGTCATCTTCCAGTAGAAATTGAACACAAAGCATTTTGGGCTTTGAAGACATGTAATCTTGATTTACATGAAGCCGGACGTCTACGATTAAGTCAACTAAACGAATTAGAAGAATTAAGACATGAAGCATACGAAAATTCGTTAATCTATAAAGAAAGAACGAAGAAATGGCATGATAAAAGAATCAGAAGTTCAAAAGAATTCAAAGAAGGAGACAGAGTTCTTCTTTTCAATTCACGATTCAAGCTATTTCCTGGAAAATTGAAATCAAGATGGTCTGGACCATTCATAGTAAAAAGAGTTTTCCCATACGGAACGATAGAATTGATAAATTCAAATGGGATTGAATTTAAAGTTAATGGTCACAGAGTTAAACATTACATACATGGTCCGATGGAAGTCGACAACGAAGTTAATCACAATTTCGACACCACAGCTAACTGAGTGTGGGGAGAATCAAGTCTTTAAAGGATAATATGTATTTCTGTTAGAGTTAGATTGTCTGTTTTCGTGTAGTTCTCGAAAATGGAACACGTATGGTCTTTCCCTAGCAGACCCTAAAGAACTAGTCTTCTCCCCCCATTCTGAATTTTTATTTTTTTTAGGTTTTTACGAAATGAAGACTGCCTGTGAACTAAACCATGGTCTAATGCTACACGCTTTGATCACTAAACGTAATAATGACATACTACCAAGTGAATTAGTATCAGTAATCAGAGAAAGAATGGACGGAGTTAGAAAAGGATCCAGATGCGAAGATAATAAGTTACAATTTGGTAAAGGAAAATCAAAATCCGCAGCGAAAAGAAGAGCACGACACCTAGAAAAATGTCACAAATGCGGAAAATGGTCACATGGAGGTAAATGTTCAAATAATCAAACCTATTCAAATACCGAATTTGTTACTTTATGCAGAGACGGACCGTTCATATGTTTAGAAGAAAAGACAATGAATGCTCGAGGTTACGCCTATGCAGCCATGGAAGACCAATTAAACCGACTATCTTATGAATATAATAGATCATATAACTAAGAAATCTATTTCACAGGTATGTCTGTACAGTTTTTATTTTTATTTTTATTTTTAACCTTTTGATAATAAACGCTAATTTGTTCGCTAAAAAGTATTAAATTGGTATTAAATAAAATTAGGTTTTGCGACCGAAATTATTGATATCGTTCAAAAATTTATTACATCACTGCGAAATTTAACGTTTATTCTTAAGGTATAAATATCTTTAATCAATCAAACCAAAATATTTCAAAAATTCGTCATGAGTTAAATTAGGTCTTGGAACCGAAATTACTTTACCGAAAAGAGGGGCGCATATTTTTGATAATATTTGATTGATTAAAGTGGGATAAAAAGACAAAAAGATTTTTAATTTTATTTTTACCATGTTTTTTTTAATCTTAATATTTAAATCTTAAATTAATATTGTAAACTTTGTAAAAACAATATTTTTAAAATTGTAAATATTTGAAAAATTAATATAAGTTTGGTGTAAATTTATAATATGAATTTTTAAATTAAGTTTGGTTTGAATTTTTAATTTTTAAAATATGAAATTTTAATTTTATGCATTTTAAATTTTGAGTTTGGTGTGAATTTTTAATATTAATTTTGAATTTTATATTTAAGTTGTATGAATTTAAAAACAAAAATTTACTTTATCTCATTAAGTTAAAAATATGATTTTTAAAATTCGTCGTAAGTTGAAGACTAGGTCTCTGAACCGAAATTGCTTTACCCGAGGAAGGGACGAGAACTTTTATTATCATTATTTTTAATCTTATTGATTTAAAGTATGCCAAAAACAGAAAAAAAAAAAAAACCCAAAAATCTTAGCTTTTTAAAAACAATCGCTACAAAAAAATAAATTTTAAAATTTTGTCGGAGGACGGACTAGGACATCGATCCGAAACGACCTCGTCCTAAATAACAAGGGAAACAAAATTTTAAAATTAATTTCTTAATTGTTTTATAAGTTAAAGATTATAAAAAAAAAAAAAAAAAAAAAAAAAAAAAAAAAATAACTCCGCGACTCGCGGAGTTTTCAGTGAAAACCTCCGCGACTCGCGGAGGGACCAAATTACAGAAAAAAAATAAAACTAGCTGCTCGAACTGATCACTCACACACACACATAAACACCCGAAATAGCTGCGAAAAAACCCGAGAAAACCCACGAAAATCATCCCAAAAACTCAATTTTTCACCGTTAATCTTCAAATTTTTCACTACAATCATGTTGAGAAGGATGATATCTAGGAACTACTCAAGAAAACAGGTACAATTACACCCCAAATCACCTTTAAATCCGAATTTTAGTGTGTTCTTGAGCATATTTTCATAATTTGAATTTTGTTAATTTTTAGTGTAATTAGTGTTAAATTGTTAGTATATTATGCATGTATAACCTAGATTGATGCTTGTTAACATGATTTGAAGCCAAAAACTTCAAAATCTTTAGAATCTAGGGTTTGTGTTCTTGAGCAAATTTGGGGCTTTTTGATATAAACAGGTTATGGCCGATTTTTTTCATGAATTGTTGCTAAATTGAGTAGTGTAACATGTCTAGGTAGTTAAATGATCCAAACTTTGAGCCTAAACATGATTTTGAGAATTAAAGTGGACTTTTTCAAGTCCAAAATTCATGAACTTGATTTTTGAAAGATAATGCCATTTGAGACTTGTTTATTTGCTAGTAATGATTATTTTGACATGTTATTTGAGTTGAATGCTTATGAACTTGGCGAAAATTTTCGTATATGCTTATTTGAAAAAGTGTAGATTTGATAAAAATGTGAAAATAAGCTTAAGTTTGATATAAATTGATAATGTCATTGTAATTATTTTGATTGATGATTTTGCTGACACTAATGCATATTTGGATGCACAAAATTTGTGTTTGATGTGTTTTGCAGACTGAAAGGGGTGAATCTTCATCCCAAGCCCGCCATGCTCCTGCTGAGAACTTGGAACAACAGGAGGTAGATAACTACTACAAGCAGGATGTACCTCATCCAGTCATGACCTTTTCAGATATGCACTTGGAACAGTTGCACCCGAACCTGCGATTTGACAGACTTTGGATAGATTATCCAAAATATCAACGGGGATTGCATACTCTTCATTCCAAGGTTGTTGAGGTACCGAGGGTCATAGAATGGGGACCCTTGGAAGCTGTAGAATTGGCCGGGCCAATTAGGGAATTACTGGTACAGAGGTATGGTAATTCTTCTTTTAATGACTGGATATGTTTATTCACCATACGCAGACCTGTATATAAAGTATGGTGTGAAGAGTTGTTATGTAGTATAGAGTTGAATGATCGGGTAGCCAGTTTAACCGATCGTTCTTTTATTAGATTTTTGTTAGGCGGTTCGATGCGCCACATGTCTTTACTGGACATGGCTCAGGCTTTACGTATATATACGCCTGAGGAATTAGCGTCTGCCGATTGTAGAGGATTGATACTAAACGGTAGGAAAATAGATGAGAATTTTGATACACACGGTGTGTGGAGTCAAATGACAAGCCACCACCGTTTCAAAGGGGGAAACTACTCTTATTTGGATATAGATAGAGCCGAATTAAGAGTAATACATAGGTTTTTAGCTAACTCGATTACACAAAGGGGTAAAAACAAAGAAAAGGTAAATGAACAAGATTTGTTTTACCATATGTGTATTCGAGACCCACACAGCGCTGTAAGTATACCATATTGTGTGGGTTATTATTTATCAGCTATGGTTCGAGGGATGCGTCCACATAGCATAATAGGAGGTGGTATTTTTATTACTTTGATTGGTGAATATCTCGGTGTGGATATAAGTCGGGGGGGATTATTAGTAGAAGAGCCGGAACCCCGCGACACTATAGGTTTAAATGTGTACCATGGTGCGAAAGTTTTGAAGCGGCGAAACAACGCCGCAGTACGATACAATGGTAGACATCCACAGGTAGAGAGAAACCAGGAACAAGGTAATGTAGGAGGGGGGCAAGAAATACATAGGTTTATAGCTTCTCAGGAATACGAAAATGCTAGACAGAGAGCATTTGAAGATTGGCAAGTTCATCAGAACCAGATCATAGCGCATTGCCAACACATAGGTAGAAACTATATTCCTACACCGAAACCCGTCTTCCCTCCTTGGTCGATAGAGATGCAGCCACCATATCCTACGTATGACCCTGCCGAGGCATTCTATAGCACTTATGGTTATGCGTGGAACCCCTATTGGTACCAATATCATCCTTAGTTTTTTTTTTTATTTTTATTTTTATTTTGTAATTTGTAATTATTGATATATTTAATATTTTTGTTAATATTGTAATCATTTTTATAATTATCTAACTTTTATTCTTAGATTTTAAATAATTTTTGAATATGGGGTAATAAACCAAACTTCAAAAATATGTATATATGTTTGCAGTTTATCTTATGTACACAACAGGGTAAAACAACGCATTTTCAAAGACTGGCATTAAGTTCAGCAAAAGCAAGTAATTTTGACGACAATGATGCAAAATGTATGTGAAATAACAACAAGACGGAATGAACAAATGACGTGCACCATTTATCATTCAGCAAACAAACGCCAATATATTTGGAAACTTTGGTAAAAATTTAATCATTTTCACACAAATCACCCTCAATAATTTAAATTGTTACTGATTTCCTGCAAATGAGGACATTGCAAGATCTTAAGTGTGGGAAGGGGTTAAATTCTTTCGGATTTTAAAATTTTTATATTAAACACTTGGTTACCATTAAAAATACTAGTAAAGCAGTAGTTGTATTAGAATCTAGTGCTCTCTGATAAAAAAGAACAGCCCTAGTCTTATATACTGACTACCCAATTCTAGTAAAATTTTTCAAAATTTTAAATTAAATGAATTCAAAATCATGTTTATACATATTTATGAACGATAAAACTAGGTTTTAACACCGAAATTATTGTTACCTCGGAAAGGACATAAATTGAGAAACAAACTAAAATGTTAAAATTCATTTAAAATGGAATAGAGGACGATAAAAAGGAAAATAAAAGCCAAGTGTGGGAAAATTTACCAAGTTATTTTAAACATATGCCACATATATTTGTAACAAATAACTGAAAATACTTTTGCTTTGGACTAAACTAAACTGTTTTACCCGATGAAAGAAAAGAAGAGATGGATCTACACGATGAATCAATTCCATCACTAAAAGGAAGTAAAGTCTTCCGAAAAAGACACGCGCTTCTTGATTTAGGTCATGAAGTTGTCGTTCAGACCAGCTGTAGGTTGACGAAAAATCTAGAAAAGTCATCACTAAAATCAGCAGGAAATCCACGGACCTCAGCATCAAACAGGGTCGCCAAGTGGTTAGATTTATCCTAACCATGAGAAGGATTTATCTCGTACAATGGGGAGGCACCGTGCAAATTAGCTGGATAAGACTAATGAATCAGATCCCCAGAAAGGATAATCTCCTTAAAGATTAAAAATCAGCTTTTAAGACTGATATTACTCAATCCTAGAGATTGACCTTAAAGATTGAGAATTACAAACTCATGGAATTCAATGATATCTAAACTCGAGCTTAAACGAGAAAATATTTTGATCAAAATTATAAACCGATTTGTTTTCTGAAAACCCTATTTTCAATGCGTTCATTACCATTGAACGTAGAATCCTAGGAATTCACCTGGAATTCATTAGGTCACCTGAATTAAATCGGGTGTCAACCGTAAGAACGGTGGTTGCATAGCATGGTCGGAGACAGGACCTTGTGCCAGACCGAAAAATCATAGGATGATCTTTACTATCGCTCCTACCAAGGATAGTTCTAGCATCCGACACGTTAAAAGACCATAATCATCTGCATGTCACGGGACATTGCCTTAAACAGTTGCTTGTTCAACGCTTTCCTTTACAACCGGACGGTAGTTTGCCGAAAGGTAATATACGGAACAAGTAAACTGGACGTGTTGCTTTCCAAATACAAGGTTAGCAAGTGGGTGACACAAAACCGCAAGTTTTGAGCTAAAATTTTCAAATCTGAAACCCACCAAACCCACAAATATTTTGCAAACACCGGTAAAGGGTTATTCCGGAAAACTTATCTAGGGTAAAAACTAGATTTAATTTTCAAAAGATCAAATGTTTTCATAAAGATCCAATTTCCTTAATGGATCTAAATTTTTATAGTCATGTGGGACTGTAAACCATATCGTTACTACCATTGTTTATACCGCCGTATAGAAATCACTGATGTACAAAGTGTGAAGAATAAAGAAGTGATTCTAGTATTTCAAGACGATATTGCTTGAGGACAAGCAACGCTCAAGTGTGGGAATATTTGATAATGCTAAAAACGAACATATATTTCATAGCATTATTCCTCAAGAAAGACAAGCTTTTAGTTGCAATTGTTCTATTTACAAGAGATATTCGTTTAAATAATAAAAGGTGAAGACAAAAGACAGATTCGACGATTTGAAGACGCAAACGACCAAAAAGCTCAAAAGAACAAAAGACAATCAAAAAGGTTCCAATTATTGATAAGAAACGTCTCGAAATCACAAGAGTACAAGATTCAAAACGCAAAGTACAAGATATTAAATTGTACGCAAGGACGTTCAAAAAACCGGAACCGGGACCAGAGTCAACTCTTAACGCTCGACGCAACGGACTAAAAATTACAAGTTAACTATGTATATAAATATAATATAATATATAATTAATTATATTAATTATATATATATTATATATATATATTATTAAAACCGTCGGCAGCCAGAAACTCCAAGGGCCAGAAATGAAAATACCTCTCCGCGACTCGCGGAGTTTGAAGGGCTTTTTGCCGCGAGTCGCGGAGCCCCAAAAATCAAATCTGGCTATAAAATCAACCCGAATTCTGATCAAAAATCATCCATTTTTTATCTCTCTCTCAATATATACGAGTAATATATATTTATATTTATAATTTATATTTTAATTTTAATTATAATTCTAATAATAAGGGTATGTTAGCGAATGTTGTAAGGGTGTAAGTCGAAATTCTGTCCGTGTAACGCTACGCTATTTTTAATCATTGTAAGTTATGTTCAACCTTTTTATATTAATGTCTCGTAGCTAAGTTATTATTATGCTTGTTTAAAACGACGTAATCATGATGTTGGACTAATTACTAAAATTGGGTAATTGGGCTTTGTACCATAATTGGGGTTTGGACAAAAGAACGACACTTGTGGAAACTAGACTATGGGCTATTAATGGGCTTTATATTTGTTTAACTAAATGAAAGTTTGTTAATGTTAATATAAAGATTTACAATTGGGCGTCCCTATAAATTACCATATACACTCGATCGGACACGATGGGCGGGGTATTTATATGTACGAATAATCGTTCATTTAACCGGACACGGAAATGGATTAATAGCCACTAGAATAATTAAAACAGGGGTGAAATTACATTCAAGGGTAATTGGTGTAATTGTTAACAAAGTAGTAAAACCTTGGTTTACACGCAGTCGATAACCTGGTGTATTCATTAAACAAAGTATTAAAACCTTGTTACAATTCGAATCCCCAATTAGTTGGAATATTTATCTTCGGGTATAATAATAATTTGATAAGGACACTTGCAATTTATATTTATGACTGATGGACTGTTATGGACAAAAACCAGACGGACATATTGAATAATCCAGGACAAAGGACAATTAACCCATGGGCATAAAACTAAAATCAACACGTCAAACATCATGATTACGGAAGTTTAAATAAGCATAATTCTTTTATTTCATATTTAATTTTCTTTATTTTATATTTAATTGCACTTCTAATTATCGCACTTTTATTTATTTTATCGCATTTTTATTTATCGTACTTTTTAATTATCGCAATTTAATTTTATCGCATTTTTATTATTCGCAATTTCATTATCGTTATTTACTTTACGCTTTAATTTAAAGTCTTGTATTTATATTTTACATTAGGTTTTAACTGCGACTATAGTTTTAAAATCGACAAACCGGTCATTAAACGGTAAAAACCCCTCTTTATAATAATAATATTACTTATATATATATTTGTATTTTTATAAAAGTAAACTAATATAGCGTTGAGCTTTGCTTAAAGATCTCCCTGTGGAACGAACCGGACTTACTAAAAACTACACTACTGTACGATTAGGTACACTGCCTATAAGTGTTGTAGCAAGGTTTAAGTATATCCATTCTATAAATAAATAAATATCTTGTGTAAAATTGTATCGTATTTAATAGTATTTTCTGCTAAAAATTAATAGTATTATATACCCCTCTGCTTTAACATCAACCCCCCATCTATTAATAGTCAATAGTTCAATTTCCACAAGTGTCGGTCTTTTGCCCAAACCTTAATTATGGTCCAAAGTTCAATAACCCCTTCTTAATATTTTAGCCCAACATCACGATTACTTCGGCTCAAATAAGCATAATAATAACTTAGTTACGATACATTAATGTAAAAAGGTTGAACATAACTTACAATGATTAAAAATAGCGTAGCGTTACACGGACAGAATTTCGACTTACACACTCAAACGATCTCTATCATAAATCTTATTATTATCATAATTTAAAATTAAAATTAAGATTATTGTTATATCTTATTAAGTTAACATTATGATAGAGATATAGAATATAGATATTGATAATTGATATTGATAAATAAGAAAAAGATAGAAAAAGGTGTGTTTTTACATTACGATTACAAAGCCTTTTATAGGCGAATTTAGAAATTGAATTTTCACTTATGACCCCTGAACTATGCTCAATTAACAACTTTTTATTATTTAATATTATTCTTATTATGAATTATTTAAATATTATATTTTATTCTTGTGCATAGTTGACTCGTAATTTTTACACCGTTGCGTCGAGCGTTGAGAGTTGACTCTGGTCCCGGTTCCGAATTTTCGAACGTCCTTGCGTACAATTTTATATTTTGTACTTTGCGTTTTGTAACTTGTACTCTTGTCATTTTTAGACGTTCCTCATCAATAATTTGAACCTTTTTGATTGTATCTTGTACTTTTGAGCTTTTTGGACCTTTGTGTCTTCAATTCGTCGTTTTCGCCTTTTGTCTTCGCACTTATTTAAAATAAACGAATATTACTTGAAAATGGAACAATTGCAACTAAAATCTTGTCTTTCTTGGGGGATTTTGCTATGAAATATATGTTCCTTTTTAGCCTTATCAATATCCCCACACTTGAGCGTTGCTTGTCCTCAAGCAATACAGTCTTGAAATAATATAATACATCACACGAATCACTTCTTTATTCTTCACACTTTGTACATCAGTGATTTTGATAGAGCGGTATAAACAATGATAGTAACGATATGGTTAAAGGTGGGTGTGTCATCCACAGTTGCCTTGGGTTTAGGACAACGACACTTGCAATCAAATAGCCGATTTACTTTCGGTTTCCAAAGCAAAGTGCACATTTGAAAGGCGGTTTACAGTCCCACATGACTATAAAAATTTAGATCCTTTAAGGAAATTGGATGTTTATGAAAACATTTGATCTTTTGAAAATTCAAGCTAGATTTTACCCTAGACAAGTTTTCTGATTTGATCCATCATCGGTGTTGCAAAATATATTTGTGGATCAATATTTTGGCTAAAACTTTTAGGTTCGTGTAATCCACTGCTATCCCGGTATCGGAAAGTACACATCCAGTTTACTTGTTCCGTATATTATCTTTCGGTAAACTACCGTCCGGTTGTAAAGGAAAGCGATGAACAAGAAACTGTTAAGGCAATGTCCCGTGACATGCAGATGATTATGGTCTTATTAACGTGTCGGATGCTAGAACTATCCTTGGTAGGAGCGATAGTAAAGATCATCCTATAATTTTTCGGTCTGGCACAAGGTCCTGTCTCCGACCATGCTATGCAACCACCGTTCTTACGGTTGACACCCGATTTGGTTCAGGTGACCTAATGAATTCCAGGTGAATTTCTTAGGATTTTACGTTCAATGGTAATGAACGCATTGAAAATGGTTTTTCAGAAAACAAATCGTTTTGTATTTTTGATCAAAATATTTTCTCGTTCATGCTCGAGTTTAGATATCATCGAATTCCATGAGTTTGAATTCTCAATCTTTAAGGTCAATCTCTAGGATTGAGTATTATCAGTCTTAAAAGCTGATTTTTAATCTTTAAGGAGATTATCCTTTTCTGGGGATCTGATTCATTAGTCTTATCAAGCTAATTTGCACGGTGCCTCCCCATTGTACGAGATAAATCCTTCTCATGGTTAGGATAAATCTGACCACTTGGCGACCCTGTTTGATGCTGAGGTCCGTGGATTTCCTGCTGATTTTAGTGATGACTTTTCTAGATTTTTCGTCAACCTACAGCTGGTCTGGACGACAACTTCATGACCTAAATCAAGAAGCGCGTGTCTTTTTCGGAAGACTTTACTTCCTTTTAATGATGGAATTGATTCATCGTGTAGATCCATCTTTCTTTTAAATGTATTACAGTAAACCGGGTAAAACTGATTAGTATCGTCCAAAGCAAAAGTACCTGCAATAATCTTGTACAAAAATATGTGATATATGTTTTAAATTGAATAACTTGGTACATTCTTCCCACACTTAGTTTCTTTCTTTGCCTTTTTATTTTCTTCTATTTCATTTTAAATGAATTCAAGCGTTTTAGGGTGTTTCTCAATTTATGTCCTTTTCGAGGTAACGATAATTTCGGTATTATCACCTAGTTTTCATCGTTCATAAATATGTATAAACATGATTTTGAGTTCATTTAATTGAAAATTTTTCAAATTTTCACAAAATTTGGCAAATAAACTAAGTGTAAACCCGAGAGAATTTATAACCCTTCCCCACACTTGAGATCATGCAATGCCCTCATTTGCATGAAATCAGACTATAATTATAAATTCATGAGGGTGATTAGTGTAGAAAAGTGATTAAAAATACCCAGTTTGTAAGCATATTATTTTACATCACATTTGATATTTTGCGCCTTGTCATCAAAATTAGTAGCTTTTTGTTGAACTTAATGACAGTCTTTGAAAGTGCGCTGTTTTACCCTGTTGTGTACATAACATAAAATACAAACATATATACATATTTTTGAAGTTTGGTATATAACCCCTACGTTCAAAAATTAATATAATATATTTTTTTTTTTTTTGCATACTTTAGATCAATAAAATTAAATGATAACAAAATTTGTCGCCCCGCCCTCGGGTAAAGCAATTTCGGCTCAACGACCTAGTCTTTAACTCACGACGAATTTTAGAAATTATTTTTTAAACTTAATGAATTAAAGTAAATTTTGTTTTTAAAAACTTAAATTAAAATGCATATTAATTTCATAAAAAAACCTACAAAACAAAAATTCATAATGGAGGGAGAAAACTAGTTCTTTAGTGTCTGCTAGCGGAAAAGACCAATCGGGTTCCATTCTCGGAACTACACGAGAACAGAACAACTAACTCTAGATAGCATTTTCTTTTTAGAACATTTGAATCTCCCCACACTTAGGTAGCCGTGGTGTCAAAATTGTGATTAACTTCATCGTTAATTTCTCTTGGTCCATAATCAACTTGCATATCTGTGACTTTTGCTTTAAGCCAGTGACCAGCTTTTTCCGTAATATCCACAAATTCAACTAGCTTCGCCTTTTCTTTAGGCGACAGATTGGATATTAACCGGTTATATAACTTAAAGTTTCCCTTACTTTTAGCATCAATAACCCGTTTAAAAAGTTTCTTCATTGAACTGTTAATAACGGGGTTATTTAATTTCGTATCAACTATGGGGTTCTTTATTATCAAGTCATCATTAGGTGTTACTTCATTTTCCCCACACTTAGGCGTTCTATTATTGTTAAGCATTACCGTTGGAGTTGGTAAAACAACATGGTTCTTACCAATCGTTTTTGTCGGTTCAACGGTTTTGGTTTGTGGATATTTAGACTGTCGAATCATAAAGGTGATCGATTTCTCATCATTACTAAGTGTCATTCTACCCTTTCTTACATCAAATAACGTCCCGGTGGACGCTAAGAATGGTCGACCTAAAATTAGAGGAACGTTTGAGTCCTCTTCTATGTCAATGACAATGAATTCGACTAGAAAGGTTAAATTACCTACTTGAACGGGTAGGTTGTCAGCAATTCCAACTGGGTGCTTAATGGTTTGATCAAGGAGTCGAACACTCATATCCGTTGGAGTTAACTCACCTACACCTAATCTCTTATATAATGAAAGAGGCATAACACTCACACTTGAACCTAAATCTGCTAGTGCATCATACATGACACAGTCACTAAGTAGACAAGGAACAATAAATTCACCCGGATCACCTACCCTAGGTGGAGGATTTGGTGGAACTGTCTTCACCGGGTTTACTTCTACTGTTTTTGTTTCTTGCACTTTTTTATTCTTCTTCTTCTTCTTTCCAGAGGTATCACAAACTTTATTACCTATTACTTGCTCATACTCAACTCCTTTTCTTGGAAACGGGATGGGTGGTCTGTATGGTGCCACCACTGGCTTTACATACTCGGGTGGTGGTGGTGGTGTAACTTCTTCATTGTTACTTACATCTAAAACCTCCCCAACTTCTGGTATTGGTTTTTCAGAATTTGTTGATATCATGTTAACATTCTCATTCTGAGGATTTACTTCAGTATTACTCGGTAGCTTTCCTTGTTCCCTCTCACTCATCATGCTAGCAAGAGTACCTACGTTTTTTTCTAGATTCAAAATGGAAGCTTGTTGAGTTCTTAATGACTGATCAAATCTCTCGTTCGTTTGGGTTTGAGTTTCAATAAATTGTGTTTGAGATTCAACTAGCTTAAATACCACTTCTTCCAGATTTGACTTCTTCTCGTCGGTTTGTTGTGGTGGTTTATACAAGCCAGGTCTTTGTTGATTGAAAGTGTTGTTTTGAGTTGGTTGGTTATTCGGACCTTGTTGGTTATACGAGTTATTGTCGGGTCCTTTTGGATTGTAAAGAATGTTTTGATTTCGATTGAAGTTTGGCCTTGGCGGTTGATAATTATTCTGATAACTATTTTCCAGCCTTTGGTTCATGCAGACAACATTCTCACGTTGTTCCATCGTTTGTTCAATGTGACAGTCTTTCATTAAGTGTGGTCCACCGCATTGCTCACAACTGATTCGTATTGCGTGAATATCTTTATTCATCTTTTCCATTCGTCTCTCGAAAGCATCTATTTTTGCGGAAACGGAATCAAAGTTATGGCTAGAATCGGCTCTAGCTGCTTTAGATGAACGATATATATCTTTCTCTTGGTGCCACTCATGAGAGTGGGAGGCTGTGTTATCAATAATTTTGTAAGCTTCAGTTGCGGTTTTCTTCATAATGGAACCACCAGCTGTTATATCGATGTCTTTTCGTGTAGCAACGTTGACACCTTGGTAGAATATTTGTACTATTTGGTAAGTGTCTAAACCGTGTTGAGGACATCCTCTCAACATCCTTCCGAATCTTGTCCACGCCTCATATAATGTTTCATTTGGCTTTTGCGCGAACGTAACAATTTCTCCTTGAAGTCTCACGGCTTTAGATGCCGGAAAGAATTGTTTAAGAAAATTTTCAACTAAAACATCCCATGTGTCAATCGCCCCTTCAGGTAACGATTCTAACCAATCTTTGGCTTCTCCCTTTAAAGTCCAGGGAAACAACATGAGATAGATCTGCTCATCTTCCACTTCTCGGATTTTGAATAGTGTACAAATTCTTTTAAACGTACGAAGGTGTTCGTTAGGATCTTCATTCGGTGCACCACTGAATTGGCATTGGTTAGTTACCATGTGTAGAATTTGTCCTTTGATTTCATAATCTGGCGCATTAACTTCTGGCTTAATAATGGCGTGACCTTGGCCCGTGCGTGTGGCTCTCATTCGATCTTCCATACTTAGAGGTTCCAGATTTTCCATAATTGAATTTGTTGAATACGAATCACTAGAAGATTCTGATTTAATGGTTTGTGGTTCAGTAGGAATGATTAGTGGTTCTGGATCTTGGAATTGTCCCTGAATATTCTCCGGATTCTCAATTGTGAGGTCGGGTTCAAAAGATGGATTATCGGAAATTTGAGTTGGAGTTCTTGGTCGACTGGATGATGATTCTAAAGAAAAATCAACGGCGACAATATTGGCTAGATGTCTTGATCGAGTTATAGGTGGTGAACTTATGAAAGGTGGTGAACGTTTTACTCGGTGCATTCACTGAATATCCTATTAGTTTTTAAAAGGAAAGAAAAATTATATAAGTTATCCAATTAATAGACTTTTCTGATTTTGTCCACGTTTCGAATAGCCAAAAGATGCAGCAGAGGGGCAGGATTCGTTTGGTCTCAATATAATTGAGTACTCTTTGGCTCCAATAACCCGGTCCACGTACAAATCCAACTATTACTACGAACCAGAAAATTTTGATGTCTATTAATTTAACCACTTAAAATAAATTTTCGTAATTTTAAGAAATTTAGATAAGAAGTAGAATAAAAATCTATGTCCTAAAACTAGAATAGCGAGAAATAAGAAAGAAAAAGAGTTCGTCGAAAAAGGTCGAAAAATAAAAGGTCGAAAAATAGGCGTCGAAAAATAAAAATAAGAAAGTAGTGCGAAATACGGCGTCGTAAAATTCTAAAGCACCTAAAACTTAGTCTAAGGAATAAGCACTTAAGGGATTTTACGGCAAAGCCTAAAAATTCTAGAAGTAAAAATAACTATGGCAAAACTAAACTTAATACTAAAAGTTGCGACTATAGTCTAAAAATCTAAAGGTAATAAAACTAAAAAAAACATTTTTTTTATAGACAAAATCTTAAAAAAATATATTTTTTTTAATAATATTTTTTTTTTTTTACGTTTTTTTTTTTTTTTACGTTTTTGTTTTTGTTTTTTTTTTTTTTTTTACGTTTTTGTTTTTTTTTTTTACGTTTTTTTTTTTAAAACGAATTTTTTTTTCTAAAAAAAAATGTTTTTTTTTTACAATTTTTTTTTTTTTTTTTAAAAAAATGATTTTTTTTTACAAATTAATACTTTTTTTTATAATTATTATTTTTTTTTTCAAAACTTTTTTTTTTAATTCATTTACTATTCATGAATAGTAAATGAAAAGAAATTAATTAATTTACTATTCACATGAAAGCGACATGATAGAAATTATTAATTACAATTTACATAATATACCCCTGAAGTATTTAATAAATACGACTTTTTAAAACTTTTACGATTCAAAATATATTCTAAAATATTATTATATTATTATATTCTATTTCAATATTATTATATTATTATATTCTATTTCAATATTATTATATTATTATATTTTATTTCAATATTATTATAATTAAAAATATAGCGTTTTAGCGCTCCCCGGCAGCGGCGCCAAAAACTTGATGATGTGTAGCGTGGTGTACGAAATAGTTATATATTTTTAATGCGGATTGCTACAAAATATGACAAGTTTTAATTATTTATTTACAAATGGGATATACCTAAACCTTGCTACAACACTATAGGCAGTGTACCTAATCGTAGAGTAGTGTAGTTTTTAGTAAGTCCGGTTCGTTCCACAGGGAGCTGGTGATACTTACTATATTTTTAACTATATTTATACAAAATATATATAATTATATAAGTAGTAATATTATTATAAAAGGGGGGTTTTACCGTTTAATGACCGGTTTGTCGATTCTATATTTTAAGCGTAAAGATAAATGACGATAATTAAAGTGCGTAAAATAATGACAATAAATAAAATGACAGTAAATAAAATTGCGAGTAATAAAATGACAGTAAATAAAGATACGATGAGAAATATAATAAAAGAATTATGCTTATTTAAACTTCCGTAATCATGATGTTTGACGTGTTGATTTTAATTTATTACCATGGGTTAATTGTCCTTTGTCCTGGTTTATTTGATACGTCTATCTGGTTTTTGTCCATAATAGTCCATCGGTCATAAAAATAAAGTGCGAGTATCCTCGTCAAATTACCCTTATACCCGAAGTCAAATATTCCAACTGATTAAGGATTTAAACTGTGACGCAGTTATCACTTCTGTCAACAATTACACCAGTTATCACTGTATGTAATCCACCCCTGTTTTAATTAGTTTATGAATATTAATTCATCCACTTGATCAGAATGAATAATCAATTACCCAACCCAATTGATTAATTAAATGATTATAACAGATTCCATATGAACATCACTAAATAGGACAACCATAATCATTATTAATTATTAGGTTAATTAATTTGAAGATAGGTTCGACAGACTCCAATGAGTTGTCACTCAATTAGACAATACCCCCCATCTATTAATAGTCAATAGTTCAATTTCCACAAGTGTCGGTCTTTTGCCCAAACCTTAATTATGGTCCAAAGTTCAATAACCCCTTCTTAATATTTTAGTCCAACATCACGATTACTTCGGCTCAAATAAGCATAATAATAACTTAGTTACGATACATTAATGTAAAAAGGTTGAACATAACTTACAATGATTAAAAATAGCGTAGCGTTACACGGACAGAATTTTGACTTACACACTCAAACGATCTCTATCATAAATCTTATTATTATCATAATTTAAAATTAAAATTAAGATTATTGTTATATCTTATTAAGTTAACATTATGATAGAGATATAGAATATAGATATTGATAATTGATATTGATAAATAAGAAAAAGATAGAAAAAGGTGTGTTTTTACATTACGATTACAAAGCCTTTTATAGGCGAATTTAGAAATTGAATTTTCACTTATGACCCCTGAACTATGCTCAATTAACAACTTTTTATTATTTAATATTATTCTTATTATGAATTATTTAAATATTATATTTTATTCTTGTGCATAGTTGACTCGTAATTTTTACACCGTTGCGTCGAGCGTTGAGAGTTGACTCTGGTCCCGGTTCCGGATTTTCGAACGTCCTTGCGTACAATTTTATATTTTGTACTTTGCGTTTTGTAACTTGTACTCTTGTCATTTTTAGACGTTCCTCATCAATAATTTGAACCTTTTTGATTGTATCTTGTACTTTTGAGCTTTTTGGACCTTTGTGTCTTCAATTCGTCGTTTTCGCCTTTTGTCTTCGCACTTATTTAAAATAAACGAATATTACTTGAAAATGGAACAATTGCAACTAAAATCTTGTCTTTCTTGGGGGATTTTGCTATGAAATATATGTTCCTTTTTAGCCTTATCAGATGTAAAATAATAAGTAGAGTGATTAAGTAATTTATTAAAATGTATAATATATATATATATATATATATATATATATATATATATATATATATATATATATATATATATATATATATATATATATATATGTTTGATTTCTATAAAGAAGTATTATGATATATATATATATATATATATATTGGAGTATATATAAAAGATATAAATGTTATATGTATTGTATGTATAATATAATTATTAGATATTACATAATTAATAAACTGTAATATTAATATAATAAATGAAATTACAAGATAAAAATAAAAATAGTTGTTATAGTAATATTCTTATTACTTTCACTAATATTATTATCATTGCTATTATTATAATTTTAAGGTTATGTTTAGTAAAATGATGATATCAAAAATAAATATTATTATAAATATTGTTATTTTAATTTGTTATATCACTAATGTTATTGATATCATAATTAGTAGAAAAATTATGAATTTAGTTATTAATTGGATTATTATTATTATTATTATTATTATTATTATTATTATTATTATTATTATTATTATCATTAAAATCATTATTGATATTATAAATATTAATATAAAAATAACACAATTTATTATTATTATCATTAGTAATATCATTTATTATATTGTTATTAATAATAATTATTATCATTATTGTTAAGATTATTATTATTATTATCTATATAATTATTATTATTAGTATTATTATTAATATTAATATTAATATATTTATTAATACAAACTATATATAGAATTAGAATATAAACATATATATATATATATATATATATATATATATATATATATATATATATATATATATATATATATATATATATATATATATATATATATATATCATATAGAATTCAGATTCAGTTTCACTTCCCATCACACTTTATCTAAATTTTGTTTTTGTCTAGGATTAGTTACATATCGAAATCAATTGCTATTATTATATATATCGAAATCAATTCGTACGATTTTATTCAAAGTCGTTTATTTTTTTATATGTATCTGTATGGTTGAAACAACATGTCTTCCACCATTCACTATAAATCAAACGAATTTATTAGTATTATAGAGGGAATCATTCAACACCTACTACCATATTCAATCATATCTGAAAAGTCGGATTTTAAATCAGAAAACTTAATAAAAAAAAAGCTGAACCGTTAAAGCCCTGTTCTTGATCCAATTTTCAAAAACTTCAATTTTCAATCAAATCCCAAAATCTAGAAATGCAGATAGGTTAGGAATCTTTATTGAAAACTATCTGTTAAGTTTCAATATCCAATTTTTTATATCAAGATCGAATTTTCGAGTCAAACCTTCGAGTTCAAAAGTCAAACAACATGTTCTTGAGGAAAATTAGGACTCGTTTTGAAGTTTTCAGGTAAATTGAAGGTCCAGAAAGTTTTTATGAATCATTTAAAACATATTTCATTTAGAAATTTTGCTCTGAAACATTATAAAAATTTGAAATCGATTTGGAGTTCTTCGAGTAATATTAACAGACCTGCGTTTTTTTTTTTTTTAAATTCCTTCCTGATTAATCAATTCATCTCACCTTTAAAACCTTTCTGTTTCATATATAAGTTTTTAAATCGAACAAATGATTTAGTTGTTAGAGTGATTGGGTTTCCTGGTCGATGTAAAGTTGAAGAAGAAGAAGAACAGTGGGCGACGGGTTATATTAATTAGAATGGAATTATTAATCAGATAATAGGCAACAGCCCAACGGTTAAGAGGGATGACGGGTTTTCGAGAGGTCGGGGGTTCGTGCCTTGCAGGAGGCACAATTTTTTTAACTATTTCCCAAGGTAGTTTCCTATTATTATTATTATTATTATTATTATTATTATTATTATTATTATTATTATTATTATTATTATTATTATTATTATTATTATTATTATTAATTATTAAGGTGTTAAAAATTGTTAGTACAAACAATAATAAAAATGAATATTATTATCATTAACCAAATTAATAATAAATTCATTATGGTTATTATTGGTATTATCATTATTATTATAATTATTATTACTACTAATATCATATTTATATTTATATATATATATATATATATATATATATACATTAGGGACAATACTATCATTAGTATTAATAAGTATCATAAATATTATTATTATCATTATTAATATAGTATTAATATCATTATTAGGATTATCACTACTATTATTATCATTAATATTTTTATCGTTAAAATTAATACTTGTACCATTTTATGAATAATAATATTATTAATAGCGTTATTACTAATATTATAGTTATTATTAGTACTACAATTATCATTAAAAGTATCATAATTATTACTATTATTATTATCATTATATAAGTATGATTATTTATATTATAATGAGTGTTATTAATATGTAATCACTAAAAACATTAGTACAAGTATCATTAACCGAAAAATTTATATTTTACTGTTATTATTATAAATATCTTTATTTATATCATTAATATAATTATTAACAATAATACCTTATTTAGTAATATTAAGTATTATGATTATTATCATTTTTATCCTAGTATTATTAAAATTACTATTTCTAACAAACAAATGATATATACATACATAAAAATATATTTAATACATATAACATAACGAAAAGTAATATCTTATATAACAAAATAAATATATGAAACATATATATTATTAATATAAAAAGTATATAACTAATAAATTTATATATGGTTCGATTACAACTATGTATATTAATAAATGTACAAATGATATAGGTTCGTGAATCCGAGGCCAACCCTACACTTGTTAAATGTCGTCATATGTATTTTTACTACAAAATACAGTATTGTGAGTTCATTTGATTCCCTTTTACTCTTTACATTTTTGGGACTGAGAATACATGCGCTGTTTTTATAACTGTTTTCTAAATGCTTTTGAGATATATTTTTGAACTGAGAATACATGGACTGCTTTTATAAATGATTGATGAAATAGACACAAATATTCAAAACTACATTCTATGATAGAATTATTTGGATTCAGAGGTTCGATTTAGTAGTTAACGGAGAGATGATTTTGCATTGCGTACGCATTAGCTCCCGTTTTAACTACCATCGGCGGGATGATTTTGCATTGCACGCACGCACTAGCCCCCGATGTATTGTATTGTATTATAGTCGACTTTGTAGTTGGTAACGGAGGGATGATTTTGCATTGCGTACGCATTAGCCCCCGTTTCAGCTACCCTCGAAGGGATGATTTTGCATTGCGTACGCATTAGCCCCCGTTGTAAGAATTATATTGTATTAACTACCACGGTGAGATGATTTTGTCATTGCACTACGCATTAGCTACCGTTGGTGAGTTATTTGAAAGGTTCCGGTGTTCTTCATATGAATGATTTTCCAACAGTGAACAGACCTGCACAGATTATTTTCGAAATATGAGTATCTTGTGGTCTATTATACTATCTGAAATGATTATTTATGATAAACTAATGAACTCACCAACCTTTTGGTTGACACTTTAAAGCATGTTTATTCTCAGGTATGAAAGAAATCTTCCGCTGTGCATTTGCTCATTTTAAAGATATTACTTGGAGTCATTCATGGCATATTTCAAAAGACGTTGCATTCGAGTCGTTGAGTTCATCAAGAATATTATTAAGTCATTTATAGTTGGATATGTTAAGAACTGGTATGCATGCCGTCAACTTTCGATGTAATGAAAGTCTGTCTTTTAAAAACGAATGCAATGTTTGTAAATTGTATCATATAGAGGTCAAGTACCTCGCGATGTAACCAAATGTAATGTATTCGTCCTGATGGATTAGGACGGGTCATTTCAAGGGAGTAGATGAACAACTTTAAAACACGCACTATGACCCGAAACAACCTTCTTCCTCCTCGATTTGAGCTTTCTCTCACAAGGAAACTCTCTCTCTCTCTCTCTCTCTCTCTAAACTTGAAGTGGATGAAGATAAGGTAGGTAAAAGTGAAGTAAAGGCACCCACCAACTGACCCTTAGAGCCTTAAAGTCGTTCCCCAAGTGAAATTACCCATTTACCCCTTTTTAAATATCATAAAGGAGACAGCTGGCCCGCCAGACCATTTGGACGGCGTCCAATGGTCTGGATGGCGTCCAACCCTTCACATTGGGACGGCGTCCCATCATTTTGGACGGCTTCCCGATCAACTGGGGAAACAGGATCTTACAAGGCGCCCCCGGTCCCTACATAAAACCGCCCCTGACAATGTCACTAGTTTACGTGTTACACAGTTACACATGCTATTTAACAATGGGAACGGATTAAATGTGAGACATGTATTATTCACTTCAATTTTTCTATTTTTTTTTTTTTTTGCAATCTTATTTCTTTTATTTCTTTAATTAAATTCTTAATCGTCGTAAAAAGTAGTCTAACCCTTATATTTTACATGTGTTAATTCGCAACCCACAATTTAGAAGGCATACATTATACATTATAATTCATCGAAGACCATTTACTACTCTTAGAAAGTGTATCTTAGAAAGTGTATCAAGGATGAACACTTTTTTTATCGTTATGCAGAGACTAGATGCGTATTCAGGTGATCAATCGATGAATATGGGAATTGTGTGAATGATCGAGATCGGCCTAACCTAAAGTAGTGCATGAATCAATCACCTTTATTATGTACTCTTTCTATAGTGAAAATAAAGAGGTGAAAAGGAAGTACAATTCGATTCAACTTTGTGTAAAACCACAAACCAAGCTGTAAATCAGGGATTGTGCCCCCTTTTTCCATTCCTTCTGCGAACTTTAATCACGAGAATATATAAATATAAACGTACAACACCAAAACCATACGAAACTAACCATACTTGATATCATCTGTATAGGCACGATCCCCACAAAACAACCTTCAATTTCATCGTTCCAACTCTCTCCGTTACATAAACCTTTTTATTTTTATTTTTATTTATTTTGCATGCCTACGTCACTTTTTATTTCGATCAAAATTGAAAAATTAGGGCACGGAACAAACAATTCTCGATCGGTGGTAACATAATCACCAGGTAAGATGTAATCGACGGATAAGTTTGACGAATTACTTTTTCCAGGGTTTGAAGTTTGCGATTAGATAAAATTTTAGGGTTTGGTTTTTGTGGAAAAAACTTTGAATCACGAATGAAAGGTTTGCACGATCGAACGAAGGTTGTGCTCCGGCACCTGCCGCACAATATCTCTCAGACGGCTTTAACGGAGCAGATTGACGCTCGCTTTTCTGGCCGTTACAACTGGTTCTGCTTCCGTTCCGGCAAGAATAGGTTAGGGTTTTACTTGCATTCTTTTAGCTTTGATTTAGTTTATTGTTTGATATTATAGACTATCCGTGGTGAATTATATGCCTTTAGGGTATATTTTTGTTACGTATGTGAATGTGTTTTGAACCATGGAGGTTTATTGTTAAAATTGCTTGTTCTGAATGCCTTTAACTGGGATTAGAACTATAACAGTACACATGTTTGTAGCTATTAGAACAAATGCTTAGGGTTTTTTTGAGCCGATCTAGAGACGTATTATAGATAAGCAAGAATGTAGGATGCTTGATTAAGCATATCGTGTATGACGAAATTATTTTGCGAAGAGAGCAATTAAAGTTCATACATTGTATTTGTTTTGTCTTGTTTTTCATTTCGTTTCTGTTTACGATGCACTGTTGTCAGGACTGTTAGCACACTTTTTAATGTTTATCCCCTCTTTGATCACTTTAAATCTTCTTATTGTTGTGACAGTTGTGCTAAATGTATTAATTGGGGTGTAGGTAGAGTGTAATCCAACTCAAGAAGTGATTTTAATGCACATGTTGCCTGTATACATACATCTTCATCAATCATTTTGAAAGAAGTGTCTCAATTGAGGCTAGCCAATAGTGTTTCTTAACTTGATTTGAAACCTTCCAAAGAACACATATCTGTAGTAGATGAGTGTATATGAATGATTCTAGGCCGTGGCCCATAAGACTTTCTTTGGGGATGAAAGGATCAAGGATGTGTCTTTAAGTGAAGTTGTATGTGGATATCATGCAATAGATGTCAAAGCGACCCGTCTTAGTTATACAAATGTGAACCACAATTCTTATAATAGCTTGATTAGTTGGTTACGTGAATCAGAGATTGAAGTACCTCTTAAACGTTCTATGTTGCATTGAACGTCTCTTTGGCATATTCTTTTTACAATTTCCATTGAACATGTTTGCAGCCTGAAGGTTCAATCCTATTCCAGAGCCTACATTGACTTTAAGCGACCAGAGGATGTCATTGAATTTGCAGAGTTCTTTGACGGACATGTGTTTGTTAATGAGAAGGGTAATACTGACCGTCTTTGTTAAGGGTTCATATGGCATCACAATCGTTTTCTCGTTATTGGACATTCCATTTTTTATCCATTTGCTTTATGTATAGATGTGTAATCTAGGATCATGACTCATATTTTTATCTTCTGTCAGGTACACAATTCAAAACTATTGTCGAGTATGCACCTTCTCAGCGAGTTCCGAAGAAATGTTCCAAGAAGGATGAGCGTGAAGGGACCATCGACAAAGGTATAGCCATATAACTAGTATATTTGCTCTTGCTATACAATTCATTGTCCGTTATATTATGCAAGTAATTAGTAACTTTGTGATGAACATATAGATCCTCAATATATTGAATTCCTCGAATTTATTGCGAAGCCTGTCGAGAATCTACCTAGTGCAGAGATACAGTTGGAAAGAAAAGAAGCTGAACGAGCTGGTTAGTCTCAAAGCTTTTGAATATGTGGACTTATGCAGTGGGGGTTAAACTTGATTGTTTGAAGTGGACTCACAAATTAATATGTAAATTGTGTGATTAAGCCTCTATTTATGTATATTTCTGTTTTCTAGGTACTGCTAAGGAAGCCCCTATAGTTACCGCTTTGATGGATTTCATTCGCCAGAAAAGAGCCGCAAAGAGTGGAGCTCGGGTAGGATTAATGTTTCTCCACATCCTTTATATCATATTAACTTATAAAATATTAAGGTTACTGTTGGCTGTAACATATTAAAGAACTTGTTTGTTTTTTTGTGTTTTTCTTGGGTAAAAGGCATGGAATTATTAGACACGGTGGGCTATGTTAGAGATGTTATGATTTTTTCGTTACAGTTACCGTTTAGATGTCTAATGTCTTGGCCTTTGTAATCTGTTACAGTCTCCACTGTTACATTTTACAATCAAATTTATGTGTACTAATTGTTAGTATCACTATAAAGCTCATTAAGTCTTATATGCACATCCTTTATTTGTTTGTTGACCTATTATAGAGGTCCTTGCCTAATGGGAAATTGGTGAGAAGGGCTAGTGGTGCATCCTCTTCAAGTTCAAGTTCTGCTGCACTGAAACATGGTCCTGAAAGGAGGAAGCCGTCGACCACCACCATGGTATTTGAGTTTTAACATACATTTTTACAAGATGAACTTTTATTGTATTGCTTCATGTGTGAATCACATTAATTTTTTCCCTAAATTTTGTGAAGTTTTTACTGTTATAATAAAACATGAGATGTGCTGTACTGCTGTACAGTTGTATACTTCTACTTTTGTTGAAAGATGTTATGTACACTGAATGTCAAATTGAAAGGGGGATCTGGAATTTTTGTTTATTCAGGTTATGTGATTCGATAGAATGGTATAAATTTATTGACATGGCTGGAGACATCTAGCCCTCAATGCTCATTTTCGGGTCCTGTAAATTTGGATACATTTCTATGATGTGCTTGGTGGATTGTGAAATATATCTAATATCTTGTTCTTTTTTTTAATGACAGTATGTACCACGCGATACTGGGAAAGGCAGAAATGGTAAAGAAAAGTCAAACTATGTTCAAATTCATAAACATGATGATCAGCAGATATCTGAAAAGCCCGTTGTGCCGTCTTCTGGAAGTGTGGTACTGGAGGAAGGAAGGGGTATTGCTTGTCTCTGTGCTTTATCGTTCCATAATTATTTATGTACTCTTTATTGATTTATATGCATATACATACACATATGTACTTTTGCAGTTATAATAATAAAAATCGGTGCAGGTTCTTCTGGAACCTCTGATATCGGGAAAAAGAAAATTTTGCTTATAAAGGGAAAGGAAAAGGAAATTCTCAATGTAAGCCTTTTATTATTATTATTTTTATTTATATTTATATCTGGATAATTCAACAACAATACACAATCCCAGGAATCTGATAACTGTATCTTTTGTTATCTGGGTTCTAGACACAACAGGGCTTATCTTCAATGAAACTTTCTCATGGTTCTGGTGGGCCCAAACAGAACCAGCAGCGGGATGCTAGTAGTGGAAGAATCATTAGAAGTATACTTGTCAACAAGGATGCAAGGCAAAATCAATCAGAAAATAACCATACTTCAAATCGGGATAGTATGGACAACAGAAGACCACCTAGACCTTCAAATGCTGTCCCGTTGTCGAAGGATTCAAATAGATTGCCAGATGATCATGATTTACAGGGATCCTACAGTGAAAAGCAAGACAAGCGTAGTACTAGGAACAAGGACAGACCTGATCGTGGTGTTTGGACTCCCCTTAGGCGCTCTGATGGATCACATGCAAGTGATGAATCCCTAAATTCTCAATCTGCTCAAGTGCCATCAGACTCTGCAGAAGGTTAGTCATTACAGTATGAGTGGTCTAAATGCGCACGCTAGGTAATGAATCAAAATGGCTAAAGTTTGGCGAGGGTTCGGTTTGTTTGACCAGAAATACTTTTTCTTTTGTTCAAACTTTTAAATTTTGTTATTAATAATTAATGTTTCAATTAGGACTACACACAGGGAAATGCTAGCCATGCCTTATGGTTTACCAACAATTAAGAATTAGGATATACGGAGTACAACCATAACTACCAACCAGCTATAGGTGGTTATGGCCGAGTTGTTTTGTCATTAACCACTGAAATTAGTTTTATAACCACCATTTACCAAGTACGAACCTTATAGAAGATGGCTACAAACCGTTAGATACTTTGATTTATAAGCGTTATAACCCTAGGAGTCAACAGTCTCATGTTCCCAAAAATGAAGTGCTGCAAAAGATATATATTATCTCAGCAATAATCTAACTATAACTCTGCAAGAGCTTATGCAAAAAAAAAAATAAAAAAAATACAGTACGTTCTAGAAGACTTGCAACTTGTCCGTCCCACTTAATGCTCTTTTCCCCTGATTTGGTTTGATTCGTTAGATAGCCCGAAAAGACCGATCTTAAGTAAAGTGGATAAAAACATCGTCTTTAGTATTTAAAGGTTTTTACGAGACTTGTAACATAGAACTTGTTAAGTATGTACCATGCAAGCGGCATACGTTGCTTCTTTTTTGTGTATGCGTGTGGAATTCTTACTTGTGGAGTTTATCTCATAATCGTATTCTACATCTGCTCACAGGAAATCATGGAGAATTTAAGCATGACCTGTCATATGCTAGAGGTGGTCGTGGTGTTCATTTCTCAGTTGAAAATGGTTAGCTTTCGTCTTTAAAGCTAAATATTGTACATTCTTGTGTAATATATGTGTACACTATATTTTTAGCGTATGATAAAAAGGAATATTGGTTTATGAGTGAGAGCAGACTAAAATTGTCATGCTTGATATGATGTGTAGATAAACATGTAGGGTCCCACAAGCATGGCAGTCGGCGCGGACCATCTCACAGTGTTGCTAAGGATGCGGATGGGTCTCAAAATTCCGGTGAAGGAAAACCTTCAAAGAGAGGAGTTTCTACTGGCTACTCTTCTCATGAGGTGTGCGTTACTTTTGGGCGAGGCAGAATAGTTATTTGCATTTTCATTTTTTTCCAGGTTCATAACTAATTTAGTGATGTAACATAATGGCTATGCAGAAACAGGTCTGGGTTCAGAAGTCAAGCTCTGGTCCTTAGTCTTCTCAGTAAAGGTATTCTTAACTAAAACTATACCATATTTGTGTTGGAACTTTTGAAACGAAAACAAAATATCTAATATTATTTGAAGACAGCTAATGGGTTGATTTGAAATGGCTTCTTACTGAACTAGGAAATTTTGTATTTTTTTAATACACATTTAAAATGGCAAGTGTTGAGTCTGTAACCAAGGACAAATTCTTTGAAAGAACTGTATGTTATTTTATTCTTAGCTATCTATGTAGGAGTATACTATTATGTACTGGTTTTCATGTTTGATTAAACCGATGACTTTACTGTTGCTGATTTGCAGATGGTTGAAAATACGAATTTTAAACAGTATTGGAGTTTGGAGATGAGGAAGTGTTCTTTAACTAGATTCATGATCTATAAGAAGAAACTAAAATGATCATGAAGTGGAGAAGGCTGCTTATTTATCCGACCCTAGGGGTAGAACAGAGATTCTAACCTATTTACCAACGGAACATGAGTGGGAATCAGTACAGGAACCGAAGTGATGTGTTTTTTTTCTTGCTGTCTCATTAAACGGGAGGCTGCGTGTCCACGAAAGCTATTGTTATGAATCTTGTTCATATGGCTTGGATGGCGGGTGGTCTTTTATATAGGTGAATTTTATGCTTTTAAGGCTGACTGTAAATACCAACCTGAAATGGTGTGTTGCCTTTTGATTATTATGCACATAGATAAGAGAGAGATGAGCATGTATTTAAGGTGTTCTGTAACTGTGGTTTGTGACGACTACATGCCATGCCACCAGCTTTTGTGGTTTGGGTTTTTTATCCAGAAAATGGTGATATTGGTGTTATCTTGTTTTTATCATTTTCTGTGATTGTGTTATTTTGTCAGCGAAACAATTTAGAACACGCCTTGGCTAGGGTTCGGTTTATTTAACCATCAGTTTTATTTTTAGTATGTCTTAAATTAAACAGGGTTAAAGTTTAAACATGTTTTTACCCAAAAGATCAAGTTTGTTTTTAAGAAACTGCTATTGTGTTTGTATGTTATTTTTTACATCCTACATCTCCATATTTTGCCTTTCAAATTTGTTTTTAGAAATTGCTATTGTGTATACATCCTACCTCTCCATATTTCGTCTTTAGCGTGATTGGGTAGTGATGGTGTTAGAGCTAATGTTTTCGTCGTGATTCTGCTACGATGATATTATTTCATCGGGATCAAATTCACCTGTGTTACGAGATCAACGAAATGTCCTATATTTGAGTAAGAATGTTCGTACTTCTCAAATACCCATCAAACATGATAGAGGCTTCTCTGTTGGTATATATTATATTATATCTAATTATATGAAGTCACATGTGCTGCTGAGTGTGTTGCGTGGCCATTTTCAAACTACAAAAAGGAAATTTCAGTTAAACTCCAACGTAACTTAATTTATTTAAAAATAAAATAATAGAAATATTATCTCCGTAGTGTGTGAGAATGGCAGCTTCAGCTACTTTAGGAACTTTATTCTTCAGACCACCGACAACTCATAATCATAATTCTGTGTCTTTTAACAAACCAAAATCCCTGTACGTTAAACGTAATTATTCTAAAGTTGTGGCACGAACGTCTTCAGAGGTAAATACTACCGAGGAAGAAGCTGCTTTATCTTCATCATCTACAATTCCACAAACCAAATCCTTCTCAGGTTACTACTTATTACTACTAGTAATGATGATTGGAAAAATATATACATGTATCAGTTATTATTGATTAATTGATTCTACATTTATCCGCTTTCAGTTTTGGAGCGTAAATTTATTTGTTGGTACATGTGTATCAAATTCCCAATTTTTATGGTTGTTTGACCAAAATTTGAATGTTTTAACCTTCTGCCGTATACTGCTATTGGTACAAGCTATTCAAGTAGAATATTGAAGTCTTGTTACTGGTGGACAATCTCTAAACAGATTTACAAATAAAAAATTGAAAATTTATTACACCAAAGTGTCCCTTAGTTTTTTGATTCTTCCAAAGAAGGTTAATGGTCATGTACTTCCAGTCCAATGTTTAGCAAAATTATAATGTAATTGTAGGGCTAACTGCATGCAGGCAAGGCAGAAGCAGATGTTGTAGTTATAGGAAGTGGTCTTGGTGGATTATGTTGTGCTGGACTGTTGGCTAGATATGGCAAAGACGTTTTAGTTTTAGAAAGCCATGATTTGCCAGGTGGCGCTGCTCATGCGTTCGAGATCAAAGATTACAAATTTGATTCTGGCCCGTCCCTCTTTTCGGGATTTCAATCTAGAGGTCCCCAGGCGAATCCCCTAGCTCAAGTATATATCATATCTTTCATTACAATCGTTATACTGATATGTTGTTATATTCTTTTGTCTTTAAGTTTGTTTAAAGATGTGAAATACAAATGTTGTCAGATATGATTTTATTATGTATCTGCAACTTTGTTCGAGTTTTCATGGTATTCATGATTCAAGGTTTTGGATGCATTGGGCGAGTCAATACCCTGTGTCAAGTATGACTCGTGGATGGTTTATGTACCTGAAGGTGAATTTCTATCTCGCATCGGTCCTACAGAATTTTACAAGGTAGTTTCTTCATACTGGCTGTAAGATAATAATGATCTAGTTTTATAATTGTGTATACCTTATTAGTGAATGGCAAGCTTGCAAAACTCGCTACTCGGGAAGTACTCGGTCGGGACTTCGGAGGGAGTAATCTGCAACTCGGGAATTAATCAGATTGGACCTTTTACACATTAAATAATAAATTTCAAAACTATACGTGTAAATATAGAAGAATACCGGGAGCATTAACGTAAACATAACTTTAATATACTTGTCAAGGAACATAAAAATAATCGTTCATTTGTTCAAAAACTCTAAAATTCTAGCTTAAATTCGTATTAGAATGTTGACCAAATTTGACTTTGACAGAATTTGACCGACTAAATTCAACTTCGATTAACATTCCAATTTTGACTAACAAATCAAATTTTGACCCATTAACCGACGTTAACCGATTAATTAATCCGATTTTGACTAACAAATATGTCAGGACTTAGAGACGTATGCTGGCCCTGATGCTGTGCTGGAATGGCGAAAACTTCTTGTCAGTGACATCATTTTCTTCTCTTCTAAACCATTTTGGATTCATTCGTATGACTTATAAGATTTTATTATTATTATAATAAAAAAAGTGAGTTGATTTAAAACAGGATGCAATACTTCCCCTATCTGCAGCTGCAATGGCTTTGCCTCCCCTATCTATCAGAGGTGACTTGGGTGTTCTTTCGACTGCTGGAGCTAGATACGCACTCTCATTATTAAAATCATTTGCACAAATGGGCCCACAAGGCGCACTTGGTGCTACAAAGCTTTTAAGACCGTTTTCAGAAGTTGTTGATTCATTGGGACTGAAAGACCCCTTCATTAGGAACTGGATCGATCTTTTGTCTTTCTTGCTTGCTGGTGTCAAATCTGATGGTGTACTTTCAGCAGAAATGGTAATGCAACAAGTTTGTCGGTACTTAGCATTTTGCGTTATTTTAGCAAATAATTATAGTCATATAATTATAGTTATTATTAGCAAATAATTATTATTATATAATAGCCAGCTCTATGCCATACGTACATAATAATTATTTGCTAATAGTTATGACATCATGAAGCCGGTTAGAAGTAGACAAGTTTGTTTGAAGTGGGTAAAGTTTTATATTTAATGTATGAATTTTAAAACTTGAAAAAGTGGAACGGGTCAAAAACTCAAATGAGTTAAAAGGGTCAAAAGTTAGTGACCTGATCGGTATTTTTAAATTCTTAAACGTCTACAATCTCTTTACTATTAATATCTTATTGATATACTGTACTTTTAGGCATATCTAATGCGTAAATCATTTCTAAGATCCAAGGAAAAAGGAACAAAAATTGTTAGCTGGTCAACCAACCGTTTTGACCCACATTTTTTTCCCAATCAAAATTACATATTTGACATGACACATTACCCGGACCCATCCACACTGCCCATTTTGACACCTCTGTTCATCTCTCACGTCTTATAGGTTTCTGATATTGTTTATCCATATGTGCAGATTTACATGTTTGCAGAATGGTACAAACCAGGTTGCAGTTTAGAATACCCTATTGGGGGAAGTGGAGCACTAGTTGATGCGCTTGTTCGCGGATTACAGAAATTTGGTGGACGAATCTCATTAAGAAGTCATGTTGAAAATATAGTCATTGAAAATGGACGAGCAATAGGAGTCAAACTTAGAAATGGTCAAGTTAGTAACCAAAACCCGTACTCTATCCATTTAATAAATTCTATTGTATGTGACCTTTCCAAATTTCTGTATGATTTCAGTTTGTGCGTGCAAAGAAAGCTGTCGTAAGCAATGCATCCATGTGGGACACTCTAAAATTACTACCTAAGGAAGCTGTTCCGAAATCATACGAGGAAAGGATTGAGAAGACGAATCAATGCGAGTCCTTTATGCATCTGCATTTGGGATTTGATGCAGAGGTGAGTACCTATACACTGTAATATATACTACTCCGTCTGTCCCAATTTAATAGCTTTTTGGTCCGTCTCAAATTAATAGTTCACTTTCATAGTTTGATAATAAAATATGAGGTCAAGTTCTTTTATACCCTATTTTATACTTGTAAGAAACTGTGGGTAAGAAGTAAAGGGTAAAACTGTAAAGTTAACAAAAACTACAGTGTAATAATGTCGTTCTTAAACGGGGTGTTCTTTGTTTTGTGACTGTTCAATTGGGATGGAGGGAATAGTATTTATCATTGCATCTTCTTGAAATTATAATTTTGAAACATTGTACTAGGTGATTCATATGTGAACGTGCAAAATGTTCTGCTATATGTACTGGGAATTTTTTTAAATGACTCGTACTAATTTTTTCTTGTGTAAAATTATCTGTTTAATAATTATCAAATTAACTTATATTAGGGAATACGGGAAGATTTGGGAATTCATCACATAGTTGTAAATGATTGGAACCGAGGAGTAGATGCGGATCAAAACGTAGTGTTAATATCGGTGCCTAGCGTACTCAGTCCGGATCTAGCTCCACCTGGAAAGCATGTTTTACATGCTTACACCCCAGGGACCGAACCATTTGAACTTTGGGAAGGTCTTGATCGTAGAAGCACAGAATACAAGCAACTCAAAGCTGAACGATCTGAGGTAGTAAATTCACTGGCTCTTTTTTCATTTCAGTTTCTTGCCTTTGTTAATTTTCACACTTGAATAATATTTTTAAAACAACTAAACAATCTGATGAAATGGTGTAAACTTGTAGTTTCAATTTCCACGATATTGTCCCAGGTGCTGACAATTGAGAACTTTAGGTTTTTTAGTAGTGGTGGTAATTTGGGTAGGCCGATGGGTCAAAATGTTAATTTTTGTACATGTCATGTTTGTTTGACAGGAAAGAAAGCGGGTTTTCTTTCAAATCGTTTGTTTTTTAAATTTTTAATTAACAGCTAATGTGTAAAATTTAGTCTCAATTTTCTTATAATATGATTAGGAGCTTTTTTGTGCAACAAATAGACACTTTAGGTGACATTTAATCCATCATCCTTCTATGTTATTTGCCTACCGTTGTTGACTCGACATTTTTACAAACAAAAAAGGTTGAAATTTCCCCATGGAGTCTCTACTACCTTTTCACATTTTTATCATGTGAAACACTAAGTTCACTCCTTGATTTATGTCCGTTTATATCCGTTTACTATTTAATTTATACATCAAAATCAAATTATAACCGTGCAGGTAATGTGGAAAGCAGTGGAGCGGTCACTGGGTCCAGGATTTAGTCGATATAAATGTGAAGTGAAACTAGTAGGAACACCATTGACACATCAAAGATTTCTTAGAAGAAACCGAGGAACGTACGGGCCCGCAATTCAAGCCGGGAAAGACTCGTTTCCTGGACACCCGACTCCAATCCCGCAACTTTATTGTTGTGGAGATTCTACTTTTCCGGGAATTGGAGTCCCTGCAGTTGCTGCAAGTGGTGCCATTGTTGCTAATTCATTGGTTTCGGTTTCTCAACACTCCGAACTTCTTGATGCTGTTGGAATATGATTCATAGCTTTAAGGTTGCTGTTCATATTCTTGATGACTTTAAATCATTGTAGCAGATTACATAAAAAAAAGGTGGTATATATATATATATATATATATATATATATATATATATATATATATATATATATATATATATATATATATATATATAACTAATAACGGTTACATGCTCTTTGCGCGCGGCCTAATTAAATTTGTAACGATGATTTGATAATAATGGTCACTTTATGAGAAGATGTTCTTCTAATTTGTACATGTTGAATATTTGCTTTTGAAAAAATGAATATGTTTGAAATTGTTCATGAAGGACACAAAGCTTACTCTTGGTAGAATCATGGAAATAAACCAATAAGAAAATGCCCTCCTCTTTGGTATTGGAATGTCAAAATCAAAGCATTTTCCTAAGACACTTTCGAACACTTTGAGCAAGGCTAACATGTCAAAACCATTAACTATCTTTTGCAAGTCTTTTCTGAAATAAAGAAGTCAAAGATTTCAACTCAAAACATTCAAATAGGTCTATAATGGCTAGCAAATCTATAATGGCTAGCAAATCTGGAAAGAAGGCAAGGCCGGATATTGGGCCGTGCAACCCGTGCAGCCGCACAGAGCCCAATATCTATAGAGGCCTAAAAAAATATATTCTAATGTTGCATTTAATGATTAATAATTTAAAAAACCAAAAAAGAAAATACACCATGCTATGTTTTCTATTGAATTTGATACTATGTTTTTTACATCCGTTATTTTAATTGATCATGGTAATTATTACTTTATTAGTATTATTAAACTTTATTATTATATAACTGAAAATTTTGTGTGTATAAGGTGAGACGACCCGTCCTAATCCATAAGGACGAATACAATAACATATGATTACATCGCGAGGTATTTGACCTCTATATGATACATTTTACAAACATTGTATTCGTTTTTAAAAGACAAACTTTCATCACATCGAAAGTTGACGACATGCATACCATTTCATAATATATCCAACTATCAATAACTTAAATAATATTCTTGATGAAACTCAACGACTCGAATGCAACATCTTTTGAAATATGTCATGAATGACTCCAAGTAATATCTCTAAAATGAGCAAATGCACAGCGGAAGATTTCTTTCATACCTGAGAATAAACATGCTTTCAAGTGTCAACCAAAAGGTTGGTGAGTTCATAGGTTTATCATAAAACAATATAATTCACCATTTTGATAGACCACAAGATTTAAATATAGTACACCTATCTCGTGTACGAAACCATTTTTCATAATGCTTAGCAGAGTAGGTTCGTATCCTTTTACCCCTGTAGGTTGCCTCGCGATTTTTAATAACCGTACACATATCTCGTGCACAAAAATAACATACACATAACCTGTGTATAAAATCATTCTCTCGATACATAACATTCACTTTGCTTTCATAGCTTGGCTTGGTAACCGATCTTAACATATAATGCGCATCAATAATATCCCCAAAATAAACAGAACTTTCAGTCTGTAATAATATATAAACCTCGAAGTACTAAACACCACGCCCACTAGCTCTTTCGTCTAGTGAACATTCTGGGTGGGGGTGTTAAACCCGGTAGCTACCTTTAGGATTCGCGTGAATTAGGGGCCATACCCGTTTCCTAATTCTTAGGTTACCAAGCTATAATAATCAAGGGGAAATATTCACATCAATTGATGGCAATCATCATGTCCACCTAATTTAATAATAATCAACAGAACTTCTGTCTGTATAATAATTCATTCGAATAATGTTTTGCTTGTGTCTATCTCGTCAAACATTTATAAAAGCAGTTCAGGTATTCTCAGTCCAAAAATATAGATTGTAAAAGCATTTAATAAAACAGTTGTAAAAACAGCGCATGTATTCTCAGTCCCAAAAATGTAAAGAGTAAAAGGGAGCAAATGAACTCACTATACTGTATTTTGTAGTAAAAATACATATGACGACATTGAACAATGCAGGGTTGACCTCGGATTCACGAACCTATATCATTCATATATGTATTAAAACATATATTTGTAATCGAACAAATATATATATATATATATATATATATATATATATATATATATATATATATATATATATATATATATATATATATATATATATATATATATATATATATTAGTGATATCATTTTTATATTAATAATTTATAGGTTTCATTATTTATTTAAATATATTCATTTCATATATTTTAAATAAATAAAGATATTAATATAGTTAAGTTATGTATAGTAAATATATCTTTATATGAAGATCATTTGTTTGTGAAATTGTTAATTATGATAATATTAATTTTAGTAATAATAATGATATTTTATAATAATAATGATAAAAGTGATAATAATAATGTTAATAAGAATAATGATATTAATAATGATAATAATACTAAATTATATTATAATTATAATAACCCTAATAACAATAGTTATAATAATTTTAGTAATTCCTTGAAATCATAATTTAATTAAAATTTTAATTAAATTATTTTCATAATAATCTTTATATCTAAAATTTCTATATTTATAATCTTAATAATATTATTAAAGCCTTTATATCCCTAATCATAATAATCATAAACTTCGTTTTAAATTTCTATACTAATGATTATAGCTTCTTATTAATTTGTATCTATAATCATAATTTTTACATGTACTCATATAGTTATAACTAATTTTTATAATTTTTATCATATCATCTTTGATTATATATTGATGTTATTAACATATTTAGTATCCTTGGGATCATAGTAATAATACTAACAATAATAATAATAATAATAATAATAATAATAATAATAATAATAATAATAATAATAATAATAATAATAATAATAATAATAATAATAATAATAATAATAATAATAATATTAGCAATGGTAATACTAATAATTTATAAATGATAATACTAGGACTAATAATGATAATATCATAAATTATATTATTAATCATTTTGTTAATAATAATATTTACATGATAATAATAATAATAATAATAATAATAATAATAATAATAATAATAATAATAATAATAATAATAATAATAATAATAATAATAATAATAATAATAATAATAATAATAATAATAATAATAATAATAATCAAAGTAATAATAATGATAACAATAATTAATAATAATAATAATAAGGAAGTATTAATAATTAGGATATAACAACTACCTCAAAATAGATTTAAAATAAAAAGAATGCCTCTGCCCAGGATTGAAACCCCGACCTCTCGCTACCCTATTACTCCAACAGACCAGCTGAACCAAATTCTTTTTTCCTGATTTATAACCCATTTAAATTCTTTTAAACCCTTTTCTGTTATATCATTCTTCTTCTTCATCCAAGTCGACTAAAAGCTTGAGACCAGTTAATAATGTTTTACATACCTAGTTTTAGGATTTAAAATAAATATAAAAACGATTTGTGATTAATCAATTTAATTCAAAACAAAATAAAATAAAACTGGAACAGATAAAAAAAAATATTCATTTTTAAACTTAAAATCAATCTCGACTATAGGGTATGTTTTATACCACGATTCCTTCTTGAAAAAGATTATAAATTATCAGTAGAATCTTTCTAAGTTATCAATTTTATCTGAATCCTCAAAATGAATTTCAATTTTCCTCAAGAACAATTCGGCTGACTTTTTGAAATTAAGGTTTGACTCAAAAATTCGAAGTTGATATAACTAATTGGGATTTGATGTTTTGCAGAAAGTTTGAGCAATAGATTCCTTACAAAACCTCATTTACACTTTTTGAAATTGATTTCAAAATTGAACGTTTTGAAAAATAATATCAAAAACAGAGTCGACTAGTTACAGCTTCTGATTTCCTGTTTTAATTCGATGGTTTTGAGTTGGTTATTATTGGTAATGGATAGAGTTATTGAGAGTGGATTGGAATGACTGCAATGTACCCTGAATTGGTCGTTTATAAAAGGGAATGTGTGTACCAATTTCCCAATCAGACAAGAAAAGAAAAGAAAAACATAAATAATAAAATCAAAAGCTGAAAAGGAACTCTATGTCATAACCCGACCTTAACCATAAGGACGAATACAATAACATATGATTTCATCGCGAGGTATTGACCTCTATATATGACATTTTTCAAAAACTGCATTCGTTTTTACAATACAAACCATAGCTTTTATTACAAATACAAGGTTTAAACAACTTAATAATGATTATCGTTTAGCGATAATCTTAGACTTACAAACTTTACATGTGATAATAACAATACGACTTCCAACATATTTTACATTACAAATCCTCCGATATGCAGTTTTATTTTTGACACAAATATGCATACTCAAGATCTTGCTTAAATTCAACATGTTGCAGCGGAAGCTTTTAGTTATCACCTGAGAATAAACATGCTTAAAACATCAACATAAAGTTGGTGAGATACAGGTTTAATGCCGGCAGCGTTATAAATATAGACCACAAGATTTCATATATAAACGTTCTAATAAAAATATTCTAAGTTGTTGAGCACTTGATAACCATACTTAACATTTAATCAACGTCGCATATTCCCTTTATTATGAAATCTTACTACACCGTACCAAGTGTAGTCACCGAAACGAAGTACTGTGCAACCGTTGAATACTGGTCGTCTAGTCCGGTTGGGGTTGTCAGGCCCGATAGATCTATCAACAGGATTCGCGTTTACAATACCTCATGTAAATAGTAGTTACCAAGTTACAGGGAAGTATGCCAGTGGTACAACTCAACGTAGAATATATATTTTTAATCACTTGTGTCCATAACGTAAATCATAAAATGCATGTATTCTCATCCCGAAATATTTAGAGTTTAAAAGTGGGACTATATACTCACTTTTGTCTTGAAGGTATTTAACTCGACTTGGTCTCCGATAGATATCACGAACCTAACCATATATATAATATATCAACATTATTTTCTTTTTAAGTAATCGTTATATATATATATACATATATATATATATACATATATATATATATATACTTTTAATACTTTTAATATTTTCTTAGTCCGTAGTTAGCAGTCCGATGTTAGTGGTCCACAATTAGTTGCTTAAATAAAATAAATAAAGACCCCATCGTATTCGTATTGATCAGAATTAATCTCGACCCATGGTACCATGTTGTCAAGTGACGTGTTGCGTACATAAAGTACCGTGTTGTCAAATGACGTGTTGCGTACAATCATGAAGTCTTATGATTAATCTTCTCGTGTTGTTTACGGGTGGTCCTGAAATATATAAAATCAAATCATAAGTAAATATATATTAAATATTATGTTAATTAGCCAAGATATGATTAACCCGATTTTGTCATAATATGATATATTACAGGTCTTGAAGTGTTTTTAAAAATCAAATTAGAAGGATCTATTTAGTTTGCGAACAAGTTTGAAATCACTCAAACTATGTTCTTGTTGTTAAAATTTTACAACACAAAATAAGATAGCTATATAAATATGAATCGAATAAGGTTATGAATAAGGTTACTACCTCAAGTTACTTGGACAAAGCTACTGGAAAAGGTAAGAAAAATCTTGGAATCAAAAGAGTGGTGGAGTGGGATTGAAAGATTGGAAGTAATCTCCTTGAAATCGGATGACTATATTGATACGTTCTTGAGTAGGTAAATGAAGAGAGATTAGGGAGTGAATTAACTTGAAAGAAAATTGGAAATGAAATTGTATGTGTGTGTGTGCAAAATAGCATGATTATGGGATGGATATATAGGAGATTTAGTTTGTTTTCTTGCACAAAAGTCACACATGAGGTTAAATGGCTGGTTCCCTGATGTGTCGTAAAGTGGTATATGAATTGTCGTATAAAATAATATGGAAAAATACCGATTAAAGATTGCTACACACTAACGGGCAGTGTACCCGATCGTGTAGTAGTATAGTAACTGGTTTAATTCCGTGTATCGTTCCAAGGACAGTTGTATTAGTCAAACTAGAATTATAAACTATATTATGATTAACTAAGTAAATGAAATTTAAAGGTACAAGATTTATGTTTTGTGGCTTATTTAACGATTAGCCAAATCAGAGAAGAGTAAAAGTAAAAATAATATTTTTGGTCTTTTAAGTTTATAAGTGCAAGGAAAGCAATTAAGATAGTTTTGATATCAAAGAGATGAAATATGCTCATCTAGACTTTTTACCCTCGATGTGAATGTTTATTTAGGATTAAGATCGGATCGATTGGTTATGCACGAGAACTAATTGATCAGTTTACCAAGAGTAGTCTTGAATAAACACTCAAACGGGATTACACGACGCAAGTGATGTTCTTGTCATCTAAGACCTCCTATTTGTAATTAACTAATTCAACTAGTCTAAAGACTTGAAGAATGATCAAGTCAATGGTGTGTTGATCATGATCCACTCCTATGTCAACTAATGGTTTAGCTTAGTTCATTCCCTTGGTCTGGTTAAATGTTCAATTCACCCAACCCAAGTAATCAATTAAGTGTGGTAATAAGATCCCTATAAATGTCACTAGATAAGGCAAATTACTAACACCTATTAGTTATATGGAATTGAGTAGTGAAAATATGCATGACAGATTCTAGGGAATTGATCGTTCACCTAGACAACTACACATATCAATTAAGATATCTGAGAGTATCTACAAGAGTCGTTCTTACATTCCTATATAGATTAACCGTTTGAACGCAACTTACCCCTTTTGGTAAAAGACGGGCAAACACTTGTCACTAGGTGTAAATCAATATACTAAATCAGCAAGATGGTGTTTCTTAGTTGAATAAATATACTAACTAGTTGAATCGAAAAGATTAAACTTAACAAGAATGGTTCTTGTATTCAAACATCAAACTATCGTGCACGGTAACTATCAATCAAAAGTAAACATTCAACATCTCGGTTATTTATCTAGATGAACATAAAAGGAACTAGCCAACAATCATGCTAGAAAACTTAAACATAACAGTAACAAAGATAGAATTCATTGTAAATACAAGATTGACCTTTTTAGAGTAATCTTGGATGAAGCCCTTGAATGATCATTGAATCTTCAATGACTTTAGTGTTTAGATGCAGTTTGATAAGCTCAAGAACTGTTTTGAATGATATGTTTTCGTCTCTGAACAGAAAGAAAACTGGCACACTTGAAATGAAGCTGGAAAGAGGTTTAAAAAGGCTGAAAAGTAGCTGGAAAGCACTGTGCGCGGAGCACACTACTCACCTACCACACTTTTACTTTCCAGTTCACGATCGCACTTCAATTTGGACGTTTCAGGTACTTGTGCGCGGCGAAGTACGCGGCGCTCTCTGTTGTGCGCGGCGCGCTCTGTTGAACTTGCGCGGGGCGCTCTCTGGTTTCCATTTTAATCAAATGTTCTGATCAAATTTTTGAGTGCGCGGTGGTGTGCGCGGATAGTGCGCGGCGCGCACTGTAGCTTTCATTTTTATGTTTCTTCGTTTCTTGTTCTGGTTTTGATCTTTGAGTTGTTTCATTCATTATCTTCAACATTTCTTCAAGTATTCAATGATTCTATGCTTAGTTACAATACAACGGAATAATAATGGAAATATTACAAATTCGTATGAAATAACCGACGATAGGACTTGATATTGTGACTAATGATATGTCTATTTTGAGTAATATCAAAATCCCCCACACTTAACTCTTGCTTGTCCTCAAGCAAGTCTTGTTCTAATCATGCGTATACAAAACACAAATATATATGAATCAAAAATATTGTTTGAAGTACATTATACACAAATCACACGAATCACGCAAAACACACACAAAGACTCACGCTATATGGTATACAATTTTCACACGATTCACACGAAGTACACAAAACACACACATTATTTTGTAACACAACTCACGCTATATGAACACATGTTTACACAATTGGAATACACACTCGTGAGGGTACACACACAATTTATGAAACACACGCACACATTTGGATTGCTTGGGAGAGGTGAACTTCGGTGAAAGTTCTTTAAAAATTTGGATCCTTAGGGAAAATTGGATCTTTGAGAAAACGTTTTAAGATTTTGAAAATGTCATTGCTAGTTTTTTTTTTTTTTAACTAGACACGTTTTCCGGTTTTAACCTCAAATTCCGGTTGAGGGTAACTGAAAACCGAAGTCTCAGTCGGTGATTAGCAAGCTATTCGCCCCCATGATTGTAGTATCATGGAACTCTTAACCGGGCGCCCCCTGACGCGATATAAATATCGGTCTTTCATGACAATTTTGTACAATTAAGATCAAGGGTTAAAAATGCGAAGACTAAGCTATCGCGCGGGACAGATCCTGCTCCAGCTTATACACCGTAATCGGTCTTGCACTGGATAGCGACTTGGATTTACCCTACCAAGTTTATTTTCGGGTTTGAAAGTTCAAGACTTTCCCTTCCCACTGTACCTTATATCGTGAAATGATATTAGTATGAAATGACATAGTTTAGGAAGTTTGCTATATCAAGTAAGGCGAAATTCGGAAGACTTTACTTCCTTCAAGGATGAACTAGATGCATCTTTTCGTTTAGTGACTTTTATTCCTTTTTCAAGCCAAACGTACTTTAATCGTTTTAATTTTGCAAAATTTGTGATAGTAATTCGAAAAGATTGGTAAAATCCCCCACACTTGGCTTTTTCGTTAAGGCTTTAATAATTATTTCCATTAAGAATGTGGTAAAACATGTTGATTATCCCTTTTATATGATTACTAGTTTTATGACTTTTAACCGAAATAAATTCAATCATTTGGTTGTTTCTAAATTTGTTTCGTGATAATAATTTTGGTTTATACACCTAGTTTTAAAATCTACAAATTTTAAACAAAATTTGAATTTATGAAGATAAAATTTCAAAAAAATTTCACCATTCCATTGAGAATTCGAAAGTAAGCCAAGATGTACCCGAGAGAATTACCTCCCCCCACACTTAAGATTAAGTAAGGCCCTCATTACTTAAAATCAAAAAAAATTAAAAAATTCACGAGGGCATTTGTGTGAAAAGAGTTCGAAAAACCTTGATAATAAGCCTGAGATCGTGAAACTTAGGTGAGCGATGGCGCTGAACTTAATGCCAGCATAAGAACATCTTTCATTCCTTGATCTCTATCACAAATTCCAAAATGTTTGTACGTCGCTGAACTTAATGCCAGCATCACTAAACCTTAACAATAAGAAATAAACAAGCACACAAAAATTAAATAGATAAAAATGGTGTTTTTAACACAACCACCACAAACATTAGTCTACAATACAAATATTCAAATTATTACAAACCAAAGTTTCTGAAAAATCACCAAATTGTTACCAATCATCAAATAAGGTACATTTGCCCTCTAATCATCACTAGAGAAATTACCAAAAGGCCATCCGGAGTAGGTTCCCGAACCATCATTTCGAGGTCTCTCGCGCGGGTATTGGTCCTCAAAGCGCGTCTGTGCATCCTGCATAGCCGCTTGCTCATCGTATAAGGGAGGACTCGGAATTCTGTTCGGTGTGTTATAATAGGTCGGGTTTTGGTAGGAAGTGGCATAATAATCCTGTGGGTTTTGCATATACAAACTAACATTATGGCGAAGCCAATCGCCCCTGTAATTCCCCCACCTTTGATCATACCTTGAAGCCCTATTATGCTCCCGTTGTTCTTCCTGAAATTCGTTAAATTGTCGCCTTTGTTCTTCATATTGGTCATCTCTGTGTTGATAACCAACCCGAAAATCATGAAAACCGGAAATCACTTCCTCCAACTCTTCTTCCCGTGTCCTTTGCGTCTGCCTACGCCTTCTCCTTTGAAACTGAGGTAATTCTTCTTCACTTTCAGGATCCTCCATGTGAACCTCCTCCTGCACATTTTCTCGTCCGACACCGCTACCACCTGCTTCATGATCGTGGGCACGGGGTGGGTTTTGAAGTGGTTCCATCCTAGGAACAAAGGGAATGAGCCGATTGTGTTGGTCGAGCTGCAAAAATTGGGCATTGATATAGTATATACTTCCCAAAGGTTCCATCATGTCTGGATTTGCTACTAGCTGGTCAAAGTTAATTCCAAACGAGCTCGCTATTCGAGTGATATAGTGACCACCTACAATAGAGTTTATATTTCTTGTCCCTGTTTCGTTTAGATATTTTGCCACGGTGGTTGGAATATCAACTGGACTTTTATTGTAGATTTTGTCCATCAGAAAAACGTCTAGCCTCGTTACCTTGTTGTTTCCTTCCCTTCTTGCATTGAATGTGCAAGAAACCAACCTCTGAATTAACTTCGCCTCTTGATGATGTATTTTCGTGAATGTGCTTCGACTAGCAGCGAATTGGTAATTACTTATGTCGCTCCAAAAAATTCTGGGATTGTACCTGGAATCGTAATACTCTGTCTGTCGGAGATATGTGTCCAATTGATTGTCATCTAGCTCGTTATATATGTCCAAAGCACGAGCTAAATCGATTTGGCTCATTGATCGAGCCAAACCTCCCAATCTAAACCTCATAAAATCCTGCCCTCTCGGATTTAAAATGCATTGAAAGTTCAGAGTTGCGATGAATTCCTTGCACAACTCGGGGTAAATGGTTTCATTTATCCGCATAACCCTTTCCCATGCCCGAATTGTGATTTCTTGTCCGGATGACAATTGGTGTTTCACCTCTAACATTCGTGCGACTCTATTGTACTCTCTTGCTTGAACCAATGGTTCCGGGTCAAAATACCAAGTGGCCTCACATTTTTTTCTTACCACCCATTCATATTCTTCCGCGTAGTCCTCATGATCCCGGACATAAGCTAACCAAACAACAGGATCATTTTGATCCGGTACGGGTGCTTGTTGTCTTCCTTGGTTTGAACCTTGTCCTTGTTGGGCCGCTTGACTAGATGACCTTGTCTACACATAAGAAACAACACCAAAACAAAAAGGCATATAGAAATAATACCTTGTTAGTGTTAGGTTAAATCAAAAATACATGTTCAAAGATACATATAGCAATAGTTATGTTAATCCTTCAAGCAAATAAATCATTTTAAGAGCAAAGATTATCATGACTAGTATAGCATTATAGAAACCAAATTTGAACATAATCCTTAAGCACAATTTAACTCATCATGTTATTGTTACTGTAACATCCCAGGTAACACGTTCCCCGTAGCATGATATTGTCCGCTTTGCCCGTAGGCGCACGAATTTTTCTTGGCGACCAAAGACGACGAACACTTTCCCAGGAGGTCACCCATCCTGGTAGTGCACTCATCCGAGCACGCTTAACTGCAGAGTTCTCATGAGATCTACTGCGCTTGTGGTCCCAAAACGCGTCATGCTAGGAAAGGTCTCCACACCCTTATAAGGCATGCTTCGTTCCCCTCTCCAACCGATGTGGGACGGATGTAACACGGATGTTACAATCCTCCCCCCTAATGGGACACAGCATCCTCGTTGTGCACGTTTGGTCCGGGGCCTAGCTCTGATACCATCTGTAACATCCCAGGTAACACGTTCCCCGTAGCATGATATTGTCCGCTTTGCCCGTAGGCGCACGGATTTTTCTTGGCGACCAAAGACGACGAACACTTTCCCAGGAGGTCACCCATTCTGGTAGTGCACTCATCCGAGCACGCTTAACTGCAGAGTTCTCATGAGATCTGCTGCGCTTGTGGTCCCAAAACGCGTCATGCTAGGAAAGGTCTCCACACCCTTATAAGGCATTCTTCGTTCCCCTCTCCAACCGATGTGGGACGGATGTAACACGGATATTACAATCATGTCATAACCCGACCTTAACCATAAGGACGAATACAATAACATATGATTTCATCGTGAGGTATTGACCTCTATATGCGACATTTTTCAAAAACTGCATTCGTTTTTACAATACAAACCATAGCTTTTATTACAAATACAAGGTTTAAACAACTTAATAATGATTATCGTTTAGCGATAATCTTAGACTTACAAACTTTACATGTGATAATAACAATACGACTTCCAACATATTTTACATTACAAATCCTCCGATATGCAGTTTTATTTTTGACACAAATATGCATACTCAAGATCTTGCTTAAATTCAACATGTTGCAGCGGAAGCTTTTAGTTATCACCTGTGAATAAACATGCTTAAAATGTCAACATAAAGTTGGTGAGATATAGGTTTAATGCCGACAGCGTTATAAATATAGACCACAAGATTTCATATATAAACGTTCTAATAAAAATATTCTAAGTTGTTGAGCACTTGATAACCATACTTAACATTTAATCAACGTCGCATATTCCCTTTATTATGAAATCTTACTACACCGTACCAAGTGTAGTCACCGAAATGAAGTACTGTGCAACCGTTGAATACTGGTCGTCCAGTCCGGTTGGGGTTGTCAGGCCCGATAGATCTATCAACAGGATTCGCGTTTACAATACCTCATGTAAATAGTAGTTACCAAGTTACAGGGAAGTATGCCAGTGGTACAACTCAACGTAGAATATATATTTTTAATCACTTGTGTCCATAACGTAAATCATAAAATGCATGTATTCTCATCCCGAAATATTTAGAGTTTAAAAGTGGGACTATATACTCACCTTTGTCTTGAAGGTATTTAACTCGACTTAGTCTCCGATAGATATCACGAACCTAACCATATATATAATATATCAACATATTTTCTTTTTAAGTAATCGTTACATATATATATATATATATATATATATATATATATATATATATATATATATATATATATATATATATATATATATATATATATATATATATATATATATATATATACACTTTTAATACTTTTAATATTTTCTTAGTCCGTAGTTAGCAGTCCGATGTTAGTGGTCCAAAATTAGTTACTTAAATAAAATAAATAAAGACCCCATCGTATTCGTATTGATCAGAATTAATCTCGACCCATGGTACCATGTTGTCAAGTGACGTGTTGCGTACATAAAGTACCGTGTTGTCAAATGACGTGTTGCGTACAATCATGAGGTCTTATGATTAATCTTCTCGTGTTGTTTACGGGTGGTCCTGAAATATATAAAATCAAATCATAAGTAAATATATATTAAATATTATGTTAATTAGCCAAGATATGATTAATCCGATTTTGTCATAATATGATATATTACAGGTCTTGAAGTGTTTTTAAAATCAAATTAGAAGGATCTACTTAGTTTGCGAACAAGTTTGAAATCACTCAAACTATGTTCTTGTTGTTAAAATTTTACAACACAAAATAAGATAGCTATATAAATATGAATCGAATAAGGTTATGAATAAGGTTACTACCTCAAGTTACTTGGACAAAGCTACTGGAAAAGGTACGAAAAATCTTAGAATCAAAAGAGTGGTGGAGTGGGATTGAAAGATTGGAAGTAATCTCCTTGAAATCGGATGACTATATTGATATGTTCTTGAGTAGGTAAATGAAGAGAGATTAGGGAGTGAATTAACTTGAAAGAAAATTGGAAATGGAATTGTATGTGTGTGTGTGCAAAATAGCATGATTATGGGATGGATATATAGGAGATTTAGTTTGTTTTCTTGCACAAAAGTCACACATGAGGTTAAATGGCTGGTTCCCACATGTAACATCATGTCTAGTGGCTGATCATTGAAGTTTATTGTTGGTATATACCAATAGTAAATACGTATAGAAGCTGGGTATGATACGGTTACATATAACCTAGATATACTTGTAGAAATTTTGAGGAATCGGAACGAGAATTCAAATATGAACGGGTTTATAACTGTAAAAGAGGCTCAAAACTGGGCTTTTATTTTTGGGTCAAACCGGGCCAAAATAAAATTTTAAGACATTTTTAATAAAGCAATTTTAAGACATTTTCAATTAAGTGTGGTAATAAGATCCCTATAAACGTCACTAGATAAGGCAAATTACTAACACCTATTAGTTATATGGAATTGAGTAGTGAAAATATGCATGACAGATTCTAGGGAATTGATCGTTCACCTAGACAACTACACATATCAATTAAGCTATCTGAGAGTATCTACAAGAGTCGTTCTTACATTCCTATATAGATTAACCGTTTGAACACAACTTACCCCTTTTGGTAAAAGACGGGCAAACACTTGTCACTAGGTGTAAATCAATATACTAAATCAGCAAAATGGTGTTTCTTAGTTGAACAAGTATACTAACTAGTTGAATCGAAAAGATTAAACTTAACAAGAATGGTTCTTGTATTCAAACATCAAACTATCGTGCATGGTAACTATCAATCAAAAGTAAACATTCAACATCTCGGTTATTTATCTAGATGAACATAAAAGGAACTAGCCAACAATCATGCTAGAAAACTTAAACATAACAGTAACAAAGATAGAATTCATTGTAAATACAAGATTGACCTTTTTAGAGTAATCTTGGATGAAGCCCTTGAATGATCCTTGAATCTTCAATGATTTTAGTGTTTAGATGCACTTTGATAAGCTCAAGAACTGTTTTGAATGATATGTTTTCGTCTCTGAACAGAAAGAAAACTGGCACACTTGGAATGAAGCTGGAAAGAGGTTTAAAAAGGCTGAAAAGTAGCTGGAAAGCACTGTGCGCGGCGCGCACATAAGGGGTGCGCGGAGCGCACTACTCACCTACCACACTTTTACTTTCCAGTTCACGATCGCACTTCAATTTGGACGTTTCAGGTACTTGTGCGCGGCGAAGTGCGCGGCGCTCTCTGTTGTGCGTGGCGCGCTCTGTTGAACTTGCGCGGGGCGCTCTCTGGTTTCCATTTTAATCAAATGTTCTGATCAAATTTTTGAGTGTGCGGTGGTGTGCGCGGATAGTGCGCGGCGCGCACTGTAGCTTTCATTTTTCTGTTTCTTCGTTTCTTGTTCTGGTTTTGATCTTTGAGTTGTTTCATTCATTATCTTCAACATTTCTTCAAGTATTCAATGATTCTATGCTTAATTACAATACAACGGAATAATAATGGAAATATTACAAATTCGTATGAAATAACCGACGATAGGACTTGATATTGTGACTAATGATATGTCTATTTTGAGTAATATCAAAATCCCCCACACTTAACTCTTACTTGTCCTCAAGCAAGTCTTGTTCTAATCATGCGTATACAAAACACAAATATATATGAATCAAAAATATTGTTTGAAGTACATTATACACAAATCACACGAATCACGCAAAACACACACAAAGACTCACGCTATATGGTACACAATTTTCACACGATTCACACGAAGTACACAAAACACACACATTATTTTGTAACACAACTCACGCTATATGAACACATGTTTACACAATTGGAATACACACTCGTGAGGGTACACACACAATTTATGAAACACACGCACACATTTGGATTGCTTGGGAGAGGTGAACTTCGGTGAAAGTTCTTTAAAAATTTGGATCCTTAGGGAAAATTGGATCTTTGAGAAAACGTTTTAAGATTTTGAAAATGTCATTGCTAGTTTTTTTTTTTTTTTTTTTAACTAGACACGTTTTCCGGTTTTAACCTCAAATTCCGGTTGAGGGTAACTGAAAACCGAAGTCTCAGTCGGCGATTAGCAAGCTATTCGCCCCCATGATTGTAGTATCATGGAACTCTTAACCGGGCGCCCCCTGACGCGATATAAATATCGGTCTTTCATGACAATTTTGTACAATTAAGATCAAGGGTTAAAAATGCGAAGACTAAGCTATCGCGCGGGACAGATCCTGCTCCAGCTTATACACCGTAATCGGTCTTGCACTGGATAGCGACTTGGATTTACCCTACCAAGTTTATTTTCGGGTTTGAAAGTTCAAGACTTTCCCTTCCCACTGTACCTTATATCGTGAAATGATATTAATATGAAATGACATAGTTTAGGAAGTTTGCTATATCAAGTAAGGCGAAATTCGGAAGACTTTACTTCCTTCAAGGATGAACTAGATACATCCTTTCGTTTAGTGACTTTTATTCCTTTTTCGTCTCTGAACAAAAAGAAAACTGGCACACTTGGAATGAAGCTGGAAAGAGGTTTAAAAAGGCTGAAAAGTAGCTGGAAAGCACTGTGCGCGGAGCGTACATAAGGGGTGCGCGGAGCGCACTACTCACCTACCACACATTTACTTTCCAGTTCACGATCGCACTTCAATTTGGACGTTTCAGGTACTTGTGCGCGGCGAAGTGCGCGGCGCTCTCTGTTGTGAGCGGCGCGCTCCGTTGAACTTGCGCGGGGCGCTCTCTGGTTTCCATTTTAATCAAATGTTCTGATCAAAGTCTTGAGTGCGCGGTGGTGTGCGCGGATAGTGCACGGCGCGCACTGTAGCTTTCATTTTTCTGTTTCTTCGTTTCTTGTTCTGGTTTTGATCTTTGAGTTGTTTCATTCATTATCTTCAACATTTCTTCAAGTATTCAATGATTCTATGCTTATTTACAATACAACGGAATAATAATGGAAATATTACAAATTCGTATGAAATAACCGACGATAGGACTTGATATTGTGACTAATGATATGTCTATTTTGAGTAATATCATTCCCACATGTAACATCATGTCTAGTGGCTGATCATTGAAGTTTATTGTTGGTATATACCAATAGTAAATACGTATAGAAGCTGGGTATGATACGGTTACATATACCCTAGATATACTTGTAGAAATTTTGAGGAATCGGAACGAGAATTCAAATATGGACGGGTTTATAACTGTAAAAGAGGCTTAAAACTGGGCTTTTATTTTTGGGTCAAACCGGGCCAAAATAAAATTTTAAGACATTTTTAATAAAGCAATGTTAGCCCCAAACCAGGGGCTCTGCCCCTTGGACCTCGCCAGGGGTTGCCACCCCTTGGACCCCGCTTATCGGGGGCGCTGCCCCCGAACCCCCGTCATAATCAAGATAAGTTCAAACAAGTGTGCACTCCACACTTCCCCAAACTTGTTCTATATTTATCAAGATTATTTTGGTTACAAATTAATCCCATTACACTTAAATTATATTGGTGACATAGATCACCAACACATTATATATTGTAAGTATATATGTCAAAGAACGTTACATATAGTTATCGTTTTGAAAACTTAAGTTAGTGGTCTCAAAGTATACTTATAACTCATTGTTGTTAGTTCACAATGAAATGTTAAACCATCCTTAAATCATGTTAAATATGTATAGATATGTACATATACATAATCGCATAATTATCGTGTGTTATATAGTTCGTGATATCATCGGTCAAATTGGACGGTCAAACGTTGTGTGAAACTCTTTTCAAAAACATAAGTCTCAACAGTTTGGATTGCTTATCATGTTGGTAAGGTTTATTTTATGTAAATATTAATCTCATAAGTATAAAACGATCGAAAAAATCCGGGTCGTTACACTCTAACAGAATTTGGATGTTTGCTAATGATGGAATCCTTGATTGGTACGAAATTGAAAGCAGGAAAATCAACTCCCACAAACTGAAAACGATGTGTAACAAATTACGAATTTTTTTGCTGTATTTATATATATAATTAGGCGTATTTAGACACACACACACACACACACACACACACATATATATATATATATATATATATATATATATATATATATATACATACATATATATATATATATATATATATATATATATATATATATATACATACATATACATACATATATATATATACATATATATATATATATATATATATATATATATATATATATATATATATATATATATATATATATATATATATATATATATATATATATATATTTATCTGTATACATATTTGTATATATGTATAGATAACTGTATTTTGTATTGGTACATGTATTTATGTATATCTGAATATATATATATATATATATATATATATATATATATATATATATATATATATCAATATTTGTATAATTATATATATCCACTATATATATTTATGTGTATGTTAAATATATAAAGGAAATAATATTATTTATATACAAACATTAATATTAAATATTAATTTTAATAATAATAATGAAACTAAAAAAATGGTGGTAATTCTATTATTAATGTTAATAATAATAAAATATATTATATTCCACTGATTATTAACAATAACACTAATAATTACTTAATAATAATTATAATAGTATTAGATAATAATAATGATATTAATAATAAAAATGATAATAATAATAATAATATCATTCATAATACTAATAATACCACTAATTATGACAACATTAATTTTATTAATTATAATTCTGATAGTAATGATAATATAACAATTTATATACATCAAACTTCATATTTATAACATAGTATTATTAATATGGATATTTATAAAAATGAAGGTAATAATATTATTATAACAACTATATTTTAATTTGTTTTAATATATGTTATTACTTAGGTAATATTTAATAATCATATATAATGACTTTTATTGAATATTTATTATTTAAACATTTTATATATAATACAATATTATAATTATACATAGAAATCTTATATTTTTGTATATATAACTTATTTTAAATTTCAACATAATTATTTTATAACTTATCTTACCTTTTTTAATTCAAATGTTTAAATCCTATTTATTATTTTTAATTATCATATTTACTTATATTTATATATATGTATATATATTTAATTACATATTTATTTATAAATAAATTGTTCTTGAATCGTCGGAAATGGTCTAAGGTTAAATGAATCCATGAAAATAGTTCATAGTTTTTGAGACTTTAATATTACAGACTTTGCTTATCGTGTCGGAATCATTCAAAGATTAAGTTTAAATTTGGTCTGCAATTTCCGGGTCGTCACATAAGGGCCCATTTTTATTTATTGATCATCACACACTCAATAGTGTAATCGAGCAGCAGTATTGACCGGAAAGCTTTTGTCACATTTATATATCTTGCATATTTAAAACAAGGGGTGGTGGCACTTGGAGTTTGAACCTCTTGCATTAAAAACTCAAATACTTCAGAGAATCACTTGAGTCCTATAACTTCATTATTCAACTGTGTGATTATCAATAAATATTATGAGATTATGTCTTTATAGAGTTATTTTAAACTTAATTCTCAACTTCTATATTTGTAATTACTTTTTCGGGGAGTTTAAAGAATTAGTATAAGAGTGTATCTTGTAATAGGAATATAATGTAGCTTAGTTATCATTCTTCTTTAAAGAGATATAAGAAGTTATTTATATTGGAAATTAAATTTTTCAAGGTGAAGACAAATGTGATTTAAGTTATCTTGATTCTTTCGAAGGGATAACAAGATAAAGTTTGTGTGACTCATTAAAGATCGATTGGTGTAAACGGAACTTCACCGAGTTTGAAGAAACAAATGTGATCTAATTGTATTTGATCTTAAATTAAAATTTATAGTTCGGATACTTGAATAATTCGATATTCAAATACTAGATATCCATATCGGATAGCCAAATTCACTATCTGAAAATTTAAGATATCCGAAATTCGAATCGGGATTTTTAGATATTCTGTTTGAACACCCTACGTACAGTAGTGTTGTTATACAACTGTATACAAAATCCTTAATTTTAAAGCCATAAATGGAAATTATTAAAACTCGAGGGACTCTGTTGTATATAGATTAACTTAATGGCTGCTTTCACATATTTAACGACTTAACAATAGTTTTAACTCAAAAACCTACAGAATCAAACCCCCGGCTAGAAGTACTACCACATGTGCACAGCGTACAATCGTAAACATTACCTTGGTTCAACGAACGTTTGTATCTTCTCTCCGGTTGGCTGCCCATAGATATATATAGACACATAGAAATACGTTCTGTAAGTTTTTCCAAGATTCAGTACTTCATTTATGTTACTGGTTTTCCCTCTTTATATGTAACTGATTGTCAATTCGTTGAAGAATTTTGCAACTAGTATTCTAGTAAGGTATAAGCACCTTTAATTAAGCGTAGTTCAAATTTTTTTTATATTGCATGCCAAGTGTTCGATGAAATGCTCAAGTGAAAAAATTGAATTTTTTTCGATATTGCATGCTATATATATATATATATATATATATATATATATAACTCCCTTTGTGTTTATTCTTATTCCTTTGGTCCTAGTTTGGGTTTTTATTTGATAAAGTTGTGTGCTTGTTGGCCATTTGCTATCATTCACTTGTATAATTACTTGATAATTATATGTATAATGAATGTTATGTAGGACTGTGATTTTGGTGGCATTAATAATTTAATAATAATACAATACATTTGAAATTTGAGCCATTGATATCACTGCAAAACAACTTTTTAGTTGTATAAATGTGTTTTTCATAACTGATATTTATCCTCTTTTTGTTTAGATACATAAAATATGGCTTGCATATCACATGGTTTTGGAGCTTCCATAAAATTAGGTCAGCTGCCTTCACCGAGTCTGAAGTTATTTCCAAACAAAATATCTCAACTCTTGTTCCTGCAACCCATAAGTTACAGATCAGCAAAGTTATGTGGTTCCAGAAACTATCAACGTTTGAACCGCTATCAGTCCTTCACCACCATTGTCAACAGTGTTTCTTCAGATCATGCCATTTCTGGTGAGAAACAAATGCATTAACTACTCTGTCTTCACTTTTAATAAATGTTAACAAAAGGTCTATTAGTACACCTGTAAAGTGATGTTTTCTTCTATTATGTGTTTTAGAGGAGAGGGTTTCTGTATTGGTAATTGGTGGTGGTGGAAGAGAACATTCACTTTGTTACGCTTTGAAGCGTTCTCATTCGTGTGACGCGGTCTTTTGTGCTCCTGGAAACGCTGGTATTTCCAACTCAGGGGATGCCACGTGTATTGAAGATCTTGATATATTTGACAGCTCAGCCGTGATTGCTTTTTGTCGTAAGTGGGAAATCGGACTTGTTGTGGTGGGTCCAGAAGCTCCTCTGGTTTCCGGGCTTACAAATGATCTACTGAAAGCTGGCATACATGCATTCGGTCCTTCTTCTGAAGCTGCCTCTTTAGAAGGTTCCAAGAATTTCATGAAGAACTTATGTGATAAATATGGAATTCCAACTGCAAAGGTTTGTACAATTCTTTTATACTAATGGGGTGATTTGGTTAACTCTCAAATAACTAGTTATCTAGCAACTTCAAAAGAGCTAAACACATTTAATCACCATCTCCTACAATCAATTTGAAAGATGCATCTGATATTGAATATTATAGGTCACATATTCACTTTCGAAATGCAAATCCAGACACCCCCTAAATGTTTGAACCTGTGTTTGTTTCTTTTGTTTCTACTGCAAATAAAGCTTTTTGGTTCATTTTCTTGCAGTATGCAACATTTACAGACCCTTCAGCTGCAAAGTTGTATATCAAAGAACAAGGGGCACCAATTGTTGTTAAAGCAGATGGGTTGGCTGCAGGAAAAGGTGTGATTGTTGCTATGACACTGCAAGAAGCAAATGAAGCAGTGGACTCGATTCTTGTAAACGGGTCATTTGGAAAGGCGGGTTCTTCCATAATTGTAGAGGAGTTTTTGGAAGGTGAAGAAGCATCGTTTTTTGCTCTTGTTGATGGTGAAAATGCCCTGCCTTTAGAATCTGCACAGGACCATAAACGAGTTGGTGATGGGGATACGGGTCCAAACACGGGTGGAATGGGTGCATACTGTCCTGCACCTGTTTTGACACAAGAAATTCAATCTGTAGTCATGAACTCTGTTATTCTTCCAACTGTAAAAGGGATGTCGAAAGAGGGCTGCAAGTTTGTGGGAGTTTTGTATGCAGGACTTATGATTGAAAAAAAATCTGGATTACCCAAATTAATCGAGTACAATGTGCGTTTTGGAGATCCCGAATGTCAGGTATGTTAGATTTTACTTTGTAGTTTGTATCCATACAGCCCTAATAAGGGAAATTAACCAAAAAGCCCTTTTTTACAATGGTTTATAACATTTTGCCCTAATATTTTTTTTATTTTTTTTTTTGTGAAAATGCCCTCGCAATACGCCATTTTTTTTGCGTATGCCATTTTTTGTGTGATAAATCTACCGTGTTTGCAAATTGCAATAAAAAAGTTGCGATTTGCAACACATTTGAAAATTAAGATTAGATTGGAACATGGGAATTGTGTATAGGTTCTTGAAAACTTTGAAAGGTAATAACTTTCTATAGATCATGGTGAAATGTGTACTTCAATTTTGGACTTTTTTTGTTGACTTTGACTTTTAAACGTACTTCGACCGCTCATAACTTTCCATAGAACATTTTAATTTGTAATTCGATAGTTTACCACCACTCTTGACTAAAAGTGCAAGAAACCCCTCAATCAATTTAAATAAAACACACATTTAAAAAAGAGTGACTAATTGTTGTAATCTAACTTGTAATTTAAATGATTTTTACCTGAAACAGGTATTGATGTTTCGTTTACAGTCTGATCTAGCACAAGTGCTGCTAGCTGCTTGTAAAGGTGAACTAAACTCTGTGACTCTTGATTGGGCGCCTGGTTCAGCCATGGTGGTGGTCATGGCTAGCAACGGCTACCCTGGAAGCTATCTAAAAGGAACCAAGATTCAAAACCTAGAAGAAGCTGAGCTGGCGGCTCCTGGTGTTAAAATATTTCATGCTGGAACAGCTGTTGATGCCGATGGCAACTATATTGCAACGGGTGGGCGTGTTTTAGGTGTCACTGCGAAGGGAAAAGATCTTGAAGAAGCACGAGACAGAGCTTACCGAGCTGTTGAGGAGATTAAATGGGAAGGTGGGTTTTATCGAAAAGATATTGGTTGGAGAGCCCTTCAATTGAAGCAAACATCATCCAAATGGTAACAGTTTCACATCAGTTTTGGTACTCAGTTTTTGTGCTTGCATCATGCAATTTTTGTGCTCCATTCAGGCATAACCAGTGTGCTTGTTTGTCCATCTTGGTATGGACTGTAGGTTTACTACATTTATGGGTTCTAATAAGTTAACCTTTATTATGAAATTTGTGAGATTCTGGCTTTGTTTTCATGAAAGCAGTAAAATTGTCTGACATATTGGTTTCCTAGTTTGTCGTATATGATAAGCCAACGTTCATTGCGTATATGATACTATAGCCTAAAATGTGTATGTCATATGCAAGCGTTGATTCATCGTAGATCTCTTGGACAAACGTTATATGCCGCAAACACATTGAGATTAAACTCAGACTTTGTATATATTGAACCGATTTGTACTGTAAATATTAAACAGTAAACAGTAACTGTGTCTGTAAATAAATGTCCTAGAACACTTCAAACGAAAAGAATGTGAGTTGCATATAAGAATGGTTAAAGATATGTAACCTTCCAAAGGAATAGAATATATACACAACGGCAATGAGTTCCAGAACTTGTATCTTTACAACAATATCAGTTGGTCTATATACATTCACATGTAATTACTAAGTACTACCAATAATAGTCAGGCTTGGGCTTATACATCGAACCATATTTGCATTCAACAATGAAGAATAGTGCAGACCACGCAACTCTTTCTTGATTCATCAACGTCCTGAGCTAATCCTATGGCTTGGCGACACAACATCAGGGCTTGGAGGACTATTCATTCGATCATACTTACAATTCCCATAGTATTCATCATATGTTAAACCTCGTTGATAGTACACATGTCCATTTTTATTTGTTCTAGTACTGTAAGTAGGTGTATGATCTGCTTGGTATCTGTAACAATCGCCAACTGGTGACCTCATCCTGCCACCATGTTCAGCCTTATAAAGCTGGCGGTCTAGTGGCGGTTTGGGAGACGAGTGCGGTTGCGAGTGAACATGAGGGTGCAGGTGAGGATGAAAGTGATGGGGTTGGGGTGAATGTTGTGGGGATTGGTTATAGTTATAAGTAGGACTTGCAGGCACTATTTGATTCTGGTGATTAGTTACAGAACTGCAACCAAGATTGTATAAGCTAGGGGAACTATGGTTTTTAGTTAGCGAACTAGTTTTACCACCGCTAGTACCAACGGCTGCAGAGGTGGAGTTGGTGGCGGTGCTGGTGTTTTCAGGCGGTGTTCTAGGGGAGGAACACGCGGATGAAATACTGAAAGTTGTATAGCTAGTGTTTACAGGAAATGGTCTGCAGGTATATTTATATACTGGTGATGTTGGATGAACAACTATGCCATTAATGTAATTAATGTATCTCTGTTCGAGTGACTGGGGATCCATAGGTCCCATATGGTTCACTGTAATAATCTGGTTTGTTGGGAACAAGAACGCGCGAAGTCTTGGAGCTCCTAAGTATTCATGACGATCACATTCATCAATCATATGACGAACATCTTCATCAGATTTAACTGTGATCAATACATCAAGATCTTCAGGCATTAACTGGTACTTTAATATCATTTCACCATCGAACATGCTCGTTAGCTTCTTCATTAGTTCTACATTTGTAAATCAAGAACTTAGCCTCAAGTGAAATGAACATAAATTATAGATAACTCTTATGTATGATTTAATATACAACGGAAACCGAAAATAGATAATTATACGTGTAGAAGTAAGTACAACCTAATAAACAGATAAACAATTTTCAATATACTAAATAGAATCACTATCAATCACAAATAACCCCTATATATGTATTTGAATGATGATTATATTGTAGTTTGTTTAAGTCATGTAATTTCACGAATCAGTACACAAATTCTGTTGAATTATAGCGTAATCAATTACTAAACTGACATAATATCATACAAATTGCAACAATGTAAAACCGGAACCCTAATTTGAGCGACAAATAACAATTTTAATAGCATTAGGGTTTGAGAAGGAACAAATAATATACCGGAAAACGTAATGTCACGTAGAACGCAAATGACACGTGTTTCACCGCCAACGTATTTAAGATGACCGTCGGCAGGACGTGGGAGGATTTTACCGTCGTGGCTACACAGGAATTTAACACGGTTTTTAGGAGTCGCCGGCGCCGATCCGGCGGTTGAACTCGGTACGGAACTCGATACCGATTCAACATCACCGCCAATGATCGACATTTTGTGACGGTTTGCGCGTTTCAAATTTTGGAGGTACGTAATTAATAATGTGTGTATAGAATGTAAATTGAATCCACAAAAAAAAAGGGAGATTTAGAATTTGGTTTGTATGTTTGGAAATAGTTTCTATATATGAAAACCGTTCATAACTGATCCTTAGCAAATACTCATAAAATGTAACGGGAAGTATCTAATTTTTTAAAAACAAACACGCCCAGTGGGACTCGAACCCACAATCGCCTGATTAGAAGTCAGACGCCTTATCCATTAGGCCAAGGGCGCAACCTGTTTGTAATAGATATTACTATTTAATTAATTGGTTAATCATCCTTAAAATAATACGTCCAGGAAGTAATTGCTCACATACAATCACTGTTGTAAACGGCATCCGTTGCGTCCGTTGCGACGTTTTGGTAACTAAACCGTTTCGACCCCGTCCCGTTTTCTTATAAGCTGGTCAACGGTCAAAAGTCAAGTCAAATGCAGGAAAAATTGGGCCAACGCCGGTCAAAAGTCAGAAATTATGTTAAAATCGGTCGTTAGTCGGTCAAATCAATCAAAATTGACTTAGTTTAGTATTCCATTTTGTATTATATTAACGCTAATAGCAATTATAGGTACAAACTTGTCAACGAAGATTTTTTAGCTCTAAAATATGTGTAAATATATATTTATATATACAAAAGTCAACATTAGTCAATATCCGTTTCGACCCCGTCTCGGCCCCGTTTTTTCCGTTGCGATATTTTGAGGTCGCTACCGTTTCGGCCCCGTCTCGCGTCTTTTTCAACCTTGCATACAATGATACAAAAACTACTTACTTGAGTATCAATTTTTTTCTTTAGTAAAAACAAAAACTATATTAACCTAGAAACTTTTACTTGTAAATGAAATAACCGAAAACATCGAGCAAGTCGACGAGCCTCGTATCTAGAGAACAAACAAAGAAACTCAACAAAACAAATCAACCTCACACTAAGACCACTCTTATCCATGACACCTGTCATACAACCATATTGTGCCACACCAACGCCACCTCAACAACTTTTTCATATCATTTAACCCATCACACTCCCTAGTATCTATCACATACACCTTTACCATATAATGAGCTCACCAAAATTAATTAATTAATACAATGTATAATATTTAATCCATATATTACAAACAAGAAAAGCAAGTAGTTGCGCGGTTCAAAATGCTATCCAACGACATTTAGCATCACTGACTTTTCAATGTAGCGCCAACCACACTTGCTAGCAATGGAGTCTTTGCAACGGAGCTCCAAGGAAGCTCCAACCACGGGCCCGTTAAGAGTAGTCTAAGAGCTATCTAAACACGAGTCTTGCCACCGGCCAAACATTAAGAAGTCACAACCAAATCGGAAAAACATAAACAAGAGACCGAAACAAATAAAACCAAACTAAAAAACATAGCCGAAAAAACATGAAAATAAACAAATAAATAAGAACCCGACCACTCAACATACTCCTAGCTAATCTGTAATGAAGGAAGCTTTTTGACTCTTCAAACCCGGCTTAAGGAGCTTCCTCTCCACTTGTTCGAAGTTCGTCGTCTTGCCTGATCATGATGAAAAACAGTAAACTTTAGGGGACCCGGATAACATCGAGGTGCCTTCTTCTTGGCCGACACCAGGCGTGCCAATGTTTAACCACCTACAAGTTCACCACCCAAAGACTTTTGAGCCGCCTCTCTCCGTGTTGTATTTAGATAGATTCTAGACATACCAAAAATAATACAGCGGAAGCGAATAGGATCGACGTTTAGATCACCGGTCGGGAAAGCAATCACAAATGGAAAGCTTTCACTGTTTCACGGCCTAAGTTCCTTCAACGGTTTGCAATGTTCCACTTGAATAAGTATACTCACGATCTCTCAAAAGATTTATGTTCTCCTCTAGTGAATTGTTATATCAATGATGATCTATATTACCATGGGTTAACTAATCCCATTCCTTTATATAAACATCTACGTAGTTGAATGAGATGGAGACAACTAACCACTCCCACTCAAAATAAACATCTACTTAGTGGAATGAGATGGAGACAACTAACCACTCCCACTCAAAATGTTTGTGGGTGTTAGTAATAATTAATTTTCAACATCTCCCACTCGCACACAAACAATTTTGATATACTCATATATCTTGAAAAACATATCGTGTAGTACTCAAACCATTCATACTGGGTGTGACGACCCGTAAATTTCCGACCAAATTTAAACTTAATCTTTATATGATTTCGATACGATAAGCAAAGTGTGATGACCCGAAAATTTCTGACCAAATTTAAACTTAATCTTTGTATGATTAACATTTCCGACACGATAAGCAAAGTCTGTAAAACTGAATCTCAAAATTTTTGAACTACTTTTATATATTTAAATACCCTTCGGTTGTTTTCGACGATTCGCGAACAATTATATGTAAATAGATACATATATACTATAACTTGAAAATGTAACGATGTATTAATTGTTTGATACCGTACATTAAACTTATTGGTTTAAATATCTATTTGAATATATATGATAAGTTGAAATATTTATTATTAAAATTAATTATAAATAACTTCCAATGTGTATTTAAAAACTGATTTATGTATATTAAAAAGATATATACATATATATATAATTTCAAGTTATTTAGTAAACGATAGTAACATTCATTTATTGATTCGATTGATATTTAGATAAGTTAACAAAAGCGTTTAAGATGAACCAGTAAAACACTAATTTGCTACAGTATTTTCAAATTGCTACAGTATCCAAAATGCTACATTGTCTTCGAAAATCACTATTTACTACAGTGAAATTGACTTTGCTACAGTGAATTGCTACAGTAAACACTATTTCAATATATATATATATATGTGTGTGTGTGTGTGTGTGTGTGTGTATATGTATATGTATATACTACGAGACGATGATTTATAGAAGTAAATAACCAAAACACTTAATTGATTAAAGCTACACTTAGAGTGACATAGTTATCAATGATTAAGTTTATATTTTGACAAAGGTACTAGTCACGAAACGAAAAGTACTAGTTTTCTCAGCGTACGAAAGGGCATTCGAAAAACCGAAATCGGGACATAAGTCGAGTGACAACGTACGACTTATCGGAACAAAAATTACAAGTCAACTATGCATGTGAATTTAATATAATATATAATTAATTATATAAATTAAATATATTATATATATTATATTAAATTATGTCGACGAGCTAAATTACAAAAATATGTGAGCTGGTAAAACGGGCCATGCGATCGCATGGCAAATGGCCTTCAGAACCATGCGATCGCATGGGGTCTGAATTCAGGCCACACCTATAAAAGCTCGAGCATATCTGTTTCTGATTCATTCCATTACTTCGTATTTATTTACTTATTATATTATTATTATTATTATTATTATTATTATTATTATTATTATTATTATTATTATTATTAAGAATATTAATAATATTAAATCTTATTATTATTAATATTATTCTTATTATTAGTATTACACATAAAATACTACGACGAGGTTTTGCTCGAATAAATTCAAAACAAGTTTTATGAGCGGGATAAAGCTAAAGAAATTATGGGTTATTGCCAAGGAGGTTATGGGTAATGTTCGGGGGTATATTTGTGAATCAAATCTAGTGTTTATCATCTCCGTTACGTCTACGTACCTTCCTACAATATTAAATCACAATATTGATATGTAAGCATTTATATCTTATCTATTATATATTAATAGTGTATCCATATCTAGTGCTCGAATATATATTTATACATACTTGTATACTAAATTTCGTCTTTAAACAGTTTATAATGAATCACGAATTAAATACATATATTACTGGTAAAAGGTATATGATATACATGTTTTCGGAAAGCTGGCGAAAAATCAATAACTTTTCATTTAGATATCGAATAAATTCGATGAACGGGTTAAAAGATATGATCAACTGAATTATGATTGACGTTAATTGAAATTGCTTTTGAATCTGCAATTAAGATTTAAACAACTTGTTTACGAGATTGATAAATTGGATTTTTGAATATTACCAACCGAGTAAATGAATCCTTATATAAGGTACGTCTCGTTTTGTTAAACAACTGTCAAAATTGACTTTTTGAAACGACTTTGGATAACTTTTGTATGTCGATCTCGAGCATTAGGATTGTGATACACTATGACCTGACCTAGCTTGATAGACATTTATTGACCAACATATGTTCTCTAGGTTGAGATCTACGGTTATTTGGTAATCTGAGTTTCGATCACATTTTGGTGAACGACTTTATATGCTGCTAAGGTGAGTTTCATTGATTCCTTTTTAATTGCTTTTGCAATATATATTTTTAGGCTGAGAATACATGCACTTTATTTTAAACGCAATGGATACAAGTACATACTAAATTCTACACTGAGTTTGAACCGAAAATCCCTTAGCTTTGGTAACTGTTAACTGCCAGTTATAAGAACTGGTGGGCGCGAGTAGTAGTATATGGATCCATAGGGCTTGATATCCCCGTCCGAGCTAGAGCACTAGCCTTTTAACGGACGTATGCTATTTGAGAAGCGTACACGTTGGTTTGCGTGTATTATTAAAATGATTATACAAAGGCTACAAATTATATATACGTTAAGTTTAGTTACCAGGGTGCTCAATTTCGTAGAATATTTTGATAAACGTTTCTGGATTGAACAACTGAAATCTTGTGATCCACCTTTATATACAGATTATGCGCAACATTAAAACTATGAACTCACCAACCTTTGTGTTGACACTTTTAAGCATGTTTATTCTCAGGTTTCTAGAAGTCTTCTGCTGTTTGCTTATATGTGATACAAGCTATGTGCATGGAGTCATACATGCTTTATTCAAGAAAACTTTGCATTCACAAAATCATCACTGTGTATCTTATTTTGACTTCATTGTCAATGGATGTATTATGGTAAACTATTATTTATGGTGATTGTCTATATGTAGAAATCATCAAACGTTGAAAACCTTAGAAATTGATATTCATTTATTGTGTACCTTTTGAAAAAAATGCAATGTTTACAAAACGTATCATATAGAGGTCAAATACCTCGCAATGAAATCAATGAATGACGTGTTCGTCCATATGGATTTGGAGCGATCGTCACACAAAGTATGTAATGTTGAGTTTAGAAAACTTTGGAAACGATGTTCATTTATTCAATTGACCTTCGACTGCTCTCGACGATTCACGAACAATTAATTGTAAATAGATATGTGTGTATGTATATATAAATAATAATTCAAAATATAATTCGAAGTATTATATGTTGTTGTTATTAAAAATCAATAAAATAAAAATAGGATATTATAATAATTATTATTTAAAATATATCTCTATATATAAATAAAGTATATTAAAAATAAATATTAAATGATTGTAATACTCGTTTGATGTTTCGATTGATATTAAGCAAGTTAAATTCGAACTTATATGATTTTAATATAAACGATGATCCGAAAATGAGTGCTATAAATTATAGACTTATTAGAAATGTATTTAGGACCTAATTATTAAATTTTAACACTTTTTATATATTTTAACTGGGATCGAGCGCGGATAGTGATTTAAGTTTTATTTAATTAATGATCGGTTTTTATACCATAATGACTGAAATGAATAAAGATAATTACTGTAAAAATTTGGGATTTTTAGTAAAACTTTTATTTGAAAACTGTTTAGCAATTGAGCACGAAATTCAGTCCGTGAAAGAAATAGTAACTCAATAATTCATGGCTGCTAAGAATTCACACGTTTATATTTTAAATTATTTTATAATAATTATTATTATTATTGTTATCTATTAGTATTAAAATCATTATAATTAGTATTATTATTATTATTATAACAGTATTAGATATATTATGTTAATCAATAAATAATCTATAAATATGAAAGTTGATATATTATTATTATTATTATTATTATTATTACTTTCATTATTATTAAAATAGGTATTAATATTAATGCTAATATCAGTGTTATTAATGTTACTCAATATGAAATTTGATATAATATGATTACTAATACTATTATCATTAAGAATCATTATCATTATTATTACTATAAATTATCATTTTTATTATTTAATAATACGAATTATTATTCTTATCATTAATAATATCATTATAGGTATAATTAAAATTTATTTATGATTATTATTGTTATTACTTTTATCATATTTATTATTAATATTATTATTATTGTTATTAATATTAACAATATTGTATTTATTTATATAATTATTACTTGCTAATATTAATTACAAATATTGATTGTACATAGATTACAAATCTGTTGTAGCAGATTCCTCATCCCTATCTGGTTAATTTTTTGTTTCTTTTCTTCTCAACAACCTTCTGTCTTTCTTGTCTGAAATTGGTTATCAAAGTCTTTAAAATTGTACGAAATCTGTCCCAATCCCATTCACTTTGTTTAAAGTCGTCGATTCCAATTGCAATACAAACCAAATTCTGTTAGGGGTCTATATCGATTCTTATTATTTTTATTTTTTTCTCGCTTGTTTTTGTCTGAGCAAGCATCTGCCTGTCGACCAAATATAGATATAAAACAAATGATTTCTCTGTCATTGATGAAAAGTCATTTAATACATGATCCAATACCACTATCCTTTTACTGTAATTCAAATTAAAACAGAAGTAATTTGATGAAACACAGCCTTACCTCTGTTCGTGATACCTTTTATTCAACAACTCAAATTCAATTGAATTTTCAAAATCTGTAAATACAGTTATGTTAGGAATCTTATAAATGTACTTCCTGTAAAAATTCAACTTTCAATTCTTTAAATTGAGTTTTAATTTTCAAGTCAAAGTTTCAAATTAAAAAGTCAAAGGTTTTGTTCTTCGCCAAATTCGTTTGTGTTTTGATGTTTCAGATCCAATTAAGGATTCATAAAGTTTATAAAGAAGATTTAGAACGTATTTCATGTTGTAGTTACAACCTATAAGTGACTAGGAATCAAAATCGAATTTTGTGTTCTTCTCTTTCTTTTTACGAACATCAAACAGGTAGTTTTGTTTTCTTTTTCGTTTCTATTAATTTCAATTACTTCAATAAACCATGTCTGCTTTGTTTAAGACTAAAACCAATTTAGTGTTTTGAGGATTGGGTAATTATACACTGATCGAGTCAAGTGATGAAGAAGAAGTAGAAACTGATAGGGTAATAAGTTAAGTATATACGGGATTGAATTATAACAGAAAAACAGCTACGGTGGAATGGTTAAGGGTCTTTTGGGTTGAGCGAGAGGTCTCGGGTTCGAGCCCGGCTTGGGGCATTTTTGTTTTTAAAGGGCTTATTGAAGGTAGTTTTATTTTTAATTTCATTATTATGTTATTATTATTATTATTATTATTATTATTATTATTATTATTATTATTATTATTATTATTATTATTATTATTATTATTAATGTTGTTATTATTATTAATTATTAGTGTTATTACAAATATTATAATTACTATTATTATTACTATTGTTATTATTAAACTTATCATTATTATTATTATTATTATCATGAAGTATTAGAATTATTATTATTATTAGTATTATTATTATTAAGTATTATGAATATTAGTTATTACTATTATTATTACTAATATAAGTATTAGTTACCATTTATTAGTATTATCATTATAACTAATATCATTAGTAGTAGAATTATTATAATTATTATTATTATCAGTATTAGTATTATTAGCAATACCATTATTACTAAAAGTAACATTATTTTCAAACCTGTCGTTTTTGTTAAAACTAATAGAATCATTAAAAGTAACATCTTTACTATCATTATTATTATTAAACTTATTATCATTATTATCATTCTTATAAAATTATTATTTTGTTATCACTAAAACTATCAATATTATCATAAAAAGATACTTTTATATAAAAATACATTACGTTATACTTTTATTACTAAAAAGATATTAGCTAAGCTATATCAATTAATATATAAATATATACTAAACCTTAATATATAGTTTTTATTATTAATGATAAGTAATAGTTATATAAAACATATAAACTAAATATATTAAATTTATCTAAATAACATACAGTATAACAAGTATATTATTAATAACAAAAATATATATATAATTGATCGATTACGATTACGTGTATTAATATATCCACAAATGATACAGGTTTGTGAATCCGAGGCCAACCCTATACTTGTTCAATGTCGTTCTATGTATTTTTACTACAAAATACAGTATGGTGAGTTTCATTACTCCCTTTTTAAATGCTTTTGCAATATATATTTTTGAGACTGAGAATACATGCGCTTTTATAAATGTTTTACGAAATAGACACAAGTAATCGAAACTACATTATATGGTTGAATGATCGAAGCCGAATATGCCCCTTTTGCTTGGTAGCCTAAGAATTAGTAAACGATCTACTAATTGACGCTAATCCTAAAGATAGATCTATTGGGCCTAACAAACCCCATCCGTTGTAGCGGATGCTTTAGTACTTCGATGTTGTTTTATCATGTCCGATGGATGTCCCGGAATGATAGGGGATATTCTTATATGCATCTTGTTAATGTCGGTTACCAGGTGTTCAATCCATATGAATAATTTTTGTCTCTATGCATGGGACGTATATTTATGAGAAATGGAAATGGAAATCTTGTGGTCTATTAAAATGATGAAAATGATCGATTATGATAAACTAATGAACTCACCAATCTTTTGGTTGACACTTTAAAGCATGTTTATTCTCAGGTATGAAAGAAATCTTCCGCTGTGCATTTGCTCATTTTAGAGATGTTACTTGGAGTCATTCATGGCATGTTTCAAAAGACGTTGCATTCGAGTCATTGAGATCAACAAGATTATTATTAAGTCAATTATAAATTGGATATATTCTGAAATGGTATGCATTCCTGTCAACTTTTGATGTGATAAAAGTTTGTCTTTTAAAAACGAATGCAATGTTTGTAAAATGTATCATATAGAGGTCAAAACCTCGCGATGTAACCAAATGTAATGTATTCGTCCAGGTGGATTTGGACGGGTCACGACACTGGGAACTAGGCTGTGCGACCGGCATACTTTGAGAGCACATGTGCTATACATCTGTTAGGAATATATAGCGTCCCAAAACAAAATAACAAGAGTAGATTTAGTATGCAATATCCTAGATCATTAATCACATTAATACCTCACATGATCTCAGTTTTGCTTATAAAACTATATTGTATTCCCAATTATCATTTATCACTAAGATTTGTGTAAGACCCGAATATTCGTAGTGTACATATGTGTATATGAGTTACTCAAGTTTGGGGTTTTTGTTGCACATAATTAAAAAGACAAAAGATGCTGAACTGGGAGGTCGCGCGCCGCGCGGCTAGGTGGCGCGCCGCGCCATCTGTCTGCGACAGATTCCCCTTTTCTTTTTAATTAGATATTTTGAGGGCATTTTGGTAAAATCACCTTGGGGTCCGAATTAAAGGCCTTAGGATCAGTTTGGTGAGCTCATTACTTCATTTCTCAACCACCAAACATCATCCATTCATTCTAGAGAGAGAGGGGGTGGTTAAGTGTGAGAAAGCTTAAATCGGGGAAGAAGAAGCTCATTTCGGGTTAGAACTCGAGAGTTAAAGTTGTTCATCTCCTCCTTAGCTACGTTTTGATTGTTGTGGTAAGCCCTAAACTTGATTACCTTAGTTTAATGTGTTTAAGGGTTAGGGTTTGGGTTAGTATTGCACATAAAACCCATTTGTGAGTAATTTGGGGTTTTTGGGTAAGTTTGGGTCATGAAGACCCAATTGGTGACTAACTTAGGGTTTTGAAAGGGTAAATGGTGTAAATGGGTCTTAAAGACCTAAGTAAATACTAATACACTTATAGTTAATGTTAGTGGGTGTGATTTGGGTTGTGGGTGACCCAAATGGGTGTGTTGACCTAGAAATGGGTCAAATGGGTCTTTGATGACCTAGGTTGTCTTGCAAGTATGAAAACGAGTTAACTTTGTGGTTAAAAGGGTGTTAATACCTTAATTGGCTAAAGTTAGGGTTTTCGGTAAAGTTAACCCATTATTAGGGTTAAAGGTGCAAAATGGGTCGGGATTGCACTTAGGGTCAAAAGACTCTAGATTGTTAAGTGAGTTGCTTGACCGACTTGAGTTGTGAATTGATTATGTGCTAAAATGTAATAGGTACGTTACTTTGACGTTGCAAGTTCGGTTATCTTACACGAAGACTTTGAGGTGAGTGGAATAATTATATGCGTATGTATATAATGTATCTATTTGTTGTAGCGTGAAAGGTGTAGTGTCAAGGTGTTAAGACACCACGTTTCACGTGAAGAGTGTAGCATCGAGGTGTTAAGATGCCACTCGGGTGTAGCATCGAGGTGTTAAGATGCCACCTAGGAGTGTAGTGTCGAGGTGTTAAGACACCACTCCGTAAAAATAATGAGTGTTGCATCGAGGTGTTAAGATGCCACTCGGGGTGATGTGCCGAGGTGTTAAGGTGCCACCCTAGGGGTTAGTGGTGCGAGGTGTTAAGTGCCCTAACGGATGTTATGAACACCGATGGCGTTTTCGCGAGCGCCGTTCCCTTGTACTATTGGTCGACCATGGTTATTTGTGTTGTAAGCATATTATAGTATTCGAGTTATATTTATATGCGGATGTTATGCTAGCTTGGAGATTATTGGTGATTTATAGCTTGTTATTGCGACGATAAACTAATGTTGTTTGCTAGCATGTTTGCGGTTGTGTAAGTGTATGCAAGCAGGTATAATTATATATGTATTCGTATAATTATTGCATTCACTAAGCTTTGCTTACCCTCTTGTTGTTTACCATTTTATAGGTTCGGTTTTGGACAAGGGTAAGGGCATCGTTTTGGACTAGAGATCCCGCTTGATGCTAGGGGACGCTTTTGGCTTTAGTAGCTCATGGAGTTTGACCGATAGTTGGGTAGTTTAATCCCAAACGCCATGCTCATTGTGTAGTTTGGAACTTAAACTTTTTGGTGGTCGAAACTCGTAAATTGTATTAAACTCGTAAAACGGCCGATGTGGGCCCCGCCTGTAAAACATTGATTTTATATTTGAAACAAGCTAGTTTTACATATTTGGATGTATGGTAAAAAGCGTTTAGTCTAAAAGTGTCGGGAACTAGTCTATCTTTTTCACATTTAGAGACTTTCCGGACAGTCCACTTTGGCGCGCCGCGCCCCTATCTGGCGCGCCGCGCGGGTATGCTGCACAGGAATTTTTTTTTTATTTTGTATTTTCGCGTGGTTTGGTCGAGGGTTGGTTTGGGTTGTTACAAGTGGTATCAGAGCGTGGTCTGAGGGATTTAGGTGACTTGAGATAGGCGCCTAGACTTAGACTTTTTGTGTGTGAGCTATGCGGGACTTGTAGGACTTTGGGTCGGATCGGGATTGGTTTGTGCATAGGTTTATGTAAACTAATCATGCGCTATTTGTTATGTATGTTTAGCGAGCATCGAGCGAGATGGACGTTGTACTAGCAAGTTAATGCGACGTGCTCGCGTAACAATGATTAGCTACCATTGTTACGGGCGCAAATCGTGTCGAACAAGCAATGTACGACGATTGTTGAGCAAGATGGGGTAGTGTGGCGTATATGTATATACATACGTGTTATGTCTTTTTATTTCGCCGCTTAACCTACTTCGTTTTATAGAATGAAGACGAGAAACGGACCCGATCATGATAACGGAAGTACAAGTGAGGACGCCGAGTTTTCGGCCAAGGTTGAGGCCGTCTTTAAAAAGTTAAAAGCGGATTTTCTTACGGACGTCCGAAAAGTCTTCCAAGATTCAGTCGATGGGCAAGTGACCGATTTGATAAATGAACGAATGAAGGCCACTATCGAAGAGGCCCTTGATGCTAGAAACATTTATCCTCGTGGTGAAGGAGGTGAAGGAAGGCGGGACTTCCACTACAAGAATTTCAAGGACGCTCAACCCCCGATGTTTAATGGGGTACGAGATCCTTTAAAAAGTACATGTTAGATCTCCGACATCGAGAGAGCTTTCCGTACCTCGGAATGTCCTCCCGAGAAGAAGGCGAGGTATGGCTCTAGCATGCTACGAGAAGAGGCTAAGTTATGGTGGGATGATAAAATCAACTTGTATGGTGAGGAACAATGTATGGGCTTGACGTGGGAAGAGTTTAAGAAGGAGTTTTTCAAGGAATACCGAACTTCTTCCGATCTCGATAGAATCCGGGACGAGTTGCACCATTTGCAACAAGGCTCAATGGACTTAGTTACTCTTAAGTCTACATTCTTGGCAAAGACTCGTTTTTTCCCGGAATATGTTGGTGATGATCATAAGCTCATGAAGGATTTCTACCGTACTTTGAATGATGAGTACAAGGGGAAGATTAGTCGGGGTATGGCTAAGTCTTTTGATGAATTGTTCGAGTTGGCTCGGGGTTTTGAGCCGGAGGTTCCAAGAAAGAGTGATTTCATGTTTTCCAAAAGAAAATTTGAAGGTTTTAGTTACTCTAACGCCTCAAGCAAGAAGAGCAAGAGCAAGAGGGGGGCCGAAAGTGTCAATAGTGCAAAGAAGGGCACTACCGGCGGGTTTTCTTATACGTGCTACAATTGTGGGCAACCGGGTCATATGGCTCGTGAGTGTCCGAAACCACGTTCCGGGAACAAAGTCACTTGTTTTAATTGCGGCAAAGAAGGGCATAAGAAGCCGGAGTGTCCCGACTTGCGAAACGATAATGTGAAACGGTTAGAGAAGGCGGCGGGTACGGCTAGGGGTCGCAACTATTTGATGACCAATGATTAAGCCAAACAATCGCACGAAGTTGTCTCAGGTACTTACATGGTTAATTCTAATCCGGCAAGGATTCTTTTCGATAGCGGTGCAAATTTGGCGTTTGTGTCTCCTAAATTTGTGCCTAAACTTAATAGACCGTTAGCTAAGTTAAGTTGTCCGATAGAAGTCGAAATAGCGGACGGCAAGACGGTGCTAGTGGTTGATGTGTGTGAAAATTGTGATGTTGTTTTTGGTGCCGAAACCTTTAAAATTGATCTTATTCCAATGACCTTGGGCGACTTTGATATTGTCGTTGGTATGGATTGGCTCGATCGTTATAGAGCCGATATTGCATGCCATGATAAGTTTATTCGTGTAAAGACCCTAAGTGGGGGAGAGTTAATTATTCATGGTGATAAGCGAAGGAGACCGGTGCCGATATGCACTTTTGCACGGGCACGTCGTTTTGTTGTTACCGGTGGCATGGATTTCCTTGCTCATGTTGTTGATACTCGCAATGAGCCACCACTTATTCGTGAAATTCCGGTTGTTAGTGAATTCGAAGACGTTTTTCCGGACGAATTACCGGGTGTTCCGGCGGAAAGACAAGTTGAGTTTCGTATTGAGTTGGTTCCGGGAGCTACTCCCATTGCTAAAACTCCTTATCGTTTAGCACCAACGGAAATGCAAGAGTTGTTAAATCAAACCCAAGAGTTGCTCGAGAAGGGTTTTATTCGACCGAGTGCTTCGCCATGGGGCGCTCCGGTGTTATTTGTGAAGAAGAAAGATGGTAGTATGCGTATGTGCATTGATTACCGTGAGTTGAATAAAGTGTCGATCAAGAATCGTTATCCATTACCTAGGATTGACGATTTATTTGATCAACTTCAAGGTGCAACGTATTTCTCTAAGATCGACCTACGTTCCGGCTATCACCAAATGCGGGTCCGTGAGGAAGACATAGAGAAAACGGCTTTTCGAATGCGTTACAGACATTATGAGTTTGTAGTTATGCCCTTTGGTCTTACGAAATGCACCGGCGGCATTCATGGATCTTATGAACCGAGTGTGCCAACCTATGTTGGACAAGTCGGTAATAGTGTTCATTGACGACATACTAGTCTACTCGAAAAGTATGAACGAACATGAACATCATTTGCGTGAAGTATTGAAGACGCTACGAAAGGAGAAGTTGTATGCAAAGTTCTCCAAATGTGAATTTTGGCTAAGGGAAGTTCAATTCCTTGGTCATATTGTGAATGAGAACGGTATTCAAGTAGATCCGGGGAAGATCGAGACGGTGAAGAGTTGGGGACGACCGACTACGCCTACGGAAATCCGAAGTTTTCTCGGATTGGCCGGTTATTATCGTCGGTTTATCCAAGACTTTTCTAAGATTGCTTCTCCATTGACGAAATTGACAAGGAAGAATGCGAAGTTTGGTTGGGAGAACGAGCAAGAAATTGCTTTTCAATTGTTAAAGGAGAAGTTGTGTCAAGCTCCGGTGTTAGTGTTACCGGAAGGTGTTGAAGACATGGTGGTTTATTGTGATGCTTCCTTAAATGGTCTCGGGTGTGTTCTAATGCAAAGAGGTAAAGTCATCGCTTATGCCTCTCGACAATTAAAGGAACATGAAACAAGGTATCCGACTCATGATCTTGAGTTGGCGGCGGTAGTGCATGCGTTGAAAATTTGGCGCCATTACTTGTATGGTGTCAAGTGTACTATTTATTCGGATCATAAGAGTTTGAAACATCTCTTTAATCAACGAGATTTGAATTATCGCCAACGTAGGTGGATGGATGTGGTGAAAGACTACGATTGTGAGATACTTTATCATCCGGGTAAGGCGAATGTTGTCGCGGATGCGTTGAGTCGAAAGAGTCAACATCCGGCGATAAAAGTGGGGTCGTTACGTTTGATTATTACCAACGATTTTCTTGAAAAGCTTGGTGAGATTCAAATAGAGGCTTATGTTCACAACAAGCATACGGAACGAATCGTGGGCCAATCGGAGTTCATTACTATGGGCTCGCGTGGTTTGTTATCTTTTCAAGGAAGGGTGTGGGTGCCTAAGATGGGTGATTACCGACGAGTGCTACTCGATGAAGCACATAAGTCAAAATACTCCATTCATCCGGGCGCGACGAAAATGTACCTTGACTTGAAGAAAGATTATTGGTGGCCGGGCATGAAACGTGATGTTGTGAAGTATGTTGAGCAATGTGTCACGTGTTTACAAGTAAAAGCCGAACACCAAAAGCCGTATGGTAAGTTGCAACCATTAGAAATCCCGAAATGGAAATGGGAGCACATTACCATGGATTTCATTACAAAGTTACCTAAAACGGCGAGAACCCAATTCGATTCGATTTGGGTTATAGTTGACCGATTGACAAAAAGCGCTTTGTTTCTTCCCATTAAAGAAGCGATATCGTCGGAGACCTTGGCTAAGTTGTTTATCAAGGAAGTGGTCTCGCGACATGGGGTTCCTATATCTATTATTTTGGATCGAGATACCCGTTTTACATCTCGGTTTTGGGAAAAGTTTCATGAAGATATGGGTACGCAATTGAAGTTGAGCACGGCGTATCATCCTCAAACGGACGGTCAAACTGAACGTACGAATCAAACTTTAGAAGATATGCTACGAGCGTGCATCATTGACTTCGGTGGTAGTTGGGATGAGCATTTGCCTTTGGTGGAATTCTCGTACAATAATAGTTATCATACTAGTATCGGGATGCCACCTTATGAAATGCTTTATGGGCGTAGGTGTCGAACTCCCGTTTGTTGGGGAGAAGTGGGTCAAAGAGAGATCGGGAGTACCGATTTGGTTTTAGAGACCAATAGCAAGATCGATTTGATTCGGGAACATTTGAAGAAGGCTCAAGATAGGCAAAAGTCGTATGCCGATAGACGTAGGCGATTGATTGAGTCCCAAGAAGGCGATATGGTGATGCTTAAGGTTTCACCATGGAAGGGTATTATTCGATTTCGAAAACGGGGAAAGTTAGCTCCTCGGTTTATTGGGCCATTCAAGGTTTTAGCTCGTGTTGGTGAAGTTGCATATCGATTGGAATTACCCGAAGAGCTTGCGGGGATCCATAATACATTTCATGTTTCCCACCTCCGTAAGTGTCTTGCGGATGATTCCTCATGGATGCCTTTAGACGAGATCGAGCTAAACAACAAGTTAGAATATGTCGAAGAACCGATTGCTATCCTTGACGAGAAGGTGAAAATGTTGAGAAATAAAGAGGTGAGAACTTTCAAGGTTCAATGGCGACGAAGTAAAGGTTCCGAGTTCACTTGGGAGCCCGAAGAGTTCGTGTTAGTTTATCTTCCCTCGTGTCATGCAGCTTGGATTGCGAGGACGCAATCCGAATAAGTGGGGGAGAGTTGTAAGACCCGAATATTCGTAGTGTACATATGTGTATATGAGTTACTCAAGTTTGGGGTTTTTGTTGCACATAATTAAAAAGACAAAAGATGCTGAACTGGGAGGTCGCGCGCCGCGCGGCTAGGTGGCGCGCCGCGCCATCTGTCTGCGACAGATTCCCCTTTTCTTTTTAATTAGATATTTTGAGGGCATTTTGGCAAAATCACCTTGGGGTCCGAATTAAAGGCCTTAGGATCAGTTTGGTGAGCTCATTACTTCATTTCTCAACCACCAAACATCATCCATTCATTCTAGAGAGAGAGGGGGTGGTTAAGTGTGAGAAAGCTTAAATCGGGGAACAAGCTCATTTCGGGTTAGAACTCGAGAGTTAAAGTTGTTCATCTCCTCCTTAGCTACGTTTTGATTGTTGTGGTAAGCCCTAAACTTGATTACCTTAGTTTAATGTGTTTAAGGGTTAGGGTTTGGGTTAGTATTGCACATAAAACCCATTTGTGAGTAATTTGGGGTTTTTGGGTAAGTTTGGGTCATGAAGACCCAATTGGTGACTAACTTAGGGTTTTGAAAGGGTAAATGGTGTAAATGGGTCTTAAAGACCTAAGTAAATACTAATACACTTATAGTTAATGTTAGTGGGTGTGATTTGGGTTGTGGGTGACCCAAATGGGTGTGTTGACCTAGAAATGGGTCAAATGGGTCTTTGATGACCTAGGTTGTCTTGCAAGTATGAAAACGAGTTAACTTTGTGGTTAAAAGGGTGTTAATACCTTAATTGGCTAAAGTTAGGGTTTTCGGTAAAGTTAACCCATTATTAGGGTTAAAGGTGCAAAATGGGTCGGGATTGCACTTAGGGTCAAAAGACTCTAGATTGTTAAGTGAGTTGCTTGACCGACTTGAGTTGTGAATTGATTATGTTGTAAAATGTAATAGGTACATTACTTTGACGTTGCAAGTTCGGTTATCTTACACGAAGACTTTGAGGTGAGTGGAATAATTATATGCGTATGTATATAATGTATCTATTTGTTGTAGCGTGAAAGGTGTAGTGTCGAGGTGTTAAGACACCACGTTTCACGTGAAGAGTGTAGCATCGAGGTGTTAAGATGCCACTCGGGTGTAGCATCGAGGTGTTAAGATGCCACCTAGGAGTGTAGTGTCGAGGTGTTAAGACACCACTCCGTAAAAATAATGAGTGTTGCATCTAGGTGTTAAGATGCCACTCGGGGTGATGTGCCGAGGTGTTAAGGTGTAGTGACCCGAACTTTTCCATGTTTATATATATTAATTGAGATTGATGTTTACATGATTAAATGTTTCCAACATGTTAAGCAATCAAACTTTTTAAGACTTGATTAATTGAAATAGGTTTCATATAGACAATTGACCACCCAAGTTGACCGGTGATTCACGAACGTTAAAACTTGTAAAAAACTATATGATGACATATATATGGTTATATATATAGTTAACATGATATTATGATAAGTAAACATATCATTAATTATATTAACAATGAACTACATATGTAAAAACAAGACTACTAACTTAATGATTTTGAAACGAGACATATATGTAACGTTTATCGTTGTAACGACATTTAATGTATATATATCATATTAAGAGATATTCGTACATCATAATATCATGATAATATAATAATTTAAAATCTCTTTTGATATTATAAACATTGGGTTAACAACATTTAACAAGATCGTTAACCTAAAGGTTTCAAAACAACACTTACATGTAACGACTAACGATGACTTAACGACTCAGTTAAAATGTATATACATGTAGTGTTTTAATATGTATTTATACACTTTTGAAAGACTTCAATACACTTATCAAAATACTTCTACTTAACAAAAATGCTTACAATTACATTCTCGTTCAGTTTCATCAACAATTCTACTCGTATGCACCCGTATTCGTACTCGTACAATACACAGCTTTTAGATGTATGTACTATTGGTATATACACTCCAATGATCAGCTCTTAGCAGCCCATGTGAGTCACCTAACACATGTGGGAACCATCATTTGGCAACTAGCATGAAATATCTCATAAGATTACAAAAATATGAGTAATCATTCATGACTTATTTACATGAAAACAAAATTACATATCCTTTATATCTAATCCATACACCAACGACCAAAAAAACCTACAAACACTTTCATTCTTCAATTTTCTTCATCTAATTGAACTCTCTCAAGTTCTATCTTCAAGTTCTAAGTGTTCTTCATAAATTCCAAAAGTTCTAGTTTCATAAAATCAAGAATACTTTCAAGTTTGCTAGCTCACTTCCAATCTTGTAAGGTGATCATCCAACCTCAAGAAATCTTTGTTTCTTACAGTAGGTTATCATTCTAATACAAGGTAATAATCATATTCAAACTTTGGTTCAATTTCTATAACTATAACAATCTTATTTCAAGTGATGATCTTACTTGAACTTGTTTTCGTGTCATGATTTTGCTTCAAGAACTTTGAGCCATCCAAGGATCCATTGAAGCTAGATCCATTTTTCTCTTTTCCAGTAGGTTCATCCAAGGAACTTAAGGTAGTAATGATGTTCATAACATCATTCGATTCATACATATAAAGCTATCTTATTCGAAGGTTTAAACTTGTAATCACTAGAACATAGTTTAGTTAATTCTAAACTTGTTCGCAAACAAAAGTTAATCCTTCTAACTTGACTTTTAAAATCAACTAAACACATGTTCTATATCTATATGATATGCTAACTTAATGATTTAAAACCTGGAAACACGAAAAACACCGTAAAACCGGATTTACGCCGTCGTAGTAACACCGCGGGCTGTTTTGGGTTAGTTAATTAAAAACTATGATAAACTTTGATTTAAAAGTTGTTATTCTGAGAAAATGATTTTTATTATGAACATGAAACTATATCCAAAAATTATGGTTAAACTCAAAGTGGAAGTATGTTTTCTAAAATGGTCATCTAGACGTCGTTCTTTCGACTGAAATGACTACCTTTACAAAAACGACTTGTAACTTATTTTTCCGACTAGAAACCTATACTTTTTTTGTTTAGATTCATAAAATAGAGTTCAATATGAAACCATAGCAATTTGATTCACTCAAAACGGATTTAAAATGAAGAAGTTATGGGTAAAACAAGATTGGATAATTTTTCTCATTTTAGCTACGTGAAAATTGGTAACAAATCTATTCCAACCATAACTTAATCAACTTGTATTATATATTATGTAATCTTGAGATACCATAGACACGTATAAAATGTTTCGACCTATCATGTCGACACATCTATATATATTTCGGAACAACCATAGACACTCTATATGTGAATGTTGGAGTTAGCTATACAGGGTTGAGGTTGATTCCAAAATATATATAGTTTGAGTTGTGATCAATACTGAGATACGTATACACTGGGTCGTGGATTGATTCAAGATAATATTTATCGATTTATTTCTGTACATCTAACTGTGGACAACTAGTTGTAGGTTACTAACGAGGACAGCTGACTTAATAAACTTAAAACATCAAAATATATTAAAAGTGTTGTAAATATATTTTGAACATACTTTGATATATATGTATATATTGTTATAGGTTCGTGAATCAACCAGTGGCCAAGTCTTACTTCCCGACGAAGTAAAAATCTGTGAAAGTGAGTTATAGTCCCACTTTTAAAATCTAATATTTTTGGGATGAGAATACATGCAGGTTTTATAAATGATTTACAAAATAGACACAAGTACGTGAAACTACATTCTATGGTTGAATTATCGAAATCGAATATGCCCCTTTTTATTAAGTCTGGTAATCTAAGAATTAGGGAACAGACACCCTAATTGACGCGAATCCTAAAGATAGATCTATTGGGCCTAACAAACCCCATCCAAAGTACCGGATGCTTTAGTACTTCGAAATTTATATCATATCCGAAGGGTGTCCCGGAATGATGGGGATATTCTTATATATGCATCTTGTTATTGTCGGTTACCAGGTGTTCACCATATGAATGATTTTTATCTCTATGTATGGGATGTGTATTGAAATACGAAATCTTGTGGTCTATTGTTACGATTTGATATATATAGGTTAAACCTATAACTCACCAACATTTTTGTTGACGTTTAAAGCATGTTTATTCTCAGGTGAATATTAAGAGCTTCCGCTGTTGCATACTAAAATAAGGACAAGATTTGGAGTCCATGTTTGTATGATATTGTGTAAAAACTGCATTCAAGAAACTGATTTCGATGTAACATATTTGTATTGTAAACCATTATGTAATGGTCGTGTGTAAACAGGATATTTTAGATTATCATTATTTGATAATCTACGTAAAGCTTTTTAAACCTTTATTTATGAAATAAAGGTTATGGTTTGTTTTAAAAATGAATGCAGTCTTTGAAAAACGTCTCATATAGAGGTCAAAACCTCGCAACGAAATCAATTAATATGGAACGTTTTTAATCAATAAGAACGGGACATTTCAGTTGGTATCCGAGCGTTGGTCTTAGAGAACCAGAAAATTTGCATTAGTGTGTCTTATCGAGTTTGTTAGGATGCATTAGTGAGTCTGGACTTCGACCGTGTTTTCTTTAAAAATGATTGCTTAACATTTTTGTTGGAAACTATATATTTTTAACATATGAATATTATGTGATATATTAATCTCTTAACGTGTTTGATATTATGTGATAGATGTCTACCTCTAGAACAAGTCCCATTGACTCACCTAATAATAATGAAGAGTCAAATGTAAATTGGAATGATTTGTGGACTGATTCACAAGTTCCCGAAGAGGAACCGGAAGAAGAGTCGGAACCGGAAGAAGAATCGGAACCGGAAAAAGAATCGGAACCGGATGAAGAAATAGAACCGGTGGGGGAAATAATAAAACGGTTAAGTAAAAGAAAATCCTCAACCAACCGACCAAAGTTAATTATGGTCAATGGTGTTTCCGCCAAGGAAGCAAAATATTGGGAGGATTACCAATTCTCCGATGAATCGGATTTCGACGAGAATTCCGATGATGTTATAGAAATTACCCCAACTGAATTTAAAAAGGCAAAAGAAAATAATAAGGGAAAGGGCATAAAAATAGAGAAATCTAATTCCAACCCCGATGAACTTTATATGTATCGTCAACCCCCGAAGTCCTTAAGTTGTAACAATGACCCGGGAACCTCTAAACCACCAGGTTTTTCTAAACCAATGTGGACAACGACGGCTCGTATTAGGGGAACATCATATATCCCTAGAAACTTGGCAAAACGAACCAAAACCGAAGAAGAAGAAACGAGCGAGTCGGAATAAGATAGTTGTATTCGTGTGGTGTAATATATGGAATATAGTGTTCTTATGCTTTATGATATATGTAAAAATTGCTTGTATTAATAAGTATTTTTTTTTATGAATCTAACTCTTGTCTATTTTACAGTTTAAAAACACAAAATGGATAGACAACCCAATATTTTAAGAGACCTACCCGGAGACATGATTGATGAAATCTTGTCTAGAGTCGGCCAGAATTCTTCGGCACAACTATTTAAGGCGAGATCAGTTTGTAAGACATTCGAAGAGCGTTCCAAGAATGTCTTGGTTTATAAGAGACTTTCGTTTGAAAGATGGGGGATATCACATTGGGAAACCCATAAGTTACGATGTGTTTACTTTGACGCATATATTGCGGGGAACCCAAATGCTATTTTACGCAACGGGTTAAGAAATTATTTTGACTCAATATATCCGAATATTGGACTTCGTGATTTAGAAAAAGCGGCTAACATGCAACATAAAGAAGCATGTTATGCTTACGGATTAGTAATGTTCGCTTCTCACCAAAGTGAGAACAAGAACATCGGGCTACAACTATTAAACAAAACGTTTCCACAAGTGACGGAGTCGGTAATTGGGGTAAGAAATGAGGTTTTTAGATTGTTACGGGACTGTTGGACATTACGTAACCCTCATCCCTTTGACGACGTTACAACACGCTGTCTTATCAACGGCCATAACGGTTATGTTGCACAAGACCAAGGATGGGAAGTAGTCCTAGTAAAACCAGAATGCATGACTTGTTTCTGGATGTATGAATTACGTGTCTTTATTGCCTTTGCTGAACGACTTGTGTACTAGCTAGAATTATCTTCACAACTATCTTGTATCAAAGTTATTGTGTGCTATATTTCATGCTTTATGTAAAATAAGCGGTATTGTAAGTTTGTAAAATATTGTATAAAAGTTTGAACGCGAAATATTATTATAATCAGTTTTTCATATAGAATTGTAGTAGTTGAATTGTATATTAGCTACTAAGTATGAACTTAACGGGTAGGTACTACCCGAATTTAAACTTATAAAACGCTAATATGAAGAAAAAGCTTTTATAAATGAGTTCATATTATGCTACGAAATACTATTAACTACTCTTAATATTCTATATGATTAACTTGTTCCATTTGACTATTTTGAAGGAAATGGCACCGACTACTCGACACACAGTGAATATGAATGAAGAGGAATTCCGTACTTTTCTAGCTTCAAACATAGCCGCAGTACAGGCTGCGCTATATACCAACAATAACCTTGGATCTAGCAGTACAGGAAATCGTGTAGGATGCACCTACAAAGAATTCACTGCCTGCAAACCTTTGGAATTTGATGGAACCGAAGGACCGATCGGATTGAAACGGTGGACCGAGAAGGTCGAATCGGTGTTTGCCATAAGTAAGTGTACTGAAGAGGACAAAGTGAAGTACGCTACGCATACCTTCACAGGTTCTGCGTTAACATGGTGGAATACCTATCTAGAGCAGGTGGGACAAGACGATGCGTACGCACTACCGTGGTCAGCATTCAAGCACTTGACGAACGAGAAGTACCGTCCCAGAACCGAGGTCAATAAGCTCAAGACAGAACTTAGAGGGTTACGAACCCAAGGATTTGATATTACCACGTATGAAAGACGATTCACAGAATTGTGCCTATTGTGTCCGGGAGCATTCGAAGATGAGGAAGAGAAGATCGACGCGTTTGTGAAAGGATTACCGGAAAGAATCCAAGAAGATATAAGTTCACACGAGCCCGCCTCCATACAACAGGCATGTAGAATGGCTCACAAACTAGTGAACCAGATTGAAGAAAGAATTAAAGAACAGACTGCTGAAGAGGCCAATGTGAAGCAAGTCAAAAGAAAGTGGGAGGAAAATGGTGATAAGAATCACCAATACAACAACAACAGTAATCGCAACAATTATCCCAACAATCGCAACATCAATCGCAACTACAACAAACGGCCCAACAACAACAACAACAACAACAACAACAGCAACTACAATAATCATCCCAACAACAATAATAACCGCAACAACAACAACAATCAGAAGCAACTATGCCAAAGGTGTGAAAAGAATCACTCGGGGTTCTGCACCAAATTTTGCAACAAATGTAAAAGAAATGGTCATAGCGCGGCGAAGTGTGAGGTCTACGGACCAGGGGTTAATAGAACGAAAGGAACAAATGGTGTCGGAACGAGTAATGGCGGAGCAAGTAGTGTCGGAGCAAGTTATGCCAATGTAGTTTGTTATAAATGTGGAAAACCAGGCCACATTATTAGAAATTGCCCGAACCAGGAGAACACGAATGGACAAGGCCGTGGAAGAGTTTTCAATATTAATGCGGTAGAGGCACAGGAAGACCCGGAGCTTGTTACGGGTACGTTTCTTATTGACAATAAATCTGCTTACGTTTTATTTGATTCGGGTGCGGATAGAAGCTATATGAGTAGAGATTTTTGTGCTAAATTAAGTTGTCCATTGACGCCTTTGGATAGTAAATTTTTACTCGAATTAGCAAATGGTAAATTAATTTCAGCAGATAATATATGTCGGAATCGAGAAATTAAACTGGTTAGCGAAACATTTAAGATTGATTTGATACCAGTAGAGTTAGGGAGTTTTGATGTGATAATCGGTATGGACTGGTTGAAAGAAGTGAAAGCGGAGATCGTTTGTTACAAAAATGCAATTCGCATTATACGAGAAAAAGGAAAACCCTTAATGGTGTACGGAGAAAAGGGCAACACGAAGCTACATCTTATTAGTAATTTGAAGGCACAAAAACTAATAAGAAAAGGTTGCTATGCTGTTCTAGCACACGTCGGGAAAGTACAAACTGAAGAAAAGAGCATCAATGATGTTCCCATTGCAAAAGAATTTCCCGATGTATTTCCGAAAGAATTACCGGGATTACCCCCACATCGATCCGTTGAATTTCAAATAGATCTTGTACCAGGAGCTGCACCAATAGCTCGTGCTCCTTACAGACTCGCACCCAGCGAGATGAAAGAACTGCAAAGCCAATTACTAGAACTTTTAGAGCGTGGTTTCATTCGACCAAGCACATCACCGTGGGGAGCTCCTGTTTTGTTTGTCAAGAAGAAAGATGGTACATTCAGGTTGTGTATCGACTACCGAGAGTTGAACAAACTTACCATCAAGAACCGCTACCCACTACCGAGAATCGACGACTTATTTGATCAACTACAAGGCTCGTCTGTTTATTCAAAGATTGACTTACGTTCCGGGTATCATCAAATGCGGGTGAAAGAAGATGATATTCCAAAGACTGCTTTCAGAACACGTTACGGTCATTACGAGTTTATGGTCATGCCGTTTGGTTTAACTAATGCACCAGCTGTGTTCATGGACCTTATGAACCGAGTGTGTGGACCATACCTTGACAAGTTTGTCATTGTTTTCATTGATGACATACTTATTTACTCAAAGAATGACCAAGAACACGGTGAACATTTGAGAAAGGTGTTAGAAGTATTGAGGAAGGAAGAATTGTACGCTAAGTTTTCAAAGTGTGCATTTTGGTTGGAAGAAGTTCAATTCCTCGGTCACATAGTGAACAAAGAAGGTATTAAGGTGGATCCGGCAAAGATAGAAACTGTTGAAAAGTGGGAAACCCCGAAAACTCCGAAACACATACGCCAGTTTTTAGGACTAGCTGGTTACTACAGAAGGTTCATCCAAGACTTTTCCAGAATAGCAAAACCCTTGACTGCATTAACGCATAAAGGGAAGAAATTTGAATGGAATGATGAACAAGAGAAAGCGTTTCAGTTATTGAAGAAAAAGCTAACTACGGCACCTATATTGTCATTGCCTGAAGGGAATGATGATTTTGTGATTTATTGTGACGCATCAAAGCAAGGTCTCGGTTGTGTATTAATGCAACGAACGAAGGTGATTGCTTATGCGTCTAGACAATTGAAGATTCACGAACAAAATTATACGACGCATGATTTGGAATTAGGCGCGGTTGTTTTTGCATTAAAGACTTGGAGGCACTACTTATATGGGGTCAAAAGTATTATATATACCGACCACAAAAGTCTTCAACACATATTTAATCAGAAACAACTGAATATGAGGTAGCGTAGGTGGATTGAATTATTGAATGATTACGATTTTGAGATTCGTTACCACCCGGGGAAGGCAAATGTGGTAGCCGATGCCTTGAGCAGGAAGGATAGAGAACCCATTCGAGTAAAATCTATGAATATAATGATTCATAATAACATTACTACTCAAATAAAGGAGGCGCAACAAGGAGTTTTAAAAGAGGGAAATTTAAAGGATGAAATACCCAAAGGATCGGAGAAGCATCTTAATATTCGGGAAGACGGAACCCGGTATAGGGCTGAAAGGATTTGGGTACCAAAATTTGGAGATATGAGAGAAATGGTACTTAGAGAAGCTCATAAAACCAGATACTCAATACATCCTGGAACGGGGAAGATGTACAAGGATCTCAAGAAACATTTTTGGTGGCCGGGTATGAAAGCCGATGTTGCTAAATACGTAGGAGAATGTTTGACGTGTTCTAAGGTCAAAGCTGAGCATCAGAAACCATCAGGTCTACTTCAACAACCCGAAATCCCGGAATGGAAATGGGAAAACATTACCATGGATTTCATCACTAAATTGCCAAGGACTGCAAGTGGTTTTGATACTATTTGGGTAATAGTTGATCGTCTCACCAAATCAGCACACTTCCTACCAATAAGAGAAGATGACAAGATGGAGAAGTTAGCACGACTGTATTTGAAGGAAGTCGTCTCTAGACATGGAATACCAATCTCTATTATCTCTGATAGGGATGGCAGATTTATTTCAAGATTCTGGCAGACATTACAGCAAGCATTAGGAACTCGTCTAGACATGAGTACTGCCTATCATCCACAAACTGATGGGCAGAGCGAAAGGACGATACAAACGCTTGAAGACATGCTACGAGCATGTGTTATTGATTTCGGAAACAGTTGGGATCGACATCTACCGTTAGCAGAATTTTCCTACAACAACAGCTACCATTCAAGCATTGAGATGGTGCCGTTTGAAGCACTTTATGGTAGAAAGTGCAGGTCTCCGATTTGTTGGAGTGAGGTGGGGGATAGACAGATTACGGGTCCGGAGATTATACGAGAAACTACCGAGAAGATCATCCAAATTCAACAACGATTGAAAACCGCCCAAAGTCGACAAAAGAGCTACGCTGACATTAAAAGAAAAGATATAGAATTTGAAATTGGAGAGATGGTCATGCTTAAAGTTTCACCTTGGAAAGGCGTTGTTCGATTTGGTAAACGAGGGAAATTAAATCCAAGGTATATTGGACCATTCAAGATTATTGATCGTGTCGGACCAGTAGCTTACCGACTTGAGTTACCTCAACAACTCGCGGCTGTACATAACACTTTCCACGTCTCGAATTTGAAGAAATGTTTTGCTAAAGAAGATCTCACTATTCCGTTAGATGAAATCCAAATCAACGAAAAACTCCAATTCATCGAAGAACCCGTCGAAATAATGGATCGTGAGGTTAAAAGACTTAAGCAAAACAAGATACCAATTGTTAAGGTTCGATGGAATGCTCGTAGAGGACCCGAGTTCACCTGGGAGCGTGAAGATCAGATGAAGAAGAAATACCCGCATCTATTTCCAGAAGATTCGTCAACACCTTCAACAGCTTAAAATTTCGGGACGAAATTTATTTAACGGGTAGGTACTGTAGTGACCCGAACTTTTCCATGTTTATATATATTAATTGAGATTGATGTTTACATGATTAAATGTTTCCAACATGTTAAGCAATCAAACTTTTTAAGACTTGATTAATTGAAATAGGTTTCATATAGACAATTGACCACCCAAGTTGACCGGTGATTCACGAACGTTAAAACTTGTAAAAAACTATATGATGACATATATATGGTTATATATATAGTTAACATGATATTATGATAAGTAAACATATCATTAATTATATTAACAATGAACTACATATGTAAAAACAAGACTACTAACTTAATGATTTTGAAACGAGACATATATGTAACGTTTATCGTTGTAACGACATTTAATGTATATATATCATATTAAGAGATATTCGTACATCATAATATCATGATAATATAATAATTTAAAATCTCTTTTGATATTATAAACATTGGGTTAACAACATTTAACAAGATCGTTAACCTAAAGGTTTCAAAACAACACTTACATGTAACGACTAACGATGACTTAACGACTCAGTTAAAATGTATATACATGTAGTGTTTTAATATGTATTTATACACTTTTGAAAGACTTCAATACACTTATCAAAATACTTCTACTTAACAAAAATGCTTACAATTACATTCTCGTTCAGTTTCATCAACAATTCTACTCGTATGCACCCGTATTCGTACTCGTACAATACACAGCTTTTAGATGTATGTACTATTGGTATATACACTCCAATGATCAGCTCTTAGCAGCCCATGTGAGTCACCTAACACATGTGGGAACCATCATTTGGCAACTAGCATGAAATATCTCATAAGATTACAAAAATATGAGTAATCATTCATGACTTATTTACATGAAAACAAAATTACATATCCTTTATATCTAATCCATACACCAACGACCAAAAACACCTACAAACACTTTCATTCTTCAATTTTCTTCATCTAATTGAACTCTCTCAAGTTCTATCTTCAAGTTCTAAGTGTTCTTCATAAATTCCAAAAGTTCTAGTTTCATAAAATCAAGAATACTTTCAAGTTTGCTAGCTCACTTCCAATCTTGTAAGGTGATCATCCAACCTCAAGAAATCTTTGTTTCTTACAGTAGGTTATCATTCTAATACAAGGTAATAATCATATTCAAACTTTGGTTCAATTTCTATAACTATAACAATCTTATTTCAAGTGATGATCTTACTTGAACTTGTTTTCGTGTCATGATTTTGCTTCAAGAACTTTGAGCCATCCAAGGATCCATTGAAGCTAGATCCATTTTTCTCTTTTCCAGTAGGTTCATCCAAGGAACTTAAGGTAGTAATGATGTTCATAACATCATTCGATTCATACATATAAAGCTATCTTATTCGAAGGTTTAAACTTGTAATCACTAGAACATAGTTTAGTTAATTCTAAACTTGTTCGCAAACAAAAGTTAATCCTTCTAACTTGACTTTTAAAATCAACTAAACACATGTTCTATATCTATATGATATGCTAACTTAATGATTTAAAACCTGGAAACACGAAAAACACCGTAAAACCGGATTTACGCCGTCGTAGTAACACCGCGGGCTGTTTTGGGTTAGTTAATTAAAAACTATGATAAACTTTGATTTAAAAGTTGTTATTCTGAGAAAATGATTTTTATTATGAACATGAAACTATATCCAAAAATTATGGTTAAACTCAAAGTGGAAGTATGTTTTCTAAAATGGTCATCTAGACGTCGTTCTTTCGACTGAAATGACTACCTTTACAAAAACGACTTGTAACTTATTTTTCCGACTAGAAACCTATACTTTTTTTGTTTAGATTCATAAAATAGAGTTCAATATGAAACCATAGCAATTTGATTCACTCAAAACGGATTTAAAATGAAGAAGTTATGGGTAAAACAAGATTGGATAATTTTTCTCATTTTAGCTACGTGAAAATTGGTAACAAATCTATTCCAACCATAACTTAATCAACTTGTATTATATATTATGTAATCTTGAGATACCATAGACACGTATACAATGTTTCGACCTATCATGTCGACACATCTATATATATTTCGGAACAACCATAGACACTCTATATGTGAATGTTGGAGTTAGCTATACAGGGTTGAGGTTGATTCCAAAATATATATAGTTTGAGTTGTGATCAATACTGAGATACGTATACACTGGGTCGTGGATTGATTCAAGATAATATTTATCGATTTATTTCTGTACATCTAACTGTGGACAACTAGTTGTAGGTTACTAACGAGGACAGCTGACTTAATAAACTTAAAACATCAAAATATATTAAAAGTGTTGTAAATATATTTTGAACATACTTTGATATATATGTATATATTGTTATAGGTTCGTGAATCAACCAGTGGCCAAGTCTTACTTCCCGACGAAGTAAAAATCTGTGAAAGTGAGTTATAGTCCCACTTTTAAAATCTAATATTTTTGGGATGAGAATACATGCAGGTTTTATAAATGATTTACAAAATAGACACAAGTACGTGAAACTACATTCTATGGTTGAATTATCGAAATCGAATATGCCCCTTTTTATTAAGTCTGGTAATCTAAGAATTAGGGAACAGACACCCTAATTGACGCGAATCCTAAAGATAGATCTATTGGGCCTAACAAACCCCATCCAAAGTACCGGATGCTTTAGTACTTCGAAATTTATATCATATCCGAAGGGTGTCCCGGAATGATGGGGATATTCTTATATATGCATCTTGTTATTGTCGGTTACCAGGTGTTCACCATATGAATGATTTTTATCTCTATGTATGGGATGTGTATTGAAATACGAAATCTTGTGGTCTATTGTTACGATTTGATATATATAGGTTAAACCTATAACTCACCAACATTTTTGTTGACGTTTAAAGCATGTTTATTCTCAGGTGAATATTAAGAGCTTCCGCTGTTGCATACTAAAATAAGGACAAGATTTGGAGTCCATGTTTGTATGATATTGTGTAAAAACTGCATTCAAGAAACTGATTTCGATGTAACATATTTGTATTGTAAACCATTATGTAATGGTCGTGTGTAAACAGGATATTTTAGATTATCATTATTTGATAATCTACGTAAAGCTTTTTAAACCTTTATTTATGAAATAAAGGTTATGGTTTGTTTTAAAAATGAATGCAGTCTTTGAAAAACGTCTCATATAGAGGTCAAAACCTCGCAACGAAATCAATTAATATGGAACGTTTTTAATCAATAAGAACGGGACATTTCATAAGGTGCCACCCTAGGGGTTAGTGGTGCGAGGTGTTAAGTGCCCTAACGGATGTTATGAACACCGATGGCGTTTTCGCGAGCGCCGTTCCCTTGTACTATTGGTCGACCATGGTTATTTGTGTTGTAAGCATATTATATTATTCGAGTTATATTTATATGCGGATGTTATGCTAGCTTGGAGATTATTGGTGATTTATAGCTTGTTATTACGACGATAAACTAATGTTGTTTGCTAGCATGTTTGCGGTTGTGTAAGTGTATGCAAGTAGGTATAATTATATATGTATTCGTATAATTATTGCATTCACTAAGCTTTGTTTACCCTCTCGTTGTTTACCATTTTATAGGTTCGGTTTTGGACAAGGGTAAGGGCATCGTTTTGGACTAGAGATCCCGCTTGATGCTAGGGGACGCTTTTGGCTTTAGTAGCTCTTGGAGTTTGACCGATAGTTGGGTAGTTTAATCCCAAACGCCATGCTCATTGTGTAGTTTGGAACTTAAACTTTTTGGTGGTCGAAACTCGTAAATTGTATTAAACTCGTAAAACGGCCGATGTGGGCCCCGCCTGTAAAACATTGATTTTATATTTGAAACAAGCTAGTTTTACATATTTGGATGTATGGTAAAAAGCGTTTAGTCTAAAAGTGTCGGGAACTAGTCTATCTTTTTCGCATTTAGAGACTTTCCGGACAGTCCACTTTGGCGCGCCGCGCCCCTATCTGGCGCGCCGCGCGGGTATGCTGCACAGGAATTTTTTTTTTTTATTTTGTATTTTCGCGTGGTTTGGTCGAGGGTTGGTTTGGGTTGTTACAATTTGTCACTGAGACAAGATAATTGGCCGTCCGGTGAATACAAATCAATGCGAACTTCAAATGATCTTCCTTTCTCTTAGAATCCTTTGGCCTTAACTCGACTTGCTTTTCTAAGAACATCCCGCCAGGTCGAATAGCTCATAACCCTTAAGCAACGCATTAAGATAGCAAACATCAAACTAAACCTCAAGAGACAAGAAAAAGTCATAAGGATATTAATTGAGGTTACTAATACCTCAAAGGACTCACATTACATAGTAGTAGAGATCTTTTCTTCTATTTCCCTTATTGGTCATTTTGATCACATGTGGTATGAATCACATGCTGCAACATTTCTCCTTTCCCAATGGAGGTATGTCTTTAAATCAATGTTGCACAGATGATAGCTTAAACATACTCAATGTTCAAACTCGAGTTCACTATCTACTCATAAAAACACATATTTCTCACAAGAACTCACATCTGGGTATATAAGACAGATAATGTGAAACTTAAATAATTCACATATTGTTGTAAACGTTACAACTGTAGCATCAAATATTTTAAGTTTGTGCTCAATTGTCACTCAGACAATATACTTAAAATGCGCTATTTCACCAGTCACTACTAAAGTGATGGAGCTGATCACCCATGTGAGTGGGCTGATCTCTAATCTGTCTGACATACTTTTCTCACAATAATACTTTGTATACAAGATTTGACAAACACATTGTCATGGATATCAAACACTAAATATGTTGGAAAAAATAAAAACTCAATACAATCTCAAAACAACCCCTGAGACGTGACATGTCACATAAACATATCTCTCTAGGTATGGATTTCTCAAATGATTTGCAACCATTTCATTCGTAGATATGTACTACATATTTACTAAAACTCTTGCAACCATGTCTCTAAGTAATGATGCATTTTACAACTATGTGCTTGACTTACAATGGACCTTGGAATGAACTACAAAGTACTAACTATTTGAGTAAACTATTACTCAATCGATAACTTTGTTATAAACTCCAAGTTTCTTAAAAGATTGGTTAAGCTACACAGCTTATTGAACCTTAGTTGACATTAAAAAACCAGCCTCCATTGTAAACAAGGCTTCATATGATTAATTCTTGTTACTCTATGAGATAACAACCTAGTCAATATGTGTACAGCCTTTTGATTTCAAATCGTTTTCATTAAAGCACAATAAGATAACATTACTACTTAGGTACCTTAGTATCATTTTCATGGCTTTTCAATTGCTTTCCATCCTAAATGGAAATTAATCAACTTTGTACATTGCATAACGTACAAAGGATTTCCAACATTATTCGCATAAACAACAAACTTCATTTGCTCATTTCATATTGGAGTCTAAGAACAAAAAGATATGCTCAATATTCACCATAAGATTCTCAGTGAGATTATTTAACACGTTCAAGGATCTTGTTAATATAAGCTCTTGTGAAAGAGATATTAACTTCCTTGAACAATCTCTTGAAATTCTAATTTCAAGAATACATGAAAATTCTCTCATAATAACATTCTTCTTATTTATTCAAGCCACAAAAAATATCATCAATGTATAACGATAAAATAAACATTTAGACCTTTTAGTACATACTCATGATCCTTATTGATCAAAATGAAATCATTCGATATGATTATATTGTGAAAGTACATATATCATTTTCTCAAAGACTGTTTGAGACCATAGATTAATTCAAACAATCTACAAACCATATGTTTGTGGCCATTGTTTAAAAAATCTACACATTGATTTCTTGCTACAGTTTTTTATTGAGAAGTTAAGACTATTAACAATGATATAATGTAATTCACGGTCTTTTGTTTGTCATTATGGCTAGAATCAACCTAACTTGGTGAAATTATAACAAGATACGAGGTTCTCACAAAGTAAACTTTTCTTGTTGGTTGTAGCCTTCTGCCACATGTTGACCTTTGTATCTTCAGGATACTCACTCCAATTTTTATTCCATTATTCTTATTCAATCTCATATCGAATAGAGTTTATAATGACAACTTGTTTTTCGTAATTGAGATTTCTTTGAAACTAAGGATTATCATCATTCGCAATAGTTTGAAGAATCGTGCATAGATAAACAAATTCTCTAACATCATTCCTCAAATTTCTCCCACTCGAATGAGATAATTATGTTGCATCAAATAAAGACGAAACTTTATTTGTTTCTAGAGATTTTGGAAACTCATTTCTCAAGTTTTAAATTGATTTAGACTCCCACTGATGTGTTCACGTATGTGATAACCCAGAAAAATTTTCGATTAAATTTAAACTAAACTTCGACTGTTTCCGACGATTCATGAATAACTGGTTATAAAAAGATATGTAAATATATATATATATATATATATATATATATATATATATATATATATATTATATATATATATATACATCATTTACAATCATTATTATTATCAGTATTATAATAATTATTATTAATAATTATCATTATCATAAATATAATTACTAATATATTATTAATATTATTAGTATTAGTATTAATACTTAACATTAATATTAAAATAATGAAATATCATTATTATTATAATTAATAATTATTATTATCATTAGTATTATCACTTTTACTAAAAGTAATAAGATTAATAAAAATATCATTATTATTAATTATAATTATCTTTTTTATTGTCATATTAATATTATTATCATTATTAACATTTTGATTATTAATATCAATAACATAATTTATATTATTATCATTATTATTATTAAGAGTATTATCATTACTAATATTATTATCATTATTTTAGTATTAGTAATATCATCATCATCATCATTATTATTATTATTATTATTATTATTATTATTATTATTAATATTATTATTATTATTATTATTATTATTATTATTATTATTATTATTATTATTATTATTATTTGTATTATTATTAAAATATTTATTAATTATTAATATTAATTAAATAAAAAAGAAAGAAAGAAAGTGACAGTTAGATACCTAATTAGGTCAGAACACTATCTATTTTTTTTTTATATATTTTTCCCATCGTGATTCTGCTTCCATATTTTTATCTACATTTTAATTTTTTTTTATTTTTTTTCTTCATGGTGATCTAGTCGACATCCACACATTATGAACCAATCGATCACAATTTTTTTTATATAAGACCAATTGGTTTCCATTGTCAACACAATACAAATGAATCCATACAAAAATTTATATATATATTTTTTTTCTCCCCCGACCTCTGTTCTTGCTCAATTATTTAAAAATCTCGAAATCAAATTAAATTTCAAAATCTATTAATGCAGTCTCGTTAGGAATCCTTCCAACAAACTTTCTGTAAAATATCAACTTCCAATTTTTCCTATAGAGTTCAAATTTTGGAGTCAAAATTTATATTCTAAAAAGTCAACCGAAGTGTTCTTGAAGAAATTCAAGTTCGTGTTTGTGTTTTAAGTTCAATTGAAGGTTATAACAGTTTCTAGATGTGATTATAAAACTATTTAATGAAGGAATAGAAGTCTATAACATCCTCAAAATCAAAAATCGATTTTTTTTATATATATGCCGCGACACAGCAGGTATATATATATGTATATTTTTTTCTTTCAAATAATACAATCACTTAATATTGATTGTTTCAGTTATCAGTTTAATTCAAATGAAAACGTGTTGTTATAAATTGTTGGTTCCTGTCGACTTGAAATTGGGAAGAAGAAGAAGATAAACAGATACGTGTTATATATATATATATATATATATATATATATATATATATATATATATATATATATATATATATATATATATATATATATATATATATATAGATTAAAATAGAAAAACAGAAATGGAGCATTAGTTAAGGGTGTTAGCGGGTTAACGAGAGGTCTTGGGTTCGAGCCCCGTTTTGGGCATTTTTTTTTTTTTTAGAAAAGGCTTATAAAGGTAGTTTTCATTTATTATTATTATTATTATTATTATTATTATTATTATTATTATTATTATTATTATTATTATTATTATTATTATTATTATTATTAGGATTATTATTATTATTGTTGTTATTATTATTAATAAGTATTACTATTATTATTAATATTAACATGATCATTAAAATATTTATTAAAACTATAATTATTATTAAACTTACAATTATTATTAATATCATTTTTGCTAAAACTATCATCTTTACTTTTTAATTATTAGTAAAACTATTATTTGTATTAAAATTACTATTATTGCCATTATTATTATAATTATTAGTAAATCATTATTATCGTAACTACCATTTTTACTAATAAATATTTTGTACATCGAATACACTTATTTCATATACTACAATTATATTTCATATAATTATATATCAAACATATTAACATTTTTATATAAATATTCATATATAACAAATTAGGTATTTTAATATAATACTAACCAAATATATATTAATATAACTATATAAATATTTATCATTTTAAATACATATACACAAATTAAATATACATAATATATAATATAAGTTATAATATGTGAAATTGTTCAATTACGATTACATGTTTTAATATATATAAAACTGATATAGGTTCGTGAATCCGAGGTCAACTCTGTACTTGTTCAGTGCCATCCTATGCATATTAACTACAAACTATCATATCGTATCGTGAGTTTTCATAGCTCCCTTTTTATATATATTTTTGGGCTGAGAATACATGCGCAACTTTTATAACTGTTTTATGTTTAGACACAAGTACTCAAACTTTTATGCTATATACGTGCTTTGTCATGCTAAATTCCTGCCGTAATATCGTTAATTGCTGAGGTATAAGATGCAAGCTTAGTTATTGTGAGTAGCGCTACTGAGAGTGATGTCTCTAACTATTTGACTGATGGTCTTTGGTTACATAATAATGATTCAACGACACTGACAGTACAAGGTGTCATGGGCTAACTTTTGTTTAATCGCGATATTACAAACATCAACTCTTTTGATTGATATATTTGGTATTAATCAACTTTAAACTGAAATCTTGTGGTCTAATGCTATACTGAACTATTGATTTATGATATACATATGAACTCACTCAACCTCGTGTTGACTTTTTAAGCATGTTTATTCTCAGGTACTTAAATATTGCTTCCGCTGTATATCTGCTGCTTTGATGATGATTTCTTGCCATGCTTGGAGTCTTCATGCATTACTTACCAATTCATTTAAAAACACTTAATGCTCTAAATACAATGTAATCTATTTATCTTCCGCTGCAAAACTCAATAAAACGTCTCATATAGAGTCGTTCTCGTTTATACAACTGTGATTTGATATAATTAGTCACAAATACCCCAGGCCCTATTTGGGGGTGTGACAGATTGGTATCAGAGCAGGGATGTTGTAGAGAACCAGGATTGCATTTTATGTGTGCCTTATACAATTAGGTACCTTAGCAATGTAGGACTACAACTTTCCTTGACCGTAGTGCCTTTAATTGTTGCCTTTAATTGTTAAATGCTACACTATACCTTAGAAACTATGCTTATTAAATTCTTTAATCTTCCTTAGAATGCCAAGCCAATCTAAGAACTCTGCTGACTCTCCTAAGTACTATCCAATTCCGCCACCACATTTAAATGCGACACCATGATTTCTGAAATTCTCGACATTCCTTTGTCATCTATCATGGTTTTGTGTATTACATATGTATTACATGAAATGTTATCCATGAAATCTCTACTATTCATATTCATTACTTTCAAAATCTTTGCTTTCTCGTTATTTTTTATCATTGAATTTTCTTGACGAGTGGCGTCTACGAAACTCTAGAATGGAAAGGTTTGGATTACCGATTTAAAGGATCCTATAGCTCAAGCCCCTAGACCTGAATAGGCCATTACGAATTGAAAGTCTTAAATCGAAAGTTTATCTGATTACATACTTATCATTTTTAATCTCAACACATCATACTGCAATTATTGCATAAATGGAGTATAGACAAATCATATCTATCCCAATAGACTTTGTCTAACACTTCCTAAATTTCCTCCGTAAATTACGGAAATCTTTTTGCTATATATACGGATTCAAGGAGACGAATATATCATTCAGTATCCAGCACTCATTTCATATCAAACCCTATTCCAAACACATAATATGGATTCCTCGAACTCCTCGAGCTCCAATGGCAGCGTAACCAGAACGAACGAACCAATCAGTCATCATCAATTCTGGATGAATTGGGGATGAGTTTGTAGTCGACTCAATCAATGGAGACAAGAAGAAGGAGATCCCTTCCACCAATAGAATTCACCTCTTGGCGAAGGACCTGAAGCACTTACCGGCGAACCAGTTCGGAACACCATTTTCACCCTCATTTCCAGGATATCCCGCCATAAATATATAATCTCTAGAATTCTAGATCTTATTCATCCGCTTGTCCGAACTGCCAATCATCCCGGTATAATAGAAGAAATCAACGAGCTTCGCGCTCGAATAGTGGCTCTGGAGAATATGGTGCGAATTCTACAAGCATCAGCAGCACCAACAGCATAACTAGCATCACCAGTACCAGCAATACCGCCAACATCACAAAAACCGCAAGCACTGAAAGCACCAGCAGCATCACAAGCTCCGCAAACTCCGAAACTATTGAAGACAGCAACACCATAGATATCAAGGAATATTAGTAATAATGAGTTAAGATGTATTGACTCATTCTTCCCGAAGAATTATATATATATATATGGTTTGGAACAATAATAAATCTTTTAGTACTTAGCTATTACGTGTGAATCTTAACTAGTAAGTACTACTTGGTTAATTCATATCACTAATATGCTATGATGTACACCCTTCGTTAATGACTTAACAATTGTTAATCACTGCTTCAACACAATAAACTCCATTCAAGTGTAATGATGAATGTATTGATTCATAACTTCATTAGCGAAATATTTCGCGACAATTATGAAATCTCTAAGGTTTTGGAGATTATTCATTCTCGTTTCAACCGTAAATCAAATGAGTTTAATATTATATTGACTCATTAAATCCATGATTACATCTGAAGGAAAAATATATGTACGTATATTTTCATAAAGACTTTAATTAAAACTCTTTTGTACAAACTGTTAATTGTGAAAATATTTTAATGGGTAGGTAATACCCGAGAAATATTTATATCTCACATTAATATGTTACATTGTACATTCTTCAATTCTGATTCTCATGACTTATATTCCTTCATATTCTGTGATGAATTATCACATCAAACCACTGAAATTATCATTCATTACTTTTGAAATTTACAACATTTCTTCGTCAACCGTTAGATTCGTTGACGCTTACATCCTGCGTTCAACACTCAAATTCAAAATTCCTTTGTATCTTGACGATCACAATCAGCGTTTAATCATCTAAAAACGAAATTTCTTGAAACCATCTCGGATTGATAACCGATGATTCAAATATGGCTGCATTAAATGCAGAGGAAACAGCAAAATTGTAGAAGATCTTAAAGTTTGATAATAAAGAATGGTATAAGCTCAGATTTGGAACTGAAAAACGATTTGAGCAAACTATGAAGGAGGCTGTGGACAAATCACAAGGACTAAACATGTATTCAAAGAATCCAGATGATTCAGTATCTGCTGAAATCCTTAACGAATACCTTGCTCCTTACTTACCTTAAATTCTTACAGAAGAATTTTCATCATTATCCTTCGACTTTAAATATTTTGGAAATTCTGAGATATCATCGTATCTTTCGTTATAAATATCTTTGAAGATATCTTCATAACTATTCTTGTCCGTAATTAATTATCTCTTTGCAATATCTTTATTACATCATAAAGGAAACTATTTTAGTTTCTATATTCTGTAAAATTCAAGTTTAAATTATAAATGTATTGAAGAAGTGTTGGGAATTGAAGCATGAGTTAGTATAATATAATGACGTCAGGAAAACGTGATTATATTACAGTAAGTCATGCTAAATTTTAATGGAAGATGATGATTCATAGACTTTATAGTCATCATTTGCCATGTTACACGACTCTTACATTCTATCTAATCTCTAAACACATCAAAAACATATATATTCTTGATATAAAGCCCGATACCGACACCGAAATTACAAACCGTGTACATCAATGCGTATAGCGACATAATGACACGAGAGAATTAAAAACACTATAACCCCAAGGTAAAAGTAGAAGAAAAAAAATTATCTGGTGGTAAATGAAAAAGAAGAATGACTGAAACGATAGTCAGAAAAATATCCAGGATAAGAACTAGATGGAGCATTTTCACAATCTTTGGAAGTATGAATTGAGGAAGAAAGTATGAATTAAAAAGTGGTGAAGATAATAAAACGGAAGAAGCTAATTTATATCGAAATTCCAAACACAGCAATCGAGGCAATTCACCGCATTTAATCAAAGAAAATCCTAATTTCCTTAATTACCAGAGAATCAAATCTTATAAAGATTATAATGATTTTCTTTAATTCCTTGAATTCCGGAAATCAACTTTAACCGTATCAAAAGTTAAGGCGAACATTTAATTTCCTCATTTCAATCTTTTACGATAGCTTCGTTTATACTCTTCCTGTAATCGAATCGTTTCATCCATATTACCCAATATTGATAAAACTCTATTTTTCAACTCATATTTATCATTCTTTTTGTAAACAATGACGATCTCTATCAAATTTCATGACCGTGATTTTCACGAACTCCTCTCTATTTTGTCTACCCTAATATTGTGGCATAAACGCTCAAGGTTTAAATAAGCTCACTATTATTCATAACACATTTCATGTGTATTGAAATGCTTGTATAGCGTCATCATCCTTTCTGAGAAAACCTAATCAATGACACTCGTGTTATTCCCTTAAATAACCTCTGCATTAATAATAAAATGCACTTCATAGAAGAACTTGTAGAATTTATGGATCCTAAGATTTAAACGCTAGAAACAAAATAATATTCTATCCGTTGGAATTCACGCAAGGCCCCGAGTATACCTGGGAACGTGAAAACCAAATAAAACGAAAATATCCTCACCTGTTTACAAACAACGCCGACTAATGGCAACAACTAAAATTTCGGGACGAAATTTCTTTTAATGGGTAGGTACTGTGATAACCCAGAAAAATTTTCGATTAAATTTAAACTAAACTTTGACTGTTTCTGACGATTCATGAATAACCGGTTATAAAAAGATATGTATATATATATATATATATATATATATATATATATATATATATATATAAAATATATACATATATATATATATACACATCATTTACAATCATTATTATTATCAGTATTATAATAATTATTATTAATAATTATCATTATCATTAATACAATTACTAATATATTATTAATATTATTAGTATTAGTATTAATACTTAACATTAATATTAAAATAATAAAATATCATTATTATTATAATTAATAATTATTATTATCATTAGTATTATCACTTTTACTAAAAGTAATAAGATTAATAAAAATATCATTATTATTAATTATAATTATCATTTTTATTGTCATAGTAATATTATTATCATTATTTATCATTAAAACTATATCATTATTAACATTTTGATTATTAATATCAATAACATAATTTATATTATTATCATTATTATTATTAAGAGTATTATCATTACTAATATTATTATTATTATTTTAGTATTAGTAATATTATTATTATTATTATTAATATTATTATTATTATTATTATTATTATTATTATTATTTGTATTATTATTATTAATATATTTATTAATTATTACTATTAATTAAATAAAAAAAAAGTGACAGATAGATACCTAATTAGGTCAGAACACTATCTATTTTTTTTATATATTTTTCCCATGTTGATTCTGCTTCCATATTTTTATCTATATTTTAATTTTTTTTTTTATTTTTTTTCCTCATGGTGATCTAGTCGACATCCACACATTATGAACCAATCGATCACAATTTTTTTTTTTATATAAGACCAATTGGTTTCCATTGTCAACACAATACAAATGAATCCATACAAAAATTTATATATATATATTTTTCTCCCTCGACCTCTGTTCTTGCTCAATTATTTAAAAACCTCAAAATCGAATTAAATTTCAAAATCTATTAATGCAGTCTCGTTAGGAATCCTTCCAACAAACTTTCTGTAAAATATCAACTTCCAATTTTTTCTATAGAGTTCCAATTTTGGAGTCAAACTTTATATTCTAAAAAGTCAACCGAAGTGTTCTTGAAGAAATTCAAGTTCGTGTTTGTGTTTTAAGTTCAATTGAAGGTTCTAACAGTGTCTAGATGTGATTATAAAACTATTTCATGAAGGAATAGAAGTCTATAACATCCTCAAAATCAAAAATTAAATTTTTTTTATATATATGCCGCGACACAGCAGGTATATATATATGTATTTTTTTTTCTTTTAAATAATATAATCACTTAATATTGATTGTTTCAGTTATCAGTTTAATTCAAATGAAAACGTGTTGTTATAAATTGTTGGTTCCTGTCGACTTGAAATTGGGAAGAAGAAGAAGATAAACAAATACGTGTTATATATATATATATATATATATATATATATATATATATATATATATATATATATATATATATATATAGATAGATTAAAATCGAAAAATAGAAATGGAGCATTGGTTAAGGGTGTTAGCGAGTTAACGAGAGGTCTCGGGTTCGAGCCCCGTCTTGGGCAATTTTTTTTATAGAAAAGGCTTATAAAGGTAGTTTTCATTTATTATTATTATTCTTATTATTATTAGTATTATTATTATTATTGTTATTATTATTATTAATAAGTATTACTATTATTATTAATATTAACATGATCATTAAAATATTTATTAAAACTATAATTATTATTAAACTTACCATTATTATTAATATCATTTTTGCTAAAACTATCATCTTTACTTTTTAATTATTAGTAAAACTATTATTTGTATTAAAATTACTATTATTGCCATTATTATTATAATTATTAGTAAATCATTATTATCGTAACTATCATTTTTACTAATATATATTTTGTACATCGCATACACTTATTTCATATACTACAATTATATTTCATATAATTATATATCAAACATATTAACATTTTTATATAAATATTCATATATAACAAATTAGGTATTTTAATATAATACTAACCAAATATATATTAATATAACTATATAAATATTTATCATTTTAAATACATATACACAAATTAAATATACATAATATATAATATAAGTTATTGATAATGCTAAAAATAAACATATATTTCATTGCATTATCCTTCAAGAAAGATAAGCTTTTAGTTGCAATTGTTCTATTTACAAGTGATATTCATTTAAATATTAAAAGGTAAAGACAAAAGACAGATTCGACGAATTAAAGACGCAAATGACCAAAACACTAAAAAGTATAAAGTACAAATCAAGAGGTTCAATTTATTGATGAGAAACGTCTCAAAATTACAAGAGTACAAGCCGTAAAACGCAAAGTAAAAGATATTAAATCGTACACAAGGACGTTCGAAAATCCTAAACCGGGACATGAACCAACTATCAGCGCGTGACGCAAGGACCAAAAATTACAAGTCAACTAAGCACATGAATATAATATAATATATATATAATTATATAAAATTATATATATTATATTATATTATTTATAAACCGTCGGCAAACAAGAAAATAAGAGATGTGAGCTGTCCAAGGCGGTCATGCGATCGCATGGCCATGAAGAAGAAACTCCATGCGATCGCATGGAGTACTGTAGCTGGTCAGGTTCTATAAAATGCAAATTTCGGACGAGTTTATGTACACCTTTTTCTAATCTCTTACTCTCTCAATATATTTATATTTATATTTTAATTATAATTTTAATATTAAAGTTTAATAATAATAAGGTTATGTTAGCGAATGTTTTAAGTTTGTAAGTCGAAATTCTGTCCGTGTAACACTACGCGATTAATACTCATTGTAAGTTATGTTCAACCTTTTTAAATTAATGTCTCGTAGCTAAGTTATTATTATGCTTATTTAAATCAAAGTAATCGTGATGTTGGGCTAAATAATAAAGATGGGGTTATTGGGCTTTGTACCATAATTGGGGTTTGGACAAAAGAACGACACTTATGGAAATTAGATTATGGGCTATTAATGGGCTTTATATTAACTAAACGATACCTCGTTAATTTAATATAAAGGTTATAATTTGAAGTATCTATATATAACCACATACGCTTAATCGGGTACGGTGGGCGGGATATCTATAAATACGAATAATTGTTCATTTTACCGAACACGGGGATGGATTAATAGTTAATGGACTCATTAAAACAGGGGTGGATTACATTCAAGGGTAATTGGTGAAATGTCCCGTTCTTATTGATTAAAAACGTTCCATATTAATTGATTTCGTTGCGAGGTTTTGACCTCTATATGAGACGTTTTTCAAAGACTGCATTCATTTTAAAACAAACCATAACCTTTATTTTATCAATAAAGGTTTAAAAAACTTTACGTAGATTATAAAATAATGATAATCTAAAATATCCTGTTTACACACGATCATTACATAATGGTTTACAATACAAATATGTTACAACAAAATAAGTTTCTTGAATGCAGTTTTTACACAATATCATACAAGCATGGACTCCAAATCTCGTCCTTATTTAAGTATGCGACAGCGGAAGCTCTTAATAATCACCTGAGAATAAACATGCTTAAAACGTCAACAAAAATGTTGGTGAGTTATAGGTTTAACCTATATATATCAAATCATAATAATAGACCACAAGATTTAATATTTCAATACACATCCCATACATAGAGATAAAAATCATTCATATGGTGAACACCTGGTAACCGACATTAACAAGATGCATATATGAGAATATCCCCATCATTCCGGGACACCCTTCGGATATGATATAAATTTCGAAGTACTAAAGCATCCGGTACTTTGGATGGGGTTTGTTAGGCCCAATAGATCTATCTTTAGGATTCGCGTCAATTAGGGTGTCTGTTCCCTAATTCTTAGATTACCAGACTTAATAAAAGGGGCATATTCGATTTCGATAATTCAACCATAGAATGTAGTTTCACGTACTTGTGTCTATTTTGTAAATCATTTATAAAACCTGCATGTATTCTCATCCCAAAAATATTAGATTTTAAAAGTGGGACTATAACTCACTTTCACAGATTTTTACTTCGTCGGGAAGTAAGACTTGGCCACTGGTTGATTCATGAACCTATAACAATATATACATATATATCAAAGTATGTTCAAAATATATTTACAACACTTTTAATATATTTTGATGTTTTAAGTTTATTAAGTCAGCTGTCCTCGTTAGTAACCTACAACTAGTTGTCCACAGTTAGATGTACAGAAATAAATCGATAAATATTATCTTGAATCAATCCACGACCCAGTGTATACGTATCTCAGTATTGATCACAACTCAAACTATATATATTTTAGAATCAACCTCAACCCTGTATAGCTAACTCCAACATTCACATATAGAGTGTCTATGGTTGTTCCGAAATATATATAGATGTGTCGACATGATAGGTCGAAACATTGTATACGTGTCTATGGTATCTCAAGATTACATAATATACAATACAAGTTGATTAAGTTATGGTTGGAATAGATTTGTTACCAATTTTTACGTAGCTAAAATGAGAAAAATTATCCAATCTTGTTTTACCCATAACTTCTTCATTTTAAATCCGTTTTGAGTGAATCATATTGCTATGGTTTCATATTGAACTCTATTTTATGAATCTAAACAGAAAAAGTATAGGTTTATAGTCGGAAAAATAAGTTACAAGTCATTTTTGTAAAGGTAGTCATTTCAGTCGAAAGAACGACGTCTAGATGACCATTTTAGAAAGCATACTTCCACTTTGAGTTTAACCATAATTTTTGGATATAGTTTCATGTTCATAATAATAATCATTTTCTCAAAATAACAACTTTTAAATCAAAGTTTATCATAGTTTTTAATTAACTAACCCAAAACAGCCCGCGGTGTTACTACGACGGCGTAAATCCGATTTTACGGTGTTTTTCGTGTTTCCAGGTTTTAAATCATTAAGTTAGCATATCATATAGATATAGAACATGTTTTTAGTTGATTTTAAAAGTCAAGTTAGAAGGATTAACTTTTGTTTGCGAACAAGTTTAGAATTAACTAAACTATGTTCTAGTGATTACAAGTTTAAACCTTCGAATAAGATAGCTTTATATGTATGAATCGAATGATGTTATGAACATCATTACAACCTTAAGTTCCTTGGATAAACCTACTGGAAAAGAGAAAAATGGATCTAGCTTCAATGGATCCTTGGATGGCTCGAAGTTCTTGAAGCAGAATCATGACACGAAAACAAGTTCAAGTAAGATCATCACTTGAAATAAGATTGTTATAGTTATAGAAATTGAACCAAAGTTTGAATATGATTATTACCTTGTATTAGAATGATAACCTACTGTAAGAAACAAAGATTTCTTGAGGTTGGATGATCACCTTACAAGATTGGAAGTGAGCTAGCAAACTTGAAAGTATTCTTGATTTTATGTAACTAGAACTTGTAGAATATATGAAGAACACTTAGAACTTGAAGATAGAACTTGAGAGAGATCAATTAGATGAAGAAAATTGAAGAATGAAAGTGTTTGTAGGTGTTTTTGGTCGTTGGTGTATGGATTAGATATAAAGGATATGTAATTTTGTTTTCATGTAAATAAGTCATGAATGATTACTCATATTTTTGTAATTTTATGAGATATTTCATGCTAGTTGCCAAATGATAGTTCCCACATGTGTTAGGTGACTCACATGGGCTGCTAAGAGCTGATCATTGGAGTTTATATACCAATAGTACATACATCTAAAAGCTGTGTATTGTACGAGTACGAATACGGGTGCATACGAGTAGAATTGTTGATGAAACTGAACGAGGATGTAATTGTAAGCATTTTTGTTAAGTAGAAGTATTTTGATAAGTGTATTGAAATCTTTCAAAAGTGTATAAATACATATTAAAACACTACATGTATATACATTTTAACTGAGTCGTTAAGTCATCGTTAGTCGTTACATGTAAGTGTTGTTTTGAAACCTTTAGGTTAACGATCTTTTTAAATGTGGTTAACCCAATGTTAATAATATCAAATGAGATTTTAAATTATTATATTATCATGATATTATCATGTATGAATATCTCTTAATATGATATATATACATTAAATGTCTTTACAACGATAATCGTTACATATATGTCTCGTTTAAAAATCATTAAGTTAGTAGTCTTGTTTTTACATATGTAGTTCATTGTTAATATACTTAATGATATATTTACTTATCATAGTATCATGTTAACTATATATATATCAATATATATGCCATCATATAGTTTTTACAAGTTTTAACGTTCGTGAATCACTGGTCAACTTGGGTGGTCAATTGTCTATATGAAACATATTTCAATTAATCAAGTCTTAACAAGTTTGATTGCTTAACATGTTGGAAACATTTAATCATGTAAATATCAATCTCAATTAATATATATAAACATGGAAAAGTTCGGGTCACTACAGTACCTACCCGTTAAATAAATTTCGTCCCGAAATTTTAAGCTGTTGAAGGTGTTGACGAATCTTCTGGAAATAGATGCGGGTATTTCTTCTTCATCTGATCTTCACGCTCCCAGGTGAACTCGGGTCCTCTACGAGCATTCCATCGAACCTTAACAATTGGTATCTTGTTTTGCTTAAGTCTTTTAACCTCACGATCCATTATTTCGACGGGTTCTTCGATGAATTGAAGTTTTTCGTTGATTTGGATTTCATCTAATGGAATAGTGAGATCTTCTTTAGCAAAACATTTCTTCAAATTCGAGACGTGGAAAGTGTTATGTACAGCCGCGAGTTATTGAGGTAACTCAAGTCGGTAAGCTACTGGTCCGACACGATCAATAATCTTGAATGGTCCAATATACCTTGGATTTAATTTCCCTCGTTTACCAAATCGAACAACGCCTTTCCAAGGTGCAAATTTAAGCATGACCATCTCTCCAATTTCAAATTCTATATCTTTTCTTTTAATGTCAGCGTAGCTCTTTTGTCGACTTTGGGCTGTTTTCACCCGTTGTTGAATTTGGATGATCTTCTCGGTAGTTTCTTGTATAATCTCCTGACCCGTAATCTGTCTATCCCCCACTTCACTCCAACAAATCGGAGACCTGCACTTTCTACCATAAAGTGCTTCAAATGGTGCCATCTCAATGCTTGAATGGTAGCTGTTGTTGTAGGAAAATTCTGCTAACGGTAGATGTCGATCCCAACTGTTTCCGAAATCAATAACACATGCTCGTAGCATGTCTTCAAGCGTTTGTATCGTCCTTTCGCTCTGCCCATCAGTTTGTGGATGATAGGCAGTACTCATGTCTAGATGAGTTCCTAATGCTTGTTGTAATGTCTGCCAGAATCTTGAAATAAATCTGCCATCCCTATCAGAGATAATAGAGATTGGTATTCCATGTCTGGAGACGACTTCCTTCAAATACAGTCGTGCTAACTTCTCCATCTTGTCATCTTCTCTTATTGGCAGGAAGTGTGCTGATTTGGTGAGACGATCAACTATTATCCAAATAGTATCAAAACCACTTGCAGTCCTTGGCAATTTAGTGATGAAATCCATGGTAATGTTTTTCCATTTCCATTCCGGGATTTCGGGTTATTGAAGTAGACCTGATGGTTTCTTATGCTCAGCTTTGACCTTAGAACACGTCAAACATTCTCCTACATATTTAGCAACATCGGCTTTCATACCCGGCCACCAAAAATGTTTCTTGAGATCCTTGTACATCTTCCCCGTTCTAGGATGTATTGAGTATCTGGTTTTATGAGCTTCTCTAAGTACCATTTCTCTCATATCTTCAAATTTTGGTACCCAAATCCTTTCAGCCCTATACCGGGTTCCGTCTTCCCGAATATTAAGATGCTTCTCCGATCCCTTGGGTATTTCATCCTTTAAATTTCCCTCTTTTAAAACTCCTTGTTGCGCCTCCTTTATTTGAGTAGTAAGGTTATTATGAATCATTATATTCATAGATTTTACTCGAATGGGTTCTCTGTCCTTCCTGCTCAAGGCATCGGCTACCACATTTGCCTTTCCCGGGTGGTAACGAATCTCAAAGTCATAATCATTCAATAATTCAATCCACCTACGCTGCCTCATATTCAGTTATTTCTGATTAAATATGTGTTGAAGACTTTTGTGGTCGGTATATATAATACTTTTGACCCCATATAAGTAGTGCCTCCAAGTCTTTAATGCAAAAACAACCGCGCCTAATTCCAAATCATGCGTCGTATAATTTTGTTCGTGAATCTTCAATTGTCTAGACGCATAAGCAATCACCTTCGTTCGTTGCATTAATACACAACCGAGACCTTGCTTTGATGTGTCACAATAAATCACAAAATCATCATTCCCTTCAGGCAATGACAATATAGGTGCCGTAGTTAGCTTTTTCTTCAATAACTGAAACGCTTTCTCTTGTTCATCATTCCATTCAAATTTCTTCCCTTTATGCGTTAATGTAGTCAAGAGTTTTGCTATTCTAGAAAAGTCTTGGATGAACCTTCTGTAGTAACCAGCTAGTCCTAAAAACTGGCGTATGTGTTTCGGAGTTTTCGGGGTTTCCCACTTTTCAACAGTTTCTATCTTTGCCGGATCCACCTTAATACCTTCTTTGTTCACTATGTGACCGAGGAATTGAACTTCTTCCTACCAAAATGCACACTTTGAAAACTTAGCGTACAATTCTTCCTTCCTCAATACTTCTAACACCTTTCTCAAATGTTCACCGTGTTCTTGGTCATTCTTTGAGTAAATAAGTATGTCATCAATGAAAACAATGACAAACTTGTCAAGGTATGGTCAACACACTCGGTTCATAAGGTCTATGAACACAGCTGGTGCATTAGTTAAACCAAACGGCATGACCATAAACTCGTAATGACCGTAACGTGTTCTGAAAGCAGTCTTTGGAATATCATCTTCTTTCACCCGCATTTGATGATACCCGGAACATAAGTCAATCTTTAAATAAACAGACGAGCCTTGTAGTTGATCAAATAAGTCGTCGATTCTTGGTAGTGGGTAGCGGTTCTTGATGGTAAGTTTGTTCAACTCTCGGTAGTCGATACACAACCTGAATGTACCATCTTTCTTCTTGACAAACAAACAGGAGCTCCCCACGGTGATGTGCTTGGTCGAATGAAACCACGCTCTAAAAGTTCTTGTAATTGGCTTTGCAGTTCTTTCATCTCGCTGGGTTCGAGTCTGTAAGGAGCACGAGCTATTGGTGCAGCTCCTAGTACAAGATCTATTTGAAATTCAACGGATCGATGTGGGGGTAATCCCGGTAATTCTTTCGGAAATACATCGGGAAATTCTTTTGCAATGGGAACATCATTGATGCTCTTTTCTTCAGTTTGTACTTTCTTGACGTGTGCTAGAACAGCATAGCAACCTTTTCTTATTAGTTTTTGTGCCTTCAAATTACTAATAAGATGTAGCTTCGTGTTGCCCTTTTCTCCGTACACCATTAAGGGTTTTCCTTTTTCTCGTATAATGCGAATTGCATTTTTGTAACAAACGATCTCTGCTTTCACTTCTTTCAACCAGTCCATACCGATTATCACATCAAAACTCCCTAACTCTACTGGTATCAAATCAATCTTAAATGTTTCGCTAACCAGTTTAATTTCTCGATTCCGGCATATATTATCTGCTGAAATTAATTTACCATTTGCTAATTCGAGTAAAAATTTACTATCAGAAGGCGTCAATAGACAACTTAATTTAGCACAAAAATCTCTACTCATATAGCTTCTATCCGCACCCGAATCAAATAAAACGTAAGCAGATTTATTGTCAATAAGAAAAGTACCGTAACAAGCTCCGGGTCTTCCTGTGCCTCTGCCGCATTAATATTGAAAACTCTTCCGTGGCCTTGTCCATTCGTGTTCTCCTGGTTCGGGCAATTTCTAATAATGTGGCCCGGTTTTCCACATTTATAACAAACTACATTGGCATAACTTGCTCCGACACTACTTGCTCTGCCATTACTCGTTCCGACACCATTTGTTCCTTTCATTCTATTAACCCCTGGTCCGTAGACCTCACACTTCGCCGCGCTATGACCATTTCTTTTACACTTGTTGCAAAATTTGGTGCAGAACCCCGAGTGATACTTTTCACACCTTTGGCATAGCTGCTTCTGATTGTTGTTGTTGTTGTTGCGGTTATTATTGTTGTTGGGATGATTGTTGTAGTTGCTGTTGTTGTTGTTGTTGTTGTTGTTGTTGTTGTTGTTGTTGGGCCGTTTGTTGTAGTTGCGATTGATGTTGCGATTGTTGGGATAATTATTGCGATTATTGTTGTAATTGCTGTTGTTGTTGTATTGGTGATTCTTATCACCGTTTTCCTCCCACTTTCTTTTGACTTGTTTCACATTGGCCTCTTCAGCAGTCTGTTCTTTAATTCTTTCTTCAATCTGGTTCACTAGTTTGTGAGCCATTCTACATGCCTGTTGTATGGAGGCGAGCTCGTGTGAACTTATATCTTCTTGGATTCTTTCCGGTAATCCTTTCACAAACGCGTCGATCTTCTCTTCCTCATCTTCGAACGCTCCCGGACACAATAGGCACAATTCTGTGAATCGTCTTTCGTACGTGGTAATATCAAATCCTTGGGTTCGTAACCCTCTAAGTTCTGTCTTGAGCTTATTGACCTCGGTTCTGGGACGGTACTTCTCGTTCATCAAGTGCTTGAATGCTGACCACGGTAGTGCGTACGCATCGTCTTGTCCCACTTGCTCTAGATAGGTATTCCACCATGTTAACGTAGAACCTGTGAAGGTATGCGTAGCGTACTTTACTTTGTCCTCTTCAGTACACTTACTTATGGCAAACACCGATTCGACCTTCTCGGTCCACCCTTTCAATCCGATCGGTCCTTCGGTTCCATCAAATTCCAAAGGTTTGCAGGCAGTGAATTCTTTGTAGGTGCATCCTACACGATTTCCTGTACTGCTAGATCCAAGGTTATTGTTGGTATGTAGCGCAGCCTGTACTGCGGCTATGTTTGAAGCTAGAAAAGTACGGAATTCCTCTTCATTCATATTCACGGTGTGTCGAGTAGTCGGTGCCATTTCCTTCAAAATAGTCAAATGGAACAAGTTAATCATACAGAATATTAAGAGTAGTTAATAGTATTTCGTAGCATAATATGAACTCATTTATAAAAGCTTTTTCTTCATATTAGCGTTTTATAAGTTTAAATTCGGGTAGTACCTACCCGTTAAGTTCATACTTAGTAGCTAATATACAATTCAACTACTTCAATTCTATATGAAAAACTGATTATAATAATATTTCGCGTTCAAACTTTTATACAATATTTTACAAACTTACAATACCGCTTATTTTACATATAGCATGAAATATAGCACACAATAAATTTGATACAAGATGGTTGTGAAGATAATTCTAGCTAGTACACAAGTCGTTCAGCAAAGGAAATAAAGACACGTAATTCATACGTCCAGAAACAAGTCATGCATTCTGGTTTTACTAGGATTACTTCCCATCCTTGGTCTTGTGGAACATAACCGTTATGGCCGTTGATAAGACAGCGTGTTGTAACGTCGTCAAAGGGACGAGGGTTACGTAATGTCCAACAGTCCCGTAACAATCTAAAAACCTCATTTCTTACCCCAATTACCGACTCCGTCACTTGTGGGAACGTTTTGTTTAATAGTTGTAGCCCGATGTTCTTGTTCTCACTTTGGTGAGAAGCGAACATTACTAATCCGTAAGCATAACATGCTTCTTTATGTTGCATGTTAGCCGCTTTTTCTAAATCACGAAGTCCAATATTCGGATATATTGAGTCAAAATAATTTCTTAACCCATTGCGTAAAATAGCATTTGGGTTCCCCGCAATATATGCGTCAAAGTAAACACATCGTAACTTATGGATTTCCCAATGTGATATCCCCCATCTTTCGAACGAAAGCCTTTTATAAACCAAGGCATTCTTGGAACGTTCTTCGAATGTCTTACAAACTGATCTCGCCTTAAATAGTTGTGCCGAAGAATTCTGACCGACTCTAGACAAGATTTCATCAATCATGTCTCCGGGTAGGTCTCTTAAAATATTGGGTTGTCTATCCATTTTGTGTTTTTATACTGTAAAATAGACAAGAGTTAGATTCATAAAAAAAATACTTATTAATACAAGCAATTTTTACATATATCATAAAGCATAAGCACACTATATTACATATATTACACCACACGAATACAACTATCTTATTCCGACTCGCTTGTTTCTTCTTCTTCAGTTTTGGTTCGTTTTGCCAAGTTTCTAGGGATATATGATGTTCCCCTAATACGAGCCGTCGTTTTCCACATTGGTTTAGAAAAACCTGGTGGTTTAGAGGTTCCCGGGTCATTGTTACAACTTAAGGACTTCGGGGGTTGACGATACATATAAAGTTCATCGGGGTTGGAATTAGATTTCTCTATTTTTTATGCCCTTTCCCTTATTATTTTCTTTTGCCTTTTTAAATTCAGTTGGGGTAATTTCTATAACATCATCGGAATTCTCGTCAGAATCCGATTCATCGGAGAATTGGTAATCCTCCCAATATTTTGCTTCCTTGGCGGAAACACCATTGACCATAATTAACCTTGGTCGGTTGGTTGAGGATTTTCTTTTACTTAACCGTTTTATTATTTCCCCCACCGGTTCTATTTCTTCATCCTGTTCCGATTCTTCTTCCGGTTCCGATTCTTCTTCCGGTTCCGACTCTTCTTCCGGTTCCTCTTCGGGAACTTGTGAATCAGTCCACGAATCATTCCAATTTACATTTGACTCTTCATTATTATTAGGTGAGTCAATGGGACTTGTTCTAGAGGTAGACATCTATCACATAATATCAAACGCGTTAAGAGATTAATATATCACATAATATTCACATGTTAAAAATATATAGTTTCCAACAAAATTTGTTAAGCAATCATTTTTCAAGTAAACACGGTCGAAGTCCAGACTCACTAATGCATCCTAACAAACTCGATAAGACACACTAATGCAAAATTCTGGTTCTCTAGGACCAACGCTCGGATACCAACTGAAATGTCCCGTTCTTATTGATTAAAAACGTTCCATATTAATTGATTTCGTTGCGAGGTTTTGACCTCTATATGAGACGTTTTTCAAAGACTGCATTCATTTTAAAACAAACCATAACCTTTATTTTATCAATAAAGGTTTAAAAAACTTTACGTAGATTATTAAATAATGATAATCTAAAATATCCTGTTTACACACGACAATTACATAATGGTTTACAATACAAATATGTTACAACAAAATAAGTTTCTTGAATGCAGTTTTTACACAATATCATACAAGCATGGACTCCAAATCTCGTCCTTATTTAAGTATGCGACAGCGGAAGCTCTTAATAATCACCTGAGAATAAACATGCTTAAAACGTCAACAAAAATGTTGGTGAGTTATAGGTTTAACCTATATATATCAAATCATAATAATAGACCACAAGATTTAATATTTCAATACACATCCCATACATAGAGATAAAAATCATTCATATGGTGAACACCTGGTAACCGACATTAACAAGATGCATATATGAGAATATCCCCATCATTCCGGGACACCCTTCGGATATGATATAAATTTCGAAGTACTAAAGCATCCGGTACTTTGGATGGGGTTTGTTAGGCCCAATAGATCTATCTTTAGGATTCGCGTCAATTAGGGTGTCTGTTCCCTAATTCTTAGATTACCAGACTTAATAAAAGGGGCATATTCGATTTCGATAATTCAACCATAGAATGTAGTTTCACGTACTTGTGTCTATTTTGTAAATCATTTATAAAACCTGCATGTATTCTCATCCCAAAAATATTAGATTTTAAAAGTGGGACTATAACTCACTTTCACAGATTTTTACTTCGTCGGGAAGTAAGACTTGGCCACTGGTTGATTCACGAACCTATAACAATATATACATATATATCAAAGTATGTTCAAAATATATTTACAACACTTTTAATATATTTTGATGTTTTAAGTTTATTAAGTCAGCTGTCCTCGTTAGTAACCTACAACTAGTTGTCCACAGTTAGATGTACAGAAATAAATCGATAAATATTATCTTGAATCAATCCACGACCCAGTGTATACGTATCTCAGTATTGATCACAACTTAAACTATATATATTTTGGAATCAACCTCAACCCTGTATAGCTAACTCCAACATTCACATATAGAGTGTCTATGGTTGTTCCGAAATATATATAGATGTGTCGACATGATAGGTCGAAACATTGTATACGTGTCTATGGTATCTCAAGATTACATAATATACAATACAAGTTGATTAAGTTATGGTTGGAATAGATTTGTTACCAATTTTTACGTAGCTAAAATGAGAAAAATTATCCAATCTTGTTTTACCCATAACTTCTTCATTTTAAATCCGTTTTGAGTGAATCAAATTGATATGGTTTCATATTGAACTCTATTTTATGAATCTAAACAGAAAAAGTATAGGTTTATAGTCAGAAAAATAAGTTACAAGTCATTTTTGTAAAGGTAGTCATTTCAGTCGAAAGAACGACGTCTAGATGACCATTTTAGAAAACATACTTCCACTTTGAGTTTAACCATAATTTTTGGATATAGTTTCATGTTCATAATAACAATCATTTTCTCAAAATAACAACTTTTAAATCAAAGTTTATCATAGTTTTTAATTAACTAACCCAAAACAGCCCGCGGTGTTACTACGACGGCGTAAATCCGGTTTTACGGTGTTTTTCGTGTTTCCAGGTTTTAAATCATTAAGTTAGCATATCATATAGATATATAACATGTTTTTAGTTGATTTTAAAAGTCAAGTTAGAAGGATTAACTTTTGTTTGCGAACAAGTTTAGAATTAACTAAACTATGTTCTAGTGATTACAAGTTTAAACCTTCGAATAAGATAGCTTTATATGTATGAATCGAATGATGTTATGAACATCATTACTACCTTAAGTTCCTTGGATAAACCTACTGGAAAAGAGAAAAATGGATCTAGCTTCAATGGATCCTTGGATGGCTCGAAGTTCTTGAAGCAGAATCATGACACGAAAACAAGTTCAAGTAAGATCATCACTTGAAATAAGATTGTTATAGTTATAGAAATTGAACTAAAGTTTGAATATAATTATTACCTTGTATTAGAATGATAACCTACTGTAAGAAACAAAGATTTCTTGAGGTTGGATGATCACCTTACAAGATTGGAAGTGAGCTAGCAAACTTGAAAGTATTCTTGATTTTATGTAACTAGAACTTGTAGAATATATGAAGAACACTTAGAACTTGAAGATAGAACTTGAGAGAGATCAATTAGATGAAGAAAATTGAAGAATGAAAGTGTTTGTAGGTGTTTTTGGTCGTTGGTGTATGGATTAGATATAAAGGATATGTAATTTTGTTTTCATGTAAATAAATCATGAATGATTACTCATATTTTTGTAATTTTATGAGATATTTCATGCTAGTTGCCAAATGATGGTTCCCACATGTGTTAGGTGACTCACATGGGCTGCTAAGAGCTGATAATTGGAGTGTATATACCAATAGTACATACATCTAAAAGCTGTGTATTGTACGAGTACGAATACGGGTGCATACGAGTAGAATTGTTGATGAAACTGAACGAGGATGTAATTGTAAGCATTTTTGTTAAGTAGAAGTATTTTGATAAGTGTATTGAAGTCTTTCAAAAGTGTATAAATACATATTAAAACACTACATGTATATACATTTTAACTGAGTCGTTAAGTCATCGTTAGTCGTTACATGTAAGTGTTGTTTTGAAACCTTTAGGTTAACGATCTTGTTAAATGTTGTTAACCCAATGTTAATAATATCAAATGAGATTTTAAATTATTATATTATCATGATATTATCATGTATGAATATCTCTTAATATGATATATATACATTAAATGTCTTTACAACGATAATCGTTACATATATGTCTCGTTTAAAAATCATTAAGTTAGTAGTCTTGTTTTTACATATGTAGTTCATTGTTAATATACTTAATGATATGTTTACTTATCATAGTATCATGTTAACTATATATATATATATATATCAATATATATGTCATCATATAGTTTTTACAAGTTTTAACGTTCGTAAATCACTGGTCAACTTGGGTGGTCAATTGTCTATATGAAACATATTTCAATTAATCAAGTCTTAACAAGTTTGATTGCTTAACATGTTGGAAACATTTAATCATGTAAATATCAATCTCATTTAATATATATAAACATGGAAAAGTTCGGGTCACTACAATTGGTGTAATTGTTAACAAAGTAATAAAACCTTGGATTACACGCAGTCGATAACCTGGTGTATTCATTAAATAAAGTATTAAGACCTTGTTACAGTTCGAATTCCCAATTAGTTGGAATATTTGACTTCGGATATAAGGTTAATTTGACGAAGATCCTCGCACTTTATAATTATGACCGATGGACTATTATGGACAAAACCGTATGGACATATCGAATAATCCAGGATAAAGGACAATTAATCCATGGTAATAAATTAAAATCAACACGTCGAACATCATGATTACGGAAGTTTAAATAAGCATAATTCCTTTAATTTATATCTCATCGTACTTTTAATTATCGCAATTTTATTTACTGTCATTTTATTTATCGTACTTTAAATTATTGCACTTTTATTTATCGTACTTTTAATTATCTTCATTTACTTTACGCTTTAAATTAAGTTATATTTATTTTTAATATTTTACATTAGGTTTTAATTGTGACTTAAAACATAAAATCGACAAACCGGTCACTAAATGGTAAAAACCCCATTTTAAAAATATAGCGTTAAACTTGGCTAGCTCCCTGCGGAACGAACCGGACTTACTAAAAACTACACTACTCTACGATTAGGTACACTGCCTATAGTGTTTGATGTTATGCGAGGTGTATACGAAATAGTTATATATTTATTATGAAAAACTATTAAATACGATACAATTTTACACAAGTTATTTATTTATTTATAGAGTAGATATACCTAAACCTTGCTACAACTTATGATTAAATGACTAAAAAGATACGAAAATATAAAAATAAAACTTAGAGTTTATAAAAATACAATTTTTATAATATTATTTTTATATTTTTATTTTATAAAAGTATTAGTTTTATAATTTAATAAAACTAGTTTAAAACTAAAAATACAAAATAATAAAACTAAAACTAAATATTAAAAACTAAATAATTAATTAAACCCTAATTATAATTAATTAATATTAATAATAATTAAAAATCGTAACCCTAACCTGCAAACTAAGGTACCGGGGCTGTCAAATCAATCCATGCGATCGCATGGATTGTTTGTAGGATTTTTATGCGGTCGCATGGCTTAGGTTTTCAGGCCAAGTAGTTGGGCTTCTACAGTGACCAGCCCGAGTACTTTTATATTTTTTATTTTTTTTATTTTCTATTTTATATTTATATAAAATATTTATATAAATTAAATAAAAACTTAATTTTAAAAAACTTAAATAAAAATAAAGAAACTTTATAATTTTATATATATTTAACAAACTCTTAAAAATATGTAAATTTTGTTTTTCTTTTTATATTTTTGTATTTTTAATATTTAAAACATATTTTTACAAAAAGAAATTAAAACTTAATAATTTTTTTTTTTATATATAGCGTTTCGCTTCCGGCGTTTAAGTAGTTCCCCGGCGGCGACCCCAAAAACTTGATGTTATGCGAGGTGTATACGAAATAGTTATATATTTATTATGAAAAACTATTAAATACGATACAATTTTACACAAGTTATTTATTTCTTTATAGAGTGGATATACCTAAACCTTGCTACAACACTTATAGGCAGTGTACCTAATCGTAGAGTAGTGTAGTTTTTAGTATGTCCGGTTCGTTCCCCAGGGAGCTAGCCAAGTTTAACGCTATATTTTTTACAACTATATTTGTATAAAATATATATAATTATATATAGTAATATTATTATAAAAGGGGGTTTTTACCGTTTAATGACAGGTTTGTCGATTTTAAATAAAGCTTAAAGATAAATGACGATAATATAAATGACAGAATTTAAATTGCGATAAAGTAAATTGCAGTAATTAAAATGACAGTAAATAAAGGTACGACGAAATATGAAATAAAACAATTATGCTTATTTAAACTTCCGTAACCATGATGTTTGACGTTTTGATTTTAATTAATTGTTACCCGGGTTAATTGTCCTTTGTCATGGTTTATTTGATACCTATTTGGTTTTTGTCCATAATAGTCCATCGGTCATAATTATAAAATGCTCGTCAAATTAACCTTATTCCCGAAGTCAAATATTCCAACTAATTAGGGATTCGAACTGTAACAAGGTTTTAATACGTTGTTTAATGATTACACCAGGTTATCGACTGCGTGTAATCTAAGGTTTTATTACTTTGTTAACAATTACATCAATTATCCTTGTATGTAATCCACCCCTGTTTTAATGAGATATGAATATTAATTTACCCACTTGATCAGAATGAATAATCAATTACCCAACCCGAATAATTAATTAAATGATCGTAAAAGATGTCGTATAAATATCACTAAATAGAACATACATAATCATTTTAATAATTATTAGATTAACTAATTTGAAGATAGGTTCGACAGGTTCTAATGAGTTGTCATTCGATTAGACAATACCCCCTATCTATTAATAGTCAATAGTCCAATGTTCACAAGTGTCGGTCTTTTGTCCAAACCTTAATTATGGTACAAAATCTAATAACCCAATATTAATTTTTAGTCTAACATCACGATTACTTCGGCTCAAATAAGCATAATAATAACTTAGTTACGAGACATTAATTTAAAAAGGAAGAACATAGCTTACAATGGTGATTAATCGCGTAGCCTTACACGGACAGAATTTCGACTTACAAACTTACAACATTCGCTAACATAACCTTATTATTATTAAACTTTAATATTAAAATTAAAATTATAAATATATATATATATATATATATATATATATATATATATTTGAGGGATTAAGAGATAGATTAGAAAAAGGAGTCTTAAAACTCGCAGAAAACTGGCGAATTAATAGGATGTGGCCTGCTACAGTAACTCATGCGGTCGCATGAGATTTTAGTGCAAATCTCATGCACTCGCATGGCCGTCAGATCCAGCTCACATATTTTTTTGTTTGCTAGTTTGTTGACGTTATTTAATATAATATATAATATATAAATAATTTATATAATTATTTAAATATTATATTATATTCTTGTGCATAGTTGACTTGTAATTTTAGCTCTGTTGCGTCGCGCGTTGATAGTTGGCTCAGGTCCCGGTTTTGGTTTTTCGAACGTCCTTTCGTATAATTTAATATCTTGTACTTTGCGTTTTGCAACTCGTACTCTTGTAATTTTGAGACGTTTCTCATCAATAAATTGAACCACTTGAATTATATCTTGTACATTTGAGCTTTGGTCATTTTCTTCTTCAAATCGTCGTTTTCTTCTTTTGTCTTCGCACTTATTTATTTAAACGAATATTACATAAAAATAGAACCATTGCAACTAAAAGCTTTACATATTGGAAGGATATTGATACTAATAATATGTTCATTTTTAGCATTATCAAATATCCCCACACTTGAACGTTGCTTGTCCTCAAGCAATACAGAATTTGAAATTAAAATCACACTTCACTCGAATCACTTTTTTTATTCTCACACTTTATACATCAGTGATTTTGATACGGCGGTATGAACAATGATAGTAACATGTCGGATGCAATTACTATCCTTTGTAGGAGCAATAGTAAAGATCACCCTATAATTTTTCGGTCTGGCACAAGGTCCTATCTTCGACCATGCTATGCAACCACCGTTCTTACGGTTGACACCCGAATTGGTTCAGGTGACCTAATGAATTTCGGTGAATTCTTAGAATTTTACGTTCAATGGTAATGAACGCATTGAAAATAGGTTTTCAGAAAACAAATCGGTTTGTAATTTTGATCAAAATATTTTTTCGTTCAAGCTCGAGTTTAGATATCATCGAATTCCATGAGTTTGTAATTCTCAATCTTTAATGTCAATCTCAAGAATTGAGTAATATCAGGCTTAGAAGCTGATTTTTAATCTTTAAGGAGATTATCCTTTCTGGAGATCTGATTCATTAGTCTTATCAAGCTAATTTGCACGGCGCCCTCCCTATTTTACGAGACAGATCCTCTCATGGTTAAGATAAGTCTGACCACTTGGAGACCCTGTTTGATGCCGAGGTCCGTGGATTTCCTGCTGATTTTAGAGATGACTTTTCTAGATTTTTCGTCAACCTACAGCTGGTCTGGACGACAACTTTCTGACCTAAATCAAGAAGCGCGTGTCTTTTTTAGAAGACTTTACTTCCTTTTAATGATGGAATTGATTCATCGTGTAGATCCATCAATTCTTTCAAAGGTATTACAATAATTCGGGTAAAATTGATTAGTTTAGTCCAAAGCAAAAGTACATGTAATAATCTTGTACAAGCATATGTGATATGTGTTTTAAAGAAATTGGTAAATTCTTCCCACACTTATGTAATGACCCGGAATTTTCCGACCAAATTATACTTATGAGATTAATATTTACATAAATTAAACCATACCAACATGATAAGCAATCCAAATTGTTAAGACTTGTGTTTTTGAAAAGAGTTTTACACAACGTTTGACTGTCCAATATGACCGATGATATCACGAACTATATAACATACGATAATTATACGTTTGTGTATATATATGTATTTATATATAGTTAACATGATCTAAGGATGGTTTAATATCTCATTGTGTACTAATGACAATGAGTTATAAGTATATTTTGAAACTACTAACTTAAGTTTTCAAAACGATAACTATACGTAACATTCTTTGATATATATACTTATAATCTTTAATGCTTATACATGTATCGTATATATAATGCATTTAATCACTTTTTAAGGACTTAAATACATAAAACAATATAAGTATATTCACAAAAGATAGCTATATTTGAATTCTCGTTCCGTTTCCTCAAGATTTCTATACGTATATCTAGGGTATATGTACCCGTATCATACCCAGCTTCTATACGTATTTACTATTGGTATATAAACATCAAATCAACATCCTAATTAACATTATTACTGCCCTAGATATGAGATAACTAGGATTTGTCAAGTAGTATGAATTATTAGTAAGAAAACAAAATTAGGAATCCTTTTCTTTCTTTATAAACTAAAAACATTTTTATAAATGAACACCATTTCTTCACTCCATTTTCTCATACCTACACCCTCATTTCTCTCTCAAAATACTCCTAACTTCATACTTGATCATCTCCAAGCATTTTCCCCATCATTTAGCTTCAATTACAAGCCTTAAACACCATAAGAAAACTCTTTCAAGAACATATCAAAATAACCACCCATTTGAAGAAGTTTACTTCCAACCTTTTGATCTAACTCCACCACTCTTTGATTCTAAGATTATTTCTTATCTTTTGCAGTAACTTTGTCCAAGTAACTTGAGGTAGTAACCTTGTTTATAATGTTATTCAATTCATATTCATATAGCTATCTTATTTTGTGGTATAAAATTTTAACAACAAGAACATGGTTTGAATGATTTCAAATTTGTTCGCAAACTAAATAGATCCTTCTAACTAGACTTTTAAAACACTTCAAGACCTGTAATATATCATAATGATATGCTAACCTAACAAGATATAACTTGGTTTTACAAAGAACATCTTAAAAACTGAATCTACGTCGTCGGAGTGCAACCGGGGGCTGCTTTGGGTTGGATAATTAAAAACCATCTTGAACTTTGAATTGGAAGTTCATGTTCTGGAAAAATGATATTTCTTATGAATATGTTAACACATAAAAAATTCATGGTTTAACTCAAAGTGTAAGTATTTTTAGAAAAATGATCATTAAATGTTGTTTTTATGATGAAAAATGATCACTTTCATAAGTTTCACCAAAGTTTGACCTATAACCTATGATTTTGAATACAAAATAAGGTATTTTCAGTTCATATTCTTAAAATTTGACTCGATCCAAGGAAGTGGCAAGTTGAACCAATAAAAACAGAGTTGTAATGAAGAAACTACGACTAAAACAAGATTGGGTATCCGAAGCTAGTTTAGCTACGAAAATATTTGGAGAAAAAGTAAATTAATCATATCTTTTCTAATTAATATGATATTTTATATATAATTACTTATGATTTGATTTTATATATTTCAGGACCACCCGTAAACAACACGAGAAGATTAATCATAAGACCTCATGATTGTACGCAACACGTCATTTGACAACACGGTAATTTATGTACGCAACACTTCATTTGACAACATGGTACCATGGGTCGAGATTAATTCTGATCAATACGAATACGATGGGGTCTTTATTTATTTTATTTAAACAACTAATTGTGGACCACTAACATCGGACTGCTAACTACGGACTAAGAAAATATTAAAAGTATTAAAAGTATATATATATGTAACGATTACTTAAAAAGAAAATATGTTGATATATTATATATATGGTTAGGTTCGTGATATCTATCGGAGACCAAGTCGAATTAAATACCTTCAAGGCAAAAGTGAGTTTCATTTGCTCCCTTTTTAATTGCTTTTGCAATATATATTTTTGGGCTGAGAATACATGCACTGCTTTTATAAATGTTTACAAAATAGACACAAGTACTTAAAAATATATTCTACGTTGAGTTGTACCACTGGCATATTTCCCTGTAGCTTGGTAACTACTATTTACATGGGTATTGTAAACGCGAATCCTGTTGATAGATCTATCGGGCCTGACAACCCCAACCGGACTGGACGACCAGTATTCAACGGTTGCACAGTACTTCATTTTGGTGACTACACTTGGTACGGTGTAGTGAGATTTCATAATAAAGGGAATATGCGACGTTGATTAAATGTTAAGTATGGTTACCAAGTGTTCAATCACTTAGAATGATTTACATACACTTGCGAGTGTATTATGTTTATGATTATGAAATCTTGTGGTCTATTAACATATTGAAATGATTGTTATGATAAACCTATGAACTCACCAACCTTTTGATTGACACTTTAAATCATGTTTATTCTCAGGTACGAATTAAGTCTTCCGATGTGCATTTGCTCAATATAAGGACATTACTTGGAGCCGATCATTGCAATGGGACCAAATGTTGATGACTTCGTCCAGGTGGATTAGGACGGGTCCTTTCAACTTAGCTTTTATTTATTTTTTTTCTTTTCCTTTTTATTCTCCTCTATTCCATTTTAAATAAATTCTAACATTTTGGGTTGTTTCTCTATTTATGTTCTTTCCGAGGTAACAATAATTTCGGCATTAACACCTAGTTTTATCGTTCATAAATATGTATAAACATGATTTTGAATTCATTTAGTTGAAATTTTTTCAAATTTTCACAAAATTTGGCAATTAAACTAAGTGTAAACCCGAGAGAATTTATAACCCTTCCCCACACTTGAGATCATGCAATGCCCTCATTTGCATGAAATCAGACTATAATTATAAATTCATGAGGGTGATTAGTGTAGAAAAGTGATTAAAAATACCCAGTTTGTATTTACTAAGGTCGTCGAATGATAGATGGCGCTGATAATGCTAAAAACGAACATATATTTCATAGCATTATTCCTCAAGAAATACAAGCTTTTAGTTGCAATTGTTCTATTTAAAAGTGATATTCGTTTAAATAATAAAAGGTGAAGACAAAAGACAGATTCGACGAATTGAAGACGCAAACGACCAAAAAGCTCAAAAGTACAAAATACAATCAAAAAGGTTCCAATTATTGATAAGAAACGTCTCGAAATTACAAGAGTACAAGATTCAAAACGCAAAGTACAAGATATTAAATTGTACGCAAGGACGTTCGAAAATCCGGAACCAGGACCAGAGTCAACTCTCAACGCTCGACGCAACGGACTAAAAATTACAAGTCAACTATGCACATAAATATAATATAATATTTAAATAATTCTTATAATTATTTAATATATTATATTTATTTATAAAGCCGTCGGTAAACAAAGAGCCAAACTTGTGTGAGCTGTATTTACAAACTCCGCGACTCGCGGAGTTTGAAGGCCAAAAGGGTCGCGAGTCGCGGAGGCCCAAACTCTGAAAGTCCCTATAAAGCCAACCGAATTCTGATCATTTTTCACACTCTTAATCTATCTCTCTTTCAATATATACATAAAAATATATATATAATTTATAATTTAATTTTAATTTTGATTTTAAATCCTAATAATAAGGGTATGTTAGCGAATGTTGTAAGGGTGTAAGTCGAAATTCTGTCCGTGTAACGCTACGCTATTTTTAATCATTGTAAGTTATGTTCAACCTTTTTAATTTAATGTCTCGTAGCTAAGTTATTATTATGCTTATTTAATCCGAAGTAATCATGATGTTGGGCTAATTACTAAAATTGGGTAATTGGGCATTGTACCATAATTGGGGTTTGGACAAAAGAACGACACTTGTGGAAATTAGACTATGGGCTATTAATGGGCTTTATATTTGTTTAACTAAATGATAGTGTGTTAATGTTAATATAAAGATTTACAATTGGGCGTCCCTATAAATTACCATATACACTCGATCGGACACGATGGGCGGGGTATTTATATGTACGAATAATCGTTCATTTAACCGGACACGGGAATGGATTAATAGCCACTAGAATAATTAAAACAGGGGTGAAATTATGTACAAGGACACTTGGTATAATTGATAACAAAATATTAAAACCTTGGATTACACTCAGTCGATATCCTGGTGTAATTATTAAACAAAGTATTAAAATCTTGTTACAGTTTAAGTCCCCAATTAGTTGGAATATTTAACTTCGGGTATAAGAATAATTTGACGAGGATAATCGCACTTTATATTTATGACTGATGGACTGTTATGGACAAAAACCAGACGGACATATTAAATAATCTAGGACAAAGGACAATTAACCCATGAGCATAAAACTAAAATCAACACGTCAAACATCATGATTATGGAAGTTTAAATAAGCATAATTCTTTTATTTCATATTTAATTTCCTTTATTTTATATTTAATTGCACTTCTAATTATCGCATTTTTATTGTTATTTTATTTAATTGCACTTTTAATTATTGTACTTTTTAATTATCGCAAGTTTATTTTATCGCACTTTTATTATTCGAAATTTCATTATCGTTATTTACTTTACGCTTTAATTTAAGTCTTGTATTTATTTTTTAATATTTTACATTTGGTTTTAACTGCGACTAAAGTTTTAAAATCGACAAACCGGTCATTAAATGGTAAAAACCCCCCTTTATAATAATAATATTACTTATATATATTTGTATTTTTATAAAAGTAAACTAATATAGCGTTAAGCTTTGTTTAAAAAGATTCCCTGTGGAACGAACCGGACTTACAAAAAACTACACTACTGTACGATTAGGTACACTGCCTATAAGTGTTGTAGCAAGGTTTAAGTATATCCATTCTATAAATAAATAAATATCTTGTGTAAAATTGTATCGTATTTAATAGTATTTCCTGTAAAAATATAAGCTATTTTATATACTACTCTGCTAAAACATCAAGTATTTTTGGCGCCGCTGCCGGGGACTCGCTTAAAAGCCAGAAGCGCAACGCTAATACCAAAAAAAAAATTTATTTTTAGTTTACTTTTATTAAAATTCATTTTTATAAAAATACGTTTTAAATATTCGAAAATATAAAAAGAAAAACAAAAATATAAATATTTTTAGGAGTTTGATAAATATTTAAGTTTTATAAAGTTTCTTTATTTTTATAAAAATATAAGTTTTATTTAAGTATTTTGTTTTTATTTAAAACATAAAAACAAAAACTGAAAAAAAAACATATATATATAAAATTTTAAGATTTTTATTTATAAAATTATAAAGTAATTCTATTTTTATTCTAATTTTTAAAATATAAGTTTTTGTTACATAAATATTTATTTTATAAACAGAAAATATAAAAACAGAAAATAAAAAAAAATAAAAAACGCGTCAGTTTTAAACTGTTCCAGGGTTGAATTTTGAAACCCCGCGACTCGCGGGGTTTACTGCTTGAAATACCGCAAGTCGCGGAGATACTCTGACACGCGACAGAACCCTAATTCTGCATTTATTACGGAGTAATTATTAATTATTATAATTATTAACCCTAATTATTATTATTATTATAATTAGTTTTATTTTAAAGTTTTACTTTTTATTTAATTTATATTTTAGTTAAATTAGTTTAATTAAATTGTGAAATTAATAGTTTTATAAAATAAATAATATAAAAATAATATTTTTATAAAAAATTGTACTTTTTACAACTTTTTGAATATTTTTATATTTTATCCCTTTTTAATTGTTTTAGCATAATATTTGTATTTTTCGCTCATATTTAGTTTTAAACTTAGTTTTTTCCATAGTTATTTTTACTTCTAGATTTTTAGACTTTGCCGTAGAATTCCTTAAGTGCTTTTTCTTTAGACTAAGATTTAGGTGCTTTAGAATTTTGCGACGCCTTTTTAAGTTTTAGTTTCTTTTTAAGTTATTTCCATTTGGGATTTAGTTTTTCCTGTAAGCTTTAATATTTTTAGACGACTTTTACCTATGTATCAATTATCATTCCAATTAGTAATCTCAATTTGCGATTATAATTTTAAGTTAGTTGTAGTAATAAGGTTAGGTTAGTCAATTGTTTTTAAGTTTTATAAGTTTCTTTTATTTTTCCGTCACCTTTTATTTTTCAACCATTTTTCTTTTTCGACCTTTTTCCGACGCACTATTTTTCTTTCTTATTTCTCGCTATTCTAGTTTTAGGACATAGATTTTTATTCTACTTCTTATCTAAATTTCTTAAAATTACAAAAATTTATTTTAAGTGGTTAAATTGATAGACATCAAAATTTTCTGGTTCGTAGTAATAGTTGGATTTGTACGTGGACCGGGTTATTGGAGCCAAACAGTCCTCAATTATATTGAGACCAAACGAATCCTGCCCCTCTGCTGCATCTTTTGGCTATTCGAAACGTGGGCAAAATCAGAAAAGTCTATTGATTGGATAACTTATTATAATTTTTCTTTCCTTTTAAAAACTAATAGGATATTCAGTGAATGCACCGAGCAAGACGTTCACCACCTTTTGTACGTTCACCACCTGTAACTAGATCAAGACATTTAGCAAATATTACTGCCGTTGATTTTTCTTTAGAATCGTCATCCAGTCGACCAAGTACTTCAGTTCAAATTTCCGATAATCCATTTTTTGAACCCGACCTCACAATTGAGAATCCGGAGAATATTCAGGAACGATTCGTAGATCCTGAACCATTAAATTTTCCTCCAAAACCACCAATCATTCAAACAGAGATTGTTGAGGAACGAACCATTAAATCAGAATCCTCTAGTGATTCCGATTCAACAAATTCAATTATGGAGAATCTGGAACCTTTAAGTATGGAAGACCGAATGAGAGCTAAACGCACTGGCCAAGGTCATGCAATTACTCATCCAGACATTAATGCGCCAGATTATGAAATCAAAGGACAAATTCTACACATGGTGACTAATCAATGCCAATTTAGTGGTGCGCCGAAGGAAGATCCAAATGAACATTTACGTACCTTTAATAGGATCTGCACACTATTTAAAATCCGAGAAGTGGAGGATGAACAGATATATCTCATGTTATTTCCCTGGACTTTAAAGGGAGAAGCCAAAGATTGGTTGGAATCGTTACCTGAAGGGGCGATTGATACATGGGATGTTTTAGTTGAAAAATTTCTTAAACAATTCTTTCCTGCATCTAAAGCCGTAAGACTTCAAGCAGAAATTGTTACGTTTACACAGAAGCCGAATGAAACTCTATATGAGGCGTGGACAAGATATGGAAAGTTATTAAGAGGATGTCCGCAACATGGTTTAGACACCTGTCAAATAGTACAAATATTCTACCAAGGATGCGACATCACTACAAGAAAAGACATAGATATAGCAGCTGGTGGTTCTATTATGAAAAAAACCGAAACTGATGCTTACAAAATTATTGATAACACTGCTTCCCACTCACATGAGTGGCACCAAGAAAAAGATATCGTTAGATCATCTAAAGCAGCTAGAGCCGATTCTAGCCATGACTTAGATTCCATTTCCGCAAAGATAGATGCTGTCGAGAGACGAATGGAAAAGATGACTAAGGATATTCACTCAATACGAATTAGTTGTGAGCAGTGTGGAGGACCACATTTGACAAAAGATTGTCTCAGTATTGAATTAACAATGGAACAAAGAGAGAATATTTCATACATAAACCAAAGGCCTGGAAATAATTATCAGAATAATTATCAACCGCCAAGACCAATTTACAATCAAAACCAGAATTATAACAGAAATATTCCATACAACAACCAACAAGGTCCTAGCAATCAACAAGTATCCAATAATAATTACAATCAGCAAAGACCTAATTTTCAAAACAAACCACCACAACAAACCGATGATAAAAAGCCGAATTTAGAAGATATGATGACGAAGCTAGTTGAAACTCAAACGCAGTTTTTCACATCTCAGAAACAAACCAATGAACAAAATGCTCAAGCATTTAGAAATCAACAAGCTTCTATTCAAAATCTGGAACAAGAAGTAAGTAACCTAGCAAGGTTAATAGGTGAAAGAAAACCGGGAAGTCTACCTAGTGATACAAATGCAAACCCCCGGAATGAAACAGCTAAAGCCATTACCACAAGAAGTGGTACAACACTTAAACCACCTGAAATACCTGTAAATTCTGATGAAGCTATTCCTACTCCACAAGAACCACAACCTGATCAAGATAAGAAAAAAGAACCGGTAGTTGAAAAGGTTAATGAAGATAACACAGCTAAGGATAAACCTTATGTTAAACCATACCAACCACCACTTCCTTACCCGAGTAAAATGAAGAAAGAGAAACTTGAAGCCGAGCAATCTAAATTCTTGGATATGTTTAAACAGATAAATGTAAATCTTCCTTTCATTGATGTGATTTCAGGAATGCCTAGATATGCTAAATTCTTGAAAGATCTAATCTCAAATAGAAAGAAAATGGAAGAACTCTCGGCTGTTACTATGAATGCTAATTGTTCAGCAGTGCTGTTGAATAAGATACCAGAAAAATTATCTGATCCAGGAAGTTTCACAATTCCATATTTTCTGGGTAGTCTTAGTTCAATAGAAGCATTGGCAGACTTAGGTGCTAGTATAAATCTAATGCCGTATTCACTATACGCCAAACTAGACCTTGGAGAATTGAAACCAACCAGAATAAGCATACAACTAGCCGATAGATCAATAAAATATCCTAGAGGGATAATGGAGAACATGCTAGTTAAAGTTGGTACTTTAGTATTTTCAGTAGATTTTGTTGTTCTGGACATGGAAGAAGATTCTCAAGTTCCTCTCATATTAGGAAGACCATTCTTAAACACGGCTAAAGCAATGATAGACGTGTTCGGTAAGAAACTAACCCTAAGTATAGAGGATGAGAGTGTTACCTTTTCAGTTGATAGAGCAATGCAACAACCACAATCTGTAGATGATATATGTTATTATATTCAAACTATAGATGCACATGCAGAATTATTAGAAGAATTTCCAGAATTACAAGGAACAGGAGAATGTTCTTTAGGAGAAGGTAATGAACCAATTGATGAAGTTGAAATGTTAGCTACACTTATAGCTAATGGATATAAACCAACAACAGAAGAAATCCAAATGCTAAAAGAAGAAGACAGATATCGATACAAATCATCGATAGAAGAACCTCCGAAATTAGAGTTAAAGCCACTTCCAAACCATTTGGAATACGCTTATTTACATGGTGAATCTGAATTACCTGTAATAATATCGTCTTCTCTTACTGAAAATGAGAAATCACAACTCATTTCTGTGTTGAAAGCCCATAAACCAGCCATTGCATGGAAGATTCATGATATTAAAGGAATAAGTCCTTCGTATTGCACACATAAAATCCTTATGGAAGAAGGTCATAAAACGTATGTGCAACGCCAACGAAGACTAAATCCTAATATGCAAGATGTAGTTAAGAAAGAGATTATTAAACTGCTAGATGCAGGTCTAATTTATCCAATTTCTGATAGTCCATGGGTAAGCCCAGTTCAATGCGTGCCTAAGAAGGGTGGCATGACTGTCATTACAAATGAGAAAAATGAGCTTATTCCTACTAGGACTGTAACAGGATGGCGTGTATGTATTGATTATAGAAAATTAAATGACGCCACCAGAAAAGATCACTTTCCCTTACCTTTCATTGATCAAATGTTAGAAAGATTAGCCAGAAATAGTTACTATTGTTTTCTAGATGGATTTTCCGGATATTTTCAAATTCCAATAGCACCCGAGGACCAAGAGAAAACCACATTCACGTGCCCTTATGGTACTTTTGCTTACAAACGCATGCCATTTGGACTTTGCAACGCCCCTGCAACCTTTCAAAGGTGTATGATGGCGATTTTTCACGACATGATAGAAGAATGCATGGAAGTTTTCATGGATGACTTTTCAGTCTTCGGTGATACATTTGAATCATGTCTAGTTAATCTGGAACGAATGCTTATTAGATGCGAACAATCAAATCTAGTACTTAATTGGGAGAAATGTCATTTCATGGTTAAAGAAGGCATCGTTCTTGGACATAAAATTTCAAAAGAAGGAATTGAAGTGGATAGAGCTAAAGTAGATGTAATTGCTAAACTTCCACATCCCACCAATGTTAGAGGAGTTAGGAGTTTTCTAGGGCATGCCGGTTTTTACCGACGTTTCATAAAAGATTTTTCTAAAATTGCCACTCCTATGAATAAACTCCTAGAAAAGGATGCTCCATTCATCTTTTCAGATGAGTGTATTAAATCTTTTAATATTCTTAAAGAGAAACTCACTAATGCGCCGATCATGATAACACCAAATTGGAATCTACCATTTGAACTAATGTGCGATGCAAGTGATTTTGCAATGGGAGCCGTTTTAGGACAAAGGATTGAAAAACGATTTCAACCTATATATTATGCTAGTAAGACGTTACAAGGAGCACAAACGAACTATACAACTACTGAAAAAGAACTCCTTGCTATTGTCTTTGCTTTTGATAAATTTCGATCATATCTCGTTCTAGCAAAAACGGTGGTCTATACCGACCATTCTGCTCTTAGATACCTATTTTCAAAACAAGATGCTAAACCAAGATTAATCCGTTGGATCTTACTCTTACAAGAGTTTGATATTGAAATCCGAGATAAAAGAGGAGCAGAAAATCTCGCCGCTGATCATCTTTCTCGTCTTGAAAATCCAGAATTAGAAGTTCTAAATGAATCGGCCATACAAGACAACTTTCCTGATGAATATCTATTGAAGATAGATTATAAAAAAATTCCATGGTTTGCAGACTATGCAAACAACTTAGTTTGTGGATTCCTTGAAAAAGGATTATCGTACCAAAAACGAAAGAAATTCTTCAGTGATATAAAACACTATTTTTGGGAAGATCCACATCTGTTTAAAAGTTGTCCCGATGGAATAATACACCGATGTGTATTTGGAGATGAAGCTAGTAAAATTTTAAACCATTGTCACACAGGACCAACAGGAGGGCATTATGGGCCTCAACTAACAGCAAGAAAAGTTTATGATGCTGGATTCTATTGGCCTACAATTTACAAAGACGCACACCTTCTTTGCAAATCCCGTGATGCTTGTCAAAGGGCCGGAAAAATAAGTCAACGTGATGAAATGCCACAAAATGTCATCCAAGTATGTGAAGTATTTGACATTTGGGGTATTGACTTTATGGGTCCATTTCCAAAATCTCATAATAATCTATATATACTCGTAGCCATTGATTATGTATCTAAATGGGCGGAAGCACAAGCTCTCCCAACTAACGATGCACGAGTTATAGTCAACTTTTTAAAACATCTTTTTGCAAGGTTTGGAACACCGAAAGCTTTAATAAGTGATCGGGGTACTCATTTCTGTAATAATCAACTTGAGAAAGTTCTTAAAAGATATGGAGTAACTCATAAAATCTCTACCGCATATCATCCACAAACAAGTGGACAAGTTGAAAATACCAACCGAGCTTTAAAACGTATTCTAGAGAAAACCGTAGGATCAAATCCGAAGGAATGGTCCATTAAATTGGAGGATGCACTCTGGGCTTTTAGAACAGCCTACAAAACTCCAATTGGAATCACACCTTTTAGACTTGTTTATGGAAAAGCATGTCATCTTCCAGTAGAAATTGAACACAAAGCATTTTGGGCTTTGAAGACATGTAATCTTGATTAACATGAAGCCGGATGTCTACGATTAAGTCAACTAAACGAATTAGAAGAATTAAGACATGAAGCATACGAAAATTCGTTAATCTATAAAGAAAGAACGAAGAAATGGCATGATAAAAGAATCAGAAGTTCAAAAGAATTTAAGGAAGGAGACAGAGTTCTTCTTTTCAATTCACGATTCAAGCTATTTCCTGGAAAATTGAAATCAAGATGGTCTGGACCATTCATAGTCAAAAGAGTTTTCCCATACAGAATGATAGAATTAATAAATTCAAATGGGATTGAATTTAAAGTTAATGGTCACAGAGTTAAACACTACATACATGGTCCGATGGAAGTTGACAATGAAGTTAATCATAATTTCACCACCCAAGAAAACCTTCAAAATGAAAACATAAATATGTTATCAACAACATATGAAAAATCAAAATTGGAATATAGGGAGGATTCAAATTTGAGTGATGAAGAAGAATTCCTATACAAACCTCCCATTCCAAGAAACGAAGAAAAATGTGAACAAGAAATTCAAATAGAAATGAAAGAACCAAGGAAAGAACACCCGAAAAAGGTTTACAAACCAACTCGACTTACTAAAGCAGGAGACCCTGGTGAATTTATCATTACTTGCTTACTTAATGATGGTGCTGTATATAATGGACTCGCAGATTTAGGAGCAAGTGCAAATATTATGCCTCTTTCCTTATACAAAAGATTAGGCATGGGTAAATTAAAACCAACCAAAATAGGTGTTCAATCATTTGACCAAATCATTAAACACCCGGTTGGAATAGCAAATAATTTACTTGTTAACGTGGGAAGTTTGACCTTTGTTGCAAACTTCATAGTGATTAATATGGAGGAAAACCTTGATATTCCTCTAATTCTAGGTCGCCCATTTTTAGCAACCACCGAGGCATTCATTGATGTAAGAGAAGGTAGAATAACACTTAGGGATGGTGATACATCGATCACCTTTGTGAACCGAAAGTTTAGATCTCCACAAACCAAAACTGTTAGACCAATAAAAACGCATAAGTGTGGGGAAGATGAAGAAACACTTAATGATGATCCAATCACAAAGAATGCCGTTGATGATACGAAATTAGATGAACCCATTTTTAACAGTTCAACGAAGAAACTTTATAAACGGATTCACGATGCTAAGATTAAAGGAAACTTTAAGTTATATAACCGATTAATATCCAATTTATCGTCAAAAGAAAAGGCAATGTTAGTTGAATTTGTGAAAGTTACGGAGGAAATCGACAAATGGATTGAAGTAAAAGTCAAAGATATACAAGTTGTTGATGATTCAATTGAAAATAATGTTAATCACAATTTCAACTAAGTATAGGGGGTTTATGTATTTCTGTTAGAGTTAGATTGTCTGTTTTCGTGTAGTTCTCGAAAATGGAACCCGAATGGTCTTTCCCTAGCAGACCCTAAAGAACTAGTCTTCTCCCCCCATTCTGAATTTTTATTTTTTTAGATTTTTACAAAATGAAGACTGCCTGTGAACTAAACCATGGTCTAATGCTACACGCTTTGATCACTAAACGTAATAATGACACACTACCGAGTGAAATAGTATCAGTAATCAGAGAAAGAATGGACGGAGTTAGAAAAGAATCCAGATGCGAAGATAATAAGTTACAATTTGGTAAAGGAAAATCAAAATCCACAGCAAAAAGAAGAGCACGACACCTAGAAAGATGTCACAAATGCGGAAAATGGTCACATGGAGGTAAATGTTCAAATAATCAAACCTATTCAAACACCGAATTTGTTACTTTATGCAGAGACGGACCGTTCATATGTTTAGAAGAAAAGACACTGAATGCTCGAGGTTACGCCTATGTAGCTATGGAAAACCAATTAAACCGACTATCTTATGAATGGGATAGATCATATAACTAAGAAATCTATTTCACAGGTATGTCTGTACAGTTTTTATTTTATTTTTTTTATTTTTAACCTTTTGATAATAAACGCTAATTTGTTCGCTATAAAGTATTAAATTGGTATTGAATAAAATTAGGTTTGGCGACCGAAATTATTGATATCATTCAAAAATTTATTACATCACTGCAAAATTTAACGTTTATTCTTAAGGTATAAATATCTTTAATCAATCAACCCAAAATATTTCAAAAATTCGTCATGAGTTAAATTAGGTCTTGGAACCGAAATTACTTTAGCGAAAAGAGGGGCGCATATTTTTGATAATATTTGATTGATTAAAGTGGGATAAAAAGCCAAAAAGATTTTTAATTTTATTTTTACCATGTTTTTGAAATTAATATTTAAATCTTAAATTAATATTGTAAACTTTGTAAAAACAATATTTTTAAAATTGTAAATATTTGAAAAATTAATATAAGTTTGGTGTGAATTTATAATATGAATTTTTAAATTAAGTTTGGTGTGAATTTATAATATGAATTTTTAAATTAAGTTTGGTGTGAATTTTCAATTTTTTAAAAAATGAATTTTTAATTTTATGCATTTCAAATTTTAAGTTTGGTGTGAATTTTTAATATTAATTTTGAATTTTATATTTAAATTGTGTGAAATTAAAAACAAAAATTTACTTTATCTCATTAAGTTAAAAATATGATTTTTAAAATTCGTCGTAAGTTGAAGACTAGGTCTTTGAACCGAAATTGCTTTACCCAAGGGAGGGACGAGAACTTTTATTATCATTATTTTTAATCTTATTGAATTAAAGTATGCCAAAAACATTAAAAAACCCAAAAATCTTAGCTTTTAAAACAATCGCTACAAAAAGACAAATTTTAAAATTTTGTCGAAGGACGGACTAGGACATCGATCCGAAACGACCTCGTCCTAAATAACAAGGGAAACAAAATTTTAAAATTAATTACTTAATTATTTTAATTAATATAAGATATATAAAAAAAAAAGCAAACTCCGCGACTCGCGGAGTTTGAAGCTTTAAACCCCGCGACTCGCGGAGGGACCAATTTACAGAAAAAAAATAAAGCTGAACGAACAGATCATACCACACACCACAAAAACATACTGCGAAGAACAGCCGCAAAAAAACCGAAAATACACGAAAAAAACCCCCAAAATCACAATTTTTAACCGTTAATCATCAAATCTTTTACTAAAATCATGTTGAGAAGGATGCTATCAAGGAATTACTCAAGAAAAAGGGTAAATTTTTACACCTAAACACCATTTAATCCGAAAATTAGTGTTCTTGAGCAATTTTTTTCCCCAATTTGATTTTGATGCTTTTTAGTGTAATTAGGCTTAAATTATTTATGTATTATGCTTGTATAACCAAGATTGATGCTGTTTAACATGATTAGAAGCCTTAAACTTCAAATTTAGAGTAATCTAGGGTTTGTGTTCTTGAGCAAATTTGGGGCTTTTTGATATAAACAGGTTATGGCCGATTTTTGTCATGAATTGTTGCTAAATTAAGTAGTATAACATGTTTAGGTAGTTAAATGATCCAAACTTTGAGCCTAAACATGATTTTGAGAATTAAAGTGGACTTTTTCAAGTCTAAAAATTCATGAACTTGATTTTTGAAAGATAATGCCATTTGAAACTTGTTTAATTGCTAGTAATGATTATTTTGACATGTTATTTGAGTTGAATGCTTATGAACTTGGCGAACATTTTCGTATATGCTATTTTGAAAAAGTGTAGATTTGATGAAAATATGAAAATGAGCTTAAGTTTGATATAAATTGATCATGTCATTGTAATTATTTTTATTGATAATTTTGCTGACACTAATGCATATTTGGATGCACAAAAATTGTGTTTGATGTGTTTTGCAGACTGAAAGGGGTGAATCTTCATCCCAAGCTCGCAATGCTCCTGCTGAGAATGCGGAACAACAGGAGGTGGATAACTACTACAAGCAAGATAGACCTCATCCAGTCATGACATTTTCTGATATGCACTTGGAAGAGTTGCACCCGAACCTGAGATTTGACAGACTTTGGATAGATTATCCAAAATACCAAAGGGGTTTGCATACTCTTCATTCTAAAGTTGTTGAGGTACCTAGGGTCATAGAATGGGGACCATTAGAAGCTGTAGAATTGGCCGGGCCAATTAGGGAATTACTTGTACAGAGGTATGGTAATTCTACTTTTAATGACTGGGTACGTTTATTCACCATGCGTAGACCTGTATATAAAGTATGGTGTGAAGAATTGTTATGTAGTATAGAATTAAATGATCGGGTAGCTAGTTTAACCGATCGATCTTTTATTAGATTTTTGTTAGGAGGTTCGATGCGCCACATGTCTTTACTAGACATGGCTCAGGCTTTACGTATATATACACCTGAGGAGTTAGCATCTGCCGATTGTAGAGGGTTGATACTCAATGGTAGAAAGATAGATGAAAATTTTGATACACACGGTGTATGGAGTCAAATGACAAGCCATCACCGATTCAAAGGGGGAAATTACTCTTATTTGGATATAGATAGAGCTGAATTAAGAGTGATTCATAGGTTTTTAGCTAATTCGATTACACAAAGAGGTAAGAACAAGGAAAAGGTAAATGAACAGGATTTGTTTTACCATATGTGTATTCGAGACCCACAAAGCGCTGTAAGTATACCTTATTGTGTGGGTTATTATTTATCAGCTATGGTTAGGGGATGAGACCGTATAGCATAATAGGAGGTGGTATTTTTATTACTTTGATTGCTGAATATCTCGGTGTGGATATAAGTCGGGGGGGATTATTAGTCGAAGAACCAGAACCCCGCGATACAATAGGTTTAAATGTATACCATGGTGCGAAAGTTTTGAAGAGGCGAAATAACGCCGCAGTACAATACCATGGTAGACATCCACAGGTTAAGAGAAACCAACAGCAAGGTAATGTAGGAGGGGGGAAATGAAATGCAAGAAATGCAAAGGTTTATAGCTTCACAAGAGTACGAAAATGCTAGACAGAGAGCATTTGAAGATTGGCAAGTTCATCAAAACCAAATCATAGCTCATTGCCAACATATAGGTAGAAACTATATTCCTACGCCGAAACCCATATTCCCTCCCTGGTCTATAGAGATGCAACCACCGTATCCTACGTATAACCCTGCCGAAGCATTTTATAGCACCTATGGTTATGCTTGGAACCCCTATTGGTATCAATATCATCCCTAGTCTACTTAGTTTTATTTATTTTGTAATTTGTAATGTTAATACGTTTAATACTTATGTTAATATTGTAATAGTTTTTATAATTTTCTAACTTTTATTCTTAGATTTTAATAATTTTTGAATGTGGGGTAATATACCAAACTTCAAAAATATGTATATATGTTTGCAGTTTATCTTATGTACACAACAGGGTAAAACAACGCATTTTCAAAGACTGGCATTAAGTTCAGCAAAAGCAACTAATTTTGACGACAAGATGCAAAATATATGTGAAATAACAACAAGACGGAATGAACAAATGATGTGCACCATTTATCATTCAGCAAACAAACGCCAATATGTTTGGAAACTTTGGTAAAATTTAATCAATTTCACACAAATCACCCTCAATAATTTAAATTGTTACTGATTTCTTGCAAATGAGGGCATTGCAAGATCTTAAGTGTGGGAAGGGGTTAAATTCTTTTGGATTTTAAAATTTTTACTTTATACACTTGGTTACCATTAAAAATACTAGTAAAGCAGTAGTTGTATTAGAATCTAGTGCTCTCTGATAATAAAGAACAGCCCTAGTCTTATATACTGACTACCCAATTCTAGTAAAATTTTTAAAAAATTTTCAAATAAATGAACTCAAAATCATGTTTATACATATTTATGAACAATAAAACTAGGTTTTAACACCGAAATTATTGTTACCTCAGAAAGGACATAAATTGAGAAACAAACCAAAATGTTAAAATTCATTTAAAATGGAATAGAGGACGATAAAAAGGAAAATAAAAGCCAAGTGTGGGAAAATTTACCAAGTTATCTTAAACATATGTCACATATATCTGTAACAAATAACTGAAAATACTTTTGCTTTGGACTAAACTAAACTGTTTTACCCGATGAAAGGAAAGAAGAGATGGATCTACACGATGAATCAATTCCATCATTAAAAGGAAGTAAAGTCTTCCGAAAAAGACACGCGCTTCTTGATTTAGGTCATGAAGTTGTCGTCCAGACCAGCTGTAGGTTGACGAAAAATCTAGAAAAGTCATCACTAAAATCAGCAGGAAATCCACGGACCTCAGCATTAAACAGGGTCGCCAAGTGGTCAGATTTATCCTAACCATGAGAAGGATTTATCTCGTACAATGGGGGGCACCATGCAAATTTGCTGGATAAGACTAATGAATCAGATCCCCAGAAAGGATAATCTCCTTCAAGATTAAAAATCAGCTTTTAAGACTGATATTACTCAATCCTTGAGATTGACCTTAAAGATTGAGAATTCAAACTCATGAAATTCAATGATATCTAAACTCGAGCTTGAATGAGAAAATATTTTGATCAAAATTACAAACCGATTTGTTTTCTGAAAACCCTATTTTCAATGCGTTCATTACCATTGAACGTAAAATCCTAGGAATTTACCTGGAATTCATTAGGTCACCTGAACTAAATCGGGTGTCAACCGTAAGAACGGTGGTTGCATAGTGGTCAAAGACAGGACCTTGTGCCAGACCTAAAAATCATAAGGGTGAGCTTTACTATTGCTCCTACCAAGGATAGTAATTGCGTCCGACACGTTATAGACCATAATTAAAAGCATGTCAGGGGACATTGCCTTAACAGTTGCTTGTTCAACGCTTTCCTTTACAACCGGACGGTAGTTTACCGAAAGGTAATATACGGGACAAGTAAACTGGACGTGTTGCTTTCCAAATACAAGGTTAGCAAGTGGGTGACACAAAACCATAAGTTTTGAGCTAAAATTTTCAAATATGAAACCCACCAAACCCACAAAAATATTTTGCAAACACCGGTGAAGAGTTATTCCGGAAAACTTATCTAGGGTAAAAACTAGATTTAATTTTCAAAAGATCAAATGTTTTCATAAAGATCCAATTTCCTTAATGGATCTAAATTTTTATAGTCATGTGGGACTGTAAACCATATCGTTACTACCATTGTTTATACCACCGTATAGAAATCACTGATGTATAAAGTGTGAAGAATAAAGAAGTGATTCTAGTATTTCAAGACGATATTGCTTGAGGACAAGCAACGCTCAAGTGTGGGAATATTTGATAATACTAAAAACGAACATATATTTCATAGCATTATTCCTCAAGAAAGACAAGCTTTTAGTTGCAATTGTTCTATTTAAAAGTGATATTCGTTTAAATAATAAAAGGTGAAGACAAAAGACAGATTCGACGAATTGAAGACGCAAACGACCAAAAAGCTCAAAAGTACAAAATACAATCAAAAAGGTTCCAATTATTGATAAGAAACGTCTCGAAATTACAAGAGTACAAGATTCAAAACGCAAAGTACAAGATATTAAATTGTACGCAAGGACGTTCGAAAATCTGGAACCAGGACCAGAGTCAACTCTCAACGCTCGACGCAACGGACTAAAAATTACAAGTCAACTATGCACATAAATATAATATAATATTTAAATAATTCTTATAATTATTTAATATATTATATTTATTTATAAAGCCGTCGGTAAACAAAGAGCCAAACTTGTGTGAGCTATATTTACAAACTCCGCGACTCGCGGAGTTTGAAGGCCAAAAGGGCCGCGAGTCGCGGAGGCCCAAACTCTGAAAGTCCCTATAAAGCCAACCGAATTCTGATCATTTTTCACACTCTTAATCTATCTCTCTTTCAATATATACGTAAAAATATATATATAATTTATATTTTAATTTTAATTTTAGATCCTAATAATAAGGGTATGTTAGTGAATGTTGTAAGGGTGTAAGTCGAAATTCTGTCCGTGTAACGCTACGCTATTTTTAATCATTGTAAGTTATGTTCAACCTTTTTAATTTAATGTCTCGTAGCTAAGTTATTATTATGCTTATTTAATCCGAAGTAATCATGATGTTGGGCTAATTACTAAAATTGGGTAATTGGGCTTTGTACCATAATTGAGGTTTGGACAAAAGAACGACACTTGTGGAAATTAGACTATGGGCTATTAATGGGCTTTATATTTTTTTTAACTAAATGATAGTTTGTTAATGTTAATATAAAGATTTACAATTGGGCGTCCCTATAAATTACCATATACACTCGATCGGACACGATGGGCGGGGTATTTATATGTACGAATAATCGTTCATTTAACCGGACACGGGAATGGATTAATAGCCACTAGAATAATTAAAACAGGGGTGAAATTATGTACAAGGACACTTGGTATAATTGATAACAAAATATTAAAACCTTGGATTACACTCAGTCGATATCCTGGTGTAATTATTAAACAAAGTATTAAAATCTTGTTACAGTTTAAGTCCCCAATTAGTTGGAATATTTAACTTCGGGTATAAGAATAATTTGACGAGGATAATCGCACTTTATATTTATGACTGATGGACTGTTATGGACAAAAACCAGATGGACATATTAAATAATCTAGGACAAAGGACAATTAACCCATGGGCATAAAACTAAAATCAACACGTCAAACATCATGATTACGAAAGTTTAAATAAGCATAATTCTTTTATTTCATATTTAATTTCCTTTATTTTATATTTAATTGCACTTCTAATTATCGCATTTTTATTGTTATTTTATTTAATTGCACTTTTAATTATCGTACTTTTTAATTATCGCAAGTTTATTTTATCGCACTTTTATTATTCGAAATTTCATTATCGTTATTTACTTTACGCTTTAATTTAAGTCTTGTATTTATTTTTTAATATTTTACATTTGGTTTTAACTGCGACTAAAGTTTTAAAATCGACAAACCGGTCATTAAATGGTAAAAACCCCCCTTTATAATAATAATATTACTTATATATATATTTGTATTTTTATAAAAGTAAACTAATATAGCGTTAAGCTTTGTTTAAAAAGATTCCCTGTGGAACGAACCGGACTTACAAAAAACTACACTACTGTACGATTAGGTACACTGCCTATAAGTGTTGTAGCAAGGTTTAAGTATATCCATTCTATAAATAAATAAATATCTTGTGTAAAATTGTATCGTATTTAATAGTATTTCCTGTAAAAATATAAGCTATTTTATATACTACTCTGCTAAAACATCAAGTATTTTTGGCGCCGCTGCCGGGGACTCGCTTAAAAGCCGGAAGCGCAACGCTAATACCAAAAAAAAAAAAAATTATTTTTAGTTTACTTTTATTAAAATTCATTTTTATAAAAATACGTTTTAAATATTCGAAAATATAAAAAGAAAAACAAAAATATAAATATTTTTAGGAGTTTGATAAATATTTAAGTTTTATAAAGTTTCTTTATTTTTATAAAAATATAAGTTTTATTTAAGTATTTTGTTTTTATTTAAAACATAAAAACAAAAACTGAAAAAAAAACATATATATATATAAAATTTTAAGATTTTTATTTATAAAATTATAAAGTCATTCTATTTTTATTCTAATTTTTAAAATATAAGTTTTTATTACATAAATATTTATTTTATAAACAGAAAATATAAAAACAGAAAATAAAAAAATAAAAAAAACGCGTCAGTTTTAAACTGTTCCAGGGTTGAATTTTGAAACCCCGCGACTCGCGGGGTTTACTGCTTGAAATACCGCAAGTCGCGGAGATACTCTGACACGCGACAGAACCCTAATTCTGCATTTATTACGGAGTAATTATTAATTATTATAATTATTAACCCTAATTATTATTATTATTATAATTAGTTTTATTTTAAAGTTTTACTTTTTATTTAATTTATATTTTAGTTAAATTAGTTTAATTAAATTGTAAAATTAATAGTTTAATTATATTCATTTTCCCCACACTTAGGTGTTTTATTATTGTTAAGCACTACCGTTGGAGTTGGTAAAACAATATGGTTCTTACCAATCGTTTTTGTTGGTTCAACAGTTTTGGTTGGTGGAGATTTAGACTTTCAACTCACAAAGGTGATCGATTTTTCACCATCACTAAGTGTCATTCTACCCTCTCTTACATCAAATAACGCCCCGGTGGATGCTAAGAATGGTCGACCTAAAATTAGAGGAATGTTTGGGTCCTCTTCTATGTCAATGACAATAAATTCGACTAAAAAGGTTAAATTACCCACTTGAACGGGTAGGTTGTCAGCAATTCCAACTGGGTGCTTAATGGTTTGATCAAAGAGTCGAACACTCATTTCCGTTGGACTTAACTCACCTACTCCTAATCTTTTATATAATGAAAGAGGCATAACACTCACACTCGCACCTAAATCTGCTAGTGCATCATACATGACACAATCACTAAGTAGACAAGGAACAATAAATTCACCCGGATCACCCAACCTGGGTGGAGGTTTTGGTGAAACTGTCTTCACCGGGTTTATCTTTACAGTTTTTGTTTCTTGTACTTTCTTATTCTTCTTCTTCTTTCCAGAGGTATCACAAATTTTATTGCCTATTACTTTCTTATACTCAACTCCTTTTCTTGGAAACGGGATGGGTGGTCTGTATGGTGCCACCACTGGCTTTACATACTCGGTTGGTAGTGGTGCTGTAACTTCTTCATTGTTACTCACATTAAAAACCTTCCCATCTTCTGATGCTGGTTTTTCAGAATTTGTTGACACCATATTAACATTCTCATTACGAGGATTTACTTCAGTATTACTCGATAGCTTTCCTTGTTCCCTCTCACTCATCAAGCTAGCAAGAGTACCTACGTGTTTTTTCTAGATTCAAAATGGAAGCTTGTTGAGTTCTTAATGACTGATCAAACCTCTCATTCGTTTGGGTTTGAGATGTAATAAATTGTGTTAGCTTTGCCATCATTTCTTCCAGATTTGGCTTTTTCTCTTCGGTTTGTTGTGGTGGTTTATACAAGCCATGTCTTTGTTGATTGAAAGTGTTATTTTGAGTTGGTTGGTTATTCAGACCTTGTTGGTTATACGAGTTATTGTTTGGCCCATTTGGATTGAAAAAAATGTTTTGATTTCGATTGAAGTTTGGCCTTGGCGGTTGATAATTATTCTGATAATTAGTTCCCGGCCTTTGGTTCATGTAGGAAACATTCTCTCGTTGTTCCATCGTTTGCTCAATGTGACAATCTTTCGTTAAGTGTGGTCCACCGCATTGCTCACAACTGATTCATATTGCGTGAATATCTTTATTCATATTTTCCATTCGTCTCTCGAAAGCATCTATTTTTGCGGAAACGGAATCAAAGTCATGGCTAGAATCGGCTCTAGCCACTTTAGATGAACGAAATATATCTTTTTCCTGGTGCCACTCATGCGAGTGGGAGGCTGTTTTATCAATGATTTTGTAAGCTTCAGTTGCGATTTTCTTCATAATGGAACCACCAGCTGCTATGTCGATGTCTTTTCGTGTAGTGATGTCGCATCCTTGGTAGAATATTTGTACTATTTGATAAGTGTCTAAACCATGTTGCGGACATCCTCTCAATAACTTTCCGAATCTTGTCCACGCTTCATATAGAGTTTTAATTGGCTTTTGCGTGAACGTAACTATTTCTCCTTGAAGTCTCACGGCTTTAGATGCCGGAAAGAATTGTTTAAGAAATTTTTCAACTAACACATCCCATGTATCAATCGCCCCTTCAGGTAACGATTCTAACCAATCTTTGGCTTCTCCCTTTAAAGTTCAGGGAAACAACATGAGATAGATCTGTTCATCCTCAATTTCTCGGATTTTAAATAGAGTACAGATTCTATTAAAGGTTCGAAGATGTTCGTTTGGATCTTCTTTTGGCGTACCAGTATATTGGCATTGATTAGTTACCATGTGTAGGATTTTTCCTTTGATTTCATAATCTGGCGCATTAATGTCTGGCTTAATAATAGCTTGTCCTTGGCCCGTGCGTGTGGCTCTCATTCGGTCTTCCATACTTAGAGGTTCAGTTACTTCCATAATTGAATTTGTTGAATATAAATCACTAGAGGATTCCGATTTAATGGTTTCTTCCTCGACAATCTCTGGTTGAATGATTTGTGGTTCAGGAGGAATAATTAGTGGTTCAGGATCTCGAAATTGTCCTTGAATATCCTCGGGTTCTCAATTGTGACGTCCGGTTCAAAAAATGGATTGTCGGAAATTTGAATTGGAGTACTTGTTCGACTAGATGACGATTCTAAAGAAAAATCAACGGCGATTATATTGGCTAGATGTCTTGATCGAGTTACAGGTGGTGAACGTATGAAAGGTGGTAAACGTTTTGCTCGGTGCATTCACAGAATATCCTATTAGTTATAAAAATAAAAATTATATAAGTTATCAAATTAATAGACTTTTCTGATTTTGCCCACGTTTCGAATAGCCAATAGATGCAGCAGGTAGCCAGGACCCTTTAAATCATAAGCCCACAACTCGCCACTAACAAATCCAACTATTACTACGAACCAGAAAATTTTGGATGCCTATCAATTTAACCGCTTAAAATAATTTTTCGTTTTGAAATTTTAGAGAAGAAATAGAAAATTCTATGTCCTAAAAACTAGAGCGTTGAGAAATAAGAAAGAAAAAGAGCACGTCGAAAAACGTCGAAAAATAAATGTCGAAAAATAAAAATAAGAAAATAAGCGTCGAAACTTAGAATTCTAAAAACTAAAAATTAAAACTTACGTCTAAAGGTATTAAAGCTTAAAGGGAATTCTATATCCAAAACGGCAATAACTTAATAGGCACTAAAATGTAAAACGGCGTCGCAAAATTCTAAAGCACCTAAATCTTAGTCTAAAGAAAAAGCACTTAAGGGATTTTACGGCAAGGCCTAAAAATCTAGAAATAAAAATAACTACAACAAAAACTATAGCTTAAACTAATTACGAACGAAAAATATACAACTTATGATTAAACAACTAAAAAGATACGAAAATATAAAAATAAAACTTAGAGTTTATAAAAATACAATTTTTATAATATTATTTTTATATTTTTATTTTATAAAAGTATTAGTTTTATAATTTAATAAAACTAGTTTAAAACTAAAAATACAAAATAATAAAACTAAAACTAAATATTAAAAACTAAATAATTAATTAAACCCTAATTATAATTAATTAATATTAATAATAATTAAAAATCGTAACCCTAACCTGCAAACTAAGGTACCGGGGCTGTCAAATCAATCCATGCGATCGCATGGATTGTCTATAGGATTTTCATGCAGTCGCATGGCTTCGGTTTCCAGGCCAAGTAGTTGGGCTTCTACAATGACCAGCCCGAGTACTTTTATATTTTTTATTTTTTTTATTTTCTATTTTATATTTATATAAAATATTTATATAAATTAAATAAAAACTTAATTTTAAAAAACTAAAATAAAAATAAAGAAACTTTATAATTTTATATAAATTTAACAAACTCTTAAAAATATATAAATTTTGTTTTTCTTTTTATATTTTTGTATTTTTAATATTTAAAACATATTTTTACAAAAAGAAATTAAAACTTAATAAATTTTTTTTTATATATATAGCGTTTCGCTTCCAGCGTTTAAGTAGTTCCCCGGCGGTGGCGCCAAAAACTTGATGTTATGCGAGGTGTATATGAAATAGTTATATATTTATTATGAAAAACTATTAAATACGATACAATTTTACACAAGTTATTTATTTATTTATAGAGTGGATATACCTAAACTTTGCTACAACACTTATAGGCAGTGTACCTAATCGTAGAGTAGTGTAGTTTTTAGTATGTCCGGCTCGTTCCACAGGGAGCTAGCTAAGTTTAACGCTATATTTTTTACAACTATATTTGTATAATATATATATAATTATATATAGTAATATTATTATAAAAGGGGGTTTTTACCGTTTAATGACCGGTTTGTCGATTTTAAATAAAGTGTAAAGATAAATGACGATAATATAAATGACAGAATTTAAATTGCGATAAAGTAAATCGCAGTAATTAAAATGACAGTAAATAAAGGTACGATGAAATATGAAATAAAACAATTATGCTTATTTAAACTTCCGTAACCATGATGTTTGACGTTTTGATTTTAATTAATTGTTATCCGGGTTAATTGTCCTTTGTCATGGTTTATTTGATACCTATTTGGTTTTTGTCCATAATAGTCCATCGGTCATAATTATAAAATGCTCGTCAAATTAACCTTATTTCCGAAGTCAAATATTCCAACTAATTAGGGATTCGAACTGTAACAAGGTTTTAATACTTTGTTTAATGATTACACCTGGTTATCGACTGCGTGTAATCCAAGATTTTATTACTTTGTTAACAATTACATCAATTATCCTTGTATGTAATCCACCCCTGTTTTAATGAGATATGAATATTAATTTACCCACTTGATCAGAATGAATAATCAATTACCCAACCCGAATAATTAATTAAATGATCGTAAAAGATGTCGTATAAATGTCACTAAATAGAACATACATAATCATTTTAATAATTATTAGATTAACTAATTTGAAGATAGGTTCGACAGGTTCCAATGAGTTGTCATTCGATTAGACAATACCCCCTATTTATTAATAGTCAATAGTCCAATGTTCACAAGTGTCGGTCTTTTGTCCAAACCTTAATTATGGTACAAAATCTAATAACCCAATCTTAATTTTTAGTCTAACATCACGATTACTTCGGCTCAAATAAGCATAATAATACTTAGTTACGAGACATTAATTTATAAAGGAAGAACATAACTTACAGTGGTGATTAATCGCGTAGCGTTACACGGACAGAATTTTGACTTACAAACTTACAACATTCGCTAACATTACCTTATTATTATTAAACTTTAATATTAAAATTAAAATTATAAATATAAATATATATATATTTGAGGGAGTAAGAGATAGATTAGAAAAAGGTGTCTTAAAACTCACAGAAAACTGGCGAATTTATAGGATGTGGCCTGCTCCAGTAACTCATGCGGTCGCATGAGATTCTAGTGAAAATCTCATGCACTCGCATGGGCTCATTCACTCGCATGGGCTCATTCACTCGCATGAGTTTTATGCCTATTTTCCATGCGATCGCATGGCCGTTAGATCTAGCTCACATATTTTTTTGTTTGCTAGTTTGTCGACGTTATTTAATATAATATATAATATATAAATAATTTATATAATTATTTAAATATTATATTATATTCTTGTGCATAGTTGACTTGTAATTTTAGCTCCGTTGCGTCGCACGTTGATAGTTGGCTCAGGTCCCGGTTCCGGTTTTTCGAACGTCCTTTCGTATAATTTAATATCTTGTACTTTGCATTTTGCGACTCGTACTCTGGTAATTTTGAGACGTTTCTCATCAATAAATTGAACCACTTGAATTATATCTTGTACATTTGAGCTTTGGTCATTTGCTTCTTCAAATCGTCGTTTTCTTCTTTTGTCTTCGCATTTATTTATTTAAACGAATATTACATAAAAATAGAACAATTGCAACTAAAAGCTTTACATATTGGAAGGATATTGATACTAATAATATGTTCATTTTTAGCATTATCAAATATCCCCACACTTGAACGTTGCTTGTCCTCAAGCAATACAGAATTTGAAATTAAAATCACACTTCACTCGAATCACTTTTTTTATTCTCACACTTTATACATCAGTAATTTTGATACGGCGATATGAACAATGACAGTAACGATGTGGTTTACAGTCCCACATGACTATAAAAATTTAGATCCTTTAAGGAAATTGGATCTTTATGAAAATATTTGATCTTTTGAAAATTCATTCTAGATTTTATTTTAGATAAGTTTTCCGGAATAACCCTTCACCGGTGTTTTCAAATTGTTTTTGTGGGTTTGGTGGGTTTCAGATTTGAAAATTTTAGCTCAAAACTTATGGTTTTGTGTCACCCACTTGCTAACCTTGTATTGGGAAAGCAACACGTCCAGTATACTTGCTCCGTATATTACCTTTTGGTAAACTACTGTCTGGTTGCAAAGGAAAGCGTTGAACAAGCAACTGTTAAGGCATTGTCCTGTGACATGCTTTTGTTCATGGTCTAAAACGTGTCGGATGCAATTACTATCCTTTGTAGGAACAATAGTAAAGATCACCCTATAATTTTTTGGTCTGGCACAAGGTCCTGTCTTCGACCATGCTATGCAACCACCGTTCTTACGGTTGACACCCGAATTGGTTCAGGTGACCTAATGAATTTCGGTGAATTCTTAGGATTTTATGTTCAATGGTAATGAACGCATTGAAAATAGGTTTTCAGAAAATAAATCGGTTTGTAATTTTGATCAAAATATTTTTTCGTTCAAGCTCGAGTTTAGATATCATCGAATTCCATGAGTTTGTAATTCTCAATCTTTAATGTCAATCTCAAGGATTGAGTAATAGCAGGCTTAGAAGCTGATTTTTAATCTTTAAGGAGATTATCCTTTCTGGAGGTCTGATTCATTAGTCTTATCAAGCTAATTTGCACGGTGCCCTCCCCATTTTACGAGACAGATCCTCTCATGGTTAGGATAAGTCTGACCACTTGGCGACCCTGTTTGATGCTGAGGTCCGTGGATTTCCTGTTGATTTTAGAGATGACTTTTCTAGATTTTTCGTCAACCTACAGCTGGTCTGGACGACAACTTTCTGACCTAAATCAAGAAGTGCGTGTCTTTTTTAGAAGACTTTACTTCCTTTTAATGATGGAATTGATTCATCGTGTAGATCCATCTATTCTTTCAAAGGTATTACAATAATTCGGGTAAAACTGATTAGTTTAGTCCAAAGCAAAAGTACCTGTAATAATCTTGTACAAACATATGTGATATGTGTTTTAAAGAAATTGGTAAATTCTTCCCACACTTAGCTTTTATTTTTTTTTCTTTGCCTTTTTATTCTCCTCTATTCCATTTTAAATAAATTCTAACATTTTGAGTTGTTTCTCTATTTATGTTCTTTCCGAGGTAACAATAATTTCGGCATTAACACCTAGTTTTATCGTTCATAAATATGTATAAACATGATTTTGAATTCATTTAGTTGAAATTTTTTCAAATTTTCACAAAATTTGGCAATTAAACTAAGTGTAAACCCGAGAGAATTTATAACCCTTCCCCACACTTGAGATCATGCAATGCCCTCATTTGCATGAAATCAGACTATAATTATAAATTCATGAGGGTGATTAGTGTAGAAAAGTGATTAAAAATACCCAGTTTGTATTTACTAAGGTCGTCGAATGATAGATGGCGCGCCTCATCGTTCATTCCTTTTGTTGTAATTTCGCATATGTTTTGCGTCTTATTGTCAAAATTAGTAGCTTTTGCTGAACTTAATCTTTGAAAGTGCGCTGTTTTACTCTGTTTTGCACATAAGATAAACTACAAACATACATAATATTTTTTTTATAAAATCTTTATTTATTAAAACAATTTAAATGAATAATTTTTTAAAATTTTGTTTCCTTTTACTTTAGGTAGTTTCGGTATGTTTATCTAGTCCGTCCCTAGACAAAATTTAAAATTTGTCATTAAAGTGATTGTATTAAAAGCAAAGATTTTTGGGTTTTTTTAATTTTTTTGGTATACTTTAGATCAATAAAATTAAAAATAATGATAACAAAATTTTTCGCCCCGCCTTCGGGTAAAGCAATTTCAGTTCCATGACCTAGTCTTTAACTTACGATGAATTTTAGAAATCATTTTTTAAACTTAATGAAATTAAGTAAATTTTATTTTTAAATTCACACAAAACTTTAATTTAAAAAGCGTAATAATTTCATACAAAACTTACAAAACAAAACAAAAAATCAGAATGGGGGGAGAAAACTAGTTCTTTAGTGTCTGCTAGTGGAAAAGACCAATCGGATTCCATTCTCGGAACTACACGAGAACAGAACAACTAACTCTAGACAGTATTTTCTTTTTAGAACATTTGAATCTTCCCACACTTAGGTAGCTGTGGTGTCGAAATTGTGATTAACTTCATCGTCAATTTCTTTTGGACCATAATCAACTTGCATATCTGTGACTTTTGCTTTAAGCCATTGGTCGGATTCCTGTGTAATATCCCTAAATTTAACTAGTTTTGCTTTTTCTTTAGGCGATAGATTGGATACTAACAGGTTACATAACTTAAAGTTCCCGTTGGTTCTAGCATCGCGAATCCGTTTAATAAGTTTCTTCATTGAACTATTAATAACTTGTCATTTAATTCCGTATCAACAACGGGGTTCTTTGTTATCAGGCCATCATTAGGTTTTACTTCATTTTCCCCACACTTAGGCGTTTTATTATTGTTAAGCACTTGAGTTGGTAAAACAATATGGTTCTTACCAATCGTTTTTGTTGGTTCAACAGTTTTGGTTAGTGGAGATTTAGACTTTCGACTCACAAAGGTGATCGATTTTTCACCATCACTAAGTGTCATTCTACCTTCTCTTACATCAAATAACGCCCCGGTGGATGCTAAGAATGGTCGACCTAAAATTAGAGGAATGTTTGGGTCCTCTTCTATGTCAATGATAATAAATTCGACTAAAAAGGTTAAATTACCCACTTGAACGGGTAGGTTGTCAGCAATTCCAACTGGGTGCTTAATGGTTTGATCAAAGAGTCGAACACTCATTTCCGTTGGACTTAACTCACCTACTCCTAATCTTTTATATAATGAAAGAGGCATAACACTCACACTCGCACCTAAATCTGCTAGTGCATCATACATGACACAATCACTAAGTAGACAAGGAACAATAAATTCACCCGGATCACCTAACCTGGGTGGAGGTTTTGGTGGAACTGTCTTCACCGGGTTTATCTTTACGGTTTTTGTTTCTTGTACTTTCTTATTCTTCTTCTTCTTTCCAGAGGTATCACAAATTTTATTGCCTATTACTTTCTCATACTCAACTCCTTTTCTTGGAAACGGGATGGGTGGTCTGTATGGTGCCACCACTGGCTTTACATACTCGGTTGGTAGTGGTGCTGTAACTTCTTCATTGTTACTCACATTAAAAACCTTCCCATCTTCTGATGCTGGTTTTTCAGAATTTGTTGACACCATATTAACATTCTCATTACGAGGATTTACTTCAGTATTACTCGGTAGCTTTCCTTGTTCCCTCTCACTCATCAAGCTAGCAAGAGTACCTACGTGTTTTTCTAGATTCAAAATGGAAGCTTGTTGAGTTCTTAATGACTGATCAAACCTCTCATTCGTTTGGGTTTGAGATGTAATAAATTGTGTTTGAGATTCCATTAGCTTTGCCATCATTTCTTCTAGATTTGGCTTTTTCTCTTCGGTTTGTTGTGGTGGTTTATACAAGCCAGGTCTTTGTTGATTGAAAGTGTTGTTTTGAGTTGGTTGGTTATTCAGACCTTGTTGGTTATACGAGTTATTGTTTGGCCCATTTGGATTGTAAAGAATGTTTTGATTTCGATTGAAGTTTGGCCTTGGCGGTTGATAATTATTCTGATAATTAGTTCCCGGCCTTTGGTTCATGTAGGAAACATTCTCTCGTTGTTCCATCGTTTGCTCAATGTGACAATCTTTCGTTAAGTGTGGTCCACCCATTGCTCACAACTAATTCGTATTGCGTGAATATCTTTATTCATATTTTCCATTCGTCTCTCGAAAGCATCTATTTTTGCGGAAACGGAATCAAAGTCATGGCTAGAATCGGCTCTAGCCACTTTAGATGAACGAAAAATATCTTTTTCCTGGTGCCACTCATGCGAGTGGGAGGCTGTGTTATCAATGATTTTATAAGCTTCAGTTGCGGTTTTCTTCATAATGGAACCACCAGCTGCTATGTCGATGTCTTTTCGTGTAGTGATGTCGCATACTTGGTAGAATATTTGTACTATTTGATAAGTGTCTAAACCATGTTGCGGACATCCTCTCAATAACTTTTCAAATCTTGTCCACGCTTCATATAGAGTTTCATTTGGCTTTTGCGTGAACGTAACTATTTCTCCTTGAAGTCTCACGGCTTTAGATGCCGGAAAGAATTGTTTAAGAAATTTTTCAACTAACACATCCCATGTATCAATCACCCCTTCAGGTAACGATTCTAACCAATCTTTGGCTTCTCCCTTTAAAGTCCAAGGAAACAACATGAGATAGATCTGTTCATCCTCAATTTCTCCGATTTTAAATAGAGTACAGATCCTATTAAAGGTTTGAAGATGTTCGTTTGGATCTTCTTTTGGCGTACCACTATATTGGCATTGATTAGTTACCATGTGTAGGATTTGTCCTTTGATTTCATAATCTGGTGCATTAATGTCTGGCTTAATAATGGCGTGTCCTTGGCCCGTGCGTGTGGCTCTCATTCGGTCTTCCATACTTAGAGGTTCAGTTACTTCCATAATTGAATTTGTTGAATACGAATCACTAGAGGATTCTGATTTAATGGTTTCTTCCTCGACAATCTCTTGTTGAATGATTTGTGGTTCAGGAGGAATAATTAGTGGTTCAGGATCTCGAAATTGTCCTTGAATATCCTCCGGGTTCTCAATTGTGAGGTCGGGTTCAAAAAATGAATTATCGAAAATTTGAATTGGAGTACTTGTTCGACTAGATGACGATTCTAAAGAAAAATCAACGGCGATTATATTGGCTAGATGTCTTGATCGAGTTACAGGTGGTGAACGTATGAAAGGTGGTAAACGTTTTGCTCGGTGCATTTACAGAATATCCTATTAGTTATAAAAATAAAAATTATATAAGTTATCAAATTAATAGACTTTTCTGATTATGCTCACATTTCGAATAGCCAATAGATGCAGCAGGTAGCAGGACCCTTTAAATCGGAAGCCCACAACTCGCCACTAACAAATCCAACTATTACTACGAACCATAAAATTTTGGATGTCTATCAATTTAACCGCTTAAAATAATTTTTCAATTTGAAATTTTAGAGAAGAAATAGGAAATTCTATGTCCTAAAAACTAGAGCGTCGAGAAATAATAAAGAAAAAGAGCGCGTCGAAAAACGTCGAAAAATAAATGTCGAAAAATAAAAATAAGAAAATAAGCGTCGAAACTTAGAATTCTAAAAACTAAAAATTAAAACTTACGTATAAAGGTATTATAGCTTAAAGGGAATTCTATATCCAAAACGACAATAACTTAATAGGCACTAAAATGTAAAACGGCGTCGCAAAATTCTAAAGCACCTAAATCTTAGTCTAAAGAAAAAGCACTTAAGAAATTTTACGGCAAGGCCTAAAAATCTAGAAATAAAAATAACTACAGCAAAAACGATAGCTTAAACTAATTACGAACGAAAAATATACAACTTATGATTAAACGACTAAAAAGATACGAAAATATAAAAATAAAACTTAGAGTTTATAAAAATACAATTTTTATAATATTATTTTTATATTTTTATTTTATAAAAGTATTAGTTTTATAATTTAATAAAGCTAGTTTAAAACTAAAAATACAAAATAATAAAACTAAAACTAAATATTAAAAACTAAATAATTAATTAAACCCTAATTATAATTAATTAATATTAATAATAATTAAAAATCGTAACCCTAACCTGCAAACTAAGGTACCGAGGCTGTCAAATCAATCCATGCGATCGCATGGATTGTCTGTAGGATTTTCATGCGGTCGCATGGTTTCGGTTTCCAGGCCAAGTAGTTGGGCTTCTACAGTGACCAGCCCGAGTACTTTTATATTTTTTTTATTTTTTTTATTTTCTGTTTTATATTTATATAAATTAAATAAAAACTTAATTTTAAAAAACTAAAATAAAAATAAAGAAACTTTATAATTTTATATATATTTAACAAACTCTTAAAAATATATAAATTTTGTTTTTCTTTTTATATTTTTGTATTTTTAATATTTAAAACATATTTTTACAAAAAGAAATTAAAACTTAATAAAAATCTTTTTTTTATATATAGCGTTTCGCTTCCGGCGTTTAAGTAGTTCCCTGGCGGCGGCGCCAAAAACTTGATGTTATGCGAGGTGTATACGAAATAGTTATATATTTATTATGAAAAACTATTAAATACGATACAATTTTACACAAGTTATTTATTTATTTATAGAGTGAATATACCTAAACTTTGCTACAATACTTATAGGCATTGTACCTAATTGTAGAGTAGTGTAGTTTTTAGTAAGTCCGGTTCGTTCCACAGGGAGCTAGCCAAGTTTAATGCTATATTTTTTACAACTATATTTGTATAAAATATATATAGTAATATTATTATAAAAGGGGGTTTTTACCATTTAATGACCGGTTTGTCGATTTTAAATAAAGCGTAAAGATAAATGACGATAATATAAATGACAGAATTTAAATTGCGATAAAGTAAATTGCAGTAATTAAAATGACAGTAAATAAAGGTACGATGAAATATGAAATAAAACAATTATGCTTATTTAAACTTCCGTAACCATGATGTTTGACGTTTTTATTTTAATTAATTATTACCCGGGTTAATTGTCCTTTGTCATGGTTTATTTGATACCTATTTGGTTTTTGTCCATAATAGTCCATCGGTCATAATTATAAAATGCTCGTCAAATTAACCTTATTCCCGAAGTCAAATATTCCAACTAATTAGGGATTCGAACTGTAACAAGGTTTTAATACTTTGTTTAATGATTACATCAGGTTATCGACTGCGTGTAATCCAAGGTTTTATTACTTTGTTAACAATTACATCAATTATCCTTGTATGTAATCCACCCCTGTTTTAATGAGATATGAATATTAATTTACCCACTTGATCAGAATGAATAAACAATTACCCAACCCGAATAATTAATTAAATGATCGTAAAAGATGTCGTATAAATGTCACTAAATAGAACATGCATAATCATTTTAATAATTATTAGATTAACTAATTTGAAGATAGGTTCGACAGGTTCCAATGAGTTGTCATTCGATTAGACAATACCCCTATCTATTAATAGTCAATAGTCCAATGTTCACAAGTGTCGGTCTTTTGTCCAAACCTTAATTATGGTACAAAATCTAATAACCCAATCTTAATTTTTAGTCTAACATCACGATTACTTCGGCTCAAATAAGCATAATAATAACTTAGTTACGAGACATTAATTTAAAAAGGACGAACATAGCTTACAGTGGTGATTAATCGCGTAGCGTTACACGGACAGAATTTTGACTTACAAACTTACAACATTCGCTAACATAACCTTATTATTATTAAACTTTAATATTAAAATTAAAATTATAAATATATATATATATATATATATATATATATATATATATATATATATATATATATATATATATATATATATATATTTGAGGGAGTAAGAGATAGATTAGAAAAAAGGTGTCTTAAAACTCGTAGAAAACTGGCGAATTTATAGGATGTGGCCTGCTACAGTAACTCATGCGGTCGCATGAGATTTTAGTGAAAATCTCATGCACTCGCATGGGCTCATGCACTCGCATGATTTTTATGCCTATTTCCCATGCGATCGCATGGCCGTCAAATCCAGCTCACATATTTTTTTGTTTGCTAGTTTGTCGATGTTATTTAATATAATATATAATATATAAATAATTTATATAATTATTTAAATATTATATTATATTCTTGTGCATAGTTGACTTGTAATTTTAGCTCCGTTGCGTCGCGCGTTGATAGTTGGCTCAGGTCCCGGTTTCGGTTTTTCGAACGTCCTTTCGTATAATTTAATATCTTGTACTTTCTGTTTTGCGACTCGTACTCTTGTAATTTTGAGACGTTTCTCATCAATAAATTGAACCACTTGAATTATATCTTGTACATTTGAGCTTCGGTCATTCGCTTCTTCAAATCGTCGTTTTCTTCTTTTTTCTTCGCACTTATTTATTTAAACGAATATTACATAAAAATAGAACAATTGCAACTAAAAACTTTACATATTGGAAGGATATTGATACTAATAATATGTTCCTTTTTAGCATTATCAGTGTTGTAGCAAGGTTTAGGTATATCCACTCTATAAATAAATAAATAACTTGTGTAAAATTGTATCGTATTTAATAGTATTTCGCAGTAAAAATGATAACTATTTCGTATACACCTCGCATAACATCAAGTATTTTTGGCGTCGCTGCTGGGGAATCACTCAAACGCCGAAGCGAAACGCTATAAAAAAAAGTTTTTTATTAAGTCTTAATTTACTTTTGTAAAAATACGTTTTAAATATTAAAAATACAAAAACATAAAAAGAAAATAATAATATATATCTATTTAAGTGTTTTAAAAACATAAAAAAAATATCTTTTATAAAAAGTATAAAAGTATATTTTTTTTCTTAAAAATATAATTTATATAATTATTTTCTAAAATTAAAAAACAAATTATAAATTAAAAACATAAAAAAAAATTATAAAAGTAATCGGGCCGATACTGTAGCAGCCCAAACATTTGAACTGGATCCACAGGTCATGCGACCGCATGATAATATAACTAACACTCTATGCGATCGGATGGAGTGACTTGACATGCCTGAAACCTTAACTGGTACGGATTAGGGTTAGATTTTTAATATAATTATTATTAATTAAGTAATTAGGGTTAAGGATTTTATTATTTAGTTTAGTTTTTAATTAATTTGTAATATTAAGTTTTAATTAGTTTTATTAAATATATAATTGATACTTTTATAAAATAAGTAATATAAAACTAATATTTTTATAAAAATTGTATTTTTATAACTTTAAGTTTTATTATTATATTTTGTGTCTTTTTATTCGTAATTGTATAGTTATCGTTCGTAATTAGTTTTAAGACTAGTATTTTGCCGTAGTTATTTTTATTTCTAGATTTTTAGGCTTTGCCGTAAAATCCCTTAAGTGCTTTTTCTATAGACTAAGATTTAGGTGCTTTAGAATTTTGAGACGCTGTTTTAAAATTTTAGTGTCTTTTAAGTTATTGCCGTTTTGGATATAGAATTCCTTTTAAGCTTTAATACCTTTAGACGCAACTTTTAATATTTAATTTTTGGACTTTTGAGTTTCGACGCTTTACTTTCTTATTATTATTTTTCGACCTTTTATTTTTTGACGTTTTTCGACGCACTCTTTTTCTTTCTTATTTCTCGACGCTCTAGGTTTTAGGACATAGATTTTTTCTTCAAAATTTCGACGAAAAAATTATTTTAAGCGGTTAAATTGATAGACATCCAAAATTTTCTGGTTCGTAGTAATAGTTGGATTTGTTAGTGGCGAGTTGTGGGCTTCTGATTTAAAGGGTCCTGACTACCTGCTGCATCTATTGGCTATTCGAAACGTGGGCAAAATCAGAAAAGTCTATATAATTTTTATCTTTTATAACTAATAGGATATTCAGTGAATGCACCGAGCAAAACGTTCACCACCTTTCATACGTTCACCACCTGTAACTTGATCAAGACATCTAGCCAACATTGTCGCCGTTGATTTTTCTTTAGAATCGTCATCTAGTCGACCAAGTACTCCAATTCAAATTTTCGATAATCCATTTTTTGAACCCGACCTCACAATTGAGAATCCGGAGGATATTCAGGGACAATTCAGAGATCCTGAACCACTAATCATTCCTTCTGAACCACAAATCACTCATCCAGAGATTGTCGAGGAAGAAACCATTAAGTCAGAATCCTCTAGTGATTCAGATTCAATAATTTCAATCATAGAAAATCTGGAACCTCTAAGTATGGAAGACCGAATGAGAGCTAAACGCACTGGCCAAGGTCATACAATTACTCAACCAGACATTAATGCGCCAGATTATGAAATCAAAGGACAAATCCTACACATGGTAACTAATCAATGCCAATTTAGTGGTGCGCCAAAGGAAGATCCAAACGAACATCTTCGAACCTTTAATAGGATCTGTACTCTATTCAAAATTAGAGAAGTTGAGGATGAACAGATATATCTCATGTTATTTCCCTGGACTTTAAAGGGAGAAGCCAAAGATTGATTAGAATCGTTACCTGAAGGGGCGATTGATACATGAGATGTTTTAGTTGAAAAATTTCTTAAACAATTCTTTCCGGCATCTAAAGCTGTGAGACTTCAAGGGGAAATTTTTATGTTCACACAAAAGCCAAATGAAACTCTATATGAGGCGTGTACAAGATTTGGAAAGTTGTTAAGAGGATGTCCTCAGCATGGTTTAGACACTTATCAAATAGTACAAATATTCTATCAAGGATGCGATATTACTACACGCAAAGACATCGATATAGCAGCTGGAGGTTCCATTATGAAGAAAATCGCAACTGAAGCTTACAAAATTATTGATAACACTGCTTCCCACTCACATGAGTGGCATCAAGAAAAAGACATCGTTAGATCATCTAAAGCGGCTAGAGCCGATTCTAGCCATGACTTTGATTCCATTTCTGCAAAGTTAGATGCTTTCGAGAGACGAATGGAAAAGATGACTAAAGATATTCACGCAATACGAATTAGTTGTGAGCAGTGTGGAGGACCACATTTGACAAAAGATTGCCTCAGTATTGAACTTGTCTCAGTATTGAACAAACAATGGAACAAAGAGAGAATGTTTCATACATGAACCAAAGGCCTGGAAATAATTATCAGAATAATTATCAACCGCCAAGACCAATCTACAATCAAAATCAGAATTATAACCGAAATGTTCCATACAGCAACCAACAAGGTCCTAGCAATCAGCAAGTATCCAATAATACTTACAATCAGCAAAGACCTATTTTTCCAAATAAACCACCACAAACCGATGATAAAAAGTCAAATTTAGAAGACATGATGTTGAAGCTAGTTGAATCTCAAACTCAGTTTTTCACATCTCATAAACAAACCAATGAACAAAATGCTCAAGCATTTAGAAATCAACAAGCTTCAATCCAAAATCTGGAACAAGAAGTAAGTAACCTAGCAAGGTTGATAGGTGAAAGAAAACCGGAAAGTCTACCTAGCGATACAAATGCTAACCCCCGGAATGAAACAGCTAAAGCCATTACCACGAGAAGTGGTATTACACTTAAACCACCTGAAATTCCTGTAAATTCTGATGACTCTATTCCCACTCCACAGGCACTATAGCCTGATCAAGATAAGGAAACATAACTGGTAGTTGAAAAGGTTAATCAAGATAACACAGTTAAGGCAAAGCCTTATGTTAAACCATACCAACCACCACTTCCTTACCCAAGTAAAATGAGAAAAGAAAGACTTGAAGCCGAGCAATCCAAATTCCTGGATATGTTTAAACAAATAAATGTCAATCTTCCTTTCATTGATGTGATTTCAGGAATGCCAAGGTATGCTAAATTCCTGAAAGATCTAATCACAAATAGAAAGAAAATGGTAGAACTTTCGGCTGTTACAATGAATGCTAATTGTTCTGCAGTGCTGTTGAATAAGATACCAGAAAAATTATCAGATCCAGGAAGTTTCACAATTCCATGTTTTCTGGGTAGTCTTAGTTCAATAGAAGCATTGGCAGACTTAGGTGCTAGTATAAATTTAATGTCATATTCATTATACGCTAAACTAGACCTTGGAGAATTGAAACCAACACGAATAAGCATACAACCAGCAGATCGATTAGTAAAATATCCTAGAGGGATAATGGAGAACATGCTAGTTAAAGTTGGTACTTTAGTATTTCCAGTAGATTTTGTTATTCTGGACATGGAAGAAGATTCTCGAGTTCCTCTCATATTAGGAAGACCATTCTTAAACACGGCTAAAGCAATAATAGACGTGTTTGGTAAGAAACTAACTCTAAGTATAGTGGACGAGAGTGTTACCTTTTCTGTTGATAGAGCCATGCAACAACCGCAATCTGCAGATGATACATGTTATTATATTCAAACTATAGATTCACATACAAAATTGTTAGAAGAATTTCCAGAATTATAAGGAATAGGAGAATGTTCTTTAGGAGAAGGAACTGAACCAATTGATGAAGCTGAAATGTTAGCTACACTTATGGCTAATGAATATGAACCAACAACAGAAGAACTTCAAATGCTAAAAGAAGAAGACAGATATCGATACAAATCATCGATAGAAGAACTACCAATATTAGAGTTAAAGCCACTTCCAAACCATTTGGAATATGCTTATTTACATGGTGAATCTGAATTACCTGTAATAATATCGTCTTCTCTTACGAAAAATGAAAAATATCGACTCATTTCTGTGCTAAAAGCTCATAAACCAGCTATTGCATGGAAGATTCATGACATTAAAGGCATAAGTCCTTCGTATTGCACACATAAAATCCTTATAGAAGAAGGTCATAAAACATATGTGCAACGTCAACGAAGACTAAATCCAAATATGCAAGATGTTGTTAAGAAAGAAATTATTAAACTGCTAGATGCAGGTTTAATTTATCTAATCTCTGATAGTCCATGGGTAAGCCCAGTTCAATGCGTACCTAAGAAGGGTGGCATGACTGTCATCACAAATGAAAAAAATGAGCTTATTCCTACTAAGACTGTAACGGGATGGCGTGTTTGTATTGATTATAGAAAGTTAAATGACACCACCAGAAAAGATCACTTTCCCTTACCTTTCATTGATCAAATGTTGGAAAGGTTAGCTGGAAACAGTTACTATTGTTTTCTTGACGGTTTCTCCGGATACTTTCAAATTCCAATAGCACTCGAGGACCAAGAGAAAACCACGTTCACGTGCCCTTATGGTAATTTTGCTTACAAACGCATGCCATTTGGACTATGTAACGCCCCTGCAACCTTTCAAAGGTGCATGATGGCAATTTTTCACGACATGATAGAAGAATGCATGGAAGTTTTTCATGGATGACTTTTCAGTCTTCGGTGATACTTTTGAAACATGTCTAGTTAATCTTGAACGAATGCTTATTAGATGCGAGCAATCAAATCTAGTTCTTAATTGGGAGAAATGCCATTTCATGGTTAAAGAAGGCATCGTTCTTGTTCATAAAATTTCAAAGGAAGGAATTGAAGTGGATAGAGCTAAAGTAGATGTAATTGCTAAACTTCTACATCCCACCAATGTTAGAGGAGTTGGGAGTTTTCTAGGACATGTCTGTTTTTACCGACGTTTCATAAAAGACTTTTCTAAAATTGCCACTCCTATGAATAAACTCCTAGAAAAGGATGCTACATTCATCTTTTCAGATGAATGCATCAAATCTTTTAATATTCTTAAATAAAAACTCACTAATGCGCCGATCATGATAACTCCAAATTGGAATCTACCATTTGAACTCATGTGCGATGTAAGTGATTTTGCAATGGGAGCCGTTTTAGGACAAAGGATTGAAAAACGATTTCAACCTATTTATTATGCTAGTAAGACGTTACAAGGAGCACAAACGAATTACACAACTACTGAAAAAGAACTCCTTGCTATTGTCTTTGCTTTTGACAAATTTCGTTCATATCTCGTTTTAGCTAAAACGGTAGTATATACCGACCATTCTGCTCTTAGATACCTATTTTCGAAACAAGATGCCAAACCACGATTAATCCGTTAGAACTTACTCTTACAAGAATTCGATATTGAAATCCGAGACAAAAAGGGAGCAAAAAACCTTGCAGCCGATCATCTTTCTCGTCTTGAAAATCCTGAATTAGAAGTTCTAAACGAATTGGCCATACAAGACAACTTTCCTGATGAATATCTTTTGAAGATTGATTATAATGAAATTCCATGGTTTGCAGACTATGCAAACTACTTAGTATGTGGATTCCTTGAAAAAGGGTTGTCGTACCAAAAACGAAAGAAATTCTTTAGTGATATAAAACATTATTTTTGAGAAGATCCACATTTGTTTAAAAGTTGTTCCGATGGAATAATTCGCCGATGTGTATTCAGAGATGAAGCTAGTCAAATCTTAAACCATTATCACACAGGACCAACAGGAGGGCATTATGGGCCTCAACGTACCGCAAGGAAAGTCTATGACGCTGGATTCTATTGGCCTACAATTTTCAAAGACGCACACCTTCTCTGTAAATCCTGTGATGCTTGTCAAAGGGCCGGGAAAATAAGTCAACGTGATGAAATGCCACAAAATATCATTCAAGTATGTGAAGTATTTGACGTTTGGGGTATTGACTTTATGGGTCCATTTCAAAAATCTCATAATAATCTCTACATTCTCGTTGCCTTTGATTATGTATCTAAATGGGCGGAAGCACATGCTCTTCCAACTAACGATGCACGAGTTGTAGTCAACTTCTTAAAATGTCTTTTTGCTAGGTTCGGAACACCAAAAGCTTTAATAAGTGATCGGGGTACTCATTTTTGTAATAATCAACTTGAGAAAGTTCTCAAAAGATATGGAGTGACTCATAAAATCTCAGCCGCTTATCATCCACAAACAAGTAGACAAGTTGAAAATACCAACCTAGCTTTAAAACGTATTTTAGAAAAAACCGTATGATCAAATCCGAAGGAATGGTCCATGAAATTGGAGGATGCACTATGGGCTTTTAGAACAGCCTACAAAACTCCAATTGGAACCACACCTTTTAAACTCGTTTACGGAAAAGCATGTCATCTTCCAGTAGAAATTGAGCACAAAGCATTTTAGGCTTTGAAGACATGTAATCTTTATTTACATGAAGCTGGACGTCTACGGTTAAGTCAACTAAACGAATTAGAAGAATTAAGACATGAAGCATACGAAAATTCGTTAATCTATAAGGAAAGAACGAAGAAATGGCATGATAAAAGAATCAGAAGTTCAAAAGAATTTAAGGAAGGAGACAAAGTTCTTCTTTTCAATTCAAGATTCAAGCTATTTCCTGGAAAATTGAAATCAAGATGGTCTGGACCATTCATAGTCAAAAGAGTTTTCCCATATGGAACAATAGAGTTGATAAATTCAAATGGGATTGAATTTAAAGTTAATGGTCACAGAGTTAAACATTACATACATGGTCCAATGGAAGTTGACAATGAAGTCAATCATAATTTCACCACTCAAGAAAACCCTCAGAATGAAAACAAAAATATGTTATCAACAACATATGAAAAACCAAAATTGGAAGACGGGGAAGCTTCAAATTGGAGTGATGAAGAAGAATTTCTATATAAACCTCTCATTCTAAGAAACGAAGAAAATTGTGAACAAGAAGTTCAAGTAGAAGTAAAAGAACCAAGAAAAGATCACCCGAAAAAGGTTAACAAACCAACTCTACTTACTAAAGTGGGAGACCCAGGTGAATTTATCATTTCTTGCTTGCTTAATGATGGTGCTATGTATAATGGGCTCGCAGATTTAGGAGAAAGTGAAAATGTTATGCCTCTTTCCTTATACAAAAGATTAGGTGTGGGTAAATTAAAACCAACCAGAATAGGTGTTTAATTATTTGATCAAACCATTAAACACCCGGTTGGAATAGCCAATAATTTACTTGTTAAAGTGGGAAGTTTGACCTTTGTTGCAAACTTTATAGTTATTAATATAGAGGAAGACCTTGTTATTCCTCTAATTTTAGGTCGCCCATTTTTAGCAACCACCGAAGCATTCATTGATTTAAGAGAAGGTAGAATGACACTTAGGGATAGTGACAAATCGGTTACCTTTGTGAACCGAAAGTTTAGATCTCCACCAACCAAAACTGTTGAACCAATAAAAACGCCTATGTGTGGGAAAGATGAAGCAACAACCAATGATGACCTGATAACAAAGAACCTCGTTGTTGATACGAAATTAGAGGAACCCGTTTTTAACAGTTCAACTAAGAAATTTTATAAACGGATTCAAGATGCTAGGATTAAGGGGAACTTTTGTAACAACCCAAACCAAACCACAATCGAACCCGCGGAAAATATCAAAAAATAAAAAAATTTGTTTGTTCAGCTACTGGCGCGGCGCGCCAGAACCTTGCGCGGCGCGCCGATCTGGTCTGTCCAAAAAGTCTTGAAATGCGAAAAAGATTGGCCACTTCCCGACATAATTAAACAAAACGCTTTTAACAACATAGTCAAATATGTAAAACTAACACATTTCATTAATGAAATGAGTTTTATGAAGCGGGGCCCACACGACCCAATTGCAAGTTTAATACAAAATATGAGTTTCGACCATCAAAAGTTTAAGTACTAAACTACACTACGAGCATGGTGTTTGGGATTAAACTACCCAAGTCTCGGTCAAACTCCAAAAGCTAATATCTCCAAAAGCGTTCCCTAACAACAACGGGATCTTTAATCCAAGATGATGCCCTTACCCTTGTCCACAACCGAACCTATAAAAAGGTAAACAACGAGAGGGTAAGCTAACGCTTAGTGAATGCAATAATTATACACATACATATATAATATACCTACTTGCAATCACTTACTCAAACACCGCATACATGCTAGCAATACAATTAGCTTATAATCTCGAATACGAGCTAGAAATCTCCAATACGACAAGCTAGCATAGCAACGCATATAAATATAACTCGAATAATATAATATGCTTACACTTACAACACAATAACCATGGTTAACCAATCGTACAAGGGAATGGCGCTCGCGAAAACGCCATCGGTGTTCATAACATCCGTTATGGTACTTAACACCTCGTATCACTAACCCCTAGGGTGGCACCTTAACACCTCGGTACTTCACCCCGAGTGACATCTTAACACCTCGATGCTTCACTCATTATTTTACGGAGTGGTGTCTTAACACCTCGACACCACACCCCTAGGTGGCATCTTAACACCTCGATGCTTCACCCCGAGTGGCATCTTAACACCTCGATGCTTCACTCATCACGTGAAACGTGGTGTCTTAACACCTCGACACTACACATTTCACGCTACAACAAATAGATACATTATATACCTACACATATAATTATTCCACTCACCTCAAAATCTCTTGTGAAAAGATACCCGAGCTTGCAAAACCTCAATGTAACGTACCTATCACATTATACATATTATCAATCACAAACTCAAGTTGGTCAACCAATTCTTTCACCATTCTAAAGCCATTTTGACCCAAAGTGCAATTTCAACCCATTTGCACCCTTAACCCTAATTTTGGGTCAACTCATACCAAAACCCTAACATTAGCCAAGATAGGTTTAAAACACATTTCAAAACAAGGTTTAGGCATTAATCACAAACATTAACTAACTTAGGTCCACCTTGACCCATTTGACCAATTTAAGGTCTACACACCCATTTCGGGTCATCCACTAACCCACTTAATGTAGTGACCCGAACTTTTCCATGTTTATATATATTAATTGAGATTGATATTTACATGATTAAATGTTTCCAACATGTTAAGCAATCAAACTTGTTAAGACTTGATTAATTGAAATATGTTTCATATAGACAATTGACCACCCAAGTTGATCGGTGATTCACGAACGTTAAAACTTGTAAAAACTATATGATGACATATATATGGATATATATATATAGTTAACATGATACTATGATAAGGAAACATATCATAAAGTATATTAACAATGAACTACATATGTAAAAACAAGACTACTAACTTAATGATTTTTAAACGAGACATATATGTAACGATTATCGTTGTAAAGACATTTAATGTATATATATCATATTAAGAGATATTCATACATGATAATATCATGATAATATAATAATTTAAAATCTCATTTGATATTATAAACATTGAGTTAACAACATTTAACAAGATCGTTAACCTAAAGGTTTCAAAACAACACTTACATGTAACGACTAACGATGACTTAACGACTCAGTTAAAATGTATATACATGTAGTGTTTTAATATGTATTTATACACTTTTGAAAGACTTCAATACACTTATCAAAATACTTCTACTTAACAAAAATGCTTACAATTACATCCTCGTTCAGTTTCATCAACAATTCTACTCGTATGCACCCGTATTCGTACTCGTACAATACACAGCTTTTAGATGTATGTACTATTGGTATATACACTCCAATGATCAGCTCTTAGCAGCCCATGTGAGTCACCTAACACATGTGGGAACCATCATTTGGCAACTAGCATGAAATATCTCATAAAATTACAAAAATATGAGTAATCATTCATGACTTATTTACATGAAAACAAAATTACATATCCTTTATATCTAATCCATACACCAACGACCAAAAACACCTACAAACACTTTCATTCTTCAATTTTCTTCATCTAATTGATCTCTCTCAAGTTCTATCTTCAAGTTCTAAGTGTTCTTCATAAATTCCAAAAGTTCTAGTTTCATAAAATCAAGAATACTTTCAAGTTTGCTAGCTCACTTCCAATCTTGTAAGGTGATCATCCAACCTCAAGAAATCTTTGTTTCTTACAGTAGGTTATCATTCTAATACAAGGTAATAATCATATTCAAACTTTGGTTCAATTTCTATAACTATAACAATCTTATTTCAAGTGATGATCTTACTTGAACTTGTTTTCGTGTCATGATTCTGCTTCAAGAACTTCGAGCCATCCAAGGATCCATTGAAGCTAGATCCATTTTTCTCTTTTCCAGTAGGTTTATCCAAGGAAATTAAGGTAGTAATGATGTTCATAACATCATTCGATTCATACATATAAAGCTATCTTATTCGAAGGTTTAAACTTGTAATCACTAGAACATAGTTTAGTTAATTCTAAACTTGTTCGCAAACAAAAGTTAATCCTTCTAACTTGACTTTTAAAATCAACTAAACACATGTTCTATATCTATATGATATGCTAACTTAATGATTTAAAACCTGGAAACACGAAAAACACCGTAAAACCGGATTTACGCCGTCGTAGTAACACCGCGGGCTGTTTTGGGTTAGTTAATTAAAAACTATGATAAACTTTGATTTAAAAGTTGTTATTCTGAGAAAATGATTTTTATTATGAATATGAAACTATATCCAAAAATTATGGTTAAACTCAAAGTGGAAGTATGTTTTCTAAAATGGTCATCTAGACGTCGTTCTTTCGACTGAAATGACTACCTTTACAAAAACGACTTGTAACTTATTTTTCCGACTATAAACCTATACTTTTTCTGTTTAGATTCATAAAATATAGTTCAATATGAAATCATAGCAATTTGATTCACTCAAAACGGATTTAAAATGAAGAAGTTATGGGTAAAACAAGATTGGATAATTTTTCTCATTTTAGCTACGTGAAAATTGGTAACAAATCTATTCCAACCATAACTTAATCAACTTGTATTGTATATTATGTAATCTTGAGATACCATAGACACGTATACAATGTTTTGACCTATCATGTCGACACATCTATATATATTTCGGAACAACCATAGACACTCTATATGTGAATGTTGGAGTTAGCTATACAGGGTTGAGGTTGATTCCAAAATATATATAGTTTGAGTTGTGATCAATACTGAGATACGTATACACTGGGTCGTGGATTGATTCAAGATAATATTTATCGATTTATTTCTGTACATCTAACTGTGGACAACTAGTTATAGGTTACTAACGAGGACAGCTGACTTAATAAACTTAAAACATCAAAATATATTAAAAGTGTTGTAAATATATTTTGAACATACTTTAATATATATGTATATATTGTTATAGGTTCGTGAATCAACAGTGGCCAAGTCTTACTTCCCGACGAAGTAAAAATCTGTGAAAGTGAGTTATAGTCCCACTTTTAAAATCTAATATTTTTGGGATGAGAATACATGCAGGTTTTATAAATGATTTACAAAATAGACACAAGTACGTGAAATTACATTCTATGGTTGAATTATCAAAATCGAATATGCCCCTTTTTATTAAGTCTGGTAATCTAAGAATTAGGGAACAGACACCCTAATTGACGCGAATCCTAAAGATAGATCTATTGGGCCTAACAAACCCCATCCAAAGTACCGGATGCTTTAGTACTTCGAAATTTATATCATATCCGAAGGGTGTCCCGGAATGATGGGGATATTCTTATATATGCATCTTGTTATTGTCGGTTACCAGGTGTTCACCATATGAATGATTTTTATCTCTATGTATGGGATGTGTATTGAAATATGAAATCTTGTGGTCTATTGTTACGATTTGATATATATAGGTTAAACCTATAACTCACCAACATTTTTGTTGACGTTTAAAGCATGTTTATTCTCAGGTGAATATTAAGAGCTTCCGCTGTTGCATACTAAAATAAGGACAAGATTTGGAGTCCATGTTTGTATGATATTGTGTAAAAACTGCATTCAAGAAACTGATTTCGATGTAACATATTTGTATTGTAAACCATTATGTAATGGTCGTGTGTAAACAGGATATTTTAGATTATCATTATTTGATAATCTACGTAAAGCTTTTTAAACCTTTATTTATGAAATAAAGGTTATGGTTTGTTTTAAAAATGAATGCAGTCTTTGAAAAACGTGTCATATAGAGGTCAAAACCTCGCAACGAAATCAATTAATATGGAACGTTTTTAATCAATAAGAACGGGACATTTCACTTAACACCCCTTCACATATATATAAGTGTGCTAGTAATTTGACTAAGCAATTTAAGCTTATAAACATAAATTAATACTTTGAAAACCCTAGTTAGTCAACTTTGAGTCTACATGACCCAAATTCACCCAAAAACCCCTAATTCACTAACAAATGGGTTTTATGTGCAACACTACCCAAACCCTAACCCTTAATACAATTAAAGTAAGAAATTAGGTTTTATAACTTACCAACACAATCACCACGTAGCTAGCGACTAGATGAATTACTTTAGAACTCGCACTAAGACTCGATTCAACCTCCTTCTTCCTTTAATGGAGCTCTCTCACTCTAGAACTTCCTCTCTCTCTAGGATTTAATGGAAAGTGATAAGGTAGATGGAAATGGAGTAAATGAGACTCCAACAACTGATCTCAAGCCTTAAAGTCGGGTCCCATGTGAAATTACCAAAAAGCCCTTAAAATATCTAATTTAAAAGCAAGAGATGAGCTGTCAGCCTGTAATGGCGCGGCGCGCCACTGGACCGCGCGGCGCGCAGATCGCCTAGTCCAGATTCTTCTCTATTTTAAAATACACAACGAAAACCCCCACAACTTGAATAACTTAATTACACATATGTAAAATGAAATATTTGGGTCTTACAACTCTCCCCCACTTATTCGGATTGGGTCCTCGCAATCCAAGCCGCATGACAAGAAGGAAGATAAACCAACACGAACTCTTCGGGCTCCCAAGTAAACTCGGAACCTTTACTATGACGCCATTGAACTTTAAAGGTCCTAACCTCTTTATGTCTCAACCTTTTTGTAACGACCCGGAAATTTCCGACCAAATTTAAACTCTAATCTCTATATGGTTCCGACACGATAAGCAAAAACCGTAAAGTTGACCCGCACCTTTTCAATCTTTCTATACTTATAAGATTAATATTTACATAAATTAAACCTTACCAACATGATAAGCAATCCAAATTGTTGAGACTTATATTTTCGAAAAGAGTTTTACACAACGTTTGACCATCTAGTTTGACCGACGATATCACGAACTATACAATATATGATAATTATACGTTTGTGTATATATATGTATATATACATATTTAACATGATCTAAGAATGTTTTAATATCTCATTTTGTATTAATAACAACAAGTTATAAGTATATTTTGAAACTACTAACTTAAGTTTTCAAAACAATAACAATACGTAACGTTATTTGACATAAATACTTACAACTTATAATGTTTATACATATATCGTATAAGTAATGTATTTAATCACTTTTAAAGACTTAAATACATAAAACCATATAAGTGTATTCACAAAAGATAGCTATATTTGAATCCTCATTCCATTTTTCACAAAATTCTATACGTATACCTAGAGTATTTGTACTCGTATCATACATAGCTTCTATATGTATTTACTAATAGTAAATACATGTCAAATCACCACCTAACCAGCCATTGTACATGCCCTTAGGGCTAGGTAATTGTATTTGGAAGCAATTAGGACTAGATACATAAAATGATTACTTGAAAATTTTGTCCATATACTCCCATTATACACGTTTTTTTTAGTATAAATACATGAGCATTTTTGTTTCATTTTACTTCAATATTTTAGCCAAAACACACACATACTTTGAAGCCTTAAAACCCTTAATCAATTCAGCAAAGTTTTCAAGAAGATCTAGCTTCAAAAACCATACTAAAACACCATAAGAAAATCATACAAAAACACTTCAAGAAAACCTTCCAAGAACACCAACTTACTTCCAATCTTTCATCCACTTCCAACACCCTTTTGATTCTAGCTTCTTACTCCTCTTTTACAGCAATCTTATCCAAGGAACTTGAGGTAGAATCTATGTTCATAACCTTATTTGATTCATATATATATAGCTATCTTATTTTGTGGTACAAAAGTTTAACAACAAGAACATAGTTTGAATGTTTTCAAACTTGTTTGCAAACTAAATAGATCCTTCTAACTTAACTTTTAAAATACTTCAAGACCTGTAATATAACTTATGTATATGTTAATTTAACAAGGTAAAACTTGGTTTTTCAAAGTATAAGTATTTTTAGAAAAATGGTCATTAAATGATTTTGTTGTAACAAAAATGTTTAACTTCATATGTTTCACTAAAGTCTCACCTATGCCATATGATTTTGAATACAAACCAAGGTATTTACAGTTCATAGTCTTAAAGAAGAACTCGATCCAAGAAGATGGCAATTTGAATCAACGAAAACGGATTTGTAACGAAGAAACTATGACCGAAACAAAATTGGTTATCCTAGATCATTTCAATTACGGGATCAATTGGAAAAAAATTATATAAATCACATATTTCTAAGATAACATGATATTTTATATATATGTACTTATAATTCAATTTTATATGGTTCAGGATCACCCGTAAACAACACGAGAAGATTAATCATAAGATCCCATGATTGTACGCAACACGTCATTTGACAACACCGGTACTTTATGTACGCAACACGTCATTTGACAACACCGGTACCATGGGTCAAGATTAATCTCGACCAACACATATACGATGGGGTTTTATTGATTTCGTTGGGGGTTTTATTTATTTCATTGCGGGTATATTAAACATCTAAAAATGAACCATTAAAATTGAATTACTAACATCGGACTGCTAACTACGGACTAAGGAATTATTCAAAGTATTAAAAGTATAACAAGTATATATTTATAACGTTTGTTTAAAAATGAAAACATATTGATATATTATATATGGATAGGTTCGTGATATCAATCGGAGACCGAGTCAAATTACATATCTTCAAGACAACAGTGAGTATATAGTCCCACTTTTAAACTCTAAATATTTCGGGATGAGAATACATGTATTTTATGTTTTACGATATGGACACAAGTAACTGAAAAATATATTCTACGTTGAGTTGTACCACTGGCATACTTCCCTGTAGCTTGGTAACTAATATTTACAGCGGTATTGTAAACGCGAATCCTGTTGATAGATCTATCGGGCCTGACAACCCCAACCGGACTGGACGACCAGTATTCAACGGTTGCACAGTACTTCGTTTCGTGACTACACTTGGTACGGTGTAGTAAGATTTCATAATAAAGGGAATATGCGACGTGATTAAATGTTAAGTATGGTTACCAAGTGCTCAACCACTTAGAATATTTTTATTGAAATGATTATATACGAAATCTTGTGGTCCATTGTTATAACGCTGCTAGCAACAAACCTATATATCTCACCAACTTTATGTTGACGTTTTAAAGCATGTTATTCTCAGGTACGAATTAAGTCTTCCGCTGTGCATTAGCTCATATTAAGGATATTGTTTGGGACCATTTAAGCTATGATACAAGGACGTTGCATTCGAGTCATTGAAGTTCATTAAAGACTATTGTTATGCAAATGGCAGATTAGATCATTTGGTTGTTATAAAATGTTAGGCTAATATGTCAACTCTCGATGTAATAATAGATTGCCTTTAAGAAATAAATGCAACGTTTGTAAAATGTATCATATAGAGGTCAAGTACCTCGCGATGTTATCAACTATTGTAATTCGTTTTTAATCTATATGGACGATGTCCGGATGATTAGTTTCGGATCCTTTCAGTTGGTATCAGAGCGTTGGTCTTAGCGAACCAGGCCTTGCATTAGTGTGTCTAAACTAGTAGTTGTTAGGATACATTAAGTGAGTCTGGACTTTGACCGTGTCTGCTTGTCAAAAGTTTTGCTTATCAATCCTAGTCGGAAATCATCTGCTTATCTTTCTTAGGGAACTTCCTGCTTATCATTCTTAAGTCTAGACACGTCTTACTGCACTTAGTGCATCGATAGTGTATAGACAAAATTCATATCCTAGCGTATCTGTTATTATAGATATTGTCTGACGTATTTCAAAGATTCTCCGTAATTCATGGGATTTTGATATTATATATATACATATGTAAATTATGTATTGAAGAGTACCAAACCCAACTCCTATAATCTATTCCAAACCAAAAATTCATTTCTCCGACCATACAAGATGGATTCTTCATCCAGTTCGAATTCCTCCGACTTCGATAGCTACGCCGATATGGATTTCCATTCGAGCTCCGAGAACAGCGTCACCGGAATGGATCAACCAATTTCCCATCATCTATTTTGGATGAATTGGGGATGGGTTCGTAATATACTAAATCTCTGGAGGCAAGAAGAAGGTGATCCATTCCATCCACCAAATTGTCCTCTTAACGATGAACCTGAAGCACTTACCGGCGAACCTATTCGAAACACCATTTTCTCGCTCATTTCTAGAGTATCTCGTCATGATTACATACTATCCCATATTTCGAATCTTGTTCATTCGCTCGTTCCAACCGTCAATCATTCCGGTATAATAGAAGAAGTCAACGAGCTTCGCGCTCAGGTAGTGGCTTTAGAAAATACGGTGCGAAGGTTACAAACACCAGCAGCAGCACCAGCAGCATAATCTATACCACCATCATCAACGCCGACAGTACTCTTGTCACCCCCAAAATCTCAACATCACAATCTGTATCTCGAATATCAACATCACACGACTCAATATCTGTACTTCGAGTATGATCTTCGTTCTATATATCGTTCTACATCGATTATCTTCTCTTTACGTATCGTATGACGATTATGTAATTTCTAAAGTCTTAGAGATTATGTAATCTAGAATTAACGATAAATCAAATGAGTTTATTATCTTATTGACTCATTAAATCTATGATTATCTCTGAAGAAAATATATATGCAAGTATATTTTCATAAAGATAGTAATTAAAAATTTCTTCGTACAAACTAATAATGATGAAAATATTTTAACGGGTGGGTAGTACCCAAGGAATATTTAGAATTCACATTAATAAGTTATATTGTACATTCTTGAATCTGATTCAACGGTCATTTGTTATTCTACTTACAACCATCGATATACGTATCCGTTCACCCCAGAATAACCATTTCCATTTAAATTTCATATTTGAATTTTTTTTTTACCTATCCAAATCCAACAAGTGGCATAAAGAAGAAACATTGGACAATTAAAATGAAATAAAATGTTGATTATAATATATGAAACTAAACAATTCTTCAAGTTTGCCACTTGATTTCATCCTAAACCTCATTTGTACTTCGACAATTATAATCCTCATTTAAATCTTTTCATGATTCCTGAAAACACCTCGACCGAGAAGTTGAACCCGCCGCACCTCGCCTACGGAATGAAGATTTATACATACAGTTATACACCTGAAGAACTCTCGAACCCAAATTCATAATTTAACACATAACGTATTGAATCCTTTGCCATTTATTAGCAAGAACAACCCTACAATTCCTTTTCAAGAAGCTAAGTTTGTCACAGCTCCACTTTGACTTCTCAGTGAGACTACTCCTATTATAATCTCGATATTTATACTTTGACCTTTCGCCGTTGTTACCGGAGAACCTTTTTCACAACATCATCAGCAGACGTACCAGCAACTCGTTATCTCTTTGGCGAAATCCGCAATCAGTATTTTGAAAATCTCGTAGAAATTCTCCCAGTTATACCAAGAACGACTACCCCTAAGAATTACATATTTCGAATGTGAAGATCTGAAAAAAAAAAAAAAAAAAAAAAAACATCCTGGACTATGAAGTAGTTCTTGAAATGCTAAAGAAGCAGCAAAAACTGTAAACGACTTTAACAGTCAAAAGTTTAATGATGAAGTACATTGTGTTGGTAAAGCTTAGAAAAAGAGGAGAGTTGGAACTGGAAAACGGATTGAGCAAAGTATGAAGGAGGATGTAGATAAATCACAAGAACTGAATCTGCTTTCAAAGGATTCAAACGATTCAGTGCCTGCTGAAACCATTAGTAAAAACCCTACCCCTTATCCTAAACCTTTCCCGATGATATTCTTCATCATCATCTTATCTTAGATATTATAAGATATCTTCATATCTTCCGTTATACATATTCTCCATATTTCTGGAGATATTTTCACAAATATTCTTATCTGAGAATATTTATCTCTCCGTAATATCTGCGTTACAACATAAAAGAAACTGTGTTAGTTTCTAAGTTCTAAAACCTTCAAGTTTAAAATAGGAATGTTCTGAAGCAGTGTTGGGAACTGATGCATGAATAAGTATAATATAATGAAACTTGATCAACTTCATTATATTACAGTAAGTCATGTTAAGTTTTTAATGGAATGTGATGATTCACAGTACCGTCATCATGTGCCATGTTACACGGCTCTTACATTCTATCAAGTCTCCAAACATATTAGAACGTATCACCTTGATAGTTCTATTTTTCCGGAATATTCGAGTAATTTAACGAATCAAGATCGTGCCATTACAATTTCATTCTAAAACCAAAAGCTAGGTTCATTCCAAATTTTATACCTACGAATTCCGAACTATTGATCGCTTGACTCAAGAACGGGAAGAAGAAACGAAGGGACAAAGTCCCAAAATAGAAATTGGGGTATAGATCACAGCAAATAGGAGAGAATATTAACTATGGATGACAATGATTATGGAAAACAGAAGCAGGAGCATCGAAGTATGAGGAAAGATATCAAACCCAACAACCACCCAGAAACTACAAACCGTGTATATCAATACGTATGGCGACGTAAAGACACGGGAGAATTAGAAACATTATAATTCCAAGAAAATCATAAAAGTGAATAGATTCTTCTGGCGGTAGATGGAAGAGAAGAATGAAAGATATAAAAGTTAGAAGTATAACAAAAATCAGAACGGGATGAAGCATTTCAAAGGATACCTTAAAGTAGGAATTAAGGAGAAAGAGTAGAAGATGCGAGTTGTGAAAAATAAGGAAACGAAGGAGTGGATTTATAGTGAAATATCCGACAGAGAAATCGAAACAGATTACCGCATTAAATCAAAGAAGATTCTGATCGCCGAAGAACCAAATCTTATTACGTAAGATTTTCCCTAAATCCCTTAAATCCCGGAAATCAATTCTAAACCACGTCATCGATTAAAAACGATTCCATATTTACTCATTTCACTATTTTATGATAGCTTCACCCGTACACTTCAAATGATCAAATCGTTTTATCTATATCTCTCAATAATGATAAAACTTCATTATCATCTCATATTCGTCATGAAAACATTCCTATGGTTATTTATGACAACCTCTACCAAATTTCGAGGACGAAATTTCTTTAACGGATGGGTACTGTAACGACCCGGAAATTTCCGACCAAATTTAAACTCTAATCTCTATATGGTTCCGACACGATAAGCAAAAACCGTAAAGTTGACCCGCACCTTTTCAATCTTTCTATACTTATAAGATTAATATTTACATAAATTAAACCTTACCAACATGATAAGCAATCCAAATTGTTGAGACTTATATTTTCGAAAAGAGTTTTACACAACGTTTGACCATCTAGTTTGACCGACGATATCACGAACTATACAATATATGATAATTATACGTTTGTGTATATATATGTATATATACATATTTAACATGATCTAAGAATGTTTTAATATCTCATTTTGTATTAATAACAACAAGTTATAAGTATATTTTGAAACTACTAACTTAAGTTTTCAAAACAATAACAATACGTAACGTTATTTGACATAAATACTTACAACTTATAATGTTTATACATATATCGTATAAGTAATGTATTTAATCACTTTTAAAGACTTAAATACATAAAACCATATAAGTGTATTCACAAAAGATAGCTATATTTGAATCCTCATTCCATTTTTCACAAAATTCTATACGTATACCTAGAGTATTTGTACTCGTATCATACATAGCTTCTATATGTATTTACTAATAGTAAATACATGTCAAATCACCACCTAACCAGCCATTGTACATGCCCTTAGGGCTAGGTAATTGTATTTGGAAGCAATTAGGACTAGATACATAAAATGATTACTTGAAAATTTTGTCCATATACTCCCATTATACACGTTTTTTTTAGTATAAATACATGAGCATTTTTGTTTCATTTTACTTCAATATTTTAGCCAAAACACACACATACTTTGAAGCCTTAAAACCCTTAATCAATTCAGCAAAGTTTTCAAGAAGATCTAGCTTCAAAAACCATACTAAAACACCATAAGAAAATCATACAAAAACACTTCAAGAAAACCTTCCAAGAACACCAACTTACTTCCAATCTTTCATCCACTTCCAACACCCTTTTGATTCTAGCTTCTTACTCCTCTTTTACAGCAATCTTATCCAAGGAACTTGAGGTAGAATCTATGTTCATAACCTTATTTGATTCATATATATATAGCTATCTTATTTTGTGGTACAAAAGTTTAACAACAAGAACATAGTTTGAATGTTTTCAAACTTGTTTGCAAACTAAATAGATCCTTCTAACTTAACTTTTAAAATACTTCAAGACCTGTAATATAACTTATGTATATGTTAATTTAACAAGGTAAAACTTGGTTTTTCAAAGTATAAGTATTTTTAGAAAAATGGTCATTAAATGATTTTGTTGTAACAAAAATGTTTAACTTCATATGTTTCACTAAAGTCTCACCTATGCCGTATGATTTTGAATACAAACCAAGGTATTTACAGTTCATAGTCTTAAAGAAGAACTCGATCCAAGAAGATGGCAATTTGAATCAACGAAAACGGATTTGTAACGAAGAAACTATGACCGAAACAAAATTGGTTATCCTAGATCATTTCAATTACGGGATCAATTGGAAAAAAATTATATAAATCACATATTTCTAAGATAACATGATATTTTATATATATGTACTTATAATTCAATTTTATATGGTTCAGGATCACCCGTAAACAACACGAGAAGATTAATCATAAGATCCCATGATTGTACGCAACACGTCATTTGACAACACCGGTACTTTATGTACGCAACACGTCATTTGACAACACCGGTACCATGGGTCAAGATTAATCTCGACCAACACATATACGATGGGGTTTTATTGATTTCGTTGGGGGTTTTATTTATTTCATTGCGGGTATATTAAACATCTAAAAATGAACCATTAAAATTGAATTACTAACATCGGACTGCTAACTACGGACTAAGGAATTATTCAAAGTATTAAAAGTATAACAAGTATATATTTATAACGTTTGTTTAAAAATGAAAACATATTGATATATTATATATGGATAGGTTCGTGATATCAATCGGAGACCGAGTCAAATTACATATCTTCAAGACAACAGTGAGTATATAGTCCCACTTTTAAACTCTAAATATTTCGGGATGAGAATACATGTATTTTATGTTTTACGATATGGACACAAGTAACTGAAAAATATATTCTACGTTGAGTTGTACCACTGGCATACTTCCCTGTAGCTTGGTAACTAATATTTACAGCGGTATTGTAAACGCGAATCCTGTTGATAGATCTATCGGGCCTGACAACCCCAACCGGACTGGACGACCAGTATTCAACGGTTGCACAGTACTTCGTTTCGTGACTACACTTGGTACGGTGTAGTAAGATTTCATAATAAAGGGAATATGCGACGTGATTAAATGTTAAGTATGGTTACCAAGTGCTCAACCACTTAGAATATTTTTATTGAAATGATTATATACGAAATCTTGTGGTCCATTGTTATAACGCTGCTAGCAACAAACCTATATATCTCACCAACTTTATGTTGACGTTTTAAAGCATGTTATTCTCAGGTACGAATTAAGTCTTCCGCTGTGCATTAGCTCATATTAAGGATATTGTTTGGGACCATTTAAGCTATGATACAAGGACGTTGCATTCGAGTCATTGAAGTTCATTAAAGACTATTGTTATGCAAATGGCAGATTAGATCATTTGGTTGTTATAAAATGTTAGGCTAATATGTCAACTCTCGATGTAATAATAGATTGCCTTTAAGAAATAAATGCAACGTTTGTAAAATGTATCATATAGAGGTCAAGTACCTCGCGATGTTATCAACTATTGTAATTCGTTTTTAATCTATATGGACGATGTCCGGATGATTAGTTTCGGATCCTTTCACTTTTGACCTTCTCATCGAGTATGGCAATCAGTTCCTCAATATATTCTTACTTATTATTTAGCTCAATCTCATCTAATGGTACCCAAGATGAATCATCCACGAGACACTTACGGAGATGGGAAATATGAAATGTATTATGGATCCCCGCAAGCTCTTCGGGTAATTCCAAACGATACACGACTTCACCAACACGAGCTAAAACCTTAAATGGTCCAATAAACCGAGGAGCTAACTTTCCCCGTTTTCGAAATCGAATAATACCCTTCCATGGCGAAACCTTAAGCATCACCATGTCACCTTCTTGAAATTCGATCGTTCGTCTACGTTTGTCGGCATACGACTTTTGCCTATCTTGAGCCTTTTTCAAATGCTCTCGAATCATATCAATTTTGCTATTCGTCTCTAAGACCAAATCGGTACTCCCGATTTCCTTTTGTCCCACTTCACCCCAACAAATTGGGGTTCGACACCTACGCCCATAAAGCATCTCATATGGCGGCATCCCGATACTAGTATGATAACTATTATTGTACGAGAATTCCACCAAAGGTAAGTGCTCATCCCAACTACCACCAAAATCAATAATACACGCCCGTAACATATCCTCCAAAGTTTGATTCGTACGTTCAGTTTGACCGTCTGTTTGAGGATGGTACGCCGTGCTCAATTTCAATTGTGTACCCATATCTTCATGAAACTTTTCCCAAAACTGAGATGTAAAACGAGTATCTTGATCCGAATTAATCGATATAGGAACTCCGTGTCGAGAGATGACTTCCTTGATAAACAACTTAGCCAAGATCTCCGACGATATCGCTTCCTTAATGGGAAGAAACAAAGCACTTTTCGTCAATCGATCAACTATCACCCAAATTGAATCAAATTGGGTTCTCGCCGTTTTAGGTAACTTTGTAATGAAATCCATGGTAATGTGCTCCCATTTCCATTTCAGGATTTCTAACGGTTGTAACTTACAATACGGATTTTGTGCTCGGCCTTAACTTGCAAACACGTGACGCATTGCTCAACATACTTTACAACATCACGTTTCATGCCCGGCCACCAATAATCCTTCCTCAAATCATGATACATTTTTGTCGCGCCCGGATGAATGGAATACTTTGACTTATGTGCTTCATCAAGTAGCACCCACCGGTAATCACCCATCTTAGGCACCCACACCCTTCCTTGAAAAGACAACAAACCACGCGAACCCATAGTAATGAATTATGATTGCCCCACAATTCGCTTCGCATGCTTGTTGTGAACGTAAGCCTCTATTTGAATCACGCCAAGTTTTTCAAGAAAATCGTTAGTAATAATCATACGTAAAAATCCCAATCGTAACGCCGGGTGATGACTCTTTCGACTTAACGCATCCACGACCACATTCGCCTTGCCCGAATGATAAAGTATTTCACAATCAAAATCTTTCACCACATCCATCCACCTACATTGACGATAATTCAAATCTCGTTGATTAAAGAGATGTTTCAAACTCTTATGATACGAATAAATTGTACTCTTGACACCATACAAGTAATGGCGCCAAATTTTTAACGCATGAACCACCGCCGCCAACTCAAGATCATGAGTCGGATATCTCGTTTCGTGTTCCTTTAATTGTCGAGAGGCATAAGCGATGACTTTACCTCTTTGCATCAGAACACACCCGAGCCCATTTAACAAAGCATCACAATAAACCGTCATGTCTTCCACTCCTTCCGGCAATACTAACACCGGAGCTTGACACAACTTCTCTTTTAGCAATTGAAAAGCAATTTCTTGTTCGTTCTCCCAATTAAACCTTGCGTTCTTCCTTGTCAATTTCGTCAATGAAGAAACGATCTTAGAAAAGTCTTGGATAAACCGACGATAATAACCGGCCAATCCGAGAAAACTTCGAACTTTCGTAGGCGTAGTCGGTTGTCTCCAACTCTTCACCGTCTCTATCTTCCCCGGATCTACTTGAATACCGTCTTTGTTCACAATGTGGCCAAGGAATTGAACCTCCCTTAGCCAAAATTCACATTTGGAGAACTTAGCATACAACTTCTCCTTTCGTAACGTCTTCAATACTTCACGCAAATGACGTTCATGTTCATTCATACTCTTCGAATAAACAAGTATATCGTCGATGAACACAATTACCGACTTGTCCAACATAGGTTGGTACACTCGGTTCATAAGGTCCATGAATGCCGCCGGTGCATTCGTAATACCAAAAGGCATAACCACAAACTCAAAATGTCCATAACGCGTTCGAAAAGCCATTTTCTCAATGTCTTCCTCACGGACCCGCATTTGGTGATAGCCGGATCGTAGGTCGATTTTAGAGAAATACGTTGCACCTTGAAGTTGGTCAAACAAATCGTCAATCCGAGGTAATGGATAACGATTCTTGATCGTCACTTTATTTAACTCCCGATAATCGATGCACATCCGCATACTACCATCCTTCTTCTTTACGAATAAAACCGGAGCGCCCCATGGCGAAGCAGTCGGTCGAATAAAACCCTTCTCAAGCAACTCTTGGGTTTGATTTAACAACTCTTGCATTTCCGTCGGCGCTAAACGATAAGGAGTTTTAGCAGGTAGCCCCCGGAACCAACTCAATGCGAAATTCAACTTGTCTTTCCACCGGAACACCGGTAACTCGTCCGAAAAAATGTCTTCGAATTCACTAACCACCGGAATTTCACGAATGGGTGGTGGCTCATCACGAGTATCAACAATATGGGCAAGAAAATCCATGCCACCACTATCGAGGAGACGACGTGCCTGTGCAAAAGTGCATATCGGCACAAGTCTTCTACGCTTATCACCATGAATAATTAACTCTCCTCCACTTGGGGTCTTCACACGAATAAATTTTTCATGGCATGCAATATCGGCTCTATTACGATCGAGCCAATCCATACCCACAACAATATCAAAATCGCCCAAGGTCATCGGAATGAGATCTATCTTAAAGTTTTCGGCACCAAACACAACATCACAATTTTTACACACATCGACCGCTAGCACCGTCTTGCCGTCCGCTATTTCGACTTCTACCGGACGACTTAACTTAGCTAATGGTCTATTAAGTTTAGGCACAAATTTAGGAGACACAAACGACAAGTTTACACCGCTATCGAAAAGAATCCTTGCCGGATTAGAATTAACCATGAAAGTACCTGAGACAACTTCGTTCGATTGTTTGGCTTCATCATTGGTCATCAAATAGTTGCGACCTCTAGCCGTACCCGCCGCCTTCTCTAACCACTTCACATTATCGTTTCACAAATCGGGACACTCCGGCTTCTTATGCCCTTCTTTACCGCAATTAAAACAAGTGACCTTGTTTCCGGAAGATGGTTTAGGACATTCACGAGCCATATGACCCGGTTGCCCACAATTGTAGCAGGTATAAGAAAAACCCCCGGAAGCGCCCTTCTTCACGCTATTAACACTCTCGGAACTCTTCTTGTTCTTGTTCTTCTTGTTCGAAAAGTTAGAATGACTAGAACCTTCAAACTTTCTTTTGGAAAACATGAAATCGCTTTTTCTTGGAACATCCGGCTCAAAACCCCGAGCCAATTCAAATAACTCATCAAAAGACTTAGCCATACCCCGACTAATCTTGCCCTTGAACTCATCATTCAAAGTACGGTAGAAATCTTTCATTAGCTTGTGATCGTCACCCACATAATCCGGACAAAAACGAGTTTTTGCCAAAAAGGTAGACTTGAGTGTGACCAAGTCCATTGAACATTGTTGCAAATGGTGCAACTCGTCTCGGATTCTATCAAGATCAGAAGAAGTTCGGTATTCTTTGAAGAATTCCTTCTTAAACTCCTCCCATGTCAAGCTCATGCATTGCTCTTCACCATATAAATTGATTTTATCGTCCCACCACAACTTGGCTTCTTCCCTCAACATACTAGAACCATACCTCGCCTTCTTTTTGGGAGGACACTCCGCGGTACGAAAAACCCCCTCGATATCGGAAATCCAACACGTGCTTTTCAACGGATCTCGCACCCCATTAAACATCGGGGGTTGAGCATCCTTGAAGTTCTTGTAGTAGAAGTCCCGCCTCCTTTCGCCTCCTTCACCACGAGGATAAACATTTCTAGCGTCAAGTGACTCTTCGACAGTGGCCTTCATTCATTCATTAATTAAATAGGTTATTTGCCCGTCAACCGATTCTTTGAAAACTTTCCTCACGCTAACAAGAAAATCCTCCTTGTAGTTCTTCAAGATGGCCTCAACCTTGGCCGTGAATTCGGAGTCCTCGCTTGTACCTCCGATATCGTTATCGTGTCCGTTTCTCGTCTTCATTCTATAAAACGGAAAAGGTTAAACAAAGAACGAAAGGACATAACGCGTAAGTATATACATGTACACCACGCCACCCCATCTTGCTCAAAAACGTCGTACATTGCTTGTTTCATACGATTTGCACCCGTAACAACGGTAGCTAATCGTTGTTACGCGAGCACGTCGCATTAACTCGCTAGTACCACGTCTATCTCGCTTGATGATTGTTAAAACAACACAAAACAATTAGTGCATGGTTAATTCACATAAACACTAGCACTAACAATTCCCGTTCTGACCCAAAGTCCTACAAGTCCCGCATAAAGCGTACACACAATAAAGTCTAAGTCTAGGCACCTATCTCAAGTCGCGTAAATCCCTTAGACCATGCTCTGATACCACTTGTAACAACCCAAACCAAACCACAATCGAACCCGCGGAAAATATCAAAAAATAAAAAATTTTGTTTGTTCAGCTACTGGCGCGGCGCGCCAGAACCTCGCGCGGCGCGCCGATCTGGTCTGTCCAAAAAGTCTTGAAATGCGAAAAAGATTGGCCACTTCCCGACATAATTAGACAAAATGCTTTTAACAACATAGTCAAATATGTAAAACTAACACATTTCATTAATAAAATGAGTTTTACGAAGCGGGGCCCACACGACCCAATTGCAAGTTTAATATAAAATATGAGTTTCGACCATCAAAAGTTTAAGTACCAAACTACACTACGAGCATGGTGTTTGGGATTAAACTACCCAAGTCTCGGTCAAACTCCAAAAGCTAATATCTCCAAAAGCGTTCCCTAACAACAACGGGATCTTTAATCCAAGATGATGCCCTTACCCTTGTCTACAACCGAACCTATAAAAAGGTAAACAACGAGAGGGTAAGCTAACGCTTAGTGAATGCAATAATTATACACATACATATATAATATACCTACTTGCAATCACTTACTCAAACACCGCATACATGCTAGCAACACAATTAGCTTATAATCTCGAATACGAGCTAGAAATCTCCAATATCACAAGCTAGCATAGCAACGCATATAAATATAACTCGAATAATATAATATGCTTACACTTACAACACAATAACCATGGTTAACCAATCGTACAAGGGAATGGCGCTCGCGAAAACGCCATCGGTGTTCATAACATCCGTTAGGGTACTTAACACCTCGTATTACTAACCCCTAGGGTGGCACCTTAACACCTCGGTAATTCACCCCGAGTGGCATCTTAACACCTCGATGCTTCACTCATTATTTTACGGAGTGGTGTCTTAACACCTCGACACCACACCCCTAGGTGGCATCTTAACACCTCGATGCTTCACCCCGAGTGGCATCTTAACACCTCGATGCTTCACTCATCACGTGAAACGTAGTGTCTTAGCACCTCGACACTACACATTTCACGCTACAACAAATAGATACATTATATACCTACACATATAATTATTTCACTCACCTCAAAATCTCTTGTGAAAAGATACCCGAGCTTGCAAAACCTCAATGTAACGTACCTATCACATTATACATATTATCAATCACAAACTCAAGTTGGTCAACCAATTCTTTCACCATTCTAAAGCCATTTTGACCCAAAGTGCAATTTCAACCCATTTGCACCCTTAACCCTAATTTTGGGTCAACTCATACCAAAAACCTAACATTAGCCAAGATAGGTTTAAAACACATTTCAAAACAAGGTTTAGGCATTAATCACAAACATTAACTAACTTAGGTCCACCTTGACCCATTTGACCAATTTAAGGTCTACACACCCATTTCGGGTCATCCACTAACCCACTTAACACCCCTTCACATATATATAAGTGTGCTAGTAATTTGACTAACCAATTTAAGCTCATAAACATAAATTAATACTTTGAAAACCCTAGTTAGTCAACTTTGAGTCTACATGACCCAAATTCACCCAAAAACCCCTAATTCACTAACAAATGGGTTTTATGTGCAACACTACCCAAACCCTAACCCTTAATACAATTAAAGTAAGAAATTAGGTTTTATAACTTACCAACACAATCACTACGTAGCTAGCGACTAGATGAATGACTTTAGAACTCGCACTAAGACCCGATTTAACCTCCTTCTTCCTTTAATGGAGCTCTCTCACTCTAGAACTTCCTCTCTCTCTAGGATTTAATGGAAAGTGATAAGGTAGATGGAAATGGAGTAAATGAGAATCCAACAACTGATCCCAAGCCTTAAAGTCGGGTCCCATGTGAAATTACCAAAAAGCCCTTCAAATATCTAATTTAAAAGCAAGAGATGAGATGTCAGCCCGTAATGGCGTGGCGCGCCACTGGACCGCGCGGCGCGCAGATCGCCCAGTCCAGATTCTTCTCTATTTTAAAATACACAACGAAAACCCCCACAACTTGAATAACTTAATTACACATATGTACAATGAAATATTTGGGTCTTACAACTTTATGTAACTTATTAGTTTCCAATTTATCGCCTAAAGAAAAGGCAGTGTTAATTGAATTTGTGAATGTTACAGAGGAAATCAACAATTGGCTTGAATCAAAAGTCAGAGATATACAAGTTGTTGATAGTCCAATTGAAAACGAAGTTAATCACAATTTCGACACCACAACTAACTAAGTGTGGGGAGAATCAAGTCTTTTTAAGGATAATATATATTTCTGTTAGAGTTAGATTTTCTGTTTTCGTGTAGTTCTCGAGAATGGAATCCGAATGGTCTTTCCCTAGCAGACCCTAAAGAACTAGTCTTCTCCATCCATTCTGAATTTTTATTTCTTTTAGGTTTTACGAGATGAAGAATTCCTTTGATTTGAACCATGGTCTACTACTACACGCTTTGATTACTAAACGTAATAATAACATCTTCCCGAGTGAACTAGTATCATTCATAAGAGGAAAAAAGGAAGAAGTAAGGAAAGAACTCAGGAAAGATCATCATAAGACACATTTTGGTAAAGGAAAATCAAAATCCGCAACAAAAAGAAGAGCACGACATCTTGAAAGATGTCATAAATGCGGAAAATGGTCACACGAAGGTAAATGTTCGAACAATCAAACATATTCAAATACCAAATTTGTTACTCTATGCAGAGAAGGACCATTCATATGTTTAGAAGAAAAGTTATTGAAGAATCGGGGTTACGCTTATGTAGCTATGGAAAACCAAATCACATGACTCTCCTATTGTGACGACCCAGAAATTTCCAATCATATTTAAACATAATCTTTATATAATATCGACACGATAAGCAAAGTCTGTAATGTTGAGTCTCAAAAATTTTGAACTGTTTACATAGGTTCATATATACCATCGACTGTTCCCGACGATTCACGAACCAATATTGTAAATAAAAATAATTATAGATAAATAAAGGTAAATATATATATATCAAAATAAGTATAAGGGTTTATATATAATATTTTGAGATACACTTTAGTCAAACGAGATTAAAAATGTAAAATGATAAATAAAATAATTAAATTACTATTGAAGTAAATATATATAAATATATATTATTATTATATTAAAATATTTATAAAATATATAAATGTTAAATATTCAAATATGTTAATTAAATAAAATAAGTATTACATTAGTAATGAAATGTAAAGCTAATATATAATATGTAATTACAAGTTAACGTATAAATGTTGTATTATGATCGTTACTTTCGCTAAAGCCAATATTAATATTAATATATGAGATTGAATATACTGAGTTGCTATAGTACCATTATTATCAATATTATTGTGAACATTGTTAATATCATTACTATTATAACTAATAGTGAAATTTTAATGAAAATTATTATAATTTTGATTATTATCATGATTATTTATTATTATTATATTTATCAATATTATTATTATTATTATTATTAATAACATTAATATTAATATAGTATTTATTATTAGATATTATTACCATTATCATTAAGAAATATTATTAATAATATAAATTATTATTATCATTATTATAGTTATTAGAAAATAATATAATTTATTACATTTATCTATAATAATATTATTAATATCAAATTTTAGTATTATTTGATAATATTATATTAATTATTATTAATTATATTATTAATATTATTAAAATTTTAATTAATTATAATTATCAATTCCTAATATATAAGATTTGGCGTACGATTAGAATCAAAATTTGTTGTGTGTCTCAATCCAACTGTATTCCCATTTTGTTTCTGTCTCCAATCAATTACCCATCTTTATCAAGTGGTACAAATTTATTGAATTTAACCAAGGGACTTTTGTTTTCTTTATTCTTGAACGAACATTATTGCTGATCAAATTAAGATATAAATCCATCGAATTGTGTTGTACTATTAGTTAACTCACTTTGTTTTCTTCACCACCTTCGATAAATCACCCAACAAGCACTCCCTCATGAATAACCTTTCGAACAACTAAACCACCACACCCACTTCAACACATTCGGTCACTAAACCCACTACAACTCCATTATCAACGCACCTGCAGACCACCATCTTCATCACGAAGGCCAACACCCACCAATCTCCATTAAAACCCAATCATCACCAATGCTAGCTGTTATACCAGTCTCGGTGCTATCTTCTACTCGACAAGAAACCCACATAAAATCATGAAGAGTTGCTCGAATTACATGCTGTTTCATAGCTGTTTTAACAACCAAACATCATAAACCCGTTTTTCCCTTCCTGCTGTTTTCTGTGGTTACTACTCAGTAATCAAACCATTGATGAAATGAAATATAGAAGTTGATGAAACAGAATTGTCTAAGTCGCAGTCTAAGGAGTTGGTCAAGTTGATACATTGAGTATATAAATATCTCAATTTGTTATGCAAGTGGGATTAGTACAATATAATGGCCGACACATACAAATCCTTTAACCCCACAACAACATTTTTCTATTTCCCTCTCTTATTTTTTTTTTTTTTTATCACTGCTACAGCTCAGCTTGTGATCCCCTAGGAAACCGATTAATCATAAGCTTTTTATGTTGGGCTATTGGCTTACAATTGGGCTGTGTCTCAATTCTTTATTTTTTTTGGGCTGTTTGATAATGATAATGGTATGTTAAGAGGGTTGGTATTATTGCAGCGAGAAGAAGGTGTGATTACGTTGGATTAGGATTGGTGATGATAATGATATGATGATGGTGGTGACGACAGAATGATTTAATGATGATGATGATTTCGTAGTTATGAAGATGATGATGGTATTATGGTAAGAATGAAGATGATGATGTCCACGGTTTTGATGATGATGGATAAGATTGACGATGATGGATGATGATTGGGATACATGAAGATAATGAAGTGATGATTTTGTATTAGGAAGAAGATAAGGGACACAGATAGGAAAGGGTTAAGTAAATATAAATCATGAATCAAAACAGAAATGAGTGAAGCGGATGGATGGTTAGGGGTGTTTAGTTTAAGCGACAGGTCGTGGGTTCGAGTCTCGTCTGCAACATTTATTTTTTACTCAAAGATTTTTAAAGGGTATATCTTGTTATCTCTTTTACTTCTATTATTATTATTGTTATTATTATTATTATTATTATTATTATTATTATTATTATTATTATTATTATTATTATTATTATTATTATTATTATTGTTGTTGTTATTGTTATTATTATTTGTTATATAATTATTATTATTGTTAGTATTACTAATACAAGATTTATGATCATTTAATATTATTGTTATTATTAAGGTTATAACTATTATCATTATCAATATATACATAAGAATTATAATTATCATTATTAATATTATAAGTATTATTAGCATTATTATTATTACTAATGTTACCATTTTAGTATTACTATTATTATTATTAAATATATATATATATATATATATATATATATATATATATATATATATATATATATATATATATATATATCATTTTATTGAAAACTATCATTTTTATCTTATCATTATTATCTTTTTATTTAAAATTATTATTATCACTATCATTATTGATATTAGTATATTAATTATTATTATTATCTTTATTCTAGTATTATTATTACTATAACTATTATTTTGTAAACGAAAGAAATTTATATACAAATATAGTTGTTACATAAATATACTAATATCACTAAACATTACGATATAATATTATTGATATTGATATAACGTTAACTAAATTATATATCAAATAAGTATTATAATATATTATAAGTATTAATAAAAGTATATATAAATATTGATCTTAATACATAACTAAGTATATATAAATTTGCTCAATTACGATTATATGTGTTAATATATATATAAATGATAAAGGTTCGTGAATCCGAGGCCAACCCTGCATTGTTCAATGTCGCCATATGTATTTTTACTACAAAATACATTATAGTGAGTTTCATTACTCCCTTTTTAAATGCTTTTGCAATATATATTTTTGGGATTGAGAATACATGCGCTTTTATAAATGTTTTATGAAATAGACACAAGTAATCGAAACTACATTATATGGTTGAATGATCGAAGCCGAATATGCCCCTTTTGCTTGGTAGCCTAAGAATTAGTAAACCAGTCTACTAATTGACGCGAATCCTAAAGATAGATCTATCGGGCCCAACAAGCCCCATTCTGGAATTTGGAATGCTTTAGTACTTCGATTTTATCATGTCCGATGGGTGTCCCGGAATGATGGGGATATTCTATATGCATCTTGTTAATGTCGGTTACCAGGTGTTCAATCCATATGAATGATATTTTTTGTCTCTATGCATGGGACGTATGTTTATGAGAAATGGAAATATGAAATCTTGTGGTCTATTAAAATTATGAAATGATTATTTATGATAAACTAGTGAACTCACCAACCTTTTGATTGACACTTTAAAGCATGTTTATTCTCAGGTACGAAAGAAATCTTCCGCTGTGCAATTGCTCATCTTAAGAGATATTATTTGAAGTCATTTATGACATATTTCAAAAGACGTTGCATTCGAGTCATTGAGTTCATCAAGAATATTATCAAGTCATTTATAGTTTAGATATATTATGAAATGGTATGCATGCCTGTCAACTTACGATGAAATGAAAGTTTGTCTTTTAAAAACGAATGCAATATTTGTAAAATGTATCATATAGAGGTCAAGTACCTCGCGATGTAATCAACTGTTATGAATCGTTTATAATCGATGTGGACTTCGTCCGGATGGATTAGGACGGGTCTTCACAGTTGGTATCAGAGCGGTGGTCTTAGCGAACTAGGTCTTGTATTAGTGTGTCTAACTGATAGTCGTTAGGATGCATTAGTGAGTCTGGACTTCGACCGTGTCTGAATGTCAAAAGTTTTGCTTATCATTTTTGTCAGAAATCATCTGCTTATCATCTTTAGGAAATTACCTGCTTATTATTCTTAGTCTAGACACGTTTTACTGCATTGACTGCATGAATAGTGTATAGACAAAATTCATATCTTAGCGTATCTGACAATTCATATCTTAGCGTATCTGTTACTGTAGACCTTGCCTGATATCTCTCGTAAATTTCTCCGTAATTTAAGGGATCCTGGTACTATATATATCTATGCATATTATGCATTGAGAATACATCTAACTATCAATTGCTGTCACTAAACTCTTCATACCAAAAATCTTTTCTGTGATCGCATAAGATGGCCTCTACGAATCGACCACGTTCCTCTGACTCCGAAGACACCGTGACAGGAGCACAACAACCAATCAATTACCGTGATTACTGGATAAAATGGGGGTGGGTTCACGACATACTTACCCTATGGAGAAGGGAAGAAGGTACTCCATATCATGAACCGAATCTACCACCTAACCTTGGAGTACTCGACCCGCTCACCGGCAAACCTGTTCGCAACACCGTTTATACCCTTTTTGCAAGAATTTTTCGTCTTGAGGCTATCATTAATGGAAATAGAGGAGATATCCGACCTCTACCTCACACTGATAACCAACCAGGGTTAGTAGAAGAAGTTAGAGAACTCCGAGCTCAAGTATTAACTTTAGAGAGCACGGTACACAAATTGCAAGCTCCAGCAGTATCACCAACACCAGTAACATCACCAGCCTCAGCACCAACGGCACCAGTACCACCAACAACCCAAGTATCAACAATCCATGCCTCAACATCTCATTCGGTACCTCGAGTATAATCATCGTGCTAGGAATTGTCCTACATCAATTACCTTCATTCGATATGGCGATTATGTAATCTTTAGTGTTTTAGAGATTATATATTCTCGTTCTAACGGTAAATCAAATGAGTTGAATATCATATTGACTCATTAAATCCATGATTACATCTGAAGAAAATATATATGTATATATGTTTTCATAAAGATTGTAATTAAAAGTTTTATTGTACAAACTGTTAATGGTGAAAATATTTTAACGGGTAGGTAATACCCGAGGAATATTTAGGTTTCACATTAATAAGTTACACTGTACATTCTTCGAATCTGATTCAACAGTCATTTACTATCCTACTTACAACCACCGATATATGTATCCGTTCACCGCAGAATAACCATTTTCATTCAATTTCATATTTAGATTTTGACCTATCAGAATCCAACAAGTGGCTTAATGAAGAAAACACTGGACAAAATAAAATTTTTTAGAAACAAACAAATTAACTACGAGAAAAATTTTGTTAAGAATCCACGCTAACTGTTCCTAGCTAACTGTTAATTACGTATTACCTTTTCTTTATCGTAATTTATTTATCGCAATTTATTTATCGCATTTTATTTATCGCAATTTTAATTCTCGCAATTCTATTTATCGTCATTTAATTTCTGTTATTTATCTTACGCACTTTAAATATCGGGACACGTATACAAGGCTTTGACATATCATATCGACGCATCTATATATATTATTTAGAATAACCATAGACACACTATATGCAGTAATGCTGTAGTTAGCTATACAGGGTTGAGGTTGATTCTACAATAATATATATAATTTGAGTTGTGATCGAGTCTGAGACATGTACACGGGTCACGATACGTATTAATTAATTCGAATATTGTATATTAAGCTATATATGAATTATTGGACTATTAACTGTGGACTCTCAACTGTGGACTGCCGACATTGGACAATTAAAATGAATTAAAATATTGATTATAACATATGAAATTAAACATTTCTTCAAGTTTTCCACTTGATTTCATCTTAAACCTCATTTGTATCTTGACGATTACAATCTGCGTTCAAATCTTTCATGATTCTTGAAAACACCTCAATTGAGAGGATGAACCAACCGCATTTCATCTACGGAAGAAAAGATTGATGCATATAGTTATGCACTTGAAAATACTCGGAACCTGAGTAAACGTTTAACACGTATCTGTGCTAGCTCCTTTGGCGTTGTCATTACCGAAAATAACTTTACAATCCCTCTTCAAAGTAGCCAATTTTGTCACAGCTCCAGCAAGTCAACTTCGACTTTTCGTTCGAAACAACCTCATTATAACCTTGATATATATGCGTACTCTTTATTGTTACTGGGAAAACTTTTATATTCCACCATATACCATCAGCGTTTAATCATCTAAAAACACAATTCTCCTAAAACCACCTCGGATTGATAACCAAAGATTCAGATATCGTAGCATTAAATGCAGAGGAAACAGAAAAATTGTAGATGGTCTAAACGGCCAAAAGTTTGATGATAAGGAAGGGAGTGTTAGGAACGCTCGATAAAAAATTTGGTACTGAAAAACAGATTGAGCAAACCATGAAGGAGACCAAGGCCAAATACCAGGACCATATCATATATTCAAAGAATCTAGGTAATTCTGGATCCGATGAAACCTTCAACGAATATCTTGCTCCGTACACATGTTAAAATCTTGCGGAAAATCTTTCTTCATCAACCATCGAACTTAGAAATCCAAAAATATCATCATAAATATCTTTGATATTTCTGAGGATATTTTCATAACTCTTCTTGTCCAAAATTAGTTATCTCTTCGTGCTATCTGTATTATATCATAAAAGGAAACTATTTTAGTTTCTAAATTATGAAAAATTCGAATTTAAATTATGAATGTTTTTGAAGTAGTGTTGGAAATTGATGCATGAGTTAGTATAATATAATGACACTTGATCAACGTGATTATATTACAGTAAGTCATGCTGAGTTTCTAATGGAACGTGATGATTCACAGATTATAACGTCATCATGTACCATGTTACACGACTCTTACATTCTATCTAATCTCTAAACATATCAAGAACGTATTTTCTTGATAGTTCCATATTTTCTCATGAATTCTGGTAATTTGACAAATCAAGATCGTGCCATTACGATTTTCTTCTTAAAACATTAACCGTGTTCATTCGAAACTCCATACCCACGAATTCTGGACCATTACTTGAGATACTTAATGAATAAAAGAGAAAACAGAGCATAAAGCTTCAAAGTGTAAAGGAGGTATAAATCGCAGCGAATAAGAGAGAGCATTAACTGTGGATGACAATGATTATAGGAGGCAGAAGCAGGGACATCGAAATATAAGGGAAGATATAAAACCCAACAACAACTCAGAAGGTTACAAACCGTGGATATTAATACGATTAACAATATAAAGACACGGTATAATTAAGAATAGTATCACCCCAAGGTTATATTAAAAGTAAACAAATTTTTCTGGTGGAAGATTGAAAAGAAGGATGATAGAAATGATAATTAGGAAAATATTAGGGATTAGAACTGGACTAAGAATTTTCACAATCTTTTGGATGTATGAACTAAGAAAGAAAGTATAGGAATGATGAGAATAATGGGACGGAGGAGTTTAATTTATAATGGAAATATCAGACAGAGTAATCGAGGCAGATCACCGTATTTAATTATAGAGATCTTAATCTCCTTATTCGCTGAAGAATCAAATCTCTCAGATTTTGAAGATTTTCTTTAAATCCCTTGAATTCCGGAATTCAATCGCGACTACGTCAAAAGTTATGGAAAATCTCCATTTCTTCATCTCGATCTTTTGTGATAGCTTCATTCATACGCTTCGATTAATCGAATCATTTTATCCATATTACTCAATGATGATAAAACTCTATTTATCAACTCATATTCGTCATGAAAATATTTTTATTGTTAATCATGACCACCTCACTCAAATTTCGGGACGAAATTTCTTTAACGGGTCGGTACTGTGACGACCCGAAAATTTCCAATCAAATTTAAACATAATCTTTATATAATATCGACACGATAAGCAAAGTCTGTAATGTTGAGTCTCAAAAATTTTGAACTATTTACATAGGTTCATATATACCATCGACTGTTCCCGACGATTCACGAACCAATATTGTAAATAAGAATAATTATAGATAAATAAAGGTAAATATATATATCAAAATAAGTATAAGGGTTTATATATAATATTTTGAGATACACTTTAGTCAAACGAGATTAAAAATGTAAAATGATAAATAAAATAATTAAATTACTATTGAAGTAAATATATATAAATATATATGATTATTATATTGAAATATTTATAAAATATATAAATGTTAAAAATTCAAATATGTTAATTAAATAAAATAAGTATTACATTAGTAATGAAATGTAAAGCTAATATATAATATGTAATTACAAGTTAACGTATAAATGTTGTATTATGATCGTTACTTTCGCTAAAGCCAATATTAATATTAATATATGAGATTGGATATACTGAGTTGTTATAGTACCATTATTATCAATATTATTGTGAACATTGTTAGTATCATTACTATTATAACTAATAGTGAAATTTTAATGAAAATTAATTTTGATTATTATCATGATTATTTATTATTATTATATTTATCAATATTATTATTATTATTAATAACATTAATATTAATATAGTATTTATTATTAGATATTATTACCATTATCATTAAGAAATATTATTAATAATATAAATTATTATTATCATTATTATAGTTATTAGAAAATAATACAATTTATTACATTTATCTTTAATAATATTATTAATATCAAATTTTAGTATTATTTGATAATATTATATTTATTATTATTAATTATATTATTAAAATTTTAATTAATTATAATTATCAATTCCTAATATATAAGATTTGGCATACGATTAGAATCAAAATTTGTTGTGTGTCTTAATCCAACTGTATTCCCATTTTGTTTCTGTCTCCAATCAATTACCCATCTTTATCAAGTGGTACAAATTTGTTGAATTTAACCAAGGGACTTTTGTTTTCTTTAATCTTGAACGAACATTATTGTGATCAAATTAAGATATAAATCCATCGAATTGTGCTGTACTATTAGTTAACTCACTTTGTTTTCTTCACCACCTTCGATAAATCACCCAACAAGCACTCCCTCATGAATCACCTTTTGAATAACTAAACCACCACACCCAATTCAACCCATTTGGTCACTAAACCCACTACAACACCATCATCAACGCACCTGCAGACCACCATCTTCATCACGAAGGCCAACACCCACCAATCTCCATTAAAACCCAATCATCACCACCGCTAGCTGTTATACCAGTCTCGGTGCTATCTTCTGCTCGACAAGAAACCCACATAAAATCATAAAGAGTTGCTCGAATTACATGCTGTTTCATAGCTGTTTTAACAACCAAACATCACAAACCCGTTTTTCCCTTCCTGCTATTTTCTGTGGTTACTACTCGGTAATAAAACCATTGATGAAACGAAATATAGAAGTTGATGAAACAGAATTGTCTAAGTCGCAGTCTAAGGAGTTGGTCAAGTTGATACATTGAGTATATAAATATCTCAATTTGTTATGCAAGTGGGATTAGTACAATACAATGGCTGACATATACAAATCCTTTAACCCCACAACAACACTTTTCTAGTTCCCTCTCTTATTATTTTTTTTATCGCTGCTACAGCTCAGCTTGTGATCCCCTAGGAAACCGATTAATCATAAGCTTTTTCTGTTGGGCTATTGGCTTACAATTGGGCCGTGTCCCAATTCTTTAATTTTTTTTTTTTTGGGCTGTTTGATAATGATAATGGTATGTTAAAAGGGTTGGTATTATTGCAGCGAGAAGAAGGTGTGATTACGTTGGATTAGGATTGGTGATGATAATGATATGATGATGGTGGTGACGACAGAATGATTTAATGATGATGATGATTTCGTGGTTATGAAGATGATGATGGTATTATGGTAAGAATGAAGATGATGATGTCCACGGTTTTGATGATGATGGATAAGATTGACGATGATGGATGATGATTGGGATACATGAAGATAATGAAGTGATGATTTTGTATTAGGAAGAAGATAAGGGACACAGACAGGAAAGGGTTAAATCAGTGTTGTAAATATCCCGAGATCTCCCCGAGATCTCGTTTTAAGAAGGGAACCGAGACGAGATGTTCAGCTCCCGAGATTTCTCGGTCAACTGGGTCAAACTTAGTCAAAGTCACGATTTCTCGGATTTTCTTGCTAATTTGTAAGATTTTCTTGTAAAATTCGTAATTTATAAGATTTTCTCGCTCATTTCTCGGATATTTTTGTAAAATATCGTAAAAACGTATATAAATATACATATATTTATATTTTTATGTATATTATTATTTAAAAACTATAAAGTCAACGTAAGTCAACGTCCGAGATCTCCCCGAGATTATTCCGAGATGCCGAGATCTCCCTAAAAAAGTCCAAACGAGATCTCTCCGAGATCCGAGTTCTCCAACCTTGGGTTAAGTAAATATAAATCGTGAATCAAAACAGAAATGAGTGAAGCGGATGGATGGTTAGGGGTGTTTAGTTTAAGCGACAGGTCGTGGGTTCGAGTCTCGTCTGCAACATTTATTTTTTACTCAAAGCTTTTTAAAGGGTATATCTTGTTATCTCTTTTACTTCTATTATTATTTTTGTTGTTATTATTATTATTATTATTATTATTATTATTATTATTATTATTGTTATTGTTATTATTATTTGTTATATAATTATTATTATGGTTAGTATTACTAATACAAGATTTATGATCATTTAATATTATTGTTATTATTAAGGTTATAACTATTATCATTATCAATATATACATAAGAATTATAATTATCATTATCAATATTATAAGTATTATTAGCATTATTATTATTACTAATGTTACCATTTTAGTATTACTATTATTATTATTAAAAAAAAAGTGTATATATATATATATATATATATATATATATATATATATATATATATATATATATATATATATATATATATATATATATATATATATATATATATATATCATTTTATTGAAAACTATCATTTTTATCTTATCATTATTATCTTTTTATTTAAAATTATTATTATCACTATCATTATTGATATTAGTATATTAATTATTATTATTATCTTTATTCTAGTATTATTATTACTATAACTATTATTTTGTAAACGAAAGAAATTTATATACAAATATAGTTGTTACATAAATAAACTAATATCACTAAACATTACGATATAATATTATTGATATTGATATAACGTTAACTAAATTATATATCAAATAAGTCTTATAATATATTATAAGTATTAATAAAAGTATATATAAATATTGATCTTAATACATAACTAAGTATATATAAATTTGCTCAATTACGATTATATGTGTTGATATATATATAAATGATATAGGTTCGTGAATCCGAGGCCAACCCTGCATTGTTCAATGTCGCCATATGTATTTTTACTACAAAATACCGTATAGTGAGTTTCATTACTCCCTTTTTAAATGCTTTTGCAATATATATTTTTTGGGATTGAGAATACATGCGCTTTTATAAATGTTTTACGAAATAGACACAAGTAATCGAAACTACATTATATGGTTGAATGATCGAAGCCGAATATACCCCTTTTGCTTGGTAGCCTAAGAATTAGTAAACCAGTCTACTAATTGACGCGAATCCTAAAGATAGATCTATCGGGCCCAACAAGTGTAGTGACCCGAACTTTTCCATGTTTATATATATTAACTGAGATTGATATTTATATGATTAAATGTTTCCAACATGTTAAGCAATCAAACTTGTTAAGACTTGATTAATTGAAATAGGTTTCATATAGACAATTGACCACCCAAGTTGACCGGTGATTCACGAACGTTAAAACTTGTAAAAACTATATGATGACATATATATGGATATATATATATAGTTAACATGATACTATGATAAGTAAACATATCATTAAGTATATTAACAATGAACTACATATGTAAAAACAAGACTACTAACTTAATGATTTTTAAACGAGACATATATGTAACGATTATCGTTGTAAAGACATTTAATGTATATATATCATATTAAGAGATATTCATACATGATAATATCATGATAATATAATAATTTAAAATCTCATTTGATATTATAAACATTGGGTTAACAACATTTAACAAGACCGTTAACCTAAAGGTTTAAAAACAACACTTACATGTAACGACTAACGATGACTTAACGACTCAGTTAAAATGTATATACATGTAGTGTTTTAATATGTATTTATACACTTTTGAAAGACTTCAATACACTTATCAAAATACTTCTACTTAACAAAAATGCTTACAATTACATCCTCGTTCAGTTTCATCAACAATTCTACTCGTATGCACCCGTATTCGTACTCGTACAATACACAGCTTTTAGATGTATGTACTATTGGTATATACACTCCAATGATCAGCTCTTAGCAGCCCATGTGAGTCACCTAACACATGTGGGAACCATCATTTGGAAACTAGCATGAAATATCTCATAAAATTACAAAAATATGAGTAATCATTCATGACTTATTTACATGAAAACAAAATTACATATCCTTTATATCTAATCCATACACCAACGACCAAAAACACCTACAAACACTTTCATTCTTCAATTTTCTTCATCTAATTGATCTCTCTCAAGTTCTATCTTCAAGTTCTAAGTGTTCTTCATAAATTCCAAAAGTTCTAGTTTCATAAAATCAAGAATACTTTCAAGTTTGCTAGCTCACTTCCAATCTTGTAAGGTGATCATCCAACCTCAAGAAATCTTTGTTTCTTACAGTAGGTTATCATTCTAATACAAGGTAATAATCATATTCAAACTTTGGTTCAATTTCTATAACTATAACAATCTTATTTCAAGTGATGATCTTACTTGAACTTGTTTTCGTGTCATGATTCTGCTTCAAGAACTTCGAGCCATCCAAGGATCCATTGAAGCTAGATCCATTTTTCTCTTTTCCAGTAGGTTTATCCAAGGAAATTAAGGTAGTAATGATGTTCATAACATCATTCGATTCATACATATAAAGCTATCTTATTCGAAGGTTTAAACTTGTAATCACTAGAACATAGTTTAGTTAATTCTAAACTTGTTCGCAAACAAAAGTTAATCCTTCTAACTTGACTTTTAAAATCAACTAAACACATGTTCTATATCTATATGATATGCTAACTTAATGATTTAAAACCTGGAAACACGAAAAACACCGTAAAACCGGATTTACGCCGTCGTAGTAACACCGCGGGCTGTTTTGGGTTAGTTAATTAAAAACTATGATAAACTTTGATTTAAAAGTTGTTATTCTGAGAAAATGATTTTTATTATGAACATGAAACTATATCCAAAAATTATGGTTAAACTCAAAGTGGAAGTATGTTTTCTAAAATGGTCATCTAGACGTCGTTCTTTCGACTGAAATGACTACCTTTACAAAAACGACTTGTAACTTATTTTTCCGACTATAAACCTATACTTTTTCTGTTTAGATTCATAAAATAGAGTTCAATATGAAACCATAGCAATTTGATTCACTCAAAACGGATTTAAAATGAAGAAGTTATGGGTAAAACAAGATTGGATAATTTTTCTCATTTTAGCTACGTGAAAATTGGTAACAAATCTATTCCAACCATAACTTAATCAACTTGTATTGTATATTATGTAATCTTGAGATACCATAGACACGTATACAATGTTTCGACCTATCATGTCGACACATCTATATATATTTCGGAACAACCATAGACACTCTATATGTGAATGTTGGAGTTAGCTATACAGGGTTGAGGTTGATTCCAAAATATATATAGTTTGAGTTGTGATCAATACTGAGATACGTATACACTGGGTCGTGGATTGATTCAAGATAATATTTATCGATTTATTTCTGTACATCTAACTGTGGACAACTAGTTATAGGTTACTAACGAGGACAGCTGACTTAATAAACTTAAAACATCAAAATATATTAAAAGTGTTGTAAATATATTTTGAACATACTTTAATATATATGTATATATTGTTATAGGTTCGTGAATCAACAGTGGCCAAGTCTTACTTCCCGACGAAGTAAAAATCTGTGAAAGTGAGTTATAGTCCCACTTTTAAAATCTAATATTTTTGGGATGAGAATACATGCAGGTTTTATAAATGATGTACAAAATAGACACAAGTACGTGAAACTACATTCTATGGTTGAATTATCGAAATCGAATATGCCCTTTTTATTAAGTCTGGTAATCTAAGAATTAGGGAACAGACACCCTAATTGACGCGAATCCTAAAGATAGATCTATTGGGCCTAACAAACCCCATCCAAAGTACCGGATGCTTTAGTACTTCGAAATTTATATCATATCCGAAGGGTGTCCCGGAATGATGGGGATATTCTTATATATGCATCTTGTTATTGTCGGTTACCAGGTGTTCACCATATGAATGATTTTTATCTCTATGTATGGGATGTGTATTGAAATATGAAATCTTGTGGTCTATTATTATGATTTGATATATATAGGTTAAACCTATAACTCACCAACATTTTTGTTGACGTTTTAAGCATGTTTATTCTCAGGTGATTATTAAGAGCTTCCGCTGTCGCATACTTAAATAAGGACGAGATTTGGAGTCCATGCTTGTATGATATTGTGTAAAAACTGCATTCAAGAAACTTATTTTGTTGTAACATATTTGTATTGTAAACCATTATGTAATGGTCGTGTGTAAACAGGATATTTTAGATTATCATTATTTGATAATCTACGTAAAGCTTTTTAAACCTTTATTGATGAAATAAAGGTTATGGTTTGTTTTAAAATGAATGCAGTCTTTGAAAAACGTCTCATATAGAGGTCAAAACCTCGCAACGAAATCAATTAATATGGAACGTTTTTAATCAATAAGAACGGGACATTTCAGTTGGTATCCGAGCGTTGGTCTTAGAGAACCAGAAAATTTGCATTAGTGTGTCTTATCGAGTTTGTTAGGATGCATTAGTGAGTCTGGACTTCGACCGTGTTTTCTTTAAAAATGATTGCTTAACATTTTTGTTGGAAACTATATATTTTTAACATATGAATATTATGTGATATATTAATCTCTTAACGTGTTTGATATTATGTGATAGATGTCTACCTCTAGAACAAGTCCCATTGACTCACCTAATAATAATGAAGAGTCAAATGTAAATTGGAATGATTTGTGGACTGATTCACAAGTTCCCGAAGAGGAACCGGAAGAAGAGTCGGAACCGGAAGAAGAATCGGAACCGGAAGAAGAATCGGAACCGGATGAAGAAATAGAACCGGTGGGGGAAATAATAAAATGGTTAAGTAAAAGAAAATCCTCAACCAACCGACCAAAGTTAATTATGGTCAATGGTGTTTCCGCCAAGGAAGCAAAATATTGGGAGGATTACCAATTCTCTGATGAATCGGATTCCGACGAGAATTCCGATGATGTTATAGAAATTACCCCAACTGAATTTAAAAAAGCAAAAGAAAATAATAAGGGAAAGGGCATAAAAATAGAGAAATCTAATTCCAACCCCGATGAACTTTATATGTATCGTCAACCCCCGAAGTCCTTAAGTTGTAACAATGACCCGGGAACCTCTAAACCACCAGGTTTTTCTAAACCAATGTGGATAACGACGGCTCGTATTAGGGGAAAATCATATATCCCTAGAAACTTGGAAAAACGAACCAAAACCGAAGAAGAAGAAACAAGCGAGTCGGAATAAGATAGTTGTATTCATGTGGTGTAATATATGTAATGTAGTGTGCTTATGCTTTATGATATATGTAAAAATTGCTTGTATTAATAAGTATTTTTTTTTATGAATCTAACTCTTGTCTATTTTACAGTATAAAAACGCAAAATGGATAGACAACCCAATATTTTAAGAGACCTACCCGGAGACATGATTGATGAAATCTTGTCTAGAGTCGGTCAGAATTCCTCGGCACAACTATTTAAGGCGAGATCAGTTTGTAAGACATTCGAAGAACGTTCCAAGAATGTCTTGGTTTATAAGAGACTTTCATTTGAAAGATGGGGGATATCACATTGGGAAACCCATAAGTTACGATGTGTTTACTTTGACGCATATATTGTGGGGAACCCAAATGCTATTTTACGCAATGGGTTAAGAAATTATTTTGACTCAATATATCCGAATATTGGACTTCGTGATTTAGAAAAAGCGGCTAACATGCAACATAAAGAAGCATGTTATGCTTACGGATTAGTAATGTTCGCTTCTCACCAAAGTGAGAACAAGAACATCGGGCTACAACTATTAAACAAAACGTTCCCACAAGTGACGGAGTCGGTAATTGGGGTAAGAAATGAGGTTTTTAGATTGTTACGGGACTGTTGGACATTACGTAACCCTCGTCCCTTTGACGACGTTACAACACGCTGTCTTATCAACGGCCATAACGGTTATGTTGCACAAGACCAAGGATGGGAAGTAGTCCTAGTAAAACCAGAATGCATGACTTGTTTCTGGACATATGAATTACGTGTCTTTATTGCCTTTGCTGAACGACTTGTGTACTAGCTAGAATTATCTTCACAACTATCTTGTATCAAAGTTATTGTGTGCTATATTTCATGCTTTATGTAAAATAAGCGGTATTGTAAGTTTGTAAAATATTGTATAAAAGTTTGAACGCGAAATATTATTATAATCAGTTTTCATATAGAATTGTAGTAGTTGAATTGTATATTAGCTACTAAGTATGAACTTAACGGGTAGGTACTACCCGAATTTAAACTTATAAAACGCTAATATGAAGAAAAAGCTTTTATAAATGAGTTCATATTATGCTACGAAATACTATTAACTACTCTTAATATTCTGTATGATTAACTTGTTCCATTTAACTATTTTGAAGGAAATGGCACCGACTACTCGACACACTGTGAATATGAATGAAGAGGAATTCCGTACTTTTCTAGCTTCAAACATAGCCGCAGTACAGGCTGCGCTACATACCAACAATAACCTTGGATCTAGCAGTACAGGAAATCGTGTAGGATGCACCTACAAAGAATTCACTGCCTGCAAACCTTTGGAATTTGATGGAACCGAAGGACCGATCGGATTGAAACGGTGGACCGAGAAGGTTGAATCGGTGTTTGCCATAAGTAAGTGTACTGAAGAGGACAAAGTGAAGTACGCTACGCATACCTTCACAGGTTCTGCGTTAACATGGTGGAATACCTATCTAGAGCAAGTGGGACAAGATGATGCGTACGCACTACCGTGGTCAGCATTCAAGCACTTGATGAACGAGAAGTACCGTCCCAAAACCGAGGTCAATAAGCTCAAGACAGAACTTAGAGGGTTACGAACCCAAGGATTTGATATTACCACGTACGAAAGACGATTCACAGAATTGTGCCTATTGTGTCCGGGAGCATTCGAAGATGAGGAAGAGAAGATCGACGCGTTTGTGAAGGGATTACCGGAAATAATCCAAGAAGATATAAGTTCACACGAGCCCGCCTCCATACAACAGGCATGTAGAATGGCTCACAAACTAGTGAACCAGATTGAAGAAAGAATTAAAGAACAGACTGCTGAAGAGGCCAATGTGAAGCAAGTCAAAAGAAAGTGGGAGGAAAACGGTGATAAGAATCACCAATACAACAACAACAGCAATTACAACAATAATCGCAACAATTATCCCAACAATCGCAACATCAATCGCAACTACAACAAACGGCCCAACAACAACAACAACAACAACAACAACAGCAACTACAACAATCATCCCAACAACAATAATAACCGCAACAACAACAACAATCAGAAGCAGCTATGCCAAAGGTGTGAAAAGAATCACTCGGGGTTCTGCACCAAATTTTGCAACAAGTGTAAAAGAAATGGTCATAGCGCGGCGAAGTGTGAGGTCTACGGACCAGGGGTTAATAGAACGAAAGGAACAAATGGTGTCGGAACGAGTAATGGCGGAGCAAGTAGTGTCGGAGCAAGTTATGCCAATGTAGTTTGTTATAAATGTGGAAAACCAGGCCACATTATTAGAAATTGCCCGAACCAGGAGAACACGAATGGACAAGGCCGTGGAAGAGTTTTCAATATTAATGCGGTAGAGGCACAGGAAGACCCGGAGCTTGTTACGGGTACGTTTCTTATTGACAATAAATCTGCTTACGTTTTATTTGATTCGGGTGCGGATAGAAGCTATATGAGTAGAGATTTTTGTGCTAAATTAAGTTGTCCATTGACGCCTTTGGATAGTAAATTTTTACTCGAATTAGCAAATGGTAAATTAATTTCAGCAGATAATATATATCGGAATCGAGAAATTAAACTGGTTAGCGAAACATTTAAGATTGATTTGATACCAGTAGAGTTAGGGAGTTTTGATGTGATAATCGGTATGGACTGGTTGAAAGAAGTGAAAGCGGAGATCGTTTGTTACGAAAATGCAATTCGCATTATACGAGAAAAAGGAAAACCCTTAATGGTGTACGGAGAAAAGGGCAACACGAAGCTACATCTTATTAGTAATTTGAAGGCACAAAAACTAATAAGAAAAGGTTGCTATGCTGTTCTAGCACACGTCGAGAAAGTACAAACTGAAGAAAAGAGCATCAATGATGTTCCCATTGCAAAAGAATTTCCCGATGTATTTCCGAAAGAATTATCGGGATTACCCCCACATCGATCCGTTGAATTTCAAATAGATCTTGTACCAGGAGCTGCACCAATAGATCGTGCTCCTTACAGACTCACACCCAGCGAGATGAAAGAACTGCAAAGCCAATTACAAGAACTTTTAGAGCGTGGTTTCATTCGACCAAGCACATCACCGTGGGGAGCTCCTGTTTTGTTTGTCAAGAAGAAAGATGGTACATTCAGGTTGTGTATCGACTACCGAGAGTTGAACAAACTTACCATCAAGAACCGCTACCCACTACCGAGAATCGACGACTTATTTGATCAACTACAAGGCTCGTCTGTTTATTCAAAGATTGACTTACGTTCCGGGTATCATCAAATACGGGTGAAAGAAGATGATATTCCAAAGACTGCTTTCAGAACACGTTACGGTCATTACGAGTTTATAGTCATGCCGTTTGGTTTAACTAATGCACCAGCTGTGTTCATGGACCTTATGAACCGAGTGTGTGGACCATACCTTGACAAGTTTGTCATTGTTTTCATTGATGACATACTTATTTACTCAAAGAATGACCAAGAACACGGTGAACATTTGAGAAAGGTGTTAGAAGTATTGAGGAAGGAAGAATTGTACGCTAAGTTTTCAAAGTGTGCATTTTGGTTGGAAGAAGTTCAATTCCTCGGTCACATAGTGAACAAAGAAGGTATTAAGGTGGATCCGGCAAAGATAGAAACTGTTGAAAAGTGGGAAACCCCGAAAACTCCGAAACACATACGCCAGTTTTTAGGACTAGCTGGTTACTACAGAAGGTTCATCCAAGACTTTTCCAGAATAGCAAAACCCTTGACTGCATTAACGCATAAAGGGAAGAAATTTGAATGGAATGATGAACAAGAGAAAGCGTTTCAGTTATTGAAGAAAAAGCTAACTACGGCACCTATATTGTCATTGCCTGAAGGGAATGATGATTTTGTGATTTATTGTGATGCATCAAAGCAAGGTCTCGGTTGTGTATTAATGCAACGAACGAAGGTGATTGCTTATGCGTCTAGACAATTGAAGATTCACGAACAAAATTATACGACGCATGATTTGGAATTAGGCGCGGTTGTTTTTGCATTAAAGACTTGGAGGCACTACTTATATGGGGTCAAAAGTATTATATATACCGACCACAAAAGTCTTCAACACATATTTAATCAGAAACAACTGAATATGAGGCAGCGTAGGTGGATTGAATTATTGAATGATTACGACTTTGAGATTCGTTACCACCCGGGGAAGGCAAATGTGGTAGCCGATGCCTTGAGCAGGAAGGACAGAGAACCCATTCGAGTAAAATCTATGAATATAATGATTCATAATAACATTACTACTCAAATAAAGGAGGCGCAACAAGGAGTTTTAAAAGAGGGAAATTTAAAGGATGAAATACCCAAAGGATCGGAGAAGCATCTTAATATTCGGGAAGACGGAACCCGGTATAGGGCTGAAAGGATTTGGGTACCAAAATTTGGAGATATGAGAGAAATGGTACTTAGAGAAGCTCATAAAACCAGATACTCAATACATCCTGGAACGGGGAAGATGTACAAGGATCTCAAGAAACATTTTTGGTGGCCGGGTATGAAAGCCGATGTTGCTAAATACGTAGGAGAATGTTTGACGTGTTCTAAGGTCAAAGCTGAGCATCAGAAACCATCAGGTCTACTTCAATAACCCGAAATCCCGGAATGGAAATGGGAAAACATTACCATGGATTTCATCACTAAATTGCCAAGGACTGCAAGTGGTTTTGATACTATTTGGGTAATAGTTGATCGTCTCACCAAATCAGCACACTTCCTACCAATAAGAGAAGATGACAAGATGGAGAAGTTAGCACGACTGTATTTGAAGGAAGTCGTCTCCAGACATGGAATACCAATCTCTATTATCTCTGATAGGGATGGCAAATTTATTTCAAGATTCTGGCAAACATTACAGCAAGCATTAGGAACTCGTCTAGACATGAGTACTGCCTATCATCCACAAACTGATGGGCAGAGCGAAAGGACGATACAAACGCTTGAAGACATGCTACGAGCATGTGTTATTGATTTCGGAAACAGTTGGGATCGACATCTACCGTTAGCAGAATTTTCCTACAACAACAGCTACCATTCAAGCATTGAGATGGCGCCGTTTGAAGCACTTTATGGTAGAAAGTGCAGGTCTCCGATTTGTTGGAGTGAAGTGGGGGATAGACAGATTACGGGTCCGGAGATTATACAAGAAACTACCGAGAAGATCATCCAAATTCAACAACGGTTGAAAACTGCCCAAAGTCGACAAAAGAGCTACGCTGACATTAAAAGAAAAGATATAGAATTTGAAATTGGAGAGATGGTCATGCTTAAAGTTGCACCTTGGAAAGGCGTTGTTCGATTTGGTAAACGAGGGAAATTAAATCCAAGGTATATTGGACCATTCAAGATTATTGATCGTGTCAGAACAGTAGCTTACCGACTAGAATTACCTCAACAACTCGCGGCTGTACATAACACTTTCTACGTCTCGAATTTGAAGAAATGTTTTGCTAAAGAAGATCTCACTATTCCGTTAGATGAAATCCAAATCAACGAAAAACTTCAATTCATCGAAGAACCCGTCGAAATAATGGATCGTGAGGTTAAAAGACTTAAGCAAAACAAGATACCAATTGTTAAGGTTCGATGGAATGCTCGTAGAGGACCCGAGTTCACCTGGGAGCGTGAAGATCAGATGAAGAAGAAATACCCGCATCTATTTCCAGAAGATTCGTCAACACCTTCAACAGCTTAAAATTTCGGGACGAAATTTATTTAACGGGTAGGTACTGTAGTGACCCGAACTTTTCCATGTTTATATATATTAACTGAGATTGATATTTATATGATTAAATGTTTCCAACATGTTAAGCAATCAAACTTGTTAAGACTTGATTAATTGAAATAGGTTTCATATAGACAATTGACCACCCAAGTTGACCGGTGATTCACGAACGTTAAAACTTGTAAAAACTATATGATGCCATATATATGGATATATATATAGTTAACATGATACTATGATAAGTAAACATATCATTAAGTATATTAACAATGAACTACATATGTAAAAACAAGACTACTAACTTAATGATTTTTAAACGAGACATATATGTAACGATTATCGTTGTAAAGACATTTAATGTATATATATCATATTAAGAGATATTCATACATGATAATATCATGATAATATAATAATTTAAAATCTCATTTGATATTATAAACATTGGGTTAACAACATTTAACAAGACCGTTAACCTAAAGGTTTAAAAACAACACTTACATGTAACGACTAACGATGACTTAACGACTCAGTTAAAATGTATATACATGTAGTGTTTTAATATGTATTTATACACTTTTGAAAGACTTCAATACACTTATCAAAATACTTCTACTTAACAAAAATGCTTACAATTACATCCTCGTTCAGTTTCATCAACAATTCTACTCGTATGCACCCGTATTCGTACTCGTACAATACACAGCTTTTAGATGTATGTACTATTGGTATATACACTCCAATGATCAGCTTTTAGCAGCCCATGTGAGTCACCTAACACATGTGGGAACCATCATTTGGCAACTAGCATGAAATATCTCATAAAATTACAAAAATATGAGTAATCATTCATGACTTATTTACATGAAAACAAAATTACATATCCTTTATATCTAATCCATACACCAACGACCAAAAACACCTACAAACACTTTCATTCTTCAATTTTCTTCATCTAATTGATCTCTCTCAAGTTCTATCTTCAAGTTCTAAGTGTTCTTCATAAATTCCAAAAGTTCTAGTTTCATAAAATCAAGAATACTTTCAAGTTTGCTAGCTCACTTCCAATCTTGTAAGGTGATCATCCAACCTCAAGAAATCTTTGTTTCTTACAGTAGGTTATCATTCTAATACAAGGTAATAATCATATTCAAACTTTGGTTCAATTTCTATAACTATAACAATCTTATTTCAAGTGATGATCTTACTTGAACTTGTTTTCGTGTCATGATTCTGCTTCAAGAACTTCGAGCCATCCAAGGATCCATTGAAGCTAGATCCATTTTTCTCTTTTCCAGTAGGTTTATCCAAGGAAATTAAGGTAGTAATGATGTTCATAACATCATTCGATTCATACATATAAAGCTATCTTATTCGAAGGTTTAAACTTGTAATCACTAGAACATAGTTTAGTTAATTCTAAACTTGTTCGCAAACAAAAGTTAATCCTTCTAACTTGACTTTTAAAATCAACTAAACACATGTTCTATATCTATATGATATGCTAACTTAATGATTTAAAACCTGGAAACACGAAAAACACCGTAAAACCGGATTTACGCCGTCGTAGTAACACCGCGGGCTGTTTTGGGTTAGTTAATTAAAAACTATGATAAACTTTGATTTAAAAGTTGTTATTCTGAGAAAATGATTTTTATTATGAACATGAAACTATATCCAAAAATTATGGTTAAACTCAAAGTGGAAGTATGTTTTCTAAAATGGTCATCTAGACGTCGTTCTTTCGACTGAAATGACTACCTTTACAAAAACGACTTGTAACTTATTTTTCCGACTATAAACCTATACTTTTTCTGTTTAGATTCATAAAATAGAGTTCAATATGAAACCATAGCAATTTGATTCACTCAAAACGGATTTAAAATGAAGAAGTTATGGGTAAAACAAGATTGGATAATTTTTCTCATTTTAGCTACGTGAAAATTGGTAACAAATCTATTCCAACCATAACTTAATCAACTTGTATTGTATATTATGTAATCTTGAGATACCATAGACACGTATACAATGTTTCGACCTATCATGTCGACACATCTATATATATTTCGGAACAACCATAGACACTCTATATGTGAATGTTGGAGTTAGCTATACAGGGTTGAGGTTGATTCCAAAATATATATAGTTTGAGTTGTGATTAATACTGAGATACGTATACACTGGGTCGTGGATTGATTCAAGATAATATTTATCGATTTATTTCTGTACATCTAACTGTGGACAACTAGTTATAGGTTACTAACGAGGACAGCTGACTTAATAAACTTAAAACATCAAAATATATTAAAAGTGTTGTAAATATATTTTGAACATACTTTAATATATATGTATATATTGTTATAGGTTCGTGAATCAACAGTGGCCAAGTCTTACTTCCCGACGAAGTAAAAATCTGTGAAAGTGAGTTATAGTCCCACTTTTAAAATCTAATATTTTTGGGATGAGAATACATGCAGGTTTTATAAATGATGTACAAAATAGACACAAGTACGTGAAACTACATTCTATGGTTGAATTATCGAAATCGAATATGCCCTTTTTATTAAGTCTGGTAATCTAAGAATTAGGGAACAGACACCCTAATTGACGCGAATCCTAAAGATAGATCTATTGGGCCTAACAAACCCCATCCAAAGTACCGGATGCTTTAGTACTTCGAAATTTATATCATATCCGAAGGGTGTCCCGGAATGATGGGGATATTCTTATATATGCATCTTGTTATTGTCGGTTACCAGGTGTTCACCATATGAATGATTTTTATCTCTATGTATGGGATGTGTATTGAAATATGAAATCTTGTGGTCTATTATTATGATTTGATATATATAGGTTAAACCTATAACTCACCAACATTTTTGTTGACGTTTTAAGCATGTTTATTCTCAGGTGATTATTAAGAGCTTCCGCTGTCGCATACTTAAATAAGGACGAGATTTGGAGTCCATGCTTGTATGATATTGTGTAAAAACTGCATTCAAGAAACTTATTTTGTTGTAACATATTTGTATTGTAAACCATTATGTAATGGTCGTGTGTAAACAGGATATTTTAGATTATCATTATTTGATAATCTACGTAAAGCTTTTTAAACCTTTATTGATGAAATAAAGGTTATGGTTTGTTTTAAAATGAATGCAGTCTTTGAAAAACGTCTCATATAGAGGTCAAAACCTCACAACGAAATCAATTAATATGGAACGTTTTTAATCAATAAGAACGGGACATTTCAACAAGCCCCATTCTGGAATTTGGAATGCTTTAGTAATTCGATTTTATCATGTCCGATGGGTGTCCCGGAATGATGGGGATATTCTATATGCATCTTGTTAATGTCGGTTACCAGGTGTTCAATCCATATGAATGATATTTTTTATCTCTATGCATGGGACGTATGTTTATGAGAAATTGAAATATGAAATCTTGTGGTCTATTAAAATTATGAAATGATTATTTATGATAAACTAATGAACTCACCAACCTTTTGGTTGACACTTTAAAGCATGTTTATTCTCAGGTACGAAAGAAATCTTCCGCTGTGCAATTGCCCATCTTAAGAGATATTATTTGAAGTCATTTATGACATATTTCAAAAGACGTTGCATTCGAGTCATTGAGTTCATCAAGAATATTATCAAGTCATTTATAGTTTAGATATATTATGAAATGGTATGAATGCCTGTCAACTTACGATGAAATGAAAGTTTGTCTTTTAAAAACGAATGCAATATTTGTAAAATGTATCATATAGATGTCAAGTACCTCGCGATGTAATCAACTGTTGTGAATCGTTTATAATCGATGTGGACTTCGTCCGGATGGATTAGGATGGGTCTTCACACCTATGAGTCAACTAAAGCAGGTCTCTGAAAATTCTATCTCACAGGTAAGTATGTACAGTTTTTATTTATTTTTATTTATTGTTTTAACCTTTTGATAATAAACACTGAATCGTTCGCAATAAAGTATTAAATTGATATTTAATAAAATTAGGTATGCGAAACCGAAATTATTGATATCATACAAAAAAAAATTACATCACTGCGAAATTTATCGTTTATTCATAAGGTATAAATATCTTTAATCAATCAATTCAAAATATTTCAGAAATTCGTCAGGAGTAAAACTAGGTAATATAGCCGAAATTACTTTACCCAAAAGAGGGCGTATATTTTTGATAATATTTGATTGATTAAAGTGGGATAAAAGAACAAAAAGATTTTTAATTTTAATTTTTACCTTGTTTTTAAATTAATATTAAATTATTATTGTAAATTACTGATAATGCTAAAAACGAACATATATTTCATAGCATTATTCCTCAAGAAAGACAAGCTTTTAGTTGCAATTGTTCTATTTACAAGTGATATTCGTTTGTATAATAAAAGGTGAAGACAAAAGACAGATTCGACGAATTGAAGACGCAAACGACCAAAAAGCTCAAAAGTACAAAAGACAATCAAAAAGGTTCCAATTATTGATAAGAAACGTCTCGAAATTACAAAAGTACAAGATTCAAAACGCAAAGTACAAGATATTAAATTGTACGCGAGGACGTTCGAAAATCCGGAACCGGGACCAGAGTCAACTCTTAACGCTCGACGCAACGGACTAAAAATTACAAGTTAACTATGTATATAAATATAATATAATATATAATTAATTATATTAATTATATATATATTATATTTATATATATAAAACCGTCGGCAGAGAAACTCCAAGGGTGTGAGCTATTAATACATCCTCCGCGACTCGCGGAGTTTGAAGGGGTTTTTGCCGCGAGTCGCGGAGCCCCAATTTTCAACTCTGGCTATAAAGCCAACCGAATTCTGATCAAATTTCATCATCTTTTTCTTCCTCTTCATACGTAAAATTTATATTTATATTTATAATTTATATTTTAATTTTAATTATAATTCTAATAATAAGGGTATGTTAGCGAATGTTGTAAGGGTGTAAGTCGAAATTCTGTCCGTGTAACGCTACGCTATTTTTAATCATTGTAAGTTATGTTCAACCTTTTTACATTAATGTCTCGTAGCTAAGTTATTATTATGCTTATTTAAAACGAAGTAATCATGATGTTGGGCTAATTACTAAAATTGGGTAATTGGGCTTTGTACCATAATTGGGGTTTGGACAAAAGAACGACACTTGTGGAAATTAGACTATGGGCTATTAGTGGGCTTTATATTTGTTTAACTAAATGATAGTTTGTTAATGTTAATATAAAGATTTACAATTGGGCGTCCCTATAAATTACCATATACACTCAATCGGACACGATGGGCGGGGTATTTATATGTATGAATAATCGTTCATTTAACCGGACACGGGAATGAATTAATAGCCACTAGAATAATTAAAACAGGGGTGAAATTACATTCAAGGGTAATTGGTGTAATTGTTAACAAAGTAGTAAAACCTTGGTTTACACGCAGTCGATAACCTGGTGTATTCATTAAACAAAGTATTAAAACCTTGTTACAATTCGAATCCCCAATTAGTTGGAATATTTAACTTCGGGTATAATAATAATTTGACAAGGACACTTGCAATTTATATTTATGACTGATGGACTGTTATGGACAAAAACCAGACGGACATATTGAATAATCCAGGACAAAGGACAATTAACCCATGGGCATAAAACTAAAATCAACACGTCAAACACCATGATTACGGAAGTTTAAATAAGCATAATTCTTTTATTTCATATTTAATTTCCTTTATTTTATATTTAATTGCACTTCTAATTATCGCACTTTTATTTATTGTTATTTAATCGTACTTTTAATTATCGTACTTTTTAATTATCGCAATTTTATTTTATCGCATTTTTATTATTCGCAATTTCATTATCGTTATTTACTTTACGCTTTAATTTAAGTCTTGTATTTATTTTATATTTTACATTAGGTTTTAACTGCGACTAAAGTTTTAAAATCGACAAACCGGTCATTAAACGGTAAAAACCCCCCTTTATAATAATAATATTACTTAAATATATATTTGTATTTTTATAAAAGTAAACTAATATAGCGTTGAGCTTTGTTTAAAGATTTCCCTGTGGAACGAACCGGACTTACTAAAAACTACACTACTGTACGATTAGGTACACTGCCTATAAGTGTTGTAGCAAGGTTTAAGTATATCCATTCTATAAATAAATAAATATCTTGTGTAAAATTGTATCGTATTTAATAGTTTTTCCTAGTAAAATATAAACTATTTTATATACACCTCGCATAACACCAAGTATTTTTGGCGCCGCTGCCGGGGAACATCTTAAAAGCCGGAAGCGTAACGCTAATATAGAAAAAAAAAAAAAAAAATTTTAGTTTACTTTTATTAAAATTCGCTTTTGTAAAAATACGTTTTAATTATTCAAAAATATAAAAAAGAAAAAACAAAAATATAAGCATTTTTTAAGATTTTGTTAAATATTTAAGTTTTATAAGTTTCTTTATTTCTATTTTAGTTTATAAAAATATAAGTTTTATTTTAAAATCTTTTATTTATTTAAAAAACAGAAAACATAAAAAAAAAAAAAAATAAAGAAAAACGCGTAAAAAATTGAAAGCTGTCAACAGAATTTCTGAACCCCGCGACTCGCGGGGTTTTCCTCATTAATCACCGCAACTTGCGGAGACCATCTGACACGCGAACAGAAACTCTAAAACTGCATTAATTACGGGTTATTTTAATTAATTATTATTATTATTATTACCTAATTATTATTATTATTATTATTAGTTTTAGTTTTATTTTTACTTTTTATTTAATTTATGTATTTTGTTTAATTAGTTTTATTAAAATTTGTAAAATTAATAGTTTAATAAAATAAATAATATAAAAATAATATTTTTATAAAAATTGTACTTTTTACAACTTTTTGTATATTTTTATATTTTGTCCCTTTTTAATCGTTGTAGCGTAAAATTTGTATTTTTTTTAGCTCATATTTAATTTTAAACTTAGTTTTTGCTATAGTTATTTTTACTCCTAGATTTTTAGGCTTTGCCGTAGAATTCCTTAAGTGCTTTTTCTTTAGACTAAGATTTAGGTGCTTTAGAATTTTGCGACGCCTTTTTAAGTTTTAGTTTCTTTTTAAGTTATTTCCATTTGGGATTTAGTTTTTCCTGTAAGCTTTAATATTTTTAGACCTTTTACTATGTATCAATTATCATTCCAATTAGTAATTTCAATTTGCGATTATAATTTTAAGTTAGTTGTAGTAATAAGGTTAGGTTAGTTAAGTATTTTTAAGTTTTTATAAGTTTCTTTTATTTTTCCGTCACCTTTTATTTTTCAACCATTTTTCTTTTTCGACCTTTTGCGACGAACTCTTTTTCTCTCTTATTTCTCGCTATTCTAGTTTTTAGGACTTAGATTTTTTTCTACTTCTTATCTAAATTTCTTAAAATTACGAAAATTTATTTTAAGTGGTTAAATTAATAGACATCAAAATTTTCTGGTTCGTAGTAATAGTTGGATTTGTACGTGGACCGGGTTATTGGAGCCAAACAGTCCTCAATTATATTGAGACCAAACGAATCCTGCCCCTCTGCTGCATCTTTTGGCTATTCGAAACGTGGGCAAAATCAGAAAAGTCTATTGATTGGATAACTTATTATAATTTTTCTTTCCTTTTAAAAACTAATAGGATATTCTGTGAATGCACCGAGCAAGACGTTCATCACCTTTTGTACGTTCACCACCTGTAACTCGATCAAGACATCGTTTAACAAATATAACCGCCGTTGATTTTTCTTTAGAATCATCATCCAGTCAACCAAGTACTTCAGTTCAAATTTCCGATAATCCATTTTTTGAACCCAACCTCACAATTGAGAATCCAGAGAATATTCAGGAACGGTTCGTAGATCCTGAACCATTAAACTTTCCTCCGGAACCACCAATCATTCAAACAGAGATTGTTGAGGAACGAACCATTAAATCAGAATCATCTAGTGATACCGATTCAACAAATTCAATTATGGAGAATCTGGAACCTTTAAGTATGGAAGACCGAATGAGAGCTAAACGCACTGGCCAAGGTCACGCAATTACTCATCCAGACATTAATGCGCCAGATTATGAAATCAAAGGACAAATTCTACACATGGTGACTAATCAATGCCAATTTAGTGGTGCGCCGAAGGAAGATCCAAATGAACATCTACGTACCTTTAATAGGATCTGCACACTATTTAAAATCCGAGAAGTGGAGGATGAACAGATATATCTCATGTTATTTCCCTGGACTTTAAAGGGAGAAGCCAAAGATTGGTTGGAATCGTTACCTGAAGGGGCGATCGATACATGGGATGTTTTAATTGACAAATTTCTTAAGCAATTCTTTCCTGCATCTAAAGCCGTAAGACTTCAAGCAGAAATTGTTACGTTCACACAGAAACCAAATGAAACTCTATATGAAGAAAGAGAAACTCTATCCGAGTAAAATGAAGAAAGAGAAACTTGAAGCCGAGCAATCCAAATTCTTGGATATGTTTAAACAGATAAATGTAAATCTTCCTTTCATTGATGTGATTTCAGGAATGCCTAGATATGCTAAATTCTTGAAAGATCTAATCTCAAATAGAAAGAAAATGGAAGAACTCTCGGCTGTCACTATGAATGCTAATTGTTCAGCAGTGCTGTTGAATAAGATACCAGAAAAACTATCTGATCCAGGAAGTTTCACAATTCCATGTTTTCTGGGTAGTCTTAGTTCAATAGAAGCATTGGCAGACTTAGGTGCTAGTATAAATCTAATGCCGTATTCACTATACGCTAAACTAGACCTTGGAGAATTGAAACCAACAAGAATAAGTATACAACTAGCCGACCGATCAATAAAATATCCTAGAGGGATAATGGAGAACATGCTAGTTAAAGTTGGTACTTTAGTATTTCCAGTAGATTTTGTTGTTTTGGACATGGAAGAAGATTCTCAAGTTCCTCTCATATTAGGAAGACCATTCTTAAACACGGCTAAAGCAATGATAGACGTGTTTGGTAAGAAACTGACCCTAAGTATAGAGGACGAGAGTGTTACCTTTTCAGTTGATAGAGCAATGCAACAACCACAATCTGCAGATGATACATGTTATTATATTCAAACTATAGATGCACATGCAGAATTATTAGAAGAATTTCCAGAATTACAAGGAACAGGAGAATGTTCTTTAGGAGAAGGTAATGAACCAATTGATGAAGCTGAAATGTTAGCTACACTTATAGCTAATGGATATGAACCAACAACAGAAGAAATTCAAATGCTAAAAGAAGAAGACAGATATCGATATAAATCATCGATAGAAGAACCTCCGAAATTAGAGTTAAAGCCACTTCCAAACCATTTGGAATACGCTTATTTACATGGTGAATCTGAATTACCTGTAATAATATCGTCTTCTCTTACTGAAAATGAAAAATCACAACTCATTTCTGTGTTGAAAGCTCATAAACCAGCCATTGCATGGAAGATTCATGATATTAAAGGAATAAGTCCTTCGTATTGCACACATAAAATCCTTATGGAAGAAAGTCATAAAACGTATGTGCAACGCCAACGAAGACTAAATCCTAATATGCAAGATGTAGTTAAGAAAGAGATTATTAAACTGCTAGATGCAGGTTTGATATATCCAATTTCTGATAGTCCATGGGTAAGCCCAGTTCAATGCGTACCTAAGAAGGGTGGCATGACTGTCATTACAAATGAGAAAAATGAGCTTATTCCTACTAGGACTGTAACAGGATGGCGTGTATGTATTGATTATAGAAAATTAAATGACGCCACCAGAAAAGATCACTTTCCCTTACCTTTCATAGATCAAATGTTGGAAAGATTAGCCGGAAATAGTTACTATTGTTTTCTAGATGGATTTTCCGGATATTTTCAAATTCCAATAGCACCCGAAGATCAAGAGAAAACCACATTCACGTGCCCTTATGGTACTTTTGCTTACAAACGCATGCCATTTGGACTTTGTAACGCCCCTGCAACCTTTCAAAGGTGTATGATGGCGATTTTTCATGACATGATAGAAGAATGCATGGAAGTTTTCATGGATGACTTTTCAGTCTTCGGTGATACATTTAAATCATGTCTAGTTAATCTGGAACGAATGCTAATTAGATGCGAAAAATCAAATCTAGTACTTAATTGGGAGAAATGCCATTTCATGGTTAAAGAAGGCATCGTTCTTGGACATAAAATTTCAAAAGAAGGAATCGAAGTGGATAGAGCTAAAGTAGATGTAATTGCTAAACTTCCACATCCCACCAATGTTAGAGGAGTTAGGAGTTTTCTAGGGCATGCCGGTTTTTACCGACGTTTCATAAAAGATTTTTCTAAAATTGCCACTCCTATGAATAAACTCCTAGAAAAGGATGCGCCATTCATCTTTTCAGATGAATGTATCAAATCTTTTAATATTCTTAAAGAAAAACTCACTAATGCACCGATCATGATAACACCAAATTGGAATCTAATATTTGAACTAATGTGCGATGCAAGTGATTTTGCAATGGGAGCCGTTTTAGGACAAAGGATTGAAAAACGATTTCAACCTATATATTATGCTAGTAAGACGTTACAAGGAGCACAAACGAACTATACAACTACTGAAAAAGAACTCCTTGCTATTGTCTTTGCTTTTGACAAATTTCGATCATATCTCGTTCTAGCAAAAACGGTGGTCTATACCGACCATTCTGCTCTTAGATACCTATTTTCAAAACAAGATGCTAAACCAAGATTAATCCGTTGGATCTTACTCTTACAAGAGTTTGATATTGAAATCAGAGATAAAAGAGGAGCAGAAAATCTCGCCGCTGATCATCTTTCTCGTCTTGAAAATCCCGAATTAGAAGTTCTAAATGAATCAGCCATACAAGACAACTTTCCTGATGAATATCTATTGAAGATAGATTATAAAGAAATCCCATGGTTTGCAGACTATGCAAACTACTTAGTTTGTGGATTCCTTGAAAAAGGATTATCGTACCAAAGACGAAAGAAATTCTTCAGTGATATAAAACACTATTTCTGGGAAGATCCACATCTGTTTAAAAGTTGTCCCGATGGAATAATACGCCGATGTGTATTTGGAGATGAAGCTAGTAAAATATTAAACCATTGTCACACAGGACCAACAGGAGGGCATTATGGGCCTCAACTAACAGCAAGAAAAGTTTATGAAGCTGGATTCTATTGGCCTACAATTTACAAAGACGCACACCTTCTTTGCAAATCCTGTGATGCATGTCAAAGGACCGGAAAAATAAGTCAACGTGATGAAATGCCACAAAATGTCATCCAAGTATGTGAAGTATTTGACATTTGGGGTATTGACTTTATGGGTCCATTTCCAAAATCTCATAATAATCTATATATACTCGTAGCCATTGATTATGTATCTAAATGGGCGGAAGCACAAGCTCTCCCAACTAACGATGCACGAGTTGTAGTCAACTTTTTAAAACGTCTTTTTGCAAGGTTTGGAACACCGAAAGCTTTAATAAGTGATCGGGGTACTCATTTCTGTAATAATCAACTTGAGAAAGTTCTTAAAAGATATGGAGTAACTCATAAAATCTCCACCGCATATCATCCACAAACAAGTGGACAAGTTGAAAATACCAACCGAGCTTTAAAACGTATTCTAGAGAAAACCGTAGGATCAAATCCAAAGGAATGGTCCATTAAATTGGAGGATGCACTCTGGGCTTTTAGAACAGCCTACAAAACTCCAATTGGAACCACACCTTTTAGACTTGTTTATGGAAAAGCATGTCATCTTCTAGTAGAAATTGAACACAAAGCATTTTGGGCTTTGAAGACATGTAATCTTGATTTACATGAAGCCGGACGTCTACGATTAAGTCAACTAAATGAATTAGAAGAATTAAGACATGAAGCATACGAAAATTCGTTAATCTATAAAGAAAGAACGAAGAAATGGCATGATAAAAGAATCAGAAGTTCAAAAGAATTTAAAGAAGGAGACAGAGTTCTTCTTTTCAATTCACGATTCAAGCTATTTCCTGGAAAATTGAAATCAAGATGGTCTGGACCATTCATAGTCAAAAGAGTTTTCCCATACGGAACGATAGAATTAATAAATTCAAATGGGATTGAATTTAAAGTTAATGGTCACAGAGTTAAACATTACATACATGGTCCGATGGAAGTCGACAACGAAGTTAATCACAATTTCGACACCACAGCTAACTAAGTGTGGGGAGAATCAAGTCTTTAAAGGATAATATGTATTTCTGTTAGAGTTAGATTGTCTGTTTTCGTGTAGTTCTCGAAAATGGAACACGTATGGTCTTTCCCTAGCAGACCCTAAAGAACTAGTCTTCTCCCCCCATTCTGAATTTTTATTTTTTTTTAGGTTTTTACGAAATGAAGACTGCCTGTGAACTAAACCATGGTCTAATGCTACACGCTTTGATCACTAAAAGAAATAATGACATACTACCGAGTGAATTAGTATCAGTAATCAGAGAAAGAATGGACGGAGTTAGAAAAGGATCCAGATGCGAAGATAATAAGTTACAATTTGGTAAAGGAAAATCAAAATCCGCAGCGAAAAGAAGAGCACGACACCTAGAACGATGTCACAAATGCGGAAAATGGTCACATGGAGGTAAATGTTCAAATAATCAAACCTATTCAAATACCGAATTTGTTACTTTATGCAGAGACGGACCGTTCATATGTTTAGAAGAAAAGACACTGAATGCTCGAGGTTACGCCTATGCAGCCATGGAAAATCAATTAAACCGACTATCTTATGAATGGAATAGATCATATAACTAAAAAATCTATTTCACAGGTATGTCTGTACAGTTTTTATTTTTATTTTTATTTTTAACCTTTTGATAATAAACGCTAATTTGTTCGCTAAAAAGTATTAAATTGGTATTGAATAAAATTAGGTTTGGCGACCGAAATTATTGATATCATTCAAAAATTTATTACATCACTGCGAAATTTAACGTTTATTCTTAAGGTATAAATATCTTTAATCAATCAACCCAAAATATTTCAAAAATTCGTCATGAGTTAAATTAGGTCTTGGAACCGAAATTACTTTACCGAAAAGAGGGGCGCATATTTTTGATAATATTTGATTGATTAAAGTGGGATAAAAAGACAAAAAGATTTTTAATTTTATTTTTACCATGTTTTTAAAATTAATATTTAAATCTTAAATTAATATTGTAAACTTTGTAAAAACAATATATTTAAAATTGTAAATATTTGAAAAATTAATATAAGTTTGGTATGAATTTATAATATGAATTTTTAAATTAAGTTCGGTGTGAATTTTTAATTTTTAAAATATGAAATTTTAATTTTATGCAATTCAAATTTTAAGTTTGGTGTGAATTTTTAATTTTTAATTGTTAATTTTGAATTTTATATTTAAGTTGTGTGAATTTAAAAACAAAAATTTACTTTATCTCATTAAGTTAAAAATATGATTTTTAAAATTCGTCGTAAGTTGAAGACTAGGTCTTTGAACCAAAATTGCTTTACCCAAGGAAGGGACGAGAACTTTTATTATCATTATTTTTAATCTTATTGATTTAAAGTATGCCAAAAACATTGAAAAAACCCAAAAATCTTAGCTTTTAAAACAATCGCTACAAAAAGACAAATTTTAAAATTTTGTCGAGGGACGGACTAGGACATCGATCCGAAACGACCTCGTCCTAAATAACAAGGGAAACAAAATTTTAAAATTAATTACTAAATTGTTTTAATAAGTTAAAGATTAAAAAAAAAAAAAAAAAAAAAAAAAAAAAAAAGAGCAAACTCCGCGACTCGCGGAGTTTGAGGTGCAAAACCTCCGCGACTCGCGGAGAGACCGGATTACAGAAAAAAAAAATAAGAGCTGCAAACGATCAGTTCACTCACCCACACACAAAACAGAAATATACTGCGAAAAAAGAACCCGAAAATACCCGAAAATCACCCCCAAAAATCCCAATTTTTAACCGTTAATCACCAAATTTTTTGCTAAAATCATGTTGAGAAGGATGATATCTAAGAATTACTCAAGAAAAACGGTAAATTTCTACACCTAAACACCATTTAATTCGAAATTTTGTGTTCTTGAGCTATTTTTTCCCCAATTTGATTTTGATGCTTTTTAGTGTAATTAGACTTAAATTGTTTATGTATTATGCTTGTATAGCCTAGATTGATGCTGTTTAACATGATTAGAAGCCTTAAACTTCAAATTTTGAATAATCTAGGGTTTGTGTTCTTGAGCAAATTTGGGGCTTTTTGATATAAACAGGTTATGGCCGATTTTTGTCATGAATTGTTGCTAAATTAAGTAGTGTAACATGTCTAGGTAGTTAAATGATCCAAACTTTGAGCCTAAACATGATTTTGAGAATTAAAGTGGACTTTTTCAAGTCCAAAATTCATGAACTTGATTTTTGAAAGATAATGCCATTTGAGACTTGTTTGATTGCTAGTAATGATTATTTTGACATGTTATTTGAGTTGAATGCTTATGAACTTGGCGAAAATTTTCGTATATGCTTATTTGAAAAAGTGTAGATTTGATAAAAATATGAAAATGAGCTTAAGTTTGATATAAATTGATAATGTCATTGTAATTATTTTGATTGATGATTTTGCTGACACTAATGCATATTTGGATGCACAAAATTTGTGTTTGATGTGTTTTGCAGAATGAAAGGGGTGAATCTTCATCCCAAGCCCGCCATGCTCCTGCTGAGAATTTGGAACAACAGGAGGTAGATAACTACTACAAGCAGGATGTACCTCATCCAGTCATGACCTTTTCCGATATGCATTTGGAAGAGTTGCACCCGAACCTGAGATTTGACAGACTTTGGATAGATTATCCAAAATATCAACGGGGTTTGCATACTCTTCACTCCAAGGTTGTTGAGGTACCGAGGGTCATAGAATGGGGACCCTTAGAAGCTGTAGAATTGGCCGGGCCAATTAGGGAATTACTTGTACAGAGGTATGGTAATTCTTCTTTTAATGACTGGATATGTTTATTCACCATACGCAGACCTGTATATAAAGTATGGTGTGAAGAGTTGTTATGTAGTATAGAGTTGAATGATCGGGTAGCTAGTTTAACCGATCGTTCTTTTATTAGATTTTTGTTAGGCGGTTCGATGCGCCACATGTCTTTACTGGACATGGCTCAGGCTTTACGTATATATACGCCTGAGGAGTTAGCGTCTGCCGATTGTAGAGGATTGATACTAAACGGTAGAAAGATAGATGAGAATTTTGATACACACGGTGTGTGGAGTCAAATGACAAGCCATCACCGTTTCAAAGGGGGAAACTACTCTTATTTGGATATAGATAGAGCCGAATTAAGAGTGATACATAGGTTTTTAGCTAATTCGATTACACAAAGGGGTAAAAACAAAGAAAAGGTAAATGAACAAGATTTGTTTTACCATATGTGTATTCGAGACCCACAGAGCGCTGTAAGTATACCATATTGTGTGGGTTATTATTTATCAGCTATGGTTCGGGGGATGCGACCACATAGCATAATAGGAGGTGGTATTTTTATTACTTTGATTGGTGAATATCTCGGTGTGGATATAAGTCGGGGGGGATTATTACTAGAAGAGCCGGAACCCCGCGACACTATAGGTTTAAATGTATACCATGGTGCGAAAGTTTTGAAGCGGCGAAATAACGCCGCAGTACGATACCATGGTAGACATCCACAGGTGGAGAGAAACCAGGAACAAGGTAATGTAGGAGGGGGGAATGAGATGCAAGAAATGCATAGGTTTATAGCTTCTCAGGAATACGAAAATGCTAGACAGAGAGCATTTGAAGATTGGCAAGTTCATCAGAACCAGATCATAGTGCATTGCCAACATATAGGTAGAAACTATATTCCTACACCGAAACCCGTCTTCCCTCCTTGGTCGATAGAGATGCAGCCACCATATCCTACGTATGACCCTGCCGAAGCATTCTATAGCACTTATGGTTATGCGTGGAACCCCTATTGGTACCAATATCATCCTTAGTTTACTTATTATTATTATTTTTTTTTTTTTTTGTAATTTGTAATTATTGATACGTTTAATATTTTTGTTAATATTGTAATCATTTTTATAATTGTCTAACTTTTATTCTTAGACTTTAATAATTTTTGAACGTGGGGTAATATACCAAACTTCAAAAATATGTATATATGTTTGCAGTTTATCTTATGTACACAACAGGGTAAAACAACGCATTTTCAAAGACTGGCATTAAGTTCAGCAAAAGCAACTAATTTTGACGACAAGATGCAAAATATATGTGAATTAACAACAAGACGGAATGAACAAATGATGTGCACCATTTATCATTCAGCAAACAAACGCCAATATATTTGGAAACTTTGGTAAAATTTAATCATTTTCACACAAATCACCCTCAATAATTTAAATAGTTACTGATTTCTTGCAAATGAGGGCATTGCAAGATCTTAAGTGTGGGAAGGGATTAAATTCTTTCGGATTTTAAAAATTTTTTACTTTATACACTTCGTTACCATTAAAAATACTAGTAAAGCAGTAGTTGTATTAGAATCTAGTGCTCTCTGATAAAAAAGAACAGCCCTAGTCTTATATACTGACTACCCAATTCTAGTAAAATTTTTCAAAATTTTCAATTAAATGAATTCAAAATCATGTTTATACATATTTATGAACGATAAAACTAGGTTTTAACACCGAAATTATTGTTACCTCGGAAAGGACATAAATTGAGAAACAAACTAAAATGTTAAAATTCATTTAAAATGGAATAGAGGACGATAAAAAGAAAAATAAAAAGCCAAGTGTGGGAAAATTTACCAAGTTATTTTAAACATATGTCACATATATCTGTAACAAATAACTGAAAATACTTTTGCTTTGGACTAAACTAAACTGTTTTACCCGATGAAAGAAAAGAAGAGATGGATCTACACGATGAATCAATTCCATCATTAAAAGGAAGTAAAGTCTTCCGAAAAAGACACGCGCTTCTTGATTTAGGTCATGAAGTTGTCGTCCAGACCAGCTGTAGGTTGACGAAAAATCTAGAAAAGTCATCACTAAAATCAGCAGGAAATCCACGGACCTCAGCATTAAACAGGGTCGCCAAGTGGTCAGATTTATCCTAACCATGAGAAGGATTTATCTCGTACAATGGGGAGGCACCATGCAAATTAGCTGGATAAGACTAATGAATCAGATCCCCAGAAAGGATAATCTCCTTAAAGATTAAAAATCAGCTTTTAAGACTGATATTACTCAATCCTAGAGATTGACCTTAAAGATTGAGAATTACAAACTCATGGAATTCGATGATATCTAAACTCGAGCTTGAACGAGAAAATATTTTGATCAAAATTATAAACCGATTTGTTTTCTGAAAACCCTATTTTCAATGCGTTCATTACCATTGAACGTAAAATCCTAGGAATTCACCTGGAATTCATTAGGTCACCTGAACCAAATCGGGTGTCAACCGTAAGAACGGTGGTTGCATAGTGGTCAAAGACAGGACCTTGTGCCAGACCGAAAAATTATAAGGGTGAGCTTTACTATTGCTCCTACCAAGGATAGTAATTGCGTCCGACACGTTATAGACCATAATCAAAAGCATGTCACGGGACATTGCCTTAACAGTTGCTTGTTCAACGCTTTCCTTTACAACCGGACGGTAGTTTGCCGAAAGGTAATATACGGAACAAGTAAACTGGACGTGTTGCTTTCCAAATACAAGGTTAGCAAGTGGGTGACACAAAACAGCAAGTTTTGAGCTAAAATTTTCAAATCTAAAACCCACCAAACCCACAAAAATATTTTGCAAACACCGGTAAAGGGTTATTCCGGAAAACTTATCTAGGGTAAAAACTAGATTTAATTTTCAAAAGATCAAATGTTTTCATAAAGATCCAATTTCCTTAATGGATCTAAATTTTTATAGTCATGTGGGACTGTAAACCATATCATTACTACCATTGTTTATACCGCCGTATAGAAATCACTGATGTACAAAGTGTGAAGAATAAAGAAGTGATTCTAGTGTTTCAAGACGATATTGCTTGAGGACAAGCAACGCTCAAGTGTGGGAATATTTGATAATGCTAAAAACGAACATATATTTCATAGCATTATTCCTCAAGAAAGACAAGCTTTTAGTTGCAATTGTTCTATTTACAAGTGATATTCGTTTGTATAATAAAAGGTGAAGACAAAAGACAGATTCGACGAATTGAAGACGCAAACGACCAAAAAGCTCAAAAGTACAAAAGACAATCAAAAAGGTTCCAATTATTGATAAGAAACATCTCGAAATTACAAAAGTACAAGATTCAAAACGCAAAGTACAAGATATTAAATTGTACGCGAGGACGTTCGAAAATCCGGAACCGGGACCAGAGTCAACTCTTAACGCTCGACGCAACGGACTAAAAATTACAAGTTAACTATGTATATAAATATAATATAATATATAATTAATTATATTAATTATATATATATTATATTTATATATATAAAACCGTCGGCAGAGAAACTCCAAGGGTGTGAGCTGTTAATACATCCTCCGCGACTCGCGAAGTTTGAAGGGGTTTTTGCCGCGAGTCGCGGAGCCCCAATTTTCAACTCTGGCTATAAAGCCAACCGAATTCTGATCAAATTTCATCATCTTTTTCTTCCTCTTCATACGTAAAATTTATATTTATATTTATAATTTATATTTTAATTTTAATTATAATTCTAATAATAAGGGTATGTTAGCGAATGTTGTAAGGGTGTAAGTCGAAATTCTGTCCGTGTAACGCTACGCTATTTTTAATCATTGTAAGTTATGTTCAACCTTTTTACATTAATGTCTCGTAGCTAAGTTATTATTATGCTTATTTAAAACGAAGTAATCATGATGTTGGGCTAATTACTAAAATTGGGTAATTGGGCTTTGTACCATAATTGGGGTTTGGACAAAAGAACGACACTTGTGGAAATTAGACTATGGGCTATTAATGGGCTTTATATTTGTTTAACTAAATGATAGTTTGTTAATGTTAATATAAAGATTTACAATTGGGCGTCCCTATAAATTACCATATACACTCAATCGGACACGATGGGCGGGGTATTTATATGTATGAATAATCGTTCATTTAACCGGACACGGGAATGAATTAATAGCCACTAGAATAATTAAAACAGGGGTGAAATTACATTCAAGGGTAATTGGTGTAATTGTTAACAAAGTAGTAAAACCTTGGTTTACACGCAGTCGATAACCTGGTGTATTCATTAAACAAAGTATTAAAACCTTGTTACAATTCGAATCCCCAATTAGTTGGAATATTTAACTTCGGGTATAATAATAATTTGACAAGGACACTTGCAATTTATATTTATGACTGATGGACTGTTATGGACAAAAACCAGACGGACATATTGAATAATCCAGGACAAAGGACAATTAACCCATGGGCATAAAACTAAAATCAACACGTCAAACATCATGATTACGGAAGTTTAAATAAGCATAATTCTTTTATTTCATATTTAATTTCCTTTATTTTATATTTAATTGCACTTCTAATTATCGCACTTTTATTTATTGTTATTTAATCGCACTTTTAATTATCGTACTTTTTAATTATCGCAATTTTATTTTATCGCATTTTTATTATTCGCAATTTCATTATCGTTATTTACTTTACGCTTTAATTTAAGTCTTGTATTTATTTTATATTTTACATTAGGTTTTAACTGCGACTAAAGTTTTAAAATCGACAAACCGGTCATTAAACGGTAAAAACCCCCCTTTATAATAATAATATTACTTAAATATATATTTGTATTTTTATAAAAGTAAACTAATATAGCGTTGAGCTTTGTTTAAAGATTTCCCTGTGGAACGAACCGGACTTACTAAAAACTACACTACTGTACGATTAGGTACACTGCCTATAAGTGTTGTAGCAAGGTTTAAGTATATCCATTCTATAAATAAATAAATATCTTGTGTAAAATTGTATCGTATTTAATAGTTTTTCCTAGTAAAATATAAACTATTTTATATACACCTCGCATAACACCAATTACTAAAACCAATATATTTAAGTTTTTAAATATTTTAAAAATTAATTTTTTCAATATAAGTTTGTAAAATTAATGTATAAAAATATTAATGATATTTATATGAATTTTTAATTTTATGCATTTTAAATTTAAGTTTGGTGTAAATTTAAAAACAAAAATGTATTATATTTCATTAAGTTAAAAATATGATTTCTAAAAATTCGTCGTGAGTTGAAGACTAGGTCGTTGAACCGAAATTGCTTAACCCAAGGGAGGGACGAGAAATTTTGTTATCATTATTTTTAATCTTATTGAATTAAAGTATGCCAAAAACATTAAAAAAACCAAAAATCTTTGCTTTTAAAACAACGCTTTAAAGTGACAAATTTTAAAATTTTGTCGAGAGACAAACTAGGACAAAGATCCGAAATGCCCTCATTCTAAAAGAAAACAAATTTTTAAAATTATTTAATTGTTTTATAAGTAAAAGGTTTTATTAAAAAAAAAAAAAAAGGTCAGGACCCCATGCGATCGCATGGGATATACCCTACAGATCCATGCGATCGCATGGGGTTTGCACTACACAACCATGTGGTCGCATGGCCCTGAATATCTGGACAGAAACAAAAGCTCATCGAGCTATTCTGTCTTCCCACTTCAACACACACACATACACGAAAACTCTCCCAAACACCCTCAATTTTCACCAATTTTTCACCAAAATCAACGAAATTCGTCACAATAATCCGCTATAATCATGTCTTTTCTCAGATGGGGAAGCAGGAAGGTAAGAATTTCACCCCTAAACTCGTAAATTTCCTACTTTTTGTGATAATTTTAATTAATTGCAATAATTTGATTTTGTTAATTTCTTGTATAATTAGAGTTAAATTGTTAGTATATTATGCATGTATAACCTGGATTGATGCTATTTAACACGATTTGAAGCCAAAAACATCAAAAATTTTAGAAATCTAGGGTTTGTGTTCTTGAGCAATTTGGAGCTTTTTGATATAAACAGGTTATGGCTAATTTTTGTTATGAATTAGTACTAAATTAAGTAGTGTAACATGTTTAGGTTGTTAATTGATCCAAACTTTAATCCTAAACATGATTTTTGAGAATTAAAGTGGACTTTTTATGTCTAAAATTCATGAACTTGATTATTTTGTTATAAATGCCATTTGAAACTTGTTTAATTGCTAGTAATGGTTATTTTAACATGTTATTTGAGTTGAATGTTTATGAACTTTGTATACCTTTTCATATATGCTTATTTAAAAAATTGTAAAATTAATAAAAATATGAAAATGAGTATAAGTTTAATATGGATTAAACATGTTATTGTAATTGTTTTAATTTGTTATTTTGCTAACACTAATGCATATTTGGATGCACAAATTTTGTGTTTAATGTGTTTTGCAGAGAAATACAGATACGGAAAATGCATCATCGTCTAGGCAATCTGATCCGGAACCACAGCCAGAGATGCAATATCACGAACCGGAACAACAACCTGAACAACAACAACATTATGATCAACACGTGCCATACTATGAAGCAGAACCACAATTTTTTATTACCTACATAGTATTTCCCGTTCACCATATAATAGAACACCCAACAATTCATGAAGAATAGTTGCATCCTAATTTAAGATTTGATAAAAGTTGGAGAGATTACCCGACGTACTAAAGTAACAAATTTAAGCTTTGGACCAAAAATGTAGAAGTACCAAGGGTAATAGATTGGGAGCCTTTGGAAAGGGTCCACCTAGCTAACCCAGTTAGGCAGCATCTAATCCAAAGGTATGGCAGCTCTTCTTTTTCCGATTGGGAACGTTTATTTACCACTCGTAGGCTTGTATATAAGGAGTGGTGTGTTGAACTAATGAGTACTATAGCTTTTAATAAGGATGTAGATTGGTTAGACGATAAGAGTTTTCTTAGATTTTTACTTGGCCGTAGGATGTACAGGATGTCCATGCTGGACATGGCCAGGGCTTTACAGATTTACACTCCCGCTGAATTACTATCACCTGATTGTACAAATTTGATTTATCATGGTGAGAGAGTAGATAGAAATTTTGACGCTAACGCCATCTGGAGGCGTATGTCAAATTTTAATGTGTTTACGCGGGGAGGATGACACTCCTATTTAGATATTAATAAAGCCGAGCTTCGTATAATACATAGATTCTTAGCAAACTCAATTACACAAAGAGGTAACAACAAGGAGAAAATGACCTTACACGATATATTTTACCTTAAGTGCATTCGAGACACTAGAGGCTTTGTTAATATCCCCTACTGTGTTGGTTTTTATCTGTCCAAAATGGTGGAAGGTATACAGGACGGGGGAATAATAGGAGGAGGTATTTTTGTTACTCTCATTGGAGAGTATTTAGGTGTAGATAGGGAACAAGGGGTTCCAATGATGGTGGTTAGGGAACAAGACGAGACTTTAAGTTTGCAAGTCTATCAAGGTGCAAAGGTATTGACTAGGAGACGCAATCAGGCAATACCATATCAGGGCCGCCATCCACAGGTGGAAAGGGGTTCGGATGAGGAGATAGAGGAAGCGGATGACATTAGGGATGTCATTAGGGATAGTGCTACTGACGTTTTCCAGTGTATAGATGAGGTAGAAATGACTAATTGTAGCGACCCGACCAAATCATCATTGATGGCGCCGTCTACTTAGGTCCCGTTACGTGGTCATAAGTCTTTAAAACAACGTTTGACCAAAAGATATGTCGCATTCATTTCAAATGTAAAGGTTGTTCAAGTTCACAAGAATAGTTCCACCACAAGTTACGATACAAAGTTTTAAGTACAAATGAAACTTATGCGACACAATTTAAAAGTATCCAAAAGACGCTCCATGTATGCATATATACTCGACATCCAATGCAAGTATCAAAATAATGAGCGGAAGCATGTATCATGTATCGTTCAAGGACCTGAGAAAAACATAGAAATCTGTCAACGAAAACGTTGGTGAAATCATAGGTTTAAGTAAGTAAGTACAAGTGAACCACAAGATTTGCAACCATGAGATAATAGTAATACATTCCAAAAGTTTGTTTCACGAGCACCCAATTATCAATGCTTAACATTCCTTCCATAGAACCCCATCACAATAGTGTTAGAACATACACTGTTTCTCGAAAATACATTTCATTCGTAAACGGTAGCGAACCGTTTGAATGAGGGTTTGTCAAACCCATATGGCCATATAACATAAGTTCTCGCTTACACCCGGCAAGTGTAACTAATGATAATCGAATTGAGGATTTTTGTTCAAACTCGTATGTAGAATGTTTGTTTTCCTGTACTTGTGTTCACTTAGTAAAAAGAAACGTTTATGTTTTTCTCATCCCAAATGTAAGTGCAAAAGAGTAAAAGTGGGACTATGATCTCACCTTGAGTGCACGTACGAAAAGTACTTCACAAAATAACGTGTGCGAAGGATAGTGCTAGTCTTGACCTAAACAAATAGGTCGTATCAATAACGGTAAACACGATAGGTCAAAGATGTTCAATTAGTCCTATGGCTCGTTACGACTCGATTATGTAGCATGTGAAATCAAATTGTCAAGTTTCATGCAAGATACAAGTATATAAACAAGTTAGGAAGGTTGCATAATCATTTGGTTAAGTTTGACAAAAAGTCAAACTTTGGTCGGTCAAAGTCAACGAAAAAGTCAACACGTTCGGGTCGGGTCCCGAACTATTTTTCTGAGGTTTTTAATCATGTATGAGCATGTTAGAACAAGTTACATGTGAATCGGAGGTCGATAGCTAGTCAAACATTTCGCGTGAAATGTGCCAAATGAAGCAGAATCTGGCCAGGCTAATCCGCGCGCCGCGCGGGGATGGGGCGCGCCGCGCCACCATCTGGGCAGACACTTTTCTGTTTTTCACAAGTATGCACGAGCTAAAACCAAACAACCACATCTTATGATCCGCAAACAATTAGAACATGTATCTTATATCATCGGAAAGGTAATTTGACGAGGAAAACACCTAGACACATTTCATCAAGCAATTCAACACTTACAACAACCCAAAACCGCATTAAACGTTCATAATCAAAGTTTCAAGTTCTAAAAACGCATTTCATGATTCGGGCAACCAATTTACATGTATGATATGCCGTTTTGAAGGTAATCAAGCACACATTGCAACCAAACACTTATCAACAACAATTCATAGCATTTGATGCACCAAAAGTTCATATAAAGCTTATCAAATCCTAATCCAAGTTCACAAAATCACTAATCAAGTTCATGAAGTTTTCTAAGGCAATCTACACATCAAATTGAAGCTAGTGATACTAGGAACACAATTAGAACATGAACTTTTAACATTAACAACATATGATCATCCAAAATTCAAGAACAACACACCAAAATTCAAGGTCATGCTAGTTACACTAAAACAACGAGATCGAGCATATAAATTACACACACGACATCACAATGAGCCATAGACACTAACTAACACCATTTCAAGTCAAAAACACGAATTTAGAGAAATCTAGAGTTTTAGAAATGTTACCCAAACGAGATGAAGTTGGTACCAAAATGAAGAGGATGAAGAGAGGATTACGAATATGTAATTTATTTTGTTGTAAGCCTCCTAGATCGGATTTAGATGATGATTGAATGAATTTGGTAATGGTGTGTGTGTTCTTGCTAGAGAGAAAGAGAGAGAGATGGAGATGATAATGAATGAGTGAAAGGGGTTTGACCCTTTGACCTAGTCAAGGGTTTGATCCCTTGTCAAGTTTAGTCCCTCAACTTTCGTTCGGGTGCGTGAATTACCTAAACGAGATAATTTAAAACGCGTATCAACGGGAGATGTTATAAACATATAACGGACTTTATATTAGTATAACGGAAAAGTAAATGGAAAAAGGCGGGATGTTACATTACCTACTCCTTAAAAGAAATTTCGTCCCGAAATTTAAGTAGGCGTAGTAGTCGTTGTTTCTTCCTCGAGATCTTGCGTTTCCGAATTCACGAATAGATGAGGATACTTCCTTTGCATTTGATCTTGTCTTTCCCAAGTAAACTCGGGTCCCCTTTTGGCGTTCCAACGGACTTTAACAATCGGAATTCGGCTTTGTTTCAATGTCTTGACGGAGGTGTCCACAATTTCAACCGGTTCCTCCACAAAATGAAGTTTGTCATCAATAGTAAGTTCCTCGAGAGGAATGACGATATCGGGTTCGGCAAGACACTTTTTCAAGTTAGATACATGGAAGGTAGGATGAACAGAGTTCAATTGAGGCGGAAGATCTAAACGATAAGCAACGGTTCCAATACGCTCCAAGATTTCGAAAGGACCAATATACCGCGGATTTAGCTTCCCGCGTTTCCCAAAACGGATTACACCCTTCCAAGGTGCGACTTTTAACATTACTCGGTCACCGACTTGAAATTCAAGATCGTTGCGTCGTTTGTCGGTATAGCTCTTTTGACGACTTCGGGCCGTCCTAAGCCTATCTCGGATTTGAACGATTTTCTCGGTGGTTTCGTGAATGAGTTCGGGTCCGGTGATTTGCACGTCGCCTACCTCGGCCCAACAAAGAGGTGAACGACATTTGCGGCCATATAGCGCTTCAAAAGGTGAGGCTTTAATACTCGCGTGATAACTATTGTTGTAAGAGAACTCGGCGAGAGGTAAGTGCTTGTCCCAAGCTTTTCCGAAATCAACCACGCAAGCTCGTAACATGTCCTCTAAGGTTTGAATTGTACGTTCGCTTTGTCCATCGGTTTGAGGATGATATGCGGTGCTCATGTCTAAACGCGTTCCCAACGCTTCTTGCAATGTACGCCAAAATCTAGAAACGAAACGGCCATCTCGGTCGGAGATAATCGATAAAGGTACACCGTGTCGGGCTACGATCTCCTTAATGTAAAGTTGTGCAAGTTTCTCCATTTTGTCCGTTTCTTTCATGGCAAGGAAGTGTGCGGATTTGGTGAGACGGTCAACAATAACCCAAATGGTATCATAACCGCCCGTCGTTTTTGGTAGCTTGGTGATAAAATCCATCGTTATCCTTTCCCACTTCCATTGCGGGATCTCGGGTTGTTGAAGTAGTCCGGACGGTCTTTGGTGTTCGGCTTTGACTTTGGAACATGTCAAACACTTGGAAACATAAGTAGCTACGTCCCTTTTGATGTTCGGCCACCAATATAGTTGTTTAAGGTCGTGGTACATCTTATTGGCACCGGGGTGAATCGAGTATCGTGACTTATGGGCTTCATCTAAAATAAGGCTTCGTAGGTCCCCATAACTAGGCACCCAAATCCTTCCGGCGTAATATCAGAGTCCGGTCTCCCAAATTTCGAATCGAGAGACGAGAATGTTCAAGAGCTCGTGTGAAAGGTTTTCATCCTTGAGAGCCTCATCTTGGGCTACCCGAATTTGGCTATTAAGGTTTGTGTGGATGGTGATGTTTAAGGCTCGGACACGAAGAGGCACCGCTCTTTCTTTTCGACTTAAGGCATCGGCTACTACATTTACCTTCTCGGGATGGTAACGAAACTCGCAATCGTAATCGTTTAAGGTTTCAATCCACCTTCGTTGTCTCATGTTTAGTTGCTTTTGATCGAAAATGTGTTGGAGGCTTTTGTGGTCGGTAAAGATAGTACTCTTGGTCCCGTAAAGATAGTGTCTCCACATTTTAAGTGCAAAGACAACGGCTCCGAGTTCGAGATCATGTGTCGTATAGTTTCGTTCATGAATTTTGAGTTGTCGAGAAGCATAAGCAATGACTTTCTTTCGTTGCATCAATACACACCCAAAACCATGTTTCGAGGCATCACAATATACAACAAAGTCATCATTGCCTTCGGGAAGTGACAAGATAGGAGCGGTGGTTAGCTTCGTTTTCAAGATTTGGAATGCGGATTCATGTTCGGTCGCCCAGATGAATTTCTTTCCCTTGTGAGTCAATGCGGTTAGAGGACGTGCAACCAAAGAGAAGTTTTCGATGAATCTACGATAGTACCCGGCGAGACCCAAAAATTGACGAATGTGAGTAGGAGTAGTAGGAGTCTCCCATTTGCTAATGGCTTCGATTTTCGTTGGATCGACTTTAATACCTTGGTCACTTACAACATGACCAAGAAATTGAACTTCCTTTAACCAAAATTCACACTTGGAGAATTTGGCATAGAGTTGTTCTTGTCTTAAAAGTTCAAGCACAAGTCGGAGATGTTGTTCGTGCTCTTCTTCATTTTTAGAATAGATCAATATGTCATCGATGAACACAATAACGAATTTATCGAGATACGGTTTGCACACGCGGTTCATAAGATCCATGAACACCGCCGGTGCGTTAGTGAGACCAAATAGCATGACAAGGAATTCATAACTACCATAACGAGTTCGGAAAGCGGTTTTGGAGACATCTTCCCCCTTAATCCTCAATTGATGATAACCCGAGCGGAGATCGATTTTCGAATATACACAAGACCCTTGTAGTTGATCAAAGAGGTCATCGATGCGAGGAAGAGGATATCGGTTCTTAATCGTCAATTTATTTAGTTCACGATAATCAATGCACATTCGTAGGGATCCGTCTTTCTTTTTAACAAACAAAATCGGAGCGCCCCAAGGTGAATGGCTAGGTTGGATAAAACCACGATCAAGTAGTTCTTGGATTTGACTTTGCAATTCTTACATTTCAGATGGAGCGAGTCTATATGGTGCACGCGCTACGGGTGCGGCTCCCGGAATAAGATCGATTTGGAATTCAACCGGTCGATGAGGCGGAAGACCCGGCAATTCGTCGGGAAATACATCGGAATAGTCACTAACAATTGGCACATCATCGATGTGCTTCTCATCGGACTCGACTTTCTTAACGTGAGCAAGGATCGCAAAACAACCCTTACGGAGTAGTTTTCTAACTTTAATACACGAAACGAGGTTGAGTCCGGTGCAACTCTTATCGCCATAGACGATCAAAGGTTCACCATTCTCGATAGGAATTCGGATTGCGTTAAGATCACAAAGAATGTGAGATTTCGTTTTGACTAACCAATTCATACCGATTATTACATCAAAGCTTCCTAGTTCCATGGGTATCAAGTCAATTTCAAATTCCTTACCCAAAATGTTCAAAGTACACCCCCGGTAATATGTGTCGGCACTTAAGAGTTTTCCGTCGGCCACTTCGATGGAATAAGTAGTATCTAAAGGGTGTGGTGGAGTGCAAAGGGTAGGAGCTAAAGTCTTGGACACAAAACATTTGTCGGCACCCGAATCGAATAAGCAAGTAACATAAGAGTTGTTGAGAAGAAACGTACCCGTGACTAGTTCATTGTCATCTCGGGCTTCCTCGGTGTTGATGTTAAAGGCTCGGCCTCGGTTGTTGGGGTTGGCTTTCTTCTTTGGGCATGCATTTATATAATGACCCGTTTGACCACATTCGTAACAAGTGTCCGTCTTTGGTGCATTGGGCCACTTTCGAGCAACGGGAGTGGCACTTTTACAATCGTTGGCCTTATGACCAACTCCTTGGCACCGGTGGCAAATTAACTTGCCACATTCACCAAAGTGATGTTTGTTGCATTTGTTGCAAAGAGGTAGGTTCCCGGCATAACCCCTTGATAATGCTAAAAACGAACATATATTTCATAGCATTATTCCTCAAGAAAGACAAGCTTTTAGTTGCAATTGTTCTATTTACAAGTGATATTCGTTTAAATAATAAAAGGTGAAGACAAAAGACAGATTCGACGAATTGAAGACGCAAACGACCAAAAAGCTCAAAAGTACAAAAGACAATCAAAAAGGTTCCAATTATTGATAAGAAACGTCTCAAAATCACAAGAGTACAAGATTCAAAACGCAAAGTACAAGATATTAAATTGTACGCAAGGACGTTCGAAAATCCGGAACCGGGACTAGAGTCAACTCTTAACGCTCGACGCAACGGACTAAAAATTACAAGTTAACTATATATATAAATATAATATAATATATAATTAATTATATTAATTATATATATATTATATATATATATTTAAAACCGTCGGCAGCAGGAAACTCCAAGGGTGTAAACTGTAAATACCTCTCCGCGACTCGCGGAGTTTTAAGGGTATTTGGCCGCGAGTCGCGGAGCCCCAAAAATCAAGTCTGGCTATAAATCAACCCGAATTCTGATCAAAATCATCATCATTTTTTCTTCTCATTCATACGAAGTAATATATATTTATATTTATAATTTATATTTTAATTTTAATTATAATTCTAATAATAAGGGTATGTTAGCGAATGTTGTAAGGGTGTAAGTCGAAATTCTGTCCGTGTAACGCTACGCTATTTTTAATCATTGTAAGTTATGTTCAACCTTTTTATATTAATGTCTCGTAGCTAAGTTATTATTATGCTTATTTAAAACGAAGTAATCATGATGTTGGGCTAATTACTAAAATTGGGTAATTGGGCTTTGTATCATAATTGGGGTTTGGATAAAAGAACGACACTTGTGGAAACTAGGCTATGGGCTATTAATGGGCTTTATATTTGTTTAACTAAATGAAAGTTTGTTAATGTTAATATAAAGATTTACAATTGGGCGTCCCTATAAATTACCATATACACTCGATCGGACACGATGGGCGGGGTATTTATATGTACGAATAATCGTTCATTTAACCGGACACGGGAATGGATTAATAGCCACTAGAATAATTAAAACAGGGGTGAAATTACATTCAAGGGTAATTGGTGTAATTGTTAACAAAGTAGTAAAACCTTGGTTTACACGCAGTCGATAACCTGGTGTATTCATTAAACAAAGTATTAAAACCTTGTTACAATTCGAATCCCCAATTAGTTGGAATATTTATCTTCGGGTATAATAATAATTTGACAAGGACACTTGCAATTTATATTTATGACTGATGGACTGTTATGGACAAAAACCAGACGGACATATTGAATAATCCAGGACAAAGGACAATTAACCCATGGGCATAAAACTAAAATCAACACGTCAAACATCATGATTACGGAAGTTTAAATAAGCATAATTCTTTTATTTCATATTTAATTTCCTTTATTTTATATTTAATTGCACTTCTAATTATCGCACTTTTATTTATTTTATTTTATCGCACTTTTAATTATCGTATTTTTTTAATTATCGCAATTTAATTTTATCGCATTTTTATTATTCGCAATTTCATTATCGTTATTTACTTTACGCTTTAATTTAAAGTCTTGTATTTATTTTATATTTTACATTAGGTTTTAACTGCGACTAAAGTTTTAAAATCGACAAACCGGTCATTAAACGGTAAAAACCCCCCTTTATAATAATAATATTACCTATATATATATTTGTATTTTTATAAAAGTTAACTAATATAGCGTTGAGCTTTGTTTAAAGATTTCCCTGTGGAACGAACCGGACTTACTAAAAACTACACTACTGTACGATTAGGTACACTGCCTATAAGTGTTGTAGCAAGGTTTAAGTATATCCATTCTATAAATAAATAAATATCTTGTGTAAAATTGTATCGTATTTAATAGTATTTTCTGCTAAAAATTAATAGTATTTTATACCCCTCTGCTTTAACATCAAGTATTTTTGGCGCCGCTGCCGGGGAACTATCTTAAAAGCCGGAAGCGCAACGCTAATATAAAAAAAAAAAAAAAACAAGATTTTTAGTTACTTTTATTAAAAATTTGCTTTTGTAGAAATACGTTTTAATTATTCAAAAATATAAAAAACAAAAATATAAGCATTTTTAGGATTTTGTTAAATATTTAAGTTTTATAAGTTTCTTTATTTTTATTTTAGTTTATAAAAATATAAGTTTTAATTTTAATATCTTTTAATTATTTTAAAAACAGAAAACAAAATAAAAAAAAAAAAAAAATATATAAAGAAAAACGCGTAAAAGTGAAACCTGTCAGCTCAAATTCTGAACCCCGCGACTCGCGGGGTTTTCTTCTTTATTCGCCGCGACTCGCGGAGACCCTCTGACACACGGACAAAAACCCTAATCACGGGTTATTTTTAATTATTATTATTATTAAAACCTAAATATTATTATTATTATTAATTTTAGTTTTATTTTTACTTTTTACTTTATATTTATGTATTTAGTATTAATTAAGTTTTTATTAAATTGTAAAATTAATAGTTTAGTAAAATAAATAATATAAAAATAATATTTTTATAAAAATTGTACTTTTTACAACTTTTTGTATATTTTTATATTTTGTACCTTTTTAATCGTTGTAGCGTAACTTTTGTATTTTTTAGCTCATAATTAATTTTAAACTTAGTTTTTGCTATAGTTATTTTTACTCCTATATTTTTAGGCTTTGCCGTAGAATTCCTTAAGTGCTTTTTCTTTAGACTAAGATTTAGGTGCTTTAGAATTTTGCGACGCCTTTTTAAGTTTTAGTTTCTTTTTAAGTTATTTCCATTTGGGATTTAGTTTTTCCTTGTAAGCTTTAATATTTTTAGACCTTTTACTATGTATCAATTATCATTCCAATTAGTAATTTCAATTTGCGATTATAATTTTAAGTTAGTTGTAGTAATAAGGTTAGGTTAGTTAAGTATTTTTAAGTATTTTTAAGTTTCTTTTATTTTTCCGTCACCTTTTATTTTTCAACCATTTTTTTTCTTTTTCGACCTTTTTCGACGAACTCTTTGTCTTTCTTATTTCTCGCCATTCTAGTTTTTAGGACTTAGATTTTTATTCTACTTCTTATCTAAATTTCTTAAAATTACGAAAATTTATTTTGAGTAGTTAAATTGATAGACATCAAAATTTTCTGGTTCGTAGTAATAGTTGGATTTGTACGTGGACCGGGTTATTGGAGCCAAACAGTCCTCAATTATATTGAGACCAAACGAATCCTGCCCCTCTGCTGCATCTTTTGGCTATTCGAAACGTGGGCAAAATCAGAAAAGTCTATTGATTGGATAACTTATTATAATTTTTCTTTCCTTTTAAAAACTAATAGGATATTCAGTGAATGCACCGAGCAAGACGTTCATCACCTTTTGTACGTTCACCACCTGTAACTCGATCAAGACATCGTTTAACAAATATAACCGCCGTTGATTTTTCTTTAGAATCGTCATCCAGTCGACCAAGTACTTCAGTTCAAATTTCCGATAATCCATTTTTTGAACCCAACCTCACAATTGAGAATCCAGAGAATATTCAGGAACGGTTCGTAGATCCTGAACCATTAAACTTTCCTCCGGAACCACCAATCATTCAAACAGAGATTGTTGAGGAACGAACTATTAAATCAGAATCATCTAGTGATACCGAGTCAACAAATTCAATTATGGAGAATCTGGAACCTTTAAGTATGGAAGACCGAATGAGAGCTAAACGCACTGGCCAAGGTCACGCAATTACTCATCCAGACATTAATGCGCCAGATTATGAAATCAAAGGACAAATTCTACACATGGTGACTAATCAATGCCAATTTAGTGGTGCGCCGAAGGAAGATCCAAATGAACATCTACGTACCTTTAATAGGATCTGCACACTATTTAAAATACGAGAAGTGGAGGATGAACAGATATATCTCATGTTATTTCCCTGGACTTTAAAGGGAGAAGCCAAAGATTGGTTGGAATCGTTACCTGAAGGGGCGATCGATACATGGGACGTTTTAATTGATAAATTTCTTAAACAATTCTTTCCTGCATCTAAAGCCGTAAGACTTCAAGCAGAAATTGTTACGTTCACACAGAAGCCAAATGAAACTCTATATGAGGCGTGGACAAGATATGGAAAGTTACTAAGAGGATGTCCGCAACATGGTTTAGACACCTGTCAAATAGTACAAATATTCTACCGAGGATGCGACATCACTACAAGAAAAGACATAGATATAGCAGCTGGTGGTTCTATTATGAAGAAAACCGAAACTGATGCTTACAAAATTATTGATAACACTGCTTCCCACTCACATGAGTGGCACCAAGAAAAAGACATCATTAGATCATCTAAAGCAGCTAGAGCCGATTCTAGCCATGACTTAGATTCCATTTCCGCAAAGATAGATGCTTTCGAGAGACGAATGGAAAAGATGACTAAAGATATTCATGCAATACGAATTAGTTGTGAGCAGTGTGGAGGACCACATTTGACAAAAGATTGTCTAAGTATTGAATTAACAATGGAACAAAGAGAGAATATTTCATACATAAACCAAAGGCCTGGAAATAATTATCAGAATAATTATCAACCGCCAAGACCGATTTACAATCAAAACCAGAATTATAACCGAAATATTCCATACAATAACCAACAAGGTCCTAGCAATCAACAAGTATCCAATAATACTTACAATCAGCAAAGACCAAATTTTCAAAACAAACCAGCACAACAAACCGATGATAAAAAGCCGAATTTAGAAGATATGATGACAAAGCTAGTTGAAACTCAAACGCAGTTTTTCACATCTCAAAAACAAACCAATGAACAAAATGCTCAAGCATTTAGAAATCAACAAGCTTCTATTCAAAATCTGGAACAAGAAGTAAGTAACCTAGCAAGGTTAATAGGTGAAAGAAAACCGGGAAGTTTACCTAGTGATACAAATGCTAACCCCCGGAATGAAACAGCTAAAGCTATTACCACAAGAAGTGGTACAACACTTAAACCACCTGAAATACCTGTAACTTCTGATGAAACTATTCCTACTCCACAAGAACCACAACCTGATCAAGATAAGGAAAAAGAACCGGTAGTTGAAAAGGTTAATGAAGATAACACAGTTAAGAATAAACCTTATGTTAAACCATACCAACCACCACTTCCTTATCCGAGTAAAATGAAGAAGGAAAAACTTGAAGCCGAGCAATCCAAATTCTTGGATATGTTTAAACAGATAAATGTAAATCTTCCTTTCATTGATGTGATTTCAGGAATGCCAAGATATGCTAAATTCTTGAAAGATCTAATCACGAATAGAAAGAAAATGGAAGAACTTTCGGCTGTTACTATGAATGCTAATTGTTCAGCAGTGCTGTTGAATAAGATACCAGAAAAACTATCTGATCCAGGAAGTTTCACAATTCCATGTTTTCTGGGTAGTCTTAGTTCAATAGAAGCATTGGCTGATTTAGGTGCTAGTATAAATCTAATGCCGTATTCACTATACGCTAAACTAGACCTTGGAGAATTGAAACCAACCAGAATAAGCATACAACTAGCCGATAGATCAATAAAATATCCTAGAGGGATAATGGAGAACATGCTAGTTAAAGTTGGTACTTTAGTATTTCCAGTAGATTTTGTTATTTTAGACATGGAAGAAGATTCTCAAGTTCCTCTCATATTAGGAAGACCATTCTTAAACACGGCTAAAGCAATGATAGACGTGTTCGGTAAGAAACTGACCCTAAGTATAGAGGATGAGAGTGTTACCTTTTCAGTTGATAGAGCAATGCAACAACCACAATCTGCAGATGATACATGTTATTATATTCAAACTATAGATGCACATGCAGAATTATTAGAAGAATTTCCAGAATTACAAGGAACAGGAGAATGTTCTTTAGGAGAAAGTAATGAACCAATTGATGAAGCTGAAATGTTAGCTACACTTATAGCTAATGGATATGAACCAACAACAGAAGAAATTCAAATGCTAAAAGAAGAAGACAGATATCGATATAAATCATCGATAGAAGAACCTCCGAAATTAGAGTTAAAGCCACTTCCAAACCATTTGGAATACGCTTATTTACATGGTGAATCTGAATTACCTGTAATAATATCGTCTTCTCTTACTGAAAATGAGAAATCACAACTCATTTCTGTGTTGAAAGCTCATAAACCAGCCATTGCATGGAAGATTCATGATATTAAAGGAATAAGTCCTTCGTATTGCACACATAAAATCCTTATGGAAGAAGGTCATAAAACGTATGTGCAACGCCAACGAAGACTAAATCCTAATATGCAAGATGTAGTTAAGAAAGAGATTATTAAGCTGCTAGATGCAGGTTTGATATATCCAATTTCTGATAGTCCATGGGTAAGCCCAGTTCAATGCGTGCCGAAGAAGGGTGGCATGACTGTCATCACAAATGAGAAAAATGAGCTTATTCCTACTAGGACTGTAACAGGATGGCGTGTATGTATTGATTATAGAAAATTAAATGACGCCACCAGAAAAGATCACTTTCCCTTACCTTTCATAGATCAAATGTTGGAAAGATTAGCCGGAAATAGTTACTATTGTTTTCTAGATGGATTTTCCGGATATTTTCAAATTCCAATAGCACCCGAAGATCAAGAGAAAACCACATTCACGTGCCCTTATGGTACTTTTGCTTACAAACGCATGCCATTTGGACTTTGTAACGCCCCTGCAACCTTTCAAAGGTGCATGATGGCGATTTTTCATGACATGATAGAAGAATGCATGGAAGTATTCATGGATGACTTTTCAGTCTTCGGTGATACATTTAAATCATGTCTAGTTAATCTAGAACGAATGCTAATTAGATGCGAAAAATCAAATCTAGTACTTAATTGGGAGAAATGCCATTTCATGGTTAAAGAAGGCATCGTTCTTGGACATAAAATTTCAAAAGAAGGAATTGAAGTGGATAGAGCTAAAGTAGATGTAATTGCTAAACTTCCACATCCCACAAATGTTAGAGGAGTTAGGAGTTTTCTAGGGCATGCCGGTTTTTACCGACGTTTCATAAAAGATTTTTCTAAAATTGCCACTCCTATGAATAAACTCCTAGAAAAAGATGCGCCATTCATCTTTTCAGATGAATGTATCAAATCTTTTAATATTCTTAAAGAAAAACTCACTAATGCACCGATCATGATAACACCAAATTGGAATCTACCATTTGAACTAATGTGCGATGCAAGTGATTTTGCAATGGGAGCCGTTTTAGGACAAAGGATTGAAAAACGATTTCAACCTATATATTATGCTAGTAAGACATTACAAGGAGCACAAACGAACTATACAACTACTGAAAAAGAACTCCTTGCTATTGTCTTTGCTTTTGACAAATTTCGATCATATCTCGTTCTAGCAAAAACGGTGGTCTATACCGACCATTCTGCTCTTAGATACCTATTTTCAAAACAAGATGCTAAACCAAGATTAATCCGTTGGATCTTACTCTTACAAGAGTTTGATATTGAAATCCGAGATAAAAAAGGAGCAGAAAATCTCGCCGCTGATCATCTTTCTCGTCTTGAAAATCCCGAATTAGAAGTTCTGAATGAATCAGCCATACAAGACAACTTTCCTGATGAATATCTATTGAAGATAGATTATAAAGAAATCCCATGGTTTGCAGACTATGCAAACTACTTAGTTTGTGGATTCCTTGAAAAAGGATTATCGTACCAAAGACGAAAGAAATTCTTCAGTGATATAAAACACTATTTCTGGGAAGATCCACATCTGTTTAAAAGTTGTCCCGATGGAATAATACGCCGATGTGTATTTGGAGATGAAGCTAGTAAAATTTTAAACCATTGTCACACAGGACCAACAGGAGGGCATTATGGGCCTCAACTAACAGCAAGAAAAGTTTTTGAAGCTGGATTCTATTGGCCTACAATTTACAAAGACGCACACCTTCTTTGCAAATCCTGTGATGCATGTCAAAGGGCCGGAAAAATAAGTCAACGTGATGAAATGCCACAAAATGTCATCCAAGTATGTGAAGTATTTGACATTTGGGGTATTGACTTTATGGGTCCATTTCCAAAATCTCATAATAATCTATATATACTCGTAGCCATTGATTATGTATCTAAATGGGCGGAAGCACAAGCTCTCCCAACTAACGATGCACGAGTTGTAGTCAATTTTTTAAAACGTCTTTTTGCAAGGTTTGGAACACCGAAAGCTTTAATAAGTGATCGGGGTACTCATTTCTGTAATAATCAACTTGAGAAAGTTCTTAAAAGATATGGAGTAACTCATAAAATCTCCACCGCATATCATCCACAAACAAGTGGACAAGTTGAAAATACCAACCGAGCTTTAAAACGTATTCTAGAGAAAACCGTAGGATCAAATCCGAAGGAATGGTCCATTAAATTGGAGGATGCACTCTGGGCTTTTAGAACAGCCTACAAAACTCCAATTGGAACCACACCTTTTAGACTTGTTTATGGAAAAGCATGTCATCTTCCAGTAGAAATTGAACACAAAGCATTTTGGGCTTTGAAGACATGCAATCTTGATTTACATGAAGCCGGACGTCTACGATTAAGTCAACTAAACGAATTAGAAGAATTAAGACATGAAGCATACGAAAATTCGTTAATCTATAAAGAAAGAACGAAGAAATGGCATGATAAAAGAATCAGAAATTCAAAAGAATTCAAAGAAGGAGACAGAGTTCTTCTTTTCAATTCACGATTCAAGCTATTTCCTGGAAAATTGAAATCAAGATGGTCTGGACCATTCATAGTCAAAAGAGTTTTCCCATACGGAACGATAGAATTAATAAATTCAAATGGGATTGAATTTAAAGTTAATGGTCACAGAGTTAAACATTACATACATGGTCCGATGGAAGTCGACAACGAAGTTAATCACAATTTCGACACCACAGCTAACTAAGTGTGGGGAGAATCAAGTCTTTAAAAGATAATATGTATTTCTGTTAGAGTTAGATTGTCTGTTTTCGTGTAGTTCTCGAAAATGGAACACGTATGGTCTTTCCCTAGCAGACCCTAAAGAACTAGTCTTCTCCCCCCATTCTGAATTTTTATTTTTTTAGGTTTTTACGAAATGAAGACTGCCTGTGAACTAAACCATGGTCTAATGCTACACGCTTTGATCACTAAACGTAATAATGACATACTACCAAGTGAAATAGTATCAGTAATCAGAGAAAGAATGGACGGAGTTAGAAAAGGATCCAGATGCGAAGATAATAAGTTACAATTTGGTAAAGGAAAATCAAAATCCGCAGCGAAAAGAAGAGCACGACACCTAGAAAAATGTCACAAATGCGGAAAATGGTCACATGGAGGTAAATGTTCAAATAATCAAACCTATTCAAATACCGAATTTGTTACTTTATGCAGAGACGGACCGTTCATATGTTTAGAAGAAAAGACAATGAATGCTCGAGGTTACGCCTATGCAGCCATGGAAAACCAATTAAACCGACTATCTTATGAATATAATAGATCATATAACTAAGAAATCTATTTCACAGGTATGTCTGTACAGTTTTTATTTTTATTTTTATTTTTAACCTTTTGATAATAAACGCTAATTTGTTCGCTAAAAAGTATTAAATTGGTATTAAATAAAATTAGGTTTGGCGACCGAAATTATTGATATCCTTCAAAAATTTATTACATCACTGCGAAATTTAACGTTTATTCTTAAGGTATAAATATCTTTAATCAATCAACCCAAAATATTTCAAAAATTCGTCATGAGTTAAATTAGGTCTTGGAACCGAAATTACTTTACCGAAAAGAGGGGCGCATATTTTTGATAATATTTGATTGATTAAAGTGGAATAAAAAGACAAAAAGATTTTTAATTTTATTTTTACCATATTTTTAAAAATTAATATTTAAATCTTAAATTAATATTGTAAACTTTGTAAAAACAATATTTTTAAAATTGTAAATATTTGAAAAATTAATATAAGTTTGGTATGAATTTATAAATTTTTAAATTAAGTTTGGTGTGAATTTTTAATTTTTAAAATATGAATTTTAATTTTATGCATTTTAAATTTTGAGTTTGGTGTGAATTTTTAATTTTAATTTTGAATTTTATATTTATGTTGTGTGAATTTAAAAACAAAAATTTACTTTATCTCATTAAGTTAAGAATATGATTTTTAAAATTCATCGTAAGTTGAAGACTAGGTCTTTGAACCGAAATTGCTTTACCCGAGGGAGGGACGAGAACTTTTATTATCATTATTTTTAATCTTATTGATTTAAAGTATGCCAAAAACATTAAAAAACCCAAAAATCTTAGCTTTTAAAACAATCGCTACAAAAAGACAAATTTTAAAATTTTGTCGAGGGACGGACTAGGACATCGATCCGAAACGACCTCGTCCTAAATAACAAGGGAAACAAAATTTTAAAATTAATTTCTTAATTGTTTTATAAGTTAAAGATTATAAAAATAAAAAAAAAAAAAAAAAAAAAAAGGTAAACTCCGCGACTCGCGGAGTTTGCAGTGAAAAACCTCCGCGACTCGCGGAGGGACAAAATTACAGAAAAAAAATATAACCAGCTGCACGATCAGTTCACACCCACAAACAAAAACACAGCAAAAATACTGCGAAAACACCTCGAAAAAACCCGAAAATCACCCCCAAAAATCTCAATTTTTAACCGTTAATCACCAAATTTTTTGCTAAAATCATGTTGAGAAGGATGATATCTAAGAACTACTCAAGAAAAACGGTAAATTTCTACACCTAAACACCATTTAATTCGAATTTTAGTGTTCTTGAGCTATTTTTCCCCAATTTGATTTTAATGCTTTTTAGTGTAATTAGACTTAAATTGTTTATGTATTATGCTTGTATAACCTAGATTGATGCTGTTTAACATGATTAGAAGCCTTAAACTTCAAATTTTGAATAATCTAGGGTTTGTGTTCTTGAGCAATTTGGGGCTTTTTGATATAAACAGGTTATGGCCGATTTTTGTCATGAATTATTGCTAAATTGAGTAGTGTAACATGTCTAGGTAGTTAAAAGATCCAAACTTTGAGCCTAAACATGATTTTGAGAATTAAAGTGGACTTTTTCAAGTCCAAAATTCATGAACTTGATTTTTGAAAGATAATGCCATTTGAGACTTGTTTATTTGCTAGTAATGATTATTTTGACATGTTATTTGAGTTGAATGCTTATGAACTTGGCGAAAATTTTCGTATATGCTTATTTGAAAAAGTGTAGATTTGATAAAAATGTGAAAATGAGCTTAAGTTTGATATAAATTGATAATGTCATTGTAATTATTTTGATTGATGATTTTGCTGACACTAATGCATATTTGGATGCACAAAATTTGTGTTTGATGTGTTTTGCAGAATGAAAGGGGTGAATCTTCATCCCAAGCCCGCCATGCTCCTGCTGAGAACTTGGAACAACAGGAGGTAGATAACTACTACAAGCAGGATGTACCTCATCCAGTCATGACCTTTTCAGATATGCACTTGGAACAGTTGCACCCGAACCTGCGATTTGACAGACTTTGGATAGATTATCCAAAATATCAACGGGGTTTGCATACTCTTCATTCCAAGGTTGTTGAGGTACCGAGGGTCATAGAATGGGGACCCTTGGAAGCTGTAGAATTGGCCGGGCCAATTAGGGAATTACTGGTACAGAGGTATGGTAATTCTTATTTTAATGACTGGATATGTTTATTCACCATACGCAGACCTGTATATAAAGTATGGTGTGAAGAGTTGTTATGTAGTATAGAGTTGAATGATCGGGTAGCTAGTTTAACCGATCGTTCTTTTATTAGATTTTTGTTAGGCGGTTCGATGCGCCACATGTCTTTACTGGACATGGCTCAGGCTTTACGTATATATACGCCTGAGGAATTAGCGTCTGCCGATTGTAGAGGATTGATACTAAACGGTAGGAAAATAGATGAGAATTTTGATACACACGGTGTGTGGAGTCAAATGACAAGCCACCACCGTTTCAAAGGGGGAAACTACTCTTATTTGGATATAGATAGAGCCGAATTAAGAGTAATACATAGGTTTTTAGCTAATTCGATTACACAAAGGGGTAAAAACAAAGAAAAGGTAAATGAACAAGATTTGTTTTACCATATGTGTATTCGAGACCCACACAGCGCTGTAAGTATACCATATTGTGTGGGTTATTATTTATCAGCTATGGTTCGAGGGATGCGTCCACATAGCATAATAGGAGGTGGTATTTTTATTACTTTGATTGGTGAATATCTCGGTGTGGATATAAGTCGGGGGGGATTATTAGTAGAAGAGCCGGAACCCCGCGACACTATAGGTTTAAATGTATACCATGGTGCGAAAGTGTTGAAGCGGCGAAATAACGCCGCAGTACGATACAATGGTAGACATCCACAGGTAGAGAGAAACCAGGAACAAGGTAATGTAGGAGGGGGGAATGAGATGCAAGAAATGCATAGGTTTATAGCTTCTCAGGAATACGAAAATGCTAGACAGAGAGCATTTGAAGATTGGCAAGTTCATCAGAACCAGATCATAGCGCATTGCCAACATATAGGTAGAAACTATATTCCTACTCCGAAACCCGTCTTCCCTCCTTGGTCGATAGAGATGCAGCCACCATATCCTACGTATGACCCTGCCGAAGCATTCTATAGCACTTATGGTTATGCGTGGAACCCCTATTGGTACCAATATCATCCTTAGTTTACTTATTTTGTTTTATTATTTTGTAATTTGTAATTATTGATATGTTTAATACTTTTATTAATATTGTAATCAATTTTTATAATTTCTAACTTTTATTCTTAGATTTTAATAATTTTTGAATGTGGGGTAATAAACCAAACTTCAAAAATATGTATATATGTTTGCAGTTTATCTTATGTACACAACAGGGTAAAACAACGCATTTTCAAAGACTGGCATTAAGTTCAGCAAAAGCAACTAATTTTGACGACAAGATGCAAAATACATGTGAAATAACAACAAGACGGAATGAACAAATGATGTGCACCATTTATCATTCAGCAAACAAACGCCAATATATTCGGAAACTTTGGTAAAAATTTAATCATTTTCACACAAATCACCCTCAATAAATTAAATTGTTACTGATTTCTTGCAAATGAGGGCATTGCAAGATCTTAAGTGTGGGAAGGGGTTAAATTCTTTCGGATTTTAAAAATTTTTATATTAAACACTTGGTTACCATTAAAATACTAGTAAAGCAGTAGTTGTATTAGAATCTAGTGCTCTCTGATAAAAAAAAGAACAGCCCTAGTCTTATATACTGACTACCCAATTCTAGTAAAATTTTTTAAAAATTTTCAAATAAATGAATTCAAAATCATGTTTATACATATTTATGAACGATAAAACTAGGTTTTAACACCGAAATTATTGTTACCTCAAAAAGGACATAAATTGAGAAACAAACTAAAACGTCAAAATTCATTTAAAATGGAATAGAGGACGATAAAAAGAAAAATAAAAAGCCAAGTGTGGGAAAATTTACCAAGTTATTTTAAACATATGTCACATATATTTGTAACAAATAACTGAAAATACTTTTGCTTTGGACTAAACTAAACTGTTTTACCCGATGAAAGAAAAGAAGAGATGGATCTACACGATGAATCAATTCCATCACTAAAAGGAAGTAAAGTCTTCCGAAAAAGACACGCGCTTCTTGATTTAGGTCATGAAGTTGTCGTCCAGACCAGCTGTAGGTTGACGAAAAATCTAGAAAAGTCATCACTAAAATCAGCAGGAAATCCACGGACCTCAGCATTAAACAGGGTCGCCAAGTGGTCAGATTTATCCTAACCATGAGAAGGATTTATCTCGTACAATGGGGAGGCACCATGCAAATTAGCTGGATAAGACTAATGAGTCAGATCCCCAGAAAGGATAATCTCCTTAAAGATTAAAAATCAGCTTTTAAGACTGATATTACTCAATCCTAGAGATTGACCTTAAAGATTGAGAATTACAAACTCATGGAATTCAATGATATCTAAACTCGAGCTTAAACGAGAAAATATTTTGATCAAAATTATAAACCGATTTGTTTTCTGAAAACCCTATTTTCAATGCGTTCATTACCATTGAACGTAAAATCCTAGGAATTCACCTGGAATTCATTAGGTCACCTGAACCAAATCGGGTGTCAACCGTAAGAACGGTGGTTGCATAGCATGGTCAAAGACAGGACCTTGTGCCAGACCGAAAAATTATAAGGGTGAGCTTTACTATTGCTCCTACCAAGGATAGTAATTGCGTCCGACACGTTATAGACCATAATCAAAAGCATGTCACGGGACATTGCCTTAAAACAGTTGCTTGTTCAACGCTTTCCTTTACAACCGGACGGTAGTTTGCCGAAAGGTAATATACGGAACAAGTAAACTGGACGTGTTGCTTTCCAAATACAAGGTTAGCAAGTGGGTGACACAAAACCGCAAGTTTTGAGCTAAAATTTTCAAATCTGAAACCCACCAAACCCACAAAAATATTTTGCAAACACCGGTAAAGGGTTATTCCGGAAAACTTATCTAGGGTAAAAACTAGATTTAATTTTCAAAAGATCAAATGTTTTCATAAAGATCCAATTTCCTTAATGGATCTAAATTTTTATAGTCATGTGGGACTGTAAACCATATCGTTACTACCATTGTTTATACCGCCGTATAGAAATCACTGATGTACAAAGTGTGAAGAATAAAGAAGTGATTCTAGTATTTCAAGACGATATTGCTTGAGGACAAGCAACGCTCAAGTGTGGGAATATTTGATAATGCTAAAAACGAACATATATTTCATAGCATTATTCCTCAAGAAAGACAAGCTTTTAGTTGCAATTGTTCTATTTACAAGTGATATTCGTTTAAATAATAAAAGGTGAAGACAAAAGACAGATTCGACGAATTGAAGACGCAAACGACCAAAAAGCTCAAAAGTACAAAAGACAATCAAAAAGGTTCCAATTATTGATAAGAAACGTCTCAAAATCACAAGAGTACAAGATTCAAAACGCAAAGTACAAGATATTAAATTGTACGCAAGGACGTTCGAAAATCCGGAACCGGGACTAGAGTCAACTCTTAACGCTCGACGCAACGGACTAAAAATTACAAGTTAACTATATATATAAATATAATATAATATATAATTAATTATATTAATTATATATATATTATATATATATATTTAAAACCGTCGGCAGCAGGAAACTCCAAGGGTGTAAACTGTAAATACCTCTCCGCGACTCGCGGAGTTTTAAGGGTATTTGGCCGCGAGTCGCGGAGCCCCAAAAATCAAGTCTGGCTATAAATCAACCCGAATTCTGATCAAAATCATCATCATTTTTTCTTCTCATTCATACGAAGTAATATATATTTATATTTATAATTTATATTTTAATTTTAATTATAATTCTAATAATAAGGGTATGTTAGCGAATGTTGTAAGGGTGTAAGTCGAAATTCTGTCCGTGTAACGCTACGCTATTTTTAATCATTGTAAGTTATGTTCAACCTTTTTATATTAATGTCTCGTAGCTAAGTTATTATTATGCTTATTTAAAATGAAGTAATCATGATGTTGGGCTAATTACTAAAATTGAGTAATTGGGCTTTGTACCATAATTGGGGTTTGGATAAAAGAACGACACTTGTGGAAACTAGGCTATGGGCTATTAATGGGCTTTATATTTGTTTAACTAAATGAAAGTTTGTTAATGTTAATATAAAGATTTACAATTGGGCGTCCCTATAAATTACCATATACACTCGATCGGACACGATGGGCGGGGTATTTATATGTACGAATAATCGTTCATTTAACCGGACACGGGAATGGATTAATAGCCACTAGAATAATTAAAACAGGGGTGAAATTACATTCAAGGGTAATTGGTGTAATTGTTAACAAAGTAGTAAAACCTTGGTTTACACGCAGTCGATAACCTGGTGTATTCATTAAACAAAGTATTAAAACCTTGTTACAATTCGAATCCCCAATTAGTTGGAATATTTATCTTCGGGTATAATAATAATTTGACAAGGACACTTGCAATTTATATTTATGACTGATGGACTGTTATGGACAAAAACCAGACGGACATATTGAATAATCCAGGACAAAGGACAATTAACCCATGGGCATAAAACTAAAATCAACACGTCAAACATCATGATTACGGAAGTTTAAATAAGCATAATTCTTTTATTTCATATTTAATTTCCTTTATTTTATATTTAATTGCACTTCTAATTATCGCACTTTTATTTATTTTATTTTATCGCACTTTTAATTATCGTATTTTTTTAATTATCGCAATTTAATTTTATCGCATTTTTATTATTCGCAATTTCATTATCGTTATTTACTTTACGCTTTAATTTAAAGTCTTGTATCTATTTTATATTTTACATTAGGTTTTAACTGCGACTAAAGTTTTAAAATCGACAAACCGGTCATTAAACGGTAAAAACCCCCCTTTATAATAATAATATTACCTATATATATATTTGTATTTTTATAAAAGTTAACTAATATAGCGTTGAGCTTTGTTTAAAGATTTCCCTGTGGAACGAACCGGACTTACTAAAAACTACACTACTGTACGATTAGGTACACTGCCTATAAGTGTTGTAGCAAGGTTTAAGTATATCCATTCTATAAATAAATAAATATCTTGTGTAAAATTGTATCGTATTTAATAGTATTTTCTGCTAAAAATTAATAGTATTTTATACCCCTCTGCTTTAACATCACCCCTCTTGCCGTCGTTGTTGAAGGGCTTTTTGGTGAAGGTGTTGTTGTTGTAGTTGGTTGATGGAGTGGCTTCCCATTTCCTTTTGTTGCCACCCGACTTGTCCTCGGCCTTAGGAGCCGGCACTACGATTTCGTCAACCGTTTCAATTAGTTGGCGAGCCATGTTCATAGCGGTTTGATGAGTAGTGGGTTTGGATGACATCACCCCTTGTTTGATGCTTTTTGGAAGACCGAGCATGTAGAGCTCAATCTTTTGAGATTCGGGGTTAACAAGATTAGGACACATCAAGGATAGTTCGGCGAAGCGTTGATTATAAGCTTTAAGATCGTTTCCGACCGCTTTCAAAGCTCTTAGTTCTTCCTCAAGCTTTCGGGTTTCTTCGCGCGGAAAATATTCAACAATCATCTTTTCCTTTAGATCGGCCCAAGAGAGGGCATGAGCTTCATCGGTACCCACCGATTGAACATAGGTGTTCCACCATGTTAGAGCAATTCCGGAGAAAGTGTGAGTGGAGTATTTGACCTTGTCTTGATCCCGGCAACCGCTTATGCTAAAGACGGCCTCGGTTTGTTCAAACCAACGAGTAAGCACAACCGGTCCCCCGGTTCCATCATAAGTGTGGGGTTTGCACCCCATGAAAGCTTTGTAGGAGCACCCTTCGCTAGAGTTACCGGCTCCTTGGTTGTTGTTGTTGTTGTTGTTGTGGTTGTTATTATTATTGTTGTTGGATGAGTGACCGGCCATGGCCGCATCTACGGCGGTGGCTATCATCCGTTCGAGAGCTTGTTCGGGAGTTTCATTGCGGCGTACACGACGAGGAGCCATTGTTCCTTCAAGACACAAGAATATCATTGATTAGTATTCTCAATAATACTAACCGTGATATAGAATAAAGATAAAGAGAAGTTTTTCCTCGACTCGCCTTAAATTCTTTATGTCATAATGTCGGAACGTTCATATGAGTCACCGTAATATAATCCCGGAAATTATATTACCCTGATTCATATGTGCATTCGACATCATTTCATATAGTCAAGGTGGCGCGTCAATCAAATTAAACAACGTGAGATTAAGATGAACTAAGAGTAGATATGAGTAGAAGCGTTCGAGTATAAATGCACAAGTAGTCAAGTAATTCCTACTTCAAGTCTATATGCCGGTTGTAGTCTAGACTCACCAATGTACCCTATGACTCGGGGTTGACACTAATGAACTCTAAATCCCTACAACCAATGCTCTGATACCATCTGTAGCGACCCGACCAAATCATCATTGACGGCGCCGTCTACTTAGGTCCCGTTACGTGGTCATAAGTCTTTAAAACAATGTTTGACCAAAAGATATGTCGCATTCATTTCAAATGTAAAGGTTGTTCAAGTTCACAAGAATAGTTCCACCACAAGTTACGATACAAAGTTTTAAGTACAAATGAAACTTATGCGACACAATTTAAAAGTATCCAAAAGACGCTCCATGTATGCATATATACTCGACATCCAATGCAAGTATCAAAATAATGAGCGGAAGCATGTATCATGTATCGTTCAAGGACCTGAGAAAAACATAGAAATCTGTCAACGAAAACGTTGGTGAAATCATAGGTTTAAGTAAGTAAGTACAAGTGAACCACAAGATTTGCAACCATGAGATAATAGTAATACATTCCAAAAGTTTGTTTCACGAGCACCCAATTATCAATGCTTAACATTCCTTCCATAGAACCCCATCACAATAGTGTTAGAACATACACTGTTTCTCGAAAATACATTTCATTCGTAAACGGTAGCGAACCGTTTGAATGAGGGTTTGTCAAACCCATATGGCCATATAACATAAGTTCTCGCTTACACCCGGCAAGTGTAACTAATGATAATCGAATTGAGGATTTTTGTTCAAACTCGTATGTAGAATGTTTGTTTTCCTGTACTTGTGTTCACTTAGTAAAAAGAAACGTTTATGTTTTTCTCATCCCAAATGTAAGTGCAAAAGAGTAAAAGTGGGACTATGATCTTACCTTGAGTGCACGTACGAAAAGTACTTCACAAAATAATGTGTGCGAAGGATAGTGCTAGTCTTGACCTAAACAAATAGGTCGTATCAATAACGGTAAACACGATAGGTCAAAGATGTTCAATTAGTCCTATGGCTCGTTACGACTCGATTATGTAGCATGTGAAATCAAATTGTCAAGTTTCATGCAAGATACAAGTATATAAACAAGTTAGGAAGGTTGCATAATCATTTGGTTAAGTTTGACAAAAAGTCAAACTTTGGTCGGTCAAAGTCAACGAAAAAGTCAACACGTTCGGGTCGGGTCCCGAACTATTTTTCTGAGGTTTTTAATCATGTATGAGCATGTTAGAACAAGTTACATGTGAATCGGAGGTCGATAGCTAGTCAAACATTTCGCGTGAAATGTGCCAAATGAAGCAGAATCTGGCCAGGCTAATCCGCGCGCCGCGCGGGGATGGGGCGCGCCGCGCCACCATCTGGGCAGACACTTTTCTGTTTTTCACAAGTATGCACGAGCTAAAACCAAACAACCACATCTTATGATCCGCAAACAATTAGAACATGTATCTTATATCATCGGAAAGGTAATTTGACGAGGAAAACACCTAGACACATTTCATCAAGCAATTCAACACTTACAACAACCCAAAACCGCATTAAACGTTCATAATCAAAGTTTCAAGTTCTAAAAACGCATTTCATGATTCGGGCAACCAATTTACATGTATGATATGCCGTTTTGAAGGTAATCAAGCACACATTGCAACCAAACACTTATCAACAACAATTCATAGCATTTGATGCACCAAAAGTTCATATAAAGCTTATCAAATCCTAATCCAAGTTCACAAAATCACTAATCAAGTTCATGAAGTTTTCTAAGGCAATCTACACATCAAATTGAAGCTAGTGATACTAGGAACACAATTAGAACATGAACTTTTAACATTAACAACATATGATCATCCAAAATTCAAGAACAACACACCAAAATTCAAGTTCATGCTAGTTACACTAAAACAACGAGATCGAGCATATAAATTACACACACGACATCACAATGAGCCATAGACACTAACTAACACCATTTCAAGTCAAAAACACGAATTTAGAGAAATCTAGAGTTTTAGAAATGTTACCCAAACGAGATGAAGTTGGTACCAAAATGAAGAGGATGAAGAGAGGATTACGAATATGTAATTTATTTTGTTGTAAGCCTCCTAGATCGGATTTAGATGATGATTGAATGAATTTGGTAATGGTGTGTGTGTTCTTGCTAGAGAGAAAGAGAGAGAGATGGAGATGATAATGAATGAGTGAAAGGGGTTTGACCCTTTGACCTAGTCAAGGGTTTGATCCCTTGTCAAGTTTAGTCCCTCAACTTTCGTTCGGGTGCGTGAATTACCTAAACGAGATAATTTAAAACGCGTATCAACGGGAGATGTTATAAACATATAACGGACTTTATATTAGTATAACGGAAAAGTAAATGGAAAAAGGTGGGATGTTACACTAATGAGGATAGGCATCGTCGGTATGAGCAGTGGCAAGCCGCGAATGAGTATGAGACTTCCAGGCGACGCCAACACGATAGCTGGAAAGTTCATCAGCACCAAATCATAAGCCAGCTATCATATCAGGTACCAAATAACTACATCCCGACTCGACCTGCTTACTATCCACCACATCAGCCCGACATGCGACCACCCTATGACCTGTACGACCTCAATCAAGCCTACCAGAACACCTATCACCAACTATGAAACCCGAGCGATGATATGAACTGGAACCCCTATCTAAATCAATAGTGTTCCATTGGTGATGTCTTCTCTTTTATTATTTTTATCTATTTATGCTAAACATTTAACATTTTGATACTTTAATGTAATGTTTAATATTTTTATTATTTTGAACTAATATTTCATTTTTGTAATTTGAAAGTGGGATATTAAGTCCCATTTCAAATTACCATGCATGTTTATATTTGTATTGTATGTATTTTATCTCATGTACACAACAGGGTAAAACAGCGCATTTTCAAAGACTGGCATTAAGTTCAGCAAAAGCTATTAATTTTGACGACAAAACGAAAAACAAGTGTGATGTAACAACAGACGGAATGAACAAATGAAGTGCACCATTTATCATTCAAAACAAACGCCAATATGTTTGGAAACTTTGGTAAAATTTAATCATTTTTCTACGCTAATCACCCTCAATAATTTAAATTGCTATTGATTTCTTGCAAATGAGGGCATTGCAAGATCTTAAGTGTGGGAAGGGATTAAATTCTTTCGGTTTTAAAATTTTTTGACTTATACACTTGGTTTAATAGCCACCGTTAAAATACTAGTAATGCAGTAGTTGTATTAGAATCTAGTGCTCTCTGATAATAAAGAACAGCCCTAGTCTTATATACTGACTACCCACTACTAGTACAATTTTTAAAATTTTTTAACTAAATGAACTCAAAATCATGTTTATACATATCTATGAACGATAAAACTAGGTGTTAACATCGAAATTATTGTTACCTCAGAAAGGACATAAATTGAGAAACAACCCAAAATGATTGAATTCTTTTAAAATGGAATAGAGGAGAATAAAAAGACAAAGAATGAAAAATAAAAACCAAGTGTGGGAAAAATTTACCAAGTTATTTAGAACATATATCACATATTTTTGTACAAATAATTGAAGATACTTTTGTTTTGGACGATATTAATCAGTTTTACCCAGTTTATTGTAATATAAATAGAATTTATAAGGAAGTAAAGTCTTCCGAGGAAAAAAAACACGCGCTTCTTGATTTAGGTCAGGAAGTTGTCGCTCAGACCAGTTGTAGAGTCTGCGAAAAACCTTGAAAAGTTTTCTCGAAAATCAGCTGGAAATTCACGGACCTCAGCATCAAACGGGGTCGCCAAGTGGTCAGACTTATCCTAACCATGAGAGGATCTGTCTCATACGATGGGGGGCACTGTGCAAATTAGCTTATAAGACTAATGAATCAGATCCTCAGAAAGGATAATCTCCTTAAAGATCAAAAATCAGCTTTTAAGACTGATATTACTCAATCCTTGAGATTGACCTTAAAGATTGAGAATTCAAACTCATGGAATTCGATGATATCTAAACTCGAGCTTGAACGAGAAAATATTTTGATCAAATTACAAACCGATTTGTTTTCTGAAAACCCATTTTCAATGCGTTCATTACCATTGAACGTAAAATCCTAGGAATTTACTGGAATTCATTAGGTCACCTGAACCAAATCGGGTGTCAATCGTAAGAACGGTGGTTGCATAGCATGGTCGAAGACAGGACCTTGTGCCAGACCAAAAAACTATAGGGTGATCTTTACTATTGCTCCTACAAAGGATAGTAATTGCATCCGACACGTTAAAGACCATAATCAAAAGCATGTCACGGGACATTGCCTTAACAGTTTCTTGTTCAACGTTTTCCTTTACAACCGGACGGTAGTTTACCGAAAGGTAATATACGGAGCAAGTATACTGGACGTGTTGTTTTCCTAATACAAGGTTAGCAAGTGGGTGACACAAAACCATAAGTTTTGAGCTAAAATTTTCAAATCTGAAACTCACAAAACCCACAAAAACATTTTGCAAACATCGGTGAAGGGTTATTCCGAAAAACTTATCTAGGGTAAAAGCTAGATTGAATTTTCAAAAGATCAAATGTTTTCATAAAAATCCAATTTCCTAAAGAATCTAAATTTTTATAGTCATGTGGGACTGTAAACCACATCGTTACTACCATTGTTCATACCGCCATATTAAAATCACTGATGTACAAAGTGTGAAGAATAAAGAAGTGATTCTAGTAAAGTTATATTCAAGTTCTATATTGCTTGAGGACGAGCAATGCTCAAGTGTGGGAATATTTGATAATGCTAAAAACGAACATATATTTCATAGCATTATCCTTCAAGAAAGACAAACTTTTAGTTGCAATTGTTCTATTTACAAGTGATATTCGTTTAAATATTAAAAGGTGAAGACAAAAGACAGATTCGACGAATTAAAGACGCAAATGACCAAAACGCTAAAAAGTATAAAGTACAATCCAAGAGGTTCAATTTATTGATGAGAAACGTCTCAAAATTACAAGAGTACAAGCCGCAAAACGCAAAGTACAAGATATTAAATCGTACGCAAGGACGTTCGAAAATCCGGAACCGGGACATGAACCAACTATCAGCGCGCGATGCAACGGACCAAAAAGTACAAGTCAACTAAGCACATGAATATAATATAAGTATATATATAATTATATAAAATTATATATATTATATTATTTATAAATCGTCGGCAAACAAGAAAACAAGAGATGTGAGCTGTCCAAGGCGGCCATGCGATCGCATGGCCATGAAGAAGAAACTCCATGCGATCGCATGGAGTACTGTAGCTGGTCAGGTTCTATAAAATGCAAATTTCGGACGAGTTTATGTACACCTTTTTCTAATCTCTTACTCTCTTGATATTTATATTTATATTTTAATTATAATTTTAATATTAAAGTTTAATAATAATAAGGTTATGTTAGCAAATGTTATAAGTTTGTACGTTGAAATTCTGTCCGTGTAACACTACGCGATTAATACTCATTGTAAGTTATGTTCAACCTTTTTAAATTAATGTCTCGTAGCTAAGTTATTATTATGCTTATTTAAATCGAAGTAATCGTGATGTTGGGCTAAATAATAAAGACGGGGTTATTGGGCTTTGTACCATAATTGGGGTTTGGACAAAAGAACGACACTTGTGGACTATGGGCTATTAATATGCTTTATATTAACTAAACGATACCTCGTTAATTTAATATAAAGGTTACAATTTGAAGTATCTATATATAACCACATACGCTTAATCGGGTACGGTGGGTGGAATATCTATAAATACGAATAATTGTTCATTTTATCGGACACGGGGATGGATTAATAGTTAATGGACTCATTAAAACAGGGGTGGATTACATTCAAGGGTAATTGGTGTAATTGTTAACAAAGTAGTAAAACCTTGGATTACACGCAGTCGATAACCTGGTGTATTCATTAAACAAAGTATTAAGACCTTGTTACAGTTCGAATTCCCAATTAGTTGGAATATTTGACTTCGGATATAAGGTTAATTTGACGAAGATCTTCGCACTTTATAATTATGACCGATGGACTATTATGGACAAAACCGTATGGACATATCGAATAATCCAGGACAAAGGACAATTAACCCATGGTAATAAATTAAAATCAAGACGTCGAACATCATGATTATGGAAGTTTAAATAAGCATAATTCCTTTAATTTATATCTCATCGTACTTTTAATTATCGCAATTTTATTTACTGTCATTTTATTTATCGTACTTTAAATTATTGCACTTTTATTTATCGCACTTTTAATTATCGTCATTTACTTTACGCTTTAAATTAAGTTATATTTATTTTTAATATTTTACATTAGGTTTTAATTGTGACTTAAGACATAAAATCGACAAACCGGTCACTAAACGGTAAAAGCCCCTTTTTATAATAATAATAATACTACTTATATATATATATATATATATATATATATATATATATATATATATATATATATATATATATATATATATATATATATATATATATACAAATACAGTTTAAAAATATAGCATTAAACTTGGCTAGCTCCCTGCGGAACGAACCAGACTTACTAAAAACTACACTACTCTACGATTAGGTACACTGCCTATAGTGTTGTAGCAAGGTTTAGGTATATCCACTCTATGAATAAATAAATAAATAACTTGTGTAAAATTGTATCGTATTTAATAGTATTTCGCAGTAAAAATAATAATTATTTCGTATACACCTCGCATAACATCAGTTATAATATGTGAAATTGTTCAATTACGATTACATGTTTTAATATATATAAAACTGATATAGGTTCGTGAATCCGAGGTCAACTCTGTACTTGTTCAGTGCCATCCTATGCATATTTACTACAAACTATCGTATCGTATCGTGAGTTTTCATAGCTCCCTTTTTATATATATTTTTGGGCTGAGAATACATGCGCAACTTTTATAACTGTATTACGTTTAGACACAAGTACTCAAACTTTTATGCTATATACGTGCTTTGTCATGCTAAATCCCTGCCGTAATATCGTTAATTGCTGAGGTATAAGATGCAAGCTTAGTTATTGTGAGTAGCGCTACTGAGAGTGGCGTCTCTAACTATTTGACTGGTGGTCTTTGGTTACATAATAATGATTCAACGACACTGACAGTACAAGGTGTCATGAGGTAACTTTTGTTTAGTCGCGATATTACAAACATCAACTCTTTCGATTGATATATTTGGTATTAATCAACTTTAAACTGAAATCTTGCGGTCTAATGCTATACTGAACTATTGATTTATGATATACCTATGAACTCACTCAACCTCTTGTTGACTTTTTAAGCATGTTTATTCTCAGATACTTAAATATTGCGTCCGCTGTATATCTGCTGCTTTGATGATGATTTCTTGCCATGCTTGGAGTCTTCATGCATTACTTACCAATTCATTTAAAAACACTTAATGCTCTAAATACAATGTAATCTATTTATCTTTCGCTGCAAAACTCAATAAAACGTCTCATATAGAGTCATTCTCGTTTATACAACTGTGATTTAATATATTTAGTCATAAATACTCCAGGCCCTATTTGGGGGTGTGACAACGTATGAACATATAACCTCTTGATTGTTAACGTATTTGGTGAAAACAAAATTTATTTTCCAAAATTTATTTGATAAATTTAATATATACGTTTCACAACTTTAATGTCCTATGACATTATAATTGTGGTCATAATCTTTCCATAACTTATATGGTGTGGAAGGTACTAATTTTCAAGGACATTTAATTAGGTACAAATGTGGAATTTCATATTACCCCATCATCGCCCTAACCAATTCGAGGAGCGTTTATTCCCACTTTCCAAAACATCGTTTTGTTGCGAAGTAAAGAAATAATGTTTAAATATCTTTAGCGTCGCATAGTGCTATGAACTAATCATAAGATATTAACATCCTCAGTTTGTACTTAATTAATAATTTTTCATTTAAGTTAATTCTCAACAAAATTCACATAATTTTTAAATTTAATCCAATGCTTTAGATTTTCGAGAAATCAACTAACACGAGGAAATTATTAACAATATGTCCTTTCTCTTTCTCTAACGTTCATAAGACCACATAATTGAAATGAGTCAAGTGCAATGGAATAAACTATTTAGTTTACTTTTTACATGATTTTTCATATCTTTTTCCTTGACAATGCTTACAAGTGCACATTTTCACTTTATCAAATAGACTAAGCTAGAAGTATTGTTAGTCAGTATGACTAAACTAGCATGCCTTACTTACTTCATTCAAACATATTGAAGTTATAAGTGGGGAAATTTTATTTAATTATCACTTAGATAACGATAAAATCATTTAGGATAAAAGTAATATTAAATGATCTTGTTCTTAAAGAGAATTCAACCGCATTTCGTGAAATCAATAATGAAAATCAATATCACGTAGATATTTGTTTTGATGAACAATCATGTATGGATAAAAATTCGATCATCATTCAAGACTAACTTGTATGAACCGTTCTTAACAATTCCATCTAAAGAGTTATTTTCCCACATATATCCACTTCACTTAAAAAAAATGAATTCATCACTACAAATATATCGTTATCCTTTGATAAATGGTTTTCCATATTCAAACCTACTATCCACATAGGACAAGATGCAAACACAAAGTTTACCAACCATGGTAACCATATGCAATCCAAAACAAAACTTGATGTTTTCATTATTAGTAAGGTGCAACGTCATATGCTCCAAACTTTGAGGTAAGAATATAATTAAATCTTGAACCAATGTTCATGCGTAAGACTTTAATCACCGTATATTATTTTTAACGATAATAAGTCGTTAAAGCCAAAAAATTACTCAACAACACGATGTGAGTGACAGTTTAACTTGTGTAAAGTGTCGCACACTTCACATCCCACTTAATTAGGGATTTATTTTCTTTCTCATATACATTTCTTAAATACGGTAAGAGCATATTGAGCATCTTGCTCTTCCAAACGCATTGGGTATTCATGCTTCTTAATTATCAAAAAAAAATTATATTTAACTTAAAATTCTCGTTAAGTTAAACAAAGTTGTTGGGTGTGAAAACCATGATAGAACACAAAGTTCAAATGAGACAGTTTTAAATTGAACCAACGTTCAATATATAGACAATTATGCAAGACTAATTAATATTCATCCATATATACAAAACACTTTGTCGATAATAAAAATCATGCCAAATAATAGTTCACGGTAAGTCGTGAAAAAAAGTTCACTATGTTTCCAATTATCGTCCACAAGCCTACCATAAAACTACAATTAACATAATCAATCATGCAAAGTTATCTAATTATAGCACATATGCTAATTTCATAAAGGTTATAATTTCACTAAGAAATTACTTTTAAATATAAAGAAAGTTTAATTATTACACTTAGTAATGATTCATGTTTACAATATTTCACTAAGAAATATAAAATAAATTTGGTCATTGTATAAACTTTTCTTTCTCTTTCTCAACAATTTCTATAACAAATATAGAATTATGAAGAGAAAAAAAAATAGTAAATCGGATACATAACCTCATTTCATGTCAAAACCAAAATAACATGAATCGATTTGAGTAATAAACAAACCAATTCGAGGAAATGTTTATTTACACCAACAAATGGTTAAAATATTCAGTACTCCACATAGAAATATCTATTCCAAACTATAGAAGGTATAATATTTACTTTCAAACGAAATGAAAGTTTATCATAATTATTACTAAAAATAATTAATCGTCATGATCACAATTTCATTACGAAAGTACTAATTCAAAAGAAATAAAATTATAATCATTACAGAATGATTAACCAAGTTTTGTCCTTGATACAAAACTTTCATTAATATAATATCTATAACGTATATAGAATAGAAAATCAACGTTTATAAATACTAATCACAAAGTTAATTTAATTAACCAAACATAAATCTTTGAACTATTCACAGTTATTTTGATAAATCATTTCAAATACACATATCAGTTATTACAAAAATAACTGTAGACAGGGGCGGAACTTGAACCCGACCACAGATGGGGCGAATGTAAAAACTTATTAAATTTTTCATTACTGCTGGGGCAAACACTAATAAAAACCTAATTTTTTAGTATAAAAAAAAAATTTAGAGTATAATTTTTTTAAAAAAAAATCCAGCTGGGGCGGGTGCCCCGCCCTGCCTCCATTATCCTCCGCCACTGACTGTAGACCAAAAACACGATAATTAGGAAACTACCTTGATGGTGTATTTATATAGGTTTGTAGTAAAATCATTAAATCTTTCGTAACCAATCGAATACATGAAAGATATCATTTAATGTCGTACTTATTATTATTATCATACTTAAGTCCATGATAACTTATCATGAATTATATTGATGGTGTAGTAATTTGATTTTTAATAGGACATTTATGAGAATTTCAAAACTCATTTAACTATATCCTTATTTATAAAAAAACATATTTTTATTGTAACTAATGCAATACATGAAAACTTATTTCATGATAAATTAAAAGTATCTAGTCTTATATGCATAACTGGTATGCATGTAATTATTGTAAGTCACATACTTTGAAACAATTTTTCCTTTTTATTATTATCAAAATCTATATAACAAGTATAAAGATTGAAAGAAAAATTTCTTAATTATAAATATATTGAGATCATGTATGCACAAAAAAAATGATGCTCTATCATAAACAAATATGTTTACATGATATAATAGTATTTATCGCAATATCAGTTGTACATTCATGTTAACATCAACATCACATACTCTTGCAAATAACAATACATAATAGTTCATCTAATCAATAATTTCAACCAAATGCGTTAACTTTTATCATATGATTACTCAATATAATAATGCATCAATAGAGTGTCAAAACAGTTTAAAATATTGAAATGAAATGAACATGCATACTTCAAAATATATATCATGACTAATAAATAAAGATACACATTCATGTTCATAACCGAACTATTCATATATGCCGTATCATATTACTCTATTTCATATGTGTCGTATCATATTACTCCTTTTATAATTATTTACTAAAAATAATTGCAATTAGCAAACACAATCATCACCATTATTTTTGTATTGAATCAAGGAACGTATAATAACAATCTTAAATAGAAGTTTATAAAGATTAATTTTGATTTTTGTAATCTTCAATTACAGTGATGATTGAGTTAGATAATTATAACACAAACTTATAATTATGCAACATCAACTAATAAAAACAAAATTAGCATTTAACCGGAAAATAAACTTCAGGCTAAGATACCAATGTTGTATTTAGATAGATTTTGGACATACCAAAAATAATACAGTGGAAGCGAATAGGATCGACACTCCGAAAGTAAGGTTATCTTCATAATCCCACAAACTAAATGCCCCATCAGTGCTCGCCCTTTTCTTCTATTCTTCTTCTTTCCTATAGCTCCCAAAAATTCAACATATCCATTAATTTAATGATACTTGCTAAATATGATTTATGATGTTGTATTATGCATGTTAAATTATGCTTTCTGGTCGTACTTATTTCCGACTAACGGAAAGGATATGAGTGCAAATCTGGATCACATTAATAGTGACGCCTTAACCGGTATGCGCTCTCCGATTAACGATGATTACCGGATCCAAATATTACTTAAGTCGACAAAATCCACTCATCAGTCTTCAAAGATAGGACACATGTCACGATCTGATTGGTGGGTCAACCCTTAAAAATCGGAGTTTGACTGGTTATTCCCGAAATATCCGGAACATGACTTATGTGACTTTCTCGATGATCTGTATACTTCTGTCACGATGGGATTATGCGATTATTGTTGCCTGGGTACAATAAACCTTAGCGTTATCTGACAAAACGCTAAATTGGTCCTTTAACTTTTATTCACATTTTCGGTGATCAGTTCTTCGTAGAAATTGGCTGATTGCTTAGCTTTTCTATACGCTATCCGAATGGAATATCACTAGTTTCCAAAATAAATATATAATTATTTACTTTCAGCATGACATAGGAGGGCGTATACCAAAATCACAATTGATCTATTAATGAAGGGTTCAATTTGGGTTTTACTTCATATCAAATGCGTACGTCAAGCCAAAAACTTTATTTTATGGAAGAGATGAGCATGTCAGAAGTTGCTTGAAATGTATTTTTTTACAGATGAAACTCCTTAAGCATTCTATTCATGGTTTTTGGTTACAATTTAATCATATTTAATGCATCAGTCTAATAAAATCTAATAAAAATATTTAGAAGGTGACGGTTCCTCAATCTGTCATTTCCGCCCGTTTTTTCACTTCTAAGTTGTAACTAGCTTATTTCTCCCCGAGATCTGCCAAGATATCGTTTTTGGAGGGTAGCCAAGGCGAGATGTCCATCTAGCGAGATTTCTCGGTCAACGGGATCAAACTTGCTTAAAGCCACGATTTCTCGGATTTTCTCGTAAAATCTAGTAATTTCTTGGATTTTCTAGCTCATTTCTCGAATTTTCTTGTAAAATCTCGTACAAATGTATATAAATATACATATATTTATTTATCTGTACATATTTATATTAAAGAAACTAAAAAGTCAACGTAAGTCAATATCCGAGATCTCCCTGAGATGCCGAGATCGCCCTAAAAATGTTCAAACGAGATCCCAAGATCCGAGTTCTCCAACCTTGGTTTCTTGATTTGACCTTTTTTCATGATCTCCCCAAAAATGTAACCCACATTACTGAACTTTTTTTTCATGATCATTTCAAGTCTTTGTAGTTCTTAAGTAGTTTCTTGATTGGAATACATCAAGAAGTCTAAATTCACAATAAATTGATAATACACATATATACTTTATATATCTAAAGTACTTAATCAGAAAACGAGAGTTTAATGATAATGGTTTTTTCAAGACTTCATGAAGTGTCTGTTCTCATTTGTAGTGGGGCTGTCCTGTTAAAGAATCCTAAAGGAACATAATTTAACAAGCACATTGTTTGTAGAAGAAAAACTTCCTATAAGAAGTACGAGTTGAACGGCTTACTAAAGTAGCCTGATCGTATTTTATGTTAATTTTTGTAAATGTATTTATAAGTATGGAGTAGGTTTTAAGTCACAAAGGATCCGTAGCGCAATGGCAGCGCGTCTGACTCCAGATCAGAAGGTTGCGTGTTCGATTCACGTCCGGTTCAAATCCCACTTTAAAATCCCATCATTTTTCCTGTTTTTTATTTTTGAATTTTCTTATTTTAATTTATGATTTTATATTTTATTTTATGATAATGACTACCCAAAAAACCAGTCTTTAAAAGCCTAGAATTTAGAATTCAATTTTGCACACTGGTACAAATTAGAAGATGACAAAAATGTCAATGTTTTGTATGTATTGTATGTATTGTCATTGTAGATATTACATTACATTTTACAAATATGTAAAAACAAAGTATCAAACCAAGCATCAAATAGGCGATATATTGATCCTAGCTTCTAATACTTTCTTTATTCGTTCATTTTCACATTCCATTCTACCCAACCCGACAACACGAACATAAAATTCTATGTTTGATTCGTGTCGGATTCACTGCCCGTTCGACAACACGAACGTAAGATTGCATGTTTGATTCGTGTCAGATTCATTTCCCTTCAAAATTCCTACTAAAAGTCCCTAAACGATTACCACTCGATGTATATATGCGAATTTTGCACAAATGTAAGCACTTGCTATAAAAAGTCATTAAAAGTTGTACCAAGAAAAAAAGTACAACTAAATTAAGCACAACATGAGTAAATGATGATAACATGTAAAAATAGTACTATTAATAGCTAAAGATTGACTGAATTTTGTAGACAATGTGAAGGCCAATAAATTCCTTCTCTTGAACAAGGTATAGGGGTTGGATGTGCAATGTAGGTTGGGTACATATGTCCCGGCATCAACACGGATAAATCTGATGTATTAACCGCTTGTACCTATCACAGTCGGGACACTTTAATAACTTGTACCATACAAAAAAAAAAAACATACTCTTTAAAGAAAAGAAAAAAAAGAACACACAATAGTAACTTACTTGTGGTTGTGGATCTGCGACCTTGTTCATCGGTCTAGGGTCATTGAGTCGATGATTGGCATGTTGTGTAAAGCGGATTAATGAAGCGTTTGGCCTAAAGAATTGTTCGATAATGGCTATGATGAGGAACATTGATATGAAAATCCCAGTTGCAAGAAAGCCCAAAGAAACCGAATTCCACAAACTTTCGTTGTCAGCGTGTAATCTTTCGCTATCGAAGTTGTCCATGGTAGTTTAGTTTTCTCTTTGGAGGAAAAAAGAAAGGTTATAAGAACTTAGAAGGACAAATAAGTGCACTTCATCTTATATGCCAAAAGATAGTCATATTTCTGATATATTAAGAATTACATTATTATTATTATTATTATTATTAAATCAGATATGGTTAAAATTATGGTAGTGATACTTTAAAACACGTATGTTGGTGGTCCCTGTATTTGCATCTTGAATGTTTTTGTTGTATAAAAATACAAAAGTTGTTATAACATATTTACATCTGGTAAGCTTTTATCATACTATGATATACATGTCTGTTACTTTGTACAAAACGCATGTTAGCATCGATTTAACTGTAGTGGCGAGTTTACCCTTCGACCCATAAGATTACCGGACACCACTAGTTTAATAATTTTGTGTAGATACTACTCTTTAAAATGTATATGAAATCATTAAATTTAACTACAAGACCCCATATATTTTTTCGAATTTATAGCTTTTTTCTTTAACTGTATAGGATGCCACTAAATTTAAGTGGTCGGGTCCATATATATTTCGAATTTGTAGTTTCTTTAAGGTAAATAATCATCGAAATAACATTCAAATATAATTAGCAGCAGCGCAAAAAAAAAAAAAAAAAAAAAAAAAGGATCTCATTGAGTATCGGTTCTGAAATTGTCACTCCTTATATGTTACACCATTACACCAAACTATACGGTTTATGAAGTTTGAAACTACAATTTCTTGTAGAAATATAATATGTCCAGATATATTCTCCCTTACCTCTTTTAATATTTTGTGAGCAATACCTAAAAACATTTTTAACTAAACTCACACATACACACACGCGTACATCATATCAGGTTTATATTGTGGAGAGCCATAACGAGTGTTTCCTTGGTTCTTTTCTAAAGCAATAGATTTTTACTTTTTCATTATTCATTATTCATTAACAATTGAGATACGTACAGCTTTAATTATTAATTTTTCATTCAACAATCGCAATATATTAACATCCTTTTACTTGAATTTGCACAACTATAAAGAATAAAGAATTAGATAATAGTGTAATTTGAATTTGCTTATCTGTACAAGTTACCTAGTTTTACATATACATAGACGTTCTAGGCACTTCGAGCCATCTAATCTACCTTATGATGTTATAAACATTGTTGAAAAATTACGGTCTCACTAATTCCCAACAAACATCCAATGAAAAACAGTAAAGAAATAAGAACAATCTACAACACAAAAATTTTAAGTGGAAACTCCAAAACACGAGAAAAACCACGAGCATCCAAAGAAAGAAATCCACTATATCACAAATTGTTACAATGACATAGACGACTCTCTTAAGCCAACTACACTCTCCAAAGTATTTAACTAATACAAGTCTTAAACAAGGGTAAGAACGAAAGAAATAATCAAATACTTAAAGTGTATTAATTGGTGCAAGTTGGAAGTATGTCCATGACCTCCTTTTATAACCAAGTCATTCACCTCCAACTTCTTCATCCTACCGATGTGGGACAGCATCATTCACTAAGCAATCATATCAATTCTTCTAACCAAAATCAAAACCAACAAACATATCCGAACTCACTCAAAATTTTGGGACTATGGCCCGTGCGTGCTTCAATAAAGCTCCATTAACATTAATAACTGGAACCCTTCTAGTTTTGTGGATGCGGTGTACGATGACATCACTAATTATGTAAATATAATTAAGAATTTATGGTATAAGAAACAACATTTTTTTTATCGATAGAAGAAAAAATATATTAAATGGCTAGCAAGGTGCTAGAAAATCACAAACAATCTAGAGGGTTTTGCAATCATAAAGACCATGAGTCTTTTATACTTCTAGAAAAAAATCAATTAAAAGTTACAATAATACTATCAATCACATATGATTTCTGGAATTTAGGGTCATTGAGCACGTAGCTATTTTGAAGTCTCCACATGTTCCAAAGAGAAGCAATGATTGCAATCTGCACGATGATCCGATGATTCCCGCTCAGCGGAGTGTTCTTAGTCCAGGACCAAAGATTATCAACCGAAATCAAGGGAGGAAACGTCGTATAAGACACAACTAAATATAATACAGTAGAACCTCTATAAAATAATAATGTTAGGACCGAAACATTTTATTAATTTAGCGAGATATTATTATATTAATAAATTAATAAATTATTAATTTAAAAAATTGGCTTATGTATGTGAGCAACTCTCAAATTAATGCATCGACTTTCGGAATTACCATGTGCGCTCGTTTTAGCTATTTGAATAAAACATAAACAAGGAACTTCAAAATTCCCAAGCATGTAAGTACATTCACACATTAATGAACTTGTGACTATAGATTTGAAGTTCACAAAAAAACATTTGATTATAGATCCATTTTTTACTAGAAAATCCTAGCATTTTGGAATATTTTAGTAATTATTAATTTATAGTTTTGTTGAGACCAATATATTTATATTTGGATTTCAAAAAAATTATTATCTAATTATTTTATCGATAGAAGTCCAATTTCGTACTGGTCCCAAGTTGGGACGGCACAAATTATTAATTTTATCGAGGTTATTAATTTACTGAGTATTAAATTATGAAGGTTTTATTGTATAGGACATCGTATTTTTTGGGGTTTATCATTTTATTAGTCATTAAAATACTTAAAATTAGTTCACTTAAAACTCCCTTGAGTAGTTGAGTTTGATACTAAATTTGCCGCCGTGAATAACTCATGTTTATAAACATGCAATGACACGAATAACGCATAATATGAACCATGGATCCTAAATTCCTAATCACCCGACCCGAGTGACCCTTGTAATTAATTTGAGTGAGAAATTAAAATTGGTGAGGGGGGAAACTTATACTGCAACAAGACATAATCCAGCCACTAATACAATTAAGTGAAAGCTGCCATAAAGACACAAAGTTAAGGCTGCTCCAATAACACTTAACTCATTATTATTTATTAATAAATCACTTTCTTGCTTTCAAATAGATACAATACTGTTTGGCATGATTGTTTAAAGATTTTACATTTTCATCATCTAAAGAGTTGTATTGATGTTTGCCTGTTCTATTTTTGGAGTGATAGAGTTCTTGTTTGATCTCAAATCTTAATTGTGATAAAAAAAATAAAAAAAAATAATAATAAATAAATAAATAAATAAAGAAAAAAAGCTCAAATCTTAATTATGATAAAAAGGTCTTTTAGTTTCTGTTCTTAATTTGGAGTGATGTGGTTCAAGTTCCTGTTTAGTTTATCATTGGATAAGCTAAGTGCTAGAGACGGAGCTTTTAAGGGGCTAGGAGCGACCCTCGCCCTCCTAAAGTATAAGAAAATAGTGGACGTTGTAGTCATTTGGATTACGAATGTTTGAGCATTTAGAACAACTAAATCGGATTGCATTATCAACAATTTACTTTACACTATTCCAACCTCACAACAACATATCTTGAAGTGTCGTAGAAAAGTGTCGAAGAAATATATCGGATACTTATTGTTAAGTTAAAATTGTACTTAATTTTTTATTTAGATCAGATTGAATCCAGTGGAAATTAACATTAATAGTTTCTAATATGTGATAGAAAGTATATTTTATTGTAAAAATAAAAAAATAAAAAAAAAAGGACAAACATATCCATTGAAAAAAAAAAAATTTGTTTCAAACTTACAAAAACCACAAAATTTTGTATATGTTGTACAAAGGGTACAAATTGCCAAATTGCTTGACTTCAAGGCTTTTGACGCTATGATGACGAGTATAGCCGAGAGTGAACCGGTCACGACTAATTTAAGTAATTCTAACGAGATCCCGCCCACACCGGTGTATAAAAAGAATCCTCAAAAACGAAAGAAGAAATTGGTTCAAGGCGCCGAAACGAAAGAATTCGGCGTGTTCATTAAGGATATTTGATCTTTGAGTTCGTTTATTTTGGTTTCTAGGAGGGTAGTTTGATTATGGTCTCCTAGCTAGGTAATTTTGTTTAGTATATTATTGGGCTGATCTAATGTTTCGGTTTAGGTTAGGTGAGGCTCAATATAGATAGTTTGTTTGACAACAGCTTTCTAGGTACGAACCTCATCGATGTTACTCATTTGTAGCTTTCGTTGAATTCGTTTTCTTTTCGAAAACGTTTTCCGTTATTTATAAAAGTTCTCGTTTTTTTCGCCAAAAAAAAAAAAAAAAAAAAAAAATAATATGAGCCAACAACAATTGAACTACCACCCATAAGTCCATAACCTTTAACGAAAGCGGACATTTAAATGGATGCAAGTAAATTTTTTTTTTCCGGCAAACTCATATAGAAACGAGGTCGTTTTCAAAAGAAAAACGCGCTCAACAAGTAATACAATAAAGACGGGAAAATGGGGAAAGCTCGCACCTAGAAAGCAACTATCTAAACGAAACTATCAATGGATGCAAGTAATGGCGGGAACTATACTAAAAGAGATTATGTCTCCCAAATATTGAAGTTGTTAGTGTAGTAATATTGTATTTAAGGGTACCCATTCGACTCCTACTCGAGAACGTAGCTGGAGATACGTTAGTCTAAGTTGTTGGCTCCACTCATTATCTCCTCATGTTGTCATCGCCATATCTATGTCAATGATCTCTGCTCACTGCAGGTAAGCAATTGTGAAAGAATCGAATCAGAGTTCACCCCGCCCCCACCCTGAACAAATAAAGGGCAGGAAAAATCACAAAGATGTACTGATACAATTAGGGCTTTGATCGGTATTTCTTTGTTGTTGTCGCCGTATTTATGTATGATCTCTGCTCGCTGCAGGTCAGCAACTGCGAAAGAAACGATCTCTGATCGCCCTTAAATAGTTAAAGTAAAAGTAGTGATAGATCCCAAACATTTAAGATGTTTTTTAGTGTGATTATAACATTTAAGTGTAAAAAAGATTATATGTTAACAACTTACAAGTAGTTCGGCTACCGATTGCGAAAAGGTAGAATATAGAAAAAGATATAACAAGGTCAAATACGTTTACACAGCCTCATTTTGAGAAAATATATTGAGCATCCTGCTAAATGTTCCATGCAGCAGAATCAAGCAAAAATGCTCATCGAAAACTGTAAGAAGATCAAGTAAAAATAAGGGCAAAATCCATAAAAAGGTAACATATTATACCACTTTTTCTATTTTCGGTAATATATTTCATTTCGCTATAAAAAAAAGGAGTGTATTTTCGAAAGTTAATCAAAAAGAGGAGTGTCGTTAACTTTTGTTAACTTTCTCAGTTAAGTGTCAACTTTGCATTACATGCCAAGTCCTTTATCGACCAACGTTTTCAACTCGCGATTTTGACGCACGTTATCGATGCGCGATTCCGGCAAGCGTTTTCGACATGCGTTTTCGAGGGGTGTTTTCAACTCGCGTTTTCAACACGCATTTTTCAAGGAACGTTTTCGATGTGCATCGATCGTGGCACGTTTTCAACTCGCGATTTCGACGCGCGTTTTCGACGCGTCTCGAAATGTTGCCATTTTCCATCATGTCTTTGGGATGTAATTTATATGGGAAAACACGCATCGAAAACGCGCATCGAAAAGCACGTTTCGAAAACGCGCATCGAAAAGCACGGCTCGAAAACACGCCTCGAAAACGCTTGTCGGAATCACGCGTCGAAAACGTGGGTCCAAATCGTGATTTGAAAACGTTGGTCGATAAAGGACTTGACATGTTATGCAAAGTTGACACTTAACTGAGAAAATTAACAAAAGTTAACGACACCACTCTTTTTGGTTAACTTTCAAAAATACACTCCTTTTTTATAGCGAAATGAAATATATTACCGAAAATAGGAAAACTAGTATAATATGTTACCTTTTTATGGATTTTGCCCTAAAAATAAGCAAATGCCCTAAAAATAAGCAAATGCCCAATATCATCCAGAAAACAAAACCCTTTTAAATAAACATCAATTTCATATTAGTACGACCAAAAAAAAAATAAATCATAATTTCGAAAAGAAGTCTAAAGGTCAAAATAACAGAGTTCAAGACCAACATATAATAGAAATTAAAATAAAGCTAGTAGGCATATATAGTAAAACCAAAATTTCTCAGTCCCATTTCCTTATGCTTTCATTCGTCCAAATGCCTTCAACTTCTCATCCGAAGTTTGGAAACGACCATGCCCAAACTTTGACGATGTGTCAATGAACTTAAGCTTAATATCCTCCAAAGCAAGCCTCGAGGTCTGGTTCAACAACGATTGCCTCAAAGTCACCACACGCTTCTTAGGTCCCACGCAGCACCCCTTTATCATCAGATAATCATCTTTCACAATACCATAGTGAGGAAAACCTCCCATTGGAGTTATTTCTTTCTCAGTCCTACACACAAAAATAGACTTTTAAAGGCTGATCATATTATATTATATATTATTATTATATCATTTTTAAATGATAATTAAAAAAATATTGAGAAAACGAAAATAACCTGTCGAATTCAGTGAGTGCGGAATGAGACTCCTGACCAACCTTCCCGAGTTTGTAAATCTTCTTATTCATTTCAGTCCTGTGATGATAACCATTCTGTCCAGCTCTTGCAACAGTGTATGAAACCCTAGCTGGATGCCATGCTCCAATACAAGCAACCTTACGGAGCCCACGATGGGTTTTTCTAGGCAAACGGGTCACACCCCAACGGGTCACAACACCTTCGTAACCCTTACCTTTAGTCACACCAATGATGTCAATCATTTCATCCTTTTGGAACACAGCATCAATAGGGATCTGCTTCTCAAAGAAACCATAGCCGAAATCAACTTTTTGTGCCACGTCACCACCGTTGACTTGAATTTCCATCAAGTGAGCCTTCTTTTGCTTCAGACCTTTCATCTTTCTGATCTGTGTGTGTGCCAGAACACGAATGACATTGCAGTATTTCTTCATTTTCTCCAATTGCGACTGGATATCTTTCTTTCCCAAGTCATTTTCATACTTCAGTGAATACTTAGAAAAGACTTTCTTCTTTGACTTGCACCAGTTCTTGTAGAATCTCCTCTTGACATCCTCACTTAGATGTTGGGCCCACACTGTATTCAGAGTACGGAGACCACGGGGGGTCTTAACATAGCCCACCAACCCAACAACCACCATTGGAGGTGTCTCAATGATTGTCACAGCTTCACAAGTTTCCTTCTTGTGGAGTTCTGAGAGAAAATTAACGAGTGTGTTTAGCAAACATAAACATGAAAATAATTTAATTATTGTACATGCTTTTCAGATACATAAGAAAAGCAAAACCGCTTTTATAAATTAGCTGATGTGTAACAGATGTAAAATAACTCACTTGACCCGGGCTTTTCAACTTCTCTAACAATATGGGTCATTCCAGCTTTGTAACCCAAGAAAGCAGTCAATTTGCACGGTTTAGTTGGATCATCTTTAGGGAATGCCTTCACTGCAAATACAGAGTATAACATAAGCAAATGAAGTTTCTGATCAACAATAAACAAACAATAATAAATTGTAATCCAAGGCTGTGGTCAGCATGATTAACTACATAATAAAAAATGGGTCCAAATATGTATAAAAACTAAAATCAAAAGCTCAAAAAGTTGAATATAAACTAACACGTTTAGTTAATATCTTTGGATAGTAAAAATAAATGATAGGTGGAGTTTATATATTTGAATCATAGAGTAAATACTTTGAGCACAAGATACAAATTATCAAAGATAGTATATGCCTGAGCAAATAAAAAAACTAAATTTGTTAGCCAAAAAATCAAAGCAACATATATAAACCTTTTCCTCTGTGGCGAGCAGCCCTCTTCCTGGGAAGAAAGCCCAATGAACCATGTCTTGGATGTTCAAACTTGCGATGAGACATGATACTTTATTATTGCTTTGTATCTGCAAAACTCATAAACTTCATTTCCATATAATGCAAATAAGAGTGCAAACAAAAATAAATAAGTGGTAAATATAGCAATACTTTATATTGATTCAAATGGACAATTCAAATGGAAAATCAAAAGAATAATAATTTCGCTAGGTTAATTGAATGAACACGAGTCAAATGATAACGATTTAAAAAACATAAGTGCATATACTAAAGGACATTATCCTTTTAATCAAAGTTAAGTAACAGAGTAGATATTAAAGAAAATGAATGCATGGGCTAAGTATCTCATGCTTAATTTTCATCAAATCACAAAAGGGGGAACAAATTTGAAACACTTAAGAAGATCAAACATAGAAGAATAAATCATAAACACGAATATGGCCTAGTAGCCACATAAATTTCAACTTTTCAGACCTTTAATTTTGCAAGTAAAAGACACTAATGTTGAAAATATGGTGTTTAGTGATCAGAGACTAGAGAAATATGATTGATAAGCTACACAAAGTCTTGAACCAGAACATGTAATGATGAACAAAAATAGCTCCAATACCAAAGGCCTATGGCAAGAACTTTTGCCAATTCTCAGACTCATTCGTGTTTTTACCAAAACCAAAAATGGAATTCAGCAAAGAGTCTTTTCAAGAGTCCAGCCTTGATTAATTGTATATATTTTTGGAAACCATTTCATTCAACATACATATACTGGCAAAAACAAAATGCAACAAAATCTCCCATTCTTTTCATCTCAAAAAGTAAAAAGAATATTAACAAAATATAGAAAGTATCTCTTTATTACAGTAGCAAAATAAACATGGTTTTTTTAATGAAAACTTTTCATCAAAGCTAAGGTAAAATAACAAATTCAAAACTACTTATATTAGCTTACGACAAATAACTCATATCAATAGCTAGCTTCAAAAAAATCAATGCCAGGCTACACAAAAAGAATATGAAAAAATGATGAAAATTTTGAAACAACTGTAAAACATATACATGATTAATCATAATATGAATAATAGACATACAAATCTAATGATAAAAGCACTGGATCTACATATATTAGTAACATCTAAAGCTTAATTACGCATATTACGTCAAAAGCTAATTTCAATTACTCGAAACATACACAGATAAGTAAATACAATATGTAAACTCTCTCAAATTAATGATTTATTCTAAATCTAAAACTACTAATTCAATACGTTTAAATACACACTTTTAGGATCAATTCACAATATATAAAGCAATATCGAATTAACTATCTGCAAACACATACACGAAATCGAGCAATATACACATATGTAATGAAAATCATACCATACAGTAACAGTAATCAACTGATATTATTACAGCAATAATATGACAGAAATAAATCAACTAACTCAGAAAAGCGTACCTGGCCGAGATAGAGGTTAGTTGAAAATCGGCGGATTGAATGAGCGTTATATATAGCAATTACTTGCATTAGGGTTTGCAATAGGGTTTGCATTAGGGTTTGTATCATGGTTGGTAACTGGGCCGGGCTGTTGAGGATAAGGTGCGGGCATTGTAAATCGAGGTACGTTTGGTTACTGTTATTTTTTTAGAACAGCTGAAAAGTAATATTAATGCATTAGCAAGGAGCTCGTGAAAAAAACAAGAATTAGAAAGGATTTATGATCCAAGTTGACCAACTAGATACAACTTTAGTTCTAGCATGTAACTAAAAAAAAAAGCAGAAATACAAATATTATCAAACATAGACGAAATTGCTGAAATAGTCCATGCGTTTTGTACCAAAATGCTAGTTTCGGCCCTGTACTTTTTTTTGATAGATTTGGTCCCGGTAGTTTGTAAAAGTTGCTGATTTGGTCCCTCTGACCAACGGCCGTCAAAAAAGGCCGTTAACTCCAGTCATGTGCCAGACATGTGAGGGTATTTTCGTCCGTTTATTTCATTTATTGACTAAATTACTGAAATGGTCCCTGTGGTTTGTACCAAAATTGCTGAAATGGTCCATGTGGTTTGTAAACTCATGTTGCATCATCAATTCAGTTGCTGCTGCCCTTTCCTCACATGTTATTAATTTCCTGCAAATGAAAAAAAAAATAAACTCAAATATGTGTTACGGGGTACTGCTTAAGTAAGTTTGGTCTAAAACACTAACAAAAAATAGGTTAAAATACCCAGCACAAATCATAATTACAAACACTAACAAACATATGTTGAATTTATTACGAGATCATGAAGAACACTAGCAACAATTGAAAGAAAAAAAAAAAAAAAAAAAAAAGGTTAAAATCTAGATAAATTTTGACACTGATTTAAAAACAGAAGTTGATCAAAATGTTAATCCCAACACTCGAAAGGTAAATTCAGACCCTAAAATCAAATGATTAATTCTAATTATGATTTTTAGTTTATGAAACAAACTTTTGACTTTTTTATTAACAATTTGACTCACGGATTAAATAACAAACGAAGGAATTACGACCTTATATTTTGTAGAAACGTTCACTCAATGATTGTGAACAAGTCTACAATTTTATTTTTCGCTGAATGTGTGTGGATTGTACCACCGGCCTACGACGTTCATCTTTTCGGTTAACTATGAACACAATCTAAAACTTGACAAATATGAATCTGTTAATACAATCTAGTGATCGAAGAACGTTGGTTTGATGTTAGGAACCACAGATCTGGTATTAACTTGTTGTTTTAACTGAGATTTGATGTTAATTTAAGATTTGACGAACGATGAATATGGATATTGTTCGATAAATTTGATTAATAGGATGAAGCTGAAGTCAGAATCTGATGTTGTTATTTGTTGTTAAATGATCTGACGATGATGATGATAATAGATTTAGATTTCATATTTATTTTTGCTTTTGAGAAGTTAGGAGATGATGATGATTTTTGATGTTATAAATGTTGATTATGGGAAAATGAAAATGAAAAACTTAGGGTTTGTTCATATATTTTGGGGATAAAGATGAAGGTGAGGAAGACAAAAATTTTGGGGATAAAGATTTCACTAATTTTGTTACAAACTACAGGGATGATTTCAGCAATTTTGTTACAAACCACAGGGACCATTTCAGCAATATTGTAAATAACGGAAAGAAATAGACAAAAATACCCTCACATGTCTGCAAGTGACTGGAGTTAGCGGCTTTTTTTTACGGCCGTCGGAAATAGGGACTAAATCAGCAACTTTTACAAACCACCGGGACCAAATCCATCAAAAAAAAGTACAGGGACGAAACCAGCATTTTGGTACAAATTACAGGGACTATTTCAACAATTTTGTCTCAAACATATCTCTTTTTCTTTTTCTAATGCTATATATATACTAAATGTTATGAAGTTCTTGGTCGTTTACTTAAGGCAAAAACGGCAAAGGTCCTCAAGCCTTTTCACACTTGATTTTCCATTATTCCCCTCTCAACTACAACCAACTTACAAAAACTACACCAAACTTTAGGGGGTAAAACATAATTCTTTTATTTAAAATAAAAACTCCACCCAATCACTTCGACATCCCGTATCTTCCTGCTCGCCGCGAGTTAAATTCCACCGACCACACCGTTAAACTCGAAATATTTTTATGAACAAAACGAAACTAACTACGTTCCAAAAGGACAATTTTTAAAAAAACACTAAAGACAAGGAAAACCCATATCTTCCCGCTCGCCACGAGTTAAATTTTTTCGACGGCAGCGTCAGACTCGAAATAATTTTATGAACAAAATGAAACTAACCACGTTCGAAACGGACAATTTTTAAAAAACGCTAAACACAAGGACAACTTGTATCTTCTTGCTCGCCGCAAGTTAAATTTTCCCGACAGCATCGTTAAACTCAAAACATTTTTATGAACAAAATGAAACTAACTACGTTCGAAACAGGCACTTTTTAAAAAACGCTAAACACAACGACAGCCCGTATCTTTCTGTTCGTCGCGAGTTAAATTTTTCCGACAGCACCGTTACACTCGAAAAAAATTTATGAACAAAACGAAACTAACTACGTTCGAAACGGACACTTTTTAAAAAACGTTAAACACAACGACCGCCCGTATCTTCCTGCTCCCCGCAAGTTAAATTTTTTCGCCAACACCATCTATGATGACCCGTCCAAATCCATTTGAACGAATACAGCATTCATCGATTTCACAGTGAGGTACTGACCTCTACATGATACATTTTGAAAACATTGCATTCTCTTGAAAAGGCACACCATAAATGAATATCTAATTCTAAGGTTTTTGACATCTGATGATTTCTACATATAGACAATCACCGTAAATAATAGTTAACAATACTACATCTGTTGACAATGCAGTCAAAATAAGATACATGGTGATGATTTTGTGAATGCAAAGTTTTCACGAATAAAGCATGTATGACTCCATGCACATAGCTTGTATAACGTATAAGCAAACAGCGGAAGACTTCTAGGAACCTGAGAATAAACATACTTAAAAGTATCAACACAAAGGTTGGTGAGTTCATAGTTTTAATGTTGCGCATAATCTGTATATAAAGGTGGATCACAAGATTTCAGTTGTTTCATCCAGAAACGTTTATCAAAATATTCTACAAGATTGAGCACCCTGGTAACTAAACTTTAACGTATATATAATAAGTACCCCTGTTTTAACATACATGCAACCAACATGTACAATACACACAAACCAATGTGTACTAAACTCAAATAGCATACGTCTGTTTTATAGTTCAGGCTAGGGTTTCTATACCTGAAACAGACGGGGATGTCAAGCCCTATGGATTCATATACAACTATTCGCGCCCACCAGTTCTTACAACTGGCAGCTACTAGTTACCAAAGCTAAGAGATTTTCGGTTCAAACTCGGTGTAGAATTTAGTATGTATTTGTATCTATTGCGTTTAAAATAAAGTGCATGTATTCTCAGCCTAAAAATATAGATTGCAAAAGTAATTAAAAGGGGATCTATAAACTCACCTTAGCATCACATAAGGTCATTCACCGAAATGTGACCGAAACTCAGAATGCAAAATAACCGTAGATCTCAACCTAGAGAACATATGTTGGTCAATACATGTCTAACAAGCTAGGTCAGGTCATAGTGTATCACAATCCTAATGCTCGAGACCGACATGCAAAAGTTAACAAAATTCATCTCAAAAGTCAACCTGACCCAATATGATCTTTAAATCTATACATGTTTATTGTATTAACATAGTATAAGTCTTGATAATTGAACGAATTTATAGTTTATCAAACTCAAAATATTACTTATTTCAGGAGCTATGTTATATTTGAATTATCATGGCAATCGAAAATATTTTATTATTTCACATAGTTTTCCAATACTTGTAAAATCAGATTATATTGTTTATAAAGTTTTAAAAAATGATAAGACAGTCAACTTTTATAATTGTTCAACAAAACGAGACGTGCCTTATATAGAAATTCATTTACTCGATTAGTAATATTTAAAAATCCAATTTATCAATCTCATAGACAAGTTGTTTAAATATTAATTTACAGTTTCAAACACAATTTCAATTAACGTCAAACATAATTCAGTTGACCATATCTTTTAATCCGTTCATCGAAATCACACGATTTCTAAATGAAAAGTTATTAATTTTTCGATAGCTTTCCAACGACATGCATATCATATACTTTATATCAGTAGCATATGTATCAAATTCGTGATTCATCATAAACTATCTAACGACAAAATTAAAGCATACAAGCATACATAAACATATAAATACTCGAGCACTAGACATGGATACACTATTAATATATAAAAGATAAGATATGAATGCTCACGTATCAATATTGTGATTCAATATTGCAGGAAAGTACGTAGACGCAACGGAGATGATAAACGCTAGGTTGACCTTTGACTCATGATCATAACCCCCAAGCAATACCCATAACCTCCATAGCCATAACCCATAATTTTCTTAGCTTTAACCCGTTTTGAAATCACTCGAACATCACTCTGTCGTAGTATTTTATGTATATACAAATAATAATAATAATAATACTAATGATAATAATAAGATTAATAATAATAATAATAATAATAATAATAATAATAATAATAATAATAATAATAATAATAATAATAATAATAATAATAAATAATATACGGAGTAATGTGAGATAGAGAGATTGAAAGTTTTGTGAATTCATCGAACCAGAATTCGTTCGATATATATAGAATAAATATAATAATATAATAATATAAATATAATATAATAATAATATAGAATCAAACGTGAGATTTAAAAGCTATCCATGTTTTGTCATTTCTACCGACAGTTTTCACGGACCGGTATTTCGTACTCTGTTGCTAATAATTGACGGGTAAAAGTATAAATAAAAAGGATTCCACTTTTATAATTGAATACATATATATATTTTGGTTTTAAGCTTTATAAAACTAGTTGTAAAAAGGTCCATTTATTTATAAAATTACTATATACGTTCGATGTAGAGTGTACGTATTAGTCTGCTGATTATTCTGTGTCACCGTGAATTATTGAATTCGTTTAATTCAAACAAATTAACGAATTTTAATATTTTTAAAAGTCGTATTTATTAAATACTTCAGGAGTATTTTATGTAACTTATAATTAATAATTTTTATCATGTCGCTTCATGTGAATAGTAAATTAATTAATTTCGTTTCATTTACTATTCATATGAATAGTAAATGAATTAATTTCGATTCAACTATTTAAGTTACATTGTTGTACGTTGTGCTGTACAGCTTGTACATCTTTGATTTAATTACGTTTCTTCTTATAAATTAAAAAAAAATTACATCATAAAAATAAAACGATCTTTCACGTAAAAAAATTAATTTGAAATTGCATCATTCAATAGTAAATTTTTATCATTTAGTATATAAATATTATTCGCATGTTTTCGTATATATATATATAATTATCACAAGTTATAACGTTCGTGAATCGTTAGACAAATAGGGTGGTCAACCGTTATATAAAACTCATTTACAAAAAGTTTTATAACTTGTCAGAATTCATTTCTTATCATGACGAAAATATTAAATCATATAAAGATTTGGTTCAAAATAAGTCGAAATTTTTCGGGTCATCACAGTACCTACCCGTTAAAAAAATTTCGTCCCGAAATTTGATTGGGATCGTCATGGCTGACAATAAGTATGTTTTCATGACTCATATGAGTTGAAAAGTAGAGTTTTATCACCATTGAGTAATATAGATAAAACAATTCAATCATGCGAAGAGTACGAATGAAGCTGTCGCAAAAGAGTGAAATGAGAAAATAAAGATTTGTTTTAACTTTTGAAGTAGTCACGGTTGATTTCTGGATTTCAAGGAATTTAAAGATAATCCTTAAAATCTAAAGATTTGATTCTCCGGTAATCAAGGAAATTATTATCCTCTTTGATTAAATGCGGTAATCTGCTTTGATTGCTATGTCTGATATTTCGCTATAAATTGACCTCTTTCGTTTCATTTATTTTCACCACTCCTATAATCTTCTTCTTTATTTCATACATCCCAATAGATTGTGAAAATGCTAAATCCAGTCCTGATTCTTGACATTTTCCTGGCTATCGTATCCTTCATTCTTCTTTTTCATCTGCCACCAGAGGAAGTTATTTTCTTCTACTATTACCTTGGGGTTAAAATGTTTTTAATTCACCCGTGTCTTTACATTGCAATACGTATTGATATACACGGTTTGTAATTTATGTGTTGTTGTCAGGCTTTATATTTTCCCTTATATTTAGGAGCTCCATGCTTTTGTTTTTCCTTCCCGACTTCAAGTCAAGCGAATAATGGTCCAGAATTCGTAGGTATGAAGTTTCGAATGATCATAATATACAAAGCAGAAAGGAAAGGTAATAGCACGATTTGATTTGTCAAATTACCAGAATATCCGGAAAATACCGAATCACCAAGAAAATATTTTCTTGATAGTTTAGAGGTTAAATAGAATGAAAGAGTTATGTAACATGGTTCATGATGAGGGTATGATCTGTGAACCTTTATCACGTTCTATTAGAAACTCAGCATGACTTACTATAATATAATCACGTTGATCAAGTGTCATTATATTGCAGCGACCCGACAAAATCGTCATTGACGGCGCCGTCTACTTAGGTCCCGTTACGTGGTCATAAGTCTTTAAAATAACGTTTTACCAAAAATATGTCGCATTCATTTCAAATGTAAAGATTGTTTCAAGTTTACAAGAATAGTTCAACCACAAGTTATGTTACAATGTTAAGTACAAATGAAACCTATGCGACACAGTTTAAAATAAAGTCAAAAGACGCTCCACGTATGCATATATACTCGACATCCAATGCAAGTATCAAAATAATGAGCGGAAGCATGTATCACGTATCGTTTAAAGACCTGAGAAAAACATAGAAATCTGTCAACGAAAACGTTGGTGAAATCATAGGTTTAAGTAAGTAAGTGAGTAAGTAAAAAGAACCACAAGATTTATAACATTTCAATAATAAACAATTCCAAAAATTGTTATCACGAGCACCCAATTATCAAGGCTTAACTTTCCTTCCATAGAACCCCATCACAATAGTGTTAGAACATACACTGTTTCTCGAAAATATATTTCATCCAAAGTAACGATAGCGAACCGTCCGAATGAGGGTTTGTCAAACTCATATGGCCATACAACATAAGTTCTCGCTTACACCCGGTAATTGTAACTAATGATAATCAAATTGAGGATTTTGTTGTAACTCGTATGTAGAATGTTTGTTTTCATACTTGTGTTCACTTTGTAAAATGAAACGTTTATGTTTTCTCATCCCAAATGTAAGTTTAAAAGAGTAAAGGTGGGACTATGATCTCACCTTGAGTGCACGGGTAAATAAAGTACTTCGTAAAGTAATGTGTGCAAGAACGAGTGCTAGTCTTGACCTAAAAAAGTAGGTTGTATCAATAACGGTAAACACGGTTGGTCAAAGATGTTCAATTAGTCATATGGTTCGTTACGACTCGATTACATAAAGCATGTGTATCAAATTGTCAAGTTTCATGTAAGATATAAGTATAAAAGCATGTTAGAACGATTGCATAAATATTTAGTTAAGTTTAACTAAAAAGTCAACTTTGGTGAAGTAAAAGTCAACGAAAAAGTCAACACGTTCGGGTCGGGTCTCGAACTATTTTTCTGAGGTTTTTAATCATATATAAGCATGTTAGAACAAGTTACATGTAAATCGGAGGTGCGTAGCATAGCAAACATTTTTCGTAAAAGTGTAAGTTTGATCAGAATCAAAACACGCCTAACACCGCGCCGCGACCAAGGATGGCCGCGCCACGACACTCAACGTGAGCTGGTACCTGGGCTGGTGCAAGTGTTCAAGTCTCGAGCCAAAACTCATTTTAACACAACAAATGAACCGTAAACACTTAAAACGCATACTATACATCGTTGGAAAGGTAATTTAACGAGGAATACAACTAAACACTTTTCATCACACAAAAATATCATTTAGAATAAACGAATTCTCGTCAAGTGATCATTAAAGGTTCATTGTCAAGGTTTCAAGTTCGTAAAACGTATTTTATGATTCGGGAATCCAATTTACACATACGAAATGCCGTTTCGAAGGTAATTAAACACACATTGCAACTAAACACTTACTAACAACATTAACAAGCATTCAATGCATCAAAAGTTCATTTTAAAGTTCATCAAACCCTAACTAAAATCATGAATTCAACTATTTTGTAAATGAAGCTTTTCTAAATCATCTTACACATCAAATTGAAGCTAATGATGCTAGTAACACATTTAATACATGAACTTTAACATTTAAACAACATTTAATCATACAAAATTCAAGATTAAGCACACCCATTTTTCATATTCAAGCTAGTTACTCAAAACAACATATCGAGCAAACCAAACACATATTCATGTTAGACTTGAGCCATAGACACTAATTAACACTTTTATAAGTCAAAATTATCAAGAACACAAGATCTAGTGTTTTTAGAAAGTTACCCAAAATAGATGAAGTTGGTATGGAATCGAAGAGGAAGATGCAAGGATTCCAAATATGTAGTTTGTTTTAGTTGATGCTTGCTAGATTCAAAATGGATGATGATTTAGTGAAATGGGTGTTTGAGAGTAAAAATGGAAGTGGTAGAGAAAGATGGGAGGTGATGAATGAAATGAATGGTGGTGGTGGATGTTGACTAGTCCAACTAGTCACATCTTTGATCAATTGACGAAATCAGTCCCTCGAGTTCGGATGCGGGTACGTGGGTTAACCAAACGAATTATTTTAAAATACACGAGAGTAAACGGGAGGTGTTATAATCCAATAATGAAAATATTAAGAACGTTAACCAACGAAGGATACGAATCTAGGTACGAAAGATATCAACAAAATAAAAAGACGGGCGTTAAAATAATTTAACGGAAAAATGCGGGATGTTACATTACCCACACCTTAAAAGAAATTTCGTCCCGAAATTTAGTTGGAAGTAATAGTCGATGTCTATTCCTCGAGACCGTGCATTGTCAATTCTACAAATAAGTGAAAATACGTCCTTGGGCATCCCCACGAATTTTGACAGTCGAGATTTTACGTTGTCTTAAGGTTTGGTTTTACGATCCATAATTTCAACCGGTTCTCCCATGAAGCGGAGTTTGTCATCGATAGTAAGCTCATCTAAAAGAAATAACAAGTTCCTGTCCTGCAGGACACTTCTCAAAGTTTGATACATGGAATGTAGGATTGACGGGAAACCTAATTGAGTCAGAAGATCTAAACTGTATGTAGCGGGTCCAGTACGCCCCAAGATTCCGAAATGATCAATATCGCGGATTCAACTACCTTCATTTTCCCAAAACGGATTACACCCTTCCAAGGTGCGGTTTTTCAATATTACGTGGTCACTCACTTGGAATTCGAGAGGTTTACGTCTAACACCAGCATAGCTCATTTGGCGACTACGGGCCGTCTTGAGCCCTTCTCAGACTTGAACGACCTTAAAGGTTATTTCCTGAATGAGTTCGGATCCGGTGGTTTGCTTGTCACCCACTTTGGCCTAACGAAAAGGAGAATGACATTTGCGGCCATATAAAGTTTCGAAGAGGTGCGGCGTTAATACCCGTGTGATAACTATTGTTGTAAGAGAATTCGGTTAAAGGCAAGGACTTTTCCCAAGTAATTTGTAGTTGATAATACAAACTCGCATTATGGTTTCTAAGGTTCGAATCATACATTTGCTTTGTTCGTCGATTTGTGGGGGATACGTGGCACCCATGTTTAAACGTGGTCCCGAGGCTTTTTGTAAGTCTAGAAGTGAAACGAGCATTGTGATCAGAGATAGTCGACAATGGTACACCGTGTTGGAATAGAATTCTTTAAGATATGTTTGAATAATTTAGTTAGGGCTACTCACCTGCGTGGAGAATACTAGTAATACGTGAAGAGTCTCTCTCTCCATTGAAAATTTTGATAAAATATTTCCTTATACGGAAGTTCGAGCGAAAAAGATGGAAGTGAAATAAGAATTTAGAATAGGATGAGTTTTCACCTCGACGTACTCATATCACGCAGCTTGTGGCCAAATGTTGAGACTTAGGGGGAACGAGATAGTACACGTAGTTGTATAGTTCGAAATTGAGTAGTAGTTGGCCGTATATCAGAAGCATAAGGACGATAAGTCAAAGAAGAAAGGGGTATCCTTGGGTTGTGTGTTATTTTGGGTTCCAGCAATATCAGACGGTAATAGTGAAATAACAGAGTTATGTAGCGTGGTACGTGGTGGTGAGAAGATTGATGGGGTCCATAATTAAGTATTCAAATTCCTCGTGCAAAGTAACGAATTTCAGTTTTCTTGATTTCGAGTCGAGAGAGTATGCCATTAAGGCGTTCACGTAGAAATATTTTCCACATTTGAGTTCCATCTTGTGCTACACGAATTTAGCTAGTCAGGTTGGTGTGGATAATCACGTTCAAGGTCCGGATATGGAGAGGTTTAAATCTTTCCCTTAGGGAGTTAACGAGGTTAAAGGACGAGCAACACGAGAAAAAGTCGGAAATGAATCTTCGGTAATAACCGGCGATATCTAAGATTTTATGAATACAAGTCAGAGTCGTGAGGGTTTCCCGATTACGTGTGGCTTCGATTTTTGCGAGATTTATTGTAATACCTTGACCACTAACAACATGGTCTTGAAATTGGACTTTGTTTAAGCAAAGTTCACACTTGGAGATTTTGGCATAGAGTTGCTCTTTTCTCAAGAGTTTGAGCGTAAGACATAGATGTTGTTCGTTTTCTTCTTTACTTAAATAGATTTAGACATCATCTATAAATACGATAACGGATTTGTCTAGATATGTTTGCATACGCGGTTCAGGAGGTCTATGAATATGGACGGAGCCTTAGATAAACTGAACGGCACTAAAAGAAATTTATAACTATTATAGCGAGTTCAGAAAGAGGTTTTGGAGATACCTTCTCCCTTAACCCTCAATTGATGATAACCGGAATGGATGTCGATTTTGGAATACACACGGAATCCTTGTAATTGATCAGGAGGTCATTGATACGGGGGAAAGGATATCGGTTCTTATCCGGAAATTATTTAGTTCACGATAATCTATACACATGTAAAGAATCATTTTCTTCTTAATGAACAGGTTTTGAGCCCCCTAGTTCTATAGGTATCAAGTCAAAATTCAAACTTTTTACCCAAAAAGTTCAACGTACACTCTCCGATAAAATTGTCGGCCCGCAATAGTTTTCCGTCGGTCACCTGAATGATATAAGTAGTATCTAAGGGAATGGTGGAGTGCTAAAAGAATGAGTCAAAGTCTTGGATGCAAAACATTTATCGGCACCCGAATCGAATAAGCAAGAAACGTAAGAGTTGTCGAGAAGAAACGTACCCGTGACTAGTTCATTGTCATCTCGGGTATCCTAGGTGTTAATGTTGAAGGCTCATCCACACACATTGGGGTTTGCTTTCTTCTTTGGACACGCATTCCTAAAATGACCCAGTTGGCCACATTCGAAACAAACACCCGCTTTTGGCGCATTGGGCCTCTTTTGAGCGACGGTAACGGTACTCTTACAAACATGGGCTACATGGCCACTTCCTTGACACTTGATGCAAAATGGCTTGCCACATTTTCCATAATGATGGTTGCGATACTTATTACAAAATGGTTTGCTACATTCACCATAATGATGTTTGTGGCACTTGTTGCAAAAAGGTCGAGTTCCGGCATAACTTTTCCTGCCGTCGGGGTGAAAGGCTTCTTGGTGGAGTCGTTGTGGTTGTGGTTGCTTGATGGAGAGGTTTCCCGTTTTCTTTTGTTGTTACCCGGTTAGTCCTCAGCCGTTGGTTCCGACGCTTCAATTTCATCCACCGTTTTTATAAATCGGCAGGCCATTGTCAAAGCCTCTTGGAGGTTGGCGGGTCTTGATGGCATTACCCCGTGTGAAATGCTCTTAGGGAGGTCATCCATGTAAAATTCAACACCTTGGAGCCCGGGAGCCATGAGGTTTGGTCAAACTGAGGCTAGTTCGGAAAACCGTTGATTATAAGCTTCGAGATCATTTCGGGCCATTTTTAAATTTCTTGGCCCCTGTTCGAGCCTTCGAGTCTCTTCACGTGGGAAGTATTCGGTGATCATTCTTTCTCTTAATTCGGTCCAAGAGAGTATATGGGCTTCATCGGTACCCACTGATTGTACATACATGTTCCACCATGAGAGAGCAATATCGGCGAAAGTGAGGGTGGAAAGCTTGACCTTATCTTGGTCCCGACAGTCGCTTATTCTAAAAATGGCTTCCGTTTGTTCGAGCCTTCGGGTGAGAGCAACCGGTCCCCCAGTTCCATTGAAAGTGGGAGGTTTGTACTCTATGAAGTTTTTGTAGGAGCACCCCTCGTTTGAATCACCGGCTCCATGATTGTTGTTGTTGTTGTTGGAGAAGTGACCGGCCACGGCCGCACCTACGGCGGTGGCTATCATTTATTGAAGAGCTTGTTCTAGAGTTTTGGGAGGAGTATTGTATTGACCTTGGTGAGCCATTGTTCCTTGAAAACACAAGAATATCGTTGATTAGTATCCTCAAAAATACTAACCGTGATATGGAATTATGATAGAGAGAAGATTTTCCTTGACTCGCCTTAAATTCTTTATGTCATAATGTCGGAACGTTCATATGAGTCACCGTAATATAATCCCGGAAATTATATTACCCTGATTCATATGTGCATTCGACATCATTTCACTAAGTCAAGGTGGCGTGTCAATCAAATTAAACAACGTGAGATTATGATGAAATAAGAGTAGATATGAGTAGAAACGTTCGAGTATAAATGCACAAGTAGTCAAGTAATTCCTACTTCAAGTCTATATGTCGGTTGTAGTCTAGATTCACTAATGTACCCTATGACTCCGGGTTGACACCAATGAACTCTAAATCCCTACAACCTACGCTCTGATACCATCTGTAGCGACCCGACAAAATCGTCATTGACGGCGCCGTCTACTTAGGTCCCGTTACTTGGTCATAAGTCTTTAAAATAACGTTTGACCAAAAATATGTCGCATTCATTTCAAATGTAAAGATTGTTTCAAGTTTACAAGAATAGTTCAACCACAAGTTATGTTACACTGTTAAGTACAAATGAAACCTATGCAACACAGTTTAAAATAAAGTCAAAAGACGCTCCACGTATGCATATATACTCGACATCCAATGCAAGTATCAAAATAATGAGCAGAAGCATGTATCACATATCGTTCAAAGACCTGAGAAAAACATAGAAATCTATCAACGAAAACGTTGGTGAAATCATAGGTTTAAGTAAGTAAGTGAGTAAGTAAAAAGAACCACAAGATTTATAACATTTCAATAATAGTAAACCATTCCAAAAATTGTTATCACGAGCACCCAATTATCAAGGATTAACTTTCCTTCCATAGAACCCCATCACAATAGTGTTAGAACATACACTGTTTCTCGAAAATATATTTCATCCGAAGTAACGGTAGCGAACCATCCGAATGAGGGTTTGTCAAACCCATATGGCCATACGACATAAGTTCTCGCTTACACCCGGCAAGTATAACTAATGATAATCGAATTGAGGATTTTGTTCTAACTCGTATGTAGAATGTTTGTTTTCATACTTGTGTTCACTTTGTAAAATGAAACGTTTATGTTTTCTCATCCCAAATGTAAGTTTAAAAGAGTAAAGGTGGGACTATGATCTCACCTTGAGTGCACGAGTAAATAAAGTACTTCACAAAGTAACGTGTGCAAGAACGAGTGCTAGTCTTGACCTAAACAAGTAGGTTGTATCAATAACGGTAAACACGGTTGGTCAAAGATGTTCAATTAGTCATATGGCTCGTTACGACTCGATTACATAAAGCATGTGTATCAAATTGTCAAGTTTCATGCAAGATATAAGTATAAAAGCATGTTAGAATGATTGCATAAACATTTGGTTAAGTTTAACTAAAACGTCAACTTTGGTCAAGTCAAAGTCAACGAAAAAGTCAACACGTTCGGGTCGGGTCTCGAACTATTTTTCTGAGGTTTTTAATCATATATAAGCATGTTAGAACAAGTTACATGTGAATCGGAGGTGCGTAGCATAGCAAACATTTTTCGTAAAAGTGTAAGTTTGATCAGAATCTAAACACGCCTAATGTCGCGCCGCGACCAAGGATGGCCGCGCTGCGACACTCAACGTGAGCTGGTACCTGGGCTGGTGCAAGTGTTCAAGTCTCGAGCCAAAACTCATTTTAACACAACAAATGAACCGTAAACACTTAAAACGCATACCATACATCGTTGGAAAGGTAATTTAACGAGGAATACTACTAAACACTTTTCATCACACAAAAATATCATTTACAATAACCGAATTCTAGTCAAGTGATCATTAAAGGTCCATTATCAAGGTTTCAAGTTCGTAAAACGTATTTTATGATTCGGGAATCCAATTTACACATACGATATGCCGTTTCGAAGGTAATTAAACATACATTGCAACTAAACACTTACTAACAACATTAACAAGCATTCAATGCATCCAAAAATTCATTTTAAAGTTCATCAAACCCTAACCAAAATCATGAATTCAACTATTTTGTAAATGAAGCTTTTCTAAATTATCCTACACATCAAATTGAAGCTAATGATGCTAGCAACACATTTAATACATGAATTTTAACATTTAAAGAACATTTAATCATACAAAATTCAAGATTAAGCACACCCATTTTTCATATTCAAGCTAGTTACTCAAAACAACAAATTGAGCAAACCAAACACATATTAATGTTAGACTTGAGCCATAGACACTAATTAACACTTTTATAAGTCAAAATTATCAAGAACACAAAATTTAGTGTTTTTAGAAAGTTACCCAAAATAGATGAAGTTGGTATGGAATTGAAGAGGAAGATGCAAGTAGTTTGTTTTAGTTGATGCTTGCTAGATTCAAAATGGATGATGATTTAGTGAAATGGGTGTTTGAGAGTAAAAATGAAAGTAGTAGAGAAAGATGGGAGGTGATGAATGAAATGAATGGTGGTGGTGGATGTTGACTAGTCCAACTAGTCACATCTTTGATCAATTGACGAAATTAGTCCCTCGAGTTCGGATGCGGGCGCGTGAGTTAACCAAACGAATTATTTTGAAATACACGAGAGTAAACGGTAGGTGTTATAATCCAATAATGAAAATATTAAGAACGTTAACCAACGGAGGATACGAATCTAGGTACGAAAGATAACAACAAAATAAAAAGACGGGCGTTAAAATAATTTAACGGAAAAATGCGGGATGTTACATATATTATACTAACTCATGCTTTAATTCCCAACACTTCTTCAAAAACATTCATAATTTAAACTCGAAGGTTTACAGAATATAGAAACTAAACTGTTTCCTTTATGATATAATACAGATAACGCGAGGAGATAATTGATTTCAGATAAGGATAGTTATGAAAATATATTCAGAAATATCAAGGATATTTATAATGAAAGATACGATGATATCTTAGAATTTCTAATATCGAAAGATGATAAAGAAAATTTGTCCGTAAAGGTTTAGAGTCAGGAGTAAGGTATTCGTTAATGACTTCAGTAGATACTGAATTATTTGGATTCTTTGAAGGCATGTTTAGTCTTTGTGATTTATCCACGGCCTCCTTTATTGTTTACTCAATCTGTTTTCCAGTTCCAAACCTTCTCTTTTTATGAGCTTTGCCAACACACTATTCTTTATCTTCAAACCTTCGACTGTTAAGGTCGTTTACAGTTTTTGCTGCTTCATTCAGCTTTTGCAACATTCAGAGTATCGATTCGTATATTGGGTGTGTGACGATCGCTCCAAATCCATATGGACAATACGTCATTCATTGATTTCATTGCGAGGTATTTGACCTCTATATGATACGTTTTGTAAACATTGCATTCTTTTGAAAAGGCACACCATAAATGAATATTTAAATCAAAGGTTTTCAACATCTGATGATTTCTACATATAGACAATCACTGTAAATAATAGTTTACAATAGTACTTCCGTTGACAGTACAGTCAAAATAAGATACATGGTGATGATTTGGTGAATGCAACGTTTCCTTGAAAAATATGCCATGTATGACTCCATGCACATAGCTTGTCTAACATATAAGCAAACAGCGAAAGACTTCTAGGAAACCTGAGAATAAACATGCTTCAAGTGTCAACACAAAGGTTGGTGAGTTCATAGTTTTAATATTACACATAATCCGTATATCAATGTGGATTACAAAAGTTCAGTTGTTTTATTCAAAACGTTTATCAATAGGTTTTACATAAAAGGGGGATCACAAGATTTTAGTTGTTTCATCCGAAACGTTTATCAATCGGTTCTACAAAGTTGAGCACCCTGGTAACTAAACTTTAACGTATATATAATTTGTACCCTTTGTATAATCATCTTAATAATAAACGCAAACCAACGTGTACGCTTCTCAAATAGCATACGTCCGTTAAAAGGCTAGCGCTCTAGCTCGGACGGGGATGTCAAGCCCTATGGATCCATATACTACTACTCGCGCCCACCAGTTCTTATAACCGGCAGTTACTAGTTACCAAAGCTAAGGGATTTTCGGTTCAAACTCAGTATAGAATTTAGTATGTACTTGTGTCCATTGTTTAAAATAAAGTGCATGTATTCTCAGCCCAAAAATATATATTGCAAAGCATTTAAAAAGGGAGCAAATGAAACTCACACATATAAATATTGTATATCGGTTAATAAAGCATTTGCATGTATTCTCAGCCCAAAAATGTAGAGAGTAAAAGAGATCTTATGAAACTCACTCAAATCAGTTTTAGTTTTTGTATTCATTTTATAAAACAGCGCATGTATTCTCAGCCCAAAAATATGTATAAAAAGGGATCAATGAACTCACAGTTTAATATTGATATACAATATTGCAGGAAAGCACGTAGACGCATTGGAGATAATAAGCACGAGGTTTGATTCACAAAAATACCCCCGAATATTACCCATAACCTCCTTGGCAATAACCCATATTTTCCTTAGCTCTAGCTTTCTCGGAAACTCGTTTTGAAAAATTACTTGGACAGCACTCCGTCGTAATATTGTATGTACATTATTATTTTTGTATCGCAAAAATAATAACACTAATAATAAAAATAATAAGATTAATAATAATCTTATTAATAATAATAATAATAATAATAATAATAATAATAATAAAATAAATAAATACGGAGTAAAAATAATATATATGTGTGTGTGATTTATCTGGCCAAAACTCGAGAATTTATAGCACTTGGCCTGAAATTTTGCCTCATGCGATCGCATGGATATTGGGCATGATTGCCATGCGATCGCATGGCCTCAATTTCCAGCTCAGAATCATTTGTCCATTTGTTTGTCGACATATTAATATAATATATATAATTTAAATAATTAATTATATATTATATTAAATTCACGTGCATAGTTGACTTGTAATTTTTGTTCCGATAAGTCGTACGTCATCACTCGACTTATGTCCCGGTTCCAGTTTTTCGAATGTCCTTTTGTACCTTTAGAAAACTTGCATTTTACGTTTCGTGTCACGTACCTTTGTCAAAATATAGTCTTAAATTATCCATAAACTATACCACTCATAGTATATCTTAAACTTTCAAATGTTTTGGTCATTTACTTCTATAAATCATCGTCTCGCTATTTGTTAATATATATATAATATATACATTTTTATTTTGAAATAGTGTTACTGTAGCAAAGTTACTGTAGCAAAGTCACTGTAGCAATTCACTGTAGCAAAGTCAATTTTTACTGTAGCAATTCACTGTAGCAAAGTCAATTTTACTGTAGCAAATAGTGATTTTTTTTTGAAAACACTGTAGCATTTTGGGTACTGTAGCAATTTGAAAATACTGTAGCAAATTAGTATTTTACTTGTTCATCTTAAACGTTTTAGTTAACTTATCTAAATATCAATCGAATCAATAATCGAATGTTACTATCGTTTACTAAATAACTTGAAATCATATATATTCAAATAGATATATAAACCAATAAGTTTAATGTACGGTATCATGCAATTAAAACTTTGTTACGTTTTCAAGTTATAGTATATATATGTATCTATTTACATATAATGGTTCGCGAATCGTTGAGAACAACCGAAGGGTAATTGAATAGTTCAAAATTTTGAGATTCAACTTCATAGGCTTTGCTTATCGTGTCGAAGTCATTAATCATTTAAGATTAAGTTTAAATTTAGTCGAAATTTCCGGGTCATCACAGGGTGCTTCTTAGAATTTCAGAATGGAAGATCATAATTCTAAGAGATAAATGTTATATGTATACATATAAGTGTTGATGTAGAAATGCTGCGAGATTCGAAATACTGATTGCTAATTCCCGGTAGTTGGTATGGCAATTATTGTTACAAGATGTAGATGAGTACATGATAGGGTTTCAATGAATATAGTGATTTTTCGGAAGGTCAAAGATCAATGAAGTTGTTGATAAGTTTACTGCTAATGTGGTAGGATATAAACGGTTCCCCGGTAACGATGATGAAAAGAGCAAACGTATATATCATAGTTATAATAAGGCTTATTCGGATGAAAAGTCGAAGTTGATTTGCTGAATCAGAATCGAAGAATGTAACATATTAATTATGAATTTATATATCTCTCGGGTATTAACTACCCGTTAAAAGTTTCACAAGTAATATTTTGTACCTGCAAATTTTATTACAGTCTTTATGAAAATATATGTATGTATATTTTCTTCAGATATAATACAGATTTAATGAGTTAATATAATATTGAACTCATTTAATTTACAGTTGGAATTATTATTGAGAAATCCCTAAAACTTTAGAAATTACGTAACCTTCGCTGAGTATTTCTTCCACTTGAATGAAATTATGAATTACTACTTCGTTATTCATTTATTGATATTTCTTTGATGAATGATGTTAGTGTTTGTGGAATTCTTATGAACTTCGTAAAGTACGAATGATGGTTTCTTAGAAAGTTTCGAGTCCATCAAAAATTAAGTGTAAAATCAAACATATAATTGAATGATACACTTGGTTTATTTTGAAATGGAATTTATTGAATTGAAACAGAGATTGTAGTTAACGATGGTTAAGTTGTTGACGAAGGATGTACATTATAGCATATTAGTAATATGAATTTAACCGAGTAGTACCTACCCTTCTTTAATTCATACATAATAGCTTAGTACGAAAAAATTTATTTTGATCTCAAAATTCATATATATATAAAATATACATATAATTTCTTCAGGAGGAATGAGTTAGTACTTCATAACTCGTTGATACAATATACGTGTTATTGATTTGTGATGATGTTGGTGATTATGGAATTGTGTTGGTGATACCGACGGTACTGTTGATGCTGCTGGTAAGACAAGTATAGCTTGTAAATCGTGCACCATTCCGGTTAGGGTTTCTACTCTTCCTTCTATAGTTTCGGTCTACTCATCTGATTTACGGTTACGGCTAGAATAGATAATCTCTAAGACTTTAGAGATTACATAATTGCCGCAGAATATTTCTCTAATGAAGTTATGAATCAATACTTCATCGGTTATTGTTGTTGGTACTCCTTGGTATCTATGGTGAGTATGACATTGATGCTCGAGGTACAGATTGTGGTGTTGAGGTGTGGGATGCGGATGTTATTGTTGGTGGTGGTAATGATACTGTTGGTTTTGATGATGGTGGTACTGTTGATGCCGGTGATGCTGCTGGTGCTTGTAACCTTTGCACCATATTCTCTAAAGTCACTACCCGAGCGCGAAGCTTGTTGACTTCTTCTATTACACCGGGGTGATTGTCAGTTCGGACGAGCGGATGAATAAGATCTAAAATTTGAGATAGTATATAATCATGACTAGATACTCTGGAAATGAGAGAGAAAATGGTATTACGAACAGGTTCGCCGGTAAGTGCTTCAGGTTCTTCGCCAAAAGGGGAATGTGGTGGATGAAAGGGATCACCTTCTTCTTGTCTCCAATGATTAAGTTGGCTACGAACCCATCCCCAATTCATCCAGAATAGATGATGGCTAATTGGTTGATCCATTCTGGTCAAACTGCTTTCGGGGCTCGAGTGGAAATCCATATCGAAATAGTTGTCGGAATCTAAGGAATTTGAACTAGATACGTGATCCATCTTGTATAATCAGGGAATTGATTTTTGATATGAGATAGATTATAGGATTTAGATTGGTATTCTTCAATACATAATTTACATATGTATATATAATTCCAAAATTCCATAAATCACGGAGAAAATCTTTAGAAGATATCAAGAAAAGTTTACAGTAACAGATATGCTAAGATATGAAATTGTCTGTACACTATTTATGCAATAAATGCAGGAAAACGTGTCTAAACTTAAGATTGATAAACAAGTAATTTCTGATAAGAAATGATAAGCAAAACTCGGTAAAAACAGATACGGTCATAGTTCAGAATCACTAATGCATCCTAACAATTACCAGTTAAATACACTAATGCAAATTCTGGTTCCTATGACCTCAAGCTCTGATGCCAACTATGATGACCAGTCCAAATCCATTTGGACGAATACATCATTCATCGATTTCACAGTGAGGTACTGACCTCTACATGATACGTTTTGAAAACATTGCATTCTCTTGAAAAGGCACACCATAAATTAATATCTAATTCCAAGATTTTTGACATCTGATGATTTCTGCATATAGACAATCACCGTAAATAATAGTTTACAATACTACATCCATTGACAATGCAGTCAAAATAAGATACATGGTGATGATTTTGTGAATGCAAAGTTTTCACGAATAAAGCATGTATGACTCCATGCACATAGCTTGTATAACGTATAAGCAAATAGCGAAAGACTTCTAGGAACCTGTGAATAAACATGCTTAAAAGTGTCAACACAAAGGTTGGTGAGTTCATAGTTTTAATGTTGCGCATAATCTGTATATAAAGGTGGATCACAAGATTTCAGTTGTTTCATCCAGAAACGTTTATCAAAATATTCTATAAGATTGAGCACCCTGGTAACTAAACTTTAACGTATATATAATAAGTACCCCTGTTTTAACATACATGCAACCAACATGTGTAACGACCCTGGATTTTCCAACTTATATTATTAATATTTATTATTAATACTTGCGTTGTACTAAATGTATTCTTATACATTTTACTTTTTACCGTATTCGACTTTATAAGTCCCGACTTGTCATTTCGACACGCGCTTTTCACGAATAATATTTCGAATATTATTTACATTCATTATTAATTATTATTAATCATTTCTAATTAACTAATGTAACTAGTTAATTACTTGGGCTTTTATTTAAATTGTTGCTCACTTATTAATTGGGCTTTATTTATTTAATTGTTGCATACTTACATGGACTCATATTATTGGACTTGGAAGCCCACCCTACACCACTTAATGGACTAGTAAGCCCACTTTTATGCTAATGAATCATTAAGGAAAAACAAGATTAATTAAGCTAAGTAAAGAGACAAAATGTTCAAGCATGCTTACACCTCTTTCCCATACATTTAACTTATACTTCTTCCTAGCATTCTACATCTTCCCATACTTGAAAGTTACATTTTGACTTCCCCATTTGGGCTTGGAAACCGTCGGCCACTAAGCATCAAGGAGGGAGTTCAAATTTTTTTTTTGTTACTTATTTACTAGTCTTTATTTCATTTTACACACACATTCATACACCACTTCATTTTTCTCTCAACTTTCCTCTCAAACTTGTAAGTAAGAAAACTTTATTTTTCTTCTTTTCTTCCTTTGAAAACCGAAATCCATCATCATCATTTACTCGTTACTAGTTGTTGTTTGTTGTTAAAAGATCAAACTTGTTAGTTTGTATCTTCATGAATCTTGTTACTTCCATCTTTGTTTGATGAAGAACCAAGAACAAGGATCTAAGCTTGTTAGCTTATGGTTCTACACTTAAAATGTTATAAAGATCTAGAGCTCATGAGTCTTAAGATCTTACTTGTGTTCATGTTTTGTAAACTTAAAGTTTACTTTCCTAAGATCCAAGCCTTGACTTGAATCTTCTTAAGTATGAAACAAACATGAACTTAATACTTGTAACTTTAGCTATTTCTTCATTTTATTTATTTATTTTTTTGATGTTATTATTTTGGTCAAGTATTACTAGTTAAACTTGATCTCATTTGTAGCGACCCCGACAAATCGTCAATTGACGGCGTCGACTACTTAGGTCCCGTTGCGTGGTCATAGGTCTTTAACGTGACGTTTGACCAAAGATATGTCGCATTCCTTTCAAAAATAAAGATTTTTTCAAAGTTTACAAGAATTGTTCATCCAAAAGTTACGTTACAAGGTTATAGTTACATGTGAAACCTATGCGACACAGTTTTAAAGAAAGTCAAAAGACGCTCCATGAAATGCATGTATACTCGACATCCAAAGCAAGTATCAAATAATGAGCGGAAGCATGTTTCACATAGCGTTCAAAGACCTGAGAAAAACATAGAAATCTGTCAACGAAAACGTTGGTGAAATCATAGGTTTAAGTAAGTAAGTGAGTAAAAGTAAGTCGAACCACAAGATTTGCAACATTGATAAAATAGTAATACATTCTAAAAGTTAATATTCACGAGCACCCAATTATTAAGGCTTAACTGTAAAGACCCGTCCTTATCCACCTGGACGAAGTCATCAACATTTGGTCCCATTGCGATGATCGACTCCAAATAATGTCCTTAAATTGAGCAAATGCACAGCGGAAGACTTAATTCGTACCTGAGAATAAACATGCTTTAAAGTGTCAACCAAAAGGTTGGTGAGTTCATAAGTTTATCATAACAATCATTTCAATATTTTAATAGACCACAAGATTTCATAATCATAAACATAATACACTCGCAAATGTATGTAAAGCATTCTAAGTGGTTGAGCACTTGGTAACCATACTTAACATTTAATCAACGTCGCATATTCCCTTTATTATGAAATCTCACTACACCGTACCAAGTGTAGTCACCAAAATGAAGTACTGTGCAACCGTTGAATACTGGTCGTCCAGTCCGGTTGGGGTTGTCAGGCCCGATAGATCTATCAACAGGATTCGCGTTTACAATACCACATGTAAATAGTAGTTACCAAGCTACAGGGAAGTATGCCAGTGGTACAACTCAACGTAGAATATATTTTTAAGTACTTGTGTCTATTTCGTAAACATTTATAAAAGCAGTGCATGTATTCTCAGCCCAAAAATATATATTGCAAAAGCAATTAAAAAAGGAGCAAATGAAACTCACCTATTGTATTTTGTAGTAAAAATACATATGACGACAATGAACAAGTGTAGGGTTGGCCTCGGATTCACGAACCTATAACATTAATGTATATTAACATGTATATTTATAATCGAACAAATTTATATATATATATATATATATATATATATATATATATATATATATATATATATATATATATATATATATATATATATATATATATATATATCTTAGGTTATATGTTATATGTATTTAATTTGTATATATTTAAAATGATTTATATTTATACATGTAGATATCTTAATATGTATATTAGTATTTTATCAATAATTTGTTATATGTAATATTTATAAAAAATAATGTTAATATTTTTAGTATATAATTATATGTATTATAAGTATAATATTTATTTGTTATAAAAATAATAATAAAAATGATAATTAAAATAATAATGATAACTAAAATAGTAATGATAATAATAATGATAGTTTTTAATAATAATGTAAATTAATAATAATAATAATATTCAAAATTAATAATGTTTTTATACAATAATCATTTCAATAATAATAATAATAATAATAATAATAATAATAATAATAATAATAATAATGATGATGATGATGATGATGATAATAATAAATAAGTAAACTACCTCAATGGAGTAGTTTTAAAAAAATTTACCCAAGTCCAGGTTTGAACCCGCGACGTCCCGCTAACCCAATAACATCCTTAACCATTACTTCTGTATCCTTCTTCTTCTTTTCTAAAAAAAATGCCCGAGCCCAGGCTTTAACTCGCGACCGTCCGCTTTACAAACACCCTCCAAAACACTTAACCACTAGTCCATTTTTAATTTAATCCTTGGGTTTAATTATTTTAACTTGTGTATACTTGCTGTTCTCTCCTCAACATTGTTAATCATCCTAATCATCTATCATCTAATTATAAGAATGCAATATACCGGAACTATCATGTTTATAATCATGTCCCTTCATCTTTTCCGGTTCCACAGCAAAAACAGAAGTCGTGGCCCAACATGGCAGCCCATAAAGAAAACCCATTTAATTAATCCCATCGGTCCACTAACTCAAACAAAATTATGTCTCAAGTTAAACGAGTAGCCCAACACATACAAAGTTACGGCCCTTTTGTATGGTTCACATCAAAATAATCACGGCCCCATTACAATAGTTTAAGGATTCGGTTTACTTATTTTATACGGAGTAATACAACTTCCAACTAATATTAAGAGACCCTACACTTAATCATGCATCCATAACTTTTCAATTTATAATTACACGAGCATATGAATTATTTTTGGTGGAACCTTTTATCATCAAGTGGTGAGATTCTTTTGAGTAAAATATATATATCATAAATAAATAGTCCACATACCCATTTCACTATCTTTGTGTCGACTGGTATTGATAATATCGTTGTCAAACCGAAAAGTGCAGAAAAGTGTGGTTTCAAGGTGGCGTTTGGGTGGACTTCGGTTGTCCAGAAAACAGAAGGAAAGCAGTAGCAACAATCACGAGTGCTTTCAATGGTTTGGTTTTGTGTTTCAGCTATTTTGGTGTAAAAATAGAAAAGGAATCGAAGTGGGTTACACGAAGTCGAGAACAAGGCGTAGAAAGTGGTCGTTGGTGGTGGTTTGGTTTATTTTAAACAGAAACGAAAGTAATTAGTAGCAGTCATGGATGATAAAAAAAATGATTTTAATGGTGGTTTGGTGTACGAGTGTGTTGATTATGATGGCAGTGTAATAAAGGTGGCAGTTTGTTGTGATTTTTAAGTGGGTCTTTGTCTTGAATGCAACTTGAAGAAAATGTGAGGGTGGAGGTGGTTGGAAAAGTGAGGACGATTAACAGGTGGTTCATGTGGCACATGGTGGTTAGGTGACGTTTGAAGAAGAGTAAAGGGAGGTGGATTTGTGAAGTAGTTGTTGTAATTTAGTTGAAGAGGAAAAATAAGAGTGCTTTCCTATATACATACGTATCTTGTTGATAATGTGTAAAAGTGATAATCAAACACAGTGATTGACTCACTAATTTGTGTCTTCATTCAAATTATGATTAGGTGTTCAATCAGTTAACCACCTAAACCTATATAATAATAAATAATAATAATAACTCAATGATTCTGATTTAACAGTATAGGTTTGTTTGATTACTAACAGATTTTAACGTGTATAGATATCTAATTATATTTTATGTTTAATATTAATAATCCATAACCCATATATATATATATATATCTATGCATCTAAATAATACTGATGGTGGAAAACAACTAGCAACAATAGTAAATCAAAATAGCATAGCAGCCAGAGGATTGTACTCTTCCTACCGACATCAAATATTAGGAGTGTTATTTCGTACTCCGTTGTTAATCAGTGGCGAATAAAAGTATTGTAGTAAAATCTCATTTTCGGACTATCGTTTATTTTAAAAGTCATATAAGTTTGATTTAAACTTCTCTGTATAATAATCGAAACTTCAAACAAGTATTACAATCTATTAATTATTATTATTTTTAATCTACTTATATATATATATATATATATATATATATATATATATATATATATATATATATATTATATATATATATATATATATATATAATATATATATATATATATATATATATATATATATATATATATATATATATATATATATATATATATATTATATATATATATATATATATATATATATATATATATATATATATATATATAGATTCATAACTTAATTAGATCGTTTATTATTTTACAACATATTTCTTACAATCCAATCATATATTATTATATTTCATATATTTATATGTTTACATATATATGTATAAATAGTGGTTCGTGAATCGTCATTAATAGTCAAAGGTTAAATTAATTCATAACAATAGTTAAAAATTTTGAGACTCAACATTACAGACTTTGCTTATCGTGTCAGAATCTTATAAAGATTAAGTTTAAATTTGATCGGAAATTTCCGGGTCGTCACAGTACCTACCCGTTAAAGAAATTTCGTCCAGAAATTTGAGTGAGGTCGTCATGGCTAACAATAAAAATGTTTTTATGACGAATATGAGTTGATAGATTGAATTTTATCATTATTGATTAATATAAACAAAACGATTTGATTATGTGAAGCGTACAAGCGAAGCTGTCACAAAAGATTAAGATAGAGATTTAACTTTTGACGTAGTCACGGTGGATTTCCGGAATTTAAGGGATTTAAAAGAAAATCTTGGAAATCTTTAAGATCTGATTTCTTCGAGGTTTAAGAAAATTAGGTTCTCTCTAATTAAATGTGATGATCTGCCTCGATTGCTCTGTCTGATATTTTCATTATAATTTAAATTCTTCCGTTCCATTATTCTCACCATTCCTATACTTTCTTTCTTAGTTCATACATCCAAACGATTGTGAAAATGCTTAATCTAGTTCTGATCCATGTCCTCATCCTTACTGTAGCAAAAATCATTCTCCTTTTCCCAAGTTTCTCCAGAGAAATTTGCTTTCTTCTACTTCGCCCTTGGGGTTATAGTATTTTTAATTCTCCCGTGTCTTTATATTGCGATAAACATTTATATACACGATTTGTAGTTTATGTTTTGTTATCGGGCTTTATATTCTCCTTTATATTTCGAAGCTCTATGCTTTTGTTTTCTCTTCCCGACTTCAAGTCAAGCGAATAATGATCCAGAATTTGTAGATATAGAGTTTCGAATGATTATAATGTTCTAAGCAGGAATGAACGTGATAATACGATTTGATTTTCAAATTTATCAAAATTACTGAAGATAGAACTGTCAAGAATATATTCTTCTTGATATGTTCGGAGGTTATGTAGAATGAAAGAGTTATGTAACATGACACATGATGATGATATAATCTACTGTGAACCATCATCACATTTCATTAGAAACTCAGCATGACTTACTGTAATATAATCACGTTGGCCTGACGTCATTATATTATACTAACTCATGCTTCGATTCCCAACACTTCTCTAGGAAATCATTCATAATTCAAACTCGAATTATAAAGAAATTTAGAAACTAAAATAGTTTCCTTTATAACGTAACACGGATAGCACGAAGAGATAGATAATTTCGAATAAAGATATTTATGAAGGTATCTTCAGAAATATCTAAGATATTTATAACTAAAGATACGATGATATCTTAGAATTTAAAATAATTATGATCAGAAGATGATGAAGAAATTCGTCCTCAAGGATTTAGACTAATTAAGGAGTTAGAGATTTCGTCAGATACTGAATCTTCTAGATTCGTTAACTACAGGTTTAATCCTGGTGATTTGTCTACAGACTCCTTCATGGTGTGCTCAATCCGGTTTTCAGTACCAAATTTTCTATCGAGCGTTCCTAACACTTCCTTCTTTATCATCAACTTTTGACCATTAAGACCATCTACAACATGCTGCTTCATCAGCATTTTCAAAGTAAACGGATCTGGGTCATCGGTTATCAAACCGAGGTGGTTTCAGGAGAATTGTATTTTTAAATGATTAAACGTTGATGGTAATATGGTGGAATATGAAAGATTCTCTGGTAATAATGAATGAGCACACATATATATCAAGGTTATAATAAGGTTGTTTTGAATGAAAAGTCAAAGTTGACTTGCTGGAGCTGTGACAAAATTGGCTGCTTTGGAAAGAGATTGCAAAGTGATTTTCGGTAATAACATTGCCAAAGGATCTAGCGCAGATACGTGTTAAACCTTTACTCAGTTTCTGAGGGTTTTTCAGATGCATAACTATATGCATAAATCTCTCCTTCCGTAGATGAAGTGCGGCTGGTTCATCCTCTCGATCGAGGTGTTTTCAAAAATCATGAAAGATTTGAACATGGATTGGAATCATCAAGATTCAAATGAGGTTTAAGATGAAATCAAGTGGCAAACTTGAAGAATTGTTTAGTTTCATATGTTATAATCAATATTTTAATTCATTTTAATTGTCCAAAGTTAGTAGTCCAATAGTCCAATGATTCATATATAGTTTAATATATAACATTCGAATTAATTAATACGTATCGTGACCCGTGTACCGGTCTAAGTATTGATCACAACTCAAACTACATACATATTTTGGAATCAACCTCAACCCTGGATAGCTAACTCCGTCATTTGCATATAGAGTGTCTATGGTTGTTTCAAGATAGATATATAGATGGGTCAATATGATATGTCGAAACCTTATACACGTGTCTCGTTATTTAAAGTGCGTAAAATAAATACAGAAATTAAATGTCGATAAATAAAATTGCGGGAATATAAATTGCGATAATTAAATTACGATAAATAAAATGTAACCAGTTAGCTAGGAACAGTTAGCTAGGAGCAGTTAGCGTGGATTCTTAACAATATTTCAATTAGTTAGTTCATTTGTTTCTAACAAATTTTACTTTGTCCGATGTTTTCTTCATTATGCCACTTGTTGGATTTTGATAGGTCAAAATCCAAATATGAAATTGAACGAAAATGGATTCTGTGGTGAACGGATACGTATATCTATGGATACAAGTAGGATAGTGACTGACGGTTGAATCAGAGTCGAAGAATGTACCGTGTAACTGATTAATGTGAAATCTAAATATTCCTCGGGTATTACCTACCCGTTAAAATATTTTCACCATTAACAGTTTGTACAAAAGAATTTTAATTACAATCTTTATGAAAATATACTTGCATATATATTTTCTCCAGATGTAATCATGGATTTAATGAGTCAATAAGATATTAAACTCATTTGATTTATCGTTAGTACTAGATTACATGATCTCTGAAACATTAGAGATTACATAATCACCATGTCGAATGAAGATAAATGAGGTAGAACGATACGTAAAGCGAAGATAATCGATGTAGAACGATGTGTAGAACGAAGATCATACTCGAGGTACAGAATGAGATGTTGAGGCACGTGGTGTTGAAACTTGGATTGTTGGTGGTACTGGTGTTGATGTTGATAGTACTGTTGGTGCTGGTGATGTTGCTGAAGCTGTTAAGTTTTGCACCATATTCTCCAAAGCCACTACTCGAGCGCAAAGTTTGTTAACTTCTTCCATTACCGCGAAAAGGTTGACGGTTGGAACGAGTGGATGAATAAAGTTTTGGATTTTAAATAGAATATAATCGTGACGAGGTACCCCGGGAGTAAGGGTGGAAATGGTGTTTCGAATAGGTTCGCCGGTAATTGCTTCAGGTTCTTCGCCAAGAGGGTAATTTGGTTGGTGAAAAGGATCGCCTTCTTCTCGTCTTCATTGATTAGGTCGACTACGAACTCATCAGATGAATTGGGGATGGATGATTGACTGATTCATTCTGGTGACGCTGCTTTCGGAGCTGAAGTGGGACTCCATATCGGAATCCGGGTGATGTGAACTAGTGGTGAGTTTCATTTGATACGGTTAGATAAAGGGCTTTCGATATGTAATGATCTTCGAATATCGGATGATATTCTAATTACATAGAATATCTATGTATAGTACAGAAGATCCCGTAGATTACGGAGAGATTTAAGGAAACGTGTCAGATAAAGTCTACAGTAACAGATACGCTAAGATATGAATTAGCAGATACGCTAAGATATGAATTTATCTGTACACTATCTATCAAATAAGTGCAGGAAGTCGTGTCTAGACTTAGGAATGATAAGCAGGTAATTTTCCAGTAGGAATAACAAACAATACTTATAATATGCAGCTAAGGTCGAAGTCCAGACTCACTAATGTATCCTAACAACTATCAGTTAGACACACTAATGCAAGACCTGGTTCACTAGGACCAACGCTCTGATACCAACTGTAAAGACCCGTCCTTATCCACCTGGACGAAGTCATCAACATTTGGTCCCATTGTGATGATCGACTCCAAATAATGTCCTTAAATTGAGCAAATGCACAGCGGAAGACTTAATTCGTACCTGAGAATAAACATGCTTTAAAGTGTCAACCAAAAGGTTGGTGAGTTCATAAGTTTATCATAACAATCATTTCAATATTTTAATAGACCACAAGATTTCATAATCATAAACATAATACACTCGCAAATGTATGTAAAGCATTCTAAGTGGTTGAACACTTGGTAACCATACTTAACATTTAATCAACGTCGCATATTCCCTTTATTATGAAATCTCACTACACCGTACCAAGTTTAGTTACCAAAACGAAGTACTGTGCAACCGTTGAATACTGGTCGTCCAGTCTGGTTGGGGTTGTCAGGCCCGATAGATCTATCAACAGGATTCGCGTTTACAATACCACATGTAAATAGTAGTTACCAAGCTACAGGGAAGTATGCCAGTGGTACAACTCAACGTAGAATATATTTTTAAGTACTTGTGTCTATTTCGTAAACATTTATAAAAGCAGTGCATGTATTCTCAGCCCAAAAATATATATTGCAAAAGCAATTAAAAAGGGAGCAAATGAAACTCACCTATTGTATTTTGTAGTAAAAATACATATGACGACAATGAACAAGTGTAGGGTTGGCCTCGGATTCACGAACCTATAACATTAATGTATATTAACACGTATATTTATAATCGAAAAAATTTATATATATATATATATATATATATATATATATCTCTTAGGTTATATGTTATATGTATTTAATTTGTATATATTTAAAATGATTAATATTTATACATGTAGATATCTTAATATGTATATTAGTATTTTATCAATAATTTGTTATATGTAATATTTATAAAAAATAATGTTAATATTTTTAGTATATAATTATATGTATTATAAGTATAATATTTATTTGTTATAAAAATAATAATAAAAATGATAATTAAAATAATAATGATAACTAAAATAGTAATGATAATAATAATGATAGTTTTTAATAATAATGTAAATTAATAATAATAATAATATTTAAAATTAATAATGTTTTTATATAATAATCATTTCAATAATAATAATAATAATAATAATAATAATAATAATAATAATAATAATAATAATAATAATGATGATGATGATGATGATAATAATAAATAAGTAAACTACCTCAATGGAGTAGTTCTAAAAAAAATTACCCAAGTCCAGGTTTGAACCCGCGACGTCCCGCTAACCCAATAACATCCTTAACCATTACTTCTGTATCCTTCTTCTTCTTTTCTAAAAAAAATGCCCGAGCCCAGGCTTTAACTCGCGACTGTCCGCTTTACAAACACCCTCCAAAACACTTAACCACTAGTCCATTTTTAATTTAATCCTTGGGTTTAATTATTTTAACTTGTGTATACTTGTTGTTCTCTCCTCAACATTGTTAATCATCCTAATCATCTATCATCTAATTATAAGAACGCAATATACCGGAACTATCATGTTTATAATCATGTCCCTTCATCTTTTCCGGTTCCACAGCAAAAACAGAAGTCGTGGCCCAACATGGCAGCCCATAAAGAAAACCCATTTAATTAATCCCATCGGTCCACTAACTCAAACAAAATTATGTCTCAAGTTAAACGAGTAGCCCAACACATACAATGTTACGGCCCTTTTGTATGGTTCACATCAAAATAATCACGGCCCCATTACAATAGTTTAAGGATTCGGTTTACTTGTTTTATACGGAGTAATACAACTTCCAACTAATATTAAGAGACCCTACACTTAATCATGCATCCATAACTTTTCAATTTATAATTACACGAGCATATGAATTATTTTTGGTGGAACCTTTTATCATCAAGTGGTGAGATTCTTTTGAGTAAAATATATATATCATAAATAAATAGTCCACATACCCATTTCACTATCTTTGTGTCGACTGGTATTGATAATATCGTTGTCAAACTGAAAAGTGCAGAAAAGTGTGGTTTCAAGGTGGCGTTTGGGTGGACTTCGGTTGTCCAGAAAATAGAAGGAAAGCAGTAGCAACAATCACGAGTGCTTTCAATGGTTTGGTTTTGTGTTTCAGCTATTTTGGTGTAAAAATAGAAAAGGAATCGAAGTGGGTTACACGAAGTCGTGAACAAGGCGTAGAAAGTGGTCGTTGGTGGTGGTTTGGTTTATTTTTAACAGAAACGAAAGTAATTAGTAGCAGTCATGGATGATAAAAAAAAATGATTTTAATGGTGGTTTGGTGTACGAGTGTGTTGATTATGATGGTAGTGTAATAAAGGTGGCAGTTTGTTGTGATTTTTAAGTGGGTCTTTGTCTTGAATGCAACTTGAAGAAAATGTGAGGGTGGAGGTGGTTGGAAAAGTGAGGACGATTAACAGGTGGTTCATGTGGCACATGGTGGTTAGGTGACGTTTGAAGAAGAGTAAAGGGAGGTGGATTTGTGAAGTGGTTGTTGTAATTTAGTTGAAGAGGAAAAATAAGAGTGCTTTCCTATATACATACGTATCTTGCTGATAATGTGTAAAAGTGATAATCAAACACAGTGATTGACTCACTAATTTGTGTCTTCATTCAAATTATGATTAGGTGTTCAATCAGTTAACCACCTAAACCTATATAATAATAAATAATAATAATAACTCAATGATTCTGATTTAACAGTATAGGTTTGTTTGATTACTAACAGATTTTAACGTGTATAGATATCTAATTATATTTTATGTTTAATATTAATAATCCATAACCCATATATATATATCTATGCATCTAAATAATACTGATGGTGGAAAACAACTAGCAACAATAGTAAATCAAAATAGCATAGCAGCCAGAGGATTGTACTCTTCCTACCGACATCAAATATTAGGAGTGTTATTTCGTACTCCGTTGTTAATCAGTGGCGAATAAAAGTATTGTAGTAAAATCTCATTTTCGGACTATCGTTTATTTTAAAAGTCATATAAGTTTGATTTAAACTTCTCTGTATAATAATCGAAACTTCAAACAAGTATTACAATCTATTAATTATTATTATTTTTAATCTACTTATATATATATATATATATATATATATATATATATATATATATATATATATATATATATATATATATATATATATATATATATATATATATATATATATATATATATATATATAGATTCATAACTTAATTAGATCGTTTATTATTTTACAACATATTTCTTACAATCCAATCATAGATTATTATATTTCATATATTTATATGTTTACATATATATGTATAAATAGTGGTTCGTGAATCGTCAGTAATAGTCAAAGGTTAAATTAATTCATAACAATAGTTAAAAATTTTGAGACTCAACATTACAGACTTTGCTTATCGTGTCAGAATCTTATAAAGATTAAGTTTAAATTTGATCAGAAATTTCCGGGTCGTCACATTAACATTCCGTCCGTTGAACCCCATTAATAGTGCTAGAACAACATTGTTTCTCGAAAATATATTTCATCCGTAGATGGTAGCGAACCATCCGAGATGAGGGTTTGTCAAACCCATATGGCCATACAACATAAGTTCACGCCTACACTTACACACTGCAAGAGTAACTAATGATAATCGAATTGAGGATTTTGTTCTAAACTCGTATGTAGAATGTTTGTTTTCCTCTACTTGTGTTCACTTAGTTAAAAAGAAATGTTTATGTTTTCTCATCCCAAATGTAAGTTCAAAAGAGTAAAAGTGGGACTATGATCTCACCTTGAGTGCAAGAGTAATAAAGTACTTCAACAAGTAAACGCATGCAAAGACAAAGCTAGTCTTGACCTAAACATATAGGTTGTATCAATAACGGTAAACACGATAGGTCAAAGATGTTCAATTAGTCCTATGGCTCGTTACGACTCGATTATGAAGCATGTGAATCAAATTGTCAAGTTTCATGCAAGATACAAGTAAAGAATCATGTTAGAAAGATTGCATAATCATTTGGTCAAGTTTGACAAAAAGTCAAACTTTGGTCGGTCAAAGTCAACGAAAAAGTCAACAAGTTCGGGTCGGGTCCCGAACTATTTTTCTGAGGTTTTTATTCATATATAAGCATGTTAGAACAAGTCTTATGTGAATCGGAGGTCCATAGCGTGTCAAATATTTTTCTTATTTTGACCAAGGAGGTCAGAACCTGGACACGGCTTATGCCGCGCCGCGGCCCACAATTGTCGCGCCGCGACAATACACGGGAGCTGGTACCTGGCCAGTTTTAGTTTTTTTTTAAGTCCAAACCAAAATCTTTTCATGCACAAAACACAAACCGCAAACACTTAGAACTCGCACCTTATATCGTTGGAAAGTTCTTTTGACAAGGAACACAACTACACACGTTTCATCAAACAAAAACATCATTTCCAATAACCGATTTCTCGTCAAGTGATCATTTAAAGTCCATTTTCAAAGTTTCAAGTTCTTGAAATGCATTACATGATTCAGGAATCCAATCCACACATGTGATATGCCGTTTCGAAGGTAATTACTCATGCAATACAACTAAACACTTGCTAACAACATTTCATGGCATTCAAAGTATCAAAAGTTCATTTCAAGTTCATCAAACCCTAATCAAAATTCACAAAATCACTAATCATGTATTTGAAGTTTTACAAATCAACCTACACATCAAAATGAAGCTAGTGTTACTAGAAACACAATTAAAACATGAACTTTAACAATTTAACAACATTTAATCTTCCAAAATCAAAGATTAAGCAAACCCATTTTCAAGTTCATGCTAGTTACTCCAAAACAACAAATCGAGCATACAAGTCATATATTCATGTTAGACTTGAGCCATAGACACTAATTAACAACTTTATAATTCAAAAACATCAAGAACACAAAATCTAGTGATTTTAGAAAGTTACCCAAATGAGATGAAATTGGTATCAAATTGTAGAGGATGAAGAGAGGATTCCAAATATGTAATTTGTTTTGATGTTAGCCTCCAAATCCGAAATTAGATGATGAATTTGTGTGTTTGGGTGTTATGGTTCAAAAATGGAAGTAAGAAGAGAGAAAGAGAGAAAGAGGAGGTGGAGGTGGAAATGAGTGGTGGATAAGGTGGGTTGACTAGTTGACCTAGTCAACTAGTTTGCCCACTTGGCAACCTCGGCCCCTCAAGTTTCAAAGCGGGTGCGAAAATTAACCAAACGAATTATTTTGAATTACACGAGAGTACGAGAGACGTTATAATCCAATAACGAAAATATTATGAATGTTTGCTAACGGAGGTTACGAATCTAGATACGAAGAATATTATTAAAATAAAATAAAATAAAATAAAAAGACGGCGTTAAAAAAAATAATTTAACCAAAAAAAATGCGGGATGTTACATCATTATTCTTGAAACTAAAGTTAAACTTGTAAGTTCAAGAACATGGAAGTTTAACTTTCTAGTTATAACCTCATACACTTATGTTAGATCTAAGTTTCTATAGCTTATGGTCTTCCAATTTTGTTGTAAACAAAAGCTTACAAGCTTACATACATTTTCAAGATGAAAATCTAAGTTTCATAACTTATGGTTTCATTAAAGTAAAGATCCAAGTTCTATAACTTAGGGTTTAACTTAAGAACACTAGATCTATACTTTTTAGTCCAGGATCTTTAAGATCTAACTAAGATCTAAGTTCTACAACTTAAGATCTTGTTTATTTAATTTACTTTTAAGTTTGTAGTTTAATATTACTATTAGAACTCATGTATGTGTCGGATCTAAGATTTTGATGTAACTTTGGTTCATCAACCTACTTACAACCCTTAAATAAGTTGTGCTACATATCTTAGACTTACACTAGTGTTATGATGGTCAAAACTTGGTAAATATGATGTAAACACATCAACGAGTTGTACACTTGAAGCTATAAGCATCAAGGATGAGAACCGTGATGAGCATCAAGCACCAAGAACCCACTGGAGCACGTTGTTTACTATTTTATGGGTCTGATCAGGCTATCTGGGCTACTGGAAAGTTGATTTCCAGTTATTTCGGTTTGAGTAGATTATTTTTTGTTTAGGTCTCGTCTTAATCCGAGTTACGGTTTAGGATTTATAGCCTTCCGAAAGTCACTACTCCCTTATAACGTTGTGCTGAAATTTCTGACCTACTCGCACTTAAACCGTCGCCACGGTCAAACAAAGACGAGTTTGGTTCTGGAAATTGGTCACCAACTAGAGGACTCATATACGGAGCCATGGCCCCTGGTCTCACCTCATTTGAGTTTGTATAAAGGTCGTAGAAGCTGAACGAAGTCAGCCTTTATTTCGATCTCTATTCTTGATTGAAAACTTACTTTACTTTTACCTATGATGATGATACTTAAGACCTAATTTACATACTTTTAAACCTTTGGGAACGATTTACTGACTTAGTAACTTTTGGCTTAGGTTGAGGACCTTTCGGACCAACTACTTGCTTACTTATCTCGTACCGACTTTACTACTTTTCACTGTGAGTTATAGCATCCCTTTTTACTTTAACTATTTAGGGAACTGAGAATACATGCGCGTTTTACGTTTTACATACTAGGCACGAGTACTTAAACTTTATATATGTGTGGGTTATACAACGGCATAAACTTTCCCCTTAGCTCGGTAATTTTTAGTCATTGGTCTTTGAACCGGTGAACGCGAATATTAGATATGGATCCATAGGGTTTGACATCCCCACTCGGGCTAGTAGCGCTAGCATTTAATGGGTGTTTAATACTTCATAAACTTACGCACTCGCCAAGTGTACTTTTAGGGGGTGTTATTACGTTAAGTTAGTTACCAAGTGCCCACGGTTGAACATATACTTATCATACTGTTTTGAAACACTGAAATCTCGTGGCCTACCTTACATTACTGTTATACTTAAACTATAGCTCACCAACATTCGTGTTGATGTTTTTAAGCATGTTTTCTCAGGTGCTTAGAGGTTTGATTGCTTCCGCTGTTGTAGTATTGCTGTGTAGACACCCGCTGCTTCTGTTAGAGATGTCTCCGCATGAAACATTTATTTTGCTATCAAACTATGTTACTTTTGAAACAATGAATTTGTAATGACCATGGGGTCACTGATGTGTAAAATCTAGTATATAATTTATCTTAGAAAATGCCGGTTTAAATATTACTACACACTAACGGGCAGTGTACCCGATCGTGCAATAGTATAAAGTTGGTAATTCCGAAAGCGTTCCAAGGACAGTTGTAACAACCCAAACCAAACCGCGACCAGAATACAAAATAAAAAAAAAATTGCTGTACAGAGAAGTGGCGCGACGCGCCAGGATGGCCGCGCGGCGCGCCATTCGGGCCTGTCCGGAAAGTTTCAAAATGCGAAAAAGATCGACCAGTTCCCGACATTTTTAGACGACACGCTTTTAACCACACATTCAAATATGTAAAACTAACACAATTCAAACGTAAAATAAGTTTTACAAAGCGGGGCCTACTTCGGCCGTTTTACGAGTTTAATACAAAATATGAGTTTCGACCGCCAAAAAGTTTAAGTACCAAACTACACTACGAGCATGGCGTTTGGGATTAAACTACCCAAGTCTCGGTCAAACTCCAAGAACTAACACTTCCAAAAAGCGTCCCCTAATCAACAAGCGGGATCTCTAATCCATGATAATGCCCTTACCCTTGTCCACAACCGAACCTATAAAAATAGTAAACAACGAGAGGGTAAGCAAAGCTTAGTGAATGAAATAATTATACGAATACATATATAGTTATACCTACTTGCATACACTTACACAAACCGCAAACATGCTAACAAACACAATTAGCTTATCGTCGCAATAACAAGCTATAAACCTCCAATACCACAAGCTAGCATAACAACCGCATATAAATATAACTCGAATAATATAATATGCTTACCACACAAATAACCATGGTTAACCAATAGTACAAGGGAACGGCGCTCGCGAAAACGCCATCGGTGTTCACAACATCCGTTAGGGCACTTAACACCTCGCACCACTAACCCCTAGGCTGGCACCTTAACACCTCGGCACATCACCCCGAGTGGCATCTTAACACCTCGATGCATCACTCATAAATTTACGGAGTGGCGTCTTAACACCTCGACACTACACTCCTAGGTGGCATCTTAACACCTCGATGCTACACCCGAGTTGCATCTTAACACCTCGATGCTACACTATTCACGTGAAACATGGTGTCTTAGCACCTCGACACTAACATTTCACGCTACAACAAATAGATACATTATATACATACGCATATAATTATTCCACTCACCTTAAAGTCTTGTGAAAAGATACCCGAGCTTGCGAAACCTCAAAGTAACGTACCTATCACATTATACATATAATCAAATGCAAACTCAAGTCGGTCAACCAAACCCTTTCACCATTCTAAGCCATTTTGACCCAAGGTGCAATTTCAACCCATTTGCACCCTTAACCCTAAATTGGGTCAACACACACCAAAACCCTAATCATTCGTCAAGATGGGTTTAAAACACACTTAGGTCACAAGGCTAACTCGTTTTCATACTTGCTAGGCCGCTTAGGTCATTAAAGACTCATTTGACCCATTTCAAAGTCAACACACCCATTTGGGTCATCCATACCCAATAACACCCATTTACATATCATTAAAGTGTTCTGGCACTTTAACTAACCAATTAAGTTCATAATCATCAATCTAACACTTGAAAACCCTAGTTAGTCATCTTTGAGTCTTCATGACCCAAATTCATCCAAAAACACCCCATTCACCCACAAATGGGTTTTAAGTTCATCATTAACCCTAACTCTAACCCTTTCACAAATTAAATAAGGAAATCAAGATTAGAGCATACCACTATGATCAAAACGTAGCTAGAGGAAAAATGAACAACTTTAATACCCGCACTTTGATCCGAAATCGCCTCCTTCTTCCTTGATTCAAGTTTTCCCTCACTAAGAATCTCTCTCTCTCTAGAAACTAAATTGGAAGAAGTGAAGTAGATGAAAATGGAGTTATGAGGCTCCCCAAAACTGATCTAGGGCCTTAAGGTCGGCCCTCAAGTGAATTTACCCAATTGCCCTCAAAATATCTAATTAAAAACAAAGTGAGCTGTCAGCCCGTAATGGCGCGGCGCACCATAAGGCTGCGCGGCGCGTCAAATGCCCAGTTCAGCTTCTTTTTCCTTTTAATTAAATACAACCTAAACCCCACAACTTGAATAACTTATACATACATAAGTACAATAAAATATTCGGGTCTTACAACTCTCCCCCACTTAGAATGGATCACGTCCTCGTGATCCGCACCAAATACTAGAAGTTAAGCACTCTACCTTGAACATTTCCGTTTCCAATGCGGAATTACACTTGTAGCAATCACTCATCCGGGTCCTCACTTCGTGCACTAACGCATCATAATACAACAACCGTACTTCACACTTCCATTCGATCAAAATTCTCACCACTCACTCGGAAATACACCGTAAAAACATCATAATATATCTTTCCAAAAGCCATAGCACTCCATCATTTCACGATATCGGGTAATCAACCCACTAGACCCAATAACTACAACCGTTTGCTCTTACGCCGAGTATCCAAACTCGTACCCTACACTCCACAATCTTCCTAAAAGTAGTACAATCCACCTACAATCATTGTCGTCACGCCTATCAATCGTGGAATATTCGGGAATCATCCCGACACTTTTCGAAAATCTATCGTATCCCTCTATCGGGAACTTCGCCATACCGTCTCACGTCGCTAACTACCTTCGCAATTAACTCCAAAGTCCAACTTGGGACTTTTTCGAAGACCATCGAAGCTTTCCTTTCCTAAATGAGCGACACCCGTTCGCTCATCACGTCTACTAGATAGGAACTTTTCCGCATTCTCCGGCGTTGGTCATACTAAATAATCCTTCCAAGGACTCGCTATAAGATATTCGAACCTCAGTCTTTCAAATCATTTGAGTGTCAACGCTCGCTAAACATCACACTATACCACCGTTGTAAATTCGAGTTTCTCACCGGTACCCAAAATCAAAGCAATCACATCATCGGGGTCAAAAGTTACACTAGTAGGTATAAGGAGGCACCTGACGTTGTGTTATCCAACTCCGATTACTAACACCGAGTCTCCCAGACTCGACCCTTACGGGGTCTACTCCTGATGTCACACGTCACCTAACTACACGCGGTCACACAAATCTAACGAACCTTACGGCTCGACACCCATGACTTCCTAGCGGCACCTGCTAGTCACTATCCACCTAGGCCGCATAGCTAGTCTACTTATATTCCATCTCAACACTAAGGAGGCACTTGGAACACCAAGGCTTACACCTTTCCAACTTGGTTCTAACCATTAACCCGGTTACCTACATACATAAGGATAGTTAACCACCAAGACTCTACTCACACACGAACGCGATTAACGCAAATGCCTCTAGAACGGCACACCGCGTACACCCCCAAAATCATAAAAGAAAAGAGTGGCCTTCAAGAGCGTACAACACTCACCACACAATCACAAAACCGCCATTGAAATCGAATCGTCAATTAATCATTAATTCGAAGATTATTCCAATAACTAAATACACACTTGCACGCATTCCGAAACATGCAATACACACAACATTCGAAGTCTATAATGATCACTTAGAATACGCGAAGTCGTCACGTATTCTTCCAACTTCTCTAGGCAATCATTCTCTAAGAGTCAACATTAATAACCAAATTGTCACCCGCAATTTACTAAAGTCCACAATTCCGAGTACAAAGTTTGCTCAATCCCTTATATCGGGAAGAACTTAACCGATCTCGTGCCAAGATATCAATCCCCTAGCGTACCCTTACCAAGTACAATGCTAAAAACCACCAAGTCTCAACCTAATGTCAACAACTCAAAAGATGAAGGCAAAGTAAAAATGAATCCTTACGGATAACACCTTCCACCTAACACCCCTCTTAGTACGCATACACGGCTAATACGCATCTACCACAAGTATTTGATCAGAACACGGCTATTGTATCACTAGTCACACAACATGGTCCTCATGACCGAACCACCGGCGTATACAACCAGTAGTTTTCAATACTAACAATAAGAAGGTTATTCAATACAAAACTCAAGGTGTACAAAAACGGCTATCGTGATATATCCGTAGTGTGCAAAAATGGCTATTGCAACACTACCAACAATATGTGTGTGAAACACGGCTACCGCACTATTAATACCAATGTGTGAGTAAAACTGACTATTACTCACAACCATGTGCACAAAACGGCTATGTGCACAATTCCTACGGGCAATTAAAATCGTAAATATACAAGTAACGGTTCTTCCCGAGAGCCGCTTGCCATCCATCACAACCAAGGGTGGTAACGAAGAGTTAATCCTTCCGGATATCCCTCATCACCTATCACAAGTCAAACGCGGTCAACAGAGAGATGACCCCAAATAAACACATATATCTAATTTCCTCGTAGTACACAAAATGGCTATTTTGTAACTACTACCCAAAGTATACGACAATGAGGCATCGTACCCTTTCTCAAATCCCATTACGCTTCCTCGGTAGGAATATAAATCCTAATAAAGTCGACACAATTTCTTTGATGTAACACTACCAACTTCCCAACGTAGAACCTCGTTCCTAAATCAAATCGTCAAGATTACAAAGTCAAACGATTTCGCCATTTACCGTCGTACACGACCATACTTGGCGTCGGTCCCTCTTCCTGAATTCTCGAGAGCTCAATTCGATAATAATAAATACTAACGTCTACCATCACCCGATTGCGCCACTAAAGTGATGACACAATGTCAACATAACACGTATCCTTTTAGAACGAAATTACCGCTACCCGCAAGGTAGACTTTTCCAACTATCAAATCCTTTCTACCCGTTACCACTACGAAAGCATCCGGTCAACGATACACACATGCTCTCAAGGGTTTCACCCACTTCACTACAAACGCGAACACGCGCTCACAACCTAACGCCAAAGTTCGTTCTCATGGCTTAGTGGATTCATTTACCCTATCACTAAGAAATGCTTGATTGCACTAAGTCTTACGCCCTCGTCCGTCAATACAAATGTCATCATAGGGTGTTTCCATTAGGAATGTCACCCGCATCAATACTACGTATTACAACTATGCATTCGTCCCCAGGGTGCGTTTCCACGAGTCAACGACTCAGGCGCTACCCTGGTGCACTATCATCAAAACCATTAACAAACCGAATCTTCACCGAGTTCACTTGAGTCTAAATAGATCTCAAAGAAAAGTTTAAGTCCCTAATACATACACGAATCCATCGGCACAAATAAACAATAATAAGGCATATTTGTACTAAAGACGAAAATACCTGAAACATCATCGTTGGACCCTTGCGCTCCACTGATCATCAGATAGTCACGCTCTAACCTCCTAACCCGATCTACAAACGATTCGGAACATTCTGACTTACGGTGTCCCTTCTTTTGGCAAATAAAGCACTTGATCGTGCTTAAAGGTACACTCGTACAATCCTGTGCAAAATGACCTCGTCCTCCACACCGAAAGCACGTAGGCCCATAACCTGTCTTACTCCTCTTCTTCACTTTTTCAACACCTCCGGGCGTACTTCTCGCCCTTTTACTAGGAGCACCTCTTGATTCTAACTTTCTCTTACCCAAAGAGTGATCAGCAAATTTTGAAGCATGAGATTCAATCCCCATAGTTGCTCCTTCGTCACCGTCACCTTGAGGTTTAGGAAACCTCTTTTCTAACTCTTCCTTCACGACCTTAGGCACTCGGTCTCGAACCATCTCGGTCACTATTCCCTCGAACGACTCTTGGAGAACTTGCTTAACCTTGTTGGCGAAAATCAAGATATAGCGTTCGAACTCCGCCTCAATCCTTAATGTTAACTCATCCTTCCCCTCATGAATAGGCGCGTCCATTCCGGTTCCATCTTCCGTCTTCATTCTAAAGAATGCATATAGATAAAACAACGAAACGAAAAGGAACGACATACATATACCACACCGCCCCATCTTGGTTGATACTCGTCGTACATTGCTTGTTTGACACGTCTTGAACCCGTAACAATGGTAGCTAATCATTGTTACGCGAGCACGTCGCATTAACTTGCTAGTACAACGTCTATCTCGCTTGATGATTGCTAAAACAACACAAAACGATTAGTGCAAGGTTAGTTCACATAGACCTAAGCACTAACCAAATCCCCGGTCCGACCCGTCTCCTACAAGTCCCGCAAAAAGCGCATACACATTAAAGTCTATGTCTAGGCACCTATCTCAAGTCGCCTAAATCCCTTAGACCATGCTCTGATACCACTTGTAACAACCCAAACCAAACCACGACCAGAATACAAAATAAAAAATAAAAATTGCTGTACAGAGAAGTGGCGCGGCGCGCCAGGATGGCCGCGCGGGGCGCCATTCGGGCCTGTCCGGAAAGTTTCAAAATGCGAAAAAGATCGACCAGTTCCCGACATTTTTAGACGACACGCTTTTAACCACACATTCAAATATGTAAAACTAACACAATTCAAACGTAAAATAAGTTTTACAAAGCGGGGCCCACTTCGGCCGTTTTACGAGTTTAATACAAAATATGAGTTTCGACCGCCAAGTACCAAACTACACTACGAGCATGGAGTTTGGGATTAAACTACCCAAGTCTCGGTCAAACTCCAAGAACTAACACTTCCAAAAAGCGTCCCCTAATCAACAAGCGGGATCTCTAATCCATGATAATGCCCTTACCCTTGTCCACAACCGAACCTATAAAAATAGTAAACAACGAGAGGGTAAGCAAAGCTTAGTGAATGCAATAATTATACGAATACATATATAGTTATACCTACTTGCATATACTTACACAAACCGCAAACATGCTAACAAACACAATTAGCTTATCGTCGCAATAACAAGCTATAAACCTCCAATACCACAAGCTAGCATAACAACCGCATATAAATATAACTCGAATAATATAATATGCTTACCACACAAATAACCATGGTTAACCAATAGTACAAGGGAACGGCGCTCGCGAAAACGCCATCGGTGTTCACAACATCCGTTAGGGCACTTAACACCTCGCACCACTAACCCTTAGGGTGGCACCTTAACACCTCGGCACATCACCCCGAGTGGCATCTTAACACCTCGATGCATCACTCATAAATTTACGGAGTGGTGTCTTAACACCTCGACACTACACTCCTAGGTGGCATCTTAACACCTCGATGCTACACCCGAGTAGCATCTTAACACCTCGATGCTACACTCTTCACATGAAACATGGTGTCTTAGCACCTCAACACTACACATTTCACGCTACAACAAATAGATACATTATATACATACGCATATAATTATTCCACTCACCTTAAAGTCTTGTGAAAAGATACCCGAGCTTGCGAAACCTCAAAGTAACGTACCTATCACATTATACATATAATCAAATGCAAACTCAAGTCGGTCAACCAAACCCTTTCACCATTCTAAGCCATTTTGACCCAAGGTGCAATTTCAACCCATTTGCACCCTTAACCCTAAATTGGGTCAACACACACCAAAACCCTAATCATTCGTCAAGATGGGTTTAAAACACACTTAGGTCACAAGGCTAACTCGTTTTCATACTTGCTAGGCCGCTTAGGTCATTAAAGACTCATTTGACCCATTTCAAAGTCAACACACCCATTTGGGTCATCCATACCCAATAACACCCATTTACATATCATTAAAGTGTTCTAGTACTTTAACTAACCAATTAAGTTCATAATCATCAATCTAACACTTGAAAACCCTAGTTAGTCATCTTTGAGTCTTCATGACCCAAATTCATCCAAAAACACCCCATTCACCCACAAATGGGTTTTAAGTTCATCATTAACCCTAACTCTAACCCTTTCACAAATTAAACAAGGAAATCAAGATTAGAGCATACCACTATGATCAAAACTTAGCTAGAGGAAAGATGAACAACTTTAATACCCGCACTTTGATCCGAAATTGCCTCCTTCTTCCTTGATTCAAGCTTTCCCTCACTAAGAATCTCTCTCTCTCTAGAAACTAAATTGGAAGAAGTGAAGTAGATGAAAATGGAGTTATGAGGCTCCCCAAAACCGATCTAGGGCCTTAAGGTCGGCCCTCAAGTGAATTTACCCAATTGCCCTCAAAATATCTAATTAAAAACAAAGTGAGCTGTCAGCCCATAATGGCGCGGCGCGCCATAAGGCCGCGCGGCGCGTCAAATGCCCAGTTCAGCTTCTTTTGCCTTTTAATTAAATACAACCTAAACCCCACAACTTGAATAACTTATACATACATAAGTACAATAAAATATTCGGGTCTTACAACTCTCCCCCACTTAGATTGGATCACGTCCTCGTGATCCGCACCAAATACTAGAAGTTAAGCACTCTACCTTGAACATTTCCGTCTCCAATGCGGAATTACACTTGTAGCAATCACTCATCCGGGTTCTCACTTCGTACACTAATGCATCATAATACAACAACCGTACTTCACACTTCCATTCGATCAAAATTCTCACCACTCACTTTGCTGAATCCGGACCCAGACCCATTTTGCTGAATCCGGACTGTAAAACTCATAAAATCACTTGTTTTCGAACCAAACTCGAATCGAACCAATCTCTTTCACTCGTTTCCATAGAAAATCACTAAAACCATCAAATAACTTCAAAATTCATCTCCTTGGTCTTAGACTCGAACTTTCACAATACTTATCGAAATAACACAAAATCGTATTCAAAAGAACCAAAATGTGCCCGGTATCGCTAAGGAAAACGAGTGTGAAATATGTGATATCAAACAACCCCACACTAGAGTTTTGCTTGCCCTCAAGCAATCGAACTCGATAATAATCTTCTACCATATGATAACTTCTTCGAACATGTATGTAGAACTAACGAATAACCAACTAGCGTGGGCACGATTTGGAGTAAATATCAACCATACCTCCCACTTGCATTCCCCCGAAATTAACTTCTCAAACCTCAAGCAAATAATATGAAAAAAGTAGCTAAATATAATCTCGAATAGCGTACCAAATAAAATGAAGCAAAGAGTCTCGAACCATAATGTAAGTCTTCAAAGGAACCGGGAATCAAGTGGGAGCCAAGCACCAAAGATAAAGCAAACTAACGCATGTACGAAAAGAACGCACGGGCTACCCCGCAATTGGTCAAGCCAATGCCTCCCATAGTACCTAACATCGCAAGATGTCGGTAAGAAAATAATGTGCTTAGGAGGATACACATTACGTCCAGATATCATCGATAATCATGAGGTAATCATCTAATCCGTTAAGTCAACCATGAAGATTGAGGTTCATCAGGCTTAAAAGCTGATATCTTACCTTTCCGGAGGTTATCCACTGGGAATCTGATCAATCACTGACATTTTGTGTATCATGGTGCGCTTCCCATTTGGCTAGCAAATCTCCCTCATTGAGATAAGCTTTGACTACCAGTTTCCCTGTTTGACGTTGAGGCCTGGTAGATTTCCAGTCGATTTTAGCAATGACTTTTCAAGATTTTTCGTCACCCTACAACTGGTCTGGACTACAACTTCTGAAACAAATCAGCAAGTGTGTCGTTTGGGAGACTTGACTCCCTTTAGGATGGAATGGATACATCCTGTGTGGTTAAATAAAGTGGTCGGGTGCAACATTGTCCTTGTTAGGAGAAACAATGAGGATCGCCCTGTTAAAGTTTTCGATCTAGCGCATGGTCCGGTTTCAACCACACGCTACTATCACCGTTCATACGGTTGACACTTGCCTTGGTGTAAGTGACCTACGTATGAATTTTAATGTTAATGTAGGATTTCACATTCAAAATAATGAACATGTTTTGAAAGTTCAAGACTTTCACCTCTAACAGTACCTCATCGTGAAATGATGGGTAATGAAATGGTACAGCTTAAGAGGTATACGTACCAAGTGAAACAGTTAGAAGACTTTACTTCCTTAATGAGTGGATCTGACTCACTCGGGAATGCCAATCTATTTCAATTGACACTCGGTTTAAATCCCAAAAACCTTTGGGTGCCATAGCTTTTGGATACGGGTTGTGTTGTCTAAGCAAACACAAGCACGTAGCTATTGTTCCTAAAAAAGGACAACACTGGTGAAGCTCAAGGCTCCTCTTCGCATAGTATCACACCATTAGATGATGTAATAATAAAATGGTATAGTTTCGGAAGTCTGCTATACCAAGTAACCAAAAGTTTTTGATCTGGCACGTGATTCGGTCACAATCACGCTATGCAATCACCGCTCTCTCACGGTATACACCCGTTTTGTTACATGTGACCTACTATTGTGTTTCCCGAACTCGTAGGATTTCATGTCCAAGAAAATGAACATGTGGAACAAAGGTTTTGGCTTCTTTTAAATAACGAAATATGCCATAAAATAACAAGCCAAATCAAAACCAATTTTCATAACAAAGGTTTTGGCCGAATTTTCAATTGTTTTTCTACTTTTTATTTTATTTTTAAGCTAACTTTTCTATTTTTTTATATTTTTCCCCTAATTTTTCAAATTTTTTTTACGACCAAAACCCGCGAAATGTCAAGTCTTTTAGATCAAAACTAATATGATGATGATTCCATTAATAACCAACCCAAGAGATTTTACATCCCCCCACCCCGCACTTGAGATCAAGTAATGTCCCCATCACTTAAGATCAAAAATAGATTAAAATCGAAAAGGTTATGTGAGAAAGAAAATATAAAAACTTATCGAGCTTAACCACTGATCGCGGAATGCCAGTGACAGATGGTGTAACGACCCTGAAATTTCCGACCAAATTTAAACTCTAATCTCTATATGGTTCCGACACGATAAGCAAAAACCCTAAAGTTGACCCGCACTTTTTCGATCGTTCTATACTTATAAGATTAATATTTACATAAATTAAACCTTACCAACATGATAAGCAATCCAAATTGTTGAGACTTATGTTTTCGAAAAGAGTTTTACACAACGTTTGACCGTCTAGTTTGACCGATGATATCACGAACTATACAATATATGATAATTATACGTTTGTGTATATATATGTATATATACATATTTAACATGATCTAAGAATGTTTTAATATCTCATTTTGTATTAATAACAATAAGTTATAAGTATATTTTGAAACTACTAACTTAAGTTTTCAAAACGATAACCATACGTAACGTTATTTGACTTAAATACTTATGACCTATAATGTTTATACATATATCGTATAAGTAATGTATTTAATCACTTTTAAAAACTTAAATACATTAAACAATATAAGTATATTTACAAAAGATAGCTATATTTGAATCCTCGTTCCGTTTTCTCAAAGATTTCTATTCGTATACCTAGGGTATATATACCCGTATCATACGCAGCTTCTAGATGTATTTACTATTGGTATATACCAATAAAAATCTGCTCCTTAGCAGCCTTAAATGATTAAGAAACATGTGGAACCAACCATTTGTCAAGTAGCATGAATTATTTAGCAAGAAAACAAAGTTAGGTATCTTTTTTTTCCTTTATAACCTAAAAACGTTTTTATGCATGCACACCATTTCTTCACCCCATTTTCTCATACTTACACTTCCATTTCTCTCTCAAAATACTCTTAACTTCATACTTGATCATCTCCAAGCATTTTCCCCATCATTTAGCTTCAAAAACCTTACTTAAACACCATAAGAAAACCATACAAAAACACTTCAAGAAATCCTTCCAAGAACACAAACTTACTTCCAATCTTTCATCCAATTCCATCACCCTTTTGGTTCTAGCTTTTTACTCCTCTTTTACAGCAACCTTGTCCAAGGAACTTGAGGTAGTATCTATGTTCATAACCTTATTCGATTCATATATATAGCTATCATATTTTGTGGTATACAATTTTAACAACAAGAACATAGTTTGAAAGTTTTCAAACTTGTTTGCAAACTAAATAGATCCTTCTAACTTAACTTTTAAAATACTTCAAGACCTCTAATATAACTTAAATATATGCTAACTTAACAAGGTATAACTTGGTTTTTCAAAGAATATCTTAAAAACTGTTTTTACGACGTCGGAGTGTAACCGGGGACTGTTTTGGGTTGGATAATTAAAAACTATCTTAAACTTTGAATTGGAGGTTTATGTTCTGGAAAAATGATTTTTACTATAAATATGTTAACACATAAAAATTTCATGATTTAATTCAAAGTATAAGTATTTTTAGAAAAATGGTCATTAAGTATTATTTTTTTGTAACAAAAATGTTTAACTTCATAAGTTTCACTAAAGTTTCACCTATGCCGTGTGATTTTGAATACAAACTAAGGTATTTTCAGTTCATAGTCTTAAAGAGGGACTCGATCCAAGGAGATGGCAAGTTGAATCAACGAAAACGGATTTGTAACGAAGAAACTATGACCGAAACAAAATTGGTTATCCTAGACTTGTTTAACTTCGGGATTAATTGGGAAAAATTAAATAAATCACATATTTCTAAGATAACATGATATTTTATATATATGTACTTATAATTCAATTTTATATGGTTCAGGATCACCCATAAACAATACGAGAAGATTAATCATAAGATCCCATGATTGTACGCAACACGTCATTTGACAACACCGGTACTTTATGTACGCAACACGTCATTTGACAACACCGGTACCGTGGGTCAAGATTAATCTCGACCAATACATATACGATGGGGGTTTTATTATTTCGTTGGGGGTTTATTAAACATCTAAAAATGAACCATTAAAATTGAATTACTAACATCGAACTGCTAACTACGGACTAAGGAATTATTCAAAGTATTAAAAGTATTATAAGTATATATATGTGACGATTGTTTAAAAATAAAAATATATTGATATATTATATATGGATAGGTTCGTGATATCAACCGGAGATCAAGTCAAATTATATATATCTTCAAGACGAAAGTGAGTATATAGTCCCCTTTTTAAACTCTAAATATTTTTGGGCTGAGAATACATGCGCTGTTTTTATAAATGATTTATGTTATGGACACAAGTGATCAAAAATCTACGTTGAGTTGTACCATGGCATATTCTTTATACTTGGTAGCTAATATTTACGTGAGGCGCGTAAACGCGAATCCTGTTGATAGATCTATCGGGCCTGACAACCCCAACCGGACTGGACGACCAGTATTCAACGGTTGCACAGTACTTCGTTTCGTGACTACACTTGGTACAGTGTAGTAAGATTTCATATTAAAGGGAATATGCGACGTGATTAAATGTTAAGTATGGTTACCAAGTGCTCAACCACTTAGAATATTTTTATGAAAATGTTTATATATGAAATCTTGTGGTCTATATTTATATCGCTGCCGGCATTAAACCTATATCTCACCAACTTTATGTTGACATTTTAAAGCATGTTATTCTCAGGTATGAATTAAGTCTTCCGCTGTGCATTAGCTCGTACTAAGGATACTACTTGAGGCCATTAAGGACTTATATCATAAGGCGTTGCATTCGAGTTATTGAAGTTCATAGAAACTATTATTAAGTAAATGGCGGTTTAGGTCATTTGAATATTATGAAATGTCAGGCGAATATGTCAAATCTGGATGTAACTATAGATTGCCTTTTAAGAATAAATGCAACGTTTGTAGGATGTATCATATAGAGGGCAAGTACCTCGCAATGTTATCAACTATTGTAATTCGTTTGTAATCAATATGGACAACGTCCGGATGATTAGTTTCGGATCCTTTCAGTTGGTATCAGAGCGTTGGTCTTAGCGAACCAGGCCTTGCATTAGTGTGTCTAACTAGTAGTTGTTAGGATACATTAAGTGAGTCTGGACTTTGACCGTGTCTGCCTGTCAAAAGTTTTGCTTATCAATCCTAGTCGAAAATCATCTGCTTATCATCCTTAGGGAACTGCCTGCTTATCATTCTTAAGTCTAGACACGTCTTACTGCATTTAGTGCATCGATAGTGTATAGACAAAATTCATATCCTAGCGTATCTGTTACTATAGACATTGCCTGACGTATTTCAAAGATTCTCCGTAATTCATGGGATTTTGATATTATATATACATATGTAAATTATGTATTGAAGAGTACCAAACCCAACTCCTATAATCTATTCCAAACCAAAAATTCATTTCTCCGACCATACAAGATGGATTCTTCATCCAGCTCAAATTCCTCCGACTTCGATAGCTTCGCCGATATGGATTTCCATTTGAGCTCCGAGAACAGCGTTACCGGAATGGATCAACCAATTTCCCATTATCTATTCTGGATGAATTGGGGATGGGTTCGTAATATACTAAATTTCTGGAGGCAAGAAGAAGGTGATCCATTCCATCCACCAAATTGTCCTCTTAACGATGAACCTGAAGCACTTACAGTCGAACCTATTCGAAACACCATTTTCTCGCTCATTTCTAGAGTATCTCGTCATGACTACATACTATCCCATATTTCGAATCTTGTTCATTCGCTCGTTCCAACTGTCAATCATCCCGGTATAATAGAAGAAGTCAACGAGCTTCGCGCTCGGGTAGTGGCTTTAGAAAATACGGTGCGAAGGTTACAAACACCAGCAGCAGCACCAGCAGCATAATCTGTATCACTATCAACAATGCCGACAGTACTCTTGTCACCCCCAAAATCTCAACATCACAAACTGTATCTCGGATATCAACATCACATACCTCAAAAACCTCATCGGAACTTCGAGTATGATCTTCATTCTATATATCGTTCTACATCGATTATCTTCGCTTTACGTATCGTTTTACCTCATTTATCTTCGTTCGACCTGGCGATTATGTAATCTCTAATGCTTTAGAAGTTATGTAATCTAGTATTAACGATAAATCAAATGAGTTTAATACTTCATTGACTCATTGAATCTATGATTACATCTGAAGAAAATATATATGCAAGTATATTTTTATAAAGATTGTAATTAAAAATTCTTTCGTACAAACTGTTAATGATGAAAATATTTTAACGGGTGGGTAGTACCCGAGGAATATTTAGAATTCACATTAATAAGTTACGTTGTACATTCTCTAAATCTGATTCAACGGTCATTTACTATCCTACTTACAACTACCGATATACGTATCCGTTCACCACAGAATAACCATTTCTATTCAAATTTCATATTTGGATTTTGATCTATCAGAATCCAACAAGTGGCATAATGAAGAAAACATTGGACAAAAATAAAAAGTGTTAGAAACAAACGAATTAATTAATTGAAATTGTGATAGGATTTCACGCTAACTGTTCCGGCTAACTGTTCCCAGTTAACTGATTAACATTTAATTTATCGCAATTTGCATTCTCGCAATTTTATTTATCATCATTTAATTTCTGTTATTTACTTTTACGCACTTTAAATAACGGGACACGTATGCAAGGTTTCGACTTATCATATCGACCCATCTATATATATATTTCGGAACAACCGTAGACACTCTATATGTGAAGGCGGGAGTTGGCTATACAGGGTCGGAGTTGATTTCAAAATATATATACTTTGAGTTGTGATCGACACCGAGACCGGTATACGGGTTACGATACGTATTATTTAATTCGAATATTATATATTAAATTATATATGAATCATTGAACCATCGGACTATTGGACTGCTAACTTTGGACAATTAAAATGAATTAAATTAAAATATTGATTATAACATATGAAACTAAATAATTCTTCAAGTTTGCCACTTGATTTCATCCTAAACCTCATTTGTACTTCGACAATTATAATCCTCGTTCAAATCTTTTCATGATTCTTGAAAACACTTCAATCGAGAAGTTGAACCAGCCGCACCTCGTTTACGGAAGAAAGATTTATGCATACAGTTATACACCTGAAACTTTCAAAACCGAAGTTATCGTTAAAACTTATCCGCGTCAAATTCCTTAAACAACCTTACATTTCTCTTTTCAATATAAGTCAATTTTGTCACAGCTCCACTTTGATTTCTCAGTAGGACCACTCTTATTATAACCTCGATATATATACCTTGTCCTTTCACCATTGTTACCGGAGAACCTTCCATATTCCACGACATCATGTACCAGCAGCTTGTCATCTTTTTGGCAGAATCCGCAATTAGTATTTTAAAAATCTCGCAAAACTTCTCAGTCATACCTATAACGTCTATTCCTAAGGATTTCATACTCCGAAGGTGAAGTTTCTGAAAAACACCCTGAATTATGAAGTAGTTCTTTAAATGCTGATGAAGCAGCGAAAATTGTAAACGATTTTAAACAGTCAAAAGTTTGATGAAGAAGCACAGTGTGTCGATAAAACTCAGAAAAAGAGAAGAGTTAGAACCGGAAAATGGTTTGAGCAAAGTATGAAAGAGGTTGTGGATAAATAACAAGAACTGAATCTGCTTTCAAAGGATTCAAACGATTCAGTGCCTGCTGAAACCATTAGTAAAAACCCTACCCCTTATTCTAAACCTCTCCCGATGATATTCTTCATCATCATCTTATCTTAGATATTATAAGATATCTTCATATCTTCCGTTATACATATTCTCCATATTTCTGGAGATATTTTCACAACTATTCTTATCTGAGAATATTTATCTCTCCGTAATATCTGCATTACAACATAAAAGAAACTGTGTCAATTTCTAAATTTTGAAACCTCCAAGTTTAAAATATGAATGTTTTAAAGTAGTGTTGGGAACTGATGCATGAATTAGTATAATATAATGAAACTTGATCAACTTCATTATATTACAGTAAGTCATGTTAAGTTTCTAATGGAATGTGATGATTCACAGTACCGTCATCATGTACCATGTTACACGGCTCTTACCTTCTATCAAGTCTCCAAACATATTAGAACGTATCACCTTGATAGTTCTATTTTTTTTCGGAATATTCGAGTAATTTAACGAATCAAGATCGTGCCATTACAATTTCATTCTAAAACCAATAGCTAGGTTCATTCCAAATTTCCTACCTACGAATTTCGGACCATTGTTCGCTTGGCTCGAGGACGGGAAGAAGAAATGAAGGGACAAAACCTCAGAATAGAAATAGGAACATAAACCACAGCAAATAAGAGAGAGCATTAACTGTGGATGACAATGATTTTAAGGGACGGGAGTAGGAACATCGAAATATAAGGGAAGGTATAAAACCTAACAACAACCCCGAAACTACAAACCGTGCATATCAATACGTATTGCAACGTAAAGGCACGGGAGAATTAAAAACATTATAATTCCAAGGAAAGGATAAAAGAGAATAGATTCTTCTGGTGATAGATGAAAAAGAAGAATGAAAGATATGAAAGTTAGAAATATAACAAGGATTAGAATGGGATGGAGCATATTAGCGAATGTCTTAAAGTAGGAACTAAAGAGAAAGAATAGAAGATGTGGGAAGAAAGAAAGGGAAGGAGGTAAATTTATAGTGAAATATTCGACAAAGAAATCAAAACAGATTGCCGCGTTAAATCAAAGAAGATCTTGATCGCCACAAAACTAAATCTTATTACATAAGATTTTCTTTAAAACCCTTAAATCCCGAAAATCGATCATAATCACGTCATCGGTTACAACAATTCTATATTTACTCATTTCACTCTTTTGTGATAGCTTCGCTCGTGCGTCTCACATAACCGAATCGTTTTATCTAAATCTTTCAATAATGATAAAATTTCATTATTACCTCATATTCGTCATGAAAACATTCCTATTGTTATTTATGACAACCTCTACCAAATTTCGAGGACGAAATTTCTTTAACGGGTGGGTACTGTAACGACCCGGAAATTTCTGACCAAATTTAAACTCTAATCTCTATATGGTTCCGACACGATAAGCAAAAACCCTAAAGTTGACCCGCACTTTTTCGATCGTTCTATACTTATAAGATTAATATTTACATAAATTAAACCTTACCAACATGATAAGCAATCCAAATTGTTGAGACTTATGTTTTCGAAAAGAGTTTTACACAACGTTTGACCGTCTAGTTTGACCGATGATATCACGAACTATACAATATATGATAATTATACGTTTGTGTATATATATGTATATATACATATTTAACATGATCTAAGAATGTTTTAATATCTCATTTTGTATTAATAACAATAAGTTATAAGTATATTTTGAAACTACTAACTTAAGTTTTCAAAACGATAACCATACGTAACGTTATTTGACTTAAATACTTATGACCTATAATGTTTATACATATATCGTATAAGTAATGTATTTAATCACTTTTAAAAACTTAAATACATAAAACAATATAAGTATATTTACAAAAGATAGCTATATTTGAATCCTCGTTCCGTTTTCTCAAAGATTTCTATACGTATACCTAGGGTATATATACCCGTATCATACGCAGCTTCTAGATGTATTTACTATTGGTATATACCAATAAAAATCTGCTCCTTAGCAGCCTTAAATGATTAAGAAACATGTGGAACCAACCATTTGTCAAGTAGCATGAATTATTTAGCAAGAAAACAAAGTTAGGTATCTTTTTTTTCCTTTATAACCTAAAAACGTTTTTATGCATGCACACCATTTCTTCACCCCATTTTCTCATACTTACACTTCCATTTCTCTCTCAAAATACTCTTAACTTCATACTTGATCATCTCCAAGCATTTTTCCCATCATTTAGCTTCAAAAACCTTACTTAAACACCATAAGAAAACCATACAAAAACACTTCAAGAAATCCTTCCAAGAACACAAACTTACTTCCAATCTTTCATCCAATTCCATCACCCTTTTGGTTCTAGCTTTTTACTCCTCTTTTACAGCAACCTTGTCCAAGGAACTTGAGGTAGTATCTATGTTCATAACCTTATTCGATTCATATATATAGCTATCATATTTTGTGGTATACAATTTTAACAACAAGAACATAGTTTGAAAGTTTTCAAACTTGTTTGCAAACTAAATAGATCCTTCTAACTTAACTTTTAAAATACTTCAAGACCTGTAATATAACTTAAATATATGCTAACTTAACAAGGTATAACTTGGTTTTTCAAAGAATATCTTAAAAACTGTTTTTACGACGTCGGAGTGTAACCGGGGACTGTTTTGGGTTGGATAATTAAAAACTATCTTAAACTTTGAATTGGAGGTTTATGTTATGGAAAAATGATTTTTACTATAAATATGTTAACACATAAAAATTTCATGATTTAATTCAAAGTATAAGTATTTTTAGAAAAATGGTCATTAAGTATTATTTTTTTGTAACAAAAATGTTTAACTTCATAAGTTTCACTAAAGTTTCACCTATGCCGTGTGATTTTGAATACAAACCAAGGTATTTTCAGTTCATAGTCTTAAAGAGGGACTCAATCCAAGGAGATGGCAAGTTGAATCAACGAAAACGGATTTGTAACGAAGAAACTATGACCGAAACAAAATTGGTTATCCTAGACTTGTTTAACTTCGGGATTAATTGGGAAAAATTAAATAAATCACATATTTCTAAGATAACATGATATTTTATATATATGTACTTATAATTCAATTTTATATGGTTCAGGATCACCCGTAAACAATACGAGAAGATTAATCATAAGATCCCATGATTGTACGCAACACGTCATTTGACAACACCGGTACTTTATGTACGCAACACGTCATTTGACAACACCGGTACCGTGGGTCAAGATTAATCTCGACCAATACATATACGATGGGGGTTTTATTATTTCGTTGGGGGTTTATTAAACATCTAAAAATGAACCATTAAAATTGAATTACTAACATCGAACTGCTAACTACGGACTAAGGAATTATTCAAAGTATTAAAAGTATTATAAGTATATATATGTGACGATTGTTTAAAAATGAAAATATATTGATATATTATATATGGATAGGTTCGTGATATCAACCGGAGACCAAGTCAAATTATATATATCTTCAAGACGAAAGTGAGTATATAGTCCCCTTTTTAAACTCTAAATATTTTTGGGCTGAGAATACATGCGCTGTTTTTATAAATGATTTACGTTATGGACACAAGTGATCAAAAATCTACGTTGAGTTGTACCATGGCATATTCTTTATACTTGGTAGCTAATATTTACGTGAGGAGCGTAAACGCGAATCCTGTTGATAGATCTATCGGGCCTGACAACCCCAACCGGACTGGACGACCAGTATTCAACGGTTGCACAGTACTTCGTTTCGTGACTACACTTGGTACAGTGTAGTAAGATTTCATATTAAAGGGAATATGCGACGTGATTAAATGTTAAGTATGGTTACCAAGTGCTCAACCACTTAGAATATTTTTATGAAAATGTTTATATATGAAATCTTGTGGTCTATATTTATATCGCTGCCGGCACTAAACCTATATCTCACCAACTTTATGTTGACATTTTAAAGCATGTTATTCTCAGGTATGAATTAAGTCTTCCGCTGTGCATTAGCTCGTACTAAGGATACTACTTGAGGCCATTAAGGACTTATATCATAAGGCGTTGCATTCGAGTTATTGAAGTTCATAGAAACTATTATTAAGTAAATGGCGGTTTAGGTCATTTGAATATTATGAAATGTCAGGCGAATATGTCAAATCTGGATGTAACTATAGATTGCCTTTTAAGAATAAATGCAACGTTTGTAAGATGTATCATATAGAGGGCAAGTACCCCGCAATGTTATCAACTATTGTAATTCGTTTGTAATCAATATGGACAACGTCCGGATGATTAGTTTCGGATCCTTTCAGATGGCGCTGAACTGACTGCCAGCATAAGAACATCGTCCATTCCCGATCCTTACACCAATATCATCAATCATGTAGTTTTGCTGAACTTAATGCTAGACTTGAAAAATCGTTTCACCAACAAACCTAAGAAAAATAAAAACAAAAGAAAACTACATAAACAGGACAATGTGGCACCACCCGATGCCGAAAAGCCTTGTCCCTCAAATAAGTTTCAAAGTACACAATCAGAGAATATAATTATTCAAGTACGGACCAAATGAAAAGTAAATAGTTTCAAACAAATACAACATGACATGCTCAACAATCAATCATTCCTCGGCCACAAGTCTCTGAACGGGTCCCAATTCACACCATAAGTATCCTGGCAAGCCTGATAGGGGTCATACGATGGATCCGGCCTCGGGGGAGTAACTAATGTATAATCAGGGATCGTAGTACGCGTCGGAATATAAGCCTCCGGGTTCTGACGCATCTGTCTCTGAATTTGTCTCTGATGAACCTCACACTGATTGTGGGCCCGAATCCCTCTCACATCATACTCTACCCTGTCAACTCGCTCACCCAAACGACCCATCTCCGTTCCGAACTGTCCCAGCGCTGTGTTAATCGCACCATAACTATTCTGGTGCCAAACCCTCATATCCTCATTATGCCTGCGCTGCTCCTCTAACATCCTCTGATTATGCTCAACCTGAGCATCATACGCTGACCGGCTGTCCCGACACTCCAGATGAATACCGTCTACACTGTTAACCAACGAATTCCAACTCTCTTCACCAAGTGTCCACGTACCCTGTACGTTCGCAGCACTCGAGCTACATGCCTCATACGTGGATCGACTAACACCACGTCCACGTCCACGTCCAGCACCGTCACCTGGTTGTTGTTGCTCATCATCCACCAAAACCCAACCTAGTGGACCTCTTCGGATAAACTCAGCTTTTGAGAAAAACAGAATATTAGTGGGCATCGCCTCAATCCCCAACATACTACACCTATTTATCGGGATTGAAAACACCCAAGCAAACCTCGTCACCAAATGCCCACATAACAATGGGCGTTCTATTCGTTTATCTATTCCAATCTCTTGAAACCATGCTCCTAACATACAAGGGACGTCAATCCGCTCTCGTAATTTAATCTGCTGAAGAATCCAAAGATCTCTTCGCTGAATCTTATTCGCATTTCCTCTAGCCATAAACATGTGAGTAAGTCATTTCTGGTTGTGTAATTGATATAAAAGTGAAATTAAAGTATCTAGATGAGTTCATCTCATCAAGACATTAATTTTAGACTCCGGATTCATGTCATTTCGATTCCCGGAACTCTAGATATGATTAAAATGGTGTTTTGTTAAGATTAAATTGTGAAAACGAATTGGTACAGGTATGGTCCGACTTTGTGATCATTTTTAGAGTATTTAGGGTGTACTAGTGTGTTAGGAATGATTATGGGATGAACTTTCATGTTCGGGCCATTGAAATCCGAGCCACGGATCACCCGTTATGACTAAAACACGTTTTTGAGCGGATTGAAGATCCAAACTGATTAGTGGCTGTAAGTCAGGACTTGTTTGCTGTTCTTGGGGTGTTATTGAGCACACTAAGGTGTCGGGTGAGTTGGTTAGGTGAAGATATATATAAGACTCGCCGAAAACTGATTCCCGGGGCTCAAATTATGACCCGATGAACTTTTAATTAAAACTTATGGTTATTAATTATGACTTATGATAAAAATAATGATTTTCATTATTAATAAATTACTTATGATATAAAAAGTAATTAATTTAATTTAATACTTATGATATATATTTATTATATCATTTATTAATTACTTATGATTTAATTAAACATTTAATTAAACTTATGATTAATAATACTTTTATTATTAATGAAAAATACTTATGGTAAGTATTAAACTTATATTATGAGATTATTATAATAAGACTTATAATAAGGATTAATTAATTATTTAATTATTATAAGGCATAGTTATTATTTAATTATAATTTAATTATTAAATACTTATGATTTAATAATTAAAATTAGAAACTTATGATATGATTAATAATTCATTATTAATTAATAATACTTATAATAAGACTTAAAATTTATTATTAATTAATAATACTTATATTATGATTAATATTTAATTAATTAATTAAATACTTACGTTATATTAATTATATCATTTAAACTTATGTTAACTTTAATAATTCATTTTAATTTAATTAAACTTATGTTATGACATAATTATACATAATTAACTTTAATTAACATTATAACTTATATTATTATTATAACTTACACTTTTAAAATTAATGTTGACTATGTTTGACCAAGGTTGACTTTTGAGTTGACTTTCGGTTGACTTTGACTTTCAGTTGACTTTTGTTGACTTTCTAAATACGGAAACTTTCCTAACTTAAAACTTTCTAAAAATAGAAACTTTCTAAATTTGGAAACTTTCCAAAAATAGAAACTTTCCAAAAATGAAAACCTGCTAAAAATAGAAACTTTCTAAAAATAGAAAGTGTGTGTCCGTACGCTGTTTCGATCAAACCGATGCATGTTGAGTATTGTTCTATGTCTACTTGCAACATGTACAATAGCTATCATACTAAGACTTGACCTAAGTTAGTTATTTATATTGACCTTCTTTATTTATAGGTCGGCGTTGTGATCATTCCTGATCACTTTACTTTGTTGATGTTCGCATTTTTGTGTGATTTCTTCATTTGCTATTAAGGTGAGTTATAGTCCCATTTTCTATTTTAAATCTTTTGGGATGAGAATACATGCAATTTATTTTATATTTTGAACACAAGTGGAAGTTGGTTTAAATTATTCATTGTGAGTTGAACAAAAATATTCCCTAGTCTGGTAACTGTAATCACTGGTTTCTACTAGTGAACGCGAATCCTACGGATAGATCTATCAGGTTTGACAACCCCATTTCGAGCTAGTCGCGCTAGCAATTTATAATCGGAATGTTTAGTACTTCGTAATTTGTTGTAGATACACTTGTTCGGTGTATATTATTTATTTTATTTGGCAAGGGTAAATAAATGGTTAAGTGGTTACCAGGTGGCTCACGGTAAATGAAATAATGTTTTTATATGTTTTCTAGCATATAATTTTGTGGTCCAAAAAGGAGTTTTTATGTTTTCAAACATAAATTTTTACGGTTTAAATTAAATATTGTTTGCAATATTAAACCTATAATTCACTCAACATTTTTGTTGACAGTTACTCGCATGTTTTATTCTCAGGTTCATGATTGATTGCTTCCGCTGTGCTTAGAGAGTCTGCATATTTATGATGGCAGCTTTTGTTAAACATTAACTTGCATTCTATTTTGATACATTTAATAGTGGATGTTGTTGACTTTATTTAGGTCAACTTTTGGTTAAGTAATAATGTATGGTTTTTCTAAACTTACATATTTTGGTAGGTTTCCTTTATAGGAAATCATTTTTAAATAAAGAATGCAAGGTTATTTATCAAATTCATATAGAGTTATGATCAAGTTGTGTACTTTGACGGGTCATTAAAGTTGGTATCAGAGCATTGGTTGTAGGGAATTAGGCTGCATTGATGTCGTTACCCGTGTCAATAGGGTGCATTAGTGAGTCTAGTCTACAACCCGGCCTATAATATATTATTATATGTGATTATTTGTATCGTATTGGTATGTATATTGTTATCATACATACATCTCTATTATGTTCTGAATCTGGGAGGAACTCCCATTCCGATTTAAACGTATTCTTCAACTCATGCGAACTTATTCTTATAAGAACACCTCGGGTAGTGAAATCGAGGGATGTCATTCTTGACTTCTGAAATTCTCGACATTTCTATGTCATCTATTATGGTTATGTATATAACGTTTGAGTTATATTACGCGAGATGTCATTCTTGACTTCTAAATGCTCGGCATTTCAATGTCAGCTATTATGTTTAGGTATATAAAATTCTTGTTATATTACGTGCCTTTGTGCCGTTGTGCCTATGTGCTTTGGTTTTTGAACCGGAAGACGTCATTCTTGACTTTTAGAGATTTTCGGTACTTCGAAGACATTTCTATGTCATCGTTACTCCTTTTCGTTACTTATGATGTTTTGTCTCTTGTGCTATCCTTAGCACATTGTTTAAGAAATTGTTTTAGAGATATTTTGTGGAAATCCGAGGTTGATCGCGTGTCCTGACCTCATGTAGTGCTATTGGAATGGAACTATGAATTAGTAAAATATAATGGCGTCAGGCCAACGTGATTATATTACGTTAATTCATAAAGAAGTCCCAATATTGTGACATGGGGAATAGAAAGCGAGTCAAAGAAAATTTTTACACTACTCATTTAGAAATTCCGATGTATTACATGGGTAGGGAAAATATTCATTATCTCATTTGTTGATATACGAGAAGCTCGTTTTAACCAGATTATCTATCTCATACTCTATCCTTCATAACTCGCTTGTTAGCAACAGCTTCGCTCGGGAACAGTTTTGGCCCAAGGACTTCTGTCCTGATAATAGTCAAAATAACATTTAACTCATTGGTTTTCATGACCTCGTAACATTAGTTGGTTAAATGTCGCACGACGATTCAAGTCATTTACTCGATCTTTCAGGATCTTACTTCAACTTGTAACCTCTGAAATACAGATACTCTGTTTATCATCGGGAGTTTTACACATTTGTTTAATTGGGTGGTTCTCACGGATTTATGGGTGAATAGAAGTAATGAAATATTTTATCATGTATACAATTTATAAAATCATATATGTACGTATGGATTCAAATGAATAAATTTACCCTTACCTATTTTGGCTAGTATACACTAAATCATACCTTCAAAATCATTTTAAAACCACTCATTTATTGAGCTGTTTGACTAAGTCACTTTGTTTTATATAAAATGGTACACGATGTACATACTTCTAAATTTACTAAGAACTTCGTTCCGTTTATGTTGTCACATCAAACATTTAAAGCTTTTTCAAAACTCCTTTGATTTATTTTATCAAATTTTCGCATTACTCTACAGAGTGTTTGAATCACAATTCTTCTCATCCTCCGTTTAAGGATGAAACTTACCATTAAGTTCATTGATAGAAGCTCTTACACCACTTTGGATGCCGGTTTTATAAAATTTGTGCGAGAGTCTTCGCGTTCATAAAATTTTCCCTCTTATGGTTGGACATGGCCGAAACGCGGACCGCTAAATCAATTTTCTAGTGTACACTCGGTGGTCACTTGATAATGCTAAAAACGAACATATATTGAAATGTCCCGTTCTTATTGATTAAAAACGTTCCATATTAATTGATTTCGTTGCGAGGTTTTGACCTCTATATGAGACGTTTTTCAAATACTGCATTCATTTTTAAAACAAACCATAACCTTTATTTCATAAATAAAGGTTTAAAAAGTTTTACGTAGATTATCAAATAATGATAATCTAAAATATCATGTTTACACACGACCATTACATAATGGTTTACAATACAAATATGTTACATCGAAATCAGTTTCTTGAATGCAGTTTTTACACAATATCGTATAAACATGGACTCCAAATCTTGTCCTTATTTTAGTATGCAACAGCGGAAGCTCTTAATATTCACCTGAGAATAAACATGCTTTAAACGTCAACAAAAATGTTGGTGAGTTATAGGTTTAACCTATATATATCAAATCGTAACAATAGACCACAAGATTTCATATTTCAATACACATCCCATACATAGAGATAAAAATCATTCATATGGTGAACACCTGGTAACCAACATTAACAAGATGCATATATAAGAATATCCCCATCATTCCGGGACACCCTTCGGATATGATATAAATTTCGAAGTACTAAAGCATCCGGTACTTTGGATGGGGTTTGTTAGGCCCAATAGATCTATCTTTAGGATTCGCGTCAATTAGGGTGTCTGTTCCCTAATTCTTAGATTACCAGACTTAATAAAAAGGGGCATATTCGATTTCGATAATTCAACCATAGAATGTAGTTTCACGTACTTGTGTCTATTTTGTAAATCATTTATAAAACCTGCATGTATTCTCATCCCAAAAATATTAGATTTTAAAAGTGGGACTATAACTCACTTTCACAGATTTTTACTTCGTCGAGAAGTAAGACTTGGCCACTGTTGATTCACGAACCTATAACAATATATACATATATATTAAAGTATGTTCAAAATATATTTACAACACTTTTAATATATTTTGATGTTTTAAGTTTATTAAGTCAGCTGTCCTCGTTAGTAACCTACAACTAGTTGTCCACAGTTAGATGTACAGAAATAAATCAATAAATATTATCTTGAATCAATCCACGACCCAGTGTATACGTATCTCAGTATTGATCACAACTCAAACTATATATATTTTGGAATCAACCTCAACCCTGTATAGCTAACTCCAACATTCACATATAGAGTGTCTATGGTTGTTCCGAAATATATATAGATGTGTCGACATGATAGGTCGAAACATTGTATACGTGTCTATGGTATCTCAAGATTACATAATATACAATACAAGTTGATTAAGTTATGGTTGGAATAGATTTGTTACCAATTTTCACGTAGCTAAAATGAGAAAAATTATCCAATCTTGTTTTACCCATAACTTCTTCATTTTAAATCCGTTTTGAATGAATCAAATTGCTATGGTTTCATATTGAACTGTATTTTATGAATATAAACAGAAAAAGTATAGGTTTATAGTCGGAAAAATAAGTTACAAGTCGTTTTTGTAAAGGTAGTCATTTCAGTCGAAAGAACGACGTCTAGATGACCATTTTAGAAAACATACTTCCACTTTGAGTTTAACCATAATTTTTGGATATAGTTTCATGTTCATAATAAAAATCATTTTCTCAGAATAACAACTTTTAAATCAAATTTTATCATAGTTTTTAATTAACTAACCCAAAACAGCCCGCGGTGTTACTACGACGGCGTAAATCCGGTTTTACGGTGTTTTTCGTGTTTCCAGGTTTTAAATCATTAAGTTAGCATATCATATAGATATAGAACATGTGTTTAGTTAATTTTAAAAGTCAAGTTAGAAGGATTAACTTTTGTTTGCGAACAAGTTTAGAATTAACTAAACTATGTTCTAGTGATTACGAGTTTAAACCTTCGAATAAGATAGTTTTATATATATGAATCGAATGATGTTATGAACATCATTACTACCTCAAGTTTAGTAGGTAAACCTACTGGAAGTGACAAGAAATGATCTAGCTTCAAAGGATCTTGGATGGCTTGAAAGTTCTTGAAGTAGGATCATGACACAAAAACAAGTTCAAGTAAGATTTTTGCTCGAATTAAGATAGTTTATAGTTATAGAAATTGAATCAAAGTTTGAATATGAATATTACCTTGAATAAGAAAGATAACCTACTGTATATAACAAAGGTTTCTTGATCTTAGATGATTACTTGGAATGGATTAGAAAGCTTGGAAGTAAATTAGTAAACTTGAAGGGATTTTTGAAGTATTCTTGAAGTGTTCTTCCTATGATGATCATAGCTTGATTGTTGAAGTGATTTTTGATGAAGATGATGATTAACTACTGGAAAAATACGTTCATAATAGTGTGGGTGTGTTGAGAGAGAATTAGAAAGAGATTTGGAAGTGAAATGGAGTGAATGATGAGTGTTAATTGGTGAGTGGTGAGTGGGGTTAAAAGGAGTTCTAGTTAGTTGACTAGCTCATGGTAGAAGTTAAAATTGATTAGTCATACATGACATAATCAAGAGTGGAATCCCATGCTAGTTCCTATTGGTATATACCCATAGTAAGTACGTTTTGAAGCTGTGTATAATACGGGTAAGAATACGACTAGAATTCTTGATGAAAGAAAAGAATGGGAAAGTAACTGTAACCATTTTCGTTAAGTATGAGTGTTTTGATATATGTCTTGAAGTCTTCCAAAAGTATTTTAATACATCTAAATACACTACATGTATATACATTTTAACGGAGTCGTTAAGTCATCGTTAGTCGTTACATGTAAGTGTTGTTTTGAAACCTTTAAGTTAACGATCTCAATTAATATTGTTAACCCATTGTTTATTATATCTAATGAGATGTTAAATTATTATATTATCATGATATTATGATATATTAATATATCTTAATATGATATATATACATTTAAATGTCGTTACAACGATAATCGTTACATATATGTCTCGTTTCGAAATCCTTAAGTTAGTAGTCTTGTTTATATGTATATAACTCATTGTTAATATACTTATGGAGATACTTACTTATCATAATCTCATGTTAACCATATGTATATCCATATATATATCATCATGTTGTTTTTACAAGTTTTAACGTTCGTGAATCGCCGGTCAACTTGGGTGGTCAATTGTGTATATGAAACATATTTCAATTAATCAAGTCTTAACAAGTTTGATTGCTTAACATGTTGGAAACATTTAATCATGTAAATATCAATCCAAATTAATATATATAAACATGGAAAAGTTCGGGTCACTACAGTACCTACCCGTTAAATAAATTTCGTCCCGAAATTTTAAGCTGTTGAAGGTGTTGACGAATCTTCTGGAAATAGATGCGGGTATTTCTTCTTCATCTGATCTTCACGCTCCCAGGTGAACTCGGGTCCTCTACGAGCATTCCATCGAACCTTAACAATTGGTATCTTGTTTTGCTTAAGTCTTTTAACCTCACGATCCATTATTTCGACGGGTTCTTCGATGAATTGGAGTTTTTCATTGATTTGGATTTCATCTAACGGAATAGTGAGATCTTCTTTAGCAAAACATTTCTTCAAATTCGAGACGTGGAAAGTGTTATGTACAGCCGCGAGTTGTTGAGGTAACTCAAGTCGGTAAGCTACTTGTCCGACACGATCAATAATCTTGAATGGTCCAATATACCTTGGATTTAATTTCCCTCGTTTACCAAATCGAACAACGCCTTTCCAAGGTGCAACTTTAAGCATGACCATCTCTCCAATTTCAAATTCTATATCTTTTCTTTTAATGTCAGCGTAGCTCTTTTGTCGACTTTGGGCGGTTTTCAACCGTTATTGAATTTGGATGATCTTCTCGGTAGTTTCTTGTATAATCTCTGGACCCGTAATCTGTCTATCCCCCACTTCACTCCAACAAATCGGAGACCTACACTTTCTACCATAAAGTGCTTCAAACGGCGCCATCTCAATGCTTGAATGGTAGCTGTTGTTGTAGGAAAATTCTGCTAACGGTAGATGTCGATCCCAACTGTTTCCGAAATCAATAACACATGCTCGTAGCATGTCTTCAAGCGTTTGTATCGTCCTTTCGCTCTGCCCATCAGTTTGTGGATGATAGGCAGTACTCATGTCTAGACGAGTTCCTAATGCTTGCTGTAATGTCTGCCAGAATCTTGAAATAAATCTGCCATCCCTATCAGAGATAATAGAGATTGGTATTCCATGTCTGGAGACGACTTCCTTCAAATACAGTCGTGCTAACTTCTCCATCTTGTCATCTTCTCTTATTGGCAGAAAGTGTGCTGATTTGGTGAGACGATCAACTATTACCCAAATAGTATCAAAACCACTTGCAGTCCTTGGCAATTTAGTGATGAAATCCATGGTAATGTTTTCCCATTTCCATTCTGGGATTTCGGGTTGTTGAAGTAGACCTGATGGTTTCTTATGCTCAGCTTTGACCTTAGAACACGTCAAACATTCTCCTACATATTTAGCAACATCGGCTTTCATACCCGGCCACCAAAAATGTTTCTTGAGATCCTTGTACATCTTCCCCGTTCCAGGATGTATTGAGTATCTGGTTTTATGAGCTTCTCTAAGTACCATTTCTCTCATATCTCCAAATTTTGGTACCCAAATCCTTTCAGCCCTATACCGGGTTCCGTCTTCCCGAATATTAAGATGCTTCTCCGATCCTTTGGGTATTTCATCCTTTAAATTTCCCTCTTTTAAAACTCCTTGTTGCGCCTCCTTTATTTGAGTAGTAAGGTTATTATGAATCATTATATTCATAGATTTTACTCGAATGGGTTCTCTGTCCTTCCTGCTCAAGGCATCGGCTACCACATTTGCCTTCCCCGGGTGGTAACGAATCTCAAAGTCGTAATCATTCAACAATTCAATCCACCTACGCTGCCTCATATTCAGTTGTTTCTGATTAAATATGTGTTGAAGACTTTTGTGGTCGGTATATATAATACTTTTGACCCCATATAAGTAGTGCCTCCAAGTCTTTAATGCAAAAACAATCGCGCCTAATTCCAAATCATGCATCGTATAATTTTGTTCGTGAATCTTCAATTGTCTAGACGCATAAGCAATCACCTTCGTTCGTTGCATTAATACACAACCGAGACCTTGCTTTGATGCGTCACAATAAATCACAAAATCATCATTCCCTTCAGGCAATGACAATATAGGTGCCGTAGTTAGCTTTTTCTTCAATATATGAAAAGCTTTCTCTTGTTCATCATTCCATTCAAATTTCTTCCCTTTATGCGTTAATGCAGTCAAGGGTTTTGCTATTCTGGAAAAGTCTTGGATGAACCTTCTGTAGTAACCAGCTAGTCCTAAAAACTGGCGTATGTGTTTCGGAGTTTTCGGGGTTTCCCACTTTTCAACAGTTTCTATCTTTGCCGGATCCACCTTAATACCTTCTTTGTTCACTATGTGACCGAGGAAATGAACTTCTTCCAACCAAAATGCACACTTTGAAAACTTAGCGTACAATTCTTCCTTCCTCAATACTTCTAACACCTTTCTCAAATGTTCACCGTGTTCTTGGTCATTCTTTGAGTAAATAAGTATGTCATCAATGAAAACAATGACAAACTTGTCAAGGTATGGTCCACACACTCGGTTCATAAGGTCCATGAACACAGCTGGTGCATTAGTTAAACCAAATGGCATGACCATAAACTCGTAATGGCTGTAACGTGTTCTGAAAGCAGTCTTTGGAATATCATCTTCTTTCACCCGCATTTGATGATACCCGGAACGTAAGTCAATCTTTGAATAAACAGACGAGCCTTGTAGTTGATCAAATAAGTCGTCAATTCTCGGTAGTGGGTAGCGGTTCTTGATGGTAAGTTTGTTCAACTCTCGGTAGTCGATACACAACCTGAATGTACCATCTTTCTTCTTGACAAACAAAACAGGAGCTCCCCACGGTGATGTGCTTGGTCGAATGAAACCATGCTCTAAAAGTTCTTGTAATTGGCTTTGCAATTCTTTTATCTCGCTGGGTGCGAGTCTGTAAGGAGCACGAGCTATTGGTGCAGCTCCTGGTACAAGATCTATTTGAAATTCAACGGATCGATGTGGGGGTAATCCCGGTAATTCTTTCGGAAATACATCGGGAAATTCTTTTGCGACGGGAACATCATTGATGCTCTTTTCTTCAGTTTGTACTTTCTCGACGTGTGCTAGAACAGCATAGCAACCTTTTCTTATTAGTTTTTGTGCCTTCAAATTACTAATAAGATGTAGCTTCGTGTTGCCCTTTTCTCCGTACACCATTAAGGGTTTTCCTTTTTCTCGTATAATGCGAATTGCATTTTTGTAACAAACGATCTCTGCTTTCACTTCTTTCAACCAGTCCATACCGATTATCACATCAAAACTCCCTAACTCTACTGGTATCAAATCAATCTTAAATGTTTCGCTAACCAGTTTAATTTCTCGATTCCGACATATATTATCTGCTGAAATTAATTTACCATTTGCTAATTCGAGTAAAAATTTACTATCCAAAGGCGTCAATGGACAACTTAATTTAGCACAAAAATCTCTACTCATATAGCTTCTATCCGCACCCGAATCAAATAAAACGTAAGCAGATTTATTGTCAATAAGAAACGTACCCGTAACAAGCTCCGGGTCTTCCTGTGCCTCTGCCGCATTAATATTGAAAACTCTTCCGCGGCCTTGTCCATTTGTGTTCTCCTGGTTCGGGCAATTTCTAATAATGTGGCCCGGTTTTCCACATTTATAACAAACTACATTGGCATAACTTGCTCCGCCATTACTTGTTCCGACACCATTTGTTCCTTTCGTTCTGTTAACCCCTGGTCCGTAGACATCACACTTCGCCGCGCTATGACCATTTCTTTTACACTTGTTGCAAAATTTGGTGCAGAACCCCGAGTGATACTTTTCACACCTTTGGCATAGCTGCTTCTGATTGTTGTTGTTGTTGCGGTTATTATTGTTGTTGGGATGATTGTTGTAGTTGCTGTTGTTTTTGTTGTTGTTGTTGGGCCGTTTGTTGTAGTTGCGATTGATGTTGCGATTGTTGGGATAATTGTTGCGATTATTGTTGTAATTGTTGTTGTTGTTGTATTGGTGATTCTTATCACCGTTTTCCTCCCACTTTCTTTTGACTTATTTCACATTGGCCTCTTCAGCAGTCTGTTCTTTAATTCTTTCTTCAATCTGGTTCACTAGTTTGTGAGCCATTCTACATGCCTGTTGTATAGAGGCGGGCTCGTGTGAACTTATATCTTCTTGGATTCTTTCCGGTAATCCTTTCACAAACGCGTCGATCTTCTCTTCCTCATCTTCGAATGCTCCTGGACACAATAGGCACAATTCTGTGAATCGTCTTTCATACGTGGTAATATCAAATCCTTGGGTTCGTAACCCTCTAAGTTCTGTCTTGAGCTTATTGACCTCGGTTCTGGGACGGTACTTCTCGTTCATTAAGTGCTTGAATGCTGACCACGGTAGTGCGTACGCATCGTCTTGTCCCACTTGCTCTAGATAGGTATTCCACCTTGTTAACGCAGAACCTGTGAAGGTATGCGTAGCATACTTTACTTTGTCCTCTTCAGTACACTTACTTATGGCAAACACCGATTCGACCTTCTCGGTCCACCGTTTCAATCCGATCGGTCCTTCGGTTCCATCAAATTCCAAAGGTTTGCAGGCAGTGAATTCTTTGTAGGTGCATCCTACACGATTTCCTGTACTGCTAGATCCAAGGTTATTGTTGGTATGTAGCGCTGCCTGTACTGCGGCTATGTTTGAAGCAAGAAATGTACGAAATTCCTCTTCATTCATATTCACGGTGTGTCGAGTAGTCGGTGCCATTTCCTTCAAAATAGTCAAATGGAACAAGTTAATCATACAGAATATTAAGAGTAGTTAATAGTATTTCGTAGCATAATATGAACTCATTTATAAAAGCTTTTTCTTCATATTAGCGTTTTATAAGTTTAAATTCGGGTAGTACCTACCCGTTAAGTTCATACTTAGTAGCTAATATACAATTCAACTACTACAATTCTATATGAAAAACTGATTATAATAATATTTCGCGTTCAAACTTTTACACAATATTTTACAAACTTACAATACCGCTTATTTTACATAAAGCATGAAATATAGCACACAATAACTTTGATACAAGATAGTTGTGAAGATTTTTCTAGCTAGTACACAAGTCGTTCAGCAAAGGCAATAAAGACACGTAATTCATACGTCCAGAAACAAGTCATGCATTCTGGTTTTACTAGGACTACTTCCCATCCTTGGTCTTGTGGAACATAACCGTTATGGCCGTTGATAAGACAGCGTGTTGTAACGTCGTCAAAGGGACGAGGGTTACGTAATGTCCAACAGTCCCGTAACAATCTAAAAACCTCATTTCTTACCCCAATTACCGACTCCGTCACTTGTGGGAATGTTTTGTTTAATAGTTGTAGCCCGATGTTCTTGTTCTCACTTTGGTGAGAAGCGAACATTACTAATCCGTAAGCATAACATGCTTCTTTATATTGCATGTTAGCCGCTTTTTCTAAATCACGAAGTCCAATATTCGGATATATTGAGTCAAAATAATTTCTTAACCCATTGCGTAAAATAGCATTTGGGTTCCCCGCAATATATGCGTCAAAGTAAACACATCGTAACTTATGGATTTCCCAATGTGATATCCCCCATCTTTCGAACGAAAGCCTTTTACAAACCAATGCATTCTTGGAACGTTCTTCGAATGTCTTACAAACTGATCTCGCCTTAAATAGTTGTGCCGAAGAATTCTGACTGACTTTAGACAAGATTTCATCAATCATGTCTCCGGGTAGGGCTCTTAAAATATTGGGTTGTCTATCCATTTTGTGTTTTTATACTGTAAAATAGACAATAGTTAGATTCATAAAAAAAATACTTATTAATACAAGCAATTTTTACATATATCATAAAGCATAAGCACACTATATTACATATATTACACCACACGAATACAACTATCTTATTCCGACTCGCTTGTTTCTTCTTCTTTGGTTTTGGTTCATTTTCCCAAGTTTCTAGGGATATATGATGTTCCCCTAATACGAGCCGTTATTTTCCACATTGGTTTAGAAAAACCTGGTGGTTTACAGGTTCCCGGGTCATTGTTACAACTTAAGGACTTCGGGGGTTGACGATACATATAAAGTTCATCGGGGTTGGAATTAGATTTCTCTATTTATATGCCCTTTCCCTTATTATTTTCTTTTGCCTTTTTAAATTCAGTTGGGGTAATTTCTATAACATCATCGGAATTCTCGTCGGAATCCGATTCATCGGAGAATTGGTAATCCTCCCAATATTTTGCTTCCTTAGCGGAAACACCATTGACCATAATTAACCTTGGTCGGTTGGTTGAGGATTTTCTTTTACTTAACCGTTTTATTATTTCCCCCACCGGTTCTATTTCTTCATCCGGTTCCGATTCTTCTTCCGGTTCCGATTCTTCTTCTGGTTCCGTCTCTTCTTCCGGTTCCTCTTCGGGAACTTGTGAATCAGTCCACGAATCATTCCAATTTACATTTGACTCTTCATTATTATTAGGTGAGTCAATGGGACTTGTTCTAGAGGTAGACATCTATCACATAATATCAAACGCGTTAAGAGATTAATATATCACATAATATTCACATGTTAAAAATATATAGTTTCCAACAAAATTTGTTAAGCAATCATTTTTCAAGTAAACACGGTCGAAGTCCAGACTCACTAATGCATCCTAACAAACTCGATAAGACACACTAATGCAAAATTCTGGTTCTCTAAGACCATCGCTCTGATACCAACTGAAATGTCCCGTTCTTATTGATTAAAAACGTTCCATATTAATTGATTTCGTTGCGAGGTTTTGACCTCTATATGAGACGTTTTTCAAATACTGCATTCATTTTTAAAACAAACCATAACCTTTATTTCATAAATAAAGGTTTAAAAAGTTTTACGTAGATTATCAAATAATGATAATCTAAAATATCCTGTTTACACACGACCATTACATAATGGTTTACAATACAAATATGTTACATCGAAATCAGTTTCTTGAATGCAGTTTTTACACAATATCGTATAAACATGGACTCCAAATCTTGTCCTTATTTTAGTATGCAACAGCGGAAGCTCTTAATATTCACCTGAGAATAAACATGCTTTAAACGTCAACAAAAATGTTGGTGAGTTATAGGTTTAACCTATATATATCAAATCGTAACAATAGACCACAAGATTTCATATTTCAATACACATCCCATACATAGAGATAAAAATCATTCATATGGTGAACACCTGGTAACCAACATTAACAAGATGCATATATAAGAATATCCCCATCATTCCGGGACACCCTTCGGATATGATATAAATTTCGAAGTACTAAAGCATCCGGTACTTTGGATGGGGTTTGTTAGGCCCAATAGATCTATCTTTAGGATTCGCGTCAATTAGGGTGTCTGTTCCCTAATTCTTAGATTACCAGACTTAATAAAAAGGGGCATATTCGATTTCGATAATTCAACCATAGAATGTAGTTTCACGTACTTGTGTCTATTTTGTAAATCATTTATAAAACCTGCATGTATTCTCATCCCAAAAATATTAGATTTTAAAAGTGGGACTATAACTCACTTTCACAGATTTTTACTTCGTCGAGAAGTAAGACTTGGCCACTGTTGATTCACGAACCTATAACAATATATACATATATATTAAAGTATGTTCAAAATATATTTACAACACTTTTAATATATTTTGATGTTTTAAGTTTATTAAGTCAGCTGTCCTCGTTAGTAACCTACAACTAGTTGTCCACAGTTAGATGTACAGAAATAAATCAATAAATATTATCTTGAATCAATCCACGACCCAGTGTATACGTATCTCAGTATTGATCACAACTCAAACTATATATATTTTGGAATCAACCTCAACCCTGTATAGCTAACTCCAACATTCACATATAGAGTGTCTATGGTTGTTCCGAAATATATATAGATGTGTCGACATGATAGGTCGAAACATTGTATACGTGTCTATGGTATCTCAAGATTACATAATATACAATACAAGTTGATTAAGTTATGGTTGGAATAGATTTGTTACCAATTTTCACGTAGCTAAAATGAGAAAAATTATCCAATCTTGTTTTACCCATAACTTCTTCATTTTAAATCCGTTTTGAATGAATCAAATTGCTATGGTTTCATATTGAACTGTATTTTATGAATCTAAACAGAAAAAGTATAGGTTTATAGTCGGAAAAATAAGTTACAAGTCGTTTTTGTAAAGGTAGTCATTTCAGTCGAAAGAACGACGTCTAGATGACCATTTTAGAAAACATACTTCCACTTTGAGTTTAACCATAATTTTTGGATATAGTTTCATGTTCATAATAAAAATCATTTTCTCAGAATAACAACTTTTAAATCAAAGTTTATCATAGTTTTTAATTAACTAACCCAAAACAGCCCGCGGTGTTACTACGACGGCGTAAATCCGGTTTTACGGTGTTTTTCGTGTTTCCAGGTTTTAAATCATTAAGTTAGTATATCATATAGATATAGAACATGTGTTTAGTTAATTTTAAAATTCAAGTTAGAAGGATTAACTTTTGTTTGCGAACAAGTTTAGAATTAACTAAACTATGTTCTAGTGATTACGAGTTTAAACCTTCGAATAAGATAGTTTTATATATATGAATCGAATGATGTTATGAACATCATTACTACCTCAAGTTTAGTAGGTAAACCTACTGTAAGTGACAAGAAATGATCTAGCTTCAAAGGATCTTGGATGGCTTGAAAGTTCTTGAAGTAGGATCATGACACAAAAATAAGTTCAAGTAAGATTTTTGCTCGAATTAAGATAGTTTATAGTTATAGAAATTGAATCAAAGTTTGAATATGAATATTACCTTGAATAAGAAAGATAACCTACTGTATATAACAAAGGTTTCTTGATCTTAGATGATTACTTGGAATGGATTAGAAAGCTTGGAAGTAAATTAGTAAACTTGAAGGGATTTTTGAAGTATTCTTGAAGTGTTCTTCCTATGATGATTATAGCTTGATTCTTGAAGTGATTTTTGATGAAGATGATAATTAACTACTGGAAAAATACGTTCATAATAGTGTGGGTGTGTTGAGAGAGAATTAGAAAGAGATTTGGAAGTGAAATGGAGTGAATGATGAGTGTTAATTGGTGAGTGGTGAGTGGAGTTAAAAGGAGTTCTAGTTAGTTGACTAGCTCATGGTAGAAGTTAAAATTGATTAGTCATACATGACATAATCAAGAGTGGAATCCCATGCTAGTTCCTATTGGTATATACCCATAGTAAGTACGTTTTGAAGCTGTGTATAATACGGGTAAGAATACGACTAGAATTCTTGATGAAAGAAAAGAATGGGAAAGTAACTGTAACCATTTTCGTTAAGTATGAGTGTTTTGATATATGTCTTGAAGTCTTCCAAAAGTATTTTAATACATCTAAATACACTACATGTATATACATTTTAACGGAGTCGTTAAGTCATCGTTAGTCGTTACATGTAAGTGTTGTTTTGAAACCTTTAAGTTAACGATCTCAATTAATATTGTTAACCCATTGTTTATTATATCTAATGAGATGTTAAATTATTATATTATCATGATATTATGATATATTAATATATCTTAATATGATATATATACATTTAAATGTCGTTACAACGATAATCGTTACATATATGTCTCGTTTCGAAATCCTTAAGTTAGTAGTCTTGTTTATATGTATATAACTCATTGTTAATATACTTATGGAGATACTTACTTATCATAATCTCATGTTAACCATATGTATATCCATATATATATCATCATGTCGTTTTTACAAGTTTTAACGTTCGTGAATCGCCGGTCAACTTGGGTGGTCAATTGTCTATATGAAACATATTTCAATTAATCAAGTCTTAACAAGTTTGATTGCTTAACATGTTGGAAACATTTAATCATGTAAATATCAATCCAAATTAATATATATAAACATGGAAAAGTTCGGGTCACTACATATATTTCATAGCATTATTCCTCAAGAAAGACAAGCTTTTAGTTGCAATTGTTCTATTTACAAGTGATATTCGTTTAAATAATAAAAGGTGAAGACAAAAGACAGATTCGACGAATTGAAGACGCAAACGACCAAAAAGCTCAAAAGTACAAAATACAATCAAAGAGGTTCCAATTATTGATAAGAAACGTCTCGAAATTACAAGAGTACAAGATTCAAAACGCAAAGTACAAGATATAAAATAGTACGCAAGGACGTTCGAAAATCCGGAACTGGGACATGAGTCAACTCTCAACGTTCGACGCAACGGACTAAAAATTACAAGTCAACTATGCACATAAATATAATATAATATTTAAATAATTCTTATAATTATTTATATATTATATTTATATTTAAATCCGTTGGCAAGCTAGGAGCCAGGGCTTTGTGAGCTGGATTTGATATCTCCGCGACTCGCGGAGTTTGAGGAACGAGAGGGCCGCGACTCGCGGAGCCCCAAAAAATGAAAATGCCTATAAAAGCAAACGCAGTTTGATCGTAAAAATATCAATATATATCCATAATCAATCTCTCTCTATATATGTATACGTAATATTTATATTTATATTTAATTTTAATTTTAATTTTAATTTTAATCCTAATAATAAGGGTATGTTAGCGAATGTTGTAAGGGTGTAAGTCGAAATTCTGTCTACGCTATTTTTAATCATTGTAAGTTATGTTCAACCTTTTTAATTTAATGTCTCGTAGCTAAGTTATTATTATGCTTATTTAAAATGAAGTAATCATGATGTTGGGCTAATTACTAAAATTGGGTAATTGGGCTTTGTACCATAATTGGGGTTTGGACAAAAGAACGACACTTGTGGAAATTAGACTATGGGCTATTAATGGGCTTTATATTTGTTTAACTAAATGATAGTTTGTTAATTTTAATATAAAGATTTACAATTGGACGTCCCTATAAATAACCATATACACTCAATCGGACACGATGGGCGGGATATTTATATGTACGAATAATCGTTCATTTAACCGGACACGGGAATGGATTAATAGCCACTAGAATTATTAAAATAGGGTTGAAATTATGTACAAGGACACTTGGCATAATTGTTAACAAAGTATTAAAACCTTGGGTTACACGCAGTCGATAACCTGGTGTAATTATTAAACAAAGTATTAAAATCTTGTTACAGTTTAAGTCCCCAATTAGTTGGAATATTTAACTTCGGGTATAAGGATAATTTGACGAGGATACTCGCACTTTATATTTATGACTGATGGACTGTTATGGACAAAAACCAGACGGACATATTAAATAATCCAGGACAAAGGACAATTAACCCATGGGCATAAAACTAAAATCAACACGTCAAACATCATGATTACGGAAGTTTAAATAAGCATAATTATTTTATTTCATATTTAATTTCCTTTATTTTATATTTAATTGCACTTCTAATTATCGCACTTTTATTTATTGTTATTGTATTTAATTGCACTTTTAATTATCGTACTTTTTAATTATCGCAAGTTTATTTTATCGCACTTTTATTTATCGCAATTTCATTATCGTTATTTACTTTACGCTTTAAGTTAAGTCTTTTATTTATTTAATATTTTACATTTTGTTTTAACTGTAACTAAAGTTTTTAAAATCGACAAACCGGTCATTAAACGGTAAAAATCCCCCTTTATAATAATAATATTACTTATATATATATTTGTATTTTTATAAAATAAAACTAATATAGCGTTAAGCTTTGTTTAAAAGATTCCCTGTGGACCGAACCGGACTTACTAAAAATTACACTACTGTACGATTAGGTACACTGCCTATAAGTGTTGTAGCAAGGTTTAAGTATATCCATTCTCTAAATAAATAAATATCTTGTGTAAAATTGTATCGTATTTAATAGTATTTCTTAGTAAAATATAAGCTATTTCATATACACCTCGCATAACTATCAAGTATTTTTGGCGCCGCTGCCGGGGAACCCAATTTCTTGCTTAAAAGCCGGAAGCGCAACGCTAAATAAAAAAAAGTTTTTTATTTTTAGTTTACTTTTATAAAAATACGTTTTTGTAAAAATACTTTTTAAATATTCAAAAATATAAAAAGAAAAACAAAAATATAAATATTTTTAAGAGTTTGTTAAATATTTAAGTTTTATAAAGTTTCTTTATTTTTATTTTAAAAAATAAATATATATATATATATATATATATATATATATATATATATATATATATATATATATATATATATATATATATATATATATATAAGTTTTATTTAAATATTTTGTGTTTATTTAAAATATAAAAAAAATTAAAAAAAACCGAAAAAAAATAAATATATATAAATCTATTTTTTTTAGATTGTTATTTTTATAAAATTATAAAGTATTTTTATTTTTATTTTAGTTTTTAAAACATAAGTTTTATTTAGTTTTTATAAATATTTTATTTAAATATTTAAACAGAAATTTAAAAAAAAAAAAAAAACGTCGAATTTAAACCTGCACCTAAACTGAAATTCCAAACCCCGTGACTTGCGGCGTTTGTAGCCACGAGGCACCGCGACTCGCGGAGCCGTCTGACACGGGCCACACAGAAACCCTAACAGCATCATTACTGAGTAATTATTATTATTAATATTTAATTAAACCCTAATTAGGTTTTGTTAATTTATTATTTAGTTTAGATTTTTAGATTTAATTTATATATTTAGTTAAATTAGTTTAATTAGTTTATAAAATTAATAGTTTTATAAATTAAATAATATAAAAATAATATTTTTATAAAAATTGTACTTTTTACAACTTTTAGTGTATTTTTATATTTTGTCCCTTTTTATTTGTTTTAGCATAATATTTATATTTTTCGCTCATATTTAGTTTTAAACTTAGTTTTTGCCATAGTTATTTTTATTTCTAGATTTTTAGGCCTTGCCGTAAAATCCCTTAAGTGCTTTTTCTTTAGACTAAGATTTAGGTGCTTTAGAATTTTGCGACGCCTTTTTAAGTTTTAGTTTCTTTTTAAGTTATTGCCATTTGGGATATAGTTTTACTTGTAAGCTTTAATATTTTTAGACGCAACTTTTAATTTTTAGTTTTTAGTGCCTTTTTAAGTTTCAACGCGCTAATTTCCTATTTTTATTTTTCGACGCCTTTTACCTATGTATCAATTATCACTCCAATTAGTAATCTCAATTTGCAATTTTAATTTTAAGTTAGTGATAGTAATAAGGTTGGGTTAGTCGAGTGTTTTTAAGTTCTATAAGTCATTTTTTTTATTTCTTATTTTTTTGACGCCTTTTATTTTTCGATCTTTTCTTTTTCGACGCGCTCTTTTTCTTTCTTATTTCTTGCAATTCTAGTTTTAGGACATAGACTTTTATTCTACTTCTTATCTAAATTTCTTAAAATTACGAAAATTTATTTTAAGTGGTTAAATTGATAGACATCAAAATTTTCTGGTTCGTAGTAATAGTTGGATTTGTACGTGGACCGGGTTATTGGAGCCAAACAGTACTCAATTATATTGAGACCAAACAAATCCTGCCCCTTTGCTGCATCTTTTGGCTATTCGAAAGGTGGGCAAAATCATAAAAGTCTATTAATTGGATAACTTATATAATTTTTCTTTCCTTTTAAAAACTAATAGGATATTCAGTGAATGCACCGAGCAAGACGTTCACCACCTTTTGTACGTTCACCACCTGTAACTAGATCAAGACATCTAGCTAATATTACCGCTGTTGATTTTTCTTTAGAATCGTCATCCAGTCGACCAAGTACTCCAGTTCAAATTTCCGATAATCCATTTTTTGAACCCGACCTCGCAATTGAGAATCCGGAGAATATTCAGGGACGATTCATAGATCCTGAACCATTAATTTTTCCTCCGGAACCACCAATCATTCAAACAGAGATTGTTGAGGAACGAACCATTAAATCAGAATCCTCTAGTGATTCAGATTCAACAAATTCAATTATGGAAGTAACAGAACCTTTAAGTATGGAAGACCGAATGAGAGCTAAACGCACTGGCCAAGGTCACGTAATTACTCATCCAGACATTAATGAGCCAGATTATGAAATCAAAGGACAAATTCTACACATGGTGACTAATCAATGCCAATTTAGTGGTGCGCCGAAGGAAGATCCAAATGAACATCTTCGTACCTTTAATAGGATCTCCACACTATTTAAAATCCGAGAAGTGGAGGATGAACGGATATATCTCATATTATTTCCCTGGACTTTAAAGGGAGAATCCAAAGATTGGTTTGAATCGTTACCTGAAGGGGCAATTGATACATGGGATGTTTTAGTTGAAAAATTTCTTAAACAATTCTTTCCTGCATCTAAAGCCATAAGACTTCAAGGAGAAATTGTTACGTTAACACAGAAACCGAATGAAACTCTATATGAGGCATGGACAAGATTTGGAAAGTTATTAAGAGGATGTCCGCAACATGGTTTAGACACCTGTCAAATAGTACAAATATTCTACCAAGGATGCGACATCACTACAAGAAAAGACATAGATATAGCAGCTGGTGGTTCCATTATGAAGAAAACCGAAACTGATGCTTATAAAATTATTGATAACACTACTTCCCACTCACATGAGTGGCACCAAGAAAAAGATATCGTTAGATCATCTAAAGCAGCTAGAGCCGATTCTAGCCATGACTTAGATTCCATTTCCGCAAAGATAGATGCTGTTGAGAGACGAATGAAAAAGATGACTAAAGATATACACTCAATACGAATTAGTTGTGAGCAGTGTGGAGGACCACATTTGACAAAAGATTGTCTCAGTATTGAATTAACAATGGAACAAAGAGAGAATGTTTCATATCTAAACCAAAGGCCTGGAAATAATTATCAGAATAATTATCAACCGCCAAGACCGATTTACAATCAAAATCAGAATTATAACCGAAATATTCTATACAACAACCAACAAGGTCCTAGTAATTAACAAGTATCCAACAATACTTACAACCAGCAAAGACCTAATTTTCAAAACAAACCACCACAAACCGATGATAAAAAGCCGAATTTAGAAGATATGATGACGAAGCTAGTTGAAACTCAAACGCAGTTTTTCACATCTCAAAAACAAACCAATGAACAAAATGCTCAAGCATTTAGAAATCAACAAGCTTCTATTCAAAACTTGGAACAAGAAGTAAGTAACCTAGCAAGGTTAATAGGAGAGAGAAAACCGGGAAGTTTACCTAGTGATACAAATGCTAACCCCCGGAATGAAACAGCTAAAGCCATTACCACAAGAAGTGGTACAACACTTAAACCACCTGAAATACCTGTAACTTCTGATGAAACTATTCCTACTCCACAAGAACCACAACCTGAACAAGATAAGGAAAAAGAACCGGTAGTTGAAAAGGTTAATGAAGATAACACAGTTAAGGCTAAACCTTATGTTAAACCATACCAACCACCACTTCCTTACCCGAGTAAAATGAAAAAAGAGAAACTTGAAGCCGAGCAATCCAAATTCTTGGATATGTTTAAATAGATAAATGTAAATCTTCCTTTCATTGATGTGATTTCAGGAATGCCTAGATATGCTAAATTCTTGAAAGATCTAATCACAAATAGAAAGAAAATGGAAGAACTCTCGGCCGTTACTATGAATGCTAATTGTTCAGCAGTGCTGTTGAATAAGATACCAGAAAAACTATCTGATCCAGGAAGTTTCACAATTCCATGTTTTCTGGGTAGTCTTAGTTCAACAGAAGCATTGGCAGACTTAGGTGCTAGTATAAATTTAATGCCGTATTCACTACACGCTAAACTAGACCTTTCAGAATTGAAACCAACCAGAATAAGTATACAACTAGCCGATAGATCAATAAAATATCCTAGAGGGATAATGGAGAACATGCTAGTCAAAGTTGGTACTTTAGTATTTCTAGTAGATTTTGTTGTTCTGGACATGGAAGAAGATTCTCAAGTTCCTCTCATATTAGGAAGACCATTCTTAAACACGTCTAAAGCAATGATAGACGTGTTTGGTAAAAAATTGACCCTAAGTATAGAGGTCGAGAGTGTTACCTTTTCAGTTGATAGAGCAATGCAACAACCGTAATCTGCAGATGATACATGTTATTATATTCAAGTTATAGATTCACATGCAGAATTGTTAGAAGAATTTTCATAATTACAAGGAACAGGAGAATTTTCTTTAGGAGAAGGAACTGAACCAATTGATGAAGCTGAAATGTTAGCTACACTAATAGCTAATGGATATGAACCAACAACAGAAGAAATTCAAATGCTAAAAGAAGAAGACAGATATCGATATAAATCATCGATAGAAGAACCACCGACATTAGAGTTAAAGCCACTTCCAAACCATTTGGAATACGCTTATTTACATGGTGAATCTGAATTACCTGTAATAATATCGTCTTCTCTTACTGAAAATGAAAAATCACAACTCATTTCTGTGTTGAAAGCTCATAAACCAGCTATTGCATGGAAGATTCATGATATTAAAGGAATAAGTCCTTCATATTGCACACATAAAATCCTTATGGAAGAAGGTCATAAAACGTATGTGCAACGCCAACGAAGACTAAATCCTAATATGCAAGATGTTGTTAAAAAAGAAATTATTAAACTGCTAGATGCAGGTTTAATTTATCCTATCTCTGATAGTCCATGGGTAAGCCCAGTTCAATGCGTGCCTAAGAAGGGTGGCATGACTGTCATTACAAATGAGAAAAATGAGCTTATTCCTACTAGGACTGTAACATGATGGCGTGTATGTATTGATTATAGAAAATTAAATGACGCCACCAGAAAAGATCACTTTCCCTTACCTTTCATTGATCAAATGTTGGAAAGATTAGCCGGAAATAGTTATTATTGTTTTCTTGATGGATTTTCCGGATATTTTCAAATTCCAATAGCACCCGAAGATCAAGAGAAAACCACGTTCACGTGCCCTTATGGTACTTTTGCTTACAAATGCATGCCATTTGGACTTTGCAACGCCCCTACAACCTTTCAAAGGTGCATGATGGCGATTTTTCACGACATGATAGAAGAATGCATGGAAGTTTTCATGGATGACTTTTCAGTCTTCGGTGATACATTTGAATCATGTCTAGCTAATCTTGAACGAATGCTGATTAGATGCGAACAATCAAATCTAGTACTTAATTGGGAGAAATGCCATTTCATGGTTAAAGAAGGCATTGTTCTTGGACATAAAATCTCAAAGGAAGGAATTGAAGTGGATAGAGCTAAAGTAGATGTAATTGCTAAACTTCCACATCCCACCAATGTTAGAGAAGTTAGGAGTTTTCTAGGGCATGCCGGTTTTTACCGACGTTTCATAAAAGATTTTTCAAAAATTGCCACTCCTATGAATAAACTCCTAGAAAAGGATGCTCCATTCATCTTTTCAGATGAATGCGTCAAATCTTTTAATATTCTTAAAGAGAAACTCACTAATGCGCCGATCATGATAACACCAAATTGGAATCTACCATTTGAACAAATGTGCGATGCAAGTGATTTTGCAATGGGAGCCGTTTTAGGACAAAGGATTGAAAAACGATTTCAACCTATATATTATGCTAGTAAGACTTTACAAGGAGCACAAACAAATTACACAACTACTAAAAAAGAACTCCTTGCTATTGTCTTTGCTTTTGATAAATTTCGTTCATATCTCGTTCTAGCAAAAACGGTGGTCTATACCGACCATTCTGCTCTTAGATACCTATTTTCGAAACAAGATGCCAAACCAAGATTAATCCGTTGGATCTTACTCTTACAAGAGTTCGATATTGAAATCCGAGATAAAAGAGGAGCAGAAAATCTCGCCGCTGATCATCTTTCTCGTCTTGAAAATCCCGAATTAGAAGTTCTAAATGAATCGGCCATACAAGACAACTTTCCTGATGAATATCTATTGAAGATAGATTATAATGAAATTCCATGGTTTGCAGACTATGCAAACTACTTAGTATGTGGATTCCTTGAAAAAGGATTGTCGTACCAAAAATGAAAGAAATTCTTTAGTGATATAAAACACTATTTCTGGGAAGATCCACATCTGTTTAAAAGTTGTCCAGATGGAATAATACGCCGATGTGTATTTGGAGATGAAGCTAGTAAAATTTTAAACCATTGTCACACAGGACCAACAGGAGGGCATTATGGGCCTCAACTAACAGCAAGAAAAATTTATGATGCTGGATTCTATTGGCTTACAATTTACAAAGACGCACACCTTCTTTGCAAATCCTGTGATGCTTGTCAAAGGGCCAGAAAAATAAGTCAACGTGATGAAATGCCACAAAATGTCATTCAAGTATGTGAAGTATTTGACATTTGGGGTATTGACTTTATGGGTCCATTTCCAAAATCTCATAATAATCTCTACATTCTCGTAGCCATTGATTATGTATCTAAATGGGCGGAAGCACAAGCTTTCCCAACTAACAATGCGCGAGTTGTAGTCAATTTTTTAAAATGTCTTTTTGCAAGGTTTGGAACACCGAAAGCTTTAATAAGTGATCGGGGTACTCGTTTCTATAATAATTAACTTGAGAAAGTTCTCAAAAGATATGGAGTAACTCATAAAATCTCCACTGCATATCATCCACAAACAAGTGGACAAGTTGAAAATACCAACCGAGCTTTAAAACGTATTCTAGAGAAAACCGTAGGATCAAATCCGAAGGAATGGTCCATTAAATTGGAGGATGCACTCTGGGCTTTTAGAACAGTCTACAAAACTCCAATTGGAACCACACCTTTTAGACTCGTTTATGGAAAAGCATGTCATCTTCCAGTAGAAATTGAACACAAAGCATTTTGGGCTTTGAAGACATGTAATCTTGATTTACATGAAGCTGGACGTCTACGATTAAGTCAATTAAATGAATTAGAAGAATTAAGACAAGAAGCATACGAAAATTCGTTAATCTATAAGGAAAGAACGAAGAAAAGGCATGATAAAAGAATCAAAAGTTCAAAAGAATTTAAAGAAGGAGACAAAGTTCTTCTTTTCAATTCACAATTCAAGCTATTTCCTGGAAAATTGAAATCAAGATGGTCTGGACCATTCATAGTCAAAAGAGTTTTCCCATACAGAACAGTAGAATTGATAAATTCAAATGGGATTGAATTTAAGGTTAATGGTCACAGAGCTAAACACTACATAGATAGTCCGATGGAAGTCGACAACGAAATTAATTACAATTTCGATACCACAGCTAACTAAGTGTGGGGAGAATCAAGTCTTTAAAGGATAATATGTATTTCTGTTAGAGTTAGATTGTCTGTTTTCGTGTAGTTCTCAAAAATGGAACCCGAATGGTCTTTCCCTAGCAGACCCTAAAGAACTAGTCTTCTCCCCCCATTCTGAATTTTTATTTTTTTTAGGTTTTTACGAAATGAAGACTGCCTGTGAACTAAACCATGGTCTAATGCTACATGCTTTGATCACTAAACGTAATAATGACACACTTCCGAGTGATCTAGTATCAGTAATCAGAGAAAGATTGGACGGAGTAAGAAAAGAATCCAGATGCGAAGATAATAAGTTACAATTTGGTAAAGGAAAATCAAAATCCGCAGCAAAAAGAAGAGCACGACACCTTGAAAGATGTCACAAATGCGGAAAATGATCACATGGAGGTAAATGTTCAAATAATCAAACCTATTCAAACACCGAATTGGTTACTTTATGCAGAGACGGACCGTTCATATGTTTAGAAGAAAAATCATTGAATGCTCGAGGTTACGCCTTTGTAGCTATGGAAAACCAATTAAACCGACTATCTTATGAATGGGATAGGTCATATCACTAAGAATACTATCTCACAGGTAAGTCTGTACAGTTTTTATTTTTTTTTATTTATTTTTTTTAACCTTTTGATAATAAACGCTAATTTGTTCGCTATAAAGTACTAAATTGGTATTGAATAAAATTAGGTTTGGCGACCGAAATTATTGATATCATTCAAAAATTTATTACATCACGGCAAAATTTAACGTTTATTCTTAAGGTATAAATATCTTTCATCAATCAACCCAAAATATTTCAAAAATTCGTCATGAGTTAAATTAGGTCATGGAACCGAAATTACTTTACCGAAAAGAGAGGCATATATTTTTGATAATATTTGATTGATTAAAGTGGGATAAAAGCCAAAAAGATTTTTAATTTAATATTGTAAACTTTTTAAATTAATATATTTAAAATTGTAAATATTTGAACAATTAATATTTTTAATATAAGTTTGTATAAAAACAAAAATATAATATAAGTTTGGTGTGAATTTATAATATGAATTTTTAAATTAAGTTTGGTGTGAATTTTTAATTTTTAAAATATGAATTTTTAATTTTATGCATTTTTAATTTAAGTTTGGTGTGAATTTAAAAACAAAAATTTACTTTATTTCGCTAAGTTAAAAATATAATTTTTAAAATTCGTCGTAAGTTGAAGACTAGGTCTTTGAACCGAAATTGCTTTACCCGAGGGAGGGACGAGAACTTTTATTATCATTATTTTTAATCTTATTGAATTAAAGTATGCCAAAAACATTAAAAAAACCCAAAAATCTTAGCTTTTAAAAACAATCGCTACAAAAAGACAAATTTTAAAATTTTGTCGAAGAACGGACTAGGACATCGATCCGAAACGACCTCGTCCTAAAACAAAGGAAAACAAAATTTTAAATTTATTTTTTATTTGTTTTATAAGTTAAGGTTTATTTAAAAAAAAAAACAAACACCGCGACTCGCGGTATTTGGAAGGGCCAAACGCCGCGACTCGCGGAGGGTCCAAAACACAGAAAAAAATAAAAATGAAAAACAGATCAGTATCCTTCCCCATCCACAAAAACTGCGAACAAAACACCCGAAAAACACACACTAAAACCTCCGAAATTCACAATTTTTCACCATTTTTCATCAAATCTTTTACTAAAATCATGTTGAGAAGGATGCTATCAAGGAATTACTCAAGAAAAACGGTAAATTTCTACATTAGTGTTCTTGAGCAATTTTATACCCAATTTGATTTTGATGCTTTTTAGTGTAATTATGCTTAAATTGCTTATGTATTATGCTTGTATAACCTAGATTGATGCTATTTAACATGATTAGAAGCCTTAAACTTCAAATTTTGAGTAATCTAGGGTTTGTGTTCTTGAGCAAATTTGGGGCTTTTTGATATAAACAGGTTATGGCCGATTTTTGTCATGAATTATTGCTAAATTAAGTAGTGTAACATGTTTAGGTAGTTAAATGTTCCAAACTTTGAGCCTAAACATGATTTTTGAGAATTAAAGTGGACTTTTTCAAGTCTAAAATTCATGAACTTGATATTTTGATAGATAATGCCATTTGAAACTTGTTTAATTGCTAGTAATGATTATTTTGACATGTTATTTGAGTTGAATGCTTATGAACTTGGCGAACATTTTCGTATATGCTTATTTGAAAAAGTGTAGATTTGATAAAAATATGAAAATAAGCATAAGTTTGATATAAATTGGACATGTCATTGTAATTATTTTGATTGATGATTTTGCTGACACTAATGCATATTTGGATGCACAAAAATTGTGTTTGATGTGTTTTGCAGACTGAGAGGGGTGAATCTTCATCCCAAGCTCGCAATGCTCCTGCTGAGAATGCGGAACAACAGGAGGTGGATAACTACTACAAACAAGATATACCTCATCTAGTTATGACATTTTCTGATATGCACTTGGAAGATTTGCACCCGAACTTAAGATTTGACAGACTTTGGATAGATTATCCAAAATACCAAAGGGGCTTGCATACTCTTCATTCTAAAGCTGTTGAAGTACCAAGGGTAATAGAATGGGAACCATTAGAAGCCGTAGAATTGGCCGGGCCAATTAGGGAATTACTTACGCAGAGGTATGGTAATTCTACTTTTAACGATTGGGTACGTTTATTCAACATGCGTAGACCTGTATATAAAGTATGGTGTGAAAAATTGTTGTGTAGTATAGAAATAAATGATCGGGTAGCTAGTTTAACCGATCGATCTTTTATTAGATTTTTGTTAGGAGGTTCGATGCGCCACATGTCTTTACGAGACATGGCTCAGGCCTTACGTATATATACGCCTGAGGAGTTAGCATCTGCTGATTGTAGAGGGTTGATATTGACCGGTAGGAAAATTGATGAAAATTTTGATACGCATGGTGTATGGAGTTAAATGACTAGCCATCACCGATTTAAATGGGGAAATTACTCTTATTTGGATATAGATAGAGCTGAATTAAGAGTAATTCATAGGTTTTTAGCCAATTCGATTACACAATGAGGTAAGAATAAGGAAAAGGTAAATGAACAGGAGTTGTTTTACCACATGTGTATTCGAGACCCACAAAGCGCTGTAAGTATACCGTATTGTGTGGGTTATTATTTATCAGCTATGGTTAGGGGGATGAGACTACACAGTATAATAGGAGGTGGTATATTTATTACATTAATTGCTGAGTATCTCAATGTGGATATTAGTCGGGGGGGATTATTAGTCGAAGAACCAGAACCCCGCGATACAATTGGTTTAAATGTATACCATGGTGCGAAGGTTTTGAAGAGGCAAAATAACGCCGCAGTAGCATACCATGGAAGACATCCACAGGCTGAGAGAAATCAATAGCCAGGTAATGTGGGAGGGGGAAATGAAATGACAGAAATGCAAAGGTTTATAGCTTCACAAGAGTACGAAAATGCTAGACATCGAGCATTTGAAGATTGGCAAGTTCATCAAAACCAAATCATAGCTTATTGCCAACATATAGGTAGAAACTATATTCCTACCCCAACGCCCATATTTCCTCCCTGGTCTATAGAGATGCAACCTCTGTATCCTACGTATAACCCAGCTGAAGCATTCTATAACACATACGGTTATGCATGGAATCCCTACTAGTATCAGTATCATCCCTAGTCTACTTAGTTTTATTTATTTTATTATTTGTAATGTTGATACATTTAATACTTATGTTAGAATTGTATTAGTTTTTATAATTTACTAACTTTTATTTTTAGATTTTAATAATTTTTGAATGTGGGGTAATATACCAAACTTCAAAAATATGTATATATATTTGCAGTTTATCTTATGTACACAACATGGTAAAACAACACATTTTCAAAGACTGGCATTAAGTTCAGCAAAAGCAACTAATTTTGACGACAAGATGCAAAATATATGTGAAATAACAACAAGACGGAATGAAAAAAATGATGTGCACCATTTATCATTCAGAAAACAAACGCCAATATGTTTGGAAACTTTGGTAAAATTTAATCATTTCTACGCTAATCACCCTCAATAATTTAAATTGTTACTGATTTCTTGCAAATGAGGGCATTGCAAGATCTTAAGTGTGGGAAAGGGTTAAATTCTTTCGGATTTTTAAAATTTTTTACTTTATACACTTGGTTACCATTAAAAATACTAGTAAAGCAGTAGTTGTATTAGAATCTAGTGCTCTCTGATAATAAAGAACAGCCCTAGTCTTATATACTGACTACCCAATTCTAGTAAAATTTTCAAAATTTCCAATTGAATGAACTCAAAATCATGTTTATACATATTTATGAACGATAAAACTAGGTGTTAACACCGAAATTATTGTTACCTTGGAAAAGACGTAAATTGAGAAACAAATCAAAATGTTAGAATTAATTTAAGAATGGAATAGAGGATAACAAAAAGAAAAAAATAAAAGCCAAGTGTGGGAAATTTTCACCAAGTTATTCAAAATATATATCACATATTTTTGTACAAATAATTGAAAATACTTTTGTTTTGGACGATAATTAACTGTTTTACCCGATGAAAGAAAAGAAAAGATGGATCTACACGATGAATCAATTCCATCATTAAAAGGAAGTAAAGTCTTCCGAAAAAGACACGCGCTTCTTGATTTAGGTCAAGAAGTTGTCGTCCAGACCAGCTGTAGGTTGACGAAAAATCTAGAAAAGTCATCACTAAAATCAGCAGGAAATCCACGGACCTCAGCATCAAACAGGGTCGCCAAGTGGTCAGATTTATCCTAACCATGAGAAGGATTTATCTAGTAAAATGGGGGGCACCGTGCAAATTAGCTTGATAAGACTAATGAATCAGATTCCCAGAAAGGATAATCTCCTTAAAAGATCAAAAATCAGCTTTTAAGCCTGATATTACTCAATCCTTGAGATTGACCTTAAAGATTGAGAATTCAAACTCATGGAATTCAATGATATCTAAACTCGAGCTTGAACGAGAAAAATATTTTGATCAAATTACAAACCGATTTGTTTTCTGAAAACCTATTTTCAATGCGTCCATTACCATTGAACGTAAAATCCTAGGAATTCACCTGGAATTCATTAGGTCACCTGAACCAAATCGGGTGTCAACCGTAAGAACGGTGGTTGCATAGCATGGTCAAAGACAGGACGTTGTGCCAGACCGACAAATTATAAAGGTGAGCTTTACTATTGCTCCTACAAAGGATAGTAATTGCGTCCGACACGTTATAGACCATAATTAAAAGCATGTCAGGGGACATTGCCTTAACAGTTGCTTGTTCAATGCTTTCCTTTACAACCGGACGGTAGTTTATCGAAAGGTAATATGCGGAGCAAGTAAACTGGACGTGTTGCTTTCCTAATACAAGGTTAGCAAGTGGGTGACACAAAACCGCAAGTTTTTAGCTAAAATTTTCAAATCTGAAACCCACCAAACCCACAAAAACAATTTGCAAACACCGGTGAAGGGTTATTCCGGAAAACTTATCTAAGGTAAAAGCTAGATTGAATTTTCAAAAAGATCAAATGTTTTCATAAAGATCCAATTTCCTTAATGGATCTAAATTTTATAGTCATGTGGGACTGTAAACCATATCGTTACTACAATTATTTATACCGCCGTAAAGAAATCACTGATGTACAAAATGTGAAGAATAAAGAAGTGATTCTAATATTTCAAGACGATATTGCTTGAGGACAAGCAACGCTCAAGTGTGGGAATATTTGATAATGCTAAAAATGAACATATATTTCATAGCATAATTCCTCAAGAAAGACAAGCTTTTAGTTGCAATTGTTCTATTTACAAGTGATATTCGTTTAAATAATAAAAGGTGAAGACAAAAGACAGATTCGACGAATTGAAGACACAAACGACCAAAAAGCTCAAAAGTACAAAATACAATCAAAGAGGTTCCAATTATTGATAAGAAACGTCTCGAAATTACAAGAGTACAAGATTCAAAACGCAAAGTACAAGATATAAAATAGTACGCAAGGACGTTCGAAAATCCGAAACCGGGACATGAGTCAACTCTCAACGCTCGACGCAACGGACTAAAAATTACAAGTCAACTATGCACATAAATATAATATAATATTTAAATAATTCTTATAATTATTTATATATTATATTTATATTTAAATCCGTCGGCAAGCTAGGAGCCAAGGCTTTGTGAGCTGGATTTGATATCTCCGCGACTCGCGGAGTTTGAGGAACGAGAGGGCCGCGACTCGCGGAGCCCCAAAAAATGAAAATGCCTATAAAAGCAAACGCAGTTTGATCGTAAAAATATCAATATATATCCATAATCAATCTCTCTCTGTATATGTATACGTAATATTTATATTTATATTTTAATTTTAATTTTAATCCTAATAATAAGGGTATGTTAGCGAATGTTGTAAGGGTGTAAGTCGAAATTTTGTCCGTGTAACGCTACGCTATTTTTAATCATTGTAAGTTATGTTCAACCTTTTTAATTTAATGTCTCGTAGCTAATTTATTATTATGCTTATTTAAAACGAAGTAATCATGATGTTGGGCTAATTACTAAAATTGGGTAATTGGGCTTTGTACCATAATTGGGGTTTGGACAAAAGAACGACACTTGTGAAAATTAGACTATGGGCTATTAATGGGCTTTATATTTGTTTAACAAAATGATAGTTTGTTAATTTTAATATAAAGATTTACAATTGGACGTCCCTATAAATAACCATATACACTCAATCGGACACGATGGGCGGGATATTTATATGTACGAATAATCGTTCATTTAACCGGACACGGGAATGGATTAATAGCCACTAGAATTATTAAAATAGGGGTGAAATTATGTACAAGGACACTTGGCATAATTGTTAACAAAGTATTAAAACCTTGGGTTACACGCAGTCGATAACCTGGTGTAAGGATTAAGTATATCCATTCTCTAAATAAATAAATATCTTGTGTAAAATTGTATCGTATTTAATAGTATTTCCTAGTAAAATATAAGCTATTTCATATACACCTCGCATAACATCATCACCCTATTGTAGAAAAGGCGCTAGGTGGGTTTTTACCCCAACTGTTGTTATAGTGGGTATCATGGATATATATTACACTAGACCGTTTGAGGAGTTTCTACTCTCAATATTCACTGTCAACTGCAACACCCTCATAAACATCAATCCTAGGATTCAATACTTTGAGGTGCACGAAATTATTTTTGGAGATTCATCTCACCTGGAGTAGGCCATTCTTTATAGTCCACGATTCACGTTTCCTTTCATCCGCATATAAGTTTAAGAATATGGATGAATCCTAGATTTCCCCGCTCATTGTACAAGGAAGTTCACTCTCGTTGAAATATCACACTTTTCGTACGTCTTCCTTTCGGAAATGTAATGAAAATTTACTTTAAAGTCCATGATCCTCGTTATCTCCCTTGAGAGAATTGCCTTATATATCTATGCCACCGATGTGACTACTCTATATATTTCTTCCTTCATTGTTGCAACTATATTTCATTCATCCCAGTTCGTCCCCTTGGGGAGCTCCTGTTTTGTTTATTAAGAAGAAAGATGGTTAGTTCCGGATGTGCATTGATTATTGTGAATTGAACAAGCTTACGGTTAAGAATCGTTACCCTCTTCCGAGAATTGATGATATGTTCGATCAACTTCAAGGTTCGTCTGTTTATTCTAAGATTGATCTTCGTTCTGGTTATCACCAACTGCGGGCTAAAGAAACTGATATTCCGAAAGCCGCTTTCCGTACCCATTATGGTCACTATGAATTTCTTGTTATGTCGTTCGGATTAACCAACGCACCTGCTATGTTCATGGACCTCATGAACCGTGTGTGTATACCATATCTGGACAAATTCGTTATTGTTTTCATCGACGACATCCTTATTTATTCCAAGAGTGATGAAAAGCACGAGGAAAATTTGAAGTTAGTGCTTGATTTATTGAGAAAAGAAGAGTTGTACGCTAAGTTCTCTAAGTGTACTTTCTGGTTAAGAGAAGTTCAATTCCTTGGACATATTGTTAGTAAACAGGAAATACAAGTTGATCCTGCCAAGATTAAGGCAATTGAAAAGTGGGGAATTCCAAAAACTCCTACTCAAATTCGCAAGTTTCTAGGATTAGCAGGCTATTATAGAAGGTTCATTCAAGATTTTTCACGAGTAGCGAAACCTCTAACTGCTTTAACGCATAAGGGGAAGAAGTACGAGTGGAAGAGTGAACAAGAGTCTGCTTTCCAAACTCTGAAGAAGAAGTTAACTTCTGCACCGATATTATCACTACCTGAGGGTAATGATGATTTTGTTATCTATTGTGATGCTTCGTGTCAAGACTTTGGTTGTGTTTTGATGCAACGAAAGAAAGTCATTGCTTACGCGTCACGTCAGTTGAAGATTCATGAACAGAATTATACAACCCATGATGTAGAATTGGGAGCTGCTGTGTTCGCACTCAAGAATTGGAGACATTACTAATGATATCGCAACCCGCAGGCGCACCACATATGTATGCGGGCAATCATTATTGTGCGTATGCGTATTCTTGTGTGCGGTATGCGGCGTACGATTGCCTTTGTTCCCGGTACGGCGGTTGCTTAGCTGTCAAGTAAATATCTTTTCCATAATTATATCCGTGATTCGGGGGAGTCAGTTATGGATGAGATTATCATGATCTGGGACGGTTCTAGAATTAGGGTTTGCCTATAAATACAAACCCTAATCATCATTCACCGAACACGGCACATTACGTAACCATCACATACGATACACATTACGTAAAACAGCATCATTCAGCATCTTTTCAAGGTTAACAGGTTAGTCTTTTGTAAGCCAGTACCTACGACCTTATTTGGGGCCTCTTAATCGACGACCGTTATCGGAGGTGGACTTAATCACTTGGCCACCCCGCCGACATCATCATGTCGGCCAGGGTTATTCACGGTAGCCGGACCGGAGAGCCACGTTCTAAGATCCTTAAACCCCTCTTTATGTATTGAGCAGGCATATTAAACCCTACGGTTAAAATATGCATGATTAAGTGGTGCTCTCGCTGAGAGTCGAATTAATTCAAGACTGTTTAATTGTTTTTTCTTTTAAGGTTTTGAATTGTATGACTCGTTATTTACAAAATTTTTGAATTTTTTCTTTAACAGTATTATGACTTCCGAGGAATCATCGGAACATACCCAAACAGATATTCAGAACGCACCGTCTGGTAGTCAACAGACACCGGTTATGACTACGGGGGCAGCTATTCAGGCGGGGTACACGATGTACCCTCCACCTATATCCGGCGAACCCTTTCAGAGGTACAAGCTGATATATTCAGACGGGGTTACACCGCCAAGAGCAAACTCACCAGCCACAACCACGCGGTTGGACTATTCGTCAGTGGACCCAAGGGTTATCTTGGCAGGCAATAGCGGTGGAACAACGGGGCCGCATGTGGTTTGCTGCGGCCAGGTACCTATTTACAGTACCACTGTTTCAATACCTCTGCATACGCAGAGCATTCAGCAGAATTCGTCATTTACACCGTTGCAACCTTGGCAACCACCGCGCCCAGTTTTGCAATTTTTAACTCCTGCAGATGCGAAGGCGTTACTTAATAGTTGGGGGTTTGGTGTCATCCCAGATGCAAACTCTCATTGGGCGCCGATAATAGCACAGCAGCAAAGCACAGCGCATACAGTTGGGCTTTTAAGTGTGTATCCTCAGGTTTCGCAGATATCTGCGCCACATGTTTCGCCTCCTTTACAACCACCTGTGTACTCTGCGTCTTCAAGTCATCCCTCTTTTCCAACGCAGTAGCCTTGGTTATATCCGCAGACGCAGGGTCAACCTTGGCAAAATGTTCAAGGACAGGCAAATCTTGCAAGTCAATTCATGCAGGCCGCACCTCCTGAAATGGTTCACTTATTTTCACAACCTGACTTTGTTCAGGACATGATGAAGCGTTTCTTTGCGAACTTGAAAGGGGATCCTGTTAAACCACCCTTCGAGCTACCGACTACCTTTGACAAGTTTCCTCCGCATATAACCGCATATCCGTTTCCATCAGCACCAAAGATACCTAGCACGTTGGGTACTTACAATGGCCTGACCGATCCAGATGATTTTTTACAGCGTTTCGAGGGCGCAATGCGCACTCAGGGCTGGGTGGATTCGGTTGCGTGTCAGATATTTCCTATGACACTATAGGGTATTGCCCGTGAGTGGTTTAATAAATTGCCGCTGGGTAGTATTGCCGGGTTTATGGATCTGCGGATAAAGTTTTTACTGCAATATCAGAATCAGAGACCACGCAAGCGCACTCACATTGAATGCCATGACATCGTGCAGAAGTCCAAGGAATCTTTGGGCGAATTTCTCACAAGGTATACTAATGAGTGCCTGTGTATACCAGATCTCAAACCAGAGCAACAGATTTCCGGACTCATACATGGTATAAACTCATAACGTCATCCAACACTGGTAAGGCGTCTGCGCCATACAGTCCCAACAACTTATGCTGAGGCGCTTAATGAATGCCACGACTATATGCGGAGTGGTGAAGATAATGACATCCCAACTGGCATCCACGTGCGGCAGAAGTTGGTATATGCTGGAAGATGAATGCCACGATTACTTATATGGGGTCAAAAGTACTGTGTACACTGATCACAAAAGTCTTCAACATATCCTTGATCAGAAACAGTTGAATATGAGGCAACGAAGATGGATTGAGACGTTGAATGATTATGATTGTGAACTTTTATATCATCCGAGAAAGGCCAACGTTGTGGTCGATGCGTTAAGTCGTAAAGAAAGGGCTGAACCTCGCAGGTTTAGAGCCTTGAATATGACAATTCGGACAAACCTCGCAAGGCATATTCTTGAGGCACAACAAGAAGCCTTGAAGGAGGAGAATTTTGTAAGGGGAAGGTCCGAGGCTTGAGTAAACAGTTAGAGGTACGAACCGATGGTACTCGGTATTTTATGGCACGCCTTTGGGTTCTGAAGTTTGGTGATCTGCGACAACTTATTTTAGATGAGGCTCATAAATCTAGGTACTCTATTCATCCTGGTTCAGGAAAGATGTATCATGATCTTAAGGAGCTGTATTGGTGGTCTAATTTGAAAGCTGACGTGGCTATGTATGTGGCTAAGTGTTTGACCTGTGCCAAGATTAAAGCTGAACATCAAAAACCGTCTGGACTTTTGGTGCAACCTGAGATTCCCGAGTGGAAGTGAGAAGGTATTACGATGGACTTATTGCGAAATTACCGAGAGTTGTAGGTGGTTATGATACCATTTGGGGTGATTGTTGACCGACTCACTAAGTCAGCTCACTTTTTGCCGATTAAGGAAATGGATTCAATGGAGAAGCTTACTCGTTTGTATTTGAAGGAGATTGTTTCTAGACATGGTGTTCCTGTATCTATTATTTCAGACCAAAACAACCGATTTATATCGAGGTTTTGGCGATCCTTACAGGAAGCTTTGGGAACTAAGTTAGATATGAGCACTGCTTATCATCCGCAGACGGATGGTCATAGTGAAAGGACCATTCAAACATTAGAAGACATGTTGCGAGCGTGTGTTATTGATCTTGGTAATGGGTGGGATAGATATTTGCCGCTAGCTGAATTTTCTTATAACAACAGTTATCATGCAAGTATTAAAGCCGCACCGTTTGAAGCTCTATATGGTAGAAAGTGTAGGTCTCCTATCTGTTGGAATGAGGTTGGGGATGCTCAACTCACAGGTCCAGAAATTATTCATGAGACTACTGAAATGTCCCGTTCTTATTGATTAAAAACGTTCCATATTAATTGATTTCGTTGCGAGGTTTTGACCTCTATATGAGACGTTTTTCAAAGACTGCATTCATTTTAAAACAAACCATAACCTTTATTTCATCAATAAAGGTTTAAAAAGCTTTACGTAGATTATCAAATAATGATAATCTAAAATATCCTGTTTACACACGACCATTACATAATGGTTTACAATACAAATATGTTACAACAAAATAAGTTTCTTGAATGCAGTTTTTACACAATATCATACAAGCATGGACTCCAAATCTCGTCCTTATTTAAGTATGCGACAGCGGAAGCTCTTAATAATCACCTGAGAATAAACATGCTTAAAACGTCAACAAAAATGTTGGTGAGTTATAGGTTTAACCTATATATATCAAATCATAATAATAGACCACAAGATTTCATATTTCAATACACATCCCATACATAGAGATAAAAATCATTCATATGGTGAACACCTGGTAACCGACATTAACAAGATGCATATATAAGAATATCCCCATCATTCCGGGACACCCTTCGGATATGATATAAATTTCGAAGTACTAAAGCATCCGGTACTTTGGATGGGGTTTGTTAAGCCCAATAGATCTATCTTTAGGATTCGCGTCAATTAGGGTGTATGTTCCCTAATTCTTAGATTACCAGACTTAATAAAAAGGGGCATATTCGATTTCGATAATTCAACCATAGAATGTAGTTTCACGTACTTGTGTCTATTTTGTAAATCATTTATAAAACCTGCATGTATTCTCATCCCAAAAATATTAGATTTTAAAAGTGGGACTATAACTCACTTTCACAGATTTTTACTTCGTCGGGAAATAAGACTTGGCCACTGGTTGATTCACGAACCTATAACAATATATACATATATATCAAAGTATGTTCAAAATATATTTACAACACTTTTAATATATTTTGATGTTTTAAGTTTATTAAGTCAGCTGTCCTCGTTAGTAACCTACAACTAGTTGTCCACAGTTAGATGTACAGAAATAAATCGGTAAATATTATCTTGAATCAATCCACGACCCAGTGTATACGTATCTCAGTATTGATCACAACTCAAACTATATATATTTTGGAATCAACCTCAACCCTGTATAGCTAACTCCAACATTCACATATAGAGTGTCTATGGTTGTTCCGAAATATATATAGATGTGTCGACATGATAGGTCGAAACATTGTATACGTGTCTATGGTATCTCAAGATTACATAATATACAATACAAGTTGATTAAGTTATGGTTGGAATAGATTTGTTACCAATTTTCACGTAGCTAAAATGAGAAAAATTATCCAATCTTGTTTTACCCATAACTTCTTCATTTTAAATCCGTTTTGAATGAATCAAATTGCTATGGTTTCATATTGAACTGTATTTTATGAATCTAAACAGAAAAAGTATAGGTTTATAGTCGGAAAAATAAGTTACAAGTCGTTTTTGTAAAGGTAGTCATTTCAGTCGAAAGAACGACGTCTAGATGACCATTTTAGAAAACATACTTCCACTTTGAGTTTAACCATAATTTTTGGATATAGTTTCATGTTCATAATAAAAATCATTTTCTCAGAATAACAACTTTTAAATCAAAGTTTATCATAGTTTTTAATTTACTAACCCAAAACAGCCCGCGGTGTTACTACGACGGCATAAATCCGGTTTTACGGTGTTTTTCGTGTTTCCAGGTTTTAAATCATTAAGTTAGCATATCATATAGATATAGAACATGTGTTTAGTTGATTTTAAAAGTCAAGTTAGAAGGATTAACTTTTGTTTGCGAACAAGTTTAGAATTAACTAAACTATGTTCTAGTGATTACAAGTTTAAACCTTCGAATAAGATAGCTTTATATGTATGAATCGAATGATGTTATGAACATCATTACTACCTTAAGTTCCTTGGATAAACCTACTGGAAAAGAGAAAAATGGATCTAGCTTCAACAGATCCTTGGATGGCTCGAAGTTCTTGAAGCAGAATCATGACACGAAAACAAGTTCAAGTAAGATCATCACTTGAAATAAGATTGTTATAGTTATAGAAATTGAACCAAAGTTTGAATATGATTATTACCTTGTATTAGAATGATAACCTACTGTAAGAAACAAAGATTTCTTGAGGTTGGATGATCACCTTACAAGATTGGAAGTGAGCTAGCAAACTTGAAAGTATTCTTGATTTTATGTAACTAGAACTTGTAGAATATATGAAGAACACTTAGAACTTGAAGATAGAACTTGAGAGAGATCAATTAGATGAAGAAAATTGAAGAATGAAAGTGTTTGTAGGTGTTTTTGGTCGTTGGTGTATGGATTAGATATAAAGGATATGTAATTTTGTTTTCATGTAAATAAGTCATGAATGATTACTCATATTTTTGTAATTTTATGAGATATTTCATGCTAGTTGCCAAATTATGGTTCCCACATGTGTTAGGTGACTCACATGGGCTGCAAAGAGTTGATCATTGGAGTGTATATACCAATAGTACATACATCTAAAAGCTGTGTATTGTACGAGTACGAATACGGGTGCATACGAGTAGAATTGTTGATGAAACTGAACGAGGATGTAATTGTAAGCATTTTTGTTAAGTAGAAGTATTTTGATAAGTGTATTGAAGTCTTTCAAAAGTGTATAAATACATATTAAAACACTACATGTATATACATTTTAACTGAGTCGTTAAGTCATCGTTAGTCATTACATGTAAGTGTTGTTTTGAAACCTTTAGGTTAACGATCTTGTTAAATGTTGTTAACCCAATGTTTATATTATCAAATGAGATTTTAAATTATTATATTATCATGATATTATCATGTATGAATATCTCTTAATATGATATATATACATTAAATGTCTTTACAACGATAATCGTTACATATATGTCTCGTTTAAAAATCATTAAGTTAGTAGTCTTGTTTTTACATATGTAGTTCATTGTTAATATACTTAATGATATGTTTACTTATCATAGTATCATGTTAACTATATATATATCCATATATATGTCATCATATAATTTTTACAAGTTTTAACGTTCGTGAATCACCGGTCAACTTGGATGGTCAATTGTCTATATGAAACATATTTTAATTAATCAAGTCTTAACAAGTTTGATTGCTTAACATGTTGGAAACATTTAATCATGTAAATATAAATCTCAATTAATATATATAAACATGGAAAAGTTCGGGTCACTACAGTACCTACCCGTTAAATAAATTTCGTCCCGAAATTTTAAGCTGTTGAAGGTGTTGACGAATCTTCTGGAAATAGATGCTGGTATTTCTTCTTCATCTGATCTTCACGCTACCAGGTGAACTCAGGTCCTCTACGAGCATTCCATCGAACCTTAACAATTGGTATCTTGTTTTGCTTAAGTCTTTTAACCTCACGATCCATTATTTCAACGGGTTCTTCGATGAATTGAAGGTTTTCGTTGATTTAGATTTCATCTAACGGAATAGTGAGATCTTCTTTAGCAAAACATTTCTTCAAATTCGAGACATGGAAAGTGTTATGTACAGCCGCGAGTTGTTGAGGTAACTCAAGTCGGTAAGCTACTGGTCCGACACGATCAATAATCTTGAATGGTCCAATATACCTTGGATTTAATTTCCCTCGTTTACCAAATCGAACAACGCCTTTCCAAGGTGCAACTTTAAGCATGACCATCTCTCCAATTTCAAATTCTATATCTTTTCTTTTAATGTCAGCGTAGCTCTTTTGTCGACTTTGGGCGGTTTTCAACCGTTGTTGAATTTGGATGATCTTCTCGGTAGTTTCTTGTATAATCTTCGGACCTGTAATCTGTCTATCCCCCACTTCACTCCAACAAATCGGAGACCTGCACTTTCTACCATAAAGTGCTTCAAACGGCGCCATCTCAATGCTTGAATGGTAGCTGTTGTTGTAGGAAAATTCTGCTAACGGTAGATGTCGATCCCAACTGTTTTCGAAATCAATAACACATGCTCGTAGCATGTCTTCAAGCATTTGTATCGTCCTTTCGCTCTGTCCATCAGTTTGTGGATGATAGGCAGTACTCATGTTTAGACGAGTTCCTAATGCTTGCTGTAATGTCTGCCAGAATCTTGAAATAAATCTGCCATCCCTATCAGAGATAATAGAGATTGGTATTCCATGTCTGGAGACGACTTCCTTCAAATACAGTCGTGCTAACTTCTCCATCTTGTCATCTTCTCTTATTGGCAGGAAGTGTGCTGATTTGGTGAGACGATCAACTATTACCCAAATAGTATCAAAACCACTTGCAGTCCTTGGCAATTTAGTGATGAAATCCATGGTAATGTTTTCCCATTTCCATTCTGGGATTTCGGGTTGTTGAAGTGGACCTGATGGTTTCTGATGCTCAGCTTTGACCTTAGAACACGTCAAACATTCTCCTACGTATTTAGCAACATCGGCTTTCATACCCGGCCACCAAAAATGTTTCTTGAGATCCTTGTACATCTTCCCCGTTCCAGGATGTATTGAGTATCTGGTTTTATGGGCTTCTCTAAGTACCATTTCTCTCATATCTCCAAATTTTGGTACCCAAATCCTTTCAGCCCTATACCGGGTTCTCATATCTCCAAATTTTGGTACCCAAATCCTTTCAGCCCTATACCGGGTTCCGTCTTCCCGAATATTAAGATGCTTCTCCGATCCTTTGGGTATTTCATTCTTTAAATTTCCCTCTTTTAAAACTCCTTGTTGCGCCTCTTTTATTTGAGTAGTAAGGTTATTATGAATCATTATATTCATAGATTTTACTCGAATGGGTTCTCTATCCTTCCTGCTCAATGCATCTACTACCACATTTGCCTTCCCCGGGTGGTAACGAATCTCAAAGTCGTAATCATTCAATAATTCAATCCACCTACGCTGCCTCATATTCAGTTGTTTCTGATTAAATATGTGTTGAAGACTTTTGTGGTCGGTATATATAATACTTTTGACCCCATATAAGTAGTGCCTCCAAGTCTTTAATGCAAAAACAACCGCGCCTAATTCCAAATCATGCGTCGTATAATTTTGTTCGTGAATCTTCAATTGTCTAGACGCATAAGCAATCACCTTCGTTCGTTGCATTAATACACAACCGAGACCTTGCTTTGATGCGTCACAATAAATCACAAAATCATCATTCCCTTCAGGCAATGACAATATAGGTGCCGTAGTTAGCTTTTTCTTCAATAACTGAAACGCTTTCTCTTGTTCATCATTCCATTCAAATTTCTTCCCTTTATGCGTTAATGCAGTCAAGGGTTTTGCTATTCTGGAGAAGTCTTGGATGAACCTTCTGTAGTAACCAGCTAGTCCTAAAAACTGGCGTATGTGTTTTGGAGTTTTCGGGGTTTCCCACTTTTCAACAGTTTCTATCTTTGCCGGATCCACCTTAATACCTTCTTTATTCACTATGTGACCGAGGAATTGAACTTCTTCCAACCAAAATGCACACTTTGAAAACTTAGCGTACAATTCTTCCTTCCTCAATACTTCTAACACCTTTCTCAAATGTTCACCGTGTTCTTGGTCATTCTTTGAGTAAATAAGTATGTCATCAATGAAAACAATGACAAACTTATCAAGGTATGGTCCACACACTCGGTTCATAAGGTCCATGAACACAGCTGGTGCATTAGTTAAACCAAACGGCATGACCATAAACTCGTAATGATCGTAACGTGTTCTGAAAGCAGTCTTTGGAATATCATCTTCTTTCACCCGCATTTGATGATACCCGGAACGTAAGTCAATCTTTGAATAAACAGACGAGCCTTGTAGTTGATCAAATAAGTCGTCGATTCTCGGTAGTAGGTAGCGGTTCTTGATGGTAAGTTTGTTCAACTCTCGGTAGTCGATACACAACCTGAATGTACCATCTTTCTTCTTGACAAACAAAACATGAGCTCCCCACGGTGATGTGCTTGGTCGAATGAAACCACGCTCTAAAAGTTCTTGTAATTGGCTTTGCAGTTCTTTCATCTCACTGGGTGCGAGTCTGTAAGGAGCACGAGCTATTGGTGCAGCTCCTGGTACAAGATCTATTTGAAATTCAACGGATCGATGTGGGGGTAATCCCGGTAATTCTTTCAGAAATACATCGGGAAATTCTTTTGCAATGGGAACATCATTGATGCTCTTTTCTTTAGTTTGTACTTTCTCGACGTGTGCTAGAACAGCATAGCAACCTTTTCTTATTAGTTTTTGTGCCTTCAAATTACTAATAAGATGTAGCTTCATGTTGCCCTTTTCTCCGTACACCATTAAGGGTTTTCCTTTTTCTCGTATAATGCGAATTGCATTTTTGTAACAAACGATCTCTGCTTTCACTTCTTTCAACCAGTCCATACCGATTATCACATCAAAACTCCCTAACTCTACTGGTATCAAATCAATCTTAAATGTTTCGCTAACCAGTTTAATTTCTCGATTCCGACATATATTATCTGCTGAAATTAATTTACCATTTGCTAATTCGAGTAAAAATTTACTATCCAAAGGCGTCAATGGACAACTTAATTTAGAACAAAAATCTCTACTCATATAGCTTCTATCCGCACCCGAATCAAATAAAACGTAAGCAGATTTATTGTCAATAAGAAACATACCCGTAACAAGCTCCAGGTCTTCCTGTGCCTCTCCCGCATTAATATTGAAAACTCTTCCGCGACCTTGTCCATTCGTGTTCTCCTGGTTCGGGCAATTTCTAATAATGTGGCCCGGTTTTCCACATTTATAACAAACTACATTGGCATAACTTGCTCCGACACTACTTGCTCCGCCATTACTCATTCCGACACCATTTGTTCCTTTCGTTCTATTAACCCCTGGTCCGTATACCTCACACTTCGCCGCGCTATGACCATTTCTTTTACACTTGTTGCAAAATTTGGTGCAGAACCCCGAGTGATACTTTTCACACCTTTGGCATAGCTGCTTCTGATTGTTGTTGTTGTTGCGGTTATTATTGTTGTTGGGATGATTGTTGTAGTTGCTGTTGTTGTTATTGTTGTTGTTGTTGGGCCGTTTGTTGTAGTTGCGATTGATGTTGCGATTGTTGGGATAATTGTTGCGATTATTGTTGTAATTGCTGTTGTTGTTGTATTGGTGATTCTTATCACCGTTTTCCTCCCACTTTCTTTTGACTTGCTTCACATTGGCCTCTTCAGCAGTCTGTTCTTTAATTCTTTCTTCAATCTGGTTCACTAGTTTGTGAGCTATTCTACATGCCTGTTGTATGGAGGCGGGCTCGTGTGAACTTATATCTTCTTGGATTCTTTCCGGTAATCCTTTCACAAACGCGTCGATCTTCTCTTCCTCATCTTCGAATGCTCCCGGACACAATAGGCACAATTCTGTGAATCGTCTTTCGTACGTGGTAATATCAAATCCTTGGGTTCGTAACCCTCTAAGTTCTATCTTGAGCTTATTGACCTCGGTTCTGGGACGGTACTTCTCGTTCATCAAGTGCTTGAATGCTGACCACGGTAGTGCGTACACATCGTCTTGTCCCACTTGCTCTAGATAGGTATTCCACCATGTTAACGCAGAACCTGTGAAGGTATGCGTAGCGTACTTCACTTTGTCCTCTTCAGTACACTTACTTATGGCAAACACCTATTCGACCTTCTCGGTCCACCGTTTCAATCCGATCGGTCCTTCGGTTCCATCAAATTCCAAATGTTTGCAGGCAGTGAATTCTTTGTAGGTGCATCCTACACGATTTCCTGTACTGCTAGATCCAAGGTTATTGTTGGTATGTAGCGCAGCCTGTACTGCGGCTATGTTTGAAGCTAGAAAAGTACGGAATTCCTCTTCATTCATATTCACGGTGTGTCGAGTAGTCGGTGCCATTTCCTTCAAAATTGTCAAATGGAACAAGTTAATCATACAGAATATTAAGAGTAGTTAATAGTATTTCGTAGCATAATATGAACTCATTTATAAAAGCTTTTTCTTCATATTAGCGTTTTATAAGTTTAAATTCGGGTAGTACCTACCCGTTAAGTTCATACTTAGTAGCTAATATACAATTCAACTACTACAATTCTATATGAAAAACTGATTATAATAATATTTCGCGTTCAAAATTTTACACAATATTTTACAAACTTACAATACCGCTTATTTTACATATAGCATGAAATATAGCACACAATAAATTTGATACAAGATGGTTGTGAAGATAATTCTAGCTAGTACACAAGTCGTTCAGCAAAGGCAATAAAGACACGTAATTCATACGTCCAGAAACAAGTCATGCATTCTGGTTTTACTAGGATTACTTCCCATCCTTGGTCTTGTGGAACATAACCGTTATGGCCGTTGATAAGACAGCGTGTTGTAACGTCGTCAAAGGGACGAGGGTTACGTAATGTCCAACAGTCCCGTAACAATCTAAAAACCTCATTTCTTACCCCAATTACCGACTCCGTCACTTGTGGAAACGTTTTGTTTAATAGTTGTAGCCCGATGTTCTTGTTCTCACTTTGGTGAGAAGTGAACATTACTAATCCGTAAGCATAACATGCTTCTTTATGTTGCATGTTAGCCGCTTTTTCTAAATCACGAAGTCCAATATTCGGATATATTGAGTCAAAAATAATTTCTTAACCCATTGCGTAAAATAGCATTTGGGTTCCCCGCAATATATGCGTCAAAGTAAACACATCGTAACTTATGAATTTCCCAATGTGATATCCCCCATCTTTCGAACGAAAGCCTTTTATAAACCAAGGCATTCTTGGAACGTTCTTCGAATGTCTTACAAACTGATCTCGCCTTAAATAGTTGTGCCGAAGAATTCTGACCGACTCTAGACAAGATTTCATCAATCATGTCTCCGGGTAGGTCTCTTAAAATATTGGGTTGTCTATCCATTTTGTATTTTTATACTGTAAAATAGACAAGAGTTAGATTCATAAAAAAAAATACTTATTAATACAAGCAATTTTTACATATATCATAAAGCATAAGCACACTATATTACATATATTACACCACACGAATACAACTATCTTATTCCGACTCGCTTGTTTCTTCTTCTTCGGTTTTGGTTCGTTTTGCCAAGTTTCTAGGGATATATGATGTTCCCCTAATACGAGCCGTCGTTTTCCACATTGGTTTAGAAAAACCTGGTGGTTTAGAGGTTCCCGGGTCATTGTTACAACTTAAGGACTTCGGGGGTTGACGATACATATAAAGTTCATCGGGGTTGGAATTAGATTTCTCTATTTTTATGCCCTTTCCCTTATTATTTTCTTTTGCCTTTTTAAATTCAGTTGGGGTAATTTCTATAACATCATCGGAATTCTCGTCGGAATCCGATTCATCGGAGAATTGGTAATCCTCCCAATATTTTGCTTCCTTGGCGGAAACACCATTGACCATAATTAACCTTGGTCGGTTGGTTGAGGATTTTCTTTTACTTAACCGTTTTATTATTTCCCCCACCGGTTCTATTTCTTCATCCGGTTCCGATTCTTCTTCCGGTTCCGATTCTTCTTCCGGTTCCGACTCTTCTTCCGGTTCCTCTTCGGGAACTTGTGAATCAGTCCATGAATCATTTCAATTTACATTTGACTCTTCATTATTATTAGGTGAGTCAATGGGACTTGTTCTAGAGGTAGACATCTATCACATAATATCAAACGCGTTAAGAGATTAATATATCACATAATATTCATATGTTAAAAATATATAGTTTCCAACAAAATTTGTTAAGCAATCATTTTTCAACTAAACACGGTCGAAGTCCAGACTCACTAATGCATCCTAACAAACTCGATAAGACACACTAATGCAAAATTCTGGTTCTCTAAGACCAACGCTCTGATACCAACTGAAATGTCCCGTTCTTATTGATTAAAAACGTTCCATATTAATTGATTTCGTTGCGAGGTTTTGACCTCTATATGAGACGTTTTTCAAAGACTGCATTCATTTTAAAACAAACCATAACCTTTATTTCATCAATAAAGGTTTAAAAATCTTTACGTAGATTATCAAATAATGATAATCTAAAATATCCTGTTTACACACGACCATTACATAATGGTTTACAATACAAATATGTTACAACAAAATAAGTTTCTTGAATGCAGTTTTTACACAATATCATACAAGCATGGACTCCAAATCTCATCCTTATTTAAGTATGCGACAGCGGAAGCTCTTAATAATCACCTGAGAATAAACATGCTTAAAACGTCAACAAAAATGTTGGTGAGTTATAGGTTTAACCTATATATATCAAATCATAATAATAGACCACAAGATTTCATATTTCAATACACATCCCATACATAAAGATAAAAATCATTCATATGGTGAACACCTGGTAACCGACATTAACAAGATGCATATATAAGAATATCCCCATCATTCCGGGACACCCTTCGGATATGATATAAATTTCGAAGTACTAAAGCATCCGGTACTTTGGATGGGGTTTGTTAAGCCCAATAGATCTATCTTTAGGATTCGCGTCAATTAGGGTGTCTGTTCCCTAATTCTTAGATTACCAGACTTAATAAAAAGGGGCATATTCGATTTCGATAATTCAACCATAGAATGTAGTTTCACGTACTTGTGTCTATTTTGTAAATCATTTATAAAACCTGCATGTATTCTCATCCCAAAAATATTAGATTTTAAAAGTGGGACTATAACTCACTTTCACAGATTTTTACTTCGTCGGGAAGTAAGACTTGGCCACTGGTTGATTCACGAACCTATAACAATATATACATATATATCAAAGTATGTTCAAAATATATTTACAACACTTTTAATATATTTTGATGTTTTAAGTTTATTAAGTCAGCTGTCCTCGTTAGTAACCTACAACTAGTTGTCCACAGTTAGATGTACAGAAATAAATCGATAAATATTATCTTGAATCAATCCACGACCCAGTGTATACGTATCTCAGTATTGATCACAACTCAAACTATATATATTTTGGAATCAACCTCAACCCTGTATAGCTAACTCCAACATTCACATATAGAGTGTCTATGGCTGTTCCGAAATATATATAGATGTGTCGACATGATAGGTCGAAACATTGTATACGTGTCTATGGTATCTCAAGATTACATAATGAAAGGACCGGTCCTAATCCTCCCGGACGTAGTCTTCAACAGTTGGTCCCATTGCGATGATCGACTCCAAATAATAACTTTAACATGAGCAAATGCACAGCGGAAGACTTAATTCGTACCTGAGAATAACATGCTTTAAAATGTCAACATAAAGTTGGTGAGATATATAGGTTTGATGCTAGCAGCGTAATATCTATGGACCACAAGATTTCATATACATACATAATACACTCGCAAGTGTATGGAAAAGACGTTGAGCACTTGGTAACCATACTTAACTAAAAGTCACAGCAGCATACTCTTAAATAAACCCTACACCGTACCAAAGTGTAGTAACGAGAACGAAGTACTGTGCAACCGTTAAATGCTGGTCGTCCAGCCCGATTGGGGATGTCAGCCCGATAGATCTATCAACAGGATTCGCGTTTACGCTCCTCACGTAATTAGCAGTTACCAAGTATAAAGAGATATGCCATGGTACAACTCAACGTAGAATTTATTTTTGATCACTTGTGTCCATAACGTAAATCATTTATAAAAGTAGCGCATGTATTCTCAGCTCAAAAATATTTAGAGATTAAAAGGGACTATATACTCACCATACTGTATTTTGTAGTAAAAATACATATAACACCATTGAACACGTATAAGGTTGGCCTCGGATTCACGAACCTATATCACGTATATATATTAATACCTAATTGAAGTCAAATAATTTCACCTATTGATTATATAATACTTATATAATAAATGTTAATGTCTACTTAATATTTTATGTAATATTATTATAATTATGTATCAAATAATTTTTATATGTATTTTAAAATTTTGTTAATAATAATAAAATTGCTAATTTAATAATAAAAAAAATTTTGATAATTATAATAATAATAATAATTAATAATGCTTTTAAATTTTAATTTTAATAAAAAGATTTTAATAATAATGATAATTCTAATATTAGTTTTCATGATAATACTTAATAATTAGTAATAATAATATCTACCTCATGTAAGTAGACTTTTTAAAAAAAATGCCACCAGCAGGAATCGAACCTAAGACCTCTCATAAACCCGAACACCTTGTAAACCATACATCCATTTCTATTTTTCTGATTTGTATTGATATCCATTATATACAACTCTTATTGTTTTGATCCAATCAGCAAAACTTTCGGCCTAATACTAAACCCAAGTTCACGGCCCAACTATACTAACCCACACGGCCCAAACAGCAAATATTCCGGCCCAACAGTTTCTTTTGTTGAAAAAAATATACTATAGTGGCCTGGGTTCGAACCCAAGACCTTCTGTTACACGCCCACGCAAATGAACCACTCCTCTACTGCTTGCTTATCTGATTTCTTTCTCTTAAATTTAATTAACCGTTACATTTCTGTTTCTCTTTCCTTTTCTTCCTAACATTAATCGACCAAGTCATACTTTGCTAATCATGAACAGAAACATAATCTAGCGACTGTATTATGACCCTATTATCATACGATCATATCTAGTCACCATTTTATCATAACCACGTTATCCATAAACATAACATAATCACCTTCGATATTATAATTGTGCTAATCATCATCATCATCATCATCATAAACAAGTTATCATCATTCGGTTACTCTAATGATCATCATCAGGATCCTCATCAACTTCTTTATACCGTAACATCAGAATCATAATCATATCTTAATTATATCATACTCATAATCATTTTTTTTAACATCGTATATCATCATCAATCCGTTATTTTATGTATAGTATTCCTAAGAACCATATTTTCACCGATTAAAACATAACAGCTGGGACCACGATTTTTAAACAACTCCATATTTAAAATTCAATTTGCTTGATTAAAGGTATCCTGTCTGGCCCCATCGAGTTATTTAATAAAAACATTGAGTCCAACTTGCATTTGAATTTTTTGTCTACAAATGATGAGTGGGGTTCGTTGGATACCAAACCAACTTGCATCATCATTCTTTATTCAATTATTATTAGTATAATAATCACAACATCTTACTTATCATAGGAACCGTATGAAATGAGGCGTGTACAGCGTAGTTCGAGTTAGATCAGAACAGAAAGAAATATCGTGCCTTTATTAGTAATTGTGAGATGGTGTTGGTTTTCTTCTCGGTTAATCAACAGAAACAGAAAGTAACAATAAGTAGTAGAGGTACTCGTTGATGGTTGTGAGTGGTGGTTTAAATGGGTGTCGACCGAAGTAACCAGGTGTAGACAGAAGTAGAAATAAGTATATTGCAGTAGACCTTCAATGAGGTTGGTTGCTAATTCGAAATATGAACATAAAATGGGTGTTCATGGTTGTTTCGGCGAATATGGTGGTGGCTGTGATTATGGATTTGAACAACAATAAGGAGATGATGGATTGTGGTTGCAATGGTGGTGATAGTTATGTTTCGTCGAGCAGTCGAGGCAATTAACAGAAAATGAATAATCAATGATGATGATGATAAAGATTGAATTAAGGTGACAGGTGTGTATGAAAGGTGAAATGGATGAGAATGGTGGAAGCTTCGGTTTCTAAGAACAAAAAGAGAATATGGATGATGGTTTAGTCGATGGTTGTTTCAACGGTTACAACAAATGGGTGGTGTTTAATTATTATATGATAAAGGTGATAGTTATGGTTTTCGCTAGCGATCAAATAAACAAGAAAAGAAACGGGTTGATTCTATGATGGTGATCAAGTGGGTGTTGGGTTGTTTGAGTTTTACGAATAAAGAAACAAGGGTGCTAGCTATCCAAGTAGAAGAGAGTGAGGGAGAGAAGAAGAAGAGATGATACCTTACATTCTGTATGCTCAAGTATATATATACATCCTATATCTAAAACTATATTCACCTATAACATTAATCTAATAGTTACTTATAATAATAATATAATAATGATTCTCAAAATCAATCACGGATATAATCAATCTTGCACAGTTAAATCAAATAGTAAATTCAATCATAAACGTACAGCAGCCAGTTGTTTTGGTATTTTATGCCGACACCATAGATATTTTTAATTCGCGGAATGTTATATCGTGTCCATTGCTAAACAGTTACGGATAAAAGTTCTCCGAAAAAATCCCCAAACTTTAGACTAAATATATTTAATTAATTCACTCATTACTTGTTTGAAACCTGATAAAAAAAAATTCGGAAAATATTTAGTTTATGTATTTACAAGTAGTATTTATATACATATTTATTTTCAACAATTAACTATTATTTTATTTCAATTAATATTTCAAATCATTATATATATATAAATATACATGTATCTATTTACAAATAGTTATTCGTGAATCGTCAGGCTTGGTCAAAGGATAATTGATTACATAAGTCTAATTTTCAAACTTTCTAAACTCAATATTACATATTTTTGCTTATCGCGTCGGAGACATATAGAAGATAAGGTTTAAATTTGGTCGGAAATTTCCGGGTCGTTACAGTACCCACCCGTTAAAGAAATTTCGTCCCCGAAATTTGGTAGAGGTTGTCATAAATAACAATAGGAATGTTTCCATGACGAATATGAGATGATAATGGAGTCTTATCATTATTGAGAGGTATAGATAAAACGGTTCGATCACGTGAAGCGCACGAGTTAAACTATCACAGAAGGGTGAATTGAGTAAATATGGATTTGTTCTAACCGATGACGTGGTTATGATTGATTTCCGGGATTTAAGGGATTTAAAGAAAATATTACGTAACAAGATTTGGTCCTTCGGCGATTCAGAAAATCAGGATCTTCTTTGTTTTAATGCGGCAATCTGTTTTGATTTCTCTGTCGGATACTTTACTATAAATTCACCTCTTTGTTTCCTTATTTTCTACAACTCCTATCTTTTACTCTTTCTCCTTAATTCCTAATTTAAGACATTTACCAATATGCTCCATTCTCTTCTAATCCTTGATATATTCTTAATTTTCACGTCTGTCATCCTTCTATTTCATCTACCACCGGAGGATCTTATTTACTTTCACTATTATCTTGGGACTATGGTGTTATAAATTTTCCCGTGCCTTTACGTTGCAGTACGTATTGATATATACGGTTTGTAGTTTCTGGGTGGTTGTTGGGTTTTATATCCTTCATTATTTTTCGGAGCTTCATGCTTTCGTTTTCTCTTCCCGACTTCGAGTCAAGCGAGTAATGGTCCAGAATTCGTAGGTATGAGATTCGGAATGAACATAGCTAATGCTCTAAGATAGAAATGGTGATGACAAAATTTTGATTTGTCAAATTACCAGATTATCTTGGAAAAGACCGATTCATCAAGAGAATATTTTCTTGATATGTTTAGAGATCGGATAGAATGTATGAGCCATGTAACATGGCATATGATGATAGTACTGTGAATCATCACATTCCATTAGAAACTCAACATGAGTTACTGTAATATAATGAAGTTGATCAAGTTTCATTATATTATACTAATTCATGCATCAGTTCCCAACACTGCTTCAGAACATTCTTATTTTAAACTCGAAGGTTTTAGAACTTAGAAACTAACACAGTTTCTTTTATATCGTAATGCAGATATTACGGAGTAATAAATGATTTCAGATAAGGATAGTTGTGAAAATATCTTAAGAAATATTGAGGATGAAAGATATGATAATATCTTGGAATTTCTAATGTCGAAGGAGGATGATGAAGATTGACCCTTAAGGGTTTAGATTCAGAAGCAAGGTGTTTGCTACAGAATCGTCATGATTCTTTATGTACAACTTTAGTCCTTGTAATTTGTTCAGAGTCTCCTTCACGGTTTGCTCAATCTGGTTTTCAGTACCAAATTTTCTATCGAGCGTTCCTAACACTTCCTTCTTTTATCATCATCTTTTGGTCATTAAGATCATCTACAACATGCTGCTTCGCCAACATTTTCAAAGTTATCGGATCTGGGTCATCGGTTATCAATCCAAGATGGTTTCAGGAGAATTGTATTTTTAGATGATTAAACGCTGATGGTAATATGATGGGATATAAAAAATTCTTCGATAACAATGGCGAAAGAACAACGTATATATATATATCGAGGTTATACTAAGAGTAATCTTACTGAGAAGTCGAAGTGGAGCTGTAACAAAATTAGCTTCTTGAAAAGGAATTGTAGGGTTGTTTTTGCTAATAAATGGCAAAGGATTCAACACAATATGTGTTAAACTATGAATTTGGATTTGAGAGTTTTTCAGGTGCATAAATCTTTCTTCCGTAGATGAAGTGCGGTTGGTTCATCTTTCCGATCGAGGTGTTTTCAATAATCATGAAAAGTTGTGAATGCGAATTGTAATCGTCAAGATACAAATGAGGTTTAAAATAGAATCAAGTGGCAAACTTGAAGAATTGTTTAGTTTCATATGTTATAATCAGCATTTTAACTCATTTTAATTGTCCAAAGTTAGCAGTCTAATAGTCCGATTGTCCAATGGTCCAATAAATTAATATATAAATTATATATATAATATTCGAATTATTTAATACGTATCGTGACCCGTGTACCGGTCTCAGTGTCGATCACAACTCAAAGTATATATATATTTTGGAATCAACTCCGACCCTGTATAGCCAACTCCCATCTTCACATATAGAGTGTCTACGGTTGTTCCGAAATATATATATAGATGGGTCAATATGATAAGTCGAAACCTTGTATACGTGTCCCGTTATTTAAAATGCGTAAAATAAATTAATATATATCATGACCCATTATACAACGTGTTGTCTCAGAATTAATCCGACATATTTTTGTACATGTGTCCCGACGGTATGTAAAGTGCAGAAATTAAAATTGCGAGAATGTAAATTGCGATAAATTAAATGTTAATCAGTTAGCTGGGAACAGTTAGCCGGAACAGTTAGCGTGGATTCCTATCACAATTTCAATTAGTTAATCCGTTTGTTTCTAACAAATTTTATTATATCCAATGTTTTCTTCATTATGCCACTTGTTGGATTCTGATAGGTCAAAATCCAAATATGAAATTTGAATAGAAATGGTTATTCTGTGGTGAACGGATACGTATATCGGTAGTTGTAAGTAGGATAGTAAATGATCGTTGAATCAGATTCGAAGAATGTACAGTATAACTTATTAATGTGAATTCTAAATATTCCTCGGGTACTACCCACCCGTTAAAATATTTTCATCATTAACAGTTTGTACGAAAGAATTTTTAATTACAATCTTTATGAAAATATACTTGCATATATATTTTCTTCAGATGTAATCATAGATTTAATGAGTCAATAAGATATTAAACTCATCAGGTTTATTGTTAATACTAGATTACATAATCTCTAAAGCATTAAAGATTACTTAGTCGCTATATTGAACGAAGGTAATGAAGTAGAATGGTACGTAAATCGAAGATAATCGATGTAGAACGATATGTAGAACGAAAATAAGGTTGATAGAGCGATACGTAGGATGGTTATTATACTCGAGGTGTAATTTGTGACGTTGAGATTTACGACGTGGTTGTGGTTTGAGGGTGATAAGGATACCATTGACGTTGATGATGGTGATATGGATTATGCTGCTGGTGCTGCTGCTGGTGTTTGTAATCTCCGCACCAGATTCTCCAAAATCATTACTCGAGCACGTAGTTCGTTAACTTCTTATATTATGTTGGGATGATTGATGATTGAAACGAGCGGATGAGTAAGATTCGAAATGTATAATCATGACGGGATACTCTAGAAAGAAGAGAGGAAATGATGTTTCGAACAGGTTCGCCGGTAAGCGCTTCAAATTTATTGTCAAAAGAGCAATTTGGTGAATGGAAAGAATCTTCGAGGTGAAATGATTTTCTAATAAAGAATGATATTCTAACTTCATAGCATATCCATATTTATGGTACTAAAGATTTTGTAGACTATAGAGGAACCTACGGCATATATTAGGCAAGTCTACAGATGCGCTATGATATGAATTATCAGATACGCTAAGATATGAATTTTTGTCTATACACTATCTATGCACTAAATGCAGTAAGACGTGTATAGACTTAAGAATGATAAGCAGGCAATTCCCTAAGGATAATAAGCAGATGGTTTCCGACTAGAAATGATAAGCAAAACTTTTAACATGCAGACACGGTCAAAGTCCAGACTCTCTAATGTATCCTAACAACTACCAGTTAGACACACTAATGCAAGGCCTGGTTCGCTAAGACCAACGCTCTGATACCAACTGAAAGGACCGGTCCTAATCCTCCCGGACGTAGTCTTCAACAGTTGGTCCCATTGCGATGATCGACTCCAAATAATAACTTTAACATGAGCAAATGCACAGCGGAAGACTTAATTCGTACCTGAGAATAACATGCTTTAAAATGTCAACATAAAGTTGGTGAGATATATAGGTTTGATGCTAGCAGCGTAATATCTATGGACCACAAGATTTCATATACATACATAATACACTCGCAAGTGTATGGAAAAGACGTTGAGCACTTGGTAACCATACTTAACTAAAAGTCACAGCAGCATACTCTTAAATAAACCCTACACCGTACCAAAGTGTAGTAACGAGAACGAAGTACTGTGCAACCGTTAAATGCTGGTCGTCCAGCCCGATTGGGGATGTCAGCCCGATAGATCTATCAACAGGATTCGCGTTTACGCTCCTCACGTAATTAGCAGTTACCAAGTATAAAGAGATATGCCATGGTACAACTCAACGTAGAATTTATTTTTGATCACTTGTGTCCATAACGTAAATCATTTATAAAAGTAGCGCATGTATTCTCAGCTCAAAAATATTTAGAGATTAAAAGGGACTATATACTCACCATACTGTATTTTGTAGTAAAAATACATATAACACCATTGAACACGTATAAGGTTGGCCTCGGATTCACGAACCTATATCACGTATATATATTAATACCTAATTGAAGTCAAATAATTTCACCTATTGATTATATAATACTTATATAATAAATGTTAATGTCTACTTAATATTTTATGTAATATTATTATAATTATGTATCAAATAATTTTTATATGTATTTTAAAATTTTGTTAATAATAATAAAATTGCTAATTTAATAATAAAAAAAATTTGATAATTATAATAATAATAATAATTAATAATAATTAATAATGCTTTTAAATTTTAATTTTAATAAAAAGATTTTAATAATAATGATAATTCTAATATTAGTTTTCATGATAATACTTAATAATTAGTAATAATAATATCTACCTCATGTAAGTAGACTTTTTAAAAAAAATGCCACCAGCAGGAATCGAACCTAAGACCTCTCATAAACCCGAACACCTTGTAAACCATACATCCATTTCTATTTTTCTGATTTGTATTGATATCCATTATATACAACTCTTATTGTTTTGATCCAATCAGCAAAACTTTCGGCCTAATACTAAACCCAAGTTCACGGCCCAACTATACTAACCCACACGGCCCAAACAGCAAATATTCCGGCCCAACAGTTTCTTTTGTTGAAAAAAATATACTATAGTGGCCTGGGTTCGAACCCAAGACCTTCTGTTACACGCCCACGCAAATGAACCACTCCTCTACTGCTTGCTTATCTGATTTCTTTCTCTTAAATTTAATTAACCGTTACATTTCTGTTTCTCTTTCCTTTTCTTCCTAACATTAATCGACCAAGTCATACTTTGCTAATCATGAACAGAAACATAATCTAGCGACTATATTATGACCCTATTATCATACGATCATATCTAGTCACCATTTTATCATAACCACGTTATCCATAAACATAACATAATCACCTTCGATATTATAATTGTGCTAATCATCATCATCATCATCATCATCATAAACAAGTTATCATCATTCGGTTACTCTAATTATCATCATCAGGATCCTCATCAACTTCTTTATACCGTAACATCAGAATCATAATCATATCTTAATTATATCATACTCATAATCATTTTTTTTAACATCGTATATCATCATCAATCCGTTATTTTATGTATAGTATTCCTAAGAACCATATTTTCACCGATTAAAACATAACAGCTGGGACCACGATTTTTAAACAACTCCATATTTAAAATTCAATTTGCTTGATTAAAGATATCCTGTCTGGCCCCATCGAGTTATTTAATAAAAACATTGAGTCCAACTTGCATTTGAATTTTTTGTCTACAAATGATGAGTGGGGTTCGTTGGATACCAAACCAACTTGCATCATCATTCTTTATTCAATTATTATTAGTATAATAATCACAACATCTTACTTATCATAGGAACCGTATGAAATGAGGCGTGTACAGCGTAGTTCGAGTTAGATCAGAACAGAAAGAAATATCGTGCCTTTATTAGTAATTGTGAGATGGTGTTGGTTTTCTTCTCGGTTAATCAACAGAAACAGAAAGTAACAATAAGTAGTAGAGGTACTCGTTGATGGTTGTGAGTGGTGGTTTAAATGGGTGTCGACCGAAGTAACCAGGTGTAGACAGAAGTAGAAATAAGTATATTGCAGTAGACCTTCAATGAGGTTGGTTGCTAATTCGAAATATGAACATAAAATGGGTGTTCATGGTTGTTTCGGCGAATATGTTGGTGGCTGTGATTATGGATTTGAACAACAATAAGGAGATGATGGATTGTGGTTGCAATGGTGGTGATAGTTATGTTTCGTCGAGCAGTCGAGGCAATTAACAGAAAATGAATAATCAATGATGATGATGATAAAGATTGAATTAAGGTGACAGGTGTGTATGAAAGGTGAAATGGATGAGAATGGTGGAAGCTTCGGTTTCTAAGAACAAAAAGAGAATATGGATGATGGTTTAGTCGATGGTTGTTTCAACGGTTACAACAAATGGGTGGTGTTTAATTATTATATGATAAAGGTGATAGTTATGGTTTTCGCTAGCGATCAAATAAACAAGAAAAGAAACGGGTTGATTCTATGATGGTGATCAAGTGGGTGTTGGGTTGTTTGAGTTTTACGCATAAAGAAACAAGGGTGCTAGCTATCCAAGTAGAAGAGAGTGAGGGAGAGAAGAAGAAGAGATGATACCTTACATTCTGTATGCTCAAGTATATATATACATCCTATATCTAAAACTATATTCACCTATAACATTAATCTAATAGTTACTTATAATAATAATATAATAATGATTCTCAAAATCAATCACGGATATAATCAATCTTGCACAGTTAAATCAAATAGTAAATTCAATCATAAACGTACAGCAGCCAGTTGTTTTGGTATTTTATGCCGACACCATAGATATTTTTAATTCGCGGAATGTTATATCGTGTCCATTGCTAAACAGTTACGGATAAAAGTTCTCCGAAAAAATCCCCAAACTTTAGACTAAATATATTTAATTAATTCACTCATTACTTGTTTGAAACCTGATAAAAAAAAATTCGGAAAATATTTAGTTTATGTATTTACAAGTAGTATTTATATACATATTTATTTTCAACAATTAACTATTATTTTATTTCAATTAATATTTCAAATCATTATATATATATAAATATACATGTATCTATTTACAAATAGTTATTCGTGAATCGTCAGGCTTGGTCAAAGGATAATTGATTACATAAGTCTAATTTTCAAACTTTCTAAACTCAATATTACATATTTTTGCTTATCGCGTCGGAGACATATAGAAGATAAGGTTTAAATTTGGTCGGAAATTTCCGGGTCGTTACACATAATATATAATACAAGTTGATTAAGTTATGGTTGGAATAGATTTGTTACCAATTTTCACGTAGCTAAAATGAGAAAAATTATCCAATCTTGTTTTACCCATAACTTCTTCATTTTAAATCCGTTTTGAGTGAATCAAATTGCTATGGTTTCATATTAAACTCTATTTTATGAATCTAAACAGAAAAAGTATAGGTTTATAGTCGGAAAAATAAGTTACAAGTCATTTTTGTAAAGGTAGTCATTTCAGTCGAAAGAACGACGTCTAGATGACCATTTTAGAAAACATGCTTCCACTTTGAGTTTAACCATAATTTTTGGATATAGTTTCATGTTCATAATAAAAATCATTTTCTCAGAATAACAACTTTTAAATCAAAGTTTATCATAGTTTTTAATTTACTAACCCAAAACAGCCCGCGGTGTTACTACGACGGCGTAAATCCGGTTTTACGGTGTTTTTCGTGTTTCCGGGTTTTAAATCATTAAGTTAGCATATCATATAGATATAGAACATGTGTTTAGTTGATTTTAAAAGTCAAGTTAGAAGGATTAACTTTTGTTTGCGAACAAGTTTAGAATTAACTAAACTATGTTCTAGTGATTACAAGTTTAAACCTTCGAATAAGATAGCTTTATATGTATGAATCGAATGATGTTATGAACATCATTACTACCTTAAGTTCCTTGGATAAACCTACTGGAAAAGAGAAAAATAGATCTAGCTTCAACGGATCCTTGGATGGCTCGAAGTTCTTGAAGCAGAATCATGACACGAAAACAAGTTCAAGTAAGATCATCACTTGAAATAAGATTGTTATAGTTATAGAAATTGAACCAAAGTTTGAATATGATTATTACCTTGTATTAGAATGATAACCTACTGTAAGAAACAAAGATTTCTTGAGGTTGGATGATCACCTTACAAGATTGGAAGTGAGCTAGCAAACTTGAAAGTATTCTTGATTTTATGTAACTAGAACTTGTAGAATATATGAAGAACACTTAGAACTTGAAGATAGAACTTGAGAGAGATCAATTAGATGAAGAAAATTGAAGAATGAAAGTGTTTGTAGGTGTTTTTGGTCGTTGGTGTATGGATTAGATATAAAGGATATGTAATTTTGTTTTCATGTAAATAAGTCATGAATGATTACTCATATTTTTGTAATTTTATGAGATATTTCATGCTAGTTGCCAAATGATGGTTCCCACATGTATTAGGTGACTCACATGGGCTGCTAAGAGCTGATCATTGGAGTGTATATACCAATAGTACATACATCTAAAAGCTGTGTATTGTACGAGTACGAATACGGGTGCATACGAGTAGAATTGTTGATGAAACTGAACGAGGATGTAATTGTAAGCATTTTTGTTAAGTAGAAGTATTTTGATAAGTGTATTGAAGTCTTTCAAAAGTGTATAAATACATATTAAAACACTACATGTATATACATTTTAACTGAGTCGTTAAGTCATCGTTAGTCATTACATGTAAGTGTTGTTTTGAAACCTTTAGGTTAACGATCTTGTTAAATGTTGTTAACCCAATGTTTATAATATCAAATGAGATTTTAAATTATTATATTATCATGATATTATCATGTATGAATATCTCTTAATATGATATATATACATTAAATGTCTTTACAACGATAATCGTTACATATATGTCTCGTTTAAAAATCATTAAGTTAGTAGTCTTGTTTTTACATATGTAGTTCATTGTTAATATACTTAATGATATGTTTACTTATCATAGTATTATGTTAACTATATATATATCCATATATATGTCATCATATAATTTTTACAAGTTTTAACGTTCGTGAATCACCGGTCAACTTGGATGGTCAATTGTCTATATGAAACATATTTCAATTAATCAAGTCTTAACAAGTTTGATTGCTTAACATGTTGGAAACATTTAATCATGTAAATATCAATCTCAATTAATATATATAAACATGGAAAAGTTCGGGTCACTACAGCTACCGAGAAGATCGTATAGATCAAAGGAAGGTTAAGAATCGCCAGGAGTCGGCAAAAGAGTTATGCCGAGGTTAGAAGAAAATATTTAGAATTTCAAGTTGGTGATCTTGGCATGTTAAAGGTATCACTCTAGAAGGGTGTGGTACAATTTGGTAAGAGAGGAAAGTTGAATCCTCGATTTGTTGGACCGTTTGAGATTATCGAAAGAATTGGACCCGTGACTTATCGTTTGAAATTGCCACAAGAGCTTAGCATTTTTCATAACGTTTTCATGTATCGAATCTGAAGGAGTGTTTGCCCGAGGCCAATGAAGCCATTCTTCTTGATGAACTTCATGTTGATAAACAACTCCAATTTATTGAGGAACCTGTTGAAATTATGGATCGGGAGGTTAAGACTCTCAAACAGAGTAGAATTCCTATTGTTCGAGTTAGATGGAATGCCAGACGCGGTCCCGAGTTCACTTGGGAGCGTAAAGATCAGATGAAGCAGAAGTACCCGCATTTGTTCCCAGATGCCGAGTCAACCCCTGCACCTGCTTAAATTTCGAGACGAAATTTCCGTAACGGGAAGGTATTGTAACGACCCTACTTTTTCCATTATCTTTTACCGTTAATTATTTAACGATCGTTAATTATTATTCGTGTCACGTCATTTCTATGACCTATATTATTATTTTTATAATAGTATATTAATTATTATGTGTTATATGAATATTTGTATTCATATTTTAAGTTGTACGTTTCTACGTGTCGTGGATTTCAATCCGGCGAATCTTTTCGTTTTTCAAACCAACGGTCAGACTTTTAGGATTTTTAAATCCAAATTATTTTAAATATGATATTTTGATGTCATATGATTATATATAATATTTATATATTTTATTTATCGCGTGTGCGTTATCTCTCCGATTATTTAATCGCGTAGCGGTGTTTTCGCGTTTCGGGCTTCGTTCGGGCATTCGGGCCACAAGCAATTATACATATTATCATTTTGGGCTAATGGGGCCCAACCCATGTGAAAATTTCATCCAAACTCCATCAAGGGGGGGTTTTGTGCATTTTTTTTGGAAATTAGCACTAATTAGAAACAAAACCTCTTTTCTCCATTTCAAGTAAATATTTTATTTCATTTTTTTCCTCTCCTCTTTTTCTTCCTCTTGAGCCATCACCTGCACCACCAATAATCATCATCGTCTTTTTATTTCAAGCTTGAAGATTTAGGGCTTTCATCATTTCCGGATTCACCGTATCGAGCTCTACGCGTTCATGTCATCCATTTCTTGATTAGGGTATAAACCCTAACTCTAGATTTTCAATTTTTCTTATTTTTTTCTATTTTATGTGTTATATTGATAGTATGATGATTACATGTTATTGTATTTATGATTGTATGCATAGAAATGCTCAAATATATATGTTTTCGGTTTGATTGAATTGGGACAGCAGCTTTTTCATTCATTTATGGTTGTGTAACTGATATAAAAGTGAAATTAAAGTATCTAGATGAGTTCCTCTCATCAAGACATTAATTTTAGACTCCGGATTCATGTCATTTCAATTCCCGGAACTCTAGATATGATTAAAATGGTGTTTTGTTAAGATTAAATTGTGAAAACGAATTGGTACAGGTATGGTCCGACTTTATGATCATTTTTAGAGTCTTTAGGGTGTACTAGTGTGTTAGTAATGATGATGGGATGAACTTTCATGTTCGGGCCATCGAAATCCGAGCCACGGATCACCCGTTATGACTAAAGCACGTTTTTGAGCGGATTGAAGATCCAAACTGATTAGTGGCAGTAAGTCACGACTTGTTTGCTGTTCTTGGGGTGTTCTTTAGCACACTAAGGTGTCGGGTGAGTTGGTTAGGCGAAGATATATATAAGACTCGCCGAAAACTGATTCCCGGGGCTCAAGTTATGACCCGATAAACTTTTAATTAAAACTTATGGTTATTAATTATGACTTATGATAAAAATAATGATTTTCATTATTAATAAATTACTTATGATATAAAAAGTAATTAATTTAATTTAAGACTTATGATATATATTTATTATATCATTTATTAATTACTTATGATTTAATTAAACATTTAATTAAACTTATGATTAATAATACTTTTATTATTAATGAAAAATACTTATGGTAAGTATTAAACTTATATTATGAGATTATTATAATAAGACTTATAATAAGGATTCATTAATTATTTAATTATTATAAGGCTTAGTTATTATTTAATTATAATTTAATTATTAAATACTTATGATTTAATAATTAAAATTAGAAACTTATGATATGATTAATAATTCATTATTAATTAATAATACTTATGATATGACTTAAAATTTATTATTAATTAATAATACTTATATTATGATTAGTATTTAATTAATTAATTAAATACTTACGTTATATTAATTATATCATTTAAACTTATGTTAGCTTTAATAATTCATTTTAATTTAATTAAACTTATGTTATGACATAATTATACATAATTAACTTTAATTAACATTATAACTTATATTATTATTATAACTTACACTTTTAAAATTAATATTGACTATGTTTGACCAAGTTTGACTTTTGAGTTGACTTTCGGTTGACTTTGACTTTCAGTTGACTTTTGTTGACTTTCTAAATAAGGAAACTTTCCTAACTTAAAACTTTCTAAAAATAGAAACTTTCTAAATTTGGAAACTTTTCAAAAATAAAAACTTTCCAAAAATAAAAACTTTCCAAAAATAGAAACTCTCCAAAAATGGAAACCTGCTAAAAATAGAAACTTTCTAAAAATAGAATGTGTGTGTCCGTACGCTGTTCCGATCAAACCGATGCATGTTGAGTATTGTTCTATGTCTACTTGCAACATGTACAATAACTATCATACTAAGACTTGACCTAAGTTAGTTATTTATATCGACCTTCTTTATTTATAGGTCGGCGTTGTGATCATTCCTGATCACTTTACTTTATTGATGTTCGCATTTTTGTGTGGTTTCTTCATTTGCTATTAAGGTGAGTTATAGTCCCATTTTCTATTTTAAATCTTTTGGGATGAGAATACATGCAATTTATTTTATATTTTGGACACAAGTGAAAGTTGGTTTAAATTATTCATTGTGAGTTGAACAAAAATATTCCCTAGTCTGGTAACTGTAATCACTGGTTTCTACTAGTGAACGCGAATCCTACGGATAGATCTATCGGGTTTGACAACCCCATTTCGAGCTAGTCGCGCTAGCAATTTATAATCGGAATGTTTAGTACTTCGTAATTTGTTGTAGATACACTTGTTCGGTGTATATTATTTATTGTGTTTGGCAAGGGTAAATAAATGGTTAAGTCGTTACCAGGTGGCTCACGGTAAATGGAATAATGTTTTTATATGTTTTCTAGCATATAATTTTGTGGCCCAAAAAGGAGTTTTTATGTTTTCAAACATAAATTTTTACGGTTTAAATTAAATATTGTTTGCAATATTAAACCTATAATTCACTCAACATTTTTGTTGACAGTTACTCGCATGTTTTATTCTCAGGTTCATGATTGATTGCTTCCGCTGTGCTTAGAGAGTCTGCATATTTATGATGGCAGCTTTTGTTAAACATTAACTTGCATTCTATTTTGATACATTTAATAGTGGATGTTGTTGACTTTGTTTAGGTCAACTTTTGATTAAGTAATAATGTATGATTTTTCTAAACTTACATATTTTGGTAGGTTTCCTTTATAGGAAATCATTTTTAAATAAAGAATGCAAGGTTATTTATCAAATTCATATAGAGTTATGATCAAGCTGTGGGACCAAGATAACGATGGTCGTCAAGTGTACTTTGACGGGTCGTTAAAACTCCCATAACACACCACTACCAACCATGACATACTTCTTCCTCATTACATACCCTACAAAATTAATTAAATAACTAAATTTACAATTTTAATAGCAATATGTACAAGTTTATGCAAATTAAATAAGAAAGAGAAAAGCATCCGTCCTGAACTCCTGATTTGTGCTTGTGGAAGAAAAAAAGGAGGGCGACAAGGTGAGGGCGGTGGAGGGCAAGCCTAGGACAAGAGAATGCCATCGGTGCCCTGACATGACATTCTTGATGACATTGCCCATCATTTGCTGATGGAAATGGTCTAAGAAAGTAAAGAAATAAAGAAGTGTTGGTGGAGGTTCGTTTTCATACAAGAACACTCTTACCCATGCATCGGGGGCATATTCGGCATCCCACCACTTTACACGATTGAAGGGTTATAGTATTTAATTTTTTTTTTTAACAGTATTTGATATGATCACCTTAACATTTCTTTATACCATACCATTTGGATCGATAATACATTAATACGTAGTAGAAACAATATAAACAAAATGAAATATGATAAACATAGATTACAGAAGCACTCTTTTCCATGTGAAAAAAAAGAGTGGATGGGTATTCTCTTTATCTTTTTTTCCTTTTGTAAGTGAAAGATGAGATCTTTCTTTCTTTTGCTTTTCTATCAGATCGACCTCGCTTTTAGACTATTCCATCATCATCATTATCATATATTTATATTTTAAATTTATAATTATAATAATAAAGGTTGAAGAATTCGGATCTCGGGGAGATCTCGTTTGAACTTTTTTAGGGAGATCTCGGCATCTCGGAATAATCTCGGGGAGATCTCGGACGTTACCTTACGTTGACTTTATAATTTTTTAAATAAAATTATACATAAAAACGTAAATATATGTATATCTTTATACATTTTTACGAGATTTTACAAAAATATCCGAGAAATGAGCGAGAAAATCTTAAAAATTACGAATTTTACAAGAAAATCCGAGAAATCGTGGCCTTGACTAAGTTTGACCATGTTGACCGAGAAATCTCGGGAGATGAAGATCCCGTCTCGATTGCCTTCTAAAAACGAGATCTCGGGGGAGAGATCTCGGGAGATTTACAACACTGATAATAATAACCAACCAACACTCTTGGTCCTTCTTGATTCCATGCAGTTTATTTGTAGAACATCAAATGAAGGGATTGATAATAAATACTCCGTACAAAACACTGTAATGAATTAATGATAAATGGATTATAGTCTTCTTTTTCTAATTTCTTACACATACATCTCTACTATCACCACATTGTTCCATTCCCCAACACTACCTTTTGTATAATACGTAGTAAATCATATAAATAAATAATACATACGGGGTTACATATTTCATTTGATTAATTCAATTCAGTTTTAATTTAACCATTAATGCGGACATGATTTGATTAATTCGGTTTTATTATCATCATCCATACCTTTATATATATGTATATTATCTATGCGAGTCACTAGATATATATGTATATATACGTCATCTTCACCAATCATGATATAATAAGTAAACATTCATACATTCTTCATGCATGATCCAAAGTGCATATTTCACCACCTCTTCCCTAGCTACCCTACTTTTTCATTCAAAGTAGAATAAAACCCCTTGATTAAAGAAAGCTAAAGGGTGATTTTGTTACTTTAAAGTCTACAGATAGAGAGAATCAACTTGATAATTCCTCCTAATCTCAAAACACCAACTTTTACCAAAACCAAACGTACCATTATCCAAACAAGTGTACAACCTTTGATCAACAACGTACTACTTTTAACGCACATTGAAATGCTCTATAAACAATATGAAATTACCTCTATGAAACTTTATATTTCTGTTATATACAAGGGCTGTCTCTATTCTTTTTTCTTCACCCTTTACTCTCTCTTATTTCACATTTAGTTAAAGAAGGTATTGATAGCTACAGATATTACCAATTCCATTTCTTCTTTTTTTTCATTTCTCACCACTTTTAGAAACAAAAGAAAACAAATAAAGGGTAAAAGGAAGGGTTTAGCTTCTACCTTGAATTTCAAGACACTCTTTGAAGATGTTTGATTCTTTGACAGTTTGACCCTTCAAGTTAATCAGATTCCTTTAACTTTTTCCAATCCTTTTCAAAAAACCCAATTTAATTCCATCCAATAAATCCTTTTGTTTCTTCTACAAATCCATCCAAACTAATTCACCATAAACCATCTTTAACAAACAAAAAAACACCCACCAAAAATGTTGTCTTTGTTTGTCATAATCACAACACTATGTTTCTCAATTCCTTCCTCTGTTTCCACTGATTTTGATGCCTTAGTCACACTCAAACAAGGCTTTGATTCCATTCCTTTTGCTTTAAATACATGGAATTCCTCTAGCCCTACTTCTATTTGTTTATGGGTTGGAATTAAATGCTTCCAAAACAGAGTAATTTCACTAAATTTGTCAAATATGAGAATTCAAGGCTCTGTTTCCCCTGTTTTTTCATCTCTGGATCATCTCACCGAGCTTACTCTAGACGGAAACGACTTCATCGGAGAATTCAATCCCTCAAACTTAACTTCTATTCGATTCATAAACATTTCGAATAACGCATTTAGTGGTGGCTTGGATTGGAATTACTTAAGCTTACCAAATCTAGAAGTTCTTGATGTCTACAACAATAATTTTTCATTTCCCCTGCCTACTGAAATCGCAAGCCTTAAAAAGCTTAAGCATTTTGATTTAGGTGGGAATTACTTTTATGGTAAAATCCCCAAAATCTACGGTAACTTAGCAACATTGGAGTACTTATCACTAGCAGAAAATGATCTACATGGAAAGATTCATGTACAATTGGGTAATCTAACAAACTTAAAAGAGATTTACTTGGGTTATTACAATGTTTTTGAAGGTGGTATCCCCAAAGAGTTTGGAAATTTAGTTAGTCTAATTCACATGGATCTTTCATCATGTGAACTAGACGGACCAATTCCACCCGAACTCGGAAATTTGAATTCCCTTGACACCATTTACCTTCATATTAATCGCCTTTCGGGACCAATTCCGAAACAACTTGGAAACCTAACAACTTTAACGTATCTTGATCTTTCTGCCAATGCACTTTCAGGCGAAATTCCGATTGAGTTTGCGAATCTTAAGCAACTGAAGCTTTTGAATGTTTTCATGAATAGATTACATGGGTGTGTTGGGAAATTACGGTTTCACTAATTCCCACCACCCAGCCCAACAATAATAGTAAAGAAATAAGAACAATACACAACACAAGATTTAACGTGGAAACTCCAAAACAGGAGAAAAACCACCGGCCCCCAAAGAGAGAAATACACTATATCACAAATTGTTACAATGATATAGACGATTCTCTTAAGCCAACTACACTCTCCAAAATATTTAACTAATACAACTCTCAAACAAGGGTAAGAAAGAAAGAAATAATCAAATACTTAAAGTGTATTGATTGGTGCGATTTGGAATGAAGACTTATCCCCTCTTATATAACCAAGTCACTCACCCCTCACATCTTCCTCCCACCAATGTGGGATAAACATATCTTCTACTAGCCAAAATAAACCAACAAATCTCCACCTTTTGGATAGAAGAAGATAACCATGCTTCCACATTGCAAGGATAACCGATGTAGACGCTTCCTCGACGACAACTTCAAGATCATCATCTTCATGCCGTTGACATTATCTCCCAAGAGACAAAACTTGCATCTTCATCGAACATTGTCTAAACCGACAATCATTGTCATCACAAACAATCATAACTCTTAACAAGAATTATCATACTCCACCATTAAGAGTATACCACTTAGAATATCACATTCCAAGCATTTCACCTCGGCACATGTTGTTGAACAACCAGCTGAAACTTTATGGTGCAACTTCCTTGTTTGGCTTTCCCGAAAGTCCCATCAGCTACAACATCAGTTTCCACCACACAACCTGCATAAATGCCAAACCAATGCCCATGTGTAATTGTGGAACCGTTAACGAACATCCCTTTCCACGGTGGCGCGGACACACCATGAGGATGACGTGACTTCAGAGGAATTCGTCACTCTCCGTAACAACGGAGACAATGTTAGCGTCTTTGGAGCCATTTGCCGGATTAGCTCCACCGGGACAATTAACCCTTACATGTCCAGTCTTCCCGCACTTCCAGCATGTCAGATTCTTTCTAGAGTTTCTCTTCTGCCTATCCGAACACAACACTATCGTATCTCCTGATGACGAGACCCTGTTACCTTCCAGTCTTTTCTCCTCGGATAGGAGCTTGCTAGTAACGTCTTCAAACTTCAGAGTTTTCTTCCCATACATCAAAATTGGTTTCATGTGTTCATAAGACGATGATAAAGATAATATCAACCTCAAAGCTTTATCTTCATCATCCGTTTTAACTCCAATAGCCTCCAGTTCTGAAACAATACCGTTAAGAATACTTAGATGATCTGAAATCTTTGAACCCCCATCCATACGCAGAGTATGAAATTGTTCTTTAAGACACAACCGATTTGGGATGCTCTTGCCCTGGTACAACTGCTCTAGTTTAACCCAAAGCTCCTTTGCCGTTGATAACCCGTGCACATTTGCAAGCACGTTCTTTGCAAGACACAAACGAATCGCACTTGCTGCCCTCAAATCCATATCATCCCATTCTTCTTCATCGAACTTACTGCTAGAATCACTGCCAGGAACAAGGGTGGGTTTACCCTTCAAAGCCTTGTGTAAACCGGACTGAATCAACACATCCTTGACTTGAACCTGCCATAAGCCAAAATTGATCATCCCATCAAATTTCTCTACATTAAACCTCATTGGACTGAACTTCGACATCGTATCCGTATCCTATAGACAACACTTTCTCTGATTTTGCTCACGTTTCGAATAGCCAAAAGATGTAGCAGGTAGCCAAGACCCTTTAAATCGGAAATCCACAACTCGCCACTAACAAATCCAACTATTACTACGAATCAGAAAAAATATTGTCTAATCAGATACCCTATACGATCAATAGAACTCATTTCTGATGTGGACGATCCACTCCCGTGGCAACCACAGAGCATACTCCGACTCCTATAACCGAGACCCCCGTCAAACCTGACGCTCTGATACCAGTTGTTGGGAAATTACGGTCTCACTAATTCCCACCACCCAGCCCAACAATAATAGTAAAGAAATAAGAACAATACACAACACAAGATTTAACGTGGAAACTCCAAAACAGGAGAAAAACCACCGGCCCCCAAAGAGAGAAATACACTATATCACAAATTGTTACAATGATATAGACGACTCTCTTAAGCCAACTACACTCTCCAAAATATTTAACTAATACAACTCTCAAACAAGGGTAAGAAAGAAAGAAATAATCAAATACTTAACTTGTATTGATTGGTGCGATTTGGAATGAAGACTTAGCCCCTCTTATATAACCAAGTCACTCACCCCTCACATCTTCCTCCCACCAATGTGGGATAAACATATCTTCTACTAGCCAAAATAAACCAACAGGGTCAATACCGAATTTTGTAGCAGAGTATACGGAACTCGAAACTCTTGGTCTTTGGAGCAATAATTTCACGGGTGTGATTCCTGAGAATCTTGGTCGGAATCAGAATCTTCGTGAGCTCGATTTTTCGTCTAATAAGCTCACGGGGACTATTCCTCGTGATCTTTGTGCTTCTAAACAGTTAAGAATTGTGATTCTATTGAAGAATTTCTTGTTTGGTTCGGTTCCAGATGATTTGGGCTCGTGTTCGAGTCTAGTTAGAGTGAGATTAGGTGAGAATTACTTGAATGGTAGCATTCCTGATGGTTTGATTTACTTGCCAGAGTTGAATTTATTAGAGCTGCAAAATAATTACTTGTCGGGTAATTTATCCGAATATCAAAATTCTTCTTCAAGGCTGGTTAAGTTAATTCAGCTTAATTTATCAAACAATCAACTTTCGGGGTCTTTACCGGTTTCACTTTCAAATTTCTCTTCCCTCCAAATCTTTTTAATTGCCGGGAATAGATTATCAGGCCTAATCCCTACAACTATTGGACAACTCCGTCAAGTTTCAAATCTCGATTTAAGTGAGAATTCCTTGTCCGGGAAAATCCCACCCGATATTGGAAATTGTATCCATCTCACCTATCTTGATTTGAGCCAGAATAATCTTTCTGGCTTCATTCCACACGAAATTTCAAATATCCGAATTTTAAATTATTTAAATGTTTCGAGAAATCACTTGAATGATTCTATTCCTAAGTCTATTGAAACGATGAGAAGTCTCACAGTTGCTGATTTTTCGTTCAACAACCTCGCAGGTGAGCTACCCGAAACCGGCCAGTTTTCATTTTTTAATGCCTCTTCCTTCGCGGGTAATCCTCTACTTTGTGGTCAGTTATTAAACAGGTCTTGCAATGTTAGCGGAATCACGAATTCCGCTAACAAAAAGTCAGGAAGGTTCAAGTTGATATTGGTACTCAGTCTCCTTATATGCTCTCTTGTATTTTCTATTGTTGCGGTGTTAAAAGCTAGATCATTTAGAAAATCGGGTTTACACATTTGGGAGATGACATCCTTCCAAAAGCTTGAGTTTACAGTTTTTGACGTTTTTGAATGTATTAAAGACGGTAACGTGATAGGAAGAGGTGGAGCTGGAATCGTCTACCAAGGTGAATGTAACATCCCGCATTTTTCCGTTAAATTATTTTAACGCCCGTCTTTTTCTTTTTAAATAATACCCTTCATATCTAGATTCGTATCCTTTGTTAAGTAACATTTTAAATATTCTCGTTATCGGATTTTTAATATCTCCCGTACTTCCGTGTAATTTAAAATAATTCGTTTGGTCAATTCACGCACCCGCAACCGAACGCGAGGGACTAGTTTCGCCATTGGAGCAAAGATGTGACTAGCTTGACTAGTCAACACCCACCTCCCCATTTTCCTTTTCATTTTCATTTCCATTTTCTTTCTATACTTTCCAATTTTCTCTCAAACACCACTACAAAGAATCATCATCTAAATTCGGATTTGGAAGCTTCAACCAAAACAAAATACATATTTGGAATCCTCTCTTCATCCTCTTCAATTTGATACCAACTTCATCTCATTTGGGTAACTTTCTAAAATCACTAATTTTATGTGTTCTTGAGATTTTTGAGTTATAAAGTTGTTAATTAGTGTCTATGGCTCATTGTGATGTCGTGTATGTAATTTGTATGCTCGATTCGTTGTTTTTGGTGTAACTAGTTCAATATGAAAATTACTTGCTAAATCCTTGATTTTGGATGATCAAATGTTGTTAGATTGTTAAAGTGCATGTTTTAAAAGTTTTACTAGTATCATTAGCTTCATTTTGATGTATAGGTTGATTAAGGAAACTCCAAGAACATGATTAGTGATTTTGTGAACTTGGATTAGGGTTTGATAAGCTTTAGATGAACTTTTGATGCACCAAATGCTATGAAATATTGTAGATAAGAATTTTGTTGCAATGTGTGTATGATTACCTTCGAAACGGCATATCATACATGTAAATTGGTTGCCCGAATCATAAAATGCGTTTTAGAACTTGAAACTTTGATTATGAACGTTTAATGCGGTTTTTGGTTGTTGTTAGTGATGAATTGCTTGATGAAATGTGCTTAGTTGTTTTCCTTGTCAAATTACCTTTCTAATGATATAGGTTATGCGTTTTAAGTGTTTTCGGTGCATGAAATGTGTTATATTGTATTTTGGTTCGTGACTTGGACCATTTTTCTGCAAACTGCATGATTCCCAGGTATTGCGCGCCGTGCATTTACCCGCGCGCCGCGCAGAATCAGAGATCCCAGATGTTTGCCTTCTTGGTTGAGTTCTGACCAGAAATTGCACTTGGGTGCGCGCCGCGCAACCCAGTGCGCGCCGCGCAAAAGCCCCAGGCCACTCTCTTTTGTTTTTAAATGTCACAAAAATGTTTCCGCTTAACTAAAACTCCGTTTAACATGAAACTTGACTATTAGGCTCTTATATGACTTCTCGTCTTGGGAAAATTGTCGGATACCCGACTCGACCCCGTTGACTTTGACTTTGACCAAGTTTGACTTTTAGTCAAACTTAACCAAACGATTATACAATCGTTCTAACATACTTAACTACTTGTATCGTGCATGAAACTTGACAAATTGATTCACATGCTATATTAATCGAGTCGTAACGAGCCATAGGACTAATTGAACATCTTTGACCGTTTGTGTTTACCGTTATTGATACAACCTATATGTTTAGGTCAAGACTAGCTCTGTCTTTGCACGCGTCTACTTGTTGAAGTACTTTATTAACTCTTGCACTCAAGGTGAGATCATAGTCCCACTTTTTACTCTTTTGAACTTACTTTTGGGATGAGAAAACATAAACGATTCTTTTGAACTAAGTGAACACAAGAACGGGAAAACAAACATTCTACATACGAGTTTAGAACGAAAATCCTCAATCCGATTATCATTAGTTACATCAGATGGTGTAAGCGAGAACTTATGTTATATGGCCATATGGGTTTGACAACCCTCATCTTTGACGGTTCGCTACCGTTTACGGATGAAATATATTTTCGAGAATCAGTGTTTGTTCTAGCACTATTGATGGGGTATTCAACGGACGGAATGTTAAGTTTTGATAATTGGGTGCTCGTGAATATTAACTTTTAGAATGGGTTACTATTATTTCAACTTTGCAAACCTTGTGGTTCGACTTACTTACTTTTACTCACTTACTTACTTAAACCTATGATTTCACCAACGTTTTCGTTGACAGATTTCTATGTTTTTCTCAGGTCTTGCACGATATGTGATACATGCTTCCGCTCACTATTTGATACTTGCATTGGATGTCGAGTATACATGCATTACTTGGAGCGTCTTTTGACTTTACTTTAAACCGTGTCGCCTAGATTTCAAATGTACTTATAACCTTGTAACTTAACTTTTGGTTGAACAATTCTTGTAAACTTTGAAAACAATCTTTATTTTGAAATGAGGGTGACATATTTTGGTCAAACATTGTCATAAAGACTTATGACCAGGTAATGGGACCCACGTAGTCGACGCCGTCACTTGACGATTTGTCGGGGTCGCTACAAGTGGTATCAGAGCCTTGGTTGTAGGGATTTAGAGTTCATTTGTGTCCACCCCGAGTCATAGGGTACATAGGTGAATCTAGACTACAACCGGCATATAGACTGAAGTAGGAATTACTTGACTATTTGTGCATTTATACTCGAACTCTTCTATCATATCTAACTCGTATTCGATCTTGATCTTACGTTGATAAATTTTGTTGACGCGCCACCTTGACTTTATAAAGTAATGTTAAATGCACATGTAAATCAGGGTAATATAATTTCCGGGATTATATTACGGTGATTCACATGGACGTTCCGACATTATGACATAAAGAATTTAAGGCGAGTCAAGGAAAATTTTCTCTCTATCCTTATTCCATACTCCGGTTAGTATTGTTGAAAATACTAACCAACGATATCCTTGTGTCATGAAGGAACAATGGCTCACCAAGGTCAACACAATACTCCTCTCGAAACTCTAGAACAAGCTCTTCAACGAATGATAACCACCGCCGTGGGTACGGCCGTGGCCGATCACTTTTCTAACAACAACAATTATGGAGCCGGTAATTCAATCGAAGGTTGCTCCTACAAGAACTTCATGAAGTACAATCCTCCCACTTTCGATGGAACCGGGGGACCGGTTACTCTCACCCGATGGTTTGAACAAATGGAGACCGTTTTTAACACAAGCGGTTGTCGAGACCAAGATAAGGTCAAGTTTTCCACCCTCACTTTCACCGGCATTGCTCTCTCGTGGTGGAACACGTATGTACAATTGGTGGGAAGCGATGAAGCCCACACACTCTCTTGGACCGAATTAAGAGAAAGAATGATCACCGAATACTTTCCGCGCGACGAGACTCGAAGGCTCGAACAGGGTCTAAGGAATTTAAAAACGGTCGGAAATGACCTCGAAGCTTATAATCAACGGTTTACCGAACTAGTCTCAATGTGTCCAAATCTCATGACTCCCGAATCCCTAAGAGTCGAACTTTACATGGATGGCCTCCCTAAGAGCATTCAACACAAGGTAATGACATCTCAACCCACTAACCTACAAGAGGCTTTAACAATGGCCCGCCAAGCCTTAGAAACGGTGAATGAAATGGAAGCACCGGCACCAATGGTCGAGAACCACCCGAGTAACAACAAAAGAACATGGGAAGCCTCTCAATCAAGCAACCACAACAATAACAACAACCCCGCCAAGAAGCCTTTTACCTCCAACGACAAGAAAGGCTATGCCGGAAAACTACCTTTTTGTAACGAATGCCACAAGCATCACTTTGAAGGATGTGGCAGGTTTCGCCACCGGCGCCAAGGACCCGTCGCTCGAAAGATGCCCAACGCACACAGAACGGGTGCTTGCTTCGAATGTGGCCAACCGGGTCATTTTAGGAGTGCATGCCCAAATAAGAAAATCAACCCCAACGCACGCCGTTGAACTTTCGACATCAACACTTAGGATGCCCGAGACGACAATGGACTAGTCACGGGTACGTTTCTTCACAACGAACCACATATTTCATACTTATACGATTCGATTACCGCTAGACGTTTTACAACCGAGACTTTGACCTGTACTCTTTACATTCCACCTTTTTCCCTAGATACTACTTAGACGATTTAAGTGACTAACGGAAAAATATTGTGTGCCTATAAATATTATCGGAGGATATACGTTAAGAAATTGAACTCGACACCAATAGAACTAAGGAACTCAAAACCTATTCATTAAGGAGAAATTGTTGCCCTACATTTATGTATAGATTATTGTGAACTAAGAAATTTTCGGTTGGAAACCGATACCCTCTCCCTCGCATCCATGACCTCATGATTATTTGCACGAATCCCGTATGTTCCAAATCGACCTCCGTTCCGGTTATCATCAATTGGGGGTTAAGTGAGACGATGTCTCCTAAGCCACTTTCCGAACTCGCAACGTTAGTTGTAAATCTCTCTTAGTACCGTTTGATTTATTTAGGGCTCGCCCGTATCCATAAACCTCTTGAACCGCGTATGCAAATTCATATAGACTAATCTGTTATCGTATTTATAGATGACATCTTAACTTATTCAAGTAAAGAAGGAAAACGAACAACATCACCATCTTAAGCTCGAACTTTTGAGAAAAGAGCAACTCTATACCAAAGTCTCTGAGTGAGAATTTCTGTTGAACGAAGTCCAATTTTCTAGACCATGATGTTTATGGTCAGGTCGTTACAATCAATCTCGAAATCAAGCCACATGTAATCAGGAAACTCTCCCAACTCAGACTTATATTCGTAAAAATATTAGATCTCACCGGTTGTTACCGAAGATTCATTTCTGACTTTTCTCGTGTCACACGACTTTTAAACTCGTTAACTCACTAAGGAAAACTCTAAACCTCTCCGTGTTCGAACCTTGAGCGTGATTCTTCACACCAACATTTCTAGTTAAAATCGTATAGCAACAGATGGAACTCAAACATGGAAATATTTCTACTTGAACGCCGAAAGGCATACTCTCTCGACTCAAAAATCAACATAACTGAAATTCGTTATTTTGCACGAAGAATTCGAATACTAAATTGTGGATCCGATCAATTTTCTCGTCATCCCGTACCACACTACCTACCTCTGTTATTTCACCGTCACCGTCTGATATTACCGGGATTTAAGATAACACACAATCCAACGATACTTCACTCTTCTTTGACTTAACGCCCTTGCGTTGCTGATAATCGTCCAACCATTATTCAACCCCGAACTATACAATTACGCGTACTATCTCGTTTCTCTTTCAGACTTCATTTTTTTTTTTTTGAAAACTAGAGGCACGTTATGGCAACCTCGAGATGTAAGCTCATCCTATTCTAAGTCCTCGTTTCACTCCTATCTTTATCGCTCGCACTTCCGTTTAAGGGAACTCCTTGTAACATTTCTCCATGGATAGAGAAATTCCTCATATTACCTTAGTATTCGCCACGAGGGTGAATAGTCCTAACGAACATATTTTTTTTCGAACCCTAACTGACTTGTTCAAACATATCTTAAGAGATCCTATTCTAACACGGTGTACCATTGCCAATTACCTCGGATCAAAATACTCGTATCGCTTCTAGTTTTGCAAGAAACCTTGGAAACCCACTTAGACATGTGTACCGCGTATCTTCCACAACCCGACGAACCGAACAAACGAACGATTTACGTCTTGGAAAGACATGTCACAAACTCGTATTGTCACCTTTAGTACATCACTCTTACAACAGTAGTTACCACTCGTGTGTTCACGCGCACTTTCCGAAACCCTATATGACCGCTAATGTCATACCCCTGTTCATTTAACCAAAGCATCAACCACCGAAATCTGAACTCCATCAAGAAACAACAATTGAAATCATTCAAATCCGAGGAGGGCTCGAGACGATCCGTAGTCGCCAAAAGAGTTATACCAAACTTAGATGAAAACCTCACAAATCCCAGTGTGTAACCGCGTAATATTGAGAAACCGCACCTTGGAAAGGTGTAATCCATTTTGGGAAATCGAGAAAGGCTATAGCCGCAATATTGAACCTTTTGAAACCTTGGGGCGTATTGGAACCGCTTCCTACCGTTTAGAACTTCCGACTCAATTAAGTTTCCGTTTACCTTACATTTCGTGTAACAAACATAGAAACGTGTCCTGCGGAACAGGAACGTGCAATTCTTCTAAATGCACCAACTATTGAAGACAAACTTCTCTTCATAGGAAAACCAGTTGAAACCGGGGATCGTAAAAATCCAAATTCATGAGAACACTCAAGGACGTACCTTCACTTATTCATAGCATTGACATCTCCGGTCTCGAGTGAGAGGTATCGATTATTATTTCCAACTAAATTTCGGGACGAAATTTCTTTTGAGGTGTGGATAATGTAACATCCCGCATTTTTCCGTTAAATTATTTTAACGCCCGTCTTTTTCTTTTTAAATAATACCCTTCATATCTAGATTCGTATCCTTTGTTAAGTAACATTTTAAATATTCTCGTTATCGGATTTTTAATATCTCCCGTACTTCCGTGTAATTTAAAATAATTCGTTTGGTCAATTCACGCACCCGCAACCGAACGCGAGGGACTAGTTTCGCCATTGGAGCAAAGATGTGACTAGCTTGACTAGTCAACACCCACCTCCCCATTTTCCTTTTCATTTTCATTTCCATTTTCTTTCTATACTTTCCAATTTTCTCTCAAACACCACTACAAAGAATCATCATCTAAATTCGGATTTGGAAGCTTCAACCAAAACAAAATACATATTTGGAATCCTCTCTTCATCCTCTTCAATTTGATACCAACTTCATCTCATTTGGGTAACTTTCTAAAATCACTAATTTTATGTGTTCTTGAGATTTTTGAGTTATAAAGTTGTTAATTAGTGTCTATGGCTCATTGTGATGTCGTGTATGTAATTTGTATGCTCGATTCGTTGTTTTTGGTGTAACTAGTTCAATATGAAAATTACTTGCTAAATCCTTGATTTTGGATGATCAAATGTTGTTAGATTGTTAAAGTGCATGTTTTAAAAGTGTTACTAGTATCATTAGCTTCATTTTGATGTATAGGTTGATTAAGGAAACTCCAAGAACATGATTAGTGATTTTGTGAACTTGGATTAGGGTTTGATAAGCTTTAGATGAACTTTTGATGCACCAAATGCTATGAAATATTGTAGATAAGAATTTTGTTGCAATGTGTGTATGATTACCTTCGAAACGGCATATCATACATGTAAATTGGTTGCCCGAATCATAAAATGCGTTTTAGAACTTGAAACTTTGATTATGAACGTTTAATGCGGTTTTTGGTTGTTGTTAGTGATGAATTGCTTGATGAAATGTGCTTAGTTGTTTTCCTTGTCAAATTACCTTTCTAATGATATAGGTTATGCGTTTTAAGTGTTTTCGGTGCATGAAATGTGTTATATTGTATTTTGGTTCGTGACTTGGACCATTTTTCTGCAAACTGCATGATTCCCAGGTATTGCGCGCCGCGCATTTACCCGCGCGCCGCGCAGAATCAGAGATCCCAGATGTTTGCCTTCTTGGTTGAGTTCTGACCAGAAATTGCACTTGGGTGCGCGCCGCGCAACCCAGTGCGCGCCGCGCAAAAGCCCCAGGCCACTCTCTTTTGTTTTTAAATGTCACAAAAATGTTTCCGCTTAACTAAAACTCCGTTTAACATGAAACTTGACTATTAGGCTCTTATATGACTTCTCGTCTTGGGAAAATTGTCGGATACCCGACCCGACCCCGTTGACTTTGACTTTGACCAAGTTTGACTTTTAGTCAAACTTAACCAAACGATTATACAATCGTTCTAACATACTTAACTACTTGTATCGTGCATGAAACTTGACAAATTGATTCACATGCTATATTAATCGAGTCGTAACGAGCCATAGGACTAATTGAACATCTTTGACCGTTTGTGTTTACCGTTATTGATACAACCTATATGTTTAGGTCAAGACTAGCTCTGTCTTTGCACGCGTCTACTTGTTGAAGTACTTTATTAACTCTTGCACTCAAGGTGAGATCATAGTCCCACTTTTTACTCTTTTGAACTTACTTTTGGGATGAGAAAACATAAACGATTCTTTTGAACTAAGTGAACACAAGAACGGGAAAACAAACATTCTACATACGAGTTTAGAACGAAAATCCTCAATCCGATTATCATTAGTTACATCAGATGGTGTAAGCGAGAACTTATGTTATATGGCCATATGGGTTTGACAACCCTCATCTTTGACGGTTCGCTACCGTTTACGGATGAAATATATTTTCGAGAATCAGTGTTTGTTCTAGCACTATTGATGGGGTATTCAACGGACGGAATGTTAAGTTTTGATAATTGGGTGCTCGTGAATATTAACTTTTAGAATGGGTTACTATTATTTCAACTTTGCAAACCTTGTGGTTCGACTTACTTACTTTTACTCACTTACTTACTTAAACCTATGATTTCACCAACGTTTTCGTTGACAGATTTCTATGTTTTTCTCAGGTCTTGCACGATATGTGATACATGCTTCCGCTCACTATTTGATACTTGCATTGGATGTCGAGTATACATGCATTACTTGGAGCGTCTTTTGACTTTACTTTAAACCGTGTCGCCTAGATTTCAAATGTACTTATAACCTTGTAACTTAACTTTTGGTTGAACAATTCTTGTAAACTTTGAAAACAATCTTTATTTTGAAATGAGGGTGACATATTTTGGTCAAACATTGTCATAAAGACTTATGACCAGGTAATGGGACCCACGTAGTCGACGCCGTCACTTGACGATTTGTCGGGGTCGCTACAGTGAAATGCCAAACGGGACCGATATAGCAGTGAAAAAGCTTGTTGGGTTTGGAACCACAAGCCACGATCATGGTTTCAGAGCCGAGATCCGAACTTTAGGCAACATTCGTCACAGAAACATCGTTAGATTACTAGCATTTTGCTCGAACAAAGACACAAACCTTTTGGTCTACGAGTACATGCGAAACGGGAGTTTAGGTGAGGCGTTACACGCCAAACTAAAAAGCGGAACTCTCGGATGGAATTTAAGATATAAAATATCGATTGAAGCCGCTAGAGGGTTGTGCTACCTTCATCACGATTGTTCACCATTGATCGTTCATCGAGACCTGAAGTCGAATAACATTTTGTTGAATTTGAGCTACGAGGCTCACATAGCCGATTTTGGGCTCGCAAGGTACTTAGTTGATGGTGGTGCATCCGAATGTATGTCTGCAATCGCAGGGTCATACGGCTACATTGCTCCTGGTACGTTACATTTACTTAAATAAATAATACTACTCCGTATTACATAATTTAAACTTTGTATTAAAATAAATTTGATTTTTAATTTAACATATGGGGGGTCTAGGTGAAAGTAACATGTATGAAGCACCCGTGATTTGTGCAATAGATAATAGATAAATAATTATATACGTAGTATTTGTAGGTTACATGGCATGAGAATTTTATGGGGAAATGCACCGAATCATAGCTCACATGAAAATAGACGGTTGAGATCTATTTGGGTGAAAATCTGACACAAACCGCAACTCCCACAACACAAAATCTGATAACATATCCACGTCTCAATATACAGTTTCCTTTGTTGCTAGAGGTGACTGATATCCACGTCATTTTCCACGTACAAAAACAAATTTGTTGACCATTTAGTTGTGAAAGCTTACACCTTTTCTTACTCATTTATAATTATTTATCATGCAGCTTCTGATTTCGATAACTTTTATTTGAAACAACTCTGTTTGATATGTGTCGAGACTTTTATTTGTTATTTTAAAATTAAATACAAATGCTAGATTATGTTTGACAAAAAATTATGGTCATCTTTGAAGATAAAATATAGGAGTATTAATTTGTGTATGGTTTTGCAGAATATGCTTATACATTAAAAGTGAATGAAAAGAGTGATGTTTATAGTTTTGGTGTTGTGCTTCTTGAGCTTATTACTGGAAAACGTCCAGTGGGAGGATTCGACGATGGTGTAGATATTGTACAGTGGGCTAGAACGAAAACTGGAAGTCGTAAAGAAGAAGTTGATTGCATCATTGACCCAAGTCTAGTAAATGTTCCTCAAGATGAAGCAATGCACTTGTTCTTTATCGCAATGTTATGCATTCAAGAAAATAGTGTTGAAAGACCAACAATGAGAGAAGTTGTTCAAATGCTCTCCGAATACCCATTAGACTCTCTAGAGAATCAAACCTCTTCATCAAATGTTGCGTTTGATCAACCGAAAAAACTTGATAAAGATATGGTCTAGAGATATAGGATTTTGTTATTTTTTTGGTTAACTTTCCAAAATTGGCTTAGGTTTTGTAAAAAATTGTGGCATGCACACAGTTATCAAATTTCTCTTGTGTGCTTTATATATCATGAATTAGAACACACAAGTTGTGGGTAAATTAGTTAGTACACGTGGTTACAGAGGGTGAACTTTGAGTAGATATAAGAGAATCTATTGGTTTACATGAATGCATTGTATATATTTTTGAGTATATCTAATTTATATGCACCAACAACAACAACAACAAAACCTAGCTAATCCCACATATGTTCATTGTTTTTTCTAGTTTATATGCCATGTAAGATGATCAATTTAGTATTAATTCCCCCCTACTAAATTTGCATAGACAAATAACAAACATACAAAATATGACTAGATGAATGGTGAATTGCACCCGGTACCAAGTCTCGCGCTCGGGTGACTTAATGTGCATATATATATATATATATATATATATATATATATATATATATATATATATATATATATATATATATATATAAGAAGATCGTAAAGATCCGGTGGAACATACAAATGACAATGATTGAAATTGAAAGAGCTATATATATATATATATATATATATATATATATATATATATATATATATATATATATATATATATATATATATATATACATATATATATATATATATTAATATATTAATATTTTCGCCGGAAAAAAAAAAGAATATGGGCCATAAAAGTCCATCCGCTCGGCTGTTTCTTAAAGAAAACCCAGACCCTTTTAGAGCACTCCCAACGGGCTCCGACCTCACACTGTCATCACCTCCGCCCTGGAGGGCTCCGATGGCATTCATCCCGCCGTCGGCCGCCCTCAATCCTCTCTCCTGGTTCCGTGCTCTTGGATGTCGTGTGTATAATATTTTGAGGACGGGAATAAAGCATTTATTGATTATATTTATTTGTTTCAAACAGCTATAATGCCGTTGGTACTTTTTATTTTTATTTTTTTTCCAACCCCCACTATATATACCTCCATACCATTACACTACCACTTCATACAATCTCTACTTTTATATCAAAATATTTATTCAATTCCATTAAAAATGCCTAAAAAAATTATGGATGGTCTTACGAAAGATGCGCTAGATATTGCAAGTTCTAATTTCAATATTGCCGCATTCGATCTACTTGATCAGATAGATAAAGACGAAGAGGAAGAAGTCAATCAACCAATTCCAAGGGCGCCTCGAAGATTTATTCATAGAGACCGAGAGGGAATCGCGATGCGTTTATGGAATGATTATTTTTCCGAGAATCCCACTTTTCCCGGAGATTATTTTCGTCGCCGTTATAGGATGAGTCGACCATTGTTTATACGCATATGCCAAGGTATAATGAATTACTCTCAAGAACCTATTCCCGATTATTTTTTATATTTTCATCAAAAGCGGGATGCTACCGGGTTGTTGGGATTTAATGTTTTTCAAAAATGTACATCCGCAATACGCCAATTAGCATACGGTACTGCACCTGATGCTTTTGACGAGTACTTACATATGGGCCAACAAACATCATACGATTGTTTGAATAATTTTTGTAAGAGCGTGATTCACTTGTACGGTTCGAAGTATATGAGAAAACCGACTCCACAAGACGTAGCACGTCTTATATCCGCACATGCGGAATTACATGGTTTTCCGGGAATGTTGGGTAGCCTAGATTGTATGTATTGGGCATGGAAAAATTGTCCATATAAATATAAAGGTCATTATACTAGAGGCGGTCATGGCTATCCAACAATCATGTTAGAAGCTGTGGCATCTTATGATTTATGGATTTGGCACGCTTATTTTGGACCCGCTGGTTCAAACAACGACATCAATGTCCTTAATCAATCTGATTTATTTAACGAGTTACTTCAAGACACGGCTCCACCGTGTAATTTTTCGGTTAGTGGTTGTAATTTCAATAAAGGTTACTACCTAACCGATGGGATATATCCGGATTGGGCGACACTAGTTAAGTCTTTCAAAAGTCCACCTGACCGAAAATCGGCAAAATTTAAAAAATATCAAGAATCTGCCCGGAAAGAGATTGAACGCGCATTCGGTGTACTTTAAGGTCGATGGCAAATAATAAAAAACCCGTGGCGACAATTCTATGTCGAAAGAATCCGAAGAATTATGCACGCTTGTGTTATTTTGCATAATACGATCACCGAAGACAATGGACATGCAATGTGTTCACTTGAAGAGAATTACAAGCCAGCTCGTCGTCCAAATCGCTCAATCCAGGAAAGGGTTGAAGCACACATGCACATTAATAAAGAATTGCGAGATTCGTCCATTCATCATCTACTACGACAAAAGCTCATCGAACACATTTGGAATCTCCCGGCTAATTTCCGTGTTCGGCACGTTCCACATGCCCGAGCCGCTCCAGAAGCTGGAACTTTCAACACCGCCGAAGATGTTGAAGAAAGTGGGGACGAAAGCGAAGATGAAAATGAAAATGAAGACATGGACTTGGACAAAGATGACGCATAGTTTCATAATTTTTAATTTATGTTTAGTCTGGGTAACTTTTTTTTTTTTTTGAACGGCAAGCTTGCATCAGTCCGGACCGAAGCCTAGTCATCATTTGCAGATACACACGCGTTCGGGCAGGAAACCCGAACCATATTACAGGGATCCGAACCTTAAACCATCCCGAGGGGCAGGCGGGTCGGATCTGGGTCCTGAATAGGTCGGTAAAACCTTCCCAGGGGCAACCCAGCTTATGGTAAGTAAGCCTACCACGTGTATTTTTAAAGAGTGGGATTCGAACTTGAATCCACTCTACCCCTTGCCCTGGCCCCACCGAAGTGAAACCAAGGATACCACTCAGCCACCGCTGGAATGGATTATGTATTTTTTTCTTTTTAAATAAATGTAACCGTATTAATGTTATTTAATAAAAGTGTTGTTCAAAAAAATATATATTCGAAAAAATAGATTTTAATAATTATATTCGAAATAATAATAATAATAATAATAATAATAATAATAATAATAATAGTAATAAATATTAATAAAATATGTGGGGCCATGTGATGGGGAGGGAGGATGTCATGGTTGGTAGTGGTGTGTGATGGAGAGGAAGTGAAAAATAAATGAAGAGAGAAAGCTGATATGTCGCTAATGTAACAGTGTATCGTGAAAAGGAAGTACGTCATCGTCGGGGAGTGGTCAATAAAACTCCTTTCATTCATACCTCCTTATCCCCGTTTCTAAAAAGTAAAAACTAAATTTATTTTATATTTATTTTCATATTTTTATTAATCGTAAATTCGAAAAAATCGTTCGGAATCTGAATTCAAAACGTATAAAAGTTTCAAGATCAGTCACACTCACTTCATCTCCAGGTACTATTTCATTCAACTTCCAACCGCATCAATGGTTATATCGATATCGATATAAATAACTTGAAATAGCTTGATCGGCATTCTAGGGTTTCTGTTTTATCCGCCAAATTTCTTGATTTTGTTTGTATATCTGTTATATGCTTCTTGTAATCACTAATTAAATGTTAATCTCGCGTTCAATTCGTAAATTTGTTCTTTTCACTTTATGTAATTTTGAAAACCTAACTATTTTTATATGAAATTTATGTTTTATTTCTGTTAATTTCATGCGTGTTATGGGTTTCTTTTTTAGGTTTTTAACATCCTGTTTCTATGTATTCATATTGTTAAGTGTATATCTGATGATTTGTGTTGTTTACTTGAAAATTATAAGCTCAAATGTGAGCTGCAAATTAGAGATAATATTAGTAATTGTTTAAAGGGATAATATTTCTAACCTTTTTTGCCAACTTATCTTCTACAAATCTTATGGCTACTTTCTTTTACAGTAGATTACATTCATTAACTTTTCAATCTGGTTAGTATTATAATAATGAAACGCAAGCGTGGACGGAAGGGAAAGTCCAAAAACGCCCCGAAAGTCGGTGCAACAGAGGCGGAGCCAAGCACTGATAATTTGAGTGTTGAAGATGTATCTGTTCCAGATGGCGATGAGAAAGACGATTCAATCTCAAAAATGGAAACTGAAACCGTGTCAAACGTAGCTGAGCAACCCGAAAAACCACCAGTTGTTGGTGCACCTGCAGTAGTTGATAAGCCAGTAGGGAGATTGGTTTACAATCGGGTCAAACTCAAGATAAAACCTTCAAAACCATTAGAACCTGAACCTCAGGCCACCACTTCTACAGATTTACATGCTCACAATGATACAAATAAATCTAGCCAACAAGACATTGGTCTAATTGACAAGCAAGTGGTTAGTGAGAAAATAGAAGAAAAGGCCAACTCGGTGCCTGAAATCAACGTAGGTGTTTCAACGACTCAACCCAAAAAGACTGGGAGCATTATAATAAAATCATCGAAGAGTTATACCTCAAGTTCGAGTCCTTGTAGTAGTAACCCTGCAGCGCCTCAGGCAGAAAAAATTCATCAAAAAGAGCCCGAGAGCATAATAATAAAATCGTCTAAGAGTTTTAGTTCAAGTTTGAGTCCTTGTCGTAGTAACCCTGCAGCGCCTCAGGCAGGAAAAAATCATCAAAATGAGCCCGAGAGCATTGTAATAAAATCATTGAAGAGTTTTAGTTCAAGTTTGAGTCCTTGTAGTAGTAACCCTGCAGTGGCCCAGGCAACTACAATTCGTCAGAAAGAGCCCGAGTCAGTTTCTCGAGAATCTGTCTACAACAAGCAAGAACTTATTGCTTCCCTTGAGGTACCATTAAATTTCGTTCTTCTATTATCTGTTTGCAGTATATATATGAATGTAAGTCCTCATGATTATTATATAATTTTATCTTTTGAAGGTCATTAAGAAGATTATGAAAATGGATGCATCCGAGCCTTTTAATGTTCCCGTAGACCCTGTTGCTCTTGGAATACCTGTATGTGTTTACTCTTCATTTTGACCTTTTTATTGTAATCTGAATCGTATATGGTATATATAGTGAATTCTTTTTTTTTCCCGGGGTGGAACAGGACTATTTTGATGTCATCAAAACACCGATGGATTTTGGGACCATATGTAGCAACCTTGAAAGTGGTATTAAGTATAAGAATTCGGAGGATGTATACAAAGATGTGCAGTATATCTGGGAGAATTGCTACAAGTACAATAATAAAGGTGATTATGTTCTCGAGCTCATGAAACGTGTGAAGAAGAATTTTATGAAGTACTGGACTGCTGCAGGGCTGTATAGTGACCAACAGCAAGGTAAATATATGTTTCGATTGTTTAAATAATACTCTTTTAATTTGTTTTTTTAACTATTATTTGTAAGTATCCAATAGTTCTTAAGTCCCTAAAATCTATATTGTAGATGGCAATGTATCTAGTCATGGGAAATCAACCAGCAAGAGTGGGAATCTAAAAATCAAGTCTCGAAAACGTCATGGGTGTGGTTTTTTTTTAGTAATACGGAGTAATATATTATATTAACTTATCTTTCTATAGTGTTTTTGAAGCCAATATAACTCTGTTAATAACTTCTAGTAATTGAAACATGTAAGGGATGATCTATATACCTTTCTTTTTCTTCTTCTTGATATTCTTATCAGATTCAAGCGCCACAAGGATGATTGTATGTGTGCTATATGCATCATGGTGCGGCGTAGGCAGGAGCGTGAGAAAATTATGAATCCTGTCGATGATCAGACCGATAACAGTGATAGTATCGTCCAACAGGTCAAGCTTGAGGTGAGTGATGTCACCTTTAATTACTGAATAATTCTGGTACTGGCACGATCTAAGATTTTTTATTTTTTTTTGGTGGATAAAGACACTGTTTAAGTTGAAATATACTAGCAAGTTTTATCATGATAAGCTGGTCTGAAACTTAGTATGTATCAGGGAACATCGACAGCAGGAAGTCAAAATGGTGATGATACATCATCAAGTTCAGACAATTCACAAAATAAAGATGCGGATGATGCTGACATGGAAGAAAAAGGAGAAGAAGTGAAGCTCGATAATAAGGAGCTACAAAGCAAATCTTCTTCTCAAAGTAAGCAACATGAAGAAAAAGAGAAATTATTGGAGATGAGCAAAGAAAATACGGTAGCTGAACAATCTCAGGTGGATGATAAATCTGTTACAGAGAAACTTGAAGACATACAAATGGCAGAAGCAGCGGATGCAACAAAGGATAATGTTCCTAATGATGTGGAAACGATACAACACGAAAATGAAACTGCAGGTGTTGAAATTCGAAAGCCTACGGTAATTGACTTAATCTAATACTTAATTACTTCAATACTTAAATAAAGTGTTCGTGTGTATGCTTAACCATGAATGTTATAATAAATACAGGAGTTGCTAGATGCTGGGGCGAAGGCTAAACTATATAAAACGCTCCATCAACGTTATGATAACCCAATGGTTATGGAATTATGTGCCTCTTTGTTCCCTCAAAAAAGTGAAAAATCGATTTGGAGCAGACCTCATTCTTTGGTTCCTCAACATGGTTCTTCTTCTCGCAAGAGCTCCATTAGTGCAGTCATTGCATCATTCATCAAGCGTTAGATGTGATCGGTTGATGTCAGAGGAAGTCATAGATGTTATCAACATTATTTTTCTTTGTATTTCCCTCTGATGTGTTACTGTAACATTTTATTAACATACACACTAGTTACTACTTACTAGGGGCGTAAACGAGACGAGACGAGGCCGAGCTCGAGCTCGAGCTCGGCTCGTTTGATAATTTACAAGCTCGATCTTGGCTCGAGCTCGACTCGTTACTTACGTAATCGTATTTTTCTGTATATTGTTTAATTTTGTTATGCTTCATATGTATTGTTTTTCTAATTTTTATCCATGATGTTATGTTCATGTAGCACAGTCATTGAATTCGAAATGTCACTACACATTCTTTTCCAGCACATGAAGATTTTGTCCATACATGTACAAAACGAGATCGGGATTCAAATGTATCATCGACAATATAGATAACTCATATGGACCCGTTACTTAAGACAACTTATCCCGCCCATTTTGCCACCTCTAAATATAACGTCATCTCAGTCCATTGCAAGTATGAAACAGGCTATGTAAACCTTGTAAAACTGAAATTAGATCATGTGCAGTGTAATAATTAAAAATGCTTACTACTCGATAGTTGGTGTAGATTGTACTCTTATGCCCAGTTTATGACCCCGTTATAAAATAGCACATTTTGACCCATTACTTGGCACATATCATTCTACCCATTTTGCCACCTCCATGTATGCCTAGATAATACTCGATTTTGAGTATATTCATATTATATTATTATATATTATATTATTATATATTATATTAAATGGGTCAAATACTCATATAACCGACTCCAAATCATCAATCCAAGAACGATTCAATCCTGATGTAAGTTGTGGCTGGTTCTTAAGATAATTAAAGTGCGTTTATTGTTTAATCCACTTACGATAAAACTTATTTGCTTCTACAATCAACTTTCACCAGGATCAATAAAGAATCATATACAAATTATATCATTTTACTAATAACTAATCATAAGATAATAGAAATAGAAACAAAAACTCAACATTCAACAGGTACCAATTCAACTGCAAATCCAAGTTATCCGTTTACAATGTATCGAAAGATTAAAACGATCCTACTCGAATTCAACAAATCACGCTATCAACGAATTCAACATATTACAAATGAAACATTGAGTTTTTGTTCAAAGATTCGATTTCTCAAGGTAAGAAATCATCATATTACCGCATACCAACTCGTAAAGAACAAAAAATTCACCTTACGCAACCGGACTCTGATCACCATCTTCATTATCATTTCCAAAAACAAACTTCCACAATTCGAATTCCAATTCTTGATCAGGCTCAATTGGACCAACACGATTCTTGAATTTGTTCTTCAGCTGTGTGATTCTATCAGACCATCCATCCATATTTCCATAACCCATTTCAATCCATGGATCAAAATTCTGATGCATATGCTCCAAACTTTCAAACGGGTACACCCCTGTCAACCATTTATACACAATAAGATCCGTTAACACGCATTTATCTTTGATGATTAAAACATCATCTTTACCGCTTCCTTCATCTTCTTCAACTTGTTCTTTCCCTTTTTCATTGATGTATACAATAACATCCTTCACATTCTTTATTTTATCTTGCAATGTAACTTCTTTATCGAGTTCTTTCACTTTGACTGCTACGTAATCCAGATAATCTTCTGATGATGTCTTTTTATCTTGAAATTTATCTTTTTTATCATCATCATCATTGTTGCTGCTACTTGCTTCATTTCCAAAAACAGTCTTCCAATATTCGAATTCCTCTTTTTGAGCAGGATCAATTGGACCAACATGATTCTTGAATTTGTTCTTCAACTGGTCAATTCTAGTTGACCATTCATCCATATTTCCATAACCCATTTCAATCCATGGATCAAAGTTTTGTTTCATACGATCCGAGCTTTCAAACGGGTACGCCCCTGTTAAACATTTATACATAATAAGATCCATTAAAACAAAGATATCTTTGATTACATCTTTACTGCTTCCTTCATCTTCGCGTTTTCCATTGACGTACATGATGAAACTCTTCATTATCTTTATTCTTTCTTGTAATGTAACTTCTTTATTGGTATCTTCGTTTTTGTCTTCTTCATTCGAATTTATGGAGTTAACTGGTTCAGCCATTGGTGGTGATGAAAATAGTAGTAATAAGGTGAGTTGAATGAAATTGTTGATTGATTGATTGTGTAAGGATGAAGAAGTAAAATAAATGGTTGGTTGTTTATACAGGACCTTGATCAATGATCATATATAGCTAGCTTTTAATAAAACGGTTATAGATTCTTGTTAATTTCAGTTATAACCGTTAGTCAACTGGTCAAGTGCATAATCAAGATATTTTGTTTCTTTTAAAACAGGGTAAGCTGAATCAGCTAAAACTACACCGTTTGGTCTTATTGAGTATTGACTTAAACCAGTCAAATTGACCTTTTGAGATGGAGGGAAACTGACGCAGAATTGAAATTGAAAATAGTTTTAAAGTTGAATGAATGCTATAAGTTGAATTATAGTATCTTGGTATTCGATGACTACTTCAACCAAAGACGTTGGGAGTTTAAGTCCTATTGTGGACATATTGGTGGATTAATAAATATCGAGTGTGTGAGTTGTCGTTATAAAAAAAATTAATTATAAATGAAGACAAAAATTTAATATAACAAACTTAAATATCTTACACGAATAATGTCCATATAACACTCGAACACATGAGGGTAATAACGTAAGCAATGAAAATACAAGCTTTAGTTAAGACCTTTATTAATGGTGATAGATTAATGGGGTGTGATGGTGTTTTTGTGAGGTATAGTGTTGATTTGACAAGTGTGATGGTATTGTGGAATTTGTAATGTGGTATGAGCCTATGATGTGATAATTGTGTGATAGAGTTATTTTATTATTTTTATTGATTTAATAAAGTTATAAAAGAAATTATTTAATTTTTGATTGGTTAAAACTCTTTCACGCTCCATGATGGCGTGATCAATAGCGTGATGGCATCAAAAACCCACCATCACTTATTTTTATGCATTAATAGTTGTACAGTACAAACAACTATATGGCATAAAAGAAGTGGAAATACTGTATCAAAAATACATCTAGCCATTTTTCAATAGGTTTTTTAGCCTCTTAGGCGTGGTATAATGCAGTACACATATTTTTGCAAGGCCCGCACCCTATTCTCAACAGCCCGGCCCAGTTACCAACCATGATACAAACCCTAATGCAAACCCTAATATGAGTAATTGCTACTATATATAACGCTCATTCAATCAGCCGATTTTCAACTGACCTCTATCTCGGCAGGTACGCTTTTCTGAGTTAGTTGATTTATTCCTGTCATATTATTCTATAATATCAGTTGATTAATATTACTATTATGGTATGATCATCATTATATACTAGTAACATATATGTATATTGCTCGATTTCGTGTATGTGCTTGCAGATAGTTAATTCGATCTTGCTTTATATATTGTGAATTGATCCTAACCGTGTTTATTTAAACGTATTGAATTATTAGTTTTAGATTTAGAATAAATTACAGATTTGAGAGAGTTTACAGATTGTATTTACTTATGTGTGTATGTTTTTGAGTAATTGAAATTAGCTTTTGACGTAATATGCCTAATTAAGCTTTAGATGTTAATAATATATGTAGATCCATTGCTTTTATCATTCGATCCATTGATTTAGATGTTACAATTGTTTCAAGTTTTCGTTTTTGTATAGTCTGGCTTTGATTCTTTATAGTAGCTATTAATATGAGTTATTTGTCGTAAAGCTAATTTAAGTTTATTTTGAATTTGTTATTTTACCTTAGCTTTGATGAAAATTTTCCATTAAAAAACCATGTTTATTTTGCTACATTAATAAAGAGATACTTTCTATATTTTGTTAATATTCTTTTTACTTTTTTTAGATGACAAAGAATGTGAGATTTGGCTGCATTTTGTTTTTGCCAGTATATGTATGTTGGATGAAGTGGTTTCCAAAAATATATACAACTAATCAAGGCTGGACTCTTGAAAAGACTCTTTGCTAAATTCCAATTTGGGTTTGGTAAAAACACGAATGAGTCTGAGAATTGGCAAATGTTCTTGCCATAGGCCTTTGGTATTGGAGCCATTTTTGTTCATTATTACATGTTCTGGTTTAAGACTTTGTGCAGCTGATCAATCATATTTGTCTAGTTTCTGATCACTCTAGCACTATATTTTCAACATTAGTGTTATTTACATATAAATTTAATGTCTGAAAAGTTGAGATTTATGTGGCTACTAGGCCATATACGTGTTATATGATTTAGTCTTTTATCTTTGATTAATCTTAAGTTTTTCAAATTTGGTTGCCTTTTGTGTTTTGATGATATTTAAGCATATTATATTAATATCAATTCCGTTGGCTTAATTTGATTGGAAGGGTCATTTCCTTAAGCAGATGCACACATGTTTCTGTGTTTGTTACGCTCGTTTTCATTCAATTATCTTATTGAAATTAATATTCTTTTCATCCTTTCATTGTCCATTTGAATCAATATAAAGTACTCCTGTGGTTACCACTTATTCATTTCTGTTTGCACTCTCTTTTGCATTATATGTAAATGAAGTTTATGAGTTTTGCAGATACAAAGCAATAATAAAGTATCATGTCTCATCGCAAGTTTGAACATCCAAGACATGGTTCATTGGGCTTTCTTCCCAGGAAGAGGGCTGCTCGCCACAGAGGAAAAGGTTTATATATGTTGCTTTGATTTTTTGGCTAACAAATTTAGTTTTTTTATTTGCTCAGGCATATACTATCTTTGATAATTTGCATCTTGTGCTCAAAGTATTTACTCTATGATTCAAATATATAAACTCTACCAACATCATTTTTGTTTACTAAAGATACTAATTATATGCCTTAGCTTTTATTCATCTTTTAGAGTTTATGATATTACTTTTCATACATATTTGGACCCATATATTTTTTCATGTTTTGATTGATGTAGTTAATCTTGTTGACTACAGTCTTGGTTTACAATATTATTACGTATTATTTGTTGTCTATTTTTGCTGATCAGAAACTTCATTTGCTTATATTATACTCTGTATTTGCTTGGTTTTGCAGTGAAGGCATTCCCCAAAGACGATCCAACTAAACCCTGCAGGTTGACTGCTTTCTTGGGTTACAAAGCTGGGATGACCCATATTGTTAGAGAAGTTGAAAAGCCCGGGTCAAGTGAGTTATTTCACATCTGTTACATATCAGCCCATTTGTACATCACTTTTTGCTTTTCATATATATCGAAAAAGCCAATTTATCTCTGTGTTTATGTTTTGCTAAACTTTGATGCACTTTTTTCTCAGAACTACACAAGAAGGAAACCTGTGAAGCTGTGACAATCATTGAGACACCTCCAATGGTTGTTGTTGGGTTGGTGGGCTATGTTAAGACCCCCCGCGGCCTCCGAACTCTGAATACGGTGTGGGCCCAGCATCTAAGTGAGGCTGTCAAGAGGAGATTCTACAAGAACTGGTGCAGGTCAAAGAAGAAAGCCTTTTCTAAGTATTCACTGAAGTATGAAAATGACTTGGGAAAGAAAGATATCCAGTCGCAATTGGAGAAAATGAAGAAATACTGCAATGTCATTCGTGTTCTGGCACACACACAGATCAGAAAGATGAAAGGTCTGAAGCAAAAGAAGGCTCATTTGATGGAGATTCAAGTCAACGGTGGTGACGTGGCACAAAAAGTTGATTTCGGCTACGGTTTCTTTGAGAAGCAGATCCCTATTGATGCTGTGTTCCAGAAGGATGAAATGATTGACATCATTGGTGTGACTAAAGGTAAGGGTTACGAAGGTGTTGTGACCCGTTGGGGTGTGACCCGTTTACCTAGAAAAACCCATCGTGGGCTCCGTAAGGTTGCTTGTATTGGAGCATGGCATCCAGCTAGGGTTTCGTACACTGTTGCAAGAGCTGGACAAAATGGTTATCATCACAGAACTGAAATGAATAAGAAGATTTACAAGCTCGGGAAGGTTGGTCAGGAGTCTCATTCTGCACTCACTGAATTCGACAGGTGATGTTCATTTTCTCAATACTTTTTATTTTCCGTCTCAAAATCATATAATTTGATTTTAAAGGTTGATATGTTTGTGTTTAGGACTGAGAAAGAAATAACTCCAATGGGAGGTTTTCCTCACTATGGTATTGTGAAAGATGATTATCTGATGATAAAGGGGTGCTGCGTGGGACCCAAGAAGCGTGTGGTGACTTTGAGGCAGTCGTTGTTGAACCAGACTTCGAGGCTTGCTTTGGAGGATATTAAGCTTAAGTTCATTGACACGTCATCAAAGTTTGGGCATGGTCGTTTCCAAACTTCAGATGAGAAGTTGAAGGCCTTTGGAAGGATGAAAGCTTAAGGATTCGAAATGGGACTCCGAAATTTTGGTCTTACGATATGCCTACTAGTATTATTTTGAATTTCTATTATGTTGGTCGTATACTCTGTTATTTTGAGGTTTAGACTTTGTTTTTGAGATTTAAGATTTTACCTTTTTTTCCGTTGCTATTATTATGAAATTGAAGTTATTTAAAATGGTTTTGTTTTTTGGATGATATTTGCTTATTTTCACTTCCTCTGCTTACAATTTTTGATGAGCATTTTTGCTTGTGTCTGCACTATGCATGAGACATTGAACATTTTCTTTAACAGAGGCTGTGAAGATATGACCATATTTTGTTCTATCTTTTTGCATGGTGGCTACATTTTTCGTAATTGGTAGCCGAACTACACATGCCCACACATGTACGGAACACCGTTATTGACCTCCGACCGCCACCTCCGTAATCCACCTCCGATCACTACCACCGTGAAACTTCATCCACCCCAACCACCATGAAACTCCGTCAAACACAACCTTTAACCTTCATCTCCGAGGCGTCAGAATGGCTGGCGGCGTTGGCCTGCTGAGAATTGGGAAAAAATTAGTTATAGATCTGAGCATACGTTTACCGGAGTATATATTCAGATCTGAGCGATGGATGATGATAATGAAGATGATGTAGATCCAGAAACTGATGATGATGACGATGGATGATGATGATTACCAAAGATCAACAGATTTATTTGTATGTAGAAGATAGAAAAAAGATCAACAGATCAACACATTAACAGCCTATGACTTTTAATTATAAGCTTATTGTACGTCACAAAGTTATAATCTTGTTGTTACAACATTTTCAGATCAACATCTCATAGAAGCTTATTTCACCATAGCAGTAAAGCTTGCCTCTAAGATCCTGCTCTGATATTTTTGCAGTAAATCCTCCAATGTAAAACATTCTGACGCTTTCATCATCAACGGGTTCTACCCATTTCGGCCCATTACTCAGCACATCTCAATTTACCCATTTTGCCACCTCTAGTTATACCTAAAACTTGATTTTGTGTGTAATTTAAGATACATTAAATTAGAACAAAACTTAACCTTCAACGGGTACTAATTAACCTTCAGATCCAACTTATCTGTTAAAAGTGTATCAAAAGATCAAAACAATATTGCTCAAAAGATCCAAAAAAAATACTGACATGGTTCATCTAACACTCATTTCATTATCAACAATTACATGCAATCAACGAATTTCACCATATTACAAATGAATTTCATCCAACTCTCAATCTATCAACAAACTGCAACTAACACTCATTTTATTCATCTAACACTCGATTTAATATCAGCAACTTCAAGCAATCAACGAATTTCACCATATCACAAACGAAAAGTTAAAATTTTGTTCTATACTTCGATTTCTCATGGAAAGAAATCATCACATCACCGTATACAAACTCGCACAGAACATAAAAGTACATCTTACGGAACCGGACTCTTACCACCACCATCATCATTATCATCATTAGCGCCGCTAGTTCCTTCGTCTCCAAAAACAATTTTCCACATATCGAATTCCTCTTCTTGACCAGGCTCAATTGGACCAACACGATTCTTGAATTTGTTCTTCAACTGTTCGATTCTAGCGTACCATTCATCCATTTTTCCATAGCCCATTTCAATCCATGGCTGAAAGTTTTGTTGCATATGTTCCGAACTTTCAAACGGGTACGCCCCTGTGAACTTTTTATATACAAGAAGATCAGATAACAAGGAGCTATCTTTGATTACAACATCATTACTGTTGCCTTCACCTTCAACTTGATCTTTCGGTGTTCCATTGATGTATAGAATGAACTCCTTCATTTTCTTTATCTTATCTTGTAATGTAACTTCTTTCGGTTTACTAGTGGCGGTATCTTCGGTTTCATCTTCTTCAGTTGAACGTGCAGAGCTAACTGGATCAGCCATTGGTGATGAAATTAGTAGTAATGTGAATGTGAATTGAGTATTTGTTGATTGATTGTGTAAGGTTTATGAAGTAGGATGAATGGTTAATTGGTTATTTATACAGGACGTTGATCAATGATCATATATAGATAGTTTGTTATGTAACGGTTTTTTAAATTCTTGTTTGAAAGCGGTTATAACCGTTAGTCAACTGGTCACAGTTTTAAATTCTTGTTTGAAAGCGGTTATAACCGTTAGTCAACTGGTCACAGTGTATAGTAAATGAATCAATATATATCTCTTTTTCTTTTGAAAATTTCTATGGACAACCCTAAGGGTTGTCATTAAGAGATAACTACCCACCAAATTCTATTAACTTCCGATGTGCTGTCCATACCAAATAACTGCCCAAAACCTCACGTTCCAATTTTCTCCTCAAAGTCAATATCCATTTTTATTTCCCTCCTTTTATATGAATTACGGAGTAAATAACTATCCACTATCCCCCATTAATTCAACAACCAATTCATCTTTTTCACAACAATCAATTCGTCATAATATTCTTCCAGTTCCTTCAAATTTCCAGGTTCATTTTCATATTTACTGAATTTTTGTTATTGATATTCTATGACTACGGTTCCTGATTCTTTGCTATTAAATTTTGGGTGTTTATTAATGTAAATAACTACTCATGTATTATAAAAATTTAAACTTCTGGTAATAGAAAATTGCAAGTGCAGTAATGCTTGTCGGTAACGGTTATGATTTGGATTTTTGTTTTGTAGACAAACTATGGTTTACTGTAACGACTTTGTGATTTTTAGTCAGGTTTATTATGTTGGATTTGAACCTTCCTCCTCCTATTGATGAAGATGATGATGAACTATGCATTGAACAAACACATACGACTGAACCGTTCATTGGCCAAACTTTTTCCAAAATTCAGGAAGCATTTGTTTTCTATGAGAGCTATGCCAAGCAAAATGGTTTTGTTGTGCGTAAAGATAGATCCGAGAAGAAAAACGATAGGATACTACGACGTGATATTAATTGTCATCGTGCAGGCAAGAAACGATCAAAATCGTTCAATGTTTCCAAACATCAAAGAACACGGGAGTCAATAAAATGTGGGTGCAAGGCTCATATACGCATTACTTTCAAAAGAAGCTTTGATATATTTCCTGAAGAATGGCATATTACAAAGTTCGTGAAGGAGCATAATCATGAGTTATTGTCACCCGAAGCGATGCGTTTTCTTCCCGTCAACCGTACTATCACCTTAGAGGATGAAAAGCAAATTTTATTGTTCAAGGATGCTGGACTTAATGTTCGCCAAATAATTCGAGTCATGGAGCTTCAAAAACAGGTAAAACACGGCGATCTTTCTTTTCTTAAAAAAGATGTTCATAACTTATTTGCCAAAGTGAGTAGATTACATGGAGCTAGTGATGCAATGGACCTTGTTGATTACATGAAATCTTCAAAGTTAAATAATATGAACTTTCAGTATGTATACACATTAGATGAAAAAGGAAGATTAGAAAACTTGTTTTGGTGTCATCCTCAAAGTTATGAATGGTATGGGAAGTACGGTGATGTAGTTGTATTTGATACAACTTACAAAGTTAATGCCTATGACATGCCTTGTGCACTTTTTGTTGGAATCAATAATTATGGCAAAACTGTGTTATTCGGAAGTGCACTTCTTCGGAACGAAACAACTGATACATTTCGATGGTTGATGAAGGTATGAGTTTTAATATATGTATGTATTTTATACCCTATGTTTTATTACTAACTACTTTTTTCTATATGTAGACTTTTGTAACTACAATGAAAAAATCATCAAAAACAATCATTACAGATCAAGATAAGTGCATGTCCGAGGCAATTGCGATCGAAATGCCAACTACAAAACATAGCTATTGTATATGGCATATCACTTCCAAATTCAGTTGTTGGTTTACCGCACTTCTTCGTACCGAATATCAAAATTGGTGTAGTGATTTTTATAAACTTTATAGGATGACTTCGATCGAAGAGTTTGAGGACAATTGGTTTTTAACTGTTGACAAGTATAATTTACAGAAAAATAAGCATGTGCAAGGTTTGTATGAATTAAGAAAGTCATGGGCACCCGCTTATCTTCGAAATTATTTTTTTGGAGGAATGACTTCAACTCAAAGGTCGGAGAGCATAAATGGAGTCATTAAAAGATTTGTTTCATCTCATACAAGTTTGAGAGACTTTGTTAAGCAGGTATCTCTAAAACACTTCTCATTAGCGTAATTATCACTTAATAGTTAGATTATTAATCACGAAGTTCTCATTATAAGCACAAATAAGCATATTATTGTATATATTAATTAATATTAATATTATGGAAAATGGAAAATCCTTTGTTTTTTTTTTTTACTATTGTTATCATGAGACTAAAACTAATGATCTTTACAGGTGGATCTTGTTGTGGAAGAAATGAGAAGTAGACAAGTGCATGATAATATGTTAGCTACACTTAGGCCTACTTCATTAAAGACAAAATCGCCATTAGAAAAACAAGCTCACGATGTTCTTACGCCGTTTGCTTTTAAAAAGTTTCAAGAAGAATTAGAAAGAGCAAGTCAATATCTTATCGAACATTCCGATGGCAATCAGTTTATTATAAGATATTTTGAACAAGGCAATCATAAATTTCATAGTGTTTTTTGGGATGGAGATACCGCTTTGTGTAGTTGCAAGACCTTCGAGTTTTGGGGAATCCTTTGCCGCCATATATTCCGGGCACTAATCCATAAGGATTGTTTTATGCTCTCACATGTATACTTGCCTCGACGTTGATGTTTAGAGTCATTGCGAAATGATAATGTTGCACAAAACATACCAATGAATGAGTCGCCATTGGATCCTGCACCTCCTATGTCGGATAAGAGCCCGGATAAAGAAAAAGAAATTTTATGTCCGCCAAGATCAAAAACAAAAGGTCGTCCAAAGAACAACCGGCGTTTGAAGAGTGGGAAGGAATTGGCGAGTAGGGCCCGTAACAAATGTTCTATATGCAGGAAAATTGGACATACAAAACCAAGATGTGACTACAAGGATAATATTGTTGATGGTAGTATTCCGTCTAATATGTCCGAAAAAATGAAGGATTCAACACATGATGAAGGATTAAATCCTGTGTTTACGATGAAGTATCAACCATCATCATCGAGTGGCAAATTTGAAGATATGTGAACTATGGCATAACTTTTTATTTGATCATGTATTTGTGAACTATTTTGAGTGCCTAACTTCTAATGACTGAATGTGTTATTGTTGGAGCATTTGGTTTGTGGAGTAAATTTTAATTACTGTATGATTTAATTATAGTGTGTAACATAGAATATAAACAATAATGCTCTCTTTCGGTATTAATTGGACGTGGGGTTTTGATTAAAGAGATAAAATAGAAAAATTGAAAAACTGATGCAAATTAATTAAAAATACTACATTGACTTTTGAATGGTGAACCGTGAACGTGGGCTATATATTTGAATTGGTAGTTGAGAAGTTAATTGAAAATGATGGGTAGTTACTCTTAATGACAACTCTAAGGGTTGTCATTAGAAAAATTCTTTTCTTTTTGTTAAAAAAAAGAGAGGGGTCAGAGAGTGGGGTAAAATGGTGAGTCGACTAAAACTACGTCGTTTGGTCATCCATGAGATACATCACCCATGTGTTTGACACTTTGACGAAATGCTTCAGTGAGATGTATTAGGCCACTCACTATCGTAACTAAACTATTCATCCTCTTAACCTTTCACATCAGCGCCACATCAACACCAATATCCTATAACTAACTCATAATTAAACACTCCCTATAATGGCTAAAACAATACTCCTCTTAATATAAAACGTACAAGCAATAAAGCATCAAGTCCAACAATAAAAAGCCACTGGACCCACAATTCCTATAACTAAACTTAAAACTTCCGTTAAATTGATGGTGGATGCGGGTAACTAAAGCGGGTAACTAGCTCGTGTCTATGGTTAGTTACGGATAATGAACGGGTAATGAGCGGTTAATGAATTATAGGGAGTGGTCTTATTATTCCTAAAGCTGAACCAATCATCAATAACCGACTAGTTGTTGTCTAGTTATAAGCACCTACAAGTACTTTTTCATACAAACATTTAAGATATTTAGGTCGAGTAAACATTCGAATAGAAAAAATTGTAATCAGACGGTTCTCAAAATTTTGAAAAGACCCGAACTTAAAATTTATTTGATTAAAACCGTCAAGTCTACATACACTCTATCATCCCCAACCATTAGAATGTGCCATGTAGCATTTTCACCAGTTGGAGTATACGTTGTATGTACGCCAAACACCCCTCCATGACGCCGCGTAACATTCGTTGTGGCCGTGGTGGAGCCCCAACTCAGACGCCCAACGCCCTTTTAGCACCCTGTAGCGAATGGCCTTAATGATAAAATGAGATAATCTGTATATATCTGAGGTTGGCACATATCGTTGATCAAGGAGAAGCATCGGGTACCCCAATTTCTTTTTAATGATAATATGAGTATTCTTACAACTGATAAAATTATAAACTGAGATGATGGTTCTGCATTTCGTTCATCTAATTTTTTTATAAGTTAAAATAAAATAATATAAATATGTGGTAATGATGTTTTGACATGAGGAATATACAAGTCATCATAAAAATTAAATAATAATATCAAATGTTGATTATTACCTCAATTGCAACTATTTTCAAATCAGATACCCTCTTAAGCACCAAATTAAAATCAAAGTCGTTTATGAGTAAAGAAAAATAATGATTATCTTTTTATTAGAAAATTGTGATTTTTATGTTACCTTTTTGGACATTTGACCTTATATATATATATTATACTCCGTATGTAATTAAATTATCTGATATTATAGATCAAATTTGTGTTGGGCCAAATTAGATGGAGCTCGAGCTAGGAGTAGGAGCTAGAGTTGGAAGTTGGAATTTGTTTTTTAACTGGAAGTTGAATTTTTTTTTTATAAGTGTTGTAGTGACCCGAACTTTTCCATGTTTATATATATTAAATGAAATTGATATTTACATGATTAAGTGTTTCCAACATGTTAAGCAATCAAACTTGTTAAGACTTGATTAATTGGAATAGGTTTCATATAGACAAATGACCACCCAAGTTGACCGGTGATTCACGAACGTTAAAACTTGTAAAAACTATATGATGACATATATATGATTATATATATAGTTAACATGATATTATGATAAGTAACTATCTCATTAGGTATTTTAACAATGATTTATATACATAAAATTGTGTTTATTGAATTAAGAAACTCGAAACGATATATATAACAATTATCGTTATAACAACGTCTTACTAATTACATATGAATCATATTAAGATATTGTTACACTATGTTTAATCATGATAAATGATAAATAAACATGTCATTATGTATATTAACAATGAACTACATATGTAAAAACAAGACTACTAACTTAAGGATTTCGAAACGAGACATATATGTATCGATTATCGTTGTAACGACATTTAAATGTATATATATCATATTAAGATATATTAATATATCATAATATCATGATATTATAATAATTTAACATCTCATTAGATATAATAAACATTGGGTTAACAACATTTAACAAGATCGTTAACCTAAAGGTTTCAAAACAACATTTACATGTAACGACTAACGATGACTTAACGACTCAGTTAAAATGTATATACATGTTGTGTTTTGATATGTATTCTTACACTTTTGAAAGACTTCAAGACACATATCAAAGTACTTCTACTTAACAAAAATGCTTACAATTACATCCTCGTTCAGTTTCATCAACAATTCTACTCCTATGCACCCGTATTCGTACTCGTACAATACACAGCTTTTAGATGTATGTACTATTAGTATATACACTCCAATAAGCAGCTCTTAGCAGCCCATGTGAGTCACCTAACACATGTGGGAACCATTATTTGGCAACTAGCATGAAATATCTCATAAAATTACAAAAATATGAGTAATCATTCATGACTTATTTACATGAAAACAAAATTACATATCCTTTATATCTAATCCATATACCAACGACCAAAAACACCTACAAACACTTTCATTCGTCAATTTTCTTCATCTAAGTGATCTCTCTCAAGTTCTATCTTCAAGTTCTAAGTGTTCTTCATAAATTCCATAAGTATAGTTTCATAAAAATCAAGAATACTTCCAAGTTTGCAAATCTACTTCCAAGCTTTCTAATCCATTTCAAGTAATCATCTAAGATCAAGGAACCTTTGTTATTTACAGTAGGTTATCTTTCTAATTCAAGGTAATATTCATATTCAAACTTTGATTCAATTTCTACAACTATAACAATCTTATTTCGAGTAAAAATCTTACTTGAACTGTTTTCGTGTCATGATTCTGCTTCAAGAACTTTCAAGCCATCCAAGGATCCTTTGAAGCTAGATCCATTTTTCTCATTTCCAGTAGTTTTATCCAGAAAACTTGAGGTAGTAATGATGTTCATAACATCATTCGATTCATACATATAAAGCTATCTTATTCGAAGGTTTAAACTTGTAATCACTAGAACATAGTTTAGTTAATTCTAAACTTGTTCGCAAACAAAAGTTAATCCTTCTAACTTGACTTTTAAAATCAACTAAATACATGTTCTATATCTATATGATATGCTAACTTAATGATTTAAAACCTGGAAACACGATGAACACCATAAAATCGGATATACGCCGTCGTAGTGAAACCGGGGGCTGTTTTGGTTTGGATAATTAAAAACTATGATAAACTTTGATTTAAAAGTTGTTCTTCTGGGAAAATGATTTTTCATATGAACATGAAACTATATCCAAAAATCAAGGTTAAACTCAAAGTGAAAGTATGTTTTCTAAAATGGTCATCTAGACGTCGTTCTTTCGACTGAAATGACTACCTTTACAAATACGATTTGTAACTTATATTTCTGACTATAAACTTATATTTTTTCTGTTTAGATTCATAAAATAGAGTTCAATATGAAACCATAGCAATTTGATTCACTCAAAACGGATTTAAAATGAAGAAGTTATGGGTAAAACAAGATTGGATATTTTTGATTTTTTTAGCTACGAGAAATGTTTAACAAATCTATACAAATCATATCTTAGCTAACTTATATTGTATTATACATGTATTCTAATATATTATGTAATTTTGGGATACCATAGACACGTATGCAAATGTTTTGACATATCATATCGACCCATGTATATATATTATTTGGAACAACCATAGACACTCTATATGCAGTAATGTTGGAGTTAGCTATACAGGATTGAGGTTGATTCCAAAAATATATATACTTTGATTTGTGATCTAGCCTGAGACGTGTATACACTGGGTCGTGGATTGATTCAAGATAATATATATCGATTTATTTTTGTACATCTAACTGTGGACAACTAGTTGTAGGTTATTAACGAGGACAGCTGACTTAATACACTCAAATCTTTAAAACATAATAAAAATGGTTGTAATTATATTTTGATCATACTTTGATATATATATATATATATATATATATATATATATATATATATATATATATATATATATATATATATATATATATATATATATATATATATATATATATATATATATATATATATGTACATATTTGTATAGGTTCGTGAATCGATCCGTGGCCAAGTCTTATTTCCGAGGAAGGAAATATCGGTGAAAGTGAGTTATAGTCCCACTTTTAAAATCTAATATTTTTGGGATGAGAATACATGCAGGTTTTATAAATGATTTATAAAATAGACACAAGTACGTGAAACTACATTCTATGGTTGAATTATCGAAATCGAATATGCCCATTTTTATTAAGTCTGGTAATCTAAGAATTAGGGAACAGACACCCTAATTGACGCGAATCCTAAAGATAGATCTTGTGACGCCCCGTACTAAATCATCATGTACGGACCATCAACAACAGGATCATTACAAGGTTAAGTACTATATGCGTTTTCAAAACAGAGTTTACATTCATAAATAAAAGTGACGTCATAACATACGTCAATTGTTTTACAAATCAAAAGTATGCTTCGCTAAGTAGAAGCATTAAATAAGTGTACGTGACCATGATGGTCGTTACATAACATAAGTTCATAAGTAAAAAGTTTGAATGCAACATAAGTAGTCATGCGATAACAACTCTAGGCAGCGGGTTCTACAGCACGACTAGTAAGATAGCGGAAGCGACTTCAAGCACCTGAGAAAATACATGCTTAAAAAGGTCAACACAAAGGTTGGTGAGCTATAGTTTAAGTATAACAGTAACGTAAGTAGGCCACGAGATTTCAGTGCTACAACGAGCGTTTCAAAAGTATGTAAAAGTATATGCTTAACCGTGGGCACCCGGTAACTAACTTAACGTTTAATGTACCCCCTTAAAGTGCACTTGGCAAGTGCGTATAACCTCGAAGTATTAAACACTCGTTAAATGCTAGCGCTACTAGCCCGAGTGGGGATGTCAAACCCTATGGATCCATATCTAAGATTCGCGTTCACGGTTCAAAAACCAATGATTAAACGTTACCGAGCTAAAGGGAATGTTTCTGCCGTTATATAACCCACACATATATAAAGTTTAAGTACTCGTGCCTAGTATGTAAAACATAAAATCCGCATGTATTCTCAGTTCCCAAAATAAGTTAAAGTAAAAAGGGAATGCTATAACTCACAATGATTAGTAGAAATGGTAAGGTAGTAGTCGGAAAGTGGTGTGCAAGTAACGGTCCAAACGTCCTCAACCTAAGTCAAATAGCACTAAGTCAATAAGTCGTCTCAAAAGGTTTACAAGTACGTAATTAAGGTCATAAGGGTCATCATCAATCATCATTAAACAAAAGGTAACAAGTAAGACTCGTTTATGAAAGTCGTTTAAAACAAAGGCTGACTTCGGTCAGTCACCACGGCCTCTACCCTTACTGAATTAAGGTGAGACCAGTGGTCATGGCTCCGTCTATGAGTCCCTTAAGTGTGGTAAAATTTACAGAAGCAAACTCGTCTTGGTTTGACCGTGGCGACGGTCTAAGTGCGAGTAGGTCAGAAATTTCTGCACAACGTTAAAGGACATGGTAACGATCGGAGGGCCATAAATCCTAAACCGTAACTCGGATTAAGACGAGTCCTATATGAAAAGTTATCTACTCGAAAAGTTCTATCTAAAAATCAAGGTTAGAACAGCCCAGGTCTACTGGTCTGTTCCAGAAATAGCTGAACAGAAACTTTTGGACAGAAACAGTGGGTTTTAGGTGAGTTCCGGTGTCTTGGTGCTTGATGCTCATCATGGTTCTCATCCTTGATGCGTATAGCTTCAAGTGTACAACTCGTTGATGTGTTAACATCATTTTGACCAAGGTTTGTCCATCATAACTCAAGTGCAAGTGTTGTAGGTGTTTGATGAACCAAGGTTACATGTAAGTTTATGAACAAGTTCATGAACACTAAGAAAGATCACAACCAAGTGTTGGATCCATGATACTTGCACCAAAGTGTAAGCTCTTGTTGGTTTCATGTCCTTGTTCAAATGTGTAGTAAGCTACTAATAATAAGAAATAAAGAAAATGAATGATAAACCTAAACCAACCATGAAGGTGGTATTCTAGTAACATACAACAAACAAGAACACAAGTAACAATTATAAAGATTATAACTTTAAATCTTTTGAAACAAAATATGTAGAACATAACTAGATAGATTATGTTCTTGGATGTTCTTGTTATAACAAGATAAAGATGAAGAATCAAAACTAGAAAGTTTGATCTTGTAACTTAGTAAATAAAGACAAGTAAGTAAGTAAATAAACAACTTAGTAATCTACAAGTAATTAAACTACAACAAGATTAAGTAACAAACAACAAAAGATGATGATGATTTGCATGTATGTAAAAGGTTTTAAGAAGAAAAGAAGAAGAGAAAAAGTCTTCAAATTACTTACAAAGAACAAAGAACTTGAGAGAAAAAAAAAGAGAGAAGAAAATTGCAAGTAAAGTGTGTGTGTGTTTGAATGAGAGATACAAGGAATGAAGTAATGAATAAATGAAATCAAAAACCACCTTATGGTCTTCTAAAACTCGGCATTCAGCAGAATTGGGAGGGGGAGGAAGAAGTTTGTTGGATAATTGCATGTAAAGAAGGCTTAAAGTTGGTTATTAGTTGGTTGTGCATGGGGATAGCAAGTAACAAGATTCCTAAAGCCTTTAACTATCTAGTTAACCTTCCAACTAACACTTACAAGGGTCATGTGGGCTAGTTAACTCATAAATAGAAGTAGGGTGGGCTTACACTAGTCCATTAACTAATAAAGCCCAAGTTGCAAGTAGTTTAACAATTAATCCACTAAAAGTCCAAGTTAAGCCCAAGTAACTAACTAACCATCTTAGTTAATTAAAATGATTAATAAAATTAATCATGAATGTAAATAATACCTTAAAATATTATTCGTGCAAGTTCCGGGTGTCACAAAGACGTTTCGGGCATTTAAAGTTCAAGTACGGGCAATTAAAGCAACATGTAAATGTAATAACATACATTCGTTTAATCAAGCGTATTAATAATAATAATTATTAATAAATAACGTTGGTAAAACCAGGGTCGTTACATTACCCACCTGTTAAAGAAAATTTCGTCCCGAAATTTAAGCTGAGGTAGATGGAGGAGTCGGGAAAAGGTGAGGATACTTTCGCATCATTTGATCCACTCGCTCCCAAGTAAACTCAGGTCCTCGTTTGGCATTCCATCGTACTCGTACAATCGGAATCTTGTTGCGTTTCAAAGTTTTGATCTCACGATCCATAATCTCAACAGGTTCCTCCACAAAGTGGAGTTTGTCATCAATAGTAAGTTCTTCCAATGGTATGATGAGTTCGGGTGCAGCAAGACACTTCTTCAAGTTTGACACATGGAAGGTAGGATGAACTGAGCTCAATTGTGCTGGTAGATCCAAACGGTATGCAACTGGTCCAACACGTTCCAAGATCTCGAAAGGACCAATGTATCGTGGGTTCAACTTTCCACGTTTTCCAAAACGGATCACACCTTTCCAAGGTGCAACCTTCAACATTACACGATCACCAACATTAAATTCAAAGTCTTTCCGTTTAAGATCGGCATAGCTCTTTTGGCGATCACGGGCAGTCTTAAGTCTAGCTTGGATCTGAGCAATATTCTCCGTGGTTTCGTGAACTACCTCGGGTCCGGTGATTTGCTTTTCACCTACTTCGGCCCAACAAATAGGAGATCGGCACTTACGACCATACAATGCTTCAAAAGGTGCAGCATTAATGCTTGAGTGATAACTGTTGTTGTACGAGAATTCGGCGAGTGGCAAATGCCTTTCCCAGGCCTTTCCAAAATCAATGACACATGCACGCAGCATGTCCTCCAAGGTCTGAATCGTTCGTTCACTTTGCCCGTCAGTCTGAGGATGATAAGCAGTACTCATGTCAAGACGAGTTCCCATGGCTTCTTGCAAAGAACGCCAAAATCTGGAAGCAAAACGGGGATCGCGATCGGAGATGATTGATAAAGGTACACCATGACGAGATACAACCTCTTTGATGTACAGCTGAGCAAGTCTTTCCATTGTATCAGTTTCCTTCATCGCTAGGAAGTGTGCAGATTTGGTGAGGCGGTCAACAATAACCCAAATAGTATCGCATCCGCCCACCGTCTTCGGCAGCTTAGTAATGAAATCCATTGTGATCCTTTCCCACTTCCATTGTGGGATTTCCGGCTGTTGAAGTAATCCAGAAGGTCTCTGATGCTCGGCTTTAACCTTCGAGCAAGTCAAACACTTACCAACATAAGTCGCAACGTCCTTCTTAAGATTCGGCCACCAATACTGTTCTTTAAGGTCGTGGTACATCTTACCTGCACCGGGGTGAATCGAATATCTCGATTTGTGTGCTTCATCAAGTATCAGGCTTCGTAGATCTCCATAGTAAGGTACCCAAATTCTTCCGGCATAACATCGGAGTCCAGACTCTCTAACCTCGAATCGAGAGACAAGTATGTTCAAATGCTCGTGAGATATGTTCTCCTCCTTGAGAGCCTCAACTTGGGCTACTCTGATCTGGTTGTTGAGGTTCGAATGGATGGTGATGTTCAGAGCCCTAACACGGAGAGGTGCCGTCCTCTCCTTTCGGCTTAAAGCGTCAGCTACAACATTGGCCTTGCCAGGGTGATAACGGAGTTCACAATCGTAGTCGTTGAGCGTCTCGATCCATCGACGCTGTCTCATATTCAATTGCTTCTGATCGAAGATGTGCTGGAGACTCTTGTGATCGGTGAAGATAGTGCTCTTAGTTCCATACAAATAATGTCTCCACAATTTGAGTGCAAAGACAACGGCTCCAAGTTCAAGATCATGTGTAGTGTAGTTCCGCTCGTGAATCTTCAATTGGCGGGAGGCATAGGCAATAACCTTTGATCGTTGCATCAGTACACAACCAAAACCACTCTTCGATGCATCGCAATAAACAACAAAGTCGTCACTGCCTTCAGGAAGTGATAGGATAGGTGCGGAGGTTAACTTCTTCTTCAAAGTTTGGAATGCTGATTCGTGTGTGGGTTCCCAAATGAACTTCTTGCCCTTGTGAGTCAGTGCGGTCAAAGGACGCGCAATCAGAGAAAATCCTTCGATAAACCTTCGATAATAACCGGCGAGACCTAGAAATTGGCGAATATGCGTTGGAGTAGTGGGGGTCTCCCACTTGCTGATGGCTTCAATCTTGGCGGGATCAACTTTGATACCCTGGTCGCTCACAACATGACCCAAAAACTGTACTTCCTTCAACCAAAATTCGCACTTGGAGAATTTGGCGTAAAGTTGCTCTTGTCTTAAGAGTTCAAGCACTAGTCGAAGGTGTTGCTCATGTTCTTCTTCGCTCTTAGAGTAGATGAGGATATCATCTATGAAGACGATAACAAACTTATCCAAGTAAGGCTTGCAGACACGATTCATGAGATCCATGAACACGGCAGGTGCATTTGTCAAACCGAATGGCATCACGAGGAACTCATAATGACCATAACGGGTCCTGAATGCAGTTTTCATCACGTCACTTTCCTTCACCCTCAGCTGGTGATATCCGGATCGCAAATCGATCTTTGAATAAACGCTCGATCCTTGTAGTTGATCAAAAAGATCATCAATTCGTGGGAGAGGATATCGATTCTTGATAGTCAATTTGTTGAGTTCACGGTAGTCGATACACATACGGAAGGATCCATCCTTCTTCTTTACAAACAACACAGGTGCGCCCCAAGGCGAGAAGCTTGGTTGGATAAAACCTCGATCTAATAGTTCTTGTAGTTGACTCTGTAATTCTTGCATCTCGGAAGGTGCGAGTCTATAAGGTGCACGAGCTACAGGTGCAGCTCCTGGCACTAAATCAATCTGAAATTCTACGGCTCTCGGCGGTGGTAATCCAGGCAATTCTTCGGGAAAGACATCGGAAAACTCGTTCACAATACGCACATCGTTCACGTTCTTCACCTCAGTTTCTACCGCTTTCACATGTGCTAGGACAGCAAAGCGTCCCTTCTTCATAATCTTTTGCGCTTTCACGCAACTAATGAGGTTCAACTTCGAGGTACATCTCTCTCCATAGATAACCAGTGGTTCGCCATCTCCTTGTGGTATGCGAAGTGCTTTATCTCCACAGATAACATCGGCCTTTATCTTGCTCAACCAATCCATACCGACGATCGCGTCAAAACTTCCCAGTTTGATAGGTATCAAATCAATTTCGAAATCTGCACCAGCTATGTTGATAATAGCTCCACGACTAATATGGTCAACCTTTTCAAGTTTTCCATTGGCGACCTCGACAAGCATACTTTCCTTCAAAGGAACTAACGACCAATCTAACTTATCACAAAAATGTCTACACACATAGCTCCTATCGGCACCAGTATCAAATAGGACAGAAGCTAAAAGATTGTTGATCTTGAATATACCTGTCACCAAGTCGGGGTTGTCGCGAGCGTCCCTTGCATTAACATTGAAGGCTCTAGCACGTGGTGGTCCGCCATCCTTACGCTTGTTAGGACACTCGTTTCTGAAATGGCCCGTCTTTCCACATTCATAACACTTCTTAGGCCCATTGTTGTTGTGGTTTGGCTTCACATTCAAAGTGGTAACCTTGCAATCCTTGCCAACATGTCCAGATCGTTGGCACTTCTCACAGATAACATTGCAATACCCAGTGTGGTGCTTGTAGCACCTATTGCATTGTGGTAAGGTTCCTTTGTAGTTCGGATTGGTGCGGTTGTTGTTGTTGGGGTTGGTGTTGTTGTTGTGCATGTTGTTGTTTTGCCTGAACCCTTCATGTCGTTTTGCCGGGTTTTGATCATAGTTCCTACCCCTGTTGTTGTTGTGGTTGTTGTCCCATTTCCTCTTTTCACCACTAACAGTTTCGAACTTAGCCTTCTCCGGCTCGTCAAGGATGATTTGATTCAAGAGAGTATGCGCCATGCGCATTGCTTCGGGAACACTTGGTGGCTTGGATGAGGTAACATTACCCTTGATGGACTTAGGAAGTCCCGAGAAGTATTTCTCCAAACGCTTAAATTCGGGGGTGACCATGGTTGGACACATAAGAGCCAATTCCAAAAACCTACGGTTGTAGCTGTTAAGGTCGTTCCCTACGGTTTTCAATTGCATGAATTCGATTTCCATCTTTTGAATCTCGGTTCTCGGACAGTATTCCTCGATCATAGCACATTTAAATTCTTCCCAAGGCGTAGCATACGCCTCATCAATTCCTTTCGCTTGGGCCATGGTATTCCACCATGTGAGCGCGCCATCAGACAGCGTGCAAGATGCAAATTTCGTTTTGTTAGCCTCAGAACAATTGCTAACCCTGAATACCGATTCCAACTTTTCGAACCATCTGGTGAGACCGACGGGTCCCTCAGTGCCACTGAAGTAGTGTGGCTTGCAGTTTTGGAATTCTTTGTAAGTACACCCATCTCGGACGACAGGTGGATTGACAGGCGGTGGTGGTGGAACTTGGGGTGGTCTTTCAGCTAGTGCAGCAGCGACTCGCTCGTTAATCATATCCTCAATTTGTGCCGCGGTGGGGATAGATCTCCCGTTGACCATGATGTTCTATACAAACATTTTGACTCAGGTCAAAATCCATTATGCAAATAATAATAATATAGTATATAACAACCAACATGAAAACAGCACATCACATGTTGATTAAGTAATGCAAGCATATATAAGTACCACAAAACCATGATATGATAACGTAAATAGAACACTTGCGCACAAAGTAACAACACAAATTCCATTCATTAATGATAATAAGTTCATACATTACAATAAGTTCGTACATTACATAAGTGAAATATGAAATTACAAAAGAAATTACAATACAGAATCTAGTACAAAGTCCTACGGCGATGGTGGGTACAAGATGTCCAAAACATGAGCCAACTGCTCCTCGAGCTCAGTAACTCGAGTCTGGAGAATCTCAATCTCCCGCCTCATTTCCTCATTAGAGGAAGATGGTGGGGCAGGTGGTGCTGGCGGTGCAGGTGGAGCCGGTGGTGCTGAAGTGGATGGTCCGGCTCTGGGTGGAGACGGTAATATCAGTGGGTCGGCGGGGTACGGCACCAGCCGTTTACGAGCAGTGATCCTACGACGCCTACCATAAGCGTCAGTGACAGTACGACCAGGAATTATGCCAGCGAAGCGATACCGCTTCTTCGGCGGGGTAGAAGGTGCCTGAATCGGTCGGTCAGCGGGATCCTCCTCATCACTGGAGTCGTCAGATGAGGTGTCGTCTGAAGATGCATCGGTGGAAGAACCGTCGTCTGAATCATGCGGTGGTGGTGCGGGTGGCTCAACATATCCGAAAGCGGCCAACATCTGTCGGTGTCGGCCTGGCGTAATCACGGCTAAGCGGCCGTCGGCAGTGCGTCGGCAAGGTGTGCGAAAGTGATTACGGAAGGGTCCTTCCCCGAACTCCGCGGGGATCTCCATGCCGCCAATGCGAGCCAGTTGCCTCAGGGGTCTGGAAGAAGAAGCCGGGATAGGCACACTAGAGCTAGCTCCAGAACTAGAGGCGCCGGGGTCGCCAGTGGGTGTCGGGGCTGGAATGTCGGCAGCAGCAACAGCAGCAACAGGTGCAGCAGTGGGTGGAACAACGGGGCCTGAGCCGCTCGGGATGTCAGTAGGTGGAACGTCCGACATCTGAACAAGGAAAAATAAATTTTCCATGTCAGTATGTCATAAAGCAAGCAAATAATAGGCCAACAGTTTAATTCATGTATAACAATAAGTAGCATGGCAATATCAGTAATCGTACGAAACTAGCATGCAATCGAAAGCAAGTAATAGCATGCAGTAGTGAAATCACGTAGTAGCATACGGCATATAGCAGTAACAGTAAGCAGCAGCATGCAGTAAGTTCAGCGGAAACAAGTAAACTAACAAGTTGTAGATTAGCCCTATTAGTGAATCCTACTCGGGTCGGTCTTAGACTCACTAATGCATCCTAATTCCCTACAACCAACGCTCTGATACCAAATGTGACGCCCCGTACTAAATCATCATGTACGGACCATCAACAACAGGATCATTACAAGGTTAAGTACTATATGCGTTTTCAAAACAGAGTTTACATTCATAAATAAAAGTGACGTCATAACATACGTCAATTGTTTTACAAATCAAAAGTATGCTTCGCTAAGTAGAAGCATTAAATAAGTGTACGTGACCATGATGGTCGTTACATAACATAAGTTCATAAGTAAAAAGTTTGAATGCAACATAAGTAGTCATGCGATAACAACTCTAGGCAGCGGGTTCTACAGCACGACTAGTAAGATAGCGGAAGCGACTTCAAGCACCTGAGAAAATACATGCTTAAAAAGGTCAACACAAAGGTTGGTGAGCTATAGTTTAAGTATAACAGTAACGTAAGTAGGCCACGAGATTTCAGTGCTACAACGAGCGTTTCAAAAGTATGTAAAAGTATATGCTTAACCGTGGGCACCCGGTAACTAACTTAACGTTTAATGTACCCCCTTAAAGTGCACTTGGCAAGTGCGTATAACCTCGAAGTATTAAACACTCGTTAAATGCTAGCGCTACTAGCCCGAGTGGGGATGTCAAACCCTATGGATCCATATCTAAGATTCGCGTTCACGGTTCAAAAACCAATGATTAAACGTTACCGAGCTAAAGGGAATGTTTCTGCCGTTATATAACCCACACATATATAAAGTTTAAGTACTCGTGCCTAGTATGTAAAACATAAAATCCGCATGTATTCTCAGTTCCCAAAATAAGTTAAAGTAAAAAGGGAATGCTATAACTCACAATGATTAGTAGAAATGGTAAGGTAGTAGTCGGAAAGTGGTGTGCAAGTAACGGTCCAAACGTCCTCAACCTAAGTCAAATAGCACTAAGTCAATAAGTCGTCTCAAAAGGTTTACAAGTACGTAATTAAGGTCATAAGGGTCATCATCAATCATCATTAAACAAAAGGTAACAAGTAAGACTCGTTTATGAAAGTCGTTTAAAACAAAGGCTGACTTCGGTCAGTCACCACGGCCTCTACCCTTACTGAATTAAGGTGAGACCAGTGGTCATGGCTCCGTCTATGAGTCCCTTAAGTGTGGTAAAATTTACAGAAGCAAACTCGTCTTGGTTTGACCGTGGCGACGGTCTAAGTGCGAGTAGGTCAGAAATTTCTGCACAACGTTAAAGGACATGGTAACGATCGGAGGGCCATAAATCCTAAACCGTAACTCGGATTAAGACGAGTCCTATATGAAAAGTTATCTACTCGAAAAGTTCTATCTAAAAATCAAGGTTAGAACAGCCCAGGTCTACTGGTCTGTTCCAGAAATAGCTGAACAGAAACTTTTGGACAGAAACAGTGGGTTTTAGGTGAGTTCCGGTGTCTTGGTGCTTGATGCTCATCATGGTTCTCATCCTTGATGCGTATAGCTTCAAGTGTACAACTCGTTGATGTGTTAACATCATTTTGACCAAGGTTTGTCCATCATAACTCAAGTGCAAGTGTTGTAGGTGTTTGATGAACCAAGGTTACATGTAAGTTTATGAACAAGTTCATGAACACTAAGAAAGATCACAACCAAGTGTTGGATCCATGATACTTGCACCAAAGTGTAAGCTCTTGTTGGTTTCATGTCCTTGTTCAAATGTGTAGTAAGCTACTAATAATAAGAAATAAAGAAAATGAATGATAAACCTAAACCAACCATGAAGGTGGTATTCTAGTAACATACAACAAACAAGAACACAAGTAACAATTATAAAGATTATAACTTTAAATCTTTTGAAACAAAATATGTAGAACATAACTAGATAGATTATGTTCTTGGATGTTCTTGTTATAACAAGATAAAGATGAAGAATCAAAACTAGAAAGTTTGATCTTGTAACTTAGTAAATAAAGACAAGTAAGTAAGTAAATAAACAACTTAGTAATCTACAAGTAATTAAACTACAACAAGATTAAGTAACAAACAACAAAAGATGATGATGATTTGCATGTATGTAAAAGGTTTTAAGAAGAAAAGAAGAAGAGAAAAAGTCTTCAAATTACTTACAAAGAACAAAGAACTTGAGAGAAAAAAAAAGAGAGAAGAAAATTGCAAGTAAAGTGTGTGTGTGTTTGAATGAGAGATACAAGGAATGAAGTAATGAATAAATGAAATCAAAAACCACCTTATGGTCTTCTAAAACTCGGCATTCAGCAGAATTGGGAGGGGGAGGAAGAAGTTTGTTGGATAATTGCATGTAAAGAAGGCTTAAAGTTGGTTATTAGTTGGTTGTGCATGGGGATAGCAAGTAACAAGATTCCTAAAGCCTTTAACTATCTAGTTAACCTTCCAACTAACACTTACAAGGGTCATGTGGGCTAGTTAACTCATAAATAGAAGTAGGGTGGGCTTACACTAGTCCATTAACTAATAAAGCCCAAGTTGCAAGTAGTTTAACAATTAATCCACTAAAAGTCCAAGTTAAGCCCAAGTAACTAACTAACCATCTTAGTTAATTAAAATGATTAATAAAATTAATCATGAATGTAAATAATACCTTAAAATATTATTCGTGCAAGTTCCGGGTGTCACAAAGACGTTTCGGGCATTTAAAGTTCAAGTACGGGCAATTAAAGCAACATGTAAATGTAATAACATACATTCGTTTAATCAAGCGTATTAATAATAATAATTATTAATAAATAACGTTGGTAAAACCAGGGTCGTTACAGATCTATTGGGCCTAACAAACCCCATCCAAAGTACCAGATGCTTTAGTACTTCGAAATTTATATCATATCCGAAGGGTGTCCCGAAATGTTGGAGATATTCTTATATATGCATCTTGTTAATGTCGGTTACCAGGTGTTCACCATATAAATGATTTTTATCTCTATGTATGGGATGTGTATTGAAATATGAAATCTTGTGGTCTATTGTTACTATTTGATATATATAGGTTAAATCTATAACTCACCAACATTTTTGTTGACGTTTAAAACATGTTTATTCTCAGGTGAATACTAAGAGCTTCCGCTGTTGCATACTAAAATAAGGACAAGATTTGGAGTCCATGTTTGTATGATATTGTGTAAAAACTGCATTCAAGAAACATATGTCGATGTAATATATTTCTATTGTAAACCATTATGTAATGGTCGTGTGTAATCAGTATATTTTAGATTATCATTATTTGATAATCTACGTAATGCTTTTGAAAACTTTATTGATAAAATAAAGATTATGGTTGTTTTAAAAATGAATGCAGTCTTTGAAAAACGTCTCATATAGAGGTCAAAACCTCGCAACGAAATTAATTAATATGGAACGTTTATAATCAATATGAACGTGACATTTCAAGTGTTTGATAAAGTAGATGAAGATGAAGCTGAAGCTTTTAGTTATAAATTAACTTAAAAGGACTCAATTATAAAGTGTAAAATTATATGATAAATGGTAGTTTAGTAATTTTATTATTATAAGCTCTCCTTTTTTTTTCTTTTTTTTTTTTGTAGAAGCTAGTTTCTAGAGCTTAAAAATCTAAAGCTTATTTTTTCTATAAGGTCCGCTTTTTATTGTCTATCAATCAAAGATTATGATTTGTAGCTTAATAAAATTGTAAACTCAATTCTCATAAGCTCCTAGAAGCTAGTCGTCCAAACACACCCCAATATTGATCTGAATGTTATAATTTTGTTTAAAGCATAACATTTGAAAACGAAAGACATCCATATGTTTGTTTCACTTTGACGATTCCTTTCAAGATTGGTCGGAATTACACACAGAGTTGTATTCTGACGTTTTTCTCACAGCTTTGTATTTGAAATCTTTTGATTGTTAAGTCGGTTATGGTTTACGGTGGATGTGGTTGATTGAATTTAACTGATTATCGATTGCTTTCAGGATTTTAAAGATGTATTGGCGTCGTCTTAGGTTGGAGATGATTATTAGAAATTTTTTTAATTGCGGTTCACACGTTAGTGTTCAATAGTTATGTATTGACGTGTAATCGAGATGTGTATATATTGGATGTAGTTGGTAGGTTTTTTTGTTAGTTCAAGTACATGGTTGAATCTATTCAAGGATCGGAACCACTTGTAATCTCATTAAATCTCTAGATCTATTTTAATTTAATTTAAATATTTTTGCTATTGCTAAAATAAATAAATTGAAACACAAAAGCCACGTAATACATTAACTGCTTGCAATTAACGACGATGACATCAACCAAATAAATATAAAATGATTCAATTGAAAGCATCACAAATATGAAAATAATATCTTTTGAAGTTACTATGTATTGGATTATATATATGTTTATTGGAATTTAAATTGATTTTATTATAAGTATAAACTTTACATTGTCTAAAATAGAAAGATGCTAATCATATCCCTTAGCAGCACTCGGTGTTTGTCGCCAGTCTTCGCCGTCACCACTCATTAACTTTGGGATCGACCGTCGGCCGATACCGGATCAACGTCGATCTTGCCGTCGGTTTTCGAAGTCGAGCAAGGGAAGGTGAGTTTAATATTTCTCTTTGTTATTTTTTTTAATTATTCTATTTTCTTATCAGTCCACGTCATATTCGACCTGAAAATAGGCACCGAAATGAATATCGAACGACACTCCACTTTAATCAATTTCAAGGTCCATTTTCGACTCAAAAAACGGACACAAAAAATAGACACTAACACGTACTTTTAGAGGCAATGGTTAAGCATTTCAAGTTTATAAATATTTCTAATGTAAAATTTAACATTTCCATAAATAAATTACCTTTTAAATTTAAGTATAAAAATATATTATAATAAATTAATATTTTATAATAAATGCTTAATCATTGTTGTAAAGGTTATGGGTAGTATTTTAAAAAGTTAACATCCACATCAACTTTATTTGCTAATTTTATCAAATACTTCATATCTTATTTCCATGTATATTAATACTCACAAATATTTTGGTCGTTTAGGCGATTTGATCTCACAATCACAAACGTATTTCCATGTATATTAATACTCACAAATATTTTGGTCGTTTAGGCCATTTGATCTCACAATCACAAACGTAGTTTCTGCCAAGGAAGGGAAGGATCAAATGACTCAAACTTGAGGGGTAAAAGTTGTTAACTTTTATAGTTTAAAAGTGAAAAAAAAAAAACAAGAGATTAGGGGCCAAAATATAAGTTTCAATTTTAATATAATAAACATTAAATAAATCTCACCTAAATTTTTAACGGAGTTTATATCTTTTTCCGCAACGAGTTAAATTTATCCGTTGTCACCGTTCAACTCGAAATAATTTTACGAACAAAACGCAACTATGTTCGAAACGGAGCTTTTTCAACAAAAAAAATTGGATTAATTATATGTATACATATATACGGGATTTTTTTTCCGCCTCAGGTTAAATTTATTTGCATTACCGTTCAACTAGAAATAACTTTACGAAAAAAACGCGAAACTATATTTGTAACGGACATATTTTTAATTTATTTTGGATTGATTATATATATATATATATATATATATATATATATATATATATATATATATATATATATATATATATATATATATATATATATATATACACTCAAGTAATGACTTAAACAAGTGATAAGTTAAAGAGTTTGTAAAGAAAAAGTCAGAGTTCGAGTCCTTTACCACATTTCTTTCATGATTTTTCCTCCCAAGTTTTCGCTCAATATTAATTTGATAAAAGACGTTAAAATATTTTACTGCAATATGCAAACCATTAATATATTAATTACCAAACAATGTATATTCAAATACACCGCAACAACGCGCGGTAATTTTTTTTCTAGTTATATATTAATATTTACATACTAAATATAATACTTACATACTAAATGTGGTGGAGATGTGTGTCGTTTCAGTTATATCGAATTGTAGTTTTTGAGTTTACGTTCACATTACAAACGGTCCCTCAACTTCGGCTATATTTACACAACGGCCCCTCAAGTTTACACTTTTTAGGGGTTAAAAGTGTAAATATATAATTTTATTAAAATAAAAGAAGTTAATTCCACCCTAATTTATAACGGGCCATATCTTCTCGCTCGGTGCGAGTTAAATTTTTCGAGACCACCGTTCAACTCGGAAAAATCTTACGAACCCAACGGGACTAGCTATACGCGAAACAGACAAATTTTAAAAAAACGCTAATTTTTTTAATTCTAAAAGTGGTGGTGGTTTCCGTCATTACAGTTATATCGGATTGTCGTTTTGAGTTTGCGTTCACATTACAAACGGTCCCTCAACTTCAACTATACTTACACAATGGCCACTCAAGTTTACACTTTTTCAAGGGTAAAAAGTGTAAATATATAATTTTATTAAAATAAAAGAAACTAATTCCACCCGAATTTATAACGGGCCCTATCTCCTCGCTCGGTGCGAGTTAAATTTTTCCGAGATCACCGTTCAATTCGAAAAAATCTTACGAACCCAACGGGACTAACTATACGCGAAACGGACACTACTCAAAAAACGCTAAACACCTCGTGCTATCTCCAATACATTTCTTTCTGTTCGCCGCGAGTTAAATTTTTCCGACAGCACCGTTACACTCGAAAAAATTTATTGATCAAAACAAAATTAACTACGTTCGAAAGGGATACTTTTTTGAAAAACGCTTAACACAACGACATCTAAAACGACGCTTAACACATGAGCCGTGTTTCCCTCTGTAAATACACAACGCTACGTTAAATATGAATACGCATGCCGAAAGCCCCCGCCGCAATGCGCGAGCCGGTCCGGACTAGTTATAAATAAAAAAATCAAACTTAGGCACTTATGTAGAACGGTTAGATGATGCATATCATTTAAAATAAACTCAAAGCATACAAAATTAAAAATTACATATAAATATTTTTAAAATTAATCATAGCTCTAAAAGTTATAAGTTATGACTATCTTACATTAAAGTATAAAAAATATATATATTTACAAGGTTATATTATTATGCACTAACTTATCCACTATTTTTCACGTTCAAAAGTGGAAGAAGATATAAAATTACAAACTCGTGAGATATTTTAGAATTTAGATGCATCACAGATTTTTATTCAATATGGATTAAATAAATTTATTTTTTAAGTATGTCATTTTCCAACATTTTAATGCCATGTGCATTGACACTGACACATGGCCAATTCAAAGGGACAGAATTGTACTCCGTAGGATCTTATTTGTAGTGTAAAAATACAAAGTTAATAAATAAAATAATAATGTGTTAAAAGCCCTTGTTAAAACAAGTGAATGAAGTATTTTATTCATTTATTTTTTTCTTTTTTAAAAGATGAGTATTGGTGTTTTCACTAATGATTTGGTTAAATTCACTACAATTTGTTGAACCTTAATTCAGGATTTGGATTCAAGAATCAAACATATTTAATTGATGTTCAATATGTTTTACATTTATATTGCACTATGATAATATAATGAAGCAAACAAAAATGCAATTTCTACAAATAGTTTTCTCTTCTTCCACTTTCATTATACATACAAATTACATACAAAAGATCATTGCTCTCTCCATTTAAAAGAAACAATGCAAGAATTCACCTAAAAAAGCATCAATTGAATTCAACTCAAATCAATTTGTACTTGATTAAAATGAAATACCCATCATGTCTATTAACAAATTCTCCATCATCAATGCTTCATGATCTTCACCACAAGAGTAACTCTTGGAAATATCTGTATCACATAAACATCCCCAAATCAAATTTGTTAGAAATTAACCATTTTTAGTACACAAGTCACATACATAATAGCTAATGTTTAAGGCAATTTTGATGCTAACTTGTAGGCGTACCATAGGAAGATTCGATTTGGCTGTTTCGTGAAGCCGGATTGAGTTTCTTGATGGGGCATGATGAAGTTAGGGGAAGTACAGGAAGGACATGACAATTGCATATTTCGATCATGTTACCGTCTGGATCATGAAAGAACAACTGGTTCACCTCTACACCACCTTCCATCACCATTGCGGTCACATACTTAACGTCTAATTCCTCGAGTTTATTGATTACGAGATCCATATTTGTGCATTCAAACGAAATATGGTTGTCTTTTGGATTAATCACTCCTCTTTTAGATGGTGTTGTGTCCACTTCTAACAAATGTATTCCAATCCCATGGTTGAACAACCTATTTTCCATCATGAACAATGTAAATATTTTTTACAAATATGAAAATTAGTAGACATTTCTAAAATTTTAATCAATATCCACCTATGATTCCTCATTGCAATTGATCCATGTAACAAAATTTTAAAGTTTTCTAGCATTAGCAATAAAAGTTGTATCCTAGTTCAAATGTTCACTTTCACCGACAAAAAGTTACAAAATTTCCCAGTAACGTCTATTTGATTATTTGAAATAAAAATAAAAATTTATAATGAGACAATTTGAACTAGTAATTTTGCCATTTATGAATTAGATGGAAGTAATGTGATATAATTTCTCATTTAGCTAAAATGCAACTTCTAGGTAAGTTACTTACATATAAATCACTTAATCCTAAACAAAAATTAATAAAGATGATGATCAATGAGAGACTTACCAAGCGCCTTCGAAATCAAACGAGGAAGGACGTCTAATTAGAACGAATCCAAGAACATCGTTGTAAAACTTAACAGATGTACGAACGTTTTTGCATCGAAACGAGACATGATTTAAAGATAAAAGAGGCAATTGTTGAGATGAAGATGATGAACCAAACAATGTATCTTGGTTACCCTCCATAACAACTTGTTGTTTGGCCATTAATTCAGTTAATTAATTCAATGAAAAAAAGGAGCTAAAAAATGGTTTTGATATGATAAACTTGCTGGTAATAGAAATGTAGAAGTGAGTATATATGAATTTGTCGAAAAGCTCACTTACTTATAGGAGAAATTATAAGTGAGGTCTGTATGGATAAAGATCAGATATTTGTACGTACAGTCAAATCCTACGTGTCAACACGTCTTCTTTTTTACTACTTTATGAGCATGTTTTTGATGTGCAAAAATAAAACCGAGTATCATTAACTCCTGATATAAATTTACAACTCGTTTTTTTTTTCTTCATTATTTAAAGGGAGCTGATTCGTACACCACTAGATTTTAACCATACACCACCAAAAATACATTAAAATATTGTACTGTACAATACTGTAATGCATATTTGGTGGTGTATGACTAAATTTGGTGGTGTACGAATCACCCCCTTATTTAAAATTGGGATATTATAATTTTCCCCTTAGATGGGTTTGAAGTATGCTCATTTCTTGGGTTTCATATTTCCATTTACAAATTTATAACCAAACAAAAATAACATAAAAAAAAAGAACAGAGTATCAAATAACCAAAACAAAAGTAGAGATATTTCGAAAATATTATACAGTTGGACATCTGTGTTAATTAAAGACAATTAATTCATGTCTTTCAGTGAGGTGTCTTCTAAATTCTATCATGTTGTCAACGTGGAATTTTATTTTTAATATTATTTTATATATATTTATTTATATTTATATTTATAAGTAATGACGAATAAGTATGATCGTAATATAATACGGACTATAAGTTCTACAACTATATATGGGTCCAGTGGCTGTGGTCCACCCATGACTCATCCAACCAACCTAACTCTTTCAACTTGTAAGACCATTCTTATCGCAGCGTTATGGGCAAAAAACTACCTCCATCACGCCCCTATCACGCCACTATGGGGCGTGATGGAAGAGAAAATGGGTTGGCGTGATCAGTACATCACGGATAGAAAATGGGGGGTGATGAGGATTTAACCCAATCATAATTTAAATAAATCCTTTTATAATTTAATTAAATCAATAAAAATAATAAAATAACTTCATCACACAACCATCACCCAATACCACTATAAACTCCATCACGCCATCACGCCATCACCTTTGCCAAATCAGCACTATACCCCACAAAAATACCCATCACACCCCATCACACCCATCACCACTACAAATGGTCTAAATGCTAAACATTTTTATTAGTTTGACGTCTCTGATAATCTTATCTTCAAGTGCTCAGAATAAACAATATTTATATCCCCCAAAAAAACAAAATAAGACTTTCGCCAATGAAAGTTTTTAGATACAAGGCTCCAAAGTATATAGCTCTAGTGAGGATCAAACTTGAGTCTCATTTGAAACTTCTCAAACATTCATGTAACATGTTTCTCATTGTATTGTAAAAAATTATTATTATCCTTAAAAGTTTAAATTACTAACTAATATTTCTCACCATAATTTTCAAACTATTTAGCTCAATCAATAATGGCATCCTAATAATCTAAAATACTTCTTCCTTTACCACCATATTGATTCTCTGAAAATGAACCTTCGACTTTCTAATTTCAACAACATTCGACCTCCGCCAAAATCGTCTGTGTTTATACAAATTCGGACTAGTGAACTCTAGCGGTTGATCCACTGAGAAGTAGCTATAAATGAAAGTGTATTTGTAAGTCGACAATGCCAGATGACACAAACAACTTATTTTTATACATTATTTTCAAATTTCGATATATTTTCGGAGACTTCCGTTCATCCTCGACCTCTAATGACCTTAAGGAAAACTTAGCCGGGGAGCTTAAAGACTACTTTTTAAGAAAGTTAACGGAGAATCTAGTTGAGAATGTTGTCAAGTTTACACTTGGATCTCTAGCTAAAAAAATGTGTCATTTTCGATGCTCTAATGATTTTTCTGGATAAATTGGACGTAAGTTCCTTTAAATTACAAGATTTAAAATTTTTACTTAAAATTTTATTTTGTTATGGTTAAAGCATTTAATTGTGTAGATCGGCGAATTGGTTAAATAGAACATTTAAAATGTTTCTGAAAACATTTTAAAATGTTTCACCAATCAGTTAAATAGAACATTCAAGTAAGAACTCAAATCTTGTAATTGAAAAAAAAAACTTACGCTCAACTTATCTACGAACATCTATTACAACATCAAACACAAGATATTTTATAGACAGAGATCATAGTCTTAATTGGAATCTCAACTAACTTTCCTAAAATGTAGTCCTTAAGCTTCCGGGATAAGTTTTGTTGGTTGAGAATCCAATTATAATATTCAAAAGTTAATCACTTTGTTTTGATGATGACACAAAAGAGATAAGTGCTTAATCACATGTAAGACGACATGAGTTCATAAGCCTACACTATCTCTAGCAAAAGACCAATACATAAATAATTAATTTGGTAAAACTGCTATGCGGCTGCCCCACGGTCGACCGCGGGTCTGACCGTAGATGTCCTGTACCAACGGCTGCATTATTTTTCAAAACTGTTGATCTACGGTCAACCTCACGGCCGACCGTGGATCGACCGCAGTTTTCACTGTTACCAAATCTATTCACTTTGAGTTAGACCACTTTAAGGCATCTATAATTTACAAAACCTTTCTAAATATACTTAGAATAGTTGCCTTCTTTGTTTTCAAAAGAGTTCTGAACCAAAAGATGTTAATCTTGATTAATCACGCCTAATGACACCTTAATGACAGTTTAACTTGAAATAAGATTAAACACACAAGTGTTATATCTTTTTATACTATGACATAATGTCATTTAAACATACTAATAATAATGGTCATTAAAGTCCCAATTAAAGAGGTGCTCTCCCATTAGTTTTAAGTACCATTGTATGTATGTAAATGTAATTAGTTCAAGTTAGTCAAGGTTGTAACAAGGATCATTAAGTTCCAAATAGATTCAAACTAATTCATTTGAGATGTAACAATGTTTCAAAGAGCAAGACACTTCCATCAAAGAAAAAGACAAGTTGGTGAAGACATGGGAATGAGGTTTGAAATGTAGTGATGTATCTTTGTGATTAGTGCAACTAGTCAAAGTGTTCTCAAACTAGTTCAATGGAGTTGTAACAAGGTTCCAATGGGCATGATACTTCCATCAAAGATGAAGACAAAGGTTTGAAGATTTGGGGAATGAAGTTTGGATGCTAGTGGCTTGTCAAGAGACAAAAATCTGCATTTATCTTTTTAGAAAATCAATGACAATGGTCAAGGACATTGGACTTTCCTCTTTAGCTAGCACATGTCAACCTCCATGCATATGTCCAAGATCAAAGGGGTAATAGAGTTAACTCCTAGGTATATTAAGCATATTTTGAAGGCTCTATATTGGGTAAAGAAGCAAAAAATTCAAATAAAAAGGAGCTCCAACGGATATGTTGAAATGCTGACAGAAGTTGTAAGGCTGCCAGCACGGTCGACCGTGGTTAGACCGCAATTTGTCTGTCAAGATTTTTATTGGACTATACGTACACCACTTTGCCAAACTTGAAGATCACCTCTTTCCAACATTCTTTCAAATATATATCTACTGATCTCCCAAGCCTCAAACACATATTTATGGAGAGATCATAAGAGAGAAAGAGAGATTCTACTTACACTAAGTAGAATTGAAATGTAAACATTGTACTTATCATTTGTACCGTTAAGTTTACTTCGTAAGACACTTCCTTAAGGAGGTCAAGGAAGTTAGATAGTTCTTATGATAGGAAACACCATCTTGCTTAATGATTTAACTTCCTTAAAGGGATCTAGGAAGTTGATCAATTCCATTGAGAATTAAGTTGGTGTGACATATTGAAGAACTATGAGTGATTGTAAGCTTAGCTATAAGTTTACTTGTGAGCTATCTACTTAAAGGGATCTAGAAGGTAGTTGTGATTTCACTAGGCTAGAGCATTAGGATCTTGTGTTAAGAGCATTTGGTGTTTGTGAAATCTTCAAAGGGACGTAAGGGTTCATAAGTAGCGGCTTATCGAGGAGCTAGTGTTGTATTTGGACACTCCACCGGGTTTTGTAACATCCAGCATTTTTCCGTTAAATTAATTTTTAACACCGTCTTTTTTTTAGATAATATCTTTTGTTATCTAAATTCGTATCTTTTGTTAACTAACATTCTTAAATAATTCCGTTATTCGATTATACCATCTCCCGTTTACTCTCGCGTATTTAAAATATTCGTTCGGTTAATTCACGCACCCGCTTTCAAACTTGAGGGATCAAAGTTGCAAAGGGGCCAAACTAGTTGACTAGGTCAACTAGTCAAACCCCACCACCACCACTCATTCACTTCTTCTTCTACTTCTCTCTTTTCTCTCTAGTCACCAAGAACCCATTTTTAACATCTTCAAAGATTCATCATCTATTTCAATTCAAGCAAGCAAACAACGAAACAAATTACATATTCATGATCCTCTCATCATCCTCTACATTTTGGTACCAATTTCATCTCGTTTGGGTAACATTTCTAAAACTCTAGATTTCATGTTCTTAGTGTTTTTGACTTGAAATGGTGTTAGTTAGTGTCTATGACTCGTTTATAACATGAATATGTGATTTGTTTGCTTGTTCTTGATGTTTTGAGTAACTAGCATGAACAATTGAAATGAGTTTGTTAAATCCTTGATTTTGGTTGATTAAATATTGTTAGATGTTAAACCTTATGTGTTAAAAGTGTTACTAGCATCATTAGCTTCGTTTTGGTATGTTGGATGACATGAAAACCTTACATTAACATGATTATTGATTTTGTGATTCTTGGTTAGGGTTTGATAGATCTTAAAACGAATATTCGATGCATTAAATGCTTTGCAATATTATTTGTAAGTGTTTAGTTGTATTGTATGCGTAATTACCTACGAAACGGCATATTATATGTGTGTAGTAAGTTCCTGAATCATAAAATGCGTTTTACGAACTTGAAACTTCAATGATGAACTTTTAACAATCATCCGACGAGGATTTGGTCATTTAAATGATGTAATTGTTTGATGATATGTGATTAGTTGTATTCCTCGTCAAAATACCTTTCCAAAGATATAAGATACATGTTTTAAGTGTTTTCGGTTCACAATTTGTGTTTGTTTGAGTTTTGGTTCAAGACTTGTGAAATTTCAGCTTCAGCAACCTGTAGTTCATTGGGACGCCATCCCATATCTTGGACGCCGTCCTGGCTTTCACATCTGGACGCCGTCCAGCCATTTTGGACGCCATCCAGATGAACTACCGAGGGCTGTCCAAATTTTCAATTTTCCGTTTAATTCTAACTATGCTACGCACCTCCGATTGACATGAAACTTGGCCAACATGCTTATATATGACTTCTAAGCTTAGAAAAATTGTCCAAGACCCGACCCGAAAACGTTGACTTTTTCGTTGACTTTGACCAAAGTTTGACTTTTATTCAAACTTAACCAAACACTTATGCAATCGTTCTAATCTTATTTTTTACTTGATTCTTGCATGAAACTTGACAACGTGATTCACGTGCTATATATTCGAGTCGTAACGAGCCATATGACTAATTGAACACATTTCGACCGACCTTGTGTCGTAACCGGTAATTGATACGACTTATTTGTTTAGGTCAAGGCTAAGCAACTTTCATTGCACAACGTTTAATTACAAGTACTTTGGCATGCAACTACGGTGAGATCATAGTCCCACCTTTTCAATAACTTTTATACTTTTAAATCGTGGGCTGAGAAACATATACTTCGTATACATTTTATACGGTTTATACTTTTATACTTTGAACACAAATACGAAAGCAAAGATACATACGAGTTAGAACAAAAATTCTCAAGTCCAATTATCATCAGTTACACTTGTAGGGTGTAAGCGTGAACTTATGTTGTGTGGTCATACGGGTTTAACGAACCCTCATTCGGACGGTTCGCTACCGTTAGCGAATGAAATATAATTTTATCGGAATAGTGTAGTTTCTAACACTATATGCAGAGGTAAGATTCAGTTAAGCTTTGATAATTGGATGCTCGTGATACAAACACATCTTTTGAGATGTATACGCTTGATAATCGGTTTATACTAAATCTTGTGGTTCAAAACATACTTTATACATACACCTATGATTTCACCAACGTTTTTCGTTGACAGTTTTCTGTATGTTTTCTCAGGTTTATACTTGGCTACTTGATACATGCTTCCGCATACTTTGAATACTTGCTTGGGATCAAGCATACATGCATACGCTAGTGATAGCACCTTTGGATTCAAACTTAAAGCATACATACTTACGCTATTTATAGCAACCGTGATTTTAAACTAATTATGTCGCAAGTTATTTCATTTATACTTTATAACTTTTGTAAACTTACTTGTTGTCAAACCATTTGGTTTACTTAAAACTTTGCAAGTCACACACGTTTCAAATGAATGCGACATAATTTTGGTCAAACGCGTCTCATTTAGGGACTACAACCACGTAACGGGACCTAAGTTAACGACGCCGTCAATGACGATTTTGCCGGGTCGTTACAGATGGTATCAGAGCATTGGTTGTAGGGAACTAGGATATGCATTATTGTGTCTGACAAAGTCGTTAGGATGCATTAGTGAATCTAGACTACAACCGGATAGTTAGCCATTGCATTCTGACATACATTTTCTATATATAGCACTTACTTGACTACTTGTGCATTATACTTGAATCATTCTTAGGCAAACTTCTTAATGGTACCAAGCTTTCATCATACGAACCCGTATTCTGCCACTTTCTGGTAACACGCGTAAATTCATGATTTATACACGTATAGGTGATGAAGACTTCGTTAGTCACACTAGTTCGGGAACTCTATCTCCTCGGTTGTTATTCGTCATCGTCCCGGCTTACTATCTACAAGTGTTGTAAAGTTACCACCACTACTTTAGAAGAGTATCGTCATCACTATTTATCACTACGGTTACATATTACTCGTTATCATGATTCGTTACTCTTTTTGTACCTAAAGACATTATTGGTTGACTTGAACTGCATTGACGTGAACAATCATTTATACACTTCACTAGGGAAACGCTTCTTCAGAGTTGCACAAATTCTTACGATTCGATACGAGTCACGTTAGAGATGTCGTTACACTTAGTTCATTTTAAATCTTCACGATCACACGAACTTGGTTCTATGGAGTGATGTGGGAATGGAGGTATGAGTTAGCGTAATATAACAACGCTCGATCAACGTGGTTATATTATGGTAAGTCATACCAAAGTTCTAATGACACGTGATGGTGATTGGACTCGATAAACCTAATCACCACCATGTGACATGTACATGACTTCATTTTTCTTGTTGGACATCCAAAAACTCCGAGGATATTGATAACAACCATACCAGGGATACGTCTTCAATTATTGTCGAACCATATTTATACTTCCGAATGAATGACAAATTCTTTCAACTTCAAACATATGTTACACGTGTATACTATCTCGTTTTCGCACAGTTTTATCGACGAACTACAAATATGCTTGGTATTCTCACATCGAGGCGGAAACTTCTCTCGCATTACACTCGTACTTCCGTTTAAGGAAATCTTTTATCTAAATTCTCAATGGAGAGAGAGACTCTTCACATTATGCTAGTATTCGCCTCGAGGGTGAATAGTCCTAACGAACGTTTTTCAGAAACCGATAAGAAACTTGCTCTAACAAACGTTTTCAGAAACCGATAAATCTTCCGCGGCGCGAAATTCTTGAAAAACGAAAACTTGTTCAAATATCTTAAAGAAATGTACCTCGTCTCGAATCGAGATTCTCGTTTCACTTATAGATTTTTGGAGTGCCTTACAAAAAGCCTCGAGACCACGTTTAGACATGAGTACTGCACATCAACCACAAACCGACGGACCGAACAAATATACGATTCAAACCTTGGAAACCATAATACGAATTTATGTTATTGACTTCAAATTTACTTGGGAAAGTCCTTGCCTTTAACCGAATTCTCTTACAACGATAGTTATCACACGAGTGTTAACGCCACACCTTTCGAAAACTCATGTAGCCTCAATTGTCGTTTTCTTAATTGTGAACCAAAGTAGGTGACAAGCAAACCACCGGACCTGAACTCATTCATGAAATAACCATTATGATCGTTCAATTCCAAGAAGGGCTCAAGACGGCCCATAGTCGCCAAAAGAGCTACGCCGATGTTAGACGTAAACCTCTCGAATTCCAAGTGGGTAACCATGTAACGTTAAATGTCGCGCCTTGAAAAGGTGTAATCCATTTCGGTAAACATAGAAAGCTAAATCCGCGATATTTTGATCCTTTTAAAATCTTGGGGTGTTTTGGACCCGTTGCTAGCCATTTAGATTTTTCGACTCGTTTGAGTCTCCGTTCATCCTGCAATCCACGTATGAAACTTAAAGAAGTGTCTTGCGAAACAAGAACTTGTTATTCCTTTCGATGAGCTTAATGTCAACGACGAACTCCACTTCCTGGGAGAACCAGTTGAAATTATGGATCGTGAAATCAAACTTTAAAACAACGTAAAATCCCGATTGTCAAGTTCGTTGAAATGCCCAAGGAAGTACCTTCACCTATTCGTAGAATTGGTAATGCAAGATTTCGAGGAAGAAACAACGACTACTACTTCCAACTTAATTTCGGGACGAAATTTCTTTAAGGTGTAGGTAATGTAACATCCCGCATTTTTCCATTAAATTTATTTTTAACACCGTCTTTTTTTTAGATAATATCTTTTGTTATCTAAATTCGTATCTTTTGTTAACTAACATTCTTAAATAATTCCGTTATTCCATTTTAACATCTCCCGTTTACTCTCGCGTATTTAAAATATTCGTTCGGTTAATTCACGCACCCGCTTTCAAACTTGAGGGACCAAAGTTGCAAAGGGGCCAAACTAGTTGACTAGGTCAACTAGTCAAACCCCACCACCACCACTCATTCACTTCTTCTTCTACTTCTCTCTTTTCTCTCTAGTCACCAAGAACCCATTTTTAACATCTTCAAAGATTTATCATCTATTTCAATTCAAGCAAGCAAACAACGAAACAAATTACATATTCGTGATCCTCTCATCATCTTCTACATTTTGGTACCAATTTCATCTCATTTGGGTAACATTTCTAAAACTCTAGATTTCATGTTCTTAGTGTTTTTGACTTGAAATGGTGTTAGTTAGTGTCTATGGCTCGTTTATAACATACATATGTGATTTGTTTGCTTGTTCTTGATGTTTTAAGTAACTAGCATGAACACTTGAAATGGGTTTATTAAATCCTTGATTTTGATTGATTAAATGTTGTTAGATGTTAAACCTTATGTGTTAAAAGTGTTACTAGCATCATTAGCTTCGTTTTGGTATGTCGGATGACATGAAAACCTTACATTAACATGATTATTGATTTTGTGATTCTTGGTTAGGGTTTGATAGATCTTAAAACGAACATTCGATGCATTAAATGCTTTGCAATGTTATTTGTAAGTGTTTAGTTGTATTGTATGCGTAATTACCTACGAAAGGCATATTATATGTGTGTAGTAAGTTCCTGAATCATAAAATGCGTTTTACGAACTTGAAACTTCAATGATGAACTTTTAACAATCATTCGACGAGTATTTGGTCATTTAAATGATGTAATTGTTTGATGATATGTGATTAGTTGTATTCCTCATCAAAATACCTTTCCAACGATATAAGATACATGTTTTAAGTGTTTTCGGTTCACAATTTGTGTTTTTTATTGAGTTTTGGTTCGAGACTTGTGAAATTTTAGCTTCAGCAACCTGTAGTTCATTGGGACGCCATCCCATATCTTGGACGCCGTCCTGACTTTCACATCTGGACGCCGTCCAGCCATTTTGGACGCCGTCCAGATGAACTATCGAGGGCTGTCCAAATTTTCAATTTTCCATTTAATTCTAACTATGCTTCGCACCTCCGATTGACATGAAACTTAGCCAACATGCTCATATATGACTTCCAAGTTTAGAAAAATTGTCTGAGACCCGACCTGAAAATGTTGACTTTTTCGTTGAGTTTGACCAAAGTTTGACTTTTATTCAAACTTAACCAAACACTTGTGCAATCGTTCTAATCTTATTTTATACTTGATTCTTGCATGAAACTTGACAACGTGATTCACATGCTATATATTCGAGTCGTAACGAGCCATAGGATTAATTGAACACATTTCGATCGACCTTGTATCGTAACCGGTAATTGATACGACTTATTTGTTTAGGTCAAGGCTAAGCAACTTTCATTGCACAACGTTTAATTACAAGTACTTTGGCATGCAACTACGGTGAGATCATAGTCCCACCTTTTCAATAACTTTTATACTTTTAAATCGTGGGCTGAGAAACATATACTTTGTATACATTTTATACGGTTTATACTTTTATACTTTGAACACAAATACGAAAGCAAAGATACATACGAGTTAGAACAAAAATCCTCAAGTCCAATTATCATCAGTTACACTTGTAGGGTGTAAGCGTGAACTTATGTTGTGTGGCCATACGGGTTTAACAAACCCTCATTCGGACGGTTCGCTACCGTTAGCGAATGAAATATAATTTTATCAGAATAGTGTAGGTTCTAACACTATATGCAGAGGTAAGATTCAGTTAAGCTTTGATAATTGGATGCTCGTGATACAAATGTAGTGACCCGAACTTTTCCATGTTTATATATATTAAATGAAATTGATATTTACATGATTAAGTGTTTCCAACATGTTAAGCAATCAAATTTGTTAAGACTTGATTAATTGAAATAGGTTTCATATAGACAATTTACCACCCAAGTTGACCGGTGATTCACGAACGTTAAAACTTGTAAAAACTATATGATGACATATATATGATTATATATATAGTTAACATGATATTATGATAAGTAATTATCTTATTAGGTATTTTAACAATGAGTTATATACATAAAAATGAGACTATTGAATTTAAGAAACTCGAAAACGTTATATATAACGATTATCGTTATATCAACGTCTTACTAAGTACATATGAATCATATTAAGATATTGATACACTTGGTTAATTATGTTAAATGATAAGTAAATATATCATTAAGTGTATTAACAATGAACTACATATGTAAAAATAAGACTACTAACTTAATGATTTCGAAACGAGACATATATGTAACGATTATCGTTGTAACGACAAACAGCACAACAACAACAACAACAACAACTATCCCAACAATCGCAACTACAACAAACGGCATAACAACAACAACAACAACAACTACAACAATCATCCCAACAACAATAACAACTGCAACAACAACAATAATCAGAAGTAGCTATGCCAAAGTTGTGAAAAGCATCACTCGGGGTTCTACACCAAATTTTGCAACAAGTGTAAAAGAAATGGTCATATCGCGACGAAGTGTGAGGTCTACGGACCAGGGGTTAACAGAACGAAAGGAACAAATGGTGTAGGAACGAGTAATGGCGGAGCAAGTAGTGTCGGAGCAAGTTATACCAATGTAGTTTGTTATAAATGTGGAAAACCGGGCCACATTATTAGAAATTGCCCGAACCAGGAGAACACGAATGGACAAGGCCGCGGAAGAGTTTTCAATATTAATGCGGCAGAGGCACAGGAAGACCCGGAGCTTATTACGGGTACGTTTCTTATTGACAATAAATCTGCTTATGTTTTATTTGATTCGGGTGCGGATAGAAGCTATATGAGTAGAGATTTTTGTGCTAAATTAAGTTATCCATTGACGTCGTTGGATAGTAAATTATTACTCGAATTAGCAAATGGTAAATTAATTTCAGCAGATTATATATGCCGGAATCGAGAAATTAAACTGGGTAGCGAAATATTTAAGATTGATTTGATACCAGTAGAGTTAGGGAGTTTTGATGTAATAGTTGGCATGGACTGGCTGAAGGAGATGAAAGCAGAGATCGTATGTTACAAAAATGCAATTCGCATTGTACGAGAAGAAGGAGAACCCTTAATGGTGTACGGAGAAAAGGGCAACACGAAGCTACATCTTATTAGTAATTTGAAGGCACAAAAACTAATAAGAAAAGGTTGCTATGCTGTTCTAGCACACGTCGAGAATGTACAAACTGAAGAAAAGAGCATCAATGATGTTCCCGTCGCAAAAGAATTTCCCGATGTATTTCCAAAAGAATTACCGGGACTACCTCCACATCGATCTGTTGAATTTCAAATAGATCTTGTACCAGGAGCTGCACCAATAGCTCGTGCTCCTTACAGACTCGCACCCAGCGAGATGAAAGAACTGCAAAGCCAACTGCAAGAACTATTAGAATGTGGTTTCATCCGACTAAGCACATCACCATAGGGAGCTCCTGTTTTGTTTGTCAAGAAGAAGGATGGTACATTTAGGTTGTGTATTGACTACAGAGAGTTGAATAAACTTACCATCAAAAACCGTTATCCACTGCCGAGAATTGACGACTTATTTGATCAACTACAAGGCTCGTCGATTTATTCAAAAATCGATTTACGTTCTGGATATCATCAAATGCGAGTAAAGGAGGATGATATTCCAAAAACTACTTTTAGGACACGTTATGGTCATTACGAGTTTATGGTTATGCCGTTTAGATTGACTAACGCACCAACTGTGTTCATGGACCTTATGAACCGAGTGTGTGGGCCATATCTTGACAAGTTTGTCATTGTTTTCATCGATGACATACTTATTTACTCAAAGAATGATCAAGAGCACGAAGAACATTTGAGAAAAGTGCTAGAAGTATTGAGGAAAGAAAAACTGTATGCTAAGTTTTCAAAGTGTGCATTTTGGTTGGAAGAAGTTCAATTCCTCGGTCATATAGTGAACAAAGAAGGTATTCAGGTGGACCCGGCAAAGATCGAAACCATTGAAAAGTGGGAAACCCCAAAAACTCCGAAGCATATACGTCAATTTTTAGGATTGGCTGGTTACTACAGAAGATTCATCAAAGATTTCTCCAAAATAGCAAAACCCTTGACTGCATTAACGCATAAAGGGAAGAAATTTGAATGGAAGGATGAACAAGAGAAGGCGTTTCAGTTATTGAAGAAAAAGATAACTACGGCACCTATATTATCATTGCCTGAAGGGAATGATGATTTTGTGATTTATTGTGACGCATCAAAGCAAGGTCTCGGTTGTGTATTAATGCAACGAACGAAGGTGATTGCTTATGCGTCTAGATAATTGAAGATTCACGAGCAAAATTATACAACTCACGATTTGGAATTGGGTGATGTTGTTTTTGCATTAAAGACTTGGAGGCATTATTTATATGGAGTCAAAAGTATTATATATACCGACCACAAAAGTCTCCAACATATATTTAATCAGAAGCAACTGAATATGAGACAACGCAGGTGGATTGAACTGTTGAACGATTATGATTTTGAGATTCGATACCACCTGGGGAAGGCGAATGTGGTAGCCGACGCTTTGAGTAGAAAGGACAGAGAACCTATACGGGTAAAAGCTATGAATATAATTATTCGTACTAACCTTACTACTCAAATAAAGGAGGCGTAAAAGGGGATTGTAAAAGAAGGAAAGTTGAAGAATGAGATACCCAAAGGATCAGAGAAACATATTAATATTTGGGAAGACGGAACCCGATATAGGGCTGATAGAATTTGGGTACCAAGGTTTGGAGATGTGAGAGAAATGGTACTTAAAGAAGCACATAAAACCAGATATTCAATACATCCCGGAGCAGGGAAGATGTATAAAGATCTCAAGAAACACTTTTGGTGGCCGGGTATGAAAGCCGATATTGCTAAATATGTAGGAGAATGTTTGACGTGTTCTAAGGTCAAAGCTGAACATCAGAAACCATCAGGTCTACTACAACAAACTGAAATCCCGGAATAGAAATGGGAAAACATTACTATGGATTTCATTACTAAATTGCCAAGGACTGCAAGTGGTTATGATACTATTTGGGTAATAGTTGATCATCTTACCAAGTCAGCACACTTCCTGCCAATGAGAGAAGATGACAAAATGGAGAAGTTGGCGCGATTGTATTTGAAGGAGGTTGTCTCCAGACATGGAATACCCGTCTCTATTATCTCTGATAGGGATGGTAGATTTGTTTCAAGGTTCTGGCAGACGTTGCAACAAGCATTGGGGACTCGTCTAGACATGAGTACTGCCTATCATCCACAAACTGATGGTCAGAGCGAAAGGACGATACAAACGCTTGAAGACATGCTACAAGCATGTGTTATTGATTTCGGAAACAGTTGGGATCGACACCTACCGTTAGCAGAATTTTCCTACAACAACAGTTATCATTCTAGTATTGAGATGGCGCCGTTTGAGGCACTTTATGGTAGAAAGTGCAGGTCTCCGATTTGTTGGAATGAAGTGGGGGATAGACAGATTACGGGTCCGGAGATAATACAAGAAACTACCGAGAAAATCATCCAAATTCAACAACGATTGAAAACCGCCCAGAGTCGACAAAAGAGCTACGCGGACAGTAAAAGAAAAGATATAGAGTTTGAAATTAGAGAAATGGTCATTCTTAAGGTTTCACATTGGAAAGGCGTTGTTCGATTTGGTAAACGGGAGAAACTAAATCCAAGGTACATTGGACCATTCAAGATTATAGATCGTGTCGGACCAGTAGCTTACCAACTGGAGCTACCTCAACAACTCGCGGCTGTACATAACACTTTCCACGTCTCGAATTTGAAGAAATGTTTTGCTAAATAAGATCTCACTATTCTGTTGGAAGAAATCCAAATCAATGAAAAACTTCAATTCATTGAAGAACCTCGAAATAATGGATCGTGAGGTTAAGAGACTTAAGCAAAACAAGATACCGATTGTTAAGGTTCGATGGAATTCTCGTAGAGGACCCGAGTTCACCTGGGAGCGTGAAGATCAGATGAAGAAGAAATACCCGCATCTATTTCCAGAAGATTCGTCAACACCTTCAACAGCTTAAAATTTCGGGACGAAATTTATTTAACGGGTAGGTACTGTAGTGACCCGAGCTTTTCCATGTTTATATATATTAAATGAAATTGATATTTACATGATTAAGTGTTTCCAACATGTTAAGCAATCAAACTTTTTAAGACTTGATTAATTGAAATAGGTTTCATATAGACAATTGACCACCCAAGTTGACCGGTGATTCACGAACGTTAAAACTTGTAAAAACTATATGATGACATATATATGATTATATATATAGTTAACATGATATTATGATAAGTAAGTATCTCATTAGGTATTTTAACAATGAGTTATATACATAAAAATGAGACTATTGAATTTAAGAAACTCGAAAACGTTATATATAACGATTATCGTTATATCAACGTCTTACTAAGTACATATGAATCATATTAAGATATTGATACACTTGGTTAATTATGTTAAATGATAAGTAAATATATCATTAAGTGTATTAACAATGAACTACATATGTAAAAATAAGACTACTAACTTAATGATTTCGAAACGAGACATATATGTAACGATTATCGTTGTAACGACATTTAACTGTATATATATCATACTAAGATATATTATATATCATAATATCATGATAATTTAACAATTTAACATCTCTTTAGATATAATAAACATTGGGTTAACAACATTTAACATGATCGTTAACTTAAAGGTTTCAAATCAACATTTACATGTAACGACTAACGATGACTTAACGACTCAGTTAAAATGTATATACATGTAGTGTTTTAATATGTATTCATACACTTTTGAAAGACTTCAAGACACTTATCAAAATACTTCTACTTAACAAAAATGCTTACAATTACATCCTCGTTCAGTTTCATCAACAATTCTACTCGTATGCACCTGTATTCGTACTCGTACAATACACAGCTTTTAGATGTATGTACTATTGGTATATACACTCCAATGATCAGATTTTAGCAGCCCATGTAAGTCACCTAACATATGTGGGAACCATCATTTGGCAACTAGCATGAAATATCTCATAAAATTACAAAAATATGAGTAATCATTCATGACTTATTTACATGAAAACAAAATTACATATCCTTTATATCTAATCCATATACCAACAACCAAAAACACCTACAAAAACTTTCATTCTTCAATTTTCTTCATCTAAGTGATCTCTCTCAAGTTCTATCTTCAAGTTCTAAGTGTTCTTCATAAATTCTATAAGTTCTAGTTTCATAAAATCAAGAATACTTCCAAGTTTGCTAGCTTACTTCCAATCTTGTAAAGTGATCATCCAACCTCAAGAAATCTTTCTTATTTACAGCAATATATCTTTCTAATACAAGGTAATACTCATATTCAAACTTTGGTTCAATTTCTATAACTATAACAATCTTATTTCGAGTGATGATCTTACTTGAATTTATTTTCGTGTCATGATTCTGCTTCAAGAACTTTCAAGCCATCCAAGGATCCTTTGAAGCTAGATCCATTTGTCTATTTTCTAGTAGGTTTATCCACAAAACTTGAGGTAGTAATGATGTTCTTAACATCATTCGATTCATACATATAAAGCTATCTTATTCGAAGGTTTAAACTTGTAATCACTAGAACATAGTTTAGTTAATTCTAAACTTGTTCGCAAACAAAAGTTAATCCTTCTAACTTGACTTTTAAAATCAACTAAATACATGTTCTATATCTATATGATATGCTAACTTAATGATTTAAAACCTGGAAACACGATGAACACCATAAAATCGGATATACGCCGTCGTAGTGAAACCGGGGGCTGTTTTGGTTTGGATAATTAAAAACTATGATAAACTTTGATTTAAAAGTTGTTCTTCTGGGAAAATGATTTTTCTTATGAACATGAAACTATATCCAAAAATCATGGTTAAACTCAAAGTGGAAGTATGTTTTCCAAAATGGTCATCTAGACGTCGTTCTTTCGACTGAAATAACTACCTTTAAAAAAATGACTTGTAACCTGTAATTCTGACTATAAACTTATACTTTTTCTGTATAGATTCATAAACTTAAGTTCAATATGAAACCATAGCAATTGGATTCACTCAAAACGGATTTAAAACGAAGAAGTTATGGGTAAAACAAGATTGGTTATTTTTGCTTGTTGTAGCTACGTGAAAATTGGTAACAAATCTATATTAATCATATCCTAGCTAACTTATATTGTATTATACATGTATTCTAATATATTATGTAATCTTGGGATACCATAGAAACGTATACAAATGTTTTGACATATCATATCGACCCATATATATATTATTTGGAACAACCATAGACACTATATATGCAGTAATGTTGGAGTTAGCTATACAGGGTTGAGGTTGATTCCAAAAATATATATAGTTTGAGTTGTGATCTAGCCTGAGACGTGTATACACTGGGTCGTGGATTGATTCAAGATAATATATATCGATTTATTTCTGTACATCTAATTATGGACAACTAGTTGTAGGTTACTAACGAGGACAGCTGACTTAATACACTCAAATCTTTAAAACATAATAAAAATGGTTGTAATTGTATTTTGATCATACTTTGATATATATGTACATATTTGTATAGGTTCGTGAATCGATCCGTGGCCAAGTCTTATTTCCGAGGAAGGAAATATATGTGAAAGTGAGTTATAGTCCCACTTTTAAAATCTAATATTTTTGGGATGAGAATACATGCAGGTTTTTATAAATGATTTACAAAATAGACACAAGTACGTGAAACTACATTCTATGGTTGAATTATCGAAATCTAATATGCCCCTTTTTATTAAGTCTGGTAATCTAAGAATTAGGGAACAGACCCCCTAATTGACGCGAATCCTAAAGATAGATCTATTGGGCCTAACAAACCCCATCCAAAGTACCGGATGCTTTAGTACTTCGAAATTTATATCATATCCGAAGGGTGTCCCGGAATGATGGGGATATTCTTATATATGCATCTTGTTAATGTCGGTTACCAGGTGTTCACCATATGAATGATTTTTATCTCTATGTATGGGATGTATATTGAAATATAAAATCTTGTGGTCTATTGTTACGATTTGATATATATAGGTTAAACCTATAACTCACCAACATTTTTGTTGACGTTTAAAGCATGTTTATTCTCAGGTGAATACTAAGAGCTTCCGCTGTGGCATATTAAAATAAGGACAAGATTTGGAGTCCATGTTTGTATGATATTGTGTAAACACTGCATTCAAGAAACACATGTCGATGTAATATATTTCTATTGTAAACCATTATGTAATGGTCGTGTATAAATAGTATATTTTAGATTATCATTATTTGATAATCTACGTAATGCTTTTGAAACCTTTGTTGATAAAATAAAGGTTATGGTTGTTTTAAAAATGAATGCAGTCTTTGAAAAACGTGTCATATAGAGGTCAAAACCTCACAACGAAATCAATTAATATGGAATGTTTATAATCAATATGAACGGGACATTTCAGTTGGTATCAGAGCGTTGGTCTTAGAGAACCAGAAAATTTGCATTAGTGTGTCTTATCGAGTTTGTTAGGATGCATTAGTGAGTCTGGACTTCGACCTTGTTTTTCTTCAAAAACGATTGCTTAACATTTTTTGTTGGAAACTATATATTAGTAACATGTAAATATTATGTGATATATTAATCTCTTAACGTGTTTGATATTGTGTGATAGATGTCTACCTCTAGTACAAATCCCATTGATTCACCTAATAATAATGAAGAGTCGAATATATTTTGGGAAGATTCACAAATTCCCAAAGAGGAACCGGAAGAAGAAGAACCGGAAGAGGAGGAACCGGAAGAAGATGAACCAGAAGAGGAGGAATCGGAAGAGGAGGAACCAGAAGAAGAGGTTCCAGAGGAAGAAATATTGATACCTATAGTAAATCGATTAAATAAAAGAAAATCCTCAACCAACAGACCAAAGTTAATAATGGTCAATGGTGTTTCCGCCGAGGAAGCAAAATATTGGGAAGATTACCAATTTTTCTATGAATCGGATCCCGATGAGGATTCCGATGATGTTATAGAAATTACCTCGACCCAATTTAATAAAGTGAAAGAAAATAATAAGGGAAAAGGTATAAAAATAGAGAAACCCGATTCCGACCCCGATGAACTTTATATGTACCGTCAACACCCGTATTTTCAATATCATGACAATAACCAGGGAACCTCTAAACCACCAGGTTTTTCTAAACCAATGTGGAAAACGACGACTCGTATTAGAGGAACATCATATATCCCTAGAAGATTAGGAAAAGAACCAAGTCCGAAGAAGAAGAAACCAGTGATTCAGATTAGAGGGGTGTGAGCATGTTATGTAATAAACGTATTATAGTGTGCTTGTACTTTTATGTTCTATGTAAAAATTGCTTGTATTGTTTGTTTTTACGAATCTAATCCTTGTCTATTTTACAGTATAAAAACAAAATGGACGTTAAGGGTAGACAACTGAATATTTTAGAAGACCTACCAGAGGATAAGATTGAGGAAATCTTGTCTAGAGTCGGTCAGAATTCATCAGCACATTTAGTTATGGCGAAATTAACTTGTCAAACATTTGAAAGACTTTCCAGAAATGCCTTAATTTATAAAAGGCTTTCCTTTGATAGGTGGGGTATATCACATTGGGGAGACCGTAAGTTACGCCGTATTTTCTTTAAAGCGTTAAATGCGGGGAACCCAAATGCAATTTTACGCTACGGGTTAAGAACCTATTTTGACTCAACATATCCCAACATAGGATTTCGTGAATTAGAAAGAGCTTCTAACATGCAACATAAAGAAGCATGTTATGCTTACGGGTTAGTGATGTTCGCTTCTTACCAAAGTGAGAAAAGGAACATTGGATTGCAACTTTTAAATAAAACCTTCCCACAAGTGACGGATTCAGTATTTGGGTGAGAAACAAGGTTTTTAGGTTATTACGGGGCTGTTGGACATTACGAAACCCTCGTCCTTTTGACGACATTACAACATGCTGCCTAGCCAATGGTCATAACGGTTATTTTCCACAAGACCAATGATGGAAGTCGTCTTAGTAAAACCAGAATGCATGACTTGTTTCTGGACTTATGAATTACGTGTCTTTATTTCCTTTGCTGAACAACTTGCGTATTAACTAGATTTATCTTCAAAACTGTCCTGTATCATAGTATACTATATTTCTTGTTATATGTAATATAGCGAAGTTGTAAGTTTGAAGAATATTTGTATGTGATATATTATTATAATCAGTTTTTCATATGGAATTGTAGTAGTTGAATTGTATATTAGCTACTAAGTATGAACTTAACGGGTAGGTAGTACCCGAATTTAAACTTATAAAACGCTAATATGAAGAAAAAGATTTTATAAATGAGTTCATATTATTCTACGAGATACTATTGACTACTCTTAATATTCTGTATGATTAAATTGTTTCATTTGACTATTTTTAAGGAAATGGCACCGACTACTCGACACACCTTGAATATGAGCGAATAAGAATTTCGTGCCTTTCTTGCTTCAAACATAGCCGCAGTACAGGCCGCGCTACATACCAACAATAACTCCGAATCTAGAAATACAGCTAACGGCGCAAGAAATCGTGTAGGATGCTCCTACAAGGAATTCACTGCCTGCAAACCTTCAGAATTTGATGGGACCGAAGGACCAATCGGATTGAAATGGTAGACCGAGAAAGTTGAATCAGTGTTTGCCATAAGTAAGTGTACTGAAGGAGAAAAAGTGAAGTACGCTACGCATACCTTCACAGGTATTGCGTTAACATGGTGGAATACCTATCTAGAGCAAGTGGGACAAGATGCTGCTTACGCGCTACCGTGGTCAGCATTCAAGCACTTGATGAACGAGAAGTACCATCCTAGAACCGAGGTCAATAAACTCAAGTCAGAACTTAGAGGGTTACGAACACAGGGATTCGATATTACTTCGTACGAAAGACGATTCACAGAATTGTGCCTATTGTGTCCGAGAGCGTTCGAAGATGAGGAAGAGAAGATCGACGCATTTGTGAAAGGGTTACCGGAGAGAATCCAAGAAGATATAAGTTCACACGAGCCTGCCTCCATACAAAAGGCATGTAGAATGGCTCACAAACTAGTGAACCAGATTGAGGGAAGAATTAAAGAACAGGCGGCCGAAGAGGCTAACGTGAAGTTAGTCAAAAGAAAGTGGGAGGAAAACGGTGATAAGAGTCACCAAAACAACAACAACTATCCCAACAATCGCAACTACAACAAACGGCACAACAACAACAACAACAACAACAACTACAACAATCATCCCAACAATAATAACAACCGCAACAACAACAATAATCAGAAGCAGCTATGCCAAAGTTGTGAAAAGCATCACTCGGGGTTCTACACCAAATTTTGCAACAAGTGTAAAAGAAATGGTCATATCGCGGCGAAGTGTGAGGTCTACGGACCAGGGGTTAACAGAACGAAAGGAACAAATGGTGTCGGAAAGAGTAATGGCGGAGCAAGTAGTGTCGAAGCAAGTTATGCCAATGTAGTTTGTTATAAATGTGGAAAACCGGGCCACATTATTAGAAATTGCCCGAACCAGGAGAACACGAATGGACAAGGCCGCGGAAGAGTTTTCAATATTAATGCGGCAGAGGCACAGGAAGACCCGGAGCTTATTACGAGTACGTTTCTTATTGACAATAAATCTGCTTATGTTTTATTTGATTCGGGTGCTGATAGAAGCTATATGAGTAGAGATTTTTGTGCTAAATTAAGTTATCCATTGACGTCGTTGGATAGTAAATTATTACTCGAATTAGCAAATGGTAAATTAATTTCAGCAGATTATATATGCCGGAATCGAGAAATTAAACTGGGTAGCGAAATATTTAAGATTGATTTGATACCAGTAGAGTTAGGGAGTTTTGATGTAATAGTTGGCATGGATTGGCTGAAGGAGATGAAAGCAGAGATCGTATGTTACAAAAATGCAATTCGCATTGTACGAGAAGAAGGAGAACCCTTAATGGTGTACGGAGAAAAGGGCAACACGAAGCTACATCTTATTAGTAATTTGAAGGCACAAAAACTAATAAGAAAAGGTTGCTATGCTGTTCTAGCACACGTCGAGAATGTACAAACTGAAGAAAAGAGCATCAATGATGTTCCCGTCACAAAAGAATTTCCCGATGTATTTCCAAAAGAATTACCGGGACTACCTCCACATCGATCTGTTGAATTTCAAATAGATCTTGTACCAGGAGCTGCACCAATAGCTCGTGCTCCTTACAGACTCGCACCCAGCGAGATGAAAGAACTGCAAAGCCAACTGCAAGAACTATTAGAATGTGGTTTCATTCGACCAAGCACATCACCATAGGGAGCTCCTGTTTTGTTTGTCAAGAAGAAGGATGGTACATTTAGGTTGTGTATTGACTACAGAGAGTTGAATAAACTTACCATCAAAAACCGTTATCCACTGCCGAGAATTGACGACTTATTTGATCAACTACAAGGCTCGTCGGTTACCAGGTGTTTACCATATGAATGATTTTTATCTCTAAGTATGGGATGTATATTGAAATATGAAATCTTGTGGTCTATTGTTACGATTTGATATATATATGTTAAACCTATAACTCACCAACATTTTTGTTGACGTTTAAAGCATGTTTATTCTCAGGTGAATACTAAGAGCTTCTGCTGTGGCATATTAAAATAAGGACAAGATTTGGAGTCCATGTTTGTATGATATTGTGTAAAAACTGCATTCAAGAAACATATGTCGATGTAATATATTTCTATTGTAAACCATTATGTAATGGTCGTGTATAAACAGTATATTTTAGATTATCATTATTTGATAATCTACGTAATGCTTTTGAAACCTTTATTGATAAAATAAAGGTTATGGTTGTTTTAAAAATGAATGCAGTCTTTGAAAAACGTCTCATATAGAGGTCAAAACCTCGCAACGAAATCAATTAATATGGAATGTTTATAATCAATATGAATGGGACATTTCAACAAACACATCTTTTGAGATGTATACGCTTGATAATCGGTTTATACTAAATCTTGTGGTTCAAAACATACTTTATACATACACCTATGATTTCACTAACGTTTTTCGTTGACAGTTTTCTATATGTTTTCTTAGGTTCATACTTGGCTACTTGATACATGCTTCCGCATACTTTGAATACTTGCTTGGGATCAAGCATACATGCATACGCTAGTGATAGCACCTTTGGATTCAACCTTAAAGCATACATACTTACGCTATTTATAGCAACCGTGATTTTAAACTAATTATGTCGCAAGTTATTTCATTTATACTTTATAACTTTTGTAAACTTACTTGTTGTCGAACCTTTTGGTTTACTTAAAACTTTGCAAGTCACACACGTTTCAAATGAATGCAACATAATTTTGGTCAAACGCGTCTCATTTAGGGACTACGGCCACATAACGGGACCTAAGTTAAAGACGCCGTCAATGATGATTTTGCCGGGTCGTTACAGGTTTGGGGTATCATAGTGAAGAAAAGTTTCAATTCGTAGAATTTGGGAGTGGATTAAGGAGGATTAGTTAACATCCTCCCAAACCACTATAAATCCTTGTGTTTGTGCACTTACGTTCTTTACATACTTGCATTAACAAACACAAATGCTTCCACACTTAAAAATTATCTTTTAACGGCTAAAGATTTCGAAAATGTTTTAAGAAACCATTAAGTAACTATTCACCCCCTCTAGTTACTTATAAGTTTTCCTTGATTGTTATGATGAATCGTAATCTTCGGCATCACATCGGAATTTGAAAACATAGTATTAAATAAGTTGTGTAGTCTGACATTGTCGACTTATGAATACATTTTAAAGTGAATGTTTTCTGTGTGTTTTCTCATTAATCCACGAGTTACATATATACATGTCAAAAGATAAGCTAACTCCCCTCTATTCTAGGAACCTAACTATCCTACAATTCTATATTGCTATTTTGTGACGCCCCGTACAAAACCATCGTGTACGATTCGTCAACAACAGGATCTTTACACGGTTGAATACTACATGCTGTTTGAAAACCAGTTTGCATTCATAAAAAGATAGCGCGCATCCTACGAATAGGAGCATAAACATAATTATTTAACCCTAAGGTCGTTACAAAGCCATTGTTTGAAATTAACATAAACTATGAATGCAACAGAAAATTTCCATGAATGAGACATCTCTAGTAATGCAGCGGATAACTAAAACAGCAGGTCCTTAACAGTAAGACATCAAATCTAACAGCATGACAGTAAATCTAACAGCGGAAGCAAGAAACCTCTAGGCACCTGAGAAATACACGATTAAAAGTCAACACGAATGTTGGTGAGCTATAGTTTAAGTTGTAACAGTAACGTAAAATAGGCCACGAGATTTCAGTGTAACAAAATAGTATGAAAAGTATATGTATAACCGTGGGCACCCGGTAACTAGACTTAACGTTTATAACCCCCTGAAAGTACACTTGGCGAGTGCGTATGTTCACGAAGTATTAAACACCCGTTAAATGCTAGCGTGACTAGCCCGAGTGGGGATGTCAAACCCTATGGATCCATATCTAAGATTCGCGTTCACCGGTTCAAAAACCAATGACTACACGTTACCGTGCTAAGGGGAATGTTTATGCCGTTGTATAACCCACACACATATAAAGTTTAAGTACTCGTGCCTAGTATGTAAAACGTAAAAAGCGCATGTATTCTCAGTCCCAAAATAGTTAAAGTAAAAAGGGATGCTATAACTCACAGTGATAAAAGCGGTAAAGTCGGTAATGAAAGTACGCAAGTAGTAAGTCGGTCCGAAAGGTCATCAACCTAAATCAAAGGTTACTAGGTCAGTAGGTTGTCCTTATAAGTTCTAATAGTGTATAAAATAAGTTTAAGTGTCATCATCATCATCATTCATCATCATAAAAGCTAAGTAAGTTCGACAAGAATAGAGATCGAAACAATAGGCTGACTTCGGTCAGCTGCTGCAACCTCTACGTAAATCGAAAAGATGCATAGTCAGTTGCTATGGCTCCGTATATGAGTCCCCTAACATCTGACCAATTTTCAGAACCTAACACGTCTTCGTTAGACCGTGGCGATGGTTTAAGTACGAGTAGGTCAGAAATTTCAGCACAACGTTAATAGGGTGTAGTGACTCTCGGAGGGCCATAAATCCTAAACCGTAACTCGGATTAAGACGAGGTCTAAACGGAAAATCATTTAATCGAACCGAACTAACTAAAAATCAACTTTCCAGTAGCCCAGGTGGTCTGATCAGATACGAAAATTGGTGGAAAAGTGCTCCGGTAGGGTTCTTGGTGCTTGATGCTCATCATGGTTCTCATCCTTGATGCTTGTAGCTTCAAGTGTACAACTCGTTGATGGTTTAGCATCACTTTTGACCAAGATTCTACGATAAATACACAATATGTTAAGACCAGGTGGTAACACAACTCATTTAAGAGTCTTAGATGGATGATGAACCAATGTTACATCATATCCTTAGTCTTAACACAATTACAAGTCCTATTTACAAATAAAGTTACAAACTTTACATCAATCAAACATGTATGAACATGATCTAAGTCAAATGAAGTGATGGAACCCTAAGCTAGAGAGCTTGGATCCCTTTCACACAATTTATAAGGTCACAAAGCTAGAAAGCTTGAACCTTTAGTGTCCTTGAAAATCTTGATGCATAAAGCTTGGATCTTTAAGTTTCATGAAGATCATAAACACAAGTTTTGATCTTTATAACAAAACAACAAGATCATAAGTTAAAAAACTTAGATCCAACAACAAGATATGAAGATTCAAGCTAGAAAGCTTGCATCTTGGTTGTTCTTGAAGATCTTGAAGCATAAAGCTTGGATCTTTAAGATATATGAAGATAACAAACAAAAGTTTGAATTTTTTTAACAAAACAACAAGATTAAAGTAAGAAAAATATAGATCTACAAAGTTGGTGAAGATTCAAAGCTAGAAAGCTTGAATCTTCCATGTTCTTGAAGGATTCATGCTTGAATCAACAAGATATAATCAAGATCAAGGCTAAAGAGCTTGATCTTCCATAATGATGATGATATGCCACGAAAATGATGAAGGAAAAGAAGAAGAAAAAGAAACCTTACAAGTAATACAAGAAAGGAAGGAAAGAAAGAGCAAGTGTGTGTGAGAATCAAATGAGCAAGTGTTTGAATGAGAGGTAAATGGCTAGTATTTATAAGCAAAATTTTGACATGGATTGATGACTTGGAAGGGCCTCTTGGCCGTAGGTTTTGAGGGGGAGGGGAGGAGACACCATTTTGCTTTTTGGTTAGTGGTTGTCTAAAGCATGTACTTATGCTAGAATCCCATGTAACAATATGGATAATCCTTATCCAAATGCTTGTATGACTCACTAATTAATTTATTTTATTTATTATGGGTCACTAGTAATAATACTTGGGCTAATTAATTGGGCCACTAGCTAGTGTAGGGTGGGCTAAGGTCCAATAAGGTAGAAAGTCCAACAAGACTAACTATTGTGATCTAGTAAATAATTAATTAAAATTAAGCATCCAAAAGCCCAAGTAATTATTATTATAAAATAATAATTAATATTTCACAGTCATAATATTCCGATTACGACAAAAGTCAAACGTGCGCGCAGTTCTTGGTTTATTCGAAACGTTAAGTAACACTCACGGTTATAAAGGCTTCCGTTGAACAAGTTAAGTATCCTACATACTCTAAGGCACGTTTTAACATATAAATGGAAGTAAACCACGTATATCAAGTTTCTAGAGTATAAAGTAACACAGTACGCACAGATACGCAGTTTCGCAAAAATACAAGGGACAAAAGCAAGTCGAAAAAGTCGGGTCGTTACATTACCCACCTGTTAATGGAAATTTCGTCCCGAAATTTAAGCTGATGGTGATGGAGGAGCTGGGAAAAGGTGAGGATACTTCTGCTTCATTTGATCCTCTCGCTCCCAGGTAAACTCAGGTCCTCGTTTGGCATTCCATCGGACTCGGACGATCGAAATCCTATTGTGTTTCAAAACTTTAACCTCATGGCCCATAATTTCGACAGGTTCTTCCACGAAGTGGAGTTGGTCATCAATGGTAAGTTCTTCCAATGGTATGACGAGTTCCGATGGAGCAAGGCACTTCTTCAAATTTGATACATGAAAGGTAGGATGAACGGCACTCATCTAAGTCAGAAGATCCAAACGGTAAGCGACGGGTACAACACGTTCCAAAATTTCGAAAGGACCAATGTATCGCGGGTTTAACTTTCTGCGCTTTCCAAAGCGAATTACACCCTTCCAAGGTGCGACCTTCAACATCACATGGTCACCTACGTTAAATTCGAAGTCTTTACGTTTAAGATCAGCATAACTCTTTTGGCGATCGCGGGCCGTCTTAAGTCTCGCTTGAATCTGAGAAATCTTCTCCGTCGTTTCATGGACTATCTCGGGTCCGATGATTTGCACTTCGCCTAACTCGGCCCATCAAATAGGAGAACGGCACTTGCGACCATACAACGCTTCAAAAGGCGTGGCTTTAATACTCGAATGATAACTGTTGTTGTAAGAGAATTCGGCTAACGGCAGATGCCTTTCCCAAGACTTTCCGAAGTCAATAACACAGGCACGTAACATGTCCTCTAAAGTCTGAATCGTTCGTTCGCTCTGACCGTCAGTCTGGGGGTGATACGCGGTGCTCATGTCGAGATGAGTTCCCAAGGCTTCTTGCAAAGAACTCCAGAATCTGGAAGCAAAACGGGGATCGCGATCTGAGATAATTGATAGAGGTACACCATGACGAGACACAACCTCTTTGATGTACAGTTGAGCAAGTCTCTCCATTGTATCTGTTTCCTTCATAGCTAGGAAATGAGCAGATTTGGTAAGACGGTCAACGATAACCCATATTGTATCGTATCCGCCCACCGTCTTTGGTAGCTTCGTGATGAAGTCCATCGTAATTGCTTCCCATTTACATTGTGGGATTTATGGTTATTGAAGTAATCCAGATGGCCTCTGATGTTCAGCTTTAACCTTCAAGCAAGTCAAACACCTCCCAACATAAGTTGCAACATCCTTCTTAAGATTTGGCCACCAATACTGTTCCTTGAGATCGTGGTACATTTTGCCGGCTCCTGGATGAATCGAATATCTCGACTTGTGGGCTTCATCAAGTAAAAGGCTTCGTAAATCTCCATAACGAGGTACCCAAATTCTTCCGGCATAACATTAGAGTCCAGACTCCTTAACCTCGAATTTAGAGACCAGGATGTTCAGGTATTCACGAGATATGTTCTCCTCCTTAAGAGCCTCTTCTTGGGCTACCCGGATCTGACCGTGGAGGTTCGAATGGATGGTGATGTTCAGAGCCCAAACACGAAGAGGTAACGTTCTCTCCTTTCGACTTAAAGCGTCGGCTACAACATTGGCCTACCAGGATGGTAACGAAGTTCACAATTATAGTTGTTCAGCGTCTCAATCCATCATCGTTATCTCATGTTCAGCTGCTTCTAATCAAAGATGTGCTGGAGGCTTTTGTGATCGGTGAATATGGTACTCTTTGTCCCATAAAGATAGTGTCTCCACAACTTTAAAGCGAAGAAAACGGCTCCAAGTTCAAGGTCATGGGTAGTGTAGTTTTGCTCGTGTATCTTCAGTTGACGAGAAGCATAAGCAATGACCTTCGTTCTTTGCATCAATACGCAACCAAAACCATTCTTTAAAGCATCGCAGTACATAACGAAGTCGTCACTGCCTTCGGGAAGGGATAAGATAGGTGCGGTGGTTAACTTCTGCTTCAAATCTTGAAATGCTGATTCGTGTTCTTTTTCCCAAACAAACTTCTTCCCTTTGTGAGTCAGTGCGGTCAAAGGGCGCGCAATCAACGAAAAACCTTCAATAAACCTTCTGTAGTAACCGGCAAGACCTAGAAATTGGCGGATGTGAGTCGGAGTAGTGGGTGTCTCCCACTTGCTGATAGCTTCAATCTTGGCGGGGTCAACTTTGATACCTTGATCACTCACAATATGACCCAGAAATTGGACTTCCTTCAGCCAAAATTCACACTTGGAGATTTTGCATAAAGTTGCTCTTGTCTCAAGAGTTCAAGCATTAGTCGGAGATGTTGCTCATGTTCTTCTTCGCTCTTGGAGTAGATGAGGATATCATCTATGAAGACGATAATGAATTTATCCAGATAAGGCTTGCAGACACGATTCATGAGGTCCATGAACACGGCTGGTGCATTGGTTAATCCAAACGACATCACGAGAAACTCGTAATGACCATAGCGGGTTCTAAACGCAGTCTTCATCACATCACTCTCTTTCACCCTCAACTGGTGATAACCGGATCGCAAATCGATCTTTGAGTACACGCTCGATCCTTGTAGTTAATCAAAAAGATCATCAATTTGGGGAAGAGGATATCGATTCTTGATCGTCAATTTGTTGAGTTCGCGGTAGTCGATACACATGCGGAAGGATCCATCCTTCTTCTTCACGAATAAAATGGGCGCACCCCAAGGCGACGAGCTCGGTTGGATAAACCCTCGGTCGAGCAATTCCTGCAGTTGACTCTGCAACTCTTGTAGTTTGGAAGGTGCTAGTCGATAAGGTGAGCGAGCTACGGGTGCAGCTCTCGGTACTAGATTGATCTGGGACTCCACTGCTCTTGGTGGCGGTAATCCAGGCAACTCTTTGATAGTGCACCAAATGAACATATATTTAGTATCAATATCCTTCCAATATGTAAAGTTTTTAGTTGTAATTATTCTATTTTTAAGTTGTAATCGTTTAAATAAATAAGTGCGAAGACAAAAGGCGAAAACGACGATTTGAAGACGCAAATGACCAAAAAGCTCAAATGTACAAGATACAATCCAAGTGGTTCAAATTATTGATGAGAAACGTCTAAAAATGACAAGAGTACAAGTTGCGGAACGCAAAGTACAAGATATTAAATTATACGAAAGGACGTTCGGAAATCCGGAACTGGGACCTGAGCCAACTATCAACGCCTGACGCAACGGACCAAAAATTATAAGTCTACTATGCACAAGAATATAATATAATATATATATAATTATATAAAATTATATATATTATATTATATAATTAAATATAACGTCGACAAGCTAGCAAACAAAGCAATTGGGCATGGCCAGACTGGCCATGCGATCGCATGAGATTAACACTGAGAACCCATGCGATCGCATGGGCCTCAGGATCAGACCACATCTATAAAAGGCAACGAGTTTTGGCCATAAAAAATAGAATAAGAATAATACTCCTCTAATAATAATAAATATATATATATATATATATATATATATAATATAGTATAGGGTAGTTTTATATTAGATTAGTTTGAGTTATGTAAAGGTTATTTTACGGGTTTTAAAGTCGAAGCTCTGTCCGTGTAACACTACGCGATAAATAATCAATGTAAGCTATGTTCTCCTTTTTAATTTAATGTCTCGTACTTAAGTTATTATTATGCTTATTTAAGACGAAGTAATCATGATGTTGGGCTAAAATGCTAAAATTGGGTAATTGGGCTTTGTACCTTAATTGGGGTTTGGACAAAAGAACGACACTTGTGGAAATTAGACTATGGGCTATTAATGGACTTTATATTTGTTTAACTAAATGATAGTTTGTTAATTTTAATATAAAGATTTACAATTGGACGTCCCTATAAATAACCATATACACTCGATCGGATACGATGGGCGGGATATTTATATGTACGAATAATCGTTCATTTAACCGGACACGGGAATGGATTAATAATCTATGGAATTATTAAAACAGGGGTGAAATTATGTACAAGGACACTTGGCATAATTGATAACAAAGTATTAAAACCTTGGGTTACAAGCAGTCGATATCCTGGTGTAATTATTAAATAAAGTATTAAAACCTTGTTACAGTTTAAGTCCCCAATTAGTTGGAATATTTGACTTCGGGTATAAGGATAATTTGACGAGGACACTCGCACTTTAAATTTATGACCGATGGACTGTTATGGACAAAAACCAGACGGACATATTAAATAATCCAGGACAAAGGACAATTAATCCATGGGCATAAAATTAAAATCAACACGTCAACCATCATGGTTACGGAAGTTTAAATAAGCATAATATATTTTATTTCATATTTCATTGTACTTTTATTTACTCGCTATTTTATTTAATGTCATTTATTTATTGTCATTTATTTTTCGCTACTTTAACTATCGTCATTTATATTTTGCATTAGGTTTTAATTGTAACTTAAAATATAAAATCGACAAACCAGTCATTAAATGGTAAACCCCCTTTTATATATTATCAATATAATATATTTTGTACAAATATAATTGTTTAAAAATATAGTGTGCAATAAGCCCGCTCCCTGTGGAACGAACCGGACTTACTAAAAACTATACTACTCTACGATTAGGTACACTGCCTATAGTGTTGTAGCAAGGTTTAAGTATATCCATTTTGTAAATAAATAAATATCTTGTGTAAAATTGTATCGTATTTAATAGTATTTCCTTGTAAAATTTAATAGTATTTTATACCCCTTAGCTTTAACATCAAGTTTTTGGCGCCGCTGCCGGAGACTCGGCGAAACGCTATATTTTTAATATATATATTTGTATACATATATTTATATATCATTTTTAGAAAAACAATAAAAAAAAAAAAAACTGGAACCCAGACCCATGCGATCGCATGAGCCGGGTGTTGTAAAGCCATGCGATCGCATGACCTGATCTAACACTCCAGAAACCCTATTTCAGCATTTATTACGGGGTATTATTTATTATTATTATTATTATTATTATTTAGGGTTATTTATAATAATATTTAGTTTTAGTTTTAATTTAATTTGTAATTTAAGTTTTAATTAGTTTTATAATTATAAAAAAATTAATACTTTTATAAAATATATAATATAAAAATAATATTTTTATAAAAATTGTAATTTTTACAACTTTTAGTATATTTTTATATTTTGTTCCTTTTTAATTGTTTTTAGCGTAATATTTGTATTTTTCGTTCATATTTAGTTTTAAGACATAGTTTTTGCCATAGTTATTTTTACTTCTAGATTTTTAGGCTTTGCCGTAAAATCCCTTAAGTGCTTTTTCTTTAGACTAAGATTTAGGTGCTTTAGAATTTTGCGACGCTGTTCTAAGTTTTTAGTTCCTTTTTAAGATATTGCCATTTGGGATATAGTTTTTGTATTAAGCTTTAAAATTTTTAGACGCAACTTTTAATTTTTAGTTTTTAGTGCCTTTTTAAGTTTAGACGCGCTACTTTCTTATTTTTATTTTTCGACGCGCTATTTTTTTATTTTTATTTTTCGACGCGCTCTTTTTCTTTCTTATTTCTCGACATTCTAGTTTTAGGACATAGAATTTTTTCTACTTCTTATCTAAATTTCTTTAAATTACGAAAAATTATTTTAAGCGGTTAAATTGATAGACATCCAAATTTTCTGCTTCGTAGTAATAGTTGGATTTGTTAGTGGCTGAGTTGTGAGCTTCCGATTTAAAGGGTTCTGGCTCCCTGCTACATCTTTTGGCTATTCGAAACGTGGGCAAAAGCAGAAAAGTCTATTAATTTGATAACTTTAAATAATTTTTATCTTTTTATAACTAATAGGATAATTAGTGAATGCACCACATTGTAGCTAAAATTTGGCCATCGCAATAAAATGGAAAATTTTAAAAACAAGGCCTTGGAAACTCTTTATGACATCCGAAATCAATTTAATCAATACTCTCAAACGGGTGTTGATGACAATTCGTTCGGTCAATCTTGGATCATGAATGACGAAACAATAACTGGTTGTGAAATTTGTGGAGATTATCACTCAACATGGGAATGTTATTATTACGTTCCTATGAAAAATTATGCACCCATGGAACCTGAATGGAATGATTATGAAGAATACAATTCAAATTGGGATTATTCCCAAGAATATATCCAAATTCAACAATCAGAAGACGAGGAGAATTATGTGTCTGAAAATCTTTTAGACAATATGAAAATCAAACTCGAAGAACTCGATGCTCAAAATGAACAAATGAGAGAGTTTTTAAATCGGCAAGCTGAAACTCTATCAGATTACAAACCTGTTAATCTGAGGAGTATTGTGTAAGAAAATCTCATATCATCGAATTTTAATGAATTCGAGAGCTCCGAAATCACCAATTATCCCGATGATACTTTTTATTCAGCTTTACCAATTTCACAACATATCGACACATTAGCCTCTACCGACGAAATCAACGATCCATCAATGGATGAAGAAGAAGAAGTAAGGGTGACAAATTGGTACTCTTGGAAAAACGATAACGTTGAAAATTTTACCCCCAAGACCAAAATGGTGGGACCGATTAATGAAGAAGAATTTACTTTGATCCCGAAATTCACCATTCCACAACCTTCCAACCCAATATTCTCAATAGACGAGTCATCTACCAAAGATGAACTACAAGCTGTAATAGATATTGACACCTCAAATTTCACCCAATTAGGTAATAGAGGTGAAACCTTTAATCCCGAGAATAAAAGGAAGGAAATGTTAGGAATTGTTCACCCTATAATATGTATGTCGGTGTATATCGATCCATTTGACCAAGAACCAGAAAAGAGACATATCTATTTACTAAAAGCTACACTTAAGAAAGAATTAAGTAGTGACGATCGGGTGGGTCTAAACTTTAAACCCATTGATATATTTTATACCATCCTAGATGTAAATAACTGGCTCACTATTCTAATTCGTGGAACTTATTCTACCGACTTCACATGTCGTCAGCTAAGTTTGGGGAAGTCTAACCCCACTTAACGTTAAATTAGGGGTTCGAGTTAGTGCATAACTCGTTAATAAACATGCATAATAAATTAGGGTAAAAGACGCATTTTTAAAGATTAGCAAACAGTTCAGAAAAGCAACCGTTTTTGAAGAAAAATATGTGTGATAAAACAAGAAGGAATGAACGATGAGGCGCGCCATCTATCATTCGACGAGCTTTGTAATTACAAACTGGGTATTTTTAATCATTTTTCTACACTTATCACCCTCGTGAATTTATAATTATAGTCTGATTTCATGCAAATGAGGGCATTGCATGATCTCAAGTGTGGGGAAGGGTTATAAATTCTCTCGGGTTTATACTTGGCTTATTTTCTAAATTTTATGAAAATTTTAAAAAAATTTCAACTAAATAAATTCAAAATCATGTTTATACATATTTATGAACGATGAAAATTAGGTGTTAATACCGAAATTATCGTTACCTCGGAAAGGACATAAATTGAGAAACACCCTAAAACGATTGAATTCATTTAAAATGGAATAAAGGAGAATAAAAAGGCAAAGAAAGAAACTAAGTGTGGGGAGAATGTACCAAGTTATTCAATTAAAAACTATCTATCACATGTTTCTGTAAAGTTATTGCAGGCGCTTTTGTTTTGGACTAAATTAATTGTTTTACCCGATTTATTGTAATACATTTGAAAGAAAAGATGGATCTACACGATGAATCAATTCCATTATTAAAAGGAAGTAAAGTCTTTCGAAAAAGAAACGCGCTTCTTGATTTAGGTCATGAAGTTGTCGTCCAGACCAGCTGTAGGTTGACGAAAAATCTAGAAAAGTCATCACTAAAATTAGCAGGAAATCCACGGACCTCAGCATCAAACAGGGTCGCCAAGTGGTCAGACTTATCCTAACCATGAGAGGATATGTCTCGTAAAATGGGGAGGGCGCCGTGCAAATTAGCTTGATAAGACTAATGAATCAGACCCCCAGAAAGGATAATCTCCTTAAAAGATTAAAAATCAGCTTTTAAGCCTGATATTACTCAATCCTTGAGATTGACCTTAAAGATTGAGAATTCAAACTCATGGAATTCAATGATATCTAAACTCGAGCTTGAACGAGAAAATATTTTGATCAAATTACAAACCGATTTGTTTTCTGAAAACCCATTTTCAATGCGTTCATTACCATTGAACGTAAAATCCTAGGAATTCACCTGGAATTCATTAGGTCACCTGAACCAAATCGGGTGTCAACCGTAAGAACGGTGGTTGCATAGCATGGTCAAAGACAGGACCTTGTGCCAGACCGAAAAACTACAGGGTGAGCTTTACTATTGCTCCTACAAAGGATAGTAATTGCATCCGACACGTTTTAGACCATGAACAAATGCATGTCATTAGACATTGCCTTAACAGTTTCTTGTTCATCGCTTTCCTTTACAACCGGACGGTAGTTTGCCGAAAGGTAATATACGGGACAAGTAAACTGGACGTGTTGCTTTCCTAATACAAGGTTAGCAAGTGGGTGACACAAAACCGCAAATGTTGAGCTAAAATTTTCAAATATGAAACCCACAAAACCCACAAAAATATTTTGCAACACTGGTGAAGGGTTATTCCAGAAAACTTGTCTAGGGTAAAATCTAGCTTGAATTTTCAAAAGATCAAATGTTTTCATAAAGATCCAATTTCTTTAAAGGATCTAAATTTTCATAGTCATGTGGGACTATAAACCACATCGTTACTACCATTGTTTATACCGCCGTATCAAAATCACTGATGTACAAAGTGTGAAGAATAAAGAAGTGATTTGTGTGATGTATTATTTCAAGTTCTGTATTGCTTGAGGACAAGCAACGTTCAAGTGTGGGAATATTTGATAGTGCACCAAATGAACATATATTTAGTATCAATATCCTTTCAATATGTAAAGTTTTTAGTTGTAATTATTCTATTTTTAAGTTGTAATCGTTTAAATAAATAAGTGCGAAGACAAAAGGCGAAAACGACGATTTGAAGACGCAAATGACCAAAAAGCTAAAATGTACAAGATACAATCCAAGTGGTTCAAATTATTGATGAGAAACGTCTAAAAATGACAAGAGTACAAGTTGCGGAACGCAAAGTACAAGATATTAAATTATACGAAAGGACGTTCGAAAATCCGGAACTGGGACCTGAGCCAACTATCAACGCCCAACGCAACGGACCAAAAATTATGAGTCTACTATGCACAAGAATATAATATAATATATATATAATTATATAAAATTGTATATATTATATTATATAATTAAATATAACGTCGACAAGCTAGCAAACAAAGCAATTGGGCATGGCCAGACTGGCCATGCGATCGCATGAGATTAACACTGAGAACCCATGCGATCGCATGGGCCTCAGGATCAGACCACATCTATAAAAGGCAACGAGTTTTGGCCATAAAAAATAGAATAAGAATAATACTCCTCTAATAATAATATATATATATATATATATATATATATATATATATATATATATATATATATATATATATATATATATATATATATATATATATATATATATATATAATATAGTATAGGGTAGTTTTATATTAGATTAGTTTGAGTTATGTAAAGGTTATTTTACGGGTTTTAAAGTCGAAGCTCTGTCCGTGTAACACTACGCGATAAATAATCAATGTAAGCTATGTTCTCCTTTTTAAATTAATGTCTCGTACTTAAGTTATTATTATGCTTATTTAAGACGAAGTAATCATGATGTTGGGCTAAAATGCTAAAATTGGGTAATTGGGCTTTGTACCTTAATTGGGGTTTGGACAAAAGAACGATACTTGTGGAAATTAGACTATGGGCTATTAATGGACTTTATATTTGTTTAACTAAATGATAGTTTGTTAATTTTAATATAAAGATTTACAATTGGACGTCCCTATAAATAACCATATACACTCGATCGGATACGATGGGCGGGATATTTATATGTACGAATAATCGTTCATTTAACCGGACACGGGAATGGATTAATAATCTATGGAATTATTAAAATAGGGGTGAAATTATGTACAAGGACACTTGGCATAATTGATAACAAAGTATTAAAACCTTGGGTTACACGCAGTCGATATCCTGGTGTAATTATTAAACAAAGTATTAAAACCTTATTACAGTTTAAGTCCCCAATTAGTTGGAATATTTGACTTCGGGTATAAGGATAATTTGATGAGGACACTCGCACTTTAAATTTATGACCGATGGACTGTTATGGACAAAAACCAGACGGACATATTAAATAATCCAGGACAAAGGACAATTAATCCATGGGCATAAAATTAAAATCAACACGTCAACCATCATGGTTACGGAAGTTTAAATAAGCATAATATATTTTATTTCATATTTCATTGTACTTTTATTTACTCGCTATTTTATTTAATGTCATTTATTTATTGTCATTTATTTTTCGCTACTTTAACTATCGTCATTTATATTTTGCGTTAGGTTTTAATTGTAACTTAAAATATAAAATCGACAAACCAGTCATTAAACGGTAAACTCCCTTTTATATATTATCAATATAATATATTTTGTACAAATATAATTGTTTAAAAATATAGTGTGCAATAAGCCCGCTCCCTGTGGAACGAACCGGACTTACTAAAAACTATACTACTCTACGATTAGGTACACTGCCTATAGTGTTGTAGCAAGGTTTAAGTATATCCATTTTGTAAATAAATAAATATCTTGTGTAAAATTGTATCGTATTTAATAGTATTTCCTTGTAAAATTTAATAGTATTTTATACCCCTTAGCTTTAACATCACTCTTCCGGAAAGACGTCAGAGAATTCATTCACGATTCGCATGTCATTCACACTCTCCTCCGCTGATTCTAAAGCCTTCACGTGCGCTAAAACAACAAGTCGTCCTTTCTTCATGATCTTCTGCGCTTTCATACAGTTAATGAGGTTCAGCTTCGTGTTACATCTCTCTCCATAAATAGTCAATGGCTCACCGTCTCCTTGTGGTATACGAAGAGCTTTATCTCCACAGATAATGTTGGCCTTTACTTTGGTCAACCAGTCCATACCGACAATCACGTCAAAACTCCCCAATTTGATAGGTATTAAGTCAATTGCAAAATCCACACCAGCTATGTTAATAATAGCTCCTCGTCCAATTTGGTCAACTTTCTCAAGTTTCTCATTGGCTACTTCTACTAGTATATTCTCTTCTAAAGGCACTAATAACCAATCTATCTTAGAGCAAATGTTTCTACAGACATAGCTTCTATCGGCACCAGTATCAAATAGGACAGAGGCTAATAGATTGTTGATAGTGAATATACCTGTAACCAAGTCGGGGTTCTCACGTGCATCCCTCGCATTAACGTTGAAAGCTCTACCACATGGTGGTCCGCCGTCCTTCTTTTTATTGGGACAATCATTCCTAAAGTGGCCCTGCTGTCCACACTCATAGCATTTCCTTGGCCCATTTTGGTTTATTCTCACAGCTGGAATGGGAATCTTGCCGTTCTTGCCAACATGCCCGATCCTGTTGCACTTTTCACAGACCACATTACAGTACCCGGTATGATGCTTGTAGCACCTCTTGCACTGCGGTAAAGTACCCTTTTAGTTGGGGTTCGAGCTAGTGTTCGGGTTGGGGTTCCTTCCGTCGTTAGGCCTCTTAGCGGGGGTTTGTTCATAGGTTCTCCCCTTATTGTTGTAGTCCCACTTACGCTTCTCACCACTGGCTCCCGATTCAGATTTAGCCTTTTTCGGTACTTTGATGATAATTTGGTTCATAAGGGTATGCGCCATGCGCATAGCTGCCGGGACGTTGGGTGGATTAGAAGAGGTGACATTCCCCTGAATGGCCTTGGGAAGTCCCCACAAGTAGCGTTCCATTCTCTTAAATTCCGGGGTGACCATCGTGGGACACATCAGCGCTAATTCCAGATACCTACGGGTGTAACCATCAAGATCGTTGCCTACAACCTTTAACTCCCAGAACTCAGCCTCCATCTTCTGTATCTCTGTCCTGGGGGCAGTACTCTTCGATCATGGCCCCTTTGAATTCTTCCCACGGAATGGCATAAGCCTCATCAATACCCTTAGCTTGAGCCAGTGTGTTCCACCAGGTTAGGGCACCGTCTGACAGCGTACACGAGGCATACTTGGTTTTGTTCGCCTCTGAGCAGTTACTGACGCGGAACATAGCTTCTAATTTCTCAAACCACCTAGTCAAACCAACTGGCCCCTCAGTGCCACTAAAGTTGTGGGGCTTGCAGCTTTGAAACTCTTTGTAAGTGCAACCGTTCTGGACGTTCTGGTTAACCGGTGGGTCTGGGGGAATGACATTTGCCATGGCTGCGGCTACTCGTTCCACAATCATTTCCTCGATCTGTGCTGCTGTGGGTACTGCTCGTCCGTTTGCCATTGCTCTTCTAAACAAAAATTTTGACTTAAGTCAAAATCCAGCATTTAATATATAATAATATAGTATACAACGCATGCCAATTAAGTAACGCAACCAGGTACAAATACCGCAAAACCAACATACAGTAACGTAAATAGAACATTGTGCAAGAATTAAACAATATAAAGTTTCATTCGTTAATAAAGAGTTGCATACATTCGCATAGGTTCGTACAATACATAAGTAAAACATGAACTACAAACGAGATTACATAATGAAATCTACTACAATGCCCTATGGTGACGGTGGGTAAAGGATGTCCATTACGTGGGACATCTAGTCCTCGAGCTCAGTTACCCGAGCACGGAGGATCTCCACCTCCCTCGTCAGTTCCTCGACAGAGGGAGGGGCTGGCAGAGCAGGCGGTACTGCTGGTGCAGGTGGTGCCGGTGGTGCAGATGGTCCAGCACCAGAAGTAGATGCTGCATAGCGGTAAGGCTTACACACGAAAGGATCAGCAGGGTAAGGCACAACCCGCTTACGGGCGGTAACCCTACGACGCTGACCATGTGCGTTAGTGAACGCTCGACCTCCGTTGATCCCCGAAATAACGGTGCCATCGAAACGGTACCGCTTCTTCGGCGGGGTGGAGGGTGGCTGTACAGGTGCATCATCAGGGTCCTCCTTGTCGGAGTCATCGTCACTAGAGTCATCTGTGGATGAGTCGTCGGATGATGAATCGTCGAAAACAGCTGAAGGTGGCGGCGATCGGCGATCGGTAGTCATGATCCGGTATCTGAAGGGTGGGATCGGTATGACACGTCCATTAGGAAGGCGTCAGCACAAATGGTTTTGCTCATTACGGAACGAAACGTCCCCGTATTCCCCGGGAATCACAACACCACCGGAGCGGGGCTGTGGTTCCGAGGGTTCTGGGGCAAGTAGAGCTGGAATCTCCGGGGGGTCCTGGGCTCCGCCTGAGGTAACCACTGGGGCAGGCGTATGGCTGCTGGTTCTGGAGGATGAAGCGTCAGGGTCACTGGTTAACGGGTGCTGTGTGTCGGTAGCAGCAGTAGGTGAGGCGGCTGACGAGTCTGAATCGCTGCCCAAAATGATGACAGGTGGAATATCCGACATCTGAACAAGGAAAAATAACTTTTCCATGTCAGTAAGTCATAAAGCAAGCACGTATTAGGCACTACAGTAACCTAGCATGGCAGTAATAATAACAGTGCTAAACAGAAATAACATGTGAAAGCAGATAATAATCATGCAATAGCGAAAATAAGCATACAACAAGTTCGCATGGCACTGAAGATAAGTAATAGCATGCAGTAAGATCATACAGCTGAAAATGTAGACAAAAGCATGTAGTAAGTTTCGCAAAAACAAGTAAACTAGCAAGTTGTAGATTAGTCCTATTAGTGAATCCTACTTGGGTCAGTCTAGACTCACTAATGCAACCTAATTCCCTACAACCAATGCTCTGATACCAAATGTGACGCCCCGTACAAAACCATCGTGTACGATTCGTCAACAACAGGATCTTTACACGGTTGAATACTACATGCTGTTTGAAAACCAGTTTGCATTCATAAAAAGATAGCGCGCATCCTACGAATAGGAGCATAAACATAATTATTTGACCCTAAGGTCGTTACAAAGCCATTGTTTGAAATTAACATAAACTATGAATGCAACAGAAAAGTTCCATGAATGAGATATCTCTAGTAATGCAGCGGATAACTAAAACAGCAAGTCCTTAACAGCAAGACATCAAATCTAACAGCATGATAGCAAATCTAACAGTGGAAGCAAGAAACCTCTAGGCACCTGAGAAATACACGCTTAAAAGTCAACACGAATGTTGGTGAGCTATAGTTTAAGTTGTAACAGTAACGTAAAATAGGCCACGAGATTTCAGTGTAACAAAACAGTATGAAAAGTATATGTATAACCGTGGGCACCCGATAACTAGACTTAACATTTATAACCCCCTGAAAGTACACTTGGCGAGTGCGTATGTTCATGAACTATTAAACACCAGTTAAATGCTAGCGCGACTAGCCCGAGTGGGGATGTCAAACCCTATGGATCTATATCTAAGATTCGCGTTCACCGGTTCAAAAACCAATGACTTAACATTACCGTGCTAAGGGGAATGTTTATGATGTTGTATTTCAAATAGATCTTGTACCAGAATCTACACCAATAGCTCGTGCTCCTTACAGACTCGCACCCAGCGAGATGAAAGAACTATAAAGCCAACTGCAAGAACTATTAGAACGTGGTTTCATTCGACCAAGCACATCACCATGGGGAGCTCCTGTTTTGTTTGTCAAGAAGAAGGATGGTACATTTAGGTTGTGTATTGACTATAGAGAGTTGAATAAACTTACCATCAAAAACCGTTATCCACTGCCGAGAATTGATGACTTATTTGATCAACTACAAGGCTCGTCGGTTACCAAGTGTTCACCATATGAATGATTTTTATCTCTACGTATGTGATGTATATTGAAATATGAAATCTTGTGGTCTATTGTTACGATTTGATATATATAGGTTAAACCTGTAAGTCACCAACATTTTTGTTGACGTTTAAAGCATGTTTATTCTCAGGTGAATACTAAGAGCTTTTGCTGTGGCATATTAAAATAAGGACAAGATTTGGAGTCCATGTTTGTATGATATTGTGTAAAAACTGCATTCAAGAAACATATGTCGATGTAATATATTTCTATTGTAAACCATTATGTAATGGTCGTGTATAAACAGTATATTTTAGATTATCATTATTTGATAATCTACGTAATGCTTTTTAAACCTTTATTGATAAAATAAAGGTTATGGTTGTTTTAAAAATGAATGCAGTCTTTGAAAAACGTCCCATATAGAGGTCAAAACCTCGCAACGAAATCAATTAATATGGAATGTTTATAATCAATATGAACGGGACATTTCAACAAACACATCTTTTGAGATGTATACGCTTGATAATCGGTTTATACTAAATCTTGTGGTTCAAAACATACTTTATACATACACCTATGATTTCACTAACGTTTTTCGTTGACAGTTTTCTATATGTTTTCTTAGGTTCATACTTGGCTACTTGATACATGCTTCCGCATACTTTGAATACTTGCTTGGGATCAAGCATACATGCATACGCTAGTGATAGCACCTTTGGATTCAAACTTAAAGCATACATACTTACGCTATTTATAGCAACCGTGATTTTAAACTAATTATGTCGCAAGTTATTTCATTTATACTTTATAACTTTTGGAAACTTACTTGTTGTCAAATCGTTTGGTTTACTTAAAACTTTGCAAGTCACACACGTTTCAAATGAATGTGACATAATATTGGTCAAACGCGTCTCATTTAGGGACTACGGCCACATAACGGGACCTAAGTTAAAGACGCCGTCAATGATGATTTTGCCGGGTCGTTACAGGTTTGGGGTATCATAGTGAAGAAAAGTTTCAATTCGTAGAATTTGAGAGTGGATTAAGGAGGATTGGTTAACATCCTCCCAAATCACTATAAATCCTTGTGTTTGTGCACTTACGTTCTTTACATACTTGCATTAACAAACACAAATGCTTCCACACTTAAAAATTATCTTTTAACGGCTAAAGATTTCGAAAATGTTTTAAGAAACCATTAAGTAACTATTCACCCCCTCTAGTTACTTACAAGTTTTCCTTGATTGTTATGATGAATCGTAATCTTCAGCATCACATCGGAATTTGAAAACATAGTATTAAATAAGTTGTGTAGTATGACATTGTCGACTTATGAATACATTTTGAAAGTGAATGTTTTCTGTATGTTTTCTCATTAATCCACGAGTTACATATATACATGTCAAAAGATAAGCTAACTCCCCTCTATTTTAGGAACCTAACTATCCTATAATTCTATATTGCTATTTTGTGACGCCCCGTACAAAACCATCGTGTATGATTCGTCAACAACAAGATCTTTACACGGTTGAATACTACATGCTGTTTGAAAACCAGTTTGCATTCATAAAAAGATAGCGCGCATCCTACGAATAGGAGCATAAAAATAATTATTTGACCCTAAGGTCGTTACAAAGCCATTGTTTGAAATTAACATAAACTATGAATGCAACAGAAAAGTTCCATGAATGAGACATCTCTAGTAATGCAGCGGATAACTAAAACAGCAGGTCCTTAACAGCAAGACAGCAAATCTAACCGCATGACAGCAAATCTAACAGCGGAAGCAAGAAACCTCTAGGCACCTGAGAAATACACGCTTAAAAGTCAACACGAATGTTGGTGAGCTATAGTTTAAGTTGTAACAGTAACGTAAAGTAGGCCACAAGATTTCAGTGTAACAAAACAGTATGAAAAGTATATGTATAACCGTGGGCACCCGGTAACTAGACTTAACATTTATAACCCCCTGAAAGTACACTTGGCGAGTGCGTATGTTCACGAAGCATTAAACACCCATTAAATGCTAGCGCGACTAGCCCGAGTGGGGATATCAAACCCTATGGATCCATATCTAAGATTCGCATTCACCGGTTCAAAAACCAATGACTAAACGTTACCGTGCTAAGGGGAATGTTTATGCCGTTGTATAACCCACACACATATAAAGTTTAAGTACTCGTGCCTAGTATGTAAAATGTAAAAAGCGCATGTATTCTCAGTACCAAAATAGTGAAAGTAAAAAGGGATGCTATAACTCACAGTGATAAAAGCGGTAAAGTCGGTAATGAAAGTACGCAAGTAGTAAGTCGGTCCGAAAGGTCTTCAACCTAAATCAAAGGTTACTAGGTCAGTAGGTTGTCCTTATAAGTTCTAATAGTGTATAAAATAAGTTTAAGTGTCATCATCATCATCATTCATCATCATAAAAGCTAAGTAAGTTCCCCAACAGCTGACCAATTTTCAGAACCTAACTCGTCTTCATTAGACCGTGGCGACGGTTTAAGTACGAGTAGGTCAGAAATTTCAGCACAACGTTAATAGGGTGTAGTGACTCTCGGAGGGCCATAAATCCTAAACCGTAACTCGGATTAAGACGAGGTCTAAATGGGAAATCATTTAATCGAACCGAACTAACTAAAAATCAACTTTTCAGTAGCCCAGGTGGTCTGATCAGATACGAAAATCAGTGGAAAAGTGCTCCGGTAGGGTTCTTGGTGCTTGATGCTCATCATGGTTCTCATCCTTGATGCTTGTAGCTTTAAGTGTACAACTCGTTGATGGTTTAGCATCACTTTTGACCAAGATTCTATCATAAATACACAATATGTTAAGACCAAGTGGTAACACAACTCATTTAAGAGTCTTAGATGGATGATGAACCAAGGTTACATCATATCCTTAGTCTTAACACAATTACAAGTCCGATTTACAAACAAAGTTACAAACTTTACATCAATCAAACAAGTATGAACATGATCTAAGTTAAATGAAGTGATGGAACCCTAAGATAGAGAGCTTGGATCCCTTTCACACAATTTATAAGGTCACAAAGCTAGAAAGCTTGAACCTTTAGTGTTCTTGAAGATCTTGAAGCATAAAGCTTGGATCTTTAAGTTTCATGAAGACCATAAACATAAGTTTTGATCTTTATAAAAAAACAACAAGATCATAAGCTAGAAAACTTAGATCCAATAACAAGATATGAAGATTCAAGCTAGAAAGCTTGCATCTTGGTTGTTCTTGAAGATCTTGAAGCATAAAGCTTGGATCTTTAAGATATATGAAGATAACAAACAAAAGTTTGAATCTTTTTAACAAAACAACAAGAATAAAGTTAGAAAAATATAGATCTACAAAGTTGGTGAAGATTCAAAGCTAGAAAGCTTGAATCTTCCATGTTCTTGAAGGATTCATGCTTGAATCAACAAGATATAATCAAGATCAAGGCTAAAGAGCTTGATCTTCCATAATGATGATGATATGCCACGAAAATGATGAAGGAAAAGAAGAAGAAAAAGAAAACTTACAAGTAATACAAGAAAGGAAGGAAAGAAAGAGCAAGTGTGTGTGAGAATCAAATGAGCAAGTGTTTGAATGAGAGGTAAATGGCTAGTATTTATAAGCAAAATTTTGACATGGATTGATGACTTGGAAGGGCCTCTTGGCCGTAGGTTTTAAGGGAGAGGGGAGGAGACACCATTTTGCTTTTTGGTTAGTGGTTGTCTAAAGCATGTACTTATGCTAGAATCCCATGTAACAATATGGATAATCCTTATCCAAATGCTTGTATGACTCACTAATTAATTTATTTTATTTATTATAGGTCACTAGTAATAATACTTGAGCTAATTAATTGGGCCACTAGCTAGTGTAGGGTGGGCTAAGGTCTAATAAGGTAGAAAGTCCAACAAGACTAACTATTGTGATCTAGTAAATAATTAATTAAAATTAAGCATCCAAAAGCTCAAGTAATTATTATTATAAAATAATTACTATTGTGAAACGTTAAGTAACACTAACGGTTATAAAGGCTTCCGTTGAACAAGTTAAGTATCCTACGTACTCTAAGGCACGTTTTAACATATAAATGGAAGTAAACCACGTATATCAAGTTTCCAGAGTATAAAGTAACACAGTACGCACAGATACGCAGTTTCGCAAAAATACAAGGCACAAAAGCAAGTCGAAAAAGTCGGGTCGTTACATATTTTGTACTGCATACCAATTCTATTTGACCACAACAGACTTGACTATAACAATCGTGATATATAAAATTACAAATGTTACTGCTATTTGACAATTGTTGACTCTATTACGCCCCCGCAGTCGAAGCGTTCTGTGGACGAATGCAAAGGCTGGATCTAAATTCCTCTAATAACACCCGTGGTAAGCCTTTAGTGAAAATGTTAGCTATCTGAAACCTGGTTGGAACATGCAAAATTCGAACTTGGCCTCGAGCCACTTTTTCCCGTACAAAATGAATATCAAGTTCAATGTGTTTAGTTCGTTGGTGTTGCACCAGGTTTCCAGATAAGTAAATAGCACCGACGTTATCACAGAATACCAGTGTTGTTTTGTGAATTGGACAGCTTAGTTCTACTAATAGGTTTCATATCCAGCAAACTTCGACCACAACATTAGCTACACCCCTATATTCGGCCTCCGCACTTGAATGAGATAAAATTGGTTGCCTTTTTGAAGACCAAGATATTAAATTATCGCCGAGATATACGCAATAACTGGACATCGAACGCCTAGTGTCGGGGCATCCAGCCCAGTTGGCATCAGTGAACGCCACGAGATCATCTAACGAAGATGGCGTGATATGTAAACCCATGGAAATCGTACCTTGTATGTCTCTGATGATTCCTTTTAGAGCATGTACATGAGATGTATAGGGAGCATGCATGTGTAAACAAATTTGTTGTACCGCGTAAGAGATATCCGGTCGGGTGAAGGTTAAATATTGAAGTGCCCCGGCTAGGCTTCGATATAGCGTTGGTTTCGAGTAAGGAACCCCAACAGTTGCACTTTGTTTACCTAAAGTATCTACTGGTGTAGCACAAGGATTACACGATAACATGCCTGCTCGTACAATTATATCATTTGCATAGGCTTTTTGCGTTAGAAATAGACCTTGATCAGTACGTGATACAGAGATTCCCAAAAATGAGCTTAAAGGGCCTAGATCTTTCATTGCAAATTCCTTACCCAAAAGTTCTAAAAGTGTACTTCGAAGTGAGTGAGATGATGTTACAAAGATAATGTCGTCAACATATAACAATAAATATGCCGTGTTGTTTCCATGACGATAAACGAATAACGAGTGATCATCTTTGCTGTTTACGAAGCCAATAGTAGATACAAAGTCGGAAAAACGTTGATACCAAGCGCGAGCTGCTTGATTGAGGCCATATAATGAACGTTTTAACAAGCATACATGATTCAGTTTGTTGGGATCACGAAAACCTAATGGTTGGTGCATGTAAACGATTTCGGCTAAATGTCCATGTAAGAAGGCATTCTTGACATCAAGTTGGTGAATTAACCAATTATTGGTAACGGCAATGTTGAGGACCGTACAAATAGTAGCGGGCTTGACCACGGGACTAAATGTTTCATGACAGTCAATGCCTATTTGTTGAGCGCGACCGTCGCCTACTAATCTAGCTTTGTATCATTCAAATGTACCATCAGAGCATGTTTTGTATCTAAAGATCCACATAGATCGGATAACATGCATATGTGATTGACGAGGAACAAGAGTCCATGTCTCATTATCCAAAAGGGCCTTGTATTCATCGGTCATGGCACGGAACCAATTAGGATCGGAAAGAGCGTGTTTTGGATTAGAAGGAATAGGAGAGATAGAGGTGGTGGCCGAGAGATTGAAAGGTACTTTAGGTTTGACGATACCCGCTTTGCTTCGTGTAGTCATAGGATGAGTAGTATTAGTGGTAATAGTAGGAGTTGCATGTAAGGAAAAGAGGTTGATTGGGTAGGAAGAGAATTCGAAACAGTAGGAATAGAGGGTGTGTTTGAATTAGTGAAATTATTTGCAGTGGATGCATTTATCGGATTATCAGTAGTATTTGTTGAAATATTAGAAGTGTTTGGTGGACTAGTGTCATGAGGTGACATAGTTGGGCTTGTTGGGCCAAATTAAGAGGGTGAATCAATCGTTGGAGTTGAGTTGGTGTTAACAGAAGGTTGGAGTGGAATAGAAGTGATAGGATTTATGTGATTAAAATAGAGAGGATGTAAGTGATTTGTGAGGAAATGGTATTGTTGATCAGTAGACGTGTTTGTGGTAGCAAAGGGAAAAGTGTTTTCATCGAATACAACGTGACGGGATATTATAATTTTATGTGTAGTTGTATCATAACATTTGTATCCGCGATGGTCTTTGAGGTAGCTTAGAAAGACACATGGTTTAGAGCGAGGCTCGAGTTTGTTAATAGTAGAAGATGGTAAGAGCGGATAACAAAGACATCCAAACATTCGAAGTGAGTCATATGATGGAGTGTGATGGTAAAGAAGTCGAGTGGGAGATAGATTATGAGAGTTTTTATGTGGAAGAATGTTTAAAAGATAAGTGGCGGTTTCAAGTGCATAGATTTGCGGGTACATATGAGTGTGCGAGAATGGTACGCATGATGTTATTAATTGCTCGAAGTTTGCACTCAACTTTTCCATTTTGTGAAGAGGTATAGGGACAAGAGAAGCGAAATTTCATGCCATTTTGAGCACAGAAAGAGTGGAAATTATGGTTGTTATATTCGGTTCCATTGTCGCATTGAAGTGTTTTGATATTTTTTCCGAACTGAGTTTGTATCATCATATGAAATTGATTAAAGATTGTATAAACTTGTGATTTATTATTTAGGGGTATAGTCCATATAAAATTTGTAAAGTTGTCAAGCAATAAAAGATAGTACTTATGACCACCACTACTAGTGACCGGGGAGGTCCATAAATCGCTATGAATAATATCAAATGGAGCTAGAGTATTAGTAGACGATGAATAAAAGGGAAGGCATATATGTTTGCCAAAAATACAAGATTGACAAAAAGTACGTTTATTGCTAGAATTGTAATGAATACAATGTTTATTTCTAAGAGACTTTATGATATTTGCGCCGGGATGTCCTAGGCGTTTATGCCATAAGTCTTGTGAAAAAGCTGAAAATGTGAAATGATGTTGTGGTGGCAGCAATGAAGAAGGCTTGAACGGATATAGCTCACCGGTGCTGTTGCACCGCATTAGAGGGGTCCCCTTCGGAAAGTCCTTCAAAGTAAAACCAAACGGGTCAAATTCAATAGAGATTTTATTATCAGTAGTTAAACGGCGTACATATATAAGATTTTTAATTAAACTAGGAGAATGAAGGACATTTGAAAGATAAAGTGGTCGAGTTGGGTTGATGGAGAGAGTATTTGAGCCGTAGCCCAAGATGGGAATTCCGTGGCCATTACTGACTATAATACATGAAGATAACCTGTTTGGATAATAAGAAGTAAGATTATCTTGATTAATTGTCATGTGGGAGGTGGCACCCGTGTCCATGTACCAGTTTTCATCCGGTGGATTGAGAGTCATTGTGTGCAATGCTTCTTCAATGTCAGTGGGAGTAGCAGTCGAAGCAACAGAGTTGGCATATTGATATTGTGGACGTGGGCCTAGTATTCCAGGCTGATTTTGGTTGTTGTTGGGCCTAGTCCAATTAAAAGTCAGATATGGACATGGAGGAACAACCCAAGAAGGATTCTGCCATACATTTGGCCCATAGGCCCTTTGAGGTGAATTCTGGTAATTAGGGCTTGGACTGTATTGATACTGGTATGAATTACAACCTCTGCCATGAGATGAATTGTGACGACCTCGATTGTTTCCTCTAAAATTGGGATGACCACGATGATAATTAGGGCGATTGTAAGCTTGAATCGGTGCTGGAACTTGTGGCGGTGGGTTGTTTGCAGAAGCAATTAGTGCAGTGTTAGTGGGTGTCACTGATTGCTTAGCTTTTCTTGTTTCCTCCAGAATTAGCATCGATCTGGCTTCAAAAAAGGATGGCAGCTTTTTGGCGTGTGCTAGAAGAGATCCGATCGTATCATAATTTTCACCAAGTCCTGTAATTAACTGAAGAACGAGGCGGTCATCTTCAATTTTTGGTCCGACATCACTGAGTTGATTAGCTATGTGTTTCATCTCTTGACAATAGGCTGACATATTTGAGAAGTTTTCATGTTTGGTGTTTGCAAATTTGGTAGCAAGATGAACTGCTCTTGAATGTTGATTATCATGAAAAATGCCTTTGATTCGATCCCATGTCTGTTGAGCTGTTGAACCAGGAGAAAGAATATTGAGAAGTAATTCGTTGGATAGAGTGCTGTATATCCAGGATAGAACAATTGCATCAAGCTTGTTCCAATCTGCTGTAGATGTTTGAAAGTTGGTTCCTGCAGGTGTGGTAGATGAGGAGTCATCTGTGGATGGAATGATGTGGTCAAGAACATCAAATGCTTGACAATGGATCTTAAATAATTCTGCCCATGAAGAATAGTGGCTTGTATTTAGTTCAAGAGTGATAGGGATAAAAATTTTTATGTTGCTCACAGTAATAGCAGGGTGAAGACGAGCTGCTGCCATGGAGAAGGAGATGAAGATGTGAAAAACGAGATTGTTTGGAAGGGTTTGAGGATTAGTGTCCTGATACCATGAAAGTGAATGTTTTCTGTGTGTTTTCTCATTAATCCACGAGTTACATATATACATGTTAAGAGATAAGCTAACTCCCCTCTATTTTAGGAACCTAACTATCCTACAATTCTGTATTATTATTTTGTACTGCATACCAATTCTATTTAACTACAACAGACTTGATTATAACAATCGTGATATATAAAATTACAAATGTTACTGCTATTTGACAATTGTTGACTGAAAGTGAATGTTTTCTGTGTGTTTTCTCATTAATCCACGAGTTACATATATACATGTCAAGAGATAAGCTAACTCCCCTCTATTTTAGGAACCTAACTATCCTACAATTCTGTATTGCTATTTTGTACTACATACCAATTCTATTTGACTACAACAGACTTGACTATAACAATGGTGATATATAAAATTACAAATGTTACTGCTATTTGACAATTGTTGACTCTATTACATTTATATTCATAACTACCTTCCACTGGATTCACCATTGGAGTCCATTGGTCTAAAATTTACATAAATATAGAAAATTTGCTTAGGGCCGAATGTTTTTGTGAGAAAGTCGAAGGCTGTGGTCGTGTGAGGTGGAATAGGGAGTAGGATCTTGTATTTTTTTGTGACGACCCGAAAATTTCCAACCAAATTTAAACTTTATCTTATTATGATTTCGACACGATAAGCAAAGTCTATTAAACTGAATCTCAAAATTTTTGTACTGTCATTTGACCTTTGACTATTTCCGACGATTCACGAACAATTATGTGTAAACTAATATGTAAAGATATATATAAATTTAAATATAAATATAAGTGTATATATAATATTTTAAATTAATAAAGTACACTTTAATCATTTGAATTAAAATGTAAAATAATAAATAATATAAGTAAGTTATTATCATATGAATATATATATAAATATATATATATATATATATATATATATATATATATATATATATATATATATATATATATATATGATAATATTATAAATCTATATATATGTTTTCTATGAATAATTATTATTATATTATAAGGTATAAATATTAAGCATTCAAGATATGTATATATATATATATATATATATGTATATATATATATATATATATACACATATATAATATGTAATTATTAAATTTCACGTGATTAATAAATTGCAACATTTATATATTAAGATATAATGTTATATTAATATTACTATATTTACTAATATTAATATTAATATCAATATTAATACTAGTATATTATTATTTAATATAATATATAGAATTGATACATCAAATTTGTTATATCATTATAATTAGTAATAAAATTATAACTTTAAGTTATTATGATTATTTATCTTTATCAATATTATTAATAACATTAGTATTGTTATAGATATATATATATATATATATATATATATATATATATATATATATATATATATATATATATATAACAAACTATTATAATTATCATTAATAATATAATTATTATCATCTTTATATGATTATTAGTAATATTATTATTAATATCATTATTATTATTATTATGGATATATTTATTTAATTATTAATATTAATATTATAAAGTAAAGAAATCAAGAACCTGGTACGTATCTGTTTTCATATATCATCGAAATTTTATTATTTTTTTGTTTTTGTTTCCTTTCTGATTATTGATGTGCATCAACATCCTAATGGCATCAAATCCGTTAGACATCACTCTCCATATGATTTTTTTATTTTATTTTCTTTTATTTGATTCTCCTTGTCTGGATTTTGTTACGAGTCACAATCAACCTTTAATACAAAAAAAATTGATCGAATATTATGTACTAGCTCAATTACATTCTATAAAGATCAGTGTTTCAATTCAATTTGGGATGAAACACAGAAAAATCCATTTAAAAAAGTTGATATCCTCTCTTATGAACACTTTTTACTCAAAACCCGATTTTGTATCAAATTTCAAAAACTGTAAATGCAGTTATGTTAGAATCCATCCACTTAAACTTTCTGAAAAGTTTCAAATCACAATTTTTCATATCAGGCTCGAATTTGAGAGTCAAAGTTAAATAATAAAAAGTCAACTCGTTTGTTCATCCAAAAATTAGAAGTCATGTTGATGTTTCTGGTTAAATTGATGATTTGTATAGTTTCAGTGAACAATTTGCAATCTTATTCGTGTTGTAACAATTGTCTAAAACTTTCTCAAAATCAAAATCAATTTTTTTTTAAAAACCGTCGACGAACAACATCATGGTTCCTTTTTTTTTTTTTTCCTTAATCCAGTTAATCAACTAATTGTTTTAGAGTCGGATATTAAATCTTAAAATATATGTCATAAGTGTTATTGATAATGCTAAAAACAAACATATATTTCATAGCATTATCCTTCAAGAAAGACAAGCTTTTGGTTGCAATTGTTCTATTTACAAGTGATATTCGTTTAAATATTAAAAGGTGAAGACAAAAGACATATTCGACGAATTGAAGACGCAAATGACCAAAACGCTAAAAAGTACAAAGTACAATCCAAGAGGTTCAAATTATTGATGAGAAACGTCTAAAAGTTACAAGAGTACGAGCCGCGGAACGCAAAGTACAAGATATTAAATAGTACGAAAGGACGTTCGAGAATCCGGAACCGGGACATGAACTAACTATCTACGCGCGACGCAACGGAGCTAAAACTACAAGTCAACGATGCACATGAATATAATATAATATATATAATTATATATATTATATTATAAATATTAAATAATACGCAGCAGCCACGTTTTGGAAGCATTTGGACCAGTAGAAGGTGGCCACGCGATCGCATGGCTATGAAGGCCTAAACCCATGCGATCGCATGAGATACTGTACATGGCCAAGTCTATAAATTGAACGAGTTTTCTGACGAATTGGGTACACCATAATATACATCTTTTTCTATCTCTTACTCTCTCAATATATATTTATATTTATTAATTATAATTTTAATATTAAGTTAATAATAATAAGGTTATAGTGGCGAATGTTTTAAGTTTGTAAGTCGAAATTCTGTTCGTGTAAGGCTACGCGATTAATACTCATTGTAAGTTATGTTTAATATTTTTAAATTAATGTCTCGTAGTGTGACGATCGCTCCAAATCCATATGGACGAACACGTCATTCATCGATTTCATTGCGAGGTATTTGACCTCTATATGATATGTTTTGTAAACATTGCATTCTTTTGAAAAGGCACACCATAAATAAATATTTAAATCAAAGATTTTCGACATCTGATGATTTCTACATATAGACAATCACCGTAAATAATAGTTTACAATAGTACTTCCATTGACAATGCAGTCAAAATAAGATACATGGTGATGATTTGGTGAATGCAACGTTTCCTTGATAAATATGCCATGTAAGACTCCATGCACATAGCTTGTCTAACATATAAGCAAACAGCGGAAGACTTCTAGGGAACCTGAGAAAAAACATGCTAACAAGTGTCAACACAAAGGTTGGTGAGTTTATAGTTTTAATGTTTCGCATAATCTGTATATAAAGGTGGATCACAAGATTTCAGTTGTTTCATCCAGAAACGTTTATCAAAATATTCTACAAGATTGAGCACCCTGGTAACTAAACTTTAACGTTATAATAAGTACCCCTGTTTTAACATACATGCAACCAATATGTACAATACACGCAATCCAACGTGTACTAATCTCAAATAGTATACGTCTGTTTTATAGTTCAAGCTAGGGTTTCTATACCTGGAACAGACGGGGATGTCAAGCCCTATGGATCCATATATAACTACTCGCGCCCACCAGTTCTTATAACCGGCAGTTACTAGTTACCAAAGCTAAGGGATTTTCGGTTCAAACTCGGTGTAGAATTTAGTATGTACTTGTATCCATTTGCGTTTAAAATAAAGTGTATGTATTCTCAGCCCAAAAATATAGATTGCAAAAGCAATTAAAAAGGGAGCAAATGAAACTCACCTTAGCAGCATATAAAGTCGTTCACCAAAATGTGACCGAAACTCGAATTACCAAATAACCGTAGATCTCAACGTATCAATATTGTGATTCAATATTGCAGGAAAGTACGTAGACGTAACGGAGATGATAAACACTAGGTTTGACTTGCGAATATTACTCATGAACATTACCCATAACCTCCATGGCAATAGCCCATAATTTCCTTGGCTCTAGCTGGCTCGAAAACTCATTTTGAAATCATTTGGACATCACTCCGTCGTAATATTTTATGTATATTATTATTTTTGTATCGTAAAAATAATAATACTAATACTATTAATAATAAGATTAATAATAATAATCTTAATAATAATAATATATATATATATATGTATATATATATATATATATATATATATATATATATATATATATATATATATATAGAGAGAGAGAGAGAGAGAGTCGAGAGATAGATATATGAATGAATCAGAAACAAAAATCGCGAATTTATAGATGTGGCCAGCAAAAGGGTGCCATGCGATCGCATGGCTTCCCAAGCCATTTCCCATGCGATCGCATGGGAAGGTATGACATCTCACAAATGTTTTTGTCCTACGCTTGTAGACATATTTATTAATTATATTTATAATATATAATTTATATAATTAATTATATATTATATTAAATTCACGTGCATAGTTGACTTGTAATTTTTGTTCCGATAAGTCGTACGTCTTCACGCGACTTATGTTCCGGTTCCGGTTTTTCGAACGTCCTTTCGTACGCTGAGAAAACTTGCATTTTTCGTTTCGTGACTCTTACCTTTGTCAAAATATAGACTTAAATTATCCATAACTATGTAACTCGAAGTGTAGCTTTAATCAATTAAGTGTTTTGGTCATTTGCTTCTATAAATCATCGTCTCGTAGTATATACATATACATATATACATTTTCATTTTGAAATAGTGTTTTACTGTAGCAATTTGAAAATACTGTAGCAAATTACTGTTTTACTGGTTCATCTTAAACGTTTTAGTTAACTTATCTAAATATCAATCGAATCAATAATCGAATGTTACTATCGTTTACTAAATAACTTGAAATCATATATATATATATATGTATATATATATATATATATATATATATATATATATATATATATATATATGCACATTAAGTTATATATATATTGTTCGTGAGTCTATGAGAACAGTCAAAGAATAATTGATTACATGAATATAGTTCCAAAACTTAGAGACTCAACATTACAGACTTTGCTTATCGTGTCGAAAACATTAAATCATTTAAAGACAAAGTTTAAATTTGGTCAGAAATTTCCGGGTCATCACAGTACCTCCCCGTTAAAGAAATTTCGTCCCGAAATTTGAGTGAGGTCGTCATGGCTAACAATAAAAATGTTTTCATGACGAATATGTGTTGATAAATAGAATTTTTATCACCGTTGAATAATATGGATAAAACAATCCAATTACTCGAAGCGTATGAGGGAAGTTATCGTAATAGAGTGAAATGGAGAATAGAGATGCGTCTTATCTCTTGACGTATTAACGATTGATTTCCGGAATTTAAGGAATAGAAAATCTTCATAATCTAAATAAGATTTGATTCTTCAGAATTTGCGGAAATTAGGATTTTCTTTGATTAAATGCGTAATCTGCCTCGATTGCTATGTCTGATATTTCGCTATAAATTGACCTCTTCCGCTTCATTTATTTACACCACTCTTATAATCTCCTTCCTTATTTAATACTTCTTAATAGATTGTGAAAATGCTTCATCCAGTTCTGATTCTTGATATACTCCTAACTTTCATATCTATTATTCTTCTTTTTCATCTGCCGCCGGAGGAATCTATTCACTTTTACTATACTCTTGGCTTTATAGTGTTTTAGTTCTCCCGTGTCTTTACGTTACAATACTTATTGATATTCATGGTTTGTAATTTATTTGTTTTTATCGGGCTTTATATTCTCTGTTATATTTCGAAGCTTCATGCTTTCGTTCTCTCTTCCCGCCTTCAAGTCAAACGAATAATGGTCCAGAATTCGTAGGTATGGATTTTGAAATGAACATAGTTAATGTTCTAAGAAGGGAATTGTAATGGCACGATCTTGATTTGTCAACTTACCAGAATATCCGAAAAAGACCGAATCATCAAGAAATATATTTTCTTGATATATTTAGAGATTATATAGAATGAAAGAGTTATGTAACATGGTTCATGATAAGGGTGGGATCTGTGAACCTTATCACTTTCCATTAGAAACTCAGCATGACTTATTATCATATAATCACGTTGATCAAGTGTCATTATATTATACTAATTCATGATTCAGTTCCCAACACTACTTCAAACATCCATTTTTTTCGAATTTTTCAGATTTTTGAAACTAAAATAGTTTCTTTTATGATGTAACACAGATATTGTGAAGAGATAAATGATTTCAGATAATAATAGTTATGAAAATATCTTCAGAAATATAGAGGATATTTATAATGAAAGATATGATAATATCTTAGAATTTCTAATATTAACAGATGGTGAAGAAGATTTGTTCGTAACGGATTTTGAGTCAGGAGCAAGGTATTCGTTAATGACTTCAGCAGATACTGAATCATTTGTATTCTTTGAAGGCAAGTTTAGTCTTTGTGATTTGTCCACAACCTCCTTCATGGTCTGCTCAATCCGTTTTCAGTTCCAAACCTTCTCTTTTTCTCAGCTTTACCACCATACTATTCTTTATCATCAAACTTTTGACTGTTAAGGTCGTTTATAGTTTTTGCTGCTTCATCAGCATTTTTCCAAAATTCGGAGAACTAGTTTCGCAGTTTGGGTGTTTTTCAGAAACTGCACCTTCGAAGTAAATAAGTCTAGGAGATAGACATTATATGTATATATATAACTGTTGGCCTAGAATTGCTGCGAAATTTGAAATACTGATTACTAATTCCCGATAGTTGGTATGGCAATTACCGTTACACGATGTGGATGAGTACATGATAGGGTTTCAATGAACAATTGTAATGGTTTTTCGGAGAGACTTTAAGTCACAGATTAATGAATTTGCTGGTACATTTACTATTAATGTGGTGGAACATGAAAGGTTCCCCAGTAACAAAAACGTATATGCCAAAGTTACAAGTCTGAAAGGTCATCGTTGACTGGTTGAACGGTTGATAATACTGGATACTTTTGAAAAGGAATTGCAAGGTTATTTTCATTAAAAACAATGCTAATGGATCTTGCATAGATTTAAAGTCAAAGTATAGCTTTGAAAGATGTAGAGATCTAAGAATGATGTCACCGGTTCAGAGTTATGACTTGGATTCTGATCCGTCAATATCAAAATATGTAATTGAATTTGTATGAAAATGATTGTATATCATTGTGAGCATTGTTAATAATTTTTGAATTAAAGTTGAAGAATGTACAGTGTAACATATTAATTGTGAACTTATATATTTTCCGGGTATTACCTACCCGTTAAAAATTTCACAATTAATACTTTGTACAAAAGAATTTTCATTACAGTCTTTATGAAAATATATGTATGTATATTTCTTCATATGTAATGCGGATTTAATGACTTAATATCGTATTAAGCTCATTTGATTTTCGGCTTGACTTAGAAATGATTAATCTCTAAAACATTAAAGATTACATAATCTTTGCGGAGTTTTTTCACTAATGAAATCAACACTTCATTATTTATTCTTATTGATATTCCCCGGTGAAGGATGTTGGTGCTCGTGGAATTTTTGTGAACTTTACAAGGCACAGATGACGTTTTCTGGAAAGTTTCAAGTATATCGAAATTGAAAATGTAAAATCAATTATGTAATTGATTAATACACTTGGTTTATTATGAAACGGAATTCATTGGGTTGAAACAGAGATTGTAGTTAACAATGGTTAAGTTGTTAAGGAAGGATGTACATCATTGCATATTAGTAATATGAACTAACCGAGTAGTACCTACCAGTTAAGATTCACATGTAATAGCTTAGTACGAAAAGATTTATTTTGATTTTAAAATTCATATATATTAAATATACATAAAATTTCTTCAGGGGAAATGAGTTAATACTTCATCGGTTATTGTTGCTGGTATTTATTGGTAACTACGGTGCGTATGACGTTGATGCTCGTGGAACAGATTGTGAAGTTGAGGTTTGCGATACGGATGTTGGTGGTGGTGGTAATGGCACTGTTGGTGTTATTGTCGGTGGTACTGTTGATGCCGGTGATGCTGCTAGTGCTTGTAACCTTTGCACCATATTCTCCAAAGCCACTACCCGAGCGCGAAGCTCGTTGACTTCTTCTACTACACCGGGATGATTGGCGGTTCGGATGAGCGGATGAATAAGATCCAGAATTTGAGAGAGTATATGATCATGACGAGATATTCTGGAGATGAGAGAGAAAATGGTATTACGAACAGGTTCGCCGGTAAGCGCTTCGGGTTCTTCGCCAAGAGGGCAATCTGGTGAATGGAAGGGATCACCTTCTTCTTGTCTCCAATGATTAAGTAGACTATGAACCCATCCCCAATTCATCCAGAATAGATGATGGCTAATTGGTTGATCCATTCTGGTTACACTGTCTTCGGAATTCAGGTGAATATCCATATCGGAATAGCTGTCGGAGTTTAAGGAATTTGAATTAGATACGGGATCCTTCTTGTATAATTAGGGAGATGATTTTTGAAATGAATTAGATTATTGAATTTAGTTTGGTATTCTTTAATACATAATTTACATATGTATATATAATATCAAATTCCATAAATCACGGAGAAATTTTCGGAAGGTGTCAGGAAAAGTTTACAGTAATAGATACACTAAGATATGAATTTTTGTCTATACACTATTTATGCAATAAATGCATGAAAACGTGTCTAGACTTAAGAATGATAAACATGTAATTTCTGACAAGAAATGATAAGCAAAACTTTTAACATGCAGACACAGTCGAAGTCCAGACTTACTAATGCATCTTAACAACTATCAGTTAGACACACTCATGCAAGACCTGGTTCACTAGGACCAACGCTCTGATACCAACTGTGACGATCGCTCCAAATCCAAATGGACGAACACGTCATTCATCGATTTCATTGCGAGGTATTTGACCTCTATATGATATGTTTTGTAAACATTGCATTCTTTTGAAAAGGCACACCATAAATAAATGTTTAAATCAAAGATTTTCGACATCTGATGATTTCTACATATAGACAATCACCGTAAATAATAGTTTACAATAGTACTTCCATTGACAATGCAGTCAAAATAAGATACATGGTGATGATTTGGTGAATGCAACGTTTCCTTGATAAATATGCCATGTAAGACTCCATGCACATAGCTTGTCTAACATATAAGCAAACAGCGGAAGACTTCTAGGGAACCTGAGAAAAAACATGCTAACAAGTGTCAACACAAAGGTTGGTGAGTTTATAGTTTTAATGTTTCGCATAATCTGTATATAAAGGTGGATCACAAGATTTCAGTTGTTTCATCCAGAAACGTTTATCAAAATATTCTACAAGATTGAGCACCCTGGTAACTAAACTTTAACGTTATAATAAGTACCCCTGTTTTAACATACATGCAACCAATATGTACAATACACGCAATCCAACGTGTACTAATCTCAAATAGTATACGTCTGTTTTATAGTTCAAGCTAGGGTTTCTATACCTGGAACAGACGGGGATGTCAAGCCCTATGGATCCATATATAACTACTTGCGCCCACCAGTTCTTATAACCAGCAGTTACTAGTTACCAAAGCTAAGGGATTTTCGGTTCAAACTACGTGTAGAATTTAGTATGTACTTGTATCCATTTGCGTTTAAAATAAAGTGTATGCATTCTTAGCCCAAAAATATAGATTGCAAAAGCAATTAAAAAGGGTGCAAATGAAACTCACCTTAGCAGCATATAAAGTCGTTCACCAAAATGTGACCGAAACTCGGATTACCAAATAACCATAGATCTCAACGTATTAATATTGTGATTCAATATTGCAGGAAAGTACGTAGACGTAACGGAGATGATAAACACTAGGTTTGACTTGCGAATATTACTCATGAACATTACCCATAACCTCCATGGCAATAGCCCATAATTTCCTTGGCTCTAGCTTGCTCGAAAACTCGTTTTGAAATCATTTGGACATCACTCCGTCGTAATATTTTATGTATATTATTATTTTTGTATCGTAAAAATAATAATACTAATACTATTAATAATAAGATTAATAATAATAATCTTAATATTAATAATATATATATATATATATATATATATATATATATATATATATATATATATATATATATATATATATATATATATATATATATATATATTTAGAGAGAGTCGAGAGATAGATATATGAATGAATCAGAAACAGAAATCGCGAATTTATAGATGTGGTCAGCAAAAGGGTGCCATGCGATCGCATGGCTTCCCAAGCCATTTCCCATGCGATCGCATGGGAAGGTATGACAGCTCACACATGTTTTTGTCCTACGCTTGTCGACATATTTATTAATTATATTTATAATATATAATTTATATAATTAATTATATATTATATTAAATTCACGTGCATAGTTGACTTGCAATTTTTGTTCCGATAAGTCGTACGTCTTCACGCAACTTATGTCCCGGTTCCCATTTTTTGAACGTCCTTTCGTACGCTGAGAAAACTTGTATTTTTCGTTTCGTGACTCGTACCTTTGTCAAAATATAGACTTAAATTATCCATAACTATGTCACTCGAAGTGTAGCTTTAATCAATTAAGTGTTTTGGTCATTTGCTTCTATAAATCATCGTCTCGTAGTATATACATATACATATACATATATACATTTCCATTTTGAAATAGTGTTTTACTGTAGCAAAGTTACTGTAGCAATTCGAAAATACTGTAGCAAATTAGTGTTTTACTGGTTCATCTTAAACGTTTTAGTTAACTTATCTAAATATCAATCGAATCAATAATCGAATGTTACTATCGTTTACTAAATAACTTGAAATCATATATATATATATATATATATATATATATATATATATATATATATATATATATGCACATTAAGTTATATATATATATTGTTCGTGAATCTACGAGAACAGTCAAAGAATAATTGATTACATGAATATAGTTCCAAAACTTAGAGACTCAACATTACAGACTTTGCTTATCGTGTCGAAAACATTAAATCATTTAAAGATAAAGTTTAAATTTGGTCAGAAATTTTCGGGTCATCACACGTAGCCAAGTTATTATTATGCTTATTTAAATCGAAGTAATCGTGATGTTGGGCTAAATAGTAAGATTGGGTCATTGGGCTTTGTACCATAATTGGGGTTTGGACAAAAGATCGACACTTGTGGAAATTAGACTATGGGCTATCAATGGGCTTTATATTAACTAAACGATACCTCGTTAATTTAATATAAAGGTTACAATTCAACGTATCTATAAATAACCACATACGCTTAATCGGGCACGGTGGGCGGGATATTTATAAATACGAATTATTGTTCATTTGACCGGACACGGGGATGGATTAATAGTCAATAGACTCATTAAAACAGGGGTGGATTACATTCAAGGGTAATTGGTGTAATTGTTAACAAAGTATTAAAACCTTGGACTACACGCAGTCGATAACCTGGTGTATTCATTAAACAAAGTATTAAGACCTTGTTACTGTCCGAATCCCCAATTAGTTGAAATATTTGACTTCGGGTATAAGGATAATTTGACGAAGATCCTCGCACTTTATAATTATGATTGATGGACTATTATGGACAAAACTGTATGCACATATCGAATAATCCAGGACAAAGGACAATTAACCCATGGTAATAAATTAAAATCAACACGTCGAACATCATGATTACGGAAGTTTAAATAAGCATAATTCTTTTATTTTAGATCTTATCGCACTTTTAATTATCGTACTTTTTAATTATCGCAATTTTATTTATTGTCATTTTATTTATCGCACTTTAAATTATCGCACTTTTATTATCGTTATTTACTTTACGCTTTAAATTAAGTTATTTTTATATTTAATATTTTACATTAGGTTTTAATTGCGACTTAAGACATAAAATCGACAAACCGGTCATTAGACGGTAAAATCCCCCTTTTATAACAATAATAATATTACATATATATATATATTTATACAAATATAGTTTAAAATAAATATAGCGTTAAACTTGGCTAGCTCCCTGCGGAACGAACCGGACTTACTAAAAACTACACTACTTTACGATTAGGTACACTGCCTATAGTGTTTGTAGCAAGGTTTAGGTATATCCACTCTATAAATAAATAAATAACTTATGTAAAATTGTATCATATTTAATAATATTTCGTAGTAAAAATATAACTATTTCGTATACACCTTGCATAACACCAAGTATTTTTGGCGCCGCTGCCGGAGAACATCTTAAACGCCGAAGCGAAACGCTATTTAAAAAAAAGATTTTTTTTTATTTATTTTTGTAAAAATACGTTTTAAATTTTAAAAACACAAAAATATAATATATATATATATATATATATATATATATATATATATATATATTTTAAGAGTTTGTTAAAATATATAAAATTATAAAGTATTCCTATTTTTATTTTAGTTTTTAAAATATAAGTTTTTATTTATATAAATATTTTATATAAGTTAAAAACAAAAAAAAAATAATAGGTAAAAGTAATCGGGCCCAACTGTAGCAGCCCAACTAGACAGGCCTGGTAGCCGGAGTCATGCGATTGCATGATAATATAATCTGCACTCCATGCGATCGCATGGAGTGAGGTGACAGGTCTGAAACCTCAGACTTACGATTAGGGTTAAGTTTTAATTATTATTATTATTAATTAACCCTAATTAGGTTTAAGTATTTAATGTTTAGTTTTAGTTTTTAAATAAATTTGTATTTTTAAGTTTTATTTAGTTTCATTAATTATATAAAATTAATACTTTTATAAAATAATAATATAAAAATAATATTTTTATAAAAATTGTATTTTCATAACTTTAAGTTTTATTTTTATATTTTTGTATCTTTTTATTATTTAGTACGTAATTGTATATTTATTTATCGTAACTAGTTTTAAACTTAGTATTTTGCCATAGTAGCTCTAGATTTTTAGGTTTTGTCGTAAAATCCCTTAAGTGCTTTTTCTTTAGATTAAGATTTAGGCACTTTAGAATTCTACGACGTCGCTTATCGCTTTAGTATTTAATAGATTTTAGTGCCTAATTAAGTTATTTCCGTTTTGGATATAGAATTCCTTTAAGCTTTAATACCTTTAGACGCAACTTTTAATATTTAGTTTTTAGAATTTTAAGTTTCGACGCTTTGCTTTCTTATTATTATTTTTCGACCTTTTATTTTTCGACGTTTTTCGACGCACTCTTTTTCTTTCTTATTTCTCGACGCTCTAGTTTTTGTGACATAGAGTTTTCTTTATTTTCTTTAAATTTCACCGAAACAATTATTTTAAGTGGTTAAATTGATAGACATCCAAAATTTTCTGGTTCGTAGTAATAGTTGGATTTGTTAGTGGCGAATTGTGGGCTTCCGATTTAAAGGGTCCTGGCTACCTGCTGCATCTATTGGCTATTCGAAACGTGGGCAAAATCAGAAAAGTCTATTAATTTGATAACTTATATAATTTTTATCTTTATAACTAATAGGATATTCAGTGAATACACCGAGCAAAACATTCACCACCTTTCATACGTTCACCACCTGTAACTCGATCAAGACATCTAGCCAGTATTGTCGCCGTTGATTTTTCTTTAGAATCGTCATCTAGTCGACCAAGTACTCCAATTCAAATTTTCGATAATCCTTTTTTTGAACCCAACCTCACAATTGAGAATCCGGAGGATATTCAGGGACAATTCAGAGATCCTGAACCATTAATATTTTCTCCTGAACCACAAATCACTCATCCAGAGATTGTCGAGGAAGAAACCATTAAGTCAGAATCCTCTAGTGATTCAGATTCAACAAATTCAATCATGGAAAATCTGGAACCTCTAAGTATGGAAGACCGAATGAGGGATAAACGCACTGGCCAAGGTCATGCAATTACTCAACCAGACATTAACGCACCAGATTATGAAATTAAAGGACAAATCCTACACATGGTAACTAATCAATGCCAATTTAGTGGTGCGCCGAAGGAAGATCCAAACGAACATCTTCGTACTTTTAATAGGATTTGTACACTATTCAAAATCAGAGAAGTTGAGGATGAACAGATCTATCTCATGTTATTTGTAGTGACCCGAACTTTTCCATGTTTATATATATTAATTGAGATTGATATTTACATGATTAAATGTTTCCAACATGTTAAGCAATCAAACTTGTTAAGACTTGATTAATTGAAATATGTTTCATATAGACAATTGACCACCCAAGTTGACCGGTGATTCACGAACGTTAAAACTTGTAAAAACTATATGATGACATATATATGGATATATATATAGTTAACATGATACTATGATAAGTAAACATATCATTAAGTATATTAACAATGAACTACATATGTAAAAACAAGACTACTAACTTAATGATTTTTAAACGAGACATATATGTAACGATTATCGTTGTAAAGACATTTAATGTATATATATCATATTAAGAGATATTCATACATGATAATATCATGATAATATAATAATTTAAAATCTCATTTGATATTATAAACATTGGGTTAACAACATTTAACAAGATCGTTAACCTAAAGGTTTAAAAACAACACTTACATGTAACGACTAACGATGACTTAACGACTCAGTTAAAATGTATATACATGTAGTGTTTTAATATGTATTTATACACTTTTGAAAGACTTCAATACACTTATCAAAATACTTCTACTTAACAAAAATGCTTACAATTACATCCTCATTCAGTTTCATCAACAATTCTACCCGTATGCACCCGTATTCATACTCGTACAATACACAGCTTTTAGATGTATGTACTATTGGTATATACACTCCAATGATCAGATCTTAGCAGCCCATGTGAGTCACCTAACACATGTGGGAACCATCATTTGGCAACTAGCATGAAATATCTCATAAAATTACAAAAATATGAGTAATCATTCATGACTTATTTACATGAAAACAAAATTACATATCCTTTATATCTAATCCATACACCAACGACCAAAAACACCTACAAACACTTTCATTCTTCAAATTTTCTTCATCTAATTCATCTCTCTCAAGTTCTATCTTCAAGTTCTAAGTGTTCTTCATATATTCTACAAGTTCTAGTTACATAAAATCAAGAATACTTTCAAGTTTGCTAGCTCACTTCCAATCTTGTAAGGTGATCATCCAACCTCAAGAAATCTTTGTTTCTTACAGTAGGTTATCATTCTAATACAAGGTAATAATCATATTCAAACTTTGGTTCAATTTCTATAACTATAACAATCTTATTTCAAGTGATGATCTTACTTGAACTTGTTTTCGTGTCATGATTCTGCTTCAAGAACTTCGAGCCATCCAAGGATCCGTTGAAGCTAGATCCATTTTTCTCTTTTCCAGTAGGTTTATCCAAGGAACTTAAGGTAGTAATGATGTTCATAACATCATTCGATTCATACATATAAAGCTATCTTATTCGAAGGTTTAAACTTGTAATCACTAGAACATAGTTTAGTTAATTCTAAACTTGTTCGCAAACAAAAGTTAATCCTTCTAACTTGACTTTTAAAATCAACTAAACACATGTTCTATATCTATATGATATGCTAACTTAATGATTTAAAACCTGGAAACACGAAAAACACTGTAAAACCGGATTTACGCCGTCGTAGTAACACCGCGGGCTGTTTTGGGTTAGTTAATTAAAAACTATGATAAACTTTGATTTAAAAGTTGTTATTCTGAGAAAATGATTTTTATTATGAACATGAAACTATATCCAAAAATTATGGTTAAACTCAAAGTGGAAGTATGTTTTCTAAAATGGTCATCTAGACGTCGTTCTTTCGACTGAAATGACTACCTTTACAAAAACGACTTGTAACTTATTTTTTCGACTATAAACCTATACTTTTTCTATTTAGATTCATAAAATGGAGTTCAATATGAAACCATAGCAATTTGATTCACTCAAAACGGATTTAAAATGAAGAAGTTATGGGTAAAACAAGATTGGATAATTTTTCTCATTTTTAGCTACGTGAAAATTGGTAACAAATCTATTCCTACCATAACTTAATCAACTTGTATTGTATAGTATGTAATCTTGAGATACCATAGACACGTATACAATGTTTTGATCTATCATGTCGACACATCTATATATATTTCGAAACAACCATAGACACTCTATATGTGAATGTTGGAGTTAGCTATACAGGGTTGAGGTTGAGTCCAAAATATATATAGTTTGAGTTGTGATCAATACTGAGATACGTATACAATGGGTCGTGGATTGATTCAAGATAATATTTATCGATTTATTTATGTACATCTAACTGTGGACAACTAGTTGTAGGTTACTAACGAGGACAGCTGACTTAATAAACTTAAAACATAAAAATATATTAAAAGTGTTGTAAATATATTTTGAACATACTTTGATATATATATGCATATATTGTTATAGGTTCGTGAATCAACAGTGGCCAAGTCTTACTTCCCGACGAAGTAAAAATCTGTGAAAGTGAGTTATAGTCCCACTTTTAAAATCTAATATTTTTGGGATGAGAATACATGCAGGTTTTATAAATGATTTACAAAATAGACACAAGTACGTGAAACTACATTCTATGGTTGAATTATTGAAATCGAATATGCCCCTTTTTATTAAGTCTGGTAATCTAAGAATTAGGGAACAGAGACCCTAATTGACGCGAATCCTAAAGATAGATCTATTGGGCCTAACAAACCCCATCCAAAGTACCGGATGCTTTAGTACTTCGAAATTTATATCATATCCGGAGGGTGTCCCGGAATGATGGGGATATTCTTATATATGCATCTTGTTAATGTCGGTTACCAGGTGTTCACCATATGAATGATTTTTATCTCTATGTATGGGATGTGTATTGATATATGAAATCTTGTGGTCTATTATTATGATTTGATATATATAGGTTAAACCTATAACTCACCAACATTTTTGTTGACGTTTTAAGCATGTTTATTCTCAGGTGATTATTAAGAGCTTCCGCTGTCGCATACTTAAATAAGGACGAGATTTGGAGTCCATGCTTGTATGATATTGTGTAAAAACTGCATTCAAGAAACTTATTTTGTTGTAACATATTTGTATTGTAAACCATTATGTAATGGTCGTGTGTAAACAGGATATTTTAGATTATCATTATTTGATAATCTACGTAAAGCTTTTTAAACCTTTATTGATGAAATAAAGGTTATGGTTTGTTTTAAAATGAATGCAGTCTTTGAAAAACGTCTCATATAGAGGTCAAAACCTCGACAACGAAATCAATTAATATGGAACGTTTTTAATCAATAAGAACGGGACATTTCAGTTGGTATCCGAGCGTTGGTCTTAGAGAACCAGAAAATTTGCATTAGTGATTCTTATCGAGTTTGTTAGGATACATTAGTGAGTCTGGACGTCGACCGTGTTTACTTGAAAAATGATTGCTTAACAAATTTTGTTGGAAACTATATATTTTTAATATGTGAATATTATGTGATATATTAATCTCTTAACGCGTTTGATATTAAGTGATAGATGTCTACCTCTAGAACAAGTCCCATTGACTCACCTAATAATAATGAAGAGTCAAATGTAAATTGGAATGATTCGTGGACTGATTCACAAGTTCTCGAAGAGGAACCGGAAGAAGAGTCGGAACCGGAAGAAGAATCGGAACCGGAAGAAGAATCGGAACCGGATGAAGAAATAGAACCGGTGGGGGAAATAATAAAACGGTTAAGTAAAAGAAAATCCTCAACCAACCGACCAAGGTTAATTATGGTCAATGGTGTTTCCGCCAAGGAAGCAAAATATTGGGAGGATTACCAATTCTCCGATGAATCGGATTCTGACGAGAATTCCGATGATGTTATAGAAATTACCCCAACTGAATTTAAAAAGGCAAAAGAAAATAATAAGGGAAAGGGCATAAAAATAGAGAAATCTAATTCCAACCCCGATGAACTTTATATGTATCGTCAACCCCCGAAGTCCTTAAGTTGTAACAATGACCCGGGAACCTCTAAACCACCAGGTTTTTCTAAACCAATGTGGAAAACGACGGCTCGTATTAGGGGAACATCATATATCCCTAGAAACTTGGCAAAACGAACCAAAACCGAAGAAGAAGAAACAAGCGAGTCGGAATAAGATAGTTGTATTCGTGTGGTGTAATATATGTAATATAGTGTGCTTATGCTTTATGATATATGTAAAAATTGCTTGTATTAATAAGTATTTTTTTTATGAATCTAACTCTTGTCTATTTTACAGTATAAAAACACAAAATGGATAGACAACCCAATATTTTAAGAGACCTACCCGGAGACATGATTGATGAAATCTTGTCTAGAGTCGGTCAGAATTCTTCGGCACAACTATTTAAGGCGAGATCACTTTGTAAGACATTCGAAGAACGTTCCAAGAATGCCTTGGTTTATAAAAGGCTTTCGTTCGAAAGATGGGGGATAACACATTGGGAAATCCATAAGTTACGATGTGTTTACTTTGACGCATATATTGCGGGGAACCCAAATGCTATTTTACGCAATGGGTTAAGAAATTATTTTGACTCAATATATCCGAATATTGGACTTCGTGATTTAGAAAAAGCGGCTAACATGCAACATAAAGAAGCATGTTATGCTTACGGATTAGTAATGTTCGCTTCTCACCAAAGTGAGAACAAGAACATCGGGCTACAACTATTAAACAAAACGTTCCCACAAGTGACGGAGTCGGTAATTGGGGTAAGAAATGAGGTTTTTAGATTGTTACGGGACTGTTGGACATTAAGTAACCCTCGTCCCTTTGATGACGTTACAACACGCTGTCTTATCAATGGCCATAACGGTTATGTTCCACAAGACCAAGGATGGGAAGTAATCCTAGTAAAACCAGAATGCATGACTTGTTTCTGGACGTATGAATTACGTGTCTTTATTGCCTTTGCTGAACGACTTGTGTACTAGCTAGAATTATCTTCACAACCATCTTGTATCAAATTTATTGTGTGCTATATTTCATGCTATATGTAAAATAAGCGGTATTGTAAGTTTGTAAAATATTGTGTAAAAGTTTGAACGCGAAATATTATTATAATCAGTTTTTCATATAGAATTGTAGTAGTTGAATTGTATATTAGCTACTAAGTATGAACTTAACGGGTAGGTACTACCCGAATTTAAACTTATAAAACGCTAATATGAAGAAAAAGCTTTTATAAATGAGTTCATATTATGCTACGAAATACTATTAACTACTCTTAATATTCTGTATGATTAACTTGTTCCATTTGACTATTTTGAGGAAAATGGCACCGACTACTCGACACACCGTGAATATGAATGAAGAGGAATTTCGTACTTTTCTAGCTTCAAACATAGCCGCAGTACAGGCTGCGCTACATACCAACAATAACCTTGGATCTAGCAGTACAGGAAATCGTGTAGGATGCACCTACAAAGAATTCACTGCCTGCAAACCTTTGGAATTTGATGGAACCGAAGGACCGATCGGATTGAAACGGTGGACCGAGAAGGTTGAATCGGTGTTTGCCATAAGTAAGTGTACTGAAGAGGACAAAGTGAAGTACGCTACGCATATCTTCACAGGTTCTGCGTTAACATGGTGGAATACCTATCTAGAGCAAGTGGGACAAGACGATGCATACGCACTACCGTGGTCAGCATTCAAGCACTTGATGAACGAGAAGTACCGTCCCAGAACCGAGGTCAATAAGCTCAAGACAGAACTTAGAGGGTTACGAACCCAAGGATTTGATATTACCACGTACGAAAGACGATTCACAGAATTGTGCCTATTGTGTCCGGGAGCATTCGAAGATGAGGAAGAGAAGATCGACGCGTTTGTGAAAGGATTACCGAAAAGAATCCAAGAAGATATAAGTTCACACGAGCCCGCCTCCATACAACAGGCATGTAGAATGGCTCACAAACTAGTGAACCAGATTGAAGAAAGAATTAAAGAACAGACTGCTGAAGAGACCAATGTGAAGCACGTCAAAAGAAAGTGGGAGGAAAACGGTGATAAGAATCACCAATACAACAACAACAGCAATTACAACAATAATCGCAACAATTATCCCAGCAATCGCAACATCAATCGCAACTACAACAAACGGCCCAACAACAACAACAACAACAACAACAGCAACTACAACAATCATCCCAACAACAATAATAACTGCAACAACAACAACAATCAGAAGCAGCTATGCCAAAGGTGTGAAAAGTATCACTCGGGGTTCTGCACCAAATTTTGCAACAAGTGTAAAAGAAATGGTCATAGCGCGGCGAAGTGTGAGGTCTACGGACCAGGGGTTAATAGAACGAAAGGAACAAATGGTGTCAGAACGAGTAATGGAGGAGCAAGTAGTGTCGGAGCAAGTTATGCCAATGTAGTTTGTTATAAATGTGGAAAACCGGGCCACATTATTAGAAATTGCCCGAACCAAGAGAACACGAATGGACAAGGCCGCGGAAGAGTTTTCAATATTAATGCGGTAGAGGCACAGGAAGACCCGAAGCTTGTTACGGGTACGTTTCTTATTGACAATAAATCTGCTTACGTTTTATTTGATTCGGGTGCGGATAGTAGCTATATGAGTAGAGATTTTTGTGCTAAATTAAGTTGTCCATTGACGCCTTTGGATAGTAAATTTTTACTCGAATTAGCAAATGGTAAATTAATTTCAGCAGATAATATATGTCAGAATCGAGAAATTAAACTGGTTAGCGAAACATTTAAGATTGACTTGATACCAGTAGAGTTAGGGAGTTTTGATGTGATAATCGGTATGGACTGGTTGAAAGAAGTGAAAGCAGAGATCGTTTGTTACAAAAATGCAATTCGCATTATACGAGAAAAAGGAAAACCTTTAATGGTGTACGGAGAAAAGGGCAACACGAAGCTACTTCTTATTAGTAATTTGAAGGCACAAAAACTAATAAGAAAAGGTTGCTATGCTGTTCTAGCACACGTCGAGAAAGTACAAACTGAAGAAAAGAGCATCAATGATGTTCCCGTCGCAAAAGAATTTCCCGATGTATTTCCGAAAGAATTACCGGGATTACCCCCACATCGATCCGTTGAATTTCAAATAGATCTTGTACCAGGAGCTGCACCAATAGCTCGTGCTCCTTACAGACTCGCACCCAGCGAGATGAAAGAACTGCAAAGCCAATTACAAGAACTTTTAGAGCGTGGTTTCATTCGACCAAGCACATCACCGTGGGGAGCTCCTGTTTTGTTTGTCAAGAAGAAAGATGGTACATTCAGGTTGTGTATCGACTACCGAGAGTTGAACAAACTTACCATCAAGAACCGCTACCCACTACCAAGAATCGATGACTTATTTGATCAACTACAAGGCTCGTCTGTTTATTCAAAGATTGACTTACGTTCCGGGTATCATCAAATGCGGGTGAAAGAAGCTGATATTCCAAAGACTGCTTTCAGAACATGTTACGGTCATTACGAGTTTATGGTCATGCCGTTTGGTTTAACTAATGCACCAGCTGTGTTCATGGACCTTATGAACCGAGTGTGTGGACCATACCTTGACAAGTTTGTCATTGATGACATACTTATTTACTCAAAGAATGACCAAGAACACGGTGAACATTTGAGAAAGGTGTTAGAAGTATTGAGGAAGGAAGAATTGTACGCTAAGTTTTCAAAGTGTGCATTTTGGTTGGAAGAAGTTCAATTCCTCGGTCACATAGTGAACAAAGAAGGTATTAAGGTGGATCCGGCAAAGATAGAAACTGTTGAAAAGTGGGAAACCCCGAAAACTCCGAAACACATATGCCAGTTTTTGGGACTAGCTGGTTACTACAGAAGGTTCATCCAAGACTTTTCCAGAATAGCAAAACCCTTGATTGCATTAACGCATAAAGGGAAGAAATTTGAATGGAATGATGAACAAGAGAAAGCGTTTCAGTTATTGAAGAAAAAGCTAACTACGGCACCTATATTGTCATTGCCTGAAGGGAATGATGATTTTGTGATTTATTGTGATGCATCAAAGCAAGGTCTCGGTTGTGTATTAATGCAACGAACGAAGGTGATTGCTTATGCGTCTAGACAATTGAAGATTCACGAACAAAATTATACGACGCATGATTTGGAATTAGGCGCGGTTGTTTTTGCATTAAAGACTTGGAGGCACTACTTATATGGGGTCAAAAGTATTATATATACCGACCACAAAAGTCTTCAACACATATTTAATCAGAAACAACTGAATATGAGGCAGCGTAGGTGGATTGAATTATTGAATGATTACGACTTTGAGATTCGTTACCACCCGGGGAAGGCAAATGTGGTAGCCGATGCCTTGAGCAGGAAGGACAGAGAACCCATTCGAGTAAAATCTATGAATATAATGATTCATAATAACCTTACTACTCAAATAAAGGAGGCACAACAAGGAGTTTTAAAAGAGGGAAATTTAAAGGATGAAATACCCAAAGGATCGGAGAAGCATCTTAATATTCGGGAAGACGGAACCCGGTATAGGGCTGAAAGGATTTGGGTACCAAAATTTGGAGATATGAGAGAAATGGTACTTAGAGAAGCTCATAAAACCAGATACTCAATACATCCTGGAACGGGGAAGATGTACAAGGATCTCAAGAAACATTTTTGGTGGCCGGGTATGAAAGCCGATGTTGCTAAATACGTAGGAGAATGTTTGACGTGTTCTAAGGTCAAAGCTGAGCATCAGAAACCATCAGGTCTACTTCAACAACTCGAAATCCCAGAATGGAAATGGGAAAACATTACCATGGATTTCATCACTAAATTGCCAAGGACTGCAAGTGGTTTTGATACTATTTGGGTAATAGTTGATCGTCTCACCAAATCAGCACACTTCCTGCCAATAAGAGAAGATGACAAGATGGAGAAGTTAGCACGACTGTATTTGAAGGAAGTCGTCTCCAGACATGGAATACCAATCTCTATTATCTCTGATAGGGATGGCAGATTTATTTCAAGATTCTGGCAGACATTACAGCAAGCATTAGGAACTCGTCTAGACATGAGTACTGCCTATCATCCACAAACTGATGGGAAGAGTGAAAGGACGATACAAACGCTTGAAGACATGCTACGAGCATGTGTTATTGATTTCGGGAACAGTTGGGATCGACATCTACCGTTAGCAGAATTTTCCTACAATAACAGCTACCATTCAAGCATTGAGATAGCGCCGTTTGAAGCACTTTATGGTAGAAAGTGCAGGTCTCCGATTTGTTGGAGTGAAGTGGGAGATAGACAGATTACGAGTCCGGAGATTATACAAGAAACTACCGAGAAGATCATCCAAATTCAACAACGGTTGAAAACCGCCCAAAGTTGACAAAAGAGCTACGCTGACATTAAAAGAAAAGATATAGAATTTGAAATTGGAGAGATGGTCATGCTTAAAGTTGCACCTTGGAAAGGCGTTGTTCGATTTGGTAAACGAGGGAAATTAAATCCAAGGTATATTGGACCATTCAAGATTATTGATCGTGTCGGACCAGTAGCTTACCGACTTGAGTTACCTCAATAACTCGCGGCTGTACATAACACTTTCCACGTCTCGAATTTGAAAAAATATTTTGCTAAAGAAGATCTCACTATTCCGTTAGATGAAATCCAAATCAACGAAAAACTCCAATTCATCGAAGAACCCGTCGAAATAATGGATCGTGAGGTTAAAAGACTTAAGCAAAACAAGATACCAATTGTTAAGGTTCGATGGAATGCTCGTAGAGGACCCGAGTTCACCTGGGAGCATGAAGATCAGATGAAGAAGAAACACCCGCATCTATTTCCAGAAGATTCGTCAACACCTTCAACAGCTTAAAATTTCGGGACGAAATTTATTTAACGGGTAGGTACTGTAGTGACCCGAACTTTTCCATGTTTATATATATTAATTGAGATTGATATTTACATGATTAAATGTTTCCAACATGTTAAGCAATCAAACTTGTTAAGACTTGATTAATTGAAATATGTTTCATATAGACAATTGACCACCCAAGTTGACCGGTGATTCACGAACGTTAAAACTTGTAAAAACTATATGATGACATATATATGGATATATATATATATATAGTTAACATGATACTATGATAAGTAAACATATCATTAGGTATATTAACAATGAACTACATATGTAAAAACAAGACTACTAACTTAATGATTTTTAAACGAGACATATATGTAACGATTATCGTTGTAAAGACATTTAATGTATATATATCATATTAAGAGATATTCATACATGATAATATCATGATAATATAATAATTTAAAATCTCATTTGATATTATAAACATTGGGTTAACAACATTTAACAAGATCGTTAACCTAAAGGTTTAAAAACAACACTTACATGTAACGACTAACGATGACTTAACGACTCAGTTAAAATGTATATACATGTAGTGTTTTAATATGTATTTATACACTTTTGAAAGACTTCAATACATTTATCAAAATACTTCAACTTAACAAAAATGCTTACAATTACATCCTCGTTCAGTTTCATCAACAATTCTACTCGTATGCACCCGTATTCGTACTCGTACAATACACAGCTTTTAGATGTATGTACTATTGGTATATACACTCCAATGATCAGCTCTTAGCAGCCCATGTGAGTCACCTAACACATGTGGGAACCATCATTTGGAAACTAGCATGAAATATCTCATAAAATTACAAAAATATGAGTAATCATTCATGACTTATTTACATGAAAACAAAATTACATATCCTTTATATCTAATCCATACACCAACGACCAAAAACACCTACAAACACTTTCATTCTTCAAATTTTATTCATCTAATTCATCTCTCTCAAGTTCTATCTTCAAGTTCTAAGTGTTCTTCATATATTCTACAAGTTCTAGTTACATAAAATCAAGAATACTTTCAAGTTTGCTAGCTCACTTCCAATCTTGTAAGGTGATCATCCAACCTCAAGAAATCTTTGTTTCTTACAGTAGGTTATCATTCTAATACAAGGTAATAATCATATTCAAACTTTGGTTCAATTTCTATAACTATAACAATCTTATTTCAAGTGATGATCTTACTTGAACTTGTTTTCGTGTCATGATTCTGCTTCAAGAACTTCGAGCCATCCAAGGATCCGTTGAAGCTAGATCCATTTTTCTCTTTTCCAGTAGGTTTATCCAAGGAACTTAAGGTAGTAATGATGTTCATAACATCATTCGATTCATACATATAAAGCTATCTTATTCGAAGGTTTAAACTTGTAATCACTAGAACATAGTTTAGTTAATTCTAAACTTGTTCGCAAACAAAAGTTAATCCTTCTAACTTGACTTTTAAAATCAACTAAACACATGTTCTATATCTATATGATATGCTAACTTAATGATTTAAAACCTGGAAACACGAAAAACACTGTAAAACCGGATTTACGCCGTCGTAGTAACACCGCGGGCTGTTTTGGGTTAGTTAATTAAAAACTATGATAAACTTTGATTTAAAAGTTGTTATTCTGAGAAAATGATTTTTATTATGAACATGAAACTATATCCAAAAATTATGGTTAAACTCAAAGTGGAAGTATGTTTTCTAAAATGGTCATCTAGACATCGTTCTTTCGACTGAAATGACTACCTTTACAAAAATGACTTGTAACTTATTTTTTGACTATAAACCTATACTTTTTCTATTTATATTCATAAAATAGAGTTCAATATGAAACCATAGCAATTTGATTCACTCAAAACGGATTTAAAATGAAGAAGTTATGGGTAAAACAAGATTGGATAATTTTTCTCATTTTTAGCTACGTGAAAATTGGTAACAAATCTATTCCTACCATAACTTAATCAACTTGTATTGTATAGTATGTAATCTTGAGATACTATAGACACGTATACAATGTTTCGACCTATCATGTCGACACATCTATATATATTTCGGAACAACCATAGACACTCTATATGTGAATGTTGGAGTTAGCTATACAGGGTTGAGATTGATTCCAAAATATATATAGTTTGAGTTGTGATCAATACTGATATACGTATACACTGGGTCGTGGATTGATTCAAGATAATATTTATCGATTTATTTCTGTACATCTAACTGTGGACAACTAGTTGTAGGTTACTAACGAGGACAGCTGACTTAATAAACTTAAAACATAAAAATATATTATAAGTGTTGTAAATATATTTTGAACATACTTTGATATATATATGTATATATTGTTATAGGTTCGTGAATCAACAGTGGCCAAGTCTTACTTCCCGACGAAGTAAAAATCTGTGAAAGTGAGTTATAGTCCCACTTTTAAAATCTAATATTTTTGGGATGAGAATACATGCAGGTTTTATAAATGATTTACAAAATAGACACAAGTACGTGAAACTACATTCTATGGTTGAATTATCGAAATCGAATATGCCCCTTTTTATTAAGTCTGGTAATCTAAGAATTAGAGAACAGAGACCCTAATTGACGCGAATCCTAAAGATAGATCTATTGGGCCTAACAAACCCCATCCAAAGTACCGGATGCTTTAGTACTTCGAAATTTATATCATATCCGAAGGGTGTCCCAGAATGATGGGGATATTCTTATATATGCATCTTGTTAATGTCGGTTACCAGGTGTTCACCATATGAATGATTTTTATCTCTATGTATGGGATGTGTATTGAAATACGAAATCTTGTGGTCTATTATTATGATTTGATATATATAGGTTAAACCTATAACTCACCAACATTTTTGTTGACGTTTTAAGCATGTTTATTCTCAGGTGATTATTAAGAGCTTCCGCTGTCGCATACTTAAATAAGGACGAGATTTGGAGTCCATGCTTGTATGATATTGTGTAAAAACTGCATTCAAGAAACTTATTTTGTTGTAACATATTTGTATTGTAAACCATTATGTAATGGTCGTGTGTAAACAGGATATTTTAGATTATCATTATTTGATAATCTACGTAAAGCTTTTTAAACCTTTATTGATGAAATAAAGGTTATGGTTTGTTTTAAAATGAATGCAGTCTTTGAAAAACGTCTCATATAGAGGTTAAAACCTCGCAACGAAATCAATTAATATGGAACGTTTTTAATCAATAAGAACGGGACATTTCATTATTTCCCTGGACTTTAAAGGGAGAAGCCAAAGATTGGTTAGAATCGTTACCTGAAGGGGCGATTGATACATGGGATGTTTTAGTTGAATAATTTCTTAAACAATTCTTTCGGCATCTAAAGCCGTGAGACTTCAAGGAGAAATTGTTACGTTCACACAAAAGCCAAATGAAACTCTATATGAGGCGTGGACAAGATTTGGAAAGTTATTGAGAGGATGTCCGCAACATGGTTTAGACACTTATCAAATAGTACAAATATTCTACCAAGGATGCAACATCACTACATGAAAAGACATTGATATAGCAGCTGGTGGTTCCATTATGAAGAAAACCGCAACTGAAGCTTACAAAATTATTGATAACACTGCTTCCCACTCACATGAGTGGCATCAAGAAAAAGACATCGTTAGATCATCTAAAGCGACTAGAGCCGATTCTAGCCATGACTTTGATTCCATTTCCGCAAAGATAGATACTTTTGAGAGACGAATGGAAAAGATGACTAAAGATATTCACGCAATACGAATTAGTTGTGTGCAGTGTGGAGGACCACATTTGACAAAAGATTGTCTCAGTATTGAACAAACAATGGAACAAAGAGAGAATGTTTCATATATAAACCAAAGGCCTGGAAATAATTATCAGAATAATTATCAACCGCCAAGACCAAACTACAATCAAAACCAGAATTATAACCGAAATATTCCATACAACAATCAACAAGGTCCTAGCAATCTGCAAGTATCCAATAATACTTACAATCAGCAAAGACCTATGTTTTCAAATAAACCACCACAAACCGATGATAAAAAGACAAATTTAGAAGACATGATGTCGAAGCTAGTTGAATCTCAAATGCAGTTTTGCACATCTCAGAAACAAACTGATGAACAAAATGCTCAAGCATTTAGAAATCAACAAGCTTCTATTCAAAATCTGGAACAAGAAGTAAGCAACCTAGCAAGGTTGATAGGTGAAAGAAAACCAGGGAGTCTACCTAGCGATACAAATGCTAACCCCCGGAATGAAACAGCTAAAGCCATTACCATGAGAAGTGGTATTACAATTAAACCACCTGAAATGCCAGTAATTTCTGATGACTCTATTCTTACTACACAAGCACCACAGCCTGAGCAAGATAAAGAAAAAGAACCGGTAGTTGAAAAGGTTAATGAAGATAACACATATAAGACTAAATCTTATGTTAAACCATACCAACCACCGCTTCCTTACCCAAGTAAAATGAGAAAAGAAAGACTTGAAGCCGAGCAATCTAAATTCTTGGATATGTTTAAAAAAATAAATGTCAATCTTCCTTTCATTGATGTGATTTCAGGAATGCCTAGGTATGCTAAATTCCTGAAAGATCTAATCACAAATAGAAAGAAAAAGGAAGAACTCTCGGCTGTTACAATGAATGCTAATTGTTCTGCAGTACTGTTGAATAAACAACCAGAAAAATTATCAGATCCAGGAAGTTTCACAATTCCATGTTTTCTGGGTAGTCTTAGTTCAATAGAAGTATTGGCAGACTTAGGTGCTAGTATAAATTTAATGCCGTATTCACTATACGCTAAACTAGACCTTGGAGAATTGAAACCAACACGAATAAGCATACAACTAGCCAAGCGATCAGTAAAATATCCTAGAGGGATAATGGAAAACATGCTAGTTAAAGTTGGTACTTTAGTATTTCCAGTAGACTTTGTTATTCTGGACATGGAGGAGGATTCTCGAGTTCCTCTCATATTAGGAAGACCATTCTTAAACACTGCTAAAGCAATAATAGACGTGTTCGGTAAGAAACTGACCCTAAGTATAGAGGACGAGAGTGTCACCTTTTCTGTTGATAGAGCCATGCAACTACCACAATCTGCAGATGATACATGTTATTATATTCAAACTATAGATTCACATGCAGAATTGTTACAAGAATTTTCAGAATTACAAGGAACAGGAGAATGTTCTTTAGGAGAAGGAACTGAACCAATTGATGAACCTGAAATGTTAGCCGCACTTATGGCTAATGATTATGAACCAATGATGTGTGCAGCGGGGTGTACGAAATTCTATTAGATTTTACAAGAAAATACTATTAAATACGATACAATTTTACACAAGATATTTATTTATTTATAGAATGGATATACTTAAACCTTGCTACAACACTTATAGGCAGTGTACCTAATCGTACAGTAGTGTAGTTTTTAATAAGTCCGGTTCGTTCCACAGGGAAAATCTTTAAACAAAGCTTAACGCTATATTAGTTTACTTTTATAAAAATACAAATATATATATATAAGTAATATTATTATTATAAAGGAGGGTTTTTACCGTTTAATGACCGGTTTGTCGATTTTTAAAACTTTAGTCGCAGTTAAAACCAAATGTAAAATAATAAATAAATACAAGACTTAATTTAAAGCGTAAAGTAAATAAAGATAATGAAATTGCGAATAATAAAAGTGCGATAAAATAAACTTGCGATAATTAAAAAGTACGATAATTAAAAGTGCAATTAAATATAATAACAACAAATAAAAGTGCTATAATTAGAAGTGCAATTAAATATAAAATAAAGGAAATTAAATATGAAATAAAAGAATTATGCTTATTTAAACTTCCGTAATCATGATGTTTGACGTGTTGATTTTAGTTTTATGCCCATGGGTTAATTGTCCTTTGTCCTGGATTATTTAATATGTCCGTCTGGTTTTTGTCCATAACAGTCCATCAGTCATAAATATAAAGTGCGAGTATCCTCGTCAAATTATCCTTATACCCGAAGTTAAATATTCCAACTAATTGGGGACTTAAACTATAACAAGATTTTAATACGTTGTTTAATAATTACACCAGGATGTCGACTGAGTGTAACCCAAGGTTTTAATATTTTGTTATCAATTATGCCAAGTGTCCTTTTACATAATTTCACCCCTGTTTTAATTATTCTAGTGGCTATTAATCCATTCCCGTGTCCGGTTAAATGAACGATTATTCGTACATATAAATACCTCGCCCATCGTGTCCGATTGAGTGTATATGGTAATTTATAGGGACGCCCAATTGTAAATCTTTATATTAACATTAACAAACTATCATTTAGTTAAACAAATATAAAGCCCATTAATAGCCCATAGTCTAATTTCCACAAGTGTCGTTCTTTTGTCCAAACCCCAATTATGGTACAAAGCCCAATTACCCAATTTTAGTAATTAGCCCAACATCATGATTACTTCGGATTAAATAAGCATAATAATAACTTAGCTACGAGACATTAAATTAAAAAGGTTGAACATAACTTACAATGATTAAAAATAGCGTAGCGTTACACGGACAGAATTTCGACTTACACCCTTACAATATTCGCTAACATACCCTTATTATTAGGATTAAAATTAAAATTAAAATATAAATATAAATATTTACGTATAGATATAGAGAGGATGGATATATATGTTGGTTTTTGCGATCAGAATTCGTTTGCTTTTATAGAGAGTTTCAGAATTTGGGGCTCCGCGACTCACGACATTTTTTGCCTTCAAACTCCGCGAGTCGCGGAGTTTGAAATTCCAGCTCACTCCAAATTGGATCTTAGTCTGCCGACGGTTTTAAATATTAATATAATATATATATAATTTTTAAGAATTATTTATATATTATATTATATTCATGTGCATAGTTGACTTGTAATTTTTAGTCCGTTGCGTCGAGCATTGAGAGTTGACTCTGGTCCCGGTTCCGGATTTTCGAACGTCCTTGCGTACAATTTAATATCTTGTACTTTGCGTTTTGAATCTTGTACTCTTGTAATTTCGAGACGTTTCTTATCAATAATTGGAACCTCTTTGATTGTCTTTTGTACTTTTGAGCTTTTTGGTCGTTTGCGTCTTCAATTCGTCGAATCTGTCTTTTGTCTTCACCTTTTATTATTTAAACGAATATCACTTTTAAATAGAACAATTGCAACTAAAAGCTTGTCTTTCTTGAGGAATAATGCTATGAAATATATGTTCGTTTTTAGCATTATCAAATATTCCCACACTTGAGCGTTGCTTGTCCTCAAGCAATATCGTCTTGAAATACTAGAATCACTTCTTTATTCTTCACACTTTGTACATCAGTGATTTCTATACGGCGGTATAAACAATGTTAGTAACGATATGGTTTACAGTCCTACATGACTATAAAAATTTAGATCCATTAAGGAAATTGGATCTTTATGAAAACATTTGATCTTTTGAAAATTAAATCTAGTTTTTACCATAGATAAGTTTTCCGGAATAACCCTTCACCGATGTTTGCAAATTCTTTTTGTGGGTTTGGTGGGTTTCAGATTTGAAAATTTTAGCTCAAAACTTATGGTTTTGTGTCACCCACTTGCTAACCTTGTATTTGGAAAGCAACACGTCCAGTTTACTTGTCCTGTATATTACCTTTCGGTAAACTACCGTCCGGTTGTAAAGGAAAGCGTTGAACAAGCAACTGTTAAGGTAATGTCCCCTGACATGCTTTTAATTATGGTCTATAACGTGTCGGACGCAATTACTATCCTTGGTAGGAGCAATAGTAAAGCTCACCCTTATGATTTTTCGGTCTGGCACAAGGTCCTGTCTTTGACCACTATGCAACCACCGTTCTTACGGTTAACACCCGATTTAGTTCAGGTGACCTAATGAATTCCAGGTGAATTCCTAGGATTTTACGTTCAATGGTAATGAACGCATTGAAAATAGGGTTTTCAGAAAACAAATCGGTTTGTAATTTTGATCAAAATATTTTCTCGTTCAAGCTCGAGTTTAGATATCATTGAATTCCATGAAATAATATATCAAGCTCGAGTTTAGATATCATTGATCAAAATAATTACAATGACATGATCAATTTATATCAAACTTAAGCTCATTTTCATATTTTCATCAAATCTACACTTTTTTAAATAAGCATATACGAAAATGTTCGCCAAGTTCATAAGCATTCAACTCAAATAACATGTCAAAATAATCATTACTAGCAATTAAACAAGTTTCAAATGGCATTATCTCTCAAAAATCAAGTTCATGAATTTTTAGACTTGAAAAAGTCCACTTTAATTCTCAAAATCATGTTTAGGCTCAAAGTTTGGATCATTTAACTACCTAAACATGTTACACTACTTAATTTAGCAACAATTCATGACAAAAATTGGCCATAACCTGTTTATATCAAAAAGCCCCAAATTTGCTCAAGAACACAAACCCTAGATTACTCAAAATTTGAAGTTTAAGGCTTCTAATTATGTTAAATAGCATCAATCTAGGTTATACAAGCATAATACATAAGCAATTTAAGCATAATTACACTAAAAAGCATCAAAATCAAATTGGGGAAAAAATTGCTCAAGAACACTAATTTTCGGATTAAATGGTGTTTAGGTGTAGAAATTTACCGTTTTTCTTGAGTAATTTTTTGATCGCATCCTTCTCAACATGATTTTAGTAAAAGATTTGATGATTAACGGTTAAAAATTGTGATTTTGGGGGTGTTTTTGCGGGTTTTTTCGGCAGTATTTTCGCAGTATTTGGTGTGTTTGTGGTGTGCAACTGATCAGTTCTGCGTTATTATTTTTTTCTGATTTTTGGTCCTCCCGCGAGTCGCGGGGTTTAAACCTTCAAACTCCGCGAGTCGCGGAGTTTGTTATTTTTTTTGTTATTTTTTTTATTTATTTATATCTTATACTAATTAAAACAATTAAGTAATTAATTTTAAAATTTTGTTTCCCTTGTTATTTAGGACGAGGTCGTTTCGGATCGATGTCCTAGTCCGTCCTTCGACAAAATTTTAAAATCTTTCTTTTTGTAGCGATTGTTTTAAAAGCTAAGATTTTTGGGTTTTTTTTAATGTTTTTGGCATACTTTAATTCAATAAGATTACAAATAATGATAATAAAAGTTCTCGTCCCTTCCTTGGGTAAAGCAATTTCGGTTTAAAGACCTAGTCTTCAACTTACGACGAATTTTAAAAAACATATTTTTAACTTAATGAGATAAAGTAAATTTTTGTTTTTAAATTCACACAATTTAAATATAAAATTCAAAATTAATATTAAAAATTCACACCAAACTTAAAATTTGAAATGCATAAAATTAAAAATTCATATTTTAAAAATTAAAAATTCGCACCAAACTTAATTTAAAAATTCATATTATTAATTCACACCAAACTTATATTAATTTTTCAAATATTTACAATTTTAAAAATATTGTTTTTACAAAGTTTACAATATTAATTTAAGATTTATATATTAATTTTAAAAACATGGTAAAAATAAAATTAAAAATCTTTTTGGCTTTTTATCCCACTTTAATCAATCAAATATTATCAAAAATATGCGCCCCTATTTTCGGTAAAGTAATTTCGGTTCCAAGACCTAATTTAACTCATGACGAATTTTTAAAATATTTTGGGTTGATTGTTTAAAGATATTTATACCTTAAGAATAAACGTTAAATTTCGCAATGATGTAATAAATTTTTGAATGATATCAATAATTTCGGTCGCCAAACCTAATTTTATTCAATACCAATTTAATACTTTATAGCGAACAAATTAGTGTTTATTATCAAAAGGTTAAAAATAAAAATAAAAAAATAATAAAAACTGTACAGACTTACCTGTGAGATAGTATTCTTAGTTATATGATCTATCACATTCATAAGATAGTCGGTTTAATTGGTTTTCCATGGCTACATAGGCGTAACCTCGAGCATTCAGTGTCTTTTCTTCTAAACATATGAACGGTCCGTCCCTGCTTAAAGTAACAAATTCGGTGTTTGAATAGGTTTGATTATTTGAACATTTACCTCCATGTGACCATTTTCCGCATTTGTGACATCTTTCTAGGTGTCGTGCTCTTCTTTTCGCTGCGGATTTTGATTTTCCTTTACCAAATTGTAACTTATTATCTTCGCATCTGGATTCTTTTCTAACTCCGTCCAATCTTTCTCTGATTACTGATACTATTTCACTCGGTAGTGTGTCATTATTACTTTTAGTGATCAAAGCGTGTAGCATTAGACCATGGTTTAGTTCACAGGCAGTCTTCATTTCCTAAAAAAAATAAAAATTCAGAATGGGGGGAGAAGACTAGTTCTTTAGGGTCTGCTAGGGAAAGACCATTCGGGTTCCATTTTCGAGAACTACACGAAAACAGATAATCTAACTCTAACAGAAATACATATTATCCTTTAAAGACTTGATTCTCCCCACACTTAGTTAGCTGTGGTGTCGAAATTGTGATTAATTCGTTGTCGACTTCCATCGGACTATCTATGTAGTGTTTAACTCTGTGATCATTAACTTTAAATTCAATCCCATTTGAATTTATTAATTTTATCGTTTCGTATGGGAAAACTCTTTTGACTATGAATGGTCCAGACCATCTTGATTTCAATTTTCCAGGAAATAGCTTGAATCGTGAATTGAAAAGAAGAACTCTGTCTCCTTCTTTAAATTCTTTTGAACTTCTGATTCTTTTATCATGCCATTTCTTCGTTCTTTCTTTATAGATTAACGAATTTTTGTATGCTTCATGTCTTAATTCTTCTAATTTGTTTAGTTGACTTAATCGTAGACGTCCGGCTTCATGTAAATCAAGATTACATGTCTTCAAAGCCCAAAATGCTTTGTGTTCAATTTCTACTGGAAGATGACATGCTTTTCCATAAACAAGTCTAAAAGGTGTGGTTCCAATTGGAGTTTTGTAGGCTGTTCTAAAAGCCCAGAGTGCATCCTCCAATTTAATGGACCATTTCTTCGGATTTATTCCTTCGGTTTTCTCTAGAATACATTTTAAAGCTCGGTTGGTATTTTCAACTTGTCCACTTGTTTGTGGATGATATGCGGTGGAGATTTTATGAGTTACTCCATATCTTTTAAGAACTTTCTCAAGTTGATTATTACAGAAATGAGTACCCCGATCACTTATTAAAGCTTTCGGTGTTCCAAACCTTGCAAAAAGACGTTTTAAAAAGTTGACTACAACTCGTGCATCGTTAGTTGGGAGAGCTTGTGCTTCCGCCCATTTAGATACATAATCAATGGCTACGAGTATATATAGATTATTATGAGATTTTGGAAATGGACCCATAAAGTCAATACCCCAAATGTCAAATACTTCACATACTTGTATGACATTTTGTGGCATTTCATCACGTTGACTTATTTTTCCGGCCCTTTGACAAGCATCACAGGATTTGCAAAGAAGGTGTGCGTCTTTGTAAATTGTAGGCCAATAGAATCCAGCATCATAAACTTTTCTTGCTGTTAGTTGAGGCCCATAATGCCCTCCTGTTGGTCCTGTGTGACAATGGTTTAATATTTTACTAGCTTCATCTCCAAATACACATCAGCGTATTATTCCATCGGGACAACTTTTAAACAGATGTGGATCTTCCCAAAAATAGTGTTTTATATCACTGAAGAATTTCTTTCGTCTTTGGTACGATAATCCTTTTTCAAGGAATCCACATACTAAATAGTTTGCATAGTCTGCAAACCATGGAATTTCTTTATAATCTATCTTCAATAGATATTCATCAGGAAAGTTGTCTTGTATGGCCGATTCATTTAGAACTTCTAATTCGGGATTTTCAAGACGAGAAAGATGATCAGCGGCGAGATTTTCTGCTCCTCTTTTATCTCGGATTTCAATATCAAACTCTTGTAAGAGTAAGATCCAACGGATTAATCTTGGTTTAGCATCTTGTTTTGAAAATAGGTATCTAAGAGCAGAATGGTCGGTATAGACCACCGTTTTTGCTAGAACGAGATATAATCGAAATTTGTCAAAAGCAAAGACAATAGCAAGGAGTTCTTTTTCAGTAGTTGTATAGTTCGTTTGTGCTCCTTGTAACGTCTTACTAGCATAATATATAGGTTGAAATCGTTTTTCAATCCTTTGTCCTAAAACGGCTCCCATTGCAAAATCACTTGCATCGCACATTAGTTCAAATGGTAGATTCCAATTTGGTGTTATCATGATCGGTGCATTAGTGAGTTTCTCTTTAAGAATATTAAAAGATTTGATACACTCATCTGAAAAGATGAATGGAGCATCCTTTTCTAGGAGTTTATTCATAGAAGTGGCAATTTTAGAAAAATCTTTTATGAAACGTCGGTAAAAACCGGCATGCCCTAGAAAACTCCTAACTCCTCTAACATTGGTGGGATGTGGAAGTTTAGCAATTACATCTACTTTAGCTCTATCCACTTCAATTCCTTCTTTTGAAATTTTATGTCCAAGAACGATGCCTTCTTTAACCATGAAATGGCATTTCTCCCAATTAAGTACTAGATTTGATTGTTCGCATCTAATAAGCATTCGTTCCAGATTAGCTAGACATGTTTCAAATGTATCACCGAAGACTGAAAAGTCATCCATGAAAACTTCCATGCATTCTTCTATCATGTCATGAAAAATCGCCATCATACACCTTTGAAAGGTTGCAGGGGCGTTGCAAAGTCCAAATGGCATGCGTTTGTAAGCAAAAGTACCATAAGGGCATGTGAATGTGGTTTTCTCTTGATCTTCGGGTGGTATTGGAATTTGAAAATATCCGGAAAATCCATCTAGAAAACAATAGTAACTATTTCCGGCTAATCTTTCCAACATTTGATCTATGAAAGGTAAGGGAAAGTGATCTTTTCTGGTGGCGTCATTTAATTTTCTATAATCAATACATACACGCCATCCTGTTACAGTCCTAGTAGGAATAAGCTTATTTTTCTCATTTGTAATGACAGTCATGCCACCCTTCTTAGGCACGCATTGAACTGGGCTTACCCATGGACTATCAGAAATTGGATAAATTAAACCTGCATCTAACAGTTTAATAATCTCTTTCTTAACTACATCTTGCATATTAGGATTTAGTCTTCGTTGGCGTTGCACATACGTTTTATTACCTTCTTCCATAAGGATTTTATGTGTGCAATACGAAGGACTTATTCCTTTAATATCATGAATCTTCCATGCAATGGCTGGTTTATAGGCTTTCAACACAGAAATGAGTTGTGATTTCTCATTTTCAGTAAGAGAAGACGATATTATTACAGGTAATTTAGATTCACCATGTAAATAAGTGTATTTCAAATGGTTTGGAAGTGGCTTTAACTCTAATTTCGGAGGTTCTTCTATCGATGATTTGTATCGATATCTGTATTCTTCTTTTAGCATTTGAATTTCTTCTGTTGTTGGTTCATATCCATTAGCTATAAGTGTAGCTAACATTTCAGCTTCATCAATTGGTTCATTACCTTCTCCTAAAGAACATTCTCCTGTTCCTTGTAATTCTGGAAATTCTTCTAATAATTCTGCATGTGCATCTATAGTTTGAATATAATAACATGTATCATCTGCAGATTGCGGTTGTTGCATTGCTTTATCAATTGAAAAGGTAACACTCTCGTCCTCTATACTTAGGGTCAGTTTCTTACCGAACACGTCTATCATTGCTTTAGCCGTGTTTAAGAATGGTCTTCCTAATATGAGAGGAACTTGAGAATCTTCTTCCATGTCCAGAACAACAAAATCTACTGGAAATACTAAAGTACCAAGTTTAACTAGCATTTTCTCCATTATCCCTCTAGGATATTTTATTGATCTATCGGCTAGTTGTATGCTTATTCTGGTTGGTTTCAATTCTCCAAGGTCTAGTTTAGCGTATAGTGAATACGGCATTAGATTTATACTAGCACCTAAGTCTGCCAATGCTTCTATTGAACTAAGATTACCCAGAAAACATGGAATTGTGAAACTTCCTGGATCAGATAATTTTTCTGGTATCTTATTCAACAGCACTGCTGAACAATTAGCATTCATGGTAACAGCCGAGAGTTCTTCCATTTTCTTTCTATTTGAGATTAGATCTTTCAAGAATTTAGCATATCTAGGCATTCCTGAAATCACATCAATGAAAGGAAGATTTGCATTTATCTGTTTAAACATATCCAAGAATTTAGATTGCTCGGCTTCAAGTTTCTCTTTCTTCATTTTACTCGGGTAAGGAAGTGGTGGTTGGTATGGTTTAACATAAGGTTTAGCCTTAACTGTGTTATCTTCATTAACCTTTTCAACTACCGGTTCTTTTTCCTTATCTTGATCAGGTTGTGGTTCTTGTGGAGTAGGAATAGCTTCATCAGAAGTTACAGGTATTTCAGGTGGTTTAAGTGTTGTACCACTTCTTGTGGTAATGGCTTTAGCTGTTTCATTCCGGGGGTTAGCATTTGTATCACTAGGTAGACTTCCCGGTTTTCTTTCACCTATTAACCTTGCTAGGTTACTTACTTCTTGTTCCAGATTTTGAATAGAAGCTTGTTGATTTCTAAATGCTTGAGCATTTTGTTCATTAGTTTGTTTCTGAGATGTGAAAGACTGCGTTTGAGTTTCAACTAGCTTCGTCATCATATCTTCTAAATTCGGCTTTTTATCATCGGTTTGTTGTGGTGGTTTGTTTTGAAAATTAGGTCGTTGCTGATTGTAATTATTATTGGATACTTGTTGATTGCTAGGACCTTGTTGGTTGTTGTATGGAATATTTCGGTTATAATTCTGGTTTTGATTGTAAATCGGTCTTGGCGGTTGATAATTATTCTGATAATTATTTCCAGGCCTTTGGTTTATGTATGAAATATTCTCTCTTTGTTCCATTGTTAATTCAATACTGAGACAATCTTTTGTCAAATGTGGTCCTCCACACTGCTCACAACTAATTCGTATTGAGTGAATATCTTTAGTCATCTTTTTCATTCGTCTCTCGACAGCATCTATCTTTGCGGAAATGGAATCTAAGTCATGGCTAGAATCGGCTCTAGCTGCTTTAGATGATCTAACGATATCTTTTTCTTGGTACCACTCATGTGAGTGGGAAGCAGTGTTATTAATAATTTTGTAAGCATCAGTTTCAGTTTTCTTCATAATAGAACCACCAGCTACTATATCTATGTCTTTCCTTGGTAGAATATTTGTACTATTTGACAGGTATCTAAACCATGTTACGGACATCCTCTTAATAACTTTCCAAATCTAGTCCACGCCTCATATAGAGTTTCATTCGGCTTCTGTGTGAACGTAACAATTTCTCCTTGAAGTCTTACGGCTTTAGATGCCGGAAAGAATTGTTTAAGAAATTTTTCAACTGAAACGTCCCATGTATCAATCGCCCCTTCAGGTAACGATTCCAACCAATCTTTGGCTTCTCCCTTTAAAGTCCAGGGAAATAACATGAGATATATCTGTTCATCCTCCACTTCTCGGATTTTAAATAGTGTGCAGATCCTATTAAAGGTACGTAGATGTTCATTTGGATCTTCCTTCGGCGCACCACTAAATTGGCAATGATTAGTCACCATGTGTAGAATTTGTCCTTTGATTTTATAATCTGGCGCATTAATGTCTGGATGAGTAATTGCGTGACCTTGGCCAATGCGTTTAGCTCTCATTCGGTCTTCCATACTTAAAGGTTCCAGATTCTCCATAATTGAATTTGGTGAATCGGAATCACTAGAGGATTCTGATTTAATGGTTCGTTCCTCAACAATCTCTGTTTGAATGATTGGTGGTTCTGGAGGAAAATTTAATGGTTCAGGATCTACGAATCGTTCCTGAATATTCTCCGAATTCTTAATTGTGAGGTCGGGTTCAAAAAATGGATTATCGGAAATTTGAACTGGAGTACTTGGTCGACTGGATGACGATTCTAAAGAAAAATCAACGGTGGTAATATTTGCTAAATGTCTTGATCTAGTTACAGGTGGTGAACGTCTTGCTCGGTGCATTCACTGAATATCCTATTAGTTTTTAAAAGGAAAGAAAAATTATAATAAGTTATCCAATCAATAGACTTTTCTGATTTTGCCCACGTTTCGAATAGCCAAAAGATGCAGAAGAGGGGCAGGATTCGTTTGGTCTCAATATAATTGAGGACTGTTTGGCTCCAATAACCCGGTCCACGTACAAATCCAACTATTACTACGAACCAGAAAATTTTGATGTCTATCAATTTAACCACTTAAAATAAATTTTCGTAATTTTAAGAAATTTAGATAAGAAGTAGAATAAAAATCTATGTCCTAAAACTAGAATAGCGAGAAATAAGAAAGAAAAAGAGTTCGTCGAAAAAGGTCGAAAAAGAAAAATGGTTGAAAAATAAAAGGTGACGGAAAAATAAAAGAAACTTATAAAACTTAAAAACACTTGACTAACCTAACCTTATTACTACAACTAACTTAAAATTATAATCGCAAATTGAGATTACTAATTGGAATGATAATTGATACATAGAAGTCGTTTAAAAATATTAAAGCTTACAGGAAAAACTAAATCCCAAATGGAAATAACTTAAAAAGAAACTAAAACTTAAAAAGGCGTCGCAAAATTCTAAAGTCCCTAAATCTTAGTCTAAAGAAAAAGCACTTAAGGAATTCTACGGCAAAGCCTAAAAATCTAGAAGTAAAAATAACTATGGCAAAAACTAAGTTTAAAACTAAATATGAGCTAAAAATACAAATATTACGCTAAAACGATTAAAAAGGGACAAAATATAAAAATATACAAAAAGTTGTAAAAAGTTACAAATTTTTATAAAAATATTATTTTTATATTATTTTATAAAAGCATTAATTTTTATATATTAAAACTAATTATAATTAATTATACTAATTAAATTAAAACTTAAACTAAATTATAATAATAATTAAACTAATTAGGGTTAAAATAATAATAATAATTAATTACTCCTAATTAAATGCAGATTAGGGTTTCTGTCGGTGTCAGAGTGGCTCCGCGAGTTGCGGTATTCCAAGCAGCAAACCCCGCGAGTCGCGGGGTTCCAAAATTCAACTCTGGTACAGTTTAAAACTTGACGCGTTTTTTTTTTATGTTTTAAATAAAAACAAAATACTTAAATAAAACTTATATAAAAATAAAGAAACTTTATAAAACTTAAATATTTAACAAAATCTTAAAAATACTTATATTTTTTTTTCTTTTTATATTTTCGAATATTTAAAACGTATTTTTATAAAAACGAATTTTAATAAAAGTAAACTAAAAATCTTTTTTTTATATTAGCGTTGCTTCCGGCTTTTAAGCTAGATTGTTCCCCGGCAGCGGCGCCAAAAATACTTGATGTGTGCAGCCGGGTGTACGAAATACTATTAAATTTTACAAGAAAATACTATTAAATACGATACAATTTTACACAAGATATTTATTTATTTATAGAATGGATATACTTAAACCTTGCTACAACACTTATAGGCAGTGTACCTAATCGTACAGTAGTGTAGTTTTTAGTAAGTCCGGTTCGTTCCACAGGGAAAATCTTTAAACAAAGCTTAACGCTATATTAGTTTACTTTTATAAAAATATAATATATATATATATATATATATATATATATATATATATATATATATATATATATATATATATATATATATATAAGTAATATTATTATTATAAAGGGGAGTTTTTACCGTTTAATGACCGGTTTGTCGATTTTTAAAACTTTAGTCGCAGTTAAAACCAAATGTAAAATAATAAATAAATACAAGACTTAATTTAAAGCGTAAAGTAAATAACGATAATGAAATTGCGAATAATAAAAGTGCGATAAAATAAACTTGCGATAATTAAAAAGTACGATAATTAAAAGTGCAATTAAATATAATAACAACAAATAAAAGTGCTATAATTAGAAGTGCAATTAAATATAAAATAAAGGAAACTAAATATGAAATAAAAGAATTATGCTTATTTAAACTTCCGTAATCATGATGTTTGACGTGTTGATTTTAGTTTTATGCCCATGATTTAATTGTCCTTTGTCCTGGATTATTTAATATGTCCGTCTGGTTTTTGTCCATAACAGTCCATCAGTCATAAATATAAAGTGCGAGTATCCTCGTCAAATTATCCTTATACTCGAAGTTAAATATTCCAACTAATTGGGGACTTAAACTATAACAAGATTTTAATACTTTGTTTAATAATTACACCAGGATGTAGACTGAGTGTAACCCAAGGTTTTAATATTTTGTTATCAATTATGCCAGGTGTCCTTTTACATAATTTCACCCCTGTTTTAATTATTCTAGTGGCTATTAATCCATTCCCGTGTCCGGCTAAATGAACGATTATTCGTACATATAAATACCCCGCCCATCGTGTCCGATTGAGTGTATATGGTAATTTATAGGGACGCCCAATTGTAAATCTTTATATTAACATTAACAAACTATCATTTAGTTAAACAAATATAAAGCCCATTAATAGCCCATAGTCTAATTTCCACAAGTGTCGTTCTTTTGTCCAAACCCCAATTATGGTACAAAGCCCAATTACCCAATTTTAGTAATTAGCCCAACATCATGATTACTTCGGATTAAATAAGCATAATAATAACTTAGCTACGAGACATTAAATTAAAAAGGTTGAACATAACTTACAATGATTAAAAATAGCGTAGCGTTACACGGACAGAATTTCGACTTACACCCTTACAATATTCGCTAACATACCCTTATTATTAGGATTAAAATTAAAATTAAAATTAAAATTAAAATTAAAATATAAATATAAATATTTACGTATAGATATAGAGAGGATGGATATATATGTTGGTTTTTGCGATCAGAATTCGTTTGCTTTTATAGGGAGTTTCAAAATTTGGGGCTCCGCGACTCGCGGCATTTTTTGCCTTCAAACTCCGCGAGTCGCGGAGTTTGAAATTCCAGCTCACTCCAAATTGGATCTTAGTCTGCCGACGGTTTTAAATATTAATATAATATATATATAATTTTTAAGAATTATTTATATATTATATTATATTCATGTGCATAGTTGACTTGTAATTTTTAGTCCGTTGCGTCGAGCGTTGAGAGTTGACTCTGGTCCCGGTTCCAGATTTTCGAACGTCCTTGCGTACAATTTAATATCTTTTACTTTGTGTTTTGAATCTTGTACTCTTGTAATTTCGAGACGTTTCTTATCAATAATTGGAACCTCTTTGATTGTCTTTTGTACTTTTGAGCGTTTTGGTCGTTTGCGTCTTCAATTCGTCGAATCTGTCTTTTGTCTTCACCTTTTATTATTTAAACGAATATCACTTTTAAATAGAACAATTGCAACTAAAAGCTTGTCTTTCTTGAGGAATAATGCTATGAAATATATGTTCGTTTTTAGCATTATCAACCAACAACAGAAGAACTTCAAATGCTAAAAGAAGAAGACAGATATCGATACAAATCATCGATAGAAGAACCACCAATATTAGAGTTAAAGCCACTTCCAAACCATTTGGAATACGCTTATTTACATGGTGAATTTGAATTACCTGTAATAATATCGTCTTCTCTTACTGAAAATGAAAAATCTCAACTTATTTCTGTGCTAAAAGCTCATAAACCAGCTATTGCATGGAAGATTCATGACATTAAAGGCATAAGTCCTTCGTATTGCACACATAAAATCCTTATGGAAGAAGGTCATAAAACGTATGTGCAACGCCAATGAAGACTAAATCCTAATATGCAAGATGTTGTTAAGAAAGAAATTATTAAACTGCTAGATGCAGGTTTAATTTATCTAATCTCTGATATTCCATGGGTAATCCCAGTTCAATGTGTACCTAAGAAGGGTGGTGATGTTTATGCGAGGTGTACGTGAAATACTATATATTTTTGATACGAAATACGTTACAAATTACACAAGTTATTTATTTATTTATTGAATGGATATACTTAAACCTTGCTACAACACTTATAAGCAGTGTACCTAATCGTACAGTAGTGTAGTTTTTGGTAAGTCCGGTTCGTTCCACAGGGAAAATCTTTAAACAAAGCTTAACGCTATATTAGTTACTTTTATAAAAATACAAATATATATATAAGTAATATTATTATTATAAAGGGGAATTTTTACCGTTTAATGACCGGTTTGTCGATTTTAAAACTTTAGTCGCAGTTAAAACCAAGTGTAAAATAATAAATAAATACAAGACTTAATTTAAAGCGTAAAGTAAATAACGATAATGAAATTGAGAATAATAAAAGTGCGATAAAATAAACTTGCGATAATTAAAAAGTACGATAATTAAAAGTGCAATTAAATACAATAACAATAAATAAAAATGCGATAATTAGAAGTGCAATTAAATATAAAATAAAGGAAATTAAATATGAAATAAAAAAATTATGCTTATTTAAACTTCCGTAATCATGATGTTTGACGTGTTGATTTTAGTTTTATGCCCATGGGTTAATTGTTCTTTGTCCTGGATTATTTAATATGTCCATACGGATTTTTCCATAATAGTCCATCAGTCATAAATATAAAGAGCGAAAGCCTTCATCCAATTATTCTTATTCCCGAAGTCAAATATTCCAACTAATTGGGGATTCGAATTGTAACAAGGTTTTAATACTTTGTTTAATGAATACACCAGGTTATCGACTGCGTGTAAACCAAGGTTTTACTACTTTGTTAACAATTACACCAATTACCCTTGAATGTAATTCACCCCTGTTTCAACAAGTCTATTTAACTATTAATCCAGTTCCGTGTCCGGTAAAATGAATAATTATTGGTATTTATAGATATCCCGCCCACCGTACCCAGTCAAGCGTATGTGGTTATATATAAATACGTCGAATTATAAGTTTGTATATTAAATTAACAAGGTATTGTTTAGTTAATATAAAACCCATTAATAGCCCATAGTCTAATTTCCACAAGTGTCATTCTTTTATCCAAACCCCAATTATGGTACAAGGCCCAATTACCCAATTTTAGTAATTAGCCCAACATCATGATTAATTCGGATTAAATAAGCATAATAATAACTTAGCTACGAGACATTAAATTAAAAATGTTGAACATAACTTACAATGATTAAAAATAGCGTAGCGTTACACGGACAGAATTTCGACTTACACCCTTACAACATTCGCTAACATACCCTTATTATTAGGATTAAAACTAAAATTAAAATTAAAATATAAATTATAAATATAAATATTACGTTTAGATAGATGGATGGATATATATGTTATATTTTTACGATCAGAATGCGCGAACTTTATAGGCAGTTTCTAAATTTGGGGCTCCGCGACTCGCGGCCCTTTTCTTCTTCAAACTCCGCGATTCGCGGAGATGGTTTTTACAGCTCACCTACATTTGGCTCTTTGTTTGCCGACGATTTATTTTATAAATATAATATATAATTAATATAATTAATTATATATTATATTATATTTATATACATAGTTAACTTGTAATTTTTAGTCCGTTGCGTCGAGCGTTGAGAGTTGACTCTGGTCCCGGTTCCGGATTTTCGAACGTCCTTGCGTACAATTTAATATCTTGTACTTTGCGTTTTGAATCTTGTACTCTTGTAATTTCGAGACATTTCTTATCAATAATTGGAACCTCTTTGATTGTATTTTGTACTTTTGAGTTTTTTGGTCGTTTGCGTCTTCAATTCGTCGAATCTGTCTTTTGTCTTCACCTTTTAATATTTAAACGAATATCACTTGTAAATAGAACAATTGCAACTAAAAGCTTGTCTTTCTTGGGGAATAATGCTATGAAATATATATTCGTTTTTAGCATTATCAAATATTCCCACACTTGAGCGTTGCTTGTCCTCAAGCAATATCGTCTTGAAATACTAGAATCACTTCTTTATTCTTCACACTTTGTACATCAGTGACTTCTATACGGCGGTATAAACAATGGTAGTAACGATATGGTTTACAGTCCCACATGACTATAAAAATTTAGATCCATTAAGGAAATTGGATCTTTATGAAAACATTTGATCTTTTGAAAATTAAATCTAGTTTTTACCCTAGATAAGTTTTCCGGAATAACCCTTTACCGGTGTTTGCAAATTATTTTTGTGGGTTTGGTGGGTTTCAGATTTGAAAATTTTAGCTCAAAACTTGCGGTTTTGTGTCACCCACTTGCTAACCTTGTATTAGGAAAGCAACACGTCCAGTTTACTTGTCCCGTATATTATCATTCGGTAAACTACCGTCCGGTTGTAGAGGAAAGCATTGAACAAGCAACTGTTAAGGCAATGTCCCCTGACATGCTTTTAATTTTGGTCTATAACGTGTCGGACGCAATTACTATCCTTTGTAGGAGCAATAGTAAAGCTCACCCTTTTAATTTGTCGGTCTGGCACAAGGTCCTGTCTTTGACCATGCTATGCAACCACCGTTCTTACAGTTGACACCCGATTTGGTTCAGGTGACCTAATGAATTCCAGGTGAATTCCTAGGATTTTACGTTCAATGGTAATGAACGCATTGAAAATGGGTTTTTAGAAAACAAATCGGTTTATAATTTTGATCAAAATATTTTCTCGTTCAAGCTCGAGTTTAGATATCATTGAATTCCATGAGTTAGTAATTCTCAATCTTTAAGGTCAATCTCAAGGATTGAGTAATATCAGTCTTAAAAGCTGATTTTTAATCTTTAAGGAGGTTATCCTTTCTGGGGATCTGATTCATTAGTCTTATCAAGCTAATTTGCACGGTGCCTCCCCATTGTACGAGATAAATCCTTCTCATGGTTAGGATAAATCTGACCACTTGGTAACCCTGTTTAATGCTGAGGTCCGTGGATTTCCTGCTGATTTTAGTGATGACTTTTCTAGGTTTTTCGTCAACCTACAGCTGGTCTGGACGACAACTTCATGACCTAAATTAAGAAGCGCGTTTCTTTTTCGGAAGACTTTACTTCCTTTTAATGATGGAATTGATTCATCGTGTAGATCCATCTCTTCTTTTCTTTCATCGGGTAAAACAGTTTAGTTTAGTCCAAAGCAAAAGTATTTTCAGTTATTTGTTACAGAAATATGTGACATATGTTTTGAATAACTTGGAGAATTTTCCCACACTTGGCTTTTATTTTCCTTTTTATTGTCCTCTATTCCATTTTAAATGAATTTTAACATTTTGGTTTGTTTCTCAATTTATGTCCTTTCCGAGGTAACAATAATTTCAGTGTTAACACCTAGTTTTATCGTTCATAAATATGTATAAACATGATTTTGAGTTCATTTAGTTGAAAATTTTTTTTAAAAATTTTACTAGAATTGGGTAGTCAGTATATAAGACTAGGGCTGTTCTTTATTATCAGAGAGCACTAGGTTCTAATATAACTACTGCTTTACTTGTATTTTTAATGGTAACCAAGTGTTTAAAGTAAAAAATTTTAAAATCCGAAAGAATTTAACCCCTTCCTACACTTAAGATCTTGCAATGCCCTCATTTGCAAGAAATCAGTAACAATTTAAATTATTGAGGGTGATTTATGTGAAAATGATTAAATTTTACCAAAGTTTCCAAACATATTTGTGTTTGCTTGCTGAATGATAAATGGTGCATATCATTTGTTCATTCCGTCTTGTTGTTATATCACATTTATTTTGCATCTTGTCGTCAAAATTAGTTGCTTTTGCTGAACTTAATGCCAGTCTTTGAAAATGCGTTGTTTTACCCTGTTGTGTACATAAGATAAACTGCAAATATATATACATATTTTTGAAGTTTGGTATACTACCCCACATTCAAAAATTATTGAAATCTAAGAATAAAAGTTAGAAAATTATAAAAACTATTACAATATTAACATAAGTATTAAACGTATCAACATTACAAATTATAAAATAAATAAAACTAAGTAGACTAGGGATGATACTGATACCAGTAGGGGTTCCATGCATAACCATAGGTGCTATAAAATGCTTCGGTTGGGTTATACGTAGGATACGGTGGTTGAATCTCTATAGACCAGGGAGGGAATATGGGCGATGGAGTAGGAATATAGTTTCTACCTATATGTTGGCAATAAGCTATGATTTGGTTTTGATGAACTTGCCAATCTTCAAATGCTCTATGTCTAGCATTTTCATACTCTTGTGAAGCTATAAACCTTTGCATTTCTGCCATTTCATTTCCCCCTCCTACGTTACCTTGCTGTTGGTTTCTCTCAACCTGTGGATGTCTACCATGGTATTGTACTGCAGCGTTATTTCACCTCTTCAAAACTTTCGCACCATGGTATACATTTAAACCTATTGTATCGCGGGGTTCTGGTTCTTCGACTAATAATCCCCCCGACTTATATCCACACAGAGATATTCAGCAATCAATGTAATAAATATACCACCTCCTATTATACTATGCGGTCTCATCCCCCTAACCATAGCTGATAAATAATAACCCACACAATAAGGTATACTTACAGCGCTTTGTGGGTCTCGAATACACATATGGTAAAATAAATCCTGTTCATTTACCTTTTCCTTATTCTTACCTCTTTGTGTAATCGAATTAGCTAAAAACCTATGAATTACTCTTAATTCAGCTCTATCTATATCCAAATAAGAGTAATTTCCCCCTTTAAATCGGTGATGGCTAGTCATTTGACTCCATACACCATGCGTATCAAAATTTTCGTCTATCTTTCTACCATTTAGTATCAACCCTCTACAATCGGCATATGCTAACTCCTCAGGCGTATATATACGTAAAGCCTGAGCCATGTCTAGTAAAGACATGTGGCGCATCGAACCTCCTAACAAAAATCTAATAAAAGATCGATCGGTTAAACTAGCTACCCGATCATTTAATTCTATACTACACAATAATTCTTCACACCATACTTTATATACAGGTCTACGCATGTTAAATAACCGTACCCAATCGTTAAAAGTAGAATTACCATACCTCTGTGCAAGTAATTCCCTAATTGGCCCGGCCAATTCTACAGCTTCTAATGGTCCCCATTCTATGACCCTAGGTACCTAAACAGCTTTAGAATGAAGAGTATGCAATCCCCGTTGGTATTTTGGATAATCTATCCAACGTCTGTCAAATCTCAAGTTCGGGTGCAAATCTTCCAAGTGCATATCAGAAAATGTCATGACTGGATGAGGTATATCTTGTTTGTAGTAGTTATCCACCTCCTGTTGTTCCGCATTCTCAGCAGGAGCATTGCGAGCTTGGGATGAAGATTCACCCCTTTCAGTCTGCAAAACACATCAAACACAATTTTTGTGCATCCAAATATGCATTAGTGTCAGCAAAATCATCAATCAAAATAATTACAATGACATGATCAATTTTTATCAAACATAAGCTCATTTTCATATTTTCATCAAATCTACACTTTTTCAAATAAGTATATAAGAAAATGTTCTCCAAGTTCATAAGCATTCAACTCAAATAACATGTCAAAATAATCATTACTAGCAATTAAACAAGTTTCAAATGGCATTATCTCTCAAAAATCAAGTTCATGAATTTTAGACTTGAAAAAGTCCACTTTAATTCTCAAAATCATGTTTAGGCTCAAAGTTTGGATCATTTAACTACCTAAACATGTTACACTACTTAATTTAGCAACAATTCATGACAAAAATTGGCCATAACCTGTTTATATCAAAAAGCCCCAAATTTGCTCAAGAACACAAACTCTAGATTACTCAAAATTTGAAGTTTAAGGCTTCTAATCATGTTAAATAGCATCAATCTAGGTTATACAAGCATAATACATAAACAATTTAAGCATAATTACACTAAAAAGCATCAAAATCAAATTAGGTATAAAATTGCTCAAGAACACTAATTTTCGGATTAAATGGTGTTTAGGTGTAGAAATTTACCGTTTTTCTTGAGTAATTCCTTGATAGCATCCTTCTCAACATGATTTTAGTAAAAGATTTGATGATTAACGGTCAAAAATTGCGAATTTGGTGTGTGTTTTTCGGGTTTTTTCGGGTTATTTTCGCAGTATTTTTCGTGTGTGTGGGTTGGGGACTGATCAGTTCTGCCCCTTTTATTTTTTTTAGGTATTTTTGGAACTCCGCGAGTCGCGGTGTTTGATGCTTACAAACTCCGCGAGTCGCGTTGTTTGTATTTTTTATTTTTTTTAAGCCTTAACTTATAAAACATATATAAAATAAATTTAAAATTTTGTTTTCCTTTGTTTTCGGACGAGGTCGTTTCGGATCGATGTCCTAGTCCGTCCTTCGACAAAATTTTAAAATTTGTCTTTTTGTAGCGATTGTTTTAAAAGCTAAGATTTTTGGGTTTTTTAATGTTATTGACATGCTTTAATTCAATAAGATTAAAAATAATGATAATAAAAGTTCTCGTCCCTCCCTTGGGTAAAGCAATTTCGGTTCAATGACCTAGTCTTCAACTTACGACGAATTTTAAAAATCATATTTTTAACTTAGCAACATAAAGTAAATTTTTGTTTTTAAATTCACACCAACGTAAATTAAAAATACATAAAATTCAAAATTAATAATAAAAGTTCACACCAAACTTACAATTTAAAATGCATAAAAATAAAATTCATATTTTAAAAATTAAAAATTCACACCAAACTTAAAATTTAAAATTTCATATTATAAATTCACACCAAACTTATATTATATTTTTCAAATATTTACAATTTTAAATATATTGATTTTACAAAGTTTACAATATTAATTTAAGATTTATATATTAATTTTAAAAACATGGTAAAAATAAAATTAAAAATCTTTTTGGCTTTTTATCCCACTTTAATCAATCAAACATTATCAAAAATATGCGCCCCTCTTTTCGGTAAAGTAATTTCGGTTCCAAGACCTAATTTAACTCATGACGATTTTTTGAAATATTTTGGGTTGATTGATTAAAGATATTTATACCTTAAGAATAAACGTTAAATTTCGCAATGATGTAATAAATTTTTGAATGATATCAATAATTTCGGTCGCCAAACCTAATTTTATTCAATACCAATTTAATACTTTATAGCGAACAAATTAGCGTTTATTATCAAAAGGTTAAAAATAAAAATAAAAACAAAAAAAACTGTACAGACCTACCTGTGATATAGTATTTTTAGTTATATGATCTATCCCATTCATAAGATAGTCAGTTTAATTGGTTTTCCATGGCTACATAGGCGTAACCTCGAGCATTCAGTGTTTTTTCTTCTAAACATATGAACGGCCCGTCTCTGCATAAAGTAACAAATTCGGTGTTTGAATAGGTTTGATTATTTGAACATTTACCTCCATGTGACCATTTTCCGCATTTGTGACATCTTTCTAGGTGTCGTGCTCTTCTTTTCGCTGCGGATTTTGATTTTCCTTTACCAAATTGTAACTTATTATCTTCGCATCTGGATTCTTTTCTTACTCCGTCCAATCTTTCTCTGATTACTGATACTATTTCACTTGGTAGTGTGTTATTATTACGTTTAGTGATCAAAGCGTGTAGCATTAGACCATGGTTTAGTTCACAGGCAGTCTTCATTTCGTAAAAAGCTAAAAAAATAAAAATTCAGAATGGGGGGAGAAAACTAGTTCTTTAGGGTCTGCTAGGGAAAGACCATTCGAGTTCCATTTTCGAGAACTACACGAAAACAGACAATCTAACTCTAACAGAAATACATATTATCCTTAAAAGACTTGATTCTCCCCACACTTAGTTAGCTGTGGTATTGAAATTGTGATTAACTTCATTGTCAACTTCCATCGGACCATGTATGTAATGTTTAACTCTGTGACCATTATCTTTAAATTCAATCCCATTTGAATTTATTAATTCTATCGTTCCGTATGGGAAAACTCTTTTGACTATGAATGGTCCAGACCATCTTGATTTCAATTTTCCAGGAAATAGCTTGAATCGTGAATTGAAAAGAAGAACTCTGTCTCCTTCTTTAAATTCTTTTGAACTTTTGATTCTTTTATCATGCCATTTCTTCGTTCTTTCTTTATAGATTAACAAATTTTCGTATGCTTCATGTCTTAATTCTTCTAATTCGTTTAGTTGACTTAATCGTAGACGTCCAGCTTCATGTATATCAAGATTACATGTCTTCAAAGCCCAAAATGCTTTGTGTTCAATTTCTACTGGAAGATGATATACTTTTCCATAAACAAGTCTAAAAGGTGTGGTTCCAATTGGAGTTTTGTAGGCTGTTCTAAAAGCCCAGAGTGCATCCTCCAATTTAATGGACCATTCCTTCGGATTTGATCCTAAGGTTTTCTCTAGAATACGTTTTAAAGCTCGGTTGGTATTTTCAACTTGTCCACTTGTTTGTGGATGATATGCGGTGGAGATTTTATGAGTTACTCCATATCTTTTAAGAACTTTCTCAAGTTGATTATTACAGAAATGAGTACCCCGATCACTTATTAAAGCTTTCGGTGTTCCAAACCTTGCAAAAAGACGTTTTAAAAGTTGACTACAACTCGTGCATCGTTAGTTGGGAGAGCTTGTGCTTCCGCCCATTTAGATACATAATCAATGGCTACAAGAATATAGAGATTATTATGAGATTTTGGAAATGGACCCATAAAGTCAATACCCCAAATGTCAAATACTTCACATACTTGAATGACATTTTGTGGCATTTCATCACGTTGACTTATTTTTCCGGCCCTTTGACAAGCATCACAGGATTTGCAAAGAAGGTGTGCGTCTTTGTAAATTGTAGGCCAATAGAATCCAGCTTCATAAATTTTTCTTGCTGTTAGTTGAGGTCCATAATTCCCTCCTGTTGGTCCTGTGTGACAATGGTTTAAAATTTTACTAGCTTCATCTCCAAATACACATCGACGTATTATTCTATCGGGACAACTTTTAAGCAGATGTGGATCTTCCCAAAAATAGTGTTTTATATCACTGAAGAATTTCTTTCGTTTTTGGTACGATAATCCTTTTTCAAGGAATCCACAAACTAAGTAGTTTGCATAGTCTGCAAACCATGGAATTTCTTTATAATCTATCTTCAATAGATATTCATCAGGAAAGTTGTCTTGCATGGCCGATTCATTTAGAACTTCTAATTCGGGATTTTCAAGTCGAGAAAGATGATCAGCGGCGAGATTTTCTGCTCCTCTTTTATCTCGGATTTCAATATCAAACTCTTGTAAGAGTAAGATCCAACGGATTAATCTTGGTTTGGCATCTTGTTTCGAAAATAGGTATCTAAGAGCAGAATGATCAGTATAGACCACCGTTTTAGCTAGAACGAGATATGATCGAAATTTGTCAAAAGCAAAGACAATAGCAAGGAGTTCTTTTTCAGTAGTTATGTAATTTGTTTGTGCTCCTTGTAACGTCTTACTAGCATAATATATAGGTTGAAATCATTTTTCAATCCTTTGTCCTAAAACGGCTCCCATTGCAAAATCACTTGCATCGCATATTAATTCAAATGGTAGATTCCAATTTGGTGTTATCATGATCGGCGCATTAGTGAGTTTTTCTTTAAGAATATTAAAAGATTTGATACATTCATCTGAAAAGATGAATGGACGATCTTTTTCTAGGAGTTTATTCATAGGAGTGGCAATTTTAGAAAAATCTTTTATGAAACGTCGGTAAAAACCGGCATGCCCTAGAAAACTCCTAACTCCTCTAACATTGGTGGGATGTGGAAGTTTAGCAATTACATCTACTTTAGCTCTATCCACTTCAATTCCTTCTTTTGAAATTTTATGACCAAGAACGATGCATTCTTTAGCCATGAAATGGCATTTCTCCCAATTAAGTACTAGATTTGATTGTTCGCATCTAATAAGCATTCGTTCCAGATTAGCTAGACATGATTCAAATGTATCACTGAAGACTGAAAAGTCATCCATGAAAACTTCCATGCGTTCTTCTATCATGTCGTGAAAAATCGCTATCATGCACCTTTGAAAGGTTGCAGGGGCGTTGCAAAGTCCAAATGGCATGCGTTTGTAAGAAAAAGTACCATAAGGGCACGTGAATGTGGTTTTCTCTTGATCTTCGGGTGCTATTGGAATTTGAAAATATCCGGAAAATCCATCTAGAAAACAATAATAACTATTTCCGGCTAATCTTTCCAACATTTGATCTATGAAAGGTAAGGGAAAGTGATCTTTTCTGGTGGCCTCATTTAATTTTCTATAATCAATACACACACGCCATCCGATTACAGTCCTAGTAGGAATAAGCTCATTTTTTTCATTTGTAATGACAGTCATGCCACCCTTCTTAGGCACGCATTGAACTGGGCTTACCCATGGACTATCAGAAATTGGATATATTAAACCTGCATCTAGCAGTTTAATAATTTCTTTCTTAACTACATCTTGCATATTCGGATTTAGTCTTCGTTGGCGTTGCACATACGTTTTATGACCTTCTTCCATAAGGATTTTATGTGTGCAATACGAAGGACTTATTCCTTTAATATCATGAATCTTCCATGCAATGGCTGGTTTATGAGCTTTCAACACAGAAATGAGTTGTGATTTCTCATTTTCAGTAAGAGAAGACGATATTATTACAGGTAATTCAGATTCACCATGTAAATAAGCGTATTCCAAATGGTTTGGAAGTGGCTTTAACTCTAATTTCGGAGGTTCTTCTATCGATGATTTGTATCGATATCTGTCTTCTTCTTTTAGCATTTGAATTTCTTCTGTTGTTGGTTCATATCCATTAGCTATAAGTGTAGCTAACATTTCAGCTTCATCAATTTGTTCTGTTCCTTCTCCTAAAGAACATTCTCCTGTTCCTTGTAATTCTAGAAATTCTTCTAATAATTCTGCATGTGCATCTATAGTTTGAATATAATAACATGTATCATCTGCAGATTGTGGTTGTTGCATTGCTTTATCAACTGAAAAGGTAACACTCTCATCCTCTATACTTGGGGTCAATTTCTTACCGAACACGTCTATCATTGCTTTAGCCGTGTTTAAGAATGGTCTTCCTAATATGAGAGGAACTTGAGAATCTTCTTCCATGTCCAGAACAACAAAATCTACTGGAAATACTAAAGTACTAACTTTAACTAGCATGTTCTCCATTATCCCTCTAGGATATTTTATTGATCTATCGGCTAGTTGTATGCTTATTCTGGTTGGTTTCAATTCTCCAAGGTCTAGTTTAGCGTATAGTGAATATGGCATTAGATTTATACTAGCACCTATGTCTGCCAATGCTTCTATTGAACTAAGACTACCCAGAAAACATGGAATTGTGAAACTTCCTGGATCAGATAATTTTTCTGGTATCTTATTCAACAGCACTGCTGAACAATTAGCATTCATAGTAACAGCCGAGAGTTCTTCCATTTTCTTTCTATTTGAGATCAGATCTTTCAAGAATTTAGCATATCTAGGCATTCCTGAAATCACATCAATGAAAGGAAGATTTACATTTATCTGTTTAAACATATCCAAGAATTTGGATTGCTCGGCTTCAAGTTTCTCTTTCTTCATTTTACTCGGGTAAGGAAGTGGTGGTTGGTATGGTTTAACATAAGGTTTAGCCTTAACTGTGTTATCTTCATTAACCTTTTCAACTACCGGCTCTTTTTCCTTATCTTGTTCAGGTTGTGGTTCTTGTGGAGTAGGAATAGCTTCATCAGAAGTTACAGGTATTTCAGGTGGTTTAAGTGTTGTACCACTTCTTGTGGTAATAGCTTTAGCTGTTTCATTCCGGGGGTTAGCATTTGTATCACTAGGTAAACTTCCCGGTTTTCTTTCACCTATTAACCTTGCTAGGTTACTTACTTCTTGTTCCAAGTTTTGAATAGAAGCTTGTTGATTTCTAAATGCTTGAGCATTTTGTTCATTAGTTTGTTTTTGAGTTGTGAAAAATTGCGTTTGAGTTTCAACTAGCTTCGTCATCATATCTTCTAAATTCGGCTTTTTATCATCGGTTTGTTGTGGTGGTTTGTTTTGAAAATTAGGTCTTTGCTGACTGTAATTATTGTTGAACACTTGTTGATTGCTAGGACCTTGTTGGTTGTTGTATGGAATATTTCGGTTATAGTTTTGGTTTTGATTGTAAATAGGTCTTGACGGTTGATAATTATTCTGATAATTATTTCCAGGCCTTTGGTTTATGTATGAAATATTCTCTCTTTGTTCCATTGTTAGTTCAATACTGAGACAATCTTTTGTCAAATGTGGTCCTCCACACTGCTCACAACTAATTCGTATTGAGTGTATATCTTTAGTCATCTTTTCCATTCGTCTCTCGATAGCATCTATCTTTGCGGAAATGGAATCTAAGTCATGGCTAGAATCGGCTCTAGCTGCTTTAGATGATCTAACGATATCTTTTTCTTGGTGCCACTCATGTGTGTGGGAAGCAGTGTTATCAATAATTTTGTAAGCATCAGTTTCGGTTTTCTTCATAATGGAACCACCAGCTGCTATATCTATGTCTTTTCTTGTAGTGATGTCACATCCTTGGTAGAATATTTGTACTATTTGACAGGTATCTAAACCATGTTGCGGACATCCTCTCAATAACTTTCCAAATCTTGTCCAAGCCTCATATAGAGTTTCATTTGGCTTCTGTGTGAACGTAACAATTTCTCCTTGAAGTCTTACGGCTTTAGATGCAGGAAAGAATTGTTTAAGAAATTTTTCAACTAAAACGTCCCATGTATCAATCGCCCCTTCAGGTAACGATTCCAACCAATCTTTGGCTTCTCCCTTTAAAGTCCAGGGAAATAACATGAGATATATCTGTTCATCCTCCACTTCTCGGATTTTAAATAGTGTGCAGATCCTATTAAAGGTACGAAGATGTTCATTTGGATCTTCCTTCGGCGTACCAATAAATTGGCATGGGGTTTACCCAGAAAAACCATGCGATCGCATGGCCCTTAAAATCTAGTCAGGATCAAAAAGGCCAGCGAGCTGGTCTCTGTCTCTCCACAATCACACACACAACCATACGAACACACACCCAAATCCACTCTAAAATCACCGATTTTTCACCAAAATTCACCAAGTTTCTTGTTATAATCCGCTATAATCATGTCTTTTCTCAGATGGGGAAGCAGTAAGGTAAAATTTTCACCCCTAAACTCATAATTTCCTACTTTTTGTGATAATTTTAATTAATTGCAATAATTTAATTTTGTTAATTTCTATTGTAATTAGAGTTAAACTGTTAGTATATTATGCATGTATAACCTAAATTGATGCTATTTAACATGATTTGAAGCCAAAAACTTCAAAATTTTTAGAAATCTAGGGTTTGTGTTCTTGAGCAATTTGGGGCTCTTTGATATAAACAGGTTATGGCCGATTTTTGTTATGGATTATTACTAAATTAAGTAATGTAACATGTTTAGGTTGATAAATGATCCAAACATTGATCCTAAACATGATTTTTGAGAATTAAAGTGGACTTTTTAAGTCTAAAATTCATGAACTTGATTAATTTGATATAAATGCCATTTGAAACTTGTTTAATTGCTAGTAATGATTATTTTGATATGTTATTTGAGTTGAATGCTTATGAACTTTGTAAATATTTTCATATATGCTTATTTAAAAAAGTGTAGAATTGATTAAAAAAAAATGAAAATGAGTATAAGTTTAATATGGATTAAACATGTTATTGTAATTGTTTTAATTTGTTATTTTGCTAACACTAATGCATATTTGGATGCACAAATTTTGTGTTTAATGTGTTTTGTAGAGAAATATAGATACAGACGGTGCATTATCATTTAGGAAACCTGATCCGGAACCACAACCAGAGATGCAATATCATGAACCGGAACACCAACCTGAACAACAACAACATTATAATCAACATGTGCCGTACTATGAGCCGGAGCCACAATTTTTTATTACCTACGTAGTATTTCCGGTTCACCATATAATAGAACACCCAACAATTCATGAAGAACAGTTGCATCCCAATTTAAGGATTGATAGAAGTTTGAGAGATTATTCGACGTACCAAAGTAACAAATTTAAGCTTTGGACCAAAAATGTAGAAGTACCAAGGGTAATAGATTGGGAGCCTTTGGAAAGGGTCCACCTAGCTAACCCAGTTAGGCAGCATCTAATCCAAAGGTATGGCAGCTCTTCTTTTACTGATTGAAAACGTTTATTTACCACTCGTAGGCCTGTATATAAAGAGTGGTGTGTTGAGCTAATGAGTACTATAGCTTTTAATAAGGATGTAGATAGGTTAGACGATAAGAGTTTTCTTAGATTTTTACTTGGCCGTAGGATGTACAGAATGTCCATGCTAGACATGGCCAGGGCTTTACAAATTTACACTCCCGCTGAATTACTATCACCCGATTGTACAAATTTGATTTATCATGGTGAGAGGGTTGATAGAAATTTTGACGCTAACGCCATCTGGAGGCGTATGTCAAATTTTAATGTGTTTACGCGGGGAGGAAGACACTCTTATTTAGATATTAATAAAGCCGAGCTTCGTATAATACATAGATTCTTAGCAAACTCGATTACACAAAGAGGTAACAACAAGGAGAAAATGACCTTACACGATTTATTTTTCCTTAAGTGCATTCAAAACACTAGAAGCTTTGTTAATATCCCCTACTGTGTTCGTTTTTATCTGTCCAAAATGGTGGAAGGTATACAGGAAGGGGGAATAATAGGAGGAGGTATTTTTGTTACTCTCATTGGAGAGTATTTAGGTATAGATAGGGATCAAGGGGGTCCGATGATGGTATGTATGGAACATGACGAGACTTTAGGTGTGCAAGTCTATCAAGGTGCAAAGGTATTGACTAGGAGACGCAATCAGGCAATACCTTATCAGGGCCGCCATCCACAGGTAGAGAGGGGTTCGGATGAGGAGATGGAGGAAGCGGATGACATTAGGGATGTCATTAGGGATAGTGCTACTGACGTTTTCCAGCGTATAGATGAGGTAGAAATGACTAATGAGGATAGGCATCGTCGGTATGAGCAGTGGCAAGCCGCAAATGAGTATAAGACTTCCAGACGACGCCAACACGATAGCTGGCAAGTTCATCAGCACCAAATCATGAGCCAGCTATCATATCAGGTACCAAATAACTACATCCCGACTCGACCTGCTTACTATCCACCACATCAGCCTGACATGTGACCAACCTATGACCTGTACGACCCAAATCAAGCATACCAGAACACCTATCACCAACCATGGAACCCGAACGACGATATGAACTAGAACCCCTATCCAAATCAATAGTGTTCCATTGGTGATGTCTTCTCTTCTATTATTTTTATCTATTTATGCTAAACATTTAACATTTTGATACTTTAATGTAATGTTTAATATTTTTATTATTTTGTACTAATATTTCATTTTTGTAATTTGAAAGTGGGATATTAAGTCCCATTTCAAATTACCATGCATGTTTATATTTGTATTGTATGTATTTTATCTCATGTACACAACAGGGTAAAACAGCGCATTTTCAAAGACTGGCATTAAGTTCAGCAAAAGCTATTAATTTTGATGACAAAACGAAAAACAAGTATGATGTAATAACAGACGGAATGAACAAATGATGTGCACCATTTATCATTCAACACAAACAACAATATGTTTGGAAACTTTGGTAAAATTTAATCATTTTTCTACGCTAATCACCCTCAATAATTTAAATTGCTACTGATAATAAAGAATCTAGTGCTCTCTGATAATAAAGAACAGCCCTAGTCTTATATACCGACTACCCAATTCTAGTAAAATTTTTAAAAATTTTCAACTAAATGAATTCAAAATCATGTTTATACATATTTATGAACGATAAAACTATGTGTTAACACCGAAATTATTGTTACCTCGAAAAGGACATAAATTAAGAAACAAACCAAAATGCTTGAATTCATTTAAAATGGAATAGAGGATAATAAAAAGGCAAAGAAAAGAAAATAAAAGCCAAGTGTGGGAAAAATTTACCAAGTTATTTAGAACATATATCACATATTTTTGTACAAATAATTGAAGATACTTTTGTTTTGGACGATTTTAATCAAGTTTTACCCAGTTTATTGTAATATAAATGGAATTTAAAAGGAAGTAAAGTCTTCTGAGAAAAAGACACGCGCTTCTTGATTTAGGTCAGGAAGTTGTCGTCCAGACCAGTTGTAGAGTCTACGAAAAACCTTGAAAAGTTTTCTTGAAAATTAGCTGGAAATCCACGGACCTCGGCATCAAACAGGGTCGCCAAGTGATCAGACTTATCCTAACCATGAGAGGATCTGTCTCGTATAATGGGGGGGCACCGTGCAAATTAGCTTATAAGACTAATGAATCAGATCCACAGAAAGGATAATCTCCTTAAAGATCAAAAATCAGCTTTTAAGACTGATAATACTCAATCCTTGAGATTGACCTTAAAGATTGAGAATTCAAACTCATGGAATTCGATGATATCTAAACTCGAGGTTGAACGAGAAAATATTTTGATCAAATTACAAACCAATTTGTTTTCTGAAAACCCATTTTCAATGCGTTCATTACCATTGAACGTAAAATCCTAAGAATTCATCGGAATTCATTAGGTCACCTGAACCAAATCGGGTGTCAACCATAAGAACGGTGGTTGCATAGCAGGGTCGAAGACAGGACCTTGTGCCAGACCGAAAAAATATAGGGTGATCTTTACTATTGCTCCTACAAAGGATAGTAATTGCATCCGACACAATATAGACCATAATTAAAAGCATGTCACGGGACATTACCTCAACAGTTGCTTGTTCAACGCTTTCCTTTACAACCGGATGGTAGTTTACCAAAAGGTAATATACGGAGCAAGTATACAGGACGTGTTGCTTTCCCAATACAAGGATAGCAAGTGGGTGAAACAAAACTATAAGTTTTGAGCTAAAATTTTCAAATCTGAAACCCACAAAACCCATAAAAACAATTTGCAAACACCGGTGAAGGGTTATTTTAGAAAACTAATCTAGAGTAAAAGCTAGATTGAAATTTCAAAAGATCAAATGTTTTCATAAAGATCCAATTTCCCTAAAGGATCTAAATTTTTATAGTCATGTGGGACTGTAAACCACATCGTTACTACCATTGTTCATACCGCCGTATTAAAATCACTGATGTATAAAGTGTGAAGAATAAAGAAGTGATTCTAGTAAAGCTATATTCAAGTTCTATATTGCTTGAGGACAAGCAACGCTCAAGTGTGGGAATATTTGATAATGCTAAAAACAAACATATATTTCATAGCATTATCCTTCAAGAAAGACAATCTTTTGGTTGCAATTGTTCTATTTACAAGTGATATTCGTTTAAATATTAAAAGGTGAAGACAAAAGACAGATTCGACGAATTGAAGACGCAAATGACCAAAACGCTAAAAAGTACAAAGTACAATCCAAGAGGTTCAAATTATTGATGAGAAACGTCTAAAAGTTACAAGAGTACGAGCCGCAGAACGCAAAGTACAAGATATTAAATAGTACGCAAGGATGTTCGAAAATCCGGTACCGGGACATGAACCAACTATCTACGCGCGACGCAACGGAGCTAAAATTACAAGTCAACGATGCACATAAAGATAATATAATATATATAATTATATATATTATATTATAAATATTAAATAATACGCAGCAGACCACGTTTTGGAAGCATTTGGACCAGTAGAAGGTGGCCATGCGATCGCATGGCTATGAAGGCCTAAACCCATGCGATCGCATGAGATATTGTACATGGCCAAGTCTATAAATTGAACGAGTTTTCTGACGAATTGGGTACACCATAATATACATCTTTTTCTATCTCTTACTCTCTCAATATATATTTATATTTATTAATTATAATTTTAATATTAAGTTAATAATAATAAGGTTATAGTGGCGAATGTTTTAAGTTTGTAAGTCGAAATTCTGTCCGTGTAACGCTACGCGATTAATACTCATTGTAAGTTATGTTTAATATTTTTAAATTAATGTCTCGTAGCTAAGTTATTATTATGCTTATTTAAATCGAAGTAATTGTGATGTTGGGCTAAATATTAAGATTGGGTAATTGGGCTTTGTACCATAATTGGGGTTTGGATAAAAGATCGACACTTGTGGATGGGCTATCAATGGGCTTTATATTAACAAAACAATACCTCATTAATTTAATATAAAGGTTACAATTCAACGTATCTATAAATAACCACATACGCTTAATCGGGTATGGTGGGCGGGATATTTATAAATACGAATTATTGTTCATTTGACCGGACACCGGGATGGATTAATAGTCAATGGACTCATTAAAACAGGGGTGGATTACATTCAAGGATAATTGGTGTAATTGTTAACAAAGTATTAAAACCTTGGACTACACGCAGTCGATAACCTGGTGTATTCATTAAATAAAGTATTAAGACCTTGTTACAGTTCGCATCCCCAATTAGTTGGAATATTTGACTTCGGGTATAAGGATAATTTGATGAAGATCCTCGCACTTTATAATTATGACCGATGGATTATTATGGACAAAACCGTATGGACATATCGAATAATCCAAGATAAATGACAATTAACCCATGGTAATAAATTAAAATCAACACGTCGAACATCATGATTACGGAAGTTTAAATAAGCATAATTACTTTATTTTATATCTTATCGCACTTTTAATTATCGTACTTTTTAATTATCGCAATTTTATTTATTGTCATTTTATTTATCGCACTTTAAATTATCGCACTTTTATTATCGTTATTTACTTTACGCTTTAAATTAAGTTATTTTTATATTTAATATTTTACATTAGGTTTTAATTGCGACTTAAGACATAAAATCGACAAACCGGTCATTAGACGGTAAAATCCCCCTTTTATAACAATAATAATATTACATATATATATATATATATATATATATATATATATATATATATATATATATATATATATATATATATATATATATATATATATATTTATACAAAATCGCACTTTAAATTATCGCACTTTTATTATCGTTATTTACTTTACGCTTTAAATTAAGTTATTTTTATATTTAATATTTTACATTAGGTTTTAATTGCGACTTAAGACATAAAATCGACAAACCGGTCATTAGACGGTAAAATCCCCCTTTTATAACAATAATAATATTACATATATATATATATATATATATATATATATATATATATATATATATATATATATATATATATATATATATATATATATATATATATATATATATATATATTTATACAAATATAGTTTAAAATAAATATAGCGTTAAACTTGGCTAGCTCCCTGCGGAACGAACCGGACTTACTAAAAACTACACTACTTTACGATTAGGTACACTGCCTATAGTGTTGTAGCAAGGTTTAGGTATATCCACTCTATAAATAAATAAATAACTTGTGTAAAATTGTATCATATTTAATAATATTTCATAGTAAAAATATAACTATTTCGTATACACCTCACATAACACCAGTTATTAAGATTAAAACGTTTTGGGCCGCGTGATTTGTGGGAATAAGAAGAAGAATAAGGAATAAAAACATTAAAGGGTCGAGTTAAATAAAATAGAGATAGAGAGTAAATCAGAAATGTAAAGCAAAGGGGATGGTTGAGAACTTGGTCGAGGAGCGAGAGGGCACGGGTTCGAGTCTCGGCTAGAGCGGTTTATTATTTTTTTAGCCTTTAAAGGTAGTTTTCATTATCAAATTATTATTATTATTATTATTATTATTATTATTATTATTATTATTATTATTATTATTATTATTATTATTATTATTATTATTATTATTATTAGTTTTAGTTTTAGTGTTATCATGATTATAATTATAACTATTATTATTGTTATGATTGTTATTATTACTAATATTATTATCATTACTTAGTATTATTGTTATTATTATTACCAATATTAATATATGTATTATTATTATTATAATCATGATCATTATTATTATTATTATTATTATTATTATTATTATTATTATTATTATTATTATTATTATTATTATTATTATTATTATTATTATTATTATTATTATTATGAACATAATACAAATTATTATAAATATTATTATTAGAATCATTTTACAAATTGATCGTATTATTATTATTATTATCAACAAAAGTATTAGTAATAATATCATTATTATTGTCAATATGATTATTAGTATGGTTATAATTAAACTTATTATCATAATTAGAAAAATAGATACTTTTATAATTATTATTATTATTAAGAATTAAGTATCATTATCAAAAATTAATATTTTCATGACCATTATTATTAAATTATTCATTTTATTAAAAACTATTGATAATATCATTATTATGAGATTGATTATTGAAAACTATCATTAATATATTTATTAAAAGAATTATAAATGATATTATCATTTTTATTAATATTAGTATTAACACTACTATTATTTCAAATATTACCTTAGTATTACTAAAGTACTGTTTTAACTAACAAATAATATATATATAAATATATAAAAATATTTATTACATATAACATAACAAAAATTAATATTTTTATATAAAATGAATATAGGTTATTAATATAAAAATTATAACACTAAAAATAACATAAGTATTGGATCGATTATGATTATATGTGTTAATGAATATACAAATGATATAGGTTCGTGAATCCGAGGCCAACCTAAATCGTGAATCCGAGGCCAATTTTGGTTAATATGACATTTGTTGACTTTTGCATATTTAGTCTCGAGCATTAGGATTGTGATACACTACGACTTGACCTAAATTGTTAGACAGATATTGATCAAACATATAAATATAAATAATTAATATAGGTTCGTGAATCCAAGGCTAACCTTGCACTTGTTCAATGACGTCATATGTATTTTTACTACAAAATACAGTATTGTGAGTTTCATTTGCTCACTTTTTAAATGCTTTTGCAATATATATTTTTGGGCTGAGAATACATGCACTGCTTTTATAAATGTTTGACGAAATAGACACAAGTACTTGAAACTACATTGTATGGTTGGATTATTATACCGAATATCGCCCCTTCAAGTCTGGTAACCTAATAATTAGGGAAATGACCCCTAATTGACGCGAATCCTAAAGATAGATCTATGGGCCTAACAAACCCCATTCTGGAATTTGGAATACTTTAGTACTTTGATTTAAATGGTGATTGCGATTGCCAATATTTATGGCATACTTGCGAGTATGCGGGGGATATTCTATATGCATTATGTTAATGTCGGTTACCAGGTGTTCATCATACGAATGGATTTTTATACACTTGCGAGTGTAATGTTAGTTATGAAAAATGAGAATCTTGTGGTCTATTATATTATTTGAAATGATTGTTATGATTAACCTATGAACTCACCAACCTTTTGGTTGACACTTTAAAGCATGTTTATTCTCAGGTATTAAAGAAATCTTCCGCTGTGCATTTGCTCATTTTAGAGATATTACTTGGAGTCATTCATGACATATTTCAAAAGTCGTTGCATTCGAGTCGTTGAGTTCAACAAGATTATTATTAAGTCATTTATAGTTTGGATATATTATAAAATGATATGCATGCCGTCAACTTTCGATGTAATGAAAATTTGTCTTTTAAAAACGAATGCAATGTTTATAAAATGTATCATATAGAGGTCAAATACCTCGCGATAAAATCAACTATTATGAATCGTTTATAATCGATATGAACGGGGCATTTCATTTTTAGGGATCCCATAATATGAATATAATGAAAAGTGATCATATATAAAGGGAGATGATAAATCCACTTTTACTTTTGATAAATCAACTCACAATTATGTTTAACATGTATAATCAACTCACAATTATGTTTAACAAGTATGTACAGTACAAGTGTCTAAAGCATCATTTGGTTGTTGCCATAGTTGTTGTGATTTTAGTTCAACATTCAAGATTAAAATTTATATTGAATATTTTAAAGTGTGTGTGTTAAAATTGGATGACTGAATTGAAATGGAATATTGAGCTGCAAAGCCCTAGCAATGTCATCAAAAAATTTGAGACAGTCATCCATTACAAACTATAAGAAGTTGAGGTAAGCACCCTTCTCCTCGTCTTTAAATCACTGAAATTGTGGAAATAAATATAAAGACCATTAAAAGATTGAGAGCATAATAATGTTGTTGCTGAAAGAACTTACAAGAAACCAACAATAAAACTACCTGCTTCCACGCATTCCGGTGGACAAAAATCTGCATAGATACTCTAGAAGTTCAACAATGTTATACCGGATGTTAAATTTGTCATATGAGTGCATAACAGTCAGAAAATTCAAATCACTCTTTGAGGTGTGAAAATAGAAGCAGTACATACCATTTTAAATGTTAAAAGTTCGTGATAATAAAAAATATATGTATAAACAATCACCTTACTATTTGAGCCTCTTAATTCTACATCAACATACAGTTTCAGCATGTTACCCACAAGATACTGGATGAATAACTTATGTGTCTCAAGGAGTGAACTTGTAACAGACGACATATTGCTGAGACACAAGATATGAAATAGCCTTAACTACACAAGTTTAATATTGGTTATCCAAAATAAAAAAGTATCTACTTCTGTATACATAGCAAGAAGCATAAAATGAGTACCTCATACGATCAAACTAGCAGGTGAGAACATGTAACAGTTTGGCTTTAAGATAGAGATTTCTAATGTACTATGAACTTTCCATAAACATTATGATAAATTTCTTAAAATCATCGTGCAATATATAGAGGGTCAAATTCCATAAGCAATGGACATAAACAATACAAAATAAATAAAAAACATTATTTTACCAGTTTTACACCATTCAACTCGATCTGGTGAATTTTGAGAAGCAAAGATAATGTTTTTTTTCTTCAGTAAATCGATCCTTGTTCTCCTTTCATCTTTGCTTCTCAAAATCCACCAGATTTGGATTTGGATGATGTAAAACTGATAAAATAATATCTTTTTAATTTACTTTTTATTGTTTATGTCCTTTGCTTATCGAATTTTACCCTCTATATATTGCTAGATGATTTTATCAATTTTATTATAATGTTCATGGCAAGTCCAGAGTACATTAGAAATTCCTATCTTAGAGACCAAATGTTACAGGTCCTCAACTGTTGGTTTGATCGTATGAGGAACTTATTTTATGTTTCATGTACACGAAAGTAGGTATTTTTTTTTATTTTTTATTTATTTTGGATAGCCAATATTAAATTCGTGTAGTTAAAGCTATTTCATGTCTCGTGTCTCAGAAATATGTCTCCTGTTACAAGTTCACTCTTTGAGACACATGAGTTATCCATCCAGTATATTGTAGGAAACATGCTGAAACTGTATGTTGATGTGGACTTAAAAGGCTCATACAATAAGGTGATTGTTTATACAAAAAATTTTATTATCACGAACTTTCAACATGTAAAATTGTATTTACTGCTTTTATTTTCATACCTCAATGAGTAATTTGAATTTTCTGATTGTTGTGCAGTCACATGACAAATTTAATATCCGGCATAACATTGTTGAACTTCTAGAGTATCTATGGCAGATTTCTGTCCACTAGAATGTGTGGAAGCAGGTAGTTTTAATGGTATTTTGTAAGTTCTTTCTGCAACAACATAATTATTCTCTCAATCTTTTAATGTTTTTCTTTTTTTCCACAATTTCAGTTATCTAAAGACGAGGAGAAATGTGCTTATCTCAACTTCTTACTGTTTGTAATGGATGACTGTCTTAAAACTTTTGATGAAATTGAAAATACCTTTTGGTGATCACGGAGGTTCACTGCGATGACTCTGAATTATCCGTAAAGAGAGCGAAATTAGTCGATTCTCAAAGCCGGTTATATACTTGGGTTAATAATCTAAAAATTAAACATAGTTTCACTTTGTTCATTATTTCCTCAACGAACTTTTCCAAGTCTCATCAAGTACAATGTACTTTGAACTCGTGTCTCTATTGAATGAATATGTAACCAAAAATAGAACACTACTGAACTGGTTTCAACATTACAAACTTTCACTTTGACTAAAGGTTTTTACACTCTAGAACTTATTACTACGCCACATGTGCTTATACCACAATAAAACAATTTTGAGAAGGATATATGGGCATTAGCAAGATTCAAGAACATATAAAAATTCAGCTTAATGGTCATTTATGTTTGATGAAAACATGTACTAATCCCTCCATGCTACGGTTTCTTGTATAAACACAAAATACAAGAAATGATCATTTAATGTGGATGAAAACCTAGTTTTGAGTAAGGCATAAAGGTGCATAAGTACTGGGAGGAAAAAAGTTGATGAGATCAACCACAATGGCTATAATTCTCTAACTAATTATACGTTTGTGTAATCATAACTTTGGTATTGTTAAATTTAATATTATTACTGCTCCTGCTCTTGCTCCTGCTCCTGCTCCTGATCTTGTTCTTACTATTATTTATTATTGCTTGATCGTTGTTATTGGGAACTACAAGTGGTATTATTGTTGTACTAGCTTCTAACCTAAGCGATCCAAAGGTTTGATTCGTGTTTTTATCTCGGATATGAGCTGATTTCGCGAAGAACACCACGGTTGACTTTTGTTGACCGGATTCGATTTCTGAGATTTATTGATGTTTTGGATTGTTTTAATGATTGAAAAGCCCCATATTTAGAATCAATTTGTATATGTGATTTTATTCAGTTTCATGGTTTAGATCAAAATCGCATTTTGTGTTCTTCAAATATGGTACCCTCTTCAACCAAAATGGTTTAGATCAACCATTTTTATTATTATTATTAAAATTAAAATTAAAATGCGTCTTTAGTGATTTAATCGGTGTATTAGAAGTCTACGAAGTATCTGAAATCGATTCACATGCCTTGTTCAATCAATCTTTTGGTTTGATTAAGTTGCACGTCTTGCTCGTGAAGCCCTATTCGTAACTTTTTTTTAATCATATGTTGCATGTTTCTTACATATTTGGTTAGCAAAGCAACAGGTTTCCATTCACGGGAAGTATTTTACTCCCTCTCAAAAAATAGTCTTTGATTTTTGTTGAATTTAGAATATAATAATGAATTGTGGGCTCTTCATTTAATGTATTTATAAAGAGTAACTAATAAATTAATTGATATATTTAAAGTTAAATTTTCAAAATTAAAAGGAACATAATTGTAACTTTAATGATATTTAATAATTATTTAAAGAAATAGACAATAATTTTGACACAAACAAAAATAAAAATGTGAACATTTTTTTAAGACGAAGGGAGTATGTTTTTTGATTAAGAGAGGCCCACTTAGCCATTCTTGTCCCACGACCGTAATCTGGTTACGTACCCATGTTTTTGATAATACCCACGACCGAAATATTGTGTTCATCTCGACTGAAATCTCATATTAAACCGAAATGTTTTCTTGAACCATTGAAATATTTATTCTTTATGGAAACGAAAATCTTTATTTTTGGTTACTGAATTCTTGATTTGATAACAAAAATATTTATTTATGGTAACTGAAATATTGATTTGGTAACCAAAATCTTGGATTTAAAAACTAAAATTTGTGTTATCCCAATCAAAACCTTCATTTAACTGAAAAGTTGCAACTGAAAAGTGAGACTGAAAAGCGCGACTAAATAGTCCGACTGAAAAATGCGACTGAAAAGTCCGAACGAAAAGTGTCAACTTAAATCTTGTGACTAAAATATTTCAACTGAAATGTTTCGCATAAAATGTTTCTGACTGAAATGATTCAACTGAAACCTTGTTACTGACACGTTTTCATGCCCAATTGACGACATTTCCGTTGATACATTTCAGTAGACACATTAAGTTGACACATTTAAGTCTGCACATTTCAGTCGGCACATTTTAGTCGATACATTTCAGTCAGCACATTTTAGTCGGAACATTTCAGTCGGCACATTTCAATAGACACATTTTAGTCAACATTTCAGTCAACCTTTGACAAAAAAGTAACCTTTGACAACTATGTGAATATTATTAAATTCATATAATCTCACATATCTAATGTACGTTTCTTTTTATTATCGACATATAACAAATCAAAATGCATACATCTATTATAATTGTTGGACGGTGGCATTAATTAGCCACATGTTTGGTGGCTCATATTACCATTCTATATTTGCATGCCAATATAGTCAAATATTGCAGAAAGCACAAAGCAAGTTGGTATGTGATAGAAGACTTTTCATGCAACATGTTTTAAACAAATGGAAAATAAAGGAGTAGGCAATTCAAATACTTCTTCCTACGTATGGTGAATGGGTAGGTTGGTAAAAGGTCTTCATGCATGCACTATATTCATCTATAAAAGGCAGTAAATGTAGCTTCATTTAGATCATCCAAGAAAGGATCAAGTGATCCAGAGAGAGAGGATCAAGTATCACAAAAGAAAAACACAGTTGATCGATAATATCAACGGAGAGTGTATATTTGTGAGGTTGAGAGTTTTATTCTTGTAAGAAGTGTAAAAGAGTGTACGAGAAACTTAGATTTTATACTAAAATCTAAGGGGCTTGGGTTTGGGTTTAACTCATAGTGTACTTTTTCTTGTACCGGGTTCTTTTATATTATAAGAATAAAGGAGACTCTTGGGGTGGACGTAGGCAGGGTTTTGCCGAACCACGTTAAATCGTCGTGTTATCAGTTACTTTATTTTGCATTATATTATTTCTCGCAAGTTTGTCTCAAACAATTATATCCTCGCTTCCGCTGGTGTGGGTGCGCTAGCAAAATTGTCATAATAAGTGGTATCAGAGCATCCAGGTGTTTCGGATAGTTTTTTGTTTGGAGATGGCGAGAAACGGCGGTATGCAATTTAAGGTGGAGCCATTTGAGATGGCGAATGACGATTGGTATATTATTGAACACATGGATGTGTTTAATGGTCTGGTTAATCAACTTGAATAAGTTGAGGTTTAAAGGAGGAAGAAGATAAGACCCTTATTCTTCTTGCCTCTCTTCTTAGTTCGCAGGATAAGAGACGAAGATCCGATGACCGTTTTGAGCATGGGTTTGCTATGGTTGGTCATGGAAGGGGAAGGTTTGTCGAGAAGAGATCTAGTGATAACAGTAGGTCTAGATCAGGAGATGGCGTGAAGGGTATCCAGTGCTTCAAATGTCATGAGTGGGGTCACTACAGAAAGTATTGTCCACTCTGAAGGAATGGTGAAGGTAAATCTGGGGGTTCATCGGCTGCGGTAGCAGTTAATGTACCGGTAGGAGATGTTCTCACAATCTCCAAAAGTTCTACTTCTGCTCAAGATGAATAGATTTTAGATTCTGGTTGTACGATGCATGTGTGTTCCAAGGAAGCTTATTTTGATAAGCTAATGTTAAAGAAAGCGGGGTGCTGACTTTAGGTGATGGTTCAACATGTGATGTTGAGGGTGTTTGCATGGTGAAAATAAAATTGTTTCACGGAGCTGCTTACGCTTTTGGTGGTGTGGCGTACGCACCAAGGATGTGCAAGAATCTAATTTCCTTATGCGTGTTAGATTCTCAAGGATACGGCTATTCGGCCGTAGGTGAAGTTATGAAAATCACACGTGGCGTGAAGATCCTGATGAAGGGAGAGAAGTATGAGGGTTTATATCGTCTGGTGGTGAGTACAAAATGTACTCATGTCTTGAAGGTTGTGAAAGCGTGCACACGAAAAACAGGTCGGGAACATGTTGGGACATGTTTGACCGAGGTAGACGATGGTGAGAAGGAAAATCCTACTGTGGTGGAAGAGGTGATTCGAGACTCCTCTCCGGTGTCGACTAGATAAGTTGTCGGGTTAGCTGCACATGATTAATGGCCGTTTTATTTGAATCGGGGTTCAGGACCGAGGTGATTCATGGTGTGTGTAGCGGGGATAAGGAGGCCAATGGTGAAAATACTTGATGTTAGTATTTGCGGTGACGGAAAAGAATGGAATGTTCGCCAAGGTGGAGATTTGTTGGACTGTGGCATTAATTAGCCACATGTTTGGTGGCTCATATTACCATTCTATATTTGCATCCAATATAGTCAAATATTGCAGAAAGCACAAAGCAAGTTAGTATGTGATACAGAGGCGGAGCCACCATATAATCAATGGTGGCACGTGCCACCAGTCAAACGGCCGTCACCAGGTTATCCAACGTTTGTTCACTGAGTAAAATATTTGGGCTTCGAGTGGTGCACCCATTGAAAAAAAATGGTGCTACGGTAACTCATATGAAAACAAATCTTTAAGCAATTTAGAACTAGTAGATGAAGAATTTAGTATATAAATTTGCTTTAGAAAGTTAGATATACTACTGTAGGTCTGTGAAGGATGAAAGAAATAAATTGGATAGAAAGAGAGGATGTTCAGGGACATTTGAGGAAGAAGACTAGTCTCACCTAGATTTAACTTTTACTGTTATAGAACCCATCTTATTAAATGTTTATACAATTTTAACCCTCAAGTTCAATAGCTTTATACCTTTAACCCTTCATATTTATATAAGGTGCTGTTTGTTTTTTAAAATATTTTTGTCTGAAGATCTGCGGACCATGTCTGTTAAGAAGATGTGGTCTGAAGGTCTTTATGCTGAATAATGAAGACTGTTTGTGTTTATGTCTGCAACATAACTTAATTCTGTCTGCGGTATTTAGAAGCATATTTCTAAGTCTGTGAGGCTGCAGACATAATAAGACATTATTTTATCTTATGTCTTCAGAAAAACAAACTGTCTGCAATAAAAACGTCTGCGGGCGCGCAGACATAAGACATAATAAGGTCTGCAGACAGGAAAACAAACAACACCAGTCTATTTTAAATAATATCAACGCCAAATTTTATAAATGTAAAACTTCTAATGTATATTGTACATATAGCTCTTAACAACAATAAAAGATAGGGAGTATATATAAGAAACATATAGGAAATACTGTATAATATGATAAGAAAATATAAAAAAGATGTTATTACATAGATGCATAGATTCATAAGCATTTAACAATTCATAAGCATTTTATCAAAATATACAATCTGACGTTTTTAAAACTTCTTTCTGGAAAGACCAACGTGTACGAACAAAGAATATTAGGTGACATGCTTTTATTTTGCGATTCGGATGTCTGCTTTTATCGTTGTTTAGATGAATCACTTAAGTTTGAAGAGAAGCACACACTTGCCTGGGACTGCACACGACCCGGTAGGCAGTTGGCATCCAAAGGGTGCACGGGGTTAAAGGTTCCCCGCCGATCTAACCTCATCTCTAATATTTCAATATTATTTAGTGCCACCAATGATATAAAATCCTGGTTTCGCCACTGATGTGATAAAAGACTTTTCATGCAACATGTTTTAAACAAATGGAAAATAAAGGAGTAGGCAATTCAAATACTTCTTCCTACGTATGGTGAATGGGTAGGTTGGTAAAAGGTCTTCATGTATGCACTATATTCATCTATAAAAGGCAGTAAATGTAGCTTCATTTAGATCATCCAAGAAAGGATCAAGTGATCCAGAGAGAGAGGATCAAGTATCACAAAAGAAAAACATAGTTGATCGATAATACCAACGGAGAGTGTGTATTTATGAGGTTGAGAGTTTTATTCTTGTAAGGAGTGTAAAAGGGTGTACGAGAAACTTAGATTTTATACTAAAATCTAAGGGGCTTGGGTTTGGGTTTAACTCATAGTGTACTTTTTCTTGTACCGGGTTCTTTTATATTATAAGAATAAAAGAGACTCTTGGGGTGAACGTAGGCAGGGTTTTGCCGAACCACGTTAAATCGTCGTGCTATCAGTTACTTTATTTTGCATTATATTATTTCTGTCAAGTTTGTCTCAAACAATTATATCCTCGCTTCCGCTGGTGTGGGTGCGCTAGCAAAATTGTCATAACAATAATCAACTATAATAACAATCAAAAGTAGCTCAAAGCATGCGCGACTAATTAATAATCTTATAGATTACACGTAATATTAGTTGCAACATACATAATTTGCTCAATTGACGAAAACGGGTACACATGTTTGTGTTTAAATAATACGAGTATTAGATTACTTCAAAAAAAAATTAAAAAAAAAAAACTTACATCCAACGGATATCCGTTAACCTGCATAACCCAACGGATATGTATTTAGATGGATGAATATTTTTCAAATGAATATGGACATGGATTTTAAAAACTTAAATGAATATGAATATGAATATATGATCACTCGATTCATAGCAGATCCATTGTCATCCCTACTTATACCCTTTAAAAAACATTTTAGAGGTTTTGTGAAGAATAAATGAGACATGTGCTTATACTCTTTAAAAAACTTATTTTAGAGGCTTTGTGAAGAATATATAAACTCACATGGAATCGGTATCTAATTTATGAGGTCCATATCTGAGCATTGGAACCGAATGTCGTTGTCTTCAGGGTTCGTCACTTCTTTCTTTGTTGAAAACCTGTTTCAAATCATCCATAATATATTTTAGTTAGTAAGTGGATAAAGCCTTCCATGTTCAGGCTTTCCGAGGGAGACGAAAAATTCTACGCATACGTATGCGGCCTAACCAAGTTATCCCTTGCCACCCTCGCCCTTTTTCCTGACCACACCTGGATATAATTTTAGGGGGATTTGAACTTACTATGTTTTGTGGGAATATCAAGACCCTAACAACTATGCTATCTTAGAACGGTCACATAATTAGCAACCAACTTTCAAAAGGGTCAACGACTATTCTATTCGATCGCTCAAACATTTATAGACTGTACAAACATTTAGAGACTAGTAGTTGTAGTAGTCGTAGTAGTAGAGGTAGAATGCGAACCAACAACAACAAAGAATGTTACTACTGTACTCTTGCAATTTTCTATATGCTACGGAGTATTATTTTTTATTTTGAACCCAGATAACATCAAAGGGGTTTTCAACTTCTAGAATATAAAATATGCATATTGTATACATACATGTATAGATTAGGCAAGATCTAACAGTTTATGGTTTCACGTAATTATTTGTTTAATTAACACGGTTTCTAAACATAATTGCGCATTTTCTAAAATGTTATTGTAGACAACAAAAGGATTCTCAAATGGAGCCATAAGTCAAAACATGAATAAATATTACACGAGGAATAATAGAGAACTGTCACCTCGCAGTTGGGAGAAAGTAACAGCAAACGACATGGTATCAGCGAATTCTCTGTGCACTTTTGTAGTTCACACTGTATCTGCAGCAAGTAAATCCAATTACATGTATAAGAGAACAAATAAATTAAATAGTAAGCTTAAACATAGCTTAGTGTAGTAATGCAGATTATAACTATGTGATGTGAATCAAGTGTAAAACATATTATTAACAAGCTGGACTGCCTTGTTGAACTAATATAAAAACAAGAAATAAAACAGCGAGTAGAACCTGCCGGTCTAAGGATGTCAATCCATTAAAACTCATATTCAACATATTTGTGTTGTTACATTCTAAGAACCTCTTTTTATAGATGAATCAAGTTCTAGACTATTCTAAACCCTAAAAAAGAGTCAAAATAAAAGCTGGAGATGTAAGGGGCTGCTCCCTAACAAACTGTAAGAAGGTTGTTCCCTAACAAACATACACTAAATCAGTTAGGACCATTTGTACAACTTGGACCACTTGTCTCCTTTTAATTTGCTTTGGTGATTTGTCTGATTGTCTCTATGGTTTCACCTTACTTGATTTGTTGGATTCTAAGTTTCATTTCCAACCAAATGAACATAATTAAAACTACTCCAATCACACACATAACTTTAAAAGTTATCACTCAAATAACACTAGATTTACCCACTTCACTGGATTAATTTATGTAGTGATAATGTGAAAGGCGGGTAAACTTTTTAATTTTACGAAGAAAATATATAAACCATATGCAAGGAACTTCAATTGTTTTCAACAAATACTTACCACACTTATTACCTTCACAAATGGGGTTCATCAGGTACGCATCTCCCCCTTCTGACATAGCTATCGGTGATTAAACATTTTTTGCTATGTAGATACATAAATCATCCATTATTCAAGTCCTACCCATTTGGACCTGTACTAAGAAATGGCCCGTTCCGACCCAAAGCCATTATCCGGCCCGTTCATTTTGCCACCACTAGACGTTAACCCCCTCTAGCAGAAGAACCATTTTGTTTGTTACTACCATTAACTCGTACAAGTCCTTATAATCTTTTTACTTTCACCTTTTGGTTCATAGATTGAAGATACTAATACCTCATTCCCATTAATAAATGCCTGTCAGCCAAAAGATCCTACTTGTAAGCTTTCCGTAAAACCACCGTTTGTGTTCTGATTTTAATAGAAACATAAAAAATTCCCGGATGGTGCACCAAAGCCTTTTTAAACCTTGGCCCGAACTCTAAATAATTCCCTAAAGCCAATAAATTCTCCTTTTTCGGTCTTATTTGATACAAGAAGATGCAGCAGTTCATGTAACACAGCTACTGTCCATTTCTAGGCTTGATCACTATTGGGTGACCAAAAAAAAAAAACATATTTGTATTTGTATGGTGATATATAAGGCAAATTTTGCCATTCGTGCACCCAAATTCTTACTTTCTTTTCCAATTCAAAACCTTTCGGTAAATTTATCGGGAACTTAATCGGGACTCGTATCAAGTCAATAATATCTAAAGGAAGCTTTATTGTTCGTGTGAGCATTAACAATTTTGCTAATCTCTCTGCCACGTCTTTTTGGTAACGGGATGAGTTATAAATCTAGTAAATCCTAGTATATTTCTGCGTGATTTTGCATGTTCAAATTTTTTAAAGATAACTCTTAGAATTATCATTAGTAAACTCCTATCATCAAACTTTATTTGATTAATAGAGTAGTGATATATTAAAAAAAAATTACTACATTTATCATAAATTATGTATTAACTAGTTATTGAACCCTCGCTTCGCGCCGGGTTCGATTTTTAATGTATTTTTATTGCATTTAGTAAAATTATTTTGTGGCTAACGATGATGTCGTTGAAGCGCAACTCGAGTCGAACTAAAAGGTATAACCCGTGAGAGATTTAAATGTTATTTTAAATTAACAATATATGTGCATCTCCGCGTTTCGCTATGGAATTGTCGGTTTTTAAAAATTTAACGCAAAATCAACGTGTATGAAAAGTACCCCAAATATTTAGCGTTTTTTAAAAAGCGTCCGTTTTGCGTATAGCTAGTGACATTGTGTTCCTAAAATTATTTCGAGTTTAACGATGGTGTCGGAAAAATTTAACTCGTTGCGAGCGAGAAGATATGACCCGTTGAATATTTGGGTGGAGTTTATTTAAGATTTTTTATGAAAATGGTTATTTGATACTTTACCCCCCTGTTTAGGGGGTCGATTTGAATTTTTCAAAAAAATGTGGGGGCTTTTGTTGGTAAAATGAAATTTAGTTAAAAGTAAAATAAAAAAAAGTGAAAAGTCGAAAATACCCCTGATACTATTCATAACTTTTGTCTATTATTTAATACTAGTTGTGGAGCCCTCGCTTCGCGCCGGGGGCTCCGTTTTGAATGCGAGTTAAAAAAAAAAAATCTTGATCTATTTTGTAAAAAAGAATTTTTTTCGACATAACATTGAAGGGTTGTTCCTTTTGTGAAAGTTGCTTCTTTTAGCGTTCGGGTTTTATTTTAAAAAAAAAAGTTAGTAAAGTGGGGGTTCGATTTGTATTTTAATAAAAGTTAGTGGGTTAAGTTTGTGAAATTTAAAAAAAATTTACGTATAAAGTGGGGGTTCGATTTGTATTTTAATAAAAGTTAGGGGTTAAGTTTGTGAAAATTGTATATTAGAAAGAAAAAAAAAGTTAGTAAAGTGGGGGTTCGATTTGTATTTTAATAAAAGTTAGGGGGTTAAGCTTGTAAAATTTGAGAAAAAATATACGTATAAAATGGGGGTTCGATTTGTATTTTAATGAAAGTTATGGGGTTAAGTTTGTGGAAATTGAAAAAGGAATAGTACTATTCATTTCCCCTCTACATTTTAAATATAGGTATATAATATAGATGCCTCTGGTACTATTCATAATTTTTTTTCTAATATGTAAATATATTGTAACATATAAACTGTTAATGCGTTATATATGGTAAAATAATGTAAGAAATATGGTGAATATATCAATACCTTGATTAATAAGGCAACATATCAATCTAATAAAAACTAAAATAAAAATCAACACTTAAAAATAAGTTTCCAACGTTATTAATATCAAATCAAAACTAAAAAAATCAAAGCATCAATAAACAAATTTCCATAAGTATAACTTGAATCTATATCTACTAACTTTCTTAATTCAAAACTAATAATATCAAACAAACCTAATCAAAAGCATCACTATCTGTCAACTCATCTTCATATATAGTCCTGTTAAAAAGTTTAATCCTCATACGAACACTTTGTATTATCAAATTTCACGTACGAAATCTTACCTTCAGAACTCAATGGTACGTCTAAATTATAGCACATAATCTCACGTTTATATCTTTTCGACACCGGAAATATGTCTTTAGACCTCATCACAAGTCTCACTTTCACACCAATTTTATAAACACCATTCTTATTTTCGGACGCGTAAACCAAGTCCTCATCACCATTGTTAAGTTGCAGTACATGTTGACCTCTAATTACCACATTCACAATACTTTTCTCCTCCTTATGCCGCAAGTAAAACACATCGGGAATCCGTGTGGTCCCTAATCGTTGTCCAGTGTCCTTGATACATCAGATTGGCTTCAATTTTATCAAAATATATCCTTAGTTGTCTGTAAGGATTTCGAAACGTCATGTTTGTCGTAAGATTGTAAAACAAAGTGTGGTTTGTTGGTGAGAGCGTGAATCGAGTGAGAGCAACATCAACGTGAACTTTTGGGACGTCATTCGGCAGTGTTAATCCATAGATGATAAAGAATAAAGCGATGCAAAAAACAGAGATTAACAGTATAATAGAATATATTTTATCAAAATTCTCAAAATCAGGTGTGTGACTTTGGTTGTGGTTTATGTTTGACGCGACCGGAAAACCGGAGACGATTTGTTTTTCCGTTGATAGTGACGACGACATGATCAAAGGAATTCGTGAGATGTGAATATAAGGGTTTATGGGATGTACGTTGTGTTGGAAGCTTCGACGAGCCCAACATACCCACTATAGAGGACCTAGGTTATACTCACTCACTACACCAACACTTTGACGTTGGTTAGCCTTTAATTTTATAAATCCTTAGTGCACAATAATACTTAGGCGACAGTGTCGACCATATATCGTTCAGGCGGTATAACCGACCATATATCACTTAGGCGGCAAAGCCGACCATATAATAGACACAACACAAGTGCACTAAGAACTTAAACACAAACTGAGGCTTAACCGGGAAACTTAACAAAGAACACTTTTATTAATACAAAGAAACAATTACAATATTATGGACTCAACTCACACTCTTACTTCTTCACAACTTCTACTTCTAACTCTTCTTCACTTCTTACTTCTTCTCTACTTCACACTTCACTTACTCACACCTTACACAAATGAACTACTCATCACCCATATTTATACTACCCCATGGAACATTCTAGAAACTAGATATTTCCATGGATAAATATTTAGATATTTTCTACACATACAAATATCTAGGTTTTTCCTAACAAATACAAATTTCTAGATTTTTCCTACCATATTCTAAATTCTAGATATTTTCTTATACATATTAATATCTAGATATTTTACATATATACATCTACTAATACCAAATTTGCATTGTATTTTAACACTCCCCCTCAATGCAAATTTTCTTCCAACGATGTCTTGCAGACCATTCCAAGTGCTTCTCTGAATTTTGTAAACTTTGGTTTATTTAGGCTCTTGGTGAATATATCTGCAACCTGTTCATCTGTCTTTTTTGGCATCATCTTGATTTTCCCTTCAAAGACCTTCTCGCGAACATAATGATAGTGCACTTCTATATGTTTTGTTCTTGCATGAAAGACTGAATTCTCTGCTAGTCGTATAGTTGATAGGTTATTGCAAAGAAGATTTACTTGATAATCTGTTGATTGATGAAGATCTTCCATTAGTTGTTTCAACCATGTAATTTCTTGTGTTGCTGATGATGCCGATCTATATTCTGCTTCAGTGCTTGACAAGGATACTGTTGGTTGTCTCTTGCTGCACCATGATATTACTCCTGATCCAAGACTAAACATGTATGGGGATGGCACCCGCGGGTCGCGGATGCGGATCCATTGGATCCATCACCCGTACCCTCGGAATTTTTTGTTAACCCATCAACCCGCGGATCTTCATTATCGGATTTAATTTTGGATCCATTGCCCGTACCCGCGGATATTCGCGGGCTACGGATTTACCCGCAGATCTTTTTCATAAATTAGTACTACATTCGTATCTAATTTTTTTTTTAAAAAGCTATAAATTTTATAAAGATAAACAATATTTACAACGTATGATGCGCATTACATACAAACAGGCCCTTAAATTACATTTAGGCTAATACTGGAAAATGAAGAATGCAGAAAAGAGACTATAACACGAGCCTGGCCAACCCTGTTCTATTAGAAGCTACACCAATATAAGTTAAATTACTCAAAATACGTTATACTAGTAGTCTAGTACTACTTGCACGCATCAAACTACCGGAATTTAATAGTGATCGATCACCAATTTCGATGTTATTGTTTGAAATTTTTTTAAAGTCAATGAATATTACAATAATGTAAGGATCCACGGATATTTAACGGATATTTAATGGGTATATCCGCGGATTCTTCAAACGGGCGTATCGGATCCGCGGATCGGATTTTACCCGCGACGGATGTAATACATCCATCACCCGCCCGCGACCCGCTAGCGGGTACAAGATTAAATCCATCACCCACCCGCGGGTAAAAATTTTTGATTTTATCCGCCCATCACGGGCGCGGGTACCAGCGGATCTCGGATATTTTTAGATCCATTGCCATCCCTAAACATGTATCCAGTTGTTGACCGTCATGTATCATAGTCTCCAGCGTAATCGGCGTCACAATATCCAGTCACCCGACATTCTTTTGTTCTCTTATATAAAATGCCAAAGTTAATAGTACCTTTAACATACCTTAAGATGCATCGTACAACATCAAGGTGAGGCTTCTTCGGATTGCTCATGTATCGACTAACCACTCCAACTGCATAAGATATATCTGGCCGGCTTAGTGTGAGATAAATAAGACTTCCGACGAACTTTCGATACATGGTAACATCTTAAAGACTTTTTCCTTCATCTGCTCGTAGTTTTGTATTCGGATCCATCAGAGTTGAAATAGGTTTGCAATTAAGCATTCCGTACTTTTGTAAAAGATCTCACGCATATTTCTGTTGTCCCAGAAATAATCCTTCTCTTTTCTGCTCTATTTCGAGTCCAAGAAAATGTTTGAGTTCTCCAAGCTCCTTCATATGAAATCTGATAGACAGATTCTCTCTTGTTCTTTGGATCTCCTCATAGTGATCTCCCGTGATGATTAAGTCATCCACTTATATTACCACTATGGCTAGTTTTCCTTGATCTTGTTTCACAAATAAACTAGAATCTGAAGGAGCAACTGTGAAACCACTTTGTACCAAGATGATAATGCTAAAAACGAACATATATTTCATAACATTATCCCTCAAGAAAGACAAGCTTTTAGTTGCAATTGTTCTATTTACAAGTGATATCCGTTTAAATAATAAAAGGTGAAGACAAAAGACAGATTCGACGATTTGAAGACGCAAACGACCAAAAAGCTAAAAAGTACAAAGTACAATCAAAGTGGTTCAAATTATTGGTGAGAAACGTCTCAAAATTACAAGAGTACAAGCCGCAAAACGCAAAATACAAGATATTAAATTGTACGCAAGGACGTTCTAAAATCCGGAACCGGGACCAGAGTTAACTCTCAACGCGCGACGCAACGGAGCAAAAATTACAAGTCAACTATGTACATAAATATAATATAATATATAAATAATTCTTAAAATTATTTATATATTATATTTATTTATTAAAACGTCTGCAAAACAAGAAAACAAAACCATGTGACTGGAACCAACTGGCCATGCGATCGTATGGCCAGGAAGAACAAATGTCATGCGGTCGCATGACCCCAATATGCTGGCCACATCTATAAATTTCGCGTGTTTTGGCCAAAATAAACACATCTTTTTCTTTCCTTTCTCTCAACGTATATATATATATATATATATATATATATATATATATATATATATATATATATATATATATATATATATATATATATATATATATATATATATATATATATATATATATATATATATATATATATATATATTATAATTTTAATTTTAATTTTAATAATAATAAGGGTATGTTAGCGAATGTTGTAAGGGTGTAAGTCGAAATTCTGTCCGTGTAACGCTACGCTATTATTAATCATTGTAAGTTATGTTCAACCTTTTTAAATTAATGTCTCGTAGCTAAGTTATTATTATGCTTATTTAAGCCGAAGTAATCGTGATGTTGGGCTAAATATTAAAGACATGGTAATTGGGCTTTGTACCATAATTGGGGTTTGGACAAAAGAACGACACTTGTGGAAATTAGACTATGGGTTATTAATGGACTTTATATTTGTTTAATTAAATGATAATTTGTTAATTTAATATAAAGATTTACAATTGGACGTACCTATAAATAACCATATACACTCGATCGGACACGATGGGCCGGATATTTATAAGTACTAATAATCGTTCATTTAACCGGACACGGGAATGGATTAATAGTCAATGGACTTATTAAAACAGGGGTGAATTATATACAAGGACACTTGGTGTAATTATAGTTTAAGTCCCTAATTAGTTAGAATATTTGACTTCGGATATAAGGATAATTTGACGAGGACACTAGCACTTTATATTTATGACTGATGGACTGTTATGGACAAAAACTAGACGGACATATTGAATAATCCGGGACAAAGGACAATTAACCCATGGGAATAAACTAAAATCAACACGTCAAACATCATGATTACGGAAGTTTAAATAAGCATAATTCCTTTATTTCATATTTAATTGCACTTTTAATTATCGCACTTTTATTTACTGTCATTTTATTTAAATGCACTTTTAATTATCGTACTTTTTAATTATCGCAATTTTATTTATCGTCATTTTATTTATCGCATTTTATTTATCGCAATTTCATTATCGTTATTTACTTTACGCTTAAAATTAAGTTATTTTTATTTTTAATATTTTATATTAGGTTTTAACTGCGACTTAAGTTTTAAAATCGACAAACCGGTCATTAAACGATAAAAACCCCCTTTTTATAATAATAATACTACTTTTATATATATATATATATATATATATATATATATATATATATATATATATATATATATATATATATATATATATTTATATTTTTACAAATATAGTTTTTAAAAATATAGCGTTAAACTTGGCTAAGATCCCTGTGGAACGAACCGGACTTACTAAAAACTACACTACTGTACGATTAGGTACACTGCCTATAAGTGTTGTAGCAAGGTTTAGGTATATCCACTCTATAAATAAATAAATAACTTGTATAAAATTGTATCGTATTTAATAGTATTTTGTAGTAAAAATATAACTATTTTGTACCCCTTCGCTTTAACATCACAAGAACTCACCAATTTTCCCGTACCAAGCTCTTGGAGCCTGCTTCAAGCCATATAGTGCCTTATTTAATTTGCAGACATGCTCGAGATGGATCTTGTTCTCAAAGCCTCTTGGTTGCTCCATATAAATGTCTTTGTCAAGTTCTCCATGTAAGAAAGCGTTCTTGACATCCATCTGCCACAACTTCCAAGATTTGCTAGCAGCTAAAGCTAGTAGAGCTCGAATTGTTGTGATTTTCGTCACCGGACTAAATGTTTCTTCATAATCTAGCCCATATTGTTGCGAAAAACCTCGAGCAACAAGTTGAGCTTTATACCTTTCAATGGAGCCATCGGATCGAGTCTTCACCTTGTAAACCCACTTACAAGATATTGGTTTCACATCTTTTGGCTTTGGAACTAAATTCCATGTCTGATTTTCTGTTAGTGCATTAATTTCTTCTTCCATCGCTTTCTGCCACTCTCGACTTTGTGCTGCTTCTTCATAAGTGGAAGGCTCAATAGGTATTGATTTATCCACATGAGCAGCATTGGCATACCTCGGATTAGGTTGCCTCGGTCTTGTTGATCTCCGTAATTCTTGTACATGCTCCTCGACATCCATTTGACTTGGACGAACCTCCTCGGATACAGATTGATGCACACCAGTTTTCCATGGACTCGTTTCCTTAGAGTACGACTCTTCTCCTTCTTTAGTTGGATCCACTATTTGCTCTTTACGTTCTTCTTTTTCTTCTGGAACTTCTTCTAATCCATGAGATTCTGGAAGCTCTATCTTTTGAGGTGACTACCATGAAGAAGATTCATCAAATACCACATTTCTTGAAGTATGGCATTTTCCAGTATTTGGATCACAACATCTCCATCCTTTTCTTGATTTATCATAACCGAAAAAAATGCATCGGATTGCCTTCTTATCAAATTTTCTTCGTAGGTGATCTAGTATGAAGACGTAGCATACACATCCAAAAGCTTTGAGATGGTTTACAGTTGGCTTGATCTTTCATAATCTTTCATACGGTGAAATATGCCCCAACTTTGTTTGTAGAAGCCTATTTATCACGTATGATGTCGTTCTCATACATTCAGCCCAAAATCTTCCTGGTACATTCTTACCATGAAGCATACTTCGACAAGTTTCGGCAAGGTGGCAATTTTTGCATTCCGCCACTCCATTCTGCTGTGGAGTATTGGGGCAAGTTAATTGCCTTCTGATCTTGTGCTTTTCAATATACATATTGAACTCGGTCGATAAATATTCTCTTCCATTATCTGTGCGTAAGCACCAGATCTTAGTATTGAGCTCACTTTCTATCTTCTTCTTGAACTCTTTAAACTTCTGAAAAGTCTCCGACTTTTCCTTCATGAAGTAAACCTACACATACCTTGAGAAGTCATCAATGAATGTCACCATATACTTCATTCCTCCAATTGATGTTTGTTTCACTGGGCCAAAGGCGTCTGAGTGTATGAGCTCTAGTGGTGTCTTAGACTGATGTTGTGACTCCTTGAATGGCAATTGGTGAGCTTTTCCAAATTGGCATCCAGCACATATTGTATCTGTTCGGATATCAATTTGAGGAAGGCCATTTACTATGTGTTTCACCATCATCTCCTTTAACTTGTTGTAGCCCACATGCACAAGACGTTCATGCCAAAGATTAGCCATCTCATTCTTTCGAGTCTTATTGACATATGCCGTTTCAGCAGATAGTACATAGACTGACTCTATTCTTCTTTCTTGCATAATTGGATTGTCAACCACCTTCACTCTCTTGAATACGAACACATCTTCTGGTCCAAAGAGCAAATAATTCCCTTCTTCTGTCAATTGTGGTGCTGACAGTAAATTCTTCTTTAAGCCAGGGACAAGATACACCTTCTCAAGTTGGAGCTTATGAGAGTCGCCTTCACTTGGAATTATTATCTTTCCAATGTGAGAAATAGACAACCTTGAATTGTTGGCTGTCAACACGACTCTCTTTCCTTTGTAATCCTCCATTTCTTGCAGCTTCGTCCCATCGTTGGTCATATGATTTGAGCACCCAGAATCGATGATCCAATCATCTTTGTAGTTTATTTTTAACTTTAAAGTTGTTGTAAGAGCTTGATCATCTATGTCAGCTTCAACAGAGAGTCCAGCTTCTGCATCCCATGTTTCCTCATTAATGGTTGCTTCGAATGTGACCTCTTTCTTCTCATCTCTTGCGGCGGCCACATTTCCTTCGAAAAAGTTCGCCTTCTGGGGAATCTACAATCTCGAGCAAAATGACCCTTCTTGCCACAATTGAAGCATTCACCATTCTTTCTCTTATCATTTCCCCCGTATTGTTGGCGATGATCTCTTCTTCCTTGTTGAGCTCCCCCTGAAGCGTTGCCTTTTGATTTTGGGTGACCCTTCCACCCATATGTCTTACTTTCTTTCATCGCCTCTTATCTTCGAGATGTTGCTTTCTTCTTATTGGTGAAGAGTGCATCTTCTCCGTCTTTTATGGTTACTTCATTCATCTACTTGGCTAATGCCTCTTGATTAGCCAATAAATTCTCCAACTCTATTAATGATGGCTGAGTAGGCCATCCTCTCACAGCGGCTATAAATCCATTATACTCGGATCTTAACCCATGGATGATAATTCTCTTCATCCTTGCATCACTCACTTTCTCTTCAGGAGCAAGTTGAGATATCTCACGGAAAATAGATTTCACCTTGGTGAAATACTGGGAAATAGACAAACTTCCTTGTGAGATACCTGCGAGCTCATTTTCCAAGAGCTGGAGGCGTGCTTCATTCTTCTTTAAAAATAACTTGTCAAAAGTTTCCCAAGCTGCCTTCGGTGTTTTCTCTTCACGGATGTGCTCCAATAGATCCTCCTCGATTGTAGTCTTCAGTATAAATAAAGCCTTCTCAGCCTTGATTTTCCATTTTCTCAAGGCTTCGGCATTTTCTTTTGGTGGAGGCGTTGTGTCACTGCCAGCAACTATTTCCCATAAATCATGTCCTTGTAGGTAGGATTCTATACAAGTCCGCCAATAACCATAGTTGTGGTTATTGAGACTCTTGATTCCACTGCTCATACTTGCAAGATCTGCCATCATGACGTCCAACGTCCAATAAACTTGGTCCCTGACCGATGAGCTTTCACAGTTCCTAACTGTGCTCTGACAGAATCTCCCTTAGAGCCTTGGTGAAAACAAGTCGATGTAAACGTCCAACGTTTACCGATTTCCTCCACTAGAAATGGTCCCGAATGTGACAACCCGAAAATTTCTGACCAAATTTAAACTTAATCTTTGTATGATTAACATTTCCGACACGATAAGCAAAGTCTGTAAAATCGAATCTCAAAATTTTTGAACTATTCAAGTACCCTTCGGCTGTTCTCAACGATTCGCTAACCATTATATGTAAATAGATACATATATATACTATAACTTGAAAATGTAACAAAGTTTTAATGGTTTGATACTGTACATTAAACTTATTGGTTTAAATATTTATTTGAATATATATGATAAGTTGGAATATTAATTATATGAATAACTTGCGACGTATATTTAAAACGTGTTTATGAATGTTGAAAATATATATTAACTTGGTCATAAAACGATTTGTTATTATATATATATTAACAAATAGCGAGACAATGATTTATAGAAGTAAATGACCAAAACACTCGAAAGTTTAAGATACACTTTGAATGATATAGTTTATTGATAATTTAAGACTATATTTTGACAAAGGTACGAGTCACAAAACGTAAATTGCAAGTTTTCTAAGCGTACGAAAATGCGTTCGAGAAACCGGAACCGGGACATAAGTCGAGTGACAACGTACGAGTCATCGGAACGAAAATTACAAGTCAACTATGCACATGAATTTAATATAATATATAATTAATTATTTAAATTATATATATTATATATATTATATAATAATATGTCGACAAACAAGAAAATAAAAACATTTTGAGCTGGATCAGGCGACCATGTGATCGCATGGAAAATACACTAAAAACCCATGCGATCGCATGGGCATCAGATTCCAAAAAGTTGCCTATAAAAGTTCAGTTTCTGCTCAAGTTTTGTTTACACATATTACACTCGTATATATTTATATTTATATTTATATTTATATTATTATTATTATTATTATTATTATTATTATTATTATTATTATTATTATTATTATTATTATTATTATTATTATTATTAAGATTAATATTATTATTATTAATCTTATTATTATTAGTAGTATTAGTACATAAAATACTACGACGAGGCCATGAGCGGGTCATTTTTGAAATGGGTTTTCGAGCGGGATAGAGCTAAGGAAATTATGGGTAATATTCGTGGGTATTATTCGTAAGTCAAACCTAGTTTTTATCATCTCCGTTGCGTCTACGTACTTTCCTACAATATTGAATCTCAATATTGTAAGTAAGCACGCATATTTTATCTTTTATATATTAATTGTGTATCCATGTCTAGTACTCGAGTATATATTTATGCATGCTTGTATGCTAAATTTCATCGTTAAACAGTTTATGATGAATCACGAATTAAATACATATATTACTGGTAAAAGGTATATGATATGCATGTTTTTGGAAAGCTGGCTAAAAATCAATGACTTTTCATTTAGATATCGAATAGTTTCGATGAACGGATTAAGAGATATGATCAACTGAATTATGATTGACGTTAATTGAAATTGCTTTTGAATCTGCAATTAAGATTTAAACAACTTGTTTACGAGATTGATAAAATGGGTTTTTGAATATTACCAACCTAGTAAATGACTCCTTATATAAGGTATGTCTCGTTTTGTTGAACTATTGTCAAAATTGACTTTTTGAAACGACTTTGGATAACTTATGTATGTCGATCTCGAGCATGAGGATTGTGATACACTATGACTAGACCTAGCTTGATAGACATTTATTGACCAACATATGTTCTCTAGGTTGAGATCTACGGTTATTTGGTAATCCGAGTTTCGGTCACATTTTGGTGAACGACTTTATATGCTGCTAATGTGAGTTTCATTTGCTCCCTTTTTAATTGCTTTTACAATGTATATTTTTGGGCTGAGAATACATGCACTTTATTTTAAACGCAATGGATACTAGTGCATACTAAATTCTACACCGAGTTTGAAACGAAAATCCCTTATCTTTGGTAACTAATAACTGCCGGTTATAAGAACTGGTGGGCGCGAGTAGTTATATATGGATCCATAGGGCTTGACATCCCCATCTGTTCCAGGTATAGAAACCCTAGCCTGAACTATAAAACAGACGTATGCTATTTGAGTTTAGTACACGTTGGTTTGCGTGTATTGTACATGTTGGTTGCATGTATGTTAAAACAGGGGTACTTATTATAACGTTAAAGCTTAGTTACCAGGGTGCTCAATCTTGTAGAATATTTTGATAAACGTTTCTGGATGAAACAACTGAAATCTTGTGATCCACCTTTATGTACAGATTATATAAAACATTAAAACTATGAACTCACCAACCTTTGTGTTGACACTTGTTAGCATGTTTATTCTCAGGTTCCTAGAAGTCTTCCGCTGTTTGCTTATATGTTAGACAAGCTATGTGCATGGAGTCTTACATGGCATGTTTATCAAGAAAACATTGCATTCACCAAATCATCACCATGTATCTTATTTTGACTGCATTGTCAATGGAAGTACTATTGTAAACTATTATTTACGGTGATTGTCTATATGTAGAAATCATCAAATGTCAAAAACCTTTGATTTAAATATTCATTTATGGTGTGCCTTTTCAAAAGAATGCAATGTTTACAAAACGTATCATATAGAGGTCAAATACCTGATAATGAAATCGATGAATGACGTGTTCGTCCATATGAATTTGGAACGATTGTCACAGTTGGTATCAGAGTGTTGGTCCTAGCGAACCTGGTCTTGCATGAGTGTGTCTAACTGATAGTTGTTAGGATGCATAAGTAAGTCTGGACTTCGACCGTGTCTGCATGTTAAAAGTTTTTCTTATCATTTCTTGTCGGAAATTACTTGCTTATCATTCTTAAGTCTAGACACATTTTCCTGCATTTATTGCATAAATAGTGTATAGACAAAAATACATATCTTAGCGTATCTGTTACTGTAAACTTTTCCTGACATCTTCCGAAAATTTCTCCATGATTTATGGAATTTGGTATTATATATACATATGTAAATTATGTATTGAAGAATACCAAACTAAATTCTATAATCTAATTCATATCAAAAATCATCTCCATAATTATACAGGATGGATCCCGTATCTAGTTCAAATTCCTTAAACTCCGACAGCTATTCCGATATAGATATTCACCTGAATTCCGAAGACAGTGTAACAGGAATGGATCAACCAATCAGTCATCACCTATTCTGGATGAATTGGGGATGAGTTCGTAGCCTACTTAATTATTGGAGACAAGAAGAAGGCGATCCCTTCCATCCACCACATTGCCCTCTTGGTGAAGAACCTGAAGCACTTATCGGCGAACCTGTTCGAGACACCATTTTCTCTCTCATTTTCAGAGTATCTCCTCATGATCATATACTCTCTCAAATTCTGGATCTTATTCATCCGCTCGTCCGAACCGCTAATCATCCCGGTGTAGTAGAAGAAGTCAAAGAGCTTCGCGCTCGGGTAGTGGCTTTGGAGAATATGGTGCAAAGGTTACAAGAACCAGCGGAATCACCGGCATCAACAGTACCACCGACAACAACACCAACAGTACCATTACCACCACCAACAACATCCGCACCGCAAGCCTCAACATTACAATATGTACCTTGAACATCAACGTTATACGCATCGTAGTTACCAAGAAATACTAGCAACAATAACCGATGAAGTATTAACTCATTTCCCCTGAAGAAATTTTATGTATATTTAATATATATGAATTTTGAAATCAAAATAAATCTTTTCGTACTAAGCTATTACGTGTGAATCTTAACTGTTTGGTACTACTCGGTTAGTTCATATTACTAATATGCAATGATGTACATCCTTCCTTAACAACTTAACCATTGTTAACTACAATCTCTGTTTCAACTTAATGAATTCTATTTCATAATAAACCAAGTGTATTATTCAATTACATAATTGATTTTACATTTTCATTTTCGATGTACTCGAAACTTTCCAGAAAACATCATCTATGCCTTGTAAGGTTCACAAAAATTCCACGAGCATCAACATCCTTCAACGAGGAATAAGAATAAATAATGAAGTGTCGATTACATTAGCGAAATACTCCGCAAAGATTATGTAATCTTTAATGTTTTAGAGATTAATCATTTCTAAGTCAAGCCGAAAATTAAATGAGCTTAATATGATTATAACTCATTAAATCTGTGTTACATCTGAAGAAAATATACATACATATATTTTCATAAAGACGGTAATAAAAATTCTTTTGTACAAAGTATTAATTGTGAAATATTTAACGGGTAGGTAATACCCGAGAAATATATAAGTTCGCAATTAATATGTTACACTGTACATTCTTCAACTTTGATTCAAAAATTATTAACAATGCTCACAACGATATACAATCGTTTTCATACAAATTCAATTACATATTCTGATATTGACGGATCAGAATCCAAGTCATAACTCTGAACCGGTGACATCATTCTTAGATCTCTACATCTTTCAAAGCTATACTTTGACTTTAAATCTGTGCAAGATCCATTAGCATTGTTTTTACCGAAAATAACCTTGCAATTCCTTTTCAAAAGTATCCAGTATTATCAACCGTTCAACCAGTCAACGATGACCTTTCAGACTTGTAACTTTGGCATATACGTTTTTGTTACTGGGGAACCTTTCATGTTCCACCACATTAAAAGTAAATGTACCAGCAAATTCATTAATCTGTGACTTAAACTCTCTCCGAAAAACCATTATAATTGTTCATTGAAACCCTATCATGTTCTCATCCACATCTTGTAACGGTAATTGCCATACCAACTACCGGAAATTAGCAATCAGTATTTCGAATTTCGCAGAAATTCTACGCCAACAGTTATATATATACATATAATGTCTATCTCCTAGACTTATTTACTTCAAAGGTCAAGTTTCTGAAAAACACCCAAACTGCGAAACTAGTTCTCCGAATTTTGGAAAAATGCTGATGAAGCAGCAAAAACTGTAAACGACCTTAACAGTCAAAAGTTTGATGATAAAGAATAGTATGGTGGTAAAGCTAAGAAAAAGAGAAGGTTTGGAACTAAAAACGGATTGAGCAGACCATGAAGGAGGATGTGGACAAATCACAAAGACTAAATCTTCCTTCAAAGAATACAAATGATTCAGTATCTGCTGAAGTCATTAACGAATACCTTGCTCCTGACTCAAAATCCGTTACGAACAAATCTTCTTCATCATCCTTCGATATTAGAAATTCTAAGATATTATCATATCTTTCATTATAAATATCTTCGATATTTCTAAAGATATCTTCATAACTATTATCATCCGAAATTATTTATCTCTTCACGCTATCTGTGTTACATCATAAAAGAAACTATTTTAGTTTCTAATTTCTAAAAATTTCGAAAAATGGATGTTTTTGAAGTAGTGTTAGGAATTGAAGCATGAGTTAGTATAATATAATGATATTTGATCAACGTGATTATATTACAGTAAGTCATGCTGAGTTTCTAATGGAACGTGATAAAGGTTCACAGATCATACCCTCATCATGAACCATGTTACATAACTCTTTTATTCTATTTAACCTCTAAACATATAAAGAAAATATTTTTCTTGATGATTCAGTCTTTTTCGAGGTATTCTGGTAATTTGACAAGTAAGATTGTGCCATTACTGTTTCTTTTTTAGAACATTAATTATGTTCATTCCGAAATTCATACCTACGAATTCTGGACCATTATTCGCTTGACTTAAAGTCGGGAAGAGAAAACGAAAGCATGAAGCTCCGAAATATAATTGAAAATATAAAGCTCGAAAACAACTCCGAAATTACAAACCGTGTATATCAATGCGTATAGCAATATAAAGACATGGGAGAATGAAAAATAATATAATCCCGAGGTAATAGTAGAAGAAAATAACCTCCTCTGGTGGCAGATGAAAAAGAAGAATGAATGATATGATAGCCAAGAAAATATCAAGAATCAGAACTGGATAAAGCATTTTCACAAATCTTTTATAAGTATGAAATAAGAAAGAAGATTATAGGAGTGGTGAAAATAAATGAAACGAAAGAGGTCAATTTATAGCAAAATATCAGACATAACAATCGAGGCAGATTACGCATTTAATCAAAGGAAATCCTAATTTCCTTAAATTCCGAAGAATCAAATCTTATTTAAATTATGAAGATTTTCTATTCCTTAAATTCCGGAAAATCAATCGTTACTACATCAAGAGATAATACGAATCTCTATTCTCCTTTTCACTCTATTACGATAACTTCTCTCATACACTTCAAGTAATCGGATTGTTTTATCCGTATTATTCAATGGTGATAAAATTCTATTTACCAATTCATATTCGTCATGAAAACATTTTTATTGTTAGCCATGACGACCTCACTCAAATTTCAGGACGAAATTTATTTAACGGGTAGGTACTGTGACAACCCGGAAATTTCAGACCAAATTTAAACTTAATCTTTGTATGATTAACATTTCCGACACGATAAGCAAAGTCTGTAAAATCGAATCTCAAAATTTTTGAACTATTCAAGTACCCTTCGGTTGTTCTCAACGATTCGCTAACCATTATATGTAAATAGATACATATATATACTATAACTTGAAAATGTAACAAAGTTTTAATGGTTTGATACCGTACATTAAACTTATTGGTTTAAATATTTATTTGAATATATATGATAAGTTGGAATATTAATTATATGAATAACTTGCGACGTATATTTAAAACGTGTTTATGAATGTTGAAAATATATATTAACTTGGTCATAAAACGATTTGTTATTATATATATATTAACAAATAGCGAGACAATGATTTATAGAAGTAAATGACCAAAACACTCGAAAGTTTAAGATACACTTTGAATGATATAGTTTATTGATAATTTAAGACTATATTTTGACAAAGGTACGAGTCACAAAACGTAAATTGCGAGTTTTCTAAGCGTACGAAAATGCGTTCGAGAAATCGGAACCGGGACATAAGTCGAGTGACAACGTACGAGTCATCGGAACGAAAATTACAAGTTAACTATGCACATGAATTTAATATAATATATAATTAATTATTTAAATTATATATATTATATATATTATATAATAATATGTCGACAAACAAGAAAATAAAAACATTTTGAGCTGGATCAGGCGACCATGTGATCGCATGGAAAATACACTAAAAACCCATGCGATCGTATGGGCATCAGATTCCAAAAAGGTGCCTATAAAAGTCCAGTTTCTGTTCAAGTTTTGTTTACACATATTACACTCGTATATATTTATATTTATATTATTATTATTATTATTATTATTATTATTATTATTATTATTATTATTATTATTAAGATTAATATTATTATTATTAATCTTATTATTATTAGTAGTAGTATTAGTACATAAAATACTACGACGAGGCCATGAGCGGGTCATTTTTGAAATGGGTTTTCGAGCGGGATAGAGCTAAGGTAATTATGGGTAATATTCGTGGGTATTATTCGCAAGTCAAACCTAGTTTTTATCATCTCCGTTGCGTCTACGTACTTTCCTACAATATTGAATCTCAATATTGATACGTAAGCACGCATATTTTATCTTTTATATATTAATTGTGTATCCATGTCTAGTACTCGAGTATATATATTTATGCATGCTTGTATGCTAAATTTCATCGTTAAACAGTTTATGATGAATCACGAATTAAATACATATATTACTGGTAAAAGGTATATGATATGCATGTTTTTGGAAAGCTGGCGAAAAATCAATGACTTTTCATTTAGATATCGAATAGTTTCGATGAACGGATTAAGAGATATGATCAAGTGAATTATGATTGACGTTAATTGAAATTGCTTTTGAATCTGCAATTAAGATTTAAACAACTTGTTTACGAGATTGATAAAATGGTTTTTTGAATATTACCAACCGAGTAAATGACTCCTTATATAAGGTATGTCTCGTTTTATTGAACTATTGTCAAAATTGACTTTTTGAAACGACTTTGGATAACTTTTGTATGTCGATCTCGAGCATTAGGATTGTGATACACTATGACTAGACCTAGCTTGATAGACATTTATTGACCAACATATGTTCTCTAGGTTGAGATCTACGGTTATTTGGTAATCCGATTTTCGGTCACATTTTGGTGAACGACTTTATATGCTGCTAATGTGAGTTTCATTTGCTCCCTTTTTAATTGTTTTTGCAATGTATATTTTTGGGCTGAGAATACATGCACTTTATTTTAAACGCAATGGATACTAGTGCATACTAAATTCTACACCGAGTTTGAACCGAAAATCCTTTAGCTTTGGTAACTAGTAACCGCCGGTTATAAGAACTGGTGGGCGCGAGTAGTTATATATGGATCCATAGGGCTTGACATCGCCGTCTGTTCCAGGTATAGAAACCCTAGCCTGAACTATAAAACAGACGTATGCTATTTGAGTTTAGTACACGTTGGTTTGCGTGTATTGTACATGTTGGTTGCATGTATGTTAAAACAGGGGTACTTATTATAACGTTAAAGCTTAGTTACCAGGGTGCTCAATCTTGTAGAATATTTTGATAAACGTTTCTGGATGAAACAACTGAAATCTTGTGATCCACCTTTATGTACAGATTATACAAAACATTAAAACTATGAACTCACCAACCTTTGTGTTGACACTTGTTAGCATGTTTATTCTCAGGTTCCTAGAAGTCTTCCGCTGTTTGCTTATATGTTAGACAAGCTATGTGCATGGAGCCTTACATGGCATGTTTATCAAGGAAATGTTGTATTCACCAAATCATCACCATGTATCTTATTTTGACTGCATTGTCAATGGAAGTACTATTGTAAACTATTATTTACGGTGATTGTCTATATGTAGAAATCATCAAATGTCGAAAACCTTTGATTTAAATATTCATTTATGGTGTGCCTTTTCAAAAGAATGCAATGTTTACAAAACGTATCATATAGGGGTCAAATACCTCGCAATGAAATCGATGAATGACGTGTTCATCCATATGGATTTGGAGCGATCGTCACACCGAACGACCCGCTCTGATACCAATTGTTGGAAGCTTCGACGAGCCCAACACACCCACTATAGAGGACCTAGGTTATACTCACTCACTACACCAACACTTTGACGTTGGTTAGCCTTTAATTTTATAAATCCTTAGTGCACAATAATACTTAGGCGACAGTGTCGACCATATATCGTTCAGGCGGTATAACCGACCATATATCACTTAGGTGGCAAAGCCGACCATATAATAGATACAACACAAGTGCACTGAGAACTTAAACACAAACTGAGGCTTAACCGGGAAACTTAACAAAGAACACTTTTATTAATACAAAGAAACAATTACAATATTATGGACTCAACTCACACTCTTACTTCTTCACAACTTCTACTTCTAACTCTTATTCACTTCTTACTTCTTCTCTAATTCACACTTCACTTACTCACACCTTACAAAAATGAACTACTCATCACCCATATTTATACTACTCCATGGAACATTCTAGAAACTAGATATTTCCATGAATAAATATCTAGATATTTTCTATACATACAAATATCTAGATTTTTCCTATCAAATACAAATTTCTAGATTTTTCCTACCATATTCTAAATTCTAGATATTTTCTTATACATATTAATATCTAGATATTTTACATATATACATCTACTAATACCAAATTTGCATTGTATTTTAACACGTTGTATATGGTCCGAACATATATTTTCAATACCAAATCCGATTCGATTATATAATATATAGGAAAAGTAAACTAGCTTAACTAGCTTAACGATTGGCTTGGCCCAATACAAGATAAATGGGTAGTAGGCTAACAATGGTTGTGAATAATATTTGCTTAGACTTAGAAGTAGGGCTATAAATGGGTTAAGCTACTCGTGAGCTACTGGAGTTAAGCTAGTGAAAAATTCGATTCGAGCCGAGCTTCAACGAGCTCGATTCTCGGATGGTGTACCAAAGCCTTTTTAAACTTTGGCCCGAAAACTATATAATCCCCTAAAGCCAATAAATTTTCCTTTTCTGTCTTCTTTCATACAAGAAGATGCAGCAGTTCATGTAGTACAACAACTGTCCATTTCTCTCAGCTTGATCACTTTTGAGTGACAAAAAGAATGCAACTTCGTACGGTGATATATAAGGTAAGGTTTACCATTCGTGCTCCCAAATACTTACTTTCTTTTCAAATTCAAACCCTTTCGGTAAGTTCATCGGAAACTTAATCGGGACTCCTCTTTTAGTACCATTATCATCCTCCGTTAAATTTTTCTGCAACGGTGATGTGGCAAGATTATCTCACCACGATACCAATTCGAGAACAAACACTTTATCGTCTTTTGAATTGTTTTTTTTACGAGGAACCCCCCTAGCGACGAGCCATAATGGCTCCCCTCTAGTTGTAAACCCCGGGTAAACAGCAAGCCAGGCCTCCACCGCTACCAGGCAAAGCATCCTCTAGTCAATTAGTCACTAAATGGAGCTCGCCCCAAGGTATTTTGCCTTGAAGGGAATCGAACCCGTGACCTCTTGCTTCATTAGAAGTCCTGGTGGCCACCCAGGCTATGCCTGGATGGTTGTCTTTTGAATTGTTACCCATATAACAAATCTGAAAATAATCGGGAAAATTCAAGAGGTAGTGTGACTGAAGCTTGGCTTACGTGCTATGGGGTGGGATTCAACTTGTGGTACTACCAACTCAGGTTCGATTCTCACTCCAATCAGGCAGTTTCTAACCTTTGATGGTATTGCCAACGTCAATGCAATTTAGGAAGGTCTCTGGGAGTTTCCCAACCTTCGATGGTACTGCCAACATCGTCGCGATATGGGTTTCCTCCTAACGCGTGTGTGCGTGACAAATGAGAGCATTCGATGTCGATATCGCTGTTAAAAAAATATAACATGAGGCTGTTGGGAAATTACGGTCTCACTAATTCCCAACAAACACCCAATGAAAAACAGTAAAGAAATAAGAACAATACACAACACAAGATTTAACGTGGAAACTCCAAAACAAGAGAAAAACCACTGGCCCCCAAAGAGAGAAATATACTATATCACAAATTGTTACAATGATATAGACGACTCTCTTAAGCCAACTACACTCTCCAAAATATTTAACTAATACAACTCTCAAACAAGGGTAAGAAAGAAAGAAATAATCAAATACTTAAAGTGTATTGATTGGTGCAAATTGGAATGAAGACTTAGCCCTCCTTTTATAACCAAGTCACCTACCTCCAACTTTCTCCTTCCACCTATGTGGGATAACATCCTTCACAAAGTAACCATATCAATTTTTCTATCAAAAAATAAAACCAACAAATCTCCACCTTTTTGATAAAAAAAGATAACCATACTTTAACATTATAAGGATAACCGATACAGATGCTTCCTCGACGACAACTTCAAGATCCTCATCTTCATGCCGATGACATTATCTCCCAAGAGACAAAACTTGCATCTTTACCGAACATTGTCTAAACCGACAATCATTGTCATCACAGACAATCATAACTCTTAACAAGAATTATCATACTCCACCATTAAGAGTATAGCACTTAGAATATCACATTCTAAGTATTTCACCTCAGCACATGTTGTTGAACAACCAGCTGAAACTTTATGGTGCATGTCAAGACCCGTCCTAATCCATAAGAACGAATACAATAACATATGATTACATCGTGAGGTATTTGACCTCTATATGATACATTTTACAAACATTGCATTCGTTTTAAAAGACAATCTTTCATTACATCAAAAGTTGACAGGCATGCATAGCATTTCGTAATATCCACCTATAAATGATCTAATCTGTCAGTTACTTAATCATAATCTTTACTGAACTCAACGACTTGAATGCAACGTCTTTTGAAATATGCCATAAATGATTCCAAGTAATATCTTTAAAATGAGCTAATGCACAGCGGAAGATTTCTTTAATACCTGAGAATAAACATGCTTTAAAGTGTCAACCAAAGGTTGGTAAGTTCATTAGTTTATCATAATCATTCATTTCCATCATTTTAATAGACCACAAGAATTTCATTTCCAGTTCTCATAAATATACGTCACATGCATAGAGACAAAAAATCATTCATATGGATTGAACACCTGGTAACCGACATTAACAAGATGCATATAAGAATATCCCCTATCATTCCGGGAAATCCTTCGGACATGATAAAAATGAATTCGAAGTACTAAAGCATCCGGTACTTCGGATGGGGTTCGTTAGGCCCAATAGATCTATCTTTAGGATTCGAGTCAATTAGTAGATCGGTTTACTAATTCTTAGGCAACCAAGCAAAAAGGGGCATATTCGGCTTCGATCATTCAACCATATAATGTAGTTTCGATTACTTGTGTCTATTTCGAAAAACATTTATAAAAATTGCGCATGTATTCTCAGCCCAAAAATATAAAGGGTAAAAAGGCAAATGAAACAAACCATACGATATTTTGTAGTAAAAATATGCATACGACTATACTGAACAATGCAGAGTTGGCCTCGGATTCACGAACCTATATCAATTATGTATAATAACACATATAATAACAACTAACAAGTTTATATATTAATAATTTACATATCATATTACTAAATAAGTTACTTTTATCCTATATACTTTAAGTAGTAATTATTTATTTCTATAATACATTTATTAATATTAATGTAGTAAATACTTGTTAAAGTAGTTTAAAAATATAATATTTATCATTTATCATAATAATAATATATTAAAAATAGAAGTTTATTTCAAGATTCATATATGATAAGAATATATATATTTATTTTTTTGATATATTTTATATATAACATACTTAATATCATTTTAATAAAAAAAAACTTAGTGATATGTAATTTTAATATATTTGTAATGTATTTTTGTAAAATAATATTTATTTGTAATAATAATAATAATAATAGTGATAAAAATAATGATAGTAATAATAATAAGAGTAATAAATAATACTACCTCACAAAAAAAGCTCCAAAAAGAAATAAACTGCCTCATCCCGGGATCGAACCTGAGACCTCTCGGTTAACCCCAACACTCCAAACCAACTGCTCTGTCTATGCTTTTTTGATTTATTAGCGCCTTAAATTCTTTTAAACTATAATTGCCTGATGCCTTCTTCAAAATTCATTTAACATCATCATACTTATTTTACACAATCATCAATATCATCATTATCTTATGATCATTATTGTAATCATCTAATTATCATCTTAATCTCTAATCATCATCATCGTATAACAATTTTTATCATATTAATCGTCATCACACGCTCATCATAATCATTCTTTTTCCATGATCATCATTATGATTCACGTAAGCTATCATCATTTCATGTACACTATCATGACATCATCATCATCATTTTTTATCATTACATCCGAACATCATCATCCTAAATATCGTATTCATCATCAATTTTTATCATATTAATCGTCATCACACGCTCATCATAATCATTCTTTTTCCATGATCATCATTATGATTCACGTAAGCTATCATCATTTCATGTACACTATCATGACATCATCATCATCATTTTTTATCATTACATCCGAACATCATCATCCTAAATATTGTATTCATCATCATTGTTAACTATCTCGATATCATCAATTAGCCTAAAGCAAGTTCACTAAGGTCTAATGGGCCTCAGCGGTTTCAGCCCATAGGAAAAACCCAACATGTTTATGAACCTAAGTAGAAAAAAAATTGGGCTTAAGGATGCTGGGCTTTGCTTGCTTAGTGGACTGACCAAAAGAAAACAAAAATAAATAACGTTATAGTTTGTAACCTGACTCCTTAAGCACCTCGTCTTCTTCTTTCATCCTCTTATTATCACAGTTTCATCATAATATCATAACATCATCATCATCTATAACAAAATCACGAATCATTCATTTCTATGTCACTAACTCGTCACTGTTTCCTCTTAATCAACAAGAAGCTTTGTTGAACCATGAATATATTTGTAACCCAAAACGTCATCATTCGAACAATCACCAACAGAACGAAAGTTCAAATAATCTTAACTTCAGCTTCTTTATATAGTTAACACTTGATAGGAAAAGAAAATTTTCTAATAACTAAATTACTTGTAATATGATAGTTTATAGATGACATGGTACACTTATGGTAATAAAGTCCATTCAAAATAAACAAGTCCCCTTTTATTCCCCATTTGTCGGCCATAATTCTCCACTGGTTCCACATGTTTCACTTTGTTTCTTTTTCACTTTTGTTGTAAAAATAAAATAATTAGAACTGCAGTAACACAACTTGGGTTTTAAGTGTTTGAGGGTTACTCGATGGTGGTGATTTTCGATGTTAAAACATAAATAAAAGTGAGAGGTGGCGATGGAGGTGATAAGGTGGTGGTTCGGGTGTAATGGTGATTGTAAGGTGGGGTGGTGTAGGTGCCTAAACAGAAACAATCGATGGTAGTAGCACTCAAACTAGACTGAAACAAAAAGCAAACGTGCAGTAGCAGTGGCTGTTCGAAAGGAAGAAAAAGAAAATATGAAAGTTGCAGGTTAGGATGATGGTTTGTGGTTGAGTTGAATGGTGATTGCAACAACAAAAAAATAAGTGGTTAGTTGTGTTGTTTGTTGTGGTCTTTGGGTGGTTCGAATCAGCTGCAGGAAAATAGAACCAATTAGTGGTGAAGGTTCGGTTACTGTAAACAAAACAGGAAACAAAATACAAGTTAGCAACTATAATAGTGATGAGTTGCTCTGATGGTTAGTGGAGACAAGGTGTAGGTTGTGAGGTGGTGTGGTGATCTCGGTTAACAATACCCAATGGTGATCGATTATGATGATGGTGGTGGTGGTTTTTATGGTATCATTATGATGGTGGTGCGAATGTGATTGTTTCGGTTTGATCCTTGTAACATCCCAACCCTTATGCAAACGAAATATGCAAAAATAAAAAAAAAATTGTTTGATCAGCTACTGGCGCGGCGCGCCATACCTGTCTGTCCAAAAAGTCTTGAAATGTGAAAAAGATTGGCCACTTCCCGACCTATTTAGACGAAATGCTTTTAACAACAAGTTCCAATATGTAAAACTAACACGATTCAAACATAAAATAAGTTTTACAAAGTGGGGCCCACATCGGTCGTTTTACGAGTTCATACAAAAGTTTGAGTTTCGACCACATTAGTTTAATTTCCAAATGACACTACGAGCACGGTGTTTGGGGTTAAACTACCCAAGTCTCGGTCAAACTCCAAAAGCTAACTCAATCCAAAAAGCGTCCCCCAATCAACAAAGCGGGATCTCTAATTCAAAATAATGCCCTTACCCTTGTCCACGCCGGAGCCTATAAAAAGATAAACAACGAGAGGGTAAGCTAACGCTTAGTGAATGCAATAATTATACACATACATATATAATATATCTATTTGCAAACACTTACACGCATACCGTATACATGCTAGCAAACACAATTAGCTTATCGTCATAAATACAAGCTATAACCTCCAATAACCAAACTAGCATAGCAATAGCATATTTAACTTGAACAAATATAATATGCTTACTCTACAACACAATAACCATGGTTAACTAATCGAACAAGGAACGGTGTTTAAAGACCGCCAGAGTTCATAACGACCATTAGTGCACTTAACACTTCGTACACTAACCCCACGGGTGGCATCTTAACACGTCGATACTTCACCCTGGGTGGCGTCTTAACACGTTGACACTTCACCCCGAGTGGTGTCTTAACACTTCAACACTTCACTCTTCATTTTACTTGAGGTGGCATCTTAACACATCGATACTTCACCTCGAGTGGCGCCTTAACACATCGGCACTTCATCCTTCAACTTACTCGGAGTGGCATCTTAGCACATCGATACTTCACTCTGGGTGGTGTCTTAACACGTCGACACTTCACCCCGGGTGGTGTCTTAACACTTCGACACTTCACCCGTCATATTACTTTGAGTGGTGTTTTAGCACATCGACACTTCACTCGTCACTTGAAATGTGGTGTCTTAGCACATCGACACTTCACATCTCACGCTACAACAAATAAATACATTATATTAATACGCATATAATTATTCCACTCACCTTACGCCTTCGGTGAATCGATAAACCAAGCTTGAAACTTCAAGGTAACGCACCTATTACAATGTACATATAATCAATCATTCATTCAAGTTGGTCAAACTCGCACACTCACCATTACTAGGTCATTTTGACCCATTTGGACACTTAACCCTAAAATTGGGTCAATTCACACCAAAACCCTAACATTAGCCATGATAGGTTTAAAACACCCTTCAACACAAGGTTTATGCATTAATCACAAACATTAACTAACCTAGGTCCATTTTGACCTGTTTGACCAATTTAAGGTCAACACACCCATTTCGGATCATCCACTAACCCACACAACACCCACTTACATACATATAGGTGTTCTAGCAATTTTACTAACTAATTAAGGCTTATAAACAACAATTTATACTTGAAAAACCCTAGTTAGTCATCTTTGAGTCTACATGACCCAATTTACCCACAAATGGGTTTTAAGTTCATCATCTACCCCAAACCCTAACCATTAATCAAATTAAACAAGGAAGTTAAGATTAGAGCATACCACTATGTGATGACCCGGAAATTTCTGACCAAATTTAAACTTAATCTTTGTATGATTAACATTTTCGACACGATAAGCAAAGTCTGTAAAACTGAATCTCAAAATTTTTGAATTACTTTTATATATTTAAATACCCTTCGGTTGTTTTCGACGATTCGCGAACAATTATATGTAAATAGATACATATATACTATAACATGAAAAGGTAACAATGTATTAATTGTTTGATACCGTACATTAAACTTATTGATTTAAATATCTATTTGAATATATATGATTTCAAGTTATTTAGTAAACGATAATAACATTAGATTATTGATTCAATTGATATTTAGATAAGTTAACTAAAGCGTTTAAGATGAACCAGTTAAACACTAATTTGTTACAGTGTTTTCAAATTGCCACATTACTCAAAATGCTACAGTGTTTTCGAAAATCACTATTTGCTACAGTGAAATTGACTTTGCTACAGTGAATTGCTACAGTAAAACGCTATTATAAAAATGTATTTTAACAAATAGCGAGACGATGATTTATAGAAGTAAATGACCAAAACACTCGAAAGTTTAAGATACACTTTGAGTGATATAATTAAGGGATAATTTAAGGCTATTGATAAGGCTAAAAAGGAACATATATTTCATAGCATTATCCCCCAAGAAAGACAGGATTTTAGTTGTAATTGTTCCATATTCAAGTAATATTCGTTTATATTTAATAAGTGCGAAGACAAAAGGCGAAAACGAAGAATTGAAGACGGAAAGGTCCAAAATGCTCAAATGTACAAGATACAATTAAAAAGGTTCAAATTATTGATGAAGAACGTCTAAAAAAATGACAAGAGTACAAGTTGCGGAACGCAAAGTACACGATATAAAATAGTACGCAAGGACGTCTGAAAATCCGGAACCGGGACCCGAGTCAAGAAGAAACGCCCGACGCAACGGACCAAAAATATCTAGTCTACTATGCACAAGAATAAAATATAATATATAAATAATTATATTAATTATTTATATATTTATATTTATTTTATATTATGTCGAAAAGCTAGGAGCCAAAACAATGTGAGCTGTCCCTGGTCCTCATGCGAGTCGCATGGCCAGAAGGCCATTTCCATGCGAGTCGCATGACTCCAGATTTCAGGCCACATCTATAAATTTCAGTGTTTTCGCTCGATTTAAATCACACACATACACAAATATATATATACTCCGTAATATTATTTATTATTTATTATTATTATTATTATTATTATTATTATTATTATTATTATTATTATTATTATTATTAATAAGATTATTATTAATCTTATTATTTTTTTATTATTATTAGTGTTATTATTTTTGCGATACAAAAATAATAATGTACAAAAAATATTACGACGGAGTGCTGTCCAAGTAATTTTCAAAATGAGTTTTCGAGCAAGCTAGAGCTAAGGAAATTATGGGTTATTGCCAAGGAGGTTATGGGTAATGTTCGGGGGTATTTTTTTTGTGAATCAAACCTCGTGTTTATCATCTCCGATGCGTCTACGTGCTTTCCTACAATATTGTATATCAATATTTAACTGTGAGTTTCATAAGATCCCTTTTACTCTCTACATTTTTGGGCTGAGAATACATGCAAATGCTTTGTTAACCAATATACAATATTTATATACGTGAGTTCATTTGCTCCCTTTTTACATATATTTTTGGGCTGAGAATACATGCGCTGTTTTATAAACTGTTTTACGAAATGGACACAAGTACATACTAAATTCTACACTGAGTTTAAACCGAAAATCCCTTAACTTTGGTAACTAGTAACTGCCGGTTATAAGAACTGGTGGGCGCGAGTAGTAGTATATGGATCCATAGGGCTTGATATCCCCGTCCGAGCTAGAGCACTAGCCTTTTAACGGACGTATGCTATTTGAGAAGCGTACACGTTGGTTTGCGTGTATTATTAAGATGATTATACAAAGGGTACAAATAATATAAGCATTAAAGTTTAGTTACCAGGGTGCTCAATTTTGTAGAACCGATTGATAAACGTTTCGGATGAAACAACTGAAATCTTGTGATTCACCTTTTATGTAAAACCTATTGATAACGTTTTAAATAAAACAACTGAACTTTTGTAATCCACATTGATATACGGATTATGTGTAATATTAAAACTATGAACTCACCAACCTTTGTGTTGACACTTGAAGCATGTTTATTCTCAGGATTCTAGAAGTCTTCCGCTGTTTGCTTATACGTGATACAAGATATGTGCTTGGAGTCATACATGCTATATACAAGAAACTTGCATTCACCAAACCATTACCATGTATCTTATTTTGACTGTATTGTCAACAGATGTATTATTGTAAACCATTAAATGGTGATTGTCTATACGTAGAAATCATCAGATGTTAAAAACCTGGAATTTATATATTCATTTATGAAATACCTTTTCAAACGAATACAATGTTACAAAATGTATCACATAGAGGTCAAATACCTCGCAATGAAATCAATGAATGACGTGTTCGTCCATATGGATTTGGAGCGATCGTCACACACTACTACCAAAATGAAGCTAGAGGATAGATGGACAATTTTAAAGCTTGCACTTAGACCCGATTCAACCTTCTTCTTCCTTATTTTGAGCTCTCTCACTCTAGACAAACCCTCTCTCTCTAAATTTGAATGGATGAGGTTGATGTAGGTGGAAATGGAGTTAATGAGGCCCCAACAACTGGTTTAGGGCCTTAAAGTCGGACCCCATGTGATTTTACCAATTTACCCCCAAAATATCTAATTTAAAAAGGAGGGAATCTGTCACAGACCAGTGGCGCGGCGCGCCAAAAGGCTGCGCGGCGCGCCAAATGCCCAGACCAGTTTCTGCCTTCTTTTTAAATTATGAAACGAACACCCACACTTCAAAGATCATATTTACACATATGTACGGTGAAATATTTGGGTCTTACAACTCTCTCCCACTTGAATCGGAGCGCGTCCTCGCGATCCAAGCCGCATGAAAAGAGGGAAGATAAACTAACACAAATTCTTCGGGCTCCCAAGTAAACTCGGAACCTTTACTATGACGCCATTGGACTTTAAAAGTCCTAACCTCCTTATGTCTCAACCTTTTGACCTTCTCATCGAGGATAGCAATCGGTTCCTCAATATACCCTAACTTATTATTTAGTTCAATCTCGTCTAATGGCACCCAAGATGAATCATCCGCAAGACACTTACGGAGATGAGAAACATGAAATGTATTATGAATCCCCGCAAACTCTTCAGGTAATTCCAAACGATATGCGACTTCACCAACACGATCTAAAAATTTAAATGGCCCAATAAACCGAGGAGCTAACTTTCCCCATTTTCGAAACCAAATAATCCCTTTCCATGGCGAAACCTTAAGCATTACCATGTCACCTTCTTGAAATTCGATCGTGCGTCTACGTTTATCGGCATACGACTTTTGTCTATCTTGAGCCTTCTTCAAATGATCCCGAATAATATCAATCTTGTTATTCGTCTCCAAAACCAAATCGGTACTCCCGATTTCTCTTTGACCCACGTCACCCCAACAAATTGGAGTTCGACACCTACGCCCATAAAGCATCTCATAAGGTGGCATCCCGATACTAGTGTGATAACTATTATTGTACGAGAATTCCACCAAAGGCAAATGCTCATCCCAACTACCACCGAAATCAATAATACACACCCGTAACATATCCTCCAATGTTTGATTCGTACGTTCAGTTTGACCGTCCATTTTAGGATGATACGCCATGCTCAATTTCAATTGTGTGCCCATATCTTCGTGAAACTTTTCCCAAAACCGAGATGTAAAACGAGTATCTCTATCTGAAACAATAGATATAGGAACCCCGTGTCTCGATACTACTTCCTTGACAAACAACTTAGCCAAGGCCTCCGATGATATTGCTTATTTAATGGGAAGAAACAAAGCACTTTTCGTCAATCGATCAACTATTACCCAAATCGAATCAAATTGGGTTCTCGCCATTTTAGGTAACTTTGTAATGAAATCCATGGTAATGTGCTCCCATTTCCACTTCGGGATTTCTAACGGTTGTAACTTACCATACGGCTTTTGGTGCTCGGCCTTAACTTGCAAACACGTGACGCATTGCTCGACATACTTCACAACATCACGTTTCATGCCCGGCCACCAATAATCCTTCCTCAAATCATGATACATTTTCGTCACGCCCAGATGAATGGAATACTTTGACTTATGTGCTTCATCAAGTAGCACCCGCCAGTAATCCCCCATCTTAGGCACCCACACCCTTCCTTGAAAAGATAACAAACCACGTGAACCCATAGTAATGAATTCCGATTGCCCCGCAATTCATTCCGCATGCTTGTTGTGAACGTAAGCCTCTATTTGAGTCACACCAAGTTTTTCGAGAAAATCGTTAGTAATAATCATATGTAACAATCCCAATCGTAACGCCGGGTGGTGATTCTTTCAACTTAACGCATCCGCGACCACATTCGCCTTGCCCAGATGATAAAGTATTTCACAATCATAATCTTTTACCACATCCATCCACCTACGTTGGCGATAATTCAAATATCGTTGATTGAAGAGGTGTTTCAAACTCTTATGATCCGAATAAATCGTACTCTTGACACCATACAAGTAATGGCGCCAAATTTTCAACGCATGCACAACTGCCGCCAACTCAAGATCATGATTCGGATATCTCGTTTCGTGTTCCTTTAGTTGTCGAGAGGCATAAGTGATGACTTTACCTCTTTGCATTAGAACACACCCGAGCCCATTTAACGAAGCATCACAATAAACCGTCATGTCTTCCACTCCTTCCGGCAACACTAACACTGGAGCTTGACACAACTTCTCTTTTAGCAATTGAAAAGCAATTTCTTGCTCGTTCTCCCAATTAAATCTCGCGTTCTTTCTCGTCAACTTCGTCAATGAAGAAGCGATCTTATAAAAGTCTTGGATAAACCGACGATAATAACCGGCCAATCCGAGAAAACTTTGGGACTCCGTAAGCGTAGTCGGTTGTCTCCAACTCTTCACCGTCTCTATCTTCCCTGGATCTACTTGAATACCGTCTTTGTTCACAATGTGGCTAAGGAATTGAACCTCCCTTAACCAAAATTCACATTTGGAGAACTTAGCATACAACTTCTCCTTTCGTAGCATCTTCAATACTTCGGGCAAATGACGTTCATGTTCGTTCATACTTTTCGAATAAACAAGTATATCGTCGATGAACACAATTACCGACTTGTCCAACATAGGTTGGCACACTCGGTTCATAAGGTCCATGAATGCTGCCGGTGCATTCGTAAGACCAAAAGGCATAACCACAAACTCAAAATGCCCATAACGCGTTCGAAAAGTCGTTTTCTCGATATCTTCCTCGCGGACCCGCATTTGGTGATAGCCGGACCGTAGGTCGATTTTAGAGAAATACGTTGCACCTTGGACTTGGTCAAACAAATCGTCAATCCTAGGCAATGGATAACAATTCTTGATCGTCACTTTATTCAACTCCAGGTAATCGATGCACATCCGCATACTACCATCCTTCTTTTTCACGAATAAAACCGGAGCGCCCCATGGCGAAGCACTCGGTCGAATAAAACCCTTCTCAAGTAACTCTTGGGTTTGATTTAACAACTCTTGTATTTCCATTGGCGCTAAACGATAAGGAGTTTTAGCAATGGGAGTAGCCCCCGGAACCAACTCAATGCGAAATTCAACTTGTCTTTTTGCCGTAACACCCGGTAACTCGTCCGGAAAAATGTCTTCGAATTCATTAACCACCGAAATTTTACGGATGGGTGGTGGCTCATCACGAGTATCAACAACATGGGCAAGAAAAGCCATGCCGCCACTAACAAGAAAAAGACGTGCCCGTGCAAAAGAACATATCGGCACGAGTCTTCTTCGCTTTTCGCCATGAATAAATAACTCTCCCCCACTTGGGGTCTTCGCACGAATAGACTTTTCATGGCATGCAATATCGGCTCTATTTTGATCGAGTCAATCCATACCCACAACGATATCAAAATCGCCCAAAGTCATAGGAATGAGATCAATTTTAAAGTTTTCGCCACCAAACACAACATCACAATTTTTACACACGTCAACCACTAGCACCGTCTTGCCGTCTGCTATTTCGAATTCTACCAGACGACTTAACTTAGCTAACAGTCTATTTAGTTTAGGCACAAATTTAGGAGACACAAACGATAAATTTGCACCGCTATCGAATAGAATCCTTGCCGGATTAGAATTAACCATAAAAGTACCTGAGACAACTTCGTTGGATTGCTTGGCTTCATCATTGGTCATCAAATAATTGTGACCCCTAGCCGTACCCGCCGCCTTCTCTAACCGCTTAACATTATCATTGCGCAACTCGGGACACTCGGGCCTTTTGTGCCCCTCCTTACCACAATTGAAACAAGTGATTTTGGTTGCGGGGGATAAACTTGGACATTCACGAGCCATGTGGCCCTTTTGTCCACAATTGTAACACGAATAAGAAAAATCCCTGGAAGCACCTTTCTTCCCACCACTAGCATTATCGAAACCCTTTTTGTTCTTTTTGTTCGAAAAGTTCGAATGGTTCGAACCTTCACTCTTTCTCTTGCCAAAAGTAAAGCCGCTCTTCCTCAATACGAGCGCCTCAAAACCCTTGGCCATATCAAATAACTCATCAAAAGTTTTCACCACCGTTACACTAATCTTATCTTGATAACAATCATTCAACGTTCGGTAAAAGTCTTCCTTCAACATCTTATCATTCCCGACATACTCCGGGCAAAATTGGGTCTTGGACAAAAACACGGATTTGAGAGTGTTCAAATCCATTGACCCTTGCCTCTAGGAACGTAACTCATCCTTAATCCTAGTAAGATCGGCCGAAGTTCGGTATTCCTTGAAAAATTCGGACTTGAATTCATCCCACGTGAATTCCATGCATTGCTCTTCGCCATAAACTTGGAGTTTTGCGTCCCACCACAACTTAGCATCACCCCTCAACATACCACACCCGTACCTTGTCTTCTTATCATGAGGACATTCACAAGTACGGAAGGCCCCCTCCATATCGGAGATCCAACGGGCACTCTTTAGAGGGTCTCGTTCACCTTCAAAGGTGGGAGGTTGAGAATCCTTGAAGTTCTTATAGAGAAAGTCCCGTCTTCCCACATTATCTTCGTGAAGAACGGCCTTCACTTGCTCCTTGACTACATTGACTAATTGCTCATCAATCGTATCTAGAAACATTTTCTTAACATCCTCGAGGAACTCCGCCTTTTGACGTTTAAAGATGGCCTCAACTTTGGCCGTGAACTCAGCGTCCTCACTCGTACTTCCATCATTGGTGTCGTGTCCATTTCTCATCTTCATTCTATAAAACGAAAAAGATTAAACAATGAAACGAAGGGACGTAACACATATGTATATACATATACACCACACTACCCCATCTTGCTCAACAATCGTCGTACATCGCTTGTTTGACACGATTTGAACCCGTAACAATGGTAGCTAATCATTGTTACGCGAGCACCTCGCATTAACTCACTAGTACCACGTCTATCTCGCTCGACGATTTTAAATACCACACAAAACAATAGCGCATGATTAGTTCACATAAACCTATACACTAATCAAAACCCGATTCGACCCAAAGTCCTACAAGTCCCGCATAACGCACACACAGAAAGTCTAAGTCTAGGCGCCTATCTCAAGTCACCTAAATCCCTTAGACCATGCTCTGATACCACTTGTAACAACCCAACATTTATGCAAATGAAATATGCAAAAATAAAAAAAAAATTGTTTGATCAGCTACTGGCGCGGCGCGCCAGAACCCCGCGCGGCGCGCCAAACCTGTCTATCCAAAAAGTCTTGAAACGTGAAAAAGATTGGCCACTTCTCGACCTATTTAGACGAAACACTTTTTACAACAAGTTCCAATATGTAAAACTAACAAGATTCAAACATAAAATAAGTTTTACAAAGTGGGGCCCACATCGGCCGTTTTACGAGTTCATACAAAAGTTTGAGTTTCAACCACATTAGTTTAATTTCTAAACGACACTATGAGCACGGTGTTTGGGGTTAAACTACCCAAGTCTCGGTCAAACTCCAAAAGCTAACTCAATCCAAAAAGCGTCCCCCAATCAACAAAGCGGGATCTCTAATTCAAAATAATGCCCTTACCCTTGTCCACGCCGGAGCCTATAAAAAGATAAACAATGAGAGGGTAAGCTAACGCTTAGTGAATGCAATAATTATACACATACATATATAATATATCTATTTTCAAACACTTACACGCATACCGTATACATGCTAGCAAACACAATTAGCTTATCGTCATAAATACAAGCTATAACCTCCAATAACCAAACTAGCATAGCAATAGCATATTTAACTTGAACAAATATAATATGCTTACTCTACAACACAATAACCATGGTTAACCAATCGAACAAGGAACGGTGTTTAAAGACCGTCGGAGTTCATAACTACCATTAGTTCACTTAACACTTCGTACACTAACCCCACGGGTGGCATCTTAACACGTCGATACTTCACCCTGGGTGGCGTCTTAACACGTCGACACTTCACCCCGAATGGTGTCTTAACACTTCGACACTTCACTCTTCATTTTACTTGAGGTGGCATCTTAACACATCGATACTTCACCTCGAGTGGCGCCTTAACACATCGGCACTTCACCCTTCAACTTACTCGTAGTGACATCTTAGCACATCGATACTTCACTCCGGGTGGTGTCTTAACACGTCGACACTTCACCCCGGGTGGTGTCTTAACACTTCGACACTTCACCCGTCATATTACTTTGAGCGGTGTCTTAGCACATCGACACTTCACTCGTCACGTGAAATGTGGTGTCTTAGCACATCGACACTTCACATCTCACGCTACAACAAATAAATACATTATATACCTACGCATATAATTATTCCACTCACCTTACGCCTTCGGTGAATCGATAAACCAAGCTTGAAACTTCAAGGTAACGCACCTATTACAATGAACATATAATCAATCATTCATTCAAGTTGGTCAAACTCACACACTCACCATTACTAGGTCATTTTGACCCATTTGGACACTTAACCCTAAAATTGGGTCAATTCACACCAAAACCCTAACATTAGCCATGATAGGTTTAAAACACCCTTCAACACAAGGTTTATGCATTAATCACAAACATTAACTAACCTAGGACCATTTTGACCCGTTTGACCAATTTAAGGTCAACACACCCATTTCGGGTCATCACTAACCCACACAACGCCCACTTACATACATATAGGTGTGCTAGCAATTTTACTAACTAATTAAGGCTTATAAACAACAATTTATACTTGAAAAACCCTAGTTAGTCATCTTTGAGTCTACACGACCCAATTTCACCCAATTTACCCACAAATGGGTTTTAAGTTCATCATCTACCCCAAACCCTAACCATTAATCAAATTAAACAAGGAAGTTAAGATTAGAGCATACCACTACTACCAAAACGAAGCTAGAGGATAGATGGACAACTTTAAAGCTTGCACTTAGACCCGATTCAACCTTCTTCTTCCTTATTTTGAGCTCTCTCACTCTAGACAAACCCTCTCTCTCTAAAATTGAATGGATGAGGTTGATGTAGGTGGAAATGGAGTTAATGAGGCCCCAACAACTGGTTTAGGGCCTTAAAGTCGGACCCCATGTGATTTTACCAATTTACTCCCAAAATATCTAATTTAAAAAGGAGGGAATCTGTCACAGACCAGTGGCGCGGCGCGCCAAAAGGCCGCGCGGCGCGCCAAACGCCCAGACCAGTTTCTGCCTTCTTTTTAAATTATGAAACGAACACCCACACTTCAAAGATCATATTTACACATATGTACGGTGAAATATTTGGGTCTTACAATCCTTTATTCGATGGAAAAGAAAACAAGCAATAGTTAACTTGATGGTGATAATGATTAAATGGTTTATGGTAGTAGTGGGAGATTGAGGGTGATGGTGGGTTTTAGTTTTTTTGTTGATCATTGAGCAAAGAAGACGGGTTATGGTTCTTCTTTTCTTTCATCTAATGCATCAGCATGTATATTTATCTATTTGTCGATTCAGTGAAAGAAAGAAGGAAGGAGCACTAATATAAATTTAAGTGTGGGGATAGCTTTGGTTTGATAGGAAGCAAAAGAAGCAGAGAATGTGTTCATTCTTATCCACATATATGTTTATATCTATATTATATAAGTAGGTAGAGTTATTTAAAGATTGATATTGATAGAAAATGATAGGTAACGAAAAGGTATTCAATTAACTACAGTGATAGTGTGATTGGCACAGTAGACCACAAAGCAGAATAAAATATCGATAATACGTCCATGAATCTCAATCTAAATTTTCAATAATAATAATATAATATTATTATAATATAATTTAAAATAAAAACGTGTGATTAAGTTAGCCGTCGTCTACTATTTCATTCACGGACTGAAATTCGTGCTCCGGTGATAATGGATAAAAGTACACAGAAAAATCCCAAATTTTTATATTAAACATCTTTATTTATTCTAATCATTATTTTATAAAAAAAACGGTCATTAATTGTTTAAAATTATTAATTAAATCAACTGTCCGTGCTCGATCCAGGGTAAAATATAAAAAGTGCTAAAATTTATTATTTACCTTCTAAATATATTTTAATAGGCTTATGATTCACATGACTCATTTTCGGATCACCGTTTATTTTATAATTATATAAGTTTAAATTTAGACTTGTCTAACCGGAACATCAAACGAGTATTACAATCATTTAATATTTATTTTTAATATATGTTTATGTATATATAGATATGTTTTAAATAATAATTATTATAATATCTTCATAACAACAACATTCAATATTTCATATTATACTTCCAATTATTATTTATATATACACACATATTTATTTACAAATAGTTGTTCGTGAATCGTCGGGAATGGTCGAAAGTCAAATGAATATATGAAACAGTTCAAAATTTTTGAGACTCAACCTAACAGACTTTGCTTATCGTGTCAAAATATTAAATCGTATCGAGAGTTTCATTTAAAATTAGTCGAAATTTTTCGGGTCGTCACAGTACCTAGCCGTTAAAGAAATTTTGTCCCGAAATTTGAGTGAGGTCATCATGGCTAACAATAAAAATGTTTTCATGACGATTATGAGTTGATAAATAGAGTTTTATCAATATTGAGTAATATTGATAAAATAATTCGATTACTCGAAACGTACGAGTGAAGCTATCCCAAAAGAGTGAAATGAGTAAATGTAGGTTTGTCTTAATCGGTGACATAGTCACGGTTGATTTCCAGAATTCAAGGAATTTAGAGGAAATCTTCGTAATAAGATTTGATACATCGGTAATCAAGGATATTAGGATCTACTTTAAATGCGATCATCTGTTTTGATTGCTCTATCGAATATTTTACTATAAATCCACCCCCTTCGTTTCCTTACAATTCACACCTTCTATTCTTTCTCCTTTAATTCATACTTTGAATCATTTATCAATATGCCCCATCTAGTTTTGGTTCTCGTTATACTTCTAACTTTCATATCTGTCATTCTACTTTTTTATCTGCCACCGGAGGAATCTATTCACTTCTACTATACTTTTAGTTTTATAGTGTTTTTAGTTCTCCCGTGTCTTTATGTTGCAATAAACATTGATATACACGGTTTGTAATTTATATGTTGTTATCAGGCTTTATATTCTCCTTTATATTTCGAAGCTCCATGCTTTTGTTTTCTCTTTCCGATTTTAAGTCAAGCGAATAATGGTCCAAAATTCGTAGGTATGAAGTTTCGAATGAACATGACTAATGTTCTAAGAGAGAGATTGTAATAACACGATCTTGATTTGTCAAATTACCAGAATATCCTGGAAAAATAGATTCATCAAGAAGATATGATCTTAATATGTTTGGAGATCAGGTAGAATGTAAGAGTCGTGTAGCATGGCACATGATGACGTTATAGTCTGTGAATCATCACGTTCCATTAGAAACTCAGCATGGCTTACTGTAATATAATCACATTGATCAAGTGTCATTATATTATACTAACTCATGCATCAGTTCCCAACACTACTTCAAAAACATTCATATATTAAATTCGAAGGTTCATAGAATATAGAAACTAAAACAGTTTCCTTTTATGACATAGTATAGATGTCGCGGAAAGATAATTAATATCGAACAAGAATATTTATGAAAATATCTTCATAAATATTGAGGATATTTATAATGAAAGATACGATGATATCTTAGAATTTATAATATCGAAGGATGATGAAGAAGATTTGTCCGTAAGGGTTTAGATTCAGAAGCAAGGTGTTTGCTAAAGATTTCATCGGAAGCAGAATCATCTGGATTCTTTATGTACAAGTTTAGTCCTTGTGATTTGTTCAGAGTCTCCTTCATGGTTTACTCAATCTGTTTTCTAGTACAAATTTTCTATTGAGTGTTTCCATCACTCCATTCTTTATCATCAAACTTTTGACTGTTAAGGCAGTCTTCAGTTTTCACTACTTTCTCAGCTTTTTTAAAACTCAAAAAACTGATTTCATAGGTTAAAGCGCTTTTCAGAAATTCAGAATTGAAGATCATAATTCTAGGAGATAAATGTTATATGTATACATATAACTGTTGATGTAGACAGGCGGCGAGATTTCAAAATACTGATTGCTGATTCTAGGTATTTAGTACGGAAATTCTCGTTATCATATGCAGATGAGTAGATGCTAGGGTTTCTATGAACATAATAACTCTTCAAAAAGTCAAAGATTAATGAAGTTGCTGGTAAGTTTACTGTTAATGTGGTGGAATATAAACGGTTTCCCGGTAACGAAGGTGAAGAGACAACGAATATATCAAGGTTATAATAGAGTTTATTCGAATGAAAAGTTGAAATTGATTTGTTGAAGCTGTGGCAAAATTGGCTAATTTGAAGAGGGATTGTAAAGTTATTTTTGGTAATAATAACGCCAAAGGAGCTAGCACAAGTACTTGTTAACGTTTACTCAAGTTCCGAGTGTTTTCAGGTGCGTAACAATATGCATCAATCTTTTCTTCCGTAGATTAAATGCAGTTGGTTCATCCTCTCGGTTGAGGTGTTTTCAAGAATCATGAAAGGTTTGAACGCAGATTATAATCGTCAAGATACAAATGAGCTTCAAGATGAAATCAAGTGGCAAACTTGAAGAATTGTTTAGTTTCATATGTTATAATCAATATTTTAATTCATTTTAATTGTCCAATGTTGGTAGTCCACGATCGATAGTCCACAGTTAACAGTCCAATAATTTATATATAGTTTAATATATAATATTCGAATTGATTAATATGTATCGTGACCCGTGTACATGTCTCAGACTCGATCACAACTCAAAGTATATATATTATTTGAGAATCAACCTCAACCCTGTATAGCTAACTCTATCATTATTACATATAGAGTGTCTATGGTTATTCCAAATAATATATATAGATGCGTCGATATGATATGTCAAAACCTTGTATACGTGTCCCGATATTTAAAATGCGTAAATAACAGTATTTAAATGACAATAAATAAAGTGCGTAAAATAAATAACAGAAATCAAATAACGATAAATAAAATTGCGAGAATTAAAATTGCGATAAATAAAATGTAATACGGAATTAACAGTTAGCTAGGAACAGTTAGCTAGGATTTCGTTAGCGTGGTTTCTTAACAAATTTTCTCATAGTTAATTTGTTTGTTTCTAACAAATTTTATTTTGTTAAATGTTTTCTTCATTATGCCACTCGTTGGATTCTGATAGGTCAAAATCCAAATATGAAATCGAATGAAAATGGTTATTCTGTGGTGAACGGATTCGTATATCTGTGGATGTAAGTAGGATAGTAAATGATCGTTGAATCAGATTCGAAGAATGTACAGTGTAACTTATTAATGTGAAATCTAAATATTTCTCGGGTATTACCTACCCGTTAAAATATATTCACCATTATCAGTTTGTACGAAAGAATTTTTAATTACAATCTTTATGAAAACATATATACATATATATTTTCTTCAGATGTAATCATGGATTTAATGAGTTAATATAGTATTAAACTCATTTGGTTTACAGTCAAAACTAGAATACATAATCTCTAAAACATTAGAGATTACATAATCGCCATGAAGAACGAAGATAATTGATGTAGAAAGATACGTAGAACGATGATTATACTCGGGGTACAGAATGAGATGTTGAGGCATGGATTGTTGATGGTACTGGTGCTGTTACTGATGGTACTGTTGGTGCCGGTGATGTTGTTGAAGCTGGTAAATTTTGCACCATATTCTCCAAATTTATTACTCGAGCGCGAAGCTCGTTGACTTCTTCTATTACACTTGGATGATTGTCGATTCAGACGAGTGGATGAATAAGATCTAGAATTGTGGATAGAATATAATCGTGTCAAGCTACTCTAGAAATGAGGCTGAAAATGATGTTTCGGATAGGTTCACCGGTAAGTGCTTCAGGTTCTTCGCCAAGAGGGGAATGTGGTGGATGGAAAGGATCGCCTTCTTCGCGTCTCCATCGGTTAAGTCGTCTACGAACCCATCAAATGAATTGGGGATAGCTGATTGGTTGATTCATTCTGGTGACGCTGCTTTCGGAGCTTAGGTGAATATCCATGTCGGAATAGCTGTCGGAATAACTATCGGAATAGCTATCGGCATCTGAGAGACTCGAACTGGTTGAGGGATTCATCTCGTACGATCAGATGAAGGATTTTCGAAAAGAAATAGATTATAGGATGTAGATTAGTAGCCTGCAATACATAGTTTACATATGCATATATAATACTAAAATCCTATAAGTTACGGAGGAATCTACGGAAGCTGTCAGGCAAAGGTAACAATAACAGATATGCTAAGATATGAATTTATCTATACACTGTCTATGCAATAGAGGCAGTAATACGTGTCTAGACCTTAAGGATGATAAGCAAATAATTTTTAACACTAAATGATAAGCAAAAATTTTGACATGCAGACACGGTCGAAGTCCAAACTCATTAATGCATCCTAACGACTTATCAGTTAGACACACTAATGCAGACCTGGTTCGCTAAGACCACCGCTCTGATACCACATGTCAAGACCCGTCCTAATCCATAAGAATGAATACAATAACATATGATTACATCGCGAGGTATTTGACCTCTATATGATACATTTTACAAACATTGCATTCGTTTTAAAAGACAATCTTTCATTACATCGAAAGTTGACAGGCATGCATACCATTTTGTAATATCCACCTATAAATGATCTAATCTGTCAGTTACTTAATCATAATCTTTACTGAACTCAACGACTTGAATGCAACGTCTTTTGAAATATGCCACGAATAATTCCAAGTAATATCTTTAAAATGAGCTAATGCACAGCGGAAGATTTCTTTAATACCTGAGAATAAACATGCTTTAAAGTGTCAACTAAAGGTTGGTGAGTTCATTAGTTTATCATAATCATTCATTTCCATCATTTTAATAGACCACAAGAATTTCATTTCCAGTTCTCATAAATATACGTCCCATGCATAGAGACAAAAAATCATTCATATGGATTAAACACCTGGTAACTGACATTAACAAGATGCATATAAGAATATCTCCTATCATTCCGAGAAATCCTTCGGACATGATAAAAACGAATTCGAAGTACTAAAGCATCCGGTACTTTGGATGGGGTTCGTTAGGCCCAATAGATCTATCTTTAGGATTCACGTCAATTAGTAGATCAGGTTACTAATTCTTAGGCTACCAAGCAAAAAGGGGCATATTCGGCTTCGATCATTCAACCATATAATGTAGTTTCGATTACTTGTGTCTATTTCATAAAACATTTATAAAAATTGCGCATGTATTCTCAGCCCAAAAATATAAAGGGTAAAAAGGCAAATGAAACTCACCATACGATATTTTGTAGTAAAAATATGCATACGACTATACTGAACAATGCAGGGTTGGCCTCGGATTCACGAACCTATATCAATTATGTATATTAACACATATAATAACAACTAACAAGTTTATATATTAATAATTTACATATCATATTACTAAATAAGTTATTTTTATCCTATATACTTTAAGTAGTAATTATTTATTTCTATAATACATTTATTAATATTAATGTAGTAAATACTTGTTAAAGTAGTTTAAAAATATAATATTTATCATTTATCATAATAATAATATATTAAAAATAGAAGTTTATTTCAAGATTCATATATGATAAGAATATATATATATATGTATTTTATTAATATATTTTATATATAGCTTACTTAATATCATTTTAATAATAAAAACTTAGTAATATGTAATTTTAATATATTTGTAATGTATTTTTGTAAAATAATATTTATTTGTAATAATAACAATAATAGTGATAAAAATAATGATAGTAATAATAATAAGAGTAATAAATAATACTACCTCACAAAAAAAGCTCCAAAAAGAAATAAACTGCCTCAGCCCGGTATCGAACCTGAGACCTCTCGGTTAACCCCAACACTCCAAACCAACTGCTCTGTCTATGCTTTTCTGATTTATTAGCGTTTTAAATTCTTTTAAACTATAATTGCCTGATGCCTTCTTCAAAATTCATTTAACATCATCATACTTATTTTACACAATCATCAATATCATCATTATCTTATGATCATTATTGTAATCATCTAATTATCATCTTAATCTCTAATTATCATCATCGTATAACAATTTTTATCATATTAATCGTCATCACACGCTCATCATAATCATTCTTTTTCCATGATCATCATTATGATTCACGTAAGCTATCATCATTTCATGTACACCATCATGACATCATCATCATCATTTTTATCATTACATCCGAACATCATCATCCTAAATATCGTATTCATCATCATTGTTAACTATCCCGATATCATCAATTAGCCTAAAGCAAGTTCACTAAGGTCTAATGGGCCTCAGCGGTTTTAGCCCATTAGAAAAACCCAACATGTTTATGAACCTAAGTAGAAAAAAAATTGGGCTTAAGGAAGTTGGGCTTTGCTTGCTTAGTGGACTGACCAAAAGAAAAAAAAATAACGTTATACTTTGTAACCTGACTCCTTAAGCACCTCGTCTTCTTCTTTCATCCTCTTATTATCACAGTTTCATCATAATATCATAACATCATCATCATCTATAACAAAATCACGAATCATTCATTTCTGTGTCACTAACTCGTCACTGTTTCTTCTTAATCAACAAAAAGCTTTGTTGAACCATGAATATATTTGCAACCCAAAACGTCATCATTCGAACAATCACCAACAGAACGAAAGTTCAAATATTCTTAACTTCGGCTTCTTTATTTAGTTAACACTTGATAGGAAAAGAAAATGTTCTAATAACTAAATTACTTGTAATATGATAGTTTATAGATGACATGGTACACTTATGGTAATAAAGTCCATTCATAATAAACAAGTCCCTTTTTATTCCCCATTTGTCGGCCATAATTCTCCACTGGTTCCACATGTTTCACTTTGTTTCTTTTTCACTTTTGTTGTAAAAATAAAATAATTAGAACTGCAGTAACACAACTTGGGTTGTAGGTGTTTGAGGGTTACTCGATGGTGGTGATTTTCGATGTTAAAACAGAAATAAAAGTTAGAGGTGGCAATGGAGGTGATAAGGTGGTGGTTCGGGTGTAATGGTGATTGCAAGGTGGGGTGGTGTAGGTGCCTAAATAGAAACAATCGATGGCAGTAGCACTCGAACTAGACTGAAACAAAAAGCAAACGTGCAGTAGCAGTGGCTGTTTGAAAGGAAGAAAAAGAAAATATGAAAGTTGCAGGTTTGGATGATGGTTTGTGGTTGAGTTGAATGGTGATTGCAACAACAAAAAAATAAGTGGTTAGTTGTGTTTTTTGTTGTGGTCTTTGGGTGGTTCGAATCAGCTGCATGAAAATAGAACCAATTAGTGGTGAAGGTTCGGTTTAGTACTGTAAACAAAACAGGAAACAAAATACAAGTTAGCAACTATAATAGTGATGAGTTGCTCTGATTGTTAGTGGAGACATGGTGTAGGTTGTGAGGTGGTGTGGTGATCTCGGTTAACAATACCCAATGGTGATCGATTATGTTTCGAGTAGTAGCAAGGAAGTAGAAAAATTAAAGAGGATTTAAGATGTTGTGTTGGTGGTTTTTATGGTATCATTATGATGATGGTGGTGCGAATGTGATTGTTTCAGTTTGATCCTTTATTCGATGGAAAAGAAAACAAGCAATAGTTAACTAGATGGTGATAATGATTAAATGGTTTATGGTAGTAGTGGGAGATTGAGGGTGATGGTGGGTTTTAGTTTTTTTGTTGATCATTGAGCAAAGAAGATGGGTTATGGTTCTTCTTTTCTTTCATCTACTGCATCAGCATGTATATGTATCTATATGTCGATTCAGTGAAAGAAGGAAGGAAGGAGCACTAATATAAATTTAAGTGTGGGGATAGCTTTGGTTTAATAGGAAGCAAAAGAAGCAGAGAATGTGTTCATTCTTTTCCACATATATGTTTATATCTATATTACTCCCTCCGTCCCTAAATTATTGTCCAGTATTCCATTTTGGGATGTCCCAAATTAATTGTCTACTTCCATAAATAGAAAGGAAAGGAGATATTTCATTGGTGGATCTGGAGAGAGAAGATATTTCATTGGTGGAGAAATAAAGTTAGTGGGATTTCCTAAAACTGTGTGTTTTTTGTCTGGGGACAATTAATCTGGGACGGAGGGAGTATATAAGTAGGTAGAGTTATTTAAAGATTGATATTGATAGAAAATGATAGGTAACGAAAAGGTATTCAATTAACTACAGTGATAGTGTGATTGGCACAGTAGACCAAAAAGACCAAAAAGCAGAATAAAATATCGATAATACGTCCATGAATCTCAATCTAAATTTTCAATAATAATAATATAATATTATTATAATATAATTTAAAATAAAAACGTGTGATTAAGTTAGCCGTCGTCTACTATTTCATTCACGGACTGAAATTCGTGCTCCGGTGATAATGGATAAAAGTACACAGAAAAATCCCAAATTTTTATATTAAACATCTTTATTTATTCTAATCATTATTTTATAAAAAAAACGGTCATTAATTGTTTAAAATTATTAATTAAATCAACTGTCCGCGCTCGATCCAGAGTAAAATATAAAAAGTGTTAAAATTTATTATTTACCTTCTAAATATATTTTTAGTAGGCCTATGATTCACATGACTCATTTTCGGATCACCGTTTATTTTATAATTATATAAGTTTAAATTTAGACTTGTCTAATATCAATCGGAACATCAAACGAGTATTACAATCATTTAATATTTATTTTTAATATATGTTTATGTATATATAGATATATTTTAAATAATAATTATTATAATATCTTCATAACAACAACATTCAATATTTCATATTATACTTCCAATTATTATTTATATATATACACACATATTTATTTACAAATAGTTGTTCGTGAATCGTCGGGAATGGTCGAAAGTCAAATGAATATACAGTTCAAAATTTTTGAGACTCAACCTAACAGACTTTGCTTATCGTGTCAAAATATTAAATCGTATCGAGAGTTTGATTTAAAATTAGTCGAAATTTTCCGGGTCGTCACAGTGCAACTTCCCTGTTTGGCTTTTCCGAAAGTCCCATCAGCTACAACATCAGTTTCCACCACACAACCTGCATCAACGCCAAACCACTGCACATGTGTAATTGTGGAACCACTAACGAACATCCCTTTCCACGGTGGTGCGGACACACCATGAGGATGGTGTGACTTCAGAGGAATTCGTCACTCTCCGTAACAACGGAGACATCATTAGCGCCTTTAGAGCCATTTACCGATTTAGCTCCACCTAGACAATTAACCCTTACATGCCCAGTTTTTCCGCACCTCCAGCATACCAGATTCTTCCCAGAGTTTCTCTTTCGCCTATCCGAGCACAACACTATCGTATCTCCTGATGACGAGACCCCGTTACCTTCCAGTATTTTCTCCTCGGATAGGAGCTTGCTAGTAACGTCTTCAAACTTCAGAGTTTTCTTCCCATACATCAAAATAGGTTTCGTGTGTTCATAAGACGATGATAAAGATAATATCAACCTCAAAGCTTTATCTTCATTATCCGTTTTAACTCCAATAGCCTCCAGTTCTGAAACAATACCGTTAAGAATACTTAGATGATCTGAAATCTTTGAACCCCCATCCATACGCAGAGTTTGAAATTGTTCTTTAAGATACAACCGATTTGAGATGCCCTTGCCCTGGTACAACTGCTCTAGTTTAACCTAAAGCTCATTTGCCGTTGATAACCCGTGCACATTTGCAAGCACATTCTTTGCAAGACACAAACGATTCGCACTTGCTGCCCTCAAATCCATATCATCCCATTCTTCTTCATCGAACTTACTGCTAGAATCACTGCCGGGAACAAATGTGGGTTTACCTTTCAATGCCTTGTGTAACCCGGACTGAATCAACACATCCTTGACTTGAACCTGCCATAAGCCAAAATTGATCCTCCCATCAAATTTCTCTACATCAAACCTCATTGGACTGAACTTCGACATCGTATCCGTATCCTATAAACAACACTTTCTCTGATTTTGCTCACGTTTCGACTGGCCGACAGATGTAGTGGAGTGGCGCACAGGATCCGTTAAATTGGAAAATCCAACACCCGGTCCACTACAAATTCTAGACACCACTTACTCCGAATCAGTAAAAATATTGTCTAACCAGATACCCTATACGATCAATGGAACTTGTTTCTGATGTGGACGATCCACTCCCGTGGCAACCACAGAGCATACTCTGACTCATATAACCGAGACCCTCGTCAAACCTGACGCTCTGATACCAGTTGTTGGGAAATTACGGCCTCACTAATTCCCAACAAACATCCAATGAAAAACAGAAAAGAAATAAGAACAATACACAACACAAGATTTAACGTAGAAACTCCAAAACAGGAGAAAAAACCACCGGCCCCCCAAAGAGAGAAATACACTATCACAAATTGTTACAATGATATAGACGACTCTCTTAAGCCAACTACACTCTCCAAAATATTTAACTAATACAACTCTCAAACAAGGGTAAGAAAGAAAGAAATAATCAAATACTTAAAGTGTATTGATTGGTGCAAATTGGAATGAAGACTTAGCCCTCCTTTTATAACCAAGTCACCTACCTCCAACTTTCTCCTCCCACCTATGTGGGATAACATCATTCACAAAGTAACCATATCAATTTTTCTATCAAAAAATAAAACCAGCGGAGGAAAACCAAGATTGACTCGCATTGAGTCAATAATATCTAAAGGAAGCTTTTTTGCTCGTGTGAGCATTAACAATTTTGCTAACCTCTCAGCCATGTCTTATCATTACGGGATGAATTATGAATCTTTGATTCTTCATTTTGAATGGTTAAAGCTTGCGGGCTGAGTTCAACGTGAGGGAGGAAAAATAGTTGGGAAGATTTGAAAAATCGAGTGGTATTTTTGAAAAAATTAGTTGCAGTTGTAGGGAGATTAAACAACAGTATACACATGTTGATCTAATTACAAGATTTATAACAAAGAACAAATTTACACACACAATTATTATGTTAAAACTTAAAAGAAAACCCAACACTGCCACAGATTATTATATTTCATCAAAACAAGAAACTATCACCAACAAATTAGGTTTTTATTAGAGCTGGCATATTGGAGAAGTTTGTATGTATTAGGGGGGTCAAAACAGGTTAAGACCTGACTGGGCAACGTTCAGGAATGAGTCAGAATTGTAGACGAATTATGACGGATGTTAGAACGGTCTAGACTCGATCTAAAGGCGGAATTCAATAGAACGAGGGTTAATCGAGTTACGGGTCGTTATCGGGACCGAAATAGCCAAACCTAGACTTCAAACTAGATTAGAACGGTGCCTAAACGTTGTAAATTGGTGGATTGGAGGTAGGAGATGATTACAGAGCAGACAGGGTCGATTAGGTTGATTGGAATGCGACACCTAAGAATGAAACAAGAAACCCGTATATATACTGCATGCAGGGACAGTCGATCGACTGACCTCGACAGTCGGTCGACTATCATATTTAGTCGATCGTTGATCAACTTACACTGACCTAGCACTATCGGTCGACAGTGGCTACAGTCGATCGTCTGACGTCGTCTGCCGGTCGACTATCTGCTCAGTTTAACTATTGATGAAAACGTTTACGCACAATATCAAACATTCAATACTCAATAGTCACAACTCACAAATGTTATTACATGATCAAGTGTATAAGACTGAATTACATCATAAAGTATATCGAACTATGAATTAACAATATGCACCAACAAGAATGGATGACGGATCATGTGTCAAACTAGCCGGGCTGACCCGATGTACTAACCCCCTTTTCTTCTAAAGCGCAGGTAACATTCAACCCATTTGACCTTTTTTGATAAAACATAGTCTTAATCCGGATAATTAATAACATAATCAACTAATTAATAACATCTATTGAAGTTTCATTAATAGATCAACTGTTGTGCAATAAAAAATTTATTAACTGAATTGTTATATAGCACTTCCAAGCACTCTTAAGCTAAAAGAGACACAGTTTCAAAAAAATGTTACCACCATTGCAATTCATTTTGCTAGAGGAACAAAAACTACATCCTGATGTTAACGATGATATCAACCAAATCCAGTTCTAAACAAATCTTCAACCAAAAACTATATGAATTTCAACAAAAAAATCTGAGTGCTTCATATACTATTAATGTACGTGATCACCTATTTAGCTTATGCAGATCAAATTCCCATGCATATGTCAACTGCAACAAAATCTGAGTTAAAACCACCTCATTTAAATTCTTTTTTTGGGTTTCTATCCCAGGCGACAACCGCATTGGGTTTCCAATAGCCTCATTTAAATTCACCAAAATCTCTTCTTTACATTCCATTGGTAGTTCCACAATGTCCGTTCCGTTCTCTATAATCATATCGACCAACTGCACATAACAAAGAATGAAATAGAAAATGTCAGTCCATATTAAAGAACCTGTTGAAATTGGCTATTTGTTGCTAATAATTTAGGGTAGGGTCCATCCAACATTCAGTGTGTTTGTTTTTGACATCTGAATTACAATTGATGCTAAATCCTTCAGCACAACTATTCAGAGTTAAACTATTTATCCAAATGTAAGTCCCTATTCAAATCATTTAGTGCTTAATCATTATGTTTTATTAAACGCACCCTAAAACTTCCATGTATGGTACTACTGGTTTGTCTTCGGGTGATTATATGAAAGATAATAACTTTTTCAATATAAAATGATAAATAGTAAGTCAAACCTGTTGAAGCCAGGACAAGCCGATACCAAGCGCGTTTTCGTCAGGAAGAAACAGAAACTCAGCAACAGCAAACAAAACTTCAGTCCCGAGTTCACTCGAGAGCTGATCAATTACCGGGCCCGTTTAGTTCATTAACTTCCAAAGTAATCAATCATCTCCCGTGGTTAAAACTTCAAGGAAAGCCGTATCAGCATCACCCACGCTAAGCGCATCCACGGCATTATTCCAAGCTGTCCTCAGTTCCTCAGATCCCATTACTGCTTCATCCGTCATTTCGGGAACCGCTACTCTGGCGGGCCCATTGTCATCACTCGCCACGTTAATTGCTTCCAACGTAGCTTCTTCATTCAAAGCTTGCCAAACACTTGTAGGCGGCGGGCCCACCATGAACTTAGATCCCCCCAACCTCTCCTAATAACGGGCTCAGTTTCGTTTTGAGAATTAAGTGGCCTAACCATCTATACCTCTCCTTAAACCCATTTGTGAATTTCTGCCCACGTATGAAGGATAGTCCGAATTTTCGGGCCCGTTTTCTCTCCATGAAGATCCTCTACCTCTCATACTTGAACCCATGTAAGAAATCTGATCATCGTTTCTACCTAACTTGGTATTGGGATGATCGGAAAAACCGTTGTACTTGCCTAATGGTCGACCCGATTCCTCAAATCCCATCATCATATAATTTCCACCTCTTCGATTGATACCCGATAGTGACAGATCATCGGCCATGTCTTTAACTACTCGCTTAAGACCATCCACTTTCTTCGACAGAGTCGAAATGTCATCACGACATCCACCAACGGAATCCTGCAATAGCAACAAAAACCTTTTCACATAAGAACATGCAAACTAGAAGTGGCAATTTCAACCCATTTGTATGAAAATAAGTCAAAGTCTAGTTTGAAATCTATTAGACTAACAGGTAAAAATAAAAAAAATAAACAGGCCCAGTGGTAAAACTCTTCTGAAGTGGTATTGTTTACAATGTTGTACATTGTTTTATCTAAAATAAATTAGATTAGATTAGATTTTTATTAATATAATATTCAGTAATTCAATTTCCATAATTAACAGATACCTGAAACATGTTCATGAGATGAGCCTGTTGCCTCTCGAGTTTTAGTAATTGCATCTGAATAGCCAACCTACTTCCATTATTATTATTCCAAAATCCCTCCCTTTGACTCAGGCCATTTATATCTTCGAATTCTCGCCTTATAGAAACCCGTCTTTCTTCAAGTCTTTGAAAGAAGTCGGGGTTTAGTTCTTTATCACTCAAAGCAGGTGCTTTCTTTTTCAAGATTCCTGAAGCCTTTTCAGGTATGTTACGACCGTCGGGATCATCATTCTTTGGTGGGGCCTCTGTTTTTCCTTCATCCGACTTAACTAGTTTAGAATCTTCACCATCTAAAGGATTGACAAACATTCACACATTATTAAAAATATGGAATTTTCTAACAACGGCCCTTAGGGTGGTCAATAACCGTGCATGAATGAATTGTACATAACGGTTATATGTTGACTTTCAATGGACGGTTATTACATTGTACAACCCTTTTATGCACGTTAACGACCTAAAGAGGTGGGTTGGTCAAAATGAGACATAAACCACAATGTTTGTGTATTATTAATACTAATACTCATAAGCTTATACATTAATTTGTATATATAGAGACACTTAAACTAAACCCTAGAGCCCACTATAGTGGCCAGGTATAATAGGTAAATTTTGTATGGGTTGACCAGTTATAATTATGAGGAGGTCGCCTGCTTTCAAATACACTCGGGACAAACTGTTGAAGGTGTGAAGAATTTGATCAAAGGAACAAGTCGAAGAGCTTGACTTGATGAAAGTCATAGGGAGCTTGACTTGGTGAACAAGTCGTAGGGAGCTTAACTTGGTGAACAAGTTTTAGGGAGCTTGACTTGGTGAATAAGTCGTAGAGATCTTGTTGCCTTAATTAAATCTTCTAGTAGGAATGGAATATGAAGCAAGTAATAGATATTTATGGAATGTCTTTTGCTTGAAGGACAAGTTTAACTTGGTGGACAAGTTTAACTCTTCCTATAAATTGTAACCCCTAGCCTCATTGTAATGTGTGCACGAAATTAATAGAAGAAAAATCTCTGGTTTGCGCTCGTGGAGTAAACCCTTCTCCGTGTTTTGGAGTTGGGATATAACCACGTTAAATACCCGTGTCGTTTGTACTTTATTTATCGTTATGCTTTAATTATTCGTTTGTCGTTTGTGGGTTAGTGATTCGCATAAATCACTTGTCTTGTTAGGGCTTACCGAATTCCTAACAAGTGGTATCAGAGCTTTAAGGTTCGAAGACGGGCACGATGGCGATTTGAAAGCAAGATATTCGATTCGTTTGATGATTTGGGTTTTTCATCAAGGTTAGATCAAAGACAGGGTTGTGTGTCTTGCAACTTGTGTCAAGATCTAGAGAAGGTCTTGTTGCAGAAGACAAAGAAGAGATTATTCGGGAAGATACGGGTGTCGGATCTAAGTTATCATTCCTTGCGGTCCCGTTCGAGGGAATGATGAACTTTTCAAAATTCGGATTCTACTGTGCAGCTGGAGGAGAAAATTGTAACACGTTCGTTAACCGTTGGATCGGTTTAAAATTTTAATCGAAGGTGCTAGATACATAGTTCTAGTGACCATAAAAATTTCAGGATGATTGGACAGTTACATTTCAAGATATGATTTTTTGAATGATTCTGTTCAAAGTTTTGTTACGAAGCTGTTAGAGAAGAAAAATCATTACGGGTTCGTTAACGGTCGGATCGCCTTGAAACTTTTATTGTAAGTAAAAGACGTACAGATCTAGTCGTGGTCAAAATTTGACGGTGATCAGACTGTTAGATCTGGAGTTATGTTTTTTGGAAGTTGTAGTTGTTCGGGTTTGGAGCTGCAGTGAGAGAAAAATCATAGAGGGTTCGTCTATCGTTGGATCGATGTGAACCTTGGACTGTAGGTTCCAGAAGTACGGATCTAAGAGTGGTAAAACTTTGGTGATGATCAGACCGTTGGATCTTAAGATACGATTTTTTAAGTTGCAGCAGTTTAATGAGAGAGTTCCGGTTTTAATGTTGCGAGTGGCAAGATGATTTGTTTTGCGAATCTTCGGGCGATAAAGGCTGTGATTTTTTTCAGAGATGTAGGTTTGTTACGGGAGCCAAATATATTCCGAATGTGATGGACGGCGTCGTGGGCGCACCTCTCAGCGCGCGTGCGTTCTCCTGGTAACGTTGAGTTGATCCTGGAGTCTTGTATCGAAATCTCACTGGTCCACACACAGACAGTTGGGAGTTCCATTTGGTGGCGGTAAAGATTGGGTCCGAACTATCTTTGGAAGGGAGGCTCATATGGATTTGGGTTTGAGGGGAGGTTTGTTTTGGGTGCAAACCTTAGTCATACATCGAATATTGGGAAGAAACAAGTGTGTGTGCTTAAGAAGTTGGTTTCTCTCAGGTTTGGGCAGTAAGGTAGCAAACAGTGGGACATTCGTTTGAAAATCAACAGTGAGAGTTATTGTGAAGGTTGGATACTTGCAGGTTGTAGTCTGAATGTGTGGATAGCGGAACGTGACATTTGCAGCATGTCGACGGTTGGCTTAACCCGTTGGTTGGCACACGCGGTTGTGCATCCTCGGTTGATGAGTTGATCTTGGAGCCTTGTACCGTAACTAGACTTGATGTGGTCCCATTCAAGTTGTGTTTCGAGGTTACGGCAGGTACTAAAGAAGGTCGGAACTTGTCTATCATTGGAGAAAGGCCTAGTTGAACTTAGGTTTGAGGGGAGGATTATTAGTTTGCAAACCAAAGTCCAACATCAGATTATTGAACGGGTTGACCAATGTATTTGGTCGAATATTCCATAGTATTTTGGAGTATGTGGGCAGGGTTAGCTTCTCTCACTGAAGAAATTGGTTTGAAGTTGTTGGATAGGACGTGTTCGACTGTGGCTCGGGTTTGGGTGATGGTTTGTTCAACAAAGCGAGCAGTTTCTTATGGGTGACCAATTAGGAATCTTCAGGTGATGGTAGAAGTGGATAATCTTGTAAGTCCTGGAACTTGAGCTTTCTAGAGGGTGTCGGGAATTCGATGGGAATTTGGTAACCGACGGACTAGTGGGAGTTTGACGACTAATAGGAGTTATGGAGACGGTTATGCAATGTGGGTCTCTGGTATTCACATGATTAGTGCGTATAATACTAGGGTACTTGGATGCTGCAAACATACCCTCGAATGGAAAATAGATTTGCAACTGACTTGTGGAACAAACCAGATTCTTCTCAGATAGCCACGATTTTATTTCTTACTCGTACAGTGGGAGTGTGTTTGGGATGAGAAAATGGGGTTTGTGAAATTCATAGCTATGAGGTGGGTCAGTGTACCAGCGCGAAAGCGGTAGAAGTTCAAAGGTGTAGATTTTAAGGTTTTGCATTCTCACTGGAGCCTTAATGAATAGTCTACAAAGAGGTCGTCTGTTGGGTTTTCTGATTGCTGGTAAAAGGAAATCATAGATAGACGGGAAATCCTGTACGAGGGTGATCATTGACATGTGTGTTCGGGATTGGACATGTCTAGAGTGATCGGTGAGGCGGTGTAGTCTCATGAAGAATCCTATAATTGAAGAGTTGCATACTTCAATTGATCTTCTTGTGTAAGAAGATGGTGGTGCAAGAAACCGAGATGGAACATGATAGTAACTGGAGATCGGGTTGAAGTTTAGCGGTTTTGATGTCGAAAGACTTCCTTCCCTCCGGTGTGGAAGAGTGGTGTGACCCGGATGTTTGATTTCGGCGGTATCAAAAGTCGTAGCTGAGAGGAGATCGGGAGTTGCTATGGGTGTTTGAACAACATTGACAGTTGAGGCGGTTATTGGTTTCTAGTTCCGACAAGTAGTGTTGAAGACCTTGTATCGAAAGTCTACTCATTCGACGTATGTGATGAGTGTGCGTGTCCCAAATGGAGTTTGGCGGTATAATGGTGGTTTGACTTTCTTGGATGGAATGGAGATTGATGTTCGGGTATCTTCAAGTGGGAGATTGTTGAGTAGTGAAGAGTTTGCTCAAAGTCTTCAAGTGGGAGATTGTTGAAGGTGTGAAGAATTTGATCAAAGGAACAAGTCGAAGAGAGCTTGACTTGATGAAAGTCGTAGGGAGCTTGACTTGGTGAACAAGTCGTAGGGAGCTTAACTTGGTGAACAAGTTGTAGGGAGCTTGACTTGGTGAACAAGTCGTAGAGATCTTGTTGCCTTAATTAAATCTTCTAGTATGAATGGAGTATGAAGCAAGTAATAGATATTTTTGGAATGTCTTTTGCTTAAAGGACAAGTTTAACTTGGTGGACAAGTTTAACTCTTCCTATAAATTGTAACCCCTAGCCTCATTGTAATGTGTGCACGGAATTAATAGAAGAAAAATCTCTGGTTTGCGCCCGTGAAGTAAACCCTTCTCCGTGTTTTGGAGTTGGGATATAACCACGTTAAATACCCGTTTCGTTTGTACTTTATTTATCGTTATGCTTTAATTATTCGTTTGTCATTTGTGGGTTAGTGATTCGCATAAATCACTTGTCTTGTTAGGGCCTACCGAATTCCTAACACAAACAACTTTCAACCTTTATAAAACATTTGACCCATATCCTATTTAGTAACAAATTTTGTTTCAACCCAAATTACCACCTTAAGTATTACAATACCTAACAAAGAGAATGATATATACCATGACCAGATGCTTTCTGATCTTCAGAACCACCCAAAAAACCTCGCCATTGTTGCAAAGCTTCTATTATACTGTCTCTTGCAGGTTTTATCTGCAGCAATACACGATAGATTCTAGTTATATACTGACTTTGAAGAGGGAAAAGTTTGACTTATTTTAGGTTAACCTTATCAAAGCGGCAAGCCTCGAGGGCGGTTATAGTAGGCCCTGTCTTTCCTACAATTAAGCTGCTTGAATGCAAAGCCAAAGCGTTTAATGTATCAGCGGCTGCTTTACAAGTTGCCCAATCAGGAATCGGTAAGACAATCTTGAATACTTTGTAGCAGTGGCTCCAAGCCTTGTGTAAAGATAGCAGTACAGCACCAACCTAATAAACCAGTATACGTAAAAGTTTTATTGAATGTTTGAATGGATGTTTTCTTGTTTACTTGAAAGTTATTGTGATGTTGAATAATAATCAGACAATGATGTACTTTAGCGTCTGATGATACTGATTACTTAAACAAGTGTTAGATGATATCACGAGTCAATCAAACTCAATTAAATGAAAAGGTTATCGTATAATCTAATTTAGCCTTCGATCAACAGCTTTGTTGCACCTAGCATGAAACTCACTAACCAACACTGAAGGATTGATCCTTGTACAATAAGATAATCTAATTTAGCCTTTGATAAACAGCTTTGTTGCAACAAACATGTTATAATATAATCATATTAAAATAGAGAGATCGGGTGGGTAAACCTGAGAAAGTGTAGAAACCACTTGCAAAAGTGCACATTTAGCCAAGAAATTAGGGTTATTAAGATACTTGCAGATCCTAACACAAAGCTTCTGAAAAGCCAAAATAGGTGGTTCAGAAGCCATATCCACCATTTTAGCCAAACACATTGCTGCACCAGCTTGAACCCCTTTATTATTTTGATCATTCAAGGCTTCAAATAATGGCTTCACAAACAACGTAACAACAGAAACCCCATTTTCCCCTTTCAAATACAAACAATAAAGTTGTCCAATTGCATCACGACACGTGTCTTTAACACCTGAATCTGGGTCTTTATGCCTTTTAACAATGTGGGCTATAATCTTTATTAAATGAGTAGATGCTAATTCAGTATGACTTGCACATACGAAGTGAAGTGAAGTAAATGAATGGGAAATTCCCCAAAATACACTTTTTTAAAAAGTTTTATTCCAAAATACACTTTTTGATAATAAAAAATTGTCTATTTACACCATTAAGTCGACCACCCTTTGGGTCGACTACCTCTATACCCGATCGACCACACCAAATTTAAATGTGGTCGACCATCATTTATAACTGGCAAGGTCGACTTCTGTTGGCTATCGGTCGACCTTGAAGTCGACCCCAAAAAACACGGGCGACCTTAATGATGGTCGAGTATACAAAAAGACACTGAAATAGCGAGTTTGGATAACAAAATTCAAATTTCAACTCTAACATTGCAGATTCAAACCTGATTCATCAACCCTCATTCATTGCAGATTCAATCAAGAGATCACTTCAATAGTTTGTAGATAAACCCTAATTCCATCGTCAGTGTATCTATTTCGTCCCTAGATTCAATCAAGAGTTCCCTTCAAAAATGACAGATATTGAGGTAAATATGTGTATATATGTATATCTATGTATGGGTCCCTGTATTTATATATATGTGTGTATGGATGTATTTGTATGTGTGTACATGTCAGTATATGATAGGTATCTGTAATTGTATATGTATATGTAAATGTATATGTATATGTATATGTATATGTATATGTATATGTATATGTATATGTATATGTATATGTATATGTATATGTATATGTATATGTAACTATAGATATACAATTCTCCCATTGTTTTTGCTAAAGTGTATATATCTGTATATGGTTATGGGGATGCCTTAGGTCAGAAGATCACTTGCATACTCGACCATTCAAAGGGTCGACTTCCAAAAACATACACTATAGTCGACCCCATTTTGGGTCGCCTATAGTTGAATAAAACTTTAGTCGACCAAAAAGAAGGTCGACTATAGTGTATTTACTTTTCAATTGTATGTACCTGTATGTATGTGTATGTATATTAACATTTATGTATAATGACATTATCATTGTCTGATTACAAGTTTGGTTCGAGGCCAAGGTCACCATTCAAAGCAAGATGTCTCTTATAAGGGAGATTAAGAACAAACTCACTCCGGCTCAGACAAAGATTTTCAGAGAGACGTGTTTCGGTCATTGGTTAGATATAAAGTGTGATAACAATGATCCTGGATACATACATTGCTTATTAATGAATCAGACTGACCGTCCGAAAAAGTTTGTAATCAACGGACGCGAAATATGTGAGGAGCCAGAAGAGCTATGGTTTCGAGTTACCCGAGACCATGTCATTAGGTGTGGTAGATGTGAGTTTTGCTTGGTTACCGGGATGTGGTTTGGTCCAGTTACATCTTTTATAGATTGGATAGGTCAAGAGAGGTCGGATTTTGACCACTCGGTTTCATCTCGTGTTTTTATTAAACGACATAGTGGTCAACGTCATATTTCGGAGTTTCACGACGCCTTTTTTAAAGATGAGTTGAAAGGAACTGACAAGGATAAGGTCATAGTCGCCATTGCGTTGATAATTAACTTATGCTTCCTTGGGAAGCAGTTGCGGGATAGCGTAAACGATGACATGCTTCTTTTATTAGAGGACTTTGAGTTGATGAACAAGTATCAGTGGGGTTCTTTCTTATGGACCAAACTTTACAATAGTTTGCATCACGTGTTAGTACCTTATAAAGAGAGGGTAGCAGATAAAACCCGGATGGGGGTAATGACATACCATTTGAGCGGCTTCACTTGGGCGTTTAAGGTAGTAATCCGTACTTATGAATTTTAAGCAATTAACATGTTTCATATTTAACCAAATTTGGTTTTTGTTTGTAGATGTGGATATGGGAGGCATACAAACACCGAATAAAAGCATATGCTTTCAAGCCGAAAAGTGAAGGCATACCTCGTGGAATCCACTGGAAACGGAAGAAAAAAGTCATGGGCTGGAATGAGTACGTTGAGTTGATGCAACTCCCGGTGAGTATAATTATACCAAAATATTTATGTATGTGTTATGTTTATATGTATGTGTATATCTATATGTATATGTAATTGTATATGTATGTGTATATGTAACTGTATATGTATATGTATATGTATCTGTATTTGTATATGTAACTGTATATGTATCTGTATATGTATATGTAATTGTAACTGTATATGTATATGTACATGTATATGTGTATGTATATGTATATGTATATGTATATGTATATGTATATGTATATGTATATGTATATGTATATGTATATGTATATGTATATGTATATGTATATGAATATGTGTATGAATAGGTGTATGAATATGTGTATGACAGGATGATATCCCGGACGAAGAACGACCTCTCAATCGTTTGAGGCCCACCAACACAGAGGTTAAGTGTGAGTGGCGGGTTGATAGTGTAAACTATTTCAAGAACCCCGATGCTAAAGTACCGGTGAAGAAAGTTGATGATCCGAAGAAATTTGATGATGAGACGAAGAAGGAGTTGACGGATATGATTAAGAATTTGACAAAGAGATTAGATGACCAGGAAAACAAACATGCCAAGGAGATTAAGGAGATGAGTGATCGGGTTAAGGCTGGCATCCGTGTTACACGTGAGACACTAAAGATAGTGCAGAGTTTATATGTTTCTAGAGACTACCACAAGACAATGATTTTAAAACTCCATTCTATGATACAAAACCTACAACAACATATCCATCAACAAGAGCAGGTAATTTCTTATTATATAATTCATTTATGCAAGTTGGTAAGTTATATAAACTGTCCAGTGTGCAGATGAGTAGTCGACCCTTCATTGGATCGACTATCACCACGTTTACATTGTAGTCGACCATTAACTAGGTCGACTATATTACATTTATACTATAGTCGACCCTTGTCAAGGTCGACTATATATATGACTTTCTGATGACTTACTGCTGTGTGTTTCTGTGACAGGATGATGGTGGTTTCATTGGTGGATATGTGTCAGATGTTGAAGTTCAGACAACCAAGAAAGATATGTTTGATAATGTGAAGGTTGCTTCACCGATTTATGTGAGGAGAAGCAAAAGGGACCGTCGGGTTGCACGGGCAAGGATGTCTCCCTTCGTTACACCGTCACAAATGATCAAAAAGGGTGCTAAAAGAAAGCCTGACATGCCAGAGAAAGAAATCCCGATAAAACAACAGAAGACGGGGAGACTGAGTGCTCCGGTAGTGCCTGATAATGTTATTCTAGAAATCATTGATGATTTGATTCATAAGTCTGGACTTATCTATCCCGGCCCTTCCACATTATATCATGATGAAAGGAATCTGGACGGCTGATAATGCTAAAAACGAACATATATTTCATAGCATTATTCCTCAAGAAAGACAAGCTTTTAGTTGCAATTGTTCTATTTACAAGTGATATTCGTTTAAATAATAAAAGGTGAAGACAAAAGACAGATTCGACGATTTGAAGACGCAAACGACCAAAAAGCTCAAAAGAACAAAAGACAATCAAAAAGGTTCCAATTATTGATAAGAAACGTCTCGAAATCACAAGAGTACAAGATTCAAAACGCAAAGTACAAGATATTAAATTGTACGCAAGGACGTTCAAAAAAACCGGAACCGGGACCAGAGTCAACTCTTAACGCTCGACGCAACGGACTAAAAATTACAAGTTAACTATGTATATAAATATAATATAATATATAATTAATTATATTAATTATATATATATTATATATATATATTATTAAAACCGTCGGCAGCCAGAAACTCCAAGGGTGTGAAATGAAAATACCTCTCCGCGACTCGCGGAGTTTGAAGGGCTTTTTGCCGCGAGTCGCGGAGCCCCAAAATTCATTTCTGGCTATAAAGCCAACCGAATTCTGATCGAATTTTACATCTTATTTTTCTCAATCTCTCTCAATATATACGTAATATATTTATATTTATAATTTATATTTTAATTTTAATTATAATTCTAATAATAAGGGTATGTTAGCGAATGTTGTAAGGGTGTAAGTCGAAATTCTGTCCGTGTAACGCTACGCTATTTTTAATCATTGTAAGTTATGTTCAACCTTTTTATATTAATGTCTCGTAGCTAAGTTATTATTATGCTTATTTAAAACGAAGTAATCATGATGTTGGGCTAATTACTAAAATTGGGTAATTGGGCTTTGTACCATAATTGGGGTTTGGACAAAAGAACGACACTTGTGGAAACTAGACTATGGGCTATTAATGGGCTTTATATTTGTTTAACTAAATGAAAGTTTGTTAATGTTAATATAAAGATTTACAATTGGGCGTCCCTATAAATTACCATATACACTCGATCGGACACGATGGGCGGGGTATTTATTTGTACGAATAATCGTTCATTTAACCGGATACGGGAATGGATTAATAGCCACTAGAATAATTAAAACAGGGGTGAAATTACATTCAAGGGTAATTGGTGTAATTGTTAACAAAGTAGTAAAACCTTGGTTTACACGCAGTCGATAACCTGGTGTATTCATTAAACAAAGTATTAAAACCTTGTTACAATTCGAATCCCCAATTAGTTGGAATATTTATCTTCGGGTATAATAATAATTTGACAAGGACACTTGCAATTTATATTTATGACTGATGGACTGTTATGGACAAAAACCAGACGGACATATTGAATAATCCAGGACAAAGGACAATTAACCCATGGGCATAAAACTAAAATCAACACGTCAAACATCATGATTACGGAAGTTTAAATAAGCATAATTCTTTTATATCATATTTTATTTCCTTTATTGTATATTTAATTGCACTTCTAATTATCGCACTTTTATTTATTGTTATTTCATTTTATCGCACTTTTAATTATCGTACTTTTTAATTATCGCAATTTAATTTTTATCGCATTTTTATTATTCGCAATTTCATTATCGTTATTTACTTTACGCTTTAATTTAAAGTCTTGTATTTATTTTATATTTTACATTAGGTTTTAACTGCGACTAAAGTTTTAAAATCGACAAACCGGTCATTAAACGGTAAAAACCCCTCTTTATAATAATAATATTACTTATATATATATTTGTATTTTTATAAAAGTAAACTAATATAGCGTTGAGCTTTGCTTAAAGATCTCCCTGTGGAACGAACCGGACTTACTAAAAACTACACTACTGTACGATTAGGTACACTGCCTATAAGTGTTGTAGCAAGGTTTAAGTATATCCATTCTATAAATAAATAAATATCTTGTGTAAAATTGTATCGTATTTAATAGTATTTTCTGCTAAAATTTAATAGTATTTTATACCCCTCTGCTTTGACATCAAGTATTTTTGGCGCCGCTGCCGGGGACTATCTTAAAAACCTGAAGCGCAACGCTAATATAATATAAAAAAAAAAAAAAAAGATTTTTATTTACTTTTATTAAAAGTCGTTTTTGTAAAAATTACGTTTTAATCATTCAAAAATATAAAAAGAAAAACAAAAATATAAGTATTTTTAGGATTTTGTTAAATATTTAAGTTTTATAAGTTTCTTTATCTTTATTTTAATTTATAAAAATATAAATTTTATTAAAAATCGTTTATTTAAATTAAAAACAGAAAACAAAATAAAAAAAAAAAAAAAAATAAAGAAAAACGCGTAAAAAGTAAAACCTGTCAACTGTTTTTCTGAACCCCGCGACTCGCGGGGTTTTCCTCATTTATCACCGCGACTCGCGGAGGGCTTCTGACACACGGACAAAAACCCTAAAACCGCATTAATCACGGGTTATTATTTATTATTATTATTTAAACATTATTATTATTATTATTATTATTAGTTTTAAGTTTTATTTTTATTTATATTTATGTATTTAGTTTTAATAAGTTTTTATTAAATTGTAAAATTAATAGTTTAGTAAAATAAATAATATAAAAATAATATTTTTATAAAAATTGTACTTTTTACAACTTTTTGTATATTTTTATATTTTGTACCTTTTTAATCGTTGTAGCGTAATATTTGTATTTTTTAGCTCATATTTAATTTTAAACTTAGTTTTTGCTATAGTTATTTTTACTCCTATATTTTTAGGCTTTGCCGTAGAATTCCTTAAGTGCTTTTTCTTTAGACTAAGATTTAGGTGCTTTAGAATTTTGCGACGCCTTTTTAAGTTTTAGTTTCTTTTTAAGTTATTTCCATTTGGGATTTAGTTTTTCCTGTAAGCTTTAATATTTTTAGACCTTTTACTATGTATCAATTATCATTCCAATTAGTAATTTCAATTTGCGATTATAATTTTAAGTTAGTTGTAGTAATAAGGTTAAATTAGTTAAGTATTTTTAAGTTTTTATAAGTTTCTTTTATTTTTCCGTCACCTTTTATTTTTCAACCATTTTTCTTTTTCGACCTTTTGCGACGAACTCTTTTTCTCTCTTATTTCTCGCTATTCTAGTTTTTAGGACTTAGAATTTTTTCTACTTCTTATCTAAATTTCTTAAAATTACGAAAATTTATTTTAAGTGGTTAAATTGATAGACATCAAAATTTTCTGGTTCGTAGTAATAGTTGGATTTGTACGTGGACCGGGTTATTGGAGCCAAACAGTCCTCAATTATATTGAGACCAAACGAATCCTGCCCCTCTGCTGCATCTTTTGGCTATTCGAAACGTGGGCAAAATCAGAAAAGTCTATTGATTGGATAACTTATTATAATTTTTCTTTCCTTTTTAAAACTAATAGAATATTCTGTGAATGCACCGAGCAAGACGTTCACCACCTTTTGTACGTTCACCACCTGTAACTCGATCAAGACATCGTTTAACAAATATAACCGCCGTTGATTTTTCTTTAGAATCGTCATCCAGTCGACCAAGTACTTCAGTTCAAATTTCCGATAATCCAGTTTTTGAAACAAACCTCACAATTGAGAATCCAGAAAATATTCAGGAACGGTTCGTAGATCCTGAACCACTAAACTTTCCTCCGGAACCACCAATCATTCAAACAGAGATTGTTGAGGAACGAACTATTAAATCAGAATCATCTAGTGATACCGATTCAACAAATTCAATTATGGAGAATCTGGAACCTTTAAGTATGGAAGACCGAATGAGAGCTAAACGCACTGGCCAAGGTCACGCAATTACTCATCCAGACATTAATGCGCCAGATTATGAAATCAAAGGACAAATTCTACACATGGTAACTAATCAATGCCAATTTAGTGGTGCGCCGAAGGAAGATCCAAATGAACATCTACGTACCTTTAATAGGATCTGCACACTATTTAAAATACGAGAAGTGGAGGATGAACAGATATATCTCATGTTATTTCCCTGGACTTTAAAGGGAGAAGCCAAAGATTGGTTGGAATCGTTACCCGAAGGGGCGATTGATACATGGGACGTTTTAATTGACAAATTTCTTAAACAATTCTTTCCTGCATCTAAAGCCGTAAGACTTCAAGCAGAAATTGTTACGTTCACACAGAAGCCAAATGAAACTCTATATGAGGCGTGGACAAGATATGGAAAGTTATTACGAGGATGTCCGCAACATGGTTTAGACACCTGTCAAATAGTACAAATATTCTACCAAGGATGCGACATCACTACAAGAAAAGACATAGATATAGCAGCTGGTGGTTCGATTATGAAGAAAACCGAAACTGATGCTTACAAAATTATTGATAATACTGCTTCCCACTCACATGAGTGGCACCAAGAAAAAGATATCATTAGATCATCTAAAGCAGCTAGAGCCGATTCTAGCCATGACTTAGATTCCATTTCGGCAAAGATAGATGCTGTGGAGAGACGAATGGAAAAGATGACTAAGGATATTCACTCAATACGAATTAGTTGTGAGCAGTGTGGAGGACCACATTTGACAAAAGATTGTCTCAGTATTGAATTAACAATGGAACAAAGAGAGAATATTTCATACATAAACCAAAGGCCTGGAAATAATTATCAGAATAATTATCAACCGCCAAGACCGATTTACAATCAAAACCAGAATTATAACCGAAATATTCCATACAACAACCAACAAGGTCCTAGCAATCCACAATTATCCAATAATACTTACAATCAGCAAAGACCTAATTTTCAAAACAAACCACCACAACAAACCGATGATAAAAAGCCAAATTTAGAAGATATGATGACGAAGCTAGTTGAAACTCAAACGCAGTTTTTCACATCTCAAAAACAAACAAATGAACAAAATGCTCAAGCATTTAGAAATCAACAAGCTTCTATTCAAAATCTGGAACAAGAAGTAAGTAACCTAGCAAGGTTAATAGGTGAAAGAAAACCGGGAAGTTTACCTAGTGATACAAATGCTAACCCCCGGAATGAAACAGCTAAAGCTATTACCACAAGAAGTGGTACAACACTTAAACCACCTGAAATACCTGTAACTTCTGATGAAACTATTCCTACTCCACAAGAACCACAACCTGATCAAGATAAGGAAAAAGAACCGGTAGTTGAGAAGGTTAATGAAGATAACACAGTTAAGGATAAACCTTATGTTAAACCATACCAACCACCTCTTCCTTATCCGAGTAAAATGAAGAAAGAAAAACTTGAAGCCGAGCAATCCAAATTCTTGGATATGTTTAAACAGATAAATGTAAATCTTCCTTTCATTGATGTAATTTCAGGAATGCCAAGATATGCTAAATTCTTGAAAGATCTAATCACGAATAGAAAGAAAATGGAAGAACTCTCGGCTGTTACTATGAATGCCAATTGTTCAGCAGTGCTGTTGAATAAGATACCAGAAAAACTATCTGATCCAGGAAGTTTCACAATTCCATGTTTTCTGGGTAGTCTTAGTTCAATAGAAGCATTAGCAGATTTAGGTGCTAGTATAAATCTAATGCCGTATTCACTATACGCTAAACTAGACCTTGGAGAATTGAAACCAACCAGAATAAGCATACAACTAGCCGATAGATCAATAAAATATCCTAGAGGGATAATGGAGAACATGCTAGTTAAAGTTGGTACTTTAGTATTCCCAGTAGATTTTGTTGTTCTGGACATGGAAGAAGATTCTCAAGTTCCTCTCATATTAGGAAGACCATTCTTAAACACGGCTAAAGCAATGATAGACGTGTTCGGTAAGAAACTGACCCTAAGTATAGAGGATGAGAGTGTTACCTTTTCAGTTGATAGAGCAATGCAACAACCACAATCTGCAGATGATACATGTTATTATATTCAAACTATAGATGCACATGCAGAATTATTAAAAGAATTTCCAGAATTACAAGGAACAGGAGAATGTTCTTTAGGAGAAGGTAATGAACCAATTGATGAAGCTGAAATGTTAGCTACACTAATAGCTAATGGATATGAACCAACAACAGAAGAAATTCAAATGCTAAAAGAAGAAGACAGATATCGATATAAATCATCAATAGAAGAACCTCCGAAATTAGAGTTAAAGCCACTTCCAAACCATTTGGAATACGCTTATTTACATGGTGAATCTGAATTACCTGTAATAATATCGTCTTCTCTTACTGAAAATGAGAAATCACAACTCATTTCTGTGTTGAAAGCTCATAAACCAGCCATTGCATGGAAGATTCATGATATTAAAGGAATAAGTCCTTCGTATTGCACACATAAAATTCTTATGGAAGAAGGTCATAAAACGTATGTGCAACGTCAACGAAGACTAAATCCTAATATGCAAGATGTAGTTAAGAAAGAGATTATTAAACTGCTAGATGCAGGTTTGATATATCCAATTTCTGATAGTCCATGGGTAAGCCCAGTTCAATGCGTGCCTAAGAAGGGTGGCATGACTGTCATTACAAATGAGAAAAATGAGCTTATTCCTACTAGGACTGTAACAGGATGGCGTGTATGTATTGATTATAGAAAATTAAATGACGCCACCAGAAAAGATCACTTTCCCTTACCTTTCATAGATCAAATGTTGGAAAGATTAGCCGGAAATAGTTACTATTGTTTTCTAGATGGATTTTCCGGATATTTTCAAATTCCAATAGCACCCGAAGACCAAGAGAAAACCACATTCACGTGCCCTTATGGTACTTTTGCTTACAAACGCATGCCCTTTGGACTTTGCAACGCCCCTGCAACCTTTCAAAGGTGTATGATGGCGATTTTTCACGACATGATAGAAGAATGCATGGAAGTATTCATGGATGACTTTTCAGTCTTCGGGGATACATTTAAATCATGTCTAGTTAATCTGGAACGAATGCTAATTAGATGCGAAAAATCAAATCTAGTACTTAATTGGGAGAAATGCCATTTCATGGTTAAAGAAGGCATCGTTCTTGGACATAAAATTTCAAAAGAAGGAATTGAAGTGGATAGAGCTAAAGTAGATGTAATTGCTAAACTTCCACATCCCACCAATGTTAGAGGAGTTAGGAGTTTTCTAGGGCATGCCGGTTTTTACCGACGTTTCATAAAAGATTTTTCAAAAATTGCCACTCCTATGAATAAACTCCTAGAAAAGGATGCGCCATTCATCTTTTCAGATGAATGTATCAAATCTTTTAATATTCTTAAAGAAAAACTCACTAATGCGCCGATCATGATAACACCAAATTGGAATCTACCATTTGAACTAATGTGCGATGCAAGTGATTTTGCAATGGGAGCCGTTTTAGGACAAAGGATTGAAAAACGATTTCAACCTATATATTATGCTAGTAAGACGTTACAAGGAGCACAAACGAACTATACAACTACTGAAAAAGAACTCCTTGCTATTGTCTTTGCTTTTGACAAATTTCGATCATATCTCGTTCTAGCAAAAACGGTGGTCTATACCGACCATTCTGCTCTTAGATACCTATTTTCAAAACAAGATGCTAAACCAAGATTAATCCGTTGGATCTTACTCTTACAAGAGTTTGATATTGAAATCCGAGATAAAAAAGGAGCAGAAAATCTCGCCGCTGATCATCTTTCTCGTCTTGAAAATCCCGAATTAGAAGTTCTGAATGAATCAGCCATACAAGACAACTTTCCTGATGAATATCTATTGAAGATAGATTATAAAGAAATCCCATGGTTTGCAGACTATGCAAACTACTTAGTTTGTGGATTCCTTGAAAAAGGATTATCATACCAAAGACGAAAGAAATTCTTCAGTGATATAAAACACTATTTCTGGGAAGATCCACATCTATTTAAAAGTTGTCCCGATGGAATAATACGCCGATGTGTATTTGGAGATGAAGCTAGTAAAATTTTAAACCATTGTCACACAGGACCAACAGGAGGGCATTATGGGCCTCAACTAACAGCAAGAAAAGTTTATGAAGCTGGATTCTATTGGCCTACAATTTACAAAGACGCACACCTTCTTTGCAAATCCTGTGATGCATGTCAAAGGGCCGGAAAAATAAATCAACGTGATGAAATGCCACAAAATGTCATCCAAGTATGTGAAGTATTTGACATTTGGGGTATTGACTTTATGGGTCCATTTCCAAAATCTCATAATAATCTATATATACTCGTAGCCATTGATTATGTATCTAAATGGGCGGAAGCACAAGCTCTCCCAACTAACGATGCACGAGTTGTAGTCAACTTTTTGAAACGTCTTTTTGCAAGGTTTGGAACACCGAGAGCTTTAATAAGTGATCGGGGTACTCATTTCTGTAATAATCAACTTGAGAAAGTTCTTAAAAGATATGGAGTAACTCATAAAATCTCCACCGCATATCATCCACAAACAAGTGGACAAGTTGAAAATACAAACCGAGCTTTAAAACGTATTCTTGAAAAAACCGTAGGATCAAATCCAAAGGAATGGTCCATTAAATTGGAGGATGCACTCTGGGCTTTTAGAACAGCCTACAAAACTCCAATTGGAACCACACCTTTTAGACTTGTTTATGGAAAAGCATGTCATCTTCCAGTAGAAATTGAACACAAAGCATTTTGGGCTTTGAAGACATGTAATCTTGATTTACATGAAGCCGGACGTCTACGATTAAGTCAACTAAACGAATTAGAAGAATTAAGACATGAAGCATACGAGAATTCGTTAATCTATAAAGAAAGAACGAAGAAATGGCATGATAAAAGAATCAGAAGTTCAAAAGAATTTAAAGAAGGAGATAGAGTTCTTCTTTTCAATTCACGATTCAAGCTATTTCCTGGAAAATTGAAATCAAGATGGTCTGGACCATTCATAGTCAAAAGAGTTTTCCCATACGGAACGATAGAATTAATAAATTCAAATGGGATTGAATTTAAAGTTAATGGTCACAGAGTTAAACATTACATACATGGTCCGATGGAGGTCAACAACGAAGTTAATCACAATTTCGATGCCACAGCTAACTAAGTGTGGGGAGAATCAAGTCTTTAAAGGATAATATATATTTCTGTTAGAGTTAGATTGTCTGTTTTCGTATAGTTCTCGAAAATGGAACACGTATGGTCTTTCCCTAGCAGACCCTAAAGAACTAGTCTTCTCCCCCCATTCTGAATTTTTATTTTTTTTAGGTTTTTACAAAATGAAGACTGCCTGTGAATTAAACCATGGTCTAATGCTACACGCTTTGATCACTAAACGTAATAATGACATACTCCCAAGTGAAATAGTATCAGTAATCAGAGAAAGAATGGACGGAGTTAGAAAAGGATCCAGATGCGAAGATAATAAGTTACAATTTGGTAAAGGAAAATCAAAATCCGCAGCGAAAAGAAGAGCACGACACCTAGAAAAATGTCACAAATGCGGAAAATGGTCACATGGAGGTAAATGTTCTAATAATCAAACTTATTCAAATACCGAATTTGTTACTTTATGCAGAGACGGACCGTTCATATGTTTAGAAGAAAAGACAATGAATGCTCGAGGTTACGCCTATGCAGCCATGGAAGACCAATTAAACCGACTATCTTATGAATATAATAGATCATATAACTAAGAAATCTATTTCACAGGTATGTCTGTACAGTTTTTAGTTTTATTTTTATTTTTAACCTTTTGATAATAAACGCTAATTTGTTCGCTAAAAAGTATTAAATTGGTATTAAATAAAATTAGGTTTGGCGACCGAAATTATTGATATCCTTCAAAAATTTATTACATCACTGCGAAATTTAACGTTTATTCTTAAGGTATAAATATCTTTAATCAATCAAACCAAAATATTTCAAAAAATTCGTCATGAGTTAAATTAGGTCTTGGAACCGAAATTACTTTACCGAAAAGAGGGGCGCATATTTTTGATAATATTTGATTGATTAAAGTGGGATAAAAAGACAAAAAGATTTTTAATTTTATTTTTACCATGTTTTTAAAATTAATATTTAAATCTTAAATTAATATTGTAAACTTTGTAAAAACAATATTTTTAAAATTGTAAATATTTGAAAAATTAATATAAGTTTGGTATGAATTTATAAATTTTTAAATTAAGTTTGGTGTGAATTTTTAATTTTTAAAATATTAATTTTTAATTTTATGCATTTTAAATTTTGAGTTTGGTGTGAATTTTTAATTTTAATTTTGAATTTTATATTTAAGTTGTGTGAATTTAAAAACAAAAATTTACTTTATCTCATTAAGTTAAAAATATGATTTTTAAAATTCGTCGTAAGTTGAAGACTAGGTCTTTGAACCGAAATTGCTTACCCGAGGAAGGGACGAGAACTTTTATTATCAATATTTTTAATCTTGTTGATTTAAAGTATGCCAAAAACATTAAAAAACCCAAAAATCTTAGCTTTTAAAACAATCGCTACAAAAAGACAAATTTTAAAATTTTGTCGAAGGACGGACTAGGACATCGATCCGAAACGACCTCGTCCTAAATAACAAGGGAAACAAAATTTTAAAATTAATTTCTTAATTGTGTTATAAGTTAAGGATTAAAAAAAAAAAAAAAAAAAAAAAAAAATAAAAAAAAAAAAAAAATAATAACTCCGCGACTCGCGGAGTTTTAAGTGAAAACCTCCGCGACTCGCGGAGGGACAAAATTACAGAAAAAAAAAAATATAACCAGCTGCACGATCTGTACACACAAAACACAAAAACACAGAAAAAAAAACTGCGAAAAAGAGCTCGAGAAAACCCACGAAAATCATCCCAAAAACTCGATTTTTCACCATTAATCTTCAAATTTTTCACTACAATCATGTTGAGAAGGATGATATCTAGGAACTACTCAAGAAAACAGGTACAATTACACCCCAAATCACCTTTAAATCCGAATTTTAGTGTGTTCTTGAGCATATTTTCATAATTTGAATTTTGTTAATTTTTAGTGTAATTAGTGTTAAATTGTTAGTATATTATGCATGTATAACCTAGATTGATGCTTGTTAACATGATTTGAAGCCAAAAACTTCAAATTCTTTAGAATCTAGGGTTTGTGTTCTTGAGCAATTTGGGGCTTTTTGATATAAACAGGTTATGGCCGATTTTTGTCATGAATTGTTGCTAAATTGAGTAGTGTAACATGTCTAGGTAGTTAAATGATCCAAACTTTGAGCCTAAACATGATTTTGAGAATTAAAGTGGACTTTTTCAAGTCCAAAATTCATGAACTTGATTTTTGAAAGATAATGCCATTTGAGACTTGTTTATTTGCTAGTAATGATTATTTTGACATGTTATTTGAGTTGAATGCTTATGAACTTGGTGAAAATTTTCGTATATGCTTATTTGAAAAAGTGTAGACTTGATAAAAATGTGAAAATAAGCTTAAGTTTGATATAAATTGATAATGTCATTGAATTTATTTTGATTGATGATTTTGCTGACACTAATGCATATTTGGATGCACAAAATTTGTGTTTGATGTGTTTTGCAGACTGAAAGGGGTGAATCTTCATCCCAAGCCCGTCACGCTCCTGCTGAGAACTTGGAACAACAGGAGGTAGATAACTACTACAAGCAGGATGTACCTCATCCAGTCATGACCTTTTCAGATATGCACTTGGAACAGTTGCACCCGAACTTGCGATTTGACAGACTTTGGATAGATTATCCAAAATATCAACGGGGTTTGCATACTCTTCATTCCAAGGTTGTTGAGGTACCAAGGGTCATAGAATGGGGACCCTTGGAAGCTGTAGAATTGGCCGGGCCAATTAGGGAATTACTGGTACAGAGGTATGGTAATTCTTATTTTAATGACTGGATATGTTTATTCACCATACGCAGACCTGTATATAAAGTATGGTGTGAAGAGTTGTTATGTAGTATAGAGTTGAATGATCGGGTAGCTAGTTTAACCGATCGTTCTTTTATTAGATTTTTGTTAGGCGGTTCGATGCGCCACATGTCTTTACTGGACATGGCTCAGGCTTTACGTATATATACGCCTGAGGAATTAGCGTCTGCCGATTGTAGAGGATTGATACTAAACGGTAGGAAAATAGATGAGAATTTTGATACACACGGTGTGTGGAGTCAAATGACAAGCCACCACCGTTTCAAAGGGGGAAACTACTCTTATTTGGATATAGATAGAGCCGAATTAAGAGTAATACATAGGTTTTTAGCTAATTCGATTACACAAAGGGGTAAAAACAAAGAAAAGGTAAATGAACAAGATTTGTTTTACCATATGTGTATTCGAGACCCACACAGCGCTGTAAGTATACCATATTGTGTGGGTTATTATTTATCAGCTATGGTTCGAGGGATGCGTCCACATAGCATAATAGGAGGTGGTATTTTTATTACTTTGATTGGTGAATATCTCGGTGTGGATATAAGTCGGGGGGGATTATTAGTAGAAGAGCCGGAACCCCGCGACACTATAGGTTTAAATGTATACCATGGTGCTAAAGTTTTGAAGCGGCGAAATAACGCCGCAGTACGATACAATGGTAGACATCCACAGGTAGAGAGAAACCAAGAACAAGGTAATGTAGGAGGGGGGAACCAGATGCAAGAAATGCAAAGGTTTATAGCTTCTCAGGAATACGAAAATGCTAGACAGAGAGCATTTGAAGATTGGCAAGTTCATCAGAACCAGATCATAGCGCATTGCCAACATATAGGTAGAAACTATATTCCTACACCGAAACCCGTCTTCCCTCCTTGGTCGATAGAGATGCAGCCACCATATCCTACGTATGACCCTGCCGAAGCATTCTATAGCACTTATGGTTATGCGTGGAACCCCTATTGGTACCAATATCATCCTTAGTTTACTTATTTTTTTTTTTTTTTGTAATTTGTAATTATTGATGTATTTAATATTTTTGTTAATATTGTAATCATTTTTATAATTATCTAACTTTTATTCTTAGATTTTAATAATTTTTGAATGTGGGGTAATAAACCAAACTTCAAAAATATGTATATATGTTTGCAGTTTATCTTATGTACACAACAGGGTAAAACAACGCATTTTCAAAGACTGGCATTAAGTTCAGCAAAAGCAAGTAATTTTGACGACAATGATGCAAAATATATGTGAAATAACAACAAGACGGAATGAACAAATGACGTGCACCATTTATCATTCAGCAAACAAACGCCAATATATTTGGAAACTTTGGTAAAAATTTAATCATTTTCACACAAATCACCCTCAATAATTTAAATTGTTACTGATTTCTTGCAAATGAGGGCATTGCAAGATCTTAAGTGTGGGAAGGGGTTAAATTCTTTCGGATTTTAAAAATTTTTATTAAACACTTGGTTACCATTAAAAATACTAGTAAAGCAGTAGTTGTATTAGAATCTAGTGCTCTCTGATAAAAAAAGAACAGCCCTAGTCTTATATACTGACTACCCAATTCTAGTAAAATTTTTCAAAATTTTCAATTAAATGAATTCAAATCATGTTTATACATATTTATGAACGATAAAACTAGGTTTTAACACCGAAATTATTGTTACCTCGGAAAGGACATAAATTGAGAAACAAACTAAAATGTTAAAATTCATTTAAAATGGAATAGAGGACGATAAAAAGAAAAATAAAAAGCCAAGTGTGGGAAAATTTACCAAGTTATTTTAAACATATGTCACATATATTTGTAACAAATAACTGAAAATACTTTTGCTTTGAACTAAACTAAACTGTTTTACCCGATGAAAGAAAAGAAGAGATGGATCTACACGATGAATCAATTCCATCATTAAAAGGAAGTAAAGTCTTCCGAAAAAGACACGCGCTTCTTGATTTAGGTCATGAAGTTGTCGTTCAGACCAGCTGTAGGTTGACGAAAAATCTAGAAAAGTCATCACTAAAATCAGCAGGAAATCCACGGACCTCAGCATTAAACAGGGTCGCCAAGTGGTCAGATTTATCCTAACCATGAGAAGGATTTATCTCGTACAATGGGGAGGCACCGTGCAAATTAGCTGGATAAGACTAATGAATCAGATCCCCAGAAAGGATAATCTCCTTAAAGATTAAAAATCAGCTTTTAAGACTGATATTACTCAATCCTAGAGATTGACCTTAAAGATTGAGAATTACAAACTCATGGAATTCAATGATATCTAAACTCGAGCTTGAACGAGAAAATATTTTGATCAAAATTATAAACCGATTTGTTTTCTGAAAACCCTATTTTCAATGCGTTCATTACCATTGAACGTAAAATCCTAGGAATTCACCTGGAATTCATTAGGTCACCTGAACTAAATCGGGTGTCAACCGTAAGAACGGTGGTTGCATAACATGGTCAAAGACAGGACCTTGTGCCAGACCGACAAATTATAAGGGTGAGCTTTACTATTGCTCCTACCAAGGATAGTAATTGCGTCCGACACGTTATAGACCATAATCAAAAGCATGTCACGGGACATTGCCTTAACAGTTGCTTGTTCAACGCTTTCCTTTACAACCGGACGGTAGTTTGCCGAAAGGTAATATACGGAACAAGTAAACTGGACGTGTTGCTTTCCAAATACAAGGTTAGCAAGTGGGTGACACAAAACCGCAAGTTTTGAGCTAAAATTTTCAAATCTGAAACCCACCAAACCCACAAAAATATTTTGCAAACACCGGTAAAGGGTTATTCCGGAAAACTTATCTAGGGTAAAAAAAAAAAAAAAAAAAAAAAAAAAAACTAGATTTAATTTTCAAAAGATCAAATGTTTTCATAAAGATCCAATTTCCTTAATGGATCTAAATTTTTATAGTCATGTGGGACTGTAAACCATATCGTTACTACCATTGTTTATACCGCCGTATAGAAATCACTGATGTACAAAGTGTGAAGAATAAAGAAGTGATTCTAGTATTTCAAGACAATATTGCTTGAGGACAAGCAACGCTCAAGTGTGGGAATATTTGATAATGCTAAAAACGAACATATATTTCATAGCATTATTCCTCAAGAAAGACAAGCTTTTAGTTGCAATTGTTCTATTTACAAGTGATATTCGTTTAAATAATAAAAGGTGAAGACAAAAGACAGATTCGACGATTTGAAGACGCAAACGACCAAAAAGCTCAAAAGAACAAAAGACAATCAAAAAGGTTCCAATTATTGATAAGAAACGTCTCGAAATCACAAGAGTACAAGATTCAAAACGCAAAGTACAAGATATTAAATTGTACGCAAGGACGTTCAAAAAACCGGAACCGGGACCAGAGTCAACTCTTAACGCTCGACGCAACGGACTAAAAATTACAAGTTAACTATGTATATAAATATAATATAATATATAATTAATTATATTAATTATATATATATTATATATATATATTATTAAAACCGTCGGCAGCCAGAAACTCCAAGGGTGTGAAATGAAAATACCTCTCCGCGACTCGCGGAGTTTGAAGGGCTTTTTGCCGCGAGTCGCGGAGCCCCAAAATTCATTTCTGGCTATAAAGCCAACCGAATTCTGATCGAATTTTACATCTTATTTTTCTCAATCTCTCTCAATATATACGTAATATATTTATATTTATAATTTATATTTTAATTTTAATTATAATTCTAATAATAAGGGTATGTTAGCGAATGTTGTAAGGGTGTAAGTCGAAATTCTGTCCGTGTAACGCTACGCTATTTTTAATCATTGTAAGTTATGTTCAACCTTTTTATATTAATGTCTCGTAGCTAAGTTATTATTATGCTTATTTAAAACGAAGTAATCATGATGTTGGGCTAATTACTAAAATTGGGTAATTGGGCTTTGTACCATAATTGGGGTTTGGACAAAAGAACGACACTTGTGGAAACTAGACTATGGGCTATTAATGGGCTTTATATTTGTTTAACTAAATGAAAGTTTGTTAATGTTAATATAAAGATTTACAATTGGGCGTCCCTATAAATTACCATATACACTCGATCGGACACGATGGGCGGGGTATTTATTTGTACGAATAATCGTTCATTTAACCGGATACGGGAATGGATTAATAGCCACTAGAATAATTAAAACAGGGGTGAAATTACATTCAAGGGTAATTGGTGTAATTGTTAACAAAGTAGTAAAACCTTGGTTTACACGCAGTCGATAACCTGGTGTATTCATTAAACAAAGTATTAAAACCTTGTTACAATTCGAATCCCCAATTAGTTGGAATATTTATCTTCGGGTATAATAATAATTTGACAAGGACACTTGCAATTTATATTTATGACTGATGGACTGTTATGGACAAAAACCAGACGGACATATTGAATAATCCAGGACAAAGGACAATTAACCCATGGGCATAAAACTAAAATCAACACGTCAAACATCATGATTACGGAAGTTTAAATAAGCATAATTCTTTTATATCATATTTTATTTCCTTTATTGTATATTTAATTGCACTTCTAATTATCGCACTTTTATTTATTGTTATTTCATTTTATCGCACTTTTAATTATCGTACTTTTTAATTATCGCAATTTAATTTTTATCGCATTTTTATTATTCGCAATTTCATTATCGTTATTTACTTTACGCTTTAATTTAAAGTCTTGTATTTATTTTATATTTTACATTAGGTTTTAACTGCGACTAAAGTTTTAAAATCGACAAACCGGTCATTAAACGGTAAAAACCCCTCTTTATAATAATAATATTACTTATATATATATTTGTATTTTTATAAAAGTAAACTAATATAGCGTTGAGCTTTGCTTAAAGATCTCCCTGTGGAACGAACCGGACTTACTAAAAACTACACTACTGTACGATTAGGTACACTGCCTATAAGTGTTGTAGCAAGGTTTAAGTATATCCATTCTATAAATAAATAAATATCTTGTGTAAAATTGTATCGTATTTAATAGTATTTTCTGCTAAAATTTAATAGTATTTTATACCCCTCTGCTTTGACATCAACGGCCCTAAGACACCGGAAGAGATGATGACTCCACATTACGAGTGCTTATCGGTATTTGTTCGGGGCCTATCCGACAGATTTATATTCATCACTGACGAGTTTTGGGAGCGGATCTACAACAAATTTGAAGGCGGTTACTTAGATAACTTTGTAAGTGTTTTATAAACTTATTATTAAAGTGGTCGACATTTAACTCCGCTAACTTGAGATTGACTAAGTGATTGTTAATTTCAGAATATTAATGGTTGGGGATCTATGTTGTTGTGGTGGAGCTACCGTTTAGATCAAATGGATTTTCAGCCACTAAAGGACCGCCAAAGATGTACGATCATGTCGGTTGACATGATTAAGTGGATGGGGATTTTTAAAAAGGGTGTAACACTTGACCCGAATTACACCAATCCCAATATTACTTGTTATGCAGACGGATCGAGACTCCCTTTCCCACATTGGTCGAAGTGTCAGAAGGTTACAATATCAAATACATATACATATACAGTTTAAATATACATTGACATATACATTCAGGTGGGAGTTATATGTATAACTTTCTAACGTTAATTGTAGGTCCTATTCCCAACATGTTTGGAAGATGCGGATCACTGGGTGCTTATTGTGCTTGATCTTAAGGACTTCACCGTCGTCATTTACGATAGTTTTGTCAAGCACAGCTCAATTGACCACCGCGCTTATTATGTTTCCGAGTTGGGTAAGTGTCTGCCAGAGTTTTTGAGGGCAATTAACTACACTCCTCCACCACACGTCTCGATGCCATCTACATTTACGTATATCGACTCACCTCAGCAGTCAGGATATTACGGTGACTGTGGCGTATGGGTTTGCATAAACATGGAGCGTGTATTTTGCCAGCTAACCTACCCATTCGAGAAAGATACTGCGAAGGTTGCATTAGAATACAGACATAGGATGGGGAAGATATTCTTTAGATCTCGAATCGAAGTACGTAAAAGGTAGCTCTAATGTTTGTGTTGGTATTGTATTTTGAACAGGATCCACTGTAAAAGGTAGCTCTAATGTTTGTGTTGTCATATTAGGTCAGCAGGTTGAACATGCTCCACTGTAATCTTTTGACAGTCACCAAATGACTGGTCGACCACTGGTGTAAAATGTGGTCGACCACTTCTTAAATACACTGTGGTCGACCCTGATGTGGGTCGGCCATTTACTAAAAATGACATAGTCGACCACCATATATGAAGTAGTCGACCACATAGTAAAATGTGGTCGACCACTGCTTAAATACACCGTGGTCGACCCTGATGTGGGTCGACCACTTAATAAAAATGACATAGTCGATCCCATATATGAAGTAGTCGACCACAGTGGACTTTCATGATTAAAAAGGCAACCTAGGTCCCACATTTAGATAACATTTCTTATACTTATTAGCTACGGATAGGAAATCCACCTTTCATGAATTTAATTGGATAATGGTAGATCCTTTTATTCATGTTATCCATTTGTACTCTATAAGTAATGGGATCCCATAAGTAATTCCCATACTTAATAAATACCATACTTGATCGATATTCAAACACACCAGATTCATATTCACAACAACTTAGTAGTTGAAGTTAACTCTTTGCGCAGTTTGAGGTCATCACTTATTGGTGAGTAATCCCTACTTTTATATGTCTTTACATTTATAGTGATGAGTAAGTTAAAGATATATATTTGTTCAGGAGGTTATTTTGAACATGTCAATAATCATATAGTTTATATGCCACTTAATTGTCCCAGAGTACCTTTGAAACTTATAATCGCGCCAAACAAACCCTTAAATCATACGCTTTTGTTAAAATATGTGTTGAAAAAAATTGATGTTTCACAAGATTTAGTTATATCTATGAAATACGTTGTCGATAACTGTGTCTTGGATATCACTGATGATGAAGATGATTTTAATGATTTTATGAATTTCGCCATCTCAAATCAACCCGTTCACATATATCTAGAAGATATTACGAATTCAATGCATGTTTTAGGTCGAAACCTTACTAATCCTAATGATCAGTTCAACCTACAACAACAATACAATAATCGGTTAAACCTACAACATCCGACCAATAATCAGTTCAACCTACAAAATCCTTACAATAATCAGTACAACCTTAATCATCCATCCAATAATCAGTTCAACCTACCTCAGCAATCCAATAATCAGTTCAACCTACATCATCCATACAATAATCAGTTCAACCGACAACAGTCATCCATCAATCAGTTCAACCTACAACAGTCAACCATCAATCAGTACGACCTAGAACACCAAAGTAACAATCAGTTCAACCTACACCACCCATACACTGATCAGTACAACCAACCACATCCATACACAAATAATTTGAACCTACAAAATCAATCTGTAAATCAGATCAACTTACAAACTCAAACCACAAATGAAATCAACCAACAAATACAATACACCAATTTGTTGAATGATAAACAACCACCGTTTGAAGGTAACGAAGATCATTACATCGTTGACCTACCTACATCTGATCAAAGCGGATCTGAGCATGATGATATGGAAAATGTGAATCCAATCAAACCAACAAAACACCCTTTTTCTAACTACATAGTTGATGAGGCTGATGTTCCTGATAGTGATGATGAATACGAAGATGAATACGTCGACCAAACACAAACTTATGACCAGCCAAATAAGTATAATCCCCAACCAGATGATATATTTTGGAACATGCCACCGTTACTGTCGAACACTCAACCCGAAATGAAACCTAGATCAATGACAATATATGAAACCTCAGATCTAGTTAAATTGAATCAGACTTTCGAAAACAAGGAAGATTTTCTTATGCAATTACGTACAAAGTGTGTTACTGAAGGGTTCCAGATAAAACCAAAGTACTCAGATAAGTCAAGGTATACAGCTACATGCATATCACCAAATTGTTCATGGCAAATTACTGCTAGGTGTATACAAGATAGCAACAACTTTCAAGTACGGAAGTTGAATGATCTACACACGTGCTCAAATACCCAAATTCTTCCGAACAATAAGCATGCCACCAAGAAGGTCCTAGGTAATATACTGAAAGAGGTGATGAAACAAGAAGGTCGTGTCTATCGACCGAGTGATATAAGGACTGATATGTCGGCGCGATTTAAAATAAGTCTATCATACCACCAAGCATGGAAAGCCAAATGTTACGCAATTGAGATGTTGAGGGGTAGTCTTGAAGATTCCTTTCAAATACTACCTAATTATCTATATAATCTTAGATTGTCTAATCCAGGCAGTGTAACCAACATTCGAACGGACAACAAAGGCAGATTTGTTATGAGTTACATGTCCATTGGTGCAGCGGTATGTTTAATGCTTTCTTTATTTACTTATTAATTTAACTCGTATTTAAAAATAATGTTTCAATACTTTAATATGCAAACACGTTCGTTTGTTAACTATGCACGACCAGTAATCATAGTCGATGGGGCTCATTTAAAAAGTCGTTACTTGGGGACTAACTTGATTGTTGTCGCTATGGATGCTAACAATGGAATCCTTCCATTAGCCTACGGTATTGGAGCATGAGAGACCACCGATCATTGGACATAGTTTTTTGGTAATCTAAGAGACTCTCTACAGTCTTCGGGGTGTTGTATTGTTAATCTTACCATTATATCTGACAGGGCACCTGCAATAGCTGCTGACATATCAAACGTATTTCCAGAAGTATTTCATGCACTATGTGCTAGACATTTGTTGGGAAACCTCAAAAGTGTGTCTAAAAGGGTTAAAAGTTACGAGTGGCACTACTGGAAAATGTGCAAAGCGTATAGAAAATCTGATTTTGATCACCACTTTGGTATACTAGCACGACGTATCCCAGACAGTGCATGTACACTCACTACTGTTGGGTTCAACAGATGGTCTAGACATCATGCAGATCGTGTTCGGTATGCTTACCTAACTTCTAATAGTGCAGAGTCAATGAACGCACTGTCAGTTCATGCGAGGAAACTCCCGATTACAATGCTTCTTGAATTCTTTAGAGCTTCAGTTCAACAATGGTTTTGGGAACACCGAAACACTGCTGATGGTTTAACAACCCCTGTCACACCATATGCAGAGCGTAAGCTTGGTAAAAGAAATCGTAAGTCTATTAGTTGGACTGTCAAACCGATATCACAAGTTAAGTTTGAGGTATTGGATATGAAAAAGGGCGGTAAAGTCAATCTACAAGATAAAACTTGCACATGTAAACAATGGCAGTTTTCCGGTATACCCTGTGGACATGTAATGGCAGTAGCAAGGTATTTTGTTCTACGTAACGTTACTACACACGTTCAGAAGTATTTCCACACTGAAACGTACAAGTCGGCATACATGGAAGATATTAACCCGCTAGATCATATTTCTGAATGGATAGATCCAGGACACCTACAAACCGTCCTACCGCCATTGGTTACAAAGCGACAATCGGGTAGACTGAAGAGTACTGCTCGTATACCGTCCCAAGGAGAGGACAAAGACAATTTCAAATCTAAAAGAAAATGCAGTCGTTGCTTGGAATATGGACATACTAGATCAACTTGCACCGCACATTATGATCTTTCTGAAGGTAAACAAAAGTCCAAGTGTAACTCAAAAACAAAGGCAAAACCGAAGGGGTTGGTAAAGGGCAAGGGTAAAGGAAAACGTGAAGACTCATGCTCAACACAATTTGGCTCCACTTACAATTTGAGTGATGATTAGCTTCTTCTTTGTGTTTTAAATGTGTTTAACTGCCATGGATGATAGGTATGTGTGTTCATATGTTTTCCGCCGTTTAACTGTCGTGTATGTGTTGTGTCTGTAACTTGTGTTATTTGTTGTGTAATCAATAAATGTAGTATGAGATAATATATAATATTTGTTGTTCAAATTAAAGTTTATTTCACTAATATAGTCGACCCACTAATCGGTCGCCTACAACGCAAGTATGGTCGAATAGGGTTAGTCGACCCACTTATGGCTAACAAGTCGGTCGACCTTGAAGTCGACCATATCATTGAAGTAGTCGACCAACGTCAATGAAGAATGTTGGTCGATTACCTTGAAAACTAAAGTGGTCGACCGGGTAAAGGGGTAGTCGACCCAAATGGTGGTCGACCTAATGGTGTAAATAGACAATTTTTTTCCCGAAAGTGTATTTTGGAAGAAAAGTTTTAAAAAAAGTGTATTTGGGCGAATTTCCCTAAATGAATACATTATTTTTTAACCACCGCCGGTTTGTTGTCGTCACTTGTGACCTGGTAGAATGAATTCAAAAGCATTGTGAATGACAACACTGTAAAGCATATGATGGTTGTGTACATAACAAAAATGGATTAAGTACATATCATCACCTTTAGAGCGGTGGGAGTGGAAGGTGTCATTTACCCCGTCCCACACCTCGTTCCCAGTCGCCCCACTCCCCATCCCTTGATCGAGGTTCAGTCGCGGCCTCGTCAGTAGCCCAGACGACGGAAATTTGGGGTTCGGTTTATTAAAAAAAAAATTAAATACATCTAACGGCTCTATATTGGACCGTTGGCTTTTTTTAATTTTTTTTTTCCTTTTTAATGCTATATATACACAACACATATACAAACACAAACACAAACACATATCATTTTACATCCATCTTACTCAACATATACTCCCACAATCAAATCCAAATTCTATCATCTAAATAAAAATATTTCTTTAAAAATGAGTAGTTCCGACGAAGAAAGTTTGGTTAACGCAATGAAAAGTATATATTTGCCTATCGAAATAACGTGGTAATACGTAGAGAGGTCGAGGAACAAAATGAGGCTCAAAGCTCAAGACGAAAACGTCGCTACATTCATCGTGATCGTGTAGAAGCGCACAATCGTTTGATGAAAGATTATTTTGTTCAAGATCCGAAGTATCCCCCTGAATATTTCAAACGGCGTTATCGAATGTCACAAAGTCTTCTTGAAAAAATAATTGAAGGTATACTTTCTTACTCTACTCGTCCCAATGCACCAAAGTGGTTTACATATTTTCAACAACGTCCCGATGCACGTGGTGTTCTCGGAATATCTACTATTTTAAAAGTCACTTCTGTCATTCGTCAACTAGCATACGGTGATTCACCGGATCTATTTGACGAATATTTACAAATTTCAGAGAGAACATCACGTGAGTCTTTGCAAAATTTTACAAGATGTATTATAGACTTGTATGGTAATGTATACATGAGAGAACCGACCGAGGACGATATACGTCGTTTGTATCATAAACATGAAGAACTTCACGGCTTTCCTGAAATGCTTGGAAGCATTGATTGTATGCATTGGGTTTGGGGTAAATGTCCAAATGCATGGAAAGGGCATTTCACCCGAGGCGATCACGGTTACCAGACAATCATGTTGGAAGCCGTTGCATCGTATGACAATTGGATTTGGCATGCATATTTTGGAATGGCCGGTTCGAACAATGACTTGAATGTCCTTAATGCATCTCCATTGTTTGATAGTTTACTAACTGACACGGCTCCTCAAGTTCCATACGAAATTGGAGACGTTGATTTCGATCGAGGCTACTATATTGCTGATGGGATTTACCCTTCGTGGGCTTCTTTCGTTAAGGGATTCTCAAGTGTTGTTGACGCAAAAAGGAAATACTTTACAAAGAAACAATCTGCAGCTCGTAAAGACGTTGAGAGGACATTTGGAATTTTGCAAGGTCGTTGGGGGTATTTTAAGACAACCTGCTAGGGCATATAGCGTAAACAAAATCAAAAGAATCATGTATGGTTGCATCATATTGCACAACATGATAATTGAAGACAATGGTTTTAATATCGCTGAAAATAAATCTTACTACTTGCCTGTCAACAACCTACAAGGATCAACTTGGTACGAAAGGTGTGATGTATATGCCGAGAAGACAAAAGAGCTGCGTGACAAAGACAAGCATGAGTATCTTCGACATACTCTAGTTTCGCATCTATGGCATAATCGCGATGACGAAATAGTTAACGAATTGTAACTTTTTAATCGCGATAACGTAATGTTTTTTTTTTTTTAATTTTTAGGAATCGTATGGTTTTTTATTATTAGGAAATGTAATGTTTAATTTTTATTTTAATGGAAGTTATTTCTATTTATGTTAATTTTTATAATTATATTCATTTATGTAATAATTAAAATCATAAAAATAATAATAAAAATATAAACTGACATGCCCAACTGACAGAGGTCACCACTCCCCACTTTTTCTGACTCAGCAAGTCAGGCCTGACATGCCAAGTGACATCAGTCACCACTCCCAGTGCTCTTATCACCCTTATGATAATATGTGCTTGAAAAAGTAAACTCAAAACTCTCTAAAATAATCCGCTATTTTCTTACACATAGATAAAGAGATGACTCCATGTGCTTCGAAACAATAACTAACCCTGTAAACAGTAAGTAATCCTAATGTACTCAATACTACCGATGAACTTGTGCCAACTAACATAATATCGTTTGTTTATGATAATAGGTGCTTGAAAAAGTAACTCAAACTCTTTAAAATAGTCCGCTATTTTCTTACACAATAATGAGATGACTCCATGTGCTCCAAAACAATAGTTAACCCTATAAACCGTAATTAATCCTAACGGACTCAAACCTACGGGTGAACTTGTGCCAACTAACATAATATCGTTCAGTATGCTCACTGCACTTAGATGCACATAATATCATCTATTCTAAACTCTCGAGATTAAATTTTAAATTAATAGAAAATTAAAAGGAAAGAAGAGTATTGAGCACAACATACTCCTATATCCTAACGAACAGTTGACAAGAAAATGGGAATTAAAGTCCCATTTTGGCTATTTCGTTTTTCTAGGGCGAATCCTTGTAATGAGCTACGAAAATTGGCGTTTTGGTCAATAGGCTCCAAAAGAATGATCACTCTCAACAGTATCAATCTTAGAGGAAGTTTTGCCAGATATATGATATACTACGTAACATTTCTTCAATAGTAAACACAAGGATGAAAATAAAAGTTTATATATTTTAATAGCACTACTACTACAAGTACAAAATCACAAACTTCATTGCTGTCTTTCTGGTTCATATGTAATGCTTGAAGAAAAAACAAAATCATTTGACAAAATTGTAAACATGTTTTCATTTCGATTTTCCTTTAAACGAAGGTTTCTTCTTTCCAGCGTTCTTGTACGGGCTCTTCTTCACTTTCAATTTACTCGAAGTTGATGAAGACTTTCCTTGATGATTTCTTCGTTTCTTGTCACTCTTTGCATTGTACATGTCAACAGCCTATTTTCAAGCAGAAAATTCATAAACTAACATAACAAACAGAAACAAAACAAATGCATCTCATAGACTCATATCAATAGCATTGACACATTTAAAAAATGGTAACAAAAAAATATAATACAAAGGTAACATGGGACAACCAGACAGTACTTTTGTCAAATTTCAAGTCATTTGTATATAAGTAATATGTTGTTAATCACAACATGTGCAGCTAAATTTTTTGATCTGGTTCATTTGAGATCAAAAAACAGTCCAAATCAAACCATTCATAAGCGAGGTCAAAATCGTAATACCTTTCCAACATTGAGTATTTCATGAGAATTCTTAGCCATTAATTTGTTAAGAATCTTGTCTGTTTGTTGCTTCTCTAAGTTTCCCATTCCTGATCCTTCAACGACAGGCAAGAACTGGAGAGATAGACAAAGTAACCATGAAGATAAATCATCAAACAAGAAACATTGGATGAATATATAACACAGCACATGTACTTTTCAGATTTAGGGTTTATATTACACACCTTCCTGTATTTCTTATCATGTTTTGGAGGCTTTTCACCAGCCAATTTTTTGTCGAATTTACCACCACTTGCAGTTGAAGTTGCCGCCATCCCGGCTACATTCTGTAGTTCATCCTTGCTAGCCTTTCTAGGTGCAGTCTGGGTCCCGGTTATAGGCAACGCTGTTGCAGCTAGTTGAACATGACTGTAGTACAAAAAGACAGAGAGATTAAATGATCAGTATGACACTAAACACTCAATGATAAGGATTATGGTTAAAAAAAGGTTTAACCTTGGTAAAGCACCAACTTTTGCAGCCTCTTTCAAATTACCCAAACGGTGCCTCTCTTGTTTATCAACTCGTTGTTTCTTTTCTGACCGTCTTTTTGCAAAAGGATCCACTCCTGGCTCTGTAGATAAATCAAAGTATATTATACACATCAACACCCAAAACAACACAAACTTTTAAATTTAAGTAGACATTGTCGTTTACATTTTTTTTAGTATAAAAGCAGTTAAAGGAATGATTTGATAGATTGATTGTTGAAGAGAGTTGTTGGGTAATCAAATTGTAAAGCAAAAGGAAACAGCTTTTTAAGATTTAAAACTCAAATGTAGATTCTGTAAGAATGAAGTGTCCCAAACCATGTTAAATTCATTGATGCTTCCATTCATATGCAAAGGATGTTTCACATCGTACTTACTTTATTTATGTAATCAACTACCAACACTGAGAATACAATAGCTAAAGTTTAGATATATTTACCATCTGTCATCTTTGCATCAATAATTGGAAGATCATTGTCATCATTTACCCGATCATAACCATAGCGACGCTTCCAAGAACTAGTTTGATCATCAAAAACAAGTTTATCTTTCTTTTTGTTCTGAATGCCTGCAAAAGGGTCAAAAAATTAGTACGTTAAATGACCTATAAGTGAAGGTCTTGCTCCATATGACTGGCTAACTAATTAAAAGTTAATATTGCTCAGTACTAACCTTTCTTTTTGGCAAAAACTTCCCATTTTGTTGGAGGTTTAGGCTTTGGTAGCTGAAAGCATACAAGTAGTCTTACATGAATTACAAACAGAAGATATAGAGAAGGGTAACTAACTTCACATGCACTTGATATAACCACCTTTATGACTTTTGACTATTAGTTTTTTTAATAAATTGATGACACATTGTAAACTTGTGACTGACATGTTCATACAGTCTAAGACACACATAGACCCTAAAGCCCTAAACAACATGTCAAACAGTGATCCTAGATAAAAAAATATCGAGCAGAAAGAAATTTAAAAAGATTCAGAAACTGAAGTCATGGTGTTGTTTTATTCAGAGGGACTAAACATGTTTAGAATATACCAAACATGTTTAGCAGTTCGGCCACATACATAGAATGCAAGTAGAAAATGTATGATAAGAAAAATAACATACAGGCTTTTCTCTTGGCAATTTTGTAGTTGGTGGTGGCAGGGAGACAATTGGCCCAGAAGCATCTTCAGCAGAAGGTAATGTAAAGAGAGAATCAGCAACCGCCTGAACTAATTTAGTAGCGTGTGATATGGTCTCCTTCACCATATCCTCCCTAACATATAATCAGGCAATCGACAAAACAGAGAATTGCGTTAAGATTATATATCAAATTGTTAATACCACTCGTACCAGATATCTTACAAACTCTCATATTAATTATTACGTAAGACTTAGGTCTAAATACTAGTCTAATGTTTCAAAATACAGCTGATAGTCCCTGCTATACACAAGATTGATGAAGCATCACAAAAATATACCCTAAGCAGTCCAAAAGCTTGCAGGTTAAGGTCATTAACAAACAGTCTCCATCATGTAATTTGAGATATTAGGTAGTGATGTACTTAAGCTCAGCTATTGCATACAGTGTTCACATATAAAAACAAGCTTTTTAGACTTACACTAAGCTAGTTCGACTCTTTAGCAGCCCTAACTTAAAGCTTAGTAAACGATTGACATCATTTGAAGAAGATTAAATACACAATAAATAACAAGATAACTAATTCACGATTAATTAATTAAAGCCCTAAACCTGTTGATAGGAACAGATGAAAACTGGAATTGAGGATCATATGCCATCAGATTCCCAAGGTCGATTTGGTATCCACCATTGTGTTGTTGCTGTTCTTCTTCCACCATATCTGCTCTGTTTCTCTAGGAGGTTTTCAGCGGTGATTTTGGTTGCTTGAAAACTAGGGTTTGATAAAGGGGTTTTAACTAGGTCAGATATTTCGCAACTTCGAAATTATAAGCAGCCGCCTGCAATTTTAAAGAAAATGCATATTAAACCTTATATGTATGGAAATTTACCGGTTAGACCCTGACATAATTGTTTTAACTTTTAAGGGCTTGGTTGACTTTTTTTTTCCGGCAAAAAACGAAAACTTTATAACAATAACTTTTTCTCGGAAAGAGAAAAAAGAAGAACCAAATACAAGAAAAAGACATGGATAAGGCTCGAAAACATAAAACTATACCTAACATTATAACCGAACAAAAGCTAACTAGATCCAAGCCCCATCGAGAACCGACTACAACACGACCAACGTCTAAAAAACATGAAAAAAAACGAACAATCTAACAAAGTACATAATAACCAACTACCAAAGAAAACCCAAACCCACTAACCGATATCGTCAACCACCTTAATAGCATTGAGATGCGCCAAGGAAACTTCGTCCCCCGTGTTGGTGTTAACGATACCCTTACCTGTCCCAGCCTTAAATGAAAAGGGTGACCCGTTCCTAATCACGAAGCTGGAAGTAGAACCCGACGGAGGAGGACTAAACCCGTGCTTTTTAAACACATCGAAAAAACCCCCATCACATAACGGTCGTCCTGATCCCGAGCCCACGTACGACCACTTGCAAGACCCATCCACTCGAGCATCTTTAGATGAAATTTGTAACGCATCCCCTTCCTCATCACCATCAGATCAATCCTGTAAACAAAACAAATTATCCGACATAGTCTTCTTTTTTTCCTTATCTTTAGCTTTACATTTAGGACCATATATCTTCACCCCGGGCCCACGAAATTTACTCAAATGCTTGAACCAACCCCGACAAAAACCTTTACACTTTATGTCCGTACAAATACAATGCAACCTGCCCGCAACATTACCCGTAGCAACATGAGCCAAATTATCTAACAAGCGTCTCGTCTCCAACCCGTCCGATTGAGTAGCTTCCGACCCCAAAACAACACTTACGGTCTCGTTTAATTTTCTTTTTTTGTTGATGAAACCTTGACCTTCAAGTGCTACATCTATCTCCTTATATTGATGTTCATAAAGACCCGAATTCTCATCAATCTTGTTCTCCGAATCAACATCAACCGATCGAAACCCTTGACACTTTTGCCTCAGATCAAAATTATGAGCTTAAGTGAAGAATCATTAATTTTACTAACGGTTCGTTTGATTAAACGTAATGATTAAACAATAATTAATTCTTATTTAAATACTTTGAATGACAGTAAGTTATTTGATAATTAACATGAATAAATAATTTGAATGAGGTAAAATTATGTTATTAACGTTTTAAATATATGAAATATTCAAAATACTTGATTGATAAGTGTTTATGGTATGATTTAAGTATGACATTGTAACATCCCGCGTTTTTTCGTTAAATTTATTTTTAACACCGTCTTTTTTTTTTTAGATAATATCTTTCGTTATCTAAATTCGTATCTTTCGTTAACTAACGGTCTTAATATTTCCGTTATTTGATTTAACATCTCTCGTTTACTCTAGCGTTTTTAAAATTAATTCGTTTGGTAAATTCACGCACCCGCTTTAAACTTGAGGGACCGAAGTTGTCAAGTGGGCAAACTAGTTGACTGGGTCAACTAGTCAACCCACCATCTCCACCATTCATTTATACTTCCACCTCCCTCATCTCTTTTTCCCTCTCTAGCTCAAGAACACACTTTTTAACATCTTCAAAGAATCATCATCTAAATCAATTCAAGCAAGCAAACATCAAAACAGATTACATATTCGTAATCCTCCCTTCATCCTCTTCGATTTGGTACCAATTTCACTACTTGGGGTAAGGTTTCTAAAAACTCTAGATTTCTCAAATTCGCTTTATAGACTTGAAATGGTGTTAGTTAGTGTCTATGGCTCAAGTCTAACATGAATATGTGTTTGGTATGCTCGATTTGTTGTTTTGAGTAACTAGTTTGAATATAAAAAATGGGTGTGTTTAATCTTTAGTTTTGAGTGATTAAATGTTGTTTAAATGTTAAAGTTCATGTATTAAATGTGTTACTAGCATCATTAGCTTCAATTTGATGTGTTGGTTGATTTAGAAAAGCTTCAATTGCAAAATGGTTGAATTCATGATTTTGGTTAGGGTTTGATGAACTTTAAAACAAACTTTTGACGCATTGAATGCTATGAAATGTTGTTAGTAAGTGTTTAGTTGTATTGTATGTTTCATTACCTTCAAAACAGCGTATCGTATGTGTAAATTGGATTCCCAAGTCAAGAAATGCGTTTCATGAGCTTGAACTTTGATTTTGAACATTTAACGATCATTCGACGAGGTTTTTGTTGTTTTAAATGATGAACTTTATTGATAAAATGTGTTTAGTTGTATTCCTCGTCAAAATACCTTTCCAACGATATAAGATACGTGCCTTGAATGTTTACGGTTCGTTAAATGTGTTTGAATGAAATTTGGTTTGGGACTTAGACTTTTGAAACGAGCCAGGCACCAACTCTAGTTGATTGCCGCGGCGCGGCCATCCCATGTCGCGGCGCGATATAAGACTTGTTCAGCGGCTGTTCACCATGACACTTTTACGAAAAATGTTTGCTATGCTACGCACCTCCGATTCACATGTAACTTGTTCTAACATGCTTATATATGATTAAAAACCTCAGAAAAATAGTTCGGGACCCGACCCGAACGTGTTGACTTTTTCGTTGACTTTGACTTGGACCAAAGTTGACTTTTATTCAAACTTAACCAATACTTTGTTTAATCATTATAACCTTTCGTTTACACTTATATCTTGCATGAAACATGACAACATGATTCACATGCTACATAATCGAGTCGTAACGAGCCATAGGACTAATTGAACACATTTCGCCCGACCTTATGTCGTAACCGGTTAATTGATACAACTTACTTGTTTAGGTCAAGGCTAAGCAACTTTCATGCACACGTTTACTTTGTGAAGTACATTTATACTCGTGCACTCGAGGTGAGATCATAGTCCCATCTTTCAACAACTTTTATACTTTTAAATCATGGGATGAGAAACATATACAGTTTTATACTACATACTTTTATACTTTGAACACAAGTACGGAAACAAACATTCCACGGTGAGTTAGAACAAAAATCCTCAATTCGATTATCATTAGTTACACTTGCAGGGTGTAAGCGAGAACTTATATTGTGTGGCCATACGGGTTTGACAAACCCTCATTCGGACGGTTCGCTACCGTTGTGCGGATGAAATGTATTTTCGAAAAACAGTGTATGTTCTAACACTATTGTGATGGGGTTCTATGGAAGGAAAGTTAAGTCTTGATAATTGGGTGCTCGCGAACATACTTTTGGAATGCAAACAATTTGGATAATCAACGTTATGGAAATACAAAATCTTATGGTTCAAAAACAACGTTTACAAATACACCTATGATTTCACCAACGTTTTTCGTTGACAGTTTTCTATATGTTTCTCAGGTTCATAATTGGCTACTTGATACATGCTTCCGCACACTTTGATTACTTGCTTGGAGTCAAGCATGCATGCATACGCTAGCGATAGCACTTTTGGATTCAAACTTAAAGCATACATGTTTACGCTATTTATAGCAACTGTGATTTTCAACTAATTATGTCGCAAGTTACTTAAACTGTAATTTATACTTTTGTAAACTTAAACTTATTGTCGATCCGTTTGGTAAACTAAACTTTGCAAGTCTTGTACGTTTCAAATGAATGCGACATAATTTTGGTCAAACGCGTCTCATATAGGGACTATGACCACGTAATGGGACCTAAGTTAACGGCGCCGTCAATGACGATTTTGTCAGGTCGATACTAATGGTATCAGAGCGTTGGTTGTAGGGAACTAGGATATGCAATAGTGTGTCTGACAGAGTCGTTAGGACGCATTAGTGAATCTAGACTACAACCGGATAGTTAGCCATTGCATTCTGACATACGTTTGCTATAGATAGCACTTACTTGACTACTTGTGCATTCATACTTGAATCTTTCCTAGGTGAACTCCTTAATGGTACCAAATTTTCATTCATATGAACTCGTACTCTGCCATTTTCTGGTAACACACGTAAACTTAAGATTCATACGCGTAGGGAGGACGACGACTTCATTAGTGATACTAGTTCGGGAACTCTGTCTCCCATGTTGTTATTCACCACCGTCCCAGCTTACTATCCACAAGTGTTGTAAAGTTTCCACCACTATGGCAATTAGTAGCCACTACCGACGTTACACCGGTGTTCCTTACTATCTACCACTTCTTGTTATTACCACCACTACTCACCTAGAGTATCATCATCAATACTTATCACTACGGTTGCGTACTATTCGTTATCATAATTCGTTACACTTCTCGTACCGGAATATATTATTGTTTGACTTGAACTGCATTTAACGTGAACAATCATTTATACCCTTCCCTCGGGGAACGCTTCTTTAGAGTTGCACTAATTCTTTCGATTCAATACGAGTCACGTTAGAGACGTCGTTACACTTTGTTCATTTTAAAACTTCACGATCACACGAACTTGATTCTATGGAGTGATGTGGGAATGGAGATATGAGTTAGCGTAATATAACGACACTCGATCAATGTGGCTGTATTATGGTAAGTCATACCAAAGTTCTAATGACTCGTGATGGTGATTGGACTCGATCAACCTAATCACCATCATGTGCCATGTACATTACTTCATTTTTCTTGTTGGACATCCGAAAACTCCGAGAATATTGATAACAACCATACCAAGGACACACCTTCGATTATTGTCGAACCATATTTATGCTTCCGAATGAATGACAAATTCTTTCAACCCCAAACATATGTACACGTGTATACTATCTCGTTTTCGAACGGTTTTATCGACGAACTACAATATGCTTGTCATGCTCACATCGAGGCGGAAACTTCTCTCGTATTACACTCGTACTTCCGTATAAGGAAATCTTTTATCTAATTTCAATGGAGAGAGAGACTCTTCACGTTATACTAGTATTCGCCACGAGGGTGAATAGTCCTAATGAACGTTTTCAGAAACCAATAAGAAACTTGCTCTAACAAACATTTTCGAAAATCGAAGAATCTTCCGCGGCGCGAAATTCTTGAGAAACGAAAACTTGTTCAAATATACCTTAAAGAAATGTACCTCATTTCGGATCGGGATCCTCGTTTCACTTCTAGATTTCGGAGTGCCTTATAAAAAGCCTCGGGACCACGTTTAGACATGAGTACAGCACATCAACCACAAATTGACGGACCAAACAAACATACGATTCAAACCTCCGAAACCATAATACGAATTTATGTTATCGACTCCAAATTTACTCGGGGAAAAGTCTTTGCCTTTAACCGAATTCTCTTACAACGATAGTCATCACACGAGTATTAACGCCACATCTTTCGAAAACTCATATAACCGCATTTGTCGTTCTCTTAATTGTTGGGCTGAAGTAGGCGACAAGCAAACCACCGGAATCTAACTCATTCATGAAGTAACCTTTAAGATCGTTCAAATCCAAGAAAGGCTCAAGATGGCCCGTAGTTGCCAAAAGAGCTATGCCGATGTTAGACGTAAACCTCTCAAATTCCAAGTGAGTGACCGCGTAATATTAATAATCGCACCTTGAAAAGGTGTAATCCATTTCGGGAAATGTAGAAAGCTAAATCCGCGATATTTTGATCCTTTTTGAAATCTTGGAGCATATTGTAACCGTTACTTACCGTTTCGACCTTTTGACGCAACCGAGTCCCGTGCATCCTACATTCCACGTGTCAAACTTGAAAAAGTGTCTTGCCCAACAAGAACTTGTTATTCCTTTCGATGAGTTTACTATCGATGACAAACTCCACTTCGTAGAAGAACCCGTTGAAATTATAGATCGTGAAACCAAACTCTAGGACGACGTGAAATCCCGACTGTCAAAGTTTGTTGAAATGCCCAAGGAAGTGCCTTCACCTATTCGTAGAATTTGCAACGCAAAGGTTTCAAAGAAGAAACAACAACTACTACTTCCAACTAAATTTCGGGACGAAATTTCTTTTAAGGTGTGGGTAATGTAACATCCCGCGTTTTTCCGTTAAATTTATTTTTAACACCGTCTTTTTTTTAGATAATATCTTTCGTTATCTAAATTCGTATCTTTCGTTAACTAACGTTCTTAATATTTCTGTTATTTGATTTAACATCTCTCGTTTACTCTAGCGTTTTTAAAATTAATTCGTTTGGTAAATTCACGCACCTGCTTTAAACTTGAGGGACCGAAGTTGTCAAGTGGGTAAACTAGTTGACTGGGTCAACTAGTCAACCCACCATCTCCACCATTCATTCATACTTCCACCTCCCTCATCTCTTTTTCCCTCTCTAGCTCAAGAACACACTTTTTAACATCTTCAAAGAATCATCATCTAAATCAATTCAAGCAAGCAAACATCAAAACAGATTACATATTCATAATCCTCTCTTCATCCTCTTCGATTAGGTACCAATTTCACTACTTGGGGTAAGGTTTCTAAAAACTCTAGATTTCTCAAATTCATGATTTTGGTTAGGGTTTGATGAACTTTAAAACGAAATTTTGACGCATTGAATGCTATGAAATGTTGTTAGTAAGTGTTTAGTTGTATTGTATGTTTCATTACCTTTAAAACGGCGTATCGTATGTGTAAATTGGATTCCCGAGTCAAGAAATGCGTTTCATGAGCTTGAACTTTGATTTTGAACATTTAACGATCATTCGAAGAGGTTTTGTTGTTTTAAATGATGAATTTGATTGATGAAATGTGTTTAGTTGTATTCCTCATCAAAATACCTTTCCAACGATATAAGATACGTGCCTTGAATGTTTACGGTTCGTTAAACGTGTTTGAATGAAATTTAGTTTGGGACTTAGACTTTTGAAACGAGCCAGGCACCAGCTCCAGTTGATTGCCGCGGTGCGGCCATCCCATGTCGCGGCGCGACATAAGCCGTGTTCAGCAGCTGTTCACCATGACACTTTTACGAAAAATGTTTGCTATGCTACGCACCTTCGATTCACATGTAACTTGTTCTAACATGCTGATATATGATTAAAAACCTCAGAAAAATAGTTCGGGACCCGACCCGAACGTGTTGACTTTTTCGTTGACTTTGACTTGGACCAAAGTTGACTTTTATTCAAACTTAACCAATACTTTTTTTAATCGTTATAACCTTTCGTTTACACTTATATCTTGCATGAAACTTGACAACGTGATTCACATGCTACATAATCGAGTCGTAACGAGCCATAGGACTAATTGAACACATTTCGCCAGACCTTGTGTCGTAACTGGTTAATTAATACAACTTACTTGTTTAGGTCAAGGCTAAGCAACTTTCATGCACACGTTTACTTTGTGAAGTACATTTATACTCGTGCACTCGAGGTGAGATCATAGTCCCATCTTTCAACAACTTTTATACTTTTAAATCATGGGATGAGAAACATATACCGTTTAATACTACATACTTTTATATTTTGAACACAAGTACGGAAACAAATATTCCACAGCGAGTTAGAACAAAAATCCTCAATTCGATTATCATTAGTTACACTTGCAGGGTGTAAGCGAGAACTTATATTGTGTGGCCATACGGGTTTGACAAACCCTCATTCGGACGGTTCGCTACCGTTGTGCGGATGAAATATATTTTCGAGAAACAGTGTATGTTCTAACACTATTGTGATGGGGTTCTATGGAAGGAAAGTTAAGTCTTGATAATTGGGAGCTCGCGAACATACTTTTGGAATGCAAACGATTTGGATAATCAACGTTATGGAAATACAAAATCTCGTGGTTCAAAAACAACGTTTACAAATACACCTATGATTTCACCAACGTTTTTCGTTGACAGTTTTCTATATGTTTCTCAGGTTCATAATTGGCTACTTGATACATGCTTCCGCACACTTTGATTACTTGCTTGGAGTCAAGCATACATGCATTTGCTAGCGATAGCACTTTTGGATTCAAACTTAAAGCATACATGTTTACGCTATTTATAGCAACTGTGATTTTCAACTAATTATGTCGCAAGTTACTTAAACTGTAATTTATACTTTTGTAAACTTAAACTTGTTGTCGATCCGTTTGGTAAACTAAACTTTGCAAGTCTTGTACGTTTCAAATGAATGCGACATAATTTTGGTCAAACGCGTCTCATATAGGGACTATGACCACGTAATGGGACCTAAGTTAACGACGCCGTCAATGACAATTTTGTCGGGTCATTACAGACATTACATAAAACTTAGGTATTTAATGGTTAATTTTCATGACCCGTCCTAATCCATCTGGACGAATACATTACATTTGGTTACATCGCTAGGTACTTGACCTCTATATGATACATTTTACAAACATTGCATTCGTTTTTAAAAGACAACCTTTCATTACATTAAAAGTTGACGTCATGCATAGCATTTCATAATATATCCAACTATAATTGACTTAGCAATAATCTTGATGAACTCAATGACTCGAATGCAACGTCTTTTGAAATATGTCATGAATGACTCCAAGTAATATATCTAAAATGAACAAATGCACAGCAGAAGATTTCTTTAATACCTGAGAATAAACATGCTTTCAAGTGTCAACCAAAAGGTTGGTGAGTTCATTAGTTTAACGTAATCAATCATTTTCATAATTTTAATAGACCACAAGATTTCATATTTCCAATTCTCATAAACATCACGCATAAAAATCATTCATATGAATTGAACACCTGGTAACCAACATTAACAAAATGCATCTTGAATATCCCCAAAAATTAAATCTAAGTACTAAAGCAGTTCAAATTCTCTGACTGGGGCTGGTCAAGGCCCATAGATCTATCTTTAGGATTCGTGTCAATTGGTGGTAATTATAATAAACACCAATTCTTAGGTTACCAAGTTCAACAAGGGGCGATATCCGGTATAACAATTCAACCATAGAATGTAATTTCGATCACTTGTGTCTATTTCGTAAAATATTTATAAAAGCAGCGCATGTATTCTCAGTCCCAAAAATATATATTGCAAAAGCATTTAAAAAGGGAGCAAATGAAACTCACAATACTGTATTTTGTAGTAAAAATACATATGACGATACTGAACAATGCAGGGTTGGCCTTGGATTCACGAACCTATATCATTTGTATATTTATTAAAACATATAATAGGAATCTCATAATTTCACTTATTAACTATATAAATTTTATATATTTGTAGTTATATAGAATTTATACTAAATTTCATTGAAAATATATATTCTTTACTTATATATATTATATCTTATGTTATATTTGTTTATTTTGTATATATTTAAAATAACTAATATCTATACATTTAGTTATATTACTATATATATATATATATATATATATATATATATATATATATATATATATATATATATATATATATGTCTATGATTAATATTAAACGTTAAATTCAATAGTTTATTGTATGAAAGTATTTATATAAAAATGTAATATGTTTGATATATGGTTATATGAAATATTATTATAATTAGTGTATATGTAATACGTGTATTTTATGAACAAAATATTTATTTGTTAAAAATAATAGTTTTGGTAATAATGATTTACTAATATTAATAATAACTTTATTAGAAATGATAATACTAATAATGATACTTGTATCTGTGATAATAAATAAAATAATTTTAATGCTACTAATATATATATATATATATATATATATATATATATATATATATATATATATATATATATATATGTCTATGATTAATATTAAACGTTAAATTCAATAGTTTATTGTATGAAAGTATTTATATAAAAATGTAATATGTTTGATATATGGTTATATATGAAATATTATTATAATTAGTGTATATGTAATACGTGTATTTTATGAACAAAATTTTTATTTGTTAAAAATAATAGTTTTGGTAATAATGATTTACTAATATTAATAATAACTTTATTAGAAATGATAATACTAATAATGATACTTGTATCTGTGATAATAAAAATAATAATTTTAATGCTACTAATAATAATAATGGTAGTGTTATTAATAGTTTTTATGAAAATAATGATAGATTAAAAATAATAATACTTTTAGTAATAATTATATACATTTGTAATAATAACACTACTGTTAATGATACTCACACTAATGATAATAATCATAAAATGATAAATTAATAATGTAACATTCTCAAGCGGGCCTAGAAGTAAGATTACTAGATTGCCCTTAAGTTAGTATTGTGTTACTATATGCTTTTATTTTTATTTAATATTTGTTATTATTTAATGATGTGGTTGGGACCACTTTGTGACAAGGGTCACAGAACAGGTTTGTTTATTTAGTTTGGACTTCGTTTGGGCTACCAAATGATGTGCGAAAGATATCAGATAACTGATAAATACTCGTGTGTTGCACAGTGTGGGAAATTAATCTAAATTAAGTGACTAGTGCAGCTCATTTCTTCCCATTTCTAGAAAATTCCCAAACACACCCGTTCTTCATCCCCCTCACCTACAATTAAACCCTAATCTTTAATCTTTAGCTAGAGCTCAAATTGTTCATATCATTGTGTTCCTTGTGATTTACTGATTCTAACAAGGTAAGATTCATAGCTTTTCATGCTTTAATCTTCAAGAAAATGGAGTTTTTGTGTTAGTTTTCATAAAAGTGTAAATTTGTGTCAAAAACAAGTGATTTAAGTGTTGTTATGGTCAAATTGTTGTGGGTTTTGAGTCTATAACAGGTAGTGAACAAGTTGTGGTCGATTTTGGTGTTTAAAACGAGCTCTAGATCGAGATTTGAGGATTTCATCGTGAAGTCCATAGCCTGTGTTCAGTTTCTGATGAAGATGAACACACTGGGCCGACTGTCAGTCGACAGTCGACCGACTGAGATAGTGGACCGACCGATTGACAGACAACCGACCGACTGTTGAGTGAACCGACCGACTGAGATTTACCTTCGGTCGATTGATGTAATACCAAATGAATCGACCGACTGGGAAGGTCAGTCGACCGATTGTGTCGACAGTCGACCGACTGTAAGAGTCAGTCGACCGATTGAGTGTCCAGGGCAGAATATTTTACCTAAGTGTTTATTTTTAGCGGTTATGCTGCCGGTTTGTATTTTGGTGTTTAAGATGTGCATTTTGAAAGTGCATTTTGAAAGTGCATTTTGAAAGTGCATTTTGAAAGTGCATAAGTGTTAAGCAGAAAATTTTTAGCGGACAGTTTTCTGACAAAATTTTCTGTATTGTGTTATTTGGTGTTTATGGACATAAACTAACTCGTGTATATGTATTTCTCAGGAGAAAAGGAGAAAGAGAAGGTTCAGTGATTAGATAGCTGAACACCTTCTCGTTTGCTGGTATTTGGTGAGTGGGACTAACTGGAGAATATAGTATATAGTAGCATGTTCTATTATGACTACCATGCTTGTTAGATATACTTATTGTTGTGGATAGTTAGTACATTGTGATGACTGCATGTTGGTTGATGCTTGTCTACTGGAGCCCAGTGCATCCCTATTGTGTGGTGGCCTCGGTAGGAGAGATCAACCTGCGGGTTGGGTTCCTCATGTGGTGGCCTAGACAATCGTGGTGTATATATATGTGAATGACGCGTCCGTCGCGTGTGGATTATGTATATACATACGGTGGTGTAGGAACTTCTGGTAAGCCCCAGTCCGATCAGCTGGTGGTTAATGGTTTGGCCGAGCCGCCAGAGTCTCTGTAAACGGCACTTGGGTGATGTTTGTGTGTTAGACTATTGTGACATGATTAGTATAACAGCTTTGTATGCTATTACCTGTAGTTAGTCGTACTCACTTAGCTTCGTGCTAATTCCCCTCTATCTCCTCCCTGCAGGTTGTTAGCTTTTGTAGATAGTGCTTTTGGGAGAAGACGGGCATGATGATGTTATGTTTGACAGGGTTAACTCTGATGTGGTCTTTTAGAATATGAACCATGTACTTTTAAAAACAGAATGTATTTACGTCTCTTCCTGTTAATATGTAAATTGTTTTAATGATACGTGACATCGGTTTGTACAAATGTCGATATCGTATTTAATTAATGTTAATGCTTCCGCCACGTTTAAAAACAAAAAAAAAATCTAGCGGTGTCACAAGTTGGTATCAGAGCTGAGTTTGGCAGCATGTGCATTGTGATCTACATGTCATGTTCCCAAACTTAGTAGAGTCATGTCAAACATAACCTGCTGGGGATAGGTTAAGTGAGTATTAGGACAGGATATGTGTTAGTTGTTAGTACTAACAGAATTTATACTAAGCTTTGGTGTGAGTGTTGTGGTAGTGCAGCAATGACAGATAACGAAGCTAACGTTACTTTCCCTACTGCCCCTGGAACTGGTACATTCAGAGCCCCTGACGAAGATGGACATCTGTCTTCAGAAGAAGAAACTTCTCAAGAAGTAATAGAACTTCAAAGTCGGTTACTAGAAGCTCAGGAGAAAATTAAGGAATGGGAACAAGAACGGGCGCAATGGAACCCTAATACCACTGCATTAAATACAACCTTTCATCCTAACTTTTATAATCAAGCCGGTGGCAGTTCTCAGTCACAATTTCCACAAAATACCTATCAAAACTATCAAATGCCATTTCCGTTTAACCAGACTTTTCCTAATCAAATGATGTACCCATTTCAAGTCCCTGAGACAAGAAGGAAGTGTACCTATAAATAGTTTATGGACTGCAAACCTCCTGAGTACAGCGGACACACAAACCCTACGATGACCCTCAATTGGCTAAGAGAAGTGGAGAGGGCGTTAGAAGCATGTTTTTGTGAGCCTGAATCCATGGTGTTATTTGCTAGTAGGCTTTTCAAAGGTGAAGCAATGGAATGGTGGGACTCTATCACTGCATATTTACCTAAAGAACAGATCAGTCAAATTACCTGGGAATAATTTGCTGCTAAAGTTCGTGAGCAGTATTGTTCTGAGTATGAGATGGAAAGATTGAAAACCGAGTTTCTGAGTATGAAGATGACAGAAAGTATGACGATTGATGAGGTTTTCAGAGATTTCATATCGAAGTTAAGGTTTATTCAACAATGGGTACCGACTGAAAAGGATAAAATTCAGCATTTCATGCGGGTGATTAAGCCGGAGTACAGAACCGTTGCGAGATTTGCAACAACCTTGGCGCAGGCTCATGAGATGGCTAAAGTTACAGAAGGTGCTATAATGGCAGCAAAAAGAGAAAGTTCGAGAAGTGGATCTTTTGGGGGTAAACAGAAAGTCAATCTGGGGGTCAGTCTATTCAGCAATCAAGTAAGCAATCAGGGTTTCGTGGTAAGAAGTCAGGTGGGTTTAAACAGAAAAGTAAGTCTGGTATGAGTGGGTCAGGTTCAACTCAGTCTGGGTGGTGTAATGTTTGTAAGTCAACCCATGTTGGTCCGTGTTCTCCAATGACCAGAAGGTGTTTAAAATGTGGAGTGTTAGGTCATGAATCAATAGCTTGTTCATTTAAGTCTAATGTTTGTTGGAGTTGCCATCAAGAGGGGCATAGATCTGCTAATTGTCCATCTGCGTCAAGATCCGGTTCTGGGGCAGGGTCAGGAGTAAGGTCAGTTACTTCTGGGGGATCTTCTGCTTCTACTGCCGGGCAGAAGAGAAAGAATCCTCTAACAGCAGAGGCAATGGTGTTTTAGATGACGGTAGATGCTGCAACCGCTACCGATGATGTCATTACCGGTATGTTCTTGGTCAATTCCTTGCCAGCTCGTGTGTTATTTGATTCTAGAGCGAATCGATCTTTTATGTCCTTAGGTTTCTGTGATAAGTTGAAGTTGCCTGTTAGGAAGTTAGATGAGCCTTTGGAAGTAGAAGTAGCTGATGGTAAAATGGTTCCATGCACATCATCTGTGTCTGGAATTACCATCGAAATTGACGGCCATTCCTTCCCTTTAACTTGTTTGTTGATGCCTATACCTAGCTTTGATGTAGTCATAGGCATGAATTGGTTAAGAGCTAATAGGGCTAATATTAAGTGTGATAAGAAGATGATTTCTTTCCGTTTGGCTGACGGATCCTGAGTGATAGCTAGGGAAGAGCGCAGTGGATTTAACTTCCCTATGGTTTCCCTAATGAAAGCTCGGAAGGCAATAACGAAAGGGTGTGATTCATTCTTAGCTTACGTGATTGATGTTAAGAAAGATAAGAAGCAGGTGACCGATATTCCCGTTGTGTCAGAATATCCAGAAGTATTTCCAGATGATTTACCAGGGTTACCTCCAGTACGTGAAGTAGAGTATAAAATTGATTTGGTTCCAGGTGCTACGCCAGTTGCAAAAGCTCCTTACAGATTAGCTCCGTCAAAAATCCGAGAAATGATGTCTCAGATTCAGGAACTGTTAGATAAGGGGTTTATTCAACCAAGTTCTTCACCGTGGGGTGCTCCTGTTTTGTTTGTGAAAAAGAAAGATGGGTCGCTTCGTATGTGTATAGATTACCGCGACTTGAATAAGAGAACAATCAAGAATAAGTATCCGTTACCAAGAATAGATGACTTATTTGATCAGTTACAGGGTGCTTCCTACTTTTCAAAGATTGATTTACGTTCAGGGTATCATCAGGTACGTGTTGCAGAGAGTGATATACCGAAAACAACATTCAGAACTAGATATGGTCATTATGAATTTTTAGTTATACCATTTGGGTTAACAAATGCGCCAGCAGTGTTTATGGATCTCATGAACAGGGTGTGTCGTCAGTATCTTGACAAGTTTGTGATTGTCTTCATAGATGATATCTTGATATATTCGAAAAATGTAGAAAGATCATACTACACATTTGAGATTGGTATTAGAACTTCTGAAACATGAACAGTTGTACGCCAAGTTTTCTAAGTGTGAATTTTGGTTGTGGGAAGTACAGTTTCTGGGTCATGTGATTTGTGAACAGGGTATTAAAGTAGATCAGTCTAAGATAGAAGCCGTAATGAATTGGAACTCACCGAAAACGCCGACAGAAATTAAGAGTTTTCTGGGTTTAGCAGGTTATTACCGCCGATTTATCAAAGACTTCTCTAAAATAGCAGGTTTGTTGAATAAGTTAACTAGAAAAGATGTAGCCTTTCGATGGACTGATGAACAAGAAAAGGCTTTTCAGACTCTCAAACAGTTGTTATGTCAAGCGCCGGTTTTAGCTTTACCAGAGGGAACAGAAGATTTTGTGGTCTACTGCGATGCATCATGTGCAGGTCTGGGTTGTGTTTTGATGCAGAGAAATAATGTTATAGCGTATGCTTCACGACAGTTGAAGAATCATGAACGAAACTACCCTACTCACGATTTAGAGTTAACTGCAGTTGTGTTTGCTTTGAAGCTTTGGAGACATTATTTGTATGGTACACATTGTGAAATCTATACAGATCATAAGAGTCTTCAATATATCTTTTCGCAGAAAGAATTAAATATGCATCAACGTCGATGTTTAGAATTGATTAAAGACTACGATTGTGAGATTAAGTACCATCCAGGTAAAGCAAATGTGGTCGCAGATGCTCTGAGTCGCAAGAAAACCATCAAAAATGTTAGATTTATGAGAATCAAAATAGTTTCAGACTTGATTGATCGTTTGAAAACCGTTCAGTTATTAGCCTTGAATGATGAAAACCTAAAGACTGAACAAATGACCAAAAGAAAATTTGACCTATGCAATGATTCTAGAGGATTAAAGACCTATAAAGATCGAATTTGGGTGTCTATGCTTGGAGATTTGAGGGATTTAATCCTTACTGAAGCGCATAAATCGAGATTATCAGTGCATCCAGGTAGTACAAAGATGTATAGAGACTTGAAAACATTGTATTGGTGGCTGACAATGAAGACAAATATTGCGAATTTTGTCGAAAAATGTCATATTTGTGCGCAAGTTAAGGCAGAACATTAGAAACCGTATGGATCTCTAAGACAGTTAGAAATTCCTCACTGGAAATGGGATCATATAATGATGGATTTTGTAACCAAGTTACCCCGAACCCAGAAAGGACATGACATGATCTGGGTGATTATGGATCATTTAACAAAGAGTGCTCACTTTTTAGCTACTCGTGAAACAGCTTCGTTAAGTGATTTGGCATAATTGTACTTGAAAGAGATCGTTAGTCGACATGGTATATCGTTGTCAATAGTTTTCGATAGAGATACTAGGTTTGTATCGAACTTCTGGAACAGTTTACAACAGAATTTGGGTACACGTATGAATCTAAGTACAGCATATCATCCACAAACAGACGGTCAGAGTGAACGGACGATTCAAACGTTAGAAGACATGTTAAGAGCGTGTGTCTTAGAATATGGTGGTTCTTGGGATTCACATCTTTCATTGATAGAGTTCGCTTACAACAATTCGTATCATTCGAGTATTGGAATGCCGCCATATGAAATTGTATGGTCGCAAGTGCAGAACTCCTACAAGTTGGTTAGAAGCGGGTGAGAAACAATTTGCAGGTCCTGAAATTGTTCAGATAACTGCACAAAAGGTTGAAATTGCACGTGAGAAGTTAAAAGCAGCCAGAGACCGACAAAAGATGTATGCTAATCCGCGCAGACATCTTGTGACATTTAATGTAGGTGATCGTGTTTATCTGAAAGTTTCGCCATGGAAAGGGGTGATCAGATTTGGTAAACGGGGTAAACTAGCACCGAGGTTTATTGGGCCATTTCCGATCAAAGAAATTTTGAATGATCAGACTGTTGTTTTAGATCTTCCATCAGAGTTAGCAGGAATACACAACACGTTCAACGTGTGCTATCTGAGAAAGTGCAAAGTGGATGATGAAAGTTAGATTCTTCCAATGAAGGATTTAAAAGTTGATTTGACTAAGAGATAAGTAGAAGAGCCGATTAGAATAGTGTACAAGAAAGTCACAAAGCTAAGAAAGAAACAGATTCCAATGGTGTTAGTGGAATGGTGGCACAGTTTAGGTTCTAACTTGACGTGGGAAACCGAGGAGTTAATGAGAGCGCGCTATCCTCATTTGTTTGACCTTGACCAGATTCCGAGGATGGAATCTTCTTAAGGGGGTAGATTTGTAACATTCTCAAGCGGGCCTAGAAGTAAGATTACTAGATTGCCCTTAAGTTAGTATTGTATTATGATATTTCTCAATAACATCATATATATCTATCGCAATATCGTGTAAAAATGCTCTAGAATCAAGGATAATGAAGGCGTTTCTACAAGTAATAGGCCAAGATGTGCAAATTTGTATCGGAGAGTGATTTATAAAGAGTTTTGATGATCTATGACCTTGGTTGATCCCGATACAAGTTAAGGTCTAATTTATGCTCTAAAATGGTAAAACAAGGCATCAAAGGTGTTAGGCTTCGTCCAAATGAAAGAAGATTGAAAAGAAAACGAAACAGCAATTTTCGTTATATTGGGACGCCGTCCAAGGCTTTGGGATGCCGTCCAGCCTTTTAATGTGGGACGCCGTCCAAGTCTTTGGGACGCCGTCCAGCTCTTAAGAACGGGAGGCCGTCCAGACTTTAGGACGCCGTCCTGTAGTAGGTTTTCAGCTACTTTTGCCTTTTGACCTACTTTCTCCACTTTAAAACCTACTGATTGAGGGACTGTTTAATCATATAAGAAACCAGAGGTTACTGAGATGATTTTGGGAGCAAATTTGGTGAACTCCAAGCTCTTGAAAGAGGATCAACATCAAGTCTTCAAAGATCAAAACCTTCTCCATCCAAGATTCATTCTCTATTAGGTTGTTTTCTTGTCCTCCAACAATGAAATCTACTTATCAGTTGATTGTTATTTTGTTTGTAATTATGATTGTTGGCTAAACTCTATAATGTTCATCTAGATAAATAACTGAGATGTTGAATGTTTACTTTTGATTGATTGTTATTATGCACGATAGTTTGATGTTTGAATACAAGAACCATTCTTGTTAAAGCTTAATCCTTTCGATTCAACTAGTTGATATGTTCATTTGATTAAGAAACATCATCTTGTTAAATTAATGTATTGATTTACATCTAGTGACATGTGTTTATCCATCTTTTACCAAAAGGGATAAGTTGAGTTCAAATGGTTAGTTTATATAGGGATATAAGAATGACTCTTGTAGATACTTTCGGATAGCCTAATTGATATGTGTAGTTATATAGGTGAACGATCAATTCCCTAGATATTGTTATACATATTTTCATTACTCGATTCCATATAACTAATAGGTGTTAGTAATTTGCCTTATCTAGTGACGTTTATAGGGATCTTATTACCACACTAAATTGATTACTTGGGTTGGGTGAATTGAGCATTTAACCGGACCAAGGGAATGAACTAGGCTAAATCATAAGTTGACATAGGGGTGGATCATGATCAACACACCATTGACTTGATCATTCTTCAAGTCTTTAGACTAGTTGAATTAGTTGATTACAAATAGGAGGTCTTAGATGTCAAGAACATCACTTGCGTCTTGTAATCCCGTTTGAGTGTTTACTCAAGACTACTCTTGGTGAACCGATCAATTAGTTCTCGTGCATAACCAATCAATCCGGTCTTAATCTTAAATAACATTCAACATCGAGGGTAAAAAGTCTAGATGAGTATTTTTCCTTAAATTGATATCGAATCTATCTTACTTACTTTCTTTGCACTTATTTTCATCTTATAAACTTAAAAGACCAAAAATATTGTTTTTACATTTAACCTTCTCTGATTTGGCTAAATCGTTAAATAGCCACCAAAACATAAAACTTGTACCTTTAAGCTTCATTTACTTAGTTAATCATAATATAGTTTATAATTCTAGTTTGACTAATACAACTGTCCTTGGAACGGTTCACTGAACTAAACCAGTTACTATACTACTACACGATCGGGTACACTGCCCGTTAGTGTGTAGCAATCTCTAATCGATATTTTTCCATATTATTTTATACGACAATTCATATACTACTTTTTGCACATCAAGTTTTTGGCGCCGCTGCCGGGGACAGTTTTGTGTCAAAATAGAATTATTAACTAATTTGTGATTAAGTAGTTTCTTAATTATTTTAAATTATTAATAGTCTTTGAATAATCTTGTAGAATCGGTATGTTTAATAGTTTTTGTTAGTTGTGTGATTGACAGATTATAGGTTGCATATGCCACATACCCGAAGTTCAGAATCTCCATTACTTACACCATTTACGGAACCTGATAGAAAGCTTGGTAGAATTCCAAAAGAAGTACTTGAACTTTTTGAATCTTCATCAAAGCAAGAAACTTTTGATTCAGAATCAAGTACAACCAAGCCTCGATATTCAGATTTTAGTAAACCCGTTCAACCCCCAAATTTTGAAATGGAAGGAGAAAGACCGTTGGTACCAAGACAATCAATGGTGGCTAAGATGAAAGCAACCCGAACCGGCCAAGGTAGTGCCATTACTCCGCCCACTGGTGAGGTAAATTTTGAAATAAAGGGACCTATTCTTCAAATGATTAATAACAGGTGTCAATTTAGTGGTGGTCCTAATGAAGATGCAAACGAACATATTCGTCTCTTTCAAGAGATATGTCTTCTTTTCAAACTTAAACCAGACACTGACCAGGCCATATTTTTAAGACTTTTCCCATGGACACTCCACGGGGAAGCACGAAGTTGGTTAGATTCATTGGCCGAGGCTACGATAGAAACTTGGGATGGTATGTTGGAAAAATTTCTTAAGAAATATTTTCCAGCTTCTAAGTCCGCGAGACTCCAACACGAAATTACTCAATTCTGTCAAAAGCCGATGGAAACCTTGTACGAAGCATGGAATCGATTTTCCAAAATGCTAAGAGGTTGTCCAAACCATGGCTTGGATACCTTTCAAAAAGTCCAAATCTTTTACAAGGGTTGTGATGTTGCAACCCGAATTTCCATTGATCAAGCGTCCGGAGGTTCACTTATGGACAAAACCGAGCAAGAGGCTTATGAGATAATCGAGAAGCTAGCCGATTATTCTCATGAGTGGCATCAAGAACGCCCAATTACTCGTAATGCTCAAGTCCAAAGCGCCGGTGCTTATGATGACCTTAGTTCCCTAAGTGTAAAAATAGACGGTGTTGCTCGAAACATGGACAAAATCACCAAGGAAATTCATAGTATGAAAGTAGGTTGTGAATACTGCGGTGGACTCCATTTAGGAAAAGATTGTGATGCCGGTTTAACTATGGCTCAAAAAGAAGAGGTGGCTTTCATAAGCCAAAGAAATAATAATCAATTTCAAGGAAGAGCCCAGTTTAACCGGAACTTTAACAACCCCTATAACCCTCAAGGTCAAAATTCCAATTACCAACAAGGGTCAAGTAGCGGGTACCAACAACAAACTCCGGGTTTTTATCAAAAACCCCAACAGGAAGAGAAAAAGTCAAATTTGGAGAGTATGTTGGAAAAGTTAATTGCATCACAAACTCAGCTTGTCACAAACATAAACCAAACCAACGAGAAAAACGAACACCAGTTTAGAAACCAACAAGCCTCAATACAGAACTTGGAGAAGCAAATGAGTGGGTTAGCTAGTTTACTTAGTGAGAGAAAACCAGGAAGTTTACCGGGTGATACCAATAAGAACCCCCGAAATGAGCACGCCAATGTTATCACCACACGGAGTGGTTTAGCATACGATGCTCCAAAAATGCCCGAAAATTCTGATTTCAGTGTTTCGTTGAACCAAAATGATGAACCGGTTAAGGAGCCGGAACAAGTGGTTGAAAAGGAAGAACGGGAAAAACCCGTAGTGACACCATATCAACCACCGCTCCCATACCCAAGAAAGCAAAAACAAGAAAGGCTAGAGGCCGAAAGGTCAAAATTCCTAGATATGTTTAAACAAATTAACATAAATATGCCTTTCATTGATGTAATCTCGGGTATGCCCAAGTATGCTAAGTTCTTAAAAGACTTACTTACTAATCGGAAGAAAATGGAGGAACTTTCATCCGTCACCATGAATGCCAATTGTTCAGCAATTTTGATGAACAAAATACCAAAGAAGTTAGCTGATCCTGGAAGTTTTACAATACCATGTCTCCTGGGAGATTTGGAATGCATTAAAGCATTAGCGGATTTAGGGGCTAGCCTAAATTTAATGCCTTATTCATTATATGTTAAGCTAAACCCCGGAGTACTAAAACCAACCCGAATGGCAATTCAACTAGCGGACCGCTCCGTTAAATTCACCCATGGAATTTTAGAGAATATGTTAGTAAAAGTGGGTACCCTAGTATTTCCGGCTGATTTTGTAATTTTGGACATGGAGGAGGACACACGTGTGCCTCTTATATTAGGTCGACCTTTCCTCAATACTGCTAGAGCTATGATAGATGTTCATGGGCAGAAATTGACCCTTAGTATTGAGGATATGAAGGTTACCTTTTCCGTTGACCATGCCTTGCAATACCCCGAGTCTACTGATGATCAATGTTATTATTTGCAAACCGTAGACACATATTCGGAGTTGTTGCAGGAATTTCTAGAATTGCAAGGTACGGGAGAATGCATTTTTGCGGAAGGCGATGAAGAGAATATGGTGGAAGAAGTGGAGATGTTGACCACCTTGATGGCTAACGGTTATGAGCCAAATGATGAAGAGTACAGAAAGTTGGATTTGGGAAATGAATACCGATGTAAAACATCGATTGAAGAACCCCCCGTTTTAGAACTCAAGCCACTCCCAAAACACTTGGAATATGCTTACCTTCAAGAGGGTTCTACTCTTCCGGTTATCATTTCATCCGAACTCTCTGTAAGTGAGAAGTCTAAGCTTGTTTCCATGTTAAAAGCCCATAAACCGGCTCTAGCATGGAAAATTCATGACATCAAGGGTATAAGTCCCTCTTATTGTACGCATAAGATATTAATGGAAGATAACTATAAACCATGTGTACAAAGACAAAGGCGACTAAACCCTAATATGCAGGAAGTCGTTAAAAAGGATATTGTCAAACTCCTTGATGCAGGTCTTATTTACCCAATTTCGGATAGTCCTTGGGTGAGTCCAGTCCAATGTGTACCCAAAAAGGGTGGCATGACCGTTATCACCAATGAAGACGACCAATTAATTTCCACCAGGACTATCACGGGTTGGAGGGTATGCATTGATTACAGAAAATTAAATGATGCTTCCCGAAAAGACCATTTTTCCCTTCCTTACATTGATCAAATGTTGGAAAGGTTGTTGGCAGGAAAGAATTTTTATTGTTTTCTTGACGGTTTCTCGGGATATTTCCAAATCCCTATAGCACCCGAGGACCAAGAGAAAACCACCTTTAAATGCCCTTATGGTACTTTATCCTATCGACGTATGCCCTTTGGCTTATGCAATGCTCCTGCTACCTTCCAAAGGTGTATGGTAGCTATTTTTCATGAGATGATTGAAGACTTTATGGAAGTATTCATGGATGACTTTTCAGTCTTCAGTGATTCTTTTGATTCACGTCTTCATAATCTTGAGCGTATGTTAATTCGGTGTGAAGAATCTAATCTTGTTCTTAACTGGGAAAAATGCCATTTTATGGTAAGAGAGGGCATTGTTTTAGGTCATAAAATTTCCTCTGCGGGACTGGAGGTGGACAGAGCTAAAGTGGAAGTCATAGCCAAATTACCACCACCGTCAAATGCGAAAGGTGTAAGAAGTTTTCCGGGGCATGCCGGTTTTTACCGGCGGTTCATTAAAGATTTTTCCAAAATTGCAACCCCGATGAACAAACTTCTTGAGAAAGACGCTCCATTTGTCTTTACAGACGAGTGTCTTAACGCCTTTAACCTCCTTAAAGTAAAACTCACGCAATCACCCATTCTTATATCGCCGAATTGGTCAATTCCATTCGAACTTATGTGTGATGCTAGTGACTTTGCTATTGGTGCAGTCTTGGGGCAAAGAATTGAAAAATATTTCAAGCCCATTTATTATGCTAGTAAGACATTGCAAGGAGCCCAACTTAATTACACTACCACCGAGAAGGAACTCCTAGCAATTGTCTTTTCGTTTGATAAATTCCGATCCTATTTGGTACTAGCAAAGACGGTTGTCTATACAGACCATTCGACATTAAAGTACTTGCTTGCTAAGCAAGATGCTAAACCCCGATTAATACGTTGGGTCTTGCTTTTGCAAGAATTCGACATTGATATTAAAGACAAAAAGGGGACCGAAAACCTAGTAGCCGATCACCTTTCTCGACTTGAGAACCTGAATCTTGAGGTTCTCCATGAGACCGTTATTCAAGATAATTTTCCTGATGAAAATCTCATGAAAATTGAGAAAATTGATGATCCCTGGTTTGTAGACATAGCCAACTATCTTGCGGGTGGATTCCTAGAAACCGGTATGTCACATCAAAAACGAAAGAAATTTTTCAGTGACATAAAATACTATTTTTGGGAAAACCCGTATCTCTTTAAACGGTGTCCCGATGGGATAATCCGTCGTTGTGTGTCCGGGGAAGAATGCAATCAAATTTTTCTCCAATGTCATCTTGGTCCCACTGGTGGACATTTCGGACCCCAAATCACGGGGATAAAAGTCTATGAGGCCGGTTTTTATTGGCCTACCATCTTCAAGGATGCCCACCAAATTTGTACATCATGCGATTCTTGCCAAAGGGCAGGAAAAATTAGTCAAAGAGACAAAATGGCTCAAAACATAATCCAAGTTTGTGAGGTTTTCGATATTTGGGGCATTGATTTCATGGGACCATTCCCAAAATCTAATTCCAACCAATACATACTCGTTGTAGTTGACTACGTGTCAAAATGGGCGAAAGCAAAGGCTCTCCCCACAAACGATGCACGAGTTGTTGTAATTTTTCTTAAAGAGCTCTTTGCCCGATTCGGTACCCCGAAAGCGTTAATTAGTGACAGTGGTACCCATTTTTGCAACACCCAATTGGAAAAGGTGTTGAAACGATACGGGGTAACCCATAAAATTTCTACATCTTATCACCCACAAACAAGTGGGCAAGTTGAAAATACAAATCGGGCACTAAAAAGGATCCTTGAGAAAACGGTTGGATCAAATCCTAAGGTGTGGTCAATGAAGCTTGACGATGCTTTGTGGGCATTTAGAACCGCCCACAAAACTCCTATTGGAACCACACCTTACCGCCTAGTCTATGGGAAGGCATGTCATCTCCCTTTGGAGATAGAGCACAAATCACATTGGGCTCTTAAGACATGTAACCTCGATCTTGAAGAAGCAGGAAACCTTCGTTTAAACCAACTTAATGAGTTGGATGAGTTGAGACAAAATGCATATGAAAACTCGCTCATATACAAGGAAAAGACAAAAGTTTGGCACGACAACCGTCTTAGGAATCTGAAAGATTTTAAAGAGGGTGATCGTGTTTTGCTATTTAACTCACGATTTAAACTTTTCCCTGGAAAACTCAAGTCCCGATGGATGGGACCATTTGTTATTAACAAGGCTTTTCCATATGGAACGGTGGAGTTAAGGAATTCAAAAGGTGAAACGTTTAAGGTGAATGGCCACCGGGTCAAGCACTATGTTAATGGTCCCCTAGAAATCGAAGATGAGGTTAGCCTCAACTTCGAGAACAAAGCGTAAATCAAAATGGGGACAAGTTGGGTGAACGACTCGTTAAAAAAATGGTTCACAAATGTAAATATTTTGAATTGTGTGTACGATAATTTTTAGTGTTGTGCAAAATGATTTACGTTTGGACTTAAAACTGGCTAGTGTCGAAGAAAGAAGGTCAGTGAATTTTAGTTAATTGGGACGCCGTCCCATTTTCCTAGACGCCGTCCCACCTTAAGGCTCCTGGACGCCGTCCCATTTAACTCGACGCCGTCCCATCTTTAAGACTTGGACGCCGTCCCAGGTACTGGACGCCGTCCAAGACCTCTGACTCAGAAAAAAAAAACGCGTTTAATACCCTATCCACCCCATTTCTCAACCACAAAACACATTTTTTATCAACTTCTCTCTGCCAAACACGAACACACTTCCAAAAACCCTAATTTCCTACCTCAAATTCGCGTTTTCTTCTACCAAATCCAAGCTCCAATCATGTTTTCTAGGGGACAATCTAGTCGAGGAGGACCAGCAAAGAGAGGCAGGACCGCAGGTTTGGCTCCACCCCCACCACCACCGCAACAACATTCATCATCATCATCTGGAGAGGAAGAAGAGGAGGATCTAAATGATCCTCGAGTTTGGTTGAGACTGGTTCAAAATGACGACGACTACGCAGAAACATTTGAGAAGGTAAATAGCAGGCCTATTAATGCCACATGGTATTTTATCTGGGGCCCGTTGGATGAGGCGGGTATGCACCGCCATGTTTCCAACTTACTAGCCATACCCTACGGTAGGATAGTTACCCACGCATGGGAACAAGTTTTCAGCATCAACGAACCAATTTATCCCGTACTACTAAAAGAATTCTACTCAACGGTACGGTTTAATAATGTCCGTGATTATTTGTCAAATGATTTTCTCCAGTTTCGGTTGGGGGGCGAATATAGGGGTATAAACAGTTTTGAGCTATGCATAGTTTTGGGTATTTTTGAGGAACTCTCCGACACCCAGTTAGGTGAATACTTGCGGGGTTCCGATTACGTTGGTCGATATGTTTTTAATGACACTGTTTATTGGCGAAGAATTTGTAGGCCAAATGCATCTACACCATTCAAATCGAGCAGACACAGGTATAATGAGATTGCATCCAGGGATGATAGACTTCTGCATCGACTCATTGCATGCACTTTCAATGCGAGAGTCGAAGGCAATGAAAAGGTTAAAACTTTGGATCTATGGATAATGGACCAAATTAAACGGGGTCGCTATACCGACATTCCTGGGTTGATAGGAAACTATTTCCTAACCATCGCTACCGAGACACGGCGAGAAAAGCCGCTTCTTGAAGGCCACTACATCACCAGAATTGCTCGACACTTCAACATAGATTTCAGCCAATTACAGGAGTGTACTAACGTCATGAAACCATTAAAAAAGGTTTCTTATATCAATGCTGAAATTCTTATGAAAGATAGAAATGGGCATTTGGTACCTTTTGTGGCAGGTGGCGCAGGTGGCGCGAGTGGTAGTGGCGTGCAGCAAGAACAGCAGGTAGAGGAGGAAGCAGAAATGGAGGTGCAAACGAACGTTGGTGATCAGGGCCCTTAGCATCCGTCCCAATCTAGTTGGGATAATTTGATTAGTAGTGTTAATAATATGAGGTTGAGTCCGAGTGAGCAAAGGACACACAACGATCGAATGTGGGATAGTCAGCAGCGAATGGAGCAACGACAGATTGCTCAAGTGCACGATCAGGGATGGATGAGTTATGGTATTGATTGGAATAACCATAACTCAGAGTTGTTTTATTCCAACCCCGAGCAGTACTATGGGACGACACGTCTGACACCCCAATATTACACGGATCCTCAAAACCCACCTCCTCCTCACCCGATTTATGATAATAACGCTACGATGCAGGATGCTAGGAACCGGTTTGATCAGGAATACCCGCAAGGACGCCCTTACAGAGATGGTTCGGGAAACTACTTTTGGCCATATGGTAACTAATCCAGTTAAGGCCTGCGTGCCTTTGATCATTTTGTACACTGTTTTCAGACAATTTAATTTGTATGGTGTGTTTTTAGAAAATTTTTGGTTTGTAATATTTAACTAATTGTGTGGATTGATAATGGGTGTGGTTGAAAAAACACCATTATTTTTAGTATTATTTGTGTGGTTTATTAAATTGTGCAGCGTGATTGAACTTCAAAGACTGGCATTAAGTTCAGCAACATTTGATATTATGATATGTGTATGATGATAATCGCGGAATGGACGATGCTCTTATGCTGGCAGTAAGTTCAGCGGCATCCGTCTACATGTTTCACGATTTGCAGGTTAAAAATTGAAAATTTCTACAATCACCCTATCACTTTGCCCTTTAAATTTAATCCTTTTTCTGATTTCATGCAATGGGGGCCTTGCATGATCTCAAGTGTGGGGTGGGGAATAGAAATTTATCGGGAACTCGTTTTACTAAAATTAAGGCGTTTATTTAAAAAAAAAAAATTTAAAATTTTCAAGTAGCCTTAAAAACGATTAAATGTCCAAAAACCATGTTACACACATTGTGGTCTTAAAATCTAGAAAATAAATGTTGATTTATGTTTTAAATTATTAATAGTCTTTGAAGTTGCTCTATCATTCAATTATTTGGATGAAAATCCTACTAGTTTAGTAAAGCTAACTTGTAGGTCACTTGTACCAAAACGAGTGTAAACCGTGAGAGAGCGGTGATTGTATAGCATGGTCGGAAACCGGATCTCGCGCCAGATCGAAAACCCTAAGGACGATCCTCATTGTTTCTCCTAACAAGGACAATGTTGCGTCCGACCACTTCTTATGACCAATAGGATGTATCTATTCCATCCTCAAGGAAGTAAAGTCTTCCGAATGACACACTTACTGATTTAATTCAGAAGATGTAGTCCAGACCAGTTGTAGGGTGACGAAAAATCTTGAAAAGTCATTACTAACATCGACTGGAAATCTACCAGGCCTCAACGTCAAACAGGGAAACTGGTAGTCAAAGTTTGTCTCAATGAGGGAGATTTACTAGTAAAATGGGAAGCGCACCATGATATACAAAATGTCAGTGAATTGATCAGATTCCCAGTGGATAACCTCCGGAAAGGTAAGATATCAGCTTTTAAGACTGATGAACCTCAATCTTCATGATTGATTTAACGGATTAGATGATTACCTCATAATTGTCAATGATATCCGGACGTAATGTGTATCCTCCTAAGCACATTATTTTCTTACCGGCATCGCGTGGTGTTAGGTACCGTGGGAGGGATTGGCTTAACCAATAGCGGAAACCCGCACTCATTTTTCAAAATTCAGAAAATTCGACAAAATCGGAAAATGTGCCTAGTTTTAAAACTAGCATGATATTTTCAAAAACCATAAAATGTTTTCATAAGGTCCTGATTTCCGTAGGATCAAATTTTTCGGATACTTGGCTCTAATCTCCCAAAAATGTGTGTGTGTATTTCCATTGTGTATATAGCGTGAGTGTGATTACAATAAAGGTGTGTTATACTTAAAGCGTGTGTTTCATATAGCGTGAGTTGCGTTCCATATCAACGTGTGTGTATCATGTGCTTCGAGTGATTTATGTAATGTTTGTAATCTATATTGTGTGATTGTGTTTGATATTGTTCTACTTTGTAAAGAAAGAATTGCTTGAGGACAAGCAAGGTTTAAGTGTGGGGTGTTTTGATATTGCTCAATAACATCATATATATCTATCGCAATATTGTGTAAAAATGCTCTAGAATCAAGGATAATGAAGGCGTTTCTACAAGTAATAGGCCAAGATGTTCAAATTTGTATCGGAGAGTGATTTATAAAGAGTTTTGATGATCTATGACCTTGGTTGATCCCGATACAAGTTAAGGTCTAATTTATGCTCTAAAATGGTAAAACAAGGCATCAAAGGTGTTAGGCTTCGTCCAAATGAAATAAGATTGAAAAGAAAACGAAACAGCAATTTTCGTTACATTGGGACGCCGTCCAAGGCTTTGGGACGCCGTCCAGCCTTTTAATGTGGGACGCCGTCCAAGTCTTTGGGACACCATCCAACTCTTAAGAACGGGACGCCGTCCAGACTTTAGGACGCCGTCCTGTAGTAGGTTTTCAGCTACTTTTGCCTTTTGACCTACTTTCTCCACTTTAAAACCTACTGATTGAGGGACTGTTTAATCATATACGAAACCAGAGGTTACTGAGACGATTTTGGGAGCAAATTTGGTGAACTCCAAGCTCTTGAAAGAGGATCAACATCAAGTCTTCAAAGATCAAAACCTTCTCCATCCAAGATTCATTCTCTATTAGGTTGTTTTCTTGTCCTCCAACAATGAAATCTACTTATCAGTTGATTGTTATTTTGTTTGTAATTATGATTGTTGGCTAAACTCTATAATGTTCATCTAGATAAATAACTGAGATGTTGAATGTTTACTTTTGATTGATTGTTATTATGCACGATAGTTTGATGTTTGAATACAAAAACCATTCTTGTTAAAGCTTAATCCTTTCGATTCAACTAGTTGATATGTTCATTTGATTAAGAAACATCATCTTGTTAAATTAATTTATTGATTTACATCTAGTGACATGTGTTTATCCATCTTTTACCAAAAGGGATAAGTTGAGTTCAAATGGTTAGTTTATATAGGGATGTAAGAACGACTCTTGTAGATACTTTCGGATAGCCTAATTGATATGTGTAGTTATATAGGTGAACGATCAATTCCCTAGATATTGTTATACATATTTTCATTACTCGATTCCATATAACTAATAGGTGTTAGTAATTTGCCTTATCTAGTGACGTTTATAGGGATCTTATTACCACACTAAATTGATTACTTGGGTTGGGTGAATTGAGCATTTAACCGGACCAAGGGAATGAACTAGGTTAAATCATAAGTTGACATAGGGGTGGATCATGATCAACACACCATTGACTTGATCATTCTTCAAGTCTTTAGACTAGTTGAATTAGTTGATTACAAATAGGAGGTCTTAGATGTCAAGAACATCACTTGCGTCTTGTAATCCCGTTTGAGTGTTTACTCAAGACTACTCTTGGTGAACCGATCAATTAGTTCTCGTGCATAACTAATCAATCCGGTCTTAATCTTAAATAACATTCAACATCGAGGGTAAAAAGTCTAGATGAGTATTTTTCCTTAAATTGATATCGAATCTATCTTACTTACTTTCTTTGCACTTATTTTCATCTTATAAACTTAAAAGACCAAAAATATTGTTTTTACATTTAACCTTCTCTGATTTGGCTAAATCGTTAAATAGCCACCAAAACATAAAACTTCTACCTTTAAGCTTCATTTACTTAGTTAATCATAATATAGTTTATAATTCTATTTTGACTAATACAACTGTCCTTGGAACGATACACGGAACTAAACCAGTTACTATACTACTACACGATCGGGTACACTGCCCGTTAGTGTGTAGCAATCTCTAATCGGTATTTTTCCATATTATTTTATACGACAATTCATATACCACTTTTCGTACATCATATTACTATATGCTTTTATTTTTATTTAATATTTGTTATTATTTAATGATGTGGTTAGGACCAGTTTGTGACAAGGGTCACATAACAGGTTTGTTTATTTAGTTTGGACTTCGTTTGGGCTACCAAATGATGTGCAAAAGATATCAGATAACTGATAAATACCCGTGTGTTGCACAGTGTGAGAAATTAATCTAAATTAAGTGACTAGTGCAGCTCATTTCTTCCCATTTCTAGAAAATTCCCAAACACACCCGTTCTTCATCCCCCTCACCTACAATCAAACCCTAATCCTTAATCTTTAGCTAGAGCTCAAATTGTTCATATCATTGTGTTCCTTGTGATTTACTGATTCTAACAAGGTAAGATTCATAGCTTTTCATGCTTTAATCTTCAAGAAAATGGAGTTTTTGTGTTAGTTTTCATAAAAGTGTAAATTTGTGTCAAAACAAGTGATTTAAGTGTTGTTATGGTCAAATTGTTGTGGGTTTTGAGTATATAACAGGTAGTGAACAAGTTGTTGTCATAACCCGACCTTAACCATAAGGACGAGTACAATAACATATGATTTCATCGCGAGGTATTGACCTCTATATGCGACATTTTTCAAAAACTGCATTCGTTTTTACAATACAAACCATAGCTTTTATTACAAATACAAGGTTTAAACAACTTAATAATGATTATCGTTTAGTGATAATCTTAGACTTACAAACTTTACATGTGATAATAACAATACGACCTCCAACATATTTTACATTACAAATCCTCCGATATGCAGTTTTATTTTTGACACAAATATGCATACTCAAGATCTTGCTTAAATTCAACATGTTGCAGCGGAAGCTTTTAGTTATCACCTGAGAATAAACATGCTTAAAACGTCAACATAAAGTTGGTGAGATATAGGTTTAATGCCGGCAGCGTTATGAATATAGACCACAAGATTTCATATATAAACGTTTTAATAAAAATATTCTAAGTTGTTGAGCACTTGATAACCATACTTAACATTTAATCACGTCGCATATTCCCTTTATTATGAAATCTTACTACACCGTACCAAGTGTAGTCACCGAAACGAAGTACTGTGCAACCGTTGAATACTGGTCGTCCAGTCCGGTTGGGGTTGTCAGGCCCGATAGATCTATCAACAGGATTCGCGTTTACAATACCTCATGTAAATAGTAGTTACCAAGTTACAGGGAAGTATGCCAGTGGTACAACTCAACGTAGAATATATATTTTTAATCACTTGTGTCCATAACGTAAATCATAAAATGCATGTATTCTCATTCCGAAATATTTAGAGTTTAAAAGTGGGACTATATACTCACTTTTGCCTTGAAGGTATTTAACTCGACTTGGTCTCCGATAGATATCACGAACCTAACCATATATATATATATAATATATCAACATATTTTCTTTTCAAGTAATCGTTACATATATATATATATATATATATATATATATATATATATATATATACTTATAATACTTTTAATATTTTCTTAGTCCGTAGTTAGCAGTCCGATATTAGTGGTCCACAATTAGTTGCTCAATAAAATAAATAAAGACCCCATCGTATTCGTGTTGATCAGAATTAATCTTGACCCATGGTACCATGTTGTCAAATGACGTGTTGCGTACATAAAGTACCGTGTTGTCAAATGACGTGTTGCGTACAATCATGAGGTCTTATGATTAATCTTCTCATGTTGTTTACGGGTGGTCCTGAAATATATAAAATAAAATCATAAGTAAATATATATTAAATATTATGTTAATTAGCCAAGATATGATTAATCCGATTTTGTCATAATATGATATATTACAGGTCTTGAAGTGTTTTTAAAAATCAGATTAGAAGGATCTATTTAGTTTGCGAACAAGTTTTAAATCACTCAAACTATGTTCTTGTTGTTAAAATTTTATAACACAAAATAAGATAGCTATATAAATATGAATCGAATAAGGTTATGAATAAGGTTACTAACTCAAGTTACTTGGACAAAGCTACTGGAAAAGGTAAGGAAAATCTTGGAATCAAAAGAGTGGTGGAGTGGGATTGAAAGATTGGATGTAATCTCCTTGAAATCGGATGACTATATTGATACGTTCTTGAGTAGGTAAATGAAGAGAGATTAGGGAGTGAATTAACTTGAAAGAAAATTGGAAATGAAATTGTATGTGTGTGTGTGCAAAATAGCATGATTATGGGATGGATATATAGGAGATTTAGTTTGTTTTCTTGCACAAAAGTCACACATGAGGTTAAATGGCTGGTTCCCACATGTAACATCATGTCTAGTGGCTGATCATTGAAGTTTATTGTTGGTATATACCAATAGTAAATACGTATAGAAGCTGGGTATGATACGGTTACATATACCCTAGATATACTTGTAGAAATTTTGAGGAATCGGAATAAGAATTCAAATATGGACCGGTTTATAACTGTAAAAGAGGCTCAAAACTGGGCTTTTATTTTTGGGTCAAACTGGGCCAAAATAAAATGTTAAGACATTTTTAATAAAGCAATGTTAGCCCAAAAAAAAAATTTCCAAGCTGACCCCAGCCAGGGGCTCTGCCCCTTGGACCCCGCCAGGGGTTGCCACCCCTTGGACCCCGCTTATCGGGGGCGCTGCCCCCGAACCCCCGTCATAATCAAGATAAGTTCAAACAAGTGTGCACTCCACACTTCCCCAAACTTGTTCGATATTTATCAAGATTATTTTGGTTACAAATTAATCCCATTACACTTAAATCATATTGATCACATAGATCACCAACACATTATATATTGTAACTATAAATGTCAAAGAATGTTACATATAGTTATCGTTTTGATAACTTAAGTTAGTGGTCTCAAAGTATACTTATAACTCATTGTTGTTAGTTCACAATGAAATGTTAAACCATCCTTAAATCATGTTAAATATGTATAGATATGTACATATACATAATCGTATAATTATCGTGTATTATATAGTTCGTGATATCATCGGTCAAATTGGACGGTCAAACGTTGTGTAAAACTCTTTTCAAAAACATAAGTCTCAACAGTTTGGATTGCTTATCATGTTGGTAAGGTTTATTTTATGTAAATATTAATCTCATAAGTATAAAATGATCGTAAAAATCCGGGTCGTTACAGTTGTGGTCGATTTTAGTGTTTAAAATGAGCTCTAGATCGAGATTTAAGGATTTCATCGTGAAGTCCGTAGCCTGTGTTCAGTTTTTGATGAAGATGAACACACTCGGCCGACTGTCGATCGACAGTCAACCGACTGAGGTAGTGGACCGACCTATTTACAGACAACCGACTGACTGTTGAGTGAACCGACCGACTGAGATTTACCTTCGGCCGATTGATGTAATACCAAATGAATCGACCGACTGGGAAGGTCAGTCGACCGATTGTGTCGACAGTCGATCGACTGTAAGAGTCAGTCGACCGATTGAGTGTCCAGGGCAGAATATTTTACCTAAGTGTTGATTTTTAGCGGTTATGCTGCCGGTTTGTATTTTGGTGTTTAAGATGTAAATTTTGAAAGTGCACAAGTGTTAAGCAGAAAATTTTTAGCGGACAGTTTTCTGACAAAATTTTCTGTATTGTGTTATTTGGTGTTTATGGACATAAACTAACTCGTGTATATGTATTTCTCAGGAGAAAAGGAGAAAGAGAAGGTTCAGTGATTAGATAGCTGAACACCTTCTCGTTTGCTGGTATTTGGTGAGTGGGACTAACTGGAGAATATAGCATATAGTAGCATGTTATATTATGACTGCCATGCTTGTTAGATATACTTATTGTTGTGGATAGTTAGTACATTGTGATGACTGCATGTTGGTTGATGCTTGTCTGCTGGAGCCCAGTGCGTCCCTATTGTGTGGTGGCCTCGGTAGGAGAGATCAACCTGCGGGTTGGGTTCCTCATGTGGTGGCCTATACAATCGTGGTGTATATATATGTGAATGACGCGTCCGTCGCGTGTGGATTATGTATATACATACGGTGGTGGAGGAACTTCTGGTAAGCCCCAGTCCGATCAGCTGGTGGTTAATGGTTTGGCCGAGCCGCCAGAGTCTCTGTAGACGGCACTTGGGTGATGTTTGTGTGTTAGACTATTGTGACATGATTAGTATAACAACTTTGTATGCTATTACCTGTAGTTAGTCGTACTCACTTAGCTTCGTGCTAATTCCCCTCTATCTCCTCCCCGCAGGTTGTTAGCTTTTGTAGATAGTGCTTTTGGGAGAAGACGGGCATGATGATGTTATGTTTGACAGGGTTAACTCTGATGTGGTCTTTTAGAATAAGAACCATGTACTTTTGAAAACAGAATGTATTTACGTCTCTTCCTGTTAATATGTAAATTGTTTTAATGACACGTGACATCGGTTTGTACAAATGTCGATATCGTATTTAATTAATGTTAATGCTTCCGCCACGTTTAAAAAAAAAAAAAAAATTAGCGGTGTTACAAATAATAATAATAATAACACTAGTAATACTTATAAATATAAATGTGGTAACAATTATAATCATAATACTAATAATAATAATAATAATCATGATAATCATAATAACAATAACAACAACAACAACAATAATAATAATAATAATAATAATAATAATAATAATAATAATAATAATAATAATAATAATAATAATAATAATAATAATAATAATAATAATAATAATAATAATAATAATAATAATAATAATAATAATAATAATAATAATTATTATTATTATTATTATTATTATTATTATTATTATTATTATTATTATTATTATTATTATTATTATTATTATTATTATTATTATTATTAAAAATGGAAACTACCTTCTAAGAAAACGAATTCTGAAAAAAATAGCCCACTGCAGGTGTAGTGACCCGAACTTTTCCATGTTTATATATATATGAAATGAAATTGTTATTTACATGATTAAGTGTTTCTAACATGTTAAGCAATCAAACTTGTTAAGACTTGATTAATTGAAATAGGTTTCATATAGACAATTGACCACCCAAGTTGACCGGAGATTCACGAACATTAAAACTTGTAAAAACTATACGATGACATATATATGGTTATATATATAGTTAACATGATTTTATTATAAGTATGTATCTCATTAGGTATTTTAACAATGAGTTATATACATAAAAATGAGACTATTAATTTAAGAAACTCGAAAACGATATATATAACGATTATCGTTATAACAACGTCTTACTAGGTACATATGAATCATATTAAGATATTGATACACTTGGTTAATTATGTTAAATGATAAGTAAATATATTATTAAGTGTATTAACAATGAAATACATATGTAAAAATAAGACTACTAACTTAATGATTTCGAAACGAGACATATATGTAACGATTATCGTTGTAACGACATTTAACTGTATATATATCATACTAAGATATATTATATATCATAATATCATGATAATATAACAATTTAACATCTCATTTGTTATAATAAACAATGGGTTAACAACATTCAACAAGATCGTTAACCTAAAGGTTTCAAAACAACATTTACATGTAACGACTAACGATGACTTAACGACTCAGTTAAAATGTATATACATGTAGTGTTTTAATATGTATTCATACACTTTTGAAAGACTTCAAGACACTTATCAAAATACTTCTACTTAACAAAAATGCTTACAATTACATCCTCGTTCAGTTTCATCAACAATTCTACTCATATGCACCCGTAATCGTACTCGTACAATACACAGCTTTTAGATGTATGTACTATTGGTATATACACTCCAATGATCAGCTCTTAGCAGCCCATGTGAGTCACCTAACACATGTAGGAACCATCATTTGGCAACTAGCATGAAATATCTCATAAAATTACAAAAATATGAGTAATCATTCATGACTTATTTACATGAAAACAAAATTACATATCCTTTATATCTAATCCATACACCAACGACCAAAAACACCTACAAACACTTTCATTCTTCAATTTTCTTCATCTAATTGATCTTTCTCAAGTTCTATCTTCAAGTTCTAAGTGTTCTTCATAAATTCCAAAAGTTCTAGTTTCATAAAATCAAGAATACTTCCAAGATTGCAAGTTTACTTCCAAGTTTTCTAAATCCATTTCAAGTAATCATCCAAGATCAAGAAACCTTTGTTACTTACAGTAGGTTATCTTTCTAATACAAGGTAATAATCATATTCAAACTTTAATTCAATTTCTATAACTATAACAATCTTATTTCGAGTGGAAATCTTACTTGAAATTGTTTTCGTGTCATGATTCTGCTTTAAGAACTTTCAAGCCATCCAAGGATCCTTTGAAGCTAGATCTATTTTTCTCATTTCTGGTAGGTTTATCCAAGGAACTTGAGGTAGTAATGATGTTCATAATATCATTCGATTCATACATATAAAGCTATCTTATTCGAAGGTTTGAACTTGTAATCACTAGAACATAGTTTAGTTAATTCTAAACTTGTTCACAAATAAAAGTTAATCCTTCTAACTTGACTTTTAAAATCAACTAAACACATGTTATATATCTATATGATATGCTAACTTAATGATTTAAAACCTGGAAACACAAAAAACACCGTAAAACCGGATTTACGCCGTCGTAGTAACATCGCGGGCTGTTTTGGGTTAGTTAATTAAAAACTATGATAAACTTTGATTTAAAAGTTGTTATTCTGGGAAAATAATTTTTATTATGAACATGAAACTATATCCAAAAATTATGGTTAAACCCAAAGTGGAAGTATGTTTTCTAAAATGGTAATCTAGACGTCGTTCTTTCGACTGAAATGACTACCTTTACAAAAACGACTTGTAACTTATTTTTACGACTATAAACCTATACTTTTTATGTTTAGATTCATAAAATAGAGTTCAATATGAAACCATAGCAATTTGATTCACTTAAAACGGATTTAAAATGAAGAAGTTATGGGTAAAACAAGATTGGATAATTTTTTCTCATTTTAGATACGTGAAAATTGGTAACAAATCTATTCCAACCATAACTTAATCAACTTGTATTGTATATTATGTAATCTTGAGATACCATAGACACGTATACAATGTTTCGACCTATCATGTCGACACATCTATATATATTTCGGAACAACCATAGACACTCTATATGTGAATGTTGGAGTTAGCTATACAGGGTTGAGGTTGATTCCAAAATATATATAGTTTGAGTTGTGATCAATACTGAGATACGTATACACTGGGTCGTGGATTGATTCAAGATAATATTTATCGATTTATTTCTGTACATCTAACTGTGGACAACTAGTTGTAGGTTACTAACGAGGACATCTGACTTAATAAACTTAAAACATCAAAATATATTAAAAGTGTTGTAAATATATTTTGAACATACTTTGATATATATGTATATATTGTTATAGGTTCGTGAATCAACCAGTGGACAAGTCTTACTTCCCGACGAAGTAAAAATCTGTGAAAGTGAGTTATAGTCCCACTTTTAAAATCTAATATTTTTGGGATGAGAATACATGCAGGTTTTATAAATGATTTACAAAATAGACACAAGTATGTGAAACTACATTCTATGGTTGAATTATCGAAATCGAATATGCCCCTTTTTATTAAGTCTGGTAATCTAAGAATTATGGAACATACACCCTAATTGACGCGAATCCTAAAGATAGATCTATTGGGCCTAACAAACCCCATCCAAAGTACCGGATGCTTTAGTACTTCGAAATTTATATCATATCCGAAGGGTGTCCCGGAATGATGGGGATATTCTTATATATGCATCTTGTTAATGTCGGTTACCAGGTGTTCACCATATGAATGATTTTTATCTCTATGTATGGGATGTGTATTGAAATATGAAATCTTGTGGTCTATTATTATGATTTGATATATATAGGTTAAACCTATAACTCACCAACATTTTTGTTGACGTTTTAAGCATGTTTATTCTCAGGTGATTATTAAGAGCTTCCGCTGTCGCATACTTAAATAAGGACGAGATTTGGAGTCCATGCTTGTATGATATTGTGTAAAAACTGCATTCAAGAAACTTATTTTGTTGTAACATATTTGTATTGCAAACCATTATGTAATGGTCGTGTGTAAACAGGATATTTTAGATTATCATTATTTGATAATCTACGTAAAGCTTTATAAACGTTTATTGATGAAATAAAGGTTATGGTTTGTTTTAAAATGAATGCAGTCTTTGAAAAACGTCTCATATAGAGGTTAAAACCTCGCAACGAAATCAATTAATATGGAACGTTTTTAATCAATAAGAACGGGACATTTCAGTTGGTATCCGAGCGTTGGTCTTAGAGAACCAGAATTTTGTATTAGTGTGTCTTATCGAGTTTGTTAGGATGCATTAGTGAGTCTGGACTTCGACCGTGTTTACTTGAAAAATGATTGCTTAACAAATTTTGTTGGAAACTATATATTTTTAACATGTGAATATTATGTAATATATTAATCTCTTAACGCGTTTGATATTATGTGATAGATGTCTACCTCTAGAACAAGTCCCATTGACTCACCTAATAATAATGAAGAGTCAAATGTAAATTGGAATGATTCGTGGACTGATTCACAAGTTCCCGAAGAGGAACCAGAAGAAGAGTCGGAACCGGAAGAAGAATCGGAACCGGAAGAAGAATCGGAACCGGATGAAGAAATAGAACCGGTGGGGGAAATAATAAAACGGTTAAGTAAAAGAAAATCCTCAACCAACCGACCAAGGTTAATTATGGTCAATGGTGTTTCCGCCAAGGAAGCAAAATATTGGGAGGATTACCAATTCTCTGATGAATCGGATTCCGACGAGAATTCCGATGATGTTATAGAAATTACCCCAACTGAATTTAAAAAGTCAAAAGAAAATAATAAGGGAAAGGGCATAAAAATAGAGAAATCTAATTCCAACCCCGATGAACTTTATATGTATCGTCAACCCCCGAAGTCCTTAAGTTGTAACAATGACCCGGGAACCTCTAAACCACCAGGTTTTTCTAAACCAATGTGGAAAACGACGGCTCGTATTAGGGGAATATCATATATCCCTAGAAACTTGGCAAAACGAACCAAAACCGAAGAAGAAGAAACAAGCGAGTCGGAATAAGATAGTTGTATTCGTGTGGTGTAATATATGTAATATAATGTGCTTATGCTTTATGATATATGTAAAAATTGCTTGTATTAATAAGTATTTTTTTTATGAATCTAACTCTTGTCTATTTTATAGTATAAAAACACAAAATGGATAGACAACCCAATATTTTAAGAGACCTACCCGGAGACATGATTGATGAAATCTTGTCTAGAGTCGGTTAGAATTCTTCGGCACAACTATTTAAGGCGAGATCAGTTTGTAAGACATTCGAAGAACGTTCCAAGAATGCCTTAGTTTATAAAAGGCTTTCGTTCGAAAGATGGGGGATATCACATTGGGAAATCCATAAGTTACGATGTGTTTACTTTGACGCATATATTGCGGGGAACCCAAATGCTATTTTACGCAATGGGTTAAGAAATTATTTTGACTCAATATATCCGAATATTGGACTTCGTGATTTAGAAAAAGCGGCTAACATGCAACATAAAGAAGCATGTTATGCTTACGGATTAGTAATGTTCGCTTCTCACCAAAGTGAGAACAAGAACATCGGGCTACAACTATTAAACAAAACGTTCCCACAAGTGACGGAGTCGGTAATTGGGGTAAGAAATGAGGTTTTTAGATTGTTACGGGACTGTTGGACATTACGTAACCCTCGTCCCTTTGACGACGTTACAACACGCTGTCTTATCAACGGCCATAACGGTTATGTTCCACAAGACCAAGGATGGGAAGTAATCCTAGTAAAACCAAAATGCATGACTTGTTTCTGGACGTATGAATTACGTGTCTTTATTGCCTTTGCTGAACGACTTGTGTACTAGCTAGAATTATCTTCACAACCATCTTGTATCAAATTTATTGTGTGCTATATTTCATGCTATATGTAAAATAAGCGGTATTGTAAGTTTGTAAAATATTGTGTAAAAGTTTGAACGCGAAATATTATTATAATCAGTTTTTCATATAGAATTGTAGTAGTTGAATTGTATATTAGCTACTAAGTATGAACTTAACGGGTAGATACTACCCGAATTTAAACTTATAAAACGCTAATATGAAGAAAAAGCTTTTATAAATGAGTTCATATTATGCTACGAAATACTATTAACTACTCTTAATATTCTGTATGATTAACTTGTTCCATTTGACTATTTTGAAGGAAATGGCACCTACTACTCGACACACCGTGAATATGAATGAAGAGGAATTCCGTACTTTTCTAGCTTCAAACATAGCCGCAGTACAGGCTGCGCTACATACCAACAATAACCTTGGATCTAGCAGTACAGGAAATCGTGTAGGATGCACCTACAAAGAATTCACTGCCTGCAAACCTTTGGAATTTGATGGAACTGAAGGACCGATCGGATTGAAACGGTGGACCGAGAAGGTCGAATCGGTGTTTGCCATAAGTAAGTGTACTGAAGAGGACAAAGTGAAGTACGCTACGCATACCTTCACAGGTTCTGCGTTAACATGGTGGAATACCTATCTAGAGCAAGTGGGACAAGACGATGCGTACGCACTACCGTGGTCAGCATTCAAGCACTTGATGAACGAGAAATACTGTCCCAGAACCGAGGTCAATAAGCTCAAGACAGAACTTAGAGGGTTACGAACCCAAGGATTTTATATTACCACGTATGAAAGACGATTCACAGAATTGTGCCTATTGTGTCCGGGAGCATTCGAAGATGAGGAAGAGAAGATCGACGCGTTTGTGAAAGGATTACCGAAAAGAATCCAAGAAGATATAAGTTCACACGAGCCCGCCTCCATATAACAGGCATGTAGAATGGCTCACAAACTAGTGAACCAGATTGAAGAAAGAATTAAAGAACAGACTGCTGAAGAGGCCAATGTAAAGCAAGTCAAAAGAAAGTGGGAGGAAAACGGTGATAAGAATCACCAATACAACAACAACAGTGTAGCGACCCCGACAAATCGTCAAGTGACGGCGTCGGCTACGTGGGTCCCATTACCTGATTATAAGTCTTTAAGATAACGTTTGACCAAAATATGTCACCTTCATTTCAAAATAAAGATTGTTTCAAAGTTTACAAGAATTGTTCAACCAAAAGTTAAGTTACAACGTTATAAGTACGATTGAAATCTAGGCGACACGGTTTAAAGTAAAGTCAAAAGACGCTCCATGAAAAGCATGTATACTCGACATCCAAAGCAAGTATCAAATAATGAGCGGAAGCATGTATCACATATCGTGCAAGACCTGAGAAAAACATAGAAATCTGTCAACGAAAAACGTTGGTGAAATCATAGGTTTAGTAAGTAAATTGTATTGAACCACAAGGTTCTTTAAGAATTTCTCAACCAGAATCATTCACATTCCAAAATAGTATTTGTATCACGAGCACCCAATTATCAAGGCTTAACCGAATCTTCCCTCTGAATTTTGAATTTAGTGTTAGAACTTACACTATACATTGTTGAAATTATATTTCATTCACTAACGGTAGCGAACCGTCTGAATGAGGGTTTGTTAAACCCGTATGGCCACACAACATAATTACACGCTTACACTTACACCCTGCAAGTGGAACTAATGATAATTGGATTGAGGACTTTTGTTCAAACTCGTATGCATCTTTGTATTCGTATTTGTTCACAATGTAAAAGCATGAAAAGTAAATAAGTATGAAATGTATGTGTTTCTCAGCCCACGATGTAAAGAATAAAAGTGATTGAAAAAGTGGGACTATGATCTCACCTTGAGTACAAGAGTTAATAAAGTACTTCAACAAGTAACCGTGTGCAAGGACAAGGCTAGTCTTGACCTAAACATATAGGTTATATCAATAACGGTAACACAAACGGTCAAAGATGTTCAATTAGTCCTATGGCTCGTTACGACTCGATTATGAAGCATGTGAGTCAAATTGTCAAGTTTCATGCAAGATACAAGTATAGAATCATGTTAGAAAGATTGCATAATTAATTGGTTAAGTTTGACAAAAAGTCAAACTTGGTCAAAGTCAACGAAAAAGTCAACATGTTCGGGTCGGGTCTCGGACAAATTTTCTATGCTAGTTATTCATATATAAGCATGTTAGAACAAGTTGCATGCGAATTGGAAGTCTAAAACATGGCAAACATTTCACGTGAAATGGACATTGGAGACAGAAGCTGGGCACGGCTTATGCCGCGCCGCGGCCAGGCCTGTCGCGCCGCGACAATGGCCGTGGCCTGGTCCCAGGCCTGTTTCACTTGTTCAAGACTTGGTCAATTTTCAAACAAACGCAAAACTCAAACCGTAAACAACTAGAAGACGTATCTTATACCGTTGGAAAGCTCTTTTGACAAGGAACACAACTAAACATGTTTCACCAAACAAAAACATCATTTATAATAGCCGAAAACTCATCAAGTGATCATTAAACGTTCATTTTTAAGGTTTCAAGTTCTTCAAATGCAATTTGAGTTTCGGGAAACCAATTCACACATATAATATGCCGTTTTGAAGGTAATGAAACATACATTACAACTAAACACTAATAATTAACATTCCATGGCATTCAAGCATCCAAAAATTCATGTCAAGAACTATCAAACCCTAGTCAAACATCTCAAAATCAATAATCATATTTTTGGAGTTTCCTTAATCAACCTATACATCAAAATGAAGCTAATGATACTAGTAACACTTTTAAAACATGCACTTTAACAATCTAACAACATTTGTTCATCCAAAATCAAGGATTTAGCAAGTAATTTCATATTGAACTAGTTACACCAAAAATAACGAATCGAGCATACAAATTACATACACGACATCACAATGAGCCATAGACACTAATTAACAACTTTATAACTCAAAAATCTCAAGAACACATAAAATTAGTGATTTTAGAAAGTTACCCAAACGAGATGAGGTTGGTATGAAATCGAAGAGGAAGATGCAAGGATTCCAAATATGTAATTTGTTTTGTTGTAAGTCTCCTAGATCGAATTTAGATGATGATTTATGAAGTTGGGGTTTGTGTGTGTGTTCTTGCTAGAGAGAAAGAGAGAGAGATGGAGATGGTTGAATGGTGGTGATTGGGGTGGACTAGTTGACCTAGTCAACTAGTTTGCCCCGTGTCAATTTTAGTCCCTTGAGTTTAGAAGCGGGTGCGGGATTTAACCGATCGAATATTTTTAAAACGCAAGTTAACGAGAGATGTTATAATTAAATAACGAGAATATTATGAACGTTCGTCAACGGAGTCGACGAATTTAAATACGAAAGATATTATTTAAAAAAAAGACGGTGTTAAAATAAATTTAACGGAAAAACGCGGGATGTTACATTATCCACAACTCAAAAGAAATTTCGTCCCGAAATTTAGTTGGAAGTAGTAGTCGATATCTCTTACTCGAGACTTTACGTTGTCCATGCAATGAATAAGTGAAAGTACGTCCTTGAGTGTTCTCATGAGTTGGATAGTCAGGGTTTTACGTTGTATTTGGGTTTGGTTTTACGATCTCCGGTTTCAACTGGTTTTTCCCTATGAAGAGAAGTTGTCATCGATAGTTGATGTATCTAGCAGGATTGCATGCTCCTGTTCCGCAGGACACGTTTCTAAGTTTGTTACTCGTAATGTAAGGTAAACGGAAACTTAATTGAGTCGGAAGTTCTAAACGATAGGAAGCGGTTCCAATACGCCCCAAGGTTTCAAAAGGTTCGATATTGCGGATATAGCCTTTCTCGATTTCTCAAATTGGATTACACCCTTCCAAGGTGCGGTTTCTCAATATTACGCGGTTACACACTGGGATTTGTGAGGTTTTCATCTAAGTTTGGTATGACTCTTTTGGGCGACTACGGGTCGTCTCGAGCCCTTCTCGGACTTGGATTATCTCAATTGTTGTTTCTTGATGGAGTTCAGATTTGGCGATTTGCTTGCCGCATGCTTTGGTTAAATGAACAGGGGTATGACATTTGCGGTCATATAGGGTTTCGGAAGTGCTGCATTAATATACGAGTGATAGCTGTCGCAGTAAGGGGAACTACTAAAGGTGACAATACCAGTCTGTAACATGTCTTTCCAAGATTGAATCGTACGTTTGCTCGGTTCGTCGGTTGTGGAAGATACGCGGTACATATGTCTAAGCGGGTTCCCAAGGTCTCTTGCAACGCTAGAGGTGAAACGAGTATTTCAATACAGGATAAATGACGAAGATACACCGTGTTGGAATAGAATTTCTTAAGATATGTTTGAACAAGTCAGTTAGGGTTCGAAAAATGTTCGTTAGGACTATTCACCCTCGTGGTGAATACTAATGTAATATGAGGAGTTTCTCTATCCATGAAGAAATGTCACAAGGAGTTTCCTTAACGGAAATGCGAGCGATGAGGATAGGAGTGAAATGAGGACTTTGAATAGGATGAGCTTACATCTCGAGGTTGCCATAACGTGCCTCTAGTTGTAAAAAAAAAATGAAGCCTGAAAGAGAAACGAGATAGTACACGTAATTGTATAGTTCGGGGTTGAATAATGGTTGGACGATTATCAGCAACGCAAGGGCGTTAAGTCAAAGAAGAGTGAAGTATCATTGGATTGTGTGCTATCTTAAATTTCAGTAATATCAGACGGTAACGGTGAAATATCAGAGGTGTGTAGTGTGGTACGTGATGACGAGAAAATTGATCGGATCCACAATTTAGTATTCGACTTCTTCGTGCAAACTAACGAATTTTAGTTACGTTAATTTTTGAGTCGAGAGAGTATGCCTTTCGGCGTTCATGTAGAAATATTTCCATGTTTGAGTTCCATCTGTTGCTATACGATTTTAACTAGAAATGTTGGTGTGAAGAATCACGCTCAAGGTTCGAACACGGAGAGGTTTAAAGTTTTCCCTTAGTGAGTTAACGAGTTTAAAAGTCGGGTAACACGAGAAAAGTCAGAAATGAATCTTCGGTGATAACAGGCGAGTTCTAAGATTTTACGAATACAAGTCTGAGTTGAGAGAGTTTCATGATCACGTGTGGCTTGATTTCGAGATTGATTGTAATGCCTTGACCATTAACATCATGGTCTAGAAAATTTGACTTCGTTTAACAGAAATTCTCACTCGGAGAATTTGGTATAGAGTTGCTCTTTTCTCAAAGTTCGAGCGTAAGATGATGATGTTGTTCGTTTGCCTTCTTTACTTGAATAAGTTAAGATGTCATCTATAAATGTGATAACAGATTTGTCTAGATAAGTTGCATACGTGGTTTAGGAGGTTCATGAATACGGACGAGCCTTGGATAAATCGAATGGTACTAAGAGGGATTTACAACTAACGTTGCGAGTTCGGAAAAGACTCAGGAGACATCGTCTCCCTTAACCCCCAATTGATGATAACCGGAACGGAGGTCGTTTTGGAATACACACGGGATTCATGCAAGAAATCATGAGGTCATGGATGCGAGGGAGAGGGTATCGGTTTCCAACCGAAAATTACTCAGTTCACGATAATCTATACAAGATGATGGGGAAACATTTTTTTTTTTTTTTTTTTTTTTTTTTTTAACGAATAGGTTCCGAGCTCCCTAGTTCTATAGGTGTCAAGTCAAAAGTCTTAACGTATATCCTCCAATAAAATTTATAGGCACACAATATTTTCCGTTGGTCACTTAAATCGTCTAAGTAATATCTAGGGGAAAAAAAGTGGAATGTAAAGAGCACGAGTCAAAGACTTGGTTAATAAACATCTAGCGGTAATCGAATCGAATAAGTATGAAATATACTGTTTGTTGTGAAGAAACGTACCCGTGACTAGTCCATCGTCATCTCGGGCATCCTAGGTGTCGATGTTGAAAGTTCAACGGCGTGCGTTGGGGTTGATTTTCTTGTTTGGGCACGCACTCCTAAAATGACCCGGTTGGCCACATTCAAAACAAACACCCGTCTTGGGTGCATTGTGCTCCTTTTGGGCGACGGGAGCGGTATTCCTACAATCGTGGGCTACATGGCCACTTCTTTGACACTTCAAGCAAAATGGTTTGCCACATTCACCTAAATGATGTTTGTAGCACTCGTTACAATACGGTAGGTGTCCGGTATAACCTTTCTTGCCGTTGGGGATGAAGGGCTTCTTGGCGGGGTTGTTGTAATTGCTTGATTGGGGGGCTTCCCATTTTCTTTTGTTGTCACCCGACTTATCCTCGGCTTTACGTGCCGGCACTTCAATCTCGTCCACTGTTTCAATCAATTGGCGAGCCATATTCAAAGCCTCTTGGTGGTTAGCGGGTTTGGATGACATTACTCCTTGTTTGATGCTCTTGGGGAGACCATCCATGTAAAGTTCAACCCTTAAAGATTCGGGGTTCACAAGATTTGGGCACATCAAAGCAAGTTCGGAGAATCGTTGATTATAGGCCTTAAGGTCATTCCCGACCGCTTTTAAAGTTCTTAGTTCGTGTTCGAGCTTACGGGTCTCTTCGCGCGGGAAGTATTCGGTGATCATCTTTTTCTTTAAGTCGGCCCATGAGAGTGTGTGGGCTTCATCGATACCCACCGACAGCACATATGTATTCCACCATGTGAGGGCGATACCGGCAAAAGTGTGGGTGGAATATTTGACTTTGTCTTGGTCCCGACAACCGCTTATGCTAAAAACGGCTTCTGTTTGCTCAAACCATCGGGTGAGCACAACCGGTCCTCCGGTCCCATCGAAGGTGTGAGGTTTGCACCCCATGAAAGTTTTGTAGGAGCAACCCTCGTTTGAATTTCCGGCTCCATGGTTGTTGTGGTTGTGGTTGTTATTGATGTCGGAGGAGGTACTAGCCATAGCCACACCTATGGCGGCGGCTATCATGCGTTGAAAAGCTTGTTCGGAAGTTTCATTACGTGGCCCGCGACGGGGAGGCATTGTTCCTTCAAGACACAAGAATATCTTTGATTAGTATTCTCAATAATACTAATCATGATATGGAATGATGATGTAGAGAAAATTTTCCTTGACTCGCCTTAAATTCTTTATGTCATAATGTCGGAATGTCCATATGAATCACCGTAATATAATCCCGGAAATTATATTACCCTGATTCTCATGTGCATTTAACATTACTTCATAAAGTCAAGGTGGCGCGTCAACAAAATTTATCAACGTAAGATCAAGATCGAATACGAGTTAGATATGATAGAAGAGTTCGAGTATAAATGCACAAATAGTCAAGTAATTCCTACTTCAGTCTATATGCCGGTTGTAGTCTAGATTCACCTATGTACCCTATGACTCGGGGTGGACACAAATGAACTCTAAATCCCTACAACCAAGGCTCTGATACCACCTGTAGCGACCCCGACAAATCGTCAAGTGACGGCGTCGGCTACGTGGGTCCCATTACCTGATTATAAGTCTTTAAGATAACGTTTGACCAAAATATGTCGCCTTCATTTCAAAATAAAGATTGTTTCAAAGTTTACAAGAATTGTTCAACCAAAAGTTAAGTTACAACGTTATAAGTACGATTGAAATCTAGGCGACACGGTTTAAAGTAAAGTCAAAAGACGCTCCATGAAAAGCATGTATACTCGACATCCAAAGCAAGTATCAAATAATGAGCGGAAGCATGTATCACATATCGTGCAAGACCTGAGAAAAACATAGAAATCTGTCAACGAAAAACGTTGGTGAAATCATAGGTTTAGTAAGTAAATTGTATTGAACCACAAGGTTCTTTAAGAATTTCTCAACCAGAATCATTCACATTCCAAAATAGTATTTGTATCACGAGCACCCAATTATCAAGGCTTAACCGAATCTTCCCTCTGAATTTTGAATTTAGTGTTAGAACTTACACTATACATTGTTGAAATTATATTTCATTCACTAACGGTAGCGAACCGTCTGAATGAGGGTTTGTTAAACCCGTATGGCCACACAACATAATTACACGCTTACACTTACACCCTGCAAGTGGAACTAATGATAATTGGATTGAGGACTTTTGTTCAAACTCGTATGCATCTTTGTATTCGTATTTGTTCACAATGTAAAAGCATGAAAAGTAAATAAGTATGAAATGTATGTGTTTCTCAGCCCACGATGTAAAGAATAAAAGTGATTGAAAAAGTGGGACTATGATCTCACCTTGAGTACAAGAGTTAATAAAGTACTTCAACAAGTAACCGTGTGCAAGGACAAGGCTAGTCTTGACCTAAACATATAGGTTATATCAATAACGGTAACACAAACGGTCAAAGATGTTCAATTAGTCCTATGGCTCGTTACGACTCGATTATGAAGCATGTGAGTCAAATTGTCAAGTTTCATGCAAGATACAAGTATAGAATCATGTTAGAAAGATTGCATAATTAATTGGTTAAGTTTGACAAAAAGTCAAACTTGGTCAAAGTCAACGAAAAAGTCAACATGTTCGGGTCGGGTCTCGGACAAATTTTCTATGCTAGTTATTCATATATAAGCATGTTAGAACAAGTTGCATGCGAATTGGAAGTCTAAAACATGGCAAACATTTCACGTGAAATGGACATTGGAGACAGAAGCTGGGCACGGCTTATGCCGCGCCGCGGCCAGGCCTGTCGCGCCGCGACAATGGCCGTGGCCTGGTCCCAGGCCTGTTTCACTTGTTCAAGACTTGGTCAATTTTCAAACAAACGCAAAACTCAAACCGTAAACAACTAGAAGACGTATCTTATACCGTTGGAAAGCTCTTTTGACAAGGAACACAACTAAACATGTTTCACCAAACAAAAACATCATTTATAATAGCCGAAAACTCATCAAGTGATCATTAAACGTTCATTTTTAAGGTTTCAAGTTCTTCAAATGCAATTTGAGTTTCGGGAAACCAATTCACACATATAATATGCCGTTTTGAAGGTAATGAAACATACATTACAACTAAACACTAATAATTAACATTCCATGGCATTCAAGCATCCAAAAATTCATGTCAAGAACTATCAAACCCTAGTCAAACATCTCAAAATCAATAATCATATTTTTGGAGTTTCCTTAATCAACCTATACATCAAAATGAAGCTAATGATACTAGTAACACTTTTAAAACATGCACTTTAACAATCTAACAACATTTGTTCATCCAAAATCAAGGATTTAGCAAGTAATTTCATATTGAACTAGTTACACCAAAAATAACGAATCGAGCATACAAATTACATACACGACATCACAATGAGCCATAGACACTAATTAACAACTTTATAACTCAAAAATCTCAAGAACACATAAAATTAGTGATTTTAGAAAGTTACCCAAACGAGATGAGGTTGGTATGAAATCGAAGAGGAAGATGCAAGGATTCCAAATATGTAATTTGTTTTGTTGTAAGTCTCCTAGATCGAATTTAGATGATGATTTATGAAGTTGGGGTTTGTGTGTGTGTTCTTGCTAGAGAGAAAGAGAGAGAGAGGGAGATGGTTGAATGGTGGTGATTGGGGTGGACTAGTTGACCTAGTCAACTAGTTTGCCCCGTGTCAATTTTAGTCCCTCGAGTTTAGAAGCGGGTGCGGGATTTAACCGATCGAATATTTTTAAAACGCAAGTTAACGAGAGATGTTATAATTAAATAACGAGAATATTATGAACGTTCATCAACGGAGTCGACGAATTTAAATACGAAAGATATTATTTAAAAAAAAAGACGGTGTTAAAATAAATTTAACGGAAAAACGCGGGATGTTACAAACAGCAATTACAACAATAATCGCAACAATTATCCCAACAATCGCAACATCAATCGCAACTACAACAAACGGCCCAACAACAACAACAACAACAACAACAACAACAACAACAACAACAACAACAACAGCAACTACAACAATCATCCCAACAACAATAATAACCGCAACAACAACAACAACAATCAGAAGCAGCTATGCCAAAGGTGTGAAAAGTATCACTCGGGGTTCTGCACCAAATTTTGCAACAAGTGTAAAAGAAATGGTCATAGCGCGGCGAAGTGTGAGGTCTACGGACCAGGGGTTAATAGAACGAAAGGAACAAATGGTGTCAGAACGAGTAATGGTGGAGCAAGTAGTGTCGGAGCAAGTTATGCCAATGTAGTTTGTTATAAATGTGGAAAACCAGGCCATATTATTAGAAATTTCCCGAACCAGGAGAACATGAATGGACAAGGCCGCAGAAGAGTTTTCAATATTAATGCGGCAGAGGCACGGGAAGACCCGGAGCTTGTTACGGGTACGTTTCTTATTGACAATAAATCTGCTTACGTTTTATTTGATTCGGGTGCGGATAGAAGCTATATGAGTAGAGATTTTTGTGCTAAATTAAGTTATCCATTGACGCCTTTGGATAGTAAATTTTTACTCGAATTAGCAAATGGTAAATTAATTTCAGCAGATAATATATGTCGGAATCGAGAAATTAAACTGGTTAGCGAAACATTTAAGATTGATTTGATACCAGTAGAGTTAGGGAGTTTTGATGTGATAATCGGTATGGACTGGTTGAAAGAAGTGAAAGCAGAGATCGTTTGTTACAAAAATGCAATTCACATTATACGAGAAAAAGGAAAACCCTTAATGGTGTACGGAGAAAAGGGCAACACGAAGCTACATCTTATTAGTAATTTGAAGGCACAAAAACTAATAAGAAAAGGTTGCTATGCTGTTCTAGCACACGTCGAGAAAGTACAAACTGAAGAAAAGAGCATCAATGATGTTCCCATTGCAAAAGAATTTCCCGATGTATTTCCGAAAGAATTACCGGGATTACCCCCACATCGATCCGTTGAATTTCAAATAGATCTTGTACCAGGAGCTGCACCAATAGCTCGTGCCCCTTACATGCTCGCACCCAGCGAGATGAAAGAACTGCAAAGCCAATTACAAGAACTTTTAGAGCGTGGTTTCATTCGACCAAGCACATCACCGTGGGGAGCTCCTGTTTTGTTTGTCAAGAAGAAAGATGGTACATTCAGGTTGTGTATCGACTACAGAGAGTTGAACAAACTTACCATCAAGAACCGCTACCCACTACTGAGAATCGACGACTTATTTGATCAACTACAAGGCTCGTCTGTTTATTCAAAGATTGACTTACGTTCCGAGTATCATCAAATGCGGGTGAAAGAAGATGATATTCCAAAGACTGCTTTCAGAACACGTTACGATCATTACGAGTTTATGGTCATGCCGTTTGGTTTAACTAATGCACCAGCTGTGTTCATGGACCTTATGAACCGAGTGTGTGGACCATACCTTGACAAGTTTGTCATTGTTTTCATTGATGACATACTTATTTACTCAAAGAATGACCAAGAACATGGTGAACATTTGAGAAAGGTGTTAGAAGTATTGAGGAAGGAAGAATTGTACGCTAAGTTTTCAAAGTGTGCATTTTGGTTGGAAGAAGTTCAATTCCTCGGTCACATAGTGAACAAAGAAGGTATTAAGGTGGATCCGGCAAAGATAGAAACTGTTGAAAAGTGGGAAACCCCGAAAACTCCGAAACACATACGCCAGTTTTTAGGACTAGCTGGTTACTACAGAAGGTTCATCCAAGACTTTTCCAGAATAGCAAAACCCTTGACTGCATTAACGCATAAAGGGAAGAAATTTGAATGGAATGATAAACAAGAGAAAGCGTTTCAGTTATTGAAGAAAAAGCTAACTACGGCACCTATATTGTCATTGCCTGAAGGGAATGATGATTTTGTGATTTATTGTGACTCATCAAAGCAAGGTCTCGGTTGTGTATTAATGCAACGAACGAAGGTGATTGCTTATGCGTCTAGACAATTGAAGATTCACGAACAAAATTATACGACGCATGATTTGGAATTAGGCGCGGTTGTTTTTGCATTAAAGACTTGGAGGCACTACTTATATGGGGTCAAAAGTATTATATATACCGACCACAAAAGTCTTCAACACATATTTAATCAGAAACAACTGAATATGAGGCAGCGTAGGTGGATTGAATTATTGAATGATTACGACTTTGAGATTCGTTACCACCCGGGAAAGGCAAATGTGGTAGCCGATGCCTTGAGCAGGAAGGACAGAGAACCCATTCGAGTAAAATCTATGAATATAATGATTCATAATAACCTTACTACTCAAATAAAGGAGGAGCAACAAGGAGTTTTAAAAGAGGGAAATTTAAAGGATGAAATACCCAAAGGATCGGAGAAGCATCTTAATATTCGGGAAGATGGAACCCGGTATAGGGCTGAAAGGATTTGGGTACCAAAATTTGGAGATATGAGAGAAATGGTACTTAGAGAAGCTCATAAAACCAGATACTCAATACATCCTGGAACGGGGAAGATGCACAAGGATCTCAAGAAACATTTTTGGTGGCCGGGTATGAAAGCCGATGTTGCTAAATACGTAGGAGAATGTTTGACGTGTTCTAAGGTCAAAGCTGAGCATCAGAAACCATCAGGTCTACTTCAACAACCCGAAATCCCAGAATGGAAATGGGAAAACATTACCATGGATTTCATCACTAAATTGCCAAGGACTGCAAGTGGTTTTGATACTATTTGGGTAATAGTTGATCGTCTCACCAAATCAGCACACTTCCTGCCAATAAGAGAAGATGACAAGATGGAGAAGTTAGCACGACTGTATTTGAAGGAAGTCGTCTCCAGACATGGAATACCAATCTCTATTATCTCTGATAGGGATGGCAGATTTATTTCAAGATTCTGGCAGACATTACAGCAAGCATTAGGAACTCGTCTAGACATGAGTACTGCCTATCATCCACAAACTGATGGGCAGAGCGAAAGGACGATACAAACGCTTGAAGACATGCTACGAGCATGTGTTATTGATTTCGGAAACAGTTGGGATCGACATCTACAGTTAGCAGAATTTTCCTACAACAACAGCTACCATTCAAGCATTGAGATGGCGCCGTTTGAAGCACTTTATAGTAGAAAGTGAAGGTCTCTGATTTGTTGGAGTGAAGTGGGGGATAGACAGATTACAGGTCCAGAGATAATACAAGAAACTACCGAGAAAATCATCCAAATTCAACAAAGATTGAAAACCGCCCAGAGTCGACAAAAGAGCTACGCGGATAGTAAAAGAAAAGATATAGAGTTTGAAATTGGAGAAATGGTCATGCTTAAGGTTTCACCTTGGAAAGGCGTTGTTCGATTTGGTAAATGGGGGAAACTAAATCCAAGGTACATTGGACCATTCAAGATTATAGATCGTGTAGGACCAGTAGCTTACCAACTGGAGCTACCTCAACAACTCTCGGCTGTACATAACACTTTCCACGTCTCAAATTTGAAGAAATGTTTTGCTAAAGAAGATCTCACTATTCCGTTGGACGAAATCCAAATCAATGAAAAACTTTAATTCATTGAAGAACCCGTCGAAATAATGGATCGTGAGGTTAAGAGACTTAAACAAAACAAGATACCGATTGTTAAGGTTAGATGGAATGCTCGTAGAGGACCCGAGTTCACCTGGGAGCGTGAAGATCAGATGAAGAAGAAATACCCGCATTTATTTCCAGAAGATACGTCAACACCTCCAACTGCTTAAAATTTCGGGATGAAATTTATTTAACGGGTAGGTACTGTAGTGACCCGAACTTTTCCATGTTTATATATATATTAAATGAAATTGTTATTTACATGATTAAGTGTTTCCAACATGTTAAGCAATCAAACTTGTTAAGACTTGATTAATTGAAATAGGTTTCATATAGACAATTGACCACCCAAGTTGACCGGTGATTCACGAACGTTAAAACTTGTAAAAACTATACGATGACATATATATGGTTATATATATAGTTAACATGATTTTATTATAAGTATGTATCTCATTAGGTATTTTAACAATGAGTTATATACATAAAAATGAGACTATTAATTTAAAAAACTCGAAAACGATATATATAAATTATCGTTATAACAACGTCTTACTAGGTACATATGAATCATATTAAGATATTGATACACTTGGTTAATTATGTTAAATGATAAGTAAATATATTATTAAGTGTATTAACAATGAAATACATATGTAAAAATAAGACTACTAACTTAATGATTTCGAAACGAGACATATATGTAACGATTATCGTTGTAACGACATTTAACTGTATATATATCATACTAAGATATATTATATATCATAATATCATGATAATATAACAATTTAACATTTCATTTGTTATAATAAACAATGGGTTAACAACATTCAACAAGATCGTTAACCTAAAGGTTTCAAAACAACATTTACATGTAACGACTAACGATGACTTAACGACTCAGTTAAAATGTATATACATGTAGTGTTTTAATATGTATTCATACACTTTTGAAAGACTTCAAGACACTTATCAAAATACTTCTACTTAACAAAAATGCTTACAATTACATCCTCGTTCAGTTTCATCAACAATTCTACTCGTATGCACCCGTATTCGTACCATACACAGCTTTTAGATGTATGTACTATTGGTATATACACTCCAATGATCAGCTCTTAGCAGCCCATGTGAGTCACCTAACACATGTGGGAACCATCATTTGGCAACTAGCATGAAATATCTCATAAAATTACAAAAATATGAGTAATCATTCATGACTTATTTACATGAAAACAAAATTACATATCCTTTATATCTAATCCATACACCAACGACCAAAAACACCTACAAACACTTTCATTCTTCAATTTTCTTCATCTAATTGAACTCTCTCAAGTTTTATCTTCAAGTTCTAAGTGTTCTTCATAAATTCCAAAAGTTCTAGTTTCATAAAATCAAGAATACTTCCAAGATTGCAAGTTTACTTCCAAGTTTTCTAAATCCATTCCAAGTAATCATCCAAGATCAAGAAACCTTTGTTACTTACAGTAGGTTATCTTTCTAATACAAGGTAATAATCATATTCAAACTTTAATTCAATTTCTGTAACTATAACAATCTTATTTCGAGTGGAAATCTTACTTGAAATTGTTTTCGTGTCATGATTCTGCTTCAAGAACTTTCAAGCCATCCAAGGATCCTTTGAAGCTAGATCTATTTTTTTCATTTCCAGTAGGTTTATCCAAGGAACTTGAGGTATTAATGATGTTCATAACATCATTCGATTCATACATATAAAGCTATCTTATTCGAAGGTTTAAACTTGTAATCACTAGAACATAGTTTAGTTAATTCTAAACTTGTTCGCAAATAAAAGTTAATCCTTCTAACTTGACTTTTAAAATCAAATAAACACATGTTCTATATCTATATGATATGCTAACTTAATGATTTAAAACCTGGAAACACGAAAAACACCGTAAAACCGGATTTACGCAGTCGTAGTAACATCGCGGGCTGTTTTGGGTTAGTTAATTAAAAACTATGAAAAACTTTGATTTAAAAGTTGTTATTCTGGGAAAATGATTTTTATTATGAACATGAAACTATATCCAAAAATTATGGTTAAACTCAAAGTGGAAGTATGTTTTCTAAAATGGTAATCTAGACGTAGTTCATTCGACTGAAATGACTACCTTTACAAAAATGACTTGTAACTTATTTTTCCGACTATAAACCTATACGTTTTATGTTTAGATTCATAAAATAGAGTTCAATATGAAACCATAGCAAATTTATTCACTCAAAACGGATTTAAAATGAAGAAGTTATGGGTAAAACAAGATTGGATAATTTTTTCTCATTTTAGCTACGTGAAAATTGGTAACAAATCTATTCCAACCATAACTTAATCAACTTGTATTGTATATTATGTAATCTTGAGATACCATAGACACGTGTACAATATTTCGACCTATCATGTCGACACATCTATATATATTTCAGAACAACCATAGACACTCTATATGTGAATGTTGGAGTTAGCTATACAGGGTTGAGGTTGATTCCAAAATATATATAGTTTGAGTTGTGATCAATACTGAGATACGTATACACTGGGTCGTGGATTGATTCAAGATAATATTTATCGATTTATTTCTGTACATCTAACTGTGGACAACTAGTTGTAGGTTACTAACGAGGACATCTGACTTAATAAACTTAAAACATCAAAATATATTAAAAGTGTTGTAAATATATTTTGAACATACTTTGATATATATGTATATATTGTTATAGGTTCGTGAATCAACCAGTGGACAAGTCTTACTTCCCGACGAAGTAAAAATCTGTGAAAGTGAGTTATAGTCCCACTTTTAAAATCTAATATTTTTGGGATGAGAATACATGCAGGTTTTATAAATGATTTACAAAATAGACACAAGTACGTGAAACTACATTCTATGGTTGAATTATCGAAATCGAATATGCCCCTTTTTATTAAGTCTGGTAATCTAAGAATTAGGGAACAGACACCCTAATTGACGCGAATCCTAAAGATAGATCTATTGGGACTAACAAACCCCATCCAAAGTACCGGATGCTTTAGTACTTCGAAATTTATATCATATCCGAAGGGTGTCCCGGAATGATGGGGATATTCTTATATATGCATCTTGTTAATGTCGGTTACCAGGTGTTCACCATATGAATGATTTTTATCTCTATGTATGGGATGTGTATTGAAATATGAAATCTTGTGGTCTATTATTATGATTTGATATATATAGGTTAAACCTATAACTCACCAACATTTTTGTTGACGTTTTAAGCATGTTTATTCTCAGGTGATTATTAAGAGCTTCCGCTGTCGCATACTTAAATAAGGACGAGATTTGGAGTCCATGCTTGTATGATATTGTGTAAAAACTGCATTCAAGAAACTTATTTTGTTGTAACATATTTGTATTGTAAACCATTATGTAATGGTCGTGTATAAACAGGATATTTTAGATTATCATTATTTGATAATCTACGTAAAGCTTTTTAAACCTTTATTGATGAAATAAAGGTTATGGTTTGTTTTAAAATGAATGCAGTCTTTGAAAAACGTCTCATATAGAGGTCAAAACCTCGCAACGAAATCAATTAATATGGAACGTTTTTAATCAATAAGAACGGGACATTTCAGCAGGGCTCGATCTCGAGACCTCTAGCTAGCCCGTCAACCACCGAAACCATCCCTCTGTTACATTATCTCTGTTTTAGTTCACCACCAAAATTTATTTAACCTTTTATACATTGTTTTCCTCCTTCCTTTTTCTGATAAACTAGTCGACCCAGGAAGGAACCAAGTTTTATATCGACAGGTTTACAATTTGAATTAACTGTGATATGGAACTGAAACAATCAATTGTAATGGCTATTGTTTGGCAAAAGCAAGAAAAACAAAATAAAACGGATTGTAGCAGCAGCAACTGCTGTTCGAACGAAAATGAAGAACATGATATTGTTTTTTTTGTTATTGGAATGTTTTGAGACTTTGATACCAACATGAAAACGTTTGCAAATCAACTCCTTAACACTCTTCAATCACCAATTGGTCCAGAAACAACATATAAATCATGAATTCGAGGTAAGAACAAGCTGTTGACTTTTTAATTTCGAGCTTTGACTAAAAAAATTTGTCCTCATTATGTTGAATTAGAATCTGGAATCGTACATACACCTTCACGACGAGAATAAGAATAGATCTACAATTTTACTTTTCTTCAATTTGATCCAAATCGGTTTGATGGTTAAATGTGTTCGGTTATATGACAGAAAGACAGAAAATATAAATATAAAGAACTCCATTGATTTATCGATTATCAAGAGAGGATGATTTAGTGCGGGTTAAATGATTGATTCAAGATAATAATCGATTGATATAAGATGAATGTGTAGCTCGACCAAAAATCACGGATACGCAGCAGTAATAGACAAATAAGAAAAGAAAGAAAAACTGATTGATACACTTATACACACGATATATTATCTGTTTCCATTTTATAATAAAAATTAAATTTTTTATTAACTATATTAAATTATTAATAATATGTTAATAATAATAATAATAATAATAATAATAATAATAATAAAAGTAATAAATGATAATAATATCAAAATAATACTTAATAATAATAGATATAATGATGAGAGTAATAAAATAATGATAATAATAATACTAATAAAGATAATAGTAATAATATTAATATAAAATGATAATAATAATAATATTATTAAACATAACAGATTATATATTTTAAATTTCATTACAACTGATTATTTTAATAATACTGATATTAATAATAATAATAATAATAATAATACTAATTATAATAATGTTAATTATTATTAATGATAAATAATATTAGCAACAATAATACCATATTACATTATATATGTATCAAATTCGCATCTATAGATTATATCTTTAAAGTAATAATATTCATAACACTATTATTGATATAAATTTTGAATATGATAATGATATTATAATAACCATTTTAAATTTAATATATGAGTATTACATATATTGATTATGTAGCATATCTGTATCATATGCATTATAAAATAACTTATTTTGAATATTACAATTTAATTTATATCACTGTAATTATATATAGAATTCATATATTTAAATATAATTTTTATTTTAATTACAATTTAATGATTTTATATCTTATTTTACATATTTAATTATATTTTATTATTTTAACTATTATATATATACCTATATTTATATTCATACATTTTATTTACAAACAATTGTTCGTGAATCGTTGGGAATAGGCAAAGGTCAAATGTATATATATAAACACGTTTCAAAGTTTTTAGATTTCAATATTACAGCCTTTGTTTATCGTGTCGGAAACATATAAAGATTAACTTTAAATTTGGTCGAAAATTTTCGGGTCGTCACATTAATAGAGTATTTAAAATTTAGATAATCAGCATTATATATCATTCAGATGTTAGAAAGAAGCGCTGAATATTAAATGGTTTAGTATTAAGTGTTTAAGCATTTAATTAAAAGGTAAACAAACACATCCAAGATCTTTTCATGTATATTGCAAAATGCATTTATTAAACTCATCAAGTTCCAATGATCCATATCTATTAATGAAACATGCCTTACATTACATATGAAAAATTCAGCTACATTATCTATTTTTTTTAAAAACACACACACCCTTTTAGATTTTTAGTTTCATTAGTTACCCTTCAATTTTGCCCTTAAGACCATTTGTAAAGATCACCATCCCACGTCGTGGGTGGTGATATGGGAAGAGGCCATACTTAATTTTTTCTTGTAACAAGGCGTTAGTTTTATATGTGAGTTAAGCGTGGATAAGAATTTCACTGAAGAAGGCACGAGCGTAAGTTAATTTCTATTGGTTATTTTTTTCCTTATTATTTTTATCTCTTTTTATTCAACTCTCAATCATATTTTACCACATTATCACAAAATTTCTCATACAAAAACCAACCCATACAATCATAACTTCACATTTTCAAGATAAAATTTCATTACTCGTTCCTGAACTTTACATCAAACTTGATTCCATGTTCTTTTTTTTTTGTACATTCTTCGTCCCTAATGTATCAAAACACTACATCTCTCGTCATTCCGTCTACTTCCTGTCTATTTTAGCCGTTAAGTCAAGCATGTGCAAAACATGTAAAGGTATTTTAGTCTTTCTTCATCTTTGTTTCCTTTACCCCTTCCTTAGCTAATTGACTTCTCCCTAATTCATCCCTAAAAAAATATAAACCCTAATTTCTAATCAAGAAACCAAATCAATTAACCAACACCCTTAATTAAATCACTAACACAAACACAATTCAACACCGATTTAAGATACACACTTTACGTTTTGAAACTAGATAACTGACATAGTTCAAGAATACCAACTATGACTTGTGAAAAATATTGCTTTTAGTAACCATTCTTTTTTGAATACGATCAAAACATGATTCAGGCATTATAAGTTATATACTATAATGAGCATATTTCCATCCCACCTCCGCCACTGCGCCCCCGTATCCACCGCCGCTGCCTCCTTCTCTACCACCACCACGACTACCAGCTGGAATTGGTGGTGCTGATTGTACACCTATTCAACAAGGTGGGCCCTGCTATGATCCGGCTGATATTAAGAAAACAGCGTCGTGTGCGTTCAATAATTACTGCACTAAGAATGGAATGACTGAAGATACTTGTAATTTTGCTAATACTGCTGCTTTGACTTCCCTTGACCCAAGTACACATTTTTTCTTCTTTTCATTTAATTAATTGGTTATTTAATTAAAAAAAATTAATTACTGTATCGAAATGTAGTTGGGTTTAATTGAATTGAGTTGATTTGTATATTTTCAGGTCACAGCAGTTGCAAATTCCCATCAAGGTAAGTAAAAATTGAATCTTGATACTTTCTTAGCAATGCGATTTGAAAATTAATAAAAATTAGGTAGAAGTCAGATAAGGAAGGGGTAAAGGGAATAGAGAGGAAGAAAGACTAAAATATCCTCACATGTTTTGCACATGCTTGACTTAACGGCTGAAATATACAGGAAGTAGACGAGATGACGAGTGATGTAGTGTTTTGATACATTAGGAACGAGGAATGCACAAAAAAAAAAGGACACGGAGTCAAATTTGATGTAAAGTTACGCGGAATGAATTTTGTCCATTTTCAATCTACATCGCCACTTCATTAAAAAACAAACCCGCACTACTAACCCACCCACACCACCATTAGAGATGGTCTAATGCATAAGTTAGATCACCACAAGTCCAAAATAGCGTTAATTATTTTTCATTCCTTAGTAGAAAAAAAATTAAAAAACTAACAATGTAATGTTAAAGATAGACATGCATACTTTAGATATGGTGACTTTTTTCTCTTTTTTCGAAAAAAAATCAACGTAAATCAATTATTTTCAAGATAAACACATTATAAGCAGAATCAAGGGGAATTGAAAAATAGTCTAAAACATGCAACAACAAACTAAGCCAAAACTAAACATTATTGTCAATATTGCGGAAAAATTTTAAACAAGGCAAGCTAAAACAGTTATGGCTATACAACTAAAACTGTAGAGTCCATAGCACCTAACCATTTTCCGATTTTCCAGGTACAATATGGAACGATATAAAGATATCAAATGCTGCGTATCACTAATATCTTTTCCCACGTGTAAACCATAACCCCATATGAAAAACATCATGTACTAATAAAAATTTTAAAACAAGTAAAGATAAATATTCGAGAAAACTAAAAAAGAGAAATATAAAGCTACCAAATCTCCCTTAAACGCATATATCAATCATCATCACCATCTTTAAAATTGACCAACCAACCAATAGTCCATTACAAAATCTTTTCTATTTGATGCCCCTAATCCCTATCACCATACGATCACTTCATTAGTACCAGAAATCATAACATAGTATATCACAAACATGTTTTATGTTGTTTTATGTTTGAAAATCCAACTTAACTCATTGACTAATTGAAAGTCAAATTAGTTGACCAGTCAACTTCAATACCACTTCTACAGTTCTACCCTTTAAACAACAGCAATCACTATAACTAATTTATTTTTCTCAACTGTTAACAACATTTGTAGTAAAAGCAAAGAAAACCTTCACCCTTCATCATAAACAACATACACCAATTCATTGCTCACACCATTTCCACCACAATGGAAAACAATCAACCGCCATCTCCGGCCGTAGACTATAGCGCCAACGTGGACACCTCACGAGCTTTTAAATCGGTTAAAGAAGCAGTAGAAGTATTTGGGGAGCGGTTTTTAACTGGAGAAATCTTTTTACCATCACCTAAACCGCCTTTCACTTTACCAAAACATGAAACAACCCCTTCATGGAAATCGACACAAAGTTCTCAAATATCATCATACAAATCATGTTATTCACCTCCTCAAGAAATCAAAGAAGAACAAGAACCACCAATATCACTTGTTACGTCCCTTAAAAAGCTTGAATTAGAACTTGAAGAAACGAAGAAAGAGTTGAAGTTATTGAAAGAAAGAGAGTCCGAAACTGAGGTGGCTTTGGCTTCTTTAAACGCGGAGCTTCATAAAAACATGTCGAAGATTGCAAAAGCTGAGGCGGCTGAGGCAGCGGAGAACTCTGCAGTGCTGAGGTCATCGCCGAGTGTAACTCCGGCGGTAAGTGGTGGTGGAGGGCGGAAGAAGACGGAGAAGAAGGTGGTGAAGAAAAAGCCGATAATTCCGCTTTTGGGAGATTTGTTTTCCAAGAAAAAAGGGACTAAGCCGAATGCTGCTACACTTTTAAATCCACTTTATTCAAATGCATTGGGTATGAAAACTTGAAGTATGCATGAACACTTTAACTTGTATTGAAATCATTTTATTTGTTTGAGTTTAAAGTGTGAATTTATTTGTTTTTGTTTGAATTTTATAACTGTTGCAAGGGTTAAAACCATTTGTGTATCTTTGGTTCATATATTAGCAAGTGTTCTCTTTTTGTCTAAAGAATGTTAACCTGCATTATTAAATCAATAATCACGACATTCACGAGTTAAGATTATACTAAGGATAAATTCCATGTTTTTTCATTCTTTCCTAATCGTCGCGGACCATAGCCGGGGTGTGGCCGATTAACTTTGTTACGACTAGATTGTGGCCGAGTAACTTAGGTTAATGGATGGATAGCCCAAACAACATGTTATACATATCAATTCAAGAGTTCTTTATACTCTAAAGTCAATTAGTAATAGAGTGAGACTCCTAGACTTATATGGCTATATTTGTTTTTTCCACGTCTGATGTGAAATTTTGATTTACACCCTTACAGATTTGACTCTGGAACTTTTTACAAACAACTTAGGGTCTCGATTAGTGATCATTGAAATGGAATAATAAAGTAGACATTTTTAGTTTTTTTTTTTTTTTTTTTTTTTTTTTTTTTTTGGGCAATTGAAGTAGAGTTGAAAGGAAATAAATAATAAGAATACTCTCACGTTAGATCACGAGTACCGTAGCGTGAATATGAACTCCAAAGAACTTGAGCCGATACTAGCAAGCTTCTTGTTAGAGCCAATGTGATGGCAATGATGCTTCAAGTGAATTTGAAGCATAATCTAGAACCGAGGTGTTTGTTTTTTTTTTTTTTTTTTTTTTTTTGTACAATATGCATCACAGGTTATACATTGTACTAGTTACGGAATAATTAATTGATGTGAATTTATTTGATGGAGAAAAATATGTCATTAACACCATGAAAAAATGATAGTTAGTGATGAAAAAGAAATGCAGATGTAACGTTAATGTGAAACGTTGTTTATACATCATTGATGAGAATGTTTTTATATTTTAAGTCATTTTATTAAATTTGTTAGAAGAAAAAATAAGGTGTCAGTTATTTAATATATTTTCATATTATTTTATTGTCATATTGATTATTTTTATTATCTATATATCCATATCCATATATGAAAATAACTTGATCAGTAAGTTATTGGAGAAAATCTAATTGAAAACTCGTAGACAAATCTTCTTCTTGTTAACCTTTTTATATCCCCTGTCATTAACAGAAACCCGTAGACAAATCTTCTTCTTCCATCGAACATCATTCAACTACAACCATCTTTTTTTAAGATTATAATCTTATAATAATATAACAAAAAGTAAAATAATAGCATATAACTAGTAAAAAGACCCGTGAAATCACGGATTATTGAAGAAAAAAGATTGAATGATATATTATTGTTGATCTTATATAAATGCAATGTATATTGTATATATAATATAATAAGTTTGTAATACCAGTACATATCTTCTTAATTGGAAAGTACCAATATTAATATGAAAGATATCGGTCAAATAAATCTCACATGTACTGTTGGAAGATAGTTACAGAGTATTAATTAAAGACTTCGACTTTTCTTGTGAGGACGTGCTATTTGCATTGTTCTTCAGTTACCACAGCTTACACCAGGAAAAGTTAAACCATTCCATCTGCAAATGAAAGAACAACCAACATAAATCTCAGTTTGAAACCACAACTATTCTATATGCAAATGACACAACCTACATAAATCTCAATCTCAAACCTACACAAATCTCTTAACTGCTCCAGATTACTAAGACATATTTAAAGATCCCAAACATACAAAACACGACAACTAAGGCATATGTTAAATCCCTAAATCGACAAAACACGGCAACTAATGGAGCTGCAAAGAGACCGAAAAAACGCGACTACTAAAACCGGGTTTTGAGACCATATACCGTCTCAAATTTAGCATCTGAAGCACTCAAAAGCCAACCGTTAGTGTTTCATTTAATGCTTAAATGAAAAATGTTGTCAAAACCATTGCATACCAAAACCATCAATGTACAGGTATTTGTACTTCACTCACAACTGCCATTATATTAGTGTAATACTATTTTAAAAAATGTGTAAGGTCGTCATACTTTGGTCAATAAGATAAAGATAATTCCAAATCCCATAATTTTAGCCCATCTACCTTCTCAATAGGCATATTCGAGTTCAAACCATATATACATTTCCTATTCTTTAGGACCTGCTACATGTTTATAAATATTTGTACCTTAACGAACACCACATCGAAAATCCTATACCCTTCCAATTTTAGGCAGCACTTTTCTTATATATTCAAGATAATGGGTGTAACTTGCCACCTTAGTAGTATACAATTGGATCGAAATTGCCACCTTTACTATTTGCTAAGCATTCTTATACATTTAATGGGTATCTTCAAACACTTTGTTTAAAGAATGTACTAATGGCACTTGCCACCTTCGTATGTACTTGTTTTATGCACTAATAGTAACATTGAATAACTTTGACCCAATAGACCCATTTGACCCAAATCCCTTTAAATCAGTTCTTTCATTTCACTCAGTTAAGCTTTCAGAGATAAAGATCGCCCAAAATGACTCATTCATATTATGTTTTGTCGAAATTGTCACCTAGTAAAGCTCGAATATTTTACCAAAAACCGTACAGTACACTCAATCTAATACATGTACATGTGGACTCTACATAAAATTTAAATATGCTATCATTTGGGCTCAACACTAAAAACTATATATGCTATCACACAAAAGTCAATCCAGAATGCTAACCAACCCATTTGAACCTCTTGCTTTGAATCAACTAATTACAGTTACCACAAATCCTTTATACCTGTGCGCTTGATTTGAGATTTCAAATGCACCAATTCGGAGAAAGAGCTCTCTATGATAGAAGACCGGCCTATATTAATTCTTCCTATAAACATATATCTATATATCTTGTTGCAATGAAGAGATAAAAGAGAATGATACCTTCTGTAACGACCCTACTTTTTCCGTTATCTTTTACCGTTAATTATTTAACGATCGTTAACTGTTATTCGTGCCACGTCATTTCTATGACCTATATTATTATTTTAGTAATAATATATTAATTATTATGTGTTAAATGAATATTTGTATTCATATTTTAAATTGTACGTTTATACGAATCTTGGATTTCTATCCGACGAATCTTTTCGGTTTTCAAACCAACGGTCAGACTTTTGGGATTTTTAAATCCGAGTTATTTTAAATATGATATTTTGATGTCATATGAATATATATAGTGTTTATATATTTTTTTGGTCGCGTATTTGTTATCTCTCCGAATATTTAATCGCGTAGCGGTGTTTTCGCGTTTCGGACTTCGTTTGGGCACTCGGGCCACTAGACTTCTTCCATTTATCAAATTAGCCCACTAAGGGGCCCACCCTACCCCTGTTTTGGCTGAAATCCCTTAGATGGGGTGGTTGGTGGATTTGTTTCACTTATTCCATTTTCATTTTCTAATACTAGCATTTTCTCTCTAACCTAATTACATTTTTTTTTTCTCATTCTCCTCTCCTCTCCCATCCATGGCCGTCGCCTACCTCCTCACTCATCATCATCTTCTTCACCAAATTTATATTAAAGATTTAGGGCTTTGCACATAATCGGGTTCTACTCTTCAAGCTCTACGCGATTACATCCTTTGTTCTTTGATTTGGGTATACCTATGAACCCTAATTTTTCAATTCTTATTCATTTCTATTGATTATGTATGTATTTGATGTTATTATGATAGTATAACACTTGTGTATTGTTGTATTGATGATTGTATGCATAAAATTGCTCGATTATATATGTTTTCGGTTTGATTAATTTGGGACAGCAGCCTTTTTGTTCAGTTCTGGTTATGTAACTGTTATAAAAGTAAAATTGAAGTATTTATATGAGTTCCTCTCATCAAGACATTAATTTTAGACTCCGGATTCATGTCATTTCGATTCCCGGAGCTTAAGATATGATTAAAATGGTGTTATGTGGAGATTAAACTATGAAAACGAATTGAACCAGGTTTGGTCCGACTTTGTGACCATTTTTAGAGTCCTTAGGGTGTACTATTGTGTTAGGATTGATTATGTGATGAACTTTCATGTTCGGGTCATCGAAATCCAAGCCACAGATCACCCGTTATGACTAAAACACGTTTTTGAGCGGATTAAAGGTACAAACTGATTAAGAGCTGTAAGTCACGACTTCGTGACTGTTCTTGGGATGTTCTTGAGCACACTAATGTGTCGGGTGATTTGGTTAGGCGAAGATATATATAAGGCTCACCGAAAACTGATTCACGGGGCTCAAGCTATGACCCGATGAACTTTTGATTAAAACTTATGGTTATTAAATAAAACTTATGATATGAATAATGATTTTCATTATTATTAAATTACTTATGATATAAAAAGTAATTATTATAATTTAAGACTTATGATATATATATTTATTATATCATTAAATTATTACTTATGATTTAATTAAACTTTTAATTAAACTTATGATTAATAATACTTTTATTATTAATGGAAAATACTTATGATAAGTATTAAACTTATATTATGAAATTATTATAATAAGACTTATAATAAGGATTAATTAATTATTTAATTATTATAAGGCTTAGTTATTATTTAATTATTAAATACTTATGATTTAATAATTATAATTAGAAACTTATGATATGATTAATAATTCATTATTAATTAATAATACTTATGATATGATTTAAATTTTATTATTAATTAATAATACTTATATTATGACTAATATTTAAGTAATTAATTAAATACTTATGTAATATTAAATATATCATTTAAACTTATGTTAACTTTAATAATTCATTTTAATTTAATTAAACTTATGTTATGACATAATTATACATATTTAACTTTAATTAACATTATAACTTATATTATTATTATAACTTATACTTTTAAAATTAATGTTGACTATGTTTGACCGAGTTTGACTTTTGAGTTGACTTTCGATTGACTTTGACTTTCAGTTGACTTTTGTTGACTTTCTAAATAAGGAAACTTTCCTAACTTAAAACTTTCTAAAAATAGAAACTTTCTAAATTTGGAAACTTTTCAAAAATAGAAACTTTCCTAAAATAGAAACTTTCCAAAAATAGAAACTTTCCAAAAAATAGAAACTTTCCAAAAATAGAAACCTGCTAAAAATAGAAACTTTCTAAAAATAGAAAGTGTGTGTCCGTACGCTGTTCCGATCAAACCGATGCATGTTGAGTATTGTTCTATGTCTACTTGCAACATGTACAATAGCTATCATACTAAGACTTGACCTAAGTTAGTTATTTATATCGACCTGCTTTATTTATAGGTCGGCATTGTGATCATTTCTGATCACTTTACTTCGATTGCTGTTCGCTTATTTGTATGGTTACTTCGTTTACTATTAAGGTGAGTTATAGTCCCATTTTTCTATTTTAAATCTTTTGGGATGAGAATACATGCAATTTATTTTATATTTTTGGACACATGTGGAAGTTGGTTTAAATTATTCATTGTGAGTTAAAAAAAAATATTCCCTAGTCTGGTAACTGTAATCACTGGTTTCTACTGGTGAACGCGAATCCTACGGATAGATCTATCGGGTTTGACAACCCCATTTCGAGCTAGTCGCGCTAGCAATTTATAATCGGAATGTTTAGTACTTCGTATTTTATTGTAGATACACTTGTTCGGTGTATATTATTTATTGTGTTTGGAAAGGGTAAATAAATGGTTAAGTGGTTACCAGGTGGCTCACGGAAAATGGAATAATGTTTTTATATGTTTTCTAGCATATAATTTTGTGGTCCAAAAAGGAGTTTTTATGTTTTCAAACATAAATTTTTATGGTTTAAATTAAATATTGTTTGCAATATTAAACCTATAATTCACTCAACATTTTTGTTGACAGTTACTCGCATGTTTTATTCTCAGGTTCATGATTGATTGCTTCCGCTGTTCTTAGAGAGTCTGCATATTTATGATGGCAGCTTTTGTTAAACAATAACTTGCATTTTATTTTGATACATTTAATAGTGGATGTTGTTGACTTTGTTTTGGTCAACTTTTGGTTAAGTAATAATGTATGGTTTTTCTAAACTTACATATTTTGGTAGATTTACTTTATAGGAAATCATTTTTAAACAAAGAATGCAAGATTATTTATTAAATTCATATAGAGTTATGATCAAGCTGTGGGACCAAGTTAACGATGGTCGTCAAGTGTACTTTGACGGGTCGTTAAAGTTGGTATCAGAGCCTTGGTTGTAGGGAATTAGGCTGCATTGATGTCGTTGCCCGAGTCAATAGGGTGCATTAGTGAGTCTAGTCTACAACCCGGCCTATAATATATTATTATATGTGATTATTTGTATCGTATTGGTATGTATATTGTTATCATACATACATCTCTATTATGTTCTGAATCTGGGGGGAACTTCCATTCCTACTTAAACGTATTCTCCGACTCATGCGAACTTATCCTTATAAGAACACCTTGGATAATGAAACCGAGGGATGTCATTTTTGACTTCTGAAATTCTCGACATTTCTATGTCATCTATTATGGTTATGGATATAACGTTTGAGTTATATTACGCGAGATGTCATTCTTGACTTCTAAATGCTCGGCATTTCAATGTCAGCTATTATGTTTAGGTATATAACATTCTTGTTATATTACGTGCCTTTGTTTTGTTGTGCCTATGTGCTTTGGTTTTTGAACCGAAAAATGTCATTCTTGACTTTTAGAGATTCTTGGTACTTCGAAGACATTTTTATGTCATCGTTACTCCTATTCGTTACTTTTGATGTTTATGTCTCTTGTGCTATTCTTAGCACATTGTTTAAGAAATCATTTTAGGGAAATTGTGTGGAAATCCGAGGTTGATCGCGTATCCTGACCTCGTGTAGGCTATTGGAATGGAACTATGAATTAGTGAAATATAATGGCGTCAGGCCAACGTGATTATATTACGTTAATTCATAAAGAAGTCCCAATATTGTGACATGAGGAATAGAAAGCAAGTCAAAGAAAATTTTTACACTACTTGTTCTGAAATTCCGATGTATTACATGGGTAGGGAATATATTCATTATCTTATCTGTTGATATACGAGAAGCTCGTTTTAACCAGATTATCTATCTCATGCTCTATCCTTCATAACTCGCTTGTTAGCAACAGCTTCGCTCGGGAACAGTTTTGTCCCAAAGACTTATGTCATGATAATAGTCAAAACAACATTTAACTCATTGGTTTCATGACCTCGTAACATTTTTGGTCAAATGTCGCACGACGATTCAAGTCATTTACTCGATCTTTCACGATCTTACTTCAACTTGTAAACTCTGAAATACAGATACTCTGTTTATCATCGGGAGTTTTACACATTTGTTTAATTGGGCAGTTCTCACGAGATTTATGGGCAAATAGAAGTAATGAAAAATTTTGTCATGTATACAATTTATAAAATCATATATGTATGTATGGATTCAAATGAATAAATTTACACTTACCTATTTCGGCTAGTATATACTAAATCATACCTTCAAAATTATTTTAAAACCACTCATTTATTGAGCTGTTTGACTAAGTCAATTTGTTTTATATAAATTGGTACACGTTGCACACACTTCTAAATTTACTAAGAACTTCGTTCCGTTTATGTTGTCACATCAAACGTTTAAAGCTTTTTCAAAACTCCTTTTGTTGATTTTATCAAATTTCCGTATTACTCTACAGAGTGTTTGGATCACAGTTCATCTCATCCTCCGTTTAAGGATGAAACTTACCATCAAGTTCATTGATAGAAACTCTTACACCACTTTGGATGCCAGTTTTATAAAATTTGTTGGAAAGTCTTTGCGCTCATAAAATTTTCCCTCTTATGGTTGGACATGGCCGAAATGCGGATCGATAAATCAATTTTCTGGGGTACACTCAGTGGTCACCCTATTGTAGAAAAGGCGCTAGGTGGGTTTCTACCCCAACTGTTGTATAGTGGGTATCATGGATATATATTACAATAGACCGTTTGAGGATTTTCTACTCTCAAAATTCGTTGTTAACCGCAACACGCTCATAAACATCAATCCTAGGATTCAATACTTTGAGGTGCACAAAATTATTTTTGGAGATTCATCTCACCTGGAGTCGGCCATTCTTTATAACCAGTGATTCGCGTTCTTTTCACCCGCACATAGATTTAAGAATATGGATGAATCCTAGATTTCCTCGCTCATTGTACAAGGAAGTTCACGTTCGTTGAAATATCATACCTTTCGTACGTCTTCCTTTCAGAAATGTAATGAAAATTTACTTTGAAGTCCATGATACTCGTTATCTCCTTTGAGAGAATTGCCTTATATATCTATGCCACCAATGTGACTACTCCATATATTTCTTCCTTCATTGTTGCAACTATATTTCATTCGTCCCAGTTCGTCCCCTTGGGGAGCTCCTGTTTTGTTTGTTAAGAAGAAAGGTGGTTCGTTTCAATGGTGTATTGATTATCGCGAGTTGAACAAGCTTACGGTTAAGAACCGTTACCCTCTTCCGAGAATCGATGATCTGTTCGATCAACTTCAAGGTTCATCTGTTTATTCTAAAGTCGATCTTCGTTCCGGCTATCATCAGTTGCGTGTTAAAGAATCTGATGTTTCAAAAACTGATTTTCGCACCCGTTAAGGTCACTTTGAATTTCTTGTTATGCTGTTCGGATTGACAAATGCACCTGCTGTGTTCATGGACCTCATGAACCGTGTGTGTAGACCCTATCTGGACAAATTCGTTATTGTTTTCATCGACGACATCCTTATTTATTCTAAGAGTGATGAAGAGCACGAGGAACATTTGAGGTTAGTGCTTGATCTATTGAGGAAAGAAGAGTTGTACGCTAAGTTCTCTAAGTGTGCTTTCTGGTTAAGAGAAGTTCAATTCCTTGGTCATATTGTTAGTAAACAGGGAATACAAGTTGATCCTGTTAAGATTGAGGCGATTGAAAAGTGGGAAATTCCGAAAACTCCTACTCAGATTCGTCAGTTTCTAGGGTTGGCAGGTTACTATAGAAGGTTCATTCAAAATTTCTCTCGTATCGCGAAACCTCTGACTGCTTTAACGCACGAGGGGAAGAAGTATGAGTGGAAGGATGAACAAGAGACTGCTTTTCAGATTTTGAAGAAGAAATTGACTACCACTCCAATATTATCACTACCTGATGGTAATGATGATTTTGTTGTTTATTGTGATGCTTCGCGTCAAGGCTTTAGTAGTGTTTTGATGCAACGAAAGAAAGTTATTGCGTACGCGTCACGTCAGTTGAAGATTCACGAGCAGAATTACATAACCCATGATTTAGAGTTGGGAGCTGTTGTGTTTGAGCTTAAGATTTGCAGACATTATCTATATGGGGTCAAAGGTACAGTGTACACTGATCACAAAAGTCTTCAACATATCTTTGATCAAAGACAGTGGGATATGAGGTAGCGAAGATGGGTTGAATTGTTGAACGATTATGATTGTGAACTCCTTAGGCCATTCTGAGAAAAATTCAATGTCGTGGCTAATGCTTTGAGTCGAAAGGAGAGAGTTGAACCTCGTAGGTTTAGAGCCTTAAATATGACCATTCGAACAAACCTCACAAGGTAGATTCTTGCAGCTCAACAAGAAGCCTTGAAGGAGGAGAATTTTGTAACGGGAAGGTTTGTGGCTCGAGTAAACAGTTAGAGGTACGAACCGATGGTACTCGGTATTTTGCGGGATGCCTTTAGGTTCCGAAGTTTGGGTGGTCTGCGACAACTTGTTTTAGATGAGGCTCATAAGTCTAGGTACTCTATTCATCCTGGTTCAGGAAAGATGTATCATGATCTTAAGGAGCTGTATTGGTGGCCTAATTTGAAAGCTGATGCGGCTACGTATGTGGCTAAGTGTTAGACCTGCGCTAAGGTTAAAGCTGAACATCAGAAACCGTCTGGACTTTTGGGTGCAACCTGAGATTCTCGAGTGGAAGTGGGAAGGTATTACGATGGATTTTATTACGAAGTTACCAAGAGTAGTGGGTGGTTATGATACCATTTGGGTGATTGTAGATCGACTCACAAAGTTGGCTCACTTTTTGTCGATTAAAGAAACGGATTCGATAGAGAAGCTTACTCGTTTGTATTTGAAGGAGATTATTTCTAGACATGGTGTTCCTGTATCTATTATTTCAAACCGAGACAGTCGATTTATATCAAGGTTTTGGCAATCCTTACAGGAAGCTTTGGGAACTAAGTTGGATATGAGCACCGCTTATCATCCTCAGACGGATGGTCAGAGTGAAAGGACCATTCAAACGTTAGAAGATATGCTACGAGCGTGTGTCATTGATTTTGGTAATGGGTGGGATAAATATTTGCCGCTAGCTGAATTTTCTTATAACAACAGTTATCATGGAAGTATTAAAGTCGCACCGTTTGAAGCGCTGTATGGTAGGAAGTGTAGGTCTCCTGTCTGTTGGAATGAGGTTGGGGATGCTCAACTCACAGGTCCTGAAATTATTCATGAGACTACCGAGAAGATCGTACAGATTAAGGAAAGATTGAGAACCGCCATAAGTCGGCAAAGAGTTATGCTGATAAAAGAAGGAACGATATTGAATTTCAGGTCGGTGATCGTGTTATGTTGAAAGTATCACCTTGAAAAGGTGTGGTACGTTTTGGTAAAAGGGGAAAGTTGAATCCTCGTTTTGTTGGGCCATTTGAGATTATTGAGAGAGTTGGACTACTGGCTTATCGTTTGAAGCTGCCACAAGAACTCAGTGTTGTTTACAATGTTTTTCATGTATCGAATTTAAAGAGGTGTTTGGCCGAGGCCGATAAGACTATTCCTCTGGAGGAACTTCATGTTGATAAGAAACTACATTTTATTGAGGATCCTGTTGAAATTATGAACCGAGAGGTTAAGACTCTTAAACAGAGTAGAATTCCTATTGTCCGGGTTAGATGGAACGCCAGACGCGGTCCCGAGTTCACTTGGGAGCGTGAAGATCAGATGAAGCAGAGGTACCCGCATTTGTTCCCAGATGCTGAGTCAACCCCTGCACCTGCTTAAATTTCGGGACGAAATTTCCATAACGGGAAGGTACTGTAACGACCCTACTTTTTCCGTTATCTTTTACCGTTAATTATTTAACGATCGTTAACTATTATTCGTGCCACGTCATTTCTATGACCTATATTATTATTTTAATAATAATATATTAATTATTATGTGTTAAATGAATATTTGCATTCATATTTTAAATTGTACGTTTATACGAATCGCGGATTTCTATCTGACGAATCTTTTCGGTTTTCAAACCAACGGTCAGACTTTTGGGATTTTTAAATCCAAGTTATTTTAAATATGATATTTTGATGTCATATGAATATATATAGTGTTTATATATTTTTTTGGTCGCGTATTTGTTATCTCTCCAATATTTAATCGCGTAGCGGTGTTTTCGCGTTTCGGACTTCGTTTGGGCACTCGGGCCACTAGATTTCTTCCATTTATCAAATTAGCCCACTAAGGGGCCCACCCTACCCCTCTTTTGGCCGAAATCCCTTAGATGGGGTGGTTAGTGGATTTGTTTCACTTATTCCATTTTCATTTTCTAATACTAGCATTTTCTCTCTAACCTAATTACATTTTGTTTTCTCATTCTCCTCTCCTCTCCTATCCATGGCCATCGCCTACCTCCTCACTCATCATCATCTTCTTCACCAAATTTATATTAAAGATTTCGGGCTTTGCACATAATCGGGTTCTACTCTTCAAGCTCTACGCGATTACATCCTTTGTTCTTTGATTTGGGTATACCTATGAACCCTAATTTTTCAATTCTTATTCATTTCTACTGATTATGTATGTATTTGATGTTATTATGATAGTATAACACTTGTGTATTGTTGTATTGATGATTGTATGCATAGAATTGCTCGATTATATATGTTTTCGGTTTGATTAATTTGGGACAGCAGCCTTTTTGTTCATTTCTGGTTATGTATGTGATGACCCGGGAATTTCTGACCAAATTTAAACTTAATCTTTACATGTTTCCGACACGATAAGCAAAGTCTATAATGTTGAGTCTCAAAAAGTTTGAACTGTGCAATTGACCTTCAACCATCCCGACGAATCATGAACAAATGTTTGTAAATAAATATGTCTATATAAATATATATATTTAATATATAAATATAAGTGTATATATAATATTTTAAATTAATAAAATACACTTTAATCAATTGGAGTTAAAGATGTAAAATAATATATAGAATAATTAAGTTGCAATAAATATATATATATATATGTATATATATGAATTCTATACATAAGTCGTAATATATATATTGTAATATATATAAAATTTATAAATATCAAATATTCAATATATGTTATTGTATAATGTATATTATACAATTAGTAAATATTATATAAATAATAAATTGTAATATTAATATATTAAATGTAATTACAAGTTGAAAATATAGTTGTTATAGTAATATCTTTATTACTTTCATTATTACTATTTATATTAATATTAATATCAATATCAGTATAATAAATGTTATTAAAAATGGAAATATGTAGCTTGTTATATCTTCATTATTATATTACTAAGTATTATTATTAGATATTATTATTTATAAAAATCATTAATTTAGCTATCATTTTTATTATTATAAAAATAATACAAATTATTATTATCATTAATATTATTATTATTATTATTAACATTTTTATTAATAACTATTATTATACTTGATATTAACATTATTATTATTATCTTAATATTATTAATAATATTAAAAGAATTATTATTATTATTATTATTATTATTATTATTATTATTATTATTATTATTATTATTATATTTACTAATTAATTATGTATTATATATATGAAATCAAATAACAAAATCCAATCGGTTTAACTTATCTATCGAATTATATATGATTTGATTCCCTGTCTCTAAATTATTATCCACCAATTTCAACTCTATTACCAAACCAAGTTGTTACACATTGCTGTCATCTATCAAAAACCTTTATATATTATATCCCTTCTATATTATGCATATCTTAGATCTTGGATATATATACAAATACAAATCGATTAATCAATAACACCGACTTGATAACAACTCCATTACCATAACATTATATTGATAGTATTTTCTCTCTGTTCCATTTGAAATTGATATGGTTAGCCGAGAACAAACCAATACAACACCATGAGGCACCATCAAACTTCTTCGACCATTCGAACCTAAGTACTTCTCATATCCTTGTTCTTTATTGCTACAACAACTCCACACTTGTACATCACCTGAGAACCACCATCTTTTATGTTCGAGATCACAATTTCATCACCACAAAACTTTCTGTTTTATTTATGACTCATCTCAAAACACCATGAAAACCATGTAAGTCTTATGTTGTGCTAACCAGTCCGAATGTCTACAACCACTATTTCCTGCTACTCACCTACATACCATCGTGAACACCACAACCACAGACCATCATAACAAACTCATGAATTAACAAACTCATTACCTTTCTTTCCTTCTTTCTTTCTTTCTATTCTGTTTTCTGTTGCTATTCCCGAAAGACACTACCATCAAACGTTTTAATAGCTACTAAACGGCAACCTTTCTTTAACTGATGTGCTGCTATTTTTTTTCTATGCATAATCAAATAACATATATCATTAAATCCCCCTATTAAAATACTACAATGTTTTAAATTTCTGTTTATTAAATATCACCAACGAAGCCTGCATTCGCCTCAACACCAACCTCTTTCATAGAAACGTCATCATGAACATTACCAAAGACTTTAATATAGTTATTGAAAGCAATCTTAGACAAAGATTTAGTTGCAACACATACCTTTAATTTAATTGCTGCAGCACTAGTCTTGATGATAACGAGGATTAGACCCAAACCACCACTTCTGTTGCCGTTTCCAACCTGTTTTCTGTATTAGTAAGCCTAAAACCGAACCCAATTGTCAAATTATCATCATTAGTTGATGTTACTGATTCTGTTTCTATTGACTAACTTAGAACAACCAAAACAAACACCCCATTCTTTCTTCTGTTCGTTTCTTTCTGTTTTACAATACAACCCTAATCATGTATGTATTGTTACTATTTTCTTTTACTTTTCTATTTCAATCGAGCCCCAAATCCAAACCCTTCAAGAACACTAGTAACTACTACTCGTGTTCAATTCATTTAAAAGTACAAAAAATATATAAATGGATAAGGAAATTAGGAGAATAATAAAGAACCAATTACGTAATTGATCGATTGATGAAGCGATTACATGACCGATTGATGAAGGATGATGAGTAACGATGATGATGAAGACCGATGATGGCAGTGAACGATGATGATAGTGAATCGATGATCTACTATACATTGATGATTGTTGTTTGATCGGTTGACTGATTAACGGATCGAAGAACCCTGGAATCGTGATGTATACGGTGTAGGTGTTTCTGCTATCCTCGATCTACTTTAGGAGCTGATCAAAAAAAAAAAACGCGTGGTTCCCTTTATTAGGTATACATATTATTATTATTATTATTATTATTATTATTATTATTATTATTATTATTATTATTATTATTATTATTATTATTATTATTATCATCATTATTATTATCTATTAATGTTATTATTGTTAAAATTATTATTATAAATATTAAGGTTATGATTATAAAAACTAAAAATTTAAAATACAAATATTATTAAGGGAATGATTAAAACTAGATTTAAATAATGATTTAAATGGATTATAAAGTATTGATATTATTATCATTAATATTATTACGAACATTAGTATTAATAATAAAATTAATATTATCAATTAGATTATTATTATTATTATTATTAAAAATTATCATTTTTAATATTATAAGTATAAGTATTATTATTTTGTTATAATTATTATTACTATTACCAATGCTATTAATATTATCATTATCACTATTAAAATCTAATCATTTTTTTTTCTTATTAAAGATTACTATAAACATTATAAATATAACTAATATTATTATTATTATCAATATTTTAAAACATTATTATTATTACAACATTATTACCCAAGCAAAATATATTATTTACCTATATCATAAATATACTAATATCACATAAATACCATGTTTTTAATAATATCATTTATAGTAAGATAACATTTATTAAATTATATATCATATGCATATTATAACATATTATTATAAGTATTAATATGAATATATAAGGATGTTAGTCTTAATACGATATAAACTTAGTTGATTAATATTATAATGTGTTAATATATATACATGATATAGGTTCGTGAATCCGAGGCCAACCCTATACTTGTTCAATATCGTTCTATATATTTTTACTACAAAATACATTAGGTGAGTTTCATTTACCTTTTTACCCTTTATATTTTTGGGCTGAGAATACATGCGTAATTTTTATAAATATTTTTACGAAATAGACATAAGTAATCAAAACTACATTATATGATTGAATGATCGAAATCGAATATGCCCCTTTTTATTAAGTCTGGTAATCTAAGAATTAGGGAACAGACACCCTAATTGACGCGAACTCTAAAGATAGATCTATCGGGCCCAACAAGCCTCATCCAAAGTACCGGATGCTTTAGTACTTCGAAATTTATATCATGTCCGAAGGAGGATCCCGGAATGATGGGGATATTCTTATATGCATATTGTGAATGTCGGTTACCAGGTGTTCAATCCATATGAATGATATTTTTTGTCTCTATGCATGGGACGTATGTTTATGAGAAATGGAAATATGAAATCTTGTGGTCTATTAAAATTATGAAATGATTATTTATGTTAAACTAATGAACTCACCAACCTTTTGGTTGACACTTGAAAGCATGTTTATTCTCAGGTACGAAAGAAATCTTCCGCTGTGCATTTGATCATTTTAAAGATATTACTTGGAATCATTCATGACATATTTCAAAAGACGTTGCATTCGAGTCGTTGAGTTTATCAAGATTATTATTAAGTCAATTATAGTTGGATATATTATGAAATGGTATGCATGTCTGTCAACTTCAGATGTAATGAAAGATTGTCTTTTCAAAACGAATGCAATGTTTTTAAAATGTATCATATAAAGGTCAAGTACCTCGTGATGTAATCAACTGTTGTGAATCGTTTATAATCGATGTGGACTTCGTCCGGATAGATTAGGATGGGTCCTTTCAGTTGGTATCAGAGCGGTGGTCTTAGTGAACCGGGTCTGCATTAGTGTGTCTAACTGATAAGTCGTTAGGATGCATTAGTGAGTCTGGACTTTGACCGTGTCTGCATGTCAAAAGTTTTGCTTATCATTTTGTGTCGAAAATTTCCTGTTTATCATTCTTAGAGAATCACTTGCTTATCATTCTTATTATAGTCACATCTTACTGCAATGATTGCATGAATAGTGTGTAGACAAAATTCGTATCTTAGCGTATCTGCTACTTTATATCTTAGCGTATCTGTTACTGTAACCTTGCCTGACAACTTCCGTAGATTCCTCCGTAACTTATAGGATTTTAGTATTATATATACATATGTAAATTATGTATTGCAGGGTACTAATCTACATCCTATAATCTATTTCTTATCGAAAATCCTTCATCTGATCGTACGAGATGAATCCTGCAACCAGTTCGAGTCCCTCAGATTCCAATAGCTATTCCGATAGTTATTCCGACAGCTATTCCGACATAGATGTTCACCTAAGCTCCGAAAACAGCGTCATCGACATGAATCAACCAATCAGCCATTATCAATTCATCTGATGGGTTCGTATTCAACTTAATTAATGGAAACGCGCAGAAGGTAATCCCTTCCACCAACCAAATTCACCTCTTGACAATGAACCTGAAGCGTTTACCGGCGAACCTGTTCGAGACACCATTTTCAGTCTCATTTCCAGGGTAACTCGACAAGATTATATTCTATCCACAATTCTGAACCTTACTCATCCGCTCGTTCCGACCGACAATCATCCTGGAGTAATAAGTCAACGAACTTCGCGCTCGAATAATCAATTCGGAGAATATGGTGCAAAATGTACCAGCTTCAGCAACATCACCGGAACCAACAGTACCATTAATAACAGCACCAGTACCATCAACAATCCATGCTTCAATATCATCATCTGTACTTTGAGTATGATCTTCGTTCTACGTATCGTTCTACCTCATTTTTCTTCGTTCGACATGGCGAATATGTAATCTCTAAAGTTTTAGAGATTATTTATTCTAGTTCCAACCGAAAAGCAAATGAGTTTAATATCATATTAACTCATTAAATCCATGAATACATCTGAAGAAAATATATATGTATATATGTTTTCATAAAGATTGAAATTAAAAATTCTCTTGTACAAACTGTTAATGGTGAAAATATTTTAACGGGTAGGTAATACCCGAGGAATATTTAAATTTCACATTAATAAGTTACATTGTACGTTCTTCGAATCTGTTTCAATAGTCATATACTATCCTACTTACATCCACCGATATACAAATCCGTTCACCACAGAATAACCATATTCATCCAATTTCATATTTGGATTTTGATTTATCAGAATCCAACAAGTGGCATAATGAAGAAAACAGTTGACAAAATAAAATTTGTTAGAAACAAACAAATTAACTATGAGAAATTTTGTTAAGAATCCACGCTAACTGTTCCTAGCTAATTGTTCCTAGCTAACTGTTTATATTTTATTTATCGCAATTTAATTATCGCAATTTACATTCTCGCAATTTTATTTATCGTCATTTAATTTCTGTTATTTACTTTACGCACTTTATTTATCGTCATTTAAATTTCTGTTATTTATTTTTACGCACTTTAAATATCGGGACACGTATACAAGGTTTTGACATATCATATCGACACATCTATATATATTATTTAGAATCACCATAGACACTCTATATGCAGTAATGATCGAGTTCTCTATACAGAGTTGAGGTTGATTCTCAAATAATATATATACTTTGAGTTGTGATCGAGTCTGAGACATGTACACGGGTCACGATATGAATTAATTAATTCATATATTATATATTAAACTATGTATGAATTATTGGACTGTTAACTGTGGACTATCGACTGTGGACTGCCAACATTGGACAATTAAAATGAATTAAAATACTGATTATAACATATGAAACTAAACAATTCTTCAAGTTTGCCACTTGATTTCGTCTTAAACATCATTTGTATCTTGACGATTACAATCTGCGTTCAAACCTTTCATGATTCTTGAAAACACCTCAATCTAGAGGATGAACCAACCACAAATCATCTACGGAAGAAAAGAATGATGCATATAGCTATTCACCTGAGAAACTCTCGGCAACTGAGTAAACGTTTAAAACGTGACTATACTAATTTCTTAGTGTTATTATTACCCAAAATAACTTTGCAATCCCTTTCCAAATTAGCAAATTTTTTTCACAGCTCCAGCAAGTCAACTTTGACTTTTCGTTTGAAACACCTTATTATAACCTTGATTTATATGTGTGCTCTTTTATTGTTACCGGGGAACCTTTTATTATATTCCACCATATTACCAGCAGATGTACCAGCAACCTCGTTGCTCCTTGACTTAAATCTCTCCAACAAATCACTATATTTATCTATTGAAGTCTCATCATGTACTCATCCGTATATTGTAACAAGAATTGTCATACCAATTACCGGGAATCAGCCAATCTGTATTGTGAATCTCGCAACGTTTTCACATCAACAGTTATATGTATCCATATAACATTTATCTCTTAGAACTATGATCTTCCATTCTGAAATTCTGAAAAGCACCCAGTCTGCAAATTAATGCTCTGAATTTTGAAAAGTTGGATGAAGCAACAAAAACTGTAAATGACCTCAACAGCCAAAAGTTGATGATAAAGAATGGAGTATTGGAAATCTTCAATAGAAAATTTAGTACCAAAAAGCGGGTTATGCGAAACTATGAAGGAAACCGTGGACAAATCACAAAGAATAAGTTTGACTTCAAAGAATCTAAATAATTCAATGCCTACTGAAGTCTTTAGCGAATATATTGCTCCTTACTCTAGACCCCTGCGGACAATAGTCTCCATCATCCTTTGATCTTAGATATTCAAAGATATTATCGTATCTTTCATTATAAATATCCTCCATATTCCTGAAGATATTTTCATAACTATTCTTATCTGAAATCAAGAATCTCTTTGTGCTATCAGTGTTACGTCATATAGAAACTGTTAGTTTCTATATTCTGTAAACTTTCGAGCTTAAAATATGAATGTTATTGAAGTAATGTTGGGAACTGATGCATGAGTTAGTATAATATAATGACACTTGATCAACGTGATTATATTAAAGTAACTCATGCTGAGTTTTAATGAAACGTGATGATTCACAGACTCTAACATCATCATGTGCCATGTTACACGACTCTTGTATTCTATTTAAACCTCTAAATTATCAAGAAAATATTTCTTGATGATTCGGTCTTTTCCAGGGTATTCTAGTAATTTAACAAATCAAGATCGTGCCATTACCATTCCCTTCTTAGAAAATTAACAATGTTCATTCTAAAACTTATATCTGCGAATTCTGGACCATTACAAGAGATGCCCAATCGCAAGAAGAAGAAACGAAGGGACAAAGCTCCGAAATAGAAATTGGAGTATAAATCACAGCAAATAAGAGGGAGTATTAACTGTGGATGACAATGATTATAGGAAACAGAAAGAGGGACACTAAAATATAAGGGGAGATATAAAGCCCGATAACAACGCATAAATTACAAATCGTGAATATCAATGTTTATCGCAACATAAATACACGGGAGAATTAAAAACACTATAACCCCTAGGGCGAAGTAAAAGAAAACAGATTCCTCCGGTGGAAGTTGAAAAAGGAGAATTATTGTTGCAATAATAAGGGTAAGGACAAGGATCAAAACTGGATTAAGCATTTTCACAATCTTTTGAATTTGGGAATTGAGTATAGGAATGGTGAGAATAATGGAACGGAAGAAGTTCATTTATAGTGAAAATACCAGACAGAGCAATCGAGACAGATGATCGCATTTAATTATAGAGATCTTATTTTCCATAAATCCCGAAGAATCAGATCTTATAGATTTCTAAGATCTTCTTTAAATCCCTTGAATTCCGGAATTCAACCCTGGTTACGTCAAAAGCTAAGACGCATCTTATTTTCTAGAACTCAACCATGACTAGTCAAAAGTTATGATGAAACTTGTCTATCCCATTTCACTATTAAGTGATAGCTTCACTCGTACCCTTCGAATAATTCGAATTAGTTTATCTTTATTATTCAATAATGATAAAACTTTATTTATCAACTCATATTTGTAACGACCCGCACTTTTTCGATCGTTCTATACTTATAAGATTGATATTTACATAAATTAAACCTTGCCAACATGATAAGCAATCCAAATTGTCGAGATTTATATTTCCGAAAAGAGTTTTACACAACGTTTGACCGTCTAGTTTGACCGATGATATCACGAACTATACAATATATGATAATTATACGTTTGTGTATATAAATGTATATATACATATTTAACATGATTAATAAATGTTTTAATATCTCATTTTGTATTAATAACAACAAGTTATATGTGTATTTTGAAACTACTAACTTAAGTTTTCAAAACGATAACTATACGTAACGTTATTTGACATAAATACTTAAGACATATAATGTTTATACATATATTGTATAAGTAATGTATTTAATCACTTTTAAAGACTTAAATACATAAAACCATATAAGTATATTCACAAAAGATAGCTATATTTGAATCCTCATTCCATTTTTCACAAAATTTCTATACGTATACCTAGAGTATTTGTACTCGTATCATACCAAGCTCCTATACGTATTTACTAATAGTAAATACACATCAAAATCACCACCTAACCAGCCATTATTCATGCCATGAGGGCTAGGTAATTGAATTTGGAAGCAATTAGGACTAGATACATAAAATGATAGCTTGGAATTTTTGTCCATATACCTCATAAAACACGTTTTTAGGGTGTATATATACATGATCATTTTGCTTCATTTACTACTTCAATTTCCTAGCTAAAACACACACTCTTTCTTACTCTCTAAACTCCATAACAACCCAGCAAAATTCCATAAAGATCTAGCTTCAAAAACCATACTAAAACACCATAAGAAAACCATACAAAAACATTTCAAGAAAACCCTCCAAGAACACCAACTTACTTCCAATCTTTCATCCACTTCTATCACCCTTTTGATTCTAGCTTCTTACTCCTCTTTTACAGCAAACTTATCCAAAGAACTTGAGGTAGAATCTATGTTCATAACCTTATTCAATTCATATATATATAGCTATCTTATTTTGTGGTACAAAAGTTTAACAACAAGAACATAGTTTGAATGTTTTCAAACTTGTTGCAAACTAAATAGATCCTTCTAACTTAACTTTTAAAATACTTCAAGACATGTAACATAACTTATTTATATGTTAATTTAACAAGGTAAAACTTGGTTTTTCAAAGTATAAGTATTTTTGGAAAAATGGTCATTAAATGATTTTGTTGTAACAAAAATGTTTAACTTCATATGTTTCACTAAACTTTCACTTATGCCGTATGATTTTGAATACAAACCAAGGTATTTACAGTTCATAGTCTTAAAGAAGAACTCGATCCAAGAAGATGGCAATTTGAATCAACGAAAACGGACTTGTAACGAAGAAACTATGACCGAAACAAAATTGGCTATCCTAGACATTTTCAACTTCGGGATTCATTGGAAAAATTTACATAAAATCACATACTTCTAAGATAACATGATATTTTATATATATGTACTCATAATTCAATTTCATATGGTTCAGGATCACCCGTAAGCAACACGAGAAGATTAATCATAAGATCCCATGATTGTACGCAACACGTCATTTGACAACACCGGTACTTTATGTACGCAACACGTCATTTGACAACACCGGTACCATGGGTCAAGATTAATCTCGACCAATACATATACGTTGGGGTTTTATTTATTTCGTTGGGGGTTTTATTTATTGCGGGTATATTAAACATCAAAAAAATGAACCATTAAAAATTGAATTGCTAACCTCGGACAGCTAACTTCGGACTAAGGAAATATTCAAAGTATTAAAAGTATAACAAGTATATATATATATAACGTTTGTTTTAAAATGAAAACATATTGATATATTATATATGGATAGGTTCGTGATATCAACCGGAAGACCGAGTCAAATTATATATATCATCAAGACAAGAGTGAGTATATAGTCCCACTTTTAAACTCTAAATATTTCGGGATGAGAATACATGTATTTTATGTTTTACGATATGGACACAAGTAACTGAAAAATATATTCTACGTTGAGTTGTACCACTGGCATACTTCCCTGTAGCTTGGTAACTAATATTTACAGCGGTATTGTAAACGCGAATCCTGTTGATAGATCTATCGGGCCTGACAACCCTAACCGGACTGGACGACCAGTATTCAACGGTTGCACAGTACTTCGTTTTGTGACTACACTTGGTACGGTGTAGTAAGATTTCATATTAAAGGGAATATGCGACGTGAAAATGTTAAGTATGGTTACCAAGTGCTCAACCACTTAGAATACTTTTATTAAACTGTTTATATACGAAATCTTGTGGTCTATATATATATTGCTGCCGGCATTAAACCTATATCTCACCAACTTTATGTTGACCTTTTTAAAACATGTCTATTCTCAGGTGATTTCTAAAGCTTCCGCTGCATCATGTTGGATCTAACCAGGATCTTGCGTACGCATGTTTGTGTCAAAAATAAAACTGCATATCCGAGATGTTGTATTGTAAAATATGCTAAAAACCGTGTTGTTGTCATCATTTGTAAAGTTTGTAAGTCGAAGATTATCGCTAAACGTTAATCTTCTTTTTATTGTCTTAAGCTTGTAACAAAAATAATGGTTGTGGGTTGTAATGTATAATATATGCAGTTTTTCTTTTAAAAATGTCTCATATAGAGGTCAATACCTCGCAATGAAATCATACGTTATCTAACGCGTTCTTATAGTTAAGGACGGGTTATGACATGTGGTATCAGAGCGTTGGTCTTAGCGAACCAGGTTTGCATTAGTGTGTCTAACCAAGAAGTCGTTAGGATACATTAGTAAAGTCTGGACTTTGACCGGGTCTGATTTTAAAAACCATTGCTTATCACTGTTGGTTAAAAATTTATATGTAAATATTATGTAAGTACTAATGGGTTAGTTGTTATGTGATAGATGTCGGGCTCGAAACTTATTATCACATTCAGCGACTCCGAATCAGAACCTTCAGATTGTGTTTCAGTCATTAACATATCCGATGACGAAAGTGGTATTTTTGGGGAAGACTCACAATTTCCGGATGAACCAACTATAGAAAAATCGGAAAGTGAACCCGAGGAGGAAAGTGAACCCGAAGAGGAAAGTGAACCCGAAGAAGAAAGTGAACCCGAGGAAGAAATACTAGAAATTACGAAAGAAAAATTCGATCAAGGAAAGAAACGAAAAGCGAATGAATTAGAAAATTCAAATCCCGAACTTAGTGAGAATGACGTGGCACCAATTCCACTCAACACTACCACCCCTATTCCCGCTATTCCTATTAGTGCTATCCCCGCATCTAGTTCTTCGGCTCCTCAGCCAAAATGTAGGCAGACAGCTAGGATAAGCGTTAGGCCATTCATTGGAACTAAACGCCCTAGAAAATAGACCGAACGATGCACTGCCGTATTAAAGCCATGGAATCAAATAATGTTTTGTATAATATTATTAGTGTGGTTTGTTTAATGTTCGATGTAAGATAAGCATATGTAAAATAGCGAAGTATGAAATGCAATAATTCTCCATGGTTAAGTATTATTTAGATTGTAGTAATTGGTTCTGTACTAAGCTATTAAGTATGAACATTAACGGGTAGGTACTACCCTAGATATAATTATAAAACGCTAATAAGAAGAAAAGGCTTTTATAATAATACCTGGTTCATATTATTAACAAGCTATAAATGTACTATAAATACACACTACATCTATAATATTCCATGTGAATAATTATTTTCTTTCATTAGGAAATGGCGCGATTGAATCGAATGACGGAACAAGAACTCGAGGAACTCATCAACCAGCGAGTGAACGACAGAATGTTATGGGTTGAGGCTGCAAGAGCTGCTGCAGTTAACCCAAATCCTCGTGTAGGATGTACTTACAAGACTTTCCAAGCTTGCAAACCTTCATCATTCAGTGGAACGGAAGGACCGATCGGTTTAACCCGATGGATAGAAAAGATGGAGACGGTGTTTAAAATCAGTGGTTGTGATGAAAAAGACATGACCAAGTTTGCATCGTGCACTTTACAAGATAGTGCACTCACATGGTGGAAGAATTATGTGAAGGCGGTAGGAGGAGATGTAGCTTATGATACTCCATGGGAAGAATTCAAAGCAATGATAATCACCGAGTATTGTCCAAGGAATGAGGTTATTAAGTTAGAAGATGAGTTACGAAGTTTGAAGGTGGTTGGTACTGAAATCACCAACTACAATCAGCGATTCATGGAATTGGTTTTACTATGTCCTGAATTGGTTCCAACCGAAGCACGGAAGATTGAAATGTACAAAGGTGGTTTGCCCAGAAAGGTCAAGGCAAACGTTACGGCGTCGAAGCCTAAGACAATTCATGAAGCTATAACCATGGCGAACGAGCTAATGGATCAAGTCATCTTGGATAAGAAAGCATTCACTGCTGATGTGAAGGTATCGAGCAACAAAAGAAAGTGGAACGGAAATTATGATCGAGGTTACCAACAACAATCTTTTAAGAAATCAGAAACCCCGAAAGGTGCGGGTAGCGGTTCAGGCTTTGGTTACAAAGGACAAAGTCCTTTATGCAACCGTTGTCACAAACATCACTTTGGTTACTGTAGTGTGTTGTGCACCAAATGCAATCGACAGGGACATCTTGCTGAAGATTGTAAGGCTCTCGTTACAAATGCAAATGGTAACAAGACTCCTGCCACCAACGCAAATAGAACTGCTTTGGCTAACATTACTTGTTTTGGGTGTGGAAAACAAGGTCACTATAAGAGCCAGTGCCCGAATCAGAATGGCGAACCTGCACGTGGAAGAGCATTTGTTATTAATGCTAGAGAGGCACGTGAAGACCCGGAACTTGTTACGGGTACGTTTACCATTAATAACTTATCAGCATCTATTTTATTTGATACTGGCGCCGATAGAAGTTACGTGTGTAGAAATTTTTACACTAAATTGAATTGTTCATCATTACCTCTAGATGCTAAGTACTTGATTGAGTTAGCTAATGGTAAACTAATTAAAGCCGATAAAATTTGTCGTGATTGTGAAATAAATCTAGCCGGAGAAACGTTTAAAATCGACTTAATACCCGTAGAATTAGGAGGTTTTGATGTAATAGTCGGCATGGACTGGATGTCCAAAATAGGAGCGGAAGTTGTTTGTGCTAAGAAGGCAATTCGTATTCCTGGTAAGGATAAAATACCGGTGATGATTTATGGAGAGAAGGGTAATTCAAAACTAAAACTCATTAGCTGTTTGAAAGCCAAGAAGTGTTTAGAAAAGGGATGTTACGCTATTTTAGCACATGTTAATAAGGTCGAAAAGAAAGAAAAGTGTATCAACGACGTGCCTGTGGCAAGAGATTTTCCTGAAGTTTTTCCGGAAGAATTGCCGGGATTACCTCCATTTAGATCGGTAGAATTTCAAATAGATTTAGTACCAGGAGCTGCACCAGTGGCTCGTGCTCCATATAGACTTGCACCGTCCGAGTTAAAAGAACTTCAAAGTCAGTTAAAAGAATTACTGGATCGTGGATTTATACGACCAAGTACTTCACCGTGGGGAGCTCCAATTTTGTTTGTTAAGAAGAAAGATGGATCTTTTAGGATGTGTATAGATTATCGTGAATTAAATAAGTTAACTATCAAGAATCGGTATCCACTACCGAGAATTGATGACTTATTTGATCAATTGCAAGGATCATGTGTTTATTCGAAAATCGATCTAAGATCGGGTTATCATCAACTTCGCGTCAAAGAAGAGGACATTCCGAAAACTGCTTTTCGGACACGTTATGGTCATTACGAATTTTTGGTTATGCCGTTTGGATTGACGAATGCGCCAGCTGTATTCATGGACCTCATGAATCGAGTTTGTAGTCCGTATTTGGATAAGTTTGTTATCGTTTTCATTGATGATATTCTTATCTATTCCAAGAGTGAGCAAGAGCATGAAGAGCATTTAAGGTTGATATTAGAATTGTTGAGAAAAGAACAACTTTATGCTAAATTTTCTAAGTGTGCTTTCTGGTTGAAAGAAGTGCAATTTCTTGGTCACGTTGTTAATAGCGAAGGAATTCAGGTTGATCCAGCAAAAACTGAAGCTATTGAAAAATGGGAGACTCCTAAGACACCAACGCAGATACGCCAATTTTTGGGTTTAGCCGGTTATTATAGAAGGTTTATTCAAGATTTTTCCCGAATAGCTAAGCCGTTGACAGCATTAACGCAAAAAGGGAAGAAATATGAATGGACCTCGGAGCAGGAGAACGCATTTCAAATACTGAAGAAGAAGTTAACTACGGCGCCTATATTATCGTAACCAGAAGGGAACGATGATTTTGAAATATATTGTGACGCTTCGCGACAAGGTTTTGGTTGTGTTCTTATGCAACGGAAGAAAGTTATTGCATTCGCATCCCGACAATTGAAGATTCACGAGCGAAATTATACGACGCATGATCTAGAATTGGGAGCAGTCGTGTTTGCATTGAAGATGTGGAGACACTACTTGTATGGGGTTAAATTCACTGTGTTTACTGATCATAAAAGCCTTCAACATATTTTTGATCAGAAACAATTGAACATGAGGCAACGTAGGTGGGTTGAGTTAATAAACGACTATGATTGTGAAATTCGTTATCATCCCGGGAAAGCGAATGTGGTGGCTGACGCACTAAGCAGAAAGGAACGAGAACCAATTCGAGTACGAGCGATGAACATAAAAATTCGCATGAATCTCAACTCACAAATCAAAGAAGTTCAACGAGAAGCACTTACTAAAGAAAATATAGGAAATGAAATAATGAAAAAGTATGAGAAGCAACTCGTTATACGGGAAGATGGAATTCGATATTTTGCAAACCGTATTTGGGTACCGAAGTTGGGTGGATTAAGGAAGTTGATATTGAACGAGGCACATAAGACAAGATACTCGATACATCCTGGAGTTGGAAAGATGTATCAAGATCTTAAGACACGTTATTGGTGGCCTAACTTAAAGACCGACGTTGCAACATATGTTGGGGAATGTTTGACTTGTTCCAAAGTCAAAGCAGAACATCAAAAGCCGTCAGGGTTACTTCAACAACCAGAAATCCCAGAATGGAAATGGGATGGTATTACCATGGATTTCATCACGAAGTTACCAAAGACTGCCTGGGGATACGACACCATTTGGGTGATTGTTGATCGTCTCACCAAGTCTGCACATTTCTTGCCTATAAAGGAAACAGATAGAATGGAGAAACTATTACGATTGTATATAAAGGAAGTTGTTTCAAGGCATGGAATACCTATTTCCATTATATCCGATCGTGATAGTAGATTTACCTCAAAGTTTTGGCAATCACTACAGGAGGCACTAGGAACTCGTTTGGATATGAGTACCGCATATCATCCGCAGACCGACGGGCAGAGTGAAAGAACAATTCAGACTCTTGAAGACATGCTCAGGGCATGTGTGATCGATTTTGGAAACGGATGGGATAAATATCTACCGTTAGCAGAATTCTCGTATAATAATAGTTATCATGCGAGCATTGGAGCTGCGCCATTCGAAGCATTGTATGGAAGGAAGTGTAGATCTCCTATCTGTTGGAATGAAGTAGGAGATCGACAATTAACTGGTCCCGAGATCATACATGAAACGACTGAGAAGATAGTGCAAATCAAGGAGAGATTAAAAACAGCCCGCAGTCGCCAAAAGAGCTACGCCGATGTCCGAAGGAAACCATTAGAGTTTCAGGTCGGGGACATGGTTATGCTAAAGGTGTCACCTTGGAAAGGTGTGATACGTTTTGGAAAAAGGGGTAAACTGAACCCAAGGTACGTAGGCCCGTTTAAGATCATCGAACGCATTGGACCGGTAGCTTATCGACTCGAGTTACCGCAACAACTCGCCGGAGTACATAATACCTTTCACGTCTCGAACCTTAAGAAGTGTCTTGCAAAGGAAGACCTCACCATTCCTCTTGAAGAAATCCATGTCGACGAGAAACTACAATTCGTCGAAGAACCAATTGAAATCATGGACCGTGAAGTTAAACAGCTCAAACAGAGCAATATACCGATTGTTAAGGTTCGTTGGAATGCTAGAAGAGGTCCCGAGTTTACGTGGGAACGAGAGGATCAAATGAAACAAAAGTATCCACACTTGTTTCTCGATAACGCAAAATAGGTACAATTTTAAAATTTCGGGACGAAATTTATTTAACGGGGAGGTAATGTAACGACCCGCACTTTTTCGATCGTTCTATACTTATAAGATTGATATTTACATAAATTAAACCTTGCCAACATGATAAGCAATCCAAATTGTCGAGATTTATATTTCCGAAAAGAGTTTTACACAACGTTTGACCGTCTAGTTTGACCGATGATATCACGAACTATACAATATATGATAATTATACGTTTGTGTATATAAATGTATATATACATATTTAACATGATTAATAAATGTTTTAATATCTCATTTTGTATTAATAACAACAAGTTATATGTGTATTTTGAAACTACTAACTTAAGTTTTCAAAACGATAACTATACGTAACGTTATTTGACATAAATACTTAAGACATATAATGTTTATACATATATTGTATAAGTAATGTATTTAATCACTTTTAAAGACTTAAATACATAAAACCATATAAGTATATTCACAAAAGATAGCTATATTTGAATCCTCATTCCATTTTTCACAAAATTTCTATACGTATACCTAGAGTATTTGTACTCGTATCATACCAAGCTCCTATACGTATTTACTAATAGTAAATACACATCAAAATCACCACCTAACCAGCCATTATTCATGCCATGAGGGCTAGGTAATTGAATTTGGAAGCAATTAGGACTAGATACATAAAATGATAGCTTGGAATTTTTGTCCATATACCTCATAAAACACGTTTTTAGGGTGTATATATACATGATCATTTTGCTTCATTTACTACTTCAATTTCCTAGCTAAAACACACACTCTTTCTTACTCTCTAAACTCCATAACAACCCAGCAAAATTCCATAAAGATCTAGCTTCAAAAACCATACTAAAACACCATAAGAAAACCATACAAAAACATTTCAAGAAAACCCTCCAAGAACACCAACTTACTTCCAATCTTTCATCCACTTCTATCACCCTTTTGATTCTAGCTTCTTACTCCTCTTTTACAGCAAACTTATCCAAAGAACTTGAGGTAGAATCTATGTTCATAACCTTATTCAATTCATATATATATAGCTATCTTATTTTGTGGTACAAAAGTTTAACAACAAGAACATAGTTTGAATGTTTTCAAACTTGTTGCAAACTAAATAGATCCTTCTAACTTAACTTTTAAAATACTTCAAGACATGTAACATAACTTATTTATATGTTAATTTAACAAGGTAAAACTTGGTTTTTCAAAGTATAAGTATTTTTGGAAAAATGGTCATTAAATGATTTTGTTGTAACAAAAATGTTTAACTTCATATGTTTCACTAAACTTTCACTTATGCCGTATGATTTTGAATACAAACCAAGGTATTTACAGTTCATAGTCTTAAAGAAGAACTCGATCCAAGAAGATGGCAATTTGAATCAACGAAAACGGACTTGTAACGAAGAAACTATGACCGAAACAAAATTGGCTATCCTAGACATTTTCAACTTCGGGATTCATTGGAAAAATTTACATAAAATCACATACTTCTAAGATAACATGATATTTTATATATATGTACTCATAATTCAATTTCATATGGTTCAGGATCACCCGTAAGCAACACGAGAAGATTAATCATAAGATCCCATGATTGTACGCAACACGTCATTTGACAACACCGGTACTTTATGTACGCAACACGTCATTTGACAACACCGGTACCATGGGTCAAGATTAATCTCGACCAATACATATACGTTGGGGTTTTATTTATTTCGTTGGGGGTTTTATTTATTGCGGGTATATTAAACATCAAAAAAATGAACCATTAAAAATTGAATTGCTAACCTCGGACAGCTAACTTCGGACTAAGGAAATATTCAAAGTATTAAAAGTATAACAAGTATATATATATATATAACGTTTGTTTTAAAATGAAAACATATTGATATATTATATATGGATAGGTTCGTGATATCAACCGGAAGACCGAGTCAAATTATATATATCATCAAGACAAGAGTGAGTATATAGTCCCACTTTTAAACTCTAAATATTTCGGGATGAGAATACATGTATTTTATGTTTTACGATATGGACACAAGTAACTGAAAAATATATTCTACGTTGAGTTGTACCACTGGCATACTTCCCTGTAGCTTGGTAACTAATATTTACAGCGGTATTGTAAACGCGAATCCTGTTGATAGATCTATCGGGCCTGACAACCCTAACCGGACTGGACGACCAGTATTCAACGGTTGCACAGTACTTCGTTTTGTGACTACACTTGGTACGGTGTAGTAAGATTTCATATTAAAGGGAATATGCGACGTGAAAATGTTAAGTATGGTTACCAAGTGCTCAACCACTTAGAATACTTTTATTAAACTGTTTATATACGAAATCTTGTGGTCTATATATATATTGCTGCCGGCATTAAACCTATATCTCACCAACTTTATGTTGACCTTTTTAAAACATGTCTATTCTCAGGTGATTTCTAAAGCTTCCGCTGCATCATGTTGGATCTAACCAGGATCTTGCGTACGCATGTTTGTGTCAAAAATAAAACTGCATATCCGAGATGTTGTATTGTAAAATATGCTAAAAACCGTGTTGTTGTCATCATTTGTAAAGTTTGTAAGTCGAAGATTATCGCTAAACGTTAATCTTCTTTTTATTGTCTTAAGCTTGTAACAAAAATAATGGTTGTGGGTTGTAATGTATAATATATGCAGTTTTTCTTTTAAAAATGTCTCATATAGAGGTCAATACCTCGCAATGAAATCATACGTTATCTAACGCGTTCTTATAGTTAAGGACGGGTTATGACAATATTCGTCATGAAAACATTTTTATTATTAACCATGACCATCTCACTCAAATTTCGGGACGAAATTTATTTAACGGGTAGGTACTGTGACGACCCGGAAATTTCCGATCAAATTTAAACTTAATCTTTATGTAGTTCCGACACGATAAGCAAAGTTTGTAATGTTGGGTCTTAAGAAATCTTGAACTGTTTATATGGAACCATTTAACCTTCGACCATTCCCGACGATTCACGAACAGTTGATTGTAAATAAATGTATATATATGTATATATGTCTATATGTATATATGTATATAAATATATATAAACAAAAGTATAGATAATAAATTGAAATAATAAGATATAAATTAATCATCAGAATTGAACATATAATATACAAGGTAATAAGGAGATTTTTTTTATAAAACTATATATATATATATATAAATGTATATGATTTCTATAAATAAATATTATAATAAGTATATAGGAATATATATAAAAAAGTTTCACTATTACATATTATATATATAATTAATAAATTAAACATAATTAATAATATGTATTACTAATATATTAAATGCAAGTTGAAAATATAGTTGTTATAGTAATGTTATTAATTTTTTTATTATTATTATTAATATCAATGTTAGTATAATTAATATTATTAGTTCTAATGGGATATAAGTATATATAAAATTTGCTATGTACAACTTGTTACCTTATGACTATTATTAGTATTATCATTAATAATAATTATTATTAATATAACTAATATTATTAAAAGTATTATTAGTATTATTTTTAATTCTTATTAAAATCATTATTATATTATTATTACTCATATTATTATTATTAGTATTAATAGTATTATTATTATTATCATTTGAAATTTTGATTATTGATAATATAATTAGGTTTTATAAATAAAAAGCAAATATATATATATATATATATAAAGAAATATGCCGATATAGTTATAGGGATATACAACTACTTTCTTGAATCTAGCTACTTTCTTGAATCTGTTAAAAACCCCTTTCAACTTTATTCATTTTTTTCTTCCTTCTGTACAATCGATTCCTTTCTTTGCTATAAAACAACCGCTTTTATCTATGGCCTGTCTCCTCAATTATTCGCATATCACAAACAAAAATTAACCACTTGTTATCTAATTAAACCTACTGCAATATGGTATCAGTCGATTGAAAATCTAACAGGTTATAATTTTTTTTTATTCTCCTTCGATACCTCTGTTGTGTATTTATTTTGCTCGATATTCGAAATCAAATTTTTTTTAAAAATCTAAAAATACAGAAGTATCCTAATTCACGTCTTGAATAATTCTTCTAATTCTCAGGTTCCAATTCGTCAAAACAAGTTCGAATTTGAGAGTCAAAGGTAAATCTTAAAAAGTCAAACCTATCTGTTCATCGTGAAATTCATACTCAGTTTTACACTTTAAGTTTAATTGATGATTCAGTTAGATTCTAACACTGATTTGAAACTTGTTTCGTGTTATAAACATTTTTCAAAACGGCCTCGAATTCATTATCAATTTTTTTTTAAAAAAATAGCTGCGACGGCAGCAGCTTCTTATATATATATATTTTTTATTTTTTTTCCTCGTGTATAATCAAGAACATTTTATATGGTTATTGATAAGTCATAAAAATCAAAACCGTAAACTTGTGATTTAAGTTGAGTAGTGATTGGGTCGATTGAGTTTTGTAAAGGAGAAGGTGAAGATGAAAAACAGAATTAAGGATAGGATATACTTATTAGTTTCGGTATAATCACAGATAAGCAAGGACAGTGGAATGGTTTAGTGGTGTTGTGTTTAACCGAGAGGTCTCGGGTTCGAGCCCGGCTATGGGCGTATTTTTTTTAAAGGGCTTTAAAGGTAGTTTTTCCTTTTATTTATAATTATTATTATTATCATTATTTTTATTATTGTTATTATTTTCATTATTATGATTATTGTTATTGATATTATTATGATTTTTTTTATGATTGTTATTATTAGTGATATAGTATTTATTATTAATATCATAGTTGCAAGAATTAAAAGTATTACTAGTACTATTTGTATTATCATTATAATTATTAGAATTGCCATTATAATTAGTATTATAAGTATTACCATTATTACTATGATTAATTTTATTGTATTATTAATGTATTATAATTATCATTGTCATTATTATTATTATTATCCTTATCAATACCATTTAAAAGTATTATGATTAAAATTATAGAATTATCGATGTTATTATTAGAAATTGTTATTAGGACTAACATGATAGTTATTATTATTATTATTACTAATAAAAGTATTAGTTATCTTTATTATTAGTATTACGAATTACGATTATAGTCACCAATATGAATAATATTATTATTATTAGAATTACTGACTAATCTTTTTTTGTAATTATTAGTATTGTTGTTATTATTAACCTAAGTATCATTTTAAACCATAACATTACTATTATTAGTATTATTATTATCAATAAGATTATTAATATTATTATGAGTAAATCATTGTTATCAAAACTATCATTTTAACATATAAATATTTTGTACATAAAATATACTCTTTATATATACTAAAAGTACATTAATATTTTATATATAATATATCAAACATATTAATAGTAATTATATAAATACTTACATATAATCAACTAATGATTTTAAATATAATACTAACCATATATATATATATATATATATATATATATATATATATATATATATATATTAATATAACTAAATATATAAATATTAAGCATTTTAAAGATATACACAAACTAAATAAATATAAGATATAATTTAAGATATAATATAAGTATACGTTTTAAAATGGAATTCAGAATAAATTCTACAAAACTATAAATATATAAATAATACATATTAATAAATGAAATTTTGTGATTTATAATATACGTATTAATAAAAACACAATTGATATAGGTTCGTGAATCCGAGGTCAACCCTACACTTGTTCAATATCGTCATATGTATTTTTACTACAAAATACATTAAGTGAGTTTCATTTGCTCCCCTTTTACTCTTTACGTTTTTGGGCTGAGAATACATGCAAATACTTTATTAACTGTTTTACAATATTTATATGCGTGAGTTTCATTAATCCCTTTTTAAATGCTTTTGCAATATATATTTTTGGGACTGAGAATACATGCGTTGCTTTTATAAATGTTTTACGAAATAGACACAAGTACGTGAAACTACATTCTATGGTTGAATTATCGAAATCGAATATGCCCTTTTTATTAAGTCTGGTAATCTAAGAATTAGGGAACAGACACCCTAATTGACGCGAACTCTAAAGATAGATCTATCGGACCCAACAAGCCCCATCCAAAGTACCGGATGCTTTAGTACTTCGAAATTTATATCATGTCCGAAGGAGGATCCCGGAATGATGGGGATATTCTTATATGCATATTGTGAATGTCGGTTACCAGGTGTTCAATCCATATGAATGATTATTTTTGTCTCTATGCATGGGACGTATGTTTATGAGAAATGAAAATCTTGTGGTCTATTAAAATGATGGAAATGTTTATTTATGTTAAACTAATGAACTCACCAACCTTTTGGTTGACACTTGAAAGCATGTTTATTCTCAGGTACGAAAGAAATCTTCCGCTGTGCATTTAATCATATTAGAGATATTACTTAGAGTCATTCATGACATATTTCAAAAGACATTGCATTCGAGTCTTTGAGTTCATCAAGATTATTATTAAGTCAATTATATTTGGATATATTATGAAATGCTATACATGCCTGTCAACTGTCGATGTTACGAAAGTTTGTCTTTTAAAAACGAATGCAATGTTTGTAAAATGTATCATATAGAGGTCAATTACCTCGTGATGTAATCAACTGTCGTGAATCGTTTGTAATCGATATGGACTTCGTCCGGATGGATTAGGACGGGTCTCTACATCATCAGTCAACAAAGAACAACCAGAGGAGTGCTCATTAAGGTATCTGGTAACATTAAAATCTCCCAAAATAAACCAAGGAGTCTTATTAGCAATTCTGCTTTGTATCTCAAGATCTCTCCAAACTAACCTTCTATCTTTTCCTTTATTGCAGGCATAAACAAAACTGCAGTAAATCTTAACTTTGGAACTTATTACCTCTATCAGACAAAAAATAACCTGACTAGTGCAGTAAAGAATCATCACATTCACCTTATTATCATCCCACCCTACAACTATTCTACAGCTATTAGGACTTAAGCTAACATTGGACTGCCACCTCCAATTATTAAACACATATGTACAGGCCTTTTGAATATTTTTATTCTTTAAGTGTGTTTCTAAAACAACACATATACTTAGATCTTCATCCTTTATTAAATTCTTCACTTCATTTTGTTTATCTAAAGTGCTCATACCTCTTATATTCCATGATGTTATCCTTAATTCTTTATTGAAATTCATCATTAACATGAGATAACAAGCCATCATCCATTCCCTCCAATTCATTTTCCAATACATTCTCTATACCATTGATAGCCACATCTTCACTAGTCCCATCATCTTCTGAAATTTCTTTTTGTTCCCATTCTTCTTTAAAGTATGCAAACATTTCAGAAGTCCAATCCTTAGACTCACTAAGGGTAGGTTGCTTCCTTTTCTTAATAAAACTATCCACCTTTAAAAGATCATCATTTACCACTCCTTCTTTCACTACTTCTTCTTTTTGACTAAGAACAGCAAACTTATTGACACTAGGAAGCTTTTTTTGGTCTGTATTCAACATGCCCCTTACCAACCTGCACATTCTTATAAAAGTTTTTCCTTCTGACCTCCTCAAAACCTTCTTTGTCCATGTTTACCTTCTTCTTAAGGTTTTTTATTTCATTTTCAGTTCTAGGTCTGTCCTTACACTCATGAATACCATGCCCAAACACTTTGCAGTGGTCACAAATTATGGGCTTCCAGTCATATTCAACCACTACTTGTTTTGTGCCCTTGATATTCTTCTCTTTATCCTTATACTTGATTTCAACCTGATCCACAAACCCTTTTTCAGCCTCAACCTCCACCATGACCCTAGCAAAGCCAGCCCTACCACTACCTTTATGACACATACTTGCTGTAATAGTATCCATAGAAATAGGTTTACCAACCCTACTTGCTATAGCACTTAATCCTTGTATGTTCCATGCCTCTAAAGGAACCTCCTTCATCTTGATCCAAACTGGCATCTTAACAGGATCAACTTTTTTAATATGCAGGTCAGGGCTCCATTTTTGAACAAGTAATGGTTTCCCATTAACCATCCAAGGACTGCACTCAATGACCTTATTCATCCCCTGTTCATTATCAAACTTAAAGTAACAAACATTCTTACAGTCCATGATAATATCTTTAAGCCCAAATCTGCTCCACATTTTCCTAAGATTAAAGCTTAGAGCATTATAGGTCATGTTACAGCCTAAGGTATACCCACAAGCAGTTAAATTCCATTTCTTGCAGCTTTCTTCAACAAATTCCTCTTCAAATACCACATATTCATTACCATTATCATCCATAGTTGGAGAAATATAGGCTAAATTCCTATCATTCTCCCCATTACTCACAATATTAGCATAAGATTTTTTTGAAACATTTTCCTTTTCAATATTAGCAGTAGAATTAAAAGCAGAAATATCATCCAAAGTAACATGAATCTCCTTATTTACATTGCTAGATTCAACAATATGTACCTCCGGACTAACAACATCACATTCTTGGTTGCAGTAACCTCTTTCTCACGAGCATCAACTGTATCAATAGATTCATCAGGTTGCTTCAATTCATCCTTCTGATCATGATCCTTATTCCTCCTATGAGGATCATGTATAGAATCCCCAAACTTTCCAGGAACTTTTCCCTTACGAGTCGATTTCCTAGGTTTTGTGGTCATGATCAATACCTAAACAGTGATTGATTGTAAAATTGAATTGCCAGGGATGCTCGCCTCTCTTAGCTGGATTGATTTGTGCAAGGAATTGAAAAAATGGCGGGTAAAAATGGCAGATCTGGAAGAATAGTGATGTAACAAACTTTCCCGCTCAAATCGCCATTAGAGAGATGGAGATGATTTGTATTTTATTTGTTTATGAAATATACAAATATCTCCACCTACTTTTTTGTATTTATTAATATTGCACCTGCATTTCCCTCCTTTCCCTCTTTCATGTTCTCTTTACTTCACTAAAAAAAACCCTAGAAACTGAAATCGACTTGCAAGATGAACAAACACCATTTATACCCCAAAGATACATCATTTTCAACCATGTACAACAACCATCACTACCGCCACCGTCATTGACAGCAACCATAACCATTATTACGTACAATTACCATCACCACCCTCCATCCCTATCAACCTCCATCGGTGACATAAGTACAAAATCACATCAAGGTTTCTGATTAGATAATTATTATCGAAGCAAATGGATAAATCAAATTAATTAATGGAAAAACACACCCGGTGCAGCAACTCTGGCCTTGGATCCGACGAATCCATCTCAGATCTGACCAAAACGAAGCGCCAGAGATGGTGGTAATGCCGTCGGAGTAGGTGGTGGTTGTTGTTATTCATCCGCGTTAACTGATATTATGGTTTTCGAGTTAATTAGAGGTAAAAAGGTTGTTTGTATTAAACTTTGAATTAAAGTTTTGATTTGAAATTTGTAAGTAGAGATTAAGAAGATGAAGATGAAGCTATAAAGAAACTGAGTGAAGAAAGGGAAGAAAATGACTTACTTTGGTTTCTTTTATTTCTAAATCTCATAAAATTGATTTGATTTGAGGATTTGGATTATAATTGGTGATGAAATTGAAAATAAATTTGAGGATATTTTTTGACACTTTAATTTAATACTCTTTTTATGTTTTGAACAAAATGGAAAGTGATAAAATATATTGGGTAAAGGTTGAGATTCTAAAGGATGGAGAAAAAAAAATATAAAACGAGTTGCTGTATTTGTGTATAGATCTACGTTTCACATCACTAGATTGATTGATAAATGTACACATTTGTTTATTTATGAACATGATTTGTGTTGATTTTAATTTAGTTTTAGTTTTAGGGTTTTGAATGGTATTAAGTTTGATTTTGATTTTAATTTGGGGATTTGATGATAATAAGATTTGATTATTAGGGTGTTTGTATTTTAAATTTATGGATTTGAAAAGATAAGTTGCAAACTCTCAAAAAGAAGAAGATGAAGATGAAATGGAAAAAGAAAGATGAAGATTTAAATGTTAAATCACGAAAATACCCTCACATGTCTGGCATATGACAATTTTTAACGGAGGAATCAAACAGAAAACGTCACTTGAGCTATCCTTGCACAACATTTCAAAAATAATGACTATCCAACCTCAAATCAGCAACTATGTCTACCATGCTGGGTACTACAAACCACATGTACTATCCGCCCAATTTTCTCTTCTATTTATTAGGGTTTCTGTGAATTAGGTCTTAGGTCTATTGAACTTCACTCCTATATTTGTGTATTTTTTGGGTTTTACTTAAACATAATGTCATTTGATCATATTTTGTTTATTTATTTGTTATCATTACCATTAGTTTTATTTTATTTAGGTTCTTAAACTGTTAATTCGTATATTTATTTATGTGAGTTTGTTCATTGGCTTTATAGTTATAGTTATATTTATCTGGTTCATAATTGATATCAGTAAACATATCTAATTGAAGGTAACTCGTCTCTGATAGCATATCTTTGTGTAACTGTTATTGTCAGATTCATTCATGGAACCTATTCAAGGGACTCGTGATGATTCCATCTTGTCAACAAAAGATGATAATGATATTATTAGCAGAATGCCAGATATAGTCATAACTGACATATTGAATCGTTTGCCAATACAAGATGCTGTAAGGACTAGTATCTTGGCGAAAAATTGGAGGCGTATGTGGACTAAACTCACCCAACTCGTTTTAGATGATGATTTCATTCTCTATTTACAAAAGCGACACGATAAACAAAATAATAATGTAGGAGATGTTAATTGCTATGATGAGAGGAATATAAGTAGAAGTTTCTCTCATATTATAGGTCCCATTACAAAATTTGACCTCACTATACCGTATTTTAAGGTACTAGATGTCAAGAATCTGTGCGATAGGCTTCTGTTTTTATCTAGAAAAGGAATTATGGAATTCACCCTTAAGAATAGCAATGACGAATCGGTCGAGTTGCCCGCCTCTATATTCTCTTGTCTTAACTCATGTAAAGCTTTCTAACTGTCACTTTCCTCCAAGCTCCCCTAGCTTTTGTGGTTTTCAAAATCTTTTGAGTTTGGATGTATCTCAGGTTACATTTGGTAGTGAATTTTGTGAAATTATCAAAATGAGCCCGTTACTTGAGATATTGAAAATAGGCGATGAAGATCCTGTTCCAATGTTGAATCTCTCTGAGCTTTTAAAACTTAAAAAACTCAAGATCATATCATTGCCATTGTATGCGATTGATTGTATGGATATCACAAACTCTTTAATCGTTCATGGTGGACCTTATCTTCCAGACCTTGAAGAGCTTTTATTGAGCTTCACCTATCCTGATGTAAGACCAAGTTGTGTGTTTATAATTAACATTACTACATTATGTTGCAGCAACGTTTTATTGTGAGATGTATGACATATAACTTTTCTTACAGGTTGACGTAGAAGAAGTAATTTCTGGAAAGTTGGTGTGTGAAACCTTTTCCCGTGTGAAGAATCTTACGTTAACCTTTGTAGATTTTGACTCCAGTGATGTGTTACCATTGGTTTATGAAATAATTTGGGGATTCCCAAATTTGCAGAACCTTACAATCCAAGTAAGTGAAGGATGCGTATCTATCATAAATCACATAATTAAACTTGGTAGTAACTAATTGTATGATGAAAACCGTACAATTTTTTGTAGGGTTTAGACGAGTATGAAGATCGATCAATTGAATTAAGTACTTCAATCGGGCAGTTGCAACTACAGAATGTGGTGTTTGAGAATTTTGAAGGTTCATTGAATGAATTGTTGTTTATCAAGAAGTTACTTGCGTGTACTCCTCTGCTAAAAAAGATTACTATTCGTCCTGATCGATACCGACACTTTGATGGCCACGAATTTGCTGAATCATTGTTGAGTTTCGAACGAGCCTCAAGCATAGCTGAAGTAGATCTTGATATGTCTTAATCATGGTATCCTCCTTATTTTGTAATTGTGCAATTTTGTTTTGGATCTTTTGGCATGGAATGGAATGAAATTGTATTTTTTTTTTTTTTTTTCAATTGTGTTATGTAATTGTGCAATTGTGTTCTATTTTTGTGTGTGCTATTTAGTTCTTGCAGTAGTTTTGTTGAACATATCTAAACAAATGGACAGCTGCTACAAACTGTTGTAATTTGAATGTTTGAACACGTTAAACTGTTTGAACATCCATTATATATAGCACATGTTGAACATAAATGTAATACTCTTGACAAGTATAATTAGGTTGGAAATGAAATGAGTGCTTTAGACTTTTGAGGTTAAAGTTAAATAAGAGTCGCTAATTGGTGGTTTAAGTTTGTAAGCTTCAAGTTTTAGTTGTTTCAACTTTCAATGTTAAGTTTATAGTTTCATTTCATGTCAAGAGTTTGTGTTTACTGTTACTCGAGTCTTATCAAGGTGATGCATGATGGCATCCTCAAACAAGACTGACATGGGTTGGAGAGCTGGTTATAACAGTAATAAATGGGTTAATATTACCACATCGACTCGATATAATCTTTTTTAGATATATGGCCAATTTATTTGCTTGAAAACTCACTTTAGAGAGTCATGACTCATGAGTAACTTCAGTATCTTAGATTGAGCTAATATTAATTTAGTATTTAGCGACAATTATTATAGAGCAAAAACCTAATGTACTGTAGTAGTTTGAATTTTAAATTTTGAATTTCGTATTAGCATGTGTGTTAGCTGTTACATTCATATGTGGCCAATTGGGCGGGTCTTCATATTAGCATGTGTCTTACTTTCATATGTGGCCAAATGGGCGGGTCGGGTGTTTGGTAATGGGTCATACAGGATTGCTGATCAAAACATGTAACATAAACGCTATTAAAAAAAAAGAAACTAAACAACTCTAATATGAAATTGAAAAACCAAAGCTCAAATTAGCACTTAGCACTATATACTAAAATCCATGAAGGGTTTGATCGTTTTGGCCAAACCCACCCCACAAATGGGGTTAAAACGACAATAGTTGAGAAGGAGGAGAAAAAATCAAACACCCCCAAATTTTGTCCAACTTTCAAATCCAGTCCCCATCTCAAGGGTGCAAAATGAAACTTATTATTTTAATTAAAAATCTTAACTAAACTTCACCCATATTTTCAACGGGACATATCTTTCCGCCCGCCCCGCGTTAAATTTTTTCGAACACACTGTTCAACTCAAAAAAATCTTATGAACACAACGGGACTAACTATACGCAAAACGGACACTTCTAAAAAAACGCTAAATACCTCGGATATATTTAATACATACACACACCTAGGTACTAACTATTATGTAAATACATAAGGCTCCGTTAACTATGAATGCGCAACCCAAAAGCCCCCCAGCATCGCGCAGGCCTGTTTTGCTAGTTATTACTATCACAAACATACATTAAAACTGGTAACCATCATTTCCAGATTTACAAAATGCAAGCATTCATTCAATCATTCATATAGAATGCAACTCAAACTCGTAGTCCTTTTTTTAATTTTCTATCAACAACAAATCATAAGTAAAATCTATCACTGAGGAACCGAAAAAACTAAGCACCCGTTATCCCAACGAACTTTAATCTCCTGTCCAACTTGTAACATCTTCCCTCTTATAATCTGACCCCATTTGCCTATCAAATTATAATAACTCCCGCGCCATTTCAACTTCATTAAATACACGTCACCCGTATCATCATCTCGAGCATTCACATTTATTTGGTGCTCGTTTCTTAACTGTTCTCGTGCTTGTGACGCCCAATACAAAAGAATATGATCGTCAACTGACTTCCCAGGTAATGTCAGAAACGGATGGTTTATGTCCACGTCAGATGATGTCAGCACCTTCCTAATTGGCCAATCGTCTTGCTGACTCATCATCACAGGAATTTCTGGTTCAACCACAATACGCTCGTACGGTACACAAAAGTTTAAGCATCCGTTAGCCCACCGAATCTTGATTTCTTTCCCTACCCCGAGTCCCTTTCTCTTCACAGTTTTTCCCCATTTTCCTATTAGGTTATAATAAATTACCACGCCACCTCAGCTTCATTATATATATCTCTCCCGTATCTACATCACATGCGTTTAGGTTTACTTGTTCTTCGTTTCTTAAAAGCTCTCTTTGCTGAGGTGTCCAATGGACAAGAATATGATCTTCAACTGATCTACGTGTCAATGGTAAAAATGGATGATTCGTGTCCACATCAGATAAAGTTAGAACCTTTTAAATCGACAACTGATCTACGGGTTGTGTTTGTTGTAAAGGTGGATTTTGCTGATCTGGCACAAAACTGCAATCCGAGTCCCTCAAGTTTTTAATTGTATTTTCGAATCCTTTTAATTGCATGATTTGGCATCCGTGTCCCCCCGTCTACCTGTCGTCTAAATTGACTGTTAAGTGCCGTCAAGTGATTAACACGTGATAGGCATTTTCGTCTTATTATTTCATTTCAAGACTTTTTTGCTCTGTTAGTCCTTAAGTTATACACGAAATTACAATCCGAGTCCCTCAAATTTTTAATTGAATTTTCGAGTCCTTTTAATTGCCTAATTTGACAATCCTAGTCCCTCCGTCTACCTGCCGGCGTTGATGCGCCACTAGCACCAACACCACCACCATCAATTGATGATTGCTATTCCTTTTAACAAACCCCCTTATCTTTAATATATACTCGTCTAATCATCTTTATCATTTAAACCTTCTGTGTAAATAAAATAAAAATACAAACTCAAACTCAAACAATAATTATCAACCTCGAACGATGTAATCAAATCATAAATAAAATAATGAAAGCTTGAGATCAACCCAAAATACCAGATCCGCAAAATTTCACTGTTTTTCCACCAAGTTTCAAGTTTTACGAATCCAAATTTGGTCCAGTAATGGGTCGTTCCAATTTTAATTTCATCTTGTTTTTAAATTTTAAATTTATATACTTATAAAGTAGATAAATAAAATTTACGGAGTATATTAAATTAAAGAAAAGTAAATATAATTATATTATAAGAATTTTAAAGTAAATATAATTACAATTATATTATAAATTATAAATTAAAAATAAAGAAATTAAAAGATTTTTTTGCGCCAGTGATCTCTCGTTTTTAATGATTTGAGGGATCACCGTAGCTAAACATTTTAAAAACGGGGGATCAACAGAGCAAAAAAGGTTGAAATGAAATTATAAGACGAAAATGCCCATCACGTGTTAATCACGTGACGGCACTTAACGGCCAATTTCGACGGAAGGTAGACGGAGGGACGCGGATTGCCAAATTATGCAATTAAAAGGATTCGAAAGTCCAAATAAAATTTGAGGGACTCGTATTGCAGTTTTATGTATAAACGAAGGATCAACGGAACAAAAAAGTCTAAATACTTCTTTATGTTAATGTTTAATAACTAGAACACAAATAGTAATCTTTCTGTCACATGGCCACTTGGGCAGATACTAGAATCTAGATCCACATACTATAACAAAATGGATTAGAATTTAACTTTGATACGGGATTCACATGTTAACAAATTTTAATCTATATATATACCCACTTAATAATCATGTGAATGTTTGGGTGGGCTTATTATGTTAATACGGTTTAAAATATGCTTTTGAAATGACTAAAAGAGTATAATTAGCAAGTCATTATAATTATGGGTGTAAAAATACTAATTAAGAGTTTTAGTTTCTTGCTCCATTGTTTTATTAGCCAACTACAGTTATTGACTTCTGTGACGCCCCGTACAAAACCATCGTGTACGATTCGTTAACAACAGAATCTTTACACGGTCAAGTACTACATGTTGTTTGAAAATCAGTTTACATTCATAAAAAGATAGCGTTTACAAAAGATAACGTGACACAAAGGTCTTTACAAAGTCATTATTTGAAAATAACATAAGTTACGAATGCAAGATAAAAGTTCCATGATTGAGACATCTCTAAGTAATGCAGCGGAAATCTAACACAGCAGGTCCATAACAGCAAGTCTAAAACACCAAGATAGCAAGTCTAACAGCGGAAGCAACATCGTCTAAGCACCTGAGAAATATACGCTTAAAAGTCAACATGAATGTTGGTGAGCTATAGTTTGTAATCAGTAAAGTAATGTAGACCACGAGTTATCGTATTCAAAACAGTATGAAAAGTATATGCTTATCCGTGGGCACCCGGTAACTAACTTAACGTAATAATAATACCCCCTAAAAGTACACTTGGCGAGTGCGTATGTCCTCGAAATATCAAACACCCGTTAAATGCTAGCGCGACTAGCCCGAGTGGGGATGTCAAACCTTATGGATCCATATCTAATATTCGCGTTCACCGGTTCAAAACCAATGATTAAACGTTACCGTGCTAAGGGGAATGTTTATGCCGTTATATAACCCACACATATGCAAAGTTTAAGTACTCGTGTCAAGTAAGTAAAACGTAAAAGCGCATGTATTCTCAGTCCCAAAAATAGTATAAGTAAAAAGGGAAGCTATAACTCACAGTGAATAAGCAGTAAAAGTCGATATGAAATGTATGCAGGTAGTAAGTCGGTCCGAAAGGTCGTCAACCTAAGTCAAAGGTCACTAGGTCAGTATGTTGTCCCAATAAGTTTAAAAGTGAATAAATTAAGTTTAAGTGTCATCATCATCATCATTCATCATCATAAAAGCTAAGTAAGTTTGACAATAATAGAGATCGAAACAATAGGCTGACTTCGGTCAGCTGCTACGACCTCTATACAAAACGAAAAGACGCGTAGTCAGTGACTATGGTTCCGTATATGAGTCCTCTAACCGCTGACCGATTTTCAGAACCTAACTCGTCATCGTTTGACCGTGGCGAAGGTTTAAGTGCGAGTAGGTCAGAAATTTCAGCACAACGATACAACGGCGTAGTGTCTTTCGGAGGGCTATAAATCCTAAACCGTATGTCGGATTAAGTCGAGCCTAAACGAAAAGTCATCTAATCGAAACGAACTAACTGAAAATCAATTTTCCAGAAGTACAGGAATCTGATCAGATCCCGAAAAATAGTAAACAAGTGCTCCGGTGGGGTTCTTGGTGCTTGATGCTCATCACGGTTCTCATCCTTGATGCTTGTAAGCTTCAAGTGTACAACTCATTGATGGGTTAGCATCACTTTGACCAAGATTCTACCATAAACACACAATATGTTAAGATCAAGTAAGAACACAACTCATTTAAGAGTCTTAGATGGATGATGAACCAAGGTTACATCATATCCTTAGTCTTAACACAATTACAAGTTCTATTTACAACTAAAGCTACAAACTTTACTTCAATCAAACAAGTATAAACATAATCTATATCAAATAAAGTGATGAAACCCTAAGCTAGAGAGCTTGGATCCTTTTCACACAAGTTATAAGATTACAAAGCTAGAAAGCTTGAATTTTTACAAGATTAATGAGACCATAAGCTATAAAGCTAAGATCTTTAAAAAAATAATGAAAGTAATGAGACCATAAGCTAAAAAGCTAAGATCTTTAACATAATAATGAGACACTAAGCTAAAAAGCTTGGATCTTTAGTGTTCTTGAAGATCTTGAAGCATAAAGCTTGGATCTTTAAGATACATGAAGATTACAAACACAAGTTTGAATCTTTATAACAAAATAACAAGATTAAAGCTAAAAGATTTAGATCTACAAAGTAGGTGAAGATTCAAAGCTAGAAAGCTTGAATCTTCCATGATCTTGAAGGATTCAAATCCATGTTTGAATCTACAAGATGTAATCAAGATCAAAAGCTAAAAAGTTTGATCTTCTAATGATGATGATGAACTCGTGATGATGAGAAGGAGAAGAAGAAAAGAAATTCAAAATACTTACAAGCTTTAGACTAGAGAGAAAATAAATGAACAAGTGTCTGTAAATTGTAAATGGAAATCAAGTGTGAATGGTGAGGAAATGGCTTAGTATTTATAGGAGGTGAGGTGAGGGTGGTGGTGGTTAGGCCGTGGGTTTCTAAGGGGGACAAAGGGGACACCTTTTTGGTTAATGGTTGTTTAAAGTTGGTGCTTGTGTTAGGATCTCATGCAACATTAAGGATAATACTTGACAAAAATGCTAGCATGTTCTCTCTAATAAATGGGCATTTGTCTTACTTATTAATGAGTCACTAGTTACTTATAATTGGGCTAATTAAATAGTCCACTAACTAGTGTAGGGTGGGCTAAGGTCCAACAAGGTAGAAAGTCCAACAAGACTAACTAGTGTGCTCTAGTAAATTACTAAGCGTAATTAAGCATCCAAAAACCCAAGTAATTGTTATTATAAAATAACAATTAGTATTTCGTAGTCATAATATTCCGATTACGACAAAAGTTAAACGGGTACGCAGTACGCAGTTCGTTAAAAGCGTCAAGTGACACTAACGGTCATAAAGGCTTCCGAGGATTAAGTTAAGTATCCTACGTACTTAATGATACGCTTTAACATATAAATGAAAGTAGTCGACATGTAGGGAGTTCCCAGAGTATAATATAGCTCATTACGCACAAATAAGCAGTTTCGTGAAAACACAAAGCACAAAAGCAAGTCGAAAAAGTCGGGTGTTTACATTACCCACCTGTTAATGAAAATTTCGTCCCGAAATTTTAGGCTGAGGTAGATGGTAGAGTCGGGAAGAGGTGAGGATACTTCTGCATCATTTGATCCTCTAGTTCCAAAGTAAACTCTGGTCCTCGTTTTTCATTCCATCGTACTCGGACAATCGGAATCTTGTTGCGTTTCAAGGTCTTGACCTCATGGTCCATAATTTCGTCAGGTTCTTCCACGAAATGAAGTTTGTCATCAATCATAAGCTCCTCAAGTGGTATGACGAGTTCTGGTTCCGCAAGACACTTCTTCAGATTTGATACATGGAAGGTAGGATGAACGGAGCTCAATTGAGTCGGAAGATCCAAACGGTAAGCAACGGGTCCAACACGCCCCAAGACTTCAAAAGGACCAATGTATTGCGGGTTCAACTTTCCACATTTTCCGAAACGGATTACACCTTTCCAAGGTGCGACTTTCAACATAACGCGATCGCCGATTTGAATCACTTGCTTATCATTCTTAGAGAATCACTTGCTTATCATTCTTATTATAGTCACATCTTACTGCAATGATTGCATGAATAGTGTGTAGACAAAATTCGTATCTTAGCGTATCTGCTACTTTATATCTTAGCGTATCTGTTACTGTAACCTTGCCTGACAACTTCCGTAGATTCCTCCGTAACTTATAGGATTTTAGTATTATATATACATATGTAAATTATGTATTGCAGGGTACTAATCTACATCCTATAATCTATTTCTTATCGAAAATCCTCCATCTGATCGTACGAGATGAATCCTGCAACCAGTTCGAGTCCCTCAGATTCCAATAGCTATTCCGATAGTTATTCCGACAGCTATTCCGACATAGATGTTCACCTAAGCTCCGAAAACAGCGTCATCGGCATGAATCAACCAATCAGCCATTATCAATTCATCTGATGGGTTCGTAGTCGACTTAATTAATGGAAACGCGCAGAAAGCAATCCCTTCCACCAACCGAATTCAACTCTTGACAATGAACCTGAAGCGTTTACCGGCGAACCTGTTCGAGACACCATTTTCAGTCCCATTTCCAGGGTAACTCGACAAGATTATATTCTATCCACAATTCTGAACCTTATTCATCCGCTCGTTCCGACCGACAATCATTCTGGAGTAATAAGTCAATGAACTTCGCGCTCGAATAATCAATTCGGAGAATATGGTGCAAAATGTACCAGCTTCAGCAACATCACCGGAACCAACAGTACCATCAATAACAGCACCAGTACCATCAATAATCCATGCTTCAATATCATCATCTGTACTTTGAGTATGATCTTCGATCTACGTATCGTTCTACCTCATTTATCTTTATTCGACATGATGAATATGTAATCTCTAAAGTTTTAGAGATTATTTATTCTAGTTCCAACCGAAAAGCAAATGAGTTTAATATCATATTAACTCATTAAATCCATGAATACATCTGAAGAAAATATATATGTATATATGTTTTCATAAAGATTGTAATTAAAAGTTCTCTTGTACAAACTGTTAATGGTGAAAATATTTTAACGGGTAGGTAATACCCGAGGAATATTTACATTTCACATTAATAAGTTACATTGTACGTTCTTCGAATCTGATTCAACAGTCATTTACTATCCTACTTGCAACCACAGCTATACGAATCCGTTCATCACAGAATAACCATTTTCATTCAATTTCATATTTAGATTTTGACCTATCAAAATCCGACAAGTGGCATAATGAAGAAAACATTGGACAAAATAAAAATTTTTAGAAACAAACAAATTAACTATGAGAAAATTTTGTTAAGAATCCATGCTAACTGTTTCCAGCTAACTGTTCCTAGCTAACTGATTACATTTTATTTATCGCAATTTAATTATCGCAATTTTATTTATCGTCATTTAATTTCTGTTATTTACTTTACGCACTTTATTTATCGTTATTTAATTTTCTGTTATTTATTTTACGCACTTTAAATATCGGGACACGTATACAAGGTTTTGACATATCATATCGATGCATCTATATATATTATTTGGAATCACCATAGACACTCTATATGCAGTAATGATCGAGTTCTCTATACAGGGTTGAGGTTGATTCTACAATAATATATATAGTTTGAGTTGTGATCGAGTCTGAGACGTATACGGGTCACGACATGTATTAATTAATTCGAATATTATATATTAAACTATATATATGAATGATTGCACTATCAACTGTGGACTATCGACTGTAGAATAATAACATTGGACAATTAAAATGAATTAAAATATTGTTTATAACATATGAAACTAAACAATTCTTCAAGTTACCACTTGATTTCGTCTTAAACCTCATTTGTATCTTCACGATTACATTCTGCGTTCAAACCTTTCATGTGAAATGTCCCGTTCTTATTGATTAAAAACGTTCCATATTAATTGATTTCGTTGCGAGGTTTTGACCTCTATATGAGACGTTTTTCAAAGACTGCATTCATTTTAAAACAAACCATAACCTTTATTTCATCAATAAAGGTTTAAAAAGCTTTACGTAGATTATCAAATAATGATAATCTAAAATATTCTGTTTACACACGACCATTACATAATGGTTTACAATACAAATATGTTACAACAAAATAAGTTTCTTGAATGCAGTTTTTACACAATATCATACAAGCATGGACTCCAAATCTCGTCCTTATTTAAGTATGCGATAGCGGAAGCTCTTAATAATCACCTGAGAATAAACATGCTTAAAACGTCAACAAAAATGTTGGTGAGTTATAGGTTTAACCTATATATATCAAATCGTAACAATAGACCACAAGATTTCATATTTCAATACACATCCCATACATAGAGATAAAAATCATTCATATGGTGAACACCTGGTAACCGACATTAACAAGATGCATATATAAGAATATCCCCATCATTCCGGGACACCCTTCGGATATGATATAAATTTCGAAGTACTAAAGCATCCGGTACTTTGGATAGGGTTTGTTAAGCCCAATAGATCTATCTTTAGGATTCGCGTCAATTAGGGTGTCTGTTCCCTAATTCTTAGATTACCAGACTTAATAAAAATGGGCATATTCGATTTCGATAATTTAACCATAGAATGTAGTTTCACGTACTTGTGTCTATTTTGTAAATCATTTATAAAACCTGCATGTATTCTCATCCCAAAAATATTAGATTTTAAAAGTGGGACTATAACTCACTTTCACAGATTTTTACTTCGTCGGGAAGTAAGACTTGGCCACTGGTTGATTCACAATCCTATAACAATATATACATATATATCAAAGTATGTTCAAAATATATTTACAACACTTTTAATATATTTTGATGTTTTAAGTTTATTAAGTCAGCTGTCCTCGTTAGTAACCTACAACTAGTTGTCCACAGTTAGATGTACATAAATAAATCGATAAATATTATCTTGAATCAATCCACGACCCAGTGTATACGTATCTCAGTATTGATCACAACTCAAACTATATATATTTTGGAATCAACCTCAACCCTGTATAGCTAACTCCAACATTCACATATAGAGTGTCTATGGTTGTTCCGAAATATATATAGATGTGTCGACATGATAGGTCGAAACATTGTATACGTGTCTATGGTATCTCAAGATTACATAATATACAATACAAGTTGATTAAGTTATGGTTGGAATAGATTTGTTACCAATTTTCACGTAGCTAAAATGAGAAAAATTATCCAATCTTGTTTTACCCATAACTTCTTCATTTTAAATCCGTTTTGAGTGAATCAAATTGCTATGGTTTCATATTGAACTCTATTTTATGAATCTAAACAGAAAAAGTATAGGTTTATAGTCGGAAAAATAAGTTACAAGTCATTTTTGTAAAGGTAGTCATTTCAGTCGAAAGAACGACGTCTAGATGACCATTTTAGAAAACATACTTCCACTTTGAGTTTAACCATAATTTTTGGATATAGTTTCATGTTCATAATAAAAATAATTTTCTCAGAATAACAACTTTTAAATCAAAGTTTATCATAGTTTTTAATTAACTAACCCAAAACAGCCCGCGGTGTTACTACGACGGCGTAAATCCGGTTTTACGGTGTTTTTCGTGTTTCCAGGTTTTAAATCATTAAGTTAGCATATCATATAGATATAGAACATGTGTTTAGTTGATTTTAAAAGTCAAGTTAGAAGGATTAACTTTTGTTTGCGAACAAGTTTAGAATTAACTAAACTATGTTCTAGTGATTACAAGTTTAAACCTTCGAATAAGATAGCTTTATATGTATGAATCAAATGATGTTATGAACATCATTACTACCTTAAGTTCCTTGGATAAACCTACTGGAAAAGAGAAAAATGGATCTAGCTTCAACGGATCCTTGGATGGCTCGAAGTTCTTGAAGCAGAATCATGACACGAAAACAAGTTCAAGTAAGATCATCACTTGAAATAAGATTGTTATAGTTATAGAAATTGAACCAAAGTTTGAATATGATTATTACCTTGTATTAGAATGATAACCTACTGTAAGAAACAAAGATTTCTTGAGGTTGGATGATCACCTTACAAGATTAGAAGTGAGCTAGCAAACTTGAAAGTATTCTTGATTTTATGAAACTAGAACTTTTGGAATTTATGAAGAACACTTAGAACTTGAAGATAGAACTTGAGAGAGATCAATTAGATGAAGAAAATTGAAGAATGAAAGTGTTTGTAGGTGTTTTTGGTCGTTGGTGTATGGATTAGATATAAAGGATATGTAATTTTGTTTTCATGTAAATAAGTCATGAATGATTACTCATATTTTTGTAATTTTATGAGATATTTCATGCTAGTTGCCAAATGATGGTTCCCACATGTGTTAGGTGACTCACATGGGCTGCTAAGAGCTGATCATTGGAGTGTATATACCAATAGTACATACATCTAAAAGCTGTGTATTGTACGAGTACGAATACGGGTGCATACGAGTAGAATTGTTGATGAAACTGAACGAGGATGTAATTGTAAACATTTTTGTTAAGTAGAAGTATTTTGATAAGTGTATTGAAGTCTTTCAAAAGTGTATAAATACATATTAAAACACTACATGTATATACATTTTAACTGAGTCCTTAAGTCATCGTTAGTCGTTACATATAAGTGTTGTTTTGAAACCTTTAGGTTAACGATCTTGTTAAATGTTGTTAACCCAATGTTTATAATATCAAATGAGATTTTAAATTATTATATTATCATGATATTATCATGTATGAATATCTCTTAATATGATATATATACATTAAATGTCTTTACAACGATAATCATTACATATATGTATCGTTTAAAAATCATTAAGTTAGTAGTCTTGTTTTTACATATGTAGTTCATTGTTAATATACTTAATGATATGTTTACTTATCATAGTATCATGTTAACTATATATATATATATATATATATATATATATATATATATATATATATATATATATATATATATATATATATATATATATATCCATATATATATGTCATCATATAGTTTTTACAAGTTTTAACGTTCGTGAATCACCGGTCAACTTGGGTGGTCAATTGTCTATATGAAACATATTTTAATTAATCAAGTCTTAACAAGTTTGATTGCTTAACATGTTGGAAACATTTAATCATGTAAATATCAATCTCAATTAATATATATAAATATGGAAAAGTTTGGGTCACTACAGTACCTACCCGTTAAATAAATTTCGTCCCGAAATTTTAAGTTGTTGAAGGTGTTGACGAATCTTCTGGAAATAGATGCGGGTATTTCTTCTTCATCTGATCTTCACGCTCCCAGGTGAACTCGGGTCCTCTACGAGCATTCCATCGAACCTTAACAATTGGTATCTTGTTTTGCTTAAGTCTTTTAACCTCACGATCCATTATTTCGACGGGTTCTTCGATGAATTGAAGTTTTTCGTTGATTTGGATTTCATCTAACGGAATAGTGAGATCTTCTTTAGCAAAACATTTCTTCAAATTCGAGACGTGGAAAGTGTTATGTACAGCCGCGAGTTGTTGAGGTAACTCAAGTCGGTAAGCTACTGGTCTGACACGATCAATAATCTTGAATGGTCCAATATACCTTGGATTTAATTTCCCTCGTTTACCAAATCGAACAACGCCTTTCCAAGGTGCAACTTTAAGCATGACCATCTCTCCAATTTCAAATTCTATATCTTTTCTTTTAATGTCAGCGTAGCTCTTTTGTCGACTTTGGGCGGTTTTCAACCGTTGTTGAATTTGGATGATCTTCTCGGTAGTTTCTTGTATAATCTCCGGACCCGTAATCTGTCTGTCCCCCACTTCACTCCAACAAATCGAAGACCTGCACTTTCTACCATAAAGTGCTTCAAACGGTGCCATCTCAATGCTTGAATGGTAGCTGTTGTTGTAGGAAAATTCTGCTAACGGTAGATGTCGATCCCAACTGTTTCAGAAATCAATAACACATGCTCGTAGCATGTCTTCAAGCGTTTGTATCGTCCTTTCGCTCTGCCCATCAGTTTGTGGATGATAGGCAGTACTCATGTCTAGACGAGTTCCTAATGCTTGCTGTAATGTCTGCCAGAATCTTGAAATAAATCTGCCATCCCTATCAGAGATAATAGAGATTGGTATTCCATGTCTGGAGACGACTTCCTTCAAATACAGTCGTGCTAACTTCTCCATCTTGTCATCTTCTCTTATTGGCAGGAAGTGTGCTGATTTGGTGAGACGATCAACTATTACCCAAATAGTATCAAAACCACTTGCTGTCCTTGGCAATTTAGTGATGAAATCCATGGTAATGTTTTCCCATTACCATTCCGGGATTTCGGGTTGTTGAAGTAGACCTGATGGTTTCTGATGCTCAGCTTTGACCTTAGAACACGTCAAACATTCTCCTACGTATTTAGCAACATCGGCTTTCATACCCGGCCACCAAAAATGTTTCTTGAGATCCTTGTACATCTTCCCCGTTCCAGGATGTATTGAGTATCTGGTTTTATGAGCTTCTCTAAGTACCATTTCTCTCATATCTCCAAATTTTGGTACCCAAATCCTTTCAGCCCTATGCCGGGTTCCGTCTTCCCGAATATTAAGATGCTTCTCCGATCCTTTGGGTATTTCATCCTTTAAATTTCCCTCTTTTAAAACTCCTTGTTGCGCCTCCTTTATTTGAGTAGTAAGGTTATTATGAATCATTATATTCATAGATTTTACTCGAATGGGTTCTCTGTCCTTCCTGCTCAAGGCATCGGCTACCACATTTGCCTTCCCCGGGTGGTAACGAATCTCAAAGTCGTAATCATTCAATAATTCAATCCACCTACGCTGCCTCATATTCAGTTGTTTCTGATTAAATATGTGTTGAAGACTTTTGTGGTCGGTATATATAATACTTTTGACCCCATATAAGTAGTGCCTCCAAGTCTTTAATGCAAAAACAACCGCGCCTAATTCCAAATCATGCGTCGTATAATTTTGCTCGTGAATCTTCAATTGTCTAGACGCATAAGCAATCACCTTCGTTCGTTGCATTAATACACAACCGAGACCTTGCTTTGATGCGTCACAATAAATCACAAAATCATCATTCCCTTCAGGCAATGACAATATAGGTGCCGTAGTTAGCTTTTTCTTCAATAACTGAAACGCTTTCTCTTGTTCATCATTCCATTCAAATTTCTTCCCTTTATGCGTTAATGCAGTCAAGGGTTTTGCTATTCTGGAAAAGTCTTGGATGAACCTTCTGTAGTAACCAGCTAGTCCTAAAAACTGGCGTATGTGTTTCGGAGTTTTCGGGGTTTCCCACTTTTCAACAGTTTCTATCTTTGCCGGATCCACCTTAATACCTTCTTTGTTCACTATGTGACAGAGGAATTGAACTTCTTCCAACCAAAATGCACACTTTGAAAACTTAGCGTACAATTCTTCCTTCCTCAATACTTCTAACACCTTTCTCAAATGTTCACCGTGTTCTTGGTCATTCTTTGAGTAAATCAGTATGTCATCAATGAAAACAATGACAAACTTGTCAAGGTATGGTCCACACACTCGGTTCATAAGGTCCATGAACACAGTTGGTGCATTAGTTAAACCAAACGGCATGACCATAAACTCGTAATGACCGTAACGTGTTCTGAAAGCAGTCTTTGGAATATCATCTTCTTTCACCCGCATTTGATGATACCCGGAACGTAAGTCAATCTTTGAATAAACAGACGAGCCTTGCAGTTGATCAAATAAGTCGTCAATTCTCGGTAGTGGGTAGCGGTTCTTGATGGTAAGTTTGTTCAACTCTCGGTAGTCGATACACAACCTGAATGTACCATCTTTCTTCTTGACAAACAAAACAGGAGCTCCCCACGGTGATGTGCTTGGTCGAATGAAACCACGCTCTAAAAGTTCTTGTAATTGGCTTTGCAGTTCTTTCATCTCGCTGGGTGCGAGTCTGTAAGGAGCACGAGCTATTGGTGCAGCTCCTGGTACAAGATCTATTTGAAATTCAACGGATCGATGTGGGGGTAATCCCGGTAATTCTTTCGGAAATACATCGGGAAATTCTTTTGCAATGGGAACATCATTGATGCTCTTTTCTTCAGTTTGTACTTTCTCGACGTGTGCTAGAACAGCATAGCAACCTTTTCTTATTAGTTTTTGTGCTTTCAAATTACTAATAAGATGTAGCTTCGTGTTGCCCTTTTCTCCGTACACCATTAAGGGTTTTCCTTTTTCTCGTATAATGCGAATTGCATTTTTGTAACAAATGATCTCTGCTTTCACTTCTTTCAACCAGTCCATACCGATTATCACATCAAAACTCCCTAACTCTACTGGTATCAAATCAATCTTAAATGTTTCGCTAACCAGTTTAATTTCTCGATTCCGACATATATTATCTGCTGAAATTAATTTACCATTTGCTAATTTGAGTAAAAATTTACTATCCAAAGGCGTCAATGGACAACTTAATTTAGCACAAAAATCTCTACTCATATAGCTTCTATCCACACCCGAATCAAATAAAACGTAAGCAGATTTATTGTCAATAAGAAACGTACCCGTAACAAGCTCCGGGTCTTCCTGTGCCTCTGCCGCATTAATATTGAAAACTCTTCCGCGGCCTTGTCCATTCGTGTTCTCCTGGTTCGGGCAATTTCTAATAATGTGGCCCGGTTTTCCACATTTATAACAAACTACTCCGACACTACTTGCTCCGACACTACTTGCTCCGCCATTACTCGTTCCGACACCATTTGTTCCTTTCGTTCTATTAACCCCTGGTCCATAGACCTCACACTTCGCCGCGCTATGACCATTTCTTTTACACTTGTTGCAAAATTTGGTGCAGAACCCCGAGTGATACTTTTCACACCTTTGGCATAGCTGCTTCTGATTGTTGTTGTTGTTGCGGTTATTATTGTTGTTGGGATGATTGTTGTAGTTGCTGTTGTTGTTGTTGTTGTTGTTGTTGTTGTTGGGCCGTTTGTTGTAGTTGCGATTGATGTTGCGATTGTTGGGATAATTGTTGCGATTATTGTTGTAATTGCTGTTGTTGTTGTATTGGTGATTCTTATCACCGTTTTCCTCCCACTTTCTTTTGACTTGCTTCACATTGGCCTCTTCAACAGTCTTTTCTTTAATTCTTTCTTCAATCTGGTTCACTAGTTTGTGAGCCATTCTACATGCCTGTTGTATGGAGGCGGGCTCGTGTGAACTTATATCTTCTTGGATTCTTTCCGGTAATCCTTTCACAAACGCGTCGATCTTCTCTTCCTCATCTTCGAATGCTCCCGGACACAATAGGCACAATTTTGTGAATCGTCTTTCGTACGTGGTAATATCAAATCCTTGGGTTCGTAACCCTCTAAGTTCTGTCTTGAGCTTATTGACCTCGGTTCTGGGACGGTATTTCTCGTTCATCAAGTGTTTGAATGCTGACCACGGTAGTGCGTACGCATCGTCTTGTCCCACTTGCTCTAGATAGGTATTCCACCATGTTAACGCAGAACCTGTGAAGATATGCGTAGCGTACTTCACTTTGTCCTCTTCAGTACACTTACTTATGGCAAACACCGATTCAACCTTCTCGGTCCACCGTTTCAATCCGATCGGTCCTTCGGTTCCATCAAATTCCAAAGGTTTGCAGGCAGTGAATTCTTTGTAGGTGCATCCTACACGATTTCCTGTACTGCTAGATCCAAGGTTATTGTTGGTATGTAGCGCAGCCTGTACTGCGGCTATGTTTGAAGCTAGAAAAGTACGGAATTCCTCTTCATTCATATTCACGGTGTGTCGAGTAGTCGATGCCATTTCCTTCAAAATAGTCAAATGAAACAAGTTAATCATACAGAATATTAAGAGTAGTTAATAGTATTTCGTAGCATAATATGAACTCATTTATAAAAGCTTTTTCTTCATATTAGCATTTTATAAGTTTAAATTCGGGTAGTACCTACCCGTTAAGTTCATACTTAGTAGCTAATATACAATTCAACTACTACAATTCTATATGAAAAACTGATTATAATAATATTTTGCGTTCAAACTTTTATACAATATTTTACAAACTTACAATACCGCTTATTTTACATAAAGCATGAAATATAGCACACAATAACTTTGATACAAGATAGTTGTGAAGATAATTCTAGCTAGTACACAAGTCGTTCAGCAAAGGCAATAAAGACACGTAATTCATAGGTCCAGAAACAAGTCATGCATTCTGGTTTTACTAGGACTACTTCCCATCCTTGGTCTTGTGGAACATAACCGTTATGGCCGTTGATAAGACAGCGTGTTGTAACGTCTTCAAAGGGACGAGGGTTACGTAATGTCCAACAGTCCCGTAACAATCTAAAAACCTCATTTCTTACCCCAATTACCGACTCCGTCACTTGTGGGAACGTTTTGTTTAATAGTTATAGGCCGATGTTCTTGTTCTCACTTTGGTGAGAAGCGAACATTACTAATCTGTAAGCATAACATGCTTCTTTATGTTGCATGTTAGCCGCTTTTTCTAAATTACGAAGTCCAATATTCGAATATATTGAGTCAAAATAATTTCTTAACCCATTGCGTAAAATAGCATTTGGGTTCCCCGCAATATATGCGTCAAAGTAAACACATCGTAACTTATGGATTTCCCAATGTGATATCCCCCATCTTTCGAACGAAAGCCTTTTATAAACCAAGGCATTCTTGGAACGTTCTTCGAATGTCTTACAAACTGATCTCGCCTTAACTAGTTGTGCCGAAGAATTCTGACCGACTCTAGACAAGATTTCATCAATCCTGTCTCCGGGTAGGTCTCTTAAAATATTGGGTTGTCTATCCATTTTGTGTTTTTATACTGTAAAATAGACAAGAGTTAGCTTCATAAAAAAATACTTATTTAATACAAGCAATTTTTACATATATCATAAAGCATAAGCACACTATATTACATATATTACACCACACGAATACAACTATCTTATTCCGACTCGCTTGTTTCTTCTTCTTCGGTTTTGGTTCGTTTTGCCAAGTTTCTAGGGATATATGATGTTCCCCTAATACGAGCCGTAATTTTCCGCATTGGTTTAGAAAAACCTGGTGGTTTAGAGGTTCCCGGGTCATTGTTACAACTTAAGGACTTCGGAGGTTGACGATACATATAAAGTTCATCGGGGTTGGAATTATATTTCTCTATTTTTATGCCCTTTCCCTTATTATTTTCTTTTGCCTTTTTAAATTCAGTTGGGGTAATTTCTATAACATCATCGGAATTCTCGTCGGAATCCGATTCATCGGAGAATTGGTAATCCTCCCAATATTTTGCTTCCTTGGCGGAAACACCATTGACCATAATTAACCTTGGTCGGTTGGTTGAGGATTTTCTTTTACTTAACCGTTTTATTATTTCCTCCGCCGGTTCTATTTCTTCATCTGGTTCCGATTCTTCTTCCGGTTCCGACTCTTCTTCCGATTCCTCTTCGGGAACTTGTGAATCAGTCCACGAATCATTCCAATTTACATTTGACTCTTCATTATTATTAGGTGAGTCAATGGGACTTGTTCTAGAGGTAGACATCTATCACATAATATCAAACGCGTTAAGAGATTAATATATCACATAATATTCACATGTTAAAAATATATAGTTTCCAACAAAATTTGTTAAGCAATCATTTTTCAAGTAAACACGGTCGAAGTCCAGACTCACTAATGCATCCTAACAAACTCAATAAGACACACTAATGCAAAATTCTGGTTCTCTAAGACCAACGCTCGGATACCAACTGAAATGTCCCGTTCTTATTGATTAAAAACGTTCCATATTAATTGATTTCGTTGCGAGGTTTTGACCTCTATATGAGACGTTTTTCAAAGACTGCATTCATTTTAAAACAAACCATAACCTTTATTTCATCAATAAAGGTTTAAAAAGCTTTACGTAGATTATCAAATAATGATAATCTAAAATATCCTGTTTACACACGACCATTACATAATGGTTTACAATACAAATATGTTACAACAAAATAAGTTTCTTGAATGCAGTTTTTACACAATATCATACAAGCATGGACTCCAAATCTCGTCCTTATTTAAGTATGCGATAGCAGAAGCTCTTAATAATCACCTGAGAATAAACATGCTTAAAACGTCAACAAAAATGTTGGTGAGTTATAGGTTTAACCTATATATATCAAATCGTAACAATAGACCACAAGATTTCATATTTCAATACACATCCCATACATAGAGATAAAAATCATTCATATGGTGAACACCTGGTAACCGACATTAACAAGATGCATATATAAGAATATCCCCATCATTCCGGGACACCCTTCGGATATGATATAAATTTCGAAGTACTAAAGCATCCGGTACTTTGGATGGGGTTTGTTAAGCCCAATAGATCTATCTTTAGGATTCGCGTCAATTAGGGTGTCTGTTCCCTAATTCTTAGATTACCAGACTTAATAAAAAGGGGCATATTCGATTTCGATAATTCAACCATAGAATGTAGTTTTACGTACTTATGTCTATTTTGTAAATCATTTATAAAACCTGCATGTATTCTCCTCCCAAAAATATTAGATTTTAAAAGTGGGACTATAACTCACTTTCACAGATTTTTACTTCGTCGGGAAGTAAGACTTGGCCACTGGTTGATTCACAATCCTATAACAATATATACATATATATCAAAGTATGTTCAAAATATATTTACAACACTTTTAATATATTTTGATGTTTTAAGTTTATTAAGTCAGCTGTCCTCGTTAGTAACCTACAACTAGTTGTCCACAGTTAGATGTACATAAATAAATCGATAAATATTATCTTGAATCAATCCACGACCCAGTGTATACGTATCTCAGTATTGATCACAACTCAAACTATATATATTTTGGAATCAACCTCAACCCTGTATAGCTAACTCCAACATTCACATATAGAGTGTCTATGGTTGTTCCGAAATATATATAGATGTGTCGATATGATAGGTCGAAACATTGTATACGTGTCTATGGTATCTCAAGATTACATAATATACAATACAAGTTGATTAAGTTATGGTTGGAATAGATTTGTTACCAATTTTCACGTAGCTAAAATGAGAAAAATTATCCAATCTTGTTTTACCCATAACTTCTTCATTTTAAATCCGTTTTGAGTGAATCAAATTGCTATGGTTTCATATTGAACTCTATTTTATGAATCTAAACAGAAAAAGTATAGGTTTATAGTCGGAAAAATAAGTTACAAGTCGTTTTTGTAAAGGTAGTCATTTCAATCGAAAGAACGACGTCTAGATGACCATTTTAGAAAACATACTTCCACTTTGAGTTTAACCATAATTTTTGGATATAGTTTCATGTTCATAATAAAAATCATTTTCTCAGAATAACAACTTTTAAATCAAAGTTTATCATAGTTTTTAATTAACTAACCCAAAACAGCCCGCGGTGTTACTACGACGGCGTAAATCCGGTTTTACGGTGTTTTTCGTGTTTCCAGGTTTTAAATCATTAAGTTAGCATATCATACAGATATAGAACATGTGTTTAGTTAATTTTAAAAGTCAAGTTAGAAGGATTAACTTTTGTTTGCGAACAAGTTTAGAATTAACTAAACTATGTTCTAGTGATTACAAGTTTAAACCTTCGAATAAGATAGCTTTATATGTATGAATCGAATGATGTTATGAACATCATTACTACCTTAAGTTCCTTGGATAAACCTACTGGAAAAGAGAAAAATGGATCTAGCTTCAACGGATCCTTGGATGGCTCGAAGTTCTTGAAGCAGAATCATGACACGAAAACAAGTTCAAGTAAGATCATCACTTGAAATAAGATTGTTATAGTTATAGAAATTGAACCAAAGTTTGAATATGATTATTACCTTGTATTAGAATGATAACCTACTGTAAGAAACAAAGATTTCTTGAGGTTGGATGATCACCTTACAAGATTGGAAGTGAGCTAGCAAACTTGAAAGTATTCTTGATTTTATGAAACTAGAACTTTTGGAATTTATGAAGAACACTTAGAACTTGAAGATAGAACTTGAGAGAGATCAATTAGATGAACAAAATTGAAGAATGAAAGTGTTTGTAGGTTTTTTTGGTCGTTGGTGTATGGATTAGATATAAAGGATATGTAATTTTGTTTTCATGTAAATAAGTCATGAATGATTACTCATATTTTTGTAATTTTATGAGATATTTCATGCTAGTTGCCAAATGATGGTTCCCACATGTGTTAGGTGACTCACATGGGCTGCTAAGAGCTGATCATTGGAGTGTATATACCAATAGTACATACATCTAAAAGCTGTGTATTGTACGAGTACGAATACGGGTGCATACGAGTAGAATTGTTGATGAAACTGAACGAGGATGTAATTGTAAAAATTTTTGTTAAGTAGAAGTATTTTGATAAGTGTATTGAAGTCTTTCAAAAGTGTATAAATACATATTAAAACACTACATGTGTATACATTTTAACTGAGTCGTTAAGTCATCGTTAGTCGTTACATATAAGTGTTGTTTTGAAACCTTTAGGTTAACGATCTTGTTAAATGTTGTTAACCCAATGTTTATAATATCAAATGAGATTTTAAATTATTATATTATCATGATATTATCATGTATGAATATCTCTTAATATGATATATATACATTAAATGTCTTTACAACGATAATCATTACATATATGTATCGTTTAAAAATCATTAAGTTAGTAGTCTTGTTTTTACATATGTAGTTCATTGTTAATATACTTAATGATATGTTTACTTATCATAGTATCATGTTAACTATATATATATATATATATATATATATATATATATATATATATATATATATATATATATATATATATATATATATATATATATATATATATATATATATATATATATATCCATATATATGTCATCATATAGTTTTTACAAGTTTTAACGTTCGTGAATCACCGGTCAACTTGGGTGGTCAATTGTCTATATGAAACATATTTTAATTAATCAAGTCTTAACAAGTTTGATTGCTTAACATGTTGGAAACATTTAATCATGTAAATATCAATCTCAATTAATATATATAAACATGGAAAAGTTCGGGTCACTACATCATGATTCTTGAAAACATCTCAATCGATAGGATGAATCAACCGCACTTCATCTACGGAAGGAAAGATTTATGCATATAGTTATGCACCTGAGAAACTCTCGGCAACTGAGTAAAAGTTTAACACGTAGCCGCGTCAGATCCTTTGGCATTTATTAGCAAAAATAACTTTGCGATCCCTTTTCAAGGTAGCCAATTTTGTCACAGCTTCAGCAAGTCAACTTCGAATTTTCATTCGAAGTAGCCTTACTATAATCCTGATATATACGATTACCCTTTTGATACCGGAGAATTCTTTTATATTCTACCATATTACCAGCAGATATACCAGCAACCTCGTTACTTCTTGGCTTAAATCTCTCTGACAAATCACGATATTTATTCATTGAAACCCTATCATATACTCATTCCCATCTTGTAACGAGAACTGCCATACCAATTACCGGGAATCAGCAATCAGTACTTTGAAAACTTACAGCATATCCACATCAACAGTTACATGTATCCATATAACAATTATCTCCTAGAATTACGATCTTCAATTCTGAAATTGTGAAAAGGCACCCAGTTTACAAATCGATACTCTGAATGTTGAAAAGGCTGAATGAAGCAGCAGAAACTGTAGGCAACCGTAAACGACCTTAGTCGTCAGAAGCTTGATGATAAAGAATAATATGTTGGAAAAGCTCAGAAACGTTGGAACTGGAAAACGGATAAAGTTAACCATGAAGGAGACCAAGGACAAATACAAGGACCATACCCTATATTCAAAGAATTCAGATAATTCTGGATCCGTTGAAATCTTTAGAGAATATCTTGCTCCGAAGTCATGTTAAAATCTTGCGGAAAATCTTTCTCCATCAACCATCGAACTTAGAAATTCCAAAATATCATCATCAATATCTTCGATATTTCTGAGGATATTTTCATAAATATTCTCGTCCGAAATTATATACCTCTTCGTGTTTCCTGTGTATCATTATATTGGAAACATTCAATAGAAAATTTTGTACCGAAAAGCAGATTATGCGAAACTATGAAGAAAGCCGTGGACAAATCACTAAGAATAAGTTTGACTTCAAAGAATCCAAATGATTCAATGTCTGCTAAAGTCTTTAGTGAATATCTTGCTCCTTACTCTAAAGCCTTGCAGATAATAGTTTCTATCATCCGCTGATCTTAAATATTCCGAGATATTATCGTATCTTTCGTTATAAATATCCTCCATATTTATGGAGATATTTTTATAACTATTCTTATCTGAAATCATTAATCTCTTCATGCTATCAGTATTACATCATATAGAAACTGTTAGTTTCTATATTCTGTAAACTTTCGAGCTAAAAATATGAATGTTATTGAAGTAATGTTGGGAACTGATGCATGGGTTAGTATAATATAATGACACTTGATCAACGTGATTATATTACAGTAAGTCATGCTGAGTTTCTAATGGGACGTGATGATTCACAGATCCTAATGTCATCACGTGCCATGTTACATAACTCTTGCATTAGGCTTAACTTCTGAACATATCAAGAAAGTATATTCTTGATAGTTCTATTCTCAGTGATTCTGGTAACTTGATAAATCAAATCGTGCTAATACATAAGTTCTTATTTAGAACACGATGTTTATTCGAAATTCCATACTTACGAATTCTGGACCGTTACTCGCTTTACTAGAGGTCGGGAGGATAATAAAAAGGCAAAGAGCTCCAAAATATAAGAGAAAATATAAAGCCCAACAACAACACTGGAATTACAAACCGTGGATATCAGTGTGTATAGCAATATAAAGACATGGGAGGATTATAAATACAATAATCCCTAAAGCATAGTAGAAATAAATGGATTCCTCCGGTGGAAGTTGGAAAAGGAGAATGATTGTTGCGATAATCAGGATAAGGACAAGGATCAGAACTGGATTAAGCATTTTCACGATCTTTTAAATTTGGGAATTGAGTATTGAAGTGGTGAAAATTAATGGAACGGAACAGGTAAAAATTTATAGTGAAAATATCAGACAGAGGAATAAAGGCAGATCATCGCATTTAATTATAGAAATCTTAATTTCCTTATTCGCCGAAGAAATCAAATCTTTCAGATTTCTAAGATTTTCTATAAATCCCTTGAATTCCGAAATTCAACTAAGACAACGTCAAAAGCTAAGACGCACCGTATTTTCTAATTTTCACCGTGACTACGTCAAAAGTTAAATCTCAATCTCAATCTCAATATGTTGTGACAGCTTCATTCGTACACTTCACCTAATCGAATTGTTTTATCTATATTAGTCATTAATGATAAAACTCTATTTATCAGCTCATATTCGTCAGGAAAACATATTTATGGTTAGCCATGACGACCTCACTCAAATTTCGGGACGAAATTTCTTTAACGGGTAGGTACTGTGATGACCCGGGAATTTTCGACCAAATTTAAACTTAATCTTTACATGTTTCCGACACGATAAGCAAAGTCTATAATGTTGAGTCTCAAAAAGTTTGAACTGTGCAATTGACCTTCAACCATCCCGACGATTCATGAACAAATGTTTGTAAATAAATATGTCTATATAAATATATATATTTAATATATAAATATAAGTGTATATATAATATTTTAAATTAATAAAATACACTTTAATCAATTGGAGTTAAAGATGTAAAATAATATATAGAATAATTAAGTTGCAATAAATATATATATATATATATGTAAATATATGAATTCTATACATAAGTCATAATATATATATTGTAATATATATATAAAATTTATAAATATCAAATATTCAATATATGTTATTGTATAATGTATATTATACAATTAGTAAATATTATATAAATAATAAATTGTAATATTAATATATTAAATGTAATTACAAGTTGAAAATATAGTTGTTATAGTAATATCTTTATTACTTTCATTATTACTATTTATATTAATATTAATATCAATATCAGTATAATAAATGTTATTAAAAATGGAAATATGTAGCTTGTTATATCTTCATTATTATATTACTAAGTATTATTATTAGATATTATTATTTATAAAAATCATTAATTTAGCTATCATTTTTATTATTATAAAAATAATACAAATTATTATTATCATTAATATTATTATTAATATTATTATTATTATTATTAACATTTTTATTAATAACTATTATTATACTTGATATTAACATTATTATTATTATCTTAATATTATTAATAATATTAAAAGAATTATTATTATTATTATTATTATATTTACTAATTAATTATGTATTATATATATGAAATCAAATAACAAAATCCAATCGGTTTAACTTATCTATCGAATTATATATGATTTGATTCCCTGTCTCTAAATTATTATCCACCAATTTCAACTCTATTACCAAACCAAGTTGTTACACATTGCTGTCATCTATCAAACACCTTTATCTATTATATCCCTTCTATATTATGCATATCTTAGATCTTGGATATATATACAAATATAAATCGATTAATCAATAACACCCACTTGATAACAACTCCATTACCATAACATTATATTGATAGTATTTTCTCTCTGTTCCATTTGAAATTGATATGGTTAGCAGAGAACAAACCAATACAACACCATGAGGCACCATCAAACTTCTTCGACCATTCGAACCTAAGTACTTCTTGTATCCTTGTTCTTTATTGCTACAACAACTCCACACTTGTACATCACCTGAGAACCACCATCTTTTATGTTCGAGATCACAATTTCATCACCACAAAACTTTCTGTTTTATTTATGACTCATCTCAAAACACCATGAAAACCATGTAAGTCTTCTGTTGTGCTAACCAGTCCGAATGTCCACAACCACTATTTCCTGCTACTCACCTACATACCATCTTGAACACCACAACCACAGACCATCATAACAAACTCATGAATTAACAAACTCATTACCTTTCTTTCCTTCTTTCTTTCTTTCTATTCTGTTTTCTGTTGCTATTCCCGAAAGACACTACCATCAAACGTTTTAATAGCTGCTAAACGGAAACCTTTCTTTAACTGATGTGCTGCTATTTTTTTTTCTCTGCATAATCAAATAACAGATATCATTAAATCCCCCTATTAAACTACTACAATGTTTTAAATTTCTGTTTATTAAATATCACCAACGAAGCCTGCATTTGCCTCAACACCAACCTCTTTCATATAAACGTCATCATGAACATTACCAAAGATTTTAATATAGTTAGTGAAAGAAATCTTAGACAAAGATTTAGTTGCAACACATACCTTTAATTTATTTGCTGCAGCTCTAGTCTTGATGATAACGAGGATTAGACCCAAACCACCACTTCTGTTGCTGTTTCCAACCTGTTTTCTGTATTAGTAAGCCTAAAATAATAAAATTAATATTATCAATTAGATTATTATTATTATTATTATTATTAAAAAATTATTATTTTTAATATTATAAGTATAAGTATTATTATTTTGTTATAATTATTATTACTATTACCAATGCTATTAATATTATCATTATCACTATTAAAATCTAATCATTTTTTTTTCTTATTAAAGATTACCATAAACATTATAAATATAACTAATATTATTATTATTATCAATATTTTAAAACATTATTATTATTACAACATTATTACCCAAGCAAAATATATTATTTGCCTATATCATAAATATACTAATATCACATAAATACCATGTTTTTAATAATATCATTTATAGTAAGATAACATTAATTAAATTATATATCATATGCATATTATAACATATTATTATAAGTATTAATATGAATATATAAGGATGTTAGTCTTAATACGATATAAACTTAGTTGATTAATATTATAATGTGTTAATATATATACATGATATAGGTTCGTGAATCCGAGGCCAACCCTATACTTGTTCAATATCGTTCTATGTATTTTTACTACAAAATACATTAGGTGAGTTTCATTTACCTTTTTACCCTTTATATTTTTGGGCTGAGAATACATGCGTAATTTTTATAAATGTTTTTACGAAATAGACATAAGTAATCAAAACTACATTATATGATTGAATGATCGAAATCGAATATGCCCCTTTTTATTAAGTCTGGTAATCTAAGAATTAGGGAACAGACAACCTAATTGACGCAAACTCTAAAGATAGATCTATCGGGCCCAACAAGCCCCATCCAAAGTACCGGATGCTTTAGTACTTCGAAATTTATATCATGTCCGAAGGAGGATCCCGGAATGATGGGGATATTCTTATATGCATATTGTGAATATCGGTTACCAGGTGTTCAATCCATATGAATGATATTTTTTGTCTCTATGCATGGGACGTATGTTTATGAGAAATGGAAATATGAAATCTTGTGGTCTATTAAAATTATGAAATGATTATTTATGTTAAACTAATGAACTCACCAACCTTTTGGTTGACACTTGAAAGCATGTTTATTCTCAGGTACGAAAGAAATCTTCCGCTGTGCATTTGATCATTTTAAAGATATTACTTGGAATCATTCATGACATATTTCAAAAGACGTTGCATTCGAGTCGTTGAGTTTATCAAGATTATTATTAAGTCAATTATAGTTGGATATATTATGAAATGGTATGCATGTCTGTCAACTTCAGATGTAATGAAAGATTGTCTTTTCAAAACGAATGCAATGTTTTTAAAATGTATCATATAAAGGTCAAGTACCTCGTGATGTAATCAACTGTTGTGAATCGTTTATAATTGATGTGGACTTCGTCCGGATAGATTAGGACGGGTCCTTTCAATGTAACTATTATAAAAGTAAAATTGAAGTATTTAGATGAGTTCCTATCATCAAGACATTAATTTTAGACTCCGAATTCATGTCATTTCGATTCTCGGAGCTTAAGATATGATTAAAATGGTGTTATGTGAAGATTGAACTATGAAAACGAATTGAACCAGGTTTGGTCCGACTTTGTGACCATTTTTAGAGTCCTTTAGGTTTACTAGTGTGTTAGGATTGATGATGGGATGAACTTTCATGTTCGGGTCATCGAAATCCGAGCCACGGATCACCTGTTATGACTAAAATACGTTTTTGAGCGGATTAAAGGTCCAAACTGATTAAGAGCTGTAAGTCACGACTTGGTGACTGTTCTTGGGATGTTCTTGAGCACACTAATATGTCGGGTGGTTTGGTTAGGCGAAGATATATATATAAGGCTCGCCGAAAACTGATTCCCGGGGCTCAAGCTATGACCCGATGAACTTTTGATTAAAACTTATGGTTATTAAATAAAAATTATGATATGAATAATGATTTTCATTATTATTAAATTACTTATGATATAAAAAGTAATTATTATAATTTAAGACTTGTGATATATATTTATTATATCATTTAATTATTACTTATGATTTAATTAAACTTTTAATTAAACTTATGATTAATAATACTTTTATTATTAATGGAAAATACTTATGATAAGTATTAAACTTATATTATGAAATTATTATAATAAGACTTATAATAAGGATTAATTAATTATTTAATTATTATAAGGCTTAGCTATTATTTAATTATAATTTAATTATTAAATACTTATGATTTAATAATTATAATTAGAAACTTATGATATGATTAATAATTCATTATTAATTAATAATACTTATGATATGATTTAAATTTTATTATTAATTAATAATACTTATATTATGACTAATATTTAAGTAATTAATTAAATACTTATGTTATATTAAATATATCATTTAAACTTATGTTAACTTTAATAATTCATTTTAATTTAATTAAACTTATGTTATGACATAATTATACATATTTAACTTTAATTAACATTATAACTTATATTATTATTATAACTTATACTTTTAAAATTAATGTTGACTATGTTTGACCGAGGTTGACTTTTGAGTTGACTTTCGGTTGACTTTGACTTTCAGTTGACTTTTGTTGACTTTCTAAATAAGGAAACTTTCCTAACTTAAAACTTTCTAAAAATAGAAACTTTCTAAATTTGGAAACTGTAACGTCCTCCCAATAGGGTCTGGAAGGAACGTCACTAATATCAAAATATACCAACATATTATAATAAATGAGAACAATACTAAATGATGAATTTAACTTTAATGAGTACGCAGCGGAAAATGAAATATCGTTATAATGACAGGAATAACAATATCATAAATGTTCACATGCAGAAGTAATAAATGCGATATCTCTTGATCCTATGTCCAAGTAGCATCACATAAGCAGTAAGTATAAGAGCTTGAATCAAACAGCACCTGAGACAAAACATGCTAAAGTGTCAACCAAAAAGGTTGAGTGAAGTTCATAGGTTTAACAAAAAGTTTGTCGTTGTTTTAGACCACAAGATTTAGTTTGTAAAGTTGATCTCCCGCAGGATCAAAAAGTTATGCCAATGCGTGATATTTAGACTAAACGTTCAAGTTTGCCCCATGACAAGTTGTGTCTGTCCTTGTCGGTTTAATTTCATTATTAAGTAATACAATGACTTGGTCAAATGTATCGGGGACGTTACTCCCGATAGGCCTACCCCCAATAATTAAGCATGCCGCAGCAATTAAAAATATCACTGTAGGGACTTAGTCGGACATAGCCGGGTATAGCATAGTTTAACAGTTTGGTACTTGTGTCTAAAGTGTAAAAAGTAAAAACAGCATGTGTCTCACCCCAAGTAAAAGTAAGTAAGTTTGCTAGCAATAAAGAGGGGCTATGAATTCACCTTAGTAAGTAGAGAGAGTGTTATTCCTCGGAATAAAGAGTTGAACGAGTGAGCAGGAAAGTCAACCTATTGACATTTAAGAGTAGTTAAGTGTTTTGCCCATGTTTAAGTTTAAGTATGTGTTTAAGTATAGTTTGTTTTACTAAGTTTCTATTCCTAGTAAGTTACTATTTTTATAAAGTTTCCATTTTTAGAAAGTTTCTTATTTTACTAAGTTTCTATGACTAGAGAGTTTCTACTTTTATCAGTGTTTTCCATTTTAGGATACTTGTCGTATTAGATAAGCTTCCAATCACCCCCTTCCCTTCGAATGGCTAATTTAGATCTAGGGGCTTGAGCCATAGGACCCTTTAAATCGGAAATCCAAACCCTCTGCCTAGAATCTCATAGAAACCATTCGTCAAGAAAGTTCGAAGATCTATACATCTCTAATACATATCCCAAAATGTTTTTATGTTACAATATAAGTAGTAGGTTATAGGTGCTAGTAATAGTAATATTGTATACATGTTATTTATTTTATTTTTAATTGCATATAATTTATAACATTATTTACATGTTTCGGTAAAAATAATAACCGAAGTAAAAAGTAAAAAGTAAAAAGTAAAAAGTAAAAAAAATAAAAAGTAAGAAAAGAATACTTACTAGTAGTAATTCTTCAAAGAGAGAATGAGAGAAATTTTGGTGTGAGTTTGAATGAGAAATGAGGGGTATTTATACTTGAAAAAATTAGGTAAAAAGAATAAAATAATTAAAATAAAAAGAAATATTTTAATTCTTAATGGGATTTTAAAATTAAAAAATATTAAATGTTAGGTCATGGGATAATGCACAAAATAAAATAATAAAAGTAGTTTTTCCATTACAATTTTTAATTAAAAAGTAATTTATTTATTTTTCATTTATTTTAAGGATTTTTTTTATATAAATAAAAAAATTGATTTAATGCTTTTCCAAGAATATTTGTCAATAATATTTTATTTTTTATTTTTATTTTTTTATTTTTGTTTTATTTAATTAATAAATACAAATTTTGCATAAAAATAATAAATAATTCGGTATTTTGTATTTTTAATAATAATTATGATTTTAATTATTAAACTATAGTTTTAGTAAGTTTGTAAATATTATTACATTTATATATAATTGAATTTATTATATAGTTAAATATATAATACATTAACTAAATAATAAAAGTGATACAAAGTTTATATACTTAGTTAAATTATGTCAAATTATATAAATTAATAATATATTATTTATTTAAGCGTACATTGTTGACTAAAAATTACTATTCGGTCAATATTTAATTGTATATAACAACCCTTAATACATATAGTCAGACATATAACCCTAGGATTAATTCAGTAATTTAGAAGTCGAAAAGTGAGGGTTGTTACAGTACCTCCCCGTTAATAAAAACTTCGTCCCGAAGTTTTAGATAGACTTCTCGGATGCATCAGCGGTTGAGAAGAGATGGGGATATTTCTGTTTCATTTGGTCTTCACGTTCCCAGGTATGTTCGGGGCCTTGCGTGTTTTCCAAAGGATAGAATATTGTTTTGTTTCAAGCGTTTAAGTCATACAAACCATAATCTCTATAGGTTCTTCTACGAAGTGCATTTATGATTAATGCAGAGATCATTCAAAATGATGATGTTATGCAAGTCATTTCAGTAAATTGGATACATGAAATGTGTTATGAATAATATTGAGCTCATTTAAAACCTTGAGCGTTTATGCTGCAATATTAGGCAGACAAAACAGAGAGGAGTTCATGAAAATCATAGTCATGAAATTTGATAGAGATCGTCATTCTTTATAACAAGAATGATGAATTAGAGTTTTATCGACATTAAATAATATGGATAAAGTAATTCGATTATAGAAAGAGTATAAACGAAGCTATCGTAAAAGAGTAAATGAGAAATTAAATGTTCGCCTTAACTTTTGACTTAGTTACGATTGATTTCCGAATTTCAAGGAATTAAAGAAATCTTCGAAATCTTTATAAGATTTGATTTTCCGGTAATTACGGAAATTAGGATTTTCTTTAATTAAATGTGGTGAATTGCCTCGATTGCTGTGTCTGGAATTTTTGCTATAAATTAGCTTCTTCCGTTTCATTATCTTCACCACTTATATACTTTCTTTCTCAATTCATACTTCCAAAAGTTTTGTTAATATGCTCAATCCAGTTCTTGTCTTTGACATTATATTGGTTATCGCCACAATCATCCTTCTTTTCCAACTCCCACCAGAGGAGTCTGTTTACTTCTACTATGCTCTAGAATTTATTGTGTTTTTAGTTCTCCCGTGTCTTTATATTGCTATACGCATTGATATACACGGTTTGTAATTTCAGTGTTGTTATCGGGATTTATATTTTCCCTTATATGTCGAAGCTTCATGCTTTTGTAAAGCAAGTAACGGTCCAGAATTCGTAGGTATGAAATTTCGAATGATCATGATATTCAAAGCAGAAGGAAAGGTAATAGCACGATTTGATTTGTCATATTACCAGAATATCCGGAAAAGACCGAATTATCAAGAAAAATATTTTCTTGATATGTTTAGAGTTTAAATAGATAAGAGTCATGTAACATGGCAAATGATGATTATAAAGTCTATGAATCATCATCTTCCATTAAAAATTTAGCATGACTTACTGTAATATAATCACGTTGGCCTGACGTCATTATATTATACTAACTCATGCTTCAATTCCCAACACTACTTCAAATCATTCATAATTTAAACTTGAACTTTACAGAATATAGAAACTAAAACAGTTTCCTTTATGATGTGATAAAGATATCGCAAAGAGATAATTAATTGCTGACAAGAATCGTTATAAAGATATCTTCAGAAATATAGAGGATATTTATAACGAAAGATACAGTGATATCTCAGAATTTCTTAGTTCCAATGACGAGGAAAATTCTTTTGTTTCCTCTGCATTTAATGTTACCATATCTGAATCATTGGTTATCAATCCGAGATGGTTTCAAGAAATTTTATTTTTTAGATGATTAAACGCTGATTGTAATCGTCAACGGATCTAATGGTTAACGAATAGGCGTTGTTGATGATAATTTCGGTGGTTTGATGTGATAATTCATCATAGAATACGAATGAATATAATTCATGAATGTAGTAATCTTTAGGAAGATAACACCTGCTAAAGCTTTACTTGAATTCTGGTATGTTAATTTTAGAATGTGTAATTAAATTTGTATGAAAATGATTGTGTATCACAGTGAAGGCAGTGAGTATAATTAATGATTTATGAATCGAAATTGAAGAATGTACAGTGTATTTATGTGAGATGTAATATTTCTCGGGTATTACCTACCCGTTAAAATATTTTCACAATTAACAGTTTTTACAATCTTTATGAAGATATACGTTCATATATGTATTCTTCAGATATAATCATGGATTTAATGAGTTATTATATATTAAACTCATTTGATTTGCTGTTTGGAACGAGAGTAAATAATCTCCAAAATCTTAGAGATTTCATAATTGTTGCGAAACATTTCGCTAATGAAGTTATGAATCAATACATTCATCGTTATACTTGATTTATTATGAAATGGAGTTTATTGTGCTGAAGCAGTGATTAACAATTGTTAAGTCATTAGCGAAGGGTGTACATCATAGCATATTAGTGATATGAATTAACCAAGTAGTACATACTAGTTGAGATTCTCACGTAATTGCTTAGTACGACAAGATTTATTATTGTTTCAAATCATATATATATAAGGTATACATATATAATTCTTCACGAAGAATGAGTCAATACATCTTAACTCTTTATTGCTAATATTCCTTGGTATCTATGGGGCGTATCATGTTGATGTTTGAGGTACTGAGTGTGTTGTTGAGGTGGGGGATGCGAATGTTATTGTTGATGAAGCTGATGCTGTTAGTGGTGATGTTGATGGTACTGGTGGTGATGCTGGTTATGCTGCTGGTGCTGCTGCTGGTGTTCGTAGGTTTCGCACCAGATTTTCCAGAGCCACTACTCGAGCGCGAAGCTCGTTGACTTCTTCTATTATTCCGGGATGATTGGTGGTTGGAACAAGGGGGTGAATAAGATCTAGAATCTTCGATATTATATATTCGTGACGGGATACCCTGGAAAGAAGAGAGAAAATGGTGTTTCAGACTGGTTCGCCGGTAAGCGCTTCAGGTTCTTCGCCAAGAGGTGAATTCGGTTGGTGGAAGGGATCACCTTCTTCTTGTCTCCATTGATTGAGTCGGCTACGAACCCATCCCCAATTCATCCAGAATAGATGATGGCTGATTGGTTCGTTTGTTCCGGTTACGCTGCCGTGGGAGCTTGAAGAGTTTAAGAAATTCATATTATATGTTTGGAATAGGGTTTGATATGAAATGGGTATTGAATACCGAATGATATATTCGTCTCCTTGAATACGTATTTATAGCAAAAAGATTTCCGTAATTTACGGAGGAAATTTAGGATAAGTGGTAGACAAAGTTTATAGACATGATAATATATGATAAGATATGATGTGTCATCCATTTATGTAATAATGGTGGTATGACGTGTTGAGATTTGTAACCAGATATTGATTAAAGAATTTCAATTCTTATACTGTGATAACCCAATAATATTTTCCGGTTCGCAAACCGATGCATAAAGGCATAAGATACGTGAGTGTTTGAAGTAGTAGCAGGAGCTTGTGGACGAACCGTTATCTTCAATAACATATATAAGTTTGATAAACTTGATAGGTCATAAGTTTGAAAAAAAAAATTAAGTGGAATAAAGATGAATATGATATAAACGTAACACTTTATTTTATTAAGAACAAGGCTTTAAACAAGCCTTCTTATTACACGATTCGGGGATAGAAATAGTTTAAGGCCTAGCCTTTGCATAGATAGAAAATAACTAGGAAATATTAAGATTGAAGTAGTCTTCATATTTCTTCTTCTCGTCCTCAACCTCCTTCATAAACTTCTCAAACTTGTCGTTCTTCTCCTTTTGTTCCTCATAAAGATACTCGATGTTATCATAAAGATTGGAAACATCATTGTTGATTACATGGTACTTGTGGTCCCTCATAGAAAGTTGATTATTCACGCGATTTTCCTCCATCTTCAATCTAAAGTCAACATCTTCTCTTAGGTAGGAGAGATATTGCTTCCCCCATCGGGCATTTCTTGTAAGGGTGCAAACCAAAGTCCACATCGGTCATGGGATAAAACAAATGTATGTATATAATCTCTTTTTTTAGCTCAGCATTTTCCTCCATGAGCTTCTTGATCGCTAGGTCTTTTTCCTTCATTTGAGCATCGATCCTTGCAATATGGCGAATAAGGTCATCGGCAGTTTTTCACAGATTCATGAGCTCGTACTTGGCATCAACTTCATCGTAGGAAGGAGATCGGAATCTTTTCTTTGACGGCCCAGTTTCTTCAAGACATTTCCTCTTGTCTTTATTCCTTGGGGTTGGATAGTATTCAGGAGACCCATGTAACTTTATAATAGTATTTGGGCTATAATTTGGTGATGGAGGACCATCAAAGCCATAAGGTGGGCTTTGGACTGGTCTTTCAGTGGAAGATCTTTCAGTATCTTTTTCGGTTAGCTCGAAAAGATTCATTTTGTTCGCTTGATGAGAATTAGACATCCTAATATTAGGAAAGAGATTTTGATTAGAATCTTTAAGTCAAGTATATTAAAGCATAATCGTTAAGATTATGGAGCAATCTTAAGTGCTTTAATTCTAAGGCAGGAAAGGTTATAGTTTTTTAGATTGCTAAGGCACCCTAGCTAACAAGTAAGGCACACATAAAATGCAATCCTGGTTCTCTATAACAGCCTGGTTATGCTCTGATACCAATCTGTAACGTCCTCCCAATAGGGTCTGGAAGGAACGTCACTAATATCAAAACATACCAACATATTATAATAAATGAGAACAATACTAAATGATGAATTTAACTTTAATGAGTACGCCGCGAAAAATGAAATATCGTTACAATGATAGGAATAACAATATCGTAAATGTTCACATGCAGAAGTAATAAATGCGATATCTCTTGATCTTATGTCCAAGTAGCATCACATAAGCAGTAAGTATAAGAGCTTGAATCAAACAGCACCTGAGACAAAACATGCTAAAGTGTCAACCAAAAAGGTTGAGTGAAGTTCATAGGTTTAACAAAAAGTTTGTCGTTGTTTTAGACCACAAGATTTAGTTTGTAAAGTTGATCTCCCGCAGGATCAAAAAGTTATGCCAATGCGTGATATTTAGACTAAACGTTCAAGTTTGCCCCATGACAAGTTGTGTCTATCCTTGTCGGTTTAATTTCATTATTAAGTAATACAATGACTTGGTCAAATGTATCGGGGACGTTACTCCCGATAGGCCTACCCCCAATAAGTAAGCATGCCGCAGTAATTAAAAATATCACTGTAGGGACTTAGTCGGACATAGCCGGGTATAGCATAGTTTAACAGTTTGGTACTTGTGTCTAAAGTGTAAAAAGTAAAAACAGCATGTGTCTCACCCCAAGTAAAAGTAAGTAAGTTTGCTAGCAATAAAGAGGGGCTATGAATTCACCTTAGTAAGTAGAGAGAGTGTTATTTCTCGGAATAAAGAGTTGAACGAGTGAGCAGGAAAGTCAACCTATTGACATTTAAGAGTAGTTAAGTGTTTTGCACATGTTTAAGTTTAAGTATGTGTTTAAGTATAGTTTGTTTTACTAAGTTTCTATTCCTAGTAAGTTACTATTTTTATAAAGTTTCCATTTTTAGAAAGTTTCTTATTTTACTAAGTTTCTATGACTAGAGAGTTTCTACTTTTATCAGTGTTTTCCATTTTAGGATACTTGTCGTATTAGATAAGCTTCCAATCACCCCCTTCCCTTCGAATGACTAATTTAGATCTAGGGGCTTGAGCCATAGGACCCTTTAAATCGGAAATCCAAACCCTCTGCCTAGAATCTCATAGAAACCATTTGTCAAGAAAGTTCGAAGATCTATACATCTCTAATACATATCCCAAAATGTTTTTATGTTACAATATAAGTAGTAGATTATAGGTGCTAGTAATAGTAATAGTGTATACATGTTATTTATTTTATTTTTAATTGCATATAATTTATAACATTATTTACATGTTTCGGTAAAAATAATAACCGAAGTAAAAAGTAAAAAGTAAAAAAAATAAAAAGTAAGAAAAGAATACTTACTAGTAATAATTCTTCAAAGAGAGAATGAGAGAAATTTTGGTGTGAGTTTGAATGAGAAATGAGGGGTATTTATACTTGAAAAAATTAGGTAAAAAGAATAAAATAATTAAAATAAAAAGAAATATTTTAATTCTTAATGGGATTTTAAAATTAAAAAATATTAAATGTTAGGTCATGGGATAATGCACAAAATAAAATAATAAAAGTAGTTTTTCCATTACAATTTTTAATTAAAAAGTAATTTATTTATTTATTTATTTATTTATTTATTTTTCATTTATTTTAAGGATTTTTTTTATATAAATAAACAAATTGATTTAATGCTTTTCCAAGAATATTTGTCAATAATATTTTATTTTTTATTTTTATTTTTTTATTTTTGTTTTATTTAATTAATAAATACAAATTTTGCATAAAAATAATAAATAATTCGGTATTTTGTATTTTTAATAATAATTATGATTTTAATTATTAAACTATAGTTTTAGTAAGTTTGTAAATATTATTACATTTATATATAATTGGATTTATTATATAGTTAAATATATAATACATTAACTAAATAATAAAAGTGATACAAAGTTTATATACTTAGTTAAATTATGTCAAATTATATAAATTAATAATATATTATTTATTTAAGCGTACATTGTTGACTAAAAATTACTATTCGGTCAATATTTAATTGTATATAACAACCCTTAATACATATAGTCAGACATATAACCCTAGAATTAATTCAGTAATTTAGAAGTCGAAAAGTGAGGGTTGTTACAGAAACTTTCCAAAAATAGAAATTTTCCTAAAATAGAAACTTTTCAAAAATAGAAACTTTCCAAAAAATAGAAACTTTCCAAAAATAGAAAATTTCCAAAAATGGAAACCTGCTAAAAATAGAAACTTTCTAAAAATAGAAAGTGTGTGTCCGTACGCTGTTCCGATCAAATTGATGCATGTTGAGTATTGTTCTATGTCTACTTGCAACATGTACAATAGCTATCATACTAAGACTTGACCTAAGTTAGTTATTTATATCGATCTGCTTTATTTATAGGTCGGTGTTGTGATCATTCCTGATCACTTTACTTCGATTGATGTTCGCTTATTTGTATGGTTACTTCGTTTGCTATTAAGGTGAGTTATAGTCCCATTTTTCTATTTTAAATCTTTTGGGATGAGAATACATGCAATTTATTTTATATTTTTGGACACATGTGAAAGTTGGTTTATATTATTCTTTGTGAGTTGAACAAAAATATTCCCTAGTCTGGTAACTGTAATCACTGGTTTCTACTGGTGAACGCGAATCCTACGGATAGATCTATCGGGTTTGACAACCCCATTTCGAGCTAGTCGCGCTAGCAATTTATAATCGGAATGTTTAGTACTTCGTATTTTGTTATAGATACACTTGTTCGGTGTATATTATTTATTGTGTTTGGCAAGGGTAAATAAATGGTTAAGTGGTTACCAGGTGGCTCACGGAAAATGGAATAATGTTTTTATATGTTTTTAGCATATATTTTTGTGGTCCAAAAAGGAGTTTTTATGTTTTCAAACATAAATTTTTATGGTTTAAATTAAATATTGTTTGCAATATTAAACCTATAATTCACTCAACATTTTTGTTGACAGTTACTCGCATGTTTTATTCTCAGGTTCATGATTGATTGCTTCCGCTGTGCTTAGAGAGTCTGCATATTTATGATGGCAGCTTTTGTTAAACAATAACTTGCATTCTATTTTGATACTTTAATAGTGGATGTTGTTGACTTTGTTTTGGTCAACTTTTGGTTAAGTAATAATGTATGGTTTTTCTAAACTTACATATTTTGGTAGATTTCCTTTATAGGAAATCATTTTTAAACAAAGAATGCAAGGTTATTTATTAAATTCATATAGAGTTATGATCAAGCTGTGGGACCAAGTTAACGATGGTCATCAAGTGTACTTTGACGGGTCGTTAAACCTTCTGCCATAAAACCCTTGATTTAAAGAGAATCGACCTATATATAAGTGTGTAAATTATCCAGCATAACACCAAAAAATTTCATTGTTAGTGAATTTTATCAAAAGTTATTCAGAAACATAACATTAGAAATTACTTTATGTGCATCAAGTAAACTACTTACTTCAAGAACAAATTATTAAATGAACTATATATAGCAAAGAAATCAAATTGTGAAAACTAAAAAGGTAAAGAATAGAAGTTACACACCTTGTCTTCCGTAATCAAAGTTAAAGACACTATAATACTATAAGCTCCATTAAAATTTGGCAAGTTAAAAACTAAACCATAAGGTCTAAAGAACACGGAGTATCTTAAAATAGGAAACATGAAAAAATAAACAGGATTGGAGTTTTGAAATCAACTGAACAACAAAAAGACATGAGAGGTATAAACGTGTAAAGATACCATCGCCTTATCTCATGTTTCAGCGGCTTTAGATTCTGAATCAAAATTTAGCAATCAAATAGTAAAATGAATATGAAATTTCATGCTGAAAATTTACAAAACAAAACACACAAATATAATATCAGAATTGCATATTCATGCCCATTGATATGATTCAGTAATAGATGATAGAATAGAGGAAGAGAGATATTGAACTTGTATGTTCTGTGTGTATTATTCAGAGTATTGTGCCTTCTATATATAGAAGGTGTAATTACACTAAGTATCCCTAAACTATAACTAGAACATAACCTTATACAATTATAGTTGTCTAATATTCCCCCGCAAGCTAAGGGCGGGATACGACTTGTAGCTTGGATCGTAATAGAAGAAATCTTGGTGAGGACAACGGCTTGGTGAAGATATCAGCAATCTGATCGTCAGTAGTTATAAACTGAACTGAAAGTTTTTGTTGAGCAACTCTTTCTCGAACAAAGTGAAAATCAACTTCTACATGTTTTGTACGTGCATGAAAGACTGGGTTAGCTGAGAGATACGTAGCGCCAAGGTTATCACACCATAAGGTAGGAACTGATTTAACAGGCACACGAAGTTCACGTAATAAATCTTGAAGCCATGTTAGTTCTGCAACTGTGTCAGCTAGGGCCTTGTATTCAGATTCTGTTAAAGATCGAGAGACAGTCTTTTGTTTTCGTGCAGACCATGATACTAGGTTTGAACCTAGATATATAGCATATCCTCCCGTGGATCGACGGTCATCTGGACAACCTGCCCAGTCAGCATCAGAGAAGCTAATCAGTGAGTTGTATGTGGAATCAGTGTAGGCATGAAGCACTGTTCCAGAGCCGTGTATAAATCGTAACCCATAATTGGCAGTGCCCTGTAAGTAACGGAGAATTCGTTTAACTGCTGACCAATGATTTATCGTGGGACAATGCATGTACTGACAGACTTTATTGACTGCGAAAGTGATGTCCGGTCGAGACAATGTAACATACTGAAGGGAACCTACAATTTGACGGTATTGAACGGGGTTGTCAAATGTTGCACTATCACCAAGAGCAAGGTTTGCGTTGGTTGTCATGGGAGATGAAACCGGTTTAGCATTAGATAAGTCGGCGCATTCCAAAAGTTCATGTATGTATTTGCGTTGTGATAGGATCATGTCGTTACCATTCCTTGTGACTTCAATCCCGAGAAAATAAGACAAGTTACCCATGTCTTTAATAGCGAATGAGCGGCTGAGACTTTGTACCACCCTATCTATTTCCTTTGTATCGTTCCCTGTTAAAATAATGTCATCAACATACACAAGCATATATAGAAGAGTGTTCCCATTAGAGTAGATGAATAAGGAAGTATCCATTTTCGACCCATGAAATCCAAGAGAATGAAGTGCTGTAGAGAGTCGATGAAACCATGCTCTAGGTGCTTGCTTTAATCCATATAAGGCTTTGTGAAGGAGGCACACATGATTTGGTGTAGCTGAATTGACGAATCCCGGTGGTTGTTGTAGATAAACTGTTTCGTGAAGATCACCATGTAAAAAGGCATTTTGTACATCAAGTTGCCTGAGGGACCATTTCTGAGACACAGCCAAGGAGAGAACAACACGAATGGTTGTTGATTTTACAACGGGGCTAAATGTTTCCTGATAGTCGATGCCTGGTTGTTGCTGAAACCCTTTAGCAACTAAACGTGCTTTGTAGCGTTGTACTGCCCCTGTTTGATCCCGTTTTAATTTGTATACCCACTTGCAATCAACCACATTAGAATTTGGAACACTAGGTACTAGTGACCAAGTACCATTCCGCACCAACGCTGAATACTCTTCAGTCATGGCTTTACGCCAGTGAGGATCTTTGTTAGCAATGCTAAAGTTTGCTGGTTCAGTGTCGGACGAGGGACCTCTTGTATGATAAGAGGTGGCCTTATGTTGGTGGATTTGTTTTGGATTGGGGCGAAGATTGGCTATTCGAGAACGAGGAGGTGGCTCAGTGTTTGTGGAAGTGGTGGCAGTAGTAGCAGTAGTCTGAGGTAGTTGGTTGTGAATTTGTTTAGGTGGTTATGAGGAGGTTTTTGAGCGACAATGATATGTGTGAATGATAGGTGGTTCGATCGTGCCGTGTACAAGTGGTGTAGTGGTGGTATTTTGTGGTTCTGGTGGGACAGAATGAGTTTTAGGAACTGTGGAAGGTGAATCTTTAGTTTGTGAGGTAGGATTGTATATTTAGAGATGCAGGAATTGACTGGATGTGTAGAAATGGTTGTATCAGATTGTTTAAAAGGAAAAGATTGCTCATTGAATCGAACATGACGGGCTATATAAATATGATCCGACTTTGGGTCGAAACATCGATTGCTTAAAGGTGGAGTAAACATCAGATTTGAGTTTTAATGGGAAAAACCACATAAATCGTGAAAAGTGATCAACACACAGCAAAAAGTATTTGTGACCATCGAAGGAGGTAACAGGCGCAGGTCCCCATACATCACAAAAGACTAAATCCAAAATGTGCGAACTTTTATAAGTAGATGGTAATAGATAAAGTTTAGAGGATTTTCTAACATTACATGAATCACAAAAGGTGGTTGTAAACTTATTTTGTAAAGGCAAATGATATTTAGATAACATAGACTTCAAAAGTTGTGGATGTGGATGTTCGAGTCTTTGATGCCATGTAATTGAAGATGCACGGGTAGTGGAGAATGCTACTTTGTGAACTGGTGAAGACTGAGGAAGATGGAAGGAGTAAAGACCACCATTACTTGGACCCGTGAGGAGGGTAGTGTGTGTAATCTTGTCCTTCACAGCAAAGAAAGTTGAGTGAAATTCAAAATACACATTGTTATCAAGACAAAACTTTTGTACAGAAAGTAGTTTATGTTTTATTTCAGGAACATGAAGTATGTCTTTGAGAGAAAAGGTTTTGTTTGGAGATGAAAAATGTGAGGAACCAACGTGTAGAATGGGTAAACCCTTACCATTGCCAACATGTAGATTGTCCTCACCGTAGTTGACCTCGGAGTTGCCAAAGTTGGATAGCTCTGGAGCAACATGATGACTAGAGCCTGTGTCTGGGATCCAAGAGGTTGACGCTTGGGAGCGATATTCTGTAAAGTTGGCTGAAGGTGACTGTCGTCTCATAGTAGCAGGGTTACGATTAGGACATTGAGATGGGATGTGCCCAATCCCACACCTGTTGCATGTGCCAAAAACTGTGTTTTGATTAGAAGCCCAGTTAAATGAATTTCGATTACCTGCTTGATTTCTATTGTTATAGTTGCCTCGTCCACGTCTGTAATCACGTCCACGACCACGGTTATTGCCAGATCGGTTAGTGTACATGGCTTGTGCAGCCGGTGTATGGGCAGGTTGAGCTTGGAGTCCAAGTTGAGATAAAAGCAATTGTATGGCTTGAAGCTGATCTGTTTGTGAAGCGGGCAAGACATTATTAGGAGCTGGTGAATTGCGACTTTGTGTGCTAGTCGTGAATGCTTGAGCCGAAGGAATGTCGGGTACAGATTTCTTGATCATGTAGTCGTGGTCTGATAGCAGACCATGAAGGTCTACAAAGGTAGGGGCTTTTCGCGGTCCAGAAGGCTTGATTTTAAACCGTTGTATTCCTCTCGTAGTCCTGATATAACTAGCATCACCAAATCTTTTTCTTTCATCTTTTCACCTATGTTAGCGAGCGCAACATCGTATTCTTGAGTCCTAGTTAGGTAATCTGCGGTTGTTTCATCTGGCTTCATCTGTAGTCTGAGAAGCTGGGTTTTCAAAGTGTATTCTCGAGAGGAAGTGTGAGGAGCGTAGGCACGTTCAAGGGACAACCAGAGATCACGAGACGTTACTCCTTGAACATGTTGGAATGATGCTTCGGATATGGTAGAAAGGAGGAGCATTCTTATATGAGCATCATTAGAGACCCAATTAATGTAATTGGGGTTTGGTGGTTGAGACTGTGTTTCTTCATCTTTTTCTGATGATGGTACATTTGTAGGTGGACAAGGGATTGTGCCATCAATGTAGTCAAATAATTTGTTGGTGACGAAGAACGGTTCAACCATGGTCTTCCATTAACCATAGTTCGTGGAAGATAAGGTGAAACCAAATTTGTGAGAGTTGTGTGCGGCTTTCTCTGTTGGAGTAAAGGAAGCTAGCATTGCCATTTTCAGATATAGAAAAAAAAGATAAGGTAATAATAATTTTTTATTTATTTATTTTTTTTTTGTCCTTTTTTTTCTTTTTTTTTCTTTTTTTTTTGGTTGTCCTTTTTTTTGTTTTTTTTTTTAACTTAAAAGAAGATAAAAAAGTAAAAGTAAAAGTAAATATCTAGAGTAGGTAGGAGAGATATAAAAAGAAGATAAAGGGTTTAAAACTTCATTCTCTCTCTTTCTTTTTTTTTACTCTCGTTCCAGACACAAAAATAGGACAGGCGGTGTACAGTGGCGGCCGGCGGCGACCGGCGGTGAATAGTTGCCGAAAAAAGCTGAAAATTTCAGCGTTCGGTCGGAATTTGATTCCGAGCGTATTGGTGTTGGCGGTTTTCTCTGATTTTGGCCGGATTGATGTAGATCGAAAAAGAAAGTCAAAAATTTCTGGCGGCTGTGGTGGCGCGTGTGGTGGCAGTTGCGGCTGAAATACTTGTGCGTGTGTTCGGAATTTAATTCCGCATGTAGTTGTGTTGGTAATTTGGCTGATTAGGGTTGTATTGAGTTGCGGTGATTTTGTGGGTTACCGGATTTAGTTGTTATGACCTGAAAAAGCTCGTTTCTGATGTGAACGTTCCGACAACGCTGCATTCACAGAGCATACTTTGAGTTTTAAAGGTCAGTTTTTTTTTTTTTGTTGTTGTTGTTCCGGAACTGCTGCCGGAATAGTAGCTGCCGGAATTGTTACCGGAATAGTGGCTGCCGGAATTGTTGCCGGACTTAGGCCTTTACAGCTCTTGATACTATAATAGATGATAGAATAGAGGAAGAGAGATATTGAACTTGTATGTTCTGTGTGTATTATTCAGAGTATTGTGCCTTCTATATATAGAAGGTGTAATTACACTAAGTATCCCTAAACTATAACTTGAACATAACCTTATACAATTATAATTGTCTAATATTCGGTAGTAATGTAATTATGTATATGTATTGCCACTTTAGTTGTACTATAATTCCTACCAAAAACTACTTGAAACAAAAATAAATTGCAAACACTTAGCAAAGCAAACAACACTTACCATGAACTACTTTCATTCACCCAATGCCCTAATTTCTTATCGAATTCCGTTCTATTCTACGTTGGAACTAAAACTTAACGAAATTCGACCCTCTCATGACCAAATGGGACCTCAGTTTCCACACTTAATAGTCTTAAATTAAATATGGAAACATGTATATAATCCAAATCCAAAATCAAGTAAAACAAAAACCTAAAACCAACCAAATATAACTCCAAACCAAACAAATATAACAATACCCAAACCCTAAACTAAAAGAAACGAAAACTAACAATTTCAAGTCTAAATCTTTAATCTGCATAGACATTGTATAAATTAAAAGAACCTGCAATATATATTAAAACCAAAACCCACAAAAAAAAAAAAAATTTGTTTAACAAAAAGGTGAAAATTAAATGTTAACATTATTCGAGTTGAAGAGATGGCAACCTGGTAGGGTTTAAGACTTCAACAAAATAATCACTAACGCATAATACCCGAAACTTAACTGACTGATTTACCTGATCGAAGTCGTCATCAAGGTTCTAATTTCAAGTTTTAAAAGCTAATACCACTCAAAGAAGCGACATCTGGTATTTGGTTACCTCAATATTAAACGACATCAGGTTGCATCGGTATAGCTGCCGGAGCTGCCATTGTTGATTATATCAAACCCTGAACAAAATTTAACGCAGATATATGTATAAGTTGATCTGAATCGATTTAGAAAAGAGTATATGTGAATCTATACCTGTAGACTGTAGAAAACAGAGATGAATGAGGAAGGAGAATGAATTGGGAAAAAGGAACCGGCTGTGATTTTAGGGATTAGGGTTACACTATAGAAAATATAAACACGACTGCTTTTTTTATTTTTTGTTAATTTTTTAAAAATTTAATTAATCAGTGATAGTGACATTATCAAAGTGTCTTAGATTTTTTTTTTTTTTTTTTTTGATTTTTTTTATGAAAGAAAAAGATTATTTATAATGTCATCATTTTAGTAATTTAATAGAATAGAATATATAGATAGATACCATATAGACAAAAAAAAAAAAAAAAAAAAAAAAAAAAAAAAAAACCCTCAAAGAAGCCCATTTGTCACCTCCCCTGTTGGCCAATGAAATTGCTTTATCATTTACGCAAATTATTACGGAGTATATAGTTAAATATACACATACCCTTTTTGTATTAAAAAAAAAAAAAGTAAACGTTGTTTCTGTGGTAGTGGATTGAGTATTAAGATGCAAGGGTGCTGAAATTTTGAGTTATACGTCATCATGTTCATACGTCTTTACAACTAATAATAAACCTAAAACCCTAGATCATTACTCACAATCATCATCATCATCTTCTTCGTATTCTACTAGACTAGTACTAGTAGTATTTTACGCAACCGGTTTACTAATTCGAGGTCCGGTTCTAGGTCATCCAGAATTATTCGACTTACATCATTGAACCGCTCGAAAGGTATAATTACAACTGGATAATTATATCTAGTTTGATAGTAAAGCTCAATTAGGGTTTTGTTCGTATTATGCCTTTTGTAGAAATTGGAATAAGTTCAATTATTATATATATATATATGTATTATGTATTATTTATAGCATTGTGCTAGGCAACATTTGAATATTATTGATAGGTCAGGTTATATGATGTATTAAAGGCTCTTTCAAGTTTCAAGCCCTAATTTTTATTATTTTATTTGTTGTTAAGTCCTTCCCTGTTAGCACATGATAACTGGATAGATGCTCATTAATACAATCATGTTATTATCAACTTTTATTTACTGCTCACTGATAACTAGTCACAGATCAATTGAATAATGTAACATATAAGTTTATAAGCTGTACATTAAATCCGAATATGTTACTGCAAAGGTATAGGTTGTGAGTTTTAACACATTATAAACAAGTGTATGTTCATTACAAAGACTCTTAACTGACATAATCGTATGCTATTAGTAATGGTTGTTAAACCAATTATCTGTTGCAGTTATAAAGGCTGTTGCTACTCCATATTCGGCTGTGGAATTACCTCTTACAGCAGAGAACGTTGAGAGTGTATTGGATGAAATTCGACCGTATCTGATTGCAGACGGAGGAAATGTAGCGTTACATGAAATCAATGGAAACATTGTACGCTTGAAGCTACAAGGTGTTTGTTTGTGGTTCTTGTCCAAGTTCTGTAACCACCATGAAAATGGGCATTGAACGGCGTCTGATGGAGAAGATACCTGAAATTGTTGGCGTTGAACCAATTCCGGATGAAGAAACTGGTCTTGAACTCAATGAAGAAAACATAGAAAACTTATATTAACACTCTATCTTAGTTTTTCACATCTTAATCGTTTTACAAAACTGAATGAAGGAAACGTTGTTGATTTAAGTATTTGAAATACATTAGGTGCTAGAAGAAATACGTCCCTATCTTGTTGGGGCAGCAGGCGGATCGGTAGAGCTGGTGTTCATAGAAGAGCCAATAGTGAAGGTACGCTTAACGGGTCCCGCTGCAAGTGTAATGACAGTAAGAGTAGCCGTGACTCAAAAACTACGTGAAAAGATACCTGCTATAGCTGCTGTTCAACTTTTACAGTAGATACGTTCATATGCTTTATCTGAAACCATACAAATACCAAATAGCTTGAAACACATGAAGACAGTGAAGAAGTGTTGTTCAACTTTTTCTGTGATTTTTAAGTAATTTGTTGATAGAGATAAAATTACCAAAGTATATGTATGTTACAGAAGTACAGTTTTTGTTATTCAGTAAGATGCATATGTTTATTGAATCTTCTATGGATGATAGCTTTAGGTCTTCCACCTGAATGAACTGGTTTCTACAGGCTTGGAATATGTTGCCGAGTTATGTATAGGAGGTAGTTAGAAAGATAGACGAGTCGATCAATTATCAAGTACAATTGCACTGACATTTGAGGATTTATATCACTCTAAAGTTAAGAAAGAAGAAACTTGTTCTCCTTAAATAAGCACATCTATTTGTGTTTTGCTTTGCCATTATAGAACTTTCATTTACCTTGTTAAACTTGTTCATGTTACGAATTACACCGTGTACTTTGAGTGCATCTATGTTGCTCGAACTTTTAAAATACCTCATGCGAATTGAAGTAAACGTAATTAAACTCGAGGCTTTCACATAAAATGGCATTATATAAAGTGATTGATATGTAAAGAACAGCTCAAGTCACAAGGATACAAGTTATCAGCAATACAGTTTCTACCTGTAAAGTTTATCCAAAACTTATCAAATTTTAGTTGGATTTTTTTGGGTGTAAAAATGAAAAATATATATAGAAGATACAACTTTCTTTAAAGATGGAAGAGTCTAAACGAAACAATATAAACTCAAACCCAGAACTCAAAACGAACAAAAGTAACACTAACACTAACTAAACAAAGATGCAAACACCGCATAATGCTAAAGACAAAAAAAGCAAAAACACCAAAATGAACGAAACAAAAGAGCGCTAATTCTAAACCCACTAACAAACCCACAACTAACATTGAGTTGTAGCTCAACTGGTAGTGGCATGCCTCCCTTAGCGAGAGGTTAGGAGTTCAATAATTAAAATGACACACACATTGTGACATTGATGAGACAATAATATCATATAACTTTCATTTGATTAATAAAATTATTATCTCAAACAACTTCCAGAATAAGATAAAACTGAATTCAATCTCACACAATTACAGCATGATTGATCTTGTGGGAAAGTTGAATAGACCATCATAACATAAGTGAATCAAGACAACCATCACCCCACATTCATCACCTGGAAGCCATTGACTTCCAATTGTCATATACATAAATTATGAAAGCATCAAGTGTGATTCGTTTTTTAAGCTTCCGCTATCAATACAATGGCAAAAGAGTTTGTTACTAATTCTTCCATCAAAACTAATCTAATGGCAGAAGAGCTTGATTACAGAATCAGCCCCGGCAGTGAACAACCATGGCTGCCTTGGGTGGAACTTGCAGTCCAACACACCTAACAAATATATATGCAACAAATCAGAGCAGGTGACATTTGCAATAGTGCATGTTATATTAAAAAAATAAAAAAAAATAAATGTTAGATTTATGCTAGGAACTGACCTCTTCCGTTAACACTTTCATGGCCACGAAGAATCTTCAAAGGAACAATAAGAGGGTTCTGATTTAAATCAGAATATACCATGCCGTGAAAAACATATGCTGTGCAATCATCACAAGCTGATGCAAATAGAGGGTAGTTGCGATGGAAAGCCACGTTTGTTATGTCTTTTTTGTGGGTTCTGCATTAACATATGATAACCATTAATACCTTACATAAGATGCAAATATAACCATGTTAAGCCCATAAATGAACAAAAAAAACATACTTAAGAATCTTGTAAGGTTTTGATGAAAGATCCATGTCAAACCAACATAACTTTCCGTCTTTACTTCCCACGATTACATTGTCTCCTGCAAGAAGAGAACATTTGCAAGTTACAACCACATTAATTATGTAAGTCAATAACAACGTTTATAGATGACAATCATAATTCTTATTAAAATAAATAGTATTAGAATATGCAACATTAGTATAAACTATATCTGGCAATCAAGACCCATACACCAAAAATTTGAGTCCACTGAGTCAACCATTTGGGTACATTGGGTCTCGATAAAGCAAAGGGAATGGGTCCAATATGGACGATCTTTAGTCATTCAATATGTTAGAAGGTCCATCTAGACCCGTTGAAACCCAATTCCAACCCATTATACAAAAAAATTTAAAAAGCTAAAAAAATAATAAAAACTATTTTTTTAAAGTAATAAAAAATACAAAATAAAAATAAAAATATTCTTTAAAAATAACCTTTTTAAGAAAAAATGGGTCTCGACCCAACCCAACCTGTTCGACCAGTTTGAATTTTGAGACCCGTTCGACCCATTACCCGTTTTGACCCAAACCCATTTGGGTCTCGACCCAACCCGACCCGTTTGCCAGGCTTAGTATAAACATACCACCAGGATGAATAGAGACAGATGAGATTTCCCGAACCCCAGCTTCAAGCTTCTTTATAAACTTCTGCTTTACCAGATCGTAAACACGAACATTCTTTTTGGTTGCAACAAAGAAGACCGATCGTGTTGGATGGAAGGTTGAACACACAGGTAGACCATGCAACTTGAATGGTAATCTTTGGGTAAGTTTCTTCGAGAGCAGGTGTATTAGTACTGATCTCGACTCACGTAAGCAATTAAGTCAAGATATAACAATCATGTGATCAAACCACATACAAGCCCAGCAAAAAGTTTTGAAATTCTTACAAAACATGTTTTTTGGTTTGTGTTTAAAATGCCTTATCACCCAGAAACAGGAAAATTATTTGAAATGAGTAAGCAATATAAACTGAAAATATGAAAAAGGATATCTGCAGGCATGACAGTCGAGAAATAGTCTCCTTTTCGATGCCATTCTACTGAAGATACAGTCTGCAATAACAAACAAGTTGAAATGTAAATTAAACTTAAAATCTTTTTTATAAAATTTTGTGGTACCAAATAATATAAAAGTACCTTAAAGTGCTTGATCCGAATTCCCTCATATTTATCATATTGAGACCAGCTTACACTGGACCCCGAGCTTTCTGAAAAGCAGTAAAACCAACGTTTCAGAAAATTCAATTTAGTACAGTAATAAAAAAAAAAGATTTATCCAAATAAAACTAACCAGAATCATCAGGTGGAGTTTCAACGTGCAGAAGATCTACAATCGTCTTATTTTCTTCCTTCTCTAGGCCAGTGTTCAAAATAAAAACATCTTGTCCCCTGCCATAAAATAATATAATATACAGATATGAATATAAATACACACACACACACATGAATACAGAACAAAAACATCTTGCACCCTGCCATAAAATAATATATAAATATACAAATACATATACATGATACACACACACACACACACACACACACAATGTTCACCCTATAAGATAAAGGCATAAACTTACATAACAACTGCCAAAAGAGGGAACTCGGGTAAAGGATTCCAAGCAACATGGTGCACAGGTTCACCAAGTTCCCAAATCTTAATACAACGACCAGTTTCAACTTCCCAAATACGAACTGTTCCGTCATGTGAGCCTGAGAGAAGTGAAAAAGTTAGTCGAGATCCCTAGCACATTTCAAATGAATTGCAAGGACAGAAAGATATTTCAATCAAAAAAATCTTACCAGAAGCAATATGTTGGCCTGTGGGGTCGGTACAGATTGATAAAACTGGACCCTTGTGGCCCTTGTACTCGAGATAACACGTTGTTGGGTAAGGTTGAAGATCTTTGGGATTTGGAAGCTTGGGTTTTAAAGATTCAGGGTCTATATTAATCTGGAAATATCAGCATCACATCATGTTATACTACTAAAACACAACTACTACGAGTTGTAAAGAATAATTTGCAGAGAGAAAAATCAAGATTCTGACACACTTACACGCTTCTTTCGTGCCCTAGGGCACAAGTAGAGATCCAAACAACGATCAAAAGCTTCCCTAACACTCTTTTCATAAGCTGGTACACTTCTCAAAGATGTGAATCTAGCAGATTAAAAAAAATGTATATATTATTAGTAGGCCATGTACCAAAACTAACAAAGAATCATTATAATGAGCCTCTAAATAGTGTTAAATTACTGTTTTGGAATAAACTTAGGGCGGTCCTCCTCAAACATGAGCTGATAAGCACTAATCTCTTCTTGTGTGGGAATGTATTCCAAAGACGGATTATACGATTCCTCATGCCCTGTGCAAGTTACAGTTCAATTTTGGTTATTACAAGGAACATGTTATGCAGTGAACCTTGCAATGGCTTATGGTATATAGGAATAAATCTATAAGAAGTGAACGAAAAAACTGAAACCTGGTAAATTAGGCTTTGGTGCGGGTATATACGATAATCCATGTCCTGATTTATCTGTTTCATCACCCCATAAGTCATATTTACGGAGTTCTTCTTTCGGCTTGTCAAGCTTAATCCACCCTTTTCTAATTGCCCTGATATATTTCACAACCTGGTCCAAAAACAGTCGGATAATGAACAGATAATACAATTACTTCCAATATATAGAGATTTGCAGGGATACACTATACTTCACAGCAAACATGAATGTGAAATACCAATATGTAACTTGTTCTTTAAGTAATGTACCTTTTTAGCTTCCCATTTAGAAGGAATAAAACGCCTCTTTGGTTCTGGAGCATTTGAAAGTGGATGCTTAGCACCATCCCAGGCAAACCAATCAACATAAGGCTGCAAAAAGGGTAGAAAAAATGATTAAAACCTAAAAAACCTTTGAATCAATAACAATCAAAAACACTATAAATCCCATTACACAACATTCATTGTAGTTTCACATGAAATAACAACAAAAAGGCACCAACCGCGTGAGGATCAAAGTCTGCATGAGGTGCTTTTCCTTTCAACATTCTGCGAATAACCTTAATGTCTTCTTTGGTAAGTACTACTTCTTCATCTTCAACATCATCCATGATCTTACGCCTGAAATAAATTATAAATTATATGTCTTATAGCTTAACCTATAATTTTTCACATTCAAAATTTCCAAGCAATAGCTAATTATAATTTATAACCAGCAGAAAGAAGGAAAAAAACAGTAATTTTGTGAAAAAGTTCTCCACCTACCAATGTTTTGAGTCATCAGTTCTAGCTAGAAATGAATCCAATTTATCTAGTCTCTCCTTTTTCTTGATTTTCCTTCCAGCAATATCGTATCCAATATGTTCCTCATCATTGTACCACTCAAAAGGAACATCTCCAATAGTGTTACGAGGACCAACCTATTAAAAAATAAAACATCAAAACCAAACATAAAGTGTATCAAAAGTCAACATGTTACAAACTAGAAGTATTATAATGAACCTCATCTTCTGATGAATCACTCTCGTCAACTATTTCACGAGAATCCTCACTTTCACTTTCATCTCCTCCATCGATACCATCTACTACTTCACGAGCATCATCACTTTCATTTTGATCTCCATCACTATTTTCATCATCATCATCATCATCATCCTGCATTATAACAAAAGAGATAGCCAGATATAACATTACTGAAGATGAAATTGGCTGAGCTTTTTTAAAATCTCATTGGCTTATTATATTTTGTAACACCTGGAAAGCCAGTCAGATGTTTTTTTAAGGGGGCAATGGAGGTTTAAATAAATTATCAGAAATAGTATAAGACATACAAATAAATTGGCATACCCAAATAATTCTTAAAAATACATTTTAACATGCATAAAAGAGAGTGAGGGCACAAGTATTTGATGATCTGATGACCAAAATAATAGAAGTTATTAAAAAGACATCTAATTCCATCTTGAGATTAGATTAGCAGTATCTGGGTGGCTCATCAATCATTAGATTGTGGTTTCATGTCTCAATTGAATTGATAGATAGGTGTATATGGTAGGTATTATGGGTGTATGAGTCTTTGTATTTCAAAAAAAAGATACCTGTACTACTCATTAAACAGGTAATTACTATATACCTCATCGTCTGAGTATTCACTTGATTCGGACCCTGATTCTGATGCTGATTTTGATTCCGACTCTGAACCCGAAATACTTGCAGACTCATCACCATCAGAAAAACTCTACAATCAATCAGATATACCATCAACAAACATACCAACACATATCAATTCTTGCAATATTATTGAACCTTCTAAGTGCACATAACAAAAGTAAATAGAGTAATGCTGACACACAGCCATTCAAAACTATCATATAGAAAACTACTAAAAGAATTATTAACCATCTTTGTGATGCATATATTCTTCTAAAGTTCATAATATATATCCATAATGAGATGTCAACCAACTGATTGTTTGTTAACAACATATTTTTATCATCAATCTCAATTCGCTGCAATAAAAAACTTAAACAGCAATCTGAAATAACAGAGCGCTGCCTGATAAGATCAATTTGATTCTAAATAACTTAAAATTCTATTCAACAAACACTAATTGCTGCAAATTGAAATTATAAATACACACAACAATGAAATATACCTCATAATCATCATCAGAAACAACGGGACTAACTATACTATCGCCTTCAGAATCACTAGCATTCAATACTTCTTCTTTCTCAATTGGCTTCAAATCCTTTTGCTTCAATTTTTTCCCCTCTTTCTTCATCTTCTTTGTTTTAGTTCCTGTACGGACGGATAAAAGTAAAGTTATGAAATTGTGGAACTGTAGAAAAGTTCACTATTAAAATTAATTAATCAGCCTTAAACCTAACGGATTTTAAATGAGCCTCGACGGCGGAGGTAGAGTGGGGTTGCCGGCGGTGATGCGGAAGCGACGGTTCAGCAGGGTTTTAGAACAACAAAGAAAAGCCCTAAAAATATTTATATTTATATGGCTAAGAGAAAACGGCAATAAATTATGTTTTTGACTCTTAAGTTTTGAAATTCTTAACTCAGCCACAATATATTCCATTCAGGTTTTTAAATTTTTTGTCTTTGATAGGGTAATTTTTTTTATTATTCAATATTACAATTACAATGTTAATTAACGAGTAAAATAAATCTGTTCGTTCGATTAACGGTCGGTAATTTTGATCAGTAAGTGATTGTTTAATATGACGTTTAAAAAATATAATAATGGAAAAGAATGAAAAAATATTATAGAGAATAGAGAAAACACATTAATTTTTTTTTTACCAAATTACCCCTGAAGTTTGTTGTATTCACGAGCTGCCACTATAAACAATGATAAGTCATGGAAATTAGTTTTCTATAAAAATTCTATAATAATGATGTCATTATTAACATATTTCTTTTGTTAAAATAAAAGAAAAAATAAAAGAAAAAAATCTAAGCATGATGGGTGATGTCATTAATCTAAATAATTTTGAATTAAAATTAAATTTTTATTAGTTAATTATTAATTATTATTATTAAATCTTATTAATAATTATTTTAATTATTAAAATTAAATAATTTTGAATAATTTTAATTAATTATTTTGAATTGAGTGCGAGAAGATATAAAAGCTACGCAGAAGAAAACCAATTCAAAATTTATATTTTACTTTACACTTTTAAAATAAAATGACTACCAATATTATCTCTTATGATTGAATGTGGATTGTCTAATATGCATTTTAAGTGTTTGCTGAAATGTTCATCTGACGAGTTTCTTAGTCGGACTCTGTGATTCCACGGGTCATTAAACTAAATCACTTTAGTATTTACGTTAACTTAATACCTAAAACATATCATTAAACTGTTTCGTTTAAACAAACTCGTGGTTCCACAGGTCATTTCACTAGTTGTGTACAATAAACCACTAATTGTTTACATATAGGAAATAACGAGTGGGGGCGATAGCTCGCGCGTTACTGCGAAAAACGATTTCGCTCCATATATTTATAACTACAATTCACATATCGACGATTGATACGAACTATTGAATGAAAACAAAACAATATATAGATTTCGTTAAATCTTATACCAATGAAGTTAAACAAACTATAAACAAAAACAGAAGCATTTTCACACAAGCTACATCAAATGGTTGCGCTTTATATCAGTTGATTGATTATAATAATAATAATAATAATTATTATTATTATTATTATTATTATTATTATTATTATTATATTAATAAGAGTAGTAAAATGAGTTATTGTTCATCATTAGTTCTCCAATAATATATATATTCATAATGATTTTTAGATTAAAGATATATAATTAAATACATATTTGATTGATTCGTTATATAGTTTTTTGTATTGACGTATTCATGTATTATACTAAAACTATAGATTAGCTTACATACTTTTTAATGTATTTAAAACTTTTGTAGGAATGAGGTGAATCGTCCAAATAAGAGGAGAACAAAAGTAAAGAAAACGAAACTCAAAAAAATGTATACCTAAGAAATAAAAATCTATTGTAAGTGTTCAACTTTAGTATTTATAGAAATAGAAAATTATATTGAGTTTTGACCACCATGGTCCAACACTATTTTTTTAGTGGTAATCTTTTACTACTCTGTCAAAAATGAATTTAACTAATTATAAAAAATTATTTTAATGTTTTATCAATCCTTATTCACCTTTATGTTACCTTTAGTCAACTTTGATAATGATAACATCAGGCAGTGAATTCAGGAATTTTAAATAAAAAGTTGTACATTATCATTATCATATTAACTACTACCTCCGTCCCTAAATTATTGTCCAGTATTTCATTTTGGGATGTCCCAAATTAATTGTCTACTTCCATAAATAGAAAGGAAAGGAGATATTTCATTGGTGGATCTGGAGAGAGAAGATATTTCATTGGTGGAGAAATAAAGTTAGTGGAATTTCCTAAAACTGTGTGTTTTTTGTCTGGGGACAATTAATCTGGGACGGAGAGAGTATTAGACAACAAATAGGAACAACACTTCTTCCCCCTCTTTTCCCACCTTCTTAAAATTTCTCAAAAAAATAACTATTAGACAACAAATATGAACAGTAACAAGGGTATTCCCGTTCTTTCACTCCTTCCCCCTCTTTTTCCACCTTCTTAAAATTTCTCAAAAAAAAACCTCACACTATTTCCAAAAATTAAAATCGACCCCCACACAGGGGTAAAGTGTCAAACACCTACTTTCATAAAAAAAAACTCATATTAACTATTAACTATTATGAATAATAACAGGGTTATTTCCGTTCTTTCACTTTTTTCCCCCTCTTTTCCCACCTTCTTAAAATTTCCCCAAAAAAACCTCACACTATTTCCAAAAATTAAAATCGACCCCCCACACAGGGGGTAAAGTGTCAAACACCTATTTTCATAAAAAATCTTCAAACACATATTTTCATAAAAAATCTTAAATAAACTCACTCAAATATTTAACGGGTCATATCTTCTCGCTCGCAACGAGTTAAATTTTTCCGGCACCATCGTTAAACTCAAAATAATTTTAGGAACACAATGTCACTAACTATACGCAAAACGAACGCTTTTTAAAAAACGCTAAATATTTGAGGTACTTTCCATACACGTTGATTTTGCGTTAAATTTTTAAAAGCCGACAATTCCATAGCGAAACACGGAGATGCACATATATTGTTAATTTAAAATAACATTTAAATCTTTCACTGATTATACCTATTAGTTCGACTCGAGTTGCGCTTCAACGACATCATCGTTAGCCACGAAATAATTTTAAAAACTAAACGCAATAAAATAAATTGAAAACCGAACCCCCGCCGCGAAGCGAGGGTTCGTAAGCTAGTTGCATCTAAAAATGTTGTACCTTGGCCTTATCTGATAGTTAAGTATTGTTGTTTTATTGTATGTAGATCTTATTATGTTTTATGTCTGCGCGTTCGCAGAAGTTTTCAACGCATACAATTTGTTTTTATGAAGACATAAGATGAAATAATGTCTTATTATGTCTGCAGCCTCGCAGATTTGAAATATGCTTACAAGTGATGTAGACAGAATTTGGTTTTTTTGTAGATATAAAAACAAACATTATTCACTATTTGGCATACAGATCTGTAGATCATAGATTCTTTACAGACATGGTCTGCATATCTTCGAACAAAAACATCTTAAAAAACAAACAACACTTTAGTGATGTGTTGGTCATGATTTTTTCTCGAAAAATAAGTAACCACCTACCATAGTCGTAAGTTGCATCCGGTTCCAAAATAATATGAAAACTTTAAACGTAGCAAAACCATGAGGACCAAGATAATAATTACCATCACCACAAGGAAAAAAATAATAGTGAAAACTTGTCAAACCAACCCTTCTAGAGTCATCGGAGACGCGTGGCGGCTCTCTCGGGATCGGAAATCGATGAAATTTCCAGGTTATGTTCGCAAAATTGAGAAGAATCTCCTAGCGTAGGCTGTGTATCGTGATTTTAAGTAGAAAGAATAGATCTGAAGAAGGAGCTATATCATAGTTTGATGGTAGACTAAAATTAGGTGGTAGCGAAAAAAAAAATAGGGGGATGATGGTATAAGAGGTAGTCAGAGTTGAATGAGTGTTATATTGTACAACAGTATAAAACATACTCCGTATTCAGATATAATATATTTGGTTATGTATGAAAAAATATTAATTGAATATAAGATCGATTCTTTTGTTAAAATCTCACATATTACCCTTGTGTTGTAGCTCACGTGATAGTGGTATGTCTCTCTTAGCGAGAGGTTAGGAGTTCGACTCCCGTGAGGGTGCAGTATTGCGCACAAGGTTGCACCTTAACCCTTGAATTTCACTCAAATGTGTCTTTCGCACATCGAGTTGCGGGGACAGTGGGGAAGGGGTTTTACCGCCAATACCTTCGAATTGGGCCGAGTTTCATCCTGAACAACAACTGAAGACATGTTATGCAATTGCAGGAGATGAACACGTGACTGATTAACATTGATTCTATTAAAAAAATAGTTTCCCTATATGAATCAATAAATAATTCGTAACAATCTTAGTGTACCTCTAAATTAGAATCCCGCTAAAACTTAAGATAAAGGAGTGAGTGGAAAAGCAGAAATGGATGAGACGTGCAAAGATGGGGTCGAACAAAATTCCTCAATTTTCTACCACTTCTTTCTTCCATAAATAAATCATTTATTAATTTCCATAATTATCATTTTTAATTGATTATTTTCCAAATTTCATCTCTTCCCTGATCTGAAGCAAACACTCCATCATAGGTCATACTCTCACCACACTCCAGCTGTTATCACCTAACTTATACTCCGTACATTATACTCACTTCAATCCACAAGATCTCCACTCAAAACCCTAAATTCCCAACACTCATTTCCTCAAAATTATATAAAAATTCGATCATCTTTGTAAAATGCACAAAAAATTGAGCTACCCACTATTCATTTCCTCTAACTTTTACTAAAGTTTGAATCTTTTTTGTTAAATAAACAAAAAAAAAAAAAAAATGAGGTTGTAAAAAGCAATAACTATAAAAAAGTGGTAATCTTGATTTTGGGTTGAATGGCTTCCTCACATAGCTGGAAAGATGCTTACAGAGGGATGTCATCTGATAATATTAAGGGTTTAGTTTTAGCATTGTCTTCTAGTTTGTTTATTGGGGCTAGCTTCATTGTTAAGAAAAAAGGTCTTAAAAAGGCAGGTGCTTCTGGTATTAGAGCAGGTAAAATTATACTTATTATTTGCTTTTGATTCACGAAATGATCCTGATTAGGTAATTAGGGTTTCAATATCTAGACTTTTGTTGACTCAAATTGGGAAATCTTAGACTTGAAATGGAAAGTTTGCAGTTAGATTTGTTTTTTTTTTTTTTGAATTTGCAAACCAGAGATCTGAAGGCAATCAATGTCGAATTCAAGATATTTTTAGCTGGGATTTTAAAATGAGTATAATTTATGACTGTAATTAGTTCATTGTTGATACGACTTGATAATATCTTCTGCTAGAGATGAAAATTATGTTATACATTATCCCATTTATTTATGATACTAGTTATGATTTCAGTACATGCTTTTGATAGCTCTGTAAGTTCATTTCCGCTAACAAGTTTTTACATTTTTTTATGCAGGAGTTGGAGGATATTCATACTTATACGAGCCTCTATGGTGGGTAGGCATGATAACGAGTGAGTGTTGAGTGTGTTTCCTTTTTTGTTTATTGACTTCTAATGATATATGTTTTATAAAATGTGGTTGGGAATTTGCTCTTTCATTAGTATAGCTTTACACTTAAGGTAAGATTATTGTGTAATTAGTGTAATATAATTTTTGATTTAAGTTATAAAATAGACAACAATCATATTTCCATCATTGAAATGGCTAATGATAGTACTTTCTATCATAAGTAAAATAGGTAACAATGTTATATCTGTATACTTGTATATATCTATTTGTTATCAATATATTTCTGTTTGACTCCTTTTAATTTTTAAACTCATCCTTAGTATCTGCTGTAGTCTGGAAATACTTAACAACCTGCTGCGGTATATAAAATATATTATTGTATTTTCTTGAATTTTTTTGTAGCTCTCAATTTTGACACTCCTCCCAAAAATGAATAATGAAATATTACGGTGCATTTAACGTTCGATTTGATCTAAATGTGAATACTAACGCTGCAATCCAATATTTCAACAGTGATTGTTGGAGAAATAGCAAATTTTGCAGCTTACGCATTTGCACCAGCTATACTCGTCACTCCTCTTGGGGCACTCAGCATTATTATAAGGCATGTCAAATCGTATTATCTCTTTGTACAAATTGGGTAATGGGTCAAACCAAATAATCTTTTTGTACAGGTTGGGTTGGCCCGAAAACGTTTAGCTCATAACTAATTGCATTTCTTGAAAATAGTTAGCATGCCTTATATGGTTACCAAAGTTATTTTTAACACTCATCTCTGATGAACCCATCTGTATGTAAATGGGTCAAAATTGTTACCTCTAAATTTACACATGAATCCTTTTGCTTCTTCCTTGTACACTTATTCACCATCAAACCATAATGCAGCGCCGTTCTTGCACATATTATGTTACGAGAAAGGTTACACATTTTTGGAATTCTTGGTTGTGTTTTATGCGTTGTGGGCTCCACTACTATCGTTTTACATGCTCCTCAAGAACGTCCTATCGAATCAGTCACTGAAGTATGGGATCTTGCTACCGAGCCAGGTAACAAGTTTCTCTTCCTGCATTTTTTTTTTATTCCATTAAAAAATTTGCCTTTTTAATTAACTTCAAGAAATTGTTTCCTTTTATGCAGCTTTTCTTCTATATGCAGCATTGGTGTTAATAGCTGTTTTTATACTCGTATTTCATTATATTCCCTCATATGGTCAGACACACATAATGTGCTACATCGGAGTATGTTCGCTCGTAGGTTCATTGTCGGTATGTATCATTAGTTGTATGTAAATTTTGCAAGCTTGCTTTTTTTTTTTCCTTTCCATTAATAATATTTATTTTATTATAATTATATTAGGTGATGAGTGTGAAAGCTATCGGCATTGCTTTAAAGCTTACTTTATCAGGAACAAATCAGCTAATATATCCCCAAACATGGGCTTTTACCTTTATAGTTTTGCTTTGTGTTATCACACAAATGAATTATTTAAACAAGGTAAAACTCTCGTTTGTTTTTTTCGATTTAATCATCCGATTTTGAAGGCAAACTAAACTAGTTAGGTAATTGTTATTGATTGCAGGCCCTTGACACCTTCAATACGGCTGTTGTCTCTCCTATATACTATGTTATGTTTACAACTCTTACAATCTTGGCGAGTGTGATCATGTTTAAGGTAATTCTTTTCCAGTTAGTGTTAAACTGAAATTCGTAGATGATTCGATATAAAAATATTATGTAAGAACAAGGTTACATTTGTGTGTTTTTGTTTTTTGAAAGGTGGTTACATTTTTATGTATGGTTTATTAGTTTACCTCGTTACATCCCAAGGATAAATAAGAAGTTAAGAACTTATTCATTTAAGGATGTGTTAACAGAATAAACAGTTAATAAGAATATCCTTTTTAAACTCGAATTAGCTGAAACACTTCTATACTATATGTTTCAACATTTGATTGCTTAGTTATGATTAACAATAGAAAACTAAGTGAACATGTTACAATAGCTATTCACATAACATGAATGCCGCCAAAGTTTATATTTTATATTTTATATGAAATATATATGGAGTACTAAATTTACGATTTATAATCCTAACTTTTGACTTTGCAATATTTTTGACTTAATAAGTTTTGATTTTTATGCAAAATTTCAGATTTTCTAAGAAGTTTTATCTATTATGCCAATGTCAATATTTTTATGGAGTTTGGTTTGTGGTATTAAGCATATTTATATTATTATTGTCAACAGGATTGGGATGGGCAGAATCCTTCTCAGATTATAACCGAGCTATGCGGTTTTGTGACAATCCTTTCCGGAACTTTCCTTCTTCACAAGACCAAAGACATGGTTGACGGTATGCTGCTTTGCTTTTTAGTGTCCATTATACCGTTTTAAAACTTAGCCCTACCAATAGATCTTTTTTAACCGTATCACTGGTTAGCTTATGGATTTTCACTACCATACATATAGTCCTACAACAATACAACGTTTTCAAATGCACCCCAAAACGATCAAGAATTAATGTCGGGGTACATGAAATTGATGAAATAGGAATTGGCTTGTTGCTTTCAAGTAGAAGTGACAATTTCAACCCATATGCTTCTGAAACGAGTCAAAGTGGGTTCAGTTTTACCTCAAAAATGGGCTGAAACTTGAAAGTTGCCCAAAGTTATTTTTCGATGCACACGGCCTCCTAAATTGTTTTTATTCAAATATTCAAATTGTTATTAACTTACTATAAACTACTCCGTGTATAGAAAAATGTAGTGAACAAGAAAGTGCTTGTGGGTCAACCAACTTGACTCGCTCAAATTTTTGTAATCAGAATTAGTTCTTGATATAAACTCAACTGCAGGTCCAATATCTCTGTCAACGAAATCTCCAAAGTACGTGGAGGATGAAGAAAATGGGACGATGGATCATGAAAGCATCCCTTTGACCTTGAGACGACAAGACACTAGCTGTATGAGATCTCCATAAAAGATTTTGTTATTTTTTGGTCATATATTTGTACAATTATTTATACCCAATCCACGACAAATCGTGCCCGTCGCTATGGACCCAGCAGGAACTATAGGAAATCATGCACCGGAGATCTTCTTTAGGAAGAAATTAGTTCCGGTTCCGGATATTGAGAACTTCCTTGTGACTTGTTAATACAAAATGTCTAATCTTCGATAACTCTGTACTTTGTTGTCAAAAGCCAATTTACAAAAGGAAATTCTTGTATGTTGTTTCTAGTTCTACTGTTAACAAAAACATTTGTTGTTAATTGAAGTTGCAAGTTGCAGAATTTGAAAGAGAACATATTCAAGTATGCGATAAGATTGATTTCCAATATCTAGCATTTGTCTAACAGCCTAAAAGGTCATGTTTAATTCCTGATTTGTGATATCTGAAATATAAACTTGCTAGCAAAATCTAAGATGAAACATCTGAAAACTTGTAGAAAGACTATAACATGAGGTCATGAACAAAGAACATATGGATCAACTGCAAAACATCACAACTATTATTTGAAGATCCGTTTCCTACAAACTAGTTCATTATACAATTCTTCAAATATTTCTTCTTACAACAAAAATCTAACAATTTTAGTTGTTCATGGTACAGACTTGGATTTAGCACCCAACTTTCTAGTTGCATCAGCAAGACACATCAGAATCACCATGTCATCATTTATTCCTGCATTTTTGCAGCCAAATGTCAATGCCCAAGAATATCACCATATAAATGCAGACGAGCCAATGCAATTAAGAATGAAGTAAAGTTACTGGTTCAAGCAAGAAAGGAAGTGTATCAATTATGTGTGTAAGTTGTGAGGGTAAAAAAGATGTCGCCAGTAGCCATGTTTAATATACGTAACTCATAGGTCCAAAATAAGTATAGTTAAACACTCAAAAGGGAACACAACGAAGACACTTTCTAAAGCTACAAAAAAACACTTAAAGACATTAATCTAACAGTAACAGCAGTAACATATCTGCGATTTTCGACCAAAGTAGTACACACCAAAAACAAAAAGATTTTCGACCAAGTAGTACACACCAGTAACAGCATACTCATACACTCTGTACTAGGATATACTATTTCCTTCAAATCTATAATAGTGCTTGCTCATTAGTCGGGAACACATTGTAGGAGTAGCTATAGAACACAAGTGAATTTAATGTAGTTATTAAAAAGCGAAACAAAGAGTCAAACTCACTACAATAGTTTTAGTTTTCTTCAAGCAATCGACAAAAATAGAACTTCATTCCGTGCTGCCCCCCCATGTTTGTAGTATACACATTACTTGTTTATTTGTTTAAGAAGACTAGAAACAGAGCCGCAATGAGTTGATTTATTCTCGCACTGCTCACAACATGATTGTAGTAACTGAATAACTTTGATGCACCTGTTAGCGTCAAAATAATATAATTCAATTACAGTAGAAAGCAAATTCTGCTTATAATTATAATTATAATTATAATTATATAAGTAATAATGAACAAGTTTCACATGGAAATTTACAATTCAAGAAATTTTACATTAGATAACAGATTCCACATATAAAGATCAAATACCTAATGAACTCGTTTGGATTTTCACAAGGTTTCAAAATAACGCATAAAATCTACCATAAGTTAAACACAACCTTAGGTTCATAGTGATCGATTCATTATATAATCACTATACTCTATCATAAGTTACATTTTCCTAAAAAGCAGTCAACGAGGAATAACGTAAACATATAACTCTATCGATATACAAATTTTACTCGGAGATGAATTTAATTCACAAATTGACCACAGATTTCTTTTTTGTTGCCAAATATTAATCAAATAATGATAAATAATGATATGTTAGGGTTTTGAACTTTCGATGCTATCAATCATGTAACACAAAGTAGTAGAGTAGAATAATGTAATTGATCGTCAAATTGATGATTGTATCTAGGGTTAGTGATAATCAAATAGATATGAAATTGACCTTTGAGGAAGAAAGTTATTTTTGGAGAGACACGCTTGAATGTCGCAGGCTTCCTTTTTGCAAGGTTCTTTGATTTCCTTCGCCATCTATCTATGAGTAAATGATAGAGAAATAAAAACAAGAAGCTGCAATTTGGGGTTTTAAAGTTTGTTATAAGGTGGCGGTGATTTTACGAGAAGGTAAAGCATACGTAACTAATTTGTAATGTGACACCGCTTCTAGAAATTCTTTTTATTTTTATTTTTTCAATTCGACAGGCCAATCCAAAATCCAAAATTATTACTCTGTATATTAATCCACTTGACTACTATTCATTAAATATTCACCGATAGCGACACATTTTGCGCTTTAATGACTTGTACGTTGCGCAGAGGGAAGTTGTACTCACAAGGAGTACTGCACTATTCATCTACACAAAGTTGTCTACTATTCACTAACTATTCACCGATATCGACACATTTTGCACTTTAATGACTTGTACGTTGCGCAGATAATTTTTTTTTTTTTTTTTTAAATTGTCCCTCTCATTCTTACCTACAAATTTTACTAAAAGACTGCATAAGGACGTTGGCTCTTTTTTTTAACTAATTTTCTTCAAAAAAACAAAACGATAAACACTTTTTCTCCTTCTTTTTCCCTACAATTTTTCGTACACTTTCGCCAACAACGACTCAATCGGCGCGGCAACGCGCGTCCCCCAAACACTAGTTGAAAACTAAAAGTTTGGATTTTCTAACGATAGGTGGATAGCCCTAAAAGGTATGCGAAATACAAGTTACAATTAAAGAGTTAAGGAATTCATAAAATTATATTTTAATTCTTTTTTAGAAATAATCGTTCAAATTTCAAGTATATTCAACTACAGTATTATTCAAAAGGTTATTTCATTACATTTATATAATACTATAGAAAATTTTTTAACGACAAACTCTTAAAACTATCATTTTTCAAGGCAAATTCGCACAATCACCACGTTTTTTACACGAGTATATACATAATGTCCACCACGTCACTTGAACTCATGACCTCAAGGTACTCGATACCTTTATGCACAATACATTTGAATAACCATCATCAAAAAGTCAATGTTAATCGCTATGCAAAATACATGTATGAATGCTAAGGATGGCTATGCAAAATACATGTAGATTATAGTCCTACATTCAAGCGAAAGTAGGGAGTCCTTTTAAAGAATATATGCGAATTCAAGAGACATAACTTTATGTGCATACATGAGTTTATGGGTATGATAGAGTAAAGGAACATACTACAAAAAATAAGAATAGAAGCATATAACAGTACAATGGTATATCATAATATCAACCTATAACAAATGGTAAGATCAACAAATGCAAAAGATCAACAACTAAATTAAAAGCAGGTTCAATCAAGAATGGACACTGAAAAAATAATACAGAGCTTTCATTGTTGACAATTAAGCGAATTACCAAACATACTGAAAAAAACTAGGGTGAATGATTATAAAAGTCGATCATCAATGAACACACTGATGAACATGAATTATGTGTCACATACTCACATTCTAAAGTTGACACCTCCTATAACAACCCAACTTTTTCGATCATTTTTATACTTAACAAACGAACTTGAAACATAGGTTGTCCAAAGCAAGCGAACTCGGTTAGAAAACCGAAACTATTGAAAGGAACGAAATGGGTAACAAGGTTACTAAACTAACGATCACGGGTCATCATCAATAAATATTTAACGAAGGACTAATGCGAAAAAAATATAAATATATATAAATAAATAAATACGGAGTAATTAAATAATAATAATAATAATAATTAAATTAATAAAATTAAAGATAATGACTAAGCTAATTTCTAGAACATTCCAAGTAGAATCCTAACTACACTCCAATACTTGAAGTTTATCCTAATCCTAGGAATCCTAATGTTCTTCAAAGTTCTAAAGGATAACTCCTAAGCTAATACTAATCCTAATCACACTCTAATTGTTACCCTATATAAACCCCCTTTGATCAACACATTCACCATTCATTCACAAGAAAAACACTCACAAACTTCCCCCTTTGCTCCCTTGTTTTGTCGCCCAAAAACACCCCCCACCACCATCGGCTTTGGCCGATTGCAACCACACCACCACCGCCACTTCATAGCTGCTGTTAGCAGCCATAAACCGCCCCAAAACCACCCCTTTCTGCAGCTTTTTGCTGCTGTTTTTGGCCGCCAAAAGTCACCACAAACCGCCCCTAAACAGCCTCTGCTGCTGTCCCTTTTTGGTGCTGCTGTCTGCCGCCCGAACCGCCACAAAACCGCCACTTTTTGGTCACTTTTCACTGCATTTTTGCTGCTGTACCTGTGCTGCTGTTCGGCCACTTTCTCACCATCAAAAACACCAATTTTCTTTGTTAAAAACACTCCTAAGATATATCATAAACCCAAGTTTTAAATATACACTTTATATGTACATAATTGTTAATTTATACGTTTAAGTTGTGATATTTTTAATGAGTAAAAGTTGGTGAATATGAATATGAATTTAATAAAAGTTGTAAACTTTGACGATAATACTTATATTATGATTATGAATGAAAACTCTTAATTTGAATATAAACTTTTAATACGAATATGATTATGGATAAAGATATAAGTATTATGATTTGATTTTTGAATCATGAACATGTAAATATTACGATAATAAGATATACATTAAACATAAAGATTACAAATTAAACAAAGCTATGATCATAAACTAGGACTCATGGATAATATAAGTTAAGAATATAAAGAGTTTGATTATGAATATTGTTATTATAAGGATAATTCCAATTATCCTTGTTATAATTATGGATGATGTGAAAGTCTAAGAAGTATAAAATGCATATATATATATATATATATATATATATATATATATATATATATATATATATATATATATATATATATATATATATATATATATATATATATATATATATATAATCGTGTATGTATATGTATATAAGTATTATGGAGTAATTTATCTTTTAAATATAAGATAAGGTGGAAAGATAAGATAATTTTAAAAGGTTATCTAACTTATTATCTAAATATAATATAATTTTATAAGATATGTAAAATACATTAAAATTATACCTGTTATTATAATGCTAAAATAAAAGGTATTAATATTATCATTTATACCATTTATATTATAATATAAATATTATTATTAATCAAACCAAATATTATATACCTATAATATAACATATCGTGTTGTATCCCTATACACACAAGGAATACACATGAACATATAATACATAGATAGACACATATGAATTATATAAGTATATAATGAACTATAATCACAAACGGATAACGTATGACTTTCATGAGTCTCACCGCTACTTATGGTCATGGATGGTGTCTAGGTTGCCAGTTGGGATATGGTTGTGGATCTTGAATGTCACGACTTAAAGTCGGATCAAGAGTCCTGGCCCCCAGTTACATCTGGCTGTCCATTGACTTACTTGATAGCAACGAGGATCATTTGAGTTATACAACATCTAAACTTTGAGAATGGTTAGTATTGAAAACTCTTAAAAGAACACCGGTAATATATATATATATATATATATATATATATATATATATATATATATATATATATATATATATATATATATGAACATATATATCAAACACATAACTATAATGATGATGATGATGACCCAGCTAACTTAAACCTAATGATGATAGGTTGACAACTTTGGACCACCGCTGCTATTTGCTATCACACTGTTACTGTGCTCATAAGGTGAGTCATAGCCCCAACTTTTTAACTGTTTTATAAACTGTTTTCGGGGTGAGAATACCTGTTTTCTTTTTCTGTTTTACAAGTAGACACAAGTACTAAACTTACATTCTATGCTGAGTTATAACCGAAAATCCCTTAGCTTTGGTAACTAGTAACTACCGGTTATAAGAACTGGTGGGCGCGAATAGTTATATATGGATCCATAGGGCTTGACATCCCCGTCCGGGCTAGTCGCGCTAGCGTACGGGCGTATACTATTTGAGGTAGTACACAGTGGTTAAGTGTGCTTAGAAACAGGGGTACTAAACAAACGTTAAGGCTTAGTTACCGGGTGCTCAAACTTATAGAATCTTTTTTATATTTTTAAAGATGCCGGCAAAGCATGCAAACAAACAAATCTTGTGGTCTACACTCTACTCTTTATACTACCTAAACCTATGTTTCACTCAACCTTCGTGTTGATGTTTTTAGCATGTTATTCTCAGGTAATCTACTTTAGCTATGCTTCTGCAATAGAAGAAATGTTAGAGGTCAAGCATGGAAACTAAGGATTAAAGCATATAGAGTACAGAGACTGGACTTTGACCTCTGGTAATACAGCACGTCATAGCTTCATTTTGACGGGGTATTACTGTTGGTATCAGAGCCTCAGTTATAGGGAATTAGGTTGCATTAGTGTGTCTACCTATAGGATGCATTAGAAAGCCTAATCTATAACTTAGAATCTAGAAAATTGCCTAACTACTTGTTCTTGCTTATACTTGAACTTTAATATGTTTCCTTAGATAAAATGTCGCAACTAAACCCTAACGTCATTTTGGACACTGAGAATGAAAGTCCTATACGCTCACCCGCGTATCATCCCATGAGTTCCTCCGAATGGAGAGGTCATTCTGACTCTAAAAGCGAATCTTTCAAAGAAGAGCCTATTACTCCACGAGAGGATAACCCTTTGTGCGATTATCCTGACCGAGAGGAATCCGAGGATAAAGAAGAATTCGAGGAAGCACATACTGCTGTACCAAGTCCACAAGACTCGATTTCACCTATTACTCCACCTTCTACATCTTTTGTTCCCCGTATACCTTCAATCCCTAAAAACCCACGTAAGCGTAAGGTTGTACCTAGCCCTTGTGCGCGTCAGGGTAACAAGGACGTTGTGCGGTATTATGTTTTGGACGCTTCACCACCCCGTGTCATTCGTCGCCATCTTGATACACCATCCACTAGCGCTACAAAAACCTCACCTACTAACGAGGTTAAAGAATTGAAGAAGTTTGTGAAGAAATTGTTATTTAGAGTCGCTATCTTAGAGAGGAATTGTAAGGCCACATCGACTGATCAGAGAAATGTTTAAGGCGTAATCATGATCTACACGATAAGATGACTGCACTCGAATCGCTAGTTATGCCGAGGTTACTCAGCCTAGAGCAGAGGCTTTCCGGAGGAAATAGTTCCGACCAATAGGGATCAATCATATAGGTCTATTATTTATTTTACCTGATATTACGTTAGGTCTAGCGGACGCGGTTAGTCCTTTATTTTTGAGATAGGTACTCTACCACTTAGGGAGGTTTATATTTTCTTTATATTTTGGGATATTACGTTTTTCTTATTTTCCTAATACATGATTTCAATTGGTATTATTATTATTACTACTATTGTTATTTATTTACACTAAGTCGTGGGATATTTACATTATACCAACGTCAAATGGAAACTACACTATATTTTTATAAGAATATATTATTAATTATATGTATTTTTTTCAGTAATATATTTTATTTAATAAAGTGCGCAGTCAACTTCGAAAATGTTTTTAGAATAAGTACAGCCCTGTTTGTGTTAAAAATACGCGTCAAGAGTGTCAAAATGAACCGTATATATCGATACATATAGCAATATAAAGACACGGGAGAACTAAAAACACTATAAAACCAAGAGTATAGTAGAAGTAAATAGATTCTTCCAGAGGAAGATGAAAAAGAAGAACGACAGATATGAAAGTTATGAGTATATCAAGAATTAGCACTGGATGAAGCATATTAACGAATACTTTAAAATATGAGTTGAGGGAGAAAGAATAGAAGGTGTGAGTTGTAAGGAAACTAAGGAGGTGGATTTATAGTGAAATATCCGACAGAGAAATCAAGATGGGTTATCGCATTAATTCGAAGAGGATCATAATTTCCTTAATTTCCGAAGAATCAAATCTTATTTAGATATCGAAGATTTTCTTCTAAAATTCCTTGAATTCCAAAAAACAACCGTGGCTACGTCACCGGATAAGACGAACATGTATTTACTCATTTTCACTCTTTTGCGATAGCTTCACTCGTACTCTTCACAAAATCAAATTGATTTATCTATATTACCCAATGATGATAAAACTCTAATTTTCAGCTCTTATGCGTCATGAAAACATACTTATTGTCAGCCATGACGATCCCAATCAAATTTCGGGACGAAATTTCTTTAACGGGTAGATGCTGTGACGACCTGGAAATTTCAGACCAAAATTTAAACTTAATCTTTATATGATAACATTATTCCGACATGATAAGTGATAAATTTTGACAAGTTTTAAAACTTTTGAAATAAGTTTCATACAAACAATTGACCAACCATTTGTTCGACGATTCACGAACGTCATAACTTATATTAAACATATACTTATGTGTGTGTGTGTGTGTGTATATATATATATATATATATATATATATATATATATATATATATGGATATATGGATTATATCTAACTTGAATATATGATAGTTAAGTATCTCATTAAGTATATTAATAATGGGTTTTATATATTGTGACGCCCCGTACAAAACCATCGTGTACGATTCGTCAACAACGGGATCTTTACACGGTCGAATACTACATGCTATTTGAAAATCAGTTTTGCATTCATAAAAGATAACATTTACAAAAGATAACGTGACACAAAGGTCGTTACAAAGTCATTATTTGAAAATAACATAAACTACGAATGCAAAAGAAAAGTTCCATGATTGAGACATCTCTAAGATTATGCAGCAGAATTCTAGCACAGCATGTCCTTAACAATAAGTCTAAACACCAAGACAGCAGGTCTAAACAGCGGAAGCAACAAACCTCTAAGCACCTGAGAAATCATGCTTAAAAATGTCAACAAAAATGTTGGTGAGCTATAGTTTAAGTTGTAACAATAATGTAAGGTAGGCCATGAGATTTCAGTGCTTCAAACAGCGTATCAAAATAGTATGAAAAGTATATGTTTAACCGTGGGCACTTGCTAACTAACTTAACGTTTATAACCCCCTAAAAGTACACTTGGCGAGTGCGTATATTTACGAAGTATTAAACACCCGTTAAATTCTAGCGCAACTAGCCTGAGTGGGGATGTCAAACCCTATGGATCCATATCTAAGATTCGCGTCCACCGGTTCAAAGACCAATGACTAAACGTTACCGAGCTAAGGAGAAAGTTTATGCCGTTGTATAACCCACACATATATAAAGTTTAAGTACTCGTGCCTAGTATGTAAAACGTAAAAAGCGCATGTATTCTCAGTCCCAAAATAGTTAAAGTAAAAAGGGATGCTATAACTCACATTGATAAGAGCGGTAAAGTCGATAATGAAAGTATGCAAGTAGTAAGTCGGTCCGAATGGTCGTCAACCTAAGTAAAAGGTTACTAGGTCAGTATGTTATCCTCATAAGTTCTAATAGTGAATAAAATAAGTTTAAGTGTCATCATCATCATCGTTCATCATCATAAAAGCTAAGTAAGTTTGACAAGAATAGAGATCGAAACAATAGGCTGACTTCGGTCAGCTGCTACGACCTCTACGTAAATCGAAAAGACGTGTAATCGGTGGCTATGGCTCCGTATATGAGTCCCCTAGTTGCTGACCAATTTCCAGAACCAAACTCATTTTCGTTTGACCGTGGCAACGGTTTAAGTGCGAGTAGGTCAGAAATTTCAGCACAACGTTAATAGGGTGTAATGACTTTCGGAAGACCATAAATCCTAAACCGTAACTCGGATTAAGACGAGGTCTAAACAGAAAATCATCTACTCGAACCAAACTAACTGAAAAATTTACTTTCCAGTAGCGCAGGTGGTCTGATCAGATCCCGAAAACAGTAAGCAAGGTGCTCCGGTGGGGTTCTTAGTGCTTGATGCTCATCACGGTTCTCATCCTTGATGCTTGTAGCTTCAAGTGTACAACTCGTTGATGGGTTAGCATCACCTTGACCAAGATTCTACCATCAACACACAATATGTTAAGACCAAGTAAGAACACAACTCATTTAAGAGTCTTAGATGGATGATGAACCAAGGTAACATCATATCCTTAGTCTTAACACAACTACAAGTTACATTTACAACTAAAGCTACAAACTTTACTTCAATCAAGCAAGTATGAACATAATCTAAGTCAAATGAAGTGATGGAACCCTAAGCTAGAGAGCTTGGATCCCTTTCACACAAGTTTTAAGGTTACAAAGCTAGAAAGCTTGAACCTTTAGTGTTCTTGAAGATCTTGAAGCATAAAGCTTGGATCTTTAAGTTACATAAAGACCATAAACACAAATTTTGATCTTTATAACAAAATAATGAGATCATAAGTTAGAAAACTTAGATCCAACAAAAGATATGAAGATCCAAGCTAGAAAGCTTGCATCTTGATTGTTCTTGAAGATCTTGAAGCATAAAGCTTGGATCTTTAAGTTACTTGAAGATTACAAACACAAGTTTGAATCTTTATAACAAAATAGCAAGATTAAAGTTAAAAAAATATAGATCTACAAAGTGGGTGAAGATTCAAAGCTAGAAAGCTTGAATCTTCCATGTTCTTGAAAGATTCAAATCCATATTTGAATCTACAAGATGTAATCAAGATCAAAAGCTAAAAAGCTAGACCCATGATGATGATGATGATGAATTCGTGATGATGAGAAGGAGAAGAAGAAGAGAAATTCAAAATACTTACACTTTTAGAGAGAGAAAGAACTAGAGAGAATTAGAGAGTGAGTGTGTGTGAATTACAAATGAAAGCAAGTGTAAAATGGATGAAATAAGGCTAGTATTTATAGGTGAATGGGGTAAGGGGAGGGGGGGGTGGTGGCCGTTGGAAATGGGGGGGGGGGAGGACAAGGGGGACAAAAGTTTGCTTTTTGGTTAATGGTTGTCTAAAGTTGGTGCTTATGTTGGGATCTCATATAACATTAAGGATAATACTTGACATAAATGCTAGCATGTTCCCTCTAATAAATGGGTATTTGTCTTATATATTAATGGATCACTAGCTAATAATAATTGGACTAATTAAATAGTCCACTAACTAGTGTAGGGTGGGCTAAGGCCCAACAAGGTAGAAAGTCCAACAAGACTAACTAGTAAGCATAAGTAAATTACTACGCGTAATTAAGCATCCAAAAACCCAAGTAATTATTATTATAAAATAATAATTAAGATTTCGTAGTCATAATATTCCGATTACGACAAAAGTTAAACGTGTACGCAGTACGCAGTTTGTTCGTAACGTCAAGTGACACTAACGGTCATAAAGGCTTCCGATGATCAAGTTAAGTAACCTACGTACTTAAAGGCACGTTTTAACACATAAATGAAAGTAAGACATGTGTATAAAGATTCCAGAGTATAAAGTAGCACAGTACGCACAAATACGCAGTTTCGCAAAAATACAAGGCACAAAAGCAAGTCAAAAAAATCGGGTCGTTACATTACCCACCTGTTAAAGGAAATTTCGTCCCGAAATTTAAGCTGAGGTAGGTGTTGAAGTCGGGAAAAGGTGAGGATACTTCTGCATCATTTAATCCTCTCGTTCCCAGGTGAACTCGAGTTCACGTTTGGCATTCCATCGGACTCGAACAATTGGAATCTTATTGTGCTTCAAAGTCTTAACCTCTTGGTCCATAATTTCGACAGGTTCTTCCACAAAGTGGAGTTTGTCATCAATCGTAAATTCCTCGAGAAGGATGATAAGTTCTGGTTCGGCAAGACATTTCTTCAGATTCGACACGTGAAAAGTAGGGTGAACTGTGCTCAACTGAGTCGGAAGATCCAAACGGTAAGCTACGGGTCCAACAAGCTCCAAGATTTCAAAAGGACCAATATATCGCGGGTTTAACTTTTCGCGCTTTCCAAAATGGATCACACCTTTCCAAGGTGCGACCTTCAACATTACACGGTCACCCACGTTAAATTTGAAGTATTTACGTTTAAGGTCGGCATAACTCTTTTGGCGATCACGGGCCTCCTTAAGTCTCGCTTGAATTTGGACAATCTTCTCGGTTATTTCATGGACTACCTCGGGTTCGGTGATTTGCTTTTCGCCTACTTTGGCCCAACAAATAGGAGATCGGTACTTGCGGCCATACAACGCTTCAAAAGGTGCGGCATTAATACTCGAATGATAACTGTTGTTGTAAGAGAATTCAGCTAGCGGCAAATGTCTCTCCTAAGCTTTTTCGAAGTCAATAACACCGGCACGCAACATGTCCTCCAAAGTCTGAATCGTTCGTTCGCTCTGACCGTCGGTCTGTGGGTGATACGCGGTACTCATGTCGAGACGTGTTCCCAAGGCTTCTTACAAAGAACGCCAAAACCTAGAAGCAAAACGGGTGTTGCGATCTGAGATAATCAATAAGGGCACACCATGACGGGATACAACCTCTTTGATGTATAGTTGAGCGAGTCTCTCCATCGTATCCATTTCCTTCATGGCTAAGAAGTGTGCAGATTTGGTAAGTCAGTCTACGATAACCCAGATGGTATCATACCGCCTACCGTCTTCGGTAGCTTTGTGATGAAGTCCATCGTTATCCTTTACCACTTCCATTGCGGGATTTCTGATTGTTGAAGTAATCTAGATGGCCTTTGATGTTCGGCCTTAACTTTTGAGCAAGTCAAACACTTACTAACGTAAGTTGCAATATCCTACTTAAGATTAGGCCACCAATACCGTTCCTTGAGATCGTGGTACATTTTACCGGCCCCTGGATGAATCGAATATCTCGACTTGTGGGCTTCATCTAGTATAAGGCTCTGTAGATCTCCATAACTAGGTACCCAAATCCTTCCGGCAAAGCATCGGAGTCCAGTCTCCTTTACCTCGAATCGTGAAACGAGAATGTTCAAGTGTTCTTGAGAAATATTCTCCTCTTTGAGAGCCTCTTCTTGTGCTACTCAGATCTGGCTATTGAGATTTGAATGAATGATGATGTTCAAGGCGCGGACACGAAGAGGTACCGTCCTCTCCTTTCGGCTCAGGGCATCGGCTACAACATTTGACTTTCCAGGATGGTAACGAAGTTCACAATCATAGTCGTTCAGCGTCTCGATCCATCGTCGTTGCCTCATGTTCAGTTGTTTCTGATTGAATATGTGCTGGAGGCTTTTGTGGTCGGTGAAGATGGTACTTTTAGTCCCATAAAGATAGTGTCTCCACAATTTGAGCGCAAAGACAACGGCTCCAAGCTCGAGGTCATGAGTAGTGTAGTTTCACTCGTGAATCTTTAGTTGACGAGAAGCATAGGCAATAACCTTCGATCTTTACATCAATACGCAACCAAAACCATTTTTCGAGGCATCACAATATACGACAAAATCATCACTGCCTTCAGGAAGAGATAAGATAGGTGCGGTGGTCAATTTCTGCTTCAAGTTTTGAAATGCTGATTCGTGTTCTTTTTCCCAAACGAACTTCTTCCATTGTGAGTCAGCGTGGTCAAAGGTCGCGAAATCAGAGAAAAACTTTCAATAAATCTTTGGTAGTAATCGGCAAGACCTAGAAATTGGCGAATGTGAGTCGGAGTAGTGGGGGTTTCCCACTTGCTGATAGCTTCGATCTTTGCGGGATCAACTTTGATACCTTGATCACTCACAATATGACCCAGAAATTGGACTTCTTTCAACCAAAATTCTCACTTGGAGAATTTGGCGTAAAGTTGCTCTTGTCTCAAGAGTTCCAACACTAGTCGAAGATGTTGTTCATGTTCTTCTTCAATTCGGGAATAGATGAGGATATCATCTATGAAAACGATAACGAACTTGTCCAGATATGGCTTGCATACTCGATTCATGAGATCCATAGACACGGCATGTGCGTTGGTTAAACCGAATGGCATCAAGAGAAACTCATAATGACCATAACGGGTTCTGAACGCAGTCTTCATCACATCACTCTCCTTCAACCTCAATTGGTGATAACCGGATCGCAAATCGATCTTGGAGTAAATGCTGGATCCTTGCAGCTGATCGAAAAGATCGTCAATTCTGGGAAGTGGATACCGATTCTTAATCGTCAACTTGTTCAGCTCACAATAATAGATACACATGCGAAAAGATCCGTCCTTCTTCTTCACGAATAAAACAGGTGCGCCCCAAGGCGATGAACTCGGTTAGATAAATCCACGGTCTAGCAATTCCTGCAGTTGACTCTTCAACTCTTGCAGTTCGAAAGGTGCTAGTCGATAAGGTGCGCGAGCTACGGGTGCATCTCCCGGCACTAGATCGATCTGGAACTCCACTACTCTCGGTGGCAGTAATCCAGGCAATTCTTCTGGAAAGACATCGGGAAATTCGTTCACAACTCGTACATCATTCACACTCTTCACCTCGGCTTCTAATGTTTTCACATGTGCTAAAACAGCAAGCCGTCCTTTCTTCATGATCTTTTGTGCTTTCATGCAACTGATGAGGTTCAGCTTCGAACTACATCTCTCTCCGTAAATAATCAGTGGCTCACTATCTCCGTGGGGTATACGAAGAGCTTTATCTCCACATATAATGTCGGCCCTTACTTTGGTCAACCAGTCCATACTGACAATCACATCAAAGCTTCCCAATTTGATGGGTATCAAGTAAATCTCGAAATCCACACTAGCTATGTTGATAATAGCTCCTCGGACAATTTGGTCAACTTTCTCGAGTTTTCCATTGGCTACCTCAATAAGCATACTCTCCTTTAAAGGAACTAACGACCAATCTATCTTAGAGCAAAAGTGTCTACAAACATAGCTCCTATCGGCACCAGTATCAAATAGGACATAAGCTAATAGATTGTTGATAGTGAATATACCTGTAACCAAGTTGGGGTTCTCACGAGCATCCCTTGCGTTTACATTGAAAGCTCTTCCATGCGCTGGTCCGCCGTCCTTTCTCTTGTTGGGACATTCATTCCTGAAGTGGCCCTGTTGTCCGCACTCATAGCACTGTCTTGGTCCAGTAGGGTTTGTCTTCACCGTTGGGGTGGGAATCTTGCAGTCCTTACCAATATGCCCGGTCCATTTGCACTTTTCACAGACCACATTACAGTATCCAGTATGGTGCTTGTAGCACCTCTTGCACTGCAGTAGAGTACCCTTGTAGTTGGGGGTCGAGCTAGGGGTCGGGTTGGGGTTTCTCCAGTCGTTGTTTCCCTTGAAACCCTCATGCCTCTTAGCTGGGTTTTGATCAAAGACCTTTCCCTTGTTTCTATCCCACTTACGCTTCTCATGACTAGTCCCCAATTTTGATTTCGCTTTCTCAGGTTCCTTGCGGGTGATCTGGTTCATCAGGGTGTGCGCCATACACATAGCTTCCGGGACGTTGGGTGGCTTAGAAGAGGTGACATTTCCCTGAATGGACTTGGGAAGTCCCCACAAGTATCGCTCCATTCTCTTAAACTCCTGGGTAACCATCGAGGGACACATCAGTGCTAATTCCGAATACCTACGGTTGTAACCATCAAGATCGTTTCCCACAACCTTCAACTCCTAGAACTCAGCCTCCATTTTTTGTATCTCTGTTCTGGGGTAGTACTCTTCGATCATGGCTCCCTTAAATTCTTCCCAAGGAGTAGCATAAGCCTCGTCAATGCCTTTAGCCTGAGCAAGTGTGTTCCACCAGGTTAGGGCACCGTCCGACAGCGTACAGGAGGCATACTTAGTTTTGTTCGTCTCTGAGCAGTTGCTTACACGGAACAGAGCTTCTAGTTTCTCAAACCATCTAGTCAACCCAACTGGCCCCTCAGTACCACTAAAGTTGTGGGGCTTGCAGCTTTGAAACTCCTTATATGTACACTCGTTAAGAATGGGCTGGTCAACTGGTGGAGCTTGTGGGTTGATTTCTGCAATGGCTGCGGCTACTCTCTCAGCGATCATTTCCTCAATTTTCACTACTGTGGGCGCTGCTCTTCTGTTTGTCATTGCTCTTCTAAACAGAAATTTTGACTTAAGTCAAAATCCAGCATTTAATAAATAATAATATAGTATAAGGCAACCAACATGGAACCAACGCAACACATGTTAACTACGTAATGTAACCAGATACAGATACCACAGAATCATCATACAGTTTCGTAATTAGAACACCGTACAAAAGTAAACAACACTAAGTTCCATTAATTAATAATAAGTTGCATACATCCGCATAGGTTCGTACCATACATGAGTAAAACATGAAACTACAAACGAGATTACATAATGAAATCTACTACAATGCCCTATGGTGACGGTGGGTAAATGATGTCCATTACGTGGGACATCTGGTCCTCGAGCTCAGTTACCCGAGCACGGAGGATCTCCACTTCCCTCGTCAGTTCCTCGACGGAGGGAGATGGTGGGGCAGGCGGTGCAGTCGGTACAGGTGGTGCAGGTGGTGCAGATGGTCCAGCGCCAGAAGTAGATGGTGCGTAACGGTAAGCCTTACGCACAAGTGGATCGGCAGGATACGGCACAACCCGCTTGCGGGCAGTGACCATAGTCCTCAGTCCATGTGCGCTAACGAACGATCTACCTCCGTTAACCCCTGGAATAATGGTACCATCGAAACGATACTGCTTCTTCGGCGGGGTAGAGGGTGGCTGCACGGGTGCCTCCTCAGGGTCCTCGTCGAAAATCCTCATCACTGGAGTCATCAGAGGATGAGTCGTCGGATGATGAGTCATCGAAAATAGCTGGAGGTGGCTCTGCTCGGCCGATAGTCATAATCCGATATCTGAAAGGCGGAATCGGCACGACACGTCCATCAGGAAGGCGTCTACACCAATGGTCGGCCCGTACAAAACCATCGTGTACGATTCGTCAACAAAAGGATCTTTACACAGTCGAATACTACATGCTATTTGAAAACCAGTTTTGCATTCATAAAAGATAACGTTTACAAAAGATAACGTGACACAAAGGTCGTTACAAAGTCATTATTTGAAAATAACATAAACTACGAATGCAAAAGAAAAGTTCCATGATTGAGACATCTCTAAGATTATGCAGCGGAATTCTAGCACAGCAGGTCCTTAACAGCAAGTCTAAATACCAAGACAGCAGGTCTAAACAACGGAAGCAACAAACCTCTAAGCACCTGAGAAATCATGCTTAAAAACGTCAACAAAAATGTTGGTGAGCTATAATTTAAGTTGTAACAATAATGTAAGGTAGGCCACGAGATTTCAGTGCTTCAAACAGCGTATCAAAACAATATAAAAAGTATATGTTTAACCGTGGGCACTTGGTAACTAACTTAATGTTTATAACCCCCTAAAAGTACACTTGGTGAGTGAGTATGTTTACGAAGTATTAAACACCCGTTAAATGCTAGCACGACTAGCCCGAGTGGGGATGTCAAACCCTATGGATCCATATCTAAGATTCGCGTTCACCGGTTCAAAGACCAATGACTAAATGTTACCGAGCTAAGGGGAAAGTTTATACCGTTGTATAACTGATGTTAAAGCGAAGGGGTACAAAATACTATTAAATTTTACAAGAAAATACTATTAAATACGATACAATTTTACACAAGTTATTTATTTATTTATAGAGTGGATATACTTAAACCTTGCTACAACACTTATAGGCATTGTACCTAATCGTACAGTAGGGTAGTTTTTAGTAAGTCCGGTTCGTTCCACAGGGATCTTAGCCAAGTTTAACGCTATATTTTTAAAAACTATATTTGTAAATATATAAATATATATAAGTAGTATTATTATTATAAAAGGGGAATTTTTACCGTTTAATGACCGGTTTGTCGATTTTAAAACTTAAGTCGCAGTTAAAACCTAATGTAAAATATTAAATATATAAAAGACTTAATTTAAAGCGTAAAGTAAATAACAATAATTAAAGTGCGATAAATTAAAGTGCGATAAATAAAATGACGATAAATAAAATTGCGATAATTAAAAAGTGCGATAATTAAAATGACAATAAATTAAAGTGCGATAATTAAAAGTGCAATTAAATATGAAATAAAGGAATTATGCTTATTTAAACTTCCGTAATCATAATATTTGACGTGTTGATTTTAGTTTATTACCATGGGTTAATTGTCATTTGTCCTGGATTATTCAATATGTCCATATGATTTTTGTCCATAACAGTCCATCAGTCATAAATATAAAGTGCGAGTGTCCTCGTCAAATTATCCTTATATCCGAAGTCAAATATTCTAACTAATTGGGGACTTAAACTATAATTACAGCAAGTGTATTTATATGTAATTCACCCCTATTTTAATAAGTCCATTAACTATTAATCCATTCCCGTGTCCGGTTAAATGAACGATTATTATTACTTATAAATATCCCGCCCATCGTGTCCGATCGAGTGTATATGGTTATTTATAGGTACATCCAATTGTAAATCTTTATATTAAATTAACAAACTATCATTTAATTAAACAAATATAAAGCCCATTAATAGCCCATAGTCTAATTTCCACAAGTGTCGTTCTTTTGTACAAACCTCAATTATGGTACAAAGCCCAATTACCCCGTCTTAATATTTTTAGCCCAACATCATGATTACTTCGGCTTAAATAAGCATAATAATAACTTAGCTACGAGACATTAATTTAATAATAAAATTAAACATAACTTACAGTGGGTGTTATTAGCGTAGTGGTACACGGACAGAGTTTCGACTTACAAAACCTAAAAACATTCGACTAACCTAACCTTATTATTATCACTAACTTAAAATTAAAATTACAAATTGAGATTACTAATTGGAGTGATATTTGATACATATGATAAGAGAAGAAAAAGATGTGTCTTTGCTCTGTGCTTGCTTCTCCTTTTATAGGCGAGATAATGCTACTGTAGGTTTGTGGAAAGTTTGGTGATGAGTATTAAAATATGACATGTTGCATATAATTGAATTTCACTCCCAATTCAATTCAGTTGAATTGAATCAACTTGTTTTATTTTTAATATTATATTTATTATTATATTATTATTATACTATTATTATTATTCTAACCGATATGCACGATTGAATGAAATAATTCGATTGAATTATTTATTTATTATATTATATATATATTATAGTATATTCTTTTGCATAGTTGACTTGTAATTTTAGCTCCGTTGAGTCGTACGTTGATGCTCAGTTTATGTCTTGGTTCTGGATTTTCGAACGTCCTTTCGTACGCTTAGATATCTTGTACTTTGCATTCCATGGCTTGTACTTTTGTCATTTTTGGACGTTATTCATCAATAAATTGAACCACTTAGATTGTATCTTGTACATTTGAGCTTTTTGGTCATTTGCGTCTTCAAATTGTCATTTTTCTTCTTTTGTCTTCGCACTTATTTATTTAAACGAATATTACTTGAAAATAGAACAATTGCAACTGAAAACTTTACATATTGGAAGGATATTGCGCCTAAATATATGTTCATTTGGAGCACTATCAAATATCCCCACACTTGAGCGTTGCTTGTCCTCAAGCAATACAGAACTTGAAATAAAATCACACTTCACTCGAATCACTTTTTTATTCTTCACACTTTATACATCAGTGATTTTGATACGGCGGTATGAACAATGATAGTAACATTGTGGTTTACCGTCCCACATGACTATGAAAATTTAGATCCTTTAGGAAATTGGATCTTTATGAAAACGTTTGATCATTTGAAAATTCATGCTAGATTTTACCCTAGACAAGTTTTCCGGAATAACCCTTCATCGGTGTTTGCGAAATGTTTTTGTGGGTTTTGTGGGTTTCAGATTTGAAAATTTTTAGCTCAAAACTTATGGTTTTGTGTCACCCACTTGCTAACCTTGTATTAGGAAAGCAGCACGTCCAGTTTACTTGTTCCGTATATTACCTTTCGGTAAACTACCGTCCGGTTGTAAAAGAAAGCGATGAACAAGAAACTGTTAAGGCAATGTCTAATGACATGCTTTTGATTATGGTCTATAACGTGTCGGATGCAATTACTATCCTTTGTAGGAGAAATAGCAAAGATCACCCTATAATTTTTCGGTCTGGCACAAGGTCCTGTCTTCGACCATGCTATGCAACCAATGTTCTTACGGTTGACACCCGATTTGGTTCAAGTGACCTAATGAATTCCAGGTGAATTCCTAGGATTTTATGTTCAATTGTAATGAACGCATTGAAAATGGGTTTTCAGAAAACAAATTGGTTTGTAATTTTGATCAAAATATTTTCTCGTTCAAGCTCGAGTTTAGATATCATTGAATTCCATGAGTTTGTAATTCTCAATCTTTAAGGTCAATCTCAAGGATTGAGTAATATCAGGCTTAAAAGCTGATTTTTGATCTTTAAGGAGATTATCTTTTCTGAGGGTCTGATTCATTAGTCTTATCAAGCTAATTTGCACGGCGCCCTCCCTATTTTACGAGACAAATCCTCTCATGGTTAGGATAAGTCTGACCACTTGGCGACCCTGTTTGATGCTGAGGTCCGTGGATTTTCGGCTGATTTTCGAGAAAACTTTTCAAGGTTTTTCGTAGACTCTACAACTGGTCTGGATGACAACTTCCTGACCTAAATCAAGAAGCGCATTTCTTTTTCGGAAGACTTTACTTCCTTTTAATGATGGAATTGATTCATCGTGTAGATCCATCTTTTCTTTTATCTTTATTATAATATTACGGGTAAAACAGTTAATTTAGTCCAAAATAAAAGCACCTGCAATAAACTTTACAGAAACATGTGATAGATAGTTTTATTGAATAACTTGGTACATTTTTCCCACACTTAGTTTTTTTTCTTTGCCTTTTTATTCTCCTTTATTCCATTTTAAATGAATTCAAACGTTTTAGGGTGTTTCTCAATTTATGTCCTTTCCGAGGTAACGATAATTTTGGTATTAACACCTAGTTTTCATCGTTCATAAATATGTATAAACATGATTTTGAATTCATTTAGTTGAATTTTTTTTTCCGATTTTCACAAAATTTGGCAATTAAACCAAGTGTAAACCCGAGAGAATTTATAACTCTTCCCCACACTTGAGATCTTGCAATGCCCTCATTTGCAAGAAATCAGTAAAAATTTAAATTCATGAGGGTGATTAGTGTAGAAAAATGATTAAAAATACCGAGTTTGCAAACCTATTGTTTTATATCACATTTGATATTTTATGTCTTGTCGTTAAAATTAGTAGCTTTTGCTGAACATAATGCCACTTTTTGAAAGTGTGCTATTTTACCCTGTTTTGTACATAATATAAACTAAAAACAAATATATACATAATATTTTTTTTATAAAACCTTTATTTATTAAAACAATTTAAATGAATAATTTTTAACATTTTGTTTCCTTTTACTTTAGGTAGAGGTAGTTTCGGTACGTTTACCTAGTCCGTCCCTCGACAAAATTTTAAAATTTGTCATTTTAAAGTGATTGTTTTAAATGCAAAGATTTTCGGAGGTTTTTTTTTTTTTTTTTTTTTTTAATGTTTTTGGCATACTTTAGATCAATAAGATTAAAAATAATGATAACAAAATTTCTCGTCCCGCCCTTGGGTAAAGCAATTTCGGTTCAAAGACCTAGTCTTCAACTTACGATGAATTTTGGAAATCAATTTTTAACTTAATGAAATAAAGTAAATTTTGTTTTTAAATTCACACCAAACTTAAATTTAAAATGCATAAAATTAAAAATTCATATAAATATAATTAATATTTTTAATTTTACAAACTTATATTAAAAATAGTAGTTTAAAATATTTACAAACTTAAATATATTAATTTTAAAAATTTATAATATTAATTTTAAGAACATTGTAAAGATAAAATTAAAAATCTTTTTGGTCTTTTATCCCACTTTAATCAATCAAATATTAACAAAAAAATACGCCCTTCTTTTTGGTAAAGTAATTTTGGCTATATTACCTAGTTTTACTCCTGATGAATTTCTGAAATATTTTGGGTTGATTGATTAAAGATATTTATACCTTAAGAATAAACGGTAAATTTCGCAGTGATGTAATAAATTTTTGTATGATATCAATAATTTTGGTTACGCATACCTAATTTTATTGAATACCAATTTAATACTTTATAGCGAACGATTCAGTGTTTATTATCAAAAGGTTAAAATCAATAAAAATAAAAACTGTACATACTTACCTGTGAGAAAGAATTCTCAGAGACCTGCTTTAGCCGACTCATAAGATAGTCGTGTGATTTGGTTCTCCATAGCTACATAAGCATAACCTCGAATCTTCAATATCTTTTCTTCTAAACATATTAACGGTCCTTCTCTGCATAGAGTAACAAATTCGGTATTTGAATATGTTTGATTATTTGAACATTTACCTTCGTGTGACCATTTTCCGCATTTGTAACATCTTTCAAGGTGCCGTGCTCTTCTTTTTGTTGCGGATTTTGATTTTCCTTTACCAAAATGTATCTTATGATGATCTTTTATGAGTTCTTTTCTTACTTTGTCACATCTGCTTCTTATTACTGACACCAGGTCACTCAGGAGTATGTCATTATTACGTTTAGTAATCAAAGCATGTAGCATTAGACCAAGGTTCAGATCAAAGGAATTCTTCATCTCATAAAACCTAAAAAAATAAAAATTCAGAATGGAGGGAGAAGACTAGTTCCTTAGGGTCTGCTAGGAAAAGACCATTCGGATTCCATTCTCGGAAACTACACGAAAACAGAATATCTAACTCTAACAGAAATATATATTACCCTAAAAAGATTCGAATCTTCCCACACTTAGTTAGCTGTGGTGTCGAAATTGTGATTAACTTCATCTTCAACTTCCATCGGATTATCTATGTAATGTTTAACTCTATGACCATTAACTTTAAATTCAATCCCATTTGAATTTATTAACTCTATTGTTCCGTACGGGAAAACTCTTTTGACTATGAATGATCTAGACCATCTTGATTTCAATTTTCCAGAAAATAGCTTGAATCGTGAATTGAAAAGAAGAATTCTGTCTCCTTCTTTAAATTCTTTTGAACTTCTGATTCTTTTATCATGCCATTTCTTCGTTCTTTCTTTATAGATTAACGAATTTTCATATGCTTCATGTCTTAATTCTTCTAATTCATTTAGTTGGCTTAACCGTAGACGTCCAGCTTCATGTAAATCAAGATTACATGTCTTCAAAGCCTAAAATGGTTTGTGTTCAATTTCTACTGGAAGGTGACATGCTTTTTCGTAAACGAGTCTGAAAGGTGTGGTTCCAATTGGAGTTTTGTAGGCTGTTCTAAAAGTCCAGAGTGCATCCTCCAATTTCATGGACCATTCCTTCGGATTTGATCCTACGGTTTTCTCTAGAATACGTTTTAAAGCTTGGTTGGTATTTTCAACTTGTCCACTTGTTTGTGGATGATAAGCGGTTGAGATTTTATGAGTTACTCCATATCTTTTAAGAACTTTCTCAAGTTGATTATTACAAAAATGAGTACCCCGATCACTTATTAAAGCTTTCGGTGTTCCAAACCTAGCAAAAAGATGTTTTAAAAAGTTGACTACAACTCGTGTATCATTAGTTGGGAGAGTTTGTGCTTCCGCCCATTTAGATACATAATCAATGGCAACGAGAATATAGAGATTATTATGAGATTTTGGAAATGGACCCATAAAGTCAATACCCCAAATGTCAAATACTTCACATACTTGAATGACATTTTGTGGCATTTCATCACGTTGACTTATTTTTCTGGCCCTTTGACATGCATCACAGGATTTGCAAAGATGGTGTGCGTCTTTGAAAATTGTAGGCCAATAGAATCCAGCATCTTAAACTTTTCTTGCTGTAAGTTGAGGCCCATAATGCCCTCCTGTTGGTTCTGTGTGACAATGGTTTAAGATTTGACTAGCTTCGTCTCCGAATACACATCGACGTATTATTCCATCGGGACAACTTTTAAATAAATGTGGATCTTCCCAGAAATAGTGTTTTATATCACTAAAGAATTTCTTTCGTTTTTGGTACGACAACCCTTTTTCGAGGAATCCACATACTAAATAGTTTGCATAGTCTGCGAACCATGGAATTTCACTATAATCTATCTTCAATAGATATTCGTCAGGAAAGTTATCTTGTATGGCCGATTCATTTAGAACTTCTAATTCGGGATTTTCAAGACGAGAAAGATAATCAGCGGCAAGATTTTCTGCTCTCTTTTTGTCTCGGATTTCAATATCGAACTCTTGTAAGAGTAAGATCCAACGGATTAATCGTGGTGTAGCATCTTGTTTCAAAAATAGGTATCTAAGAGCAGAATGGTCAGTATAGACCATCGTTTTTGCTAGAACGAGATATGAACGAAATTTGTCAAAAGCAAAGACAATAGCAAGGAGTTCTTTTTCAGTAGTTGTATAATTCGTTTGTGCTCCTTGTAACGTCTTACTAGCATAATAAATAGGTTGAAATCATTTTTCAATCCTTTGTCCTAAAACGGCTCCCATTGCAAAATCACTTGCATCGCACATTAGTTCAAACGGTAGATTCCAATTTGGAGTTATCATGATCGGTGCATTAGTGAGTTTTTCATTAAGAATATTAAAAGATTTGATGCATTCATCTGAAAAGATGAATGGAACATCCTTTTCTAGGAGTTTATTCATAGGAGTGGCAATTTTAGAAAAATCTTTTATGAAACGTCGGTAAAAACCGGCATGCCCTAGAAAACTCCTAACTCCTCTAACATTGGTGGGATGTGGAAGTTTAGCAATTACATCTACTTTAGCTCTATCCACTTCAATTCCTTCTTTTGAAATCTTATGACCAAGAACGATGCCTTCTTTAACCATGAAATGGCATTTTTCCCAATTAAGTACTAGATTTGATTGTTCGCATCTAATAAGCATTCGTTCAAGATTAACTAGACATGTTTCAAAAGTATCACCGAAGACTGAAAAGTCATCCATGAAAACTTCCATGCATTCTTCTATCATGTCATGAAAAATCGCCATCATGCACCTTTGAAAGGTTGCAGGGGCGTTGCAAAGTCCAAATGGCATGCGTTTGTAAGCAAAAGTACCATAAGGGCACGTGAACGTGGTTTTCTCTTGATCTTCGGGTGCTATTGGAATTTGAAAGTATCCGGAAAAACCGTCAAGAAAACAATAGTAACTATTTTCGGCTAATCTTTCTAACATTTGATCAATGAAAGATAAGGGAAAGTGATCTTTTCTGGTGGCGTCATTTAATTTTCTATAATCAATACAAACACGCCATCCTGTTACAGTCCTAGTAGGAATAAGCTCATTTTTCTCATTTGTGATGACAGTCATGCCACCCTTCTTAGGTACGCATTGAACTGGGCTTACCCATGGACTATCAGAGATTGGATAAATTAAACCTGCATCTAGCAGTTTAATAATTTCTTTCCTAACAACATCTTGCATATTAGGATTTAGTCTTCATTGGCGTTGCACATACGTTTTATGACCTTCTTCCATAAGAATTTTATATGTGCAATTCGAAGGACTTATGCCTTTAATATCATGAATCTTCCATGCAATAGCTGGTTTATGAGCTTTTAGCACAGAAATGAGTTGAGATTTTTCATTTTCCGTAAGAGAAGACGATATTATTACAGGTAATTCAGATTCACCATGTAAATAAGCATATTTCAAATAGTTTGGAAGTGGCTTTAACCCTAATGTCGGTGGTTCTTCTATCGATGATTTATATTGATATCTGTCTTCTTCTTTTAGCATTTGAATTTCTTCTGTTGTTGGTTCATATCCATTAGCCATGAGTGCGGCTAACATTTCAGCTTCATCAATTGGTTCAGTTCCTTCTCCTAAAGTACATTCTCATGTTCCTTGTAATTCTGGAAATTCTTCTAACAATTCTGCATGTGAATCTATAGTTTGAATATAATAACATGTATCATCTGCAGATTGCGGTTGTTGCATTGCTCTATCAACTGAAAAGGTAACACTCTCGTCCTCTATATTTAGGGTCAGTTTCTTACCGAACACGTCTATTATTGCTTTAGCTGTGTTTAAGAATGGTCTTCCTAATATGAGAGGAACTCGAGAATCTTCTTCCATGTCCAGAATAACAAAATCTACTGGAAATACTAAAGTGCCAACTTTAACTAGCATGTTCTCCATTATCCCTCTAGGATATTTTACTGATCGATCGGCTAGTTATATGCTTATTCTTGTTGGTTTCAATTCTCCAAGGTCTAGTTTAGCGTATAGTGAATACGACATTAAATTATACTAGCACCTAAATCTGCCAATGCTTCTATTGAACTAAGACTACCCAGAAAACATGGAATTGTGAAACTTCCTGGATCAGATAGTTTTTCTGGTATCTTATTCAATAATACTGCAGAACAATTAGCATTCATAGTAACAGCCGAGAGTTCTTCCATTTTCTTTCTATTTGTGATTAGATCTTTCAGAAATTTAGCATATCTTGGCATTCCTGAAATTACATCAATGAAAGGAAGATTTACATTTATTTGTTTAAACATATCCAAGAATTTGGATTGCTCAGCTTCAAGTCTTTCTTTCCTCATTTTACTAGGGTAAGGAAGTGGTGGTTGGTATGGTTTAACATAAGATTTTGCCTTAACTGTGTTATCTTCATTAACCTTTTCAACTACCGGTTCTATTTCCTTATCTTGATTAGGTTGCGGTTCTTGTGTAGTAGGAGTAGAATCATCAGAAATTACAGGTATTTCAGGTGATTTAAGTGTAATACCACTTCTTGTGGTAATAGCTTTAGCTGTTTCATTTCTGGGGTTAGTATTTGTATCGCTAGGTAAACTTTCCGGTTTTCTTTCACCTATCAACCTTGCTAGGTTGCTCACTACTTGTTCCAAATTTTGAATAGAAGCTTGTTGATTTCTAAATGCTTGAGCATTTTGTTCATACGTTTGTTTCTGAGATGTGAAAAATTGAGTTTGAGATTCAACTAGCTTTGACATCATATCTTCTAAATTTAGCTTTTTATCATCGGTTTGTGGTGGTTTGTTTTGAAAAATAGGTCTTTGCTGATTGTACGTATTGTTAGATACTTGTTGATTGCTAGGACCTTGTTGGTTGTTGTATGAAACATTTCGATTATAATTCTGATTTTGATTGTAGATCGGTCTTGGCGGTTGATAATTATTCTGATAATTATTTCCAGGCCTTTGGTTCATGTATGAAACATTTTCTCTTTGTTCCATTGTTTGTTCAATACTGAGACAATCTTTTGTTAAATGTGGTCCTCCACACTGCTCACAACTAATTCTTATTGAGTGAATATCCTTAGTCATCTTTTCCATTCGTCTCTCGACAGCATCTATCGTTGTGGAAATGAAATCTAAGTCATGGCTAGAATCGGCTCTAGCTGCTTTAGATGATCTAACGATATCTTTTTCTTGATGCCACTCATGTGAGTGGGAAGCAGTGTTATCAATAATTTTGTAAGCTTCAGTTGCTGTTTTCTTCATAATGGAACCACCAGCTGCTATATCGATGTCTTTTCTTGTAGTGATGTCGCATCCTTGATAGAATATTTGTACTATTTGATAAGTGTCTAAACCATGTTGCGGACATCCTCTTAACAACTTTCCAAATCTTGTCCATGCCTCATATAGAGTTTCATTTGGCTTTTGTGTGAACGTAACCATTTCTCCTTGAAGTCTCACGGCTTTAGATGCCGGAAAGAATTGTTTAAGAAATTTTTCAACTAAAATGTCCCATGTATCAATCGCCCCTTCAGGTAACGATTCCAACCAATCTTTGGCTTCTCCCTTTAAAGTCCAGGGAAATAACATGAGATATATCTGTTCATCCTCAACTTCTCTTATTTTAAATAGTGTACAGATCCTATTAAAGGTTCGAAGATCTTCGTTTGGATCTTCCTTCGGCGCACCACAAAATTGGCATTGATTAGTTACCATGTGTAGGATTTGTCCTTTGATTTTATAATCTGGCGCATTAATGTCTGGTTGAGTAATTGCGTGACCTTGGCCAGTGTGTTTAGTGTAGTAGCCCGTCCTTATCTACCTGGATGAAGTCATCAACATTTGGTCCCATTGCGATGATCGACTCCAAGTAATGTTCTTAAATTGAGCAAATGCACAGCGGAAGACTTAATTCGTACCTGAGAATAAACATGCTTTAAAGTGTCAACCAAAAGGTTGGTGAGTTCATAGGTTTATCATAACAATCATTTCAATATTTTAATAGACCACAAGATTTCATAATCATAAACATAATACACTCGCAAGTGTATGTAAAGCATTCTAAGTGGTTGAGCACCTGGTAACCATACTTAACTATTAATCAACGTCGCATATTCCCTTTATTATGAAATCTCACTACACTGTACCAAGTGTAGCCTACAAAATGAAGTTCTGTGCAACCGTTGAATACTGGTCATCCAGTCCGGTTAGGGTTGTCAGGCCCGATAGATCTATCAACAAGATTCGCGTTTACAATACCCATGTAAATATTAGTTACCAAGCTACAGGGAAATATGCCAGTGGTACAACTCAACGTAGAATATAATTTTAAGTACTTGTGTCTATTTCGTAAAGCATTTATAAAAGCAGCGCATGTATTCTCAGTCCAAAAATATATATTGCAAAAGCAATTAAAAAGGGAGCAAATGAAACTCACAATACTGTATTTTGTAGTAAAAATACATATGACGTCATTGAACAAGTATAAGGTTGGCCTTGGATTCACGAACCTATATCACATATATATATATATATATATATATATATATATATATATATATATATATATATATATATATATATATATATATATATATATATATATATATATATATATATATATATATATATATATATATATATATATATATATATATATATTAACACACATGATTGAAATCGAACAAATTATGTATTAATCTTAGTGATATAATTATTATATTTAATAATTTATAGGTTTCCTTAATAATTTAATTAGATCTATTTAATTTATTTACTTTAAATAGATAATTATTATTTATTATAAAAATACTAATAGAGTTATGTTATATGTACTAAATATATTTTTATATAATTAGGGTTTATTTGTTATAATGTTAATAATAAGATTATTATTAATAATAATGATAATTAATGGTAATAATAATGATAATAAAACTAATGATACATATAATAACGATAATACTAATAATGTTAATATGGATAATAAAAATGACAATAATAATAATAAGAAAATATATGAAAATTTAATGATGATAGTAATAATAACAAAATAAAAAGTTGTACTATTTTTACAGTAAAATTACTTATTTGATAGTAGTTCTTAATACTAAAAATACTTAATAACAATACTTGATTATAATAAGACTTATGTTAATAATAATAGTAATAATAATAATAATATTAATAATAATAATAGTAATAATAATTATATGTATTTTTATATGTATCCTTGTAACTTATAAACTTTGTAAGAGTAGCTAAATATCTTAGTTTACATTATTTTTGTAATCTTATCATTTTATTACTAGTTAGATTAATACTTTCAATTTTTAAGACCAATCTTATTAATATTAAAACTATCTTAATTAATAATAATAACAATAGTAATAATAATAGAAATGGAAGTGTATACCCTTTAAAAAGTTATCCCAAAAAGAATTGTGCCTTATGAGACTCGAACCTATGACCTCTCGAACACCCAAACCACCTCTTAACCAACCATCTGTTTTCTCCATTTCCGAAATTTAACATACCCGAATTTATTTATCCCTTATTTTCGGTTTTTCGGCCCAACAACAAAATCATACACGGCCCAACTGAATTACATTTTATCTCGGCCCAATTAAAGGTTTACGGCCCACAGTCATTATTTCCAAAGGCCTGCTATCATGTATCCGTATCAATATAATTGTGGATTGTGGGGTTAATGGTTGCCGGCTGATTTTAAAGAAAAAGGAAAAGGGATCGAAAAGTTGTTAACAGCTCATGATATCGTTATCATTATCTCCTTTATTACACAATATCTTCCACCTTCACTCATTATTTTAATTTTATTTTCATCCCGTAACAGAAAAACAGAAGCAAAAGAAATCGAGTATGAGGGATTTGCAGGTTAACTATATGCTGGTGTTTGGCTTTCGATGGAAACAGTAGTGATAGCTGCGATGTGCAGTAACTTCATACGAACTAGAATTGTAGCAATCGTAATAGTTTAAATGGGGTGTGGGGTGATGTTTGAAGGTGCGTACAGCAATACAGTTGCAGCAACACAGATTAATTTGATTCGATGATGATGGTTTATGGGTTTGTGAGTGTTTAGGGTGGTGATATGGGTTTGATCTTCATGATGGAAAACAGAAATAAATACTTACAGCTGCAATAGTATCACAGTGACGTGTTGTGGGTTTCCTGGATATTCAAACAAAGACAGGAATATTAGCAGGTGAATAAAAGTGATCAACGAATATGATGGTGTTTTTCTTTGGTTATCAGATTGGTGGGTGTTCGGTTGATGATAGTTCTCTCATGATTGTTTGTAGAGTGTTGAAGTTTTGGTGATGATGGAGACTGATGGTGATGGCGGTCGAACCAGAAACTAGTAGTAGTAGTTAGCAATATACAAGGTTTGGTTAAGCTACAAGTGGGTGTGGTGTGGGTTCGTGAAGGTGATCAAGTACGTGAATTTGGTTAGGGTTACATGGGTAGTGTTACGGTTGAGACTTCGGACAGAAACAAAAGCACTAGAGTAGTAGTAGATTGGCGTTTAAGGTGATGAAGATGATAGTTTGAAAGGTGATAGGGATGATCGATGGTTCACAAGACAGGAAAAAAAATAATGGTAGTAACGATGATGATGGTGGAGGATGCAGGTGGTAGTGATGAAGGTGGGTGGGCGGTCCCCGGTGATGGTGATCTTGTGGTGTGTGTGTAAGGTTGAAGATATAAATGATGAATGTATAATATGCATATGTAATGTTATGTATATATATAGAGATAGATGTTAGATATTATAATCACAAGAAAAACAGTAACCTAATTAATTTAAAATGTGTTAAACAATAATACAGATAGTATCCAATCAATCTCTCAATTTAAAACAGTAAAGCAACCGGTTGTTTGTTAATGGGACTAGACACAGTATAAGGAAGTAATAATAATTTGGTGATGATTGTCAAAAGAAGACTAGTGAATATGTGATGATGATAGAATTTTTAACAAAGGCAGTTAGATATATATATCTTTTGATATCCGTTTATGCATATATGTTATTTGGGCAGGTGTAATATATATATATATATATATATATATATATATATATATATATAATTCTAATCTTATAATAATAACTAATAATATATAATGTAAGTCCCAAACAAGAACGTACATTGGTGAATTGATCCAAAGTCAAAAAGTGAACAAGTGGTAATATGAGTGTATCATGCACTGTGTCTATATCTATATTACAATTAAAACAAGCACAGTAACTTAATATAATAATAATTCTCTATTTTAAATGTACAAGAATTTCATAAGGGGATAAATAATATCAATCTTCCAATAAATTTAGCATAGTATTATAATATAATTTTTCAAATTACATTTCGAATTAATAATTATATTTTTAAATATTTATGTATCTATTTACAAATAGTGGTTCGTGAATCGTCAGGAATGGTCGAAGGTCAATTGAATATATGGACATTGTTTCAAAATTTTCTAGACTCAACATTACCTATTTTGCTTATCGTATCGAAATCATATAAAGATTAAGTTTAAATTTGGTCGGAAATTCCCGGGTCATTACAGTACCTACCCGCTAAAGAAATTTCGTCCCCGAAATTTGATAGAGGTCGTCATGGATAACAATAGGAATGTTTTCATGACGAATATGAGGTAATAATGGAGTTTTATCATTATTGAGAGATATAGATAAAACGATTCCATCATGTGGAGCGTATGAGTTAAGCTATCACAAAAGAGTGAAATGAGTAAATAAATATATTTGTTTCAACCGATGACGTAGTTATTATTGATTTTCGGGATTTAAGGGATTTAAAGAAAATCTTTCGTAATAAGATTTGGTTCTTTAGTGATTAGGGAAATTAGGATCTTCTTTGATTATATGCAATAATCTGTTTTGATTGCTCTGTCGGATATTTCATTATAAATCCACCCCTTCGTTTCCTTATTTTCCACAACTCACATCTTCTACTCTTTCTCCTTAATTCCTACTTTGAGACATTCACCAATATGCTCCATCCCATTCTGATCCTTGATATACTCTTAATTTCCACATCTGTCATCCTTCTCTTTCATCTACCACCGGAGGATTTTATTTACTTTTACTATTATCTTGGGATTATAGTGTTATTAATTTTCCCGTGCCTTTACGTGGCAATACGTATTGATATGCACGGTTTGTAGTTTCGGGGTTGTTATTGGGTTTTGTATCTTCCCTTATATTTCGATGTCCCTACTTCTGTCTTCCATAATCATTGTCATCCACAGTTAATGCTCTCTCCTATTTGCTGCGATTTATACTCAAATTTCTATTTTTGAAGCTTTATATTTTTTTTTCGTTTCCTCTTCCCGTCCTTGAGTCAAGCGAGTAATGGTTCGGAATTCGTAGGTATGAAATTTGGAATGAACATAGCTAATGCTCTCAGAAAGAAATGGTAATGGCACGATTTTGATTTGTTAAATTACCAGAATATCCTGGAAAAGACTGAATCATCAAGAAAATATTTTCTTGATATTTTTAGAATTTATATAGGATGTATGAGCCGTGTAACATGACACATGATGATGGTACTGTGAATCATCACATTCCATTAGAAACTCAACATGACTTACTGTAATATAATGACGTTGATCAAGTGTCATTATATTATACTAATTCATGCATCAGTTCCCAACACTACTTCAAAACATTCATATTTTAAATTCGGAGGTTTCAGAATTTAGAAACTAACACAGTTTCTTTTATGTTGTAACGCAGTTATTACGGAGAGATACATGATCTCAGATAAGAATAGTTGTGAAAATATCTTCAGAAATATAGAGAATATGTATAACGGAAGATATGAAGATATCTTATAATATCTAAGATAAGATGATGATGAAGAATATCATCTGGAAAGGTTTAGAATAAGGAGTAGGGTTCTTACTAACGGTTTCAGCAGGCACTGAATCATTTGGATTCTTTGAAGTCAAACTTATTCTTTGTGATTTGTCTACGGCTTCCTTCATAATTTCGCATAATCCGCTTTTCGGTACTAAATTTTCTATTGAGTGTTTCCAATACTCCATTCTTTATCATCAACTTTTGGCCATTAAGACCATCTACAACATACTGCTTCATCAGCATTCTCAAAGTTAACGGATCTGGGTCATCGGTTATCAAACCGAGGTGGTTTCAGAAGAATTGTGTTTTTAGATGATTAAACGCTGATGGTAGTAGGGTGGAACATAAAAGATTTTCCGGTAACGAAGGTGAAAAGACAACGTATATATATCGAGGTTATAATAAGACTAGTTTTGCTGAGAAATCGAAATTAACTTGCTGGAGCTGTAACAAAATTAATTACTTTGAAAAGGAATCGTAAGGTTGTTTTTGCTAATAAATGGCAAAGGATTCAACACAGATATGTGTTAAACTATGAATTTGGGTTCGAGAGTTTTTCGGATGCATAAATCTTTTCTTCCGTAGATGAAGTGTGGTTGGTTCAACTTCTCGGTTGAGGTGTTTTCAAGAATCATGAAAAGATTTGAACGCGGATTGTAACTGTTGAGGTACAAATGAGGTTTAAGATGAAATCAAGTGGCAAACTTGAAGAATTGTTTAGTTTCATATGTTATAATCAATATTTTAATTTATTTTAATTGTCCAAAGTTAGCAGTCCAAGAGTCCAATAGTTCAATAGTTTAATAGTTCATATATAGTTTAATATAATATTCGAATTAATTAATACATATCGTGACCCGTGTACTTGTCTCAGTATTGATCACAACTCAAACCATATATACATTTTGGAATCAACCTCAACCCTGTATAGCCAACTCCCACATTCACCTATAGAGTGTCTATGGTTATTCCGAAATATATATATAGATGGGTCGATATGATAGGTCGAAACCTTGTATACGTGTCCCGTTATTTAAAGTGCGTAAAATAAATAAATATATATCATGACCCGTGTAAAACGTATTGTCTCAGAATTAATCCGACGTATTGTGTACATGTGTCCCGATTTAAAGTGCGTAAAAGTAAATAACAGAAATTAAATTACGATAATTAAATTGCGATATATAAAATGTAATACGGAATTAACAGTTAGCTGGGAACAGTTAGCTAGGAACAGTTAGCGTGGAATCTTAACAAAATTCATCATAGTTAATTTGTTTGTTGCTAACACTTTTTATTTTGTCCAATGTTTTCTTCGTTATGCCACTTGTTGAATTCGGATAGGTCAAAATCCAAATATGAAATTGAATGAAAATGGTTATTCTGCGGTGAACGGATTTGTATAACGATGGTTGTAAGTAGGGTAGTAAATGACTGTTGAATCAGATTCGAAGAATGTACAGTGTAACTTATTAATGTGAAATCTAAATATTCCTCGGGTACTACCTACCCGTTAAAATATTTTCATCATTAATAGTTTGTACGAAAGAATTTTTAATTACAAATTTTATGAAAATATACTTGCATATATATTTTCTTCGGATGTAATTACGAATTTAATGAGTCAAAAGGATATTAAACTCATTTGATTTATTGTTATTACTAGATTACATGATCTCTAAAACATTAAAGATTACACAAACGTCATGTCGAACGAAGATAAATGAGGTAGAACGATATGTAAAGCGAAGATAATCGATGTAGAACGATATGTAGAACGAAGATCATACTCGAAGTATAGATGGTGATATTGAGGCGAGTGATGTTGATATCCGAGGTACAGATTGTGATGTTGAGGTTTACGACGCGGTTGTGGTTGGGGTGATAAGGGTACTGTCGGCGTTGATGATGGTGGTACGGATTATGCTGCTGGTGCTGCTGCTGGTGTTTGTAACCTTCGCACCATATTCTCCAAAGTCGTCACGCGAGCGCGAAGTTCGTTAACTTCTGCTAGTATACCGGGATGATTGGCAGTTGGAGCAAACGGATGAATAAGATTCGAAATATGGGAGAGTATATAATCGTGACGAGACACTCTGGAAATGAGAGAGAAAATGGTTTCTCGAACAGGTTCGCCGGTAAGTGCTTCAGGTTCATCGCCAAGAGGGCAATTTGGTGGATGGAATGGATCTTCGATGTGAAATAATTTTCGGATATCTGATGATATTCTAACTTCATAGAATATCTATATGTATAGTACTAAAGATTTCGTAGACTACGGAGAAATTTACGGCATATGTCAGGCAATTCTACAGTAACAGATACACTAAGATATGAATTTTGTCTTTACACTATTCATGCAGTCAATGCAGTAAACGTGTCTAGACTAGGAACGATAAGCATGTAGTTTCCTACGGATGATAGGTAGATGATTTCTGACTAGAAATGATAAGCAAAACTTTTGACATGTAGACCAGGTTCAAGTCCAAACTTATTACTGTAACCTAACCACTACTAGGTTGAAGTCCAGACTCACTAATGCATCTAAACAACTACCAGTTAGACACACTCATGCAAGACCTGGTTCACTAAGACCACCGCTTTGATACCAACTGTAGTAACCCGTCCTTATCCACCTGGACGAAGTCATCAACATTTGGTCCCATTGCGATGATCGACTCCAAGTAATGTTCTTAAATTGAGCAAATGCACAGCGGAAGACTTAATTCGTACCTGAGAATAAACATGCTTTAAAGTGTCAACCAAAAGGTTGGTGAGTTCATAGGTTTATCATAACAATCATTTCAATATTTTAATAGACCACAAGATTTCATAATCATAAACATAATACACTCGCAAGTGTATGCAAAGCATTCTAAGTGGTTGAGCACTTGGTAACCATACTTAACTATTAATCAACGTCGCATATTCCCTTTATTATAAAATCTCACTACACTGTACCAAGTGTAGCCTACAAAACGAAGTACTGTGCAACCGTTGAATACTGGTCGTCCAGTCCGGTTGGGGTTGTCAGGCCCGATAGATCTATCAACAAGATTCGCGTTTACAATACCCATGTAAATATTAGTTACCAAGCTACAGGGAAATATGCCAGTGGTACAACTCAACGTAGAATATATTTTTAAGTACTTGTGTCTATTTCGTAAAGCATTTATAAAAGCAGCGCATGTATTCTCAGCCCAAAAATATATATTGCAAAAGCAATTAAAAAGGGAGCAAATGAAACTCACAATACTGTATTTTGTAGTAAAAATACATATGACGTCATTGAACAAGTATAAGGTTGGCCTTAGATTCACGAACCTATATCATATATATATATATATATATATATATATATATATATATATATATATATATATATATATATATATATATATATATATATATATTAACACACATGATTGAAATCGAACAAATTATGTATTAATCTTAGTGATATAATTATTATATTTAATAATTTATAGGTTTCCTTAATAATTTAATTAGATCTATTTAATTTATTTACTTTAAATAGATAATTATTATTTATTATAAAAATACTAATAGAGTTATGTTATATGTACTAAATATATTTTTATATAATTAGGGTTTATTTGTTATAATGTTAATAATAAGATTATTATTAATAATAATGATAATTAATGGTAATAATAATGATAATAAAACTAATGATGCATATAATAACGATAATACTAATAATGTTAATATGGATAATAAAAATGACAATAATAATAAGAAGAAAATATATGAAAATTTAATGATGATAGTAATAATAACAAAATAAAAAGTTGTACTATTTTTACAGTAAAATTACTTATTTGATAGTAGTTCTTAATACTAAAAATACTTAATAACAATACTTGATTATAATAATACTTATGTTAATAATAATAGTAATAATAATAATATTAATAATAATAATAGTAATAATAATTATATGTATTTTTATATGTATCCTTGTAACTTATAAACTTTGTAAGAGTAGCTAAATATCTTAGTTTACATTATTTTTGTAATCTTATCATTTTATTACTAGTTAGATTAATACTTTCAATTTTTAAGACCAATCTTATTAATATTAAAACTATCTTAATTAATAATAATAACGATAGTAATAATAATAGAAATGGAAGTGTATACCCTTTAAAAAGTTATCCCAAAAAGAATTGTGCCTTATGAGACTCGAACCTATGACCTCTCGAACACCCAAACCACCTCTTAACCAACCATCTGTTTTCTCCATTTCCGAAATTTAACATACCCGAATTTATTTATCCCCTATTTTCGGTTTTTCGGCCCAACAACAAAATCATACACGGCCCAACTGAATTACATTTTATCTCGGCCCAATTAAAGGTTTACGGCCCACAGTCATTATTTCCAAAGGCCTGCTATCATGTATCCGTATCAATATAATTGTGGATTGTGGGGTTAATGGTTGTCGGCTGATTTTAGAGAAAAAGGAAAAGGGATCGAAAAGTTGTTAACAGCTCATGATATCGTTATCATTATCTCCTTTATTACACAATATCTTCCACCTTCACTCATTATTTTAATTTTATTTTCATCCCGTAACAGAAAAACAGAAGCAAAAGAAATCGAGTATGAGGGATTTGCAGGTTAACTATATGCTGGTGTTTGGCTTTCGATGGAAACAGTAGTGATAGCTGCGATGTGCAGTAACTTCATACGAACTAGAATTATAGCAATCGTAATAGTTTAAATGGGGTGTGGGGTGATGTTTGAAGGTGCGTACAGCAATACAGTTGCAGCAACACAGATTAATTTGATTCGATAATGATGGTTTATGGGTTTGTGAGTGTTTAGGGTGGTGATATGGGTTTGATCTTCATGATGGAAAACAGAAATAAATACTTACAGCTGCAATAGTATCTCAGTGACGTGTTGTGGGTTTCCTGGATATTCAAACAAAGACAGGAATAGTAGCAGGTGAATAAAAGTGATCAACGAATATGATGGTGTTTTTCTTTGGTTATCAGATTGGTGGGTGTTCGGTTAATGATAGTTCTCTCATGATTGTTTGTAGAGTGTTGAAGTTTTGGTGATGATGGAGACTGATGGTGATGGCAGTCGAACCAGAAACTAGTAGTAGTAGTTAGCAATATACAAGGTTTGGTTGAGCTACAAGTGGGCGTGGTGTGGGTTCGTGAAGGTGATCAAGTACGTGAATTTGGTTAGGGTTACATTGGTAGTGTTACGGTTGAGACTTCGGACAGAAACAAAAGCACTAGAGTAGTAGTAGATTGGCGTTTAAGGTGATGAAGATGATAGTTTGAAAGGTGATAGGGATGATCGATGGTTCACAAGACAGGAAAAAAAATAATGGTAGTAACGATGATGATGGTGGAGGATGCAGGTGGTAGTGATGAAGGTGGGTAGGCGGTCCCCGGTGATGGTGATCTTGTGGTGTGTGTGTAAGGTTGAAGATATAAATGATGAATGTATAATATGCATATGTAATGTTATGTATATATATAGAGATATATGTTAGATATTATAATCACAAGAAAAACAGTAACCTAATTAATTTAAAATGTGTTAAACAATAATACAGATAGTATCCAATCAATCTCTCAATTTAAAACAGTAAAGCAACCGGTTGTTTGTTAATGGGACTAGACACAGTATAAGGAAGTAATAATAATTTGGTGATGATTGTCAAAAGAAGACTAGTGAATATGTGATGATGATAGAATTTTTAACAAAGGCAGTTAGATATATATATCTTTTGATATCCGTTTATGCATATATGTTATTTGGGCAGGTGTAATATATATATATATATATATATATATATATATATATATATATATATATATATATATATATATATATATATATATATATATATATATAATTCTAATCTTATAATAATAACTAATAATATATAATGTAAGTCCCAAACAAGAACGTACATTGGTGAATTGATCCAAAGTCAAAAAGTGAACAAGTGGTAATATGAGTGTATCATGCACTGTGTCTATATCTATATTACAATTAAAACAAGCACAGTAACTTAATATAATAATAATTCTCTATTTTAAATGTACAAGAATTTCATAAGGGGATAAATAATATCAATCTTCCAATAAATTTAGCATAGTATTATAATATAATTTTTCAAATTACATTTCGAATTAATAATTATAATTTTAAATATTTATGTATCTATTTACAAATAGTGGTTCGTGAATCGTCGGGAATGGTCGAAGGTCAATTGAATATATGGACATTGTTTCAAAATTTTCTAGACTCAACATTACCTATTTTGCTTATCGTATCGAAATCATATAAAGATTAAGTTTAAATTTGGTCGAAAATTCCCGGGTCATTACATTTAGCTTGCAATCGGTCTTCCATACTTAGAGGTTCCAGATTTTCCATGATTGAATTTGTTGAATCTGAATCACTAGAGGATTCTGATTTAATTTTTTTTTCCTCGACAATTTCTGTTTGATTGATTGGTGGTTCCAGAGGAAAGATTAATGGTTCATGATCTCGGAATTGTCCCTGAATATCCTCCGAATTCTCAATTGTGAGGTCGGGTTCAAAAAATAGATTATCGAAAACTTGAGTTGGAGTACTTGGTTGACTAGATGATGATTCTAAAGAAAAATCAACGGCGACAATATTGGCTAGATGTCTTGATCGAGTTACAGGCGGTGAACGTATAAAAGGTGGTGAACGTTTTGCTCGGTGCATTCACGGAATATCCTATTAGTTATAAAAATAAAAATTATATAAGTTATCAAATTAATAGACTTTTCTGATTTTGCCCACGTTTCGAATAGCCAATAGATGCAGTAGGTAGCCAGGACCCTTTAAATCGGAAGCTCATAACTCGCCACTAACAAATCCAACTATTACTACGAACCAGAAAATTTTGGATGTCTATCAATTTAACCACTTAAAATAATTTTTCGTTTTGAAATTTTAGAGAAGAAATAGAAAAAAATTTTATGTCCTAAAAACTAGAGCGTCGAGAAATAAGAAAGAAAAAGAGCGCGTCGAAAAATAAAAAGAAATACTTAGAAACTAAAGTTTTACGTCTAAAGCTTAGCGTCTAAAAACTTAAAACTAAGAATAAAACTTAAAATAAAAACACTTTTTAATTTTATAGACAAAATCTTAAAAATATATTATTTTTAATTAATTTTTTTTTATGATTTTAAGTTTTAAAAACTAAACTAAATACTAATTAATAATAATAATATAATAAATAAATCTCAAATGAATGATGCACGTTCAAAATTCAATGTTTCTTACACCAAACTTTCATTCAGAGCCATCATGATTACAACAAACTTTCCACCTCAATAGTGATTAACTATTTACGAGTTTTTTTTATCTGATGCTAGTATTTTGAAAACTTAATTAAGGGAATGAGGTGCTTTCAAAATTATTTATCATTTACTAATTTTTTTTTTCGTTTTTAATTAGAACTCTAAAAAAGTAATAGTGATGGTGACCATCCATCTTCCTCCTCTCTAAGTAGCCGATTTTCATTTATTAATGTTTTTTTTATTGCCTTCGCCATGAACATTCATATTCACCCATCCCATTGATCGAGTACAATTTCACATAACATTTTAAATAAACATACTCGCTTATATGTTGACTATTTCGTGATATTTCAACATAATTTCCCACAAACTGTTATTTATTTTTCAGTTTAATTTTCAATTTGAGCTATGATTGACCCAATAGTTCAAGCTCGCTATTCAAGATTTCTCATTTTAGTTTAGTTACTTATTTTCTTGGTGTAAGAACTATGAAGATATGTTATTATTGTTCCTGTCTTTTTTTATTTTAATCGATATATTTAATAGTTAATTGTAGATCAACTATCTGGATGTCCAAAAATTGATCCACGGCCCAATTTTAATGAATAGCCATGGTGGCCCAGCAACTCATAGGTTTATACGCTTTCCTGTCTAGTTCGAAGAACAAAAACAAAAAACAAAAAAAAAAATATCACGGCCCCACTCAGAAATAATAAGGATTCAGTATTTTCTTTTGCATTTGGAATAGAGATGAATTAGGTTGGCTGACCCCATATTCCCACTGAAACATGAACATTATTATAACTGTTTAAAAAAAAAATACAAAACGCCATGTTATGTGTTTCCCTTTTTGTCGGCCATAAAATTTGTAAAAAGTCCCACTTGATTTGTTATTAAAACACCATATGTCCATATGTTATTATTTTATAACCAAGTTGGCAACCTTTATTTAAAAGTGATGGCCATTATATCATTCATTATCACAGGTTTTTTTGTTTTGTTTTTTTTACGAATTTTAATATTAATTTTGTATAATACTATTTAGAACTTGTAAATTAAAATGAAATAGAAACAGACGAATTGAGTTGTTTACGTAGTGTGTTCAAGAGTAAATTGTAAGGGAATCTTTTTAATTCCCCAAGAGCATGTCTTTCTTTTTAGTCAAAAGTTCTCCTTTTTATGCGCAAATCCATGTGAGTGTGTTATGTAGTATATTAAATAATACGGAGTACTCCCTTACAAAATAAGAAATTTTATATTTTTACAAAAATATAGTTTTAATAAAATATAGCATTTTTCACCGAGTCCCCGGCAGCGGCGCCAAAAATACTTGACGTTAAAGCGAAGGGGTACAAAATACTATTAAATTTTACAAGAAAATACTATTAAATACGATACAATTTTACACAAGTTATTTATTTATTTATAGAGTGGATATACCTAAACCTTGCTACAACACTTATAGGCAGTGTACCTAATCGTACAGTAGTGTAGTTTTTAGTAAGTTCGGTTCGTTCCACAGGGATCTTAGCCAAGTTTAACGCTATATTTTTAAAAACTATATTTGTAAATATATAAATATATATAAGTAGTATTATTATTATAAAAGGGGAATTTTTACCGTTTAATGACCGGTTTGTCGATTTTAAAACTTAAGTCGCAGTTAAAACCTAATGTAAAATATTAAATATATAAAAGACTTAATTTAAAGCGTAAAGTAAATAACAATAATTAAAGTGCGATAATTTAAGTGCGATAAATAAAATGACGATAAATAAAATTGAAATAATTAAAAAGTGCAATAATTAATATGACAATAAATTAAAGTGCGATAATTAAAAGTGCAATTAAATATGAAATAAAAGAATTATGCTTATTTAAACTTCCATAATCATGATATTTGACGTGTTGATTTTAGTTTATTACCATGGGTTAATTGTCCTTTGTCCTGGATTATTCAATATGTCCGTCTGGTTTTTGTCCATAACAGTCCATCAGTCATAAATATAAAGTGCGAGTGTCCTCGTCAAATTATCCTTATATCCGAAGTCAAATATTCTAACTAATTGGGGACTTAAACTATAATTACACCAAGTGTCCTTGTATTTAATTCACCCCTGTTTTAATAAGTCCATTAACTTTTAATCCATTCCCGTGTTCGGTTAAATGAACGATTATTAGTACTTATAAATATCCCGCCCATCGTGTCCGATCGAGTGTATATGGTTATTTATAGGTACGTCCAATTGTAAATCGTTATATTAAATTAACAAACTATCATTTAATTAAACAAATATAAAGCCCATAAGCTCATAGTCTAATTTCCACAAGTGACGTTCTTTTGTCCAAACTCCAATTATGGTACAAAGCCCAATTACCCCGTCTTAATATTTTTAGCCCAACATCATGATTACTTCAGTTTAAATAAGTATAATAATAACTTAGCTACGAGATATTAATTTAACAATAAAATTAAACATAACTTACAGTGGGTGTTATTAGCGTAGTGGTACACGGACAGAGTTCCGACTTACAAAACCTTAAAACATTCGACTAACCTACCCTTATTATTATCACTAACTTAAAATTAAAATTACAAATTGAGATTACTAATTGGAGTTATATTTGATACATATGATAAGAGAAGAAAAAGATGTGTCTTTGCTCTGTGCTTGCTTCTCCTTTTATAGGCGAGATAATACTACTGTAGGTTTGTGGAAAGTTTGGTGATGAGTATTAAAATATGACATGTTGCATATAATTGAATTTCACTCCGAATTCAATTCAGTTGAATTAAATCAACTTGTTTTATTTTTAATATTATATTTATTATTATATTATTATTATATTATTATTATTATTCTAACCGATATGCACGATTGAATGAAATAATTCGATTGAATTATTTATTTATTATATTATTATTATTATATTATATATATATATATATTGTATTATATTCTTGTGCATAGTTGACTTGTAATTTTAGCTCCGTTGAGTCGTACGTTGATGCTCGATTTATGTCTTGGTTCCGGATTTTCGAACGTCCTTTCGTACGCTTAGATATCTTGTACTTTGCATTCCGTGGCTTGTACTTTTGTCATTTTTGGACGTTATTCATCAATAAATTGAACCACTTAGATTGTATCTTGTACATTTGAGCTTTTTGGTCATTTGCGTCTTCAAATCGTCATTTTTCTTATTTTGTCTTCGCACTTATTTATTTAAACGAATATTACTTGAAAATATAACAATTGCAACTGAAAAATTTACATATTGGAAGGATATTGCGCCTAAATATATGTTCATTTGGAGCACTATCAATAACCAACACATATATAAAGTTTAAGTACTCGTGCCTAGTATGTAAAACGTAAAAAGTGCATGTATTCTCAATCCCAAAATAGTTAAAGTAAAAAGGAATGCTATAACTCACAGTGATAAGAGCGGTAAAGTCGATAATGAAAGTATGCAAGTAGTAAGTCGGTCCGAATGGTCGTCAACCTAAGTCAAAGGTTACTAGGTTAGTATGTTATCCTCATAAGTTCTAATAGTGCATAAAATAAGTTTAAGTGTCATCATCATCATCGTTCATCATCATAAAAGCTAAGTAAGTTTGACAAGAATAGAGATCGAAACAATAGGCTGACTTCGGTCAGCTGCTACGACTTCTACGTAAATCAAAAAATGCGTAATCGGTGGCTATGGCTCCGTATATGAGTCCCCTAGTTTCTGACCAATTTCCAGAACCAAACTCGTCTTCGTTTGACCGTGGCGACGGTTTAAGTGCGAGTAGGTCAGAAATTTCAGCACAACGTTAATATGGTGTAATGACTTTCAGAAGGCCATAAATCCTAAACCGTAACTCGGATTAAGACGAGGTCTAAATGGAAAATCATCTACTCAAACCGAACTAACTGAAAATTTACTTTACAGTAGCCCAGGTGGTCTGATCAGATCCCGAAAACAGTAAGCAAGGTGCTCCGGTGGGTTTTTAGTGCTTGATGCTCATCACGGTTCTCATCCTTGATGCTTGTAGCTTCAAATGTACAACTCGTTGATGGGTTAGCATCACCTTGACCAAGATTCTACCATCAACACACAATATGTTAAGACCAAGTAAAAACACAACTCATTTAAGAGTCTTAGATGGATGATGAACCAAGGTAACATCATATCCTTAGTCTTAACACAATTACAAGTTACATTTACAAATAAAGCTACAAACTTTACTTCAATCAAGCAAGTATGAACATAATATAAGTCAAATGAAGTGATGGAACCCTAAGCTAGAGAGCTTGGATCCCTTTCACACAAGTTTTAAGGTCACAAAGCTAGAAAGCTTGAACCTTTAGTGTTCTTGAAGATCTTGAAGCATAAAGCTTGGATCTTTAAGTTACATGAAGACCATAAACACAAGTTTTGATCTTTATAACAAAATAATGAGATCATAAGTTAGAAAACTTAGATCCAACAAATGATATGAAGATTCAAGCTAGAAAGCTTGCATCTTGATTGTTCTTGAAGATCTTGAAGCATAAAGCTTGGATCTTTAAGTTACATGAAGATTACAAACACAAATTTGAATCTTTATAACAAAATAGCAAGATTAAAGTTAAAAAAATATAGATCTACAAAGTGGGTGAAGATTCAAAGCTAGAAAGCTTGAATCTTCCATTTTTTTGAAAGATTTAAATCCATGTTTGAATCTACAAGATGTAATCAAGATCAAAAGCTAAAAAGCTAGATCCATGATGATGATGATGATGAATTCGTGATGATGAGAAGGAGAAGAAGAAGAGAAATTCAAAATACTTACACTTTTAGAGAGAGAAAGAACTAGAGAGAATTAGAGAGTGAGTGTGTGTGAATTACAAATGAAAGCAAGTGTAAAATGGATGAAATAAGGCTAGTATTTATAGGTGAATGGGGTAAGGGGAGGGGGGTGGTGGCCGTTGGAAATGGGGGGGGGGGGACAAGGGGGACAAAAGTTTACTTTTTGGTTATTGGTTGTCTAAAGTTGGTGCTTATGTTGGGATCCCATGTAACATTAAGGATAATACTTGACATAAATGCTAGCATATTCCCTCTAATAAATGGGCATTTGTCTTACATATTAATGGGTCACTAGCTAATAATAATTGGGCTAATTAAATAGTCCACTAACTAGTGTAGGGTGGGCTAAGGCCCAACAAGGTAGAAAGTCCAACAAGACTAACTAGTAAGCATAAGTAAATTACTACGCGTAATTAAGCATCCAAAAACCCAAGTAATTATTATTATAAAATAATAATTAAGATTTCGTAGTCATAATATTCCGATTACGACAAAAGTTAAACGTGTACGCAGTACGCAGTTTGTTCATAAGGCTTCCGATGATCAAGTTAAGTAACCTACGTACTTAAAGGCACGTTTTAACACATAAATGAAAGTAAGCCATGTGTATAAAGATTCCAGAGTATAAAGTATCACAGTACGCACAAATACGCAGTTTCGCAAAAACACAATGCACAAAAGCAAGTCGAAAAAGTCGGGTCGTTACATTACCCACCTTTTAAAGGAAATTTCGTCCCGAAATTTAAGCTGAGGCAGGTGTTGAAGTCGGGAAAAGGTGAGGATACTTATGCATCATTTGATCCTCTCGTTCCCAGGTGAACTCGGGTCCACGTTTGGCATTCCATCGGACTCGAACTTTGATGACCCGAAAATTTCTGATCAAATTTAAACTTAATCTTTAACATTTCCGACACGATAAGCATAGTCTGTAATGTTGAGTCTCAAAGTTTTGGAACTATATTCATGTAATCAATTATTCTTTGACTATTCTCGTAGATTCACGAACAATATATATAACTTAATGTGCATATATATATATATATATATATATATATATATATATATATATATATATATATATATATATATATACATATATATGATTTCAAGTTATTTAGTAAACGATAGTAACATTCGATTATTGATTTAACTGATATTTAGATAAGTTAACTAAAATGTTTAAGATGAACTAGTAAAACACTAATTTGCTACAGTATTTTCGAATTGCTACAGTACCCGAAAAGCTACAGTGTTTTCGAAAATCACTATTTGCTACAGTAAATCTGAAAAATTCGAAAAATGGATGTTTGAAGTAGTGTTGGGAACTGAAGCATGAATTAGTATAATATAATGACACTTGATCAACGTGATTATATGACAATAAGTCATGCTGAGTTTCTAATAGAATGTGATAAAGGTTCACAGATCCCACCCTTATCATGAACCATGTTACATAACTCTTTCATTCCATATAATCTCTAAATATATCAAGAAAATATATTTCTTGATGATTCGGTCTTTTTCAGATATTCTGGTAATTTGATAAATCAAGATCGTGCCATTACAATTCTCTTCTTAGAACATTAACTATGTTCATTTCAAAATCCATACCTACGAATTCTGGACCATTATTCGCTTGACTTGAAGGCGGGAAGAGAGAACGAAAGCATGAAGCTTCGAAATATAACGGAGAATATAAAGCCCGATAAAAACACATAAATTACAAACCATGAATATCAATAAGTATTGCAACGTAAAGACTCGGGAGAACTAAAAACACTATAAAGCCAAGAGTATAGTAAAAGTGAATAGATTCCTCCGGCGGCAGATGAAAATGAAGAATGATAGATATGAAAGTTAGGAGTATATCAAGAATCAGAACTGGATGAAGCATTTTCACAATCTATTAAGAAGTATTAAATGAGGAAGAAGATTATAAGAGTGGTGAAAATAAATGAAACGGAAGAGGTCAATTTATAGCGAAATATCAGACATAGCAATCGAGGCAGATTACGCATTTAATCAAAGAAAATCCTAATTTCTGCAAATTCCGAAGAATCAAATCTTATTTAGATTATGAAGATTTTCTATTCCTTAAATTCTAGAAATCAATCGTTACTACGTCAAGAGATAAGACGCATCTCTATTCTCCATTTCACTCTATTACGATAACTTTCCTCATACGCTTCGAGTAATTGGATTGTTTTATCCATATTATTCAACGGTGATAAAAATTCTATTTATCAACACATATTCGTCATGAAAACATTTTTATTGTTAGCCATGACGACCTCACTCAAATTTCAGGACGAAATTTCTTTAACGGGGAGGTACTGTGATGACCCGGAAATTTCTGACCAAATTTAAACTTAATCTTTAACGTTTCCGACACGATAAGCAAAGTCTGTAATGTTGAGTCTCAAAGTTTTGGAACTATATTCATGTAATCAATTATTCTTTGACTGTTCTCGTAGATTCACGAACAATATATATATATATATAACTTAATGTGCATATATATATATATATATATATATATATATATATATATATATATATATATATATATATATATATATATATATATATATATATATATATATATATATATATATATATATATATATATATATATATATATATATGATTTCAAGTTATTTAGTAAACGATAGTAACATTCGATTATTGATTCGACTGATATTTAGATAAGTTAACTAAAACGTTTAAGATGAACCAGTAAAACACTAATTTGCTACAGTATTTTCGAATTGCTACAGTACCCGAAAAGCTACAGTGTTTTCGAAAATCACTATTTGCTACAGTAACTTTGCTACAGTAAAATACTATTTCAAAATGAAAATGTATATATGTATATGTATATACTACGAGACGATGATTTATAGAAGCAAATGACTAAAACACTTAATTGATTAAAGCTACACTTCAAGTGACATAGTTATAGATAATTTAAGTCTATATTTTGACAAAGGTACGAGTCACGAAACGAAAAATGCAAGTTTTCTCAGCATACGAAAGGACGTTCGAAAAACCGGAACCGGGACATAAGTTGCGTGATGACGTACGACTTATCAGAACAAAAATTACAAGTCAACTATGCACGTGAATTTAATATAATATATAATTAATTATATAAATTATATATTATAAATATAATTAATAAATATGTCGATAAGCGTAGGACAAAAACATTTGTGAGCTGTCATACCTTCCCATGCGATTGCATGGGAAATGGCTTGGGAAGCCATGTGATCGCATGGCACCCTTTTGCTGGCCACATCTATAAATTCGCGATTTCTGTTTCTGATTCATTCATATATCTATCTCTCGACTATATATATATATATATATATATATATATATTAATATTAAGATTATTATTATTAATCTTATTATTAATAGTATTAGTATTATTATTTTTACGATACAAAAATAATAATATACATAAAATATTACGACGGAGTGATGTCCAAATGATTTCAAAACGAGTTTTCGAGCAAGCTAGAGCCAAGGAAATTATGGGCTATTGCCATGGAGGTTATGGGTAATGTTCATGAGTAATATTCGCAAGTCAAACCTATTGTTTATCATCTCCATTACGTCTACGTACTTTCCTGCAATGTTGAATCACAATATTGATACGTGAGCATTCATATCTTATCTTTTTATATTAATAGTGTATACATGTCTAGTGCTCGAGTATATATGTTTATGCATGCTTTTATGCTAAATTTCGTCGTTAGATAGTTTATGATGAATCACGAATTAAATACATATATTACTTATAAAAGGTATATGATATGCATGTCGTTGGAAAGCTGGCGAAAAATCAAAAACTTTTCATTTAGAAACCGCGTAATTTCGGTGAACGAATTAAAAGTTATGATCAACTGAATTATGATTAACGTTAATTAAAATTGCTTTTGAATCTGCAATTGATATTTAAACAACTTATTAATAAGATTGATAAAGTGAATTTTTGAATATTACCAGCCGAGTAAATGAATCCTTATATAGGACATGTCTCGTTTTGTTAAACAACTGTCAAATTTGACTTTTTGAAACAACTTTGGATAACTTTTGTATGTCGATCTCGAGCATTAGGATTGTGATACACTATGACCTGACCTAGCTTGATAGACATTTATTGACCAACATATGTTCTCTAGGTTGAGATCTACGGTTATTTGGTAATTCGAGTTTTGGTCATATTTTGGTGAACGACTTTATATGCTGCTAAGGTGAGTTTCATTGCTCCCTGTTTAATTGGTTTTGAAATATATTTTTGGGCTGAGAATACATGCAATTTATTTTAAACACAATGGACTCAAGTACATACTAAATTCTACACCGAGTTTGAACCGAAAATCCCTTAGCGTTGGTAACTAGTAACTGCCAGTTATAAGAGCTGGTGGGCGCGAGTAGTAGTATATGGATCCATAGGGCTTGACATCCCCGTCTGTTCCAGGTATAGAAACCCTAGCCTGAACTATAAAACAGATATATACTATTTGAGTTTAGTACACGTTGGTTTGCGTGTATTGTACATGTTGGTTGCATGTATGTTAAAACAGGGGTACTTATTATAACGTTAAAGTTTAGCTACCAGGGTGCTCAATCTTGTAGAATATTTTGATAAACATTTCTGGATGAAACAACTGAAATCTTGTGATCTACCTTTATGTACAGATTATGCAAAACATTAAAACTATGAACTCACCAACCTTTGTGTTGACACTTGTTAGCATGTTTATTCTCAGGTTCCCTAGAAGTCTTCCGCTGTTTGCTTATATGTTAGACAAGCTATGTGCATGAAGTCTTACATGGCATATTTTTCAAGGAAACGTTGCATTCACTAAATCATCACCATGTATCTTATTTTGACTGCATTGTCAACGGAAGTACTATTGTAAACTATTATTTAAGGTGATTGTCTATATGTAGAAATCATCAGCTGTCGAAAACCTTTGATTTAAATATTCATTTATGGTGTGCCTTTTCAAAAGAATGCAATGTTTACAAAACGTATCATATAGAGGTCAAATACCTTGCAATGAAATCGATGAATGACGTGTTCGTCCATATGGATTTGAAGCGATCGTCACACAAATAATTGCAATCTTATTAAGCTTCAAAGTCTTAACCTCTCGGTCCATAATTTCGACAGGTTCTTCCACAAAGTGGAGTTTATCATCAATCGTAAGTTCCTCGAGAGGGATGATAAGTTCTGGTTCGACAAGACATTTCTTCAGATTCGACACGTGAAAAGTAGGGTGAACTGCGCTCAACTGAGTCGGAAGATCCAAACGGTAAGCTACGGGTCCAACACTCTCCAAGATTTCAAAAGGACCAATATATCGTGGGTTTAACTTTCCGCGCTTTCCAAAACGGATCACACCTTTCCAAGGTGCGACCTTCAACATTACACGGTCACCCACGTTAAATTCGAAGTCTTTACGTTTAAGGTTGGCATAACTCTTTTGGCGATCACGGGCCGCCTTAAGTCTCGCTTGAATTTGGACAATCTTCTCGGTTATTTCATGGACCACCTCGGGTTCGGTGATTTGCTTTTCTCCTACTTCAGCCCAACAAATAGGAGATCGGCACTTGCGGCCATACAACGCTTCAAAAGGTGCGGCATTAATACTCGAATGATAACTGTTGTTGTAAGAGAATTCAGCTAGCGACAAATGTCTCTCCCAAGCTTTTTCGAAGTCAATAACACAGGCACGCAACATGTCCTCCAAAGTTTGAATCGTTCGTTCGCTCTGACCATCGGTCTGTGGGTGATACGCGGTACTCATGTCGAGACGTGTTCCCAAGGCTTCTTGCAAAGAACGCCAAAACCTAGAAGCAAAACGGGTGTCACGATCTGAGATAATCAATAAGGGCACACCATGACAGGATACAACCTCTTTGATGTATAGTTGAGCGAGTCTCTCCATCGTATCCGTTTCCTTCATGGCTAAGAAGTGTGCAGATTTGGTAAGTCGGTCTACGATAACCCAGATGGTATCATAACCGCCTACCGTCTTCGGTAGCTTTGTGATGAAGTCCATCGTTATCCTTTCCCACTTCCATTGCGGGATTTCTGGTTGTTGAAGTAATCCAGATGGCCTTTGATGTTCGACCTTAACTTTCAAGCAAGTCAAACACTTACTAACGTAAGTTGCAACATCCTTCTTAAGATTAGGCCACCAATACTGTTCCTTGAGATCGTGGTACATTTTACCGGCCCCTGGATGAATCGAATATCTCAACTTGTGGGCTTCATCTAGTATAAGGATCCGTAGATCTCCATAACTAGGTACCCAAATCCTTCCGGCAAAGCATCGGAGTCCAGTCTCCTTAACCTCAAATCGTGAAACGAGAATGTTCAAGTGTTCTTGAGAAATATTCTCCTCTTTGAGAGCCTCTTCTTGTGCTACTCAGATCTGGCTATTGAGATTTTAATGAATGATGATGTTCAAGGCGCGGACACGAAGAGGTACCGTCCTCTCCTTTCGGCTCAGGGCATCGGCTACAACATTTGCCTTTCCAGGATGGTAACGAAGTTCATAATCATAGTCGTTCAGCGTCTCGATCCATCGTCGTTGCCTCATGTTCAGTTGTTTCTGATCGAATATGTGCTGGAGGCTTTTGTGGTCAGTGTAGATGGTACTTTTAGTCCCATAAAGATAGTGTCTCCACAATTTGAGCGCAAAGACAACGGCTCCAAGCTCGAGGTCGTGAGTAGTGTAGTTTCGCTCGTGAATCTTTAGTTGACGAGAAGCATAGGCAATAACCTTCGATCTTTGCATCAATACGCAACCAAAACCATTTTTCGAGGCATCACAATATACGACGAAATCATCACTGCCTTCAGGAAGAGATAAGATAGGTGCGGTGGTCAATTTCTGCTTGAAGTTTTGAAATGCTGATTCGTGTTCTTTTTCCCAAACAAACTTCTTCCCTTTGTGAGTCAGCGCGGTCAAAGGTCGCGAAATCAGAGAGAAACCTTCAATAAATCTTCGGTAGTAACCGGCAAGACCTATAAATTGGCGGATGTAAGTCAGAGTAGTGGGGGTTTTCCACTTGCTGATAGCTTCGATCTTTGCGGGATCAACTTTGATACCTTGATCACTCACAATATGACCCAGAAATTGGACTTCCTTCAACCAAAATTCACACTTGGAGAATTTGGCATAAAGTTGCTCTTGTCTCAAGAGTTCCAACACTAGTCGAAGATGTTGTTCATGTTCTTCTTCACTTTGGGAATAGATGAGGATATCATCTATGAAAACGATAACGAACTTATCCAGATATGGCTTGCATACTCGATTCATGAGATCTATAAACACGGCAGGTGCGTTGGTTAAACCGAATGGCATCAAGAGAAACTCATAATGACCATAACGGGTTCTGAACGCAGTCTTCATCACATCACTCGTACGTATATATATATATATATATATATATATATATATATATATATATATATATATATATTACAAAAATATAATATTAACTTAGTCAAAAAAAGTCCTGATTTAAAATAATATATTTTGATAAACAACGAGTCACTGATTTATAGAAGCAAATGACCACAACGCTCAATTTTATAAGTTATATTTTTTTATAAGGTAATTTATTGATGAGTAAATCAAATTATTAATAAGGGTACACGTCGCGTAACGTAAAAGGCTAGTTTTCTAAACGTACGAAAGTGCGTTCGAAAAACCGAAAGTGATACACGAGTCGAGTATCAACGTACAAGTCAATGGACCTAAAATTACAAGTTAACTATGTACATGAATATAATATAATATATATATAATTAATATAAATTATATATATTATATATATATATATAATATTATGTCGACAAACAAGAAAACAAAAAAATTGTGTGCTGGATTTTGGGGCCATGCGACCGCATGAGAAATAGGCATAAAACCCATGAAATCGCATGGCAGTCAGAATTCAGAAACATTCTATAAATTGGCCAGTTTGCTCAACACACACACACATATTAATATCTATATTACTCCGTATTATATTTTATATTTATTATTTATATTTATTATTTATAATATTATTATTATTAAGATTAATATTATTATTAATCTTATAGTTAGGAGTATTATTATTAGTATTATTATACATAAAATACTACGACGAGGTCATGAGCGAATTATTTTCAAACAAGCCTTCCGAGCGGGATAGAGCTAGGGAAACTATGGGTTATAACTATGGAGGTTATGGGTAATATTCGTGAGTATTGTTCGCAAGTCAAACTAGTATTTATTATCTCCGTTGCGTCTACATACTTTTCTGCAATATTGAATCACAATATTGATACGTAAGCATTTATATCTTATCTTTTATATATTAATAGTGTATACATGTCTAGTGCTCGAGTATATATGTTTATGCATGCTTGTATGCTTTAATTTTATCGTTAGATAGTTTATGATGAATCACGAATTTGAAACATATATTATTGATAAAAGGTATATGATATGCATGTCATTGAAAAGCTGTCGAAAAATTAATAACTTCTCATTTAGAAATCGTATGTTTTCGATGAACGGATTAAAAGTTATGGTCAACTGAATTATAATTAACATTAATTGAAATTGCTTTTGAATCTGTAATTGATATTTAAACAACTTGTTTATAAGATTGATAAATTGGATTTTCAAATATTACTAATCGAGTAAATGAATTTCTATATAAGGCACATCTCGTCTTATTGAACAATTGTCAAAGTTGACTGTCTTATCATGTTTTAAAGCTTTATAAACACTATAATCTGATTTTCCAAGTATTGGAAAACTATATGAAAATCATGTTCGATTTCCATGATAATTCAAATATAATATAGCCCCTGAAATAAATAATATTTTGAGTTTGATAAACTATAAATTTGTTCAATTATCAAGACTTATACTATGTTAATAAACATGTATAGATTTAAAGATCATATTGGGTCAGGTTGACTTTTGAGATGACTTTTGTTAAACTTCTGCATGTCGGTCTCGAGCATTAGGATTGTGATACACTATGACCCGACCTAGCTTGTTAGACATATATTGACCAACATATGTTCTCTAGGTTGAGATCGACGGTTATTTTGCATTCCGAGTTCGGTCACATTTCGGTGAATGACCTTATGTGCTGCTAAGGTGAGTTTCATTTGCTCCCTTTTTAATTGCTTTTGCAATCTATATTTTTGGGCTGAGAATACATGCAATTTATTTTAAACGCAATGGATACAAGTACATATTAAATTCTACACTGAGTTTAAATCGAAAATCCATTAGCTTTGGTAACTAGTAACTGCCAGTTATAAGAACTGGTGGGCGCGAGTAGTAGTATATCGATCCATAGGGCTTGATATCCCCGTCCGAGCTAGAGCACTAGCCTTTTAACGGACGTATGCTATTTGAGAAGCGTACACGTTGGTTTACGTGTATTATTAAGATGATTATACAAAGGGTACGAATTATATTTACGTTAAGTTTAGTTACCATGGTGCTCAATTTTGTAGAATATTTTGATAAACGTTTCGGATGAAACAACTGAAATCTTGTGATCCACCTTTATATACAGATTATGTGCAACATTAAAACTATGAACTCACCAACCTTTGTGTTGACACTTTTAAACATTTTATTCTCAGGCTCCTAGAAGTCTTTCGCTGTTTGCTTATACGTTGTACAAGCTATGTGCATGGAGTCATACATGCTTTATTCAAGAAAACTTTGCATTCACAAAATCATCACCATGTATCTTATTTTGACTGCATTTTCAACGGATGTAGTATTGTAAACTATTATATACGGTGATTGTCTATACGTAGAAATCATCAGACGTCGAAAACCTTGGATTTATATATTCATTTATGGTGTGCCTTTTCAAAAGAATGCAATGTTTACAAAACGTATCATATAGAGGTCAAAACCTCACTATGAAATCAATGAATGATGTATTCGTCCAAAGAGATTTGGAAGGATCGTCATAGTTGATATCAGAGCTGGAGGTCATAGGGAACCAGAATTTGCATTAGTGTATTTAACTGGTAATTGTTAGGATGCATTAGTGAGTCTGGACTATGACCGTATTTGTTCTTACCAATTTTTGCTTATCATTTCTTGTCAGAAATTACATGCTTATCATTCCTAAGTCTAGACACGTCTTACTGCATTTACTGCATAGATAGTGTACCGACAAAATTCATAACTTAGCATATCTGTTACTGTAAACTTTTCCTGATATCTTCCGAAAATTTCTCCGTAATTTACGGGATTTTGGTATTATATATACATATGTAAATTATGTGTTGAAGAGTACCAATCTAAATTCTATAATCTATTTCATATCAAAAATCATCCCTCTAATTATACAATATGGATCACGTATCTAGTTCAAATTCATTAAACTCCGACAGCTATTCCGATATGGATATTCACCTGAACTCCGAAGACAGTGTAACCGGAATGGATCAACCAATTAGCCATCATCTATTCTCGATGAATTGGGGATGGGTTCGTAGCCTACTTAGTCATTGGAGACAAGAAGAAGGTGATCCCTTCCATCCACCACATTGCCCTCTTGGCGAAGAACCTGAAGCACTTACCGGTGAACCTATTCGAAGCACCATTTTCTCTCTCATTTCCAGAGTATCTCGTCATGATTATATACTATCTCAGATTCTAGATCTTATTCATCCGATCGTCCGAACCAGTAACCATCCCGGTGTAATAGAAGAAGTCAACGAGCTTCGCGCTCAGGTAGTAACTTTGGAGATTACGGTGCAAAGATTACAAGCACCAGCAACATCACCGGCATCAACAATACCACCATCATCAACACCAACAATATCATTACTACTACCAACAACAACATCCGCATCCCACACCTCAACATCACAATCTGTACCTCGAACATGAACGTCATACGCACCATAGATACTAAGGAATACCAACAACAACAAACGATGAAGTATTGATTCATAACTTCATCGAAGAAATATTCTGCAGAGAATATGTAGTTTTTAAAAGTTTTAGAGATTACTTATTCTAGTTCTAATTGTAAACCAAATGATTGAACGAATAGAAATGATGAAATAAAACCCTGATCGGAATGGTGCACAATTTACAAGCTAGATTTGTTTTACCAGCAGCATCAACAGTACCGTCAGTATCACCAACACCGGCAAAACCTGTAGCACTACAAGTTCCGCCAATTTCATAATCACTAACATCATCACAAATCAACAACGTGTATATTATATCAACGAGTTACGAAGTATTAACTCATTTTCCCTGAAGAAATTATATGTATATTTAATATATATGAATTTTGAAATCAAAATAAATCTTTTCGTACTAAGCTATTACGTGTGAATCTTAACTAGTAGGTACTACTCGGTTAGTTCATGTTACTGATATGCTATGATGTACATCCTTCGTTAACCATAATCTCCGTTTCAACTCAATGAATTCCATTTCATAATAAACTAAGTATATTATTCAATTATATGTTTGATTTTATACTTTCATCTTCGATGTATTCGAAACTTTCTAGAAAACATCATTCGTACCTTGCGAAGTTAGCAAGAGTTCCATGAGCACCAACATGATTCACTGAGGAAATATCAATAAAACTGAATAACGAAGCATTGATTACATTAGTGAAATACTCCGTGAAGATTATTAAATCTTTAATGTTTTAGAGATTATTCATTTCTAATCCAGCCAAAAATCAAGTGAGCTTAATATGATATTAAATCATTAAATCTGCATTACATCTGAAGAAAATATACATACATATATTTTCATAAAGACTGTAATAAAATTTTCTGGTACAAAATATTACTTGTGAAACTTTTAACGGGTAGGTAATACCCGAAAGATATATAAATTCACAATTAATATGTTACATTCTTCGATTCTGATTCAGCAAATCATCAACTATACTCACTACTTTCACAACGATATACATTCTTTCATAGAAATCAAAACAACCATTTGCATCCAAATTTGATTACATATTCTGATTTTGAAAAATCAGAATCCAAGCCCAGATTTAACAGAAAACATTACTCTTAGATTCTTACATCTTTCAAATGCCATACTTTGAATTCAAAACTGTACTAGAACATCATATGTATACATATAACATTCATCTCTTAGAATTATGAGCTTTCATTCTGAAAATCTGAAAAGCAACCAGTCTATGAATCAATACTCTGAATGTTGAAAAAACTGATGAAGCAGCAAAAATTGTAAACGACCTTAACAGTATAAAGTTGATAATAAAGAATAGTGTGCTGGCAAAGCTCAGAAAAAGAGAAAGTTTGGAACTGGAAAACGGATTAAGCAAAGTATGAAGGAGGCTGTGGATAAATCACAAAGACTAAACCTGCCTTCAAAGAATCCAAATGATTCAGTATATGCTGAAGTCATTAACGAATACCTTGCTCCTGACTCTAAACCTTTACGGACAAATCTTCTTTATCATCTTTCGATATTAGAAATCTTAAGATATCATCGTATCTTTCATTATAAATATCCTCGATATTTCTGAAGATATTTTCATAACTATTCTTATCTAAAATCATTTATCTCTTCACGATATCAGTGTTACATCAGAAAGGAAACTGTTTTAGTTTCTAAAATCTAAAAAGTTTGAACTTAAATGTTATTGAAGCAGTGTTGGGAACTGAAGCATGAGTTAGTATAATATAATAACACTTGATCAACGTGATTATATTACAGTAATTCATGCTGAGTTTCTAAATGGAACGTGATGATTCACAGATCATAACGTCATCATGTGCTATGTCATACGACTCTTGTATTCTATTTAATCTCTAAAATATCAAGAAAATATTTCTTGATGATTCAGTCTTTTCCAGGGTATTCTGGTAATTTAACAAATCAAGATCGTGCCATTACCATTTTCTTCTTAGAACATTAACAATGTTCATTCCGAAATTCATATCTGTGAATTCTGGACCATTACAAGCAATGCTTAGTCACAAGAAGAAGAAACGAAGGGACAAAACTCCGAAATAGAAATTGGGGTATAAATCACAGCAAATAAAAGAGGGCATTAACTGGGAATGACAATAATTATAGAAGACAGAAGCAGGAACTTTGAAATATAAGGGAGAATATAAAGCCCGATAACAACACATAAATTACAAACCGTGTATATCAATGTTTATCGCAACATAAAGACACGGGAGAATTAAAAGCACTATAACCCCAAGGGCAAAGTAGAAGTAAGCAGATTCCTCTGGTGGAAGTTGGAAAAGGAGAATAATTGTTGCGATAGTAAGGATAAGGACAAGGATCAGAACTGGATTAAGCATTTTCACAATCTTTTGAATTTGAGAATTGAGTATAGGAATGGTAAAAGTAAGGAAACGAAGGGGGTGGATTTATAGTGAAATATTCGACAGAGTAATCAAAACAGATGATCGCATTTAAAGCGGATCCTAATTTCCTTGATTTCCGAAGAATCAAATCTTATTACTAAGACCTTCTCCAAATCTCTTGAACTCTGGAAATCAACCTGTCTACGTCAAAAGATATGACGAAACTTTACCTACCCATTTCACTCCTTTGTGATAACTTCATTTATACTCTTCGCGTAACCAAATTGTTTTATCTATATTACTCGTTGATGATAAAACTTTAATTTTTAGCTCGCAAGCATCATGAAAACGTATTTATAGTCAGCCATGACCATCTCAATCAAATTTCGGGATGAAATTTCTTTAACGGGTAGGTACTGTGACAACCCGGAAATTTCTGACCAAATTTAAACTTTATCTTTATATTATTCCGATACGATAAGCAAAGTTTGTTAGGTTGAATCTCAAGAAGTGTAAACTGTATTCATACATTAATTTAACCTTGACCAAACCCTGACGATTCACGAACCATTATAATTGGATTGGAAAATATACATATATACGTATATATATATATATATATATATATATATATATATATATATATATATATATATATTACAAAAATATAATATTAACTTTGTCAAAAAACATCCTGATTTAAATTAATATATTTTGATAAACAACGAGTCACTGATTTATAGAAGCACATGACCACAACGCTCAATTTTATAAGTTACATTTTTTTATAAGGTAATTTATTGATGAGTAAGTCAAATTATTAATAAGGGTACACGTCGCGTGAGTAAAAGGCTAGTTTTCTAAACGTACGAAAGTGCGTTCGAAAAACCGAAAGTGGTACACGAGTCGAGTATCAACGTACGAGTCAACGGACCTAAAATTACAAGTTAACTATATACATGAATATAATATAATATATATATATATAATTAATATAAATTATATATATTATATATATATATAATATTATGTCGACAAACAAGAAAACAAAAAAATTGTGAGCTGGATTTTGGGGCCATGCTACCGCATGAGAAATAGGCATAAAACCCATGCGATCGCATGGCAATCAGAATTCAGAAACATTCTATAAATTGGCCAGTTTGCTCAACATACACACACACATATTAATATCTATATTACTCCGTATTATATTTTATATTTATTATTTATATTTATTATTTATAATATTATTATTATTAAAATTAATATTATTATTAATCTTATAGTTAGGAGTATTATTATTAGTATTATTATACATAAAATACTACGACGAGGTCATGAGCGAATTATTTTCAAACAAGCCTTCCGAGCGGGATAGAGCTAGGGAAACTATGGGTTATAACTATGGAGGTTATGGGTAATGTTCGTGAGTATTATTCGCAAGTCAAACTAGTATTTATTATCTCCGTTGCGTCTACGTACTTTTCTGCAATATTGAATCACAATATTGATACGTAAGCATTTATATCTTATCTTTTATATATTAATAGTGTATCCATGTCTAGTGCTCGAGTATATATGTTTATGCATGCTTGTATGCTTTAATTTTGTCGTTAGATAGTTTATGATAAATCACGAATTTGATACATATATTATTGATAAAAGGTATATGATATGCATGTCATTGAAAAGCTGTCGAAAAATTAATAACTTTTCATTTAGAAATCGTATGTTTTCGATGAACGGATTAAAAGTTATGGTCAACTGAATTATAATTAACATTAATTGAAATTGCTTTTGAATCTGTAATTGATATTTAAACAACTTGTTTATAAGATTGATAAATTGGATTTTCAAATATTACTAATCGAGTAAATGAATTTCTATATAAGGCACGTCTCGTCTTATTGAACAATAGTCAAAGTTGACTGTCTTATCATGTTTTAAAGCTTTATAAACACTATAATCTGATTTTCCAAGTATTGGAAAACTATATGAAAATCATGTTCGATTTCCATGATAATTCAAATATAATATAGCCCCTAAAATAAATAATATTTTGAGTTTGATAAACTATAAATTCGTTCAATTATCAAGACTTATACTATGTTAATAAACACGTATAGATTTAAAGATCATATTGGGTCAGGTTGACTTTTGAGATGACTTTTGTTAAACTTCTGCATGTCGGTCTTGAGCATTAGGATTGTGATACACTATGACCCGACCTAGCTTGTTAGACATATATTGACCAACATATGTTCTCTAGGTTGAGATCTACGGTTATTTTGCATTCCAAGTTCGGTCACATTTCGGTGAATGACCTTATGTGCTGCTAAGGTGAGTTTCATTTGCTCCCTTTTTAATTGCTTTTGCAATCTATATTTTGGGCTGAGAATACATGAAATTTATTTTAAACGCAATGGATACAAGTACATACTAAATTCTACACTGAGTTCAAACCGAAAATCCCTTAGCTTTGGTAACTAGTAACTGCCAGTTATAAGAACTGGTGGGCACGAGTAGTAGTATATCGATCCATAGGGCTTGATATCCCCGTCCGAGCTAGAGCACTAGCCTTTTAACGGACGTATGCTATTTGAGAAGCATACACGTTGGTTTGCGTGTATTATTAAGATGATTATACAAAGGGTATGAATTATATTTACGTTAAGTTTAGTTACCATGGTGCTCAATTTTGTAGAATATTTTGATAAACGTTTCGGATGAAACAACTGAAATCTTGTGATCCACCTTTATATACAGATTATGCGCAACATTAAAACTATGAACTCACCAACCTTTGTGTTGACACTTTTAAACATGTTTATTCTCAGGTTCCTAGAAGTCTTCCGCTGTTTGCTTATATGTTGTACAAGCTATGTGCATGGAGTCATACATGCTTTATTCAAAAAAACTTTGCATTCACAAAATCATCACCATGTATCTTATTTTGACTGCATTGTCAACGGATGTAGTATTATAAACTATTATATACGGTGATTGTCTATACATAGAAATCATCAGACGTCGAAAACCTTGGATTTATATATTCATTTATTGTGTGCCTTTTCAAAAGAATGCAATGTTTACAAAACGTATCATATAGAGGTCAAAACCACACTATGAAATCAATGAATGATGTATTCGTCCAAAGAGATTTGGAAGGATTGTCACAGTTGGTATCAGAGCTGGAGGTCATACGAAACCAGAATTTGCATTAGTGTGTTTAACTGGTAATTGTTAGGATGCATTAGTGAGTCTGGACTATGACCGTATTTGTTCTTACCAATTTTCGCTTATCATTTCTTGTCAGAAATTACATGCTTATCATTCCTAAGTCTAGACACGTCTTACTGCATTTACTGCATAGATAGTGTACCGACAAAATTCATATCTTACCATATCTGTTACTGTAAACTTTTCCTGATATCTTCCGAAAATTTCTCCGTAATTTACGGGATTTTGGTATTATATATACATATGTAAATTATGTGTTGAAGAGTACCAATCTAAATTCTATAATCTATTTCATATTAAAAATCATCCCTCTAATTATACAATATGGATCACGTATCTAGTTCAAATTCCTTAAACTCCGACAGCTATTCCGATATGGATATTCACCTGAACTCCGAAGACAGTGTAACCGGAATGGATCAACCAATTATCCATCATCTATTCTGGATGAATTGGGGATGGGTTCGTAGCCTACTTAGTCATTGGAGACAAGAAGAAGGTGATCCCTTCCATCCACCATATTGCCCTCTTGGCGAAGAACCTGAAGCACTTACCGGTGAACCTATCCGAAGCACCATTTTCTCTCTCATTTCCAGAGTATCTCGTCATGATTATATACTATCTCAGATTCTGGATCTTATTCATCCACTCGTCTGAACCAGTAACCATCCCGGTGTAATAGAAGAAGTCAACGAGCTTCGCACTCGGGTAGTGACTTTGGAGAATACGGTGCAAAGATTACAAGCACCAGCAGCATCACTGGCATCAACAGTACCACCATCATCAACACCAACAATATCATTACTACTACCAACAACAACATCCGCATCCCACACCTCAACATCACAATCTGTACCTCGAACATCAACGTCATACACACCATAGATACTAAGGAATACCAACAACAACAAACGATGAAGTATTGATTCATAACTTCATCGAAGAAATATTCTGCAGAGAATATGTAGTTTCTAAAAGTGTTAGAGATTACTTATTCTAGTTCTAATTGTAAACCAAATGATTGAGCGAATAGAAATGATGAAATAAAACCCTGATCGGAATGGTGCACAATTTACAAGCTAGATTTTTTTTACCAGCAGCATCAACAGTACCGTCAGTATCACCAACACCGGCAAAACCTGTAGCACTACAAGTTCCGCCAATTTCATAATCACCAACATCATCACAAATCAACAACGCGTATATTATATCAACGAGTTACGAAGTATTAACTCATTTCCCCTGAAGAAATTATATGTATATTTAATATATATGAATTTTGAAATCAAAATAAATCTTTTCGTACTAAGCTATTACGTGTGAATCTTAACTAGTAGGTACTACTCGGTTAGTTCATGTTACTGATATGCTATGATGTACATCCTTCGTTAACCATAATCTCTGTTTCAACTCAATGAATTCCATTTCATAATAAACTAAGTATATTATTCAATTATATGTTTGATTTTATACTTTCATCTTCGATGTATTCGAAACTTTCTAGAAAACATCATTCGTACCTTGCGAAGTTAGCAAGAGTTCCATGAGCACCAACATGATTCACTGAGGAAATATCAATAAAACTGAATAATGAAGCATTGATTATGATATTGCTCAATAACATTATATATATCTATCGCAATATCGTGTAAAATACTCTCGAATCAAGGATAATGAAAGCATTTCTACAAGTGATAGGCCAAGATATGCAAATTTGTATCGGAGAGTGATTTGTAAAGAGTTTTGATGATTTATGACCGTGGTTGATCCCGATATAAGTTCAGGTCAAATTAGCGCTCTAAAATGGTAAAACAAGGCTTCAAATGATTGGGACTTCGTCTATTTGAAGAGAGAGTGCAAGAAAGCAAGACAGTAAAATTTAGTACAATGGGACGTCGTCCAGATCTATGGGACGCCGTCCAGCTTTTTACACTTGGACGCCGTCCAATAAATTGGGACGCCGTCCAAGCCTTTAAAATGGGACACCGTCCAAAAGCCAGGACACCGTCCAGTAGTAGGTTTCAGCCTACTTTTTACTTTCTGACCTACTTTCTCCACTTTATAACTTCATTGATTGAAGACCAGTTTACCAGATACGAACCAGAGAGTACAGAGACGAATTTTGGGAGCAATATTGGAGAACTCCAAGCTCTTGGAAGAGCCTCAACATCAAGGCATCAAAGATCAAAACCTTCTTCATCCAAGAACTCATTGTTCTTGTAGGTTATTTCTTGTTCTAAAGCAATGATTTCCATTGATAATCTGATTGTTATGTTGTCTGTTACCATGATTGTTGGCTAGTTTCTATAATGTTTGTCTAGATTAATAACCGAGGTATTGGATGTAATCTTATTGATTGTATGTACTATGTGTGAAAGATTGAAGCTTGAATTAAAGAACCATGCTTATTGATGTTTAATCATTTCTATCTAGTTAATTGATATGTTGTTGATAAAGAGAACTCTTGTTGATGTATCATATTGATTTACAATCAACTTGTCTTAGATTGATTGTTTACTAAACCGGACCAAGGGGGTAAATTAGATCAATACGATTAAACGATATATGAATGAATTGTGTAGAGCGAACGCAAAGACAATTGTTATTTAAGTCTTTGATCTTGCTAATCAACTAGTCACAAACGAAAAGGTCTAGGTAATAGGGAACCCTCACTTAGTACTTCTAGTTTGAGTACCCGCTAAAGAGAAATCTTGGCGGGTCGATTTAGGTGATTAGCATATTTCCTAGTTATTTGATTACAAACACGAGAACTATAGAGAAAAGGGAACCCTTGATCTTGTAATTGTGTTTGCGTGTTTATTTAAGAGAACTCTTAGTGAACCTATTAGATAACTTACACACATAATCATTCAATTAGGACTTAATAGCAAAACTTACATCCAATACCGAGGGTAAAATATCTAGATGAACATTTCATCTCTTTGATCTAAATCAAACTATCTTAATTGCTTTCTTTGCACTTATTTTCATTATATAAACTTAAAAGACCAAAAATATTGTTTTTACTTTTAACCTTCTCTGATTTGGCTAAATCGTTAAAAAGCCACAAAAACATAATATCTTGTACCTTTAAGTTTCATTTACTTAGTTAATCATAATATAGTTTCTAATTCTAGTTTAACTAATACAACTGTCCTTGGAACGATACACGGAACTAAACCATTATTTATACTACTACACGATCGGGTACATGTAGTGACCCGAACTTTTCCATGTTTATATATATTAATTGAGATTGATATTTACATGATTAAATGTTTCCAACATGTTAAGCAATCAAGCTTGTTAAGACTTGATTAATTGAAATATGTTTCATATAGACAATTGACCACCCAAGTTGACCGGCGATTCACGAACGTTAAAACTTGTAAAAACAACATGACGATATATATATGGATATACATATGGTTAACATGAGATTATGATAAGTAAGTATCTCCATAAGTATATTAACAATGAGTTATATACGTATAAACAAGACTACTAACTTAAGGATTTCGAAACGAGACATATATGTAACGATTATCGTTGTAACGACATTTAAATGTATATATATCATATTAAGATATATTAATATATCATAATATCATGATAATATAATAATTTAACATCTCATTAGATATAATAAACAATTGGTTAACAACATTAATTGAGATCGTTAACTTAAAGGTTTCAAAACAACACTTACATGTAACGACTAACGATGACTTAACGACTCAGTTAAAATGTATATACATGTAGTGTATTTAGATGTATTAAAATACTTTTGGAAGAATTCAAGACATATATCAAAACACTCATACTTAACGAAAATGGTTACAGTTACTTTCCCATTCTTTTCTTTCATCAAGAATTCTAGTCGTATTCTTACCCGTATTATACACAGCTTCAAAACGTACTTACTATGGGTATATACCAAGAGGAACTAGCATGGGATTCCACTCTTGATTATGTCATGTATGACTAATAAATTTTAACTTCTACCATGAGCTAGTCAACTAACTAGAACTCCTTTTAACCCCACTCACCACTCACCAATTACCACTCATCATTCACTCCATTTCACTTCCAATTCTCTTTCTAATTCTCTCTCAACACACACACACACACTATTATGAACGTATTTTTTCAGTAGTTAATCATCATCTTCATCAAAAATCACTTCAAGAATCAAGTTATAATCATCATAGGAAGAACACTTCAAGAACACTTCAAAAATCCCTTCAAGTTACTAATTTACTTCCAAGCTTTCTAATCCATTCCAAGTAATCATCTAAGATCAAGAAACCTTTGTTATATACAGTAGGTTATCTTTCTTATTCAAGTTAATATTCATATTCAAACTTTGATTCAATTTCTATAACTATAAACTATCTTAATTCAAGTAAAAATCTTACTTGAACTTGTTTTTGTGTCATGATCCTACTTCAAGAACTTTCAAGCCATCCAAGATCCTTTGAAGCTAGATCATTTCTTGTCACTTCCAGTAGGTTTACCTACTAAACTTGAGGTAGTAATGATGTTCATAACATCATTCGATTCATATATATAAAACTATCTTATTCGAAGGTGTAAACTCGTAATCACTAGAACATAGTTTAGTTAATTCTAAACTTGTTCGCAAACAAAAGTTAATCCTTCTAACTTGACTTTTAAAATTAACTAAACACATGTTCTATATCTATATGATATGCTAACTTAATGATTTAAAACCTGGAAACACGAAAAACACCGTAAAACCGGATTTACGCCGTCGTAGTAACACCGCGGGCTGTTTTGGGTTAGTTAATTAAAAACTATGATAAACTTCGATTTAAAAGTTGTTATTCTGAGAAAATGATTTTTATTATGAACATGAAACTATATCCAAAAATTATGGTTAAACTCAAAGTGGAAGTATGTTTTCTAAAATGGTCATCTAGACGTCGTTCTTTCGACTGAAATGACTACCTTTACAAAAACGACTTGTAACTTATTTTTCCGACTATAAACCTATAATTTTTCTGTTTAGATTCATAAAATAGAGTTCAATATGAAACCATAGCAATTTGATTCACTCAAAACGGATTTAAAATGAAGAAGTTATGGGTAAAACAAGATTGGATAATTTTTCTCATTTTAGCTACGTGAAAATTGGTAACAAATCTACTCCAACCATAACTTAATCAACTTGTATTGTATATTATGTAATCTTGAGATACCATAGACACGTATACAATGTTTCGACCTATCATGTCGACACATCTATATATATTTCGGAACAACCATAGACACTCTATATGTGAATGTTGGAGTTAGCTATACAGGGTTGAGGTTGATTCCAAAATATATATAGTTTGAGTTGTGATCAATACTGAGATACGTATACACTGGGTCGTGGATTGATTCAAGATAATATTTATCGATTTATTTCTGTACATCTAACTGTGGACAACTAGTTGTAGGTTACTAACGAGGACAGCTGACTTAATAAACTTAAAACATCAAAATATATTAAAAGTGTTGTATATATATTTTGAACATACTTTAATATATATGTATATATTGTTATAGGTTCGTGAATCAACAGTGGCCAAGTCTTACTTCTCGACGAAGTAAAAATCTGTGAAAGTGAGTTATAGTCCCACTTTTAAAATATAATATTTTTGGGATGAGAATACATGCAGGTTTTATAAATGATTTACAAAATAGACACAAGTACGTGAAACTACATTCTATGGTTGAATTATCGAAATCGAATATGCCCCTTTTTATTAAGTCTGGTAATCTAAGAATTAGGGAACAGACACCCTAATTGACGCGAATCCTAAAGATAAATCTATTGGGCCTAACAAACCCCATCCAAAGTATCGGATGCTTTAGTACTTCGAAATTTATATCATATCCGAAGGGTGTCCCGAAATGATGGGGATATTCTTATATATGCATCTTGTTAATGTCAGTTACCAGGTGTTCACCATATGAATAATTTTTATCTCTATGTATGGGATGTGTATTGAAATATGAAATCTTGTGGTCTATTATTATGATTTGATATATATAGGTTAAACCTATAACTCACCAACATTTTTGTTGACGTTTTAAGCATGTTTATTCTCAGGTGATTATTAAGAGCTTCCGCTGTAGCATACTTAAATAAGGACGAGATTTGGAGTCCATGCTTGTATGATATTGTGTAAAAACTGCATTCAAGAAACTTATTTTGTTGTAACATATTTGTATTGTAAACCATTATGTAATGGTCGTGTGTAAACAGGGTATTTTAGATTATCATTATTTGATAATATACGTAAAGCTTTTTAAAACCTTTATCTATGAAATAAAGGTTATGGTTTGTTTTAAAAATGAATGCAGTCTTTGAAAAACGTCTCATATAGAGGTCAAAACCTCGCAACGAAATCAATTAATATGGAACGTTTTTAATCAATAAGAACGGGACATTTTAGTTGGTATCCGAGCGTTGGTCTTAGAGAACCAAAATTTTGCATTAGTGTGTCTTATCGAGTTTGTTAGGATGCATTAGTGAGTCTGGACTTCGACCGTGTTTACTTGAAAAATGATTGCTTAACAAATTTTGTTGGAAACTATATATTTTTAACATGTGAATATTATGTGATATATTAATCTCTTAACGCGTTTGATATTATGTGATAGATGTCTACCTCTAGAACAAGTCCCATTGACTCACCTAATAATAATGAAGAGTCAAATGTAAATTGGAATGATTCGTGGACTGATTCACAAGTTCCCGAAGAGGAACCGGAAGAAGAGTCGGAACCAGAAGAAGAATCGGAACCGGAAGAAGAATCGGAACCGGATGAAGAAATAGAGCCGGTGGGGGAAATAATAAAACGGTTGAGTAAAAGAAAATCCTCAACCAACCGACCAAGGTTAATTATGGTCAATGGTGTTTTCGCTAAGGAAGCAAAATATTGGGAGGATTACCAATTCTCCGATGAATCGGATTCTGACGAGAATTCCGATGATGTTATAGAAATTACCCCAACTGAATTTAAAAAGGCAAAAGAAAATAATAAGGGAAAGGGCATAAAAATAGAGAAATCTAATTCCAACCCCGATGAACTTTATATGTATCATCAACCCCCGAAGTCCTTAAGTTGTAACAATGACCCGGGAACCTCTAAACCACCAGGTTTTTCTATACCAATGTGGAAAACGACGGCTCGTATTAGGGGAACATCATATATCCCTAGAAACTTGGCAAAACGAACCAAAACCGAAGAAGAAGAAACAAGCGAGTCGGAATAAGATAGTTGTATTCGTGTGGTGTAATATATGTAATATAGTGTGCTTATGCTTTATGATATATGTAAAAATTGATTGTATTAATAAGTATTTTTTTTATGAATCTAACTCTTGTCTATTTTACAGTATAAAAACACAAAATGGATAGACAACCCAATATTTTAAGAGACCTACCCGGAGACATGATTGATGAAATCTTGTCTAGAGTCGGTCAGAATTCTTCGGCACAACTATTTAAGGCGAGATCAGTTTGTAAGACATTCGAAGAACGTTCCAAGAATGCCTTGGTTTATAAAAGGCTTTCGTTCGAAAGATGGGGGATATCACATTGGGAAATCCATAAGTTACGATGTGTTTACTTTGACGCATATATTGCGGGGAACTCAAATGCTATTTTACGCAATGGGTTAAGAAATTATTTTGACTCAATATATCCGAATATTGGACTTCGTGATTTAGAAAAAGCGGCTAACATGCAACATAAAGAAGCATGTTATGCTTACGGATTAGTAATGTTCGCTTCTCACCAAAGTGAGAACAAGAACATCGGGCTACAACTATTAAACAAAACGTTCCCACAAGTGACGGAGTCGGTAATTGGGGTAAGAAATGAGGTTTTTAGATTGTTACGGTACTGTTGGACATTACGTAACCCTCGTCCCTTTGACGACGTTACAACACGCTGTCTTATCAACGGCCATAACAGTTATGTTCCACAAGACCAAGGATGGGAAGTAGTCCTAGTAAAACCAGAATGCATGACTTGTTTCTGGACGTATGAATTACGTGTCTTTATTGCCTTTGCTGAACGACTTGTGTACTAGCTAGAATTATCTTCACAACTATCTTGTATCAAAGTTATTGTGTGCTATATTTCATGCTTTATGTAAAATAAGCGGTATTGTGAGTTTGTAAAATATTGTATAAAAGTTTGAACGCGAAATATTATTATAATCAGTTTTTCATATAGAATTGTAGTAGTTGAATTGTATATTAGCTACTAAGTATGAACTTAACGGGTAGGTACTACCCGAATTTAAACTTATAAAACGCTAATATGAAGAAAAAGCTTTTATAAATGAGTTCATATTATGCTACGAAATACTATTAACTACTCTTAATATTCTGTATGATTAACTTGTTCCATTTGACTATTTTGAAGGAAATGGCACCGACTACTCGACACACCGTGAATATGAATGAAGAGGAATTCCGTACTTTTCTAGCTTCAAACATAGCCGCAGTACAGGCTGCGCTACATACGAACAATAACCTTGGATCTAGCAGTACAGGAAATCGTGTAGGATGCACCTACAAAGAATTCACTGCCTGCAAACCTTTGGAATTTGATGGAACCGAAGGACCGATCAGATTGAAACGGTGGACCGAGAAGGTCGAATCGGTGTTTGCCATAAGTAAGTGTACTGAAGAGGACAAAGTAAAGTACGCTACGCATACCTTCACAGGTTCTGCGTTAACATGGTGGAATACCTATCTAGAGCAAGTGGGACAAGACGATGCGTACGCACTACCGTGGTCAGCATTCAAGCACTTGATGAACGAGAAGTACCGTCCCAGAACCGAGGTCAATAAGCTCAAGACAGAACTTAGAGGGTTACGAACCCAAGGATTTGATATTACCACATACGAAAGATGATTCACAGAATTGTGCCTATTGTGTCCGGGAGCATTCGAAGATGAGGAAGAGAAGATCGACGCGTTTGTGAAAGGATTATCGGAAAGAATCCAAGAAGATATAAGTTCACACGAGCCCGCCTCCATACAACAGGCATGTAGAATGGCTCACAAAATAGTGAACCAGATTGAAGAAAGAATTAAAGAACAGACTGCTGAAGAGGCCAATGTGAAGCAAGTCAAAAGAAAGTGGGAGGAAAACGGTGATAAGAATCACCAATACAACAACAACAACAATTACAACAATAATCGCAACAATTATCCCAACAATCGCAACATCAATCGCAACTACAACAAACGGCCCAACAACAACAACAACAACAACAACAACAACAACAACAACAACAACAACAACAACAACTACAACAATCATCCCAACAACAATAATAACCGCAACAACAACAACAATCAGAAGCAGCTATGCCAAAGGTGTGAAAAGTATCACTCGGGGTTCTGCACCAAATTTTGCAACAAGTGTAAAAGAAATGGTCATAGCGCGGCGAAGTGTGAGGTCTACGGACCAGGGGTTAATAGAACGAAAGGAACAAATGGTGTCGGAACGAGTAATGGTGGAGCAAGTAGTGTCGGAGCAAGTTATGCCAATGTAGTTTGTTATAAATGTGGAAAACTGGGCCACATTATTAGAAATTGCCCGAACCAGGAGAACACGAATGGACAAGGCCGCGGAAGAGTTTTCAATATTAATGCGGCAGAGGCACAAGAAGACCCGGAGCTTGTTACGGGTACGTTTCTTATTGACAATAAATCTGCTTACGTTTTATTTGATTCGGGTGCGGATAGAAGCTATATGAGTAGAGATTTTTGTGCTAAATTAAGTTGTCCATTGACGCCTTTGGATAGTAAATTTTTACTCGAATTAGCAAATGGTAAATTAATTTCAGCAGATAATATATGTCGGAATCGAGAAATTAAACTGGTTAGCGAAACATTTAAGATTGATTTGATACCAGTAGAGTTAGGGAGTTTTGATGTGATAATCGGTATGGACTGGTTGAAAGAAGTGAAAGCAGAGATCGTTTGTTACAAAAATGCAATTCGCATTATACGAGAAAAAGGAAAACCCTTAATGGTGTACGGAGAAAAGGGCAACACGAAGCTACATCTTATTAGTAATTTGAAGGCACAAAAACTAATAAGAAAAGGTTGCTATGCTGTTCTAGCACACGTCGAGAAAGTACAAACTGAAGAAAAGAGCATCAATGATGTTCCCATTGCAAAAGAATTTCTCGATGTATTTCCGAAAGAATTACCGGGATTACCCCCACATCGATCCGTTAAATTTCAAATAGATCTTGTACCAGGAGCTGCACCAATAGCTCGTGCTCCTTACAGACTCGCACCCAGCGAGATGAAAGAACTGCAAAGCCAATTACAAGAACTTTTAGAGCGTGGTTTCATTCGACCAAGCACATCACTTTGGGGAGCTCCTGTTTTGTTTGTCAAGAAGAAAGATGGTACATTCAGGTTGTGTATCGACTACCGAGAGTTGAACAAACTTACCATCAAGAACCGCTACCCACTACCGAGAATCGACGACTTATTTGATCAACTACAAGGCTCGTCTGTTTATTCAAAGATTGACTTACGTTTCGGGTATCATCAAATGCGGGTGAAAGAAGATGATATTCCAAAGACTGCTTTCAGAACACGTTACGATCATTACGAGTTTATGGTCATGCCATTTGGTTTAACTAATGCACCAGCTGTGTTCACGGACCTTATGAACCGAGTGTGTGGACCATACCTTGACAAGTTTGTCATTATTTTCATTGATGACATACTTATTTACTCAAAGAATGACCAAGAACACGGTGAACATTTGAGAAAGGTGTTAGAAGTATTGAGGAAGGAAGAATTGTACGCTAAGTTTTCAAAGTGTGCATTTTGGTTGGAAGAAGTTCAATTCCTCGGTCACATAGTGAACAAAGAAGGTATTAAGGTGGATCCGGCAAAGATAGAAACTGTTGAAAAGTGGGAAACCCCGAAAACTCCGAAACACATACGCCAGTTTTTAGGACTAGCTGGTTACTACAGAAGGTTCATCCAAGACTTTTCCAGAATAGCAAAACCCTTGACTGCATTAACGCATAAAGGGAAGAAATTTGAATGGAATGATGACCAAGAGAAAGCGTTTCAGTTATTGAAGAAAAAGCTAACTACGGCACCTATATTGTCATTGCCTGAAGGGAATGATGATTTTGTGATTTATTGTGACGCATCAAAGCAAGGTCTCGGTTGTGTATTAATGCAACGAACGAAGGTGATTGCTTATGCGTCTAGACAATTGAAGATTCACGAACAAAATTATACAACGCATGATTTGGAATTAGGCGCGGTTGTTTTTGCATTAAAGACTTGGAGGCATTACTTATATGGGGTCAAAAGTATTATATATACCGACCACAAAAGTCTTCAACACATATTTAATCAGAAACAACTGAATATGAGGCAGCGTAGGTGGATTGAATTGTTGAATGATTACGACTTTGAGATTCGTTACCACCCAGGGAAGGTAAATGTGGTAGCCGATGCCTTGAGCAGGAAGGATAGAGAACCCATTCGAGTAAAATCTATGAATATAATGATTCATAATAACCTTACTACTCAAATAAAGGAGGCGCAACAAGGAGTTTTAAAAAAGGGAAATTTAAAGGATGAAATACCCAAAGGATCAGAGAAGCATCTTAATATTCGGGAAGACGGAACCCGGTATAGGGCTGAAAGGATTTGGGTACCAAAATTTGGAGATATGAGAGAAATGGTACTTAGAGAAGCTCATAAAACCAGATACTCAATACATCCTGGAACGGGGAAGATGTACAAGGATCTCAAGAAACATTTTTGGTGGCCGGGTATGAAAGCTGATGTTGCTAAATACGTAGGAGAATGTTTGACGTGTTCTAAGGTCAAAGCTGAGCATCAGAAATCATCAGGTCTACTTCAACAACCCGAAATCCCGGAATGGAAATGGGAAAACATTACCATGGATTTCATCACTAAATTGCCAAGGACTGCAAGTGGTTTTGATACTATTTGGGTAATAGTTGATCGTCTCACCAAATCAGCACACTTCCTGCCAATAATAGAAGATGACAAGATGGAGAAGTTAGCACGACTGTATTTGAAGGAAGTCGTCTCCAGACATGGAATACCAATCTCTATTATCTCTGATAGGGATGGTAGATTTATTTCAAGATTCTGGCAGACACTACAGCAAGCATTAGGAACTCGTCTAGACATGAGTACTGCCTATCATCCACGAACTGATGGGCAGAGCGAAAGGACGATAAAAATGCTTGAAGACATGCTACGAGCATGTGTTATTGATTTCGGAAACAGTTGGGATCGACATCTACCGTTAGCAGAATTTTCCTACAACAACAGCTACCATTCAAGCATTGAGATGGCGCCGTTTGAAGCACTTTATGGTAGAAAGTGCAGGTCTCCGATTTGTTGGAGTGAAGTGGGGGATAGACAAATTACGGGTCCGGAGATTATACAAGAAACCACCGAGAAGATCATCCAAATTCAACAACGGTTAAAAACCGCCCAAAGTAGACAAAAGAGCTACGCTGACATTAAAAGAAAAGATATAGAATTTGAAATTGGAGAGATGGTCATGCTTAAAGTTGCACCTTGGAAAGGCGTTGTTCGATTTGGTAAACGAGGGAAATTAAATCCAAGGTATATTGGACCATTCAAGATTATTGATCGTGTCGGACCAGTAGCTTACCGACTTGAGTTACCTCAACAACTCGCGGCTGTACATAACACTTTCCACGTCTCGAATTTGAAAAAATGTTTTGCTAAAGAAGATCTCACTATTCCGTTAGATGAAATCCAAATCAACGAAAAACTCCACTTCATCGAAGAACCCGTCGAAATAATGGATCGTGAGGTTAAAAGACTTAAGCAAAACAAGATACCAATTGTTAAGGTTCGATGGAATGCTCGTAGAGGACCCGAGTTCACCTGGGAGCATGAAGATCAGATGAAGAAGAAATACCCGCATCTATTTCCAGAAGATTCGTCAACACCTTCAACAGCTTAAAATTTCGGGACGAAATTTATTTAACGGGTAGGTACTGTAGTGATCCGAACTTTTCCATGTTTATATATATTAATTGAGATTGATATTTACATGATTAAATGTTTCCAACATGTTAAGCAATCAAACTTGTTAAGACTTGATTAATTGAAATATGTTTCATATAGACAATTGACCACCCAAGTTGACCGGCGATTCACGAACGTTAAAACTTGTAAAAACGACATGACGATATATATATGGATATACATATGGTTAACATGAGATTATGATAAGTAAGTATCTCCATAAGTATATTAACAATGAGTTATATACATATAAACAAGACTACTAACTTAAGGATTTCGAAACGAGACATATATGTAACGATTATCGTTGTAACGACATTTAAATGTATATATATCATATTAAGATATATTAATATATCATAATATCATGATAATATAATAATTTAACATCTCATTAGATATAATAAACAATTGGTTAACAACATTAATTGAGATCGTTAACTTAAAGGTTTCAAAACAACACTTACATGTAACGACTAACGATGACTTAACGACTCAGTTAAAATGTATATACATGTAGTGTATTTAGATGTATTAAAATACTTTTGGAAGACTTCAAGACATATATCAAAACACTCATACTTAACGAAAATGGTTACAGTTACTTTCCCATTCTTTTCTTTCATCAAGAATTCTAGTCGTATTCTTACCCGTATTATACACAGCTTCAAAACGTACTTACTATGGGTATATACCAATAGGAACTAGCATGGGATTCCACTCTTGATTATGTCATGTATGACTAATCAATTTTAACTTCTACCATGAGCTAGTCAACTAACTAGAACTCCTTTTAACTCCACTCACCACTCACCAATTACCACTCATCATTCACTCCATTTCACTTCCAATTCTCTTTCTAATTCTCTATCAACACACACACACACACTATTATGAACGTATTTTTCCAGTAGTTAATCATCATCTTCATCAAAAATCACTTCAAGAATCAAGCTATAATCATCATAGGAAGAACACTTCAAGAACACTTCAAAAATCCCTTCAAGTTTACTAATTTACTTCCAAGCTTTCTAATCCATTCCAAGTAATCATCTAAGATCAAGAAACCTTTGTTATATGTAGTAGGTTATCTTTCTTATTAAAGGTAATATTCATATTCAAACTTTGATTCAATTTCTATAACTATAAACTATCTTAATTCGAGTAAAAATCTTACTTGAACTTGTTTTTGTGTCATGATCCTACTTCAAGAACTTTCAAGCCATCCAAGATACTTTGAAGCTAGATCATTTCTTGTCACTTACAGTAGGTTTACCTACTAAACTTGAGGTAGTAATGATGTTCATAACATCATTCGATTCATATATATAAAACTATCTTATTCGAAGGTGTAAACTCGTAATCACTAGAACATAGTTTAGTTAATTCTAAACTTGTTCGCAAACAAAAGTTAATCCTTCTAAATTGACTTTTAAAATTAACTAAACACATGTTCTATATCTATATGATATGCTAACTTAATGATTTAAAACCTGGAAACACGAAAAACACCGTAAAACCGGATTTACGCCGTCGTAGTAACACCGCGGGCTGTTTTGGGTTAGTTAATTAAAAACTATGATAAACTTTGATTTAAAAGTTGTTATTCTGAGAAAATGATTTTTATTATGAACATTAAACTATATCAAAAAATTATGGTTAAACTCAAAGTGGAAGTATGTTTTCTAAAATGGTCATCTAGACGTCGTTCTTTCGACTGAAATGACTACCTTTACAAAAACGACTTGTAACTTATTTTTCCGACTATAAACCTATAATTTTTCTGTTTAAATTCATTAAATAGAGTTCAATATGAAACCATAGCAATTTGATTCACTCAAAACGGATTTAAAATGAAGAAGTTATGGGTAAAACAAGATTGGATAATTTTTCTCATTTTAGCTACGTGAAAATTGGTAACAAATCTATTCCAACCATAACTTAATCAACTTGTATTTTATATTATGTAATCTTGAGATACCATAGACACGTATACAATGTTTTGACCTATCATGTCGACACATCTATATATATTTCGGAACAACCATAGACACTCTATATGTGAATGTTGGAGTTAGCTATACAGGATTGAGGTTGATTCCAAAATATATATAGTTTGAGTTGTGATCAATACTGAGATACGTATACACTGGGTCGTAGATTGATTCAAGATAATATTTATCGATTTATTTCTGTACATCTAACTGTGGACAACTAGTTGTAGGTTACTAACGAGGACAGCTGACTTAATAAACTTAAAACATCAAAATATATTAAAAGTGTTGTAAATATATTTTGAACATACTTTAATATATATGTATATATTGTTATAGGTTCGTGAATCAACAGTGGCCAAGTCTTACTTCTCGACGAAGTAAAAATCTGTGAAAGTGAGTTATAGTCCCACTTTTAAAATCTAATATTTTTGGGATGAGAATACATGCAGGTTTTATAAATGATTTACAAAATAGACACAAGTACGTGAAACTACATTCTATGGTTGAATTATCGAAATCGAATATGCCCCTTTTTATTAAGTCTGGTAATCTAAGAATTAGGGAACAGACACCCTAATTGACGCGAATCCTAAAGATAGATCTATTGGGCCTAACAAACCCCATCCAAAGTATCGGATGCTTTAGTACTTCGAAATTTATATCATATCCGAAGGGTGTCCTAGAATGATGGGGATATTCTTATATATGCATCTTGTTAATGTCGGTTACCAGGTGTTCACCATATGAATGATTTTTATCTCTATGTATGGGATGTGTATTGAAATATGAAATCTTGTGGTCTATTATTATGATTTGATATATATAGGTTAAACCTATAACTCACCAACATTTTTGTTGACGTTTTAAGCATGTTTATTCTCAGGTGATTATTAAGAGCTTCCGCTATCGCATACTTAAATAAGGACGAGATTTGGAGTCCATGCTTGTATGATATTGTGTAAAAACTGCATTCAAGAAACTTATTTTGTTGTAACATATTTGTATTGTAAACCATTATGTAATGGTCGTGTGTAAACAGGCTATTTTAGATTATCATTATTTGATAATATACGTAAAGCTTTTTAAAACCTTTATCTATGAAATAAAGGTTATGGTTTATTTTAAAAATGAATGCAGTCTTTGAAAAACGTCTCATATAGAGGTCAAAACCTCGCAACGAAATCAATTAATATGGAACGTTTTTAATCAATAAGAACGGGACATTTTAGTACACTTCCCGTTAGTGTGTAACAGTCTTTTTAACCGGTGTTTTCCAACGATAATTTATATACCTGATTTCGTACATCAAGTTTTTGGCGCCGCTGTCGGGGACAGCTTTGTGTCAAAATAGAATTATTGACTAATTTGTGATTAAGTAGTTTCTTAATTATTTTAAATTATTAATAGTCTTTGAATTTTAAACTTATAGAATCGGTGCATTTAATAGTTTTGTTAGTTGTGTGATTGACAGATTTTAGGTTGCATATGCCACATACCCGAAGTTCAGATTCTCCATTACTTAAACCGCTTACGGAACCTGATAGAAAGCTTGGTAAGATCCCGAAAGAAGTACTTGAACTTTTTGAATCTTCATCAAAGTAGGAAACTTTTGAGTCGTAATCAAGTACAACCAAGCCGAGGTATTCTGAATTTGGTGAGCCCGTTCCTCCTCCAAAATTTGAAATGGAAGGAGAAGCAAGACCGGTGGTACCAAGACAATCAATGGTGGCCAAGATGAAGGCAACCCGAACCGGACAAGGTAGTGCCATTACTCCGCCCACTGGTGAGGTAAATTTTGAAATAAAAGGACATATTCTCCAAATGATTAATAACAGGTGTCAATTTAGTGGTTGTCCAAATGAAGATGCAAACGAACATATTCGTCTCTTTCAAGAGATATGTCTTCTTTTCAAACTTAAACCAGACACTGACCAGGCCATATTTTTAAGACTTTTTCCATGAACACTGCACGGGGAAGCACGAAGTTGGTTAGATTCATTGGCTGAGGCTACGATAGAAACTTGGGATGGTATGTTGGAAAAATTTCTTAAGAAATATTTTCCAGCATCTAAGTCCGCGAGACTCCAACAAGAAATTACCCAATTCTGTCAAAAGCTGATGGAAACCTTGTACGAAGCATGGAATCTATTTTCCAAAATGCTGAGAGGTTGTCCAAACCATGGTTTGGATACCTTCCAAAAAATCCAAATCTTTTACAAGGGTTGTGATGTTGCAACCCGAATTTCCATTGATCAAGCGTCCGGAGGTTCACTCATGGACAAAACTGAGCAAGAGGCTTATGAGATAATCGAGAAGCTAGCCGATTATTCTCATGAGTGGCATCAAGAATGACCAATTACTCGTAATGCTCAAGTCCAAAGCGCAGGAGCTTATGATGACCTTAGTTCCCTAAGTGTGAAAATAGACGGTGTTGCTTGAAACATGGACAAAATCACCAAGGAAATTCATAGCATGAAAGTAGGTTGTGAATACTGTGGTGGTCTCCATTTAGGAAAAGATTGTGATGCCGGTTTAACAATGGCTCAAAAAGAAGAAGTGGCTTTCATAAGCCAAAGAAATAATAATCAATTTCAAGGAAGAGCCCAGTTTAACCGAAGCTTCAACAACCCCTACAACCCTCAAGGTCAAAATTCCAATTACCAATAAGGGTCAAGTAGTGGGTACCAACAACAAACTCCGGGTTTTTATCAAAAACCCCAACAGGAAGAAAAAAAGTCAAATTTGGAGAGTATGTTGGAAAAGTTGATTGCATCACAAACCCAGCTTGTTACAAACATAAATCAAACGAACGAGAAAAACGAACACCAATTTAGGAACCAACAAGCCTCAATTCAGAACTTGGAGAAGCAAATGAATGGTTTAGCTAATTTACTTAGTGAAAGAAAACCAGAAAGTTTACCGGGCGATACTAATAAGAACCCCCGAAATGAGCACGCCAATGTTATCACCACACGGAGTGGTTTAGCATACGAAGCTCTAAGAATGCCCGAAAATTCTGATTTCAGTGTTCCGTTGAACTAAAATGATGAACTGGTTAAGGATCCGGAACAAGTGGTTGAAAAGGAAGAACGGGAGAAACCCGTAGTGAAGCCATATCAGCCACAGCTCCCATACCCAGGAAAGCAGCAACAAGAAAGGCTAGAAGTCGAAAGGTCAAAATTTCTGGATATGTTTAAACAAATTAACATAAATATGCCTTTCATTGATGTAATCTCAGGAATGCCCAAGTATGCTAAGTTCTTAAAAGACTTACTTACTAATCAGAAGAAAATGGAGGAACTTTCATCCGTCACCATGAATGCTAATTGTTCCGTAATTTTGATGAACAAAATACCAAAGAAGCTAGCAGATCCTAGAAGTTTTACCATACCATGTCTCCTAGGAGATTTGGAATGCATTAAAGCATTACCGGATTTAGGGGCTAGCATTAATTTGATGCCTTATTCATTATATGTTAATCTAGACCCCGGGGTACTAAAACCAACCCGAATGGCAATTAAACTAGCGGACCGCTCTGTTAAATTCCCTCGTGGAATTTTAGAGAATATGTTAGTAAAAGTGGGTACCCTAGTATTTCCCAATTTTGTAATTTTGGACATGGAGGAGGACACACGTGTGCCTCTTATATTGGGTCGACCTTTCCTCAATACCGCTAGAGCTATGATAGATGTTCATGGGCAGAAATTGACCCTTAGCATTGAGGATATTAAGGTCACCTTTTTCGTTGACCATGCCCTGCAATACCCCGAGGTCTACTGATGATCAATGTTATTATTTGCAAACCGTAGACACATATTCAGAGTTGTTGCAGGAATTTCCAGAATTGCAAGGTTTGGGAGAATGCTTTTTTGCGGAAGGTGATGAAGAGAACATGGTGGAAGAAGTGGAGATGTTGACCGCTTTGATGGCTAACGGTTATGAGCCAACTGATGAAGAATACAGAAAGTTGGATTTAAAAAATGAGTACCGATGTAAAACATCGATTGAAGAACCTCCCTGATAAGGCTAAAAAGGAACATATATTTCATAGCAATATCCCTCCTAAATAATAGGTTTTCATATGTAATTGTATTATATTTTCATGGTAATTGTTTAAATAAATAAGTGCGAAGACAAAAGGCGAAAACGAAGATTTGAAGACGCAAACGTCCAAAAAGCTCAAATGTACAAGATACAATCCAAGTGGTTCAAATTATTGATGAGAAACGTCTAAAAATGACAAGAGTACAAGTTACAAAACGCAAAGTACAAGATATTAAATCGTACGCAAGGACGTTCGAAAATTCGGAACCGAGACATGAACCAACTTTCAACGCTCGACGCAACGGAGCTAAAATTACAAGTTAACTATGCTCAAGAATATAATATAATATTTAAATAATTCATAATAAGGATAATAATATATAATAAAAAGTTGTTAATTGAGCATAGTTAAGGGGTCATAAGTGAAAATTTCAAATCACCAATTGTCTATAAAATGAAATTCACGGTGTAATGAAAAGAACACCTTTTCTTCTTTCTTTCTCTTTACATGTAATATATATATATATATATATATATATATATATATATATATATATATATATATATATATATATATAATTATAATTTTAATTTTAGTTTAAGTTTAATAATAATTGGGTTATTGTAAGGAATGTTTTACGGGTTTTAAAGTCGAAACTCTGTCCGTGTAACGCTACACGATTAATAATCACTGTAAGTTATGTTCTTCCTTTTTAAATTAATGTCTCGTAACTAAGTTATTATTATGCTTATTTAAGCCGAAGTAATCGTGATGTTTGACTAAATATTAAGACGGGGTTATTGGATTTTGTACCATAATTAAGGTTTGGGCAAAAGACCGACACTTGTGGAAATTGGACTATTGACTATTAATAGATGGGGGGTATTGTCTCATTGAGTGACAACTCATTGGAGTCTGTCGAACCTATCTTCAAATTAATTATCCTAATAATTAATAATGATTATGGTTGTCCTATTTAGTGACGTTCATATGGAATCTATTATAATCATTTAATTAATTATTCGGGTTGGGTAATTGATTATTCAAACTGATCAAGTGGGTAAATTAATATTCATATCTAATCAAAACAGGGGTAGATTACATACAGTGATAACTGGTGTAATTGTTGACAGAAGTGATAACTGCGTCACAATCCTTAATTAGTTGGAATATTTGACTTCGGGTATAAGGGTAATTTGACGAGGACACTCGCACTTTATATTTATGACCGATGGACTATTATGGATAAAAACCAGATAGGTATCAAATAAACCATGACAAAGGACAATTAACCCGAGTAACAATTAATTAAAATCAAAACGTTAAACATCATGATTACGGAAGTTTAAATAAGCATAATCCTTTTATTTCATATTCTATCGCAATTTTATTTATTGTTATTTTATTTATCGTCATTTATATATTTTACGCACTTTAATTATTGTCATTTATCTTTACGCTTAAAAATATAAAATCGAAAAACCGGTCATTAAACGGTAAAAAACCCCCTTTTATAATAATATTACTACTTATATATATATATATTTATATAAATATAGTTTTATAAAAATATAGTACGTAATCACTAGCTCCCTGTGGAATGAACCGGACTTACTAAAAACTACACTACTCTACGATTAGGTACACTGCCTATAATGTTGTAGCAAGGTTTAGGTATATCCCATCCGTAAATTAATAAAACTTGTGTCATATTTTGTAGTATTTTGTATTAAAAATAATACTATTTCGTACCCTCACGCTACATCATCACTCCCGTTTTAGAACTGAAGCCACTTCCAAGTCACTTGGAATATGCTTACCTTCAAGAGGATTCCACTCTCCCGGTTATCATTTCATCCGAACTCTCTGTAAGTGAGAAGTCTAAACTTGTTTCCATGTTAAAAGCCCATAAAACGACTCTAGCGTGGAAAATTCATGACATCAAGGGTATAAGTCCCTCCTATTGTACGCATAAGATTTTAATGGAAGATAACTATAAGCCATGTGTACAAAGACAAAGGCGACTGAACCCTAATATGCAAGAAGTCGTTAAAAAGGAGATTGTCAAACTCCTTGATGCAGGTCTTATTTACCCAATTTCGGATAGTCCTTGGGTGAGTCCGGTCCAATGTGTACCCAAAAAGGGTGGCATGACCGTTATCACCAATGAAAACAATCAATTAATTTCCACCAGGACTATCACAGGTTGGAGGGTATGTATTGATTACAGAAAATTAAATGATGCTACCCGAAAAGACCATTTTCCCCTTCCTTACATTGATCAAATGTTGGAAAGGTTAGCAGGAAAGAACTTTTATTGTTTTCTTGACGGTTTCTCGGGATATTTCCAAATCCCTATAGCACCCGAGGACCAAGAGAAAATCACCTTTACATGCCCTTATGGTACTTTCTCTTATCGACGTATGCCCTTTGGCTTATGCAATGCTCCTGCCACCTTCCAAAGGTGTATGGTAGCTATTTTTCATGATATGATTGAAGACTTTATGGAAGTATTCATGGATGAATTTTCAGTCTTCGATGATTCTTTTGACTCATGTCTTAATAATCTTGAGCGTATGTTGATAAGGTGTGAAGAATCTAATCTTGTACTTAACTGGGAAAAATGCCATTTTATGGTAAGAGAGGGCATTGTTTTAGGTCATAAAATTTCCTCTGCGGGACTGGAGGTGGATAGAGCTAAAGTGGAAGTCATAGCTAAATTACCACCACCGTTGAACGTGAAAGGTGTAAGAAGTTTTCTGGGGCACGTCGGTTTCTACCGTCGGTTCATTAAAGATTTTTCTAAAATTGCGACCCCAATGAACAAACTTCTTGAGAAAGACGCTCCATTTGTCTTTACGAACGAGTGTCTCAAAGCCTTTAACCTCCTTAAAGCAAAACTCACGCAATCACCCATTCTCATATCGCCGAATTGGTCAATCCCATTCGAACTTATGTGTGATGCTAGTGACTTTGCTATTGGTGCCGTCTTGGGGCAAAGAATTGAAAAACATTTTCAGCCCATTTATTATGCTAGTAAGACATTGCAAGGAGCCCAACTTAATTACACTACCACCGAGAAGGAACTCCTGGCAATTGTCTTTTTATTTGATAAATTCCGATCTTATTTGGTACTAGCAAAGACGGTTGTCTATACAGACCATTCAGCATTAAAGTACTTGCTTGCTAAGCAAGATGCTAAACCCCGGTTAATACGTTGGGTCTTGCTTTTGCAAGAATTCGACATTGATATTAAAGATAAAAAGGGGGCTAAAACCTAGCTGCCGATCACCTTTCTCGACTTGAGAACCCGAATCTTGAGATTCTCCATGAGACTGTTATCCAAGATAACTTTTCGGACAAAAATCTCATGAAAATTGAGAAAATTGATGATCCCTGGTTTATTGACATAGCCAGCTATCTTGTTGGAGGGTACTTAGAAACCGGTTGGTCACATCAGAAAAGAAAAAAATTCTTTAGTGACCTGAAATACTACTTCTGGGAAGACCCTTATCTTTTTAGGCGTTGCACCGATGGTATGATTTGGAGGTGCATTTCGGGAAAGGAATGCACTCAAATTCTTCTTGATTGTCACCGTGGTCCAACGGGTGGGCACTTTGGTCCCCAAATTACGGGGAGAAAAGTCTACGAGGCCGGTTTTTATTGGCCCATAATATTCAAAGATGCCTACGCCATTTATAAGGCTTGTGACGCATGCCAACGGGCCGGTCAAATCACTAAACGGGATGAAATGCCTCAACAAAGCATCCAAGTATGCGAGGTGTTCGATGTTTGGGGAATTGACTTTATGGGGCCCTTTCCAAAATCTCATTCTTTTCTCTACATACTCGTAGCCATTGATTATGTTTCCAAATGGGCAGAGGCAAAACCTCTCCCCACAAATGATGGCCGAGTTGTAGTAAACTTTTTGATGGAACTTTTCTCTAGGTTTGGCACACCAAAAGCTCTTATCAGTGACCGGTGTAGTGACCCGAACTTTTCCATGTTTATATATATTAATTGAGATTGATATTTACATGATTAAATGTTTCCAACATGTTAAGCAATCAAACTTGTTAAGACTTGATTAATTGAAATATGTTTCATATAGACAATTGACCACCCAAGTTGACCGGCGATTCACGAACGTTAAAACTTGTAAAAACGACATGATGATATATATATGGATATACATATGGTTAACATGAGATTATGATAAGTAAGTATCTCCATAAGTATATTAACAATGAGTTATATACATATAAACAAGACTACTAACTTAAGGATTTCGAAACGAGACATATATGTAACGATTATCGTTGTAACGACATTTAAATGTATATATATCATATTAAGATATATTAATATATCATAATATCATGATAATATAATAATTTAACATCTCATTAGATATAATAAACAATGGGTTAACAATATTAATTGAGATCGTTAACTTAAAGGTTTCAAAACAACACTTACATGTAACGACTAACGATGACTTAACGACTCCGTTAAAATGTATATACATGTAGTGTATTTAGATGTATTAAAATACTTTTGGAAGACTTCAAGACATATATCAAAACACTCATACTTAACGAAAATGGTTACAGTTACTTTCCCATTCTTTTCTTTCATCAAGAAATCTAGTCGTATTCTTACCCGTATTATACACAGCTTCAAAACGTACTTACTATGGGTATATACCAATAGGAACTAGCATGGGATTCCACTCTTGATTATGTCATGTATGACTAATCAATTTTAACTTCTACCATGAGCTAGTCAACTAACTAGAACTCCTTTTAACCCCACTCACCACTCACCAATTAACACTCATCATTCACTCCATTTCACTTCCAAATCTCTTTCTAATTCTCTCTCAACACAACCACACTATTATGAACGTATTTTTCCAGTAGTTAATCATCATCTTAATCAAAAATCACTTTAAGAATCAAGCTATAATCATCATAGGAAGAACACTTCAAGAATACTTCAAAAATCCCTTCAAGTTTACTAATTTACTTCCAAGCTTTCTAATCCATTCCAAGTAATCATCTAAGATCAAGAAACCTTTGTTATATACAGTAGGTTATCTTTCTTATTCAAGATAATATTCATATTCAAACTTTGATTCAATTTCTATAACTATAAACTATCTTAATTCGAGCAAAAATCTTACTTGAACTTGTTTTTGTGTCATGATCCTACTTCAAGAACTTTCAAGCCATCCAAGATCCTTTGAAGCTAGATCATTTCTTGTCACTTCCAGTAGGTTTACCTACTAAACTTGAGGTAGTAATGATGTTCATAACATCATTCGATTCATATATATAAAACTATCTTATTCGAAGGTTTAAACTCGTAATCACTAGAACATAGTTTAGTTAATTCTAAACTTGTTCGCAAACAAAAGTTAATCCTTCTAAATTGACTTTTAAAATTAACTAAACACATGTTCTATATCTATATGATATGCTAACTTAATGATTTAAAACCTGGAAACACAAAAAACACCGTAAAACCGGATTTACGCCGTCGTAGTAACACCGCGGGCTGTTTTGGGTTAGTTAATTAAAAACTATGATAAACTTTGATTTAAAAGTTGTTATTCTGAGAAAATGATTTTTATTATGAACATGAAACTATATCCAAAAATTATGGTTAAACTCAAAGTGGAAGTATGTTTTCTAAAATGGTCATCTAGACGTCGTTCTTTCGACTGAAATGACTACCTTTACAAAAACGACTTGTAACTTATTTTTCCGACTATAAACCTATACTTTTTCTGTTTAGATTCATAAAATACAGTTCAATATGAAACCATAGCAATTTGATTCATTCCAAACGGATTTAAAATGAAGAAGTTATGGGTAAAACAAGATTGGATAATTTTTCTCATTTTAGCTACGTGAAAATTGGTAACAAATCTATTCCAACCATAACTTAATCAACTTGTATTGTATATTATGTAATCTTGAGATACCATAGATACGTATACAATGTTTCGACCTATCATGTCGACACATCTATATATATTTCGGAACAACCATAGACACTCTATATGTGAATGTTGGAGTTAGCTATACAGGGTTGAGGTTGATTCCAAAATATATATAGTTTGAGTTGTGATCAATACTGAGATACGTATACACTGGGTCGTGGATTGATTCAAGATAATATTTATTGATTTATTTCTGTACATCTAACTGTGGACAACTAGTTGTAGGTTACTAACGAGGACAGCTGACTTAATAAACTTAAAACATCAAAATATATTAAAAGTGTTGTAAATATATTTTGAACATACTTTAATATATATGTATATATTGTTATAGGTTCATGAATCAACAGTGGCCAAGTCTTACTTCTCGACGAAGTAAAAATCTGTGAAAGTGAGTTATAGTCCCACTTTTAAAATCTAATATTTTTGGGATGAGAATACATGCAGGTTTTATAAATGATTTACAAAATAGACACAAGTACGTGAAACTACATTCTATGGTTGAATTATCGAAATCGAATATGCCCCTTTTTATTAAGTCTGGTAATCTAAGAATTAGGGAACAGACACCCTAATTGACGCGAATCCTAAAGATAGATCTATTGGGCTTAACAAACCCCATCCAAAGTACCGGATGCTTTAGTACTTCGAAATTTATATCATATCCGGAGGGTGTCCAGGAATGATGGGGATATTCTTATATATGCATCTTGTTAATGTCGGTTACCAGGTGTTCACCATATGAATGATTTTTATCTCTATGTATGGGATGTGTATTGAAATATGAAATCTTGTGGTCTATTATTATGATTTGATATATATAGGTTAAACCTATAACTCACCAACATTTTTATTGACGTTTTAAGCATGTTTATTCTCAGGTGATTATTAAGAGCTTCCGCTGTAGCATACTTAAATAAGGACGAGATTTGGAGTCCATGCTTGTATGATATTGTGTAAAAACTGCATTCAAGAAACTTATTTTGTTGTAACATATTTGTATTGTAAACCATTATGTAATGGTCGTGTGTAAACAGGATATTTTAGATTATCATTATTTGATAATCTACGTAAAGCTTTTTAAACCTTTATTGATGAAATAAAGGTTATGGTTTGTTTTAAAATGAATGCAGTCTTTGAAAAACGTCTCATATAGAGGTCAAAACCTCGCAACGAAATCAATTAATATGGAACGTTTTTAATCAATAAGAACGGGACATTTCAGTTGGTATCAGAGCGTTGGTCTTAGAGAACCAGAATTTTGCATTAGTGTGTCTTATCTAGTTTGTTAGGATGCATTAGTGAGTCTGGACTTCGACCGTGTTTACTAGAAAAATGATTGCTTAACAAATTTTGTTGGAAACTATATATTTTTAACATGTGAATATTATGTGATATATTAATCTCTTAACGCGTTTGATATTATGTGATAGATGTCTACCTATAGAACAAGTCCCATTGACTCACCTAATAATAATGAAGAGTCAAATGTAAATTGGAATGATTCGTGGACTGATTCACAAGTTCCCGAAGAGGAACCGGAAGAAGAGTCGGAACTAGAAGAAGAATCGGAACCGGAAGAAGAATCGGAACCGGATGAAGAAATAGAACCGGTGGGGGAAATAATAAAACGGTTAAGTAAAAAAAATCCTCAACCAACCGACCAAGGTTAATTATGGTCAATGGTGTTTCCGCTAAGGAAGCAAAATATTGGGAGGATTACCAATTCTCCGATGAATCGGATTCCGACGAGAATTCTGATGATGTTATAGAAATTACCCCAACTGAATTTAAAAAGGCAAAAGAAAATAATAAGGGAAAGGGCATAAAAATAGAGAAATCTAATTCCAACCCCGATGAACTTTATATGTATCGTCAACCCCCGAAGTCCTTAAGTTGTAACAATGACCCGGGAACCTCTAAACCACCAGGTTTTTCTAAACCAATGTGGAAAATAACGGCTCGTATTAGGGGAACATCATATATCCCTAGAAACTTGGGAAAACGAACCAAAACCAAAGAAGAAGAAACAAGCGAGTCGGAATAAGATAGTTGTATTCGTGTGGTGTAATATATGTAATATAGTGTGCTTATGCTTTATGAGATATGTAAAAATTGCTTGTATTAATAAGTATTTTTTTTATGAATCTAACTCTTGTCTATTTTACAGTATAAAAACACAAAATGGATAGACAACCCAATATTTTAAGAGACCTACCCGGAGACATGATTGATGAAATCTTGTCTAGAGTTGGTCAGAATTCTTCGGCACAACTATTTAAGGCGAGATCAGTTTGTAAGACATTCGAAGAACGTTCCAAGAATACCTTGGTTTATAAAAGGCTTTCATTCGAAAGATGGGGGATATCACATTGGGAAATCCATAAGTTACGATGTGTTTACTTTGACGCATATATTGCGGGGAACCCAAATGCTATTTTACGCAATGGGTTAAGAAATTATTTTGACTCAATATATCCGAATATTGGACTTCGTGATTTAGAAAAAGCGGCTAACATGCAACATAAAGAAGCATGTTATGCTTACGGATTAGTAATGTTCGCTTCTCACCAAAGTGAGAACAAGAACATCGGGCTACAACTATTAAACAAAACGTTTCCACAAGTGACGGAGTCGGTAATTGGGGTAAGAAATGAGGTTTTTAGATTGTTACGGGACTGTTGGACATTACGTAACCCTCGTCCCTTTGACGATGTTACTACACGCTGTCTTATCAACGGCCATAACGGTTATGTTCCACAAGACCAAGGATGGGAAGTAGTCCTAGTAAAACTAGAATGCATGACTTGTTTCTGGACGTATGAATTACGTGTCTTTATTGCCTTTGCTGAACGACTTGTGTACTAGCTAGAATTATCTTCACAACCATCTTGTATCAAATTTATTGTGTGCTATATTTCATGCTATATGTAAAATAAGCGGTATTGTAAGTTTGTAAAATATTGTGTAAAAGTTTGAACGCGAAATATTATTATAATCAGTTTTTCATATAGAATTGTAGTAGTTGAATTGTATATTAGCTACTAAGTATGAACTTAACGGGTAGGTACTACCCGAATTTAAACTTATAAAACGCTAATATGAAGAAAAAGCTTTTATAAATGAGTTCATATTATGCTACGAAATACTATTAACTACTCTTAATATTCTGTATGATTAACTTGTTCCATTTGACTATTTTGAAGGAAATGGCACCGACTACTCGACACACCGTGAATATGAATGAAGAGGAATTCCGTACTTTTCTAGCTTCAAACATAGCCGCAGTACAGGCTGCGCTATATACCAACAATAACCTTGGATCTGGCAGTACAGGAAATCATGTAGGATGCACCTACAAAGAATTCACTGCCTGCAAACCTTTGGAATTTGATGGAACCGAAGGACCGATCGGATTGAAACGGTGGACCGAGAAGGTCGAATCGGTGTTTGCCATAAGTAAGTGTACTGAAGAGGACAAAGTGAAGTACGCTACGCATACCTTTACTGGTTCTGCGTTAACATGGTGGAATACCTATCTAGAGCAAGTGGGACAAGATGATGCGTACGCACTACCGTGGTCAGCATTCAAGCACTTGATGAACGAGAAGTACCGTCCCAGAACCGAGGTCAATAAGCTCAAGACAGAACTTAGAGGGTTACGAACCCAAGGATTTGATATTACCACGTACGAAAGACGATTCACAGAATTGTGCCTATTGTGTCTGGGAGCATTCGAAGATGAGGAAGAGAAGATCGACGCGTTTGTGAAAGGATTACCGGAAAGAATCCAAGAAGATATAAGTTCACACGAGCCCGCCTCCATACAACAGGCATGTAGAATGGCTCACAAACTAGTGAACCAGATTGAAGAAAGAATTAAAGAACAGACTGCTGAAGAGGCCAATATGAAACAAGTCAAAAGAAAGTGGGAGGAAAATGGTGATAAGAATCACCAATACAACAACAACAGCAATTACAACAATAATCGCAACAATTATCCCAACAATCGCAACATCAATCGCAACTACAACAAACGGCCCAACAACAACAACAACAACAACAACAACAACAGCAACAGCAACTACAACAATCATCCCAACAACAATAATAACCGCAATAACAACAACAATCAGAAGCAGCTATGCCAAAGGTGTGAAAAGTATCACTCGGGGTTCTGCACCAAATTTTGCAACAAGTGTAAAAGAAATGGTCATAGCGCGGCTAAGTGTGAGGTCTACGGACCAGGGGTTAACAGAACGAAAGGAACAAATGGTGTCGGAACAAGTAATGGCGGAGCAAGTAGTGTCGGAGCAAGTTATGCCAATGTAGTTTGTTATAAATGTGGAAACCGGGCCACATTATTAGAAATTGCCCGAACCAGGAGAACACGAATGGACAAGGCCGCGGAAGAGTTTTCAATATTAATGCGACAGAGGCACAGGAAGACCCGGAGCTTGTTACGGGTACGTTTCTTATTGACAATAAATCTGCTTAAGTTTTATTTGATTCGGGTGCGGATAGAAGCTATATGAGTAGAGATTTTTGTGCTAAATTAAGTTGTCCATTGACGCCTTTGGATAGTAAATTTTTACTCGAATTAGCAAATGGTAAATTAATTTCAGCAGATAATATATGTCGGAATCGAGAAATTAAACTGGTTAGCGAAACATTTAAGATTGATTTGATACCAGTAGAGTTAGGGAGTTTTGAAGTGATAATCGGTATGGACTGGTTGAAAGAAGTGAAAGCAGAGATCGTTTGTTACAAAAATGCAATTCGCATTATACGAGAAAAAGGAAAACCCTTAATGGTGTACGGAGAAAAGGGCAACACGAAGCTACATCTTATTAGTAATTTGAAGGCACAAAAACTAATAAGAAAAGGTTGCTATGCTGTTCTAGCACACGTCGAGAAAGTACAAACTGAAGAAAAGAGCATCAATGATGTTCCCGTCGCAAAAGAATTTCCCGATGTATTTCCGAAAGAATTACCGGGATTACCCCCACATCGATCCGTTGAATTTCAAATAGATCTTGTACCAGGAGCTGTACCAATAGCTCATGCTCCTTACAGACTCGCACCCAGCGAGATGAAAGAATTGCAAAGCCAATTACAAGAACTTTTAGAGCATGGTTTCATTCGACCAAGCACATCACCGTGGGGAGCTCCTGTTTTGTTTGTCAAGAAGAAAGATGGTACATTCAGGTTGTGTATCGACTACCGAGAGTTGAACAAACTTACCATCAAGAACCGCTACCCACTACCGAGAATCGACGACTTATTTGATCAACTACAAGGCTCGTCTGTTTATTCTAAGATTGACTTACGTTCCGGGTATCATCAAATGCGGGTGAAAGAAGATGATATTCCAAAGACTGCTTTTAGAACACGTTACGGTCATTACGAGTTTATGGTCATGCCGTTTGGTTTAACTAATGCACCAGCTGTGTTCATGGACCTTATGAACCGAGTGTGTGGACCATACCTTGACAAGTTTGTCATTGTTTTCATTGATGACATACTTATTTACTCAAAGAATGACCAAGAACACGGTGAACATTTGAGAAAGGTGTTAGAAGTATTGAGGAAGGAAGAATTGTACGCTAAGTTTTCAAAGTGTGCATTTTGGTTGGAAGAAGTTCATTTCCTCGGTCACATAGTGAACAAAGAAGGTATTAAGGTGGATCCGGCAAAGATAGAAACTGTTGAAAAGTGGGAAACCCCGAAAACTCCGAAACACATACGCCAGTTTTTAGGACTAGCTGGTTACTACAGAAGGTTCATCCAAGACTTTTCCAGAATAGCAAAACCCTTGACTGCATTAACGCATAAAGGGAAGAAATTTGAATGGAATGATGAACAAGAGAAAGCGTTTCAATTATTGAAGAAAAAGCTAACTACGGCACCTATATTGTCATTGCCTGAAGGGAATGATGATTTTGTGATTTATTGTGACGCTTCAAAGCAAGGTCTCGGTTGTGTATTAATGCAACGAACGAAGGTGATTGCTTATGCGTCTAGACAATTGAAGATTCACGAACAAAATTATACGACGCATGATTTGGAATTAGGCGCGGTTGTTTTTGCATTAAAGACTTGGAGGCACTACTTATATGGGGTCAAAAGTATTATATATACTGACCACAAAAGTCTTCAACACATATTTAATCAGAAACAACTGAATATGAGGCAGCGTAGGTGGATTGAATTATTGAATGATTACGACTTTGAGATTCGTTACCACCCGGGAAAGGCAAATGTGGTAGCCGATGCCTTGAGCAGGAAGGACAGAGAACCCATTCGAGTAAAATCTATGAATATAATGATTCATAATAACCTTACTACTCAAATAAAGGAGGCACAACAAGGAGTTTTAAAAGAAGGAAATTTAAAGGATGAAATACCCAAAGGATCGGAGAAGCATCTTAATATTCGGGAAGACGGAACCCGGTATAGGGCTGAAAGGATTTGGGTACCAAAATTTGGAGATATGAGAGAAATGGTACTTAGAGAAGCTCATAAAACCAGATACTCAATACATCCTGGAACGGGGAAGATGTACAAGGATCTCAAGAAATATTTTTGGTGGCCGGGTATGAAAGCCAATGTTGCTAAATATGTAGGAGAATGTTTGACGTGTTCTAAGGTCAAAGCTGAGCATCAGAAACCATCAGGTCTACTTCAACAACCCGAAATCCCAGAATGGAAATGGGAAAACATTACCATGGATTTCATCACTAAATTGACAAGGACTGCAAGTGGTTTTGATACTATTTGGGTAATAGTTGATCGTCTCACCAAATCAGCACACTTTCTGCCAATAAGAGAAGATGACAAGATGGAGAAGTTAGCACGACTGTATTTGAAGGAAGTCGTCTCCAGACATGGAATACCAATCTCTATTATCTCTGATAGGGATGGCAGATTTATTTCAAGATTCTGGCAGACATTACAGCAAGCATTAGGAACTCGTCTAGACATGAGTACTGCCTATCATCCACAAACTGATGGGCAGAGCGAAAGGACGATACAAACGCTTGAAGACATGCTACGAGCATGTGTTATTGATTTCGGAAACAGTTGGGATCGACATCTACCGTTAGCAGAATTTTCCTACAACAACAGCTACCATTCAAGCATTGAGATGGCGCCGTTTGAAGCACTTTATGGTAGAAAGTGTAGGTCTCCGATTTGTTGGAGTGAAGTGGGGGATAGACAGATTACGGGTCCAGAGATTATACAAGAAACTACCGAGAAGATCATCCAAATTCAACAACGGTTGAAAACCGCCCAAAGTCGACAAAAGAGCTACGCTGACATTAAAAGAAAAGATATAGAATTTGAAATTGGAGAGATGGTCATGCTTAAAGTTGCACCTTGGAAAGGCATTGTTCGATTTGGTAAACGAGGGAAATTAAATCCAAGGAATATTGGACCATTCAAGATTATTGATCGTGTCGGACCAGTAGCTTACCGACTTGAGTTACCTCAACAACTCGCGGCTGTACATAACACTTTCCACGTCTCAAATTTGAAGAAATGTTTTGCTAAAGAAGATCTCACTATTCCGTTAGATGAAATCCAAATCAATGAAAAACTCCAATTCATCGAAGAACCCGTCGAAATAATGGATCGTGAGGTTAAAAGACTTAAGCAAAACAAGATACCAATTGTTAAGGTTCGATGGAATGCTCGTAGAGGACCCGAGTTCACCTGGGAGCGTGAAGATCAGATGAAGAAGAAATACCCGCATCTATTTCCAGAAGATTCGTCAACACCTTCAACAGCTTAAAATTTCGGGACGAAATTTATTTAACGGGTAGGTACTGTAGTGACCCGAACTTTTCCATGTTTATATATATTAATTGAGATTGATATTTACATGATTAAATGTTTCCAACATGTTAAGCAATCAAACTTGTTAAGACTTGATTAATTGAAATATGTTTCATATAGACAATTGACCACCCAAGTTGACCGGCGATTCACGAACGTTAAAACTTGTAAAAACGACATGATGATATATATATGGATATACATATGGTTAACATGAGATTATGATAAGTAAGTATCTCCATAAGTATATTAACAATGAGTTATATACATATAAACAAGACTACTAACTTAAGGATTTCGAAACGAGACATATATGTAACGATTATCGTTATAACGACATTTAAATGTATATATATCATATTAAGATATATTAATATATCATAATATCATGATAATATAATAATTTAACATCTCATTAGATATAATAAACAATGGGTTAACAATATTAATTGAGATCGTTAACTTAAAGGTTTCAAAACAACACTTACATGTAACGACTAACGATGACTTAACGACTCCGTTAAAATGTATATACATGTAGTGTATTTAGATGTATTAAAATACTTTTGGAAGACTTCAAGACATATATCAAAACACTCATACTTAACGAAAATGGTTACAGTTACTTTCCCATTCTTTTCTTTCATCAAGAATTCTAGTCGTATTCTTACCCGTATTATACACAGCTTCAAAACGTACTTACTATGGGTATATACCAATAGGAACTAGCATGGGATTCCACTCTTGATTATGTCATGTATGACTAATCAATTTTAACTTCTACCATGAGCTAGTCAACTAACTAGAACTCCTTTTAACCCACTCACCACTCACCAATTAACACTCATCATTCACTCCATTTCACTTCCAAATCTCTTTCTAATTCTCTCTCAACACACCCACACTATTATGAACGTATTTTTCCAGTAGTTAATCATCATCTTCATCAAAAATCACTTCAAGAATCAAGCTATAATCATCATAGGAAGAACACTTCAAGAATACTTCAAAAATCCCTTCAAGTTTACTAATTTACTTCCAAGCTTTCTAATCCATTCCAAGTAATCATCTAAGATCAAGAAACCTTTGTTATATACAGTAGGTTATCTTTCTTATTCAAGGTAATATTCATATTCAAACTTTGATTCAATTTCTATAACTATAAACTATCTTAATTCGAGCAAAAATCTTACTTGAACTTGTTTTTGTGTCATGATCCTACTTCAAGAACTTTCAAGCCATCCAAGATCCTTTGAAGCTAGATCATTTCTTGTCACTTCCAGTAGGTTTACCTACTAAACTTGAGGTAGTAATGATGTTCATAACATCATTCGATTCATATATATAAAACTATCTTATTCGAAGGTTTAAACTCGTAATCACTAGAACATAGTTTAGTTAATTCTAAACTTGTTCGCAAACAAAAGTTAATCCTTCTAACTTGACCTTTAAAATTAACTAAACACATGTTCTATATCTATATGATATGCTAACTTAATGATTTAAAACCTGGAAACACGAAAAACACCGTAAAACCGGATTTACGCCGTCGTAGTAACACCGCGGGCTGTTTTGGGTTAGTTAATTAAAAACTATGATAAACTTTGATTTAAAAGTTGTTATTCTGAGAAAATGATTTTTATTATGAACATGAAACTATATCCAAAAATTATGGTTAAACTCAAAGTGGAAGTATGTTTTCTAAAATGGTCATCTAGACGTCGTTCTTTCGACTGAAATGACTACCTTTACAAAAACGACTTGTAACTTATTTTTCCGACTATAAACCTATACTTTTTCTGTTTAGATTCATAAAATACAGTTCAATATGAAACCATAGCAATTTGATTCATTCAAAACGGATTTAAAATGAAGAAGTTATGGGTAAAACAAGATTGGATAATTTTTCTCATTTTAGCTACGTGAAAATTGGTAACAAATCTATTCCAACCATAACTTAATCAACTTGTATTGTATATTATGTAATCTTGAGATACCATAGACACGTATACAATGTTTCGACCTATCATGTCGACACATCTATATATATTTCGGAACAACCATAGACACTCTATATGTGAATGTTGGAGTTAGCTATACAGGGTTGAGGTTGATTCCAAAATATATATAGTTTGAGTTGTGATCAATACTGAGATACGTATACACTGGGTCGTGGATTGATTCAAGATAATATTTATTGATTTATTTCTGTACATCTAACTGTGGACAACTAGTTGTAGGTTACTAACGAGGACAGCTGACTTAATAAACTTAAAACATCAAAATATATTAAAAGTGTTGTAAATATATTTTGAACATACTTTAATATATATGTATATATTGTTATAGGTTCGTGAATCAACAGTGGCCAAGTCTTACTTCTCGACGAAGTAAAAATCTGTGAAAGTGAGTTATAGTCCCACTTTTAAAATCTAATATTTTTGGGATGAGAATACATGCAGGTTTTATAAATGATTTACAAAATAGACACAAGTACGTGAAACTACATTCTATGGTTGAATTATCGAAATCGAATATGCCCCTTTTTATTAAGTCTGGTAATCTAAGAATTAGGGAACAGACACCCTAATTGACGCGAATCCTAAAGATAGATCTATTGGGCTTAACAAACCCCATCCAAAGTACCGGATGCTTTAGTACTTCAAAATTTATATCATATCCGAAGGGTGTCCCGGAATGATGGGGATATTCTTATATATGCATCTTGTTAATGTCGGTTACCAGGTGTTCACCATATGAATGATTTTTATCTCTATGTATGGGATGTGTATTGAAATATGAAATCTTGTGGTCTATTATTATGATTTGATATATATAGGTTAAACCTATAACTCACCAACATTTTTGTTGACGTTTTAAGCATGTTTATTCTCAGGTGATTATTAAGAGCTTTCGCTGTAGCATACTTAAATAAGGACGAGATTTGGAGTCCATGCTTGTATGATATTGTGTAAAAACTGCATTCAAGAAACTTATTTTGTTGTAACATATTTGTATTGTAAACCATTATGTAATGGTCGTGTGTAAACAGGATATTTTAGATTATCATTATTTGATAATCTACGTAAAGCTTTTTAAACCTTTATTGATGAAATAAAGGTTATGGTTTGTTTTAAAATGAATGCAGTCTTTGAAAAACTTCTCATATAGAGGTCAAAACCTCGCAACGAAATCAATTAATATGGAACGTTTTTAATCAATAAGAACGGGACATTTCAACCGGGGCACCCACTTTTGCAACAAGCAATTAGAAAAGGTGTTGAAGAGATATGGAGTAACCCATAAAATTTCAACATATTATCATCCCCAAACAAGTGGGCAGGTGGAGAATACCAATCGATCTTTAAAATGCATACTTGAAAAGACCATTGGTGCAAATCCAAAAGAGTGGTCTGTTAAGTTAAACGATGCATTGTGGGCCTTTCGCACAGCTTACAAAACACCCATTGGAACCACTCCTTTCCGAATGGTAAACGGAAAAGCATGCCATCTCCCTTTGGAGATTGAACACAAAGCGCATTGGGTGCTAAGGGCATGTAATTTAGATTACCAAGAGGCGGGTCGGTTACGTTTGACCCAGTTAAATGAATTAGACGAGTTGAGGCTTGAATCCTATGACAACTCTCTAATTTACAAAGTAAAAACCAAACAATGGCACGATAAGAGATTGAAAAATCTAAAGGAATTCATGGAAGGAGATCGTGTCCTTGTTTACAATTCCCGTTTCAAGTTATCACCAGGAAAGCTTAAGTCCCGATGGACGGGACCGTTTATTGTAAGAAAGGTGTACCCTTATGGTACAATTGAAATGGTGAACTGGAAGGGTGATACTTTTAAAGTGAATGGACACCGGGTCAAGCACTATGTTGATGGTCCCCTGGAAATCAAAGATGAGGTTAGCCTCAACTTTGACAACAAAGCATAAATCGATATGGGGACGAGTTTGGTGAACGAATCGTTAAAAAAATGGTTTACAAGTGTAAATATTTTGAATTGTGTGTACGATTGTTTTTAGTTTTGTGCAAAATGATTTACGTTTGGATTATAAACTGGCGAGTGTCGAAAAATTTGGTCAGAATCTTGTAGTTAATCTGGACGCCGTCCTACTGGTCTGGACATCGTCCCATATTTTAAACCTGGACGCCGTCCCAAAAACCTGGACGCCGTCCCACTCTTTAAAGTTGGACGCCGTCTAGCAATCTGGACACCGTCCAACATGTCTGACTCAGAAAAAAATACGCGTTTTAAGGGTTATCCAACCCATTTTTCATCCACAAAACACACTTCTATCATATTTTCTCTGCCAAACACGAACCCACTCCCAAAAACCCTAATTTCTTACTTCAAAGTCGTGATTTCTTCTATCAATTCCAAGCTCCAATCATGTTTTCTAGGGTATGGTTACTTGATTTTCACACTTTTCTTTCTCAATTACTTGAATTGTATGTTTATATGTATACATTGGTGAAAGATAAGTGTGGGGTGTTTGATTTTCATGATTCTTGTTAAGATTAACATACCTTAGTTGTTTAATTACCCATATTGTCTTGATTTTTGCAAAAATTACATGTTTTTAGGGGTATGCTCATTATTCTAGGGTTTGTAGTAATTGAATCCGAATTTAGGGTAATTAAGTCAAGATATTGAGTTTGTGTATGATGTTAATGAAACTTGTAAAGTGTTTAATTGTTGTTGGTGATATAAATGTCAATTTGGTCGGGTCATAATTTGAATGTTCTTGAATTTTTAGCATATTTTTTAATTGTAATGATCTTATGAAATATGTATGCTTGACTTTCACTTGTTTAGACCTGTTGAAGTAGATTGATGATATGGAATGCTATAATGTAGTGGCGTTATAATGGTCCTTTTGAGCTAAAATTGTGAAAATTTGTGTTATGATTTGTGATGAATATCATTAGAATGCAAGTTTAAATGTTATGACCTATGAACGCAACATGCTTGAGTCCTAAGTTGATGCTAAATTGTGAATTTGTGATTTTCATTTTTGAAAGTGTATTAGCGAGTTTGTGTTGACTTTGGTTAAAAATTTTGAACATACGCTTTTGCTTAAATGAATCATAATGCTTATGAACTATGAATGGAATGACTAAATGCTCTTGCTATCCGGTTATGTTTTTAGCTAACATTAACACAACGGTTTCTATGTTCTTGTGGTTTGGTGTTATTATATTTTGCAGGGACAATCTAGCCGAAGAGGTCAACCCAAGAGAGGCAGGACATCAGGTTTGGTTCCACCACCACCACCACCATAACCACATTCATCATCATCATCTGGCGAGGAAGAAGAGGAGGATCTAGATGATCCTCAAGTTTGGTTGAGACAAGTTCAAAACGACAACGATTATGCAGAAACATTTGATAGGATAAACAGTAGGCCTATAAATGCCACGTGGTACTTTATTTGGGGCCCATTGGATGAGGCGAATATGCACCAACATGTTTCTTGTTTGCTAGCCATCCCCTACGATAGGATCGTTACCTACGCATGGGAGCACATTTTTAGCATCCACGAACCAATTTTTCCGGTGTTACTAAAAGAATTTTACTCAACTGTACGGTTTAATAATGTTCGGGATTATTTGTCGAATGATTTTCTTCGGTTTCGGTTAGGGGGCGAATATAGAAGGATAAGCAGATTTGAGTTGTGCAGAGTGTTGGGGATTTTTGAGGAACTTACCGACAACCAATTGGGTGATTACTTGCGGGGTTCTGATTACGTTGGTCGAGTTCCCTTTAATGAGATTGCTTATTGGCGAAGAATTTGTGAGCCAAATGCATCTACACCATTCAAATCGAGCAGACACAGGTATAATGAGATTGCATCCCCGGATGATAGACTTCTTCATCGATTTATCGCATGCACTTTCAATGCGAGAGTCGAAGGTAACGAAAAGGTTAAAACGTTGGATCTATGGATAATGGATCAAATAAAACGGGGTTGCTATACTGATATTCCTGGATAAATAGGAAACTATTTTCTGGCCATCGCTACCGAGACACGGAGAGAAAAGCCACTTCTTGGGGGCCACTATATCACGAGGCTTGCTCGTCACTTCAACATAGATTTCAGCCGATTGATGGAGTGTACTAACGTCATGAAACCATTAAAGAAAATTTCTTATATCAATGCTGAAATTCTTATGAAGGATGGAAATGGGTATTTAGTAACTTTTGTTACAGGTGGCGCGAGTAGTAGTAGAGCAAACGTACAGCAGGAACAGCAGGTAGAGGAAGAAGCAGAAATGGAAGCCCAGACAAATGTTCAAGGTCAAGGTCCTTGGTATCCGTTTCAATCTGGTTGGGATGATTTGTTAAACAGTATGAACAGTATTAGGTTGGGTCAGCAAGATATGGAGCAACGCCAGATTGCTCAAATACATAACCAGGGATAACCATAACACTAAGTTATATTATTCCAACCCTGATCAGTACTATGGCACAACACGTCTGACACCCCAGTACTACACTGATCCAGAACACCCACCTCCGCCTTACCCAATTTATAATACTAACGATGCGATGCAGGATGCCAGGAGCCGATTTGAGCAGGAATACCCACGAGGACGCCGAAGTAGAGATGGCTCAGAAAACTACTTTTGGCCTTACAACAACTGAAGGCCTGCGAGCCCATGATCATTCTGTTGAAACATTTTCGAACAATTAATTTGTTATGGTGTGTTTTAAAACAATGTTTGGTTTGTAATATTTAAACTAATCGTGTGGTTTGATAAACGATTGTGGTTGTAAAAACACCGTTATTTTTTAATATTTGTGTAGTTTGTTATTTTGTGCAGCGTGGTTGAACTTCAGAGACTGGCATTAAGTTCAGCAATATTTGATATTATGATGTATGTATATTGATAATCGAGGAATGGACGATGCTCTTATGCTGGCAGTAAGTTCAGCGGCATTCGTCTACATGTTCCACGATTTACAGGTCAAAAAAATTTGAAAATTTCTAAAAACACCCTATCACTTTGCCCTCTAAATTTAATCATTTTTCTGATTTCATGCAATGAGGGCCTTGCATGATCTAAAGTGTGGGGTGGGAGATAGAAATTTATCGGGAATTCGTTTTACAAAAATTAAGGCGTTTATGATAAAAAATTTAAATTTTTCAGGTAGCCTTAGAAACAAAAATTGTCCAAAACCATTTTACATACATTGTGTTCTAAAACTAGAAAAGAAATGTTGATTTATGTTTTAAATTATTAATAGTCTTTGAAGTTGCACTATCATTCAATTATTTGAATGAAAATCCTACTAGTTTAGTAAAGCTAACTGGTAGGCCACTGGTACCAAAACGAGTGTAAAACGTGAGAGAGCGGTGATTGCATAGCGTGGTCGGAAACCGGACCTCGCGCCAGATCGAAAACCCTAAGGACGATTCTCATTGTTTCTCCTAACAAGGACAATGTTGCGTCCGAACACTTTTTATGACCAATAGGATGTATCTATTCCATCCTCAAGGAAGTAAAGTCTTTCGAATGACACACTTACTGATTCAATTCAGAAGAAGTAGTCCAGACCAGTTGTAGGGTGACGAAAAATCTTGAAAAATCATTGCTAAAATCGACTGGAAATCTACCAGGCCTCAACATCAAACAGGGAAACTGGTAGTCAAAGCTTTTCTCAATGAGGGAGAATTGCTGGCCAAATGGGAAGCGCACTATGATACACAAAATGTCAGTGAATTGATCAAATTCCCAGTGGATAACCTCTGGAAAGGTAAGATATCAGCTTTTAAGCCTGATAAACCTCAATCTTTACTGTTGACTTAACGGATTAGATGATTACCTCATGATTATCGATGATATCTGGACATAATGTGTATCCTCCTAAACGCATTATTTTCTTACCAACATCTAACGATGTTAGGTACTGTGGGAGGGATTGGCTTGACCAATAGCGGGAAACCCGCACTCATTTTTTCAAAAATTCAGAAAATCCGACAAAATCGGAAAACATGCCTAGTATTAAAACTAGCATGATATTTTCAAAACCGTAAAACGTTTTCATCAAGGTCCTGATTTTCCTAGGATCAAATTTTTCGGCTACTTGGCTCTAAAACTCCCAAAAATGTGTGTGTGTGTGTTTCCATTGTGTATATAGCGTGAGTGTAATTACAATATATGTTTGTGTTATACTTAAAGCGTGTGTTAATATAGCGTGAGTTTGCGTTTCATATAAATGTGTGTGTTTCATGTGTTTCGCATGACTTGTGTAATGTTTGTAATCTATATTGTGTAAGTATGTTTGATATTGTTCTACTTTGTAAAGAAAGAATTGCTTGAGGACAAGCAGGGTTTAAGTGTGGGGTGTTTTGATATTGCTCAATAACATTATATATATCTATCGCAATATCGTGTAAAATACTCTCGAATCAAGGATAATGAAAGCGTTTCTACAAGTGATAGGCCAAGATATGCAAATTTGTATCAGAGAGTGATTTGTAAAGAGTTTTGATGATTTATGACCGTGGTTGATCCCGATACAAGTTCAGGTCAAATTAGCGCTCTAAAATGGTAAAACAAGGCTTCAAATGATTGGGACTTCGTCCATTTGAAGAGAGAGTGCAAGAAAGCAAGACAGTAAAGTTTAGTACAATGGGACGCCGTCCAGATCTATGGGACGCCGTCCAGCTTTTTACACTTGGACGCCGTCCAATAAATTGGGACGCTGTCCAAGCCTTTAAAATGGGACGCTGTCCAAAAGCCAGGACGCCATCCAGTAGTAGGTTTCAGCCTACTTTTTACTTTCTGACCTACTTTCTCCACTTTATAACCTCATTGATTGAAGACCAATTTACTAGATACGAACCAGAGAGTACAGAGACGAATTTTGGGAGAAATATTGGAGAACTCCAAGCTCTTGGAAGAGGCTCAACATCAAGGCATCAAAGATCAAAACCTTCTTCATCCAAGAACTCATTGTTCTTGTAGGTTATTTCTTGTTCTAAAGCAATGATTTCCATTGATAATCTGATTGTTATGTTGTCTATTACCATGATTGTTGGCTAGTTTCTATAATGTTTTTCTAGATTAATAACCGAGGTATTAGATGTAATCTTATTGATTGTATGTACTATGTGTGAAAGATTGAAGCTTGAATTAAAGAACCATGCTTATTGATGTTTAATCATTTGTATCTAGTTAATTGATATGTTGTTGATAAAGAGAACTCTTGTTGATGTATCATATTGATTTACAATCAACTTGTCTTAGATTGATTGTTTACTAAACCGGACTAAGGGGGTAAATTAGATCAATACGATTAAACGATATAGGAATGAATTGTGTAGAGCGAACGCAAAGACAATTGTTATTTAAGTCTTTGATCTTGCTAATCAACTAGTCACAAACGAAAAGGTCTAGGTAATAGGGAACCCTCACTTAGTACTTCTAGTTTGAGTACCCGCTAAAGAGAACTCTTGGCGGGTCGATTTAGGTGATTAGCATATTTCCTAGTTATTTGATTACAAACACGAGAACTATAGAGAAAAGGGAACCCTTGATCTTGTAATTGTGTTTGCGTGTTTATTTAAGAGAACTCTTAGTGAACCTATTAGATAACTTACACACATAATCATTCAATCAGGACTTAATAGCAAAACTTACATCCAATACCGAGGGTAAAATATCTAGATGAACATTTCATCTCTTTAATCTAAATCAAACTATCTTAATTGCTTTCTTTGCACTTATTTTCATTATATAAACTTAAAAGACCAAAAATATTGTTTTTACTTTTAACCTTCTCTGATTTGGCTAAATCGTTAAAAAGCCACAAAAACATAATATCTTATACCTTTAAGTTTCATTTACTTAGTTAATCATAATATAGTTTCTAATTCTAGTTTAACTAATACAACTGTCCTTGGAACGATACACGGAACTAAACCAATATTTATACAACTACACGATCGGGTACACTGCCCGTTAGTGTGTAACAGTCTTTTTAACCGGTGTTTTCCAACGATAATTTATATACCTGATTTCGCACATCAGATTACATTAGTGAAATACTCCGTGAAGATTATTAAATCTTTAATGTTTTAGAGATTATTCATTTCTAATCCAGCCGAAAATCAAATGAGCTTAATATGATATTAACTCATTAAATCTGCATTACATCTGAAGAAAATATACATACATATATTTTCATAAAGACTGTAATAAAATTTTCTGGTATAAAATATTACTTGTGAAACTTTTAACGGGTAGGTAATACCCGAAAGATATATAAATTCACAATTAATATGTTACATTCTTCGATTCTGATTCAGCAAATCATCAACTATACTCACTACTTTCACAACGATATACATTCTTTCATAGAAATCAAAACAACCATTCGCATCCAAATTTGATTACATATTCTGATTTTGAAAAATCAGAATCCAAGCCCAGATTTAACTGAAAACATCACTCTTAGATTCGTACATCTTTCAAATGCCATACTTTGAATTCAAAACTGTACTAGAACATCATATGTATACATATAACATTCATCTCTTAGAATTATGAGCTTTCATTCTGAAAATCTGAAAAGCAACCAGTCTACGAATCAATACTCTGAATGTTGAAAAAGCTGATGAAGCAGCAAAAATTGTAAACGACCTTAACAGTAAAAAGTTGATAATAAAGAATAGTGTGCTGGCAAAGCTCAGAAAAAGAGAAAGTTTGGAACTGGAAAACGGATTAAGCAAAGTATGAAGGAGGCTGTGGATAAATCACAAAGACTAAACCTGCCTTCAAAGAATCCAAATGATTCAGTATATGCTGAAGTCATTAACGAATACCTTGCTTCTGACTCTAAACCTTTACAGACAAATCTTCTTTATCATCTTTCGATATTAGAAATCCTAAGATACCATCGTATCTTTCATTATAAATATCCTCGATATTTCTGAAGATATTTTCATAACTATTCTTATCTGAAATCATTTATCTTTTCATGATATCAGTGTTACATCAGAAAGGAAACTGTTTTAGTTTCTAAAATCTGAAAAGTTTGAACTTAAATGTTATTGAAGCAGTGTTGGGAACTGAAGCATGAGTTAGTATAATATAATAACACTTGATCAACATGATTATATTACAGTAATTCATGCTGAGTTTCTAAATGGAATGTGATGATTCACAGATCATAACGTCATCATGTGCTATGTCATACGACTCTTGTATTCTATTTAATCTCTAAAATATCAAGAAAATATTTCTTGATGATTCAGTCTTTTCCAGGGTATTATGGTAATTTAACAAATCAAGATCGTGCCATTACCATTTTCTTCTTAGAACATTAACAATGTTTATTCCGAAATTCATATCTACGAATTCTGGACCATTACAAGCAATGCTTAGTCACAAGAAGAAGAAACGAAGAGACAAAACTCCTAAATAGAAATTGGGGTATAAATCGTAGCAAATAAAAGAGAGCATTAACTGGGAATGACAATAATTATAGAAGACAGAAGCAAGAACTTTGAAATATAAGGGAGAATATAAAGCCCGATAACAACACATAAATTACAAACCGTGTATATCAATGTTTATCGCAACATAAAGACACGGGAGAATTAAAAGCACTATAACCCCAAGGGTAAAGTAGAAGTAAGCAGATTCCTCTGGCGGAAGTTGGAAAAGGAGAATAATTGTTGTGATAGTAAGGATAAGGACAAGGATTAAAACTGGATTAAGCATTTTCACAATCTTTTGAATTTGGGAATAGAGTATAGGAATGGTAAAAGTAAGGAAACGAAGGGGGTGGATTTATAGTGAAATATTCGACAGAGTAATCAAAACAGATGATCGCATTTAAAGCGGATCCTAATTTCCTTGATTTTCGATGAATCAAATCTTATTACTAAGACCTTCTCCAAATCTCTTGAACTCTGGAAATCAACCTGTCTACGTCAAAAGATATGATAAAACTTTACCTACTCATTTCACTCCTTTGTGATAACTTCATTTATACTCTTCGCGTAACCAAATTGTTTTATCTATATTACTCGCTGATGATAAAACTTTAATTTTCAGCTCGCAAGCATCATGAAAACGTATTTATAGTCAGCCATGACCATCTCAATCAAATTTCGGGACGAAATTTCTTTAACGGGTAGGTACTGTGACAACCCGGAAATTTCTGACCAAATTTAAACTTTATCTTTATATTATTCCGACACGATAAGCAAAGTTTGTTAAGTTGAATCTCAAGAAGTGTAAACTGTATTCATACATTCATTTAACCTTGAGCAAACCCTGACGATCAAGAACCATTATAATTGGATTGGAAAATATACGTGTATATATATATAAATATATATATATATATATATATATATATATATATATATATATATATATATAGGGGCAGGATCAATGGGGAAGTAACAAATCGGGGGGAAGGGAAAAAAAATCGTTTTTTTTGAATTTTTTTTTCCGGCATCAAGATTACACGAAAATATGAACATTTAGAAGAGACACTTTGTGATGAATGTTATTATTTAGGCAGGAAAACGATCGAAAAAAATAACATTCAAGATAATATTGTTCGTGAAGAATATGAACTTTTTTTTTCATGCTTTGTGAAGTAAAATTTAGCCTGATTTAGAGTTTAGGGTTTAGGGTTTAGGGTTTGGTGTTTTGGGTTTATTCCATAAACCCAAAACACCAAACCCTAAATCCTAAACCCTAAACCCTAAACCCTAAACTCCAAACCGTTCGTGTTAAAAACTCAATCTAAATTCTAAATCTAAACCCTAAATCTAAACCCTAAACCCTAATATCTAAACCCTAATATCAAAACCCTAATATCTAAACCCCAATAGCTAAAACCCCAAAATACGCTCGAAAAACACGATAATTGTTATATATTACTTCTTCGGCATTTTTCCGCCAATATAAAAACATTTATCACAAAGTGTCTCTACTAAATGTTCATATTTTCATCTCATCTATAATGTTCGTGAACAAAGTTTTTTAAAAAAATGAAAAAAAAAAGTTTTTGCTTCCCCCCGCTTCCCCCCGAATGGTTACTTCCCTCTTGATCCTACCAATATATATATATATATATATATATATATATATATATATATATATATATATATATATATATATATATATATATATATATATATAAGTAGACTTCTCATTTGTCTTAAAGGTCCCATAACAAAATTTTTCCTTCATGTACCAGATGAAAAGGAACTACTGAATGTTAAGTATTTGCATCATTGGGTTCTGATCTTGTCTAGAAAGGGAATTAGGGAATTTACTATTGAGAATTTCGATCAAATACCGATAAAGTTGCCCACCCATCTTTACTCTTGTCTTGAGTTGACACATTTGAAGCTATATATATATATATATATATATATATATATATATATATTACAAAAATCTAATATTAACTTTGTCAAAAAATGTCCTGATTTAAAATAATATATTTTGATAAACAACGAGTCACTGATTTATAGAAGCAAATGACCACAACGCTCAATTTTATAAGTTACATTTTTTTATAAGGTAATTTATCGATGAGTAAGTCAAATTATTAATAAGGGTACACGTCGCGTAACGTAAAAGGCTAGTTTTCTAAACGTACGAAAGTGCGTTCGAAAAACCGAAAGTGGTACACGAGTCGAGTATCAACGTACGAGTCAACGGACCTAAAATTACAAGTCAACTATGTACATGAATATAATATAATATATATATATATAATTAATATAAATTATATATATTATATATATATATATATACATATATATATATATATACATATATATATATATATACATATATATATATATATACATATATATATATATATACATATATATATATATATACATATATATATATATATACATATATATATATATATATATATATATATATATATATATAATATTATGTCGACAAACAAGAAAACAAAAAAATTGTGAGCTGGATTTTGGGGCAATGCGACCACATGAGAAATAGGCATAAAACCCATGCGATCGCATGGCAGTCAGAATTCAGAAACATTCTATAAATTGGCCAGTTTGCTCAACACACACACACATATTAATATCTATATTACTCCGTATTATATTTTATATTTATTATTTATATTTATTATTTATAATATTATTATTATTAAGATTAATATTATTATTAATCTTATAGTTAGGAGTATTATTATTAGTATTATTATACATAAAATACTACGACGAGGTCATGATCGAATTATTTTCAAACAAGCCTTCCGAGCGGGATAGAGCTAGGGAAACTATGGGTTATAACTATGGAGGTTATGGGTAATGTTCGTGAGTATTGTTCGCAAGTCAAACTAGTATTTATTATCTCCGTCGTGTCTACGTACTTTTCTGCAATATTGAATCACAATATTGATACGTAAGCATTTATATCTTATCTTTTATATATTAATACTGTATCCATGTCTAGTGCTCGAGTATATATGTTTATGCATGCTTGTATGCTTTAATTTTGTCGTTAGATAGTTTATGATGAATCACGAATTTGATACATATATTATTGATAAAAGGTATATGATATGCATGTCATTGAAAAGCTGTCGAAAAATTAATAACTTTTCATTTAGAAATCGTATGTTTTCGATGAACGGATTAAAAGTTATGGTCAACTGAATTATAATTAACATTAATTGAAATTGCTTTTGAATCTGTAATTGATATTTAAACAACTTGTTTATAAGATTGATAAATTGGATTTTCAAATATTACTAATCGAGTAAATGAATTTCTATATAAGGCACGTCTCGTCTTATTGAACAATTGTCAAAGTTGACTGTCTTATCATGTTTTAAAGCTTTATAAACACTATAATCTGATTTTCCAAGTATTGGAAAACTATATGAAAATCATGTTCGATTTCCATGATAATTCAAATATAATATAGCCCCTGAAATAAATAATATTTTGAGTTTGATAAACTATAAATTCGTTCAATTATCAAGACTTATACTATGTTAATAAACATGTATAGATTTAAAGATCATATTGGGACAGGTTGACTTTTGAGATGACTTTTGTTAAACTTCTGCATGTCGGTCTCAAGCATTAGGATTGTGATACACTATGACCCGACCTAGCTTGTTAGACATATATTGACCAACATATATTCTCTAGGTTGAGATCTACGGTTATTTTGCATTCCGAGTTCGGTCACATTTCGGTGAATGACCTTATGTGCTGCTAAGGTGAGTTTCATTTGCTCCCTTTTTAATTGCTTTTGCAATCTATATTTTTGGGCTGAGATTACATGTAATTTATTTTAAACGCAATGGATACAAGTACATACTAAATTCTACACTGAGTTTAAACCAAAAATCCCTTAGCTTTGGTAACTAGTAACTGCCAGTTATAAGAACTGGTGGGCGCGAGTAGTAGTATATGAATCCATAGGGCTTGATATCCCCGTTCGAGCTAGAGCACTAGCCTTTTAACGGACGTATGCTATTTGAGAAGCGTACACGTTGGTTTGCGTGTATTATTAAGATGATTATACAAAGGGTACGAATTATATTTACGTTAAGTTTAGTTACCATGGTGCTCAATTTTGTAGAATATTTTGATAAACGTTTCGGATGAAACAACTGAAATCTTGTGATCCACCTTTATATACAGATTATGTGCAACATTAAAACTATGAAATCACCAACCTTTATGTTGACAATTTTAAACATGTTTATTCTCAGGTTCCTAGAAGTCTTCTGCTGTTTGCTTATACGTTGTACAAGCTATGTGCATGGAGTCATACATGCTTTATTCAAGAAAACTTTGCATTCACAAAATCATCACCATGTATCTTATTTTGACTGCATTGTCAACGGATGTAGTATTGTAAAATATTAAATACGGTGATTGTCTATACGTAGAAATCATCAGACGTCAAAAACCTTGGATTTATATATTCATTTATGGTGTGCCTTTTCAAAAGAATGCAATGTTTACAAAACGTATCATATAGAGGTCAAAACCTCACTATGAAATCAATGAATGATGTATTCGTCCAAAGGGATTTGGAAGGATCGTCACACATTTATCTCTTAGAATTATGATCTTCTAATCTGAATTTCTGAAAAGCACTCTAGTCTACGAATCAGTTCTTTTAATTTTGAGAAAGCTAATAAAGCAGCAAAAACTGTTGATGACTTTAACAGTCAAAAGTTTGATGATAAAGAGTAGTGTATTGGCAAAGCTCAGAAAAAGAGAAGGTTTAGAACTGGAAAACGGATTGAGCAAAGTATGAAGGAAGCTGTGGACAAGTCACAAAGCCTAAATCTTCCTGAAAAGGATCCAAATGATTAGTGCCTACCGAAGTCATTAACGAATATTTTACTCATGACTCTAAACCCTTGCGGACAATATTCTTCATCATCCTCTGATATTAGAAATTCTAAGATATCATCATATCTTTCATTATAAATATCCTCCATATTTCTGAAGATATTTTCATAACTATTCTTGCCTGAAATCTTTTATCTGTTCGCAATATCAGTGTTACATCAGAAGGGAAACTATTTTAGTTTCTAAATTCTGAAACCTTCGAGTTTGAAATATGAATGTTTTTGAAGTAGTGTTGGGAACTGATGCATGAGTTATTATAATATAATGACACTTGATCAACGTGATTATATTCCAGTAAGTCATGCTGAGTTTCTAAATGGAACGTGATGATTCACAGATCATAACATCATCATGTGCTATGTTACACGACTCTTGTATACTATTTAACCCTTAAAATATCAAGAAAATATTTCTTGATGATTCGGTCTTTTCCAGGGTATTCTGGTAATTTAACAAATCAGAATCGTGCCATTACCATTTCTTTCTTAGAACATTAACAATGTTCATTCCGAAATTTATATCTGCGAATTCTGGACCATTACAAGTGGTGCTTAATCGCAAGAAGAAGAAACGAAAGGACAAAGCTCCAAAACAAAAATTGGAGTATAAATCGCAGCAAATAAAAGAGAGAATTAACTGGGGATGACAATGATTATAGAAGACAGGAGCAGGGACATCGAAATATAAGGGAAGATATAAAACCCAACAACCCAGAAACTATAAACCGTATATATCGATACATATAGCAATATAAAGACACGAGAGAACTAAAAACACTATAAAACCAAGAGTATAGTAGAAGTAAATAGATTCTTCCAGAGGAAGATGAAAAAGAAGAACGACAGATATGAAAGTGAGGAGTATATCAAGAATTAGCACTGGATGAAGCATATTGACGAATACTTTAAAATATGAGTTGAGGGAGAAAGAATAGAAGGTGTGAGTTGTAAGAAAACGAAGGAGGTGGATTTATAGTGAAATATCCGACAGAAAAAATAAAGATGGGTTATCGCATTAATTCGAAGAGGATCATAATTTTCTTAATTTCCGAAGAATCAAATCTTATTTAGATTTCGAAGATTTTCTTCTAAAATTCCTTGAATTCCAAAAATCAACCGTGGCTACGTCACCGGATAAGACGAACATGTATTTACTCATTTTCACTCTTTTGCGATAGCTTCACTCGTACTCTTCACAAAATTAAATTGATTTATCTATATTACCCAATGATGATAAAACTCTAAATTTCAGCTCTTATGCATCATGAAAACATACTTATTGTCAGCCATGACGATCCCAATCAAATTTCGGGACGAAATTTCTTTAACGGGTAGGTACTGTAACGACCCTGAAATTTCCGACCAAAATTTAAACTTAATATTTATATGATAACATTATTCTGACATGATAAGCAATAAATTTTGACAAGTTTTAAAACTTTTGAAATAAGTTTCATACAAACAATTGACCAACCATTTGTTCGACGATTCACGAACGTCATAACTTGTATTACATAAACTTATGTATATATATATATGGATATATGGATTATATCTAACTTGAATATATGATAGTTAAGTATCTCATTAAGTATATTAATAATGGGTTTTATATATAAATTGAGGCTACTAACTTAAGGGTTTCGAAACAATATATATATGTAACATTTAACGACGTAATAACCCTTATGTTAAAATGAATATATATGTATTGTATTAAGATGTATTAATACACTTTTGAAAGACTTAAATACATATATTAACATACTTATACTCAAAAAAGATAGCTATACTCATATTCCCATTCAATTTCATCAAGAATCCTACTCATATTTATACGGTATTTATACGTGTATTATACGCAGCTTCTAGAAGTACTTACAATTGGTATATACCAATAGAAATTTTCAATAATGGAATAATATGTCATGCATGACCTAATGGTTTTTAACTTATACTAGATATTTTTCACAAAATGACAAATTACAACTAGTATATAAAGACACCATATTTGATCAAATTTTTACCATTTCATTTTATAATTTTTACTTCATGTTTACTTACACACACATACTCTCTCTAGTTCTAGTATCCCTTTCTTTGTTCTTCATCTATTTCTAGCAAGTTCAAGCTTCAAAATCAAGGTATTAACCTTGCCTAAATTCTTGTTCAATTCATATGTTTATAGCTATCTATATAAAAATTTATGAACTAGAACATAGTTTAGTTGATTCTAAAATTATTTGAAAAACTAATCTAATCTTTATAACTTAACTCTAATAACACTTATTTATATGTATTATGATATTATATTAAGTTAATATAAGAACTTATAACTTGTACATATGAAGAACAACTTGAAACTTAACATATATCGTTTAATCTCCATTCGATAAAAAGCGGGCTGTTTTGGGTTGGGAATTAAAAACCTATATTAGACTTTGAGTTCGAGGCTAAGACTTTGGAAATATATTAATATATGTAATTAAGACTTCCAGTATTTTTTTCATGATTTTAGACAAAGTGGAAGTATTTTATCAAAAATCATATATTGGGTGGGTGCCGCGATTCTTTCAAATCTGTCCACCGGCACAAAAAGAGGGTAAAACTCTGAATATTAATACATGGGCTGACCTTTTCGAATTGTTTTTGAAAAATTAACTTCTTAAGGAATCCATAGCAATTTGATTCACTTTAAACGGAGTTGTAATGAATATTTGGCGAGCAAAACAAAATCTGCTAAAATTAACATTGTATAGACGAAATTTATATTGTAAAAACTATATTAACCATATCCTTTCTAACTTTTCCTATATCCTATATATATTTGAACATGTTATCATTAGTATAATAAAATATTATAATCTTAGTTAATTCTGAGATTGTAAATATATATATAATAATCTTGGTACATTCCATGACAATAAGTATACAATACGTTTTGATAAATCCTAAGACAATAAGTATACAATACGTTTTGATAAATTCTAAGACAATACATATACAATACGTCCCTGGGTTGATGCAAAGACAATACGTATACAATACGTCGTGGGGGTAATTCTAAGATTATATATATACCGATTATTGGACTATTGGACATTTCGGACTATTTTGGACTACTAACAAAGGACTACTAACATAAAAATGTTAAAAATTAATATATAAATATTCTATGAACTTGTTTTATTTTATTCACATGTATTATTATCTGAATCGTTATTATTGTTATAGGTCCGTGAATCCAAGGACGTCGGCTATATTTTAATAAGTTGAAAACTTGTTGAAACTATACTTTTACGACAGTGAGTATATAGTCCCATTTTTAAACTTTAAAAATATTTTGGGATGAGAATACATGCATTTTATGTTTTACGCCATGGACAAAAGTACTTAAAATATATTCTACGTTGAGTTGTACCACCTTGCATATCTTCCCTAATAGCTTGGTAACTAATATTTACATGTTGTAAGAACATGTAAACGCGAATCCTATTGATAGATCTATCGGGTTTGACAACCCCAACCGGGCTAGTCGCTCTAGTATCGTAAACGGTTGCATAGTACTTCGTTTTTACTACACTTGGTACAGTGTAGGGAGATTTCATAATAAAGGGAATATGCTACATTAATAGTTAAGTATGGTTACCAAAGCGCTCAACAACTTATAGAATACTTTTATACACTTGCAAGTGTACATATATTTATAACTATGAAATCTTGTGGTCTATATTTATATCAATGCTAAACCTATATATCTCACCAACCTTTGTGTTGACTGTTTAAGCATGTTTATTCTCAGATCCTTAAGAAAGTCTTCCGCTGTTGCATTATCTGAGCAAGCTGTGCATGGAGTCTCATGCTTTTGTTTAAATGAAATGTTGCATTCAATAAAACATTTGTCATGTATTATATATGACTGTTATGTCAAGCATGTAGTATTTGAAAGCTGATGTATTATGTGGATTATTCCTTAAATAATCGCCCAATTGTTTAAAACATGCATTACGTATAATAATGGTGTGCTTTTTATGAAACGAATGCAATATTTTTCTAAAACGTATCATATAGAGGTCAAATACCTCGCTATGGGGCCAATGAATAACGTACTGCATTTATAGTAATATGGACGGGTCCTTTCAACTATCCCATACTATTTACCACCACATGTTACGATTCATTGCTTCTCATAACTACTCCGAAATTTCATAAATACTTAAATTCCATCGGGATCATGAACGTTGACGTAATGTGCTGTTTGAAAGAAACATGTCGCCTTCAAGAATGTACCAGTTGTCATAGAATTTTCGAATGTTTTCCTTGAAGAACTTCCCGGCCTTTCACCTCATCGACCGGGGGAAATTAGTGCCCAGAAAGGCAACTGCTGCAACTGATGCTCGATCACCTTATATGATAACAGTGTTAAAATTAAAGGAGTTATTGGATGAAGGGTTTATCCGACCACGTTCATCACCCGGGGGAGCTCCAATCTTTAGGAAGAAGGATGGCTCTCTACGCTTGTGCATCAACTATAGAGAATTGAACAAAACGACAATTAAGAATAGATACATGTTGCCAAGGACTGATGATCAGTTCAATCAACTACAAGGATCTTCTGTTTATTTGAAGATTGACTTAAGATCCGAATATCACCAATGGAGGGTGAGTGAGGAAGATGTTTTGAAGACAGCGTTTAGAACACGTTATGGTTATTACGAGTTTTTCAATTATGCCATTCGGTTTAACAAACGCACCCGCCGTGTTCAAGGATCTCATGAATCAAGAATGCAAAACCTTAATGGGACAAGTTTGTCATCGTATTTATAAATGACATCTTAGTATACTCGAAGAATAGAGAAGAAAAACGACGAGCATCTGAGGTTACTATTAGAGCTACGAGAGAAAGAGAAATTGTACGCTAAATTCTCCAAGTGCGAGTTTTGGCTATCGAAAGTGCAATTTCTCGGTCACATGGTTAGTAACCAAGGGATCCAAGTAGACCCAACGAATATTGAAGCTATTGAGAATTGGAAAGTTCCCAAGACGCCGACACAAGTACGACAATTTTTAGGACTCATTGGTTACTATAGAAGATTTATTGAAGATTTCTCAAGACTTGCTTGACCATAAACTGCCTTAACTCACAGAGGCAAGAAGTATACATGGTCCAACGAGCAAGATGTGACGACCCAAAAATTTTCGACCAAATTTAAACTTGATCTTTATATGATTTCGACACGATAAGCAAAGACTATAATGTTGAGTCTCAAAAATTTTGAACTATTTTCAAATATGCAATTACCCTTCGACCATTTCTGACGATTCACGAACAATTGTTTGTAAATAAAGTTGCATATATATATATATATATATATATATATATATATATATATATATATATATATATATATACATAAATATAAATATATGTGTACATATAATAATGTGAAATAATTAAATATGTAAAATGAATATATATAAATATGATATTATTATGAATCTATATATGTACATATATGATTTTTATTAATAATTATTATTATATTGTAATATATATAATATATAAGCATTTAAGAATCAATAAATGTTATCATATGATATATAATATAATTATTAAATATTACATAAATAATAAATTGTAATATTAAAATATTAAGAGTAATTACAAATTAAAAATATAGATGTTATACTAATTATTTTCATTATTATTATCAATATTAATGTTGATATTAAAATCAGTATTATTAACATTATTATTTTAAAAATACAACATATAGATATGAAGTTGATATATATAAATTGTTATTACTAATATTATATTATTATTATTACTAGTATATTATTATAAATTTTTTTATTATTAATAATATTAAGAGTATTATTAGTATAGTTATATTAATGAGATTAATTATAATATGTAAATACAGATATATAAATTCAGATATATATACAGATATAAAAAAAACTGATATATATATATATATATATATATATATATATATATATATATATATATATATATATATATATATATATATATATATATATATATATATACATATATATATATATATATACATATATATATATACATATATATATATACATATATATATATATATATATATATATATACATATATATATATATATATATAAATCTATTGAAAAATATATATATATATATATATATATATTATAGGAATCAGTATTATTGTATTAATAATATATTTATCAATTTAGATTAATTAAACAAGGATTACAATATCAACTTCAATTAGAGAATCAAAATATGTTTCATATCTACATCAAACTGTATATAATCCTTGTTCATGTCTGCAATTGATACCAAGAGAATTCACAATACAACAAAATCAGTTGAGTGTCCAATCTACTTTTATTTTCTTCTTCCTGATTGAAGAATCTGTTGCTTTCATTTTCTTTCTTTTTAGTTCTGTCTTCTACTTCCTGATTGAGGATCCTGTCTAATTCTTGTTAAACGTCGAATTCAATTATAGATACAAAACAAAAATTTTAGAAATAAATATCAAATGAGTGTACGAATTTGTTACCAGTCATATTCAACTTGTATATGTATATTATTTTATCTGTACCTGATTGATTCTTCTGTCGACCCAATCAAAGCTACGAAACAAACTGTAATCAAATCTTGTGTTGTAGATAATCGTACGAATCTGGTACACTTCACTATCTGCTTTATATTTTTCTTATTTTCTCATTCTGGCCTCGAATATTTCTGTCGACCACCATCATTCCTACAAAACAAAATGTGATCAGTTTGTTACGAATCACTTTAAATCACGAATCAAAACAAGAGAACGTTCATTATATATCCTAACATAATTGAAATTAAGACACACATATAAAAATGAAACACTTACAAACTATCATCCACCTCCATCACCACCATGATCATCGAGCCACCATCACAAAGAATCCCTACCATAAACAACCACACTCACTACCTTGAACCCACTCATAATTCTTTCCTTGTGATTTCTTCAACACCTCATCACCTTCTTTCTTCCTCTCTCACTATCTCTTTCACTCTCTTGAACGTCAACATAAACCGCCACTATCATTGAACTACCACTACCACCTTAAAATCACCCAACCACCATCAACTACAGCTGCTGCTATCTTCCCGTGCTATTGATAGGCGAAACAAGTAAGAAACAAACCACCTTTTGAATATCTTTTTCTATTTCTTTTCCTTGTAGAACACAACCAAAACCACAATCACCTTTCTTTCTTCTATTGTTAATCGAACCAAACTAGTCACCAACCATCACGTAACCAACTACAAATTGCTTCAAGTTTGCACCTGCTACTGCTGCAGCATGCCTTCTATTTTTCTGATCTATACAAACCCCACACATCTCAACCGTAACACCTCTACTACTCTTTAATGTACAAACAAAAATGAAAGGTAAAGAGGTAGATGGAATGAGTAGTTTACGTATACAATTTAGAATTTGCCAACATAGATATATAGGAAATTAATACAGCGCATTTTAAAAAGTTTATGCAAGTGGAAAATGATAGAAAATATTGGCCGACAGATGCATATTAAAAAGGAAAGGGGCCGACCATTATGGGTTACAGATTGATCCCTTGTTATATTATTAATAATTAGGATAGAGCTCGTATTATATATTAATGATGTATTGTGTCACGATGAGATTTTTTTCTTGGATCCTAATCAAACGAACATCGTTTTTTTATTTACCGACCCATATTGTAAATCATGGGACAAGCAACTTAATTAAAAATTGGACAGCGATTTTTGGTGGTATCCCGCAAGTTGATTTAAAGAAGGCGTAGAATATTTTTTTCATTGTTGATGATTAATTGTGGGATAAAGAGGAAAGTCATGGCCAACCTTAGAATAATCAATTGTGATAGTTATTGGTGAACCGAAGACTTAAGCATTTCTAATTTGGATCGGCAGCTTGTAAATATGGATAATTCATGTTTTGGGCTTTTCTTGTTGTTCGGCCGAGACCCATTGATCATGTAGGCTGGACTTTCTAAGTTATCATGATACTTATAATGGTGATGAGAATTAGGGAATGATTATGATATAGGATATAGAAAATATTTAACAAATAATTGTTGTGGTGTATCTGTTTTTTCCATTTCGATTAATAACGAAGATGAAAGGAAACATGATACATGTTACGCAATATTGATGATGAGCCATGAAGAGGACGATGTTAATATGGTTAATGATGGTGTTTTAGATGATGATTATGATATAGTGATATTTGAGATGATTAGGATTAGGATAATGTTTTTTTTTAGATGATAACAATATTAAGATGATGATGAATAGATATGGGTTTAGTTGTGAAGAAAAAGATAAAAAGGGAAATAGAAATATATCGGGTTATATATATTTGGGTCGATATATTTTTCAGAAAAATGGAATTAGAGGAATGGTTAAGGAGTGTTTCGGGTTAGCGGGAGGTCGCGGGTTCAAACTCGGGCTTGGGCATTATTTTTAAGGGCTACTCTTTTGAGGTAGTATTACTATTACTATTACCATTATTATTATTATTATTATTATTATTATTATTATTATTATTATTATTTTTTTTTTTTTTTTTTTTTTATCATTTCTAATATTAATAAAATTTTAACAAACAAAAGATATATATATATATATATATATATATATATATATATATATATATATATATATATATATATATATACAAAAATGTTTTAAATACATATAACATAACAAAATTAATATTTTTATTTATATAAAATAAATATATGAAACATATAGGTTATTAATATAAAAATGACATAACTAATAAATTTATATATATATATATATATATATATATATATATATATATATATATATTTGTTCGATTACAATTATATGTGTTAATATATACATAAATGATATAGGTTCGTGAATCCGAGGTCAACCCTGCATTGTTCAGTATCGTCGTATGCATATTTTTACTACAAAATATCGTATAGTGAGTTTCATTTGCTCCCTTTTACTCTTTACATTTTTGGGACTGAGAATACATGCACTGTTTTTACAACTGCTTTATTAAATGCTTTTGAAATATGTTTTGAACTGCGAATACATGAAATACTTTTATAAATGTTTGACGAGATAGACACAAGCAAAACATTCCTCGAATGAATTATTATGTAGACAGAAGTTCTGCGGATTATTATTGAATTATGTGGACATGATAATTGCTACCGTTGAATTATGTGGACATGATAATTGCCACCTTTGAATTATGTGGACATGATAATTGCCACCGTTGAATTATATGGACATGATAATTGCCACCGTTGAATTATGTGGACATGATGATTGCCACCGTTGAATTATGTGGACATGATAATTGCCACCAATTGATATGAATGTTATGTATCGAGAGAATGATTTTTATGCACAGGTTATGTGTATTAGTTTTTGTGCACGAGATATGTGTACGGTTACTAAGATTTATGAAAAATGGTTTTGTACACGAGATAGGTGTACTGTATTTAAATCTTGTGGTCTATCAAAATGATGAATTTTATTATTTATGATAAACCTATGAACTCACCAACCTTTTGGTTGACATTTTAAAGCAAGTTTATTCTCAGGTATGAAAGAAACCTTCCGTTGTGCATTTGCTCAATTTAAAGATACTACTTGGAGTCATTCATGGCATATAGAGGTTAGAACCTCGCAATGGGACCATCTGATGAAGACTTCGTCCAGGTGGAATAGGACGGGTTACTACAGGTGGTATCAGAGCGGTGGTCTTAGCGAACCAGGTCTTGCATTAGTGTGTCTAACTGATAGTTGTTTAGATGCATTAGTGAGTCTGAACTTCGACCGTGTCTGCATGTAAAACGTTTTGCTTATCATTTTGTGTCGAAAATTACCTGCTTATCATTCTTAGGGAATCACTTGCTTATCATTCTTAGTCTAGACACATCTTACTGCATTGATTGCATGAAAAGTGTATAGACAAAATTCATATCTTAGTGTATCTACTAATTCATATCTTAGCGTATCTGTTACTGTAAACTTTGCCTGGCATATTTCGTAAATTCCTCCGTAATCTACGAAATCTTTTGTTCTATATATATAGAATAATTAAGATACCACCCGATAGCCAAAAATCATTTCATATCGAAACACCCTTTACTCAATCGTACGAAATGGAACTCGCCACTAGTTCAAGTTCTTCGGAATTCGACAGCTATTCCGACATGGTTGTTCACCTAAGCTCCGAAGCAGTGTCACCGGAATGAATCAACCAATCAGTCATCATCTATTCTGGATGAATTGGGGAGGGGTTCGTAATTGACTTAATCAATGAAGAATAGAAGAAGGCGATCCTTTCCACCAACCGAATTCACCTCTTGGTGAAGAACCTGAAGCACATACCGGCGAACATGTTCAAGTCACCATTTTCAGCCCCATTTACAGGGTAGCTCATCACGATTATATTCTATCTACAATTCTAAACCTTATTCATCCGCTAGATCCGACCGACAATCATCCCGGAATAATGGAAAAAGTCAACGAGCTTCGCGCTTGAATAATCAATTTGGAGAATATGGTACAAAACTTACCAGCTTCAGCAACATCACCAGCACCAATAACCACACCAGTACCACCAACAACCTAAGTTTCAACATCACATGTCTCAATATCTCATTCTGTACCTCGAGCATAATCATCGTTCTACGTATCGTTCTATCTATTTTATCTTCGTTCTACATGGCGATTATGTAATCTCTAATGTTTTAGAGGTTATATATTCTAGTTCTAATGGTAAATCAAATGAGTTTAATATTATATTGACTCATTAAATCCATGATTACATCTAATATATATATATATATATATATATATATATATATATATATATATATATATATATATATATATATATATATATATATATATTCATAAAGATTGTAAATTAAAGTTCTTTTGTACAAACTGATAATGGTGAAAATATTTTAACGGGTAGGTAATACCCGAGGAATATTTAGTTTTCACATTAAAAATTACACTGTACATTCTTCAATTCAGATTCAGCTGTCAATAGTGATACTGCCCAAATCTGCACATATACGTATCCGTTCACCAAAGAACAACTATTTCCATTCAAATTTAATTTCATATTCGGAATTTGACCGATCAAAATCCAAGTCAAGATTTAACAGAAGACATCACTTTTAGATTCTGACATCTTTCAAAGCCATACTTTGAATTCAAAACTGTGACAGATACATTGGCGTGTTATTACCGAAAATAACTTTACAATACCTTTCCAAAATTAGTCACAGCTCCAGCAAATCAACTTCGACTTTCTGTAACACCCCGTCAAGTCCCTTTAACGGAATGTTAGCTCTGGTCCCAGTGCTTGGCTTGACTTTTACGTAACGGCAATATTCTACAGCGGAAGTAATTAATACCTGTTGTAGGTAAACAATACAGTATGTTTAAGAAATAACATTTCGAAAACGTTTATTAGTGAAAGTCCACCAAAGTTTAATGTTAAAGTTTTTAGATAACACCGTTTCTCGTTTCAAAAGTTTGTTGACACTACCATGTCAAATTTCAATCATTTGTAGACAACACCCTGTCAAGTTTTATCTCATTTGCTCGTAAACCACAGTTTAAATATCGTTGTATAGTATCTGAAAAACAGTTATCTAGAAAAATAGTTTAATTTCCTTGACCACGAGATTCTATCGCTGCATACACTGAGCACCTAAATACTAGCATTAACCCGAGTATAGAAGCCACTATACCCGCCTTTACCTCCTAAAATGTTATACACTTGTTCAAATGTATTTAATGTTCAAAATAAATGCACCACTGCTTTTATAGTGGGTGAGGTTGTCAACTTAACGGATCCGTCCATCTAAATTGTGCTTACACCTATGGTATTAAAAGTATTCAAGCTAGAGGCTTTTTGAACAAAACTCAGTATGCATGTGTAGTACTCATGTCAATATAAAGTAATTTGAAAATATAAATATAACAGCGTGTATTCTCATCCCTGAAAACATATATAAAAAGCGGGACTGTAGACTCACCTTTGAATAAAGCTCGGAATGAAAGACAAACGACTCGCACGGTTTAGACCCGAGTAATGTAACCTAAGTATATGTATTTAGGTTGGTCAATATATGTATCTTAAACAAGTGTGGTTTCATAGCATACATTGTCTTATTGCTCGACTCGACGCAATTTAAAGTAAAAGTAAACTATATCATGCAAGTCAAACAAAGTCAACTGAAGTCAAACCGAAAGTCAAACTTGGTCAATGTTGTCAATTAAAGTCAACATCAGTAGGTTCATGTCAAATATTGGTCAACATGTCAAACCTAAGTCATACAATACATTTTAGGCCATGAATGATCATTTTCACAATTTCAGCTTATCGTCATGCACAAAGTTTATGAACACGTAGCATACTTAGCACATTATCTCATAGTACAAAATTCAAGTAAATATGAAAAACTCGAGATCATAAATATAATTAAAATCAATTCCAAAAATTCCATCCAGGGACCCATACGACAATTAAAAGTCAGGAATCAGAAGGGATACATTTGGGGTTTGCCAAGTCAGTTTCTGACCGCGCACTGATTTCATTTTGGCTATAACCGGAGTTAGGAACATGAAATTGATACAAGACCAGTAGCTATAGTTCAAATACAAATCAAAGTAACACACATAAAAAATCTAGAAACTTTTGTTTAGCCAATTTGTACAGTTTATTCGTGCAAATTGAACATTCAGTTTTCAGCTCAAATCAGAATTCAAATAAAGTATGGCTCTATTGTGCCCAATGCATAAGATTTCAGAGATTGACATAAAATAAAAATAAGTCACATATCATGTTAAGTTTCATTTTCCAGAAGCATACATACTCATGCAATTCACATAATCCACAGAGTACAAAACCGTGATCAATTTACAGATTCGATTCTCCTTTAGTTAGTCACATTCGCATGCGATTATCCGAAGATCTAGATACAATTAGCCTATGATATCCACATGTAAGATGAATTAATTTTTGTATAATTTTCAAATATACAAAGCTTTAATCACAGAAGTTAACACATTTTATCATACAAGGTTATTTTCATGCAAGTGCTGTATAAAACTACTTTTACACTAATTCGAGCATATCTCGGGCTATACATAAGCAAACGACATGATATCCTAGTCTAACTTGAGTGTTTTTAAATTATATTTCCAGTGGTATAAGTCTCACATGCCAATTCGTTTTCTATCGATACCAGATTTCTGATCAAGCAACAAAAACACAACGATAATTCAAATCGACATAACTTAATCATACGGAGACGAAATCAAGCGAATCCAAAGCCTAAACTCATTAGTTTTTCGCAAGGAATCTGATTATAACATCATAATTAACATTTGAAAAACTTAATTTTTCTGATCAAACAAATACAAATTCGTTTTTAAACCCTAACGCATCAAACAATCAAAATAACGATAACGATTAACACGTACGCGTATAGACTTGAGCAATTGACAACATAACTATGAAACTCTAATAAAAAACAGATTTTTAAGATTAGGGTTCATGTGATTATACCTTTGATCGTGAAATTAGTGATACCCACGAGTAGAGGATGAAGAGAATTACAAGTTTGATGAAGCAAGATTGATCAAAAATCGAAAATTAAAGTGGTGATATGGTGAGGGCTGATTGACGAGCAACAGAGGAAGAAGAAGAGAAAACACGATTGATTTTTGCTAAGTAATTAGGTTATGTAATGTAGACAATCGTGGCCAAACAGAATTAACAATTAATTTGGATAACTCGTGTATACGTAATACACACACACAAAAAAGCCGTAGCTATTTTTTTATTCCACGTTAAAAATAATAACTCAAAAACTGAATGAAAACTAAAACTATGTCCTATATATATAGTTAGACAACTAGATAATAGATAATGAAAAATAACTAATAGATAAGAACACACTTTAAAATTTAAACTTATACTCCTATTCAAATTGGAGTCTGTTGCTTGCTCTGAATTATTATTTGGTTGTTGTCCAACTTTATTCTCAAGGTAATTTGGATTGATATCCTTAACTTTTAAAATTCATGTTCGTTATCCTATTCCACACTTGCAAACCACTGACCCATTTATCCCACCTTGAACATATGTAGCCAACATTATTGGGCCAGACCTTACTGTTGGGCTACAACCCCCACCCGGATCATAAACATATACATCATTCTTTCATCTTCGAAAAGACTCGTCCTCGAGTCTACAACTTCAAGAACGGAAACATCTAAATGATCCTTAAGAACTACACGAATAATATTTTTTTCTTCGGAAGTGCCAAGTATTGCAACAAGAGCAGAGAGACGGCCCTCAACACCAACATCAACGTCTTTGGTGAAAACGTTACTCAAATCAACATCAACATTGTACATGTTGGTGTCTTTATTAGTAACTAATTCAAACTCATTTTCATCATCAGATTTAGAAAAAGAAAAAAATTCCCCACCATCAATATCATAGATGGGTTCAGTGTCATAGATGGATTCTCCATCATCACTATCTGTATCATAGATGGGTTCGGTGTCATAGATGGATACTCCATACTCACCATTTGTATCATAGACGGTATCATAGATGGTTTCTGAATCGATTCATTCCAAATCGTACCGCACAAGGAATCGTTGTTGGTTCAGTTCCAACTCGGCGATTCGCTTATATAATCGTTAAATTTCTGCGTCTCGAGGGTCTTCGTTGCCTCTTTCGGCGCGTCTACGATTATCCCCATCGCTGCCTCGATCGGCGATTCTGCAATAGTATCCTCGATAACCTCCACGAAACATTGTTTGGCCAAAACCTGAGCTCTGGATACCAAATAATGTAGACGATCGTGGCCAAATAGAATTAACAATTAATTTGGATAACTCGTGTATACGTAATACACACACACACACACAAAAAAGGCGTAGCTATTTTTTTATTCCACGTTAAAATTAATAACTCAAAAACTGAATGAAAACTAAAACTATGTCCTATATATATAGCTAGACAACTAGATAATAGATAATGAAAAATAACTAATAGATAAGAACACAATTTAAAATTTAAACTTATACTCCTATTCAAATTGGAGTCTGTTGCTTGCTCCGAATTATTATTTGGTTGTTGTCCAACTTTATTCTCAAGGTAATTTGGATTGATATCCTTAACTTTTAAAACTCATGTTCGTTATCCTATTCTACACTTGCAAACCACTGACCCATTTATCCCACCTTGAACATATGTGGCCAACATTATTGGGCCAGACCTTGCGGTTGGGCTACAACCCCCACCCGGATCATAAACATATACATCATTATGAGTCTCTAGTGGTCTTTTAATTAAATTAGTTAGGGCCTAAATACCCCTAATGGGTCATTTAACAAACCATACAAGTCCAAACAAGTCACTAAGGGGGGGGGGGATGGGGTTCGGCCGATTGGCCCAAGTGAGGGGGTTCCGGGCTCGTGTTGTCCAATTCCTTGTACTCGTGGTCCGTTTCAAGTGTCGTTTAGCCGTACCGAAGGCCCGGAATGCTAAACCGATCATTAAAACGCAACCAACCATTTAATTTATCAAAAACCCAATAAATTAATTATTTTTAAAAAGTTAATAATTATTAAAATAATTATTAAAATAAACCCGAGCGTTTCGTTGCTCAAAAAGCAGTTATCAAAACCATACCGTTTTTATCGTATTTTATTATCCGAAATATTTATTCGTATTAATATCAACCCATATTAATTATTGTAACCCTCCAGGGATCAAGAATATATTTATTACACATAAACACATAAAATTCAAGTAATCGCCGTTAAATAAACTAACGGAAGGTTAACGGAAGTAACGGAAAAATCAGGGTTGTTACATTACCCATCTGTTATTGAAAATTTCGTCCCGAAATTTTAGTGATCGTCCGCTGAAGTAGTTTCCTCAGGAAATAGTTGCGGATACTTCAGCCTCATCTGGTCTTCACGCTCCCACGTGAACTCTGGTCCTCTTCTCGCATTCCACCGAACTTTAACGATAGGAATTCTGCTTTGCTTCAACTGTTTGACCTCTCGGCCCAAGATTTCAACAGGTTCCTCAATGAAATGAAGTTTGTCATCGATACGTAGTTCCTCTAAAGGAATAATCAAATTATCGGCGGCTAGGCACTTCTTTAGATTGGATACATGGAAAACGTCATGAATACCGCTGAGTGTTTGTAGCAGTTCCAATCTGTAAGCTACTGGTCCAACCCTTTCAGTTATCTCAAACGGTCCAACATATCTAGGACTCAGTTTACCTCATTTCCCAAATCGTACAACACCCTTCCAAGGTGATACCTTAAGCATAACCTTGTCACCAACTTGGAACTCTATGTCCTTTCATCTAACATCGATGTAACTCTTTTGACGACTTCGAGCCGTTCTCAGTCGTTCCTGAATCTGTAGGACTTTCTCAGTTTTCTCCTGAATAATCTCAGGACCTGTCAACTGACTATCTCCCAACTCGCTCCAACAAATGGGAGATCTATACTTCCTTCCGTATAATGCCTCGAAAGGTGTAGCTTTAATACTTGCATGGTAGCTGTTATTGTATGAGAAATCAGCTAGTGGTAAATACTCATCTCATCCGTTTCTGAAATCAATGACACACGCTCTCAACATGTCCTCAAAAGTCTGAATAGTTCGTTTACTCTGGCCATCCGTCTGGGGGTGATATGCTGTACTCATATCTAAACGGGTCCCCATTGCTTTCTGCAATGATTGCCAAAACCTGGAAGTAAATCTGCTGTCGCAGTCGGATATAATGGATATAGGTACTCCATGCCTAGAGACGACTCCCTTAATGTAGATCTGAGCCAACTTCTCCATTTTATCAGTTTCCCTTATCGGTAAGAAGTGTGCAGACTTAGTGAGACGATCCACGATAACCCAAATAGTATCGTGACCTCCCGCCATTCTTGGCAGTTTCGTAATGAAGTCCATGGAAATACCTTCCCACTTCCACTGGGGAATCTCTGGTTGAGTTAATAATCCTGATGGCTTCTGATGCTCAGCCTTGACTTTATCGCAAGTCAAGCACTTCCCGACATAGGTAGCAATGTCAGCTTTCAAATTTGGCCATCAATAAAATGCCTTCAAATCCTGGTACATTTTATCTGATCCCGGATGAATTGAGTATCTCGACTTGTGTGCTTCCCCCAACACTAGTTCTCTCAATCCACCAAACTTTGGTACCCAAATTCGGTTAGCAAAGTACCGTGTTCCATCCTTCTTGATGTCAAACTTCTTATCCATCCCTTTGAGAAATTCAACATCAACATTCTCTTGTTTCATGGCTTCTTGTTGTGCTTCGCGGATTTGTGATGTGAGATTCATACGGACAACTATGTTAAGCGCTTTAACCCTAAGAGGTTTCTCTCGCTCCTTTCTGCTCAAGGCATCTGCCACAACATTCGCCTTGCCCGGATGTTATTGAAGTTCGCAGTTATAGTCGTTAAGTAGTTCCATCCAATGTCGCTGTCTCATGTTGAGCTGCTTCTGATCGAATATGTGCTGTAAACTCTTATGGTCAGTGAAGACAGTGAACTTGGTTCCAAACAGGTAGTGTCTCCACATTTTAAGTGCAAAGACAACAGCTCCTAACTTAAGGTCGTGCGTAGAGTAGTTCTGCTCGTGAATATTTAACTGACGCGATCCATAAGCCATAACTTTGTTTCGTTGCATAAGCACGTAAACCATTCCTTGACGTGAGGCATCACAATAAACAACAAAATCTTTACTTCCCTCGGGCAGAGACAATACTGGTGCAGTTGTTAACTTCTCCTTCAACAACTGAAATGCAGTTTCTTGCAGTTCTGACCACTCAAACTTCTTGCCCTTATGAGTCAACGGGGTTAATGGTCGGGTGATCTTAGAGAATCCTTCAATGAATCTCCGGTAGTAACCAGCTAGACCCAAAAACTGCCTAATCTGCGTTGGCGTCTTTGGAGTTTCCCAATTCTTAACCGACTCAATCTTTGCTGGATTGACCTGTATTCCATTGGCCTCTACAACATGGCCAAGAAATTGTACTTCTAGCAACCAAAAGTCACACTTAGAGAACTTTGCATACAACTGCTCTTCTCTAAGCATAGTCAATATCGAACGTAGATGCTGCTCGTGCTCTTCTCTATTCTTGGAGTACACCAATATATCATCAATAAACACAATGACGAATTTATCCAGGTATGGCTTACACACATGGTTCATGAGGTCCATAAACACTGCTGGCGGGTTCGTCAAACCAAACGACATCACTGTAAACTCATAATGCCCATAACGTGTTCTAAACGATGTCTTCGAGACATCAGCTTCCTTGACTCTCAATTGGTGATACCCGAATCTCAAATCAATCTTTGAATGACAACTAGATCCCTGTAGCTGATCAAATAAGTCATCAATCCTCGGTTGCGGATACCGATTCTTGATTGTCAACTTGTTCAATTTTCTGTAGTCGATACACAATCTCATTGACCCATCCTTCTTCTTAACAAACAGGACTGGAGCTCCAACTCAGAAATTCATGGCTATGTGACCCACCTTCTAGTACCGGTCGCAAATTAAGGCATTACAACTCTGATGTTCTTCACCACGGGAAGCTCTTGTAGTTCTAAAGGTGCAAGTCCGTATATCATACGCGTAACGGGTGCAGCTGCTGGCACCAAATTAATCCGAGGGCCTTTGCCCTAGCGGTATCAAGGAGTCCTTCTGACTCTGAGGTAACGGGTTAAATTCTCGTTTAGTAGATTATTCGTGTAAAATTATCGGATGTTCGACTCATTTAACCCTTTATCAACTTCACGGTGGGGTGGACGTGTAACCTCAGGGCAATCTCTAATGGTCGGGAAATACTCGGGTCTCTTATATGTCGGCTCATCTTTACTCACATGTGCCAGAATTGCGATACATTCTCATATCATGTACTTCTGGACCTTCGAGTAATTAGCGTAACATGACGGTGTACTGATCTCTTCTCCGTACACTATTATTATTGGTGAAAGAAATTCGAATAGTCTTCGGGTCGTAGCTGCCTTGGTTGTATCATCAGATAACCAGTTTGTTTCAACCACGAGGTTAAAATTTCCCAGTTCAATAGTTCTATAAAGTACATGTTGTCTAAGGGAGGCACAGGGTTATAAAGGTTGTGACTAATTTCTCTAGCGTTAAGGCTGCCATCAGCACCGGTGTTGACATCATGTATAAGCATTATGATCAGTAAGTGAGAGCAGTTTCGTGAAGAATTTCATGGAAAACGAAATTGAATAAGGCATAATGGCAACCCGAACAAAATCTGATATTTAATCGAAAAGGGTTGGTACAATCTCCCAGACGTGTGTGCCTCGCGGGAAACAGATCAAGTGTAGTTCGCGTCGATGCGTTCAAAGTTGGTTGGTAATGTTTGTGGGTATAACAAAAATGATTGCCGCTTAAGAAAAGTACGTTGGGGCAGAATGAGAAAGGATATAGTGACAAGTAGTATTACTAGTAGTAATGAGTGATGGGGTTAGCGATAAGTAGCGATGGATGGTGATAAGCAGTGATGATATCGGTGGCGAATAAGTTATTAGATAGCGTGCTCGTATCATGAGTATATATACATGTATACTAATGCACCCAATATGGCATAATAGTTATCAATCAGTAGGCTCGTGTTGGGAAACAAAATCATGATCGGCGGGTGACTGAATGATAGGTAAGTTGGAAATCGAGCGGACAATATCTACTACGTATTATGCGGGCTGTTACCAGGAATCCTCCTCTAAAGACGTATCAAAATTGAGTTGTGATGCACAGTAGTGAGTAGTAAAGCGTGGATGTGTTAATGGTGATGAGTAGTGCTTGGTAGTGGTAAGTAGTAATGATTAGTATTGAGTAGTAGCAAGTAGCAAGGGGTAATAGTAAGTAGTATTTAGTAATGACAAGCAGTGAGAAGTAGTGATCAGTCGTGACGAGCAGTCAGAGGCAGCGTAGAGTAGTAGTTAGCAGCAATAAACAGTACTGAGTAGTGGTATGAGATGACGAGTATGTTTAAGTAGTGTCTTTTTAGTGATGGGTGGTGATCGGTGGTGGCAGGAAGTGTCGAGCGGTGAGGAGTGGTGTCATGCTTACAAGTTACTTATAAGTTATAATAACAATTAGTTTGCACAGTGTAAGTCTCTACTTATATTTAAGGTTATACAGTTTGTGTTCACAACGGTGTTTATCCAAGTAACCTACTTGACTCGCTCCCAATTCCTTATTTTGCGATGTCGGAACTTCTATATGAGTCACCGTAATGTAATCTCGGTCATTACATTACGCTATCTCACATATCCATTCGACATCACTCCATAAGTTCAAGATAGCGTAGTCAACTTAATTTAGTTAAATCTGGCTTCGTGTGTACGTATGTGTTTCGTGATATAGTATATTTAATCCAAGTCCATGTTGTATGGTATAAGGCATATATGTATGTGGTGTAATGTGTAGCCCTACATGTAGCATTGTGAAGCAAATAGTGCAGGTATGGTGTATAAAAGTCTTCCAAGACACACAGCTATAGACTAGACTTCACTAATGCGCCCTACGGTTAGACACACTAATGTATCCTAGTTCCCTATAGCCAAAGCTCTGATACCAAATGTAACACCCCGTCAAGTCCCTTTAACGGAATGTTAGCTCTGGTCCCAGTGCTTGAATTGACTTCTACGTAACGGCAATATTCTATAGCGGAAGAAATTAATACCTGAGAATAAAACACGCAAAACGGGTCAACAATAATGTTGAGTGAATCTACAGGTTTTAGGTAAACAATACAGTATGTTTAAGAAATAACATTTCAAAAATGTTTACTAGTGAAAGACCACCAAAGTTTAATGTTAAAGTTTTTAGACAACACCGTTTCTCGTTTCAAAAGTTTGTTAACACTACCATGTCAAATTTCAATCATTTGTAGACAACGCCCTGTCAAGTTTTATCTCATTTGCTCGTAAACCACAGTTTAAATATCGTTGTATAGTATCTGAAAAACAGTTATCAGAAAAATAGTTTAATTTCCTTGACCACGAGATTCTATCGCTACATACACCGAGCACCTGAATACTAGTATTAACCCGAGTATAGAAGCCACTATACCCGCCTTTAACTCCTAAAATGGTATACACTTGTTCAAATGTATTTAATGTTCAAAATAAATGCACCACTACTTTTATAGTGGGTGAGGTTGTCAACCTAACGGATCCGTCCATCTAAATTGTGCTTACACCAATGGTATTAAAAGTATTCAAGCTAGAGGCTTTTTGAACAAAACTCAGTATGCATATGTGTAGTACTCATGTCAATATAAAGTAATTTGAAAATGTAAATATAACAGCGTGTATTCTCATCCCTGAAAACATATATAAAAAGCGGGACTGTAGACTCACCTTTGAATAAAGCTCGGAATGAAATACAAACGACTCGTACGGTTTAGACCCGAGTAATGTAACCTAAGTATATATATTTAGGTTGGTCAATATATGTATCTTAAACAAGTGTGGTTTCATAGCATACGTTGTCTTATTGCTCGACTCGACGCGATTTAAAGTAAAAGCCAACTATATCATGCAAGTCAAACAAAGTCATCTGAAGTCAAACCGAAAGTCAAACTTGGTCAATGTGGTCAACTAAAGTCAACATCAGTAGGTTCATGTCAAATATTGGTCAACATGTCAAACCTAAGTCATACAATACGTTTTAGGCCATGAATGATCATTTTCACAATTTCAGCTTATCGTCATGCACAAAGTTTATGAACACGTAGCATACTTAGCATATTATCTCATAGTACAAAATTCAAGTAAATATGAAAAACTCCAGATCATAAATATACTTAAAATCGATTCCAAAAAGTCCGGCCAGGGACCCATACGACAATTAAAAGTCAGGAATCAGAAGGGATACATTTGGGGTTTGCCAAGTCAGTTTCTGACCGCGCACTGATTTCATTTTGGCTATAACCGGAGTTAGGAACATGAAATTGATACAAGACCAGTGGCCATAGTTCAAAGACAAATCAAAGTAACACATATAAAAAATCTAGCAACTTTTGTTTAGCCAATTTGTACAGTTTATTCGTGAAAGTTGAACATTCAGTTTTCAGCTCAAATCAGAATTCAAATAAAGTATGGCTCTATTGTGACCAATGCATAAGATTTAAGAGATTGACATAAACTAACAATAAGTCACATATCATGTTAAGTTTCATTTTCCAGAAGTATACATGCTCATGCAATTCACATAATCCACAGAGTACAAAACCGTGATCAATTTACAGATTCAATTCTCCTTTAGTTAGTCACATTCGCATGCGATTATCCGAAGATCTAGATACAATTAGCCTATTATATCCGCATGAAAGATGAAGTACGTTTTGTCTAATTTTCAAATATGTAAAGCTTTAATCACAGAAGTTAACACATTTTATCATACAAGGTTATTTTCATGCAAGTGCTGTATAAAACTACTTTTACACTAATTCGAGCATATCTCGGGCTATACATAAGCAAACGACATGATATCCTAGTCTAACTTGAGTGTTTTTAAATTATCTTTCCAGTGGTATAAGTCTCACATGCCAATTCGTTTTCTATCAATACCAGATTTCTGATCAAGCAACAAAAACACAACGATAATTCAAATCGACATAACTTAATCATACGGAAACGAAATCAAGCGAATCCAAAGCCTAAACTCAATAGTTTTTCGCAAGAAATCTGATTATAACATCATAATTAACATTTGAAAAACTAAATTTTTCTGATCAAGCAAATACAAATTCGTTTTTAAACCCTAGCGCATCAAACAATCAAAATAACGATAACGATTAACACGTACGCGTATAGACTTGAGCAATTGACAACATAACTATGAAACTCTAATAAAAATCAGATTTTTAAGATTAGGGTTCATGTGATTATACCTTTGATCGTGAAATTAGTGATACCCACGAGTAGAGGATGAAGAGAATTACAAGTTTGATGAAGCAAGATTGATCAAAAATCAAAAATTGAAGTGGTGATATGGTGAGGGCTGATCGACGAGCAACAGAGGAAGAAGAAGAGAAAACACGGTTGATTTTTGCTAAGTAATTAGGTTATGAGTCTCTAGTGGTCTTTTAATTAAATTAGTTAGGGCCTAAATACCCCTAATGGGTCATTTAACAAACCATACAAGTCCAAACAAGTCCACCAAGGGGAGGGGGGATGGGGTTCGGCCGATTGGCCCAAGTGAGGGGGTTCCGGGCTCGTGTTGTCCAATTCCTTGTACTCGTGGTCCGTTTCAAGTGTCGTTTAGTAGTACCGAAGGCCCGGAACGCTAAACCGATCGTTAAAACGCAACCAACCGTTTAATTTATCAAAAACCCAATAAATTAATTATTTTTAAAAAGTTAATAATTATTAAAATAATTATTAAAATAAACCCGAGCGTTTCGTTGCTCAAAAAGCAGTTATCAAAACCATATCGTTTTTATCGTATTTCATTATCCGAAATATTTATTCGTATTAATATCAACCCATATTAATTATTGTAACCCTCCAGGGATCAAGTATATATTTATTACACATTAACACATAAAAGTCAAGTAATCGCCGTTAAATAAACTAACGGAAGGTTAACGGAAGTAACGGAAAAATCAGGGTTGTTACACTTTCATTCGGATTAGCCTTATTATAACTTTGATATATAAGTTTGCCACTTGATTATATCCTAAACAATCATTCGTATCTTGACGATTACCATCAGCGTTTAATCATCTAAAAAACACAAATCCTCTTGAAACCACCTCGGATTGATAACCGATGATTCTAAATGGTCAAAAGTTTGATAATAAAGAATGGAATGTTGGGAACGCTCAATAGAAAATTTGGTACTGAAAAACGGATTGAGTTAACCATGAAGGAGACCAAGGACAAATACAAGGACCAAACCCTATATTCAAAGAATCCATGTAATTCTGGATCCGATGAAATCTTTAGAGAATATATTGCTCCGTACCCATGTTAAATCTTGTGGAAAATCTTTCTTCATCAACCTTCGATCTTAGAAATTTTGAAAATATCATCATAAATATCTTCGATATTTCTGAGGATATTTTCATAACTCTTCTTATCCGAAATTAGTTATCTCTTCGTGCTATCCGTATTACATCATAAAGAAAACTATTTTAGTTTCTCTGTTCAAGTTTTAAATTATGAATGAATTCTGGAGAAGTGTTGGAAAATTGAAGCATGAGTTAGTATAATATAATGCATTTGGCCAACGTGATTATATTACAGTAAGTCATGCTGAGTTTCTAATGGAACGTGATGATGGTTCACAGATCTTACTCTCATCATGTGCCATGTTACATAACTCTTTCATTTATTTTCTTGATAGTTCTATCCTTACCGTGATTTCAACAGTTGCTAATTAATCATGCTATTATATTTCTTTCTGATTAGAAGATTTCTTTAAATTCCTTGAATTTCAGAATTCAACAGTGACTACGTCAAAAATTAAGACGAACCTCTATTTACTTCATTTCACTCTTTTGTAATAGCTTCACTCGTACGCTTCGAGTAACTAAATCGTTTTATCTAAATTAGTCAATAATGATGAAACTCTATTTATCAACTCATATTCGTCAGGAAAACATTTTTATTATTAGCCAAGACAACCTCACTCAAATTTCGAGACAAAATTTCTTTAACGGGTAGGTACTGTGACGACCCGGAAATTTCCGACCAAATTTAAACTTGATCTTTATATGATTTCGACACGATAAGCAAAGACTGTAAAGTTGAGTCTCAAAAATTTTGAACTATTTTCAAATATGCAATTAACCTTCGACCATTTCCGACGATTCACGAACAATTGTTTGTAAATAAAGGTGCATATATATATATACATAAATATAAATATATGTGTATATATAATAATGTGAAATAATTTAATATGTAAAATGAATATATATATATAAATATGATATTATTATGAATCTATATATGTACATATATGGTTTTTATTAATAATTATTATTATATTGTAATATATATAATATATAAGCATTCAAGAATCAATAAATGTTATCATATGATATATAATATAATTATTAAATATTACATAAATAATAAATTGTAATATTAAAATATTAAGAGTAATTACAAATTAAAAATATAGATGTTATACTAATTATTTTCATTATTATTATCAATATTAATGTTGATATTAAAATCAGTATTATTAACATTATTATTTTCAAAATACAACATATAGATATGAAGTTGATATATATAAAATGTTATTACTAATATTATATTATTATTATTACTAGTATATTATTATAAAATTTTTATTATTAATAATATTAAGAGTATTATTAGTATAGTTATATTAATGAGATTAATTATAATATGTAAACAATGATATATAAATTCATATATATATACAGATATAAAAAAAAACTGATATATATATATATGTATAAATCTACTGAAAATATATATATATATATATATATATATATATATATATATATATATATATATATATATATATATATATATATATATATATATATATATATATATATATATATATATATATTATAGGAATCAGTATTATTGTATTAATAATATATTTATCAATTTAGATTAATTAAACAAGGATTACAATATCAACTTCAATTACAGAATCAAAATCTGTTTCATATCTACATCAAACTGTATATAATCCTTGTTCATGTCTGCAATTGATACCAAGCGAATTCACAATACAACAAAATCAGTTGAGTGTCCAATCTACTTTTATTTTCTTCTTCCTGATTGAAGAATCTGTTGCTTTCATTTTCTTTCTTTTTAGCTCTGTCTTCTACTTCGTGATTGAGGTTCCTATCTGATTCTTGTCAAACGTCGAATTCAATCATAGATACAAAACAAAAATTTTAGAAATAAATATCAAATGAGTGTACGAATTTGTTACCAGTCATATTCAATTTGAGTATGTATATTATTTTATCTGTACCTGATTGATTCTTCTGTCGGCCCAATCAAAGCTACGAAACAAACTGTAATCGAATCTTGTGTTGTAGATAATCGTACGAATCTGGTACACTTCACTATCTGCTTCATATTTTTCTTGTTTTCTCCTTCTGGCCTCGAATATTTCTGTCGACCACCATCATTCCTACAAAACAAAATGTGATCAGTTTGTTACGAATCACTTTCAATCACGAATCAAAACAAGAGAACGTTCATTATATATCCTAACATAATTGAAATTAAGACACACATATAAAAATGAAACACTTACAAACTATCATCCACCTCTATCACCACCATGATCATCGAGCCACCATCACAAAGAATACCTACCATAAACAACCACACTCACCACCTTGAACCCACTCATAATTCTTTCCTTGTGATTTCTTCAACACTTCATCACCTTCTTTCTTCCTCTCTCACTATCTCTTTCACTCTCTTGAACTTCAACATAAACCGCCACTATCATTGAACTACCACTACCACCTTAAAATCACCCAACCACCATCAACTACAGCTGCTGCTATCTTCCCGTGCTATTGATAGGCGAAACAAGTAAGAAACAAACCACCTTTTGAATATCTTTTTCTGTTTCTTTTCCTTGTAGAACACAACCGAAACCACAATCACCTTTCTTTCTTCTATTGTTAATCGATCCAAACTAGTCACCTGTGACGACCCGGGAATTTCCGACCAAATTTAAACTTAATCTTTATATGATTTCAATACGATAAGCAAAGTATGTATTGTTGAGTCTAGAAAATTTTGAAACGATGTTCATATATTCAATTGACCTTCGACTGCTCTCGATGATTCACGAACAATTAATTGTAAATAGATATATGTGTATGTATATATAAATAATAATTCAAAATATAATTTGAAGTATTATATGATGTTTTTATAAAAAATTAATAAAATAAAAATAGGATATTATAATAATTATTATTTAAAATATATATATATATATATATATATACATATATATACATATATATACATATATATATATATATACATATATATATATATATATATATATATATATATATATAAATAAAGTATGTTAAAAATAAATATTAAATGATTGTAATACTCGTTTAATGTTTCGATTGATATTAAGCAAGTTAAATTCAAACTATTGTAATTTTGAAATAAACGGTGATCCGAAAACAAGTTAAACGGTTTTTAGTTTTGTTAAAAACATAATCAGAATCTATTTGATTAATTTTAACATTTAGTATTTTTACTTGGGGTTGGGAGCTCATAATTAATTTAATTTTTATTTAAATAATTGTATATAATTAATGACCAATTTTACACCGTAAAAGACTGAAATAAATAAGGTTATTTAATTTAAAATTTTAGAATATTTTTGAGAACTTTTATCCGCCACTGATTTATCAACGGAGCACGATATTCAGTCCGTGTAAAGTGTCGGTAATGTAATTACAAAATGATGGCTGTCTTGTTTTAAAAACGTGTGTAGTATTATCTTATTATTGCCTATAGTGTTACTTTAACATATTATATTATTATTATTATTATTGTTATACATAATCAACCTAACCCGTTCTTTTATTTTCCCATATATACATATACATGGAGATATCACATACACATAAAAACCTACTTGGGGTTACTACTCCTACAACCGTCACTCACAACCGGCCACCACCGGAGTACCTTCGCTACTTGCAACAACCACTCGCCACCACAACCGGGCAACCTTCTATTATCAACCTTACACCACACGCACACCATCATCAACCACCACAAATCACCTTGAACACCCTACCACCGCCATCATCCTATGCAATTAAAACATCACCACTTTTGAAATGTCCCGTTCTTATTGATTAAAAACGTTCCATATTAATTGATTTCGTTGCGAGGTTTTGACCTCTATATGAGACATTTTTCAAAGACTGCATTCATTTTAAAACAAACCATAACCTTTATTTCATCAATAAAGGTTTAAAAAGCTTTACGTAGATTATCAAATAATGATAATCTAAAATATCCTGTTTACACACGACCATTACATAATGGTTTACAATACAAATATGTTACAACAAAATAAGTTTCTTGAATGCAGTTTTTACACAATATCATACAAGCATGGACTCCAAATCTCGTCCTTATTTAAGTATACGACAGCGGAAGCTCTTAATAATCACCTGAGAATAAACATGCTTAAAACGTCAACAAAAATGTTGGTGAGTTATAGGTTTAACCTATATATATCAAATCATAATAATAGACCATAAGATTTCATATTTCAATACACATCCCATACATAGAGATAAAAATCATTCATATGGTGAACACCTGGTAACCGACATTAACAAGATGCATATATAAGAATATACCCATCATTCTGGGACACCCTTCGGATATGATATAAATTTCGAAGTACTAAAGCATCCGGTACTTTGGATGGGGTTTGTTAGGCCCAATAGATCTATCTTTAGGATTCGCGTGAATTAGGGTGTCTGTTCCCTAATTCTTAGATTACCAGACTTAATAAAAAGGGGCATATTCGATTTTGATAATTCAACCATAGAATGTAGTTTCACGTACTTGTGTCTATTTTGTAAATCATTTATAAAACCTGCATGTATTCTCATCCTAAAATATTAGATTTTAAAAGTGGGACTATAACTCACTTTCACAGATTTTTACTTCGTCGGGAACTAAGACTTGGCCACTGGTTGATTCACGAACCTATAACAATATATACATATATATATCAAAGTATGTTCAAAATATATTTACAACACTTTTAATATATTTTGATGTTTTAAGTTTATTAAGTCAGCTGTCCTCGTTAGTAACCTACAACTAGTTGTCCACAGTTAGATGTACAGAAATAAATCGATAAATATTATCTTGAATCAATCCACAACCCAGTGTATACGTATCTCAGTATTGATCACAACTCAAACTATATATATTTTGGAATCAACCTCAACCCTGTATAGTTAACTCCAACATTCACATATAGAGTGTCTATGGTTGTTCCGAAATATATATAGATGTGTCGACATGATAGGTCAAAACATTGTATACGTGTCTATGGTATCTCAAGATTACATAATATACAATACAAGTTGATTAAGTTATGGATGGAATAGATTTGTTACCAATTTTCACGTAGCTAAAATGAGAAAAATTATCCAATTTTGTTTTACCCATAACTTCTTCATTTTAAATCCGTTTTGAGTGAATCAAATTGCTATGGTTTCATATTGAACTCTATTTTATGAATCAAAACAGAAAAAGTATAGGTTTATAGTCAGAAAAATAAGTTACAAGTCGTTTTTGTAAAGGTAGTCATTTCAGTCGAAAGAACGACGTCTAGATGACCATTTTAGAAAACATACTTCCACTTTGAGTTTAACCATAATTTTTGGATATAGTTTCATGTTCATAATAAAAATCATTTTCTCAGAATAACAACTTTTAAATCAAAGTTTATCATAGTTTTTAATTAACTAACCCAAAACAGCCCGCGGTGTTACTACGACGGCGTAAATCCGGTTTTACGGTGTTTTTCGTGTTTCCAGGTTTTAAATCATTAAGTTAGCATATCATATAGATATAGAACATGTGTTTAGTTGATTTTAAAAGTTAAGTTAGAAGGATTAACTTTTGTTTGCGAACAAGTTTAGAATTAACTAAACTATGTTCTAGTGATTACAAGTTTAAACCTTCGAATAAGATAGCTTTATATGTATGAATCGAATGATGTTATGAACATCATTACTACCTTAAGTTCCTTGGATAAACCTACTGGAAAAGAGAAAAATGGATCTAGCTTCAACGGATCCTTGGATGGCTCGAAGTTCTTGAAGCAGAATCATGACACGAAAACAAGTTCAAGTAAGATCATCACTTGAAATAAGATTGTTATTGTTATAGAAATTGAACCAAAGTTTGAATATGATTATTACCTTGTATTAGAATGATAATCTACTGTAAGAAACAAAGATTTCTTGAGGTTGGATGATCACCTTACAAGATTGGAAGTGAGCTAGCAAACTTGAAAGTATTCTTGATTTTATGTAACTAGAACTTGTAGAATTTATGAAGAACACTTAGAACTTGAAGATAGAACTTGAGAGAGATCAATTAGATGAAGAAAATTGAAGAATGAAAGTGTTTGTAGGTGTTTTTGGTCGTTGGTGTATGGATTAGATATAAAGGATATGTAATTTTGTTTTCATGTAAATAAGTCATGAATGATTACTCATATTTTTGTAATTTTATGAGATATTTCATGCTAGTTGCCAAATGATGGTTCTCACATGTGTTAGGTGACTCACATGGGATGCTAAGAGCTGATCATTGGAGTGTATATACCAATAGTACATACATCTAAAAGCTGTGTATTGTACGAGTACGAATACGGGTGCATACGAGTAGAATTGTTGATGAAACTGAACGAGGATGTAATTGTAAGCATTTTTGTTAAGTAGAAGTATTTTGATAAGTGTATTGAAGTCTTTCAAAAGTGTATAAATATATATTAAAACACTACATGTGTATATATTTTAACTGAGTCGTTAAGTCATCGTTAGTCGTTACATGTAAGTGTTGTTTTGAAACCTTTAGGTTAACGATCTTGTTAAATGTTGTTAACCCAATGTTTATAATATAAAATGAGATTTTAAATTATTATATTATCATGATATTATCATGTATGAATATCTCTTAATATGATATATATACATTAAATGTCTTTACAACGATAATCGTTACATATATGTCTCGTTTAAAAATTATTAAGTTAGTAGTCTTGTTTTTACATATGTAGTTCATTGTTAATATACTTAATGATATGTTTACTTATCATAGTATCATGTTAACTATATATATATATATATATATATATATATATATATATATATATATATATATATATATATATATATATATATATATATATATATATATATATCCATATATATGTCATCATATAGTTTTTACAAGTTTTAACGTTCGTGAATCACCGGTCAACTTGGGTGGTCAATTGGCTATATGAAACATATTTCAATTAATCAAGTCTTAACAAGTTTGATTGCTTAACATGTTGGAAACATTTAATCATGTAAATATCAATCTCAATTAATATATATAAACATGGAAAAGTTCGGGTCACTACAGTACCTACCCGTTAAATAAATTTCGTCCCGAAATTTTAAGCTATTGAAGGTGTTGACGAATCTTCTGGAAATAGATGCGGGTATTTCTTCTTCATCTGATCTTCACGCTCCCAGGTGAACTCGGGTCCTCTACGAGCATTCCATCGAACCTTAACAATTGGTATCTTGTTTTGCTTAAGTCTTTTAACCTCACGATCCATTATTTCGACGGGTTCTTCGATGAATTGAAGTTTTTCGTTGATTTGGATTTCATCTAACGGAATAGTGAGATCTTCTTTAGCAAAATATTTCTTCAAATTCAAGACGTGGAAAGTGTTATGTACAGCCGCGAGTTGTTGAGGTAACTCAAGTCGGTAAGCTACTGGTCCGACACGATCAATAATCTTGAATGGTCCAATATACCTTGGATTTAATTTCCCTCGTTTACCAAATCGAACAACGCCTTTCCAAGGTGCAACTTTAAGCATGACCATCTCTCCAATTTCAAATTCTATATCTTTTCTTTTAATGTCAGCGTAGCTCTTTTGTCGACTTTGGGCGGTTTTCAACCGTTGTTGAATTTGGATGATCTTCTCGGTAGTTTCTTGTATAATCTCCGGACCCGTAATCTGTCAATCCCCCACTTCACTCCAACAAATCGGAGACCTGCACTTTCTACCATAAAGTGCTTCAAACGGCGCCATTGATAATGCTAAAAACGAACATATATTTCATAGCATTATTCCTCAAGAAAGACAAGCTTTTAGTTGCAATTGTTCTATTTACAAGTGATATTCGTTTAAATAATAAAAGGTGAAGACAAAAGACAGATTCGACGATTTGAAGACGCAAACGACCAAAAAGCTCAAAAGAACAAAAGACAATCAAAGAGGTTCCAATTATTGATAAGAAACGTCTCGAAATTACAAAAGTACAAGATTCAAAACGCAAAATACAAAATATAAAATTGTACGCAAGGACGTTCGAAAATCCGGAACCGGGACCAGAGTCAACTCTTAACGCTCGACGCAACGGACTAAAAATTACAAGTTAACTATGTATATAAATATAATATAATATATAATTAATTATATTAATTATATATATATTATATTTATATATAAAAAACCGTCGGCAGATAAAACTCCAAGGACTGAGCTGTAAATACTATCTCCGCGACTCGCGGAGTTTGAAGGGGTTTTTGCCGCGAGTCGCGGAGCCCCAAAATTCAACTCTGGCTATAAAGCAAACCGAATTCTGATCAAATTTAAAAAATCTATTTTCTCTTCTCTCTCAATATATACGTAATATATATATATAATTTATATTTTAATTTTAATTTTAATTTTGAATCCTAATAATAAAGGTATGTTAGCGAATGTTGTAAGGGTGTAAGTCGAAATTCTGTCCGTGTAACGCTACGCTATTTTTAATCATTGTAAGTTATGTTCAACCTTTTTACATTAATGTCTCGTAGCTAAGTTATTATTATGCTTATTTAAAACGAAGTAATCATGATGTTGGGCTGATTACTAAAATTGGGTAATTGGGCTTTGTACCATAATTGGGGTTTGGACAAAAGAACGACACTTGTGGAAATTAGACTATGGGCTATTAATGGGCTTTATATTTGTTTAACTAAATGAAAGTTTGTTAATGTTAATATAAAGATTTACAATTGGGCGTCCCTATAAATTACCATATACACTCGATCGGACACGATGGGCGGGGTATTTATATGTACGAATAATCGTTCATTTAACCGGACACGGGAATGGATTAATAGCCACTAGAATAATTAAAACAGGGGTGAAATTACATTCAAGGGTAATTGGTGTAATTGTTAACAAAGTAGTAAAACCTTGGTTTACACGCAGTCGATAACCTGGTGTATTCATTAAACAAAGTATTAAAACCTTGTTACAATTCGAATCCCCAATTAGTTGGAATATTTAACTTCGGGTATAAGAATAATTTGATGAGGACACTCGCACTTTATATTTATGACTGATGGACTGTTATGGACAAAAACCAGACGGACATATTAAATAATCCAGGACAAAGGACAATTAACCCATGGGCATAAAACTAAAATCAACACGTCAAACATCATGATTACGGAAGTTTAAATAAGCATAATTCTTTTATTTCATATTTAATTTCCTTTATTTTATATTTAATTGCACTTCTAATTATCGCACTTTTATTTATTGTTATTTAATCGCACTTTTAATTATCGTACTTTTTAATTATCGCAATTTTATTTTATCGCATTTTTATTATTCGCAATTTCATTATCGTTATTTACTTTACGCTTTAATTTAAGTCTTGTAATTATTTTATATTTTACATTAGGTTTTAACTGCGACTAAAATCTTAAAATCGACAAACCGGTCATTAAACGGTAAAAACCCCCCTTTATAATAATAATATTACTTATATATATGTTTGTATTTTTATAAAAGTAAACTAATATAGCGTTGAGCTTTGTTTAAAGATTTCCCTGTGGAACGAACCGGACTTACTAAAAACTACACTACTGTACGATTAGGTACACTGCCTATTAGTGTTGTAGCAAGGTTTAAGTATATCCATTCTATAAATAAATAAATATCTTGTGTAAAATTGTATCGTATTTAATAGTGTTTTCCTAGTAAAATATAAACTATTTTATATACTACCCCGGCAGCGGCGCCAAAAATACTTGATGTGCAGCGGGGTAGTATATAAAATAGTTTATATTTTACTAGGAAAACACTATTAAATACGATACAATTTTACACAAGATATTTATTTATTTATAGAATGGATATACTTAAACCTTGCTACAACACTTATAGGCAGTGTACCTAATCGTACAGTAGTGTAGTTTTTAGTAAGTCCGGTTCGTTCCACAGGGAAATCTTTAAACAAAGCTCAACGCTATATTAGTTTACTTTTATAAAAATACAAACATATACATAAGTAATATTATTATTATAAAGGGGGGTTTTTACCGTTTAATGACCGGTTTGTCGATTTTAAGATTTTAGTCGCAGTTAAAACCTAATGTAAAATATAAAATAATTACAAGACTTAAATTAAAGCGTAAAGTAAATAACGATAATGAAATTGCGAATAATAAAAATGCGATAAAATAAAATTGCGATAATTAAAAAGTACGATAATTAAAAGTGCGATTAAATAACAATAAATAAAAGTGCGATAATTAGAAGTGCAATTAAATATAAAATAAAGGAAATTAAATATGAAATAAAAGAATTATGCTTATTTAAACTTCCGTAATCATGATGTTTGACGTGTTGATTTTAGTTTTATGCCCATGGGTTAATTGTCCTTTGTCCTGGATTATTTAATATGTCCGTCTGGTTTTTGTCCATAACAGTCCATCAGTCATAAATATAAAGTGCGAGTGTCCTCATCAAATTATTCTTATACCCGAAGTTAAATATTCCAACTAATTGGGGATTCGAATTGTAACAAGGTTTTAATACTTTGTTTAATGAATACACCAGGTTATCGACTGCGTGTAAACCAAGGTTTTACTACTTTGTTAACAATTACACCAATTACCCTTGAATGTAATTTCACCCCTGTTTTAATTATTCTAGTGGATATTAATCCATTCCCGTGTCCGGTTAAATGAACGATTATTCGTACATATAAATACCCCGCCCATCGTGTCCGATCGAGTGTATATGGTAATTTATAGGGACGCCCAATTGTAAATCTTTATATTAACATTAACAAACTTTCATTTAGTTAAACAAATATAAAGCCCATTAATAGCCCATAGTCTAATTTCCACAAGTGTCGTTCTTTTGTCCAAACCCCAATTATGGTACAAAGCCCAATTACCCAATTTTAGTAATCAGCCCAACATCATGATTACTTCGTTTTAAATAAGCATAATAATAACTTAGCTACGAGACATTAATGTAAAAAGGTTGAACATAACTTACAATGATTAAAAATAGCGTAGCGTTACACGGACAGAATTTCGACTTACACCCTTACAACATTCGCTAACATACCTTTATTATTAGGATTCAAAATTAAAATTAAAATTAAAATATAAATTATATATATATATTACGTATATATTGAGAGAGAAGAGAAAATAAATTTTTTAAATTTGATCAGAATTCGGTTTGCTTTATAGCCAGAGTTGAATTTTGGGGCTCCGCGACTCGCGGCAAAAACCCCTTCAAACTCCGCGAGTCGCGGAGATAGTATTTACAGCTCAGTCCTTGGAGTTTTCTCTGCCGACGGTTTTTTATATATAAATATAATATATATATAATTAATATAATTAATTATATATTATATTATATTTATATACATAGTTAACTTGTAATTTTTAGTCCGTTGCGTCGAGCGTTAAGAGTTGACTCTGGTCCCGGTTCCGGATTTTCGAACGTCCTTGCGTACAATTTTATATTTTGTATTTTGCGTTTTGAATCTTGTACTTTTGTAATTTCGAGACGTTTCTTATCAATAATTGGAACCTCTTTGATTGTCTTTTGTTCTTTTGAGCTTTTTGGTCGTTTGCGTCTTCAAATCGTCGAATCTGTCTTTTGTCTTCACCTTTTATTATTTAAACGAATATCACTTGTAAATAGAACAATTGCAACTAAAAGCTTGTCTTTCTTGAGGAATAATGCTATGAAATATATGTTCGTTTTTAGCATTATCAAATATTCCCACACTTGAGCGTTGCTTGTCCTCAAGCAATATCGTCTTGAAATACTAGAATCACTTCTTTATTCTTCACACTTTGTACATCAGTGATTTCTATACGGCGGTATAAACAATGGTAGTAACGATATGGTTTACAGTCCCACATGACTATAAAAATTTAGATCCATTAAGGAAATTGGATCTTTATGAAAACATTTGATCTTTTGAAATCTAGTTTTTACCCTAGATAAGTTTTCCGGAATAACCCTTTACCGGTGTTTGCAAAATATTTTTGTGGGTTTGGTGGGTTTCAGATTTGAAAATTTTAGCTCAAAACTTGCGGTTTTGTGTCACCCACTTGCTAACCTTGTATTTGGAAAGCAACACGTCCAGTTTACTTGTCCCGTATATTACCTTTCGGTAAACTACCGTCCGGTTGTAAAGGAAAGCGTTGAACAAGCAACTGTTAAGGCAATGTCCCGTGACATGCTTTTGATTATGGTCTATAACGTGTCGGACGCAATTACTATCCTTGGTAGGAGCAATAGTAAAGCTCACCCTTATAATTTTTCGGCCTGGCACAAGGTCCTGTCTTTGACCACTATGCAACCACCGTTCTTACGGTTGACACCCGATTTAGTTCAGGTGACCTAATGAATTCCAGGTGAATTCCTAGGATTTTACGTTCAATGGTAATGAACGCATTGAAAATAGGGTTTTCAGAAAACAAATCGGTTTGTAATTTTTGATCAAAATATTTTCTCGTTTAAGCTCGAGTTTAGATATCATTGAATTCCATGAGTTTGAATTCTCAATCTTTAAGGTCAATCTCTAGGATTGAGTAATATCAGTCTTAAAAGCTGATTTTTAATCTTTAAGGAGATTATCCTTTCTGGGGATCTGATTCATTAGTCTTATCCAGCTAATTTGCATGGTGCCCCCCATTGTACGAGATAAATCCTTCTCATGGTTAGGATAAATCTGACCACTTGGCGACCCTGTTTAATGCTGAGGTCCGTGGATTTCCTGCTGATTTTAGAGATGACTTTTCTAGATTTTTCGTCAACCTACAGCTGGTCTGGACGATAACTTCATGACCTAAATCAAGAAGCGCGTGTCTTTTTCGAAAGACTTTACTTCCTTTTAATGATGGAATTGATTCATCGTGTAGATCCATCTCTTCTTTTCTTTCATTGGGTAAAATAGTTTAATTTAGTTTAAAGCAAAAGTATTTTCAGTTATTTGTTACAGATATATGTGACATATGTTTAAGATAACTTGGTAAATTTTCCCACACTTGGCTTTTATTTTCCTTTTTATCGTCCTCTATTCCATTTTAAATGAATTTTAACATTTTAGTTTGTTTCTTAATTTATGTCCTTTCCGAGGTAACAATACTTTCGGTGTTAAAACCTAGTTTTATCGTTCATAAATATGTATAAACATGATTTTGAATTCATTTAATTGAAAATTTTGAAAAATTTTACTAGAATTGGGTAGTCAGTATATAAGACTAGGGCTGTTCTTTTTTATCAGAGAGCACTAGATTCTAATACAACTACTGCTTTACTAGTATTTTTAATGGTAACCAAGTGTTTAATATAAAAATTTTAAAATCCGAAAGAATTTAACCCCTTCCCACACTTAAGATCTTGCAATGCCCTCATTTGCAAGAAATCAGTAACAATTTAAATTATTGAGGGTGATTTGTGTGAAAATGATTAAATTTTACCAAAGTTTCCAACTATATTGGCGTTTGTTTGCTGAATGATAAATGGTGCACATCATTTGTTCATTCCGTCTTGTTGTTATTACACATATATTTTGCATCTTGTCGTCAAAATTAGTTGCTTTTGCTGAACTTAATGCCAGTCTTTGAAAATGCGTTGTTTTACCCTGTTGTGTACATAAGATAAACTTCAAACATATATACATATTTTTGAAGTTTGGTATATTACCCCACATTCAAAAATTATTAAAATCTAAGAATAAAAGTTAGATAATTATAAAAATGATTACAATATTAACAAAAGTATTAAACATATCAATAATTACAAATTACAAAATAAAATAAAAAAAATAATAATAAGTAAACTAAGGATGATATTGGTACCAATAGGGGTTCCAGGCATAACCATAAGTGCTATAGAATGCTTCGGCAGGGTCATACGTAGGATATGGTGGCTGCATCTCTATCGACCAAGGAGGGAAGACGGGTTTCGGTGTAGGAATATAGTTTCTACCTATATGTTGGCAATGCGCTATGATCTGGTTCTGATGAACTTGCCAATCTTCAAATGCTCTCTGTCTAGCATTTTCGTATTCCTGAGAAGCTATAAACCTATGCATTTCTTGCATCTCATTCCCCCCTCCTACATTACCTTGTTGCTGGTTTCTCTCCACCTGTGGATGTCTACCATGGTATCGTACTGCGGCGTTATTTCGCCTCTTCAAAACTTTCGCACCATGGTATACATTTAAACCTATAGTATCGCGGGGTTCCGGCTCTTCTACTAATAATCCCCCCCGACTTATATCCACACCGAGATATTCACCAATCAAAGTAATAAAAATACCACCTCCTATTATGCTATGTGGTCGCATCCCCCGAACCATAGCTGATAAATAATAACCCACACAATATGGTATACTTACAGCGCTCTGTGGGTCTCGAATACACATATGGTAAAACAAATCTTGTTCATTTACTTTTTCTTTGTTCTTACCCCTTTGTGTAATCGAATTAGCTAAAAACCTATGTATCACTCTTAATTCGGCTCTATCTATATCCAAATAAGAGTAGTTTCCCCCTTTGAAACGGTGATGGCTTGTCATTTGACTCCACACACCGTGTGTATCAAAATTCTCATCTATCTTTCTACCGTTTAGTATCAACCCTCTACAATCGGCAGACGCTAACTCCTCAGGCGTATATATACGTAAAGCCTGAGCCATGTCCAGTAAAGACATGTGGCGCATCGAACCGCCTAACAAAAATCTAATAAAAGAACGATCGGTTAAACTAGCTACCCGATCATTCAACTCTATACTACATAACAACTCTTCACACCATACTTTATATACAGGTCTGCGTATGGTGAATAAACATATCCAGTCATTAAAAGAAGAATTACCATACCTCTGTACAAGTAATTCCCTAATTGGCCCGGCCAATTCTACAGCTTCTAAGGGTCCCCATTCTATGACCCTCGGTACCTCAACAACCTTGGAATGAAGAGTATGCAAACCCTGTTGATATTTTGGATAATCTATCCAAAGTCTGTCAAATCTCAGGTTCGGGTGCAACTCTTCCAAATGCATATCGGAAAAGGTCATGACTGGATGAGGTACATCCTGCTTGTAGTAGTTATCTACCTCCTGTTGTTCCAAATTCTCAGCAGGAGCATTGCGGGCTTGGGATGAAGATTCACCCCTTTCATTCTGCAAAACACATCAAACACAAATTTTGTGCATCCAAATATGCATTAGTGTCAGCAAAATTATCAATCAAAATAATTACAATGACATTATCAATTTATATCAAACTTAAGCTTATTTTCACATTTTTATCAAATCTACACTTTTTCAAATAAGCATATACGAAAATTTTCGCCAAGTTCATAAGCATTCAACTCAAATAACATGTCAAAATAATCATTACTAGCAATTAAACAAGTCTCAAATGGCATTATCTTTCAAAATTCAAGTTCATGAATTTTAGACTTGAAAAAGTCCACTTTAATTCTCAAAATCATGTTTAGGCTCAAAGTTTGGATCATTTAACTACCTAGACATGTTACACTACTCAATTTAGCAACAATTCATGACAAAAATCGGCCATAACCTGTTTATATCAAAAAGCCCCAAATTGCTCAAGAACACAAACCCTAGATTACTCAAAATTTAAAGTTTAAGGCTTCTAATCATGTTAAACAGCATCAATCTAGGTTATACAAGCATAATACATAAACAATTTAAGCTTAATTACACTAAAAAGTATCAAAATCAAATTGGGGAAAAAATAGCTCAAGAACACCAAATTTCGAATTAAATGGTGTTTAGGTGTAGAAATTTACCGTTTTTCTTGAGTAATTCTTAGATAGCATCCTTCTCAACATGATTTTAGCAAAAAATTTGGTGATTAACGGTTAAAAATTGGGATTTTTGGGGGTGTTTTTCGGGTTTTTTCGGGTCTGTTTTCGCAGTATTTTTGCTGTGTTTTTGAGTTGTGGAGTATACTGATCATTCAGCTCTTTTTATTTTTTTTCTGGGTTTTGGTCTCTCCGCGAGTCGCGGAGGTTTTTCACTTCAAACTCCGCGAGTCGCGGAGTTTGCTCTTTTTTTTTTTTTTTTTTTTTTTTTATAATCATTAACTTATAAAAACAATTAAGAAATTAATTTTAAAATTTTGTTTCCCTTGTTATTTAGGACGAGGTCGTTTCGGATCGATGTCCTAGTCCGTCCTTCGACAAAATTTTAAAATTTGTCTTTTTGTAGCGATTGTTTTAAAAGCTAAGATTTTTGGGTTTTTTCAATGTTTTTGGCATACTTTAAATCAATAAGATTAAAAATAATGATAATAAAAGTTCTCGTTCCTCCCTCGGGTAAAGCAATTTCGGTTCAAAGACCTAGTCTTCAACTTACGACGAATTTTAAAAATCATATTCTTAACTTAATGAGATAAAGTAAATTTTTGTTTTTAAATTCACACAACTTAAATATAAAATTCAAAATTAAAAATTAAAAATTCACACCAAACTTAAAATTTGAAATGCATAAAATTAAAAATTCATATTTTAAAAATTAAAAATTCACACCAGACATTATTTAAAAATTCATATTATAAATTCATACCAAACTTATATTAATTTTTTTTTCAAATATTTACAATTTTAAATATATTGTTTTTACAAAGTTTACAATATTAATTTAAGATTTAAATATTAAGATTAAAAACATGGTAAAAATAAAATTAAAATCTTTTTGTCTTTTTATCCCACTTTAATCAATCAAATATTATCAAAAATATGCGCCCCTCTTTTCGGTAAAGTAATTTCGGTTCCAAGACCTAATTAACTCATGACGAATTTTTGAAATATTTTGGGTTGATTGTTTAAAGATATTTATACCTTAAGAATAAACGTTAAATTTCGCAGTGATGTAATAAATTTTTGAATGATTTCAATAATTTCGGTCGCCAAACCTAATTTTATTTAATACCAATTTAATACTTTTTAGCGAACAAATTAGCGTTTATTATCAAAAGGTTAAAAATAAAAATAAAAATAAAAACTGTACAGACATACCTGTGAAATAGATTTCTTAGTTATATGATCTATTCCATTCATAAGATAGTCGGTTTAATTGGTTTTCCATTGCTACATAGGCGTAACCTCGAGCATTCAGTGTCTTTTCTTCTAAACATATGAACGGTCCGTCTCTGCATAAAGTAACAAATTCGGTATTTGAATAGGTTTGATTATTTGAACATTTACCTCCATGTGACCATTTTCCGCATTTGTGACATCGTTCTAGGTGTCGTGCTCTTCTTTTTGCTGCGGATTTTGATTTTCCTTTACCAAATTGTAACTTATTATCTTCGCATCTGGATTCTTTTCTAACTCCGTCCATTCTTTCTCTGATTACTGATACTAATTCACTCGGTAGTATGTCATTATTTCTTTTAGTGATCAAAGCGTGTAGCATTAGACCATGGTTTAGTTCACAGGCAGTCTTCATTTTTTTTTAAAAACCTAAAAAAAAATAAAAATTCAGAATGGGGGGAGAAGACTAGTTCTTTAGGGTCTGCTAGGGAAAGACCATTCGGGTTCCATTTTCGAGAACTACACGAAAACAGACAATCTAACTCTAACAGAAATACATATTATCCTTTAAAGACTTGATTCTCCCCACACTTAGTTAGCTGTGTTGTCGAAATTGTGATTAACTTCGTTGTCGACTTCCATCGGACCATGTATGTAATGTTTAACTCTGTGACCATTAACTTTAAATTCAATCCCATTTGAATTTATTAATTCTATCGTTCCGTATGGGAAAACTCTTTTGACTATGAATGGTCCAGACCATCTTGATTTCAATTTTTCAGGAAATAGCTTGAATCGTGAATTGAAAAGAAGAACTCTGTCTCCTTCTTTAAATTCTTTTGAACTTCTGATTCTTTTATCATGCCATTTCTTCGTTCTTTCTTTATAGATTAACGAATTTTCGTATGCTTCATGTCTTAATTCTTCTAATTCGTTTAATTGACTTAATCGTAGACGTCCGGCTTCATGTAAATCAAGATTACATGTCTTCAAAGCCCAAAATGCTTTGTGTTCAATTTCTACTGGAAGATGACATGCTTTTCCATAAACAAGTCTAAAAGGTGTGGTTCCAATTGGAGTTTTGTAGGCTGTTCTAAAAGCCCAGAGTGCATCCTCCAATTTAATGGACCATTCCTTCGGATTTGATCCTACGGTTTTCTCTAGAATACGTTTTAAAGCTCGGTTGGTATTTTCAACTTGTCCACTTGTTTGTGGATGATATGCGGTGGAGATTTTATGAGTTACTCCATATCTTTTAAGAACTTTCTCAAGTTGATTATTACAGAAATGAGTACCCCGATCACTTATTAAAGCTTTCGGTGTTCCAAACCTTGCAAAAAGACGTTTTAAAAAGTTGACTACAACTCGTGCATCGTTAGTTGGGAGAGCTTGTGCTTCCGCCCATTTAGATACATAATCAATGGCTACGAGTATATATAGATTATTATGAGATTTTGGAAATGGACCCATAAAGTCAATACCCCAAATGTCAAATACTTCACATACTTGGATGACATTTTGTGGCATTTCATCACGTTGACTTATTTTTCCGGCCCTTTGACATGCATCACAGGATTTGCAAAGAAGGTGTGCGTCTTTGTAAATTGTAGGCCAATAGAATCCAGCTTCATAAACTTTTCTTGCTGTTAGTTGAGGCCCATAATGCCCTCCTGTTGGTCCTGTGTGACAATGGTTTAATATTTTACTAGCTTCATCTCCAAATACACATCGGTGTATTATTCCATCGGGACAACTTTTAAACAGATGTGGATCTTCCCAGAAATAGTGTTTTATATCACTGAAGAATTTCTTTCGTCTTTGGTACGATAATCCTTTTTCAAGGAATCCACAAACTAAGTAGTTTGCATAGTCTGCAAACCATGGGATTTCTTTATAATCTATCTTCAATAGATATTCATCAGGAAAGTTGTCTTGTATGGCCGATTCATTCAGAACTTCTAATTCGGGATTTTCAAGACGAGAAAGATGATCAGCGGCGAGATTTTCTGCTCCTCTTTTATCTCGGATTTCAATATCAAACTCTTGTAAGAGTAAGATCCAACGGATTAATCTTGGTTTAGCATCTTGTTTTGAAAATAGGTATCTAAGAGCAGAATGGTCGGTATAGACCACCGTTTTTGCTAGAACGAGATATGCTCGGAATTTGTCAAAAGCAAAGACAATAGCAAGGAGTTCTTTTTCAGTAGTTGTATAGTTCGTTTGTGCTCCTTGTAATGTCTTACTAGCATAATATATAGGTTGAAATCGTTTTTTCAATCCTTTGTCCTAAAACGGCTCCCATTGCAAAATCACTTGCATCGCACATTAGTTCAAATGGTAGATTCCAATTTGGTGTTATCATGATCGGTGCATTAGTGAGTTTTTCTTTAAGAATATTAAAAGATTTGATACACTCATCTGAAAAGATGAATGGAGCATCCTTTTCTAGGAGTTTATTCATAGGAGTGGCAATTTTAGAAAAATCTTTTATGAAACGTCGGTAAAAACCGGCATGCCCTAGAAAACTCCTAACTCCTCTAACATTGGTGGGATGTGGAAGTTTAGCAATTACATCTACTTTAGCTCTATCCACTTCAATTCCTTCTTTTGAAATTTTATGTCCAAGAACGATGCCTTCTTTAACCATGAAATGGCATTTCTCCCAATTAAGTACTAGATTTGATTTTTCGCATCTAATTAGCATTCGTTCCAGATTAACTAGACATGATTTAAATGTATCACCGAAGACTGAAAAGTCATCCATGAATACTTCCATGCATTCTTCTATCATGTCGTGAAAAATCGCCATCATACACCTTTGAAAGGTTGCAGGGGCGTTACAAAGTCCAAATGGCATGCGTTTGTAAGCAAAAGTACCATAAGGGCACGTGAATGTGGTTTTCTCTTGGTCCTCGGGTGCTATTGGAATTTGAAAATATCCAGAAAATCCATCTAGAAAACAATAGTAACTATTTCCGGCTAATCTTTCCAACATTTGATCTATGAAAGGTAAGGGAAAGTGATCTTTTCTGGTGGCGTCATTTAATTTTCTATAATCAATACATACACGCCATCCTGTTACAGTCCTAGTAGGAATAAGCTCATTTTTCTCATTTGTAATGACAGTCATGCCACCCTTCTTAGGCACGCATTGAACTGGGCTTACCCATGGACTATCAGAGATTGGATATATCAAACCTGCATCTAGCAGTTTAATAATCTCTTTCTTAACTACATCTTGCATATTAGGATTTAGTCTTCGTTGGCGTTGCACATACGTTTTATGACCTTCTTCCATAAGGATTTTATGTGTGCAATACGAAGGACTTATTCCTTTAATATCATGAATCTTCCATGCAATGGCTGGTTTATGAGCTTTCAACACAGAAATGAGTTGTGATTTCTCATTTTCAGTAAGAGAAGACGATATTATTACAGGTAATTCAGATTCACCATGTAAATAAGCGTATTCCAAATGGTTTGGAAGTGGCTTTAACTCTAATTTCGGAGGTTCTTCTATCGATGATTTATATCGATATCTGTCTTCTTCTTTTAGCATTTGAATTTCTTCTGTTGTTGGTTCATATCCATTAGCTATAAGTGTAGCTAACATTTCAGCTTCATCAATTGGTTCATTACCTTCTCCTAAAGAACATTCTCCTGTTCCTTGTAATTCTGGAAATTCTTCTAATAATTCTGCATGTGCATCTATAGTTTGAATATAATAACATGTATCATCTGCAGATTGTGGTTGTTGCATTGCTCTATCAACTGAAAAGGTAACACTCTCATTCTCTATACTTAGGGTCAGTTTCTTACCGAACACGTCTATCATTGCTTTAGCCGTGTTTAAGAATGGTCTTCCTAATATGAGAGGAACTTGAGAATCTTCTTCCATGTCCAAAACAACAAAATCTACTGGAAATACTAAAGTACCAACTTTAACTAGCATGTTCTCCATTATCCCTCTAGGATATTTTATTGATCTATCGGCTAGTTGTATGCTTATTCTGGTTGGTTTTAATTCTCCAAGGTCTAGTTTAGCGTATAGTGAATACGGCATTAGATTTATACTAGCACCTAAGTCTGCCAATGCTTCTATTGAACTAAGACTACCCAGAAAACATGGAATTGTGAAACTTCCTGGATCAGATAATTTTTCTGGTATCTTATTCAACAACACTGCTGAACAATTAGCATTCATAGTAACAGCCGAGAGTTCTTCCATTTTCTTTCTATTTGAGATTAGATCTTTCAAGAATTTAGCATATCTAGGCATTCCTGAAATCACATCAATGAAAGGAAGATTTACATTTATCTGTTTAAACATATCCAAGAATTTGGATTGCTCGGCTTCAAGTTTTTCTTTCTTCATTTTACTCGGGTAAGGAAGTGGTGGTTGGTATGGTTTAACATAAGGTTTATCCTTAACTGTGTTATCTTCATTAACCTTTTCAACTACCGGTTCTTTTTCCTTATCTTGATCAAGTTGTGGTTCTTGTGGAGTAGGAATAGTTTCATCAGAAGTTACAGGTATTTCAGGTGATTTAAGTGTTGTACCACTTCTTGTGGTAATAGCTTTAGCTGTTTCATTCCGGGGGTTAGCATTTGTATCACTAGGTAGACTTCCCGATTTTCTATCACCTATTAACCTTACTAGGTTACTTACTTCTTGTTCCAGATTTTGAATAGAAGCTTGTTGATTTCTAAATGCTTGAGCATTTTGTTCATTTGTTTGTTTCTGAGATGTGAAAAACTGCGTTTGAGTTTCAACTAGCTTCGTCATCATATCTTCTAAATTCGGCTTTTTATCATCGGTTTGTTGTGGTGGTTTGTTTTGAAAATTAGGTCTTTGCTGATTATAAGTATTATTGGATACTTGTTGATTGCTAGGAACTTGTTGGTTGTTGTATGGAATATTTCGGTTATAATTCTGGTTTTGATTATAAATCGGTCTTGGCGGTTGATAATTATTCTGATAATTATTTCCAGGCCTTTGGTTTATGTATGAAATATTCTCTCTTTGTTCCATTGTTAATTCAATACTGAGACAATCTTTTGTCAAATGTGGTCCTCCACACTGCTCACAACTAATTCGTATAGCATGAATATCTTTAGTCATCTTTTCCATTCGTCTCTCGAAAGCATCTATCTTTGCGGAAATGGAATCTAAGTCATGGCTAGAATCGGCTCTAGCTGCTTTAGATGATCTAATGATATCTTTTTCTTGGTGCCACTCATGTGAGTGGGAAGCAGTGTTATCAATAATTTTGTAAGCATCAGTTTCGGTTTTCTTCATAATAGAACCACCAGCTGCTATATCTATGTCTTTTCTTGTAGTGATGTCGCATCCTCGGTAGAATATTTGTACTATTTGACAGGTGTCTAAACCATGTTGCGGACATCCTCTTAACAACTTTCCATATCTTGTCCACGCCTCATATAGAGTTTCATTTGGTTTTTGTGTGAACGTAACAATTTCTGCTTGAAGTCTTACGGCTTTAGATGCAGGAAAGAATTGTTTAAGAAATTTGTCAACTAAAACGTCCCATGTATCGATCGCCCCTTCAGGTAACGATTCCAACCAATCTTTGGCTTCTCCCTTTAAAGTCCAGGGAAATAACATGAGATATATCTGTTCATCCTCCACTTCTCGGATTTTAAATAGTGTGCAGATTCTATTAAAGGTACGTAGATGTTCATTTGGATCTTCCTTCGGCGCACCACTAAATTGGCATTGATTAGTCACCATGTGTAGAATTTGTCCTTTGATTTCATAATCTGGCGCATTAATGTCTGGATGAGTAATTGCGTGACCTTGGCCAGTGCGTTTAGCTCTCATTCGGTCTTCCATACTTAAAGGTTCCAGATTCTCCATAATTGAATTTGTTGAATCGGTATCACTAGATGATTCTGATTTAATGGTTCGTTCCTCAACAATCTCTGTTTGAATGATTGGTGGTTCCGGAGGAAAGTTTAATGGTTCAGGATCTACGAACCGTTCCTGAATATTCTCTGGATTCTCAATTGTGAGGTTGGGTTCAAAAAATGGATTATCGGAAATTTGAACTGAAGTACTTGGTTGACTGGATGACGATTCTAAAGAAAAATCAACGGCGGTTATATTTGCTAAATGTCTTGATCTAGTTACAGGTGGTGAACGTACAAAAGGTGATGAACGTCTTGCTCGGTGCATTCACTGAATATCCTATTAGTTTTAAAAAGGAAAGAAAAATTATAATAAGTTATCCAATTAATAGACTTTTCTGATTTTGCCCACGTTTCGAATAGCCAAAAGATGCAGCAGAGGGGCAGGATTCGTTTGGTCTCAATATAATTGAGGACTGTTTGGCTCCAATAACCCAGTCCACGTACAAATCCAACTATTACTACGAACCAGAAAATTTTGATGTCTATTAATTTAACCACTTAAAATAAATTTTTGTAATTTTAAGAAATTTAGATAAGAAGTAGAAAAAATTCTAAGTCCTAAAAACTAGAATGGCGAGAAATAAGAGAGAAAAAGAGTTCGTCGCAAAAGGTCGAAAAAGAAAAAAAATGGTTGAAAAATAAAAGGTGACGGAAAAATAAAAGAAACTTATAAAAACTTAAAAATACTTTACTAACCTAACCTTATTACTACAACTAACTTAAAATTATAATCGCAAATTGAAATTACTAATTGTAATGATAATTGGTACATAGTAAAAGGTCTAAAAATATTAAAGCTTACAGGAAAAACTAAATCCCAAATAAAAGAAACTAAAACTTAAAAAGGTGTCGTAAAATTCTAAAGCACCTAAATCTTAGTCTAAAGAAAAAGCACTTAAGGAATTCTACGGCAAAGCCTAAAAATCTAGGAGTAAAAATAACTATAGCAAAAACTAAGTTTAAAATTAAATATGAGCTAAAAATAAAAAAAAAATTATGCTACAACGATTAAAAAGGGACAAAATATAAAAATATACAAAAAGTTGTAAAAATTACAATTTTTATAAAAATATTATTTTTATATTATTTATTTAATAAAACTACTAATTTTACAATTTAATAAAACTAATTTAAACTAAAATGTAAATTAAATAAAACTTAAATTAAAATAAAACTTAATTATAATATTAATTAGGGTTAATAATAATAATAATAATTAAAAATCCGTAATAAATGCTGGATTAGGGCATCTGTTCGCGTGTCAGAGTCCTTAAGTAATAAATATAAAATAAAGGAAGTTTAAATAAGCATAATTCTTTTATTTCATATTTAATTTCCTTTATTTTATATTTAATTGCACTTCTAATTATCGCACTTTTATTTATTGTTATTTAATCGCACTTTTAATTATCGTACTTTTTAATTATCGCAATTTTATTTTATCGCATTTTTATTATTCGCAATTTCATTATCGTTATTTACTTTACGCTTTAATTTAAGTCTTGTAATTATTTTATATTTTACATTAGGTTTTAACTGTGACTAAAATCTTAAAATCGACAAACCGGTCATTAAACGGTAAAAACCCCCCTTTATAATAATAATATTACTTATATATATGTTTGTATTTTTATAAAAGTAAACTAATATAGCGTTGAGCTTTGTTTAAAGATTTCCCTGTGGAACGAACCGGACTTACTAAAAACTACACTACTGTACGATTAGGTACACTGCCTATAAGTGTTGTAGCAAGGTTTAAGTATATCCATTCTATAAATAAATAAATATCTTGTGTAAAATTGTATCGTATTTAATAGTGTTTTCCTAGTAAAATATAAACTATTTTATATACACCTCGCTGCACATCAGCCATCTCAATGCTTGAATGGTAGCTGTTGTTGTAGGAAAATTCTGCTAATGGTAGATGTTGATCCCAACTATTTCTGAAATCAATAACACATGCTCGTAGCATGTCTTCAAGCGTTTGTATCGTCCTTTCGCTCTGCCCATCAGTTTGTGGATGATAGGCAGTACTCATGTCTAGACGAGTTCCTAATGCTTGCTGTAATGTCTGCCAGAATCTTGAAATAAATCTGCCATCCCTATCAGAGATAATAGAGATTGGTATTCCATGTCTGGAGACGACTTCCTTCAAATATAGTCATGCTAACTTCTCCATCTTGTCATCTTCTCTTATTGGCAGGAAATGTGCTGATTTGGTGAGACGATCAACTATTACCCAAATAGTATCAAAACCACTTGCAGTCCTTGGCAATTTAGTGATGAAATCCATGGTAATGTTTTCCCATTTCCATTCCGGGATTTCGGGTTGTTGAAGTAGACCTGCTGGTTTCTGATGCTCAGCTTTGACCTTAGAACACGTCAAACATTCTCCTACGTATTTAGCAACATCGGCTTTCATACCCGGCCATCAAAAATGTTTCTTGAGATCCTTGTACATCTTCCCCGTTCCAGGATGTATTGAGTATCTGGTTTTATGAGCTTCTCTAAGTACCATTTCTCTCATATCTCTAAATTTTGGTACCCAAATCCTTTCAGCCCTATACCGGGTTCCGTCTTCCCGAATATTAAGATGCTTCTCCGATCCTTTGGGTATTTCATCCTTTAAATTTCCCTCTTTTAAAACTCCTTGTTGCGCCTCCTTTATTTGAGTAGTAAGGTTATTATGAATCATTATATTCATAGATTTTACTCGAATGGGTTCTCTGTCCTTCCTGCTCAAGGCATCGGCTACCACATTTGCCTTCCCCGGGTGGTAACGAATCTCAAAGTCGTAATCATTCAATAATTCAATCCACCTACGCTGCCTCATATTCAGTTGTTTCTGATTAAATATGTGTTGAAGACTTTTGTGGTCGGTATATATAATACTTTTGACCCCATATAAGTAGTGCCTCCAAGTCTTTAATGCAAAAACAACCGCGCCTAATTCCAAATCATGCGCCGTATAATTTTGTTCGTGAATCTTCAATTGTCTAGACGCATAAGCAATCACCTTCGTTCGTTGCATTAATACACAACCGAGACCTTGCTTTGATGCGTCACAATAAATCACAAAATCATCATTCCCTTCAGGCAATGACAATATAGGTGCCGTAGTTAGCTTTTTCTTCAATAACTGAAACGCTTTCTCTTGTTCATCATTCCATTCAAATTTCTTCCCTTTATGCATTAATGCAGTCAAGGGTTTTGCTATTCTGGAAAAGTCTTGGATGAACCTTCTGTAGTAACCAGCTAGTCCTAAAAACTGGCGTATGTGTTTCGGAGTTTTCGGGGTTTCCCACTTTTCAACAGTTTCTATCTTTGCCGAATCCACCTTAATACCTTCTTTGTTCACTATGTGACCGAGGAATTGAACTTCTTCCAACCAAAATGCACACTTTGAAAACTTAGCGTACAATTCTTCCTTCCTCAATACTTCTAACACCTTTCTTAAATGTTCACCGTGTTCTTGGTCATTCTTTGAGTAAATAAGTATGTCATCAATGAAAACAATGACAAACTTGTCAAGGTATGGTCCACACACTCGGTTCATAAGGTCCATGAACACAGCTGGTGTATTAGTTAAATCAAAAGGCATGACCATAAACTCGTAATGACCGTAACATGTTCTGAAAGCAGTCTTTGGAATATCATCTTCTTTCACCCGCATTTGATGATACCCGGAACGTAAGTCAATCTTTGAATAAACAGACGAGCCTTGTAGTTGATCAAATAAGTCGTCGATTCTCGGTAGTGGGTAGCGGTTCTTGATGGTAAGTTTGTTCAACTCTCGGTAGTTGATACACAACTTGAATGTACCATCTTTCTTCTTGACAAACAAAACAGGAGCTCCCCACGGTGATGTGCTTGGTCGAATGAAACCACGCTCTAAAAGTTCTTGTAATTGGCTTTGCAGTTCTTTCATCTCGCTGGGTGCGAGTCTGTAAGGAGCACGAGCTATTGGTACAGCTCCTGGTACGAGATCTATTTGAAATTCAACGGATCGATGTGGGGGTAATCCCGGTAATTCTTTCGGAAATACATCGGAAAATTCTTTTGCAATGGGAACATCATTGATGCTCTTTTCTTCAGTTTATACTTTCTCGACGTGTGCTAGAACAGCATAGCAACCTTTTCTTATTAGTTTTTGTGCCTTCAAATTACTAATAAGATGTAGCTTCGTGTTGCCCTTTTCTCCGTACACCATTAAGGGTTTTCCTTTTTCTCGTATAATGCGAATTGCATTTTTGTAACAAACGATCTCTGCTTTCACTTCTTTCAACCAGTCCATACCGATTATCACATCAAAACTCCCTAACTCTACTGGTATCAAATCAATCTTAAATGTTTCGCTAACCAGTTTAATTTCTCGATTCCGACATATATTATCTGCTGAAATTAATTTACCATTTGCTAATTCGAGTAAAAATTTACTATCCAAAGGCGTCAATGGACAACTTAATTTAGCACAAAAATCTCTACTCATATAGCTTCTATCCGCACCCGAATCAAATAAAACGTAAGCAGATTTATTGTCAATAAGAAACGTACCCGTAACAAGCTCCGGGTCTTCCTGTGCCTCTGCCGCATTAATATTGAAAACTCTTCCGCGGCCTTGTCCATTCGTGTTCTCCTGGTTCGGGCAATTTCTAATAATGTGGCTCGGTTTTCCACATTTATAACAAACTACATTGGCATAACTTGCTCCGACACTACTTGCTCCGCCATTACTCGTTCCGACACCATTTGTTCCTTTCGTTCTATTAACCCCTGGTCCGTAGACCTCACACTTCACAGCGCTATGACCATTTCTTTTACACTTGTTGCAAAATTTGGTGCAGAACCCCGAGTGATACTTTTCACACCTTTGGCATAGCTGCTTCTGATTGTTGTTGTTGTTGCGGTTATTATTGTTGTTGGGATGATTGTTGTAGTTGCTGTTGTTGTTGTTGTTGTTGTTGTTGTTGGGCCGTTTGTTGTAGTTGCGACTGATGTTGCGATTGTTGGGATAATTGTTGGGTTTATTGTTGTAATTGCTGTTGTTGTTGTATTGGTGATTCTTATCACCGTTTTCCTCCCATTTTCTTTTGACTTGCTTCACATTGGCCTCTTCGGCAGTCTGTTCTTTAATTCTTTCTTCAATCTAGTTCACTAGTTTGTGAGCCATTCTACATGCCTGTTGTATGGAGGCGGGCTCGTGTGAACTTATATCTTCTTGGATTCTTTCCGGTAATCCTTTCACAAACGCGTCGATCTTCTCTTCCTCATCTTCGAATGCTCCCGGACACAATAGGCACAATTCTGTGAATCGTCTTTCGTACGTGGTAATATCAAATCCTTGGGTTCGTAACCCTCTAAGTTCTGTCTTGAGCTTATTGACCTCGGTTCTGGGACGGTACTTCTCGTTCATCAAGTGCTTGAATGCTGACCACGTTAGTGCGTACGCATCGTCTTGTCCCACTTGCTCTAGATAGGTATTCCACCATGTTAACGCAGAACCTGTGAAGGTATGCGTAGTGTACTTCACTTTGTCCTCTTCAGTACACTTACTTATGGCAAACACCGATTCGACCTTCTCGGTCCACCGTTTCAATCCGATCGGTCCTTCGGTTCCATCAAATTCCAAAGGTTTGCAGGCAGTGAATTCTTTGTAGGTGCATCCTACACGATTTCCTGTACTGCTGGATCCAAGGTTATTGTTGGTATGTAGCGCAGCCTGTACTGCGGCTATGTTTGAAGCTAGAAAAGTACGGAATTCCTCTTCATTCATATTCACGGTGTGTCGAGTAGTCGGTGCCATTTCCTTCAAAATAGTCAAATGGAACAAGTTAATCATACAGAATATTAAGAGTAGTTAATAGTATTTCGTAGCATAATATGAACTCATTTATAAAAGCTTTTTCTTCATATTAGCGTTTTATAAGTTTAAATTCGGGTAGTACCTATCCGTTAAGTTCATACTTAGTAGCTAATATACAATTCAACTACTACAATTCTATATGAAAAACTGATTATAATAATATTTTGCGTTCAAACTTTTACACAATATTTTACAAACTTACAATACCGCTTATTTTACATATAGCATGAAATATAGCACACAATAAATTTGATACAAGATGGTTGTGAAGATAATTCTAGCTAGTACACAAGTCGTTCAGCAAAGGCAATAAAGACACGTAATTCATATGTCCAGAAACAAGTCATGCATTCTGGTTTTACTAGGATTACTTCCCATCCTTGGTCTTGTGGAACATAACCGTTATGGCCGTTGATAAGACAGCGTGTTGTAACGTCGTCAAACGGACGAGGGTTACGTAATGTCCAACAGTCCCGTAACAATCTAAAAACCTCATTTCTTACCCCAATTACCGACTCCGTCACTTGTGGGAACGTTTTGTTTAATAGTTGTAGCCCGATGTTCTTGTTCTCACTTTGGTGAGAAGCGAACATTACTAATCCGTAAGCATAACATGCTTCTTTATGTTGCATGTTAGCCGCTTTTTCTAAATCACGAAGTCCAATATTCGGATATATTGAGTCAAAATAATTTCTTAACCCATTGCGTAAAATAGCATTTGGGTTCCCCGCAATATATGCGTCAAAGTAAACACATCGTAACTTATGGATTTCCCAATGTGATATCCCCCATCTTTCGAACGAAAGCCATTTATAAACCAAGGCATTCTTGGAACGTTCTTCGAATGTCTTACAAACTGATCTCGCCTTAAATAGTTGTGCCGAAGAATTCTGACCGACTCTAGACAAGATTTCATCAATCATGTCTCCGGGTAGGTCTCTTAAAATATTGGGTTGTCTATCCATTTTGTGTTTTTATACTGTAAAATAGACAAGAGTTAGATTCATAAAAAAAAATACTTATTAATACAAGTAATTTTTACATATATCATAAAGCATAAGCACACTATATTACATATATTACACCACACGAATACAACTATCTTATTCCGACTCGCTTGTTTCTTCTTCTTCGGTTTTGGTTCGTTTTGCCAAGTTTCTAGGGATATATGATGTTCCCCTAATACGAGCCGTCGTTTTCCACATTGGTTTAGAAAAACCTGGTGGTTTAGAGGTTCCCGGGTCATTGTTACAACTTAAGGACTTCGGGGGTTGACGATACATATAAAGTTCATCGGGGTTGGAATTAGATTTCTCTATTTTTATGCCTTTTCCCTTATTATTTTCTTTTGCCTTTTTAAATTCAGTTGGGGTAATTTCTATAACATCATCGGAATTCTCGTCGGAATCCGATTCATCGGCGAATTGGTAATCCTCCCAATATTTTGCTTCCTTGGTGGAAACACCATTGACCATAATTAACCTTGGTTGGTTGGTTGAGGATTTTCTTTTACTTAACCGTTTTATTATTTCCCCCACCGGTTCTATTTCTTCATCCGGTTCCAAATCTTCTTCCGGTTCCGATTCTTCTTCCGGTTCCGACTCTTCTTCCGGTTCCTCTTCGGGAACTTGTGAATCAGTCCATGAATCATTCCAATTTACATTTGACTCTTCATTATTATTAGGTGAGTCAATGGGACTTGTTCTAGAGATAGACATCTATCACATAATATCCAACGCGTTAAGAGATTAATATATCACATAATATTCACATGTTAAAAATATATAGTTTCCAACAAAATTTGTTAAGCAATCATTTTTCAAGTAAACACGGTCGAAGTCCAGACTCACTAATGCATCCTAACAAACTCGATAAGACACACTAATGCAAAATTCTGGTTCTCTAAGACCAACGCTCGGATACCAACTGAAATGTCCCGTTCTTATTGATTAAAAATGTTCCATATTAATTGATTTCGTTGCGAGGTTTTGACCTCTATATGAGACATTTTTCAAAGACTGCATTCATTTTAAAACAAACCATAAACTTTATTTCATCAATAAAGGTTTAAAAAGCTTTACGTAGATTATCAAATAATGATAATCTAAAATATCCTGTTTACACACGACCATTACATAATGGTTTACAATACAAATATGTTACAACAAAATAAGTTTCTTGAATGCAGTTTTTACACAATATCATACAAGCATGGACTCCAAATCTCGTCCTTATTTAAGTATACGACAGCGGAAGCTCTTAATAATCACCTGAGAATAAACATGCTTAAAACATCAACAAAAATGTTGGTGAGTTATAGGTTTAACCTATATATATCAAATCATAATAATAGACCATAAGATTTCATATTTCAATACACATCCCATACATAGAGATAAAAATCATTCATATGGTGAACACCTGGTAACCGACATTAACAAGATGCATATATAAGAATATCCCCATCATTCCGGGACACCCTTCGGATATGATATAAATTTCGAAGTACTAAAGCATCCGGTACTTTGGATGGGGTTTGTTAGGCCCAATAGATCTATCTTTAGGATTCGCGTCAATTAGGGTGTCTGTTCCCTAATTCTTAGATTACCAGACTTAATAAAAAGGGGCATATTCGATTTTGATAATTCAACCATAGAATGTAGTTTCACGTACTTGTGTCTATTTTGCAAATCATTTATAAAACCTGCATGTATTCTCATCCCAAAATATTAGATTTTAAAAGTGGGACTATAACTCACTTTCACATATTTTTACTTCGTCGGGAAGTAAGACTTGGCCACTGGTTGATTCACGAACCAATAACAATATATACATATATATCAAAGTATGTTCAAAATATATTTACAACACTTTTAATATATTTTGATGTTTTGAGTTTATTAAGTCAGCTGTCCTCGTTAGTAACCTACAACTAGTTGTCCACAGTTAGATGTACAGAAATAAATCGATAAATGTTATCTTGAATCAATCCATGACCCAGTGTATACGTATCTCAGTATTGATCACAACTCAAACTATATATATTTTGGAATCAACCTCAACCCTGTATAGCTAACTCCAACATTCACATATAGAGTGTCTATGGTTGTTCCGAAATATATATAGATGTGTCGACATGATAGGTCGAAACATTGTATACGTGTCTATGGTATCTCAAGATTACATAATATACAATACAAGTTGATTAAGTTATGGTTGGAATAGATTTGTTACCAATTTTCACGTAGCTAAAATGAGAAAAATTATCCAATCTTGTTTTACCCATAACTTCTTCATTTTAAATCCGTTTTGAGTGAATTAAATTGCTATGGTTTCATATTGAACTATATTTTATGAATCTAAACAGAAAAAGTATAGGTTTATAGTCGGAAAAATAAGTTACAAGTCGTTTTTGTAAAGGTAGTCATTTCAGTCGAAAGAACGACGTCTAGATGACCATTTTAGAAAACATACTTCCACTTTGAGTTTAACCATAATTTTTGGATATAGTTTCATGTTCATAATAAAAATCATTTTCTCAGAATAACAACTTTTAAATCAAAGTTTATCATAGTTTTTAATTAACTAACCCAAAACAGCCCGCGGTGTTACTACGACGGCGTAAATCCGGTTTTACGGTGTTTTTCGTGTTTCCAGGTTTTAAATCATTAAGTTAGCATATCATATAGATATAGAACATGTGTTTAGTTGATTTTAAAAGTCAAGTTAGAAGGATTAACTTTTGTTTGCGAACAAGTTTAGAATTAACTAAACTATGTTCTAGTGATTACAAGTTTAAACCTTCGAATAAGATAGCTTTATATGTATGAATCGAATGATGTTATGAACATCATTACTACCTTAAGTTTTTTGGATAAACCTACTGGAAAATAGAAAAATGGATCTAGCTTCAACGGATCCTTGGATGGCTCGAAGTTCTTGAAGCAGAATCATGACACGAAAACAAGTTCAAGTAAGATCATCACTTGAAATAAGATTGTTATTGTTATAGAAATTGAACCAAAGTTTGAATATGATTATTACCTTGTATTAGAATGATAACCAACTGTAAGAAACAAAGATTTCTTGAGGTTGGATGATCACCTTACAAGATTGGAAGTGAGCTAGCAAACTTGAAAGTATTCTTGATTTTATGTAACTAGAACTTGTAGAATTTATGAAGAACACTTAGAACTTGAAGATAGAACTTGAGAGAGATCAATTAGATGAAGAAAATTGAAGAATGAAAGTGTTTGTAGGTGTTTTTAGTCGTTGGTGTATGGATTAGATATAAAGGATATGTAATTTTGTTTTCATGTAAATAAGTCATGAATGATTACTCATATTTTTGTAATTTTATGAGATATTTCATGCTAGTTGCCAAATGATGGTTCCCACATGTGTTAGGTGACTGACATGGGATGCTAAGAGCTGATCATTGGAGTGTATATACCAATAGTACATACATCTAAAAGCTGTATATTGTACGAGTACGAATACGGGTGCATACGAGTAGAATTGTTGATGAAACTGAACGAGGATGTAATTGTAAGCATTTTTGTTAAGTAGAAGTATTTTGATAAGTGTATTGAAGTCTTTCAAAAGTGTATAAATACATATTAAAACACTACATGTGTATACATGATGTTTTGCGAGGTGTATATAAAATAGTTATTAATTTTAGCAGAAAACACTATTAAATACGATACAATTTTACACAAGATATTTATTTATTTATAGAATGGATATACTTAAAACTTGCTACAACACTTATAGGCAGTGTACCTAATCGTACAGTAGTGTAGTTTTTAGTAAGTCCGGTTCGTTCCACAGGGAAATCTTTAAACAAAGCTCAACGCTATATTAGTTTACTTTTATAAAAATACAAATATATATATAAGTAATATTATTATTATAAAGGGGGGTTTTTACCGTTTAATGACCGGTTTGTCGATTTTAAGACTTTAGTCGCAGTTAAAACCTAATGTAAAATATTAAATAAATAAAAGACTTAATTTAAAGCGTAAAGTAAATAACGATAATGAAATTGCGAATAATAAAAGTACGATAAAATAAACTTACGATAATTAAAAAGTACGATAATTAAAAGTGCGATTAAATAACAATAAATAAAAGTGCGATAATTAGAAGTGCAATTAAATATAAAATAAAGGAAATTAAATATGAAATAAAAGAATTATGCTTATTTAAACTTCCGTAATCATGATGTTCGACGTGTTGATTTTAGTTTTATGCCCATGGGTTAATTGTCCTTTGTCCTGGATTATTTAATATGTCCGTCTGGTTTTTGTCCATAACAGTCCATCAGTCATAAATATAAAGTGCGAGTGTCCTCATCAAATTATTCTTATACCCGAAGTTAAATATTCCAACTAATTGGGGATTCGAATTGTAACAAGGTTTTAATACTTTGTTTAATGAATACACCAGGTTATCGACTGCGTGTAAACCAAGGTTTTACTACTTTGTTAACAATTACACCAATTACCCTTGAATGTAATTTCACCCCTGTTTTAATTATTCTAGTGGCTATTAATCCATTCCCGTGTCCGGTTAAATGAACGATTATTCGTACATATAAATACCCCGCCCATCGTGTCCGATCGAGTGTATATGGTAATTTATAGGGACGCCCAATTGTAAATCTTTATATTAACATTAACAAACTATCATTTAGTTAAACAAATATAAAGCCCATTAATAGCCCATAGTCTAATTTCCACAAGTGTCGTTCTTTTGTCCAAACCCCAATTATGGTACAAAGCCCAATTACCCACTTTTAGTAATTAGCCCAACATCATGATTACTTCGTTTTAAATAAGCATAATAATAACTTAGCTACGAGACATTAATGTAAAAAGGTTGAACATAACTTACAATGATTAAAAATAGCGTAGCGTTACACGGACAGAATTTCGACTTACACCCTTACAACATTCGCTAACATACCCTTATTATTAGAATTATAATTAAAATTAAAATTAAAATATAAATTATATATATATATATATATATATATATATATATATATATATATATATATATATCGTATAGATAGAGAAGAGAGAAAATAGAATATGAAAAATGATCATAATTCGGTTTGCTTTATAGCCAGAGTTGAAATTTGGGGCTCCGCGACTCGCGGCAAAAGCCTCTTCAAATTATTGAGGGTGATTTGTGTGAAAATGATTAAATTTTTACCAAAGTTTCCAAATATATTGGCGTTTGTTTGCTGAATGATAAATGGTGCACATCATTTGTTCATTCCGTCTTGTTGTTATTTCACATATATTTTGCATCTTGTCGTCAAAATTAGTTGCTTTTGCTGAACTTAATGCCAGTCTTTGAAAATGCGTTGTTTTACCCTGTTGTGTACATAAGATAAACTGCAAACATATATACATATTTTTGAAGTTTGGTATATTACCCCACGTTCAAAAATTATTAAAATCTAAGAATAAAAGTTAGATAATTATAAAAATGATTACAATATTAACAAAAGTATTAAACGTATCAATAATTACAAATTACAAAATAAAAAAAAATAATAAGTAAACTAAGGATGATATTGGTACCAATAGGGGTTCCAGGCATAACCATAAGTGCTATAGAATGCTTCGACAGGGTCATACGTAGGATATGGTGGCTGCATCTCTATCGACCAAGGAGGGAAGACGGGTTTTGGTGTAGGAATATAGTTTCTACCTATATGCTGGCAATGAGCTATGATATGGTTCTGATGAACTTGCCAATCTTCAAATGCTCTCTGTCTAGCATTTTCGTATTCTTGAGAAGCTATAAACCTATGCATTTCTTGCATCTCATTCCCCCCTCCTACATTACCTTGCTGCTGGTTTCTCTCCACCTGTGGATGTCTACCATGGTATCGTACTGCGGCGTTATTTCGCCTCTTCAAAACTTTCGCACCATGGTATACATTTAAACCTATAGTATCGCGGGGTTCCGGCTCTTCTAGTAATAATCCCCCCCGACTTATATCCACACCGAGATATTCACCAATCAAAGTAATAAAAATACCACCTCCTATTATGCTATGTGGTCGCATCCCCCGAACCATAGCTGATAAATAATAACCCACACAATATGGTATACTTACAGCGCTCTGTGGGTCTCGAATACACATATGGTAAAACAAATCCTGTTCATTTACTTTTTCCTTGTTTTTACCCCTTTGTGTAATCGAATTAGCTAAAAACCTATGTATCACTCTTAATTCGGCTCTATCTATATCCAAATAAGAGTAATTTCCCCCTTTGAAACGGTGATGGCTTGTCATTTGACTCCACACACCGTGTGTATCAAAATTCTCATCTATCTTTCTACCGTTTAGTATCAATCCTCTACAATCGGCAGACGCTAACTCCTCAGGCGTATATATACGTAAAGCCTGAGCCATGTCCAGTAAAGACATGTGTCGCATCGAACCGCCTAACAAAAATCTAATAAAAGAACGATCGGTTAAACTAGCTACCCGATCATTCAACTCTATACTACATAACAACTCTTCACACCATACTTTATATACAGGTCTGCGTATGGTGAATAAACATATCCAGTCATTAAAAGAAGAATTACCATACCTCTATACAAGTAATTCCCTAATTGGCCCGGCCAATTCTACAGCTTCTAAGGGTCCCCATTCTATGACCCTCGGTACCTCAACAACCTTGGAATGAAGAGTATGCAAACCCCGTTGATATTTTGGATAATCTATCCAAAGTCTGTCAAATCTCAGGTTCGGGTGCAACTCTTCCAAATGCATATCGGAAAAGGTCATGACTGGATGAGGTACATCCTGCTTGTAGTAGTTATCCACCTCCTGTTGTTCCAAATTCTCAGCAGGAGCATTGCGGGCTTGGGATGAAGATTCACCCCTTTCATTCTGCAAAACACATCAAACACAATTTTTGTGCATCCAAATATGCATTAGTGTCAGCAAAATCATTAATCAAAATAATTACAATGACATTATCAATTTATATCAAACTTAAGCTTATTTTCACATTTTTATCAAATCTACACTTTTTCATATAAGCATATACGAAAATGTTCGCCAAGTTCATAAGCATTCAACTCAAATAACATGTCAAAATAATCATTACTAGCAATTAAACAAGTCTCAAATGGCATTATCTTTCAAAAATCAAGTTCATGAATTTTAGACTTGAAAAAGTCCACTTTAATTCTCAAAATCATGTTTAGGCTCAAAGTTTGGATCATTTAACTACCTAGACATGTTACACTACTCAATTTAGCAACAATTCATGACAAAAATCGGCCATAACCTGTTTATATCAAAAAGCCCCAAATTGCTCAAGAACACAAACCCTAGATTATTCAAAATTTGAAGTTTAAGGCTTCTAATCATGTTAAACAGCATCAATCTAGGTTATACAAGCATAATACATAAACAATTTAAGTCTAATTACACTAAAAAGCATCAAAATCATATTGGGGAAAAAATAGCTCAAGAACACCAAAATTCGGATTAAATGGTGTTTAGGTGTAGAAATTTACCGTTTTTCTTGAGTAATTCTTAGATAGCATCCTTCTCAACATGATTTTAGCAAAAAATTTGGTGATTAACGGTTAAAAATTGGTATTTTTGGGGTGTTTTTGGGTGGTTTTTCGGGGTTTTTCGCAGCAGTTTTCGGGTGTTTTTGTGTGGGGGGAGTGAACTGATCGTTCAGCTCTTTATATTTTTTTTCTGATTTTCGGTCCCTCCGCGAGTCGCGGAGATTTAAGCACCAAACTCCGCGAGTCGCGGAGTTTGGTAATTTTTTTTTTTTTTTTTTTTATAATCATTAACTTATTAAAACAATTAAGTAATTAATTTTAAAATTTTGTTTCCCTTGTTATTTAGGACGAGGTTGTTTCGGATCGATGTCCTAGTCCGTCCTTCGACAAAATTTTAAAATTTGTCTTTTGGTAGCGATTGTTTTAAAAGCTAAGATTTTTGGGTTTTTTCAATGTTTTTGGCATACTCTAATTCAATAAGATTAAAAATAATGATAATAAAAGTTCTCGTCCCTCCCTCGGGTAAAGCAATTTCGGTTCAAAGACCTAGTCTTCAACTTACGACGAATTTTAAAAATCATATTTTTAACTTAATGAGATAAAGTAAATTTTTGTTTTTAAATTCACACAACTTAAATATAAAATTCAAAATTAAAATTAAAAATTAAAAATTCACACCAAACTTAATTTAAAAATTCATATTATAAATTCATACCAAACTTATATTAATTTTTCAAATATTTACAATTTTAAATATATTGTTTTTACAAAATTTACAATATTAATTTAAGATTTAAATATTAATTTTAAAAACATGGTAAAAATAAAAAATCTTTTTGGCTTTTTATCCCACTTTAATCAATCAAATATTATCAAAAATATGCGCCCCTCTTTTCGGTAAAGTAATTTCGGTTCCAAGACCTAATTTGACTCATGACGAATTTTTGAAATATTTTGGGTTGATTGATTAAAGATATTTATACCTTAAGAATAAACGTTAAATTTCGCAGTGATGTAATAAATTTTTGAATGATATCAATAATTTCGGTCGCCAAACCTAATTTTATTTAATACCAATTTAATACTTTTTAGCGAACAAATTAGCGTTTATTATCAAAAGGTTAAAAATAAAAATAAAAATAAAAACTGTACAGACATACCTGTGAAATAGATTTCTTAGTTATATGATCTATTCCATTCATAAGATAGTCGGTTTAATTGGTTTTCCATTGCTACATAAGCGTAACCTCGAGCATTCAGTGTCTTTTCTTCTAAACATATGAACGGTCCGTCTCTGCATAAAGTAACAAATTCGGTATTTGAATAGGTTTGATTATTTGAACATTTACCTCCATGTGACCATTTTCCGCATTTGTGACATCTTTCTAGGTGTCGTGCTCTTCTTTTTGCTGCGGATTTTGATTTTCCTTTACCAAATTGTAACTTATTATCTTCGCATCTGGATTCTTTTCTAACTCCGTCCATTCTTTCTCTGATTACTGATACTATTTCACTCGGTAGTATGTCATTATTTCTTTTAGTGATCAAAGCGTGTAGCATTAGACCATGGTTTAGTTCACAGGCAGTCTTCATTTTGTAAAAACCTAAAAAAAATAAAAATTCAGAATGGGGGGAGAAGACTAGTTCTTTAGGGTCTGCTAGGGAAAGACCATTCGGGTTCCATTTTCGAGAACTACACGAAAACAGACAATCTAACTCTAACAGAAATACATATTATCCTTTAAAGACTTGATTCTCCCCACACTTAGTTAGCTGTGGTATCGAAATTGTGATTAACTTCGTTGTCGACTTCCATCGGACCATGTATGTAATGTTTAACTCTGTGACCATTAACTTTAAATTCAATCCCATTTGAATTTATCAATTCTATCGTTCCGTATGGGAAAACTCTTTTGACTATGAATGGTCCAGACCATCTTGATTTCAATTTTCCAGGAAATAGCTTGAATCGTGAATTGAAAAGAAGAACTCTGTCTCCTTCTTTAAATTCTTTTGAACTTCTGATTCTTTTATCATGCCATTTCTTCGTTCTTTCTTTATAGATTAACGAATTTTCGTATGCTTCATGTCTTAATTCTTCTAATTCGTTTAGTTGACTTAATCATAGACGTCCGGCTTCATGTAAATCAAGATTACATGTCTTCAAATCCCAAAATGCTTTGTGTTCAATTTCTACTGGAAGATGACATGCTTTTCCATAAACAAGTCTAAAAGGTGTGGTTCCAATTGGAGTTTTGTAGGCTGTTCTAAAAGCCCAGAGTGCATCCTCCAATTTAATGGACCATTCCTTCGGATTTGATCCTACGGTTTTCTCTAGAATACGTTTTAAAGCTCGGTTGGTATTTTCAACTTGTCCACTTGTTTGTGGATGATATGCGGTGGAGATTTTATGAGTTACTCCATATCTTTTAAGAACTTTCTCAAGTTGATTATTACAGAAATGAGTACCCCGATCACTTATTAAAGCTTTCGGTGTTCCAAACCTTGCAAAAAGACGTTTTAAAAAGTTGACTACAACTCGTGCATCGTTAGTTGGGAGAGCTTGTGCTTCCGCCCATTTAGATACATAATCAATGGCTACGAGTATATATAGATTATTATGAGATTTTGGAAATGGACCCATAAAGTCAATACCCCAAATGTCAAATACTTCACATACTTGGATGACATTTTGTGGCATTTCATCACGTTGACTTATTTTTCCGGCCCTTTGACATGCATCACAGGATTTGCAAAGAAGGTGTGCGTCTTTGTAAATTGTAGGCCAATAGAATCCAGCTTCATAAACTTTTCTTGCTGTTAGTTGAGGCCCATAATGCCCTCCTGTTGGTCCTGTGTGACAATGGTTTAAAATTTTACTAGCTTCATCTCCAAATACACATCGGCGTATTATTCCATCGGGACAACTTTTAAACAGATGTGGATCTTCCCAGAAATAGTGTTTTATATCACTGAAGAATTTCTTTCATCTTTGGTACGATAATCCTTTTTCAAGGAATCCACAAACTAAGTAGTTTGCATAGTCTGCAAACCATGGGATTTCTTTATAACCTATCTTCAATAGATATTCATCAGGAAAGTTGTCTTGTATGGCTGATTCATTTAGAACTTCTAATTCGGGATTTTCAAGACGAGAAAGATGATCAGCGGCGAGATTTTCTGCTCCTCTTTTATCTCGGATTTCAATATCAAACTCTTGTAAGAGTAAGATCCAACGGATTAATCTTGGTTTAGCATCTTGTTTTGAAAATAGGTATCTAAGAGCAGAATGGTCGGTATAGACCACCGTTTTTGCTAGAACGAGATATGATCGAAATTTGTCAAAAGCAAAGACAATAGCAAGGAGTTCTTTTTCAGTAGTAGTATAGTTCGTTTGTGCTCCTTGTAATGTCTTACTAGCATAATATATAGGTTGAAATCGTTTTTCAATCCTTTGTCCTAAAACGGCTCCCATTGCAAAATCACTTGCATCGCACATTAGTTCAAATGGTAGATTCCAATTTGGTGTTATCATGATCGGCGCATTAGTGAGTTTCTCTTTAAGAATATTAAAAGATTTGATACATTCATCTGAAAAGATGAATGGCGCATCCTTTTCTAGGAGTTTATTCATAGGAGTGGCAATTTTAGAAAAATCTTTTATGAAACGTCGGTAAAAACCGGCATGCCCTAGAAAACTCCTAACTCCTCTAACATTTGTGGGATGTGGAAGTTTAGCAATTACATCTACTTTAGCTCTATCCACTTCAATTCCTTCTTTTGAAATTTTATGTCCAAGAACGATGCCTTCTTTAACTATGAAATGGCATTTCTCCCAATTAAGTACTAGATTTGATTTTTCGCATCTAATTAGCATTCGTTCCAGATTAACTAGACATGATTTAAATGTATCACCGAAGACTGAAAAGTCATCCATGAATACTTCCATGCATTCTTCTATCATGTCATGAAAAATCGCCATCATACACCTTTGAAAGGTTGCAGGGGCGTTGCAAAGTCCAAATGGCATGCGTTTGTAAGCAAAAGTACCATAAGGGCACGTGAATGTGGTTTTCTCTTGGTCCTCGGGTGCTATTGGAATTTGAAAATATCCGAAAAATCCATCTAGAAAACAATAGTAACTATTTCCGGCTAATCTTTCCAACATTTGATCTATGAAAGGTAAGGGAAAGTGATCTTTTCTGGTGGCGTCATTTAATTTTCTATAATCAATACATACACGCCATCCTGTTACAGTCCTAGTAGGAATAAGCTCATTTTTCTCATTTGTAATGACAGTCATGCCACCCTTCTTAGGCACGCATTGAACTGGGCTTACCCATGGACTATCAGAAATTGGATATATCAAACCTGCATCTAGCAGTTTAATAATCTCTTTCTTAACTACATCTTGCATATTAGGATTTAGTCTTCGTTGGCGTTGCACATACGTTTTATGACCTTCTTCCATAAGGATTTTATGTGTGCAATACGAAGGACTTATTCCTTTAATATCATGAATCTTCCTTGCAATGGCTGGTTTATGAGCTTTCAACACAGAAATGAGTTGTGATTTCTCATTTTCAGTAAGAGAAGACGATATTATTACAGGTAATTCAGATTCACCATGTAAATAAGCGTATTCCAAATGATTTGGAAGTGGCTTTAACTCTAATTTTGGAGGTTCTTCTATCGATGATTTATATCGATATCTGTCTTCTTCTTTTAGCATTTGAATTTCTTCTGTTGTTGGTTCATATCCATTAGCTATAAGTGTAGCTAACATTTCAGCTTCATCAATTGGTTCATTACCTTCTCCTAAAGAACATTCTCCTGTTCCTTGTAATTCTGGAAATTCTTCTAATAATTCTGCATGTGCATCTATAGTTTGAATATAATAACATGTATCATCTGCAGATTGTGGTTGTTGCATTGCTCTATCAACTGAAAAGGTAACACTCTCATCCTCTATACTTAGGGTCAATTTCTTACCGAACACGTCTATCATTGCTTTAGCCGTGTTTAAGAATGGTCTTCCTAATATTAGAGGAACTTGAGAATCTTCTTCCATGTCTAAAACAACAAAATCTACTGGAAATACTAAAGTACCAACTTTAACTAGCATGTTCTCCATTATCCCTCTAGGATATTTTATTGATCTATCGGCTAGTTGTATGCTTATTCTGGTTGGTTTCAATTCTCCAAGGTCTAGTTTAGTGTATAGTGAATACGGCATTAGATTTATACTAGCACCTAAGTCTGCCAATGCTTCTATTGAACTAAGACTACCCAGAAAACATGGAATTGTGAAACTTCCTGGATCAGATAGTTTTTCTGGTATCTTATTCAACAGCACTGCTGAACAATTAGCATTCATAGTAACAGCCGAGAGTTCTTCCATTTTCTTTCTATTTGAGATTAGATCTTTCAAGAATTTAGCATATCTTGGCATTCCTGAAATCACATCAATGAAAGGAAGATTTACATTTATCTGTTTAAACATATCCAAGAATTTGGATTGCTCGGCTTCAAGTTTCTCTTTCTTCATTTTACTCGGGTAAGGAAGTGGTGGTTGGTATGGTTTAACATAAGGTTTATCCTTAACTGTGTTATTTTCATTAACCTTTTCAACTACCGGTTCTTTTTCCTTATCTTGATCAGGTTGTGGTTCTTGTGGAGTAGGAATAGTTTCATCAGAAGTTATAGGTATTTCAGGTGGTTTAAGTGTTGTACCACTTCTTGTGGTAATAGCTTTAGCTGTTTCGTTCCGGGGGTTAGCATTTGTATCACTAGGTAGACTTCCCGGTTTTCTTTCACCTATAAACCTTGCTAGGTTACTTACTTCTTGTTCCAGATTTTGAATAGAAGCTTGTTGATTTCTAAATGCTTGAGCATTTTGTTCATTGGTTTGTTTTTGAGATGTGAAAAACTGCGTTTGAGTTTCAACTAGCTTCGTCATCATATCTTCTAAATTCGGCTTTTTATCATCGGTTTGTTGTGGTGGTTTGTTTTGAAAATTTGGTCTTTGCTGATTGTAAGTATTATTGGATACTTGTTGATTGCTAGGACCTTGTTGGTTGTTGTATGGAATATTTCGGTTATAATTCTGATTTTGATTGTAAATCGGTCTTGGCGGTTGATAATTATTCTGATAATTATTTCCAGGCCTTTGGTTTATGTATGAAATATTCTCTCTTTGTTCCATTGTTAATTCAATACTGAGACAATCTTTTGTCAAATGTGGTCCTCCACACTGCTCACAACTAATTCGTATTGAGTGAATATCTTTAGTCATCTTTTCCATTCGTCTTTCCACAGCATCTATCTTTGCGGAAATGGAATCTAAGTCATGGCTAGAATCGGCTCTAGCTGCTTTAGATGATCTAACGATGTCTTTTTCTTGATGCCACTCATGTGAGTGGGAAGTAGTATTATCAATAATTTTGTAAGCATCAGTTTCGGTTTTCTTCATAATAGAACCACCAGCTGCTATATCTATATCTTTTCTTGTAGTGATGTCGCATCCTCGGTAGAATATTTGTACTATTTGACAGGTGTCTAAACCATGTTGCGGACATCCTCTTAATAACTTTCCATATCTTGTCCACGCCTCATATAGAGTTTCATTTGGCTTCTGTGTGAACGTAACAATTTCTGCTTGAAGTCTTACGGCTTTAGATGCAGGAAAGAATTGTTTAAGAAATTTGTCAATTAAAACGTCCCATGTATCGATCGCCCCTTCAGGTAATGATTCCAACCAATCTTTGGCTTCTCCCTTTAAAGTCCAGGGAAATAACATGAGATATATCTGTTCATCCTCCACTTCTCGTATTTTAAATAGTGTGCAGATTCTATTAAAGGTACGTAGATGTTCATTTGGATCTTCCTTCGGCGCACCACTAAATTGGCATTGATTAGTCACCATGTGTAGAATTTGTCCTTTGATTTCATAATCTGGCGCATTAATGTCTGGATGAGTAATTGCGTGACCTTGGCCAGTGCGTTTAGCTCTCATTCGGTCTTCCATACTTAAAGGTTCCAGATTCTCCATAATTGAATTTGTTGAATCGGTATCACTAGATGATTCTGATTTAATAGTTCGTTCCTCAACAATCTCTGTTTGAATGATTGGTGGTTCCGGAGGAAAGTTTAATGGTTCAGGATCTACGAACCGTTCCTGAATATTCTCTGGATTCTCAATTGTGAGGTTGGGTTCAAAAAATGGATTATCGGAAATTTGAACTGAAGTACTTGGTCGACTGGATGACGATTCTAAAGAAAAATCAACGGTGGTTATATTTGCTAAATGTCTTGATCTAGTTACAGGTGGTGAACGTACAAAAGGTGATGAACGTCTTGCTCGGTGCATTCACTGAATATCCTATTAGTTTTAAAAAGGAAAGAAAAATTATAATAAGTTATCCAATCAATAGACTTTTCTGATTTTGCCCACGTTTTGAATAGCCAAAAGATGCAGCAGAGGGGCAGGATTCGTTTGGTCTCAATATAATTGAGGACTGTTTGGCTCCAATAACCCGGTCCACGTACAAATCCAACTATTACTACGAACCAGAAAATTTTGATGTCTATCAATTTAACCACTTAAAATAAATTTTCGTAATTTTAAGAAATTTAGATAAGAAGTAGAAAAAATTCTAAGTCCTAAAAACTAGAATGGCGAGAAATAAGAGAGAAAAAGAGTTCGTCGAAAAAGGTTGAAAAAGAAAAAATGGTTGAAAAATAAAAGGTGACGGAAAAATAAAAGAAACTTATAAAAACTTAAAAATACTTGACTAACCTAATCTTATTACTACAACTAACTTAAAATTATAATCGCAAATTGAAATTACTAATTGGAATGATAATTGATACATAGTAAAAGGTCTAAAAATATTAAAGCTTACAGGAAAAACTAAATCCCAAATAGAAATAACTTAAAAAGAAACTAAAACTTAAAAAGGCGTCGCAAAATTCTAAAGCACCTAAATCTTAGTCTAAAGAAAAAGCACTTAAGGAATTCTACGGCAAAGCCTAAAAATCTAGGAGTAAAAATAACTATAGCAAAAACTAAGTTTAAAATTAAATATGAGCTAAAAATACAAATATTACGCTACAACGATTAAAAAGGGACAAAATATAAAAATATACAAAAAATTGTAAAAAGTACAATTTTTATAAAAATATTATTTTTATATTATTTATTTAATAAAACTACTAATTTTACAATTTAATAAAACTAATTAATACTAAATACATAAATTAAATAAAAAGTAAAAATAAAACTAAAACTAATAATAATAATAATAATAATTAGGTTTAAATAATAATTATAATTAATAATAAACCGTAATTAATGCTGAATTAGGGTTTTTTGTCGCCTGTCAGAAAGGCTCCGCGAGTCGCGGCATTTATTGCATCAAACCCCGCGAGTCGCGGGGTTCCAGAATTCAGCTGACAGGTTTGAATTTTTACGCGTTTTTCTTTATTTATTTATTTTTTTTTTTTATTTTCTGTTTTCTGTTTTTTAATTAAATAAAAGATATTAAAACTTATATTTTTATAAACTAAAATAAAAATAAAGAAACTTATAAAACTTAAATATTTAACAAAATCTTAAAAATACTTATATTTTTGTTTTTCTTTTTATATTTTCGAATTTTTAAAACGTATTTTTACAAAAACGAATTTTAATAAAAGTAAGCTAAAAATCTTTTTTTTTTTTTTTTTATATTAGCGTTGCGCTTCCGGCTTTTAAGATGATCCCCGGCAGCGGCGCCAAAAATACTTGATGTTTTGCGAGGTGTATATAAAATAGTTATTAATTTTAGCAGAAAACACTATTAAATACGATACAATTTTACACAAGATATTTATTTATTTATAGAATGGATATACTTAAACCTTGCTACAACACTTATAGGCAGTGTACCTAATCGTACAGTAGTGTAGTTTTTAGTAAGTCCGGTTCGTTCCACAGGGAAATCTTTAAACAAAGCTCAACGCTATATTAGTTTACTTTTATAAAAATACAAATATATATATAAGTAATATTATTATTATAAAGGGGGGTTTTTACCGTTTAATGACCGGTTTGTCGATTTTAAGACTTTAGTCGCAGTTAAAACCTAATGTAAAATATTAAATAAATAAAAGACTTAATTTAAAGCGTAAAGTAAATAACGATAATGAAATTGCGAATAATAAAAGTGCGATAAAATAAACTTACGATAATTAAAAAGTACGATAATTAAAAGTGCGATTAAATAACAATAAATAAAAGTGCGATAATTAGAAGTGCAATTAAATATAAAATAAAGGAAATTAAATATGAAATAAAAGAATTATGCTTATTTAAACTTCCGTAATCATGATGTTCGACGTGTTGATTTTAGTTTTATGCCCATGGGTTAATTGTCCTTTGTCCTGGATTATTTAATATGTCCGTCTGGTTTTTGTCCATAACAGTCCATCAGTCATAAATATAAAGTGCGAGTGTCCTCATCAAATTATTCTTATACCCGAAGTTAAATATTCCAACTAATTGGGGATTCGAATTGTAACAAGGTTTTAATACTTTGTTTAATGAATACACCAGGTTATCGACTGCGTGTAAACCAAGGTTTTACTACTTTGTTAACAATTACACCAATTACCCTTGAATGTAATTTCACCCCTGTTTTAATTATTCTAGTGGCTATTAATCCATTCCCGTGTCCGGTTAAATGAACGATTATTCGTACATATAAATACCCCGCCCATCGTGTCCGATCGAGTGTATATGGTAATTTATAGGGACGCCCAATTGTAAATCTTTATATTAACATTAACAAACTATCATTTAGTTAAACAAATATAAAGCCCATTAATAGCCCATAGTCTAATTTCCACAAGTGTCGTTCTTTTGTCCAAACCCCAATTATGGTACAAAGCCCAATTACCCACTTTTAGTAATTAGCCCAACATCATGATTACTTCGTTTTAAATAAGCATAATAATAACTTAGCTACGAGACATTAATGTAAAAAGGTTGAACATAACTTACAATGATTAAAAATAGCGTAGCGTTACACGGACAGAATTTCGACTTACACCCTTACAACATTCGCTAACATACCCTTATTATTAGAATTATAATTAAAATTAAAATTAAAATATAAATTATATATATATATATATATATCGTATAGATAGAGAAGAGAGAAAATAGAATATGAAAAATGATCAGAATTCGGTTTGCTTTATAGCCAGAGTTGAAATTTGGGGCTCCGCGACTTGCGGCAAAAGCCTCTTCAAACTCCGCGAGTCGCGGAGAATGTATTTACAGCTCAGTCCTTGGAGTTTTCTCTGCCGACGGTTTTTTATATATAAATATAATATATATATAATTAATATAATTAATTATATATTATATTATATTTATATACATAGTTAACTTGTAATTTTTAGTCCGTTGCGTCGAGCGTTAAGAGTTGACTCTGGTCCCGGTTCCGGATTTTCGAACGTCCTTGCGTACAATTTTATATTTTGTACTTTGCGTTTTGAATCTTGTACTCTTGTAATTTCGAGACGTTTCTTATCAATAATTGGAACCTTTTTGATTGTCTTTTGTACTTTTGAGCTTTTTGGTCGTTTGCGTCTTCAATTCGTCGAATCTGTCTTTTGTCTTCACCTTTTATTATTTAAACGAATATCACTTGTAAATAGAACAATTGCAACTAAAAGCTTGTCTTTCTTGAGGAATAATGCTATGAAATGTATGTTCGTTTTTAGCATTATCAATACATTTTAACTGAGTCGTTAAGTCATCGTTAGTCGTTACATGTAAGTGTTGTTTTGAAACCTTTAGGTTAACGATCTTGTTAAATGTTGTTAACCCAATGTTTATAATATAAAATGAGATTTTAAATTATTATATTATCATGATATTATCATGTATGAATATCTCTTAATATGATATATATACATTAAATGTCTTTACAACGATAATCGTTACATATATGTCTCGTTTAAAAATTATTAAGTTAGTAGTCTTGTTTTTACATATGTAGTTCATTGTTAATATACTTAATGATATGTTTACTTATCATAGTATCATGTTAACTATATATATATATATCCATATATATGTCATCATATAGTTTTTACAAGTTTTAATGTTCGTGAATCACCGGTCAACTTGGGTGGTCAATTGTCTATATGAAACATATTTCAATTAATCAAGTCTTAACAAGTTTGATTGCTTAACATGTTGGAAACATTTAATCATGTAAATATCAATCTCAATTAATATATATAAACATGGAAAAGTTCGGGTCACTACAACTTTGTCCTTCCTCTTCTCTTTGATTCTGTAGGGAACAACCAAAACACCACCGACCACACCACATCACCACCACAGTCACCTTCTATCTCTCTCTTTATTTTATTTTATTTTTTTCTGTTGAAACCCACTAAAAACGAACCTGCAACTGCTATTATTGTTTGTTGCTACTGCAGTATCTATTCTATTTCTACTACTGTAGTTGACGAAGAAGATGATGAGGTACTGTTACGATGATAATGGTGGAATAATGATATTCTATTGCTACTGCAGTACTGTTACGATGAAGGTGAGTGGAAGTAACGAGTAAGATAAAGGTGGTGATTAGAATATCACGATGATCGTGAAATGATGATTGTATATATATTTTTTTTTCGAACATGATGATATGGTGATTTGCTGATGATGATATGGTGATTTGCTGATGATGATATAGTGATATGATGATGATGAATAGTTCTGGGTTGTTGTTCAAAAAGAAGATGAAAACATAAATAGGTTAAATAGAATTCTGTAAGGAATTAATTCAGAAAAACGAAATGGTCTAGCTGGTTAAGTGTGTTGTTGGGTTAACAGGAGTTCCTGTGTTCGAATCTAGGCCACTGCAATTCTTTTTAATTTTAACAATAGAAGCTGCTGGGCTAGCTGTGTGAAAACTTGGGCCTGTTGGGCTCATTAATGATGTCGGACTGGGTTATTAAATTCTAAAACGAGATCAAAAGAAATCATGTATCAGTTAGTTTAGAGAGAAACTTATGGAGCGTTGGTTTAAGGTTGTTTATGTTTAACGAGAGGTCTTGGGTTTGAGTCCGGGCAGCGGTGTTTTTATTTTTAAAAGCCTATTCTCTTGAGGTAGTATTATTATTATCATTATTATCCTTATTATTATTTATTATTACTAATAATTAATATTGTGTTTATGATAAAAAAAATACAAATAGATATAATTTATATTAAGAAATATTAAGATAAAAATGATTATGGTTATGATCATAGTTAAGATAATTACAATTGAAAAGATTAATTATATACACGATTATGAATAAGATAATATATAGATATAGTTATGAATATAATTATAATTAAGACATGATTAAATGAGATACCATTATTATTAAAAGTATCTTTTTTATTAAAAACTATCATTTTTATTAAGGCTATTATTATGATTAAAAATTATCATTATATTTAAAAGTATCTTTTTATTAAACTTATTATTATTATTATTATTATTATTATTATTATTATTATTATTATTATTATTATTATTATTATTATTATTATTATTATTATTATTATTATTATTATTAATATTATTATCATTACTAATAATATCATTAAGTAGCGTTATTAATATTATCACTATTATCATTAGAGTTAGAATTATCATGATTTTATCATTATTATTATTATTATTATCATTGTTTTAGTAATATTATAATAAATAAATGGTATTTATATATAAAAAAAATATTTTTACATATATCTTAACTATACTAATATTACATATTGATTTAACTAAAATGTTATTATTATAAAATATTAATTAAGTTATAAATAATAGATAAATACATTCTAATATAACCATATATATATATAATTATCTAAAATATATAAACTATGTATAATTAAACTATTTATTAATATAACATACAAATTATAAAGTATATTAATATTGTATATAAAACTTGTTTGAATGTTATTATATGTGTTAATATATATATATATAAATGATATAGGTTCGTGAATCCAAGGCCAACCCTGCATTGTTCAGTTTCGTCGTATGAATATTTTTACTACAAAATATTGGATTGTGAGTTTCATTTGCTCCCTTTTTAAATGCTTTTGCAATATATACTTTTGGGCTGAGAATACATGCGCAATTTTTTATAAATGTTTTTACGAAATAGACACAAGTAATCAAAACTACATTATATGGTTGAATGATCGAAATTGAATATGCCCCTTTTTATTTAGTCTGGTAATCTAAGAATTAGGGAACAGACACCCTAATTGACGCGAACTCTAAAGATAGATCTATCGGGCCCAACAAGCCCCATCCAAAGTACCGGATGCTTTAGTACTTCGAAATTTATATCATGTCCGAAGGAGGATCCCGGAATGATGGGGATATTCTTATATGCATATTGTGAATGTCGGTTACCAGGTGTTAATCCATATGAATGATATTTTTGTCTCTATGCATGGGACGTATGTTTATGAGAAATAGAAATATGAAATCTTGTGGTTTATTAAAATTATGAATTGATTATTTATGATAAACTAATGAACTCACCAACCTTTTGGTTGACATTTTAAAGCATGTTTATTCTCAGGTACGAAAGAAATCTTCCGCTATACATTTGCTCATTTTAGAGATATTACTTGGAGTCATTCATGACATATCTCAATAGACGTTGCATTCGAGTCGTTGCGTTCATCAAGATTATTATTAAGTCAATTTTAGTTAGATTTATTATGAAATGATATGCATGTCGTCAACTTCCGATGTAATGAAAGATTGTCTTTTCAAAAACGAATGCAATGTTTGTAAAATGTATCACATAGAGGTCAAGTACCTCACGATGTAATCAACTGTTGTGAATCGTTTATAATCGATATGGACTTCATCCGGATGGATTAGGATGGGTCTTGATAGTTAGTATCAAAGCGGTGGTCTTACAGAACCAGGTCTGCATTAGTGTGTATAACTGATAAGTCGTTAGGATGCATTAGTGAGTCTGGACTTCGACCGTGTCTGCATGTCAAAAGTTTTGCTTATCATTTCGTGTCGAAAATTACCTGATTATCATTCTTAGGGAATCATTTGATTATCATTCTTAGTCTGGACACGTTTTAATGCATTGACTGCTTGAATAGTGTATAGACAAAATTCATATCTTAGCGTATCTGTTATTGTTACCTTTGCCTGACAGCTTCCGTAGATTCCTGTGTAACTTATGGGATTTTAGTAATATATATATGCATATGTAAATTATGTATTGCAGGGTACTAATCTACATCCTATAATCTATTTCTTATCGAAAATCCTTCATCTGATCGTACGAGATGAATCCCTTAACCAGTTCGAGTCCCTTTGACTTCGATAGCTATTCCGATAGTTATTCCGATAACTATTCCAACATAGATATTCACCTAAGCTCCGAAGCGGTGTCACCAGAATGAATCAACCAATCATCCATCCCCAATTCATCTGATGGGTTTGTAGTCGACTTAATCAATGGAGACGCAAAGAAGGCGATCCTTTTCACCAACCGAATTTATCTCTTGGCGATGAACCTGAAGCACTTATCAGCGAACCAGTCCGAAACACCATATTTACCCTCAATTCCAGGATATCTCACAATGATTGTATGATATCCCAAAATTCCCAACCTTATTCATCCGCTTGTTCCAACCGACAATCATCCCGGAGTAATAGAAGAAGTCAACGAGCTTCGCGCTTGAATAATCAATTCGGAGAATATGGTGCAAAATGTACCAGCTTCAGCAACATCACCGGCACCAATAGTACCATCAGTAACAGCACCAGTGCCATTAACAATCCATGCTTCAATATCACTATCTGTACTTCGAGTATGATCTTCGTTCTACGTATCGTTCTACCTCATTTATCTTCGTTCGACATGGCGAATATGTAATCTCTAAAGTTTTAGAGATTATTTATTCTAGTTCCAACCGCAAACTAAATGAGTTTAATATTATATTAACTCATTAAATCCATGATTACATCTGAAGAAAATATATATGTATATATGTTTTCATAAAGATTGTAATTAAAAATTCTTTTGCACAAACTGTTAATGGTGAAAATATTTTAACGGGTAGGTAATACCCGAGGAATATTTAGATTTTACATTAATAAGTTACACTGTACATTCTTTCAATTCTGATTCAACGGTCATCTACTATCTTATTTACATCCACAGATATACGAATCCGTTCACCACAAAATAACCATTTCCATTCAATTTCATATTTGGATTTTGAACTATCAGAATTCAACAAGTGGCATAATGAAGAAAACATTGGATAAAATAAAATTTGTTAGAAACAAACAAATTAACTATGAGAAATTTTGTTAATAATCCACGCTAACTGTTCCTAGCTAATTGTTCCTAGCTAACTGATTACATTTTATTTAACGCAATTTAATTATCGCAATTTACATTCTCGCAATTTTATTTACAGTCATTTAATTTCTGTTATTTACTTTACGCACTTTATTTATCGTCATTTAATTTCTGTTATTTATTTTTACGCACTTTAAATATCGGGACACGTATACAAGGTTTTAACATATCATATCGACGCATCTATATATATTATTTGGAATCACCATAGGCACTCTATATGCAGTAATGATCGAGTTCTCTATACAGGGTTGAGGTTGATTCTATAATAATATATATACTTTGAGTTGTGATCGAGTCTGAGACGAATACGGGTCACGATACGTATTAATTAATTCGAATATTATATATTAAATTATATATGAATTATTGGACTGTTAATTATGGACTATCGACTGTGGACTAATGACATTGGACAATTAAAATAAATTAAAATATTGATTATAACATATGAAACTAAACAATTCTTCAAGTTGCCACTTGATTTCATCCTAAACCTCATTTGTATCTTCACAATTACGATCTGCGTTCACACCTTTCATGATTCTTGAAAACACCTCAATCGAGAGGATGAACCAACCGCACTTTACCTACAGAAGAAAAGATTTATGCATATAGTTATGCACATGAAAAATACTCGGAACCCTGAGTAAACGTTTAACACGCATCTGTGCTAGCTCCTTCGGCATTGCTATTACCAAAAATAACCATGCAATTCTTTTTCAAAGTAGCCAATTATGTCACAGCTTCAGCAAACTAATTTCAACTTTTCATTTGAATAAACCTTATTATAACTTTGATATATAAGTTTACCTTTCGTCATCGTTACCGGGGAACTTTTCATATTCCACCATGTTACCATCAGCGTTTAATCATCTAAAAACATAATTCTCTTGAAACCACTTCGAATTGATAACCAATGATTCAGATATGATAGCATTAAATGCAGAGGAAACAGCAAAATCGTAGATGGTCTAAACGGCCAACAGTTTGATAATAAAGAATAGAATGTTGGGAACGCTCGATAGAAAATTTGGTACTGAAAAACAGATTGAGCAAACCATGAAGGAGACCAAGGCCAAATACCAGGACCATACCATATATTCAAAGAATCTAGGTAATTCTGGATCCGATGAAACTTTCAACGAATATCTTGCTCAGTACTCATATTAAAATTTTGCTTAAAAATCTTTCTTCATCAATCATCGAACTTAGAAATCCCAAAATATCATCATAAATATCTTCGATATTTCTGAGGATATTTTCATAACTCTTCTTGTCCGAAATTAGTATCTCTTCGTGCTATCTGTATTACATCATAAAGGAAACCATTTTAGTTTCTAAATTTCTTTAAAATCGAGTTTAAATTATGAATGACTTCTGGAGTAGTGTTGGAAATTAATGCTTGAGTTAGTATAATATAATGACACTTGATCAACGTGATTATATTACAGTAAGTCATGCTGAGTGTCACGACCCGGAAAATTTTGACTAATTTTGAACCAAACTCTCGATACGATATTGTATTTTTGACACGATAAGAAAAGTTTGTTAGATTGAGTCTCAAAGATTTTGAAATATTTTATGAATACAATTACCTTTCGACTGTTCTCGATAATTCACGAACAATTATTTGTAAATAGATACATATATATATGTGTGTGTATATAAATGTGTATATAAATACTACTTGAAAATATATAAAATAGTATTTGTTTAAGAATATATAATATAGATATTTATGTGATAAAACTTGTTATTTAAAACTGATTATATATAGAGAGAGAGTAAATGAAAAATGAATGATTACGAGCTTAATTGGAAAATGTCGGTAACACTCGGTTGATGTTTTGTTAGTTTTAATATAGGTATAATACATGTTAGTGAGGGATTAAAATAAAAGTTGGACTGTAAATTGATTACGAAAATTTTAGATTTGTTAAAAATATTTTTACCTTTTTAAGTTTAAATATTAGTACTCCGTACATAATAATTGGAACATAAAATAAATAATTATAGAACCTTTTGTATCAGGTTTCAAACAGGTAATGAGTGAAATAATTAAATATATTTAATCTAAAAATTTGGGGATTTTTAGGAACACTTTTATCCGTAACTGTTTAGCAATGGACACAATATAATACTTCATGTTGAAAGTTGAAAGGACCCGTTCATATACATTATAAACGATTCACAATAGTTGATTACATTGCGAGGTATTTGACCTCTATATGATACATTTTACAAACATTGCATTCGTTTTTAAAAGACAATCTTTCTTTACATCGAAATTTGACAGGCATGCATACCATTTCATAATATCCACTATCCAACTATAAATTGATTTAATAATAATCTTTGATGAACTCAATGACTCGAATGCAACGTTCTTCGAAATATGCTATGAAAGACCCCAAGTAATATCTTTAAAATGAGCAAATGCACAGCGGAAGATTTCTTTAACACCTGAGAATAAACATGCTTTAAAGTGTCAACCAAAAGGTTGGTGAGTTCATTAGTTTATCATAATCATTTATTTCCATCATTTTAATAGACCACAAGAATTTCATTTCCAGTTCTCATAAATATACGTCCCATGCATAGAGACAAAAATAATCATTCATATGGTGAACACCTGGTAACCGACATTAACTAGATACATATAAGAATATCCCCTATCATTCCGGGATCCTCCTTCGGACATGATATAAATTTCGAAGTACTAAAGCATCCGGTACTTTGGATGGGGTTTGTTAGGCCCAATAGATCTATCTTTAGGATTCGCGTCAATTAGGGTGTCTGTTCCCTAATTCTTAGATTACCAGACTTTAATAAAAAGGGGCATATTCGATTTCGATAATTCAACCATAGAATGTAGTTTCAATTACTTGTGTCTATTTTGTCAAACATTTATAAAAGCGCATGTATTCTCAGTCCCAAAAATATAAAGGGTAAAAAGGCAAATGAAACTCACCATACTGTATTTCGTAGTGAAAATACATATAACGTCATTGAACTAGTGCAAGGTTGGCCTCGGATTCACGAACCTAAATTAATTATATATAATTATATGTTAGTCAATATTTGTCTAACAATTAGGTCAGGTCATAGTGTACCACAATCCTAATGCTCGAGACTAATATGCAAAAGTCAACAAAAGTCAATTTGACTCAAAATGATTTCCAAAATTTATACATGATTATAATATATTTTAAATATCGTCGTTTTATATTTTTAAATATTTTTAAAAGATTTATTAGAGTAAATAATATAATTCATTTATTAATAAATAAAATTTTATATTAAAATTTATATAATAAGATATAGTTTTATATATATTAAGTAATAAAATTTATAGGGTTCATTTAATATCATAAAGATAATATGATAGGTATTATTAAAGTAATTTATTACACGTAGTAAAATATGTTTGTATTACATATTTATTTGATAAAATAATATCTATAATGTTAGTAAGTAAAAGTTGTATTATTTTGTAATAATTATTATTATTATAAAAATATCAATATTTATAATTACTAAGATGATATTATGATAAAACGATAATTCTAATTATGATAACTTTAATATTTACGATAATTTTTAATATTATCTTTAAAATAATAATTCTATTTAAAATGATAATAAAAATGATATTTTATAGTAACAATGACATTTCTATTAAAATGATAATTTTTGTTAAAATGATAATTTTTGTTAAAATGATAGTTTTGATACTAACGATACTTTTAATAATAATAGTAATAACAATAACCATTTTTAAATAATGATATATATATATATATATATATATATATATATATATATATATATATATATATATATATTAATAATGATAATAATAATAATGATAATAATAATAATAATAATAATAATAATAATAATAATTACATAATAATAATAATAATTAGATAATAATAATAATAATACTAATTATAATTTTAATGATAATAACGATAGTAATAATAATAATAAAAACAATTTTTAATGATAAATCCTTTTATTGATAAAGATAATAATAATAATAATAATAATAATAATAATAATAATATTAATAATAATAATAATAATAATAATAATAATAAGATAAAACTAGAACGACGATAATAACGACGATAATAATAATCATTTGTAATAATAATACAAAAATTCGATGGACTATAACTTCAAATCCGTTCATCGAAATCATTCGATATCTAAATAAAAAGTTCTTAATTTTTCGCTAGCTTTCCAACGACATGCATATCTTATACCTTATCTCAGTCGCATATATAACTAATTCAGGATTCAACATAACCTAACTAAAGGCAATATCAAAAGTACAAATATGCATAATCCTATATACTCGAGCACTAGTCAGGGATACACTATTAGTATGTAAAAGTTAAATTATGAGTACTCACGTATCAATATTGAGAATCAATATTGCAGGAAAGGTACGTAGATGCAACGGAGATGATAAACACTATATTGACCTCATGAGCATACCCATGAACCATACCCAATCACCTCCATAGCTATAACCCATAATTTCCTTAATCCAATCCCACTCGAAAAACAATTTCGAAATCACTCGGACCGCACTCTGACGTAATATTTTATGTATACTAATAATATCTTGAAATAATACGGAGTAAATATATATATGTAAATCGATTGAGAGAGTTTAGAGAAAAATATTTTCAAGTTTCTATGAAATAATGAAACCTATTGAATTCTATTTATAATAGATTTTTGAATTATTAAAGTGAATTATTATAGTATGAATTATTAAAATGAATTATTAAAGTATGAATTATTAAAGTGAATTATTAAAGTATGAATTATTAAAGTGAATTATTAAAGTATGAATTATTAAAGTGAATTATTAAAGTATGAATTATTAAAGTGAATTATTAAAGTTAAAGTAAAGTAAAAATAAAGTAAAGGTAAAGTTTAAGTATAGTAAAAGTATAAAACTATGTACGTATAATACGCGTATAAATATATATAATATTAATTTAAATCGTTATATATATTTAATAAAATAAAATATAAATATCGTTATCTTTATCATACTGGTTAAGTAATCAGTTGTCAAAAGTGGTTCTAGATATTTATAAAAGTTATATACGTTTTAATAATAAAGTTCTTTTTAAACTGAAAACGTTTTTGTACGTTTGAAACTAAATCAAATAAATATAATAATTTTGTTTTCCAAAACCAAATATATTTTTAAGAATCATTTTGTTTAAAGGTTAAAATAATGGAAATCGTTATATCATAAAACGTTTTAGAAAAGTAGAATCATATATATTCATAATAGGTTTCAAGTTTTTAAATTACAGTCTGTTGGTGAAGCATGGGATAAAGTTCAAAGGTTAAATAAACGTATGAAATCATCTTAATGAAAAATGTCGAGTTACTTACTTGTCGATATCCAACATCTAAGTTAGTTATACTTCACGTTCTTACTTATAAATCACTTTACCATTTTCCGAATGTTGTAAAAAAGAATAGATTTCTTAAATCACAGTGGACCTCATAAAATAGACCCGTAATCATATCACAATGTATCTGATAAATTAATCATTTGATATTATCTTCTAATTCCATCGATAAACATATTGAAACAAATACGTTCATGTAAAGTATTATACGTTTAATACTTTATTAATATTCTCAAGTTATAATATATATATACATATATATATATATATATATATATATATATATATATATATATATATATATATATATATATATATAACGGTTCGTGAATCGTTGGAATTTGGTCGAGGTTATAATGAATGTATGAACACAATTTAAAATTCTTGAGATTTAACTTAACAAACTTTGCTTATCGTGTTGGAATAATATAAAGATAAAGTTTAAATTTGGTTGGAAATTTTCGGGTTGTCACAGTACCTACCCGTTAAAGAAATTTCGTCCCGAAATTTGATTGGAAAGGTCGTGAATGATAATAAGTATGTTTTCATGATGCATACAGGCTGAAAATTAGAGTTTTATCATCAGCGTATAATTTGGATAAACAATCCATTTATATGAAGAGTACGAATGAAGCTAACATAGAAGAGTGAAATGAGTAAGTGTAGATTCATCTTATCATTTGACGTAGATATGATTGATTTTCAGATTTCAAGGGATTTGAAGAAAATCTTTGTAATAAGATTTGATTCTCCGGTAACAAAGGGAATTAGGATCCGCTTTAAATGCGATCGTCCATTTTAATTGTTCTGTCGGAGATTTTCTTATAAATTCACCTCCTTCGTTTTCTTACAACTCACACCTTCTGTTGATGCATTTTATGCAAGTCCCTAGACATTTACCCACGTCCATTGCAGGTACAACAGTTTACAGGCCACCATGATCGTTCGTTATTATCCTATCCTTGTTTGTATGTGGTTACAGGAACTGCAAGAACGAGATTTGGATGTTTGACTATGTTAGACTTAGTCAGACGTCCGAGTGAAGCCTCACTCGTACGGATGATAGGCTCATACGCACGGTTGATGCTGAGCTAAGTCACAATTACAACCTAAATGAGAAGACACGAGTGAGTGATCACCCGTACGGCTGATGAAGCCAACTCATATGTGTGATGGATGAATCGTACGGGTGAGTCAATAGTAGGGGTATATAAAGTCTTATGTTCTTCGTTTTAAGTTAAGCCTCTCATTTGTTACACACACTCAGATCTGGTGAGCTCCTCCGATTCTCTCTCAACCCAAATCACCCAGGTGGTGAATAATAGCTCTAAGTGTTGATCTAATCACAATTGATTTAGTTATGGTATGACTAAATTAATCCCAAAAAGCTTAACCTATTCACTAGAGGGTTTGATTCACTTATTCAGTCATTGTGTGAGTTAAATCTGTTGATTTCTAAGTTCCTAGTCATGTTTCATCACCTTCTATTCTTTCCCCCTCAACTCATATTTTAAAGTATTCATCAATATGCTCCATCCAGTTCTGATTCTCGATATACTTTTAACTTTCATATCAGCCATTCTTCTTTTTCATCTACCGCCGGAAGAATCTATTTACTTCTACTATACTCTTGGGTTTATAGTGTTTCTAGTTCTCCCGTGTCTTTATATTGCTATATGCATCGATATATATGGTTTATAACTTTTGGTTTGTCGTTGGGCTTTATATCTTCCCTTATATTTCAAAGTCTCTGTTTCTATCTTCTATAATCATTGTCATCCACAGTTAATGCTCTCTTTTATTTGCTGCAATTTATACCCCAATTTCTATTTCGTAGTTTTGTCCTTTCGTTTCTTCTTCTTGCGATTAAGCACCGCTTGTAATGGTCCAGAATTTGCAGATATGAATTTTGAAATGAACATTGTTAATGTTCTAGGAAGAAAATTGTAATGGCACGATCTTGACTTGTCAAATTACCAGAATACCTCAGAAAAAGCCGAATCATCAAGAAATATTTTCTTGATATTTTAGAGGTTAAATAGAATACAAGAGTCGTATAACATGGCACATGATGATGTTATGATCTGTGAATCATCACGTTCCATTTAGAAACTCAGCATGAATTACTGTAATATAATCACGTTGATCAAGTGTCATTATATTATACTAACTCATGCTTCAGTTTCCAACACTACTTCAAAAATATTCATATTTTAAACTCAAAGGTTTACAGAGTATAAGAACTAAACAGTTTCCTTTCTGATGTAATACAGATAGCGCAAAGAGATAAATGATTCCAGATAAGAATAGTTATGGAAATATCTTCAGAAATATGGAGGATATTTATAATGAAAGATACGTTGATATCTTAGAATTTCTAATATCAGAGGATGATGAAGTATGTTGTCTGTAAGGGTTTAGTGTCAGGAGCAAGGTATTCGTTAATGACTTCAGCAGACACTGAATCATTTGGATTCTTTGAAGGCAGGTTCAGTCTTTGTGATTTGTCCACAGCCTCCTTCATACTTTGCTCAATCCGTTTTCCAGTTCCAAAACTTCTCTATTTCTGAGCTTTGCTAATACACTAATCTTTATCATCAAACTTTTTACTGCTAAGGTCGTTTACAGTTTTTGTTACTTCATCAACATTTCGAAAACTAGTTCGCGGTTCAGAGTGTTTTTCAGAAACTTCACATTCGAAGTATGTAAGCCTTGGAAATAGACGTTATGTATAACTGTTGGCGTCAACATGCTGTGAGATTTCAAAATACTGATTTCTAATTTCCAATGATTCATATGGCAATTCTCGTTACAAGAGGCAGATGAGTAAATGATGAGGTTTCGATAAATATAATGATTCTTCGGAATGCCCAAGATCAGTGAAGTTGTTGGTAAGTTTATTGCTAATGTGGTGGAATATGAAAGGTTCTCCGGTAACAAAAGGGTAATCACATATATCAAAATTATGATAAGGCTACTCCGAATGAAAAAATCGAAGTTGTCTTGCTGGAGCTGTGATATAATTTGCTACTTTGCAAAGGAATTGCAAGGTTATTTTTGCTAATAAATGCCAAAAGATCTGACACAGATATGTGTTGAATTATGACTTTGGTTTCGAGAGCTTTTTAAGTACATAACTGTGGGTAATATGTGGTTGGATCATCATCTCGATTGCTCATTATTTGAAGTGTCTTCAGAGATTTTCAAAGGGTTTGAACACAGATTGTAATCGTTTGTATACATTTGATGTTCTAACACACTTTTGAAGTCAAAGTATAGCTTTGAAAGATGTAGGAATCTAAAAGTGATGGTACCGGTTATATCTCAAATTGAATTCTGAGATTTTAAAATCAGAATATGTAATTGGGTTTGAATGAGTATGGTTGTTTTGATTTCTATAAAAGAATGTATATTATTGTGAAAGTAGGAAGTATAATTGATAATTTGCTTAATCTGATTCGAAGAATGTAACATATTAATTGTGAATTTATATATATCTCTCGGGTATTACCTACCCATTAAAAAAAATTTCACAATTAATATTTTGTACATAAGAATTTTATTACAGTCTTTATGAAAATATATATGTATATATTCTTCTCAGATGTAACATAGATTTTAATGAGTTAATACTAAATTAAACTCATTCGATTTACGGTTGGAACTAGAATTGAATAATTCCTTGAAGGCTTTAGAGGTTACATAAGTATTTCTTCAATAATATTGAAATTATGAATCAATACTTCGTTATTTGTTGAGATGTGATGTTGGTTTTTGTTAAATTCTTGTGAACTTCGCAAAGTACGAATGATGTTATCTGAAAAGTTTCGGTTACATCAATGATGAAGTGTAAAATCAAATATATACTTGATTTATTAGGAATTGGAATTTGTTGAATTGAGACAGAGATTGTAGTTAACGATGGTTAAGTCGTGGGTGAGGGACGTACATTATTGCATATTTGTAATATGAATTAACCGAGTAGTTAAGATTCACACACAATAGCTTAGCACGGAAAGATTTATTTTTTATTTCAAAGTATATATATATAAAATATATATATAATTTCTTCAGAGGGAATGAGTTAATTCTTCATAACTTGTTGATACAATATACACGTTATTGATTAGTAATGATGTAAACAGTGATTCTTGAACTGACGGAGTTTGTGATGTTATAGGTGTTGTTGATTCTGATGTTGACTGTACTGACGATGCTGGTGACGCTGACGGTACTGTTGATGCTATTGGTAAAACAAGTTTAACTTGTTAATCACACACCATTTTTGTCAGGGTTTCTACTCTTCCTTCTATCATTTTGGTTCGCTTAACTGATTTATGGTTAGGGCTATATTAGATAATCTCTAAGACTTTAGAGATTATATAATCGCCGCGAAATGTTTCTCCAATGAAGTTATGAATTAATACTTCGTCAGTTATTGTTGTTAGTACTCCTTGGTATCTATGGTGCGTATGACGTTGATGCTCGTGGGACAGATTGTGAAGTTGAGGTTTACAACACGGTTGTGGTTGGAGGTGGTAATGGTACTATTGGCGTTGATGATGGTGGTACTGGTTATGTTGTTGATGCTGCTGCTGGTGTTTGTAATCTCTGCACCATATTCTCCAAAGCCACTACCCGAGCGCGAAGTTCGTTGACTTCTTCTATTATTCCAGGATGATTGTCGGTCGGAACGAGCGGATAAATAAAATCTAGAATTTGATGTAGTATATAATCGTGACGAGATATCCTGGAAATGAGAGAGAAAATGGTGTCTCAAACAGGTTCGCCGGTAAGTGCTTCAGGTTCTTCGCCAAGAGGGCAATGTGGTGGATGGAAGGGATCACCTTCTTCTTGTCTCCAATGATTGAGGAGGCTACGAACCCATCCTCAATTCATCCAGAATAGGTGATGACTGATTGGTTGATCTATTCCGGTCACACTGCTTTCGGAGCTTGAATGGGATTCCATTTCGGAATCTGAGTGACTTGAACTGATGACGAATTCCATTTCGTACGATTGGATAAAGGATTTTTTTTTTTTTTTTTGAAATGATTTTGGCTAACGGATGGTATTCTAATTACATAGAATATATATATATATATATATATATATATATATATATATATATATATATATATATATATATATATATATATATATATATATATATATATATATATATATAGATCAAAAGATTTCGTAGATTACGGAGGACTTTGCGGGATATGTCAGGCAAAGTTTAAAATAACAGATACGATAAGATATGATTTAGCAGATATGCTAAGATATGATTTTTTGTCTATACACTATTCATGCAATCGATGCAGCAAGACGTGTCTTAGACTAAAAATGATAAGCAGGTAATTTTCTGAGGATGATAAGTAGTTAATTTTTGACACAAAATGATAAGCAAAACTTTTGACATGCAGACACGGTCGAAGTCCAGACTCACTAATGCATCCTATCGACTTATCAGTTAGACACACTAATGCAGACCTGGTTCGCTAAGACCACCGCTCTGATACCAACTGAAAGGACCCGTTCATATACATTATAAACGATTCACAATAGTTGATTACATTGCGAGGTATTTGACCTCTATATGATACATTTTACAAACATTGCATTCGTTTTTAAAAGACAATCTTTCTTTACATCGAAATTTGACAGGCATGCATACCATTTCATAATATCCACTATCCAACTATAAATTGATTTAATAATAATCTTTGATAAACTCAATGACTCGAATGCAACGTTCTTCGAAATATGCTATGAAAGACCCCAAGTAATATCTTTAAAATGAGCAAATGCACAGCAGAAGATTTCTTTAACACCTGAGAATAAACATGCTTTAAAGTGTCAACCAAAAGGTTGGTGAGTTCATTAGTTTATCATAATCATTTATTTCCATCATTTTAATAGACCACAAGAATTTCATTTCCAGTTCTCATAAATATACGTCCCATGCATAGAGACAAAAATAATCATTCATATGGTGAACACCTGGTAACCGACATTAACTAGATACATATAAGAATATCCCCTATCATTCCGGGATCCTCCTTCGGACATGATATATATTTCGAAGTACTAAAGCATCCGGTACTTTGGATGGGGTTTGTTAGGCCCAATAGATCTATCTTTAGGATTCGCGTCAATTAGGGTGTCTGTTCCCTAATTCTTAGATTACCAGACTTTAATAAAAAGGGGCATATTCGATTTCGATAATTCAACCATAGAATGTAGTTTCAATTACTTGTGTCTATTTCGTCAAACATTTATAAAAGCGCATGTATTCTCAGTCCCAAAAATATAAAGGGTAAAAAGGCAAATGAAACTCACCATACTGTATTTCGTAGTGAAAATACATATAACGTCATTGAACTAGTGCAAGGTTGGCCTCGGATTCACGAACCTAAATTAATTATATATAATTATATGTTGGTCAATATTTGTCTAACAATTAGGTCAGGTCATAGTGTACCACAATCCTAATGCTCGAGACTAATATGCAAAAGTCAACAAAAGTCAATTTGACTCAAAATGATTTCCAAAATTTATACATGATTATAATATATTTTAAATATCGTCGTTTTATATTTTTAAATATTTTTAAAAGATTTATTAGAGTAAATAATATAATTCATTTATTAATAAATAAAATTTTATATTAAAATTTATATAATAAGATATACTTTTATATATATTAAGTAATAAAATTTATAGGGTTCATTTAATATCATAAAGATAATATGATAGGTATTATTAAAGTAATTTATTACACGTAGTAAAATATGTTTGTATTACATATTTATTTGATAAAATAATATCTATAATGTTAGTAAGTAAAAGTTGTATTATTTTGTAATAATAATTATTATTATAAAAATATCAATATTTATAATTACTAAGATGATATTATGATAAAACGATAATTCTAATTATGATAACTTTAATATTTACGATAATTTTTAATATTATCTTTAAAATAATAATTCTATTTAAAATGATAATAAAAATGATATTTTATAGTAACAATGACATTTCTATTAAAATGATAATTTTTGTTAAAATGATAATTTTTGTTAAAATGATAGTTTTGATACTAACGATACTTTTAATAATAATAGTAATAACAATAACCATTTTTAAATAATGATATATATATATATATATATATATATATATATATATATATATATATATATATATATATATATTAATAATGATAATAATAATAATAATAATAATAATAATTAGATAATAATAATAATAATTAGATAATAATAATAATAATACTAATTATAATTTTAATGATAATAACGATAGTAATAATAATAATAAAAACAATTTTTAATGATAAATCCTTTTATTGATAAAGATAATAATAATAAAAATAATAATAATAATAATAATAATAATAATAATAATAATAATAATAATAATATTAATAATAATAATAATATTAATAATAATAATAATAAGATAAAACTAGAACGACGATAATAACGACGATAATAATAATCATTTTTAATAATAATACAAAAATTCGATGGACTATAACTTCAAATCCGTTCATCGAAATCATTTGATATCTAAATAAAAAGTTCTTAATTTTTCGCTAGCTTTCCAACGACATGCATATCTTATACCTTATCTCAGTCGCATATATAACTAATTCAGGATTCAACATAACCTAACTAAAGGCAATATCAAAAGTACAAACATGCATAATCCTATATACTCGAGCACTAGTCAGGGATACACTATTAGTATGTAAAAGTTAAATTATGAGTACTCACGTATCAATATTGAGAATCAATATTGCAGGAAAGGTACGTAGACGCAACGGAGATGATAAACACTATATTGACCTCATGAGCATACCCATGAACCATACCCAATCACCTCCATAGCTATAACCCATAATTTCCTTAATCCAATCTCACTCGAAAAACAATTTCGAAATCACTCGGACCGCACTCTGACGTAATATTTTATGTATACTAATAATATCTTGAAATAATACGGAGTAAATATATATATATGTAAATCGATTGAGAGAGTTTAGAGAAAAATATTTTCAAGTTTCTATGAAATAATGAAACCTATTGAATTCTATTTATAATAGATTTTTGAATTATTAAAGTGAATTATTAAAGTATGAATTATTAAAATGAATTATTAAAGTATGAATTATTAAAGTGAATTATTAAAGTATGAATTATTAAAGTGAATTATTAAAGTATGAATTATTAAAGTGAATTATTAAAGTTAAAGTAAAGTAAAAATAAAGTAAAAGTAAAGTTTAAGTATAGTAAAAGTATAAAACTATGTACGTATAATACGCGTATAAATATATATAATATTAATTTAAATCGTTATATATATTTAATAAAATAAAATATAAATATCGTTATCTTTATCATACTGGTTAAGTAATCAGTTGTCAAAAGTGGTTCTAGATATTTATAAAAGTTATATACGTTTTAATAATAAAGTTCTTTTTAAACTGAAAACGTTTTTGTACGTTTGAAACTAAATCAAATAAATATAATAATTTTGTTTTCCAAAACCAAATATATTTTTAAGAATCATTTTGTTTAAAGGTTATAATAATGGAAATCGTTATATCATAAAACGTTTTAGAAAAGTAGAATCATATATATTCATAATAGGTTTCAAGTTTTTAAATTACAGTCTGTTGGTGAAGCATGGGATAAAGTTCAAAGGTTAAATAAACGTATAAAATCATCTTAATGAAAAATGTCGAGTTACTTACTTGTCGATATCCAACATCTAAGTTAGTTATACTTCACGTACTTACTTATAAATCACTTTACCATTTTCCGAATGTTGTAAAAAAGAATAGATTTCTTAAATCACAGTGGACCTCATAAAATAGACCCGTAATCATATCACAATGTATCTGATAAATTAATCATTTGATATTATCTTCTAATTCCATCGATAAACATATTGAAACAAATACGTTCATGTAAAGTATTATACGTTTAATACTTTATTAATATTCTCAAGTTATAATATATATACATATATATATATATATATACATATTTATTTATATATAACGGTTCGTGAATCGTTGGAATTTGGTCGAGGTTATAATGAATGTATGAACACAATTTAAAATTCTTGAGATTTAACTTAACAAACTTTGCTTATCGTGTTGGAATAATATAAAGATAAAGTTTAAATTTGGTTGGAAATTTCCGAGTTGTCACAAAAGTGTCGGCAGAATATATACAATTGTGTGTCACGAGAATTTAAATAGACTACTGTGACTTACTATTTGAAATAGTTAAATTAGGATTTAAAATGTGAATTACTGTTTTGTTGTTGTCTATCTAATATTATATATACTAGCATATACATATTCAGATAGAGGGAATTTATATGTGATCAAGATTGATCAACCACTTTCTACCATTGTGAACAACCACCAACATCACCCTATCACCCTACCATGAATCAAAATCACCACCTGTGGTTTATAATTTTCTTATGTCAATTTTCATCGTGAACGGCTCAACCCACCTTCCACCACATCACGTTTTTTTCTGTTTTTTGTGAGAGCCACCACTAGACCCGTCAACTTACAACTAGTCATCACCATCTTATTTCTTTTTCTTTTTGGTCGAGCTACAACCACACATAATCACAACCCGTCTTCTATCATCCCCCGTTGAACCACCCTACCACCACCATAAAACCACCACCGAGAAAACCATTGAAGCACCACCACCTCCACTATTACAACCGCCACCAAGAACCTCACCCACAACCCACCATATTCGCCTACCATCATCTCTTTCTCTCTCTCTCTCCCCTATATTCTCTTCGTGAACTCACTTAACATCAACCACCCTTGCAAATCATCTTTATTTATTTCAACTGCTACGGTCTCCTGTTTATCTAATTATGTTACCATGAATAAACATCAAACCCACTTTTTCTTCTAACATCGAAGACCCACACCTCCCTCACTCCATCATGAACACCATACACCACCTTCACGACCTCCATTACTACCTTTCTCTCTTGATTATCTTCTGTCCCCTGGTTCGAACACTATAAGCTACTACTGCAGCAGTTTTTTTTATTTTAATCAATCGGTTATTAAATGGCTACTACTTTTTCATACTGGCCGACACCTACTCCACAAATAACCCTACTTGTCTATTAATGAATAATGATATCGAGCTGTTACCAGAAATCCTCTTTGGCCAATATTTTTTTTTTGTTTTGGGCCGTGAATGGTTGAGTTAGATCGGGCCACTGTTGGACTGCTATGTTTTATTTTCATAATTGGGCCGAACCCCATTTTAAATAGAATAATCATGATTATGGTTTTATGATGAACCTGAGATCAATTATGATGATAACGCGAGGTTGTATGACGTTGATGGGTGAAAATGATATTAGATAAAACGAGAATTATGATAATGAGATGATGTTATTAGTTCTTGATAATGATACACGAAATCATAAACACGAAAGTGATGTTAATTATGATGAGTGAAGACGATATGATTATGATGATATTAGATGATCATAATAGATAGTGGGCTGTGTTGGTATAAACTATTGAAGATGATCACAGAAAATTGAGTTAAAATCCATTTAGTGTAATAATAATTTCGGAAAGTAAAACGCAGTTCAATGGTTAAGAAGTGGGTTTATTTAACGGTAGGTCGCGGGTTTGAGCCTGGGCAGTGGCAAAGGTAGTACTTTATAATTTTTATTATTATTTTTATTATTGTTATTTTTATTAGTATTATCAAAATTATTATTAGTAATATTATTAATATTATTATTAGTATTATTTTATTTAAAAACTATCATTAAAAGTATCATTTTTACTATTATTATTATCATTATTAGAGAAATTATCATTTAATCAAAATTATTATTTTTATTATCATTATTATTATTTTGATATTAATATTATTATTTTTATATTATCAATATTATTATCATAATAACTATTATTATTATTATTGTAAAATAAAATAATTTTTAGTTATTATTATTATCAATATTATTTTATCAAATAATTATTAGTTATATAAAACTATAATTACTACACATAACATAACTATATTAATACCTTTATAATAAATATTAATAAATATAATTAATAAGGTTATTAATGAAAAATCCAATTAAAATAACAATTAAACCACTAATAATATATAAATTTGTTCGATTACCAGTTTATGTGTTAATATATATATATAAATGATATAGGTTCGTTGATCCGAGGCCAACCCTATATTTGTTCAATGACGTCATATGTATTTTTACTACAAAATACAGTATGGTGAGTTTCATTTGCTCACTTTTTAATTGCTTTTGCAATATATTTTTGAGCTGAGAATACATGCGCTGCTTTTATAAATATTTACGAAATAGACACAAGTACTTAAAAATATATTCTACGTTGAGTTGTACCACTGGCATACTTCCCTGTAGCTTGGTAACTACTATTTACATGGGTATTGTTAATGCGAATCCTGTTGATAGATCTATCGGGCCTGACAACCCCAACCGGACTGGACGACCAGTATTCAACGGTTGCACAGTACTTCGTTTCGTTACTACACTTGGTACAGTGTAGGGAGATTTCATAATAAAGGGAATATGCAACGTTGATTAAATGTTAAGTATGGTTACCAAGTGCTCAACCACTTAGAATGCTTTACATACACTTGCGAGTGTATTATGTTTATGATAACGGAAATCTTGTGGTCTATTAATATATTGAAATGATTATCATGATAAACCTATGAACTCACCAACCTTTTGGTTGACACTTTTAAGCATGTTTATTCTCAGGTACGAATTAAGTCTTCCGCTGTGCATATGCTCATTTTAAAGACATTACTTGGAGTCGATCATCGCAATGTGACCAAATGTTGATGATTTCATCCAGGGGGATAAGGACGGGTCCTCACACTGAGTTTCTAATGGGACATGATGATTCACAGATCATAACATCATCATGTGCCATGTTACATAACTCTGTCATTCTGCTTAACTTCTGAACATATCAAGAAAGTATATTCTTGATAATCCTATTCTCAGTGAATTTGGTAATTTGACAAATCAAATCGTGCTATTACGTTCTTTCTTGCTTAAAACGTTAAGTTCATTCGGAACTCCATACCTACAAATTCTGGACCAATACTTGCGAAAAGAAAACAAAAGCATGAAGCTCCGAAATAGAAAAGGGGTATAAATCGTAGCAAATAAGAGAGAGCATTAACTGTGGATGACAATGATTATAGGAGACAAAAGTAGGGACACCGAAATATAAGAGAAAATATAAAGCCCAATAACAACACGGAGATTACAAACCGTGGATATTAATACGAATAGCAATATAAAGACACGGTAGAATTAAGAATAGTATCATCCCAAGGTAATAGTAGAAGTAAACAGATTCTTCTGGTGGAAGATTAAAAAGAAGGATGATATAAAGGATAATTAGGAAAAATATCAATGATTAGAACTGGATTAAGCATTTTCACAATCTTTTGGATGTATGAACTAAGAAAGAAAGTACAGAAATGGTGAGAATAATGGAACGGAGGAGTTTAATTTATAATGGAAATATCAGATAGAGTAATCGAGGCAGATCACTGTATTTAATTATAGAAATCATAATCTCCTTATTCGCCGAAGAATCAAATCTCTAAGATTTCGAAGATTTTCTCTAAATCCCTTGAATTCTGGAATTCAACCAAGTCAACGTCAAAAGCTAAAACGCACCTTATTTTCTAAATTCAACCCTGACTCTGTCAAAAATTAAGACGAATCTTTACTTTTCCTATTTCAATCTTTTGTGATAATTTCACACTTACGCTTCGAATAATCGAATCATTTTATCCATATTACTCAATGATGATAAAAATTTAATTATCAACTCATATTCGTCATGAAAACATTTTTATTGTTAACCATAACCACCACACTCAAATTACAGGACGAAATTTCTTTAACGGGTAAGTACTGTGACGACCCGGGAATTTCCGACCAAATTTAAACTTAATCTTTATATGATTTTGATACGATAAGCAAAGTATGTATTGTTGAGTCTAGAAAATTTTGAAACGATGTTCATATATTCAATTGACCTTCGACTGCTCTCGATGATTCACGAACAATTAATTGTAAATAGATATATGTGTATGTATATATAAATAATAATTCAAAATATAATTTGAAGTATTATATGATGTTGTTATAAAAAAATTAATAAAATAAAAATAGGATATTATAATAATTATTATTTAAAATATATCTATATATATATATATATATATATATATATATATATATATATATATATATATATATATATATATATATATATATATATAAATAAAGTATGTTAAAAATAAATATTAAATGATTGTAATACTCGTTTGATGTTCTGATTGATATTAAGCAAGTTAAATTCAAACTATTGTAATTTTGAAATAAACGGTGATCCGAAAACAAGTTAAACGGTTTTTAGTTTTGTTAAAAATATAATCAGAATCTATTTGATTAATTTTAACATTTAGTATTTTTACTTGGGGTTGGGAGCTCATAATTAATTTAATTTTTTATTTAAATAATTGTATATAATTAATGACCAATTTTACACCCTAAAAGACTGAAATAAATAAAGTTATTTAATTTAAAATTTTAGAATTTTTCTGAGAACTTTTATCCGCCACTGATTTATCAACGGAACACGATATTCAGTCCGTGTAAAGTGTCGGTAATGTAATTACAAAATGATGGCTGTCTTGTTTTAAAAACGTGTGTAGTATTATCTTATTATTGCCTATAGTGTTACTTTAACATATTATATTATTATTATTGTTATGCATAATCAACCTAACCCGTTCTTTTATTTTCCCATATATACATAATATACATATACATGGAGATATCACATACACATAAAAACCTACTTGGGGTTACTACTCCTACAACCGTCACTCACAACCGGCCACCACCGGAGTACCTTCGCCACTTGCAACAACCACTCGCCACCACAACCGGGCCACCTTCTATTATTAACCTTACACCACACGCACACCATCATCAACCACCACAAATCACCTTGAACACCCTACCATCGCCATCATCCTATGCAATTAAAACATCACCACTTTGTCCTTCCTCTTCTCTTTGATTCTGTAGGGAACAACCAAAACACCACCGACCACACCACATCACCACCACAGTCACCTTCTATCTCTCTCTTTATTTTATTTTATTTTTTCTGTTGAAACCCACTAAAAATGAACCTGCAACTGCTATTATTGTTTGTTGCTACTGCAGTATCTATTCTATTTCTACTACTGTAGTTAAAGAAGAAGATGATGAGGTACTGTTACGATGATAATGGTGGAATAATGATATTCTATTGCTACTACAGTACTGTTACGATGAAGGTGAGTGGAAGTAACGAGTAAGATAAAGGTGGTGATTAGAATATCACGATGATCGTGAAATGATGATTGATTATATATTTTTTTTCAAACATGATGATATGGTGATTTGCTGATGATGATATGGTGATTTGCTGATGATGATATGGTGATATGATGATGATGAATAGTTCTAGGTTGTTGTTCAAAAAGAAGATGAAAACATAAATAGGTTAAATAGAATTCTGTAAGGAATTAATTCAAAAAAACGAAATGGTCTAGCTGGTTAAGTGTGTTGTTGGGTTAACAGAAGGTCCTGTGTTCGAATCTAGGCCACTGCAATTCTTTTTAATTTTAACAATAGAATCTGCTGGGCTAGCTGTGTGAAAACTTGGGCCTGTTGGGCTCATTAATGATGTCGGACTGGGTTATTAAATTCTAAAACGAGATCAAAAGAAATCATGTATCAGTTAGTTTAGAGAGAAACTTATGGAGCGTTGGTTTAAGGTTGTTTATGTTTAACGAGAGGTCTTGGGTTCGAGTCCGGGCAGCGGTGTTTTTATTTTTAAAAGCCTATTCTCTTGAGGTAGTATTATTATTATCATTATTATCATTATTATCCTTATTATTATTTATTATTACTAATAATTAATATTGTGTTTATGATAAAAAAAATACAAATAGATATAATTTATATTAAGAAATATTAAGATAAAAATGATTATGGTTATGATCATAGTTAAGATAATTACAATTGAAAAGATTAATTATATACACGATTATGAATAAGATAATATATAGATATAGTTATAAATATAATTATAATTAAGACATGATTAAATGAGATACCATTATTATTAAAAGTATCTTTTTTTATTAAAAACTATCATTTTTATTAAGGCTATTATTATGATTAAAAATTATCATTATATTTAAAAGTATCTTTTTATTAAACTTATCATCATTATTATTATTATTATTATTATTATTATTATTATTATTATTATTATTATTATTATTATTATTATTATTATTATTATTATTATTATTATTATTATTATTATTATTATTATTATTATTATTATTATTATTATTATCATTACTAATAATATCATTAAGTGGCGTTATTAATATTATCACTATTATCATTAGAGTTAGAATTATCATGATTTTATCATTATTATTATTATTATCATTGTTTTAGTAATATTATAATAAATAAATGGTATTTATATAAAAAATATATTTTTACATATATCCTAACTATACTAATATTACATATTGATTTAACTAAAATGTTATTATTATAAAATATTAATTAAGTTATAAATAATAGATAAATACATTCTAATATAACCATATATATATAATTATCTAAAATATATAAACTATGTATAATTAAACTATTTATTAATATAACATACAAATTATAAAGTATATTAATATTATATATAAAACTTGTTTGAATGTTATTATATGTGTTAATATATATATAAATGATATAGGTTCGTGAATCCAAGGCCAACCCTGCATTGTTCAGTTTCATCGTATGAATATTTTTACTACAAAATATTGGATTGTGAGTTTCATTTGCTCCCTTTTTAAATGCTTTTGCAATATATACTTTTGGGCTGAGAATACATGCGCAATTTTTTATAAATGTTTTTACGAAATAGACACAAGTAATCAAAACTACATTATATGGTTGAATGATCGAAATCGAATATGCCCCTTTTTATTTAGTCTGGTAATCTAAGAATTAGGGAACAGACACCCTAATTGACGCGAACTCTAAAGATAGATCTATCGGGCCCAACAAGCCCCATCCAAAGTACCGGATGCTTTAGTACTTCGAAATTTATATCATGTCCGAAGGAGGATCCCGGAATGATGGGGATATTCTTATATGCATATTGTGAATGTCGGTTACCAGGTATCAATCCATATGAATGATATTTTTGTCTCTATGCATGGGACGTATGTTTATGAGAAATAGAAATATAAAATCTTGTGGTCTATTAAAATTATGAATTGATTATTTATGATAAACTAATGAACTCACCAACCTTTTGGTTGACATTTTAAAGCATGTTTATTCTCACGTACGAAAGAAATCTTCCGCTGTACATTTGCTCATTTTAGATATATTACTTGGAGTCATTCATGACATATTTCAATAGACGTTGCATTCGAGTCGTTGTGTTCATCAAGATTATTATTAAGTCAATTTTAGTTAGATTTATTATGAAATGATATGCATGTCGTCAACTTCCGATGTAATGAAAGATTGTCTTTTCAAAAACGAATGCAATGTTTGTAAAATGTTTCATATAGAGGTCAAGTACCTCGCGATGTAATCAACTGTTGTGGATCGTTTATAATCGATATGGAGTTCGTTCGGATGGATTAGGACGGGTCTTGACATCACCAACCATCATGTAACCAACTACAAATTGCTTCAAGTTTGCACCTGCTACTGCTGCAGCCTGCCTTCTATTTTTCTGATCTATACAAACCCCACACATCTCAACTGTAACACCTCTGCTACTCTTTTATGTACAAACGAAAACGAAAGGTAAAGATGTAGATGGAATGAGTAGTTTACGTATACAATTTAGAATTTGCCAGCATAGATATATAGGAAATTAATACAACGCATTTTAAAAAGTTTATGCAAGTGGAAAATGATAGAAAATATTGGCCGAAAGATGCATATTAAAAAGGAAAGGGGCCGACCATTATGGGTTACAGATTGATCCCTTGTTATATTATTAATAATTAGGATGGAGCTCGTATTATATATTAATGATGTATTGTGCCACGATGGGATTTTTTTCTTGGATCCTAATTAAACGGACATCGTTTTTTTTATTGACCGACCCATATTGTAAATCATGGGACAAGCAACTTGATTAAAAATTGGACAGCGATTTTTGGTGGTATCCCGCAAGTTGATTTAAAGAAGGCGTAGAATATTTTTTTCATTGTTGATGATTAATTGTGGGACAAAGAGGAAAGTCATGGCCAACCTTAGAATAATCAATTGTGATAGTTGTTGGTGAACCGAAGACTTAAGCGTTTCTAATTTGGATCGGCAGCTTGTAAATATGGATAATTCATGTTTTGGGCTTTTCTTGTTGTTGGGCCGAGACCCATTGATCATGTGGGTTGGACTTTCTAAGTTATCATGATACTTATAATGGTGATGAGAATTAGGGAATGATTATGATATATGATATAGAAAATATTTAACAAACAATTGTTGTGGTGTATCTGTTTGTTTCCATTTCGATTAATAACGAAGATGAAAGGAAACAAGATACATGTTACGCAATATTGATGACGAGCCATGAATAGGACGATGTTAATATGGTTAATGATGGTGTTTTAGATGATGATTATGATATAGTGATATTTGAGATTATTAGGATTAGGATAATGTTTTTTTTTAGATGCTAACAATATTAAGATGATGATGAATAGATGTGGGTTTAGTTGTGAAGAAAAAGATAAAAAGGGAAATAGAAATATATCGGGTTATATATATTCGGGTCGATATATTTTTCAGAAAAACGGAATTAGAGGAATGGTTAAGGAGTGTTTCGGGTTAGCGGGAGGTCGCGGGTTCAAACTCGGGCTTGGGCATTATTTTTAAGGGCTACTCCTTTGAGGTAGTATTACTATTACCATTATTATTATTATTATTATTATTATTATTATTATTATTATTATTATTATTATTATTATTATTATTATTATTATTATTATTATTATTATTATTATTATTTTTATCATTTCTAATATTATTTTAATATTAATATAATTTTAACAAACAAAAGATATATATATATATATATATATATATATATATATATATATATTTATACAAAAATGTTTTAAATACATATAACATAACAAATTTAATATTTTTATTTATATAAAATAAATATATGAAACATATAGGTTATTAATATAAAAATGACATAACTAATAAATTTATATATATATATATATATATATATATATATATATATATATATATATATATATATATATATATATTTGTTCGATTACAATTATATGTGTTAATATATACATAAATGATATAGGTTCGTGAATCCGAGGCCAGCCCTGCATTGTTCAGTATCGTCGTATGCATATTTTTACTACAAAATATCGTATAGTGAGTTTCATTTGCTCCCTTTTACTCTTTACATTTTTGGGACTGAGAATACATGCGCTGTTTTTACAACTGCTTTATTAAATGCTTTTGAAATATGTTTTGAACTACGAATACATGAAATGCTTTTATAAATATTTGACGAGATAGACACAAGCAAAACATTTCTCGAATGAATTATTATGCAGACAGAAGTTCTGCGGATTATTATTGAATTATGTGGACATGATAATTGCCACCGTTGAATTATGTGGACATGATAATTGCCACCGTTGAATTATGTGGACATGATAATTGCCACCGTTGAATTATGTGGACATGATAATTGCCACCGTTGAATTATGTGGACATGATAATTGCCACCAATTGATATGAATGTTATGTATCGAGAGAATGATTTTTATGCACAGGTTACGTGTATTAGTTTTTGTGCACGAGATATGTGTACGGTTACTAAGATTTATGAAAAATGATTTTGTACACGAGATAGGTGTACTGTATTTAAATCTTGTGGTCTATCAAAATGATGAATTTTATTGTTTATGATAAACCTATGAACTCACCAACCTTTTGGTTGACACTTTAAAGCATGTTTATTCTCAGGTATGAAAGAAACCTTCCGCTGTGCATTTGCTCAATTTAAAGATACTACTTGGAGTCATTCATGGCATATAGAGGTCAGAACCTCGCAATGGGACCATCTGATGAAGACTTCGTCCATGTGGATTAGGACGGGTTACTACACAAGAGGCTGCTACTGAAGCAAAAGTTAACTTCCGCACCTGTTTTATCATTGCCAGATGGGAATGATGACTCCATTGTGATGCTTCACGCCAAGGATTTGGTTGTGTATTGATACAACGACAGAAGGTCATTACTTATGCATCACATCAACCGAAGATTTATGAGCAAAACTACACATCTCATGATTTAAGATGGAAAGGCTCACCCTGGAAAAGCGAACACGATTGCCGATGCTTTAAGTCGGAAAGAGAGAGTAAAACCACTACGAGTACGAGCACTAAACGTGGTAGTTTATACAAACCTCACTTCACGAATTCGAGATGCACAACTCGAAGCACTCAAGAAGGATAATGTGAGGGATGAATCTATCAAAGGATTGGAGAAGTAATTCGAAGTTAAAAGTAATGAAACCCGATATTTCACTGGACAAATTCGGACACCAAAATTTGAAGGACTAAGGAAGCTGATGCTTGATGAAGTACAAGTATCCAATTCACCCAAGTGCCGACAAAATATACCATGACTTAAAATTGTTATATTGGTGGCCTGGAATGGAAGCGGATATTGCTACCTATGTTGGAGCATCACGAAGTTACAAAAGATTGTGAGCGGTTATGATACTATTTGGGTGATAGTTGATCGTCTCACCAAGTCTGCTCATTTTCTAACTATTAAAGAAACTGACAAGCATGGAGAATATGGCACAAACATACTTGAAGAAAGTTGTGCCAAGGCATGAAGTGCCTATATCTATTATAACTGATCGTGACAGCCGATTTATCTCGTGATTATGGAGATCCTCACAATAAGCCTTGAGAACGCAACTATACATGAGTACTGCATACCATCCACAAACGTTGGAAGACAAGCTGCGCGCATTTGCGGTTGACTTTGATAAAGGATGGGATCGATTCTTATCATTAGCTGAATTCTCTTACAACAATACTTGTCACTCTAGCATCAACTCTCCACCATTTGAAGCACTTTATGGGAGAAAGTGTAGATCACCGATATGTTAGAACGAGGTAGGTGACCGAAAACTGGTTGGTCCCAAGATCATTCATGAAATCACCGTAACAATTATGCAAATCAAGGAAAGGCTTAAGACGACCCGAAGTTGTCAAAAGAACTATGCCGACATCCGAAGGAAACCGTTAGAGTTTCAAACCGATGACATGGTCATGCTAAAGGTGTAACCCTGGAAAGGTATGATACGCTTTGGCAAACGAAGAAAATGAAGCTCGAGATACTTAGAGCCATTCGAAGATCGTCGAACGTGTTAGGCCAATAACCTATCAACTTTAACTACCTCAACAACTCGTGGGAATACATGATGTGCTTCATGTATCGAACTTTAAAGAAACACCTGGCGGAAAAGGATCTTGCTATTCCTCTAGATGAACTACAAATTGATGAGAAACTGAACTTCATAGAATAGCCTAGAAACCGTGAGGTCAAACGACTCAAACATAGACCGATTCCTATTTTCAAAACTTCGTTAGAACGCCCGTTGAGGAGCTAGGTTCATGTAAGGAACGTAAAGACCAAGTAAAATGAAAATATCCTCACCCGTTTTCAAACGCAACACTGACTGATGGTCACAACTAAATTTCAAGACGAAATTTCTAATAACGGGTGGGTACTATAACAACCCAACTTTTTCGATCATTTTTATACTTAACAAACGAACTTGAAACATAGGTTGTCTAAAGCAAACGAACTCGGTTAGAAAACCGAAACTATTGAAAGGAACGAAATGGGTAACAAGGTTACCTAAACTAACGATCATGGGCCATCATCAATAAATATTTAACGAAGGACTAATGCGAAAAAAATATATATATATATATAAATAAATAAATACGGAGTAATTAAATAATAATAATAATAATAATAATAATAATAATAATAATAATTAAATTAATAAAATTAAAGATAATGACTAAGCTAATTTCTAGAACATTCCAAGTAGAATCCTAACTACACTCCAATACTTGAAGTTTATCCTAATCCTAGGAATCCTAATGTTCTTCAAATTTCTAAAGGATAACTCCTAAGCTAATACTAATCCTAATCACACTCTAATTGTTACCCTATATAAACCCTCATTGATCAACACATTCACCATTCATTCACAAGAAAAACACTCACAAACTTCCCCCTTTGCTCCCTTGTTTCGTCGCCCAAAAACACCCCCACCACCATCGGCTTTGGCCGATTGCAACCACACCACCACCGCCACTTCATAGCTGCTGTTAGCAGCCATAAACCGCCCCAAAACCACCCCTTTCTGCAGCTTTTTGCTGGTGTTTTTGGCCGCCAAAAGTCACCACAAACCGCCCATAAACAGCCCCTGCTGCTGTCCCTTTTTGGTGCTGCTGTCTGCCGCCTGAACCGCCACTTTTTGGTCATTTTTCGCTGCATTTTTGCTGATGTACCTGTGCTGCTGTTCGGCCACTTTCTCACCATCAAAAACACCAATTTTCCTTGTTAAAAACACTCCTAAGGTATATCATAAACCCAAGTTTTAAATATACACTTTATATGTACATAATTGTTAATTTATACGCTTAAGTTGTGATATTTATAATGAGTAAAAGTTGGTGAATATGAATATGAATTTAATAAAAGTTGTAAACTTTGATGATAATACTTATATTATGATTATGAATGAAAACTCTTAATTTGAATATAAACTTGTAATACGAATATGATTATGGATAAAGATATAAGTATTATGGTTTGATTTTTGAATCATGAACATGTAAATATTATGATAATAAGATAAGTATACATTAAACATAAAGATTACAAATTTAACAAAGCTATGATCATAAACTAGGACTCATGAATAATATAAGTTAAGAATATAAAGAGTTTGATTATGAATATTGTTATTATAAGGATAATTCCAATTATGAATGTTATAATTATGGATGATGTGAAAGTCTAAGAAGTATAAAATGCATATATATATATATATATATATATATATATATATATATATATATATATATGTGTGTGTGTGTGTGTGTGTGTGTGTGTGTGTGTGTGTGTGTGTATGTATATAAGTATTATGGAGTAATTTATCTTTTAAATATAAGATAAGGTGGAAAGATAAGATAATTTTAAAAGGTTATCTAACTTATTATCTAAATATAATATAATTTTATAAGATATGTAAAATACATTTACATTATACATGTTATTATAATGCTAAAATAAAAGGTATTAATATTATAATAATACAATATATGTATCATTTATACCATTTATATTATAATATAAATATTATTATTAATCAAACCAAATATTATATACCTATAATATAACATATCGTGTTGTATCCCTATACACACAAGGAATACATATGAACATATAATACATAGATAGACACATATGAATTATATAAGTATATAATGAACTATAATCACAAACGGATAACGTATGACTTTCATGAGTCTCACCGCTACTTATGGTCATGGATGGTGTCTAGGTTGCCAGTTGGGATATGGTTGTGGATCTCGAATGTCATGACTTAAAGTCGGATCAAGAGTCCTGGCCCCCGATTACATCTGGCTATCCATTGACTTACTTGATAGCAACGAGGATCATTTGAGTTATACAACATCTAAACTTTGAGAATGGTTAGTATTGAAAACTCTTAAAAGAACACCAGTAACACACACACAGACACACACACACACACACATATATATATATATATATATATATTTATATATATATATATATATATATATATATATATATATATATATATATATATATATATATATATATATATATATATATATATATATATTAATGTTTCGCGAGGTGTATATGAAATACTATTAAAGTTTACAAGGAAATACTATTAAATACGATACATTTTTACACAAGATATTTATTTATTTAGAGAATGGATATACTTAAACCTTGCTACAACACTTATAGGCAGTGTACCTAATCGCACAGTAGTGTAGTTTTTAGTAAGTCCGGTTCGTTCCACAGGGAATCTTTTTAAACAAAGCTTAACGCTATATTAGCTTACTTTTATAAAAATACAAATATATATATAAGTAATATTATTATTATAAAAGGGGAGTTTTTACCGTTTAATGACCGGTTTGTCGATTTTAAAACTTTAGTCGCAGTTAAAACCAAATGTAAAATAATAAATATAAATACAAGACTTAAATTAAAGCGTAAAGTAAATAACGATAATGAAATTGCGAATAATAAAAGTGCGATAAAATAAACTTGCGATAATTAAAAAGTACGATAATTAAAAGTGCAATTAAATAAAATAACAATAAAAATGCGATAATTAGAAGTGCAATTAAATATAAAATAAAGGAAATTAAATATGAAATAAAAGAATTATGCTTATTTAAACTTCCGTAATCATGATGTTTGACGTGTTGATTTTAGTTTTATGCCCATGGGTTAATTGTCCTTTGTCCTGGATTATTTAATATGTCCATACGGATTTTGTCCATAATAGTCCATCAGTCATAAATATAAAGAGCGAAAGCCTTCGTCAAATTATTCTTATTCCCGAAGTCAAATATTCCAACTAATTGGGGATTCGAATTGTAACAAGGTTTTAATACTTTGTTTAATGAATACACCAGGTTATCGACTGCGTGTAAGCCAAGGTTTTACTACTTTGTTAACAATTACACCAATTACCCTTGAATGTAATTCACCCCTGTTTCAACAAGTCTATTAACTATTAATCCAGTTCCGTATCCGGTAAAATGAATAATCATTGGTATTTATAGATATCCCGCCCACCGTACCCAGTAAAGCGTATGTGGTTATATATAAATACGTCGAATTATAAGTTTGTATATTAAATTAACAAGGTATTGTTTAGTTACTATAAAACCCATTAATAGCCCATAGTCTAATTTCCACAAGTGTCGTTCTTTTATCCAAACCCCAATTATGGTACAAAGCCCAATTACCCAATTTTAGTAATTAGCCCAACATCATGATTACTTCGGATTAAATAAGCATAATAATAACTTAGCTACGAGAAATTAATGTAAAAAGGTTGAACATAACTTACAATGATTAAAAATAGCGTAGCGTTACACGGACAGAATTTCGACTTACACCCTTACAATATTCGCTAACATACCCTTATTATTAGGATTAAAATTAAAATTAAAATATAAATTATATATATATATATATATATATATATATATATATATATATATATATATATATTACGTATATATTGAGAGAAGAAGGAAAAAAAGATGATTAAAATGATCAGAATTCGGTTGGCTTTATAGGCAGTTTCTCATTTTGGGGCTCCGCGACTCGCGACATTTTTGGCCTTCAAACTCCGCGAGTCGCGGAGATTGAAATTACAGCTCAGTCCCTTTTGGAGTCTTTCTTGCTGACGGTTTTAAATATTAATATAATATATAAATAATTATAAGAATTATTTAAATATTATATTATATTTATGTGCATAGTTGACTTGTAATTTTTAGTCCGTTGCGTCGAGCGTTGAGAGTTGACTCTGGTCCCGGTTCCGGATTTTCGAACGTCCTTGCGTACAATTTTATATTTTGTACTTTGCGTTTTGAATCTTGTACTCTTGTAATTTCGAGACGTTTCTTATCAATAATTGGAACCTCTTTGATTGTATTTTGTACTTTTGAGTTTTTTGGTCGTTTGCGTCTTCAATTCGTCGAATCTGTCTTTTGTCTTCACCTTTTAATATTTAAACGAATATCACTTGTAAATAGAACAATTGCAACTAAAAGCTTGTCTTTCTTGAGGAATAATGCTATGAAATATATGTTCGTTTTTAGCATTATCAAATATTCCCACACTTGAGCGTTGCTTGTCCTCAAGCAATATCGTCTTGAAATACTAGAATCACTTCTTTATTCTTCACACTTTGTACATCAGTGATTTCTATACGGCGGTATAAACAATGGTAGTAACGATATGGTTTACAGTCCCACATGACTATAAAAATTTAGATCCATTAAGGAAATTGGATCTTTATGAAAACATTTGATCTTTTGAAAATTAAATCTAGTTTTTACCCTAGATAAGTTTTCCGGAATAACCCTTTACCGGTGTTTGCAAAATATTTTTGTGGGTTTGGTGGGTTTCAGATTTGAAAATTTTAGCTCAAAACTTGCGGTTTTGTGTCACCCACTTGCTAACCTTGTATTTGGAAAGCAACACGTCCAGTTTACTTGTCCCGTATATTACTTTTCGGTAAACTACCGTCCGGTTGTAAAGGAAAGCATTGAACAAGCAACTGTTAAGGCAATGTCTAATGACATGTATTTGATTATGGTCTATAACGTGTCGGACGCAATTACTATCCTTGGTAGGAGCAATAGTAAAGCTCACCCTTATAATTTTTCGGTCTGGCACAAGGTCCTGTCTTTGAACATGCTATGCAACCACCGTTCTTACGGTTGACACCCGATTTAGTTCAGGTGACCTAATGAATTCCAGGTGAATTCCTAGGATTTTACGTTCAATGGTAATGAACGCATTGAAAATAGGGTTTTCAGAAAACAAATCAGTTTGTAATTTTATCAAAATATTTTCTCGTTCAAGCTCGAGTTTAGATATCATTGAATTCCATGAGTTTGTAATTCTCAATCTTTAAGGTCAATCTCAAGGATTGAGTAATATCAGTCTTAAAAGCTGATTTTTAATCTTTAAGGAGATTATCCTTTCTGGGTATCTGATTCATTAGTCTTATCCAGCTAATTTGCATGGTGCCTCCCCATTTTACGAGATAAATCCTTCTCATGGTTAAGATAAATCTGACCACTTGGCGACCCTGTTTAATGCTGAGGTCCGTGGATTTCCTGCTGATTTTAGTGATGACTTTTCTAGATTTTTCGTCAACCTACAGCTGGTCTGGACGACAACTTCATGACCTAAATCAAGAAGCGCGTGTCTTTTTCGGAAGACTTTACTTCCTTTTAATGATGGAATTGATTCATCGTGGAGATCCATCTTTCTTACAGTAAATCAGGTAAAACAGTTTAGTTTAGTCCAAAGCAAAAGTATTTTCAGTTATTTGTACAAAAATATGTGACATATGTTTAAGATAACTTGGTAAATTTTCCCACACTTGGCTTTTATTTTCCTTTTTATCGTCCTCTATTCCATTTTAAATGAATTTTAACATTTTGGTTTGTTTCTCAATTTATGTCCTTTCCGAGGTAACAATAATTTCGGTGTTAACACCTAGTTTTATCGTTCATAAATATGTATAAACATGATTTTGAGTTCATTTAATTGAAAATTTTGTAAAATTTTACTAGAATTAGGTAGTCAGTATATAAGACTAGGGCTGTTCTTTATTATCAGAGAGCACTAGATTCTAATACAACTACTGCTTTACTAGTATTTTTAATGGTAACCAAGTGTATAAAGTAAAAAATTTTAAAATCCGAAAGAATTTAACCCCTTCCCACACTTAAGATCTTGCAATGCCCTCATTTGCAAGAAATCAGTAATAATTTAAATTATTGAGGGTGATTTGTGTGAAAATGATTAAATTTTTACCAAAGTTTCCAAATATATTGGCGTTTGTTTGCTGAATGATAAATGGTGCACATCATTTGTTCATTCCGTCTTGTTGTTATTTCACATATATTTTGCATCTTGTCGTCAAAATTAGTTGCTTTTGCTGAACTTAATGCCAGTCTTTGAAAATGCGTTGTTTTACCCTGTTGTGTACATAAGATAAACTGCAAACATATATACATATTTTTGAAGTTTGGTATATTACCCCACATTCAAAAATTATTAAAATCTAGGAATAAAAGTTAGAAAATTATAAAAACTATTACAATATTAACATAAGTATTAAATGTATCAATATTACAAATTACAAAATAAATAAAACTAAGTAGACTAGGGATGATACTGGTACCAATAGGGGTTCCAGGCATAACCATAGGTGCTATAGAATGCTTCGGCAGGGTTATACGTAGGATACGGTGGTTGCATCTCTATCGACCAGGGAGGGAATATGGGTTTTGGTGTAGGAATATAGTTTCTACCTATATGTTGGCAATGAGCTATGATTTGGTTTTGATGAACTTGCCAATCCTCAAATGCTCTCTGTCTAGCATTTTCGTACTCCTGTGAAGCTATAAACCTTTGCATTTCTTGCATCTCATTTCCCCCTCCTACATTACCTTGCTGTTGGTTTCTCTCAACCTGTGGATGTCTACCATGGTATTGTACTGCGGCGTTATTTCGCCTCTTCAAAACTTTCGCACCATGGTATACATTTAAACCTATAGTATCGCGGGGTTCTGGTTCTTCTACTAATAATCCCCCCCGACTTATATCCACACCGAGATATTCAGCAATCAAAGTAATAAAAATACCACCTCCTATTATGCTATGCGGTCTCATCCCCCTAACCATAGCTGATAAATAATAACCCACACAATAAGGTATACTTACAGCGCTTTGTGGGTCTCGAATACACATATGGTAAAACAAATCTTGTTCATTTACCTTTTCCTTGTTCTTACCTCTTTGTGTAATCGAATTAGCTAAAAACCTATGAATCACTCTTAATTCGGCTCTATCTATATCCAAATAAGAGTAATTTCCCCCTTTGAATCGGTGATGGCTTGTCATTTGACTCCATACACCGTGTGTATCAAAATTTTCATCTATCTTTCTACCGTTTAGTATCAACCCTCTACAATCGGCAGATGCTAACTCCTCAGGCGTATATATATGTAAAGCCTGAGCCATGTCTAGTAAAGACATGTGGCGCATCGAACCTCCTAACAAAAATCTAATAAATGATCGGTCGATTAAACTAGCTACCCGATCATTTAATTATATACTACATAACAATTCTTCGCACCATACTTTATATACAGGTCTACGCATGGTGAATAAACGTACCCAGTCATTAAAAGTAGAATTACCATACCTCTGTACAAGTAATTCCCTAATTGGCCCGGCCAATTCTACAGCTTCTAAGGGTCCCCATTCTATGACCCTCGGTACCTCAACAACCTTAGAATGAAGAGTATGCAAACCCCTTTGGTATTTTGGATAATCTATCCAAAGTCTGTCAAATCTCAGGTTCGGGTGCAACTCTTCCAAGTGCATATCAGAAAAGGTCATGACTGGATGAGGTATATCCTGCTTGTAGTAGTTATCCACCTCCTGTTGTTCCGCATTCTCAGCAGGAGCATTGCGAGCTTGGGATGAAGATTCACCCCTTTCAGTCTGCAAAACACATCAAACACAATTTTTGTGCATCCAAATATGCATTAGTGTCAGCAAAATCATCAATCAAAATAATTACAATGACATGATCAATTTATATCAAACTTAAGCTCATTTTCACATTTTTATCAAATCTACACTTTTTCAAATAAGCATATACGAAAATGTTCGCCAAGTTCATAAGCATTCAACTCAAATAACATGTCAAAATAATCATTACTAGCAATTAAACAAGTTTCAAATGGCATTATCTTTCAAAAATCAAGTTCATGAATTTTAGACTTGAAAAAGTCCACTTTAATTCTCAAAATCATGTTTAGGCTCAAAGTTTGGATCATTTAACAACCTAGACATGTTACACTACTTAATTTAGCAACAATTCATGACAAAAATCGGCCATAACCTGTTTATATCAAAAAGCCCCAAATTTGCTCAAGAACACAAACCCTAGATTACTCAAAATTCAAAGTTTAAGGCTTCTAATCATGTTAAATAGCATCAATCTAGGTTATACAAGCATAATACATAAACAATTTAAGCATAATTACACTAAAAAGCATCAAAATCAAATTGGGGAAAAAATTGCTCAAGAACACTAATTTCGGATTAAATGGTGTTTAGGTGTAGAAATTTACCGTTTTTCTTGAGTAATTCCTTGATAGCATCCTTCTCAACATGATTTTAGTAAAAGATTTGATGATTAACGGTTAAAAATTTTGATTTTTGGGGTGTTTTTTCGAGTATTTTCGTGTTTATGTTCGCAGTATTTGTGTGTTTTGTGGGTTGGGACTGATCTGTTCCAGCTCTTTATTTTTTTCTGATTTTCGGTCCTCCTGCGACTCGCGGTGTTTGGACACTTCAAACTCCGCGAGTCGCGGAGTTTGCTTTTTTTTTTTTTTTTTAATGTTTTTGGCATACTTTAATTCAATAAGATTAAAAATAATGATAATAAAAGTTCTCGTCCCTCCCTCGGGTAAAGCAATTTCGGTTTAAAGACCTAGTCTTCAACTTACGACGAATTTTAAAAATCATATTTTTAACTTAATGAGATAAAGTAAATTTTTGTTTTTAAATTCACACAACTTAAATATAAAATTCAAAATTAATATTAAAAATTCACACCAACTTAAAATTTGAAATGCATAAAATTAAAATTCATATTTTTTAAAAATTAAAAATTCACACCAAACTTAATTTAAAAATTCATATTATAAATTCACACCAAACTTATATTAATTTTTTCAAATATTTACAATTTTACATATATTGTTTTTACAAAGTTTACAATATTAATTTAAGATTTAAATATTAATTTTAAAAACATGGTAAAAATAAAATTAAAAATCTTTTTGGCTTTTTATCCCACTTTAATCAATCAAATATTATCAAAAATATGCGCCCCTCTTTTCGGTAAAGTAATTTCGGTTCCAAGACCTAATTTAACTCATGACGAATTTTTGAAATATTTTGGATTGATTGATTAAAGATATTTATATCTTAAGAATAAACGTTAAATTTCGCAGTGATGTAATAAATTTTTGAATGATATCAATAATTTCGGTCGCCAAACCTAATTTTATTCAATACCAATTTAATACTTTATAGCGAACAAATTAGCGTTTATTATCAAAAGGTTAAAAATAAAAAAAATAAAATAAAAACTGTACAGACATACCTGTGAAATAGATTTCTTAGTTATATGATCTATCCCATTCATAAGATAGTCGGTTTTAATTGGTTTTCCATAGCTACATAGGCGTAACCTCGAGCATTCAGTGTCTTTTCTTCTAAACATATGAACGGTCCGTCTCTGCATAAAGTAACAAATTCGGTGTTTGAATAGGTTTGATTATTTGAACATTTACCTCCATGTGACCATTTTCCGCATTTGTGACATCTTTCTAGGTGTCGTGCTCTTCTTTTCGCTGCGGATTTTGATTTTCCTTTACCAAATTGTAACTTATTATCTTCGCATCTGGATTCTTTTCTAACTCCGTCCATTCTTTCTCTGATTACTGATACTATTTCACTCGGAAGTGTGTCATTATTACGTTTAGTGATCAAAGCGTGTAGCATTAGACCATGGTTTAGTTCACAGGCAGTCTTCATTTCGTAAAAACCTAAAAAAATTAAAATTCAGAATGGGGGGAGAAGACTAGTTCTTTAGGGTCTGCTAGGGAAAGACCATTCGGGTTCCATTTTCGAGAACTACACGAAAACAGACAATCTAACTCTAACAGAAATACATATTATCCTTTAAAGACTTGATTCTCCCCACACTTAGTTAGCTGTGGTGTCGAAATTGTGATTAACATTATTTTCAATTGAATCATCAACAACTTGTATATCTTTGACTTTTACTTCAATCCATTTGTTGATTTCCTCCGTAACTTTCACAAATTCAACTAACATTGCCTTTTCTTTTGACGATAAATTGGATATTAATCGGTTATATAACTTAAAGTTTCCTTTAATCTTAGCATCGTGAATCCGTTTATAAAGTTTCTTCGTTGAACTGTTAAAAATGGGTTCATCTAATTTCGTATCATCAACGGCATTCTTTGTGATTGGATCATCATTAAGTGTTTCTTCATCTTCCCCACACTTATGCGTTTTTATTGGCCTAACAGTTTTGGTTTGTGGAGATCTAAACTTTCGGTTCACAAAGGTGATCGATGTATCACCATCCCTAAGTGTCATTCTACCTTCTCTTACATCAATGAATGCCTCGGTGGTTGCTAAAAATGGGCGACCTAGAATTAGAGGAACATCAAGGTTTTCCTCCATATTAATCACTATGAAGTTTGCAACAAAGGTCAAACTTCCCACGTTAACAAGTAAATTATTTGCTATTCCAACCGGGTGTTTAATGGTTTGGTCAAATGATTGAACACCTATTTTGGTTGGTTTTAATTTACCCATGCCTAATCTTTTGTATAAGGAAAGAGGCATAATATTTACACTTGCTCCTAAATCTGCGAGTCCATTATATACAGCACCATCATTAAGTAAGCAAGAAATGATAAATTCACCCGGGTCTCCTGCTTTAGTAAGTCTAGTTTGTTTGTAAACCTTTTTCGGATGTTCTTTCCTTGATTCTTTCATTTCTGTTTGAATTTCTTGTTCACATTTTTCTTCGTTTCTTGGAATGGGAGGTTTGTATAGGAATTCTTCTTCATCACTCAAATTTGAATCCTCCCTATATTCCAGTTTTGATTTTTCATATGTTGTTGATAACATATTTATGTTTTCATTTTGAAGGTTTTCTTGGGTGGTGAAATTATGATTAACTTCATTGTCAACTTCCATTGGACCATGTATGTAATGTTTAACTCTGTGACCATTAACTTTAAATTCAATCCCATTTGAATTTATTAATTCTATCGTTCCGTATGGGAAAACTCTTTTGACTATGAATGGTCCAGACCATCTTGATTTCAATTTTCCAGGAAATAGCTTGAATCGTGAATTGAAAAGAAGAACTCTGTCTCCTTCCTTAAATTCTTTTGAACTTCTGATTCTTTTATCATGTCATTTCTTTGTTCTTTCCTTATAGATTAACGAATTATCGTATGCTTCATGTCTTAATTCTTCTAATTCGTTTAGTTGACTTAATCGTAGACGTCCGGCTTCATGTAAATCAAGATTACATGTCTTCAAAGCCCAAAATGCTTTGTGTTCAATTTCTACTGGAAGATGACATGCTTTTTCATAAACAAGTCTAAAAGGTGTGGTTCCAATTGGAGTTTTGTAGGCTGTTCTAAAATCCCAGAGTGCATCCTCCAATTTAATGGACCATTCCTTTGGATTTGATCCTACGGTTTTCTCTAGAATACGTTTTAAAGCTCGGTTGGTATTTTCAACTTGTCCACTTGTTTGTGGATGATATGCGGTGGAGATTTTATGAGTTACTCCATATCTTTTAAGAACTTTCTCAAGTTGATTATTACAGAAATGAGTACCCCGATCACTTATTAAAGCTTTCGGTGTTCCAAACCTTGCAAAAAGACGTTTTAAAAAGTTGACTACAACTCGTTCATCGTTAGTTGGGAGAGCTTGTGCTTCCGCCCATTTAGACACATAATCAATGGCTACGAGTATATATAGATTATTATGAGATTTTGGAAATGGACCCATAAAGTCAATACCCCAAATGTCAAATACTTCACATACTTGGATGACATTTTTTGGCATTTCATCACGTTGACTTATTTTTTCGGCCCTTTGACAAGCATCACAGGATTTGCAAAGAAGGTGTGCGTCTTTTTAAATTGTAGGCCAATAGAATCTAGCATCATAAACTTTTCTGGCTGTTAGTTGAGGCCCATAATGCCCTCCTGTTGGTCCTGTGTGACAATGGTTTAATATTTTACTAGCTTCATCTCCAAATACACATCGGCGTATTATTCCATCGGGACAACTTTTAAACAGATGTGGATCTTCCCAAAAATAGTGTTTTATATCACTGAAGAATTTCTTTCGTCTTTGGTACGATAATCCTTTTTTAAGGAATCCACAAACTAAGTAGTTTGCATAGTCTGCAAACCATGGAATTTCTTTATAATCTATCTTCAATAGATATTCATCAGGAAAGTTGTCTTGTATGGCCGATTCATTTAGAACTTCTAATTCGGGATTTTCAAGACGAGAAAGATGATCAGCGGCGAGATTTTCTGCTCCTCTTTTATCTCGGATTTCAATATCAAACTCTTGTAAGAGTAAGATCCAACGGATTAATCTTGGTTTAGCATCTTGTTTTGAAAATAGGTATCTAAGAGCAGAATGGTCGGTATAGACCACCGTTTTTGCTAGAACGAGATATGATCGAAATTTGTCAAAAGCAAAGACAATAGCAAGGATTTCTTTTTCAGTAGTTATATAGTTCGTTTGTGCTACTTGTAATGTCTTACTAGCATAATATATAGGTTGAAATCATTTTTCAATCCTTTGTCCTAAAACGGCTCCCATTACAAAATCACTTGCATCGCACATTAGTTCAAATGGTAGATTCCAATTTGGTGTTATCATGATCGGCGCATTAGTTAGTTTTTCTTTAAGAATATTAAAAGATTTGATACATTCATCTGAAAAGATGAATGGAGCATCCTTTTCTAGGAGTTTATTCATAGGAGTGGCAATTTTAGAAAAATCTTTTATGAAACGTCGGTAAAAACCGGCATGCCCTAGAAAACTCCTAACTCCTCTAACATTGGTGGGACGTGGAAGTTTAGCAATTACATCTACTTTAGCTTTATCCACTTCAATTCCTTCCTTCGAAATTTTATGACCAAGAACGATGCCTTCTTTAACCATGAAATGGCATTTTTCCCAATTAAGTACTAGATTTGACTGTTCGCATCTAATAAGCATTCGTTCCAGATTAACTAGACATGATTCAAATGTATCACCGAAGACTGAAAAGTCATCCATGAATACTTCCATGCATTCTTCTATCATGTCGTGAAAAATCGCCATCATACACCTTTGAAAGGTTGCTGGGGCATTGCAAAGTCCAAATGGCATGCGTTTGTAAGCAAAAGTACCATAAGGGCACGTGAATGTGGTTTTCTCTTGATCTTCGGGTGCTATTGGAATTTGAAAATATCCGGAAAATCCATCTAGGAAACAATAGTAACTATTTCCGGCTAATCTTTCCAACATTTGATCAATGAAAGGTAAGGGAAAGTGATCTTTTCTGGTGGCGTCATTTAATTTTCTATAATCAATACATACACGCCATCCTGTTACAGTCCTAGTAGGAATAAGCTCATTTTTCTCATTTGTAATGACAGTCATGCCACCCTTCTTAGGCACGCATTGAACTGGGCTTACCCATGGACTATCAGAGATTGGATAAATTAGACCTGCGTCTAGCAGTTTAATAATCTCTTTCTTAACTACATCTTACATATTAGGATTTAGTCTTCCTTGGCGTTGCACATACGTTTTATGACCTTCTTCCATAAGGATTTTATGTGTGCAATACGAAGGACTTATTCCTTTAATATCATGAATCTTCCATGCAATGGCTGGTTTATGAGCTTTCAACACAGAAATGAGTTGTGATTTCTCATTTTCAGTAAGAGAAGACGATATTATTACAGGTAATTCAGATTCACCATGTAAATAAGCGTATTCCAAATGATTTGGAAGTGGCTTTAACTCTAATTTCGGAGGTTCTTCTATCGATGATTTGTATCGATATCTGTCTTCTTCTTTTAGCATTTGAATTTCTTCTGTTGTTGGTTCATATCCATTAGCTATAAGTGTAGCTAACATTTCAGCTTCATCAATTGGTTCATTACTTTCTCCTAAAGAATATTCTCCTGTTCCTTGTAATTCTGGAAATTCTTCTAATAATTCTGCATGTGCATCTATAGTTTGAATATAATAACATGTATCATCTGCAGATTGTGGTTGTTGCATTGCTCTATCAACTGAAAAGGTAACACTCTCATCCTCTATACTTAGGGTCAATTTCTTACCGAACACGTCTATCATTGCTTTAGCCGTATTTAAGAATGGTCTTCCTAATATGAGAGGAACTTGAGAATCTTCTTCCATGTCCAGAATAACAAAATCTACTGGAAATACTAAAGTACCAACTTTAACTAGCATGTTCTCCATTATCCCTCTAGGATATTTTATTGATCTATCGGCTAGTTGTATGCTTATTCTAGTTGGTTTCAATTCTCCAAGGTCTAGTTTAGCGTATAGTGAATACGGCATTAAATTTATACTAGCACCTAAGTCTGCCAATGCTTCTATTGAACTAAGACTACCCAGAAAACATGGAATTGTGAAACTTCCTGGATCAGATATTTTTTCTGGTATCTTATTCAACAGCACTGCTGAACAATTAGCATTCATAGTAACAGCCGAGAGTTCTTCCATTTTCTTTCTATTTGAAATTAGATCTTTCAAGAATTTAGCATATCTAGGCATTCCTGAAATCACATCAATGAAAGGAAGATTTACATTTATCTGTTTAAACATATCCAAGAATTTGGATTGCTCGGCTTCAAGTTTCTCTTTCTTCATTTTACTCGGGTAAGGAAGTGGTGGTTGGTATGGTTTAACATAAGGTTTATCCTTAACTGTGTTATCTTCATTAACCTTTTCAACTACCGGTTCATTTTCCTTATCTTGATTAGGTTGTGATTCTTGTGGAGTAGGAATAGCTTCATCAGAAGTTACAGGTATTTCAGGTGGTTTAAGTGTTGTACCACTTCTTGTGGTAATGGCTTTAGCTGTTTCATTCCGGGGGTTAGCGTTTGTATCACTAGGTAGACTTCCCGGTTTTCTTTCACCTATTAACCTTGCTAGGTTACTTACTTCTTGTTCCAGATTTTGAATAGAAGCTTGTTGATTTCTAAATGCTTGAGCATTTTGTTCATTGGTTTGTTTTTGAGATGTGAAAAACTGCGTTTGAGTTTCAACTAGCTTTGTCATCATATCTTCTAAATTCGGCTTTTTATCATCGGTTTGTTGTGGTGGTTTGTTTTGAAAATTAGGTCTTTGCTGATTGTAAGTATTATTGGATACTTGTTGATTGCTAGGACCTTGTTGGTTGTTGTATGGAATATTTCGGTTATAATTCTGGTTTTGATTGTAAATAGGTCTTGGCGGTTGATAATTATTCTGATAATTATTTCCAGGCCTTTGGTTTATGTATGAAATATTCTCTCTTTGTTCCATTGTTAATTCAATACTGAGACAATCTTTTGTCAAATGTGGTCCTCCACACTGCTCACAACTAATTCGTATTGAGTGAATATCTTTAGTCATCTTTTCCATTCGTCTCTCGACAGCATCTATCTTTGCAGAAATGGAATCTAAGTCATGGCTAGAATCGGCTCTAGCTGCTTTAGATGATCTAACGATATCTTTTTCTTGGTGCCACTCATGTGAGTGGGAAGCAGTGTTATCAATAATTTTGTAAGCATCAGTTTCGGTTTTCTTCATAATAGAACCACCAGCTGCTATATCTATGTCTTTCCTTGTAGTGATGTCGCATCCTTGGTAGAATATTTGTACTATTTGACAGGTGTCTAAACCATGTTGCGGACATCCTCTTAATAAATTTCCATATCTAGTCCACGCCTCATATAGAGTTTCATTCGGCTTCTGTGTAAACGTAACAATTTCTGCTTGAAGTCTTACGGCTTTAGATGCAGGAAAGAATTGTTTAAGAAATTTTTCAACTAAAACATCCCATGTATCAATCGCCCCTTCAGGTAACGATTCCAACCAATCTTTGGCTTCTCCCTTTAAAGTCCAGGGAAATAACATGAGATATATCTGTTCATCCTCCACTTCTCGGATTTTAAATAGTGTGCAGATCCTATTAAAGGTACGTAAATGTTCATTTGGATCTTCCTTCGGCGCACCACTAAATTGGCATTGATTAGTCACCATGTGTAGAATTTGTCCTTTGATTTCATAATCTGGCGCATTAATGTCTGGATGAGTAATTGCGTGACCTTGGCCAGTGCGTTTAGCTCTCATTCGGTCTTCCATACTTAAAGGTTCTAGATTCTCCATAATTGAATTTGTTGAATCGGAATCACTAGAGGATTCTGATTTAATGGTTCGTTCCTCAACAATCTATGTTTGAATGATTGGTGGTTCCGAAGGAAAGTTTAGTGGTTCAGGATCTACGAATCGTTCCTGAATATTCTCCGGATTCTCAATTGTGAGGTCGGGTTCAAAAAATGGATTATCGGAAATTTGAACTGAAGTACTTGGTCGACTGGATGACGATTCTAAAGAAAAATCAACGGCGGTAATATTTGCTAAATGTCTTGATCTAGTTACAGGTGGTGAACGTCTTGCTCGGTGCATTCACTGAATATCCTATTAGTTTTTAAAAGGAAAGAAAAATTATAATAAGTTATCCAATCAATAGACTTTTCTGATTTTGCCCACGTTTCGAATAGCCAAAAGATGCAGCAGAGGGGCAGGATTCGTTTGGTCTCAATATAATTGAGGACTGTCTGGCTCCAATAACCCGGTCCACGTACAAATCCAACTATTACTACGAACCAGAAAATTTTGATGTCTATCAATTTAACCACTTAAAATAAATTTTTGTAATTTTAAGAAAATTAGATAAGGAGTGGAATAAAAATCTATGTCCTAAAACTAGAAAAGCGAGAAATAAGAAAGAAAAAGAGTTCGTCGGAAAAAAAAATTGAAAAAGAAAAATGGTTGAAAAATAAAAGGTGACGGAAAAATTAAAAGAAACTTATAAAACTTAAAAATACTTGACTAACCTAACCTTATTACTAGAACTAACTTAAAATTATAATCGCAAATTGAGATTACTAATTGGAATGATAATTGATACATAGGTAAAAGTCGTCTAAAAATATTAAAGCTTACAGGAAAACTAAATCCCAAATGGAAATAACTTAAAAAGAAACTAAAACTTAAAAAAAAACGTCGCAAAATTCTAAAGCACCTAAATCTTAGTCTAAAGAAAAAGCACTTAAGGAATTCTACGGCAAAGCCTAAAAATCTAGGAGTAAAAATAACTATGGCAAAAACTAAGTTTAAAACTAAATATGAGCGAAAAATACAAATATTACGCTAAAACAATTAAAAAGGGACAAAATATAAAAATATACAAAAAGTTGTAAAAAGTACAATTTTTATAAAAATATTATTTTTATATTATTTATTTATTAAAACTATTAATTTTATAATTTAATTAAACTAATTTAAACAAAATATACAAAATAATAATAAAAACTAAAATAAATATTTAATTAAAACCTAATTAGGGTTTTATAATAATAATTATAATAATAATTCGTAATTAATACTGAATTAGGGTTCTGTCGCATGTCAGAGTTACTCCGCGAGTTGCGGTAATCGAGGCATTAAACCCCGCGAGTCGCGGGGTTCCAGTTTTCAACTAACAGGATATTTAAAATTCTACGCGTTTTTCTTTTTATTTTTATTTTTTTATTTTTATGTTTTATAATTTTCTGTTTTATAATCTAAAAGTTATATATAATAAAAACTTATATTTTTACAAACTAAAGATACTTTATAAAACTTAAATATTTAACAAAATCTTAAAAATATTTATATTTTTGTTTTTCTTTTTATATTTTCGAATATTTAAAACGTATTTTTATAAAAACGAATTTTAATAAAAGTAAAATAAAAATCTTTTTTTTATGTTATATTAGCGTTGCGCTTCCGGCGTTTAAGAAGGTTCCCCGGCAGCGGCGCCAAAAATAACTTGATGTTTCGCGAGGTGTATATGAAATACTATTAAAGTTTACAAGGAAATACTATTAAATACGATATATTTTTACACAAGATATTTATTTATTTAGAGAATGGATATACTTAAATCTTTCTACAACACTTATAGGAAGTGTACCTAATCGTACAGTAGTATAGTTTTTAGTAAGTCCGGTTCGTTCCACAGGGAATCTTTTTAAACAAAGCTTAACGCTATATTAGTTTACTTTTATAAAAATACAAATATATATATAAGTAATATTATTATTATAAAAGGGGGTTTTTACAGTTTAATGACCGGTTTGTCGATTTTAAAACTTTAGTCGCAGTTAAAACCAAATGTAAAATTATAAATATAAATACAATACTTAAATTAAAGCGTAAAGTAAATAACGATAATGAAATTGCGAATAATAAAAGTGCAATAAAATAAACTTGCGATAATTAAAAAGTACGATAATTAAAAGTGCAATTAAATAAAATAACAATAAAAATGCGATAATTAGAAGTGCAATTAAATATAAAATAAAGGAAATTAAATATGAAATAAAAGAATTATGCTTATTTAAACTTCCGTAATCATGATGTTTGACGTGTTGATTTTAGTTTTAAGCCCATGGGTTAATTGTCCTTTGTCCTGGATTATTTAATATGTCCATACGGATTTTGTCCATAATAGTCCATCAGTCATAAATATAAAGAGCGAAAGCCTTCGTCAAATTATTCTTATTCCCGAAGTCAAATATTCCAACTAATTGAGGATTCGAATTGTAACAAGGTTTTAATACTTTGTTTAATGAATACACCAGGTTATCGACTGCGTGTAAGCCAAGGTTTTACTACTTTGTTAACAATTACACCAATTACCCTTGAATGTAATTCACCCCTGTTTCAACAAGTCTATTAACTATTAATCCAGTTCCGTATCCGGTAAAATGAATAATCATTGGTATTTATAGATATCCCGCCCACCGTACCCAGTAAAGCGTATGTGGTTATATATAAATATGTCGAATTATAAGTTTGTATATTAAATTAACAAGGTATTGTTTAGTTAATATAAAACCCATTAATAGCCCATAGTCTAATTTCCACAAGTGTCGTTCTTTTATCCAAACCCCAATTATGGTACAAAGCCCAATTACCCAATTTTAGTAATTAGCCCAACATCATGATTACTTCGGATTAAATAAGCATAATAATAACTTAGCTACGAGACATTAATGTAAAAAGGTTGAACATAACTTACAATGATTAAAAATAGCGTAGCGTTACACGGACAGAATTTCGACTTACACCCTTACAATATTCGCTAACATACCCTTATTATTAGGATTAAAATTAAAATTAAAATTAAAATATAAATTATATATATATATATTACGTATATATTGAGAGAAGAAGGAAAAAAAGATGATTAAAATGATCAGAATTCGGTTGGCTTTATAGGCAGTTTCTCATTTTGGGGCTCCGCGACTCGCGGCATTTTTGGCCTTCAAACTCCGCGAGTCGCGGAGATTGAAATTACAGCTCAGTCCCTTTTGGAGTCTTTCTTGCCGACGGTTTTAAATATTAATATAATATATAAATAATTATAAGAATTATTTAAATATTATATTATATTTATGTGCATAGTTGACTTGTAATTTTTAGTCCGTTGCGTCGAGCGTTGAGAGTTGACTCTGGTCCCGGTTCCGGATTTTCGAACGTCCTTGCGTACAATTTTATATTTTGTACTTTGCGTTTTGAATCTTGTACTCTTGTAATTTCGAGATGTTTCTTATCAATAATTGGAACCTCTTTGATTGTATTTTGTACTTTTGAGTTTTTTGATCGTTTGCGTCTTCAATTCGTCGAATCTGTCTTTTGTCTTCACCTTTTAATATTTAAACGAATATCACTTGTAAATAGAACAATTGCAACTAAAAGCTTGTCTTTCTTGAGGAATAATGCTATGAAATATATGTTCGTTTTTAGCATTATCAAATATATTTGTTTTACCATATGTGTATTCGAGACCCACAAAGCGCTGTAAGTATACCTTATTGTGTGGGTTATTATTTATCAGCTATGGTTAGGGGGATGAGACCGCATAGCATAATAGGAGGTGGTATTTTTATTACTTTGATTGCTGAATATCTCGGTGTGGATATAAGTCGGGGGGGATTATTAGTAGAAGAACCAGAACCCCGCGATACTATAGGTTTAAATGTATACCATGGTGCGAAAGTTTTGAAGAGGCGAAATAACGCCGCAGTACAATACCATGGTAGACATCCACAGGTTGAGAGAAACCAACAGCAAGGTAATGTAGGAGGGGGAAATGAGATGCAAGAAATGCAAAGGTTTATAGCTTCACAGGAGTACGAAAATGCTAGACAGAGAGCATTTGAAGATTGGCAAGTTCATCAAAACCAAATCATAGCTCATTGCCAACATATAGGTAGAAACTATATTCCTACACCAAAACCCATATTCCCTCCCTGGTCGATAGAGATGCAACCACCGTATCCTACGTATAACCCTGCCGAAGCATTCTATAGCACCTATGGTTATGCCTGGAACCCCTATTGGTACCAGTATCATCCCTAGTCTACTTAGTTTTATTTATTTTGTAATTTTTAATATTGATACATTTAATACTTATGTTAATATTGTAATAGTTTTTATAATTTTCTAACTTTTATTCCTAGATTTTAATAATTTTTGAATGTGGGGTAATATACCAAACTTCAAAAATATGTATATATGTTTGCAGTTTATCTTATGTACACAACAGGGTAAAACAACGCATTTTCAAAGACTGGCATTAAGTTCAGCAAAAGCAACTAATTTTGACGACAAGATGCAAAATATATGTGAAATAACAACAAGACGGAATGAACAAATGATGTGCACCATTTATCATTCAGCAAACAAACGCCAATATATTTGGAAACTTTGGTAAAAATTTAATCATTTTCACACAAATCACCCTCAATAATTTAAATTATTACTGATTTCTTGCAAATGAGGGCATTGCAAGATCTTAAGTGTGGGAAGGGGTTAAATTCTTTCGGATTTTAAAATTTTTTACTTTATACACTTGGTTACCATTAAAAATACTAGTAAAGCAGTAGTTGTATTAGAATCTAGTGCTCTCTGATAATAAAGAACAGCCCTAGTCTTATATACTGACTACCCAATTCTAGTAAAATTTTACAAATTTTTCAATTAAATGAACTCAAAATCATGTTTATACATATTTATGAACGATAAAACTAGGTGTTAACACCGAAATTATTGTTACCTCGGAAAGGACATAAATTGAGAAACAAACCAAAATGTTAAAATTCATTTAAAATGGAATAGAGGACGATAAAAAGGAAAATAAAAGCCAAGTGTGGGAAAATTTACCAAGTTATCTTAAACATATGTCACATATTTTTGTACAAATAACTGAAAATACTTTTGCTTTGGACTAAACTAAACTGTTTTACCTGATTTACTGTAAGAAAGATGGATCTCCACGATGAATCAATTCCATCATTAAAAGGAAGTAAAGTCTTCCGAAAAAGACACGCGCTTCTTGATTTAGGTCATGAAGTTGTCGTCCAGACCAGCTGTAGGTTGACGAAAAATCTAGAAAAGTCATCACTAAAATCAGCAGAAAATCCACGGACCTCAGCATTAAACATGGTCGCCAAGTGGTCAGATTTATCCTAACCATGAGAAGAATTTATCTCGTAAAATGGGGAGGCACCATGCAAATTAGCTGGATAAGACTAATGAATCAGATCCCCAGAAAGGATAATCTCCTTAAAGATTAAAAATCAGCTTCTAAGACTGATATTACTCAATCCTTGAGATTGACCTTAAAGATTGAGAATTACAAACTCATGGAATTCAATGATATCTAAACTCGAGCTTGAACGAGAAAATATTTTGATAAAATTACAAACCGATTTGTTTTCTGAAAACTCTATTTTCAATGCGTTCATTACCATTGAACGTAAAATCCTAGGAATTCACCTGGAATTCATTAGGTCACCTGAACTAAATCGGGTGTCAACCGTAAGAACGGTGGTTGCATAGCATGGTCAAAGACAGGACCTTGTGCCAGACCGAAAAATTATAAGGGTGAGCTTTACTATTGCTCCTACCAAGGATAGTAATTGCGTCCGACACGTTATAGACCATAATCAAATACATGTCATTAGACATTGCCTTAACAGTTGCTTGTTCAACGCTTTCCTTTACAACCGGACGGTAGTTTACCGAAAAGTAATATACGGGACAAGTAAACTGGACGTGTTGCTTTCCAAATACAAGGTTAGCAAGTGGGTGACACAAAACCGCAAGTTTTGAGCTAAAATTTTCAAATCTGAAACCCACCAAACCCACAAAAATATTTTACAAACACCGGTAAAGGGTTATTCCGGAAAACTTATCTAGGGTAAAAACTAGATTTAATTTTCAAAAAATCAAATATTTTCATAAAGATCCAATTTCCTTAATGGATCTAAATTTTTATAGTCATGTGGGACTGTAAACCATATCGTTACTACCATTGTTTATACCGCCGTATAGAAATCACTGATGTACAAAGTGTGAAGAATAAAGAAGTGATTCTAGTATTTCAAGACGATATTGCTTGAGGACAAGCAACGCTCAAGTGTGGGAATATTTGATAATGCTAAAAATGAACATATATTTCATAGCATTATTCCTCAAGAAAGACAAGCTTTTAGTTGCAATTGTTCTATTTACAAGTGATATTCGTTTAAATATTAAAAGGTGAAGACAAAAGACAGATTCGACGAATTGAAGACGCAAACGACCAAAAAACTCAAAAGTACAAAATACAATCAAAGAGGTTCCAATTATTGATAAGAAACGTCTCGAAATTACAAGAGTACAAGATTCAAAACGAAAAGTACAAAATATAAAATTGTACGCAAGGACGTTCGAAAATCAGGAACCGGGCCAGAGTCAACTCTCAACGCTCGACGCAACGGACTAAAAATTACAAGTCAACTATGCACATAAATATAATATAATATTTAAATAATTCTTATAATTATTTATATATAATATTAATATTTAAAACCGTCGGCAAGAAAGACTCCAAAAGGGACTGAGCTGTAATTTCAATCTCCGCGACTCGCGGAGTTTGAAGGCCAAAAATGCCGCGAGTCGCGGAGCCCCAAAATGAGAAACTGCCTATAAAGCCAACCGAATTCTGATCATTTTAATCATCTTTTTTTCCTTCTTCTCTAAATATATACGTAATATATATATATAATTTATATTTTAATTTTAATTTTAATTTTAATCCTAATAATAAGGGTATGTTAGCGAATATTGTAAGGGTGTAAGTCGAAATTCTGTCCGTGTAACGCTACGCTATTTTTAATCATTGTAAGTTATGTTCAACCTTTTTACATTAATGTCTCGTAGCTAAGTTATTATTATGCTTATTTAATCCGAAGTAATCATGATGTTGGGCTAATTACTAAAATTGGGTAATTGGGCTTTGTACCATAATTGGGGTTTGGATAAAAGAACGACACTTGTGAAAATTAGACTATGGGCTATTAATGGGTTTTGTATTAACTAAACAATACCTTGTTAATTTAATATACAAACTTATAATTCGACGTATTTATATATAACCACATACGCTTTACTGGGTACGGTGGGGGGGATATCTATAAATACCAATGATTATTCATTTTACCGGATACGGAACTGGATTAATAGTTAATAGACTTGTTGAAATAGGGGTGAATTACATTCAAGGGTAATTGGTGTAATTGTTAACAAAGTAGTAAAACCTTGGCTTACACGCATTCGATAACCTGGTGTATTCATTAAACAAAGTATTAAAACTTTGTTACAATTCGAATCCCCAATTAGTTGGAATATTTGACTTCGGGAATAAGAATAATTTGACGAAGGCTTTCGCTCTTTATATTTATGACTGATGGACTATTATGGACAAAATCCGTATGGACATATTAAATAATCCAGGACAAAGGACAATTAACCCATGGGCATAAAACTAAAATCAACACGTCAAACATCATGATTACGGAAGTTTAAATAAGCATAATTCTTTTATTTCATATTTAATTTCCTTTATTTTATATTTAATTGCACTTCTAATTATCGCATTTTTATTGTTATTTTATTTAATTGCACTTTTAATTATCGTACTTTTTAATTATCGCAAGTTTATTTTATCGCACTTTTATTATTCGCAATTTCATTATCGTTATTTACTTTACGCTTTAATTTAAGTATTGTATTTATATTTATTATTTTACATTTGGTTTTAACTGCGACTAAAGTTTTAAAATCGACAAACCGGTCATTAAACGGTAAAAACCCCCCTTTTATAATAATAATATTACTTATATATATATTTGTATTTTTATAAAAGTAAACTAATATAGCGTTAAGCTTTGTTTAAAAAGATTCCCTGTGGAACGAACCGGACTTACTAAAAACTACACTACTGTACGATTAGGTACACTGCCTATAAGTGTTGTAGCAAGGTTTAAGTATATCCATTCTCTAAATAAATAAATATCTTGTGTAAAAATGTATCGTATTTAATAGTATTTCCTTGTAAACTTTAATAGTATTTCATATACACCTCGCGAAACATCAAGTTATTTTTAACATACCCTTATTATTAGGATTAAAATTAAAATTAAAATTAAAATATAAATTATATATATATATTACGTATATATTATTCCTCAAGAAAGACAAGCTTTTAGTTGCAATTGTTCTATTTACAAGTGATATTCGTTTAAATATTAAAAGGTGAAGACAAAAGACAGATTCGACGAATTGAAGACGCAAACGACCAAAAAACTCAAAAGTACAAAATACAATCAAAGAGGTTCCAATTATTGATAAGAAACGTCTCGAAATTACAAGAGTACAAGATTCAAAACGAAAAGTACAAAATATAAAATTGTACGCAAGGACGTTCGAAAATCAGGAACCGGGCCAGAGTCAACTCTCAACGCTCGACGCAACGGACTAAAAATTACAAGTCAACTATGCACATAAATATAATATAATATTTAAATAATTCTTATAATTATTTATATATAATATTAATATTTAAAACCGTCGGCAAGAAAGACTCCAAAAGGGACTGAGCTGTAATTTCAATCTCCGCGACTCGCGGAGTTTGAAGGCCAAAAATGCCGCGAGTCGCGGAGCCCCAAAATGAGAAACTGCCTATAAAGCCAACCGAATTCTGATCATTTTAATCATCTTTTTTTCCTTCTTCTCTAAATATATACGTAATATATATATATAATTTATATTTTAATTTTAATTTTAATTTTAATCCTAATAATAAGGGTATGTTAGCGAATATTGTAAGGGTGTAAGTCGAAATTCTGTCCGTGTAACGCTACGCTATTTTTAATCATTGTAAGTTATGTTCAACCTTTTTACATTAATGTCTCGTAGCTAAGTTATTATTATGCTTATTTAATCCGAAGTAATCATGATGTTGGGCTAATTACTAAAATTGGGTAATTGGGCTTTGTACCATAATTGGGGTTTGGATAAAAGAACGACACTTGTGAAAATTAGACTATGGGCTATTAATGGGTTTTGTATTAACTAAACAATACCTTGTTAATTTAATATACAAACTTATAATTCGACGTATTTATATATAACCACATACGCTTTACTGGGTACGGTGGGGGGGATATCTATAAATACCAATGATTATTCATTTTACCGGATACGGAACTGGATTAATAGTTAATAGACTTGTTGAAATAGGGGTGAATTACATTCAAGGGTAATTGGTGTAATTGTTAACAAAGTAGTAAAACCTTGGCTTACACGCAGTCGATAACCTGGTGTATTCATTAAACAAAGTATTAAAACCTTGTTACAATTCGAATCCCCAATTAGTTGGAATATTTGACTTCGGGAATAAGAATAATTTGACGAAGGCTTTCGCTCTTTATATTTATGACTGATGGACTATTATGGACAAAATCCGTATGGACATATTAAATAATCCAGGACAAAGGACAATTAACCCATGGGCATAAAACTAAAATCAACACGTCAAACATCATGATTACGGAAGTTTAAATAAGCATAATTCTTTTATTTCATATTTAATTTCCTTTATTTTATATTTAATTGCACTTCTAATTATCGCATTTTTATTGTTATTTTATTTAATTGCACTTTTAATTACCGTACTTTTTAATTATCGCAAGTTTATTTTATCGCACTTTTATTATTCGCAATTTCATTATCGTTATTTACTTTACGCTTTAATTTAAGTCTTGTATTTATATTTATTATTTTACATTTGGTTTTAACTGCGACTAAGGTTTTAAAATCGACAAACCGGTCATTAAACGGTAAAAACCCCCTTTTATAATAATAATATTACTTATATATATATTTGTATTTTTATAAAAGTAAACTAATATAGCGTTAAGCTTTGTTTAAAAAGATTCCCTGTGGAACGAACCGGACTTACTAAAAACTACACTACTGTACGATTAGGTACACTGCCTATAAGTGTTGTAGCAAGGTTTAAGTATATCCATTCTCTAAATAAATAAATATCTTGTGTAAAAATGTATCGTATTTAATAGTATTTCCTTGTAAACTTTAATAGTATTTCATATACACCTCGCGAAACATCAAGTTATTTTTGGCGCCGCTGCCGGGGAACCTTCTTAAACGCCGGAAGCGCAACGCTAATATAACATTAAAAAAAAAGATTTTTATTTTACTTTTATTAAAATTCGTTTTTATAAAAATACGTTTTAAATATTCGAAAATATAAAAAGAAAAACAAAAATATAAATATTTTTAAGATTTTGTTAAATATTTAAGTTTTATAAAGTATCTTTAGTTTTAAAAATATAAGTTTTTATTATATATAACTTTTAGATTATAAAACAGAAAATTATAAAACATAAAAATAAAAAGAAAAACACGTCGAATTTTAAATATCCTGTTAGTTGAAAACTGGAACCCCGCGACTTGCGGGGTTTAATGCCTCGATTACCGCAACTCGCGGAGTAACTCTGATACGCGACAGAACCCTAATTCAGTATTAATTACGAATTATTATTATAATTATTATTATAAAACCCTAATTAGGTTTTAATTAAATATTTATTTTAGTTTTTATTATTATTTTGTATATTTTGTTTAAATTAGTTTAATTAAATTATAAAATTAATAGTTTTAATAAATAAATAATATAAAAATAATATTTTTATAAAAATTGTACTTTTTACAACTTTTTGTATATTTTTATATTTTGTCCCTTTTTAATTGTTTTAGCGTAATATTTGTATTTTTCGCTCATATTTAGTTTTAAACTTAGTTTTTGCCATAGTTATTTTTACTCCTAGATTTTTAGGCTTTGCCGTAGAATTCCTTAAGTGCTTTTTCTTTAGACTAAGATTTAGGTGCTTTAGAATTTTGCGACGTTTTTTTTTTAAGTTTTAGTTTCTTTTTAAGTTATTTCCATTTGGGATTTAGTTTTCTTGTAAGCTTTAATATTTTTAGACGACTTTTACCTATGTATCAATTATCATTCCAATTAGTAATCTCAATTTGCGATTATAATTTTAAGTTAGTTGTAGTAATAAGGTTAGGTTAGTCAAGTATTTTTAAGTTTTATAAGTTTCTTTTAATTTTTCCGTCACCTTTTATTTTTCAACCATTTTTCTTTTTCAATTTTTTTTTCCGACGAACTCTTTTTCTTTCTTATTTCTCGCTTTTCTAGTTTTAGGACATAGATTTTTATTCCACTTCTTATCTAATTTTCTTAAAATTACGAAAATTTATTTTAAGTGGTTAAATTGATAGACATCAAAATTTTCTGGTTCGTAGTAATAGTTGGATTTGTACGTGGACCGGGTTATTGGAGCCAGACAGTCCTCAATTATATTGAGACCAAACGAATTCTGCCCCTCTGCTGCATCTTTTGGCTATTCGAAACGTGGGCAAAATCAGAAAAGTCTATTGATTGGATAACTTATTATAATTTTTCTTTCCTTTTAAAAACTAATAGGATATTCAGTGAATGCACCGAGCAAGACGTTCACCACCTTTTGTACGTTCACCACCTGTAACTAGATCAAGACATTTAGCAAATATTACCGCCGTTGATTTTTCTTTAGAATCGTCATCCAGTCGACCAAGTACTTCAGTTCAAATTTCCGATAATCCATTTTTTGAACCCGACCTCACAATTGAGAATCCGGAGAATATTCAGGAACGATTCGTAGATCCTGAACCACTAAACTTTCCTTCGGAACCACCAATCATTCAAACAGAGATTGTTGAGGAACGAACCATTAAATCAGAATCCTCTAGTGATTCCGATTCAACAAATTCAATTGTGGAGAATCTGGAACCTTTAAGTATGGAAGACCGAATGAGAGCTAAACGCACTGGCCAAGGTCACGCAATTACTCATCCAGACATTAATGCGCCAGATTACGAAATCAAAGGACAAATTCTACACATGGTGACTAATCAATGCCAATTTAGTGGTGCGCCGAAGGAAGATCCAAATGAACATTTACGTACCTTTAATAGGATCTGCACACTATTTAAAATCCGAGAAGTGGAGGATGAACAGATATATCTCATGTTATTTCCCTGGACTTTAAAGGGAGAAGCCAAAGATTGGTTGGAATCGTTACCTGAAGGGGCGATTGATACATGGGATGTTTTAGTTGAAAAATTTCTTAAACAATTCTTTCCTGCATCTAAAGCCGTAAGACTTCAAGCAGAAATTGTTACGTTTACACAGAAGCCGAATGAAACTCTATATGAGGCGTGGACTAGATATGGAAAGTTATTAAGAGGATGTCCGCAACATGGTTTAGACACCTGTCAAATAGTACAAATATTCTACCAAGGATGCGACATCACTACAAGGAAAGACATAGATATAGCAGCTGGTGGTTCTATTATGAAGAAAACCGAAACTGATGCTTACAAAATTATTGATAACACTGCTTCCCACTCACATGAGTGGCACCAAGAAAAAGATATCGTTAGATCATCTAAAGCAGCTAGAGCCGATTCTAGCCATGACTTAGATTCTATTTCTGCAAAGATAGATGCTGTCGAGAGACGAATGGAAAAGATGACTAAAGATATTCACTCAATACGAATTAGTTGTGAGCAGTGTGGAGGACCACATTTGACAAAAGATTGTCTCAGTATTGAATTAACAATGGAACAAAGAGAGAATATTTCATACATAAACCAAAGGCCTGGAAATAATTATCAGAATAATTATCAACCGCCAAGACCTATTTACAATCAAAACCAGAATTATAACCGAAATATTCCATACAACAACCAACAAGGTCCTAGCAATCAACAAGTATCCAATAATACTTACAATCAGCAAAGACCTAATTTTCAAAACAAACCACCACAACAAACCGATGATAAAAAGCCGAATTTAGAAGATATGATGACAAAGCTAGTTGAAACTCAAACGCAGTTTTTCACATCTCAAAAACAAACCAATGAACAAAATGCTCAAGCATTTAGAAATCAACAAGCTTCTATTCAAAATCTGGAACAAGAAGTAAGTAACCTAGCAAGGTTAATAGGTGAAAGAAAACCGGGAAGTCTACCTAATGATACAAACGCTAACCCCCGGAATGAAACAGCTAAAGCCATTACCACAAGAAGTGGTACAACACTTAAACCACCTGAAATACCTGTAACTTCTGATGAAGCTATTCCTACTCCATAAGAATCACAACCTAATCAAGATAAGAAAAATGAACCGGTAGTTGAAAAGGTTAATGAAGATAACACAGTTAAGGATAAACCTTATGTTAAACCATACCAACCACCACTTCCTTACTCGAGTAAAATGAAGAAAGAGAAACTTGAAGCCGAGCAATCCAAATTCTTGGATATGTTTAAACAGATAAATGTAAATCTTCCTTTCATTGATGTGATTTCAGGAATGCCTAGATATGCTAAATTCTTGAAAGATCTAATTTCAAATAGAAAGAAAATGGAAGAACTCTCGGCTGTTACTATGAATGCTAATTGTTCAGCAGTGCTGTTGAATAAGATACCAGAAAAACTATCTGATCCAGGAAGTTTCACAATTCCATGTTTTCTGGGTAGTCTTAGTTCAATAGAAGCATTGGCAGACTTAGGTGCTAGTATAAATTTAATGCCGTATTCACTATACGCTAAACTAGACCTTGGAGAATTGAAACCAACTAGAATAAGCATACAACTAGCCGATAGATCAATAAAATATCCTAGAGGGATAATGGAGAACATGCTAGTTAAAGTTGGTACTTAAGTATTTCCAGTAGATTTTGTTATTCTGGACATGGAAGAAGATTCTCAAGTTCCTCTCATATTAGGAAGACCATTCTTAAATACGGCTAAAGCAATGATAGACGTGTTCGGTAAGAAATTGACCCTAAGTATAGAGGATGAGAGTGTTACCTTTTCAGTTGATAGAGCAATGCAACAACCACAATCTGTAGATGATACATGTTATTATATTCAAACTATAGATGCACATGCAGAATTATTAGAAGAATTTCCAGAATTACAAGGAACAGGAGAATGTTCTTTAGGAGAAAGTAATGAACCAATTGATGAAGCTGAAATGTTAGCTACACTTCTAGCTAATGGATATGAACCAACGACAGAAGAAATTCAAATGCTAAAAGAAGAAGACAGATATCGATACAAATCATCGATAGAAGAACCTCCGAAATTAGAGTTAAAGCCACTTCCAAACCATTTGGAATACGCTTATTTACATGGTGAATCTGAATTACCTGTAATAATATCGTCTTCTCTTACTGAAAATGAGAAATCACAACTCATTTCTGTGTTGAAAGCTCATAAACCAGCCATTGCATGGAAGATTCATGATATTAAAGGAATAAGTCCTTCGTATTGCACACATAAAATCCTTATGGAAGAAGGTCATAAAACGTATGTGCAACGCCAACGAAGACTAAATCCTAATATGCAAGATGTAGTTAAGAAAGAGATTATTAAACTGCTAGACGCAGGTCTAATTTATCCAATCTCTGATAGTCCATGGGTAAGCCCAGTTCAATGCGTGCCTAAGAAGGGTGGCATGACTGTCATTACAAATGAGAAAAATGAGCTTATTCCTACTAGGACTGTAACAGGATGGCGTGTATGTATTGATTATAGAAAATTAAATGACGCCACCAGAAAAGATCACTTTCCCTTACCTTTCATTGATCAAATGTTGGAAAGATTAGCCGGAAATAGTTACTATTGTTTCCTAGATGGATTTTCCGGATATTTTCAAATTCCAATAGCACCCGAAGATCAAGAGAAAACCACATTCACGTGCCCTTATGGTACTTTTGCTTACAAACGCATGCCATTTAGACTTTGCAACGCCCCAGCAACCTTTCAAAGGTGTATGATGGCGATTTTTCACGACATGATAGAAGAATGCATGGAAGTATTCATGGATGACTTTTCAGTCTTCGGTGATACATTTGAATCATGTCTAGTTAATCTGGAACGAATGCTTATTAGATGCGAACAGTCAAATCTAGTACTTAATTGGGAAAAATGCCATTTCATGGTTAAAGAAGGCATCGTTCTTGGTCATAAAATTTCGAAGGAAGGAATTGAAGTGGATAAAGCTAAAGTAGATGTAATTGCTAAACTTCCACGTCCCACCAATGTTAGAGGAGTTAGGAGTTTTCTAGGGCATGCCGGTTTTTACCGACGTTTCATAAAAGATTTTTCTAAAATTGCCACTCCTATGAATAAACTCCTAGAAAAGGATGCTCCATTCATATTTTCAGATGAATGTATCAAATCTTTTAATATTCTTAAAGAAAAACTAACTAATGCGCCGATCATGATAACACCAAATTGGAATCTACCATTTGAACTAATGTGCGATGCAAGTGATTTTGCAATGGGAGCCGTTTTAGGACAAAGGATTGAAAAATGATTTCAACCTATATATTATGCTAGTAAGACGTTACAAGGAGCACAAATGAACTATACAACTACTGAAAAAGAACTCCTTGCTATTGTCTTTGCTTTTGACAAATTTCGATCATATCTCGTTCTAGCAAAAACGGTGGTCTATACCGACCATTCTGCTCTTAGATACCTATTTTCAAAACAAGATGCTAAACCAAGATTAATCCGTTGGATCTTACTCTTACAAGAGTTTGATATTGAAATCCGAGATAAAAGAGGAGCAGAAAATCTCGCCGCTGATCATCTTTCTCGTCTTGAAAATCCCGAATTAGAAGTTCTAAATGAATCGGCCATACAAGACAACTTTCCTGATGAATATCTATTGAAGATAGATTATAAAGAAATTCCATGGTTTGCAGACTATGCAAACTACTTAGTTTGTGGATTCCTTGAAAAAGGATTATCGTACCAAAGACGAAAGAAATTCTTCAGTGATATAAAACACTATTTTTGGGAAGATCCACATCTGTTTAAAAGTTGTCCCGATGGAATAATACGCCGATGTGTATTTGGAGATGAAGCTAGTAAAATATTAAGCCATTGTCACACAGGACCAACAGGAGGGCATTATGGGCCTCAACTAACAGCAAGAAAAGTTTATGATGCTGGATTCTATTGGCCTACAATTTACAAAGACGCACACCTTCTTTGCAAATCCTGTGATGCTTGTCAAAGGGCCGGAAAAATAAGTCAACGTGATGAAATGCCACAAAATGTCATCCAAGTATGTGAAGTATTTGACATTTGGGGTATTGACTTTATGGGTCCATTTCCAAAATCGCATAATAATCTATATATACTCATAGCCATTGATTATGTGTCTAAATGGGCGGAAGCACAAGCTCTCCCAACTAACGATGCACGAGTTGTAGTCAACTTTTTAAAACGTCTTTTTGCAAGGTTTGGAACACCGAAAGCTTTAATAAGTGATCTGGGTACTCATTTCTGTAATAATCAACTTGAGAAAGTTCTTAAAAGATATGGAGTAACTCATAAAATCTCCACCGCATATCATCCACAAACAAGTGGACAAGTTGAAAATACCAACCGAGCTTTAAAACGTATTCTAGAGAAAACCGTAGGATCAAATCCAAAGGAATGGTCCATTAAATTGGAGGATGCACTATGGGCTTTTAGAACAGCCTACAAAACTCCAATTGGAACCACACCTTTTAGACTTGTTTATGGAAAAGCATGTCATCTTCCAGTAGAAATTGAACACAAAGCATTTTGGGCTTTGAAGACATGTAATCTTGATTTACATGAAGCCGGACGTCTACGATTAAGTCAACTAAACGAATTAGAAGAATTAAGACATGAAGCATACGATAATTCGTTAATCTATAAGGAAAGAACGAAGAAATGGCATGATAAAAGAATCAGAAGTTCAAAAGAATTTAAGGAAGGAGACAGAGTTCTTCTTTTCAATTCACGATTCAAGCTATTTCCTGGAAAATTGAAATCAAGATGGTCTGGACCATTCATAGTCAAAAGAGTTTTCCCATACGGAACGATAGAATTAATAAATTCAAATGGGATTGAATTTAAAGTTAATGGTCACAGAGTTAAACATTACATACATGGTCCGATGGAAGTTGACAATGAAGTTAATCATAATTTCACCACCCAAGAAAACCTTCAAAATGAAAACATAAATATGTTATCAACAACATATGAAAAATCAAAACTGGAATATAGGGAGGATTCAAATTTGAGTGATGAAGAAGAATTCCTATACAAACCTCCCATTCCAAAAAACGAAGAAAAATGTGAACAAGAAATTCAAATAGAAATGAAAGAATCAAGGAAAGAACATCCGAAAAAGGTTTATAAACAAACTCGACTTACTAAAGCAGGAGACCCGGGTGAATTTATCATTTCTTGCTTACTTAATGATGGTGCTGTATATAATGGACTCGCAGATTTAGGAGCAAGTGCAAATATTATGCCTCTTTCCTTATACAAAAGATTAGGCATGGGTAAATTAAAACCAACCAAAATAGGTGTTCAATCATTTGACCAAACCATTAAACACCCGGTTGGAATAGCAAATAATTTACTTGTTAACGTGGGAAGTTTGACCTTTGTTGTAAACTTCATAGTGATTAATATGGAGGAAAACCTTGATGTTCCTCTAATTCTAGGTCGCCCATTTTTAGCAACCACCGAGGCATTCATTGATGTAAGAGAAGGTAGAATGACACTTAGGGATGGTGATACATCGATCACCTTTGTGAACCGAAAGTTTAGATCTCCACAAACCAAAACTGTTAGGCCAATAAAAACGCATAAGTGTGGGGAAGATGAAGAAACACTTAATGATGATCCAATCACAAAGAATGCCGTTGATGATACGAAATTAGATGAACCCATTTTTAACAGTTCAACGAAGAAACTTTATAAACGGATTCACGATGCTAAGATTAAAGGAAACTTTAAGTTATATAACCGATTAATATCCAATTTATCGTCAAAAGAAAAGGCAATGTTAGTTGAATTTGTGAAAGTTACGAAGGAAATCAACAAATGGATTGAAGTAAAAGTCAAAGATATACAAGTTGTTGATGATTCAATTGAAAATAATGTTAATCACAATTTCGACACCACAGCTAACTAAGTGTGGGGAGAATCAAGTCTTTAAAGGATAATATGTATTTCTGTTAGAGTTAGATTGTCTGTTTTCGTGTAGTTCTCGAAAATGGAACCCGAATGGTCTTTCCCTAGCAGACCCTAAAGAACTAGTCTTCTCCCCCCATTCTGAATTTTTATTTTTTTAGATTTTTACGAAATGAAGACCGCCTGTGAACTAAACCATGGTCTAATGCTACACGCTTTGATCACTAAACGTAATAATGACACACTTCCGAGTGAAATAGTATCAGTAATCAGAGAAAGAATGGACGGAGTTAGAAAAGAATCCAGATGCAAAGATAATAAGTTACAATTTGGTAAAGGAAAATCAAAATCCGCAGCGAAAAGAAGAGCACGACACCTAGAAAGATGTCACAAATGCGGAAAATGGTCACATGGAGGTAAATGTTCAAATAATCAAACCTATTCAAACACCGAATTTGTTACTTTATGCAGAGACGGACCATTCATATGTTTAGAAGAAAAGACACTGAATGCTCGAGGTTACGCCTATGTAGCTATGGAAAACCAATTAAACCGACTATCTTATGAATGGGATAGATCATATAACTAAGAAATCTATTTCACAGGTATGTCTGTACAGTTTTTATTTTATTTTTTTTATTTTTAACCTTTTGATAATAAACGCTAATTTGTTCGCTATAAAGTATTAAATTGGTATTGAATAAAATTAGGTTTGGCGACCGAAATTATTGATATCATTTAAAAATTTATTACATCACTGCGAAATTTAACGTTTATTCTTAAGGTATAAATATCTTTAATCAATCAACCCAAAATATTTCAAAAATTCGTCATGAGTTAAATTAGGTCTTGGAACCGAAATTACATTACCGAAAAGAGGGGCGCATATTTTTGATAATATTTGATTGATTAAAGTGGGATAAAAAGCCAAAAAGATTTTTAATTTTATTTTTACCATGTTTTTAAAATTAATATTTAAATCTTAAATTAATATTGTAAACTTTGTAAAAACAATATATGTAAAATTGTAAATATTTGAAAAAATTAATATAAGTTTGGTGTGAATTTATAATATGAATTTTTAAATTAAGTTTGGTGTGAATTTTTAATTTTTAAAAAATATGAATTTTAATTTTATGCATTTCAAATTTTAAGTTGGTGTGAATTTTTAATATTAATTTTGAATTTTATATTTAAGTTGTGTGAATTTAAAAACAAAAATTTACTTTATCTCATTAAGTTAAAAATATGATTTTTAAAATTCGTCGTAAGTTGAAGACTAGGTCTTTAAACCGAAATTGCTTTACCCGAGGGAGGGACGAGAACTTTTATTATCATTATTTTTAATCTTATTGAATTAAAGTATGCCAAAAACATTAAAAAAAAAAAAGCAAACTCCGCGACTCGCGGAGTTTGAAGTGTCCAAACACCGCGAGTCGCGGGAGGACCGAAAATCAGAAAAAAAATAAAGAGCTGGAACAGATCAGTCCCAACCCACAAAACACACAAATACTGCGAACATAAACACGAAAATACTCGAAAAAACACCCCAAAAATCACAATTTTTAACCGTTAATCATCAAATCTTTTACTAAAATCATGTTGAGAAGGATGCTATCAAGGAATTACTCAAGAAAAACGGTAAATTTCTACACCTAAACACCATTTAATCCGAAATTAGTGTTCTTGAGCAATTTTTTCCCCAATTTGATTTTGATGCTTTTTAGTGTAATTATGCTTAAATTGTTTATGTATTATGCTTGTATAACCTAGATTGATGCTATTTAACATGATTAGAAGCCTTAAACTTTGAATTTTGAGTAATCTAGGGTTTGTGTTCTTGAGCAAATTTGGGGCTTTTTGATATAAACAGGTTATGGCCGATTTTTGTCATGAATTGTTGCTAAATTAAGTAGTGTAACATGTCTAGGTAGTTAAATGATCCAAACTTTGAGCCTAAACATGATTTTGAGAATTAAAGTGGACTTTTTCAAGTCTAAAATTCATGAACTTGATTTTTGAAAGATAATGCCATTTGAAACTTGTTTAATTGCTAGTAATGATTATTTTGACATGTTATTTGAGTTGAATGCTTATGAACTTGGCGAACATTTTCGTATATGCTTATTTGAAAAAGTGTGGATTTGATAAAAATGTGAAAATGAGCTTAAGTTTGATATAAATTGATCATGTCATTGTAATTATTTTGATTGATGATTTTGCTGACACTAATGCATATTTGGATGCACAAAAATTGTGTTTGATGTGTTTTGCAGACTGAAAGGGGTGAATCTTCATCCCAAGCTCGCAATGCTCCTGCTGAGAATGCGGAACAACAGGAGGTGGATAACTACTACAAGCAGGATATACCTCATCCAGTCATGACCTTTTCTGATATGCACTTGGAAGAGTTGCACCCGAACCTGAGATTTGACAGACTTTGGATAGATTATCCAAAATACCAAAGGGGTTTGCATACTCTTCATTCTAAGGTTGTTGAGGTACCGAGGGTCATAGAATAGGGACCCTTAGAAGCTGTAGAATTGGCCGGGCCAATTAGGGAATTACTTGTACAGAGGTATGGTAATTCTACTTTTAATGACTGGGTACGTTTATTCACCATGCGTAGACCTGCATATAAAGTATGGTGTGAAGAATTGTTATGTAGTATAGAATTAAATGATCGGGTAGCTAGTTTAACCGACCGATCATTTATTAGATTTTTGTTAGGAGGTTCGATGCGCCACATGTCTTTACTAGACATGGCTCAGGCTTTACGTATATATACGCCTGAGGAGTTAGCATCTGCCGATTGTAGAGGGTTGATACTAAACGGTAGAAAGATAGATGAAAATTTTGATACACACGGTGTATGGAGTCAAATGACAAGCCATCACCGATTCAAAGGGGGAAATTACTCTTATTTGGATATAGATAGAGCCGAATTAAGAGTGATTCATAGGTTTTTAGCTAATTCGATTACACAAAGAGGTAAGAACAAGGAAAAGGTAAATGAACAGGATTTGTTTTACCATATGTGTATTCGAGACCCACAAAGCGCTGTAAGTATACCTTATTGTGTGGGTTATTATTTATCAGCTATGGTTAGGAGGATGAGACCGCATAGCATAATAGGAGGTGGTATTTTTATTACTTTGATTGCTGAATATCTCGGTGTGGATATAAGTCGGGGGGGATTATTAGTAGAAGATCCAGAACCCCGCGATACTATAGGTTTAAATGTATACCATGGTGCGAAAGTTTTGAAGAGGCGAAATAACGCCGCAGTACAATACCATGGTAGACATCCACAGGTTGAGAGAAACCAACAGCAAGGTAATGTAGGAGGGGGAAATGAGATGCAAGAAATGCAAAGGTTTATAGCTTCACAGGAGTACAAAAATGCTAGACAGAGAGCATTTGAGGATTGGTAAGTTCATCAAAACCAAATCATAGCTCATTGCCAACATATAGGTAGAAACTATATTCCTACACCAAAAATCCATATTCCCTCCCTGGTCGATAGAGATGCAACCACCGTATCCTACGTATAACCCTGCCGAAGCATTCTATAGCACCTATGGTTATGCCTGGAACCCCTATTGGTACCAGTATCATCCCTAGTCTACTTAGTTTTATTTATTTTGTAATTTGTAATATTGATACATTTAATACTTATGTTAATATTGTAATAGTTTTTATAATTTTCTAACTTTTATTCCTAGATTTTAATAATTTTTGAATGTGGGGTAATATACCAAACTTCAAAAATATGTATATATGTTTGCAGTTTATCTTATGTACACAACAGGGTAAAACAACGCATTTTCAAAGACTGGCATTAAGTTCAGCAAAAGCAACTAATTTTGACGACAAGATGCAAAATATATGTGAAATAACAACAAGACGGAATGAACAAATGATGTGCACCATTTATCATTCAGCAAACAAACGCCAATATATTTGGAAACTTTGGTAAAAATTTAATCATTTTCACACAAATCACCCTCAATAATTTAAATTATTACTGATTTCTTGCAAATGAGGGCATTGCAAGATCTTAAGTGTGGGAAGGGGTTAAATTCTTTCGGATTTTAAAATTTTTTACTTTATACACTTGGTTACCATTAAAAATACTAGTAAAGCAGTAGTTGTATTAGAATCTAGTGCTCTCTGATAATAAAGAACAACCCTAGTCTTATATACTGACTACCCAATTCTAGTAAAATTTTACAAAATTTTCAATTAAATGAACTCAAAATCATGTTTATACATATTTATGAACGATAAAACTAGGTGTTAACACCGAAATTATTGTTACCTCGGAAAGGACATAAATTGAGAAACAAACCAAAATGTTAAAATTCATTTAAAATGGAATAGAGGACGATAAAAAGGAAAATAAAAGCCAAGTGTGGGAAAATTTACCAAGTTATCTTAAACATATGTCACATATTTTTGTACAAATAACTGAAAATACTTTTGCTTTGGACTAAACTAAACTGTTTTACCTGATTTACTGTAAGAAAGATGGATCTACACGATGAATCAATTCCATCATTAAAAGGAAGTAAAGTCTTCCGAAAAAGACACGCGCTTCTTGATTTAGGTCATGAAGTTGTCGTCCAGACCAGTTGTAGGTTGACGAAAAATCTAGAAAAGTCATCACTAAAATCAGCAGGAAATCCACGGACCTCAGCATTAAACAGGGTCGCCAAGTGGTCAGATTTATCCTAACCATGAGAAGGATTTATCTCGTAAAATGGGGAGGCACCATGAAAATTAGCTAGATAAGACTAATGAATCAGATCCCCAGAAAGGATAATCTCCTTAAAGATTAAAAATCAGCTTTTAAGACTGATATTACTCAATCCTTGAGATTGACCTTAAAGATTGAGAATTACAAACTCATGGAATTCAATGATATCTAAACTAGAGCTTGAACGAGAAAATATTTTGATAAAATTACAAACCGATTTGTTTTCTGAAAACCCTATTTTCAATGCGTTCATTACCATTGAACGTAAAATCCTAGGAATTCACCTGGAATTCATTAGGTCACCTGAACTAAATCGGGTGTCAACCGTAAGAACGGTGGATGCATAGCATGGTCAAAGACAGGACCTTGTGCCAGACCGAAAAATTATAAGGGTGAGCTTTACTATTGCTCCTACCAAGGATAGTAATGGCGTCCGACACGTTATAGACCATAATCAAATACATGTCTTTAGACATTGCCTTAACAGTTGCTTGTTCAACGCTTTCCTTTACAACCGGACGGTAGTTTACCGAAAAGTAATATACGGGACAAGTAAACTGGACGTGTTGCTTTCCAAATACAAGGTTAGCAAGTGGGTGACACAAAACCGCAAGTTTTGAGCTAGAATTTTCAAATCTGAAACCCACCAAACCCACAAAAATATTTTGCAAACACCGGTAAAGGGTTATTCCGGAAAACTTATCTAGGGTAAAAACTAGATTTAATTTTCAAAAGATCAAATGTTTTCATAAAGATCCAATTTCCTTAATGGATCTAAATTTTTATAGTCATGTGGGACTGTAAACCATATCGTTACTACCATTGTTTATACCGCCGTATAGAAATCACTGATGTACAAAGTGTGAAGAATAAAGAAGTGATTCTAGTATTTCAAGACGATATTGCTTGAGGACAAGCAACGCTCAAGTGTGGGAATATTTGATAATGCTAAAAACGAACATATATTTCATAGCATTATTCCTCAAGAAAGACAAGCTTTTAGTTGCAATTGTTCTATTTACAAGTGATATTCATTTAAATATTAAAAGGTGAAGACAAAAGACAGATTCGACGAATTGAAGACGCAAACGACCAAAAAACTCAAAAGTACAAAATACAATCAAAGAGGTTCCAATTATTGATAAGAAACGTCTCGAAATTACAAGAGTACAAGATTCAAAACGCAAAGTACAAAATATAAAATTGTACGCAAGGACGTTCGAAAATCCGGAACCGGGACCAGAGTCAACTCTCAACGCTCGACGCAACGGACTAAAAATTACAAGTCAACTATGCACATAAATATAATATAATATTTAAATAATTCTTATAATTATTTATATATTATATTAATATTTAAAACCGTCGGCAAGAAAGACTCCAAAAGGGACTGAGCTGTAATTTCAATCTCCGCGACTCGCGGAGTTTGAAGGCCAAAAATGCCGCGAGTCGCGGAGCCCCAAAATGAGAAACTGCCTATAAAGCCAACCGAATTCTGATCATTTTAATCATCTTTTTTTCCTTCTTCTCTCAATATATACGTAATATATATATATATAATTTATATTTTAATTTTAATTTTAATTTTAATCCTAATAATAAGGGTATGTTAGCGAATATTGTAAGGGTGTAAGTCGGAATTCTGTCCGTGTAACGCTACGCTATTTTTAATCATTGTAAGTTATGTTTAACCTTTTTACATTAATGTCTCGTAGCTAAGTTATTATTATGCTTATTTAATCCGAAGTAATCATGATGTTGGACTAATTACTAAAATTGGGTAATTGGGCTTTGTACCATAATTGGGGTTTGGATAAAAGAACGACACTTGTGGAAATTAGACTATGGGCTATTAATGGGTTTTATATTAACTAAACAATACCTTGTTTATTTAATATACAAACTTATAATTCGACGTATTTATATATAACCACATACGCTTTACTGGGTACGGTGGGCGGGATATCTATAAATACCAATGATTATTCATTTTACCGGATACGGAACTGGATTAATAGTTAATAGACTTGTTGAAACAGGGGTGAATTACATTCAAGGGTAATTGGTGTAATTGTTAACAAAGTAGTAAAACCTTGGCTTACACGCAGTCGATAACCTGGTGTATTCATTAAACAAAGTATTAAAACCTTGTTACAATTCGAATCCCCAATTAGTTGGAATATTTGACTTCAGGAATAAGAATAATTTGACGAAGGCTTTCGCTCTTTATATTTATGACTGATGGACTATTATGGACAAAATCCGTATGGACATATTAAATAATCCAGGACAAAGGACAATTAACCCATGGGCATAAAACTAAAATCAACACGTCAAACATCATGATTACGGAAGTTTAAATAAGCATAATTCTTTTATTTCATATTTAATTTCCTTTATTTTATATTTAATTGCACTTCTAATTATCGCATTTTTATTGTTATTTTATTTAATTGCACTTTTAATTATCGTACTTTTTAATTATCGCAAGTTTATTTTATCGCACTTTTATTATTCGCAATTTCATTATCGTTATTTACTTTACGCTTTAATTTAAGTCTTGTATTTATATTTATTATTTTACATTTGGTTTTAACTGCGACTAAAGTTTTAAAATCGACAAACCGGTTATTAAACGGTAAAAACCCCCATTTTATAATAATAATATTACTTATATATATATTTGTATTTTTATAAAAGTAAACTAATATAGCGTTAAGCTTTGTTTAAAAAGATTCCCTGTGAAACGAACCGGACTTACTAAAAACTACACTACTGTACGATTAGGTACACTGCCTATAAGTGTTGTAGCAAGGTTTAAGTATATCCATTCTCTAAATAAATAAATATCTTGTGTAAAAATGTATCGTATTTAATAGTATTTCCTTGTAAACTTTAATAGTATTTCATATACACCTCGCGAAACATCAAGTTATTTTTAACATAATCTTATTATTAGGATTAAAATTAAAATTAAAATTAAAATATAAATTATATATATATATATTACGTATATATTATTCCTCAAGAAAGACAAGCTTTTAGTTGCAATTGTTCTATTTACAAGTGATATTCGTTTAAATATTAAAAGGTGAAGACAAAAGACAGATTCGACGAATTGAAGACGCAAACGACCAAAAAACTCAAAAGTACAAAATACAATCAAAGAGGTTCCAATTATTGATAAGAAACGTCTCGAAATTACAAGAGTACAAGATTCAAAACGCAAAGTACAAAATATAAAATTGTACGCAAGGACGTTCGAAAATCCGGAACCTGGACCAGAGTCAACTCTCAACGCTCGACGCAACGGACTAAAAATTACAAGTCAACTATGCACATAAATATAATATAATATTTAAATAATTCTTATAATTATTTATATATTATATTAATATTTAAAACCTTCGGCAAGAAAGACTCCAAAAGGGACTGAGCTGTAATTTCAATCTCCGCGACTCGCGGAGTTTGAAGGCCAAAAATGCCGCGAGTCGCGGAGCCCCAAAATGAGAAACTGCCTATAAAGCCAACCGAATTCTGATCATTTTAATCATCTTTTTTTCCTTCTTCTCTCAATATATACGTAATATATATATATAATTTATATTTTAATTTTAATTTTAATTTTAATCCTAATAATAAGGGTATGTTAGCGAATATTGTAAGGGTGTAAGTCGAAATTCTGTCCGTGTAACGCTACGCTATTTTTAATCAGTGTAAGTTATGTTCAACCTTTTTACATTAATGTCTCGTAGCTAAGTTATTATTATGCTTATTTAATCCGAAGTAATCATGATGTTGGGCTAATTACTAAAATTGGGTAATTGGGCTTTGTACCATAATTGGGGTTTGGATAAAAGAACGACACTTGTGGAAATTAGACTATGGGCTATTAATGGGTTTTATATTAACTAAACAATACCTTGTTAATTTAATATACAAACTTATAATTCGACGTATTTATATATAACCACATACGCTTTACTGGGTACGGTGGGCGGGATATCTATAAATACCAATGATTATTCATTTTACCGGATACGGAACTGGATTAATAGTTAATAGACTTGTTGAAACAGGGGTGAATTACATTCAAGGGTAATTGGTGTAATTGTTAACAAAGTAGTAAAACCTTGGCTTACACGCAGTCGATAACCTGGTGTATTCATTAAACAAAGTATTAAAACCTTGTTACAATTCGAATCCCCAATTAGTTGGAATATTTGACTTCGGGAATAAGAATAATTTGACGAAGGCTTTCGCTCTTTATATTTATGACTGATGGACTATTATGGACAAAATCCGTATGGACATATTAAATAATCCAGGACAAAGGACAATTAACCCATGGGCATAAAACTAAAATCAACACGTCAAACATCATGATTACGGAAGTTTAAATAAGCATAATTCTTTTATTTCATATTTAATTTCCTTTATTTTATATTTAATTGCACTTCTAATTATCGCATTTTTATTGTTATTTTATTTAATTGCACTTTTAATTATCGTACTTTTTAATTATCGCAAGTTTATTTTATCGCACTTTTATTATTCGCAATTTCATTATCGTTATTTACTTTACGCTTTAATTTAAGTCTTGTATTTATATTTATTATTTTACATTTGGTTTTAACTGCGACTAAAGTTTTAAAATCGACAAACCGGTCATTAAACGGTAAAAACCCCCATTTTATAATAATAATATTACTTATATATATATTTGTATTTTTATAAAAGTAAACTAATATAGCGTTAAGCTTTGTTTAAAAAGATTCCCTGTGGAACGAACCGGACTTACTAAAAACTACACTACTGTACGATTAGGTACACTGCCTATAAGTGTTGTAGCAAGGTTTAAGTATATCCATTCTCTAAATAAATAAATATCTTGTGTAAAAATGTATCGTATTTAATAGTATTTCCTTGTAAACTTTAATAGTATTTCATATACACCTCGCGAAACATCAAGTTATTTTTGGCGCCGCTGCCGGGGAACCTTCTTAAACGCCGGAAGCGCAACGCTAATATAACATTAAAAAAAAAGATTTTTATTTTACTTTTATTAAAATTCGTTTTTATAAAAATACGTTTTAAATATTCGAAAATATAAAAAGAAAAATAAAAATATAAATATTTTTAAGATTTTGTTAAATATTTAAGTTTTATAAAGTATCTTTAGTTTGTAAAACATAAGTTATTATTATATATAACTTTTAGATTATAAAACAGAAAATTATAAAACAAAAAAAAAGAAAAAAAAGAAAAACGCGTCGAATTTTAAATATTCTGTTAGTTGAAAACTGGAACCCCGCGACTCGCGGGGTTTAATGCCTCGATTACCGCAACTCGCGGAGTAACTCTGACACGCGACAGAACCCTAATTCAGTATTAATTACGAATTATTATTATAATTATTATTATAAAACCCTAATTAGGTTTTAATTAAATATTTATTTTAGTTTTTATTATTATTTTGTATATTTTGTTTAAATTAGTTTAATTAAATTATAAAATTAATAGTTTTAATAAATAAATAATATAAAAATAATATTTTTATAAAAATTGTACTTTTTACAACTTTTTGTATATTTTTATATTTTGTCCCTTTTTAATTTTTTTAGCATAATATTTGTATTTTTCGCTCATATTTAGTTTTAAACTTAGTTTTTGCCATAGTTATTTTTACTCCTAGATTTTTAGGCTTTGCCGTAGAATTCCTTAAGTGCTTTTTCTTTAGACTAAGATTTAGGTGCTTTAGAATTTTGCGACGTTTTTTTTTAAGTTTTAGTTTCTTTTTAAGTTATTTCCATTTGGGATTTAGTTTTCCTGTAAGCTTTAATATTTTTAGACGACTTTTACCTATGTATCAATTATCATTCCAATTAGTAATCTCAATTTGCGATTATAATTTTAAGTTAGTTGTAGTAATAAGGTTAGGTTAGTCAAGTATTTTTAAATTTTATAAGTTTCTTTTAATTTTTCCGTCACCTTTTATTTTTCAACCATTTTTCTTTTTCAATTTTTTTTCCCGACGAACTCTTTTTCTTTCTTATTTCTCGCTTTTCTAGTTTTAGGACATAGATTTTTATTCCACTTCTTATCTAATTTTCTTAAAATTACGAAAATTTATTTTAAGTGGTTAAATTGATAGACATCAAAATTTTCTGGTTCGTAGTAATAGTTGGATTTGTACGTGGACCGGGTTATTGGAGCCAGACAGTCCTCAATTATATTGAGACCAAACGAATCCTGCCCCTCTGCTGCATCTTTTGGCTATTCGAAACGTGGGCAAAATCAGAAAAGTCTATTGATTGGATAACTTATTATAATTTTTCTTTCCTTTTAAAAACTAATAGGATATTCAGTGAATGCACCGAGCAAGACGTTCACCACCTTTTGTACGTTCACCACCTGTAACTAGATCAAGACATTTAGCAAATATTATCGCCGTTGATTTTTCTTTAGAATCGTCATCCATTCGACCAAGTACTTCAGTTCAAATTTCCGATAATCCATTTTTTGAACCCGACCTCACAATTAAGAATCCGGAGAATATTCAGGAACGATTCGTAGATCCTGAACCACTAAACTTTCCTTCGGAACCACCAATCATTCAAACAGAGATTGTTGAGGAACGAACCATTAAATCAGAATCCTCTAGTGATTCCGATTCAACAAATTCAATTATGGAGAATCTGGAACCTTTAAGTATGGAAGACCGAATGAGAGCTAAACACACTGGCCAAGGTCACGCAATTACTCATCCAGACATTAATGCGCCAGATTATGAAATCAAAGGACAAATTCTACACATGGTGACTAATCAATGCCAATTTAGTGGTGCGCCGAAGGAAGATCCAAATGAACATTTACGTACCTTTAATAGGATCTGCACACTATTTAAAATCCGAGAAGTGGAGGATGAACAGATATATCTCATGTTATTTCCCTGGACTTTAAAGGGAGAAGCCAAAGATTGGTTGGAATCGTTACCTGAAGGGGCGATTGATACATGGGATGTTTTAGTTGAAAAATTTCTTAAACAATTCTTTCCTGCATCTAAAGCCGTAAGACTTCAAGCAGAAATTGTTACGTTTACACAGAAGCCGAATGAAACTCTATATGAGGCGTGGACTAGATATGGAAAGTTATTAAGAGGATGTCCGCAACATGGTTTAGACACCTGTCAAATAGTACAAATATTCTATCAAGGATGCGACATCACTACAAGGAAAGACATAGATATAGCAGATGGTGGTTCTATTATGAAGAAAACCGAAACTGATGCTTACAAAATTATTGATAACACTGCTTCCCACTCACATGAGTGGCACCAAGAAAAAGATATCGTTAGATCATCTAAAGCAGCTAGAGCCGATTCTAGCCATGACTTAGATTCCATTTCTGCAAAGATAGATGCTGTCGAGAGACGAATGGAAAAGATGACTAAAGATATTCACTCAATACGAATTAGTTGTGAGCAGTGTGGAGGACCACATTTGACAAAAGATTGTCTCAGTATTGAATTAACAATGGAACAAAGAGAGAATATTTCATACATAAACCAAAGGCCTGGAAATAATTATCAGAATAATTATCAACCGCCAAGACCTATTTACAATCAAAACCAGAATTATAACCGAAATATTCCATACAACAACCAACAAGGTCCTAGCAATCAACAAGTATCCAATAATACTTACAATCAGCAAAGACCTAATTTTCAAAACAAACCACCACAACAAATCGATGATAAAAAGCCGAATTTAGAAGATATGATGACAAAGCTAGTTGAAACTCAAACGCAGTTTTTCACATCTCAAAAACAAACCAAACAAAATGCTCAAGCATTTAGAAATCAACAAGCTTCTATTCAAAATCTGGAACAAGAAGTAAGTAACCTAGCAAGGTTAATAGGTGAAAGAAAACCGGGAAGTCTACCTAGTGATACAAACGCTAACCCCCGAAATGAAACAGCTAAAGCCATTACCACAAGAAGTGGTACAACACTTAAACCACCTGAAATACCTGTAACTTCTGATGAAGCTATTCCTACTCCACAAGAATAACAACCTAATCAAGATAAGGAAAATGAACCGGTAGTTGAAAAGGTTAATGAAGATAACACAGTTAAGGATAAACCTTATGTTAAACCATACCAACCACCACTTCCTTACCCGAGTAAAATGAAGAAAGAGAAACTTGAAGCCGAGCAATCCAAATTCTTGGATATGTTTAAACAGATAAATGTAAATCTTTCTTTCATTGATGTGATTTCAGGAATGCCTAGATATGCTAAATTCTTGAAAGATCTAATTTCAAATAGAAAGAAAATGGAAGAACTCTCGGCTGTTACTATGAATGCTAATTGTTCAGCAGTGCTGTTGAATAAGATACCAGAAAAACTATCTGATCCAGAAAGTTTCACAATTCCATGTTTTCTGGGTAGTCTTAGTTCAATAGAAGCATTGGCAGACTTAGGTGCTAGTATAAATTTAATGTCGTATTCACTATACGCTAAACTAGACCTTGGAGAATTGAAACCAACTAGAATAAGCATACAACTAGCCGATAGATCAATAAAATATCCTAGAGGGATAATGGAGAACATGCTAGTTAAAGTTGGTACTTTAGTATTTCCAGTAGATTTTGTTATTCTGGACATGGAAGAAGATTCTCAAGTTCCTCTCATATTAGGAAGACCATTCTTAAATACGGCTAAAGCAATGATAGACGTGTTCGGTAAGAAATTGACCCTAAGTATAGAAGATGAGAGTGTTACCTTTTCAGTTGATAGAGCAATGCAACAACCACAATCTACAGATGATACATGTTATTATATTCAAACTATAGATGCACATGCAGAATTATTAGAAGAATTTCCAGAATTACAAGGAACAGGAGAATGTTCTTTAGGAGAAAGTAATAAACCAATTGATGAAGCTGAAATGTTAGCTACACTTATAGCTAATGGATATGAACCAACAACAGAAGAAATTCAAATGCTAAAAGAAGAAGACAGATATCGATACAAATCATCGATAGAAGAACCTCCGAAATTAGAGTTAAAGCCACTTCCAAACCATTTGGAATACGCTTATTTACATGGTGAATCTGAATTACCTGTAATAATATCGTCTTCTCTTACTGAAAATGAGAAATCATAACTCATTTCTGTGTTGAAAGCTCATAAACCAGCCATTGCATGGAAGATTCATGATATTAAAGGAATAAGTCCTTCGTATTGCACACATAAAATCCTTATGGAAGAAGGTCATAAAACGTATGTGCAACGCCAACGAAGACTAAATCCTAATATGCAAGATGTAGTTAAGAAAGAGATTATTAAACTGCTAGACGCAGGTCTAATTTATCCAATCTCTGATAGTCCATGGGTAAGCCCAGTTCAATGCGTGCCTAAGAAGGGTGGCATGACTGTCATTACAAATGAGAAAAATGAGCTTATTCCTACTAGGACTGTAACAGGATGGCGTGTATGTATTGATTATAGAAAATTAAATGACGCCACCAGAAAAGATCACTTTCCCTTACCTTTCATTTATCAAATGTTGGAAATATTAGCCGAAAATAGTTACTATTGTTTCCTAGATGGATTTTCCGGATATTTTCAAATTCCAATAGCACCCGAAGATCAAGAGAAAACCACATTCACGTACCCTTATGGTACTTTTGCTTACAAACGCATGCCATTTGGACTTTGCAACGCCCCAGCAACCTTTCAAAGGTGTATGATGGCGATTTTTCACGACATGATAGAAGAATGCATGGAAGTATTCATGGATGACTTTTCAGTCTTCGGTGATATATTTGAATCATGTCTAGTTAATCTGGAACGAATGCTTATTAGATGCGAACAGTCAAATTTAGTACTTAATTGGGAAAAATGCCATTTCATGGTTAAAGAAGGCATCGTTCTTGGTCATAAAATTTCGAAGGAAGGAATTGAAGTGGATAAAGCTAAAGTAGATGTAATTGCTAAACTTCCACGTCCCACCAATGTTAGAGGAGTTAGGAGTTTTCTAGGGCATGCCGGTTTTTACCGACGTTTCATAAAAGATTTTTCTAAAATTGCCACTCCTATGAATAAACTCCTAGAAAAGGATGTTCCATTCATCTTTTCAGATGAATGTATCAAATCTTTTAATATTCTTAAAGAAAAACTAACTAATGCGCCGATCATGATAACACCAAATTGGAATCTACCATTTGAACTAATGTGCGATGCAAGTGATTTTGCAATGGGAGCCGTTTTAGGACAAAGGATTGAAAAACGATTTCAACCTATATATTATGCTAGTAAGACGTTACAAGGAGCACAAACGAACTATACAACTACTGAAAAAGAACTCCTTGCTATTGTCTTTGCTTTTGACAAATTTCGATAATATCTCGTTCTAGCAAAAACGGTGGTCTATACCGACCATTCTGCTCTTAGATACCTATTTTCAAAACAAGATGCTAAACCAAGATTAATCCGTTGGATCTTACTCTTACAAGAGTTTGATATTGAAATCCGAGATAAAAGAGGAGCAGAAAATCTCGCCGCTGATCATCTTTCTCGTCTTGAAAATCCCGAATTAGAAGTTCTAAATGAATCGGCCATACAAGACAACTTTCCTGATGAATATCTATTGAAGATTGATTATAAAGAAATTCCATGGTTTGCAGACTATGCAAACTACTTAGTTTGTGGATTCTGATGGAATTCAAGATGTATAAACAAGTTCTTAGTGTTAATTTAATTACTAAACATTAGTTAAATGAATGGCAAGCGGAAGCGAAGTGGTTAAGAAAACAATTTTACAACATGCAACCATTTTTGTTTGAATTCCATATAGTGATCAAGTCTTGAATGTATATGCTTTTAATTAACAAGAAAAGATTAGAAATTATACCTCCTCAAACTATGTTTGAGGGCTCTTTTGAAGCAAGTAAGATGATGAAGATGATGAAGAACCAAATGCACCAACACACCCTTGAGTTGGTTAAACCTTCACACCTTAACACCCTTGTAAATTCAGCTTCAAACCCCTTGATATTAGCTGAATATTTCGACCAGGGACAGCAGCTTATAAGGATGAATATTGAATGATTATGAGCCTTTAACTTAAGGCCTCAAGCTAGTAATACCCCAAGCTTTGATTGCACCAACACCCCTTTGATATGGTTAGGATTTTAGACACTTATAAGCTAATTACCAAGCAAGATACTTGCTCCTTTCACTCTTGTATAATTCGATCAGCCTATAGCTGAAACAAGGCTGTGAATTTCGGCCAGAAACATAAGAGAAAGGAATGAGAGAGTTAAACCACAAGTCACACCCTTGTATGAGTCAAATTACTTGGTTTTATGGACTTGCATGCTTACCTTGTGTTTAGGAATTGTAAGTAACAATAAAGCTAGCATGGGAATCCATTTAGAACTCCCATGAGCTGCCCCATACATAATTTTATAAAGAAAAAATGTTCATCATAAGCTACAACATTTATTTGTTATAAAACTTATGCATTTTGTTACTTGCACAAATATATTTATGAACCCTTTTATAAATATTAACACAAGTAATTATTTAAACCAATTAAATAATTAAACCCTCAATATATAAATTATCCAAATAATTTATCTCAAGTTAAATTATTTCAGAAACCCGATTTTCTGAAATTCAAGTGTCGCGTATTTACTTAACGATCCATTCGTTATGATTAAATACTTATAAGGTGTCGGTAAGCTTGTTATTGGGTATGACCCGACTTGGATCATAACATGTTAGCCACATTAATTTAATATGTCTCTCGGGCATATGAAATACCTTCAATCTCCCACTTGCACGAGAAACATAAGAAATTAATGCAAGTGATGGATACAGCCTAACACACCGTCCATCACCCCTAATATGTTATGACTTTGCGCCATTCAATAACATCATCCCTTTCGAGTACCCAACTCGAATTGATATATATAGGTGAATCTTTTCATTATATCCTTTTATCCTAGACGTCATGTCAAATCCAAGAGATACAGAGTGACCACTCTCTTATAGATTCAACTTTATCAGGCCTTAGACATCTGACTCTCAACGAATAAGAGGGACAAATTCCATCTTGACTACATACTTCCTAGATATACACTTTTGTATTATACCTGAGCTCTTTCTAGGGAACTACCATATTTCAGAATAGCTAAGAAAGAATCAAGGTATAATACTCGGTGAATATTAGGACCCAATATGTATCTCAGGTCAGAGGATACGATGATATTCGCCTTTACTCAAGATTACATGTGATCAACCACGAAGGCTCCATACAGTAAGTCTTGAGAGCGGGTCTTCCAATATTTGTATCCCACAAATATCTATGAACCTTGGTAGCAACCCTGCCCCACATTCATTTCATGCATGTATACCAATCCAAGTTCATAATAGTCTAAACCTCACACTCATTCCCATAAATGTGATCGACTACGGAATTTAGAATAATAGCTTATTCATGGATAACCAATATTTGTATCCCACAAATATCTATGAACCTTGGTAGCAACCTTGCCCCACATTAGTCTGTGAATGTATACCAATCCAAGTTCATAATAGTCTAAACCTCACACTTGCTCCCACAAATGTGATCGACTACGGAATTTAGAACAATGTCTTATTCATGGATAAAATATGCAAAATAGGAACTTAACTCAAAATAAATTAACCAATAATTATATTAATGAGTTTGAACCAATTCATTCCGTTACAATACTTAAAACAGATCATAACCAATCACTAGAATATCGAAGCCCTAACGCACAAACATGTCCATGATGTTTTGGGCCATGTAAGAGCTTCGTGAGTGGATCCGCTATATTTAGATCTGTGTGAACTTTGCGAATACATATCATTCCATTTTCAACTTCATCCCTTATGTAGTTGAATTTCCGTTTAATGTGACGGGTCTTTTGGTGATCACGAGGTTCTTTAATTTGAGCTATTGCTCCTTCGTTGTCACAAAAGATCTCAAGAGGGTCTTGAATGGTAGGGACCACTCCTAAGTCGTCGATGAATTTCTTCATCCATGCTGCTTCCTGAGCTGCCAAGGAGGCGGCAATGTATTCTGACTCTGTAGTGGATAACGCAACAACTTCCTGTTTTGAACTCTTCCAAGAGACCGCACCTCCATTTAACATGAAAACATAACCGGATTGTGATCGAGAGTCATCTTGATCAGTTTGGAAACTTGCATCCACGTAACCTTTTACAGCAAGTTCCTCCTCACCAGACCCGTATATAAGAAACAAATCCTTAGTCCTCCTAAGGTATTTCAATATACTTTTAACCGCAATCCAATGACTGTTCCCTGGGTTATTCTGGTATCTACTTGTCAAGCTTAGAGCGCATGACACATCCGGTCTAGTACATATCATTGCATACATGATTGACCCAATAGCAGACGCGTATGGGACTTTCTTCATTCTCTCTTGTTCATCTTCCGTGGTGGGACACTGAGATGTACTGAGAATGGTTCCTCTTTGAATAGGTACCAAACCTCTCTTAGAGTCCTCCATCTTGAACCTTTTCAAGACTTTGTCAATGTATGTACTTTGACTTAAACCTATCAATTTCTTGGATCTATCCCTATAGATCCCAATCCCCAATATGTGTTGTGCTTCTCCAAGGTCCTTAATGGAGAAGCAGCTTCTTAGCCATGTTTTGACTCCTTCCATTGTGGGAATATCATTTCCAAATAATAATATATCATCCACATATAGTACAAGGAACATGACTATGCTCCCACTAGCCTTTTTGTATACACAAGCTTCATCACCATTTTTAATGAAACCAAATTTCTTGGCCTCCTCATTAAAACGATGATTCCACATTCTAGATGCTTGTTTTAGTCCGTAGATCGACCTTTTTAATTTACATACTTTATCAGGATGTTTTGGATCGATAAAACCTTCAGGCTGAACCATATAGATATCTTCCTCAAGATATCCATTTAGGAAAGCGGTTTTGACATCCATTTGCAATATTTCATAATCATAATGAGCAGCAATGGCAAATAATATCCTGATAGACTTCAGCATTGCTACAGGTGAAAAAGTTTCATCATAATCAACCCCTTGAGTTTGAGTGAAACCTCTTGCTACAAGTCTAGCTTTGTATGTATCCAAGTTTCCATGTCTGTCGGTTTTCTTCTTGAAAAGCCATTTACAATCAACTAACTTAGAGCTAGCAGGTTGTTCAACCAATTCCCAAATTTGGTTGTCATACATGGATTGCATCTCTGCGTTCATGGCTTCCTGCCATTTATCTTTATCAGTCCGTGATAAAGCATCTTGGTAGTTTGTTGGTTCATCTAAATCAACCGTATAGCAACCATCTATGAGATACCCATATCTCTCAGGAGGGTTACTAATTCTACCAGATCTACGAACGTTTTGTATACTTTGATCACCCATGTGATCATTCTCAACATTTTCATGTTGAGAGCTAGTGTCAACCAATTGTGTATCATCTACTTGATCTTGAACCTCTTCAAGATCTATCTTCCTTTCACTATTTCCTTCCAGAAGGAACTTAGTTTCAAGGAATTCAGCCTTCCGAGCAACAAATACATTTTGTTCGGATGGATCATAGAAATAGTATCCCATATCATCTTTGGGATATCCTATGAAGATACACTTCGTGGATCGAGCATTCAACTTATTGGGGACGTAACGCTTAGGGTAAGCTTCACATCCCCATACCTTTAAGTATGAAAGAGATGGAGGTTTTCCAAACCACATCTCATGAGGTGTTCGTTCCACTTTCTTGGTTGGGGCCATATTTAGAATACGAGCCGCGGAGCTTAGACAATAACCCCAAAATGATAGAGGTAACGAGCTTCTTGCCATCATAGATCGAACCATATCCATTAGGGTTCGGTTTCTCCTTTCGGACACTCCATTAAGCTGGGGTGTTCCGGGTGGAGTAAGTTGTGAGATAATCCCACAATTTCTAAGATGATCCTGGAAGGCATCGCTGAGGTATTCACCTCCTCTATCGGTACGAACTACCTTAATTGTCTTGTTGAGTTGATTTTGTACTTCGTTTTGATATTCTTTGAATGCTTCAAAAGTTTCATCCTTGTGTCTTAATAAGTAGACATATCCGAAACGACTGAAGTCATCAATGAAAGTAACGAAGTACCTTTCACCATTCCTAGTCATGGGCTTAAAAGGTCCACATACATCCAAATGTATTAATCCTAATAAGTCTTTAGCCCTTTCAAAGGTTCCTTTGAAAGGTACTTTAGTCATTTTGCCTTGTAAACAAGATTCACACACATCAAACGAATCCAGCTCATTTGATTTCAAAAGACCATTCTTTTGAAGTGTATGCATTTGATTCTTGTTTATGTGACCAAGGCGACAATGCCATAAGTAGGAATCACTCAAATCCCTTTTGAGTTTCTTGGTGGTTGCTTGGTATATTGAGCTATCGAATGATGTGTTATCATGAACCAATTCATAAATACCATTCAAAGGCGAAGCCTTAAAATAGAACATATCAATTAAAGAAACATGGATATCATCATTAATGAAATTAAGATTAAATCCATATTGTCTTAGACGGGAAACAGAAATAATGTTTCGTGTCAACTGAGGTGCATACAAAACATTTTTCAAAATCAGCTTCAATCCAGTTTGAAGCTTTAAAACAAAATCTCCTTGGGCTTCGACGTGCACCTTTGCACCATTTCCCATGTAGAGACTTGTTGTTCCCGTACTTTGATTACTTCTTTTGAACCCTTGCAATGAATTGCAAATATGAGTTCCACATCCCGTGTCTAATACCCATGTATTAGAAGAAGTAATACTAAGCTCAACGTATATCATATATATATTACCTGAGGTTTGCCCTGCATCCCTCTTTGCATTCAACTCCTTTAGGTAGACCGGGCAGTTGCGTTTCCAGTGACCTATCACACCGCAACCATAGCACGGATCTTCCTTGGGGTTTGCTTGTCTGGAAACCTTTTGCCATTTAGTGTTGTTGGTTGGGGCAACCAACTTCCCTTTTCCTTTGCCCTTGTAGGTGGGTCCTTTCTTCTTAGCCACCTTTGGCTTAGAAGAGGATTCATCCTTGGATCCACCTTCTTTGATCATGAGCATGGGTGAAGCCTTTTTACCCATGCTTGATTCATCCGTCCTTAACATGGCATGTCCTTCGCCAATGCTCTTATCCCAATCATTCATGCTGTAATTCAACATGCATGTGTCAAACCTTTTTGACAAAGAGTTGTGGATACTGTCCGTGGTTAATTCATTAGACACGGGACAGTTAGGACGGTGTAATCGATCAATTAGGCTTTTCATCTTTTGTACATTAGATGAAACGGAGTGGGTGTTATTTTCCTTTTCGAGGATGGACCTCAATGATAGGTTATTAAAGTTGATTGGTGCGTTTGGAATGTTGTTGTTGTTATTGGCGGCCATCTACAAAATTTAACAAAGTTCGTTTAAGTATCAATTTCAATTTAACATTCAATACCCTTTAAATCCAATTGATATATTAAATTCTAGAATCCAACGGTAAACCAAATTCCGGTTAGGTGACCTTTATCCCGTAATTTGATTTAGCTAGGTAGTCATTATATGACAATTGCAATCCTTTTGCAACTTCTAGAGTATGGGATCATGCAATCCTTTTGCATGGCATATTTATCCCATCAACGCCTATTTGTTCCTCATGCTTCGGTGACCCTAAGTTCATGATTCCCAAATCAAGTCGTCCTACTTGTGTAAACGTGTAAACTTAACGTACAAGTGGTTAGGTGACCTTTATCCCACAAGCATGTCAAATTTACCTTAACCACATTAGTTTGTTCATGACGGTTAGGTGACCTTTATCCCATCATGAACTCCCTAATATGTTTAAGTGTCGCACAAAAGGATGGCGTTAAACTTGTTTACCTTGTTTGTAAAAGGGATTTTAAGTTTTCATTAATTCTAGTTTGAGAAAACTTTTATGCCATACACCAACATGCATTTAGTGTATGGTACTTATGGAAAACCATTTTCATGTCATGTAATTTGCCAATTACTTGATATAAACCATTTTATATATATGTGATCCTTTTCTTGTTCTTAATAACCATTTATTAATGTTCTTTTGCCACTTTTAATTTAACCAATTAAATTGTCGTGTTGCATGTTGTTAATGTTGTCTAATTTAACCAATTAAATTATCGTTTTGCTTGTTGTTAACTTGTGATATACTTGTAGCAACCATACATACAAACACAATAAACAATCATACATGCAAAACAAAATATGTTCACAATCAAGCCAATTTGGTAGACATTTGTTTAGCCGAAAACAAATGTCACCGGTTAAGGGTAATAACACAAAGTAGGAGATTTCAAAATCTCCCACTTAATCATGCATCCAAATGCTCCTTGTTGTGTTCTTCCAAGTCTTCATCTTGTATCTTCATCTTGTTACAAAATATATCCTAATACATTTTGTCTATAAAATGAAATACAACCTAATCTATTTTACATGCCAAATATAAAATAAATTACATAACCAAATGAATTATTACAAACCCAAATGAATGAATTAAATCAACCAAATATAACATGCATTCAACCACAAGGTCAAGGCTTGATTGTGAACCACAACATACAACAAATATTGACCAGATGGCAAGTCCCAAACCACTTTTGGAACCCCATGAATTCGGCCTCCCTTATCAACCCACCCAAACCCATGATTTTTTGCATTCTTCTTTCATGCATGTACTTAGAATGCAAAGTTGATGGGTTTTAAAGACCATATTTAGAAGCATATTTCAAAGACCTCGGCTCTAGATACCATTGATGGAATTCAAGATGTATAAACAAGTTCTTAGTGTTAATTTAATTACTAAACATTAGTTAAATGAATGGCAAGCGGAAGCGAAGTGGTTAAGAAAACAAGTTTACAACATGCAACCATTTTTGTTTGAATTCCATATAGTGATCAAGTCTTGAATGTATATGCTTTTAATTAACAAGAAAAGATTAGAAATTATACCTCCTCAAACTATGTTTGAGGGCTCTTTTGAAGCAAGTAAGATGATGAAGATGATGAAGAACCAAATGCACCAACACACCCTTGAGTTGGTTAAACCTTCACACCTTAACACCCTTGTAAATTCAGCTTCAAACCCCTTGATATTAGCTGAATATTTCGACCAGGGACAGCAGCTTATAAGGATGAATATTGAATGATTATGAGCCTTTAACTTAAGGCCTCAAGCTAGTAATACCCCAAGCTTTGATTGCACCAACACCCCTTTGATATGGTTAGGATTTTAGACACTTATAAGCTAATTACCAAGCAAGATACTTGCTCCTTTCACTCTTGTATAATTCGATCAGCCTATAGCTGAAACAAGGCTGTGAATTTCGGCCAGAAACATAAGAGAAAGGAATGAGAGAGTTAAACCACAAGTCACACCCTTGTATGAGTCAAATTACTTGGTTTTATGGACTTGCATGCTTACCTTGTGTTTAGGAATTGTAAGTAACAATAAAGCTAGCATGGGAATCCATTTAGAACTCCCATGAGCTGCCCCATACATAATTTTATAAAGAAAAAATGTTCATCATAAGCTACAACATTTATTTGTTATAAAACTTATGCATTTTGTTACTTGCACAAATATATTTATGAACCCTTTTATAAATATTAACACAAGTAATTATTTAAACCAATTAAATAATTAAACCCTCAATATATAAATTATCCAAATAATTTATCTCAAGTTAAATTATTTCAGAAACCCGATTTTCTGAAATTCAAGTGTCGCGTATTTACTTAACGATCCATTCGTTATGATTAAATACTTATAAGGTGTCGGTAAGCTTGTTATTGGGTATGACCCGACTTGGATCATAACATGTTAGCCACATTAATTTAATATGTCTCTCGGGCATATGAAATACCTTCAGATTCCTTGAAAAAGGATTATCGTACCAAAGACGAAAGAAATTCTTCAGTGATATAAAACACTATTTTTGGGAAGATCCACATCTGTTTAAAAGTTGTCCCGATGGAATAATACGCCGATGTGTATTTGGAGATGAAGCTAGTAAAATATTAAACCATTGTCACACAGAACCAACAGGAGGGCATTATGGGCCTCAACTAACAGCAAGAAAAGTTTATGATGCTGGATTCTATTGGCCTACAATTTACAAAGACGCACACCTTCTTTGCAAATCCTGTGATGCTTGTCAAAGGGCCGGAAAAATAAGTCAACATGATGAAATGCCACAAAATGTCATCCAAGTATGTGAAGTATTTGACATTTGGGGTATTGACTTTATGGGTCCATTTCCAAAATCTCATAATAATCTATATATACTCGTAGCCATTGATTATGTGTCTAAATGGGCGGAAGCACAAGCTCTCCCAACTAACGATGCACGAGTTGTAGTCAACTTTTTAAAACGTCTTTTTGCAAGGTTTGGAACACCGAAAGCTTTAATAAGTGATCGGGGTACTCATTTCTGTAATAATCAACTTGAGAAAGTTCTTAAAAGATATGGAGTAACTCATAAAATCTCCACCGCATATCATCCACAAACAAGTGGACAAGTTGAAAATACCAACCGAGCTTTAAAACGTATTCTAGAGAAAACCGTAGGATCAAATCCAAAGGAATGGTCCATTAAATTGGAGGATGCACTCTGGGCTTTTAGAACAGCCTACAAAACTCCAATTGGAACCACACCTTTTAGACTTGTTTATGGAAAAGCATGTCATCTTCCAGTAGAAATTGAACACAAAGCATTTTGGGCTTTGAAGACATGTAATCTTGATTTACATGAAGCCGGACGTCTACGATTAAGTCAACTAAACGAATTAGAAGAATTAAGACATGAAGCATACGATAATTCGTTAATCTATAAGGAAAGAACGAAGAAATGGCATGATAAAAGAATCAGAAGTTCAAAAGAATTTAAGGAAGGAGACAGAGTTCTTCTTTTCAATTCACGATTCAAGCTATTTCCTGGAAAATTGAAATCAAGATGGTCTGGACCATTCATAGTCAAAAGAGTTTTCCCATACGGAACGATAGAATTAATAAATTCAAATGGGATTGAATTTAAATTTAATGGTCACAGAGTTAAACATTACATACATGGTCCGATGGAAGTTGACAATGAAGTTAATCATAATTTCACCACCCAAGAAAACCTTCAAAATGAAAACATAAATATGTTATCAACAACATATGAAAAATCAAAACTGGAATATAGGGAGGATTCAAATTTGAGTGATGAAGAAGAATTCCTATACTAACCTCCCATTCCAAGAAACGAAGAAAAATGTGAACAAGAAATTCAAATAGAAATGAAAGAATCAAGGAAAGAACATCCGAAAAAGGTTTACAAACAAACTCGACTTACTAAAGCAGGAGACCCGGGTGAATTTATCATTTCTTGCTTACTTAATGATGGTGCTGTATATAATGGACTCGCAGATTTAGGAGCAAGTGCAAATATTATGCCTCTTTCCTTATACAAAAGATTAGGCATGGGTAAATTAAAACCAACCAAAATAGGTGTTCAATCATTTGACCAAACCATTAAACACCCGGTTGGAATAGCAAATAATTTACTTGTTAACGTGGGAAGTTTGACCTTTGTTGCAAACTTCATAGTGATTAATATGGAGGAAAACCTTGATGTTCCTCTAATTCTAGGTCGCCCATTTTTACCAACCACCGAGGCATTCATTGATGTAAGAGAAGGTAGAATGACACTTAGGGATGGTGATACATCGATCACCTTTGTGAACCGAAAGTTTAGATCTCCACAAACCAAAACTGTTAGGCCAATAAAAACGCATAAGTGTGGGGAAGATGAAGAAACACTTAATGATGATCCAATCACAAAGAATGCCGTTGATGATACGAAATTAGATGAACCCATTTTTAACAGTTCAACGAAGAAACTTTATAAACGGATTCACGATGCTAAGATTAAAGGAAACTTTAAGTTATATAACCGATTAATATCCAATTTATCGTCAAAAGAAAAGGCAATGTTAGTTGAATTTGTGAAAGTTACGGAGGAAATCAACAAATGGATTGAAGTAAAAGTCAAAGATATACAAGTTGTTGATGATTCAATTGAAAATAATGTTAATCACAATTTCGACACCACAGCTAACTAAGTGTGGGGAGAATCAAGTCTTTAAAGGATAATATGTATTTTTGTTAGAGTTAGATTGTCTGTTTTTGTGTAGTTCTCGAAAATGGAACCCGAATGGTCTTTCCCTAGCAGACCCTAAAGAACTAGTCTTCTCCCCCCATTCTGAATTTTTATTTTTTTAGGTTTTTACGAAATGAAGACTGCCTGTGAACTAAACCATGGTCTAATGCTACACGCTTTGATCACTAAACGTAATAATGACACACTTCCGAGTGAAATAGTATCAGTAATCAGAGAAAGAATGGACGGAGTTAGAAAAGAATCCAGATGCGAAGATAATAAGTTACAATTTGGTAAAGGAAAATCAAAATTCGCAGCGAAAAGAAGAGCACGACACCTAGAAAGATGTCACAAATGCGGAAAATGGTCACATGGAGGTAAATGTTCAAATAATCAAACCTATTCAAACACCGAATTTGTTACTTTATGCAGAGACGGACCGTTCATATGTTTAGAAGAAAAGACACTGAATGCTCGAGGTTACGCCTATGTAGCTATGGAAAACCAATTAAACCGACTATCTTATGAATGGGATAGATCATATAACTAAGAAATCTATTTCACAGGTATGTCTGTACAGTTTTTATTTTATTTTTTTATTTTTAACCTTTTGATAATAAACGCTAATTTGTTCGCTATAAAGTATTAAATTAGTATTGAATAAAATTAGGTTTGCCGACCGAAATTATTGATATCATTCAAAAATTTATTACATCACTGCGAAATTTAACGTTTATTCTTAAGGTATAAATATCTTTAATCAATCAACCCAAAATATTTCAAAAATTCGTCATGAGTTAAATTAGGTCTTGGAACCGAAATTACTTTACCGAAAAGAGGGGCGCATATTTTTGATAATATTTGATTGATTAAAGTGGGATAAAAAGCCAAAAAGATTTTTAATTTTATTTTTACCATGTTTTTAAAATTAATATTTAAATCTTAAATTAATATTGTAAACTTTGTAAAAACAATATATGTAAAATTGTAAATATTTGAAAAAATTAATATAAGTTTGGTGTGAATTTATAATATGAATTTTTAAATTAAGTTTGGTATGAATTTTTAATTTTTAAAAAATATGAATTTTAATTTTATGCATTTCAAATTTTAAGTTGGTGTGAATTTTTAATATTAATTTTGAATTTTATATTTAAGTTGTGTGAATTTAAAAATAAAAATTTACTTTATCTCATTAAGTTAAAAATATGATTTTTAAAATTCGTCGTAAGTTGAAGACTAGGTCTTTAAACCGAAATTGCTTTACCCGAGGGAGGGACGAGAACTTTTATTATCAATATTTTTAATCTTATTGAATTAAAGTATGCCAAAAACATTAAAAAAAAAAAAAAAAAAAAAAAAAGCAAACTCCGCGACTCGCGGAGTTTGAAGTGTCCAAACACCGCGAGTCGCGGGAGGACCGAAAATCAGAAAAAAAATAAAGAGCTGGAACAGATCAGTCCCAAACCACAAAACACACAAATACTGCGAACAGAAACACGAAAATACTTGAAAAAACACCCCAAAAATCACAATTTTTAACCGTTAATCATCAAATCTTTTACTAAAATCATGTTGAGAAGGATGCTATCAAGGAATTACTCAAGAAAAACGGTAAATTTCTACACCTAAACACCATTTAATCCGAAATTAGTGTTCTTGAGCAATTTTTTCCCCAATTTGATTTTGATGCTTTTTAGTGTAATTATGCTTAAATTGTTTATGTATTATGCTTGTATAACCTAGATTGATGCTATTTAACATGATTAGAAGCCTTAAACTTTGAATTTTGAGTAATCTAGGGTTTGTGTTCTTGAGCAAATTTGGGGCTTTTTGATATAAACAGGTTATGGCCGATTTTTGTCATGAATTGTTGCTAAATTAAGTAGTGTAACATGTCTAGGTAGTTAAATGATCCAAACTTTGAGCCTAAACATGATTTTGAGAATTAAAGTGGACTTTTTCAAGTCTAAAATTCATGAACTTGATTTTTAAAAGATAATGCCATTTGAAACTTGTTTAATTGCTAGTAATGATTATTTTGACATGTTATTTGAGTTGAATGCTTATGAACTTGGCGAACATTTTCGTATATGCTTATTTGAAAAAGTGTAGATTTGATAAAAATGTGAAAATGAGCTTAAGTTTGATATAAATTGATCTTGTCATTGTAATTATTTTGATTGATGATTTTGCTGACACTAATGCATATTTGGATGCACAAAAATTGTGTTTGATGTGTTTTGCAGACTGAAAGGGGTGAATCTTCATCCCAAGCTCGCAATGCTCCTGCTGAGAATGCGGAACAACAGGAGGTGGATAACTACTACAAGCAGGATATACCTCATCCAGTCATGACCTTTTCTGATATGCACTTGGAAGAGTTGCACCCGAACCTGAGATTTGACAGACTTTGGATAGATTATCCAAAATACCAAAGGGGTTTGCATACTCTTCATTCTAAGGTTGTTGAGGTACCGAGGGTCATAGAATGGGGACCCTTAGAAGCTGTAGAATTGGCCGGGCCAATTAGGGAATTACTTGTACAGAGGTATGGTAATTCTACTTTTAATGACTGGGTACGTTTATTCACCATGCGTAGACCTGTATATAAAGTATGGTGTGAAGAATTGTTATGTAGTATAGAATTAAATGATCGGGTAACTAGTTTAACCGACCGATCATTTATTAGATTTTTGTTAGGAGGTTCGATGCACCACATGTCTTTACTAGACATGGCTCAGGCTTTACGTATATATACGCCTGAGGAGTTAGCATCTGCCGATTGTAGAGGGTTGATACTAAACGGTAGAAAGATAGATGAAAATTTTGATACACACGGTGTATGGAATCAAATGACAAGCCATCACCGATTCAAAGGGGGAAATTACTCTTATTTGGATATAGATAGAGCCGAATTAAGAGTGATTCATAGGTTTTTAGCTAATTCGATTACACAAAGAGGTAAGAACAAGGAAAAGGTAAATGAACAGGATTTGTTTTACCATATGTGTATTCGAGACCCACAAATCGCTGTAAGTATACCTTATTGTGTGGGTTATTATTTATCAGCTATGGTTAGGGGGATGAGACCGCATAGCATAATAGGAGTTGGTATTTTTATTACTTTGATTGCTGAATATCTCGGTGTGGATATAAATCGGGGGGGATTATTAGTAGAAGAACCAGAACCCCGCGATACTATAGGTTTAAATGTATACCATGGTGCGAAAGTTTTGAAGAGGCGAAATAACTCCGCAGTACAATACCATGGTAGACATCCACAGGTTGAGAGAAACCAACAGCAAGGTAATGTATGAGGGGGAAATGAGATGCAAGAAATGCAAAGGTTTATAGCTTCACAGGAGTACGAAAATGCTAGACAGAGAGCATTTGAGGATTGGCAAGTTCATCAAAACCAAATCATAGCTCATTGCCAACATATAGGTAGAAACTATATTCCTACACCAAAACCCATATTCCCTCCCTGGTCGATAGAGATGCAACCACCGTATCCTACGTATAACCCTGCCGAAACATTCTATAGCACCTATGGTTATGCCTGGAACCCCTATTGGTACCAGTATCATCCCTAGTCTACTTAGTTTTATTTATTTTGTAATTTGTAATATTGATACATTTAATACTTATGTTAATATTGTAATAGTTTTTATAATTTTCTAACTTTTATTCCTAGATTTTAATAATTTTTGAATGTGGGGTAATATACCAAACTTCAAAAATATGTATATATGTTTGCAGTTTATCTTATGTACACAACAGGGTAAAACAACGCATTTTCAAAGACTGGCATTAAGTTCAGCAAAAGCAACTAATTTTGACGACAAGATGCAAAATATATGTGAAATAACAACAAGACGGAATGAACAAATGATGTGCACCATTTATCATTCAGCAAACAAAGGCCAATATATTTGGAAACTTTGGTAAAAATTTAATCATTTTCACACAAATCACCCTCAATAATTTAAATTATTACTGATTTCTTGCAAATGAGGGCATTGCAAGATCTTAAGTGTGGGAAGGGGTTAAATTCTTTCGGATTTTAAAATTTTTTACTTTATACACTTGGTTACCATTAAAAATACTAGTAAAGCAGTAGTTGTATTAGAATCTAGTGCTCTCTGATAATAAAGAACAGCCCTAGTCTTATATACTGACTACCCAATTCTAGTAAAATTTTACAAAATTTTCAATTAAATGAACTCAAAATCATGTTTATACATATTTATGAACGATAAAACTAGGTGTTAACACCGAAATTATTGTTACCTCGGAAAGGACATAAATTGAGAAACAAACCAAAATGTTAAAATTCATTTAAATAGAGGACGATAAAAAGGAAAATAAAAGCCAAGTGTGGGAAAATTTACCAAGTTATCTTAAACATATGTCACATATTTTTGTACAAATAACTGAAAATATTTTTGCTTTGGACTAAACTAAACTGTTTTACCTGATTTACTGTAAGAAATATGGATCTAAACGATGAATCAATTCCATCATTAAAAGGAAGTAAAGTCTTCCAAAAAAGACACGCGCTTCTTGATTTAGGTCATGAAGTTGTCGTCCAGACCAGCTGTAGGTTGACGAAAAATCTAGAAAAGTCATCACTAAAATCAGCAGGAAATCCACGGACCTCAGCATTAAACAGGGTTGCCAAGTGGTCAGATTTATCCTAACCATGAGAAGGATTTATCTCGTAAAATGGGGAGGCACCATGCAAATTAGCTGGATAAGACTAATGAATCAGATCCCCAGAAAGGATAATCTCCTTAAAGATTAAAAATCAGCTTTTAAGACTGATATTACTCAATCCTTGAGATTGACCTTAAAGATTGAGAATTACAAACTCATGGAATTCAATGATATCTAAACTCGAGCTTGAACGAGAAAATATTTTGATAAAATTACAAATCGATTTGTTTTCTGAAAACCCTATTTTCAATGCGTTCATTACCATTGAACGTAAAATCCTAGGAATTCACCTGGAATTCATTAGGTCACCTGAACTAAATCGGGTGTCAACCGTAAGAACGGTGGTTGCATAGCATGGTCAAAGACAGGACCTTGTGCCAGACCGAAAAATTATAAGGGTGAGCTTTACTATTGCTCCTACCAAGGATAGTAATTGCGTCCGACATGTTATAGACCATAATCAAATACATGTCATTAGACATTGCCTTAACAGTTGCTTGTTCAACGCTTTCCTTTACAACCGGACGGTAGTTTACCGAAAAGTAATATACGGGACAAGTAAACTGGACGTGTTGCTTTCCAAATACAAGGTTAGCAAGTGGGTGACACAAAACCGCAAGTTTTGAGCTAAAATTTTCAAATCTGAAACCCACCAAACCCACAAAAATATTTTGCAAACACCGGTAAAGGGTTATTCCGGAAAACTTATCTAGGGTAAAAACTAGATTTAATTTTCAAAAGATCAAATGTTTTCATAAAGATCCAATTTCCTTAATGGATCTAAATTTTTATAGTCATGTGGGACTGTAAACCATATCGTTACTACCATTGTTTATACCGCCGTATAGAAATCACTGATGTACAAAGTGTGAAGAATAAAGAAGTGATTCTAGTATTTCAAGACGATATTGCTTGAGGACAAGCAACGCTCAAGTGTGAGAATATTTGATAATGCTAAAAACGAACATATATTTCATAGCATTATTCCTCAAGAAAGACAAGCTTTTAGTTGCAATTGTTCTATTTACAAGTGATATTCGTTTAAATATTAAAAGGTGAAGACAAAAGACAGATTCGATGAATTGAAGACGCAAACGACCAAAAAACTCAAAAGTACAAAATACAATCAAAGAGGTTCCAATTATTGATAAGAAACGTCTCGAAATTACAAGAGTACAAGATTCAAAACGTAAAGTACAAAATATAAAATTGTACGCAAGGACGTTCGAAAATCCGGAACCGGGACCAGAGTCAACTCTCAACGCTCGACGCAACGGACTAAAAATTACAGGTCAACTATGCACATAAATATAATATAATATTTAAATAATTCTTATAATTATTTATATATTATATTAATATTTAAAACCGTCGGCAAGAAAGACTCCAAAAGGGACTGAGCTGTAATTTCAATCTCCGCGACTCGCGGAGTTTGAAGGCCAAAAATGCCGCGAGTCGCGGAGCCCCAAAATGAGAAACTGCCTATAAAGCCAACCGAATTCTGATCATTTTAATCATCTTTTTTTCCTTCTTCTCTCAATATATACGTAATATATATATATATATATATATATATAATTTATATTTTAATTTTAATTTTAATTTTAATCCTAATAATAAGGGTATGTTAGCGAATATTGTAAGGGTGTAAGTCGAAATTCTGTCCGTGTAACGCTACGCTATTTTTAATCATTGTAAGTTATGTTCAACCTTTTTACATTAATGTCTCGTAGCTAAGTTATTATTATGCTTATTTAATCCGAAGTAATCATGATGTTGGGCTAATTACTAAAATTGGGTAATTTGGCTTTGTACCATAATTGGGGTTTGGATAAAAGAACGACACTTGTGGAAATTAGACTATGGGCTATTAATGGGTTTTATATTAACTAAACAATACCTTGTTAATTTAATATACAAACTTATAATTCGACGTATTTATATATAACCACATACGCTTTACTGGGTACGGTGGGCGGGATATCTATAAATACCAATGATTATTCATTTTACCGGATACGGAACTGGATTAATAGTTAATAGACTTGTTGAAATAGGGGTGAATTACATTCAAGGGTAATTGGTGTAATTGTTAACAAAGTAGTAAAACCTTGGCTTACACGCAGTCGATAACCTGGTGTATTCATTAAACAAAGTATTAAAACCTTGTTACAATTCGAATCCCCAATTAGTTGGAATATTTGACTTCGGGAATAAGAATAATTTGACGAAGGCTTTCGCTCTTTATATTTATGACTGATGGACTATTATGGACAAAATCCGTATGGACATATTAAATAATCCAGGACAAAGGACAATTAACCCATGGGCATAAAACTAAAATCAACACGTCAAACATCATGATTACGGAAGTTTAAATAAGCATAATTCTTTTATTTCATATTTAATTTCCTTTATTTTATATTTAATTGCACTTCTAATTATCGCATTTTTATTGTTATTTTATTTAATTGCACTTTTAATTATCGTACTTTTTAATTATCGCAAGTTTATTTTATCGCACTTTTATTATTCGCAATTTCATTATCGTTATTTACTTTACGCTTTAATTTAAGTCTTGTATTTATATTTATTATTTTACATTTGGTTTTAACTGCGACTAAAGTTTTAAAATCGACAAACCGGTCATTAAACGGTAAAAACCCCCTTTTATAATAATAATATTACTTATATATATATTTGTATTTTTACAAAAGTAAACTAATATAGCGTTAAGCTTTGTTTAAAAAGATTCCCTGTGGAACGAACCGGACTTACTAAAAACTACACTACTGTACGATTAGGTACACTGCCTATAAGTGTTGTAGCAAGGTTTAAGTATATCCATTCTCTAAATAAATAAATATCTTGTGTAAAAATGTATCGTATTTAATAGTATTTCCTTGTAAACTTTAATAGTATTTCATATACACCTCGCGAAACATCAAGTTATTTTTGAATATATATATATATGAACATATATATCAAACACATAACTATAATGATGATGATGATGACCATGATGATCCAACTAACTTAAACGTAATGATGATAGGTTGACAACTTTGGACCACCGCTGCTATTTGCTATCACATTGTTACTGTGCTCATAAGGTGAGTCATAGCCCCAACTTTTTAACTGTTTTATAAACTGTTTTCGGGGTGAGAATACATGTTTTCTTTTTCTATTTTACAAGTAGACACAAGTAGTAAACTTACATTCTATGCTGAGTTATAACCGAAAATCCCTTAGCTTTGGTAACTAGTAACTACCGATTATAAGAACTGGTGGGCACGAATAGTTGTATATGGATCCATAGAGCTTGACATCCCCGTTCGGGCTAGTCGCGCTAGCGTACGGGCATATACTATTTGAGGTAGTACACAGTGGTTAAGTGTGCTTAGAAACAGGGGTACTAAACAAACGTTAAGGCTTAGTTACCGGGTGCTCAAACTTATAGAATCTTTTTTATATTTTTAAAGATGTCGACAAAGCATGCAAACAAACAAATCTTGTGGTCTACACTCTACACTTTATACTACCTAAACCTATGATTCACTCAACCTTCGTGTTAACGTTTTTAGCATGTTAATCTCAGGTAATCTACTTTAGCTATGCTTCCGCAATAGAAGAAATGTTATAGGTCAAGCATGGAAACTAAGGATTAAAGCATATAGAGTACAAAGACTGGACTTTGACCTCTGGTAATACATCACGTCATAGCTTCATTTTGACGGGGTATTACAGTTGGTATCAGAGCCTCAGTTATAGGGAATTAGGTTGCATTAGTGTGTCTGCCTATAGGATGCATTAGAAAGCCTAATCTATAACTTAGAATCTAGAAAATTGCCTAACTACTTGTTCTTGCTTATACTTAAACTTTAATATGTTTTCTTAGATAAAATGTCGCAACTAAACCCTAACTCATTTTGGACACTGAGAATGAAAGTCCTATACGCTCACCCGCGTATCATCCCATGAGTTCCTCCGAATGGAGAGGTCATTCTGACTCTGAAAGCGAATCTTCCAAAGAAGAGCCTATTACTCCATGAGAGGATAACCCTTTGTGCGATTATCCTGACCGAGAGGAATCCGAGGATAAAGAAGAATCCGAGGAAGCACATACTGCTGTACCAAGTCCACAAGACTCGATTTCACCTATTACTCCACCTTCTACATCTTTTGTTCCCCATATACCTTCAATCCCTAAAAACCCACGTAAGCGTAAGGTTGTACCTAGCCCTTGTGCGCGTCAGGGTAACAAGGACGTTGTGCGGTATTATGTTTTGGACGCTTCACCACCCCGTGTCATTCGTCGCCATCTTGATACACCATCCACTAGCGCTACAAAAACCTCACCTACTAACGAGGTTAAAGAATTGAAGAAGTTTGTGAAGAAATTGTTATTTAGAGTCGCTATCTTAGAGAGGAATTGTAAGGCCACATCGATTGATCAGAGAAATGTTTAAGGCGTAATTATGATCTACACGATAAGATGACTGCACTCGAGTAGCTAGTTATGCCAAGGTTACTCAGCCTAGAGCAGAGGCTTTCCGGAGAAAATAGTTCCGACCAATAGGGATCAATCATATAGGTCTATTATTTATTTTACCTGATATTACCTTAGGTCTAGCGGATGCGGTTAGTCCTTTATTTTTGAGATAGGTACTCTACCACTTAGGGAGGTTTATATTTTCTTTATATTTTGGGATATTACGTTTTTCTTATTTTCCTAATACATGATTTCAATTGGTATTATTATTATTACTACTATTGTTATTTATTTACACTAAGTCGTGGGATATTTACATTATAACAACGTCAAATGGAAACTACACTATATTTTTATAAGAATATATTATTAATTATATGTATTTTTTTTAGTAATATATTTTATTTAATAAAGTGATTCAACTTCGAAAATGTTTTTAGAATAAGTATAGCCCTGTTTGTTTTAAAATACGCGTCAAGAGTGTCAATTCACATATATTATTTTTATTGGTAAATGTTAATTAAATTATGATTTGTTAGGGTTCACACTTTAAAAGCTACCAATCATTTAACACAAAGTAACAGGTTATAAAAGTGTAATTGATCGTCTAATCGATGATGAAATCTAGGGTTGGTGATCAGGGGCGGAGCATTGTGGAGACAGGGCGGGGTTGGTGATCGTCTAATCGATGATGAAATCTAGGGTTGGTCAATTTCTTATCTATTTGATCGTCTATTAAGGACCGGAGAGTTGTCAAATGGATCTATGTCATATCAAACATACAAAGATGAAATACCATAAACGGATGTAGTACATCAACCTGTACACAGGCCAATTTGATCCTCTTATTTGGAGATCCCCGATAAGGGAACCCTAAAGAACAGCTTACTCCAACTACCATTCCTGTATAATTGTTCGATACCATATATGACCAAGTTTTCACCCCATTTCTCTACATTCTTCCAAAAGAAAAAGTTTGAAATGTCAACACACTCGACTCTATCTTTCGACTAAGCGAAAAGTAAATCAAGCTCATATATTCTATACAATCCGTTAGGGGATTAGTTTTAAACTAGTTATCGAACCCTCGTTTAGCGCAGGGGGCTCGATTTTCAATGTATTTTATTGTGTTTAGTTTGTAAAATTATTTCGTTGCTAACGATCATGTCGTTGAAGCGCAACTCGAGTCGAACTAAAATGTATTACCTGTCAAAGATTTAAATGTTATTTTACATCTTCACGTTTCGCTATGGAATTGTCGACTTTTAAAAATTTAACGCAAAATCAACGTGCATGAAAAGTACCTCAAATATTTATCGTTTTTTAAAAAGCGTCCGTTTCGCCTATAGTTAGTGACATTGTGTTCCTAAAATTATTTTGAGTTTAATGATGTTGTCGGAAAAATTTAACTCGTTGCGAGCGAGAAGATATGACCCGTTGAATATTTGAGTGGAGTTTAGTTAAGATTTTTATGAAAATAGTTATTTGACACTTTACCCCCTGTGTTTGGGGGGTCGGTTTTATTTTTTGAACAAAGTTGGGGGCTTTACTTGGAAAAGGAAGGAAAAAAAAAAGAAAATGTGAAAGAACAAAAATGTCCCTAATTACTATTCATCATTTTTGTCTAATAGTTAATATAGTAATAATAATTCAAAATACCATCCACACTACACACCATATAACTCAATTCAAAATACATTGAGCTATAAAAAATTCAGTAAATTACTAATACGGAGTACAATCCAACATTCTAAAAATCTACTTGTCATTCAAATCAATACCCAGCATTACCTGGCATAAATACTACTCGTAATAGATAGATATATACAGTATGAGTTTTTCAATTGTGATAACTAGTTTTTTAACCCCCGCTTCGCGTCGGAGTTCGGCTTCCAATGTATTTCATTGCGTTTATTTTGCAAAATTATTTTGTGGCTAACGATGATGTCGTTGACGCGCAACTCGAGTCGAACGAAAATGTATAACCAGGGACGGAGCTTGAATATCTAAATAGGAGGGGCCGAACTCACATAGGCATAATATATAATCTTTAAAAAAAAAAAAACTTAGTCTGTCTATGTTATTGTAAGTGACGACGGGACACCACTAGTTCGACATATTTTAGTAGAAAATACCCTTTAAACTCTATATGACACCACTAAATTGAACTGTAGGACCCCATAAATTTTTCGGATTTATAGTTTTTCTTTTTAATTGTATAAAACACCACTAAATACAACTATTTGGACCACCACTAAATACGACTACTCGAACTCCATATATTTTTTGAATGAAATGGTGTATAATACTAAAAATTTACAAGAGTAATAAAACAAATCATCTGTACTTGAATAGAAGATGCATGTTTGAAAATAAATAAAAATGAAAAATGTACGTAGTAAATAATACAATAATACGTAGTAATAATAGGAGTAATTGATATGAAAGGAAACAAAAATGTCACGGGGATTTCAATTTTAAAACTAGTGGAGGACCCGCGAATTCGCGGGGCTATGTGAGTGTTTGTAAAGAAATAATGTTTATGATTATTGTATTTAGTGTAAGTAGTTATGTTAGTTGTTCTGTATCCAATGTATGTACTTAAATTTAAAAACCAACCATATATGTCTGCAAAAAACTTTAAAAGTTGAACATAGTATAAAATACTTACACAGTTATTGTAGACATATAAAAAGCATTGATAATGAAAACCAAAAACATATTTATTATAAAAAAAAATCTAGAAGCAAATGTAGTTATCGAAATGCAACATAAAAACAAATAGAAAAGTTTGTTTGAGGCGTTTGCCTCGTGTGGTTGCACAATCAGACCATTTTTATTGTAGCACGAGTATTGCGTGTTAGTAGTGATAATGTTGCGTGTTAAATGAATTTTACAGAAGATCAATTTGGCATAATCGGAGATTAAATTGTTAACCATAACTAAGTATCATTATTTTTAAAAACAAATCCATCTCTATTGTTAACCATAATCGGAGATTAAATTTAATACAATACCTTGATTCTGTAAGATCACCACATGGTCGGCCTTCAGATGATGAATACGACTATAACAATCAAAGAAAAATGAGTAATTTTGTAGGAGATTTTAACCTGAAACAAACAATCATGGCATCAGGAGAATAATAACAACTTTGTTAACTAAATATTGAAATATAGTAATGAATTTGGCATCATGAGTATACAAAATATTGCGACAATTCACCAATATGAACAATTGGTTATTCGACAATTCATTAACATGTACACTTATCACTCCACTTGGTTAACCTCTACTTTTACAAATTGAGACAACACATATCTAAAATATATATTGATAATATCAGGTGCAACAATTTAAAACTAAGACAAAAACAAAAGAGCTTAGTAATCATAAAAAACTGAAGTAGATTGAACATGTGTTAAATTTAATAGACCATATCTCATAATGACAAAACCAACATGACCCACCATTTTGTTGTGCTTCAAAAAAATCAAGAAATATGATTTTGTAAGTAAATTTCCTAAAACATCAAAAATACTCAAATTGAGACCTCAGTCAGAGCTCTCCATCACATAGTGTTTAACGCGGGGGATTGAGTTTAGCTATCCTTGAGTGTCATGCGTACTGAATTCACATATTATTAACATAACCAAAAAAAGATTCAACTTGTACTATGTTGAGGTTTAGTGGTGACTAAATCATAATCTTTAACTTGTAGCAAAGAGTGTGGAATGAAAAGTTGAACTGAACATGATAATCATTACACTTTAGTATTCAAGTATGATACAATATTAGTCCAGACATATTTGAAACATTATATATTCATTCAAGAATTTTAACAAACACTTGTTGTGCAAAGTTGTGTTCAGTATATGCATTGACAAACAAATAGAGCATCGTTACTAATCAAAAATCACTAAATTCATATTAAGCGCATACAGATGAAAAATATGCATATTAATCCAAAATCAAAATGACAGCACATGAATTTACTCTGAAAAATTAAAATCACTTAATTCGTTACCTGCTCTGGAGAGACGATGACAGTATCAACACCTTCATATAATAACATGAGCCCTAATCTACGGCTTCAATCATCCGATTAATATTGTTGTTTAGTTTGGATCGAAATCAGACTTCATCTGCAGCGTTAGGTCCACGTTATGGATCTGAATTTCGAGACTAGATTAGGGTTTTTCAGATGATTGAAGCGAATGAATTGATTTCTATGGATGAGAGAATTTTGGGATGTTGAACGAATGAGAATGAGATTAATAGAACCCCTAAATCGATTCTAAACCCCGGCCGTATGTTTTTGTTGAGGGCTATTTTTGTCTGTTTAAATGCTAATCCGGGGTAAATCACGTGATTAAGGGCTTAAATTGAAATGGATGGCTAGGATTAGAGGTGGTTAAAAGATTGAATGACTAGGATTTATTTTCAAGGAGATTTGTCACTCAATTGTGCGTTTACTTTAATATATATATAGAGATAGAGATAGAGATGCAGAGACATACATTCAAATTAGTTGAAGGGCCAATAAAAAATTTTGCAATACATATATCTTATATTTATCAAATTTGCTATTTAGTCCAAAACTTTCTGGGGTGGCCAAGGCCACCCCCTGCCCTAAGAAAGCTTCGTCTCTGTGTATAACCCGTCAAAGATTTAGATGTTATCTTAAATTAACAATATATGTGTATTTCCGCGTTTCGCTATGGAGTTGTTGACTTTTTAAAATTTAACGCAATTAACTCGTTAGCTTATATTAAAACTCCGTATGATTTAAGAATAGAAAATTTACTGAGTAATATCAAAAAATTACTAAATAATTTTTTTTTAAAAAATAATAAAACCCATATGTATATGTTGTTAATATATAGATGAAAATAGTTACAGAGCCCGTGACGAAAAAATCAACATGTATGAAAGGTGGACTCAAATATTTAGCGTTTTTTAAAAAGCGTCCGTTTTGCGTATAGTTTGTGACGTTGTGTTCGTAAAGTTTTTTCGAGCTTAACGATGTTGTCGGAAAAATTTAACTCGTTGCGGGCGAGAAGATATGACCCGTTGAATATTTGAGTGGAGTTTGTTTAAGATTTTTTATGAAAATATTGATTTGACACTTTACCCCCTGTTTGGGGGGGTCAATTTCAATTTCTGAACAAAGTGTGGGGGGCATTTTTTTAGGGAAAAAAAGGTGAAATGACGAAAGTACCCTCGGTACTATTCATAACTTTTGTCTAATAGATAATATGGCAATTAAAAAATCACTACTTAGACCATTCCCAACGGTGTGTCCTCAACCATGTCATCAAGCATATCTTCCGAGGGCACTGTTGGCATTGTCTTACTTGGACTCTAGGAGTAGAAACTTGTACATTCTTTTATTTAATTAATTTTGTGGGATATGTGATGGGGAGTGAGTATCTCATGGTTGGTAGTGGTGTGTTATGAGAGTGTTATGGGAGGAAGTGGTGAATAAGGTGGAGAGAGAAAACTGATGTGGTGCTGAGGAAATGCCCATGACGGCGTCAAGGTTAGGATTGGTGTTAAACTCAATACCAGGATTGGTGTTAAACTCAATACCAAAGAAACTCTAAAATTGAATACTCCGTATCTTATCGTCTTTTCCACATCCATCTATCCATCCATCCATTATTTGGATAAAAGTAGATTAAAACATTATCAAAATATATATGATTGGTTATCAGAAGACTTTTGACTATATATTCCATCTTCACAGATCTATGCACCTAATTTCAAATGGCTTCCTCTTCTAGTAATAGTAACATGGCTCCTCCTAGAGCCAATGGTAGCAGCTATGATGTATTTCTGAGCTTTAGAGGCACCGATACTCGTCATTCTTTCACTGATCATCTCTATAATGCGTTGAACCAAGCAGGAATCCTCAGTTTTAGAGACAGTGATGATGCTGAACGAGGCGAAGAACTTAAGCATGAAATCAAGAGAGCAATCAAAGCATCTGATGCTTCAATAATTGTTTTGTCTGAAAACTATGCAACTTCAACATGGTGTCTTGATGAGCTCTCATTGATCCTTGAACAAAGGAGGGATTGCAATCATTTCGTTTTACCGCTTTTTTATCATGTAGATCCTTCAGATGTTGGTAAACACAAAGGAACTTTCATGATTGCTTCCAACACATCCAGACGGTGGACAGATGAGAACGTCTGCCGGTGGAAGGCAGCCCTTACGGAGGTTGTGAGTGTGATCGGCATGTCTCTTGTTGGGTATGCATTTATTGTCTTTCTTATAAAGTATCATCTTTTGGGTCAATTAAACAGATCAACAAATGTGTTCAAGGTTTTTTTATTATTATTATTTTTTTGTGATTGATCAACAAAGGTGTTCAAGGTACATAAACTTTTTTGTTCAGGGTACTCTTAGAAAATTGCATATAGAGGCACATAACTCCGTGAATCAATTTTGATCTTAACATATAAAGTGCTATACTTTGGTCAACTCTATATGTATTACCCTTTTTTTGCTTTCTCTAAATAATCTTTTGATATTGCATACTTGGATAATCAATCACAAAAATACGAAATGCCTTTTGCTAATATCAGGTTGTAATTTGCTTGGTTTTTGTTTTGGTCAGGGTTCCTCTTTAACGTGAGGTTTATACCAAGTTTTTTGCAGTGGGCATTAAGAATATGTTAATATGATGTTTTGGGTAATCAAATATATAGATTCACACCGTTCCAATTAGAGTTTAGTGGTTGGGGATATCTATATCCTCACAAGAGACTAAATTAATATTTTTAGTTTGCTTTCTGATGTTACAGGCCAGAGACAATATTTATAAAGAAGGTTGTCGACACCATCTACAAAAGGCTTGATCGGAAACAAATATATATTCCACAAAATATAATAGGGATAGACGGCCGGTATAAAGATATCTTCAATTGCTGGTTAAAACAACCGGAATATAATTTTTTAGTAATTTATGGCATGCCAGGAAGTGGCAAATCAACATTGGCGCACTATATCGTTTATTCATACGGTCAACATTATGAAAGTAATTGTATTGTTGAAAAAATTGGAGATAGATGTAAAAATCCACATGAAATGGTTATACTACAACAACTTTGCAATGATATTTCAAAGGGAAAGGAAAGAAGAATATACAGTGTTTGTCAGGGTACAGCTCAAATTGAAGTGCTTTTGGAAAAGACAAAATCACTTATTGTTCTCGATGATATTGATAGAGAGCGTCAACTGGAAGAGTTACTCGGATCCGGGAATATGAACAAAGACAGCAAAATTATAATAACTACCACAAATATTGATATTAGTAATTGGTTTTTATCCAAATCCAAAAAGTATCACAAGCACGACATACGATTACTGGATAATAACGAAGCATTAGAGCTATTAAGTGTTCATGCCTTCCGATCAAAAATTCCTAAAGATGGTTATGAGGAGCTTGCGCAACAAGTTGTTCAATATTGTGAAGGAAACCCACTGGCTCTCGAAGTGTTAGGTTCCTCGTTTTCACGAAAAAAGACTATGGCAGCTTGGAAAAGTGAATTGAGGTCATTCGGAAAAGATATTCATGGGGATATTGATGTTGTACTCAGAAGGAGCTACTATTCGTTAACTGACTTGGAAAAACAGTTATTTCTGCATATTGCATGTTTCTTTGTTGGCAAAGATATGGATTACGTGGTTAACATATTGGAGCCTGATTATGCTGCTGAATCAAAGATCAAAACCTTGACTACGAGATGCTTTCTGTACGTCACTCCCGAAAATAAACTGATGATGCATAGATTGCTTCAAGAAATGGGAAGAAGCTTAGTGGTTCGAGAATCACTTATACTTTCCGAACGCAGCAGAGTTTGGCGTGATAAGGACTCTTACGAGATACTTAGAAGAAAGAATGTAAGACATTTTGTATGTGTACGTTTAAGCTTAGGAGTGATTGTACACAACCATTTTTATCTATACACAACCAAACATGCTTTGAAGTGTTAAACTATACAACATCACAAAGCATGTTTGGTTGTGTACGAATAAAAAAAATGGTTGTGTACAGATCATTACCCGTTACTTTCTATTTCAATCGCTCCCTTGATCTAAGAGTTGGCTTTTTTCATTGTGATTCTCTTTAGAGTTCAAAAACGATAGAAGGTCTAGCTCTTGACATTAAAATGCTAATGAAAGAGGAGGGATTTGATATTCGAGGATTGCACGAGGTATGTTGTACACTTTATATTATAGCTCAGTTTAACCCTGAAATATGTAAAGTAATTGTATCATTGTATGTATTATCTAAGTTTCAACAGATTCAATCGACTGAAATTGTTACATCTTTGCACATCCTGATTCTTTTTTCGTTTCTCTTAAAGCTTACAAGTGATTCACTTCAGCGGATGGATCGATTGAAATTTCTCAAACTCAATTATGTGGAACTCACCGGATCTTACGGGGACTTATCTGAACATTTAAGATGGCTTTGTTGGGTTGGATTCAACAAAAGTACCATACATACTGACTTATTCATGGTAAACTGGTTGCTTTAGATATGAGCTATAGTTGCTTGAACGAATTCGAACCACCCATGGTAGGGAATTAATTCACTGTTGTCTTTTAAAGTTGTACATTCGGACATATAAATTAAGCTAAATATATATCCTGTTACTTTTGAAACAGGTTCTTGGATCACTGAAGATATTAAATTTTAAGGACTCGCACAATCTTTTAGAAATCCGCAACATTGACCTGATACCCAATCTCGAGACTTTGATTCTCTGGAACTGTCACAATTTGTTTCGTGTGTGCAGGAACATTGAAAACCTTGAAAGACTTTATTTGTTAAACATGTCAGGGTGTAAAAACCTGTGGAAGAGTGAAACATCATTTCCCTTGCCACATTTGCTACAACGATTATTCCTCGACAACTGCAATCTTGAATGCACTGATTATTTTCCTTTGAGTTTCGATGATCATAAATCTCTGCAATACATAAATATGGGGAATGGTCAGTTTGATGCATTGCCTAGTTACACTTGTCTTATAAGTCTGCGGGTTCTTGACTTAAGAAATTGTTCAAGGCTTAAAAGACTTGAATGTCTCCCAAATACACTTGCAGAATTGTATATATACAACTGTGTGTCAATAGAGAAAATAACTTTTGAATCGGGTCGATTTACATTGCAAGAGTTTGGTTATGTTGGCTGCTTTAAATTATGCGAAATTGAAGGCCTTTTGAAATTGTTGCTGGTATCTAAACTTGATGAAGCTGATTTGGGACACATGAATTGGGTAAAAGAATATCAAAATCAACAAGTGTGCTTGGTTGGTGATTATGAGCTCACCGAAGGCAGAAGTCGCTATCTCCAGGTATTTTATACCTCTTCCATACACATACATAAATTTATACAATACAATACAATATGACTACTAAAAGTAAACAAAGTGGAAATTGGTGTTACATGCATTCATGTTTAGTATTCCAATCATAGCCAAATTATATTAAGTTATGACATATATATAAATATATAAACATTAGACCTGCTAGATGTGTACTTGTTGTAGTCTGTAAACTAATGAAACTTCTTCTTTGGTTGTGCGGTGCAGATGTTATATGAATACAACATAATGAGCATATCTCTGCCAGACATAAACCATCCAAATCTGGTGCCCGAGTATACGTCACAATCCACGTCTATTACTTTTGATGTGCCTTGTTGTCCAGTTAGTAGTGATCTCCGAGGTTTAAATGTGATTTTAAGATACAAATTATCCGGTGAAGATTGGGCTTGGTTTGCTAAAATCAGCATGACGAATGGAGATGATTTGATTTACAACCCTAGAGTATTTGGCAGACCTGATTCAGGTGAAGTTTGTGTATGGTTAAGCTATTGGCCAATTGGAAACTTACTAAACGTTGGAGATGAAGTTACCGTGTCGATCGTTGTCATGAGTGGGTTGGAAGTAGTTGAATGTGGTGCAAGCCTGGTGTACACCGATGATGACGTGGCAGGTGAGTTTTTTGAAAATAAACTGGGATGGGTAGAAACTGTTGGAAAAGATTTAACAAATTTTCAAATAAGCAACGGATCGTACTATCTTTGTCGGCGTGATTTCTATAAGTTAATGGAGGTTGGGAGACTGATTCCTGGCTGGTTAAGTAGCATAGTTGGTGATACCATTGATGATACAGGTATTCACCTCTTTCCTAATTTTAACTTATGGGTGTTAAGGCCCTAATTTCACCTTTTTATGTAAAGTTTCTTACTTTTAGTGTTGGAATATTTCCAGGATCTAGTGTGAAACTAATTGTTATCTCGTATATTTGTTACATCTTCATCTTAAGCTCTTGTTTTTTTTTTTTTTCAAGGCAAGCAAAAATATATTAGAATCAACCGAAAGTACATCAAACCAAGGAACAAAAAGGAAGCCGACGACAAAAGACACGAAACAGAACTATACAACAGCAAAACAGAACAAGCCTATAAACAAATATACAACAAGATGAATGAATAAGTCTACTCAATCAATTACGGTGCGATTGTTATAAGGAGCCACATAAAAGCTAGGGTTGATAAGCCATTGATGCCACTCCATATTTAGCTTTTTGACTCGCCTCGAGAACCATTCGAAACTCAGACATTGGACATCGGCAATAATTTTCGAAGGCATCCAAGTTTTATTTTGAAAAACCAAATTGTTTCTCGCCTTCCAAATGCAATAAGAGCAAACCCATTTAGCCGCCTTCCACACATCTTTGCCAATTTTTGAATTACCAGAGAAAATGGAATCATCTTTAAACGGATCAAACGAATGAAGATTATCCTCGGAGATGTTCCACCATTTAAAAAAAGCTTTCCAAACCTCAATCACCTTTTTGCATTTTACCAACGAATGATTGACCGACTCAACCTCATCAAGACAAATTGGACATAAAGTAGAGTCAAGGTCAATACCTCTCTTGTCGAGTTCCATGCGAACCGGAAGTCTTTTTTGATTAGCTCTCCAAGCGAAAATCCATATCTTTTGAGGCACAGTTTTATTGATATCGAGAGTCGAGCCAGAGCTAGAAGTAGAAAGAAGCTTGTCGTCAAGAATAGAGCTGAGTATTTTAGTAGTGAACGCTCCATCATTGCTCAGAAGCCACTTCCACTTGTCTTGCGTGTTTTCATGGAACTGAACCGATTCGACAATTCGCGTTAACCCTTCTAGATCAGATATAGCTCTTCCACGGGGTTCTCTTGACCAATTCCAATTTCCAACCATCACATTTCCAACCTGTTTTACCCTATTCTGTAAAGTAGCAGACTTGTCATTTTCCAATGCAAATAATCTGATGTAGACGTCTTTAAGGGCAGTATTTCCAGACCAGGCATCCATCCAGAAGCTTACGGACTGCCCGTCACCAATCTCTTTACAGAATGACTTCGTGAAGTCGATACCTAAACCATCAGTTGAGATTCCAGCTTTGATAATGTTGCACCAAGTTGAACCGCCACTAGAAAAAGAGAAATTGTTAGTAGCACCCAACCCACCCCCCGACCCATAGATACTCGAGATAATTTTAGCCCAAAGGGAGTTGGGGTTCGATTTGAATCTCCACCACCATTTACCCAACAAGGCTAAATTTTTTGCTTTTAAAGACCCGATATTTAGACCCCCCGACCCGTAAGATGAAAGGACTTTATCCCATTTAACCCACGCGAGTTTTCTCCCCGAACCCGACCCTCCCCAAAAGAAATTGCACCTTAAGGATTCAAGAGACTTGAGCACACGAACCGGAGCTTTGAAGAGGGAGAAAAAATATAATGGCAAACTACTAAGGACCGCTTTAACTAAGGTCAAACGACCACCAAACGAGACCGATTTAGATTTCCAGTCAGCTAACCTTTTTTTGAATTTATCAATAACCGGGTTCCAGGCAGAAACACTGTTCATTTTAATACCCAACGGAATGCCTAGATAATTAATCGGAAAGGTGCCTGGGGAACAATTGAATCTAGCAGCCATACTTTCCAGCTCGTCATTATTAACACCAATACCGAGAAGGTTGCTTTTCGAGAGGTTGACTTTAAGACCCGATAAGTCTTCAAAACAGCGGAGGATCTTCATAAGGTTAGATAAATTGCTTCGACTCCATTCTCCAAAGAAAATCATATCATCCGCGTACTGAAGATGCGATACCATAATTTTGTCTCGTCCGACCGCAATGCCATTTAAGAAACCGCAATCAGTGGCCCTTTGAGTTAGGATATTTAAACCTTCTGCCGCAATTATAAAAAGGAACGGGGATATGGGATCGCCTTGTCTAACCCCTTTCCTTGGAGAGAATTCCTTAGACGGAGAACCGTTGACAAGAATCGAGATGGTAGCCGAGGAGAGACAACTCATGACCCAATTAATCCATTTCGAACCAAAACCGAGACACTTCATTGTTTCAGCGATAAAATCCCATTTTAGACTATCAAACGCCTTCTCGAAATCCACCTTGAAGATAAAGCCTTTCTTCCTTTCTCTTTTTAATTCATCAATAGTCTCATTAGCAATTAACACCCCATCGAGAATATATCTACCTTTTAGAAAAGCACTTTGTTCCACGCCAATAACCTTGTGAATAACCTTAGCAAGTCTTAAGGATAGAACTTTAGATATCACTTTATACATGCTACTTATCAGGCTTATTGGACGGTATTCCCCAAGACAGATAGGGTTGTTGTTTTTCGGAATCAATGTGATAAATGATGCGTTACAACCACGAGAAATGTCCATGTGAAGCCAGAACCAATCGAAAACCTTTAAAAGGTCATCTTTAATCAACCACCAAAACAGTTTGAAGAACTTCATTGTAAAGCCGTCAGGCCCGGGAGCCTTCGAGCTACTACAACATTTAATAGCATCCCAAATCTCAGCTTCGCTGAATCTGTCTTCCAGGCCGAGATTATCTTCACTGGAAACTCTTTCCATTTTGAAATCAATATAGCAGTGAGAGTCCATATCGTTTTTGTCGAAAATTTTTGAAAAATACCTAAAAGCCTCCTCTTTCATAAGATGCGGATCATCCGTCCATTTACCCGCGATAGAAAGACCTCGAATGCAGTTTTTATTATTCCTTCTCTTGATATAGTTGTGGAAAAATTTTGAGTTTTCATCTCCTTCAAGAGTCCACTTGATACGAGCCTTTTGCTTTAGCATGTTCGTTTGAGTTTTTTCTTTCTTTAACCATTGCTTTTTTTCCTCGATCCATTGTTGTCTTTCCTGGTCAGATAGTTTCCTGGATTCAGCAGCAGTTTCCCAATAGTCTACTACCACCGAGTGATTTAAAATTTGCTCCTCAAGCTCATCGAGCCCAGCACAGTGTCTTTTTAATTCCTTTTTCACATTCTTCATTTTATCCCTGAAAATTCGGTCAGGGCGATTGCTGCTGACCTGTGTATTCCACGCGTTGATAATGATCGATTCAGCCCCCTCCATTTTCAGCCATTCTTTAAACACACGAATTGGTTTCGGACCAGAATCTCTATAATTGTTGCTAAGGAGGATAGGACAGTGGTCGGAGAGATTTTTTGCCAAAGTAACAGCAGATAAATTGGGCCAAAGCTGGGCGAAATTAATGGAAACAAGGAATCTGTCCAGTTTACTAAACTTGACACCGTTATCGCTAATTCGAGTAAACTTCTTACCACCAAGGGGAATTTCGATTAAACCCGTATCATCAATGAATTGATTGAAACGAGCAGCCCAGCTGCTATTAAACTCAGAATTTAGACGATCAGAGTGAGCTCTAACCTCGTTGAAATCTCCACCGACGAGCCAAGGCATGTCTTTGAAACTTATAACTGATTTAAGGCTGTCCCAAAATCTGATCTTTTTTGCCGTCGAGTGAGGACCATAGACGTTGATCACCGCTACTTCCGAGTTGATACCATTCATGTGACCTTTAATAGCGAGGTGAAATTCACCTTCAATAGCTTGGTTAACCGAGAAAACGGATGTATCCCACACTAAAAGCATACCTCCAGAGTATCCGCGAGCGTTCTTTTGAACAAATTTGAAAGAACCAGAACCCCAAATATTCTCAATCCACGTTTCATCAAGATCCCCGCACTTCATTTCCTGAAGCATAAGAATCATCGGTTTTTCTTTCCTACACAAACTTTTTAGCCAACGAACCTTATCATCATCACCCACACCTCGGACGTTTAGAGAAAGAGCTATCATGGACAAAGTATAAAAACGAAAGAAAAAACCACAGCCAGTTAGTGCTTGGTATCCCAACAGACACCAATTTTGCCACCAAGTTCTTTATAATCCACACTTGCAGAGGAATTGTTTGAGGCCAATTTGCTCGAATTTACCTTATCATAAGATTTAGACTTAGCGCTTAGGTTTTTTACCAGGTGTGGGCGCGATTTCCTTAATTTGACTTGTGATTTATTGGCGTTACGGGCACGATGTTTGAAGTGTAGAAACTTGGATGTGCCTGTCCATTTATCTAAGTCTCCTTTTGGTTTCGAAACAGCAGATGTTGCAGTTGAATTAGTGTGTTTAGTTGAAGGGTTTCTAGTAACGTGTTTGAATTTGGGTAAATTGGGATCAATTATTTTCGAATTGAGTGTTTTGGGCGAGGGGTTAAGCTTTCTGGATATCAAAGGATTATTGGCGAGGGTGTTAGGGTTGAAGTCATCATCGATAGGGTTGTGGTTTCCCTCACAGCTATCAGATTGTGGTGGACATGAATGGTGGATTGGAGAAGGAGAACGATTTGAGTGGATAGGTTTATTGGGCTTGGAATTAGGTTTTGTGTTATTGGATTTAGGGGTGATGTTTATTGGGCTAAGAGGGAGGGTAGAAGAAAAGCCTGGTGAACGGACTTGTGGTGATGTGGTTATTGGGCTAGGGTGTTGGGCTTCCGTTTGGGTTTTGGAAAGGGTGGTATTAGAGTTTAATGGGTTTGCAATGGGTGAGTCCAAAGGGGTAATAGGCTTAGGGTTGTCAAAAGGTTTACCAACAAAATATGTGGGGCTCAACTTGTCATGTGGGGCAGAATTATCAAGAACCTTCACGCCCGACATCTTGGAACTTGTAGAGACATCATTTATGTCTAAGAATGATTGTTTTTTATCAACACGCTTTGAGTTCCCCGAGGTATGTCGGCTGGCTGAATTCCCAACGTCAGTTGGACTTTCAATCTTCCTATCGGAATCCTGACGATTCCCATTCCGGTGATGGAATTCCGAATTCTGGTTATCTTCAACATTCTGCACATCCTGCAAAAAATCATCTAAATCATGGTTAATACCATCATTAGAATTTAGGTCCTCGTCGTTTTCGAGTGAATTCTTCAAAGATCCGTCCTCATTCGTAGACGATTCATCATCAGATTCACATTCATCATCTGTACCATCAGAGCCCTTATCATCATTCCAATCATCCGGTGACTTGACTTCCATCTCGATTTCAACAATACCACTGATGTCTTCTACAACATGAACATAAGCCACTTTGTCCTCAACGATCACTTGGACTCGCCCCCTGATAAGATCATTGCACCCAGTGTGCACAAGAACTTTTCCAACGATTAGGCTTTGGTTTCCTTCGAATGTGCAGTTACGTGTCTCTAATGCTTTACCCCACCAAGCGACAATGGACATGAATGATTTCTCATTCCAGCACTCCTTAGGAACACCAATGACATTTAACCATGTAAGTCTTCCCGACGAGTGATGGAAATTTTTCCATCTACAAACGTTGATGAGCCACGAGTGGATGAAGTGCTCTTTGTTATCAACAATGTGGTGTACCGTTGCTGGGTTCTCGAAAATTAGCATAATGTGGAAACCTCCAAGGTATTTGATAATAAAGCCGTCTAAACCTTCTGCTGCACAGATTTCGCCAAATTGTTCAAGATGTTCAATCTTTTTGACTTCCCCCACAATAGCTCTACCCATGAGCTCAAGATTTGAGTTGTCTTTTTCAGCATAAACCGTGCAAGTGATTTTGTCTTCAGCTGAAATCCTCTTCTTGTTATTGATGATAGATCTAGCATCAACAACATTCCTGAAGCTTCGACCATCAACAAAATTGCTATTGATTGTTCTAGGCAGTTTAGTCACCCCGGTTGGATTATGTGAAGCAGTAGTATTTGTTACATGTGAAGAGTTTTTGTCTCGGGCAATAAAAGCTTTTAGATTTAACCCACCAGCATCTGCGACACTTAGTTTCCTTGCAAAACCTTCCATGTCATCATTTTTGATGCCCTCATATCTTACGAAACCAAACCGTAAACCACTCTTCAACCTTCTCTTTGGTGGAACGAATACTTCTCTAAGGGTTCCAAAGTTTTTGAAGAATCTCCAGAGATCCGTAACATTCCATGTTTCAGGAAAGTTGAAGAAGAAGAATGATTTGATGCCTCCGCTCAACCCTAGATGTTGGTTCCTGTAGTTGCCATCATGATTTCTTCCCTCTCCCTTGCTCCCAGTCATGTGATTAGCTCCCTTTATCCCGCCGGCTGCAAATCCTTCATGTTCTCTCTCTCTAGTTTCTCTCACCATGTTCTCTCTCTCTCCGTCCTACAATGGATCGTAAGCTCTTGTTTATTGTCGTTAGAATTACTAATATGTGATATGATTTATTAGCGATGATGAATGTTGTTCTTTTTGTTTCATATTTTATTAGTGATGATGAACAAAAAAAAAGCTACATTTGTAAAAAAGTAATAATAATAATAATTGTGGATGATGACGTTAGCGTGACGTCATCAGGCTACAGTTCACTTTGTGTGTTAGTATAAGGTTTAATAAAATAAAATTTGAGCTGATAAAGAAAATGTTACAGAGGTACGAGGATGGAGAATGGCCGGTCGACCTCGACAATCATATCAATCATTTACAGAACTGAAAACTGTCAGATGTATCATTCATTATCCTGAAACGGAAAATGAGACAGAGTTGGACTATCTCGATAGCTTTCCTCTAGATTTACAGAGACTGAGGACTGATGATGATACGGATAAAGCACACGAGAGACGAAATGTGGAGGGTGAAAGTGGAATTAAAGGTGTGCAGCCGGTGATGATGGACAATTTAGATATGAATAGCGATTTAACTCGGAGTTTTGCTACGAGTGACGATTTAGGTTCGTATAGTGATTTCATTCGGAGTTTTGCTACTAGTGACGATTCAGATTCGAATAGTGAATTCTCTCGGAGTTTTGCTACAAGTGATAGTGAACCATTGGCATTGGATGAACCGTTTAGAGGCAATTTTAAGAACTGGCAGAAGGGTGATTTACTTGGAAGGGGTTCGTTTGGCAATGTGTACGAAGGTTTTAATGAGTAAGTCATGTTACTCAGTTAGATTTAGGCTTGTATGCATTATTTTCTGACACTCATCTTATTAACGACAATTGAACTTGGGTCATACAAATAATCTAGTCTAATACCCTTTCAATTTCTTATATTTGGGCTGTCCTTATCTGATACGATTTCTGATTTTGTTTGCAGATTTGGTTTCTTTTTTGCTGTGAAGGAGGTTTCTTTACTTGACCAAGGTAACCAGGGAAAGCAAAGCATTATCCAACTTGAACAGGTGATCCATAAATCACCATCTCCAGTTATATATGGGATTATACCATCACATTCCGATTTCTGCTTACTAAGCCCTTTTGTCATCCTTTTATTGTTTCAGGAGATATCTTTGTTAAGTCAATTCCATCACGAGAACATAGTTCAATATCTTGGAACAGATAAGGTATGTATTTTGTTTCATAAGGTCTTCTTTTTTCAATGGCGACTGACACCAATCTATAGGAAATACAACACTTGAAATCAGATATAAAATACAAATCCGAGGTGCTCTAATGGGCGGGTCTTGTGCGTTAGGTAAAGTGTCAGTGTGATTTTTTTTGGGTCAGTTCGCAATATACGAGCTTGGTTGACCTAGAACACTTCTCGTTAAAAAAAGTTTGTCAAATATAGTTGCAATCTATTTAATCAGTAATCTAACTCGATACTTGAATGAAATATTTTTGGAGATTTTATACTTTAAATATACACTTTGGGACTTGGGAGACATTTGATCCCCCTTGACTCGTACCCCTTCAAGATAGTTTTGTTGATTTGACCCGTTAGAGATAAAACATAACCCAAATCGAAACACTTCTTTGTATGGTTGAAATGCCCCCCTCTAGTGTTAACCGTATAATATCACAACCTATCAAACTTTCAAAAAATCTTTTATTCAAGCTATCAAGAATTTCCGAGCCAAAAAAAAAAAAAAAAAAAAAAAAAAAAAAATTCCGAGCCAAACCAAGAATTATAGTTTATTTTTTCATGATATCGAAACATGTTAACCTAAAATTATGCTTTTTAGGATGATGGCAAACTATATATCTTTCTTGAGCTAGTAACCAAAGGTTCACTGGCAAAGCTTTATCAAAAGTATGACTTGCGGGATTCCCAAGTCTCGGCGTACACCAGGCAGATTTTGAGCGGATTGGAATACCTGCATGAACGAACGATAGTTCATAGGTACGTCCTCAATAAGTTTAATTAGTACTAACTAAAACTTATGGTTGTACCTTTAATCCTTTTCTAATTTGATATGTTATATGTATTTCTGTAGGGACATTAAATGTGCTAATATATTAGTTGATGTAACTGGCTCTGTGAAGCTTGCAGATTTTGCATTGGCAAAGGTAAGCAAAGCACAAACTTCTCTTAATCAGTATTATGAGTTTTTATCCATTTGATAATTAGTCAAATCGTTTACGTATCTGACTACATATACGCTGTTTATATCCGAAGGCAATCAAGTTTAATGACGCCAAATCTATGAAAGGGCTTGCTTTTTGGATGGCACCTGAGGTGACTTCTATTATCTTAACCGTTGTTTAGTACTTGGTTATATCTACTTTCTAGGGGTGGGGTCAGAAACTGGGGGCATCGTATTCTCTTAAAATAAGCAATAGAAAAGTTTGTGTCAGTTAACCACGCATGCTTGCTTGAGTGGCCACCGAGTTGCCCAATGAAGCACACCACCTGGGTTCAATTCCTGGCTATGCCAAATTGTTCAAAAAGGGAGTGTGACTAGAGGGTGCGCAGAATGCGCAATTCACCTGGTACCAGGTCTCGCGCTCGGGGGCTTGATTACCCGAGGTTTTACCCTCTATGGGAAAGCCAATGTGCTTGTTCATAAGAGGGGTTTCCTTGCTTACCCAAAAAAAAAAAAAAAAAAAAAAAAAAATACTATCCACACTATGGACTACTATCTATCGCGTGTTCTTTGTTAACAGCTTATGTCTTGTATCTTCAGGTTGTTAATAAAAGACACAAGGGTTATGGACTTAAAGCTGATATATGGAGCCTTGGTTGCACTGTGTTAGAGATCTTGACACGTCGTGTACCTTACCAACCTTTGGAAGTGGTATGTATGTCATTTCGCCAATCATCTTTGATATTTATCTTGAGCTATTGCATTTATAAGGGTTTTGGGTCATAAAATGTTTGGTTAAAACTGGTGAGATGTATTATATGTTGGTAATAGGGTTTAATTGAGAATCCAAATCCGTGAAACTCTGTTGGTTAAGACTGTACATATCATAGCCAAAAATAGAAAGTGAAAGGCTTTAATCATGTCGAACGTGATCCAAGTTAACAGCAAGGAAATTAACATTCACGTATATTTTATGGAATAAAATTTTTACCCTTGAAGTTGGTAAATATTCTTGTTCTATTAATGTAAGTTTTCTGTTTGTGATAGCTGATGCTAAGTTAAACTATTGTAACGAATAAGTATTTTGGTTTCCCAGATGCCAGCACTTTTCAGAATTGGCAGGGGTATACCACCTCCAATTCCCAACACATTGTCTGCTGAGGCCCAGGATTTCATATTTCGATGCTTGCAAAAAAACCCAAATGATAGGCCTACTGCTGCTCAACTACTGGGCCATCCATTTGTAAAGAGCCCAACGTCTATGGACTCGTCCCTATTTTCTACACCACATAACAGCCCTCAATCGTTCCCAATTTCTACAGACAAAAACAGCCCACAATTTTAGCAGCTTTGGTCAAACAATACGGGTAAGTACACGACTCTTTGCTTTTTGGATGTTATGTTTCGAGCTTAGATACGATTAGCATAGAGGGGATAAATCGGATGGGTTAGGCTGTTTGTTACATGGGTCAAGCCACGCCGTGACTTGCCTACATTGCAAAAGCAACACCCAAAAAATGTTGTTATGGGGCGTGGGGCAGTTTTCAAAGGGAGAGGAAATGGGCCGTGGGTGTTTATGATTGGTAAAAACAGTTGTTTTTCTTATAATTGTTTTTAATAACATTATTTTAATCATCGTATTATCCAATTTACCAAACATATTTTAACACATCAACACCACACCTCCCACTCACTTTCCAACCCACACCATGATAACATAAATTTAGATTTTCAACTCACACCGTCACGTCATCAAAAACAACCCCAACTCACACCCACACCACCAACTTACGCCACCTCCCATAACAAATAGTCTTAGGTAACGGGTAAAAAGAGGTTCCTCCTTCCTAGTTTGTATACAGTCCAAATAGTCTGGGTTGGACTCATTCGTTAACACTTGTTCATTAATTTTTTTTATTCTATTAGTAATTAGTGAAACAATAAGATCTTTAGTATTACGATTTATTTAGAATATAAAAGTTAGTTTTAATTATGTATTACTTACTCCCATAGGCAAAGGCAAGAGTTACAGATGCGCGTGGCTTACTCTATAATCATATAATGACATAAAAATAAACTTGAGTTTTGAAGGAGGCTTACAATTATTTGAGCATAATAATACAAATGAAGCTTGAATCTACATTGGACCTTGGGGAACACCCCCCCCCCCCCCCCCCCCCCCCCCCCCCGGCGTACTCCGTCCCATAATTACTCTTCCGGTTTGACTTTTTAAATATTTCTTGTACCTCTTTGACTAATTATTTTATGTGTTATATAATATTTGATAAAATGTATACCAATATAAACAAATTTTAAAAATCGAATCCATTCGTATAATTTTAATAAAATATTATATACCATAAATCTGCTTTTCAAAAGAAAAAAAAATATAAAAAATTCCATAAATCAAATATTTGAATTCAAAATTTATAAAGAAGACTTTAAAAAGTCAAATGGTTTCAGCTTCTTTTGAAATTTAACTCGTTTGACCAAAATTGGTGATAAAGTTAACAACCAAAATCGACGCATGTCATGGCATATAGGTTGATCTAGCCAGTAACCATTACTAGATAATTATTAGTATTCATTCTTTATTATTATTATTATTTTATTATAATTATTAAATTTACAACAACAACAATAATCAATTTGATTGATGTCATTCCCGAACATCAACAGTAAGATGATTATCGATCCCTTTTTTTAGCTCATAGCAACTTAAATCAAGTCATTTTAGGGTTTCAATTTGATGCAAGTAGGACTCTACGGATTGATGGATGGAAGTTTGACGACACCTTTAGATTAGTGAAGATCTTTATGTTGCTTGATCATAAACTGAATTGGTTGGATTAACTGGCACGTGAATGGACTCTGGTTCAAGGTTGGAGTTAGAGAAGTCAGGTTGGGTCTGCGGTCTACCTGTGAAATCATGTACCAGTAGTCTAGTTAGTTTTTTCTGTTGCTCCCATTTTGATAGATCTATTCAGGCTGTGTTTTATTTAGTTCTGTTGCCTGTGTTGTTGTAAGTTGTATGAAAACAGTCGCCTAAAGAGCATGTTTGTAGTGGAATTTTGTACCTTTTTTTTTTTTTTTTTTTTTTTCTTTTTGGCAAAATAATAACGAAAACTCATATAGAAACGAGATCGTTTTCCAAAGTAAAATGCCATCAACAAGGATTACAAAACGGCGGGGAAACGGGGAAGCTCACACCTAGAAAGCAACATCTACACGTAAACTATCTATAAACGAGCTTCCTAACAACCCGAAACCTAAAAATAACCAAAAAAAAAAAAAATATCCAAACAAAACCGACAACAACACGGAAAAAAAAGGAAGAAATCAACCGAAGTACACAAGACGAAATACACCAATCAACCTCTAGGATCTGCCCTTTTTCAATCTACCATTGATCGTCTCTTTCAAAGAATTCTTCCCGGACCGATTCTCTATCTTGTACGATAAGACATTGGCGGCTCCATCGCCCGGAGCACTCTCCTCGGCCAAACGTGTCATCATAGCATCAAATGCTGCGAAAGCCTTCACGGACATACCTCCTCTCCCGATAGCCAAAGAACCTCCATCTTTTTCATCTTGAGAACCCATAAACAAGTTTTGAATCGCATCCCCGTAATCCAAGTCGTCAATGTTGTCCTTAAGCTTAAACACACCCGAAGTGGAAGCCTCGTTCGCCTTCTTCCTTGACCTCGGGTTAGCATCACAAATAAAATCTCTTGGAACTTCTCTATTCAATACATATCACGCTTTACAGAAACCTTCGCACGAAGGTTCCTCGCAATCGCAATAACATCTTCCACTACGACCTATCAAAATCGGTTTAGGCCTTTCAACCTTTGAATCACCTTACTTTTTACCAACGACTCTTCCTTCCTTTTCTTCTTCTCCCTTTTCAATCGATCCAATCTAACCGCAAACGTGATGTTATCATCATTCGGCTCCGACACATCAATAGAAACGTCATTATCCACATCGTTAATCCGCAAAGAATGATTACCATTTAGCCCAAGAACCGACTGATCAATCTTTTGTGAAGGAACGGAGCCGATCTTCTCATTAACAGAAGCTTTATTGCCCATTTTCTTTTTAATCTCATCAAACCTAACATGCCCGTTAGTTACACCAATTAAACCTCCTGTTCCTTGAGACAAACTAACAGGGCCTTCATCATAACCGGGACTTAAATTTGAACAAGAAACATCATCCCTCAAAGAGGCAAAACCCGAGACAGGGCTGGGTCCATCGTTAAACCCAAGATCCGTGGCAACCGACCCAAACAAAATAACTCGATTAGGCCCGTCACTAGCAGTACCAAAAGGGCAGGTCCCCTTTAGTTCAGTAACTTGACCATTATCAACATCAGGAGCTGCAACAGGCGCAATCTTAACATGTTTTACCTTTACAATAGCATCATCCAGTTGTGACGAATTGGTGATGCGTATTACAAAACTTTTATGTCCATACATGAGCTTATATGTATAAGTGAGTAAACAGTATGCGATAGAAAACAAGAATAGAAGCATATAATAGTAGAATGGTATATCAACCAATAACAATAACAATAACAATAACAATAACAATAACAAATGGTATAATCAACAAATGCACAAGCTCAACAATACAACTCAATTAAAAGCAGGTTCAGTTAAGAATGGTCACTGAAAATATTACAAACCTTTAATTGTTGACAATTAAGCGAATTACCAAACATATTGAAAAAAAATTAGGGTGAAGAATGATGATAAAGGCTGATCATCAATGAGCAAACGGATGAATTGACACCTCCGATGAGTCTCCAACTGGGAAATATGATTTCCAGACTACCAGGTGCAGAGCAAGGTACTACATTAGCAAAACAGAACATACATTGAAAACATAACGATTCCAAACGGTAAAGGAACTAATCAAATAAGCAAATAGTTGTTTTGATGTAGAAATGACAATATGTCGGTTATAGAAAAGTCTAAATACAGCATGGCTCGTTGAGTGCTGTGAATCTGTGAAGTTTGCCTTCAGATGTGAAGGGGCCCGGAAACATCACGTGCAGAAGTGGAGTCTTTTTTTAACGAAAGGTTTGCAAATTGAGCGTCAAGTTTATCCTTGCTGGCACTTCGCCGGTGGCCAATAGGTGGCTGCTGTGGTTGTGGTTGTTGCTGTTGTTGATATAAAGCTCGCAGTCTCCCTATCTCTCTCTCCAAAACTTCATGCTCCACTGAGAAAACATATGGTTAGTCCGTATATGCCAGTCAAGTAATAAATAAATAAATCCAAATCTTAATACTAATAACAAAGAGAGGTATTGTATTTTTGCCATGTTGTTTGCTAGATGTAGCAAAATGGGGGATCAGAAATGGGTCAAAAGTTATTATATAATATAATCATAATCATTAATTTAATAATATTGTAAATAAAATCGTATGGTTGTGCATGTGTATGTAGTATATGAAGGTGAAAGAGGGTAAACACTTACTGTATTTGATAAGTTTCTCCTGAGCCAAATTATCTAAGCGTTGTTTTAGGGCTTTATTCTCCATTCCCAGAATAAGACTTTGCTGGTTCATAAATTCCACCTCAGCAGAAACTTCAGAACCTTCTGCCTGCAGTTGCAACAGATATAATATTAACTGGCCGAAGGATATATGAGGCATCCAAAAATGATTCTTCGTGTTTTCAAATCTACCTGTAAAGCCTGTACATTCTTTTCCAGCTCAGCGATGTATTGAAGCTTTCGTACTCGAGAACGTTGAGCAAATTGCCTGTATTAGGTTATTGTCAGATTAAAGGATGCACGTCTAGCATGAAGCCGTTCAGATTGAAACAAATTTAGATAATTCCAAAATAGATGCCTATTTACTATGTAATTTATATATATATTATTATACAATTGAGGCCAGATACATATATCCAAGACAAGCTGTTAGAGATGGTAATTCAACCCATTTACTTATGAATAAATCGTTTCAACTGTGTTTTATGAAAAACATAGTAAATGGTTATTTTGGGCAAAACGGGTCAAAAGGATCAAAAGTGTACTTTAGTGCATACATATATAACTTGCTTTTGAAAATTATATTAAATATAACTATTGTAATAACTCGTACCAAATCAGTTAGTTATAAAAAAGTAAAAAAAAAAAAAAAAAAAATTTTATTTTGATACAAAACTGATTCAGATCCACCCAAACCGGCCTATACTAGAAAATAACCCATTTGACCTGTATCTGATAACCCAAATGGCCAACTCTTGTACCATTTAATAGCTCTTTAATTTATAAGACACCATGTAGCTTATCACTTTATTCTTTTAACTTATAATATCAGTTCAAAAGAAGGTCGCAGTAGGTTATCTATAACAGAACGCAGAAAAAACTTCATAAATCTTAGATATATCAATATAATCATGATAACAGGAGCATGAATAAGTAGAACTATGATATGATTTGTGTGAAAAGACCAAACCATAAACAATGCAACTTACTGTTTTGCACGTTTAGTATCTGTTTCGGACACCGAACCCCTGTTGCTAGAAGAATCTTTTCTTTCAGAAGCATCTGCATCTTGATGAGCAGGTTCAACTGCATCCTTCTTATCAGTTGCAGGATATTTAGAGGCCCGAAGAACAAAGTTGTCCCTAGGAGTAGTTAACCCACTATAATGTTTTAGTGAGCTTTGTGATGAATCCCCAACCCGATTCTTGTTTTTACTCATTGTATTCGGCTCATAGAAAGATACATTTCTGAAATCTTTATACATGTCAAAGTCTTGTGGTCCCCATGAAGGAGCAGAACTCAAGTTCCTCAATCTGAATTCATTCTGTGCTCGATATTCATTGTGAGCCGCATTAGCAGCTTCCATGTATGCAAAAGAGTCGCTTGATGAGCGCCGATGGCCTCTTCGTACAGGTGACTCTGGTTCATTAAGAAGATCATCTAACCAAGAAGGTTGTTCTTCTATCAGAAAGCTTTCAGATGAAGTACGTTGATGAAGCGAATTTGCATCTCTATATTTCGGTGGGCCATTTGGCCCAATTGCAGAATTTGAGACATAATCAGCATGTGACATAGCATTATTTGGAAATGGACTTTTAGGAGGAAGTAAAGAGTTCTTTCCACTGTACACCAAACTTTTCATCGTTGAAGGTCCTTTAGAGTTTGCCATAGCTACAGCTCAGATTTCTGATAAAGACTGACATCAAAAGTTTATCAGTAAACAAGTTTGTTTCGTAATCGATTTAACTTAATCAAATTTAATCTTTAAACTAAAAAAATTAATCAACTCTACGTTCGATAAAGAGACTGAGACTCCTATGACAACCCTACTTTAAGTTAATCTTTGAATCTGACAGGACTTGCATTAGAGTATTCGTTACAACTGTTAGATTAGCTCATACTGTTTTAAACCTATTAAATTAACATCCTAACATGCTTATCATAAAAACTACAGGTTTCTATACTATCATCGATCGACTGGTTCGAAATCGTAATAAGAGGAAGCTTTTCGCAGCATAGGAACAGTTAGCAAATATATATCTGAGAACATCAGTAACTGTAGCAACAAATCAACAATGGAGCAAGAAACTCCTCTTTATTAGAATTTTTACACCGATCATTATAATGACAGTCATACACATGAAATCTCTTGCATAATTCAATATTACAGTTACAAATTCATGTCCAGATTTGTAATTTTTTTTCAGTGAAAAAACATTATGAACTATATAAAATTTAAAAAACTACTTTTCGCAGTAGAAAAAAACAAAATCAGGTATACTTAATTCCTAATCACACAATTAATATCATACTTGCAAGCTATATCTACAGCTCTTATATTTCCAACAGCAACAAAAAACTAAACAGTAATCAAGTATATATCATCTACATTTTACCTAATACGAACAACTAACAGCTCGACTTAAGCAAACACGTAGATTTCAAAAGAAATTGACGATTAAATCGATGATTACCTGTAATTACGCACTATAGGTGTTAAAATTAGGCAATGTGATCCGATAGAATTGATAAGAATTACGAGTCGAATTAAATCGAATTCGACTTCGTAATCGATTCTAATTTGAATATCTAGGGTTTTATTTTGGTGTGATGAACGAATCTATCGTTTTTCGTTGACTTTGGTTGATGAATAAAGCTCCTGTTTGACAACCCAAAATGAGATGTTCTTGCTTCCTCTTTTTCATTTTTTATTAATTTATGGATTAAATTATTACCACTTCCGGATACTTACTATTTCTAGTTTTTACCTGTCGTAAAAAAAATTGACATGTGACAGATTTCATACATCCAGAGATGAAAATCCACCGCACCATTTCGTCCACTAGCTAAGTGCCAAGCTGTAAATCTGCAAGTTGAAAAGGAAATGCCCACCGGGAAGGCACTTATGGCCTAATTACAATTGGGTCCCCTAAGTTTGGCCTTAATTACAAAACGATCTTCACCTAACAATTTGTTCATCCACAATTCACAACTTTGAGATCTAAATTAGGGCCACTGATGTTCGAACTAGGTGTATGTTATGTATGTACGTATGTATGCTTATGTAGGTGTGTATGTTATACATATATGGTTGTATGTATGGTTGTATGCATGTATGTATGTACGTAGGTATGTTTCATGTATGTACATAGGTATGTTTCATGTATGTACGAAGGTATGTTTGGTGTATGGATGTATGTAGGTTTATGTTTGTGTGTATGTATGTATGTATGTATGTACGCATGTATGCATGTATGTATGACTAGGTGCATCTTGGGACCATTATGGCTGAGGACGACCTTCCTTGCTCTTGAGCTTGGTTGGTTTCTTTTAGCTGAGTGGTTTTGGGGGTGTCTACCGTAAATGTGCATGAGTGGTTTTTGATTTGCTACGGGTGGTTGACTCTTTGCTTGCGCAACCTGTGATGACCCGTCCAAATTCATTTGGACGAATACATCATTCATTGATTTCATAGTGAGGTTTTGACCTCTATATGATACGTTTTGTAAACATTGCATTCTTTTGAAAAGGCACACCATAAATGAATATATAAATCCAAGGTTTTCGACATTTGATGATTTCTACGTATAGACAATCACCGTATATAATAGTTTTTAATAATACATCCGTTGACAATACAGTCAAATAAGATACATGGTGATGATTTTGTGAATGCAAAGTTTTCTCGAATAAAGCATGTATGACTCCATGCACATAGCTTGTATAACGTATAAGCAAACAGCGGAAGACTTCTAGGAACCTGAGACTAAACATGCTTAAAAGTGTCAACACAAAGGTTGGTGAGTTCATAGTTTTAATGTTGCGCATAATCTGTATATAAAGGTGGATCACAAGATTTCAGTTGTTTCATCCAGAAACGTTTATCAAAATATTCTATAAGAAGTACCCCTGTTTTAACATACATGCAACCAACATGTACAATACACGCAATCCAACGTGTACTAAACTCAAATAGTATACATCTGTTTTATAGTTCATGCTAGGGTTTCTATACCCGGAACATACGGGGATGTCAAGCCCTATGGATCCATATATAACAACTCGCGCCCACAAGTTCTTATAACCGGCAGTTACTAGTTACCAAAGCTAATGGATTTTCGGTTCAAACTCGGTGTAGAATTTAGTATGTACTTGTATCCATTACGTTTAAAATAAAGTGCATGTATTCTCAGCCCAAAAATATATATTGCAAAAGCAATTAAAAATGGAGCAAATGAAACTCACCTTAGCAGCACATAAGGTCATTCACCGAAATGTGACCGAAACTCGGAAAGCAAAATAATCGTAGATCTCAACCTAGAGAACAAATGTTGGTCAATACATGTCTAACAAGCTAGGTCAGGTCATAGTGTATCACAATTCTAATGCTCGAAACCGACATGCAAAAGTTAACAAAAGTCATCTCAAAAAGTCAACTTTGACAATTGGTTAACAGAATGAGACGTGTCTTATATAAGAATTCATTTACTCGACTAGTAGTATCCAAAAATCTAATTTATTAATCTTATAAGTAAGTTGTTTAAATATTAATTGTAGTTTCAAACACAATTTCAATTAACGTCAAACATAATTCAGTTGACCATATCTTTTAATCCGTTCATCGAAATCTCGCGATTTCTAAATGAAAAGTTATTAATTTTTCGATAGTTTTTCAACGACATGCATATCAAATACTTTATATCAGTGGCATATGTATCAAACTCGTGTTTCATCATAAACTATCTAACGACAAAATTAAAATATACAAGCATGCATAAATATATATACTCGAGCACTAGACATGGATACACTATTAATATTTTAAAAGACAAGATATGAATGCTCACGTATCAATATTGTGATTCAATATTGCAGGAGAGTTGGTAGACGCAACGGAATGGATAGATATTAGGTTGACCTCACGAACAATACTCATGAATATTACCCATAACCTCCATATCCATAACCTATAATTTCCTTAGCTCTGTCCCGCTCGAAAACCCATTTTGAAAAATAAAAATAAAATTGATGCAGAGTAAATATAGATAAAATGATACGGAGTAATATTTCTGTGTTTGTGTTATATGTTTCTGCGAACTCCTCATTCATATTTATAGACATAAATTAATAATATAATAATATAAATTAATAATATAATAATTATGATAAGATAATATAATAATATAATAATAATATATAATAATAATAATAATAAACGTGTTAAATTAAAAGCCGCCATCACTTTTTATGTCGACAAACATTACGCGTTTCGCGTAGATGGGTACACGATCCGCGTATGGTGTCTTCACGAAAGTTGTAGACTTTTGAGTTACGGACATCTGGACACCAGAATCACCCTTTTTCGAGTCAGTATGATTTAGTTATGATTTTTCTCGTGCAAGTGCGCAGGTTTAGTGATTTTCATCATTTTAACTTGCAATCTTGAGATGAAATGTTGTAGTCTTTTGGTGCTCATTAGAAATCTTTATTTTATCTTTATTTTCATTTTCATATCATTGAAAATCCATAAAAACATTTTATAATCAAATTCTATTATATCGAAAAACGTGTTCGTACTAAATCGAATAAATATAATTTAGTTTTCCAGAATTAGTTATATTCAAAATCATTCTTTAAAAGGTTTAAATAATAAAAATTGTTATATCATAAAACATTTTCATTTAATAAAGTAAAATCATATAATATATAAGTCATAATGGTTTCCAGTTTTTACTTACAGTTTATTCGTGAATCGTAGGGTTAAGTCCAATGGACAATTAAACGTATGAAATCATTTTAAATCAACATATCCATTTGCTTATCTTGTTCTACATCCTTTTACATTTCATGTTCTTACTATTAATTTTATGAAAGTTAAATAATTAACTTATCAAGAGTCATGAGGAATTTATTGTAAAGCATGCATTTAAAATTTAACAGAAATCTCCACTAACTTTTGTCTAGTTTCCGTTAATTGACACATTTGTTCTTACTTGTAAATCACTTTACCATTTTCAGAATATTGTTAAAAAAAACAGATTTCTTAAATCACAGTGGACCTCACAACAGAGACCCGTAATCATATCACGATGTATCTGATAATTCAATCGTTTGATATTATCATTTAATTCTGTCGATAAATATATTAAACATATATTGAAACAATTATGTTCATGTAAAGTATTATACCTCTAATACTTTGTTAACGTTTTCAATTAATGTAACTATATATTATATATACATATCTACATATACATAAATGTTCGTGAATCGTCGAGCACAGTAAAAAGGGTAATTGGTTACATGAATATAGTTCCAAAGTTTTTGAGACTCAACATTACAGACTTTGCTTATCATGTCGAAATCATACAAAGATTAAGTTTAAATTTGATCGAAATTTCCAGGTCGTCACAGTATCTACCCGTTAAAGAAATTTCGTCCCGAAATTTGATAGAGATTGTCATGGCTAACAATAAAAATGTTTTCATGACGAATATGAGTTGATAAATAGACTTTCTTCATTATTGACTAATATAGATAAAACGATTTGATTATGTGAAGCGTACGAGTGAAGCTATCGCAAAAGAGTGAAGATGAGTAAATACATGTTCGCCTTAACTTGTGACGTAGTCACGGTTGATTTCCGGAATTCTAGGGATTTAGAGAAAATCTTCGTAATAAGATTTGGTTCTTCGGTAATTAAGGAAATTAGGATCTTCTTTGGTTAAATGCAATAATCTGTTTTGATTGCTCTGTCAGATATTTTACTATAAATCCACTCCCTTCGTTTTCTTATTTCCACAGCTCACACCTTCTTTTCTTTCTCCCTCAATTCATACTTTAAAGCATTCGTCAATATGCTCGATCCCGTTCTGATTCTTGATATACTCCTAACTTTCATATCTATCATTCTTCTTTTTCATCTGCCGCCGGAAGAATCTATTCACTTATACTATACTCTTGGTTTTATAGTGTTTTTAGTTCTCCCGTGTCTTTACGTTGCAATACTTATTGATATACACGGTTTGTAATTTATGTGTTGTCGTCGGGCTTTATATCTTTCCTTATTTTTCGGAGTCCCTGCTTATGTCTTTCTATAATCATTGACATCCACAGTTAATGCTCTCTCTTATTTGCTGCGATTTATTCCCTCATTTCTATTTCGGAGCTTCATGCTTTTGTTTTCTTCTTCCCGACTTCAAGTCAAGCGAATAATGGTTCAGAATTCGTAGGTATGGAGTTTCGAATGATCATAATATACAAAGTAGAAAGGAAAGGTAATAGAATGATTTGATTTTTCAAATTACTAGAATATCCGGAAAAGATCGAATCATCAAGAAAATATTTTCTTGATATGTTTAGAGGTTAAATAGAATGAAAGAGTTATGTAACATGGTTCATGATGAGGGTATGATCTGTGAACTTTTATCACGTTCCATTAGAAACTCAGCATGACTTACTGTAATATAATCACGTTGATCAAGTGTCATTATATTATACTAACTCATACTTCAATTCTCAGCACTTTTTCAAAACATTCATAATTTAAACTCGAAGGTTTACAGAATATAGAAACTAAACAGTTTCCTTTATGATGTAATACAGATAACGCGAGGAGATAAATGATTTCAGATAAGGATAGTTATGAAAATATCTTAAGAAATATCGAGGATATTTATAATGAAAGACACGATGATATCTTAGAACTTCTAATATCGAAGGATGATGAAGAAGATTTGTACGTAAAGGTTTAAAGTCAGGAGCAAGGTATTCATTAATGACTTCAGCAGATACTGAATCATTTGGATTCTTTGAAGGCAGGTTTAGTCTTTGTGATTTGTCTACAGCCTCCTTCATGGTTTGCTCAATCCGTTTTTCAGTTCCAAACCTTCTCTTTTTCTGAGCTTTGCCAACACACTATTCTTTATCATCAAACTTTCGACTGTTAAAGTCGTTTACAGTTTTTGCTGCTTCATCAGCTTTTTCAACATTCAGAGTATTGATTCGTAGACTGGTTGCTTTTCAGAATTTTAGAATGAAAGCTCATAATTCTAAGAGATGAATGTTATATGTATACATACGATGTTCTAGTACAGTTTTGAATTCAAAGTATGACATTTAAAAGATGTAAGAATCTAAGAGTGATGTTTTCTGTTAAATCTTGGCTTGGATTCTGATTTTTCAAAATCAGAATATGTAATCAAATTTGGATTCGAATGATTGTTTTGATTTCTAGGAAAGAATGTATATCGTTGTGAAAGTAGTGAGTATAGTTGATGATTTGCTGAATCAGAATCGAAGAATGTAATATATTAATTGTGAATTTATATATCTCTCGGGTATTACCTACCCGTTAAAAGTTTCACAAGTAATATTTCATACCAGAGAATTTTATTACAGTCTTTATGAAAATATATGTATGTATATTTTCTTCAGATGTAATACAGATTTAATGAGTTAATATCATATTAAGCTCATTTGATTTTCGACTGGATTAGAAGTGAATAATCTCTAAAACATTAAAGATTTCATAATCTTCGCGGAGTATTTCACTAATGTAATCAATACTTCGTTATTCAGTTTTATTGATATTTCCTCAGTGAATCATGTTGGTGCTTATGGAACTCTTTCTAACTTCGCAAGATACGAATGATGTTTTCTAGTAAGTTTTGAGTACATCGAAAATGAAAGTGTAAAATCAAACGTGTAATTGAATAATACACTTAGTTTATTATGAAAAGGAATTCATTGAATTTGAAACAGAGATTGTAGTTAACGATGGTTATGTCATTAATGAAGGATGTACATCATTGCATATTAGTAATATGAACTAACCGAGTAGTACCTATCAGTTATGATTCACACGTAATAGCTTGGTACAAAAAGATTTATTTTGATTTCAAAATTCATATATATTAAATATACATATAATTTCTTCAGGGGAAATGAGTTAATACTTCGTAACTCGTTGATACAATATACGCGTTGTTGATTTGTGATGATGTTGGTGATTATGAAATTGGCGAAACTTGTAGTGCTACAGGTTTTGCCGGTGTTGGTGATACTGACGGTACTGTTGATGCTGCTGGTAAAACAAGTCTAGCTTGTAAATCGTGCACCATTCCGGTTAGGGTTTCTACTCTTCCTTCTATCATTTCGGTCCATTCATCTGATTTACGGTTACAGATGGAATAGATAATCTCTAAGACTTTAGAGATTACATAATCACCGCAGAATATTTCTTCAATGAAGTTATGAATCAATACTTCATCGGTTATTGTTATTGGTGGTATCTATGGTTAGTATGACGTTGATGTTCGAGGTGCAGATTGTGATGTTGAGGCTTGCGGTACGGATGTTGTTGGTGGTGGTAATGGTACTGTTGGTGTTGATGCTGGTGGTGTAGTTAGTGGTTGTGGGGCTTGTGATACTTGTAAGTTCTGCATCATATTCTCCAAAGCCAATACTCGAGCGCGAAGTTCGTTGACTTCTTATACTACACCGGGATAATTGGCAGTTCGGACGAGCGGATGAATAAGATCCAGTATTTGAGAGAGTATATAATCATGACGAGATACTCTGGAGATGAGAGAGAAAATGGTATTACGAATAGGTTCGCTGGTAAGTGCTTCAGGTTCTTCGCCAAGAGGGGAATGTGGTGGATGGAAGGGATCACCTTCTTCTTGTCTCCAATAACTAAGTAGGCTACGAACCCATCTCCAATTCATCCAGAATAGGTGATGGCTGATTGGTTGATCCATTCCGGTTACACTATCTTCGGAGTTCAGATGAATATCCATATCGAAATAGCTGTCGGAGTTTAAGGAATTTGAACTAGATACAGGATCCATTTTGTGTAATCAAGGAAATGATTTTTGATGTGAAATAGATTATAGGACTTAGATTTGGTATTCTTCAATACATAATTTACATATGTATATATAATACCAAATCCCATAAATTACGGAGAAATTTTCGGAAGATGTCAGGAAAAGTTTAAAGTAACAGATACGCTAAGATATGAATTTTGTCGATACACTATCTATGCAGTAAATGCAGTAAGACATGTCTAGACTTAGGAATGATAAGTAAGTAATTTTCGACAATAAATGGTAAGCAAAACTCGGTAAAAACAGATACGGTCATAGTCCAGACTCACTAATGCATCCTAACAATTACCAGTTAAACACACTAATGCAAATTCTGGTTCCCTATGACCTCAAGCTCTGATGCCAACTGTGATGACCTGTCCAAATCCATTTGGATGAATACATCATTCATTAATTTCATAGTGAGGTTTTGACCTCTATATGATACGTTTTGTAAACATTGCATTCTTTTGAAAAGACACACCATAAATGAATATATAAATCCAAAGTTTTCGACATTTGATGATTTCTGTAACGACTCAACCCGTTATCCAATCGAATACGCAGCAAAAGATTATTTTTTTTTATTTCAGAAGGGTGCGCGGCGCGCAACCCTTTAGGTGCGCGGCGCGCACAAGGCCTGACAGCCTCTGTCCGGATTTTCCAAATTTTGATTAAAGATCTCCCACTTCCCGACACTTTTAGACGAAACGCTTTTCACAACACATTATAATAAACAAGACTAACGCGTTCCAATAATAAAACGAGTTTTACGACACCGGGCCCACGTCGACCGTTTTACGATTTTCGTACAAAATACAAGTTTCAATCCCAATTTACACTTAGACGAGTTAGGACTCTATAACCCAACCCGATACCAAGAGCATAATCCCGGGGACTACCAAATCCCCAATCCGCGTCCACATATCCAAAAGCTACCCCATCGAGCCCAAACGCTCCTACGCAACTAATCTAACAACTAGCTAGCCTCATAACAAAATACCTGAAAAAGGTAAACAACGAGAGGGGTAAGCATAAAGCTTAGTGAATACAATAATTATACATATACATATATAATCTACTTACTTGCAAACACTTACACAAATACCGCATACATGCTAGCAATCTAATTAGCATACCATCGCAAGTATAAAGCTAATAATCTCCCATACCGTAAGCTAGCATAACAAATAGCATATATTCATCACAATATTAAATGCTAAATAAACAACACACACAATATGGTTAACCATTCTCGCGTCATGGTGCTACCGGCTCTTTGGTTCACACCATACGCATTTGTCATGATGCTACCGGCTCTTTGGTTCACATCACAACTCGAGTCATACTCACGCTAGAGTGCTATCGGCTCTTTGGTTCACACTCTAACAACGCTAAGGTGCTACCGGCTCTTTGGTTCACACCCTAACAAATCGTGCTATAATACTACCGGCTCTTTGGTTCACACTATAACACACGTACTATGACGCTACCGGCTCTTTGGTTCACATCATAGCACGCCCGCACATACTATGGCACTACCGGATCTTTGGTTCATACCATAGCATACAAATAAATACATTATATACATATGCATATAATTATTCCACTCACCTTGGATTGCCCGCACAAGTCATGTATGTAATTCACATCCAAACGCAAACGAGCAAGCTTTACCTATAATACGCATATAGATATACACACAATCAACATACATTCTCTACAAGAGAATTCGACGCCAGCACCCTTAACCGAGCGTTTCTATCTAACACAACGACCCGCCCATTTAGTCACCTAAAATGGACTTCACCAATTACCACTACGGGTGGTAATTCTGACCCATTCAAACAAGTACAATTTAACCAAAATTATACTTGACACCATTTAAGCCAATATAGGTCTTAACAAAATTGCTTATTAACCAATTAATCCAAAATTAAAGTCATTATCAAATTTGACCCATCTCATTTCACCCATTTTGACATAAGTCCCGAAAACGCCCAAAATCACTAACGACTAGTGATTATAATTTCAAAACACCAATTAACACCTAAATCAAACATTTATATACTTGGTTCATCAAATCTTGACCTCATATCTTAGTTTGACTCCAAATCAAGGTTAACACTCATTTTAACCAACATAACATGTTCTTATGAACATCTAAGTCACCAATACATATACAATCTAGTGATTAACACCCAAACCAATGACAAATACTTTCAAATTTGGCATCTAACCCTAAACCCACAATAATCGGGTTCACTTACACTAGCAATACAACAAAACCTCCAATTTCATGAGAAATGGGGTTTAGAACCCTTAAAAGCTCAAACCCTAAACATAAACAAGAATCTTACAATTAAATTCGGAGTTAGGGCTTACCAACACTACCAAAACATAGCCAAGAACGAGATGAAAAACGTTAACACCCGAGCTTTTGATCGATTCAAGCTTCTTCATCTCCAAAACCCCAAATCTCTCTCTAGAATTCTCTCTCTCTCTCTCTCTCTCTCTAAGATAGATGAGAGTGTTTGTGGATATGAAAGTGATCCAAAAGTGGATCTAAAACTGCCAATATGTCCACAGATCCGTCCTCAAGTGAAAAGACTAAAAAGTCCCTCATTTAACTCAAAAATAGAAAAGACAGAAAAACTGTCTCAGGTGGGGTGCGCGGCGCGCACCCTTGAATGTGCGCAGCGCGCACAAGGGTTTAAACCGATTCTGAAGTTCAGGGACTGATTCTGACTAATCCTGATTCTGATGTAAATTCTGAAAATGCATAAGTGTTAGGTAGACCTTTTGTGGCGCTTTCTGGTGCACACATTTTCTGACACTTTCAGGAACATTTTCTGATGCACAAAATTCAGGATCTTACAACTCTCCCCCACTTAAACTGGATCACGTCCCCGTGATCTCCGTCACTTAACCCACCGGAAACTCACACTATGGTCCTCCGACACACATCCAAACTCGATGTCCATATAATTTCCATTAACCCGAATACCTCACCACACGCTAACAATTGCTAGCATGCATTACCGCAACCAGCGGCATCTCATACGCTCAATGTCCAAAATGCCCAATTAGGAAATACGGAAAACACCATATATTCCTTTAAGTTCTCTCGGCTACAACTCGCAACAAGCTACATCCATAACCATATCACCCAACGCGATCTACTAGGTCTACTACGCCGTGAACCAAGTCTTGCATTAATCCAAATCGAGAAGGATTCATTTCGCGTCAAAACTCAGTACTTCATCGTTTCATAAACGCACCACTCGACCGGTTATTCATGTATGTTCTCTATTTCAAGAACCAACTTCCCCCGTCTCCACAACCGGGTTATTCCTTCAACGAATAAATCTTGGTACCCCAAAATAATCCGTTTAGGAACACCACTTTCCCATCAATCGATCCGCACATGACCATCCATCGCTGGATTAATCCAGGATGACAATAATACACCACGTGCTAAACAATACATCAACACTCGACACATGGTTTCTCCTCCAAACCCTACTACACGATCACACAAGACGGCCCCCCTAGTACTAGCATGAAAACTATTCGTGTACTAGAATCCTATCAACAACAAATTCGCAATTCGCCACACGACCCACAAAATATTCACCAACGCCGGGTGAATCCTCCTACCTAGACCGTCTATTAAGGATGGCCTTGACATTCCAATGCAACCTACGGGTCACATCACTGGGGTACACACTTTTGCAACCAAATAACATCCGTGTGTCTCTACGTGAGACAATCGGAGTCGAAACTTTCCACCTCACAATCGTCCATAAAGTGGAATAGTCCACTGACGATCTCCACGATTACGTTTCCCGACTGGAAAAATACAGTATCCTTCGCGATAACGAACTCGTACCGACCCAATAATACTATCCGAGTTCACGATAACCCAGATTTCCACTATGAGAGCACCCGCAATGACAGCTTCACTCTCTCACTCCGAAATCTCAAACTTCTCATTTGGTCTCGTACCGTACATTGGTACTACATGACCACCCTACATAAGAGTCTTACACTTCCTTTCACCTCATCACCAGAATCTTCACGGAAAACATTCCGGAATTGTAACTCACAATCGTAATGCACGATCTTGAGTCGACATCAATAACCTGTCACTCTTCCTCTTTAGGAACTCCGAATACCTATTAAGGCTTAGCACAGTACATTCTGACACTTCGCTATTTATAACACCACCGGAGCTTCCTTGGGCGGCAGTAAAAACTCCCCCACTTAGAAATGTGGCTCCACATTCTCACCGCCAAAATGATAACATCCTGGGGAATTAGCATTCCACGAAACACATGACCATTCTCATCACTGGTCATCCACTCCAAATCACCACGAATTCACAACGGGCTCTCAGAGCCGACATACACATTCGCTTGAAGTGACGTACACGCGATAACATCGCACCTTCATACCATAATTACTATTAACAGTCCTTAATCGTTTGCAAAGCGAACTCCACTAAGGTTTCACATACGTCTCTACAACTAGGCATATGCCACTCCGCTTAATCAGTCGTGCATCTCAGTCGAGATCACCTGACCTTCCACTCAACGAACCTTTATCAACAATGGCTCACTCTCATGGTGAAGAGTGACCAATCTGACACAATAATTGCGTCGGCCGCAATATCCACAATTCATCATAATCTTTGGCCTAACCGAAGATTAAGTACATCACCGGCTCACCGGTCATCTTTACCCATCCATCACTTAAGAGCAACAAGATTCGCTCATCCGTCACTTCATAAGAAGTATTTATCACAATGCTCTTAAACTTCGACTTTCACAACCTTCGAATTACTATCACCCGTCGATCACTATTATAATCTCCGATGCTTCCAAGGGTATTTCACAGTCACCCTAAGCACAAAGTGATCACACCACTACCGGAGTTGAACATTACACTAGCAGGTATAAAGAGGCACCTGACGCAGTGTCATGCAAACTCCCACCACCATCAACCGAATTTTAGAATCTAAATCTTTAGGTTCCATACATCCGATGTCACCCGTCTCTCTATAATAATGACCCGAAGTCATACCTACCCGACAACCTTACGGTTTATTGTCTTATCAAAAGTTCCTATTGATCACACGCTACCCGCAATTTCCACAAGGCCAAACGATATAGCCTCGCGAAACCTTTCATCTAACACTAAAGAGATGCTTGAAAACACCAAGTCTTACACCCTTTCGCACATCGACACATCCGCCACTACAAGGGATATTCCGTTAGGAATGTTACTCTATAATTGATAATGCTAAAAACGAACATATATTTCATAGCATTATTCCTCAAGAAAGACAAGCTTTTAGTTGAAATTGTTCTATTTACAAGTGATATTCGTTTAAATAATAAAAGGTGAAGACAAAATACAGATTCGACGAATTGAAGACGCAAACGACCAAAAAGCTCAAAAGTACAAAAGACAATCAAAGAGGTTCCAATTATTGATAAGAAACGTCTCGAAATTACAAGAGTACAAGATTCAAAATGCAAAGTACAAGATATTAAATTGTACGCAAGGACGTTCGAAAATCCGGAACCGGGACATGAGTCAACTCTCAACGCTCGACGCAACGGACTAAAAATTACAAGTCAACTATGCACATAAATATAATATAATATATAAATAATTCTTAAAAATTATATATATATTATATTAATATTTAAAACCGTCGGCAAGAAAGACTCCAAAAGGGACTGAGCTGTAATTTCAATCTCCGCGACTCGCGGAGATTGAAGGCCAAAAATTCCGCGAGTCGCGGAGCCCCAAACTTTGAAACTCCCTATAAAGCCAACCGAATTCTGAGCATTTTTCATCATCTTTTTTTCCTTTTCTCTCAATCTAAACGTATATATTTATATTTATATTATAATTTTAATTTTAATTTTAATTTTAATTTTAATTCTAATAATAAGGGTATGTTAGCGAATGTTGTAAGGGTGTAAGTCGAAATTCTGTCCGTGTAACGCTACGCTATTTTTAATCATTGTAAGTTATGTTCAACCTTTTTACATTAATGTCTCGTAGCTAAGTTATTATTATGCTTATTTAATCCGAAGTAATCATGATGTTGGGCTAATTACTAAAATTGGGTAATTGGGTTTTGTACCATAATTGGGGTTTGGATAAAAGAACGACACTTGTGGAAATTAGACTATGGGCTATTAATGGGTTTTATATTAACTAAACAATACCTTGTTAATTTAATATACAAACTTATAATTCGACGTATTTATATATAACCACATACGCTTGACTGGGTACGGTGGGCGGGATATCTATAAATACCAATAATTATTCATTTTACCGGATACGGAACTGGATTAATAATTAATAGACTTGTTGAAACAGGGGTGAATTACATTCAAGGGTAATTGGTCTAATTGTTAACAAAGTAGTAAAACCTTGGTTTACACGCAGTCGATAACCTGGTGTATTCATTAAACAAAGTATTAAAACCTTGTTACAATTCGAATCCCCAATTAGTTGGAATATTTAACTTCGGGTATAAGAATAATTTGACGAGGACACTCGCACTTTATATTTATGACTGATGGACTGTTATGGACAAAAACCAGACGGACATATTAAATAATCCAGGACAAAGGACAATTAACCCATGAGCAATAAAACTAAAATCAACACGTCAAACATCATGATTACGGAAGTTTAAATAAGCATAATTCTTTTATTTCATATTTAATTTCCTTTATTTTATATTTAATTGCACTTCTAATTATCGCATTTTTATTGTTATTGTATTTAATTGCACTTTTAATTATTGTACTTTTTAATTATCGCAAGTTTATTTTATCGCACTTTTATTATTCGCAATTTCATTATCGTTATTTACTTTACGCTTTAATTTAAGTCTTGTATTTATTTTTAACATTTTACATTTGGTTTTAACTGCGACTAAAGTTTTAAAATCGACAAACCAGTCATTAAACGGTAAAAACCCCCCTTTATAATAATAATATTACTTATATATATATTTGTATTTTTATAAAAGTAAACTAATATAGCGTTAAGCTTTGTTTAAAAAGATTCCCTGTGGAACGAACCGAACTTACTAAAAACTACACTACTGTACGATTATGTACACTGCCTATAAGTGTTGTAGCAAGGTTTAAGTATATCCATTCTCTAAATAAATAAATATCTTGTGTAAAAATGTATCGTATTTAATAGTATTTTCTTGTAAAATTTAAGCTATTTTATATACACCTCGCGAAACATCAAGTTATTTTTGGCGCCGCTGCCGGGGAATCTCTTAAACGCCGGAAGCGCAATGCTAATATAATATAAAAAAAAAAAATTTAGTTTACTTTTATTAAAATTCGTTTTTATAAAAATACATTTTAAATATTCGAAAATATAAAAAGAAAAAAAACAAAAATATAAGTATTTTTAAGATTTTGTTAAATATTTATGTTTTATAAAGTTTCTTTATTTTTATATAAGTTTTATTTAAATATTTTGTTTTCATTTAAAACCGAAAAAAAAAGAAAAAAAAATATATATATATATAAATCTAGTTTTACGATTTTTATTTATAAAATTATAAAGTAGTTCTATTTTTATTTTAGTTTTTAAATATAAGTTTTTATTATATAAATTTTAGATTTTATAAACAGAAAAATTTAAAACAGAAAATAAAAAAAAAGAAAAATAAATAAAAAACGCGTCGAATTTTTAACCTGTCAGTTGAATTTTGAAACCCCGCGACTCGCGGGGTTTGATGCTTTGATTACCGCAACTCGCGGAGATACTCTGACACCGACAGAAACCCTAATTCATAATTAATTACGGGTAATTATTAATTATTATAATTATAAACCCTAATTATCTATTATTATTATAATTAAGTTTTATTTTAAAGTTTCTTTTTATTTAATTTGTTTTATTTAGTATTAATTAGTTTAATTAAATTATAAAATTAATAGTTTTAATAAATAAATAATATAAAAATAATATTTTTATAAAAATTGTACTTTTTACAACTTTTTGTATATTTTTATATTTTATCCCTTTCTAATCGTTTTAGCGTAATATTTGTATTTTTCGCTCATATTTAGTTTTAAACTTAGTTTTTGCCATAGTTATTTTTACTCCTAGATTTTTAGGCTTTGCCGTAGAATTCTTTAAGTGCTTTTTCTTTAGACTAAGATTTAGGTGCTTTAGAATTTTGCGACGCCTTTTTAAGTTTTAGTTTCTTTTTAAGTTATTTCCATTTGGGATTTAGTTTTTCCTATAAGCTTTAATATTTTTAGACGACTTTTTCCTATGTATCAATTATCATTCCAATTAGTAATCTCAATTTGCGATTATAATTTTAAGTTAGTTGTAGTAATAAGGTTAGGTTAGTCAAGTGTTTTTAAGTTTTATAAGTTTCTTTTATTTTTCCGTCACCTTTTATTTTTCAACCATTTTTCTTTTTCGACCTTTTTCCGACGAACTCTTTTTCTTTCTTATTTCTCGCTATTCTAGTTTTTAGGACATAGTTTTTTATTCTACTTCTTATCTAAATTTCTTAAAATTACGAAAATTTATTTTAAGTGGTTAAGTTGATAGACATCAAAATTTTCTGGTTCGTAGTAATAGTTGGATTTGTACGTGGACCGGGTTATTGGAGCCAAACAGTCCTCAATTATATTGAGACCAAACGAATCCTGCCCCTCTGCTGCATCTTTTGGCTATTCGAAACGTGGGCAAAATCAGAAAAGTCTATTGATTGGATAACTTATTATAATTTTTCTTTCCTTTTAAAAACTAATAGGATATTCAGTGAATGCACCGAGCAAGACGTTCACCACCTTTTGTACGTTCACCACCTGTAACTAGATCAAGACATTTAGCAAATATTACTGCCGTTGATTTTTCTTTAGAATCATCATCCAGTCGACCAAGTACTTCAGTTCAAATTTCCGATAATCCATTTTTTGAACCCGACCTCACAATTGAGAATCCGGAGAATATTCAGGAACGATTCGTAGATCCTGAACCACTAAACTTTCCTCCGGAACCACCAATCATTCAAACAGAGATTGTTGAGGAACGAACCATTAAATCAGAATCCTCTAGTGATTCCGATTCAACAAATTCAATTATGGAGAATCTGGAACCTTTAAGTATGGAAGACCGAATGAGAGCTAAACGCACTGGCCAAGGTCACGCAATTACTCATCCAGACATTAATGCGCCAGATTATGAAATCAAAGGACAAATTCTACACATGGTGACTAATCAATGCCAATTTAGTGGTGCGCCTAAGGAAGATCCAAATGAACATTTACGTACCTTTAATAGGATCTGCACACTATTTAAAATCCGAGAAGTGGAGGATGAACAGATATATCTCATGTTATTTCCCTGGACTTTAAAGGGAGAAGCCAAAGATTGGTTGGAATCGTTACCTGAAGGGGCGATTGATACATGGGATGTTTTAGTTGAAAAATTTCTTAAACAATTCTTTCCGGCATCTAAAGCCGTAAGACTTCAAGCAGAAATTGTTACGTTCACACAGAAACCAAATGAAACTCTATATGAGGCGTGGACAAGATATGGAAAGTTGTTAAGAGGATGTCCGCAACATGGTTTAGACACCTGTCAAATAGTATAAATATTCTACCAAGGATGCGACATCACTACAAGAAAAGACATAGATATAGCAGCTGGTGGTTCTATTATGAAAAAAAACCAAAACTGATGCTTACAAAATTATTGATAACACTGCTTCCCACTCACATGAGTGGCACCAAGAAAAAGATATCGTTAGATCATCTAAAGCAGCTAGAGCCGATTCTAGTCATGACTTAGATTCCATTTCCGCAAAATAGATGCTGTCGAGAGACGAATGGAAAAGATGACTAAAGATATTCACTCAATACGAATTAGTTGTGAGCAGTGTGGAGGACCACATTTGACAAAAGATTGTCTCAGTATTGAATTAACAATGGAACAAAGAGAGAATATTTCATACATAAACCAAAGGCCTGAAAATAATTATCAGAATAATTATCAACCGCCAAGACCTATTTACAATCAAAACCAGAACTATAACCGAAATATTCCATACAACCACCAACAAGGTCCTAGCAATCAACAAGTATCCAATAATACTTACAATCAGCAAAGACCTAATTTTCAAAACAAACCACCACAACAAACCGATGATAAAAAGCCGAATTTAGAAGATATGATGACGAAGCTAGTTGAAACTCAAACGCAGTTTTTCACATCTCAAAAACAAACCAATGAACAAAATGCTCAAGCATTTAGAAATCAACAAGCTTCCATTCAAAATCTGGAACAAGAAGTAAGTAACCTAGCAAGGTTAATAGGTGAAAGAAAACCGGGAAGTCTACCTAGTGATACAAATGCTAACCTCCGGAATGAAACAGCTAAAGCTATTACCACAAGAAGTGGTACAACATTTAAACCACCTGAAATACTTGTAACTTCTGATGAAGCTATTCCTACTCCACAAGAACCACAACCTGATCAAGATAAGGAAAAAGAACCGGTAGTTGAAAAGGTTAATGAAGATAACACAGTTAAGGCTAAACCTTATGTTAAACCATACCAACCACCACTTCCTTACCCGAGTAAAATGAAGAAAGAGAAACTTGAAGCCGAGCAATCCAAATTCTTGGATATGTTTAAACAGATAAATGTAAATCTTCTTTTCATTGATGTGATTTTAGGAATGCCTAGATATGCTAAATTCTTGAAAGATCTAATCTCAAATAGAAAGAAAATGGAAGAACTCTCGGCTGTTACTATGAATGCTAATTGTTCAGCAGTGCTGTTGAATAAGATACCAGAAAAACTATCTGATCCAGGAAGTTTCACAATTCCATGTTTTCTGGGTAGTCTTAGTTCAATAGAAGCATTAGCAGATTTAGGTGCTAGTATAAATCTAATGCCGTATTCACTATACGCTAAACTAGACCTTGGAGAATTGAAACCAACCAGAATAAGCATACAACTAGCCGATAGATCAATAAAATATCCTAGAGGGATAATGGAGAACATGCTAGTTAAAGTTGGTACTTTAGTATTTCCAGTAGATTTTGTTGTTTTGGACATGGAAGAAGATTCTCAAGTTCCTCTCATATTAGGAAGACCATTCTTAAACACGGCTAAAGCAATGATAGACGTGTTCGGTAAGAAACTGACCCTAAGTATAGAGGATGGGAGTGTTACCTTTTCAGTTGATAGAGCAATGCAACAACCGCAATCTGCAGATGATACATGTTATTATATTCAAACTATAGATGCACATGCAGAATTATTAGAAGAATTTCCAGAATTACAAGGAACAAGAGAATGTTCTTTAGGAGAAGGTAATGAACCAATTGATGAAGCTGAAATGTTAGCTACACTTATAGCTAATGGATATGAACCAACAACAGAAGAAATTCAAATGCTAAAAGAAGAAGACAGATATCGATACAAATCATCGATAGAAGAACCTCCGAAATTAGAGTTAAAGCCACTTCCAAACCATTTGGAATACGCTTATTTACATGGTGAATCTGAATTACCTGTAATAATATCGTCTTCTCTTACTGAAAATGAGAAATCACAACTCATTTCTGTGTTGAAAGCTCATAAACCAGCCATTGCATGGAAGATTCATGATATTAAAGGAATAAGTCCTTCGAATTGCACACATAAAATCCTTATGGAAGAAGGTCATAAAACGTATGTGCAACGCCAACGAAGACTAAATCCTAATATGCAAGATGTAGTTAAGAAAGAGATTATTAAACTGCTAGATGCAGGTCTAATTTATCCAATCTCTGATAGTCCATGGGTAAGCCCAGTTCAATGCGTGCCTAAGAAGGGTGGCATGACTGTCATTACAAATGAGAAAAATGAGCTTATTCCTACTAGGACTGTAACAGGATGGCGTGTATGTATTGATTATAGAAAATTAAATGACGCCACCAGAAAAGATCACTTTCCCTTACCTTTCATTGATCAAATGTTGGAAAGATTAGCCGGAAATAGTTACTATTGTTTTCTAGATGGATTTTCCGGATATTTTCAAATTCCAATAGCACCCGAGGACCAAGAGAAAACCACATTCACGTGCCCTTATGGTACTTTTGCTTACAAACGCATGCCATTTGGACTTTGCAACGCCCCTGCAACCCTTAAAAGGTGCATGATGGCGATTTTTCACGACATGATAGAAGAATGCATGGAAGTTTTCATGGATGACTTTTCAGTCTTCGGTGATACATTTGAATCATGTCTAGTTAATCTTGAACGAATGCTTATTAGATGCGAACAATCAAATCTAGTACTTAATTGGGAGAAATGCCATTTCATGGTTAAAGAAGGCATCGTTCTTGGACATAAAATTTCAAAAGAAGGAATTGAAGTGGATAGAGCTAAAGTAGATGTAATTGCTAAACTTCCACATCCTACCAATGTTAGAGGAGTTAGGAGTTTTCTAGGGCATGCCGGTTTTTACCGACGTTTCATAAAAGATTTTTCTAAAATTGCCACTCCTATGAATAAACTCCTAGAAAAGGATGCTCCATTCATCTTTTCAGATGAGTGTATCAAATCTTTTAATATTTTTAAAGAGAAACTCACTAATGCGCCGATCATGATAACACCAAATTGGAATCTACCATTTGAACTAATGTGCGATGCAAGTGATTTTGCAATGGGAGCCGTTTTAGGACAAAGGATTGAAAAATGATTTCAACCTATATATTATGCTAGTAAGACGTTACAAGGAGCACAAACGAACTATACAACTACTGAAAAAGAACTCCTTGCTATTGTCTTTGCTTTTGACAAATTTCGATCATATCTCGTTCTAGCAAAAAAGGTGGTCTATACCGACCATTCTGCTCTTAGATACCTATTTTCAAAACAAGATGCTAAACCAAGATTAATCCGTTGGATCTTACTCTTACAAGAGTTTGATATTGAAATCCGAGATAAAAGAGGAGCAGAAAATCTCGCCGCTGATCATCTTTCTCGTCTTGAAAATCCCGAATTAGAAGTTCTAAATGAATCGGCCATACAAGACAACTTTCCTGATGAATATCTATTGAAGATAGATTATAAAGAAATTTCATGGGTTGCAGACTATGCAAACTACTTAGTTTGTGGGTTCCTTGAAAAAGGATTATCGTACCAAAGATGAAAGAAATTCTTCAGTGATATAAAACACTATTTTTGGGAAGATCCACATTTGTTTAAAAGTTGTCCCGATGGAATAATACGCCGATGTGTATTTGGAGATGAAGCTAGTAAAATATTGAACCATTGTCACACAGGACCAACAGGAGGGCATTATGGGCCTCAACTAACAGCAAGAAAAGTTTATGATGCTGGATTCTATTGGCCTACAATTTACAAAGACGCACACCTTCTTTGCAAATCCTGTGATGCTTGTCAAAGGGCCGGAAAAATAAGTCAACGTGATGAAATGCCACAAAATGTCATCCAAGTATGTGAAGTATTTGACATTTGGGGTATTGACTTTATGGGTCCATTTCCAAAATCTCATATTAATTTATATATACTCGTAGCCATTGATTATGTATCTAAATGGGCGGAAGCACAAGCTCTCCCAACTAACGATGCACGAGTTGTAGTCAATTTTTTAAAACATCTTTTTGCAAGGTTTGGAACACCGAAAGCTTTAATAAGTGATCGGGGTACTCATTTCTGTAATAATCAACTTGAGAAAGTTCTTAAAAGATATGGAGTAACTCATAAAATCTCCACCGCATATCATCCACAAACAAGTGGACAAGTTGAAAATACCAACCGAGCTTTAAAACGTATTCTAGAGAAAACCGTAGGATCAAATCCGAAGGAATGGTCCATTAAATTAGAGGATGCACTCTGGGCTTTTAGAACAGCCTACAAAACTCCAATTGGAACCACACCTTTTAGACTTGTTTATGGAAAATCATGTCATCTTCCAGTAGAAATTGAACACAAAGCATTTTGGGCTTTGAAGACATGTAATCTTGATTTACATGAAGCCGGACGTCTACGATTAAGTCAACTAAACGAATTAGAAGAATTAAGACATGAAGCATACGAAAATTCGTTAATCTATAAAGAAAGAACGAAGATATGGCATGATAAAAGAATCAGAAGTTCAAAAGAATTTAAAGAAGGAGACAGAGTTCTTCTTTTCAATTCACGATTCAAGCTATTTCCTGGAAAATTGAAATCAAGATGGTCTGGACCATTCATAGTCAAAAGAGTTTTCCCATACGGAACGATAGAATTAATAAATTCAAATGGGATTGAATTTAAAGTTAATGGTCACAGAGTTAAACATTACATACATGGTCCGATGGAAGTTGACAATGAAGTTAATCACAATTTCGACACCACAGCTAACTAAGTGTGGGGAGAATCAAGTCTTTAAAGGATAATATGTATTTCTGTTAGAGTTAGATTGTCTGTTTTCGTGTAGTTCTCGAAAATGGAACCCGAATGGTCTTTCCCTAGCAGACCCTAAAGAACTAGTCTTCTCCCCCCATTCTGAATTTTTATTTTTTTTAGGTTTTTACAAAATGAAGACTGCCTGTGAACTAAACCATGGTCTAATGCTACACGCTTTGATCACTAAACGTAATAATGACATACTACCAAGTGAAATAGTATCAGTAATCAGAGAAAGAATGGACGGAGTTAGAAAAGAATCCAGATGCGAAGATAATAAGTTACAATTTGGTAAAGGAAAATCAAAATCCGCAGCGAAAAGAAGAGCACGACACCTAGAAAGATGTCACAAATGCGGAAAATGGTCACATGGAGGTAAATGTTCAAATAATCAAACCTATTCAAATACCGAATTTGTTACTTTATGCAGAGACGGACCGTTCATATGTTTAGAAGAAAAGACACTGAATGCTCAAGGTTACGCCTATGTAGCCATGGAAAACCAATTAAACCGACTATCTTATGAATGGGATAGATCATATAACTAAGAAATCTATTTCACAGGTATGTCTGTACAGTTTTTATTTTTTTTTATTTTTATTTTTTTAACCTTTTGATAATAAACGCTAATTTGTTCGCTAAAAAGTATTAAATTGGTATTAAATAAAATTAGGTTTGGCGACCGAAATTATTGATATCATTCAAAAATTTATTACATCACTGCGAAATTTAACGTTTATTCTTAAGGTATAAATATCTTTAATCAATCAACCCAAAATATTTCAAAAATTCGTCATGAGTTAAATTAGGTCTTGGAACCGAAATTACTTTACCGAAAAGAGGGGCACATATTTTTGATAATATTTGATTGATTAAAGTGGGATAAAAAGCCAAAAAGATTTTTAATTTTATTTTTACCATGTTTTTAAAATTAATATTTAAATATTAAATTAATATTGTAAACTTTGTAAAAACAATATATTTAAAATTGTAAATATTTGAAAATTTAATATAAGTTTGGTGTGAATTTATAATATGAATTTTTAAATTAAGTTTGGTATGAATTTTTAATTTTTAAAATATGAATTTTTAATTTTATGCATTTCAAATTTTAAGTTTGGTGTGAATTTTTAATATTAATTTTGAATTTTATATTTAAATTGTGTGAATTTAAAAACAAAAATTTACTTTATCTCATTAAGTTAAAAATATGATTTTTAAAATTCGTCGTAAGTTGAAGACTAGGTCTTTGAACCGAAATTGCTTTACCCGAGGGAGGGACGAGAACTTTTATTATCATTATTTTTAATCTTATTGAATTAAAGTATGCCAAAAACATTAAAAAAACCAAAAATCTTAGCTTTTAAAACAATCGCTACAAAAAGACAAATTTTAAAATTTTGTCGAAGGACGGACTAGGACATCGATCCGAAACGACCTCGTCCTAAATAACAAGGGAAACAAAATTTTAAAAATTAATTACTTAATTGTTTTATAAGTTAATGATTTTATTAAAAAAAAAAAATACCAAACTCCGCGACTCGCGGAGTTTGAAGCCTTAAACACCGCGAGTCGCGGGAGGATCGATTTACAGAAAAAAATATAAGAGCTGGAACAGCTCAGTCCACAACCCACAACACAAAACACAGCGAAAAACTGCCGAAAATACACGAAAAAACCCCCAAAATCACAATTTTTAACCGTTAATCATCAAATCTTTTACTAAAATCATGTTGAGAAGGATGCTATCAAGGAATTACTCAAGAAAAACGGTAAATTTATACACCTAAACACCATTTAATCCGAAATTAGTGTTCTTGAGCAATTTTTTCCCCAATTTGATTTTGATGCTTTTTAGTGTAATTAGGCTTAAATTGTTTATGTATTATGCTTGTATAACCTAGATTGATGCTATTTAACATGATTAGAAGCCTTAAACTTCGAATTTTGAGTAATCTAGGGTTTGTGTTCTTGAGCAAATTTGGGGCTTTTTGATATAAACAGGTTATGGCCAATTTTTGTCATGAATTGTTGCTAAATTAAGTAGTGTAACATGTTTAGGTAGTTAAATGATCCAAACTTTGAGCCTAAACGTGATTTTGAGAATTAAAGTGGACTTTTTCAAAGTCTAAAATTCATGAACTTGATTTTTGAAAGATAATGCCATTTGAGACTTGTTTAATTGCTAGTAATGATTATTTTGACATGTTATTTGAGTTAAATGCTTATGAACTTGGCGCACATTTTCATATATGCTTATTTGAAAAAGTGTAGATTTGATAAAAATGTGAAAATGAGCTTAAGTTTGATATAAATTGATCATGTCATTGTAATTATTTTGATTGATGATTTTGCTGACACTAATGCATATTTGGATGCACAAAAATTGTGTTTGATGTGTTTTGCAGACTGAAAGGGGTGAATCTTCATCCCAAGCTCGCAATGCTCCTGCTGAGAATGCGGAACAACAGGAGGTGGATAACTACTACAAGCAGGATATACCTCATCCAGTCATGACATTTTCTGATATGCACTTGGAAGAGTTGCACCCGAACCTGAGATTTGACAGACTTTGGATTGATTATCCAAAATACCAAAGGGGTTTGCATACTCTTCATTCTAAGGTTGTTGAGGTACCTAGGGTCATAGAATGGGGACCCTTAGAAGCTGTAGAATTGGCCGGGCCAATTAGGGAATTACTTGTACAGAGGTATGGTAATTCTACATTTAATGACTGGGTACGTTTATTCACCATGCGTAGACCTGTATATAAAGTATGGTGTGAAGAATTGTTATGTAGTATAGAGTTGAATGATCGGGTAGCTAGTTTAACCGATCGATCTTTTATTAGATTTTTGTTAGGAGGTTCGATGCGACACATGTCTTTACTAGACATGGCTCAGGCTTTACGTATATATACGCCTGAGGAGTTAGCATCTGCCAATTGTAGAGGGTTGATACTAAATGGTAGAAAGATAGATGAAAATTTTGATACATACGGTGTATGGAGTCAAATGACAAGCCATCACCGTTTCAAAGGGAGAAATTACTCTTATTTGGATATAGATAGAGCTGAATTAAGAGTGATTCATAGGTTTTTAGCTAATTCGATTACACAAAGAGGTAAGAACAAGGAAAAGGTAAATGAACAGGATTTGTTTTACCATATGTGTATTCGAGACCCACAAAGCGCTGTAAGTATACCGTATTGTGTGGGTTATTATTTATCAGCTATGGTTAGGGGGATGAGACCGCATAGCATAATAGGAGGTGGTATTTTTATTACTTTGATTGCTGAATATCTCGGTGTGGATATAAGTCAGGGGGATTATTAGTAGAAGAACCAGAACCCCGTGATACTATAGGTTTAAATGTATACCATGGTGCGAAAGTTTTGAAGAGGCGAAATAACGCCGCAGTACAATACCATGGTAGACATCCACAGGTTGAGAGAAACCAACAGCAAGGTAATGTAGGAGGGGGAAATGAGATGCAAGAAATGCAAAGGTTTTTAGCTTCACAGGAATACGAAAATGCTAGACAGAGAGCATTTGAAGATTGGCAAGTTCATCAGAACCAAATCATAGCTCATTGCCAACATATAGGTAGAAACTATATTCCTACACCAAAACTCATCTTCCCTCCCTGGTCTATAGAGATGCAACCACCGTATCCTACGTATAACCCTGCCGAAGCATTCTATAGCACCTATGGTTATGCTTGGAACCCCTATTGGTACCAGTATCATCCCTAGTCTACTTAGTTTTATTTATTTTGTAATATTGATACGTTTAATACTTATGTTAATATTGTAATAGTTTTTATAATTTTCTAACTTTTATTCTTAGATTTTAATAATTTTTGAATGTGGGGTAATATACCAAACTTCAAAAATATGTATATATGTTTGCAGTTTATCTTATGTACACAACAGGGTAAAACAACGCATTTTCAAAGACTGGCATTAAGTTCAGCAAAAGCAACTAATTTTGACGACAAGATGCAAAATATATGTGAAATAACAACAAAGACGGAATGAACAAATGATGTGCACCATTTATCATTCAGAAAACAAACGCCAATATATTTGGAAACTTTGGTAAAAATTTAATCATTTTCACACAAATCACCCTCAATAATTTAAATTGTTACTGATTTCTTGCAAATGAGGGCATTGCAAGATCTTAAGTGTGGGAAGGGGTTAAATTATTTCGGATTTTAAAATTTTTATCTTAAACACTGGATTACCATTAAAAATACTAGTAAAGCAGTAGTTGTATTAGAATCTAGTGCTCTCTGATAATAAAGAACAGCTCTAGTCTTATATACTGACTACCCAATTCTAGTAAAATTTTTCAAAATTTTCAATTAAATGAACTCAAAATCATGTTTATACATATTTATGAACGATAAAATTAGGTTTTAACACCGAAATTATTGTAACCTCGGAAAGGACATAAATTGAGAAACAAACCAAAATGTTAAAATTCATTTAAAATGGAATAGAGGACGATAAAAAGGAAAATAAAAGCCAAGTGTGGGAAAATTTACCAAGTTATCTTAAACATATGTCACATATTTTTATACAAATAACTGAAAATACTTTTGCTTTGAACTAAACTAAACTGTTTTACCTGATTTACTGTAAGAAAGATGGATCTACACGATGAATCAATTCCATCATTAAAAGGAAGTAAAGTCTTCCGAAAAAGACACGCGCTTCTTGATTTAGGTCATGAAGTTGTCGTCCAGACCAGCTGTAGGTTGACGAAAAATCTAGAAAAGTCATCACTAAAATCAGCAGGAAATCCACGGACCTCAGCATTAAACAGGGTCGCCAAGTGGTCAGATTTATCCTAACCATAAGAAGGATTTATCTCGTAAAATGGGGGGGTACCATGCAAATTAGCTGGATAAGACTAATAAATCAGATCCCCAGAAAGGATAATCTCCTTAAAAGATCAAAAATCAGCTTTTAAGTCTGATATTACTCAATCCTAGAGATTGACCTTAAAGATTGAGAATTCAAACTCATGGAATTCAATGATATCTAAACTCGAGCTTGAACGAGAAAATATTTTGATCAAAATTACAAACCGATTTGTTTTCTGAAAACCCTATTTTCAATGCGTTCATTACCATTGAACGTAAAATCCTAGGAATTCACCTAGAATTCATTAGGTCACCTGAACTAAATCGGGTGTCAACCGTAAGAACGGTGGTTGCATAGCATGGTCAAAGACAGGACCTTGTGCCAGACCGAAAAATTATAAGGGTGAGCTTTACTATTGCTCCTACCAAGGATAGTAATTGCGTTCGACACGTTATAGACCATAATTAAAAGCATGTCAGGGGACATTGCCTTAACAGTTGCTTGTTCAACGCTTTCCTTTACAACCGGACGGTAGTTTACCGAAAGGTAATATACGGGACAAGTAAACTGGACGTGTTGCTTTCCAAATACAAGGTTAGCAAGTGGGTGACACAAAACCGCAAGTTTTGAGCTAAAATTTTCAAATCTGAAACCTACCAAACCCACAAAAATATTTTGCAAACAGCGGTAAAGAGTTATTCCGGAAAACTTATCTAGGGTAAAAACTAGATTTAATTTTCAAAAGATCAAATGTTTTCATAAAGATCCAATTTCCTTAATGGATCTAAATTTTTATAGTCATGTGGGACTGTAAACCATATCGTTAGTACCATTGTTTATACCGCCGTATAGAAATCACTGATGTACAAAGTGTGAAGAATAAAGAAGTGATTCTAGTATTTCAAGACGATATTGCTTGAGGACAAGCAACACTCAAGTGTGGGAATATTTGATAATGCTAAAAACGAACATATATTTCATAGCATTATTCCTCAAGAAAGACAAGCTTTTAGTTGAAATTGTTCTATTTACAAGTGATATTCGTTTAAATAATAAAAGGTGAAGACAAAAGACAGATTCGACGAATTGAAGACGCAAATGACCAAAAAGCTCAAAAGTACAAAAGACAATCAAAGAGGTTCCAATTATTGATAAGAAACGTCTCGAAATTACAAGAGTACAAGATTCAAAACGCAAAGTACAAGATATTAAATTGTACGCAAGGACGTTCGAAAATCCAGAACCGGGACATGAGTCAACTCTCAACGCTCGACGCAACGGACTAAAAATTACGAGTCAACTATGCACATAAATATAATATAATATATAAATAATTCTTAAAAATTATATATATATTATATTAATATTTAAAACCGTCGGCAAGAAAGAATCCAAAAGGGACTGAGCTGTAATTTCAATCTCCGCGACTCGCGGAGATTGAAGGCCAAAAATGCCGCGAGTCGCGGAGCCCCAAACTTTGAAACTCCCTATAAAGCCAACCGAATTCTGAGCATTTTTCATCATCTTTTTTTTCCTTTTCTCTCAATCTAAACGTATATATTTATATTTATATTATAATTTTAATTTTAATTTTAATTTTAATTCTAATAATAAGGGTATGTTAGCGAATGTTGTAAGGGTGTAAGTCGAAATTCTGTCCGTGTAACGCTACGCTATTTTTAATCATTGTAAGTTATGTTCAACCTTTTTACATTAATGTCTCGTAGCTAAGTTATTATTATGCTTATTTAATCCGAAGTAATCATGATGTTGGGCTAATTACTAAAATTGGGTAATTGGGCTTTGTACCATAATTGGGGTTTGGATAAAAGAACGACACTTGTGGAAATTAGACTATGGGCTATTAATGGGTTTTATATTAACTAAACAATACCTTGTTAATTTAATATACAAACTTATAATTCGACGTATTTATATATAACCACATACGCTTGACTGGGTACGGTGGGCGGGATATCTATAAATACCAATAATTATTCATTTTACCGGATACGGAACTGGATTAATAGTTAATAGACTTGTTGAAACAGGGGTGAATTACATTCAAGGGTAATTGGTGTAATTGTTAACAAAGTAGTAAAACCTTGGTTTACACGCAGTCGATAACCTGGTGTATTCATTAAACAAAGTATTAAAACCTTGCTACAATTCGAATCCCCAATTAGTTGGAATATTTAACTTCGGGTATAAGAATAATTTGACGAGGACACTCGCACTTTATATTTATGACTGATGGACTGTTATGGACAAAAACCAGACGGACATATTAAATAATCCAGGACAAAGGACAATTAACCCATGGGCAATAAAACTAAAATCAACACGTCAAACATCATGATTACGGAAGTTTAAATAAGCATAATTCTTTTATTTCATATTTAATTTCCTTTATTTTATATTTAATTGCACTTCTAATTTTTATTGTTATTGTATTTAATTGCACTTTTAATTATTGTACTTTTTAATTATCGCAAGTTTATTTTATCGCACTTTTATTATTCGCAATTTCATTATCGTTATTTACTTTACGCTTTAATTTAAGTCTTGTATTTATTTTTAACATTTTACATTTGGTTTTAACTGCGACTAAAGTTTTAAAATCGACAAACCGGTCATTAAACGGTAAAAACCCCCCTTTATAATAATAATATTACTTATATATATATTTGTATTTTTATAAAAGTAAACTAATATAGCGTTAAGCTTTGTTTAAAAAGATTCCCTGTGGAACGAACCGGACTTACTAAAAACTACACTACTGTACGATTAGGTACACTGCCTATAAGTGTTGTAGCAAGGTTTAAGTATATCCATTCTCTAAATAAATAAATATCTTGTGTAAAAATGTATCGTATTTAATAGTATTTTCTTGTAAAATTTAAGCTATTTTATATACACCTCGCGAAACATCAATAATCCACAACACGCTAACACACTAACGCAATTACCGTCGTACGGGTCCCACTCCCATGAGTTTAATGACCCTAAGACTACTCGATTCGCCAATTCCAAGGCGACTCACAATTAGAATCCTAACACGATTCTCTAACCACACACTCTACCGAGTGTAACCCCGTTCTACAATCATTAGACTTGCTATATCCCATTACGGGATTCAAGTCCTTGTCGCACACACATACACACTAATCGGTCATCCTAGTTACGATGGGTAACTACAACCAATGACGATCTCAAAATGTACCCACTACGTAGGGTGACTAAATATGCGCCGAACTCGTGAGTTGGCTCGCTCACTTAACTAACCGGATCCATCGTACACTTCCCGACTCACAAAGAACCTGTTGTGACAACAAGCACATCACTCGTGACTACTATATCCTAGGAACCAATAAAAGATTCCTAATTCATCCCGTTCTACCCCAACCATGCCACGTTTCCTCCGTTCGGTACTTGTCATGTCATGCTTAGTGTCAAGATACACTTTCGTAACAATGGTGATCGGTCATTATTACAAATGCGTACCTTACCATTTCCACATGGTCACGCAAAGTACTTTACCCGGACTGACGCAACATTCGCACAAATAACACGCGATAACTCCTAGTACCCGAATGACCAATGTCCTTATCGTGAACTTGACCACTCAAAACCGCCAAACATACGAATCTCTCCAATAGATTCATCCCTAGGATACCGCACAAAAGGTACCTGTATATATACACCTATATGAAATATAATAATAATTGTACACAAGTACACCGCAGCCACAAGTCAACCTACATCCTAGGTGACTATCACTAAAACAATGTCCAAGTTCGCCTGCTTACATTAGGAACTAGCTATCTAAGGCACTAATTTACACGCGAAATAAGGCCCCATATAATCACACTTTGGACAAACACAAGTCCTAGTTAGTCACCTACTCTAAGGCACTAACAAATCTCAATCCGACCCGTATTCCTACAAGTCTCGCAAATAATACATAACCGCCAATAAGTCTAAGACTAGGCACCTATTCCAAGGTCACCTAATTCCCTTAGACTATGCTCTGATACCACTTGTAACGACTCAACCCGTTATCCAATCGAATACGCAGCAAAAGATTTTTTTTTTTTTATTTCATAAGGGTGCGCGGCGCGCAACCCTTTAGGTGCGCGGCGCGCACAAGGCCTGACAGCATCTGTTCGGATTTTCCAAATTTTGATTAAAGATCTCCCACTTCCCGACACTTTTAGACGAAACGCTTTTCACAACACATTATAATAAACAAGACTAACGCGTTCCAATAATAAAATGAGTTTTACGACACCGGGCCCACGTCGGCCGTTTTACGACTTTCGTACAAAATACAAGTTTCAATCCCAATTTACACTTAGACGAGTTAGGACTCTATAACCCAACCCGATACCAAGAGCATAATCCCGGGGACTACCAAATCCCCAATCCGCGTCCACATATCCAAAAGCTACCCCATCGAGCCCAAACACTCCTACGCAACTAGTCTAACAACTAGCTAGCCTCATAACAAAATACCTGAAAAAGGTAAACAACAAGAGGGGTAAGCATAAAGCTTAGTGAATACAATAAATATACATATACATATATAATCTACTTACTTGCAAACACTTACACAAATACCGCATACATGCTAGCAATCTAATTAGCATACCATCGCAAGTATAAAGCTAATAATCTCCCATACCGTAAGCTAGCATAACAAATAGCATATATTCATCACAATATTAAATGCTAAATAAACAACACACACAATATGGTTAACCATTCTCGCGTCATGGTGCTACCGGCTCTTTGGTTCACACCATACGCATTTGTCATGATGCTACCGGCTCTTTGGTTTACATCACAACTCGAGTCATACTCACGCTAGAGTGCTACCGGCTCTTTGGTTCACACTCTAACAACGCTAAGGTGCTACCGACTCTTTGGTTCACACCCTAACAAATCGTGCTATAATGCTACCGGCTCTTTGGTTCACACTATAACACACGTACTATGACGCTACCGGCTCTTTGGTTCACATCATAGCACGCCCGCACATACTATGGCACTACCGGCTCTTTGGTTCATACCATAGCATACAAATAAATACATTATATACATATGCATATAATTATTCCACTCACCTTGGATTGCCCGCACAAGTAATGTATGTAATTCACATCCAAACGCAAACGAGCAAGCTTTACCTATAATACGCATATAGATATACACACAATCAACATACATTCTCTACAAGAGAATTCGACGCCAACACCCTTAACCGAGCGTTTCTATCTAACACAACGACCCGCCCATTTAGTCACCTAAAATGGACTTCACCAATTACCACTACGGGTGGTAATTCTGACCCATTCAAACAAGTACAATTTAACCAAAATTATACTTGACACCATTTAAGCCAATATAGGTCTTAACAAAATTGCTTATTAACCAATTAATCCAAAATTAAAGTCATTATCAAATTTGACCCATCTCATTTCACCCGTTTTGACATAAGTCTCGAAAACGCCCAAAATCACTAACGACTAGTGATTATAATTTCAAAACACCAATTAACACCTAAATCAAACATTTATATACTTGGTTCATCAAATCTTGACCTCATATCTTAGTTTGACTCCAAATCAAGGTTAACACTCATTTTAACCAACTAACATGTTCTTATGAACATCTAAGTCACCAATACATATACAATCTAGTGATTAACACCCAAACCAACGACAAATACTTTCAAATTTGTCATCTAACCCTAAACCCACAATAATCGGGTTCACTTACACTAGCAATACAACAAAACCCCCAATTTCATGAGAAATGGGGTTTAGAACCCTTAAAAGCTCAAACCCTAAACATAAACAAGAATCTTACAATTAAATTCGGAGTTAGGGCTTACCAACACTACCAAAACATAGCCAAGAACGAGATGAACAACGTTAACACCCGAGCTTTTGATCGATTCAAGCTTCTTCATCTCCAAAACCCCAAATCTCTCTCTAGAATTCTCTCTCTCTCTCTCTCTCTCTCTCTAAGATAGATGAGAGTGTTTGTGGATGTGAAAGTGATCCAAAAGTGGATCTAAAACTGCCAATATGTCCACAGATCCGTCCTCAAGTGAAAATACCAAAAAGTCCCTCATTTAACTCAAAAATAGAAAAGACAGAAAAACTGTCTCAGGTGGGGTGCGCGGCGCGCACCCTTGAATGTGCGCGGCGCGCACAAGGGTTTAAACCGATTATGAAGTTCAGGGACTGATTCTGACTAATCCTGATTCTGATGTAAATTCTGAAAATGCATAAGTGTTAGGTAGACCTTTTGTGGCGCTTTCTGGTGCACACATTTTCTGACACTTTCAGGAACATTTTCTGATGCAAAAAATTCAGGATCTTACAATTTCTACGTATAGACAATCATCGTATATAATAGTTTTTAATAATACATTCGTTGATAATACAGTCAAATAAGATACATGGTGATGATTTTGTGAATGCAAAGTTTTCTCGAATAAAGCATGTATGACTCCATGCACATAGCTTGTATAACGTATAAGCAAACAGCGGAAGACTTCTAGGAACCTGAGAATAAACATGCTTAAAAGTGTCAACACAAAGGTTGGTGAGTTCATAGTTTTAATGTTGCGCATAATCTGTATATAAAGGTGGATCATAAGATTTCAGTTGTTTCATCCAGAAACGTTTATCAAAATATTCTACGAAATTGAGCACCCTGGTAACTAAACTTTAACGTTATAATAAGTACCCCTGTTTTAACATACATGCAACCAACATGTACAATACACGCAATCCAACGTGTACTAAACTCAAATAGTATACATCTGTTTTATAGTTCAGGCTAGGGTTTCTATACCTGGAAAAGACGGGGATGTCAAGCCCTATGGATCCATATATAACTACTCGCGCCCACAAGTTCTTATAACCGGCAGTTACTAGTTACCAAAGCTAATGGATTTTCGGTTCAAACTCAGTGTAGAATTTAGTATGTACTTGTATCCATTACGTTTAAAATAAAGTGCATGTATTCTTAGCCTAAAAATATATATTGCAAAAGCAATTAAAAAGGGAGCAAATGAAACTCACCTTAGCAGCACATAAGGTCATTCACCGAAATGTGACCGAAACTCGGAAAGCAAAATAATCGTAGATCTCAACCTAGAGAACATATGTTGGTCAATACATGTCTAACAAGCTAGGTCAGGTCATAGTGTATCACAATCCTAATGCTCGAGACCGACATGTAAAAGTTAACAAAAGTCATCTCAAAAAGTCAACTTTGACAATTAGTTAACAGAACGAGACGTGTCTTATATAAGAATTCATTTACTCGACTAGTAGTATCCAAAAATCTAATTTATTAATCTTATAAATAAGTTGTTTAAATATTAATTGTAGTTTCAAACACAATTTCAATTAACGTCAAACATAATTCAGTTGACCATATCTTTTAATCTGTTCATCGAAATCTCGCGATTTCTAAATGAAAAGTTATTAATTTTTCAATAGCTTTCCAACGACATGCATATCATATACTTTATATCAGTGGCATATGTATCAAACTCGTGTTTCATCATAAACTATCTAACGACAAAATTAAAATATACAAGCATGCATAAATATATATACTCGAGCACTAGACATGGATACACTATTAATATTTTAAAAGACAATATATGAATGCTCACGTATCAATATTGTGATTCAATATTTCAGGAGAGTACATAGACGCAACGGAATGGATAGATATTAGGTTGACCTCACGAACAATACTCATGAATATTACCCATAACCTCCATATCCATAACCTATAATTTCCTTAGCTCTGTCCCGCTCGAAAACCCATTTTAAAAAATAAAAATAAAATTGATGCGGAGTAAATATAGATAAAATGATACGGAGTAATATTTCTGTGTTTGTGTTATATGTTTCTGCGAACTCCTCATTCATATTTATATACATAAATTAATAATATAATAATATAAATTAATAATATAATAATTATGATAAGATAATATAATAATAAAATAATAATATATAATAATAATAATAATAAACGTGTTAAATTAAAAGCCGCCATCACTTTTTATGTCGACAAACATTACGCGATCCGCGTAGATGGTACACGATCCGCGTATGGTGTCTTCACGAAAGTTGTAGACTTTTGAGTTACGGACATCTGGACACCGGAATCATCCTTTTTCGAGTCAGTATGATTTAGTTATGATTTTTCTCGTGCAAGTGCGCAGGTTTAGTGATTTCCATCATTTTAACTTGCAATCTTGAGATGAAATGTTGTAGTCTTTTGGTGCTCATTAGAAATCTTTATTTTATCTTTATTTTTATTTTCATATCATTGAAAATCCATAAAAATATTTTATAATCAAATTCTATTATATCGAAAAACGTGCTCGTACTAAATCGAATAAATATAATTTAGTTTTCCAGAATTAGTTATATTCAAAATTATTCTTTAAAAGGTTTAAATAATAAAAATTGTTATATCATAAAACATTTTCATTTAATAAAGTAAAATCATATAATATATAAGTCTTAATGGTTTCTAGTTTTTACTTACAGTTTATTCGTGAATCGTAGGGTTAAGTCCAATGGACAATTAAACGTATGAAATCATTTTAAATCAACATATCCATTTGCTTATCTTGTTCTACATCCTTTTACATTTCATGTTCTTACTATTAATTTTATGAAAGTTAAATAATTAACTTATCAAGAGTCATGAGGAATTTATTGTAAAGCATGCATTTAAAATTTAACAGAAATCTCCACTAACTTTTGTCTAGTTTCCGTTAATTGACACATTTGTTCTTACTTGTAAATCACTTTACCATTTTCAGAATATTGTTAAAAAAATAGATTTCTTAAATCACAGTGGACCTCACAACAGAGACCCGTAATCATATCACGATGTATCTGATAATTCAATCGTTTGATATTATCATTTAATTCCGTCGATAAATATATTAAACATATATTGAAACAATTATGTTCATGTAAAGTATTATACCTCTAATACTTTGTTAACGTTTTCAATTAATGTAACTATATATTATATATACATATCTACATATACATAAATGTTCGTGAATCGTCGAGCACAGTAAAAAGGGTAATTGGTTACATGAATATAGTTCCAAAGTTTTCGAGACTCAACATTACAGACTTTGCTTATCATGTCGAAATCATACAAAGATTAAGTTTAAATTTGATCGAAAATTTCTGGGTCATCACAGTATCTACCCGTTAAAAAAATTTCGTTCCAAAATTTGATAGAGATTGTCATGGCTAACAATAAAAATGTTTTCATGACGAATATGAGTTGATAAATAGAGTTTCTTCATTATTGACTAATATAGATAAAAGAGTGAAGATGAGTAAATACATGTTCGCCTTAACTGGTGACGTAGTCACGGTTGATTTCCGGAATTCTAGGGATTTAGAGAAAATCTTCGTAATAAGATTTGGTTCTTCGGTAATTAAGGAAATTAGGATCTTCTTTGGTTAAATGCAATAATCTGTTTTGATTGCTCTGTCAGATATTTCACTATAAATCCACTCCCTTCGTTTCCTTATTTCCATAGCTCACACCTTCTTTTCTTTCTCCCTCAATTCATACTTTAAAGCATTCGTCAATATGCTCCATCCCGTTCTGATTCTTGATATACTCCTAACTTTCATATCTATCATTCTTCTTTTTCATCTGCCGCCGGAAGAATCTATTCACTTATACTATACTCTTGGTTTTATAGTGTTTTTAGTTCTCCCGTATCTTTACGTTGCAATTCTTATTGATATACACGGTTTGTAATTTATGTGTTGTCATCGGGCTTTATATCTTTCCTTATTTTTCGGAGTCCCTGCTTATGTCTTTCTATAATCATTGACATCCACAGTTAATGCTCTCTCTTATTTGCTGCGATTTATACTCCCATTTCTATTTCGGAGCTTCATGCTTTTGTTTTCTTCTTCCTGACTTCAAGTCAAGCGAATAATGGTTCAGAATTCGTAGGTATGGAGTTTCGAATGATCATATTATACAAAGCAGAAAGGAAAGGTAATAGAACGATTTGATTTGTCAAATTACTAGAATATCCGGAAAAGATCGAATCATCAAGAAAATATTTTATTGATATGTTTAGAGGTTAAATAGAATGAAAGAGTTATGTAACATGGTTCATGATGAGGGTATGATCTGTGAACTTTTATCACGTTCCATTAGAAACTCAGCATGACTTACTGTAATATAATCACGTTGATCAAGTGTCATTATATTATACTAACTCACACTTCAATTCTCAGCACTTTTTCAAAACATTCATAATTTAAACTCGAAGGTTTACAGAATATAGAAACTAAACAGTTTCCTTTATGATGTAATACAGATAACGCGAGGAGATAAATGATTTCAGATAAGGATAGTTATGAAAATATCTTAAGAAATATCGAGGATATTTATAATGAAAGACATGATGATATCTTAGAACTCCTAATATCGAAGGATGATGAAGAAGATTTGTACGTAAAGGTTTAAAGTCAGGAGCAAGGTATTCATTAATGACTTCAGCAGATACTGAATCATTTGGATTCTTTGAAGGCAGGTTTAGTCTTTATGATTTGTCTACAGCCTCCTTCATGGTTTGCTCAATCCATTTTCCAGTTCCAAACCTTCTCTTTTTCTGAGCTTTGCCAACACACTATTCTTTATCATCAAACTTTCGACTGTTAAAGTCGTTTACAGTTTTTGCTGCTTCATCAGCTTTTTCAACATTCAGAGTATTGATTCGTAGACTGGTTGCTTTTCAGAATTTCAGAATGAAAGCTCATAATTCTAAGAGATGAATGTTATACGTATACATACGATGTTCTAGTACAGTTTTGAATTCAAAGTATGACATTTAAAAGATGTAAGAATCTAAGAGTGATGTTTTCTGTTAAATCTTGGCTTGGATTCTGATTTTTCAAAATCAGAATATGTAATCAAATTTGGATTCGAATGATTGTTTTGATTTCTAGGAAAGAATGTATATCGTTGTGAAAGTAGTGAGTATAGTTGATGATTTGCTGAATCAGAATCGAAGAATGTAACATAATAATTGTGAATTTATATATCTCTCGGGTATTACCTACCCGTTAAAAGTTTCACAAGTAATATTTCATACAAGAGAATTTTATTACAGTCTTTATGAAAATATATGTATGTATATTTTCTTCAGATGTAATACAGATTTAATGAGTTAATATCATATTAAGCTCATTTAATTTTTGGCTGGATTAGAAGTGAATAATCTCTAAAACATTAAAGATTTCATAATCTTGGCGGAGTATTTCACTAATGTAATCAATACTTCGTTATTCAGTTTTATTGATATTTCCTCAGTGGATCATGTTGGTGCTTATGGAACTCTTTCTAACTTCGCAAGGTACGAATGATGTTTTCTAGTAAGTTTTGAGTACATCGAAAATGAAAGTGTAAAATCAAACGTGTAATTGAATAATACACTTAGTTTATTATGAAAAGGAATTCATTGAATTTGAAACAGAGATTGTAGTTAACGATGGTTATGTCATTAATGAAGGATGTACATCATTGCATATTAGTAATATGAACTAACCGAGTAGTACCTATCAGTTATGATTCACACGTAATAGCTTGGTACAAAAAGATTTATTTTGATTTCAAAATTCATATATATTAAATATACATATAATTTCTTCAAGGGAAATGAGTTAATACTTCGTAACTCGTTGATACAATATACGCGTTGTTGATTTGTGATGATGTTGGTGATTATGAAATTGACGAAACTTGTAGTGCTACAGGTTTTGCTGGTGTTGGTGATACTGATGGTACTGTTGATGCTGCTGGTAAAACAAGTCTAGCTTGTAAATCGTGCAAAATTCCGGTTAGGGTTTCTACTCTTCCTTCTATCATTTCGGTCCACTCATCTGATTTACGGTTACAGATGGAATAGATAATCTCTAAGACTTTAGAGATTACATAATCGCCGCAGAATATTTCTCCAATGAAGTTATGAATCAATATTTCATCGGTTATTATTGTTGGTGGTATCTATGGTTAGTATGACGTTGATGTTCGAGGTGCAAATTGTGATGTTGAGGCTTGCGGTGCGGATGTTGTTGGTGGTGGTAATGGTACTGTTGGTGTTGATGCTGGTGGTGTAGTTAGTGGTTGTGGGGCTTGTGATAATTGTAAGTTCTGCATCATATTCTCCAAAGCCAATACTCGAGCGCGAAGTTCGTTGACTTCTTATACTACATCGGGATAATTGGCAGTTCGGACGAGCGGATGAATAAGATCCAGTATTTGAGAGAGTATATAATCATGACGAGATACTCTGGAGATGAGAGAGAAAATGGTATTACGAACAGGTTCGCCGGTAAGTGCTTCAGGTTCTTCGCCAAGAGGGGAATGTGGTGGATGGAAGGGATCACCTTCTTCTTGTCTCCAATAACTAAGTAGGCTACGAACCCATCCCCAATTCATCCAGAATAGGTGATGGCTGATTGGTTGATCCATTCCGATTACACTATCTTCGGAGTTCAGATGAATATCCAAATCGGAATAGCTGTCGGAGTTTAAGGAATTTGAACTAGATACAGGATCCATTTTGTGTAATCAAGGAAATGATTTTTGATGTGAAATAGATTATAGGACTTAGATTTGGTATTCTTCAATACATAATTTACATATGTATATATAATACCAAATCCCATAAATTACGGAGAAATTTTCGGAAGATGTCAGGAAAAGTTTTAAGTAACAGATACGCTAAGATATGAATTTTGTCGATACACTATCTATGCAGTAAATGCAGTAAGACATGTCTAGACTTAGGAATGATAAGTAAGTAATTTCCGACAATAAATGGTAAGCAAAACTCGGTAAAAACAGATACGGTCATAGTCCAGACTCACTAATGCATCCTAACAATTACCAGTTAAACACACTAATGCAAATTCTAGTTCCCTATGACCTCAAGCTCTGATGCCAACTGTGATGACCCGTCCAAATCCATTTGGATGAATACATCATTCATTGATTTCATAGTGAGGTTTTGACCTCTATATGATACGTTTTGTAAACATTGCATTCTTTTGAAAAGACACACCATAAATGAATATATAAATCCAAGGTTTTCGACATTTGATGATTTCTACGTATAGACAATCACTGTATATAATAGTTTTTAATAATACATCCGTTGACAATACAGTCAAATAAGATACATGGTGATGATTTTGTAAATGCAAAGTTTTCTCGAATAAATCATATATGACTCCATGCACATAGCTTGTATAACGTATAAGCAAACAGCGGAAGACATCTAGGAACCTGAGAATAAACATGCTTAAAAGTGTCAACACAAAGGTTGGTGAGTTCATAGTTTTAATGTTGCGCATAATCTGTATATAAAGGTGGATCATAAGATTTCAGTTGTTTCATCCAGAAACGTTTATCAAAATATTCTACGAAATTGAGCACCCTGGTAACTAAACTTTAACGTTATAATAAGTACCCCTGTTTTAACATACATGCAACCAACATGTACAATACACGCAATCCAATGTGTACTAAACTCAAATAGTATACATCTGTTTTATAGTTCAGGCTAGGGTTTCTATACCTGAAAAAGACGGGGATGTCAAGCCCTATGGATCCATATATAACTACTCGCGCCCACAAGTTCTTATAACCGGCAGTTACTAGTTACCAAAGCTAATGGATTTTCGGTTACTCGGTGTAGAATTTAGTATGTACTTGTATCCATTACGTTTAAAATAAAGTGCATGTATTCTTAGCCTAAAAATATATATTGCAAAAGCAATTAAAAAGGGAGCAAATGAAACTCACCTTAGCAGCACATAAGGTCATTCACCGAAATGTGACGAAAACTCGGAAAGCAAAATAATCAGAGATCTCAACCTAGAGAACATATGTTGGTCAATACATGTCTAACAAGCTAGGTCAGGTCATAGTGTATCACAATCCTAATGCTCGAGACCGACATGTAAAAGTTAACAAAAGTCATCTCAAAAAGTCAACTTTGACAATTGGTTAACAGAACGAGACGTGTCTTATATAAGAATTCATTTACTCGACTAGTAGTATCCAAAAATCTAATTTATTAATCTTATAAATAAGTTGTTTAAACATTAATTGTAGTTTCAAACACAATTTCAATTAACGTCAAACATAATTCAGTTGACCATATCTTTTAATCTGTTCATCGAAATCTCGCGATTTCTAAATGAAAAGTTATTAATTTTTCAATAGCTTTCCAAAGACATGCATATCATATACTTTATATCAGTGGCATATGTATCAAACTCGTGTTTCATCATAAACTATCTAACGACAAAATTAAAATATACAAGCATGCATAAATATATATACTCGAGCACTAGACATGGATACACTATTAATATTTTAAAAGACAATATATGAATGTTCACGTATCAATATTGTGATTCAATATTGCAGGAGAGTACGTAGACGCAACGGAATAGATAGATATTAGGTTGACCTCACGAACAATACTCATGGATATTACCCATAACCTCCATATCCATAACCTATAATTTCCCTAGCTCTGTCCCCCTCGAAAACCCATTTTGAAAAATAAAAATAAAATTGATGCGGAGTAAATATAGATAAAATGATACTGAGTAATATTTCTGTGTTTGTGTTATATGTTTCTGCGAACTCCTCATTCATATTTATATGCATAAATTAATAATATAATAATATAAATTAATAATATAATAATTATGATAAGATAATATAATAATATAATAATAATATATAATAATAATAATAAACGTGTTAAATTAAAAGCCGCCATCACTTTTTATGTCGACAAACATTACGCTTTTCGCGTAGATGGGTACACGATCCGCATATGGTGTCTTCACGAAAGTTGTAGACTTTTGAGTTACGGACATCTGGACACCGAAATCACCCTTTTTCGAGTCAGTATGATTTAGTTATGAATTTTCTCGTGCAAGTGTGCAGGTTTAGTGATTTCCATCATTTTAACTTGCAATCTTGAGATGAAATGTTGTAGTCTTTTGGTGCTCATTAGAAATCTTTATTTTATCTTTTTTTTAATTTTCATATCATTGAAAATCCATAAAAACATTTTATAATCAAATTCTATTATATCAAAAAACGTGTTCGTACTAAATCGAATAAATATAATTTAGTTTTCCAGAATTAGTTATATTCAAAATCATTCTTTAAAAGGTTTAAATAACAGAAATTATTATATCATAAAACATTTTCATTTAATAAAGTAAAATCATATAATATATAAGTCATAATGGTTTTCAGTTTTTACTTACAGTTTATTCGTGAATCGTAGGGTTAAGTCCAATGGACAATTAAACGTATGAAATCATTTTAAATCAACATATCCATTTGCTTATCTTGTTCTACATCCTTTTACATTTCATGTTCTTACTATTAATTTTATGAAAGTTAAATAATTAACTTATCAAGAGTCATGAGGAATTTATTGTAAAGCATGCATTGAAAATTTAACAGAAATCTCCACTAACTTTTGTCTAGTTTCTGTTAATTGACACATTTGTTCTTACTTGTAAATCACTTTACTATTTTCAGAATATTGTTAAAAAAACAGATTTCTTAAATCACAGTGGACCTCACAACAGAGACCCGTAATAATATCACGATGTATCTGATAATTCAATCGTTTGATATTATCATTTAATTCTGTCGATAAATATATTAAACATATATTGAAACAATTATGTTCATGTAAAGTATTATACCTCTAATACTTTGTTAACGTTTTCAATTAATGTAACTATATATTATATATACATATCTACATATACATAAATGTTCGTGAATCGTCGAGCACAGTAAAAAGGGTAATTGGTTACATGAATATAGTTCCAAAGTTTTTGAGACTCAACATTACAGACTTTGCTTATCATGTCGAAATCATACAAAGATTAAGTTTAAATTTGATCGAAATTTCTGGGTCGTCACACAACCACTTTGTGACGATCGCTCCAAATCCATATGGACAATACGTCATTCATCGATTTCATAGCGAGGTATTTGACCTCTATATGATACGTTTTATAAACATTGCATTCTTTTGAAAAGGTATACCATAAATGAATATTTAAATCCAAGGTTTTCGACATCTGTTGATTTCTACATATAGACAATCACCGTAATTAATAGTTTACAATAATACTTCCGTTGGCAATGCAGTCAAAATAGATACATGGTGATGATTTTGCGAATGCAACCCTATCTCGAATAAAACATGTATGACTCCATGCACATAGCTTGTCTAACATATAAGCAAACAGCGGAAGACTTCTTAGAAAACCTGAGAATAAACATGCTAACAAGTGTCAACACAAAGGTTGGTGAGTTCATAGTTTTAGTGTTTCGCATAATCTGTATATAAAGTTGGACCACAAGATTTCAGTTGTTTCATCCAGAAACGTTTATCAAATTATTCTATAAGATTGAGCACCCTGGTAACTAAGCTTTAACGTCTATCTAATAAGTACCCCTGTGTTTAACATGCAACCAACATGTACGATACACTCAAATAGCATACGTCTGTTTTATAGTTCAGACTAGAGTTTCTATACCTGGAACAGACGGGGATGTCAAGCCATATGGATCCATATACTACTACTCGCGCCCACCAGTTCTTATAACTGGCAGTTAACAGTTACCAAAGCTAAGGGATTTTCGGTTCAAACTCAGTGTAGAATTTAGTATGTACTTGTATCCATTGCGTTTAAAATAAAGTGCATGTATTCTCAGCCCAAAAATATAGATTGCAAAAGCAATTAAAAATGGAGCAATGAAACTCACCTTAGTTCAAGTACAGAATGCTTATGATAAACGACAATTCGACCCGAAATGAATATGTCCTGGAAATTATATAAATATATTTATAAGTTGTCTTAAATTAACTTTATATATATAGAAATTCCAACTTAAAGTTTATTATTAAATTAATTTATTAAGGGTTCCTTGTGTTGTACATGTACATATAAAGTTCTACTAGTTAAAGTTTACAATTTATAAAATTATGGTGTATGTTGATAGCTAGTAATTTAGAACTCGTTTTGAAATAAATTTCATATCGTTGTACTGGGTCTAATTTTTGAGAAGTCATTAACTAGTTCAGGAAGGCGAAAATACTACAAGGGGTGGACCCGTTCATTTGATATTTTGTTGCTTTAATGTTGTAACATTCTACAAAGTATAGGGGCTAAAAGTGTAACTTGTATTTAAATCATATTACATCTTCTGTAACTGAATTCGAGTACATACAATACCCATTTCTATTTGATGTTATATTTCCTTTTGTTTAAGATAATCTTCCTAGACTCAAGTGATATGACCAAATTAATGTTATTCTATAATAGAGTATTAGTCTAAATTTTCAAGTCTCGATTTGCTATAAAAGTCATTGATTTTAAGACCCGCACTTCCCGAATAACTAACCAAAAATATAAATGTTTGATTTCGGTTCAACTACTTGTACGTGTAGAAATATGTAAATATATATTTAAATATATGACCAATGTTGATTAAAAGAGACTAGTAAACAAATAGTAAGTTTGGGTTTGGTGATTTACCTTAACGCTTCAAAGATTTCGAACCCGAATTATTTTCACTACTCTTGTGCTTCCTTTCAAATGTTCACTTTTGCTTCTCTTTACTCTTTACTTATTATTCTATTTTATGTGTCTTTCTAATAATGCTTATGTGAAATGAAATCTCAAAATATGAATGGATAGAAGAATAAGGATGATACATGTTTTGTGTGTATTGTAATAATGAAATGAAATATGAAAGTATGAAATGGAAAGAATAGTAAGGGTGATATATATAAACTCTTGTTTAAAGATTATAGTATTAGACGATGAGCATGGTTGTGGGTTTGATTGAATCACAAAACAAAAAATAGTAATAAACAGAAAAGTGGGTTGTTGACTAAGGAAAGGACACTAGTGTTGTTTTTAATGAATGAAGATGATAATAATATGCATGTAAATATATCGAGTATATATATGTGTGTGGGGTTGGTTCTTGCTATATAAACAAAAGCACAAATAGGGATGATGGTGATTATGAAAGTATCGGCCAAATGCATGTATGTGTATTATTGAATTGGAAAAAAAACAGTAAACTCTAATAACATATATTAAATAAATAAAAATCTAAGATTTAGAATTACTATAACAAATTTGAAAGTAAGGTGCTAGGAAAAGTTGATTTCAATCAACGTACCTTTAACGCCATTTAAACGATAATTTTTTTTTTTTTTTAAATTGGTGTCTGCCCAGACCCAGGTATTTGCCGTGGCGTGGCTTCTTTTGTCGCAGCGCGACACATAAAGGGTTTTCTGACACTTATTGACAGCCTTTCTGTCACCAAAACCAGTTCAATACCGCGGCGCGGCACAGTTTGTCGCGGCGCGACACATAACGTGTGCTGAGACTATCCTGCAACTTAATACCAAAATCCACATTTTAACCAATTCCTTAACTCCCATCACATTTCAACAACAAAATACATAATCCAACTTAATTAAACCAGTTTCTTACATCTTAAACATTACATGGAACTTTTAAACAAGAAAACGTGTTTACACCTTTCAAATACACCATTTGGTCCCAAAACTTAACGGAAGCATAAATATCAAATACAAAAGACTTGGCGTTGATAAGCGGTACCAAAAGAGCATGATTCAAAATAGAGACTTGCATTACCACTTACTCTAATGTCAATGCTTCGCTACCCTCAAATGGGTTCTTTACCTTCTTGATGACCTTTCGCTCCTAAAAACATAAAACAACACGGGGGTAAGCTTTTACACTTAGTGAGTTATAGGCGAATAATATAGCATAATACATTGGCATATTCATCACATTACTTTGTCTTTCAACCAAACGGTTGCTTACTTACTTTCGAATCCGACTCTTACTTACCATAGACATAACTTACTAGGCCGACCCTAGTAATCATGTCTAAGCTAACCATAGGCATACTCTTATGCCTAAGCTACTTTAATCACATTTCAATTATACATATGCACATAGACACCCAAAATGTCTAAGCTAAACCATCCATAGACAAGATTACTAAGCAACCTTAATAATCTTGCCTAAGCTAAACATCAACCATAGATACAATTATTAGGGGAACCTAATAATTCTATCTAAGCTATTCACCTAGTGCACTTAGTCGTTGCTCTCTTGCACGGATGCAATCCGAGAACACTAAGCCACTCTTGACCCGCCCATTATACTCCCTATAAACTCACCTTGATTATACGCAATTCCTTGGTTACTTGAAGCTCCTTGGCCTTGATTAGCACCTATACACGAGCTAATCTCATCAATATCATAATTCAACAAAATTACAACTTTCACAAGCTTTCTACACATTCATATACTTACACATTGACTTAACCCCCTAATTACTCCAATATACACATGATCACTTTCATATATAACTTTTAACTTATCTTTTCCAATATAATCACATTATCATGCCGACATCATCCCTTTAATCACACAATTCTCTAGTTCATCTCTTACATTCATAACATGCAACTCTTTCAATATCTCATTAAACATCAAGTGTGTATAAACCCATTTCTATTACTAGCAACCCTAAATCATCAATTATCCAAATTTCATTACTTACAACAATAACAACAATTCATGTATAAACTTTATTCTTCATAAATTTCAACTAAAACACATAAACATTTCATTGAGACATTTCATCAAACACCTAGTGTGCATAACTTGATTCTAGGCTAGAACATCATCAAATTCACCATATTCATACCATACATTCACAATGCAAGTTCATACATGAACTTACTTCCAAAATCACTAACAAATTCGTTTTAAATCATTCAAGTGTGCACAATTTCAACATACAACAACTTTTAAGCTTAAGATTCATCACAAACACCCAATAATAGTAATACTTAGACATAAACATTCATACCTTGTCTTGAAGGATTCAAGAACCCTAATTGTGCACAAAGGAGAAGAAATTGAAGATTTAAAGCTTGCTAGAATGATTAGAGTGTCTTAGATTTCACTAATCTTCAATTGCATGAACTCAATCTCTCAAATTGAAGCTTCTTCTTCTTCTTCTTCTTAAAAATGTCGACACACACACACAAGAACACACTCTGATCAATTTTTGTGTAATTAAAATGATTTTCCAGCATTTTCTTTTCTTTTATTAAATTAACTTTGTATTATTTACACTTTCTACCCTCCCCACCAAAACTCTATCATGGGAGGTCCTTAATTCCAACTTTGCATCTTAAGTCCCTTCCAACTTAACTAACAAACATTAACCATTAACCATTTATTTTACTAAATCATACCATCTATAAATATAATAAATAAATTACATAAAATAATACCTTAAATAATTGGGATGTTACAACTCTCCCCCTCTTGGATTGTTCGCGTCCTCGCGAACTATTCATGATGCAACGATGGATAATACTTCATAAGCCATTCTTCGGGTTCCCACGTACATTCGGAACCCTTTCTAAATTGCCATAACACTTTCAATAACATAACCGACTTATTTCTTAATTGCTTCACCTTATGATCCAAAATCTTTATTGGCTTTTCCGCATATCTTAACTTGTCATCAACCTCAATCTCACTCAAAGGAACATAAGTTGATTCATCCGCCAAACACTTTCTCAATTATGACATGTGAAACGTGTCATGTATATTTCTCAATTCATCGGGCAAGGCCAAACGATAGGCTACCTTCCCGACCTTTGCTACTATCTCAAATGGTCCCACAAACCTTGGACCCAATTTTCCCCTTTTTTCTAAAACGAATAATACCCTTCCATGGGGAAACTTTAAGCATTACTTTATCACCCACTTGAAATTCTATCGGCTTCCTTCTTTTATCCACGTAAGACTTTTGTCGATCTTGTGCCGCTTTCATTCTTTCACGAATTTGATCTATCATTTCGGTTGTTTGTTGTACTACTTCCGTGCTTCCCAATTCCCTTTGACCCACTTCACCCCAACATATTGGGGTTCTACATCTCCTTCCATACAACATCTCATAAGGTGCCATTCTGATAGTAGAGTGATAACTATTATTATACGAAAATTCAACTAAAGGTAGGTGAGTATCCCAACTACCACCAAAATCAATGACGCACGCCCTTAACATATCCTCAAGAGTTTGTATAGTTCGCTTACTTTGACCATCCATTTGTGGGTAAAATGCGGTACTCACATGCAACTTAGTGCCCATCTCTTCTTGAAATTTTCTCCAATATCGTGAGGTAAATCGAGTGTCACGGTCCGAAACAATGGAAACCGGTACTCCATGCCTTGCAACAACCTCTTTCATATACAATTTAGACATTGCTTCTGATGATGAAGCTTCTCTTATTGCCAAAAATAACGCACTCTTAGTTAATCTATCAACAATAACCCAAATAGCGTCATGTTGTCGAGGGGTCTTAGGCAACTTAGTCACTAAATCCATTGTAATATGTTCCCATTTCTAAACCGGTACTTCTAATGGTTGTAACTTACCATACGGCATTTGATGATCGGCTTTCACTTGAAGGCAAGTAAGACATTTATGAACATACTTTACTATATCTCTTTTCATTCCCGGCCACCAATAGTCTTTCCTTAGATCTTTATACATTTTTGTAGCACCGGGGTGAATCAAATACTTAGACTTGTGGGCTAAGTCAAGGAGCTCACTTTTAACACCACTTTGTAAAGGTACCCAAATTCTCCCATATCAAAGCCTTAGACCACGAGAATCTACCACAAAATCACCAACTTGCCCCTTGATCCTTTCTTTTCTCACGTTTTCGGGTGATAAGTCTTCACCTTGTGCAACTCGGATACTATCAAATATTTGAGGTGATATTACCATAGCCAAACTCGTTATCTTAATGGGTTGGTGACTCGACTTCCTACTAAGAGCATCCGCCACTACATTAGCCTTCCCGGGGTGATACAAAATTTCACAATCATAATCTTTCACCAAGTCGAGCCCTCTCCTTTGCCTATCATTTAAATCTCTTTGATCAAATAAATACTTTAAGTTCTTATGATCGGTATAAATAGAGAACTAAACACCATAAAGATAATGACGCCAAATCTTCAAAGCAAAAACCACGGCCGTTAATTCTAAATCATGGGTGGGATAACGTTTTTCATGTTCTTTCAATTGTCGAGAAGCATAAGCTATGACTTTCTCATTTTTCATTAGCACATACCCTAAACCTTTCTTAGAAGCATCGCAATAAACCGTCATATTCTCATTCCCTTCCGGTAAAACTAGTATAGGAGCTTGAACAAGTTTCTCCTTAAGGAGTTGAAACGCTTGTTCTTGCTTTTCTTCCCATCTCCATGGCACATCTTTACGGGTCAACTTTGTGAGTGGGGTGGCTATCCTAGAAAAATCTTGTATAAAAAGTCGATAATACCCCGCTAAACCTAGGAAACTCCTAACTTCGGTGGGATTCATAGGTGGTTCCCATCTCATTATCGCCTCAATCTTTGTCGGATCAACACAAATACCCTTCTTATTTATGACATGTCCTAAAAATTGAACTTCACGAAGCCAAAACTCGCATTTAGAGAACTTAGCGAACAACCTTTCTCTTCTCAAAGTTTCTAATACTAGTCTTAAATGCACCGCATACTCCTCTTCCCCTTTAGAATACACCAAAATATCATCAATGAATACAATCAAAAACCTATCGAGCATCGGTCGACAAACTCTATTCATCAAATCCATAAACGCGGCCGGAGCATTAGTTAACCCAAAAGGCATAACCACAAATTCATAATGACCATACCTCGTACGAAAATCCGTTTTAGGGATATCTTCTTCTCTCACCTTTAATTGATGATAACTCGACCTTAGATCTATCTTTGAAAAGAAACATGCGCCTTGTAATTGATCAAACAAATCATCTATCAATGGCAATGGATATTTATTCTTAATAGTGACCTTATTCAATTCACAATAATCTATACACATTCTCATTGTCCCATCCTTCTTTTTCACAAACAACACCGGGGCTCCCCAAGGTGAACTACTAGGACGTATAAATCTTTATCTATCAAATCTTGTAGTTGAGTCATCATTTCCCTCATTTCCGACGGAGCTAATCGATAAGGTGCTTTGGCGATTGGCGTGGCTCCGGGAATCAAATCTATTCTAAACTCTACCTCTCGTTCGGGAGGTACACCGGGCAACTCATTTGGAAACACATCCGGAAATTCATTGACTATCGGTACATCACACAATTCCACAACCTTCTTCGAATCATCTACAACATGTGCTAAACACGCACAACACCCATGAGACAAAAATCTTTTAGCTCTAGCATATGTGCACATAGGAATAGCACGCCTAGCCCGTTCCCCATAAATCCATATAACTTTCCCACTTGGTGATTGAACTAATATAATTTTCTTACGACACAAAATTATTCCTTCATTGTCATTTAGCCAATCCATACCCACAATTACTTGAAATTCTCCCATATGCATGGGTATTAAATCTATAACAAACTTTTCATCATCCAAAATAATTTCACATCCCTTAATGATACTATACACCATAACGGTTTTATTATCCGCTATCTCAACCTCTAAAGGATGCTCTAACATACTTGGGGTCATGTCAAAATGTTTACAAAAAGAATAAGAAACAAACGACCGCGTAGCACCGGAATCAAACAAAACATGCGCAGGTAAAGAATTTACAATAAAGGTACCTGACACCACATTTTGGGACTCCTTCGCTTCGAGTGCGGTAATCTGATGAGCTCGGGCTCTTGGTCGGCTTTCACTAGTCTTTAGTTCCATTTTAACCTCTTTCTTAACACTACCACTTGCCAAGTCTTTCTTATACTCCGGACACTCAGCTTGAAAATGACCCTTTTCAAAACAATAGTAACATTGTTTTCCCTTCTTAGGACACTCGGAGGCTCTATGACCCAGCTTCCCACATGAATAACAATCGGTGGTACCCGCTTTACACTCACCTGCATGATTCTTACCACATCTATTACACGTCTTCACCTCTTTAACACTACTCTTCCCCGTCATGAAGCCCCCTTTTGACTTGTGCGGGGACTCGGAATTAAACTTACCTTTCTTCGGGCTCATACTCTGCGTTGACTTTGAATCTTGCTCTAACTTTCGTTTAAAAGTGGCTTTCTTCCTAAGTTCATGTTCTCTCACAAGAGCCCTATTCATCATCTCGGCTAAAGTCTTATACGTACCCTTATCAATGAACTCACTTATTTCGGGGTTTAGCTTCTCGTGATAGTGATCCATCATCAATTAGGACTTGACACAAAGTCCGGGCAAAAACGAGACTTATCATTAAACTCGGTATTAAACTCGATCACCGATTTACTCCCATGCTCTATGTTCATGAATTCGGACTTTAACCTACTAACCTCGGCGGGTGGAGCAAATTGATCCATAAACATCCCTCGAAACTTTTCCCATGAAAAACTTGTCGCTACGTCTCGCCCATGAGACTTAACTATGAAACTCCACCATTCATAACCGCTTCCCTTCATTTGGTGAGCCGCGTAGATTACTTTTAACTGCTCGGAACATTCACACAACATAAATGTTTCTTCTAACTCATCAATCCACCTTTGACTAATAATCGGATCAACCTTACCATGAAACTCCGGTGGATGACAATTAGCAAAATTTTTGTACTCAAAGCCCTCATCTTTCTTTCTCGGTGCTTCTACTTCTTCCTGTCTTACCCCACTTCCCCCTTCTCCCCTTAAAGTAGGATTATTAGTCATAAGAGTCTTTAACTTTTCGTCCAATTGATCATTAATCAATGTTTTAATCTTCTCTAAAAGGGTTGGGGTGTATCGTATCAAAGCTTGTCCTATTTGTCCCGATATATCGTTTGCCATAGTAACCTCATCAGATTCATTTTGTGAGCCTTCAATAGACTCTATTGACGGGGTGTGGACGTACTCATCGTCCTCATCATTACCTCTGTTCGGGGACACAATAGCCATTCTGAAACATTACATCCAACTCATTATCTCAAATACCTGCATCATTACTTACCACAACCAAGCAAACCGAAAGAATTCCTAACTCAAATCACCATGACCATAGTAGACGTCAATGCGTACTAAAATGAAGTAATGGCAATGGCCGGTCGTCATTACACCATCTTATTACGCACTTAATCCATCATGACCCATGTTTAATGAGTATTAAACTCTTTAATTACAACAACCAAGATCTTAGCACTACACTACATGTCTTGTCAACAACTTTATCCTATGGAGCATGGCACAATCATTCAACCTTAACTATCATGCAAGTCCTAAACTGCTTATCCTTTAACAACAATGGTTTAAGCCTAGATAATCCCTATCGTGGGTTATCCAAGTCCCTTAAACCATAGCTCTGATACCAACTTTTAACGCCATTTAAACGATAGATTTTTTTTTTAAAAAAATTGGTGTCTGCCCAGACCCAGGTATTTGCCGCGGCGCGACACATAAAGGGTTTTCTGACACTTTTTGACAGCCTTTCTGTCACCAAAACCAGTTCAATGCCGCGGTGCGGCACAGTTTGTCGCGGCGCGACACATAACGTGTGATGAGACTATCCTGCAACTTAATACCAAAATCCACATTTTAACCAATTCCTTAACTCCCATCACATTTCAACAACAAAATACATAATCCAACTTAATTAAACCAGTTTCTTACATCTTAAACATTACAAGGAACTTTTAAACAAGAAAACGTGTTTACACCTTTCAAATACACCATTTGGTCCCAAAACTTAACGGAAGCATAAATATCAAATACAAAAGACTTGGCGTTGATATGCGGTACCAAAAGAGCATGATTCAAAATAGAGACTTGCATTACCACTTACTCTAATGCCAATGCTCCGCTACCCTCAAATGGGTTCTTTACCTTCTCGATGACCTTTCGCTCCTAAAAACATAAAACAACACGGGGGTAAGCTTTTACACTTAGTGAGTTATAGGCGAATAATATAGCATAATACATTGGCATATTCATCACATTACTTTGTCTTTCAACTAAACGGTTGCTTACTTACTTTCGGATCCGACTCTTACTTACCATAGACATAACTTACTAGGCCGACCCTAGTAATCATGTCTAAGCTAACCATAGGCATACTCTTATGCCTAAGCTACTTTAATCACATTTCAATTATACATATGCACATAGACACCCAAAATGTCTAAGCTAAACCATCCATAGATAAGATTACTAAGCAACCTTAATAATCTTGCCTAAGCTAAACATCAACCATAGATACAATCATTAGGTGAACCTAATAATTCTATCTAAGCTATTCACCTAGTGCACTTAGTCGTTGCTCTCTTGCACGGATGCAATTCGAGAACACTAAGCCACTTTTGACCCGCCCATTATACCCCCTATAAACTCACCTTGATTATACGCAATTCCTTGGTTACCTGAAGCTCCTTGGCCTTGATTAGCACCTATACATGAGCTAATCTCATCAATATCATAATTCAACAAAATTACAACTTTCACAAGCTTTCTACACATTCATATACTTACACATTGACTTAACCCCCTAATTACTCCAATATACACATGATCACTTTCATATATAACTTTTAACTTATCTTTTCCAATATAATCACATAATCATGCTGACATCATCCCTTTAATCACACAATTCTCTAGTTCATCTCTTACATTCATAACATGCAACTCTTTCAATATCTCATTAAACATCAAGTGTGCATAAACCCATTTCTATTACTAGCAACCCTAAATCATCAATTATCCAAATTTCATTACTTACAACAATAACAACAATTCATGTATAAACTTTCTTCTTCATAAATTTCAACTAAAACACATAAACATTTCATTGAGACATTTCATCAAACACCTTGTGTGCATAACTTGATTCTAGGCTAGAACATCATCAAATTCACCATATTCATACCATACATTCACAATGCAAGTTCATACATGAACTTACTTCCAAAATCACTAACAAATTCGTTTTAAATCATTCAAGTGTGCACAATTTCAACATACAAAAACTTTTAAGCTTAAGATTCATCACAAACACCCAATAATAGTAATACTTAGACATAAACATTCATACCTTGTCTTGAAGGATTCAAGAACCCTAATTGTGCACAAAGGAGAAGAAATTGAAGATTTAAAGCTTGCTAGAATGATTAGAGTGTCTTAGATTTCACTAATCTTCAATTGCATGAACTCAATCTCTCAAATTGAAGCTTCTTCTTCTTCTTCTTCTTAAAAATGTCGACACACACACACAAGAACACACTCTAATCAATTTTTGTGTAATTAAAATGATTTTCCAGCATTTTCTTTTCTTTTATTAAATTAACTTTGTATTATTTGCACTTTCTACCCTCCCCACCAAAACTCTATCATGGGAGGTCCTTAATTCCAACTTTGCATCTAAAGTCCCTTCCAACTTAACTAACAAACATTAACCATTAACCATTTATTTTACTAAATCATACCATCTATAAATATAATAAATAAATTACATAAAATAATACCTTAAATAATTGAGATGTTACAGTACCCTTAATTCAATCAACTTTTGAGATATTTCTTATTAATATATTATTATATTATATTTGTTATTTTATTATTTGAACACATGCGTGATCGTTATTTTTATTATTATATTGATTATTATATTATTAAATATATATTTTCAATATAAACACGTTTTAAAATACACATCGCAGGTTATTCATATATCTAATTCTAACAGTTAATATTCCTTATTATTGTATGTGTCCAAATTACGTTAATTAAACAAACACACTTAATTAACCAATTCTATTATATCGAAAAACGTTCTTGCACGTTTGAAACAAAATCAATTGAATATTATGCATTTTAGTTCTCCACTAACTTTTATCTAACTTTCATTACCTAACAATTTACCATTTATTCCGAATACCGTTAAAAAGAAATGATTTCTCAAATCAGCGTGGACCTCACAACAGAGACCCGTAACAATATCGTAATCATTAAGAGACTTAGTAAATATCTTTTAATTCAATAGTTTAGCATAATCTTTTAACTCCGTAGTTAAATATATTAATTAGATAATCAAACCAATAAGGTTAATGCACAATATCATTTTCATAACACTTTGTTACGTTTTCAAGCTATATCTATTTACATATTATTGTTCGCGAATCGTTGAGAACAATCGAAGGGTAATTGAATAGTTCAAAAGTTTTGAGATTCAACTTCATAGACTTTGCTTATCGTATCAGAAATATAAATTCGTTTATAGAATTTGGTTCAAAATAAGTCAAAATTTTCCGGGTCATCACAGTACCCACCCGTTAAAGAAATTTCGTCCCGAAATTTAAGTGAGGTCGTCATGGCTAATAATAAAAATGTTTTCATGACGTATATGAGTCGATAAATAGAGTTTTATCACTGTTGAATAATATGGATAAAATAATCCAATTACTCAAAGCGTATGAGAGAAGTTATCGTAAAAGAGTGAAATGAAGGAATAGAGATTCGTCTTAACTCTTGACGTAGTAACGATTGATTTCCGGAATTTAAGGAATAGAAAATCTTCATAATTTAAATAAGATTTGATTCTTCGGGAATTAAGGAGATTAAGATCTTCTTTAATATATGCGGTCATCTTCCTTGATTGCTCTGTCTGTTATTTCGCTATAAATTAACCACTTCCGTTTCATTATTTTCACCACTCCTACATATTCTTCCTTATTTTATACTTCTAAAAGATTGTGAAATGCTTCATCCAGTTCTGATTCTTGATATACTCCTAACTTTCATATCTGTCATTCTTCTTTTTCACTCCTATATAATTCTTAAAAATTATTTTCTTCTACTATTACCTTGGGGTTATAGTATTTTTCATTCTCCCGTGTCTTTATATTGCTATACGCATTGATATACACGGTTTGTAATATATGTGTTATTGTCAGGCTTTATATTTTCCCTTATATTTAGGAGTTCCATGCTTTCATTTTTCCTTCCCGACTTCAAGTCAAGCGAATAATTGTCCAGAATTCGTAGGTATGTAGTTTTGGATGAACATAGTTAATGTTCTAAGAAGGTAATTGTAATGGTACGATCTTGATTTGTCAAATTACTAGAATATCCGGAAAGATAGAACTATCGAGAAGATAAGTTCTTAATATGTTTGGAGATTGGGTAGAATGTAAGAGTCGTGTAATATGGCACATGATGACGGTATGGACTGTGAATCATCATGTTTCATTAGAAACTCAGCATGACTTACTGTAATATAATCACGATGATCAAGTATCATTATATTATACTAACTCATGCTTCAGTTCCCAACATTACTTCAAAAACGTTCATATTTTAAATTTGAATTTTTCAGAATTTAGAAACTAACACAGTTTCTTTTATATTGTAACGCAGATATTGCGAAGAGATGAATAATTTCATATAAGAATAGTTATGAAATATCTTTAAAAATATCGAGAATATTTATAATGAAAGATACGATGATATCTTAGAATTTCTAATATCAGAGGATGATGCGGAAAATTTGTCTGTGAAGGTTTAGAATAAGGAGTAAGGTGTTTGCTAACGATTTTAGCAGACACTGAATCATTTAGATCCTTTGAAGGTAGATTTCGTCCTTGTGATTTGTCCATAGCTTCCTTCGTGGTTTGCTCAATCCGTTTTCCAGCAACAAACTTTCTCTTTTTCTGTGCTTTTCTGACACCCTACTCTTTATCATTAAACTTTCGACTATTAAAGTCGTTTACAGTTTTTGCTGCTTCATCAGCATTTTTCTAAAATTTGGAGAACTAGTTTTGCTGTTTGGGGTGTTTTTCAGAAACTTCACATTCGGAGTAAGTAAGTCTAGGAGATAGACATTATATGTATATATATAACTGTTGGTGTAGAATTGCTACAAAATTCGAAATACTGATTGCTAATTCCCGGTAGTTGGTATGGCAATTATTATTACAAAATGTGGATGAGTACATGATAGGGTTTCGATGATTATAATGATTTTTCGGAGGGTCAAGGATCATTGAAGTTGTTGGTAAATTTACTGCTAATGTGGTGGAACATAAAAGGTTCCCCAGTAACAAGAACGTATATGTCAGGGTTATAATATGGCTAATATGAAAAGTCGAAGTTGACTGGTTGGAAGTGTGGTAAAACTGAATACTTTGAAAAGAGATTGCAAGGTTGTTTTCAGTAAAAACAATGCGAAAGGATCTTGCACAGTTTTGAAGTTAAAGTATTTCTTTGAAAGATGTAGAGATATAAGAATGATTTCACCGATTCAGAGTTATGACTTGGATTCTGATCCGTCAATATCAGAATATGTAATTGAATTTATATGAAATGATTGTGTATTGCAGTTAAGGTAGTGAGTATAGTTAATGATTTTTGAATCAAAATTGAAGAATGTACAGTGTAACATTTTAATTGTAAACTTAAATATTTCCCGGGTATTACCTACCCGTTAAAGATTTCACAATTAATACTTTGTACAAAAGAATTTTTATTACCGTCTTTATGAAAATATATATATGTATATTTTCTTCAGATGTAATACAGATTTAATGAGTTAATATCATCTTAAGCTCATTTGATTTTCGGCTTGAATTAGAAATAAATAATCTCTAAAATATTAGAGATTACATAATATTTGCGGAGTATTTCACTAATGTAATCGATACTTCATTATTTATTCTTATTCCTCGGTGAAGGATGTTGATGCTCGTGAAATTTTTGTGAACCTTACAAGGCACAGATGATGTTTTCTGAAAAGTTTCGAGTACATAGAAAATGAAAATGTAAAATCAATTATGTAATTGAATAATACAATTGATTTATTATGAAATGGAATTTATTGAGTTTAAACAGAGATTGTAGTTAACGAAGGTTAAGTTGTTAACAAAAGATGTACATCATAGCATATTAGTAATATGAATTTAACCAAGTAATATTTACCCTTTTTCAATTCATACATAATAGCTTAGTACGAAAAGATTTATGATGGTTTTAAAATATATATATATAAGATATACATATAAATTCTTTAGAGGAATTGAGTTAATACTTCATAACTCATTGATACAATATACTCGTTGTTGACTCGTATTGATGTCCACGGTGCTTTCTTGAACTGACAGAGCTTGTGATGTAGCAGATGCTGCTGGTGCTGACAATGCAGACGGTACTGACGGTGCTGATGATGCTGACGGTACTGTTGATGTTGTGATATAACAAGTCTAGCTTGTAAATCATACACCATTACGATCAGGGTTTCTACTCTATCTGATTTATGGTTAAGGCTAGAATAGATAATCTCTAAACTTTAGAAATTACATAATCACCGTAGAATGTTTCTCCGATGAAGTTATGAATCAATACTTCATCATTTATTGTTGTTGGTACTCCTTGGTACCTATGGTGAGTATGATGTTGATATCCGAAGTACAGTTTTTAGATGTGATATTGAGGTGTGGGATGCGGATGTGGTTGTTGGTGGTGGTAATGATCCTGTTCGTGTTGATGATGACGGTACTGGTTATGCTACTGGTGCTGCTGCTGGTGTTCGTAACCCTTGTACCATATTCTCCAAAGCCACTACCCGAGCACGGAGCTCCTTGACTTCTTCTACTACCCCCGGATGATTGGCGGTTTGGATAAGCGGATGAATAAGATTTAGAATATTGGATATTACGTAGTCGTTGCGAGCTGTTCTGGAAATGAGGGTGAAAATGGTGTTACGAACAGGTTCGCCGGTAAGTGCTTCAGGTTCTTCACCAAGAGGTGAATGTGGTGGATGGAAGGGATCACCTTCTTCTTGTCTCCAATTATTAAGTAGGCTATGAACCCATCTCCAATTCATCTAGAATAGATGATGGCTAATTGGTTGATCCATTCCGGTTACGCTGCTTTCGGAGCTCGAGTGGAAATCCATATCGGAATAGCTATCAGAATCTAAGGAATTTGAACTAGATACAGGATCCATTTTGTGTAATCAAGGAAAAGATTTTTGGAATGAAATGGATTACAGGACTAATTTAGTACTCCTCAATACATAGTTTACATATGTATTTATAATACCAGAATCCCATAAATTACGGAGGATTTTACGGAAGATGTCAGACAAAGTTTACTGTAATAGATATGCCAAGATATGAATTTTGTCTATACACTATCTATACAATCAATGCAATAAGACGCGTTTAGACTTAAGATGATAGACAGGTAATTTCCAACAAGAAATGATAAGCAAAAGTTTTGACATGCAGACACAGTCGAAGTCCAGACTTACTAATGCATCCTAACAACTATCAGTTAGACACACTCATGTAAGACCTATGAGACGACCCGTCCTAATCCATCTGGACGAAGTCATCAACATTAGGTTCCATTGCGATGATCGACTCCAAGTAATGTCCTTAATATGAGCAAATGCACAGCGGAAGACTTAATTCGTACCTGAGAATAAACATGCTTAAAAGTGTCAACCAAAAGGTTGGTGAGTTCATAGGTTTATCATAACAATCATTTCAGTATATTAATAGACCACAAGATTTCCGTTTAGAAATATATGTACACTCGTAATTGTATAAAACCGTCCTGCTTATGTTGAGGCCTCAGTAACCCACCTTAACAATAATATAATAAGTCATCTTCGCAAAGATGGATATGTACACTCACAAGTGTATAAATAATCCTCGAAGTACTAAACATCCGCCCACTAGCTCTTATGTCTAGTGCAGCCTACAGGATGGAGGTGTTAAGCTCGATAGATCTATCTTTAGGATTCGCGCTTATATGCTCTTATAACATATAACTAAATTACCTAGCACAACAATCCGCAGAATATCATTTTTAATCACTTGTCTCTATTTCGTAAAACATTTATAAAAGCAGCGCATGTATTCTCAGCCCAAAAGTATATATTGCAAAAGCAATTAAAAAGGGAGCAAATGAAACTCACCATACTGTATTTTGTAGTAAAAATACATATGACAACAATGAACAAGTGTAGGGTTGGCCTTGGATTCACGAACCTATATCATTTGTATATTCATTAATATATATAATAGTAATCGAATAAATATTTTATTATATTTTAATTTATATATTATGTATAGTTGATTTGTGTATATATTTAAATTAATTTATTATTTGAAATTCTATTGATAATTGTATAAATGATAGTTTTTAATAAAATCAATAATTTGCCAATAACGATCATGAAATTATTAACCCTTGATAATGATCCTTCATTCTTAATAATAATAATAATTATAAAGATACCTATTTTATTAACTATGGTAATAAGTTTAATTTTTAACCATACTAATAATCATGTTAACAATAATAATGATATTATTACTAATACTTTTGTTGATAAAAACGATAATAATACTAACAATTTGTAATATGATACTAATAATAATATTTATAATAATAATTTGTATTATGTTCATGATAATGATAATATTAGGGATAATAATAAGCATAATTATGATAGTAATAATACATATGTTAATATTAGTAATAATAATGACAATAATACTAGGTAATGATAATGCTAATCATAATATTAATGGTGGTAATAACTTTGATTAGCATAATAATAACAAAAATAATATCACAATAATGATAATAAAATTAATAATAATAATAATAATAATAATAATAATAATAATAATAATAATAATAATAATAATAATAATAATAATAACAACAACAATAACAATAATAATAAAATGGAAAACTACCTTAGAAAAGGGTTTCAAGAAAAATTGTGCCTCCTGCGAGGATCGAACCTCCAACCTCTCAAAAACATGAAAACATCCCAAACCCTCCGAGCATTTCTGTTTTTCTTGGAATTAAACCCACCCAAATAAATATATCCCGCACATATTTCAGTTTATTTCCTTCCCCTTCTTCCTTATTAAATCGTCCAGGGATTACCATAATCAAATCAACGATAAAAAAATGGTTTTGATTTAAGACTTGTAACATCAATAATTGATCGTGAGTAATTAGTTTAACAGACGGGTAGAAGAAGGAAAAAAAAATTTTTAAACGGCAGCAGCAGCAAATACTCGATGATGAACTCAAATCCAAATTTCGAATTCTATATCGTTTTAGGTAAAACTTATAACATGAATAAGGTAGTAAAACATTCATACAAACTATCTGTATCCTCAATTGGATTCAATATGTTGATTTGAACTCGAATTTTATTATGAACAATATTATTGACTTTTTATAACAAACTTTGACTCCCAAAATTCACACTCGATACTAAAGTTTGAGTTTTGAAATCTTCCATAAAGTTTTAATGGAGGATTTAGGTTAGAGCTGCATTTACAAATTTTATAAATTGTAAAAATTTCGAAGGTTTACATAATAATACGCATGAGCAGAGGACCGTCACTGTTCTTCAATTTTTTTTTTTCAATTCGATTAATTAGAATCAATTGAGGATGTTTGGATTTGATATTTGGTAATGTGAGTCGTTTGGTATCATTGACAACTGGATTTGGTTGAATTTATAACATATAAAGATCGACAGAAAAATAATTCATCAAATAGAAAAATAAAATAAAACTAAAAGTGATAACTACTTGTAATTGAATTTGTTCGTATGCTGTGATTGGATTTATGATTGGTACGATTTTTAAAGGCATAAGGACAATCTGTACATAGCTTGAAAACGATCCCTAACTGACTCTGCATTATAAATTTCATTTTTTTTATAATTAATAATAATAATAATAATGAAAATAACAATAGGTAATGTTACTGATTTTCTAATAATAATGGATGTATATATCGTATATCTTTTATCTGTATATATCCATCTGTTTTTATCTACTTGTATTAGTATGTCTCTTATATTTATTTATTCTATAAATTATAATAAATCTTAATATTAAATATAACTATAATAATAATACATTTAATAATACAATTTTATTAATATAATAGTAATAATAATATTACTAATAATAATGGTAGCTATGAATTTATATCGATAATGTTATTAACAGTAATAATAATACTAATTATAATCATACCAATATTCATACTGAATATTAGAATATTAATAATAGTAATAATATAACAATTTATATACTAATTTCGTATTTATATGATATATAATTATTACCAATACTAATAGTGATATTATTATTTAATGTAATAATAATATTGCTAATACAACTATACTTTAAACTTAAAATAACATATTTTGAGTATTTATTATTTATACATTTTAATATATTATTAAATCCATATAATTACTAATTATAAATAGAATTCATTTATATATATACTACTATATATACAATTATGTTTTAAGTATTAAGTAGATAATTATATTAATTATATATATTGAAACATTTAATATCTGAGTATAATATTTAATTACTTTGTTATTATTGATAAATTATGTATATTCAATTTACTCTCTATATTCAAATAATAAGTTTTAGTCATTTTAAATTATCTTTCATAATAACTAAATCACATACTAGTACATTAATATATTTAGTTTTTTTTTTTATATATAATTGTTTACATATAAGATTATTTATACATATATTTCTGTTTACAATTAACGGTTCGTGAATCGTCGGAATTTGTCACAGGGTAAATGATTATAGGAACATAGTTTCCAAAATGTTTAAAACTCAACATTACAGACTTTGCTTATCGTGTTACAATCATATAAAGATTAAGTTTAAATTTGATCGGAAATTTCCGGGTCGTCACAGTACCTACCCGTTAAAGAAATTTCGTCCCGAAATTTGAGTGAGGTCGTCGTGGCTAACAATCAAAATGTTTTCATGATGATTATGAGTTAATTAATAGAGTTTTATCATTATTGATTAATATAGATAAAACGATTCGATTTTTGTGAAGTGTACGAATGAAGCTGTCACAAAAGATTGAGATAGAGATTTAACTTTTGATGTAGTCACGGTGGGTTTTCAGAATTCAAGGGATTTAAAAGAAAATCTTGAAAATCTATAAGATCTGATTCTTCGAGATTTAAGGAAATTAGGATCTCTTTAATTAATTGCGATGATTTGTCCCGATTTCTACGTCTGATATCTCCATTATAAATTTACCTTTTTCGTTCCATTATTTTTCCCCACTTCTATACTCAATTCCTAAATTCAACAGACTGTGATAATGCTTAATCCAGTTCTGATTCTTATTCTTATCCTCACCATCGCAACAATCATTCCCCTTTTCCAACTTTCACCAGAGAAATCTACTTTCTTCTACTTCGCCCTTGGTGTTATAGTGTTTTTAATTCTCCAGTGTCTTTATGTTGCGATAAACATTGATATACACGGTTTGTAATTCATGTGTTGTCGTCGGGATTTATATTCTCCCTTATTTTTTTTCGAAACTCTATGCTTTTGTTTTCTCTTCCCGACTTCAAGTCAAGCGAATAATGGTCCAGATTTCGTAGATATAGAGTTTCGAATGATTATATTGTTTTCAGCAGGAAGGAACGTGATAGCACGATTTGATTTTCAAATTTATCAACATCACGGAAAATAGAACCATCAAGAATACATTTTCTTGATATGTTCTGAAGTTAAGTAGAATGAAAGAGTTATGTAACATGGCACATGATGACGTTATGATCTGTGAATCATCATATTCCAATAGAAACTCAGCATGACTTACTGTAATATAATCATGTTGGCTAAGTGCATTATATTATATTAACCCGTGCTTCAATTCCCCAACACTTCTTCACAATTCATTCATAATTTATACTTAGATTTTTACAGAAGTTTCCAATATAATGAAATACAGAAAACACGAAGAGGTAGATAATTTCGGACAGGAATATTTATGAAAATATCTTCAGAAATATTGGAGATATTTATGATGATATTTTGGAATTTCTAAGTTCGAAGATTGATGGAGAAAAATTTTCCGCAAGATTTTAACATGACTTCGGAGCAAGATATTTTCTAAAGATTTCATCGGATACAGAATCATCTGGATTCTTTGAATATAGGGTTTGGTCCTTGTATTTGTCTTTGGTCTCCTTCATGGTTAGTTCAGTCCGTTTTTCAATACCAACTTTTCTATCGAGCGTTCCCAACACTCTCTTCTTTATCATCAAACTTTTGACCGTTCAGACTACAATTTTTCTGTTTCCTTGACATTTAATACTACGATATCTGAATTATCGGTTATCAATCCGAGGTGGTTTCAAGAGATTTTTGTTTTTAGATGATTAAACGCCGATGGTAATATGAAAGGTTTCCTGGTAACAATAAAGAACAAGCATATATATCAAGGTTATAATAAGGATGTTTTGAATAAAAAGTCAAAGTTATCTTGCTGGAGTTGTGACAAAATTGGCTATTTTGAAGAAGAACTGCAAGGTTATTTTGGGTAATAATAACACTAAAGGAATTAGCACAACTACGTGTTAAACGTTTACTCAGTTTCGAGAGTTTTTCAGGTGCATAACTATATGCATAAATCTTTTCTTTCGTAGATGAAGTGCGGTTGGTTCATCCTCTCGATTGAGGTGTTTTCAAGAATCATGAAAGGTTTGAACACAGATTGTAACCGTTAAGATACAATTGAGGTTTAAGATGAAATCAAGTGGCAAACTTGAAGAATTGTTTAATTTCATATGTTATAATCAATATTTTAATTCATTTTAATTGTCCACTGTTGATAGTCCATAGTTCAAAGTCCACAGTTAGCAATTCAATAATTCATATATAGTTTAATATATAACATTCGAATTAATTAATACGTATCGTGACCCGTGTACATGTCTCAGACTCGATCACAACTCAAAGTATATATATTATTGTAGAATCAACCTCAACCCTGTATAGCTAACTCCTGCATTACCGCATATAGAGTGTCTATGGTTATTCCAAATAATATATATACATGCGTCGATATGATATGTCAAAACTTTGTATACGTGTCCAGATATTTAAAGTACGTAAAATAAATAACAGAAATTAAATGACGATAAATAAAATTGCGAGAATATAAATTGCGATAATTAAATTGCGGTAAATAAAATGTAACCAGTTAGCTAGGAACAGTTAGCGTGGATTCTTAACAAGATTTTTCTCATAGTCAATTCGTTTGTTTCTAACAAATTTTATTTTGTTAAATGTTTTTCTTCACTATGCCACTTTTTGGATTCTGATAAGTCAAAATCCAATTATGAAATTGAATGAAAATGGTTACTCTGTGGTGAACGGATTCATATAGCTGTGGATGTGAGTAAGATAATAAATGACCGTTTAATCAGATTCGTAGAATGTACAGTGTAACTTTTTAATATGGAATCTAAATATTCCTCAGGTATTACCTACCCGTTAAAATATTTTCACCATTAATAGTTTGTACAAAAGAAATTTGTAATTACAATCTTTATGAAAATATATATACATATATATTTTCTTCAGATGAAATCATGGATTTAATGAGTTAATATGATATTAAGCTCATATGATTTTCGTTTTGAGCTATAATTAGTAATCTCTAAAACTACTAGGAACCACATATTCTTTGCAGAATATTAATGAAATTATGGATCAATACTTCATCGTTCATTGTTGTTGGTACTTCTTGGTATCTATGATGCATATGATGTTGATGTTCGAGGTATAGATTATGGTGTCAAGATGTGTGATGCAGATGTTGTTGTTGGTACAGTTGGTGTTGTTGATAGTGGTACTGGTTATGCTGCTAGTACTGCTGCTGGTGTTTGTAACCTTTGCACCATATTCTCCAAAGCCGCTACCTTAGCGCGAAGCTCGTTGACTTCTTCTGTTACACCGGGGTGATTGTCGGTTCGGACGAGTGGATAAATAAGATCTAGAATTTGGTATAGTATATGATCGTGACAAGATACTCGGGAAATGAGAGAGAAAATGGTGTTCCGAACAGGTTCGCCAGTAAGTGCTTCAAGTTCTTCACCCAGAGGTGAATTCGGTTGGTGGAAGGGATCACCTTCTTCTTGTCTCCAATGATTAAGTAGGCTACGAACCCATCCCCAATTCACCCAGAATTGGTGATGGCTAATTGGTTGATCCATTCCGGTTACACTGTCTTCGGAGCTTGAGTCGAAATCCATATCGGAATAGCTGTCGAAATCTAAGGAATTTGAACTAGTTGTGAGTTCCGTCTTGTACGGTTAGATAAAGGATTTTCGATATGAGATGATTTTTTTTTGGATATCGGATGATATTCTAATTGTATAGAATACCTAAATATAGTATAGAAGATCCCATATATTACGGAGGGAATTAAGGAAACGTGTCAGATAAAGTCTAAGATAACAGATACACTAAGATATGGATTAGCAGATATGCTAAGACATGACTTTATCTATACTCTATCAATGCAGTAATTGCAATAAGACGTATCGAGACTGAAAATGATAAATACATATTTTTCGACAAATGGTGGTAAGCAAAAACTTTTAACATGCATACCAGGTTCAAGTCCAGACTTACTAATATAACCTAACAACTACTAGGTCAAAGTCCAGACACACTAATGCATCCTAACAACTACTAGTTAGACACACTAATGCAAGACCTGGTTCGCTACGACCACCGCTCTGATACCAACTGACACGACCCGTCCTAATCCATCTGGATGAAGTCATCAACATTAGGTTCCATTGCGATGATCGACTCCAAGTAATGTCCTTAAGATGAGCAAATGCACAGCGGAAGACTTAATTCGTACATGAGAATAAACATGATTAAAAGTGTCAACCAAAAGGTTAGTGAGTTCATAGGTTTATCATAACAATCATTTCAGTGTATTAATAGACCACTAGATTTCCGTTTAGAAATATATGTACACTCGTAGTTGTATAAAACCGTTCTGCTTATGTTGAGGCCTCAGTAACCCACCTTAACAATAATATAATAAGTCATCTTCGCAAAGATGGATATGTACACTCGCAAGTGTATAAATAATCCTCGAAGTACTAAACATCCGCCCACTAGCTCTTATATCTAGTGCAGCCTACAGGATGGGGGTGTTAAGCCCGATAGATCTATCTTTAGGATTCGCGCTTATATGCTCTTATAACATATAACTAAATTACCTAGCACAACAATCCGCAGAATATCATTTTTAATCACTTGTCTCTATTTCGTAAAACATTTATAAAAGCAGCGCATGTATTCTCAGCCCAAAAGTATATATTGCAAAAGCAATTAAAAAGGGAGCAAATGAAACTCACCATACTGTATTTTGTAGTAAAAATACATATGACAACAATGAACAAGTGTAGGGTTGGCCTTGGATTCACGAACCTATATCATTTGTATATTCATTAATATATATAATAGTAATCGAATAAATATTTTATTATATTTTAATTTATATATTATGTATAGTTGATTTGTGTATATATTCAAATTAATTTATTATTTGAAATTCTATTGATAATTGTATAAATGATAGTCAATAAAATCAATAATTTGCCAATAACGATCATGAAATTATTAACCCTTGATAATGATCCTTCATTCTTAATAATAATAATAATTATAAAGATACCTATTTTATTAACTATGGTAATAAGTTTAATTTTTAACCATACTAATAATCATGTTAACAATAATAATGATATTATTACTAATACTTTTGTTGATAAAAACGATAATAATACTAACAATTTGTAATATGATACTAATAATAATATTTATAATAATAATTTGTATTATGTTCATGATAATGATAATATTAGTGATAATAATAAGCATAATTATGATAGTAATAATACATATGTTAATATTAGTAATAATAATGACAATAATACTAGGTAATGATAATGCTAATCATAATATTAATGGTGGTAATAACTTTGATTAGCATAATAATAACAATAATAATATCACAATAATGATAATAAAATTAATAATAATAATAATAATAATAATAATAATAATAATAATAATAATAATAATAATAATAATAATAATAATAATAACAACAACAACAACAATAACAATAATAATAAAATGGAAAACTACCTTAGAAAAGGGTTTCAAGAAAAATTGTGCCTCCTGCGAGGATCGAACCTCCGACTCTCGAAAACATGAAAACATCCCAAACCCTCCAAGCATTTATGTTTTTCTTGGAATTAAACCCACCCAAATAAATATATCCCGCACATATTTCAGTTTATTTCCTTCTCCTTCTTCCTTATTAAATCGTCCAGGGATTACCGTAATCAAATCAACGATAAAAAAAATGGTTTTGATTTAAGACTTGTAACATCAATAATTGATCGTGAGTAATTAGTTTAACAGATGGGTAGAAGAAGGAAAAAAAAAAATTTAAACGGCAGCAGCAACAAATACTCGATGATGAACTCAAATCTAAATTTCGAATTCTATATCGTTTTAGGTAAAACTTATAACATGAATAAGGTAGTAAAACATTCATACAAACTATCTGTATCCTCAATTGGATTCAATATGTTGATTTGAACTCGAATTTTATTATGAACAATATTATTGACTTTTTATAACAAACTTTGACTCCCAAAATTCACACTCGATACTAAAGTTTGAGTTTTGAAATCTTCCATAAAGTTTTAATGGAGGATTTAGGTTAGAACTGCATTTACAAATTTTATAAATTGTAAAAATTTCGAAGGTTTACATAATAATACGCATGAGCAGAGGACCGTCACTGTTCTTCAATTTTTTTTTTTCAATTCGATTAATTAGAATCAATTGAGGATGTTTGCATTTGATATTTGGTAATGTGAGTCATTTGGTATCATTGAAAACTGGATTTGGTTGAATTTATAACATATAAAGATCGACAGAAAAATAATTCATCAAATAGAAAAATAAAATAAAACTAAAAGTGATAACTACTTGTAATTGAATTTGTTCGTATGCTGTGATTGGATTTGTGATTGGTACGATTTTTAAAGGCATAAGGACAATCTGTACATAGCTTGAAAATGATCCCTAACTGACTCTGCATTATAAATTTCATTTTTTTTATAATTAATAATAATAATAATAAAAATAACAATAGGTAATGTTACTGATTTTCTAATAATAATGGATGTATATATCGTATATCTTTTATCTGTATATATCCATCTGTTTTTATCTACTTGTATTAGTATGTCTCTTATATTTATTTATTCTATAAATTATAATAAATCTTAATATTAAATATAACTATAATAATAATACATTTAATAATACAATTTTATTAATATAATAGTAATAATAATATTACTAATAATAATGGTAGCTATGAATTTATATCGATAATGTTATTAACAGTAATAATAATACTAATTATAATCATACCAATATTCATACTGAATATTAGAATATTAATAATAGTAATAATATAACAATTTATATACTAATTTCGTATTTATATGATATATAATTATTACCAATACTAATAGTGATATTATTATTTAATGTAATAATAATATTGCTAATACAACTATACTTTAAACTTAAAATAACATATTTTGAGTATTTATTATTTATACATTTTAATATATTATTAAATCCATATAATTACTAATTATAAATAGAATTCATTTATATATATACTACTATATATACAATTATGTTTTAAGTATTAAGTAGATAATTATATTAATTATATATATTGAAACATTTAATATCTGAGTATAATATTTAATTACTTTGTTATTATTGATAAATTATGTATATTCAATTTACTCTCTATATTCAAATAAGAAGTTTTAGTCATTTTAAATTATCTTTCATAATAACTAAATCACATACTAGTACATTAATATATTTAGTTTTTTTTATATATATAATTGTTTACATATAAGATTATTTATACATATATTTCTGTTTACAATTAACGGTTCGTGAATCGTCGGAATTTGTCACAGGGTAAATGATTATAGGAACATAGTTTCCAAAATGTTTAAAACTCAACATTACAGACTTTGCTTATCGTGTCACAATCATATAAAGATTAAGTTTAAATTTGATCGGAAATTTCCGGGTCGTCACAACCTAGTTCGCTAAGACCAACGCTCTGATACCAACTGTCATGATCGCTCCAAATCCATATGGACAATACGTCATTCATCGATTTCATAGCGAGGTATTTGACCTCTATATGATACGTTTTATAAACATTGCATTCTTTTGAAAAGGTATACCATAAATGAATATTTAAATCCAAGGTTTTCGACATCTGTTGATTTCTACATATAGACAATCACCGTAATTAATAGTTTACAATAATACTTCCGTTGACAATGCAGTCAAAATAGATACATGGTGATGATTTTGCGAATGCAACGCTATCTCGAATAAAACATGTATGACTCCATGCACATAGCTTGTCTAACATATAAGCAAACAGCGGAAGACTTCTTAGAAAACCCGAGAATAAACATGCTAACAAGTGTCAACACAAAGGTTGGTGAGTTCATAGTTTTAGTGTTTCGCATAATCTGTATATAAAGGTGGACCACGAGATTTCAGTTGTTTCATCCAGAAATGTTTATCAAATTATTCTATAAGATTGAGCACCCTGGTAACTAAGCTTTAACGTCTATCTAATAAGTACCCCTATGTTTAACATGCAACCAACATGTACGATACACTCAAATAGCATACGTCTGTTTTATAGTTCAGGCTAGGGTTTCTATACCTGGAACAGATGGGGATGTCAAGCCCTATGGATCCATATACTACTACTCGCGTCCACCAGTTCTTATAACTGGCAGTTAACAGTTACCAAAGCTAAGGGATTTTCGGTTCAAACTCAGTGTAGAATTTAGTATGTACTTGTATCCATTGCGTTTAAAATAAAGTGCATGTATTCTCAGCCCAAAAATATAGATTGCAAAAGCAATTAAAAAGGGAGCAATGAAACTCACCTTAGTTCAAGTACAGAATGCTTATGATAAACGACAATTCGACCCGAAATGAATATGTCCTGGAAATTATATAAATATATTTATAAGTTGTCTTAAATTAACTATATATATATATAAATTCCAACTTAAAGTTTATTATTAAATTAATTTATTAAGGGTTCCTTGTGTTGTACATGTACATATAAAGTTCTACTAGTTAAAGTTTACAATTTATAAAATTATGGTGTATGTTGATAGCTAGTAATTTAGAACTCGTTTTGAAATAAATTTCATATCGTTTACTGGGTCTAATTTTTGAGAAGTCATTAACTAGTTCAGGAAGGCGAAAATACTATAAGGGGTGGACCCGTTCATTTGATATTTTGTTGCTTTAATGTTGTAACATTCAACAAAGTTTAGGGGCTAAAAGTGTAACTTGTATTTAAATCATATTACATCTTCTGTAACTGAATTCTAGTACATACAACACCCATTTCTATTTGATGTTATATTTCTTTTTGTTTAAGATAATCTTCCTAGACTCAAGTGATCTGACCAAATTAATGTTATTCTATAATAGAGTATTAGTCTAAATTTTCAAGTCTCGATTTGCTATAAAAGTCATTGATTTTAAGACCCGCACTTCCCGAATAACTAACCAAAAGTATAAATGTTTGATTTCAGTTCAACTACTTGTACGTGTAGAAATATGTAAATATATATTTAAATATATGACCAATGTTGATTAAAAGAGACTAGTAAACAAATAGTAAGTTTGGGTTTGGTGATTTACCTTAACGCTTCAAAGATTTCGAACCCGAATTATTTTCACTACTCTTGTGCTTCCTTTCAAATGTTCACTTTTCCTTCTCTTTACTCTTTACTTATTATTCTATTTTATGTGTCTTTCTAATAATGCTTATGTGAAATGAAATCTCAAAATATGAATGGATAGAAGAATAAGGATGATACATGTTTTGTTTGTATTGTAATAATGAAATGAAATATGAAAGTATGAAATGGAAAGAATAGTAAGGGTGATATATATAAACTCTTGTTTAAAGATTATAGTATTAGATGATGAGCATGGTTGTGGGTTTGATTGAATCACAAAACAAGAAATAGTAATAAACAGAAAAGTGGGTTGTTGACTAAGGAAAGGACACTAGTGTTGTTTTTAATGAATGAAGATGATAATAATATGCATGTAAATATATCGAGTATATATATGTGTGTGGGGTTGGTTCTTCCTATATATAAAAAAAAGCACAAATAGGGATGATGGTGATTATGAAAGTATTGGCCAAATGTATGTATGTGTATTATTAAATTGGAACAAAAACAGTAAACTCCAATAACATATATTAAATAAAAAAAAAATCTAAGATTTAGAATTACTATAACAAATTTGAAAGTTAGGTGCTAGGAAAAGTTGATTTCAATCAACGTACCCTTAATTCAATCAACTTTTGAGATATTCTTATTAATATATTATTATATTATATTTATTATTTTATTATTTGAACACATGCGTGATCGTTATTTTTATTATTATATTGATTATTATATTATTAAATATATATTTTCAATATAAACACGTTTTAAAATACACATCGCAGGTTATTCATATATCTAATTCTAACAGTTAATATTCCTTATTATTGTATGTGTCCAAATTACGTTAATTAAACAAACACACTTAATTAACCAATTCTATTATATCGAAAAACGTTCTCGCACGTTTGAAACAAAATCAATTGAATATTATGCATTTTAGTTCTCCACTAACTTTTATCTAACTTTCATTACCTAACACTTTACCATTTATTCCGAATACCGTTAAAAAGAAATGATTTCTCAAATCAGCGTGGACCTCACAACAGAGACCCGTAACAATATCGTAATCATTAAGAGACTTAGTAAATATCTTTTAATTCAATAGTTTAGCATAATCTTTTAACTCCGTAGTTAAATATATCAATCAGATAATCAAACCAATAAGGTTAATGCACAGTATCATTTTCATAACACTTTGTTACGTTTTCAAGCTATATCTATTTACATATTATTGTTCGCGAATCGTTGAGAACAATCGAAGGGTAATTGAATAGTTCAAAAGTTTTGAGATTCAACTTCATAGACTTTGCTTATCGTGTCAGAAATATAAATTCATTTATAGAATTTGGTTCAAAATAAGTCGAAATTTTCCGGGTCATCACACACTTCCACCTGACATGCCCCTCGAGTTGCTGTCCACCAGGTCTTTTGGCTCTATTTTTATTGAGGCAACAACAAACGTCGATTTAGTGGCGTCTTGACTACTGCTTAGAGCCTAAATTGATTTTCAGGCAGACTTTAAAACCCATAAAAATTTGATTCTACCATTTTCATGGCATCTCGCCTTTTATTTTTATTTAATTTTATTTTATTTTAGTCCTTTTTTCTGATCGGAGGTCCTCACGGAAGCAATCTCTCTACCCTGGAGTAGAGAGGGGGATGAATTTCCTCTCCTGTGGGTGGAGAATTCATTTTCTCGACTCGTGGTTAAAGAAACGAGTTCTCTTCTATTCTAGGGTAGAGGAAGGATTGTCTACATCTTACCTCCCTCATATCTCGCAAGCGCGGAATTGAGTATTATTGTTGTTGTTGTTGTTGATGTTCGAACTAGGCACCTTTTTAATATGAAAAATCACCAACAAAACAAATGAAGTACATATATAAACTTCTTTTTAAGGCTAATGGTATATTCACTATTTAAATTACTTTTTCTAAACAGATGCGTAATTCAATTGTACATTACAACTTAATAATACACAGTTTATGGTGGAATAAGTAATTTGAATGTTAGATATATCAATTCCTTTTCTTAATATTAATATAATATGATATGATTGTATGCAGATTATATTTTTATTTAAAACGATATTTTATTTCTCTAACTATCAAATATAACTATTTATCATATACGGAGTACGTATAATCCTAGAGTGCGGTTGGAGGACGATCTTTTCTAGTCGTGTGTTCTATACTCGCGGGTGGAGTAGTGACTTCCTTCTAATATAGGGTACGAGGAATGATTGTCTACACCCCACCTCCTCATACTCTATTTTCGTGAGATTGAGTATTGTTGTTGTTATTGTATTCGTCAAACTATCTTGAATTGTTGCATTTATTACGTAAATAATTTTTTATGTCCATGTTTAATAACTAAAACACAAGTAATAATGTTCTATCACATGGGTAGATACTAGATCCACATACTGTAACAAAATGGATTAGTATTTAACTTAATACTGTATTCACATATTAACAAAATTTAAAAATATATGTTGGTTATAGTTTTGGTTAGAAGAAATGGATATGGTTGCTTTGTATTTGTGAATGGATGTTATCCCACATAGGTGGGAGGAAGAAGTGGGAGGGGGTGACTTGGTTATAAAAGGAGAGTTAAGTCTCACTTTCAAATTGCACCAATCAATACACTTTAAGTATTTGATTATTTCTTTCTTTCTTACCCTTGTTTGGGAGTTGTTTTAGTTAAATACTTTGGAGAGTGTAGTTGGCTTAAGAAAGTTTTCTATGTCATTGTAACAATTTGTGATATAGTGTATTTCTCTCTTTGGAGGCCCGTGGTTTTTTTCTCCTGTTTTGGAGTTTCCACGTTAAATTCTTGTGTTGTGGATTGTTTTTATTTCTTTACTATTATTGTTGGGATGGGTGGTGAAAATTAGTGAGACCGTAATTTCCCAACAACTGTTATTAGAGCGTCAGGTTTAACAAGGGTCTCTGTTATAGGAGTCGGAGTATGCTCTGTGGTTGCCACGGGAGTGGATCGTCCACATCAGAAACGAGTTCTATTGATCGTATAGGGTATCTGGTTAGACAATATTTTTCTGATTCGGAGTAAGTGGTGTATAGAATTTGTAGTGGACCGGGTGTTGGATTTTCCAATTTAACGGATCCTGTGCGCCACTCCACTACATCTGTCGGCCAGTCGAAACGTGAGCAAAATCAGAGAAAGTGTTGTTTATAGGATACATATACGATGTCGAAGTTCAGTCCAATGAGGTTTGATGTAGAGAAATTTGATGAGAGGATCAATTTTGGCTTATGGCAGGTTCAAGTCAAGGATGTGTTGATTCAATCCGGTTTACACAAGGCGTTAAAAGGTAAATCCACCTTTGTTCCCGGCAGTGATTCTAGCAGTAAGTTCGATGAAGAAGAATGGGATGATATGGATTTGAGGGCAGCAAGTGCGATTCATTTGTGTCTTGCAAAGAACGTGCTTGCAAATGTACACGGGTTATCAACGGCAAAGGAGCTTTGGGCTAAACTAGAGCAGTTGTACCAGGGCAATGGCATCTCAAATCGGTTAAAGAACAATTTCATACTTTGCGTATGGATGGGGGTTCAAAGATTTCAGATCATCTGAGCATTTTGAATGGTATTGTTTCCGAACTTGAAGCTATTGGAGTTAAAGTGGATGATGAAGATAAAGCTTTTAGGTTGATATTATCTTTGTCATCGTCTTATGAACACATGAAACCTATTTTGATGTATGGGAAGAAAACTCTGAAGTTTGAAAACGTTACTAGCAAGCTCATATCCGAGGAGAAAAGACTGGAAGGTAACGGGGTCTCGTCATCAGGAGATACGATAGTGTTGTGTTCGGATAGGCGAAAGAGAAACTCTGAGAAGAATCTGGTATGCTAGAGGTGCGGGAAGACTGGGCATGTAAGGGTTAATTGTCCAGGTGGAGCTAATTCGGTAAATGGATCTAAAGGCGCTAATGATGTCTCCGTTGTTACGGAGAGTGACGAATTCCTCTGAAATCACACCATCCTCATGGTGTGTCCGCGCCACCGTGGAAAGGAATGTTCGTTAGCAGTTCCACAATTACACATGGACATTCGTTTGGCGTTGATGCAGGTTGTGTGGTGGAAACTGATGTTGTAGCTGATGGGACTTTCAGGAAAGCCAAACAGGGAAGTTGCACCATAAAGTTTCAGCTGATTGTTCAACAACATGTGCCGAGGTGAAATGCTTAGAATGTGATATTCTAAGTGCTATACTCTTAATGGTGGAGTATGATAATTCTGTTTAGAGTTATGATTGTCTGTTATGACAATGATTGTCGGGTCTTGACAATGTTCGATGAAGATGCAAATTTTATTTCTTGGGTTAGAGGTAATGTCAGCGGCATGAAGATGAGGATCTTGAAGTTGTCGTCGAGGAAGCATCTACGTCGGTTTCTTTTGCAAAGTGGAAGCATGGTTATCTTCTTCTATCCAAAAGGTGGAGATTTGTTGGTTATAGTTTTGGTTAGAAGAAATGGATATGGTTGCTTTGTATTTGTGAATGGATGTTATCCCACATAGGTGGGAGGAAGAAGTGGGAGGGGTGACTTGGTTATAAAAGGAGTGTTAAGCCTCACTTTCAAATTGCACCAATCAATACACTTTAAGTACTTGATTATTTCTTTCTTTCTTACCCTTGTTTGGGAGTTGTTTTAGTTAAATACTTTGGAGAGTGTAGTTGGCTTAAGAGAGTTGTCTATGTCATTGTAACAATTTGTGATATAGTGTATTTCTCTCTTTGGAGGCCCGTGATTTTTTTTCCTGTTTTGGAGTTTCCACGTTAAATTCTTGTGTTGTGGATTGTTTTTATTTCTTTACTATTATTGTTGGGCTGGGTGGTGGAAATTAGTGAGACCGTAATTTCCCAACGATATATACCAACTTAATAATCAAATGGATGTTTGGGTTGGCTTATTTTGTTAGTACGGTTTAAAACATGCTTTTGAAATGACTAAAAGAGTATAATTAGAAAGTCATTATAATTATTGGTGTAAAAATACTAATTAAGACTTTGAGTTTCTTGCTCCATTGTTTTAAGCCAACTACAGTTATTGATTTCCTCAGATATATATCTAATGCAAGTGCTATTAGATTAAAGGATTGACTTGAGGTAAGGTTGCCATAGGAGTCTGTGTATCCAATATAGAGTTGATTTCCTTTTTGTGTATGAAGATTGAAATTCAGTATGTGAATTCGATTTATATAATCATGTACATATAAAAGAAAGCTCAAAGAGCTCGATAATAACTTGAGCTCGGTTCTATATATATTTAGAGCTAAGTCAAGCTCGAGCACGTACGGATCGAACTCAATAAAAGGTTGACTAAGCTGAACTCAAGCTCGATCCGAGCTTGAGTTACTCAATAAAAGCTCGACTCATTGCAGCCCTAATTTATGAGCCAAGTAACTCTTCCATCTAGCGTATCCAAGAATATGCAGAAAAGCACAACAGAAATGGTTGTTAGGCCTCCAACAAAAATCTCGAATATCCCATCTATATCGTATAAATGACACGAGATGTTCATGCCACATAATCCAGCCACTAGGGCCTCGAAGGCTATAGCAAACGATGCTATTGTTAACGTTAACTGAAGTTGAATTAGCTTGTTCCGTTGGTTATCCAGTTGTTGGATATTCACATAGTCCTTTGTGTCATCAATGTACTCACGAACCTGGATGTTAGAACATATTGATTTATTGATTTATATTTATATTTATATTTATATTTATATACAAGTTATATAAGAAAGGAGATTTACTCACAGGTAAGATTTTGCTACGAGTTCCATCAAGCTGCATGAAATAAGCCTCAAGCAACATTTCCAGATCTTCCACGTCATTCTCATTCAGAGTAGCGCTCGTCATAATACTTCCACTCTTGACTCAACTAAGTCGCCTCATATGGTGTGCACCACTGGTGAAGTTAACGGAGCCTACACCTCTAAACAAAGCCACTTTGTTGATTTTTTAACCACTTCCTTGTTAAATACAGATGCGTCATATCCTCTTTGTCATCAAAGATATGTTCAGGTTCATCCCTTACCTAAAACCATATAGACAATTATGTAATAAATAGTGTGGTTCACTCTAACAAAAGTGATCGATTTACTAAAGATGTTCAGTTCTTGATTTTATACAATCTCGGTTTCGGTACGGTTCGATTTAGTATCCGTACCCGTATCGTCCCTATTTTTTTTATTTTTTTTTGAACGGCAAGCTTGCATCAGTCCGGACCGAAGCCTAATCATCATTTGCACACACACACGCGTTCTGGCAGGAAACCCGAACCACACTCAGGGGATCCGACCCTTAAACCATCCCATACGGGGCAGGCGGGCCAGACCTTAGTCCCGGAGCGGGTCGGTAAAACCTTCCCTTTGGGCCACCCTCAAGGAATTTCTTTCAAATAATATTCTTTGTAGGTGACGAGGCTCGAACCCGAGACCTCTAGCCCGGCGGGGGTGCTAGGCACCACCACATGTCCACTGAGCCAAAGCTGCGGGGACCCGTATCGTCCCTATGAACCACACTATTTTTTCCTTCTTTGATTTGTATCAACTCCCTCTCTCAAGCCAAAAAGTGACATTGTTGACATTGATGACGACGTTGGGAGTTCATCTACAATTTCTTATCGTGTTCTGAATGTTATTGTTTTGAATAGTTTCATAAACATTGATGTTTACTATTCTACTGAACTTTGTGTATTTGAACAAAGTTTCTCTATTTTAGGTTGTGTTTTCAAGTTTTAAATGAAATGAAATGAAAGGGAAAGGAAGATGACCTTTCTAAATTGAAAGGAATCATGGAAGGAAATTTACACTACATAACACTTTCATTTCCTTATTTTTTTTCTCCCAAATGAAACTCGGGAAAACCGTTTCTTTTTATCTTCCTTTCCTATCAGTTCATTTCCTTTCAGTTTATAAGTTGGGAACAAAACCTTAGTTTCCATATAGGGATGCAGTTTTTTGACTTTCTTTAATGATCTTATTTGAACTTAAGGTCAATTACAACTCATAAGAGTCAGTTTCATTAATGATCATATTTTAACTTTTTTTTTTTGACAAAATTTCTGAAATCATCCCCGTGTTAAGTCTTTTTATCGTTTTTCATCCCTCTCAAAAATAAACTGCAAAATTAGTCCTTAAAGTAATTTTGAATCCCAAAGTCATCCCTATTACTAATGCTTGTTAAATATATTCGTTAGCTTTAGTCGCATGATAATAATGTGAGCCTAATTTCGTCTATTTGCACATCTTTTTTTCCACCTTATTCTATCTTCAGCTTATCTTCTTATTATTCTCTTCATCGTCTCTCCCATATTCATCTTTAAATAAAAAGTCTTTTACTGAAATTTAAAATCAAAATTTAAGTAAAAAACTCACCGTATACACGAAATTTAAACCCATAATATAGCATTTAAACCCACCAACTAAAGTATGATTGGTCATTGTTTTGTACGCACCAAAATCCAATAATCAATATATGCCCGATGTTTTGTACGAAGTACTTATAAAGTGCTCAACAACAGAAAATGAAATTACTTCATTAGATATGTTCAACGATATATTAGAAAATGATTTCGGTGACCTTGATTTCGGAGAGATGGGTTAAATATAAAAAGATTTGATACTTAATCAGATCTAATTTTCTTCAACGAAAGTCGTTCGACATATTGATACATGTGTCTGCTGTTTTACTTAGTCACTCGCTCTCCACCATCTTGTTTCTCATCGCCATCATCTTCGTTCAAGTTCCGGTTTCAATCGGATTTGCTTTATCTCACCGACATCGAAGCCTCTAGAATTAATAGATTTGATGAACTTTTTATAATTATTTCCAAATAACTCGCTTTTTATTTGTGCATTTTTGGTCTTAAGAGTTGAAGTAAGCAAAACATCAGCAATGATGTTTAAGTCATGAAGGAAATAACTATTGATGAAGCTCTTGTATGGTTTGATATGATTTATAAGTATTATATAATATTTATTTAAATTTATTTGTAGTGTTCAAGGTTAAATAGTTTAATTTGTGATGGGGGGTTAAAAATGCAGAATGTTGTCATCCACCAATTTCTATGTTTCCCCATAATGTTTAAAGTGATTGACTGGCGTTCGTAATCAGAACTGAGGTTTTAAATCTCAAAATACAAATAAGTGATATGGATAATTGATATGAGTATTTTAGATCTTAAATTTTGTCCGGCTGCGCTTTATGATCTAGTTTTGATGTTAGATTTTAGTTAAAGATTTTAATTTAAAGATGGATGGATGGAAGAGAAGATGAAGCAGATAAGAAAAAGATAAGATGAAGTAAGGTGAAAAATACGATATGTAAAAAGATGATATTATCCTCATATGTTTAGCATGGGACTAAACATATCTATTTAATGTGTTAGTGTCAGGGATGTCTTTGAAAATCACTTTAAGGACTATTTTTGTATTTTTTTAATTGGGAGGGATGAAAAGGGATAAAAAAAAGACTTAACACGGGGATGATTTCATCAAAAAAATTTTTTTTTTTTTTTTTTTTTTTGAAAAAACGATAAGTTTATATAAATGGAACACGTTTTTAAAAAGAAAACGAATTCAGCAAGAAAGACAAAAAGGCCTTGGTGGAGCTTGTACCTTATCAATGAATTATCTATACCCATTCTTACCTACCTAAGCCATTATATATATATATATATATATATATATATATATATATAAATATAAAAGTCAATCGTTCCCCCTAATTTTTTGTTGTTCAACACCTCCATTCACACTGCGAATTTTCACTTACCGCCCCTCAACTATCTTGGGCTGTTAAATTTTACAGGGGTTAAAAGCATAACTTTAATTTTTAATTTAAATAATAAAAAAAAAACTCACCATAAACTTCAACGAGCCTTATCTTCCTACTCATCACGAATTAATTTTCACCGCTACCACCACTAAACTTTAAATAATTTTACGAACAAAACGAGACTAATTACGTCCGAAACGGATACCTTTTTAAAAACGTTAACCACACCGACATCTAAACATGTCTTAACACATGTGTCATTTCCCTCTCTGTACATGCACAACACTACGTAAAATACGAACATACAGGCCGAAAGCCCCCCGCCGCATCGCGCATGCTGTTCCGGACTAGTTACCAACCAAAACTATAAGCATACGGAAACTAAAATAGAGAAACCCGTGAATTTACGGGTCACGAAATTCATAACTTTGAGATCTAAATTAGGGCCCCACTAATGTCAACTGTTCTATAAAGAAAACCAACAAGCAAAACAAAGAAGTTGAAAACCCTCTATCAAACCCTCCTAAAAACTACAGTAACATTTCTCATTATTAGCATTTCCGTTTTCTATAATCATCTGCAAAACCCTAAAAGTCAACCAAAGCTGAAAACAGGAAAATTAAGCTCTAATTTATTACTATTTGTAAGTCTATATCTCTCTCTAAACATGCATACATAGCTCTGCGAATTTTTTGTTGTTAATATTTTAGGTTTACAAGGATCGCGTTGATATTACATTTACTGAAATTTCATGAAATGAAGCTGCTCATAATTTGTATATGGTGTTCTATTTAGAGAAAATTGCGCGGATAGTCCCTGTGGTTTGTAGTACCCAGCATGGGTAGACATAGTTGCTGATTTGAGGTTGGATAGTCATTATTTTTGAAATGTTGTGCAAGGATAGCCCAAGTGACGTTTTCTGTTTGATTCCTCCGTTAACCCATTCTATCTTGATATCCCCACCCACCTACTTTTTTTTTTTTTAAATAAAAATTTATTCATCAACAAAAATATACACGGGCAGGGCATACCCATCACCCAAATACAGACTCCGATACAACCAACAAACCTCAAAAGACACCAAATCAGATACAGAATTGAACATTTTGCCTTCAATCTTTGATCTTCAGATGAACCCCACTCACCGCTAGATCCCAATTCTTTGCAGCCCTTAGCATAGCATTTGATCTCTTCACTTTTAGGGTTGTTAACTTCAATCTAATACATTCTTGAATGTTCTTCACCAAATCCTCAATTTTCCTTCTCCTACCTTTGAAGATTCTGCTATTCCTTTCCTGCCATATGTAATACACAGCTGCAGCTACAATAAGTCTGTTAATTACATCCCAAATTTGACTTCTAAATGGGTAATTAGCAAGCAGGTTAACAATGCTCTGCAGATTATTAGGAAGCCCTCTAAACAGAAGTTTCTTTTTCAGCTCATTCCAAATCCTTTTTGGATAATCACATTCAAAAAATAAGTGATTAATTGAGTCCTCACATTCCCCACAGAATTCACATTTAAAACTTTGACCTGGGAACCACTTAACCAGTTTATCTTGTGTAGTCAGCCTTGAAAGAAATGCAAGCCATATAATGAAAGCATGTTTAGGGACAGCCTGAGAAAACCAAATAACATGATGCCAACGCACCACTGCACTGCTAACTCTAAGGTCATTCCATACTTGACTGATTTTATAAGGGATAGGCTTTCCATTATTTGTGACCCATTTGACCACCCCATTAGTATCCTCAAGAAAATGATTTTTAATTCTTCCTCTCAATTCCATTAGATACTTCCAACCCCAGCTATCACTTTGTTTACATTCCACATCCCAAATAGAACACCCTTTAAGCTTAACAATATTAACCCAATTAAACCATAAGGAGTTTTTCCTCTCAACTAGCTTCCATAACTGTTTAATAAGCAATATATCATTCCACTCCTTTAAAGATTTCAAGCCTAAACCTCCCTTATCCTTAGGAGTACAGACCACTTTCCATGCAACCTTTGCTTTTCCTTTGCAGTTATCACTTTGACTCCATAGAAAGCCTTTAAGAATCCTTTCAATATCATTAACAGCAGTTAGAGGAAGCTCGTACACAGAAGCCCAATAAATGTGCATTGATGACAACACAGAAGCTATAAGTTGTAACCTCCCAGCATAAGATAAATGCTTATTTTTCCAATTGTCAATTCTCTTTCTAATTTTATCAATGATCTCATTACAATCTGCAACCCCTAGTCTTTTAGCTAAAAGAGGAACTCCCAGATATTTTATTGGCAATTTACCAACATTGTATGACAATAACTGAGTAATATCCTTTTGCAGGCCAAAGTTCATACTTCCCAAAAAAATTGTGCTCTTGTTCATATTGGGCAGCAGGCCAGAAACATGACTGAACTCCTCCAAAGCCTGCTTGATAACTTGGACTGATTTTACATCTCCATGACAAAATACAAGAAGATCATCAGCAAAACACATATGGGTAAGTCTCATCTTCTTACAACCCACATGATATTTGAATTCTGGATTATTTTTGATACTATTTGCAAAAATTAAATTGAGGACCTCCATAACAAGTGTAAAAAGGTAAGGGGATATGGGATCCCCTTGTCTTAAACCCCTTCCACCACTAAAGAATCCTTGAATCTCATTATTGATACAAACAGAAAACTTTGTTGTGGTGACACGCTTCATAATCCAGAATACCATCTTCTGACTAAATCTAAATTTGATCAAAATTGATTCAAGAAAACACCAATTGACAGTATCATATGCTTTTTGCAAGTCAATTTTAATAGCACATCTATGAGGCCCATGCAGCCTATTATACCCTTTTAACAGCTCTTGTGCAACCAAAATATTGTCTTGAATAGCTCTTCCCGATATGAATGCACTTTGGTTTATATTAACCAATTTTTCCAGCCCTTTCTTCATTCTATTAACAAGAATTTTACTGATGGTTTTATATATAACATTGCAGCATGCTATTGACCTGAAATCTGACACTTTGTTGGGAGTTTCAACTTTTGGAATTAGAGAAATCAAGGTGGAGTTAACCCCCCACTTAAATCTCCAGTGATGAACAATTCCTTAACAGCCTTGCAGACATCAACACCTACTACACTCCAGGCTTTCTTGAAAAAGTGGGAAGTGTACCCATCTGGCCCAGCTGTTTTGTCACTATCTATATCAAAAATGGCTGCTTTGACTTCCTCGTCAGAGACCTCTAAAACCATATCATTAGCTTCCACTTCATTAAGGGTCACAGTGAAAATATTTCTGAAGTCTTCAATAAGTTTAACATTATCAGTTTTACCCAGGAAGTTCTTGAAGTGATCAACAAATTGTTCAGCAACCTCATCACCATAGAATCTGACCCCATTCTCATTGCATATACTCTCAACTTTGGCTCTTTGCTTTCTCGCTTTTAACACTTTATGAAAATACTTGGTATTTTTATCTCCTTCACTTAGCCATTTTATCTTTGTTTTTTGCTGCAGAATAAGAAACTCTTCATGCCTAGCTTGCACATATTCATCCAGGATCTTTGAGGCCATCACTTTATTACTCAAGTTATGTGGGTCAGCATCAACTTTAGCTTGCACATCTTTCAAATCCTGCTTCAGTTTTTTAACCCTGTTAAAGGTATTCCCATTCATCCAATTTAACTTTTTCATTTCCTTCTTCAACCCTTTAAGATTTTTGAGTAAGCTATACATAGCACCACCCTCATAATGACACCAACCATTTGCAACAATTTGCAGGAATTCATCTTTGTCAGCAATATAGTTCATAAATCTAAAGGATTTTGGGTTTACATGCAATGCTATTTGGCACACTAAGTATGGCAAGGCTGTGATCAGAAACAACATAAGGAAGGAATATACCATAAGCTTGTGGCAGATTATTCATAGCTTCCTCATTAAGCAAGATTCTGTCCAACTTTTTAAGAGTACCACAATTTGGATTTTTCAGGGATTTGGTTCATGTAAAGTGAAATCCAGTGCTATTAATATCCTCCACTTCAATTTTATTGATACAATCATTAAACTCATTCATGTCATCTGTGACGACCCGAAAATTTCTGATCAAATTTAAACTTAATCTTTATGTAGTTCCGACACGATAAGCAAAGTTTGTAATGTTGGGTCTTAAGAAATCTTGAACTGTTTATATGGAACCATTTAACCTTCGACCATTCCCGACGATTCACGAACAGTTGATTGTAAATAAATGTATCTATGTATATATGTCTATATGTCTATATGTATATAAATATATATAGACAAAAGTATAGATAATAAATTGAAATAATAAGATATAAATTAATCATCGGAATTGAACATATAATATACAAGGTAATAAGGAGATTTTTTTTTATAAAACTATATATATTTAAATGTATATGATTTCTATAAATAAATATTATGATAAGTATATAGGAATATATATAAAAAAGTTTCACTATTACATATTATATATATAATTAATAAATTAAACATAATTAATAATATGTATTACTAATATATTAAATACAAGTTGAAAATATAGTTGTTATAGTAATGTTATTAAATTTTTTATTATTATTATTAAAATCAATGTTAGTATAATTAATATTATTAGTTCTAATGGGATATAAGTATATATAAAATTTGTTATGTACAACTTGTTACCTTATGACTATTATTAGTATTATCATTAATAATAATTATTATTAATATAACTAATATTATTAAAAGTATTATTAGTATTATTTTTAATTCTTATTAAAATCATTATTATATTATTATTACTCATATTATTATTATTAGTAGTATTAATAGTATTATTATTATTATCATTTGAAATTTTGATTATTGATAATATAATTAGGTTTTATAAATAAAAAGCATATATATATATATATATATATATATATATATATATATATATATATATATATATATATATATATATATATATATATATATATATATATATATATATATATAAAATATGCCGATATAGTTATAGGGATATACAGCTACTTTCTTGAATCTGTTAAAAACCCCTTTCAACTTTATTCATTTTTTTCTTCCTTCTGTACAATCGATTCCTTTCTTTGCTATAAAATAACCGCTTTTATCTATGGCATGTCTCCTCAATTATTCGCATATCACAAACAAAAATCAACCACTTGTTATCTAATTAAACCTACTGCAATATGGTATCAGTCGATTGAAAATCTAACAGGTTATAATTTTTTTTATTCTCCTTCGATACCTCTGTTGTATATTTATTTTGCTCGATATTCGAAATCAAAATTTTTTTAAAAATCTAAAAATACAGAAGTATCCTAATTCACGTCTTGAATGATTCTTCTAATTCTCAGGTTCCAATTCGTCAAAACAAGTTCGAATTTGAGAGTCAAAGGTAAATCCTAAAAAGTCAAACCTATCTGTTCATCGTGAAATTCATACTCAGTTTTACACTTTAAGTTTAATTGATGATTCAGTTAGATTCTAACACTGATTTGAAACTTGTTTCATGTTATAAACATTTTTCAAAATGTCCTCGAATTCATTATCAAATTTTTTTAAAAAAAAATAGCTGCGACGGCAGCAGCTTCTTATATATATATATATATATTTTATTTTTTTTCCTCGTGTATAATCAAGAACATTTTATATGGTTATTGATAAGTCATAAAAATCAAAAATTTTAAACTTGCGATTTAAGTTGAGTAGTGATTGGGTCGATTGAGTTTTGTAAAGGAGAAGGTGAAGATGAAAAACAGAATTAAGGATAGGATATACTTATTAGTTTCGGTATAATCACAGATAAGCAAGGACAGTGGAATGGTTTAGTGGTGTTGTGTTTAACCGTGAGGTCTCGGGTTCGAGCCCGGCTATGGGCGTATTTTTTTAAAGGGCTTTAAAGGTAGTTTTTCCTTTTATTTATAATTATTATTATTATCATTATTTTTATTATTGTTATTATTTTCATTATTATGATTATTGTTATTGATATTATTATGATTTTTTTATGATTGTTATTATTAGTGATATAGTATTTATTATTAATATCATAGTTGCAAGAATTAAAAATATTACTAGTACTATTTGTATTATCATTATAATTATTAGAATTACCATTATAATTAGTATTATAAGTATTACCATTATTACTATGATTAATTTTATTGTATCATTAATGTATTATAATTATCATTGTCATTATTATTATTATTATTATCCTTATCAATACCATTTAAAAGTATTATGATTAAAATTATAGAATTATCAATGTTATTATTAGAAATTGTTATTAGGACTAACATGATAGTTATTATTATTATTATTACTAATAAAAGTATTAGTTATCTTTATTATTAGTATTACGAATTACGATTATAGTCACCAATATGAATAATATTATTATTATTAGAATTACTGACTAATCTTTTTTTGTAATTATTAGTATTGTTGTTATTATTAACCTAAGTATCATTTTAAACCATAACATTACTATTATTAGTATTATTATTATCAATAAGATTATTAATATTATTATGAGTAAATCATTGTTATCAAAACTATCATTTTAACATATAAATATTTTGTACATAAAATATACTCTTTATATATACTAAAAGTACATTAATATTTTATATACAATATATCAAACATATTAATAGTAATTATATAAATACTTACATATAATCAACTAATGATTTTAAATATAATACTAACCATATATATATATATATATATATATATATATATATATATATATATATATATATATATATATATATATTAATATAACTAAATATATAAATATTAAGCATTTTAAAGATATACACAAACTAAATAAATATAAGATATAATTTAAGATATAATATAAGTATACGTTTTAAAATGGAATTCAGAATAAATTCTACAAAACTATAAATATATAAATAATACATATTAATAAATGAAATTTTGTGATTTATAATATACGTATTAATAAAAACACAATTGATATAGGTTCGTGAATCCGAGGTCAACCCTACACTTGTTCAATATCGTCATATGTATTTTTACTACAAAATACATTAGGTGAGTTTCATTTGCTCCCCTTTTACTCTTTACGTTTTTGGGCTGAGAATACATGCAAATACTTTATTAACTGTTTTACAATATTTATATGCGTGAGTTTCATTAATCCCTTTTTAAATGCTTTTGCAATATATATATTTGGGACTGAGAATACATGCGTTTCTTTTATAAATGTTTTACGAAATAGACACAAGTACGTGAAACTACATTCTATGGTTGAATTATCGAAATCGAATATGCCCTTTTTATTAAGTCTGGTAATCTAAGAATTAGGGAACAGACACCCTAATTGACGCGAACTCTAAAGATAGATCTATCGGACCCAACAAGCCCCATCCAAAGTACCGGATGCTTTAGTACTTCGAAATTTATATCATGTCCGAAGGAGGATCCCGGAATGATGGGGATATTCTTGTATGCATATTGTGAATGTCGGTTACCAGGTGTTCAATCCATATGAATGATTATTTTTGTCTCTATGCATGAGACGTATGTTTATGAGAAATGAAAATCTTGTGGTCTATTAAAATGATGGAAATGTTTATTTATGTTAAACTAATGAACTCACCAACCTTTTGGTTGACACTTGAAAGCATGTTTATTCTCAGGTACGAAAGAAATTTTCCGCTGTGCATTTGCTCATATTAGAGATATTACTTGGAGTCATTCATGACATATTTCAAAAGACGTTGCATTCGAGTCTTTGAGTTCATCAAGATTATTATTAAGTCAATTATATTTGGATATATTATGAAATGCTATACATGCCTGTCAACTGTCGATGTAACGAAAGTTTGTCTTTTAAAAACGAATGCAATGTTTGTAAAATGTATCATATAGAGGTCAATTACCTCGCGATGTAATCAACTGTCGTGAGTCGTTTGTAATCGATATGGACTTCGTCCGGATGGATTAGGACGGGTCTCTACAGTTGGTATCAGAGCATTGGTCTTAGCGAACCATGTCTGCATTAGTGTGTCTAACTGATAAGTCGTTAGGATGCATTAGTGAGTCTGGACTTCGACCGTGTCTGCATGTCAAAAGTTTTGCTTATCATTTTGTGTCAAAAATTACCTGCTTATCATTCTTAGAGAATCACTTGCTTATCATTCTTAGTCTAGACACGTTTTACTGCATTGACTGCATGAATAATGTATAGACAAAATTCATATCTTAGCGTATCTGCTACTTCATATCTTAGCGTATCTGTTACTGTAACTTTGCCTGACAACTTCTGTAGATTCCCCCGTAACTTATGGGATTTTAGTATTATATATGCATATGTAAATTATGTATTACAGGGTACTAATCTACATCCTATAATCTATTTCTTATCGAAAATCCTTCATCTGATCGTACGAGATGAATCCTGCAACCAGTTCGAGTCCCTCAGATTCCAATAGCTATTCCGATAGTTATTCCGACAGCTATTCCGACATAGATGTTCACCTAAGCTCCGAAAACAGCGTCATCGACATGAATCAACCAATCAGCCGTTATCAATTCATCTGATGGGTTCGTAGTCGACTTAATTAATGGAAACGCGCAGAAGGTAATCCCTTCCACCAACCAAATTCACCTCTTGACAATGAACCTGAAGCGTTTACCGGCGAACCTGTTCGAGACACCATTTTCAGTCTCATTTCCAGGGTAACTCGACAAGATTATATTCTATCCACAATTCTGAACCTTACTCATCCGCTCGTTCCGACCGACAATCATCCTGGAGTAATAAGTCAACGAACTTCGCGCTCGAATAATCAATTCGGAGAATATGGTGCAAAATGTACCAGCTTCAGCAACATCACCGGCACCAACAGTACCATTAATAACAGCACCAGTACCATCAACAATCCATGCTTCAATATCATCATCTGTACTTTGAGTATGATCTTCGTTCTACGTATCGTTCTACCTCATTTTTCTTCGTTCGACATGGCGAATATGTAATCTCTAAAGTTTTAGAGATTATTTATTCTAGTTCCAACCGAAAAGCAAATGAGTTTAATATCATATTAACTCATTAAATCCATGAATACATCTGAAGAAAATATATATGTATATATATTTTCATAAAGATTGAAATTAAAAATTCTCTTGTACAAACTGTTAATGGTGAAAATATTTTAACGGGTAGGTAATACCCGAGGAATATTTAAATTTCACATTAATAAGTTACATTGTACGTTCTTCGAATCTGTTTCAACAGTCATATACTATCCTACTTACATCCACCGATATACAAATCCGTTCACCACAGAATAACCATATTCATCCAATTTCATATTTGGATTTTGATTTATCAGAATCCAACAAGTGGCATAATGAAGAAAACAGTTGACAAAATAAAATTTGTTAGAAACAAACAAATTAACTATGAGAAATTTTGTTAAGAATCCACGCTAACTGTTCCTAGCTAATTGTTCCTAGCTAACTGTTTATATTTTATTTATCGCAATTTAATTATCACAATTTACATTCTCGCAATTTTATTTATCGTCATTTAATTTCTGTTATTTACTTTACGCACTTTATTTATCGTCATTTAAATTTCTGTTATTTATTTTTACGCACTTTAAATATCGGGACACGTATACAAGGTTTTGACATATCATATCGACACATCTATATATATTATTTAGAATCACCATAGACACTCTATATGCAGTAATGATCGAGTTCTCTATACAGGGTTGAGGTTGATTCTCAAATAATATATATACTTTGAGTTGTGATCGAGTCTGAGACATGTACACGGGTCACGATATGAATTAATTAATTCATATATTATATATTAAACTATGTATGAATTATTGGACTGTTAACTGTGGACTATCGACTGTGGACTGCCAACATTGGACAATTAAAATGAATTAAAATACTGATTATAACATATGAAACTAAACAATTCTTCAAGTTTGCCACTTGATTTCGTCTTAAACATCATTTGTATCTTGACGATTACAATCTGCGTTCAAACCTTTCATGATTCTTGAAAACACCTCAATCTAGAGGATGAACCAACCACAAATCATCTACGGAAGAAAAGAATGATGCATATAGCTATTCACCTGAGAAACTCTCGGCAACTGAGTAAACGTTTAAAACGTGACTATACTAATTTCTTAGTGTTATTATTACCCAAAATAACTTTGCAATCCCTTTCCAAATTAGCAAATTTTTTTCACAGCTCCAGCAAGTCAACTTTGACTTTTCGTTTGAAACACCTTATTATAACCTTGATTTATATGTGTGCTCTTTTATTGTTACCGGGGAACCTTTTATTATATTCCACCATATTACCAGCAGATGTACCAACAACCTCGTTGCTCCTTGACTTAAATCTCTCCAACAAATCACTATATTTATCTATTGAAGTCTCATCATGTACTCATCCGTATATTGTAACAAGAATTGCCATACCAATTACCGGGAATCAGCCAATCTGTATTGTGAATCTCGCAACGTTTTCACATCAACAGTTATATGTATCCATATAATATTTATCTCTTAGAACTATGATCTTCCATTCTGAAATTCTGAAAAGCACCCAGTCTGCAAATTAATGCTCTGAATTTTGAAAAGTTGGATGAAGCAACAAAAACTGTAAATGACCTCAACAGCCAAAAGTTGATGATAAAGAATGGAGTATTGGAAATATTCAATAGAAAATTTAGTACCAAAAAGCGGGTTATGCGAAACTATGAAGGAAACCGTGGACAAATCACAAAGAATAAGTTTGACTTCAAAGAATCTAAATAATTCAATGCCTACTGAAGTCTTTAGCGAATATATTGCTCCTTACTCTAGACCCCTGCGGACAATAGTCTCCATCATCCTTTGATCTTAGATATTCAAAGATATTATCGTATCTTTCATTATAAATATCCTCCATATTTCTGAAGATATTTTCATAACTATTCTTATCTGAAATCAAGAATCTCTTTGTGCTATCAGTGTTACGTCATATAGAAACTGTTAGTTTCTATATTCTGTAAACTTTCGAGCTTAAAATATGAATGTTATTGAAGTAATGTTGGGAACTGATGCATGAGTTAGTATAATATAATGACACTTGATCAACGTGATTATATTACAGTAACTCATGCTGAGTTTTAATGAAACGTGATGATTCACAGACTCTAACATCATCATGTGCCATGTTACACAACTCTTGTATTCTATTTAAACCTCTAAATTATCAAGAAAATATTTCTTGATGATTCGGTCTTTTCCAGGGTATTCTAGTAATTTAACAAATCAAGATCGTGCCATTACCATTCCCTTCTTAGAAAATTAACAATGTTCATTCTAAAACTTATATCTGCGAATTCTGGACCATTACAAGAGATGCCCAATCGCAAGAAGAAGAAACGAAGGGACAAAGCTCCGAAATAGAAATTGGAGTATAAATCGCAGCAAATAAGAGGGAGTATTAACTGTGGATGACAATGATTATAGGAAACAGAAAGAGGGACACTAAAATATAAGGGGAGATATAAAGCCCGATAACAACGCATAAATTACAAATCGTGAATATCAATGTTTATCGCAACATAAATACACGGGAGAATTAAAAACACTATAACCCCTAGGGCGAAGTAAAAGAAAACAGATTCCTCCGGTGGAAGTTGAAAAAGGAGAATTATTGTTGCAATAATAAGGGTAAGGACAAGGATCAAAACTGGATTAAGCATTTTCACAATCTTTTGAATTTGGAAATTGAGTATAGGAATGGTGAGAATAATGGAACGGAAGAAGTTCATTTATAGTGAAAATACCAGACAGAGCAATCGAGACAGATGATCGCATTTAATTATAGAGATCTTATTTTCCATAAATCCCGAAGAATCAGATCTTATAGATTTCTAAGATCTTCTTTAAATCCCTTGAATTCCGGAATTCAACCCTGGTTACGTCAAAAGCTAAGACGCATCTTATTTTCTAGAACTCAACCATGACTAGTCAAAAGTTATGATGAAACTTGTCTATCCCATTTCATTATTAAGTGATAGCTTCACTCGTACCCTTCGAATAATTCGAATTAGTTTATCTTTATTATTCAATAATGATAAAACTTTATTTATCAACTCATATTCGTCATGAAAACATTTTTATTATTAACCATGACCATCTCACTCAAATTTCGGGACGAAATTTCTTTAACGGGTAGGTACTGTGACGACCCAGAAATTTCCGATCAAATTTAAACTTAATCTTTATGTAGTTCCGACACGATAAGCAAAGTTTGTAATGTTGGGTCTTAAGAAATCTTGAACTGTTTATATGGAACCATTTAACCTTCGACCATTCCCGACGATTCACGAACAGTTGATTGTAAATAAATGTATATATATGTATATATGTCTATATGTATATATGTATATAAATATATATAAACAAAAGTATAGATAATAAATTGAAATAATAAGATATAAATTAATCATCAGAATTGAACATATAATATACAAGGTAATAAGGAGATTTTTTTTATAAAACTATATATATATATATATATATAAATGTATATGATTTCTATAAATAAATATTATAATAAGTATATAGGAATATATATAAAAAAGTTTCACTATTACATATTATATATATAATTAATAAATTAAACATAATTAATAATATGTATTACTAATATATTAAATGCAAGTTGAAAATATAGTTGTTATAGTAATGTTATTAATTTTTTTATTATTATTATTAATATCAATGTTAGTATAATTAATATTATTAGTTCTAATGGGATATAAGTATATATAAAATTTGTTATGTACAACTTGTTACCTTATGACTATTATTAGTATTATCATTAATAATAATTATTATTAATATAACTAATATTATTAAAAGTATTATTAGTATTATTTTTAATTCTTATTAAAATCATTATTATATTATTATTACTCATATTATTATTATTATTATTATTATTATTATTATTAGTATTAATAGTATTATTATTATTATCATTTGAAATTTTGATTATTGATAATATAATTAGGTTTTATAAATAAAAAGCAAATATATATATATATATATATATATATATATATATATATATATATATATATATATATATATATATATATATAAAGAAATATGCCGATATAGTTATAGGGATATACAGCTACTTTCTTGAATCTAGCTACTTTCTTGAATCTGTTAAAAACCCCTTTCAACTTTATTCATTTTTTCTTCCTTCTGTACAATCGATTCCTTTCTTTGCTATAAAACAACCGCTTTTATCTATGGCCTGTCTCCTCAATTATTCGCATATCACAAACAAAAATTAACCACTTGTTATCTAATTAAACCTACTGCAATATGGTATCAGTCGATTGAAAATCTAACAGGTTATAATTTTTTTTTATTCTCCTTCGATACCTCTGTTGTGTATTTATTTTGCTCGATATTCGAAATCAAATTTTTTTTAAAAATCTAAAAATACAGAAGTATCCTAATTCACGTCTTGAATAATTCTTCTAATTCTCAGGTTCCAATTCGTCAAAACAAGTTCGAATTTGAGAGTCAAAGGTAAATCCTAAAAAGTCAAACCTATCTGTTCATCGTGAAATTCATACTCAGTTTTACACTTTAAGTTTAATTGATGATTCAGTTAGATTCTAACACTGATTTGAAACTTGTTTCGTGTTATAAACATTTTTCAAAACGGCCTCGAATTCATTATCAATTTTTTTTTTAAAAAATAGCTGCGACGGCAGCAGCTTCTTATATATATATATTTTTTATTTTTTTTCCTCGTGTATAATCAAGAACATTTTATATGGTTATTGATAAGTCATAAAAATCAAAACCGTAAACTTGTGATTTAAGTTGAGTAGTGATTGGGTCGATTGAGTTTTGTAAAGGAGAAGGTGAAGATGAAAAACATAATTAAGGATAGGATATACTTATTAGTTTCGGTATAATCACAGATAAGCAAGGACAGTGGAATGGTTTAGTGGTGTTGTGTTTAACCGAGAGGTCTCGGGTTCGAGCCCGGCTATGGGCGTATTTTTTTTAAAGGGCTTTAAAGGTAGTTTTTCCTTTTATTTATAATTATTATTATTATCATTATTTTTATTATTGTTATTATTTTCATTATTATGATTATTGTTATTGATATTATTATGATTTTTTTTATGATTGTTATTATTAGTGATATAGTATATAGTATTTATTATTAATATCATAGTTGCAAGAATTAAAAGTATTACTAGTACTATTTGTATTATCATTATAATTATTAGAATTGCCATTATAATTAGTATTATAAGTATTACCATTATTACTATGATTAATTTTATTGTATTATTAATGTATTATAATTATCATTGTCATTATTATTATTATTATCCTTATCAATACCATTTAAAAGTATTATGATTAAAATTATAGAATTATCGATGTTATTATTAGAAATTGTTATTAGGACTAACATGATAGTTATTATTATTATTATTACTAATAAAAGTATTAGTTATCTTTATTATTAGTATTACGAATTACGATTATAGTCACCAATATGAATAATATTATTATTATTAGAATTACTGACTAATCTTTTTTTGTAATTATTAGTATTGTTGTTATTATTAACCTAAGTATCATTTTAAACCATAACATTACTATTATTAGTATTATTATTATCAATAAGATTATTAATATTATTATGAGTAAATCATTGTTATCAAAACTATCATTTTAACATATAAATATTTTGTACATAAAATATACTCTTTATATATACTAAAAGTACATTAATATTTTATATATAATATATCAAACATATTAATAGTAATTATATAAATACTTACATATAATCAACTAATGATTTTAAATATAATACTAACCATATATATATATATATATATATATATATATATATATATATATATATATATATATATTAATATAACTAAATATATAAATATTAAGCATTTTAAAGATATACACAAACTAAATAAATATAAGATATAATTTAAGATATAATATAAGTATACGTTTTAAAATGGAATTCAGAATAAATTCTACAAAACTATAAATATATAAATAATACATATTAATAAATGAAATTTTGTGATTTATAATATACGTATTAATAAAAACACAATTGATATAGGTTCGTGAATCCGAGGTCAACCCTACACTTGTTCAATATCGTCATATGTATTTTTACTACAAAATACATTAGGTGAGTTTCATTTGCTCCCCTTTTACTCTTTACGTTTTTGGGCTGAGAATACATGCAAATACTTTATTAACTGTTTTACAATATTTATATGCGTGAGTTTCATTAATCCCTTTTTAAATGCTTTTGCAATATATATTTTTGGGACTGAGAATACATGCGTTGCTTTTATAAATGTTTTACGAAATAGACACAAGTACGTGAAACTACATTCTATGGTTGAATTATCGAAATCGAATATGCCCTTTTTATTAAGTCTGGTAATCTAAGAATTAGGGAACAGACACCCTAATTGACGCGAACTCTAAAGATAGATCTATCGGACCCAACAAGCCCCATCCAAAGTACCGGATGCTTTAGTACTTCGAAATTTATATCATGTCCGAAGGAGGATCCCGGAATGATGGGGATATTCTTATATGCATATTGTGAATGTCGGTTACCAGGTGTTCAATCCATATGAATGATTATTTTTGTCTCTATGCATGGGACGTATGTTTATGAGAAATGAAAATCTTGTGGTCTATTAAAATGATGGAAATGTTTATTTATGTTAAACTAATGAACTCACCAACCTTTTGGTTGACACTTGAAAGCATGTTTATTCTCAGGTACGAAAGAAATCTTCCGCTGTGCATTTACTCATATTAGAGATATTACTTAGAGTCATTCATGACATATTTCAAAAGACATTGCATTCGAGTCTTTGAGTTCATCAAGATTATTATTAAGTCAATTATATTTGGATATATTATGAAATGCTATACATGCCTGTCAACTGTCGATGTTACGAAAGTTTGTCTTTTAAAAACGAATGCAATGTTTGTAAAATGTATCATATAGAGGTCAATTACCTCGTGATGTAATCAACTGTCGTGAATCATTTGTAATCGATATGGACTTCGTCCGGATGGATTAGGACGGGTCTCTACATCATCAGTCAACAAAGAACAACCAGAGGAGTGCTCATTAAGGTATCTGGTAACATTAAAATCTCCCAAAATAAACCAAGGAGTCTTATTAGCAATTCTGCTTTGTATCTCAAGATCTCTCCAAACTAACCTTCTATCTTTTCCTTTATTGCAGGCATAAACAAAACTGCAGTAAATCTTAACTTTGGAACTTATTACCTCTATCAGACAAAAAATAACCTGACTAGTGCAGTAAAGAATCATCACATTCACCTTATTATCATCCCACCCTACAACTATTCTACAGCTATTAGGACTTAAGCTAACATTGGACTGCCACCTCCAATTATTAAACACATATGTACAGGCCTTTTGAATATTTTTATTCTTTAAGTGTGTTTCTAAAACAACACATATACTTAGATCTTCATCCTTTATTAAATTCTTCACTTCATTTTGTTTATCTAAAGTGCTCATACCTCTTATATTCCATGATGTTATCCTTAATTCTTTATTGAAATTCATCATTAACATGAGATAACAAGCCATCATCCATCCCCTCCAATTCATTTTCCAATACATTCTCTATACCATTGATAGCCACATCTTCACTAGTCCCATCATCTTCTGAAATTTCTTTTTGTTCCCATTCTTCTTTAAAGTATGCAAACATTTCAGAAGTCCAATCCTTAGACTCACTAAGGGTAGGTTGCTTCCTTTTCTTAATAAAACTATCCACCTTTAAAAGATCATCATTTACCACTCCTTCTTTCACTACTTCTTCTTTTTGACTAAGAACATCAAACTTATTGACACTAGGAAGCTTTTTTTGGTCTGTATTCAACATGCCCCTTACCAACCTGCACATTCTTATAAAAGTTTTTCCTTCTGACCTCCTCAAAACCTTCTTTGTCCATGTTTACCTTCTTCTTAAGGCTTTTTATTTCATTTTCAGTTCTAGGTCTGTCCTTACACTCATGAATACCATGCCCAAACACTTTGCAGTGGTCACAAATTATGGGCTTCCAGTCATATTCAACCACTACTTGTTTTGTGCCCTTGATATTCTTCTCTTTATCCTTATACTTGATTTCAACCTGATCCACAAACCCTTTTTCAGCCTCAACCTCCACCATGACCCTAGCAAAGCCAGCCCTACCACTACCTTTATGACACATACTTGCTGTAATAGTATCCATAGAAATAGGTTTACCAACCCTACTTGCTATAGCACTTAATCCTTGTATGTTCCATGCCTCTAAAGGAACCTCCTTCATCTTGATCCAAACTGGCATCTTAACAGGATCAACTTTTTTAATATGCAGGTCAGGGCTCCATTTTTGAACAAGTAATGGTTTCCCATTAACCATCCAAGGACTGCACTCAATGACCTTATTCATCCCCTGTTCATTATCAAACTTAAAGTAACAAACATTCTTACAGTCCATGATAATATCTTTAAGCCCAAATCTGCTCCACATTTTCCTAAGATTAAAGCTTAGAGCATTATAGGTCATGTTACAGCCTAAGGTATACCCACAAGCAGTTAAATTCCATTTCTTGCAGCTTTCTTCAACAAATTCCTCTTCAAATACCACATATTCATTACCATTATCATCCATAGTTGGAGAAATATAGGCTAAATTCCTATCATTCTCCCCATTACTCACAATATTAGCATAAGATTTTTTTGAAACATTTTCCTTTTCAATATTAGCAGTAGAATTAAAAGCAGAAATATCATCCAAAGTAACATGAATCTCCGTATTTACATTGCTAGATTCAACAATATGTACCTCCGGACTAACAACATCACATTCTGTGGTTGCAGTAACCTCTTTCTCACGAGCATCAACTGTATCAATAGATTCATCAGGTTGCTTCAATTCATCCTTCTGATCATGATCCTTATTCCTCCTGTGAGGATCATGTATAGAATCCCCAAACTTTCCAGGAACTTTTCCCTTACGAGTCGATTTCCTAGGTTTTGTGGTCATGATCAATACCTAAACAGTGATTGATTGTAAAATTGAATTGCCAGGAATGCTCGCCTCTCTTAGCTGGATTGATTTGTGCAAGGAATTGAAAAAATGGCGGGTAAAAATGGCAGATCTGGAAGAATAGTGATGTAACAAACTTTCCCCCTCAAATCGCCATTAGAGAGATGGAGATGATTTGTATTTTATTTGTTTATGAAATATACAAATATCCCCACCTACTTTTTTGTATTTATTAATATTGCACCTGCATTTCCCTCCTTTCCCTCTTTCATGTTCTCTTTACTTCACTAAAAAAAACCCTAGAAACTGAAATCGACTTGCAAGATGAACAAACACCATTTATACCCCAAAGATACATCATTTTCAACCATGTACAACAACCATCACTACCGCCACCGTCATTGACAGCAACCACAACCATTATTACGTACAATTACCATCACCACCCTCCATCCCTATCAACCTCCATCGGTGACATAAGTACAAAATCACATCAAGGTTTCTGATTAGATAATTATTATCGAAGCAAATGGATAAATCAAATTAATTAATGGAAAAACACACCCGGTGCAGCAACTCTGGCCTTGGATCCAACGAATCCATCTCAGATCTGACCAAAACGAAGAGCCAGAGATGGTGGTAATGCCGTCGGAGTAGGTGGTGGTTGTTGTTATTCATCCGCGTTAACTGATATTATGGTTTTCGAGTTAATTAGAGGTAAAAAGGTTGTTTGTATTAAACTTTGAATTAAAGTTTTGATTTGAAATTTGTAAGTAGAGATTAAGAAGATGAAGATGAAGCTATAAAGAAACTGAGTGAAGAAAGGGAAGAAAATGACTTACTTTGGTTTCTTTTATTTCTAAATCTCATAAAATTGATTTGATTTGAGGATTTGGATTATAATTGGTGATGAAATTGAAAATAAATTTGAGGATATTTTTTGACACTTTAATTTAATACTCTTTTTATGTTTTGAACAAAATGGAAAGTGATAAAATATATTGGGTAAAGGTTGAGATTCTAAAGGATATTTTTTGACACTTTAATTTAATACTCTTTTTATGTTTTGAACAAAATGGAAAGTGATAAAATATATTGGGTAAAGGTTGAGATTCTAAAGGATGGAGAAAAAAAAATATAAAACGAGTTGCTGTATTTGTGTATAGATCTACGTTTCACATCACTGGATTGATTGATAAATGTACACATTTGTTTATTTATGAACATGATTTGTGTTGATTTTAATTTAGTTTTAGTTTTAGGGTTTTGAATGGTATTAAGTTTGATTTTGATTTTAATTTGGGGATTTGATGATAATAAGATTTGATTATTAGGGTGTTTGTATTTTAAATTTATGGATTTGAAAAGATAAGTTGCAAACTCTCAAAAAGAAGAAGATGAAGATGAAATGGAAAAAGAAAGATGAAGATTTAAATGTTAAATCACGAAAATACCATCACATGTCTGGCATATGACAATTTTTAACGGAGGAATCAAACAAAAAACGTCACTTTGGCTATCCTTGCACAACATTTCAAAAATAATGACTATCCAACCTCAAATCAGCAACTATGTCTACCCAGGTACTACAAACCACATGGACTATCCGCCCAATTTTCTCTTCTATTTATTAGGGTTTCTGTGAATTAGGTCTTAGGTCTATTGAACTTCACTCCTATATTTGTGTATTTTTTGGGTTTTACTTAAACATAATGTCATTTGATCATATTTTGTTTATTTATTTGTTATCATTACCATTAGTTTTATTTTATTTAGGTTCTTAAACTGTTAATTCGTATATTTATTTATGTGAGTTTGTTCATTGGCTTTATAGTTATAGTTATATTTATCTGGTTCATAATTGATATCAGTAAACATATCTAATTGAAGGTAACTCGTCTCTGATAGCATATCTTTGTGTAACTGTTATTGTCAGATTCATTCATGGAACCTATTCAAGGGACTCGTGATGATTCCATCTTGTCAACAAAAGATGATAATGATATTATTAGCAGAATGCCAGATATAGTCATAACTGACATATTGAATCGTTTGCCAATACAAGATGCTGTAAGGACTAGTATCTTGGCGAAAAATTGGAGGCGTATGTGGACTAAGCTCACCCAACTCGTTTTAGATGATGATTTCATTCTCTATTTACAAAAGCGACACGATAAACAAAATAATAATGTAGGAGATGTTAATTGCTATGATGAGAGGAATATAAGTAGAAGTTTCTCTCATATTATAGGTCCCATTACAAAATTTGACCTCACTATACCGTATTTTAAGGTACTAGATGTCAAGAATCTGTGCGATAGGCTTCTGTTTTTATCTAGAAAAGGAATTATGGAATTCACCCTTAAGAATAGCAATGACGAATCGGTCGAGTTGCCCGCCTCTATATTCTCTTGTCTTAACTCATGTAAAGCTTTCTAACTGTAACTTTCCTCCAAGCTCCCCCTAGCTTTTGTGGTTTTCAAAATCTTTTGAGTTTGGATGTATCTCAGGTTACATTTGGTAGTGAATTTTGTGAAATTATCAAAATGAGCCCGTTACTTGAGATATTGAAAATAGGCGATGAAGATCCTATTCCAAATTTGAATCTATCTGAGCTTTTAAAACTTGAAAAACTCAAGATCATATCATTGCCATTGTATGCGATTGATTGTATGGATATCACAAACTCTTTAATCGTTCATGGTGGACCTTATCTTCCAGACCTTGAAGAGCTTTTATTGAGCTTCACCTATCCTGATGTAAGACCAAGTTGTGTGTTTATAATTAACATTACTACATTATGTTGCAGCAATGTTTTATTGTGAGATGTATGACATATAACTTTTCTTACAGGTTGACGTAGAAGAAGTAATTTCTGGAAAGTTGGTGTGTGAAACCTTTTCCCGTGTGAAGAATCTTACGTTAACCTTTGTAGATTTTGACTCCAGTGATGTGTTACCATTGGTTTATAAAATAATTTGGGGATTCCCAAATTTGCAGAACCTTACAATCCAAGTAAGTGAAGGATGCGTATCTATCATAAATCACATAATTAAACTTGGTAGTAACTAATTGTATGATGAAAACTATACAATTTTTTGTAGGGTTTAGACGAGTATGAAGATCGATCAATTGAATTAAGTACTTCAATCGGGCAGTTGCAACTACAGAATGTGGTGTTTGAGAATTTTGAAGGTTCATTGAATGAATTGTTGTTTATCAAGAAGTTACTTGCGTGTACTCCTCTGCTAAAAAAGATTACTATTCGTCCTGATCGATACCGACACTTTGATGGCCACGAATTTGCTGAATCATTGTTGAGTTTCGAACGAGCCTCAAGCATAGCTGAAGTAGATCTTGATATGTCTTAATCATGGTATCCTCCTTATTTTGTAATTGTGCAATTTTGTTTTGGATCTTTTGGCATGGAATGGAATGAAATTGTATTTTTTTTTTTTTTTCAATTGTGTTATGTAATTGTGCAATTGTGTTCTATTTTTGTGTGTGCTATTTAGTTCTTGCAGTAGTTTTGTTGAACATATCTAAACAAATGGACAGCTGCTACAAACTGTTGTAATTTGAATGTTTGAACACGTTAAACTGTTTGAACATCCATTATATATAGCACATGTTGAACATAAATGTAATACTCTTGACAAGTATAATTAGGTTGGAAATTGGAAATGAAATGAGTGCTTTAGACTTTTGAGGTTAAAGTTAAATAAGAGTCGCTAATTGGTGGTTTAAGTTTGTAAGCTTCAAGTTTTAGTTGTTTCAACTTTCAATGTTAAGTTCATTTCATTGCATGTCAAGAGTTTGTGTTTACTGTTACTCGAGTCTTATCAAGGTGATGCATGATGGCATCCTCAAACCAGACTGACATGGGTTGGAGAGCTGGTTATAACAGTAATAAATGGGTTAATATTACCACATCGACTCGATATAATCTTTTTTAGATATATGGCCAATTTATTTGCTTGAAAACTCACTTTAGAGAGTCATGACTCATGAGTAACTTCAGTATCTTAGATTGAGCTAATATTAATTTAGTATTTAGTGACAATTATTATAGAGCAAAAACCTAATGTACTGTAGTAGTTTGAATTTTAAATTTTGAATTTCGTATTAGCATGTGTGTTAGCTGTTACATTCATATGTGGCCAATTGGGCGGGTCTTCATATTAGCATGTGTCTTACTTTCATATGTGGCCAAATGGGCGGGTCGGGTGTTTGGTAATGGGTCATACAGGATTGCTGATCAAAACATGTAACATAAACGCTATTAAAAAAAAAAGAAACTAAACAACTCTAATATGAAATTGAAAAACCAAAGCTCAAATTAGCACTTAACACTATATACTAAAATCCATGAAGGGTTGATCGTTTTGGCCAAACCCACCCCACAAATGGGGTCAAAACGACAATAGTTGAGAAGGAGCAGAAAAAAATCAAACACCCCCAAATTTTGTCCAACTTTCAAATCCAGTCCCCATCTCAAGGGTGCAAAATGAAACTTATTATTTTAATTAAAAATCTTAACTAAACTTCACCCATATTTTCAACGGGACATATCTTTCCGCCCGCCTCTCGTTAAATTTTTTCGAACACACTGTTCAACTCAAAAAAAATCTTATGAACACAACGGGACTAACTATACGCAAAACGGACACTTCTAAAAAAACGCTAAATACCTCGGATATATTTAATACATACACACACCTAGTTACTAACTATTCTGTAAATACATAAGGCTCCGTTAACTATGAATGCGCAACCCAAAAGCCCCGCAGCATCGCGCGAGCCCGTTTTGCTAGTTATTACTATCACAAACATACATTAAAACTGGTAACCATCATTTCCAGATTTACAAAATGCAAGCATTCATTCAATCATTCATATAGAATGCAACTCAAACTCGTAGTCCTTTTTTTAATTTTCTATCAACAACAAATCATAAGTAAAATCTATCACTGAGGAACCGAAAAAACTAAGCACCCGTTATCCCAACGAACTTTAATCTCCTGTCCAACTTGTAACATCTTCCCTCTTATAATCTGACCCCATTTGCCTATCAAATTATAATAACTCCCGCGCCATTTCAACTTCATTAAATACACGTCACCCGTATCATCATCTCGAGCATTCACATTTATTTGGTGCTCGTTTCTTAACTGTTCTCGTGCTTGTGACGCCCAATACAAAAGAATATGATCGTCAACTGACTTCCCAGGTAATGTCAGAAACGGATGGTTTATGTCCACGTCAGATGATGTCAGCACCTTCCTGATTGGCCAATCGTCTTGCTGACTCATCATCACAGGAATTTCTGGTTCAACCACAATACGCTCGTACGGTACACAAAAGTTTAAGCATCCGTTAGCCCCACGAATCTTGATTTCTTTCCCTACCCCGAGTCCCTTTCTCTTCACAGTTTTTCCCCATTTTCCTATTAGGTTATAATAATTACCACGCCACCTCAGCTTCATTATATATATCTCTCCCGTATCTACATCACATGCGTTTAGGTTTACTTGTTCTTCGTTTCTTAAAAGCGCTCTTTGCTGAGGTGTCCAATGGACAAGAATATGATCTTCAACTGATCTACGTGTCAATGGTAAAAATGGATGATTCGTGTCCACATCAGATAAAGTTAGAACCTTTTAAATCCACAACTGATCTACGGGTTGTGTTTGTTGTACAGGTGGATTTTGCTGATCTGGCACAAAACTGCAATCCGAGTCCCTCAAGTTTTTAATTGGATTTTCGAATCCTTTTAATTGCATGATTTGGCATCCGTGTCCCCCCGTCTACCTGCCGTCTAAATTGACTGTTAAGTGCCGTCAAGTGATTAACACGTGATAGGCATTTTCGTCTTATTATTTCATTTCAAGACTTTTTTGCTCTGTTAGTCCTTAAGTTATACACGAAATTACAATCCGAGTCCCTCAAATTTTTAATTGGATTTTCGAGTCCTTTTAATTGCCTAATTTGACAATCCTAGTCCCTCCGTCTACCTGCCGGCGTTGATGCGCCACTAGCACCACCACCACCACCACCACCATCAATTGATGATTGCTATTCCTTTTAACAAACCCCCTTATCTTTAATATATACTCGTCTAATCATCTTTATCATTTAAACCTTCTGTGTAAATAAAATAAAAATACAAACTCAAACTCAAACAATAATTATCAACCTCGAACGATGTAATCAAATCATAAATAAAATAATGAAAGCTTGAGATCAACCCAAAATACCAGATCCGCAAAATTTCACTGTTTTTCTACCAAGTTTCAAGTTTTACGAATCCAAATTTGGTCCAGTAATGGGTCGTTCCAATTTTGATTTCATCTTGTTTTTAAATTTTAAATTTATATACTTATAAAGTAGATAAATAAAATTTACGGAGTATATTAAATTAAAGAAAAGTAAATATAATTATATTATAAGAATTTTTAAAGTAATTATAATTACAATTATATTATAAATTATAAATTAAAAATAAAGAAATTAAAAGATTTTTTTGCGCCAGTAATCTCTCGTTTTTAATGATTTGAGGGATCACCGTAGCTAAACATTTTAAAAATGGGGGACCAACAGAGCAAAAAAGGTTGAAATGAAATTATAAGACGAAAATGCCCATCACGTGTTAATCACGTGACGGCACTTAACAGCCAATTTCGACGGAAGGTAGACGGAGGGACGCGGATTGCCAAATTATGCAATTAAAAGGATTCGAAAGTCCAAATAAAATTTGAGGGACTCGGATTGCAGTTTTATGTATAAACGAAGGATCAACGGAACAAAAAAGTCTAAATACTTCTTTATGTTAATGTTTAATAACTAGAACACAAATAGTAATCTTTCTGTCACATGGCCACTTGGGCAGATACTAGAATCTAGATCCACATACTATAACAAAATGGATTAGAATTTAACTTTGATACGGGATTCACATGTTAACAAATTTTAATCTATATATATACCCACTTAATAATCATGTGAATGTTTGGGTGGGCTTATTATGTTAATACGTTTTAAAATATGCTTTTGAAATGACTAAAAGAGTATAATTAGCAAGTCATTATAATTATGGGTGTAAAAATACTAATTAAGAGTTTTAGTTTCTTGCTCCATTGTTTTATTAGCCAACTACAGTTATTGACTTCTGTGACGCCCCGTATAAAACCATCGTGTACGATTCGTCAACAACAGGATCTTTACACGATCAAGTACTACATGCTGTTTGAAACCAGTTTACATTCATAAAAAGATAGCGTTTACAAAAGATAACGTGACACAAAGGTCTTTACAAAGTCATTATTTGAAAATAACATAAGTTACGAATGCAAGATAAAAGTTCCATGATTGAGACATCTCTAACTAATGCAGCGGAAATCTAACACAGCAGGTCCATAACAGCAAGTCTAAAACACCAAGATAGCAAGTCTAACAGCGGAAGCAACATCGTCTAAGCACCTGAGAAATATACGCTTAAAAGTCAACATGAATGTTGGTGAGCTATAGTTTATAATCAGTAAAGTAATGTAGACCACGAGTTATCGTATTTAAAACAGTATGAAAAGTATATGCTTATCCGTGGGCACCCGGTAACTAACTTAACGTAATAATAATACCCCCTAAAAGTACACTTGGCGAGTGCGTATGTCCTCGAAGTATCAAACACCCGTTAAATGCTAGCGCGACTAGCCCGAGTGGGGATGTCAAACCCTATGGATCCATATCTAATATTCGCGTTCACCGGTTCAAAACCAATGATTAAACGTTATCGTGCTAAGGGGAATGTTTATGCCGTTATATAACCCACACATATGTAAAGTTTAAGTACTCGTGTCAAGTAAGTAAAATGTAAAAGCACATGTATTCTCAGTCCCAAAAATAGTATAAGTAAAAAGGGAAGCTATAACTGATAATGCTAAAAACGAACATATATTTCATAGCATTATTCCTCAAGAAAGACAAGCTTTTAGTTGCAATTGTTCTATTTACAAGTGATATTCGTTTAAATAATAAAAGGTGAAGACAAAAGACAGATTCGACGAATTAAAGACGCAAATGACCAAAAAGCTCAAAAGTACAAAAGACAATCAAAAAGGTTCCAATTATTGATAAGAAACGTCTCGGAATTACAAAAGTACAAGATTCAAAACGCAAAGTACAAGATATTAAATTGTACGCGAGGACGTTCGAAAATCCGGAACCGGGACCAGAGTCAACTCTTAACGCTCGACGCAACGGACTAAAAATTACAAGTTAACTATGTATATAAATATAATATAATATATAATTAATTATATTAATTATATATATATTATATTTATATATAAAAAACCGTCGGCAGAGAAAACTCCAAGGACTGAGCTGTAAATACTATCTCCGCGACTCGCGGAGTTTGAAGGGGTTTTTGCCGCGAGTCGCGGAGCCCCAAAATTCAACTCTGGCTATAAAGCAAACCGAATTCTGATCAAATTTGATATTCTATTTCTATCTCTCTCTCAATATATACGTAATATATATATATAATTTATATTTTAATTTTAATTTTAATTTTAAATCCTAATAATAAGGGTATGTTAGCGAATGTTGTAAGGGTGTAAGTCGAAATTCTGTCCGTGTAACGCTACGCTATTTTTTATCATTGTAAGTTATGTTCAACCTTTTTATATTAATGTCTCGTAGCTAAGTTATTATTATGCTTATTTAAAACGAAGTAATCATGATGTTGGGCTAATTACTAAAATTGGGTAATTGGGCTTTGTACCATAATTGGGGTTTGGACAAAAGAACGACACTTGTGGAAATTAGACTATGGGCTATTAATGGGCTTTATATTTGTTTAACTAAATGAAAGTTTGTTAATGTTAATATAAAGATTTACAATTGGGCGTCCCTATAAATTACCATATACACTCGATCGGACACGATGGGCGGGGTATTTATATGTACGAATAATCGTTCATTTAACCGGACACGGGAATGGATTAATAGCCACTAGAATAATTAAAACAGGGGTGAAATTACATTCAAGGGTAATTGGTGTAATTATTAACAAAGTAGTAAAACCTTGGTTTACACGCAGTCGATAACCTGGTGTATTCATTAAACAAAGTATTAAAACCTTGTTACAATTCGAATCCCCAATTAGTTGGAATATTTAACTTCGGGTATAAGAATAATTTGATGAGGACACTCGCACTTTATATTTATGACTGATGGACTGTTATGGACAAAAACCAGACGGACATATTGAATAATCCAGGACAAAGGACAATTAACCCATGGGCATAAAACTAAAATCAACACGTCAAACATCATGATTACGGAAGTTTAAATAAGCATAATTCTTTTATTTCATATTTAATTTCCTTTATTTTATATTTAATTGCACTTCTAATTATCGCACTTTTATTTATTGTTATTTAATCGCACTTTTAATTATCGTACTTTTTAATTATCGCAATTTTATTTTATCGCATTTTTATTATTCGCAATTTCATTATCGTTATTTACTTTATGCTTTAATTTAAGTCTTGTATTTATTTTATATTTTACATTAGGTTTTAACTGCGACTAAAGTTTTAAATCGACAAACCGGTCATTAAACGGTAAAAATCCCCCTTTATAATAATAATATTACTTATATATATATTTGTATTTTTATAAAAGTAAACTAATATAGCGTTGAGCTTTGTTTAAAGATTTCCCTGTGGAACGAACCGGACTTACTAAAAACTACACTACTGTACGATTAGGTACACTGCCTATAAGTGTTGTAGCAAGGTTTAAGTATATCCATTCTATAAATAATTAAATATCTTGTGTAAAATTGTATCGTATTAAATAGTATTTTCCTAGTAAAATAATAACTATTTTATATACACCCCGCTGCACATCAAGTATTTTTGGCGCCGCTGCCGGGGAATCTATCTTAAAAGCCGGAAGCGCAACGCTAATAATAAAAAAAAAAAAAAGATTTTTTAGTTTACTTTTATTAAAATTCGTTTTTGTAAAAATACGTTTTAAAAAAATATAAAAAGAAAAACAAAAATATAAGTATTTTTAAGATTTTGTTAAATATTTAAGTTTTATAAGTTTCTTTATTTCTATTTTAGTTTATAAAAATATAAGTTTTATTTTAAAATCTTTTATTTATTTAAAAAACAGAAAACATAAAATAAAAAAAAAAATAAAGAAAAACGCGTAAAAAATTGAAAGCTGTCAACTGAATTTCTGAACCCCGCGACTCGCGGGGTTTTCTTCTTTAATTGCCGCGACTCGCGGAGATCATCTGACACGCGCACAGAAGCCCTAATTCTGCATTAATTACGGGTTATTTTTAATTATTATTATTATTTAAACCTAATTATTATTATTATTATTATTATTATTATTAGTTTTAATTTTACTTTTACTTTTTATTTATATATTTTAGTTAAATTAGTTTTATTAAATTGTAAAATTAGTAGTTTTATAAAATAAATAATATAAAAATAATATTTTTATAAAAATTGTACTTTTTACAACTTTTTGTATATTTTTATATTTTGTCCCTTTTTAATCGTTGAAGCGTAATTTTTGTATTTTTAGCTCATATTTAATTTTAAACTTAGTTTTTGCTATAGTTATTTTTACTCCTAGATTTTTAGGCTTTGCCGTAGAATTCCTTAAGTGCTTTTTCTTTAGACTAAGATTTAGGTGCTTTAGAATTTTGCGACGCCTTTTTAAGTTTTAGTTTCTTTTTAAGTTATTTCCATTTGGGATTTAGTTTTTCCTTGTAAGCTTTAATATTTTTAGACACCTTTTACTATGTACCAATTATCATTCCAATTAGTAATTTCAATTTGCGATTATAATTTTAAGTTAGTTGTAGTAATAAAGTTAGGTTAGTTAAGTATTTTTAAGTTTTTATAAGTTTCTTTTATTTTTCAGTCACCTTTTATTTTTCAATCACTTTTTCTTTTTTCGACCTTTTGCGACGAACTCTTTTTCTTTCTTATTTCTCGCTATTCTAGTTTTAGGACTTAGAATTTTTTCTACTTCTTATCTAAATTTCTTAAAATTACGAAAATTTATTTTGAGTGGTTAAATTAATAGACATCAAAATTTTCTGGTTCGTAGTAATAGTTGGATTTGTACGTGGACCGGGTTATTGGAGCCAAACAGTCCTCAATTATATTGAGACCAAACGAATCCTGCCCCTCTGCTGCATCTTTTGGCTATTCGAAACGTGGGCAAAATCAGAAAAGTCTATTGATTGGATAACTTATTATAATTTTTCTTTCCTTTTTAAAACTAATAGGATATTCAGTGAATGCACCGAGCAAGACGTTCATCACCTTTTGTACGTTCACCACCTGTAACTCGATCAAGACATCGTTTAACAAATATAACCGCCGTTGATTTTTCTTTAGAATCGTCATCCAGTCAACCAAGTACTTCAGTTCAAATTTCCGATAATCCATTTTTTGAACCCAACCTCACAATTGAGAATCCAGAGAATATTCAGGAACGGTTCGTAGATCCTGAACCACTAAACTTTCCTCCGGAACCACCAATCATTCAAACAGAGATTGTTGAGGAACGAACTATTAAATCAGAATCATCTAGTGATACCGATTCAACAAATTCAATTATGGAGAATCTGGAACCTTTAAGTATGGAAGACCGAATGAGAGCTAAACGCACTGGCCAAGGTCACGCAATTACTCATCCAGACATTAATGCGCCAGATTATGAAATCAAAGGACAAATTTTACACATGGTGACTAATCAATGCCAATTTAGTGGTGCGCCGAAGGAAGATCCAAATGAACATCTACGTACCTTTAATAGGATTTGCACACTATTTAAAATCCGAGAAGTGGAGGATGAACAGATATATCTCATGTTATTTCCCTGGACTTTAAAGGGAGAAGCCAAAGATTGGTTGGAATCGTTACCTGAAGGGGCGATCAATACATGGGACGTTTTAATTGACAAATTTCTTAAACAATTCTTTCCTGCATCTAAAGCCGTAAGACTTCAAGCAGAAATTGTTACGTTCACACAGAAACCAAATGAAACTCTATATGAGGCGTGGACAAGATATGGAAAGTTATTAAGAGGATGTCCGCAACATGGTTTAGACACCTGTCAAATAGTACAAATATTCTACCAAGGATGCGACATCACTACAAGAAAAGACATAGATATAGCAGCTGGTGGTTCTATTATGAAGAAAACCGAAACTGATGCTTACTAAATTATTGATAATACTGCTTCCCACTCACATGAGTGGCACCAAGAAAAAGATATCATTAGATCATCTAAAGCAGCTAGAGCCGATTCTAGCCATGACTTAGATTCCATTTCCGCAAAGATAGATGCTGTGGAGAGACGAATGGAAAAGATGACTAAGGATATTCACTCAATACGAATTAGTTGTGAGCAGTGTGGAGGACCACATTTGACAAAAGATTGTCTCAGTATTGAATTAACAATGGAACAAAGAGAGAATATTTCATACATAAACCAAAGGCCTGGAAATAATTATCAGAATAATTATCAACCGCCAAGACCGATTTACAATCAAAACCAGAATTATAACCGAAATATTCCATACAACAACCAACAAGTTCCTAGCAATCAACAAGTATCCAATAATACTTACAATCAGCAAAGACCTAATTTTCAAAACAAACCACCACAACAAACCGATGATAAAAAGCCGAATTTAGAAGATATGATGACGAAGCTAGTTGAAACTCAAACGCAGTTTTTCACATCTCAGAAACAAACCAATGAACAAAATGCTCAAGCATTTAGAAATCAACAAGCTTCTATTCAAAATCTGGAACAAGAAGTAAGTAACCTAGCAAGGTTAATAGGTGAAAGAAAACCGGGAAGTTTACCTAGTGATACAAACGCTAACCCCCGGAATGAAACAGCTAAAGCCATTACCACAAGAAGTGGTACAACACTTAAACCACCTGAAATACCTGTAACTTCTAATGAAACTATTCCTACTCCACAAGAACCACAACCTGATCAAGATAAGGAAAAAGAACCGGTAGTTGAAAAGGTTAATGAAGATAACACAGTTAAGGATAAACCTTATGTTAAACCATACCAACCACCACTTCCTTACCCAAGTAAAATGAAGAAAGAAAAACTTGAAGCCGAGCAATCCAAATTCTTGGATATGTTTAAACAGATAAATGTAAATCTTCCTTTCATTGATGTGATTTCAGGAATGCCAAGATATGCTAAATTCTTGAAAGATCTAATCTCAAATAGAAAGAAAATGGAAGAACTCTCGGCTGTTACTATGAATGCTAATTGTTCAGCAGTGCTGTTGAATAAGATACCAGAAAAACTATCTGATCCAGGAAGTTTCACAATTCCATGTTTTCTGGGTAGTCTTAGTTCAATAGAAGCATTGGCAGACTTAGGTGCTAGTATAAATTTAATACCGTATTCACTATACACTAAACTAGACCTTGGAGAATTGAAACCAACCAGAATAAGCATACAACTAGCCGATAGATCAATAAAATATCCTAGAGGGATAATGGAGAACATGCTAGTTAAAGTTGGTAATTTAGTATTTCCAGTAGATTTTGTTGTTCTGGACATGGAAGAAGATTCTCAAGTTCCTCTCATATTAGGAAGACCATTCTTAAACACGGCTAAAGCAATGATAGACGTGTTCGGTAAGAAACTGACCCTAAGTATAGAGGATGAGAGTGTTACCTTTTCAGTTGATAGAGCAATGCAACAACCACAATCTGCAGATGATACATGTTATTATATTCAAACTATAGATGCACATGCAGAATTATTAGAAGAATTTCCAGAATTACAAGGAACAGGAGAATGTTCTTTAGGAGAAGGTAATGAACCAATTGATGAAGCTGAAATGTTAGCTACACTTATAGCTAATGGATATGAACCAACAACAGAAGAAATTCAAATGCTAAAAGAAGAAGACAGATATCGATATAAATCATCGATAGAAGAACCTCCGAAATTAGAGTTAAAGCCACTTCCAAACCATTTGGAATACGCTTATTTACATGGTGAATCTGAATTACCTGTAATAATATCATCTTCTCTTACTGAAAATGAGAAATCACAACTCATTTCTGTGTTGAAAGCTCATAAACCAGCCATTGCATGGAAGATTCATGATATTAAAGGAATAAGTCCTTCGTATTGCACACATAAAATCCTTATGGAAGAAGGTCATAAAACGTATGTGCAACGCCAACGAAGACTAAATCCTAATATGCAAGATGTAGTTAAGAAAGAGATTATTAAACTGCTAGATGCAGGTTTGATATATCCAATTTCTGATAGTCCATGGGTAAGCCCAGTTCAATGCGTGCCTAAGAAGGGTGGCATGACTGTCATTACAAATGAGAAAAATGAGCTTATTCCTACTAGGACTGTAACAGGATGGCGTGTATGTATTGATTATAGAAAATTAAATGACGCCACCAGAAAAGATCACTTTCCCTTACCTTTTATAGATCAAATGTTGGAAAGATTAGCCGGAAATAGTTACTATTGTTTTCTAGATGGATTTTCCGGATATTTTCAAATTCCAATAGCACCCGAAGACCAAGAGAAAACCACATTCACGTGCCCTTATGGTACTTTTGCTTACAAACGCATGCCATTTGGACTTTGTAACGCCCCTGCAACCTTTCAAAGGTGTATGATGACGATTTTTCATGACATGATAGAAGAATGCATGGAAGTATTCATGGATGACTTTTCAGTCTTCGGTGATACATTTAAATCATGTCTAGTTAATCTGGAACGAATGCTAATTAGATGCGAAAAATCAAATCTAGTACTTAATTGGGAGAAATGCCATTTCATGGTTAAAGAAGGCATCGTTCTTGGACATAAAATTTCAAAAGAAGGAATTGAAGTGGATAGAGCTAAAGTAGATGTAATTGCTAAACTTCCACATCCCACCAATGTTAGAGGAGTTAGGAGTTTTCTAGGGCATGCCGGTTTTTACCGACGTTTTATAAAAGATTTTTCTAAAATTGCCACTCCAATGAATAAACTCCTAGAAAAGGATGCGCCATTCATCTTTTCAGATGAATGTATCAAATCTTTTAATATTCTTAAAGAAAAACTCACTAATGCACCGATCATGATAACACCAAATTGGAATCTACCATTTGAACTAATGTGCGATGCAAGTGATTTTGCAATGGGAGCCGTTTTAGGACAAAGGATTGAAAAACGATTTCAACCTATATATTATGCTAGTAAGACATTACAAGGAGCACAAACGAACTATACAACTACTGAAAAAGAACTCCTTGCTATTGTCTTTGCTTTTGACAAATTTCGATCATATCTCGTTCTAGCAAAAACGGTGGTCTATACCGACCATTCTGCTCTTAGATACCTATTTTCAAAACAAGATGCTAAACCAAGATTAATCCGTTGGATCTTACTCTTACAAGAGTTTGATATTGAAATCCGAGATAAAAAGGGAGCAGAAAATCTCGCCGCTGATCATCTTTCTCGTCTTGAAAATCCCGAATTAGAAGTTCTAAATGAATCAGCCATACAAGACAACTTTCCTGATGAATATCTATTGAAGATAGATTATAAAGAAATCCCATGGTTTGCAGACTATGCAAACTACTTAGTTTGTGGATTCCTTGAAAAAGGATTATCATACCAAAGACGAAAGAAATTCTTCAGTGATATAAAACACTATTTCTGGGAAGATCCACATCTGTTTAAAAGTTGTCCCGATGGAATAATACGCCGATGTGTATTTGGAGATGAAGCTAGTAAAATTTTAAACCATTGTCACACAGGACCAACAGGAGGGCATTATGGGCCTCAACTAACAGCAAGAAAAGTTTATGAAGCTGGATTCTATTGGCCTACAATTTACAAAGACGCACACCTTCTTTGCAAATCCTGTGATGCATGTCAAAGGGCCGGAAAAATAAGTCAACGTGATGAAATGCCACAAAATGTCATCCAAGTATGTGAAGTATTTGACATTTGGGGTATTGACTTTATGGGTCCATTTCCAAAATCTCATAATAATCTATATATACTCGTAGCCATTGATTATGTATCTAAATGGGCGGAAGCACAAGCTCTCTCAACTAACGATGTACGAGTTGTAGTTAACTTTTTAAAACGTCTTTTTGCAAGGTTTGGAACACCGAAAGCTTTAATAAGTGATCGGGGTACTCATTTCTGTAATAATCAACTTGAGAAAGTTCTTAAAAGATATGGAGTAACTCATAAAATCTCCACCGCATATCATCCACAAACAAGTGGACAAGTTGAAAATACCAACCGAGCTTTAAAACGTATTCTAGAGAAAACCGTAGGATCAAATCCGAAGGAATGGTCCATTAAATTGGAGGATGCACTCTGGGCTTTTAGAACAGCCTACAAAACTCCAATTGGAACCACACCTTTTAGACTTGTTTATGGAAAAGCATGTCATCTTCCAGTAGAAATTGAACACAAAGCATTTTGGGCTTTGAAGACATGTAATCTTGATTTACATGAAGCCGGACGTCTACGATTAAGTCAACTAAACGAATTAGAAGAATTAAGACATGAAGCATACGAAAATTCGTTAATCTATAAAGAAAGAACGAAGAAATGGCATGATAAAAGAATCAGAAGTTCAAAAGAATTTAAAGAAGGAGACAGAGTTCTTCTTTTCAATTCACGATTCAAGCTATTTCCTGGAAAATTGAAATCAAGATGGTCTGGACCATTCATAGTCAAAAGAGTTTTCCCATACGGAACGATAGAATTAATAAATTCAAATGGGATAGAATTTAAAGTTAATGGTCACAGAGTTAAACATTACATACATGGTCCGATGGAAGTCGACAACGAAGTTAATCACAATTTCGACACCACAGCTAACTAAGTGTGGGGAGAATCAAGTCTTTAAAGGATAATATATATTTCTGTTAGAATTAGATTGTCTGTTTTCGTGTAGTTCTCGAAAATGGAACACGTATGGTCTTTCCCTAGCAGACCCTAAAGAACTAGTCTTCTCCCCCCATTCTGAATTTTTATTTTTTTTAGGTTTTTACAAAATGAAGACTGCCTGTGAACTAAACCATGGTCTAATGCTACACGCTTTGATCACTAAACGTAATAATGACATACTACCGAGTGAATTAGTATCAGTAATCAGAGAAAGAATGGACGGAGTTAGAAAAAAATCCAGATGCGAAGATAATAAGTTACAATTTGGTAAAGGAAAATCAAAATCCGCAGTGAAAAGAAGAGCACGACACCTAGAAAGATGTCACAAATGCGGAAAATGGTCACATGGAGGTAAATGTTCAAATAATCAAACCTATTCAAATACCGAATTTGTTACTTTATGCAGAGACGGACCGTTCATATGTTTAGAAGAAAAGACACTGAATGCTCGAGGTTACGCCTATGCAGCCATGGAAAACCAATTAAACCGACTATCTTATGAATGGAATAGATCATATAACTAAGAAATCTATTTCACAGGTATGTCTGTACAGTTTTTATTTTTATTTTTATTTTTAACCTTTTGATAATAAACGCTAATTTGTTCGCTAAAAAGTATTAAATTGGTATTGAATAAAATTAGGTTTGGCGACCGAAATTATTGATATCATTCAAAAATTTATTACATCACTGCGAAATTTAACGTTTATTCTTAAGGTATAAATATCTTTAATCAATCAACCCAAAATATTTCAAAAATTCGTCATGAGTTAAATTAGGTCTTGGAACCGAAATTACTTTACCGAAAAGAGGGGCGCATATTTTTGATAATATTTGATTGATTAAAGTGGGATAAAAAGAAAAAAAAAAAAATTTTAATTTTATTTTTACCATGTTTTTAAAATTAATATTTAAATCTTAAATTAATATTGTAAACTTTGTAAAAACAATATATTTAAAATTGTAAATATTTGAAAAATTAATATAAATTTGGTATGAATTTATAATATAATTTTTTTAAAAAATTAAGTTTGGTGTGAATTTTTAATTTTTAAAATATGAAATTTTAATTGTATGCATTTCAAATTTTAAGTTTGGTGTGAATTTTTAATTTTGAATTTTTAATAATTTTGAATTTTATATTTAAGTTGTGTGAATTTAAAAACAAAAATTTACTTTATCTCATTAAGTTAAGAATATGATTTTTAAAATTCGTCGTAAGTTGAAGACTAGGTCTTTGAACCGAAATTGCTTTACCCGAGGGAGGGACGAGAACTTTTATTATCATTATTTTTAATCTTATTGATTTAAAGTATGCCAAAAAAATTAAAAAACCCAAAAATCTTAGCTTTTAAAACAATCGCTACAAAAAGACAAATTTTAAAATTTTGTCGAGGGACGGACTAGGACATCGATCCGAAACGACCTCGTCCTAAATAACAAGGGAAACAAAATTTTAAAATTAATTTCTTAATTGTTTTCAAAAGTTAATGATTATAAAAAAAAAAAAAAAAAAAAAAATATACCAAACTCCGCGAGTCGCGGAGTTTGGAGGGTATTTTGCCGCGACTCGCGGAGGGACCAAAACCCAGAAAAAAAAAATAAAAGAGCTGCACGAACTGATCAACTCCCACACACAAAAACACCCGAAAACTGCAGCGAAAATACTCCGAAAATACACCCAAAAACACCCCAAAAATCCCAATTTTTAACCGTTAATCACCAAATTTTTTGCTAAAATCATGTTGAGAAGGATGCTATCTAAGAATTACTCAAGAAAAACGGTAAATTTCTACACCTAAACACCATTTAATTCGAAATTAGGTGTTCTTGAGCTATTTTTTCCCCAATTTGATTTTGATGCTTTTTAGTGTAATTAAGCTTAAATTGTTTATGTATTATGCTTGTATAACCTAGATTGATGCTGTTTAACATGATTAGAAGCCTTAAACTTCAAATTTTGAGTAATCTAGGGTTTGTGTTCTTGAGCAAATTTGGGGCTTTTTGATATAAACAGGTTATGGCCGATTTTTGTCATGAATTGTTGCTAAATTGAGTAGTGTAACATGTCTAGGTAGTTAAATGATCCAAACTTTGAGCCTAAACATGATTTTGAGAATTAAAGTGGACTTTTTCAAGTCTAAAAATTCATGAACTTGATTTTTGAAAGATAATGCCATTTGAGACTTGTTTGATTGCTAGTAATGATTATTTTGACATGTTATTTGAGTTGAATGCTTATGAACTTGGCGAAAATTTTCGTATATGCTTATTTGAAAAAGTGTAGATTTGATAAAAATGTGAAAATAAGCTTAAGTTTGATATAAATTGATAATGTCATTGTAATTATTTTGATTGATGATTTTGCTGACACTAATGCATATTTGGATGCACAAAATTTGTGTTTGATGTGTTTTGCAGAATGAAAGGGGTGAATCTTCATCCCAAACCCGCAATGCTCCTGCTGAGAATTTGGAACAACAGGAGGTAGATAACTACTACAAGCAGGATGTACCTCATCCAGTCATGACCTTTTCCGATATGCATTTGGAAGAGTTGCACCCGAACCTGAGATTTGACAGACTTTGGATAGATTATCCAAAATATCAACGGGGTTTGCATACTCTTCATTCCAAGGTTGTTGAGGTACCGAGGGTCATAGAATGGGGACCCTTAGAAGCTGTAGAATTGGCCGGGCCAATTAGGGAATTACTTGTACAGAGGTATGGTAATTCTTCTTTTAATGACTGGATATGTTTATTCACCATACGCAGACCTGTATATAAAGTATGGTGTGAAGAGTTGTTATGTAGTATGGTGTGACGACCCGGAAATTTCCGACCAAATTTAAACTTAACCTTTATATGTTTCCGACACGATAAGCAGAATTTGTAATGTTGAATCTCAAAAAGTTTGGAACTACATTCATGTAATCAATTACCCTTTGACCGTGTTCGACGATTCACGAACAATTATGTGTATATAGATATGTATATATAATATATAATATTAACTGAAAACATTAACAAAGTATTAGATATATGATACTTTACATGAACATATTTGTTTCGATATATTTATCGACAGAATTAAGAGATAATATCAAATAATTGAATTATCAGATACATTATGATATGATTACGGGCCTATGTTATGAGGTCCACTGTGATTTAAGAAATCTATTCTTTTTGACAACTCAATACTTAACCAGTATGATAAAGATAACGATATTTATATTTTATTTTATTAAATATATAAAATGATTTAAATTAATATTATATATATTTTTTATACGCGTATTATACGTACATAGTTTTATACTTTTACTATACTTTAACTTTACCTTTACTTTACTTTTACTTTACTTTAACTTTAATAATTCATACTTTAATAATTCACTTTAATAATTCATACTTTAATAATTTACTTTAATAATTCATACTTTAATAATTCACTTTAATAATTCATACTTTAATAATTCACTTTAATAATTCATACTTTAATAATTCACTTTAATAATTCATACTTTAATAATTCACTTTAATAATTCATACTTTAATAATTCACTTTAATAATTCATACTTTAATAATTCACTTTAATAATTCATACTTTAATAATTCACTTTAATAATTCATACTTTAATAATTCACTTTAATAATTCAAAAATCTATTATAAATAGAATTCAATAGGTTTCATTATTTCATAGAAACTTGAAAATATATTTCTCTAAACTCTCTCAATCGAATTACATATATATATATATATATATATTTACTTAGTATTATTTCAAGATATTATTAGTATACATAAAATACTACGACGGAGTTATATTCAGACGATTTCAAAATAAGTTTTCAAATGGGATAGAGCTAAGGAAATTATGGGTTATAGCTATGAAGGTTATGGGTATTGATCGAGGGTATTGCTCGTGAGGTCAACCTAACGTGTATCATTTTCGTTGCGTCTACGTACTTTCCTGCAATATTGAATCACAATATTGATACGTGAGCATTCATATCTTATCTTTTATATATTAATAGTATATCCCTAACTAGTGCTCGAGTATATATGATTATGCATGTTTGTATGCTTAGTTTCGTCGTTAAATAGTTTATGATAAATCACGAATTTGATACATATGCTACTGAGATAAGTTATATGATATGCATGTCGTTGAAAAGCTGAAGAAAAAATTAATAACTTTTCATTTAGAAATCGTGTGGTTTCGATGAACGGATTAAAAGATATGGTCAACTGAATTATCATTAATTTTAATATTATTATTAAAACGATTATTATAACTGTTATCAGTTGATGTTATTGCTAAAATTATCTTTATTACTAAAAATTAATATTTTTATTGAAACTATCATTTTATTATTTTTATCATTATCATTATTATCAATATTATTTTATCAAATAAATATGCGTACAAAGATATTTTTACCACACGTAATGTAATTACATTAATAATACATACCACTATATTTTTATGATATTAAGTGAATTTTATAAATTTTATTACTTGAGATATATAAAAGTATATTTTTATCATATATGAATTTTAATATAAATTTTTATTTATTAATAAATGACTTGTATTATTTAGTATAATAAGATCTGATAAATATAATTAAATATATAAAACTACTATATATAAGTTATATAATAAACATGTATAGATTTTGGAAGTCATTTTGGGACAAGTTGACTTTTGTTGACTTTTGCATGTCGGTCTCGAGCATTAGGATTGTGATACACTACGACTTGACCTAAATTGTTACACAGATATTGACCAACATATAAATATATATACTTAATATAGGTTCGTGAATCCGAGACAAACCCTGCACTTGTTCAGTGCCGTCATATACATAATTGCTACGAAATACAGTATTGTGAGTTTCATTTGCTCCCTTTTTAATTGCTTTTGCAATATATATTTTTGGGCTGAGAATACATGCGCTGTTTATTAAATGTTTTACGAAATAGGCACAAGTACTAAAACTAATTCTATGTGGGTTTAAACCAGAAATATACCCTTAGCTTGGTAACATTAAACTACTTGTCTATGTACGGTAGGCGCGAATCCTAAAGATAGATCTATTGGGCCTGACAAACCCCATCCTGACTATGGGATGCTTTAGTACTTCGAGGTTATTTTAAACACACCTGATCTGGTGTACTTCAGAGGGTAAAACATGAACGTTAAGGCTTGTTACCGAGTGCCTACAACTTATAGAATACTTTTATACACTTGCGAGTGTACATATATTTATAAACGGAAATCTTGTGGTCTATTAATATATTTAAATGATTGTTATGATAAACCTATGAACTCACCAACCTTTTGGTTGACACTTTAAAGCATGTTTATTCTCAGGTGTTAAAGAAATCTTCCGCTGTGCATTTGCTCATTTTAAGGATATTACTTGGAGTCATTCAAGACATACTTTGAAAGACGTTGCATTCGAGTCGTTGAGTTCATCAAGATTAATATTAAGTCAATTATAGTTGGATGTAATATGAAATGGTATGCATGCCGTCAATTTTTGATGTAAAGAAAGTTTGTCTTTTAAAAACGAATGCAATGTTTGTAAAACGTATCATATAGAGGTCAAATACCTCGCGATGTAATCAACTATTGTGAATCGTTTATAATGTATATGAACGGGTCCTTTCAGTTGGTATCAGAGCGGTGGTCTTAGCGAACCAGGTCTTGCATTAGTGTGTCTAACTGATAGTTGTTAAGATGCATTAGTGAGTCTGGACTTCGACCGTGTTTGCATGTCAAAAGTTTTGCTTATCATTTTTAGTCGGAAATCATCTACTTACCATCCTTAGGAAATTACCTGTTTATCATTCTTAAATCTAGACGCGTTTTCCTACATTTATTGCATAATAGTGTATAGACGAATTCTTATCTTAGAATATCTGTTACTGTGAACTTTGACTGACATCTTTCAAAGATTCCTCCGTAATTTATGGGATTTTGGTATTATATATACAAATGTAAATTATGTATTGAAGAATACCAAATCTAAATTCTACAATCTATTTCATACCAAAAAAAAAAATTCTTTCCCTGATCATACAAGATGGATCCCTCAACCAGTTCGAGTTCCTCGGATTCCGACAGCTATGCCGATATGGATTTCCACATGAGCTCCGAAAGCAGTGTGACCAGAATGGATCAACCAATTAGCCATCATCTATTCTGGATGAATTGGGGATGGGTTCGTAATCTACTTAACCATTGGAGACAAGAAGAAGGCGATCCCTTTCATCCACCACATTGCCCTCTTGGCAATGAACCTGAAGCACTTACCGGCGAACCTGTCCGAAACACCGTTTTCTCTCTCATTTCCAGAGTATCTCGTCATAATTGTATACTACAGCAAATTCTAGATCTTATTTATCCGCTCGTCCGAACCGACAATCACCCCGGTGTAATAGAAGAAGTCAACGAGCTTCGCGCTCGGGTAGTGGCTTTGGAGAATATGGTGCAAAGGTTACAAACACCAGCAGCAGCACCAGCAGCATAACCAGTACCACCATCAACAACATCAACAGTACCATTACCACCACCAACAACAACCGCATCGCAAACCTCAACTTCACAATCTGTCCCACGAGCATCGACGTCATACGCCATGTAGATAACAAGGAATACCACAACGATGAAGTATTGATTCATAACTTCATTGGGGAAACATTCTACGGCGATTATGTAATTTCTAAAGTTTAGAAATTATCTATCCTAGCCTTAACCATAAATCAAATGAGTTTAATTTAATATTAACTCATTAAATCAATATTACATCTGAAGAAATATACACATATATATTTCCATAAAGACTGTAATAAAATTCTTTTGTACAAAATATTAATTGTGAAATTTTTTTTAACGGGTAGGTAATACCCGAGAGATATATAAATTCACAATTAATATGTTACATTCTTCGAATCTGATTCAGCAAATCATCCATTATACTCCCTATTTTCACAACAATATACATTCTTTTATAGAAATCAAAACAACCATACTCATTCAAAATCTAATTACATATTCTGATTTTGAAATCTCAGAATTCGATTCAAGATATAACTGAAATCATCACTCTTAGATTCCTACATCTTTCAAAACTATACTTTGACTTCAAAACTGTCCTAGAACCTCATTTCTATTCATGGAACTCACAAAAAATATTTGTATCATTCAAAATATTAGAACATCATATGTATATTAACAATTACAATATGTGTTCAAACACTTCAAAATTCCTAAAGACATGCGAGATGATGATCCAACCACATATTACCCACTGTCATGCATCTGAAAAGCTCTCGAAACCAAAGTTATAGTTTAACACGTATCCGTGTCAGATCCTTTGATATTTATTACCAAATATAATTTTTCAATCTCTTTCCAAAATAGACAGTTTTGTCACAGCTCCAGCAAATCACCTTCATTTGTTTATACGAATAAACCTTATTATAACAATTACCCCTTCATCATTGTTACCGGGGAACCTTTCATATCTCGCCACATTAGCAGTAAACTTATCAAAAACTTCATTAACCTTCGACTTAAGCCTCTCCGAAAATCCACTATACTTATTCATAAAAACCCATCATGTACTCACCTACATCCTGTAACAATAATTGTCACACCAACTACTGGGAATTAGCAATCAGTATTTTGAATTTTGCGACAATTTTACGTCAAAAGTTATACATATAACGTCTATCACCTAGACCTACATACTTCGAATGTGAATTTTCTGAAAAACATCCCAAACTATGAACTAGTTCTCCGAAATTGGAAAAATGTTGATGAAGCAGCAAAAACTGTAAACGACTTTAACAGTCAAAAGTTTGATGATAAAGAATAGTATGGTGGTAAAGCTGAGAAAAAGAGAAGGTTTGAAACTGGAAAACGGATTGAGCAGACCATGAAGGAGGCTGTAGACAAATCACAAAGACTAAACCTGCCTTCAAAGGATCCAAATGATTCAGTGTCTACTGAAATCGTTAGCAAACAACTTACTTCTTATTCTAAACCTTCACAGACAAATCTTCTTCATCATCCATATTATCGTATCTTTTATTATAATATCTTCGATATTCCTGAAGATATTTTCACAACTATTCTTATCCGAAATCTTTTATCTCTTCGCAATATCTGCGTTACAACATAAAAAGAAACTTTGTTAGTTTCTAAATTCTAAAAAAAAAATTGAATTTAAAATAGGAATGTTTTTGAAGTAGTGTTGAGAATTGAAGCATGAGTTAGTATAATATAATGACACTTTATCAACGTGATTATATTACAGTAAGTCATGCTGAGTTTCTAATGGAACGTGATGATTCACAGAACATACCGTCATCATGTACTGTTTACACGACTCTTACATTCTACCCAATTTCCAAACATATTAAGAACATATCATCTTGATAGCTCTATATTTTCAGATATTCTGGTAATTTGCCAAATCAAGATCGTGCCATTAAGATTTTCTTCTTGGAACATTAACTATGTTCATCCAAAAATTCATATCTATGAATTCTGGACCATTATCCGCTTGACTTAAGGCCGGGAAGAGAAAATAAAAGCATGAAGCTCCGAAATATAATGGAGAATATAAAGCCCGATAACAATCCTGAAATTACAAACCGTGTATATCAATGTGTATAGCAATATAAAGACACGGGAGAATAAAAAACACAATAACCCCAAGGTAATGGTAGAAGAAAATAACTTCCTCCGGTGGTAGATGAAAAAGAAGAATGACAGATATGAAAGTTAAGAGTATATCAAGAATCAATACTGGATGAAGCATATTAACGAATGCTTTAAAGTATGAATTGGGGAGAAAGACTAGAAGGTGTGAGCTGTGGAAATAAAGAAACGAAGGGGGTGGAATTATAGTAAAATATCAGACAGAGAAATCGAGACAGATTATCGCATTTAATCAAAGAAGATCCTGATTTCCTTAATCGCCGAAGAACCAAATCTTATTGCAAAGATTTTCTTTAAATCCCATGAATTCCGAAAATCAATCATAACTACGTCATCGGTTAAAACGAATATACGTTTACTCATTTCACTCTCTTGCGATAGCTTCACTTATACTCTTCGCGTAATCAAATTGTTTTATCTATATTACTCAATGATGATAAAACTCTATTTATCAACTCATATTCGTCATGAAAACATTTTTATAGTTAGCCATGACGACCTCGATCAAATTTCGGGACGAAATTTCTTTAACGGGTAGGTACTGTGACGACCCGGAAATTTCCGACCAAATTTAAACTTAACCTTTATATGTTTCCGACACGATAAGCAGAATTTGTAATGTTGAATCTCAAAAAGTTTGGAACTACATTCATGTAATCAATTACCCTTTGACCGTGTTCGACGATTCACGAACAATTATGTGTATATAGATATGTATATATAATATATAATATTAACTGAAAACATTAACAAAGTATTAGATATATGATACTTTACATGAACATATTTGTTTCGATATATTTATCGACAGAATTAAGAGATAATATCAAATAATTGAATTATCAGATACATTATGATATGATTACGGGCCTATGTTATGAGGTCCACTGTGATTTAAGAAATCTATTCTTTTTGACAACTCAATACTTAACCAGTATGATAAAGATAACGATATTTATATTTTATTTTATTAAATATATAAAATGATTTAAATTAATATTATATATATTTTTTATACGCGTATTATACGTACATAGTTTTATACTTTTACTATACTTTAACTTTACCTTTACTTTACTTTTACTTTACTTTAACTTTAATAATTCATACTTTAATAATTCACTTTAATAATTCATACTTTAATAATTCACTTTAATAATTCATACTTTAATAATTCACTTTAATAATTCATACTTTAATAATTCACTTTAATAATTCATACTTTAATAATTCACTTTAATAATTCATACTTTAATAATTCACTTTAATAATTCATACTTTAATAATTCACTTTAATAATTCATACTTTAATAATTCACTTTAATAATTCAAAAATCTATTATAAATAGAATTCAATAGGTTTCATTATTTCATAGAAACTTGAAAATATATTTCTCTAAACTCTCTCAATCGAATTACATATATATATATATATATTTACTTAGTATTATTTCAAGATATTATTAGTATACATAAAATACTACGACGGAGTTATATTCAGACGATTTCAAAATAAGTTTTCAAATGGGATAGAGCTAAGGAAATTATGGGTTATAGCTATGAAGGTTATGGGTATTGATCGAGGGTATTGCTCGTGAGGTCAACCTAACGTGTATCATTTTCGTTGCGTCTACGTACTTTCCTGCAATATTGAATCACAATATTGATACGTGAGCATTCATATCTTATCTTTTATATATTAATAGTATATCCCTAACTAGTGCTCGAGTATATATGATTATGCATGTTTGTATGCTTAGTTTCGTCGTTAAATAGTTTATGATAAATCACGAATTTGATACATATGCTACTGAGATAAGTTATATGATATGCATGTCGTTGAAAAGCTGAAGAAAAAATTAATAACTTTTCATTTAGAAATCGTGTGGTTTCGATGAACGGATTAAAAGATATGGTCAACTGAATTATCATTAATTTTAATATTATTATTAAAACGATTATTATAACTGTTATCAGTTGATGTTATTGCTAAAATTATCTTTATTACTAAAAATTAATATTTTTATTGAAACTATCATTTTATTATTTTTATCATTATCATTATTATCAATATTATTTTATCAAATAAATATGCGTACAAAGATATTTTTACCACACGTAATGTAATTACATTAATAATACATACCACTATATTTTTATGATATTAAGTGAATTTTATAAATTTTATTACTTGAGATATATAAAAGTATATTTTTATCATATATGAATTTTAATATAAATTTTTATTTATTAATAAATGACTTGTATTATTTAGTATAATAAGATCTGATAAATATAATTAAATATATAAAACTACTATATATAAGTTATATAATAAACATGTATAGATTTTGGAAGTCATTTTGGGACAAGTTGACTTTTGTTGACTTTTGCATGTCGTTCTCGAGCATTAGGATTGTGATACACTACGACTTGACCTAAATTGTTACACAGATATTGACCAACATATAAATATATATACTTAATATAGGTTCGTGAATCCGAGACAAACCCTGCACTTGTTCAGTGCCGTCATATACATAATTGCTACGAAATACAGTATTGTGAGTTTCATTTGCTCCCTTTTTAATTGCTTTTGCAATATATATTTTTGGGCTGAGAATACATGCGCTGTTTATTAAATGTTTTACGAAATAGGCACAAGTACTAAAACTAATTCTATGTGGGTTTAAACCAGAAATATACCCTTAGCTTGGTAACATTAAACTACTTGTCTATGTACGGTAGGCGCGAATCCTAAAGATAGATCTATTGGGCCTGACAAACCCCATCCTGACTATGGGATGCTTTAGTACTTCGAGGTTATTTTAAACACACCTGATCTGGTGTACTTCAGAGGGTAAAACATGAACGTTAAGGCTTGTTACCGAGTGCCTACAACTTATAGAATACTTTTATACACTTGCGAGTGTACATATATTTATAAACGGAAATCTTGTGGTCTATTAATATATTTAAATGATTGTTATGATAAACCTATGAACTCACCAACCTTTTGGTTGACACTTTAAAGCATGTTTATTCTCAGGTGTTAAAGAAATCTTCCGCTGTGCATTTGCTCATTTTAAGGATATTACTTGGAGTCATTCAAGACATACTTTGAAAGACGTTGCATTCGAGTCGTTGAGTTCATCAAGATTAATATTAAGTCAATTATAGTTGGATGTAATATGAAATGGTATGCATGCCGTCAATTTTTGATGTAAAGAAAGTTTGTCTTTTAAAAACGAATGCAATGTTTGTAAAACGTATCATATAGAGGTCAAATACCTCGCGATGTAATCAACTATTGTGAATAGTTTATAATGTATATGAACGGGTCCTTTCACCTATTGGTACCAATATCATCCTTAGTTTACTTATTATTTTTTATTATTTTGTAATTTGTAATTATTGATACATTTAATATTTTTGTTAATATTGTAATCATTTTTATAATTGTCTAACTTTTATTTTTAGATTTTAATAATTTTTGAATGTGGGGTAATATACCAAACTTCAAAAATATGTATATATGTTTGCAGTTTATCTTATGTACACAACAGGGTAAAACAACGCATTTTCAAAGACTGGCATTAAGTTCAGCAAAAGCAAGTAATTTTGACGACAAGATGCAAAATATATGTGAAATAACAACAAGACGGAATGAACAAATGATGTGCACCATTTATCATTCAGCAAACAAACGCCAATATATTTGGAAACTTTGGTAAAAATTTAATCATTTTCACACAAATCACCCTCAATAGTTTAATTGTTACTGATTTCTTGCAAATGAGGGCATTGCAAGATCTTAAGTGTGGGAAGGGGTTAAATTCTTTCGGATTTTAAAATTTTTATATTAAACACTTGGTTACCATTAAAAATACTAGTAAAGCAGTAGTTGTATTAGAATCTAGTGCTCTCTGATAAAAAAAGAACAGCCCTAGTCTTATATACTGACTACCCAATTCTAGTAAAATTTTTCAAAATTTTCAATTAAATGAATTCAAATCATGTTTATACATATTTATGAACGATAAAACTAGGTTTTAACACCGAAATTATTGTTATCTCAGAAAGAACATAAATTAAGAAACAAACTAAAATGTCAAAATTCATTTAAAATGGAATAGAGGACGATAAAAAGGAAAATAAAAGCCAAGTGTGGGAAAATTTACCAAGTTATCTTAAACATATGTCACATATATCTGTAACAAATAACTAAAAATACTTTTGCTTTGGACTAAACTAAACTGTTTTACCCGATGAAAGAAAAGAAGAGATGGATCTACACGATGAATCAATTCCATCATTAAAAGGAAGTAAAGTCTTCCGAAAAAGAAACGCGCTTCTTGATTTAGGTCATGAAGTTGTCGTTCAGACCAGCTGTAGGTTGACGAAAAATCTAGAAAAGTCATCACTAAAATCAGCAGGAAATCCACGGACCTCAGCATTAAACAGGGTCGCCAAGTGGTTAGATTTATCCTAACCATGAGAAGGATTTATCTCGTACAATGGGGGGGCACCATGCAAATTAGCTGGATAAGACTAATGAATCAGATCCCCAGAAAGGATAATCTCCTTAAAGATTAAAAATCAGCTTTTAAGACTGATATTACTCAATCCTAGAGATTGACCTTAAAGATTGAGAATTACAAACTCATGGAATTCGATGATATCTAAACTCGAGCTTAAACGAGAAAATATTTTGATCAAAATTACAAACCGATTTGTTTTCTGAAAACCCTATTTTCAATGCGTTCATTACCATTGAACGTAAAATCCTAGGAATTCACCTGGAATTCATTAGGTCACCTGAACTAAATCGGGTGTCAACCGTAAGAACGGTGGTTGCATAATGGTCAAAGACAGGACCTTGTGCCAGACCGAAAAATTATAAGGGTGAGCTTTACTATTGCTCCTACCAAGGATAGTAATTGCGTCCGACACGTTATAGACCATAATCAAAAGCATGTCACGGGACATTGCCTTAACAGTTGCTTGTTCAACGCTTTCCTTTATAACCGGACGGTAGTTTGCCGAAAGGTAATATACTGGACAAGTAAACTGGACGTGTTGCTTTCCAAATACAAGGTTAGCAAGTGGGTGACACAAAACCGCAAGTTTTGAGCTAAAATTTTCAAATCTGAAACCCACCAAACCCACAAAAATATTTTGCAAACACCGGTAAAGGGTTATTCCGGAAAACTTATCTAGGGTAAAAACTAGATTTAATTTTCAAAAGATCAAATGTTTTCATAAAGATTCAATTTCCTTAATGGATCTAAATTTTTATAGTCATGTGGGACTGTAAACCATATCGTTACTACCACTGTTTATACCGCCGTATAGAAATCACTGATGTACAAAGTGTGAAGAATAAAGAAGTGATTCTAGTATTTCAAGACAATATTGCTTGAGGACAAGCAACGCTCAAGTGTGGGAATATTTGATAATGCTAAAAACGAACATATATTTCATAGCATTATTCCTCAAGAAAGACAAGCTTTTAGTTGCAATTGTTCTATTTACAAGTGATATTCGTTTAAATAATAAAAGGTGAAGACAAAAGACAGATTCGACGAATTAAAGACGCAAACGACCAAAAAGCTCAAAAGTACAAAAGACAATCAAAAAGGTTCCAATTATTGATAAGAAACGTCTCGAAATTACAAAAGTACAAGATTCAAAACGCAAAGTACAAGATATTAAATTGTACGCGAGGACGTTCGAAAATCCGAAACCGGGACCAGAGTCAACTCTTAACGCTCGACGCAACGGACTAAAAATTACAAGTTAACTATGTATATAAATATAATATAATATATAATTAATTATATTAATTATATATATATTATATTTATATATAAAAAACCGTCGGCAGAGAAAACTCCAAGGACTGAGCTGTAAATACTATCTCCGCGACTCGCGGAGTTTGAAGGGGTTTTTGCCGCGAGTCGCGGAGCCCCAAAATTCAACTCTGGCTATAAAGCAAACCGAATTCTGATCAAATTTGATATTCTATTTCTATCTCTCTCTCAATATATACGTAATATATATATATAATTTATATTTTAATTTTAATTTTAATTTTAAATCCTAATAATAAGGGTATGTTAGCGAATGTTGTAAGGGTGTAAGTCGAAATTCTGTCCGTGTAACGCTACGCTATTTTTTATCATTGTAAGTTATGTTCAACCTTTTTATATTAATGTCTCGTAGCTAAGTTATTATTATGCTTATTTAAAACGAAGTAATCATGATGTTGGGCTAATTACTAAAATTGGGTAATTGGGCTTTGTACCATAATTGGGGTTTGGACAAAAGAACGACACTTGTGGAAATTAGACTATGGGCTATTAATGGGCTTTATATTTGTTTAACTAAATGAAAGTTTGTTAATGTTAATATAAAGATTTACAATTGGGCGTCCCTATAAATTACCATATACACTCGATCGGACACGATGGGCGGGGTATTTATATGTACGAATAATCGTTCATTTAACCGGACACGGGAATGGATTAATAGCCACTAGAATAATTAAAACAGGGGTGAAATTACATTCAAGGGTAATTGGTGTAATTATTAACAAAGTAGTAAAACCTTGGTTTACACGCAGTCGATAACCTGGTGTATTCATTAAACAAAGTATTAAAACCTTGTTACAATTCGAATCCCCAATTAGTTGGAATATTTAACTTCGGGTATAAGAATAATTTGATGAGGACACTCGCACTTTATATTTATGACTGATGGACTGTTATGGACAAAAACCAGACGGACATATTGAATAATCCAGGACAAAGGACAATTAACCCATGGGCATAAAACTAAAATCAACACGTCAAACATCATGATTACGGAAGTTTAAATAAGCATAATTCTTTTATTTCATATTTAATTTCCTTTATTTTATATTTAATTGCACTTCTAATTATCGCACTTTTATTTATTGTTATTTAATCGCACTTTTAATTATCGTACTTTTTAATTATCGCAATTTTATTTTATCACATTTTTATTATTCGCAATTTCATTATCGTTATTTACTTTATGCTTTAATTTAAGTCTTGTATTTATTTTATATTTTACATTAGGTTTTAACTGCGACTAAAGTTTTAAATCGACAAACCGGTCATTAAACGGTAAAAATCCCCCTTTATAATAATAATATTACTTATATATATATTTGTATTTTTATAAAAGTAAACTAATATAGCGTTGAGCTTTGTTTAAAGATTTCCCTGTGGAACGAACCGGACTTACTAAAAACTACACTACTGTACGATTAGGTACACTGCCTATAAGTGTTGTAGCAAGGTTTAAGTATATCCATTCTATAAATAATTAAATATCTTGTGTAAAATTGTATCGTATTAAATAGTATTTTCCTAGTAAAATAATAACTATTTTATATACACCCCGCTGCACATCAATAACTCACAGTGAATAAGCAGTAAAAGTCGATATGAAACGTATGCAGGTAGTAAGTCGGTCTGAAAGGTCGTCAACCTAAGTCAAAGGTCACTAGGTCAGTATGTTGTCCCAATAAGTTTAAAAGTGAATAAATTAAGTTTAAGTGTCATCATCATCATCATTCATCATCATAAAAGCTAAGTAAGTTTGACAAGAATAGAGATCGAAACAATAGGCTGACTTCGGTCAGCTGCTACGACCTCTATACAAAACGAAAAGACGCGTAGTCAGTGACTATGGCTCCGTATATGAGTCCTCTAACCGCTGACAGATTTTCAGAACCTAACTCGTCTTCGTTTGACCGTGGTGAAGGTTTAAGTGCGAGTAGGTCAGAAATTTTAGCACAACGTTACAACGGCGTAGTGACTTTCGGAGGGCTATAAATCCTAAACCGTATGTCGGATTAAGTCGAGCCTAAACGAAAAGTCATCTAATCGAAACGAACTAACTGAAAATCAATTTTCCAGAAGTACAGGAATCTGATCAGATCCCGAAAAACAGTAAACAAGTGCTCCGGTGGGGTTCTCGGTGCTTGATGCTCATCACAGTTCTCATCCTTGATGCTTGTAAGCTTCAAGTGTACAACTCATTGATGGGTTAGCATCACCTTGATCAAGATTCTACCATAAACACACAATATGTTAAGACCAAGTAAGAACACAACTCATTTAAGAGTCTTAGATGGATGATGAACCAAGGTTACATCATATCCTTAGTCTTAACACAATTACAAGTTCTATTTACAACTAAAGCTACAAACTTTACTTCAATCAAACAAGTATGAACATAATCTAAATCAAATAAAGTGATGGAACCCTAAGCTAGAGAGCTTGGATCCTTTTCACACAAGTTATAAGATTACAAAGCTAGAAAGCTTGAATTTTTACAAGATTAATGAGACCATAAGCTATAAAGCTAAGATGAAACAACCCAACTCGTACTCCGTACGATAATTTTTTTTTTAAAAATATAATACACATTTACGCGCCAATTAAATATGTAACCCATTCCACACGATTGGTCAAAACATACTTCGAGTTTAATGTTTACAAAAAGGCACAAAGGCCATTAACGAATGTGATACAAGTTTGACCAACAACAAATGATAGTTTATAATCCAAACGACACTCGAGCATGGTTTGGGGCTAAACTACCCAAAACGTTCGGCCACTTCAAAAGCTATCCCAAAAGCATCCCCTGTCAACACAAACGGGAGACAACTAATCCAACCGTATGCCCTTACCCTTGTCCAAGCCGGAACCTATAAAAATGGTAAACAACGAGAGGGTAAGCAATGCTTAGTGAATGCAATAGTTATACATACATATATATAACCCATCTATTTGCAATCACAAATTCCAAATACCTCGTACGAACATGTAACTCACATAGCAAGTCAATCATACCCGAAATACCAACAAGTCGTACATTAACACAAAATCTCATTAGCATATACTCAACACCATATATATATAATGCTAAACTAATCACAACACAATATGGTTAACCATAACGCTATGGTGCTACCGGTACGTGATTCACACCATACGCATTTGAGTCTCACTCTTTTATAGTGCTACCGGCACATGGTTCACACTTTGACGCTACCGGCACGTGGTTCACGCCTCATTTTATAGTGCTTTCGGCACGTGGTTCACACTCGATGCTACCGACACGTGGTTCACATCCTATATCCGTCCCATACATGTTATGGCACTACCGGCACATGGTTCATACCATAACATTCACAAATAAACACGCCATATACATGAACGTATAATTATTCCACTCACCTTATCACAAGGATGATGATTTAGCACTTCCGAGCTTCAACGCAATGTACCTAAATCATTAAGTGCACATTCAATTTCACAACTAGTGGAATTAACCACAATACACCCACTTGAGCATTTAATGACCCAATTTGCATTAAATGACTCAACTACACACAACCGCCCATAAATGGCCAAGACTCGACTTTAATCACTAAGACTAGTGAAGTAAAGTCTATTAACTTCAATTAACACAAAACTTAGGGTAATCCATACCCATTTCATCTAATTAGGTCAACTAGTACATTTTGACCCATTTTATGTCAAACTTACCCATTAACACATCTTTCATAATTCTTAAAGTGTATTAGTGACTAACAACACCAATTTACACTTACAACCTCGAATCACAAGGCCAAAACCCTAGATTGTGGCTATTAGGGTTTCATTACATCAACATACCCCAAACTCACCCATTTTACCCTCAAATGGTCATACAAATCTCTAGTAACCCAAACCCTAGCCATTAACCAATTAAAACTTAAAACATAAAGTTAGAACTTACCAAGACTATCTTCTTGTAGCTAGTAACAAGGTGAACAACTTTAAATCTCGCTCCTAGGTTTGATTCACAAATCTCCAACTCCAAATCTCAAGATCAAGCTAGGTGGGTTTTGTGTTTTGGGAGAGAAATAGGAAAGAAAATGGAAATGAAAATGAAATAAATGGATGTGTGGTGGGGAGTTAATGCTCCCACCAGATTTACATGTCAAATTACCATTTTGTCCCTCAAAGTCATTTAATTTAAGCTAAAACCGGAATCAGAACTGCAGGACTGTCGCGGCGCAGCCATAATCGTCGTGGCGCGACACATAAAGGGAAAATGGACCCTTCTTAACCCAATCTCTGATCCAGGTTTGCTTTGTTTGTCGCGTCGTGACCCAATTCGTCGCGGCGCGGCATTAGCCTGATCCTGGTCACTTCGACCATTTAACACAAACCAAGGTTCCAATATACGTCTAACTCTCATATCTAAGTCTCACAAGACTTAACACTAACCGAAACTCCTTTAAGACTTATTTTACGCACACATTAACAAGTACATATATACGTATATATATATATATATCCACACATATATCCATGCATTTACGCATAAGTTAACGAGTTATAAACGTACAATTGATTAAGTGAGTACCTTTCACTACGTACGGGAAAATGGGATGTTACAACTCTCCCCCACTTGAATCGGAGCGCGTCCTCGTGATCCAAGCCGCATGACAAGAAGGAAGATAGACCAACACAAACTCTTCGGGCTCCCAAGTAAACTCGGAACCCTTACTACGAAGCCATTGAACTTTAAAAGTCCTAACCTCTTTATGTCTCAACCTTTTGACCTTCTCATCAAGTATGGCAATCGGTTCCTCGATATACTCTAACTTATTATTTAGCTCAATCTCGTCTAATGGCACACAAGACAAATCATCCGCAAGACACTTACGGAGATGGGAAACATGAAATGTATTATGGATCCCCGCAAGCTCTTCGGGTAATTCCAAACGATACGCGACTTCACCAACACGAGCTAAAACCTTAAATGGTCCAATAAACCGAGGAGCTAACTTTCCTCTTTTCCGGAATCGAATAATACCTTTCCTTGGCGAAACCTTAAGCATCACCATGTCACCTTCTTGAAATTCGATCGTTCGTGTACGTTTGTCGGCATACGACTTTTGCCTATCTTGAGCTTTTTTTTAAATGCTCTCGAATCACATCTATCTTGTTATTCGTCTCTAAAACCAAATCGGTACTCCCGATTTCCTTTTGTCCCACTTCACCCCAACAAATCGGGGTTCGACATCTACGCCCATAAAGCATCTCATACGGTGGCATCCCAATACTAGTATGATAACTATTATTGTACGAGAATTCCACCAAAGGTAAGTGCTCATCCCAACTTCCACCAAAATCGATAATACACGCTCATAACATATCTTCCAAAGTTTGATTTGTACGTTCGGTTTGACCGTCCGTTTGAGGATGATACGCCGTGCTCAATTTCAATTGTGTACCCATATCCTCATGAAACTTTTCCCAAAACCGAGATGTAAAACGAGTATCTCGATCCGAAATAATCGATATAGGAACACCGTGTCGAGAGATGACTTCCTTGATAAACAACTTAGCCAAGGTCTCCGACGATATCGCTTCCTTGATGGGAAGAAACAAAGCACTTTTCGTCAATCGATCAACTATAACCCAAATCGAATCAAATTGGGTCCTCGCCATTTTAGGTAACTTTGTGATGAAATCCATGGTAATGTGCTCCCATTTCCACTTCGGGATTTGTAACGGTTGTAGCTTACCATACGGCTTTTGGTGCTCGGCCTTAACTTGCAAACACGTGACGCATTGCTCAACGTACTTTACAACATCACGTTTCATGCCCGGCCACCAATAATCTTTCTTCAAGTCAAGATACATTTTCGTTGCGCCCGGATGAATGGAATACTTTGACTTATGTGCTTCATCAAGTAGCACTCGTCGATAATCCCCCATCTTAGGCACCCACACTCTTCCTTGAAAAGACAACAAACCCCGCGAGCCCATAGTAATGAACTCCGTTTGCCCCACAATCCGCTCTTCATGCTTGTTGTGAACATATGCTTCTATTTGAATCTCACCAAGCTTTACAAGGAAATCGTTAGTAATAATCATGTGTAACGATCCTACTCGTATCGCCGGATGTTGACTCTTTCGACTTAAGGCGTCCGCGACCACGTTCGCCTTTCCCGGATTGTAAAGTATCTCACAATCATAATCCTTTACCACATCCATCCACCTACGTTGACGATAATTCAAATCTCGTTGAGTAAAGAGATGTTTCAAACTCTTATGGTCCGAATAAATCGTACACTTGACACCATACAAGTAGTGGCGCCAAATTTTCAACGCATGAACCACCGCCGCCAATTCAAGATCATGAGTCGGGTATCTCTTTTCGTGTTCCTTTAATTGTCGAGAGGCGTAAGCGATGACTTTACCTCTTTGCATCAAAACACACCCGAGCCCATTTAAAGAAGCATCACAATAAATCGTCATGTCTTCTACCCCTTCCGGCAACACTAACACCGGAGCTTGACACAATTTCTCTTTTAACAATCGAAAAGTGATTTCTTGCTCGTTCTCCCAATTGAATCTTTCGTTCTTCCTCGTCAATTTAGTCAAAGGAGAAGCAATCTTAGAAAAGTCTTGGATAAACCGATGATAATAACCGGCCAATCCGAGAAAACTTCGGACCTCCGTAGGCGTAGTCGGTTGTCTCCAACTCTTCACCGTCTCTATCTTCCCCGGATCTACTTGAATACCATCTTTGTTCACAATGTGGCCAAGGAATTGAACCTCCCTTAGCCAAAATTCACATTTGGAGAACTTAGCATACAACTTCTCCTTTCGTAACGTCTTCAATACTTCACGCAAATGACATTCATGTTCGTTCATACTCTTCGAGTAGACTAGTATGTCGTCAATGAACACAATCACCGACTTGTCCAACATGGGTTGGCACACTCGGTTCATAAGATCCATGAATGCCGCCGGTGCATACGTAAGACCAAAAGGCATAACTACGAACTCAAAATGCCCATAACGCGTTCGAAAAGTCGTTTTCTCAATATCTTCCTCACGAACCCGCATTTGGTGATAGCCGAACCGTAGGTCGATCTTAGAGAAATACGTCGCACCTTGGAGTTGATCAAACAAATCATTAATCCGAGGCAATGGATAACGATTCTTGATCGTCACTTTATTCAACTCCCGGTAATCGATGCACATCCGCATACTACCATCCTTCTTTTTCACGAATAAAACCGGAGCGCCCCACGGCGAAGCACTCGGTCGAATAAAACCCTTCTCAAGAAACTCTTGGGTTTGATTTAATAACTCTTGCATTTCCGTCGGTGCTAAACGATAAGGAGTTTTAGCAATGGGAGTAGCTCCCGGAACCAACTCAATGCGAAATTCAACTTGTCTTTCCGCCGGAACACCCGGTAACTCGTTCGGAAAAACGTCTTCGAATTAACTAACCACCGGAATTTTACGAATAGGTGGTGGCTCGTCACGAGTATCGACAACGTGGGCAAGAAAAGCCATGCCACCACTAACAAGAAAACGACGTGCCCGTGCAAAAGAACATATCGGCACAAGTCTTCTTCGCTTATCGCCATGAATAATTAGCTCTCCCCCACTCGGGGTTTTCACACGAATAAACTTTTCATGGCATGCAATATCGGCTCTATTTCGATCGAGCCAATCCATACCAACAACGATGTCAAAATCGCCCAAAGTCATCGGGATAAGATCAATCTTAAAGTTTTCGGCACCAAAAACTACGTCACAATTCTTACACACATCAACCACTAGCACCGTCTTGCCGTCCACTATTTCGACTTCTACCAGACGACTTAACTTAGCTAACGGTCTATCAAGTTTAGGCACAAATTTTGGAGATACAAACGACAAATTTGCACCGCTATCAAATAAAATCCTTGCCGGATTAGAGTTAACCATGAAAGTACCTGAGACAACATCGTGGGATTGCTTGGCTTCATCGTTTGTCATCAAATAGTTTCGCCCTTGAGCCGTACCCACCGCCTTCCCTAGCCTTTTAACATTATCGTTATTCAAATCGGGACACTCTAACTTTCGGTGTCCTTCCTTACCACAATTATAGCAAGTGAATTTGTTCGGGCCATTGGTACAATCACGGGCCATGTGTCCCCTTTGTTTAGAATTAAAACACGTAGGCCCGAAACCCTCGGAAGCACCCTTCTTCACACTATTTACGATTTCAGAGCCTTTCTTATTCTTTTTATTTGAAAAGTTCGAATGACTCGAACCTTCAAACTTTCTCTTTGAAAAAGTGAAATCACTCTTCCTCGGAACCTCCGGTTCAAAACCCCGAGCCAACTCGAATAGTTCTTCAAAAGTCTTAGCCATTCCCCGACTAATCTTACCCTTTAACTCATCGTTCAAGGTACGGTAGAAATCTTTCATTAGCTTGTGATCGTCACCAACATATTCTGGGCAAAAACGAGTCTTTGCCAAAAAGGTAGACTTGAGAGTAACCAAGTCCATTGAACCTTGTTGCAAATGATGCAACTCATCCCGGATTCTATCAAGGTCGGAAGAAGTTCGGTATTCTTGGAAGAATTCCTTCTTAAACTCCTCCCATGTCAAGCTCATACATTGCTCTTCACCATATAAATTGATTTTATCGTCCCACCACAACTTGCCTTCTTCACGTAACATGCTAGACCCATATCTCGTCTTCTTCTCGGGAGGACACTCCGCGGTACGGAATGCTCCCTCGATATCGGAAATCCAACAAGCGCTTTTCAATGGATCCCTCACCCCATTAAACATCGGAGGTTGAGTATCCTTGAAATTTTTGTAGTGGAAGTCCCGCCTTCCTTCACCTCCTTCACCGCGAGGATAAATGTTTCTAGCATCAAGGGCCTCTTCGATAGTGGCCTTCATTCGTTCATTTATCAAATCGGTCACTTGTCCATCGACCGAATCTTGGAAGACCTTTCGAACATCCGTAAGAAAATCCACTTTTAACTTTTAAAGACGGCCTCAACCTTAGCCGAAAATTCGGCGTCCTAGCTCGTACTTCCGTTATCATGATCGGGACCGTTTCTCATCTTCATTCTATAAAATGGAATAGGTTAAACCATGTAACGAAAAGACATAACACGTAAGTATATACATGTACACCACACTACCCCATCTTACTCAACAATCGTCGTACATTACTCGTTTGACACGATTTGCACTCGTAACAACGGTAGCTAATCGTTGTCACGCGAGCAAGTCGCATTAACTCGCTAGTACAACGTCCGTCTTGCTTGATGATTGCTAAACACAATACAAAACAATTAGCACAAGGTTAGTTCATATAAACCAAGGCACTAACAATTCCCGATTATACCCAAAGTCCTACAAGTCCCGCATAAAGCGCTCACACAATAAAGTCCAAGTCTAGGCACCTATCTCAAGTCGCCTAAATCCCTTAGACCATGCTCTGATACCACTTGAAACAACCCAACCCGTACTCCGTACGATAATTTTTTTTTAAAATATAATACACATTTACGCGCCAATTAAATATGTAACCCATTCCACACGATTGGTCAAAACATACTACGAGTTTAATGTTTACAAAAAGGCACAAAGGCCATTAACGAATGTGATACAAGTTTGACCAACAACAAATGATAGTTTATAATCCAAACGACACTCGGGCATGGTTTGGGGCTAAACTACCCAAAACATTCGGCCACTTCAAAAGCTATCCCAAAAGCATCCCCTGTCAACACAAACGGGAGACAACTAATCCAACCGTATGCCCTTACCCTTGTCCAAGCCGGAACCTATAAAAATGGTAAACAACTAGAGGGTAAGCAATGCTTAGTGAATGCAATAGTTATACATACATATATATAACCCATCTATTTGCAATCACAAATTCCAAATACCTCGTACGAACATGTAACTCACATAGCAAGTCAATCATACCCGAAATACCAACAAGTCGTACATTGACACAAAATCTCATTAGCATATACTCAACACCATATATATATAATGCTAAACTAATCACAACACAATATGGTTAACCATAACGCTATGGTGCTACCGGCACGTGGTTCACACCATACGCATTTGAGTCTCACTCTTTTATAGTGCTACCGGCACATGGTTCACACTTTGACGCTACCGGCACGTGGTTCACGCCTCATTTTATAGTGCTACTGGCACGTGGTTCACACTCGATGCTACCGGCATGTGGTTCACATCCTATATCCGTCCCATACATGTTATGGCACTACCGGCACATGGTTCATACCATAACATTCACAAATAAACACGCCATTAACATGAACGTATAATTATTCCACTCACCTTATCACAAGGATGATGATTTAGCACTTCCGAGCTTCAACGCAATGTACCTAAATCATTAAGTGCACATTCAATTTCACAACTAGTGGAATTAACCACAATACACCCACTTGAGCATTTAATGACCCAATTTGCATTAAAGGACTCAACTACACACAACCGCCCATAAATGGCCAAGACTCGACTTTAATCACTAAGACTAGTGAAGTAAAGTCTATTAACTTCAATTAACACAAAACTTAGGGTAATCCATACCCATTTCATCTAATTAGGTCAACTAGTACATTTTGACCCATTTTATGTCAAACTTACCCATTAACACATCTTTCATAATTCTTAAAGTGTATTAGTGACTAACAACACCAATTTACACTTACAACCTCGAATCACAAGGCCAAAACCCTAGATTGTGGCTATTAGGGTTTCATTATATCAACATACCCCAAACTCACTCATTTTACCCTCAAATGGGTCATACAAATCTCTAGTAACCCAAACCCTAGCCATTAACTAATTAAAACTTAAAACATAAAGTTAGAAGTTACCAAGACTATATTCTTGTAGCTAGTAACAAGGTGAACAACTTTAAATCTCGCTCCTAGGTTTGATTCACAAATCTCCAACTCTAAATCTCAAGATCAAGCTAGGTGGGTTTTGTGTTTTGGGAGAGAAATAGGAAAGAAAATGAAAATGAAAATGAAATAAATGGATGTGTGGTGGAGAGTTAATGCTCCCACAAGATTTACATGTCAAATTACCATTTTGTCCCTCAAAGTCATTTAATTTAAACTAAAACCGGAATCAGAACTGCAGGACTGTCGCGGCGCGACACATAAAGGGAAAATGGACCCTTCTTAACCCAATCTCTGATCCAGGTTTGCTTTGTTTGTCGCGTCGCGACCCAATTCGTCGCGGCGCGGCATTAGCCTGATCCTGGTCACTTCGACCATTTAACACAAACCAAAGTTCCAATACACGTCTAACTCTCATATGTAAGTCTCACAATACTTAACACTAACCGAAACTCCTTTAAGACTTATTTTACGCACACATTAACAAGTACATATATACGTATATATATATATATATATATATATATATATATATATATATATATATATATCCACACATATATCCATGCATTTACGCATAAGTTAACGAGTTATAAACGTACAATTGATTAAGTGAGTACCTTTCGCTACGTACGGGAAAACGGGATGTTACATAAGATCTTTAACAAAATAATGAAAGTAATGAGACCATAAGCTAAAAGGCTAAGATTTTTAACATAATAATGAGACACTTAGCTAAAAAGCTTGGATCTTTAGTGTTCTTGAAGATCTTGAAGCATAAATCTTGGATCTTTAAGATACATGAAGATTACAAACACAAGTTTGAATCTTTATAACAAAATAACAAGATTAAAGCTAAATGATTTAGATCTACAAAGTAGGTGAAGATTCAAAGCTAGAAAGCTTGAATCTTCCATGATCTTGAAGGATTCAAATCCATGTTTGAATCTATAAGATGTAATCAAGATCAAAAGCTAAAAAGTTTGATCTTCTAATGATGATGATGAACTCGTGATGATGAGAAGGAGAAGAAGAAAAGAAATTCAAAATACTTACAAGCTTTAGACTAGAGAGAAAATAAATGAACAAGTGTGTGTAAATTGTGAATGGAAATCAAGTGTGAATGGTGAGGAAATGGCTTAGTATTTATAGGAGGTGAGGTGATGGTGGTGGTAGTTAGGCCGTGGGTTTCCAAGGGGGACACCTTTTTGGTTAATGGTTGTCTAAAGTTGGTGCTTGTGTTAGGATCCCATGCAACATTAAGGATAATACTTGACAAAAATGCTAGCATGTTCTCTCTAATAAATGGGCATTTGTCTTACTTATTAATGGGTCACTAGTTACTTATAATTGGGCTAATTAAATAGTCCACTAACTAGTGTAGGGTGGGCTAAGGTCCAACAAGGTAGAAAGTCCAACAAGACTAACTAGTGTGCTCTAGTAAATTACTAAGCGTAATTAAGCATCCAAAAACCCAAGTAATTGTTATTATAAAATAACAATTAGTATTTCGTAGTCATAATATTCCGATTACGACAAAAGTTAAACGTGTACGCAGTACGCAGTTCGTTAAAAACGTCAAGTGACACTAACGGTCATAAAGGCTTCTGAGGATTAAGTTAAGTATCCTACGTACTTAATGATATGCTTTAACATATAAATGAAAGTAGTCAACATGTAGGGAGTTCCCAGAGTATAATATAGCTCAGTACATACAAATACACAGTTTCGTGAAAACACAAAGCACAAAAGCAAGTCGAAAAAGTCGGGTCGTTACATTACCCACCTGTTAATGAAAATTTCGTCCCGAAATTTTAGGCTGAGGTAGACGGTAGAGACGGGAAGAGGTGAGGATACTTCTGCATCATTTGATCATCTAGTTCCAAAGTAAACTCTGGTCCTCGTTTTGCATTCCATCATACTCGGACGATCAGAATCTTGTTGCGTTTCAAGGTCTTGACCTCACGGTCCATAATTTCGTCAGGTTCTTCCACGAAATGAAGTTTGTCATCAATCATAAGCTCCTCAAGTGGTATGACGAGTTCTGGTTCCGGAAGACACTTCTTCAGATTTGATACATGGAAGGTAGGATGAACGGAGCTCAATTGAGTCGAAAGATCCAAACGGTAAGCAACGGGTCCAACACGCTCCAAGACTTCAAAAGGACCAATGTATCGTGGGTTCAACTTTCCACATTTTCCGAAACGGATTACACCTTTCCAAGGTGCGACTTTCAACATAACGCGGTCGCCGATTTGAAATTCGCGATCTCCACATTTAAGGTCGGCATAGCTCTTCTGACGATCACGGGCCGTCTTGAGCCTCACTTGAATTTGAACAATCTTCTCCGTTGTCTCATGGACTAACTCGGGTTTGGTGATTTGCTTCTCACCTACTTCGGCCCAACAAATAGGAGAACGGCACTTGCGACCATACAATGCTTCAAAAGGTGCAGCATTAATACTCGAATGATAGCTGTTGTTGTAAGAAAATTCGGCTAGCGGCAAATGCTTTTCCCAAGCTTTTCCGAAATCAATAACGCAAGCATGCAACATGTCTTCCAAAGTCTAAATCGTTCGTTCTCTTTGTCCGTCAGTTTGCGGGTGATATGCGGTACTCATGTCGAGACGTGTTCCCAAGGCTTCTTGCAAAGAACGCCAAAATCTAGAAGCAAAACGGGTATCACGATCTGAGATAATCGATAAGGGTAGACCGTGGCGAGATACAACTTCCTTTATGTATAGCTGCGCCAGTCTTTCCATCGTATCAGTTTCCTTCATGGCTAGGAAGTGAGCAGATTTGGTAAGACGGTCAACGATAACCCAGATGGTATCATAACCTCCTACCGTCTTCGGTAGCTTCGTGATGAAATCCATTATTATTCCTTCCCACTTCCATTGCGGGATTTTGAGTTGTTGGAGTAATCCAGACGGCTTCTGATATTCGGCTTTGATCTTGGAACAAGTCAATCACTTTCCAACATAAGCTGCAACATCCCTTTTGAGGTTCGGCCACCAATATTGAACCTTGAGGTCATGGTACATCTTACCAGCTCCTGGATGAATTGAATACATTGACTTGTGGGCTTCGTCTAGAATAAGGCTCCGTAAATCTCCATATTTGGGCACCCAAATTCTTCAGGCAAAGTATCGAAGTCCAGTCTCCTTGACCTCAAATCGAGAAACGAGAATGTTCAAGTGCTCTTGAGAAATATTCTCCTCCTTGAGAGCTTCATCTTGAGCTACGCGGATCTGGTTATTGAGATTCGTCTGAATGGTGATGTTCAAGGCACGGACATGAAGAGGTATCGTTCTCTCCTTTCAGCTCAAGGCATCAGCTACAACATTTGCCCTTCCGGGATGATAACGTAGTTCACAATCATAGCCGTTCAATGTTTCGATCCATCGTCGATGTCTCATATTCAGCTGCTTCTAGTCGAATATGTGTTGGAGGCTTTTGTGATCGGTGAAGATGGTACTCTTGGTTCCATAAAGGTAGTGTCTCCACAGTTTTAGTGCAAAGACAATGGCTCCAAGCTCAAGATCGTGCGCTGTGTAATTTCGCTCGTGAATCTTCAATTGTCGAGAGGCGTAAGCAATAACCTTCGTTTTTTGCATCAATACGCAACCAAAACCATTTTTTGAGGCATCACAGTACACAACAAAATCATCACTGCCTTCGGGAAGAGATAGGATAGGTGCAGTGGTTAACTTCTGTTTCAAGGTTTGAAATGCCAACTCTTGCTCGGCTTCCCAAACGAACTTCTTCCCCTTATAAGTTAATGCAGTCAAAGGACGTGCAATCAGAGAGAAACCTTCAATGAATCTTCGGTAATAACCGGAGAGGACTAAAAATTGGCGGATATGAGTAGGAGTAGTGGGAGTTTCCCACTTGCTGATAGCTTCGATCTTTGCGGGATCAACTTTGATACCCTGGTTGCTCACAATATGACCGAGAAATTGGACTTCCTTCAACCAAAACTCGCACTTGGAGAATTTGGCATAAAGTTGCTCTTGTCTCAAAAGTTCCAACACTAGTCGAAGATGTTGTTCATGTTCTTCTTCACTTCTGGAATAGATGAGGATATCATCTATGAAGACGATAATGAACTTGTCCATGTATGGTTTGCATACTCGATTCATGAGATCCATGAATACAGCAGGTGCGTTGGTTAAACAGAATAGCATCACAAGAACTCATAATGACCATAACGGGTTCTGAACGCAGTCTTCATCACATCGCTCTCCTTCACCCTCAACTAGTGATATCCTGATCGTAAATCGATCTTAGAGTAAACGCTGGATCCTTGCAGCTGATCAAAAAGATCGTCCATCCTGGGAAGGGGATATCGATTCTTGATCGTCAACTTGTTCAGCTCATGATAATCGATACACATGCGGAAAGATCCATCCTTCTTCTTCACAAAGAAAACAGGTGCGCCCCAAGGCGATGAACTCGGTCGGATAAATCCACGGTCTAGCAATTCCTGCAGTTGACTCTGCAACTCTTGCAGTTCGGAAGGTGCTAGTCGATAAGGTGCGCGAGCTACAGGTGCAGCTCCTGGTACTAGATCAATCTGGAATTCCACTGATCGCAGCGGCGGGAATCCATGCAATTCTTCTGGAAAGACGTCAGGAAATTCATTCACAATCCGCACATCAACAACACTCCTCTCCTCGGTTTCTAACTTCTTCACATGTGCCAGAATAGCAAAATGCCCTTTCCTCATGACTTTCTGTGCCTTCATGCAACTAATGAGGTTCAACTTTAGGCTACCTTTCTCTCCGTGTACGATCAATGGCACACCGTCTTCGCGAGGTATACGGATAATCTTCTCTCCACAAACAACTTCTGCTCTTACTTTGGACAACCAGTCCATACTAACTATCACATCGAAGCTTCCCAACTTGATGGGTATCAAATCAATCTCAAAGTCCACACCGGCTAGGTTTATTATGCCTCATCGGCCAATTTGGTCAACTTTCTCAAGTTTCCCATTGGCTACTTCAACCAAAATACTCTCGTCTAAAGGTACTAACGACCAGTCTATCTTAGAACAAAAGTGTCTACATACGTAACTCCTATCGGCACCTGTATCAAATAAGACAGAAGCAAGTAGATTATTGACAGTGAATATACCTGTGACCAAATCAGGATCCTCACGGACATCTCGAGCGTTCATGTTGAAAACTCTCCCACGTGCTGATCCGGCATCATTCTTCTTGTTCGGGCACTCATTCTTGAAGTGGCCCTGTTGACCGCACTCAAAACACTTTCTTGGTCCAGTAGGGTTTGTCTTCACAGCTGGGGTGGTAATCTTGCAGTCCCTGCCAATGTGCCAGTCCTTTTACACTTTTCACAGACCACGTTGCAGTACCCTGTATGATGCTTGTAGCATCTCTTGCACTGCGGAAGACTACCCTTGTAGTTAGGGTTCGAGCTAGGGTTCGGGTTGGGGTTCCTCCAGTCGTTGTTTCCCTTGAAACTCTCATGCCTCTTAGCTGGGTTCTGATCGAAGACCTTTCCTTTGTTTCTTTCCCACTTACGCTTCTCATAAGTAGCTCCTGATTCTGATTTCGCTTTCTCTGGTTCCTTGCGGATGATATGGTTCATCAGGGTGTGCGCCATGCGCATAGATTCCGGGACATCTGCTGGTTTCGATGAAGTGACATTTCCCTGAATGGTCTTGGGAAGTCCCCACAAGTATCGTTCCATTCGCTTAAATTCAGGGGTAACCATCATGGGGCACATCAAAGCTAACTCCAAATACCTTCGGTTATAGCCATCAAGGTCAGTTCCCACAACCTTCAGCTCCCAAAACTCAGCTTCCATTTTCTGAATTTCGGTTCGGGGCTAATACTCCTCGATCATAGCACTCTTAAACTCCTCCCATGGTGTAGCATAAGCCTCGTCAATTCCTTTAGCCTGAGCAAGCGTGTTTCACCAGGTTAAAGTGCCGTCCGACAGAGTACAGGAGGCGTACTTAGTTTTTTTCACTTTCGAGCAGTTGCTCACACGGAACACAGCTTCTAACTTCTCAAACCATCTCATCAGTCCAATTGGCCCTTCTGTACCACTGAAATTGTGGGGCTTGCAGCTTTGGAATTCCTTATAGGTACACCCGTTCTGAACAGCTGGGTTGGCCGGTGGAGCTGGATCAGGGTTGGCATTCGCCATAACTGCGGCTATTCGAGCAGCAATCATTTCCTCAATCTGTGCCGCTGTGCGCATTTCCATTGGGACTCCTGCGTTTTCCATTGTTCCCCTGAACAAAAGTTTCGACTTACGTCAAAATTCCGCATTCAATAATATTATAGCATAAGGCACCCAGTATGGAACACAACACACAATTAAGTAAAACAACCAGATACAGATACCACAAAATCATCATACAGTAGCGTAAATAGAACACCGTACAAAATTTAAACAACATTAAGTTCTATTCATTAATAAGAAAGTTGCATACATCCGCATAAGGTTCGTACAATACATGAGTAAAACATGAAACTACTAACAGAGTTACATAAGGAAATCTAATACAATAATCCTACGGTGATGGTGGGTAAATGATGTCCATCAGGTGGGACATCTGTTCCTCGAGCTCAGTTACCCGAACACGGAGGATATGCACTTCCCTCGTTAGTTCCTCGATGACGAGGGATGCTGGTGGGGCAGGCGGTGCAGATGGTGCAGGTGGTGCAGATGTAGACTGCACAGTGCGGGTGGTCTTACGCACGAATGGATCGGCTGGATACGGTACGACCCTCTTACAGGCTGTGACCCTAACCAACTGTCCATGTGCATCTACGAACGGTCTTCCTCCGTTAATCCCTGGGATAACGGTACCATCGAAATGATACCGCTTCTTCGGCTGGGTAGAGTGCGGCTGCACGGGCTCCTCCTCAGGGTCCTCCTCGAAATCATCCTCGGGATCCTCTTCGGAATCCTCCTCGCTGGAGTCATCGGATGATGAATCGTCTGAATCATCTGAAGGTGGATTTGCTCGGCCGGTGGTCATAAGTCGATATCTGCCTGGTGGAATCGGCACAACACGTCCATCAGCGGTGCGTCTAGCCCAATGTCCATGCTCGTTACGGAAAGGACCATCCTCATTTCCCCCAGGAATCACAGTACCACCGGGATGGTGCTGTGGCCCCGAGAGTCTAGGGCTAGGTGGAGCTGGAATCTCCTCTGGATCCTCGTATCCATCTGAGACGTCCATAAAGTCAAGCACGAGTCCACTGGAAGGTGAATATCTAGAGTCGTCGACGGGTAGCGGTGAGTCAGCAACAATGGTAGGCGAGGCAACAGTCGTCTCTGAGTCACTCTCGAAGTCAAAGGTCATGGGCAGCATGTCTGACATCTGAACAAGGAAAGATAACTTTTTCCATGCCAGTAAGACATATAGCAAGCACGTAATTAGGCACTACAGCATCCTAGCAGTACATATCATGGCAATATTAACAAAATCCTACAAAAGTATCATGCAATCGAAAACAGATAGTAGCATGCAGTAACGAGAATAAGCAGTAGCATACCGCAAGTACACATAGTAGTAAATGTAAGCAGTAGCATGCAGTAAGTTCCGCAGAAACAGTTAAACAAGCAAGTTGTAGATTAGTCCTATTAGCGAATCCTACACGGCTCGGTCAGGACTCACTAATGCAACCTAATTCCCTACAACCGATGCTCTGATACCAAATGTGACGCCCCGTACAAAACCATCGTGTACGATTCATCAACAACAGGATCTTTACACGGTCAAGTACTACATGCTATTTGAAAACCAGTTTGCATTCATAAAAAGATAGCGTTTATAAAAGATAACGTGACACAAAGGTCGTTACAAAGTCATTATTTAAAAATAACATAAGTTACGAATGCAAGATAAAAGTTCCATGATTGAGACATCTCTAAGTAATGCAGCGGAAATCTAACACAGCAGGTCCATAACAGCAAGTCTAAAACACCAAGATAGCAAGTCTAACAGCGGAAGCAACATCGTCTAAGCACCTGAGAAATACACGCTTAAAAGTCAACACGAATGTTGGTGAGCTATAGTTTGTAATCAGTAAAGTAATGTAGACCACGAGTTATCGTATTTAAAACAGTATGAAAAGTATATGCTTATCCGTGGGCACCCAGTAACTAATTTAACGTAATAATAATACCCTCTAAAAGTACATTTGGCGAGTGCGTATGTTCTCGAAGTATCAAACACCCGTTAAATGCTAGCGCGACTAGCCCGAGTGGGGATGTCAAACCCTATGGATCCATATCTAATATTCGCGTTCACCGGTTCAAAACCAATGATTAAACGTTACCGTGCTAAGGGGAATGTTTATGCCGTTATATAACCCACACATATGTAAAGTTTAAGTACTCGTGTCAAGTAAGTAAAACGTAAAAAGCGCATGTATTCTCAGTCCTAAAAATAGTATAAGTAAAAAGGGAAGCTATAACTCATAGTGAATAAGCAGTAAAAGTCGATATGAAACGTATGCAGGTAGTAAGTCAGTCCGAAAGGTCATCAACCTAAGTCAAAGGTCACTAGGTCAGTATGTTGTCCCAATAAGTTTAAAAGTGAATAAATTAAGTTTAAGTGTCATCATCATCATCATTCATCATCATAAAAGCTAAGTAAGTTTGACAAGAATAGAGATCAAAACAATAGGCTGACTTCGGTCAGCTTCTACGACCTCTATACAAAACGAAATGATGTGTAGTCAGTGGCTATGGCTCCGTATATGAGTCCTCTAACCGCTGACCTATTTTCAGAACCTAACTCCTCTTCGTTTGACCGTGGCGACGGTTTAAGTGCGAGTAGGTCAGAAATTTCAGCACAACGTTACAATGGCGTAGTGACTTTCGGAGGGCTATAAATCCTAAACCGTATGTCGGATTAAGTCGAGGCCTAAACGAAAAGTCATCTACTCGAAATGAACTAACTGAAAATAAATTTTTCAGAAGTCCAGGAATCTGATCAGATCCCAAAAAACATAAACAAGTGCTCCGGTGGGGTTCTTGGTGCTTGATGCTCATCACGGTTCTCATCCTTGATGCTTGTAAGCTTCAAGTGTACAACTCATTGATGGGTTAGCATCACCTTGACCAAGATTCTACCATCAACACACAATATGTTAAGACCAATTAAGAACACAACTCATTTAAGAGTCTTAGATGGATGATGAACCAAGGTTACATCATATCCTTAGTCTTAACACAATTACAAGTTCTATTTACAACTAAAGCTACAAACTTTACTTCAATCAAACAAGTATGAACATAATCTAAATCAAATAAAGTGATGGAACCCTAAGCTGGAGAGCTTGGATCCTTTTCACACAAGTTATAAGATTACAAAGCTAGAAAGCTTGAATCTTTACAAGATTAATGAGACCATATGAAATAAAGCTAAGAACTTTAACAAAATAATGAAAGTAATGAGACCATAAGCTAAAAAGCTAAGATCTTTAACATAATAATGAGACCCTAAGCTAAAAATCTTGGATTTTTAGTGTTCTTGAAGATCTTGAAGCATAAAGCTTGGATCTTTAAGATACATGAAGATTACAAACACAAGTTTGAATCTTTATAATAAAATAACATGATTAAAGCTATAAGATTTAGATCTACAAAGTAGGTGAAGATTCAAAGCTAGAAAGCTTGAATCTTCCATGATCTTGAAGGATTCAAATCCATGTTTGAATCTACAAGATGTAATCAAGATCAAAAGCTAAAAAGCTTGATCTTCTAATGATGATGATGAACTCGTGATGATGAGAAGGAGAAGAAGAAAAGAAATTCAAAATACTTACAAGCTTTAGACTAGAGAGAAAATAAATGAACAAGTGTGTGTAAATTGTGAATGGAAATCAAGTGTGAATGGTGAGGAAATGGCTTAGTATTTATAGGAGGTGAGGTGAGGGTGGCGGTGGTTAGGCCGTGGGTTTCCAAGGGGGACACCTTTTTGGTTAATGGTTGTCTAAAGTTGATGCTTGTGTTAGGATCCCATGCAACATTAAGGATAATACTTGACAAAAATGCTAGCATATTCTCTCTAATAAATGTGCATTTGTCTTACTTATTAATGGGTCACTAGTTACTTATAATTGAGCTAATTAAATAGTCCACTAACTAGTGTAGGGTGGGCTAAGGTCCAACAAGGTAGAAAGTCCAACACGACTAACTAGTGTGCTCTAGTAAATTACTAAGCGTAATTAAGCATCCAAAAACCCAAGTAATTGTTATTATAAAATAACAATTAGTATTTCGTAGTCATAATATCCGATTACGACAAAAGTTAAACGTGTACGCAGTACGCAGCTCATTAAAAACGTCAAGTGACACTAACGGTCATAAAGGCTTCCGAGGATTAAGTTAAGTATCCTACGTACTTAATGATACGCTTTAACATATAAATGAAAGTATTCAACATGTAGGGAGTTCTCAGAGTATAATATAGCTCAGTACGCACAAATACATAGTTTCGTGAAAACACAAAGCACAAAAGCAAGTCGAAAAAGTCGGGTCGTTACAACTTCCTCAAAAATATATGTGCTTCCTGTGATCCTGTCCGTATGACTTTGAACCAGTCGATCGTTGATAGTACAAAAGCTTATATATGATAAGCGTGAGCTAATCTATCGGTTGTAACAAATAATCTAATGCAAGCGTTGTTAGATTCAAGGATTGACTTAAAGTAAGGTTGTCATAGGGCCTTTTTATTTCACTTAATGAACTATTCTATACAGCTTTAATTCAATAAGTAAAATTGATTTGTTTCCAGAAGTTATAGAATCAGACACCTCTTCCCTAACAGAGGCATATGGAAACATAACATAACACAGAAAAAATTGAACAACCCTATAGGAGTCTGTGTATCTAACATAGAGTTGATTTACTCTTTGAGTATGAAGATTGAGGTTCAGCATGTAAATTCGGTTTGTATAATCATGTACATATAAAAGAAGGCTCGAAAAGCTCGATAATAGCTCGAGCTCTTCACAATAAAAGCTCGACAAGTTTGTAGCCCTAACTATGAGTCGAGTAACTTCTTCCGTCTAGCATATCCATAAATAAGCAGAAAAATCGCAACAGAAATGGCTGTGAGACCTCCAACAAAAGGCACGAATATCCCTTGTATATCATATAAATGACATGGTGTAGCGACCCCGACAAATCGTCAAGTGACGGCGTCGGCTACGTGGGTCCCATTACCTGATTATAAGTCTTTTAGATAACCTTTGACCAAAATATGTCGCCTTCATTTCAAAATAAAGATTGTTTCAAAGTTTACAAGAATTGTTCAACCAATAGATAAGTTACAACGTTATAATACGAATGAAATCTAGGCGACACGGTTTTAAGTAAAGTCAAAAGACGCTCCATGAAATGCATGTATACTCGACATCCAATGCAAGTATCAAATAATGAGCGGAAGCATATATCACCTAAGTTCAAGGACCTGAGAAAAACATAGAGAATCTGTCAACGAAAACGTTGGTGAAATCATAGGTTTAAATAAGTAAAAGAGTAAAAGCAAGCTGAACCACAAGAGTTGCAATATTGATAAAGTCATAGTACATTCTAAAAGTTAATATTCACGAGCACCCAATTATCAAAGCTTAACGTTCCGTCCGTTGAATACCCCATCAATTAGTGCTAGAACAACACTGTTCCCGAAAATATATTTCATTCGTAAACGGTAGCGAACCGTTTGAATGAGGGTTTGTCAAACCCATATGGCCATATAACATAAGTTCTCGCTTACACCATCTGATGTAACTAATGATAATCGGATTGAGGATTTTCGTTCTAAACTCGTATGTAGAATGTTTGTTTTCCCGTTCTTGTGTTCACTTAGTTCAAAAGAATCGTTTATGTTTTCTCATCCCAAAAGTAAGTTCAAAAGAGTAAAAAGTGGGACTATGATCTCACCTTTGATTACAAGAGTGTAAAAGTACTTCAACAAGTAAACGTGCAGAGAACAATGCTAGTCTCGACCTAAACAAATAGGTTGTATCAATAACGATAGTCACGAAGGGTCAAAGTTGTTCAATTAGTCCTATGGCTCAATACGACTCGATTAATATAGCATGTGAAGCAATTTGTCAAGTTTCATGCAAGATACAAGTATAAAAGCATGTTAGGAAGATTGCATAATCAATTGGTTAAGTTTGACAAAAAGTCAAACTTGGTCGGGTCAAAGTCAACGAAAAAGTCAACGCGTTCGGGTCGGGTCTCGGACAAATTTTCTGAAGTTTTTAATCATATATAAGCGTGTTAAAACAAGTTACACGTAAATTGGAGGTCTAGAACGTCCTAAACATTTTATGTCAAAAGGCCTCGCAAACAGCCCACTTTAGTGTAATGGGACGGCGTCCCAATTAGGCTAGACGGCGTCCCATTTTAAAGAGCAAGACGGCGTCTTGGTAGCCTAGACGGCGTCTAGGTTTTAAGGGCAGGACGGCGTCCTGATTCCTGGGACGGCGTCTAGGCATGATTTCAGGCCCTGCTTGCTGAACTCCTAAGTACACGAATCAAAACTCAAACCCACACAATTTTCAAACCGCAAACATTCAAGGCATGTATTTTATATCACCGGAAAGGTGTTTTGACAAGGAACATAACTATGCACTTATTATCAATTAAACTTTCACATACAACAACCAAAAACCGCATTTAGTGACCCTCATTCAATACACACAAGTCATAAATGCCATTTAATGATTCGGCAACCAAATTACATGAACAATATGCCGTTTCGAAGGTAATTAAGCATACAACACAACCTAACACTTACCATTAACATTTCATGTCATTTAATGCATCAAAAATTCATTCTTAGTTCATGAAACCCTAACCAAAAATCACCAAATTTCATAATCAAGTTTAAGGGGTTTCTTTGATCAATCTTTACATCCAAATGAAGCTAGTAACACTAGGAACAAGATTAAAACATGAACTCATAACATCAAACAACATATAAACACTTAAAACTCAAGATTAAACATGTTAACTTTCCATATGAACTAGTTACTTCAAAATATCAAAACGAGCATACAAAACACATAAACAAACTAGACTTGAGCCATAGACACTAATTAACAAACTTATAACTTTAAAAATCTCAAGAACACAAAGATTAGTGATTTTAGAAAGTTACCCAAAATTGATGAAATCGGTATGGAACCGAAGAGGAGATCACGAGGAGTTCAAATATGCAATTTGTTTTGATTGAATCCTTCTTGAACGAATTTAGATGATGATTGAAGGTTTGAGGGTTTGAGAGGAAAAGGTGAAGTATTATTTTGGGGAGGTGATAGAATGAATGGAGAGGAAAGAGTTGACTAGTTGACCTAGTCATCTCTTTCTCCATTTGGCAACTTTAGTCCCTCAACTTAGGAAACGGGTACGGGAATTACCTAAACGAGATAATTCAAACGCGTATTAACGAGATGTGTTATAAACATATAACGGAACTTAAATAGTTAAACGGAAAAGTAAATGGAAAAAGGCGGGATGTTACATTACCTACACCTTAAAAGAAATTTCGTCCCGAAATTTAAGTAGGCGTAGTAGTCGTTGTTTCTTCCTCGAGATCTTGCGTTTCCGAATTCACGAATAGATGAGGATACTTCCATTGCATTTGATCTTGTCTTTCCCAAGTAAACTCAGGTCCCCTTTTGGCGTTCCAACGGACTTTAACAATCGGGATTCGGCTTTGTTTCAATGTCTTGACGGAGGTGTCCACAATTTCAACCGGTTCCTCCACGAAATGAAGTTTGTCATCAATGGTAAGCTCCTCGAGAGGAATGACGATATCGGATTCGGCAAGACACTTTTTCAAGTTGGATACATGGAAAGTAGGATGAACGGAGCTCAATTGAGGCGGAAGATCTAAACGATAAGCAACGGTTCCAATACGCTCCAAGATTTCGAAAGGACCAATATACCGCGGATTTAGCTTCCCGCGTTTCCCAAAACGGATTACACCCTTCCAAGGTGCGACTTTTAACATTACTCGGTCACCGGCTTGAAATTCAAGATCGTTGCGTCGTTTGTCGGTATAGCTCTTTTGACGACTTCGGGCCGTCCTAAGCCTATCTCGAATTTGAATGATTTTCTCGGTGGTTTCGTGAATGAGTTCGGGTCCGGTGATTTGCACGTCGCCTACCTCGGCCCAACAAAGAGGTGAACGACATTTGCGGCCATATAGCGCTTCAAAAGGTGCGGCTTTAATACTCGCGTGATAACTATTGTTATAAGAGAACTCGGCGAGAGGTAAGTGCTTGTCCCAAGCTTTTCCGAAATCAACCACGCAAGCTCGTAACATGTCTTCTAAGGTTTGAATTGTACGTTCGCTTTGTCCATCGGTTTGAGGATGATATGCGGTGCTCATGTCTAAACGCGTTCCCAACGCTTCTTGCAATGTACGCCAAAATCTAGAAACGAAACGGCCATCTCGGTCGGAGATAATCGATAAAGGTACACCGTGTCGGGCTACGATCTCCTTAATGTAAAGTTGTGCAAGTTTCTCCATTTTGTCTGTTTCTTTCATGGCAAGGAAGTGTGCGGATTTGGTGAGACGGTCAACAATAACCCAAATGGTATCATAACCGCCCGTCGTTTTTGGTAGCTTGGTGATAAAATCCATCGTTATCCTTTCCCACTTCCATTGCGGGATCTCGGGTTGTTGAAGTAATCCGGACGGTCTTTGGTGTTCGGCTTTGACTTTGGAACATGTCAAACACTTGGAAACATAAGTAGCTACGTCCCTTTTGATGTTCGGCCACCAATATAGTTGTTTAAGGTCGTGGTACATCTTATTGGCACCGGGGTGAATCGAGTATCGTGACTTATGGGCTTCATCTAAAATAAGGCTTCGTAGGTCCCCATAACTAGGCACCCAAATTCTTCCGGCGAAATATCGGAGTCCGGTTTCTTTAACTTCGAATCGAGAGGTGAGGACGTTCAAGTGTTCGAGAGAGATGTTTTCATCCTTGAGAGCCTCATCTTGGGCTACCCGAATTTGGCTATTAAGGTTGGTGTGAATGGTGATGTTTAAAGCTCGGACACGGAGAGGCACCGCTCTTTCCTTTCGACTTAAGGCATCGGCTACTACATTTGCCTTCCCGGGATGGTAACGAAGCTCGCAATCGTAATCGTTTAAGGTTTCAATCCACCTTCGTTGTCTCATGTTTAGTTGCTTTTGATCGAAAATGTGTTGAAGGCTTTTGTGATCGGTGAAGATAGTACTCTTGGTTCCATAAAGATAGTGTCTCCACATTTTAAGTGCAAAGACAACGGCTCCGAGTTCGAGATCATGTGTCGTATAGTTTCGTTCATGAATTTTGAGTTGTCGAGAAGCATAAGCAATGACTTTCGTTCGTTGCATCAATACACACCCAAAACCATGTTTTGAGGCATCGCAATATACAACAAAGTCATCATTGCCTTCGGGAAGTGACAAGATAGGAGCGGTGGTTAGCTTCGTTTTCAAGATTTGGAATGCGGATTCATGTTCGGTCGCCCAAATGAATTTCTTTCCCTTGTGAGTCAATGCGGTTAGAGGACGTGCAACCAAAGAGAAATTTTCGATGAATCTACGATAGTACCCGGCGAGACCCAAAAATTGACGAATGTGAGTAGGAGTAGTAGGAGTCTCCCATTTGCTAATGGCTTCGATTTTTGTTGGATCGACTTTAATACCTTGGTCACTTACAACATGACCAAGAAATTGGACTTCCTTTAACCAAAATTCACACTTGGAGAATTTGGCATAGAGTTGTTCTTGTCTTAAAAGTTCAAGCACAAGTCGGAGATGTTGTTCGTGCTCTTCTTCAGTTTTAGAATAAATCAATATGTCATCGATGAACACGATAACGAATTTATCGAGATACGGTTTGCACACGCGGTTCATAAGATCCATGAACACCGCCGGTGCATTAGTGAGACCAAATGGCATGACAAGGAATTCATAACTACCATAACGAGTTCGGAAAGCGGTTTTGGAGACATCTTCCCCCTTAACCCTCAATTGATGATAACCCGAGCGGAGATCGATTTTCGAATATACACACGACCCTTGTAGTTGATCAAAGAGGTCATCGATGCGAGGAAGAGGATATCGGTTCTTAACCGTCAATTTATTTAGTTCACGATAATCAATGCACATTCGTAGGGATCCGTCTTTCTTTTTAACAAACAAAATCGGAGCGCCCCAAGGTGAATGGCTAGGTTGGATAAAACCACGATCAAGTAGTTCTTGGATTTGACTTTGCAATTCTTGCATTTCGGATGGAGCGAGTCTATACGGTGCACGCGCTACGGGTGCGGCTCCTGGAATAAGATCGATTTGAAATTCAACCGGTCGATGAGGTGGAAGACCCGGCAATTCATCGGGAAATACATCGGAATAGTTACTAACAATTGGCACATCATCGATATGCTTATCATCGGACTCGACTTTCTTAACGTGGGCAAGGATCGCAAAACAACCCTTACGGAGCAGTTTTCTAACTTTAAGGCACGAAACGAGATTGAGTCCGGTGCAATTTTTGTCGCCATAGACAATCAATGGTTCACCATTCTCGATAGGAATTCGAATTGCGTGAAGATCGCAAAGAATGTGAGATTTATTTTTGACCATCCAATTCATACCGATTATTACATCAAAACTCCCTAATTCCATGGGTATCAAGTCAATTTCAAATTCTTTACCCAAAATGTTCAAAGTACACCCCCGGTAATATTTGTCGGCACTTAAGAGTTTTCCGTCGGCCACTTCGATAGAATAAGTAGTATCTAAGGGGTGTGGTGGAGTGCAAAGAGTAGGAGTCAAAGTCTTAGACACAAAACATTTATCGGCACCCGAATCGAATAAGCAAGTAACATAAGTGTTGTTGAGTAGAAACGTACCCGTGACTAGTTCATTGTCATCTCGGGCTTCCTCGGTGTTGATGTTAAAGGCTCGGCCTCGGTTGTTGGGGTTGGTTTTCTTTTTCGGGCATTCGTTCTTATAATGGCCCGTTTGGCCACATTCGTAACAAGTGACCGTTTTTGGAGGATTGGGCCCCTTTCGAGCAACGGGGGCGGCACTTGTGCAATTGTTGGCCCTATGACCAACACCTTGGCAACGGTGACAAACTAGCTTGTTACATTCGCCGTGATGATGCTTGTGGCATTTGTTGCAAAAAGGTAAGTTTCCGACATAACCCTTCTTGCCGTCGCTGTTGAAAGGCTTTTTGGTGAAGGTGTTGTTGTTGTAGTTGGTTGATGGAGTGGCTTCCCATTTCCTTTTGTTGCCACCCGACTTGTCCTCGGCCTTAGGAGCCGGCACTACGATTTCGTCAACCGTTTCGATTAATTGACGAGCCATGTTCATAGCGGCTTGATGAGTAGCGGGTTTGGATGACATCACCCCTTGTTTGATGCTTTTTGGAAGACCGAGCATGTAGAGCTCAATCCTTTGAGATTCGGGGTTAACAAGATTAGGACACATTAAGGATAGTTCGGCGAAGTGTTGATTATAAGCCTTAAGATCGTTTCCGACCGCTTTCAAAGCTCTTAGTTCTTCCTCGAGCTTTCGGGTTTCTTCGCGCGGAAAGTATTCGACAATCATCTTTTCCTTCAAATCGGCCCAAGAGAGGGCATGAGCTTCATCGGTACCCACCGATTGAACATAGGTGTTCCACCAAGTGAGAGCAACACCGGAGAACGTGTGGGTGGAGTATTTGACCTTGTCTTGATCCCGACAACCGCTTATGCTAAAGACGGCCTCGGTTTGTTCAAACCAACGAGTAAGCACAACCGGTCCACCGGTTCCATCATAAGTGTGAGGTTTGCACCCCATGAAAGCTTTGTAGGAGCATCCCTCGTTTGAGTTACCGGCCCCATTGTTGTTGTTGTTGTTGTTGTTGTGGTTGTTGTTATTGTTATTGTTGTTGGAAGAGTGACCGGCCATGGCCGCATCTACGGCGGTAGCTATCATCCGTTCGAGAGCTTGTTCGGGAGTTTCATTGCGGCGTACACGACGAGGAGCCATTGTTCCTTCAAAACAAAAGAATACCGTTGGTTAGTATTCTAAATAATACTAACCACGATATGGAATAAAGATAGAGAGAAAATTATCCTTGACCCACCTTAAATTCTTTATGTCATAATGTCGAAACGTCCATGTGAATCACCGTAATATAATCCCGGAAATTATATTACCCTGATTCTCATGTGCATTTAACATTACTTCATAAAGTCAAGGTGGCGCATCAACAAAATTTATCAACGTAAGATCAAGATCGAATACGAGTTAGATATGATAGAAGAGTTCGAGTATAAATGCACAATTAGTCAAATAATTCCTACTTCAGTCTATATGCCGGTTGTAGTCTAGATTCACCTATGTACCCTATGACTCGGGATGGACACAAATGAACTCTAAATCCCTACAACCAAGGCTCTGATACCACTTGTAGCGACCCCGACAAATCGTCAAGTGACGGCGTCGGCTACGTGGGTCCCATTACCTGATTATAAGTCTTTTAGATAACCTTTGACCAAAATATGTCGCCTTCATTTCAAAATAAAGATTGTTTCAAAGTTTACAAGAATTGTTCAACCAATAGATAAGTTACAACGTTATAATACGAATGAAATCTAGGCGACACGGTTTTAAGTAAAGTCAAAAGACGCTCCATGAAATGCATGTATACTCGACATCCAATGCAAGTATCAAATAATGAGCGGAAGCATATATCACCTAAGTTCAAGGACCTGAGAAAAACATAGAGAATCTGTCAACGAAAACGTTGGTGAAATCATAGGTTTAAATAAGTAAAAGAGTAAAAGCAAGCTGAACCACAAGAGTTGCAATATTGATAAAGTCATAGTACATTCTAAAAGTTAATATTCACGAGCACCCAATTATCAAAGCTTAACGTTCCGTCCGTTGAATACCCCATCAATTAGTGCTAGAACAACACTGTTCCCGAAAATATATTTCATTCGTAAACGGTAGCGAACCGTTTGAATGAGGGTTTGTCAAACCCATATGGCCATATAACATAAGTTCTCGCTTACACCATCTGATGTAACTAATGATAATCGGATTGAGGATTTTCGTTCTAAACTCGTATGTAGAATGTTTGTTTTCCCGTTCTTGTGTTCACTTAGTTCAAAAGAATCGTTTATGTTTTCTCATCCCAAAAGTAAGTTCAAAAGAGTAAAAAGTGGGACTATGATCTCACCTTTGATTGCAAGAGTGTAAAAGTACTTCAACAAGTAAACGTGCAGAGAACAATGCTAGTCTCGACCTAAACAAATAGGTTGTATCAATAACGATAGTCACGAAGGGTCAAAGTTGTTCAATTAGTCCTATGGCTCAATACGACTCGATTAATATAGCATGTGAAGCAATTTGTCAAGTTTCATGCAAGATACAAGTATAAAAGCATGTTAGGAAGTTGCATAATCAATTGGTTAAGTTTGACAAAAAGTCAAACTTGGTCGGGTCAAAGTCAACGAAAAAGTCAACGCGTTCGGGTCGGGTCTCGGACAAATTTTCTGAAGTTTTTAATCATATATAAGCGTGTTAAAACAAGTTACACGTAAATTGGAGGTCTAGAACGTCCTAAACATTTTATGTCAAAAGGCCTCGCAAACAGCCCACTTTAGTGTAATGGGACGGCGTCCCAATTAGGCTAGACGGCGTCCCATTTTAAAGAGCAAGACGGCGTCTTGGTAGCCTAGACGGCGTCTAGGTTTTAAGGGCAGGACGGCGTCCTGATTCCTGGGACGGCGTCTAGGCATGATTTCAGGCCCTGCTTGCTGAACTCCTAAGTACACGAATCAAAACTCAAACCCACACAATTTTCAAACCGCAAACATTCAAGGCATGTATTTTATATCACCGGAAAGGTGTTTTGACAAGGAACATAACTATGCACTTATTATCAATTAAACTTTCACATACAACAACCAAAAACCGCATTTAGTGACCCTCATTCAATACACACAAGTCATAAATGCCATTTAATGATTCGGCAACCAAATTACATGAACAATATGCCGTTTCGAAGGTAATTAAGCATACAACACAACCTAACACTTACCATTAACATTTCATGTCATTTAATGCATCAAAAATTCATTCTTAGTTCATGAAACCCTAACCAAAAATCACCAAATTTCATAATCAAGTTTAAGGGGTTTCTTTGATCAATCTTTACATCCAAATGAAGCTAGTAACACTAGGAACAAGATTAAAACATGAACTCATAACATCAAACAACATATAAACACTTAAAACTCAAGATTAAACATGTTAACTTTCCATATGAACTAGTTACTTCAAAATATCAAAACGAGCATACAAAACACATAAACAAACTAGACTTGAGCCATAGACACTAATTAACAAACTTATAACTTTAAAAATCTCAAGAACACAAAGATTAGTGATTTTAGAAAGTTACCCAAAATTGATGAAATCGGTATGGAACCGAAGAGGAGATCACGAGGAGTTCAAATATGCAATTTGTTTTGATTGAATCCTTCTTGAACGAATTTAGATGATGATTGAAGGTTTGAGGGTTTGAGAGGAAAAGGTGAAGTATTATTTTGGGGAGGTGATAGAATGAATGGAGAGGAAAGAGTTGACTAGTTGACCTAGTCATCTCTTTCTCCATTTGGCAACTTTAGTCCCTCAACTTAGGAAACGGGTACGGGAATTACCTAAACGAGATAATTCAAACGCGTATTAACGAGATGTGTTATAAACATATAACGGAACTTAAATAGTTAAACGGAAAAGTAAATGGAAAAAGGCGGGATGTTACACATGGGATGTTCAAGCCAAATAATCCAGCCACCAGGGTCTCGAATGCTATAGCAAATGACGCTATCGTTAATGTTAACTGGAGTTGAATTAGCTCGTTTCGCTGGTTGTCCAGTTGGATATTCACATAGTCCTCTGTGTCATCAATGTACTCACGAACCTGGATGTTAGAACAAATCGATTTATTGATTTATAATTATATAAGTGATATATATAAGAAAGAAGAGATTTACTCACAGATAAGATTTTGTTACGAGTTCCATCAAGTTGCATGAAATAAGCCTCACGCAACATTTCCAGATCATCCACGTCATTATCATTCAGATTAGCAGTCGTCATAATACTTCCACTCTTGACTGAACTGAGTCGCCTCAGATGGTGTGCACCGTTGTTGAAGCTAACGGAACCTACACCACCCAACATAGCCGTACTTCGTTGATGCTGTAACCACTTCCTTGTTAAATAGAGTTGTGTCATATCTTCGTCGTCATCAAGAAGATGTTCAAGTTCATCCCTCACCTGAAACCATAGAAAATTAATCGATATCACAGATGATTTTTTTTTTTCACTCTGATCGAAATGAACCACATTATTCCTTCTTTGACTTTTAAACCATACACTAAGGTGTTTTTTTATTTTTTAAGATGTTTTTGTCTGAAGATTTACGGATCATGTCTGCATAGAAGATGTGCTATAAAAGTCTGTATGATAAATAGTGAAGAATGTTTGCTCTTATGTCTGCAAATTAAATAACTTAATCTTAATCTTGTTTGCATCACTTAAAAGCATATTTCAGAGTCTGCGAGTTTGCAGACAAACTAAGACATCATTTTATTTTATTTTTTCTAGAAAAATAAACAGTCTACAGTAAAAATCTCTACAGTAAAAAGGTCTGCAGAAACTGCAGAACAAAACAGTCTGTTGTAAACACGTATGTAGAAAAATAATTTCAGTAAAAACGTCTACATGCGCGCAAACAGGAGATATAATAAGATCTGCAAACCGAAAGCCAATCAACACCTAAAGAACAAAAATACCTTTTGTACCCGAGCAAGCAAACGAGTAAGGTTGCTTTTCAAGCTCCGAACACGCTCAAGATTCTTGGTGCTGACATTCTTTGCTAGTTCATCTAGCACAGGATATGCATCCCTCTCAAGGTCTGCCACACTCGAGTCCAAATATGTGCACACTACCTCCAACGCAACCTCCAGAACTTGAAATTCAAATGGAAGCTCATCTGGCACACATTCCGAGGTTCCAGGAACAGTTAGCCATCGTCCAGATGCTGATAAGTTCGATTTTGCATTACTTAAAGTAAGCTGACGGTCAACTGAAGCATTCGGAAGCCTTTTACGAGCTATTTGTTGCCTCAGTTGATCCACGAATGGAAGAACCTCTTTATGTAGAGGATCAAGTAACAACACTTCTTCTACCGTGACTATCACCTTTATATGTTCCAAATTAACAATCATTGCCCTCTCCCTAGCTGCGAAAATATGTAAGGTGTTAAAATGAATTTGAACTTTAGCCTCATATCGTTATAGCATCCAGATATTGATTCAAAACAAATTAGTATTAATTAAAAGAATATGTACTCTCACTTTAAATGAAAAATAACAACTCTTTTTTTTTATACTAAAATAACGAATACTATTTAAAAAAGCCTTCATCGAAAATGAAGGAAACTAAAACTAATACAATCAAAACAAACACGATAAGGCTCGAGAGAAGTAAACATCACTAGGTCAACCTAAGAGCTACGCTAACTCAAACCGAGCCATGCCGAGGCTAAAAGTCAAACATACAAACCAATGGGGCAAGAAAGCTAACCAAACAACCTCCTAAACAATCACAAAAAACATGATTATACAAACTTACTATAAACAACTTTTAACAAGCTTTAAAGTTCGGGAGGTGATTCTCACACACCACTTTTTGATCCATGTACACTTTTGTCTCATAAAATTACAGTTATGCCCCTAGAAAGTTGAACTTATATAATTAAAGTAAGTATAATTAAGGGTAAAATAGATAATTAGGTGTACATGGATCAAAAAGTGGTGTGTGAGGATCATCTCCCATAAAGTTCAAGGACATTCTGAAATATAATATTCATCTTTGATGAAGCTAGTGTTTACGTTTTTGTCCTTTGTCTTGCATAAGTTATTGGGACTTATATATGTGTATGACTCGATACGATATTGGGATTCATCGATTTGGAAAATGAACAATTGGATCAGTGTTAACACATCATAAATGATAAAAGACTCTTATCGAGTATCAACTAATCAACTATAAGAGCACCATGTGTCGTTAGTGTGTTAGAGTAATTTCAGCATTTTTGAAAACGGACACTGAAATCAACGGTCTATCAACACCGCCTCAAAGTTGATTTAGGTGTCCATTTTCCAAAGCCTGGACACCGAAATAGACCATCACGACACCTCGTCTTTAACAAATCAATAACATTTTTCACATAATACAAGTGCCTAAAAGTATATTATAAGATCATCTATGAAGCATTTTTTACATAATACAAGCATAAGCTCACACTAATATTTTCGATGAAGGCCTAATTTCAGTCGAAATTCGAATAAAATCACTGATCATAAAATACAAGCTAGAGTTACCCTAACAGGGAAGCAGTAGATAAATGATACTCGTATGAAACAATAAAAGCAATAAACATATACTGTACCAAGGATATTAGATGAATTGGAGAAAACAGGGCCAAGTATCCTCAAATCCCTAGCCGGAATACCAGCTCGTATGATGATCGTGTTTTTATCGCACTCAAACACTTCAGATTCACCACTTCTATTGAACTTCATCCATAACCTAGCTCCACCTGCTTTCTTCTTCGGTTTGGTCGACGCAACCGCAACCGGAATCGCGTCATCAAGAGGCGTTGGCGACGGCGATGGAGACGGTTGAAGTAGCTGTGATTCACGCCTCTTTGGTGGTTTTACGACGCCTTGTTGTGTTACCATTGGTCCGGCGAAACGAGAATGGGTTAGTTTTCCCCATTCTCGATTTCCACCTTCCCTTTTCTTACCCACTCTATATATTTGCAGTACTATTAGGTTTTGTATAGTATATATTTTTAGCAATATGTATGTATGGAACGATGAAATCACTGAAGAATAGAAAAGGGAGAAGAAATATATATATATATATATATATATATATATATATAGTTTCAACTCATTTAGATTGTAGTTTTGAATTTGCTTTCACACTACAATCGGTTCCTCAAATTTGACTCAAATTACACAACAGCCCATAAAGTTTATATTTTTCAGGGGTAGAAAATGTAAACATATAATTTTATTAAAATAAAAGAAACTAATTCCCCCGAATTTATAACGGGCCCTATCTCCTCCTCCTCCTCCTCCTCTTCTTCTTCTTCTTCTTCTTCTTCTTCTTCTAACGAACAGAAGAATAAGAAAAATATTTAGATTGATTTTACCGATTACAAATGAGCAATGGCACAAATTGAAATGTTTAATTAACTTGTGATTAATAGGACATCTCATTTCATAATATGCAGGGGAGGTGAGGGACATCGTATGTATTCATGCAGGGGAGGTGCAAAAATAAATCTTACTCGTATCTTAGTTTAATACCTATACCTAATGCCTATGCCTATGCCTATTTTAATCTGGCATGACAATATGACATGCTTAAACACACCTATGTCTATCCCTTCCAATGTCAAATGTCATCAGAATAATCGTCCCATGTTATAAATGTCCATTATTTCTTTTATAAAAAAACTCGTATCAAGTAAAAAGGTTCGTTTAATTAGAAGTTTAAAGTTTTTTGAGGGAGGAAAAAAGTTAAAAGTTAATTAAATTCGCGTTTGAGAAAAAGCTACTAGTTTTTTTTTTTTAGTCTTTATTTAAACAGTTCCAGCTATTATGTCAAACACCTAAATACAGATAACTACTAGCTACCAGCTAAAAGTTATCAACTATCGGCTAGTTTTGTCATACATACCCGTAGTAGGTGTTAGCTGATTAACGCCAGCTTTGGCAGCTGCTTGCTTGTTGCAGACAACGTTAGTTTTTATATGTATTTAGATATTTAACATAGTAGCTGAAATTCTTAGCATAAAAAGTAAAATGACAATAAGTTAGAAGTCTTATTCAAACATTAATTGTTTAACTTCTAGTTTTCTCACTCGATTTAAAAGTTTTAAATTCTTGATATTATATAAAAGTTTTTTCATAAAGCTAATTTTTTTTTAAAAACTCCAAAAGCTAATAACCATAACATATCATAAGGAGATGGCTATGCTTATTGACCTCACAAATGGTGTATTTGACAAAAACAAGTCGATAGTTTAAATTGAAAGTTTATAATTGAAGCTTAAACTTTAAGTTAAAAACTATAGCTTATTTTTTAAAGCTTTTAACAAAGAGGTTTTTTTTTTTTTTTTTTTTTTTTTTTTTTTTGGTAAGCAAGGAAACCCTCCTATAAACGAGCACATTGGCTTCCCATAGAAGGTAAAACCTCGGGTAATCAAGCCTCCCGAGCGCGAGACCTGATACCGGGTGAATTGCGCATTATGCGCACCTCTAGTCACACTCCCATTTTAAACAATTTGGCATAGCCAGGAATTGAACCCGGGTGGTGTGCTTCATTGGGCAACTCGGTGGCCACTCAGGCAAGCCTGAATGGTTTCTAACAAAGTAGTTGAAATTTAAATATAAAACGACATATAAAGATAGAAGTAAGTGATATATATGATATATAAAAATATGCTTAGATTTTATTTTTTTTTATTTTTTTTCCCATTCAGAAGCTGCTAAAATTTTGCTTCATTAAACAATGCTAAAAAATGAAGCTTATGTTATAATTCAGTAGGCTTATAACTACCTTTAGTGGTTTGATTCTTGATGTTATAATTCAGTAGGCTTATAACTACCTTTAGTGGTTTGATTCTTGATTAAGAATGCTAATAATGAAGTGTAAGAACAAAGATGATAATGGAGAGAAAGAAAGAAACACTTTGTAAGTGTGAGAAAATGGTGCAAGTTTAATGCTTGCATTCATGGCTATTTATAGCAAAAATATCACAAGTTTAGGTAATACAATAATATTACTTTTGTGTATCAATAATTGACTATCCATTTATATATATATATATATATATATATATATATATATATATATATATATATATATATATATATATATATATATATATTTATATATTATAACACTCCCCCTTGGATAGCAATTTTGTTTGTTGAAGATCAACTGTAAGTTACTGCCTCGTTAAAAACCTTGCTAAAGAAAACCCAGTGGGAAAAACTTTAGCTAAGGGAAAAAGAGTGCAGCATGGAGTTGACTCCCCCTCAAGTAGACATCGCTTCGGTTGTTACATCTTTTGAACATGTCTCATGCCAATGTTATGAACGTGTGTTCTGAAAATAGCAGTTGGAAGTGCTTTCGTGAAAAGATCAGCAGAGTTTTTGCTGGATTGAACATATCTCATTTCAATCTCGTTGTCCTTAATGAGATTTTGAGTGTATGAGAAGAATCTAGGAGGTATGTGTTTGGTTCGGTCACTTTTGATATACCCTTCTTTCATCTGTGCTATGCAAGCTGCATTATCTTCATAGATAATTGTTGGACTTTTATCGCGTTCTAGTCCACAAGAATCAGTAATGATTTGTGTCATTGATCTCAACCAAAAACATTCCCGAGTAGCTTCATGTAATGCAATCACTTAGGCATGATTTGATGATGTAGCAACAAGTGTTTGTTTTTGAGAACGCCATGATATTGCAGTACCTCCATTTAGGAATACATATCCAGTTTGAGATTTAGCTTTATGTGGATCAGATAAATAACCTGCATCAGCATAACCAACCAAATCTTGTTTTGATTCGTTAGAATAAAATAATCCTAAATCAGTAGTTCCTCGAAGGTATCGAAATATGTGTTTGATCCCATTCCAGTGTCTTTTGGTAGGAGCAGAGCTGAACCTTGCCAACAAATTAACTGCAAAAGAAATGTCAGGTCTTGTACAATTTGTAAGATACATAAGAGCTCCAATTGCACTAAGATATGGTACTTCTGGTCCAAGAATATCTTCATGATCTTCACATGGACGAAATGGATCAGTTTCAACATTGAGTGATCTAACAACCATAGGAGTACTTAATGGTTTTGCCTTGTCCATATTGAAACGTTTCAAAATCTTTTCAGTATATGTTGTTTGATGTACAAGTAAACCATTAGGCATATGCTCAATTTGTAAACCAAGACAATACTTGGTTTTTCCGAGATCTTTCATTTCAAATTCTTTCTTTAGAAGTTGAATGGCTTCATAGATCTCTTTATTTGTACCTATGATGTTAAGATCATCAACATAAACAGCTATGATCACATATCCGGATGTTGTTTTCTTAATGAAAACATAAGGGCAAGTAAGGTTATTTGTATACCCTTTGCTTATCAAGTAATCACTTAATCGGTTATACCACATACGTCCCGATTGTTTTAACCCATATAAAGATCTTTGTAATTTAATCGAATACATTTCTTTGGGTTTTGCATTTGATGCTTCTGGTACCTTAAATCCTTCAGGTATCTTCATATATATATCACTATCAAGTGATCCATATAGGTAAGCAGTCACAACATCCATGAGATGCATTTCTAAATTTTTAGAAACTGCCAGGCTGATTAAGTACCTAAAAGTAATTGCATCCATAACAGGGGAATAAGTTTCTTCATAATCAATTCCCGGTCTTTGAGAAAAACCTTGAGCTACAAGTCTAGCTTTATACCTTGTAACTTCATTTTTCTCATTTCTTTTTCGGACAAAAATCCATCTGTATCCTACAGGTTTCACATCTTTAGGAGTGAGAATGATGGATCCGAAAACTTTTCTTTTATTGAGTGATTCTAATTCAGCTCGTATTGCTTCTTTCCATTGAGCCCAATCATGTCTATTTTGACATTCAACCATAGATGTTGGTTCTGGATCATCATCATTATTCATGATGTCATATGCAACATTAAATGAAAATTTCTCATCAAGATTTTTCATTTCATTTCGGTTCCATAATATTTTTGAATATGCATAATTGATTGCAATTTCTGTATTGACATCATCAATCTCCTCTGCAGTTGGAGTACTAATTTGTGGTTCTTCTTGAACACTTTCTTTTACTTCATTATCAGCTGATTTTCTTTTTCGAGGATTTTTATCCTTTGAACCAATTGGTCTTCCACGTTTCTGACGTGGCAAAGATTCATGAGTGACGTTATTGCCAGCTTTTGGAATTTCAATTCGAGCTGGAGTATTTACTGCTGGTATATATGATTTTGTCACCGTTTTTGTATCTGTAAATGCATCAGGCAATTGATTTGCAAGTTCTTGTATATGCATTATCTTTTGAACTTCTGTCTCGCATTCTTTTGTGCGAGGATCAAGATACTTTAATTGAGGTTCACACCATGAAACATCATTTTCTTTATTTTTCATTTCTCCCCCTAATCTAGGGAACAATGTTTCATTAAAATGACAATCAGCAAAACGTGCTGTAAAAACGTCACCTGTCATAGGTTCAATATACCTTAATATTGAAGATGTTTCATATCCAACATATATTCCCAACCTCCTTTGAGGACCCATTTTTGTACGTTGTGGTGTCGCAATTGGAACATACACTGCACAACCAAATGTTCTCAGATGGGAAATATTTGGCTCTTGACCAAAAGCAAGTTGTAGGGGAGAATATTTATGACTTGCACTTGGTCTGATGCGAATCAATGCAGCAGCATGTAAAATTGCATGACCCCATATAGATACAGGGAGTTTTGTTCTCATTATCAATGGTCTAGCGATTAACTGTAAACGTTTAATCAATGACTCGGCTAAACCATTTTGTGTATGCACATGAGCAACAGAATGTTCAACAACAATTCCTATAGATATGCAATAGTCATTAAATGCTTGAGATGTAAATTCACCAGCATTATCAAGTCTCACCCTTTTAATGGTGTAATCAGGAAAATGAGCTCTCAATTTAATAATTTGGGCAAGAAATTTTGCAAATGCCACATTACGGCTTGATAACAGACAAACATGAGACCATCTGCTAGATGCGTCTATTAGAACCATGAAATATCTAAATGGTCCACATGGTGGATGAATTGGTCCACATATATCACCTTGAATTCTTTCAAGAAACATTGGTGATTCTTTCTCAACCTTAAGTGGTGAGGGTCTAGTTATCAATTTTCCAAGAGAGCAAGATGTACATGGAACCATTGTATCATGATGGATTTTTCTATCCTTTAGTGGATGTCCATGTGTACATTCAATAATTCTTTTTATCATTGTTGATCCTGGATGGCCCAATCTGTTATGCCATAAATTAAATACACCAGGATCAATATACTTTTCTTTAATCACCATATGTGCTTCTGGTACATTTATATGTGTATAATGTAATCCAGAATTAAGTCTTGGCAGTTTTTCAATCACGTGATTCTTGTTAGTGATACTTAAATATTTCTCATTTTCTGCCGTTACTGACTGATAATCATATCCATTAAGGTATATGTCAGAAAAGCTCAATAAATTTCTGCTTGACTTAGGAGAGAATAAGGCATTGTTAATTAAAAATGTTGTACCGTTTGGTAATATGAATTTTGCCTTTCCTATCCCTTCTATCAAGTTAGCAGCACCTGATATTGTATGTATAGTTCCTTCCGTTGGTTTCAAATCAATGAAATATTTTTCAGATTTAAGTATAGTGTGTGTAGTACCACTATCTGCTATACAGAGATCTCCACTACTTGATTGATGTTGTGTTCCAGCAGAATTCATATTAAACTTCATATATAAGAAACAAACAGTAAGTATATAAATGTTACACAAAATGTTTATTACATACAAATAGATAAAACTGAAACATTTGACATACATATAATTGAAACATCAAACATAGAACTGGAACATTTGATAAAACATATAGAACTGAAACATTTGAGAAAACATGATGACAAAGGTTAAATCGTTTTATTTATAAAAGAAACATATTAATTTAATTCAAGAAATCTTCATATAAATCAGATGGTTGCTCAGTGACTGTTGGATCAATATTATCCACAAAATTTACTTCCTTTTCTTTACCTTTCAGCGAATCCTGATACATCTTAACAAGATGTTTAGATGTTCGGCAAGTATTAGCCCAGTGGCCCATTCTACCACATCTGTAACAAGATTCTTCAGAATTTTTAGAAGAATTTTCTTCAACATCTTGTTTAGTGGGCTTGTTTTGTGGTTGATATTTATATTTTCGTGGATTATTATTTCTTTGACCACCACGGCCACGTCCACGCCCATTCCCATTACCATAAGGATGGTTTCTACCATAGTTATGGCTTTTGGCATGATGATGGCGATGGTTATTATAACCACGACCTTGCCCGCGTCCTTGTCCCTGTTTATAATTATTTGCAGTATTTGCTTCAGGGATTGCAAGTGTACCAGTAGGACGGGATTGCTGATTTTTCATTAATAGCTCATCATTTTGCTCTGCAACCAAGAGATATGAATTAAGTTCAGGATATGTGTTGAACTTTAGCATTCTCAAATTTCTTTGCACTGTGATGTTGGCAGCATTCATTGTGGAGAAAGTTTTCTCCAACATGTCTGCATCACTTATTTCATGTCTACAGAATTTAAGTTGTGAGACTGTATTAGACAGAGCTGAGCTGTATTCATTTACTTTCTTAAAGTCTTGGAACCTTAATGTTCTCCATTGATCCATAGCACCTGGAAGTGAAATTTCTCTTTGATTATTGAATCTGCTTTTGAGACCTTCCCATAAAACATGGGGATCTTCTACAGTCACATAATTATTTTGTAAGCATTCATCAATATGTTGATAAATAAAGCAACATGCCGTTGCTTGTTCTTTTTCAGAACAAGTGTTGTTTTCATTTATGGTTTCAAGAATGCCCATTGATTTAAGATGCATTTTTACTTTTATAACCCATGGCATGTAGTTGTTTCCCGTTGATTCTAAAGGAATAAATTTAAGCTTTTCCAGATTCGACATTTTCTATTATCAAAAGTTAAAACAAACAACATGATAAATTAGAGTCAATTTATATTCATAAGTATATAAACATTAAACATAAATTTAATATAACATAAATGATAAGTAGGCAACAGTGTCGACCATATGTAAGCAATCATAAATAAATGTTATATAACATAAATGATAATTAGGTGACAGTGTCGACCATATAAATGTTAGATAATAGAAATATAAATGTTAGTAACATAAATGATAATTAGGCGACAGTGTCGGCCATATAAATGTTAGATAATTGAAATATAAATGTTAGTAACATAAATGATAATTAGACAACAGTGTCGACCATATATTATTCAGGTGGTATAACCGACCATATATCATTTAGGTGGCAGAGCCAACCATAATTAGTATTAAGATTATCGTGCTGATAACGTGTTATAATTCAGTAGGCTTATAACTACCTTTAGTGGTTTGATTCTTGATGTTATAATTCAGTAGGCTTATAACTACCTTTAGTGGTTTGATTCTTGATTAAGAATGCTAATAATGAAGTGTAAGAACAAAGATGATAATGGAGAGAAAGAAAGAAACATTTTGTAAGTGTGAGAAAATGGTGGAAGTTTAATGCTTGCATTCATGGCTATTTATAGCAAAAATATCACAAGTTTAGGTAATACAATAATATTACTTTTGTGTATCAATAATTGACTATCCATTTATATATATATATTTATATATTATAACAGCTTACAAGAAAAATACGCTCTTAGAAGCTAGTGTGCAAAAAATTTATCAACAAGAACATGATCCATCTATCAATTCTCGTTTAGTGTTTTCTTTAGACCAAATCACGTTTATATTTATTTTTGCAGTTACATAATTATTTTGAAAAAAAAAAAAATTATAAATATAAATAGCACACTTGTATATAGGATTGCACACAACACAAATCATTTCTTCAAAACATAGTACCTATTTATGTGATTACCAACTAATGAAATTGAAAATCCAAAGCTCCAGTTATTACCAACACAAACATACATTAAAACTGGTAAACATTATTTCCAGATTTACAAAATGCAAACATTCAATCATTCATATAGGAACCGAAAAAACCAAGCACCCGTTATCCCAACGAACTTTAATCTCCTGTCCAACTTGCAACATCTTCCCTCTTATAATCTGACCCCATTTTCCTATCAAATTATAATAACTCCCGCGCCATTTCAACTTCATTAAATACACGTCACCCGTATCATCATCTCGAGCATTCACATTTATTTGGTGCTCGTTTCTTAACTGTTCTCGTGCCTGTGATGCCCAATACAAAAGAATATGATCGTCAACTGACTTCCCAGGTAATGTCAGAAACGGATGGTTTATGTCCACGTCAGATGATGTCAGCACCTTCCTAATTGGCCAATCGTCTTGCTGACTCATCATCACAGGAGTTTCTGGTTCAACCACAATACGCTCGTACGGTACACAAAAGTTTAAGCATCCGTTAGCCCAACGAATCTTGATTTCTTTCCCTACCCCGAGTCCCTTTCTCTTCACAATTTTACCCCATTTACCTATTAGGTTATAATAATTACCACGCCACCTCAGCTTCATTATATATATCTCTCCCGTATCTACATCACACGCGTTTAAGTTGACTTGTTCTTCGTTTCTCAAAAGCTCCCTTTGCTGAGGTGTCCAATGAACAAGTATATGATCTTCAACTGATTTACGTGTCAAAGGTAAAAACGGATGATTAGTGTCCACATCAGATAAAGTTAGAACCTTTTTAATCGGCCAGTAATTGTGACGCACTACTGGTGCGGGTACGGGTACGGGTACGGGTACGGGTACAGGTATGGGTGCGGGTTGAGATTGTTGTACAGGTGGATTTTGCTGATCTGGCACAGTAAAGTGTAAACATCCATTATAAAAGCTTAGTTTAATTTCTTTACCAGCTTCAAGCCCTTTGCTTCTTACGATTCGTCCCCATTTGCCGATAAGATTATAATAACTTCCGCTCCATTTTAATTTCATCAAATAAACATCGCCCGTGTCATCATCTTGAGCATCGATCGGTATTTGTTCTTTGTTAAGTAAATGTTCTCTTTCGAGTTGCGTTAGATGATTGAGGATGTATAATTCGACTGGTTGGCGGGGTAGAGTGAGAAACGGATGGGTGATGTCGACGTCCGAAAGGGTGAGAATCTTACTGATTGGCCAATCGTTTTGTATTATTTGTATTTGTAATGCGTTTTCTTGAAAAGAATGTCTCATTCTTGTAAGCTACATAAGAAATAAAGAGTTATATGACAAAATTATAATATAATACTTGATTTTCCTATGATGTGGTTTACTAAAAGTGAGTAATTAAGATTAGAGGTAGCAAAATGGGTAGGTCATATGTGTTGGGTAACGAGTCAAAATGGGTACTTTGACATGGGTCACTGCCTACCAGGGCCGGCCCAAAAGGGGTGCAACATGAGCACCCGTTCAGGGCCCAATATTTTTGGGGGCCCAATATCTGTATATACTAAGCCTTTTTACGTTAGTAGTATTACAAATGAAGGGAAATATCAAGCCCAACTTCCTTTTTAATTTGTATTACTACCAAAGACTTTAAATTTTATAGAAAATATATTGTTTATAGTTTCTCGATGTGGGATAAAGGATTTATGGGACACCCTTGTACTCCATATACAGATACAGCCACTCATTTTCATCACTGCCCACATCTCATCTCTTATGTCATTATTTATCTTGGATACATAATTGGAATTTTATATGGATACTCTCCTACTAACGGATTACGGAGTATATAAAAAGTTATAATTGGTATTTTAGTTGGATACTCTTCTATAACAGATTACGGAGTATATAAAAGTTACATGATGATGATCTGAAATGAGATGAGATTTGGAATTGTGATAATGATTTTATACAGGTCAATTTAAATTTAGTTTTAACAGGATAGGAATTTTGATTTTTTTATTACCTTTTTTTTTTTTTTCTTCTTAAATCATGTATAGTTAGTTATCAAAATAAAAAATTTCATATATTCAGTTTAGAGGCAAAATAGTCATTTCATCATTCAGAGGGCCTATTTTTTTTAATCGCTCAGGGCACTAAAAATGTCCGGACCGTCCCTGCTGCCTACCTGTAGTAACTTATCATTTACCTAACTAAAGAGATGACATATTACAGAAGCTCTATTATATTTAGAATAAGAATCTAATATCTTTGATAAAGCAATTTTAAAGGGGTTTTAAAATAGATCTTTATTATAACTTTTCAATGTAATAAATCATTATTTCAATAAAAATGTTTTGCATCCAAATTTATATAGATCTTTATTATAACTTAAAAACATAAACGCTCATCCCACAAACAAAAGTGAAAAGTTTTAAAAACACTTAAGCCTTAGCTTTTCTGTTACTAAAAACTTCGACCATTGGTCATTGCTTTAAGTTGATTTAAAGGTTAGTGCAACATTCCACTAGCTAGGCTCGGAATGTTGAATCTGGTGGACAAAAAGCATGTTGACAGGTCCATCAAGCTTGTTTTGACCCATTACCTAACCCGTTCGACTCAGCATTTTGCCAAATATACTAGAAAATTCAATATAAAAACTAGATAAGCTATTTTATACTGTCCAAATAAAGTATATCAGCATCTCAAGTCTAAATCATTCTTTACGTCTTTACCCCCTTACACTTGAAACTAGTTATTATGTCACAATAACCATTTTAGATAAGAGTATAAGACATTCAAATTCAAACATCAAGTAAACCAATAATAGCAATGCCAGACCACCTACAAAGTACAAAAACTCCACATATATAGCTAATTAATATCTTACGGTTATGGTCTTAAGAGGACACAGTATAGCCTTATGAAATAATCCAAGCAACGAAACCACCTAAAAAATTATGACCAAAGTCTAAAAATATATAGTATGACTGTATGAGTATAAATGGTCTCCCTAACGCCTAATTGGCCATGGTTTTGTTTTAGACTAGTGTATGCTTTGTCATCTATTAAGAGGATAATGGGCTGTATAAACTGGCTGCCCTAAGAGTGACCTATGTAATTGACTATTGTTGTCGGTGTTTGCATTGCTCAAGGCTATCGAGCTTGCTGACAATTGATAGCCGAAACGGGTCAAAAGGGTTGACTTTATTAAGCTTTTAAGCACTGATCAATATGCAGGCTTAAGAGCAGGTCTAAAGAGCTCCAATTATGTTTTGTTACTGTTTAAAGCTTGAACGGTTGCATTCAATATATGCGATTGGGTCACATCTTTTAGTAGTCTTTTTAGCATTTTTAAGTCACCAAATTGTTGCAGTCAATATATGAGGTTGAGTCATGTTTTTTAGTAGTCTTTTTAGCATTTTTAAGTCACCCAATCCCTAAACCATCTATACTAATCCAGTAACAAAATTATACAAATAATTACATTAATTTCAACAGATCATTATATATTATTACAGAAAGAGATACAAGATCATGATATCTTGTGAATTTAAGTTTGAATTACATCACAAATTATGAATTCGCTAGCAAAGTTTAAAGCTTTTTAGGACTTTATACATAAAAAGACATAAAATTAAAAAGCAGAGCTAGTACAAAACAAAACCCTAATGAAACTAAACAAATTTGGGAAAAAGTAAGGAACTTTACCTGATTTGATTGACGAATTGAAGAATTTAATAGTGAAAAACCCTAAACATGTATGTGCTGAGGATTGGGCAAATTGGGGGAAATGAGATGTGAAATTTGATGGTGGTTGTTGGGTGGATTAGGGTGGTTTTACGGTGGTGGGAATTTGGTGAGAAGAAGTTGGAAATGGGGATGAAAGTTAGCAGAAGATGAAATGGAAATTGTGCGAACTTGAAGATAGACACAAAAACAAGTGGCGGCCCAATCATGAATCATATTGCTGCCTTTATAGTTTAGAAAGTACTGTACATATTATTTGTACTCTAATTTTAACTTTAGGATTTATTGAAAAATCATCTTGCAGTTAACTACTTAACCAGTAAATTTGACCTTTATGTTATGTGTAGTGAAGTTAACATCAACAATAAGATATTCAATATACGAGTCGAATAAAGGGCCTAGGAGCCAGGAGTCATAAGCAAAAGCAAGATATCATATCATATCATAATCATAATATAATTACATTTTATTTATAGAAGATATTGGAGTAAAAATTGGTGAATGGATGAATTTCAAATATTTTTACAAGTACGTAACGAACAGTTGCGTACGACACACCAAAACAATGAAAACGGTATATTGGTCTTCCTGTGTTTGTAGGTAGGATAATGTCCATTTTGACTATCATATACGAAGTAATTATAAAAATAGTCGTGCAAAAAATATACTCATCCGTCTCAATTTAATAGTCCTTGTTTGACTTTTTAAATCTTTCTTTACAAACTTTGACTTAAAAATATCTTTGTTTATATTATGTATCACGAAGTATTTGATAATAAGGGATCTTAATATCTCTTTTTCTCTCTCTCTTCCCCGATTTCTCTCCCAACGTACACAAATATACCAAGAGTACTACTTTTTTGCTTGTCAAAATTCAACAATTCTATTGATTTTAAGAAGACACCACCGCTCTTATTTAATTTAGTTATAGCCAACGATCAGAACGAGACCAGTCTCGCCGGCGTCGGAGATCCCACGCGCCGCCAAGAACAACCGTCGTAGGTGGGTTTTTCCGGCCAATTTTCAAACTTTTCCGGACAAATCCCGGCGAGTGAACAATCACATACCTCATACCTGGCCCAAGAACATTTTTTCGCATAGGAATTTACCACCCTTTGCTTCACCGCAATACTTCTGCCTCCAAACGCCGCCGCCGCCACCTGTTTACCGGAAATTAATCTTTCCGGCCAGTTATATTTCTCTCTCTCGATCTATCTTTGTGTAACTGCTTTCTGATTCCTGTCGATATTCATATTTATTAGGAGTAAACACTTATATATATATATATATATATATATATATATATATATATATATATATATATATATATATATATACACATATATATATGTATATGTATATATATATATATATTATATATATATCACTGTTATATATTCATATATTTTAACTTTATTCATATCGGTGTTTTTTATATTATATCTATATTCATATTATACTTGCTGGTCTTTTTGAAATCCATAGTATTTATAACATAATTATTTTCTGTTTTTAATATTATAATTAACATTAAGTACTTATTTAACATAGCCTTTTTTCTTATTTTTAGCTTGTACTTGGTCATCTTTTGGTGTATAGGTTAATATAGATCTTACACGTACCTATGGTCACTTGAGGTCATGTCCTCCTAGTTTAGGGGTGGGTAGGCCCAGAGGGGTTAGAGGCGGTAGTAGGGTTGCCACCCTTGGTAGGATTAGAGTGGGTAGTTGGAATATAGGAACCTTGACGGGCAAGAGGATTGAGCTCGTTGATACCTTCCTTAAGAGTAATGTGGACATAGGATGTGTTCAAGAGACTAGATGGAAGGGTGAAGGGGCGGTAGATATTAAGGACTATAGGTTGTGGTACTCGGGTTCTAGGACAACACGGAACGGGGTAGGTATCTTTTTGGGAAATCTACATAAGGATAATGTTGTTGACAGCGATAGGATTATGTCGGTTAGTCTAATTATTAAGGAGGAGACTTTCACGGTCATTAGTGCATACGCACCTCATGCGGGTTTAAGTGATGCGGAAAAGAAGAGTTTTTGGGAATTGTTAGATGAGGTAGTGAGGGGGTGCCCATCGGATCATCGACTGATTATAGTGGGTGATCTGATTGGACACATAGGAGCGGAGGCAGAAGGTTACGAGGGAGCCCATGGGGGCTTTGGGTTTGGTCCTAGAAATGAAGAAGGGCGCTCAATTCTTGAGTTTGCCATTGCCCACGAGTTGGTTGTAGCAAACTCTTTCTTCAAAAAGAGGGATGCTCAGTTAGCCACTTTTCATAGCGGGGGTCGTCGCACCCAGATTGACTTTTTTTCTCCTTCGTGGGGAACTTAGGACATGTAGGGACTGTAAGGTCCTTCCTGCCTTGACGTGCTCCTCCCAACATAGATTGTTGGTCATGGACCTTGTCACCCGGGGAAGAGTTGGCAGGAGGGGCAGGGTTGTGCAACATAGAATCCTTTGGAAGAACCTACATGGAGCAAAGGCAGAGACGTTTAGAGCGACTGTGACTGATAGATTCAGTGTAGAAGGGGATAACATAGACCCTACTGACGTAGACCAGATATGGAACCGCATGGCATCCACTATCACAGAGGTGGAAAAAGAAGCTTTAGGGGTGGCATTAGGGACATCGAGAGCCCATAAGAGTAGTAGAGAGTCGTGGTGGCTTAGTGACGATGTCCAAACGAAAGTCGCATTAAAGCAGACTAGGTTTAGGGAGCTCATTACTTTTGGGAAAGGGACACCTGCAGAGAGATCTAGGGTAGAAGAAAGATATAAAGAAGGTAAAAGAGAAGCAAAGAAGGCCGTAGAAATTGCAAAAGACAAAGCTTATGAAGATTTATATAGGAATCTAGACTCTAAAGAGGGAGTCATTGACATATATAGAATAGCTAAAGCTAGGGAGTGAAGAGGTAGGGACTTAGTTAACGTCAAATATATCAAGAATGAAGCAGGTCAAAGTATAGTGAGAGAAGACCTTATTAGGAAAATATGGGAAGAGTATTTTGCATCCCTTTTCGGTAGGGCAAGAACGGAGCGGAACGGGGAACTCCACGAGGTTCGTGAATATCAAAACAACTGTTTCTGTACAAGGATTAACCAGGAGGAAGTTAGATCGGCCCTACGAAAGATGGGGAGAAATAAAGCAGTAGGACCAGACCAAATTCCGATTGAGGCGTGGAAGTGCCTAGGAGGCGATGGGGTTAGATGGTTGACAAACCTTTTCAACACGACGTTTAGAAGATGCCTATGGAATGGAGACTCAGTGAGGTTATTCCCATTTACAAGAAAAAGGGAGATGCGCAAATATGTAGTAATTACAGAGGCATAAAGTTACTTAGTCATACTATGAAACTTTGGGAGAGAGTGATTGAGACGAGGCTCCGACGCGAGACAAAGGTTTCAGAGAACTAATTCAGTTTCATGCCAGGACGCTCGTCGATGGAGGCGATTCACATCGTTAGATGCCTTATGGAGAAGTATAGGGAAAAACAAAAGAATCTACACATGGCGTTCTTAGACTTGGAAAAGGCTTATGACTGTGTCCCGCGCAAGCTGATTTGGGAGACTCTTAATGTTAGGGGTGTCCCAAGTAGATATATAAGAACTATTAGAGATATATACGAGGGGGCAAAGACTCGTGTACGTACGAAGGTAGGAAACACAGAGTTTTTCCCGATAGAGGTAGTTTTACATCAGGGATCGGCCCTTAGCCCATATCTTTTCGCTTTGATCTTAGACGAACTAACTCAAAGGATACAAGATAACATCCCATGGTGCTTAATATTTGCCGACGATATTGTATTAGTTTCGGATTCCCAGGATGAGCTTAACAGAAGGCTAGAGCAATGGAGGATCGTCCTAGAATCAAATGGCCTACGGATTAGCAGACTTAAATCGGAGTATCTTAGATGTGATTTTGGGATGAACGAAGATGAACAAGAGGATATAGTGGATGTCCGAATTGGGGATCAGATTTTACCGCCACAAGAGTCCTTTAGATATTTAGGCTCGATACTTCACAAAGCAGGAAGAATAGATGAGGACGTGACACATCGTATACGAGTAGGATGGTTGAAGTGGAGGGCAGCGAAAGGGGTGTTGTGTGACAAGAATGTGCCCCATAAATTAAAAGGGAAATTCTTTAAGGTGGCAATCAGACCAGTCATGTTGTACGGCTCAGAGTGTTGGCCAATGACGAAAGCCCAAGAGAGGAGGATGGAGGTGGTAGAAATGAGGATGCTTAGGTGGATGTGTGGTAAGACCATGCTAGATATGTTACCAAATGGAGTTTTTAGGGAGAAATTGGAAGTTGGGAACATAATCAACAAGATGAGGGAAGAACGACTAAGATGGTTTGGGCATGTTATGAGGCGCCCACTTTTAGCCCCAGTTAGGAGAGTCGAGACCCTCGTTGTTGGGGGCGTAAGGAGAAGGAGTAGACCCAGACGTAGGTTGGAGGATAGATTGAAGCTTGACATAAAAGAGCTTCTACTGACGGAGGACATGACTTCTGATAGGAGCCTGTGGAGGAGTAGAATTAGTATTATCGAGTAATTTTTTTTTTCAAAGTGTAGTATATATTTATTTTACTACCACTTATATAATTATATCTATATATTATATAGCTTCACCATATATATATATATATATATATATATATATATATATATATATATATATATATATATATATATATATATATATATATATATATATATATATATATATATATATATATATATATATATATATATCCCTCTACTTGGTATCTGTTTTTGCCTGTATATATTTTCCCGTCATTTTTACGGGTTTTTCGATGGTCGGTTTATGTATCTACGTATAGGTTTTTGTACCTTTGTTTATATGTATAAGTGTATACGCCTCTGTATCTATGGTTTTTTTTAGGTTATACATAGGTTCATGTGTATATGTTTGTATCTGTATATGTATGTATGTATCTAAGTGCATGTATCTAAGTTTATATATGTATGCCTGTATGTGTATCTAAGTATATATACCTATGAATGTCTCTATATGTATACTTGTGTAGGTATAGTTATTTATACATGCTTATGTGTGTGTGGGTGTTTTTATAGATATTTATATACATATATATTGGGTGTGGGTGGGTGTGTGTGTGTGTGGGGGGGGGATGTAGACTAAAGATAACAATGAATATATAAGTGGACCCCAGTGGACCTCATCAATAATGTAACATTATGTAACGTGTCCTTGTAATTATTGTATGTAAATACGTGTGTTTAATGTACTGGCCATGTGGGCCATAGGAACCAATAATGTAAGATAACGTGTATGGTTTATGTTTAAAGTTAAATAAGTGCGCGGGCCATAGCAATAATGTAAACGATCAATAATGTAATCGATCGTAGTGCGTGGGTCCCAGAGCATCTGTAAATAGTATTATGGCTCGCCTATAAAAGGAAGCCTCTGTTGTCATTTGTAATCAGGTTAAGTTTGATAATAAACCTCACTGGTTTCTTTCTGTTGAGTCTTTTAGATTCTGAATAGCAGAGCCCCCGTCGTTGAGTCCTAACCGATTCTGAATAGCGACACCGTCGTTGAGTCTTAACTGATTCTGAATAGCGACACCTATCTAAGCATTATATATATTCATAATCTCAGTATACGTTTAGCACACAAATCCTTCATTATATCAATCGTCCATTTACTTATCCAAAAGGATAAAGTTAGGCATATGTCATCATCAAAAGTTAGGCACATCAATTTACTCATACATGAATTCATATGTAACAATCTTATTCAACGTTCAAGCAAACTATAATCGGATCCTCACGATCTAGATTAAATTAAACATAATATAATTCCGCACAAAGTTGGAACGTTGTTTTGATCCTGGTATCAGAGCCAGCAGCACGATTCTAGAGAAGCAGTTGCACCTTCAGAATTCTGCATCAAAAACAATCAAGAAAAAACACTCAGGTATACTTACAAACTTATTCTTAAATAACAAAATGACTAAAACTCAAGAGGAAGTATCTAATGAAATAATAGAAGGTATTACCACTATTAATGATATCGAAGATGAATCTGGTTTCATGGCTGATATCATGATAAACAGAAAAACAATAAGAAGAACAAATTTTACATTATCTGAAAAACATAACTTTGATAATAATAGAAAAATTAATGATATTTTCTCAAGAAAAAATATTACTTATTATAGAAAAATGATTGGAGAAGAACATGTACCTATTGAGCAAACAAAAGGAGATATATTAATTCCTATAATCAATAGAAAACAAATAAGCGATAGAACTAAAATAGCTTATGTACAAATATCAACCATACAAATTATATTCAAAAGTACCTTCATGGGATGTAATACACCTATTGAATTAGAATTAAGAGACGATAGAATAATTGATAAACTTGAAAGTATAATAGCAAAAGGAAAAGGAAATTTAGCTGAATGAAAAATTAAGTTCGATGTAAACATTCAATTAGGTTTAAGTCTGAAAGATAAAGATCTAAACAAAAGCATTGCAATAAGATATGAATTATTAAGAAGAAATTTTATGTATAAAGGAAATCACCCTTTTACTGTTACATATCAAATTAATTATGCATTAACAAATTCTCATCACAGTATTACTTTTAAAACTGATGATAGAATATATATAGATAAACTTTTTGAACCTCTATTAAGCCTAGAAACATCAAAAGTATTTACTAGCCAAAGATATATCGAAAAAGGGAAATCAACTTTAGAATTACCATCTGTTTGGATACCACGTATAAAAAAACCAATTTCCATTACAACAGGTGAAACATCTAGTGAAAATAATGAAATAAAAGATTTAAAACAAATGATACGAACTCTAAGTCAACGAATTTAATGAATAAACTTGATAGTATAGTTTTTAGTAAATTCAGAAACATAACTCCTAAAATAAAATATAGTGAAACACTAGAATTAGAATTAGAAGTAATTAACCACGAACATAAAACTTATCAACTAGAATATATAAAGGCTGAAAATTACGATAAAAATAAACTCGAAATATTATATTCTAAAATATCTGAAAAAATTAAAAAAGATGAAGAATTATCCATAGTTGATTACTATAACAACGAAGCAAGAAAAAGATTTCAGAAGAAAATATGGAACCAACAAATAAAATTAAACTTAAAAAATCATGAGTTCTAAAAGACAAATTAGTTGTTCATCAAAAAATTCGGTACTAAATTCCATTATAAAAACTTATTGGGAAATAATTTCTAGAATGTATAAAAATATTGAAGAAATCGAAAAAACCTTAATTAAAAAAAAATCATATCCATATTACAGACAGATAGAAAAAATTAAAGATCTAGAAACACAGATTCTTTTTTATAAATGAGCTATTAAATCTCTACATATAATGATTAAAGACCATTCATCCACGTTGTCATATTCAACTTGTTAAAAATTCATGGATTTATCAAATATTAAAATTGGAAAAGAAGGAATCACATCCAACAAACCATTTATACCATTTAATCAAACACTTTTCGAAATACCAAAAAATTTACCCGATGAATCAATTTACAAGATTGATGTAGAAAATATTTCAGAAAAACCTATAGGAGAAAAAGTAGAAATATTAAACTCCACATTAAATAATATTATAGAAATTCTAAGTTTTCTAGCGTTAAGATAACTTCCAGAAATAAAAGAAACAATTTTAGAAAATATAAACAAAATAAAAATAGTAAAACAAGACACTAATCATGAACATGAAAGCACAAGTGCTATAAAATATGAAGATACAGAAGAATTTTATGCAGATCAAGAAGAATCGAGTTCAAGAAAAAGGCATAAAATAGTACCACCTCTTCGCATAACATAATAAAAAAGTTTTATCATGGATTCTAAAATTCAAATGAATAATTTTTCAAATAAACTTTGGAAGAATCTTATAAATGAAAGTTGGGAAAGAATTTCACAATCAACTAAAAATATTGAAGAATATGAAAAATATCTTGAAGAAGAAAAAGACGTTGAAGGCATAGAACTTTTATCATCTATTATTAGCATACACAAACAATTAGTAAACAGCTCTTTAAAAAATATTAAAGAAATTTCAGCAAAGCTAGTAATCTGTTAAGCACACATTACTTTGGGCAAACATTCTATGCAAAATCTATCTTCAAGTAATATTCATTATGAATTATAAGCTCGATGAAGACAAGATCATATTCATGAAAACAACTCTTTTGAGTATATGAAAAGCAAACAACTCTTACGAGTACATGAAATAGCTTTTTAAAGTAAAAAGCACCAAAAGCATACAAAATATTTCTGCAAGTATTTCAACAATGGAAGCAGTCGTCAAGCAGATTCAACACCAAATACAACAAAAAAGAGAACAGATTCAAACACAGCAACGACAACTATCAATTTTTCAGAGGGAGGAGGAGGAATTACTAGAAACCTTAAACATTTTAACCCAACAAAAAGCAGTCAAAAAAGAAACCCTAGAAAAAATCAAGAAAGAATCACCTTCGTTAACAACACCCTCATCATCCACATCAACACAAACACCAAATTCACAAACACCACATAAACCAACTATCATTAACTTAGAAGAACCAGAAACACCCAAAAAACAAAGCTGGTATGAAATGACTGAAGAAGAAGAACAATCTCAACAAACATCGTATCCAGAAGAACCAAAGAAAAAATGGTATGTCATTTTTGACGGACCATCCAAAGGAATATACAACAACTGGGCAATAGCAAATTAGTTTATATTAGGCAGAAGCGTAACGCATAAAAGTTACAAAACTCTAGAAGCAGCAAAGGTAGCATTCAATGAAGCATATAAAACAATAGCAATTCAACCAGCCAATGAAGCAAAACGTTTAGGATCGGGAATGGTTAATCTTAACCATTATCTTTATGGTCAAACAGCAAGTTTAAATGCCATGAATAGGATGAAAAGTATTCTCTCTACAACAGAAAAAGAAGATAAGAAGAAACCATCCACACACAGTTTTCAAAGGTTATGGGATAACCTTGTGAATTACAACAAAAATTACGCAACAATGATGTTCTATCCCAAAAATAGGAAAACTGGCCCTAAAGCAGTTTTCTTACCAGAAGCATCACCATTAACAATATCAGAATATTTCATCCATGGATTAATTGATACCTTATATATCGATGGAAGAAAACTTCATGAAATCAAGCAACTCCCTCAAAGAATGCAAGAAGCAATAACCAGATACAGAGACAATTTTGCAAAAGAAAGAGAAATATTTCTTAGAATCCATTCAAGTTACCCAATATTTAACGAAGACCAACAGTTACTTGTCCCATCATTTACAATAACATATCTCGGAGTAAGCAATGGTAATTATCCAACAAGAGACGAAGCATTAAAAATAACTCCAACAATCGACCATCTGGTGTCATCACTAGCAGGAGTTTATTTCCGATCCTCAAAAATAGGAAATGGCCAAGAACAGCAACAAAATGTGAGAATCAATTACGTTCACAAAAATGTCTTAATCTTCTCAAGCACTATTGAAAAAATTGATGAAAAATGTCTCAATCTAATCAACAATTTTGAAGAACCCTTTGAAGCATTCACAGGACAACTTTCTACTCTTCCAGAAGATATAAAAAGGCGTTTATGTAAACAGATATCCAGGGCACCAAGGCACAGTTGCGAATACTGTCAAAAAGAAGACACATTCCTAGCATCATAATTTCCAACATTTGTCTTTTTTCAGTGTGGGAGGGATATAGACTAAAGATAATAACGAATATATAAGTGGACCTCAGTGGACCTCATCAATAATGTAACATTATGTAACGTGTCCTTGTAATTATTGTATGTAAATACGTGTGTTTAATGTACTGGCCATGTGGGCCATAGGAACCAATAATGTAAAATAACGTGTACGGTTTATGTTTAAAGTTAAATTAGTGCGCGAGCCATAGCAATAATGTAAACGATCAATAATGTAATCGATCGTAGTGTGTGGGTCCCAGAGCATCTGTAAATAGTATTATGGCTCGCCTATAAAAGGAAGCCTCGGTTGTCATTTGTAATCAGGTTAAGTTTGATAATAAATCTCACTGGTTTCTTTCTATTGAGTCTTTTAGATTCTGAATAGCAGAGCCCCCATCGTTGAGTCCTAACCGATTCTGAATCGCGACACCGTCGTTGAGTCTTAACCGATTCTGAATAGCGACACCTATCTAAGCATTATATATATTCATAATCTCAGTATACGTTTAGCACACAAATCCTTCATTATATCAATTGTCCATTTACTTATCCAAAAGGATAAAGTTAGGCATATGTCATCATCAAAAGTTAGGCACATCAATTTACTCATACATGAATTCATATGTAACAATCTTATTCAACATTCAAGCAAACTATAATCGGATCCTCACCATCTAGATTAAATTAAACATAATATAATTCCGCACAAAGTTGAAACGTCGTTTTGATCCTGACCTATCTAAGCATTATTTATATTCATAATCTCAGTGTACGTTTAGCACACAAATCCTTCATTATATCAATCGTCCATTTACTTATCCAAAAGGATAAAGTTAGGCATATGTCATCATCAAAAGTTAGGCACATCAATTTACTCATACATGAATTCATATGTAATAATCTTATTCAACGTTCAAGCAAACTATAATCGAATCCTCACGATCTAGATTAAATTAGACATAATATAATTCCGCACAAAGTTGAAACGTTGTTTTGATCCTGGTATCAGAGCCAGCAGCACGATTCTAGAGAAGCAGTTGCACCTTCAGAATTCTGCATCAAAAGCAATCAAGAAAAAACACTCAGGTATACTTACAAACTTATTCTTAAATAACAAAATGACTAAAACTCAAGAGGAAGTATCTAATAAAATAATAGAAGGTATTACCACTATTAATGATATCGAAGATGAATCTGGTTTCATGGCTGATATCATGATAAACAGAAAAGCAATAAGAAGAACAAATTTTACATTATCTGAAAAACATAACTTTTGATAATAATAGAAAAATTAAAGATATTTTCTCAAGAAAAAATATTACTTATTTTGGAAAAATGATTGGAGAAGAACCTGTACCTATTGAGCAAACAAAAGGAGATATATTAATTCCTATAATCAATAGAAAACAAATAAGCGATAGAATTAAACAAATGAATGAAAAAGATAGAACTAAAATAGCTTATGTACACATATCAACCATACAAATTATATTCAAAAGTACCTTCATGGGATGTAATACACCTATTGAATTAGAATTAAGAGACGATAGAATAATTGATAAACATGAAAGTATAATAGCAAAAGGAAAAGGAAATTTAGCTGAAGGAAAAATTAAGTTCGATGTAAACATTCAATTAAGTTTAAGTCTAAAAGATAAAGATCTAAACAAAAGCATTACAATAAGATATGAATTATTAAGAAGAAATTTTATGTATAAAGGAAATCACCCTTTTACGGTTACATATCAAATTAATTATGCATTAACAAATTCTCATCGCAGTATTACTTTTAAAACTGATGATAGAATATATATATATATATATATATATATATATATATATATATATATATATAGATAAACTTTTTGAACCTCTATTAAGCCTAGAAACACCAAAAGTATTTACTAGCCAAAGATATATCGAAAAAGGGAAATCAACTTTAGAATTACCATTTGTTTGGATACCACGTATAAAAAAACCAATTTCCATTACAACGGGTGAAACATCTAGTGAAAATAATGAAATAAAAGATTTAAAACAAATGATATGAACTCTAAGTCAACGAATTTAATGAATAAACTTGGTAGTATAGTTTTTAGTAAATTCAGAAACATAACTCCTAAAATAATATATAGTGAAACACTAGAATTAGAATTAGAAGTAATTAACCACGAACATAAAACTTATCAACTAGAATATATAAAGGCTGAAAATTACGATAAAAATAAACTCGAAATATTATATTCTAAAATATCTGAAAAAATTAAAAAAGACAAAGAATTATCTATAGTTGATTATTATAACAACGAAGCAAGAAAAAGATTTCAGAAGAAAATATGGAACCAACAAATAAAATTTGACTTAAAAAATCATGAGTTCTAAAAGACAAATTAGTTGTTCATCAAAAAATTCGGTACTAATTTCCATTATAAAAACTTATTGGGAAATAATTTCTAGAATGTATAAAAATATTGAAGAAATCGAAAAAACCTTAATTAAAAAAAAATCATATCCATATTATAGACAGATAGAAAAAATTAAAGATCTAGAAACACAGATTCTTTTTTATAAATGAGCTATTAAATCTCTACATATAATGATTAAAGACCATTCATCCACGTTGTCATATTCAACTTGTTAAAAATTCATGGATTTATCAAATATTAAAATTGGAAAAGAAGGAATCACATCCAACAAACCATTTATACCATTTAATCAAACACTTTTCGAAATACCAAAAAATTTACCCGATGAATCAATTTACAAGATTGATGTAGAAAATATTTCAGAAAAACCTATAGGAGAAAAAGTAGAAATATTAAACTCCACATTAAATAATATTATAGAAATTCTAAGTTTTCTAGCGTTAAGACAACTTTCAGAAATAAAAGAAACAATTTTAGAAAATATAAACAAAATAAAAATAGTAAAACAAGACACTAATCATGAACATGAAAGCACAAGTGCTATAAAATATGAAGATAAGAAGAATTTTATGCAGATCAAGAAGAATCGAGTTCAAGAAAAAGGCATAAAATAGTACCACCTCTTCGCATAACATAATAAAAAAGTTTTATCATGGATTCTAAAATTCAAATGAATAATTTTTCAAATAAACTTTGGAAGAATCTTATAAATGAAAGTTGGGAAAGAATTTCACAATCAACTAAAAATATTGAAGAATATGAAAAATATCTTGAAGAAGAAAAAGACGCTAAAGGCATAGAACTTTTATCATCTATTATTAGCATACACAAACAATTAGTAAACAGCTCTTTAAAAAATATTAAAGAAATTTCAGCAAAGCTAGTAATCTGTTAAGCACACATTGCTTTGGGCAAACATTCTATGCAAAATCTATCTTCAAGTAATATTCATTATGAATTATAAGCTCGATGAAGACAAGATCATATTCATGAAAACAACTCTTTTGAGTATATGAAAAGCAAACAACTCTTACGAGTACATGAAATAGCTTTTTAAAGTAAAAAGCACCAAAAGCATACAAAATATTTCTGCAGGTATTTCAACAATGGAAGCAGTCTTCAAGCAGATTCAACACCAATTACAACAAAAAAGAGAACAGATTCAAACACAGCAACGACAACTATCAATTTTTCAGAGGGAGGAGGAGGAATTACTAGAAACCTTAAACATTTTAACCCAACAAAAAGCAGTCAAAAAAGAAACCCCAGAAAAAATCAAGGAAGACTCACCTTCGTTAACAACACCCTCATCATCCACATCAATCACAAACACCAAATTCACAAATACCACATAAACCAACTATCATTAACTTAGAAGAACCAGAAACACCCAAAAAACAAAGCTGGTATGAAATGACTAAAAAAGAAGCACAATCTCAACAAACATCGTATCCAGAAGAACTAAAGAAAAAATGGTATGTCATTTTTGACGGACCATCCAAAGGAATATACAACAACTGGGCAACAGCAAATCAGTTTATATTAGGTAGAAGCGTAACGCATAAAAGTTACAAAACTCTAGAAGCAACAAAGGTAGCATTCAATGAAGCATATAAAACAATAGCAACTCAACCAGCCAATGAAGCAAAATGTTTAGGATCGGGAATGGTTAATCTTAACCATTATCTTTATGGTCAAACAACAAGTTTAAATGCCATGAATAAGATGAAAAGTATTCTCTCTACAACAGAAAAAGAAGATAAGAAGAAACCATCCACACACATTCAAAGGTTATGGGATAACCTTGTGAATTACAACGAAAATTACGCAACAATGATGTTCTATCCCAAAAATAGGAAAACTGGCCCTAAAGCAGTTTTCTTACCAGAAGCATCACCATTAACAATATCAGAATATTTCGTCCGTGGATTAATTGATACCTTATATATCGATGGAAGAACACTTCATGAAATCAAGGAACTCCCTCAAAGAATGCAAGAAGCAATAACCAGATACAGAGACAATTTTGCAAAAGAAAGAGAAATATTTCTTAGAATGCATTCAAGCTACCCAATATTTAACGAAGACCAACAGTTACTTGTCCCATCATTTACAATAGCATATCTCGGAGTAAGCAATGGTAATTATCCAATAAGAGACGAAGCATTAAAAATAACTCCAACAATCGACCATCTGGTGTCATCACTAGCAGGAGTTTATTTCAGATCCTCAAAAATCGAAAATGGCCAAGAACAGCAAGAAAATGTGAGAATCAATTACGTTCACAAAAATGTCTTAATCTACTCAAGCATTATTGAAAAAATTGATGAAAAAGGTCTCAATCTAATCAACAATTTTGAAGAACCCTTTGAAGCATTCACAGGACAACTTTCTGCTATTCCAGAAGATATAAAAAGGCGTTTATGTAAACAGATATCCAGGGCACCAAGGCACAGTTGCGAATACTGTCAAGAAGAAGACACATTCCTAGCATCATAATTTCCAACATTTGTCTTTTTTCAGCGTGAAAGGGATGTAGACTAAAGATAACAACGAATATATAAGTGGACCCCAGTGGACCTCATCAATAATGTAACATTATGTAACGTGTCGTTGTAATTATTGTATGTAAATACGTGTGTTTAATGTACTGGCCATGTGGGCCATAGGAACCAATAATGTAAGATAGCGTGTATGGTTTACGTTTAAAGTTAAATAAGTGCGCGGGCCACAGCAATAATGTAAACGATCAATAATGTAATCGATCGTAGTGTGTGGGTCCCAGAGCATCTGTAAATAGTATTATGGCTCGCCTATAAAAGGAAGCCTTGGTTGTCATTTGTAATCAGGTTAAGTTTGATAATAAACCTCACTGGTTTCTTTCTGTCGAGTCTTTTAGATTCTGAATAGCAGAGCCCCCGTCGTTGAGTCCTAACCGATTTTGAATAGCGACACCGTCGTTGAGTCTTAACTGATTCTGAATAGCGACACCTATCTAAGCATTATATATATTCATAATCTCAGTATACGTTTAGCACACAAATCCTTCATTATATCAATCGTCCATTTACTTATCCAAAAGGATAAAGTTAGGCATATGTCATCATCAAAAGTTAGGCACATCAATTTACTCATACATGAATTCATATGTAACAATCTTATTCAACGTTCAAGCAAACTATAATCGTATCCTCACGATCTAGATTAAATTAAACATAATATAATTTCGCACAAAGTTGAAACGTTGTTTTGATCCTGACTAAAGATAACAACGAATATATAAGTGGACCTCAGTGGACCTCATCAATAATGTAACATTATGTAACGTGTCCTTGTAATTATTGTATGTAAATACGTGTGATTAGTGTACTGGCCATGTGGGCCATAGGAACCAATCATGTAAGATAACGTGTATGGTTTATGTTTAAAGTTAAATAAGTGCGCGGGCCACAGCAATAATGTAAACGATCAATAATGTAATCGATCGTAGTGCGTGGGTCCCAGAGCATCTGTAAATAGTATTATGGCTCGCCTATAAAAGGAAGCCTCGGTTGTCATTTGTAATCAGGTTAAGTTTGATAATAAACGTCACTGGTTTCTTTCTGTTGAGTCTTTTAGATTCTGAATAGCAGAGCCCCCGTCGTTGAGTCCTAACCGATTCTGAATTTCGACACCGTCGTTGAGTCTTAACCGATTCTGAATAGTGACACCTATCTAAGCATTATATATATTCATAATCTCAGTATACGTTTAGCACACAAATCCTTCATTATATCAATCGTCCATTTACTTATCCAAAAGGATAAAGTTAGGCATATGTCATCATCAAAAGTTAGGCACGTCAATTTACTCATACATGAATTCATATGTAACAATCTTATTCAACGTTCAAGCAAACTATAATCAGATCCTCCTGATCTAAATTAAATTAAACATAATATAATTCAGCACAAAGTTGAAACGTTGTTTTGATCCTGGTATCAGAGCTAGCAGCACAATTCTAGAAAAGCAGTTGCATCTTCAAAATTCTGCATCAAAAGCAATCAAGAAAAAAAACACTCAGGTATGCTTACAAACTCAAAACTTGAAATATGAGTAATATTGAAGAACAAGTTGAAACTTTAACCAAACTAATGGCAGCTTTAGATATACATGAAACAAACGAAGAAGCAGATATAAAATTTGATTATAGTTCAGAAGAAGAAAATCCTTATACACAATATAATTTTGCTCAAAAACGGAAAAAATTTGATATTGAAGAAGAAAATTTAAGACAATTTGATTATAAGCCGCCATCACCAACTGAAAATTATTTATATCAACAAAATATGATAAGAAGTAAAATGAATAAATGGGAACAAATACCACCACAATACATACCTAAAGTACCTATAATAAATACTAACGATGAAATTTTAAATATTGACTGTGAAACAAATATAGAAGAAAGAATACAAGATTGGTATAACAAAATGAGTGCACAAATTCAACTAACTAATGAACTAAAAGAACTCTCACACATAGAATTGTTAAACTTTATAATTCATAAAACTTCAGGAAATGTCTTTAGATATTTAGAGTCTTGGACTGTTGAAGAAAGAGCTATGGTAGCATCAATCAATGCTATAACAACATTTGAAAGTATCGTAGGAAAAATTGTCCAAGAATTTACGGGATGGAATCCCAAAGTTGAGGTTTCTAATGAATTATTTAGAGAAATAGCTTTTTGGCATATAACTAATTTAAAAATATGCAATATGTACTACCTTGAACCTTTCATATGTGAATTCTCTGAGCAATATTACAAATTAAGTGCCTCACAAAAGAAAATAGCACTAGATATGTTTTTTAACAAATTACCTGAATCAGTTGCCACAAGAATTAAAAATGACTACAGCACTAGAGATAAGTCAAAAATTGAAGATAGTCTAGGAGCACTGAAGTAAAAACCTGGATGAAAAGTGAATGTTTAAAAGAAAAAGCCAGAAGAGAAGCGCATGTAAAACTCTATTGTAAAATTCAAAGTAACCAAGTTGGAAGATATGGCTGTGAGAAGCCTAAAAAATGGAAAAAGAAACCATATAAATCTAGGTATAAGAAATCTTATAAAAATAATGAACAAAGGTATTTTAGAAATAAAAATCAGCACAGACAAAAATATCCGAAACAAGAAGATTCTAAAGAGCAATATTGTCCATCTAAGAAAAAAGACTATAGATGCTGGTTATGCCATGAAATAGGACATTACGCTAATAATTGTCCAAAAAAGGAGAAAAAAGAGAAACAGAAATATTAAAAATCGCTTATGACCTAGGATACGAACCTTTAGAAGATTCCGAGATAGACTCTGATATAGAAATCTATGCATACACTAGTGACGATGAATAAAAAAGAAATAAATCCAAACGCCACTTTTATTACAGTCTTTGTTGATCAAAAATCATTATTAGCATATATAGACTCTGGATCTACGATGTGTTTTGGAAAGAAAAAATCTTTTAAAAATTGGGAAAAACTAAAAAAACCTTTAGAAATTATTGTTGCTGACAAATCCGTACACAATATTTGGTATGTCAGTAAAATGGTTTTTATTATCATAAAAAAACATACATTTATTGCACCAACTATTTATATGCATGACTCTGGAGTAGATCTAATAATTGGAAATAACTTCTTAAAATTATATCAATCATTTATACAAACCACTGAAAGCATTAGCCTAAGGCATCCTAAAACAAAAAAAATGGTTTCCATACCAATTAAAAAGACAAAAGAAGTCATACGATCTATAGCACAAAATATAAAATTTCAAATAGAAATGATTTATCTTTTAACAAAAGAGAACCTTGAAGAAACCCTAAAAGATGTATGTAGCGAAAACCCTTTAGATATAAAAAATTACTAACGATCAGTTAATCACTATTAAATTAAAAAATCCACATGATGAAATAAACGTATCTAATAAAATTCCTTATAGCATAAAGGACGTTAAAGAATTCAAAGAAGAATGTCAACAACTTCTTGAAAAAGGAATTATAAGAGAAAGCAAAAGTCCTCATTCGGCACCCACTTTTTATGTAGAAAATAAAAATGAAATAAAACGAGGCAAAAGAAGAATGGTTATAAATTATAAAAAAATGAATGATGCTACAATTGGTGATTCATATAAATTACCTCGAAAAGACTATATTTTAGAAAAAATAAAAGGAAGTACTCTTTTTAGCACTTTCGATGCAAAATCTGGTTATTGGCAATTAAGAATTGATGAAAGTACTAAACCTTTAACAGCTTTTTCTTGTCCTCCGCAAAAACATTACGAATGGAATGTTTTACCTTTTGGGTTAAAACAAGCACCATCAATTTATCAAAGGTTTATGGATAACAGTTTACAGGGATTAGAAGACATATGTCTCGTTTATATCGATGATATTATTGTTTTTACTAGTGGAAATAAACAGGTACACATTGATGCTGTTTTCAGAGTCCTACAAAGGATAAAAGAAAAAGGAATAATTTTATCTCAGAAAAAATCAAAACTTTTACAAACAGAAGTTGAATATCTAGGATTAAATATTTCAAAAAATGGGGAAATATCTCTAATTAATACCACACAAGAAAAGCTAAACCTTTTTCCAGATAAGTTAGAGAATCGAAAACAAATCCAAAGATTTCTTGGATGTTTAAATTATATTGCTGAACAAGGCTTTCTGAAAAATTTAGCAAAAGATAGGAAGATTTTGCAGAAAAAACTTTCTGAAAAAATTAAATGGAATTGGACACAATCTGACACAGAATTGGTCCAAAAAATTAAAAAATCAGTACAATATCTTCCAGCATTATATAATCCAGAAACAAAAGATTTTTTGATCATAGAAACTGATGCATCAGATGATACATGGGCAGGATGTATGAAAGCAATTAAAAATGGCAAGCAACTACTTGGGCTAGACATTGATGGAAATCAAGTCAACCCCACTCATGCATTAGCTCAATCGAGCATTGGACAATCCTCTGTTTTTAAAATAGATAAGCACGAACAAAAATTATGCAAATATATTTCAGGAACATTCACATCTACAGAACCAAGATACAGCACTCATGAAAAAGAGACATTAGCTTGTCTTAACACTCTTAAAAAATAGAAAATTGATTTATTACAAACAAGATTCGAGTTACGAACAGACTCCAAATATGTAACTGGATTCTGGCGATACAAATTACAAGCAGATCTTGGTAGAGGACGCCTAATACGTTGGCAACTACAATTACACCAGTGTTATCCATATATTTGTTACATAAAAATTGATAATAACATTATTGCAGACACTCTCACCAGAGAATGGAAGCCGTCTTAGAACATGTCCTTCTTCAGATACAGCAAAGACAAGTACAAATACAAGCACTTCAACAACAAATGTCAATTTTTCATGGGGAGGAGGAGGAATTACAACAAATTTTTTCACTCCTTTCAGAAAAACTACAATTAAAAAATGAAGCATCAAATATTACTTTTCAAGAAACGGCACCCTCAAAATCATTCAACAAACCTCAAGAAGAAACAGATGCTCAAGTTCTAAAATTTTTAAAACGATATAGTCAAGATTCGTATGTAGATAAAAGAGGCAATATATGGGCAGTACATGCAGAATCAAACAATGGATTCAAATTTTGGGCAAATTACGGAACACAACATAAAGTCGACGATCCAACTCCAACTCCAACAGGATGGAAATTAGAAGATGAACAAACAGCAAACAAATTACCAGAAGAATGGAAAGATTTCGCGGATTCAGAAAGAGGCATTTAAATCTCCAACATTTGTCTTTTTCGGCGTGGGAGGGATGTAGACTAAAGATAACAACGAATATATAAGTAGACCCCATTGGACCTCATCAATAATGTAACATTATGTAACGTGTCCTTGTAATTATTATATGTAAATACGTGTGATTAGTGTACTGGCCATGTGGGCTATAGGAACCAATAATGTAAGATAACGTGTATGGTTTATGTTTAAAGTTAAATAAGTGCGCGGGCCACATCAATAATGTAAACGATCAATAATGTAATCGATCGTAGTGCGTGGGTCCCAGAGCATCTGTAAATAGTATTATGGCTCGCCTATAAAAGGAAGCCTCGGTTGTCATTTGTAATCAGGTTAAGTTTGATAATAAACCTCACTGGTTTCTTTCTGTTGAGTCTTTTAGATTCTGAATAGCAGATGTAGTGACCCGAACTTTTCCATGTTTATATATATTAATATAGATTGATATTTACATGACTAAATGTTTCCAACGTGTTAAGCAATCAAACTTGTTAAGACTTGATTAAATGAAATAAGTTTCATATAGACAATTGATCACCCAAGTTGACCGGCGATTCACGAACGTTACAAAATTGTAAAAACTACATGTTGTGGTATATATATACATATATATATGGTTGACATGAGATTATGATGAGTAAGTATCTCACTAAGTATATTAACAATGTGTGATATACATAAGAAATGAGATTACTAAGTTAAGAAACTCGAAATGATATATATAACGATTATCGTTATGATAACGTCTACTAAATATATATGTATCATATTAAGATATTGATACACTATATTTAACATGATAAAATGATATTTAAATATATCATTAAGTATGTTAACAATGAACTACATATGTAAAAACAAGACTACTAACTCAAGAATTACGAAACGAGACTTATATGTAACGATTATCGTTGTAACGATATTTTAATGTATATATCATATTAAGAGATATTCATACATTATAATATCATGATAATATAATAATTTAACATCTCATTTGATATAATAAAAATTGGGTTAACAACATTAATTGAGATCGTTAACTTAAAGGTTTCAAAACAACACTTACATGTAACGACTAACGAAGACTTAAAGACTCCATTAGAATGTATATACATGTTGTGTTTTGATATGTATTCTTATACTTTTGAAAGACTTCAAGACACATATCAAAGTACTTCTACTTAACAAAAATGCTTACAATTACATCCTCATTCAGTTTCATCAACAATTCTACTCGTATGCACCCGTATTCGTACTCGTACAATACACAGCTGTTAGATGTATGTCCTATTGGTATATACACTCCTATGATCAGCTCTTATCAGCCCATGTGATTTACCTAACACATGTGGGAACCATCATTTGGCAACTAGCATGAAATATCTCATAAAATTACAAAAATATTAGTAATCATTCATGACTTATTTACATGAAAACAAAATTACATATCCTTTATATCTAATCCATATACCAATGACCAAAAACACCTACAAACATATTCATTCTTCAATTTTATTCATCTAATTGATCTCTCTCAAGTTCCATATTCAAGTTCTAAGTGTTCTTCATAAATTCCATAAGTATAGTTTCATAAAAATCAAGAATACTTCCAAGTCTGCAAGTCTACTTCCAAGCTTTCTAATCCATTCCAAGTAATCATCTAAGATCAAGGAACCTTTGTTATTTACAGTAGGTTATCTTTCTAATTCAAGGTAATATTCATATTCAAACTTTGATTCAATTTCTACAACTATAACAATCTTATTTCGAGTGAAAATCTTACTTGAACTGTTTTCGTGTCATGATTCTGCTTCAAGAACTTTCAAGCCATCCAAGGATCCTTTGAAGCTAGATCCATTTTTCTTATTTCCAGTAGTTTTATCCAGAAAATTTGAAGTAGTAATGATGTTCATAACATCATTCAATTCATACATATAAAGCTATCTTATTCGAAGGTTTAAACTTGTAATCACTAGAACATAGTTTAGTTAATTCTAAACTTGTTCGCAAACAAAAGTTAATCCTTCTAACTTGACTTTTAAAATCAACTAAACACATATTCTATATCTGTAAGATATGCTAACTTAATGATTTAAAACCTGGAAATACGATGAACACCATAAAATCGGATATACGCCGTCATAGTGAAACCGGGGGCTGTTTTGGTTTGGATAATTAAAAACTATGATAAACTTTGATTTAAAAGTTGTTCTTCTGGGAAAATGATTTTTCATATGAACATGAAACTATATCCAAAAATCTTGGTTAAACTCAAAGTGAAAGTATGTTTTTCAAAATGGTCATCAAGATGTCGTTCTTTCGACGAAAATGACTACCTCTATAGTAATTGACATGTAACTTAAATTTCCGACTATAAACCTATACTTTTTCTATTTGGATTCTTAAATTAGAGTTCAATATGAAACCATAGCAATTTGATTCACTCAAAACAGATTTAAAATAAAGAAGTTATGGGTAAAACAAGATTGGATATTTTTGATCTTTTTAGCTACGGGAAATGTTTAACAAATCTATACAAATCATATCCTAGCTAACTTATATTGTATTATACATGTATTCTAATATATTATGTAATCTTGGGATACCATAGACACGTATGCAAATGTTTTGACATATCATATCGACCCATGTATATATATTATTTGGAACAACCATAGACACTCTATATGCAGTAATGTTGGAGTTAGCTATACAGGGTTGAGGTTGATTCCAAAAATATATATACTTTGAGTTGTGATCTAGCCTGAGACGTGTATACACTGGGTCGTGGATTGATTCAAGATAATATATATCGATTTATTTCTGTACATCTAACTGTGGACAACTAGTTGTAGGTTACTAACGAGGACAGCTGACTTAATACACTCAAATCTTTAAAACATAATAAAAATGGTTGTAATTATATTTTGATCATACTTTGATATATATGTACATATTTTTATAGGTTCGTGAATCGATCCGTGGCCAAGTCTTATTTCCGAGGAAGGAAATATCTGTGAAAGTGAGTTATAGTCCCACTTTTAAAATCTAATATTTTTGGGATGAGAATACATGCAGATTTTATAAATGATTTACAAAATAGACAAAAGTACGTGAAACTACATTCTATGGTTGAATTATCGAAATCGAATATGCCCCTTTTTATTAAGTCTGGTAATCTAAGAATTAGGGAACAGACACCCTAATTAACGCGAATCCTAAAGATAGATCTATTGGGCCTAACAAACCTCATCCAAAGTACCGGATGCTTTAGTACTTCGAAATTTATATCATATCCGAAGGGTGTCCTGGAATGATGGGGATATTCTTATATATGCATCTTGTTAATGTCGGTTACCAGGTGTTCACCATATGAATGATTTTTATCTCTATGTATGGGATGTGTATTGAAATATGAAATCTTGTGGTCTATTGTTATGATTTGATATATATAGGTTAAACCTATAACTCACCAACATTTTTGTTGACGTTTAAAGCATGTTTATTCTCAGGTGAATACTAAGAGCTTCCGTTGTTGCATACTAAAATAAGGACAAGATTTGGAGTCCATATTTGTATGATATTGTGTAAAAACTGCATTCAAGAAACATATGTCGATGTAATATATTTCTATTGTAAACCATTATGTAATGGTCGTGTGTAAACAGTATATTTTAGATTATCATTATTTGATAATCTACGTAATATTTTTAAAACCTTTATTGATAAAATAAAGGTTATGGTTGTTTTAAAAATGAATGCAGACTTTGAAAAACGTCTCAAATAGAGGTCAAAACCCCGCAACGAAATCAATTAATATGGAACGTTTATAATCAATATGAACGGGACATTTCAGTTGGTATCCGAGTGTTGGTCTTAGAGAACCAGAAAATTTGCATTAGTGTGTCTTATCGAGTTTGTTAGGATGCATTAGTGAGTCTGGACTTCGACCGTGTTTTCTTTAAAAATGATTGCTTAACATTTTTGTTGGAAACTATATATTATTAACATGTAAATATTATGTGATATATTAATCTCTTAACATGTTTGATATTGTGTGATAGATGTCTACCTCTAGCACAAATCCCATTGACTCACCTAATAATAACGAAGAGTCGAATATATATTGGCAAGATTCATAAGTTCCCGAAGAACCTGAAGAAGAGGAAACGGAACTGGAAGAAGAGGAACCGGAAGAAGAGGATCCAGAAGAAGAGGAACCGGAAGAAGAAGAGTTTCCGGAGGGGGAATAGTAGGAACCACAGAAAACCGGTCAAATAAAAGAAAATCCTCAACCAATGGACCAAAGTTAATAATGGTCAATGGTGTTTCCGCTAAGGAAGCAAAATATTGGGAAAATTACCAATTTTCCGATGAATCAGATCCTGATGAGGATTCCGATGATGTTATAGAAATTACCCTGACCCAATTTAATGAGACAAAAGAAAATAATAAGGGAAAAGGCATCAGAATAGAGAAATCTGATTTCGACCCCGATGAACTTTATATGTACCGTCAACACCCGTATTTTCAATATCGTGACAATAACCCGGGAAGCTCTAAACCACCAGGTTTTTCTTAACCAATGTGGAAAACGACGACTCGTATTAGAGGAACATCATATATCCCTAGAAGATTAGGAAAAAGAACCAAGTCCGAAGAACAAGAAACCACTTATTCAGATTAGAGGGGTGTGAGCATGTTGTGTAATAAATGTATTGTAGTGTGCTTGTACTTTTATGTTCTATGTAAAAATTGCTTGTATTGTTTGTTATTACGAATCAAATCCTTGTCTATTTTACAGTATAAAAACAAAATGGACGTTAAGGGTAGACAACCGAATATTTTAGAAGACTTACCAGAGGATATGATTGAGGAAATCTTGTCTAGAGTAGGTCAGAATTCATCAGCACATTTAGTTATGGCGAAATTAACTTGTCAAACATTTGAAAGACTTTCCAGAAATGCCTTAGTTTATAAAAGGCTTTCCTTTGATAGGTGGGGTATATCATATTGGGGAGACTTTAAGTTACGCCGTGTTTTCTTTAAAGCGTTAAATGCGGGGAACCCTAATGCAATTTTACGCTACGGGTTAAGAACCTATTTTGACTCAACATATCCCAACATAGGATTTCGTTAATTAGAAAGAGCTTCTAACATGCAATATAAAGAAGCATGTTATGCTTACGGGTTAGTGATGTTCGCTTTTTACCAAAGTAAGAAAAAGAACATCAGATTGCAGCTTTTAAATAAAACTTTCCCACAAGTGATGGATTCAGTAGTTGGGGTGAGAAACAAGGTTTTTAGATTATTACGGGGCTGTTGGACATTACGAAACCCTCGTCCTTTTGACGACATTACAACATGCTGCCTAGCCAATGGTCATAACGGTTATTTTCCACAAGACCAAGGATGGGAAGTCGTCTTAGTAAAACCAGAATGCATGACTTGTTTCTGGACTTATGAATTACGTGTCTTTATTTCCTTTGCTGAACAACCTGCGTATTAACTAGATTTATCTTCAAAACTATCCTGTATCATAGTGTACTATATTTCATGTTATATGTAATATAGCGAAGTTGTAAGTTTGAAGAATATTTGTATGTGATATATTATTATAATCAGTTTTTCATATGGAATTGTAGTAGTTGAATTGTATATTAGCTACTAAGTATGGACTTAATGGGCAGGTAGTACCCGAATTTAAACTTATAAAACGCTAATATGAAGAAAAAGCTTTTATAAATGAGTTCATATTATGCTACGAGATACTATTGACTACTCTTAATATTCTGTTTGATTAACTTGTTTCATTTGACTATTTTGAAGGAAATGGCACCGACTACTCGACACACCTTGAATATGAGCGAAGAGGAATTTCGTGCCTTTCTTGCTACAAACATAGACGCAGTACAGGCCGCGCTACATACCAACAATAACTCTGAATCTAGCAATACAGCTAACGGCGCAAGAAATTGTGTAGGATGCTCCTACAAGGAATTCACTGCCTGCAAACCTTCAGAATTTGATGGGACCGAAGGACCAATCGGATTGAAACGGTGGACCAAGAAAGTTGAATCGGTGTTTGCCATAAGTAAGTGTGCTGAAGGAGACAAAGTGAAGTAGCTACGCATACCTTCACAGGTATTGCGTTAACATGGTGGAATACCTATCTAGAGCAAGTGGGACAAGATGCTGCTTACGCGCTACCGTGGTCAGCATTCAAGCACTTGATGAACGAGAAGTACCGTCCTAGAACCGAGGTCAATAAGCTCAAGTCGGAACTTAGAGGGTTACGAACACAGGGATTCGATATTACTTCGTACGAAAGATGATTCACAGAATTGTGCCTATTGTGTCCGAGAGCGTTCGAAGATGAGGAAGAGAAGATCGACGCGTTTGTGAAAGGGTTACCGGAGAGAATCCAAGAAGATATAAGTTCACACGAGCCTGCCTCCATACAAAAGGCATGTAGAATGGCTCACAAACTAGTGAACCAGATTGAGGGAAGAATTAAAGAATAGGCGGCCGAAGAGGCCAACGTGAAGCTAGTCAAAAGAAAGTGGGATGAAAACGGTGATAAGAGTCACCAGAACAACAACAACTATCCCAACAATCGCAACATCAATCGCAACTACAACAAACGGCACAACAGCAACAACAACAACTACAACAATCATCCCAACAACAATAACAACCGCAACAACAACAACAATCAGAAGCAGCTATGCCAAAGGTGTGAAAAGTATCACTCGGGGTTCTGTACTAAATTTTGCAACAAGTGTAAAAGAAATGGTCATAGCACAGCGAAGTATGAGGTCTACGGACCAGGGGTTAACAGAACGAAAGGAACAAATGGTGTCGGAATGAGTAATGGCGGAGCAAGTAGTGTCGGAGCAAGTTATGCCAATGTAGTTTGTTATAAATGTGGAAAATCAGGCCACATTATTAGAAATTGCCCGAATCAGGAGAACACGAATGGACAAGGCCGCTGAAGAGTTTTCAATATTAATGCGGCAGAGGCACAGGAAGACCCGGAGCTTGTTACGGGTACATTTCTTATTGACAATAAATCTGCTTACGTTTTATTTGATTCGGGTGCGGATAGAAGCTATTTGAGTAGAGATTTTTGTGCTAAATTAAGTTGTCCATTGATGCCATTGGATAGTAAATTTTTACTCGAATTAGCAAACGTAAATTAATTTCAGCAGATTATATATGCCGGAATCGAGAAATTAAACTGGGTAGCGAAATATTTAAGATTGATTTGATACCAGTAGAGTTAGGGAGTTTTGATGTAATAGTTGGCATGGACTGGCTGAAGGAGATGAAAGCAGAGATCGTATGTTACAAAAATGCAATTCGCATTGTACGAGAAGAAGGAGAACCCTTAATGGTGTACGGAGAAAAGGGCAACACGAAGCTACATCTTATTAGTAATTTGAAGGCACAAAAACTAATAAGAAAAGGTTGCTATGCTATTCTAGCACACGTCGAGAAAGTACAAACTGAAGAAAAGAGCATCAATGATGTTCCCGTCGCAAAAGAATTTCCCGATGTATTTCCGAAAGAATTACCGGGACTACCTCCACATCGATCTATTGAATTTCAAATAGATCTTGTACCAGGAGCTGCACCAATATCTCGTGCTCCTTACAGACTCGTACCCAGCGAGATGAAAGAACTGCAAAGCCAACTGCAAGAACTATTAGAACGTGGTTTCATTCGACCAAGCACATCACCATGGGGAGCTTCTGTTTTGTTTTTCAAGAAGAAGGATGGTACATTTAGGTTGTGTATTGACTACAGAGAGTTGAATAAACTTACCATCAAAAACCGTTATCCACTGCCGAGAATTGACAACTTATTTGATCAACTACAAGGCTCTTCGGTTTATTCGAAAATCAATTTACGTTCTGGATATCATCAAATGCGAGTAAAGGAGGATGATATTCCAAAAACTGCTTTTAGGACGTGTTATGTGTAGTGACCCGAATTTTTCCATGTTTATATATATTAATTGAGATTGATATTTACATGATTAAATGTTTCCAACATGTTAAGCATTCAAACTTGTTAAGACTTGATTAATTGAAATATGTTTCATATAGACAATTGACCACCCAAGTTGACCGGTGATTCACGAACGTTAAAACTTGTAAAAACTATATGATGACATATATATGGATATATATATAGTTAACATGATACTATGATAAGTAAACATATCATTAAGTATATTAACAATGAACTACATATGTAAAAACAAGACTACTAACTTAATGATTTTTAAACGAGACATATATGTAACGATTATCGTTGTAAAGACATTTAATGTATATATATCATATTAAGAGATATTCATACATGATAATATCATGATAATATAATAATTTAAAATCTCATTTGATATTATAAACATTGGGTTAACAACATTTAACAAGATCGTTAACCTAAAGGTTTCAAAACAACACTTACATGTAACGACTAACGATGACTTAACGACTCAGTTAAAATGTATATACATGTAGTGTTTTAATATGTATTTATACACTTTTGAAAGACTTCAATACACTTATCAAAATACTTCTACTTAACAAAAATGCTTACAATTACATCCTCGTTCAGTTTCATCAACAATTCTACTCGTATGCACCCGTATTCGTACTCGTACAATACACAGCTTTTAGATGTATGTACTATTGGTATATACAATCCAATGACCAGCTCTTAGCAGCCCATGTGAGTCACCTAACACATGTGGGAACCATCATTTGGCAACTAGCATGAAATATCTCATAAAATTACAAAAATATGAGTAATCATTCATGACTTATTTACATGAAAACAAAATTACATATCCTTTATATCTAATCCATATACCAATGACCAAAAACACCTACAAACACTTTCATTATTCAATTTTATTCATCTAATTTATCTCTCTCAAGTTCTATCTTCAAGTTCTAAGTGTTCTTCATATATTCTACAAGTTCTAGTTACATAAAATCAAGAATACTTTCAAGTTTGCTAGCTCACTTCCAATCTTGTAAGGTGATCATCCAACCTCAAGAAATCTTTGTTTCTTACAGTAGGTTATCATTCTAATACAAGGTAATAATCATATTCAAACTTTGGTTCAATTTATATAACTATAACAATCTTATTTCAAGTGATGATCTTACTTGAACTTGTTTTCGTGTCATGATTCTGCTTCAAGAACTTCGAGCCATCCAAGGATCCGTTGAAGCTAGATCCATTTTTCTCTTTTCCAGTAGGTTTATCCAAGGAACTTAAGGTAGTAATGATGTTCATAACATCATTCGATTCATACATATAAAGCTATCTTATTCGAAGGTTTAAACTTGTAATCACTAGAACATAGTTTAGTTAATTCTAAACTTGTTCGCAAACAAAAGTTAGTCCTTCTAACTTGACTTTTAAAATCAACTAAACACATGTTCTATATCTATATGATATGCTAACTTAATGATTTAAAACCTGGAAACACGAAAAACACCGTAAAATCGGATTTACGCCGTCGTAGTAACACAGCGGGCTGTTTTGGGTTAGTTAATTAAAAACTATGATAAACTTTGATTTAAAAGTTGTTATTCTGAGAAAATATTTTTTATTATGAACATGAAACTATATCTAAAAATTATGGTTAAACTCAAAGTGGAAGTATGTTTTCTAAAATGGTCATCTAGACGTCGTTCTTTCGACTGAAATGACTACCTTTACAAAAACAACTTGTAACTTGTTTTTCCGACTATAAACATGTACTTTTTATGTTTAGATTCATAAAATAGAGTTCAATATGAAACCATAGCAATTTGATTCACTCAAAACGGATTTAAAATGAAGAAGTTATGGGTAAAACAAGATTGGATAATTTTTCTCATTTTAGCTACGTGAAAATTGGTAACAAATCTATTCCAACCATAACTTAATCAACTTGTATTGTATATTATTTAATCTTGGGATACCATAGACACGTATACAATGTTTCGACCTATCATGTCGACACATCTATATATATTTCGGAACAACCATAGACACTCTATATGTGAATGTTGGAGTTAGCTATACAGGGTTGAGGTTGATTCCAAAATATATATAGTTTGAGTTGTGATCAATACTGAGATACGTATACACTGGGTCGTGGATTGATTCAAGATAATATTTATCGATTTATTTCTGTACATCTAACTGTGGACAACTAGTTGTAGGTTACTAACGAGGACAGCTGACTTAATAAACTTAAAACATCAAAATATATTAAAAGTGTTGTAAATATATTTTGAACATACTTTGATATATATGTATATATTGTTATAGGTTCGTGAATCAACCAGTGGCCAAGTCTTACTTCCTGACGAAGTAAAAATCTGTGAAAGTGAGTTATAGTCCCACTTTTAAAATCTAATATTTTTGAGATGAGAATACATGCAGGTTTTATAAATGATTTACAAAATAGACACAAGTACGTGAAACTACATTCTATGGTTGAATTATCGAAATCGAATATGCCCCTTTTTATTAAGTCTGGTAATCTAAGAATTAGGGAACAGACACCCTAATTGACGCAAATCCTAAAGATAGATCTATTGGGCCTAACAAACCCCATCCAAAGTACCGGATGCTTTAGTACTTCGAAATTTATATCATATCCGAAGGGTGTTCCGGAATGATGGGGATATTCTTATATATGCATCTTGTTAATTTCGGTTACCAGGTGTTCACCATATGAATGATTTTTATCTCTATGTATGGGATGTGTATTGAAATATGAAATATTGTGGTCTATTATTATGATTTGATATATATAGGTTAAACCTATAACTCACCAACATTTTTATTGAAGTTTTAAGCATGTTTATTCTCAGGTGATTATTAAGAGCTTCTGCTGTCGCATACTAAAATAAGGACGAGATTTGGAGTCCATGCTTGTATGATATTGTGTAAAAACTGCATTCAAGAAACTTATTTTGTTGTAACATATTTGTATTGTAAACCATTATGTAATGGCCGTGTGTAAACAGGATATTTTATATTATCATTATTTGATAATCTACGTAAAGCTTTTTAAACCTTTATTGATGAAATAAAGGTTATGGTTTGTTTTAAAATGAATGCAGTCTTTGAAAAACGTCTCATATAGAGGTCAAAACCTCGCAACGAAATCAATTAATATGGAACGTTTTTAATCAATAAGAACGGGACATTTCAGTTTGTATCCGAGCGTTGGTCTTAGAGAACCAGAATTTTGCATTAGTGTGTCTTATCGAGTTTGTTAGGATGCATTAGTGAGTCTGGACTTCGACCGTGTTTACTTGAAAAATGATTGCTTAACAAATTTTGTTGGAAACTATATATTTTTAACATGTGAATATTATGTGATATATTAATCTCTTAACGCGTTTGATATTATGTGATAGATGTCTACCTCTAGAACAAGTCCCATTGACTCACCTAATAATAATGAAGAGTCAAATGTAAATTGGAATGATTCGTGGACTGATTCACAAGTTCCCGAAGAGGAACCGGAAGAAGAGTCGGAACCGGAAGAAGAATCGGAACCGGAAGAAGAATCAGAACCGGATGAAGAAATAGAACCGGTGGGGGAAATAATAAAATGGTTAAGTAAAAGAAAATCCTCAACCAACCGACCAAGGTTAATTATGGTCAATGGTGTTTCCGCCAAGGAAGCAAAATATTGGGAGGATTACCAATTCTCCGATGAATCGGATTCCGACGAGAATTCCGATGATGTTATAGAAATTACCCCAACTGAATTTAAAAAGGCAAAAGAAAATAATAAGGGAAAGGGCATAAAAATAGAGAAATCTAATTCCAACCCCGATTAACTTTATATGTATCGTCAACCCCCGAAGTCCTTAAGTTGTAACAATGACCCGGGAACCTCTAAACCACCAGGTTTTTCTAAACCAATGTGAAAAACGACGGCTCGTATTAGGGGAATATCATATATCCCTAGAAACTTGGCAAAACGAACCAAAATCGAAGAAGAAGAAACAAGCGAGTCGGAATAAGATAGTTGTATTCGTGTGGTGTAATATATGTAATATAGTGTGCTTATGCTTTATGATATATGTAAAAATTGCTTGTATTAATAAGTATTTTTTTTATGAATCTAACTCTTGTCTATTTTACAGTATAAAAACACAAAATGGATAGACAACCCAATATTTTAAGAGACCTACCCGGAGACATGATTGATGAAATCTTGTCTAGAGTCGGTTAGAATTCTTCGGCACAACTATTTAAGGTTAGATCAGTTTGTAAGACATTCGAAGAACGTTCCAAGAATGCCTTGGTTTATAAAAGGCTTTCGTTCGAAAGATGGGGGATATCACATTGGGAAATCCATAAGTTACGATGTGTTTACTTTGACGCATATATTGCGGGGAACCCAAATGCTATTTTACGCAATGGGTTAAGAAATTATTTTGACTCAATATATCCGAATATTGGACTTCGTGATTTAGAAAAAGCGGCTAACATGCAACATAAAGAAGCATGTTATGCTTACGGATTAGTAATGTTCGCTTCTCACCAAAGTGAGAACAAGTACATCGGGCTACAACTATTAAACAAAACGTTCCCACAAGTGATCAGCTCTTAGCAGCCCATGTGAGTCACCTAACACATGTGGGAACCATCATTTGGCAACTAGCATGAAATATCTCATAAAATTACAAAAATATGAGTAATCATTCATGACTTATTTACATGAAAACAAAATTACATATCCTTTATATCTAATCCATACACCAACGACCAAAAACACCTACAAACACTTTCATTCTTCAATTTTATTCATCTAATTGATCTCTCTCAAGTTCTATCTTCAAGTTCTAAGTGTTCTTCATATATTCTACAAGTTCTAGTTACATAAAATCAAGAATACTTTCAAGTTTGCTAGCTCACTTCCAATCTTGTAAGGTGATCATCCAACCTCAAGAAATCTTTGTTTCTTACAGTAGGTTATCATTCTAATACAAGGTAATAATCATATTCAAACTTTGGTTCAATTTCTATAACTATAACAATCTTATTTCAAGTGATGATCTTACTTGAACTTGTTTTCGTGTCATGATTCTGCTTCAAGAACTTCGAGCCATCCAAGGATCCGTTGAAGCTAGATCCATTTTTCTCTTTTCCAGTAGGTTTATCCAAGGAACTTAAGGTAGTAATGATGTTCATAACATCATTCGATTCATAAATATAAAGCTATCTTATTCGAAGGTTTAAACTTGTAATCACTAGAACATAGTTTAGTTAATTCTAAACTTGTTCGCAAACAAAAGTTAATCCTTCTAACTTGACTTTTAAAATCAACTAAACACATGTTCTATATCTATATGATATGCTAACTTAATGATTTAAAACCTGGAAACACGAAAAACACCGTAAAATCGGATTTACGCCGTCGTAGTAACACCGCGGGCTGTTTTGGGTTAGTTAATTAAAAACTATGATAAACTTTGATTTAAAAGTTGTTATTCTGAGAAAATGATTTTTATTATGAACATGAAACTATATCCAAAAATTATGGTTAAACTCAAAGTGGAAGTATGTTTTCTAAAATGGTCATCTAGACGTCGTTCTTTCGACTGAAATGACTACCTTTACAAAAACAACTTGTAACTTATTTTTCCGACTATAAACCTATACTTTTTCTATTTAGATTCATAAAATAGAGTTCAATATGAAACCATAGCAATTTGATTCACTCAAAACGGATTTAAAATGAAGAAGTTATGGGTAAAACAAGATTGGATAATTTTTCTCATTTTAGCTACGTGAAAATTGGTAACAAATCTATTCCAACCATAACTTAATCAACTTGTATTGTATATTATGTAATCTTGGGATACCATAGACACGTATACAATGTTTCGACCTATCATGGCAACACATCTATATATATTTCGGAACAACCATAGACACTCTATATGTGAATGTTGGAGTTAGCTATACAGGGTTGAGGTTGATTCCAAAATATATATAGTTTGAGTTGTGATCAATACTGAGATACGTATACACTGGGTCGTGGATTGATTCAAGATAATATTTATCGATTTATTTCTGTACATCTAACTGTGGACAACTAGTTGTAGGTTACTAACGAGGACAGCTGACTTAATAAACTTAAAACATCAAAATATATTAAAAGTGTTGTAAATATATTTTGAACATACTTTGATATATATGTATATATTGTTATAGGTTCGTGAATCAACCAGTGGCCAAGTCTTACTTCCCGATGAAGTAAAAATCTGTGAAAGTGAGTTATAGTCCCACTTTTAAAATCTAATATTTTTGGGATGAGAATACATGCAGGTTTTATAAATGATTTACAAAATAGACACAAGTACGTGAAACTACATTCTATGGTTGAATTATAGAAATCGAATATGTCCCTTTTTATTAAGTCTGGTAATCTAAGAATTAGGGAACAGACAACCTAATTGATGCGAATCCTAAAGATAGATCTATTGGGCCTAACAAACCCCATCCAAAGTACCGGATGCTTTAGTACTTCGAAATTTATATCATATCCGAAGGGTGTCCCGGAATGATGGGGATATTCTTATATATGCATCTTGTTAATGTCGGTTACCAGGTGTTCACCATATGAATGATTTTTATCTCTATGTATGGGATGTGTATTGAAATATGAAATCTTGTGGTCTATTATTATGATTTGATATATATAGGTTAAACCTATAACTCACCAACATTTTTGTTGACGTTTTAAGCATGTTTATTCTCAGGTGATTATTAAGAGCTTCCGCTATCACATACTTAAATAAGGACGAGATTTGGAGTCCATGCTTGTATGATATTATGTAAAAACTGCATTCAAGAAACTTATTTTGTTGTAACATATTTGTATTGTAAACCATTATGTAATGGTCGTGTGTAAACAGGATATTTTAGATTATCATTATTTGATAATCTACGTAAAGCTTTTTAAACCTTTATTGATGAAATAAAGGTTATGGTTTGTTTTAAAATGAATGCAGTCTTTGAAAAACGTCTCATATAGAGGTCAAAACCTCACAACGAAATCAATTAATATGGAACGTTTTTAATCAATAAGAACGGGACATTTTAGTTGGTATCCGAGCGTTGGTCTTAGAGAACCAGAATTTTGCATTAGTGTGTCTTATCGAGTTTGTTAGGATGCATTAGTGAGTCTGGACTTCGACCGTGTTTACTTGAAAAATGATTGCTTAACAAATTTTGTTGGAAACTATATATTTTTAACATGTGAATATTATGTGATATATTAATCTCTTAACGCGTTTGATATTATGTGATAAATGTCTACCTCTAGAACAAGTCCCATTGACTCACCTAATAATAATGAAGAGTCAAATGTAAATTGGAATGATTCGTGGACTGATTCACAAGTTCCCGAAGAGGAACCGGAAGAAGAGTCGGAACCGGAAGAAGAGTCGGAACCGGAAGAAGAATCGGAACCAGATGAAGAAATAGAACCGGTGGGGGAAATAATAAAACGGTTAAGTAAAAGAAAATCCTCAACCAACCGACCAAGGTTAATTATGGTCAATGGTGTTTCCGCCAAGGAAGCAAAATATTGGGAGGATTACCAATTCTCCGATGAATCGGATTCCGACGAGAATTCCGATGATGTTATAGAAATTACCCCAACTGAATTTAAAAAGGCAAAAGAAAATAATAAGGGAAAGGGCATAAAAATAGAGAAATCTAATTCCAACCCCGATGAACTTTATATGTATCGTCAACCCCCGAAGTCCTTAAGTTGTAACAATGACCCGGGAACCTCTAAACCACCAGGTTTTTCTAAACCAATGTGGAAAACGACGGCTCGTATTAGGGGAACATCATATATCCCTAGAAACTTGGCAAAACGAACCAAAACCGAAGAAGAAGAAACAAGCGAGTCGGAATAAGATAGTTGTATTCGTGTGGTGTAATATATGTAATATAGTGTGCTTATGCTTTATGATATATGTAAAAATTGCTTGTATTAATAAGTATTTTTTTTTATGAATCTAACTCTTGTCTATTTTACAGTATAAAAACACAAAATGGATAGACAACCCAATATTTTAAGAGACCTACCCGGAGACATGATTGATGAAATCTTGTCTAGAGTCGGTCAGAATTCTTCGGCACAACTATTTAAGGCGAGATCAGTTTGTAACACATTCGAAGAACGTTCCAAGAATGCCTTGGTTTATAAAAGGCTTTCGTTCGAAAGATGGGGGATATCACATTGGGAAATCCATAAGTTACGATGTGTTTACTTTGACGCATATATTGCGGGGAACCCAAATGCTATTTTACGCAATGGGTTAAGAAATTATTTTGACTCAATATATCCGAATATTGGACTTCGTGATTTAGAAAAAGCGGCTAACATGCAACATAAAGAAGCATGTTATGCTTACGGATTAGTAATGTTCGCTTCTCACCAAAGTGAGAACAAGAACATCGGGCTACAACTATTAAACAAAACGTTCCCACAAGTGACGGAGTCGGTAATTGGGGTAAGAAATGAGGTTTTTAGATTGTTACGGGACTGTTGGACATTACGCAACCCTCGTCCCTTTGACGACGTTATAACACACTGTCTTATCAACGGCCATAACGGTTATGTTCCACAAGACCAAGGATGGGAAGTAATCCTAGTAAAACCAGAATGCATGACTTGTTTCTGGACGTATGAATTACGTGTCTTTATTGCCTTTGTTGAACGACTTGTGTATTAGCTAGAATTATCTTCACAACCATCTTGTATCAAATTTATTGTGTGCTATATTTCATGCTATATGTAAAATAAGCGGTATTGTAAGTTTGTAAAATATTGTGTAAAAGTTTGAACGCGAAATATTATTATAATCAGTTTTTCATATAGAATTGTAGTAGTTGAATTGTATATTAGCTACTAAGTATGAACTTAACGGGTAGGTACTACCCGAATTTAAACTTATAAAACGCTAATATGAAGAAAAAGCTTTTATAAATGAGTTCATATTATGCTACGAAATACTATTAACTACTATATTCTGTATGATTAACTTGTTCCATTTGACTATTTTGAAGGAAATGGCACCGACTACTCGACACATCGTGAATATGAATGAAGAGGAATTCCGTACTTTTCTAGCTTCAAACATAGCCGCAGTATAGGCTGCGCTACATACCAACAATAACCTTGGATCTAGCAGTACAGGAAATCGTGTAGGATGCACCTACAAAGAATTCACTGCCTGCAAACCTTTGGAATTTGATGGAACCGAAGGACCGATCGGATTGAAACGGTGGACTGAGAAGGTCAAATTGGTGTTTGCCATAAGTAAGTGTACTGAAGTGGACAAAGTGAAGTACGCTACGCATACCTTCATAGGTTCTGCGTTAACATGGTGGAATACCTATCTACAGCAAGTGGGACAAGACGATGCGTACGCACTACCATGGTCAGCATTCAAGCACTTGATGAACGAGAAGTACCGTCCCAGAACCGAGGTCAATAAGCTCAAGACAGAACTTAGAGGGTTACGAACCCAAGGATTTGATATTACCACGTACGAAAGACGATTCACAGAATTGTGCCTATTGTGTCCGGGAGCATTCGAAGATGAGGAAGAGAAGATCGACGCGTTTGTGAAAGGATTACCGGAAAGAATCCAAGAAGATATAAGTTCACACGAGCCCGCCTCCATACAACAGGCATGTAGAATGGCTCACAAACTAGTGAACCAGATTGAAGAAAGAATTAAAGAACAGACGGCTGAAGAGGCCAATGTGAAGCAAGTCAAAAGAAAGTGGGAGGAAAACGGTGATAAGAATCACCAATACAACAACAACAGCAATTACAACAATAATCACAACAATTATCCCAACAATCGCAACATCAATCGCAACTACAACAAACGGCCCAACAACAACAACAACAACAACAACTACAACAACAACTGCAACAATCATCCCAACAACAATAATAACCGCAATAACAACAACAATCAGAAGCAGCTATGCCAAAGGTGTGAAAAGTATCACTCGGGGTTCTGCACCAAATTTTGCAACAAGTGTAAAAGAAATGGTCATAGCGCGGCGAAGTGTGAGGTCTACGGACCAGGGGTTAATAGAACGAAAGGAACAAATGGTGTCGGAACGAGTAATGGTGGAGCAAGTAGTGTCGGAGCAAGTTATGCCAATGTAGTTTGTTATAAATGTGGAAAACCGGGCCACATTATTAGAAATTGCCCGAACCAGGAGAACACGAATGGACAAGGCCGCGGAAGAGTTTTCAATATTAATGCGGCAGAGGCACAGGAAGACCCAGAGCTTGTTACGGGTATGTTTCTTATTGACAATAAATCTGCTTACGTTTTATTTGATTCGGGTGCGGATAGAAGCTATATGAGTAGAGATTTTTGTGCTAAATTAAATTGTCCATTGACGCCTTTGGATAGTAAATTTTTACTCGAATTAGCAAATGGTAAATTAATTTCAGCAGATAATATATGTCGGAATCGAGAAATTAAACTGGTTAGCGAAACATTTAAGATTGATTTGATACCAGTAGAGTTAGGGAGTTTTGATGTGATAATCGGTATGGACTGGTTGAAAGAAGTGAAAGCAGAGATCGTTTGTTACAAAAATGCAATTCGCATTATACGAGAAAAAGGAAAACCCTTAATGGTGTACGGAGAAAAGGGCAACACGAAGCTACATCTTATTAGTAATTTGAAGGCACAAAAACTAATAAGAAAAGGTTGCTATGCTGTTCTAGCACACGTCGAGAAAGTACAAACTGAAGAAAAGAGCATCAATGATGTTTCCATTGCAAAAGAATTTCCCGATGTATTTCTGAAAGAATTACCGGGATTACCCCCACATCGATCCGTTGAATTTCAAATAGATCTTGTACCAGGAGCTGCACCAATAGCTCGTGCTCCTTACAGACTCACAACCAGCGAGATGAAAGAACTGCAAAGCCAATTACAAGAACTTTTAGAGCGTGGTTTCATTCGACCAATCACATCACCGTGGGGAACTCCTGTTTTGTTTGTCAAGAAGAAAGATGGTACATTCAGGTTGTGTATCGACTACCGAGAGTTGAACAAACTTACCATCAAGAACCGCTACCCACTACCGAGAATCGACGACTTATTTGATCAACTACAAGGCTCGTCTGTTTATTCAAAGATTGACTTACGTTCCGGGTATCATCAAATGCGGGTGAAAGAAGATGATATTCCAAAGACTGCTTTCAGAACACGTTACGGTCATTACGAGTTTATGGTCATGCTGTATGGTTTAACTAATGCACCAGCTGTGTTCATGGACCTTATGAACCGAGTGTGTGGACCATACCTTGACAAGTTTTTCATTGTCTTCATTGATGACATACTTATTTACTCAAAGAATGACCAAGAACACGGTGAACATTTGAGAAAGGTGTTAGAAGTATTGAGGAAGGAAGAATTGTACGCTAAGTTTTCAAAGTGTGCATTTTGGTTGGAAGAAGTTCAATTCCTAGGTCACATAGTGAACAAAGAAGATATTAAGGTGGATCCGGCAAAGATAGAAACTGTTGAAAAGTGGGAAACCCCGAAAACTCTGAAACACATACGCCAGTTTTTAGGACTAGCTGGTTACTACAGAAGGTTCATCCAAGACTTTTCCAGAATAGCAAACCCTTGACTGCATTAACGCATAAAGGGAAGAAATTTGAATGGAATGATGAACAAGAGAAAGCGTTTCAGTTATTGAAGAAAAAGCTAACTACGGCACCTATATTGTCATTGCCTGAAGGGAATGATGATTTTGTAATTTATTGTGATGCATCAAAGCAAGGTCTCGGTTGTGTATTAATGCAACGAACGAAGGTGATTGCTTATGCGTCTAGACAATTGAAGATTCACGAACAAAATTATACGACGCATGATTTGGAATTAGGCGCGGTTGTTTTTGCATTAAAGACTTGGAGGCACTACTTATATGGGGTCAAAAGTATTATATATACCGACCACAAAAGTCTTCAACACATATTTAATCAGAAACAACTGAATATGAGGCAGCGTAGGTGGATTGAATTATTGAATGATTACGACTTTGAGATTCGTTACCACCCGGGGAAGGCAAATGTGGTAGCCGATGCCTTGAGCAGGAAGGACAGAGAACCCATTCGAGTAAAATCTATGAATATAATGATTCATAATAACCTTACTACTCAAATAAAGGAGGCGCAACAAGGAGTTTTAAAAGAGGGAAATTTAAAGGATGAAATACCCAAAGGACCGGAGAAGCATCTTAATATTCGGGAAGACGGAAGCCGGTATAGGGCTGAAAGGATTTGGGTACCAAAATTTGGAGATATGAGAGAAATGGTACTTAGAGAAGCTCATAAAACCAGATACTCAATACATCCTGAAACGGGGAAGATGTACAAGGATCTCAAGAAACATTTTTGGTGGCCGGGTATGAAAGCCGATGTTGCTAAATACGTAGGTTGAAAACCTTTGTTATTTATAGTAGGTTATCTTTGTAATTCAAGGTAATATTCATATTCAAACTTTGATTCAATTTCTACAACTATAACAATCTTATTTCGAGTGAAAATCTTACTTGAACTGTTTTCGTGTCATGATTCTGCTTCAAGAACTTTCAAGAACTTTCAAGCCATCCAAGGATCCTTTGAAGCTAGATCCATTTTTCTCATTTCTAGTAGTTTTATCCAGAAAACTTGAGGTAGTAATGATATTCATAACATCATTCGATTCATACATATAAAGCTATCTTATTCGAAGGTTTAAACTTGTAATCACTAGAACATAGTTTAGTTAATTCTAAACTTGTTCGTAAACAAAAGTTAATCCTTCTAACTTGACTTTTAAAATCAACTAAACACATGTTCTATATCTATATGATATGCTAACTTAATGATTTAAAACCTGGAAACACGATGAACACCATAAAATCGGATATACGCCGTCATAGTGAAACCTGGGGCTGTTTTGGTTTGGATAATTAAAAACTATGATAAACTTTGATTTAAAAGTTGTTCTTATGGGAAAATGATTTTTCATATGAACATGAAACTATATCCAAAAATCTTGGTTAAACTCAAAGTGAAAGTATGTTTTTTAAAATGGTCTTCAAGATGTCGTTCTTTCACCGGAAATGACTACCTCTTTAGTAATTGATATGTAACTTAAATTTTCGACTATAAACCTATACTTTTTATGTTTGGATTCTTAAATTAGAGTTCAATATGAAACCATAGCAATTTGATTCACTCAAAACGGATTTAAAATGAAGAAGTTATGGGTAAAACAAGATTGGATATTTTTGATCTTTTTAGCTACGGGAAATGTTTAACAAATCTATACAAATCATATCCTAGCTAACTTATATTGTATTATACATGTATTATAATATATTATGTAATCTTGGGATACCATAGACACGTATGCAAATGTTTTGACATATCATATCGACCCATGTATATATATTATTTTGAACAACCATAGACACTCTATATGCAGTAATGTTGGAGTTAGCTATACAGGGTTGAGGTTGATTCCAAAAATATATATACTTTGAGTTATGATTTAGCCTGAGACGTGTATACACTGGGTCGTGGATTGATTCAAGATAATATATATCGATTTATTTCTGTACATCTAACTGTGGACAACTAGTTGTAGGTTACTAACGAGGACAGCTGACTTAATACACTCAAATCTTTAAAACATAATAAAAATGGTTGTAATTATATTTTGATCATACTTTGATATATATGTACATATTTGTATAGGTTCGTGAATCGATCTGTGGCCAAGTCTTATTTCCGAGGAAGGAAATATCTGTGAAAGTGAGTTATAGTCCCACTTTTAAAATCTAATATTTTTGGGATGAGAATACATGCAGATTTTATAAATGATTTACAAAATAGACACAAGTACGTGAAACTACATTCTATGGTTGAATTATCGAAATCGAATATGCCCCTTTTTATTAAGTTTGGTAATCTAAGAATTAGGGAACAGACACCCTAACAAACCCCATCCAAAGTACCGGATGCTTTAGTACTTCGAAATTTATATCATATCCGAAGGGTGTCCCGGAATGATGGGGATATTCTTATATATGCATCTTGTTAATGTCGGTTACCAGGTGTTCACCATATGAATGATTTTTATCTCTATGTATAGGATGTGTATTGAAATATGAAATCTTGTGGTCTATTGTTACGATTTGATATATATATATAGGTTAAACCTATAACTTACCAACATTTTTGTTGACGTTTTAAGCATGTTTATTCTCAGGTGAATACTAAGAGCTTTCGCTGTTGCATACTAAAATAAGGACAAGATTTGGAGTCCATGTTTGTATGATATTGTGTAAAAACTGCATTCAAGAAACATATGTCGATGTAATATATTTCTATTGTAAACCATTATGTAATGGTCGTGTGTAAACAGTATATTTTAGATTATCATTATTTGATAATCTACGTAATGTTTTTAAAACCTTTATTGAAAAAATAAAGGTTATGGTTGTTTTAAAAATGAATGCAGTCTTTGAAAAACGTCTCATATAGAGGTCAAAACCTCGCAGCGAAATCAATTAATATGGAACGTTTATAATCAATATGAACGGGACATTTCAGCAGAGCCCCCGTCGTTGAGTCCTAACCGATTCTGAATAGCGACACCGTCATTGTGTCTTAACCGATTCTGAATAGCGACACCTATCTAAGCATTATATATATTCATAATCTCAGTATACGTTTAGCACACAAATCCTTCATTATATCAGTCGTCCATTTACTTATCCAAAAGGATAAAGTTAGGCGTATGTCATCATCAAAAGTTAGGCACATCAATTTACTTATACATGAATTCATATGTAACAATCTTATTCAACGTTCAAGCAAACTATAATTGGATCCTCACGATAACTTTTGATGATGACATATGCCTAACTTTATCCTTTTGGATAAGTAAATGGACGATTGATATAATGAAGGATTTGTGTGCTAAACGTATACTGAGATTATGAATATATATAATGCTTAGATAGGTGTCGCTATTCAGAATCGGTTAAGACTCAACGACGGTGTCGCTATTCAGAATCGGTTAGGACTCAACGATGGGGACTCTGCTATTCAGAATCTAAAAGACTCAACAGAAAGAAACCAGTAAGGTTTATTATCAAACTTAACCTGATTACAAATGACAACCGAGGCTTCCTTTTATAGGCGAGCCATAATACTATTTACAGATGCTCTGAGACCCACGCACTACGATCGATTACATTATTGATCATTTACATTATTGCTGTGGCTCGTGCACTTATTTAACTTTCAACATAAACCATACACGTTATCTTACATTATTGGTTCCTATGGCCCACATGGCCAGTACATTAAACACACGTATTTACATGCAAAAATTACAAGGACACGTTACATAATGTTACATTATTGATGAGGTCTACTGGGGTCCACTTATATATTCGTTGTTATCTTTAGTCTACATCCCTCACACGCTAAAAAAGACAAATGTTGGAAATTATGATGCTAGGAATGTGTCTTCTTCTTGACAGTATTCGCAACTGTGCCTTGGTGCCCTGGATATCTATTTACATAAACGCCTTTTTATATCTTCTGGAAGAGTAGAAAGTTGTCCTGTGAATGCTTCAAAGGGTTCTTCAAAATTGTTGATTAGATTGAGACCTTTTTCATCAATTTTTTCATTAGTGCTTGAGTAGATTAAGACATTTGTTTGAACGTAAATGATTCTCACATTTTCTTGTTGTTCTTGGCCATTTCCTATTTTTGAGGATCCGAAATAAACTCTTGCTAGTGATGACACCAGATGGTCGAATGTTGGAGTTATTTTTAATGCTTTGTCTCTTGTTGGATAATTACCATTGCTTACTCCGAGATATGTTATTGTAAATGATGGGACAAGTAACTGTTGGTCTTCATTAAATATTGGGTAGCTTGAATGCATTCTAAGAAATATTTCTCTTTCTTTTGCTAAATTGTCTCTGTATCTGGTTATTGCTTCTTGCATTCTTTGAGGGAGTTCCTTGATTTCATGAAGTGTTCTTCCATCGATATATAAGGTATCAATTAATCCATGGACAAAATATTCTGATATTGTTAATGGTGATGCTTCTGGTAAGAAAACTGCTTTAGGGCCAGTTTTCCTATTTTTGGGATAGAACATCATTGTTGCGTAATTTTTGTTGTAATTCACAAGGTTATCCCATAACCTTTGAAAACTGTGTGTGGATGGTTTCTTTTTATCTTCTTTTTCTGTTGTAGAGAGAATACTTTTCATCCTATTCATGGCATTTAAACTTGCTGTTTGACTATAAAGATAATGGTTAAGATTAACCATTCCCGATCCTAAATGTTTTGCTTCATTGGCTGGTTGAGTTGCTATTGTTTTATATGCTTCATTGAATGCTACCATTGCTGCTTCTAGAGTTTTGTAACTTTTATGTGTTACGCTTCTGCCTAATATAAACTGATTTGCTGTTGCCCAGTTTTTGTATATTCCTTTGGATGGTCCTTCAAAAATGACATACCATTTTTTCTTTGGTTCTTCTGGATACGATGTTTGTTGAGATTGTTCTTCTTCTTCAGTCATTTCATACCAGCTTTATTTTTTGGGTGTTTCTGGTTCTTCTATGTTAATGAAGTTGGTTTATGTGGTGTTTGTGAATTTGGTGTTTGTGTTGATGTGGATGATGAGGGTGTTGTTAACGAAGGTGATTCTTCCTTGATTTTTTCTGGGGTTTCTTTTTTGACTGCTTTTTGTTGGGTTAAAATGTTTAAGGTTTCTAGTAATTCCTCCTCCTCCCTCTGAAAAATTGATAGTTGTCGTTGCTGTGTTTGAATCTGTTCTCTTTTTTGTTGTAATTGGTGTTGAATCTGCTTGATGACTGCTTCCATTGTTGAAATACCTGCAGAAATATTTTGTATGCTTTTGGTGCTTTTTACTTTAAAAAGCTATTTCATGTACTCGTAAGAGTTGTTTGCTTTTCATATACTCAAAAGAGTTGTTTTCATGAACATGATCTTGTCTTCATCGAGCTTATAATTCATAATGAATATTACTTGAAGATAGATTTTGCCTAGAATGTTTGCCCAAAGCAATGTGTGTTTAACAGATTACTAGCTTTGCTGAAATTTCTTTAATATTTTTTAAAGAGCTGTTTACTAATTGTTTGTGTATGCTAATAATAGATGATAAAAGTTCTATACCTTCAGCGTCTTTTTCTTCTTCAAGATATTTTTCATATTCTTCAATATTTTTAGTTGATTGTGAAATTCTTTCCCAGCTTTCTTTTATAAGATTCTTCCAAAGTTTATTTGAAAAATTATTCATTTGAATTTTAGAATCCATGGTAAAACTTTTTTATTATGTTATGCGAAGAGGTGGTACTATTTTATGCCTTTTTCTTGAACTCGATTCTTCTTGATCTGCATAAAATTCTTCTGTATCTTCATATTTTATAGCACTTGTGCTGGCATGTTCATGATTAGTGTCTTGTTTTACTATTTTTATTTTGTTTATATTTTCTAAAATTGTTTCTTTTATTTCTGGAAGTTGTCTTAACGCTAGAAAACTTAGAATTTCTATTATATTATTTAATGTGGAGTTTAATATTTCTACTTTTTCTCCTATAGGTTTTTCTGAAATATTTTCTACATCAATCTTGTAAATTGATTCATCGGGTAAATTTTTTGGTATTTCGAAAAGTGTTTGATTAAATGGTATAAATGGTTTGTTGGATGTGATTCCTTCTTTTCCAATTTTAATATTTGATAAATCCATGAATTTTTAACAAGTTGAATATGACAACGTGGATGAATGGTCTTTAATCATTATATGTAGAGATTTAATAGCTCGTTTATAAAAAAGAATCTGTGTTTCTAGATCTTTAATTTTTTCTATACGTCTGTAATATGGATATGATTTTTCTTTAATTAAGGTTTTTTCGATTTCTTCAATATTTTTATACATTCTAGAAATTATTTCCCAATAATTTTTTATAATGGAATTTAGTACTGAATTTTTTGATGAACAACTAATTTGTCTTTTAGAACTCATGATTTTTTAAGTCTAATTTTATTTGTTGGTTCCATATTTTCTTCTGAAATCTTTTTCTTGCTTCGTTGTTATAATAATCAACTATGGATAATTCTTCATCTTTTTTAATTTTTTTAGATATTTTAGAATATAATATTTCGAGTTTATTTTTATCGTAATTTTCAGCCTTTATATATTCTAGTTGATAAGTTTTATGTTCGTGGATAATTACTTCTAATTCTAATTCTAGTGTTTCACTATATATTATTTTAGGAGTTATGTTTCTGAATTTACTAAAAACTATACTACCAAGTTTATTCATTAAATTCGTTGACTTAGAGTTCGTATCATTTGTTTTAAATCTTTTATTTCATTATTTTCACTAGATGTTTCACCTGTTGTAATGGAAATTGGTTTTTCTATACGTGGTATCCAAACAGATGGTAATTCTAAAGTTGATTTCCCTTTTTCGATATATCTTTGGCTAGTAAATACTTTTGGTGTTTCTAGGCTTAATAGAGGTTCAAAAAGTTAATCTATATATATATTCTATCATCAGTTTTAAATGTAATACTGTGATGAGAATTTGTTAATGCATAATTAATTTGATATGTAACCGTAAAAGGGTGATTTCCTTTATACATAAAATTTCTTCTTAATAATTCATATCTTATTGTAATGCTTTTGTTTAGATCTTTATCTTTCAGACTTAAACCTAATTGAATGTTTACATCGAACTTAATTTTTCCTTCAGCTAAATTTCCTTTTCCTTTTGCTATTATACTTTCATGTTTATCAATTATTCAATCGTCTCTTAATTCTAATTCAATAGGTGTATTACATCCCATGAAGGTACTTTTGAATATAATTTGTATGGTTGATATGTGTACATAAGCTATTTTAGTTCTATCTTTTTCATTCATTTGTTTAATTCTATCGCTTATTTGTTTTCTATTGATTATAGGAATTAATATATCTCCTTTTGTTCGCTCAATAGGTACAGGTTCTTCTCCAATCATTTTTTCCAAAATAAGTAATATTTTTTCTTGAGAAAATATCTTTAATTTTTCTATTATTATCAAAGTTATGTTTTTCAGAAAATGTAAAATTTGTTCTTCTTATTGCTTTTCTGTTTATCATGATATCAGCCATGAAACCAGATTCATCTTCGATATCATTAATAGTGGTAATACCTTCTATTATTTTATTAGATACTTCCTCTTGAGTTTTAGTCATTTTGTTATTTAAGAATAAGTTTGTAAGTATACCTGAGTGTTTTTTCTTGATTACTTTTGATGCAGAATTCTGAAGGTGCAACTGCTTCTCTAGAATCGTGCTGCTAGCTCTGATACCAGGATCAAAACGACGTTTCAACTTTGTGCGGAATTATATTATGTTTAATTTAATCTAGATCGTGAGGATCCGATTATAGTTTGCTTGAACGTTGAATAAGATTGTTACATATGAATTCATGTATGAGTAAATTGATGTGCCTAACTTTTGATGATGACATATGCCTAACTTTATCCTTTTGGATAAGTAAATGGACGATTGATATAATGAAGGATTTGTGTGCTAAACGTATACTGAGATTATGAATATATATAATGCTTAGATAGGTGTCGCTATTCAGAATCGGTTAAGACTCAATGACGGTGTCGCTATTCAGAATCGGTTAGGACTCAACGACGGGGGCTCTGCTATTCAGAATCTAAAAGACTCAACAGAAAGAAACCAGTGAGGTTTATTATCAAACTTAACCTGATTACAAATGACAATCGAGGCTTCCTTTTATAGGCGAGCCATAATACTATTTACAGATGCTCTGGGACCCACGCACTACGATCGATTACATTATTGATCGTTTACATTATTGTTGTGGCCCGCGCACTTATTTAACTTTAAACATAAACCATACACGTTATCTTACATGATTGGTTCCTATAGCCCACATGGCCAGTACATTAAACACACGTATTAACATTATGTAACGTATACTTGTAATTATTGTATGTAAATACGTGTGTTTAATGTACTGGCCATGTGGGCCATAGGAACCAATCATGTAAGATAACGTGTATGGTTTATGTTTAAAGTTAAATAAGTGCGCGGGCCACAGCAATAATGTGAACGATCAATAATGTAATTGATCGTAGTGCGTGGGTCCCAGAGCATCTGTAAATAGTATTATGGCTCGCCTATAAAAGGAAGCCTCGGTTGTCATTTGTAATCAGGTTAAGTTTGATAATAAACCTCACTGGTTTCTTTCTGTTGAGTCTTTTAGATTCTGAATAGCAGAGCCCCCGTCGTTGAGTCCTAACCGATTCTGAATAGCGACACCGTCGTTGAGTCTTAACCGATTCTGAATAGCGACACCTATCTAAGCATTATATATATTCATAATCTCAGTATACGTTTAGCACACAAATCCTTCATTATATCAATCGTCCATTTACTTATCCAAAAGGATAAAGTTAGGCATATGTCATCATCAAAAGTTAGGCACATCAATTTACTCATACATGAATTCATATGTAACAATCTTATTCAACGTTCAAGCAAACTATAATCGGATCCTCACGATCTAGATTAAATTAAACATAATATAATTCCGCACAAAGTTGAAACGTCATTTTGATCCTGGTATCAGAGCTAGCAGCACGATTCTAGAGAAGCAGTTGCACCTTTAGAATTCTGCATCAAAAGCAATCAAGAAAAAACACTCAGGTATACTTACAAACTTATTCTTAAATAACAAAATGACTAAAACTCAAGAGGAAGCATCTAATGAAATAATAGAAGGTATTACCACTATTAATGATATCGAAGATGAATCTGATTTCATGGCTGATATCATGATAAACAGAAAAGCAATAAGAAGAGCAAATTTTACATTATCTAAAAAACATAACTTTGATAATAATAGAAAAATTAAAGATATTTTCTCAAGAAAAAATATTACTTATTTTGGAAAAATGATTGGAGAAGAACCTGTACCTATTGAGCAAACAAAAGGAGATATATTAATTCCTATAATCAATAGAAAACAAATAAGCGATAGAATTAAACAAATGAATGAAAAAGATAGAACTAAAATAGCTTATGTACACATATCAACCATACAAATTATATTCAAAAGTACCTTCATGGGATGTAATACACCTATTGAATTAGAATTAAGAGACGATAGAATAATTGATAAACATGAAAGTATAATAGCAAAAGGAAAAGGAAATTTAGCTGAAGGAAAAATTAAGTTCGATGTAAACATTCAATTAGGTTTAAGTCTGAAAGATAAAGATCTAAACAAAAGCGTTACAATAAGATATGAATTATTAAGAAGAAATTTTATGTATAAAGGAAATCACCCTTTTACGGTTACATATCAAATTAATTATGCATTAACAAATTCTCATCACAGTATTACATTTAAAACTGATGATAGAATATATATATATAGATTAACTTTTTGAACCTCTATTAAGCCTAGAAACACCAAAAGTATTTACTAGCCAAAGATATATCGAAAAAGGGAAATCAACTTTAGAATTACCATCTGTTTGGATACCACGTATAGAAAAACCAATTTCCATTACAACAGGTGAAACATCTAGTGAAAATAATGAAATAAAAGATTTAAAACAAATGATACGAACTCTAAGTCAACGAATTTAATGAATAAACTTGGTAGTATAGTTTTTAGTAAATTCAGAAACATAACTCCTAAAATAATATATAGTGAAACACTAGAATTAGAATTAGAAGTAATTATCCACGAACATAAAACTTATCAACTAGAATATATAAAGGCTGAAAATTACGATAAAAATAAACTCGAAATATTATATTCTAAAATATCTAAAAAAATTAAAAAAGATGAAGAATTATCCATAGTTGATTATTATAACAACGAAGCAAGAAAAAGATTTCAGAAGAAAATATGAAACCAACAAATAAAATTAGACTTAAAAAATCATGAGTTCTAAAAGACAAATTAGTTGTTCATCAAAAAATTCAGTACTAAATTCCATTATAAAAAATTATTGGGAAATAATTTCTAGAATGTATAAAAATATTGAAGAAATCGAAAAAACCTTAATTAAAGAAAAATCATATCCATATTACAGACATATAGAAAAAATTAAAGATCTAGAAACACAGATTCTTTTTTATAAACGAGCTATTAAATCTCTACATATAATGATTAAAGACCATTCATCCACGTTGTCATATTCAACTTGTTAAAAATTCATGGATTTATCAAATATTAAAATTGGAAAAGAAGGAATCACATCCAACAAACCATTTATACCATTTAATCAAACACTTTTCGAAATACCAAAAAATTTACCCGATGAATCAATTTACAAGATTGATGTAGAAAATATTTCAGAAAAACCTATAGGAGAAAAAGTAGAAATATTAAACTCCACATTAAATAATATTATAGAAATTCTAAGTTTTCTAGCGTTAAGACAACTTCCAGAAATAAAAGAAACAATTTTAGAAAATATAAACAAAATAAAAATAGTAAAACAAGACACTAATCATGAACATGCCAGCACAAGTGCTATAAAATATGAAGATACAGAAGAATTTTATGCAGATCAAGAAGAATCGAGTTCAAGAAAAAGGCATAAAATAGTACCACCTCTTCGCATAACATAATAAAAAAGTTTTACCATGGATTCTAAAATTCAAATGAATAATTTTTCAAATAAACTTTGGAAGAATCTTATAAAAGAAAGCTGGGAAAGAATTTCACAATCAACTAAAAATATTGAAGAATATGAAAAATATCTTGAAGAAGAAAAAGACGCTGAAGGTATAGAACTTTTATCATCTATTATTAGCATACACAAACAATTAGTAAACAGCTCTTTAAAAAATATTAAAGAAATTTCAGCAAAGCTAGTAATCTGTTAAACACACATTGCTTTGGGCAAACATTCTAGGCAAAATCTATCTTCAAGTAATATTCATTATGAATTATAAGCTCGATGAAGACAAGATCATATTCATGAAAACAACTCTTTTGAGTATATGAAAAGCAAACAACTCTTACGAGTACATGAAATAGCTTTTTAAAGTAAAAAGCACCAAAAGCATACAAAATATTTCTGCAGGTATTTCAACAATGGAAGCAGTCATCAAGCAGATTCAACACCAATTACAACAAAAAAGAGAACAGATTCAAACACAGCAACGACAACTATCAATTTTTCAGAGGGAGGAGGAGGAATTACTAGAAACCTTAAACATTTTAACCCAACAAAAAGCAGTCAAAAAAGAAACCCCAGAAAAAATCAAGGAAGAATCACCTTCGTTAACAACACCCTCATCATCCACATCAACACAAACACCAAATTCACAAACACCACATAAACCAACTATCATTAACTTAGAAGAACCAGAAACACCCAAAAAACAAAGCTGGTATGAAATGACTGAAGAAGAAGAACAATCTCAACAAACATCGTATCCAGAAGAACCAAAGAAAAAATGGTATGTCATTTTTGACGGACCATCCAAAGGAATATACAACAACTGGGCAACAGCAAATCAGTTTATATTAGGCAGAAGCGTAACGCATAAAAGTTACAAAACTCTAGAAGCAGCAAAGGTAGCATTCAATGAAGCATATAAAACAATAGCAACTCAACCAGCCAATGAAGCAAAACATTTAGGATCGGGAATGGTTAATCTTAACCATTATCTTTATGGTCAAACAGCAAGTTTAAATGCCATGAATAGGATGAAAAGTATTCTCTCTACAACAGAAAAAGAAGATAAGAAGAAACCATCCACACACAGTTTTCAAAGGTTATGGGATAACCTTGTGAATTACAACGAAAATTACGCAACAATGATGTTCTATCCCAAAAATAGGAAAACTGGCCCTAAAGCAGTTTTCTTACCAGAAGCATCACCATTAACAATATCAGAATATTTCGTCCATGGATTAATTGATACCTTATATATCGATGGAAGAACACTTCATGAAATCAAGGAACTCCCTCAAAGAATGCAAGAAGCAATAACCAGATACAGAGACAATTTTGCAAAAGAAAGAGAAATATTTCTTAGAATGCATTCAAGCTATCCAATATTTAACGAAGACCAACAGTTACTTGTCCCATCATTTACAATAACATATCTCGGAGTAAGCAATGGTAATTATCCAACAAGAGACGAAGCATTAAAAATAACTCCAACAATCGACCATCTGGTGTCATCACTAGCAGGAGTTTATTTCGGATCCTCAAAAATAGGAAATGGCCAAGAACAGCAAGAAAATGTGAGAATCAATTACGTTCACAAAAATGTCTTAATCTACTCAAGCACTAATGAAAAAATTGATGAAAAAGGTCTCAATCTAATCAACAATTTTGAAGAACCCTTTGAAGCATTCACAGGACAACTTTCTGCTCTTCCAGAAGATATAAAAAGGCGTTTATTTAAACAGATATCCAGGGCACCAAGGCAAAGTTGCGAATACTGTCAAGAAGAAGACACATTCCTAGCATCATAATTTTCAACATTCGTCTTTTTTCAGCGTGGGAAGGATGTAGACTAAAGATAACAACGAATATATAAGTGGACCCCAGTGGACCTCATCAATAGTGTAACATTATGTAATGTGTCCTTGTAATTATTGTATGTAAATACGTGTGTTTAATGTACTGGCCATGTGGGCCATAAGAACCAATCATGTAAGGTAACGTGTATGGTTTATGTTTAAAGTTAAATAAGTGCGCGGGCTACAGCAATAATGTAAACGATCAATAATGTAATCGATCGTAGTGCGTGGGTCCCAGAGCATCTGTAAATAGTATTATGGCTCGCCTATAAAAGGAAGCCTCGGTTGTCATTTGTAATCAGGTTAAGTTTGATAATAAACCTCACTGGTTTCTTTCTGTTGAGTCTTTTAGATTCTGAATAGCAGAGCCCCCGTCGTTGAGTCCTAACTGATTCTGAATAGCGACACCGTCGTTGAGTCTTAACCGATTCTGAATAGCGACACCTATCTAAGCATTATATATATTCATAATCTCAGTATACGTTTAGCACACAAATCCTTCATTATATCAATCGTCCATTAAAGTTAGGCATATGTCATCATCAAAAGTTAGGCACATCAATTTACTCATACATGAATTCATATGTAACAATCTTATTCAACGTTCAAGCAAACTATAATCGGATCCTCACGATCTAGATTAAATTAAACATAATATAATTCCGCACGAAGTTGAAACGTCGTTTTGATCTATGTATACTTGTGTATGTATAGTTATTTATACATGCTTATGTGTGTGTGGGTGTTTTTATAGATATTTATATACATATATATTGGGTGGGGGTGGGTGGGTGGGGGTGGGTGTGTGTGTGTGGGGTGTGGGGGAGGGGGGTTGTGGCTGTGCATTTTGATTGTTTGCATGTCTACTTGATTTTACATATTTCTGCGCATTATATTATCCATGCTATTTGTCATACTGTGGTGCATTACTGCTATTTGTGTTTTCTTTTATGGATACTTTGTATGGTTGCTTTTTCTGCTCATAACTCTTACAGGTACGTATGCCCGCACTATTTCGTTTTGAGGAGCATTTTCTGGCCGGAGGTCCTTTAGGAAGCAATCTCTTGGCTCTCGAGTAGAGGGAGGGACGATCTTATCTATTCACGGGTTCTATACCCGCGAGTGGAGTAGTGACTTCCTTCTAATCTAGGGTTCGAGGAATGATTGTCTACACTCCACCTCCCCATACCCTACATTCGTGGGATTATTGTTGTTGTTGTTGGAATATTTGATAATAAAATTTATATAAATGTGTTGGGACTTATAAATACCAGTACTACTTTATTCCAAATAAAGAAGTTTTTCATTTAAGGGTAAGCTAGAATTATAAAAATGCTGTTAATAATCAGATACTATTAGATATCACAAAATTTCAAGGTAGCATACTCGTAATTAGAATAAGAATTTAAACCAAAATTTGAAACTAAAACAATTGCTTAACTAGTAAAAGTAAGAACCACATAGCATTCATACAACTCAATGTAACAAGACATGGTTGTAGAGTCCGGTCCACATTTTCGACACTCGAAACAGCTACTTAATACATACATGATACAACCAACATCTAAACAGCAAAAAAAACATAACAGCAGCAGACTACGATGATCCGTTAGCAGAAAGAGGTATTGGCTTCACTGCAGTTTGAATTCTCGTAAACGCTAACTTCACTCGTTCTTTCAGTCCCTCATGTTCACTCTCAACTTCCCCTTTCTGTTTATCAAGATATGCAACGTTATCATCCACACTAATTACCAACCGACCATCTTCTCCATGCTTAACATTTCCAAACATATTCCAAAGCAACGTGTCCACAATCTTCCCTGTTTTCTTTTGCTCTTCTGCTTCATCTTTCGCCGGCTCAGTTTCCACAACCACTTTTGGCATTTCTCGACTGGCATTCAACACCAGTGCCACAACTGAATCAGACACCATGTCACTTATCGGGTCAGCTGTCCATTGCAACGAGAGATGATTCTCTGAATCCTGCCTCACCGTAACCTTATCATGGACCTTCAAACTTGGCACCCCCGATTCTTCATCAGTTGATGACTCAACACTTTCGTAAATCTGTTTCAGCCTATGTTTGATTACACCAAACGCACCGGAATACGGGATGGTGATCCTTTGAGTAACATTAGCAGTTGAAAGTTGAGAGAAAACGTGAAGATCATCGGGTGCAATTATCTGATACGAGAACCCTTTTTTCACTAATAATCCACTTACACATTCACCTTCATCTTCCGGGACCCGTTCAGCTAATCTCCCGATCGTTTTCGCCATCTTTTCTACGTTAAACGGCATCTCAGCAGATTGACAGTTTTTCGGTGTGTACAATTTTGTGTTTCGATCAGCAAACGAGGAAACGAGCTTTTGTTTAAGCCGGCCCATTTCATTAGCTTCTCCATGGACAAGAATAATATTCGGGGGCATAAGTTCTTCGAGGAACGTAGTCGTCTGCGCACAGTCAGCATGGGCTGAAAATGAAATATAGTGGACTTACATGTTAAGTGGGGCCATTAACCCGTTCATAAGAGTTACTTCTTTAGGCTCGTTAATAATCGTTTTTGCTAATGTGCCTTCAATTACATAACCAGGTATCACGCAAGCATTTTTCTTATCAGCACACCACTTGTCAAATAATTGTCGAGAGAGCCCACTTTGAAGGCTACTTGGGCTAGCCATTACAACAGACGGGCCCACATCGTTAAACTCATCGATACTTTTCAAAGGTGATATATGTTTGAAGTCAAACGGGTTTGAACTCGCGAACTGGTTTCGAATTATTTCATTCATAGCGTTTATATATGTTTGGTAAACAGTCATACAACGTTTAGCTAAAGGGGACGCGTAGTAAATTGGAACGTTATGTAATTCGGGGTGGTTTGACCAGTATTCATCAAGGATTAAGAGTAATTCTTGGGCACGGCCAAGGGCAAAAGCGGGAATTAAGACACGGCCGCCATTGGAGACGGTTGAATGGATGACGTCGGTGAAACGTTTTTCGCGAATGTATCTTGGTTGGTGAAGTTGGACTCCGTATGTTGACTCGATTATGCAAACGTCTGGTGAGAATTGAGGTAGCTCTGCGGCACGAAGATGGCGGTCTTCTTCGCGTGAGTAATCACCGGTGTAGAGTACACGAACACCGGCGATGTCTACCATGAACATAGCGGCACCAAGAACGTGTCCAGCTGTGTAACACCAGAAGCGGATGCCGTTGACTTCTAGGGTTTGATGAAAGTCAATTACCTGCAATAATTTAGTTTATTAATACCAATATACCATAATTATGTAAATGCATAAAAAAAATACAGCCTAAATCAATTTGTAGCTCTAGATTCATAGTCCAAACTAATGATGATGTAAGCATCTCCTAGAATGGTATCTTTGTTTAGGGAGAACCTTTTCTGAGAGAAAAGAGCATATGGAGCACATAAACGAACCTTGGAACTCAATCGCAAAACAATGAGTACACTCAAACACGAAACACAGCTTTATTAATGAGACATTATAGAGCATGTACATATGGTATACTAAATACCTGGTTCAATGACAAGCAATATAATGTTAATAAAATGGAAGATCATAAAAAAGCTAGGATTAGAGTTGGAAAGCATGGAGTAATTGCTTAACCTTTTTCAACTAGAAGGTAATCATTTAGGTCTATTCTTAGTAATATTACAAGTGCTTTTAAAAATAATAATAATAATAATAATAATAATAATATTATTATTACAAATGGAACAACAGAAGTAGTCACCTACAAAACAAACTCAACTGCACCAAAATTGTACTCCATTTTTTTTTATAGTAAAGTGGTAATTATATGTTCATATTTTTTACTAGGTCAATAATTAGATTGATAGTTGACATGGGATTAGATTGACATGCCTTTTATTATTATGAAAATAAGTGTGTGTAATTTCCAGACAGTTGGTTTTCCTCTCGAAAAACTCTGATAAAAAATATTGGATCCATCTCGCAGATAAAGGTAGTTCACCAATTAATAAGTTTTGTTTAGTTTGTGTGCTTTTTGTTCACTAATTATATAATTCTGACTGTTTCCCATTTGTCCAAATCCGGCATCTTAGTATCTACTAGAGACAGCAAGGAGATGAATATGAACCTCAATTTTATCCATGGAACTAAGTATGTCTTGTTCATCAAATAACATGTCTTCAACTGAAACTTTGCTCACTTTCACGTAATCTGACAAAAGCAATTTGTATATAGCCTTTGTTGCATGCGTCATGAAGACCCTTCCTTTGAATGTAGTCTGAAACGAAACCAATTGCATTTAACCAATACTAAAGCATATATATTTACAGAACAATAAAATAACAGATAAAAGTAATTGAAGCTCGTTAAAAGTAAGAAACCTTTTCCAAAAAGTAGGGTAGGGACGCAGCATGATCCAAGTGAAAACTGTACATACATTACAATTTATTTATATAGTTATTAATAAAAGATGGATAAATAAAAAGAATTCCTAAAAGCCACAGAAGCTGGACCAACAATTTGCAGCACCAAAAACCTCTAGCCCTTTCATTCGGAAAATGATATATATTGACTGCTAAATAATAATATACACACAATGAAATGACTTTCCCCTAATGCAAAAAATACAATCATTAACAAAGCAATATTAATTAACCATTTAAATTATATAACCACGACGCAAGAACTGTTCGGTAAAATACCTAAGGACTAACGGACAACTAATTTGTGAATCACTATATAAACATAATGCAGCGACTGCACTAACATAATTACTAGGTACTCTCTACTGATTCATGATCAAATATATAACCACAATGCCGTTACAATACTGATATACGGACTACTAACTGGAGTATATAACTAAATAAAAGGTACTGTGCACTATGACATATATGATCTACTGGCATTTGTGTAATCATATAAACACTTTGCAGTAACTATACACTGATAACTAAGGACTGCTAATTAGTGCATAACCACATAAAAACGGTGAGGTAACTTTTGAGTACGATAGCTGTGGGATACTAATTTGTGTATAATTGTGACTATTCATTGATGAAAGAAATACACAAATTCTAAGTAATTAGCTTACTGAGTGATGAGAAGAACATCAATTGTAGACGGATCGATTTCATCAAAATAAGGCAAAGCAGCCATTCCAGAAAACGCAGGATGAATTCCACAGTCAAACTAACAACATTCAAATAAAATATAGAATATATATATTAATACACAAATCAAACCCTAGACTGCAAACAGAATAATAAAACACAAATAATTAATCAAATGATTAATAACTGGAGTGAACATACCATAATAGTTTTGCTTTTGAAGGTCATGAAAACACACGACCTACCGACTTCACTACCAGCGCCTAAAGGAGTGATAGTCATTACGTCTGATTCTCGAGTTAGAGTTGAATCGCGTCTCTTTAATGACGATTGTTGTGAAGCCATTTTGCAGTTAATGACCTACGTAATCTAAAGTGATTGAAAACCTAGGGTTTTGTTTGTACAGAGACGATGGGTTTTGGGGATGTGAGAACCAATTGTGCGCGCGCTCGGATGGGATGGTGAGGTTGGAGTGAAAATCCCAGACGTGACTCGTGGTCGACTCCGTTTAAATTCAAGTCACTATCGATATTTGCGTTCATGGTCCGGTTTTCAATTTTTTCAGTTCGGTTTTTTCGGTGCTAATTTTTTTTTTTGCCAAAATCGAAAACTAAATTCAACTAGTGGGCAAAGCCGTGCGTTGCACGACTTGTCCTAAATTTTAATTTTTTGCTAATCATGTTTGGGATGGTTACCGACTTTATGATTGAGTTGTTATGGGGAAATAAAAATTTTGAATACATCTTTAAACCTTCGGTAGGGCAATCGGGTGGGTTAATTTTAATCTGGGATCCTTCTAAATTTTGTGTCTCCGGGGCGGTTGAAAGAGACTTCTTTTTGGGTTTGCGTGGTCGTTGGGCGGGCAAAACGGGTGATTCTATTATTCTAAATGTATATGGACCGCATAATGATCATTTGAAACATAATTTTTGGGAGAGTCTTGAAAATATTATGCAGGTGGATATCGATGATTGGGTTATTTGCGGCGATTTAAATGAAGTAAGGCGCAGATCGGAAAGGAAAAATTGTGAATTTATCGAAAGTAGAGCTAAGATGTTCAACGATTTCATTGACAAGGCAAATCTCATTGAAATTCCATTAGGCGGGATGAAGTTTACTAGAATTAGTGACGACGGTTTGAAATATAGTAAACTTGACAGGTTCTTGGTCTCAGAAACGTGTTATGCATCTTGGGAAGGAATATCCGCATGTACTCTAGATAGAGATTACTCAGACCATTGCCCTATTGTCTTGAAAAATACGAATAATGATTTTGGGCCGAAACCAACTAGAATTTTTAATAATTGGTTAGAGGATGAAAAACGTGCCGATTTGATAAGAGATGCATGGAATGTCACCATTCGTAATCCAAGGGTTGATTGTATATTTCGTGACAAGTTAAAGAATGTTAAAACGGTGTTGAAAGAAATGTGTAATCCTAAATACAACGCTCTAAATGCTGAAATCGACTTGCTTCACAAAGAAATTTCCGATTGGGAAAACATCATTGGGACTCGTGATCTTACGGACGCTGAAATTACCTCTTGGATAGACTCGAAAAAAAAGTGGCTCCAAAAAGATAAGGAGAAAGCTGACATATTGAAACAAAAAGCTAGAATCAAATGGGTAACGGACGGGGATGAAAATAGTAAGTTCTTTCATTCGTGCATTAAAAGAAGACAAAACAAAAATAACATAAGGGGTGTTAATTTGAACGGTTTATGGATCGAGAACCCGGATGAGATTAAAATGGCGGCTTTTACTTACTTCAAAAATCGTTTTAGTGAAAGCAACCATCGCACCCTCAAAATTCGTGGTCCCTTGAGCAACCGGCTTTGCGACTCTGAGGCGTCAGGTCTTGAACCACCTTACTAAATTAGCCGTTTCTCATAACCGGTTTTCGGGAATTCCAATCGGGCGGGGGGATGTTCGTGTCACGCACTTGCAATATGCGGATGAAACTTTATTTTTCGGGGAATGGAATAGACGTAACCTACAAAATCTCACAAAAATTCTTAAATGTTTTGAATCAACATCGGGGTTAAAAATAAACTTTCATAAAAGTTGTGTCTATGGACTTGGGGTCTCAAAAGTAGAAACAGAAAATATGGCGGCATGGCTTGGGTGCGTAACAGGTACACTTCCTATCACCTATCTTGGGCTCCCACTCGGGTCGTCAATGAAATTTTCGAAATCATGGGATCCGGTGTTCGAAAAGTTTGGCAAAAGGTTGGCGGATTGGAAAGCTAGATCTCTCTCTTACGGCTGTAGACTTACACTAATTAAATCGGTACTATCTAGTCTACCTCTTTATTTCTTTTCGCTTTATTTATCCCCGTCGTGTGTTATTGAAAAACTTGAGGGATTGAGACGTCGTTTTTTTTTTGGGCGGGTCCTTCGAGGTCTCAAAAATGGTATGGATTAAATGAGATACTTGTCTTATGCCTCGCGAGCTTGGTGGGTTAGACATTGCCCCTCTTGTTTTAAAAAACCGTGCCCTTCTGGCAAAATGGTGGTGGCGTTTTAAACATGAAAATGATTCTCTTTGGGTCTCTATTGTTAAAAACATTTACGGTGAGGATGGGGGGTTTAGTTCATCGTTTTCTATCCCTACCTCACGGACTTCTTCCACTTGGGCGGGTATCCTTAAGGTGGGTAAAAACATGTTTAATACTGACTCCAATTTTTCTAATTCTTTCAAAAAAAGGATTGTTGACGGGTCTAAAACACATTTTTGGGAGGATCTTTGGATTGGGGATATGGCTCTTAAGGACAAATTCAATAGACTTTATAGACTTGACTCTAATAGTGGGGCCAATATTTTTGACCGGGCTCGATGGGTGGGTGGATACTTTCTTGCGACTTGGTGTTGGTCCCGCACGATCTCGGGGAGATTGGTCGGGGACCTCACCACCCTTACTAATCTTTTATCGAGTTTTATCCCATGCAGCACAGGTCGAGAAAAATGGTCATGGTCGTGGAGCAATGATGGCTCGTTTTCGGTTCATAAGCTTACGGATATTTTGGTTAGGAGCAACCTTCCCATGGTTAACGGAGGTTTAAAGACGATCCGTAACAACATGGTCCCCCTCAAGGTCGAATTATTTATTTGGCGTACTCGACATAAAAGATTATCTACTAGAGTTGAACTTGATAAGAGAGGATTGGACTTGGGTACTGTTCGTTGTCCGGTCTGTGATAATAGTTTGGAATCAGTTGAACACTCGATAATCTTATGTTCGTTCGCTTTGGAAATTTGGAATCGGGTTTTTGATTGGTGGAAACTAGGGCCTTTCACAAATTTGAGCATTAATGAATGTTTTATTGGGAATGGTTTTAATTTCAACTCTGATTTGGGAAAGAAGCTGTGGCAAGCCACGGAATGGGTTACAGGTTACCTGATTTGGAAAAGTAGGAATGCTTTTACCTTTACCAAGTCAAAACCGACATGTGCCATGGTCTTTAAGGACATCCAACTCAAATGTTTTGAATGGTTCTCAAATAGAGTCAAAGGTTTCAATATCGAATGGGATGTTTGGCTAACAAATCCTAGATTTTATGATTCACTTGCGTTATCTTCTACAAGAACCGGGATTGGTTAATTTGTCCACCATGCAGGTTTTTTGCCCCACTCCAGGAGTAGTCGTTTTGGTCGAGAGAATTTGGGGTGGTTCGGGGTGCTTTGTCGTTGAATTGCCAACACTGTGCTCCGTCCCCGCTCCAGCTTGTTTAGTTAATTCTTCTCAAGTCCAATCTCGGTCTTATCGATAATGAACGGACTAAGGCGTTTTCCTGCACACTTGTGGAGTATTACCATATCATTTTCTTAAATTACCGTTTTGTTATATTTATTTGTCTCTTTCGCTTTTGTTTTGTATCTATGACAATATTGTAATATTCGTATTAATATATATAATATATACTTTTTGCCGTTAAAAAAAAAAAGTTGCAATGCGTATACTCATCGTGGAAATGGATGAGAAACATTTTGTAAGCACAACACCAACAGTTAGACTATTACGAACACTAAAATCAATTTGCAAATGTAAATAATCACATAAAAGCATGTATATTATAAATCATTTTTTTTTCAAAAATTTGGTCAATTTGCTACTAAAATTCCATTCTCATTATACATAATATCAGTAAAAGAACAAATTTATTTTTGAACTCACGTTTAAAATTAACAACACCGTCGACATTTCAAAAGTTACATAAACATGTAATTAGATTCGATTACCATATTCATATAAAGAGTCATATGTTTTTGAAGTACTTGTATTGGTTAGGGTATGAAATATGTGTTGTATACACTTATATAATATTTAAATTTATATCGGGTTATTTAAAATATAATTCTTAGTTGAACTTACACTTTATACATAAAATGTTAAATGCAATATTTAGAAAAATAATTCACGGACAACTATTGAAATCTCTTTATATTAAATCATTTCTTAACTTTCCTTGTAAGTGTATCTTAATCCTACATGGCTACATCTATACAATACTAAAAGGCTTATGTCGAATACTTTGTAGATTTAAGGAAATTTGTGTAGCACTAAATACGAATTGAAGTGAAGGTCCCCTTTATTGTTTTGAATGCCTTGTTTAAAATCAAGTATCTTTGAATCTATTATCTAAAACATCAATTCTTGACATTTTTAACATCTATTAGTATCTTTTTGAAATGTCCCGTTCATACTGATTATAAATCTTCCATATTAATTGATTTCGTCGCGAGGTTTTGACCTCTATATGAGACGTTTTTCAAAGACTGCATTCATTTTTAAAACAACCATAACCTTTATTTTATCGATAAAGGTTTAAAAAATATTACGTAGATTATCAAATAATGATAATCTAAAATATACCGTTTACACACGACCATTACATAATGGTTTACAATAAGAATGTATTACATCAAAATACGTTTCTTGAATGCAGTTTTTACATAATATCATACAAGCATGGACTCCAAATCTTGTCCTTATTTTAGTATGCAACAGCGGAAGCTCTTAATAATCACCTGAGAATAAACATGCTTAAAATGTCAACAAAAATGTTGGTGAGTTATAGGTTTAACCTATATATTATCAAATCATAATAATAGACCACAAGATTTCATATTTCAATATACATCCCATACATAGAGATAAAATTCATTCATATGGTGAACACCTGGTAACCGACATTAACAAGATGCATATAAGAATATCCCCTATCATTCCGGAAAATCCTTCGGACATGATAAAAATGAATTCGAAGTACTAAAGCATCCGGTACTTTGGATGGGGTTCGTTAGGCCCAATAGATCTATCTTTAGGATTCGCATCAATTAGTAGATCGGTTTACTAATTCTTAGGTTACCAAGTAAAAGGGGCATATTCGGCTTCGATCATTCACCCATATAATGTAGTTTCATTTACTTGTGTCTATTTCGTAAAACATTTATAAAATTTCATGTATTCTCATCCCAAAATATTAGATTTTAAAAGTGGGACTATAACTCACTTTCACAGATTTTTACTTCGTCGGGAAGTAAGACTTGGCCACTGGTCGATTCACGAACCTATAACAAATATGTACATATATATCAAAGTATGTTCAAAAATATATTTACAACACTTTAAATACATTTTGATGTTTTAATTTTATTAAGTCAGCTGTCCTCGTTAGTAACCTACAACTAGTTGTCCATAGTTAGATGTACAGAAATAAATTGATATATATTATCTTGAACCAATCTACGACCCATTGTATACACGTCTCATGCTAGATCACAACTCAAAGTATATATATTTTTGAAATCAACCTCAACCCTGTATAGCTAACTCCAACATTACTGCATATAGAGTCTCTATGGTTGTTCCAAATAATATATATAGATGGGTCGATATGATATGTCAAAACATTTGTATACATGTCTATGGTATCCCAAGATTACATAATATATTAGAATACATGTATAATACAATATAAGTTAGCTAGGATATGATTTGTATATAATTGTTACAATAATTCCCGTAGTTACAACAATAAAAAAATATCCAATCTTGTTTTACCCATAACTTCTTCGTTTTAAATCCATTTTGAGTGAATCAAATTGCTATGGTTTCATATTGAGCTCTATTTTATTAATATAAACATAAAAGGTATAGGTTTATAGTCAGAAATATAAGTTACAAGTCGTTTTTGTAAGAGGTAGTCATTTCAGTCGAAAGAACGACGTCTTGATGACCATTTTGAAAAACATACTTCCACTTTGAGTTTAGCCATGATTTTTGGATATAGTTTCATGTTCATAAGAAAAATCATTTTCCCAAAAGAACAACTTTTAAATCAAAGTTTATCATAGTTTTTAATTATCAAACCCAAAACAGCCCGCGTTGTTGCTACGACGGCGTATGTCCGGTTTTACGGTGTTTTTCGTGTTTCCAGGTTTTAAATCATTAAGTTAGCATATCATATAGATATAGAACATGTGTTTAGTTGATTTTAAAAGTCAAGTTAGAAGGATTAACTTTTGTTTGCGAACAAGTTTAGAATTAACTAAACTATGTTCTAGTGATTTCAAGTTTAAACCTTCGAATAAGGTAGTTTTATATATATGAATCGAATGATGTTATGAACATCATTACTACCTCAAGTTTTCTAGATAAACCTACTGTAAATGAAAAAAATAGATCTAGCTTCAAAGGATCCTTGGATGGCTTGAAAGTTCTTGAAGCAGAATCATGACACGAAAACAAGTTCAAGTAAGATTTCCACTCGAAATAAGATTGTTATAGTTATAGAAATTGAATCAAAGTTTGAATATGAGTATTACCTTGTATTAGAAATATATCTTACTGTAAATAAGAAAGATTTCTTGAGGTTGGATGATCACTTTACAAGATTGGAAGTAAGATAGCAAACTTGGAAGTATTCTTGATTTTCAGAAACTAGAACTTATAGAATTTATGAAGAACACTTAGAACTTGAAGATAGAACTTGAGAGAGATCAATTAGATGAAGAAAATTGAAGAATGAAAGTGTTTGTAGGTGTTTTTGGTCATTGGTATATGGATTAGATATAAAGGATGTGTAATTTTGTTTACATGTAAATAAGTCATGAATGATTACTAATATTTTTGTAATTTTATGAGATATTTCATGCTAGTTGCCAAATGATGGTTTCCACATGTGTTAGGTGACTCACATGGGCTGCTAAGAGCTGATCATTGGAGTGTATATACTAATAGTACATACGTCTAAAAGCTGTATATTGTACAAGTACGAATACGGGTGCATACGAGTAGAATTGTTGATGAAACTGAACGAGGATGTAATTGTAAGTATTTTTGTTAAGTAGAAGTATTTTGATAAGTGTCTTGAAGTCTTTCAAAAGTGTATGAATACATATTAAAACACTACATGTATATTCATTTTAACTGAGTCGTTAAGTCATCGTTAGTCGTTACATGTAAATGTTGTTTTGAAACCTTTAGGTTAACGATCTTGTTAAATGTTGTTAACCCATTGTTTATTATATCTAAAGAGATGTTAAATTATTACCTTATCATGATATTATGATATAGTAATATATCTTAGTATGATATATATACAGTTAAATGTTGTTACAACGATAATTGTTACATATATGTCTCGTTTCGAAATCCTTAAGTTAGTAGTCTTGTTTTACATGTGTAGTTCATTGTTAATATACTTAATGATATATTTACTTATCATAATAACATGTTAACTATATATATGTCCATATATATAATATCATATAGTTTTTACAAGTTTTAACGTTCGTGAATCACCGGTCAACTTGGGTGGTCAATTGTCTATATGAAACCTATTTCAATTAATCAAGTCTTAACAAGTTTGATTGCTTAACATGTTAGAAACACTTAATCATGTAAATATCAAATTTAGTTAATATATGTAAACATGGAAAAGTTTGGGTCACTACAGTACCTACCCGTTAAATAAATTTCGTCCCGAAATTTTAAGCAGTTGAAGGTGTTGACGTATCTTCTGGAAATAAGTGCGGGTATTTCTTCTTCATCTGATCTTCTCGTTCCCAGGTGAACTCGGGTCCTCTACGAGCATTCCATCGAACTTTAACAATTGGTATCTTGTTTTGCTTAAGTCTTTTAACCTCACGATCCATTATTTCGACGGGTTCTTCGATGAATTGAAGTTTTTCGTTGATTTGGATTTCGTCTAACGAAATAGTGAGATCTTCTTTAGCAAAACATTTCTTCAAATTCGAGACGTGGAAAGTGTTATGTACAGCCGCGAGTTGTTGAGGTAATTCAAGTCGGTAAGCTACTGGTCCGACACGATCAATAATCTTGAATGGTCCAATATACCTGGGATTTAATTTCACTCGTTTACCAAATCGAACAACGCCTTTCCAAGGTGCAACTTTAAGCATGACCATCTCTCCAATTTCAAATTCTATATCTTTTCTTTTAATGTCGGCGTAGCTCTTTTGTCGACTTTGGGCGATTTTCAACCGTTGTTGAATTTGGATAATCTTCTTGGTAGTTTTTTGTACTATCTTCGGACCCGTAATCTGTCTATCCCCCACTTCACTCCAACAAATCGGAGACCTGCACTTTCTACCATAAAGTGCTTCAAACGGCGCCATCTCAATGCTTGAATGGTAGCTGTTGTTGTAGGAAAATTCTGCTAACGGTAGATGTCGATCCCAACTGTTTCCGAAATCAATAACACATGCTCGTAGCATGTCTTCAAGTATTTGTATCGTCCTTTCGGTCTGCCCATCAGTTTGTGGATGATAGGCAGTACTCATGTCTAGACGAGTTCCTAATGCTTGATGTAATGTTTGCCAGAATCTTGAAATAAATCTGCCATCCCTATCAGAGATAATAGAGATTGGTATTCCATGTCTGGAGACGACTTCCTTCAAATACAGTCATGCTAACTTCTCCATCTTGTCATCTTCTCTTATTAGCAAGAAGTGTGCTGATTTGGTGAGACGATCAACTATTACCCAAATAGTATCAAAACCACTTGCAGTCCTTGACAATTTAGTGATGAAATCCATGGTAATGTTTTCCCATTTCCATTCCGGGATTTCGGGTTGTTGAAGTAGACCTGATGGTTTCTGATGCTCAGCTTTGACCTTAGAACACGTCAAACATTCTCCTACAAATTTAGCAACATCGGCTTTCATACCTGGCCACTAAAAATGTTTCTTAAGATCCTTATACGTCTTTCCCGTTCCAGGGTGTATTGAGTATCTGGTTTTATGAGCTTCTCTAAGTACCATTTCTCTCATATCTCCAAATTTTGGTACCCAAATTCTTTCAGCCCTATACCGGATTCCGTCTTCTTGAATATTAAGATGCTTCTCCGATCCTTTGGGTATTTCATCCCTTAAGTTTCCCTATTTTAAAACTCCTTGTTGCGCCTCCTTTATTTGAGTAGTAAGGTTAGTTTGAATCATTATATTCATAGCTTTTACTCGAATATGTTCTCTGTCCTTTCAGCTCAAGGCGTCGGCTACCACATTTGCCTTCCCCGGGTGATAACGAATCTCAAAGTCGTAATCATTCAACAATTCAATCCATCTGCGCTGCCTCATGTTCAGTTGTTTCTGATTAAATATGTGTTGAAGACTTTTGTGGTCGGTATATATAATACTTTTGACCCCATATAAGTAGTGCCTCCAAGTCTTTAATGCAAAAACAACCGCACCTAATTCCAAATCATGCGTCGTATAATTTTGCTCGTGAATCTTCAATTGTCTAGACGCATAAGCAATTGCTTTCGTTCGTTGCATTAATACACAATCAAGATCTTGCTTTGAGGCGTCACAATATATCACAAAATCATCATTCCCTTCAGGTAATGACAATATAGGTGCCGTAGTTAACTTTTTCTTCAACAATTGAAACGCTTTTTCTTGTTCATTCTTCCATTCAAATTTCCTCCCTTTATGCGTTAATGCAGTCAAGAGTTTTGCTATTTTGAATAAATCTTGGATGAATCTCCTGTAATAACCAGCTAGCCCTAAAAATTGGAGTATGTGTTTCGGAGTTTTCGGGGTTTCCCACTTTTTAACGGTTTCAATCTTTGCTGGATCCACTTGAATACCTTCTTTGTTCACTATGTGACCGAGGAATTGAACTTCTTCCAACCAAAATGCACACTTTGAAAACTTAGCGTATAGTTTTTCTTTTCTCAGCAACTCTAGCACTTTTCTCAAATGTTCTTCGTACTCTTGATCATTCTTCAAGTAAATAAGTATGTCATTAATGAAAACAATGACAAACTTGTCAAGATATGGCCCACACACTCGGTTCATGAGGTCCATGAACACAGCTGGTGCGTTAGTCAATCCAAACGGCATAACCATAAACTCGTAATGACCGTAACGCGTCCTAAAAGCAGTCTTTGGAATATCATCCTCCTTCACCCGCATTTGATGATATTTAGAACGTAAATCGATCTTCGAATAAATAGACGAGCCTTGTAGTTGATCAAATAAGTCGTCGATTCTCGGTAGTGGGTAGCGGTTTTTGATGGTAAGTTTGTTCAACTCTCCATAGTCGATACACAACCTGAATGTACCATCTTTCTTCTTGACAAACAAAACAGGAGCTCCCCATGGTGATGTGCTTGGTCGAATGAAACTACGCTCTAAAAGTTCCTGTAACTGACTTTGTAATTCTTTCATTTCGCTGGGTGCGAGTCTGTATGGAGCACGAGCTATTGGTGCAGCTCCTGGTACAAGGTCTATTTGAATTTCAACGGATCGATGTGGGGGTAATCCCGGTAATTCTTTCGGAAATACATCGGGAAATTCTTTTGCGACGGGAACATCACTGATATTCTTTTCTTCTGGTTTAACTTCCTCGATGTGTGCTAGAATTACGTAACAACCTTTTCTTATTAGTTTTTGCCCTTCAAACTACTAATAAGATTTAATTTCGCGTTGTTCTTTTCTCCGTACACCATTAAAGGTTTTCCTTTTTCACGCATAATGCGAATCGTATTTTTGTAACAAACGACCTCTGCTCTCACCTTTTTCAACCAGTCCATGCCAATTATTACGTCAAAACTCCATAACTCGACTGGTATTAAATCAATTTTAAACGTTTCATCCCCCAGTTTAATTTCTCTCTCCCGACAAATATTATCTGCTGAAATTAATTTACCATTTGCTAATTCGAGTAAAAATTTACTATATAAAGGCGTCAATGGGCAACTTAACTTAGCACAAAAATCTCTACTCATATAGCTTATATCCGCACCCGAATCAAATAAAACATAAGCAGATTTATTATCAATAAGAAACGTACCCGTAACAAGCTCCGGGTCTTCCTGCGCTTCTGCCGTATTAATATTGAAAACTCTTCCGTAGCCATACCCATTAGTATTCCCCTGATTCGGGCAATTACTTCTAATGTGGCCCAGTTTTCCACATCCATAACAAATAAAGGCGGCATTACTTGTTTCGCCACTATTTGTTCCTTTAGTTCTGTTAAACTTTGGTCCGTAGACCTCACACTTTTTCGCACCATGACCAGTTCTTTTACAATTGGTGCAAAATGTTGTGCAGAACCCATTCTGGTGGTACTCTTCACACCTTTGGCATTTTTGGTTTTTGTTGATGTTGTTGTTATTGAGGTTGTTGTTGGGATTGTTATTGTTGTTGGAACGGTTGTTGTAGTTGTTGTTGTTGTTGGGACATTTGTTGTAGTTATTGTTAGGATTGCGGTTATTGTTGCGATTGTTGTTGGGATTGTTATTGCGATTGTGGTTGTAATTGTTGTTGTTGTTGTTGTTGTTGTATTGGTGACTCTTGTCACTGTTTTCCTCCCACTTCCTCTTGAGTTGTTTCATGTTGTTTTCTTCGGCCGCCTGCTCTTTAATTCTTCCCTCAATCTGATTTATGAGTTTATGAGCCATTCGACTTGCCTTCTGTATAGAAGCGGGCTCGTGTGAACTCACATCTTCTTGAATTCTTACTGGTAACCCTTTTACAAATGCGCCGATCTTCTCTTCTTCATCTTCGAATGCTCCCGGACACAATAGGCACAACTCTGTGAATCGTCGTTCATATGTGGTAATGTCGAACCCTTGTGTTGGTAAATCTCTAAGTTCTGCCTTGAGTTTATTGACTTCGTTTCTAGGACGGTACTGCTCGTTCATCAATTGCTTGAATGCCGACCACCGTAGTGCGTAAGCAGCATTTTGTCCTACCTGTTCAAGATAGGTGTTCCACCACGTTAACGCAGTACCTGTGAAGGTATGCATAGCGTACTTAACTTTGTCCTCTTCAGTACACTTACTTATGGCAAACACCGATTCGACTTTCTCGGTCCACAGTTTCAATCCAATTGGTCCTTCGGTTCCATCAAATTCCAAAGGTTTGCAGGCAGTGAATTCTTTGTAGGAGCATCATACACGATTTCTTGCGCCGTTAGCTGCATTGCTAGATTCAGAGTTATTGTTGGTATGTAGCGCAGCCTGTACTGTGGCTATGTTTGCAGCAAGAAAGGTACAAAATTCCTCTTCGCTCATATTCATGGTGTGTTGAGTAGTCCGTGCCATTTCCTTCAAAATAGCCAACTGAATCGAGTTAATCATACAGAATATTAAGAGTAGTCAATAGTATTTCGTAGCATAATATGAACTCATTTATAAAAGCTTTTTCTTCATATTAGCGTTTTATAAGTTTAAATTCGGGTACTACCTACCCGTTAAGTTCATACTTAGTAGCTAATATACAATTAACTACTATAATTCCATATGAAAAACTGATTATAATAATATATCACATACAAATATTCTTCAAACTTACAACTTCGCTATATTACATATAACATGAAATATAGTACATTTTGATACATGACAGTTTTGAAGATAAACCTAGTTAATACGCAAGTTGTTCAGCAAAGGAAATAAAGACACGTAATTCATAAGTCCAGAAACAAGTCATGCATTCTGGTTTTACTAAGACGACTTACCATCCTTGGTCTTGTGGAAAATAACCGTTATGACCATTGACTAGGCAGCATGTTGTAATGTCGTCAAAAGGACGAGGGTTTCGTAATGTCCAACAGCCTCGCAATAATCTAAAAACCTTGTTTCTCACCCAACTGCTAAATCCGTCATTTGTGGGAAGGTTTTATTTAAAAGTTGTAACCCGATATTCTTTTTCTCACTTTGGTAAGAAGCGAACATCACTAACCTATAAGTATAACATGCTTCTTTATGTTGCATATTAGAAGCTCTTTTTAACTCACGAAATCCTATGTTGGGATATGTTGAGTCAAAATAGGTTCTTAACCAGTAGCGTAAAATTGCATTTGGGTTCCCCTGCATTTAACGCTTTAAAGAAAACACGGCGTAACTTACAGTCTCCCCAATGTGATATACCCCACCTATCAAAGGAAAGCCATTTATAAACTAAGTCATTTCTGGAAAGTCTTTCAAATGTTTGACAAGTTAATTTCGCCATAACTAAATGTGCTGATGAATTCCGACCGACTCTAGACAAAATTTCCTCAATCATATCCTCTGGTAGGTCTTCTAAAATATTCGGTTGTCTACCCTTAACGTCTATTTTGTTTTTATACTGTAAAATAGACAAGGATTAGATTCGTAAAAGATAATTAACAAACAATACAAGCAATTTTTACATAGAACATAAAAGTACAAGTACACTACAATACATATAATATACAACATGATTACAACCCTCTAATCTGAATCACTGGTTTCTTCTTCTTCGAACTTGGTTCGTTTTCGTAATTTTCTAGGGATATATGGTGCTCCTCTAATACGAGTCGTCGTTTTTCACAATGGTTTAGAAAAATCTGGTGGTTTAGAGGTTCCCGGGTTATTGTTACAATTTAGGAAATACGAACGTTGTCGATACATATAAAGTTCATCAGGGTTGGAATCAGGTTTCTCTATTTTTATACCTTTTCCCTTATTATTTTCTTTTGCCATATTAAATTGGGTCGAGGTAATTTCTATAACATCATCGAAATCCTCACCGGGATCCGATTCATCGCAAAATTGGTAATCTTCCCAATATTTTGCTTCCTCGGCGGAAACATCATTGACCATTATTAACTTTGGTCCGTTGGTTGAGGATTTTCTTTTATTTAATCGATTTACTATAGGTATCAATATTTCTTCCTCCGGAACCTCTTCTTCTTCTGGTTCCTCCTCTTCCGGTTCCTCCTCTTCTGATTCCTCTTCTATCGGTTCCTCTTCTTCCGGTTCCTCTTCTGGAATTTGTGAATCTTCCCAAATTATATTCGACTCTTCATTATTATTAGGTGAGTCGATGGGATTTGTACTAGTGGTAGACATCTATCACACAATATCAAACACATTAAGAGGTTAATATATCACATAATATTTACATGTTAATAATATATAGTTTCCAACAAAAGTGTTAAGCAATCGTTTTTAAAGAAAATACGGTCGAAGTCCAGACTCACTAATGTATCCTAACAAACTCGATAAGACACACTAATGCAAATTTATGGTTCTCTAAGACCAACGCTCGGATACCAACTGAAATGTCCCATTCATATTGATTATAAACGTTCCATATTAATTGATTTCATCGCGAGGTTTTGACCTCTATATGAGACGTTTTTCAAAGACTGCATTCATTTTTAAAACAACCATAACCTTTATTTTATCGATAAAGGTTTAAAAAGCATTACGTAGATTATCAAATAATGATAATCTAAAATATACCATTTACACACGACCATTACATAATGGTTTACAATAAGAATGTATTACATCAAAATACGTTTCTTGAATGCAGTTTTTACATAATATCATACAAGCATGGACTCCAAATCTTGTCCTTATTTTAGTATGCAACAGCGGAAGCTCTTAATAATCACCTGAGAATAAACATGCTTAAAACGTCAACAAAAATGTTGGTGAGTTATAGGTTTAACCTATATATTATCAAATCATAATAATAGACCACAAGATTTCATATTTCAATATACATCCCATACATAGAGATAAAATTCATTCATATGGTGAACACCTGGTAACCGACATTAACAAGATGCATATAAGAATATCTCCTATCATTCCGGAAAATCCTTCGGACATGATAAAAACGAATTCGAAGTACTAATGCATCCGGTACTTTGGATGAGGTTCGTTAGGCCCAATAGATCTATCTTTAGGATTCGCGTCAATTAGTAGATCGGTTTACTAATTCTTAGGTTGTGATGACCCGGGAATTTCCGACCAAATTTAAACTTTAATCTTTATATGTTTTCGACACGATAAGCAAAAATCTGTAATGTGAGTCTCGAAAGTTTTGAAATCTATATTCATGTAATCATTTACCCTTTGACTATGCCCAACGATTCACGAACAACTATTTGTAAATAAATACATATATAATTAAATATATATATAAATAATAATTTAAAATATTACTTGAAATATTACATGATTTAATGGTAGAAATAAATATGTAAAATAATATGCGATGTAATAAAAACTATTATGTTATTGAATATATATATGTATATATAGATATTTATATTTATATATAATAATACTTGTAAATATATAATATTATATTTATTTATTTAAAAAGATATAATTAATACAATTATTTACTTAAACTTTATAATTAAGATTGGTTATATATATAGAAAGAGCATATATTAGAGATAAATGATTTTTAGCTTAATTGGTAAACGTCGGTAACACTCGGTTGACGTTTTGTTAGTTTTAATAAAGATATTGTACATGTTCATGATGAATTGAAATAAAAGTTGGAGTGTAAATTGATTTCGAAGATTCTAGATTTGTTAAAAATATTTTTATCCTTTTTAGTTTAAATACTAGTACTCCGTACATATAAATTGGAACAGAAAATAAATAATTATCGAACCTTTTTTGATCAGGTTTCAAACAGTTAATGAGTGAAATAATTAAATATATTTAATCTAAAAGTTTGGGATTTTTAGGAACGCTTTTATACATTAACTGTTTAGCAATGGACACTATATAGTAGTCTGTGCACTGTCGGTGGTAGAAAGAATTAAAACCTCGATGGCTTACTATTCATTCTGTTTCCTATCAAATCTCCATTTGGATTATTATTACTATTATTTGTTATTATAATTATTATTATAGTATATATTATAAACATTATCTTGTCAATTACTTTGTAAAACGAATTACCCGTGATATTGGATTCATGATTGAGTACTAATTGATTTCTATTAGCTACTTTATTTATGTTATCTTTCAAATCATTTTGTGATTCATAATTTATTGTTATATTATATTATTAATATTATTAATATTATATTTATTATATTTTTATATCTGCATCTAGATATACAAAGATACATATGCATCATAGAAACTAACACAAACCCATGATCCCACCTACTATGTTCGACGACCCATACCACACTCACCATTAAACCATCATCACTCTCGGGTACCACAACCACCGACAACCTACTCATCTTCTACCACCTTTATGATTGTTTTCCTTCTTTACTAACTCACCACAATTATAACCACTACCTCCTTTAATGAAATCCACCTGCAACTTCAACTTAACTCTCCTGACTCTGGTCGAACACAAAACTATACACACTGCTGGATCGTTGCTACTGTCTTGCAGTGAGAAATCGCCACCTTCATCAACTAAATAACTGCTGCTACATGTATGATTAACCACCATCAATTTTATTGTATTTTTCCTCTTCTTCTTCACGCTGTATTACTCCTGATACTCGTCTATTTTATCATCATGTTGTAGTGATAAAGAAAGGGATAATGGAGCCAATAATGATAAAGCATGATACTTTCTTTACAACTCGATCACACTCCTTAAATATTCAATTAACAACCGAAATTTTTTTGATAATGGAACATGACTTGATAATGATGAGATGAATTATGCTCCACCTACTTTCTCCTTTATGTTTTCTTTTATCCTAGCCGAACCCCACTTGAGTTTCTTTTTCGCATGCTACATTTTGGTTACAAGTTTCAGCCACTTGATGACCATACTAACCCACTTGTCATTAAAATAAACTGATACATTCCACTAGATCTAAGTCGAGATATTAACAGGCCATTTAAATTAAAAGCACCGTGAAATCTTAATGATGATTGGGCCGTAATTTGTATTGAGGATAGAGCTGTGATCTTGTCTAATGTTGGCTACTATCGGTTTAATTGCAAAACCAATATTATACCCTCTAATTCATTGCCAAATTTTAGTTAATGTTTCTTTTTCTACTTACTGGAACCCAGGCCGTAGGCCTTTACATTTTGGTATTGGGCCGAGATCCATTTCAAATTTATGTTGGGCTTGTGAGGTTGGGCCGAAGTCAGACTACTAATCGGGCCTTCCTTTTTTCCTGTTGGGCCATATGTACGTATATGATGATAAAGATGCATGGTGTACGATATTGATTCATTGATAAACTGGAGATAGAATTATACGGGGTAAATAGATATTAGGTTAGTATTAATTCAAAAAAACTGAGATAGACGAATGGTTATGGGTGTTCTAGGTTAAGCAAGAGGTCGCGAGTTCGATCCCAGGTGGTGACATATTATTTTTAGAAAAAGAGGAAAGAAGGAAACCGAATTAGTTGAGTTAAATAAAATTTGTTTGGGGATTTGATCAGAAAAAGGGAAATAGAGGGATGGTTAGAGTGTGTTGTGTTTAACTGAGAGGTCTTGGGTTCGAGCCCGCTTCATGCCATTTTGTTTAGGAAAAGCTTTTCAAGGTAGTCCATAATTATTATTATCCTTATTATTTTTATTATTATTTTTATTATTATTAATATTAATTACTAGTATGATTGTGAGAAAAATAAAAAGAATAAATATAATTTATGATAAGAAACATTAATATAAAAATAATTATGGTTGTAATCATGGTTAGGAAATTACAACCTAGAAGATTAATTATGTGCACGATTACGATTAAGATAATATAAGGATATAGTTATGAATATTATTATGTCACGATTAAATAATATTATCATCATTATTGTTATTATGATTAGTATTATTACTAGTAAGTATTAAGTATTATTATCAAAAATTTTATTTTTATTATCCTTGTTATTAAACTTATCTTTTTATTAAAAACTACTAATAATATTAAAAGTATCATTACGTATAATCTATCAGTTTGTTAAAACTACTAATACTATCATTATTTTTACTAGTGCTATTAAAGTTATTTTTATTATTATTATACTTATTTTAGTATTATTATAACTGGTACTTTGTAAATAACCGATTAATTATATAAAAATATATTTAAGGCTCATATTTTAAATATATAAATATTTTCATATATAACATGAATATATAATGAAGTAGCTAAATTAGTAATATAAAAAAAAAAGCATCACAACTAATAATATATATATATATATATATATATATATATATATATATATATATATATATATATATATATATATATATATAATTATTCAATTACAATAACGTGTGTTAATATATATACGAATGATATAGGTTCGTGAATCCGAGGCTAACCCTATACTTGTTCAATGTCGTTCTATTTATTTTTACTACAAAATACAGTATGGTGAGTTTCATTGATCCCCTTTTACTCTTTACATTTTTGGGGCTGAGAATACATGCAAATGCTTTATTATCTGTTTTACAATATTTATATGCGTGAGTTTCATTATTCCCTTTTTAAATGCTTTCGCAATATATATTTTTGGGACTGAGAATACATGCGCTGTTTTTTTATAAATGTTTTACGAAATAGACACAAGTAATCGAAACTACATTATATGGTTGAATGATCGAAATCGAATATGCCCCTTGTTATTAAGTCTGGTAATCTAAGAATTAGGGAACAGACACCCTAATTGACGCGAACTCTAAAGATAGATCTATCGGGCCCAACAAGCCCCATCCAAAGTACCGAATGCTTTAGTACTTCGAAATTTATATCATGTCTGAAGGAGGATCCCGGAATGATGGGGATATTCTTATATGCATATTGTGAATGTCGGTTACCAGGTGTTCAATCTATATGAATGATATTTTTGTCTCTATGCATGGGACGTATATTTATGAGAAATGAAAATCTTGTGGTCTACTAAAATGATGGAAATGATTATTTATGTTAAACTAATGAACTCACCAACCTTTTGGTTGACACTTTAAAGCATGTTTATTCTCAGGTATGAAAGAAGTCTTCCGCTGTGTAATTGCTCATTTTAAAGATATTAGTTGGAGTCATTCATGACATATTTCAAAAGACGTTGCATTCGAGTCGTTGAGTTCATCAAGATTATTATTAAGTCAATTATAATTGGATATATTATGAGATGGTATGCATGTCGTCAACTTTCGATGTAATGGAAGATTGTCTTTTTAAAAACGAATGCAATGTTTGTAAAAATGTATCATATAGAGGTCAAGTACCTCGCGATGTAATCAACTGTTATGAATCGTTTATAATCGATATGGACTTCGTCCGGATGGATTAGGACGGGTCCTTTCAGTTGGTATCAGAGCGGTGGTCTTAGCGAACCATGTCTGCATTAGTGTGTCTAACTGATAAGTTGTTAGGATGCATTAGTGAGTCTGGACTTCGACCGTGTCTGCATGTCAAAAGTTTTGCTTATCATTTTGTGTCAAAAATTACCTGCTTATCATTCTTAGAGAATCACTTGCTTATCATTCTTAGTCTACACACGTTTTACTGCATTGACTGCATGAATAGTGTATAGACAAAATTCATATCTTAGCGTATCTGCTACTTCATATCTTAGCGTATCTGTTACTATAACTTTGTCTGACAACTCCCGTAGATTCCTCCGTAACTTATGGGATTTTAGTATTATATATGCATATGTAAATTATGTATTGCAGGGTACTAATCTACATACTATAATCTATTTCTTATCGAAAATTCTTCATCTGATCGTACGAGATGAATCCTGTAACCAGTTCGAGTCCCTCAGATTCCGATAGCTATTCTGATAGTTATTCCGACAGCTATTCCGAAATAGATGTCCACCTAAACTTCGAAAACAGCGTCATCGTCATGAATCAACCAATCAGCCATTATCAATTCATTTGATGGATTTGTAGTCGACTTAATTAATGGAAACGCGCAGAAGGCGATCCCATCCACTAACCGAATTCGCCTTTTGGCGAAGAACCTGAAGCATTTACCGGCGAACCTGTTCGTAACACCATTTTCACCCTCATTTCTCGAATATCTCGCCACGACTATATCATAACTCAGATTCTAAACCTTATTCATCCGCTCGTTCCGACCGACAATCATCCTGGAGTAATATAAGAAGTCAATGAACTTCGCGCTCTAGTAATCAATTTGGAGAATATGGTGCAAAACGTTCCAGCTTCAGCAACATCACCAGCACCAACATCAATACCAGTACCACCAACAACTCAAGTTCACATCATACACCTCAACATCTAATTATGTACCTCGAGCATATTCGTCAATCAGCGAATCGTTCTACATCAGTTATCTTCGTTCGACATGACGATTATATAATCTTCAATGTTTTAGAGATTATATATTCTAGTTCTAACGGTAAATCAAATGAGATTAATATTATACTAACTCATTAAATCTATGATTACATCTGAAGAAAATATATCTGTAAGTATATTTTCATAAAGATTGTAATTAAAAAAAAAATTTGCTTTCGTATAAACTGTTAATGGTGAAAATATTTTAACGGGTAGGTAATACCTGAGGAATATTTAGATTTCACTTTAATAGGTTCTACTGTACATTCTTCGAATCTGTTTCAACAGTCATATACTATCCTAACTTACATCCACCGATATACGTATCCGTTCACCAAAGAATAACTATTTTCATTCAAATTCAATTTCCTATTAGGATTTTGACATATCAGAATCCAACAAGTGGCATAATGAAGAAAAATGGACACAATAAAAATTGATTAGAAACAGACTAATTAACAATATGAAATTTTGTTAAGAATCCACGCTAACAAAATCCTAGCTAACTGTTCCTAGCTAACTGTTAATTCCGTATTACATTTTATTTATCGCAATTTAATTATCGCAATTTAATTCTCGCAATTTTATTTATTGTTATTTAATTTCTGTCATTTACTTTACGCACTTTATTTATCGTTATTTAATTTCTGTTATTTATTTTACGCACTTTAAATACCGGGACACGTATACAAGGTTTTGACATATCATATCGACGCATCTATATATATTATTTGGAATCACCATAGACACTCTATATGCAGTAATGATCGAGTTCTCTATACAGGGTTGAGGTTGATTCTATAATAATATATATACTTTGAGTTGTGATCGAGTCTGAGACGTATACGGGTCACGACACGTATTAATTAATTCGAATATTATATTAAACTATATATGAATTATTAGACTGTCGACTGTGGACTATCGACTGTGGGCTAATAACATTGGACAATTAAAATGAATTAAAATATTGATTATAATATATGAAACTAAACAATTCTTCAAGTTTGCCACTTGATTTCATCTTAAACCTCATTTGTATCTTGACGATTCCAATCTGCGTTCAAACCTTTCATGATTCTTGAAAACACCTCAATCGAGAGGATAAACTAACCGCACATCATCTACGGGAAGAAAAGGTTGATACATATAGTCATACACCTGAGAAACTCTCGACAACTAAGTAAACGTTTAACACGTAGCTGTGCTAATTCCTTTAGTGTTATCATTACCCAAAATAACTTTGCAGTTCTTCTTCAAAATAGCCAATTTTGTCACAGCTCCAACAAGACAACTTCGACTTTTCATTCGAAACAACCATATTATAACCTTGATTTATATGTGTGTTTTTTTATTGTTACCGGAGAACCATTTATATTCCACTATATTACCAGCAGACGTACCAGCAACCTCGTTACTTCTTGACTTAAATCTCTCTAATAAATCATTATATTTATTCATTGAAACCCTATCATATACTCATCCGCATCTTGTAACGAGAACTGACATACCAATTACTGGGAATCAGTAATCAGTACTTTAAAAACTCACAGCATATCTATATCAACAGTTGTATGTATGACATTCGTCTCTTAGAAGTATGATCCTTCATTCTGAAATTCTGAACAGCACTCAGCCTACAAACCAATACTCTGAATGTTGAAAAAGCTGAATGAAGTAGCAGAAACTGTAGACAACTGTAAACGACCTTAATCGTCGGAAGAGTAATGATAAAGAATAGTATGTTGGAAAAGCTCGGAAACGTTGGAACTGGAAAACGGTTAAAGTTAACTATGAAGGAGACCAAGGACAAATACAAGGACCATACCCTATATTTAAAGAATCCAGATAATTCTGGATCCGTTGAAATCTTTAGAAAATATCATGCTCCGAAGTCATGTTAAAATCTTGCGGAAAATCTTTCTCCATCAATCATCGAACCTAGAAATTCCAAAATATCATCATCAATATCTTCGATATTTCTGAGGATATTTTCATAAATATTCTCGTCCGAAATTATATACCTCTTCGTGCTTCCTGTGTATCATTATATTGAAAGCACTCAATAGAAAATTTAGTACCGAAAAGCGGATTATGCGAAACTATAAAGAAAGCCGTAGACAAATCACAAAGAATAAGTTTGACTTCAAAGAATCCAAATGATTCAATGTCTGCTAAAGTCTTTAGTGAATATCTTGCTCCTTACTCTAAACCCTTGCGGACAATATTCTTCATCATCCTCCGATCTTAGAAATTTCAAGATATCATCGTATCTTTCATTATAAATATCCTCCATATTTCTGAAGATATTTTCGTAACTATTCTTATCTGAAATCATTAATCTATTAGTGCTATCAGTGTTACATCATATAGAAACTGTTAGTTTCTATATTCTGTACACTTTCGAGCTTAAAAATATGAATGTTGTTGAAATAATGTTGGGAACTGATGCATGAGTTAGTATAATATAATGACACTTGATCAACGTGATTATATTACAGTAAGTCATGCTGAGTTTTTAAATGGGACATGATGATTCATAGATTATGACATCATCATGTGCCATGTTACACGACTCTTACATCTTATCTGATATATAAACATATTAAGAAAATATTTTTCTTGATAGTTCTATCTTTTCCGTGATATTCTGGTAACTTGACAAGTCAAGATCGTACCATTACAATTTCCTTCTTAAAACATTAACTATGATCATTCCGAAATTCATATCTATGAATTCTGGACCGTTGCTCGCTTTACTAGAGTTCGAGAGGATAATAACAAGGCAAAGAGATCCAAAATATAAGAGGAAATATAAAGCCCAATGACAACACCAAAAATTACAAACCGTGGATATCAGTACGTATGGCAATATAAAGACACGGGAGGATTATAAATACAATAATCCCTAGAGCATAGTAGAAATAAACAGATTCTTCCGGTGGGAGTAGGAAAAGAAGAACGATCATTGCGATAGTCAGAATAAGAACAAGGATTAGAATCGGATTAAGCATTATTATAATCTTTTGGATATATGAACTGAGAAAGAAGGTATAGAAGTGGTGGAAACTAATGGAATGAAAAAGGTAAATTTATAATGGAAATACCAGACAAAGAAATCAAGACAGATTTCCGCATTAATTATAGAGATCTTAATTTCCTTATTCGCCGAAGAATCAAATCTTTTAGATTTCGAAGATTTTCTTTAAATCCCTTGAATTCCGGAATTCAATCACGACTACGTCAAAAGTTATGGAAAATCTCCATTTCTTCATCTCGGTCTTTTGTGATAACTTCATTCATACGCTTCGATTAATCAAATCGTTTTATCCATATTACTCAATGATAATAAAACTCTATTTATCAACTCATATTCGTCATGAAAACATTATTATTGTTAACCATGACCACCTCACTCAAATTTCGGGACGAAATTTCTTTAACGGGTAGGTACTGTGATGACCCGGGAATTTTCGACCAAATTTAAACTTTAATCTTTATATGTTTTCGACACGATAAGAAAAAATCTGTAATGTGAGTCTCGAAAGTTTTGAAATCTATATTCATGTAATCATTTACCCTTTGACTATGCCCAACGATTCACGAACAACTATTTGTAAATAAATACATATATAATTAAATATATATATATAAATAATAATTTGAAATATTATTTGAAATATTACATGATTTAATGGTAGAAATAAATATGTAAAATAATATGCGATGTAATAAAAACTATTATGTTATTGAATATATATATGTATATATAGATATTTATATTTATATATAATAATACTTGTAAATATATAATATTATATTTATTTATTTAAAAAGATATAATTAATACAATTATTTACTTAAACTTTATAATTAAGATTGGTTATATATATAGAAAGAGCATATATTAGAGATAAATGATTTTTAGCTTAATTGGTAAACGTCGGTAACACTCAGTTGATGTTTTGTTAGTTTTAATAAAGATATTGTACATGTTCATGATGAATTGAAATAAAAGTTGGAGTGTAAATTGATTTAGAAGATTCTAGATTTGTTAAAAATATTTTTATCCTTTTTAGTTTAAATACTAGTACTCCGTACATATAAATTGGAACAGAAAATAAATAATTATCGAACCTTTTTTGATCAGGTTTCAAACAGTTAATGAGTGAAATAATTAAATATATTTAATCTAAAAGTTTGGGATTTTTAGGAACGCTTTTATACATTAACTGTTTAGCAATGGACACGATATAGTAGTCTGTGCACTGTCGGTGGTAGAAAGAACTAAAACCTCGATGGCTTACTATTCGTTCTGTTTCCTATCAAATCTCCATTTGGATTATTATTACTATTATTGGTTATTATAATAATTATTTTAGTATATATTATAAACATTATTTTGTCAATTACTTTGTAAAACGAATTACCCGTGATATTGGATTCATGATTGAGTACTAATTGATTTCTATTGGCTACTTTATTTCTGTTATCTTTCAAATCATTTTGTGATTCATAATTTATTGTTATATTATATTATTAATATTATTAATATTATATTTATTATATTTTTATATCTGCATCTAGATATACAAAGATACATATGCATCATAGAAACTAACACAAACCCATGATCCCACCTACTATGTTCGACGACCCATACCACACTCACCATTAAACCATCATCACTCTCGGGTACCACAACCATCGACAACCTACTCATCTTCCACCACCTTTATGATTGTTTTCCTTCTTTACTAACTCACCACAATTATAACCACTACCTCCTTTAATGAAATCCACCTGCAACTTCAACTTAACTCTCCTGACTCTGGTCGAACACAAAACTATACACACCGCTGGATCGTTGCTACTGTCTTCCAGTGAGAAATTGCCACCTTCATCAACTAAATAACTACTGCTACATGTATGATTAACCACCATCAATTTTATTGTATTTTTCCTCTTCTTCTTCACGCTGTATTACTCCTGATACTCGTCTGTTTTATCATCATGTTGTAGTGATAAAGAAAGGGATAATGGAGCCAATAATGATAAAGCATGATACTTTCTTTACAACTCGATCACACTCCTTAAATATTCAATTAACAACCGAAATTTTTTTGATAATGGAACATGACTTGATAATGATGAGATGAATTATGCTCCACCTACTTTCTCCTTTATGTTTTCTTTTATCCTAGCCGAACCCCACTTGAGTTTCTTTTTCGCATGCTACATTTTGGTTACAAGTTTCAGCCACTTGATGACCATACTAACCCACTTGTCATTAAAATAAACCGATACATTCCACTAGATCTAAGTCGAGATATTAACAGGCCATTTAAATTAAAAGCACCGTGAAATCTTAATGATGATTGGGCCGTAATTTGTATTGAGGATAGAGCTGTGAACTTGTCTAATGTTGGCTACTATCGGTTTAATTGCAAAACCAATATTATACCCTCTAATTCATTGCCAAATTTTAGTTAATGTTTCTTTTTCTACTTACTGGAACCCAGGCCGTAGGCCTTTACATTTTGGTATTGGGCCGAGATCCATTTCGAATTTATGTTGGGCTTGTGAGGTTGGGCCGAAGTCAGACTACTAATCGGGCCTTCCTTTTTTCCTGTTGGGCCATATGTACGTATATGATGATAAAGATGCATGGTGTACGATATTGATTCATTGATAAACTGGAGATAGTATTATACGGGGTAAATAGATATTAGGTTAGTATTAATTCAGAAAAACTGAGATAGACGAATGGTTATGGGTGTTCTTGGTTAAGCAAGAGGTCGCGAGTTCGATCCCAGGTGGTGACATATTATTTTTAGAAAAAGAGGAAAGAAGGAAATCGAATTAGTTGAGTTAAATAAAATTTGTTTGGGGATTTGATCAGAAAAAGGGAAATAGAGGGATGGTTAGAGTGTGTTGTGTTTAACTGAGAGGTCTGGGTTCGAGCCCGCTTCATGCCATTTTGTTTAGGAAAAGCTTTTCAAGGTAGTCCATAATTATTATTATCCTTATTATTTTTATTATTATTATTATTATTATTAATATTAATTACTAGTATGATTGTGAGAAAAATAAAAAGAATAAATATAATTTATGATAAGAAACATTAATATAAAAATAATTATGGTTGTAATCATGGTTAGGAAATTACAACCTAGAAGATTAATTATGTGCACGATTACGATTAAGATAATATAAGGATATAGTTATGAATATTATTATGTCACGATTAAATAATATTATCATCATTATTGTTATTATGATTAGTATTATTACTAGTAAGTATTAAGTATTATTATCAAAATTTTTATTTTTATTATCCTTGTTATTAAACTTATCTTTTTATTAAAAACTACTAATAATATTAAAAGTATCATTACGTATAATCTATCAGTTTGTTAAAACTACTAATACTATCATTATTTTTACTAGTGCTATTAAAGTTATTTTTATTATTATTATACTTATTTTAGTATTATTATAACTGGTACTTTGTAAATAACTGATTAATTATATAAAAATATATTTAAGGCTCATATTTTAAATATATAAATATTTTCATATATAACATGAATATATAATGAAGTAGCTAAATTAGTAATATAAAAAAAAAAACATCACAACTAATAATATATATATATATATATATATATATATATATATATATATATATATATATATATATATATATATATATATATATAATTATTCAATTACAATAACGTGTGTTAATATATATACGAATGATATAGGTTCGTGAATCCTAGGCCAACCCTATACTTGTTCAATGTCGTTCTATGTATTTTTACTACAAAATACAGTATGGTGAGTTTCATTGATCCCCTTTTACTCTTTACATTTTTGGGGCTGAGAATACATGCAAATGCTTTATTATCTGTTTTACAATATTTATATGCGTGAGTTTCATTATTCCCTTTTTAAATGCTTTCGCAATATATATTTTTGGGACTGAGAATACATGCGCTGTTTTTTTATAAATGTTTTACGAAATAGACACAAGTAATCGAAACTACATTATATGGTTGAATGATCGAAATCGAATATGCCCCTTGTTATTAAGTCTGGTAATCTAAGAATTAGGGAACAGACACCCTAATTGACGCGAACTATAAAGATAGATCTATCGGGCCCAACAAGCCCCATCCAAAGTACCGGATGCTTTAGTACTTCGAAATTTATATCATGTCCGAAGGAGGATCCCGGAATGATGGGGATATTCTTATATGCATATTGTGAATGTCGGTTACCAGGTGTTCAATCCATATGAATGATATTTTTGTCTCTATGCATGGGACGTATATTTATGAAAAATGAAAATCTTGTGGTCTATTAAAATGATGGAAATGATTATTTATGTTAAACTAATGAACTCACCAACCTTTTGGTTGACACTTTAAAGCATGTTTATTCTCAGGTATGAAAGAAGTCTTCCGCTGTGTAATTGCTCATTTTAAAGATATTAGTTGGAGTCATTCATGACATATTTCAAAAGACGTTGCATTCGAGTCGTTGAGTTCATCAAGATTATTATTAAGTCAATTATAATTGGATATATTATGAGATGGTATGCATGTCGTCAACTTTCGATGTAATGGAAGATTGTCTTTTCAAAAACGAATGCAATGTTTGTAAAAATGTATCATATAGAGGTCAAGTACCTCGCGATGTAATCAACTGTTATGAATCATTTATAATCGATATGGATTTCGTCCGGATGGATTAGGACGGGTCCTTTCATAGGTTACCAAGCAAAAGGGGCATATTCGGCTTCGATCATTCACCCATATAATGTAGTTTCATTTACTTGTGTCTATTTCGTAAAACATTTATAAAATTGCATGTATTCTCATCCCAAAATATTAGATTTTAAAAGTGGGACTATAACTCACTTTCACAGATTTTTACTTCATCGGGAAGTAAGACTTGACCACTGGTCGATTCACGAACCTATAACAAATATGTATATATATATATATATATATATATATATATATATATATATATATATATATATATATATATATATATATATATATATATATATATATATATATATATATATATATATATATATATATATATATATATATATATATATCAAAGTATGTTCAAAAATATATTTACAACACTTTTAATACATTTTGATGTTTTAATTTTATTAAGTCAGATGTCCTCGTTAGTAACCTACAACTAGTTGTCCATAGTTTGATGTACAAAAATAAATTGATATATATATTATCTTGAATTAATCCACGACCCAGTGTATACACGTCTCAGGCTAGATCACAACTCAAAGTATATATATTTTTGGAATCAACCTCAACCCTGTATAGCTAACTCCAACATTACTGCATATAGAGTGTCTATGGTTGTTCCAAATAATATATATAGATGGGTCGATATGATATGTCAAAACATTTGTATACGTGTCTATGGTATCCCAAGATTACATAATATATTAGAATACATGTATAATATAATATAAGTTAGCTAGGATATGATTTGTATAGAATTGTTACAATAATTCCCGTAGTTACAACAATCAAAAAATATCCAATCTTGTTTTACCCATAACTTCTTCGTTTTAAATCCATTTTGAGTGAATCAAATTGCTATGGTTTCATATTGAGCTCTATTTTATGAATCTAAACAGAAAAAGTATAGGTTTATATTCGGAAATATAAGTTACAAGTCATTTTTGTAAGAGGTAGTCATTTCAGTCGAAAGAACGGCGTCTTGATGACCATTTTGAAAAACATACTTTCACTTTGAGTTTAACCATGATTTTTGGATATAGTTTCATGTTCATAAGAAAAATCATTTTCCCAGAAGAACAACTTTTAAATCAAAGTTTATCATAGTTTTTAATTATCAAATTCAAAACAGCCCGCGGTGTTGCTACGACGGCGTATGTCCGGTTTTACGGTGTTTTTCGTGTTTCCAGGTTTTAAATCATTAAGTTAGCATATCATATAGATATAGAACATGTGTTTAGTTGATTTTAAAAGTCAAGTTAGAAGGATTAACTTTTGTTTGCGAACAAGTTTAGAATTAACTAAACTATGTTCTAGTGATTTCAAGTTTAAACCTTCGAATAAGGTAGTTTTATATATATGAATCGAATGATGTTATGAACATCATTACTACCTCAAGTTTTCTAGATAAACCTACTGTAAATGAAAAAAATAGATCTAGCTTCAAAGGATCCTTGGATGGTTTGAAAGTTCTTGAAGCAGAATCATGACACGAAAACAAGTTCAAGTAAGATTTCCACTCGAAATAAGATTGTTATAGTTATAGAAATTGAATCAAAGTTTGAATATGAGTATTACCTTGTATTAGAAAGATATCTTACTGTAAATAAGAAAGATTTCTTGAGGTTGGATGATCACTTTACAAGATTGGAAGTAAGCTAGCAAACTTGGAAGTATTCTTGATTTTATGAAACTAGAACTTATAGAATTTATGAAGAACACTTAGAACTTGAAGATAGAACTTGAGAGAGATCAATTAGATGAAGAAAATTGAAGAATGAAAGTGTTTGTAGGTGTTTTTGGTCATTGGTATATGGATTAGATATAAAGGATGTGTAATTTTGTTTACATGTAAATAAGTCATGAATGATTACTAATATTTTTGTAATTTTATGAGATATTTCATGCTAGTTGCCAAATGATGGTTCCCACATGTGTTAGGTGACTCACATGGGCTGCTAAGAGCTGATCATTGGAGTGTATATACTAATAGTACATACGTCTAAAAGCTGTGTATTGTACAAGTACGAATACGGGTGCATACGAGTAGAATTGTTGATGAAACTGAACGAGGATGTAATTGTAAGTATTTTTGTTAAGTAGAAGTATTTTGATAAGTGTCTTGAAGTCTTTCAAAAGTGTATGAATACATATTAAAACACTACATGTATATTCATTTTAACTGAGTCGTTAAGTCATCGTTAGTCGTTACATGTAAATGTTGTTTTGAAACCTTTAGGTTAACGATCTTGTTAAATGTTGTTAACCCATTGTTTATTATATCTAAAGAGATGTTAAATTATTACATTATCATGATATTATGATATATTAATATATCTTAGTATGATATATATACAGTTAAATGTTGTTACAACGATAATTGTTACATATATGTCTCGTTTCGAAATCCTTAAGTTAGTAGTCTTGTTTTACATGTGTAGTTCATTGTTAATATACTTAATGATATATTTACTTATCATAATAACATGTTAACTATATATATGTCCATATATATAACATCATATAGTTTTTACAAGTTTTAACGTTCGTGAATCACCGGTCAACTTGGGTGGTCAATTGTCTATATGAAACCTATTTCAATTTATCAAGTCTTAACAAGTTTGATTGTTTAACATGTTAGAAACACTTAATCATGTAAATATCAAATTTAGTTAATATATGTAAACATGGAAAAGTTCGGGTCACTACATTTTTATCATTTGGGGGCTCAATTTGTTTTCGCCATAGTAGGTGTAGAAATAAGAAAGTGAAGTTTTTACTAAAAGACTTGGACTTCTCTAACTACACAATATTTTTACTATACTACTCATAACATATAACCGTTAATTAACAATGCATTTTTTACTTGAAAGTAGATAGGGTGTTTAGATTTATAGCTACGCACAATTAAACCAAGAAAATATGCACTTTGAGAGTTAGGAAAAAAAAAAAGTAAGATGAGTTACTCATTTTTTTTTTCAATCACGCAATATAAATAATAATTATACCAATTTTTGATCTACTTTTTACATAACAATACAAATATTAATAGAAGCTAAAATAATTATATATATTATATATATTCATTTTTTCTTCAATTTTGACTTTTGTTTTGAAAACCTTTTTTAGATGAGTTATATAATATTTTGGTTTATATTCTTAATAAACATGTACTCTGCTTGAATGATTCCTTGGTGGCCATTGTTTTCTGACCGTCCCAAGATCACTTGTTGGCTCACGCAATATTTTTCCCCAAATAAAAGTTTTGCAATTTTATTATGTAATATGAAACATTTTATGTATAACAAGCACGAAAAGATTAAAATGGTAAAAAAATAAAATGATACAAAAAATCATTATACCTGTGAATACATTAAAGAGATTCATATTAAAATGAAATGCCAACTCAAAATTACCTCAATATATATGATTGATTGATAAAATCCGAAAGCTATCCAAATTGTTGCTTATTGAGATGAAGATTGATATGATTGAATTGTATGGTTCATGCATATGAGAATAAAATTTACCGTAGTATTTAGAGATTACACATACCATTAATTTAATGAATTTATAGTATCTATTTAATACTTTACCAAGAATATGAAAAGATTATTTATAGTTATAAGCTTCTCAATTTAATTTACTATTGCTTTTTAAAATGCATGGTTTAAAAAGTGTTTTAAATTCTTACATATAATTGGAAAACCTTTACAATTCATCTTTTATTAGATTAAATGAGTGGATTATTAACACGACAAATTTATGAGAACTCAAAGGATACTCAAATCGATAATTATTAATCGTTTTATTTATAGGAATTAAAATTAAAAAAAATATTGTCATCTTTTACCATTTAATATATCATAAATAAGAGACAATGAAAAGATGTTTAAATACATTTAAACCTATAAATGCAAGAAATTGAAAGGTTAAGTCTTACTTTTATTTATTATATATGAATGAATATATATAAATCTATCTCTAACTTACATATATTGAAAAATAAAAATGTATCCTTTAATTAGGCTATAAATATACGGGGTATTATTTTAATTTTATTTCATCAAGTATTCAAGTTATAATATATGATTAATCTATCTTTAACTTAAATATAATTGAAAAATAGAAATGTATCCTTTAATTAGGCTATAAATATGCGGGGTACTATTTTTATTTCATCAAGTTATAATATATAAATCAAAATATCAAAATAAATTAGTTAAAATGTGGATCAAACAATATGAATATGTAAGTTCTATTTACATTTTTTTAAAAATCATAGATTAAAAAACCTGCAAGTAAAACATGGATACACTTATAACGGTAATAGGTTACTCCGTATATATTTAAGTATACATATATAAATGAATTTATCGCAATTGTTAAATTATTTTTTAAACTTGTTTATATGTTCAAATAAATTTATCTCAATGGGTAGATGAAGTTTTTAATATCACAATTGTTAAATTATTTTTTAAACTTGTTCTTGCTGAATTTCAAGTTGATTAAGATATATATATATATATATATATATATATATATATATATATATATATATATATATATATATATATATGTATAAATCATATAAATTATAACTAAAATGTTATAATAATAAATATAATTATTAATCATAATTGTAATCAAATTATAATTATGAATTATAATCATAAACAAAATCATAATCATAATCTTAATTATTAATTATATAAATTATAACTAAATTGTAATAAAACTAAAGTATAATATATTGGAAGATTTTAATTTTATTTATTTAACTCTATTTAATACATCATATACTTATTATTACTTTTTTTTATATATATAGTATTTTATTTTATTTATTTAACATTATTTAATACAAATCCTATTTAATACACCATACTTAATTTTCTAGGACTCAATTACTATATATATATATATATATATATATATATATATATATATATATATATATATATATATATATATATATATATATATATATATATAGAGAGAGAGAGAGAGAGAGAGAGAGAATAGAATATAGATATATTCAGTATTTATATTTAAATAGTTATTATAATTGAATTAAGTAATACTCCAGTACTACTATTTTTCCATATTAAGAGTTTTTATGATTTATGGTTAATTAGAATAGAATTACGAAAATGCTCATAAATGAGATATTATCCATAGCATGAAGTTTTTATCATTTACGGGTTAATTAAATTATAAAAAGCTATTAAATGAGATTTTTTAGATACTAAAAGATTCAAAAGATACCACAAAAGCAATAGAACCCAGTGAGATAAAAGTCTAAAACAATAGGACACAAATGAAATTAAACCAAATTTGAAACTAAAACAATTGTTTATCTATTCAGATATAAGGAAAGTAAGAACCATGAGTATTCATATAACTCAAATGAAACAAGATTTCGTCGTCTAGAGTCCAGTCCACAATTTCGACACTCGAAACAGCTACTTAATACATACAACCAACATCTAAACAGCAAAAAAAACATAACAGCAGCAGACTATGATGATCCATTAGAAGAAAGAGGTATCGGTTTCAAGGCAGTTTGAATTCTCCTAAACGCTACCTTCACTCGATCTTTCAGTCCCTCGTGTTCGCTCTCAACTTCCCCTTTCTGTTTATCAAGATACGCAACGTTATCATCCACACTTATTACCCACCGACCATCTTCTCCATGCTTAACATTTCCAAACAATTTCATAAGCAACGCGCGTACAATCTCCTCTGTTTTCTTTTGCTCTTCTTCTTCATCTTTCACCGGCTCAGTTTCCACAACCACTTTTGGCATTTCACGACTCGCATTCAACACCAGTGCCACAACTGAATCAGACACCATGTCACTTATTGGGTCAGCTGTCCATTGCAACGAGAGATGATTCTCTGAATCCTGCCTCAACGTAACCTTATCATGGACCTTCAAAGTTGGCACCCCCGATTCTTCATCGGTTGATGATTCAACACTTTCGTATATCTGTTTGAGCCTATGTTTGATCACACCAAACGCACCGGAATACGGGATGGTGATCCTTTGAGTAACATTAGCGGTTGAAAGCTGAGAGAAAACGTGAAGATCATCGGGTGCAATGATCTGATACGAGAACCCTTTTTTCACTAATAATCCACTTACACGTTCACCTGCATCTTCCGGGACCCGTTCAGCTAATCTCCCGATCGTTTTCGCCATCTTTTCTACATTAAAAGACATCTCAACAGATTGACAGTTTTTCGGTGTGTACAATTTTGTGTTTCGATCAGCAAACGAGGAAACGAGCTTTTGTTTAAGCCGGCCCATTTCATTAGCTTCACCATGAACAAGTATGATGTTCGGGGGCATAAGCTCTTCAAGAAACGTAGTCGTCTGCGCACAGTCAGCATGGGCTGAAAATGAAATATAGTGCACTTGCATGTTAAGTGGGGCCATTAACCCGTTCATAAGAGTAACTTCTTTAGGCTCGTTAATTATCGTTTTTGCTAATGTGCCTTCAATCACATAACCAGGTATCACACAAGCATTTTTCTTGTCATTACACCATTTATCAAATAACTGTCGAGAGAGCCCACTTTGAAGACTACCCGGGCTAGCCATTACAACACACGCACGATCATCGTGAAACTCATCAATACTTTTAAGTGGTGCTATATGTTTGAAATCAAACGGGTTTGAACTCGCGAACTGGTTTCTAATTCTTTCGTTCATAGCGTTTATATAGGTTTGGTAAACAGCCATACAACGTTTAGCTAAAGGGGACGCGTAGTAAATTGGAATGTTGTGTAATTCGGGGTGGTTTGACCAGTATTCATCTAGGATTAAGAGTAATTCTTGTGCACGGCCAAGGGCAAATGCGGGAATTAAGACACGGCCGCCATTGGAAACGGTTGAATGGATGACGTCGGTGAAACGTTTTTCACGAATGTATCTTGGTTGGTGAAGTTGGACTCCGTATGTTGACTCTATAATACATACATCGGGTGAGAATTGAGGTAGTTCGGCTGCACGAAGATGGCGGTCTTCTTCGCGTGAGTAATCGCCGGTGTAGAGTACACGAACGCCAGCAATGTCTACCATGAACATGGCGGCACCTAGGACGTGTCCAGCTGTGTAACACCAGAAACGGATGCCGTTGACTTCTAGGGTTTGATGGAAGTCAATTACCTACAAAAATTTAGTTTATAAATACCATAATTATGTAAATGCATTCAACAAATATGCAGCCTATATCAACTTGTAGATCTAGATTCACAGTCCAAACTAATGATAGAGCAAGGAGATGAAAATGAACCTCAATTTTATCCATGGAACGAAGTATGTCTTGTTCATCAAATAACATGTCTTCAACTGAAACTTTGCTGACTTTCACGTAATCTGACAAAAGCAATTTGTATATAGCCTTTGTTGCATGTGTCATGAAGACCCTTCCTTTGAATGTAGTCTGAAACAAAACCAATTGCATTTAACCAATACTAAAGCAAATACATTTACAGAACAATAATATAACAGATAAAAGTAATTGAAGCTTGTTAAAAGTAAGAAACCTTTTCCAAAAAGTAGGGTAGGGACGCGGCATGATCCAAGTGAAAACTGTACATACATTACAATTTATAGAGTTATTAATAAAAGATGGATAAATAAAAAGAATTTCTAAAAGCCACAGAAGCTGGACCAACACAATTTGTGAATCACAATGCAGTTACAATAAACACAATGCAACGACTGCAATAAGATAATTACTAGGTACTCTACTGATTCATGATAAAATAGATTAACCACAATGCAGTTACAATACTAAGATATGGACTACTAATTGGTGTATATAACTAAATATTTAGTAATGTTCACTATGACATTTATGATCTACCGGCATGTGTATAATCATATAAACAATATGCAGTAACTATAGACTAAGATAATTACAGACTGCTAATTTGCGCATAACCACGTAAAACGGCGGGATAACTTTTTGAGTTTTGAGTAAGATAACTGTGGGATACTAATTTGTGTATAATTGTGACTATTCATTGATGAAAGAAATACACAAATTCTAAGTAATTAGCTTACTGAGTGATGAGAAGAACATCAATTGTAGACGGATCGATTTCATCAAAATAAGGCAAAGCAGCCATTCCAGAAAACGCAGGATGAATTCCACAGTCAAACTAACAACATTCAAATAATATATAGAATATATATATTAATACACAAATCAAACCCTAGACTGCAAACAGAATAATAAAACACAAATAATTAATCAAATGATTAATAACTGGAGTGAACATACCATAATAGTTTTGCCTTTGAAGGTCATGAAAACACACGACCTACCGACTTCACTACCAGCGCCTAAAGGAGTGATAGTCATTACGTCTGATTCTCGAGTTAGAGTTGAATCGCGTCTCTTTAATGACGATTGTTGTGAAGCCATTTGCAGTTAATGACCTACGTACGCTGAAGTGATTGAAAACCTAGGGTTTTGTTTGTACAGAGACGATGGGTTTTGGGGATGTGAAAACCCTATCTTAAAGGCAATTGTGCGCGCGCTTGGTTTGGATGCTGAGGTTAGAGTGAAAATTCCGAGTCGTGACTCGTGGTCGACTCAGTTTAATTTCTTTTTTTGAAAACTAAACTTTTTTTCTGAACGGCTAATTTTTTGACATCAGTAGATCATTTATTTCAACGATCCTCATCATTTGCACGCATCACACACGTTCGGGCAGAAACCCGAACCCGATCGACGGTACTCGAGAACACATCCATTCGGGCAGTGTTCCTGGGTAGAGGTCCGTGAACGAATCCGGTAAAACCTCCCTATATAGTCAATATATACTACCATTATTGGTGTTCAATTGTTTTAAAGAAAATCATGTCATCCCTAAGGATCGAACACGTGACCTCTCCCTATCCCATAACACAAAGTACATAAGAGTAACCGTTGGGCTATGCCGCAAGTTCTTTATTGATATTTATCAACCCCACAAGTTGCGAGTATTAGACATACATCTCCAATTACATTTGCTTACAATATATCACCATGTAATTAGTCTAATTCATTAAAAATCTACCACTTTTTTAAACATCGCTCACAAACATTAGCCTGGATGCCAGGTCATCATTGGGTTTGATTTCCATTCTTCGAAAGTAGCCTTCACCTTGGAACACCTGTTTGAAAACCAGAGATGAAATAAAATCCGCAGATTGGATAATACATCCTCATTTAGGACTTGACTTCTCTTCTCATGGGGTGCGTGAATCAAATTGTTTCGCCATTTTCATATAAGCCATAATAAAATATATCGGGATGCTAAGCAAATACGGTTCAACTCCTTTGCACCTGCCTTCATGTTTGCCGAGCTAATGACTCATTTTAATTTCAAGTAACTCTCGAGCTAGCTAGTTTTACTATTGTTTGGAGGAGAGGTTAACCTTTGTTCACGAGTTTAGTTTTTTGTTAAGAAGAAAAATAGAAGAATTTACCCTCTGTTTAAAAGACAAAGGCTTATAAATAGTAACTTTTTCATGGTTAAATCGTTTTTACTTCGCGTTAAAATAGTTGTATCCACAATGCCACCACACTAGAAGTTGACAATCGTTGTAAACTTTAGAGGGCCGAATATAAATTTAAGCATGAAAAATGAAAACTTTATATGGGTGTAAATTTAAATTTTAGGGGATCAATTAATTTTCGTAAAACTCCTCACTAAATCCACCTAAAAAAATGTGTCTAGTTTTTCTCTTTGGCAATTTTTTCTAAATCAAAAGTATCTTATTTCCTTCACTTTTATTTTTATTCACTTCATTTCCTTTATTTTATAGAAAACTCGGGTACAGAGAAAATAGATGTTAGAATATAAACGCACTATTGAGTTTCTAGTCATAACAATCTATTAACCATAAGTTTGGATTGATATGTAAAAACGTATAAATCGTATGCTTATGTAATATTAAATTAAACTTTTGAAAAATAAAATCTTTAAAATAACTTCAAGAATTAGTAGAGCTTATGGAAAATAAAATGACTAGATTATTTTTACTATATTATTTCACAATTTATATTTGTGTTCTTTAAGTAAGAAAATTTTAATATTAACTACTTTACTAAACATTTAAAAAATAAGCTTAAAAAGGTACTCAAAAAAATAAGGTGTTAAAGCTACTCCATAATTGTGTTTTATTTACCTGAGCTCTAAAAAAAAAATGAAAAGCAAACAAACATCTTGGAAAATAAAAAAGAAGCACCCATCTTGTATTCACATATGGGTGTTAAAAATCGGAAGCACCCATATGTGAATACAAGAACACGAGAGATACAAATTACACTTGTTGACCAGACCAAGAGATAAACACGCTAATATAGAGGTGGATTACAATGGAAAGTTGACTAGATAACCAACACTTTATAGAATCGTATACCTATGGATTAGAGAGCCAAGTTTGTCAATCTATATCTTTTAAGCCTTCTCGAAATCCAATTGTAAGTCAATACTTCATCTAAGGAGTTATGGAATCTAAGGAGTTAATTGAGAAACATTTAAATGAAGGGATGGAAAGTGTTTCTGATTACTTCGATTTTTAACATGACTTATCTACAAAAAGCTTAGTAGTTAGATGACGAGATTAGTTAACTCCGGGTTGGTTTCATCGAAGCTGAAAAGTGAATGCAGTTTAACCCTATCATGTGCAGATATAATGTTTTGGTGTTTAAGTTAGAAAAAAATGGTACAGATTAAATAAAATCAAAGTCAAAACATACGCAAAAAATGTACTTCAAAAAACGACCACAGTGGGAGTCGAACCCACGACCTTCTGATCCGAAGTCAGACGCGCTAATCCACTGCGCTATGCGGTCACATGTTATTTGCTTCCATTTATTCGATTATATCGTAAAGAGATATCTTCTTATCGAGTTGTTTGCCACGTAACTCGTTTGTTGATTATTGAATATTGATAGCTACGTTTGAGGCTTTAAACCATCCATATCATGAAGCCTTTGCAAAGCTCATATTTACTTTGATTCCACAGTAAAGCTATCTCAACTTGCTTCAAACAATGTTTGAATAATTTAAGTCCTAGTTCAAAACCACAATCAAACCAGTTTCCATCTTAAAAGATCTCCAGATGAATTACACTTTCCATATCTACAACCCAGTCAGGTTGGGACCAAAATAGGTTCTTATCTAAGAGACAATGAGGTCCGATATTTTTACCTGCTCATGTTTGTTTGATTACTTTTCTAATCTACAGGGTAGGAATATATATATAACTAGAATGAATGTTAACCAGACCAATTTCATAAAATTTTCGGCACCATATAGTCATCAATCATGGGTTTGTCTCCCCACAATTGAATACGATTTTTCGTTTGTAAGTAACTACTACTACATCTTGGTAACAAAACAAACTAAGCGTTTCTCTAAATTAAGTAATGTTCCTTTCTTCTACATTCAATAAAAAGGGAAAAAAATTAACAAGCTTCCCAACTTAAGAGAAACATATATTAACTGTTTGTCCAACCTTGTAAAACTACTCGTAAATCTTTTCTATCAAACATTATACAAGGCTTCCAGTTGGTATAGCAATAAACTACAAAAGCTCCAAATCCACTTCTTCATGAAAAAAATTCTAGTCGCATTTGATGTTTCGGTAGATCCTTCTAACAAACAAGTTAGAGCCCAAATGACCAACCGCTCCTGAAAATAACACAGTAAAAGCACAAATTAATAACTATTTGAGGTTGCCATTTCAACCCATTTACTTATGATGTCTAACGGGTCGAACTATAAAATGCTGGCAGTTAGGAATACTTGTTACATGTCTAAAAGGTCACCCAAAGTACATTTATAATTCACTTAACCTCCTAAAAATTGAAAATTCAAACTATTTATTAACTGAAATTATATTAATTAATTGCTGCAATCAAATACGAAATACACCCTACGCCCTTGAGTGTAGGGCTCAGATCAAAGATTACCCATTTGGTCCGTTACCCAACCCATCCATTTTGCCATCTCCAGCAATAGCAATAGGAATCTGGTGTATCCAAATCGTTATTACCTTTATGATCATGACAATGAATGAACAGTCTTTTGATTTTAAAAAGTTGCAGATAAGAATAAGCTACAAGCGTCATTAGAGAAAATACATAAACAGAAAGCATGCGTAGGATAAGAAAGATATTGCTACTCCAGTTTTATGACTTCATTAACGCAAAAGTGGTAAACTTTTGATAGACGTAAACATTAAACATTATAACATTAAAAAATTAAAATAAATAAATAAATAAAAAAGATAAAACTCACCGCAGAGAATTCCTAAGCCGAGGCAGAACATGGCGGTATATCCAAAGTAAAAACTGGTTTGAAAAAACCCCGACATTTTAGTCTTCACGGAGTAGTAATATATTGAATACAAATACACGTAAATAGCTGTAGATGCTGCTGAGAAAAACGAAGTCCATTGCCAGTAGTAATTCTCCGCGTTTAGCAGAAAATATGTTCCAACAATTGTAACACAAACTGTAACAATAACGAGAATAATAAAAACAAGCAGCATAAAGCCGTACACATAGTACACCTGTCAAATGAAAAAAAACAAAGATTTAGTAAATAGTTGACATTTCAGTTATAATACATAGCATAAAATGATATATAGAGTTTTACCTTGTAATTCCAGAACGATGTGAATACAAAGTACATCTCAATAAAAATACTGCCAAAAGGTAACAACACTCCCATTATCGAGACTACAAATGGCGTTAGATACCATTTCTTTTCGGGAATAGGGCGCGGAATTGTTTTCACGCGACACGGGTTGTTGGGGGACCCACTCCAGTTTCGTCCCACGACTGTACCGAGAAGAGCGAGGGGAAAAGAAATAAAAGCCCATATTACGAATACAACCACCATTGTGCCAAATGGAATAGCAGCTAAAGATCCGTAAAATATGGCGACCGTATTTAAAATAAAACCAATCCCGAAGCATAAAAATGGGAAAAGTGAAGCTGTGAGGATCATTGACTTTATCCAACTTTTTCCTGATATATAAAAGAAAAATTAGTGAAACTAATAATATAATGCTTAAAACAATAATTAAAATAGGTTTTAAGATAGGCGCACATACCACCATTACGTGAATACATTCCACCACTCACATAGCCGGAAACAAAAGAAGTGAGGGCGTAACAAACTATAAATGTTGTGACGATAGCTCCTCTCCTGGACAAATATTAATAAACACTTCAAAATTATTACTTGCTACATAAAAAAATAAAATAAAATAAAAAAAAGAGATAACCAAGGATCTGGTAAATTCTAATTGACGGACCCAGTTCATATAAAGTAAACTTTTTTAGTTTATGCATTCAAACAGGTGGAGTTAAAAAGTAATGCAAACAAATCCATTTTCAAGTCAATGGGTTATGACACCGCTAGTGGTAAAGATTACTTAACTGCAACAAATACTCCAAAGTATACTAAACAATGTTGCAAAAATCGCTACTCGTGGAGTACTTGGATGTTGACCAAGTTTGATTTTGACCGATTTTGACCGATTTTGACCGAGTACTGTAATTCCAAGTCCTGCAACCCTGATACTAAGACTATTTAAAAACTCACTTTCTTGAAATGATTCTTATTACTCACCCAACATATAACATTCCAACAATTGCAAGCAAGATGACAAGAAGTATCAATATCGCCATCTGGGCACCTGTACCAACAAGTGCTGATAGCAACACCATATTGCGAGGCGGGCGGAAAACATCCCCGTGAACAAGTTTCCAACCGGATTCTTCACTAACATCTCTCTCCTGTAAAGGAAGTATATAAATGAATGGTGAGATGAACACAAAATTTTACAAGTTGTGACCTCCAAATGTCTTACCAAAGTTTCAAGATCATCATCTTCCCGAGCATACTTGGCATAATCATTTCTTAGAGTGCGCATCAGTATCATTGAAACCAGTCCAGTAAGGAAGATAACCATCATAAATGAATTGAATATAGAGAACCAGTGAATCTGTGCATGATAAGACAGTTACAACATCAAGTCTTAAGTTGTGAAAAAAATACAAGTGTGTTACAAATTAATTTCTGAGAAACTGAAGAAGAAAAGCTCACCTGATGCTCAAAAAAATGGTAATCTAGGTAAACATTAAAACGTTGACCGAATGGGATGTCAGTTTCACTCCATTTGACTGAATATGTCATGTCTAACTTTCTTCCAACTTCCAATGGCTTTGGATTCTCTTGTGTGAGATTGACATGAATGATCTGCAGGAAAAAGACATCAAGAGTCTAGAAGCATGATGACAATAAAATTCATACTATATTCTCAGCAAATTATAATTTCAAACCTGATCTTTGTTGTATTTTATTGTAATATTTTTATGTGTAAATAGCAACTGCTTGTTATCAGATTGTAGCTCCCCAACAAAACCTATACGACAAAAAAAGGACCAAATTAATGTAAGGATTGGCTGTGAAAAGAATATACTGAAACTAAAAGAGAAAAATAGTTTATGAATACATACCCCACAATGGCAGATCATCTGAGTTTGTGTTCAGCACAACATAAACAAAAAAGAAAATAAGCGATCATAAGAAGCATATAAAAAAGAATTTTGCAGCAACGAGATATATCCGTGTGCGTAACGAGGCATAAAAGTTAGCAATTACTCAGCTTAAAAAATAGATTTCCTTTTAAGACTCTAAATGTCCAACATTCACATTTGAAGGTCCCATTTATATGCTCAGAGAAGAGATTATGCAACTGTTGGGCCCACTGTCCCATTCATTTATCATTTATCATGAAGAGATAAAGTACGAACCAGAAATGAAAAACTCAGACTCGATGAATCTGATACAAACCAATGGAATATAAACATTTTAGGCAATAATTTGCTGAATGCCTTACAACACAGAACAATCTCATACTGACAACACAAGAACACAATGCTTACCCATAAAAAATTCAAACCAGTAGTTATTCTCAATAGCTTGCTTAAACTGCGAGACCTTTGGTTCATCAAGTTCGAGCTCACAAATAATAGTCTTTTCCACATTCTCTGCCAAAACAAGTATATGACGTATAAGCATATATGCTAAACAACACAAGCTAATCGTCCACAACTATACAAGACCTGCATACTTTGAAACTTGACATCAATTTGACTATCAATTAGCTCGTTTCCACCCAATACTTCACCAAGACCGCCCCATTTGTGCCCAGCATGACCAGTTGGGCGACAAAATGGAAGACTGTAATAATTATAAGTTTCTTGTGGATTATTATAAGGCCCGACTTTATTCACCCAAAGGTCAACTGTGTCATCTGGTTGATACTGCAAAAGAAAAACAACACAAATGTGAAAAATGAGTTGAATGATATGAATTTAAGAAGTACATACTTAAACAGTGAGTATCCTTCAAGCTACTTGCACTAGATCAAATCACGACTGCATCACGAAACAACTAGTCATGTACACACACGAGCTTGCAAAAACACATACACAAGTGAGTATCCAGACATACTGACCAAGACCAAATAATTTAGACTAGAGGGCATGATTGTTCATGAAACTATTTTATAGCAAGATGCCAAGATAACAAGCAGAATATAATGTCCATAACTTGAAAAAGAGTACTATGAGTCCAATGTTTGTACTTCCCATTCAGTAGAAACAAGTACAGGTCAAATAGAGCAACCCACAATTAACAGTAATTAGCCATCTGGATTCGTATTCGTTTTTGCTTTTGAAAGCTGAAAATGCGTGTACATGATTGCATTCATGTTAAAGGTATTCCCTTTTTAAGATGCAAATGATATTCTTATGTTTTCCAGCTAATAATGCAGACAAGTATAGCACCATCAGCTACAATGTATTAAATCCCTAACTTGAACAACATTCCGATCACGGATGCTTCACATCTCTAGGTATAACAAATCGCATATCGCAATCCTTAACATCACCATAATCGAACATCGAAATCCACATTAACACGTACCCAACACTTTCTAATCAACAGCATTACTAGTCCCAATAAAACATACTCCCGTTAGCTACAAAAGCATGTATATATACCTCTACGTGTGTGCAATGTAAACCCTGACACAATACAAACCTCAGTTTGAAGCTAGACCTCCGTACAGATCTTACAATAAAGCGTCAATACACTGTAATTCAAAGTCGGAGATCTAAACACTAAACGTTTGCAGTCAGAATAAATCAAAATTAGGGTTGAAATATTACAGAACCTTGTGATCGTAGTCGGAAGCGAGCGCCGGCGAGGAAATGATGAGGAACGAAACGACAGCAACGGCGAGAGTAGCTGAGGAACGGACGGTGGACCACATCGGGATCGCCGGAAATTGGATTTGGATCTAACGGCGATTTTGGTCGGGAAAATAACAGTATTTATTTAAATATTTAAAATATTTAATATTATGGGAAATGAATGAATATATCGGAGTTATGAAAGGGTTCTGGTCTCTGTCTAATTTTTTGTTAAATAAATTGAGTTTTTGTGACTTTTGGTTAGTAAACACGTAATCACAGACTAGTGGGTGTATTTTACTTTTTTTAATGACAACAAAATATGTTTAGAGATCACACGTATAGTCAACACAGATTACAGATATTGAGATTTTTGAGATTTGATTTTGTTATTTTGAGATTCACCATGTAAAAAAAGGAAAATGAAAAGAACTTATTTGTTAGTAGTATTATCTTACTATTGAAGTGTGTGATTTGTATTTGTAAGTATCAAATAATACACTTCATTTGAAAAATCTCTCCTCTCTCAACGATCTGAGATCCTTCTTGATCATTGTCGAAAGGGAGTGGGGAATGTGGTTGTTCATGTCGCCGTAAAGTTGTAATTTAGATAGCAATTCGTGTAGCTTTTCAAAAAGAGAAAAAATAGCTATTCATGTAGGAATCATGTTTCTACATTTATGTTAATTTATTACTTCCTGAATAATTGGATTTGGACTGATTCCCGAGGATATTCGGTTAATAAGGATTAGTTCGGGACGTTTACCTAACTAGGAAGCAATTATTGAACGGAAAACTTTTACTTTCGTAAGGTTTGAAAAGATTCAGGAGGGGGCAAAAAAGCGTAAAGTGTGAACTGGATAACGGGTAAATGAATAAGGTTTCTCTTGTTCGGCCTATCAATGGAAGTGAGTATTTATATTCACATTTACGTGACCTAACCCCCGATATTCCATAAATTTCTGACATTTTTCCCTAACACCCCAAGATATGGCTGTTAACAATTGATATGCGGAATATGTTTGACTGTTACTGAATATATTATGAACAACAGAGTAAAAGATAAAGGAGTTTATTGATCTAAATTGATGAACTTGAATTAGATAAAAGAGAGCAAAAGCTTAATAGGTTACATTTTTACTAGCTTGGTTCTTGTACAATTTCAAATGGAGTCTATTTATACATAGACTATACAACAGCTAATTCTATTCAAAGGCATGGTTACAAATCACTTTTGCAACAACTTTAACATTTATGGTATGTTGATGTTGGGAGGTAACCGTTTGAAGCTTGCATCTCTTGAATTCTTCATCTTGCTTGTGAGTTACTATAAATGGAAATGATAAGAGGAATTTTCCTAATCCACTTGATCAACATTCCAATTTTGATATTCTTAGTATTTATTTTATTTTCTAATACTCCCCCTCAAATTGAATAGTGGTTTTTCCACAATTCAACTTGCCCAATACATCATTGAGGAGGCTTTCGTTGACTAGTCAATCACGAGCTAGTCTTAAATTTTGTTCAGTCGATTCCCGGCTTGAACTTCTTTGATTTGCCTCGATCATCAAGCTCCCGACATGAACCTAGTTCAATCTTGAACCTTTACTAGTTCGACAAGGAGTATTCATTTTCTAGACATGAACCCAGTCCAACTTGGACTTTTATTGGTTCGCCTAGGAATATTCAGATTCCAACATGAACCCAGTTCATTCTTGAACCTTGTTTGGTTCGCTTAGAATTTTTAAGTTTCCTTTCCCTGATATGAACCCAGTTCCATTTGAATCTTGTTTGATTCGTCAAGTAATATTTAAGTTTCCCGACATGAACCCAGCTCCATTTGAACCTTGTTTGGCTAGCCCGACATAAACCTAGTTCAACTTTAGCCTTGTTTGGTTCGCATGGAGTATCTTGCTTTATTCCATTATATGCTTTGGTAATCAACTCACGGTGAAGCTAGAATCAATCTCCCCCTCACCCGTGTGTTGGATATGTACCGTAAACAATCATAAAAAAATAAGGATTAGTGACGTCATGTGTGACGACCCCGAAATTTCCGACAAAATTTAAACTTGATCTTTATATGATTTCGACACGATAAGCAAAGTTTGTAATGTTGAGTCTCAAAAATTTTGAACTGTTTCATATATTCAAATGATCTTCGACTATCCACAATGATTCACGAACAACTATTTGTAAATAGATACATATATATTTAAAAATATAAATATATATATTAATTCGAAATATAATTTGAAATGTTGTATATTATTGCTATTAAAATCTAATAAAATAAAATAAAATATGATGTTATTATTATATTATTATTATTATTGAGACTAAGTTTGAGATTCATGGATATAATAATATATTGATACATGAGTGTTCATTTCTTTCCGTTTACTACCCCATCAAATTTAATCCACCATCTGTGACGATCGCTCCAAATCCATATGGACGAACACGTCATTCATCGATTTCATTGCGAGGTATTTGACCTCTATATGATACGTTTTGTAAACATTGCATTCTTTTGAAAAGGCACACCATAAATGAATATTTAAATCAAAGGTTTTCGACATCTGATGATTTCTACACATAGACAATCACCGTAAATAATAGTTTACAATAGTACTTCCATTGACAATGCAGTCAAAATAAGATACATGGTGATGATTTGGTGAATGCAACGTTTCCTTGATAAATATGCCATGTAAGACTCCATGCACATAGCTTGTCTAACATATAAGCAAACAGCGGAAGACTTCTAGGGAACCTGAGGATAAACATGCTAACAAGTGTCAACACAAAGGTTGGTGAGTTCATAGTTTTGGTGTTTCGCATAATCTGTATATAAAGGTAGATCACAAGATTTCAGTTGTTTCATCTAGAAACGTTTATCAAAATATTCTACAAGATTGAGCACCCTGGTAACTAAACTTAACGTATATATAATTTGTACCCTTTGTATAATCATCTTAATAATACACGCAAACCAACGTGTACGCTTCTCAAATAGCATACGTCCGTTAAAAGGCTAGTGCTCTAGCTCGGACAGGGATATCAAGCCCTATGGATCCATATACTACTACTCGCGCCCACCAGTTCTTATAACTGGCAGTTACTAGTTACCAAAGCTAAGGGATTTTTGGTTCAAACTCAGTGTAGAATTTAGTATGTACTTGTATCCATTGTGTTTAAAATAAAGTGCATGTATTCTCAGCCCAAAAATATAGATTGCAAAAGCAATTAAAAAGGGAGCAAATGAAACTCACCTTAGCAGCATATAAAGTCGTTCACCAAAATATGACTGAAACTCGGATTACCAAATAACTGTAGTTCTCAACTTAGAGAACATATGTTGGTCAATAAATGTCTATTAAGCTAGGTCAGATCATAGTGTATCACAATCCTAATGCTCGAGATTGACATATAAAAGTTATCCAAAGTTGTTTCAAAAAGTCAATTTTGACCATAGTTTAACAAAACGAGACGTGCCTTATATAAGGATTCATTTACTCGGTTGATAATATTCAAAAATCTAATTTATCAATCTTACAGACAAGTTGTTTAGATATTAATTGCATATTCAAAAGCAATTCCAATTAACGTCAATTATAATTCAGTTGATCATATCTTTTAATCCGTTCATCGAAACTATTCGATATCTAAATGAAAAGTTATTGATTTTTCGCCAGCTTTTCAAAAACATGTATATCATAAACCTTTTACCAGTAATATATGTATTTAATTCGTGATCTATTATAAACTGTTTAACGATGAAATTTAGTATACAAGCATGTATAAATATATATACTCGAGCACTAGACATGTATACACTATTAATTTATAAAAGATAAAATATAAATGCTTACGTATCAATATTGTGATTCAATATTTCAGAAAAGTACGTAGAGGTAACGGAGATGATAAACACTAGGTTAAATATACCCCCGAACATTACTGTGACGACCCGTCCTTATCCACCTGAACGAAGTCATCAACATTTGGTCCCATTGCGATGATCGATTCCAAGTAATGTCCTTAAATTGAGCAAATGCACAGCGGAAGACTTAATTCGTACCTGAGAATAAACATGCTTTAAAGTGTCAACCAAAAGGTTGGTGAGTTCATAGGTTTATCTTAACAATAATTTCAATATATTAATAGAGCACAAGATTTCCGTTTATAAATATATGTACACTCGCAAGTGTATAAAAGTATTCTATAATTTGTAGGCACCCAGTAACAAGCCTTAACGTTCATGTTTTACCCTCTGAAAGTACACCAGATCAGGTGTGTTTAATATAACTTCAAAGTACTAAAGCATCCCATAGTAAGGATGGGGTTTGTCAGGCCCAATAGATCTATCTTTAGGATTCGCGCCTACCGTACATAGACAAGTAGTTTAATGTTACCAAGCTAAGGGTATATTTCTGGTTTAAACCCACGTAGAATTTGTTTTAGTACTTGTGCCTATTTCGTAAAACATTTATAAAACAGCGCATGTATTCTCAGCCCAAAAATATATATTGCAAAAGCAATTAAAAAGGGAGCAAATGAAACTCACCATACTGTATTTTGTAGTAAAAATACATAGAACGACATTGAACAAGTATAGGGTTGGCCTCGGATTCACGAACCTATATCAATTGTATATCTATTTAACCCATAGTAATTGAACAAATTTATATACTATTATTATTAATGATATATTTGTTATTTTAATGAATTATATGTTTCATTACATAATTAACTATATTTTTTTTATATAACTACTTAATATAAAATATCAATGTAGTTAGGTTATATGTATTAACTATATTTTTATAAAGATATTATTTCTTTGTTAAATTAATAATTATAGTAATACTACAATAATGATAACACTAATATTATTAATAATGATAATAAAAAGGATAATACTTATAACAATAATGAAATGATAACTTTAATAAAAATACTTTTGTTAATAATAATAATTTTAAAAATGATAATTTTAATGATAATATTAATAGTAATGTTAATAATAATAATAATAATAATAATAATAGTAATAATAATCCTAATACTAATAATACTTATATAATAATAATAATAATAATAATAATAATAATAATAATAATAATAATAATAATAATCATAATAATAATAAAAGAGTACAACCTTTGAAGAAACAAGCTTTAAAAATAAAACGCCACTGCCCGGGATCGAACCCGCGACCTCTCGTTCAAGACCAACACTACTAAACCATTGGACCGTTCATACATCTTGTCTCTATTCATCCGTTTAAATTTTAATATGTACGAATCTATATCATTAATTTATCACCTTCATGTACGTATTTCATGTATCATTTATATTTCCTTCGACATCATATCACTCAGCCCAACCAAAATCATATCGGTGATCTCGGCCCAAAATCATAAACTCTTCGGCCCTTTTAGAAGAAGAACCATGATCCGATTGTAATTGAGTTTGTGGTATCATTCGGGAGTTTTTTTTAAAAAAAAATATACAATAAACAGCTGGATGTGCTTTTGTGGGATTCATCTGTAACGTATTATCATCATTAAAATATTGTCATTTTATCAAATGTTATCCTCCAATCTCGCTCATTATCCTAATTCATCTCATCATCATTGTTTTGTAACATCTTTATCATGAATTCCCATCATCACCATCCTTGTCATCCTTTAATTAATAAAAGAAACCAAATTGTTGGGTGAGTGTATGTTTCGGTCCACATAAAAAAAATGGAACGTGCCTTAAAGTCTTGGGTAGGTCCTTGGCTTTATTAAAGTGAAGACTCAAGGTTTGCAGTAGTTTAAAAACGAAAATAGGACAGAAGGAAAGGAATAAATCGTGAAGAAGGTGAAGGTTACAGGAAATAAAATTTGTTGCAGCAACATCGACAGTTTGTAATATTTGTTCCAGGGTTGCAAGAGATCGTCGAATAGAAGAAAGAAAAATAAAAAAAATGGTGTGTTGGGTCATCTTTCAAGCGAAAACAGAAACTCAAATTGTAGTAGGTTTTTCGTTTGTAATGGGGTTAATGGTTGTTGAATCCAAAGCAGAAAGATATTAAAGTCGTTAATGGTGGTGTGGTAAGTGCAACATAAATCAATCCGTGCAGTTGGTTATGGTTCATATGGTTGGTTCGTTTTGTGGTGGTTCTTGATTTGTTTGAGTTACAAAACAGAAATTTTACGAAATAGAAACAAAAGTAAATGCAGGTTCGTTCATGGTGATCTTTGATTGTAGGTTGTGGTGATTGAAGTGGGGTTGTGACGATGACAGGAAGTGGTGGTGGCAATTTCAATAAGAGAAAGAATAGAGAAAACGTTGTTCGTAGTAGAGAAGTGGTTTTGTAGTATGAGGGTGTCCGATGGGCTGCCATACAAGAAGGAAAAATGTTTAGTGATGATAGGTTATAATGATCTCGAATGAGTATTGATCAAGATGATGGTGGTGTTTGTATTAGTGATCAAGTGGTTATGGGTTGTTTATCCTTCATATCATTGAACTAATGATTGAATGTATAGCAAGTTTAATCGACATCAATATTCATTCAAGAGATAAAAGACAGAAAAAATAAAGAAGATGGTGATGTGCAACGGATTTTGGAATGTTTTGTGAATTAAGTTTCGTGATTTGTACTAGTTTAAGAATAAGAATCATCAATTTAGCACAGTATGAAAGTGATATGAAATTGAAATTGATCATGTGTTTTTATATAACTCATTATTTAATTAACCAAACTCTAATAATAAAAATACTGATATAATGTGGCTGTATATATGTATATCTCAGTACATATGTATATATATATATATATATATATATATATATATATATATATATATATATATATTCTAGTATTACTTTAATTATTCTAATATTATCTTTCATTTTTGGGGTGTACCTTATTAATTCAGAGTTATATATATATATATATATATATATATATATATATATATATATATATATATATATATATATATATATATATATATACATATATATATATATATACATATATATATATACATATATATATATATATATATATATATATATATATATATATATATATATATATACACTTATATTTATTTATAATTAATTGTTTCTGAATCGCCGAGAGCAGTCGAAGGTCAATTGAATATATGAAACAGTTAAAACTTTTGAGATTCAGTTTAACAGACTTTGCTTATCGTATCGAAATCATATAAAGATTAAATTTAAATTTAGTCAGAATTTCCCGGGTCGTCACAGTACCTACCCGTTGAAGAAATTTCGTCCCGAAATTTGAGTGAGGTGGTCATGACTAACAATAAAAATGTCTTCATGATGAATATGAGTTGATAAATAGAGTTTTATCACCATTGAATAATTTGGATAAAACGATTCAATTACTTGAAGCGTATGAGTGAAACTATCACAAAAGATTGAGATAAGGTAATAGATATTCGTCTTTACTTTTGACGTAGTCACGTTTGAATTTAGAAATTAAGGTACGTCTTAACTTTTGACATAGTCACTGTTGAATTCCGGAATTCAAGGGAGTTGATGTCGTAGCGTGGGGTTACGAAATATACTATATTTTTAATACGGAATGCTACAAAATTTAACAAGTTTTAATTAAATATTTACAAAATGGATATACCAAAACCTTGCTACAACACAATAGGCAGTGTACCTAGTCGCGGAGTAGTATAGTTTTTAGTAAGTCCGGTTCGTTCCACAGGGAGACGGGCTTATGAAACACTTATTTTTATATAATTATATTTGTACAAAAATATATAAATATATATATAATAATATATAAAAGTGGGGGTTTTACCGTTTAATGACCGGTTTGTCGATTTATATTTTAAGCGAAGCGTATAGTAAATGACGATATTTAAATAACAATATAAAATAAATAACAATAATTGAAATGACAATAAATAAAAGTACGAGAAAAAATGAAATAAAATATATTATGCTTATTTAAACTTCCGTAACCATGATGTTTGACGTGTTGATTTTAGTTTTATGCCCATGGGTTAATTGTCCTTTGTCCTGGATTATTTAATCTGTCCGTCTGGTTTTTGTCCATAACAGTCCATCAGTCATAAATATAAAATGCGAGTGTCCTCGTCAAATTATTATTATACCCGAAGTTAAATATTCCAACTAATTGGGGATTCGAATTGTAACAAGGTTTTAATACTTTGTTTAATGAATACACCAGGTTATCGACTGCGTGTAAACCAAGGTTTTACTATTTTGTTAACAATTACACCAATTACCCTTGAATGTAATTTCACCCCTGTTTTAATTATTCTAGTGGCTATTAATCCATTCCCGTGTCCGGTTAAATGAACGATTATTCGTACATATAAATACCCCGCCCATCGTGTCCGATTGAGTGTATATGGTAATTTATAGGGACGCCCAATTGTAAATCTTTATATTAACATTAACAAACTTTCATTTAGTTAAACAAATATAAAGCCCATTAATAGCCCATAGTCTAATTTCCACAAGTGTCGTTCTTTTGTCCAAACCCCAATTATGGTACAAAATCCAATTACTCTGTATTTAATATTTAGTCCAACATCATGATTACTTTGGCTCAAATAAGCATAATAATAACTTAAGTACGAGACATTAATTTAAAAAGGAGAACATAGCTTACATTGATTATTTATCGCGTAGTGTTACACGGACAGAGCTCCGACTTTAAAAACCCGTAAAAATAACTTTTACATAACCCAAACTAATCTAATATAACACTAATCTATACTATATATACATATATATATTTATTTATATTATACTAGGGAGTATTATTATGTATTTGTGTGTGTGTCTCTAAAAACGAACGAAAACTGGCAAATTTATAGACCAGGCCTGATTCTGATCCTCATGCGACTCGCATGGGAAATAGCCTTCTGGCCATGCGAGTCGCATGGCCACCCTGGACAGCTCACATTGATTTGTCTCATAGATTGCCGACATAATATTAAATATAAATAAAATATAAATAATTTTAATAATTATTTATATATTATATTATATTTATATGCATAGTAGACTAGATATTTTTGGTCCGTTGCGTCGCGCGTTTCTTCTTGGCTCGGGTCCCGGTTCCGGATTTTCGGACGTCTTCGCGTATTATTTTATACCGTGTACTTTGCGTTCCGCAACTTGTACTCTTGTCATTTTTAGACGTTCTTCATCAATAATTTGAACCACTTTAATTGTATCTTGTACATTTGAGCATTTTGGACCTTTCCGTCTTCAATTCTTCATTTACGCCTTTTGTCTTCGCACTTATTAAATATAAACGAATATTACTTGAATATGGAACAATTACAACTAAAATCTTGTCTTTCTTGGGGGATAATGCTATGAAATATATGTTCCTTTTTAACCTTATCAATATCCCCACACTTGAGCGTTGCTTGTCCTCAAGCAATACAGTCTTGAAATAAAAACATACAAATCACTTCTTTATTCTTCACACTTTATACATCAGTGATTTTGATACGGCGGTATAAACAATGATAGTAACGATAGAACCATGGTTAAAGGTGGGTGTGTCATCCACAGTTGCCTTGGGTTTAGGTCAACGACACTTGCAATCAAATAGCCGATTTACTTTCGGTTTTCAAAGCAAAGTGCACATTTGAAAGGTGGTTTACAGTCCCACATGACTATAAAAATGTAGATCCTTAAGGAAATTGGATCTTTATGAAAACATTTGATCTTTTAAAAATTCAAGCTAGATTTTACCCTAGACAAGTTTTCTGATTTGATCCATCATCGGTGTTGCAAAATATATTTGTGGATCAATATTTTGGCTTAAAACTTTTAGGTTCGTGTAATCCACTGCTATCCCGGTATCGGAAGCACACATCCAGTTTACTTGTTCCGTATATTACCTTTCGGTAAACTACCGTCCGGTTGTAAAGGAAAGCGATGAACAAGAAACTGTTAAGGCAATGTCTAATGACATGCATTTGTTCATGGTCTAATTAACGTGTCGGATGCTAGAACTATCCTTGGTAGGAGCAATAGTAAAGATCATCCTTTGATTTTTCGGTCTGGCACAAGGTCCTGTCTTCGACCATGCTATGCAACCACCGTTCTTACGGTTGACACCCGATTTGGTTTAGGTGACCTAATGAATTCCAGGTGAATTCCTAGGATTTTACGTTCAATGGTAATGAACGCATTGAAAATGGGTTTTCAGAAAACAAATCGGTTTGTAATTTTTATCAAAATATTTTCTCGTTCAAGCTCGAGTTTAGATATCATCGAATTCCATGAGTTTGAATTCTCAATCTTTAAGGTCAATCTCAAGGATTGAGTAATATCAGGCTTAAAAGCTGATTTTTGATCTTTAAAGGAGATTATCCTTTCTGGGGATCTGATTCATTAGTCTTATCAAGCTAATTTGCACGGTGCCCCCCCATTGTACGAGATAAATCCTTCTCATGGTTAGGATAAATCTGACCACTTGGCGACCCTGTTTGATGCTGAGGTCCGTGGATTTCCAGCTGATTTTAGAGATGACTTTTCTAGATTTTTCGTCAACCTACAGCTGGTCTGGACGACAACTTCATGACCTAAATCAAGAAGCGCGTGTCTTTTTCGGAAGACTTTACTTCCTTTTAATGATGGAATTGATTCATCGTGTAGATCCATCTATTCTTTTTTTTCATCGGGTAAAATAGTTAATTTAGTTCAAAACAAAAACACCTGCTATAACTTTGTACAAACATGTGATAGATAGTTTTTTTAATTGAATAACTTGGTACATTCTCCCCACACTTAGTTTCTTTCTTTGCCTTTTTATTCTCCTTTATTCCATTTTAAATGAATTCAAGCGTTTTAGGTTGTTTCTCAATTTATGTCCTTTTAGAGGTAACGATAATTTCGGTATTAACACCTAGTTTTCATCGTTCATAAATATATATAAACATAATTTTGACTTCATTTAGTTGAAATTTTTTTAAATTTTCACAAAATTTGGCAAATAAACCAAGTGTAAAATCCGAGAGAATTTATAACCCTTCCCCACACTTAAGATCATGCAATGCCCTCATTTGCATGAAATCAGATCTAATTATAAATTCATGAGGGTGATTAGTGTAGAAAAGTGATTAAGAATACCTAGTTTGTACTTACAAAGCTCGTCGAATGATAGATGGCGCGCCTCATCGTTCATTCCTTCTTATTTTATCACACATGTTTTTCTTCAAAAATGGTTGCTTTTCTGAACTGTTTGCTAATTTTTGAAAATGCGTATTTTACCCTAAGTTATCATGCGTGTTTATTAACGAGTTATGCACTAACCCGAACCCCTAATTTAACGTTAAGTGGGGTTAGACTTCCCCACACTTTAGCTGACGATATGTGAAGTCGGTGGAATAAGTTCCACGAATTAAAATAGTGAGCCAGTTATTTATATCTCGGGTGGTGTATAATATATCAATGGGTTTAAAGTTTAGACTCACCCGAACGTCACTACTTAATTCTTTTTTAAGTGTAGCTTTTAGTAAATGGATATGTCTCTTTTCTGGTTCTTGGTCAAATGGATCGATATACACCGACATACTTATATCTATAGGGTGGACAATTTCTAATATTTCCTTCCCTTCATTCTCGGAATCAAAGGTTTCACCTCTATTACCCAATTGGGTGAAATCCGAGGTGTCATTATCTATTACAGCTCGTGGTTCATCTTCAGTAGATGACTCGTCTATTGAGAATATTGGGTTAGGAGGTTGTGGAATGGTGAAGTTCGGTTTGGTCTCGGGGGTAAAATTTTCAACGTTATCGTTTTCCCAAGAGTACCAATTTGTTACCCTTACATCTTCTTCGTCGGTAGAGGCTAATGTGTCGATATGTTGTGAAATTGGTAAGGCTGAATAAGAATTATCATCGGGATAGTTGGTGATTTCGGAGCTCTCGAATTCATCAAAATTCGATGATATGAGATTTTCTTGCACAATACTCCTCAGATCAACAGGTGTGTAGTCTGATAGAGTTTCAGCTTGCCGGTTTACAAACTCGCTCATTTGTTCATTTTGAGCATCGAGTTCTTCGAGTTTGATTTTCATATGATCTAAAGAATTTTCGGACACGTAATTTTCCTCGTCTTCTGGTTGTTGAGTTTCGATAAATTCTTGGGAATAATCCCAGTTTGAATTGCGTTCTTCGTAATCGCTCCATTCAGGTTCTGTGGGTACGTAATTTTCCATAGGAACATAATAGTAACATTCCCATGTTGAGTTATAATCTCCACAGATTTCACAACCAGTTATTGTTTCGTCGTTCGCGATCCAAGATTGACTGACCGAATTGTCATCAACACTCATTTGAGAGTATTGATTTAATTGATTTCGGAGTTCAAAAAGAGTTTCCAAGGCTTTGTTTTCAAATTTTTCCATTTTATTGCGATGGCCAAATTTTAGCTACAATGTGGTGCATTCACGAATTATCCTATTAGTTATAAAAAATAGAAAAACTTATCTAAGTTGTCCAATTAATAGACTTTTCTGATTTTTGCCCACGTTTCGAATAGCCAAAAGATGCAGCAGGTAGCCAGGACCCTTTAAATCGGAAGCCCACAACTAGCCACTAACAAATCCAACTATTACTACGAACCAGAAAAATGTCAACGTCCATTAATTTAACCACTTAAATAATTTTTCTTTCCGTTTGAGAATTAGATAAGAAGTAGAGAAAATTTCTAAGTCCTAAAAACTAGAGTGTCGAGAAAATAGAAAGAAATAGATTGCGCGTCGAAAAGTGTCGAAAAATAAAAAGGTAGAAAAATAGACGTCGAAAAATAAAAGTAAGAAAGTCGTACGAAAAATGGCGTCGCAAAATTCTAAAGCACCTAAATCTTAGTCTAAGGAATAAGTACTTAAGGGATTTTACGGCAAACCTAAAAATCTAGAAATATAAAAATAAACTACGGCAAAATCTATATTTAAAACTAAGTACGAACGACAAAATACAAATATTACGCTAAACGACTAAAAGATACAAAATATAAAAATATATAAAAAGTTGAGAAAAAGAATAATTTTTATAAAAAAAAATAATATTATTTTTATATTATTATTTATTAAAGATATTAATTTATATATTAATAAAACTAATTAAAAGTAAAATACAAATTAATTAAGAATTAAAACTAATTAATATTAAATTAATAAACTAATTAGGGTTTATATTAATAATAATAAATAAAATACCGTATTTAATGCGAAAGTAGGGTTGTATGTGGCCCTGTCAGACCCCTCATGCGACTCGCATGGGGTTCAGGCTAAGGGTCATGCGAGTCGCATGACCTCCAGAGCCGGTTCAAATGAGGGGGGTCAAATGACAGGCTCAACCGTATTATTTATATTTATTTATATTTTCTGTTTTAAATATTAAATAAAATATATATATAATTTAAATAAAAACTTAATATTTTTATAAAACTAAAAATAGAAATATTTGATAATTTTATAAATAAAAATCTTAAAATTATATAAAAATATATATATATTTTTTTTCTTTTCGGTTTTAATTTTTTAAATTTTTAGATTTTTAAATTTTTTAATTTTTAGGATTTTATATTGTTTTTCTAAAAATAATAAATATATATATACAAAAATGAAAAATAGATAGTTTCGCCGACTCCCCGGCAGCGGCGCCAAAAACTTGATGTCGTAGCGTGGGGTTACGAAATATACTATATTTTTAATACGGAATGCTACAAAATTTAACAAGTTTTAATTAAATATTTACAAAATGGATATACCAAAACCTTGCTACAACACAATAGGCAGTGTACCTAGTCGCGGAGTAGTATAGTTTTTAGTAAGTCCGGTTCGTTCCACAGGGAGACGGGCTTATGAAACACTTATTTTTATATAATTATATTTGTACAAAAATATATAAATATATATATAATAATATATAAAAGTGGGGGTTTTACCGTTTAATGACCGGTTTGTCGATTTATATTTTAAGCGAAGCGTATAGTAAATGACGATATTTAAATAACAATATAAAATAAATAACAATAATTGAAATGACAATAAATAAAAGTACGAGAAAAAATGAAATAAAATATATTATGCTTATTTAAACTTCCGTAACCATGATGTTTGACGTGTTGATTTTAGTTTTATGCCCATGGGTTAATTGTCCTTTGTCCTGGATTATTTAATCTGTCCGTCTGGTTTTTGTCCATAACAGTCCATCAGTCATAAATATAAAATGCGAGTGTCCTCGTCAAATTATTATTATACCCGAAGTTAAATATTCCAACTAATTGGGGATTCGAATTGTAACAAGGTTTTAATACTTTGTTTAATGAATACACCAGGTTATCGACTGCGTGTAAACCAAGGTTTTACTATTTTGTTAACAATTACACCAATTACCCTTGAATGTAATTTCACCCCTGTTTTAATTATTCTAGTGGCTATTAATCCATTCCCGTGTCCGGTTAAATGAACGATTATTCGTACATATAAATACCCCGCCCATCGTGTCCGATTGAGTGTATATGGTAATTTATAGGGACGCCCAATTGTAAATCTTTATATTAACATTAACAAACTTTCATTTAGTTAAACAAATATAAAGCCCATTAATAGCCCATAGTCTAATTTCCACAAGTGTCGTTCTTTTGTCCAAACCCCAATTATGGTACAAAATCCAATTACTCTGTATTTAATATTTAGTCCAACATCATGATTACTTTGGCTCAAATAAGCATAATAATAACTTAAGTACGAGACATTAATTTAAAAAGGAGAACATAGCTTACATTGATTATTTATCGCGTAGTGTTACACGGACAGAGCTCCGACTTTAAAAACCCGTAAAAATAACTTTTACATAACCCAAACTAATCTAATATAACACTAATCTATACTATATATACATATATATATTTATTTATATTATACTAGGGAGTATTATTATGTATTTGTGTGTGTGTCTCTAAAAACGAACGAAAACTGGCAAATTTATAGACCAGGCCTGATTCTGATCCTCATGCGACTCGCATGGGAAATAGCCTTCTGGCCATGCGAGTCGCATGGCCACCCTGGACAGCTCACATTGATTTGTCTCATAGCTTGCCGACATAATATTAAATATAAATAAAATATAAATAATTTTAATAATTATTTATATATTATATTATATTTATATGCATAGTAGACTAGATATTTTTGGTCCGTTGCGTCGCGCGTTTCTTCTTGGCTCGGGTCCCGGTTCCGGATTTTCGGACGTCTTCGCGTATTATTTTATATCGTGTACTTTGCATTCCGCAACTTGTACTCTTGTCATTTTTAGACGTTCTTCATCAATAATTTGAACCACTTTAATTGTATCTTGTACATTTGAGCATTTTGGACCTTTCCGTCTTCAATTCTTCGTTTACTCCTTTTGTCTTCGCACTTATTAAATATAAACGAATATTACTTGAATATGGAACAATTACAACTAAAATCTTGTCTTTCTTGGGGGATAATGCTATGAAATATATGTTCCTTTTTAACCTTATCAGGAGTTAAAAGAAAATCTTGGAAATCTATAAGATCTGATTCTTCGAGATTTAAGGAAATTAGGATATCTTTAATTAAATGCGATGATCTGTCCCGATTACGACGTCTGATATTTCCAGTATAAATTTACCTTTTCCGTTCCATTAGTTTTCACCACTTCTATATTCAATTACTAAATTCAAAAGATTGTGAAAATGCTTAATCCAATTCTGATTCTTGTTTTTATCCTCACTATCGCAACAATCATTCTCCTTTTCCAATTACCACCGGAGGAATCTATTTCTTCTACTTCGCCCTTGGGGTTATAATGTTTTTAATTCTTCCGTGTCTTTATGTTGCGATAAACATTGATATACACGGTTTGTAATTCCTGTGTTTGTGATCGGCTTTATATTTTCCTTTATTTTTCGGAGCTCCATGCTCTTGTTTTCTCTTCCCGACTCCAAGTCAAGCGAATAATGGTCTAGAATTCGTAGATATAGAGTTTCGAATGATTATAATGTTCTAAGCAGGGTGGAACGTGATAGCACGATTTGATTTTCAAATTTATCAAAATTACAGAAGATAGAACTATCAAGAATATATTCTTCTTGGTATGTTCGGAGGTTATGTGAAATGAAAGAGTTATGTAACATGACACGTGATGATGGTATAATCTACTGTGAACCATCATCACGTTTCATTAGAAACTCAGCATGACTTACTGTAATATAATTACGTTGGCCAAGCGCCATTATATTATACTAACTCATGCTTCAATTCCCAACACTTCTCCACAATTCATTCATAATTTATACTTAGATTTTACAGAAGTTTCCAATATAATAAAATACAGAAAGCACGAAGAGGTAGATAATTTCGGACAAGAATATTTACGAAAATATCCTCAGAAATATCGAAGATATTTATGATGATATTTTGGAATTTCTAAGTTCGAAGGTTGATGAAGAAAAATCTTCAGAAAAATTTTAACATGACTTCGGAGCAAGATATTCTCTAAAGATTTCATCGGATCCAGAATTATTTGGATTCTTTGAATATAGAGTTTGGTCCTTGTATTTGTCCTTGGTCTTCTTCATGGTTAGCTCAATCCGTTTTTCAGTACTAAATTTCTATCGAGCGTTCTCAACATTCTATTTATTGTCAAACTTTTGGCCATTTAGACCATCTACAACATGCTACTTCGTCAGCATTTTCAAAGTTAACGGATCTGGATCATCGGTTATCAAACCGAGGGTTTTCAAGAATATTGAAGGTTTTTAGATGATTAAACGCTGATGATGATCGTCAAGATACAAAGGATGTTTAAGATGAAATCAAGTGGCAAACTTGGAGAATTGTTTAGTTTCATATGTTATAATCAATATTTTAATTCATTTTAATTGTCCAATGTTATTAGTCCATAGTCGATAGTCCACAGTTTACAGTCCAATAATTCATATATAATTTAATTTATAATATTCGAATTAAGTAATACGTATCATGACCCGTATACATCTCAGACTCGATCACAACTCAAAGTATATATATTATTGTAGAATCAACCTCAACCCTGTATAGCTAACTCCCGCATTACTGCATATAGAGTGTCTATGGTTATTCCAAATAATATATATATATATGTGTCGATATGATATGTCAAAACCTTGTATACGTGTCCCGATATTTAAAGTGCGTAAAATAAATAACAGAAATTAAATGACGATAAATTAAATGCGTAAAGTAAATAACAAAAATTAAAAGACGATAAATAAAATTGCGAGAATATAAATTGCGATAAATAAGCTGCGATAAAATAAAATGTAATACGGAATTAACAGTTAGCTAGGAACAATTAGCTAGGATCTTGTTAGCGTGGTTTCTTAACAAAATTTCATATCGTTAATTAGTCTGTTTCTAATCAATTTTTATTGTGTCCATTATTTCTTCATTATGCCACTTGTTGGATTCTGAGAGATCAAAATCCAAATATCAAATTGAATTTGAATGAAAAATAGTTATTCTTTGGTGAACGGATACGTATATTGGTGATTGTAAATAGAATAGTAAATGATCGTTGAATCAAATTCGAAGAACGTACAGTGTAACTTATTAATGTGAAATCTAAATATTCCTCGGGTATTACCCACCCGTTAAAATATTTTCACCATTAACAATTTGTACAAAAGAATTTTTAATTACAATCTTTATGAAAACATATACATATATATTTTCTTCAGATGTAATTATGGATTAAATGAGTTAATATAATATTAATCTCATTTGATTTACTGTTAGAATAAGAATATATAATCTCTAAAACATTAGAGATTACAAAATCGCCATGTCGAACGAAGATAAAATAGATAGAACGATACGAAGTACGATGATTATATTCCAGGTACAGAATGAGATATTGAGGCATGGATTGTTGATGGTACTGGTATTGATGTTGATGGTACTGTTGGTGCCGTTGATGTTGCTGAAGCTGGTACGTTTTGCACCATATTTTTCAAGGCTACAACTCGGGCGCATAGTTCGTTGACTTATTACTCCGGGATGATTGTCTGTAAGAACGGGCGAATGAATAAAGTTTAGAATTTTAGATAGAATATAATCATGGTGAGATATTCGGGAAATAAGGGTGAAAATGGTGTTTCGGACTGGTTCACCGGTAAGTACTTCGGGTTCTTCGTCAAGAGGCAAATTCGGTTAGTGAAAAGGATCGCCTTCTTCGCGTCTCCATTGATTAAGTCGACTACGAACCCATCAGATGAATTGGGGATGGATGATTGGTTGATTCATTCTGGTGACTCTGCTTTCGGAGCTCGAGTGAAACTCTATGTCAGAATAGCTGTCGGAATAACTATCGGAATAGCTATCGGAATCTAAAGGACTCGAACTGGTTGAGGGATTCATCTCGTACGATCAGATGAAGGATTTTCGATAAGAAATAGAATAGGATGTAGATTAGTACACTGCAATACATAATTTACATATGCATATGTAATACTAAAATCCCATAAATTACGGAGGAATCTACGGAAGCTGTCAAGCAAAGTCTACAGTAACAGCTACGCTAAGATGTGAATTAGCAGATATGCTAAGATATGAATTTTGTCTATACACTAAACTTGCAATCAATGCAATAAGATGTGTCTAGACTAAAGATGATAAGCAGGTAATTTCCTAAGGATGATAAACAGATGATTTCCGACAAAAATGTTAAGCAAAACTTTTGACATGCAGACACGGTCGAAGTCCAGACTTACCAATGCATTCTAACGACTATCAGTTAGTTACACTAATGCAAGACCTAGTTCACTAAGACCACCGCTCTGATACCACCTGTGACGACCCGTCCTTATCCACCTGAACGAAGTCATCAACATTTGGTCCCATTGCGATGATCGATTCCAAGTAATGTCCTTAAATTGAGCAAATGCACAGCGGAAGACTTAATTCGTACCTGAGAATAAACATGCTTTAAAGTGTCAACCAAAAGGTTGGTGAGTTCATAGGTTTATCTTAACAATCATTAAAATATATTAATAGACCACAAGATTTCCGTTTATAAATATATGTACACTCGCAAGTGTATAAAAGTATTCTATAAGTTGTAGGCACCCAGTAACAAGCCTTAACGTTCATGTTTTACCCTCTGAAGTACACCATATTAGGTGTGTTTAATATAACTTCGAAGTACTAAAGCATCCCATAGTAAGGATGGGGTTTGTCAGGCCCAATAGATCTATCTTTAGGATTCGCGCCTACCGTACATAGACAAGTAGTTTAATGTTACCAAGCTAAGGGTATATTTCTGGTTTAAACCCACGTAGAATTTGTTTTAGTACTTGTGCCTATTTCGTAAAACATTTATAAAACAGCGCATGTATTCTCAGCCCAAAAATATATATTGCAAAAGCAATTAAAAAGGGAGCAAATGAAACTCACCATACTGTATTTTGTAGTAAAAATACATAGAACGACATTGAACAAGTATAGGGTTGGCCTCGGATTCACGAACCTATATCAATTGTATATCTATTTAACCCATAGTAATTGAACAAATTTATATACTATTATTATTAATGATATATTTGTTATTTTAATGAATTATATGTTTCATTACATAATTAACTATATTTTTTTTATATAACTACTTAATATAAAATATCAATGTAGTTAGGTTATATGTATTAACTATATTTTTATAAAGATATTATTTCTTTGTTAAATTAATAATTATAGTAATACTACAATAATGATAACACTAATATTATTAATTAATAATGATAATAAAAAGGATAATACTTATAACAATAATGAAATGATAACTTTAATAAAAATACTTTTGTTAATAATAATAATTTTAAAAATGATAATTTTAATGATAATATTAATAGTAATGTTAATAATAATAATAATAATAATAATAATAATAATAATAATAGTAATAATAATCCTAATACTAATAATACTTATATAATAATAATAATAATAATAATAATAATAATAATAATAATAATAATAATAATAATAATAATAATAATAATAATAATTCTAATAATCATAATAATAATAAAAGAGTACAACCTTTGAAGAAACAAGCTTTAAAAATAAAACGCCACTGCCCGGGATCGAACCCGCGACCTCTCGTTCAAGACCAACACTACTAAACCATTGGACCGTTCATACATCTTGTCTCTATTCGTCCGTTTAAATTTTAATATGTACGAATCTATATCATTAATTTATCACCTTCATGTACGTATTTCATGTATCATTTATATTTCCTTCGACATCATATCACTCAGCCCAACCAAAATCATATCGGTGATCTCGGCCCAATATCATAAACTCTTCGGCCCTTTTAGAAGAAGAACCATGATCCGATTGTAATTGAGTTTGTGGTATCATTCGGGAGTTTTTTTTTATAAAAAAAATATACAATAAACAGCTGGATGTGCTTTTGTGGGATTCATATGTAACGTATTATCATCATTAAAATATTGTCATTTTATCAAATGTTATCCTCCAATCTCGCTTATTATCCTAATTCATCTCATCATCATTGTTTTGTAACATCTTTATCATGAATTCCCATCATCACCATCCTTGTCATCCTTTAATTAATAAAAGAAACCAAATTGTTGGGTGAGTGTATGTTTCGGTCCACATAAAAAAAATGGAACGTGCCTTAAAGTCTTGGCTAGGTCCTTGGCTTTATTAAAGTGAAGACTCAAGGTTTGCAGTAGTTTAAAAACGAAAATAGGACAGAAGGAAAGGAATAAATCGTGAAGAAGGTGAAGGTTACAGGAAATAAAATTTGTTGCAGCAACATTGACAGTTTGTAATATTTGTTCCAGGGTTGCAAGAGATCGTCGAATAGAAGAAAGAAAAATAAAAAAAATGGTGTGTTGGGTCATCTTTCAAGCGAAAACAGAAACTCAAATTGTAGTAGGTTTTTTGTTTGTAATGGGGTTAATGGTTGTTGAATCCAAAGCAGAAAGATATTAAAGTCGTTAATGGTGGTGTGGTAAGTGCAACATAAATCAATCCGTTCAGTTGGTTATGGTTCATATGGTTGGTTCGTTTTGTGGTGGTTCTTGATTTGTTTGAGTTACAAAACAGAAATTTTACGAAATAGAAACAAAAGTAAATGCAGGTTCGTTCATGGTGATCTTTGATTGTAGGTTGTGGTGATTGAAGTGTGGTTGTGACGATGATAGGAGGTGGTGGGGGCGATTTCAATAAGAGAAAGAATAGAGAAAACGTTGTTTGTAGTAGAGAAGTGGTTTTGTAGTATGAGGGTATCCGATGGGCTGCCATACAAGAAGGAAAAATGTTTAGTGATGATGGGTTATAATGATCTCGAATGAGTATTGATCAAGATGATGGTGGTGTTTGTATTAGTGATCAAGTGGTTATGGGTTGTTTATCCTTCATATCATTGAACTAATGATTGAATGTATAGCAAGTTTAATCGACATCAATATTCATTCAAGAGATAAAAGACAGAAAAAATAAAGAAGATGGTGATGTGCAACGGATTTTGGAATGTTTTGTGAATTAAGTTTCGTGATTTGTACTAGTTTAAGAATAAGAATCATCAATTTAGCACAGTATGAAAGTGATATGAAATTGAAATTGATCCTGTGTTTTTATATAACTCATTATTTAATTAACCAAACTCTAATAATAAAAATACTGATATAATGTGGCTGTATATATGAATATCTTAGTACATATGTATATATATATATATATATATATATATATATATATATATATATATATATATATATATATATATATATATATATATATATATATATATATATATATATATATATATATATATATTCTAGTATTACTTTAATTATTCTAATATAATCTTTCATTTTTGGGGTGTACCTTATTAATTCAGAGTTATATATATATATATATATATATACACACACACACACACACTTATATTTATTTATAATTAATTGTTCGTGAATCGTCGAGAGCAGTCGAAGGTCAATTGAATATATGAAACAGTTCAAACTTTTGAGATTCAGTTTAACAGACTTTGCTTATCGTATCGAAATCATATAAAGATTAAATTTAAATTTAGTCAGAATTTCCCGGGTCGTCACAATTACCCATAACCTCCTTGGCAATAACCCATAATTTCCTTAGTTCTATCCCGCTCGAAAAACCATTTTGAAAGTGATACGCTCAAGACCTCGTCGTAGTATTTTATGTATAATATTAATACTACTAATAATAATAATATTAATAATAATATTAATCTTAATAATAATAATAATAATAATAATAATAATAAATATAATAAATAATACGGAGGAAGAAACTGGAAACCAGCTCGAGCTTTTATAGGATTTTGGCCTGCTACAGTACCCCCATGCGATCGCATGAGTTTTCAGTGTTTTTGCCATGCGATCGCATGGCCGCCTTATCCGTTTTTGTTTGCTAGTTTGTCGACATCAAATAGTGTTTACCGTAGCAAATAGTGTTACTGTAGCAAATAGTGTTTACTGTAGCAATAGTGTTTTATTGTAGCAAGTCGTTTTCACTGAAGTACTGTAGCAAAGTACGGTTTCACTGTAGTAAATAGTATTTTACTGTAGCAAAGTACGTTTTCACTGTAGCAAATAGTGTTTTACTGTAGCAAATAGTGTTTTACTGTAGCAAAGTCAGTTTTACTGTAGCAAATAGTGTTTTACTGTAGGAAAGTCGTTTTTACTTGTACATATATATATATATATACATACATATAACTGTTCATGAATCGTCGAGAGTAGTCAAAGGTAATTGTATATATGAAACAGTTCTAAAATTTTGAGACTCAATCTAACAGACTTTGTTTAACGTGTCAAAATAAAAAAAAATCGTATAGAGAATTGGTTTAAATAAGTCGAAATTTTTCGGGTCATCACACCATCCACCTTTAATATATACATATCACATAAATGCACTAACGAGTTATTTTTTTATTTTATTTTTTTGCTTTTGACTCTTGCTTACTACAACCATTTATTCTCTACTTTACTCTCGATATAAACGAGATTATATGACTAGATATATATACACATAGACTTTGCAAAAACCATAAAACCCACCACTTTAATTATTCGTTCCTGTTACAAGTTTCAATCAATTACATCTATCTATTTCTTTACATATATATAATCATATATGCATAACACTTAACTCCAAAAATATTTTGATACTTCTACAATCGAACCCCACAACACCAAATTTTCTTTTGCTACTTACGTCATCAAATACAAATAAGTTTTGTTGTTTTGTTTTTGATCAAAGAATCATTTGACATCCTTTACTTCTCTTTTTGTGTAACAACCAGAACCCACTACAATCATATATGGAATATTTATATACACATAACTATACATATACAGTTGATGAAAGTGATGTCTGACCTTGTTTGTTACAAGTCACCATCTAATCTAAATAAGATTTACATGTGTATATATGCTTGTGACCGAGAGAGATATAAACAATCATCTCTCCTGTAACGACCCAACCCGTTAACCATCCTAAAACGTGCCACAAAAAAAAAAAATTCTGAAACAGTTGATCTGGACGGCGTCCAAAAGCTTGGACGGCGTCCAGCTCTTAAGACTGGGACGGCGTCCAGACATCTGGGACGGCGTCCAGATGTACTAAAACATTCTGATCAGTTTTTCGAACTCACGCGGGCGAAAACCCGCTTCCCGACACTTTTAAACCAAAACACTTTCACAATATATTACAATAGTTTAAACTAAGAGTTTTTCACAATAAAAACCGAGTTTTACGACACCGGGCCCACATCGACCCAAAATACCATAAGTGACTATTTCGACCCATTAGTTTATACAAAAACATAGACCGAGCATGGGATTGGGGACACGCTACTCAATCCTAATCAAATCCAAAAGCAAGTCTTCTAAAGCAAACTACGCAAGCCCACTAGTCCCCGCGCTTACCCGAGCTACCACATCCATGCAATCTATAAAAATGTAAACAACGAGAGGGTAAGCTAACGCTTAGTGAATGAGAATATACTACATACATATATATGCATAAAATGAAATGCGCATCGCTAACACACAAATACGAGCCACATACCGCAATCCAAGCATAACTAAGCAATGTTATACCTAACGTACCACCAAGTCAAACCGCAAGATTAGTTACAACAATATAAGTAAATACGCGTACATAAATGGGTAACCAAACTACAAGGTTAACCCCTTAACCTCAATCATACGAACATTGGCCGAACAACCCGAGCCTTAGTGAATTCGCACAACCCGAAATTCACTTCTCTACCAATTCAACAACCGAGGTTGGCCGAACTACCCGAGCCTTAATGAATTCGCACAACCCGAAATCCATCACCTCATAAAAGGATGACCGAACAACCCGAGTCATCATGAATCCGCACTACCCGAGATTCACTTTCCAAATACCAAAACCCACAGTCACGGGATTATAAAATCCACCACATCGGGGTTATCCACATCACAACAATATCAACCCTTCGCCATTGGGGTTATAACATCCACATCACAACCGCGTGTGATCACGTACACTCAAAATGTGTACCACGTCAAAGGTGGTCAACCAAAACGCACAACCGTGCCAATTGGACTCATACACAAGTCCATCAATCCACCTATATGTGAAGTGAGCTCTATAGCCGAGAATCACTTCACCCGACCCGCACCCATCCTACACATACATATGCATATAGGATATTAACACTCACCTTGTCGCCTTGATGAATGCTTCCAAATAATCCGCAACTCGTCAATGGAACGTACCTATTCCATTATCACAATACAATCAACGCAATTAGGGTTGACTTACAAACCAACCCAATTGACCCTTAGTGCAAATTCGACCCATTTGCACTTCCAAGCACAAAACGCGCCCAAAATAACCAATATCCACTAACACGAGTGAAAATGGTCCTAACACACCGATTAAGCCCGAACACAAGTGTTAAACACGTGTCATACCCATTTTGACACCAAAACCCTAATTTGACCCATTTCAAAATTAGGCAACCAAACACACCCAAAAGTGTTCCAACACTTCCATAATCACTAAACCTAGTGATTAAACTCAAGATCAAACCCTAATCAAGGCTAAAACGTCAACCAACCCAAAACCCGCCAAGTGACAAGATTAACAAGTCACCATGAACCTACTTCATCATCTAAAAGGGTTTCACAACAATCTAGCTCAAAACCCTAACTTGAACATCAAATCTAACAAATGAAATTCGGAGTTTGAGCTTACCAATACCACCACAAAGTAGCTAGGAGCGAGATGAACAACTTTAGAACCCGAGATTTTGCGAGAATCCGACTCCTTCTTCTCCAAATCCACCTCTCTCTCTCTAGAACTTCTCCTCTCTCTCTAAATAATGTTGGGAGTGTTTGTGAAGATGAAATATGATCCACAAATGACCAAGGAACCAGCCTTGAAGGCTCTAAACCAGCATCCAAGTGATTTTACCATTTTACCCCCTTTAAAATAATTAAAACAGCTGGCCCGACAGACCATTTGGACGGCGTCCCAAACTTTGGACGGCGTCCCACCTTTTGTTGCTGGACGGCGTCCCCCCTATCGGGACGGCGTCCCACCTTTTGTTGCTGGACGGCGTCCCCCCTATCTGGACGGCGTCCCGACCTACTGCAAAATCAGAAACAAAAACAGGGTGTTACAACTCTCCCCCACTTAGAATCGATCACGTCCTCGTGATCCTCGATACTTAACCAAACGGACCACACTCCACGGTCCTCAACATAAGTCCCAATCCGACTTTCCTTGTCAACTCTTCCCAAGGAATCACCTTTAACAACTAGAATCGTCTCCCGCGATTTATCAAACCCACTATCCGAGCACTAAAACCATGCTCACTCCCTATCATCGGGAAAACTCAACCAATTTCGGACCGAGATATCAATCCCCTAGCGTATCCTTACCGAGTACAATGCTAAAAGTAACCAAGTCAACCTAAGGTCAACAACACGAAACGATGGAGACCGAACCAAACGAATCCTTACGGATAACACCAATCACTAAACATCCCTTGTAGTGCGCAATACGACCCATACACAACTACCGTAACATCATAACAAACGGTTAAAACCGATAGCGCCCAAAACGACTATGGCAATGCTAATCCAAAGGTGTACCAAAATCGACAATTCGTCACACCTGTAACAACATGTGAGCGAAGCACGGCTATCGCATCACTAATCCCACAACATGGTTCTCACGACCCCACCATCGGTGTATAAATCAACCGATAGTTCACACAACATGGTCCTTACGATCCCACCATTGGTGCATAAAATAACCAATAGATCAAACCAAATGGTCCTTACGACCCCACCATCGGCGTGTAAAACAACCGATAGATCACAACTCAACATGGCCGAAACAACCTGAGCCTGAACACATATGGAGGATGGTCGAAACAACCCGAACCTTAGTGAATTCGCACAACCCGAAATTCACCTACCCAATCCATATATCTCACAACGAAATGACCGCACAACCCGAGTCATCGTGAATACGCGCAACCCGATATTCACTACCACCGCCACATAGTATAACCGAGGATGGCCGTACAACCCGAGCCTTAGTGAATCCGAACTACCCGACATTCACTACCTCAAACTATGAGTCCAACCAACAGGGACAATCGTACTACCCGAAATATTGTGAATACGAACAACCCGATATTCACGTCCCGCAACACAACTCAGGAATGGTACTCGCATTTCCCACCGGTACTCGCATTTCCCGATAATGTTACACCATACGACATAACACTACTCCCTTGATGAAGTCAGCGGACTCGAAGATCATGCTTCACCAATCAACAACCATGATGAAGTCAGCGGACCCTAAAGGTCATGCTTCACCAATCTCAATACCGGATGAAGTCATCGGACTCCGAAAGTCATGCTTCACCGATATAACACCTCGCTCATGATGAAGTCAGCGGACCCCGAAAGTCATGCTCCACCAATCACGTACTACCATGATGAAGTCAGCGGACCTCGAAGGTCATGCTTCATCAATCAACGCCCTTTTGGCCTCGAACAACGAGTAGTGTAACATCGCGCTCTGCTACGCCATAGTGAATCCTAACGGATACCACTAACCATTCACACACTCGAGCAAGAACCACCTATATCAAACATAGGCACAAAACAATAATTCTCTAGAAGAGAATCCGACACACACCTCCCTTAACCGAAGGATTTCACCTTGCTCACCAAACACGTCCATTATCTCTCAACGAGATTTACCACATTACCACCTTGGTGATAATTCAAATCCAAACCATAAGTACAATTTATCCAAAATTGTACTCTACCACAAACCGACCAAACTAGGTCCCAACACAATTTTCGGATCTTACTAAAATGTCATCCGAAATCTCACACTAAAACTTCCTCGGGCGGAAGTGCAACTCCCCCACTTGGAACTACGTTCCAATGTCACAACCCGTATAACCGTACAATGCTACCAAAGGTAGACTTTACCAACAATTGGGTTCACACGACCCATCACCATTCCTTGCTCCAACCTTGAGCATACGAAGGATTTTAAACTATCCTTAAACACTTCAAACGAGAGGTGTACCACAAATTACACAACTACACTCTCGCAATCATCCAATTGCTATAGCTTGTCAACTTCACCTAGTCACTCATGTACTTAAGGGTTTCATCTCGGTACCCTAAGTACAATGTAACCACAACACAATCGGAGTCGAACAACACGCTAGTAGGTATGAAAGAGGTACCTAATTTCGCGTCACGTAGACTCCTTTATCAACATACATCGAGATTCAAAACACTCGATCTCAAGGGTTCCAACCACCCGACGAACCTCACGGTTCACCAATCTCAACACAAAAGCGTACATGCGCTTATCAACCGAACACCAAAACCCATTTCCATGGTTTGGTAGAAACATTTCCCACATACTAAGGAATGCTTGGTTACACCAAGTCTTATGCCCTTCGTCCAAAAATCAATCATTACCATAGGGTAGTTCCATTAGGAACGTCACCCTTAACAATAACATGCACAACACAATGCAATAACAAAACCGAACTTGAACGCCACATAAATAAATATTCAAATGACATATTTATTAAAATGAAACGTACTTCAACGTCTCCTTACGGCATTCTCCGCCAGCTCGGGACAATCCGGCTTGCGATGCCCCTCCTTATGACAATAGTAGCACATCCCGTCATCACTTCTTGGCATTGTGCACTCCCACAACTTGTGGCCCCTAATACCACAATTGAAACATCTAGGTGCACGAGAATCCACCGTGCCTTTTCCCACATTACCCGTACTCGCACTTGCACCCTTATCTTTCTTACCCGGGGCGCCGTACGAATCAACCCGAACCTTACTTGAAGGTTCACACATCTTTGATCGCGTATACGACTCGAAACCTCTAGCCAAGTCGTATAATTCCGCAAACGATTTCGCTTGACCCCGGCTAATTTTACTTTTCAAGTCATCATTCAAGGTCCGATAGAAATCCCCCATCAACAAGCGATCGTTTCCCAAATACTCCGGGCAAAAACGAGCCTTCGACATAAAGGTCGTCTTGAGAGTATTCAAGTCCATAGATCCTTGTCGCAAATTTCGCAAGTCATTACGTAATTCCCACAAATCGGCCGAAGTCCGGAACTCCTCAAAGAATTCCTCCTTAAACTCGTCCCACGATAAAGCCATAAATGTCTCGCCACCGACAAGATCAATCTTACCATCCAACCAATCCCTCGCCCTACCCCGTAACAAACTAGTATCGAGTCTCGTCTTTTTCACGAGAGGGCAATCAATAGTACGAAAACACCCTTCAACATCCGAAATCCAAGTTGTGCTCACCAAAGGATCCGGTTTCCCATCATACATCGGGGGTTTAGTTCTCATGAAGCTCTTAAGATAACGCTCCATTTCACCACTACTTTGAAGTTCGGAATACTTCCTATCCATTTATTCTCGAAACGCACTCATTTGCTCCGCAACGGCGGCCGCAACTCTAGAGTTAAACTCCTCGTCATTCGTCTCGATCTCGTTTCGTGTCGTCATTCTAAAGAATGTAAAACGATTAGTCCACGAACGTATCAAAAAACACGCATAACACCGCCCCATCTTGCTCAACACTCGTCGTACATCACTTGTTAAACACGATTTGCACCCGTAATAAGGTTTGCAAGTCCTTATTACGCACACACATCGTATCCCCTCGTTAGTACAATGACCATCTTGCTCGATGATATTCGCAACGCAACATAAACATAAACATAACACAATCGTATATTAATAATATCCACGTATTAATATACACGTTAGTCCACCTATCAATTAAGGCACTAACCAAATTCCCATTCCGACCCGTAATCCTACAAGTCCCGCAACAAATAAGCACACACAAAAGTCTAAGTCTAGGCACCTATCTCAAGTCACCTAAATCCCTTAGACCATGCTCTGATACCACTTGTAACGACCCAACCCGTTAACCATCCTAAAACGTGCCACTAAAAAAAAATTTCTGAAACAGTTGATCTGGACGGCGTCCAAAAGCTTAGACGGCGTCCAGCTCTTAAGACTGGGATGGCGTCCAGACATCTGGGATGGCGTCCAGATGTACTAAAACATTCTGATCATTTTTTCGAACTCACGCGGGCGAAAACCCGCTTCCCGACACTTTTAAACCAAAACACTTTCACAATATATTACAATAGTTTAAACTAAGAGTTTTTCACAATAAAAACCGAGTTTTACGACACCGGGCCCACATCGACCCAAAATACCATAAGTGACTATTTCGACCCATTAGTTTATACAAAAACATAGACCGAGCATGGGATTGGGGACACGCTACTCAATCCTAATCAAATCCAAAAGCAAGTCTTCTAAAGCAAACTACGCAAGCCCACTAGTCCCCGTGCTTACCCGAGCCACCGCATCCATGCAATCTATAAAAATGTAAACAACGAGAGGGTAAGCTAACGCTTAGTGAATGAGAATATACTACATACATATATATGCATAAAATGAAATTCGCATCGCTAACACACAAATACAAGCCACATACCGCAATCCAAGCATAACTAAGCAATGTTATACCTAACGTACCACCAAGTCAAACCGCAAGATTAGTTACAACAATATATGTAAATACGCGTACATAAATGGGTAACCAAACTACAAGGTTAACCCCTTAACCTCAATCATACGAACATTGGCCGAACAACCCGAGCCTTAGTGAATTCGCACAACCCAAAATTCACTTCTCTACCAATTCAACAACCGAGGTTGGCCGAACTACCCGAGCCTTAATGAATTCGCACAACCCGAAATCCATCACCTCATAAAAGGATGACCGAACAACCCGAGTCATCATGAATCCGCACTACCCGAGATTCACTTCCCAAATACCAAAACCCACGGTCACGGGATTATAAAATCCACCACATCGGGGTTATCCACATCACAACAATATCAACCCTTCGCCATTGGGGTTATAACATCCACATCACAACCGCGTGTGATCACGTACACTCAAAATGTGTACCACGTCAAAGGTGGTCAACCAAAACGCACAACCGTGCCAATTGGACTCATACACAAGTCCATCAATCCACCTATATGTGAAGTGAGCTCTATAGCCGAGAATCACTTCACCCGACCCGCACCCATCCTACACATACATATGCATATAGGATATTAACACTCACCTTGTCGCCTTGATGAATGCTTCCAAATAATCCGCAACTCGTCAATGGAACGTACCTATTCCATTATCACAATACAATCAACGCAATTAGGGTTGACTTACAAACCAACCCAATTGACCCTTAGTGCAAATTCGACCCATTTGCACTTCCAAGCACAAAACGCGCCCAAAATAACCAATATCCACTAACACGAGTGAAAATGGTCCTAACACACCGATTAAGCCCGAACACAAGTGTTAAACACGTGTCATACCCATTTTGACACCAAAACCCTAATTTGACCCATTTCAAAATTAGGCAACCAAACACACCCAAAAGTGTTCCAACACTTCCATAATCACTAAACCTAGTGATTAAACTCAAGATCAAACCCTAATCAAGGCTAAAACGTCAACCAACCCAAAACCCGCCAAGTGACAAGATTAACAAGTCACCATGAACCTACTTCATCATCTAAAAGGGTTTCACAACAATCTAGCTCAAAACCCTAACTTGAACATCAAATCTAACAAATAAAATTCGGAGTTTGAGCTTACCAATACCACCACAAAGTAGCTAGGAGCGAGATGAACAACTTTAGAACCCGAGCTTTTGCGAGAATCCGACTCCTTCTTCTCCAAATCCACCTCTCTCTCTCTAGAACTTCTCCTCTCTCTCTAAATAATGTTGGGAGTGTTTGTGAAGATGAAATATGATCCACAAATGACCAAGGAACCAGCCTTGAAGGCTCCAAACCGGCATCCAAGTGATTTTACCATTTTACCCCCTTTAAAATAATTAAAACAGCTGGCCCGATAGACCGTTTGGACGGCGTCCCAAACTTTGGACGGCGTCCCACCTTTTGTTGCTGGACGGCGTCCCCCCTATCTGGACGGCGTCCCGACCTACTGCAAAATCAGAAACAAAAACAGGGTGTTACATCTCCCTCTCCCCTTCTCATCCAAGAACTACCACAACCATCGATCACCTTGGTTATTTTATGGCCTCTTTCTTCAACAAAAGACCACCATCATTATTGTATCGAAATCATTCACCAAAACTGACCATATTAATAAAACTGGCCATAACATCATAAACTACTAGTGCTAGATTCTATCTCTGTTTCAAACCAAAAACACCACCATGACCATTTACTTACTACAGCTGTGATTTCTATTTCCAGTTGAGACTAACACCATAATCATCACTTATCACATCCCTTTTTCATGCTTGAACACCACCGTCGACAGACTGCAACTACATACTGCTACTGCACTTGTTTCTGTTTTCTTCAAACCCTCGAACCCAAATAAAACCCACACACGCCCATCTTGTTTTCTGTTTAGAATCACACCACAGTCACCATTGACTGCAGCTTCTTTTGTACCCAAGGTTGGAGAATTCGGATCTCGGGGAGATCTCGTTTGGACTTTTTAAGGAGATCTCGGCATCTCGGAATAATCTCGGGGAGATCTCGAACGTTGACTTACGTTGACTTTATAGTTTTTTAATAAAAATATACATAAAAGCATAAATATATGTATATCTATATACGTTTTTACGAGATTTTACAAAAATATCCGAGAAATGAGCGACAAAATATTAAAAATTACGAATTTTACAAGAAAATCTTACAAATTAGCAATAAAATCCGAGAAATCGTGGTTTTAACTAAGTTTGACCCCGTTGATCGAGAAATCTCGGGAGATGAACATCTCGTCTCGGTTGCCTTCTAAAAATGAGATCTCGGAGGAGATCTTGGGGAGATCTTGGGGAGATCTCGGGAGATTTACAACACTGGTTGTACCTCTTTCTGTTTCTTTTTGATGTCCAACAAATCAAAACCCATATCATCACATCTTGTTGTTGCAGCTGTTTTTGATCTGCTTCTGTTTCAAAAATTGTAAAACGCCACTCAGGTCACCATTTATATACCTGCTACTGCAGCTTCTATTTTTCATGTCTTATATATATTTTGTCAAAATACAATGATAATGGTTAGCAATAACAAAGATAGTGATATTATTATTGTTATTACAACTACTCTTTTGAAGGCTACATAACAACACTCACCTTGTTTCAAACGAGCTGTGAATCAAACCCCATTAAACTGCTTTCGATCAACAAACACACCTGCAAAACTCATGAAAACCCATTACCACCCAAGATCATTTAGTTGCTACTAATGATGCTACTGCTACACTACAACTCTGTTTCTACTTCCTGCCGTTCGTGACCTGCTGCTACTTATGTTTTCCTGTTTCCTTTTTATTAAACCCAACCGCGACAAATCACCACTCACCACCCTTCATCACCATGACAACCTCAAAACACCATCGAAATTTTTTACACTCAATCAAATCAAACCAGTTACAATTTAGCAAAAGAAAAAAAACCAAATACTCCAATTTTTTTAAAAACGAATCAAACAGATAGATTTCATTGAGATAAATCGGAGTTAACTGATTTATAACTCTCGATGAATGATGATGACAAATACAAATATTTATACATAAATAAATAAGTAAATAAATAATAAGAACATCAATTATTGTTTCGATTCTCTGATGTTACTCGATAATGATAATAATCGATGATGATTGATCGATGATGATGAAAATCGATGCAATACCTGAAATTATCGATTGTTGATTTCTTCTCCATTTAATCTTCACTTGTTGCTCGATTTAAATCCAATGGAACCCATTATCCACTGCTAATTTCAATCAACGATGGATGTAACCTTCTCCTGTTCGTTCCCTTTTGATCTTTGTTGCTATCTCTCGATTATGTCTGCTACAAATCCCTCCTTGCTACTACAAACCGTCGAACCCTAGAAACCATCGGTCAGACTAATTCGGTTCCTAATACGGTTCTAATAATAAGCCTGTTAATGAGTTTGGAGCTAATGGATCATTTAAAACAATGTGGATTGATGGGATTCCACATGTGGGCTTATACTTGCTGTTGGGCCAAGATAATCATGATCTGCAACAAATCACTCACCTTAATTATTTTAAGGTATAAATATTACGGAGTATTATTAATATTCTTATTATTATGATTAAGATTGTTATGATCATTATTAAGAATGGATTTATAAAAAGATGAGTATAATATTAAAGATGTTGAAATTAACTAATAAGAATAATGATAAGAGGCGATCTTTGTAAATGTTATATGATATTATTATTAAGTTTATAGGATGATACAGAGGTTAAACGATAATGATAATGGCAACGGTTTATATTAAATGAAGATAACGATGATGTATGATAAGATTATGACGATGATTAGAAATAAGATTATGATGGTGATCGAAATGAAAACGATTTAAATAATGATGTTAGAGATGATGATGATATTAAAATGAGGATGATGATGGTATGATATTACAATTATTAACATTATTTTTACTATTATTATTATTATTATTATTATTATTATTGTTATTATTATTATTATTATTATTATTATTATTATTATTATTATTATAGTTATTAATATTAATATAAATATTAGTATTATTATTATTAGTAGTAAATTCATTATATTATTTTTATGATTATTATTACTAGTATTCATTATTATTAAAATTATCAATTTTATAAAAATTATCATTTTTTTTATTATAACTTTTATTGTTATTATCATAGGATGAAACAATTTTTTAATTATTACTATCAAAATTATTTTATCAAAATAACTATTAGTTATATAAAACCATATTTACTACATATAACATAACTATATTAATATTTTATAATAAATACTAATAAATGTAATTAAATAGGTTATTAAGGAAACACATAATTAAAATAACAATTAATTCACTAATAATACATAAATTTGTTCGATTACCATTATATGTGTTAATATATATATGAATGATATATGATCGTGAATCCAAGGCCAACCCTGCATTGTTCAGTATCGTCGTATGAATATTTTTACTACAAAATATTGTAAAGTGAGTTTCATTTGCTTCCTTTTTAAATGCTTTTGCAATATATATATATATATATATATATATATATATATATATATATATATATATATATATATATATATATATATATATATATATATATATATATTTGGGACTGAGAATACATGCGCTTTTATAAATGTTTTACGAAATAGACACAAGTACGTGAAACTACATTCTATGGTTGAATTATTAAACCGAATATGCCCCTTTTTAGTCTGGTAATCTAAGAATTAGGGAACAGACACCCTAATTGACGCGAATCCTAAAGATAGATCTATTGGGCCCAACAAGACACATCCAAAGTACCGGATGCTTTAGTACTTCGAATTTATCATGTCCGAAGGGAGTCCCGAAATGATGGGGATATTCTATATGCATCTTGTTAAGGTCGGTTACCAGGTGTTCAATCCATATGAATGATTTTTGTCTCTATGTATGGGACGTATATTTATGAGAAATGGAAATGAAAATCTTGTGGTCTATTAAAATTATGGAAATGATCGATTATGATAAACTAATGAACTCACCAACCTTTTGGTTGACACTTTAAAGCATGTTTATTCTCAGGTATGAAAGAAATCTCCCGCTGTGCATTTGCTCATTTTAGAGATATTACTTGGAGTCATTCATGACATATTTCAAAAGACGTTGCATTCGAGTTGTTGAGTTCATCAAGATTATTATTAAGTCAATTATAGTTGGATATATTATGAAATGGTATGCATGCCGTCAACTTTCGATGAAATGAAAGTTTGTCTTTTAAAAACGAATGCAATGTTTGTAAAATGTATCATATAGAGGTCAAGTACCTCGCAATGTAATCATATGTTATTGTATTCGTCCTTATGGATTAGGACGGGGTATGACATCATGATCATAAAATCTCCTCGTAATCACACTTCTTTTCCTTTAAAAGATGATAGAAGTTAGACTAACGGTTGGCCGGCCAATTTCTAAATGCTCAAATTGTCGTTGTCAAGAGAAAAAAGATACGAGTACCTCAATACTTGAGAATTTGGGTCAAAAATAATTTAACTATTCTTTTAACTTTACATAAAATGTTTGTGTATTTAAAAAATATTTCTATTATTGCTCCGTATTATTTTACAACAAACAAAACAACTTTTACTGAACTGATTACAAGTAGAAACATAATTCAAGTTTTGACTGCCATCAAATTTTAGTTCATAATTTTGATTCCTAAATATTTAAAAAGGTTTGAAAAACTTTTCACTTCTGACAAAAAAAAAAAAAAAAAAACAATTGAACTCTGGAATGGTTGGCCACAAATAACAAAAAAGCAATTTGAGCATCTTTTTATCTCTCTCTCCCTCTCTCTCTCTCTCTCTCTTTTTTTTTTTGGCTTTATACGGAGTAATTTATTGTCATAACCCATCTAATATATTTTCAGCGTAAAAGATTTTTCATTAAGTGTTCAAAACATTTGGCGATATATTTTAAAATAATTTTTTTTTTATCTTGACTCTTCAATATCCAGAAAGAACATCCCACGCTTTTTGACTCTTTATAACTTGATAAACCTTTTTTTACTCTTTTTCACTTTGAAAGACTCTATTTGAAATACTTATAATACTAGTTTAATACCCGCAATCTTGCGGGTTTTTTATAAGAATTTTCTTTGTATGTAATGTTTTAGGTGATTGATATTAATAATACATTTATTATAGGTTTGATTGTAGTTTAGAAAAGAAGAATGGATGTTTAGTAAAACGGGTTGGGTTAATTTGGGTTGTCCCAAAACACTTCACATTCATAATTTCATTAAAACTATACGTACACCACTAATCTAACTTTTTAAATAGTGCTATGATTTTAAAAGTTTTAAGCATCAAATGTAAACTTGGGTGCATATTTATTTAACCATTTGACCTGCTAGTGTTTAAAAACGCAACTTAGCGTGATCAATGCACCCAAATTAGATCGAAAGTACCAAAGATATTTATATTAAATATATGGATGAAAATAAATAACAATAACGATATACTCATACATTTGTCATAAATTAAGGTATCTACAATTTAGTTTCGTTTCTAATTGTTATGAACATCTGTTTGAATGAATTGTACCAAATCATTCAAAGAGTTAAATGAATACCCTCGTTTGCAAATAGCATTTTTGTAGCCTTTTCTTCATGAATACCATCATTTCTTGGCCTTCATCATCCATCAATAGTCTTCTAATTGCGTCCACAATTGCATTTCTTTCCAAATATTCAAGTTCTAATTCCACTCTCCGTGCATAACTCGAGTATCTAGAATTTACACATTGGTCCCCATAAACTGGTCGACATATCAATGGCACCCCTTCCGAAATACTTCCCAAAGTCGAGTTTCAACCACAATGGCTCCAAAAGCCCCCAAACTCAAAATGGGCTAAAACTTGTTTTTGTGTGCCCATTTCAACACATGACCTCTTCCTCTTATTTCTTCCTTGAACCCTTATGGCAAAAACTTAATCCACTCTTACCCATTCACTAAACCGGGTCAAATCACCCGTAGGAACGATTGTTTACTATTGGATAACCCCCAAGCTGTCTCGGCTAACTCAATTTCATCCATACTGGCTAAATTCCCAAACTTACATAAATAACTGATCTTGGATCTTGCTTATCAAGCCAAGAAATGCAATTGATATCCTCTTTTAGAAAACTTGTAAATGGACATCAAGGCATTTCGTTCAATGGACCGATATGAAATATTGGAATTTGGTATGCTATGAAATAAATATGCTATGAATTTACAAAGGAAAAGGAAAGTGTACCTTTTAAAAAAGCGACAACGTTTCTCTTAAGTTTTCTTTTTTATTTTGATCAAATCTTCTTTCAGAAATTCGTTTCTTCTGCCCTGTACTAAAATAAATGTTTTTGATAGTAAACTTAATCAAAAATAGTACTGCACGGTAAAAAAATCAAGAATAATAAGTCAATACCTCTACTTCAATTATCTCTTTATGTTCAATTTTTTAGGCCTCAAACTTCAAAGTTTTTTTTTTTATTACATTTTCCTATTAAAACCTTTGATAGAGAAAATAATTCAACCCATTTATTAATGATTGACTCAATTTGGGTCAAGTTTTATCATAAAATTGGATAAGTCATTTAATTTGATTAAGAATGAGACGTGCTCAATGAGTTGTATCATGTAGAAATTTTCATATTACACAACTCATTTAGCTATGTTTGATAAAAGTGCATACCTTCACCTTCCTTAAAGGACTGCTAATATTTTCTGGTAACAAAACTTGGATAGATGCCAGCCAAAGTATGAAATGTCATGTATAAGATTGGACTAATTACCTAAGTTGCAAATCCATCGCTAACACAAGAAGTTATGTGAGATAAAAGAAGTTAATTATTTAAAACAAAAGAAGTTATGTGATATAAAACAATAGCTTTTTCGGAGGGTGAAATTATATATAGTTAGATACCCGCCATCTTTTGTAGAGAACTCCTTTTTTCTCTACTACTTCAGCTGCAAACTTAAGTTTTTCTTTGTTTCTAGATACTCCATATCAGGCACAGGTATAACAATATACATTTGTAGCACAATAAACTTTAATAGGGGAAAAATACAAATCCATAATACAAGATATTCAATAATGACTTGATACTACATTTCGGTTGATTGTCCATAGACGACCCAGCCTCCTCCGGTCATGACCTTCAACATGATTGTTATTGCAGATGTTTAAATTTAAAAATGATAATTAGGCTCTTATGCTAAACCAAAACCCAACCCGAGTAACTTTGAACTACGGTACTCTCGAAATCTTATTAAGTTCGGGTATCATGTAGAGTATCTAAAGATCAAACCCCTTACCCTGGCGCAATTGATTTGAAACCTGAAACCCCCAGATAAACAACAATTGTTGATATGAACTAATTCATCTGGTTTCTAAAACGAAAAATAGATTACTGTAGATCCAAAATTGCAAGCAATTTCATTGATCATAATTATTATTTTTACATTAGCAACCATATATTGATTAACAAATCTGAATAAAATGAGTAGTTTAGTTATACCTCAACATTGTTATAAATCGAATCCTCGAGTACTTTAGTCCGATCAACTGGCACTTTAGGTGGTGAAGCCAACCATTCATCCTCATCATGGTCAGAATCATCAATATTAGCCACTTCTCTACCACTCTCTTGTACATTTTCAACCTGTATAATTCCACAATGAAAAAGATATCATAAAAAATTAGTAGGTGTATTGTATCAATATAAAATATATAATGACAAAAAGATTCAAGCTGTAGGAATAAGAAAGAGTGAAACTAACATAAAGAGGATTACAAAATTACTGGTTAAAGCATACAATCATTAGTGACCTGTTTATGAAATTCAAAAATTCAGCACCAACTACTCAACAAACCCTGATATCACGAGATAAAAATCGACAATTAGTAATGTCCGTTCCTTGGATCCTTAAACAGAAATACAATCAATTAGATTTCGAGCATCAATTTCACGGGAGTTGTGTTCACAGAGCATAACATTGCAATTAGCTCATAAAGAATATGTTGAAATTAAGTATAAAAATAAGAAAAATAACCCTTAGCTTAATCTTTATCAAGAGTCAAAAAAAGCATTTGACGTTTTGTGCATTCCCCATACACCACAACTTATCAAACCAATTCAAAGAATTCTATTTCTTCAAATTTTGATATACCATCTACATAATTACCAAATCAATTAAAAAATCCAATTTCACCTCTACTCCAACAAAAATAAAACAAAAGTTGATTCAATCAAAATGTAGCCTTCTAACAAAGAATATTACCAGCAACATAAAATTATAAATGATACTAATAATGAAATCGAACAATTGAATACCCGAGCACTTCAATCGTATTGACGTATTGTTTGAAGCGTTAAATAAAATTATGGAATCGACATAAATAAATGTATGACGATGTTGATCGATCGCTATTAAAATTATCACTGGGTTTAGGGTTTAACAGGTTTGAAATTATAACTTTTGTAGTAGCCGATGGAAAAGTTCTTGATGATCGATTAGCCTACAAGCGTATAATATGTAGAAGAAGATAATGATCGATGCATAATTGATTAATAACATGGACGATCGGTTGAAGTTGATCGTCTTAGAGTTCGTGGATGTATGTATTAGTTTGTGATACTAAAATCAATTACTGGTTGGGTATTATGATTAAAGGGCAATTGTTGTAGTTTTTAATTTAATTAGAGGGTACTTTGGTCTTTTTAACGAATGATTAGCTAATTCAGTTTTTTTGTTAGCTAATAGTGTAAATGAATGGCTGTGATCAAATCTTAGAAATCATCATATCATTATTAAGGGCTTAACTACACTAATGAGGAGAGATAATACTCCTCTTATAATGTTTAAATTTAAAAAAGAAAGATGGTATAAACATAATAAAGGTTATCTCCTCTTTTAGATTTCACACAATTTAGAGAAATTAGAGTTCCCCTTTTGACATGCGATTTAGGATTCAGAGAAATTATGTTTAGTGTGTGTTTCAGACACAAAAATAGGGTTTGTATTTTCTATCCCAACCTTTTTTTCTTTCACCACGACGTTGTAATTCAAGATTAGAGGGTTTTTCTCCATTCCCTCTTTTTAATCGACACTTTGATTCACAGTGCCATTGATGGTCTGGGTCACTCAACTCCCCATTTGTGACCGATTTTTGCTATAAACACAAATTAAAGGAAAAAGTTTGGGAAGAGAAGGGTTTGAGATGTTAACTGAAACCCTTTACCTGACCAGTAGATGTCGAATCTATGAAATCGACGCATTTTGTGGTGTCGTTGCTGGTAGCCTCATGGTTGCCGCCGACTACCCTGCTACTCCCTTCGCCGCCCTTCAAGTCGCTGATTTCTGTTCTCCTTTCGGTGCCAGGTAATCCCCTATAATCGCCTTTAACTATTTTGATAGTTGGTGGTGGTCACTGTTGTTGGTAGCTTTTTGGTTACCCTCGGCTGCAAATCCCACCTTTTCTTTGTTCTAAAGCCGTAATATAACCACCATGGCAACCGCCGGTAGCCACTCTCGTTGCCACTATCTCTGCCGCCCAACAATTCCAAGTATTTCTTCTTCTTTGTGCTTCGATTTTTCAGAGCACTTGTAATTTGATTTTGAAGTTTTCTGGTGGTTGAAGTGGTCGTCGTGATGGGTTGTGCTAAACAGCAAGTTCCATCGGCTGTGGTGGTTGTGAGTTGCTTTTTGAAGTTTTTGACTAAGCTACGTCACTCGACATGGTGGCTTAGTTTGTTATGGTAAATAATTGAAGCTTAGTTATGTATTTTTATCCCAGATCTACACCAAAGCTCTTGATACCATGTTAACAGTTGATATGCGGAATATATTTGACTGTTACTGAATATATTATGAACCACAGAGTAAAAGATAAAGGAATTTTTGATGAACTTGAATTAGATAAAAGAGAGCAAAAGCTTAATGGGTTACATTTTTACTAGCTTGGTTCTTGTACAATTTCAAATGGAGTCTATTTATACATAGACTATACAACAGCTAATTCTATTCAAAGGCATGGTTACAAATCACTTTTGGAACAACTTTAACATTTATGGTATGTTGATGTTGAGAGGTAACCGTTTGAAGCTTGCATCTCTTGAATTCTTCATCTTGCTTGTGAGTTACTATAAATGAAAATGATGAAAGGAATTTTCCTAATCCACTTGGTCAACATTCCAATTTTGATATTCTTAGTATTTATGTTATTTTCTAACGATGGCCGTTAATGAAGTTTGAACTTTAGTAAAGTAAATTCGTCGATAATGTAAATTCTACGAGTTTTCACCATTATCATTTTGATCGTGTCTTTTTCATACGAACTCCAACTCCGAATTCATGATTCTAAATATCAAACGTATGTAACTTAAAGGGAAACAAATTTCACTATGTCCCCATATTTTAAGGGGGTGAGGCCCCTTCTAGCCCCTTAAAAGCATTGTCTTGATTGCAGAGAGTTTCCCATACTATAAGGAGGTGAGGGCCCCTTCTAGCCCCTTAAAACTTTGTTCATGATTGTCGAGAGTTTTGAATTATATTCAAATAAACGTTATGGAGATTCGAGCCTTAAAAGAAAGGAGGGGAGTAAAATTGGCATTGGCCGTTCCATTAGAGATCATCGAAAAGATGAAAGAATTGTTATGGTTCACGGGTAATAATTGAAGTTCCAAAAATCCTCGGGTAGCGAAGGGAATAAAATAGATGTTTGTATAGCCCATATTTCAAGGGATATGCATACCCAATTTAATTCGTGAATCATGGCGCCCGTTTGGGATCACAAGTTTCTCAAATGCGTTGTACCTTGTAATCTTGACGAGGTAAATAATAATATCTCACCCATTCACATAAAGGTAGGTGATAAGCTGCTAGTTTTTAATATTTCAGAGTTGGTGAGTAATCACAATTAACAACCTTGTACTTAGTTTCAATAAGATCGTTCATCCACGTCTTTGGTCGAGATAGTCCCAGATGAAAATGACAGAAACGTCGCTACCGATTCAAATTTGGAACTTAATATGCAATCAACGATGAATGAATCTTGTGTAAAAAATTCCAATGGTAGTGAGTGTTAGTTCAAAAGTCAACGGTAGCTCTTCCAATTATTTAGTGTGTGATAAAGGGGATGTTCCAATTTTCGAATTTGCAAAGAATATGAATGATTTCACGAGAAACAACATTCGCAAACATAAATAATAAATAAAAATATGCGAATAAAACTTAACATCCAAGCATTATATTTGATCTTCTATAACGCGCATAAAATAATAAGACATGTTACATTTTGTGAAATTTAAAACAGTACTGCTACAAGACCATAGGATATAGTAGAATCGCTTTATAAGTACGTATTAGCTTATATCCGTAGCAAAGTAAGACCATGAACTTCGCTTGTTAGGCTCCACATCCATCTGCTTGCAATGTATTTAGTATGTTTGAGTTTTCGTAGTTTCAATCATTGAAGGAGCTTATTTGTTTACTGAGGCATTGCTTGAGTGGAGGCGGCCCGTTAGTCCTTAACGAATAGGCTCATGTCCAATTCCAAGGGTCAGAATCTAATTGGTAACGTTAGCCATTAGTTTCTCGGAGGGAGTTTTTTCCAACCTTCAACCGTACTACCAGGATTGTTGCGATTTGAGTTTCCTCCTAATGCGTTTGTGGGTGACATATGATTGCGAAGGTGGTTAAGTCCCCTCTGCATGATGTTCCCGTTAAAAAAAAAAAAAATTTGTCTTCAAAACTATGATAATAACAATGCATTTCGTACCGCACATATATACATCAACTATACTAAGTTATACTATATAAAAATTTGAATCATTTGAATTATGAGAAAGATAAATACAGAGTAATAATGTATCTACTTAGTTAAGTGACCCGTGAATACACGAGTTTGATTAAAAACTATTGTGATAGATTGTTACCTTGATAGATAAATATCAAGAGTAAAATTAATCACACCCATCAACCACCCACCACTGCGACCCTACATAATCTTCGAAACGGCCTACCCATCTACATCAATTCCCATGACCAGTACAAACACTACACATTCTTTCTTTTCAACTGCAGATCAGTACACATTTCCACCCATTCCACCCACGGCTCCAACTCAGCCCACTAATGATACGGCTCAAAACCAACCAACTCAACCTACATTGCCTACTCAACACAATAATTCCATGTCAATTCATCCCATGGTCACTCGGCCTCTCCTTGGCACAAACAAACATGTTCAACGTCTCAACCTCCATGCATCAAGCATCTCTCCCATTCTTAAATCCTACCCTCAAGCCCCCTCCGATCCAAATTGGCAAAACGCTCTGCCAGATGAATATAATGTTTTAATTAAAAATCATGCTTGGACACTTGTGCCTCACCCATAGGACACGAACATAGTTCGTTCTATGTGGCTCTTCCGACACAAGCATAATGCAGATGGCTCTCTTAGTTGCTACAAAGTGTGATTGGTTGCGATTCGTAGCCAACAAATAGGAATTGATTGTGATGAGACTTTAGTCTAGTTGTAAAGCCAGCCACCATTCGTACGGTCCTTAGCCTTGCTCTTACTCGACATTAACCTGATCACCAACTAGATGTCAATAATGCTTTTCTTAACAACAATCTTGTAGAGACAATTTATATGCATCAACATCCCGGTACGAAAGTCTCTTTATGGACTAAAACAAGCCCAGAGGGCCCGATTTCAGCATTTTGAGGGTTATGCTACACGTGTAGATTTTCAGCATAGTCATTGTGATTCTTCATTATTTATATATTGACATGGCTCTGACACCGCTTACTTATTGCTATATGTTGATGATATTATTCTGACAGCTTCCTCCACTTCGCTGCTCCAACGGGTTTTTAAATCTCTTAATCAAGAATTTTTGATGACTGATTTGGGCCCGCTGAACTATTTCTTAGGGATCTTCGTCACTCGCACTTCTGTTGGGATGTTTCTTTTCCAAAAGAAGTATGCCATCGAGATTTTTAAGCGTGCAGGCATGTTACAATGTAACCCATGTCGAACGCCTGTTGCCAACGACGCTAAGCTCGGGAACGCGGTGCCACCTGTGTCTGATCCCACCTTATATCGCAGCCTAGCTGGTGCTCTTTAGTACCTCACATTTAGATGGCCCGACATCTGTTATGATGTTCAGCAAATACGGTTGTTTATGCATGATCTGAAGGAGCCTCATTTCTCAGCTCTCAAAAGGATAATTCGCTACATTCGAGGTACTCTTGATATGGAACTTCAGTTGTTTGCTTTATCTACTAGTTCTCTTACAGCTTATTCAAATGCTGATTAGGCGGGATGCCCCATTACTCGACGATCTGCATCTGGTTATTGTGTTTTCCTTGGTAACAACTTGCTATCTTGGTTACTGAAGCACCGACATACGCCCTCTAGATCTAGTGCTGAAGCCGAGTACTGTGGTGTTGCTAATGCGGTTGCTGGAATTTGTTGGTTACGCAACCTTCTATGTGAGCTACATTGTCCACTTTTCTCAGCTACACTTGTTTATTGTGATAATGTGTGTTATGTCGACATGTCTTCCAACCCGGTCCAACATCAACACACCAATCATATTGAGATTGACATAAACTTTGTTCGGGATCTTGTTGCTTAAGGCCAAGTCTGGGTTCTTCATGTGCCATCTCGTTACCAGCATGCAGACATCTTCACCAAAGGTCTTCCTACAGTTTTATTTGATGAGTTTCGCTCTAGTTTGAGTGTTTGTTTTACTTCTGCTCCAAGTACAGGGGGATATTAGCTGATATTATTGGCCCGATGTTAGCTCATGTCCCCATGTTATGTAAAGGCCTCGACCCACTTTAGTATGCAAGAATAGGGTTATGTAACACCCTGATTTATTTTTAATCAGGGTGTTACAAGTTGGTATCAGAGCGTGGTTTAGCAACAAGTACGTGCGCACATTTGTTCCTAAACCCTGAGTTAAGTCAAACATGTCCGTGGGGTGGGGCTGACTGAATGTATGATGTTGTGCATGTTAGTGTTTAGTAAACTAACAGTTATCCACTAAGCTTTTGTACGAGTGTTTTGTAGCACATATGACAAATAATAGAGATAGAGATGTGAACGCTTCAAACCCGATCCACCCTAGAACGTTTAATGCTTCAAATGAGGAGGATGAGGCAGAGATTGACCAGACGAAATATGTGCAGGAACTTGAAAGTAACCTTAAAGAAGCTCATGATAGGGTTGCTGAGCTTGAATTAGCAAGACAATCAGTTAATGAGGATACACCGCCGTGTTTTGCCACTGCTCAGTCGCATACTATACCACAAATGAACCAGAATCAGTATTAATACCCGTTACAGAACCAGTTCCCTCAGTGTTTCATGACTCCCCAGATTACTACCAGTATCCGAATCCCATGATGATGAATCAAGTTCAGCCACTCATGTATCAACAACCATTTCTACAACAACATTTCCAACAACAATACCAACCACCAAAAAGTTGTACTTTTAAACAATTCAGTGATTATGGATCGTCTCCCTATTCAGGAACATTTGACCCAACCACGACTCTCAATTGGTTACGGGAGGTTGAAAAGGCATTTGAGACATGTAAGTGTGAGCCAGATCTGAAGGTGACCTATGCCAGTAGATTGTTGAAAGACAGAGCTATGTAGTGGTGGGATTCCGTAATAGCTAGTGTTCCTCCAAAGCAGGTTAGAATGATTACTTGGGAGCAGTTTCACGCGAAGGTGTGTGAACAATACTGTAACATGTTCGACATGAACAAAATCAAGATAGAGTTTTTGGAAATGCGGATGACACCTCAGATGTCTATTGATGAGGTAATTGAGAACTATATGGACTAGTTGAGATTTGTGCAATAATGGGTGCCGGATGAACAATCCAGGATCCATCATTTTGTGAACATGATCTTGCCTGAGTATAGAATGTTTGTAAGGTTAGCACCAACGTTATCTCAAGCTTTTGTAATGGAAAAGATAGTAGAAAGTGATGTAAGAGCAGCAATGGATATGAATTTGGGAAACATTGCACCGCAGGGTAGTCAGCTACCAGTAAGTCAAGTTCGAAGTCTAAAAAATCGTTTGGGTTTAGACAAAAGGGTAAAGGTAATCAAGCAAGCTCGGGATCTGGTTCAGGAAAAAGAGAATGGTGTAAAGGTTGTAAGTCTTCTCACAGTGGGCAGTGTTCAGAGGCAACGAGAAGATGTTTAAGATGTGGTATGGTAGGTCATGAGTCTCAGGGGTGTTCCTTCAGGGAAAATGTATGTTGGAGTTGTCATCAGCCGGGTCAGCATTCAGCAAGTTGTCAGGCGTCTAAGGGCGTAAGTTCTGGGGCAGGGTCAGGGGCGCGTTAGGCATCTTTCGGGGGTTCCACAGCCTCCAGTGGACAGAAGAGGAAGAACCGCCGACTGTGGAGGCAAGGGCCATCAGATGATAGTTGAGGCCGCTACTAATAATGATGACATCATAACTGGTATGTTCTTGATCAACTCAATACCTGCTAGAGTATTGTTTGATTCAGGCGCAAATAGGACGTTTATGTCTGTAGATTTATGTACTAAGTTAGAGTTACCTGCTCCTGTGCTGCCTGAGCCTGTTAGTGTAGAGGTAGCTGATGGTAAGATGGTGAGGTAGCTGATGGTAAGATGGTTCCAGTCACAACACATGTGTCTGGAGCTAGTATAGAAATTGATGGTAGACCGTTTGCTATGTCTTGTTTAGTGCTGCCTATCCCTAGTTTTGACGTAGTGTTAGGGATGAATGGGATGAGCCTACATAAGTCCCACATTAAATGTGATAAGAATATTATGACCTTCTGTTTGAATAATGGAACCCGAGTTGTGGCCCGAGGGAAATTGGGTGGGTTCAGTTTTCCATTGATCTCAATGATGAAGGCGAAGAAATCACTTACTAAAGGGTGTGAGTCTTTTATGGCCTATGTTATCGATGCTAAGAAAGAGAAGAGGTTAATTACCGACATTACGGTGGTTTCGAAATTTCCTGAGGTATTTACCGATGAGTTACCGGGGTTGCCGCCGGTAAGGGAAGTAGAGTATAAGATTGAGTTGGTTCCGGGGACAACTCCAGTAGCTAAGGCTCCTTACAGGTTATCTCCTTCAGAAATTAGGGAGATGATGTCTCAGATACAAGAGTTACTAGATATAGGGTTTACAAGACCAAGTTCTTCGTCGTAGGGTGCAACGATGCTGTTTGTAAAGAAGAAGGACGGTACTATGAGAATGTGTATAGATTATCGAGAGTTAAATAAGAGGACGGTTAAGAACAAGTATCATTTGCCTAGAATTGATGATCTATTTGACCAGCTTTAGGGTGCGTCGTATTTTTCGAAAATAGATCTTAGATCCGGGTATCATCAAGTTCGAGTAGCAGAAACATATATACCGAAGACGGCACTTAGAACGAGATATGAGTTCTTAGTTATGCCATTTGGGTTGACGAATGCTCCGACAGTCTTCATGGATCTGATGAACAGGGTTTTCAAGCCGTATTTAGACAAGTTTTTTATTGTGTTTATCGATGATATATTGGTATATTCTAAGACAGAAGTCGATCATGCGACACATCTTCGAACAGTTTTGGAGTTTCAAAGAAAGAGCAGTTATACGCTAAGTTTTCGAAGTGTGAGTTTTGGCTTCGAGAGGTACAGTTTCTGGGTCATGTTATCTGTGAGACAGGTATTAAAGTAGATCCGTCGAAAATAGAAGCGGTAGTGGTTTGGAATTCGCCGAAGAAGCCGACAGAAGTTAAGAGTTTCTTGGGTCTTTGTAAGACCCTGATTTCTGTTTCAGGCAAATGGGACGCCGTCCAAGATTTGGGACGCCGTCCAGCAATGAAAGGTGGGACGCCGTCCAGGGTTTGGGATGCCGTCCAACATAACTGGCGGGCCAGCTGTTTTAATTAGTTTAAAAAGGGCAAAATGGTAATTTCACTTGGGTGCCGGTTTGGAGCCTTCAAGGCTGATTCATTGATCACTTTGGATCATTTCTCACCAACCAAAAACACTCTCAACCTTATCTAGAGAGAGAAGAGAAGTTTAGAGAGAGAGGTGGATTTGGAGAGGAAGGAGTCGATTTCTCGCAAAAGCTCGGGTTCTAAAGTTGTTCATCTCGCTCCTAGCTACGTTGTGGTGGTATTGGTAAGCTCAAACTCCGAATTTCATTTGTTAAATTTGATATTCAAGTTAGGGTTTTGAGTTAGTTTGTTGTGAAACCCTTTTAGGTGATGAAATGGGTTTATGGTGACTAGTTATTCTTGTCACTTGGTGGGTTTTGGGTCGGTTGACGATTTGGCCTTGTTTAGGGTTTGATGGTGAGTTTAATCACTAGGTTTAGTGATTATGGAAGTGTTGGAACACTTTTGGGTGTGTTTGGTTGCCTAATTTTGAAATGGGTCAAATTAGGGTTTTGGTGTCAAAATGGGTATGACACGTGTTTAACACTTGTGTTCGGGCTTAATCCGTGTGTTAGGACCATTTTCACTCGTGTTAGTGGATATTGGTTAGTTTGGGCGCGTTTCGTGCTTGGAAGTGCAAATGGGTCGAATTTGCACTAGGTGTCAATTGGGTTGGTTTGTAAGTCAACCCTAATTGTGTTGTTGTGTTTGTGATAATGGAATAGGTACTTTCCATTTGGCGCGTTGCGGATTACTTGGAAGCATTCATCAAGGCGACTAGGTGAGTGTTAATATCCTATGTACATATGTATGTGTAGGATGGGTGTGGGTCGGGTGAAGTGATTCTCGGCTATAGAGCTCACTTCACATATAGGTGGATTTGATGGACCTTTGTATGAGTCCAATTGGCACGGTTGTGTGTTTTGGTTGACCACCCTTGGCGAGGTACACGTTTGTGTGTACGTTATTACACGTGGTTGTGATTTGGATGTTATAACCCCAATGGAGAAGGGTTGATATTGTCGTGATGTGGATAACCCTGAAGTGGCGGATTTTTACAATCCCGTGACCGTGGGTTTTGGTATTGGAGAAGTGAATCTCGTGTAGTTCGGATTCACGATGACGCGTGTAGTTCGGTCATCTTATCGGAAATGAATCTCGTGTAGTTCGGATTCATGGTGACTCGTGTAGTTCGGTCATCTTATTGAGGTAGTAATCTCGTGTGGTTTCGGATTTACTATGGCTCGTGTAGTTTGGCCAACCTCGATGTCGTGTTATTGAAGATAGTAGTCTCGTGTGTATGCGGATTTACTAAGGCTCGTGTAGTTCGGCCAATCTTCATTGTGGTATTCGGTTCTCGGTATTTGGGTTAAGGGGTTAACCCTGGGTCGTTTTTATATATTGTTATATATATATTGTTGTATTATCTTGATGTAGCTAACCCTCCGGGTGTAGCTTCTTGGCGTTGTTCACATCGTTGTGGGTGAACTTACCTTATTTGTTGGCTTTGTTAGCTCGTTGCTTAGTGAAATGTCCCGTTCTTATTGATTAAAAACGTTCCATATTAATTGATTTCGTTGCGAGGTTTTGACCTCTATATGAGATGTTTTTCAAAGACTGCATTCATTTTAAAACAAACCATAACCTTTATTTCATCAAAAAAGGTTTAAAAAGCTTTACGTAGATTATCAAATAATGATAATCTATAATATCCTGTTTACACACGACCATTACATAATGGTTTACAATACAAATATGTTACAACGAAAAAGTTTCTTGAATGCAGTTTTTACACAATATCATACAAGCATGGACTCCAAATCTCGTCCTTATTTAAGTATGCGACAGCGGAAGCTCTTAATAATCACCTGAGAATAAACATGCTTAAAATGTCAACAAAAATGTTGGTGAGTTATAGGTTTAACCTATATATTATCAAATCATAATAATAGACCATAAGATTTCATATTTCAATACATATCCCATACATAGAGATAAAAATCATTCATATGGTGAACACCTGGTAACCGACATTAACAAGATGCATATATAAGAATATCCCCATCATTCCGGGACACCCTTCGGATATGATATAAATTTCGAAGTACTAAAGCATCCGGTACTTTGGATGGGGTTTGTTAGGCCCAATAGATCTATCTTTAGGATTCGCGTCAATTAGGGTGTCTGTTCCCTAATTCTTAGATTACCATACTTAATGAAAAAGGGGCATATTCGATTTCGATAATTCAACCATAGAATGTAGTTTCACGTACTTGTGTCTATTTTGTAAATCATTTATAAAACCTGCATGTATTCTCATCCCAAAAATATTAGATTTTAAAAGTGGGACTATAACTCACTTTCACAGATTTTTTTACTTCGTCGGGAAGTAAGACTTGGCCACTGGTTGATTCACGAACCTATAACAATATATACATATATATCAAAGTATGTTCAAAATATATTTACAACACTTTTAATACATTTTGATATTTTAAGTTTATTAAGTCAGCTGTCCTCGTTAGTAATCTACAACTAGTTGTCCACAGTTAGATGTACAGAAAAAAATCGATACATATTATCTTGAATCAATCCACGACCCAGTGTATACGTATCTCAGTATTGATCACAACTCAAACTATATATATTTTGGAATCAACCTCAACCCTGTATAGCTAACTCCAACATTCACATATAGAGTGTCTATGGTTGTTCCGAAATATATATAGATGTGTCGACATGATAGGTCGAAACATTATATACGTGTCTATGGTATCTCAAGATTACATAATATACAACACAAGTTGATTAAGTTATGGTTGGAATAGATTTGTTACCAATTTTCACGTAGCTAAAATGAGAAAAATTATCCAATCTTGTTTTACCCATAACTTCTTCATTTTAAATCCGTTTTGAGTGAATCAAATTGCTATGGTTTCATATTGAACTCTATTTTATGAATATAAACAGAAAAAGTATAGGTTTATAGTCGGAAAAATAAGTTACAAGTCATTTTTGTAAAGGTAGTCATTTCAGTCGAAAGAACGACGTCTAGATGACCATTTTAGAAAACATACTTCCACTTTGAGTTTAACCATGATTTTTTGATATAGTTTCATGTTCATAATAAAAATCATTTTCCCAGAATAATAAATTTTAAATCAAATTTTATCATAGTTTTTAATTAACTAACCCAAAACAGCCCGCGGTGTTACTACGACGGCGTAAATCCGGTTTTACGGTGTTTTTCGTGTTTCCAGGTTTTAAATCATTAAGTTAACATATCATATAGATATAGAACATGTGTTTAGTTGATTTTAAAATTCAAGTTAGAAGGATTAACTTTTATTTGCGAACAAGTTTAGAATTAACTAAACTATGTTCTAGTGATTACAAGTTTAAACCTTCGAATAAGATAGCTTTATATGTATGAATCGAATGATGTTATGAACATCATTACTAACTCAAGTTCCTTGGATAAACCTACTGGAAATGATAAAAATGGATCTAGCTTCAAAGGATCCTTGGATGGCTTAAAAGTTCTTGAAGCAGAATCATGACACGAAAACAATTTCAAGTAAGATTTCCACTCGAAATAAGATTGTTATAGTTATAGAAATTGAATTAAAGTTTGAATATGATTATTAACTTGTATTAGAAAGATAACCTACTGTAAGTAACAAAGGTTTCTTGATCTTGGATGATTACTTGGAATGGATTTAGAAAACTTGGAAGTAAACTTGCAATCTTGGAAGTATTCTTGATTTTATGAAACTAGAACTTTTGGAATTTATGAAGAACACTTAGAACTTGAAGATAGAACTTGAGAGAGATCAATTAGATGAAGAATATTGAAGAATGAAAGTGTTTGTAGGTTTTTTTGGTCGTTGATGTATGGATTAGATATAAAGGATATGTAATTTTGTTTTCATGTAAATAAGTCATGAATGATTACTCATATTTTTGTAATTTTATTAGATATTTCATGCTAGTTGCCAAATGATGGTTCCCACATGTGTTAGGTGACTCACATGGGCTGCTAAGAGCTGATCATTGGAGTGTATATACCAATAGTACATACATCTAAAAGCTGTGTATTGTACGAGTACGAATACGGGTGCATACGAGTAGAATTGTTGATGAAACTGAACGAGGATGTAATTGTAAGCATTTTTGTTAAGTAGAAGTATTTTGATAAGTGTCTTGAAGTCTTTCAAAAGTGTATGAATACATATTAAAACACTACATGTATATACATTTTAACTGAGTCGTTAAGTTATCGTTAGTCGTTACATGTAAGTGTTGTTTTGAAAACCTTTAGGTTAACGATCTTGTTAAACGTTGTTAACCCATTGTTTATTAAATCAAATGAGATGTTAAATTATTACATTATCATGATATCATGATGTATTAATATATCTTAATATGATATATATACATTAAATGTCGTTACAATGATAATCGTTACATATATGTCTCGTTTCAAAATCATTAAGTTAGTAGTCTTGTTTTTACATATGTAGTTCATTGTTAATATACTTAATGATATGTTTACTTATCATAATATCATGTTAACTATATATATATCCATATATATGTCATCATATAGTTTTTACAAGTTTTAACGTTCGTGAATCACCGGTCAACTTGGGTGGTCAATTGTCTATATGAAACCTATTTCAATTAATCAAGTCTTAACAAGTTTGATTGCATAACATGTTGGAAAAACTTAATCATGTAAATATTAATTTCATAATATATATATAAACATGGAAAAGTTCGGGTCACTACACTTAGTGTTTATACGGTATGCTTAGACTAGCTTGCTTTATGCTTGGATGCTCCGGTATGTGGTATTTGTTTATTTGTGTGGCGTATCCATTTTTATGCATATATATGTATGTAGTATATTATCATTCACTAAGCATTAGCTTACCCTCTCGCTGTTGACTTTTTATAGATTTGCAAGGATGCGGAGGATCGGGTAAGCGGGAATTAGTGGACTTGCGTAGTTTGCTTTAGAAGACTTGCTTTTGGATTTGATTAGGATTAGGTAGCGTATCCCCAATCCCATGCTCGGTCTTTATTTAATGTTAAAATTAATGTGGCCGAAAACTCGTAGTTTTGTACGAAAGTTGTAAAACGGCCGATGTGGGCCCGGTGTCGTAAAACTCGGTTTTTATTATGGAAAACTCTTAGTTTTAATTATTATAACATGTTGCGAAAGCGTTTTGGTTTAAAAGTGTCGGGAAGCGGGTTTTCCGCCCGCGTGTAAATGTAAAGGTGAACAGAATTTTGCAGTTGTTCTGGACGCCGTCCCAGATGGCTGGACGCCGTCCCAGTATTCAGAACTGGACGCCGTCCAGATAGCTGGACGCCATCCAGATGTGCTGCTCCAGAAATTTTTTTTTATGACACGTTTTTGGTCGGATAACGGGTTGGGTTGTTACAGTCTTGCAGGTTATTATCGCAGGTTTATAAAAGATTTTTCTAAGATAGTGGGTCCATTGACCAATTTGACCAGAAAATACATGAGTTTTCGATGGAGTGACCATCAGGGATAGGCCTTTCACCACCGAACACTACTCGGTACTACAAAGACACTACTTGGACATACTCATCATCTCATACCACTACTCAGTATTGTTTATTGATGCTAACTACTACTCAACGCCGCCTCTCACTGCTAGTCACGACTGATCACTACTTCTCACTGCTTGTCATTACTAAATACTACTTACTGCTACCCCTTGGTACTTGCTACTACTCAACACTACTCATTACTACTTACCACTACTAAGTACTACTCATCACTACTAACACCTCCACATTTTACTACTCACTATTGTGCATCACAACTCATTTCTGATACGTCTTTAGAGGAGGAATATCTGATAACAGCCCGCACAATAAGTAGTAGATATTGTCTACTCGATTTCTGAAACGACCCGTCCTAATCCACCTGGACGAAGTCATCAACATTTGGTCCCATTGTGAGGTACTGACCTAAATATGACATGTACGACTCCAAGTAATATCTTTAAAATGAGCAATTGCACAGCGGAAGATGTCTTTCATACCTGAGAATAAACATGCTTAAAAGTGTCAACCAAAAGGTTGGTGAGTTCATAGGTTTATCATAACAATCATTTCAATATATTAATAGACCACAAGATTTCATAATCATAAACATAATACACTCGCAAGTGTATGTAAAGCATTCTAAGTGTTTGAGCCCTTAACTATTAATCAACGTCGCATATTCCCTTTATTATGAAATCTCACTACACTGTACCAAGTGTAGCCTATAAAACGAAGTACTGTGCAACCGTTGAATACTGGTCGTCCAGTCCGGTTGGGGTTGTCAGGCCCGATAGATCTATCAACAGGATTCGCGTTTACAATACCACATGTAAATAGTAGTTACCAAGCTATTAGGGAAGATATGCAGGGTGGTACAACTCAACGTAGAATATATTTTAAGTACTTGTGTCTATCTCGTAAACATTTATAAAAGCAGCGCATGTATTCTCAGCCCAAAAATATATATTGCAAAAGCAATTAAAAAGGGAGCAAATGAAACTCACCATAATGTATTTTGTAGTAAAAATACATATGACGACATTGAACAAGTATAGGGTTGACCTCGGATTCACGAACCTATATCAAGTATATATATATTAACACGTATAATTGTAATCGAATAATTTATATATAATTATTAGTGATATCCTTGTATGTTTCATTAAAAATATATTCATTTTATATATTTTAAATAAAAATATTAATATAGTTATATTATATCTATTAAACATATTTTTATATAGTATTATTTGTTTTAAAATAGTAGTTATAATAATACTAAAATAATAATAATGTTAAAAATAATAATAAGAATATTGTTAATACTAATAATAATAAAGATTTTAAAAATGATACTTATATTGATAATAATAATAATAACAATAATCCTAAATAATAATACTTGATAATGATAATAATATTAGTAATAACAATGCTATTAATAATTATAATCACTATAATTGTAATAATAATAATAAATGATAAATAACAATGTTAATAATTATAAGACTAATAATAATAACAATAATAAAAATAAAAAGGATTTTGTTAGAGAAATCTACCTTCTATAGCTTTTTCAAAAAAAAAAAAAAATTTGTCATGAACCGGACTCGAACCCAAGACCTCTTGGCTATACTCAAACACCCTTATACCATATATCCGTTCCATTTTATCTGTCATAGTCTTAGACGTAAATTTATTTACACAGTAATCGATTCTATGACTAGACTGCCATCGGCCCAATCTACACAACTCTCGGCCCAAGTTAAAAAAAAATGGCAGTCCATTATATACATAGCAGGCCCAAATTTTATAAAGTTAAAGGTAATGGAATATTAGCCGTCGTGGAAATAAGGAGTGTAGCAAAAAGCTTCGATTTTTGTTTGGCTCGAACGGACACAACACCAATACAGCTGCAACAGTAACGACGGCAAGCAGTACCTGTCACAGGTGATGGTTCGAACTAGAAACAGTTTCATATGGTGGTTCCGGTTGCAACAGTAATATTAAACCAAAAGCTTTCATGTGGTGGTTATCGATGGTGATGAGTAGTTGCAACAAAAAGGAAAGCAATAGTCGAAGAGAAACAGCAGGTGTGGTTTTCGACCTGCAAACATAACCGATCAGTAGCAGTTTTCAAGGATGTGTTGCAGCAGTAATTCGAGGTGTTCTTGGTATGTTCGTAGGGTTTTAATGATGGTGATCGATTATGGATTGAAGAGAGTGAGTGGATGAGAGAGAGAGTAAGGTTGTTACTAATGATTTTATGAGTGTGTTTTACGGTTATTAAAACAGAAACTTCCGGTGGTGGTGACGGATTTCCATGGTGGCTGTTGAGCTTGGTTTAAACAGCAAATAGTTGCAGTAAATCTTCTTCTTTTACTGGTAGTTATCGGTGGTGTTGATTCATTGGTGAAGGTGATGGGTTATGTTGGGTGACGATGGAGGTGGCCGGTGAAAAGTGATTGTGGTGGTGATGGTAACTCTCGGCCACTAACAGAAGACGAAAGGAAGTGATGAGAGGTAGAAACGTGATGGATGAAGGTGGTTGTAGACGTTTATAAGTGAGGGTGTTCACGGTGGTGTAAGGTGGTGGTGATCCAATGGTGGTGACCGGCGGTGTAGGTGGTGCGGTGAAGGTTGAAGATGGTCTCGGTTGATTGTCGGGAGTGTTGATCCCGGTTGAAAAGAAAAAAAAAATGAGTGTATATCCTTTCTAACTCTCTACATATATATATATATATATATATATATATATATATATATATATATATATATATATATATATATATATATATATATATATATATATATATATATATATAATTTTAATATTAATATTAATTAATAATAATAATTATTATAATTATGAATTGAAAGTCAAAAAGTATACAGTAATTATAATCACAAGTTAAATAGTGCCGGTAATAGGATTTAATTTCCCCTTTCACGGACTGGAATTTGTGCTCTTTTGCTAATCAGTTACGGATAAATTTAATTCATAAAAATCCCATAATTTTAGATTAAATATATTTATTTATTTCACTCATTACCTGACTGAAACCTGATCAAAAAGGTTCAAAAATTATTTATTTTCTGTTCTAATTTATATGTACGAAGTACAAAAATTTCGATTGAAAAGGTAAAAAAAATATTTATCAAAAATATTATCTTTTTAATCAAATTTTGGAACAACTTTTATTTTAAAACTTCATATATAAATATTTGACCTTTTTTAAAAATAATTAAACGTCAACCGAAAGTTACAGACATTTACCATTTAAGCTCAAAATTTAATTATATTTAATATACACTATGCATACAAAATTTACTACGCAAATAAATAATGATTAAATTAAATATAACAATATATATATATATATATATATATATATATATATATATATATATATATATATATATATACAAGAAATATACATATAAAATAATAGTTTGCTTTACATCGCATAATATTTTACATATTTATTTTCAACAATTAAATCATATATTATATCAAATAATATTTCAAATTATATATATATATATATATATATATATATATATATATATATATATATATATATATATATATATATATATATATATATATATATATATGTATCTATTTACAAATAGTTATTCGTGAATCGTCGAGAACAGTCGAAGGTCAATTGAATATATGAAACAGCTCACAATTTTTGAGACTCAACCTAATAGACTTTTCTTATTGTGTCAAAAATACTAAATCGTATTGACAATTTGGTTTAAAATTAGTCGAAATTTTCCGGGTCGTGACAGTACCTACCCGTTAAAGAAATTTCGTCCCGAAATTTGAGTGAGGTTGTCATGACTAACATTAGAATTGTTTTCGTGACGATTATGAGTTGATAAATAGAGTTTTATCATTATTATGGATTAATACAGATAAAACGATTCGATGATGTAAAGCGTACGAGTGAAGCTGTCACAAAAGATAGAGATTTAACTTTTGACGTAGTCATAGTGGATTTCCGGTATTCAAGGGATTTAAAGAAAATCTTCGAAATCTATATGAGATTTGATTCTTCGGTAGTTAATGAAATTAGGATCTCTGTAATCAAACGCGGAAATCTGCCTTGATTTCTTTGTTTGATGTTTCCATTATAAATTAAATTCTTCCGTTCCATTATTCTCATCATTCCTATACTTTCTTTCTTAGTTCATACATCCAAACGATTGTGAAAATGCTTAATCCAGTTCTGATCCTTGTCCTCATCCTTACTATCGCAACAATCATTCTCCTTTTCCAACTTCCACCAGAGGAATCTGCTTTCTTCTACTTTGCCCTTGGGGTTATAGTATTTTTAATTCTCCCGTGTCTTTGTGTTGCGATAAACATTGATATACACGGTTTGTAATTCCTGTGTTTGTGATCGGCTTTATATTTTCCTTTATTTTTCGGAGCTCCATGCTCTTGTTTTCTCTTCCCGACTCCAAGTCAAGCGAATAACGGTCCAGAATTCGTAGATATAGAGTTTTGAATGATTATAATGTTCTAAGCAGGAAGGAACATGATAGCACGATTTAATTTTCAAATTTATCAAAATTACTGAAGGTAGAACTATCAAGAATATATTCTTCTTGATATGTTCGGAGGTTATGTAGAATGAAAGAGTTATGTAACATGACACATGATGACGTTATGATTTGCTGTGAACCATCATCACGTTTCATTAGAAACTCAACATGACTTACTGTAATATAATCACGTTGGCCAAGCGCCATTATATTATACTAACTCATGCTTCAATTTCCAACATTTCTCCACAATTCATTCATAATTTATTCTTAGATTTTACAGAAATTTCAATATAATGAAATACTAAAAACACGAAGAGGTAGATAATTTCGGACAAGAATATTTATGAAGATATCCTCAGAAATTTCGAAGATATTTATGATGATATTTTGGGATTTCTAAGTTCGAAGGTTTATGAAGAAAAATTTTCCGCAAGATTTTAACATGACTTTAGAGCAAGATATTCTCTAAAGATTTCATCGGATCTAGAATTACCTGGATTCTTTGAATATAGGGTTTGGTCCTTGTATTTGTTCTTGATCTCCTTCATGGTGTGCTCAATCCGATTTTTAGTACCAAATTTTATATCGAGCGTTCCTAACACTTCCTTCTCTATCATCAACTTTTGGCCATTAAGACCATCTACAACATGCTGCTTTGTCAGCATTTTCAAAGTTAACAGATCTGGGTCATCAGTTATCAAACCGAGGTGGTTTCAGGAGAATTGTATTTTTAGATGATTAAACGCTGATGGTAATATGGTGGAATATAAATGGTTTCCCGGTAACAATAAATGAGCACGCATATATATCAAAGTTATAATAAGGCAAACCCGAATGAAAGTTGAAGTTGACTTGCTGGAGCTGTGACAAAATTAGCTATTTTGAAAAGGGATTACCAAATTATTTTGGGTAATAATAACACTAAAGGAATTAGCACAGCTACGTGTTAAATGTTTACTCAGTTTCTGAGGGTTTTTCAGGTGCATAACTATATGCATCAATCTTTTCTTCCATAGATGAAATGCGGCTGGTTCATCCTCTTGATCGAGGTGTTTTCAAGAATCATGAAAGATTTGGACATGGATTGGATTCGTCAAGATTCAAATGAGGTTTAAGATGAAATCAAGTGGCAAACTTGAAGAATTGTTTAGTTTCATATGTTATAATCAATATTTTAATTCATTTTTAATTGTCCAATGTTGATAGTCCCATAATCGATAGTCCACAGTTAACAGTCCAATAATTCATATATAGTTTAATATATAATATTCGAATTAATTAATACATTTCGTGACCCGTATACGTCTCAGACTCGATCACAACTCAAACTATATATATTATTGTAGAATCAACCTCAACCTTGTATAGCTAACTCCAGCATTACTACATATAGAGTGTCTATGGTTATTCCAAATAATATATATAGATGCGTCGATATGATATGTTAAAACCTTGTATACGTGTCCCGATATTTAAAGTGCGTAAAAATAAATAACAGAAATTAAATGACAATAAATAAAGTGCGTAAAGTAAATAACAAAAATTAAATGACGATAACTAAAATTGCGAGAATGTAAATTGCGATAACTAAACTGCGATAAATAAAATGTAATCAGTTAGCTAGGAACAATTAGCTAGGAACATTTAGCGTGGATTCTTAACAACATTTTTCTCGTAGTTAATTTGTTTGTTTCTCACAAGTTTTATTTTGTCCAGTGTTTTTTTCATTATGCCACTTGTTGGATTCTGATAGGTCAAAATCCAAATATGAAATTGAATGAAAAGGGTTATTCTGCGGTGAACGGATGCGTATATCGGTGGTTGTAAATAGGATAGTGAATGACTATTGAATCAGATTCGAAGAATGTACAGTGTAATTTATTATTGTGAAATCTAAATATTTCTAGGGTATTACCTACCCGTTAAAATATTTTTACCATTAACAGTTTGTACAAAAGAATTTTTAATTACAATCTTTATGAAAATATACTTGCATATATATTTTCCTCGGATGTAATTATGGATTTAATGAGTCAATATGATATTAGACTCTTTTGATTTATCGTTAGAATAAGAATATATAATCTCTAAAACATTAAAGATTATATAATCGCCATGTCGAACGAAGATAAATAATGTAGAATGATTCATAGAACGATGATTATACTCGAGGTACAAAATGAGATGTTGAGGCATAGATTGTTGATGGTACTGGTGCTGTTACTGATGGTACTGTTGGTGCCAGTGATGTTGCTGAAGCCAGTACGTTTTGCTCCATATTCTCCATATTGATTACTCGAGCGCGAAGTTCGTTGACTTCTTGTATTACTCCGGAATGATTGTCGGTCGGAACGAGCGAATGAATAAGATCTAGGATTTGAGATAGTATATAGTCGTGACGAGATACTCTGGAAATGTGGCTGAAAATGGTGTTTCGGATAGCTTCGTCGGTAGGTGCTTCAGGTTCTTCGCCAAGAGGTGAATTCGGTTAATGGAAGGGATCGCCTTCTGCGCGTCTCCATTGATTAAGTCGACTACGAACCCATCAAATGAATTGGGGATGGATGATTGGTTGATTCATTCTGGTGACACTGCTTTCGGAGCTTAGGTGAAACTTCATATCGGAATAGCTGTCGGAATCTGAGGAATTTGAACTGGTTGAGGGATTCATCTAGTACGATCAGATGAAGGATTTTCGATAAGAAATAGATTATAGGATATAGATTAGTACCCTGTAATACATAATTTACATATGCATATATAATACTAAAATCCCATAAGTTACGGAGGAATCTACGGAAGATATCAGGCAGAGTCTACTGTAATAGATACACTAAGATATGAATTTATCTATACACTATCTATAAAATAAGTGCAGGAAGTCGTGTCTAGACTTATAAATGATAAGTATGAAATTTTCCACTAGGAATGATAAACAATACTTATAATATGCAGCTAAGGTCGAAGTCCAGACTCGCTAATGCATCCTAACAGTATCTGATAAGACACACTAATGCAAGACCTGGTTCGCTAGGACCAACGCTCTGATATCACCTGAAACGACCCGTCCTAATCCACCTGGACGAAGTCATCAACATTTGGTCCCATTGCGAGGTACTGACCTAAATATGCCATGTATGACTCCAAGTAATATCTTTAAAATGAGCAATTACACAGCGGAAGATGTCTTTCATACCTGAGAATAAACATGCTTAAAAGTGTCAACCAAAAGGTTGGTGAGTTCATAGGTTTATCATAACAATCATTTCAATATATTAATAGACCACAAGAATTCATAATCATAAACATAATACACTCGCAAGTGTATGTAAAGCATTCTAAGTGGTTGAGCACTTGGTAACCATACTTAACTATTAATCAACGTCGCATATTCCCTTTATTATGAAATCTCACTACACTGTACCAAGTGTAGCCTATAAAACGAAGTACTGTGCAACGTTGAATACTGGTCGTCCAGTCCGGTTGGGGTTGTCAGGCCCGATAGATCTATCAACAGGATTCGTGTTTACAATACCACATGTAAATAGTAGTTACCAAGCTATTAGGGAAGATATGCAGGGTGGTACAACTCAACGTAGAATATATTTTAAGTACTTGTGTCTATCTCGTAAACATTTATAAAAGCAGCGCATGTATTCTCAGCCCAAAAATATATATTGCAAAAGCAATTAAAAAGGGAGCAAATGAAACTCACCATAATGTATTTTGTAGTAAAAATACATATGACGACATTGAACAAGTATAGGGTTGACCTCGGATTCACGAACCTATATCAAGTATATATATATATTAACACGTATAATTGTAATCGAATAATTTATATATAATTATTAGTGATATCCTTGTATGTTTCATTAAAAATATATTCATTTTATATATTTTAAATAAAAATATTAATATAGTTATATTATATCTATTAAACATATTTTTATATAGTATTATTTGTTTTAAAATAGTAGTTATAATAATACTAAAATAATAATAATAATAATAATGTTAAAAATAATAATAAGAATATTGTTAATACTAATAATAATAAAGATTTTAAAAATGATACTTATATTGATAATAATAATAATAACAATAATCCTAAATAATAATACTTGATAATGATAATAATATTAGTAATAACAATGCTATTAATAATTATAATCACTATAATTGTAATAATAATAATAAAAGATAAATAACAATGTTAATAATTATAAGACTAATAATAATAACAATAATAAAAATAAAAAGGATTTTGTTAGAGAAATCTACCTTCTATAGCTTTTTTAAAAAAAAAAAAATTGTCATGAACCGGACTCGAACCCAAGACCTCTTGGCTATACTCAAACACCCTTATACCATCTATCCGTTCTATTTTATCTGTCATAGTCTTAGACGTAAATTTATTTACACAGTAATCGATTCTATGACTAGACTGCCATCGGCCCAATCTACACAACTCTCGGCCCAAGTTAAAAAAAAATGGTAGTCCATTATATACTTAGCAGGCCCAAATTTTATAAAGTTAAAGGTAATGGAATATTAGCCGTCGTGGAAATAAGGAGTGTAGCAAAAAGCTTCGATTTTTGTTTGGCTCGAACGGACACAACACCAATACAGCTGCAACAGTAACGACGGCAAGCAGTACCTGTCACCGGTGATGGTTTGAACTAGAAACAGTTTCATATGGTGGTTCTGGTTGCAACAGTAATATTAAACCAAAAGCTTTCATGTGGTGGTTATCGATGGTGATGAGTAATTGCAACAAAAAGGAAAGCAATAGTCGAAGAGAAACAGCAGGTGTGGTTTTTGACCTGCACATAACCGATCAGTAGCAGTTTTCAAGGATGTGTTGCAGCAGTAATTCGAGGTGTTCTTGGTATGTTCGTAGGGTTTTAATGATGGTGATCGATTATGGATTGAAGAGAGTGAGTGGATGAGAGAGAGTAAGGTTGTTACTAATGATTTTATGAGTGTGTTTTACGGTTATTAAAACAGAAACTTCCGGTGGTGGTGACGGATTTCCATGGTGGTTGTTGAGCTTGGTTTAAACAGCAAATAGTTGCAGTAAATCTTCTTCTTTTACTGGTAGTTATCGGTGGTGTTGATTCATTGGTGAAGGTGATGGGTTATGTTGGGTGACTATGGAGGTGGCCGGTGAAAAGTGATTGTGGTGGTGATGGTAACTCTCGGCCACTAACAGAAGACGAAAGGAAGTGATGAGAGGTAGAAACGTGATGGATGAAGGTGGTTGTAGACGTTTATAAGTGAGGGTGTTCACGGTGGTGGTGATCCAATGGTGGTGATCGGCGGTGTAGGTGGTGCGGTGAAGGTTGAAGATGGTCTCGGTTGATTGTCGGGAGTGTTGATCCCGGTTGAAAAGAAAAAAAAAAAATGAGTGTGTATCCTTTCTAACTCTCTACAGACATATATATATATATTATATAATTTTAATATTAATATTAATTAATAATAATAATTATTATAATTATGAATTGAAAGTCAAAAAGTATACAGTAATTATAATCACAAGTTAAATAGTGCCGGTAATAGGATTTAATTTCCCCTTTCACTGATTGGAATTTGTGCTCTTTTGCTAATCAGTTACGGATAAATTTAATTCAGAAAAATCTCATAATTTTAGATTAAATATATTTATTTATTTCACTCATTACCTGACTGAAACCTGATCAAAAAGGTTCGAAAATTATTTATTTTCTGTTCTAATTTATATGTACGGAGTACAAAAATTTCGATTGAAAAGGTAAAAAAAATATTTATCAAAAATATTATCTTTTTAATCAAATTTTGGAACAACTTTTATTTTAAAACTTCATATATTTATATTTGACCTATTTTAAAAATAATTAAACGTCAACCGAAAGTTACAGACATTTACCTTTTAAGCTCAAAATTTAATTATATTTAATATACACTATGCATACAAAATTTACTACGCAAATAAATAATGATTAAATTAAATATAACAATATATATATATATATACAAGAAATATACATATAAAATAATAGTTTGCTTTACATCGCATAATATTTTACATATTTATTTTCAACAATTAAATCATATATTATATCAAATAATATTTCAAATTATTATTAATATAATATATATATATATATGTATATATATATATATATATATATATATATATATATATATATATAAATATATATGTATCTATTTACAAATAGTTGTTCGTGAATCGTCGAGAACAGTCGAAGGTCAATTGAATATATGAAACAGTTCACAATTTTTGAGACTCAATCTAATAGACTTTTCTTATTGTGTCAAAAATAATAAATCGTATTGAGAATTTGGTTTAAAATTAGTCGGAATTTTCCGGGTCGTGACAATTTCCAACTTACCTATCATTCAGCCACCCGCCGTTCATGATTTTGTTTCCTAACATGAGTCTACCGACTGATAACTATTATGCCTTATTGGGTGCAATTGGTATACATGTGTATATACTTATGATGCGAGCATGATATCTAACAACTTATACGTCACTACTATCATCACTTTTTATCACAACCCATCGCTACTTATCGCTAACACCATCACTCATTACTACTAGAAATATTACTTGTTACCTTATCCTTTCTCATTCTATCCCAACGTACTTTTCTTAAGCGGCAATCATTTTCACTATACCCACAAACGTTACCGATCAACTTTGAACGCATCGACGCGAACTACACTTCATATGTTTCTCGCGAGACACACGCTGGGAGTTTGTACCAACCCTTTTCGATTAAATATCAGATTTTGGTTGAGTTGCCATTACACCCTGTTCATTTTCATTTTCCATGAAATTCGTCACGAAATTGTTCTCACTCATCAATCATAATGTGTATATATGCTGTCAACACTGGTGCTGATAGAAGCTTTAATGCTAGAGAATTTGGTCACAACGTTTATAACCATGTACCTTCCTTAGACAACGTGTACTCTAATGAACTATTAAATTGGGAAGTTTTAACCTCCTAGTTGAAACAAACCGGTTATCTGACGATGCAACCGAGGCAGCTACCACCAGAAGGCTATTCAAATTCCTTTCACCGATGATAATGGTGTACGGAGAGGAGATCAGTACACCGTCATGTTACACTAATTACTCGAAGGTCCAAAAGTACATGAGATGAGAATGTCTCGCAATTCTGGCACATGTGAGTAAAGATGAATTGACATTTAAGAGACCCGAATATGTCCCGACTATTAGAGATTGTCCTGGGGTTACACGTCCACCCCACCGTGAAGTCAAATTTCGGATTGATTTGGTGCCTGCAGCTACACCCGTTACGCGTACAATATACGGACTTGCACCTTTAGAACTACAAGAGCTTCCCATGGCGAAGAACATCAGGGTTGTAATGCCCTAATTTGTGACAAGTACTAGAAGGTGAGTCACATAACCATGAATTTCCGAGTTGGAACTCCAGTCTTGCTTGTTAAAAAGAAGGATGAGTCGATGAGATTGTGTATCAACTACAGAGAATTGAACAAGTTGACAATCAAGAATCGGTATCCGATACCGAGGATTGATGACTTATTTTATCAACTACAGGGATCTAGTTGTTATTCGAAGATTGATTTGAGATCCGGGTATCACCGATTGAGAGTCAAAGAAGCTGATGTCCCGAAGACGGCGTTTAGAACACGCTATGGACACTATGAGTTTACAGTGATGCCGTTTGGTTTGACGAATGCACCGGCTGTGACGACCCGGAAATTTCCGACCAAATTTAAACTTAACCTTTATATGCTTCTGATACGATACGCAAAGTTTGTAATATTGAGTCTCAGAAACTGTGAACACTTTACATGAAATCATTTGACCTTTGACTACTCCTGACGATTCACGAACAATTGTGTGTAAATAAATATGTAAATTATATATATATATATATATATATATATATATATATATATATATATATATATATATATATCCATACCAATATAAATATAAGTATATATGTAATATCTTAAATTAATAAAGTACACTTTAATTATTTGAACTAGAATGTAAAATAATATATAGAACAAGTAAGTTATTATTGAAATATATATATATATATATATATATATATATATATATATATATATATATATATATATATATATATGATTTTATATATATTGTAATGTTAAATATTAAATGTTCAATGTAAATTATTATGTATATACTACATAATTAATAATATGTAATATTAATATATAATATAATGAGTTTAATTATAAATTAAATTATAGTTGATATAGTAATATTATTATTACTTTCAATATTAACATCTATATTAGTAATTATTAATATGAAAATGAATATATATATAAATCGTTATACTATTATTATTATTATTATTATTATTATTATTATTATTATTATTATTATTATTATTATTATTATTATTAATACTATTATGATTAATATTATTATTAGTATTAAATTAATAATAATATTATTATTATCATTTTTTTTCATTTATTTGTAGTATTAATAATATCATGTAGATGGAATTATTATTAATATTATCAATACTATATTTCCATTATTATTAGTTCCTATTTTTATTAAAATTATTAATAGATTGATATCATAAATTAATATGACTGAATTTAATAAAACAGATATATATAAACGGATATACATATAAATACAATTATATAAGTATAGCTATATAAATGGATATATAATCAGATATAAAAGAATTCAGTTATTATTATATATACCGAAATATATACGTATATAATATAAATAATTTGCCTACGTGCATATTCAGTTCCTAATCGCTATCCTTCTGTTAAATTTGTCTCCTTAATTGGTAAATATATCGACATCAACAGATCACAGGTACAAATCAATATCGGTTTTTATCTTTTTCTTATTTGTTCATATCTGATGGAATAAAACCTGTCGACTTTTTTTTTGTATTTAAGAAACGAATTCTTCAGTATATGGTTTAAATCACTCAGTTCATTCATCATCAATATCACATATCAATTACAAAACACTGTATGATGAAGAATTAATCAGAAATTTATTAAAACTGCACGTTCATCCTCTGTTCTTCAACTTTTTATCAAAAATTCGTTTTAGCATCAATCTTAAAAATCTAAAAGTGCAGATAGGTTAGAAATCTTTTGTTGAATCTATATGAAAAATCTCAACTCTTAATTCTTTATATCAAGTACGAATTTAGGAGTCAAAGTATTTTTGTAAAAAAGTCAAACAACGTTCTATGATCGAATTCGAGTTGTCTTTTATGTTTCAAGTCAAATTGATGTTTCAAAAAGTTTCTAGGAGAGATTTTAAACATAATTCATGTCGTGATCGTAGTCTTAAACGTTCTACAAATTCGAATTGGATTTTAAGTTCATACAAGTTTTTCCAAAACTGTTACAGCTTTCTTTTCTTTTATTTCTGTTTTAATTTAATTGATCACATTAGGGTCGTTTTTTGTAATCATAAAGCCATAAATAAAAAGAATAAATTGTTGAGTTAAAAAGGGGTTGATCTCTGGTCGATGGATTTCACGAAGAAGATGATGGTTAATACTACGGGTTATATTTAAACAAATGGGATTTAAAACAGAAAAATCGAATTGGTTCAGTGGTTGTGTTGGTGGTTGTCTGATCGAGAGGTCACATGGTCGAGCCTGGTCACTGCCATATTTTTTTTTGGAAACATTAATTAAGGTAGTTTTATTTTTATTTATCATTATTATTATTATTATTAATATTATTACTATTATGATTATTATTATTGATGTTGTTGTTATTATTATTATTATTATTATTATTATTATTATTATCATTACGATTACTACTATTATTATTAATCTAAGAGTTATTATTAGTATCATTATTATTTTTATTAATATTATTATTATCCCTAATATCGTTATTAATAAAATTATTAGTATTATAGTTACTAGTATTATTATTAACAACATATCACTAAAATTATTATTATCATTACTAATATTAATATTAATATCATTAGCAGAATTATCATTAATATTGATAGTATTATTATTATTAACACGATTATTATGAGTATTATCATTGATATTGATATTATTATTAAAGTTATCATTATTACTAAAATTATCATTAAGAATATTATTATTGTCAATATTATTATTATCATTAACATTATTATTAATATTTTCATATTAACAATATTATTATTACAATTAAATATTTTCTATATAAAAGTATATTTATTACAACTACTATAATATTACATAAAATTATTATATATTAAAAATCATTTATATAAATATTTACATATAACAAATCATTGATTTTTAATATAATCATATATATATATATATATATATATATATATATATATATATATATATATATATATATAAAACTACAAAATATTAATTATTAATTATATGAGATATAAAACTTAAGATATAATATATATAAATTTGTTCAATTACAAATATATGTGTTAATATATATATATATATATATATATATATATATATATATATATATATGTATATATATATATATATATATATATATATATATATATATATATATATATATATATATATATATATATATATATGAATGATATAGGTTCGTGAATCTGAGGCCAACCCTGCATTGTTCAGTATCGTCGTATGAATATTTTTACTACAAAATATTGTATAGTGAGTTCATTTGATTCCCTTTTACTATTTACATTTTTGGGACTGAGAATACATGCGCTGTTTTTATAACTGCTTTATTAAATACTTTTGAAATATATTTTGAACTAAAAATACATGAAATGCTTTTATAAATGTTTGACGAGATAGACACAAGCAAAACATTCCTCGAATGAATTATTATGCAGACAGAAGTTCTGTGGATTATTATTGAATTATGTGGACATGATAATTGCCACCAATTGATGTGAATATTTTTCTCCTGATTATTATTGCTTGGTAACCTAAGAATTAGAAACGGGTATGGCCCTAATTCAAGCGAATCCTAAAGGTAGCTACCGGGTTTAACACCCCATCCAGAATGTTCACTAGACGGAAGAGCTAGTGGGCGTGGTGTTTAGTACTTCGAAGTTTATTATTATTATACAGACGAGATGTTCTGTTTTGGGGATATTATTGATGTGCATTATATGTTAAGGTCGGTTACCATGTTGAGCAATAAAATCGAAATGAATGTTATGTATCGAGAGAATGATTTTTATACACAGGTTATGTATATTAGTTTTGTGATCGAGATATGTGCACGATTATTTAAAATTCACGTGGCAACCTATGAGGGAGAAAAGGATACGAACCTACTCTGATAAGCATTATGAAAAATGGTTTCGTACACGAGATAGGTGTACTGTATTTGAATCTTGTGGTCTATCAAAATGATGAATTTTATTGTTTTATGATAAACTTATGAACTCACAAACCTTTTGGTTAACACTTTAAAGTATGTTTATTCTCAGGTATTAAAGAAATCTTCCGCTGTGCATTTACTCATTTGGAGATATTACTTGGAGTCATTCATGACATATTTCAAAAGACGTTGCATTTTAAATTCATCAGGATTATTATTAAGTCAATTATAGTTGGATATATTACGAAATGGTATACATGCCGTCAACTTTCGATGTAAAGAAAGATTGTCTTTTAATAACGAATGCAATATTTGTAAAATGTATCATATAGAGGTCAAATACCTCGAAATGAAATCAAATATTATGAATCATTTATAATGTATATGAACGGGTCCTTTCACCGGCAGTGTTCATGGACCTCATGAACCATGTGTGTAAGCCATACCTAGATAAATTCGCCATTGTTTTTATTGATGATATATTGGTGTACTCCAAGAACAAGGAAGAGCACGAACAGCATTTACGTTCGATATTGACTATGCTTAGAAAAGAGCAGTGGTATGAAAAGTTCTCTAAGTGTGACTTTTGGTTACCAGAGGTACAATTCCTTGGCCATGTTGTAGGGGCCAATGGAATTCAGGTCGATCCAGCAAAGATTGAGTCGGTTAAGAATTGGGAAACTCCAAAGACGCCAACTCAGATCCGGCAATTTTTGGGTCTAGCTGGTTACTACAAGAGATTCATTGAAGGATTCTCTAAGATTACCCAACCATTAACCACGTTGACTCATAAAGGCAAGAAATATGAGTGGTCAGAACAGCAAGAAACTACATTTCAGTTGTTGAAGGAGAAGTTAACAACTGCACCGATATTGTCTCTACCCGAGGGAAGTGAAGATTTTGTTGTTTATTGTGATGCCTGACGTCAAGGAATGGGTTGCGTGCTTATGCAACGAAATAAGGTTATTGCTTATGGATCGCGTTAGTTAAAGATTCATGAGCAGAACTACACTACGCACGACCTTGAACTAGGAGCTGTTGTCTTTGCACTTAAAATGTGGAGACACTACCTGTATGGAAATAAGTTTACTATCTGCACCGACCATAAGAGTTTACAACACATATTTTATCAGAAACAGCTCAACATGAGACAACGACTTTGGATGGAACTACTTATAACTGCGAACTTCAATACCATCTGGGCAAAGCGAATGTTGTGGCGAATGCTTTAAGCAAAAAAGAGCGAGAGAAACCCCTTAGGGTTAAAGCGCTCAACATAGTTGTCCGTACGAATCTTACATCACAGATCTGCGAAGCACAACGAGCAGCCGTGAAACAAGAAAACGTCGATGTTGAATTTATCAAAGGAATGGATAAGAAATTTGACATTAAGGAAGACGGAACATGATATTTTGCTAATCAAATCTGGGTACCAAGGTTAGGTGGATTGAGAGAACTAGTGTTGGAAGAAGCACACAAGTCAACATACTCAATTCATCCGGGGTCAGATAAAATGTATCAAGATTTGAAGGCGTTTTATTGGTAGCCAAATTTGATAGCTGACATTGCTACCTATGTCGGGAAGTGCTTGTGTAACATCCCGTTTTCTCCCTACATGTCTTAAGGTATATACTTAACCGTTAGTACGTCTATATTTCGTTGTTATGTGATTAATAAATTTAAATGGTAATTTGATGTGTATGCGTTATGTATATATATAAATATACGTAACGTATGAGAACGTATATGTGCATGAGTATATACGTGGTTAGGAGTGTAGTAAGTCTTATAAGACTATTTGGTGAAGGCTAGGTAATATAGGAAGCGGGAATGGAATGTACAAGTCGAATAAATCGGTGATGGAGTTTAAGTTGTCGAAATGACCAGGCGCAGGCCTTTGCCACGCCGCGGAAGTCCATGTCGCGCCGCGACGTTGGACACAAAACAAAGTCAGGAGGCTCGATATTCAGATCAAAAATCACTTGCAATGTCGCGCCGCGGTAAAGGGAGTCACGCCGCGACACTAGGCGCAAACCAATGTCAGGAGGAGATCAAAACAGCTCGAGAATTACGTGAAACGCAGCGCCGCGACAAAACAGGGTCGCGCCGCGACCATCTGTGCAGTCTGGTTCCGAATTTAGTTTTTAAAAGGTGTAGTTCGAGGGTAATTTGGTCTTTTCGCGTGTAGATCTGATTGGAGCATTTAATCTCCACCACTTATCCATATTATTCATTTCTTTTCCATTTTTCTTCTCCATTTACTCTCAAAACATAAAACCCATTTAATTTCAAAGTGAGATTTGTGAGTGAAGAATTGAGAGTTGATCTTTGGAGCAAGAGTTAAGATTGTTCTCCTCGTTCTTAGCTACGAGTGGATAGTGTTGGTAAGTCTTAACTCCATGTTTTGAGTTTTAGTTAATTTATGGCTAGGGTTTGGCCATTAGAGGCTTGTAAGACCCATTTGGGGGTTAAATGGGTGAACTTGGGTTATGTTGATGTAAGGAAAACCCAAATGACTATAACCTAGGGTTTGGTCTCATGAATTGAGGTTGTAAGTGTTAAAATGGGTCAAATGAGTCATAGTTGACCAAATTGGGTGAAATGGGTATGAAATACCCTAAGTTTGTGTCAATTGGTGATAGTAGGCTCTAATCACTAGCTTTTAGTGATTTATGACGAGTCATGGCCATTAATGGGAGGTTTGGTGGGTGTGAGTCATTTAATGCGGTTAGGACATTAAATGCTCAAGAGTGAGTAAGGTGGTTAATTCCACTTGTTGTGTATTGAATGTGTACTTATATATTAGGTACCTTGCTTGAAGCATTCGGGAGTAATTAATCACCACCGACGTGATAAGGTGAGTGGAATAATTATATGCGTGCATATATGATGTATTTATTTGTGTGGTATGAGTTGTGAAGTGTCGACGTGTTAAGACACCACTTCTCACTTGGCGAGTGAAGTGTCGACGTGTCCCTTGGTGATACTTGTTGAAGCTTTTGAAGTTGGCCTAGTGTTTTGGGTAGTTTAGCCCCAAATCATGCTCGAAGTGTTGTTTGGATTAAAACTATCATTTTTGAATGGGTCAAACTTGTAATACATTTATTAAGGGCCTTCGTGTTGTTTGTAAACATTTAACTTGTGGTATGGTTTATTGGGTTATATGTAACCGTTTAAATGGCGCATAAATGTGTATTACTTTAAAAAAAAAATATCGTATGGAATACGGGTTGGGTTGTTTCAAGTGGTATCAGAACATGGTCTAAGGGATTTAGGCGACTTGAGATAGGTGCCTAGACTTAGACTTTATTGTATGTGCGCTTTATGCGGGACTTGTAGGACTTCGGGTCGGATCGGGTTTGGTTAGTGCATAGGTTTATGTGAACTAACCTTGCGCTATTTGTTTTGTGTGGTAATTGCAATCATCAAGCGAGATGGGCGTCGTACTAGTGAGTTAATGCGATGTGCTCACGTAGTAATGACTAGCTACCATTATTACGGGTGCAAATTGTGTCAAACAAGTGATGTACGACGATTGTTGAGTAAGATGGGACGGTACGATGTATACGTGTATATATGTGACAAGTCTTTTGTTTCGTTGTTTAATCTCTTTCGTTTTATAGAATGAAGATGAGAAACGGACACGACACCGAAAATGGGGGCACGAGCGAGGACCCCGAATTCACGGTCAAGGTTGAGGCCATTTTGAAAAGTCATCATGCATCTTTCCTAGAAGATGTTAAGAAGATGTTCCTAGATACGATTGACGATCAATTAGTCAAAGTAGTAAAGGAGCAAATTAAAGTTGTCCTTCAAGAGGACAATGTTGGGAGACGAGACTTTTTCTATAAGAATTTTAAAGATGCTCAACCTCCTACTTTTGAGGGCGAACGGGATCCACTTAAGAGTGCCCGATGGATCTCCGATATGGAGGGGGCTTTTCGTACTTGTGAATACCCGCTTGATAAAAAGACAAAGTATGGTTGTAGCATGTTGAGAGGTGACGCTAAATTGTGGTGGGATGCGGAAATCCAAGTTTATGGCGAAGAACAATGTATGGATTTTACTTGGGAAGAGTTTAAGGCGGATTTTTTCCAAGAGTACCGAACTTCGGCAGATCTTACTAAACTTAAGGACGAGTTGCGTTCCTTGAGGCAAGGGTCGATGGATTTGAACACTCTTAAATCCGTTTTCTTGTCAAAAACCCAGTTTTGCCCGGAGTATGTCGGGAATGATAAAATGTTGAAGAAAGACTTCTATCGAATCTTGAATGACAACTATCAAGAAAAGATTAGTGTGAACGTGGTGAAAAGCTTTGATGAGTTGTTTGATATGGCCAAAGGTTTCGAGTCGCTCATCTTGAGAAAGAGTGGCTTTACTTTTGGCAAGAGGAAGTTTGAAGCTACTAGTCATTCGAACTTTTCAAACAAGAAGAAAAAGAAGGGCTCCGAGAGTGTCGGTAGTGTGAAGAAGGGTGCTTCCGGAGATTTTACTTATGCTTGCTACAATTGTGGGAAAAGGGTACACATGGCTCGTGAGTGCCCGAAACCATCATCCACAACCAAGCTCACTTTTTTTAATTGCGGAAAAGAAGGGCATAAGAGGCCGGAGTGTCCCAATTTGCGCAATGATAATGTTACGCGACTAGAGAAAGCGGCGGGTACGGCTAGGGGTCGCAACTATTTGATGACGAATGACGAAGCCAAGCAATCTAACGAAGTTGTCTCAGGTACTTTCATGGTTAACTCTGATCCGGCACGGATACTTTTTGATAGTGGTGCTAATGTGTCGTTTGTGTCTCCAAGATTTGTGCCTAAGTTAAATAAACCGCTAGCTAAGCTAAGTCATCCGGTAGAAGTCGAAATAGCGGATGGTAAGACGGTGCTAGGGGTTGATGTTTGTAATGATTGTAATGTTGTGTTTGGTACCAAAACGTTTAAGATCGATCTTATTCCGATGACTTTGGGTGATTTCGATATTGTTGTTGGTATGAATTGGCTCGATCGTTATAGAGCCGATATCGCATGCCATGATAAATTCATTCGTGTGAAGACCCCAAGTGGGGGAGAGTTAATTATTCATGGTGATAAGCGAAGAAGACTTGTGCCGATATGCACTTATGCACTGGCACGTCGTTTCCTTGTTAGTGGTGGCATGGATTTTCTTGCCCATGTAGTTGATACTCGTGATAAGCCACCACTCATTCGTGAAATTCCGGTGGTTAACGAATTTGAAGACGTTTTTCCGGATGAGTTACCGGGTGTTCCGGCGAAAAGACAAGTTGAATTTCGCATTGAGTTGGTTCCGGGGGCTACCCCCATTGCTAAAACTCCTTATCATTTAGCACTGACAGAAATGCAAGAGTTGTTAAATCAAACCCAAGAGTTGCTTAAAAGGGTTTTATTCGACCGAGTTCCTCGCCATGGGGTGCTCCGGTTTTATTTGTGAAGAAGAAGGATGGTAGTATGCGGATGTGCATCGACTATCGGGAGTTGAACAAAGTGACAATCAAAAATCGTTATCCATTGCCTCGGATTGACGATTTGTTTGACCAACTCTAAGGTGCAACGTATTTTTCTAAGATTGACTTACGATCCGGCTATCACCAAGTGCGGGTCCGTGAGGAGGACATAGAGAAAACGGCTTTTCGAACTTGTTACGGGCATTTTGAGTTTGTAGTTATGCCTTTTGGTCTCACGAATGCACCGGCGGCATTCATGAATCTAATGAACCGAGTGTGCCAACCTATGTTGGACAAGTCGGTAATCGTATTCATTGACGACATACTTATTTATTCTAAGGGTATGAAGGAATATGAACACCATTTGCGTGAAGTGTTGAAGACGTTGCGGAAGTAGAAGTTGTATGCTAAATTCTCCAAATGTGAATTTTGGCTAAGGGAAGTTCAATTCCTTGGCCACATTGTGAACAAAGATGGTATTCAAGTAGATCCGGGGAAGATAGAGACAGTGAAGAGTTGGGGACGGCCAACTACACCTACGGAAATCCGAAGTTTTCTCAGATTGGCCGGTTATTATCGTCGATTTATCCAAGACTTCTCTAAGATTGCTTCTCCATTGACGAAGTTGACGAGGAAGAACACGAGATTTAATTGGGAGAACGAGCAAGAAATTGCTTTTCAATTGTTAAAAGAGAAGTTGTGTCAAGCTCCCGTGTTAGTGTTGCCGGAAGGGGTAGAAGACATGAAGGTTTATTGCGATGCTTCTTTAAATGGGCTCAGGTGTGTTCTAATGCAAAGGGGTAAAGTCATCGCTTACGCCTCTCGACAATTAAAGGAACACGAAAAGAGATACCCGACTCATGATCTTGAACTGGCGGCGGTGGTACATGCGTTGAAAATTTGGCGCCACTACTTGTACGGTGTCAAATGTACGATTTATTCGGATCACAAGAGCTTAAAACATCTTTTTGATCAACGAGATTTGAATTATCATCGACATAGGTGGATGGATGTGGTAAAGGATTATGATTGTGAGATACTTTATCATCCGGGTAAGGCGAACGTGATCGCGGATGCGTTGAGTCGAAAGAGTAGGATCGTTACGCATGATTATTACTAACGATTTTCTTGTAAAGCTTGGTGAGATTCAAATAGAAGCGTATGTTCACAACAAGCGTGAGGGATGAATCATGGGGCAAACGAAGTTCGTTACTTTAGGCCCGCATGGTTTGTTGTCTTTTCAAGGAAGAGTGTGGGTGCCTAAGATGGGTGGTTACCGACAAGTGCTCCTTGATGAAGCACATAAGTCAAAGTATTCCATTCATCCTGGCGCGACGAAAATGTACCTTGATTTAACGAAGGAGTATTGGTGGCCAGGCATGAAACGTGATGTTGTTAAGTATGTTGAACAATGCGTCACATGTTTGCAAGTTAAAGCCGAACACCAAAAGCCGTACGGTAAGTTACAACCATTGGAAGTCCCGAAATGGAAATGGGAGCACATTACCATGGACTTCATTACCAAGTTACCAAAGACGGCGAGAACCCAATATGATACGATTTGGGTGATAGTTGATCGATTGACGAAGAGTGCTTCGTTTCTTCCCATTCGGGAAACGATATCGTCGGAGACTTTGTCCAAGTTGTTTATCAAGGAGGTGATATCGAGACATGGGGTTCCTATATCTATTGTTTCGGATCGAGATACTCGTTTCACGTCTCGAATTTGGAATAAGTTTCATGAAGATATGGGTACTAAATTTAAAATGAGCACGGCGGATCCTCAAATGGATGGTCAAACCGAGCGTACGAACCAAATGTTGGAGGAAATGTCAAGGGCGTGTGTTATTGATTTTTGCGGTAGTTGGGATGAGCACTTACCATTGGTGGAATTCTCGTACAATAATAGTTATCACGCTAGTATTGGAATGCCACCTTATGAGATGCTTTATGGGCGTAGATGTCGAACTCCTATTTGTTGGGGTGAAGTGGGACAATGAGAAATCGGGAGTACCGACTTGGTCTTAGAGACGAATAGTAAGATTGAGATGATTCGGGCTCGACTTAAAGCGGCGCAAGATAGACAAAAATCTTATGCCGATAAAGGAAGGCGAACGATTGAGTTTCAAGAAGGTGACATGGTGATGCTTAAGGTTTCTCCATGGAAGGGTGTTATCCAGTTTCAAAAGCGAGGAAAGTTAGCTCCTCGGTTTATTGGTCCTTTCAAGGTTTTGGCACGTGTTGGTGAGGTTGCCTATAGACTAGAGTTTCCCGAAGAGCTTGCGGGGATTCATAGCACGTTTCATGTTTTCCATCTCCGTAGGTGTCTTGCGGATGACTCGACTTGGGTGCCGTTAGATGAGATTGAGTTGAACAACAAATTAGAGTATGTTGAAGAGCCGATTGAAATCCTTGATGAGAAGGTTAAAATGTTGCAGAACAAAGAAGTTAAAACTTTCAAAGTGCAATGGCGACATCGAAAGGGTTTCGAGTTTACGTGGGAATCTGAAGAGTTTGTTTTGGTTTATCTTCCGGCTTGTCATGCGGCTTGGATCGCGAGGACGCGCTCCGATTCAAGTGGGGGAGAGTTGTAACATCTCGTTTTCTCCCTACATGTCTTAAGGTATATACTTAACCATTAGTACGTCTATATTTCGTTGTTATGTGAATACTAAATTTAAATGGTAATTTGATGTGTATACGTTATGTATATATAAAAATATACGTAACGTATGAGAACGTATATGTGCATGAGTATATACGCGGTTAGGAGTGTAGTAAGTCTTGTAAGACTATTTGGTGAAGGCTAGGGAATATAGGAAGCGGGAATGGAATGTACAAGTCGAATAAATCGATGATGGAGTTTAAGTTGTCGAAATGACCAGGCGCAGGCCTTTGCCGCACCACGGAAGTCCATGTCGCGCCGCGACGTTGGACACAAAACAAAGTCAGGAGGCTCGATATTCAGATCAAAAATCACTTGCAATGTCGCGCCGCGGTAAAGGGAGTCGCGCCGCGACACTAGGCGTAAACCAATGTCAGGAGGAGATCAAAACAGCTCGAGAATTACGTGAAACGTCGAGCCGCGGCAAAACAGGGTCGCGCCGCGACCATCTGTGTAGTCTGGTTCCGAATTTAGTTTTTAAAAGGTGTAGTTCGAGGGTAATTTAGTCTTTTCGAGTGTAGATATGATTGGAGCATTTAATCTCCACCACTTATCCATATTATTCATTTCTTTTCCATTTTTCTTCTCCATTTACTCTCAAAACATAAAACCCATTTGATTTCAAAGTGAGATTTGTGAGTGAAGAATTGAGAGTTGATCTTTGGAGCAAGAGTTAAAGTTGTTCTCCTCATTTTAGCTACGAGTGGATAGTGTTGGTAAACTCCATGTTTTGAGTTTTAGTTAATTTATGGCTAGGGTTTGGCCATTAGAGGCTTGTAAGACCCATTTGGGGGTTAAATGGGTGAACTTGGGTTATGTTGATGTAAGGAAAACCCAAATGACTATAACCTAGGGTTTCGTCTCATGAACTGAGGTTGTAAGTGTTAAAATGGGTCAAATGAGTCATAGTTGACCTAATTGGGTGAAATGGGTATGAAATACCCTAAGTTTGTGTTAATTGGTGATAGTAGGCTCTAATCACTAGCTTTTAGTGATTTATGACGAGTCATGGCCATTAATGGGCGATTTGGTGGGTGTGAGTCATTTAATGCGGTTAGGACATTAAATGCTCAAGAGTGAGTAAGGTGGTTAATTCTACTTGTTGTGTATTGAATGTGTACTTATGTATTAGGTACCTTGCTTGAAGCATTCGAGAGTAATTAATCACCACCGACGTGATAAGGTGAGTGGAATAATTATATGCGTGCATATATGATGTATTTATTTATGTGGTATGAGTTGTGAAGTGTCGACGTGTTAAGACACCACTTCTCACTTGGCGAGTGAAGTGTCGACGTGTTAAGACACCACTCGGGAGTGAAGCATCGACGTGTTAAGATGCCACTCTGAGAGATGTAACGAGTGAAGTGTCGATGTGTTAAGACACCACTCGGGGTGAAGTGTCGACGTGTTAAGGCACCACCTGGGGTGAAGTATCGACGTGTTAAGATGCCACCCGTGGGGTTAGTGTACGACGTGTTAAGTGCACTAATGGTTGTTATGAACTCTGATGGTCTTTTAACTACCGTTCCCTCGTTCGATTGGTTAACCATGGTTGTGCGTTGTATTGTAGCATATTACATTGCTCGAGTTATATGCTAACGTTATGCTAGCTTGTGTGGTTGGAAGTTTAGTTATTATACTTGTGATCGTATGATTATTTATATTGCTAGCATGTATGCGGTAAATGCGTAAGTGATTGCAAGTAAGTAGGTTTTATATGTATTCGTATAATTTTTGCACTCACTAAGCATTAGCTTACCCCTCTTGTTGTTTATCTTTTTAGATGCAGGTGCGGATAGGGGAAAAGGGGTTGTTGGGCACTAGGTGTCCCTTGGTGATACTTGTTAAAGCTTTTGAAGTTGGCCTAGTGCTTTGGGTAGTTTAGCCCTAAACCATGCTCGAAGTGTTATTTGGATTAAAACTATCATTTTTGAATGGGTCAAACTTGTAATACATTTATTAAGGGCCTTCGTGCCGTTTGTAAACATTTAACTTGTGGTATGGTTTATTGGGTTATATGTAACCATTTAAATGGCGCATAAATGTGTATTACTTAAAAAAAAATTTATCGTATGGAATACGGGTTGGGTTGTTTCAGCTTGACTTGCTTTAAGGTCAAGGCTGAACATCAGAAGCCTTCAGGGTTATTAATTCAACCAGAGATTCCCCAGTTGAAGTGGGAAGGTATTACAATGGACTTCATCACGAAACTGCCGAGAACGGTGGGAGGTTACGATACTATTTGGGTAGTCCTGGATCGTCTCACTAAGCCTGCACACTTCTTACCGATAAGAGAGACAGATAAGATGGAGAAGTTGGCTCAAGTTTACATTAAGGAAGTCGTCTCTAGGCATGGAGTGCCTATATCTATTATATCCGATCGCGACAGCAGGTTCTCCTCTAGGTTTTGGCAGTCATTACAGAAAGCAATGGGGACCCGTTTAGATATGAGTACAGCATATCACCCTCAGACAGATGGACAAAACGAACGGACTATTCACGCTCTTGAGGACATGTTGCGAGCATGTGTTATTGATTTCGAAAACGGATGGGATAAGTACTTACCACTAGCTGAGTTCTCATACAATAACAACTACCATACGAGCATGAAAGCTGCACCTTTCGAAGCGTTGTACGGAAGGAAGTGTAGATCTCCCGTATGTTGGAGCGAATTGGGGGATAGTCAGTTGACGGGTCCTGATATTATTCAGGAGACAATGGAGAAAGTCCTACAAATTCAGGAACGATTGAGAACTACTCGGAGTCGTCAAAAGAGTTATGCCGATGTTAGACAGAAGGACATAGAATTCCAAGTTGGTGACAAAGTCATGCTTAAAGTATCACCTTGGAAGGGTGTTATACGGTTCGGAAAACGAAGTAAATTGAGTCCTAGATATGTTGGACCATTCGAGATAACTGAAAGAGTTAGATCGGTAGCTTACAGGTTAGAACTGCCACAAGCACTCAGTGGTATACACGACATTTTTCACGTATCCAACCTGAAGAAGTGCTTAGCCGACGAGAATTTGATTATTCCTTTAGAGGAACTGCGTATCGATGACAAACTTCATTTCATTGAAGAACCTGTCGAAGTCTTGGGCCGTGAGGTCAAACAGTTAAAGCAAAGCAAAATTCCCATCGTTAAGGTTCGGTGGAACGCGAGAAGAGGACCAGAGTTCACGTGGGAGCGTGAAGATCAAATGAGACTGAAATACTCGCAACTGTTTCCAGAAGGAACTACTTCAGCGGACGTTCACTAAAATTTCGGGACGAAATTTTCAATAACAGGTGGGTAATGTAACAATCCTGCTTTTTCCGTCACTTCCGTTAACTTTCTGTTAGTTTATTTAACGACGATTACTTAACTATTATGTATTTACGTATATTAAATACGTACTTGATCTTTGGGGGTTACGATAATTAATATGGGTTAATATTAATTTGAATAAATATTTCGGATAAAGAAATACGATAAAAACGTTACGGTTTGAATAACTACTTTTTGAGCAACGAAACGCTCGAGTTTATTTTAATAATTATTTTAATAATTATTAACTTTTTTAAAAATATTTAATTTATTGGGTTTTAATAAATTAAACGTTTCGTTGCGTTTTAACGATCGGTTGAGCGTTCTGGGCCTTCGGCACGTCTAAACGGCACTTGAAACGGACCACGACAGCACACTTTTGAAAAACGAGAGCCCGGGAATACACCCATGGGGCCATTCGGCAGTGACCACCCCACTCCCCCTTCTATTTTTATTTTGGACTAACCTTGTGGACTTAATTGTAATTAGTGATAATTTAGGGTTTTAATTATACTTAACTAGTAACAAAACACTACACACTCTAAACCTAATCAAGAAAAAACGCAGCCTTCTCCCTCCTCCTGCTCCCATTCACATCGATCACCATCATCATCCCATCACTCCAATTTTTCACAATTAGATAAAACTTTCTACACGAACGTTGAAATTCACATTGACCTCTACGCGTTGATATAATTCTTTTCGCAATCAAAGGTATAATTGCATAAACCCTAATTTTTAAAATCAGATTTTTATTGATGTTTCATGGTTTAGGTTGTCTATTGCTCAAGTCCTGATGTATGATTAATATTAGATGCGTTAATTTGTCCTTTTTGATTGTTTATCACGAAAACCGAATTTGGTTTTGATGTGTACAGAAATTTGAATTTTTCAATTGCATGATATTATGTGATATTTAGAATCCTCATGAAAAACTATTAATTTTAGGCTTTGGATTCGCTTGATTTCGTTTTCGGATGATCAAGTTATGTCCATTTAAAATTAACGTTGTGTTTTTTATTGCTTGATCAGAATTCTGGTATGGATAGGCCACGAGTTGGTTTGTGAATTTATTACCATGGGATATATAATTCAAAAATAATTAGTTTGCACTAGGATATTTTGACGATCGCTCCAAATCCATATGGACGAACACGTCATTCATTGATTTCATTGCGAGGTATTTGACCTCTATATGATACGTTTTGTAAACATTGCATTCTTTTGAAAAGGCACACCATAAATGAATATTTAAATCAAAGGTTTTCGACATCTGATGATTTCTACATATAGACAATCACCATAAATAATAGTTTACAACAGTACTTTCGTTGACAATGCAGTCAAAATAAGATACATGGTGATGATTTGGTGAATGCAACGTTTCCTTGAAAAATACGTCATGTAAGACTCCATGCACATAGCTTGTCTAACATCTAAGCAAACAGCGGAAGACTTCTAGGAAACCTGAGAATAAACATGCTAACAAGTGTCAACACAAAGGTTGGTGAGTTCATAGTTTTAATGTTTCGTATAATCTGTATATAAAGGTGGATCACAAGATTTCAGTTGTTTTATCCAGAAACGTTTATCAAAATATTCTACAAAATTGAGCACCCTGGTAACTAAACTTAACGTATATATAATTTGTACCCTTTGTATAATCATCTTAATAATACACGCAAACCAACGTGTACGCGTCTCAAATAGCATACGTCCGTTAAAAGGCTAGTGCTCTAGCTCGGACGGGGATATCAAGCCCTATGGATCCATATACTACTACTCGCGCCCACCAGTTCTTATAACTGGCAGTTAACAGTTACCAAAGCTAAGGGATTTTCGATTCAAACTCAGTGTAGAATTTAGTATGTACTTGTATCCATTGCGTTTTAAATAAAGTGCATGTATTCTCAGCCCAAAAATATATATTGCAAAAGCAATTAAAAAGGGATCAATGAAACTCACGCATATAAATATTGTAAAACAGTTAATAAAGCATTTGCATATATTCTCAGCCCAAAAATGTAGAGAGTAAAAGGGATCATATGAAACTCACCTTATCAGCATATAAAGTTGTTCACCAAAATGTGACCGAAACTCGGATTACCAATTAATCGTAGATCTCAACCTAGAGAACATATGTTGGTCAATAAATGTTTATCAAGCTAGGTCTGGTCATAGTGTATCATAATCCTAATGCTCGAGATCGACATACAAAAGTTATCAAAAGTCATTTCAAAAAGTCAATTTTGACAAAAGTTCAACAAAACGAGATATACCTTATATAAGGATTCATTTACTCGGTTGGTAATATTCAAAAAAATCCATTTTATCAATTTCGTAAACAAGTTGTTTAAATCTTAATTGCTGATTTAAAAGAAATTTCAATTAACGTCAATCATAATTCAGTTGATCATATTTTTTAATCCGTTCATCGAAACTATTCGGTGTCTAAATGAAAAGTTATTGATTTTTCGCCAGCTTTCCAAAAACATGTATATCATATACCTTTTACCAGTAATATATGTATTTAATTCGTGATTCATCATAAACTGTTTAACGACAAAATTTAGCATACAAGCTTGTATAAATATATATACTCGAGCACTAGACATGGATACACTATTAGTATATAAAAGATAAAATATAAATGCTTACGTATCAATATTGTGATTCAATATTTCAGAAAAGTACGTAGACGTAACAGAGATGATAAACACTAGGTTTGACTTGCGAATATTACCCATGAACATTACCCATAACCTCCATAGCTATAACCCATACTTTCCTTAGCTCTATCTCTCTCGAAAACCCATTTTGAAAGTGACACGCTCATAACCTCATCGTAGTATTTTATGTATAATACTAATTAATATTATTAATAATAATAAGATTAATAATAATATTAATAATAATAATAATAATAATAATAATAATAATAATAATAATAATAATAATAATAATAATAATAATAATAATAATAATAATAATAATAATAATTTATATATATATATTTGTATAAAGCAGAGAGATATCACACCATGTAAAAATTCGAGCAGAAACTGGCCTTTTATAGCATGTTTCTGAATCCTGACTGCCATGCGATTGCATGGGTTTTATGCCTATTTCTCATGCGATCGCATGACCCCAAAATCCAGCTCACAATTTTTTTTTGTTTGTCGACATAATTTTATATTATATATATAATATATTTAATTTATATAATTAATTATATATTATATTAAATTCACATGCATAGTTGGCTTGTAATTTTTGTTCCGATAAGTCATACGTCATCACTCGACTTATGTCCCGGTTTTGGTTTTTCAAATGTCCTTTCGTACGCTGAGAAAACTTGTATTTTACGTTTTGTGACTCGTACCTTTGTCAAAATATAGCCTTAAATTATCCCTAAACTATACCACTCAAAGTATATCTTAAACTTTCGAGTATTTTGGTCATTTACTTCTATAAATCATTGCCTCGCTATTTGTTGATATATATATAATAACAAATCGTTTTATGACCAAGTTAATATATATTTTTAACATTCATAAACACGTTTTAAATATACGTCGCAAGTTATTCATACAATTAATATTCCAACTTATCATATATATTCAAATAATTATTTAAACCAATAAGTTTAATGTACGGTATTAAACAATTAAAACTTTGTTACGTTTTCAAGTTATAGTATATATATGTATCTATTTACATATAATGGTTCGCGAATCGTTGAGAACAACCGAAGGGTACTTGAATAGTTCAAAAATTTTGAGATTCGGTTTTACAGACTTTGCTTATCGTGTCGGAAACGTTAAATCATTTAAAGATAAAGTTTAAATTTGGTCAAAAATTTCCGGGTTGTCACAGATATCATGTCATTTGCTTGAGTATAACTTGTGATATGCTTGATTTAGTGAAAATGTAGATTTTTCCAGCACTTGCATGAAAACAGACTTGTATGCTAAAATGTGTTGATTTCTGTGATTATAGCTTTACATATCTGAAATGTACACAAAAAGTACTTCACTTTTCATGTAGATATCATGGTCTAATTGTATCTAGATCTTCGGATAATTGCATGCGAATGTGACTAGCTAAACTAGAATCGAATCTGCAACTTGCTCTCTGTTTTGTACTCTGTAGTTTGTGTTTTGTAAATTAACATGAACGCTTCTGGAATATGAATATTGACATGATATTTGGTGTATGTTTAGTTTGTTGCAATCTCTGAAACCTTATGCATTGGGCACACCAGAGCCATAGTTTGTGTAATTTCTGAATTGATCTGAAAACAGGACATCTAACTTGCATGAATAAACTGTACCAATTGGCTAAATAAAATTTGTTCATCTTTTCATATGTGTTAGTTTGACTTGTCCTTGAACCATGGCCACTGACCTAGCTTGATTTGCATGTTCCTACCTCCGGTTATAGCCAATACGAGATCAGTGCGCGGTCAGAAACTGATTTGGCAAACCATAAATATACCCCTTCTGATTCCTGACTTGTAGACATCGTATGAGACCCTGGCTGAACTTTTTGGAATCAATTTTGAGTATACTTGTGATCTGGAGTTTTCCATGTTTGCATGAATTTTGTGCTATGAGATATTATGCGAAGTTTGCTACACGTACATGAACTTTATGCATGACGATAAACTGTGATTATGAAATTGATCATTTATGATCTAAAACGTGTTGTTTGACTTAGGTTTGACATGTTGACCAACAATTGACATAGAGTTTGTGTAACATCCCGCCTTTTTCCGGTTACTTTCCGTTTAACTATTTTAAAGTCCGTTATATATTTATAACATCTTTCGTTAATACGCGTTTTAAATTATCTCGATTAGGTAATTCACGCACCCGATTCAAACTTGAGGGACTAAAATTGACACGGGGCAAACTAGTTGACTAGGTCACCTAGTCCACCCCAATCACCACCATTCAACCATCTCCATCTCTTTCTCTTTCTCTCTAGCAAGAACACACACACAATTTCCAAATTCATTCAATCATCATCTAAATTCGATCTAGGAGGCTTACAACAAAATAAATTACATATTCGTGATCCTCTCTTCATCCTCTTCATTTTGGTACCAACTTCATATCGTTTGGGTAACATTTCTAAAACTTTAGATTTCTCTAAATTCGTGTTTTTGACTTGAAATGGTGTTAGTTAGTGTCTATGGCTCATTGTGATTTCGTGTATGTAATTTGTAGGCTCGATCTTGTTATTCGGTGTAACTAGCATGAACACTTGAAATGGGTTAGTTTAACCTTTGATTTTGAATGATAAAATGTGTTTAGATGTTAATGGTTGTGTGTTCGAAGTGTTAGTTACTTCATTAACTTCGTTTTGGTGTGTTGATTGACATGAAAACCTTACATTAACATGATTATTGGTTTTGAGATTTTGGTTAGGGTTTGATAAGCTTTATATGAACTTTTGATGTATCAAATGCTATGAAATATTGTTGATAAGTGTTTTGTTGCAACGTGTGTTTGATTACCTTCGAAACGGCATATCGTATGTGTAGATTGGACTACCGAATCATGAAATGAATTTGTGAACTTGAAACTTGGAAAACAAACTCTAAATGATCACTTAACGAGAATTCGGTTATTGTAAATGATAAACTCGATTGATGATATGTGGTTAGTTGTATCCTTTGTCAAAATACCTTCCCGATGATATAGGATACATGCTTTGATTGTTTGCGGGTCATAAATTGGGATTGTTTGAGTTTTGGTTCGTGCATTTCTTTGTTGCAGCAAAACAGGGCCTGGATACAGACCTGGACGCCGTCCAGATTCTTGGATGCCGTCCAGCCCTTCAGACTTGGACGCCCTCCAGTAATTTGGACGCCGTCCAGGCCTTCAAAGCTGGACGCCGTCCAGAAGATCTGGACGCCGTCCAGATACCCTGGCAGGCCACTGTCTTCGTTGGTCATTTTACGGAAAATGTTTGCTATGCTATGGACCTCCGATTCACATGTAACTTGTTCTAACATGCTCATATATGATTAAAAACCTCAGAAAAATAGTTCGGGACCAGACCCGAACGTGTTGACTTTTTCGTTGACTTTGACCGACCTAAGTTTACTTTTGATCAAACTTAACCAAATGTTTGTGCAATCGTTCTAACATGCTTTTATACTTGTACCTTGCATGAAACATGACAATTTGATTCACATGCTATTATGATCGAGTCTTAACGAGCCATAGGACTAATTGAACATCTTTGACCAATCGTGACTATCGTTATTGATACAACCTATTTGTTTAGGTCAAGACTAGTATTGTTCTTTGCACACGTTTACTTGTTGAAGTACTTTACTACTCGTGCACTCAAGGTGAGATCATAGTCCCACTTTTACTCTTTTGCACTTACATTTGGGATGAGAAAACATAAACGTTTCTTTTTACTAAGTGAACACAAGTACAGGAAAACAAACATTCTACATACGAGTTTGAACAAAAATCCTCAATTCGATTATCATTAGTTACACTTGCCGGGTGTAAGCGAGAACTTATGTTATATGGCCATATGGGTTTGACAAACCCTCATTCAAACGGTTCGCTACCGTTTACGAATGAAATGTATTTTCGAGAAACAGTGTATGTTCTAACACTATTGTGATGGGGTTCTATGGAAGGAATGTTAAGCATTGATAATTGGGTGCTCGTGAAACAAACTTTTGGAATGTATTACTACTATCTCATTGTTGCAAATCTTGTGGTTCACTTGTACTTACTTATTCAAACCTATGATTTCACCAACGTTTTCGTTGACAGATTTCTATGTTTTTCTCAGGTCCTTGAACGATACATGTTACATGCTTCCAGTCATTACTTTTGATACTTGCTTGGATGTCGAGTATACATGCATAGTTGGAGCGTCTTTTGGCTACTTTTAAATTGTGTCGCATAAGTTTCATTTGTACTTATAACTTTGTAACGTAACTTGTGGTGGAACTATTCTTGTGAACTTTGAATAATCTTTACATTTGAAATGAATGCGACATATCTTTTGGTCAAACGTTGTTTTAAAGACTTATGACCACGTAACGGGACCTAGGTAGACGGCGCCGTCAATGACGATTTTGTCGGGTCGCTACAGTTTGGTATTCTCTAATGACTTCAGCAGACACTGAATCATTTGGATTCTTTGAATATAGAGTTTGGTCCTTGTATTTGTCCTTTGTCTCCTTCATGGTCTGTTAAATCCGTTTTCCAGTTCTAAACCTTCTCTTTTTCTCAGCTTTACCACCATACGATTCTTTATAATTAAACTTTTGACTGTTAACGTCGTTTACAGTTTTTGCTGCTTCATCAGCATTTTTCCAAAATTCGGAGGACTAGTTTCACAGTTTGGGGTGTTTTTTAGAAACTTCACATTCGAAGTAAGTAAGTCTAGAAGATAAATGTTATCTATATATAACGTTATCGTAGAAAATGCTGCGAGATTCAAAATACTGATTGCTAATTCCCGGTAGTTGGTATGGCAATTACTGTTACAAGATGTGGATGAGTACATGATAGGGTTTCAATGAGTATAAGGATTTTTCAGAAGGTCAAGGATAAATGAAATTGTTGGTAAATTTACTGCTAATGTGGTGGAACATAAAAGATTCCCCGATAACAAAAATGTATATGCCAAAGTTACAGTCTGAAAGGTCATCGTTGACTGGTTGAACGGTTGATAATACTGGATACTTTGAAAAGAAATTGCAAGGTTATTTTCAGTAATAACAATGCTAAAGGATCTTTCACATTTTTGAAGTCAAAGTATAGCTTTGAAAGATGTAGAGATCTAAGAATGATGTCACCCGTTACATCTTGACTTGGATTCTGATCCGTCAATATCAGAATATGTAATTGAATTTGTATGGAAACGATTGTATAACGCTGTGAGCATAGTTAATAATTTTTGAATCAAAGTTGAAGAATGTACAGTATAACATATTAATTGTGAACTTATATATTTCCTGGGAATTACCTACCCGTTAAAGATTTCACAAGTAATATTTTGTACAAAAGAATTTTTATTACTGTCTTTATGAAAATATATGTATGTATATTTTCTTCAGATGTAATACAGATTTTACGAGTTAATATCATATTAAGCTCATTTGATTTTTGACTTGAATTAGAAATGAATAATCTCTAAAACATTAAAGATTTAATAATCTTTACGGAGTATTTCACTAATGTAATCAATACTCGGTTTTATTGATATTTTCTCAGTGAATCATGTTGGTGCTCATGGAACTCTTGCTAACTTCGCAAGGTACGAATGATGTTTTCTAGAAAGTTTCGAATACATCGAAGATGAAAGTATAAAATCAACCATATAATTGAATAATATACTTAGTTCATTATGAACTGGAATTCATTGAGTTGGAAACAGAGATTGTAGTTAACGATGGTTAAGTCATTAATGAAGGATATACATCATAGCATATTAGTAATATGAATTAACCGAGTAGTACCTACCAGTTAAGATTCACACGTAATAACTTGGTACGAAAAGATTTATTTTAGTTTCAAAATTCATATATATTAAATATACATAAAATTTCTTCAGGGGAAATGAGTTAATACTTCATCGGTTATTGTTGCTGGCATTTCTTGGTAACTACGGTGCGTATGACGTTGATGCTCGTGGAACAGATTGTGAAGTTAAGGTTTGCGATGCGGATGTTGTTGGTGGTGGTAATGGTACTGTTGGTGTTGTTGTCGGTGGTACTGTTGATGCCAGTGATGCTGCTGGTGCTTGTAACCTTTGCACCATATTCTCCAAAGCCACTACCCGAGCGCGAAGCTCGTTGACTTCTTCTACTACACCGGGATGATTGGCGGTTCGGACGAGCGGATGAATAAGATCCAGAATTTGAGAGAGTATATGATCATGACGAGATATTCTGGAGATGAGAGAGAAAATGGTATTACGAACAGGTTCGCCAGTAAATGCTTCATGTTCTTCGCCAAGAGGGCAATGTGGTGGATGGAAGGGATCGCCTTCTTCTTGTCTCCAATAATTAAGTAGGATACGAACCCATCCCCAATTCATCTAGAATAGATGATGGCTGATTGGTTGATCCATTCCGGTTACACTGTCTTCGGAATTCAGGTGAATATCCAAATCGGAATAGCTGTCGGAGTTTAAGGAATTTGAACTAGATACGGGATCCATCTTGTATAATTAGAGAGATGATTTTTGATATGAAATAGATTATTGAATTTAGATTGGTACTTTTCAATACATAATTTATATATGTATATATAATACCAAAATTCCATAAATCACGGAGGAATTTTCGAAAGATGTCAGGAAAAGTTTACAGTAACAGATACGCTAAGATATGAATTTTTGGCTATACACTATTTATGCAATAAATGCAAAAAAATGTGTCTAGACTTAAGAATGATAAGCATGTAATTTCCGACAAGAAATGATAAGCAAAACTTTTGACATGCAGACACAGTCGAAGTCCAGACTTACGAATGTATCCTAACAACTATCAGTTAGACATACTAATGCAAGACCTGGTTCACTAGGACCAACGCTCTGATACCAACTGTGACGATCGCTCCAAATCCATATGGACGAACACGTCATTCATTGATTTCATTGCGAGGTATTTGACCTCTATATGATACGTTTTGTAAACATTGCATTCTTTTGAAAAGGCACACCATAAATGAATATTTAAATCAAAGGTTTTCGACATCTGATGATTTCTACATATAGACAATCACCATAAATAATAGTTTACAACAGTACTTTCGTTGACAATGCAGTCAAAATAAGATACATGGTGATGATTTGGTGAATGCAACGTTTCCTTGAAAAATACGTCATGTAAGACTCCATGCACATAGCTTGTCTAACATCTAAGCAAACAGCGGAAGACTTCTAGGAAACCTGAGAATAAACATGCTAACAAGTGTCAACACAAAGGTTGGTGAGTTCATAGTTTTAATATTTCGTATAATCTGTATATAAAGGTGGATCACAAGATTTCAGTTGTTTCAACCAGAAACGTTTATCAAAATATTCTACAAAATTGAGCACCCTGGTAACTAAACTTAACGTATATATAATTTGTACCCTTTGTATAATCATCTTAATAATACACGCAAACCAACGTGTACGCTTCTCAAATAGCATACGTCCGTTAAAAGGCTAGTGCTCTAGCTCGGACGGGGATATCAAGCCCTATGGATCCATATACTACTACTCGCGCCCACCAGTTCTTATAACTGGCAGTTAACAGTTACCAAAGCTAAGGGATTTTCGATTCAAACTCAGTGTAGAATTTAGTATGTACTTGTATCCATTGCGTTTTAAATAAAGTGCATGTATTCTCAGCCCAAAAATATATATTGCAAAAGCAATTAAAAAGGGATCAATGAAACTCACGCATATAAATATTGTAAAACAGTTAATAAAGCATTTGCATGTATTCTCAGCCCAAAAATGTAGAGAGTAAAAGGGATCATATGAAACTCACCTTATTAGCATATAAAGTTGTTCACCAAAATGTGACCGAAACTCGGATTACCAATTAATCGTAGATCTCAACCTAGAGAACATATGTTGGTCAATAAATGTTTATCAAGCTAGGTCTGGTAATAGTGTATCATATTTCTAATGCTCAAGATCGACATACAAAAGTTATCAAAAGTCATTTCAAAAAGTCAATTTTGACAAAAGTTCAACAAAACGAGATGTACCGTATATAAGGATTCATTTACTCGGTTGGTAATATTCAAAAAAATCCATTTTATCAATTTTGTAAACAAGTTGTTTAAATCTTAATTGCAGATTTAAAAGCAATTTCAATTAACGTCAATCATAATTCAGTTGATCTTATCTTTTAATCCGTTCATCGAAACTATTCAGTGTCTAAATGAAAAGTTATTGATTTTTCGCCAGCTTTCCAAAAACATGTATATCATATACCTTTTACCAGTAATATATGTATTTAATTCGTGATTCATCATAAACTGTTTAACGACGAAATTTAGCATACAAGCTTGTATAAATATATATACTCGAGCACTAGACATGGATACACTATTAGTATATAAAAGATAAAATATAAATGCTTACGTATCAATATTGTGATTCAATATTTCAGAAAAGTACGTAGACGTAACAGAGATAATAAACACTAGGTTTGACTTGCGAATATTACCCATGAACATTACCCATAACCTCCATAGCTATAACCCATACTTTCCTTAGCTCTATCCCGCTCGAAAACCCATTTTGAAAGTGACACGCTCATAACCTCATCGTAGTATTTTATGTATAATACTAATTAATATTATTAATAATAATAAGATTAATAATAATATTAATAATAATAATAATAATAATAATAATAATAATAATAATAATAATAATAATAATAATAATAATAATAATAATTTATATATATATATTTGTATAAAGCAGAGAGATATCACACCATGTAAAAATTCGAGCAGAAACTGGCCTTTTATAGCATGTTTCTGAATCCCGACTACCATGCGATCGCATGGGTTTTATGCCTATGTCTCATGCGATCGCATGACCCCAAAATCCAGCTCACAATTTTTTTTTGTTTTGTTTGTCGACATAATTTTATATTATATATATAATATATTTAATTTATATAATTAATTATATATTATATTAAATTCACATGCATAGTTGACTTGTAATTTTTGTTCCGATAAGTCGTACGTCATCACTCGACTTATGTCCCGGTTTTGTTTTTTCAAATGTCCTTTCGTACGCTGAGAAAACTTGTATTTTACGTTTTGTGACTCGTACCTTTATCAAAATATAGCCTTAAATTATCCCTAAACTATACCACTCAAAGTATATCTTAAACTTTCGAGTATTTTGGTCATTTACTTCAATAAATCATTGCCTCGCTATTTGTTGATATATATATATATATAATAACAAATCATTTTATGACCGAGTTAATATATATTTTTAACATTCATAAACACGTTTTAAATATACGTCGCAAGTTATTCATACAATTAATATTCCAACTTATCATATATATTCAAATAAATATTTAAACCAATAAGTTTAATGTACGGTATTAAACAATTAAAACTTTGTTACGTTTTCAAGTTATAGTATATATATGTATCTATTTACATATAATGGTTCGCGAATCGTTGAGAACAACCGAAGGGTACTTGAATAGTTCAAAAATTTTGAGATTCGGTTTTACAGACTTTGCTTATCGTGTCGGAAACGTTAAATCATTTAAAGATAAAGTTTAAATTTGGTCAAAAATTTCCGGGTTGTCACAGATATCATGTCATTTGCTTGAGTATAACTTGTGATATGCTTGATTTAGTGAAAATGTAGATTTTTCCAGCACTTGCATGAAAACAGACTTGTATGCTAAAATGTGTTGATTTCTGTGATTATAGCTTTGCATATCTGAAATGTACACAAAAAGTACTTCACTTTTCATGTAGATATCATGGTCTAATTGTATCTAGATCTTCGGATAATTGCATACGAATGTGACTAGCTAAACTAGAATCGAATCTGCAACTTGCTCTCTGTTTTGTACTCTGTAGTTTGTGCTTTGTAAATTAACATGAATGCTTCTGGAATATGAATCTTGACATGATATGTGGTGTATGTTTAGTTTGTTGCAATCTCTGAAACCTTATGCATTGGGCACACCAGAGCCATAGTTTGTGTAATTTCTGAATTGATCTGAAAACAGGACATCTAACTTGCATGAATAAACTGTACCAATTGGCTAAATAAAATTTGTTCATCTTTTCATATGTGTTAGTTTGACTTGTCCTTGAACCATGGCCACTGACTTAGCTTGATTTGCATGTTCCTAGCTCCGGTTATAGCCAATACGAGATCAGTGCGCGGTCAGAAACTGATTTGGCAAACCATAAATATACCCCTTCTGATTCCTGACTTGCAGACATCGTATGAGACCCTGGCTGAACTTTTTGGAATCAATTTTGAGTATACTTGTGATCTGGAGTTTTCCATGTTTGCATGAATTTTGTGCTATGAGATATTATGCGAAGTTTGCTACACGTACATGAACTTTATGCATGACGATAAACTGTGATTATGAAATTGATCATTTATGATCTAAAACATGTTGTTTGACTTAGGTTTGACATGTTGACCAACAATTGACATGAACCTACTGATGTTGACCTTATTTGACTACTTTGACCAAGTTTGACTTGGTTGACTTTGTTTGACTTGCATGAACTAGGACTATATGTTGACTTTTACTTTGAAACGCGTCGAGTCGAGCGATAAGACAACTTACTCTATGAAACCACATTTGTTTAGGACATATTTATTGACCAACCTAAATACGTATACTTAGGTTGCATTATTATGCTATAATCCGTGCAAGTTATTGTCTGTCATCTGAACAATTCAAAGGTGAGTCTATAGTACCGCTTTTTACATGTTTTTTGGGATGAGAATACACGCTGTTGTACTTACATTTTTGCAAATGCTTTTATGTTGACACGAGTACTATATATACATATTGAGTTTGATCACAAAGCCTCTAGCTTGAATACTTTTAATACCATCGGGTAAGCACAATTTAGATGGATGGATCCGTTAGGTTGACAACCTCACCCTACTTTATAAGGAAGCCGACTCTCGTTCTTTGGACCAACCTATGACCGAACAAAAAGGAGTTCGTCACCTCACATAGATTGGATTGGGTAGGGGGCTCACGCTCTCGACTCCCCCAATAGCGCTACAGGGGAGTCGTCCTTAAAAAGGCTCTCTAGGTTTTTAGAGGATCTTAAGCAGGGCGGAAGAAGGTCCAAGACCTTCTTTTCGGTAGACTTCTTTCATCTCCGAATCTGCAATTACCTCTGCTATCAATTTATTATTCATTCAGGACGCTCGGCCGGTGCTCCTTTCTCAAACCAGAACAACTCTGAACGTTAGGGTGGTGCATTTACTTTGAACACTAGATACACACGATCAAGTGTATAAAATTTTTATGGGGTAAAGGGGAGTATGGTGGATTCTATACTCTGGTCATTGCTAGTATTCAGGTGCTCATAGATTATATATACGTTTCGCAACTTAGAGTTGTATTTTTGAAATCTCGTGGTCAATGAACTTGAACTTATTTATGATAACTGTATTTCAGATACTATTCAACGTTATTTAAAAATATGGTTTACGAACAAATGAGATAAAACTTGACAGGGTATTGTCTATAGATATTTGAAACTTGATATGGTATTGTCTACAAATATTTGAAACTTGACATGGTAGTGTCAACAAACTTTTGAAACGGGACACGGTGTTGTCTACAACTTTTAACATTAGACCATGGTGGTCTTCCATTAATAAACGTTTTCGGAATATTGTTTCTTAAACATACTGTATTGTTTACCTAAAACCTATAGATTCACTCAACATTATTATTGATCCATTTTGCGTGTTTTATTCTCAGGTATTATTTGCTTCCGCTGTAAAACATTTCTGTTACGTAGAAGCCAAGCCAGGCACTGGGACCAGAGTTATCATTCCGTTAACGGAATTTTTGAAGGGGAAAGTCTTAAGGAAGTCTTGCTCGTAGCGCCGTTTTCAGGTTATCTTGCGAAAATGGGCCTAATCTGCAATTGAAAATTATTCGAAAAATTCTCCACAAAATTTTGCCCGATTTTGTAGGGAATGTAGTGACTTCAAATATGTGTTTTGTAACCATTAATTATGATCAAAACAAAACTATACTCTCATATATTCGCATTCAATATAAAATTTAGAAACAACAAATAAAAATAAGGTTATGAATATAGAGTTATAAAAAAGTGGCTGAAAATACTCGAACAATAAAACCAAGATGTTATAAAAGAAGTAAAGTTTTGTGGCTAGTTGTGAGATAGTAGCTCCAACATGATTCTCGATCTACCTAAATACAATATTAAATAAAAACAAGTATCGTAGTAGTATTTAAACAGGCACAACAATTTATATGTGAAGGTATTATTTATCGTAAGATCTGAAAGTGCAAAATTCACCTTTAAAAACAGTAAAATGTCATTTTTGACATCTAAACTGCTTTGAACGGGGGAAAGTCTTAAGAAAGTCATGCTCGTAGTGTCGTTTTCTAGTTATCTTGCGAAAATGGGCATAATCTGCAATTGAAAATTTTTCGTAAAATTCCCAACAAAATTTTGCCCGATTTTGTGGGGAATGTAGTGACTTCATATATGTGTTTTGTGGCCATTAATTATCATCAAAACAAAACTACACTCTCATATATTCGCATTCAATATGAAATTTAGAAAGAAAAAAAAACAGAATTAAGGTTATGAATCTAGAGAAATAAAAAAGCGGTTAAAAATACTCGAACAATAAAACCAAGACATTATAAAAGCAGCAACGTTTTGTAGGTAGTGGTGAGATAGTAGCCCTAACATGATTCTCGATGTATCTAAATACAATATTAAAAAAAACAAGTATCATAATGGTATTTTAACAGGCACAACAATTCACATGAGAAGGTATTACTTATCGTAAGATATAAAAGTGCAAAATTCACTTTTAAAAATAGTAAAATGTCATATTAGGCATCTCAACTGCTTCGAACGGGGGAAAGCCTTAAGTGTGTCTTGCTCGTAGCACCGTTTTCTAGTTATCTTGCGTAAATAGGCCTATTGTGCAATTAAAATTTTTTCGAAAAATTCTCCACAAAATTTTGTCTGATTTTGTGGGGAATGTAGTTTCTTCAAATATGAGTTTTGGGGCCATTAATTATCATCAAAACGAAACTACACTCTCATATATCCGCATCCAATATGAATTTTAGAAACAAAAACAAAAATAAGGTTATGAATCTAGAGAAATAAAAAAGTAGCTAAAAATACTCGAACATTAAAACCATGACGTTACAAAAGCAGCAACGTTTTGTAGCTAGTGGTGAGATAGTAGCCTCAACATGATTCTCGATGTACCTAAATACAATATTAAATAAAAACAAGTATAATAGTGGTATTTAAACAGGCACACAACAATTCACATGTGAAGGTATTACGTATCGTAAGATCTAAAAGTTCAAAATTAACTTTTAAAAATAGTAAAATGTCATTTTCGAAATCTAAACTGCTTTGAACAGTGAAAAGCGTTAAGGAAGTCTTGCTTATAGCGCCGTTTTTTTGTTACCTTGCGAAAATGGGCCTAATCTCCAATTGAAAATTTTTCGGAAAATTCACCTCAAAATTTTGCCCGATTTTGTGGGGAATGTAATGACTTCAAATATGTGTTTTGAGGCCATTGATTATCATCAAAACGAAACTACACTCTCATATATTCATATTTAATATGAAATTTAGAAACAAAAATAAAAATAAGGTTATGAATCTAGATAAATTAAAATCGGTTAAAAATACTCGAACATTAAAACCACGACGTTATAAAAGCAGCAACGTTTTGTAGCTAGTGTTGAGATAGTAGCCCCAACACGATTCTCGATGTAACTAAACACAATATTAAATAAAAACAAGTATCATAGTGGTATTTAAAGAGGCACAACAATTCAAATGTGAAGGTATTACTTATCCTAAGATCTAAAAGTGCAAAATCCACATTTAAAAATAGAAAAATGTAATTTTTAGAATCTAAACTGCTTCGAACGGTGGAAAGCCTTAAGGAAGTCTTATTCGTAGCACCGTTTTCGGGTTATCTTGCGAAAATGGGCATAATCTGCAATTGAAATTTTTTTGAAAAATTCTCCACAAAATTTTGTCAGATTTTGTGGAAAATGTAGTGACTTCAAATATGTGTTTTGTAACCATTAATTATCATCAAAACAAAACTACACTCTCATATATTCGCATTCAATATGAAATTTAGAAACAAAAAATAAAAATAAGGTTATGAATCTAGAGAAATAAAAAAGCGGCTGAAAATATACTCGAACAATAAAACCAAGATGTTATAAAAGAAGTAAACTTTTGTGGCTAGTTGTGAGATAGTAGCTCCAACATGATTCTCGATGTACCTAAATACAATATTAAATAAAAACAAGTATCGTAGTGGTATTTAAAAAGGCACAACAATTTATATGTGAAGGTATTACATATCGTAAGATCTGAAAATGCAAAATTCACCTTTAAAAATAGTAAAATATCATTTTTGACATCTAAACTGCTTCGAACGAGGGAAAGCTTTAAGATATTCATGCTCGTAGTGCCGTTTTCTAGTTATCTTACGAAAATGGGCATAATCTGCAATTTAAAATTTTTCGGAAAATTCTCCACAAAATTTTGTCCGATTTTGTGGGGAATGTAGTAACTTCAAATATGAGTTTTGCGGCCATTAATAATCATCAAAACAAAATTACACTCTCATATATTCGCATTAAATATGAAATATAGAAAGAAAAAAAACAAAAATAAGGTTATGAATCTAGAGAAATAAAAAAGGGGTTAAAAATACTCGAACAATAAAACCAAGACATTATAAAAGCAGCAACATTTTTTAGGCAGTGGTGAGATAGTGAAAGGACCCGTTCATATACATTATAAACGATTCACAATAGTCGATTACATCGCGAGGTATTTGACCTCTATATGATACGTTTTACAAACATTGCATTCGTTTTTAAAAGACAAATTTTCTTTACATCAAAAATTGACGGCAGGCATACCATTTCATATTACATCCAACTAAAATTGATTTAATATTAATCTTGATGAATTCAACGACTCGAATGCAACGTTTTTCAAAGTATGTCATGAATGACTCCAGGTAATATCCTTAAAATGAGCTAATGCACAGCGGAAGATTTCTTTAATACCTGAGAATAAACATGCTTTAAAGTGTCAACCAAAAGGTTGGTGAGTTCATTAGTTTATCATAATCAATCATTTCCGTAATAGTAATAGACCACAAGATTTCAGTTTCCATAAATATCCGTACACTCGCAAGTGTATAAAAGTATTCTATAAGTTGTAGGCACTCGGTAACAAGCCTTAACGTTCATGTTTTACCCTCTGAAGTACACCAGAGCAGGTGTTTATAAAATAACCTCGAAGTACTAAAGCATCCCATAGTCAGGATGAGGTTTGTCAGGCCCAATAGATCTATCTTTAGGATTCGAGTCTACCGTACATAGACAAGTAGTTTAATGTTACCAAGCTAAGGGTATATTTCTGGTTTAAACCCACATAGAATTAGTTTTAGTACTTGTGCCTATTTCGTAAAACATTTATAAAACAGCGCATGTATTCTCAGCCCAAAAATATATATAAAAAGGGAGTAATGAAACTCACAATACTGTATTTCGTAGCAATTATGTATATGACGGCACTGAACAAGTGCAGGGTTTGTCTCGGATTCACGAACGTATCAATATTGTGATTCAATATTACAGGAAAGTACGTAGACGCAACGAAAATGATAAACGTTAGGTTGACCTCACGAGCAATACCCTCGATCAATACCCATAACCTCCATAGCTATAACCCATAATTTCCTTAGCTCTATCCCGTTTGAAAACTTATTTTGAAATCGTCTGAATATAACTCCGTCGTAGTATTTTATGTATACTAATAATATCTTGAAATAATACAAAGAAAATATTTATATGTAATTCGATTGAGAGAGTTTAAAGAAATATATTTTCAAGTTTCTATGAAATAATGAAACCTATTGAATTCTATTTATAATAGATTTTTGAATTATTAAAGTGAATTATTAAAGTATGAATTATTAAAGTGAATTATTAAAGTGAATTATTAAAGTATGAATTATTAAAGTGAATTATTAAAGTATAAATTATTAAAGTGAATTATTAAAGTGAATTATTAAAGTATGAATTATTAAAGTGAATTATTAAAGTGAATTATTAAAGTATGAATTATTAAAGTGAATTATTAAAGTATGAATTATTAAAGTGAATTATTAAAGTATGAATTATTAAAGTTAAAGTAAAGGTAAAGTTAAAGTATAGTAAAAGTATAAAACTATGTACGTATACTACGCGTATAAATATATATAATATTAATTTAAATCGTTATATATATTTAATATAATAAAATATAAATATCGTTATCTTTATCATACTGGTTAAGTAATGAGTTGTCAAAAGTGGTTCTAGATATTTATAAAAGATATATACGTTTTAATAATAAAGTTCTTTTTAAACTAAAAACGTTTTTTTTTTGTACTTTTGAAACTAAATCAAATAAATATGATAATTTTGTTTTTCAAAACTAAATATATTTAAGAATCATTTTGTTAAAAGGTTAAAATAATGAAAATCGTTATATCATAAAACATTTTAGAAAAGTAGAATTATATATATTCATAATAGGTTTCAAGTTTTTAAATTACGGTCTGTTGGTGAAGCATGGGATAAAGTCCAAAGGTTAAATAAACGTATGAAATCATCTTAATGAAAAATTTCGAGTTACTTAACTTGTCGATATCCAACATCTAAGTTATTTACACTCCACGTTCTTATTTTCATATTAAATAAAATGAAAGTTAACATAGTTATCTTATCAAGGCTACGAGGAAAATATTATAAAACATGCCTTGGAAATTAAACAGGAATTTCCACTAACCCTTGTCTAGTTCCCGTTAATTGACACATTTGTTCTTACTTATAAATCACTTTACCATTTTCCGAATGTTGTCAAAAAGAATAGATTTCTTAAATCACAGTGGACCTCATAACTGTAGTGACCCGAACTTTTCCATGTTTATATATATTAATTGAGATTGATATTTACATGATTAAATGTTTCCAACATGTTAAGCAATCAAACTTGTTAAGACTTGATTAATTGAAATAGGTTTCATATAGACAATTGACCACCCAAGTTGACCGGTGATTCACGAACGTTAAAACTTGTAAAAACTATATGATGACATATATATGGTTATATATATAGTTAACATGATATTATGATAAGTAAACATATCATTAATTATATTAACAATGAACTACATATGTAAAAACAAGACTACTAACTTAATGATTTTGAAACGAGACATATATGTAACGATTATCGTTGTAACGACATTTAATGTATATATATCATATTAAGAGATATTCGTACATCATAATATCATGATAATATAATAATTTAAAATCTCTTTTGATATTATAAACATTGGGTTAACAACATTTAACAAGATCGTTAACCTAAAGGTTTCAAAACAACATTTACATGTAACGACTAACGATGACTTAACGACTCAGTTAAAATGTATATACATGTAATGTTTTAATATGTATTCATACACTTTTGAAAGACTTCAAGACACTTATCAAAATACTTCTACTTAACAAAAATGCTTACAATTACATCCTCGTTCAGTTTCATCAACAATTCTACTCGTATGCACCCGTATTCGTACTCGTACAATACACAGCTTTTAGATGTATGTACTATTGGTATATACACTCCAATGATCAGCTCTTAGCAGCCCATGTGAGTCACCTAACACATGTGGGAACCATCATTTGGCAACTAGCATGAAATATCTCATAAAATTACAAAAATATGAGTAATCATTCATGACTTATTTACATGAAAACAAAATAGCATATCCTTTATATCTAATCCATACACCAACGACCAAAAACACCTACAAACACTTTCATTCTTCAATTTTCTTCATCTAATTGATCTCTCTCAAGTTCTATCTTCAAGTTCTAAGTGTTCTTCATAAATTCCAAAAGTTCTAGTTTCATAAAATCAAGAATACTTTCAAGTTTGCTAGCTCACTTCCAATCTTGTAAGGTGATCATCCAACCTCAAGAAATCTTTGTTTCTTACAGTAGGTTATCATTCTAATACAAGGTAATAATCATATTCAAACTTTGGTTCAATTTCTATAACTATAACAATCTTATTTTAAGTGATGATCTTACTTGAACTTGTTTTCGTGTCATGATTCTGCTTCAAGAACTTCGAGCCATCCAAGGATCCATTGAAGCTAGATCCATTTTTATCTTTTCCAGTAGGTTTATCCAAGGAACTTAAGGTAGTAATGATGTTCATAACATCATTCGATTCATACATATAAAGCTATCTTATTCGAAGGTTTAAACTTGTAATCACTAGAACATAGTTTAGTTAATTCTAAACTTGTTCGCAAACAAAAGTTAATCCTTCTAACTTGACTTTTAAAAATAAACTAAACACATGTTCTATATCTATATGATATGCTAACTTAATGATTTAAAACCTGGAAACACGAAAAACACCGTAAAACCGGATTTACGCCGTCGTAGTAACACCGCGGGCTGTTTTGGGTTAGTTAATTAAAAACTATGATAAACTTTAATTTAAAAGTTGTTATTCTGAGAAAATGATTTTTATTATGAACATGAAACTATATCCAAAAATTATGGTTAAACCCAAAGTGGAAGTATGTTTTCTAAAATGGTCATCTAGACGTCGTTCTTTCGACTGAAATGACTACCTTTACAAAAATGACTTGTAACTTATTTTTCCGACTATAAACCTATACTTTTTCTGTTTAGATTCATAAAATAGGGTTCAATATGAAACCATAGCAATTTGATTCACTCAAAACGGATTTAAAATGAAGAAGTTATGGGTAAAACAAGATTGGATAATTTTTCTCATTTTAGCTACGTGAAAATTGGTAACAAATCTATTCCAACCATAACTTAATCAACTTGTATTGTATATTATGTAATCTTGAGATACCATAGACACGTATACAATGTTTCAACCTATCATGTCGACACATCTATATATATTTCGGAACAACCATAGACACTCTATATGTGAATGTTGGAGTTAGCTATACAGGGTTGAGGTTGATTCCAAAATATATATAGTTTGAGTTGTGATCAATACTGAGATACGTATACACTGGGTCGTGGATTGATTCAAGATAATATTTATCGATTTATTTCTGTACATCTAACTGTGGACAACTAGTTGTAGGTTACTAACGAGGACAGCTGACTTAATAAACTTAAAACATCAAAATATATTAAAAGTGTTGTAAATATATTTTGAACATACTTTGATATATATGTATATATTGTTATAGGTTCGTGAATCAACCAGTGGCCAAGTCTTACTTCCTGACGAAGTAAAAATCTGTGAAAGTGAGTTATAGTCCCACTTTTAAAATCTAATATTTTTGGGATGAGAATACATGCAGGTTTTATAAATGATTTACAAAATAGACACAAGTACGTGAAACTACATTCTATGGTTGAATTATCGAAATCGAATATGCCCCTTTTTATTAAGTCTGGTAATCTAAGAATTAGGGAACAGACACCCTAATTGACGCGAATCCTAAAGATAGATCTATTGGGCCTAACAAACCCCATCCAAAGTACCGGATGCTTTAGTACTTCGAAATTTATATCATATCCGAAGGGTGTCCCGGAATGATGGGGATATTCTTATATATATGCATCTTGTTAATGTCGGTTACCAGGTGTTCATCATATGAATGATTTTTATCTCTATGTATGGGATGTGTATTGAAATATGAAATCTTGTGGTCTATTGTTACGATTTGATATATATAGGTTAAACCTATAACTCACCAACATTTTTGTTGACGTTTTAAGCATGTTTATTCTCAGGTGATTATTAAGAGCTTCCGCTGTCGCATACTTAAATAAGGACAAGATTTGGAGTCCATGCTTGTATGATATTGTGTAAAAACTGCATTCAAGAAACTTATTTTGTTGTAACATATTTGTATTGTAAACCATTATGTAATGGTCGTGTGTAAACAGGATATTTTAGATTATCATTATTTGATAATCTACGTAAAGCTTTTTAAACCTTTATTGATGAAATAAAGGTTATGGTTTGTTTAAAAATGAATGCAGTCTTTGAAAAACGTCTCATATAGAGGTCAAAACCTCGCAACGAAATCAATTAATATGGAACGTTTTTAATCAATAAGAACGGGACATTTCAGTTGGTATAAGAGCGTTGGTCTTAGAGAACCAGAATTTTGCATTAGTGTGTCTTATCGAGTTTGTTAGGATGCATTGGTGAGTCTGGACTTCGACCGTGTTTACTTGAAAAATGATTGCTTAACAAATTTTGTTGGAAACTATATATTTTTAACATGTGAATATTATGTGATATATTAATCTCTTAACGCGTTTGATATTATGTGATAGATGTCTACCTCTAGAACAAGTCACATTGACTCACCTAATAATAATGAAGAGTCAAATGTAAATTGGAATGATTCGTGGACTGATTCACAAGTTCTCGAAGAGGAACCGGAAGAAGAGTCGGAACCGGAAGAAGAATCGGAACCGGAAGAAGAATCGGAACCGGATGAAGAAATAGAACCGGTGGGGGAAATAATAAAACGGTTAAGTAAAAGAAAATCCTCAACCAACCGACCAAGGTTAATTATGGTCAATGGTGTTTCCGCCAAGGAAGCAAAATATTGGGAGGATTACCAATTCTCCGATGAATCGGATTCCGACGAGAATTCCGATGATGTTATAGAAATTACCCCAACTGAATTTAAAAAGGCAAAAGAAAATAATAAGGGAAAGGGCATAAAAATAGAGAAATCTAATTCCAACCCTGATGAACTTTATATGTATCGTCAACCCCCGAAGTCCTTAAGTTGTAACAATGACCCGGGAACCTCTAAACCACCAGGTTTTTCTAAACCAATGTGGATTACGACGGCTCGTATTAGGGGAACATCATATATCCCTAGAAACTTGGCAAAACGAACCAAAATCGAAGAAGAAGAAACAAGCGAGTCGGAATAAGATAGTTGTATTCGTGTGGTGTAATATATGTAATATAGTGTGCTTATGCTTTATGATATATGTAAAAATTGCTTGTATTAATAAGTATTTTTTTTATGAATCTAACTCTTGTCTATTTTACAGTATAAAAACACAAAATGGATAGACAACCCGATATTTTAAGAGACCTACCCGGAGACATGATTGATGAAATCTTGTCTAGAGTCGGTCAGAATTCTTCGGCACAACTATTTAAGGCGAGATCAGTTTGTAAGACATTCGAAGAACGTTCCAAGAATGCCTTGGTTTATAAAAGGCTTTCGTTCGAAAGATGGGGGATATCACATTGGGAAATCCATAAGTTACGATGTGTTTACTTTGACGCATATATTGCGGGGAACCCAAATGCTATTTTACGCAATGGGTTAAGAAATTATTTTGACTCAATATATCCGAATATTGGACTTCGTGATTTAGAAAAAGCGGCTAACATGCAACATAAAGAAGCATGTTATGCTTACGGATTAGTAATGTTCGCTTCTCACCAAAGTGAGAACAAGAACATCGGGCTACAACTATTAAACAAAACGTTCCCACAAGTGACGGAGTCGGTAATTGGGGTAAGAAATGAGGTTTTTAGATTGTTACGGGACTGTTGGACATTACGTAACCCTCGTCCCTTTGACGATGTTACAACACGCTGTCTTATCAACGGCCATAACGGTTATGCTCCACAAGACCAAGGATGGGAAGTAGTCCTAGTAAAACCAGAATGCATGACTTGTTTCTGGACGTATGAATTACGTGTCTTTATTGCCTTTGCTGAACGACTTGTGTACTAGCTAGAATTATCTTCACAACCATCTTGTATCAAATTTATTGTGGGCTATATTTCATGCTATATGTAAAATAAGCGGTATTGTAAGTTTGTAAAATATTGTGTAAAAGTTTGAACGCGAAATATTATTATAATCAGTTTTTCATATAGAATTGTAGTAGTTGAATTGTATATTAGCTACTAAGTATGAACTTAACGGGTAGGTACTACCCGAATTTAAACTTATAAAACGCTAATATGAAGAAAAAGCTTTTATAAATGAGTTCATATTATGCTACGAAATACTATTAACTACTCTTAATATTCTGTATGATTAACTTGTTCCATTTGACTATTTTGAAGGAAATGGCACCGACTACTCGACACACCGTGAATATGAATGAAGAGGAATTCCGTACTTTTCTAGCTTCAAACATAGCCGCAGTACAGGCTGCGCTACATACCAACAATAACCTTGGATCTAGCAGTACAGGAAATCGTGTAGGATGCACCTACAAAGAATTTACTGCCTGCAAACCTTTGGAATTTGATGGAACCGAAGGACCGATCGGATTGAAACGGTGGACCGAGAAGGTCGAATCGGTGTTTGCCATAAGTAAGTGTACTGAAGAGGACAAAGTGAAGTACGCTACGCATACCTTCACAGGTTCTGCGTTAACATGGTGGAATACCTATCTAGAGCAAGTGGGACAAGACGATGCGTACGCACTACCGTGGTCAGCATTCAAGCACTTGATGAACGAGAAGTACCGTCCCAGAACCGAGGTCAATAAGCTCAAGACATAACTTAGAGGGTTACGAACCCAAGGATTTGATATTACCACGTACGAAAGACGATTCACAGAATTGTGCCTATTGTGTTCGGGAGCGTTCGAAGATGAGGAAGAGAAGATCGACGCATTTGTGAAAGGATTACCGGAAAGAATCCAAGAAGATATAAGTTCACACGAGCCCGCCTCCATACAACAGGCATGTAGAATGGCTCACAAACTAGTGAACCAGATTGAAGAAAGAATTAAAGAACAGACTGCTGAAGAGGCCAATGTGAAGCAAGTCAAAAGAAAGTGGGAGGAAAACGGTGATAAGAATCACCAATACAACAACAACAGCAATTACAACAATAATCGCAACAATTATCCCAACAATCGCAACATCAATCGCAACTACAACAAACAGCCCAACAACAACAACAACAACAACAACAACAACAACAACAACAACAACAGCAACTACAACAATCATCCCAACAACAATAATAACCGCAACAACAACAAAAATCAGAAGCAGCTATGCCAAAGGTGTGAAAAGTATCACTCGGGGTTCTGCACCAAATTTTGCAACAAGTGTAAAAGAAATGGTCATAGCGCGGCGAAGTGTGAGGTCTACGGACCAGGTGTTAATAGAACGAAAGGAACAAATGGTGTCGGAACGAGTAATGGCGGAGCAAGTAGTGTCGGAGCAAGTTATGCCAATGTAGTTTGTTATAAATGTGGAAAACCGGGCCACATTATTAGAAATTGCCTGAACCAGGAGAACACGAATGGACAAGGCCGCGGAAGAGTTTTCAATATTAATGCGGCAGAGGCACAGGAAGACCCGGAGCTTGTTACGGGTACGTTTCTTATTGACAATAAATCTGCTTACGTTTTATTTGATTCGGGTGCGGATAGAAGCTATATGAGTAGAGATTTTTGTGCTAAATTAAGTTGTCCATTGACGCCTTTGGATAGTAACTTTTTACTCGAATTAGCAAATGGTAAATTAATTTCAGCAGATAATATATGTCGGAATCGAGAAATTAAACTGGTTAGCGAAACATTTAAGATTGATTTAATACCAGTAGAGTTAGGGAGTTTTGATGTGATAATCGGTATGGACTGGTTGAAAGAAGTGAAAGCAGAGATCGTTTGTTACAAAAATGCAATTCGCATTATACGAGAAAAAGGAAAACCCTTAATGGTGTACGGAGAAAAGGGCAACACGAAGCTACATCTTATTAGTAATTTGAAGGCACAAAAACTAATAAGAAAAGGTTGCTATACTGTTCTAGCACACGTCGAGAAAGTACAAACTGAAGAAAAGAGCATCAATGATGTTCCCATTGCAAAAGAATTTTCCGATGTATTTCCGAAAGAATTACCGGGATTACCCCCACATCGATCCGTTGAATTTCAAATAGATCTTGTACCAGGAGCTGCACCAATAGCTCGTGCTCCTTACAGACTCGCACCCAGCGAGTGAAAGAACTGCAAAGCCAATTACAAGAACTTTTAGAGCGTGGTTTCATTCGACCAAGCACATCACCGTGGGGAGCTCCTGTTTTGTTTGTCAAGAAGAAAGATGGTACATTCAGGTTGTGTATCGACTACCGAGAGTTGAACAAACTTACCATCAAGAACCGCTACCCACTACCGAGAATTGACGACTTATTTGATCAACTACAAGGCTCGTCTGTTTATTCAAAGATTGACTTACGTTCCGGGTATCATCAAATGCGGGTGAAAGAAGATGATATTCCAAAGACTGCTTTCAGAACACGTTACGGTCATTACGAGTTTATGGTCATGCCATTTGGTTTAACTAATGCACCAGCTGTGTTCATGGACCTTATGAACCGAGTGTGTGGACCATACCTTGACAAGTTTGTCATTGTTTTCATTGATGACATACTTATTTACTCAAAGAATGACCAAGAACACGGTGAACATTTGAGAAAGGTGTTAGAAGTATTGAGGAAGGAAGAATTGTACGCTAAGTTTTCAAAGTGTGCATTTTGGTTGGAAGAAGTTCAATTCCTCGGTCACATAGTGAACAAAGAAGGTATTAAGGTGGATCCGGCAAAGATAGAAACTGTTGAAAAGTGGGAAACCCCGAAAACTCCGAAACACATACGCCAGTTTTTAGGACTAGCTGGTTACTACAGAAGGTTCATCCAAGACTTTTCCAGAATAGCAAAACCCTTGACTGCATTAACGCATAAAGGGAAGAAATTTGAATGGAATGATGAACAAGAGAAAGCGTTTCAGTTATTAAAGAAAAAGCTAACTACGGCACCTATATTGTCATTGCCTGAAGGGAATGATGATTTTGTGATTTATTGTGACGCATCAAAGCAAGGTCACAGTTGTGTATTAATGCAACGAACGAAGGTGATTGCTTATGCGTCTAGACAATTGAAGATTCACGAACAAAATTATACGACGCATGATTTGGAATTAGGCGCAGTTGTTTTTGCATTAAAGACTTGGAGGCACTACTTATATGGGGTTAAAAGTATTATATATACCGACCACAAAAGTCTTCAACACATATTTAATCAGAAACAACTGAATATGAGGCAGCGTAGGTGGATTGAATTATTGAATGATTACGACTTTGAGATTCGTTATCACCCGGGGAAGGCAAATGTGGTAGCCGATGCCTTGAGCAGGAAGGACAGAGAACCCATTCGAGTAAAATCTATGAATATAATGATTCATAATAACCTTACTACTCAAATAAAGGAGGCGCAACAAGGAGTTTTAAAAGAGGGAAATTTAAAGGATGAAATACCCAAAGGATCGGAGAAGCATCTTAATATTCGGGAAGACGGAACCCGGTATAGGGCTGAAAGGATTTGGGTACCAAAATTTGGAGATATGAGAGAAATGGTACTTAGAGAAGCTCATAAAACCAGATACTCAATACATCCTGGAACGGGGAAGATGTACAAGGATCTCAAGAAACATTTTTGGTGGCCGGGTATGAAAGCCGATGTTGCTAAATACGTAGGAGAATGTTTGACGTGTTCTAAGGTCAAAGCTGAACATCAGAAACCATCAGGTCTACTTCAACAACCCGAAATCCCGGAATGGAAATGGGAAAACATTAGCATGGATTTCATCACTAAATTGCCAAGGACTGCAAGTGGTTTTGATACTATTTGGGTAATAGTTGATCGTCTCACCAAATCCGCACACTTCCTACCAATAAGAGAAGATGACAAGATGGAGAAGTTAGCACGACTGTATTTGAAGGAAGTCATCTCCAGACATGGAATACCAATCTCTATTATCTCTGATAGGGATGGCAGATTTATTTCAAGATTCTGGCAGACATTACAGCAAGCATTAGGAACTCGTCTAGACATGAGTACTGCCTATCATCCACAAACTGATGGGCAGAGCGAAAGGACGATACAAACTCTTGAAGACATGCTACGAGCATGTGTTATTGATTTCGGAAACAGTTGGGATCGACATCTACCGTTAGCAGAATTTTCCTACAACAACAGCTACCATTCAAGCATTGAGATGGCGCCGTTTGAAGCACTTTATGGTAGAAAGTGCAGGTCTCCGATTTGTTGGAGTGAGGTGGGGGATAGACAGATTACGGGTCCGGAGATTATACAAGAAACTACCGAGAAGATCATCCAAATTCAACAACGGTTGAAAACTGCCCAAAGTCGACAAAAGAGCTACGCTGACATTAAAAGAAAAGATATAGAATTTGAAATTGGAGAGATGGTCATGCTTAAAGTTGCACCTTGGAAAGGCGTTGTTCGATTTGGTAAACGAGGGAAATTAAATCCAAGGTATATTGGACCATTCAAGATTATTGATCGTGTCGGACCAGTAGCTTACCGACTTGAGTTACCTCAACAACTCGCGGCTGTACATAACACTTTCCACGTCTCGAATTTGAAGAAATGTTTTGCTAAAGAAGATCTTACTATTCCGTTAGATGAAATCCAAATCAACGAAAAACTTCAATTCATCGAAGAACCCGTCGAAATAATGGATCGTGAGGTTAAAAGACTTAAGCAAAACAAGATACCAATTGTTAAGGTTCGATGGAATGCTCGTAGAGGACCCGAGTTCACCTGGGAGCGTGAAGATCAGATGAAGAAGAAATACCCGCATCTATTTCCAGAAGATTCGTCAACACCTTCAACAGCTTAAAATTTCGGGACGAAATTTATTTAACGGGTAGGTACTGTAGTGACCCGAACTTTTCCATGTTTATATATATTAATTGAGATTGATATTTACATGATTAAATGTTTCCAACATGTTAAGCAATCAAACTTGTTAAGACTTGATTAATTGAAATAGGTTTCATATAGACAATTGACCACCCAAGTTGACCGGTGATTCACGAACGTTAAAACTTGTAAAAACTATATGATGACATATATATGGTTATATATATAGTTAACATGATATTATGATAAGTAAACATATCATTAATTATATTAACAATGAACTACATATGTAAAAACAAGACTACTAACTTAATGATTTTGAAACGAGACATATATGTAACGATTATCGTTGTAACGACATTTAATGTATATATATCATATTAAGAGATATTCGTACATCATAATATCATGATAATATAATAATTTAAAATCTCTTTTGATATTATAAACATTGGGTTAACAACATTTAACAAGATCGTTAACCTAAAGGTTTCAAAACAACATTTACATGTAACGACTAACGATGACTTAACGACTCAGTTAAAATGTATATACATGTAATGTTTTAATATGTATTCATACACTTTTGAAAGACTTCAAGACACTTATCAAAATACTTCTACTTAATAAAAATGCTTACAATTACATCCTCGTTCAGTTTCATCAACAATTCTACTCGTATGCACCCGTATTCGTACTCGTACAATACACAGCTTTTAGATGTATGTACTATTGGTATATATACTCCAATGATCAGCTCTTAGCAGACCATGTGAGTCACCTAACACATGTGGGAACCATCATTTGGCAACTAGCATGAAATATCTCATAAAATTACAAAAATATGAGTAATCATTCATGACTTATTTACATGAAAACAAAATAACATATCCTTTATATCTAATCCATACATCAACGACCAAAAACACCTACAAACACTTTCATTCTTCAATTTTCTTCATCTAATTGATCTCTCTCAAGTTCTATCTTCAAGTTCTAAGTGTTCTTCATAAATTCCAAAAGTTCTAGTTTCATAAAATCAAGAATACTTTCAAGTTTGCTAGCTCACTTCCAATCTTGTAAGGTGATCATCCAACCTCAAGAAATCTTTGTTTCTTACAGTAGGTTATCATTCTAATACAAGGTAATAATCATATTCAAACTTTGGTTCAATTTCTATAACTATAACAATCTTATTTTAAGTGATGATCTTACTTGAACTTGTTTTCGTGTCATGATTCTGCTTCAAGAACTTCGAGCCATCCAAGGATCCATTGAAGCTAGATCCATTTTTCTCTTTTCCAGTAGGTTTATCCAAGGAACTTAAGGTAGTAATGATGTTCATAACATCATTCGATTCATACATATAAAGCTATCTTATTCGAATGTTTAAACTTGTAATCACTAGAACATAGTTTAGTTAATTCTAAACTTGTTCGCAAACAAAAGTTAATCCTTCTAACTTGACTTTTAAAAATAAACTAAACACATGTTCTATATCTATATGATATGCTAACTTAATGATTTAAAACCTGGAAACACGAAAAACACCGTAAAACCGGATTTACGCCGTCGTAGTAACACCGCGGGCTGTTTTGGGTTAGTTAATTAAAAACTATGATAAACTTTGATTTAAAAGTTGTTATTCTGAGAAAATGATTTTTATTATGAACATGAAACTATATCCAAAAATTATGGTTAAACCCAAAGTGGAAGTATGTTTTCTAAAATGGTCATCTAGACGTCGTTCTTTCGACTGAAATGACTACCTTTACAAAAATGACTTGTAACTTATATTTCCGACTATAAACCTATACTTTTTCTGTTTAGATTCATAAAATAGGGTTCAATATGAAACCATAGCAATTTGATTCACTCAAAACGGATTTAAAATGAAGAAGTTATGGGTAAAACAAGATTGGATAATTTTTCTCATTTTAGCTACGTGAAAATTGGTAACAAATCTATTCCAACCATAACTTAATCAACTTGTATTGTATATTATGTAATCTTGAGATACCATAGACACGTATACAATGTTTCGACCTATCATGTCGACACATCTATATATATTTCGGAACAACCATAGACACTCTATATGTGAATGTTGGAGTTAGCTATACAGGGTTGAGGTTGATTCCAAAATATATATAGTTTGAGTTGTGATCAATACTGAGATACGTATACACTGGGTCGTGGATTGATTCAAGATAATATTTATCGATTTATTTCTGTACATCTAACTGTGGACAACTAGTTGTAGGTTACTAACGAGGACAGCTGACTTAATAAACTTAAAACATCAAAATATATTAAAAGTGTTGTAAATATATTTTGAACATACTTTGATATATATGTATATATTGTTATAGGTTCGTGAATCAACCAGTGGCCAAGTCTTACTTCCCGACGAAGTAAAAATCTGTGAAAGTGAGTTATAGTCCCACTTTTAAAATCTAATATTTTTGGGATGAGAATACATGCATGTTTTATAAATGATTTACAAAATAGACACAAGTACGTGAAACTACATTCTATGGTTGAATTATCGAAATCGAATATGCCCCTTTTTATTAAGTCTGGTAATCTAAGAATTAGGGAACAGACACCCTAATTGACGCGAATCCTAAAGATAGATCTATTGGGCCTAACAAACCCCATCCAAAGTACCGGATGCTTTAGTACTTCGAAATTTATATCATATCCGAAGGGTGTCCCGGAATGATGGGGATATTCTTATATATATGCATCTTGTTAATGTCGGTTACCAGGTGTTCATCATATGAATGATTTTTATCTCTATGTATGGGATGTGTATTGAAATATGAAATCTTGTGGTCTATTGTTACGATTTGATATATATAGGTTAAACCTATAACTCACCAACATTTTTGTTGACGTTTTAAGCATGTTTATTCTCAGGTGATTATTAAGAGCTTCCGCTGTCGCATACTTAAATAAGGACAAGATTTGGAGTCCATGCTTGTATGATATTGTGTAAAAACTGCATTCAAGAAACTTATTTTGTTGTAACATATTTGTATTGTAAACCATTATGTAATGGTCGTGTGTAAACAGGATATTTTAGATTATCATTATTTGATAATCTACGTAAAGATTTTTAAACCTTTATTGATGAAATAAAGGTTATGGTTTGTTTAAAAATGAATGCAGTCTTTGAAAAACGTCTCATATAGAGGTCAAAACCTCGCAACGAAATCAATTAATATGGAACGTTTTTAATCAATAAGAACGGGACATTTCAATAACATAGGCCCGTAATCATATCATAATGTATCTGATAATTCAATCATTTGATATTATCTCTTAATTCTGTCGATAAATATATCGAAACAAATACGTTCATGTAAAGAATCATATATCTAATACTTTGTTAATGTTTTCAGTTAATATTACATATTATATATACATATCTATATACTCATAATTGTTCGTGAATCGTCGAACACGATCAAAGGGTAATTGATTACATGAATGTAGTTCCAAACTTTTTGAGATTCAACATTAAAAATTATGCTTATCGTGTCGGAAACATATAAAGGTTAAGTTTAAATTTGGTCGGAAATTTCCGGGTCATCACAGATAGTAGCCCCAACATGATTCTCGATGTATCTAAATACAATATTAAAAAAAACAAGTATCATAGTGGTATTTTAACAGGAATAACAATTCACATGAGAAGGTATTACTTATCGTAAGATCTAAAAGTGCAAAATTCACTTTTAAAAATAGTAAAATGCCATTTTTGGCATCTCAACTGCTTCGAACGGGGGAAAGCCTTAAGTGTGTCTTGCTCGTAGCACCGTTTTCTAATTATCTTGCAAAAATAGGCCTATTCTACAATTGAAAATTTTTCGAAAAATTCTCCACAAAATTTTGTCTGATTTTATGGGAAATACAGTGACTTCAAATATATGTTTTGGGGTCATTAATTATCATCAAAACGAAACTACACTCTCATATATTCGCATCCAATATGAAATTTAGAAACAAAAAACAAAAATAAGGTTATGAATTTAGAGAAATTAAAAAGCGGCTAAAAATACACGAACAATAATACCAAGATGTTATTAAAGCAGCAACATTTTGTAGGTTGTGTTGAGATAGTAGCCCCAACATGATTCTAAACGTACTTAAATATAATATTAAATAAAAAAGTATCATAGTGGTATTTAAACAGGCACAACAATTCACATGTAAAAGTATTACTTATCGTAAGATCTAAAAGTGCAAAATTCACTTTTAAAAATAGTAAAATGTCTTTTTCAGCATCTAAAATGCTTTGAACGGGGAATGCCTTAATGAAGTCTTGTTCGTAGCGTCGTTTTTAGTTATCTTGCGAAAATGGCTTAATCTGCAAGTGAAATTTTTTTCGAATAATTCTCCACAAAATTTTGGCCAATTTTTTGGGTAATATAGTGACTTCAAATATGTGTTTTTCTGCCATTAATTATTATCAAAACGAAACTACACTCTGATATATTAACATTCAATATGAAATTTAAAAACAAAAACAAAAATAAGGTTAGGAATGTAGAGAAATAAAAAAACAGCTAAAAATACTCGAACATTAAAACCACGACGTTATAAAAGCAGCAACGTTTTGTAGCTAGGGGTGAGATAGTAGCCCCAACATGATTCTTGATGTACCTAAGTACAATAATAAATAAAAACAAGTATCATAGGGGTATTTAAAGAGGCACAACAATTCACATGTGAAGGTTTTACATATCCTAAGATCTATAAGTGCAAAATTCACCTTTTAAAAATAGTAAAATGTAATTTTCGAAATCTAAACTGCTTCGAATGGTGGAAAGCCTTAAGAAAGTCTTGTTCGTAGCGCCGTTTTCTAGTTATCTTGCGAAAATGGGCCTAATTTGCAATTGAAAATTTTTCGAAAAGTTTTTCACAAAATATTGACGAATTTTGTGGGGAATGTAGTGACTTCAAATATGTGTTTTGTGGCCATTAATTATCATCAAAACAAAACTACAATCTCAAATATTCGAATTTAATATGAAATTTAGAAACAAAAGATAAAAATAAGATTATGAATCTAGAGAAATAAAAAAGCGGCTGAAAATACTCGAATAATAAAACCAAAATGTTATAAAATCAGCAAGGTTTTGTGGCTAGTTTTGAGATAGTTGCGCCAACATGATTCTCGATGTACCTAAATTTAATATTAAATAAAAACAAGTATCATAGTGGTATTTAAATAGGCACACCAATTTATATGTGAATGTATTTCTTATCGTAAGATCTGAATGTGCAAAATTCACCTTTAAAAATAGTAAAATGTCTTTTTTGGCATCTAAACTGCTTCGAACGGGGGAAAGAGTTAAGGAAGTTATGCTCGTAGCGCCGTTTTCTAGTTATCTTGTGAAAATGGGCCTAATCTGCAATTGAAAATTTTTCGAAAAATTCTCCACAAAATTTTGCCCGATTTTATGGGGAATGTAGTGACTTCAAATATGTGTTTTGCGGCCATTAATTATCATAAAACAAAACTAAACTCTCATATATTCACATTCAATATTATATTTGGAAACAAAAATAAAAATAAGGTTATGAATATAGAGAAATAAAAAAGCGTTAAAAATATTCGAACAATAAATCCAAGACGTTATAAAAGCAGCAACGTTTTGTAAGTAGTGGTGAGATAGTAGCTCCAATATGATTCTCGATGTATCTAAATACAATATTAAATAAAAATAAGTATCATAGTGGTATTTTAACAAGCACAACAATTCACATGAGAAGGTATTACTTATCGTAAGATCTAAAAGTGCAAAATTCACTTTTAAAATAGTAAAATGTCATTTTCGGAATCTAAACTGCTTCGAACGGTGGAAAGCTTTAAGGAAGTCTTACTCGTAGCGCCGTTTTCTAGTTATCTTCCGAAAATGGGCCTAATCTGCAATTGAAAATTTTTCGAAAAATTCTCCATAAAATTTTACCCGATTTTGTGTGGAATGTAATGACTTCAAATATGTGTTTTGGGGCCATTAATTATCATAAAAACGAAATTACACTCTCATATATTCGCATTCAATATGAATTTTTGAAACAAAAATAAAAATAAGGTTATGAATCTAGAGAAAAAAAAGAGCCGCTAAAAATACTCAAACATTAAAACCATGACGTTACAAAAGCATCAACGTTTTGTAGCTAGTGGTGAGATAGTAGCCCCAACAGAAATCTCGTTGTACCTAAATACAATATTAAAAAAACAAGTATCATAGTGGTATTTAAACAGGCACACAACAATTCACATGTGAAGGTATTATTTATCGTAAGATCTAAAAGTGCGAAATTCACTTTTAAAAATAGTAAAATATCATTTTCGGAATCTATACTGCTTCAAACGGGGGAAAATCTTAAGTAAGTCTTGCTCGTAGAAACGTTTTCTAGTTATCTTGCGAAAATGTAACGAATCTGCAATTGAAAATTTTTCAGAAAATTCTCCACAAAAATTTGCCCTCTTTTGTGGAAAATGTAGTGACTTCAAATATGTGTTTTGTGGGCATTAATTATCATCAATACAAAAGTACACTCTCATATATTCGCATTCAATATGAAATTTAGAAACAAAAAATAAAAATAAGGTTATGAATCTATAGAAATAAAAAAAGCGGCTGAAAATACTCGAACAATTAAACCAAGATGTTATAAAAGCAGCAAGGTTTTGTGACTAGTTATGACATAGTAGCTCCAACATGATTCTCGATGTACATAAACACAATATTAAATAAAAAAAAAAGAATCATAGCTGTATTTAAACAGACACAACAATTTATATGTGAATGTATTACTATCGTAAGATCTGAAAATGTAAAATTAATCTTTAAAAATAGTAAAATGTCATTTTTGATTTCTAAACTGCTTCGAAAGGGGGATAGCCTTACGGAAGTTTTGCTCGTAGCAACGTTTTCTAGTTATCTTGCGAAAATAAGCCTAATCTGCAATTGAAAATTTTTCAGAAAATTCTCCACAAAAATTTGCCTGATTTTGTGGGGAATGTAGTGACTTCAAATATGTGTTTTGCGGTCATTAATTATCATTAAAATAAAACTACACTCTCTTATATTCGCATTCAATATGAAATTTATAAACAAAAACAAAAATAAGGTTATGAATATAGAGAAATAAAAAAATTCCTAAAAATACTCAAACAATAAAACTAAAACGTTATAAAAGCAGCAACGTTTTGTAAGTAGTGATGAGATAGTAGACCCAACATGACTCTTTATGTACCTAAATACAATATTATATAAAAACAAGTACCATAGTGGTATTAAAACAGGCGCAACAGTTCACATGTGAAGGTAATACGTATCATAAGATCTAAAAGTGCAAAATTTACCTTTAAAAATAGTAAAATGTCATTTTCGGCATATAAACTGTTTCAAACGTGGGAAAGCGTTAAGGAAAACTTGCTCGTAGCGCCTTTTTATAGTTATGTTGTGAAAATGAGCCTAATCTGCAATTGAAATTTTTTCGGAAAATACTCCACTAAATTTTGCCCGATTTTGTGGGGAATATAGTGACATCAAATATGTGTTTTGCGGTCATTAATTAGCATAGAAACAAAACTACACTCTCATATATTCGCTTTCAATATGAAATTTAGAACCAAAAACAAAAATAAGGTTATGAATCTAGAGAAATAAAAAAAGCGGTTAAAAATACTCGAACAATAATACCAAGACGTTATAAAAGCAGCAATGTTTTGTAGGTGGTGGTGAGATAGTAGCCCAACATGATTCTTGATGAACTTAAATTTAATATTAAATAAAAAAAGTATCATAGTAGTATTTAAACAGACACAACAATTCACATGTGAAGGTATTACTTATCCTAAGATCTAAAAGTGCAATCACTTTTAAAAATAGTAAAATGTCATTTTCAGCATACAAACTGCTTTGAATGTTGGAAGCCTTGATGAAGTCTTGCCCGTAGCGCCATTTTCTAGTTATCTTGCGAAAATGGGCCTAATCTGCAATTGAAAATTTTTTGAAAAATTATTCACAAAATTTTGCCCGATTTTGTGGGGAATGTAGTGACTTCAATATGTGTTGTTTGGCCATTAATTATCATCAAAACAAAACCACACTCTCATATATTCGCATGAAATATGAAATTTGGAAATAAGGTTATGAAATTAGAGAAATAAAAATGCAGCTGAAAATACTCGAAAAATAAAACCAAGATGTTATAAAAGCAACAAGGTTTTGTGGTTAGTTGTGAGATAATATCTCCAACATGATTCTCGATGTACCTAAATACAATATTAAATCAAAACAAGTATCATAGTGGTATTTAAACATGCATAACAATTTATATGTGAAGATATTACTTATCGCAAGATCTGAAAGTGCAAATTCACCTTTAAAAATAGTAAAATGTCATTTTTGGCATCTAAACTGCTTCGAACAGGGAAAAGCCATAAGGAAGTTTTGCTCGTAGTGCTGTTTTCTAGTTATCTTGCGAAAATGGGCCTCATCTGCAATTGAAAATTTTTCGAAAAATTCTTCACAAAATTTTGCCCGATTTTGTGGGGAATGTAGTGACTTTAAATATGTGTTTTGCGGCCATTAATTATCATCAAAACAAAACTATATTCTCATATATTCGCATTCAATATGAAATTTAGAAAAAAACAAAAATAAGGTTCTGAATCTAGAGAAATAAAAAAGCGGTTAAAAATACTAGAACAATAAACCAAGACGTTATAAAAGCAACAACGTTTTGTGGCTAGCTGTTAGATAGTAGCCCCAACATGAATCTCGATGTACCTAAATACAATATTAAATAAAAACAAGCATCATAATGGTATTTAAACAGACATACAATGAAACGACCTCGACCTTATCCTCCCGGACGAAGTCTTCAACAGTTGATCCCATCGCGATGATCGTCGCCAAGTAATGTCCTTTACATGAGTTAATGCACAGCGGAAGACTTAACTCGTACCTGAGAATAACATGCTTTAAAATATCAACATAAAGTTGGTGAGATATATAGGTTTAATGCTAGCAACGTTATAACTATGGACCACAAGATTTCATATGTAAACATGTTAATAAAAATATTCTAAGTGGTTGAGCACTTGGTAACCATACTTAACATTTAATCACGTCGCATATTCCCTTTATTATGAAATCTTACTACACCGTACCAAGATGTAGTTACGAAACGAAGTACTGTGCAACCGTTGAATACTGGTCGTCCAGTCCGGTTGGGGTTGTCAGGCCCGATAGATCTATCAACAGGATTCGCGTTTACAATACCGCTGTAAATATTAGTTATCAAGCTACAGGGAAGTATACCAGTGGTACAACTCAACGTAGAATATATTTTTCAGTTACTTGTGTCCATAACGTAAAACATAAAATACATGTATTCTCATCCCGAAATATTTAGAGTTTAAAAGTGGGACTATATACTCACCTAATGTATTTTGTAGTAAAAATACATGTAACATCATTGAACAAGTATAAGGTTGGCCTCGGATTCACGAACCTATATCAGGTATATATATTAACACATAAAATTTGTGATCGAACAAATATATATATATATATATATATATATATATATATATATATATATATATATATATATATATATATATATATATATATATATAAATTTATTAGTTATATCATTTTTATATTAATAACCTAAATGTTTCATATATTCATTTTTAAAATAAATAAAAATATAATTTTGTTATATTATATGTATTAATTACATTCTGTATATATATATACATATCGTTTGTTTGTTAAAATTATATTAATACTAAATAATATTAGTAATGATAAAAATAATAATAATGATAATAGAGTAAAAAAAATGATACTTTTAATAAAAATGTTAATTTTAATAATAATGACTACTAATAATAATAACTATAAAAGTAATGGTTTTACTCATAATAATAATGGTACTAATATTAATAACTATAATGATGATGAGAATAATAATAATTCTTGGTAATGAAGAACTACCTCAAATCAAGATTTAAAAAAAATAAGATGTCACCAACAAGGATTGAACCCACGACCTCTCAAATACCCACAACGCACTTAACCATTGAACTATTTGTTTACTTTCTGAGTATATAATGCCCGAACTAGTTTTAAACCGTTTTTATTTCGGTTTTAATTCAACCCAACTAGAAAAACGGGTTATAACTTCGGCCCATCTATCAATTTAATCCCAAATCCAATCAAGTTCCACAACTAGTTTACTAGGAGTCCACTAAAAATTCGGCCCAACAGTCTTTTAATCAAAACAGCCCTAATCAACAAATGAATTACTCATGTCCCAATCAACAATGAAACCATCGTCCCAATAAGAAAGTATCAGTTTTTGTTTTCGATTCAATGTCCCTCCCTATCACTTTCATCTATATTATCTTTATATGCTTTATGTAACCACTTTGTCAAATGATTGAAAACTTGTCTGCCAATAACTAAAAGGAACAAATTACACGTCGATCAAGGTGTCTCAATTTGATGGGTTTATGAATCATGCAGCGGATTTTACTTTTGTAAATATCATATTTTATTATCCCACTATGGACTCAAGTGGAGGTTATATATTGTCGGCCAAGAAGCATTTTATAAGATACATAACATGCGTGAGTGTGGGTTCAATTATCATACCTAGTAGGGTTTTCGATAAAGGGCTGTATTGATTGATCTCCAAATGCGAACAGCAAAGATAAAAGGAAATATAGGACGAGGGTGGTTGCAACAGGTAGTAGCAGCAGAAGGTTGCAACAAAAATTCGGGTTTCATGGTTGTCTTATCAACGAGCAAAAGATAAAAGAAAATATATGTAGCAGTCGTCTTCTTCTTTGTATACTTGCTTATTTAGTAACGTTTGTTGGTGGTTGATCATACGAAGGTGAAAGGTGGTGTTCAAATTTTGAAACAGGAAAAACATACACCGAAGTGGTTTGGTGAAGATATAGGCCGAAGGTGGTGATTATTTCATGGTGGTGTTATGGGTTGTACTTCGTCGAAGGAACAAGAAAATATTCAGCTTGATATCGGTTACAATAGTGAGGGTGTCGATTGCTAGGGTTTTGTGGTTACAAGGATTAAGAGAGGGTGAGGGGAGACGAGTGATAGAGATATGAAAGATGGTGATCAATGATCGTGATTTATGGCATGTTTTGGTGATTTCATCATGAAACAGATAACGATAGTAGTCATATGTTGTAGTGACCAAAGATCTTTGGTTTGTTATGATTCGAAACAGAAAGATCATCAAAGGAACACTCAATGGTTATGAAGGTTCTCGGACTAGATTAGTAGGGATAGAAAAAGAGAAATATATGGTTGTAGTAGATGAAGAGGATGGTGGTTTTTTAGTGGTGGTGAATAGAATGTTAGTAAGCAGTAGCGGTGAGAAGGTGTTGATGTTGAGAGTTTTATGTTTACGATCATAACAAAAACAGGAGGTAGAACTCAAGGTGATAGTCGTGATTCTAAACGGGTTTCATGGTGATTGAAGTGGTGGTTCTTGATAACACTCAGTACCATATTGTATTAATTTATAACCCAATTTGATCGACAGCTAATTCTTCTCAAGGACAGAAATATAAATAAAAAAAAAGGTGAAACTGATTGTTTTGGTTGTATCTTGAAATTGAGATTCGAATCGTACCAATCTTTGAAATGTAAAACAATCAATAACAGGTTGAAAATGATAGCAAACAGAAATACGTAATTTTTATATTTAATTTTATTTATACCAGTTGGTTATACATCCATATACTTGTGTATGTATTTGTATCGATATATATATATATATATAAAACAGTAAGTATAAATCTGTTTATATGTATATAATCCATAATTGGATAATTACAAGTATAAATGTGTTAATATTATTAATAATGAAATAATAAAATTATTAGTAAAATATCTAGTATCAATAGATAATAAATAATGTTAATTTTAACAATAGTGCAAATTTTAATAAATTTAACTAATAATAATGATAATAATAATTTTATTAATGATGCAAATAATAATACCAGTTATAATAATATTAATATTAATATTATTTTTGATCATAATAACATTAATAATATATTTTATTTACAATTAATTGTTCGTGAATCGCCAGGCTTGGTCAAAGGGTAACTGATTATCTGAATATAGATTTCAAACTTTCTAGACTCAACATTAGGGTTTTTGCTTATCGTATCGGAACCATATAGAGTTTAAGGTTTAAATTTGGTCGGAAATTTCCGGGTCATTACAGTACCTACCCGTTAAAGAAATTTCGTCCCCGAAATTTGATAGAGGTTGTCATGGATAACAATAGGAATGTTTTCATGACGAATATGAGGTAATAATGGAGTTTTATCATTATTGGGAGATATAGATAAAACGATTTGATCATGTGAAGCGTACAAGTGAAGCTATCTCAAAAGAGTGAAATGAAGTAAATAGAGGTTCGTTTTAACTTTTGACGTAGTCACTGTTAAATTCCGGAATTCAAGGAATTTAAAGAAATCTTCTAATCAGAAAGAAAATGTAATCGCACGATTTATTAGCCGACTGTTGAAGCTACGGAAGAACAAAAATATCAAAGGAAATATTTCCGTGATATGCTTAGAGATTAAGTAGAATGAAAGAGTCGTGTAACATGGCACATGATGATGGTACTGTGAATCATCACATTCCATTAGAAACTCAACATGACTTACTGTAATATAATGACGTTGATCAAGTGTCATTAGATTATACTAATTCATGCATCAGTTCCCAACACTACTTCAAAACATTCATATTTTAAACTCGAAAATTATAGAACTTAGAAACTAACACAGTTTCTTTTATGTTGTAATGCAGATGTTACGGGAAGATAAATATTCTCAGATAAGGATACCTATGAAAATATCTTTAGAAATATTGAGGATATTTATAATGAAAGGCACAATGATGTCTTAGATTTTCTATCATTGATGAATAACGAGGAAAATTTGTCTGTGAAGGTTTAGAATATGGAGTAAGGTGTTTGCTAACAATTTTAGCAGACACTGAATCATTTGGATCCTTTGAAGTCAAACTTATTCTTTGTGATTGGTTCATGGCCTTCATAGTTTCGCATAGTCTACTTTTCGGTGCTAAATTTTCTATTGTGCGTTTTCAACTTTTGGCCATTAAGACCATCTACAACATGCTGCTTCGTCAGTATTTTCAAAATTAATGGATCTGGGTCATTGGTTATCAAACCGAGGTGGTTTCAGGATATTTGTGTTTTTAGATGATTAAACGTTGATGGTAATATGGTGGAATATAAAAGGTTCTCCGGTAACGATGAGGAAAGCTAATCGTATAAAGTTATAATAAGGTTGGTTCGAATGAAAAATCGAAGTTGGCTTGCTGGAGCTGTGACAAAATTGGCTACTTTGAAAAGAAATCATAAGGTTGTTTTTGCTAATAAATGCTAAAGGATTCAACGCAGTTATAGGTTAAACTATGACTTTGGGTTCAAGAGTTTTTCAGATGCATAAATATATGCAGAGATCTTTTCTTCCATAGATGAGATGCGGTTGGTTCAACCTCTCGATTGAGGTGTTTTCAAGAATCATGAAAGATTTGAACGCGAATTGTAACTGTCGAAGTACAAATGAGGTTTAAGATGAAATCAAGTGGCAAACTTGAAGAATTGTTTAGTTTCATATATTATAATCAATATTTTAATTGATTTTAGTTGTCCAAAGTTAGCAGTCCAATAGTTCAATGATTCATATACAGTTTAATATATAATATTCGAATTAATTAATACGTATCGTGACCCGTGTACCGGTCTCAGTGTCGACCACAACTCAAAGTATATATATATTTTGGAACCAACTCCGACCCTGTATAGCCAACTCCCACCTTCACATATAGAGTGTCTATGGTTGTTCCAAAATATATATATATATGGGTCAATATGATAAGTCGAAACCTTGTATACGTGTCCCGTTATTTAAAGTGCGTATAATAAATAACAGAAATTAAATGACGATAAATAAAATTGCGAGAATGTAAATTGCGAGAATGTAAATTGCGATAATTAAATTGCGATAAATAAAATGTAATACGGAATTAACAGTTAGCTGGGAACAGTTAGCTAGGATCAGTTAGCGTGGATTCTTAACAATATTTCAATTAATTAGTTCGTTTGTTTCTAACAAATTTTATTTGTCCAATGTTTTCTTCATTATGCCACTTGTTAGATTCTGATAGGTCAAAATCTAAATATGAAATTGAATAAAAATAGTTATTTTTGGTGAACGGATTCGTATATCGGTAGTTGTAAGCAGGATAGTAAATAACCGTTGAATCAGATTCGAAGAACGTACAGTGTAACTCATTAATGTGAAATCTAAATATTCCTCGGGTGCTACCTACCCGTTAAAATATTTTCATCATTAATAGTCTGTACGAAAGAATTTTTAATTACATCCTTTATGAAAATATACTTGCATATATATTTTCTTCGGATGTGATTATGAATTTAATGAGTCAACAGGATATTAAACTCATTTGATTTATCGATAATACTAGATTACATAATCTCTAAAACATTAGAGATTACATAATCGTCATGTCGAACGAGGATAAATGAGATAGAATAATACATAAAGTGAAGATAATCGGTGTAGAACGATATGTAAAACTAAGATCATACTCAAAGTACAGATTTACGACGCGGTTGTGGTTGAGGGTGATAAAGGTACTGTCGGCATTGATGATGGTAGTACAGATTATGCTGATGGTGCTGCTGCTGGTGTTTGTAACCTTCGCACCATGTTCTCCAGAGCCACTACTCGAGCGCAGAGTTCGTTGACTTCTTCTATTATACCGGGATGATTGATGGTTGGGGTGAGCGAATGAACAAGATCTGGAATATGAGATAGTATATAATCGTGACGAGATACTCTAGAAATGAGAGAGAAAATGGTTTCTCGAGCAGGTTCACCGGTAAGTGCTTCAGGTTCATCGCCAAGAGGGCAGTTTGATGAATGGAATGGATCCTCGATGTGAAATGATCGTCAGATATCAGATGATATTCTAGCTATATAGAATATCTATATATATAATACTAAAGATTTCGTAGACTACAGAGGAACCTACGACATATGTCCGGCAAATCTACAGATGCGCTAAGATATGAATTATCAGATACGCTAAGATATGAATTTTGTCTATACACTATCGATGCAGTAACTGCAGTAAGACGTGTCTAGACTTATGAATGATAAGTAGGCAATTCCCTAAGGATGATAAGCAGATGGTTTCCGACTAGAAATGATAAGCAAAACTTTTTGACATGTAGGCACGGTCAAAGTCCAGACTCACTAATGTATCCTAACAACTACTAGTCAGACACACTAATGCAAGGCCTGGTTCGCTAAGACCAACGCTCTGATACCAACTGAAACGACCTCGACCTTATCCTCCCGGACGAAGTCTTCAACAGTTGATCCCATCGCGATGATCGTCGCCAAGTAATGTCCTTTACATGAGTTAATGCACAGCGGAAGACTTAACTCGTACCTGAGAATAACATGCTTTAAAATATCAACATAAAGTTGGTGAGATATATAGGTTTAATGCTAGCAACGTTATAACTATGGACCACAAGATTTCATATGTAAACATGTTAATAAAAATATTCTAAGTGGTTGAGCACTTGGTAACCATACTTAACATTTAATCACGTCGCATATTCCCTTTATTATGAAATCTTACTACACCGTACCAAGATGTAGTTACGAAACGAAGTACTGTGCAACCGTGGAATACTGGTCGTCCAGTCCGGTTGGGGTTGTCAGGCCCGATAGATCTATCAACAGGATTCGCGTTTACAATACCGCTGTAAATATTAGTTACCAAGCTACAGGGAAGTATACCAGTGGTACAACTCAACGTAGAATATATTTTTCAGTTACTTGTGTCCATAACGTAAAACATAAAATACATGTATTCTCATCCCGAAATATTTAGAGTTTAAAAGTGGGACTATATACTCACCTAATGTATTTTGTAGTAAAAATACATGTAACATCATTGAACAAGTATAAGGTTGGCCTCGGATTCACGAACCTATATCAGGTATATATATTAACACATAAAATTTGTGATCGAACAAATATATATATATATATATATATATATATATATATATATATATATATATATATATATATATATATATATATATATATATATATATATATAAATTTATTAGTTATATCATTTTTATATTAATAACCTAAATGTTTCATATATTCATTTTTAAAATAAATAAAAATATAATTTTGTTATATTATATGTATTAATTACATTCTGTATATATATATACATATCGTTTGTTTGTTAAAATTATATTAATACTAAATAATATTAGTAATGATAAAAATAATAATAATGATAATAGAGTAAAAAAAATGATACTTTTAATAAAAATGTTAATTTTAATAATAATGACTACTAATAATAATAACTATAAAAGTAATGGTTTTACTCATAATAATAATGGTACTAATATTAATAACTATAATGATGATGAGAATAATAATAATTCTTGGTAATGAAGAACTACCTCAAATCAAGATTTAAAAAAAATAAGATGTCACCAACAAGGATTGAACCCACGACCTCTCAAATACCCACAACGCACTTAACCATTGAACTATTTGTTTACTTTCTGAGTATATAATGCCCGAACTAGTTTTAAACCGTTTTTATTTCGGTTTTAATTCAACCCAACTAGAAAAACGGGTTATAACTTCGGCCCATCTATCAATTTAATCCCAAATCCAATCAAGTTCCACAACTAGTTTACTAGGAGTCCACTAAAAATTCGGCCCAACAGTCTTTTAATCAAAACAGCCCTAATCAACAAACGAATTACTCATGTCCCAATCAACAATGAAACCATCGTCCCAATAAGAAAGTATCAGTTTTTGTTTTCGATTCAATGTCCCTCCCTATCACTTTCATCTATATTATCTTTATATGCTTTATGTAACCACTTTGTCAAATGATTGAAAACTTGTCTGCCAATAACTAAAAGGAACAAATTACACGTCGATCAAGGTGTCTCAATTTGATGGGTTTATGAATCATGCAGCGGATTTTACTTTTGTAAATATCATATTTTATTATCCCACTATGGACTCAAGTGGAGGTTATATATTGTCGGCCAAGAAGCATTTTATAAGATACATAACATGCGTGAGTGTGGGTTCAATTATCATACCTAGTAGGGTTTTCGATAAAGGGCTGTATTGATTGATCTCCAAATGCGAACAGCAAAGATAAAAGGAAATATAGGACGAGGGTGGTTGCAACAGGTAGTAGCAACAGAAGGTTGCAACAAAAATTCGGGTTTCATGGTTGTCTTATCAACGAGCAAAAGATAAAAGAAAATATATGTAGCAGTCGTCTTCTTCTTTGTATACTTGCTTATTTAGTAACGTTTGTTGGTGGTTGATCATACGAAGGTGAAAGGTGGTGTTCAAATTTTGAAACAGGAAAAACATACACCGAAGTGGTTTGGTGAAGATATAGGCCGAAGGTGGTGATTATTTCATGGTGGTGTTATGGGTTGTACTTCGTGGAAGGAACAAGAAAATATTCAGCTTGATATCGGTTACAATAGTGAGGGTGTCGATTGCTAGGGTTTTGTGGTTACAAGGATTAAGAGAGGGTGAGGGGAGACGAGTGATAGAGATATGAAAGATGGTGATCAATGATCGTGATTTATGGCATGTTTTGGTGATTTCATCATGAAACAGATAACGATAGTAGTCATATGTTGAAGTGACCAAAGATCTTTGGTTTGTTATGATTCGAAACAGAAAGATCATCAAAGGAACACTCAATGGTTATGAAGGTTCTCGGACTAGATTAGTAGGGATAGAAAAAGAGAAATATATGGTTGTAGTAGATGAAGAGGATGGTGGTTGTTTAGTGGTGGTGAATAGAATGTTAGTAAGCAGTAGCGGTGAGAAGGTGTTGATGTTGAGAGTTTTATGTTTACGATCATAACAAAAACAGGAGGTAGAACTCAAGGTGATAGTCGTGATTCTAAACGGGTTTCATGGTGATTGAAGTGGTGGTTCTTGATAACACTCAGTACCATATTGTATTAATTTATAACCCAATTTGATCGACAGCCAAGTCTTCTCAAGGACAGAAATATAAATAAAAAAAAGGTGAAACTGATTGTTTTGGTTGTATCTTGAAATTGAGATTCGAATCGTACCAATCTTTGAAATGTAAAACAATCAATAACAGGTTGAAAATGATAGCAAACAGAAATACGTAATTTTTATATTTAATTTTATTTATACCAGTTGGTTATACATCCATATACCTGTGTATGTATTTGTATCGATATATATATATATATAACAGTAAGTATAAATCTGTTTATATGTATATAATCCATAATTGGATAATTACAAGTATAAATGTGTTAATATTATTAATAATGAAATAATAAAATTATTAGTAAAATATCTAGTATCAATAGATAATAAATAATGTTAATTTTAACAATAGTGCAAATTTTAATAAATTTAACTAATAATAATGATAATAATAATTTTATTAATGATGCAAATAATAATACCAGTTATAATAATATTAATATTAATATTATTTTTGATCATAATAACATTAATAATATATTTTATTTACAATTAATTGTTCGTGAATCGCCAGGCTTGGTCAAAGGGTAACTGATTATCTGAATATAGATTTCAAACTTTCTAGACTCAACATTAGGGTTTTTGCTTATCGTATCGGAACCATATAGAGTTTAAGGTTTAAATTTGGTCGGAAATTTCCGGGTCATTACATACAACAATTCACATATGAAGGTATTACTTATCGTAAAATCTAAAAGTGCAAAATTCACTTTTAAAAATAGTAAAATATCATTTTTGATATCTAAACTGCTTCAAACAATGGAAAGCCTGAAGTAAGTCTTGCTCATAGCACCATTTTATAGTTATTTTGCATAAATGGGCCTAATCTGCGATTGAAATTTTTTCGAAAAATTCTCCACAAAATTTTGCCCCATTTTGTGGGGAATGTAGTGACTTCAAATATGTGTTTTGCGGCCATTAATTATCATCAAAATAAAACTAAACTATCATATATTCGCATTCAATATGAATTTTAGAAATAAAAACAAAAATAAGGTTATGAATCTAGAGAAATTAAAAAGCAGCTAAAAATACTTGAATATTAAAAACATGACATTACAAAAGCAGCAATGTTTTGTAGCTATGATTCTCGATTTACCTAAATACAATATTAAATAAAAACAAGTATCACAGTGGTATTTAAATAGGCACAACAATTCACATGTTAAGGTATTACTTATTGTAAGATCTAAAAGCTACAAAATTCACGTTTAAAAATAGTAATATGACATTTTTGGCATATAAACTGCTTCGAATGAAGGAAAGCCTTAAGGAAATTTTGCTCGTAGCACCGTTTTCTAGTTATCTTGCGAAAATGGGCATAATGTGAAATTGCAAATATTTCGGAAAATTCTCCATAATAGTTTGATCGATTTTGTGGGGAATGTAGTGACTTCAAATATGTGTTTTGCGGCCATTAATTATAATCAAAATGAAACTACACTCTGATATATTCGCATTCAATATGAAATTTAGAAACAAAACAAAAATAAGGTTATGAATCTAGAGGAATAAAACCGGTTAAAAATACTCGAACGTTAAAACCATGACGTTATAAAAGCATCAACGTTTTATAGCTAGTGGTGAGATAATAACCCCAATATAATTCTCGATGCACCTAAATATAATATTAAATAAAAACAAGTATCATAGTGGTATTTAAACAGACACACAACAATTCACATGTGAAGGTATTACTTATCCTAAGATCTAAAAGTGCAAAATTCACCTTTAAAAATAATAAAATGTCCTACTCGGAATCTATACTACTTCGAACGGTGGAATGCCTTAAGGTTTTCTTGCTCGTAGCGCCGTTTTCTAGTTATCTTGCGAAAAATGGGCCTAATCTACAATTGAAAATTTTTCGGAAAATTTTCCACAAAATTTTGCCCGATTTTATGGGGAATGTAGTGACTTCAAATATGCGTTTTGTGACCATTATTTATCATCAATACAAAATTATACTCTGATATATTCATATTCAATATGAAATTTAGAAATAAAAAATAAAAATAAGGTTATGAAACTTGAGAAATAAAAAAGTGGTTGTAAATACTCGAAAAATAAAACCAATATGTTATAAAAGCAGCAAGGTTGTGTGGCTAGTTGTGAGATAGTAGCTATAACATGATTCTCGATGTACCTAAATATAATATTAAATAAAAACAAGTATCATAGTGGTATTTAAACAGGCACAACAATTTATATGTGAAGGTATTACTTTTCGTAAGATCTGAAAGTGCAAATTTCACTTTTAAAAATAGTAAAATGTCATTTTTGGCATCTAAACTGCTTCTAACGGGGGAAAGCCTTAAGGAAGTTGTGCTCGTAGCTCCGTTTTCTAGTTATCTTGCAAAAATGGGCCTTATCTGCAATTGAAAATTTTTCGAAAAATTCTCCACAAAATTTTGCCCGATTTTGTGGAGAATGTAGTGGCTTTAAATATGTGTTTTGTGGCCATTAATTATCGTCAGAACGAAACTATACTCTCATATATTAGTATTCAATATGAAATTTAGAAAAAAAACAAAAATAAGGTTATAAATCTAGAGAAATAAAAAAGCGGTTAAAAATACTCGAACAATAAAACCAAGACCTTATAAAAGCAGCAACGTTTTGTGGCTAGCTGTGAGATAGTAGACCCAACATGAATCTCTACCTAAATACAATATTATGAAAAAACAAGTATCATAGTGGTATTTAAACAGGCACACAACAATTCACATGTGAAGGTATTACCTATCGTAAGATCTAAAATTGTAAATTTCACTTTTGAAAATAGTAAAATATCATTTTTGGCATTTAAAATGCTTCATACGATGGAAAGCCTGAAGTAAGTCTTGCTCGTAGCATCATTTTCTAGTTATTTTGCGAAAATGGGCCTAATCTGCGATTGAAAAATTTTCAAAAAATTCTCCACAAAATTTTGCCCGATTTTATGGGGAATGTGGTGACTTCAAATATGTGTTTTGCGGCTATTAATTATCATTAAAACGAAACTACACTCTGATTTATTTGCATTCAATATGAAATCTAGAAACAAAAACAAAAATAAGGTTATGAATCTAGAGGAATAAAAACCGGCTAAAAATACTCGAACGTTAAAACCACGGCGTTATAAAAGCAGCAACATTTTGTAACTAGTGTTGAGATAGTAGCCCCAACATGATATAGTAGCCCCAACATGATTCTCGATGCACTTAAATACAATATTAAATAAAAACAAGTATTATAGTGGTATTTAAACAGGCACACAACAATTCACATGTTAAGGTATTACTTATCCTAAGATCTAAAATTGCAAAATTCACCTTTAAAAATAGTAAAAATATCATATTTGGAATCTAAACTGCTTCGAACGGTGGATTTCCTTAAGGAAGTCTTGCTCGTAGCGCCGTTTTCTAGTTGTCTTGCGAAAATGGGCATAATCTAGAATTGAAAATTTTTCGAAAAATTCTCCACAAAATTTTTCCACATTTTGTGGGGAATGTAGCGACTTTAAATATGCGTTTTGTGGCCATTAATTATCATCAATACAAAACTATACTCTCTTATATTCGTATTCAATATGAAATTTAGAAATAAAAAATAAAAATAAGGTTATGAAACTAGAGAAATAAAAAAGCGGCTGTAAATACTCAAACAATAAAACCAAGATGTTTTAAAAGCAGGAAGGTTGTGTGGCTAGTTGTGAGATAGTAGCTCCAACATAATTCTCGATGTACCTAAATACAATCTTAAATAAAAACAAGTATCATAGTGGTATTTAAACAGGCACAACAATTTATATGTTAAGGTATTACTTATCGTAAGATATGAAAGTGCAAAATTCACCTTTAAAAATAGTAAAATGTCATTTTTGGCATCTAAACAGCTTCGAACGAGGGAAATCCTTAAAGAAGTTATGCTCGTAGCACCATTTTCTAGTTATCTTGCGAAATAGGCCTAATTTGCAATTGAAAATTTTTCAGAAACTCAAAATTTTGCCTGATTTTGTCGGGAATGTAGTGACCTCAAATATGTGTTTTGCGGCCATTAATTATCGTCAAAACAAAACTACACTCTCATATATTCGCATTCAATATGAAATTTAGAAAAAAATAAAAATAAGGTTATGAATCTAGTGAAATAAAAAAGCGATTAAAAATACTCGAACAATAAAACTAAGACGTTATAAAAGTAGCAACGTTTTGTGGCTAGCTGTGAGATAGTAGCCCCAACATGAATCTCGATGTATCTAAATACAATATTAAATAACAACAAGTATCATAGTGGTATTTAAACAGGCACACAATGTGACAACCCGTAAATTTCCGACAAAATTTAAACAAAAATCTTTATATGATTTCATTTAACCTCGACTAATTCCGACGATCCACGAATAATTATTTGTAAATAATTACGCATTAATTTGATATATTAATATTATTATTATTAATATCCTTTTTAAACAAAATATCAATAATTAATATCTTTATTATCAGTATTGTTATTATGAATAAAAAAAAATATTGACAAATATTCTTGGAAAAGTAGTAAATCAATTTGTGTATTTTAAAAAAATATATAAAAAAAATCCTTAAAATAAATGATTTTTTTAATAAAATAAATAAATAAATAAATAAATTACTTTTTAATTAAAAATTATAATGGAAAACTACTTTTATTATTGTATTTTGTGCATTATCCCATGACCTAACATTTAATACTTTTGAATTTTAAAATCCCATTAAAAATTAAAATATTTCTTTTTCTTTTAATTATTTTATTCTTTTTACCTAATTTTTTCAAGTATAAATACCCCTCATTTCTCATTCAAACTCTCACCAAAATTTCTCTCATTCTCTCTTTGAAGAATTACTACTAGTAAGTATTCTTTTCTTACTTTTTACTTTTTACTTTTTACTTTTTACTATTTACTTCGGTTTATTATTTTTTTACCGAAACATGTAAATAATGTTATAAATTATATGCAATTAAAATTAAAATAAATAACATGTTATAATTAGTAATATATGTTACTAAAAATTATAAAAGTATTTTTATGAATTAATATGTAGGAGTTATAATTAAAATCGAATTAATGAATATATATGTATATACGCACCTAACGTGAAGGTTATAATTAAAGATAGCGTACAAATACTACAAACATCCCCGCTACTTGTGGCCTAGGGTGATCCTTGTTACCATTATGGGACGCTTGTGGATCTCAAATGCCAAGACTTAGATTTTGGTCAAGAGATCCTGGGCCTCTCGGTAACAATAGATCATTCGAGTGACTTGCATGTTAGCGACGAAGTTTGGGCAAGATTGTACAACATCTTTGTTAAGAATTATAACCCGAACATTCTTAAACTAGAAGCTTACTATAAGTGGAAGTTTTTCATAAATAGTAGGTTTTCAAAAATAGAAACTTTTGAGAAATAGGAACTTTTCTCGAAAACCGTCACTGTCAATATAGTTGCTATATTAATAAACATACTTTATGTCAAGTTAGACATTAACTAATCAAACGTTATACCTCAAGGTTGATATCCAAATCACTTACTTGTTTACTTTCCTTCTTGCGTGGAATTCTTCAACTGCTATTTAAGGTGAGTTCATCTGCTCCCTTTTTATCTATATTTTTGGGCTGAGAATACATGCGCAACTTTTATAACTGTTTTATACGTATCAACTATTAAACTGTGATATGTTGGGCTATGACCAGCAAGTCCCCAACCGACAAGTATAAACGATAACTTGTTACGGGCAAACTTGAAAGTCTAGTCTAAATACAAGTACCAACTATTAAACTGTGATATGTTGGGCTATGACCAGCAAGTCCCCAACCGACAAGTATAAATGATAACTTGTTACAGGGAAAACTTGAAAGTCTAGTCTAAATATCAGTACCAACTATTAAACTATGATATACCCGGCTATGTCCGACTAAGTCCCTACAGTGATATTTTTAATTGCTGCGGCATTCTTAATTATTGGAGATAGGCCTATCGGGAGTAACGTCCCCGATACATTTGACTAAGTCTTTGTATTACTTGATAATGATATTAAACGACAAGGACAGAACAACTTGTCACGGGGCAAACAACGTTTAGTCTAAATATCACGCACTGGCATAACTTTTGATCCTGCGGGAGATCAACTTTACAAACTAAATCTTGTGGTCTATATCTATTACTGAAATTATTTTTTATGACAAACCTATGAACTCACTCAACCTCGTGTTGACTTTTTAAGCATGTTTATTCTCAGGTACTTAAATATTGCTTCCGCTGTATATATGCTGCTTTGATGATGATTGCTTGCCATGCTTGGAGTCTTCATGCATTACTTACCAATTCATTTAAAAACATTTAATGTAATCTATTTATCTTTCGCTGCAAAACTCAACAAAACATCTCATATAGAGTAGTTCTCGTTTATACAACTGTGATTTGATATATTAAGTCACGTTATTCTTCCAGGCCCTATCTGGAGGGCGTGACACACAACAATTCACATGTGAAGGTATTATTTATCGTAAGATCTAAAAGTGCAAAATTCACTTTTGAAAATAGTAAAATATCATTTTTGGCATCTAAACTGCTTCAAACGATGAAAAGCCTGAAGTATGTCTTGCTCGTAGCACCATTTTCTAGTTATTTTGCGAAAATGGGCCTAATCTGCAATTGAAAATTTTCCGAAAAATTCTCCTCAAAATTTTGCCCATTTTTTGGGGAATGTAGTGACTTAAAATATGTGTTTTGCGGCCATTAATTATCATCAAAACGAAACTACACTCTCATATATTGGCATTCAATATAAATTTTAGAAACAAAAACAAAAATATGGTTATGAATCTAGAGAAATAAAAAAGCAGCTAAAAATACTCGAATATTAAAACCATGACATTACAAAAGTAGCAACATTTTGTAGCTAGTGGTAAGATAGTAGCCCCAACATGATTCTCGATGTACCTAAATACAATATTAAATAAAAATAAGTATCATAGTGGTATTTAAACATGCATAACAATTCACATGTGAAGGTATAATTATTTATCGTAAGATCTAAAAGTATAAAATTCACCTTTAAAAATAGTAAAATGTCATTTTTGGCATCTAAACTTCTTCGAACGAGGGAAAGCCTTAAGGAAGTTTTGCTCGTAGCACCGTTATCTAGTTATCTTGCGAAAATGGGCCTAATGTGCAATTGCAAATATTTCGGAAAATTCTCCACAACAATTTGCCCGATTTTGTGGGGAATGTAGTGACTTCAAATATGTGTTTTGCGGCCATTAATAATCATCAAAACGAAACTACACTCTGATATATTCACATTCAATATGAAATTTAGAAACAAAAACAAAAATATGGTTATAAATCTAGGTGAATAAAAACCGGCTAAAAATACTCGAACGTTAAAACCACGACGTTATAACAGCAACAACGTTTTTTAGTTAGTGGTGAGATAGTAGCCCCAACATGATTCTCGATGCACCTAAATATAATATTAAATAAAAACAAGTATCATAGTGGTATTTAAACAGGCACACAACATATCACATGTGAAGGTATTACTTATCCTAAGATCTAAAAGTGCAAAATTCACCTTTAAAATAGTAATATTTCATTTTTGGCATCTAAACTGCTTCGAATGGGGGAAACCTTAGAGAATTTTTGCTTCGAGCACCGTTTTCCAGTAATTTTGCGAAAATGGGCCTAATCTGTAATTGAAAAATTTTTCGAAAAATTCTCCACAAAATTTTGCTCGATTTTGTGGGGAATATAGTGACTTCAAATATGTGTTTTGCGGCCGTTAATTATCATTAAAACAAAACTACACTCTCATATATTCGCATTCAATATGAAATTTAGAAACAAAAACAAAAATAAGGTTACGACTCTAGAGGAATAAAAACTGGCTAAAAATACTCGAACGTTAAAACCTCGACGTTATAAAAGCTGCAACGTTTTGTACCTAGTGGTGAGATAGTAGCCCCAACATGATTCTCGATGCACCTAAATACAATATTAAATAAAAACAAGTATCATAGTGGTATTTAAACTGGCACACAACAATTCACATGTGAAGGTATTACTTATCCAAAGATCTAAAAGTGCAAAATTCACCTTTAAAAATATTAAAATGCCACATTCAGATTCTAAACTGCTTCGAACGGTGGAATGCCTTAAGGAAGTCTTGCTCGTAGCGGCGCTTTTTTAGTTATCTTGCGAAAATTGGCCTAATCTGTAATTGAAATTTTTTTGGAAAATTCTCCACAAAATTTTGCTCAATTTTGTGGGGAATGTAGTGACTTCAAATATGGGTTTTGTGGCCATTAATTATCATCAATACAAAACTATATTCTTATATATTCGTATTCAATATGAAATTTAGAAACAAAAATTGAAAATAAGGTTATGAAACTAGAGAAATAAAAAAGGGGCTGAAAATACTCGAACAATAAAACCAAGGTGTTATAAAAGCAGCAAGGTGTGTGGTTAGTTGTGAGATAGTAGCTATAACATGATTCTCGATGTACCTAAATACAATATTAAATAAAAACAAGTATCATAGTGACATTTAAACAGACACAATAATTTATATGTGAAGGTATTACTTATCGTAAGATATGAAAATGTAAAATTCACCTTTAAAAATAGTTAAATCACATTTTTGGCATCTAAACTGCTTCGAACGGGGGAAAGCCTTAGGGAAATTATGCTTGTAGCGCCTTTTTAGTTATCTTGCGAAAATGGGCCTAATCTGCAATTGAAAATTTTTCAGAAAATTCTTCACAAAATTTTGCCCGATTTTGTGGAGAATGTAGCGACTTCAAATATGTGTTTTGCGGCCATTAATTATCATCAAAAAGAAACTACACTCTCAAATATTAGCATTAAATATGAAATTTAGAAATAAAAACAAAAATAAGATTATGAATCTAGAGAAATAAAAAAATGGCTAAAAATAGTCGAACAATAAAAACAAGACGTTATAAAAGCAGTAAAGTTTTGTGGCTAGCTATGAGATAGTAGCCCCAACATGAATATCGATGTACCTAAATACAATATTAAATAAAAATAAGTATCATAGTGGTATTTAAAAAGGCACACAACAATTCACATATGAAGGTATTACTTATCGTAAGATCTAAAACTGTAAAATTCACTTTTGAAAATAGTAAAATGTAATTTTTGATATCTAAACTGCTTAAAACGGGGTAAAGCCTTAAGTTAGTCTTGCTCGTAGCATCATTTTCTAGTTATCTTGCGAAAATGTGCCTAATATGTATTTGGAAATTTTTCGAAAAATTTTCCATAAAATTTTGCCCGATTTTGTGGAGAATGTAGTGACTTCAAATATGTGTTTTGCGGCCATTAATTATCATCAAAATGAAACTAAACTCTCATATATTCGTATTCAATATGAATTTTAGAAACAAAAATAACAATAAGGTTATAAATCTAGAGAAATAAAAAAGCAGCTAAAAATACGCGAAAATTATACCATTACGTTACAAAAGCAGCAACGTTTTGTAGCTAGTGGTGAGATAGTAGCCCCAACATGATTCTCGATGTACCTAAATACAATTTTAAATAAAAACAAGTATCATTGTGATATTTAAACAGGCACAACAATTCACATGTGAACATATTACTTATCGTAAGATCTAAAAGTACAAAATTCACCTTTAGAAATAGTAAAATGTCATTTTTGACATCCAAACTACTTCGAACGAGGGATAGCCTTTAGGAAGTTTTGCTCTTAGCACCATTTTCTAGTTATCTTGTGAAAATGGGCGTAATCTGCAATTCAAAATATTTCGGAAAATTCTCCACAAAAATTTGCCCGATTTTGTGGGGAATATAGTGACTTCAAATATGTGTTTTGCGGCCATTAATTTTCATCAAAACAAAACTACACTCTGATATATTAACATGCAATATGAAATTTAGCAACAAAAACAAGAATAAGGTTTCGAATCTAGAAAAATAAAAAAACGGCTAAAAATATTCGAACATTAAAACCACGAAGTTATAAAAGCAGCAACATTTTGTAGCTAGTGTTGAGATAGTAGTCCCAACATGATTCTTGATGTATCTAAATACAATATTAAATAAAAACTAGTATCATAGTGGTATTTAAAGAGGCACAACAATTCACATGTGAAGGCATTACTTATCCTAAGAACTAAAAGTGCAAAATTCACCTTTTAAAATAGTAAAATGTCATTTTCGGAATCTAAACTTCTTCGAACGGTGGAATGCGTTAAGGAAGTCTTGCTCGTAGAGCCGTTTTCTAGTTATCTTGCGAAAATGGGTCTAATCTGCAATTGAAAATTTTTCAAAAAAATTCTCCACAAAATTTTGTCCGAATTTGTGAAACATGTAGTGATTTCAAATATGCGTTTTTTGGCCATTAATTATCATCAATACAAAACTACACTCTCATATATTCGTATTCAATATGAAATATAGAAACAAAAAATCAAAATAAGATTATGAATCTAGAGAAATAAAAAAGCTGGTGAAAATACTCGAACAATAAAACCAAGGTGTTGTTAAAGCATCAACGTTAAAGCAGCTAGTTGTGAGATAGTAGCTCCAACATGATTCTCGATGCACCTAAATACAATATTGTATAAAAACAAGTATCATAGTGGTATTTAAATACGGACGACAATTTATATGCGAAGGTATTACTTATCGTAAGATCTAAAAGTGCAAAATTCACCTTTAAAAATAGTAAAATGTCATTTTTGGCATCTAAACTGCTTCGAACGGGGGAAAGTCTTAAGGATGTTATGCTTGTAGCGCGGTTTTCTAATTATCTTGCGAAAATGGTCCTAATTTGTAATTGAAATTTTTTTCAGAAAATTCTCCACAAAATTTTGCCCAATTTTGTGGTGAATGTAGCGACTTCAAATATGTGTTTTGCGGCCATTAATTATCATCAAAAAGAAACTACACTCTCAAATATTCGTATTCAATATGAAATGTAGAAATAAAAATAAAAATAAGGTTATGAATCTAGAGAAATAAAAAAGCGGCTAAAAATCATCGAACAATAAAAACAAGACGTTATAAAAGCAGTAAAGTTTTGTGGCTAGCTGTGAGATAGTAGACTCAACATGAATATCGATGTACCTAAATACAATATTAAATAAAAATAAGTATCATAGTGGTATTTAAACAGGCACACAACAATTCACATGTGAAGGTATTAATTATCGTAAGATATAAAACTGCAAAATTCACTTTTGAAAATAGTAAAATGTCATTTTTGACATCTAAACTGCTTAAAACGGGGTAAAACCTTACGTTAGTCTTGCTCGTAGCACCATTTTCTAGTTATCTTGCGAAAATGTGCCTAATATGCATTTGGAAATTTTTCTCAAAATTTTCCATATAATTTTGCCCGATTTTGTGGTGAAAGTAGTGACTTCAAATATGTGTTTTGCAGCCATTAATTATATCAAAACGAAACTAAACTCTCATATATTCGCATTCAATATGAATTTTAGAAACAAAAACAAAAATAAGGTTATAAATCTAGAGAAATAAAAAAAGCAGCTAAAAATACGCGAATATTAAAACCATGACGTTACAAAAGTAGCAACTTTTTGTAGCTAGTGGTGAGATAGTAGCCCCAACATGATTCTAGATGTATCTAAATACAAGTTTAAATAAAAAACAAGTATCATTGTGATATTTAAACAGGCACAACAATTCACATGTGAACGTATTACTTATCGTAAGATCTAAAAGTACAAAATTCACTTTTAAAATTAGTAAAATGTCATTTTTTGCATCTAAACTGCTTCGAACGAGGGATAGCCTTTAGGAAGCTTTGCTCTTAGCACCATTTTCTAGTTATCTTGCGAAAATGAGCGTAATCTGTAATTGAAAATATTTTCGAAAATTCTCTACAAAAATTTGCCCGATTTTGTGGGGAATATAGTGACTTCAAATATGTGTTTTACGGCCATTATTATCTTAAAAATAAAACTACACTCTGATATATTAACATGCAATATGAAATTTTGAAACAAAAACAAGAATAAGGTTTTGAATCTAGAGAAATAAAAAACCGGCTAAAAATACTCGAAATTAAAACCACGACGTTATAAAAGCAGCAACGTTTTGTAGCTAGTGGTGAGATAGTAGCCCCAACATGATTTTCGATGTACCTAAATATAATATTAAATAAAAACCAGTAGCATAGTGGTATTTAAAGAGGCACAACAATTAACATGTGAAGGTATTACTTATCCTAAGATCTAAAAGTGCAAAATTCAACTTTAAAAGTAGTAAAACGTCAATTTCGGTATCTAAACTGCTTCGAATGGTGGAATGCCTTAAGGAAGTCTTGCTCGTAGCGCTGTTTTCTAGTTATCTTGCGAAAATGGGCCTAATCTGCAATTGAAAATTTTTTGAAAAATTCTCCACAAAATTTTGCCCTAATTTGTGGAAAATGTAGTGACTTCAAATATGCGTTTGGTGGCCATTAATTATCATCAATACAAAACTACACTCTCATATATTCATATTCAATATGAAATATAGAAACAAAAAATAAAAATAAGGTTATGAATTTAGAGAAATAAAAAATCCGCTGAAAATACTCGAACAATAAAATCAAGGTGTTGTTAAAGCAACAACATTTTGTGGCTAGTTGTGAGATAGTAGCTTCAACATGATTCTCTATGTACTTAAATACAATATTAAATAAAAATAATTATCATAATTGTATTTAAATAGGCACGACAATTTATATGTGAAGGTATTACTTATCGTAAGATCTGAAAGTGCAAAATTCACCTTTAAAAATAGTAAAATGTCATTTTTGGCATCTAAACTGCTTCGAACGGGGAAAAGCTTTAAGGAAATTATGCTTGTAGCGCCGTTTTCTAGTTATCTTGCGAAAATGGCCTAATCTGCAATTGAAATTTTTTTAAAAAATTCTCCACAAAATTTTGCCCGTAGCGACTTTAAATATGTGTTTTGCGCCATTAATTATCATCAAAAAGAAACTACCCTCTCAAATATTCGCATTGAATATGAAATAGAATAAAAACAAAAATAAGGTTATGAATCTAGAGAAATAAAAAAGCGGCTAAAAATACTCGAACAATAAAAACAAGACGTTATAAAAACAGTAAAGTTTTGTGGCTAGCTGTGAGATAGTAGACCCAACATGAATATCGATTTACCTAAATACAATATTAAATAAAAACAAGTATCATAGTGGTATTTAAACAGGCACACAACAATTCACATGTGAAGGTATTACTTATCGTAAGATCTAAAAGTGCAAAATTTACTTTTGAAAATAGTAAAATGTCATTTTTGTCATCTAAACTGCTTAAAACGGGGTAAAGCCTTACGTTAGTCTTGCTCGTAGCACCATTTTCTAGTTATCTAACAAAAATGTGCCTAATATGTATTTGGAAATTTTTCGCAAAATTTTCCATATAATTTTCCCCGATTTTGTGGGGAATGTAGTGACTTCAAATATGTGTTTTGCGGCCTTTAATTATCATCAAAACGAAACTAAAATCTTACATATTCGCATTCAATATGAATTTTAGAAACAAAAACAAAAATAAGGTTATAAGTCTAGAGAAATAAAAAAGCAGCTAAAAATACTCGAATATTAAAACCATGACGTTACAAAAGCAGCAACGTTTTGTAGCTAGTGGTGAGATAGTGGCCCCAACATGATTCTCGATGTACCTAAATACAATTTTAAATAAAAAACAAGTATCATTGTGATATTTAAACAGGCACAACAATTCACATGTGAACGTATTACTTATCGTAAGATCTAAAAGTACAAAATTCACTTTTAAAATTAGTAAAATGTCATTTTTTGCATCTAAACTGCTTCGAACGAGGGATAGCTTTAAGGAAGTTTTGCTCTTAGCGCCATTTTCTAGTTATCTTGCGATAATGGCGTAATCTGCAATTGAAAATATTTTGAAAAATTCTCTACAAAAAGTTGCCCGATTTTGTGGGAAATATAGTGACTTCAAATATGTGTTTTACGGCCATTAATTATCATATAAACAAAACTATGCTCTGATATATTAACGTGAAATATGAAATTTAGAAACAAAAACAAGAATAAGGTTTTGAATCTAGAGAAATAAAAAACGGCTAAAAATACTCGAACATTAAAACCACGACGTTATAAAAGGAGCAACGTTTTGTAGCTAGTGGTGAGATAGTAGCCCCAACATGATTCTCGATGTACCTAAATATAATATTAAATAAAAACCAGTAGTATAGTAGTATTTAAAGCGGCACAACAATTCACATGTGAAGGTATTACTTATCCTAAGATCTAAAAGTTCAAAATTCACCTTTAAAAATAGTAAAATGTCATTTTCGGTATCTAAACTGCTTTGAACGGTGGAATGCCTTAAGGAAGTCTTGCTCGTAGCGCCGTTTTCTAGTTATCTTGCGAAAATGGGCCTAATCTGCAATTGAAAATTTTCTAAAAAATTCTCCACAAAATTTTGTCCGAATTTGTGGGAAATGTAGTGACTTCAAATATGCGTTTTGTGGCCATTCATTATCATCAATACAAAACTACACTCTCGTATATTCGTATTCAATATGAAATATAGTAATAAAAAAACTAAGGTTATGAATCTAGAGAAATAAAAAAGCCGCTGAAAACACTCGAACAATAAAACCAAGGTGTTGTTAAAGCAGCTACGTTTTCTGGCTAGTTGTGAGATATAGTAGCTCCAACATGATTCTCGATGTACCTAAATACAATATTAAATAAAAATAAGTATCATAGTGGTATTTAACAGGCACGACAATTTTTATGTGAAAGTATTACTTATCGTAAGATCTGAAAGTGCAAAATTCACCTTTAAAAATAGTAAAATGTTATTTTTGGCATCTAAACTGCTTCGAACGGGGGAAAGCCTTAAGGAAGTTTTGCTCGTAGCGTCGTTTTCTAGTTATCTTGCCAAAATTGGCCTAATCTGCAATTGAAATTTTTTTAGAAAATTCTCCACAAAAATTTTTCCAATTTTGTGGGGAATGTAGTGACTTCAAATATGTGTTTTGCGGCCATTTATTATCATCAAAACGAAACTACACTATCATATATTCGCATTCAATAAGAAATTTATGAACAAAAACAGAAATACGGTTATGAATCTAGAGAAATAAAAAAATTGCTAAAAATACTCAAATAATAAAACCAAGACATTATAAAAGCAGGAACGTTTTGTAGGTAGCGATGAAATAGTAGCCCCAACATGATTCTTGATGTTCCTAAATACAATATTAAATAAAAACAAGTATCATAGTGGTATTAAACAACAGTTCACATGTGAAGGTATTACTTATCATAAGATCTAAAAGTGCAAAACTTACCTTTAAAAATAGTAAAATGTTATTTTCGGCATATAATCTGCTTCGAACGGGTGAAAGCCTTAACGAAGATTTGCTCATAGCACCGTTTTCTAGTTATTTTGTGAAAATGGGCTTAATCTACAATTGAAAATTTTTTGGAAAATACTCCACAAAATTTCGCCTGATTTTGTAGGGAATGTAATGACTTCAAATATGTGCTTTGTGGCCATTAATTATCATCAAAAAGAAACTACACTCTCATATATTCGCATTCAATATGAAATTTAGAAATAAAAACAAAAAATTATGTTATGAATCTAGAGAAATAAAAAAGCGGCTGAAAATACTCGAACAATAAAACTAAGATGTTATAAAAGTAGCAAAGTTTTGTGGCTAGTTGTGAGATAGTAGCTCCAACACGATTCTCGATGTACCTAAATACAATATTAAATAAAATCAAGTATCATAGTGGTATTTAAACAAGCACAACAATTTATATGTGAAGGTATTACATATAGTAAGATCTGAAAGTGTAAAATTCACCTTTAAAAATACTAAAATGTCATTTTCGGCATCTAAACTGCTTTGAACGGAGGAAAGCCTTAAGTAAAGCTTGCTCGTTATGCTGTTTTCTAGTTATCTTGCGAAAATGGGCCTAATCTGCAATTGAAAATTTTTCGTAAATTCTCCACAAAATTTTGCCATATTTTGTGGGGAATGTAATGTCTTCAAATATGTGTTTTGCGGCCATTAATTATCATCAAAACGAAACTACAATCTCATATATCCGCATTCAATGTGAATTTTAGAAAAAAAACAAAAATAAGGTTATAAATCTAAAGAAATAAAAAAGCAGCTAAAAATACTCGAACATTAAAACCATGACGTTACAAAAGCATCAACGTTTTGTAGCTAGTGGTGAGATAGTAGTCCAACATGATTCTCGATGTACCTAAATAAAATATTAAATAAAAAAAAGTATCTTAGTGGTATTTAAACAGGCACAACAATTCACATATGAAGATATTACTTATTGTAAGATCTAAAAGTATAAAATTCACCTTTAAAAATAGTAAAATGTCATTTTTGGCATCTAAACTTCTTCGAAAGGAAGCCTTAAGGAAGTCTAGCTCCTAGCGCCTTTTTTTTTTGTTATCTTGTGAAAATGGGTCTAATCTCCAATTGAAAATTTTTCGGAAAATTCTTCACAAAATTTTGCCCGATTTTGTGGGGAATGTAGTGACATCAAATATGTGTTTTGTGGCTATTAATTATCATAATACGAAACTACACTATGATATATTCGCATTCAATATGAAATTTAGAAACAAAAATAAAATAAGGTTATTAATCTAGAGAAATAAAAAACGGCTAAAAATAGTCGGACATTAAAACCACGACGTTATAAAAGCAGCAAAGTTTTGTTACTAGTAGTGAGATAGTAGCCCCAACTTGATTCTCGATGCACCTAAATACAATATTAAATAAAAACAAGTATAATAGTGGTATTTAAACAGATATAACAATTCACATGTGAAGGTATTACTTATTGTAACATCTAAAAGTGCAAAATACACTTATAAAAATTGTAAAATGTCATTTTTGGCATCTAAACTGCTTCAAACAGGGGAAAGCCTTAAGTAAGTCTTGCTAGTAGCACCGTTTTCTAGTTATCTTGCGATAAAAGGCCAAAAAGCAATTGAAAATTTTCAAAAAATTCTCCACAAAATTTTGTCTGATTTTGTGAGGAATGTAGTGACTTCATATATGTGTTTTGAGGCGATTAATTATCATCAAAATGAAACTATACTCTCGTATATTCGCATTTAATATAAATTTTATAAACAAAAACAAACATAAGGTTATGAATCTAAAGAAATAAAATAGAAGCTAAAAATACTCGAACATTAAAACCATGACGTTACAAAAGCAGCAACGTTTTGTAGGTAGTGGTGAGATAGTAGCCCCAACATGATTCTCGATGTACCTAAATACAATACTAAATAAAAACAAGTATAATAGTGGTAGCTAAACAGGCTCACAACAATTCACATGTGAAGGTATTAATTATTGTAAGATCTAAAAGTGCAAAATTCATTTTATAAAATAGTAAAATATCATTTTCGGCATCGAAACTGCTTCAAACGGGGGAAAGCCTTAAGTAAGTCTTGCTCGTAGCACCATTTTCAAGTTATCTTGCGAAAATTGGCCTAATCTGTAATTGAAAATGTTTCGGAAAATTCTTCAACAAATTTTGCCATTTTTTGTGGGGAAGATAGTGCCTTCAAATATGTGTTTTGCGGCCATTAATTATCATCAAAATGAAGCTGCACTCTCATGTATCCGCATTCAATATGAATTTTAGAAACAAAAATAAGGTTATGAATCTAGAGAAATAAATAAGCAGCTAAAAATACTCGAACATTAAAACTATGACGTTACTAAAGCAGCAACGTTTTGTAGCTAGTGGTGAAATAGTAGCCCCTACATGATTCTCGATGTACCTAAATATAATATTTAATAAAAACAAGAATCATAGTGGTATTTAAACGGGTACACAACAATTCACATGTGAATGTATTACTTATCGTAAGATCTAAAAGTGCAAAATTCACTTTTAAAAATAGTAAAATTTCATTTTTGGCATCTAAACTGCTTCAATCGGTGGAAAGCCTTAAGAAAGTCTTTGCTCGTAGCGACTTCAAATATGTGTTTTTTGGCCATTAATTATCATCAAAACCAAACTATACTCTCATATATTCGCATTCAATATGAAATTTAGAAACCAAAAATAAAAATTACGTTATTAATCTAGAGAAATAAAAAAGCGGTTGAAAATACTCGAACAATAAAGCCAAGATGTTATAAAAGCATCAAAGTTTTGTGGCTAGTTGTGAGATACTAGCTCCAACATGATTCTCGATGTACCAAAATACAAGATTAAATAAAAAAAAGTATCATAGTGGTATTTAAACAGGCACAACAATTTATATGTGAAAGTATTACTTATCGTAAGTTTTGAAAATGCAGAATTCACCTTTAAAAATAGTAAAATGTTATTTTTCGCATCTAAATTGCTTCGAACAGGGGTAAGCCTTAATAAAGTTATGCTCGTTGCGCCGTTTTCTAGTTATCTTGCGCAAATGGGCCTAATCTGCAATTGAAGATTTTTTGAAAAATTCTTCACAAAATATTGCCTGAATTTGTGGGGAATGTAGTGACTTCAAATATGTGTTTTGCGGCCATTAATTATCATCAAAACAAAACTAAACTCTCATATATGCCGCATTCAGTGTGAAATTTTGAAACAAAAATAAAAATAAGGTTATGAGTCTGGAGAAATAAAAAACGGTTAAAAATACTCGAACAATAAAACTAAGACGTTATAAAGCAGCAACATATTGTAGGTAGTGGTAAGTGATATTGCTCTAAACATACATATTATTCAACGCAATATCACTTATATTTCATAGGTTTTTATCATCTACAAAGACATTCAATGCGCATTTCACGAGAAAAACGACAAAAGAGTGAAGTTAGAAGAAACGACGATAAAACGATAGTTTTGACTAGATTTATATCAAGAAACGTTTATCCGAATGAAAGTACAAGATTGATGAAGAAAAGAGTTCAAATGTATAATACCAAGACAGTACACGTCAACACGAGATCAACAAAGAACAAATGAAGAAGAAAAATCAAGAAAACTGGAAATTTGCCTTACACGAATCGTGTACTATTACACGAATCGTGTAATATCTCTGGTCATACACGATTCGTGTATATATACCCGATTCGGGTAATGTTAGGCCACAGCACTATTACAGATTCCAGAAGGTCGGCTGCTTTATTATTTTAAAAACAATACTTTCTCTCAAATTGAAGACAGCAAGGATTTCAACGAATTTTTGAGCTCAACTACTACTACTTGGATCAGTTTAAATACAGAGAAGATATCAACAACACAGAGAGATATTACAACACAAATTTATATTTCAATTACTATAGTTAAAATTATTGTTAATTTTATTACGCTGTAAAAATAGTTTCAGTTATTAAGGGGGTATTGTTCGTGATAAAGGGTGTTATTATACGCGTGAAAGGGGTGTTATTATTGTAATTTTTCTACCATTTGAAGTTAATGCAAGTGAAGATATTTTAGTAAGTTTACTCTGTTAAAATTAGTGTTATTATTATGCTTGCATATCTATATTTTTATGTCTCCCCTAGTGTAATGGATAGCTAAATTTCCCTAGTGTTTGCTTAAATGTAGAGCCCCTAGTGAAATGGATTGTTACCATTAGTAAAGTTAAAATGTAACTTTAGTATTTTTAATATTGAGCCTAGTTAAAAGAACCATTTTTATGTAATTAGGTATTTAACCCTTGCCACTTAATTTAGTAAATTTAAATAACGAGAGCTATATTTATTTACCTAAATTAAGCTTCAACATTAAAAATGATCTAGACGAATTTATGGATAAGTTATTGACACCAATTTGGAAATAAACTTCGGTGGTTTGGGTGATATCAATAAGTTATATGAAGGTGAAATTATAAAAAGGGAAACCGTTATAATTTGGGTATTGACGAGGGTCAAAACTAGGCTAGGTCTCAATTTAAATACTTAGGGAATAGTAGCTTTCTAAAAAAGAATCCAATGAAAATTAGATTTTATTTAGCTAAGTTGTAACTTTATATTTATTCGAGAGAAAAATGTAAAGTTTGATACTAGAACATTTTAATAGGGCGTAAAAACTTGAAACAATCCATGGACCTAGGGGTGACACAATTAAGTAAACACTCCCATTTACCTCATTTATATTTCTTATAAAATTATTATCATCTTTATTTACGAATTATAAGTTTAAAATATATAAAAATCTATAAATAAAACATTTAATGTTCGTAACAGTATTTGTCACATATTTTTCACTTACACGAATCGTGTAGCCTCACACGAATCGTGTAAGGCTTGACGCGGCTACAGTATCATCTAGGTCAAAAATTAGGGTTTTGATTAATTAATTATTTATAATTAGGTTATTAGTTATTTTTATTATATAATTAGTTTTAATTAGTATAAAATGCTTAAATAAATGTTTTAATCCTAAAATTAGTATTAATTATAAGTTTATAAATTGTAACTAGTTTATAATCAGTAAATTAATTAATTTCCTTTTTATTTGTATTAAGTTTAGTTAAAAATGTCATTTAGTTAATTTAATTAAGTTTATATAATTATTGCTTAAAACAAAAATCTAAATATATAGTTTTATTAAAAATTACTATTTTACTATTTACCATTTTGTAATATAATTATCGCATAAAAAATTAGCATAATTTCATTTAGTTCCCTTTTAAGTTAATTATTGTAATCTTGTAATTTTATTTAGCAAATTAGTTAAGTTATTATCTTTTACTGTTATGTTACAATTGCCTAATCCAAAACCCTCTTTAATTAAGTTTGACATCAAAGACTATAAAAAAGAAAACCATTAAACGCTCCATCTCCCTGTGGAACGAATCGGATTTACCATCAAACTAAACTACACGAATAGGACTAGTTGCCTATATATATGTGTGAAATCAACCTAAAATCTATAAAATACCACATATACAATAAATCAATTCGTGTAACAAAACAACTCAAATCCGTTCAAAATAAAGGTCTCGATCCAGCACATCAACTTTTTGGCGCCGCTGCCGGGGAGTTGGCAATAAATAAATAGATAATTTTTCTGGTTCGTAGTAATAGTTGGATTTGTACGTGGACCGGGTTGTTGGATCACCAATTTTATTGGTCTTTGAAGGATCCTGCCCCTCTGCTGCATCTTTTGGCTATTCGAAACGTGGGCAAAAATCAGAAGGATAATCTGTTTGTTTAAAGGTTTTTATCATTGTTTTTATGTTATTCGATCCTCTCGAGGAAATTTATTTCCAAGAAAGTTCAAAGTTTTTGAATAAATCCTTTAGTTCTTTGTACAATTTCCCAAATTGTATGATCCGTTCAATCCTAAACTCGTTAAACTTAATCCGGAACCTCAAAGAATTAATAAAGGACAAAAACAACAAAAAGAAATAGGAAGTACTAGTAATTTTAAAACACCGAAAAACACTAAAAAAAAAAAAAAAAAAAAAGAGAAACAAATAGGTAACCCTAGATAAACCTTTAGTGAAGTGATCTCATAATAGAAATTAATGTATGAACTTACGTTCCTCCAACGCTGAATTAACTCCTTCACATCCTGAACCCGAAAGAAGATTCCACGAACGCTTAAGAACTCAAGAAGTAGAATCTCTTGCTAAAAATTTAGAGTCACTTTTCTTAGAATCCGACTCTGAACCAATAATTCAACCAATCATAGAGCCGATTATTAAAGAAGAAGAAGAAATGGCTGATACAAATCAAACGATGGAAGCATTAATGAAGGCCACAAGAAAAGGTCAAGGCCACGCAATCATCCAACCCACGATGAGTGATGGCTTTGAAATAAAAGGTCAATTTTTACACATGGTAACTGATACATGTCAATTCGGTGGAGCCCCAAATGAGGATGCTAACGAGCATCTTCGTAAGTTTGTAAGCATTTGCAAGCTTTTCAAAATCAAAGATGTCACCGATGAAGTCGCATGTTTAAAAATCTTTCCATGGTCCTTAAAAGATGATGCAAGAGATTGGCTAGACTCATTACCAGAAGGTTATATTGAAAACTGGAATGATATGATGGATAAATTTTTGTCAGAATTCTTTCCTGCTTCAAAAGCAGCAAAATTACAAAGTGACATAAATCACTTTAAACAAAAGCCTAATGAAACTCTTTATGAAGCTTGGACCCGATTCAATAAAATGCTTCGAATATGTCCTCAACACGGGTTGAATACATTCCAAAAGGTCCAAATATTCTATAAAGGAGTCAATGTGACAACTAGAAAAGATATAGATGTTGCAGCCGGAGGTTCGATCATGAAGAAAACACCTGAAGACGCTCACACAATCATTGCTGATTTAGCTTCCCATTCTCATAATTGGCATCAAGAAATAGAATTTTCTAGATCATCAAATGTTGCTAGTATTGAAAGCAATGATGAAATTGCTTCTTTAAAAGTTCAAATAGCAAATCAAGCAAGGCAAATCGAGAAAGTAACCAAGGAAATGCATGCTATCAGAGTAGGATGTGAACTGTGCCAAGGTCCCCATCTTACTAGAGATTGTGATCAAAGTACAATGGAAGAACAAGCAAATTTCTTAGGATACTTACGAAAAGGTGAAATGAACTTTAGCGATTTTCCAGCTATAGAAGCAAACAACCGAAAATATCCTCATATAAATAGCTATCAAGTAGGAGGACCTTCAGGATCAAATAATAATAACTATCAAAATAATAATAACTATCAAGGAGGAAATCCAGGTTACCAAAACAACCGGAATTTCCCAAATCAAAACCAAAGAAATCTGCCACCAGGTTATAATAACCGAAATCAACCTCAAAGAAATTATCAAAATAATTTCCAACCCAATCAACCACAACCACTAGCACTCATGCAACCACAACCATTAGCAATTATGCAACCTCAACCCGAGAGGAAATCCGGTATAGAAGATCTCTTAAGAGATTTTATGGTTAAGCACGAGCAAAATGCAGAGCTCCAAACTCAGCAAATCCGAAATCAACAAGCCACGATTCAAATTTTAGAAAGAGATGTTGGAAGGATCTCACAGTTACTAGCAGAGAGACCACCAATTGCAAGTAACCCTCCGGTTATACTAAAGAAGAATGATCCTCAAGCCCCAGCATATTCACAAGTGAATGCTATTTATAGTTTCTGTGAGGATGAAGCAAGTTTCAAAACACCGGAGCATAGTCCTATTTTTACTCTTGGGTGTGAAGATGATGATGAAGAGTGTGATGAGTTTATATTTTCTGATTTATCCAATATGGCGGATTACACTCCTTATCAAGAGATGGATGATACCCGAGTTGAAAGTGTGAAAAGTATAACATGTGAAGATGAAGAGATCCGAGTTGGTGCAATAACTCCCGAGTATGGTGACTATTTGATGAGGTTGATGTCGGGAAATCATGCGGAAGTGCAGATAATTGAAACCACCGAGCCTTCCGAATTTAGGGTTGATGATGATTTGAAGATGATCAAAGAAGAAGCGAAAGATACGGTGAAGCAAGCACCTAAAGTGGAAGACTATAAAGAACCCATTCCATACCCACAAGAACTTGCATCCGAAAAACCAAAGGAGAATCATTGTAAGCCTTTAAATACGGATAATATCTGTGTAAATGTACCTTTGGTTGATGTTGTTGCAGGTATGCCAAACTATGGGAAATTCTTGAATGATTTGATGGCAAAAGAAGGAGTGTGTGAGCAGGCATCATCTGCATTTCTTAAAGCAGAATGTGCTGCTATTGTGAAAAAGAATGAATTGCCACCTAAGTTAGGTGATCCTGGACCGTTCATAGTACCTTGTAAGCTTAATGAATCTGAAATTCTTAGATCATTAGCTGACTCAGGTGCAAGTATAAATCTCATGCCTTATTCCATTTACTCGCATTTGAACTTAGGTGAACTTAAACCGACCAATTCAGGCATTAGATTCATTGATCAGTCGGTTAATAAACCTGTAGGGATTGTTGAAAACTTAGTAGTAAAAACAGGTGAACTTGAGTTTCTAGCTGACTTTGTAGTTGTAGACATGAAAGAAGATAAGTTTGTACCTATTATTTTAGGTAGACCATTCTTAGCAACTGCAAGTGCTTTAACAGATTGGAAAACAGGAAAACTAGTTTTGAAGGAAAGAGGCAAGAGTGCAACCTATCAAACTGAGTTTAGTATGAACCCTCCACCCACACCGATAGTTTCAGTGAATATTGTTGACAATGTCAAACCCATTAGTCAACAAGCTAAGTGTGGGGAGGGTGATGAGAGGAAACTAGATAGTAAACCGCCCAATGATAGTGTTGTTGAGAAAACCATGAAGAAGTTATACGGTAGGATTAGAAATGCTATGTCGAAAAAAGATAAACATTTGAGAGAGAGATTGATTTCAAACCTATCAAAACTTGAGAAATATAAGTTGAAAAAACTGGTTGAAGAGTCAAGATTTTCGGACTCTTGGTTATTATCAAAAATTAGTGGTAAGAATGGTTGCGGTAATGGTTCTATTGGAGTAAAGAAGGGTGATGTTTATCACCCAGACGTTAGTTAAAATTAGGGTGGAGTCGCGTGAACGACTCGCTAATAAACTTCACAAATTGTAAATAGTCCCATTCGTGTGTCTCGTTTTTATTTTAAATTCCTTTTTATTTGTATTTCTCATATACTTGTTTTAAAATTTAAAAATGTTAATCTTTTTAACACAAAAATAGAGTGTTTTTATTTTATTTTAAATTTGTTTTCGAAAATTTTTAAAACTTTAACTTTTAATGAATTGAATTTTATAAATTGAATTTAAAAATTTATAAACGGATTAAGATCAGGTATAACAACCGAATTTCCGTTACAAATATAAATTTATAAAAGATATTTTAAATTTAATTGATTACAAGTTATAAAAAAAAAAAAGTTAAAATAGAAAAAAAAAAAAAAAAAAAAAAACTTATTATGTTTTTTATATATTAGCAAGAAAATATAGTGTGGGGTAAAAATGTGTTGAACGATTGAATTAAAACCCCATATTTTGTGTGTTTTTAACATGGTTTTGACAGGTACAGACGAAAATGCAATTAGACGAAACGAAACATCAAATTACATTGTGATACAAACATTGGATATGATCGTAGGTAAAACAATTTGAAAATCCAAATCGGTTAACAAAGGAAGTTCCAAATACTCTACATTTTTTGTCCTCTCAAATTTATACATTATTATCTGATTTTATGTAATGAGGGCATTACATAATCTTAAGTGTGGGGTGGGAATATATAAATTCTCGAGAACTAATAAGTTATTGGTTTTTATGAAAATTTGAAATTTTTTAAACAAATGTATCTAATCAATTTTTAAGGTAACTACGAGCAATTAAAGATCAGGTGTAAAAACCGAAATTGTTGTCTCCGTACATTAAAAATACATAAGTTTATTTGTTTAAAACTTATAAAAGAAAACCATTTATAACAAGAATTTATAAATCCTTATATTGAGAACCATTTATCACATGTTTCTTTGAAGTTTATTGCAGATATCATTGCTACAGAATGTATAAACCTGAATATTCCATTATCACGAGTAATAGAGGATGAATCAAGTCCATCCCGTAAGGAAGTAAAGTCTTCCGAATTGACACACTTGCCAACTTATGTTAGAAGATGTAGTCCAGAACAGCTGTAGGTTGACGAAAAATCTTGTAAAGTCATCCCTAAAATCGGCTGGAAATCCACCTAACCTCAGCATCAAACAGGGTTTTTGGTGGTCAGACTTATCCTAACCATGAGAAGGATATCTCCCGTACAATGGGGGGGCACAATGCAAATTAGCTTTTAAGACTAATGAATCTAATCCCCAGATGGATGATCTCCGTAAAGATCAACTGCATCTATGTTTGACCGCGGTCAACATACATATGCCATAACAAATTGAGGTGTGCAAACTCATGGTTCACCGATGATATTTGGACACGATATAATTTTGTTCTAAAACTTATGCTATTTTATGAATTATATTTGTGTAAAACTATTTTTGGACATTTGGCTTCAAGTTCCATGATACTACAATCATGGGGGCGAATAGCTTGCTAATCGCCGACTGAGACTTCGGTTTTCAGTTACCCTCAACCGGAATTTGAGGTTAAAACCGGAAAACGTGTCTAGTGTAAAAACTAGCATGACATTTTATAAAATCATAAAACGTTTTCACAAGGTCCAATTTCCCCTAAGGATCCAAATTTTTAAACCCTAATCACGAGTTTCATGTTTGTTTCTGTTGTCAGAATTTCATTTCGTGTGGTGTGCGTGTGATCCAATAAATACTGTGTTGTGTAATATATTTCATATAGCGTGTGTTTCATTTCGTGTAGTGTGTGTTGTGTGATCTAAATGTTCGATAAGAAAGATATATAATGTTCTAACTCTGTTAAAAGATGTAATTGCTTGAGGACAAGCAACGTTCTAGTGTGGGGTATTTTGATATTGCTCTAAACATACATATTATTCAACGCAATATCACTTATATTTCATAGGTTTTTATCATCTACAAAGACATTCAATGCGCATTTCACGAGAAAAACGACAAAAGAGTGAAGTTAGAAGAAACGACGATAAAACGATAGTTTTGACTAGATTTATATCAAGAAACGTTTATCCGAATGAAAGTACAAGATTGATGAAGAAAAGAGTTCAAATGTATAATACCAAGACAGTACACGTCAACACGAGATCAACAAAGAACAAATGAAGAAGAAAAATCAAGAAAACTGGAAATTTGCCTTACACGAATCGTGTACTATTACACGAATCGTGTAATATCTCTGGTCATACACGATTCGTGTATATATACCCGATTCGGGTAATGTTAGGCCACAGCACTATTACAGATTCCAGAAGGTCGGCTGCTTTATTATTTTAAAAACAATACTTTCTCTCAAATTGAAGACAGCAAGGATTTCAACGAATTTTTGAGCTCAACTACTACTACTTGGATCAGTTTAAATACAGAGAAGATATCAACAACACAGAGAGATATTACAACACAAATTTATATTTCAATTACTATAGTTAAAATTATTGTTAATTTTATTACGCTGTAAAAATAGTTTCAGTTATTAAGGGGGTATTGTTCGTGATAAAGGGTGTTATTATACGCGTGAAAGGGGTGTTATTATTGTAATTTTTCTACCATTTGAAGTTAATGCAAGTGAAGATATTTTAGTAAGTTTACTCTGTTAAAATTAGTGTTATTATTATGCTTGCATATCTATATTTTTATGTCTCCCCTAGTGTAATGGATAGCTAAATTTCCCTAGTGTTTGCTTAAATGTAGAGCCCCTAGTGAAATGGATTGTTACCATTAGTAAAGTTAAAATGTAACTTTAGTATTTTTAATATTGAGCCTAGTTAAAAGAACCATTTTTATGTAATTAGGTATTTAACCCTTGCCACTTAATTTAGTAAATTTAAATAACGAGAGCTATATTTATTTACCTAAATTAAGCTTCAACATTAAAAATGATCTAGACGAATTTATGGATAAGTTATTGACACCAATTTGGAAATAAACTTCGGTGGTTTGGGTGATATCAATAAGTTATATGAAGGTGAAATTATAAAAAGGGAAACCGTTATAATTTGGGTATTGACGAGGGTCAAAACTAGGCTAGGTCTCAATTTAAATACTTAGGGAATAGTAGCTTTCTAAAAAAGAATCCAATGAAAATTAGATTTTATTTAGCTAAGTTGTAACTTTATATTTATTCGAGAGAAAAATGTAAAGTTTGATACTAGAACATTTTAATAGGGCGTAAAAACTTGAAACAATCCATGGACCTAGGGGTGACACAATTAAGTAAACACTCCCATTTACCTCATTTATATTTCTTATAAAATTATTATCATCTTTATTTACGAATTATAAGTTTAAAATATATAAAAATCTATAAATAAAACATTTAATGTTCGTAACAGTATTTGTCACATATTTTTCACTTACACGAATCGTGTAGCCTCACACGAATCGTGTAAGGCTTGACGCGGCTACAGTATCATCTAGGTCAAAAATTAGGGTTTTGATTAATTAATTATTTATAATTAGGTTATTAGTTATTTTTATTATATAATTAGTTTTAATTAGTATAAAATGCTTAAATAAATGTTTTAATCCTAAAATTAGTATTAATTATAAGTTTATAAATTGTAACTAGTTTATAATCAGTAAATTAATTAATTTCCTTTTTATTTGTATTAAGTTTAGTTAAAAATGTCATTTAGTTAATTTAATTAAGTTTATATAATTATTGCTTAAAACAAAAATCTAAATATATAGTTTTATTAAAAATTACTATTTTACTATTTACCATTTTGTAATATAATTATCGCATAAAAAATTAGCATAATTTCATTTAGTTCCCTTTTAAGTTAATTATTGTAATCTTGTAATTTTATTTAGCAAATTAGTTAAGTTATTATCTTTTACTGTTATGTTACAATTGCCTAATCCAAAACCCTCTTTAATTAAGTTTGACATCAAAGACTATAAAAAAGAAAACCATTAAACGCTCCATCTCCCTGTGGAACGAATCGGATTTACCATCAAACTAAACTACACGAATAGGACTAGTTGCCTATATATATGTGTGAAATCAACCTAAAATCTATAAAATACCACATATACAATAAATCAATTCGTGTAACAAAACAACTCAAATCCGTTCAAAATAAAGGTCTCGATCCAGCACATCAGTAAGATAGTAGCCCCAACATGATTCTCGATGTATATAAATACAATACTAAATAAAAACAAGTAACGTAGTGGTATTTTATTACATACAACAATTCACACGAGAAGATATTACTTATCGTAAGATCTAAAAGTGCAAAATTCACTTTTAAAAATAGTAAAATGTCATTTTCGGCATCTAAACAGCTTCGAACGGGGGAAGCCTTAAGTAAGTCTTGCTCGTAGCACCGTTTTCTAGTTATCTTGTCAAAATTGGCCTAATCTGCAATTGAAATTTTTTTGGAAAATTCTATACAATATTTTTTCCGATTTTGTGGGGAATGTAGTGACTTCAAATATGTGTTTTGCAGCCATTTATTATCATCAAAACGAACATACTCTCATATATTAGCATTCAATATGAATTTTAGAAACAAAAACAAAAATAAGATTGTGAATCTAAAGAAATAAAAAAGCAGCTAAAATACTCGAACAATGAAACCAAGATGTTATAAAAGTAGCAAGGTTTTGTGGCTAGTTATGAGATAGTAGCTCCAACATGATGCTCGATGTACCTAAATACAATTTTAAATAAAAACAAGTATCATAGTGGTAATTAAACATACACAACAATTTATTTGTGAAGGTATTACTTATTGTAAGATCTAAAAGTGCAAAACAATTTACATGCGAAGGTATTAGTTATCGTAAGATCTAAAAGTGCAAAATTCACTTTTAAAAATAGTAAAATGTCATTTTCGGCATCTCAACTGCTTCGGACGGTGGAAAGCCCTAAGGAAGTCTTGCTCGTAGTGCCATTTTCTAGTTATCTTGCGAAAATGGACCTAATCAGCAAGTGAAAGGTTTTTCGGAAAATTCTCCACAAAATTTGACTGATTTTGTGGGGAATGTAGTGACTTCAAATATGTGTTTTGCGGCCATTAATTATCATCAAAATGAAACTACATTCTGATATACTCGCATTCAATATGAAATTCAGAAACAAAAATAAAAATAAGGTTATGAATCTAGAGAAATAAAAAAACGGCTAAAAATACTCGAACATTAAAACCACAACGTTATAAAAGCAGCAACGTTTTGTAGCTAGTGGTGAGATAGTAGCCGCAACATGATTCTCGATGTACCTAAATACAATATTAGATAATAAAAAAAAGTATCATAGTGGTATTTAAAGAGGCACAACAATTCACATGTGAAGGTATTACTTATCATAAGATCTAAAAGTACAAAATTCACCTTTCAAAATAGTAAAATATCATTTTCGGAATCTAAACTGCTTCGAATGGTGGAAAGCCTTACGGAAGTCTTTCTTGTAGTGCCGTTTTCTAGTTATCTTGCGAAAATGGGTCTAATCTGCAATTGAAAATTTCCGGAAAACACTCCACAAAAATTTGTCCGATTTTGAGGACAAATGTAATGACTTCAAATATGTGTTTTGCGGCCATTAATTATCATTAAAAAGAAACTGCACTCTCATATATTTGCATTCAATATGAAATTTATAAAGAAAAATAAAAATAAGGTTATGAAGCTAGAGAAATAAAAAATTGCTAAAAATACTCAAACAATAAAACCACGACGTTATAAAACCAGTAATGTTTTGTAGGTAGTGATGAGATAGTAGCCCCAACATAATTCTTGATGTACTTAAATACAATATTAAATAAAAATAAGTATCATAGTGGTATTAAAAAAGGCACAACAGTTCACATGTGAAGGTATTACTTATCATAAGATCTAAATGTGCAAAATTCACCTTTTAAAATAGTAAAATTTTGTTTTCGGCATATAAACTGCTTCGAACGGGGGAAAGCCTTAAGGAAGACTTGCTCGTAGCGCTGTTTTCTAGATATCTTACGAAAATGAGCCTAATCTGCAATTGAAAATTTTTCGAAAAATTCTCAACAAAAATTTTGCTTGATTTTGTGGGGAATGTAGTGACTTCAAATATTTGTTTTGCGGTCATTAATTATCATCAAAATAAAAATACACTCTCATATATTCGCATTCAATTTGAAATTTAGAAACAAAAACAAAAATAAGGTTATGAAAAGTTAGAAACAAAAACAAAAATAAGGTTATGAATCTAGAGAAATAAAAAAACGGGTTAAAAATACTCTAAAAATAAAACCAAGACGTTATAAAAGCAGCAACGTTGTGTAGGTAGTGGTTAGATAGTAGCCCCAACATGATTCTCGATGTATTTAACTACAATATTAATTAAAAATAAGTATCATAGTGTTGTTTAAATAGACACAACAATTCACATGTGAAGGTATTACATATCCTAAGATATAAAAGTGCAAAATTCACCTTTAAAAATAGTAAAATGTCATTTTTGGCATCTAAACTGCTTCAAATGGGGGAAAACCTTAGAGAAGTTTTGCTCGTAACGCCGTTTTATAGTTATCTTGCGAAAATGGGCCTAATTTGCAATTGAAAAAAATTTCGGAAAATTCTCCACACAATTTTGCCCGATTTTGTGGGGAATGTAGTGACTTCAAATATGTGTTTTGTGACCATTAATTATCATCAAAACAAAACTATACGCTCATATATTCGCATTTAATATGAAATTTAAAAACAAAAACAAAAATAAGGTTATAAATTTAGAGAAATAAAAGGCCGCTAAAAATACTCGAACAATAATAAAAGACATTATAAAAGAAGCAACGTTTTGTAGGTAGTGGTGATATAGTATCCCCAACATGATTCTCGAAGTACTTAAATATAATATTTAATAAAAACAAGTATCATAGTGGTATTTAAAGAGGCACAACAATTCACATGTGAAGGAATTACTTACCCTAAGATATAAAAGTGCAAAATTCATCTTTAAAAATAGTAAAATGTAATTTTCGGAATCTAAACTGCTTTGAATGATGGAAAGCCTCAAGAAAGTCTTTCTCGTGGCGACTTTTTCTAGTTATCTTACGAAAATGGGCCTAATCTGCAATTGAATTTTTTTTGAAAATTCTCCACAAAATATTGCCCGATTTTGTGGGAAATGTAGTGAGTTCAAATATATGTTTTGTGGTCATTAATTATCATCAAAACAAAACTACACTCTCATATATTCGAATTCAATATGAAATTTAGAAACAAAAACAAAAATATGGTTATGAATTTAGAGAAATAAAAAAGCGGCTAAAAATACTCGAACAATAAAACCAAGATGTTATAAAATCAACAAGGTTTTGTGGCTAGTTGTGAGATAGTAGCTCCAACATGATTCTCGATGTACCTGAATACAATATTAAATAAAAACAAGTATCATAGTGGTATTTAAATAGGCACGCGAATTTATATGTGAATGTATTACTTATCGTAAGATTTGAAAGTGGAAAATTCACCTTTAAAAATAGTAAAATGTCATTTTTGGCATCTAAACTGCTTCGAACGGGGGAAAGCGTTAAGGAATTTATGCTCGTAGTGCCGTTTTCGAGTTATCTTGTGAAAATGGGCCTAATCTGCAGTTGAAAATTTTTCAGAAAATTCTTCACAAAATTTTGTCCGATTTTGTGAGAAATGTAGAGACTTCAAATATGTGTTTTGCGGCCATTAATTAGCATAAAAAAACTACACTCTCATATATTCACATTCAATATTATATTTAGAAACAAAAATAAAAATAAGGTTATGAATCTAGAGAAATAAAAAAGCAGTTAAAAACACTTGAACAATAAATTCAAGACGTTATAAAAGCAGTAACGTTTTGTAAGTAGTGGTGAGATAATAGCCCCAACATGATTCTCGATGTATCTAACTACAATATTAATTAAAAATAAGTATCATAGTGGTGTTTAAATAGACACAACAATTCACATGTGAAGGTATTACATATCTTAAGATATAAAAGTGCAAAATTCACCTTTAAAAATAGTAAAATGTCATTTTTGGCATCTAAACTGCTTCAAATGGGGGAAAACCTTAGAGAAGTTTTGCTCGTAACGCCGTTTTCTAGTTATCTTCCGAAAATGGGCCTAATCTACAATTGAAAAAAATTTCGGAAAATTCTCCACAAAATTTTGCCCGATTTTGTGGGGAATGTAGTGACTTCAAATATGTGTTTTCGACCATTAATTATCATCAAAACAAAACTACACTCTCATATATTCACATTCAATATGAAATTTAGAAACAAAAATAAAAATAAGGTTATAAATTTAGAGAAATAAAAGGCCGCTAAAAATACTCGAACAATAATAAAAAGACATTATAAAAGAAGCAACGTTTTGTAGGTAGTGGAGATATAGTATCCCCAACATGATTCTCGATGTACTTAAATATAATATTAAATGAAAACAAGTATCATAATGGTATTTAAAGAGGCACAACAATTCACATGTGAAGGTATTACTTATCCTAAGATATAAAAGTGCAAAATTCATCTTTAAAAACAGTAAAATGTAATTTTCGGAATCTAAACTGCTTTGAATGGTGGAAAGCCTCAAGAAAGTCTTTCTCGTAGCGACTTTTTCTAGTTATCTTTCGAAAATGGGCCTAATCTGCAATTGAATTTTTTTTGAAAAATTCTCCACAAAATATTGCCCGATTTTGTGGGGAATGTAGTGAGTTTAAATATATGTTTTGTGGTCATTAATTATCATCAAAACAAAACTACACTCTCATATATTCGAATTCAATATGAAATTTAGAAACAAAAACCAAAATATGGTTATGAATTTAGAGAAATAAAAAAGCGGCTAAAAATACTCGAACATTAAAACCAAGATGTTATAAAATCAACAAGGTTTTGTGGCTAGTTGTGAGATAGTAGCTCCAACATGATTCTCGATGTACCTAAATACAATATTAAATAAAAACAAGTATTATAGTGATATTTAAATAGGCACACAAATTTATATGTGAATGTATTACTTATCGTAAGATTTGAAAGTGAAAAATTCACCTTTAAAATAGTAAAATGTCATTTTTGGCATCTAAACTGCTTTGAACCGGGGAAAGCATTAAGGAAGTTATGCTCGTAGTGCCGTTTTCTAGTTATCTTGTGAAAATGGACCTAATCTGCAATTGAAAATTTTTCAGAAAATTCTTCACAAAATTTTGGCCGATTTTGTGGGAAATGTAGTGACTTCAAATATGTGTTTTGCGGCCATTAATTAGCATAAAAAAAACTACACTCTCATATATTCACATTCAATATTATATTTAGAAACAAAAACAAAAATAAGGTTATGAATCTAGAGAAATAAAAAAGCGGTTAAAAATACTTGAACAATAAATCCAAGACGTTATAAAAGCAGTAACGTTTTGTAAGTAGTGGTGAGATAATAGCCCCAACATGATTCTCGATGTATCTAAATACAATATTAAATAAAAACAAGTATCATAGTGGTATTTTAACAGGCACAACAATTAACATGAGAAGGTATTACTTATCGTAAGATCTAAAAGTGCAAAATTCACTTTTAAAATAGTAAAATGTCATTTTCGGCATCTAAACTTCTTCGAACGGGGGAAAGTCTTAAGTAATTCTTGCTCGTAGCACCGTTTTTGTTATCTTGCTAAAATAGGCTTAATCTGTAATTGAAAAATTTTCAGAAAATTTTCCACAGAATTTTTCCTGATTTTGTGGGGAATGTAGTGATTTCAAATATGTGTTTTGGGGTTATTAATTATCATCAAAACGAAATTACACTCTCATATATTCGCATTCAATATAAATTTTAGAACAAAAACAAAAATAAGGTTATGAATGTTGAGAAATAAAATGCAGCTAAAAATACTCAAACATTAAATCCATGACGTTACTAAAGCAGCACCGTTTTGTGGCTAGTAGTGAGATAGTAGCCCCAACATGAATCTCGATGTAACTATATACAATATTAAAAAAAAGTATCATAGTGGTATTTAAACAAGTATCATAGTGGTATTCACTTTTAAAAATAGTAAAATGTCATTTTTGGCATCTAAAGTGCTTCAAACGGGGGAAAACCTTATTCTAGTTATCTTGCGAAAATGTAACTAATCTGCAATTGAAAATTTTTCGAAAAATTCTCCACAAAAATTTTCCCGATTTTGTGGGAAATGTAGTGACTTCTAATATGTGTTTTGCGGCCATTAATTATCATTAAAACGATACTACACTCTCATATATTTGCATTCAATATGAAATTTATAAATAAAAACAAAAATAAGGTTATGAATCTAGAGAAATAAAAAAATTGCTGAAAAAACTCGAAAAATAAAACCAAGACGTTATAAAAGTAGCAACGTTTGGTAGGTAGTGATGAGATAGTAGACCCAACATGATTCTTGATGTACCTAAATACAATATTAAATAAAAACAATTATTATAGTGGTATTAAAACAGGCACAACAGTTCACATGTGAAGGTATTACTTATTTTAAGCTCTAAAATTGCAAGATTCACCTTTAAAAATAGTCATTTTCGGCATATAAATTGCTTCGAACGGGGAAAGCCTTAACGAAAACTTGTGCGTAGTGCCATTTTCTAGTTATCTTGCGAAAAAAGGCCTAATTTGTAATTAAAAATTTTTCGAAATATTCTCCACAAAATTTTGTCTGATTTTGTTGAGATTGTAGTGACTTCAAATATATATTTTGTGGCCATTAATTATCATCAAAAGAAAACTACACTCTCATATCTTCGCATTCAATATGAAATTTAGAAATAAAAACAAAAAATTATGTTATGAATCTTGAGAAATAAAAAAGCGGCTGAAATCATCGAACAATAAAACCAAGATGTTATAAAAGCAACAAGGTTTTGTGGCTAGTTGTGGGATAGTAGCTCCAACACGATTCTCGATGTACCTAAATACAGTACTAAATAAAAACAAGTATCATAGTGGTATTTAAACAGACATAACAATTTATATGTGAATGTATTACTTATCGTAATATCTGAAAGTTTAAAATTCACCTTTAAAAATAGTAAAATGTCATTTTTGGCATCTAAACTGATTCGAACGGGAGAAAGCCTTAAGTAAGTCTTGCTCGTAGCACCATTTTCAGTTATCTTGCGTAAATAGGCCTAATCTGCAATTGAAAAAAATTTCAAAAAATTCTTCTCAAAATTTTACCCGATTTAGTGGAAAATGTAGTGACATCAAATATGTGTTTTGCGGCCATTAATTATCATAAAAAAAAAACTACACGTTCAAATATTCGCATTCAATATGAATTTTAGAAATAAAAACAAAAATAATGTTATGAATTTAGAGGAATAAAAAAAGCGGCTAAAAATACTCGAACAATAATACCAAGACGTTATAAAAGCATCAATGTTTTGTAGGTAGTGGCGAGATAGTAGCCCCAACATGATTCTCGATGTACTTAAATACAATATTAAATAAAAGTAAGTATCACAGTGGTATTTAAACAGGCACACAACAATTCACATGTGAAGGTATTATTTATCGTAAGATCTAAAATTGCAAAATTCACCTTTCAAAATAGTAAAATGTCATTTTTGGCATCTAAACTGCTTCAAACGGGGGAAAGCCTTAAGTACCTAAATAGCGGTGAGATAGTAGTCCCAACATGATTCTTGGTGTACCTAAATACAATATTAAATAAAAACAAGTATCATAATGGTATTTAACCAGGCACAACAATTCACATCTGAAGGTATTACTTATCGTTAGATCTAAAAGTGCAAAATTCACCTTTAAAGTTAGTAAAATGTCATTTTCGGCATCTAATCTGCTTCGAACGGTGGAAAGCTTTAAGGAAATCTTGCTCGGTGAAAATGAGCCTAATCTGCAATTGAATTTTTTCGAAAAATTCTCTACAAAATATGAATTTTAGAAACAAAAACAAAAATAAGGTTATGAATCTAGAGAAATAAAAAAGCAGCTAAAAATACTAGAACATTAAAACCACGACGTTACAAAAGCAACAACTTTTTGTAGTTAGTGGTGAGATAATAGCCCCAACATGATTCTCGATGTACCTAAATAAAATATTAAATAAAAACAAGTATCTTGGTGGTATGTAAATAAGCACTACAATTCACATATGAAGATATTACGTATCGTAAGATCTAAAAGTACAAAATTCACCTTTAAAAATAGTAAAATGTCATTTTCGACATCTAAACTGCTTCAAACGGAAGCCTTAAGGAAGACTAGCTCATCGCGCCATTTTCTAGTTATCTTGCGAAAATGGAACTAATATCCAATTTAACATTTTTCAAAAGATTCTCCACAAAATTTTGCCCGATTTCGTGGGGAATGTAGTGACATCAAATATGTGTTTTGTGGCTATTAATTATCATCAATACAAAACTACACTCTTATATATTCGCATTCAATATGAAATTTAGAAACAAAAATAAAATTAAGGATATGAATTTAGAGAAATAAAAAAGAGGCTAAAAATACTCGAACAATAATACCAAGACATTATAAAAGTAGTAACGTTTTGTATGTAGTGGTGAGATAGTAGCCCCAACATGATTCTCGATGTGCTTAAATATAATTTTAAATAAAAACAAGTATGATAGTGGTATTTAGACAGACATAACAATTCACATGTAATGGCATTCCTTATTGTAACATCTAAAAGTGCAAAATAGACTTATAAAAATTTTAAAATGTTATATTCGGCATCTAAACTGCTTCGAACAGGGGAAAGCCTTAAGTCGTAACACCGTTTTCTAGTTATCTTGTGAAAATAGGCCAAAAAGCAATTGAAAATTTTTCGAAAAATTCTCCACAAAATTTTGCATGATTTTGTGAGGAATGTAGTGACTTCAAATATGTGATTTGGGGCCATTAATTATCATCAAAACGAAACTACACTCTCGTATATTCACATATTTTAGAAATAAAAACAAAAATAAGGTTATGAATCAAAAGAAATAATAAAGCAGCTAAAAATACTCGAACATTAAAACCATGACGTTACAAAAGCAGCAACGTTTTGGAGCTAGTGGTAAGATAGTAGCCCCAACATGATTCTCGATGCACCTAAATAAAATATTAAATAAAAACAAGTATCATAGTGGTAGTTAAACAGGCACACAACAATTCACATGTGAAGTTATTACTTACCGCAAGATCTAAAAGTGCAAAATTCACTTTTAAAAATAGTAAAATGTCATTTTTGGCATCTAAACTGCTTCAAATGGGGGAAGCCTTTAGTAAGTCTTGCTAGTAGCACCGTTTTCTAGTTTTCTTGTGAAAATGGGCCTAATCTGCAATTGAAAATTTTTCGAAAAATTTTTCACAAAAATTTTACCATATTTTGTGGGAAATATAGTGCCTTCAAATATGTGTTTTGCGGCCATTAATTATCATCAAAACAAAACTACACTCTCATATATCCGTATTCAATATGAATTCTAGAAACAAAAACAAAAATAAGGTTATGAATCTAGAGAAATAAAAAAGCAGCTAAAAATATACTCGAACATTAAAACCATAACGTTACAAAAGCAGCAACGATTTGTAGCTAGTGGTGAGATAGTAGCCCCAACATGATTCTCGATGTACCTAAATACAATATTAAATAAAAACAAGTATCATAGTGGTATTTAAACAGGCACAACAATTCACAGGTGATGATATTAGTTTTCGTAAGATCTAAAAGTACAAAATTCACCTTTAAAAATAGTAAAATGTCATTTTCGGAATCTAAACTGATTCAAACGGTGAAAAGCCTTAAGGAAGTCTTCCTCGTAGCGTCGTTTTCTAATTATCTTGCAAAAATGGGCCAAATCTCCAATTGAAAATTTTTCGAAAAATTCTCCACAAAATCTTTACCGATTTTGTGGCGAATGTAGTGACTTCAGATATGTGTTTTGTGACCATTTATTGTCATCAATACAAAACTACACTCTTATATATTCGCATTCAATATTAAATTTAGAAATAAAAACTAAAAATACTCGAACAATAATACCAAGACGTTATAAAAGTAGCAACGTTTTGTAAGTAGTGGTGAGATATAGCCCCAACATGATTCTCGATGTACTTAAATATAATATTAAATAAAACAAGTATCATAGTAGTATTTAAACAGGCACACAACAATTCACATGTGAAGGTATCATTTATCGTAAGATCTAAAGTGCAAAATTCGCTTTTAAATATAGTAAAATGTCATTTTCGGCATCTAAATTGCTTCGAACGGGGGAAAGCCTTAAAGAAGTCTGGCTCGTAGCGTCGTTTTCTAGTTATCTTGTGAAAATGGGCCTAATATGCAAATGAAATTATTTTCGAAAAATTCTCCACAAAATTTTGCCCGATTTTGTGGGGAATGTAGTGACTTTAAATATGTGTTTTGCGGCCATTAGTTATCATCAAAACGAAACTACACTTAGATATATTCGCATTCAATATGAAATTTAGAAACAAATATAAGGTTATTTATCAAAAGAAATAAAAAAACGGCTAAAAATACTCGAACATTAAAACCACGACGTTATAAAAGCATCAACGTTTTGTAGCTAGTGGTGAAATAGTAGCCCCAACATGATTTTCGATGTACGTAAATACAATATTAAATAAAAAAAGTATCATAGTGGTATTTAAAGAGGCACAACAATTCACATGTGAAAGTGTTACTTATCCTAAGATCTAAAAGTGCAAAGTTCACCTTTAAAAATAGTAAAATGTCAATTTCAACATCTAAACTGCTTCGAACTGTGGAAAGCTTTAAGGAAGTCTCTCGCTCGTAAAGCCGTTTTCTAGTTATCTTGCGAAAATGGGCCTAATCTGCAATTGAAAATTTTTCGAAAAATTCTTCACAACATTTTGCTCAATTTTGTGGGGATTGTAGTGACTTCAAATATGTGTTTTGTGGTCATTAATTATTATCAATATCAAACTACACTCTCATATATTCGCATTCGATATGAAATTTAGAAACAAAAAAAAAATTACATTATGAATTTAGAGAAATTAAAAAGTGGATGAAAATACTCGAACAATAAAACTAAGATGTTATAAAAGTAGCAAAGTTTTGTGGCTAGTTGTGAGATAGTAGCTCCAATATGATTCTCGGTGTACCTAAATACAATATTACATAAAAACAAGTATCATAGTGCTATTTAAACAGGCACAACAATTTATATGTGAAGGTATTACCTATCGTAAGTTTTGAAAATGCAAAATTCACCTTTAAAAATAGTAAAATATCATTTTTGGCATCTAAACTGCATCGAACAGGGGAAAGCCTTAGTAAAGTTATGCTCGTAGCACCGTTTTCTAGTTATCTTGCGATAATGGGCCTAATCTGCATTTAAAAAATTTTCGGAAAATTTCCACAAATTTTTGCCCGATTTTGTGGGGAATGTAGTGATTTCAAATATATATTTTCGGCCATTAATTATCATCAATACAAAACTACACTCTCATCTATTCGCATTCAATATGAAATTTAGACACAAAAAGAAGGTTATGAATCCAGAGAAATAAAAAAGCGGATAAAAATACTCGAACAATAAAATCAAGACGTTATAAAAGTAGCAACGTTTTGTAGGTATTGGTAAGATAGTTGCCCCAACATGATTCTCGATGTATCTAAATACAATATTAAATAAAAACAAGTATCATAGTGGTATTTTAATAGGCACAACAATTCACATGAGAAGATATTACTTATCGTAAGATCTAAAAGTGCAAAATTCACTTTTAAAAGTAGTAAAATGTCATTTTCGGCATTTAAACTGCTTCGAACGGGGGAAAGCCTTAAATAAGTCTTGCTTGTAGCACCGTTTTCTACACTCTCATATATTCGCATTCAATATGAATTTTAGAAACAAAAACAAAAATAAGTTTATGAATCTAGAGAAATAAAAAAACAGCTAAAAATACTCGAACATTAAAACTATGACGTTATAAAAGCAGCAGCGTTTTGTAGCTAGTGGTGAGATAGTAGCCCCAACATGATTTTCGATGTACCTAAATACAATATTAAATAATAATAAAAAAGTATTATAGTGGTATTTAAACAGACACACAACAATTCACATGTGAATGTATTACTTATCGTAAGATATAAAAGTGCAAAATTCACTTTTAAAAATAGTAAAATTTCTTTTTTGGCATCTAAACTGCTTCAAACGGTGGAAAGCCTTAAGGAAATCTTGCTCGTAGCGATTTCAAATATGTGTTTTTTGGCATTTAATTATCATCAAAACCAAACTACACTCTCATATATTCGCATTCAATATGAAATTTAGAAACAAAAAATAAAAATAATGTTATGAATCTTGAGAAATAAAGAAGCGGTTGAAAATACTCGAACAATAAAGCCAAGATGTTATAAAAGTAGCAAAGTTTTGAGGCTAATTGTGAGATAATAGTTCCAACATGATTCTCGATGTACCAAAATACAAGATTACATAAAAAAAAAGTATCACAGTGGTATTTAAATATGCACAACAATTTATATGTGAAGGTATTACTTATCGTAAGTTTTGAAACTGCAAAATCCACCATTAAAAATATAGTAAAATGTCATTTTTGCCATCTATATTGCTTCAAATGGGGGTAAGCCTTAATAAAGTTATGCTCGTAGTGCCATTTTCTAGTTATCTTGCGAAAATGAGCATAATTTGCAATTGAAGATTTTTCGAAAAAAATTTCACAAAATTTTGCCTGAATTTGTGGGGAATGTATTGACTTCAAATATGTGTTTTGCGGCCATTAATTATCAATAAAACAAAACTAAACTCTCATATATTCGCATTCAGTATGAAATTTTGAAACAAAAATAAAAATAAGGTTATGAATATAGAGAAATAAAAAAGCGGTTAAAAATACTCGAACAATAAAAGCAAGACGTTATAAAGCAGCAACATTTTGTAGGTAGTGGTGAGATAGTAGCCCCAAAATTATTCTCGATGTATATAAATACAATACTAAATAAAAACAAATATCACAGTGGTATTTTAATACACACAACAATTCACATGAGAAGATATTACTTATCGTAAGATCTAAAAGTGCAAAATTCACTTTTAAATATAGTAAAATGTCATTTTTGGTATCTAAACATCTTCGGACGGGGAAAAGCCTTAAGTAAGTCTTGCTCGTATCACCGTTTTCTAGTTATCTTGCTAAAATAGACCTGATCTGCAATTGAAAATTTTTCAAAAAATTCTCCACAAAATTTTGCCCGATTTTGTGGGGAATGTAATGACTCCAAATATGTTTTTTGCGGCCATTATTTATCATAAAAACAAAACTACACTCTCGTATATTCGCATTCAATATGAAATTTAGAAACAAAAACAAAAACAAGGTTATGAATCTAGAGAAATAAAAAAGCGGCTAAAAATACTAGAACATTAAAACCACGACAGTATAAAAGCAGCAACGTTTTCGTAGCTAGTGGTGAGATAGTAGCCCCAACATAATTCTCGATGTACATAAATACAATACTAAATAAAAATAAGTATCATAGTCGTATTTAAAGAGGCACAACAATTCACATTTGAAGGTATTACTTATCGTAAGATCTACAAGTAAAAAATTCACCTTTATAAATAGTAAAATGTAATTTAGGAATCGAAAGTGCTTCGAACGGTGGAAAGTCTTAAGTAAGTCCTGCTCGTAGCAAATTTTTCCAGTTATCTTGTGAAAATGGGCCTAATCTGCAATTGAAAATTTTTCGGAAAATTCTCCACCAAATTTTGCCCGATTTTGTGGGGAATGTAGTGACTTCAAATGTGTGTTTTGTGGCCATTAATTATCATCAATACAAAACTACATTCTCATATATTCGCATTCAATATTAAATTTAGAAACAAAAAATAAAAATAAGGTTATGAATCTAGGGAAATAAAAAGCGGTTGAAAATACTCGAACAATAAAACCAAGATTTTATAAAAGCAGCAAAGTTTTGTTGCTAGTTGTGAGATAGTAGCTCCTACATCATTCTCGGTGTACCAAAATATAATATTAAATAAAAACAAGTATCATAGTGGTATTTAAATAGGCACAACAATTTATATGTGAAGGTATTACTTATCGTAAGATCTGAAAGTGCAAAATTCACCTTTAAAACAGTAAAATGTCATTTTTGGCATCTAAACTGCTTTGAAAGGAGGAAAGCTTTAAGAAAGTTATTGTTCGTAATGCCGTTTTATAGTTATCTTGCGAAAATGGGCATAATCTGCAATTGAAAATGTTTCAGAAAATTCTCCACAAAATTTTGCCCAATTTTGTGGGGAATGTAGTGACTTCAAATATGTGTTTTGTGGCCATTAATTATCATCAAAAAGAAACTACACTCTCATATATTCGCATTCAATATGAAATTTAGAAATAAAAATAAGATTATGAATCTAGAGAAATAAAAAAGAAGGAAAAAATACTCGAACAATAAAACCAAGACGTTATAAAAGCAGCAAGGTTTTGTGGCTAACTGTGAGATAGTAGCCCCAACATAAATCTCGATGTACCTAAATAGAATATTAAATAAAAACAAGTATCATAGTGGTATTTAAACTGCTTCGAACGGGTGAAATCCTTAAGGAAGTCTTTCTCGTAGCGACGTTTTTTAGTTATCTTGCAAAAATAGGCCTAATCTGCAATTGAAAATATGACACCCCGTCAAAATCCATTAACAGAATGTTAACTCTGGTCTCAGTGCTTGTCTTGACTACTATGTAACAGCAAAGTTCTACAACGGAAGCAATTAATACCTGAGATAAAGCATGCAAAACGGGTCAACATAAAGTTGAGTGAATCTACAGGTCTAAGTAATAGTTCATCGTATGTTTCATAAAACAATTTTCGTAAATCATTTGTCAAAAATTAGTTCTCAAAATCATTTATCAGTAAACGGTATCCGAAAATCAGTATTCAGAAAAATCAATAAACATTTATCAGTATAAACCACCAAGGTTTAATGTCAAAAGTCTGCATACAAAAAATGTCAAGTGTTTAACTGTTTGTAATCAGCGATATCAAGTTTCAACTGTGTGAGACATCAAAAAGGTTTTGTTTCAAATGTTTGTAGACATTACCATGTCTAGTTTCTAGTTCGTAAATACCAAGTTTAAGTGACATTCATCGTAAGTTAGGCCACGAGATTTCTGAAAAGCTTCGTAAAGGTATACATTTATCATGAGCACTTGATTATAACGCTTTAACCATGCGGATAGCTAAAGCGCTACACGTCTTCCTTTTACCATTTCTAAGCATACACTGATCAGATGTACAAGTTACAACAAAATAAGCACCCCGTACATTGAGGCGAGGTTTGTCAAACCTAACAGTACTGTCCCTATAAGTCGAGCTTATGTAAAGTAATTAATATAATCAAGCTAAGGGATTTCTGATCTGAACTCATATGTGTATTCGTTTAAGTTACTCGTGCCTAATACGTAAAACAACTGTAAAAACATTTTAAGAAACAGTTTTAAAAGTAGCATGTATCTCATCCCAAAAATGTTAAATAAAATGGGACTGTAGACTCACCTTAGCAGAAGCATAGTGAAATCTCTTAGTAAAATCGTACGATAGTCAAACAATCACGACCGAAAAATGCAACCTAGCCAAATAGGTCATCTTAAGTAAATACATAGGTCACACTATATCAACCCATATTGTACGCATAGTCTTAGTGGTCAGACTGACTCAACAAGCAAGTAAAAGTCAACTAGTTCATGCAAGCCAACAAAAGTCAACCAAAGTCAAACCAAAAGTCAACTCGGTCAAAGTGGTCAACTAAAGTTAAACATCTCAGTAAGTCATGTAAAGTTGGTCAACATGTCAATCCTAAGTCAACTAACATGTTTTAGCTCATAGTTCGTCAAGTACGCGTTTACAGTTTATCGTTTCGCATCAAGTTCATGCAGTAGTAGCAAACAATCGCACATGATTCATAGTACATAAATCATGACAACATGGCAAAATCCAGATCATAAGTAGACTCAATAAAGATTCCAAAAAGTCTAGCCAGGGTCTCATACAACGTCTACAAGTCGGGTTTCAGAAAGGGTCTAGTTACGGTTTACCAAATCAGTTTCTGCACGCGCAACAGTTTTAAAAAAATTCTCATTTAATATTGAAAATAGCTTTTAATGAATGGACAATTGGAACTTAATACAAACACTCCAAAGTTTTAGTGGTAAAATAACCAAAGAATTTCATGTAGCCAATTTGTACAATTAATTCAATGAAGTCAGACCTTCCGCTTTCGAACAACAATCAGACATGTCATTTAGCGTATCATAAAACACATATCAAACAATGTTTTCAGAAGTTATCATTCAAATGGAACATGCTTAGAAACATATAAATAATCATACTCTAGAAGGTCAAGGTCTCAATCAACTTATAATTCATGTGAGGTCGTTCCATGTGACTACGAAAATAGTTTCAGCTCATTATAAAATGTCAATTTTCATTTTAGCATACCGAGAGCAATACAGAACCTTTTGACGTGATTATTGAGTCCAACTTGAGTAATTATTAACAAAGATTTCAATAGTTATCATTACAATGGCCAATTCATAAAGCATATAATCCAAAAAATTCGTATAGCTTGCAAAACCATAACGAAAACTTCGATTTATCATAACTTAAGCATACGTTAACGAAATCATGCAAAATCAAAGTCCAAATTTATTAATTTTTTGAGATCTATCCATCTAGATACAATACAAGATCAGTACATAAACTCATTTGATCAGATTTATAATAATCAAATTCGTGATTCATTTAAACTACAACAATCGGGCAAATTAACGACTAACAACGACTCTAACCGTAATCAATTAAGCACTAGACTCTTGTACACTATGTAATTGCATAAAATCAGATTTTATAAGATTAGTTTTAGCAATGATACCTTTCTAGAGGTCAATTAACTTATACGAGCACGTAGAGAACGACGAGAACGATCACTTTCGTGTAGAACGCAAGACCAAATAACCGAAATTGATGCTGATTATGATGATGATGAAAAATGATGATGAAGAGGGGGTTTGGGGTTGCACAAGTCGTGGCTTAGGGTTATGGGTGGAAGAGTTGCGATTAAATGCCTTTTTATACTTATTTCCTTAATTAGGTTAGGGCTTAAATCACTAGTTAATCAAACGTGGGCTAAAATTAATCACATAAATGGGTGGGGTGATGGGAATTCGGTGAAAGGGTCTAAAAAGGAGTCCATGGGCTCACAAATGTTGCTAGAAAAGTTTCCTAAGTGTACCAATTAAGTGTCGTTAGCCGAAAACGCAAACCAGATCGATAAACGTTAATTTCTCGCATTTTTAATCTATATAAATTCTAATAAATTGAAAGTATTTTTAAAACATAATAATTACATCAAATAATTATTAAAAGTGTTTTATATTATGTTTTGGCTTGCTTGATCACAAAGTTTGGTTCGTTTCTAGTTGCTGTTAACCGTACCGGGTTCCCGGAACGTTAACTAATCGTTAAAACGCATCCCATCAAGTTTAATTCCTTAAATGTATAACAACTTAAATAAGTTTTTCTTAAAGTTAATAATTATTAAAAATAATTATTTTATTACCAATCGATCGTTACGCAGTCTCACGGGACCTCTGTTGCAGTTTTCAAAACCGTATCGTTTTCTTTGTATTTCAAAACATGAAATAAGTTTTCTAATTAATATATTCTCATATTAATTATAATAGTCCTCAAAGAACCAAGTATGCACTTAATTTGATTAAATACACAAAATTCAAGTAAGTTCCGTTAAATAACTTAACGGTCAGTTAACGAAGCTTAACGGAAATAGCAGGGTTATTACATTATCCCCCCGTTAATGAAATTTCGTCCCGAAATTTAGTGCACGTCGGGTGGAGTTGCTTCATCTAATCTTCACGTTCCCACGTGAATTCTGGTCCTCTTTGTACGTTCCATCGAACTTTAACTATCGGAATTCTGCTTTGCTTTAACTGCTTAACCTCACGGTCCATGATCTCAACAGGTTCTTCAACAAAATGAAGCTTGGGTTCAACTTGGATCTCTTCTAAAGGAATCACTAAGCATTTCTTCAAATTAGAAACGTGAAAAGTGTATACCCCAAGCTCTTGCGGTAGTTTCAGTGTATACGCTACTGGTCCAATTCTTCGGTTATCTCAAATGGTCCAATGTATCTTGGGCTTTGCTTACCTCGTTTACCAAAACGCACCACACCCTTCCAGGGTGATACCTTAAGCATGACTTTATCTCCAACCTGAAATTCCAAATCTCGCCTTCTAACGTCGGCATAACTCTTTTGACAAATTCGAGCCATTTTCAATCTCTCTTGTATCTGTACGATCTTCTCAGTTGTTTCATGTATGATCTCGGGACCAGTAAGTTGACTATCCCCTATTTCAATCCAACATACGGGTGATCTACACTTTCTGCCATAAAGTGCTTCAAAAGGCGCGACCTTTATGCTAGCGTGGTAACTGTTGTTGTATGAGAATTCTACTAGTGGTAGATGCTTATCCCATCCATTTCTGAAATCGATAAAACACGCTCTCAGCATGTCTTCTAGTGTTTGGATGGTTCTCTCGCTCTGTCCATCGGTTTGTGGGTGATATGCTGTGCTCATACCTAAACGAGTTCCCATGGCATCCTGCAATGATTGCCAGAACCTAGATGTAAATCTGCTGTCTCTGTCAGAAATGACAGATATCGACACTCCATGTCGAGAAATCACTTCTTTGATGTAAATCTGTGCCAACTTCTCCATCTTATCCGTCTCTTTAATTGGTAGAAAATGAGCTGACTTAGACGATCCACAACAACCCAAATGATGTCGTAACCTCCCATCGTTTTCGACAGTTTTGTGATAAAATCCATGGTAATACATTCCCACTTCCATTGGGGAATTTCTGGTTGTGTTAACAGTCCTGACAGTTTTTGATGCTCAGCCTTGACCTTAGCGCAAGTCAAGCACGTACCCACATAGGTATCAATATCAGCCTTCATGTTAGGCCACCAGTATAGTGCCTTAAGATCTTGATACATCTTTTCGGATCCGGGGTGAATAGAATAACTTTTCTTGTGTGCCTCATATAGCACTGGTTTCCTTAATTCACCAAACTTCGATACCCAAATTCTATCTACGAAGTATCGGGTTCCATCTTTTCGGACGAAAAATTTCTTATCCAGTCCTCTAAGTGATTTAGTAGTAATGTTCCCTTCTTTCAATGCCTCAAGTTGTGCGTCGCGTATCTGAGAAGTAAGGTTCGTTTGGACAGTCATGTACAGCGCTCTAACTCGAAGAGGTTTAGCCTTCTCTTTCCTACTCAAGGCATCTGCAATGACATTAGCCTTGCCAGGATGATAGAAAATCTCGCAGTCGTAGTCGTTCAATAGTTCTACCCAACGTCTCTGTCTCATGTTGAGTTGTTTCTGGTAGAAGATATGTTACAAGCTCTTGTGATCAGTGAAAACAGTAAACTTAGTACCATACAAGTAGTGTCTCCACACCTTCAGTGCAAAGACCATAGCACCAAGTTCCAAATCATGTGTCATGTAATTCTATTTATGTATCTTCAATTGTCGTGATCTATAGGCAATCACTTTCTTCTGTTGCATCAACACGCAACAAAAACCCTGTCGTGAAGCATCACAGTAAATCACGAAGTCTTCGTTCCCTACTAGTAAGGACAAAATCGGAGCAGTAGTCAAATTCTATTTTAACAACTGAAATGCAGACTCATGTTGCTCAGTCCACTCATATTCTGTACCCTTGTGAGTCAATTCTATTAACGGTCGGGCAATAGTAGAAAATTCCTTAATGAATCTTCTATAATAACTAGCGAGACCTAAGAATTGTCGAACCTGCGTTGGCGATTTAGGAGTCTCCCATTTCTTGATCTTTTCTATCTTCGCAGGATCAACTTGAATACCATTAATACCAACGATATGACCTAAAAATTTAACTTCTTGCAGCCATAAGTTACACTTCAAAAATTTCGCGTACAGCTGCTCCTTCCTGAGCATCTCAAGTAGCAAACGGAGATGTTGTTCGTATTCCTTCTCGTTCTTAGAATATACCAGAATATCATCAATAAACAGAATAACAAACTTGTCTAGATATGGCTTACACACACGGTTCATGAGATCCATGAACACTGCTGGTGCGTTCATCAATCTAAACGGCATTACTATAAATTCATGATGTCCATAGCATGTTCTGAATGTTGTCTTTGGTATATCTATCTCCTTTACTCTCATCTGATGGTATTCTAACCTCAGATCAATCTCAGAGTAACATCCTGATCCTTGCAACTGATCAAACAAATCATCGATCTTCGGTAACGGATATCTATTCTTGATAGTCAGCTTATTCAGTTCCCTGTAATCGATACATAGTCTCATGGATCCATCCTTCTTCTTTACAAAAAGAACTGGAGCTCAAACTATGAACTCCTTGGCCATAAAGTTCGTCTCTTTGTGCCAGACATGAATCAGAGTATTACAACTCTGATTTTCTTCACCATGGAGAGTTCCTATTCTATGTGAGCACCTTGCTCCTCAACTTGGCATTGATAGTCAACAACTCTTGTAGCTCTGGAGGTGTAAATCTATACGGTGCGCGAGCCACTGGGGCCGCTCCTGGCACTAGATCAATCTAAAATTCATCTTCCCGGTGATGTGGAAGACCACGTAACTCTTTCGGAAGGACCTTAACAAAAATTTCTAATGGTTAGGACATCTTCGGGTCTCTTAACTGCTGATTCAACTTTGCTCACATGTGCCAGAATTGCGAGACATCCTTATCTCATGTACTTCTAGACCTTCGAGAAATTAATGTAACGCAACGGTGTACTGATCTTTTCTTCGTACACCATCATTGATTCGTCTTCAATAAAAGGAATTTGAATAGACTTCTGGTCTCAACAGCCTCGGTTTTGTCCTCAGATAACCAAACCATTCCAACCACTAGGTCAAATAAAATAAATATGGTAGTCCAAGTAAAATAATTTAAATCCAAACATCACTCAAGTAGATTTCTATTGTAATGGCTCGCCAATCATCGGAAAAAGTACTGTTCGGTCCGAAAAGTTGTTATGAGCTTAACGGTATTGGTCTAACTTCTAATTTGCAAAGGATTATGAGGAATCGTCGATTATAGTTTGGGGTGAGTTTCGGGTGAGAGACGTTTACGATGGGAGTGTACGATCAACCTCCTTAAAACTGGACCTACTTAAACTAAAATGACATCAATCATGGCGCGTTTTATTCCCAGTTGATAGTTCTATAGGGTTCACGTTGTCTAAGGCAGATATTAGATTTTAAATGTTGTGACATAATTCTCTAGCGATAAAGTTTCTATTGGCACCGGTGTTGATAGTATATAACATTATGATTGATGAGTAAGAACAAACTCGTGACGAACTTCATTGAATTTGATGTTAAAAGCAGGGTGAGTCATCATACTTATCTCACATGGGGGAGAAGAACGGAATACCCTTTATGAGGGATGGTGTGAATACCTCTTCCGGTAGACTAGTATTGTAAAGCAAAATCATGAAGCCGCGGGTGGCTGAATGATAGGTAAGTCGGAAGTCAAGTAGACAATATCTACTACGTATTGTGCGGGCTGTTACAAAGAATTCCTCCTCTAAGGATGTATCAGAAATGAGTTAGTGATGCATAGTAGCTAGTAGTAAATCGTGGAGGTGCTAGTAGTGATGAGTAGTATTTAGTAGTGGTAAGTAGCAATGGGTAGCATTAAGTAGTAACTAGTAATGACAAGCAGTGAGAAGTAGTGATCGGTCGAGACTAGCAGTGAGAGGTGGTGTTGAGTAATAGTAAGCAATGATAAGTAGTACGGAGTAGTGGTATGAGATGGTGAGTATGTTCCAAGCAGTGTCTTCATAATGCCAAGTAGTGATCGGTGGTGACGGACAGTGTTGAGTAGTGATGAGTTGTGATGTGATTACACGCTTCTTATAGGTTATAATAACAATTAATGCGCACAGTGTAAATTTCTAATCATATATGAGATTATACGGTTTATGTTCTAAACGGTATTTATCCAAGTAACCTACTTGACACTCTCCCAATTCCTTATTTTGTGATGTCGTAACTTCTATATGAGTTACCGTAATATAATCCCTGTCATTACATTACGCTATCTCATATTTCCATTCAAAATTACTCCATAAGTTCAAGATAGCGTAGTCAACTTAAATTAATTAAGTCTCGTGTCGTGTGTACATATGTGATTCGTGATATCATATATCTAGTCCAAGTCCATATCATTATGCCTATAGATGTGTATATGCATGTGATATATAATATGTAGCCCTACGTGTAGCATAGTTGAGCAAACAATGCAAGCATGGCGTATAACAGTCATTCCAAGTATACGGCTATAGATTAGACCCACTAATGTCCCCTACAGACATAGACACACTAATGCATCCTAGTTCCCTATAGCCTAAGCTCTGATACTAACTATGACACCCCGTCAAAATCCATTAACGGAATGTTAACTCTGGTCCCAGCCCTGACTTGACTTCTATGTAACAGCAAAGTTCTACAGCGGAAGCAATTAATACCTGAGATAAAACATGCAAAACGGGTCAACATAAAGTTGAGTGAATCTACAGGTTTAAGTAATAGTTCATCGTATGTTTCATAAAACAGTTTCCATAAATCATTTGTCGAAAATCAGTTCTCAAAATCGTTTATCAGTAAACGGTATACGAAAATCAGTATTCAGAAAATCAGCAAACATTTATCAGTATAAACCACCAAGGTTTAATGTCAAAAGTCTGCATATAGCAAATGTCAAGTGTTTAACTGTTTGTAATCAGCGATGTCAAGTTTCAACTATGTGTGACATCAAAAAGGTTTTGTTTCAAATGTTTGTAGACATTACCATATCTAATTTCTAGTTCGTAAATACCAAGATTAAGTAGCATTCATCGTAAGTTAGGCCACGAGATTTCTGAAAAGCTTCGTAAAAGTATACATTTATCATGAGCATTTGATTATAAAGCTTTAACCCTGTGGATAGCTAAAGCGCTACACGTCTTCCTTTTACCCTTTATAAGCATACACTGATCAGGTGTACAAGTTACAACAAAATAAGCACCCCGTACTTTGAGACGAGGTTTGTCAAACCTAACGGTACCGTCCCTATAAGTCGAGCTTACGTAAAGTAATTAATATAATCAAGCTAAGGGATTTCTGATCTGAACTCATATGTATATTCGTTTAAGTTACTCGTGCCTAATATGTAAAACAACTGTAAAAACAGTTTAAGAAATAGTTTTAAAAGTAGCATGTATCTCATCCCAAAAATGTTAAAGAAAATGGAACTGTAGACTCACCTTAGCAGAAGCACAATAAAATCTCTTAGTAAAATCGTACGATAGTCGAACACTCACGATCGAAAAATGCAACCTAGTGAAATAGGTCATCTTAATTAAATACATAGGTCACACTATATCAACCCATAGTGTATGCATAGTCTTAGTGCTTAGACTGACTCAACAAGCAAGTAAAAGTCAACTAGTTCATGCAAGTCAACCAAAGTCAAACCAAAAGTCAACTGTCAAAGTGGTCAAATAAAGTCAAAAATCTCAGTAGGTCATGCAAACTTAGTCAACATGTCAATCCTAAGTCAACTATCATTTTTTAGCTCATAGTTCGTCAAGTACGCGTTTACAGTTTATCGTTTCGCATCAAGTTCATACACTAGTCGCAAAAAATCGCACATAATTCATAGTACATAAATCATGTCAACATGGAAAACTCCAGATCATAAGTAGACTCAAAAAAGATTCCAAAAAGTCTAGACAGGGTCTCATACGTTGTCTACAAGTGGGGTTTCAGAAAGGGTCTAGTTACGGTTTACCAAACCAGTTTCTGCACGTGCAACAGTTTTAAAAAAATTCTCATTTAATATTGAAAATAGATTTTAATGAACAGCCAATTGGAACTTACTCCAAAGTTTTAGTGGTAAAATAACCAAAGACTTTTATGTTGCCAATTTGTACAGTTAATTCAATGAAGTCAGACCTTCAGTTTTCGAACAACAATCAGACATGTCATTTAGCGTAGCATAAAACACATATCAAAAAATGTTTTCTGAAGCTATCATTCAAATGGAACATGCTTCGGAACATATAAATAATCATATTCCAGAATTTCAAGGTCTCAATCAACTTATAATTCATGTGAGGTCATTTCATGTGACTACGAAAACAGTTTCAGCTCATTATAAAATGTCAATTTTCATTTTAGCATACCGAGAGCAATACAAAACCTTTTGACATGATTCTTGAGTCCAAATTGAGTAATTTTTAACAAAGATTTCAATGGTTATCATTTCAATGGCCAATTCATAAAGCATATAATCCAGAAAATTCGTATAGCATGCAAAATCCTAACGAAAACTTCGATTGATCATAACTTAAGCATACGTTAACGAAATTATACAAAATCAAAGTCCAAATTTATTAATTTTTTTAGATCTATCCATATAGATACAATACAATATCATTATATAAACTCATTTAATCAGATTTATAACAATCAAATTCGTGATTCATGCAAACGACAACAATCGAGCACATTAACGACTAACAACGACTCTAACCGCAATCAATTGAGCACTAGACTCTTGTACACTATGTAATTGCATAAAATCAGATTTTATAAGATTAGGTTTAGCAATTATACCTTTCCAGATGTCAATTAACTTATATGAGCACGTAGAGAACGACAAGAACGGTCACTTTCGTGTAGAACGCAAGAGCAAATAATCGAAATTGATGATGATTATGATGATGATGAAAAATGACGATGGAGAGGGGGTTTGGGGCTGCACAAGTCGTGGCTTAGGGTTATGGGTGAAAGAGTTGTGATTAAATGCCTTTTTATACTTATTTCCTTAATTAGGTTAGGGCTTAAATCACTAGTTAATCAAACATGGACTAAAATCAATCACATAAATGGGTGGGGTGATGGGAATTCGGCCAAAGGGTCCAAAAGGGAGTCCATGGGCTCACAAATTTTGCTACAAAAGTTTCCTAAGTGTACCCGTTAAGTGTCGTTATCCAAAAACGCAAACCGGATCGATAAACATTAATTTCTCGCGTTTTTAATCTATATAAATTCTAATAAATTGAAAGTATTTTTAAAACATAATAATTACATCAAATAATTATTGAAAGTGATTTATATTATGTTTTGGCTTGCTTGGTCACAAAGTGTGGTTTGTTTTTTAGTTGCCGTTAATCGTACCGAGATCCCGGAACGTTATTTGATCGTTAAAATGCATCACACCAAGTTTAATTCATTAAATGTATAACAAATTAAATAAGTTTTTCTTAAAGTTTATAATTATTAAAAATAATTGTTTTATTAAAAATCGATCGTTACGCAGTCTCATGGGACCTCTGTTACAGTTTTCAAAACCGTATGAAAGAAGTTTTCCAATTAATATATTATGATATTAATTATAGTAGTCCTCAAAGAACCAAGTATGAAATAATTTTATTAAATACACAAAATTCAAGGAAGTTCCGTTAAATAACTTAACGGTCAGTTAACGAAGCTTAACGGAAATAGCAGGGTTGTTACATTATCTCCCTAGGAATGTAGTGACTTCAAATATGCGTTTTGTGGCCATTAATTATCATCAAAACAAAACTATACTCTCATATATTTGCATTCAATATGAAATTTAGAAACAAAAAATAAAAATAAGGTTTTGAATCTGGAGAAATTAAAAAAAGTGGCTGAAAATACTCGAACAATAAAACCAAGATGTTATAAAAGCAGCAACGTTTTGTGGCTAGTTGTGAGATAGTAGCTCCAACATGATTCTCGATGTACCTAAATACAATATAAAATAAAAACAAGTATGATATTGGTATTTAAACAGACACGACAATTTATGTGTGAAGATATTACTTACCGTAAGATCTGAAAGTGCAAAATTCACCTTTAAAAATATTAAAATGTCATTTTTGGAATCTAAACTGCTTCGAATGGGAGAAAGCCTTAATCAAGTTATGCTCGTAGCGCTGTTTTCTAGTTATCTTGCGAAAATTGGCCTAAACTGCAATTGAAACTTTTTCGGAAAATTCTCCACAAAATTTTGCCCGATTTTGTGGGGAATGTAGTGGTTTCAAATATGTATTTTACGTCCATTAATTATCATCAAAAAGAAACTACACTCTCGTATATTCACATTCAATATGAAATTTTGAAATAAAAAAAAATAAGGTTATGAATCTAGAGAAATAAAAAAGCGGCTAAAAATACTCGAACAATAAAACCAAGACGTTATAAAAGCAGCAAGATTTTATGGCTAGCTGTGAGATAGTAGCACCAACATGAATCTCGATGTAACGAAATACAATATTAAATAAAAACAAGTATCATAGTGGTATTTAAACATGCACACAACAATTCGCATGTGAAGGTATTACTTATCGTAAGATCTAAAAGTGCAAAATTCACTTTTGAAAATAGTAAAATATCATTTTGGCATGTAAAGTGTTTCAAACGGGAGAAAGCCTTAAGTAAGTCTTGCTCGTAGCACCATTTTCTAGTTATCTTGCGAAAATGGCCTAATCTGCAATTGAATATTTTTTGAAAAATTCTCCACAAAATTTTGCCTGATTTTGTGGGGAATGTAGTGGCTTCAAATATTTGTTTTGGGGCCATTAATTATCATTAAAACGAAACTATACTCCCATGTATTCACATTCAATATGAATTTTAGAAACAAAAATAAGGTTATGAATCTAGATAAATAAAAAAGCAGCTTTTATGAATCTAGATGAATTTTAGGCCTAATCTGCAATTGAAAATTAAAAATTCTTCACAAACTTTTGCATGATTTTGTGGGGAATGTAGTGACTTTAAATATGTGTTTTGCTGTCATTAATTATCATCAAAACGAAACTACACTCTTATATATTCGCATCGCATTCAATATGAAATTTAGAAACAAAAACAAAAATAAGGTTATGAATCTAGAGAAATAAAAAAGCGGGTAAAAATACTCAAACAATAAAATCAAGACGTTATTAAAGCAGCAACGTTTTTTAGGTAGTGGTGAGGTAGTAGCCCCAACATGATTCTCGATGTACCTAAATACAATATTAAATAAAAACAAGTATCATAATGGTATTTAAACAAGCACAAAATTCACATGTGAAGGTATTACTCATCGTAAGATTTAAAAGTGCAAAATACAATTATAAAAATAGTAAAATGTCATTTTCGGTATCTAAACTGCTTCGAACGGGGGAAAGCCTCAAGAGAGTCTTGCTCGTAGGGCTGTATTCTAGTTATCTTGCAAAAATGGGCCTAATCTGCAATTGAAATTTTTTTCCTAACATTCTCCAAAAAAAAAATTCCCCATTTTGTAGGGAATGTAGTGACTTTAAATATGTGTTTTGCGGCCATTAATTATCGTCAAAACGAAACTACAATCTCATATGTTCGCATTCAATATGATATTTAGAAACAAAAACAAAAATAAGGTTATGAATCTAGAGAAATAAAAAAGCGGTTAAAAATACTCGAACAATAAAACTAAGACGTTATAAAAGCAGTAAAGTATTGTGGCTAGTTGTGAGATAGTAGCTCCAACATAATTCTCGATGTACATAAATACAATATTAAAAAAATAACAAATATCATAGTGGTATTTAAACAGGCACAACAATTTATATGTGAAGGTATTACTTATCGTAAAATCTTAAAGTGCAAAATTCACCTTTAAAAATAGTAAAATGTCATTTTTGGCATCTAAACTGCTTCGAACGGGGGGAAAGCCTTAATAAAGTTATGCTCGTAGCGCCGTTTTCTAGTTATCTTGTGAAAATGGGCCTAATCTGCAATTGAAAATTTTTCAAAAATTCTTCACAAAAATTTGCCCGTTTTTGTGGGGAATGTAGTGACTTCAAATATGTATTTTACGGCCATTAATTATCATCAAAACAAAACTACACTCGCATATATTCGTATTCAATATGAAATTTAGAAACAAAAAAAATAAGGTTATGAATCTATAGAAATCAAAAAGCGGTTAAAAATACTCGAACAATAAAATCAAGACGTTATAAAAGAAGCAACGTTTTGTAGGTAGTGGTGAGATAGTAGCTCTAACATGATTCTCGATGTATCTAAATACAATATTAAATAAAAACAAGTATCATAGTGGTATTTTAACTATCACAACAATTCACATGAGAGGGTATTACTTATCCTAAGATTTAAAAGTGGAAAATTCACTTTTAAAAATAGTAAAAAGTCATTTTCGGCATCTAAACCGCTTCGAACGGGTGAAAGCCTGAAGTAAGTCTTGCACGCAGCACCGTTTTTCAGATTTCTGGTGAAAATAGGCCTCATCTACAATTGAAATTTTTTCAAAAAATTATCCACAAAATTTTGCCTGATTTTGCCGGGAATGTAGTGACTTCAAATACTCCGTATGTGTTTTGGGGCCATTAATTATCATCAAAACGAAACTACATCTCATATATTCGCATTCAATATGAATTTTAGAAACAAAAACAAAAATAAGGTTATGAATCTAGAGAAATAAAAATCAGCTAAAAATACTAGAACATTAAAACCATGACGTTAGCAAAAGCAGCAACGTTTTGTAGCTAGTGGTGAGATAGTAATCCCAACATGATTCTCGATGTACTTAAATATAATATTAAATAAAAACAAGTATCATAGTGGTATTTAAACAGGCACACAACAATTCACATGTGAAGGTATTACTTATCGTAAGATCCAAAAGTGCAAAATTCACTTTTAAAAATAGTAAAATGCCATTTTTGGCATCTAAACTGCTTCAAACGGGGGAAACCTTAAGTAAGTCTTGCTCGTAGCACCGTTTCTAGTTATCTTGCGAAAACGGGCCTAATCTGCAATTGAAATTTTTTTTGGAAAATTCTCCACAAATTTTTTCCCGATTTTGTGGGGAATGTGGTGACTTCAAATATGTGTTTTGTGGCCATTAATTATCATCAATACAAAACTACACTCTCATTTATTTGCATTCAATATGAAATTTAGAAATAAAAACAAAAATAAGGTTATGAATTTAGAGAAATAAAATACAGCTAAAAATACTCGAACAATAATATCACAGCGTTATAAAAACAGCAACATTTTATAGGTAGTGATGAGATAGTAGCCCCAACATAATTCTCGATGTACTTAAATACAATATTAAATAAAAACAAGTTTCATAGTAGTATTTAAACAGGCACATCAATTCACATGTGAAGGTATTACTTATCCTAAGATTTAAAAGTGCAAAATTCACCTTTAAAAATAGTAAAATGTCATTTTTTGAATTTAAACTGCTTCGAACGGTGGAAAGCCATGAGGAAATCTTGCTCGTAGTGCCATTTTCTAGTTATCTTGCGCAATTGGGCCTAATCCACAATTGAAAATTTTTCGAAAAATTCTCCACAAAATTTTGCCTGACTTTGTGGGGAATGTTGTGACTTCAAATATGTGTTTTTGGTCATTAATTATCATCAACACAAAACTACACTCTCATATATTCGCATTTAATATTAAATTTAGAAACAAAAAATAAAAATAACGTTACGAATTTAGAGAAATAAAAAACGGCTGAAAATACTCGAACAATAAAACCAAGATGTTATATAAGCAGCATAGTTTTGTGGCTAGTTGTGAGATAGTAGCTCCAACATTATTCTCAACGAACCTAAATACAATATTAAATAAAAACAAGTATCATAGTGGTATTTAAACAGGCGCACAACAATTCACATGTGAAGGTAACTTATCGTAAGATCTAAAAGTGCAAAATTCACTTTTGAAAATAGTAAAATGTCATTTTTAGCATCTAAACTGCTTCAAACGGGGGAAAACCATAAGTAAGTCTTGCTCGTAGCACAATTTTCTAGTTATCTTACGAAAATGGCCTAATCTGTAAATGAAAATTATTCGAAAAATTCTCCACAAAAGTTTTCCCGATTTCGTGGGGAATGTAGGGAGTTCAAATATGTGTTTTGCAGCCATTAATTATCATCAAAAATAAACTACGCTCTGATATATTCGCATTCAATATGAAATTTAGAAACAAAAACAAGAATAAGGTTATGAAACTAGAGAAATAAAAAATGGTTAAAAATACTCGAACATTAAAACCACGATCTTATAAAAGTAGCAACGTTTTGTAGCTAGTGGTGAGATAGTAGCCCTAACATGATTCTCGATGTACCTAAATGCAATATTTAATAAAAACAAGTATCATAGTGGTATTTAAAGAGGCACAACAATTCATATATTAAGGTATTACTTATCCTAAGATCTAAAAGTGGAAAAATCACCTTTAAAAATAGTAAAATGTCATTTTCGAAATCTAAACTGCTTCGAACAGTGGGAAGCCTTAAGGAAGTCTTCCGATCGTTTTATACATATAAGATTAATATTTACATAAATTAAACATTACCAACATGATAAGCAATCCAAATTGTTGACTCTTGTGTTTTTGAAAAGAGTTTTACACAACGTTTGACCGTCCAATTTGACCGATGATATCACGAACTATATAACATACGATAATTATACGATTGTGTAAATATACATATTTATACATATTTAACATGATCTAAGGATGGTTTAACATATCATTTTGTACTAATAACAATGAGTTATAAGTATACTTTGAGACTACTAACTTAAGTTTTCAAAACGGTAACTATACGTAACGTTCTTTGACATATATACCTATAATCTATAATGCTTATACAAGTATCGTATAAATACATATTTAATCACTTTTAAAGGGCTTAAATACATAAAACAACATAAGTATATTCATAAAAGATAGTTATATTTGAATTCTCGTTCCATTTTCTCAAGATTTCTACACGTATACTTAGGGTATATGTACCCGTATTATATGTAGCTTCTAGATGTATTTACTATTGATAAATACCAATTATTAGACCTCAATTATCTGCTCTTAGCAGCCATTGTTAGTCAACAACATGTGGGATCAATTAGGAAGACTTATGAGCTGAAAAAACAAACTTAAGGATTTTTTTTTTCTATATAACAAGTAAATTCGTTTTTATGATTTCACCCCATTTTTCCATTCCATTTTCTCATACTTACACTCCAAATTCTCTCTCAAAATACTCCTAACATCATACTTGATCATCTCCAAGCATTTTCACCATCTTTTAGCTTCATAATCAAGGTAAAACTATGTTTAAACTTTGATTCAATTCATGTAAGTTATTTATCTTAAATCAAGATATAAACTTACTTACAACCTTTGTTTCTTTTCATAATTTCACTTCTTAATCTTCCAAGTCATCAAGAATAAGTTCATATCTTGTTTATTCAATAACTTTCTTCATCATACTTGAAGTATAACCTTTGTTCATCATCTTGTTCAATTATAACTATCTTATTAAGAATATACAAATCATAACAACAAGAACATAGTTTGAATGATTTCAAACTTGTTCGCAAACTAAATAGATCCTTCTAACTTGACTTTTAAAACACTTCAAGACCTGTATTATATCATAATGATATGCTAACTTAACAAGATACAACTTGATTTTACAAAGAACACCTTAAAACTGAATCTACATCGTTGTAGTGCAACCGGGGGCTGTTTTGGGTTGGATAATTAAAAACCATCTTAAACTTTGAATTGGAAGTTTATATTCTGGAAAAATGATATTTCTTATGAATATGTTAATATATATAAAATCTCATGGTGTAACTCAAAGTGTAAGTATTTTTGTAAAAATGATCATCTAGGTGTTGTTTTTACAACGGAAATGATCACTTTCATAAGATTCACCAAAGTTTGACCTATAACCTGTGATTTCGAATGCAAACTAAGGTATTTACAGTTCATATTCATAAATAATGGCTCAATCCAAAGAAGTGGCAAGTTGAACCAACAAAAACGGAGTTGTATTGAAGAAACTGCGGCTAAAACAAAATTGGGTATCCGAAGCTAGTTTAGCTACGAAATTAATTGGAGTAAAACTAAACTAATCATGTCTTTGATAATTAATATGATATTTTATATATATTAACTTATGATTTGATTTTATATATTTCAGGACCACCCGTAAACAACACGGGAGGATTAATTATAAGACCTCATGATTGTACGCAACACGTCATTTGACAACACGGTACTTTATGTACGCAACACGTCATTTGACAACATGGTACCATGGGTCGAGATTAATTCCGATCAATACGAATACGATGTGGTCTTTATTTATTTTATTGAGCAACTAATTGTGGACCACTAACATCGGACTGCTAACTACGGACTAATAGATATTAAAAGTATTATAAGTATATATGAAACGATTATTTGAAAAGAAAATATGTTGATATATTATATATATGGTTAGGTTCGTGATATCTATCGGAGACCAAGTCGTGTTAAATATCTTCAAGGCGAAAGTAAGTATAGTCCCACTTTTAAACTCTAAATATTTCGGGATGAGAATACATGCATTTTATGATTTACGTTATGGACACAAGTGATAAAAAATATATATTCTACGTTGAGTTGTACCACTGGCATATTTCCCTGTAACTTGGTAACTACTATTTACATGCGGTATTGTAAACGCGAATCCTGTTGATAGATCTATCGGGCCTGACAACCCTAACCGGACTGGACGACCAGTATTCAACGGTTGCACAGTACTTCGTTTCGGTGACTACACTTGGTACGGTGTAGTGAGATTTCATAATAAAGGGAATATGCGACGTTGATTAAATGTTAAGTATGGTTATCAAGTGCTCAACCACTTAGAATATTTTTATTAAAACGTTTATGTATATTAAATCTTGTGGTCTATATTTATAACGCTGCTAGCATTAAACCTATATCTCACCAACATTATGTTGACGTTTTAAGCATGTTTATTCTCAGGTGATAATTAAAAGCTTCCGCTGCATTATGCCGAATTTCAGTAGGATTTGGAGTATGCATATTTGTGTCAAAAATAAAACTGCATATCGGAAGATTTGTAATGTGAAATATATTGGAAATCGTATTGTTATTATCAAATGTAAAGTTTGTAAAACTAAGATTATCGCTAAACGATAATCATTATTATGCTGTTTGAACCTTTGATTATAATAAAGGTTATGGTTTGTATTATAAAAACGTATGCAGATTTTGAAAAATGTCACATATAGAGGTCAAAACCTCGCAATGACACCAATGAGTACGTGACGTTTATATTCGATATGAACGGGACGCTTCAGGTGGTATTAGAGCGTTGGTCTTAGAGAACCAGAAAATTTGCATTAGTGTGTCTTATCGAGTTTGTTAGGATGCATTAGTGAGTCTGGACTTTGACCGTGTTTGATTTCGAAAACTATTGCTTATCCTTGTTGGTTAAAAATTAATATGTAAATATTATGTGGTACTAACGTGCTAGTTGTTGTGTGATAGATATCTGGCTTAGAACTTGTTATCACATTCAGCGACTCCGAACCAAAATCCTCAGATGGTGTTCCAGTCATTAACCTATCCGATGATGAAAACGACACCTTTGGGGAAGACTCACAATTTCCGGATGAATCAATTGAAGAGGAACCGGAAAGTGATCCTGAGGAGGAAGAAATACAGAAAATTACGAAAGACAAGTTCGAACGAGAAAAGAAACGAAAGGCTACTGAATTGGAAAATCCAAATCCCGAGTTTAGTGAGGATGTTGTGGCACCAACTCCACCAGACACTTCCACCCCTATTCCCGCTATTCCTATTAGTTCTATCCCGGCATCCAGTTCTTCGGCCCCTCAGCCAAAACGTAGGGAGACAGCCAGGATAAGCTTTAAGCGATTTCTTGGAACACAAACATTTTGGGTTAAATGATGCGCTTTGTTTTAAACCATGGGATCGTATAACGTTTTGTATAATATTACTAGTGTGGCTTGCTTAATGTTTGATGTAAGATAAGCATATGTAAAATAGTGAAGTGTGAAATGCAATAATTTTCCATGGTGGAGTATTATTTGGATGGTAGTAATTGATTTCCGTACTAAGCTATTAAGTATGAACTTTAACGAGTAAGTACTACCCTAGATATAATTATAAAATGCTAATAAGAAGAAAAGGCTTTTATAATAATAACTGTTTCATATTATTAATAAGCTACGATGTACTGTAAATACACACTACATCTATAATATTCCATGTGAATAATTATTTTTTCATTCTTATTGAAGAATATGACGCGAATGAACCGAATGACGGAACAAGAAATCGAGGAACTCATCAATCAGCGAGTGAACGACAGAATGTTATGGATCGAGGCTGTAAGAGGTGCTGCAGTTAACCCAAATCCTCATGTGGGATGCACCTACAAAACTTTTCAAGGTTGCAAGCCCTCATTATTCAGTGGAACAGAAGGACCGATCGGTTTAACCCGGTGGATCGAAAAGATTGAGTCTGTGTTTAAAATCAGTGGTTATATTGAGAAGGACATGACCAAGTATGCATCGTGCACCTTACAAGATAGTGCACTCACGTGGTGGAAAAACTATGTGAAGGCCGTAGGAGGAGATGTAGCTTATGATACTCCATGAGAAGAATTCAAAACAATGCTAATCAACGAGTATTGTCCAAGGAACGAGGTTAGGAAGTTGGAAGCTGAATTATGAAGCCTGAAAGTTGTTGGTACTGAACTCACCAACTACAATCAGCGATTCATGGAATTAGCTTTGCTATGTCCCGAACTGGTACCAACCGAAGAACGGAAGATAGAACTGTACAAAGATGGTTTGCCTAAAAATGTCAAGGCAAATGTTACAGCATCGAAACCCAAGACTATTCATGAAGCCATCACTATGGCAAACGTGTTGATGGACCAGATTATTCTGGATAAGAACACCGATGTCAAGACATCGGAAAATAAAAGAAAGTGGGAAGGTAATCAACAATCCAACAAGAAACAAGAAACCACGCAAGGTGTGGGCAGTGGTTCAAGCTCAGGTTACAAAGGACAAAATCCTTTATGTAACAGATGCCACAAACATCACTCTGGTTATTGTAATGTGGTGTGCGATAATTGTAATCGAAGGGGTCATCTTACTGAAGATTGTAGGATTCCTGTTACAAATACCAATGGCACCAAGACTCCTGCCACCAATGCAAATAGAACTGCCTTGGCCACTGTTACTTATTATGGGTGTGGGAAACAGGGTCATTATAAGAGCCAGTGCCCGAATCCAGAGAAGAATAACAGATCTGCACGTGAAAGAGCATTTATTATTAATACTAGAGAGGCGTGTGAAGACCCGGAGCTTGTTACGGGTACGTTTACCATTAATAACTTATCAGCATCTATTATATTTGATACTGGTGTCGATAGAAGTTACGTGTGTAGAGACTTTTACGCTAAATTGAATTGCTCATCATTACCTCTAGATGCTAAGTACATGATTGAGTTAGCTAATGGTAAACTAATTAAAGCCGATAAAATTTGTCGTGATTGTAAAATAAATTTAGCCGGAGAAACGTTTAAAATTGATTTGATACCCGTAGAATTAGAAAGTTTTGATGTAATAGTCGGCATGGACTGGATGTCCAAAATAGGAGCTGAACTTGTGTGTGCCAAGAAGGCAATTCACATTCCTCGTAAGGATAAAACGCCAGTAATGATTTATGGAGAGAAGGGTAACTCAAAGCTAAAACTCATTAGCTGTTTGAAAGCCCAAAAGTGCTTGAAGAAAGGGTGCTATGCTATCTTAGCACATGTTAATAAAGCCGAAACGAAGGAAAAAGAGAAGAGCATCAACGACGTGCCTGTAGCAAAAGATTTTCCTGATGTATTTCCGGAAGAGTTGCCGGGATTACCTCCATTTAGATCTGTAGAATTTCAAATAGATCTAGTACCAGGGGCGGCACCAGTGGCTCGTGCTCCATACAGACTTGCATCATCTGAGATGAAAGAGTTACAAATCCAGTTACAAGAATTACTGGACCGTGGTTTCATTCGACCGAGCACTTCACCGTGGGGAGCTCCAATTTTATTCGTCAAGAAAAAGATGGATCCTTCCGAATGTGTATAGATTACCGTGAATTAAATAAGTTAACTATCAAGAATCGGTATCCACTACCGGGAATTGACGACTTATTTGATCAACTGCAAGGATCATGTGTTTATTCGAAAATCGACCTAAGATCAGGCTATCATCAACTACGCGTCAAAGAAGAAGATATTCCGAAAACTGCTTTCCGGACACGCTACGGTCATTACAAATTTTTGGTCATGCCGTTTGGATTGACGAATGCGCCAGCTGTATTCATGGACCTCATGAATCGAGTTTGTAGTCCGTATTTAGATAAGTTTGTTATCGTTTTCATTGACGATATTCTCATCTATTCCAAAAATGAGCAAGAGCATGAGCAGCATTTAAGGTTGGTATTAGAATTGTTAAGAAAAGAAAAGTTATACGCCAAATTTTCTAAGTGTGCATTTTGGTTGAAAGAAGTGCAATTTCTTGGTCACGTTGTTAGTAGCAAAGGAATTCAGGTTGATCCAGCTAAAATTGAGGCCATTGAAAAGTGGGAGACTCCTAAGACACCAACCCAAATACGTCAATTTGTGGGTTTAGCCGGTTATTATAGAAGATTTATTCAAGATTTTTCCCGAATAGCTAAACCATTAACAGCGTTAACGCAAAAAGGGAAGAAGTACGAATGGACTTCTGAGCAGGAAAGTGCATTTCAATTACTGAAGAAGAAGTTGACTACGGCGCCTATTTTATCGTTACCTGAAGGGAACGATGATTTTGAGATATATTGTGACGCTTCGCGACAAGGTTTTGGTTGCGTCCTTATGCAACGAAAGAAAGTTATTGCGTACGCATCCCGACAATTGAAGATTCACGAGCGAAATTATACGACGCATGATCTAGAACTGGGAGCAGTAGTGTTTGCATTGAAGATATGGAGACACTACTTATATGGGGTTAAATGCACTGTGTTTACCGATCATAAAAGCCTTCAACATATTTTCGATCAAAAACAGCTGAATATGAGGCAACGTAGGTGGGTCGAGCTGATAAATGACTATGATTGTGAGATTCGCTATCATCCCGGGAAAGTGAATGTAGTGGCCGACTCTCTAAGCAGAAAGGAACGAGAGCCAATTCGAGTACGAGCGATGAACATAAAAATTCGCATGAATCTCAACTCACAAATCAAAGAGGCTCAACGAGAAGCTCTTACTAAAAAAAACATAGGAAATGAAACAATGAAGAAGTATGAGAAGCAACTCATTATACGGGGAGATTGAATTCGATATTTTGCAAAACGTATGGGCACCAAAGTTGGGTGGATTAAGGAAGTTGATATTGAACGAGGCACATAAGACAAGATACTCGATACATCCTGGAGTTGTAAAGATGTATCAAGATCTTAAGACGCATTATTGGTGGCCTAATTTAAAGACATACGTTGCAACATATGTCGGGGAATGTTTAACTTGTTCCAAAGTCAAAGCAGAACACCAGAAGCCGTCAGGGTTACTTCAACAACCAGAAATCCCAGAATGGAAGTGGGACGGTATTACCATGGATTTTATCACGAAGTTACCCAAGACTGCATGGGGTTATGACACCATTTGGGTAATAGTTGATCGTCTCACCAAATCTGCACATTTCTTGCCTATAAAGGAAACGGATAGAATGGAGAAACTATTACGATTATACATAAAGGAAATTGTTTCAAGGCATGGAATACCTATTTTCATTATATCCGATCGTGATAGTAGATTTACATCAAAGTTCTGGCAATCACTACAGGAGGCCCTGGGAACTCGTTTGGATATGAGCACCGCATATCATCCGCAAACTGATGGGCAGAGTGAAAGAATAATTCAAACTCTTGAAGACATGCTCAGGGCATGTGTGATCGATTTTGGAAACGGATGGGATAAATATCTACCATTAGCAGAATTCTCGTATAATAATAGTTATCATGCGAGCATTAAAGCAGCACCATTCGAAGCACTGAATGGAAGGAAGTGTAGAGAGATCGACGATTAATTGGTCCCGAAATCATACACGAAACTACTGAGAAGATAGTACAAATCAAGGAGAGATTGAAAACAGCCCGTAGTCGCCAAAAGAGCTACGGCAATGTCCGAAGGAAACCATTAGAGTTTTAGATCGGTGACATGGTTATGCTAAAGGTGTCACCTTGGAAAGGTGTAATACGTTTCGGCAAAAGGGGTAAACTGAACCCAAGGTATGTAGGCCCGTTCAAGATCATCGAACGCATTGGACCGGTAGCTTATCGACTTGAGTTACCACAACAACTCGCCGGAGTACATAATACGTTTCACGTTTCAAACCTTAAGAAGTGTCTTGCAAAGGAAGACCTCACCATTCCCCTTGAAGAAATCCAAGTCGACGAGAAACTACAATTCATAGAAGAACCAGTCGAAATCATGGACCGTGAAGTTAAACAGCTCAAGCAGAGCAACATACCAATCGTTATGGTTCGTTGGAATGCTCGAAGGGGTCCTGAGTTTACTTGGGAACGAGAGAATTAGATGAAACAAAAGTACCCACATTTGTTTCCCGAGAACGCAAAATTGGTACAACTTTAAAATTTTGGGACGAAATTTATTTAACGGGTAGGTACTGAGCGACCCGGATTTTTTCGATTGTTTTATACATATAAGATTAATATTTACATAAATTAAACATTACCAACATGATAAGCAATCCAAATTGTTGAGTCTTGTGTTTTTGAAAAGGGTTTTACACAACGTTTGACCGTCCAATTTGACCGATGATATCACGAACTATATAACATACGATAATTATACGATTGTGTACATATACGTATTTATACATATTTAACATGATCTAAGGATGGTTTAACATATCATTGTGTACTAATAACAATGAGTTATAAGTATACTTTGAGACTACTAACTTAAGTTTTCAAAACGGTAACTATACGTAACGTTCTTTGACATATATACCTATAATCTATAATGCTTATACAAGTATCGTATAAATACGTATTTAATCACTTTTAAAGGGCTTAAATACATAAAACAACATAAGTATATTCACAAAAGATAGTTATATTTGAATTCTCGTTCCATTTCCTCAAGATTTCTACACGTATACTTAGGGTATATGTACCCGTATTATACGCAGCTTCTAGATGTATTTACTATTGATAAATACCAATTATTAGACCTCAATTATCTGCTCTTAGCAGTCATTATTAGTCAACAACATGTGGGATCAATTAGGAAGACTTATGAGCTAAAAAAACAAACTTAAGGATTTTTTATTTCTATATAACAAGTAAATTCGTTTTTATGATTTTACCCCATTTTTCCATTCCATTTTCTCATACTTACACTCCAAATTCTCTCTCAAAATACTCCTAACATCATACTTGATCATCTCCAAGCAATTTCACCATCTTTTAGCTTCATAATCAAGGTAAAACTATGTTTAAACTTTGATTCAATTCATGTAAGTTATTTATCTTAAATCAAGATATAAACTTACTTACAACCTTTGTTTCTTTTCATGATTTCACTTCTTAATCTTCCAAGTCATCAAGAACAAGTTCATATCTTGTTTATTCTGTAACTTTCTTCATCATACTTGAGGTATAATCTTTGTTCATCATCTTGTTCAATTATAACTATCTTATTAAGAATATACAAATACAAATCATAACAACAAGAACATAGTTTGAATGATTTCAAACTTGTTCGCAAACTAAATAGATCCTTCTAACTTGACTTTTAAAACACTTCATGACCTGTAATATATCATAATGATATGCTAACTTAACAAGATACAACTTGATTTTACAAAGAACACCTTAAAATTGAATCTACATCGTTGGAGTGCAACCGGGGGCTGTTTTGGGTTGGATAATTAAAAACCATCTTAAACTTTGAATTGGAAGTTTATATTCTGGAAAAATGATATTTCTTATGAATATGTTAATATATAAAAATCTCATGGTGTAACTCAAAGTGTAAGTATTTTTGTAAAAATGATCATCTAGGTGTTGTTTTTACAACGAAAATGATCACTTTCATAATATTCACCAAAGTTTAACCTATAACCTGTGATTTTGAATGCAAACTAAGGTATTTACAGTTCATATTCATAAATAATGGCTCGATCCAAGGAAGTGGCAAGTTGAACCAACAAAAACGGAGTTGTATTGAAGAAACTGCGGCTAAAACAAAATTGGGTATCCGAAGCTAGTTTAGCTACGAAATTAATTGGAGTAAAACTAAACTAATCATGTCTTTGCTAATTAATATGATATTTTATATATATTTACTTATGATTTGATTTTATATATTTCAGGACCACCCGTAATCAACACGAGAGGATTAATTATAAGACCTCATGATTGTACGCAACACGTCATTTGACAACATGGTACCATGGGTCGAGATTAATTCCGATCAATATGAATACGATGGGGTCTTTATTTATTTTATTGAACAACTAATTGTGGACCACTAACATCGGACTGCTAACTACGGACTAATAGATATTAAAAGTATTATAAGTATATATGAAACGATTATTTGAAAAGAAAATATGTTGATATATTATATATATATGGTTAGGTTCGTGATATCTATCGGAGATCAAGTCGTGTTAAATATCTTCAAGGTGAAAGTGAGTATATAGTCCCACTTTTAAACTCTAAATATTTCGGGATGAGAATACATGCGTTTTATGATTTAAATTATGGACACAAGTGATAAAAAATATATATTCTACGTTGAGTTGTACCACTGGCATATTTTCCTGTAACTTGGTAACTACTATTTACATGCGGTATTGTAAACGCGAATCCTGTTGATAGATCTATCGGGCCTGACAACCCCAACCGGACTGGACGACCAGTATTCAACGGTTGCACAGTACTTCATTTCGGTGACTACACTTGGTACGGTGTAGTGAGATTTCATAATAAAGGGAATATGCGACGTTGATTAAATATTAAGTATCGTTATCAAGTGCTCAACCACTTAGAATATTTTTATTAAAATGTTTATGTATATTAAATCTTGTGGTCTATATTTATAACGCTGCTAGCATTAAACCTATATCTCACCAAGATTATGTTGACGTTTTAAGCATGTTTATTCTCAGGTGATAATTAAAAGCTTCCGCTGCATTATGCCGAATTTAAGCAGGATTTGGAGTATGCATATTTGTGTCAAAAATAAACCTGCATATCGGAAGATTTGTAATGTGAAATATGTTGGAAATCGTATTGTTATTATCAAATGTAAAGTTTGTAAAACCAAGATTATCGCTAAACGATAATCATTATTATGATGTTTGAACCTTTGATTATAATAAAGGTTATGGTTTGTATTATAAAAACGTATGCAGATTTTGAAAAATGTCACATATAGAGGTCAAAACCTCGCAATGACACCAATGAGTACGTGACATTTATATTCGATATGAACGGGACGCTTCTCTAGCTGTGAGATAGTAGCCCCAGCATGAATCTCGATGTACCTAAATACAATATTAAATAAAAACAAGTATTATAGTGGTATTTAAACAGGCACACAACAATTCACATGTGAAGGTATTACTTATCGTAAGATCTAAAAGTGCAAAATTCACTTTTAAAAATAGTAAAATGTCATTTTTGGCATCTAAACTGCTTTAAACAGGGGAAAGCCTTAAGTAAGTCTTGCTCGTAGCACCATTTTCTGGTTATCTGGCGAAAATGAGCCTAATCTGAAATGAAAATTTTTCAAAAAAATTTTCACAAATTTTTTTCCGCTTTTGTGGGGATTGTAATGACTTCAAATATGTGTTTTGCGGCCATTAATTATCATCAAAAATAAGCTACACTTTGATATATTCGCATTCAAAATGAAATTTAAAAACAAAAACAAAAATAAGGTTATGAAACTAGAGAAATAAAAAAGCGGCTGAAAATACTCGAACAATAAAACCATGAGGTTATAAAAGCAGCAACGTTTTGTAGCTAGAGGTGAGATAGTAGCCCCAACAAGATTCTTGATGTACCTAAATACAATATTAAATAAAAACAAGTATCATAGTGGTATTTAAAGAGACACAACAATTCACATGTTAAGGTATTACTTATCCTAAGATCTTAAAGTGCAAAATTCACCTTTAAAAATAGTAAATTGTCATTTTCGGAATCTAAACTGCTTCAAACGGTAGAAAACCTTAAGGAAGTCTTGCTCGTAGCACTGTTTTCTAGTTATCTTGCGAAAATGGGCCTAATCTGCAATTGAAAATTTTTCGGAAATTCTTCACAAAATTTTGCCTAATTTTGTGGGGAATGTAGTGACTTCAAATATGTGTTTTGCGGCCATTAATTATCATCAAAACGAAACTACACTCTTATATATTCGCATTAATTATGAATTTTAGAAACAAAATAAGGTTATGAATCTTGAGAAATAAAAAAGTAGCTAAAAATACTCGAATATTAAAACCGTGACGTTACAAAAGCAGCAACGTTTTGTAGCTAGTGGTGAGATAGTAGCCCCAACATGATTATCGATGTACCTAAATACAATATTAACTAAAAACAAGTATCATAGTGGCATTTAAATAGGCACAACAATTCACATGTGAAAGTATTACTTATCGTAAGATCTAAAAGTACAAAATTCAACTTTAAAAATAGTAAAATATCATTTTTGGCATCTATACTGTTTCGAACGAGGGAAAACCTTAAGGAAATTTTGCTCATAGTACCGTTTTCTAGTTATCTTGCAAAAATGGGCCTAATCTTTAATTGAAAATTTTTGAAAATTCTCTACAAAAATTTACCCGATTTTGTGGGGAATATAGTGACATAAGATATGTGTATTGCGACCATTAATTATCATCAAAAATAAACTACACTCTAATATATTCGCATTTCATATGAAATTTAGAAACAAAAATAAAGATAAGGTTATGAAACTAGAGAAGTAAAATAACAGCTAAAAATACTCGAACATTAACACCACGACATTATAAAAGCCGTAACGTTTTGTAGCTAGTGGTGAGATAGTAGCCCCAACATGATTCTCGATGTACCTAAATACAATATTAAATATAAACAAGTATCATACTGGTATTTAAAGAGACGCAACAATTCACATGTGAAAGTGTTACTTATCCTAAGATCTAAAAGTGCAAAATTTATCTTTAAAAATAGTAAAATTTCATTTCAGGAATCTAAACCGCTTCGAACGGTGGAAAGCCTTAAGAAAGTCTTGCTCGTAGTGCCGTTTTCTAGTTATCTTGAGAAAATGGGCCTAATCTGCAATTGAAAATTTTTTGAAAAATTCTCCACAAAATTTTGTCCAATTTTGTGGAAAATGTAGTGACTTCAAATATATGTTTTGTGGCCATTAACTATCATCAAAACAAAACTACACTCTCATATATTCGCATTCAATATGACATTTAAAAATAAACCAATAATAAGGTAATGAATCTATAGAAATAAAAAAGCGGCTGAAAATACTCGAACAATAAAACCAAAGATGTTATAAAAGCAGCAAGGTTTTTTGGCTAGTTGTGAGATAGTAGTGGTATTTAAACAAACACAAGTATCATAGTGGTATTTAAACAAACACAACAATTTATATGTGAAGGTATTACTTATTCTAAGATCTGAAAGTGCAAAATTCACCTTTAAAAATAGTAAAATGTCATTTTTGGCAACTAAACTGCTTCGAACAGGGGAAAGCCTTAAGGAAGTTATGCTCGTAGCGCCGTTTTCTAGTTATCTTACGAAAATGTGCCTAATCTGCAATTAAAAAATTTTTGGAAAATTCTCCAAAAAAATTTAACCGATTTTGTGGGGAATGTAGTGACTTCAAATAAGTGTTTTGCGGCCATTAATTATCATCAAAATGAAACTACACTCTCATATATTCGCATTCAATATGCATTTTAGAAAAAAATAAAAAAATAAAAATAAGGTTATGAATCTAGAGAAATAAAAAAGTAGCTAAAAATACTCGAATATTAAAACCATAACGTTACAAAAGCAGCAATGTTTTGTAGCTAGTGGTGAGATGGTAGCCCCAACATGATTCTCAATGTACCTAAATACAACATTGAATAAAAACAAGTATCATAGTGTATTTAAATAGGCACAACAATTCACATATGAAGGTATTACTTATCTTAAGATCTATAAGTACAAAATTCACCTTTAAAAATAGAAAAATATCATTTTTGACATCTACCTTCTTCGAACGAGGGAAGCTATAAGGAAGTTTTGTTCGTAGTGCCATTTTCTAGTTATCTTGCTAAAATGGCCAAATCTGCAATTGAAAATTTTTCGGAAAATTCTCCACAAAAATTTGCCCGATTTTGTAGGGAATGTAGTGACTTCAAATATGTGTTTTCGGCCATTAATTCTTACTAAAACAAAACTACACTCTGATATATTTGCATATAATATGAAATTCAGAAACAAAAATAAAAATAAGGTTAAAACTAGAGAAATAAAAAATCGGCTAAAAATACTCGAACATTAAAACCACGACGTTATAAAAGCAGCAACGTTTTATGGCTAGTGTGAGATAGTAGCCCCCACATGATTCTCGATGTACATAAATAAAATATTAAATAAAAACAAGTATCATAGTGGTATTTAAAAAGGCACAACAATTCACATGTTAAGGAATTACTTATCGTAAGATCTAAAAGTGCAAAATTCACCTTTAAAAATAGTAAAATGTCATTTTCGGAATCTAAACTGCTTCGAATGGTAGGAAGCCTTAAGGTAGTCTTGCTCGTAGCGCCATTTTCTAGTTATCTTGCGAAAATGGGCCTAATCTGTAATTGAAAATGTTTTGAAAAATTCTCCACAAAATTTTGCCCGATTTTGTGGGGAATGTAGTGACTTCAAATATGTGTTTTGTGGCCATTAATTATCGTCAATACAAAACTACACTCTCATATATTGGTATTCAATATGAAATTTAGAAACAAAAAATATAAATAAGGTTATAAATCTTGAGAATTAAAATAGCGGCTGAAAATACTCGAACAATAAAACAAGATGTTATAAAAGCAGCAGGGTTTTGTGGCTAGTTATGAGATAGTAGCTCCAACATGATTCTCGATGTATCTAAATACAATATTAAATAAAAACAAGTATAATAGTGGTATTTAAACAGGCACAATAATTTATATGTGAAGGTATTACTTATCGTAAGATCTGAAAGTGTAAAATTCACCTATAAAAATAGTAAAATGTCATTTTTGGCATCTAAACTGCTTCGAACGGGGGAAAGCCATAAGAAAGTTATGCTCGTAACACCGTTTTCTAGTTATCTTGCGAAATTGGCCTAATCTGCAATTAAAAATTTTTCGAAAAATTTTCACAAAATTTTGCCCCATTTTGTGGGGAATGTACTAACTTCAAATATGTGTTTTGCAGCCATTAATTATCATCAAAAAGAAACTACACTCTCATATATTCGGATTTAATATGAAATTTTGAAATAAAAACAAAAATAAGGTTATGAGTTTAGAGAAATAAAAAAGCGGCTAAAATACTCGAACAATTAAACCAAAACATTATAAAAGCAGCAAGGTTTTGTGGCTACCTGTGAGATAGTAGCCCCAACATGAATCTCGATGTACCTAAATACAATTTTAAATAAAAACAAATATCATTGTGGTATTTAAACAGGCACCACAATTTATATGTGAAGGTATTACTTATTCTAAGATCTGAAAGTGCAAAATTCACCTTTAAAAATAGTAAAATATCATTTTGGCATTTAAACTGCTTCGAACAGGGAAAAGCCTTAAGGAAATCTTGCTCGTAGCGCCGTTTTTTAATTATCTTGCGAAAATGGGCTTAATCTGCAATTAAAAATTTTTCAAAAATTTCCCCACAAGATTTTGCCCGATTTTGTGGGGAATTTAGTGACTTTAAATATGTGTTTCGCGGCCATTAATTATCATCAAAAAGAAACTACACTTGCATATATTCTCATTTAATATGAAATTTAGAAATAGAAACAAAAATAAGGTTATGAATCTAGAGAAATAAAAAAGCGGTTAAATATACTCGAACAATAAAACCAAGACATTATAAAAGCAGCAAGGTTTTGTGGCTAGCTGTGAGATAGTAGTCCCAACATGATCTCGATGTACCTAAATACAATATTAAATAAAAACAATTATCATAGTGCTATTTAAACAGGCACACAACAATTCACATGTGAAGTTATTACTTATCGTAAGATCTAAAATCGTAAAATTCACTTTTGAAAATAGTAAAATTTCATTTTCGGCATCTAAACTGTTTCGAACGTGGGAAAGCCTTAAGGAAGTCTTGCTCTTAGCGCCATTTTCTTGTTATCTTGCAAAAATGAGCCTAATTTGCAATTGAAAATTTTTCGAAAAATTCTCTACAAAATTTTGCTCGATTTTGTGGGAAATTTAGTGATTTCAAATATGTGTTTTGCGGCCAATAATTATCATCAAAATGAAACTACACTCTCATATATTCACATTCAATATGAAATTTAGAAACAAACACAAAAATAATGTTATGAATCTAGAGAAATAAGAAAACAGCTAAAAAATGCTCGAATATTAAAATCATTACGTTACAAAAGCAGCAACGTTTTGTAGCTAGTAGTGCGATAGTAGCCCCAACATAATTCTCGATGTACCTAAATACAATATTAAAGAAAAACAAGTATCATAGTGGTATTTAAACAGGCACAACAATTCACATATGAAGGTATTACTTATTCTAAGATCTAAAAGTGCAAAATTCACCTTTAAAATAGCAAAATGTCATTTTTGGACACTAAACAGTTTCGAACGGGGGAAAGCCTTAAGAAAGTCTTGCTCGTAGCGACTTTTTCTAGTTATCTTGCGAAAATTGGCATAATCTGCCATTGAAAATTTTTCGGAAAATTCTCCATAAACATTTGCCCGATTTTGTAGGGAATGTAGTGACTTCAAATATGTGTTTTGTGGCCATTAATTATCATCAAAACGAAAATACACTCTTATATATTCGCATTCAATATGATATTTAGAAACAAAATCAAAAATTAGGTTATGAATCTAGAGAAATAAAAAAAGTGGGTAAAATACTCGAACAATAAAGCTAAGACATTATAAAAGCATCAACATTTTGTAGGTAGTGGTGAGATAGTAGCCCCAACATAATTCTCGATGTACCTAAATAATGTATTAAATAAAAACAAGTATCATAGTGGTATTTAATCAGGCACAACAATTCACATGTGAAGGTATTATATATCCTTAGATCTAAAAATGCAAAATTCACATCTAAAAATAGTAAAATGTCATTTTTGGAATCTAAACTGTTTCGAACAGTAGAAAGTCCTAAGGAAGTCTTTCTCGTAGCGTCGTTTACTAGTTATCTTGCGAAAATGGAACTAATCTGAAATTGAAAAGTTTTCGGAAAATTCTCTCCAAACTTTTGCCCGATTTTTTGGGGAATGTAGTGACTTCAAATATGTGTTTTGCGGCCAGTAATTATCATCAAAATGAAACTACACTCTTATATTTCGCATTCAATGTGAAATTTAGTAACAAAAATAAAAATAAGGTCATGAATCTAGAGAAATAAAAAACCGCCTAAAAATACTCGAACAATAAAACAAAGACATTATAAAAGCAGCAAAGTTTTGAAGCTAGTGGTGAGATAGCAGCCCCAATATGATTCTCGATGTATCTAACTAATATATTAAATAAAAACAAGTATCATTGTGGTATTTAAACAGGCACAACAATTCACATGTGAAGGTATTACTTATCGTAAGATCTAAAAGTGCAAAATTCACCTTTAAAAATAGTAAAATGTCATTTTCGGCATCTAAACTGCTTCGAACGGGAGAAAGTCTTAAGGAAGTCTTGCTCGTAGCACTGTTTTCTTGTTATCTTGCGAAAATCAGTCTAATCTGCGTTTGGAAATTTTTTAAAAAATTCTCCACAATTTAGCCCGATTTTGTAGGGAATTTATGTAACACCCTACTTTTTTTTTAAATACACAGCAGAAGTCTTGATTACGAAAATACCCTTAAACATATATAAAACGTGATTACTACAAATCTATTAAGTTATATTATTACAAACGACCGGTGTTACTTTAAACTACATTTTACATAGACACAAAAGCATAGACATCAGAGTTTGGCTTTGTCAAACATATCTTCAAATGTCCACTCCCATCCCAACCCATTAAGATCAAAAACCTGTGAGGGAGGAGGAGAGGGATTAGCCGAAGCTAAGTGAATGGAACTATCTAAATCTAGCATACAGTACCAACTCGTACAACAACAACAACAATTACAACTTTGCTCTGGTTGGAGGAATGGCGGCCTGGCCAGGCACACGACTACTAGCTGATCGGGCTAGAGTCTACCGTTAAGTCCTTACTACTGAATCTCCAGTATAGTCCTCCATACGCAGGCGATGCGTCATTCAACACTATACTCAACAATCAGTAGCCAACTGGACCCAACCTAACAGATCGAGGTTGACCTCCTTGAGTAAGATCTAACAAGTCGAGATCCCTCATGAGCGGAACCTAACAAGTCGAGGTTCGATCGACACAACAGAACCTTACAGGTCGAGGTTTTATTAACAGTGCACATTCAACTAGTATCAACACAACATGGCAACATTACACCTATAACATGGCAACTAAACAACAATATAACGATGTAGCACGACAAGCTACTCTATGCTACACCCGAGATAATCCCACTCACCGATTACTAGCAAGAACTCAGTGGTCTAATATTACTGAGTCTTCACGTTCTCCTGGTCACCTGAGAACAAGATATTTCCAATACATGCACATCATTATTTATATATTTATTACTCCCTCCGTCCCAAATTAACTGTCTCATTTGACTTTTTTGAGTCTTTTGTCTACAACTTTGACTATAATTATTTCGATTTATGTTATATAATACTTGATGTAAGTTATACCAATAAAAACACAATTAAAAACTAAATCCATCCATATAAATTTCATCAATTATTGTATAACACAAACTGAAATAATTATGGTCAAGGTTGTAAACAAAAGACCCGAAAAAGTCAAATGGGACAGTTAATTTGGGACGGAGGGAGTATTTATTACTTATCTGTCTTTCCAAATGTTATACGACATATAAACTCATAGATAAAATTTAATTTATTACATTTAGTATTTTACCAGTTATCTAAAACACAATGCTTATGTTAAGCAGTCCTAACGAAGTCTAATTTAGTCGAACAGATATTTTCTGTTGTCCATCGTTACAAAAAGAATTCATTTAGCCACTTCCAAAATTATAATCACATAAATTATTATTTCATTTTTCTAATTGGTTTCTATCAATTAACCATAATTAAATATCATATTTAAAAGTATATAATAAAAATAATATTATTTCTACATTTCGTCTAGACCATTAATCGGGGTGTTACAATTTAGTGATTGCAGCCATTAATTATCATCAAAACAAAACTACATTCTCATATATTCGCATTCAATATGAAATTTAGAAACAAAAAACAAAAATAAGGTTATGATTATAGAGAAATAAAAAAAGGCTAAAAATACTCGAACAATAAAACTAAGAGGTTTAAAAGCAGCAACGTTTTGTAGCTAGTGGTGAGATAGTAGCCCCGACATGATTCTCGATGTACCTAAATACAACATTAAATAAAAACAATTATTATAGTGGTATTTAAACAGGCTCAACAATTCACATGTGAAGGTATTACTTATCCTAAGATTTAAAAGTGCAAAATTTATCTTTAAAAATAGTAAAATGTCATTTTTGAAATCTAAACTGCTTTGAACGGGTGAAAGACTTAAGCAAGTCTTGCTCGTAGCGCCGTTTTCTAGTTATCTGGCGAAAATGGGACTCATCTACAATTGAAAATTTTTCGGAAAATTATCTACAAAATTTTGCCCGATTTTGTGGGGAATGTAGTGACTTCAAATATGTGTTTTGCGGTCATTAATTTTCATCAAAACGAAACAACATTCTCATGTATTCGAATTCAATATGATATTTAGAAACAAAAATAAAAATAAGGTTATGAATTTAGATAAATAAAAAAGCGGCTAAAAATACTCGAACTATAAAACAAAGACGTTATAAAACCAGCAACGTTTTGTAGCTAGTGGTGAGATAGTAGCCCAACATGATTCTCGATGTACCTAAATACATCATTAAATAAAAACAAGTATCATAGTTGTATTTAAACATGCACAACAATTGACATGTGAAAGTATTACTTATCCTAAGATCTAAAAGTGCAAAATTCACCTTTAAAAATAGTAAAATGTCATTTTATGAATCTAAACTGCTTCGAACGGGGGAAAGACCTAAGGAATTCTTGCTCGTAGTACCGTTTTCTAGTTATCTTGCAAAAATGGGCCTCATCTGTAATTGAAATTTTTTTCGAAAATTTTTCACAAAATTTTTCCCGATTTTGTGGGGAATGTAGTGACTTCAAATTGTGTTTTGCTACCATTAATTATCATCAAAAAGAAATTACACTCTCATATATTCGTATTCAATATAAAATTTAAAAACAACAAAAAATTAGGTTATGAATCTACAGAAATAAAAAATGGCTAAAAATACTCGAACAATAAAATAAAGACGTTATAAAAGCAGCAACGTTTTGTTGATAGTGGTGAGATAGTAGCTCCAACATGATTCTAAATGTACCTAAATACAACATTAAATAAATACAAGTATCATAGTGATATTTAAACAGATACAACAATTCACATGTGAAGGTATTACTTATCGTAAGATCTAAAAGTGGAAATTTCACCTTTAAAAATAGTAAAATGTCATTTTCGGCATCTAAACTGCTTCAAACGAGGAAAGCCTTAAGGAAGTCTTGATCCTAGCGCCGTTTTCTAGTTATCATGCGAATATGAGCCAAATCTGCGAATGAAAATGTTTTAAAAAATTTCCACAAAATGTTGCCCGATTTTGTGGAGAATGTAGTGACTTCAAATATGTGTTTTGCGGCCATTAATTATCATCAAAACGAAACTACACTCTCATATATTCGCATTCAATATGAAATTTAGAAACAAAAAACAAAAATAAGGTTATGAATCTAGAGAAATTAAAAAGCAGCTAAAAATACTCGAACAATAAAACAAAGTCGTTATAAAACCAGAAACGTTTTGTAGCTATTGGTGAGATAGTAGCCCCGACATGATTCTCGATGTACCTAAATACAACATTAAATAAAAATAATTATTATAGTGATATTTAAACAGGCTCAACAATTCACATGTGAAGGTATTACTTATCCTAGGATTAAAAGTGCAAAATTTATCTTTAAAAATAGTAAAATGTCATTTTCGAAATCTAAACAGCTTTGAACGGGTGAAAGACTTAAGGAAGTCTTACTCGTAGCAGCGTTTTCTAGTTATCTGGCAAAAATGGGACTCATCTGCAATTGAAAATTTTTCGGAAAATTCTCCACAAAATTTTGCCCGAGTTTGTGGGGAATGTAGTGACTTCAAATATTTGTTTTGTGGCCATTAATTATCATTAAAACGAAACTACACTCTCATATATTCGCATTCAATGTGAAATTTAGAAACAAAAATAAAAATAAGGTTATGAATCTAGATAAACAAAAAAGCGACTAAGTATACTCGAACAATAAAACAAAGACGTTATAAAAGCAACAACGTTTTGTAGCTAGTGGTGAGAAAGTAGCCCCAACAAGATTCTCGATGTACCTAAATACAAAATTAAATAAAAACAAGTATCATAGTGGTATTTAAACAGGCACACCAATTCACATGTGAAGGTATTACTTATCGTAAGATCTAAAAGTGCAAAATTCACATTTAAAAATAGTATAATGTCATTTTCGGCATCTAAATTGCTTCGGACGGAGGAAAGCCTTAAGGAAGTCTTACTCGTAGCGCTGTTTTAAAGTTATCTTGCGAAAATGGTCCTCATCTGCAATTGAAAATTTTTCGAAAAATTCTCAACAAAATTTTGCCCGATTTTGTGGGAAATGTAGTGACTTCAGATATGTGTTTGCGGCCATTAATTATCATCAAATCAAACTACACTCTCATATATTCGCATTCAATATGAAATTTAGAAACAAAAATAAAAAAAGGTTATGAATCTAGAGAAATAAAAAAGCGGCAAAAAATAATCGAACAATAAAACAAAGAGGTTTAAAAGCAGCAACATTTTGTAGCTAGCGGTGAGATAGTAGCCCCGACATGATTCTCGATATACCTAAATACAACATTAAATAAAAACAATTATTATAATGGTATTTAAACAGGCACAACAATTCACATGTGAAGGTATTACTTATCCTAAGATTTAAAAGTGCAAAATTTACCGTTAAAAATAGTAAAATATCATTTTCGAAATCTAAACAGCTTCGAACAGGTGAAAGACTTAAGGAAGTCTTCCTCGTAGCGCCGTTTTCTAGTTTTCTGGAGAAAATGGGCCTCATCTGCTATTGAAAATTTTTTGAAAAATTATCCACAAAATTTTGCCCAATTTTGTGGGGAATGTAGTGATTTCGAATATGTGTTTTGCGGCCATTAATTTTCATCAAAACGTAACTACACTCTCATGTATTCGCATTCAATATGAAATTAGAAACAAAAAAAAATAAGGTTATGAATCTAGATAAATAAAAAAGTGGCTAAAAATACTCGAATTATAAAACAAAGACGTTATAAAACCAGCAACATTTTGTAGCTAGTGGTGAGATAGTAGCCCCAACTTGATTCTCAATGTACCTAAATACAACATTAAATAAAAATAAGTATCATAGTTGTATTTAAACATGCACAACAATTCACATATGAAGGTATTACTTATCCTAATATCTAAAAGTTCAAAATCCACCTTTAAAAATACTTAAATGTCATTTTATGAATCTAAACTGCTTCGAACGAGGGAAAGACTTAAGGAATTCTTGCTCGTAGCACCGTTTTCTAGTTATCTTACGAAAATATGCCTCATCTGCTATTGAAATTTATTCCGAAAATTTTTCAAAAAACTTTATCCGATTTTGTGGGGAATGTAGTGACTTCAATTTTGTGCTTTGCGGCCATTGATTATCATAAAAAACAAACTACACTCTCATATATTCGCATTCAATATGAAATTTAGAAACAAAAAAAATCAGGTTATTAATCTAGAGAAATAATAAACGGTTAAAAATACTCGAACAATAAAACAAAGACGTTATAAAAGCAGCAACGTTTTGTAGCTAGTGGTGAGATAGTAGCTCCAACATGATTCTCGATGTACCTAAATATAACAGTAAATTAATACAAGTATCATAGTGGTATTTAAACAGGCACAATAATTCACATGTGAAGGTATTACTTATCGTAAGATCTAAAAGTGAAAATTTCACCTTTAAAAATAGTAAAATGTCATTTTCGGCATCTAAACTGCTTCGAACGGAGGAAAGCCTTAAAGAAGTCTTGCTCGTAGCGCCGTTTTCTTGTTATAATGCGAAAATGGGCCACATCTGCAATCGAAATATTTCGAAAAATCCTCCACAAAATTTTGCCCAATTTTGTGGGGAATGTAGTGAATTCAAATATGTGTTTTGCGGCCATTAATTATCATCAAAACGAAACTACACTCTTATATATTCGCATTCAATATGAAATTTAGAAACAAAAACTAAAATAAAGTTATGAATCTAGAGAAATAAAAAACGGCTAAAAATACTAGAATAATAAAACAAAGTCGTTATAAAACCATAAATGTTTTGTAGCTAGTGGTGAGATAGTAGCCCCGACATGATTCTCGATATACCTAAATAAAAAATTAAATAAAAACAAATATCATAGTGGTATTTAAACAGGCACAACAATTCACATGTGTAGGTGTTACTTATACTAAAATCTAAAAGTGAAAAATTCAACTTTAAAATTTGTAAAATGTCATTTTCGGAATCTAAACTGTTTCGAACGGCGGAAAGCCTTAAGGAAGTCTTGCTCGTAGTACCGTTTCTAGTTATCTTACGTAAATGGGCCTCATCTGCATTAGAAAATTTTTCGGAAAAATTCTCCACAAAATTTTGCCCGATTTTGTGGGGAATGTAGTGACTTCAAATATTTGTTTTGCGGACATTAATTTTCATCAAAACGAAACTACACTCTCATATATTTGCATTCAATATGAAATTTAGAAAGAAAAAAAAAACAAAATTAAGGTTATGAATGTTGATAAATAAAAAAGCGGCTAAAAATACTCGAACAATAAAACAAAGACGTTATAAAAACAGCAATATTTTGTAGCTAGTGGTGAGATAGTAGCCCTAACATGATTCTTGATGTACCTAAAATACAACATTAAATAAAAACAAGTATCATAGTAGTATTTAAACAGGCACAACAATTCACATGTGAAGGTATTATTTATTGTAAGATCTAAAAATGCAAAATTCACATTTAAAAATAGTAAAATGTCATTTGCGGCATCTAAACTGCTTCAAACGGTGGAAAGCCTTAAGGAAATCTTGCTCGTACCGCCGTATTCAAGTTATCTCACGAAAATGGGCCTCATCTACAATTGAAAATTTTTCGAAAAATTCTCAACAAAATTTTGCCCGATTTTGTGGAAAATATAGTGACTTCAAATATGTATTTTGCGGATATTATCAAAACAAACTACACTCTCATATATTCGCATTCAATATGAAATTTATAAACAAAAAAAAGTTATGAATCTAGAGATATAAAAAAGCTGCTAAAAATACTCGAACAACAAAACAAAGAGGTTTAAAAGCAGCAACGTTTTGTAGCTAGTGGTGAGATAGTAGTCCCGACATGATTTTCGATGTACCTAAATACAATATTAAATAAAAACAAGTATTATAGTGGTATTTAAACAGGAACAACTATTAAATGTGAAGGTATTTTTTATCCTAAGATTTAAAAATTCAAAATTCACATTTGAAAATAGTAAAATGTCATTTTCAGAATCTAAACTGCTTCGAACGGGGGAAAGACTTAAGGAAGTCTTGCTCGTAGCGTCGTTTTCTAGCTATCTTGCGAAAATGGGCCTAATCTGTAATTAATAATATTTCGAAAAATTTTCCACAAATTTTTGCCCGATTTTTTGGGGAATGTAGTCGCTTCACATATGTGTTTTGCAACCACTAATTATCATCTAAACGAAACTACACTCTCATATATTCACATTCAATATGAAATTTAGAAACAAAAACAAAAATAAGGTTTTCTGTGCAACTTCGGTCTTGTACTCGTTAACTTGCTCACATAACTCCTCAAATTTTGAAGAGTTTGTTGAACGAGAGCTTTGGGCCGTATCGGATGATGCGGAAGTTCTAGTCGCTTTCTTTGCTCGATCTCTACCAACGGGTCTTTGAATCGCATCATTACCTAAAAGCACATATTCAGGACGATCATCCATGATGTCAACCGTGTTGACCGCATCCTCCTCCTCATCCCTCAAACCTCTACTATAAACAGCTCCACCAACCGGAGCAGGCGTAAGCCACTTCGGTTTGTCTTTCAAAAATTCCCATGCATCTTTAAACGCCCATGTTTTCATCTCATTCATACAATACACTTTTACCACACTCTCGTAAAAGCTTTGCTCGTTTTTTCCACTTTGCCTTGGATCGCTTTTTTCGTCCTCGAAATAGCCTTGAAAAGCTTTACACCCCTTGTCCATGTAACACCATTTTCCCGATAACGCATCTTCATTCTGAAACCATCCGTTATCGTTCTCGTTGAATTTGCTCATTACGGTACCCCATAAAGAATGATATTTTTTAGAGTTCCCAACAATTGAATTTTCGGACGCATCTAGCCAAAATTTCACCAACCAAACCACTTCGGCCGACGTCCATATTTAATGTGGTGTGGTTCGCGTCTAGCTTCTTTGTCTTTTTGTATGTGGCTTCTTTTTTTCCTCGCGTCACCAGCATTTGAGGGTTTAACTTCGGTTTTGTGGTTGTGTTTGTGGTTGTGTTTGAGATTGAGTTTGTGTATGAATTTTGTTGCGGACTTAACTTGAGCTCTCTTTGATTTTCTTGTAGTTTTTGAAGTTGTTGAAGTTGATGGATTTGTTGTTCAATATCTAGTTGGTTCATGTTGAACGAGCTAGTGGTATAATTGGCAAAACCAAGCGAAGGTTGAGATTGGTTTAAAGATGATGAGTCGGGAGTTGTCAGCTCGCCGACGCCGATTAAAATGTTGTTGTATAACGACCAGTCATTTTGGTTTGAGTTTGACATTGTTGAATTGAGTTGTTGATGTATATGTTGAATTGGTGAGTATGTGACTTGTTGTGCTTCTGTATACATATATATATGTGAAAAATGGGAGTATATTAAACTATCCGTTGCAATATAAATCCAAATACATGTACATAAATTCAACAATTACATGAAACCTATCTTCTTGGGCAACCTCAACGTCGACAATGTTAGAGTATTAATATTGGGTCAGCCTGATTGCATTGTGGGTTGGGTCCATTAGGGTTTAATTAGTTGTTAGGGTATGTGTACTCTATAAATACATTTCAATAATGAATAATAAAGCACGGGTTCAATTATCTAACATGGTATCCGAGCCAGTACTCTAACTATGTGACTCGCTTCTTTTTCATGTTCCTTATCCTCCGGTCACTTCTTGGTGATACGGAGGGATCCAAATTTGTCAGTTTCCGTTTTCATTTTTTTTTTCATCCAAACAAATAAACATCTGCCGCTTCTCATATTTGTTCTGCCGCAACACAGTAAGCACATAAGAAAAGAAATAAAAACAAGACCTCCATTCGCATACTAGTTCAGCCGCAATAGTTATTTTGCATGTTTATACTTCTCATCTTTATTTATCTTTTTTTGAACCATTAAAATTCGTCCAACACAAAATCAATTAGGGTTTAAGTAGGGTCCATTAGGGTTTAATTAGTTGTTAGGGTATGTGTACTCTATAAATAGATTTCAATATTGAATAATAAAGCACGAGTTCAATTATCTAACAGACAAAACCATGCACACGCCAGTATGCTCCCCCGTGCCTCCACCCAGCACGCTTCAAACTTTACCCACTAACACGCCTTGTTAGTGGTGTGTTAGTGGCGTGTTCCAGACACATCTCCTCTAAAACGCGTTTTTAGTGATGGTCTTAGCGCAAATGGAGGTTTCAAAATCAACAACATGTTGTTGTAAGTAAAAATTTATTTTGAGTTATGTCATATATATGTAAATATATAAGAGGAGTTTCCTCGCTCTATTTATCACCTCGTATGCATCTAATATAATTACAATAAAGGTTGCTTCTTTGCTCATAGGTTTGTAATGTTGATGTTGTAGCATCTATACTATTCTCTTTTTTTCAGTGAAAAGATAGCAAGGTTGTCCGGAGGAATTGCTACTTGAAGGTAAGTTTGACATTCCAGAAATTTGAAGTAGTTTCTTTCTAATTTTATTAATATAAGGTTTTAATCCATTAGGTTGTGCTCAAACACAAATTGAATTGTCGAACAAACAATTGAGATTGAAAATATACCATTGTGCTGAGATTTATATAAGTATGGAAAGTATTTTGGTAGTGTCTTTGGGCTATATTATCCACATACTAATAGCAGCCCCTTTTTTGTTCTCCCATTGATCCACTTGGCACCCTTCCTCTCAAAAAACCCCTACTATTCACCATTTACACACACCACTTTCACACACTTCGGGTTTTTAAGTTAAAAAAAAAAAAAAGGAAAACCTCTATTTTTTTAGACATCTCTGTGCACTCATCATTCTCACCCACACAATTTCTTTTCTTTTATCTTTACCACTCCTCTACTCAAACACATCTCCTCTCATACCCTCCACTCCTTCTTCTATCTCCTCTGTCTGATATCTTCCTCACTCTTTCTTTCTCCATTTTTTTTTGTAAATACCGGTCCCAAAAAAAAACCAAGACCTTCTTCATCTGATTTTTTGGGTTCTTTAGTTGTTGTTGCTGCTATAGCTGCCGCTGATACCACAAACACATCGTCAAAAGGTAAGCAATTTTTTTGATTTAAAAAAATCGCTGTTAAAAAAAATGGGACGATGCTGGGGTGTGATATTTGCCAGGAAATCCATTAATTTCCAACTAGGGTTTGTAGTTTTTTGTCAGATTCTCACTCACATTTGTTTTTTGAATGTGTTGATTTGCAACTAGGGTTTGTTCAGTTTATTGCGATTATTAATATACTGAAGCCGATTCATTTTTTTTGTCACAAATATTTTGCAGGTTTGATGTAGTTGTATATAACAACCCTCACATTTCCATACTTGAATTGACTAATTTGCCTATAGGGTTGTTATCCATACGTAATATATAATTAAATTCGACGTTGATTAAATATTTATTTTTAGTCGACACGTTTTGTTAACTAAAGTTTATATATATTATGTAAAATAACTTTAGTTAATATTAATGTTACTGAGTACTATATATATAAAACTACATGTAACATAATTATTAATTAAATGATAAGTTATTTTAATTAGTATTTATATTTATATTTGTAGCTAAAAAAATAAGAGTTTTTTATACAATTCAAGCCCATGAAATTTGACTAATACTTTTCTTGATTTTTTTTCAAAAACAATCTTATCAAAAACATTTTCCGCATTTTTTTCATTTTTGTCAAAATTGGCATTCTTGACATTTTTATTTTATTATTTTTTTTTCTTTTTCACCTACCATTTTTACTAATAAATACTAACCTAAAACTCATATATTTTTCACACAACCCCTAAATCTTTCTCTCAAAATTTTGAAGAAATTTGAGGTACTTTCTTTTCCTTCTTTTTATTTCATTTTTTTTCTTTCGATTTACATAAAATAATATATAAATTGGATTAAATAGTTATAAATCATTAAAATTAGTAAAAATAATTTTTACAGATTCTATTAATCACATATAAGTTATTAAATTCGAAATATTAATTTATATTTTGTGCTATATATTTTTTTTATTTTTATTTCAGTTAGTATATATATACTATAAATCAATAAAAATTAGTATATGTACTTAAAAACTGGAAAAAATATTTTCATAACTTTAAACTAACATAAAAAGAATATTAGAATTGAAATCAAAAATTTATTTACTATTTTATATATATATTCTATATTTTAATCAAAACCGCTATATATATAAATAAATTAGATATAAATGATATAAAATATTAAGATCAGTAAGAATTGTATAAAAATTAGTTAGAACTGTTAAGGAACATCTAAAAATGATTTTTAGAATTTTTGGAATATCATTTATATTTAATTATGAATTACTTATTAATTAAACACAAAAACTATGAAAAATTCGTAATAAAATATTAAACAGTAATAAAAATAATTATAATATTTTTTTGAGATTACTATACTTTTATAAACAAGCGAAAATTATAAAAATTAAATAAATGGGTTGATTAGTATTTAAATAGAATTTACTTTTGCATTATTCTAAACCGAGAGAAATAATAAAGAAAATATAAAATAAACACAAACGTGTATTAAATAAATTTTTATAAAATTTTTATATGATTAGTAGCATCACTAGATACTGTAAAAAAATATAAAAATTAATTTTAAATTGTTTTTCCTATTTATTTAATTATAGGCTGATTAGAATGGTTAAATAATTAGAAAACATTAAATAAATAATATTTTGATATAAAATTTGATTTAATAATTTTTATAACATTTTTACAGAATATAGAACCTATAAAAAATATAAAATTATTTATTTAGGTCGATTTGATATTTATTACCTAATTAATTTTGATTTAATCTAAACCAAGAACATATGCAAAGAAAAATGGAAATAAATATAAAAACTTGGAAAAATTATTTTTGTAAATGTTTCTACTGATTCATATGCCTAACTAGAGTTATAAAAATTATGAACATAATTTTTTGGTGACTAATGAAATTAATCAACAAATTAAATCGTATATGTATATAATTCGGCTAAACTAATTAAATACATATAAATACATTAATATTATATTGTTACTATTATTATAAAACATCAAAATAATACTTATAATAACTAATTAATTGATTTCCCTATTATACATGCATATACTTTATTAATTCATAAAATACAATAATATATATAATAATAAACCTAAACTTATATACACTTAAATAAATAATAAAGATAATCGAATTATTAATACGATAACAATAAACTTATTAATATCATATTATTAATACATAAACATGTCGTATTTCTATACGCACATAATGGGTGAAGGTTATGATCAAAAGATAACGTATCACTTATACGAACTCACCGCTATTTACCGTAAAGTGGATGATGTCTAGGTTGCCATAATGGGAATAAGGTTTTGGATTAGACGAAAGGTTGTAGACTTATAGTCCAACTGAAAGTTCCTGACCCCCGGTTACATCTGGTCATCCCGACTTACTTAATAGCAACGAAGTTTGGACAAAGTTGTACAACGTCTTAATGTGGAGGATTATAATCCAAACTTTCTAAAACTATAAACATGCTTTAAATGAAAACTTTTTAAAAGTAGAAACTCTTACTATAAATTGTCACTATTAATATAATTCTTATATTAATAAACATACTTTTTGTCTGTTAGAACATAACTGACTAAACGTTATATCTCTAGGTTGAGATCTCCGTTACTTACTTCCGTCATTTCTTTTCTTTGTGGATTATCTTCAACTGCTATTTAAGGTGAACTTCATAGCCCCACTTTTTACTGTTTCATAACTATTTTACAACTTTTGGGGTGAGACACATGCTTGCTTTATAACTGTTTTACGTTTAGACACAAGTACTAAATTGTTAACTATGCTGTCATGCTTTGATTCATGCTAAATCCCTACCGTAATATCGTTAATTGCTATGTTTAAATGCAAACTTAATTATTATGAGTAGGCCTATTGAGAGTAACGTCTCTAACCATTCGACCATTGGTCTTTGGTTACATAATAATGATTTCACGACACTGACAGTACAAGGTGTCACAGGGTAAATTTTGTTTAGTAGCGATATTACAAATTGCTGCAACACTTTTAGATTGATATTTCTATATCAATCAACTTTAAACTAAATCTTGTGATCTATCATTATTATCAAAATTATTGTTTATGATAAACCTATGAACTCACCAACCTTTTGGTTGACACTTTTAAGCATGTTTTATCTCAGGTACTTATATATTATGCTTCCGCTGTAGAACTTTGATGTACTTAGAAGTCAAGCCATGCACTGGGACCAGAGTTAACATCTGCGTCAATGTCGATTTTGACGGGGTGTTACAGTTGGTATCAGAGCTGTGGTTGTAGGGAACTAGGCAGTCTTAATGTGGATAACCCAGATTAATAGGGTGCATTAAAGTCTAGTCTACAGCCTGACCTATAGCTTTAAGATATTATTACTTGCATTATACATATACATATCTCTTATTCTGTAACTCTGGGAGGAAATTCCCATTGTAATTCAAAATATTCTATAACTCACGCGAGTTATCTTCATAAACCTACCTTGGTTAAGGGAACCAATGGATGTCACTCATGATTTTTGAAATTCTTGACATTCCTATGTCATCTATCATGGTTTTGTGTATTACATATGTATTACATGAAATGTTATCTATGATTTTTGAAATTTCTATGTTTATTACTACTCATACTCAAACGTATATAACTTCCTGTTATATTATGTATATATGTGCCCTTATGCCTTTATACATCGATTTGCGAACCTGAAAATGTCATTGAGTTATCGAGAATCTCAAAGACATTATAATGTTATCACTACTCATATTCATTACTTTTAAATCTTTGATTTCTCGTTATTTTTTATCATTGAATTTTCTTGATGGATGGCGTCTACGAAACTCTAGGATGGAAGGGTTTGGATTACCGATTTAAAGGATCCTATAGCTTAAGCCCCTAGACCTGAATAGGCCATTACGAATTGAAAGTCTTTAATTGAAAGTTTATCTGATTACATACTTATCATTTTTAATCTAGACACGTCATACTGCTATTATTGGAGTATAGACACATCATATCTTATTATATCTTATCATATCTATCTTAATAGACTTTGTCTAACACTTTTTCTAAATTTCCTCCATAAATTACGGAAATCTTTTTTTGCTATATATACGTATATCAAGAATACAAATATACCATTCAATATTCAACACACATCTCATAACAAAAACCCTTATTCCGATCAGATAATATGGATTTCTCACTTGATTCCTCGACCTCCTCAAGCTCCAATGGCAGTGTAACCGGAATGAACCAACCAATTAGTCATCATCTTTTCTGGATGAATTGGGGGTGGGTTCGTAGTCTACTTAATCAATGGAGAAGTGAAGAAGGTGATCCTTTTCACCCACCAAATTGTCCTATTGGTGAAGAACCTAAAGCGCTTACCGGCGAACCAGTTCGGAATACTATTTTCACCCTCATTTCCAGGGTATCCCACCACGAGTATATAATAACTAGAATTCTAGATCTTATTCAGCCACTCGTCCGAACCGCCAATCATCCCGGAATAATAGAAGAAGTCAACGAGCTTCGCGCTCGAGTAGTGGCTTTAGAAAATATGGTGCAAAACCTACGAGCACCAGCAGCAGCACCAGCAGCATAACCAGCACCACCAGTACCATCAGCATCACTACCAACAGCATCAGCTTCACCAACAACAACATCAGCATCCCACGTCTCAACATCATAATCGGTACCTCAAACATCGACATTATACGCCCATAGATACCAAGGAATATTAGTAATAATGAGTTAAGATGTATTGACTCATTCTTCCTGAAGAATTATATATGTATACTTTATATAAATATGGTTTGGAACAATAATAAATCTTTTCGTACTAAAGCTATTACGTGTGAATCTTAACTAGTATGTACTACTTGGTTAATTCATATCACTAATATGCTATGATGTACATCCTTCGTTAATGACTTAAAAATCATTAATCACTGCTTCAACACAATAAACTCCATTTCATAATAAATCAAGTGTATTATTCAAATATATGTTTGATTTTACACTTTCATTTTCGATATACTCGAAACTTTTTAGAAAACATTATTCGTGTCATGTGAATTTCACAAGAATTCCACGAGCACTAACATCATATACCGAGGTATATCAATAACAATGAACGATGAAGTATTGATTCATAACTCCATTAAAGAAATATTCCGCGACGATTATGTAATTTTTCAAGTTTTGAAGATTATTTATTCTCGTTCCAACCGCAAATCAAATGAGTTTAATATTATATTAACTCATTAAATCAATATTATATTTGAAGAATACATATATGAACGTATATCTCCATAAAGATTGTAATTAAAGTTCTTTTGTACAAACTGTTAATTGTGAAAATATTTTAACGGGTAGGTAATACCCGAGAAATATTTATATCTCACATTAATATGTTGCATTGTACATTCTTCATTTCTGATTCAATAATCAGTTACTATACTACTTCCGTTCACAATATATGTGTATCCGTTCACTAAAGAACAACCATTTTCATACAAATTCAAATACATATTCTGATTTTGACATATCAGAATTCAAGTAAAGCTTTAGCAGGTGTTATCTTCCTAAAGATTACTCAATTCATATATATATTCATTCGTATTCTGTGATGACTTATCACGTCAAACCACCGAAATTAGAACCATTGATGGTTACATCCTACGCTTAAACACTTCAAATTCAAAATTCTTGAAAACACCTCGGATTGATAATCAATGATTCAGATTCGTTAACCTTGAGAATGCTGACGAAGCATGTAACATCCCAATTATTTAAGGTATTATTTTATGTAATTTTTATTGTTATATACATGGATGGTATGATTTGGTATAAATAAATGGACAAGAGTTAAGTTTGTTAGTTAAGTTAGAAGGGACTAGAGATGAAAATTTAGAATTAAGGACCTCCCTCATTATAGTTTTGGTGGGGAGGGTAGAAAGTGCAATTTAGCAAAGTAAATTTAATTAAAAGAGGAAAACACTGTAAACTCATGTTCAGTGGCAAAAATAAAATACAGTGTGTGTGTGTGTATGTGTGTGTGTGCTTGTGTCGACCCAAACAAGGAGAAGGAAGAGAAGGCCTCAAATGAAGAAATTGTGTTCATGCAATTGAAATTTTGTGAAGTCTAAGGCACTCTAATCATCCTAGCAAGTTTTAATTCTTCAAATTTCTCTTCTTTGTGCACAATTAGGGTTCTTGAACCCCTAGAGACAAGGTATGAATGTTTATGTCTAAGTATTACTATTATTGGGTGTTTGTGACGAATCTTAAGCTTAAAGGTTGTTGTTTGTTGAAAATGTGCACACTTGATTGATTTAAAATGAATTTGTTAGTGATTTTGGAAGTAAGTTCATGTATGAACTTGCATTTTAAGTATATGTGATGAATATGGTAAATTTGGTGATGTTCTAGCTTAGATTCAAGTCATGCACACTAGGTGTTTGATGAAATGCCTCAATGAAATGTTTATGTGTTCTAGTTAATAATTATGAAGAAGAAAGTTCATGTATGAATTGTTGTTATTGTTGTAAGTCATGGAATTTGGATAATTGATGATTTAGGGTTGCTAGTAATGGAAATGGATTTATGTACATTTGATGTTAATGGAAGATTTGAAGGAATCGCATGTAATGTTTATAAAGAGATGAACTAGAGATTTGTATGATTAAGGAAATGATGTTGGCTTGATAATAATGTTATATTAGAAAAAGGTAATTTAAAATGCTATGTATGTAAGTGTTTATCTGTATGTGGTAGCAAATAGGGGGTTAAGTCAATGTATAAGTGTATGAAGGTGTGAAAGTTTATGAATGTTGTAATTTTGATTGAGTTATGTTATCGATGAGATTAGCTCATGTATAGGTGCTAATCAAGGCAAAGGAGCCTCAAGTGATCAAGGAAATCCGTTTAATCAAGGTGAGTTTATAGGGGGTAACATGGGCGGGTCAAGAGTGGCTTAGTGTTCTTGGATTGCATCCGTGCAAGAGAGTAACGACTAAGTGCACTAGTTGAGTAGCTTAGATAGAGTTATTAGGTTCACCTAATAATTGTATCTATGGTTGATGTTTAGCTTAGGCAAGATCATTACATTGCTAGTAATCTTGTTTATGGATGGTTTAGCTTAGACACTTTGGGTGTCTATGTGTATATATATCATTGAAATATGATTAAAGTAGCTTAGGCATAAGATTATGCCTATGGTTAGCTTAGACATGATTACTAGGGTCGGCCTAGCAAGTTATGTCTATGGTAATTAAGAGTCGAATCCGAGAGTATGTAAGCAACCGTTAGGTTGAAAGACAAGAAATGTGATTGTTATGCCCAAATGTACTATGCTATATTATTCGCCTATAACTCACTAAGTGTAAAAGCTTACCCCCGTGATGTTTTATGTTTTTAGGAACGAAAAGTCATCGTGAAGGCAAGGAGCCCATTTGAAGTTAGAGGAGCAGTGGTATTAGAGTAAGTGGTAATGCAAGTCTCTTTTGAATCAAGATCTATTGGTACCGTTTATCAACGCCGAGTCTTTTGTGCTTGTCATTTATGATGTCGTCAAGTTTTGGGACCTAATGATGTATTTGAAATGTGTAAACGCGTTTTCTTGACGTAAAGGATGTTTGTAGTGTCGAATGATGTTAGAAACTGGTTTTATCAAGTTTAAATATGCTCTATGATGATTTAGTGTGTTTCGAGTTAATGACTTGGTAAAAATATGGTTTTAGTTATTAAGTTGCTGGATAGTTCCAGCTCCCGTGTAATGTCGCGTCGCGGCAAATGGTGTCGCGCCGCGGCATAAAGCATGATTTGGTAACAGAAAGGCAGCTAAACATGGGTCAAAATTCCATTGTGTGTCGCGCCGCGACCAAAGGAGCCGCGTCGCGGCAATTCCTTTGTCTGGACAGAAACTTAATTTTTTTTAAAAAAAAAATTTCTATCGTATAAAAGGCGTAAAAAGTTGGTATCAGAGCTGTGGTTTAAGGGACTTGGATAACCCATGATAGGGATTATCTAGGCTTAAACCATTGTTGTTAAAGGGTAAGCGGTTTAGGACTTGCATGAATGTTAAGGTCGAATGATTGTGCCATGCTCCATAGGATAGAGTCGTTGACGAGACTTGTAGTGTAATGCTAAGATCATGGTTGATTTAAGTAAGGAGTTTAATACTCATTATCCATGGGTCATAATGGATTAAATGCGTAATAAGATGGTGTAGTGACAACAGGCCATTGTCATTACTTCATTTTAGTACGCATGAACGTCTACTATGGTCATGGTGAATTGAGTTAGGAATTCTTTCGGTTTGCTTGGTTATGATAAACAATGATGCAGGTATTTGAACTAATGAGTTGGGTGTTTTGTTTCAGAATGGCTATCGTATCCCCAATCAGAGGTAATGATGAGGACGATGAGTACGTCCACACCCCGTCAATGGAGTCTATTGAAGGCTCACAAAATGAATCTGATGAGGTTACTATGCCAAACGATATATCGGGACAAATAGGACAAGCTTTGATACGATACACCCCAACCCTCTTAGAGAAAATTAAGACGTTGATTAACGATCAATTGGACGAAAAGTTAAAGACTCTTATGACTAATAACCCTACCTTAAGAGGAGAAGGGGGAAGTGGGGTAAGACAGGAAGAAGTAGAAGCACTGAGAAAGAAAGATGAGCGCTTTGAGTACAAGAATTTTGCTATTTGTCATCCACCGGAGTTTCATGGTAAGGTTGATCCGATTATTAGTCAAAGGTGGATTGATGAGTTAGAAGAAACATTTATGTTGTGTGAATGCCCTGAGCACTTAAAAGTAATCTACGCGGCTCACCAAATGAAGGGAAGCGGTTATGAATGGTGGAATTTCATAGTTAAGTCTCATGGGCGAGACGTAGCGACAAGTTTTTCATGGGAAAAGTTTCGAGGGATGTTTATGTATCAATTTGCTCCAACCGCCGAGGTTAGTAGGTTAAAATCCGAATTCATGAATATCGAACATGGAAGTAAATCGGTGACCGAGTTTAATGCCGAGTTTAATGATAAGTCCCGGTTTTGCCCGGACTTTGTTTCAAGTCCCAAATTGATGATGGATCACTATCATGAGAAGTTAAACCCCGAAATAAGTGAGTTTTTTGATAAGAGCACTTATAAGACTTTAGCCGAAATGATGAATAGGGCTCTTGTAAGGGAACATGAACTGAAGAAAGCGGCGTTTAAACGAAAGTTAGAACAAGATTCAAAGTCAACGCAAAGTATGAGCACGAAGAAAGGTAAGTTTAACTCCGAGTCCCCGCACAAGTCGAAAGGGGGTTTTATGTCGGGAAAGAATGGTGGTAAAGAAGTGAAGTCGTGTAATAGGTGTGGTAAGAATCATGCGGGTGAATGTAAAGCGGGAACTACCGATTGTTATTCATGTGGAAAGCCGGGTCATAGGGCCGCCGAATGTCCTAAGAAGGGTAAACAGTGTTATTATTGTTTTGAAAAGGGTCACTTTCAAGCCGAATGTCCGGAGTATAAGAAGGATTTAGCTAGTGGTAGTGTTAAGAAGGAGGTTAAGATGGAACCGAAGACTAGTGATAGCCGACCAAGAGCCCGAGCTCATCAGATTACCGCACTTGAAGCGAAGGAGTCCCAAAATGTGGTGTCAGGTACCTTTATTGTAAACTCTTTACCTGCGCATGTTTTGTTTGATTCCGGAGCTACGTGGTCGTTTGTTTCTCATTCTTTTTGTAAACATTTTGTCATGACCCCAAGTATGTTAGAGCATCCTTTAGAGGTTGAGATAGTGGATAATAAAACCGTCATGGTGTATAGTATCATTAAGGGATGTGAAATTATTTTGGATGATGAAAAGTTTGTTATAGATTTAATACCCATGCATATGGGAGAATTTCAAGTAATTGTGGGTATGGATTGGCTAGATGACAATGAAGGGATAATTTTGTGCCGTAAGAAAATTGTATTAGTTCAATCACCAAGTGGGAAAGTTATATGGATTTATGGGGAACGGGCTAGGCGTGCTATTCCTATATGCACGTATGCTAGGGCTAATAGATTTATGTCTCATGGGTGTTGTGCGTTTTTGGTACATGTGGTAGATGATTCAAAGAAGGTTGTTGAATTAAGTGATGTACCGATAGTTAATGAGTTTCCGGATGTGTTTCCGAATGAGTTGCCCGGTGTACCTCCCGAACGAGAGGTAGAGTTTAGAATAGATTTGATTCCCGGAGCCACGCCAATTGCTAAAGCACCTTATCGATTAGCCCCGTCGAAAATGAGAGAAATGATGACTCAACTACAAGATTTGATAGATAAAGGTTTTATACGTCCTAGTAGTTCACCTTGGGAAGCTCCAGTTTTGTTTGTGAAAAAGAAGGATGGGACAATGAGAATGTGTATAGATTATCGGGAATTGAATAAGGTTACTATTAAAAATAAATATCCATTGCCGAGGATAGACGATTTGTTTGATCAATTACAAGGTGCATGTTTCTTTTCAAAGATAGATCTAAGATCGGGTTATCATCAATTAAAGGTGAGGGAAGAAGATACCCCTAAAATGGCTTTTCGTACAAGGTATGGTCATTATGAATTTGTGGTTATGCCTTTTGGGTTAACTAATGCTCCGGCCGCGTTTATGGATTTGATGAATAGGGTTTGTCGACCGATGCTCGATAGGTTTGTGATTGTATTTATTGATGATATTTTGGTGTATTCTAAAGGGGAAGAGGAGCATGCGGTGCATTTACGACAAGTATTAGAAACTTTAAGAAGAGAAAAGTTGTTTGCTAAGTTCTCTAAATGCAAGTTTTGGCTTCGTGAAGTTCAATTTTTGGGACATGTCATTAATAAGAAGGGTATTTGTGTTGATCCGGTAAAGATTGAGGCGATAATGAGATGGGAACCACCTACAAATCCCACCGACGTTAGGAGTTTTCTAGGCTTAGCGGGGTATTATCGACGGTTTATACAAGATTTTTCAAGAATAGCCACCCCACTCACAAAGTTGACTCGTAAAAGTGTGCCTTGGAGATGGGAAGAAAAGCAAGAACAAGCGTTTCAACTCCTTAAGGAGAAACTTGTTCGAGCTCCTATACTAGTTTTACCGAAAGAAAATGAGAATATGACGGTTTATTGCGATGCTTCTAAGAAAGGTTTAGGGTGTGTGTTAATGCAAAATGGGAAAGTCATAGCTTATGCGTCCCGACAATTGAAGGAACATGAAAAATGTTATCCCACGCATGATTTAGAATTAACGGTCGTGGTTTTTTCTTTGAAAATTTGGCATCATTATCTTTACGGTGTTAAGTTCTCTATTTATACCGATCATAAGAACCTAAAGTATTTATTCGATCAAAGGGATTTGAATGATAGGTAAAGGAGAGGGCTCGACTTGGTGAAAGATTATGATTGTGAAATTTTGTATCACCCCGGGAAGGCTAACGTAGTGGCGGATGCTCTTAGTAGGAAGTCGAGTCACCAACCGATTAAGATAACGAGTTTGGCTATGGTAATATCACCTCAAATATTTGATAGTATCCGAGTTGCACAAGGTAAAGCATTATCACCCGAAAACGTGAGAAAAGAAAGAATCAAGGGGCAAGTTAATGATTTTATAATAGATTCTCGTGGTCTAAGGCTTAGATATGGGAGAATTTGGGTACCTTTACAAAGTGGTGTTAGAAGTGAGCTCCTTGACTTAGCTCACAAATCTAAGTATTCAATTCACCCCGGTGCTACGAAAATGTATAGAGATCTAAGGAAAGACTATTGGTGGCCGGGAATGAAGAGGGATATAGTTAAGTATGTGCATAAATGTCTTACTTGTCTTCAAGTGAAATCTGATCATCAAATGCCTTACGGTAAGATGCAACCATTAGAAGTACCGGTTTGGAAATGGGAACATATTACAATGGATTTAGTGACTAAGTTGCCTAAGATCCCTCGACAACACGACGCAATTTGGGTTATTGTTGATAGATTAACTAAGAGTGCGTTATTATTGGCAATAAGGGAAGCTTCATCGTCGGAAGCAATGTCCAAATTGTATATGAAAGAGGTTGTAGCAAGACATGGAGTACCGGTTTCCATTGTTTCGGACCGCGACACTCGATTTACCTCACGATATTGGAGAAAGTTTCAAGAAGAGATGGGTACTAAGTTGCATGTGAGTACCGTGTTTCACCCACAAACGGATGGTCAAAGTGAGCGAACTATCCAAACTCTTGAGGATATGTTAAGGGCGTGCGTCATTGATTTTGGTGGTAGTTGGGATACTCATCTACCTTTAGTGGAATTTTTGTATAATAATAGTTATCACTCTACTATCAGAATGGTATGGAAGGAGATGTAGAACCCCAATATGTTGGGGTGAAGTGGGTCAAAGGGAATTAGGAAGCACGGAAATAGTACAACAAACAACCGAAATGATAGATCAAATTCGTGAAAGAATGAAGGCAGCACAAGATTGACAAATGTCTTATGTGGATAAAAGAAGGAAGCCGATAGAATTTCAAGTGGGTGATAAGGTAATGCTTAAAGTTTCCCCGTGGAAGGGTATTATTCGCTTTAGAAAAAGGGGAAAATTGGGTCCAAGATTTGTGGGACCATTTGAGATAGTAGGGAAAGTCGGGAAGGTAGCCTATCGTTTGGCCTTGCCCGATGAATTGAGTAATATACAATACACGTTTCACGTGTCACAATTGAGAAAGTGTTTGGCGGATGAATCAACTTATGTCCCATTGAACGAGATTGAGGTTGATGATAAGTTAAGATATGCGGAAAAGCCAATAAAGATTTTGGATCATAAGGTGAAGCAATTAAGAAATAAGTCGGTTTTGTTATTGAAAGTGTTATGGCAATTTAGAAAGGGCTCCGAATGTACGTGGGAACCCGAAGAATGGCTTATGAAGTATTATCCATCGTTGCATCAAGAATGGTTCGCGAGGACGCGAACAATCCAAGAGGGGGAGAGTTGTAACATTCCAATTATTTAAGGTATTATTTTATGTAATTTTTATTGTTATATACATGGATGGTATGATTTGGTATAAATAAATGGACAAGAGTTAAGTTTGTTAGTTAAGTTAGAAGGGACTAGAGATGAAAAGTTAGAATTAAGGACCTCCCTCATTATAGTTTTGGTGGGGAGGGTAGAAAGTGCAATTTAGCAAAGTTAATTTAATTAAAAGAGGAAAACACTGTAAACTCATGTTCAGTGGCAAAAATAAAATACAGTGTGTGTGTGTATGTGTGTGTGTGTGTGCTTGTGTCGACCCAAATAAGGAGAAGGAAGAGAAGGCCTCAAATGAAGAAATTGTGTTCATGCAATTGAAATTTTGTGAAGTCTAAGGCACTCTAATCATCCTAGCAAGTTTTAATTCTTCAAATTTCTCTTTTTTGTGCACAATTAGGGTTCTTGAACCCCTAGAGACAAGGTATGAATGTTTATGTCTAAGTATTACTATTATTGGGTGTTTGTGACGAATCTTAAGCTTAAAGGTTGTTGTTTGTTGAAAATGTGCACACTTGATTGATTTAAAACGAATTTGTTAGTGATTTTGGAAGTAAGTTCATGTATGAACTTGCATTTTAAGTATATGTGATGAATATGGTAAATTTGGTGATGTTCTAGCTTAGATTCAAGTCATGCACACTAGGTGTTTGATGAAATGCCTCAATGAAATGTTTATGTGTTCTAGTTGATAATTATGAAGAAGAAAGTTCATGTATGAATTGTTGTTATTGTTGTAAGTCATGGAATTTGTATAATTGATGATTTAGGGTTGCTAGTAATGGAAATGAATTTATGTACATTTGATGTTAATGGAAGATTTGAAGGAATTGCATGTTATGTTTATAAAGAGATGAACTAGAGATTTGTATGATTAAGGAAATGATGTTGGCTTGATAATAATGTTATATTAGAAAAAGGTAAGTTAAAATGCTATGTATGTAAGTGTTTATGTGTATGTGGTAGCAAATAGGGGGTTAAGTCAATGTATAAGTGTATGAAGGTGTGAAAGTTTATGAATGTTGTAATTTTGATTGAGTTATGTTATTGATGAGATTAGCTCATGTATAGGTGCTAATCAAGGCAAAGGAGCCTCAAGTGATCAAGGAAATCCGTTTAATCAAGGTGAGTTTATAGGGGGTAACATGGGCGGGTCAAGAGTGGCTTAGTGTTCTCGGATTGCATCCGTGCAAGAGAGTAACGACTAAGTGCACTAGTTGAGTAGCTTAGATAGAATTATTAGGTTCACCTAATAATTGTATCTATGGTTGATGTTTAGCTTAGGCAAGATCATTACATTGCTAGTAATCTTGTCTATGGATGGTTTAGCTTAGACACTTTGGGTGTCTATGTGTATATATATCATTGAAATATGATTAAAGTAGCTTAGGCATAAGAGTATGCCTATGGTTAGCTTAGACATGATTACTAGGGTCGGCCTAGCAAGTTATGTCTATGGTAATTAAGAGTCGGATCCGAGAGTATGTAAGCAACCGTTAGGTTGAAAGACAAGAAATGTGATTGTTATGCCCAAATGTACTATGCTATATTATTCGCCTATAACTCACTAAGTGTAAAAGCTTACCCCCGTGATGTTTTAGTTTTTAGGAACGAAAAGTCATCGTGAAGGCAAGGAGCCCGTTTAAAGTTAGAGGAGCAGTGGCATTAGAGTAAGTGGTAATGCAAGTCTCTTTTGAATCAAGCTCTATTGGTACCGTTTATCAACGCCGAGTCTTTTGTGCTTGTCATTTATGATGTCGTCAAGTTTTGGGACCTAATGATGTATTTGAAATGTGTAAACGAGTTTTCTTGACGTAAAGGATGTTTGTAGTGTCGAATGATGTTAGAAACTGGTTTTATCAAGTTTAAATATGCTCTATGATGATTTAGTGTGTTTTGAGTTAATGACTTGGTAAAAATATGGTTTTAGTTATTAAGTTGCTGGATAGTTCCAGCTCCCGTGTAATGTCGCACCGCGGCAAATGGTGTCGCGCCGCGGCATAAAGCGTGATTTGGTAACAGAAAGGCAGCTAAACATGGGTCAAAATTCCATTGTGTGTCGCGCCGCGACCAAAGGAGCCGCGCCGCGGCAATTCCTTTGTCTGGGCAGAAAATTAATTTTTTAAAAAAAAAAAAATTATCGTATAAAAGGCGTTAAAAGCAGCAAAAGCTATAGATGGTCTTAATGGCCAAAAGTTTGATGGTAAAGAATGACGTATTGAAAAAGCTCAGATTTGGAACTGAAAAACGGATTGAGCTAACCATGAAGGAGACCAAGGACAAATACAAGGACCAAACCCTATATTCAAAGAATCCAGGTAATTCTGGATCCGATGAAATCTTTAGAGAATATCTTGCTCCGAAGTCATGTTAAAAGCTTGCTGAAAATTTTTATTCATCAACTTTCGAACTTAGAAATTCCAAAATATCATCATAAATATATTCGATATTTCTGAAGATATTTTCATAAATATTATCGTCCGAAATTATATACCTCTTCGTGCTATCTGTATTACATTATATTGGAAACTTCTGTAAAATCTAAGTATAAATTATGAATGAATTCTGAAGAAGTGTTGGGAATTGAAGCATGAGTTAGTATAATATAATGACGTCGGGCCAACGTGATTATATTACAGTAAATCATGCTGAGTTTCTAATGGGACGTGATAAAGGTTCACAGATCATATCCTCATCATGAACCATGTTACATAACTCTTTCATTCTATTTAACCTCTAAACATATCAAGAAAATATTTTTCTTGATGATTCGGTCTTTTTCAGATATTCTGGTAATTTGACAAATCAAATCGTGTTATTACCTTTTCTTTCTACTTTGTATATTATGATCATTCGAAACTTCATACCTACGAATTCTGGACCATTATTCGCTTGACTTGAAGTCGGGAAGAAAAAACAAAAGCACGGAGCTCCGACATATAAGGGAAAATATAAAGCCCGATAACAACACGAAAATTACAAACCGTGTATATCAATACGTATTGCAACGTAAAGACACAGGAGAATTAAAAACATTATAACCCCAAGGGAATAGTAGAAGAAAACAAATTTCTCTGGTGGTAAATGAAAAAGAAGAATGACTGTATATGTGAAGACCCGTCCTAATCCATCCGGACGAAGTCCATATCGATTATAAACGATTCACAACAGTTGATTACATCGCGAGGTACTTGACCTCTATATGATACATTTTACAAACATTGCATTCGTTTTTGAAAAGACAAACTTTCATTACATCGAAATTTGACAGGCATGCATACCATTTCATAATATATCCAACTATAATTGACTTGATAATAATCTTGATGAACTCGACGACTCGAATGCAACGTCTTTTGAAATATGCCATGAATGACTCCAAGTAATATCTATAAAATGAGCAAATACACAGTGGAAGATTTCTTTCGTACCTGAGAATAAACATGCTTTAAAGTGTCAACCAAAAGGTTGGTGAGTTCATTAGTTTAACTTAAACAATCGTTTCCATCATTTTAATAGACCACAAGATTTCAGGTTTCCATTTCTCATAAACATACGTCCCATGCATAGAGACAAAAATATCATTCATATGGATTGAACACCTGGTAACCGACATTAACAATATGCATATATAAGAATATCCCCATCATTCTGGGATCCTCCTTCGGACATGATATAAATTTCGAAGTACTAAAACATCCGGTACTTTGGATGGGGCTTGTTGGGCCCGATAGATCTATCTTTAGAGTTCGCGTCAATTAGGGTGTTTGTTCCCTAATTCTTAGATTACCATATTAAAAAGGGGCATATTCGATTTCGATAATTCAACCATATAATGTAGTTTTGATTACTTGTGTCTATTTCGTAAAACAGTTATAAAAAACAACGCATGTATTCTCAGTCCCAAAAATGTAAAGAGTAAAAGGGATCAAATGAAACTCACGCATATAAATATTGTAAAACAGTTAATAAAGCATTTGCATGTATTCTCAGCCCAAAACGTAAAGAGTAAAAGGGAATCAAATGAACTCACCTAATGTATTTTGTAGTAAAAATACATATGACTATATTGAACAACTGAACAATGCAGGGTTGACCTCGGATTCACGAACCTAAATCATTTGTATATTCATTAATACATATAATCGTATTCGAATGAATATATATATAAGTTTATTAATTACATTATTTTTATATTAATATTATATATTTTTAATTTGTATGTTTATTCAAATGGTTAATATTTTTATAGTTATATTAATATATTGATATACGTACTTGTTTGATACTATATTTAAAAATCGATAATTTGTTGTTTGTAAGTGTTTATATAAATAATTTTAGTAGGTTTTATATATATATAGTTATGTGGAGTTTTAATATAAGAGTAGTATATATAATTAATATATTTTATGTACAAAATATTTATTTGCTTAAAAGTGATAGTATTTGAGATCAATAAAGATAATGTTAATAATCATATTATTTAATATTAATACCTATATTGATATTAATATTATTAGTAACAACAATAATTATTATTATTATAATTGTAACTAGGGTTATGTTAACGATAATAATAGTTGATAATTACTACTTATATTAACGGTAGTAACAATAATAAGTAACATTCATAATGCTTATTAATAATAATTCAAATACTTAATAATAATAATAATAATAATAATAATAATAATAATATCTTAATCATAATAATGATAACTAATACTTATTTTAACATTAATAATAATAATAATTATAATACATGTGATAATAATAATAACTATAACTAATGATAATAATACAAATAACAATAACAAGAATAATAATTAATAATAATAATAATAGTTCTAATAATAAATGATACTTTACTTAAATAATATAATGTTAATAATAACAATGTTAATACTAATAATAATTGTTTTAATACTTAATGATAATAATGATCATAACAATAATGATAATATTAATAGTAGTAATAATAGTTATATTAGTAATCTTTATTTACATGATAACAATTTTAATTACTAATACTGGTATTAACAATAACCATAACAATAATAATAACAATAATATTCTTAATACTTAATAATAATGACAATAATAATAATTGAAATAATAATAATAAGGAATAACAACCTTTGAAGAAAGTCACAAAAAAAATGTCACTGACGGGACTCGAACCCGTGACCTCCCGCAAACCGACACATAACCTAACCATTCTGCCACTCCCTTTTTCCCGATTAAATACCCATTCTGTATTTATATATCTAATATATCTCTGTCCCTTCTTCTCCTTCCACAATAACTTTCGTTCAACTCAAAACCAATCCCTCAGCTTGTTAACTTATTTAGTTGTAGAATTTAGAATTGATTACGGAAATAATAAGTGGTAATTAAAAGAAAGAAAAAAAAATAAATAAAAGAAGTAGCTGTTGTCGCAGATATTAGGAAAAAAAATATAATGATTCCAACTTTGAGAACGTTTTAGATTAAAATTCCTAAATGAAATATATTCTAAATCGATCCTATAAACTTCCTGGACTCTCAATTTTATCCAAAACATCAAAACAAGATCGAATTTTAAGGAAGAACAAAGGTTGACTTTTTCGATTTAAAAACTTTGACCTCGAAATTCATACTCAATTTAAGGAATTGAGAGTTGAAACCTTGTTGAAAGATTGAACATCTGATTCCTAACACAATGGCATTATTACATTTTGAAGTTGTTTTCGAAATCAGGTTTTGAGAAAAATGAACATGAACAGAGTACATATCGAGTTGTTTTTTTTTTAAAGTTTACTTTACAGAGTATATATCGAGCTGTTGAGTAATTGATGTAGCAGAATAATTCACAAAGACTGTTTTGTGATGCAAGTATGTCGACAGCTTTTAAGCAGGTACCAAAATTAAAATAAAAAAATTACAAGGGATAGGGACTGCTAACAATATTCAGGCAGGTTGTTAAATCAAAGAAATAAACAACCGAAAAAAAATATAGTACAGCTAAGAAAAGTGCATCTACTTTGTACGACTTCAAACTGCTTTTGGATGTTATTGGATCTTGATTGAAGGAGTTTTGTAAATCAGATATAGTGTAATTGTTATGTGTAACAAAAATCGTACCATCTTTAATTTCTTTATATATTTTTATGTAATTAAATAAATATAAAAGTATATTAATAATAATAATTACTTCTAATATTATAAATAATACTAAAATTAATAGTACAAATTCTTAATATCAAGTATATTAATAATTGTTAATAATAGCATTAATTATATTATTAATAATAATATATAATATTATTAAGGATTTATAAATAAAAGGATAAGTTTAATAATAATTAATAAATATATCAATCATACATATCAAATTTTCATATTTATATATTGTATATTGGAAATAACAATATTACCAATACTGATATTAATATTTACATTAGTTTTGATATTAACAAAGATAATAATTATAGTATTAATATATCAACTATATTTTAGATTGTAATTCAATATAACATTTTATTGTTTATGTAATATTAAATGATTATATATTATATATATTATATAACAACTTATTGAGTACTAAATTTTATACATTTTACTATATTATAATATACATATGATCAATAATTATGTATAGCAATCATATATATATTTATATATATATTGATTCATTTTATTAACACTTTGTTATATCATTTTTTTTTTATTTTACCATTTTAAGTCTTTACAAAGTATTCATATATTATTTTAATTTATATTTCAAATTCAAATTATTATTATTATTATTATTATTATTATTATTATTATTATTATTATTATTATTATTATTATTATTATTATTATTATATATATATATATATATATATATATATATATATATATATATATATATACTTAGATTTATATTTATATATACATATTTATTTATACACGTTTGTTCGTGAATCGTCGGAAATAGTCGCAGGGTAATTGAATATATGAACATAGTTTAAAATTCTTGAGACTCAACATTACAGACTTTGCTTATCGTGTCAGAAACATATAAAGATTAAAGTTTAAATTTGATCGGAAATTTCCGGGTCATCACAGTATATATGGTCAATATAATAACAAGAATCAATACGGGATTGAGCATATTAACAAATCTTTTGAAAGTGTGAATTGAGGAAGAAAGTATAGAAGTGGTGAAGATAATGAGACGGAAGAAGCTAATTTATAGCAAAATTCCAGACACAGCAATTAAGGCAATTTTAATTTCCTTAATTACCGGAGAATCAAATCTTATACAGATTATAAAGATTTTCTTTAAATCCCTTGAATTCCGGAAATCAACTTTAATTATGTCAAAAGTTAAGGTAAACAGATATTTTCTTATTTCAAACTTTTACGATAGCTTCGTTTATACTCTTCCTATAATCAAATTGTTTTATCCATATTATTCAAAGGCGATAAAACGCTATTTTTCAACTCATATTCATCATTTTTGTTGTAAACAATGACGATCTCTATCAAATTTCATGACCGTGATTTTCACGAACTCCTCTCTGTTTTGTCTGCCCTAATATTGCGGCATAAACGCTCAAGGTTTAAATGAGCTTAATATTATTCGTAACACATTTCATGTATCCAATTTACTAAAAATACCTGTATAACATCATCATTTTGAATGACCTCCGCATTAATAATAAAATGCACTACATAGAAGAACCTATAGAAATTATGGTTCGCATGATTTAAACTCTTGAAACAAAACAATATTCTATCCGTTGGAATTCACGCAAGGCCCCTAGTATACCTGGGAACGTGAAGACCAAATAAAATGGAAATATCCCCACCTCTTCTAAACCGCCGATGCATCCGAGAAGTCTACTTGAAACTTCGGGACGAAGTTTTCTTTAACGGGGGGGTACTATAACAACCCTCACATTTCCATACTTGAATTGATTAATTTGCCTATAGGGTTGTTATCCATACGTAATATATAATTAAATTCGACGTTGATTAAATATTTATTTTTAGTCGACACGTTTTGTTAACTAAAGTTTATATATATTTTGTAAAATAACTTTAGTTAATATTAATGTTAATGAGTACTATATATATAAAACTACATGTAACATAATTATTAATTAAATGATAAGTTATTTTAATTAGTATTTATATTTATATTTGTAGCTAAAAAAATAAGATTTTTTTTATACAATTCAAGCCCATGAAATTTGACTAATACTTTTCTTGATTTTTTTCAAAAACAATCTTATCAAAAACATTTTCCACATTTTTTTCATTTTTCTCAAAATTGGCATTCTTGAAATTTTTATTTTATTATTTTTTTTCCTTTTTCACCTACCATTTTTACCTATAAATACTAACCTAAAACTCATATATTTTTCACACAACCCCTAAATCTTTCTCTCAAAATTTTGAAGAAATTTGAGATACTTTCTTTTCCTTCTTTTTATTTCATTTTTTATCTTTCGATTTACATAAAATAATATATAAATCGGATTAAATAGTTATAAATCATTAAAATTAGTAAAAATAATTTTTACATATTCTATTAATCACATATAAGTTATTAAATTCGAAATATTAATTTATATGTTGTGCTATATATTTTTTTTATTTTTGTTTCGGTTAGTATATATATACTATAAATCAATAAAAATTAGTATATGTACTTAAAAACTGGAAAAAATATTTTCATAACTTTAAATAAACATAAAAAGAATATTAGAATTGAAATCAAAATTTATTTCCTATTTTATATATATATTCTATATTTTAATCAAAACCGATATATATATATATATATATATATATATATATATATATATATATATATATATATATATATATATATATATATATATATATATATATATATATATATATAGATAAAATAGATATAAATGATATAAAATATTAAGATCAGTAAAAATTGTATAAAAATTAGTTGGAACTGTTAAGGAACATGTAAAAATGATTTTTAGAATTTTTGGAATATTATTTATATTTAATTATGAATTACTTATTAATTAAACTCAAAAACTATGAAAAATTTGTAATAAAATATTAAATAGTAATAAAAATAATTATAATATGTTTTTGAGATTACTATACTTTTATAAACAAGTGAAAATTATAAAAAATAAATAAATGGGTCGATTAGTATTATAATAGAATTTACTTTTGCATTATTCAAAACCGAGAGAAATAATAAAGAAAATACAAAATAAATACAAACGTGTATTAAATCTACTTTTATAAAAATTTTATATGATTAGTAGCATCACTAGATACTGTAAAAAAATATAAAAATTAATTTTTAATTGTTTTTCCTATTTATTTAATTATAGGCCTATTAGAATAGTTAAATAATTAGAAAACATTAAATAAATAATATTTTGATATAAAATTTGATTTAATAATTTTTATAACATTTTTACAGAATATAGAACCTATAAAAAATATAAAATTATTTATTTAGGTCGATTTGATATTTATTACCTAATTAATTTTGATTTAATCTAAACCAAGAACGTATGCAAAGAAAAATGGAAATAAATATAATTACTTGGAAAAATTATTTTTGTAAATGTTTCCACTGATTCATATGCCTAACTAGAGTTATAAAAATTATGAACATAATTTTTAGGTGACTAATGGAATTAATCAACAAATTAAATCGTATATGTATATAATTCGGCTAAACTAATTAAATACATATAAATACATTAATATTATATTGTTACTATTATTATAAAACATCAAAATAATACTTATAATAACTAATTAATTCCTTTCCCTATTATACATACATATACTTTATTAATTCATAAAATCCAAAAATATATATAATAATAAACCTAAACTTATATACACTTAAATAAATAATAAAGATAATCGAATTATTAATACGATAACAATAAACTTATTAATATCATATTATTAATACATAAACATGTCGTATTTCTATACGCACATAATGGGTGAAGGTTATGATCAAAAGATAACGTATCACTTATACGAACTCACCGCTATTTACCGTAAAGTGGATGATGTCTAGATTGCCATAATGGGAATAAGGTTTTGAATTAAACGAAAGGTTGTAGACTTATAGTCCAACTGAAAGTTCCTGACCCCCGGTTACATCTGGTCATCCCGACTTACTTAATAGCAACGAAGTTTGGACAAAGTTGTACAACGTCTTAATGTGGAGGATTATAACCCAAACTTTCTAAAACTATAAACCTGCTTTAAATGGAAACTTTTCAAAAGTAGAAACTCTTACTATAAATTGTCACTATTAATATAATCCTTATATTAATAAACATACTTTTTGTCTGTTAGAACATAACTGACTAAACGTTATATCTCTAGGTTGAGATCTCCGTTACTTACTTCCGTCATTTCTTTTCTTTGTGGATTATCTTCAACTGCTATTTAAGGTGAACTTCATAGCCCCACTTTTTACTGTTTCATAAATGTTTTACAACTTTTGGGGTGAGACACATGCTTGCTTTATAACTGTATTACGTTTAGACACAAGTACTAAATTGTTAACTATGCTGTCATGCTTTGATTCATGTTAAATCCCTACCGTAATATCGTTAATTGCTATGTTTAAATGCAAACTTAATTATTGTGAGTAGGCCTATTGAGAGTAACGTCTCTAACCATTCGACCGTTAGTCTTTGGTTACATAATAATGATTTCACGACACTGACAGTACAAGGTGTCGCAGGGTAAATTTTGTTTAGTAGCGATATTACAAACTGCAGCAACACTTTTAGATTGATATTTCTATATCAATCAACTTTAAACTAAATCTTGTGATCTATCATTATTATCAAAATCATTGTTTATGATAAACCTATGAACTCACCAACCTTTTGGTTGACACTTTTAAGCATGTTTTGTCTCAGGTACTTATATATTATGCTTCCGCTGTAGAACTTTGATGTACTTAGAAGTCAAGCCATGCACTGGGACCAGAGTTAACATCTGCGTCAATGTCGATTTTGACGGGGTGTTACATTGTATCAATTTTGGTTTTTTTTTTTCTCTGTTATGGCTATCGTTCGATAATATCAGATGAATATTTTCTTCTTTATCTGTTGCTGAATATTTGAGTTCTCTTCTTCAAGGAACAGTCGACCGATCAGGTAATATCTTATGCTTTGTACTTCTTTGTATTTCTTGAATTTTAATGCTTAATGATATTATTTGCTTAATGATATTATTTTAAGTAGAATGAAGTTTAATGCATAATGGATTATTCTTTTAGGAATTTAGTCTTTTAAGCCTCATAAATTATTGTTTATACCTGTCATTATTTTTCGAATTACTCAATTTGATGAAAGTGGTGAGTAGTTGGAGATGAATAATAAGTAAAAATCGCTCACTCTGATATCTTATGCTTTTCGGAATGTGAATGTATTGGTGTTGTTAAAATTGCGCAATCAGTGTGACTATGGCTTCATTTATTTTATGACAGGTTTTTGTTGAAATTTCTGATACAAATAGAGTAATATGGTATGGGTTCTGATTTTGCTTATAACTGTGTATTATAACCGTGTATGATTGCGTTTTTGTCAAAATATAGCTATTAAACATTTTTCATGAAATAATGTTGCTACAATCTGATATTACCTTTCACATTGGTGCAGGTTGTTGTATATCTACCATGCTGATGCAAAAGGTTGCTTAAAGGCAAAATCATTTTGTAAGTTTCTTATTTATTGCTCATTTTAATGTATTATTTCATCTTTGTTACATATTGATTTATTGCTCTATCCTTTTGGAATATATGTATTATTCCATCTCTAATTTACTTCTTTTGGTTTCGTTAGTTTGGATTTACAAATGCAGTGGTTGTTATGGCATAGAAGAATGCAACTATCATTTATAAAGAAGAAAATGTGATGTAAGTTAATACGATTATTAAATTTTCCATTTTATGGTTTGATTTAGACCCATTTTACATTTAATTTTGAAATTATACTGATGTTAGAATGGTTGTTTTGAATTGATTATTGTGACCATGTTATGATGCAATTCTCATATACATTTTTTGGTGTGTTACTAAAACATGTGTATTACCTTTTGAAGATTTCGTATATAGAGTGAAGATATAGTTTTTTGTTATGGAAGTAAGATTTTCATGAGGGTGTCAAGCTCCCTGCATTGACTTTTCTAAAGATATAACACTATGTTTAGTGTTTCTCATTTTTTATTTATGAAAAACTGAAGTTTGAATAATATTTAGACCGATCCTATAGTTTGATTTAGACAATTTTTTTATTCAACGGTTTGTTAGTGAAGTATTCGATTGCAAGATCTAATGGAGATGAGATGGAGATGATGATCGAATGCAAGGAAATATGGCTCTTCTATTTCTATGACATGCTTCGCTTCATCTATAGCAAAATCTAATGGAGATGAGATGGAGATGATGATCCATATACCTAAGTGTAAGTGGTAGTTCATGAATTTTTCGATTAAGAATCAAACACACACTTTGTTTGAAGAAAGTTGGTAATAATTGGGTAATTTTTTTGGTTTGAACATGGTTCATTAATTTTACAAAAATATTTACATTTTAGATACATTTTTCTCCTTTCTTTTCTCAACTTACGCAGGTTACTTATGAATCCCCTTTTGATCGTGCAGGTATTCTTAACTGCAGAGAATCTGTAAGATGTATGCCGAGACTTAGAAAATCCTGCAATACATACTTTTTTAGAGCTTTGTCTGCGAACCTTCGTTACAACTACAACCTCTTGTAAGATATATAGTGTGCTATTCTCCTAAAGCATCATTTCCTCGACTGATGAGAAAAGTAAAGTGTCAATTTTATTTTTGGCTAGAAAAGCTCTTAATAGCTTTAAAAATACGTACTTTGACCACGCTCTAAAATGACAGGATGATAGTTTGTGATAAGTTTCTTTGGACGATAAGTGTTCCACTTCAAACCAACTTGGCATCTTTCAACTTGATAGTTAAATATACCGAACCATCTATTTAAAGACATATACTATTTTGGACTTTTAATTAGTTTATGAATGTTTAGGGCTTACTGCATGTTTTCTTTTTGAATTGTTTTGATGTAAATGATTTTTTGGGTATATCAACTTCTGTCAAATGGAACAAATATGAACGTATAAAACTGCCTGGTGTGATATTCTTTCCAGATACTTACAAATTTGAACTACCTTGATATGCATCTTTATATGATCTTTCACATATTTACTTTTTTTTAGGTAGGAGAACACCAAGGTGCATACAAGGTTAGATTTCTAAGCTTTTTTTTTTCCCTTTTCACTTGGCAAATAACGCCTTTTTTATTTCAATAATCTCATCATTTGATAAAATAACTTGATATATGTATCTATATTTATACAAATTAGTTTTTGGGAGTGTACGATTAAGACCACAGAACAATGGGGAGCTCTCAAATGACGCTGATTTTGCTGATTGTGTCGAATTGTTGCATGAGGTATTATGTTATCATGTTTTCTAACTTATGTTGGTAGAGATTTTGCTTGAAACTTCATTAATCAAACATTTTGATGGTATTATTATTTCAACTTAAACGGTAAAAAATAGAAGGAATAATTGGTATTTAGATACATTTGAATTTGATGTTCTTACTGAAATTTGCATCACATAAGCGTGTTTATGAAGTTGTTGCAAAACCTGTTGTAGAGGTTTTGATCACAGCTCTGTTAAAAATTTGCCGTTTAATGAAAGTATTGTGAACAGAATTGTGTTTTTCTGTTGTGCAGAGTGTTCTTGACGGATATAATGGAACGGTTATGACATACGGGCAAAACTTACATACTTGGACGACTTGGGGATGAAGATACATATGCTCTTGGAATAATGGTTCGTGCAATGGAAGATATTATACTGAATATCTCCAGAAACCGATTATATATACGTGTCCTATTTACAGGTTCTTTTTATTTCCTTAAACAATTATACCATGCATCCATTAAATGATTAAAATAAATATAGATTAACGGGTGAGATGTATAATTTGGTACTTGCAGTTATATATCGAGACGATACAAGATCTTCTTGATCCTACTAATGACAATGTATCGATATCGGAGGTATGTTCTATTTTCAGTTCTCATTGTATTGGAAACCTTTTTTATTACTATTTACTTAAAATTTGATTAAATTTTAGAGTGGCTTGCAGTGGATAAGTATTTAGTTTTTAGTGTAGGGTTGACTTAGTCATCTGATTATAGGTAAGTGTTAATTTTACTCAATATAGTCGTTTAGTTATTGAATTTAACAGCTGATAAGAAAAAAATGCCCAGAATTATGATTAATTTTGTATTTTGTGTGAACAACTTATTTATAGTTATTGTTTGTTTATTGAATGTAGTTAATGAAGATGGTGAAGAAGTGATTCTAGGCATGCCAGGAGCATGGGCTGATGATAATTTAGAAGCATGGGCTGATGATATTATAGAAGTTGCTGATCATTGCACTATTAAAATGGTGGACTTCCTGTAAATTATTCAAAAAGTTTTTAATTTTTTGACAGAGTGATGTTTTGGTCGACCTGACTTGACCCGTTTAAGAACATTGATCTCATCCTTTTCTTTTGTGTATAGTATAACCGGTCAGTAAAATAATGATTGAAAGTTTGTATGTTTTTGGAAGTTATAATTGTTTTTGGTTGTAGTTTGTATGTCCATAAAAACATCAAGTAAAATGTGCTGTCTAAATCGATAACTTGCGTTAAAATCACATAAACCTTAGAGCAGCAACGCGTGAACCCTCAATTCTTGTTAATAACTTCAACACTCTCTTTTATATGTTGAGTTGGTATTTTTGTGGTTATTGTTGTTGTATATGATGGGTTCATTTTTCATGGCAGTATAACAACTGCCTGCAATCTACCATACGTTTTGAATACTTTATTAACTTCACCCTTTGAAGTCCTGAATGTCATATTTTAACATAGGCTAAAAAATTGAGTTTTTTTTTTTTTTTTTTTTTTTTTTTTTTTTTTTTTTTTGTAAAAGTAACATATACACAAGGTGGTCATGTTATTATGTATGTCAAAATTACTTACAAGAGATTATCAGGCCAATCCTAATAGTACGCCCTCGAGGTGTGCCCTCACATTTGCCCTCGAGGGCATCGTTGGCATTCTCTTGTCCTAGGCTTGCCCTCAACCGCGCTCATATGGTTCGTCTGGACCCATTTCCTCACCAAGCATATTGGAGGACGGCATAATCTCTCTCTTGATATATTAATGCAATATTAATATGTACTCACAGCCTTTTCACTTGTACCTTTATTTATTTAATTATTTTTGTGTGGTATGTAATGAGGAGTGAATATGTCATGGTTGGTAGTGGTGTGTTATGGGAATGTCATGGAAGGAAGTGGTGAGGAAGTGCAGAGAGAAAACTGATGTGACGCTGGTGTGAAAGTAAGGTAGTATGTCATGGTTGATAGTGGTCTGAGGAGATGATTTTTTATCTTATATTCCAAATTTTTAATCAGAACAAATGTTGCAACTCTATGATTGGTTCCGTATATACAGTTAAGAATGAAGATAATAGGGAGTTTTACATAATCAAAGAAGCATAAAAGGATTCTTTCATTTGACTTGTTGAAACGATTATGTGATTTCCTAAATTAACAATAACTATGTATTAAAATAGTTGTATACATTGCGCTGTTAATCTTTTGGGGTTGATTTTCAAGATAATGCAAACTATTATCAATGTGTGAATTGATGCTAAGGGAAAACTTGAGCGGAAGTTTTGCTGGAATACTCCATATATGTCAATAATAATACTTCATCCGTCTCAAAAAACATGTTCAACTTTCTATTTTTGTTTGTTCCAAAATTATTGTCATTTTTTTCTATATAACCGTTAAATATCATTAAAGTTTCAATTATGTCCATTTTAATTTTGAAAATTTAACTTTAAATATATCAATTAATTCATTAGTTACTCTTTATAACCTCATTAAATGAAGGGCAAACTAGATAATTCATTATCATTATTATATCTTAAATCTAAAAAAAAGTCAAATATTGTAGGAACGATTAAACGGTATTAATCGATCTAATCTTCAATATCGAGTGCGGAATTACTCGATATTGGGTTTTATATCAAAAAGACTCGAACAATCAATGATCTTACGTTAATAAACGACTTTAAATGTTTAAGATCAAACCAACAGAGTGCTAGAACAACTGGAGATCGACAGCTAGGGATTGATTGAAATTCATGCACTACCAAATATGACTGTTTTTTTTATGTAGGAAGTATATTTTTTTGTTATCTTTATTTAATTAACTAATTTTTGTATGTCTTTTCAATAAACTCGTGATTTTGAGTTACTAATGTAATTCAACTTGTTTCGCCTTTTGTTTGTCTTCATGCAGCCCCATCTCTATCCTACACTTTCTTTCCAGGAAACTTACAATCTACTATCTATCTATTTTTAGATAGCAGACGATGGATACGTTCATATTCTATCTCTATCTTAATATCACTTCTCACTTTATTAATAAATAAATTCATCAACAAATAATAATCCTGATATATGTTGAATCTCTCTCTCTCTCTCTCTCTCTCTCTCTCTCTACATCCTACAGATTCCCTTCATTTCATGTTTTCAAAATAATCATATCAATTTGTTTTCTTTCAAGAATTTTCCGAAATCTCACATAATAATAATTAAATCTCCTTATAACCAAAACCCATATCAAATCTTCAAGCAATTTCTCCAATTCAATCTTTAATACGCTCCAAGTTGGTACCTTTTTTTAGGAAATTTGCATTTCCATCTTTCATGGTGTAGTAGGATATATGACAATGAATTGAATCTCATTTGTTGTGTATCGAGCCTGAAACTTGTTTAATTTGATTCTTGATCTCATATCTCGAAACCCCATTTTCCCAATTTGATCTGGAATAAGAAAATTGAGGTAAGTTTTGATTAAATTAGGGCTACACTGCTCTGCCATTATAATAAAAAATAAATTTTTATTGATAATGTATATGTATATATTTTTTTATATGTAGAAAATGGATAAGTACGAGCTTGTGAAGGATATAGGATCTGGAAATTTTGGTGTTGCAAGGTTGATGAGGAACAAAGTTACAAAAGAACTTGTTGCTATGAAATATATAGAAAGAGGACATAAGGTATATGCGATTTTCCTAGTATTTTTAATTTAATTTAACTATTATTTTTTAATGTTGTGTGGCTGATAGAATTGTTCAAACATGCTTGTGATTGTTAAAAGGAACGTTTTTTTAAAGTATTTGATTAATTATACATCTATGCCCCACTTGTGATTTGATAATTGATATTGATATTGATATTGATATTGATATTGATATTGATATTGATATTGATATTGATATTGATATTGATATTGATATTGATACTGATACTGTAATTGATATTGATAATATTAATATTGATATTGATATTGATATTGATACTGATACTGTAATTGATATTGATAATATGATTAATATTAAAATAGTTATGTGTTTTTAATCAATAGATCAATAGATAAATATTAATGTCTTATAGGCTGAATTCCTGAATATTTACTTGTTGTTTGTGTAGATTGATGAAAATGTTGCTCGAGAGATAATAAATCACAGGTCGCTTCGGCACCCTAACATTATTCGGTTTCGAGAGGTAAGTAGCCTTTAGTTGTTTTTTTTTTTTTTTGAATATGATTCATCACGTATAATTATCTGGTCCGATAGGAATTGCGACATTTACTTGTCTTGGTAAAACACTTTTTGGTCCGATCTTTATATCTCAAACGGGTCAAATAAAAAAGTTTACTATAAAGGGAATGGGTTAAATGGCTAGGAGCGTTTAAAGTTCATCTAAGTGTACTTTTAGTGCATACAACTTCCAAATGTCGTCTTTTAGTATATTTAAACTATATAATTTGTTGGGTCCTGTGCTTATAATCATGTTGGTGTATCTATAGGTCGTACTCACTCCGACCCATCTTGCTATTGTGATGGAGTATGCTGCAGGAGGAGAGCTTTTCGATAGGATTTGCAATGCTGGAAGATTTAGTGAAGACGAGGTCTAATATTTTAAAAATATCTTCACATTATTTAAATTTTTAGCCACTCTTCTTTTATGGTGTTATCTGTCGATATTTCAGGCAAGATACTTTTTCCAGCAGCTTATATCAGGAGTTCACTACTGTCATTTTATGGTAAAAGAAGCTTTTGAAAAGATCAACTCTTACATGATAATATATAAATTTGATTAACTCATGAATAAATCTTTTTTTTCAAACTATTGAAGATATGATACTTAAGTATTGACCTTGTGCAGCAAATATGCCACAGAGATTTAAAGCTCGAGAACACTCTATTGGACGGTAGCCCTGCACCACGCCTGAAAGTATGCGATTTCGGCTATTCAAAGGTGTTTTGTCAATAATAGTACATTTGAATTTGATTGTAATTTATTTATATAACGAGATGATAATTGCCTTGATTCATTTGCAGTCATCTCTGCTTCATTCGAGACCCAAATCAACAGTTGGAACTCCAGCATACATTGCCCCTGAGGTTCTTTCTCGTCGAGAGTATGATGGCAAGGTAAAAGTTTTAAGCTTTCAATAATATATGAAAGTGTTTATTTGAAATGGCAAATGGGCTTTTTGTTCCAATAATATGAACGCGTGAAATAGGAACGCTTTCATGTTTTTTTTTTTTTCCAACTAAATTGATGATGTGATTTTGTGAAGATATATTTATATAAAGCTTTAAAAGAATACTCGTATTACAGTATTGTTTTATGATAAGAAATTGTCATTTGGTGAATGTATGTATGGGAAATCAATTGTATATGTATATTTCTAAAGATACAGTGTTTATTTTATTTATTTGTTTTTTAAATAAAATCATCATATATGTTTCATTTAAACAGCTGATTTTCTGATTATAACAACGTTAAGTAACTGAAGCATATTTAAACAGTATTTCATTAAATTTGTTTTTGTTGCCCATGACCCATTTGGTCGACATATAAATTTGAGGTTCATAAAAAAAGAACTACCATTATTTTCCAATATTTTTATGTTTGTGACATTTGGTTTTTTTGTCAAATTATGATTTTGTGTTTGTTCAGTCGGCTGATGTCTGGTCTTGTGGAGTTACACTTTACGTGATGCTCGTGGGAGCATACCCTTTTGAAGATCAAGAAGATCCCAAGAATTTTAGGAAGACTATTCAAGTAAATAGCTAAATTTTAAAATTTATAATACGGAGTAACTTCTTTTATCTTATACGTTGACTTTGAGTTTTGGTTTGACTTTTACGTTTGACAGCGAATAATGGCTGTGCAATACAAGATCCCAGATTACGTTCACATATCTCAAGACTGTAGGCATCTCCTTTCTCGGATATTTGTTGCCAATGCTTCAAGGGTACGTCTCTATTTAAATTTATGATTTTTATTCAACTTTTAATTGGCTTAGCTTTAAACAACAAGAACTTTTGACTAAGGATTTGGTCAATGCATTGTCCACTTCCAATGCTATGGATGCTTGAAAATTACAAGTCAACATGTCTGCTAATGCTACCACCTACTTTGTTTACACTTAAAGTCGAGTTAAAGATATGCAACATATAACAATTACTTTTGTATATTGTGTGCCTGAAGTTAACTACTTGGACTATGATTGCTTTATTTTTCTTTCAATTATCTTCATGTGTGGGCCCGAGCTCAATCCTGTTTGTTGGATGAGATGAGTAATGGGTCAAAGATGGGTGGGTGGTTAAATCGATATAATATTGGACTATTGGTATCATGGTATGTATTGAAGGTGGATTGGGTCAACCCAACAACCATTTTGTACCTTTTTAATGAATTTTATAAGTAGTGAATATGTTTATTATGATTAACTGTAGTACTATCATAAGTAATACACTAATAATAACATTGATTTCAAAGTTGTTTTTTTTTTAAATACTTGTGGATTTTTTACCCACTCGAACCTTTTGGCCCATTTTTACTTTGAATTATTCTTTAAAATCTAAATCTCACCTATTAGAGCTACATACAACCCAAATTGATTCATATACGTATATATGGGTTGAGATTGTCATCTGTAATCAACGTATAAGTTCAGTCTTTCATTATTACCAATATCTTAATGTAGCTTTTCAAATACTCCATTTTGTTGCACTTCACTTTAATTTCTTGAGCCGAGATTATCTGATCCCAAATCTTTTTGCCGATTGAATTTACATGATCATGTCTATTTTGACTTTTTATGACATCTTTTGAATAAAGTTTGACCTTTTCTTTTCTTTTTTCCATAGAGGATTAGCCTAAAAGACATTAAGAGCCACCCATGGTTCTTGAAGAATCTGCCAAGGGAATTAACGGAAGCCGCTCAAGCTGCGTATTACCGTAAAGAAAACCCGACATTTTCAGCACAAAGTGTGGAAGAAATTATGAAAATTGTTGAAGAAGCAAAGACTCCTCCTACAGCCTCTCGTTCAATTGGAGGTTTCGGGTGGGGCCAGGAAGATGATGACGATGATGACACGGGCGAGGCTGAACCTGAAGATGATGAAGATGAATACGACAAAAGGGTCAAAGAAGCTCATCAAAGTGGAGAAGTTTGTCTTACTTAAACAGTCTTTTTAGTTATTCGGTTTGTAAAAAAAAAAAAAGTCGGTATTGCTTATGTGGAGTATAATAATTTAAGTATGTAGAACTCTTTGGCATGTTGGTTGATGAGACTATTTAGATGTCTTAATGCTATTTTGTACTTGAAAAATCTGGTTTGGGTCCTTAAATTTTCCACAACGAAACCTCTCTTCACCTCTTGACGATAAACTTCTCTACAACGAACTCGAAAATTATCACTGTCTCTCCTCTCCTCTAATCACGCCTCAATCGATGTACAATGTCGTATTTTTGACAATCAACAGTCAACTTTGTCCACTTGCTAAATAACGAATCTTTCGTTCGCTGATAAACTGGACGGCATTTGTGGTATTCTTCAAGAACTTGAAACCAAAACGATGCTCCTATACCAAATAAATTTGAATAGTGTCAACGATATATATATATATATATATATATATATATATATATATATATATATATATATATATATATATATATATATATATATATATATATATATATATATATAGTTTCTATTAAAATCCTAAAATGATGATGTCATTATTAGACTAATTCCTTTGTTAAGAAAAATCAAAAATAAAAAGAAAAAAATCTAAGTATGGTGGGTGATGTCATTAATTTAAATAATTTTGAATTAAAATTAAATCTTAATCTAAGTATCTAAGTATGGTGGGTGATATCATTAATTTAAATAATTTTGAATTAAAATTAAATCTTATTAATTAATTATTATTATTAGATCTTATTAATTAATTATTATTATTAAATCTTATTAATAATTATTTTAATTATTAAAATTAAATAATTTTGAATTATTTTAATTAATTATTTTGAATTGAGTACGAGAAGGTATAAAAGCTAGGCAGAAGGAAACAAATTCTAAATTTATATTTTAATTTACAATTTTAAAATAAAATGACAATCAATATTATCTCTTATGATTGGATGTGGATTGTTTAATATCATTTTAGGTGTTTGATGAAATTTTTAGCTGACGAGTTTCTTAGTCGGACTCTGTAGTTCCACGGGTCATTAAACTAAATAACTTTAGCATTTACGTTCACTTAATACCTAAAACATATCATTAAACTGTTTCGTTTAAACAAACTCGTGGTTCCACGGGTCATTTCACTAGTATATATATATATATATATATATATATATATATATATATATATATATATATATATAGTATCTGCGGTTCTTTTATGACCTAGAACTTTAATCTACGTACTTTTAAAAATCAGGAGTTTCAACAGACAATCGAAGTATTAAAGAAGAAGAAGGAGGAGGAGCTTAGAGCTGAAAGGGGTGAAAGAAGGTCTAAGTTAAGTAATTTGTACCACAAAGTTTGTAATGCAGATTTGGGGATCGATGGCTTAAACATGAAATATAATTGTTAAACCTTCACGGTTTAACCCGAAGAAACTTCTCGGTTCAAGATAACAAGAAAACCTTCACGGATTCTTTATTCCACGTAACAAAATATTAATAACAAAAATCTGAGTTTTCAAAACTACTACGTAACAAACAAAGAATATAAATATTGGAGGGATAGCTAAACAATAGGAGATAGAAATATAAAATAATACGTGGATAAATTTAAGAGATAAACAACTCCTAGTCAAACTCCAAGTTAATACTTATCCTTGACCTCTTTTAATTTTGTTGTTTCCAGCATCCATCTTCACGAAAAAGACTTCCCAATCATTGGGCCAAATAAGAACTTGGCCTAGTTCACTGTTGTTAGGCACGGACCCAACGTCAACATGGCCCAAATATACATCATCCTCTCCTTCTTCGAAAAGACTCGTCCTCGAGTCTGCAACTTCAAGAACGGTAACATCGAAATAATTCTCAAGAACTACACGAATAATGTATTCTTCATTGGAAGTGCTAAATATTGCAATAGGGACACGGTCCTCAACACCAATATTTTTCAAGCCCGCATCAATGTTTTTGAAATCGGCTTCCAAATCAACATCTTCATTGCACATGTTGGTGTCTTTATTAGTAACTACCTCAAACTCACTTTCATCACCAGATTTAGAAAAAGAAAAAAACTCTTCACCATCCGTATCATAGATTGGTTCTGTATCATAAATGGATTCGCCATCCTCACCATCTATATCATAGATTGGTTCAGAATCTTCATCCAAAATAGATTTCGAAACGTATTCCGGATTAAAAATTTCTTCAACCTTCATACCAATGGTCCGAAAGGGATCATCATGATGGTCCCGTCTAAATCCGATCGACGCATCAACAAATGGATTCATACTTTTCCACCGGTTCATTGTTTGATCCGAAGCATAGCGTTCATCATATTTATGATGTCGGCCCAACTCTAATTCTGCTATCCTTCGTTGCAAACGCTTAATTTCAGCATCACGAGGATCACTATCACTGCCTCTCTCGGCGAATCTATGACTCGTTCCCCTGTAATACCAACCACTCTTTTCTTGTTTAGCCATGCCTGGAATTTGATACCACATAATGCAGATTTGGGGATCGATGGCTTAAACATGAAATATAATTTTTAAACCTTCACGGTTTAACCCGAAGAACCTTCTCGGTTCAAGATAACAAGAAAACTTTCACGGATTCTTTATTCCACGTAACAAAATATTAATAACAAAAATCTGAGTTTTCAAAACTAACAAACAAAGAATATAAATATTGGAGGGATAGCTAAACAATAGGAGATAGAAATATAAAATAATACGTGGATAAATTTAAGAGATAAACAACTCCTAGTCAAACTCCAAGTTAATACTTATCCTTGACCTCTTTTAATTTTGTTGTTTCCAGCTTCCATCTTCACGAAAAAGACTTCCCAATCATTGGGCCAAATAAGAACTTGGCCTAGTTCACTGTTGTTAGGCACAGACCCAACGTCAACATGGCCCAAATATACATCAGTTTGTTTTTTTTTTTATTAGTTTAGTTTTGTTTTGGTAGTTGTTTCTAGGCTCTGACATATTGTTGTATGCCAAAGCTGGGCAGAAAGTTCTATTGAAGGCCCTGTGATGGTGAAATGGCAAATCCAGAAAGAAACAGACAACCGAGCAGCTTTACAAGCATGTTGATGGCGCATGGACGGAAGCTGAAGTTAAAGCAATTAAGGTAGTATCATTTTATTTTTCACTTTAATATCAAATTGCAAGCACTGTAGTGATCGAGGGAATCAAAATATCACACGATTTTTGTCTTCTACGTATATGTTCAGTTAGCGGTTAATTAATGTTATTAAAAAAAATTATAGAGTACAAGTAAACTGATTATGTAGAGTTATTAAGTTAGATGGATTCTTTACTTAACCGAGAAAACACACACACACACACCCATTCATCAGTAATTATGTAAGTGAGGCCCAATGTATTAGGGCCGGTTCCGAAAATTTAAGGGCCCGGAACGAGGTGAAAAAAGGCCCCTAGACCCAAACGAATAATATAAACTATTTAAAAAAAAAAGACCCTTTCGGTCTTGCTAGAATACTAGTGAACTTTGATTTCTTTTTATCTAGAGCCTTTGATTGTTGTTTTTGAGCCAATTGTACTTTGTTTTCGTTATTTTAGTTGTGTTTCCCTAATTATCTTGTTTATTAAATCAAAAATTATGTTCGTATATATACAAAAATTGGGCCCCAGAAAATCATGAGCCCCGAGCGGTTGATCACCTTGCTCCCCCTCCGGGCCTCCCCTGCAATGTACGTTGGGGTTATATGCTTTCTCTGTCAAATCATGAATTATATCTGGATATTGGAATGCAAACTAAATGCCACTTGATAGTTTCTGGTGATCTTCCATAATACGGGGCAACTAAATTTCATTGTTAGTTAGTGCCCTCATGAGCTTGGCATGTGATGTGATTGAACGGAATTTAGTTAACGTCCATTAGAGTCATGTACCAACCGTGCAACAATTTCAAATATTAGGATCATCATCCATGTCAAAAAATTACTTTAGGTCCTCCATGAAATTTTAGATAAACATTAAGTACAAATGGCGTAATTTTGTCTAAAAGTAAAGTTACTTGCATACAATTAGCGTCCGTTCTCATTTTTAACTCGGATTAGTTTAGTTAGTTTTTAGGTTTGTTTTAGATTGTTTAATTTCGAGTCCTAACGATCATCGGTTTGTTGTATTAGTTTAGAAGATCCTTCACGTATTGATGAAAACATTCTAATTTTATTAGTAATTGTTATTATTGCTTTTTCATCTATTGATGAGAATACGGAGTTTTTTATGTTATCGTTATTTTTGTCAAAATAAAAAATGAAAAATTAGTAATCGTTGTTTAAGCAAAAAAATAAATAAAATAAAAAAACCTTATGCGCATAAAGTACAAGTATCATTATTATTGCTTTTTATCTAACAGAAGAAAGTAACGATACAATAATATGATACAGAATTCTTAATAAACATTTTAATAATACGAGTATTTATTAGACGTGTATATGGCATATATTGTGTATTGATAATGTAATATTTGTTATAATTTAGGAGTTTATAACATACCTTCAGTAACTTATTATTTGGATATTATTTTAAGAAGACGAATGAGAGAATGGGTAAAATTAATAATTTCAGTGTATCAATCTTACATACATGTACTGCATATTTATACTCCTTAAAGATACTATTGCTAGTCACAATTCACTATTGCTAGTCACAAATCATCAAATGCATTTAATGCATTTCACTGTATGTATACAGTTTGTCGACCATACATATTTGACTTATAACACTCCCCCTTGGACGACAATTTTATTTTATTAAGATCAACTACAAGTTACTGCCTCGTTAAAAACCTTGCTAAAGAAAAACTCAGTGGGATAAAAATTTTAGCTAAGGGAAAAAGAGTGCAGCATAGAGTTGACTCCCCCTCAAGTAGATATCGCTGAGTCGTCACATTTTTGAACTTGCCTCATGCCAATATTGTGAACGTGTGTTCTGAAGACAACAGTTGACAGTGCTTTGGTATAAAGATCAGCAGAGTTGTTGATTGAACGTATCTCATTTTAATCTGGTTGTCTTTTATGAGATCTTGAGTATATGAGAAAAATATGAGGTTTTCATCTGAATCTTTTATGTACAAGTTTAGCCCCTGTGATTTGTTACAGTCTCCTTCATGGTTTGCTCAAACCGTTGTTTCAATTCCTATTCCCTTTCAGTCCTTTTCTGAGCCTTACCAACGTACCATTCTTTTCCATCAAACTTATGACCGTTAAGACCGCCTATGGCTTTAGCGCCTCGTCAACATTTATATTTTGTTCTGTCACTTTTGATACTCTTCTTTTATTTGTACTATGCAAGCTGAATTATCTTCATAGATAGTTGTTGGGCTTTTATAGCGTTCTAGTCCACAAGAATCAATAATAATTTGTGTCATTGATCTCAACCAAACACATTTTCGAGTAGTTTCTTGTAATGCAGTCACTTCGTCATGATTTGATGATGTTGCAACAAGTGTTTGTTTTAAGAATGCAATGATTTTGTGGTACCTCCATTTAGGAATACATATCCAGTTTGAGATTTATCTTTATGAAGATTAGATATATGACCTGCATATACATAATCAACCAAATCTTGTTTTGAATCGTTAGAATAAAATAATTTTAAATCAGCAGTTCCTCAAGGGTATCAAAATATGTGTTTGATCCCATTTCAATGTCTTTTTTTAGGCGCTGAGCTGAACCTTGTCAACAAATTAACTGCAAAAGAAATGTCAGGTCTTGTACAATTTGTAAAATACATAATAGCCCCAATTGCACTAAGATATGGAACTTCTGATCCGTTGAGATCTTTATGATCTTCACAGTGATGAAATGAATCAGTGTCAATATTGAGTGATCTAACAACCAATGGTTTTGTCTTTAAAAATATTTTAAAATCTTTTCGGTATAAGTTGTTTGATGTACAAGTAAACCATTAGGCATATGCTCAATTTGCAATCCAAGGCAATACTGATCTCTTTATTTGTTCATATGATGTTATGATCATTGACATAAACAACTTACATATCCGGACATTGTTTTCTTAATAAGAACACATGCGCAAATAAGATTATTTGTATACAATTTTTCTTATCAAGTAATCACTTAATCGGGTATACAACATGCGACCCGATTGTTTCAACCCATATAAAAACATTTGTAATTTAATTGAGTACATTTCTTTGGGTTTTGCATTGGATGCTTCTGATAACTTGAATCCTTCATGTATCTTCATATATATATATATACCAGCAGTAACATCCATGAGATGCATTTCTAGATTTTTAGAAACTGACAGGCTGATTAAGTATCTAAAAGTAATTGCATCTATAACAGGGGAATAAATTTCATCATAATCAATTTCCGGTATTTGAGAAAAATCTTGAATTACAAGTTTACCTTTATACCTTGTAACTTCATTTTTCTCATTTTTTTTTCACACAAAAATCTATCTATACTCCACATGTTTCACATCTTTAGGTGTGAGAACGATAGATCCGAAAACTTTTCTTTTATTGAGCGATTCAAATTCGGCTCGTATTGCTCTTTTCCAATGATCCCAATCGTGTCTATTTTTCCATGACAGATTTTGGTTCTGGATCATCATCATTATTCATGATGTCATATGCAACATTATATGAAAATATCTCATCAAGATTTTTCATGTCATTTCGGTTCTATAATATTTATTTTTTTATTTTTATTTTTTTTGAACTTGCATAATTGATTGCAATTTCTGTATTAACATCATCAATCTCCTTTGTAGAAGGAGTATTGAATTGTGTTTCTTCTTGAACACTTTCTTTTACCTCATTATCAGCTGATTTTCTTTTTCGAGGATTTTTAATCTTTGGAACCAATTGGTCTCCCACGTTTCTGGCGTGGCAAAGACTCATGAGTGACATTATTGCCAGCTTTTGAAATTTCAATTCTAGCTGAAGCATTTATGTAACATCCCAACCCGTTATCCAACCGACAACGCTTATTTTTTTTTTTTAAATCAATCCAGTTTCAGGCATATGGAGCGCCGCTCCAAATAGGGGCGCGCCACTCCAAAGTGGTCTGTCCACTTTCTTTTTATGTTTGTTCTTAAAACACGTTCCGCAACACTTTTAAATGAAACAATTTATCATAACACGTCAATATAAGTAAAACTAAGAGTTTCCCACAATAAAATTGAGTTTTACAGCACCGGGCCCACATTGACCCAAATTACGACAAAGTGACCATTTCGACCCATTTTAGTTTAATACAATACATAGACCGATCATGGCGATTGGGAATACGCTACCCAATCCTAATCAAATCCAACATCACGTCTTCTAAAGCAAACTACGCAAGTCCACTAGTCCCGCACACTTACCCGAGCCATCCGCCACACAAATCTATAAAAATGTGAACAACGAGAGGGTAAGCTAACGCTTAGTGAATGCAATAATTATACACATACATATATAATATACCTACTTGCAAACACTTACACACATACCGCATACATGCTAGCAACACAATTAGCTTATAATCACAAGTACAAAGCTATAACCTTTAATATCACAAGCTAGCACAACAATAGCATATATATAACCCGAACAATATAATATGCTATACTACAACACAATAACCATGGTTAACCAATCGAACGAGGGAACGGTGTTTAAAGACCATCGGAGTTCATAACAACCATTAGTGCATTTAACACTTTGTACACTAACCCTACGGGTGGCATCTTAACACGTCGATACTTCACCCTGGGTGGCGTCTTAACACGTCGACACTTCACCCCGAGTGGTGTCTTAACACTTCGACACTTCACTCTTCATTTTACTTGAGGTGGCATCTTAACACGTCGATACTTCACCTCGAGTGGCGCCTTAACACATCGGCACTTCACCCTTCAACTTACTTGGAGTGGCATCTTAGCACATCGATACTTCACTCCGGGTGGTGTCTTAACACATCGACACTTCACCCTGGGTGGCGTCTTAACACATCGACACTTCACCCGTCATATTACTTTGAGTGGTGTCTTAACACATCGACACTTCACCCGTCATATTACTATGAGTGGTGTCTTAGCACATCGACACTTCACTCGTCACATGAAATGTGGTGTCTTAGCACATCGACACTTCACATCTCACGCTACAACAAATAAATACATTATTTACCTACGCATATAATTATTCCACTCACCTCGTGAACTCGAGCATTACAAACCATGCGCGAAATCCCCACCACACGCGACCAATCAAGATTTTACCTATAATACGCATATAGGTATACACATAATCAACATACAACCTCATTTGAACTCTCGACCCGCCCGAATGAACAACAAGTGCAAAATATACCCTTTTGCACTTTTAACGCTACCCGAAGGTCCAAAACTAACGAGACTAGTTCCAGCGTTCTCGAAATACCCAAATATGTCAACTTTAACCTTTAAACGCATACTAGCTCGTATTTTACACAAAACCCATTCCATGGTTGACCAAGTTTGACTTTATTGCTAAAACACCAAATTTTAACCTAAAATCACTTCTCGCGGGTAATTACATCAAAAGCATCATTTAACACTTAACAAAAGCGTTTAACATCCAATTAATCCCAATTAGTGTCATCCTCAATTTTGACCCAATTCAAATTGCTCATTTTGACCAAAGTCATAAAACGCCCCAAAATCACTAACGACTAGTGATTATATTTCCAAGACAACCACTAACACTTAAATCAAGTATTTACCTACTTAATTTACCAAAACTTGACTTAAAACTTAATTTGACACCGAATCAAGCTTACTTGTCCCGAAATACCCATTTGACCCGTTTTGACCTAAATTAGGGTTTACACCCAAAAACCAAGTCAACACATGAAACAACCCAACCCGTATTCCATACGATAATTTTTTTTTTTTTTGTAATGATACACATTTTCGCGCCAATAAAATATGTAAACCAATCCACAAGTTCCATTTAAACGTTCAACAATTTAAATGTTTACAAAAGGCACGAAGGCCATTAATTAAGTTCAATACAAGTTTGACCCACTACAACGATAGTTTATAATCCAAACGACCCCTTGAGCATGGTTTGGGACTAAACTACCCAAAACGTTAGGCCAACTTTCAAACTTCAACAAAACATCATCAAAGGCCACCTAGTGCCCGATAACCCCTTTGCCCTTATCCGCACCTGCAACTAAAAAGATAAACAACGAGAGGGGTAAGGTAATGCTTAGTGAATGCAATAATTATACATGTTCATATATAACCTACTTACTTGCAATCACTTACACAATACCGCATACGAGCTAGCTATTCGACAAACATGCAAACATCATGCATAAACTACAATCCACAATCCACAAGGAGCTAGTAACCGACAATAACATATAGTTCATAATTTAATATGCTAATTACGCAATCACACAACCATGGTTAACCAATAGCAAAAAGGAATGGTACTCAAAATTCCCATCGGTGTTCATAACAACCGTTAGTGCACAACACATATATCACCAACCCTTGGACAACACATATCCGTTCATAAGATCATTAGTGTACAACACATATAACACCAATTTGGACAACACATATCCATTTAATAAACCGTTAGCATACAACACATATATTGCTAAATTAGACAACACATATCCGTTCATAAATCGTTAGTGTACAACACATATATCACCAACTAGGACAACACATATCCTTACGAACAAATAAGCACATCATATACGTACAAGTATACTTATTCCACTCACCTTGTCACAAGGATGGTGATTTAGCACTTCCGAGCTTCAATGCAATGTACCTAAATCATTAAGTGCACATTCAATTTCACAACTAGTGGGATTAACCACAATACTTCCACTTGAGCATTTAATGACCCAATTTGCATTAAATGACTCAACTACTCACAACCGCCCATAAATGGCCAAGACTCGACTTTAATCACTAAGACTAGTGAATTAAAGTCTATTAACTTCAATTAACACAAAACTTAGGGTAATCCATACCCATTTCATCTAATTAGGTCAACTAGTACATTTGACCCATTTTATATTACTTAGACTCACAATCAAGTCAAACTTACCCATTTACACTTTTTTCATAAATCTTAAAGTGCATTAGTGACTAACAACACCAATTTTCACTTACAACCTCAAATCACAAGGCCAAAACCCTAAATAGTGGCTATTAGGGTTTCCTTACAACAACATAACCCAAACTCACCCATTTTACCCTCAAATGGGTCATACAAATCTCTAGTAACCCAAACCCTAGCCATTAACCAATTAAAACTTAAAACATAAAGTTAGAACTTACCAAGACTATCTTCTTGTAGCTAGTAACAAGGAGAACAACTTTAAATCTTGCTTCTAGGTTTGATTCACAAATCTCCAACTCCAAATCTCAAGATTAAACTAAGTGGGTTTTGTATTTTGGGAGAGAAATTGGAAATAAAATAGAAAAGGAAATGAAATAAATGAACTAGTGGTGGAGGTTTAATGCTCCCATCAGATCCACATGTTAAATTACCAATTTACCCCTTAAATTTATTTAATTTGAGCTAAAATCGAAGTCAGAACTGCAGAGGTGCCGCGACGCGGCCCATTTGTCGCGGGGCGACCTAACGAAGGAAAAATGACCCCTTTTAACTTGACTTCTGATCTGGAATTGATTTATATGCCGCGGCACGGACCCAATTGTCGCGGCGCGGCCTAAGGCTGTAACTGGACAGTTCGACCGATTTAAACAATTTTCGATTTTATTTGATTTGTACATTCCAAACCCGCTTCCTATATTCACCTAGCCTTCAACAATAGTCTCACAAGACTTAACGCTAACCAAACCCATGATTAAACTTATACATGCACACATTATCAAGTATACATATATATGTATATATACATATATATGTATATATACATATATATGTATATATACATATATATGTATATATATATATATATATATATATATCTACGCATATATTCATGCATTTGTGCATAAGCTAACGAGTTATAAACGTACAAATGATTAAGTGAGCACCTTTCGATACGTACGGGAAAACGGGATGTTACAACTCTCCCCCACTTGAATCGGAGCGCGTCCTCGCGATCCAAGCCGCATGACAAGAAGGAAGATAAACCAGCACAAACTCTTCGGGCTCCCAAGTAAACTCGGAAGTACTAAAGCATCCGGTACTTTGGATGGGGTTTGTTAGGCCCAATAGATCTATCTTTAGGATTCACGTCAATTAGGGTGTCTGTTCCCTAATTCTTAGATTACCAGACTTAATAAAAAGGGGCATATTCGATTTCGATAATTCAACCATAGAATGTAGTTTCACGTACTTGTGTCTATTTTGTAAATCATTTATAAAACCTGCATGTATTCTCATCCCAAAAATATTAGATTTTAAAAGTGGGACTATAACTCACTTTCACAGATTTTTACTTCGTCGGAAAGTAAGACTTGGCCACTGGTCGATTCACGAACCTATAACAAATATGTACATATATATCAAAGTATGTTCAAAATATATTTACAACACTTTTAATACATTTTGATGTTTTAAGTTTATTAAGTCAGCTGTCCTCGTTAGTAACCTACAACTAGTTGTCCATAGTTAGATGTACAGAAATAAATCGATATATATTATCTTGAATCAATCCACGACCCAATGTATACACGTCTCAGGCTAGATCACAACTCAAAGTATATATATTTTTGGAATCAACCTCAACCCTGTATAGCTAACTCCAACATTACTGCATATAGAGTGTCTATGGTTGTTCCAAATAATATATATACATGGGTCGATATGATATGTCAAAACATTTGCATACATGTCTATGGTATCCCAAGATTACATAATATATTAGAATACATGTATAATACAATATAAGTTAGCTAGGATATGATTTGTATAGAATTGTTAATATTTCCCGTAGCTACAAAAATCAAAAAATATCCAATCTTGTTTTACCCATAACTTCTTCATTTTAAATCCGTTTTGAGTGAATCAAATTGCTATGGTTTCATATAGAACTCTATTTTATGAATCTAAACAGAAAAAGTATAGGTTTATAGTCGGAAATATAAGTTACAAGTCATTTTTGTAAGAGGTAGTCATTTCAATCGAAAGAACGACGTCTTGATGACCATTTTGAAAAACATACTTCCACTTTGAGTCTAACCATGATTTTTGGATATAGTTTCATGTTCATAATAAAAATCATTTTCCCAGAAGAACAACTTTTAAATCAAAGTTTATCATAGTTTTTAATTATCAAACCCAAAACAGCCCGCGGTGTTACTACGACGGCGTATGTCCAGTTTTACGGTGTTTTTCGTGTTTCCAGGTTTTAAATCATTAAGTTGGCATATCATATAGATATATAATATGTGTTTAGTTGATTTTAAAAGTCAAGTTAGAAGGATTAACTTTTGTTTGCGAACAAGTTTAGAATTAACTAAACTATGTTCTAATGATTTCAAGTTTAAACCTTCGAATAAGATAGCTTTATATGTATGAATCGAACGATGTTATGAACATCTTTACTACCTCAAGGTTTGTGGATAAACCTACTGGAAAAGAGACAAATGGATCTAGCTTCAAAGGATCTTGGATGGCTTGAAAGTTCTTGAAGTAGAATCATGACACGAAAACAAGTTCAAGTAAGATTTCCACTCGAAATAAGATTGTTATAGTTATAGAAATTGAATCAAAGTTTGAATATGAGTATTACCTTATATTAGAAAGATATCTTACTGTAAATAAGAAAGATATCTTACTGTAAATTCGATCGTTCGTCTACGCTTGTCGGCATACGACTTTTGTCTATCTTGAGCCTTTTTCAAATGCTCTCGAATCACATCAATCTTGCTATTCGTCTCTAAAACCAAATCGGTACTCCCGATTTCCTTTTATCCCATTTCACCCCAACAAATCGGGGTTCGACACCTACGCCCATAAAGCATCTCATAAGGTGGCATCCCAACACTAGTATGATAACTATTATTGTACGAGAATTCCACCAAAGGCAAATGCTCGTCCCAACTACCACCAAAATCGATAATACATGCTCGTAACATATCCTCCAAAGTTTGATTCGTACGTTCGGTTTGACCGTCCGTTTGAGGATGATACGCCGTGCTCAACTTCAATTGCGTACCCATATCTTCATGAAACTTTTCCCAAAACCGAGATGTAAAACGAGTATCTCGATCCGAAATAATAGATATAGGAACACCGTGTCGAGTGATGACTTCCTTGATAAACAACTTAGCCAAGGTCTCCGATGATATCGCTTCCTTAATGGAAAGAAACAAAGCACTATGAAAGGACCCGTTCATATACATTATAAACGATTCACAATAGTTGATTACATCGCGAGGTATTTGACCTCTATATGATACATTTTATAAACATTGCATTCGTTTTTAAAAGACAAACTTTCTTTACAACGAAAGTTGACGGCATGCACACCATTTCATAATACATCCAACTATAATTGGCTTAATAATAATCTTGATGAACTCAATGACTCGAATGCAACGTCTTTCAAAATATGCCATGAATGACTCCAAGTAATATCCTTAAAATGAGCTAATGCACAGCGGAAGATTTCTTTAATACCTGAGAATAAACATGCTTTAAAGTGTCAACCAAAAGGTTGGTGAGTTCACAGGTTTATCATAACAATCATTTCAATATATTAATATACCACAAGATTTCCGTTTATAAATATATGTACACTCGCAAGTGTATAAAAGTATTCTATAAGTTGTAGGCACCCGGTAACAAGCCTTAACGTTCATGTTTTACCCTCTGAAGTACACCAGATCAGGTGTGTTTAAAATAACCTCGAAGTACTAAAGCATCCCATAGTCAGGATGGGGTTTGTCAGGCCCAATAGATCTATCTTTAGGATTCGCGCCTACCGTACATAGACAAGTAGTTTAATGTTACCAAGCTAAGGGTATATTTCTGGTTTAAACCCACGTAGAATTAGTTTTAGTACTTGTGCCTATTTCGTAAAACATTTATAAAAACAGCGCATGTATTCTAAGTCCCAAAAATATATATAAAAGGGAGCAAATGAAACTCACAATACTGTATTTCGTAGTAAAAATACATATAACGTCATTTAATAAGTGCAAGGTTGGCCTCGGATTCACGAACGTATCAATATTGAGATTCAATATTGCAGGAAAGTACGTAGATGCAACGGAGATGATAAACACTAGATTGACCTCACGAGCATACCCATGAACCATACCCATCACCTCCATAGCTATAACCCATAATTTCCTTAGCTTCGACTCATTCAAAAAAACTATTTTGAAATCACTCGGACAGCACTCCGTCGTAATATTTTATGTATACTAATAATATCTTGAAATAATACAGAGCAATATATATATATATATATATATATATATATATATATATATATATATATATATATATATATATATATATATATATATATATATATATATATATATCAATTGAGAGAGTTTAGAGAAATATATTTTCAAGTTTCTATGAAATAATAAAACCTATTGAATTCTATTTATAATATATTTTTGAATTATAAAAGTGAATTATTAAAGTATGAATTATTAAAGTGAATTATTAAAGTATGAATTATTAAAGTATGAATTATTAAAGTGAATTATTAAAGTATGAATTATTAAAGTGAATTATTAAAGTATGAATTATTAAAGTGAATTATTAAAGTATGAATTATTAAAGTGAATTATTAAAGTATGAATTATTAAAGTTAAAGTAAAGTAAAAGTAAAGTAAAGGTAAAGTTAAAGTATAGTAAAAGTATAAAAAAGTATGGATGTATAATACGCGTATAAATATATATAATATTAATTTAAATCGTTATATATATTTAATGAAATAAAATATAAATATCGTTATATTTATTATACTGGTTAAGTAATGAGTTGTCAAAAGTGATTCTAGATATTTATAAAAGTTATATACGTTTTAATAATAAAGTTCTTTTTAAACTGAAAACGTCTTTGTACGTTTGAAAATAGATTAATAGAATATTATGGAAACCAATTCTCCACTAACTTTTGTCTAACTTTCGTAAATGACACTTTTTGTTTTTATTTATAAATAGCTTTACAAATTATTCTGAATATCGTTAAGAGGAATAGATTTTCTCAAATCATAGTGGACCTCTCAACAGAGACTTGTAATCATAATTCAATGTTTCTGATAATTCAATCATTTAATATATTTTTTTCGTCAAAAATCATATTGAAACAAATACATTCGTGTAAAGTATTATACGTTTAATACTTTATTAATATTCTCAAGTTATAATATATATATACATATACATATCTATTTATATATAACGGTTCGTGAATCGTCGGAATTTGGTCGAGGTTATAATGAATGTATGAACACAGTTTAAAATTCTTGAGATTTAACTTAACAAACTTTGCTTATCGTGTCTGAATAATATAAAGATTAAAGTTTAAATTTGGTCGGAAATTTTCGGGTCGTCACAGTACCTACCCGTTAAAGAAATTTCGTCCCCGAAATTTGATAGAGGTCGTCATGACTAACAATGAGAATGTTATTATAACGATTATAGAGTTTTATCATGTTCAAGAAGAATGGATAAAATAATTCTATTACTCGAAGCGTATGAGTGAAGTTATCGTAAATGAATGAAATAAGATAATAGTGATTCGTCGTATCTTTTGACGTCATCACGATTGATCTCCGAAAAGAAAATATTTGTAATCTATATTGGATTTGATTATTCGGCGATTAAAAAAATTATTATCCTCTTCGAATTAATGCGATAATCCATTTTGATTTCTCTGTCGGATATTTCACTATAAATCCACCTCATTTGTTTTCTTACAACTCACACCTTCTCAACTCATATTTGAAAGTATTTGTCAATATGCTTCATCCAGTGCTGATTCTTGATATACTCCTCACTTTCATATCTGTCGCTCTTCTTTTTCATCTGCCTCTGGAAGAATCTATTTACTTCTACTATACTCTTGGTTTTATAGTGTTTTTAGTTCTCCCGTGTCTTTATATTGCTATATGCATTGATATATACGGTTTGTGATTTCTGGGTTGTTGTTGGGTTTTATATCTTCCCTTATATTTCAAAGTCCTTGCTTCTTCTATAATCATTGTCATCCACAGTTAATGCTCTCTTCTATTTTCTATGATTTATACTCCCATTTCTAGTTCGGAGCTTTGTCCTTCCGTTTCTTCTTCTTGCGATTAAGCACCGCTTGTAATGGTCCAGAATTCGCAGATATAAATTTCGGAATGAACATTGTTAATGTTCTAGGAAGGAAATTGTAATGACACGATCTTGACTTGTCAAATTACCAGAATACCTCGGAAAAGGCCGAATCATCAAGAAATATTTTCTTGATATTTAGAGATCAAAGAGAATACAAGAGTCGTGTAACATAACACATGATGACGTTATGATCTGTGAATCATCATGTTTCATTTAGAAACTCAGAATGAATTACTGTAATATAATCACGTTGATCAAGTGTCATTATATTATACTAACTCATGCTTCAGCTCCCAACACTTCTTCAAGAATATTCCTATTTTAAACTCGAATGTTTCAGAATTTAGAAACTAAAATAGTTTCTTTTATAATATAATACAGATAGCGCGAAGAGGTAAATGATTTCAGATAAGAATAATTATAAAAATATCTTTAGAAGTATGGATGATATTTATAATGAAAGATACGATGATATCTTAGAATGTCTAATATCAGAGGATGATGAAGGATATTGTCCGCAAGGGTTTAGAGTCAGGAGCAAGGTATTCGTTAATGACTTCAGCAAGTACTAAATCATTTGGATTCTTTGAAGGCAGGTTCAGCCTTTGTGATTTGTCCACAGCCTCATTCATACTTTGCTCAATCCGTTTTCCAGTTTCAAAGCTTCTCTTTTTCTGAGCTTTGCCAATATACTATCCTTTATCATCCAACTTTTTACTGTTAAGGTCGTTTACAGTTTTTGCTGCTTCATCAGCATTTTTCAAAATTTCGAGAACTGGTTCGCAGTTTAGGGTGTTTTTCAGAAATTTCTCATTCAAAGAATGTAAGTCTTGGAGGTAGACGTTATGTGTATATGTAATTGTTGATGTAGACATGCTGCGAGGTTTCAAAATACTGATTGCTGATTCTCAATAATTGGTATGACAATTCTTGTTATAAGGTACGAATGAGTATATGATAGGGTTTCGATAATTATAATGATTTTTTTTTTTGGAAAGTCAAAGATCAATGAAGTTGTTGATAAGTTTATTGCTAATGTGGTGAATATAAACGATTCCCCGGTAACGTTGGCGAAAGGGCAACGTATCTATCGAGGTTATAATAAGACTGTTTTGATTGAGAAGTCAAAGATGACTTGCTGGAGCTGTGACAAAACTGTCTATTTTGAAACGGAATTGAAAAGTTATTTTAGCTAGTAAATGCCAAAGGGTCTAACACGGATACATGTCGAACTATGACTTGGGTTTTGAGAGTTTTTCAGGTGTATAACTGTGGGTAACATGTGGTTGGATCATCATCTCGATTGTTCCTTAGTTGAAGTGTCTTCAGGAATTTCGAAGGGTTTGAGCACATATTGTAATTGTTAATACATATGATGTTCTAACACAGTTTTGAAGTCAAAGTATAACTTTGAAAGATATAGGAATCTAAGAGTGATGATACTGGTTATATTTCGAATTGAATTATGCGATTTCAAAATCAGAATATGTAATTGAATTTGAATGAGTATGATTGTTTTGATTTATATGAAAGAATGGATATTGTTGTGAAAGTAGGGAGTATAGTTGATGATTGCTGAATCAGTTTCGAAAAATGTAATATATTAATTGTGAATTTATATATCTCTCGGGTATTACCTACCCGTTAAAAAAAATTTCACAATTAATATTTTGTACAAAAGAAGTTTATTACAGTCTTTATAAAAATATATGTGTATATTTTCTTTAGATGTAATATAGATTTAATGAGTTAATATTAAATTAAACTCATTTGTTTTATGGTTGGAACTAGAATTGAGTAATCTTTAAAACTTTATAAATTGCATAAGTATTTCTTCAATAATATTGAAATTATGAATCATTACTTTGTTATTTGTTGGTTTTCATGAAATTCTTGTGAACTTCGCAAGGTACGAATGATGTTATTTGAAAAGTTTCGAGTACATCGATGATGAAAGCGTAAAATCAAACATATATTCGAATAATACACTTGATTTATTATAAATTGGATTTTTTATTGAATTGAGACAGAGATTGTAATTAACGATGGTTAAGTTGCGGACGAAGGACGTACATCATTGCATATTTGTAATATGAATTAACTGAGTAGTTAAGATTCACACATAATAGCTTAGTACGGGAAGATTTATTATGGTTTAAAAATTTATACATATAAAATGTACATATAAATCTTTCGATTGGAAATGAGTTAATACTTCATAACTCGTTGATACAATATATTTGTTGTTGATTCGTAATGATGTCCACAATGATTCTTGAACTAACAGAGTTTGTGATGTTACAGGTGCTGTTGATTCTGACGATACTGACGGCACTGACTGTGTTGATGATGCTACGGTCCTGTTGATGCTGTTGGTAAAACAATTCTAGCTTGTAAATCGTACACCATTTTCGATCAAAGTTTCTACTCTACCATCTCCGTTCACTCATCCGATTTACGGTCAGAATTAAATAATCTCTAAGATTTTGGAGATTACATAACTGCCGCAGAGATATCTCTTCAATGAAGTTTATGAATTAATACTTCATCGTTTGTTGTTGTTGATATTCCTGGATATTTACAGGGCGTATGACGTTGATGTTTGAGATACATATTGTGATGTTGCGGTGTGGGATGTGGATGTTGTTGTTGGTGGTGGTGATGGTACTGTTGGTGTTGCTGATGGTGGTACTGTTTATGCTGCTGGTGCTGCTGCTGGTGTTTGTAACCTTTGCACCATATTCTCCAAAGCCACTACCCGAGCGCGAAGCTCGTTAACTTCTTCTATTACACCAGGGTGATTGTCAGTTCGGACGAGCGGATAAATAAAATCTAGAATTTGGTGTAGTATGTAATCGTGACGAGATACTCTAGAAATAAAAGAGAAAATGGTGTTTCGGATAGGTTCGCCGGTAAGTGCTTCAGGTTCTTCGCCAAGAGGGCAATGTGGTGGATGGAAGGGATCACCTTCTTCTTGTCTCCAATGATTAAGGAGGCTACGAACCCATCCCCAATTCATCTAGAATAGATGATGACTAATTGGTTGATCCATTCCGGTCACACTGCTTTCGGAACTTGAGTGGGATTCCATTTCAGAATCCGAGGGACTTGAACTAATGACGAATTCCATTTCGTACAATTGAATAAAGAATTTTTCGATATGAAATGATTTTCCGGCTATCGGGTGGTATTCTAATTATATAGAGCAAAAGGTTTCGTAGATTACGGAGGAATTTACGGAATATGTCAGGCAAAGTTTACAGTAACAGATACGCTAAGATATGAATTAGCAGATACGCTAAGATATGAATTTTGTCTATACACTATTCATGCAATCAATGCAATAAGATGTGTCTAGACTAAGAATGATAAGCAGGTAATTTCCGACAAGAATGATGAGCAAAACTTTTGAAATGCAGACACGGTCGAAGTCCAGACTCACTAATGCATCCTAACGACTATCAGTTAGACACACTAATGCAGACCTGGTTCGCTAAGACCACCGCTCTGATACCAACTGAAAGGATCCGTTCATATACATTATAAACGATTCACAATAGTTGATTACATCGCGATGTATTTGACCTCTATATGATACATTTTACAAACATTGCATTCGTTTTTAAAAGACAAACTTTCTTTACAACGAAAGTTGACGGCATGCACACCATTTCATAATACATCCAACTATAACTGGCTTAATAATAATCTTGATGAACTCAATGACTCGAATGCAACGTCTTTCAAAATATGCCATGAATGACTCCAAGTAATATCCTTAAAATGAGCTAATGCACAGCGGAAGATTTCTTTAATACCTGAGAATAAACATGCTTTAAAGTGTCAACCAAAAGGTTGGTGAGTTCACAGGTTTATCATAACAATCATTTCAATATATTAATAGACCACAAGATTTCCGTTTATAAATATATGTACACTCGCAAGTGTATAAAAGTATTCTATAAGTTGTAGGCACCCGGTAACAAGCCTTAACGTTCATGTTTTACCCTCTGAAGTACACCAGATCAGGTGTGTTTAAAATAACCTCGAAGTACTAAAGCATCCCATAGTCAGGATGGGGTTTGTCAGGGCCAATAGATCTATCTTTAGGATTCGCGCCTACCGTACATAGACAAGTAGTTTAATGTTACCAAGCTAAGGGTATATTTCTGGTTTAAACCCACGTAGAATTAGTTTTAGTACTTGTGCCTATTTCGTAAAACATTTATAAAAACAGCGCATGTATTCTAAGTCCCAAAAATATATATAAAAGGGAGCAAATGAAACTCACAATACTGTATTTCGTAGTAAAAATACATATAACGTCATTTAATAAGTGCAAGGTTGGCCTCGGATTCACGAACGTATCAATATTGAGATTCAATATTGCAGGAAAGTACGTAGACGCAACGGAGATGATAAACACTAGATTGACCTCACGAGCATACCCATGAACCATACCCATCACCTCCATAGCTATAACCCATAATTTCCTTAGCTTCGACTCATTAAAAAAAACTATTTTGAAATCACTCGGACAGCACTCCGTCGTAATATTTTATGTATACTAATAATATCTTGAAATAATACAGAGCAAATATATATATATATATATATATATATCAATTGAGAGAGTTTAGAGAAATATATTTTCAAGTTTTTATGAAATAATGAAACCTATTAAATTCTATTTATAATAGATTTTTGAATTATAAAAGTGAATTATTAAAGTATGAATTATTAAAGTGAATTATTAAAGTATGAATTATTAAAGTATGAATTATTAAAGTGAATTATTAAAGTATGAATTATTAAAGTGAATTATTAAAGTATGAATTATTAAAGTGAATTATTAAAGTATGAATTATTAAAGTATGAATTATTAAAGTTAAAGTAAAGTAAAAGTAAAGTAAAGGTAAAGTTAAAGTATAGTAAAAGTATAAAAAAGTATGGATGTATAATACGCGTATAAATATATATAATATTAATTTAAATCGTTATATATATTTAATGAAATAAAATATAAATATCGTTATATTTATTATACTGGTTAAGTAATGAGTTGTCAAAAGTGATTCTAGATATTTATAAAAGTTATAAACGTTTTAATAATAAAGTTCTTTTTAAACTGAAAACGTCTTTGTACGTTTGAAAATAGATTAATAGAATATTATGGAAACCAATTCTCCACTAACTTTTGTCTAACTTTCGTAAATGACACTTTTTGTTTTTATTTATAAATAGCTTTACAAATTATTCTGAATATCGTTAAGAGGAATAGATTTTCTCAAATCATAGTGGACCTCTCAACAGAGACTTGTAATCATAATTCAATGTTTCTGATAATTCAATCATTTAATATATTTTTTTCGTCGAAAATCATATTGAAACAAATACGTTCGTGTAAAGTATTATACGTTTAATACTTTATTAATATTCTCAAGTTATAATATATATATATACATATACATATCTATTTATATATAACGGTTCGTGAATCGTCGGAATTTGGTCGAGGTTATAATGAATGTATGAACACAGTTTAAAATTCTTGAGATTTAACTTAACAAACTTTGCTTATCGTGTCTGAATAATATAAAGATTAAATTTTAAATTTGGTCGGAAATTTCCGGGTCGTCACACACTATTCGTCAGTCGATCAACTATAACCCAAATCGAATCAAACTGGGTTCTCGCCGTTTTAGGTAACTTTGTGATGAAGTCCATGGTAATGTGCTCCCATTTCCATTTCAGGATTTCTAACGGTTGTAACTTACCATACGGCTTTTGGTGCTCGGCTTTAACTTGCAAACACGTGACGCATTGCTCAACATACTTCACAACATCACGTTTCATGCCCGGCCACCAATAATCTTTCTTTAAATCAAGATACATTTTCGTTGCACCCGGATGAATGAATACTTTGACTTATGTGCTTCATCAAGTAGCACTTCTCGGTTACCAGCCATCTTAGGTACCCACACTCTTCCTCAAAATGACAACAAACCACGCGAGCTCATAGTAATGAACTCCGATTGTCCCACAATTCGCTCCGCATGCTTGTTGTGAACGTAAGCCTCTATTTGAATCACGCCGAGTTTTTCAAGAAAATCGTTAGTAATAATCATACGTAACAATCCCAATCGTAACGCCGGGTGATGACTCTTTCGACTTAACGCATCCGCGACCACATTCGCCTTGCCCGGATGATAAAGTATCTCACAATCATAGTCTTTTACGACATCCATCCACCTACGTTGACGATAATTCAAATCTCGTTGACTAAAGAGATGTTTCAAACTCTTATGATCCGAATAAATCGTACACTTGACACCATACAAGTAATGGCGCCAAATTTTCAATGCATGAACCACCGCCGCCAATTCAAGATCGTGAGTCGGGTATCTCTTTTCGTGTTCCTTTAATTGTCGAGAGGCGTAAGTGATGACTTTACCTCTTTGCATCAAAACACACCCAATCCCATTTAAAGAAGCATCACAATAAACCATCATGTCTTCTACCCCTTCCGGCAACACTAACACCGGAGCTTGACACAATTTCTCTTTTAACAATTGAAAAGCAATTTCTTGCTCATTCTCCCAAACAAACCTCGCGTTCTTCCTCGTCAATTTCGTCAACGAAGAAGCGATTTTAGAAAAGTCTTGGATAAACAGACGATAATAACCGGCCAATCCGAGAAAACTTCGGATTTCCGTAGGCGTACTCGGTTGTCTCCAACTCTTCACCGTCTCTATCTTCCCCGGATCTACTTGAATACCATCTTTGTTCACAATGTGGCCAAGGAATTGAACCTCCCTTGGCCAAAATTCACATTTGGAGAACTTAGCATACAAATTCTCCTTTCGTAATGTCTTCAATACCTCACGCAATTGACCTTCATGTTCGTTCATACTTTTCAAGTAGACTAGTATGTCGTCAATGAACACAATCACCGACTTGTCCAACATAGGTTGGCACACTCGGTTCATAAGATCCATGAATGCCGCCGGTGCATTCGTAAGACCAAAAGGAATAACTACAAACTCGAAATGCCCATAACGTGTTCGAAAAGCCGTTTTCTCAATATCTTCCTCACGGACCCGCATTTGGTGATAGCCGGACCGTAGGTCGATCTTAGAGAAATACGTTGAACCTTGGAGTTGGTCAAACAAATCGTCGATCCTAGGTAATGGATAGCGATTCTTGATCGTCACTTTGTTCAACTCCCGATAATCGATGCACATCCGCATACTTCCATCTTTCTTTTTCACAATCAAGACCGGAGCACCCCATGGCGAGGAGCTCGGTCGAATGAAACCCTTTTCAAACAACTCTTGGGTTTGATTTAACAACTCTTGCATTTCCGTCGATGCTAAACGATAAGGAGTTTTAGCAATGGGGGTAGCCCCCGGAACCAACTCAATGCGAAATTCTACTTGTCTTTCCGCCGGAACACCCGGTAACTCGTCCGGAAAAACGTCTTCGAATTCACTAACTACCGGAATTTCATGAATGGGTGGTGGCTCATCACGAGTATCTACAACATGGGCAAGATAAGCCATGCCACCACTAACAAGAAAACGACGTGTCCGTGTAAAAGAACATATCGGCACAAGTCTTCTTCGTTTATCGCCGTGAATAATTAACTCTCCCCCACTTGGGGCTTTTACACGAATAAATTTTTCGTGACATGCAATATCGGCTCTATTATGATCAAGCCAATCCATACCCACAACGATATCAAAATCGCCCAAAGTCATAGGAATGAGATCAATTTTAAAGTTTTCGGCACCAAACACAACATCATAATTTTTACATACGTCAACCACTAGCACCGTCTTGCCGTCCGCTATTTCGACTTCTACCGGATGACTTAACTTAGCTAATAGCTTATTAAGTTTAGGTACAAATCGAGGTGACACCAAAGACAAATTTGCACCACTATCAAATAGAATCCTTGCCGGATTAGAGTTAACCATGAAAGTACCTGAGACAACTTCATTCGATTGTTTGGCTTCATCATTGGTCATCAAATAATTTCGAACCCTAGCCGTACCCGCCGCCTTTTCTAACCGCTTAACATTATCATTGCATAACTCGGGACACTCGGGCCTCTTGTGCCCTTCTTTACCACAATTGAAACAAGTAAATTTGGGTGTGGAAGGTGAGTTGGGGCAATCACGAGAGATGTGACCTTTTTGCCCACAAGTATAGCAAGTGGGTACATGACCACCAGAGCTACCTTTCTTCACACTGTTAACACTTTCGGAGCCCTTCTTGTTCTTTTTGTTGGAAAAGCTCGATTGATTCGAATTCTCGAACTTCCTCTTACCAAAAGTAAAACTACTCTTTCTCAACACAAGCGCCTCAAAACCCTTCGCCATATTGAACATTTCATCAAAGCTCTTCACCACGTTCACACCAATTTTCTCTTGATAGTTATCATTCAAGATTCGATAGAAATCTTCTTTCAACATTTTATCATTCCCGACATACTCCGGGCAAAATTGGGTCTTAGACAAAAACACGGATTTGAGAGTGTTCAAATCCATCGACCCTTGCCTCAAGGAATGTAACTCGTCCTTAAGCCTAGTTAGATCGGCCGAAGTTCGGTACTCATCGAAAAACTCTACCTTGAATTCATCCCAAGTAAAATCCATGCATTGTTCTTCACCATAAACTTGGATTTTCGCATCCCACCATAGCTTAGCGTCACCCCTTAACATGCTACAACCATACCTTGTCTTCTTATCAAGAGGACATTTACAAGTACGGAAAGCCCCCTCCATATCGGAGATCCATCGGGCACTCTTGAGAGGGTCTCGTTCACCTTCAAAGGTGGGAGGTTGAGATTCCTTAAAATTCTTATAAAAGAAGTCCTGTCTCCCCACATTATCCTCTTGATGAACGGCCTTCACTTGCTCCTTGACTACATTGACTAATTGCACGTCAATCGTATCTAGAAACATTTTCTTAACATCCTCGAGGAACTCCGCCTTTTGACGTTTAAAGATGGCCTCAACTTTGGCCGTGAACTCAACGTCCTCACTCGTACCCCCATTTTCGGTGTCGTGTCCGTTTCTCATCTTCATTTTATAAAACGGAAAAGATTAAACAACGAACGAAACAAAAGGACATAACACGTATGCATATACGTATACCCCACACTACTCCATCTTACTCAAAAATCATCGTACATTACTTGTTTGACACGATTTGCACCCGTAACAATGGTAGCTAATCATTGTTACGCGAACACGTCGCATTAACTTGCTAGTATAACGTCCATCTTGCTTGATGATTGCTTAACACAACGCAAAACAATTAGCACCAGGTTAGTTCACATAAACCAAAGCACTAACAATTCCCGATTAGACCCAAAGTCCTACAAGTCCCGCATAAAGCGTTCACACAATAAAGTCCAAGTCTAGGCACCTATCTCAAGTCGCCTAAATCCCTTAGACCATGCTCTGATACCACTTGAAACAACCCAACCCGTATTCCATACGATAATTTTTTTTTTTTTTGTAATGATACACATTTACGCGCCAATAAAATATGTAAACCAATCCACAAGTTCCATTTAAACGTTCAACAATTTAAATGTTTACAAAAGGCACGAAGGCCATTAATTAAGTTCAATACAAGTTTGACTCACTACAACGATAGTTTATAATCCAAACGACCCCTTGAGCATGGTTTGGGACTAAACTACCCAAAACGTTAGGCCAACTTTCAAACTTCAACAAAACATCATCAAAGGCCACCTAGTGTCCGATAACCCCTTTGCCCTTATCCGCACCTGCAACTAAAAAGTTAAACAACGAGAGGGGTAAGCTAATGCTTAGTGAATGCAATAATTATACATGTTCATATATAACCTACTTACTTGCAATCACTTACACAATACCGCATACGAGCTAGCTATTCGACAAACATGCAAACATCATGCATAAACTACAATCCACAATCCACAAGGAGCTAGCAACCGACAATAGCATATAGTTCATAATTTAATATGCTAATTACACAATCACACAACCATGGTTAACCAATAGCAAAAAGGAATGGTACTCAAAATTCCCATCGGTGTTCATAACAATCGTTAGTGCACAACACATATATCACCAACCCTTGGACAACACATATCCGTTCATAAGATCATTAGTGTACAACACATATAACACCAATTTGGACAACACATATCCATTTAATAAACTGTTAGCATACAACACATATATTGCTAAATTAGACAACACATATCTGTTCATAAATCGTTAGTGTACAACACATATATCACCAACTAGGACAACACATATCCTTACGTACAAATAAGCACATCATATACGTACAAGTATACTTATTCCACTCACCTTGTCACAAGGATGGCGATTTAGCACTTTCGAGCTTCAATGCAATGTAACTAAATCATTAAGTGCACATTCAATTTCACAACTAGTGGGATTAACCACAATACTCCCACTTGAGCATTTAATGACCCAATTTGCATTAAATGACTCAACTACTCACAACCGCCCATAAATGGCCAAGACTCGACTTTAATCACTAAGACTAGTGAATTAAAGTCTATTAACTTCAATTAACACAAAACTTAGGGTAATCCATACCCATTTCATCTAATTAGGTCAACTAGTACATTTGACCCATTTTATATTACTTAGACTCACAATCAAGTCAAACTTACCCATTTACACTTTTTTCATAAATCTTAAAGTGCATTAGTGACTAACAACACCAATTAACACTTACAACCTCAAATCACAAGGCCAAAACCCTAAATAGTGGCTATTAGGGTTTCCTTACAACAACATAACCCAAACTCACCCATTTTACCCTCAAATGGGTCATACAAATCTCTAGTAACCCAAACCCTAGCTATTAACCAATTAAAACTTAAAACATAAAGTTAAAACTTACCAAGACTATCTTCTTGTAGCTAGTAACAAGGAGAACAACTTTAAATATCGCTCCTAGGTTTGATTCACAAATCTCCAACTCCAAATCTCAAGATTAAACTAAGTGGGTTTTTTGTTTTGGGAGAGAAATTGGAAAGAAAATAGAAAAGGAAATGAAATAAATGAACTAGTGGTGGAGGTTTAATGCTCCCATCAGATCCACATGTTAAATTACCAATTTACCCCTTAAATTTATTTAATTTGAGCTAAAATCGGAGTCAGAACTGCAGAGGTGCCGCCCATTTGTCGCGGCGCGACCTAACGAAGGAAAAATGACCCCTTTTAACTTGACTTCTGATCTGGAATTGCTTTATATGCCGCGGAACGGACCCAATTGTCGCGGCGCGACCTAAGGCTGTAACTGGACAGTTCGACCGATTTAAACAATTTTTGATTTTATTTGATTTGTACATTCCAAACCCGCTTCCTATATTCACCTAGCCTTCCACAATTTACTCACAAGACTTAACGCTAACCAAACCCATGATTAAACTTATACATGCACACATTATCAAGTATACATATATGTATATGTATATATATATATATATATATATATATATATATATATATATATATATATATATATATATATATATATATTCATACATTTGTGCATAAGCTAACGAGTTATAAATGTACAAATGATTAAGTGAGCACCTTTCGATACGTACGGGATGTTATAACTCTCCCCCACTTGAATCGGAGCGCGTTCTCGCGATCCAAGCCGCATGACAAGAAGGAAGATAAACCAGCACAAACTCTTCGGGCTCCCAAGTAAACTCGGAAGTACTAAAGCATCCGGTACTTTGGATGGGGTTTGTTAGGCCCAATAGATCTATCTTTAAGATTCACGTCAATTAAGGTGTCTGTTCCCTAATTCTTAGATTACCAGACTTAATAAAAAGGGGCATATTCGATTTCGATAATTCAACCATAGAATGTAGTTTCACGTACTTGTGTCTATTTTGTAAATCATTTATAAAACCTGCATGTATTTTCATCCCAAAAATATTAGATTTTAAAAGTGGGACTATAACTCACTTTCACAGATTTTTACTTCGTCGGGAAGTAAGACTTGGCCACTGGTCGATTCACGAACCTATAACAAATATGTACATATATATCAAAGTATGTTCAAAATATATTTACAACACTTTTAATACATTTTGATGTTTTAAGTTTATTAAGTCAGCTGTCCTCGTTAGTAACCTACAACTAGTTGTCCACAGTTAGATGTACAGAAATAAATCGATATATATATTATCTTGAATCAATCCACTACCCAGTGTATACACGTCTCAGGCTAGATCATAACTCAAAGTATATATATTTTTGGAATCAACCTCAACCCTGTATAGCTAACTCCAACATTACTGCATATAGAGTGTCTATAGTTGTTCCAAATAATATATATACATGGGTCGATATGATATGTCAAAATATTTGCATACGTGTCTATGGTATCCAAAGATTACATAATATATTAAAATACATGTATAATATAATATAAGTTAGCTAGGATATGATTTGTATAGAATTGTTAATATTTCCCGTAGCTACAAAAATCAAAAAATATCCAATCTTGTTTTACCCATAACTTCTTCATTTTAAATCCGTTTTGAGTGAATCAAATTGCTATGGTTTCATATTGAACTCTATTTTATGAATCTAAACAGAAAAAGTATAGGTTTATAGTCAGAAATATAAGTTACAAGTTGTTTTTGTAAGAGGTAGTCATTTCAGTCGAAAGAACGACGTCTTGATGACCATTTTGAAAAACATACTTCCACTTTGAGTTTAACCATGATTTTTGGATATAGTTTCATGTTCATAAGAAAAATCATTTTCCCAGAAGAACAACTTTTAAATCAAAGTTTATCATAGTTTTTAATTATCAAACCCAAAACAGCCCGCGGTGTTACTACGACGGCGTATGTCCAGTTTTACGGTGTTTTTCGTGTTTTTAGGTTTTAAATCATTAAGTTAGCATATCATATAGATATATAATATGTGTTTAGTTGATTTTAAAAGTCAAGTTAGAAGGATTAACTTTTGTTTGCGAACAAGTTTAGAATTAACTAAACTATGTTCTAGTGATTTCAAGTTTAAACCTTCGAATAAGATAGCTTTATATGTATGAATCGAATGATGTTATGAGCATCATTACTACATCAAGTTTTGTGGATAAACCTACTGGAAAAGAGACAAATGGATCTAGCTTCAAAGGATCTTGGATGGCTTGAAAGTTCTTGAAGTAGAATCATGACACGAAAACAAGTTCAAGTAAGATTTCCACTCGAAATAAGATTGTTATAGTTATAGAAATTGAATCAAAGTTTGAATATGAGTATTACCTTATATTAGAAATATATCTTACTATAAATAAGAAAGATTTCTTGAGGTTGGATGATCACTCTACAAGATTGGAAGTACGCTAGTAAACTTGGAAGTATTCTTGATTTTATGAAACTAGAACTTGTAGAATTTATGAAGAACACTTAGAACTTGAAGATAGAACTTGAGAGAGATCAATTAGATGAAGAAAATTGAAGAATGAAAGTGTTTGTAGGTGTTTTTGGTCGTTGGTGTATGGATTAGATATAAGGGATATGTAATTTTGTTTTCATGTAAATAAGTCATGAATGATTACTCATATTTTTGTAATTTTATGAGATATTTCATGCTAATTGCCAAATGATGGTTCCCACATGTGTTAGGTGACTCACATGGGCTGCTAAGAGCTGATCATTGGAGTGTATATACCAATAGTACATACATCTAAAAGCTGTGTATTGTACGAGTACGAATACGGGTGCATACGAGTAGAATTGTTGATGAAACTGAACGAGGATGTAATTGTAAGCATTTTTGTTAAGTAGAAGTATTTTGATAAGTGTCTTGAAGTCTTTCAAAAGTGTATGAATACATATTAAAACACTACATGTATATACATTTTAACTGAGTCGTTAAGTCATCGTTAGTCGTTACATGTAAGTGTTGTTTTGAAACATTTAGGTTAACGATCTTGTTAAATGTTGTTAACCCAATGTTTATAATATTAAATGAGATTTTAAATTATTATATTATCATGATATTATGATGTATGAATATCTCTTAATATGATATATATACATTAAATGTCGTTACAACGATAATCGTTACATATATATCTCGTTTCAAAATCATTAAGTTAGTAGTTTTGCTTTTACATATGTAGTTCATTGTTAATATACTTAATGATATGTTTAATTATCATAATATCATGTTAACTATATATATATATATATATATATATATATCCATATATATGTCATCATATAGTTTTTACAAGTTTTAACGTTCGTGAATCACCGGTCAACTTGGGTGGTCAATTGTCTATATGAAACCTATTTCAATTAATCAAGTCTTAACAAGTTTGATTGCTTAACATGTTGGAAACACTTAATCATGTAAATAACAATTTCATTTAATATATATATAAACATGGAAAAGTTCGGGTCACTACAGTACCTACCCGTTAAATAAATTTCGTCCCGAAATTTTAAGCAGTTGGAGGTGTTGACGTATCTTCTGGAAATAAATGCGGGTATTTCTTCTTCATCTGATCTTCTCGTTCCCAGGTGAACTCGGGTCATCTACGGGCATTCCATCGAACCTTAATAATTGGTATCTTGTTTTGCTTAAGTCTTTTAACCCCACGATCCATTATTTCGATGGGTTCTTCGATGAATTGAAGTTTTTCGTTGATTTGAATTTCATCTAACGGAATAGTGAGATCTTCTTTAGCAAAACATTTCTTCAAATTCGAGACGTGAAAAGTGTTATGCACAGCCGCGAGTTGTTGAGGTAACTCAAGTCGGTAAGCTACTGGTCCGACACGATCAATAATCTTGAATGGTCCAATATACCTTGGATTTAATTTCCCTCGTTTACCAAATCGAACAACACCTTTCCAAGGTGAAACTTTAAGCATGACCATCTCTCCAATTTCAAATTCTATATCTTTTCTTTTAATGTCAGCGTAGCTCTTTTGTCGACTTTGGGCGGTTTTCAACCGTTGTTGAATTTGGATGATCTTCTCGGTAGTTTCTTGTATTATCTCCGGACCCGTAATCTGTCTATCCCCCACTTCACTCCAATAAATCAGAGACCCCTGCACTTTCTACCATAAAGTGCTTCAAACGGCGCCATCTCAATGCTTGAATGGTAGCTGTTGTTGTAGGAAAATTCTGCTAACGGTAGGTGTCGATCCCAACTGTTTCCGAAATCAATAACTCATGCTCGTAGCATGTCTTTAAGTGTTTGTATTGTCCTTTCGCTCTGCCCATCAGTTTGTGGATGATAGGCAGTACTCCTGTCTAGACGAGTTCCTAATGCTTGCTGTAATGTCTGCCAGAATCTTGAAATAAATCTGCCATCCCTATCAGAGATAATAGAGATTGGTATTCCATGACTGGAGACGACTTCCTTCAAATATAGTCGTGCTAACTTCTCCATCTTGTCATCTTCTCTTATTGGTAGGAAGTGTGTTGATTTGGTGAGACGATCAAATATTACCCAAATAGTATCAAAACCACTTGCAGTCCTTGGCAATTTAGTGATGAAATCCATGGTAATGTTTTCCCATTTCCATTCCGGGATTTCGGGTTGTTGAAGTAGACCTGATGGTTTCTGATGCTCAGCTTTGACCTTAGAACACGTCAAACATTCTCCTACGTATTTAGCAACATCGGCTTTCATACCCGGCCACCAAAAATGTTTCTTGAGATCCTTGTACATCTTCCCCGTTCCAGGATGTATTGAGTATCTGGTTTTATGAGCTTCTCTAAGTACCATTTCTCTCATATCTCCAAATTTTGGTACCCAAATCCTTTCAGCCCTATACCGGGTTCCGTCTTCCTGAATATTAAGATGCTTTTCCGATCCTTTGGGTATTTCATCCTTTAAATTTCCCTCTTTTAAAACTCCTTGTTGCACCTCCTTTATTTGAGTAGTAAGGTTATTGTGAATCATTATATTCATAGATTTTACTCGAATGGGTTCTTTGTCCTTCCTGCTCAAGGCGTCGGCTACCACATTTGCCTTCCCCGGGTGGTAACGAATCTCAAAGTCGTAATCATTCAACAATTCAATCCACCTACGCTGCCTCATATTCAGTTGTTTCTGATTAAATATGTGTTGAAGACTTTTGTGGTCGGTATATATAATACTTTTGACCCCATATAAGTAGTGCCTCCAAGTCTTTAATGCAAAAACAACTTCGCCTAATTCCAAATCATGCGTCGTATAATTTTGTTCGTGAATCTTCAATTGTCTAGATGCATAAGCAATTACTTTCGTTCGTTGCATTAATACACAACCGAGACCTTGCTTTGAGGCGTCACAATATATCACAAAATCATCATTCCCTTCAGGTAATGACAATATAGGTGCCGTAGTTAACTTTTTCTTCAATAACTGAAACGCTTTCTCTTGTTCATCCTTCCATTCAAATTTCTTCCCTTTATGCGTTAATGCAGTCAAGGGTTTTGCTATTCTGGAAAAGTCTTGGATGAACCTTCTGTAGTATCCAGCTAGTCCTAAAAACTGACGTATGTGTTTCGGAGTTTTCGGGGTTTCCCACTTTTCAACAGTTTCTATCTTTGCCGGATCCACCTTAATACCTTCTTTGTTCACTATGTGACCGAGGAATTGAACTTCTTCCAACCAAAATGCACACTTTGAAAACTTAGCGTACAATGCTTCCTTCCTCAATACTTCTAACACCTTTCTCAAATGTTCACCGTGTTCTTGGTCATTCTTTGAGTAAATAAGTATGTCATCAATGAAAACAATGACAAACTTGTCAAGGTATGGTCCACACACTCGGATCATAAGGTCCATGAACACAGCTGGTGCATTAGTTAAACCAAACAGCATGACCATAAACTCGTAATGACCGTAACGTGTTATGAAAGTAGTCTTTGGAATATCATATTCTTTCACCCGCATTTGATGATACCCGGAACGTAAGTCAATCTTTGAATAAACAGACGAGCCTTGTAGTTGATCAAATAAGTCGTCAATTCTCGGTAGTGGGTGTCATAACCCGTCCTTAACCATAAGAACGCGTTAGATAACGTATGATTTCATTGCGAGGTATTGACCTCTATATGAGACATTTTTGAAAGAAAACTGCATATATTATACATTACAAACCATAACCATTATTTTTGTTACAAGCTTAAGACAATAAAAAGAAGATTAACGTTTAGCGATAATCTTCGACTTACAAACTTTACAAATGATGACAACAACACGGTTTCTAGCATATTTTACAATACAACATCTCGGATATGCAGTTTTATTTTTGACACAAACATGCGTACGCAAGATCCTGGTTAGATCCAACATGATGTAGCGGAAGCTTTAGAAATCACCTGAGAATAGACATGTTTTAAAAGGTCAACATAAAGTTGGTGAGATATAGGTTTAATGCCGGCAGCAATATATATATAGACCACAAGATTTCGTATATAAACAGTTTAATAAAAGTATTCTAAGTGGTTGAGCACTTGGTAACCATACTTAACATTTTCACGTCGCATATTCCCTTTAATATGAAATCTTACTACACCGTACCAAGTGTAGTCACAAAACGAAGTACTGTGCAACCGTTGAATACTGGTCGTCCAGTCCGGTTGGGGTTGTCAAGCCCGATAGATCTATCAACAGGATTCGCGTTTACAATACCGCTGTAAATATTAGTTACCAAGCTACAGGGAAGTATGCCAGTGGTACAACTCAACGTAGAACATATTTTTCAGTTACTTGTGTCCATATCGTAAAACATAAAATACATGTATTCTCATCCCGAAATATTTAGAGTTTAAAAGTGGGACTATATACTCACCCTTGTCTTGATGATATATATATTTTGACTCGGTCTTCCGGTTGATATCACGAACCTATCCATATATAACATATCAATATGTTTTCATTTTAAAACAAACGTTATATATATATATACTTGTTATACTTTTAATATTTTGAATATTTCCTTAGTCCGTAGTTAGCAGTTCGTTGTTAGTAATTCAATTTTAATGGTTCATTTTTAGATGTTTAATATACCCGCAATGAAATAAATAAAACCCCCAACGAAATAAATAAAACCCCATCATATATGTATTGGTCGAGATTAATCTTGACCCATGGTACCGGTGTTGTCAAATGACGTGTTGCGTACATAAAGTACCGGTGTTGTCAAATAACGTGTTGCGTACAATCATGGGATCTTATGATTAATCTTCTCGTGTTGTTTACGGGTGATCCTGAACCATATGAAATTGAATTATGAGTACATATATATAAAATATCATGTTATCTTATAAAGATGTGATTTTATATAAATTTTTCCAATGAATCCCGAAGTCAATTAAGTCTTGGATAACCAATCTTGTTTCGGTCATAGTTTCTTCGTTACAAGTCCGTTTTCGTTGATTCAAATTGCCATCTTCTTGGATCGAGTTCTTCTTTAAGACTATGAACTGTAAATACCTTAGTTTGTATTCAAAATCACACGGCATAGGTCAAACTTTAGTGAAACTTATGAAGTTAATCATTTTCCATCATGTAAACAACCTCAAATGATTATTTTTCTAAAAATACTTATACTTTGAAAAACCAAGTTTTACCTTGTTAAATTAACATATAAATAAGTTATGTTACATGTCTTGAAGTATTTTAAAAGTTAAGTTAGAAGGATCTATTTAGTTTGCAAACAAGTTTGAAAACATTCAAACTATGTTCTTGTTGCTAAACTTTTGTACCACAAAATAAGATAGCTATATATATATGAATCGAATAAGGTTATGAACATAGATTCTACCTCAAGTTCCTTGGATAAGTTTGCTGTAAAAGAGGAGTAAGAAGCTAGAATCAAAAGGGTGATAGAAGTGGATGAAAGATTGGAAGTAAGTTGGTGTTCTTGGAAGGTTTTCTTGAAGTGTTGTTGTAAGAGTTTTCTTATGGTGTTTTAGTATGGTTTTTATGGCTAGATCTTCTTGGTTATTTGCTGGATTGTTATGGAGTTTAGAGAGTAAGAAAGAGTGTGTGTTTTTGATAAGAAAATGGTAGTAAAAATGGATCAAAATGAGCATGTATATATACACCAAAAAAAACGTGAATGGGGGGTATGGAGACAAAAATTCAAGCTATCATTTTATGTATCTAGTCTTATTTGCATCCAAGTTCAATTACCTAGCTCTAAGGGCAGTAACAAGAGTAGGTTTGGTGGTGATTTGATGTGTATTTACTATTAGTAAATACGTATAAAAGCTAGGTATGATACGAGTATAAATACTCTAGGTATACGTATAGAAATTTTGTGAAAAATGGAATGAGGATTCAAATATAGCTATCTTTTGTGAATACACTTATATGGTTTTATGTATTTAAGTCTTTAAAAGTGATTAAATACATTACTTATACAATATATGTATAAACATTATATGTCTTAAGTATTTATGTCAAATAACGTTACGTATAGTTATCGTTTTGAAAACTTAAGTTAGTAGTTTCAAAATACACATATAACTTGTTGTTATTAATATAAAATGAGATATTAAAACATTTATTAATCATGTTAAATATGTATATATACATTTATATACACAAACGTATAATTATCATATATTGTATAGTTCGTGATATCATCGGTCAAACTAGACGGTCAAACGTTGTGTAAAACTCTTTTCAGAAATATAAGTCTCTACAATTTGGATTGCTTATCATGTTGGCAAGGTTTAATTTATGTAAATATTAATCTTATAAGTATAGTATGATCGAAAAAGTGCGGGTCGTTACATTACCTCCCCGTTAAATAAATTTCGTCCCGAAATTTTAAAATTGTACCTATTTTGCGTTATCGAGAAACAAGTGTGGATACTTTTGTTTCATTTGATCCTCTCGTTCCCACGTAAACTCGGGACCTCTTCTAGCATTCTAACGAACCTTAACAATCGGTATATTGCTCTGTTTGAGCTGTTTAACTTCACGGTCCATGATTTCAATTGGTTCTTCGACGAATTGTAGTTTTTCGTCGACATGGATTTCTTCAAGAGGAATGGTGAGGTCTTCCTTTGCAAGACACTTCTTAAGGTTTGAGACGTGAAAGGTATTATGTACTCCAGCGAGTTGTTGCGGTAACTCGAGCCGATAAGCTACCGGTCCAATGCGTTCGATGATCTTGAACGGGCCTACGTACCTTGGGTTCAGTTTACCCCTTTTTCCAAAACGTATCACACCTTTCCAAGGTGACACCTTTAGCATAACCATGTCCCCGACCTGAAACTCTAATGGTTTCCTTCGAACATCGGCGTAGCTCTTTTGGCGACTACGAGCTGTTTTCAATCTCTCCTTGATTTGTACTATCTTCTCAGTCGTTTCATGTATGATCTCGGGACCAGTTAATTGTCGATCTCCTACTTCATTCCAACAGATAGGAGATCTACACTTCCTTCCATACAATGCTTCGAATGGCGCAGCTCCAATGCTCGCATGATAACTATTATTATACGAGAATTCTGCTAACGGTAGATATTTATCCCATCCGTTTCCAAAATCGATCACACATGCCCTGAGCATGTCTTCAAGAGTCTGAATTGTTCTTTCACTCTGCCCGTCGGTCTGCGGATGATATGCGGTACTCATATCCAAACGAGTTCCTAGTGCCTCCTGTAGTGATTGCCAAAACTTTGAGGTAAATCTACTATCACGATCGGATATAATGGAAATAGGTATTCCATGCCTTGAAACAACTTCCTTTATATACAATCGTAATAGTTTCTCCATTCTATCTGTTTCCTTTATAGGCAAGAAATGTGCAGACTTGGTGAGACGATCAACAATCACCCAAATGGTGTCGTATCCCCAGGCAGTCTTTGGTAACTTTGTGATGAAATCCATGGTAATACCATCCCATTTCCATTCTGGGATTTCTGGTTGTTGAAGTAACCCTGACGGCTTTTGATGTTCTGCTTTGACTTTAGAACAAGTTAAACACTCCCCAACATATGTTGTAACGTCGGTCTTTAAATTAGGCCACCAATAACGTGTCTTAAGATCTTGATACATCTTTCCAACTCCAGGATGTATCGAGTATCTTGTCTTATGTGCCTCGTTCAATATCAACTTCCTTAATCCACCCAACTTCGGTACCCAAATACGATTTGCAAAATACCGAATTCCATCTTCCCGTACAACAAGTTGTTTCTCGTACTTTTTCATTATTTCATTCTTTATGTTTTCTTCATTGAGTGCTTCTCGTTGAACTTCTTTGATTTGTGAGTTGAGATTCATACGAATTTTTATGTTCATTGCTCGAACTCGAATTGGTTCTCGTTCTTTTCTGCTTAAAGCATCAGCCACCACATTCGCCTTCCCGGGATGATAACGAATTTCACAATCATAGTCGTTTATTAACTCGACCCACCTACGTTGCCTCATGTTCAATTGTTTCTGATCAAAAATATGTTGAAGGCTTTTATGATCAGTAAACACAGTGAATTTAACCCCATACAAGTAGTGTCTCCACATCTTCAATGCAAACACGACTGCTCCCAATTCTAGATCATGCGTCGTATAATTTCGCTCGTGAATCTTCAATTGTCGGGATGCAAATGCAATAACTTTCTTCCGTTGCATAAGAACACAACCAAAACCTTGTCGCGAAGCGTCACAATATATTTCAAAATCATCGTTCCCTTCAGGTAACGATAAAATAGGCGCCGTAGTTAACTTCTTCTTCAGTAATTGAAATGCGTTCTCCTGCTCCGAGGTCCATTCGTATTTCTTCCCTTTTTGTGTTAATGCTGTCAACGGCTTAGCTATTCGGGAAAAATCTTGAATAAACCTTCTATAATAACCGGCTAAACCCAAAAATTGGCGTATCTGTGTTGGTGTCTTAGGAGTCTCCCATTTTTCAATAGCTTCAGTTTTTGCTGGATCAACCTGAATTCCTTTGCTATTAACAACGTGACCAAGAAATTGCACTTCTTTCAACCAGAAAGCACATTTAGAAAATTTAGCGTATAGCTGTTCTTTTCTCAACAACTCTAATATCAACCTTAAATGCTGCTCATGCTCTTGCTCACTTTTGGAATAGATAAGAATATCATCAATGAAAACGATAACAAACTTATCCAAATACGGACTACAAACTCGATTCATGAGGTCCATGAATACAGCTGGCGCATTTGTCAACCCAAACGGCATGACCAAAAATTCGTAATGACCATAACGTGTTCGAAAAGCAGTTTTCGGAATGTCCTCTTCTTTGACACGTAGTTGATGATAGCCCGATCTTAGGTCGATTTTCGAATAAACACATGATCCCTGGAGTTGATCAAATAAGTCGTCAATTCTCGGTAGTGGATACCGATTTTTGATAGTTAACTTATTTAATTCACGATAATCTATGCACATCCTAAAAGATCCATCTTTCTTTTTAACAAATAGAATCGGAGCTCCCCACGGTGAAGTACTTGGTCGTATGAATCCACGGTCTAGTAATTCTTTTAACTGACTTTGAAGTTCTTTTAATTCGGACGGTGCAAGTCTATATGGCGCACGAGCCACTGGTGCAGCTCCTGGTACTAAATCTATTTGAAATTCTACAGATCTAAATGGAGGTAATCCCGGCAATTCTTCCGGAAAAACTTCAGGAAAATCTCTTGCCACAGGCACGTCGTTGATGCACTTTTCTTTCTTTTCGACTTTATTAACATGTGCTAAAATAGCGTAACATCCCTTTTCTAAACACTTCTTGGCTTTCAAACAGCTAATGAGTTTTAGCTTTGAATTACCCTTCTCTCCATAAATCATCACCGGTATTTTATCCTTACCAGGAATACGAATTGCCTTCTTGGCACAAACAACTTCCGCTCCTATTTTGGACATCCAGTCCATGCCGACTATTACATCAAAACCTCCTAATTCCACGGGTATTAAGTCGATTTTAAACGTTTCTCCGGCTAGATTTATTTCACAATCACGACAAATTTTATCGGCTTTAATTAGTTTACCATTAGCTAACTCAATCAAGTACTTAGCATCTAGAGGTAATGATGAACAATTCAATTTAGTGTAAAAATTTATACACACGTAACTTCTATCGGCGCCAGTATCAAATAAAATAGATGCTGATAAGTTATTAATGGTAAACGTACCCGTAACAAGCTCCGGGTCTTCTCGTGCCTCTCTAGCATTAATAACAAACGCTCTTCCACGTGCAGGTCCGCCATTCTGATTCGGGCACTGGCTCTTATAGTGACCTTGTTTTCCACACCCAAAACAAGTAATGTTAGCCAAAGCAGTTCTATTTGCGTTGGTGGCAGGAGTCTTGTTACCATTTGTAACGAGAGCCTTACAATCTTCAGCAAGATGTCCCTGTCTATTGCATTTAGTGCACAACACACTACAGTAACCAAAATGATGTTTGTGACAACGGTTGCATAAAGGACTTTGTCCTTTATAACCAAAGCTTGAACCACCACCTGCACCTTGTATGGTTTCTTGTTTCTTAAAAGATTGTTGTTGGTTACCTCGATCATAATTTCCATTCCACTTTCTTTTGTTACCTGATACCTTCACATCAGTATTGGATGCTTTCTTATCCAGAATGACCTGATCCATTAACTCGTTCGCCATGGTTATAGCTTCATGAATTGTCTTAGGTTTCGATGCTGTAACGTTTGCCTTGACCTTTTTGGGCAAACCACCTTTGTACATTTCAATCTTCCGTGCTTCGGTTGGAACCAATTCAGGACATAGTAAAACCAATTCCATGAATCGCTGATTGTAGTTGGTGATTTCAGTACCAACCACCTTCAAACTTCGTAACTCATCTTCTAACTTAATAACCTCATTCCTTGGACAATACTCGGTGATTATCATCGCTTTGAATTCTTCCCATGGAGTATCATAAGCTACATCTCCTCCTACCGCCTTCACATAATTCTTCCACCATGTGAGTGCACTATCTTGTAAAGTGCACGATGCAAACTTGGTCATGTCTTTTTCATCACAACCACTGATTTTGAACACCGTCTCCATCTTTTCTATCCATCGGGTTAAACCGATCGGTCCTTCCGTTCCACTGAATGATGAGGGCTTGCAAGCTTGAAACGTCTTGTAGGAGCATCCTACACGAGGATTTGGGTTAACTGCAGCAGCTCTTGCAGCCTCAACCCATAACATTCTGTCGTTCACTCGCTGGTTGATGAGTTCCTCGAGTTCTTGTTCCGTCATTCGATTCAATCGCGCCATTTCCTAATGAAAGAAAATAATTATTCACATGGAATATTATAGATGTAGTGTGTATTTATAGTACATTTATAGCTTGTTAATAATATGAACCAGGTATTATTATAAAAGCCTTTTCTTCTTATTAGCATTTTATAATTATATCTAGGGTAGTACCTACCCGTTAATGTTCATACTTAATAGCTTAGTACAGAACCAATTACTACAATCTAAATAATACTTAACCATGGAAAATTATTGCATTTCATACTTCGCTATTTTACATATGCTTACATCAAACTTTAAACAAACCACACTAATAATATTATACAAAACATTATGTGATTCCATGGTTTAATACGGCAGCGCATCATTTGGTCTATTTCCCAAAACATTTATGTCCAGGGAATCCCCCAACGCGAATCCTAGCTGTCTCCCTACGTTTTGGCTGAGGTGCCGAAGAACTAGATGCGGGGATAGCACTAATAGGAATAGCGGGGATAGGGGTGGTAGTGTTGAGTGGAATTGGTGCCACTTCATTCTCATTAAACTCGGGATTTGGATTTTCTAATTCATTAGCCTTTCGTTTCTTTCCTAGTTCGAACTCGTCTTTTGTAATTTCCTGTATTTCTTCCTCGGGTTCACTTTCCTCCTCGGGTTCACTTTCCTCCTCGGGTTCACTTTCCTCCTCGGGTTCACTTTCCGATATTTCTATAGTTGGTTCATCCGGAAATTGTGAGTCTTCCCCAAAAATACCACTTTCGTCATCGGATATGTTAATGACTGAAACACAATCTGAAGGTTCTGACTCGGAGTCGCTGAATGTGATAATAAGTTTCGAGCCCGACATCTATCACACAACAACTAACCCATTAGTACTTACATAATATTTACACATAAATTTTAACCAACAGTGATAAGCAATGGTTTTTTTTTTTTTTTAAAATCAGACCCGGTCAAAGTCCAGACTTTACTAATGTATCCTAACGACTTCTCGGTTAGACACACTAATGCAAACCTGGTTCGCTAAGACCAACGCTCTGATACCACATGTCATAACCCGTCCTTAACCATAAGAACGCGTTAGATAACGTATGATTTCATTGCGAGGTATTGACCTCTATATGAGACATTTTTGAAAGAAAACTGCATATATTATACATTACAAACCATAACCATTATTTTTGTTACAAGCTTAAGACAATAAAAAGAAGATTAACGTTTAGCGATAATCTTCGACTTACAAACTTTACAAATGATGACAACAACACGGTTTCTAGCATATTTTACAATACAACATCTCGGATATGCAGTTTTATTTTTGACACAAACATGCGTACGCAAGATCCTGGTTAGATCCAACATGATGTAGCGGAAGCTTTAGAAATCACCTGAGAATAGACATGTTTTAAAAGGTCAACATAAAGTTGGTGAGATATAGGTTTAATGCCGGCAGCAATATATATATAGACCACAAGATTTCGTATATAAACAGTTTAATAAAAGTATTCTAAGTGGTTGAGCACTTGGTAACCATACTTAACATTTTCACGTCGCATATTCCCTTTAATATGAAATCTTACTACACCGTACCAAGTGTAGTCACAAAACGAAGTACTGTGCAACCGTTGAATACTGGTCGTCCAGTTCGGTTGGGGTTGTCAAGCCCGATAGATCTATCAACAGGATTCGCGTTTACAATACCGCTGTAAATATTAGTTACCAAGCTACAGGGAAGTATGCCAGTGGTACAACTCAACGTAGAACATATTTTTCAGTTACTTGTGTCCATATCGTAAAACATAAAATACATGTATTCTCATCCCGAAATATTTAGAGTTTAAAAGTGGGACTATATACTCACCCTTGTCTTGATGATATATATATTTTGACTCGGTCTTCCGGTTGATATCACGAACCTATCCATATATAATATATCAATATGTTTTCATTTTAAAACAAACGTTATATATATATATACTTGTTATACTTTTAATATTTTGAATATTTCCTTAGTCCGTAGTTAGCAGTTCGTTGTTAGTAATTCAATTTTAATGGTTCATTTTTAGATGTTTAATATACCCGCAATGAAATAAATAAAACCCCCAACGAAATAAATAAAACCCCATCATATATGTATTGGTCGAGATTAATCTTGACCCATGGTACCGGTGTTGTCAAATGACGTGTTGCGTACATAAAGTACCGGTGTTGTCAAATAACGTGTTGCGTACAATCATGGGATCTTATGATTAATCTTCTCGTGTTGTTTACGGGTGATCCTGAACCATATGAAATTGAATTATGAGTACATATATATAAAATATCATGTTATCTTATAAAGATGTGATTTTATATAAATTTTTCCAATGAATCCCGAAGTCAATTAAGTCTTGGATAACCAATCTTGTTTCGGTCATAGTTTCTTCGTTACAAGTCCGTTTTCGTTGATTCAAATTGCCATCTTCTTGGATCGAGTTCTTCTTTAAGACTATGAACTGTAAATACCTTAGTTTGTATTCAAAATCACACGGCATAGGTCAAACTTTAGTGAAACTTATGAAGTTAATCATTTTCCATCATGTAAACAACCTCAAATGATTATTTTTCTAAAAATACTTATACTTTGAAAAACCAAGTTTTACCTTGTTAAATTAACATATAAATAAGTTATGTTACATGTCTTGAAGTATTTTAAAAGTTAAGTTAGAAGGATCTATTTAGTTTGCAAACAAGTTTGAAAACATTCAAACTATGTTCTTGTTGCTTAACTTTTGTACCACAAAATAAGATAGCTATATATATATGAATCGAATAAGGTTATGAACATAGATTCTACCTCAAGTTCCTTGGATAAGTTTGCTGTAAAAGAGGAGTAAGAAGCTAGAATCAAAAGGGTGATAGAAGTGGATGAAAGATTGGAAGTAAGTTGGTGTTCTTGGAAGGTTTTCTTGAAGTGTTGTTGTAAGAGTTTTCTTATGGTGTTTTAGTATGGTTTTTATGGCTAGATCTTCTTGGTTATTTGCTGGATTGTTATGGAGTTTAGAGAGTAAGAAAGAGTGTGTGTTTTTGATAAGAAAATGGTAGTAAAAATGGATCAAAATGAGCATGTATATATACACCAAAAAAAACGTGAATGGGGGGTATGGAGACAAAAATTCAAGCTATCATTTTATGTATCTAGTCTTATTTGCATCCAAGTTCAATTACCTAGCTCTAAGGGCAGTAACAAGAGTAGGTTTGGTGGTGATTTGATGTGTATTTACTATTAGTAAATACGTATAAAAGCTAGGTATGATACGAGTATAAATACTCTAGGTATACGTATAGAAATTTTGTGAAAAATGGAATGAGGATTCAAATATAGCTATCTTTTGTGAATACACTTATATGGTTTTATGTATTTAAGTCTTTAAAAGTGATTAAATACATTACTTATACAATATATGTATAAACATTATATGTCTTAAGTATTTATGTCAAATAACGTTACGTATAGTTATCGTTTTGAAAACTTAAGTTAGTAGTTTCAAAATACACATATAACTTGTTGTTATTAATATAAAATGAGATATTAAAACATTTATTAATCATGTTAAATATGTATATATACATTTATATACACAAACGTATAATTATCATATATTGTATAGTTCGTGATATCATCGGTCAAACTAGACGGTCAAACGTTGTGTAAAACTCTTTTCAGAAATATAAGTCTCTACAATTTGGATTGCTTATCATGTTGGCAAGGTTTAATTTATGTAAATATTAATCTTATAAGTATAGTATGATCGAAAAAGTGCGGGTCGTTACAGTGGGTAGCGGTTCTTGATGGTAAGTTTGTTCAACTCTAGGTAGTCGATACACAACCTGAATGTACCATCTTTATTCTTGACAAACAAAACAGGAGCTCCCCACGGTGATGTGCTTGGTCGAATGAAACCACGCTCTAAAAGTTCTTGTAATTGGCTCTGAAGTTCCTTCATTTCACTAGGTGCGAGTCTGTATGGAGCACGAGCTATTGGTGCAGCTCTCGGTACAAGGTCTATTTGAAATTCAACGGATCGGTGTGGAGGTAGTCCCGGTAATTCTTTCAAAAATACATCGGGAAATTCTTTTGCGACAGAAATATCATTGATGTTCTTTTCTTCAGAATTGACTTTCTCGACGTGTGCTAGCACAACATAGCAACCTTTTCTTATTAGTTTTTGTGCCTTCAGGTTACTAATAAGATTTAACTTTGCGTTGCTCTTTTCTCCGTACACCATTAAGAGTTTTCCTTTTTCTCGTATAATGCGAATTGCATTTTTGTAACAAACGATCTCTGCTTTCACTTCTTTCAACCAGTCCATACCGATTATCACATCAAAACTCCCTAACTCTACTGGTATCAAGTCAATCTTAAATGTTTCGCTAAGCAGTTTAATTTCTCGATTCCGACATATATTATCTGCTGAAATTAATTTACCATTTGCTAATTCGAGTAAAAATTTACTATCCAAAGGCGTCAATGGGCAACTTAATTTAGCACAAAATTCTCTACTCATATAGCTTCTATCTGCACCCGAATCAAATAAAACATAAGCAGATTTATTGTCAATAAGAAACGTACCCGTAACAATCTCCGGGTCTTCCTGTGCCTCTGCCGCATTAATATTGAAAACTCTTCCGCGACCTTGTCCATTCGTGTTCTCCTGGTTTGGGCAATTTCTAATAATGTGGCCCAGTTTTCCACATTTATAACAAACTACATTGGCATAACTTGCTCCGACACTACTTGCTCCGCCATTACTCGTTCCGACACCATTTGTTCCTTTCGTTCTGTTAACCCCTGGTCCGTAGACCTCACACTTCGCCACGCTATGACCATTTCTTTTGCACTTGTTGCAAAATTTGGTGCAGAACCCCGAGTGATACTTTTCACACCTTTGGCATAGCTGTTTCTGATTGTTGTTGTTGTTGTTGTTGTTGTTGCGGTTGTTATTGTTGTTGGGATGATTGTTGTAGTTGTTGTTGTTGTTGTTGTGCCGTTTGTTGTAGTTGCGATTGATGTTGCGATTGTTGGGATAGTTGTTTTTGTTTTGGTGACTCTTATCACCGTTTTCCTCCTACTTTCTTTTGACTAACTTCATGTTGGCCTCTTCGGCCGCCTGTTCTTTAATTCTTCCCTCAATCTGGCTCACTAGTTTGTGAGCCATTCTACATGCCTTTTGTATAGAGGCAGGCTCGTGTGAACTTATATCTTCTTGGATTCTCTCCGGTAACCCTTTCACAAACACGTCGATCTTCTCTTCCTCATCTTCGAACGCTCTCGGACACAATAGGCACAATTCTGTGAATCGTCTTTCGTACGAAGTAATATCGAATCCCTGTGTTCGTAACCCTCTAAGTTCTGACTTGAGCTTATTAACCTCGGTTCTGGGACGGTACTTCTCGTTCATCAAGTGCTTGAATGCTGACCATGGTAGCGCGTAAGCAGCATCTTGTCCCACTTGCTCTAGATAGGTATTCCACCATGTTAACGCACTACCTGTGAAGGTATGCGTAGCGTACTTCACTTTGTCTCCTTCAGCACACTTACTTATGGCAAACACCGATTCAACTTTCTCGGTCCACCGTTTCAATCCGATTGGTCCTTCGGTCCCATCAAATTATGAAGATTTGCAGGTAGTGAATTCCTTGTAGGAGCATCCTACACGATTTCTTGCGCCGTTAGCTGTATTGCTAGATTCAGAGTTATTGTTGGTATGTAGCACGGCCTGTACTGCGGCTATGTTTGAAGCAAGAAAGGCACGAAATTCCTCTTCGCTCATATTCAAGGTGTGTCGAGTAGTCGGTGCCATTTCCTTCAAAATAGTCAAATGAAACAATTTAATCATACAGAATATTAAGAGTAGTCAATAGTATCTCGTAGCATAATATGAACTCATTTATAAAAGCTTTTTCTTCATATTAGCGTTTTATAAGTTTAAATTCGGGTACTACCTACCCGTTAAGTTCATACTTAGTAGCTAATATACAATTCAACTACTACAATTCCATATGAAAAACTGATTATAATAATATATCACATACAAATATTCTTCAAACTTACAACTTCGCTATATTACATATAACATGAAATATAGTACACTATGATACATGACAGTTTTGAAGATAAATCTAGTTAATACGCAAGTTGTTCAGCAATGGAAATAAAGACACGTAATTCATAAGTCCAGAAACTAGTCATGCATTCTGGTTTTACTACGACGACTTCCCATCCTTGGTCTTGTGGAAAATAACCGTTATGACCATTAGCTAGGCAGCATGTTGTAATGTCGTCAAAAGGACGAGTGTTTCGTAATGACCAACAGTCTCGTAATAACCTAAAAACCTCATTTCTTACCCCAATTACTGACTCCGTCACTTGTGGGAACGTTTTGTTTAATAGTTGTAGCCCGATGTTCTTGTTCTCACTTTGGTGAGAAGCGAACATTACTAACCCGTAAGCATACCATGCTTCTTTATGTTGCATGTTAGCCGCTTTTTCTAAATCACGAAGTCCTATATTCGGATATATTGAGTCAAAATAATTTCTTAACCCATTGCGTAAAATAGCATTTGGGTTTCCCGCAATATATGCGTCAAAGTAAACACATCATAACTTATGGATTTCCCAATGTGATATCCCCCATCTTTTGAACGAAAGCCTTTTATAAACCAAGGCATTCTTGGAACGTTCTTCGAATGTCTTACAAACTGATCTCGCCTTAAATAGTTGTGCCGAGGAATTCTGACCGACTCTAGACAAGATTTCATCAATCATGTCTCCGGGTAGGTCTCTTAAAATATTGGGTTGTCTATCCATTTTGTGTTTTTATACTGTAAAATAGACAAGAGTTAGATTCATAAAAAAATACTTATTAATACAAGCAATTTTTACATATATCATAAAGCATAAGCACACTATATTACATATATTACACCACACGAATACAACTATCTTATTTCGACTCGCTCGTTTCTTTTTCTTCTTCGGTTTTGGTTCATTTTGCCAAGTTTCTAGGGATATATGATGTTCCCCTAATACGAGCCGTCGTTTTCCACATTGGTTTAGAAAAACCTGGTGGTTTAGAGGTTCCCAGATTTTTGTCACAACTTAAGAAATACGGGTATTGACGATACATATAAAGTTCATCGGGTTTGGAATCAAATTTCTCTATTTTTATGCCCTTTCCCTTATTGTTCTCTTTTTCCTTATTAAATTGTGTTGGGGTAATTTCTATAACATCATCGGAATCCTTGTTGGGACCCGATTCATCGGAGAATTGGTAATCCTCCCAATACTTTGCTTCCTTGGCGGAAACACCATTGACCATAATTAACTTTGGTCGGTTAGTTGAGGATTTTCTTCTACTTAACCGTTTTATTATTTCCCCCACTGGTTCTATTTCTTCTTCCGGTTCCGATTCTTCTTCCAGTTCCGATTCTTCTTCCGGTTCCTCTTCGGGAACTTGTGAATCAGTCCACGAATCATTCCAATTTACATTTGACTCTTCATTATTATTAGGTGAGTCAATGGGACTTGTTCTAGAGGTAGACATCTATCACATAATATCAAACACGTTAAGAAATTAATATATCACATAATATTCACATGTTAAAAATATATAGTTTCCAACAAAATTTGTTAAGCAATCATTTTTCAAGTAAACACGATCGAAGTCCAGACTCACTAATGCATCCTAACAAACTCAATAAGGCACACTAATGCAAAATTCTGGTTTTTAAGACCAACGCTCGGATACCAACTGAAATGTCCCGTTCATATTGATTATAAACGTTCCATATTAATTGATTTCGTTGCGAGGTTTTGACCTCTATATGAGACGTTTTTCAAAGACTGCATTCATTTTTAAAACAATCATAACCTTTATTTTATCAATAAAGGTTTTAAAAAAAACATTACGTAGATTATCAAATAATGATAATCTAAAATATACTGATTACACACGACCATTACATAATGGTTTACAATAGAAATATCTTACATCGACATATGTTTCTTGAATGCAGTTTTTACACAATATCATACAAACATGGACTTCAAATCTTGTCCTTATTTTAGTATGCAACAGCGGAAGCTCTTAATATTCACCTGAGAATAAACATGCTTTAAATATCAACAAAAATGTTGGTGAGTTATAGGTTTAACCTATATATATCAAATCGTAACAATAGACCACAAGATTTCATATTTCAATACACATCCCATACATAGAGATAAAAATCATTCATATGGTGAACACCTGGTAACCGACATTAACAAGATGCATATGTAAGAATATCCCCATCATTCCGGGACATCCTTCGGATATGATATAAATTTCGAAGTACTAAAGCATCCAGTACTTTGGATGGGGTTTGTTAGGCCCAATAGATCTATCTTTAGGATTCGCGTCAATTAGGGTGTGTGTTCCCTAATTCTTAGATTACCAGACTTAATAAAAAAGGGCATATTCGATTTCGATAATTCAACCATAGAATGTAGTTTCACGTACTTGTGTCTATTTTGTAAATCATTTATAAAACCTGCATGTATTCTCATCCCAAAAATATTAGATTTTAAAAGTGGGACTATAACTCACTTTCACAGATTTTTACTTCGTCGGGAAGTAAGACTTGGCCACTGGTCGATTCACGAACCTATAACAAATATGTACATATATATCAAAGTATGTTCAAAATATATTTACAATACTTTTAATACATTTTGATTATTTAAGTTTATTAAGTCAGCTGTCCTCGTTAGTAACCTACAACTAGTTGTCCACAGTTAGATGTACAGAAATAAATCGATATATATTATCTTGAATCAATCCACTACCCAGTGTATACACGTCTCAGGCTAGATCACAACTCAAAGTATATATATTTTTGGAATCAACCTCAACCCTGTATAGCTAACTCCAACATTACTGCATATAGAGTGTCTATGGTTGTTCCAAATAATATATATACATGGGTCGATATGATATGTCAAAACATTTGCATACGTGTCTATGGTATCCCAAGATTACATAATATATTAGAATACATGTATAATACAATATAAGTTAGCTAGGATATGATTTGTATAGAATTGTTAATATTTCCCGTAGCTACAAAAATCAAAAAATATCCAATCTTGTTTTACCCATAAATTCTTCATTTTAAATCCGTTTTGAGTGAATCAAATTGCTATGGTTTCATATTGAACTCTATTTTATGAATCTAAACAGAAAAAGTATAGGTTTATAGTTAGAAATATAAGTTACAAGTCATTTTTGTAAGAGGTAGTCATTTCAGTCGAAAGAACGACGTCTTGATGACCATTTTGAAAAACATACTTCCACTTTGAGTTTAACCATGATTTTTGGATATAGTTTCATGTTCATAAGAAAAATCATTTTCCTAGAAGAACAACTTTTAAATCAAAGTTTATCATAGTTTTTAATTATCAAACCCAAAACAGCCTGCGGTGTTACTACGACGGCGTATGTCCAGTTTTACGGTGTTTTTCGTGTTTCCAAGTTTTAAATCATTAAGTTAGCATATCATATAGATATATAACATGTGTTTATTTGATTTTAAAAGTCAAGTTAGAAGGATTAACTTTTGTTTGCGAACATGTTTAGAATTAACTAAACTATGTTCTAGTGATTTCAAGTTTAAACCTTCGAATAAGATAGCTTTATATGTATGAATCGAATGATGTTATGAATATCATTACTAGTTTTGTGGATAAACCTACTGGAAAAGAGACAAATGGGTCTAGCTTCAAAGGATCTTGGATGGCTTGAAAGTTCTTGAAGTAGAATCATGACACGAAAACAAGTTCAAGTAAGATTTTCACTCGAAATAAGATTGTTATAGTTATAGAAATTGAATCAAAGTTTGAATATGAGTATTACCTTATATTAAAAAGATATCTTACTGTAAATAATAAAGATTTCTTGAGGTTGGATGATCACTCTAAAAGATTGGAAGTAAGCTAGCAAACTTGGAAGTATTCTTGATTTTATGAAACTAGAACTTGTAGAATTTATGAAGAACACTTAGAACTTGAAGATAGAACTTGAGAGAGATCAATTAGATGAAGAAAATTGAAGAATGAAAGTGTTTTTAGGTGTTTTTGGTCGTTGGTGTATGGATTAGATATAAAAGATATGTAATTTTGTTTTCATGTAAATAAGTCATAAATGATTACTCATATTTTTGTAATTTTATGAGATATTTCATGCTAGTTGCCAAATGATGGTTCCCACATGTGTTAGGTAACTCACATGGGCTGCTAAGAGCTGATCATTGGAGTGTATATACCAATAGTACATACATCTAAAAGCTATGTAGTACGAGTACGAATACGGGTGCATACGAGTAGAATTGTTGATGAAACTGAACGAGGATGTAATTGTAAGCATTTTTGTTAAGTAGAAGTATTTTGATAAGTGTCTTGAAGTCTTTCAAAAGTGTATGAATACATATTAAAACACTACATGTATATACATTTTAACTGAGTCGTTAAGTCATCGTTAGTCGTTACATGTAAGTGTTGTTTTGAAACCTTTAGGTTAACGATCTTGTTAGATGTTGTTAACCCAATGTTTATAATATCAAATGAGATTTTAAATTATTATATTATCATGATATTATGATGTATGAATATCTCTTAATATGATATATATACATTAAATGTCGTTACAACGATAATCGTTACATATATGTCTCATTTCAAAATCATTAAGTTAGTAGTCTTGCTTTTACATATGTAGTTCATTGTTAATATACTTAATGATATGTTTACTTATCATAATATCATGTTAACTATATATATATCCATATATATGTCATCATATAGTTTTAACGTTCGTGAATCACCGGTCAACTTGGGTGGTCAATTGTCTATATGAAACCTATTTCAATTAATCATGTCTTAACAAGTTTGATTGCTTAACATGTTGGAAACACTTAATCATGTAAATAACAATTTCATTTATTATATATATAAACATGGAAAAGTTCGGGTCACTACACCAAACCCATGATTAAACTTATACATGCACACATTATCAAGTATACATATATGTGTGTGTGTGTGTGTGTATATATATGTATATATATATATATGTATATATATATATATATATATATATATATATATATATATATATATATATATATATATATATATATATATATATATATATATATATATATATATATATATATCTACGCATATATTCATACATTTGTGCATAAGCTAACGAGTTATAAACGTACAAATGATTAAGTGAGCACCTTTCGATACATACGGGAAAACGGGATGTTACAACACAAGTGTTCTAACGTTTAACCAACACACGCAAGACCCAAACTCATAATTTCATCACTCGAAACCCTAAGTCACCCATTTAGGCTTACTTACTTGAATCTTACCCAAAACCCCCAAATTTCACAATAAAAATGGGTTTATAACACTAACTAACACAAACCCTAACTCAAACAATAATCTTAACAATGAAATTCGAATTTAGAATTTACCATAACAATCAAAACGTAGCCGAGAGTGAAAGGAACAACTTTAACACTCGAACTTTCGATCGATTCAAGCTTCTTCTTATTCAAAACCCCAAATCTCTTCCTAGAAATCTCTCTCTCTCTCTCTATAAGATAAGATGAGAGAGATGTGTGGATACCAAAATGATCCAAAAGTGGATCTAAAACTGCTCTAAGTGCCACAGATCCATCCACAAGTGAAAGGACCAAAGTACCCCTCATTTAAACCTTTAAAAATGCTGAAAATTGCATCAGACGCGATCGGAGCGCCGCTCCAAAGGGTGGAGCGTCGCTCCAACCTTCATGTCAGTTTTCAGCAACTTGTTTTGGCCATAACTTTTTGATCGTAGCTCCGTTTTCGATGAATCAAATATCGTTGGAAACGTAATAAGATTTTCTTTCTAATGGTAAGGTTTTGAAATATCAACTCAAACTTTATTTGGGGTCGAAAAGGTACGTACACACCTTGTGACTCCAAACAACGTCCAGTTTTCTTCGACGTTCGAGCAAGCAACACGTACATGTCTCGTACACTTCATATACGCATTGTACACCAAAAATACATTATGTACAATAAATATTTGGGTCTTACAACTCTCCCCCACTTAAACTCGATCACGTCCTCGTGATCTTCGTCACTTAACCCATCCGGACCTACATCCTATGGTCCTTCGACGTACTTTCGAACTCGAAGTCTACGAAATTTCCCGCAACGCGAAGATCTTACACCGCACTTAAGCGACCCTTCTGATGAATCACCCCCTTTCAACTTAAATCTCCATCTGCAATTTACCAAATCCACGAATTCGAGCACTAGAAACTTGCTCAATCCCTCACATCGGGAAGAACTCAACCAATCTCGTACCGAGATATCACCCCTTTAGTGTACCCTTAACAAGTACAGTGCCAATAGTGACCACTTCCCACAATAAGGTTAACATCCAAAATGACGAAGACCGAGTAAAAGTAAATCCTTACGGATAACACTTACCACTTAACATCCCTTCAAGTTCTCCCGTCTACAACTCGCAACAAGCTACATCCTTAACTATATCACCCAACGTTATCTACTAGGTCCACTACGCTGTGACCCAAGTCTTGCATTAATCCAAATCGAGAGGGATTCATGCCGCGTTAAAACTTCGTGCTTCACCGGTTCATAAACGTACACTCAACCGTTCAATCACGAATGTTCTCCGATTCAAGAACCAACTCCCCTCGTCTCCACAACCGGGTCATTCCTTCAACGAAGAAATTTCGGTATCACCAACTAATCACACTAGGGATACAAACTTTCCCATGAATGGATCCGCACACGACCTTCCGTCTCTGAATTAATCCAGGACGACAATAATACACCACAAGTTAGACAAAACATCAACACTCGACACAGGGTTTCTCCCCTAAACCCAACAACACATCCATACAATACGGCTTCCTAGCACTAGCATGGAAACTATTTGTGTACTAGAATCCTGTCAATAGCGAATTATCATCCCAACAATTCGCAATTCGTCACGCAACCTTCAAAAGTATTCACCAATGTCAGGTGAATCCTCCAACCTAGACCGTTCGTTAAGGGTGGTTTCGACATTTCAATGCGGCTAACGGGTCGCATCACTAGGGAATGCACCCTCGCAAACAAACAAAACCCGCGTGTCTCTATGTGAGACAATCGGAAATAGAACTCCCCGCCTCACCATCATCCATAAAGTGGAATAATCCACTGACAATATCCACAATCACGTTTCCCGAAAGGGAAAATACAGTATCCATACCGAAATCGAACTCGTACCTACTCAACAGCACTATCCGGGTTTCGAACCAACCCAATTTTACATCACGAGAGCACCCGCAATGACAGTTACATTCTCTCATGTTCGTGATCTCAAACTTCACACTTGGTCTCTGATAATGCTAAAAACGAACATATATTTCATAGCATTATTCCTCAAGAAAGACAAGCTTTTAGTTGAAGTTGTCCTATTTACAAGTAATATTCGTTTAAATAATAAAAGGTGAAGACAAAAGACAGATTCAACGAATTGAAGACGCAAACGACCAAAAAGCTCAAAAGTACAAAATACAATCAAAGAGGTTCCAATTATTGATAAGAAACGTCTCAAAATTACAAGAGTACAAGATTCAAAACGAAAAGTACAAGATATTAAATTGTACGCAAGGACGTTCGAAAATCCGGAACCGGGACCAGAGTCAACTCTCAACGCTCGACGCAATGGACTAAAAATTACAAGTTAACTATGTATATAAATATAATATAATATATAATTAATTATATAAATTATATATATATTATATTTATATAATAATCCGTCGACAAGAAAGGCTCCAAAATGGAGTGAGCTGTAAAATCGAACTCCGCGAGGTGCGGAGTTTGAAGAAGGAAAGGGCCGCGAGTCGCGGAGCCCCTAATTTTGAAAATCCCTATAAAAGCCAGCGCAATTCGACGAGTTTTAATATCAATATATCCATCCTCTCTATATCTATACGTAATATTTGTATTTATATTTTAATTTTAATTTTAATTTTAATTTTAATCCTAATAATAAGGGTATGTTAGCGAATGTTGTAAGGGTGTAAGTCGAAATTCTGTCCGTGTAACGCTACGCTATTTTTAATCATTGTAAGTTATGTTCAACCTTTTTAATTAAATGTCTCGTAGCTAAGTTATTATTATGGTTATTTAAAACGAAGTAATCATGATGTTGGGCTAATTACTAAAATTGGATAATTGGGCTTTGTACCATAATTGGGGTTTGGACAAAAGAACGACACTTGTGGAAATTAGACTATGGGCTATTAATGGGCTTTATATTTGTTTAACTAAATGATAGTTTGTTAATTTTAATATAAATATTTACAATTGGACGTCCCTATAAATAACCATACACACTCAATCGGACACGATGAGCGGGATATTTATATGTACGAATAATCGTTCATTTAACCGGACACGGGAATGGATTAATAGTCTATGGAATTATTAAAACAGGGGTGAAATTATGTACAAGGACACTTGGCATAATTGATAACAAAGTATTAAAACCTTGGGTTACACGCAGTCGATATCCTGGTGTAATTATTAAACAAAGTAATAAAACCTTGTTACAGTTTAAGTCCCCAATTAGTTGGAATATTTAACTTCGGGTATAAGGATAATTTGACGAGGACACTCGCACTTTATATTTATGACTGATGGACTGTTATGGACAAAAACCAGACAGACATATTAAATAATCCAGGACAAAGGACAATTAACCCATGGGCATAAAACTAAAATCAACACGTCAAACATCATGATTACGGAAGTTTAAATAAGCATAATTCTTTTATTTCAAATTTAATTTCCTTTATTTTATATTTAATTGCACTTCTAATTATCGCACTTTTATTTATTGTTATTGTATTTAATTGCGCTTTTAATTATCGTACTTTTTAATTTTCGCAATTTTATTTTATCGCACTTTTATTTATCGCAATTTCATTATCGTTATTTACTTTACGTTTTAAATTAAGTATTTTATTTATTTAATATTTTACATTTAGTTTTAACTGCGACTAAAGTTTTAAAATCGACAAACCAGTCATTAAACGGTAAAAACCCCCTTTTTATAATAACAATATTACTTATTTATATATTTGTATTTTTATAAAATAAAACTAATATAGCGTTAAGCTTTACTTTAAAGATTTTTTTCCCCTGTGGAACGAACCGGACTTACTAAAAACTACACTACTGTATAATTAGGTACACTGCCTTTAAGTGTTGTAGCAATTTTAAGTATATCCATTCTATAAATAAATAAATATCTTGTGTAAAATTGTATCGTATTTAATAGTATTTCCTAGTAAAATTTAAAAGCTATTTCATATACACCTCGCATAACATCAAGTATTTTTGGCGCCGCTGCCGGGGATCCTAAAATCTAGCTTAAAAGCCGGAAGCGCAACGCTAATATATATAAAAAAAATGTTTAGTTTACTTTTATAAAAAACGTTTTTGTAAAAATACGTTTTAAATATTCGAAAACATAAAAAGAAAACAAAAATATAAATATTTAAGTTTTATAAAGTTTCTTTATTTTTATTTTATAAAAAATATAAGTTTTATTTAAATATTTTGTGTTTATTTAAAACATAAAAAATTTTAAAACCGAAAAAAAAAATAATATTAACTTATTTTTAAGATTTTTATTTTTAATAAGTATTTTTATTTTAAGTTTTTGAAATATATTTTATATAAATTATATATCTATTATTTTATCAAATTATTAAAAAAAAAAAACGAACTGGGCCAGATTAAAATCGAAGCCCAAAGCATATTTTAATTATAAAACGAAACTGAACCGAACTGTTTCAGCCCAATCGGAGCCCAGTATTATCAAACCCCATGACTTGCGGAGTTTTTCAACTGGGAGTACCGCGACTCGTGGAGTTCTCTCTGACACGGGTACACAGAAACCCTAACAACATCATTACGTAATTATTATTATTATTATTAATTAAAAACCCTAATTAGGTTTTAATTTTTAATTAATTAAGTTTAGTTTATTTATTTAATTTGTATATTTAGTTTAACTAATTTAAATAAATCATAAAATTAATACTTTTATAAAATAAATAATATAAAAATAATATTTTTATAAAAATTGTACTTTTTACAACTTTTAGTATATTTTTATATTTTGTCCCTTTTAATTGTTTTAGCGTAACTTTTGTATTTTTCTCTCGTATTTAGTTTTAAATATAGTTTTTGCCATAGTTATTTTTATTTCTAGATTTTTAGGCTTTGCCGTAAAATCCCTCAAGTGCTTTTTCTTTAGACTAAGATCTAAGTGCTTTAGAATTTTGCGACGCCTTTTTAAGTTTTAGTTCCTTTTTAAGTTATTTCCATTTGGGATATAGTTTTACTTGTAAGCTTTAATATTTTTAGATGCAACTTTTAGTTTTTAGTTTTTAGTTCCTTTTTAAGTTTAGACGCACTATTTTCTTATTTCTCGACGCCTTTTACCTATGTATCAATTATCACTCCAATTAGTAATCTCAATTTGCGATTATAATTTTAAGTTAGTGATAGTAATAAGGTTGGGTTAGTCGAGTGTTTTTAAGTTTTATAGTCACTCTTTTTCTTTCTTATTTTTCGACGCCTTTTATTTTTCGATTTTTTCTTTTTCGACCTTTTTCGACGTGCTCTTTTTCTTTCTTATTTCTCGCAATTCTAGTTTTAGGACATAGATTTTTATTCTACTTCTTATCTAAATTTCTTAAAATTACGAAAATTTATTTTAAGTGGTTAAATTGATAGACATCAAAATTTTCTGGTTCGTAGTAATAGTTGGATTTGTACGTGTACCGGGTTATTGGAGCTAAACAGTACTCAATTATATTGAGACCAAACGAATCCTGCCCCTCTGCTGCATCTTTTGGCTATTCGAAACGTGGGCAAAATCAGAAAAGTCTATTAATTGGATAACTTATATAATTTTTTCTTTCCTTTTAAAAACTAATAGGATATTCAGTGAATGCACCGAGCAAGACGTTCACCACCTTTTGTACGTTCACCACCTGTAACTCGATCAAGACATCTAGCTAATATTACCGCCGTTGATTTTTCTTTAGAATCGTCATCCAGTCGACCAAGTACTCCAATTCAAATTTCCGATAATCCATTTTTTGAACCCGACCTCACAATTGAGAATCCGGAGAATATTCAGGGACAATTCATAGATCCTGAACCATTAATCTTTCCTCCGGAACCACCAATCATTCAAAAACAGAGATTGTTGAGGAACGAACCATTAAATCAGAATCCTCTAGTGATTCTGATTCAACAAATTCAATTTTGAAGAATCTGAAACCTTTAAGTATGGAAGACCGAATGAGAGCTAAACGCACTGGCCAATGTCACGCAATTACTCATCCTGACATTAATGCGCCAGATTATGAAATCAAAGGACAAATTCTACACATGGTGACTAATCAATGCCAATTTAGTGGTGCGCCGAAGGAAGATCCAAACAAACATCTTCGTACCTTTAATAGGATCTGTACACTATTTAAAATAAGAGAAGTTGAAGATGAACAGATATATCTCATGTTATTTCCCTGGACTTTAAAGGGAGAAGCCAAAGATTGGTTGGAATCGTTACCTGAAGGGGCGATTGATACATGGGACGTTTTAGTTGAAAATTTTCTTAAACAATTTTTTCTGGCATCTAAAGCCGTAAGACTTCAAGGAGAAATTGTTACGTTCACACAGAAACCGAATGAAACTCTATATGAGGCGTGGACAAGATTTGGAAAGTTGTTGAGAGGATGTCCGCAACATGGTTTAGACACCTGTCAAATAGTACAAATATTCTACCAAGGATGCGACATCACTACAAGGAAAGACATCGATATAGCAGCTGGTGGTTCTATTATGAAGAAAACCGAAACTGATGCTTATAAAATTATTGATAACACTGCTTCCCACTCACATGAGTGGCATCAAGAAAAAGATATCGTTAGATCATCTAAAGCAGCTAGAGCCAATTCTAGCCATGACTTAGATTCCATTTCTGCAAAGATAGATGCTGTCGAGAGACGAATGGAAAAGATGACTAAAGATATTCACTCAATTCGAATTAGTTGTGAGCAGTTTGGAGGACCACATTTGACAAAAGATTGTCTTAGTATTGAGCTAACAATGGAACAAAGAGAGAATATTTCATACATAAACCAAAGGCCAGGAAATAATTATCAGAATAATTATCAACCGCCAAGACCGATTTACAATCAAAACCAGAATTATAACCGAAATGTTCCATACAACAACCAACAAGGTCCTAGCAATCAACAAGTATCCAACAATACTTACAATCAGCAAAGACCTAATTTTCAAAACAAACCACCACAAACCGATGATAAAAAACCGAATTTAGAAGATATGATGACGAAGCTAGTTGAAACTCAAACACAGTTTTTCACATCTCAGAAACAAACTAATGAACAAAATGCTCAAGCATTTAGAAATCAACAAGCTTCTATTCAAAATCTGGAACAAGAAGTAAGTAACCTAGCAAGGTTAATAGGTGAAAGAAAACCAGGAAGTTTACCTAGTGATACAAATGCAAACCCCCGGAATGAAACAGCTAAAGCCATTACCACAAGAAGTGGTACAACACTTAAACCACCTGAAATACCTGTAACTTCTGATGAAGCTATTCCTACTCCACAAGAACCACAACCTGATCAAGATAAGGAAACAGAACCGGTAGTTGAAAAGGTTAATGAAGATAACACAGTTAAGGATAAACCTTATGTTAAACCATACCAACCACCACTTCCTTACCCAAGTAAATTGAAAAAAGAGAAACTTGAAGTCGAGCAATCTAAATTCTTGGATATGTTTAAACAGATAAATGTAAATCTTCCTTTCATTGATGTGATTTCAGGAATGCCTAGATATGCTAAATTTCTGAAAGATCTAATATCGAATAGAAAGAAAATGGAAGAACTCTCGGCTGTTACTATGAATGCTAATTGTTCAGCAGTGCTGTTGAATAAGATACCAGAAAAATTATCTGATCCAGGAAGTTTCACAATTCCATGTTTTCTGGGTAGTCTTAGTTCAATAGAAGCATTAGCAGACTTAGGTGCTAGTATAAATTTAATGCCGTATTCACTATACGCTAAACTAGACCTTGGAGAATTGAAACCAACAAGAATAAGCATACAACTAGCAGATCGATCAAAAAAATATCCTAGAGGGATAATGGAGAACATGCTAGTTAAAGTTGGTACTTTAGTATTTCCAGTAGATTTTGTTGTTCTGGACATGGAAGAAGATTCTCAAGTTCCTCTCATATTATGAAGACCATTCTTAAACACGGCTAAAGCAATGATAGACGTGTTCGGTAAGAACCTGACCCTAAGTATAGAGGATGAGAGTGTTACCTTTTCAGTTGATAGAGCAATGCAACAACCGCAATCTGCAGATGATACATGCTATTATATTCAAACTATAGATTCACATGCAGAATTGTTAGAAGAATTTCCAGAATTACAAGGAACAGGAGAATGTTCTTTAGGAGAAGGAACTGAACCAATTGATGAAGCTGAAATGTTAGCTACACTAATAGCTAATGGATATGAACCAATAACAGAAGAAATTCAAATGCTAAAAGAAGAAGACAGATATCGATATAAATCATCGATAGAAGAACCACCGACATTAGAGTTAAAGCCACTTCCAAACCATTTGGAATACGCTTATTTACATGGTGAATCTGAATTACCTGTAATAATATCGTCTTCTCTTACTGAAAATGAGAAATCACAACTCATTTCTGTGTTGAAAGCTCATAAACCAGCTATTGCATGGAAGATTCATGATATTAAAGGAATAAGTCCTTTGTATTGCATACATAAAATCCTTATGGAAGAAGGTCATAAAACGTATGTGCAACGCCAACGAAGACTAAATCCTAATATGCAAGATGTTGTTAAAAAAAAATTATTAAACTGCTAGATGCAGGTTTAATTTATCCGATTTCTGATAGTCCATGGGTAAGCCCAGTTCAATGCGTGCCTAAGAAAGGTGGCATGACTGTCATTACAAATGAGAAAAATGAGCTTATTCCTACTAGGACTGTAACAGGATGGCGTGTGTGTATTGATTATAGAAAATTAAATGACACCACCAGAAAAGATCACTTTCCCTTACCTTTTATTGATCAAATGTTGGAAAGATTAGCCGGAAACAGTTACTATTGTTTTCTTGATGGTTTTTTCGGATATTTTCAAATTCCAATAGCACCCGAAGATCAAGAGAAAACCACATTCACGTGCCCTTATGGTACTTTTGCTTACAAACGCATGCCATTTGGACTTTGCAACGCCCCTGCAACCTTTCAAAGGTGCATGATGGCGATTTTTCACGACATGATAGAAGAATGCATGGAAGTTTTCATGGATGACTTTTCAGTCTTCGGTGATACATTTGAATCATGTCTAGCTAATCTTGAATGAATGCTGATTAGATGCGAGCAATCAAATCTAGTTTTTAATTGGGAGAAATGCCATTTCATGGTTAAAGAAGGCATCGTTCTTGGACATAAAATTTCAAAGGAAGGAATTGAAGTGGATAGAGCTAAAGTAGATGTAATTGCTAAACTTCCACATCCCACCAATGTTAGAGGAGTTAGGAGTTTTCTAGGGCATGCCGGTTTTTACCGACGTTTCATAAAAGATTTTTCTAAAATTGCCACTCCTATGAATAAACTCCTAGAAAAGGATGCTCCATTCATCTTTTCAGATGAATGTATCAAATCTTTTAATATTCTTAAAGAGAAACTCACTAATGCGCCGATCATGATAACACCAAATTGGAATCTACCGTTTGAACTTATGTGCGATGCAAGTGATTTTGCAATGGGAGCCGTTTTAGGACAAAGGATTGAAAAACGATTTCAACCTATATATTATGCTAGTAGGACATTACAAGGAGTACAAACAAATTACACAACTACTGAAAAAGAACTCCTTGCTATTGTCTTTGCTTTTGACAAATTTCGTTCATATCTCGTTCTAGCTAAAACGGTGGTCTATACCGACCATTCTGCTCTTAGATATTTATTTTCGAAACAAGATGCCAAACCAAGATTAATCCGTTGGATCTTACTCTTACAAGAATTCGATATTGAAATCCGAGATAAAAGAGGAGCAGAAAATCTCGCCGCTGATCATCTTTCTCGTCTTGAAAATCCCGAATTAGAAGTTCTAAATGAATCGGCCATACAAGACAACTTTCCTGATGAATATCTATTGAAGATAGATTATAATGAAATTCCATGGTTTGCAGACTATGCAAACTACTTAGTATGTGGATTCCTTGAAAAGGGATTGTCGTACCAAAAACGAAAGAAATTCTTTAGTGATATAAAACACTATTTCTGGGAAGATCCACATTTGTTTAAAAGTTGTCCAGATGGAATAATACGCCGATGTATATTCGGAGATGAAGCTAGTAAAATCTTAAACCATTGTCACACAGGACCAACAGGAGGGCATTATGGGCCTCAACTCACAGCAAGAAAAGTTTATGATGCTGGATTCTATTGGCCTACAATTTACAAAGACGCACACCTTCTTTGCAAATCCTGTGATGCTTGTCAAAGGGCCGGAAAAATAAGTCAACGTGATGAAATGCCACAAAATGTCATTCAAGTATGTGAAGTATTTGACATTTGGGGTATTGACTTTATGGGTCCATTTCAAAAATCTCATAATAATCTATATATTCTCGTAGCCATTGATTATGTATCTAAATGGGCAGAAGCACAAGCTCTCCCAACTAACGATGCACGAGTTGTAGTCAACTTTTTAAAACGTCTTTTTGCAAGGTTTGGAACACCGAAAGCTTTAATAAGTGATCGGGGTACTCATTTCTGTAATAATCAACTTGAGAAAGTTCTTAAAAGATATGGAGTAGCTCATAAAATCTCCACCGCATATCATCCACAAACTAGTGGACAAGTTGAAAATACCAACTGAGCTTTAAAACGTATTCTAGAAAAAACCGTAGGATCAAATCCGAAGGAATGGTCCATTAAATTGGAGGATGCACTCTGGGCTTTTAGAACAACCTACAAAACTCCAATTGGAACCACACCTTTTAGACTCGTTTACGAAAAAGCATGTCATCTTCCAGTAGAAATTGAACACAAAGCATTTTGGGCTTTGAAAACATGTAATCTTGATTTACATGAAGCCGGACGTCTACGGTTAAGTCAATTAAACGAATTAGAAGAATTAAGACAAGAAGCATACGAAAATTCGTTAATCTATAAAGAAAGAACGAAGAAATGGCATGATAAAAGAATCAGAAGTTCAAAAGAATTTAAAGAAGGAGACAGAGTTCTTCTTTTTAATTCACGATTCAAGCTATTTCCTGGAAAATTGAAATCAAGATGGTCTGGACCATTCATAGTCAAAAGAGTTTTCCCATACGGAACAGTAGAATTGATAAATTCAAATGGGATTGAATTTACGGTTAATGGTCACAGAGTTAAACACTACATAGATAGTCCGATGGAAGTCGACAACGAAGTTAATCACAATTTCGATACCACAGCTAACTAAGTGTGGGGAGAATCAAGTCTTTAAAGGATAATATATATTTTTGTTAGAGTTAGATTGTCTGTTTTCGTGTAGTTCTCGAAAATGGAACCCGAATGGTCTTTCCCTAGCAGACCCTAAAGAACTAGTCTTCTCCCCCCATTCTGAATTTTTATTTTTTTAGGTTTTACGAAATGAAGACTTCCTGTGAACTAAACCATGGTCTAATGCTACACGCTTTGATCACTAAATGTAATAATGACACACTTCCGAGTGAAATAGTATCAGTAATCAGAGAAAAATTGGACGGAGTAAGAAAAGAATCCAGATGCGAAGATAATAAGTTACAATTTGGTAAAGAAAAATCAAAATTCGCAGCAAAAAGAAGAGCACGACACCTTGAAAGATGTCACAAATGCGGAAAATGATCACATGGAGGTAAATGTTCAAATAATCAAACCTATTCAAACACCGAATTTGTTACTTTATGCAGAGACGGACCGTTCATATGTTTAGAAGAAAAAACACTGAATGCTCGAGGTTACGCCTATGTAGCCATGGAAAACCAATTAAACCGACTATCTTATGAGTGGGATAGATCGTATCACTAAGAATACTATCTCACAGGTAAGTTTGTACAGTTTTTATTTTTTTATTTTTATTTTTAACCTTTTGGTAATAAACGCTAATTTGTTCGCTATAAAGTATTAAATTGGTATTCGATGAAATTAGGTTTGGCGACCGAAATTATTGATATCATTCAAAAAATTTATTACATCACTGCGAAATTTAACGTTTATTCTTAAGGTATAAATATCTTTAATCAATCAACACAAAATATTTCAAAAATTCGTCATGAGTTAAATTAGGTCATGGAACCGAAATTACTTTACCAAAAAGAGGGGCGTATATTTTTGATAATATTTGATTGATTAAAGTGGGATAAAAGCCAAAAAGATTTTTAATTTTATTTTTACCATGTTTTTAAAATTAATATATAAATATTAATTTAATATTGTAAACTTATTTAAAATTGTAAATATTTGAATATTTAATATAGGTTTGTATGTATAAAAACAAAAATATAAATTAAGTTTGGTGTGAATTTTTAATTTTATGCATTTTAAATTTAAGTTTAGTGTGAATTTAAAAACAAAAATTTACTTTATTTTGCTAAGTTAAAAATATGATTTTCAAAATTCGTCGTGAGTTGAAGACTAGGTCGTTGAACCGAAATTGCTTTACCCGAGGGAGGGACGAAAACTTTTATTATCAATATTTTTAATCTTATTGAATTAAAGTATGCCAAAAACGTTAAAAAACTCAAAAAATCTAAGCTTTTAAAACAATCGCTTGAAAAAAGACAAATTTTAAAATTTTGTCGAGGGACGGACTAGGACATCGTTCCGAAACGACCTCGTCCTAAAACAAAGGAAAACAAAATTTTAAATTTATTTTAATTAATTGTTTTATAAGTTAAGATTTTTATATTAAAAAAAAAAAAAGAGGCCGCGACTCGCGGAGTTTGTAAAGGGCAAACACCGCAAGTCGCGGAGCTTGAAAAATCCAGAAAAAAATAAAAACGCTGGATCAGATCAGTTTGCACACCACAACTCAAAAAACTGCGAAAATACACACACAAACACACCACAAAATCGAATTTTTTCACCATTTTTCATCAAATCTTTCACAAAATCATGTTGAGAAGGATGCTATCAAGGAATTACTCAAGAAAAACGGTAAATTTCTACACCTAAACACCATTTAATCCGAAAATTAGTGTTCTTGAGCAATTTTATACCCAATTTGATTTTGATGTTTTTTAGTATAATTATGCTTAAATTGCTTATGTATTATGCTTGTATAACCTAGAGTGATGCTATTTAACATGATTAGAAGCCTTAAACTTCAAATTTTGAGTAATCTAGGGTTTGTGTTCTTGAGCAAATTTGGGGCTTTTTGATATAAACAGGTTATGGCCAATTTTTATCATGAATTCTTGCTAAATTAAGTAGTGTAACATGTTTAGGTAGTTAAATGATCCAAACTTTGAGCCTAAACATGATTTTTGAGAATTAAAGTGGACTTTTTCAAGTCTAAAATTCATGAACTTGATTTTTGAGAGATAATGCCATTTGAAACTTGTTTAATTGCTAATAATGATTATTTTGACATGTTATTTGAGTTGAATGCTTATGAACTTGGCGAACATTTTCATATATGCTTATTTGAAAAAGTGTAGATTTGATAAAAATATGAAAATGAGCATAAGTTTGATATAAATTGGACATGTCATTGTAATTATTTTGATTGATGATTTTGCTGACACTAATGCATATTTGGATGCACAAAAATTGTGTTTGATGTCTTTTGCAGACTGAAAGGGGTGAATCTTCATCCCAAGCTCGCAATGCTCCTCCTGAGAATGCGGAACAACAAGATATTGATAACTATTACAAACAAGATATACCTCATCCAGTTATGACATTTTCAGATATGCACGTGGAAAATTTGCACCCGAACTTGAGATTTGACAGACTTTGGATAGATTATCCAAAATACCAAAGGGGCTTGCATACTCTTCATTCTAAAGCTGTTGAAGTACCTAGGGTAATAAGATGGGAACCATTAGAAGCTGTAGAATTGGCCGAGCCAATTAGAGAATTACTTACACAGAGGTATGGTAATTCTACTTTTAACGATTGGGTACGATTATTCAACATGCGTAGACCTGTATATAAAGTATGGTGTGAAGAATTATTGTGTAGTATAGAAATAAATGATCGGGTAGCTAGTTTAACCGATCGAAGTTTTATTAGATTTTTGTTAGGAGATTCGATGCGCCACATGTCTCTACTAGACATGGCTCAGGCCTTACGTATATATACGCCTGAGGAGCTAGCATCTGCCGATTGTCGGGGGTTGATATTAAATGGTAGGAAAAATGATGAAAATTTTGATACGAATGGTGTATGGAGTCAAATGACTAGCCATCACCGATTTAAAGGAGGAAATTACTCTTATTTGGATATAGATAGAGCTGAATTAAGAGTAATCCATAGGTTTTTAGTCAACTCGATTACACAACGAGGTAAGAATAAGGAAAAGGTAAATGAACAGGATTTGTTTTACCACATGTGTATTCGAGACCCACAAAGCGCTGTAAGTATACCTTATTGTGTGGGTTATTATTTATCAGCTATGGTTAAGGGGATGAGACCGCACAGTATAATAGGAGGTGGTATATTTATTACATTAATTGCTGAGTATCTCAATGTGGATATAATTCGGGGGGGGGGGGGATTATTAATCGAAGAACCAGAACCCCACGATACAATTGGTTTAAATGTATATCATGGTGCTAAAGTTTTGAAGAGGCGAAATAATGCCGCAGTAGCCTAATATGGAAGACATCCACAGGTTGAGAGAAATCAACAGCCAGGTAATGTGGGAGGGGGAAATGAAATGACAGAAATGTAAAGGTTTATAGCTTCTCAAGAGTATGAAAATGCTAGACATCGAGCATTTGAAGATTGGCAAGTTCATCAAAACCAAATCATAGCTCATTGCCAACATGTAGGTAGAAACTATATTCCTACTCCAACACCCATATTCCCTCCCTGGTCTATAGAGATGCAACCACCGTATCCTACGTATAATCCAGCCGAAGCATTCTATAACACATACAGTTATGCATGGAACCCCTACTGGTATCAGTATCATCCCTAGTTTATTTAGTTTTATTTATTTTATTTTTGTAATATTACTACAAATAATAGTTTTTATAATTTTCTAACTTTTATTTTTAGATTTTAATAATTTTTGAATGTGGGGTAATATACCAAATTTCAAAAATATGTATATATGTTTGCAGTTTATCTTATGTACACAACAGGGTAAAACAACGCATTTTCAAAGACTGGCATTAAGTTCAGCAAAAGCAACTAATTTTGACGACAAGATGATAAATAAATGTGATGTAATAACAAGACGGAATGAACAAATGATATGCACCATTTATCATTCAGCAAACAAACGCCAATATGTTTGGAAACTTTGGTAAAATTTAATCATTTTTCTACGCTAATCACCCTCAATAATTTAAATTGTTACTGATTTCTTGCAAATGAGGGCATTGCAAGATCTTAAGTGTGGGAAAAGGTTAAATTCTTTCAGAATTTTTAAAATTTTTATCTTAAACACTTGGTTACCATTAAAAATACTAGTAAAGCAGTAGTTGTATTAGAATCTAGTGCTCTCTGATAACAAAGAACAGCCCTAGTCTTATATAATAACTACCCAATTCTAGTAAAATTTTTCAAAATTTTCAATTAAATGAACTCAAAATCATGTTTATACATATTTATGAACAATAAAACTAGGTGTTAACACCGAAATTATTGTTACCTCGGAAAGGACATAAATTGATAAACAAACCAAAATGTTAGAATTCATTTAAAATGGAATAGAGGAGAACAAAAAGGAAAAATAAAAGCCAAGTGTGGGAAAATTCACCAAGTTATCTTAAACATATGTCACATATTTCTGTAACAAATAATTGAAGATACTTTTGCTATGGACTAAACTAAACAGTTTTACCCGATTTACTGTAAGAAAGATGGACTACACGATGAATCAATTCCATCATTAAAAGGAAGTAAAGTCTTCTGAAAAAGACATGCGCTTCTTGATTTAGGTCAGGAAGTTGTCGTCCAGACCAGCTGTAGGTTGACGAAAAATCTAGAAAAGTCATCTCTAAAAACAGCAGGAAATCCACGGACCTCAGCATAAAACAGGGTCGCCAAGTGGTCAGATTTATCCTAACCATGAGAATGATTTATCTCGTACAATGGGGGGGCACCGTGCAAATTAGCTTGATAAGACTAATAAATCAGACCCCCAGAAAGGATAATCTCCTTAAAGATTAAAAATCAGCTTTTAAGCCTGATATTACTCAATCCTTGAGATTGAATTTAAAGATTGAGAATTCAAACTCATGGAATTCGATGATATCTAAACTCGAGCTTGAACGAGAAAATATTTTGATCAAAATTACAAACCGATTTGTTTTCTGAAAACCTATTTTCAATGCGTTCATTACCATTGACCGTAAAATCCTAGAAATTCACCTGGAATTCATTAGGTCACCTGAACCAAATCGGATGTCAACCGTAAGAACGGTGGTTGCATAGTATGGTCAAAGACAGGACCTTGTGCCAGACCCGGAAAATTATAAGGGTGAGATTTACTATTGCTCCTACCAAGGATAGTAATTGCGTCCGACACGTTATAGACTATAATTAAAAGCATGTCAGGGGACATTGCCTTAACAGTTGCTTGTTCAACGCTTTCCTTTACAACCGGACGGTAGTTTATCGAAAGGTAATATTCGGAGCAAGTAAACTGGAGGTATTGCTTTCCCAATACAAGGTTAGCAAGTGGGTGACACAAAACCGCAAGTTTTGAGCTAAAATTTTCAAATATGAAACCCACCAAACCCACAAAAAGAATTTGCAAACACCGGTGAAGGGTTATTCCGGAAAACTTATCTAGGGTAAAAGCTAGATTTAATTTTCAAAAAGATCAAATGTTTTCATAAAGATCCAATTTCCTTAATGGATCTAAATTTTTATAGTCATGTGAGACTGTAAACCACATCGTTACTACCATTGTTAATACCGCCGTAAAGAAATCACTGATGTACAAAGTGTGAAGAATAAAGAAGTGATTCTAGTATTTCAAGACTATATTGCTTGAGGACAAGCAACGCTCAAGTGTGGGAATATTTGATAATGCTAAAAACGAACATATATTTCATAGCATTATTCCTCAAGAAAGACAAGCTTTTAGTTGAAGTTGTCCTATTTACAAGTAATATTCATTTAAATAATAAAAGGTGAAGACAAAAGACAGATTTGACGAATTGAAGGCGCAAACGACCAAAAAGCTCAAAAGTACAAAATACAATCAAAGAGGTTCCAATTATTGATAAGAAACGTCTCAAAATTACAAGAGTACAAGATTCAAAACGCAAAGTACAAGATATTAAATTGTACGCAAGGATGTTCGAAAATCCAGAACTGGGACCAGAGTCAACTCTCAACGCTCGACGCAACGGACTAAAAATTACAAGTTAACTATGTATATAAATATCATATAATATATAAGTAATTATATAAATTATATATATATTATATTTATATAATAATCCGTCGGCAAGAAAGGCTCCAAAATGGAGTGAGCTGTAAAATCGAACTCCGCGAGTTGCGGAGTTTGAAGAAGGAAAGGGATGCGAGTCGTGGAGCCCCTAATTTTGAAAATCCCTATAAAAGCCAACGCAATTCGACGAGTTTTAATATCAATATATCCATCCTCTCTATATCTATACGTAATATTTATATTTATATTTTAATTTTAATTTTAATTTTAATTTTAATTTTAATCCTAATAATAAGGGTATGTTAGCGAATGTTGTAAGGGTGTAAGTCGAAATTCTGTCTGTGTAACGCTACGCTATTTTTAATCATTGTAAGTTATGTTCAACCTTTTTAATTAAATGTCTCGTAGCTAAGTTATTATTATGCTTATTTAAAACGAAGTAATCATGATGTTGGGCTAATTACTAAAATTGGATAATTGGGCTTTGTATCATAATTGAGGTTTGGACAAAAGAACGACACTTGTGGAAATTAGACTATGGGCTATTAATGGGCTTTATATTTGTTTAACTAAATGATAGTTTGTTAATTTTAATATAAAGATTTACAATTGGACGTCCCTATAAATAACCATATACACTCAATCGGACACGATGGGCGGGATATTTATATGTACGAATAATCGTTCATTTAACCGGACACGGGAATGGATTAATAGTCTATGGAATTATTAAAACAGGGGTGAAATTATGTATAAGGACACTTGGCATAATTGATAACAAAGTATTAAAACCTTGGGTTACACGCAGTCGATATCCTGGTGTAATTATTAAACAAAGTAATAAAACCTTGTTACAGTTTAAGTCCCCAATTAGTTGGAATATTTAACTTCGGGTATAAGGATAATTTGACGAGGACACTCGCACTTTATATTTATGACTGATGGACTGTTATGGACAAAAACCAGACAGACATATTAAATAATCTAGGACAAAGGACAATTAACCCATGGGCATAAAACTAAAATCAACACGTCAAACATCATGATTACGGAAGTTTAAATAAGCATAATTCTTTTATTTCAAATTTAATTTCCTTTATTTTATATTTAATTGCACTTCTAATTATCGCACTTTTATTTATTGTTATTGTATTTAATTGCGCTTTTAATTATCGTACTTTTTAATTTTCGCAATTTTATTTTATCGCACTTTTATTTATTGCAATTTCATTATCGTTATTTACTTTACGTTTTAAATTAAGTCTTTTATTTATTTAATATTTTACATTTGGTTTTAACTGTGACTAAAGTTTTAAAATCGACAAACCGGTCATTAAACGGTAAAAACCCCCTTTTTATAATAACAATATTACTTATTTATATATTTGTATTTTTATAAAATAAAACTAATATAGCGTTAAGCTTTACTTTAAAGATTTTTTTTTCCCTGTGGAACGAACCGGACTTACTAAAAACTACACTACTGTATGATTAGGTACACTGCCTATAAGTGTTGTAGCAAGGTTTAAGTATATCCATTCTATAAATAAATTAATATCTTGTGTAAAATTGTATCGTATTTAATAGTATTTCCTAGTAAAATTTAAAAGCTATTTCATATACACCTCGCATAACATCAGTCTCATACCGCACTTGGTACTGCACGACCACCTTATACAAGAAGACTTACGCTTCACTTGATCTAACACCACCGAAGATTCCTCGGGCGGCAGTAAAAACTCCCCCACTTAGGATTTATCTCTCCATTCTCACCGCCAAGATGATAACATCCCGCGGAATTGTAATTCCACGTCACACCTGATCATTCTCACCGTTGGTCATAAACATCCAATCACCGCAAATTCACTTTAGGCTCTCAGAGCCGACATGTACAATCACTTGAGACATCGTACACGTGATGACATTGCACCGTCATACCACAAATCTTAATTAACCGCTCTTCATCATTCGCAAAGCGAACTCCACCAAAGTCCCACATACGCCTCTATGACTAGGCATATGCCACTCTGCTTAATCAGTCGTGCATCACAGTCGAGATCACCCGACCTTCTACGCAACGAACCATTATCAACAATTGCTCACTCTCATGGGGAAGAGTGACCAATCCGACACAATAATTGCATCGACCGCAATATCAACGCTTCATCATAACCTTCGACCTAATCGACCATTAAGTCCATCACCGGCTCACCGGTCATCCTTACTCGTCCATCACATAAGAGCAACAAGATTCGCTCATCCCTCACTTCATAAGAAGTATTTCTGCAATGCTCTTAAATTTCGACCTTCGCAACCGTCGAATTACTATCACCCGTCGATCACTATTTAAAATCTGCGATGCTTCAAGGGTATCTCACGGGCACCCTAAGCACAAAGTGATCAAACCATCACCGGAGTTGAACATTACATTAGCAGGTATAAGAAGGCACCTGACGCCGTGTCATGCAGACTCCCACCACAACCAACCGAATTTTAGAAACTCGATCTTTAGGTTCCATACACCCGATGTCACCCATCTCTCTATAATAGTGACCCGCAGTCATACCTACTTGACAAACCTCACGGTTTATTTTCTTACCAAAAGTTCCTAACGATCACACGCTACAAGCAAATTTCCACAAGGCCAATCGATATAGCCTAACGAAACTTTTCATCCAACACTAAGGAGATGCTTGGCAACACCAAGTCTTACATCCTTCCACACCTCAATAAAACCACTACTACAAGGGATATTCCATTAGGAATGTTACCCTATAACCCACAACACACTAACACAAACAACATTATACGGGTCTCACTCCCAAGAGTTTAACGACCCGAAGACTCCTCGATCTCGCTATTCCAAGGCGACTCACAACAAGAATCCTAACACGATTCTCTAACCACACACTCTACCAAGTGTAACTCAAAACTACAATCATTAGACTTATTGCATTCCATTACGGAATTCAAGTCTTCACCGCACACATGCAAACGTAAATCGGTCATCCTAGTTACGATGGGTAACTAAAACCAATAACAATCTCAACAGTTCAGCCACTACTTAGGGTGACTAAGCATGCACCAAACTCGTGAGTTGCTCACTCACCTTAGCTAACCGAATTCACCGTAACACTTCCCGACTCGTAAAGAACTTGATGTGACAACAAACACATCACTCAAGACCACTATATCCTAGGAACCAATAAAATATTTCCTAATTCGTCATGTTCTACCCCAACCATGCCACGTTTCCTCCGTTCGGTACTTATCATGTCATGCTTGGTGTCAAAATACACTTTCGTAATAATGGTGATCAGTCACTATTACAAATGCGTACTTTACCATTTCCACATGGTCATGCAAAGTACTTTTCCGGACTGACGCAACATTCACACAAAATAACACGCGATAACTCCTAGTACCCGAATGACCCAAGTCCTTACCGTGAACTTGATCACTCAAACCGCCAAACATGCGAATCTCTCCAATAGATTCGTCCATAGGACACCGCACCAAAAGATACCTGTATATATACACCAATATACAATAATAATAAACGTACACAAGTATACCCCAACAACAAGTCAACCTACAACCTAGGTGACTATCACTAAAACAACGTCCAAGTTTGCCTACTTACATTAGGCACTAGCGATCTAAGGCACTAATTTACACATGAAATAGGGCCCCACAAAATTCCACATTCGACAAGCACAAGTCCTAGTTAGTCACCAACTCTAAGGCACTAACAAATCTCAATCCGACCCGTAATCCTACAAGTTCAGCAATTAACGCACCACTATCAATAAGTCTAAGACTAGGCACCTATTCCAAGGTCACCTAATTCCCTTAGACCATGCTCTGATACCACTTGTAACATCCCAACCCGTTATCCAATCGACAACGCTTAAATTTTTTTTTTAAATCAGTCCAGTTTCAGGCATATGGAGCGCCGCTCAAAATAGGGGCGCGCCGCTCCAAAGTGGCCTGTCCACTTTCTTTTTATGCTTGTTCGTAAAACACGTTTCGCAACACTTTTAAATGAAACAATTTATCATAACACGTCAATATAAGTAAAACTAAGAGTTTCCCACAATAAAATCGAGTTTTACAGCACCGGGCCCACATCGACCCAAATTACAATAAAGTGACCATTTCGACCCATTTTAGTTTAATACAAAACATAGACCGAGCATGGCGATTGGGAATACGCTACCCAATCCTAATCAAATCCAACATCACGTCTTCTAAAGCAAACTACGCAATTCCACTAGTCTCGCACACTTACCCGAGCCATCCTCCACGCAAATCTATAAAAATGTAAACAACGAGAGGGTAAGCTGACGCTTAGTGAATGCAATAATTATACACATACATATATAATATACCTACTTTCAAACACTTACACACATACCGCATACATGCTAGCAACACAATTAGCTTATCATCATAAGTACAAAGCTATAACCTTTAATATCACAAGCTAGCACAACAATAGCATATATATAACCCGAACAATATAATATGCTACACTACAACACAATAACTATGGTTAACCAATCGAACGAGGGAACGGTGTTTAAAGACTGTCGGAGTTCATAACAACCATTAGTGCACTTAACACTTCGTACACTAACCCCACGGGTGGCATCTTAACACGTCGATACTTCACCTTGGGTGGCGTCTTAACACGTCGACACTTCACCCCGAGTGGTGTCTTAACACTTCGACACTTCAATCTTCATTTTACTTGAGGTGGCATCTTAACAAGTCGATACTTCACCTCGAGTGGCGCCTTAACACATCGGCACTTCACCCTTCAACTTACTTGGAGTGGTATCTTAGCACATCGATACTTCACTCCGGGTGGTGTCTTAACACATCGACACTTCACCCGGGTGGCGTCTTAACACATCGACACTTCACCCGTCATATTACTTTGAGTGGTGTCTTAGCACATCGACACTTCACTCGTCACGTGAAATGTGGTGTCTTAGCACATCGACACTTCACATCTCACACTACAACAAATAAATACATTATATACCTACGCATATAATTATTCCACTCACCTCGTGAACTCGAGCATTACAAACCATGCGCGAAATCCCCACCACACGCGACCGAGCAAGATTTTACCTATAATATGCATATAGGTATACACATAATCAACATACAACCTCATTTGGACTCTCGACCCGCCCGAATGAACAACAAGTGCAAAATATACCCTTTTGCACTTTTAACGCTACCCGAAGGTCCAAAACTAACGAGACTAGTTCCCGCGTTCTCGAAATACCCAAATATGTCAACTTTAACCTTTAAACGCATACTAGCTCGTATTTTACACAAAACCCATTCCATGGTTGACCAAGTTTGACTTTATTGCTAAAACACCAAATTTTAACCTAAAATCACTTCTCGCGAGTAATTACATCAAAAGCATCATTTAACACTTAACAAAAGCGTTTAACATCCAATTAATCCCAATTAGTGTCATCCTCAATTTTGACCCAATTCAAATTGCTCATTTTGACCAAAGTCATAAAATGCCCCAAAATCACTAATGACTAGTGATTATATTTCCAAGACAACCACTAACACTTAAATCAAGTATTTACCTACTTGATTTACCAAAACTTGACTTAAAACTTAATTTGACACCAAATCAAGCTTATTTGTCCCGAAATACCCATTTGACCCGTTTTGACCTAAATTAGGGTTTACACCCAAAAACCAAGTCAACACAAGTGTTCTAACTTTTAACCAACACACGCAAGACCCAAACTCATAATTTCATCACTCGAAACCCTAAGTCACCCATTTAGGCTTACTTACTTGAATCTTACCCAAAACCCCCAAATTTCACAATAAAAATGGGTTTATAACACTAACTAACACAAACCCTAACTCAAATAATAATCTTAACAATGAAATTCGAATTTAGAATTTAACATAACAATCAAAACATAGCCGAGAATGAAAGGAACAACTTTAACACTGAAATGTCCCGTTCTTATTGATTAAAAACGTTCCATATTAATTGATTTCGTTGCGAGGTTTTGACCTCTATATGAGACGTTTTTCAAAGACTGCATTCATTTTTAAAACAAACCATAACCTTTATTTCATAAATAAAGGTTTAAAAAGCCTTACGTAGATTATCAAATAATGATAATCTAAAATATCCTGTTTACACACGACCATTACATAATGGTTTATAATACAAATATGTTACATTGAAATCAGTTTCTTGAATGCAGTTTTTACACAATATCATACAAACATGGACTCCAAATCTTGTCCTTATTTTAGTATGCAACAGCGGAAGCTCTTAGTATTCACCTGAGAATAAACATGCTTTAAACGTCAACAAAAATGTTGGTGAGTTATAGGTTTAACCTATATATATCAAATCGTAACAATAGACCACAAGATTTCATATTTCAATACACATCCCATACGTAGAGATAAAAATCATTCATATGGTGAACACCTAGTAACCGACATTAACAAGATGCAAATATAAGAATATCCCCATCATTCCGGGACACCCTTCGGATATGATATAAATTTTGAAGTACTAAAGCATCCGGTACTTTGGATGGGGTTTGTTAGGCCCAATAGATCTATCTTTAGGATTCACGTGAATTAGGGTGTCTGTTCCCTAATTCTTAGATTACCAGACTTAATAAAAAGGGGCATATTCGATTTCGATAATTCAACCATAGAATGTAGTTTCACGTACTTGTGTCTATTTTGTAAATCATTTATAAAACCTGCATGTATTCTCATCCCAAAAATATTAGATTTTAAAAGTGGGACTATAACTCACTTTCACAGATTTTTACTTCGTTGGGAAGTAAGACTTGGCCACTGGTTGATTCACGAACCTATAACAATATATACATATATATCAAAGTATGTTCAAAATATATTTACAACACTTTTAATATATTTTGATGTTTTAAGTTTATTAAGTCAGCTGTCATCGTTAGTAACCTACAACTAGTTGTCCACAGTTAGATGTACAGAAATAAATCGATAAATATTATCTTGAATCAATCCACGACCCAGTGTATACGTATCTCAGTATTGATCACAACTCAAACTATATATATTTTGGAATCAACCTCAACCCTGTATAGGTAACTCCAACATTCACATATAGAGTGTCTATGGTTGTTCCGAAATATATATAGATGTGTCGACATGATAGGTCGAAACATTGTATACGTGTCTATGGTATCTCAAAATTACATAATATACAATACAAGTTGATTAAGTTATGGTTGGAATAGATTTGTTACCAATTTTCACGTAGCTAAAATGAGAAAAATTATCCAATCTTGTTTTACCCATAACTTCTTCATTTTAAATCCGTTTTGAGTGAATCAAATTGCTATGGTTTCATATTGAACTCTATATTATGAATCTAAACAGAAAAAGTATAGGTTTATTGTCGAAAAAATAAGTTACAAGTCGTTTTTGTAAAGGTAGTCATTTCAGTCGAAAGAACGACGTCTAGATGACTATTTTAGAAAACATACTTCCACTTTGAGTTTAACCATAATTTTTGGATATAGTTTCATGTTCATAATAAAAATCATTTTCCCAGAATATTTTAAATCAAAGTTTATCATAGTTTTTAATTAACTAACCCAAAACAGCCCGCGGTGTTACTACGACGGCGTAAATCCGATTTTACGGTGTTTTTCGTGTTTCCAGGTTTTAAATCATTAAGTTAGCATATAATATAGATATAGAACATGTGTTTATTTGATTTTAAAAGTCAAGTTAGAAGGATTAACTTTTATTTGCGAACAAGTTTAGAATTAACTAAACTATGTTCTAGTGATTACAAGTTTAAACCTTTGAATAAGATAGCTTTATATGTATGAATCGAATGATGTTATGAACATCATTACTACCTCAAGTTCCTTGGATAAACCTACTGGAAATGAGAAAAATAGATCTAGCTTCAAAGGATCCTTGGATGGCTTGAAAGTTCTTGAAGCAGAATCATGACACGAAAACAATTTCAAGTAAGATTTCCACTCGAAATAAGATTGTTATAGTTATAGAAATTGAATTAAATTTTAAATATGATTATTACCTTGTATTAGAAAGATAACCTACTATAAGTAACAAAGGTTTCTTGATCTTGGATGATTACTTGGAATGGATTTAGAAAACTTGGAAGTAAACTTGCAATCTTAGAAGTATTCTTGATTTTATGAAACTAGAACTTTTGGAATTTAAGAAGAACACTTAGAACTTGAAGATAGAACTTGAGAGAGATCAATTAGATGAATAAAATTGAAGAATGAAAGTGTTTGTAGGTGTTTTTGGTCGTTGTTGTATGGATTAGATATAAAGGATATGTAATTTTGTTTTCATGTAAATAAGTCATGAATGATTACTCATATTTTTATAATTTTATGAGATATTTCATGCTAGTTGCCAAATGATGGTTCCCGCATGTGTTAGGTGACTCACATGGGCTGCTAAGAGCTGATCATTAAAGTGTATATACCAATAGTACATACATCTAAAAGCTGTGTATTGTACGAGTACGAATTCGGGTGCATACGAGTAGAATTGTTGATGAAACTGAACGAGGATGTAATTGTAAGCATTTTTGTTAAGTAGAAATATTTTGATAAGTGTCTTGAAGTCTTTCAAAATTGTATGAATACATATTAAAACACTACATGTATATACATTTTAACTGAGTCGTTAAGTCATCGTTAGTCGTTACATGTAAATGTTGTTTTGAAACCTTTAGGTTAACGATCTTGTTGAATGTTGTTAACCCATTATTTATTATAACAAATGAGATGTTAAATTGTTATATTATCATGATATTATGATATATAATATATCTTAGTATGATATATATACAGATAAATGTCGTTACAACGATAATCGTTACATATATGTCTCCTTTCGAAATCATTAAGTTAGTAGTCTTATTTTTACATATGTATTTCATTGTTAATACACTTAATAATATATTTACTTATCATTTAACATAATTAACCAAGTGTATCAATATCTTAATATGATTCATATGTACCTAGTAAGACGTTGTTATAACGATAATCGTTATATATATCGTTTTCGAGTTTCTTAAATTAATAGTCTCATATTTATGTATATAACTCATTGTTAAAATACCTAATGAGATACATACTTATAATAAAATCATGTTAACTATATATATAACCATATATATGTCATCGTATATTTTTTACAAGTTTTAACGTTCGTGAATCACCGGTCAACTTGGGTGGTCAATTGTCTATATGAAACATATTTCAATTAATCAAGTCTTAAAAAGTTTGATTGCTTAACATGTTGGAAACACTTAATCATGTAAATAACAATTTCATTTAATATATATATAAACATGGAAAAGTTTGGGTCACTACAGTACCTACCCGTTAAATAAATTTCGTCCTGAAATTTTAAGTAGTTGGAGGTGTTGACGTATCTTCTGGAAATAAATGCGGGTATTTCTTCTTCATCTGATCTTCACGCTCTCAGGTGAACTCGGGTCCTCTACGAGAATTCCATCGAACCTTAACAATCGGTATCTTGTTTTGTTTAAGTCTCTTAACCTCACGATCCATTATTTCGACGGGTTCTTCAATGAATTGAAGTTTTTCATTGATTTGGATTTCGTCCAACGGAATAGTGAGATCTTCTTTAGCAAAACATTTCTTCAAATTTGAGACATGGAAAGTGTTATGTACAGCCGCGAGTTGTTGAGGTAGCTCCAGTTGGTAAGCTACTGGTCCGACACGATCTATAATCTTGAATGGTCCAATGTACCTTGGATTTAGTTTCCCCCGTTTACCAAATCGAACAACGCCTTTCCAAGGTGAAACCTTAAGCATGACCATTTCTCCAATTTCAAACTCTATATCTTTTCTTTTACTGTCCGCGTAGCTCTTTTGTCGACTCTAGGCGGTTTTCAATCTTTGTTGAATTTGGATGATTTTCTCGGTAGTTTCTTGTATTATCTTCGGACCCGTAATCTGTCTATCCCCCACTTCACTCCAACAAATCGAAGACCTGCACTTTCTACCATAAAGTGCTTCAAACGGCGCCATCTCAATGCTTGAATGGTAGCTGTTGTTGTAGGAAAATTCTGCTAACGGTAGATGTCGATCCCAACTGTTTCCGAAATCAATAACACAAGCTCGTAGCATGTCTTCAAGCGTTTGTATCGTCCTTTCACTCTGCCCATCAGTTTGTGGATGATAGGCAGTACTCATGTCTAGACGAGTTCCCAATGCTTGCTGTAATGTCTGCCAGAATCTTGAAATAAATCTGCCATCCCTATCAGAGATAATTGAGATTGGTATTCCATGTCTGGAGATGACTTCCTTCAAATACAGTCGTGCTAACTTCTCCATCTTGTCATCTTCTCTTATTGGCAGGAAGTGTGCTGATTTGGTGAGACGATCAACTATTACCCAAATAGTATCATAACCACTTGCAGTCCTTGGCAATTTAGTAATGAAATCCATGGTAATGTTTTCCCATTTCCATTCCTGGATTTCAGGTTGTTGTAGTAGACCTGATGGTTTCTGATGTTCAGCTTTGACCTTAGAACACGTCAAACATTCTCCTACATATTTAGCAATATCGGCTTTCATACCTGGCCACCAAAAATATTTCTTAAGATCCTTGTACATCTTCCCCGTTCCAGGATGTATTGAGTATATGGTTTTATGAGCTTCTCTAAGTACCATTTCTCTCATATCTCCAAATTTTGGTACCCAAATTCTTTCAGCCCTATACCGGGTTTTGTCTTCCCGAATATTAAGATGCTTCTCCGATCCTTTGGGTATTTCATCCTTTAAATTTCCCTCTTTTAAAACTCCTTGTTGCGCCTCCTTTATTTGAGTAGTAAGGTTAGTGTGAATCATTATATTCATAGATTTTACTCGAATGGGTTCTCTGTCCTTTCTGCTCAAGGCGTCGGCTACCACATTTGCCTTCCCCGGGTGGTAACGAATCTCAAAGTCGTAATCATTCAACAATTCAATCCACCTACGCTGCCTCATATTCAGTTGTTTCTGATTAAATATGTGTTGAAGACTTTTGTGGTCGGTATATATAATACTTTTGACCCCATATAAGTAGTGCCTCCAAGTCTTTAATGCAAAAACAACCGCGCCTAATTCCAAATCATGCGTCGTATAATTTTGCTCGTGAATCTTCAATTATCTAGACGCATAAGCAATCACCTTCGTCCGTTGCATTAATACACAACCGAGACCTTGCTTTGATGCGTCACAATAAATCACAAAATCATCATTCCCTTCAGGCAATGACAATATAGGTGCCGTAGTTAGCTTTTTCTTCAATAATTGAAACGCCTTCTCTTGTTCATCCTTCCATTCAAATTTCTTCCCTTTATGCGTTAATGCAGTCAAGGGTTTTGCTATTTTGGAGAAATCTTGGATGAATCTTCTGTAGTAACCAGCCAATCCTAAAAATTGACGTATATGCTTCGGAGTTTTTGGGGTTTCTCACTTTTCAACGGTTTCGATCTTTGCCGGGTCCACCTGGATACCTTCTTTGTTCACTATGTAACCGAGGAATTGAACTTCTTCCAACCAAAATGCACACTTTGAAAACTTAGCATACAGTTTTTCTTTCCTCAATACTTCTAGCACTTTTCTCAAATGTTCTTCGTGTTGTTGATCATTCTTTGAGTAAATAAGTATGTCATCGATGAAAACAATGACAAACTTGTCAAGATATGGCCCACACACTCGGTTCATAAGGTCCATGAACATAGCTGGTGCGTTAGTCAATCCAAACGGCATAACCATAAACTCGTAATGACCATAACGCGTCCTAAAAGCAGTTTTTGGAATATCATCCTCCTTTACTCGCATTTGATGATATCCAGAACGTAAATCGATCTTCGAATAAATCGACGAGCCTTGTAGTTGATCAAATAAGTCGTCAATTCTCGGCAGTGGATAACAGTTTTTGATGGTAAGTTTGTTCAACTCTATGTAGTCAATACACAACCTAAATGTACCATCCTTCTTCTTGACAAACAAAACAGGAGCTTCCCATGGTGATGTGCTTGGTCGAATGAAACCACGTTCTAATAGTTCTTGCAGTTGGCTTTGCAGTTCTTTCATCTCGCTGGGTGCGAGTCTATAAGGAGCACGAGCTATTGGTGCAGCTCCTGGTACAACATCTATTTGAAATTCAACAGATCGATGTGGAGGTAGTCCCGGTAATTCTTTCGAAAATACATCGGGAAATTCTTTTATGACGGGAACATCATTGATGCTCTTTTCTTCAGTTTGTACTTTCTCGACGTGTGCTAGAACAGCATAGCAACCTTTTCTTATTAGTTTTTGTGCCTTCAAATTACTAATAAGATGTAGCTTCATGTTGCCCTTTTCTCCGTACACCATTAAGGGTTCTCCTTCTTCTCGTACAATGCGAATTGCATTTTTATAACATACGATCTCTGCTTTCACCTTCTTCAGCCAGTCCATGCCAACTATTACATCAAAACTCCCTAACTCTACTGGTATCAAATCAATCTTAAATATTTCGCTACCCAGTTTAATTTCTTGATTCCGGCATATATTATCTGCTGAAATTAATTTACCGTTTGCTAATTCGAGTAAAAATTTACTATCCAATTGCGTCAATGGACAACTTAATTTAGCACAAAAATCTCTACTCATATAGCTTCTATCCGCACCCGAATCAAATAAAACGTAAGCAGATTTATTGTCAATAAGAAACATACCCGTAACAAGCTCCGGGTCTTCCTGTGCCTCTACCGCATTAATATTGAAAACTCTTCCGCGGCCTTGTCCATTCGTGTTCTCCTGGTTCGGGAAATTTCTAATAATGTGGCCTGGTTTTCCACATTTATAACAAACTACATTAGCATAACTTGCTCCGACACTACTTGTTCCGCCATTACTCGTTCCGACACCATTTGTTCCTTTCGTTCTGTTAACCCCTGGTCCGTAGACCTCACACTTCGCCGCGCTATGACCATTTCTTTGACACTTGTTACAAAATTTAGTGCAGAACTCCGAGTGATACTTTTCACCCCTTTGGCATAGCTGCTTCTGATTGTTGTTGTTGTTGTTGTTGTTGTTGCGGTTGTTATTGTTGTTGGGATGATTGTTGTAGTTGCTGTTGTTGTTGTTGTTGTTGTTGTTGTTGTTGGGCCGTTTGTTGTAGTTGCGATTGATGTTGCGATTGTTGGGATAATTGTTGCGATTATTATTGTAATTGCTGTTGTTGTTGTATTGGTGATTCTTATCACCATTTTCCTCCCACTTTCTTTTGACTTGCTTCACATTGGCCTCTTCAGCCGTCTGTTCTTTAATTCTTTCCTCAATCTGGTTCACTAGTTTGTGAGCCATTCTACATGCCTGTTGTATGGAGGCGGGCTCGTGTGAACTTATATCTTCTTGGATTCTTTCCGGTAATCCTTTCACAAATGCGTCGATCTTCTCTTCCTCATCTTCGAACGCTCCCGGACACAATAGGCACAATTCTGTGAATCGTCTTTCGTACGTGGTAATATCAAATCCTTGGGTTCGTAACCCTCTAAGTTCTGTCTTGAGCTTATTGACCTCGGTTCTGGGACGGTACTTCTCGTTCATCAAGTGCTTGAATGCTGACCACGGTAGTGCGTACACATCATCTTGTCCCACTTGCTCTAGATAGGTATTCCACCATGTTAACGCAGAACCTGTGAAGGTATGTGTAGTGTACTTCACTTTGTCCTCTTCAGTACACTTACTTATGGCAAACACCGATTCAACCTTCTCGGTCCACCGTTTCAATCCGATCGGTCCTTCGGTTCCATCAAATTCCAAAGGTTTGCAGGCAGTGAATTCTTTGTAGGTGCATCCTACACGATTTCCTGTACTGCTAGATCCAAGGTTATTGTTGGTATGTAGCGCAGCCTATACTGCGGCTATGTTTGAAGCTAGAAAAGTACGGAATTCCACTTCAATCATATTCACGGTGTGTCGAGTAGTCGGTGCCATTTCCTTCAAAATAGTCAAATGGAACAAGTTAATCATACAGAATATTAAGAGTAGTTAATAGTATTTCGTAGCATAATATGAACTCATTTATAAAAGCTTTTTCTTCATATTAGCGTTTTATAAGTTTAAATTCGGGTAGTACCTACCCGCTAAGTTCATACTTAGTAGCTAATATACAATTCAACTACTACAATTCTATATGAAAAAACTGATTATAATAATATTTCGCGTTCAAACTTTTATACAATATTTTACAAACTTACAATACCGCTTATTTTACATAAAGCATGAAATATAGCACACAATAACTTTGATACAAGATAGTTGTGAAGATAATTCTAGCTAGTACACACGTCGTTCAGCAAAGGCAATAAAGACACGTAATTCATACGTCCAGAAACAAGTCATGCATTCTGGTTTTACTAGGACTACTTCCCATCCTTGGTCTTGTGGAACATAACCGTTATGGCCGTTGATAAGACAGTGTGTTGTAACGTCGTCAAAGGGACGAGGGTTACGTAATGACCAACAGTCTCGTAATAACCTAAAAACCTCATTTCTTACCCCAATTACCGACTCCGTCACTTGTGGGAACGTTTTGTTTAATAGTTGTAGCCCGATGTTCTTTTTCTCACTTTGGTGAGAAGCGAACATTACTAACCCGTAAGCATAGCATGCTTCTTTATGTTGCATGTTAGCCACTTTTTCTAAATCATGAAGTCCTATATTCAGATACATTGAGTCAAAATAATTTCTTAACCCGTTGCGTAAAATAGCATTTGGGTTCCCCGCAATATATGCGTCAAAGTAAACACATCGTAACTTATGGGTTTCCCAATGTGATATCTCCCATCTTTCAAACGAAAGTCTCTTATAAACCAAGACATTCTTGGAACGTTCTTCGAATGTCTTACAAACTGATTTCGCCGTAAATAGTTGTGCCGAAGAATTCTGACCGACTCTAGACAAGATTTCACCAATCATGTCTCCGGGAAGGTCTCTTAAAATATTGGGTTGTCTATCCATTTTGTGTTTTTATACTGTAAAATAGACAAGAGTTAGATTCATAAAAAAAATACTTATTAATACAAGCAATTTTTACATATATCATAAAGCATAAGCACACTATATTACATATATTACACCACACGAATACAACTATCTTATTCCGACTCGCTCGTTTCTTCTTCTTCGGTTTTGGTTCGTTTTGCCAAGTTTCTAGGGATATATGATGTTCCCCTAATACGAGCTGTCGTTTTTCACAATGGTTTAGAAAAACCTGGTGGTTTAGAGGTTCCCGGGTCATTGTTACAATTTAAGGGCTTCGGGGGTTGACGATACATATAAAGTTCATCGGGGTTGGAATTAGATTTCTCTATTTTTATGCCCTTTCCCTTATTATTTTCTTTTGCCTTTTTAAATTCAGTTGGGGTAATTTCTATAACATCATCGGAATTCTCATCGGAATCCGATTCATCGGAGAATTGGTAATCCTCCCAATATTTTGCTTCCTTGGCGGAAACACCATTGACCATAATTAACCTTGGTCAGTTGGTTGAGGATTTTCTTTTACTTAACCGTTTTATTATTTCCCCCACCGGTTCTATTTCCTCCTCCGGTTCCTCCTCTTCCGGTTCTGATTCTTCTTCCGGTTCTGATTCTTCTTCCGGTTCTTCTTCGGGAACTTGTGAATCAGTCCAATATATATTCGACTCTTCGTTATTATTAGGTGAGTCAATGGGATTTGTGCTAGAGGTAGACATCTATCACACAATATCAAACATGTTTAGAGATTAATATATAACATAATATATACATGTTAATAATATATAGTTTCCAACAAAAATGTTAAGCAATCATTTTTAAAGAAAACACGGTCGAAGTCCAGACTCACTAATGCATCCTAACAAACTCGATAAGACACACTAATGCAAATTTTTTAGTTCTCTAAGACCAACGCTCGGATACCAACTGAAATGTCCCTTTCTTATTGATTAAAAACGTTCCATATTAATTGATTTCGTTGCGAGGTTTTGACCTCTATATGAGACGTTTTTCAAAGACTGCATTCATTTTTAAAACAAACCATAACCTTTATTTCATAAATAAAGGTTTAAAACGCTTTACGTAGATTATCAAATAATGATAATCTAAAATATCCTGTTTACACACGACCATTACATAATGGTTTACAATACAAATATGTTACATCGAAATCAGTTTCTTGAATGCAGTTTTTACACAATATCATAAAAACATGGACTCCAAATCTTGTCCTTATTTTTAGTATGCAACAGCGGAAGCTCTTAGTATTCACCTGAGAATAAACATGCTTTAAACGTCAACAAAAATGTTGGTGAGTTATAGGTTTAACCTATATATATATCAAATCGTAACAATAGACCACAAGATTTCATATTTCAATACACATCCTATACATAGAGATAAAAATTATTCATATGGTGAACACCTGGTAACCGACATTAACAAGATGCATATATAAGAATATCCCCATCATTCCGGGACACCCTTCGGATATGATATAAATTTCGAAGTACTAAAGCATCCGGTACTTTGGATGGGGTTTGTTAGGCCCAATAGATCTATCTTTAGGATTCGCGTCAATTAGGGTGTCTGTTCCCTAATTCTTAGATTACCAGACTTAATAAAAAGGGGCATAGAATGTAGTTTCACGTACTTGTGTCTATTTTGTAAATCATTTATAAAACCTGCATGTATTCTCATCCCAAAAATATTAGATTTTAAAAGTGGGACTATAACTCACTTTCACAGATTTTAACTTCGTCGGGAAGTAAGACTTGGCCACTGGTTGATTCACGAACCTATAACAATATATACATATATATCAAAGTATGTTCAAAATATATTTACAACACTTTTAATATATTTTGATGTTTTAAGTTTATTAAGTCAGCTGTCCTCGTTAGTAACCTACAACTAGTTGTCCACAGTTAGATGTACAGAAATAAATCGATAAATATTATCTTGAATCAATCCACAACCCAGTGTATACGTATCTCAGTATTGATCACAACTCAAACTATATATATTTTAGAATCAACCTCAACCCTGTATAGCTAACTCCAACATTCACATATAGAGTGTCTATGGTTGTTCCGAAATATATATAGATGTGTCGACATGATAGGTCGAAACATTGTATACGTGTCTATGGAATCTCAAGATTACATAATATACAATACAAGTTGATTAAGTTATGGTTGGAATAGATTTGTTACCAATTTTCACGTAGCTAAAATGAGAAAACTTATCCAATCTTGTTTTACCCATAACTTCTTCATTTTAATCCGTTTTGAGTGAATCAAATTGCTATGGTTTCATATTGAACTCTATTTTATGAATCTAAATAGAAAAAGTATAGGTTTATAGTCGAAAAAATAAGTTACAAGTCATTTTTGTAAAGGTAGTCATTTCAGTCGAAAGAACGACGTCTAGATGACCATTTTAGAAAACATACTTCCACTTTGAGTTTAACCATAATTTTTGGATATTGTTTCATGTTCATAATAAAAATCATTTTCCCAGAATAACAACTTTTAAATCAAAGTTTATCATAGTTTTTAATTAACTAACCCAAAACAGCCCGCGGTGTTACTACGACGGCGTAAATCCGATTTTACGGTGTTTTTCGTGTTTCCAGGTTTTAAATCATTAAGTTAGCATATCATATAGATATAGAACATGTGTTTAGTTGATTTTAAAAGTCAAGTTAGAAGGATTAACTTTTATTTGCGAACAAGTTTAGAATTAACTAAACTATGTTCTAGTGATTACAAGTTTAAACCTTTGAATAAGATAGTTTTATATGTATGAATCGAATGATGTTATGAACATCATTACTACCTCAAGTTCCTTGGATAGACCTACTGAAAATGAGAAAAATAGATCTAGCTTCAAAGGATCCTTGGATGGCTTGAAAGTTCTTGAAGCAGAATCATGACACGAAAACAATTTCAAGTACGATTTTCACTCGAAATAAGATTGTTATAGTTATAGAAATTGAGTTAAAGTTTGAATATGATTATTACCTTGTATTAGAAAGATAACCTACTGTAAGTAACAAAGGTTTCTTGATCTTGGATGATTACTTGGAATGGATTTAGAAAACTTGGAAGTAAACTTGCAATCTTCGAAGTATTCTTGATTTTATGAAACTAGAATTTTGGAATTTATGAAGAACACTTAGAACTTGAAGATAGAACTTGAGAGAGATCAATTAGATGAAGAAAATTGAAGAATGAAAGTGTTTGTAGGTGTTTTTGGTCGTTGGTGTATGGATTAGATATAAAGGATATGTAATTTTGTTTTTATGTAAATAAGTCATGAATGGTTACTCATATTTTTGTAATTTTATGAGATATTTCATGCTAGTTGCCAAATGATGGTTCCCACATGTGTTAGATGACTCAAATGGGCTGCTAAGAGCTGATCATTGGAGTATATATACCAATAGTACATACATCTAAAAGCTGTGTATTGTACGAGTACGATTACGGGTGCATACGAGTAGAATTGTTGATGAAACTGAACGAGGATGTAATTGTAAGCATTTTTGTTAAGTAGAAGTATTTTGATAAGTGTCTTGAAGTCTTTCAAAAGTGTATGAATACATATTAAAACACTACATGCATATACATTTTAACTGAGTCGTTAAGTCATCGTTAGTCGTTACATGTAAATGTTGTTTTGAAACCTTTAGGTTAACGATCTTGTTGAATGTTGTTAACCCATTGTTTATTATAACAAATGAGATGTTAAATTGTTATATTATCATGATATTATGATATATAATATATCTTAGTATGATATATATACAGTTAAATGTCGTTACAATGATAATCGTTACATATATGTCTCGTTTCGAAATCATTAAGTTAGTAGTCTTATTTTTACATATGTATTTCATTGTTAATACACTTAATAATATATTTAATTATCATTTAACATAATTAACCAAGTGTATCAATATCTTAATATGATTCATATGTACCTAGTAAGACGTTGTTATAACGATAATCGTTATATATATCGTTTTCGAGTTTCTTAAATTAATAGTCTCATTTTTATGTATATAACTCATTGTTAAAATACCTAATGAGATACATACTTATAATAAAATCATGTTAACTATATATATAACCATATATATGTCATCGTATAGTTTTTACAAGTTTTAACGTTCGTGAATCACCGGTCAACTTGGGTGGTCAATTGTCTATATGAAACCTATTTCAATTAATTAAGTCTTAACAAGTTTGTTTGCTTAACATGTTGGAAATACTTAATCATGTAAATAACAATTTCATTTAATATATATATAAACATGGAAAAGTTCGGGTCACTACAAACACTCGAGCTTTCGATCGATTCAAGCTTCTTCTTCTTCTTAAAAACCCCAAATCTCTTCCTAGAAATCTCTCTCTCTCTCTCTCTAAGATAAGATGAGAGAGATGTGTGGATGCCAAAATGATCCAAAAGTGGATCTAAAACTGCTCTAAGTGCCACAAATCCGTCCACAAGTGAAAGGACCAAAGTACCCCTCATTTAACCCTTTAAAAATGCTGAAAATTGCATCAGACGCGATCGGAGCGCCGCTCCAACCTTCAGGTCAGTTTTCAGCAACTTGTTTTGGCCATAACTTTTTGACCGTAGCTCCGTTTTCGATGAATCAAATATCGTTGGAAACGTAATAAGATTTCCTTTCTAATGGTAAGGTTTTGAAATATCAACTCAAACTTTATTTGGGATCGAAAAGGTACGTACACACCTTGTGACTCCAAACAACGTCCAGTTTTCTTCGACGTTCGAGCAAGCAACACGTACATGTCTCGTACACTTCATACACGCATCGTACACCATAAATAAATTATGTACAATAAATATTTGGGTCTTACAATTTATTGCTGGTATATATGATTTAGTCACTCATTTTTGTATCTGTAAATGCATCAGGTAATTTATTTGCAAGTTCTTGCTTATGCATTATTTTTTAACTTTCTTTTCGCATTCTTCTGTGCGATGATCAAGATACATTAATTTATGTTCACACCATGAAAGATCTTTTTCGTTATTTTTCATTTCCCCCCCTAATATATGGAACAATTTTTCATTAGAATGACAATCCGCAAAAACGTGCCGTAAAAACATCACCCGTTATGGGTTAACTATATCTTATAATTGAAGATGTTTCATATTCAATATATATATATCCAATCCTTCTTTGAGGAACCATTTGTTGTGGTGGTGCAATTAAAAATACACTGCACAGCCAAATGTTCTAAGATGGAAAATATTTGGCTCTCGACCAAAATTAAGTTGGTAATGTAGAATATTTATGACTTGCACTTGGTTTAATGCGAATTAATGTCGCATCATGTAAATTTACATATCCCCATATAAATATTGAGAGTTTTGTACTCATTACCAATTGTCTGGTTATTAGCTGCAAGCGTTTATCTATTGATTCAGCTAAACCAATTTTGTGTATGCACATGAGCAACTGGATGTTCAATAACAATCCCTGTAGACATATAATAATCATTAAATGTTTAAGATGTTAACTCACCAGCATTATCAAGTCTCATCCTTTTAATTGTGTAATCAGAATAACGTGTTCTCAATTTAATAATTTGTGCAAGAAACTTTGCAAATGCCATATTACGGCTTGATAACACACAAACATGAGACCATCCGCTAGATGCGTCTATTAGAACCATGAAATATCAAAATGGTCCACATGATGGATGAATTGGTCCATATATATAACCTTGAATTCTTTCAAGAAACATTGGTGATTCTTTCTCAATATTCTTTTCATTATCACCATATGTGCTTTTCATTAATCACCATATGTGCTTTTTCATTAATCACCATATGCGCTTTTCATCATATATCCTTTTCACCATATGCGCTTTTAATCATATGCGCTGCGCTTTTCATCATATGCACTTTTCATCATATGCGCTTTTAATCATATGTGCTGCGCTTTTAATCATATGCGCTGCGCTTTTCATCATATGTGCTTTTTATCATATGCGCTTTTAATCGTATGCGCTGCGCTTTTCATCATATGCGCTTTTTATCATATGCGCTTTTAATCATATGCGCTGCGCTTTTCATCATATGCGCTATTCGGTGCTACATAGGTATTTCTCATTTCAGGTTGTCATTGACTGATAATCGTATCTATTATGATATATATCAGAGAAACTTAACAAATTTCTCTTTGATTTGGAAGAAAACAAAGCATTGTTTATCAGAAAATTCGTACCATTTGGTAATATGAGTTTTGGCCTTTTTCGTTCCTTATATCAAGTTTGCAAGACCTGATATAGTATTTATAATTCCTTCAATTGATTTAAATCAATGAAATATTTCTTAGATTTGATCATAGTGTGTATGTTACCACTATCTGCAATACATAGGTCTTTACCATTTAATTGATGTTGTATTTCAGCAGGATTCATACTAAAACTTCAAATAAGATAAGCAAATAATGAGTTATATTTCAGCAAGATAATCAAATTATATTACCTGCAAACAAGTTACAATCTGAAGTACATAAAAGATAACACTTAATAAACATATGCGTTATGGTCTAAAACCATTTATTTATGAGTGATACATAACAAGCTAGGCATCTTAGAAAATTCAAACCATTCAAGTCTCAAGGTAGCTCAGGGTTTATTTAATCAAGATTTTTCAACAGATTCACTCTCGTTTTCTTTTCTTTTAGGACTTATTTGTAGAGATAAACAAGATGTTCATGTATTCAAGAAATACTAGACTTATGATCCATGTTACTAGATCATTAATAAGAATCTCCGGGATTCTTATAAGAGCGTCTACTAACATCTTCAATTTTATTCTTTCATAAATCACCGTTATTTCTTGATAATTAATATCGTATCTATCTTTGAGTATTTTCCATAATACACTTGGATCTTCGATCATATAATATGTAGATTCTAAGGACTCGTCAATATGTTTGCTAAGAAAAATACTTGCTATTGCTTTCTCTTGTTCGGAACAATTGTTATTTTCATTCAGGGTTTCTAAAATGCCGATTGATTCGAGATATTTTTCTACATTCATAACCCATGTTAAGTAGTTGTTCCCACTTGATTCTAAAGGAGCAAATTTAAGCCTTTTCAAATTTGACATTTTCTATTATCAAAAAAATGAACAACATAAATCATAATCATAATCAACTTCTATTCATAGACAAATAATAAAATGAAATTAGAATCATTTTAAATTCACAAGTAGCAAACAACATAATAATGGCATGATTATAAATGATAAAAACCACAAGAGCAGGATAGAATATAGGTTCACCCGGTAGTATATTAGCAACAATGATGATAGTTAGTATGACCAATACAATAGGAAAAATCATCCTTGTGTGAATCATCTTTACAAAAAAAAACTTTTTGAGAGTGGTAATCTAAGAAAATGAAGATTGATTTATGAAAATGTGAAAACGGAGATGTTTATTTTATATTTGAAAAATATAGTCGTTGTAACGTCGTCAGTTGACGTTAACAACCGTTATGTATATATGATCGTTGTAACGTCGTTAGTTAAAGTTAACGACTATTATGTACTCGTTGTATTAATAATAATTTTAATAAAAGAATTTTATTAGTAAAAATACGATTACTATAAATACATTTAGTATAAATACGTTTAGTATAAATACGAAGATTAAGAGAATAAACATATTATGCATAAATAATAAATTTTAAGAATAAATATTAGTATGCATGAAATAAATAATGATTAATTGCATAAGTAATCATAAATATTAGATAACATAAATATAAATGTTAGTTAAGTTAATAAGAGTTAGATTACAGAAATATAATTCAGGCGGTATAACCGACCATATATAACTTAAATAACATAAATATAAATGTTAGTGAAGTTAATAAAAGTTAGATTACATAAATATAATTCAGGTGGTATAACAGACCATATATAACTTAAATAACATAAATATAAATGTTAGTGAAGTTAATAAAAGTTAGATTACAGAAATATAATTCAGGCGGTATAACCGACCATATATAACTTAAATAACATGAATATAAATGTTAGTGAAGTTAATAAAAGTTAGATTACAGAAATATAATTCAGGCGGTATAACGACCATATATAACTTAAATAACATGAATATAAATGTTAGTGAAGTCAATAAAAGTTAGATTACAGAAATATAATTTTACTTATGATAATAATAATATTTACCTTACTAATAAATAATAGAAGATATCATTAAAGAATTTCTTACCTTGATTAATGCTTGTGCTTCCTTAGATAAACCTTGATTATACGGAGCACTTCGTGCTGATAACGTGTTATAATTTAGGAGTTTATAACATACCTTTAGTGACTTATTATTTGGATATTGTTTTAAGAAGACGAATGAGAGAATGAGTAAAATTAATAATTTCAGTGTATCAATCTTACATACATGTACCGCATATTTATAGTCCTTAAAGATACTATTGCTAGTCACAATTCACTATTGCTAGTCACAAATCATCAAATGCATTTAATGCATTTCACTGTATGTATACAGTTTGTCGGCCATACATATTTGACTTATAGCAATATTATAATTTATGTATGTGTATCATGTCTAACCTGTAAGAGAGATCATTCCCATAATTGTCTCTTAGTTGATTAGGAAATCTCTTGTATAAATCATATGATTGTGAATGAATGAGACATATCAATTATCACAATTAACATGGTATCAGACGCCTAGTACACAATCATCTCTGTCTTTTTTTTTTCCTTCTTTCTTATACTTAATCTTCTCTGCTTCTATTTTCATCATCTTCAATGGATTCTGATCCAACCAAACTTCTCAATGCTCAACCTCTATTTATGAAGCCTGTTCGAGACATATTAAGAGAATCCCATCAATCTAGCTGTGACCAACAAACCAATAATAGTGACAAAGATCACACTCGTTCAAATAATTTCCAAACCAATCAAGGAAGAGGTGGACGCTCAAATGGACGTAGTGGTAGGTATGGCTATCGAGGCAGAGGAAGAAACACCAACAATAACAGTTATTGGATCGGGCCGAGACAACCATGGACTTCTCCTCCATCATGGGCCTGGCCACAACAGTGGGCCTCTACGCCACCTTGTCCATATCATACAGCCCTTGGACCTACATACACTGCCTCTGTTGCTTCTTCCAGTTCCTATGCTCCAACAGATATTGAACAATCCTTCCATACCATATACACGTCTAATATGTTAATTGTGATAATTGATATGTCTCATTCACTCACAATCGTATGATTTATACAAGAGATTTCCTAATCAACTAAGAGATAATTATGAGAATGATCTCTCTTACAGGCTGTGTGAGGACCCGTCCTTATCCCCCTGGACGAAGTCATCAACATCTGGTCCCATTGCGAGGTACTGACCTAAATATGCCATGAATGACTCCAAATAATATCTTTCAATTGAGCAAATGCACAGCGGAAGACTTAATTTGTACCTGAGAATAAACATGCTTAAAAGTGTCAACCAAAAGGTTGGTGAGTTCATAGGTTTATCATAACAATCATTTCAATATATTAATAGACCACAAGATTTCATAATCATAAACATAATACACTCGCAAGTGTATGTAAATCATTCTAAGTGGTTGAGCACTTGGTAACCATACTTAACTATTAATCAATGTCGCATATTCCATTTATTATGAAATCTCACTACACTGTACCAAGTGTAGCCTACAAAACGAAGTACTGTGCAACCGTTGAATACTGGTCGTCCAGTCCGGTTGGGGTTGTCAGGCCCGATAGATCTATCAACAGGATTCGCGTTTACAATACCCATGTAAATAGTAGTTACCAAGCTACATAGAAATATGCCAGTGGTACAACTCAACGTAGAATGTATTTTTAAGTACTTGTGTCCATTTCGTAAACATTTATAAAAGCAGCGCATGTATTCTCAGCCCAAAAATATATATTGCAAAAGCAATTAAAAAGGGAGCAAATGAAACTCACCATACTGTATTTTGTAGTAAAAATACATATAACGACATTGAACAAGTATAGGGTTGGCCTTGGATTCTCGAACCTATATCATATATATATATATATATATATATATATATATATATATATATATATATATATATATATATATATATATATATATATATATATATATATATATATATAATATGTGTTAATATATATATATATATATATATATATATATATATATATATATATATATATATATATATATATATATATATATATATATATATATATATATATATATATATATATATTAACACATAATGAACATATAATAGTATTCCATCTAGTTTATATATATAATTATATAATATATTATTTATTAAAAATATTAATGTATTTATTATTTTCAATATCATATATATCTATATATGTTATTTTTATATTAAATAAAATAGTGAATTAGGTATACTTATGATATATGTAATAATTATATTTTTATATAAATATCTTTTGTTTGCCAAAATAATAATTATGATAATACTAAAATAATGATAATAATACTAATAATAAAAATGTTATATGTTAATAATAGTGATATAAATAATAATAATTCAAATAATAATAATAATGATAAATTTAAATGTTAATTTTTATAATAATGTAAATTTTGTTAAAAATGATAATTTTATATTTAAAACTAACCTTATCATTTTAATAACATTAATCATAATATTAATAACAGAAATATTAATAATAATAATACTTGTATAATAGTAATAATAATAATAATAATTCTAATAATAATAATAATAATAATAATAATAATAATAATAATAATAATAATAATAACAATAATAATAACAATAATAATAATAATAATAATAATAATAATAATAATAATAATAATAATAATAATAATAATAATAATAATCACATTAATAAAAATAATAATAATAATAATAATAATAATAATAATAATAATAATAATAATAATAATAATAAAAATGATCAGATTTATACCCTCATGTAATGTTATCGTATATTATCATCGTTAGCACGATCACTACATCATCATCGTCTCGCGATTATCATCATCATCTTAATATCGTAATCATCATCATTTTAACTCATCATCACCATCTTAATATCGTAATCATCATCATTTTAACTCATCATCACCATCTTAATATCGTAATCATCATCATTTTAATCGAATTAAATTTGGGGTCAGCCCAATATTAGAAATTGAAACATAGTGGCCCAAATACAAGCTCTTGGCCCAATAAATAACTAAGTCCACGGCTCATGTACACAAGTAATTAAGCCCGATTAAATCACTAATTTAATTATTAACATGTATGATGTTTTAGCAGAGTAGTATATAAAATTGCTTATATTTTACAAGAAATACTATTAAATACGATACAATTTTACACAAGATATTTATTTATTTATAGAATGGATATACTTAAACCTTGCTACAACACTTATAGGCAGTGTACCTAATCGTACAGTAGTGTAGTTTTTAGTAAGTCCTGTTCGTTCCACAGGGAATCTTTTTAAACAAAGCTTAACGCTATATTAGTTTACTTTTATAAAAATACAAATATATATATATATATAAGTAATATTATTATTATAAAGGGGGGTTTTTACCGTTTAATGACCGGTTTGTCGATTTTAAAACTTTAGTCGCAGTTAAAACCAAATGTAAAATATTAAAAATAAATACAAGACTTAAATTAAAGCATAAAGTAAATAACGATAATGAAATTGCGAATAATAAAAGTGCGATAAAATAAACTTTCGATAATTAAAAAGTACGATAATTAAAAGTGTAATTAAATAAAATAACAATAAAAATGCGATAATTAGAAGTGCAATTAAATATAAAATAAAGGAAATTAAATATGAAATAAAAGAATTATACTTATTTAAACTTCCGTAATCATGATGTTTGACGTGTTGATTTTAGTTTTATGCCCATGGGTTAATTGTCCTTTGTCCTGGATTATTTAATATGTCCATACGAATTTATCCATAATAGTCCATCAGTCATAAATATAAAGAGCGAAAGCCTTCGTCAAATTATTCTTATTCCCGAAGTCAAATATTCCAACTAATTGGGGATTCGAATTGTAACAAGGTTTTAATACTTTGTTTAATGAATACACCAGGTTATCGACTGCGTGTAAACCAAGGTTTTACTACTTTGTTAACAATTACACCAATTACCCTTGAATGTAATTCACCCCTGTTTCAACAAGTCTATTAACTATTAATCCAGTTCCGTATTCGGTAAAATGAATAATTATTGGTATTTATAGATATCCCGCCCACCGTACCCAGTCAAGCGTATGCGGTTATATATAAATACGTCGAATTATAAGTTTGTATATTAAATTAACAAGGTATTGTTTAGTTAATATAAAACCCATTAATAGCCCATAGTCTAATTTCCACAAGTATCGTTCTTTTGTCCAAACCCCAATTATGGTACAAAGCCCAATTACCCAATTTTAGTAATTAGTCCAACATCATGATTACTTCGGATTAGATAAGCATAATAATAACTTAGCTACGATACATTAATGTAAAAAGGTTGAACATAACTTACAATGATTAAAAATAGCGTAGCGTTACACGGACAGAATTTCGACTTACACCCTTACAACATTCGCTAACATACCCTTATTATTAGAATTATAATTAAAATTAAAATATAAATTATAAATATATATATATATATTTTACGTATGAATGAGGAGAAGAAAAAGATGATGAAAAATGCTCAGAATTTGGTTGCTTTTATAGGGACTTTCAAAACTTGGGGCTCCGCGACTCGCGGCATTTTTGGCCTTCAAACTCCGCGAGTCGCGGAGATTGAAATTACAGCTCAGTCCAGTTTGGAGTCTTTCTTGCCGACGGTTTTTATTATTTATTATAATATATAAATAATTATAAGAATTATTTAAATATTATATTATATTTATGTGCATAGTTGACTTGTAATTTTTAGTCCGTTGCGTCGAGCGTTAAGAGTTGACTCTGGTCCCGGTTCCGGATTTTCGAACGTCCTTGCGTACAATTTAATATCTTGTACTTTGCGTTTTGAATCTTGTACTCTTGTAATTTCGAGATATTTCTTATCAATAATTGGAACCTCTTTGATTGTACTTTGTACTTTTGATCTTTTTGGTCGTTTGCGTCTTCAATTCTTCGAATCTGTCTTTTGTCTTCACCTTTTATTATTTAAACGAATATCACTTGTAAATAGAACAATTGCAACTAAAAGCTTGTCTTTCTTGAGGAATAATGCTATGAAATATATGTTCGTTTTTAGCATTATCAAATATTCCCACACTTGAGCGTTGCTTGTCCTCAAGCAATATCGTCTTGAAATACTAGAATCACTTCTTTATTCTTCCCACTTTGTACATCAGTGATTTCTTTACAGCGGTATAAACAATGGTAGTAACGATATGGTTTACAGTCTCACATGACTATAAAAATTTAGATCCATTAAGGAAACTGGATCTTTATGAAAATATTTGATCTTTTGTAAATTAAATCTAGTTTTTACCCTAGATAAGTTTTCCGGAATAACCCTTTACCGGTGTTTGCAAAATATTTTTGTGGGTTTGGTGGGTTTCAGATTTGAAAATTTTAGCTCAAAACTTGCGGTTTTGTGTCACCCACTTGCTAACCTTGTATTTGGAAAGCAACACGTCCAGTTTACTTGTCCCGTATATTACCTTTCGGTAAACTACCGTCCGGTTGTAAAGAAAAGCGTTGAACAAGCAACTGTTAAGGCAATGTCTAATGACATGTATTTGATTATGATCTATAACGTGTCGGACGCAATTACTATCCTTGGTAGGAGCAATAGTAAAGCTCACCCTTATAATTTTTCGGTCTGGCACAAGGTCTTGTCTTTGACCATGCTATGCAACCACCGTTCTTACGGTTGACACCCGATTTGGTTCAGGTGACCTAATGAATTCCAGGTGAATTCCTAGGATTTCACGTTCAATGGTAATGAATGCATTGAAAATAGGGTTTTCAGAAAACAAATCGGTTTGTAATTTTGATCAAAATATTTTCTCGTTCAAGCTCGAGTTTAGATATCATTGAATTCCATGAGTTTGAATTCTCAATCTTTAAGGTCAATCTCTAGGATTGAGTAATATCAGTGTTAAAAGCTGATTTTTAATCTTTAAGGAGATTATCCTTTCTAGGGATCTGATTCATTAGTCTTATCCAGCTAATTTGCATGGTGCCCCCCTATTTTACAAGATAAATCCTTCTCATGGTTAGGATAAATCTGACCACTTGGCGACCCTGTTTAATGCTGAGGTCCGTGGATTTCCTGCTGATTTTAGTGATAACTTTTCTAGATTTTTCGTCAACCTACAGCTGGTCTGGACGACAACTTCATGACCTAAATCAAGAAGCGTGTGTCTTTTTCGGAAGACTTTACTTCCTTTTAATGATGGAATTGATTCATCGTGTAGATCCATCTTTTTTACAGTAAATCAGGTAAAACAGTTTAGTTTAGTCCAAAGCAAAAGTATTTTCAGTTATTTGTTACAGATATATGTGACATATGTTTAAGATAACTTGGTAAATTTTCTCACACTTGGCTTTTATTTTCCTTTTTATCGTCCTCTATTCCATTTTAAATGAATTTTAACATTTTGGTTTGTTTCTCAATTTATGTCCTTTCCGAGGTAACAATAATTTCGGTGTTAACACCAAGTTTTATCGTTCATAAATATGTATAAACATGAATTTGAGTTCATTTAATTGAAAATTTTTAAAATTTTTACTAGAATTGGGTAGTCAGTATATAAGACTAGGGCTGTTCTTTATTATCAGAGAGCACTAGATTCTAATACAACTACTGCTTTACTAGTATTTTTAATGGTAACCAAGTGTATAAAGTAAAAAATTTTAAAATCCTAAAGAATTTAACCCCTTCCCACACTTAAGATCTTGCAATGCCCTCATTTGCAAGAAATCAGTAATAATTTAAATTATTGAGGGTGATTTGTGTGAAAATGATTAAATTTTTATCAAAGTTTCCAAATATATTGGCGTTTGTTTGCTGAATGATAAATGGTGCACATCATTTGTTCATTCCGTCTTGTTGTTATTTCACATATATTTTGCATCTTGTCGTCAAAATTAGTTGCTTTTGCTGAACTTAATGCCAGTCTTTGAAAATGCGTTGTTTTACCCTGTTGTGTACATAAGATAAACTGCAAACATATATACATATTTTTGAAGTTTGGTATATTACCCCACATTCAACAATTATTAAAATCTAAGAATAAAAGTTAGACAATTATAAAAACTATTACAATATTAACAAAAGTATTAAACGTATCAATCATTACAAATTACAAAATAAATAAAACTAAGTAGACTAGGGATGATACTGGTACCAATAGGGGTTCCAGGCATAACCATAGGTGCTATAGAATGCTTCGGCAGGGTTATACGTAGGATACGGTGGTTGCATCTCTATAGACCAGGGAGGGAATATGGGTTTTGGTGTAGGAATATAGTTTCTACCTATATGTTGGCAATGAGCTATGATTTGGTTCTGATGAACTTGCCAATCTTCAAATGCTCTCTGTCTAGCATTTTCGTACTCCTGTGAAGCTATAAACCTTTGCATTTCTTGCATCTCATTTCCCCTTCCTACATTACCTTGCTGTTGGTTTCTCTCAACCTGTGGATGTCTACCATGGTATTGTACTGCGGCGTTATTTCGCCTCTTCAAAAATTTTGCACCATGGTATACATTTAAACCTATAGTATCGCGGGGTTCTGGTTCTTCTACTAATAATTCCCCCCGACTTATATCCACACCGAGATATTCACCAATCAAAGTAATAAAAATACCACCTCCTATTATGCTATGCTGTCGCATCCCCCTAACCATAGCTGATAAATAATAACCCACACAATAAGGTATACTTACAGCGCTTTGTGGGTCTCGAATACACATATGGTAAAACAAATCCTGTTCATTTACCTTTTCCTTGTTCTTACCTCTTTGTGTAATCGAATTAGCTAAAAACCTATAAATCACTCTTAATTCGGCTCTATCTATATCCAAATAAGAGTAATTTCCCCCTTTGAAACGGTGATGGCTTGTCATTTGACTCCACACACCGTGTGTATCAAAATTTTCATCTATCTTTCTACCGTTTAGTATCAACCCTCTACAATCGGCAGATGCTAACTCCTCAGGCGTATATATACGTAAAGCCTGAGCCATGTCCAGTAAAGACATGTGGCGCATCGAACCGCCTAACAAAAATCTAATAAAAGATCGATCGGTTAAACTAGTTACCCGATCATTCAACTCTATACCACACAACAATTCTTCACACCATACTTTATATACAGGTCTACGCATGGTGAATAAACGTACCCAGTCATTAAAAGTAGAATTACCATACCTTTGTACAAGTAATTCCCTAATTGGCCCGGCCAATTCTACAGCTTCTAAGGGTCCCCATTCTATGACCCTCGGTACCTCAACAACCTTAGAATGAAGAGTATGCAAACCCCATTGGTATTTTGGATAATCTATCCAAAGTCTGTCAAATCTCAGGTTCGGGTGCAACTCTTCCAAGTGCATATCAGAAAATGTCATGACCGGATGAGGTATATCCTGCTTGTAGTAGTTATCCACCTCCTGTTGTTCCGCATTCTCAGCAGGAGCATTGCGAGCTTGGGATGAAGATTCACCCCTTTCAGTCTGCAAAACACATCAAACACAATTTTTGTGCATCCAAATATGCATTAGTGTCAGCAAAATCATCAATCAAAATAATTACAATGACATGATCAATTTATATCAAACTTAAGCTCATTTTCACATTTTTATCAAATCTACACTTTTTCAAATAAGCATATACGAAAATGTTCGCCAAATTCATAAGTATTCAACTCAAATAACATGTCAAAATAATCATTACTAGCAATTAAACAAGTTTCAAATGGCATTATCTTTCAAAAATCAAGTTCATGAATTTTAGACTTGAAAAAGTCCACTTTAATTCTCAAAATCATGTTTAGGCTCAAAGTTTGGATCATTTAACTACCTAGACATGTTACACTACTTAATTTAGCAACAATTCATGACAAAAATCGGCCATAACCTGTTTATATCAAAAAGCCCCAAATTTGCTCAAGAACACAAACCCTAGATTACTCAAAATTTGAAGTTTAAGGCTTCTAATCATGTTAAATAGCATCAATCTAGGTTATACAAGCATAATACATAAACAATTTAAGCCTAATTACACTAAAAAGCATCAAAATCAAATTGGGAAAAAAAATTGCTCAAGAACACCAATTTTCGAATTAAATGGTGTTTAGGTGTAGAAATTTACCATTTTTCTTGAGTAATTCCTTGATAGCATCCTTCTCAACATGATTTTAGTAAAAAATTTGGTGATTAACGGTTAAAAATTGTGATTTTTGGGGTGTTTTTTCGAGTATTTTCGTGTTTATGTTCGTAGTATTTGTGTGTTTTGTGGGTTGGGACTGATCTGTTCCAGCTCTTTATTTTTTTCTGATTTTCGGTCCTCCCGCGACTCGCGGTGTTTGGAGACTTCAAACTCCGCGAGTCGCGGAGTTTACTAATTTTTTTTTTTTTATATAATCTTTAACTTATAAAACAATTAAGTAATTAATTTTAAAATTTTGTTTCCCTTGTTATTTAGGACGAGGTCGTTTCGGATCGATGTCCTAGTCCGTCCTTCGACAAAATTTTAAAATTTGTCTTTTTGTAGCGATTGTTTTAAAAGCTAAGATTTTTGGTTTTTTTAAATGTTTTTGGCATACTTTAATTCAATAAGATTAAAAATAATGATAATAAAAGTTCTCATCCCTTCCTTGGGTAAAGCAATTTCGGTTCAAAGACCTAGTCTTCAACTTACGACGAATTTTAAAAATCATATTTTTAACTTAATGAGATAAAGTAAATTTTTGTTTTTAAATTCACACAACTTAAATATAAAATTCAAAATTAATATTAAAAATTCACACCAAACTTAAAATTTGAAATGCATAAAATTAAAAATTCATATTTTAAAAATTAAAAATTCACACCAAACTTAATTTAAAAATTCATATTATAAATTCACACCAAACTTATATAAATTTTTCAAATATTTACAATTTTAAATATATTGTTATTACAAAGTTTACAATATTAATTTAAGATTTAAATATTAATTTTAAAAACATGGTAAAAATAAAATTAAAAATCTTTTTGGCTTTTTATCCCACTTTAATCAATCAAATATTATCAAAAATATGCGCCCCTCTTTTCGGTAAAGTAATTTCGGTTCCAAGACCTAATTTAACTCATGACGAATTTTTGAAATATTTTGGGTTGATTGATTAAAGATATTTATACTTTAAGAATAAACGTTAAATTTCGCAGTGATGTAATAAATTTTTGAATGATATCAATAATTTCGGTCGCCAAACCTAATTTTATTCAATACCAATTTAATACTTTATAGCGAACAAATTAGCGTTTATTATCAAAAGGTTAAAAATAAAAAAAAATAAAAACTGTACAAACATACCTGTGAAATAGATTTCTTAGTTATATGATCTATCCCATTCATAAGATAGTCGGTTTAATTGGTTTTCCATAGCTACATAGGCGTAACCTCTAGCATTCAGTGTCTTTTCTTCTAAACATATGAACGGTCCGTCTCTGCATAAAGTAACAAATTCGGTATTTGAATAGGTTTGATTATTTGAACATTTACCTCCATGTGACCATTTTCCGCATTTGTGACATCGTTCTAGGTGTCGTGCTCTTCTTTTCGCTGCGGATTTTGATTTTCCTTTACCAAATTGTAACTTATTATCTTCGCATCTGGATTCTTTTCTAACTCCGTCCATTCTTTCTCTAATTACTGATACTATTTCACTCGGTAGTATGTCATTATTACGTTTAGTGATCAAAGCGTGTAGCATTAGACCATGGTTTAGTTCACAGGCAGTCTTCATTTTGTAAAAACCTAAAAAAAATAAAAATTCAGAATGGGGGGAGAAGACTAGTTCATTAGGGTCTGCTAGGGAAAGACCATTAGGGTTCCATTTTCGAGAACTACACGAAAACAGATAATCTAACTCTAACAGAATTACATATTATCCTTTAAAGACTTGATTCTCCCCACACTTAGTTAGGTATGGTGTCGAAATTGTGATTAACTTCGTTGTCGACTTCCATCGGACCATGTATGTAATGTTTAACTCTGTGACCATTAACTTTAAATTCAATCCCATTTGAATTTATCAATTCTACTGTTCCGTATGGGAAAACTCTTTTAACTATGAATGGTCCAGACCATCTTGACTTCAATTTTCCAGGAAATAGCTTGAATCGTGATTTGAAAAGAAGAACTCTGTCTCCTTCTTTAAAATCTTTTGAACTTCTGATTCTTTTATCATGCCATTTCTTCGTTCTTTCTTTATAGATTAACGAATTATCGTATGCTTCATGTCTTAATTCTTCTAATTCGTTTAGTTGACTTAATCGTAGACGTACAGCTTCATGTATATCAAGATTACATGTCTTCAAAGCCCAAAACACTTTGTGTTCAATTTCTACTGGAAGATGACATGCTTTTCCATAAATAAGTCTAAAAGGTGTGGTTCCAATTGGAGTTTTGTAGGCTGTTCTAAAAGCCCAGAGTGCATCCTCCAATTTAATGGACCATTCCTTCGGATTTGATCCTACGGTTTTCTCTAGAATACGTTTTAAAGCTCGGTTGGTATTTTCAACTTGTCCACTTGTTTGTGGATGATATGCGGTGGAGATTTTATGAGTTACTCCATATCTTTTAAGAACTTTCTCAAGTTGATTATTATAGAAATGAGTACCCCGATCACTTATTAAAGCTTTCGGTGTTCCAAACCTTGCAAAAAGACGTTTTAAAAAGTTGACTACAACTCGTGCATCGTTAGTTGGGAGAGCTTGTGCTTCCGCCCATTTAGATACATAATCAATGGCTACGAGTATATATAGATTATTATGAGATTTTGGAAATGGACCCATAAAGTCAATACCCCAAATGTCAAATACTTCACATACTTGGATGACATTTTGTGGCATTTCATCACGTTGACTTATTTTTTCGGCTCTTTGACAAGCATCACAGGATTTGCAAAGAAGGTGTGCGTCTTTGTAAATTGTAGGCCAATAGAATCCAGCATCATAAACTTTTCTTGCTGTTAGTTGAGGCCCATAATGCCCTCCTGTTGGTCCTGTGTGACAATGGTTTAATATTTTACTAGCTTCATCTCCAAATACACATCGGCGTATTATTCCATCGGGACAACTTTTAAACAGATGTGGATCTTCCCAAAAATAGTGTTTTATATCACTGAAGAATTTCTTTCGTTTTTGGTACGATAATCCTTTTTCAAGGAATCCACAAACTAAGTAGTTTGCATAGTCTGCAAACCATGGAATTTCTTTATAATCTATCTTCAATAGATATTCATCAGGAAAGTTGTCTTGTATGGCCGATTCATTTAGAACTTCTAACTCGGGATTTTAAAGACGAGAAAGATGATCAGCGGCGAGATTTTATGCTCCTCTTTTATCTCGGATTTCAATATCAAACTCTTGTAAGAGTAAGATCCAACGGATTAATCTTGGTTTAGCATCTTATTTCGAAAATAGGTATCTAAGAGCAGAATGGTCGGTATAGACCACCGTTTTTGCTAGAACGAGATATGATCGAAATTTGTCAAAAGCAAAGACAATAGCAAGGAGTTCTTTTTCAGTAGTTGTATAGTTCGTTTGTGCTCCTTGTAACGTCTTACTAGCATAATATATAGGTTGAAATCGTTTTTCAATCCTTTGTCCTAAAACGGCTCCAATTGCAAAATCACTTGCATCGCACATTAGTTCAAATGGTAGATTCCAATTTGGTGTTATCATGATCGGCGCATTAGTGAGTTTTTCTTTAAGAATATTAAAAGATTTGATACACTCATCTGAAAAGATGAATGGAGCATCCTTTTCTAGGAGTTTATTCATAGGAGTGGCAATTTTAGAAAAATCTTTTATGAAACGTCGGTAAAAACCGGCATGCCCTAGAAAACTCCTAACTCCTTTAACATTGGTGGGATGTGGAAATTTAGCAATTACATCTACTTTAGCTCTATCCACTTCAATTCCTTCTTTTGAAATTTTATGTCCAAGAACGATGCCTTCTTTAACCATGAAATGGCATTTCTCCCAATTAAGTACTAGATTTGATTGTTCGCATCTAATAAGCATTCGTTCTAGATTAACTAGACATGATTCAAATGTATCACCGAAGACTGAAAAGTCATCCATGAAAACTTCCATGCATTCTTCTATCATGTCGTGAAAAATCGCCATCATACACCTTTGAAAGGTTGCAGGGGCGTTGCAAAGTCCAAATGGCATGCGTTTGTAAGCAAAAGTACCATAAGGGCACGTGAATGTGGTTTTCTCTTGGTCCTCGGGTGCTATTGGAATTTGAAAATATCCGGAAAATCCATCTAGAAAACAATAGTAACTATTTCCGGCTAATCTTTCCAACATTTGATCTATGAAAGGTAAGGGAAAGTGATCTTTTCTGGTGGCGTCATTTAATTTTCTATAATCAATACACACACGCCATCCAGTTACAGTCCTAGTAGGAATAAGCTCATTTTTCTCATTTGTAATGACAGTCATGCCACCTTTCTTAGGCACGCATTGAACTGGGCTTACCCATGGACTATCAGAGATTGGATAAATTAAACCTGCATCTAGCAGTTTAATAATCTCTTTCTTAACTACATCTTGCATATTAGGATTTAGTCTTCGTTGGCGTTGCACATACGTTTTATGACCTTCTTCCATAAGGATTTTATGTGTGCAATATGAAGGACTTATTCCTTTAATATCATGAATCTTCCATGCAATGGCTGGTTTATGAGCTTTCAACACAGAAATGAGTTGTGATTTCTCATTTTCAGTAAGAGAAGACGATATTATTACAGGTAATTCAGATTCACCATGTAAATAAGCGTATTCCAAATGGTTTGGAAGTGGCTTTAATATTAATTTCGGAGGTTCTTCTATCGATGATTTGTATCGATATCTGTCTTCTTCTTTTAGCATTCGAATTTCTTCTGTTGTTGGTTCATATCCATTAGCTATAAGTGTAGCTAACATTTCAGCTTCATCAATTGGTTCATTACCTTCTCCTAAAGAACATTCTCCTGTTCCTTGTAATTCTGGAAATTCTTCTAATAATTCTGCATGTGCATCTATAGTTTGAATATAATAACATGTATCATCTGCAGATTGTGGTTGTTGCATTGCTCTATCAACTGAAAAGGTAACACTCTCGTCCTCTATACTTAGGGTCAGTTTCTTACCGAACACGTCTATCATTGCTTTAGCCGTGTTTAAGAATGGTCTTCCTAATATGAGAGGAACTTGAGAATCTTCTTCCATGTCCAAAACAATAAAATCTACTGGAAATACTAAAGTACCAACTTTAACTAGCATGTTCTCCATTATCCCTCTAGGATATTTTATTGATCTATCGGCTAGTTGTATGCTTATTCTGGTTGGTTTCAATTTTCCAAGGTCTAGTTTAGCGTATAGTGAATACGGCATTAGATTTATACTAGCACCTAAGTCTGCCATTGCTTCTATTGAACTAAGACTACCCAGAAAACATGGAATTGTGAAACTTCCTGGATCAGATAATTTTTCTGGTATCTTATTCAACAGCACTGCTGAACAATTAGCATTCATAGTAACAGCCGAGAGTTCTTCCATTTTCTTTCTATTTGAGATTAGATCTTTCAAGAATTTAGCATATCTAGGCATTCCTGAAATCACATCAATGAAAGGAAGATTTACATTTATCTGTTTAAACATATCCAAAAATTTGGATTGCTCGGCTTCAAGTTTCTCTTTCTTCATTTTACTCGGGTAAAGAAGTGGTGGTTGGTATGGTTTAACATAAGGTTTAGCCTTAACTGTGTTATCTTCATTAACCTTTTCAACTACCGGTTCTTTTTCCTTATCTTGATCAGGTTGTGGTTCTTGTGGAGTAGGAATAGCTTCATCAGAAGTTACAGGTATTTCAGGTGGTTTAAGTGTTGTACCACTTCTTGTGGTAATGGCTTTAGCTGTTTCATTCCGGGGGTTAGCATTTGTATCACTAGGTAGACTTTTCGGTTTTCTTTCACCTATTAACCTTGCTAGGTTACTTACTTCTTGTTCCAGATTTTGAATAGAAGCTTGTTGATTTCTAAATGCTTGAGCATTTTGTTCATTGGTTTGTTTTTGAGATGTGAAAAACTTCGTTTGAGTTTCAACTAGCTTCGTCATCATATCTTCTAAATTTGGCCTTTTATCATCGGTTTGTTGTGGTGGTTTATTTTGAAAATTAGGTCTTTGCTGATTGTAAGTATTATTGGATACTTGTTGATTGCTAGGACCTTGTTGGTTGTTGTATGGAATATTTCTGTTATAATTCTGGTTTTGATTGTAAATTGGTCTTTGCGGTTGATAATTATTCGGATAATTATTTCCAGGCCTTTGGTTTATGTATGAAATATTCTCTCTTTGTTCCATTGTTAATTCAATACTGAGACAATCTTTTGTCAAATGTGGTCCTTCACACTGCTCACAACTAATTCGTATTGAGTGAATATCTTTAGTCATCTTTTCCATTCGTCTCTCCACAGCATCTATCTTTGCGGAAATGGAATCTAAGTCATGGCTAGAATCCGCTCTAGCTGCTTTAGATGATCTAACGATATCTTTTTCTTGGTGCCACTCATGTGAGTGGGAAGCAGTGTTATCAATAATTTTGTAAGCATCAGTTTCGGTTTTCTTCATAATAGAACCACCAGCTGCTATATCTATGTCTTTCCTTGTAGTGATGTCGCATCCTTGGTAGAATATTTGTACTATTTGACAGGTATCTAAACCATGTTGCGGACATCCTCTTAACAACTTTCCATATCTTGTCCATGCCTCATATAGAGTTTCATTTGGTTTCTGTGTGAACGTAACAATTTCTGCTTGAAGTCTTACGGCTTTAGATGCCGGAAAGAATTGTTTAAGAAAATTTTCAACTAAAACATCCCATGTATCAATCGCCCCTTCAGGTAACGATTCCAACCAATCTTTGGCTTCTCCCTTTAAAGTCCAGGGAAATAACATGAGATATATCTGTTCATCCTCCACTTCTCGGATTTTAAATAGTGTGCAGATTCTATTAAAGGTACGTAGATGTTCATTTGGATCTTCCTTCGGCGCACCACTAAATTGGCATTGATTAGTCACCATGTGTAGAATTTGTCCTTTGATTTCATAATCTGGCGCATTAATGTCTGGATGAGTAATTGCGTGACCTTGGCCAGTGCGTTTAGCTCTCATTCGGTCTTCCATACTTAAAGGTTCCAGATTCTCCATAATTGAATTTGTTGAATCGGAATCACTAGAGGATTCTGATTTAATGGTTCGTTCCTCAACAATCTCTGTTTGAATGATTGGTGGTTCCGAAGGAAAGTTTAGTGGTTCAGGATCTACGAACCGTTCCTGAATATTCTCCGGATTCTCAATTGTGAGGTCGGGTTCAAAAAATGGATTATCGGAAATTTGAACTGAAGTACTTGGTCGACTGGATGACGATTCTAAAGAGAAATCAACGGCAGTAATATTTGCTAAATGTCTTGATCTAGTTACAGGTGGTGAACGTCTTGCTCGGTGCATTCACTGAATATCCTATTAGTTTTTAAAAGGAAAGAAAAATTATAATAAGTTATCCAATCAATAGACTTTTCTGATTTTGCCCACGTTTCGAATAGCCAAAAGATGCAGCAGAGGGGCAGGATTCGTTTGGTCTCAATATAATTGAGGACTGTTTGGCTCCAATAACCCGGTCCACGTACAAATCCAACTATTACTACGAACCAGAAAATTTTGATGTCTATCAATTTAACCACTTAAAATAAATTTTCGTAATTTTAAGAAAATTAGATAAGAAGTAGAATAAAAATCTATGTCCTAAAACTAGAAAAGCGAGAAATAAGAAAGAAAAAGAGTTCGTCGGAAAAAGGTTGAAAAAGAAAAATGGTTGAAAAATAAAAGGTGGCGGAAAAATTAAAGAAACTTATAAAACTTAAAAATACTTGACTAACCTAACCTTATTACTACAACTAACTTAAAATTATAATCGCAAATTGAGATTACTAATTGGAATGATAATTGATACATAGGTAAAAGTCGTCTAAAAATATTAAAGCTTACAGGAAAACTAAATCCCAAATGAAAATAACTTAAAAAGAAACTAAAACTTAAAAAGGCGTCGCAAAATTCTAAAGCACCTAAATCTTAGTCTAAAGAAAAAGCACTTAAGGAATTCTACGGCAAAGCCTAAAAATCTAGAAGTAGAAATAACTATGGCAAAAACTATGAATTAAATATGAGCTAAAAATACAAATATTACGCTAAAACAATTAAAAAGGGATAAAATATAAAAATATACAAAAAGTTGTAAAAATTAAAATTTTTATAAAAATATTATTTTTATATTATTTATTTTATTAAACTATTAATTTTACAATTTAATAAAACTAATTTAACTAAATATACAAATTAATTAAAACTTAAATTAAATACTAAATTAATTAAATATTTAACCCTAATTATAAATTAATTAATAATAATTAATAATACTCCGTAATAAATGCAAGATTAGGGCTTCCTGTTGGTGTCAGGTCCCCTCCGCGAGTCGCGGTAATCAATGCAGCAATCCCCGCGAGTCGCGGGGTTCAGAAATTCAGATGACAGCTTATTTAAATTCGACGCGTTTTTCTTTATTTATTTATTTTTTTTTCTTTTTGTTTTTAATTTTTCTGTTTATAAAAAAAAAATATGTGTATAATAAAAACTTATATTTAAAACTTAAATAAAAATAGAATTACTTTATAATTTTATAAATAAAAATCTTAAAACTAGATTTATATATATTTTTTTATATGTTTTTAAATAAAAACAAAATACTTAAATAAAACTTATATAAAAATAAAGAAACTTTATAAAACTTAAATATTTAACAAAATCTTAAAAATACATAAATTTTTTTGTTTTTCTTTTTATATTTTCGAATATTTAAAACGTACTTTTATAAAAATGAATTTTAATAAAAGTAAAATAAAAATCTTTTTTTTTATATATTAGCGTTGCGCTTCCGGCTTTTAAGAGATTCCCCGGCAGCGGCGCCAAAAATACTTGATGTTTTAGCAGAGTAGTATATAAAATAGCTTATATTTTACAAGAAATACTATTAAATACGATACAATTTTATACAAGATATTTATTTATTTATAGAATGGATATACTTAAACCTTGCTACAACACTTATAGGCAGTGTACCTAATCGTACAGTAGTGTAGTTTTTAGTAAGTCCGGTTCGTTCCACAGGAAATCTTTTTAAACAAAGCTTAACACTATATTAGTTTACTTTTATAAAAATACAAATATATATATAAGTAATATTATTATTATAAAGGGGGGTTTTTACCGTTTAATGACCGGTTTGTCGATTTTAAAACTTTAGTCGCAGTTAAAACCAAATGTAAAATATTAAAAGTAAATACAAGACTTAAATTAAAGCATAAAGTAAATAACGATAATGAAATTGCGAATAATAAAAGTGCGATAAAATAAACTTGCGATAATTAAAAAGTACGATAATTAAAAGTGTAATTAAATAAAATAACAATAAAAATGCGATAATTAGAAGTGCAATTAAATATAAAATAAAGGAAATTAAATATAAAATAAAAGAATTATGCTTATTTAAACTTCCGTAATCATGATGTTTGACGTGTTGATTTTAGTTTTATGCCCATGGGTTAATTGTCCTTTGTCCTGGATTATTTAATATGTCCATACGAATTTGTCCATAATAGTCCATCAGTCATACATATAAAGAGCGAAAGCCTTCGTCAAATTATTCTTATTCCCGAAGTCAAATATTCCAACTAATTGGGGATTCAAATTGTAACAAGGTTTTAATACTTTGTTTAATGAATACAACAGGTTATCGACTGCGTGTAAACCAAGGTTTTACTACTTTGTTAACAATTACACCAATTACCCTTGAATGTAATTCACCCCTGTTTCAACAAGTCTATTAACTATTAATCCAGTTCCGTATCCGGTAAAATGAATAATTATTGGTATTTATAGATATCCCGCCCACCGTACCCAGTCAAGCGTATGTGGTTATATATAAATACGTCGAATTATAAGTTTGTATATTAAATTAACAAGGTATTGTTTAGTTAATATAAAACCCATTAATAGCCCATAGTCTAATTTCCACAAGTGTCGTTCTTTTGTCCAAACCCCAATTATGGTACAAAGCCCAATTACCCAATTTTAGTAATTAGTCCAACATCATGATTACTTCGGATTAAATAAGCATAATAATAACTTAGCTACGAGACATTAATGTAAAAAGGTTGAACATAACTTACAATGATTAAAAATAGCGTAGCGTTACACGGACAGAATTTCGACTTACACCCTTACAACATTCGCTAACATACCCTTATTATTAGAATTATAATTAAAATTAAAATATAAATTATAAATATATATATATATATATATATTTTACGTATGAATGAGGAGAAGAAAAAGATGATGAAAAATGCTCAGAATTCGGTTGCTTTTATAGGGACTTTCAAAACTTGGGGCTCCGCGACTCGCGGCATTTTTGGCCTTCAAACTCCGCGAGTCGCGGAGATTGAAATTACAGCTCAGTCCAGTTTGGAGTCTTTCTTGCCGAAGGTTTTTATTATTTATTATAATATATAAATAATTATAAGAATTATTTAAATATTATATTATATTTATGTGCATAGTTGACTTGTAATTTTTAGTCCGTTGCGTCGAGCGTTGAGAGTTGACTCTGGTCCCGGTTCCGGATTTTCGAACGTCCTTGCGTACAATTTAATATCTTGTACTTTGCGTTTTGAATCTTGTACTCTTGTAATTTCGAGACGTTTCTTATCAATAATTGGAACCTCTTTGATTGTACTTTGTACTTTTGTGCTTTTTGGTCGTTTGCGTCTTCAATTCGTCGAATCTGTCCTTTGTCTTCACCTTTTATTATTTAAATGAATATCACTTGTAAATAGAACAATTGCAACTAAAAGCTTGTCTTTCTTGAGGAATAATGCTATGAAATATATGTTCGTTTTTAGCATTATCAATGTACTCATTTGCAAACAAAAAAATTCGGTGGTTGATAAGAAAAACAGAAATAGTAGTAATTTAGGATCCAAGAATTATGTCCCTTTCTTTACCCATCTACTCTTCTTTTAACTTATACAAAGCAACTAACAACCACTCACTTTACTGTAAATAATTAAAACAGAAATATTCTATAGTTTCATGGTGGTTGGGAGTTTGCGATAAAATAGAAGTATAACGGTTTAATTGATGGTGATTGTGAACCGTAAACAGAAATAGAAGAATATACGTCATAGCAGGTGCATATCGTGGGTATTTTTGGTGTGACGGTTTGAATGGAAAAAAACGGAAGCACTATTTCAGCAGATTGTATTCGATGGTAGGCAGTCATGCTGGTTTCAAAGTAGTTCTAGGGTGGTAGTTTGCTAATGGGAACTGAAACAAAACAGGTGATGGTCTTGGTGGTGATGGATGTTTGGTGGTGGTGGCATTTGATGATCATGGGACAAGAGAGATAGTAAGAAAGTGAAGGTTGTAGGTGACGGGTAGAGGTGGCGATAGCATGGTTACCCAACAACAAAAATATGAAAAGATGGTGGTTATCCATGGTGGTTGTAGGAGGTGGCGGAGAGGTGACCGACGGTGGAGGATGCCGGTAGTAGATGGTGGTTGAAGATGATGATCGATGATGGTTGAAGGTGGTTGATGAAGGTGGTTTTCAAATAGAGAGAGAAGAAAGAGAAAGGAGTGGAGTTGGTTGCTAGAATATGTAAGTGTGTGTGTTCTCCTAAATGTATGTATATGTTTACATATATATCCATATCATTGTTTAATATATATATATATATATATATATATATATATATATATATATATATATATATATATATATATATATATATATATACATATATATACATATATATACATATATACATATATATACATATATATACATATATATACATATATATACATATATATACATATATATACATATATATACATATATATACATATATATACATATATATACATATATATACATATATATATATATATATATATATATATATATATATATATGTATATATATATATATATATATATAATATTAGGTGGTGGACACACACAAAAAAGAAAACAGTAAACTTGGTATAATTCAATTCACATGATATACTGTGTAAATATGAAAGGCATTGGATATATTCAAGTGTGTGGTTTGTTCACAAGTGGTGATATGTTATAATAATAGATTGATATATAATATATTGCATAATGATTGAATGAAAACAAAATGGTACATACAATCACATGTTCAATGAACGAGTCACCTATCTACTAGATATTTTCTACCGACAGCTTACCTGGAGTATTATATCGTGCCCCGTTGATTAATTTAGTGACGGATAAAAGTTCTTAGAAAAATCCCAAATTTTTACAGTAACTATCTTTCTTTATTTAAGTCATTTTTGGTATAAAATTTAGTCATTAACTATTAAATAAAAAATTAAATTAATTATTTACTCCCAACCCTAAGTAAAATATAAAAAGTTTTAAAATTTAACAACTAGTTCCTAAATACATTTTTAGTAAGCCTAAAATTTATAGAACTCATTTTCGGATCACCTTTTATTTTTAAAAATCACATAAGTTCATTTTTACTCGTGTACTGTCAATCGAATGATAGCTGAGTGTTATTGTCGTTTACTAAATAGAGTCGAAATCACAAAATGTATATTTAATATACTTTATATATATATATATATATATATAGTTATGTTTTAATTAATGATATAATATATTATTTTATTTACACAATTAATTAACTCTAATAATATTTTAATTTATAATAATTAATATATATGTATATATATAATTATATGTATCTATTTACAAATAGTGGTTCGTGAATCGTTGGGAATAGTCGAAGGTCAATTGAATATATGAAACAGTTCAAAATTTTTGAGACTCAACCTAACAGATTTCTCTTATCGTGTCAAGAATATCGTATCGAGAGTTTGGTTTAAAATTAGTCGAAATTTTCCGGGTCGTGACAGTACCTACCCGTTAAAGAAATTTCGTCCCGAAATTTGAGTGAGGTCGTCATGGCTAACAATAAAAATGTTTTCATGACGAATATGAGTTGATAATTAGAGTTCTATCATTATTGATTAATCTGAATAAAACGATTCGATCATGTGAAGCGTACGAGTGAAGCTATCACAAAAGAGTGAAAAGTTTCATCTTAACTTTTGACGTAGTCATGGTGGATTTCCGGAATTCAAGGGATTTAAATAAAATCTTCTAATCAGAAGGAAAATGTAATAGCACGAATTATTAGCAACTGTTGGAATTACCGAAGAACAGAAATATCGAGGAAATATTTCTGTGATATGCTTAGAAATTAAGTAGAATGAAAGAGTCGTGTAACATGGCACATGATGAGGATAAGGTCTGTGAATCATCATCACATTACATTAGAAATTTAACATGACTTACTGTAATATAACCACGTTGGCCAAGCGCATTATATTATACTAACTCATGCATCAGTTCCCAACACTTCTCCACGATTCATTCATAATTTATACTTAGATTTTACAGAAGTTTCCAATATAATGGAATACAGATAGCACGAAAAGATATATAATTTCGGGCAAGAATATTTATGAAAATATCCTCAGAAATATCGAAGATATTTATGATGATATTTTGGAATTTTCTAAGTTCGAAAGTTGCTGAAGAAATTTTTTTGCAAGATTTTAACATGACTTCGGAGCAGGATAATCTCTAAAGGTTTCATCGGATCCCAAATTACCTGGATTCTTTGAATATAGGGTTTGGTCCTTGTATTTGTTCTTGGTATCCTTCATGGTTAGCTCAATTCATTTTTCAGTACCAAATTTTTAATCGAGCGTTCCCAACACTCCATTCTTTATCATCAAACTCTTGACCATTTAGGCCATCTACAATTTTACTGTTTCGTCTGCATTTAATGCAGCCATATCTGAATCGTCGGTTATCAATCCGAGGTGGTTTCGGGAGAATTGTGTTCTTAGATGATTAAACGCTGATGGTAGTATGTTGGAATATAAAAGGTTCTCTGGTAACAATAAATGAGCACGCATATATATCAAGGTTATAATAAGGTTGTTTTGAATGAAAAGTCGAAGTTGTCTTGCTGGAGCTGTGACAAAATTGGCTAATTTAAAAAGGTATTGCAAGTTATTTTTGGTAATAACAATGACAAAGAAGCTAGCACAAATACGTGATAAACGTTTACTCAGATTTCGAGTGTTTTCAGGTGCATAACTATATGCATCAATCTTTTATTCCGTAGATGAAGTGTTGTCGATTCATCCTCTTGATTGAGGTGTTTTCAAGAATCATGATAGGTTTGAATGCAGATTGTAATCGTCGAGATACAAATGAAGTTTAAGATGAAATCATGTGGCAAACTTGAAGAATTGTTTAGTTTCATATGTTATAATTAATATTTTAATTCATTTTAATTGTCCAATGTTATTAGTCGATAGTCCACAGTTGACAGTCCAATAATTCATATATAGTTTAATATATAATATTCGAATTAATTAATACGTATCGTGACCCGTGTACATGTCTCAGACTCGATCACAACTCAAACTACATATATTATTGTAGAATCAACCTCAACCCTGTATAGCTAACTCCAGCATTACTGCATATAGAGTGTCTATGGTTATTCCAAATAATATATATAGATGCATCGATATGATATGTCAAAACCTTGTATACATGTCCCGATATTTAAATTGCGTAAAATAAATAACAGAAATTAAATGACGATAAATAAAATTGCGAGAATTAAAATTGCGATAAACAAAATGCTATAAATAAATTGCGATAAATAAAAGGTAATACGGAATTAACAGTTAGCTAGGAACAGTTAGCGTGGATTCTTAACAAAATTTCTCATAGTTAATTTGTTTGTTTCTAATTGTCCAATGTTTTCTTCATTATGCCACTTGTTGGATTCTGGTAAATCAAAATCCAAATATGAATTTGAATAAATAAAAAAAATGGTTATTCTGCGGTGATCGGATACATATATTTGTGGATGTAAGTAGGATAGTAAATGACTGTTGAATCAGATTCGAAGAATGTACAGTGTAACTTATTAATGTGAAATCTAAATATTCCTCGGATATTACCTACCCGTTAAAATATTTTCACCATTAACAGTTTGTAAGAAAGAATTTTTAATTACAATCTTTATGAAAATATACTGACATATATATCTTCTTCAGATGTAATCATGGATTTATAGATATTGATTGTTAAATCGATGATGAAAGATGTGAATGATAACATATGTGAATTAATTATGATAGAATCCCTTTAAAGCTTCTTTTATCTTTCTCGGGTTTTACCTACCCGTTAAAAATTCACACGTCATAGTTAATATGAAAAGAATTTTTATTACGATCTCGAGATATACATAAATATATACATATATCCTTTAATCATGAACAGAAAGTAATGAATTAATATTTCATAATTCATCATTCTCAGTACTCTTCGGTGTCTGTGATGTTTACGGAGCTTGTGATGATGGAAATGATGCTGGTGCGGGTGGTGTTGCTGTTGGTGTTGGTACTGCTTGTGGTACCTGCGTAGTAGATGCGAGCCTAGCTTCTAAATCGAACACCGTCACCTCCAGGGTTTCTACTTTACGCTCGAGTCTATGAATTAGTTCTACCCATTCTTCCGTAAGGTTCATCAATTCTTGATATTTAGTTCGAAGTCTTCTAACTTCTTCTAATAATCCTATATGATTTGAATTCAGGAGTAGAGGACGAATACTATCTTTAACTACATCGAGTCGACCTTTGAGGCGGAAAATTCGTGTGAAAAGAGTGAAAATGGTATTGCGAACAGGTTCGCCGGTAAGCGGATCGAGCACTCCGACATTAGGTGGTAAGTTCGGCTCGTGATATGGAGTACCTTCTTCATTTCTCCATAGGGTAAGTATTTCGCGAACCCATCCCCACTTTCTAAAGAAATCACGGTAGTTGATCGGTTGGTGCGCTCCCGTCACGCTATCTTCAGAGTCAGAGGAACTTGGTCGATTCGTAGAGGCCATCGTACGCGATCACAGAAAAGATTTTTGATATGAAAAGCTTAGTGACAGCAAATGATAGTTGGATGGTATTCTCAATGCATAATATGCATAGCTATATATAGTACCAGGATTCCTTAAATTACGGAGAAATTTACGGAAGATATCAGGCAAAGTTTATCGTAATAGATACGCTAAGATATGAATTTATCTATACACTATCTATGCAATAAGTGCAGGAAGTCATGTCTAGACTTAGGAATGATAAATAAGTAATTTTCCACTAGGAATGATAAATAATACTTATATTATGCAGCTAAGGTCGAAGTCCAGACTCACTAATGCATCCTAACAGCTATCAGTTAGACACACTAATGCAAGACCTGGTTCGCTAGGACCAACGCTCTGATACCACCTGTGAGGACCCGTCCTTATCCCCTTGGATGAAGTCATCAACATCTGGTTCCATTGCGAGGTACTGACCTAAATATGCCATGAATGACTCCAAATAATATCTTTCAATTGAGCAAATGCACAGCGGAAGACTTAATTTGTACCTGAGAATAAACATGCTTAAAAGTGTCAACCAAAAGGTTGGTGAGTTCATAGGTTTATCATAACAATCATTTCAATATATTAATAGACCACAAGATTTCATAATCATAAACATAATACACTCGCAAGTGTATGTAAAGCATTCTAAGTGGTTGAGCACTTGGTAACCATACTTAACTATTAATCAACGTCACATATTCCCTTTATTATGAAATCTCACTACACTGTACCAAGTGTAGCCTACAAAATGAAGTACTGTGCAACCGTTGAATACTGGTCGTCCAGCCCGGTTGGGGTTGTCAGGCCCGATAGATCTATCAACAGGATTCGCGTTTACAATACCCATGTAAATAGTAGTTACCAAGCTACAGGGAAATATGCCAGTGGTACAACTCAACGTAGAATGTATTTTTAGGTACTTGTGTCCATTTCGTAAACATTTATAAAAGCAGCGCATGTATTCTCAGCCCAAAGATATATATTGCAAAAGCAATTAAAAATAGAGCAAATGAAACTCACCATACTGTATTTTGTAGTAAAAATACATATAACGACATTGAACAAGTATAGGGTTGGCCTTGGATTCCCGAACCTATATCATTTATATATATATATTAACACATAATGAACATATAATAGTATTCCATCTAGTTTATATATATAATTATATAATATATTATTTATTAAAAATATTAATGTATTTATTATTTTCAATATCATATATATCTATATATGTTATTTTTATATTAAATAAAATAGTGAATTAGGTATACTTATGATATATGTAATAATTATATTTTTATATAAATATCTTTTGTTTGCCAAAATAATAATTATGATAATACTAAAATAATGATAATAATACTAATAATAAAAATGTTATATGTTAATAATAGTGATATAAATAATATTAATTCAAATAATAATAATAATGATAAATTTAAATGTTAATTTTTATAATAATGTAAATTTTGTTAAAAATGATAATTTTATATTTAAAACTAACTTATCATTTTAATAACATTAATCATAATATTAATAACAGAAATATTAATAATAATAATACTTGTATAATAGTAATAATAATAATAATAATTCTAATAATATCAATAATAATAATAATAATAATAATAATAATAATAATAATAATAATAATAATAATAATAATAATAATAATAATAACAACAACAATAATAATCACATTAATAATAATCACATTAATAATAATAATAATAATAATAATAATAATAATAATAATAATAATAATAATAATAATAATAATAATAATAATAATAATAATAATAATAATAATAATAATAATAATAATAATAATAATAATAAAAATGATAAGATTTATACCCTCATGTAATGTTATCGTATATTATCATCGTTAGCACGATCACTACATCATCATCGTCTCGCGATTATCATCATCATCTTAATATCGTAATCATCATCATTTTAACTCATCATCACCATCTTAATATCGTAATCATCATCATTTTAACTCATCATCACCATCTTAATATCGTAATCATCATCATTTTAATCGAATTAAATTTGGGGTCAGCCCAATATTAGAAACTGAAACATAGTGGCCCAAATACAAGCTCTCGGCCCAATAAATAACTAAGTCCACGGCCCATGTACACAAGTAATTAAGCCCGATTAAATCACTGATTTAATTATTAACATGTACTCATTTGCAAACAAAAAAATTTCGGTGGTTAATAAGAAAAACAGAAATAGTAGTAATTTAGGATCCAAGAATTATGTCCCTTTCTTGACCCATCCACTCTTCTTTTAACTCATACAAAGCAACTAACAACCACTCACTTTACTGTAAATAATCAAAACAGAAATATTCTATAGTTTCATGGTGGTTGGGAGTTTGCGATAAAATAGAAGTATAACGGTTTAATTGATGGTGATTGTGAACCGTAAACAGAAATAGAAGAATATACGTCATAGCAGGTGCATATTGTGGGTATTTTTGGTATGACGGTTTGAATGGAAAAAAAATGGAAGCACTATTTCAGCAGATTGTATTCGATGGTAGGCAGTCATGGTGATTTCAAAGTAGTTCTAGAGTGGTAGTTTGCTAACGGGAACTGAAACAAAACAGGTGATGGTCTTGGTGGTGATGGATGTTTGGTGGTGGTGGCGTTTGATGATCATGGGACAAGAGAGATAGTAAGAAAGTGAAGGCTGTAGGTGACGGGTAGAGGTGGCGATAGCATGGTTACCCAACAACAAAAATATGAAAAGATGGTGGTTATCCATGGTGGTTGTAGGAGGTGGCGGAGAGGTGACCGACGGTGGAGGATGTCGGTGGTAGATGGTGGTTGAAGATGATGATCGATGATGGTTGAAGGTGGTTGATGAAGGTGGTTTTCAAATAGAGAGAGAAGAAAGAGAGAGGAGTGGAGTTGGTTGCTAGAATATGTAAGTGTGTGTGTTCTCCTAAATGTATGTATCCATGGTGGTTGTAGGAGGTGTCGGAGGGGTGACCGACGGTGGAGGATGCCGGTGGTAGATGGTGGTTGAAGATGATGATCGATGATGGTTGAAGGTGGTTGATGAAGGTGGTTTTCAAATAGAGAGAGAAGAAAGAGAGAGGAGTGGAGTTGGTTGCTAGAATATGTAAGTGTGTGTGTTCTCCTAAATGTATGTATATGTTTACATATATATCCATATCATTGTTTAATATATATATATATATATATATATATATATATATATATATATATATATATATATATATATATATATATATATATATATATAAAATATTAGGTGGTGGACAAAAAAAAAAAAAAACAGTAAACTTGGTATAATTCAATTCACATGATATACTGTGTAAATAGGAAAGCCATTGGATATATTCAAGTGTGTGGTTTGTTCACAAGTGGTGATATATTATAATAATAGATTGATATATAATATATTGCATAATGATTGAATGAAAACAAAATGGTACATACAATCACATGTTCAATGAACGAGTCACCTATCTACTAGATATTTTCTACCGACAGCTTACCTGGAGTATTATATCGTGCCCCGTTGATTAATTTAGTGGCGGATAAAAGTTCTTAGAAAAATCCCAAATTTTTACAGTAACTATCTTTATTTATTTAAGTCATTTTTGGTATAAAATTTAGTCATTAACTATTAAAGAAAAATTTAAATTAATTATTTACTCCCAACCCTAAGTAAAATATAAAAAGTTTTAAAATTCAACAACTAGTTCCTAAATACATTTTTAGTAAGCCTAAAATTTATAGAACTCATTTTCGGATCACCTTTTATTTTTAAAATCACATAAGTTCATTTTTACTAGTGTACTGTCAATCTAATGATAGCTGAGTGTTATTGTCGTTTACTAAATAGAGTCGAAATCACAAAATGTATATTTAATATACTTTATATATATATATAGTTATGTTTTAATTAATGATATAATATATTATTTTATTTACACAATTAATTAACTCTAATAATATTTTAATTTATAATAATTAATATATATGTATATATATAATTATATGTATCTATTTACAAATAGTGGTTCGTGAATCGTTGGGAATAGTCGAAGGTCAATTGAATATATGAAACAGTTCAAAATTTTTGAGACTCAACCTAACAGATTTCTCTTATCGTGTCAAGAATATCGTATCGAGAGTTTGGTTTAAAATTAGTCGAAATTTTCCGGGTCGTGACAGGCTGGACATGATACACGTACATAAATTATAATATTACATTATCAATACACAATATATGCCATATATACACGTCTAATAGTATTAATTAATTAACAATATCCAAATAAAGAAGGAATTCTTGAATGACTTAATATCGCACAACATTTAAAATGTATCACGTACTTGCATATTCCACATTTAAAGATGATTGAGTATTGCACTCCACGACCACATTCAGCACAATAACCATCACTTTGAATCCCTTGAACAAATGAGACAGGGTGTGGATTGTAGTGACCCGAACTTTTCCATGTTTATATATATTAATTGAGATTGATATTTACATGATTAAATGTTTCCAACATGTTAAGCAATCAAACTTGTTAAGACTTGATTAATTGAAATATGTTTCATATAGACAATTGACCACCCAAGTTGATCGGTGATTCACGAACGTTAAAACTTGTAAAAACTATATGATGACATATATATGGATATATATATATAGTTAACATGATACTATGATAAGAAAACATATCATAAAGTATATTAACAATGAACTACATATGTAAAAACAAGACTACTAACTTAATGATTTTTAAACGAGACATATATGTAACGATTATCGTTGTAAAGACATTTAATGTATATATATCATATTAAGAGATATTCATACATGATAATATCATGATAATATAATAATTTAAAATCTCATTTGATATTATAAACATTGGGTTAACAACATTTAACAAGATCGTTAACCTAAAGGTTTCAAAACAACACTTACATGTAACGACTAACGATGACTTAACGACTCAGTTAAAATGTATATACATGTAGTGTTTTAATATGTATTTATACACTTTTTAAAGACTTCAATACACTTATCAAAATACTTCTACTTAACAAAAATGCTTACAATTACATCCTCGTTCAGTTTCATCAACAATTCTACTCGTATGCACCCGTATTCGTACTCGTACAATACACAGCTTTTAGATGTATGTACTATTGGTATATACACTCCAATAATCAGCTCTTAGTAGCCCATGTGAGTCACCTAACACATGTGGGAACCATCATTTGGCAACTAGCATGAAATATCTCATAAAATTACAAAAATATGAGTAATCATTCATGACTTATTTACATGAAAACAAAATTACATATCCTTTATATCTAATCCATACACCAACGACCAAAAACACCTACAAACACTTTCATTCTTCAATTTTCTTCATCTAATTGATCTCTCTCAAGTTCTATCTTCAAGTTCTAAGTGTTCTTCATAAATTCCAAAAGTTCTAGTTTCATAAAATCAAGAATACTTTCAAGTTTGCTAGCTCACTTCCAATCTTGTAAGGTGATCATCCAACCTCAAGAAATCTTTGTTTCTTACAGTAGGTTATCATTCTAATACAAGGTAATAATCATATTCAAACTTTGGTTCAATTTCTATAACTATAACAATCTTATTTCAAGTGATGATCTTACTTGAACTTGTGTTCGTGTCATGATTCTGCTTCAAGAACTTCGAGCCATCCAAGGATCCATTGAAGCTAGATTCATTTTTCTCTTTTCCAGTAGGTTTATCCAAGGAAATTAAGGTAGTAATGATGTTCATAACATCATTCGATTCATACATATAAAGCTATCTTATTCGAAGGTTTAAACTTGTAATCACTAGAACATAGTTTAGTTAATTCTAAACTTGTTCGCAAACAAAAGTTAATCCTTCTAACTTGAATTTTAAAATCAACTAAACACATGTTCTATATCTATATGATATGCTAACTTAATGATTTAAAACCTGGAAACACGAAAAACACCGTAAAACCGGATTTACGCCGTCGTAGTAACACCGCGGGCTGTTTTGGGTTAGTTAATTAAAAACTATGATAAACTTTGATTTAAAAGTTGTTATTCTGAGAAAATGATTTTTATTATGAACATGAAACTATATCCAAAAATTATGGTTAAACTCAAAGTGGAAGTATGTTTTCTAAAATGGTCATCTAGACGTCGTTCTTTCGACTGAAATGACTACCTTTACAAAAACGACTTGTAACTTATTTTTCTGACTATAAACCTATACTTTTTCTATTTAGATTCATAAAATAGAGTTCAATATGAAACCATAGCAATTTGATTCACTCAAAACGGATTTAAAATGAAGAAGTTATGGGTAAAACAAGATTGGATAATTTTTCACATTTTAGCTACGTGAAAATTGGTAACAAATCTATTCCAACCATAACTTAATCAACTTGTATTGTATATTATGTAATCTTGAGATACCATAGACACGTATACAATGTTTCGACCTATCATGTCGACACATCTATATATATTTCGGAACAACCATAGACACTCTATATGTGAATGTTGGAGTTAGCTATACACGGTTGAGGTTGATTCCAAAATATATATAGTTTGAGTTGTGATCAATACTGAGATACGTATACACTGGGTCGTGGATTGATTCAAGATAATATTTATCGATTTATTTCTGTACATCTAACTGTGGACAACTAGTTATAGGTTACTAACGAGGACAGCTGACTTAATAAACTTAAAACATCAAAATATATTAAAAGTGTTGTAAATATATTTTGAACATACTTTAATATATATGTATATATTGTTATAGGTTCGTGAATCAACAGTGGCCAAGTCTTACTTCCCGACGAAGTAAAAATCTGTGAAAGTGAGTTATAGTCCCACTTTTAAAATCTAATATTTTTGGGATGAGAATACATGCAGGTTTTATAAATGATTTACAAAATAGACACAAGTACGTGAAACTACATTCTATGGTTGAATTATCGAAATCGAATATGCCCCTTTTTATTAAGTCTGGTAATCTAAGAATTAGGGAACAGACACCCTAATTGACGCGAATCCTAAAGATAGATCTATTGGGCCTAACAAACCCCATCCAAAGTACCGGATGCTTTAGTACTTCGAAATTTATATCATATCCGAAGGGTGTCCCGGAATGATGGGGATATTCTTATATATGCATCTTGTTATTGTCGGTTACCAGGTGTTCACCATATGAATGATTTTTATCTCTATGTATGGGATGTGTATTGAAATATGAAATCTTGTGGTCTATTGTTACGATTTGATATATATAGGTTAAACCTATAACTCACCAACATTTTTGTTGACGTTTAAAGCATGTTTATTCTCAGGTGAATATTAAGAGCTTCCGCTGTTGCATACTAAAATAAGGACAAGATTTGGAGTCCATGTTTGTATGATATTGTGTAAAAACTGCATTCAAGAAACTGATTTCGATGTAACATATTTGTATTGTAAACCATTATGTAATGGTCGTGTGTAAACAGGATATTTTAGATTATCATTATATGATAATCTACGTAAAGCTTTTTAAACCTTTATTTATGAAATAAAGGTTATGGTTTGTTTTAAAAATGAATGCAGTCTTTGAAAAACGTCTCATATAGAGGTCAAAACCTCGCAACGAAATCAATTAATATGGAACGTTTTTAATCAATAAGTACGGGACATTTCAGTTGGTATCCGAGCGTTGGTCTTAGAGAACCAGAAAATTTGCATTAGTGTGTCTTATCGAGTTTGTTAGGATGCATTAGTGAGTCTGGACTTCGACCGTGTTTTCTTTAAAAATGATTGCTTAACATTTTTGTTGGAAACTATATATTTTTAACATATGAATATTATGTGATATATTAATCTCTTAACGTGTTTGATATTATGTGATAGATGTCTACCTCTAGAACAAGTCCCATTGACTCACCTAATAATAATGAAGAGTCAGATGTAAATTGGAATGATTTGTGGACTGATTCACAAGTTCCCGAAGAGGAACCGGAAGAAGAGTCGGAACCGGAAGAAGAATCGGAACCGGAAGAAGAATCGGAACCGGATGAAGAAATAGAACCGGTGGGGGAAATAATAAAACGGTTAAGTAAAAGAAAATCCTCAACCAACCGACCAAAGTTAATTATGGTCAATGGTGTTTCCGCCAAGGAAGTAAAATATTGGGAGGATTACCAATTCTCCGATGAATCGGATTCCGACGAGAATTCCGATGATGTTATAGAAATTACCCCAACTGAATTTAAAAAGGCAAAAGAAAATAATAAGGGAAAGGGCATAAAAATAGAGAAATCTAATTCCAACCCCGATGAACTTTATATGTATCGTCAACCCCCGAAGTCCTTAAGTTGTAACAATGACCTGGGAACCTCTAAACCACCAGGTTTTTCTAAACCAATGTGGACAACGACGGCTCATATTAGGGGAACATCATATATCCCTAGAAACTTGGCAAAACGAACTGTCATAACCCGTCCTTAACCATAAGAACGTGTTAGATAACGTATGATTTCATTGCGAGGTATTGACCTCTATATGCGACATTTTTAAAAAGGAAAACTGCATATATTATACATTACAAACCAAACCATTATTTTTGTTACAAGCTTTAGACAATAAAAAGATGATTATCGTTTAACGATAATCTTCGACTTACAAACTTTACAAATGATAATAACAACACGATTTCTAAGATAACATGATATTTTATATATATGTACTTATAATTCAATTTTATATGGTTCAGGATCACCCGTAAACAATACGAGAAGATTAATCATAAGATCCCATGTTTGTACGCAACACGTCATTTGACAACACCGGTACTTTATGTACGCAACACGTCATTTGACAACACCGGTACCATGGGTCAAGATTAATCTCGACCAATACATATACGATGGGGTTTTATTTATTTCGTTGGGGGTTTTGTTTATTGCGGGTATATTAAACATCTAAAAATGAACCATTAAAAATTGAATTACTAACATCGGAATGCTAACTACGGACTAAGGAAATATTCAAAATATTAAAAGTATAACAAGTATATATATATATATATAACGTTTGTTTTAAAATGAAAACATATTGATATATTATATATGGATAGGTTCGTGATATCAACCGGAAGACCGAGTCAAAATATATATATCATCAAGACAAGAGTGAGTATATAGTCCCACTTTTAAACTCTAAATATTTCGGGATGAGAATACATGTATTTTATGTTTTACGATATGGACACAAGTAACTGAAAAATATGTTCTACGTTGAGTTGTACCACTGGCATACTTCCCTGTAGCTTGGTAACTAATATTTACAGCGGTATTGTAAACGCGAATCCTGTTGATAGATCTATCGGGCCTGACAACCCCAACCGGACTGGACGACCAGTATTCAACGGTTGCACAGTACTTCGTTTTGTGACTACACTTGGTACGGTGTAGTAAGATTTCATATTAAAGGGAATATGCGACGTGAAAATGTTAAGTATGGTTACCAAGTGCTCAACCACTTAGAATATTTTTATTGAAATGTTTATATACGAAATCTTGTGGTCTATATATATATATATTGCTGCGCACTAAACCTATATCTCACCAACTTTATGTTGACGTTTTTAAACATGTTTATTCTCAGGTGATAATTAAAGCTTCCGCTGCATTATGTTGAATCTAAGCAGGATCATGCGTACTCATATTTGTGTCAAAAATAAAACTGCATATCCGAGGACGTGTGTTGTAAAATATGCTAGAAATCGTGTTGTTATTATCATTTGTAAAGTTTGTAAGTCGAAGATTATCGTTAAACGATAATCATCTTTTTATTGTCTAAAGCTTGTAACAAAAATAATGGTTTGGTTTGTAATGTATAATATATGCAGTTTTCCTTTTTAAAAATGTCGCATATAGAGGTCAATACCTCGCAATGAAATCATACGTTATCTAACACGTTCTTATGGTTAAGGACGGGTTATGACATGTGGTATCAGAGCGTTGGTCTTAGCGAACCAGGTTTGCATTAGTGTGTCTAACCGAGAAGTCGTTAGGATACATTAGTAAAGTCTGGACTTTGACCGGGTCTGATTTTAAAAACCATTGCTTATCACTGTTGGTTAAAATTTATATGTAAATATTATATAAGTACTAATGGGTTAGTTGTTGTGTGATAGATGTCGAGCTCAAAAATTGTTATCACAATCAACGACTCCGAATCAGAATCTTCAGATGGCGTTCCAGTCATTAACCTGTCCGATGACGAAAATGATATCCTTGGGGAAGACTCACAAATTCCGGATGAACCAACTATAAAGAACCCGGAAAGTGAACCCGAGGAGGAAAGTGAACCCGAGGAGGAAAGTGAACCCGAGGAGGAAAGTGAACCCGAGGAGGAAAGTGAACCCGAGGAGGAAAGTGAACCCGAGGAAGAAATACAGGAAATTACAAAAGACGAGTTCGAACTAGGAAAGAAACGAAAGGCTAATGAATTAGAAAATCCAAATCCCGAGTTTAATGAGAATGATGTGGCACCAATTCCACTCAACACTACCACCCCTATCCCCGCTATTCCTATTCGTTCTGTCCCGGCATCCAGTTCTTCAGTCCCACAGCCAAAATATAGGCAGACAGTTAGGATAAGCGTTAAGCAAATCTTTGTGTCTAAACGTCCTAGAAAATAGATCAAACGATGCGCTGCTGTGTCAAACCATGGAACCGAATAATGTTTTGTATAATATTAATAGTGTGGTTTGCTTAATGTTCGATGTAAGATAAGCATATGTAAAATATTGAAGTATGAAATGCAATAATTTTCCATGGTTAAGTATTATTTAGATTGTAGTAATTGATTCTGTACTAAGCTATTAAGTATGAACATTAACGGGTAGGTACTACCCAAGATATAATTATAAAACGCTAATAAGAAGAAAAGGCTTTTATAATAATACCTGGTTCATATTATTAACAAGCTATAAATGTACTATAAATACACACTACATCTATAATATTCCATGTGAATAATTATTTTCTTTCATTAGGAAATGGCGCGATTGAATCGAATGACGGAACAAGAACTCGAGGAACTCATCAACCAGCGAGTGAACGACAGAATGTTATGGGTTGAGGCTGCAAGAGCTGCTGCAGTTAATCCAAATCCTCGTGTAGGATGCTCCTACAAGACGTTTCAAGCTTGCAAGCCCTCATCATTCAGTGGAACGGAAGGACCGATCGGTTTAACCCGATGGATAGAAAAGATGGAGACGGTGTTTAAAATCAGTGGTTGTGATGAAAAAGACATGACCAAGTTTGCATCGTGCACTTTACAAGATAGTGCACTCACATGGTGGAAGAATTATGTGAAGGCGGTAGGAGGAGATGTAGCTTATGATACTCCATGGGAAGAATTCAAAGCAATGATAATCACCGAGTATTGTCCAAGGAATGAGGTTATTAAGTTAGAAGATGAGTTACGAAGTTTGAAGGTGGTTGGTACTGAAATCACCAACTACAACCAGCGATTCATGGAATTAGTTTTGCTATGTCCTGAATTGGTTCCAACCGAAGAACGGAAGATTGAAATGTACAAAGCTGGTTTGCCCAAAAAGGTCAAGGCAAATGTTACAGCATCGAAACCTAAGACAATTCATGAAGCTATAACCATGGCGAACGAGCTAATGGATCAGGTCATCATGGATAAGAAAGTATCCAATACTGATGTGAAGGTATCAGGTAACAAAAGAAAGTGGAATGGAAATTATGATCGAGGTAACCAACAACAATCTTTTAAGAAACAAGAAAACACGCAAGGTGCGGGTAGTGGTTTAAGCTTTGGTTATAAAGGACAAAGTCCTTTATGCAACCGTTGCCACAAACATCACTTTGGTTACTGTAGTGTGTTATGCACCAAGTGTAATCGACAAGGTCATCTTGCGGAAGATTGTAAGGCTCTCGTTACAAATGGCAACAAGACTCCTGCCACCAACGCAAATAGAACTGCTTTGGCTACCATTACTTGTTTTGGTTGTGGAAAACAAGGTCACTATAAGAGTCAGTGCCCGAATCAGAATGGCGGACCTGCACGTGGAAGAGCGTTTGTTATTAATGCTAGAGAGGCACGAGAAGACCCGGAGCTTGTTACGGGTACGTTTACCATTAATAACTTATCAGCATCTATTTTATTTGATACTGGCGCCGATAGAAGCTACGTGTGTATAAATTTTTACACTAAATTGAATTGTTCATCATTACCTTTAGATGCTAAGTACTTGATTGAGTTAGCTAATGGTAAACTAATTGAAGCCGATAAAATTTGTCGTGATTGTGAAATAAATTTAGCCGGAGAAACGTTTAAAATCGACTTAATACCCGTAGAATTGGGAGGTTTTGATGTAATAGTCGGCATGGACTGGATGTCCAAAATAGGAGCGGAAGTTGTTTGTGCTAAGAAGGCAATTCGTATTCCTGGTAAGGATAAAATACCGGTGATGATTTATGGAGAGAAGGGTAATTCAAAGCTAAAACTCATTAGCTGTTTGAAAGCCAAGAAGTGTTTAGAAAAGGGATGTTACGCTATTTTAGCACATGTTAATAAAATCGAAAAGAAAGAAAAGTGCATCAACGACGTGCCTGTGGCAAGAGATTTTCCTGAAGTTTTTCCGGAAGAATTGCCGGGATTACCTCCATTTAGATCGGTAGAATTTCAAATAGATTTAGTACCAGGAGCTGCACCAGTGGCTCGTGCGCCATATAGACTTGCACCGTCCGAATTAAAAGAACTTCAAAGTCAGTTAAAAGAATTATTGGACCGTGGATTCATACGACCAAGTACATCACCGTGGGGAGCTCCAATTTTGTTTGTCAAGAAGAAAGACGGATCTTTCCGAATGTGTATAGATTATCGTGAATTAAATAAGTTAACTATCAAGAATCGGTATCCACTACCGAGAATTGATGACTTATTTGATCAATTGCAAGGATCATGTGTTTATTCGAAAATCGACTTAAGATCGGGCTATCATCAACTACGCGTTAAAGAAGAGGACATTCCGAAAACTGCTTTTCGGACACGTTATGGTCATTACGAATTTTTGGTTATGCCGTTTGGGTTGACAAATGCGCCAGCTGTATTCATGGACCTCATGAATCGAGTTTGTAGTCCGTATTTAGATAAGTTTGTTATCGTTTTCATTGATGATATTCTTATCTATTCCAAGAGTGAGCAAGAGCATGAAGAGCATTTAAGGTTGATACTGGAGTTGTTGAGAAAAGAACAACTTTATGCTAAATTTTCTAAGTGTGCTTTCTGGTTGAAAGAAGTGCAATTTCTTGGTCACGTTGTTAATAGCGAAGGAATTCAGGTTGATCCAGCAAAAACTGAAGCTATTGAAAAATGGGAGACTCCTAAGACACCAACACAGATACGCCAATTTTTGGGTTTAGCCGGTTATTATAGAAGGTTTATTCAAGATTTTTCTCGAATAGCTAAGCCGTTGACAGCATTAACGCAAAAAGGGAAGAAATACGAATGGACCTCGGAGCAGGAGAACGCATTTCAATTATTGAAGAAGAAGTTAACTACGGCGCCTATTTTATCGTTACCTGAAGGGAACGATGATTTTGAAATATATTGTGACGCTTCGCGACAAGGTTTTGGTTGTGTTCTTATGCAACGAAAGAAAGTAATTGCATTTGCATCCCGACAATTGAAGATTCACGAGCGGAATTATACGACGCATGATCTAGAACTGGGAGCAGTCGTGTTTGCATTGAAGATGTGGAGACATTACTTGTATGGGGTTAAATTCACTGTGTTTACTGATCATAAAAGCCTTCAACATATTTTTGATCAGAAACAATTGAACATGAGGCAACGTAGGTGGGTCGAGTTAATAAACGACTATGATTGTGAAATTCGTTATCATCCCGGGAAGGCGAATGTGGTGGCTGATGCTTTAAGCAGAAAAGAACGAGAACCAATTCGAGTTCGAGCAATGAACATAAAAATTCGTATGAATCTCAACTCACAAATCAAAGAAGTTCAACGAGAAGCACTTACTAAAGAAAATATAGGAAATGAAATAATGAAGAAGTATGCGAAGCAACTCGTTATGCGGGAAGATGGAATTCGATATTTTGCAAATCGTATTTGGGTACCGAAGTTGGGTGGATTAAGGAAGTTGATATTGAACGAGGCACATAAGACAAGATATTCGATACATCCTGGAGTTGGAAAGATGTACCAAGATCTTAAGACGCATTATTGGTGGCCTAATTTGAAGACAGACGTTGCAACATATGTTGGGGAATGTTTAACTTGTTCCAAAGTCAAAGCAGAACATCAAAAGCCGTCAGGGTTACTTCAACAACCAGAAATCCCAGAATGGAAATGGGATGGTATTACCATGGATTTCATCACGAAGTTACCAAAGACTGCCTGGGGATACGACACCATTTGGGTGATTGTTGATCGTCTCACCAAGTCTGCACATTTCTTGCCTATAAAGGAAACAGATAGAATGGAGAAACTATTACGATTGTATATAAAGGAAGTTGTTTCAAGGCATGGAATACCTATTTCCATTATATCCGATCGTGATAGTAGATTTACCTCAAAGTTTTGGCAATCACTACAGGAGGCACTAGGAACTCGGTTGGATATGAGTACCGCATATCATCCACAAACCTATGGACAGAGTGAAAGAACGATTCAGACTCTCGAAGACATGCTCAGGGCATGTGTGATCGATTTTGGAAACGGATGGGATAAATACCTACCGTTAGCAGAATTCTCGTATAATAATAGTTATCATGCGAGCATTGGAGCTGCGCCATTCGAAGCATTGTACGGAAGGAAGTGTAGATCTCCTATCTGTTGGAATGAAGTAGGAGATCGACATTTAACTGGTCCCGAGATCATACATGAAACGACTGAGAAGATAGTGCAAATCAAGGAGAGATTGAAAACAGCCCGTAGTCGCCAAAAGAGCTACGCTGATGTCCGAAGGAAACCATTAGAGTTTCAGGTCGGGGACATGGTTATGCTAAAGGTGTCACCTTGGAAAGGTGTAATACGGTTCGGCAAAAGGGGTAAACTGAACCCAAGGTACGTAGGCCCGTTCAAGATCATCGAACGCATTGGACCGGTAGCTTATCGACTCGAGTTACCGCAACAACTCGCTGGAGTACATAATACCTTTCACGTCTCAAACCTTAAGAAGTGTCTTGCAAAGGAAGACCTCACCATTCCTCTCGAAGAAATCCATGTAGACGAGAAACTACAATTCGTCGAAGAACCAATCGAAATCATGGACCGTGAAGTTAAACAGCTCAAACAGAGCAATATACCGATTGTTAAGGTTCGTTGGAATGCTAGAAGAGGTCCCGAGTTTACTTGGGAATGAGAGGATCAGATGAAGCAAAAGTATCCACACTTGTTTCTCGATGACGCAAAATAGGTACAATTTTAAAATTTCGGGACGAAATTTATTTAACGGGGAGGTAATGTAACGACCCGCACTTTTTCGATCATTCTATACTTATAAGATTAATATTTACATAAATTAAACCTTGCCAACATGATAAGCAATCCAAATTGTCGAGATTTATATTTCCGAAAAGAGTTTTACACAACGTTTGACCGTCTAGTTTGACCGATGATATCACGAACTATACAATATATGATAATTATACGTTTGTGTATATATATGTATATATACATATTTAACATGATTAATGAATGTTTTAATATCTCATTTTGTATTAATAACAACAAGTTATATGTGTATTTTGAAACTACTAACTTAAGTTTTCAAAACGATAACAATACGTAACGTTATTTGACTTAAATACTTAAGACTATAATGTTTATACATATATTGTATAAGTAATGTATTTAATCACTTTTAAGAACTTAAATACATAAAATCATATAAGTGTATTCACAAAAGATAGCTATATTTGAATCCTCATTCCATTTTTCACAAAATTTCTATACGTATATTTAGAGTATTTGTACTCGTATCATACCTAGCTCCTATACGTATTTACTAATAGTAAATACACATCAAAATCACCACCTAACCAGCCATTATTCATGCCCTTAGAGCTAGGTAATTACTTTTGAATCATTGCAAGACTAATTACAAAAATACAAACTAGAATTTTGTCATGTTATCCTTAAAGATCACATTTTTAGGAGTATATATGTATCATCATTTTTGATTCATTTTTACTTCAATCTCTTAACTAAAAACACACACTCTTTCTTACTCTCTAAACTCCATAACAATCCAGCAAAGTTCCATAAAGATCTAGCTTCAAAAACCATACTAAAACACCATAAGAAAACCATACAAAAACACTTCAAGAAAACCCTCCAAGAACACTAACTTACTACCAATCTTTCATCCACTTCTATCACCCTTTTGATTCTAGCTTCTTACTTCTCTTTTACAGCAAACTTATCCAAGGAACTTGAGGTAGAATCTATGTTCATAACCTTATTCGATTCATATATATATAGCTATCTTATTTTGTGGTACAAAAGTTTAACAACAAGAACATAGTTTGAATGTTTTCAAACTTGTTTGCAAACTAAATAGATCCTTCTAACTTAACTTTTAAAATACTTCAAGACCTGTAATATAACTTATGTATATGCTAATTTAACAAGGTAAAACTTGGTTTTTCAAAGTATAAGTATTTTTAGAAAAATGGTCATTAAATGATTTTGTTGTAACAAAAATGTTTAACTTCATATGTTTCACTAATGTTTCACTTATGCCGTATGATTTTGAATACAAACCAAGGTATTTACAGTTCATAGTCTTAAAGAAGAACTCGATCCAAGAAGATGGCAATTTGAATCAACGAAAACGGATTTGTAACGAAGAAACTATGACCGAAACAAAATTGGTTATCCTAGATCATTTCAACTACGGGATCAATTGGAAAAAAATGATATAAATCACATATTTCTAAGATAACATGATATTTTATATATATGTACTTATAATTCAATTTTATATGGTTCAGGATCACCCGTAAACAATACGAGAAGATTAATCATAAGATCCCATGTTTGTACGCAACACGTCATTTGACAACACCGGTACTTTATGTACGCAACACGTCATTTGACAACACCGGTACCATGGGTCAAGATTAATCTCGACCAATACATATACGATGGGGTTTTATTTATTTCGTTGGGGGTTTTGTTTATTGCGGGTATATTAAACATCTAAAAATGAACCATTAAAAATTGAATTACTAACATCGGAATGCTAACTACGGACTAAGGAAATATTCAAAATATTAAAAGTATAACAAGTATATATATATATAACGTTTGTTTTAAAATGAAAACATATTGATATATTATATATGGATAGGTTCGTGATATCAACCGGAAGACCGAGTCAAAATATATATATCATCAAGACAAGAGTGAGTATATAGTCCCACTTTTAAACTCTAAATATTTCGGGATGAGAATACATGTATTTTATGTTTTACGATATGGACACAAGTAACTGAAAAATATGTTCTACGTTGAGTTGTACCACTGGCATACTTCCCTGTAGCTTGGTAACTAATATTTACAGCGGTATTGTAAACGCGAATCCTGTTGATAGATCTATCGGGCCTGACAACCCCAACCGGACTGGACGACCAGTATTCAACGGTTGCACAGTACTTCGTTTTGTGACTACACTTGGTACGGTGTAGTAAGATTTCATATTAAAGGGAATATGCGACGTGAAAATGTTAAGTATGGTTACCAAGTGCTCAACCACTTAGAATATTTTTATTGAAATGTTTATATACGAAATCTTGTGGTCTATATATATATATATTGCTGCGCACTAAACCTATATCTCACCAACTTTATGTTGACGTTTTTAAACATGTTTATTCTCAGGTGATAATTAAAGCTTCCGCTGCATTATGTTGAATCTAAGCAGGATCATGCGTACTCATATTTGTGTCAAAAATAAAACTGCATATCCGAGGACGTGTGTTGTAAAATATGCTAGAAATCGTGTTGTTATTATCATTTGTAAAGTTTGTAAGTCGAAGATTATCGTTAAACGATAATCATCTTTTTATTGTCTAAAGCTTGTAACAAAAATAATGGTTTGGTTTGTAATGTATAATATATGCAGTTTTCCTTTTTAAAAATGTCGCATATAGAGGTCAATACCTCGCAATGAAATCATACGTTATCTAACACGTTCTTATGGTTAAGGACGGGTTATGACACGAACCAAAACCGAAGAAGAAGAAACGAGCGAGTCGGAATAAGATAGTTGTATTCGTGTGGTGTAATATATGTAATATAGTGTTCTTATGCTTTATGATATATGTAAAAATTGCTTGTATTAATAAGTATTTTTTTATGAATCTAACTCTTGTCTATTTTACAGTTTAAAAACACAAAATGGATAGACAACCCAATATTTTAAGAGACCTACCCGGAGACATGATTGATGAAATCTTGTCTAGAGTCGGCCAGAATTCTTCGGCACAACTATTTAAGGCGAGATCAGTTTGTAAGACATTCGAAGAACGTTCCAAGAATGTCTTGGTTTATAAGAGACTTTCGTTTGAAAGATGGGGGATATCACATTGGGAAACCCATAAGTTACGATGTGTTTACTTTGACGCATATATTGCGGGGAACCCAAATGCTATTTTACGCAACGGGTTAAGAAATTATTTTGACTCAATATATCCGAATATTGGACTTCGTGATTTAGAAAAAGCAGCTAACATGCAACATAAAGAAGCATGTTATGCTTACGGATTAGTAATGTTCGCTTCTCACCAAAGTGAGAACAAGAACATCGGGCTACAACTATTAAACAAAACGTTTCCACAAGTGACGGAGTCGGTAATTGGGGTAAGAAATGAGGTTTTTAGATTATTACGGGACTGTTGGACATTACGTAACCCTCGTCCCTTTGATGACGTTACAACACGCTGTCTTATCAATGGCCATAACGGTTATGTTGCACAAGACCAAGGATGGGAAGTAGTCCTAGTAAAACCAGAATGCATGACTTGTTTCTGGACGTATGAATTACGTGTCTTTATTGCCTTTGCTGAACGACTTGTGAACTAGCTAGAATTGTCTTCACAACTATCTTGTATCAAAGTTATTGTGTGCTATATTTCATGCTTTATGTAAAATAAGCGGTATTGTAAGTTTGTAAAATATTGTATAAAAGTTTGAACGCGAAATATTATTATAATCAGTTTTTCATATAGAATTGTAGTAGTTGAATTGTATATTAGCTACTAAGTATGAACTTAACGGGTAGGTACTACCCGAATTTAAACTTATAAAACGCTAATATGAAGAAAAAGCTTTTATAAATGAGTTCATATTATGCTACGAAATACTATTAACTACTCTTAATATTCTGTATGATTAACTTGTTCCATTTAACTATTTTGAAGGAAATGGCACCGACTACTCGACACACCGTGAATATGAATGAAGAGGAATTCCGTACTTTTCTAGCTTCAAACATAGCCGCAGTACAGGCTGCGCTACATACCAACAATAACCTTGGATCTAGCAGTACAGGAAATCGTGTAGGATGCACCTACAAAGAATTCACTGCCTGCAAACCTTTGGAATTTGATGGAACCGAAGGACCGATCGGATTGAAACGGTGGACCGAGAAGGTTGAATCGGTGTTTGCCATAAGTAAGTGTACTGAAGAGGACAAAGTGAAGTACGCTACGCATACCTTCACAGGTTCTGCGTTAACATGGTGGAATACCTATCTAGAGCAAGTGGGACAAGATGATGCGTACGCACTACCGTGGTCAGCATTCAAGCACTTGATGAACGAGAAGTACCGTCCCAGAACCGAGGTCAATAAGCTCAAGACAGAACTTAGAGGGTTACGAACCCAAGGATTTGATATTACCACGTATGAAAGACGATTCACAGAATTGTGCCTATTGTGTCCGGGAGCATTCGAAGATGAGGAAGAGAAGATCGACGCGTTTGTGAAAGGATTACCGGAAAGAATCCAAGAAGATATAAGTTCACACGAGCCCGCCTCCATACAACAGGCATGTAGAATGGCTCACAAACTAGTGAACCAGATTGAAGAAAGAATTAAAGAACAGACTGCTGAAGAGGCCAATGTGAAGCAAGTCAAAAGAAAGTGGGAGGAAAACGGTGATAAGAATCACCAATACAACAACAACAGCAATTACAACAATAATCGCAACAATTATCCCAACAATCGCAACATCAATCGCAACTACAACAAACGGCCTAACAACAACAACAACAACAACAGCAACTACAACAATCATCCCAACAACAATAATAACCGCAACAACAACAACAATCAGAAGCAGCTATGCCAAAGGTGTGAAAAGAATCACTCGGGGTTCTGCACCAAATTTTGCAACAAGTGTAAAAGAAATGGTCATAGCGCGGCGAAGTGTGAGGTCTACGGACCAGGGGTTAATAGAACGAAAGGAACAAATGGTGTCGGAACGAGTAATGGCGGAGCAAGTAGTGTCGGAGCAAGTTATGCCAATGTAGTTTGTTATAAATGTGGAAAACCAGGCCACATTATTAGAAATTGCCCGAACCAGGAGAACACGAATGGACAAGGCCGTGGAAGAGTTTTCAATATTAATGCGGTAGAGGCACAGGAAGACCCGGAGCTTGTTACGGGTACGTTTCTTATTGACAATAAATCTTCTTACGTTTTATTTGATTCGGGTGCGGATAGAAGCTATATGAGTAGAGATTTTTGTGCTAAATTAAGTTGTCCATTGACGCCTTTGGATAGTAAATTTTTACTCGAATTAGCAAATGGTAAATTAATTTCAGCAGATAATATATGTCGGAATCGAGAAATTAAACTGGTTAGCGAAACATTTAAGATTGATTTGATACCAGTAGAGTTAGGGAGTTTTGATGTGATAATCGGTATGGACTGGTTGAAAGAAGTGAAAGCGGAGATCGTTTGTTACAAAAATGCAATTCGCATTATACGAGAAAAAGGAAAACCCTTAATGGTGTACGGAGAAAAGGGCAACACGAAGCTACATCTTATTATTAATTTGAAGGCACAAAAACTAATAAGAAAAGGTTGCTATGCTGTTCTAGCACACGTCGAGAAAGTACAAACTGAAGAAAAGAGCATCAATGATGTTCCCATTGCAAAAGAATTTCCCGATGTATTTCCGAAAGAATTACCGGGATTACCCCCACATCGATCCGTTGAATTTCAAATAGATCTTGTACCAGGAGCTGCACCAATAGCACGTGCTCCTTACAGACTCGCACCCAGCGAGATGAAAGAACTGCAAAGCCAATTACAAGAACTTTTAGAGCGTGGTTTCATTCGACCAAGCACATCACCGTGGGGAGCTCCTGTTTTGTTTGTCAAGAAGAAAGATGGTACATTCAGGTTGTGTATCGACTACCGAGAGTTGAACAAACTTACCATCAAGAACCGCTACCCACTACCGAGAATCGACGACTTATTTGATCAACTACAAGGCTCGTCTGTTTATTCAAAGATTGACTTACGTTCCGGGTATCATCAAATGCGGGTGAAAGAAGATGATATTCCAAAGACTGCTTTCAGAACACGTTATGGTCATTACGAGTTTATGGTCATGCCGTTTGGTTTAACTAATGCACCAGCTGTGTTCATGGACCTTATGAACCGAGTGTGTGGACCATACCTTGACAAGTTTGTCATTGTTTTCATTGATGACATACTTATTTACTCAAAGAATGACCAAGAACACGGTGAACATTTGAGAAAGGTGTTAGAAGTATTGAGGAAGGAAGAATTGTACGCTAAGTTTTCAAAGTGTGCATTTTGGTTGGAAGAAGTTCAATTCCTCGGTCACATAGTGAACAAAGAAGGTATTAAGGTGGATCCGGCAAAGATAGAAACTGTTGAAAAGTGGGAAACCCCGAAAACTCCAAAACACATACGCCAGTTTTTAGGACTAGCTGGTTACTACAGAAGGTTCATCCAAGACTTTTCCAGAATAGCAAAACCCTTGACTGCATTAACGCATAAAGGGACGAAATTTGAATGGAATGATGAACAAGAGAAAGCGTTTCAGTTATTGAAGAAAAAGCTAACTACGGCACCTATATTGTCATTGCCTGAAGGGAATGATGATTTTGTGATTTATTGTGATGCATCAAAGCAAGGTCTCGGTTGTGTATTAATGCAACGAACGAAGGTGATTGCTTATGCGTCTAGACAATTAAAGATTCACGAACAAAATTATACGATGCATGATTTGGAATTAGGCGCGGTTGTTTTTGCATTAAAGACTTGGAGGCACTACTTATATGGGGTCAAAAGTATTATATATACCGACCACAAAAGTCTTCAACACATATTTAATCAGAAACAACTGAATATGAGGCAGCGTAGGTGGATTGAATTATTGAATGATTACGACTTTGAGATTCGTTACCACCCGGGGAAGGCAAATGTGGTAGCCGATGCCTTGAGCAGGAAGGACAGAGAACCCATTCGAGTAAAATCTATGAATATAATGATTCATAATAACATTACTACTCAAATAAAGGAGGCGCAACAAGGAGTTTTAAAAGAGGGAAATTTAAAGGATGAAATACCCAAAGGATCGGAGAAGCATCTTAATATTCGGGAAGACGGAACCCGGTATAGGGCTGAAAGGATTTGGGTACCAAAATTTGGAGATATGAGAGAAATGGTACTTAGAGAAGCTCATAAAACCAGATACTCAATACATCCTGGAACGGGGAAGATGTACAAGGATCTCAAGAAACATTTTTGGTGGCCGGGTATGAAAGCCGATGTTGCTAAATACGTAGGAGAATGTTTGACGTGTTCTAAGGTCAAAGCTGAGCATCAGAAACCATCAGGTCTACTTCAACAACCCGAAATCCCGGAATGGAAATGGGAAAACATTACCATGGATTTCATCACTAAATTGCCAAGGACTGCAAGTGGTTTTGATACTATTTGGGTAATAGTTGATCGTCTCACCAAATCAGCACACTTCCTACCAATAAGAGAAGATGACAAGATGGAGAAGTTAGCACGACTGTATTTGAAGGAAGTCGTCTCCAGACACGGAATACCAATCTCTATTATCTTTGATAGGGATGGCAGATTTATTTCAAGATTCTGGCAGACATTACAGCAAGCATTAGGAACTCGTCTAGACATGAGTACTGCCTATCATCCACAAACTGATGGGCAGAGCGAAAGGACGATACAAACGCTTGAAGACATGCTACGAGCATGTGTTATTGATTTCGGAAACAGTTGGGATCGACATCTACCGTTAGCAGAATTTTCCTACAACAATAGCTACCATTCAAGCATTGAGATGGCGCCGTTTGAAGCACTTTATGGTAGAAAGTGCAGGTCTCCGATTTGTTGGAGTGAAGTGGGGGATAGACAGATTACGGGTCCGGAGATTATACAAGAAACTACCGAGAAGATCATCCAAATTCAACAACGGTTGAAAACCGCCCAAAGTCGACAAAAGAGCTACGCTGACATTAAAAGAAAAGATATAGAATTTGAAATTGGAGAGATGGTCATGCTTAAAGTTGCACCTTGGAAAGGCGTTGTTCAATTTGGTAAACGAGGAAAATTAAATCCAAGGTATATTGGACCATTCAAGATTATTGATCGTGTCGGACCAGTAGCTTACCGACTAGAGTTACCTCAACAACTCGCGGCTGTACATAACACTTTCCACGTCTCGAATTTAAAGAAATGTTTTGCTAAAGAAGATCTCACTATTCCGTTAGATGAAATCCAAATCAACGAAAAACTTCAATTCATCGAAGAACCCGTCGAAATAATGGATCGTGAGGTTAAAAGACTTAAGCAAAACAAGATACCAATTGTTAAGGTTCGATGGAATGCTCGTAGAGGACCCGAGTTCACCTGGGAGCGTGAAGATCAGATGAAGAAGAAATACCCGCATCTATTTCCAGAAGATTCGTCAACACCTTCAACAGCTTAAAATTTCGGGACGAAATTTATTTAACGGGTAGGTACTGTAGTGACCCGAACTTTTCCATGTTTATATATATTAATTGAGATTGATATTTACATGATTAAATGTTTCCAACATGTTAAGCAATCAAACTTGTTAAGACTTGATTAGTTGAAATATGTTTCATATAGACAATTGACCACCCAAGTTGATCGGTGATTCACGAACGTTAAAACTTGTAAAAACTATATGATGACATATATATGGATATATATATATAGTTAACATGATACTATGATAAGAAAACATATCATAAAGTATATTAACAATGAACTACATATGTAAAAACAAGACTACTAACTTAATGATTTTTAAACGAGACATATATGTAACGATTATCGTTGTAAAGACATTTAATGTATATATATCATATTAAGAGATATTCATACATGATAATATCATGATAATATAATAATTTAAAATCTCATTTGATATTATAAACATTGGGTTAACAACATTTAACAAGATCGTTAACCTAAAGGTTTCAAAACAACACTTACATGTAACGACTAACGATGACTTAACGACTCAGTTAAAATGTATATACATGTAGTGTTTTAATATGTATTTATACACTTTTTAAAGACTTCAATACACTTATCAAAATACTTCTACTTAACAAAAATGCTTACAATTACATCCTCGTTCAGTTTCATCAACAATTCTACTCGTATACACCCGTATTCGTACTCGTACAATACACAGCTTTTAGATGTATGTACTATTGGTATATACACTCCAATGATCAGCTCTTAGCAGCCCATGTGAGTCACCTAACACATTTGGGAACCATCATTTGGCAACTAGCATGAAATATCTCATAAAATTACAAAAATATGAGTAATCATTCATGACTTATTTACATGAAAACAAAATTACATATCCTTTATATCTAATCCATATACCAACGACCAAAAACACCTACAAACACTTTCATTCTTCAATTTTCTTCATCTAATTGATCTCTCTCAAGTTCTATCTTCAAGTTCTAAGTGTTCTTCATAAATTCCAAAAGTTCTAGTTTCATAAAATCAAGAATACTTTCAAGTTTGCTAGCTCACTTCCAATCTTGTAAGGTGATCATCCAACCTCAAGAAATCTTTGTTTCTTACAGTAGGTTATCATTCTAATACAAGGTAATAATCATATTCAAACTTTGGTTCAATTTCTATAACTATAACAATCTTATTTCAAGTGATGATCTTACTTGAACTTGTGTTCGTGTCATGATTCTGCTTCAAGAACTTCGAGCCATCCAAGGATCCATTAAAGCTAGATTCATTTTTCTCTTTTCCAGTAGGTTTATCCAAGGAAATTAAGGTAGTAATGATGTTCATAACATCATTCGATTCATACATATAAAGCTATCTTATTCGAAGGTTTAAACTTGTAATCACTAGAACATAGTTTAGTTAATTCTAAACTTGTTCGCAAACAAAAGTTAATCCTTCTAACTTGAATTTTAAAATCAACTAAACACATGTTCTATATCTATATGATATGCTAACTTAATGATTTAAAACCTGGAAACACGAAAAACACCGTAAAACCGGATTTACGCCGTCGTAGTAACACCGCGGGCTGTTTTGGGTTAGTTAATTAAAAACTATGATAAACTTTGATTTAAAAGTTGTTATTCTGAGAAAATGATTTTTATTATGAACATGAAACTATATCCAAAAATTATGGTTAAACTCAAAGTGGAAGTATGTTTTCTAAAATGGTCATCTAGACGTCGTTCTTTCGACTGAAATGACTACCTTTACAAAAACGACTTGTAACTTATTTTTCCGACTATAAACCTATACTTTTTCTGTTTAGATTCATAAAATAGAGTTCAATATGAAACCATAGCAATTTGATTCACTCAAAACGGATTTAAAATGAAGAAGTTATGGGTAAAACAAGATTGAATAATTTTTCACATTTTAGCTACGTGAAAATTGGTAACAAATCTATTCCAACCATAACTTAATCAACTTGTATTGTATATTATGTAATCTTGAGATACCATAGACACGTATACAATGTTTCGACCTATCATATCGACACATCTATATATATTTCGAAACAACCATAGACACTCTATATGTGAATGTTGGAGTTAGCTATACAGGGTTGAGGTTGATTCCAAAATATATATAGTTTGAGTTGTGATCAATACTGAGATACGTATACACTGGGTCGTGGATTGATTCAAGATAATATTTATCGATTTATTTCTGTACATCTAACTGTGGACAACTATTTATAGGTTACTAACGAGGACAGCTGACTTAATAAACTTAAAACATCAAAATATATTAAAAGTGTTGTAAATATATTTTGAACATACTTTAATATATATGTATATATTGTTATAGGTTCGTGAATCAACAATGGCCAAGTCTTACTTCCCGACGAAGTAAAAATCTGTGAAAGTGAGTTATAGTCCCACTTTTAAAATCTAATATTTTTGGGATGAGAATACATGCAGGTTTTATAAATGATTTACAAAATAGACACAAGTACGTGAAACTACATTCTATGGTTGAATTATCGAAATCGAATATGCCCCTTTTTATTAAGTCTGGTAATCTAAGAATTAGGGAACAGACACCCTAATTGACGTGAATCCTAAAGATAGATCTATTGGGCCTAACAAACCCCATCCAAAGTACCGGATGCTTTAGTACTTCGAAATTTATATCATATCCGAAGGGTGTCCCGGAATGATGGGGATATTCTTATATATGCATCTTGTTATTGTCGGTTACCAGGTGTTCACCATATGAATGATTTTTATCTCTATGTATGGGATGTGTATTGAAATATGAAATCTTGTGGTCTATTGTTACTTTTTGATATATATAGGTTAAACCTATAACTCACCAACATTTTTGTTGACGTTTAAAGCATGTTTATTCTCAGGTGAATATTAAGAGCTTCCGCTGTTGCATACTAAAATAAGGACAAGATTTGGAGTCCATGTTTGTATGATATTGTGTAAAAACTGCATTCAAGAAACTGATTTCGATGTAACATATTTGTATTGTAAACCATTATGTAATGGTCGTGTGTAAACAGGATATTTTAGATTATCATTATTTGATAATCTACGTAAAGCTTTTTAAACCTTTATTTATGAAATAAAGGTTATGGTTTGTTTTAAAAATGAATGCAGTCTTTGAAAAACGTCTCATATAGAGGTCAAAACCTCGCAACGAAATCAATTAATATGGAACGTTTTTAATCAATAAGTACGGGACATTTCATGGATGACATTCTATTTTGTTACTATTAGATCACAGTATTTGATCTATGAACACCAGACTCTCACTCAAACAATAAATAAGAATTAATAATACAGAGAATGAGAGAACACGATTATAGAATAGAAGACAAATGATATTAATCGTGAAAAAGTACATCTATCAAATGAACCATATGTCCCTATTTATACAGATAAAAACTAAATCTGGAGATTTGGTTTCCAAAACTACTTAGCTATAAATATGGAAAAGATAAACTAAAAACAAACCAAATTTGCTAATAACTAGGAAGTAAATTCTGGAGATAAAATCAAATCTTCTTAAAAGTTAAACATATCTCCAGAATATTCATTAGCTTAGCCATCAAGAAATCTAAAATAGTTGACTTCAGTAAACACCAGAGTCTGCAACTTCAGACTCTACATCTCCAGACTCTAGAATCTGCAAAATACTTTTGACTCATCAGATCATAATTTTCAACAATCTCCCCCTATCTGATGATGTCAAAACAACCTGTTCACCTACTTCTTCAACTTTGCATACTCCTTTTCAATCAGCTTACACTTGCTCTTTATAAAATAAATTTTCTTCAACATGGACAACTTGCTATACAAGTGATTCAACAATTGTACCCTAAAAGGAAAAGTTTGCTCTGTCTCACATCTGGATAATAAACTGATCAACATCTCAATGCTAGCTCCTTCAAACTGATCAACCCTAACCAACATTCTTTGATTTCCATTTGTCTTAAACATCAAACCGTCCAAATACTCAACATACTTATCATCAACAAACTCTAAATGTTCAGGAACAGCATACCTTTCAACATGTCCCTTAGCTCTTCTCTCCTTCATCTCTAAATCAAACATTCCACAAAATACCTCATAATCCTTAAAACTTATAAACCCTTCTTCAAATACCAAATGTACCAGCATATAAACTCTCTTCAACACTTCTTGCACAATAACTTGATCATCTGTATACTCCTGGATACACACAGCTATGCCTTTCCACTCACAAAAACCCAATCAAACAATTTGATTCAATTTAACTGTTAATCTCCTATCAGGTAAATGAGTCATGGTTAGCAATAAAGTGACACCTTCAAATTCAGATTTATCAACCTCAACCTTGACAACATCACCTTCATATCTTCTGAACCTAAATCTTTTGTTCATCTGAGCTCTTAAATTTCCTTGTATAGCAGCAACCACAACAACACTAGTGCTTCCTTGAACATCACCAACACCACCTATTTGAGTATCACCAGCAACAACCACCTGAGTATCAACATCAACCATTTGAATATCACCAGTACCTCTATCAACAACAACCACCTGAGTATCAACAACACCCCTATCAGTTATATTCTCCCCCTCAATCTGATGCTCCCCCTCAATTTGAGCTCTCTTTGATTGCTCCCCCTCAACACTTGCAAAACCTGCATCTGCAGTACCTGTACCTGCATCATCTGACCTCTTTCTTTTCTCCCCCTTTTTGACATCATCTAAAGGCAGAGAAGATATGACCTTCCAAATTTCAGTTTGTTGATTTTTGAGGGAACAAATATCAGAAGTAAACCTAGTAAAGCATTGTCTCAGTTCATCAACACCAACCATCCTTTTCTCCAGCTCAGCCAACCTGTGATTAATTTCTGCAACTTACCCTGAATCTCCTGCACTAGACAACCCCTGCATATCTCCAACCAACCTCCTTACCTCCAACAGCTCATCTTTTGAAACAAAATTATTATTAAAGTTAAGATTATTAATCTTAGACTGCACACCAGAGAGCTTGTCATCAAACTCCTTAGTCAACTTGGTCAAAGCCTGATGTAGGCCAACCATAGTGACTGGTGCCTCAGTCTGAGATGTAGTGCCAGAAGATAAGGGTAGGGTTGGTATGTCCTCACAGCCTTCATGTTGTAAAGAAAGCTAATCCTTAGACATAGAAGATTTTGAGGCCTGTATCTCACCCTGTGACATGAGTGTGATATTGGCAGCATGTGCAAGTAAGTGTAAGGATGGAATATTTGGAGTGAGTAGTGGCAGACTTAAGTCTGGGGTAGTAGTTGGCTTGGTCATTGCAGTAGGTTGTTGGATTTGTTTATTTGAGTCCCGGATTGGGACTTCTTCATGTAAGTCAACTGAGTGGGTTATCTCAGCGACTGTAGTGTGGGTATCCAAGCTAACTAACCTACCAAGTTCAGGCTGGGTTAAAGCACTCTTCTCACCAACATCTAGCAGAGGTGGTGGAATAGTACGTGCAGCACTTTTCCTAGTGAATTTTTGAGGTGAATTCACAAGTGTTGTAGAATCTAAGGTTGTAGATATGGTGGTATTCTCAGTATGAACTGGTGGATTCATAAGGTGGGTTGAGTGGATAATTTGCTCAGCAGCAGTGGGTGAAGATGGGTTAGAGTGAGGTGGGATTTTCTCACCCATGTCTTCAGCCTGCTCTGTTTATGGAACATCACCAAAAAGGCTTTCGTTACTGGTTTTAGCCCCAATAAGGCTTTAGTGTGCGATTCATCCGCGGGTTACAGGCTTGTATATTCAAAGTTGTTCCCTGTTTCGAAACAACCACACATCGAGTAAAATTACCGAGCCAACTAAACCCGGTTTCGGAGTAGGGCGGAAAAGATACTCGAGAATGGCAATTTGTACAATTCAATTCAATTCAATTCTTGGGTAACAACTTTGACTCTGATTGCTCAGAATCTGCAGGTTGGTCTGCACGGCCAAGATTGACCCAATACATCATAACAGAAAGTTATCAAAAAGATTGACACAATCATTATCAAATTAATACTCCTGACAAAAATTTTTAAAAAGTTACCATTAACTCCCTTCATTAATACCAAATTTGACCCTTTTATTTTAGGAAATAGAATAAAGAAAAAAAATTTAACCTAAAAACGAAATTTAAAAAAAAAAAAACTTTATTTGACTAAAGAAGGAAACAAATTTATACACAAAAATACACTTGAGTAAACTTTCCCAGACTCTGAACAATATTACGTCACCCAGACCCTAAGAAAATAATTCAGACTCAAGAAATATCATCACTGGACAACATTTCAATAGATGGATTTAACATTCCAAGTTGTCCAAGCAGATAAAAATGCCTTTCTTCAGGAAGTGCCTTAGTGAAAATATCTGCCAATTGATCTTTAGTACCAATATGCTTTAAAAACACTTTGCCCTTTTCAACACAATCCCTTATAAAATGATGTCTGATTTCAATAAGCTTGGTTCTGGAGTGAAACACTGGATTCTCAGTAATAGCAATTGCACTTTCATTGTCACACATTATTGGAGTTTTGGTCAATGTTAATCCAAAATCCAAAAGTTGATGTTGCATCCAAAGTAACTGAGCACAGCAACTTCCTGCAACAACATATTCAGCTTCTGCTGTGGAAGTGGCCACAAAATTCTGCTTTTTACTCGACCAGCTGATCAATTTTCCACCTAGCAATTGACATCCACCAGAAGTGCTTTTTCTCTATAATTTGCAACCTGCATAGTCTGCATCTGTGTAACCAATTAGATCAAACCCTGAGTCTTTGAAGTACCAAAGACCCAGGTTAGGGGTACCTTTTAAGTACCTAAAAATTCTTTTCACAGCTTTATAATAAGACTCCCTAGGATCTGATTGGTAACGTGCACAAAGACATGTGGCAAATATTATATCAGGTCTACTAGCAGTTAAGTATAGCAAAGATCCAATCATACCGCTATAGGTTGATTGACAAGTGAGTTTTTCAGATTCATCTTTATCAAGCTTTTCAGAAACACTCATTGGAGTTCTTAAAGTAGAACAATTTTTAAAACCAAATTTAGTTAACATGTCAGAAATGTAGTTACTTTGGTTAATAAATATGCCTTCAGAACTCTGTTTAATTTGCAACCCAAGAAAATAGTTTAAAGTACATAAATTGCGCATTCTATACTCTTCAGACATAATGTCAGAAAACCATTTTCTTAAGTGTGGATTAGTAGACCCAAAAATAATGTCATCAACATAAATTTGAACAAGTAACACATCACCTTTGTCCTTTTTGATAAATAAAGTCTTGTCAATGGCTCCTCTGGAAAAATTCTTTTCTAGAAGAAATGTTGACAAGGTATCATACCAGGCTCTGGGAGCGTGCTTCAGTCCATACAATGCTTTCTTCAATCTGTAAACATGCTTAGGAAATTTCTTACTTACAAAACCAGGAGGTTGTTTCACATAAACCTCTTCTTGCAATTTACCATTCAGGAAAGCACTCTTCACATCCATTTGAAATACCTTGAAATCTTTGTGTGCAGCATATGCCAGAAACAGTCTAATAGCTTCAATTCTAGCAACGGGAGCAAAAGTCTCATCATAATCTATTCCTTCTTCTTGTCTATACCCTTGAGCCACTAACCTTGCTTTATTTCTAATCACAATATCATCTTTATCAACCTTGTTTCTGTAAACCCATTTAGTGCCAATTGCAGTTTTACCATCAGGTTTTGGAACCAACTCCCATACATCATTCCTTTCAAATTCTGTCAACTCTTCAGTCATAGCCTCAACCCAATCATTGTCAGCCAATGCTTCATATACATCTTTGGGCTCAATTAGTGAAAGAAAACAAGAAAAGAAGCAGTAGTTTGCAATAGCAAAGTCAGACACAGGTGTCTGAGAAGTAGAGCTAGGTTTAGGCAAACCAGTAGGATCCACAACATAGTCCTTAAGATGCTTTGGAGGAACTATATTTCTAGATGATTTCCTAGTAGGAACAGTGAGATCCAAAGTGGTATTTGATGACTGATCACTTTCTTGATTGACTACAAGTTCATCTTCCTGTGGAGGTTCTTCTTTTTTAATAGGAACAATGAGATCCAAAGTGGTATTTGATGGCTGTTCAATTTCTTGATTGACAACAGATTTATCTTCCTGAGGAGGTTCTTCTGTGAGAGTATTATCTGCAACTTCATTTCTCAAACCAGAAAAATTTGGTTCATCTGACTCAGACTCTGAATCCAGAGTCTGAACACTATTCCCTGAAATCAAATTTGACAATTCACCAAGTGCAGATAGTTCAATCCTGAATGACTGGTCCATTTCTAAAGAACTTTCATCAAAAGAAACATTAATGGATTCTTCAATCTTCATTCTCCTCTGATTGAATACTCTGTAAGCTTTAGATACAGAAGAGTATCCCATAAAAATACCTTCATCAGACTTTGGCCTCATTTTATCAAGCTGATCCCTTTGATTCAAGATATAGCACTTACACCCAAATACATGAAAATAATGAATAGTAGGCACTTTTTGTGATATAACTCATAAGGAGTTTTGCCATGTTTCTTCACAATCAAGGATCTATTTTGAGTATAACATGCTGTATTAACTGCCTCTGCCCAGAACCTTAGAGCAACATTTGATTGACATAACATGGTTCTGGCTGCTTCAATAAGGGTTCTGTTTCTTCTTTCAGCAACTCCATTTTGTTGTGGAGTTCTAACAGCAGAGAAATTTTGACCAATTCCAGACTCTTCACAAAAGCCAATTAATGTAACATTTTTGAACTCAGTACCATGATCACTTCTCAACTGTTTAACAAGAACACCTTTTTGAACCTGCTCTCTCTTGATTAAATTAATGATTTCTTCAGGAGCATCACTTTTTGTAGCTAAGAAAATAACCCATGTAAATCTAGAATACTCATCAACAATTACCGGAGTATATCTTTTCTCACCCAGACTACTAGTGTTCATTGGACCAAACAGATCCATATGAAGCATGCGAAGTGGATCACTAATAGTAGCTAGGGTTTTTGAGGGAAATTTTGTTTTGGTCTGTTTACCCATAATACAAGCAGAACAAGGTTTATCTTTCTTGAAAGGATGTTGAGGCAGACCTCTAACAAGCTTCTTTTTGGAAAGCTCATTAATATTTTTGAAATTGAGATGAGAAAGCCTTTTGTGCCACAGCCAATTAAGTTCAGGGACAGCCTGAGAGTACAAACATGTTTCTATTCCAGCATCAACAGAATCTAAATCCAGCATATACACATTTTGAAATCTCCAGGCTACAAGTGTTGGTCTTCCTTTAGGATCATAAATAATACCAGCTTTCTTTCTTAATCTGATCTCACAATCTTCATCAGCAATTTGACTCACACTTAGCAGATTATGCTTCAACCCTTCAACTAAAGCAACTTTCTTAAATGAAATACTTCCAGCTATAACAGTACCATAACCAATAGTCTTTGCAACTGAATTATCACCATATCTTACAGAAGGACCTTTTTCTTCAACAAACCCTACAAGATGCTCTTTGCATCCAGTCATGTGTCTTGAGCAACCACTATCCAAATACCACATGTTACCCTATTACACAAGGCATAAAACAAAAGAAAAAGGTTAGTTTTTAAGGGGAACCCACTTTTCAGTGGGTTCAGTTGGAGTGCTCTTCACTCTCCAAACAAAAGCTTTGTTTCCAATCCAGATCAACTTGTCCTTAACAGTTTTTAAGACACTTTTATTTTCACAAGCTTTGGGTTTCCATTCTTTCTTAATTTTCTTAGGAAAACAAGATGTTCTTTTAACTTAAGGTTTTTCTTGACTCTTGATTTTTTCATTGAGTTTTGAAATTTCCTTTTTGAGTTTACGAATAGTCTTAGCTTGTTTTGACTTTGACTTTCTTTTAGTTGACCTTTTTGGATCTGAACAAAAGCTAGCATCAGAGGATGATTCAAAGTTGTCCTTGCAACTTGACTCATGAGTGTCAGACTTTAGGTCAGAACATACACTTTCATTTTGTGAACCTAAACTGTTAGAGTCTGAAGGTTTCAAAAGTTCAGACTCTACTGGATCTTTACTTTCAAGAATTATCATCTCAGAAGGCTCAACAGGATCTAATGATCTTACAAAAGCATTGGTTAAAATCTTTTTGTCACCATCAAATTTTACAAATGTGTTTGGTAAAATGTCAGGTTTGAATACACTTGGATCAACTTCCACATTATTATTTAATATGTAGTTTTCTCCTAGTATAGCTTTAACATCATTTGGAATTTGTTTGGCAATAGCATCAGAATTCTTTTTGGAAGATACACACCAGGATTTACAAATTGATTCATAGTGTTTTGACCTTTTCATCGATCTTCCTAATTCAGTATTTAATCTTTTAGTTTCTTCTGTGTATGCCATTTTATATGTGTCAAGTTCTACCTCACATTTTTTTCAAGATTTTAATTTCAGCTTCTTTGTCTTTGATAGTGTTTTTAAGATCAAAAATTTGTGTTCTTAACCTATCAATATCTTCTAAACACCACTTAAAGTCAAGCAACAAGTACTGAAACATTCTCACTTTTTCATTATCAAGATAATTCACAAAGTTTTGTACCTTATAGGCAGCAGCTTTATTGCAAGTAGAGTCCTTATCCATCATCTCAACAGCTTTCAGATCCTCCTCAAACTTGCTAGAACCACCATCCCTTTCAATTACAGCCATATCTGGAGTAGTAATAGTACTGATAAGAAAAATATGGATCGTTTTAAAGATCACCGAGATAGGATTTACACCTTTTCCGCTTTGATACCAGTTATTAGATCACAATATTTGATCTATGAACACCAGACTCTCACTCAAACAATAAATAAGAATTAATAATACAGAGAATGAGAGAACACGATTATAGAATAGAAGACAAATGATATTAATCGTGAAAAAGTACATCTATCAAATGAACCATATGTCCCTATTTATATAGATAAAAATCAAATCTGGAGATTTGGTTTCCAAAACTACTTAGCTATAAATATGAAAAAGATAAACTAAAAACAAACCAAATTTGCTAATAACTAGGAAGTAAATTCTGGAGATAAAATCAAATCTTCTTAAAAGTTAAACATATCTCCAGAATATTCATTAGCTTAGCCATCAAGAAATCTAAAATCGTTGACTTCAGTAAACACCAGAGTCTGCAACTTCAGACTCTACATCTCCAGACTCTAGAATCTGCAAAATACTTTTGACTCATCAGATCATAATTCCTAACAGTTACGAGTTCCCTCAAACTTTATATTTAAGTATTGATGGACACCTTTGTTAATAAAATACGAGTAATTAGTAGCTACTTCTGTTTCACATTCAAGTATTAAGGAAGCACAACTAATATGCATCGATTGGTCACACTTATGACAATGATAGAACCATATATGTGGGTTGAATTCAGTCACAAATTTCGCAAAAATATTCACTTTTATGATTTTCGATTGGAAGGTAACTGAGATTCAAGGGGTGCTTGTCAATCTTGTGCCTAATCGAACTAGGAGGTAATACAGCACATTCCTAGTGTAAATGAAAATCACAAATGTTGCAGCTGAATGAGAATGAATGTAGAGGAATGTAACCCGGACGCATACGACAATACCTGTCCTCTGATGTTACTCGATCTATTGAGAGAAGGTGATTGGGATGTGAGTCATGTGTTATTTTTTCAGGCATGAGTCCGCAACTAACATCAATGAAGTATTCACAATCGATACAACCGTAGGCAAAACCATTGCAGGGTAAGTGACACACGTCACACCAAAACACGTTGAAGAAAAAATATCAACACTTAGTTATTAGAGTGAGAGCATGGCGGTGTCCTGGGTGGTTTTTAATTTCGATAGGTAGTCGTGTGCACTACTCGTGGAGCACAAAGTTGCAATGTCGACTTTGTTCCTCATTTGCACACTGGTAAAATGGCGTGCTCGTGATTGGTCTCAAACAACCATTGCATAGTAGCTCAATCCTTTTCATGGGATCATGACATGATAATGAATTCATATTTGAAGACGTTGATGATTGAGTAGTGGTGTTTCTTTCGACTAGTATGAGGGGGTGTTCATGACACTCGTGTCTAATTACGTTCATCGCACTAGATCCAAATGTTTCAAATCTGACTTGTTTATAATCTTGAAGTAGGTGTTTTGGTAAGCTATAGCTTTGATCGGGAAATGGAAGATGGAGAAGATCAGGATAATCATCGTCTTTATAAGTTTTGATTATTTTGCCAACTCCTAACATGTATTAAAAATGGCATATCAAAATTATTATGACATCTTAAGACAAAGCTTCAAATAATCAAATAATAATAAAAGAAATTGATATCATTATATACTGTATAAGAAGAATGGCCTTTGGCGACAACAAATGTGGTTGGTTCAATCCCACTATGTTGTCATCAAGACTACGTAATACTCCATAATACTAACTATGTTATCAAATTCATTATTGTCTCCTTCAAACTGTTCACATTTGACTTTCAAAGTCACTCTTTATCAATTTTAACCGTAAATATTTTTATTTATGTTATATAATATTTGATAAAATTTATATGATTAAAATTGCATTTAAAAACCAATACATTCATATAAATTTTATCAAATATCAAATATTATATAATACAAATAAAGATATTAAAGGTCAAAGTTGACAATAAAAGACTTTGAAAGTCAAATGTGAACACTTGTAGTGGAACAGAAGAAGTAATATATAAACTATTATTTGCCTGTTTGGCCGACATTGTCTTGTCGAAAGCTATACGGGAAGTTTTTTTCCCTTTAGCTATATAATATCAAAAACTTCAAAAAGTTGAAATACAATTTATCGGCGATGTTTGCGATGACAATGTTGTCACAAGGGGGATATTTTCTCAATTGGTAGCAAATAAAAAAAATGAAGATGATTTAGCAACAACATTGTCATCGACAATGATAATTTTGACAAAAAAAAATTAATAAATGATTTTTTTTTGTCGCTTAGTGTGCTTATAGCGACGACATCCCGTCGTCGAGAAAAGTTGTATTTTTCATGTAGTGCGTCGTGAAAGAATGATTTACCTGGAGATGAGAAGACAGACATGAATGGTTCTCTTCTTGATGTGGCACAATCCAGATGAACATAATATCTACATTTCTGACATTTGTATATCCAGAGATTCATATCAAGAAAAAATCTATAACTGAATACTCTACACTTAGGATAATAGTTAGTTACTTGATCTTTTTCTGGGAAAGAATACGAAAGTGAGAGTGGGTGAGTATGGTAAAAATCATCATTTGTAGTTTGCTTGATTGACAATACTTTGGGTAGAAAAGCACAATCACTATGTAAGGTGAAACTGTTGGGAAATTACGGTCTCACTAATTCCCACCACCCAGCCCAACAATAACAGTAAAGAAATAAGAACAATACACAACACAAGATTTAACGTGGAAACTCCAAAACAGGAGAAAAACCACCGGCTCTCAAAGAGAGAAATACACTATATCACAAATTGTTACAATGATATAGACGACTCTTTTAAGCCAACTACACTCTCCAAAGTATTTAACTAATACAACTCTCAAACAATGGTAAGAAAGAAAGAAATAATCAAATACTTGAAGTGTATTGATTGATGCAATTTGGAAGTAATCCCATGGCCTCCTTTTATAGCCAAGGAGTTCACCTCCAACTTCACTCTTCTACCAATGTGAGACAAAACTCTATTTTTCCTTCTAACCAAAATATAACTAACAAATCTCCACCTTTTGGATAGAAGAAAATAATCATGCTTCCACATTGCAAAGATAACCGATGTAGACGCTTCCTCGATGACAACTTCAAGATCCCCATCTTCATGCCGTTGACATTATCTCCCAAGAGACAAAACTTGCATCTTTACCGAACATTGTCTAAACCGACAATCATTGTCATCACATACAATTATAACTCTTAACAAGAATTATCATACTCCACCATTAAGAGTATAGCACTTAGAATATCACATTCCAAGCATTTCACCTCGGCACATGTTGTTGAACAACCAGCTGAAACTTTATGGTGCAACTTCCTGTTTGGCTTTCCCTGGAAGTTTCATCAGCTACAACATCAGTTTCCACCACACTGTAAAGACCCGTCCTAATCCATCCGGACGAAGTCCATATCGATTATAAACGATTCACAACAGTTGATTACATCGTGATGTATTTGACCTCTATATGATACATTTTACAAACATTGCATTCAATTTTAAAAGACAATCTTTCTTTACAACGAAAATTGACGGCATTCATACCATTTCAAAATATATCCAACTATAATTGACTTAATAATAATCTTGATGAACTCGACGACTCGAATGCAACGTCTTTTGAAATATGCCATGAATGACTCCAAGTAATGTTTCTAAAATGAGCAAATGCACAGCGGAAGATTTCTTTCGTACCTGAGAATAAACATGCTTTCAAGTGTCAACCAAAAGGTTGGTGAGTTCATTAGTTTAACATAAATAATCATTTCATAATTTTAATAGACCACAAGATTTCATCTTTCCATTTCTCATAAACATACGTCCCATGCATAGAGACAAACATATCATTCATATGGATTGAACACCTGGTAACCGACATTCACAATTTGTATATAAGAATATCCCCATCATTCCGGGATCCTCCTTCGGACATGATATAAATTTCGAAGTACTAAAGCATCCGGTACTTTAGATGGGGCTTGTTGGGCCCGATAGATCTATCTTTGGGATTCGCGTCAATTAGGGTGTCTGTTCCCTAATTCTTAGATTACCAGACTTAATAAAAAGGGGCATATTCGATTTCGATAATTCAACCATATAATGTAGTTTCGATTACTTGTGTCTATTTCGTAAAACAGTTATAAAAATTGCGCATGTATTCTCAGCCCAAAAATATAAAGGCTAAAAAGGCAAATGAAACTCAAGCATATAATTATTGTAAAACAGTTAATAAAACATTTGCATGTATTCTCAGCTCCAAAAATGTAAAGAGTAAAAGGGGAGCAAATGAAACTCACCTAATGTATTTTGTAGTAAAAATACATATGGCGACATTAGACAAACTGAACAATGCAGGGTTGTCCTCGGATTCACGAACCTATATCAATTGTGTATTTATTAATACGTATAATATAAATCACAAAATTTCATTTATTAATATGTATTATTTATATTTATAGTTTTGTAGAATTTATCCTAAATTCCATTTTTAAAATATATACTTATATTATATCTTAAATTATATTTTATATATATCGATTTTATGTATATATATTTATAATGATTATTGTTTATACAATTAGTGATATTAATATATCTATATACATACATTTGTGATTAGTATTGTATTTATGAAATTTTATTAGTTTATTATGTGAATTATTAATACAATCCTAGTATATACCATAAGTATATATATAGTGTACAAAAGATTTATTTAATAAAAATTATAATTTAAATAATAATGATTTACTAATAATAATAATAATTTTATTAATAATGATAATACTAATAGCAAAAAATGAAAATGTTAAATGTTAATGATACTACTAATAATAACTCTAAAATAATATTAATACTAATAATATACTTATATTAATAATAAGGGTTCTAAAAATGATAATAATGTTAATATTTACAAAAATACTAATAATTTATAATAATACTCTTTAAAGAATACTATTACTTAATAATAATATTAGTAGTGATATTTTCATAAACTATATTAGTGATACTACCTTTTGATAACCATGTTAAGAATAATAATATTGATAATTTTGAATAATACCATAATACTTAGTCAATAATGTTAATAATAATTATAATAATAAATAATAATAATACTTAAATGATAAAAAAATATTAATGATAATAATGACTTTAATACTTATACATATAATTATAATTTTAGTAATAATAATCATAGTTCTAACATTCATAATATTAATAATCATAATAATAACAATAATCATTAATACACATAATAATAATAATAATAATAATAATAATAATAATAATAATAATAATAATAATAATAATAATAGTATTAATAATAATAATATTAATGAAAAAAAAATGAAACTACCTTCAAGTAATTCGACCTAAAAAAATAGTGACCCTAGCAGGGATCGAACCCGAGACCTCTCGGTACCCAACATAACACTCAACCATTCAGGCCATTTCTATTTTCCTAATTTATATCCCAACTCAATTAATATAATCTGCTTTTCTGTTCTATTTTCTCCTTCAACTTCTTCAAGAATCAATTGACCCAACCCAACATCAATAGCTATAATAACGAATTGGTTGTTTTGTTTAATAGAAGTGGAATATATGATGTGATTTCTTCAAGTGTTGATATTCCTATACTTTCTTTCTTAGTTCATACATCCAAAAGATTGTGAAAATGCTTAATCCAGTTCTAATCCTTGATATTTTTCTAATTATCATTTCTGTCATCCTTCTTTTCAATCTTCCATCAGAAAAATCTGTTTACTTCTACTATTACCTTGGGGTGGTACTATTCCTAATTATACCGTGTCTTTATATTGCTATCCGTATTAATATCCACGGTTTGTAATCTCCGTGTTGTTATTGAGCTTTATATTTTTTCTTATATTTTGGAGCTCTTTGCCTTTTTATTCTCTTCTCGACCTCTAGTAAAGAGAGTAATGGTCCAGAATTCGTAAATATGGAGTTTCGAATGAACTTAATGTTCTAAACAAGAAAGAACGTAATCTCCCAATTTGATTTGTAAAATTACCTGAATCACTGAGAATAGAACTATCAAGAATATAGTTTCTTGATATGTTTAGAAGTTAATCAGAATGAAAGAGTTATGTAACATGGCACGTGATGACGTTATGGTCTGTGAATCATCACGTCCCATAAGAAACTCAGCATGACTTACTGTAATATAATCACGTTGATCAAGTATCATTATATTATACTAACTCATGCATCAATTTCCAACACTACTCCAGAAGTCATTCATAATCTAAACTCGAATTTTTTTTTTTTAAAAAAAAATTTATAAACTAAAATGGTTTCCTTTATGATGTAATACAGATAACACAGGGAGATAACTAATTTCGAAAAAGAAGAGCTATGAAAATATCCTCAAAAATATCGAAGATATTTATGATGATATTTTGGGATTTCTAAGTTCGATGGTTGATGAAGAAAGATTTTACGCAAGATTTTAACGTGAGTACGGAGCAAGATGTTCGTTGAAGGTTTCATCGGATCCAGAATTACCTAGATTCTTTGAATATATGGTATGGTCCTGGTATTTGGCCTTGGTCTCCTTCATGGTTTGCTCAATCTGTTTTTCAGTACCAAATTTTCTATCGAGCGTTCCCAACACTCTCTTCTTTATCATCAAACTTTTGACCGTTTAGATCATCTACAATTTTTCTGTTTCCTCTGCATTTAATGCTACGATATCTGAATCATCAGTTATCATTCCGAAGTGGTTTCAAGAGAATTGTGTTTTTAGATGATTAAACGCTGATGGTAACATGGTGGAATATGAAAGGTTCCCCGGTAACAATAAAAGAGCACGCATATATATCAAAGTTATAGTAAGGTTGTTTCGAACGAAAAGTCGAAGTTGACTTGTTGAAGCTGTGATAAAATTTGCTACTTTGAAAGGGATTTCTAAGTTATTTTGGGTAATAATAACACTAAGGAATTAACACAGCTACGCGTTAAACGTTTACTCAGTTGCCGAGAGTTTCTCAGGTGCATAACTATATGTATCAATCTTTTCTTCCGTAGACGAAGTGCGATTGGTTGATTCTTTCGATTGAGGTGTTTTTAAGAATCATGAAAGGTTCGAATGCAGATTGTAATCGTCAAAATACAAATGAGGTTTAAGATGAAATCAAGTGGCAAACTTGAAGAAATGTTTAGTTTCATATGTTATAATCAATATTTTAATTCATTTTAATTGTCCAATGTTATTAGTCCACCGTCGATAGTCCACAGTTAAAAATTCACTAATTCATATACAATATTCGAATTAATTAATAAGTATCGTGACCCGTGTACATGTCTCAGACTCGATCACAACTCAAACTATATATATTATTATAGAATCAACCTCAACCCTGTATAGCTAACTCCTGCATTACTGCATATAGAGTGTCTATGGTTATTCTAAATAATATATATAGATGGGTCGATATGATATGTCAAAACCTTGTATACATGTCCCGATATTTAAAGTGCGTAAAATAAATAACAGAAATTAAAAAGTGCGTAAAGTAAATAACAGAAATTAAATGACGATAAATAAAATTACGAGAATGTAAATTGCGATAATTAAATTGCGATAAATAAAGTGTAATCAGTTAGCTGGGAACAATTAGCTAGGAACAGTTAGCGTGGATCCTTAACAAAATTTCTCACAGTTAATTTGTTTGTTTTTAACAAATTTTATTTTGTCAAATGTTTCCTTCATTATGCCACTTGATTTTTTTTGATAAATCAAAATCCAAATATGAAATTGGATGCATATGGTTATTCTGTGGTGAACGGATTTATATATCTGTGGACGTAAGTAGGATAGTAAACGACTGTTGAATCAGCTTCGAAGAATGTACAATGTAACTTATTAATGTGAAATCTAAATACTCCTCGGGTATTACCTACCCGTTAAAATATTTTCACCATTAACAGTTTATACAAAAGAATTATTAATCACAATCTTTATGAAAACGTATATACATATATATTTTCTTCAGATGTAATCATGGATTTAATGAGTTAATATGATATTAAACTCATTTGATTTACCGTTAGAATAAGAATATATAATCTCTAAAACATTAGAGATTACATAATCGCCATGTCGAACGAAGATAACTGATGTAGAACAATTCGTAAAACGATAATTATACTCAAGGTACAGAATGAGATGTTGAGGCATGGATTGTTGATGGTAATGGTGCTGTTACTGATGGTACTGTTGGCGCCGGTGATGTTGTTGAAGCTGGTACATTTTGCACCATATTTTCCAAATTGATTACTCGAGTGCGAAGTTCGTTGACTTCTTGTATTACTCCGGGATGATTGTCGGTCAGAACAAGTGGATGAATAAGGTTTAGAATTGTGGATAGGATATAATCGTGTCGACTACTCTGGAAATGAGGCTGAAAATGGTGTTTCGGATAGATTCGCCGGTAAACGTTTCAGTTTCATTGTCAAGAGGTGAATTTGGTTGGTGGAAGGGATCGCCTTTTTCTCGTCTCCATTGATTAGGTCGACTACGAACTCATCAGATGAATTGGGGATGGATGATTGATTGATTCATTTTGGTGACACTGCTTTCGAAGCTTAGGTGAAACTCCATATCGGAATAGCTGTCGGAATCAGAGGAATTTGAACTGGTTGAGGGATTCATCTCGTATGATCAGATGAAGGATTTTCGATAAGAAATAGATTATAGGATATAGATTAGTACCCTGCAATACATAATTTACATATGTATATATAATACTAAAATCTCATAAGTTACAGAGGAATCTACGGAAGTTGTCAGGCAAAGTCTACAGTAACAGATATGCTAAGATATGAATTAACAGATACGCTAAGATGCGAATTTTGTCTATACACTATTCATACAATCATTGCAGTAAGATGTGTCTAGACTAAGAATGATAAGCAGGTAATTTCCTAAGGATGATAAACAGATGATTTTCGACAAAAAATGATAAGCAAAACTTTTGACATGCAGACACGGTCGAAGTCCAGACTTACTAATGCATCCTAATGACTATCAGTTAGGCACACTAATGCAAGACCTGGTTCACTAAGACCACTGCTCTGATACCAACTGTAGAGACCCGTCCTAATCCATCCGGACGAAGTCCATATCGATTATAAACGATTCACAATAGTTGATTACATCGTGATGTATTTGACCTCTATATGATACATTTTACAAACATTGCATTCAATTTTAAAAGACAATCTTTCTTTACAACGAAAATTGACGGCATGCATACCATTTCAAAATATATCCAACTATAATTGACTTAATAATAATCTTGATGAACTCGACGACTCGAATGCAACGTCTTTTGAAATATGCCATGAATGACTCCAAGTAATGTTTCTAAAATGAGCAAATGCACATCGGAAGATTTCTTTCGTACCTGAGAATAAACATGCTTTCAAGTGTCAACCAAAAGGTTGGTGAGTTCATTAGTTTAACATAAATAATCATTTCATAATTTTAATGGACCACAAGATTTCATCTTTCCATTTCTCATAAACATACGTCCCATGCATAGAGACAAAAATATCATTCATATGGATTGAACACCTGGTAACCGACATTCACAATTTGTATATAAGAATATCCCCATCATTCCGGGATCCTCCTTCGGACATGATATAAATTTCGAAGTACTAAAGCATCCGGTACTTTGGATGGGGCTTGTTGGGCCCGATAGATCTATCTTTAGGATTCGCGTCAATTAGGGTGTCTGTTCCCTAATTCTTAGATTACCAGACTTAATAAAAAGGGGCATATTCGATTTCGATAATTCAACCATATAATGTAGTTTCGATTACTTGTGTCTATTTCGTAAAATAGTTATAAAAATTGCGCATGTATTCTCAGCCCAAAAATATAAAGGGTAAAAAGGCAAATGAAACTCAAGCATATAATTATTGTAAAACAGTTAATAAAACATTTGCATGTATTCTCAGCCCCAAAAATGTAAAGAGTAAAAGGGGAGCAAATGAAACTCACCTAATGTATTTTGTAGTAAAAATACATATAACGACATTAGACAAACTGAACAATGCAGGGTTGTCCTCGGATTCACGAACCTATATCAATTGTGTATTTATTAATACATATAATGTAAATCACAAAATTTCATTTATTAATATGTATTATTTATATTTATAGTTTTGTAGAATTTATCCTAAATTCCATTTTAAAAACATATACTTATATTATATCTTAAATTATATTATATATATATATCGATTTTATGTATATATATTTATAATGATTATTGTTTATACAATTAGTGATATTAATATATCTATATACATACATTTGTGATTAGTATTGTATTTATGAAATTTTATTAGTTTATTATGTGAATTATTAATACAATCCTAGTATATACCATAAGTATATATATATAGTGTACAAAAGATTTATTTAATAAAAATTATAATTTAGATAATAATAATTTACTAATAATAATAATAATTTTATTAATAATGATAATACTAATAGCAAAAAATGAAAATGTTAAATGTTAATGATACTACTAATAATAACTCTAAAATAATATTAATACTAATAATATACTTATATTAATAATAAGGGTTCTAAAAATGATAATAATGTTAATATTTACAAAAATACTAATAATTTATAATAATACTCTTTAAAGAATACTACTACTTAATAATAATATTAGTAGTGATATTTTCATAAACTATATTAGTGATACTACCTTTTGATAACCATGTTAAGAATAATAATATTGATAATTTTGAATAATACCATAATACTTAGTCAATAATGTTAATACTAATTATAATAATAAATAATAATAATACTTAAATGATAAAAAAATGTAACATCCCAATTATTTAAGGTATTATTTTATGTGAATTTTTATTGCTAAGAAATTAAATGGTAAAGGTTATTTTATGTTAAATGGACAAAAGTTAAGTTTATTGGTTAAGTTAGGAAGGACTAAGGGTGCAAAGTTAAGATTAAGGACTTCTCTAACCATAGTTGTGGTGGGGAGGGTAGAAAGTGCAAATAAGCTAAAGTTATTTTAATAAAAAGAATAAAATGCTGGAAATTGAGTTTATTCACAAAAAAATTACAGAAAAGCTTCCTGTATATGTATGTGTGTCGACTTTGAGGGAGAAGAAGAAGGAGAACCACAAATTGTTGAAATTAGACTCATGCAAGCTCAATTTGGTGAAATCTAAGATATTCTAAGCACACTAGCAAGTCTCAATTCTTCTTATTTCTCTTCTTGTGCACAAATTAGGGTTCTTGAACTCTAAAAGTCAAGGTATGAATTTTATGTCTAAGTATTGCTTGTATTGTGTGTTAATGATGAGATTTATGCTTAAGAAGTTGCTATTTGTTGAATTGTGCACAATTGTTTGAGTTAGAATGAAATTGTTATTGATTTTGGAAGAAGAATTAAGTATGAACTTGCATTATGGATTTATGGTATGAATATGATGAATTTGGTGATGTTCTAGTTAAATTTCTAGTCATGCACACCAAGTGTTTGTTAAAATGTCTCAATGAGAAGTTTATGTGTTCTAGTTAGAAATTATGATGAAGGATGTTCATGTATGAGCTATTGTTATTGTTGTAAGTCATAGAAATTGATTATTTGATAATTTAAGGGTGCTAGTAATGAAATTGGATTATTATGCACATTTGATGAATAATAAAAGGATTGAAGGAAAGTTGCATGTATTGCTAAAAGAGATAAACAAGTAATGTACATGATTAAAGTTATGAAGTCTAATTGGTAATATTCTTATCTTAGAAAAGATGAGATCAAAGCTAGATGTATGTATGTTGCGATTAGGGGGTTAAGTGAATGTATAAGTATAGAAAGATATGAAGATTCATGAAAGTTGTGATTTTGATTGAGTTATGTGATTAATGGGATTAGCTCATGTATAGGTGCTAATCAAGGAAAAGAGGTTGCAAGTGATCGAGGAATTTTGTGTAAGCAAGGTGAGTTCATAGGGGGTAATATGGGCGGGTCAAGAGTGGCTTAGTGTTCTCGGATTGCATCCGTGCAAGAGAGAAACGACTAAGTGCACTAGTTATGTAGCTTAGATAGAACTATTGGGTTAACCTAATAGTTGTATCTATGGTTGATGTTTAGCTTAGGCAAGGTTATTACATTGCTAGTAATCTTGCCTATGGTTTGTGTTAGCTTAGACACATTAAGTGTCTATGTATGAGATGATGATAGCTTAGGCATATTTAGTATGTCTATGGTTAGCTTAGGCATGATTACTAGGTTCGGCCTAGTAAGTCATGTCTATGGTATGAATGAATTGGATCCGAAAGTATGCAAGCAACCAATGGGTTGAAGGATAAGTGTTATGATTATGCCCACATGTTTTGTGTTTTGTGTTTTATTACTTTCCTATAACTCACTAAGTGCAAAAGCTTACCCCTATGATGTTTTATGTTTTAGGTGCTAAGGTCCATCGTGAAGGTAAGGAGCCCGTGTAAAGCGCTAGAGGAGCATTGGCATAGCGTAAGTGGTATTGCAAGTCCCTTTTTTGTAATCACGCTCTACGGTTACCGCTTATTAAACGCCAAGGGCTTTGAATGAGTCATGTTTGTTATTGTTGAACTTGGGACCAAATGATGGTTTTGATTCATGAAAACACGTTTTGTTGTCTAAATGTTGTTTATAGATGGTTCACGATGTTAGAAACTGATTTCTGATGTTTGTGTATGAATTATGCAGTTTTAAATATGTTTGAGTATGATGAAAAGTGAAAAAGTTTGGTTTAAGTGAAATGTTGCAGATCAGCCCCCGGATTAGTGTTATGTCGCGCCGCGGCCAAGGGCTCCGCGCCGCGGCATATAACTGATGTTGGGAACAGAAGCAAGGCTAAGAAGTATAAATTTTCCTGTGTATTGTCGCGCCGCGACAAGGCTGGCCGCGCCGCGGCATAAGCCTTGTCCAGGCAGTAACCTTGTTTTTCAAAAAAAAAAAAAAATTTTACTCGATTCAAGGCGTTAAAAGTTGGTATCAGAGCTGTGGTTTAAGGGACTTGGATAACCCACGATAGGGATTATCTAGGCTTAAACCATTGTTGTGAAAGGATAAGCGGTTTAGGACTTGCATAAGTGTTTAAGTCGTATAGTTGTGCCATGCTCCATAGGGTAGAGTCATTGACAAGACCCATAGTATAATGAATAAGATTACGAATTGGTTTATGTAAGGAGTTTGATACTCGCTAGCCATGATGTCGTGGTAGACTAGATGTGTAATGAAATGGTGTAATAACAACAGGCCATTGCTATTACTTCATTTTAGTACACATGGACGTCTACTATGGTCATGGTGAATCGAGTTAGGAATTCTTTCGGATTGTTTGGTTTTGATGAATAATGGTGTTACCGGTATTTGAACTAATGGGTTGAATGTAATTTTCAGAATGGCTATTGTATCGCCAAACCGAGGTCAAGATGAGGATGATGAGTACGTCCGCACCCCATCCACGGAGTCTATAGAAGACTCTCAAAATGAATCGGAAGAAGTTAACATGCCAAATGACATTTCGGGGCAAATAGGGCAAGCCTTGATACGTTATACCCCAACCTTGTTAGAAAAGATCAAGACGTTGATCAATGATCAATTAGATGAGAAGTTAAAGACTTTTGTTGCCAATAACCCTACCTTAAGAGGTGAAGGGGGAAGTGGGGTAAGGCAAGAAGAGGTAGAAGCCCCTAAAAGAAAGGATGATCGTTTTGAATATAAGAACTTTGCAAATTGCCATCCCCCTGAGTTTCATGGTAAGGTTGACCCTATTGTTAGTCAAAGATGGATTGATGAGATTGAAGAAACTTTTATGCTATGTGAATGCCCCGAGCATTTAAAGGTAATTTACGCGGCACATCAAATGAAGGGTAGTGGTTATGAGTGGTGGAATTTTATAGTTAAGTCTCATGGGCGAGACGTGGCTACAAGTTTCTCATGGGACAAGTTCCGTGAAATGTTTATGACTCAATTTGCTCCACCCGCTGAGGTTAGTAGGTTGAAATCCGAGTTTATGAATATAGAGCATGGAAGTAAGTCGGTGACCGAGTTTAATGCCGAGTTCAATGATAAGTCTCGATTTTGTCCGGACTTTGTGTCAAGTCCCAAGTTGATGATGGATCATTATCATGAAAAGTTGAATCCCGAGATAAGTGAGTTTATTGACAAGAGCACGTATAAGACTTTGGCCGAAATGATGAATAGAGCACTTGTTAGAGAACACGAACTTAGGAAGAAGGCGGCGTTTAAACGGAAGTTAGATCAAGACTCTAAGGCGATGCATAATGTTAGTCCGAAGAAGGGTAAGTTTGGTTCCGAATCCCCGCACAAGTCAAAAGGGGGTTTTGTGTCGGGTAAGAGCGGTGGGAAAGAAGCCAAGACGTGTAGTAGGTGTGGTAAGAATCATACGGGTGAATGTAAAGCGGGTACCACCGATTGTTACTCTTGCGGGAAGCCGGGTCATAGGGCCGCCGAATGTCCTAAGAAAGGTAAGCAATGTTATTATTGTTTTGAGAAAGGTCACTTTCAAGCCGAATGTCCGGAATACAAGAAGGATTTAGCTAGTGGTAGTGTTAAGAAAGAGGTTAAGACGGAACCGAAGGCTAACGATAGCCGACCAAGGTCCCGAGCTCATCAGATTACCGCACTCGAAGCGAAGGAGTCCCAAAATGTGGTGTCAGGTACCTTTATTGTAAACTCTTTACCTGCGCATGTTTTGTTTGATTCCGGTGCTACGCGGTCGTTTGTATCATATTCTTTTTGTAAGCATTTTAATATGACCCCAAGTATGTTAGAACACCCATTAGAGGTTGAAATAGCGGATAATAAGACCGTGATGGTGTATAGTATCATTAAGGGGTGTGAAATTATTTTGGATGATGAAAAGTTTGTCATTGATTTAATACCCATGCAAATGGGGGAATTTCAAGTAATTGTGGGCATGGATTGGCTAGATGACAATGAGGGGATAATTTTGTGTCGTAAGAAAATAGTATTAGTTCAATCACCAAGTGGAAAAGTTATATGGATTTATGGGGAACGAGCTAGGCGTGCAATTCCTATATGCACATATGCTAAGGCTAAAAGATTTTTGTCTCATGGGTGTTGTGCGTTTTTGGCACATGTTGTTGATGATTCGAAAAAGGTTGTTGAATTAGATGATGTACCAATAGTTAACGAGTTTCCGGATGTGTTTCCAAGTGAATTTCCCGGTGTACCTCCCGAGCGAGAGGTAGAGTTTAGAATAGATTTGATACCCGGGGCCACGCCAATTGCCAAAGCTCCCTATCGATTAGCCCCGTCGGAAATGAGAGAAATGATGACTCAATTACAAGATTTGATAGATAAAGGTTTTATACGTCCTAGTAGTTCACCTTGGGGAGCTCCGGTTTTATTTGTGAAAAAGAAGGATGGAACTATGAGAATGTGTATTGATTATCGAGAATTGAATAAAGTCACTATTAAGAACAAGTACCCGTTGCCAAGGATAGACGATTTGTTTGATCAACTACAAGGTGCTAGTTTCTTTTCAAAGATAGATTTAAGGTCGGGTTACCATCAATTGAAGGTGAGGGAAGAAGATGTCCCTAAAACGGCTTTTCGAACAAGGTATGGTCATTATGAGTTTGTGGTTATGCCGTTTGGATTAACAAATGCTCCGGCCGCGTTTATGGATTTGATGAATAGGGTTTGTCGACCGATGCTTGATAGGTTTGTAATTGTGTTCATTGATGACATTTTGGTATATTCTAAGAGTGAAAAGGAACATACGGTACATTTAAGACAAGTATTAGAGACTTTAAGAAGAGAAAGATTGTTTGCTAAGTTCTCTAAGTGCGAGTTTTGGCTTCGTGAAGTTCAATTTTTGGGCCATGTCATTAATAAGAAGGGTATTTGTGTTGATCCGGTAAAGATAGAGGCAATTATGAGATGGGAACCACCTACTAATCCTACCGAGGTTAGGAGTTTTCTAGGTTTAGCGGGGTATTATCGACGGTTTATACAAGATTTCTCTAGAATAGCCACCCCACTCACCAAGTTGACTCGTAAAAGTGTGCCATGGAGATGGGAAGAAAAGCAAGAACAAGCGTTTCAACTCCTTAAGGAGAAGCTTGTTCAAGCTCCCATATTGGTTTTACCGGAAGGGAATGAGAACATGACGGTTTATTGTGATGCTTCTAAGAAAGGCTTAGGGTGTGTATTGATGCAAAATGGAAAGGTCATAGCTTATGCTTCCCGGCAATTGAAGGAACACGAGAAACGTTACCCTACGCATGATTTAGAATTGACGGCCGTAGTTTTTGCTTTAAAGATTTGGCGTCATTATCTTTATGGTGTTAAGTTTTCCATTTATACCGATCATAAGAACTTAAAGTATTTGTTTGATCAAAGGGATTTGAATGATAGGCAAAGGAGAGGTCTCGATTTGGTGAAAGATTATGATTGTGAGATTTTATATCATCCCGGAAAAGCGAATGTGGTGGCGGATGCTCTTAGTAGGAAGTCGAGTCATCAACCGATTAAGATAACAAGTTTGGCTATGGTAATATCGCCTCGAATATTTGATGATATTCATGTTGCACAAGGTGAAGCGTTATCGCCCGAAAACGTGAGAAAAGAAAGGATCAAGGGGCAAGTTGATAATTTTGTGGTAGATTCCCGTGGTTTAAGGCTTAGATATGGGAGGATTTGGGTACCTTTGCAAAGTGGCGTTAGAAGTGAGCTCCTAGACTTAGCTCACAAGTCTAAGTATTCGATTCACCCCGGTGCTACGAAAATGTATAGAGATTTAAGGAAAGACTATTGGTGGCCGGGAATGAAGAGGGATATAGTTAAGTATGTACACAAGTGTCTTACTTGTCTTCAAGTGAAAGCCGATCATCAAATGCCTTACGGTAAGATGCAACCTTTAGAGGTACCGGTTTGGAAATGGGAGCATATTACAATGGATTTAGTGACTAAGTTGCCTAAGACCCCTAGACAACACGATGCAATTCGGGTTATTGTTGATAGATTGACTAAGAGTGCATTATTTTTGGCAATAAGGGAAGCTTCTTCATCGGAAGCAATGTCTAAGTTGTATATGAAGGAAGTTGTTGCAAGGCATGGAGTACCGGTTTCCATAGTTTCGGATCGAGACACTCGATTTACATCTCGATATTGGAGAAAGTTTCAAGAGGAAATGGGTACTAAGTTACATATAAGTACCGCGTTTCACCCACAAACGGATGGTCAAAGTGAACGAACTATACAAACTCTCGAGGATATGTTAAGAGCATGCGTCATCGATTTTGGTGGTAGTTGGGATACTCACTTACCTTTAGTTGAATTTTCGTACAACAATAGTTATCATTCTACAATCAGAATGGCGCCTTATGAGATGTTGTATGGAAGGAGGTGTAGAACCCCGATATGTTGGGGCGAAGTAGGTCAACGGGAATTAGGAAGCACGGAAATAGTACAACAAACCACCGAGATGATTGACCAAATTCGTGAAAGAATGAAGGCGGCGCAAGATCGACAAAAGTCTTATGTTGATAAAAGGAGAAAACCGATAGAATTTCAAGTAGGTGATAAAGTGATGTTAAAAGTTTCTCCATGGAAAGGCATCATTCGTTTTAGAAAGAGGGGAAAATTGGGTCCAAGGTTCGTGGGACCATTTGAGATAGTGGCGAAAGTTGGGAAGGTAGCCTACCGTTTGGCTTTACCCGATGAATTGAGTAATATTCACGACACGTTTCACGTGTCACAATTGAGAAAGTGTTTGGCGGATGAATCAACTTATGTTCCTTTGAATGAAATTGAGGTTGATAATAAGTTAAGATATGCGGAGAAGCCAATAAAGATATTGGAGCAAAAGGTTAAGCGCTTGAGAAATAAGTCGGTTACATTGTTGAAGGTATTATGGCAATTTAGAAAAGGTTCCGAATGTACATGGGAACCCGAAGAATGGCTCATGAAGTATTATCCGTCATTGCATCAAGAGTGGTTCGCGAGGACGCGAACGATCCAAGAGGGGGAGAGTTGTAACATCCCAATTATTTAAGGTATTATTTTATGTGAATTTTTATTGCTAAGAAATTAAATGGTAAAGGTTATTTTATGTTAAATGGACAAAAGTTAAGTTTATTGGTTAAGTTAGGAAGGACTAAGGGTGCAAAGTTAAGATTAAGGACTTCTCTAACCATAGTTGTGGTGGGGAGGGTAGAAAGTGCAAATAAGCTAAAGTTATTTTAATAAAAAGAATAAAATGCTGGAAATTGAGTTTATTCACAAAAAAATTACAGAAAAGCTTCCTGTATATGTATGTGTGTCGACTTTGAGGGAGAAGAAGAAGGAGAACCACAAATTGTTGAAATTAGACTCATGCAAGCTCAATTTGGTGAAATCTAAGATATTCTAAGCACACTAGCAAGTCTCAATTCTTCTTATTTCTCTTCTTGTGCACAAATTAGGGTTCTTGAACTCTAAAAGTCAAGGTATGAATTTTATGTCTAAGTATTGCTTGTATTGTGTGTTAATGATGAGATTTATGCTTAAGAAGTTGCTATTTGTTGAATTGTGCACAATTGTTTGAGTTAGAATGAAATTGTTATTGATTTTGGAAGAAGAATTAAGTATGAACTTGCATTATGGATTTATGGTATGAATATGATGAATTTGGTGATGTTCTAGTTAAATTTCTAGTCATGCACACCAAGTGTTTGTTAAAATGTCTCAATGAGAAGTTTATGTGTTCTAGTTAGAAATTATGATGAAGGATGTTCATGTATGAGCTATTGTTATTGTTGTAAGTCATAGAAATTGATTATTTGATAATTTAAGGGTGCTAGTAATGAAATTGGATTATTATGCACATTTGATGAATAATAAAAGGATTGAAGGAAAGTTGCATGTATTGCTAAAAGAGATAAACAAGTAATGTACATGATTAAAGTTATGAAGTCTAATTGGTAATATTCTTATCTTAGAAAAGATGAGATCAAAGCTAGATGTATGTATGTTGTGATTAGGGGGTTAAGTGAATGTATAAGTATAGAAAGATATGAAGATTCATGAAAGTTGTGATTTTGATTGAGTTATGTGATTAATGGGATTAGCTCATGTATAGGTGCTAATCAAGGAAAAGAGGTTGCAAGTGATCGAGGAATTTTGTGTAAGCAAGGTGAGTTCATAGGGGGTAATATGGGCGGGTCAAGAGTGGCTTAGTGTTCTCGGATTGCATCCGTGCAAGAGAGAAACGACTAAGTGCACTAGTTATGTAGCTTAGATAGAACTATTGGGTTAACCTAATAGTTGTATCTATGGTTGATGTTTAGCTTAGGCAAGGTTATTACATTGCTAGTAATCTTGCCTATGGTTTGTGTTAGCTTAGACACATTAAGTGTCTATGTATGAGATGATGATAGCTTAGGCATATTTAGTATGTCTATGGTTAGCTTAGGCATGATTACTAGGTTCGGCCTAGTAAGTCATGTCTATGGTATGAATGAATTGGATCCGAAAGTATGCAAGCAACCAATGGGTTGAAGGATAAGTGTTATGATTATGCCCACATGTTTTGTGTTTTGTGTTTTATTACTTTCCTATAACTCACTAAGTGCAAAAGCTTACCCCTATGATGTTTTATGTTTTAGGTGCTAAGGTCCATCGTGAAGGTAAGGAGCCCGTGTAAAGCGCTAGAGGAGCATTGGCATAGCGTAAGTGGTATTGCAAGTCCCTTTTTTGTAATCACGCTCTACGGTTACCGCTTATTAAACGCCAAGGGCTTTGAATGAGTCATGTTTGTTATTGTTGAACTTGGGACCAAATGATGGTTTTGATTCATGAAAACACGTTTTGTTGTCTAAATGTTGTTTATAGATGGTTCACGATGTTAGAAACTGATTTCTGATGTTTGTGTATGAATTATGCAGTTTTAAATATGTTTGAGTATGATGAAAAGTGAAAAAGTTTGGTTTAAGTGAAATGTTGCAGATCAGCCCCCGGATTAGTGTTATGTCGCGCCGCGGCCAAGGGCTCCGCGCCGCGGCATATAACTGATGTTGGGAACAGAAGCAAGGCTAAGAAGTATAAATTTTCCTGTGTATTGTCGCGCCGCGACAAGGCTGGCCGCGCCGCGGCATAAGCCTTGTCCAGGCAGTAACCTTGTTTTTCAAAAAAAAAAAAAAAATTTTACTCGATTCAAGGCGTTAAAAAAATATTAATGATAATAATGACTTTAATACTTACACATATAATTATAATTTTAGTAATAATAATCATAGTTCTAACATTCATAATATTAATAATCATAATAATAACAATAATCATTAATACACATAATAATAATAATAATAATAATAATAGTATTAATAATAATAATATTAATGAAAAAAAAATGAAACTACCTTCAAGTAATTCGGCCTAAAAAAATAGTGACCCTAGCAGGGATCGAACCCGAGACCTCTCGGTACCCAACATAACACTCAACCATTCAGGCCATTTCTATTTTCCTAATTTATATCCCAACTCAATTAATATAATCTGCTTTTCTGTTCTATTTTCTCCTTCAACTTCTTCAAGAATCAATTGACCCAACCCAACATCAATAGCTATAATAACGAATTGGTTGTTTTATTTAAGACTTAAAAACGTTTACTAACATATAACTTGTTCTTGATTAACAACAACAACAAAAAAAAAAAAAAAAAAAAAATATACAAGTCGCTGCTGTCGCTGCTCCAAAAAAAAAAAATTTATTTTTGATTTCGTGATCGATTTAGGCCAAGGTTATAACATAAAGTATATTTCTAATCACTCATATAAACCTTCCAAATCGTTAATTGAACCTTAATCGTCACAGAAAATTCCAATGTAATCGAAGAACAATATTTGACTCTTTACCTCAAAAGCTTTGACTCTCAAATTCGACTTTGTTAAATCGAATTGGAGTATGAATTTGTACACATACATTCACGACCAGAAGGGGAAAAGATCTTCAATTTTACTTTTCTTCAATTCGATCCGAATCAAATTATTGATTAATTGGTTTCAGTTGGTGATACCGAAAGAAAAAAAAATGATGAACTCCTTTCTCTTATCAAATAATAGAAGTGGAATATATGATGTGATTTGAATGAGTGAATCCAAAAAAAAATGGCGATCAAAGTCAGTTGTAGGGTTGGTACTCCTTGACTTGGTGTCACGATTGTACAGAGGTATAAAAAAATAAAAAAAAATTGAAGAAGATATAAATGTATCTTACGCGTAATGTTGTATATATTAATTAGTATTTATTTTATATAATAGTATATATCTGTTTTCATATATCTATATTTATAAATTATAATTAATCTTACTAATTATAACTATATTACTATATAAATCTTATAAATATAATTATATTATTAATACCCTCAATATTATAGATAATATAATTTATAATACTATATTAACAATAATAGTAATAGTATTGATGATAATAATAATAATAACTATAACATTTATGATAATAATATTATTAATATTAATAGTAATAATAATAATAATACTAATTATAATTATAATAATAATACTAATACTATTAATGTTAATAATAATATTAGTAATAATAATACTATAACAATTTGCATATATCACATACATATCTATAGATTATATATATTTAGAGCAATATTAATAACACTAGTATTTATGTTACTATCACTATATATATTAATATTAATATTAGTATTAATATTGATATTAGTATAACAATCATATTTGTAGTTACATTCATTATATTAATGTTATATATTATAATTATACCATGTATGATAACATATGTTTATTATTTATACATTTTAATATAAATACATTATATAATAGATGTTTGCATATTAAATATAAGTGTCTTATATATTTATAAGTATTATATATATTTACTTGATATGTTATTTCCTTTCAGTAAAAATAAATTTCAACATATAGTATCTATAGCTTTTATATATATATATATATATATATATATATATATATATATATATATATATATATATATATATATATATATATATATATATATATATATATATATATATATATATATATTCTAATATACATATGATAATAATTATTATAGAAATTCATTTATACATAGATTTATTTTAGTAACATCTTATTTTGTATAATAATTTACATTATTAATTTTTATGAGTTAATAATATTTTATAATTTCTAATACTTATATTTATACTTATATACATATTTATATCTATATAATTAGTTGTTTACAAACAATTGTTCGTGAATCGTCGGAGATGGTCAAAGTCAAATGCATTCTTGGAAATAGTTCAAACATTATGAGACTCAGTTTAATAGACTTTGCTTATCGTGTCTAAATCATGTAAGATTAAGTTTAAATTTGGTCGGAAATTCCCGGGTCATCACACACACAACCTGCATCAATGCCAAACCAATACCCATGTGCAATTGTGGAACCGCTAACGAACATCCCTTTCCATGGTGGCGCGAACACACCATGAGAATGGTGTGACTTCAGAGGAATTCGTCACTCTCCGTAACAACGGAGACAACGTTAGCGTCTTTGGAGCCATTTGCCGGATTAGCTCCACCTGGACAATTAACCCTTACATGCACAGTCTTCCCGCACCTCCCGCATACCAGATTCTTCCCAGAGTTTCTCTTTCGCCTATCTGAACACAACACTATCGTATCTCCTGATGACGAGACCCCGTTACCTTCCAGTCTTTTCTCCTCGGATAGGAGCTTGCTAGTAACGTCTTCAAACTTCAGAGTTTACTTCCCATACATCAAAATAGGTTTCATGTGTTCATAAGACGATGATAAAGATAATATCAACCTCAAAGCTTTATCTTCATCATCCATTTTAACTCCAATAGCCTCCAGTTCTGAAACAATACCGTTAAGAATACTTAGATAATCTGAAATCTTTGAACCCCCATCCATACGCAGAGTATGAAATTGTTCTTTAAGATACAATCGATTTGAGATGCCCTTTCCATGGTACAACTGCTCTAGTTTAACCCAAAGCTCCTTTGTCGTTGATAACTCGTGCACATTTGCAAACACGTTCTTTGCAAGACACAAACGAATCGCACTTGCTGCCCTCAAATCCATATCATCCCATTCTTCTTCATCGAACTTACTGCTAGAATCACTGCCGGGAACAAAGGTGGGTTTACCTTTCAATGCCTTGTGTAACCCGGACTGAATCAACACATCCTTGACTTGAACCTGCCATAAGCCAAAATTGATCATCCCATCAAATTTCTCTACATCAAACCTCATTGGACTGAACTTCGACATCGTATCCGTATCCTATAAACAACACTTTCTCTGATTTTGCTCACGTTTCGAATAGCCAAAAGATGTAGCAGGTAGCCAGGACCCTTTAAATCGGAAATCCACAACTCGCCACTAACAAATCTAACTATTACTACGAATCAAAAAAAATATTGTCTAACCAGATAAACTATACGATCAATAGAACTCGTTTATGATGTGGACGATCCACTCCCGTGGCAACCACAGAGCATACTCCGACTCCTATAACCGAGACCCCCGTCAAACCTGACGCTCTGATACCAGTAGTTGGGAAATTACGGTCTCACTAATTCCCACCACCCAGCTCAACAATAACAGTAAAGAAATAAGAACAATACACAACACAAGATTTAACGTGGAAACTCCAAAACAGGAGAAAAATCACCGGCCCCCAAAGAGAGAAATACACTATATCACAAATTGTTACAATGATATAGACGACTCTCTTAAGCCAACTACACTCTCCAAAATATTTAACTAATACAACTCTCAAACAAGGGTAAGAAAGAAAGAAATAATCAAATACTTAAAGTGTATTGATTGATGCAATTTGAAAGTAATCCCATGGCCTCCTTTTATAGCCAAGGAGTTCACCTCAAACTTCACTCTTCTACCAATGTGGGACAAAACTCCATTTTTCCTTCTAACCAAAATATAACTAACAGAAACCAGAACATATGATACAACTATAGAATATCCCTTTATGCTCTTTTCCACAAGCGTTACAGTCACTTAATATGGACTTCAACATACTACACAATGCGTGTGGGTGGCTAGGATGATGTATCCTTTTTTGTTCAACATCCACACCACAATTTATATCGATGGAAAAATAAAGGCACTCATAACATGTATAATGTAAATCTGGGTGCTTTGCACGATTTCGACATACATTACACCTTGACTCCTCCCACGAAAAAAGTTGCTGAAGAATAAGCGGGTGATTGTGTGTAGTAATACCTATGGTATTCACTAATATCATGATGACACCGAGCACATATGCTTCTAAATACTTCTTTTATAACAGGATCACTTTCCTCCTCCTCCTCCTCCTCCTCCTCCTCCTCCTCCTCTTCTTCTTCTTCTTCTTCTTCTTCTTCTTCTTCTTCTTCTTCTTCTTCATTGTGTAGATATTTTAATTCCAAATCAATGAGCTTCAACGGATGATTGTGCTCAAAAACCCACATTATAATTGTGTTTGTGTTTTTGCTGGAAGTTTTTCTATATATTGCAAATATGAAAGAAATTATGATATGACTCTTGATGCAAATCATTTATATATACCAGGTGCATTATATTCTTTTTGCAAGTTTACACTTTTCAATATTTTGGCATCTATGTTTCGTCTATCCTTTTTCTAAGAGATGGATAGATTATATTGCAAGCAATGTCTAACAATTTGCCTTTAATCGTTTAGTAATTTTACTAAACACGTTATATAATTGAATTAGATTAGATAGATATAGCTATTGTGGGTTTGGACATGAAATTACATAATTATGCGCATATTTTATTATTATTTTACATAAATAAATATAAATATAAGTATAAATATAAATATAAGTATAAATATAAATATAAATATACATATACATATAAATATAAAAAAACTATAAATAGCTAGTGATCGAGTTTGAGTTTGTTATTCTTCCCAAAGTTTTCGTTTCTAGAGAAGGTTTCCAGACATGTTCTTTTAGTTGAGGGAAAATAACCTGAAAATGTTATGTTATACTATAACATAACAAATCTAATATTAGTTTTGTAATTGCCTAAGAAGGATACCGATTTTCAATTTTACATGTAAAAAAGGACCTTCTTTTTAAAAAATGAGATTAGAGATTTTTTTTAATTTTTTATTTTTTGGCCAATTGACAACGAAATACGTAACCACTTATTTGTCATGTCATCAAATCTGATAAAGTGGCAACTATATATGCATCGACATCATCAAAGAGGTGGTGCCTAAGTGGATGCTTACATAACTGTCTATCAACATTTTTCTTAATTTATTTGTTCAAAAAAGGCTAGTCCGTTTTGACATATATATTTGAAAAATTGCATGGATGGTCCAAACAAGGCTGGTTAACCTTTTTCTAATTTTTTGGCGTAGTTATCCCTAAACTGTTATCAAGTTGCGTCGATGGTCCAACCACTCAACTCTGTTACAATCTTTCTGACGTGTGTAAAGTCTGTGCTTGTAGTGCTTAGATTTATTTCAACTTTTAAATTTATATTATTTTCATTACTTTTCACTTTTAACACTCTTACGAGCAACTAACCCGATCAATGTAGTATATTAATTAGTAAGTTAAGGATCGCTCCAAGAGTCGCGGGAGTAGATAAGAGTTGTTATGTTTCTTTAGTCTATCTCTTAAAAAAAATAGAGTTATTAAATTATATTATATTGATATTTAATTATTGAAATATTATCTCTTAAGAAAGAGACAGTTGTAAAGTATATTTGGTCAAAGCTTTTTATAAGACTATCTTGTGACATATACAATAAAAATTTAATTAAATTCAAATACTAACAAAAGAATGGTTATCTAGACTTAAGATTCATTAAGGATTACTTTGGCATTTAATAAGTTCGAACTTAGATTGATAATCAATAAAATAACAAGTAAAGACGAATTATTATTCCTATGAGCATAGTAAAACTAATTATCACGTAAGTTCAATCATTAGGACTTATCATGGTTTAGTTGTGATGAGGCAAACCTATCAACTAAGTGGGCATGCAGATTTAATATCCTAATTTTATAGAGTTCATATAATTACATTATAAATGTTATCTAAGTTTTATGATGAGAACTAAGACAACGTCCAATCAGATTGACAAATAGATAAGCTAATAAACCTAATCAGATTCAACATTAGTGATGTGCTAATATTTAGTCTTAATCAGATTCTCATGCAATTGAACATATAAATTCACATAAAACAAGGGTTCTTTCAATCAAACCTAATAATTTAATTACTATATAGGTGTAATTAATATGCATCCATAAATTACTACTATTAATTTTCAATTAAATTTGATGCAATTTAAACACTTTTTTTATATATGATTAATCTTGAAAGTTGGATAAAATCAAGTAAATGAATACTTAAAATTAATGGTGTTTTAACCCTATATTCCAATTTACTTATTCATTAAGCATAGTAATGAAGCCTCAAATCATAGCAACGGATAAACATATTCAAATAAATTACAAAAACCAAATTCTAACAGGTCTGGTTAAAACCATAAAACTGTCAAAATCTTCATCTATAGTCGTCGGCTATCTGTACTACAGCCGTCGGCTGTAGCTGACAGAACCAACGGCTTTACTCGTTTTAATCCAGAGTTTATCTTTGCATCCAGTTAACCACCATAAACGTTTAGTTCATGGTTGGAGACGAATACAGAAGCATGCAATTGAAAATAAACATCATTAAAAGATAACAATAAATTAAACGGAATAATACCTTGAAAACAAGAATGAAATAACTTGAATTAACTTGAAAATAATCTTGAATCCAAAAGTAATTACAAAAGATCTTGAAATTAACTTACTTGAAACCCTAACTAAAGACTAAAATTCGTAATTTTGAGGTGGAGAATAAAAATTGAAGTATATTAAAAACTGAAGATTCGACCTCTATTTATAACTTTCAAAAAATGCCACCATAGCTATCGACTTTAATGGGCTATAGCCTTCTAAAAATTCTCGAATTACAGTTTCTTAATCACCAAGTTTCTTGATCTGCACATATTTCCTTAATTAACTCCAGAGTCATCGGCTTTAATGGTATAGCCAGCGGCTATCTTCAATTCATATTTTATCCAAATTTTGTTTCCTTAATTATCTTAACTTGGGCTTTACGTACAAGAAATAGATCTTCACAACCGGTGTGATGCCCCGTACAAAATTAACGTGTACGGATCATCAACAACAGGATCATTACAAGGTCAAACACTATATGCTGTTTTAAAATAAGTTTGCATTCATAAGAAAGGGTGACGTCATAACCAACGTCAAATGTTTAACATACGATAGTGTGCTTCTACGAATAGAAGGCAATAATAATAGTACGTGACCCAATGGTCATTACAAATTCATTGTTTCAAAAGTAACATAGTTTGAATGCAAGGTAAACGTTTCATGCAGAGACATCTCTAACAAAAGCAGCGGGAGTCTACACAGCAAGACAACTACAGCGGAAGCATCAAACCTCTAAGCACCTGAGAAAACATGCTTAAAAACGTCAACACGAATGTTAGTGAGCTATAGTTTAAGTATAACAGTAATGTAATGTGACGATCGCTCCAAATCTATATGGACGAACACGTCATTCATCGATTTCATTGCGAGGTATTTGACCTCTATATGATACGTTTTGTAAACATTGCATTCTTTTGAAAAGGCACACCATAAATGAATATTTAAATCAAAGGTTTTCGACATCTGATGATTTCTACATATAGACAATCACCGTAAATAATAGTTTACAATAGTACTTCCGTTGACAATGCAGTCAAAATAAGATACATGGTGATGATTTGGTGAATGCAACGTTTCCTTGAAAAATATGCCATGTAAGACTCCATGCATATAGCTTGTCTAACATATAAGAAAACATCAGAAGACTTCTAGGGAACTTGAGAATAAACATGCTAACAAGTGTCATGTAACACCCCGTTTTTGCCCGTACATGATTTATAGGTGTAAAGTGTACGTACGACTAGTGGATGAAAGGTTCGAGACTTATCCGTGTGTTGAATTTGTATGCGAGAAAAATGAATCAGGAAGGGCATGGTGTCGTGGCACGACAAAGAGGGCCGCGGCGCGGCGTTTCGAAGAAATCCAGACCAGAAGTTCATTTAAAAGTGATCCCAGTTCAAGGCAATCGTCGCGGCGCGACGAATTAGGCCGCGGCGCGGCAATACGGGTAAACTGGTGCCGGTTTTGTGTAATTTTAAATGAGGAGCAAGGGCATTTTTGTCTTTTCACGTTTGAGCCAGATTTGAGGCTTTAACCTCATCCACTCATTCATTTTCTCATTTTAATTTCCCTTTTCTTTTCATTTTTCCTCTCAAACTCAAACACCCATTTGATTTCAAAAGGATTTTTGGAAAGGAAGGATCGGGAGTTGATCTTTGGCGTAGTTGACAAGTGTGTTCTCCTCGTTCTTAGCTACACGGTGATACTAGTGGTAAGCTCTAACTCCGAATTTCATTTTCGTGTTCATCATTCAAATTTGGGGCTTTTGATTGTATGATTCATAGGTGAAACCCATTTAGTTGTTAATTGGAGATTAACACCAATATTCGGGTTTATTGTTGTTAAAGGCGGGTTTTGGGTTAGTTAATGATTTAACCATATTTAAGACTTGTAAATGGTGTACAATCACTAGCATTAGTGATTATTGGTGTTTTGGAGACTTTTAGGGTTTTCGTGGTTGATTAATTTTGACTAGAGTCAAAATTAGGGTTTGTTGAGGATTATGACCCGAATGTCGATTCGATGAGGTTTGTAAACTTAAAATGGATTAAGTTGAAGTATAAAAACCGAGTTAAACATGATTTGGTGTCAAAACTTGTAAATGATGAGATTTTGACCTTATGAGTCAAAATTAGGGTTTATGGGCGATTTTGAGAACGATAAGTGTTTAACACTTGTGTTCGGGTTTAATTGGCATATTAGGACCATTATCACTTGTGTTAGTGATTATTGGTTAGTTTGGGCGCGGTTTGTCCTTGGAAGTGCATTTGGGTCGAAATTGCACTAAGTGTCGAATTGGGTTGGTTTGTAGATCCAATCTAAGTATGTTGTTGAATTTGTGATAATGGATTAGGTACTTTCCATTGACGAGTTGCGGATTACTTGGAAGCTTTTCTTCAAGGCGACAAGGTGAGTGTTAATATCCTATATGCATATGTATGTGTAAGATGGGTGCGGCTCGGGTGAAGTGGTTCTCGGTCATAGAGCTCACTTTACATATAGGTGGATTGATGGACTTGTGTATAGGTCCAATTGGCACGTTTGTGCGTTTTGGTTGACCACCTTTGGCGAGGTACACGCTTGTGTGTACGTTATCACACGTGGTTGTGATTTGGATGTTATAACCCCAATGTTGTGAAGTGGATGACCCCGATGTGGTGGATTTTATAATCCCGTGACCGTGGGTTTTGATGTTGAGAAGTGAATCGCGTGTAGTTCGGATTCACGATGACTCGTGTAGTTCGGTCATCTTATTGAGGTAGTAATCTCATGTGGTTTTGGATTACTAAGGCTCGTGTAGTTCGGCCAACCTCGATGTTGTCTTTGAAGATGGTAATCTCGTGTGGTTTCAGATTACTAAGGCTCGTGTAGTTCGGCCAATCTTCATGGTGGAGTTTTGGTATTCGGTAATGGGTTAAGGGGTTAACCTTATTCGTTTATATATTGTTCTATGTATATTAATGTATTGTTGTGTTGTAGCTAACCCTCCAGGTGTAGCTTATTGACGTTGTTCACATCGTTGTTGGTGAACTTATACTTTGTCAATATCTTTAGCTTGTTGCTTAGAGATCGTACGGTATGCTTAGTGTAGTTGCCTTATACATGGATGCTTCGGTATGCGGTGTTTGATATTTGTGTGGCGTGTCCATTTTATACATATATATGTATGTAGTATATTATCATTCACTAAGCGTTAGCTTACCCTCTCGTTGTTGATATTTTTATAGGTTCGAATGCTTGGCAGCTCGGGTAAGCTTGGGGATTAGAGATCTTGGCTAGGTTGCTAAGAAGATCTTGCTTTTGTATTCGATTAGGATTTGGGTAGCGTAGTCCCAAATCACCATGCTCGGTTTTGGTTGGAAACTAAACTAGTCAGGTCGTGTATGTCCGTTTGGACAATTAATCAATGTATTAAATGTTTTAAGGTTTATTAAACCTTCTATTGTATTAAAGATGTTTATGGAAACACAATTGGGACCTAAAGTGTTATTTAAAGCGTATTAAAAGGAAAAAAAAATTTTATGGGCCGGTTTTAATACGGGTTGGATTGTTTCAAGTGGTATCAGAGCATGGTCTAAGGGATTTAGGCGACTTGAGATAGGTGCCTAGACTTAGACTTTTGTGTGTGCTTATTTGTTACGGGACTTGTAGGATTACGGGTCAGAACGGGTTATAGTTAGTGCCTTGTTTGTAGGTGGACTAACTAGGACTTTTGGCTTGTGTTGTGATGATATTCCCTTGCGTGTGTTTATATCGCGTGGAATCGTCGTTGTGTAGGTTATATCATCGAGCGAGGCGGTCGTTTTTACTAACGAGTTGAGACGACGTGTGTGCGTAATAAGGACTTGCAAACCTTATTACGGGTGCAAATTGTGTCTAACAAGTGATGTACGACGAGTGTTGAGCAAGATGGGGTGGTGTTATGCGTGTTGTTTTATACGTTCGTGGACTAATCGTTTTGTATTCTTTAGAATGACGACGCGAAACAAGATCGAGACGAATGACGAGGAGTTTAACTCTAGAGTTGCGGCCGCCGTTGCGGAGCAAATGAGTACGTTTCGAGAAGAAATGGATAGGAAGTATTCCGAATTTCGGGGTAGTAGTGAAATGGAGCGTTGTCTTAAGAGCTTCATGAGGACTAAACCCCCGATGTATGACAGAAAATCGGATCCTTTGATAAGCACAACTTGGATCTCGGATGTCGAAGGGTGTTTTCGAACAATTGAATGCCCTCCTGAGAAGAGGACAAGACTCGCTACTAGTTTGTTGCGGGGTAGGGCGAAGGATTGGTTGGATGGCAAGATTGATCTTGTCGGTGGTGAACCGTTTATGGTGTTATCGTGGGACGGGCTTAAGAAGGAATTCTTCGAGGAGTTCCGGACTTCAGCCGATTTGTCAGAAATGCGTAATGAGTTGCGAAATTTGCAACAGGGTTCTATGGATTTGAATACTCTCAGGACGACCTTTATGGCGAAGGCTCGTTTTTGCCCGGAGTATTTGGGGAATGATAATTTGTTGATGCAAGATTTCTATCGAACCTTGAATGATGACTTGAAGAATAAGATTAGCCGGGGTCACGCGAAATCATTTGCGAAATTATTCGCCGTGGCTAGAGGTTTCGAGTCGTATACGCGATCAAAGATTGGTGAACCTTCAAGTGAGAGAAGGGTTGTTCCGTATGGTGCTCCGAGTAAGAGGACTAAGGGTCCGAGTGTGAGCACGGGTGGTACGCGGACGGGTATACCGGATTCTAGTGCATCTAGATGTTACAATTGTGGCATGAGGGGTCACAAGTCTTGAGAATGTTCGGTACCAAAGGGTGATGGTATGGTGTGTTTCAATTGCCAAGAAGAAGGACATCGTAAGTCGGAATGTCCCAAGTTAGCGGGGACGGGTGCGGCAAGGAGACGTTAAGGTACGTTTCATTTTAATAAATATGTCTTTGATTATTTATTAAGTGCCGTTGAGTTTGAGTTGTTAAATGCATTGAGTTGTGCATATTGTTGTTATGGGTGACGTTCCTAATGGAAGTACCCTATGGTGACGTTTTGATTGTTGGGCGAAGGGCGTAAGACTTGGCGTAACCAAGCATTCCTTAGTATTTGGGAAATGTTTCTACCAAGCCATGGAAATGGGTTTTGGTGTTCGATTGTTAAGCGCGTGTTCGCTTGTATGTTGGAGTTGATGAACCATGAGGTTCGAAGGGTGGGATGAAACCCTTGAAATCGAGTGTTTTGGATCTCGATGTACGTTGGTAAAGGAGTCTACGTGACGCGAAATTAGGTGCCTCTTTTATACCTACTAGCGTGGTGTTCGACTCCGATTGTGTTGTGGTTACGTTGTACTTAGGGTACCAGAGTGAAACCCTTATGTACATGAGTGACTAGGTGGAAATTGACAAACTAGAGAAATTGGATGATTGCGAGGGTGTGGTTTGTGTAATCGTGGTACACTTTTTGTTCGAAGTGTTTAAGGATTGATTGAAATCCTTCGTGTGCTCAAGGCTGGAGCAAGATATGGTGATGGGTCGTGTGAGCCCAATCGTTTGTAAAGTCTACCTTTAGTAGCATTGTACGGTTGTACGAGTTGTGGATATAGGACGTAGTTCCAAGTGGGGGAGTTACACTCCCGCACGAGGAAGTTTTAGTGTGAGATTTCGGATGATGCTTTTGGTAGATCCGAAAATTGTGTTGGGACCTAGTTTTGGTCAAATTGTGGTAGGGTACAATTTCGGTTAAATTGTACTTATGGTTTGGATTTAAATTATCACCGAAGTGGTAATGTGGTAAATCTCGTTGAGAGATAATGGACGTGTTTGGTGAGCAAGGTGAAATCCTTCGGTTAGGGGAGGTGTGTGTCGGATTCTCTTCTAGAGAATTATTGTTTTGTGCCTATGTTTGATATAGGTGGTTCTTGCTCGAGTGTGTGAATGGTTAGTGGTATCCGTTAGGATTCACTATGGCGTAGCAGAGCGCGATGTTACGCTACTCGTCATTCGAGGCCAAAAGGGCATTGATTGATGAAGCATGACTTTCGGAGTCAGCTGACTTCATCATGGTATTGGTGATTGATGAAGCATGACCTTTAGGGTCCGCTGACTTCATCATGGGAGTATGCGATTGGTGGAGCATGACCTTCGGGGTCCGCTGACTTCATCATGAGCGAGGTGTAATATCGGTGAAGCATGACCGTTGACGGGGTCCGCTGACTTCATCCGGTGTTGAGATTGGTGAAGCATGATCTTCGGGTTCGCTGACTTCATCATGGTAGTAGATCGCGTGTGGTTTCGGATTCACGATGACGCGTGTGGTTTCGGTCATCTTATTGTGGAAGTGAGTCGCGTGTAGTTCGGATTCACAAATGACTCGTGTGGTTTCGATCATTGTATTGAGGAGTGAGTCTCGTGTAGTTCGGAATCACAAATGACTCGTGTAGTTCGGTCATTCCTCCGGGGTAGTGACTCTCGTGTAGTTTAGATTCACTAAGGCGCGTGTAGTTCGGCCAATCCCGATTGTTGTTGTGGTGAAGGTAGTGAGTCACGTGTAGTTCGGATTCACTAAGGCGCGTGTGTTTTCGGCCAGCCTTCGTGTTGTGTGATCTGTCGGTTGTTTTATACACCGATGGTGGGGTCGTAAGGACCGTGATGTTTGAACTATCGGTTGTTTTATACGCCAATGGTGGGGTCGTGAGGACCATGTTGTATGATTAGTGAGGCGATAGCCGTGTTTCGCTCACGTGTTGTTACGGGTGTGACGATAGTCGATTTTGTATACCTTGGGATTAGCGTTGCCATAGTCGTTTGGATCGGTCTTCGTCGGTTTAGATGGTTGACTTTATTCTGATGTGCGGTTGTTACTAGCGATGTAATTGGTATGGTACGCTAGGGATTGATATCTCGATACGAGATTGGTTGAGTTTTCCCGATGTGAGGGATTGGGTTAGTGCTAGTGCTCGGATTGTGGAATTGATAAATTGCGGGTGACGATTTAGTTGTCGAAGGCAATTCATTGGGAAGAATTGCTTAGGAAAGTCGGTTGGGACTTATGTTTGAGGACCGTGAAGTGTGGTCCGTTTGGTTAAGTGACGAGGATCACGAGGACGTGATCGAGTCTAAGTGGGGAAGAGTTGTAACACCCCGTTTTTCCCCGTACATGATTTATAGGTGTAAAGTGTACGTACGACTAGTGGATGAAAGGTTCGAGACTTATTCGTGTGTTGAAGTTGTACGCGAGAAAAATGAATCAGGAAGGGCATGGTGTCGCGGCGAGACAAAGAGGGTCGCTGCGTGGCGTTTCGAAGAAATCCAGACCAAAAGATCGCTTAAAAGTGATCCCAGTTCAAGGCAATCGTCGAGGCGCGACGAATTAGGCCGCGGCGCGGCAATACGGGTAAACTGGTGCCGATTTTGTGTAATTTTAAATGAGGAGCAAGGGCATTTTGGTCTTTTCACGTTTGAGCCAGATTTGAGGCTTTAACCTCATCCACTCATTCATTTTTTCATTTTAATTTCCCTTTTCTTTTCATTTTTCCTCTCAAACTCAAACAGCCATTTGATTTCAAAAGGATTTTTGGAAAGGAAGGATCGGGAGTTGATCTTTGGCATAGTTGACAAGTGTGTTCTCCTCGTTCTTAGCTACACGGTGATACTAGTGGTAAGCTCTAACTCCGAATTTCATTTTCGTGTTCATCATTCAAATTTGGGGCTTTTGATTGTATGATTCATAGGTGAAACCCATTTAGTTGTTAATTGGAGATTAACACCAATATTCGGGTTTATTGTTGTTAAAGGCGGGTTTTGGGTTGGTTAATGATTTAACCATGTTTAAGACTTGTAAATGGTGTACAATCACTAGCATTAGTGATTATTGGTGTTTTGGAGACTTTTAGGGTTTTCATGGTTGACTAATTTTGACTAGAGTCAAAATTAGGGTTTGTTGAGGATTATGACCCGAATGTCGATTCGATGAGGTTTGTAAACTTAAAATGGATTAAGTTGAAGTATAAAAACCGAGTTAAACATGTTTTGGTGTCAAAACTTGTAAATGATGAGATTTTGATCTTATGAGTCAAAATTAGGGTTTATGGGTGATTTTGAGAACGATAAGTGTTTAACACTTGTGTTCGGGTTTAACTGGCATATTAGGACCATTATCACTTGTGTTAGTGATTATTGGTTAGTTTGGGCGCGGTTTGTCCTTGGAAGTGCATTTGGGACGAAATTGCACTAAGTGTCGAATTGGGTTGGTTTGTAGATCCAATCTAAGTGTGTTGTTGAATTTGTGATAATGGATTAGGTACTTTCCATTGACGAGTTGCGGATTACTTGGAAGCTTTTCTTCAAGGCGACAAGGTGAGTGTTAATATCCTATATGCATATGTATGTGTAGGATGGGTGCAGGTCGGGTGAAGTGGTTCTCGGTCATAGAGCTCACTTCACATATAGGTGGATTGATGGACTTGTGTATAGGTCCAATTGACACGTTTGTGCGTTTTGGTTGACCACCTTTGGCGAGGTACACGCTTGTGTGTACGTTATCACACGTGGTTGTGATTTGGATGTTATAACCCCAATGGCGAAGGGTTGATATTATTGTGAAGTGGATGACCCCGATGTGGTGGATTTTATAATCCCGTGACCGTGGGTTTTGATGTTGAGAAGTGAATCGCGTGTAGTTCGGATTCACGATGACTCGTGTAGTTCGGTCATCTTATTGAGGTAGTAATCTCGTGTGGTTTCGGATTACTAAGGCTCGTGTAGTTCGGCCAACCTCGATGTTGTCTTTGAAGATGGTAATCTCGTGTGGTTTCGGATTACTAAGGCTCGTGTAGTTCGGCCAATCTTCATGGTGGAGTTTTGGTATTCAGTAATGGGTTAAGGGGTTAACCTTATTCGTTTATATATTGTTCTATGTATATTAATGTATTGTTGTGTTGTAGCTAACCCTCCAGGTGTAGCTTATTGGCTTTGTTCACATCGTTGTTGGTGAACTTATACTTTGTTGATATCTTTAGCTTGTTGCTTAGAGATCGTACGGTATGCTTAGTGTAGTTGCCTTATACATGGATGCTTCGGTATGCGGTGTTTGATATTTGTGTGGCGTGTCCATTTTATACATATATATGTATGTAGTATATTATTATTCACTAAGCATTAGCTTACCCTCTCGTTGTTGATATTTTTATAGGTTCGCATGCTTGGCGGCTCGGGTAAGCTTGGGGATTAGAGATTTTGGCTAGGTTGCTAAGAAGATCTTGCTTTTGTATTCGATTAGGATTTGGGTAGCGTAGTCCCAAATCACCATGCTCGGTTTTGGTTGGAAACTAAACTAGTCGGGTCGTGTATGTCCGTTTGGACAATTAATCAATGTATTAAATGTTTTAATATTTATTAAACCTTCAATTGTATTAAAGATGTTTATGGAAACACAATTGGGACCTAAAGTGTTATTTAAAGCGTATTTAAAGGAAAAAAAAATTTATGGGCCGGTTTTAATACGGGTTGGATTGTTTCATGTCAACACAAAGGTTGGTAAGTTCATAGTTTTAATGTTTTGCATAATCTGTACATAAAGGTGGATCACAAGATTTCAGTTGTTTCATCCAGAAACGTTTATCAAAATATTCTACGAAATTGAGCACCCTGGTAACTAAACTTAATGTATATATAATTTGTACCCTTTGTATAATCATCTTAATAATACACGTAAACCAACGTGTACGCTTCTCAAATAGCATACGTCCATTAAAAGGCTAATGCTCTAGCTCGGACGGGGATATCAAGCCCTATGGATCCATATACTACTACTCGCGCCCACCAGTTCTTATAACCGGCAGTTACTAGTTACCAAAGCTAAGGGATTTTCGGTTCAAACTCAGTATAGAATTTAGTATGTACTTGTGTCCATTGTGTTTAAAATAAAGTGCATGTATTCTCAGCCCAAAAATATATATTACAAAAGCAATTAAAAAGGGAGCAAATGAAACTCACCTTAGCAGCATATAAAGTCGTTCACCAAAATGTGACCGAAACTCGGATTACCAAATAACTGTAGATCTCAACCTAGAGAACATATGTTGGTCAATAAATGTCTATCAAGCTAGGTCTGGTCATAGTGTATCACAATCCTAATGCTCGAGATCGACATACAAAAGTTATCCAAAGTCGTTTCAAAAAGTCAATTTTGGATAGTTGTTTAACAAAACGAGATGTACCTTATATAAGGATTCATTTACTCGGTTGGTAATATTCAAAAATTGAATTTATCAATCTCGTAAACAAGTTGTTTAAATCTTAATTGCAGATTCCGATTTCTTGAATGTCCTTTCGTACGCTGAGAAAACTTGCATTTTACATTTCGTGACTCGTACCTTTGTTAAAATAGTCTTAAATTATCAATAAACTATATCACTCAAAGTGTATCTTAAACTTTCTAGTGTTTTGGTCATTTACTTCTATAAATCATCGTCTTGTAGTATATACATATACACATTTTCATTTTGAAATAGTATTTTACTGTAGCAAATAGTGATTTTCGAAAACACTGTAGCTTTTCGGGTACTGTAGTAATTCGAAAATACTGTAGCAAATTAGTGTTTTACTGGTTCATCTTAAACGTTTTAGTTAACTTATCTAAATATCAATCGAATCAATAATCAAATGTTACTATCGTTTACTAAATAACTTGAAATCATATATATATATATATATATATATATATATATATATGCACATTAAGTTATATATATATTGTTCGTGAATCTTCGAGAACAGTCAAAGAATAATTGATTACATGAATATAGTTCCAAAACTTTGAGACTCAACATTACAGACTTTGCTTATCGTGTCGGAAACATTAAATCATTTAAAGATAAAGTTTAAATTTGGTCAGAAATTTCCGGGTCATCACAGTACCTACCCGTTAAAGAAATTTCGTCCCGAAATTTGAGTGAGGTCGTCATGGCTAACAATAAAAATGTTTTCATGATGAATATGAGTTGATAAATAGAATTTTATCACCGTTGAATAATATGGATAAAACAATCCGATTTCTCGAAGCGTATGAGAGAAGTTATCGTAAAAGAGTGAAATGAAAGAATAGAGATTCGTCTTAACTTTTGACGTAGTTACGATTGATTTCCAAAATTTAAGGAATAGAAAATCTTCATAATCTAAATAAGATTTGATTCTTCGAAATTTAAGGAAATTAAGATTTCCTTTAAATGCGTAATCTGCCTCGATTGTTATGTCTGATATTTTGCTATAAATTAATCACTTTCGTTTCATTATTTTCACCACTCCTACATCTTCTTCCTTATTTCATACTTCCAAAAGATTGTGAAATGCTTAATCCAGTTCTGACTCTTGATATTTTCTTGGCTATCGTATCATTCATTCTTCTTTTTCATCTGCCACCAGAGGAAGTTATTTTCTTCTACTATTACCTTGGGGTTATAGTATTTTTCATTCTCCCGTGTCTTTATATTGCTATACGCATTGATATACACGGTTTGTAATATATGTGTTGTTGTCAGGCTTTATATTTTCCTTTATATTTAGGAGCTCCATGCTTTCGTTTTTCCTTCCCGACTTCAAGTCAAGCGAATAATGGTCCAGAATTCGTAGGTATACATTTCGAAATGAACATAGTTAATGTTCTAAGAAAGAAATTGTAATGGCCCGATCTTAATTTGTCAAATTACCAGAATATCTGGAAAAGACCGAATCATCAAGAAAAGTATTTTCTTGATATATTTAGAGATTAAATAGAATGAAAGAGTTATGTAACATGGTTCATGATGAGGGTGTGATCTGTGAACCTTTATCACGTTCCATTAGAAACTCAGCATGACTTACTGTAATATAATCACGTTGATCAAGTGTCATTATATTATACTAACTCATACTTCAATTCCCAACATTACTTCAAAACATCTATTTTTCGAATTTTTCAGATTTTAGAAACTAAAATAGTTTCTTTTATGATGTAACACAGATAGCGCGAAGAGATGAATGATTTCAGATAAGAATGGTTATAAAAAATATCTTCAGAAATATGGAGGATATTTATAATGGAAGATACGATGATATCTTAGAATTTCTAATATCAGAGGATGATGCGGAAAATCTGTCTGTGAAGGTTTAGAATAAGAAGTAAGGTTCTTACTAATGGTTTCAGCATACACTGAATCATTTGGATTCTTTGAAGGCAGGTTCAGTCTGTGTGATTTATCCACAACCTCCTTCATACTTTGCTCAATCCGTTTTTCAGTTCCAAACCTTCTTTTTTTTTAGCTTTACCACCATACTATTCTTTATCATCAAACTTTTGACTGTTAAGGTCGTTTACAGTTTTTGATGCTTCATCAGCATTGTTCCAATTTCAGAGAACTAGTTCATAGTTTGGGATGTTTTTCAGAAACTTCACATTCGAAGTATGTAAGTCTAGAAGATAGACATTATATGTATATATAACTGTTGTCGTAGAAAATGCTGCGAGATTTAAAATGCTGATTGCTAATTCCCGGTGGTTGGTATGGCAATTATTGTTACAAGATGTGGATGAGTACATGATAGAGTTTCAATGAGTATAAGGATTTTTCGAAAGGTCAAGGATTAATAAAGTTGTTGGTAAATTTACTGCTAATGTGGTGGAACATGAAAGGTTCCCCGGTAACAAGAACGTATATGCCAAAGTTACAATAAGGCTAATCTGAAAAGTCGAAGTTGACTGGTTGGAAGTGTGATAAAACTGGATACTTTGAAAAGGATTGCAAGATTATTTTCGGTAATAACAATGCTAAAGGATCTTTCACAGTTTTGAAGTCAAAGTATAGCTTTGAAAGATGTAGAGATCTAAGAATGATGTCACTTGTTAAATCTTGACTTGGATTCCGTTTTGTTAGGATATATAATTGAATTTGTATGAAAACGATTGTATATAGCTGTGAGTATAGTTAATAATTTTTGAATCAAAGTTGAAGAATGTACAGTGTAACATATTAATTGTGAACTTATATACTTCCCGAGTATTACCTACCCGTTAAAGATTTCACAAGTAATATTTTGTACAAAAGAATTTTCATTACAATCTTTATGAAAATATATGTATGTATATTTTCTTCAGATGTAATACAGATTTAATGAGTTAATATCATATTAAGCTCATTTGATTTTTGGCTTGAATTAGAAATGAAAAATCTCTAAAACATTAGTGATCATATAATCTGCGCGGAATATTTCACTAATGAAATCAATACTTCATTATTTATTCTTATTGATATTCCTTGGTGAAGGATGTTGTTGCTCGTGGAATTTTTTGTGAACCTTACAAGGCACATATGATGTTTTCTGGAAAGTTTCAGGTACATCGAAAATGAAAGTGTAAAATCAATCATGTATTTGAATAATACACTTGATTTATTATGAAATGGAATCTATTAAGTCGAAGCAGAGATTATAGTTAACGATTGTTAAGTCATTAACGAAGGATGTATAGCATATTAGTAACATGAACTAACCGAGTAATACCTACCAGTTAAGATTCACATGTAATAGCTTAGTACGAAAAGATTTATTTTGATTTCAAAATTCATATATATTAAATATACATAAAATTTCTTCAGGGGAAATGAGTTAATACTTCATCGGTTATTGTTGCTGGTATTTCTTGGTAACTACGGTGCGTATGACGTTGATGCTCGTGGAACAGATTGTGAAGTTGAGGTTTGCGATGCGGATGTTGTTGGTGGTGGTAATGGTACTGTTGGTGTTGTTGTCGATGGTACTGTTGATGCCGGTGATGCTGCTGGTGCTTGTAACCTTTGCACCATATTCTCCAAAGCCACTACCCGAGCGCGAAGCTCGTTGACTTCTTCTACTACACCGGGATGATTGGCGGTTCGGACGAGCGGATGAATAAGATCCAGAATTTGAGATAGTATATTATCGTGATGAGATACTCTTGAAATGAGAGAGAAAATGGTGTCTCGAACAGGTTAGCCGGTAAGTGCTTCAGGTTCTTCGCCAAGAGGGCAATGTGGTGGATGGAAGGGATCGCCTTCTTCTTGTCTCCAATAATTAAGTAAGCTACGAACCCATCCCCAATTCATCCAAAATAGGTGATGGCTGATTGGTTGATCCATTCCGGTTACACTGTCTTCGGAATTCAGGTGAATATCCATATCGGAATAGCTGTCGGAGTTTAAGGAATTTGAACTAGATACGGGATCCATCTTGTATAACTAGAGAGATGATTTTTGATATGAAGTAGATTATAGAATTTAGATTGGTACTCTTCAATACATAATTTACATATGTATTTATAATACCAAAATTCCATAAATCACGGAGGAATTTTCGGAAGATGTTAGGAAAAGTTTACAGTAACAGATATGCTAAGATATGAATTTTGTCTATACACTATCTATGCAATCAATGCAATAAGACGCGTTTAGACTTAAGATAATAGACAGGTAATTTCTGACAAGAAATAATAAGCAAAACTTTTGACATGCAGACACAGTCGAAGTCCAGACTTACTAATGTATCCTAACAACTATCAGTTAGACACACTCATGCAAGACCTGGTTTACTAGGACCAACGCTCTGATACCAACTGTGACGATCGCTCCAAATCTATATGGACGAACACGTCATTCATCGATTTCATTGCGAGGTATTTGACCTCTATATGATACGTTTTGTGAACATTGCATTCTTTTGAAAAGGCACACCATAAATGAATATTTAAATCAAAGGTTTTCGACATCTGATGATTTCTACATATAGAAAATCACCGTAAATAATAGTTTACAATAGTACTTCCGTTGACAATGCAGTCAAAATAAGATACATGGTGATGATTTGGTGAATGCAACGTTTCCTTGAAAAATATGCCATGTAAGACTCCATGCATATAGCTTGTCTAACATATAAGCAAATAGCGGAAGACTTCTAGGGAACCTGAGAATAAACATGCTAACAAGTGTCAACACAAAGGTTGGTAAGTTCATAGTTTTAATGTTTTGCATAATCTGTACATAAAGGTGGATCACAAGATTTCAGTTGTTTCATCCAGAAACGTTTATCAAAATATTCTACGAAATTGAGCACCCTGGTAACTAAACTTAACGTATATATAATTTGTACCCTTTGTATAATCATCTTAATAATACACGCAAACCAACGTGTACGCTTCTCAAATAGCATACGTCCGTTAAAAGGCTAGTGCTCTAGCTCGGACTGGGATATCAAGCCCTATGGATCCATATACTACTACTCGCGTCCACCAGTTCTTATAACCGACAGTTACTAGTTACCAAAGCTAAGGGAATTTCGGTTCAAACTCAGTATAGAATTTAGTATGTACTTGTGTCCATTGTGTTTAAAATAAAGTGCATGTATTCTCAGCCCAAAAATATAGATTACAAAAGCAATTAAAAAGGGAGCAAATGAAACTTACCTTAGCAGCATATAAAGTCGTTCACCAAAATGTGACCGAAACTCGGATTACCAAATAACTGTAGATCTCAACCTAGAGAACATATGTTGGTCAATAAATGTCTATCAAGCTAGGTCAGGTCATAGTGTATCACAATCCTAATGCTCGAGATCGACATACAAAAGTTATCCAAAGTCGTTTCAAAAAGTCAATTTTGGACAGTTGTTTAACAAAACGAGATGTACCTTATATAAGGATTCATTTACTCGGTTGGTAATATTCAAAAATCCAATTTATCAATCTCGTAAACAAGTTGTTTAAATCTTAATTGCAGATTCAAAAGCAATTTCAATTAACATCAATCATAATTCAGTTGATCATATCTTTTAATCCGTTCATCGAAACTATTCGATATCTAAATGAAAAGTTATTGATTTTCGCCAGCTTTCCAAAAACACGTATATCATATACCTTTTACCAGTAATATATGTATTTAATTAGTGATTCATTATAAACTGTTTAACGACAAAATTTAGTATACAAGCATGCATAAACATATATACTCGAGCACTAGACATGTATACGCTATTAATATATAAAAGATAAGATATGAATGCTCACTTATCAATATTGAGATTCAATATTGCAGGAAAGTACGTAGACGCAACAGAGATGATAAACACTAGGTTGACCTTACGAGCATAACTCTTGAACAATACCCATAACCTCCATAGCTATAACCCATAATTTCCTTAGCTCTATCCCGCTCGAAAACATATTTTGAAAGTGACACGCTCATGACCTCGTCGTAGTATTTTATGTATAAATAATAATAATACTCATAACCATAAGATTAATAATAATATTAATCTTAATAATAATAATAATAATAATATTATTATATATATATAGAGAGAGATATCGAGAGATAGATGGATAAAATCATTCACAGAACCAGAAATCGATCGAGCTTTTATAATGTGGCCTGGATTTTGATCCCATGCGATCGCATGGAATATGTGAGGGGAACCCATGCGATCGCATTGTCCCTGGTGACAGCTCACATTATCTTGTTTTTTTGCTTGTCGACATATTTTTTTAATTATAAATATAATATATTTAATTTATATAATTAATTATATATTATATTAAATTCACATGCATAGCTGACTTGAAATTTTTGTTCCGATAAATCGTACGTTGTTACTCGACTTATGTCCCGGTTTCGATTTCTCGAATGTCCTTTCGTACGCTGAGAAAACTTGCATTTTACATTTCGTGACTCGTACCTTTGTTAAAATATAGTCTCAAATTATCAATAAACTATATCACTCAAAGTGTATCTTAAACTTTCTAGTGTTTTGGTCATTTACTTCTATAAATCATCGTCTCGTAGTATATACATATACATATATACATTTTCATTTTAAAATAGTGTTTTACTGTAGCAAAGTTTTTTTACTGTAGTAAATAGTGATTTTTGAAAACACTGTAGCTTTTCGGGTACTGTAGTAATTCAAAAATACTGTAGCAAATTAGTGTTTTACTGGTTCATCTTAAACGTTTTAGTTAACTTATCTAAATATCAATTGAATCAATAATCAAATGTTACTATCGTTTAATAAATAACTTGAAATCATATATATATATATATATATATATATATATATATATATATATATATATATATATATATATATGCACATTAAGTTATATATATATATATATATATATATATATATATATATATATATATATATATATATATATATATATATTGTTCGTGAATCTTCGAGAATAGTCAAAGAATAATTGATTACATGAATATAGTTCCAAAACTTTGAGACTCAACATTACAGACTTTGCTTATCGTGTCGGAAACATTAAATCATTTAAAGATAAAGTTTAAATTTGGTCAGAAATTTCCGGGTCATCACATGTAAGGTAGGTGATAGTGCTTCAAATGAACATATATTTAGTATCAATATCCTTCCAATATGTAAAGCTTTTAGTTACTATTGTTCTATTTTTATGTAATAATCGTTTAAATAAATAAGTGCGAAGACGAAAGACGAAAATGAAGATTTGAAGACGCAAATGACCAAAAAGCTAAAAAGTACAAAGTACAATCCAAGTTGTTCAATTTATTGATGAGAAACGTCTAAAAATTACAAGAGTACAAGTCGCGAAACGCAAAGTACAAGATATCTAAGCGTACGAAAGGACGTTCGAAAATCCGGAACTGAGACAACGGAGCTAAAAGTACAAGTCAACTATGCACAAGAATATTATATAATATATAAATATTTATATAAATTATATATAAATTATATATATTTATTAATTATGTCGACAAGCAAATGGCCAAAAAGTGGTGAGCTAGAATCTGAAGCTCCGCACTCGCGGAGCTGTAAGGCACAAAACCTCCGCCCTCGCGGAGCAGCCAAATTCAAAATCTGCCTATAAAAGGCACAAGCTTCTGCCGAATCCATTACCTCTGATCTATCTATCTTTATATTTATATTATAATAATTTTAATTTAAGATTAATAATAAATTATGGTTTAGTTGGGTTATTGTAAGAAATGTTTTACGGGTTTTAAGTCAGAACTCTGTCCGTGTATCGCTACGCGATAAATAATCACTGTAAGCTATGTTCTTCCTTTTTAAATTAATGTATCGTAACTAAGTTATTATTATGCTTATTTGAGCCGAAGTAATCGTGATGTGAGACTAAATATTAAGATGGGGTTATTGGATTTTGTACCATAATTAAGGTTTGGATAAAAGACCGACACTTGTGAACATTGGACTATTGACTATTAATAGGTAGGGGGTATTGTCTAATTGAATGACAACTCATTGGAACCTGTCGAACCTATCTTCAAATTAGTTAATCTAATAATTATTAAAATGATTATGTATGTCCTATTTAGTGACGTTTATACGACATCTTTTACAATCATTTAATTAATTATTCGGGTTGGGTAATTGATTATTCATTCTGATCAAGTGGGTAAATTAATATTCATATCTCATTAAAACAGGGGTAGATTACATACAATGATAATTGGTGTAATTGTTAACAAAGTATTAAAACCTTGGATTACACGCAGTAGATAACCTGGTGTAATTATTAACAAAGTATTAAAACCATGTTACAGTTCGAATCCCTAATTAGTTGGAATATTTGACTTCGAAAATAAGGTTAATTTGACGAGCATATTATAATTATGACCGATTGACTATTATGGGCAAAAGCCAGATAGGTATCAAATAAGCTAGGACAAAGGACAATTAACCCAGAGTAATAAATTAAAATCAAAACGTCAAACATCATGATTACGGAAGTTTAAATAAGCATAATTGTTTTATTTTATATCTCATCGTACTTTTATTTAATGTCATTTATTTATTGTCATTTTAAATATTGTTATTTAGTTTACGCATTTTAATTATCATCATTTATCTTTACGCTTTATTTAAAATCGACAAACCGGTCATTAAACGGTAAAACCCCCCTTTTATAATATTACTACTTATATAATTATATATATTTTATACAAATATAGTAGTTAAAAATATAGTACGTATCACTAGCTCCCTGTGAAACGAACCGGACTTACTAAAAATACAATACTCTACGATTAGGTACACTGCCTATAAGTGTTGTAGCAAGGTTTAGGTATATCCCATTCAATAAATAAATAAATAACTTGTGTAAAATTGTATCATATTTAATAGTATTTTGTAATAAAATATAATCTATTTCGTATACACCGCTGCACACATCAAGTATTTTTGGCGCCGCTGCCGGGGAACCGGCGAAACGCTATATTTTTACGCTATATTTTATTAAAACTATATTTTAAAAAAATATATTATTTCTTATTTCGTAAAAATATTTTGAATTTATAATAAGTGTTAAAAATAATAAAAAAACAAATAAATAATAATAATATATTTTTAAGATTTTGTATTTTTATTTTAAAATATAAGTTTGTTTTAATTTATATAAATTTTCTTTATAATATTTTGTAAAATTAAAAATCAAATAATAATTAATATATTAAAAATTGGGCCGAAACGGATTAAAATCCCAAGAGTTCCCTGGACTGCCTTATCATGCGATCACATGATCCTAGTGGGTAATATCCATGTGTTCGCATGGGACGCACTGACAGGCCTGATCCTTAAAACATTAATTACGCAGTAGGGTTTTTATAATTATTATTATTTAATTTAATTAGGGTTTGTATTAATTAATATATTTATATCTAGTTTTATTATTGTTTGTAATTTCAAGTTTATTTATTTGTGCTAATTATATAGAAAAATATAAAAATAGTATTTTTATATAAAATCTTATTTTTACCTTTTTTTATTTTATATTTTTTAGAGTTTGTATCTTTTTATCGTATCGTTTGTAATTATAGTTTTAAGTTTAGTTTTGCCGTAGTTATTTTATATTTCTAGAATTTTAGGCTTTGCCGTAAAATCCCTTAAGTGATTTTTCTTTAGATTAAGATTTAGACACTTTACGACTTCGCTTATCGTTTTTGTATTTAATAAATTTTAGTGTCTTTTTAAGTTATTGCCATTTTGGATTTAGAATTCCTTTAAGCTTTAATACCTTTAGACGTAAGTTTTAATTTTAAGTTTCGACGCTTTACTTTCGTTATATTATTTTTTGACTTTTTGTTTTTCGACGTTTGTTTTTCGACTCTTATTCTTCGACGCGCTTTTTCTTTTTTATTTCTACGCTCTAGTTTTTTTAAGACATAGAATTTTCTAAATTTTCTTTAAACTTCGACGAAAAAATTATTTTAAGCGGTTAAATTGATAGACATCCAAAATTTTCTGCTTCGTAGTAATAGTTGGATTTGTTAGTGGCTGAGTTGTGGATTTTCCAACTTAAAGGATCCTGGCTCCCTCCTGCATCTTTTGGCTATTCGAAACGTGGGTAAAAGCAGAAAAGTCTATTAATTTGATAGCTTATATAATTTTTTATCTTTATAACTAATAGGATATTCAGTGAATGCACCGAGCAAAACGTTCACCACCTTTCATACGTTCACCACCTTAACTCGATCAAGACATCTAGCTAATATTGCCGCTGTTGATTTTTCTTTAGAATTATCATCTAGTCGAACAAGTACTCCAATTCAAATTTTCGATAATCCATTTTTTGAACCCGATTTCACTATCGAGAACCCGGAGGATATTCAAGAACAATTCCAAGATCCTGAACCACTAATTATTCCTCCTGAACCACAAACCGTTAAATCAGAATCCTCTAGTGATTCGTATTAAACAAATTCAATTATGAAAGTAACTGAACCTCTAAGTATGGAAGATCGAATGAGAGCCACACGCACTGTAGTGACCCGAACTTTTTCATGTTTATATATATTAATTGAGATTGATATTTACATGATTAAATGTTTTCAACATGTTAAGCAATCAAACTTGTTAAGACTTGATTAATTGAAATATGTTTCATATAGACAATTGACCACCCAAGTTGACCGGTGATTCACGAACGTTAAAACTTGTAAAAACTATATGATGACATATATATGGATATATATATAGTTAACATGATACTATGATAAGTAAACATATCATTAAGTATATTAACAATGAACTACATATGTAAAAACAAGACTACTAACTTAATGATTTTTAAACGAGACATATATGTAACGATTATCGTTATAAAGACATTTAATGTATATATATCATATTAAGAGATATTCATACATGATAATATCATGATAATATAATAATTTAAAATCTCATTTGATATTATAAACATTGGGTTAACAACATTTAACAAGATCGTTAACCTAAAGGTTTCAAAACAACACTTACATGTAACGACTAACGATGACTTAACGACTCAGTTAAAATGTATATACATGTAGTGTTTTAATATGTATTTATACACTTTTGAAAGACTTCAATACACTTATCAAAATACTTCTACTTAACAAAAATGCTTACAATTACATCCTCGTTCAGTTTCATCAACAATTCTACTCGTATGCACCCGTATTAGTACTCGTACAATACACAGCTTTTAGATGTATGTACTATTGGTATATACACTCCAATGATCAGCTCTTAGCAGCCCATGTGAGTCACCTAACACATGTGGGAACCATCATTTGGCAACTAGCATGAAATATCTCATAAAATTACAAAAATATGAGTAATCATTCATGACTTATTTACATGAAAACAAAATTACATATCCTTTATATCTAATCCATACACCAACAACCAAAAACACCTACAAACACTTTCATTCTTCAATTTTATTCATCTAATTGATCTCTCTCAAGTTCTATCTTCAAGTTCTAAGTGTTCTTCATATATTCTACAAGTTCTAGTTACATAAAATCAAGAATACTTTCAAGTTTGCTAGCTCACTTCCAATCTTGTAAGGTGATCATCCAACCTCAAGAAATCTTTGTTTCTTACAGTAGGTTATCATTCTAATACAAGGTAATAATCATATTCAAACTTTGGTTCAATTTCTATAACTATAACAATCTTATTTCAAGTGATGATCTTACTTGAACTTGTTTTCGTGTCATGATTCTGCTTCAAGAACTTCGAGCTATCCAAGGATCCGTTGAAGCTGGATCCGTTGAAGCTAGATCCATTTTTCACTTTTCCAGTAGGTTTATCCAAGGAACTTAAGGTAGTAATGATGTTCATAACATCATTCAATTCATACATATAAAGCTATCTTATTCGAAGGTTTAAACTTGTAATCACTAGAACAAAGTTTAGTTAATTCTAAACTTGTTCGCAAACAAAAGTTAATCCTTCTAACTTGACTTTTAAAATCAACTAAACACATGTTCTATATCTATATGATATGCTAACTTAATGATTTAAAACCTGGAAACACGAAAAACACCGTAAAACCGGATTTACGCCGTCGTAGTAACACCGCGGGCTGTTTTGGGTTAGTTAATTAAAAACTATGATAAACTTTGATTTAAAAGTTGTTATTCTGAGAAAATGATTTTTATTATGAACATGAAACTATATCCAAAAATTATGGTTAAACTCAAAGTGGAAGTATGTTTTCTAAAATGGTCATCTAGACGTCGTTCTTTCGACTGAAATGACTACCTTTACAAAAACGACTTGTAACTTATTTTTCCGACTATAAACCTATAATTTTTCTGTTTAGATTCATAAAATAGAGTTCAATATGAAATCATAGCAATTTGATTCACTCAAAACGGATTTAAAATGAAGAAGTTATGGGTAAAACAAGATTGGATAATTTTTCTCATTTTAGCAACGTGAAAATTTGTAACAAATCTATTCCAACCATAACTTAATCAACTTGTATTGTATATTATGTAATCTTGGGATACCATAGACACGTATACAATGTTTCAACCTATCATGTCGACACATCTATATATATTTTGGAACAACCATAGACACTCTATATGTGAATGTTGGAGTTAGCTATACAGGGTTGAGGTTGATTCCAAAATATATATAGTTTGAGTTGTGATCAATACTGAGATACGTATACACTGGGTTGTGGATTGATTCAAGATAATATTTATCGATTTATTTCTGTACATCTAACTGTGGACAACTAGTTGTAGGTTACTAACGAGGACAGCTGACTTAATAAACTTAAAACATCAAAATATATTAAAAGTATTGTAAATATATTTTGAACATACTTTGATATATATGTATATATTGTTATAGGTTCGTGAATCAACCAGTGGCCAAGTCTTACTTCCCGACGAAGTAAAAATCTGTGAAAGTGAGTTATAGTCCCACTTTTAAAATCTAATATTTTTGGGATGAGAATACATGCAGGTTTTATAAATGATTTACAAAATAGACACAAGTACGTGAAACTACATTCTATGGTTGAATTATCGAAATCGAATATGCCCCTTTTTATTAAGTCTGGTAATCTAAGAATTAGGGAACAGACACCCTAATTGACGCGAATCCTAAAGATAGATCTATTGGGCCTAACAAACCCCATCCAAAGTACCGGATGCTTTAGTACTTCGAAATTTATATCATATCCGAAGGGTGTCCCGGAATGATGGGGATATTCTTATATATGCATCTTGTTAATGTCGGTTACCAGGTGTTCACCATATGAATGATTTTTATCTCTATGTATGGGATGTGTATTGAAATATGAAATCTTGTGGTCTATTATTATGATTTGATATGTATAGGTTAAACCTATATCTCACCAACATTTTTGTTGACGTTTTAAGCATGTTTATTCTCAGGTGATTATTAAGAGTTTCCGCTGTCGCATACTTAAATAAGGACGAGATTTGGAGTCCATGCTTGTATGATGTTGTGTAAAAACTGCATTCAAGAAACTTATTTTGTTATAACATATTTGTATTGTAAATCATTATGTAATGGTCGTGTGTAAACATGATATTTTAGATTATCATTATTTGATAATCTACGTAAAGCTTTTTAAACCTTTATTGATGAAATAAAGGTTATGGTTTGTTTTAAAATGAATGCAGTCTTTGAAAAATGTCTCATATAGAGATCAAAACCTCGCAACGAAATCAATTAATATGGAACGTTTTTAATCAATAAGAACGGGACATTTCAGTTGGTATCCGAGCGTTGGTCTTAGAGAACCAGAATTTTGCATTAGTGTGTCTTATCGAGTTTGTTAGGATGCATTAGTGAGTCTGGACTTCGACCGTGTTTACTTGAAAAATGATTGCTTAACAAATTTTGTTGGAAACTATATATTTTTAACATGTGAATATTATGTGATATATTAATCTCTTAACGCGTTTGATATTATGTGATAGATGTCTACCTCTAGAACAAGTCCCATTGACTCACCTAATAATAATGAAGAGTCAAATGTAAATTGGAATGATTCGTGGACTGATTCACAAGTTCCCGAAGAGGAACCGGAAGAAGAGTCAGAACCGGAAGAAGAATCGGAACCGGAAGAAGAATCGGAACCGGAAGAAGAATCGGAACCGGATGAAGAAATAGAACCGGTGGGGGAAATAATAAAATAGTTAAGTAAAAGAAAATCCTCAACCAACCGACCAAGGTTAATTATGGTCAATGGTGTTTCCGCCAAGGAAGCAAAATATTGGGAGGATTACCAATTCTCCGATGAATCGGATTCCGACGAGAATTCCGATGATGTTATAGAAATTACCCCAACTGAATTTAAAAAGGCAAAAGAAAATAATAAGGGAAAGGGCATAAAAATAGAGAAATCTAATTCCAACCCCGATGAACTTTATATATATCGTCAACCCCCGAAGTCCTTAAGTTGTAATAATGACCCGGGAACCTCTAAACCACCAGATTTTTCTAAACCAATGTGGAAAACGACGGCTCGTATTAGGGGAACATCATATATCCCTAGAAACTTGGCAAAACGAACCAAAACCGAAGAAGAAGAAGAAGAAGAAGAAGAAGCAAGCGAGTCGGAATAAGATAGTTGTATTCGTGTGGTGTAATATATGTAATATAGCGTGCTTATGCTTTATGATATATGTAAAAATTGCTTGTATTAATAAGTATTTTTTTTATGAATCTAACTCTTGTCTATTTTACAGTATAAAAACACAAAATGGATAGACAACCCAATATTTTAAGAGACCTACCCGGAGACATGATTGATGAAATCTTGTCTAGAGTCGGTCAGAATTCTTCGGCACAACTATTTAAGGCGAGATCAGTTTGTAAGACATTCGAAGAACGTTCCAAGAATGCCTTGGTTTATAAAAGGCTTTCGTTCGAAAGATGGGGGATATCACATTGGGAAATCCATAAGTTACGATGTGTTTACTTTGACGCATATATTGCGGGGAACCCAAATGCTATTTTACGCAATGGGTTAAGAAATTATTTTGACTCAATATATCCGAATATTGGACTTCGTGATTTAGAAAAAGCGGCTAACATGCAACATAAAGAAGCATGTTATGCTTACGGATTAGTAATGTTCGCTTCTCACCAAAGTGAGAACAAGAACATCGGCCTACAACTATTAAACAAAATGTTCCCACAAGTGACGGAGTCGGTAATTGGGGTAAGAAATGAGGTTTTTAGATTGTTACGGGACTGTTGGACATTACGTAACCCTCGTCCCTTTGACGACGTTACAACACGCTGTCTTATCAACGGCCATAACGGTTATGTTCCACAAGACCAAGGATGGGAAGTAGTCCTAGTAAAACCAGAATGCATGACTTGTTTCTGGACGTATGAATTACGTGTCTTTATTGTCTTTGCTGAACGACTTGTGTACTAGCTAGAATTATCTTCACAACTATCTTGTATCAAAGTTATTGTGTGCTATATTTCATGCTTTATGAAAAATAAGCGGTATTGTAAGTTTGTAAAATATTGTATAAAAGTTTGAACGCGAAATATTATTATAATCAGTTTTTCATATAGAATTGTAGTAGTTGAATTGTATATTAGCTACTAAGTATGAACTTAACGGGTAGGTACTACCCGAATTTAAACTTATAAAACGCTAATATGAAGAAAAAGCTTTTATAAATGAGTTCATATTATGCTACGAAATACTATTAACTACTCTTAATATTCTGTATGATTAACTTGTTCCATTTGACTATTTTTAAGGAAATGGCACCGACTACTCGACACACCGTGAATATGAATGAAGAGGAATTCCGTACTTTTCTAGCTTCAAACATAGCCGCAGTACAGGCTGCGCTACATACCAACAATAACCTTGGATCTAGCAGTACAGGAAATCGTGTAGGATGCACCTACAAAGAATTCACTGCCTGTAAACCTTTGGAATTTGATGGAACCGAAGGACCGATCGGATTGAAACGGTGGACCGAGAAGGTCGAATCGGTGTTTGCCATAAGTAAGTGTACTGAAGAGGACAAAGTGAAGTACGCTACGCATACCTTCACAGGTTCTGCGTTAACATGGTGGAATACCTATCTAGAGCAAGTGGGACAAGACGATGCGTACGCACTACCGTGGTCAGCATTCAAGCACTTGATGAACGAGAAGTACCGTCCCAGAACCGAGGTCAATAAGCTCAAGACAGAACTTAGAGGGTTACGAACCCAAGGATTTGATATTACCACGTATGAAAGACGATTCACAGAATTGTGCCTATTGTGTCCGGGAGCATTCGAAGATGAGGAAGAGAAGATCGATGCGTTTGTGAAAGGATTACCGGAAAGAATCCAAGAAGATATAAGTTCACACGAGCCCGCCTCCATACAACAGGCATGTAGAATGGCTCACAAACTAGTGAACCAGATTGAAGAAAGGATTAAAGAACAGACTGCTGAAGAGGCCAATGTGAAGCAAGTCAAAAGAAAGTGGGAGGAAAATGGTGATAAGAATCACCAATATAACAACAGCAGCAATTACAACAATAATCGCAACAATTATCCCAACAATCGCAACATCAATCGCAACTACAACAAACGGCCCAACAACAACAACAACAACAACAGCAGCAACTACAACAATCATCCCAATAACAATAATAACCGCAACAACAACAACAATCAGAAGCAGCTATGCCAATGGTGTGAAAAGTATCACTCGGGGTTCTGCACCAAATTTTGCAACAAGTGTAAAAGAAATGGTCATAGCGCAGCGAAGTGTGAGGTCTACGGACCAGGGGTTAATAGAACGAAAGGAACAAATGGTGTCGGAACGAGTAATGGCAGAGCAAGTAGTGTCGGAGCAAGTTATGCCAATGTAGTTTGTTATAAATGTGGAAAACCGGGCCACATTATTAGAAATTACCAGAACCAGGAGAACACGAATGGACAAGGCCGCGGAAGAGTTTTCAATATTAATGCGGCAGAGGCACAGGAAGACCCGGAGCTTGTTACGGGTACGTTTCTTATTGACAATAAACCTGCTTACGTTTTATTTGATTCGGGTGCGGATAGAAGCTATATGAGTAGAGATTTTTGTGCTAAATTAAGTTGTCCATTGACGCCTTTGGATAGTAAATTTTTACTCGAATTAGCAAATGGTAAATTAATTTCAGCAGATAATATATGTCGGAATCGAGAAGTTAAACTGGTTAGCGAAACATTTAAGATTGATTTGATACCAGTAGAGTTAGGGAGTTTTGATGTGATAATCGGTATGGACTGGTTGAAAGAAGTGAAAGCAGAGATCGTTTGTTACAAAAATGCAATTCGCATTATACGAGAAAAAGGAAAACCCTTAATGGTGACCGGAGAAAAGGGCAACACGAAGCTACATCTTATTAGTAATTTGAAGGCACAAAAACTAATAAGAAAAGGTTGCTATGCTGTTCTAGCACACGTCGAGAAAGTACAAACTGAAGAAAAGAGCATCAATGATGTTCCCGTTGCAAAAGAATTTCCCGATGTATTTCCGAAAGAATTACCGGGATTACCCCCACATCGATCCGTTGAATTTCAAATAGATCTTGTACCAGGAGCTGCACCAATAGCTCGTGCTCCTTACAGACTCGCACCCAGCGAGATGAAAGAACTGCAAAGCCAATTACAAGAACTTTTAGAGCGTGGTTTCATTCGACCAAGCACATCACCGTGGGGAGCTCCTGTTTTGTTTGTCAAGAAGAAAGATGGTACATTCAGGTTGTGTATCGACTGCCGAGAGTTAAACAAACTTACCATCAAGAACTGCTACCCACTACCGAGAATCGACGACTTATTTGATCAACTACAAGGCTCTTCTGTTTATTCAAAGATTGACTTACGTTCCGGGTATCATCAAATGCGGGTGAAAGAAGATGATATTCCAAAGACTGCTTTCAGAACATGTTACGGTCATTACGAATTTATGGTCATGCCGTTTGGTTTAACTAATGCACCAGCTGTGTTCATGGACCTTATGAACCGAGTGTGTGGACCATACCTTGACAAGTTTGTCATTGTTTTCATTGATGACATACTTATTTACTCAAAGAATGACCAAGAACACGGTGAACATTTGAGAAAGGTGTTAGAAGTATTGAGGAAGGAAGAATTGTACGCTAAGTTTTCAAAGTGTGCATTTTGGTTGGAAGAAGTTCAATTCCTAGGTCACATAGTGAATAAAGAAGGTATTAAGGTGGATCCGGCAAAGATAGAAACTGTTGAAAAGTGGAAAACCCCGAAAACTCCGAAACACATACGCCAGTTTTTAGGACTAGCTGGTTACTACAGAAGGTTCATCCAAGACTTTTCCAGAATAGCAAAACCCTTGACTGCATTAACGCATAAAGGGAAGAAATTTGAATGGAATGATGAACAAGAGAAAGCGTTTCAGTTATTGAAGAAAAAGCTAACTACGGCACCTATATTGTCATTGCCTGACGGGAATGATGATTTTGTGATTTATTGTGACGCATCAAAGCAAGGTCTCGGTTGTGTATTAATGCAACGAACGAAGGTGATTGCTTATGCGTCTAGGCAATTGAAGATTCACGAACAAAACTATACGACGCATGATTTGGAATTAGGCGCGGTTGTTTTTGCATTAAAGACTTGGAGGCACTACTTATATGGGGTCAAAAGTATTATATATACCGACCACAAAAGTCTTCAACACATATTTAATCAGAAACAACTGAATATGAGGCAGCGTAGGTGGATTGAATTGTTGAATGATTACGACTTTGAGATTCGTTACCACCCGGGGAAGGCAAATGTGGTAGCCGATGCCTTGAGTAGGAAGGACAGAGAACCCATTCGAGTAAAATCTATGAATATAATGATTCATAATAACCTTACTACTCAAATAAAGGAGGCGCAACAAGGAGTTTTAAAAGAGGGAAATTTAAAGGATGAAATACCCAAAGGATCGGAGAAGCATCTTAATATTCGGGAAGACGGAACCCGGTATAGGGCTGAAAGGATTTGGGTACCAAAATTTGGAGATATGAGAGAAATGGTACTTAGAGAAGCTCATAAAACCAGATACTCAATACATCCTGGAACGGGGAAGATGTACAAGGATCTCAAGAAACATTTTTGGTGGCCGGGTATGAAAGCCGATGTTGCTAAATACGTAGGAGAATGTTTGACGTGTTCTAAGGTCAAAGCTGAGCATCAGAAACCATCAGGTCTACTTCAACAACCCGAAATCCCAGAATGGAAATGGGAAAACATTACCATGGATTTCATCACTAAATTGCCAAGGACTGCAAGTGGTTTTGATACTATTTGGGTAATAGTTGATCGTCTCACCAAATCAGCACACTTCCTGCCAATAAGAGAAGATGACAAGATGGAGAAGTTAGCACGACTGTATTTGAAGGAAGTCGTCTCCAGACATGGAATACCAATCTCTATTATCTCTGATAGGGATGGCAGATTTATTTCAAGATTTTGGCAGACATTACAGCAAGCATTAGGAACTCATCTAGACATGAGTACTGCCTATCATCCACAAACTGATGGGCAGAGCGAAAGGACAATACAAACGCTTGAAGACATGCTACGAGCATGTGTTATTGATTTCGGAAACAGTTGGGATCGACATCTACCGTTAGCAGAATTTTCCTACAACAACAGCTACCATTCAAGCATTGAGATGGCGCCGTTTGAAGCACTTTATGGTAGAAAGTGCAGGTCTCCGATTTGTTGGAGTGAAGTGGGGGATAGACAGATTACGGGTCCGGAGATTATACAAGAAACTACCGAGAAGATCATCCAAATTCAACAACGATTGAAAACCGCCCAAAGTCGACAAAAGAGCTACGCTGACATTAAAAGAAAAGATATAGAATTTGAAATTGGAGAGATGGTCATGCTTAAAGTTGCACCTTGGAAAGGCGTTGTTCGATTTGGTAAACGAGGGAAATTAAATCCAAGGTATATTGGACCATTCAAGATTATTGATCGTGTCGGACCAGTAGCTTACCGACTTGAGTTACCTCAACAACTCGCGGCTGTACATAACACTTTCCACGTCTCGAATTTGAAGAAATGTTTTGCTAAAGAAGATCTCACTATTCTGTTAGATGAAATCCAAATCAACGAAAAACTCCAATTCATCGAAGAACCCGTCGAAATAATGGATCGTGAGGTTAAAAGACTAAAGCAAAATAAGATACCAATTGTTAAGGTTCGATGGAATGCTCGTAGAGGACTCGAGTTCACCTGGGAGTGTGAAGATCAGATGAAGAAGAAATACCCGCATCTATTTCCAGAAGATTCATCAACACCTTCAACAGCTTAAAATTTCGGGACGAAATTTATTTAACGGGTAGGTACTGTAGTGACCCGAACTTTTTCATGTTTATATATATTAATTGAGATTGATATTTACATGATTAAATGTTTTCAACATGTTAAGCAATCAAACTTGTTAAGACTTGATTAATTGAAATATGTTTCATATAGACAATTGACCACCCAAGTTGACCGGTGATTCACGAACGTTAAAACTTGTAAAAACTATATGATGACATATATATGGATATATATATAGTTAACATGATACTATGATAAGTAAACATATCATTAAGTATATTAACAATGAACTACATATGTAAAAACAAGACTACTAACTTAATGATTTTTAAACGAGACATATATGTAACGATTATCGTTGTAAAGACATTTAATGTATATATATCATATTAAGAGATATTCATACATGATAATATCATGATAATATAATAATTTAAAATCTCATTTGATATTATAAACATTGGGTTAACAACATTTAACAAGATCGTTAACCTAAAGGTTTCAAAACAACACTTACATGTAACGACTAACGATGACTTAACGACTCAGTTAAAATGTATATACATGTAGTGTTTTAATATGTATTTATACACTTTTGAAAGACTTCAATACACTTATCAAAATACTTCTACTTAACAAAAATGCTTACAATTACATCCTCGTTCAGTTTCATCAACAATTCTACTCGTATGCACCCGTATTCGTACTCGTACAATACACAGCTTTTAGATGTATGTACTATTGGTATATACACTCCAATGATCAGCTCTTAGCAGCCCATGTGAGTCACCTAACACATGTGGGAACCATCATTTGGCAACTAGCATGAAATATATCATAAAATTACAAAAATATGAGTAATCATTCATGACTTATTTACATGAAAACAAAATTACATATCCTTTATATCTAATCCATACACCAACGACCAAAAACACCTACAAACACTTTCATTCTTCAATTTTATTCATCTAATTGATCTCTCTCAAGTTCTATCTTCAAGTTCTAAGTGTTCTTCATATATTCTACAAGTTCTAGTTACATAAAATCAAGAATACTTTCAAGTTTGCTAGCTCACTTCCAATCTTGTAAGGTGATCATCCAACCTCAAGAAATCTTTTTTTCTTACAGTAGGTTATCATTCTAATACAAGGTAATAATCATATTCAAACTTTGGTTCAATTTCTATAACTATAACAATCTTATTTCAAGTGATGATCTTACTTGAACTTGTTTTCGTGTCATGATTCTGCTTCAAGAACTTCGAGCCATCCAAGGATCCGTTGAAGCTAGATCCATTTTTCACTTTTCCAGTAGGTTTATCCAAGGAAATTAAGGTAGTAATGATGTTCATAACATCATTCAATTCATACATATAAAGCTATCTTATTCGAAGGTTTAAACTTGTAATCACTAGAACAAAGTTTAGTTAATTCTAAACTTGTTCGCAAACAAAAGTTAATCCTTCTAACTTGACTTTTAAAATCAACTAAACACATGTTCTATATCTATATGATATGCTAACTTAATGATTTAAAACCTGGAAACACGAAAAACACCGTAAAACCGGATTTACGCCGTCGTAGTAACACCGCGGGCTGTTTTGGGTTAGTTAATTAAAAACTATGATAAACTTTGATTTAAAAGTTGTTATTCTGAGAAAATGATTTTTATTATGAACATGAAACTATATCCAAAAATTATGGTTAAACTCAAAGTGGAAGTATGTTTTCTAAAATGGTCATCTAGACGTCGTTCTTTCGACTGAAATGACTACCTTTACAAAAACGACTTGTAACTTATTTTTCCGACTATAAACCTATAATTTTTCTGTTTAGATTCATAAAATAGAGTTCAATATGAAATCATAGCAATTTGATTCACTCAAAACGGATTTAAAATGAAGAAGTTATGGGTAAAACAAGATTGGATAATTTTTCTCATTTTAGCTACGTGAAAATTTGTAACAAATCTATTCCAACCATAACTTAATCAACTTGTATTGTATATTATGTAATCTTGAGATACCATAGACACGTATACAATGTTTCAACCTATCATGTCGACACATCTATATATATTTCGGAACAACCATAGACACTCTATATGTGAATGTTGGAGTTAGCTATACAGGGTTGAGGTTGATTCCAAAATATATATAGTTTGAGTTGTGATCAATACTGAGATACGTATACACTGGGTCGTGGATTGATTCAAGATAATATTTATCGATTTATTTCTGTACATCTAACTGTGGACAACTAGTTGTAGGTTACTAACGAGGACAGCTGACTTAATAAACTTAAAACATCAAAATATATTAAAAGTATTGTAAATATATTTTGAACATACTTTGATATATATGTATATATTGTTATAGGTTCGTGAATCAACCAGTGTCCAAGTCTTACTTCCCGACGAAGTAAAAATCTGTGAAAGTGAGTTATAGTCCCACTTTTAAAATCTAATATTTTTGGGATGAGAATACATGCAGGTTTTATAAATGATTTACAAAATATACACAAGTACGTGAAACTACATTCTATGGTTGAATTATCGAAATCGAATATGCCCCTTTTTATTAAGTCTGGTAATCTAAGAATTAGGGAACAGACACCCTAATTGACGCGAATCCTAAAGATAGATCTATTGGGCCTAACAAACCCCATCCAAAGTACCGGATGCTTTAGTACTTCGAAATTTATATCATATCCGAAGGGTGTCCCGGAATGATGGGGATATTCTTATATATGCATCTTGTTAATGTCGGTTACCAGGTGTTCACCATATGAATGATTTTTATCTCTATGTATGGGATGTGTATTGAAATATGAAATCTTGTGGTCTATTATTATGATTTGATATATATAGGTTAAACCTATATCTCACCAACATTTTTGTTGACGTTTTAAGCATGTTTATTCTCAGGTGATTATTAAGAGTTTCCGCTGTCGCATACTTAAATAAGGACGAGATTTGGAGTCCATGCTTGTATGATGTTGTGTAAAAACTGCATTCAAGAAACTTATTTTGTTATAACATATTTGTATTGTAAATCATTATGTAATGGTCGTGTGTAAACAGGATATTTTAGATTATCATTATTTGATAATCTACGTAAAGCTTTTTAAACCTTTATTGATAAAATAAAGGTTATGGTTTGTTTTAAAATGAATGCAGTCTTTGAAAAACGTCTCATATAGAGGTCAAAACCTCGCAACGAAATCAATTAATATGGAACGTTTTTAATCAATAAGAACGGGACATTTCACGCACTGGCTAAGGTCACGCCATTATTAAGCCAGACAATAATGCGCTTATGAAATCAAAGGATAAATCCTACACATGGTAACTAATCAATGCCAATATAATGGTACGCCAAAAGAAGATCCAAACGAACATCTTCTAACCTTTAATAGGATCTGTACTCTATTTAAAATCAGAGAAGTTGAGGATGAATAGATCTATCTCATGTTGTTTCCCTGGACTTTAAAGGGAGAAGCCAAAGATTGGTTAGAATCGTTACCTGAAGGGGCAATTGATACATGATATGTTTTAGTTGAGAAATTTCTTAAAAGATTCTTTCCGGCATCTAAAGCCGTGAGACTTCAAGGAGAAATTGTTACGTTCACGCAAAAGCTAAATGAAACATTATATGAGGCATGGACAAGATTCGAAAAGTTGTTGAGAGGATGTCCTCAGCATGGTTTAGACACTTATCAAGTTGTACAAATATTCTACCAAGGTGTCGACGTTGCTACACAAAAAGACATCGACATAGCAGCTGGTGGTTCCATTATGAAGAAAAGTGCAACCGAAGCTCACAAAATCATTGATAACACAGCCTCCCACTCGCATGAGTGGCATCAAGAAAAAGATATTTTTCGTTCATCTAAAGTGGCTAGAGTCGATTCTAGCCATGACTTTGATTCTGTTTCCGCAAAAATAGATGCTTTCGAGAGACGAATGGAAAAGATGACTAAAGATATTCACGCAATACGAATCAGTTGTGAGCAATACGGTGGACCACACTTAACGAAAGATTGTCACATTGAGCAAACGATGGAACAACGAGAGAATGTTTCCTACATGAACCAAAGGCCGGAAAATAATTATCAAAATAATTATCAACCGCCAAGGCCAAACTTCAATCGAAATCAAAACATTCTTTACAATCCAAATGGGCCAAACAATAACTCGTACAACCAACAAGGCCCGAATAACCAACCAACTCAAAACAACACTTTCAGTCAACAAAGACCTGGCTTGTATAAACCACCACAACAAATCGAAGAGAAAAAGCCAAATCTGGAAGAAATGATGGAAAGGCTAATGGAATCTCAAACACAATTTATTACATCTCAAACCCAAACAAATGAGAGATTTGATTAGTCATTAAGAACTCAACAAGCTTCCATTTTGAATCTAGAAAAACACTTAGGTACTCTTGCTAGCATGATGAGTGAGAGGGAACAAGGAAAGCTATCGAGTGATACTGAAGTAAATCCTCTAAATGAGAATGTTAATATGGTATCAACGAATTCTGAAAAACCAGCATCAGAAGATGGGAAGGTTTTAGATGTGAGTAACAATGAAGAAGTTACAACACCACCACCACCCGAGTATGTAAAGCCAGTGGTGACACCATACAGACCACCCATCCCATTTCCAAGAAAAGGAGTTGAGTATAAGCAAGTAATAGGTAATAAAGTTTGTGATACCTTTGGAAAAAAAGAAGAAGAATAAGAAGGTACAAGAAACAAAAACCGTAAAAATAAACCCGGTGAAGACAGTTCCACCAAAACTTCCACCAAGGTTGGGTGATCCGGGTGAATTTATTGTTCCTTGTCTACTTATTGATTGTGTCATGTATGATGCACTAGCAGATTTAGGTGCGAGTGTGAGTGTTATGCCTCTTTCATTATATAAGAGATTAGAAGTAGGTGAGTTAAGTCCAACGGAAATGAGTGTTCGACTCTTTGATCAAACCATTAAGCACCCAGTTGGAATTGCTGACAACCTACCCGTTCAAGTGGGTAATTTAACCTTTTTAGTCGAATTTATTGTCATTGACATAGAAGAGGACTCAAACATTCCTCTAATTTTAGGTCGACCATTCTTAGCGTCCACCGGGGCGTTATTTGATGTAAGAAAAGGTAGAATGACACTTAGTAATGATGAAAAATCGATCACCTTTGTGAGTCGAAAGTCTAAATCTCCACCAACCAAAACCGTTGAACCGATAAAAATGATCGATGAAAAGCATATTGTTTTACCAACTCCAACGGTAGTGTTTAGCAATAATAAAACGCCTAAGTGTGGGGAAGATGAAGTAACACCTAATGATGACTTGATATCAAAGAACCCCGTTGTTGATGACCCCGTTATTAATAGTTCAATGAAGAAACTTATTAAATGGATTCGCGATGCTAGAACCAAGGGGAACTTTAAGTTATGTAACCGGTTAGTATCCAATCTATCGCCTAATGAAAAGGCGAAACTAGTTGAATTTGTGAATATTACACAGGAATCCGACCAATGGCTTAAAGCAAAAGTCACAGATATGCAAGTTGATTATGGTCCAAAAGAAATTGACGATGAAGTTAATCACAATTTCGACACCACAGCTACTTAAGTGTGGGGAGATTCAAATGTTCTAAAAAGAAAACGTTGTTTAGAGTTAGTTGTTCTGTTATCATGTAGTTCCGAGAATGGAATCTGATTGGTCTTTTTCACTAGCAGACAATAAAGAACTAATTTTCTCCCCCCATTCTGAATTTTTGTTTTGTAGGTTTTGTATGAAATTAATTTGCATTTTTAAATTTAATTTTTGTGTGATTTTATAAAAACAAAAATTACTTTATTTCATTAAGTTTAAAAAATGATTTCTAAAATTCATCGTAAGTTGAAGACTAGGTCATGGAACCGAAATTGCTTTACCCGAGGGCGGGGCGAAAAATTTTATTATCATTATTTTAATATTATTGATCTAAAGTATACCAAAAAAATTAAAAAATCCAAAAATCTTTGCTTTTAAAACAATCGCTTTAAAAACGACAAATTTTTAATTTGGTCGAGGGACGGACTAGGTAAACATACCGAAACTACCTAAAGTAAAAAGAAACAAAATTTTAAAAAATTATTCATTTAAATTATTTTAATAAATAAATATTTTATAAAAAAAATATAATAAAAATATTATGTATGTTTGTAGTTTATCTTATGTACAAAACAGGGTAAAACAGCGCACTTTCAAAGACTAACATTAAGTTCAGCAAAAGCTACTAATTTTGACGACAAGACGCAAAATATCAAATGTGATATAAAATAATATGTTTGCAAACTCGGTATTTTAATCACTTTTCTACATTAATCACCCTCATGAATTTATAATTATAGTCTGATTTCATGCAAATGAGGGCATTGCATGATCTCAAGTGTGGGGAAGGGTTATAAATTCTCTCGGGTTTACACTTAGTTTAATTGCCAAATTTTGTGAAAATTTGAAAATTTTTCAACTAAATGTATTCAAAATCATGTTTATACATATTTATGAACGATAAAACTAGGTGTTAATGCTGAAATTATTGTTACCTCGGAGAGAACATAAATGGAGAAACAACCCAAAATGCTTGAATTCATTTAAAATAGAATAGAAGAGAATAAAAAGGCAAAGAAAAGAATAAATAAAAGCTAAGTGTGGGAAGAATGCACCAAGTTCTTTTAAACAGATATCACATATTTTTTTACAAGATTATTGCAGGTACTTTTGTTTTGGACGATACTAATTAGTTTTACCTAATTTACTGTAATATATTTGAAAGAAAGATGGATCTACACGATGAATCAATTCCATCATTAAAAGGAAGTAAAGTCTTCCGAAAAAGACATGCGCTTCTTGATTTCGGTCAGGAAGTTGTCATCCAGACCAGCTGTAGGTTGACGAAAAATCTAGAAAAGTCATCTCTAAAATCAGTAGGAAATCCACGGACCTCAGCATCAAACAGGGTCGCCAAGTGGTCAGACTTATCCTAACCATGAGAGGATCTGTTTTGTAAAATGGGGAGGGCGCCGTGCAAATTAGCTTGATAAGACTAATGAATCAGACCCCCAGAAAGGATAATCTCCTTAAAGATTAAAAATCAGCTTTTAAGCCTGATATTACTCAATTCTTGAGATTGACTTTAAAGATTGAGAATTACAAACTTATGGAATTCGATGATATCTAAACTCGAGCTTGAACGAGAAAATATTTTGATCAAAATTAAAATCGATTTGTTTTCTGAAAACCTATTTTCAATGCATTCATTACCATTGAACGTAAAATCCTAAGAATTCACCGAAATTCATTAGGTCACCTGAACCAAATCAGGTGTCAACCGTAAGAACGGTGGTTGCATAGCATGGTCGAAGACAGGACCTTGTGCCAGACCGAAAAATTATAGGGTGATCTTTACTTTTGCTCCTACAAAGGATAGTAATTGCATCCGACACGTTGTGGACCATGAACATCTGCATGTCATTAGACATTTCCTTAACAGTTGCTTGTTCAACGCTTTCCTTTACAACCGGACGGTAGTTTACCGAAAGGTAATATACAGAACAAGTATACTGGACGTGTGCTTTCCTAATATAAGGATTAGCAAGTGGGTGACACAAAACCACAAGTTTTGAGCTAAAATTTTAAAATCTGAAACCCACAAAACCCACAAAAACATTTTGCAAACACCGGTGAAGGGTTATTCCGGAAAAATTATCTAGGGTAAAAGCTAGAATGAATTTTCAAAAGATCAAATGTTTTCATAAAGATCCAATTTCTTAAAAGATCTAAATTTTCATAGTCATGTGGGACTGTAAACCACATCGTTACTATCATTGTTCATACCGCCGTATCAAAATCACTGATGTATAAAGTGTGAGAATAAAAAAAGTGATTCGAGTAAATTGTGATTTTATTTCAAGTTCTGTATTGCTTGAGGACAAGCAACGTTCAAGTGTGGGGATATTTGATAGTGCTCCAAATGAACATATATTTAGTATCAATATCCTTCCAATATGTAAACCTTTTAGTTACTATTGTTCTATTTTTATGTAATAATCGTTTAAATAAATAAGTGCGAAGATGAAAGACAAAAATGAAGATTTGAAGACGCAAATGACTAAAAAGCTAAAAAGTACAAAGTACAATCCAAGTGGTTCAATTTATTGATGAGAAACGTCTAAAAATTACAAGAGTACAAGTCGCGAAACGCAAAGTACAAGATATCTAAGCGTACGAAAGGACGTTCGAAAATCCAGAACCGAGACATGAACTGAGCATCAACGCACGAGTCAACAGAGCTAAAAGTACAAGTCAACTATGCACAAGAATATAATATAATATATAAATAATTATATAAATTATATATATTTATTAATTATGTCGACAAGCAAATGGCCAAAAAGTGGTGAGCTAGAATCCGAAGCTTCGCACTCGCGGAGCTGTAAGGCACAAAACCTCCGCACTCGCGGAGCAGCCAAATTCAAAATCTGCCTATAAAAGGCACAAGCTTCTGCCGAATCCATTACCTCTGATCTATCTATCTTTATATTTATATTATAATAATTTTAATTTAAGATTAATAATAAATTATGGTTTAGTTGGGTTATTGTAAGAAATGTTTTACGGGTTTTAAGTCAGAACTCTGTCTGTGTAACGCTATGCGATAAATAATCACTGTAAGCTATGTTCTTCCTTTTTAAATTAATGTATCGTAACTAAGTTATTATTATGCTTATTTGAGCCGAAGTAATCGTGATGTTAGACTAAATATTAAGATGGGGTTATTGGATTTTGTACCATAATTAAGGTTTGGACAAAAGACCAACACTTGTGAACATTGGACTATTGACTATTAATAGGTAGGGGGTATTGTCTAATTGAATGACAACTCATTGGAACCTGTCGAACCTATCTTCAAATTAGTTAATCTAATAATTATTAAAATGATTATGTATATCCTATTTAGTGACGTTTATACGACATCTTTTACGATCATTTAATTAATTATTCAGGTTGGGTAATTGATTATTCATTCTGATCAAGTGGGTAAATTAATATTCATATCTCATTAAAACAGGGGTGGATTACATACAAGGATAATTGGTGTAATTGTTAACAAAGTATTAAAACCTTGGATTACACGCAGTCGATAACCTGGTGTAATTATTAACAAAGTATTAAAACATTGTTACAGTTCGAATCCCTAATTAGTTGGAATATTTGACTTCGGAAATAAGGTTAATTTGACGAGCATATTATAATTATGACCGATGGACTATTATGGGCAAAACCCAGATAGGTATCAAATAAGCTAGGACAAAGGACAATTAATCCAGAGTAATAAATTAAAATCAAAACGTCAAGCATCATGATTACGGAAGTTTAAATAAGCATAATTGTTTTATTTTATATCTCATTGTACTTTTATTTACTGTCATTTATTTATTGTCATTTTAAATATTGTTATTTAGTTTACGCATTTTAATTATCGTCATTTATCTTTATGCTTTATTTAAAATCGACAAACCGGTCATTAAATGGTAAAACCCCCCTTTTATAATATTACTACTTATATAATTATATATATTTTATACAAATATAGTAGTTAAAAATATAGTACGTATCACTAGCTCCCTGTGGAATGAACCGAACTTACTAAAAACTACACTACTCTACAATTAGGTACACTGCTTATAAGTGTTGTAGCAAAGTTTAGGTATATTCCATTCAATAAATAAATAAATAACTTGTGTAAAATTGTATCATATTTAATAGTATTTTGTAATAAAATATAATCTATTTCGTATACACCGCTGAACACATCAGTAGGCCACGAAATTTCGGTATCTCAAAATAGTATGAAAAGTATATGTTCAACCGTGGGCACTTGGTAACTAACTTAACGTAATATCACCCCCTAAAAGTACACTTGGCGAGTACGTAAGTTTACGGAGTATTAAACATCCGTTAAATGCTAGCGCTACTAGTCCGAGTGGGGATGTCAAATCCTATGGATCCATATCTAAGATTCGCGTTCACCGGTTCAAAGACCAATGACTAAACGTTACCGAGCTAAGGGGAAAGTTTATGCCGTTGTATAACCCACACATATATAAAGTTTAAGTACTCATGCCTAGTATGTAAAATGTAAAACGCGCATGTATTCTCAGTTCCCAAAATAGTTAAAGTAAAAAGGGATGCTATAACTCACAGTGAAAAGTAGTAAAGTCAGTACGAGATAAGTAAGCAAGTAGTTGGTATGAAAGTTCCCTAACCTAAGTTAAAAGTTACTAAGTCAGTAAATAGTTCCCAAAGGTTTAAAAGTATGTAAATTAGGTCTTAAGTATCATCATCATCATCAACAACATAAGTAAAAAGTAAAGTAAGTTTTCAATCAAGAATAGAGATCAAAACAAAGGCTGACTTCGTTCAGCTGCTACGACCTTTATACAAATAGAAAAGAAACATAGTCAGTGGCTATGGCTCCGTATGTGAGTCCCCCAACCACTGACCAATTTTTAGAACCAAACTCATCTTCGTTTGACCGTGGCGACGGTTTAAGTGTGAGTAGGTCAGAAATTTCAGCACAACGTTATAAAGGTGTAGTGACTTTCGGAAGGCTATAAATCCTAAACCGTAAGTCGGATTAAGATGAGGCCTAAACAGAAAATCATATACTCGAACCGAAAAATCTGGAAATCAACTTTTCCAGTAGCCCTGGTTACTGATCAGATCCCAAAAACAGTAAGCCATGTGTTCCGGTGGGTTCTTGGTGCTTGATGCTCATCACGGTTCTCATCCTTGATGCTTATAGCTTCAAGTGTACAACTCGTTGATGTGTTTGCATCATCTTTACCAAGTTTTGACCATAATGACACTAGTGTATGTCTAAGATATGTAGCACAACTCATTTAAGGGTTGCAAGTAGGTTGATGAACCAAAGTTACATCAAGATCTTAGATCCGACACATACATGAGTTCTAGTAATAATATTAAGCTATAAACTTGAATGTAAACTAAATAAACAAGATCTTAAGTTGTAGAACTTAGATCTTAGTTAGATCTTGAAGATCCTAGACTAGAAAGTCTACATCTAGTGTTCTTAAGTTAAACCCTAAGTTATGGAACTTGGATCTTTACTTTAATAAAACCATAAGTTATGAAACTTAGATTTTTGTCTTGTAAAATGTATATAAGCTTATAAACTTTTGTTTTAGACAAAATTGGAAGACCATAAGCTATAGAAACTTAGATCCAACATAAGTGTATGAGGTTATAACTAGAAAGTTAAACTTTCATGTTCTTGAACTTACAAAGTTTAATCTTTAGTTTCAAGAAAAATGAGATCAAGTTTAACTAGTAATACTTGACCAATATTATACAATAATGAAATAAATAAATAAAGTGAAGAAATAAACTAAAGTTACAAGTAACAAGTTCATGTTTGTTTCAAACTTAAGAAGATTTAAGCCAAAACTTGGATCTTTAAGAAAATAAACCTTAAGTTTACAAAACATGAACACAAGTAAGATCTCAAAGCTTATGAGCTTTAGATCTTTATAACATCTTAAGTGTAGAACCATAAGTTATAGAAACTTAGATCCTTGTTCTTGATTTCTCATCAAACAAAGATGGAAGAAACAAGATTCTTGAAGATACAAACTATAAAGTTTGATCTTGAACAACAAACAACAAACTAGTAAATTGATGATGAACTTGGTGATTTTTAAAGGAAAAAGAAGAAAGAAAAGAAAATGTATTACTTACAATTTAGAGAGAAAAAGACTAAAGAAAAAAAAGTGCAAGTATGATGTGTGTGTGAAATGAAGTTATACAAGTATATAAGTAACAAAAAAAAAAAAAAATTTTGAAATCTCCTCCCACTTGCATATGGCCGACTGTATTAAGGGGTTCAAAAGGGAAAGTCAAGCTTGTTATTTCATGTGTGGGAAGGTGGTGAATGCTAGGAAGAGTAATAAGTTAAATGCATGGAAATTTGGTGCTTGCATGCTTGAGACAACTTTGTCTCCAACACTTAACTTAATTAATCTTGTTTAAGCTTAATTAATTATTAGCATAATAGTGGGCTTACTAGTAGTCCATTAAGTAATGTAGGGTGGGCTTCCAAGTCCAATAATATAAGCCCATGTTCAAGTAATTAACTAGTTACACTAGTTAATTAGAAATAATTAATAACAATTAATTATGAACGTAAATAATATTTGAAATATTATTCGTGAAAAGCGTGTGTCACAAAGACAAGTCGAGGCATTGGAAAGTCAATTACGGTGACAAGTAAATGTATAAAAATACATTTATTAAAGCGTAAGTATAAATAATAAATATTAATAAATATAAGTCAGAAAATCCAGGGTCGTTACAACCGGTGGCTGTATGTGAGGAAGCCGACGACTTTCTTTATTTTTTCTTGTTCTTCAAGTTCTTCGTTTTCTGTCATTTTTTGGAACTCTCCGGAATTTCCTCTATAACATGCCGCTCTCCTGACCATAGTCAACGACTTTGACCCCTTTTCTGCAGTTTTTCCTGTTTTTGTCCTATTTAACACATTTTCCAAACAAAACGTCAAAAAACCTTTTTACATGAAATATTAACAATTTAGATAAAAACTTAAGTAAAATGACGATTAGATACCATGATGTAACATCCCGTCTTTTTCTGTTTACTTTCCGTTTAAATATTTTAAAAGTCTGTTATATAATTATAACATCTTCCGTTAATACGCGTTTTTAAAATATTTCGTTTAGGTAATTCACGCACCCGCTTTTAAACTCGAGGGACTAAACTTGTCAAAGAACCAAAGTCATGACTAGGTCAACTAGTCAACTTCCTCCTCCTCCACTCATTCAACCTCCTTTCTTTTGATACTTCCATCCTTTATTCTATCAAACACCAAATCAAAGAATCATCATCCATTTTGAATCTAGCAAGCGTTTTTCAAAACAAATCACATATTTGGAATCCTTGCATCTTCCTCTTCGAATCCATACCAACTTCATCTCATTTGGGTAACTTTCTAAAAATACTAGATTTTATGTTCTTGTTATTTTTGACTTATAAAAGTGTTAGTTAGTGTCTATGGCTCGAGTCTAACATGAATATATGATTTATATGCTCGATCTTGTTGTTTTAGTGTAACTAGCATGAACTTGAATATGTGTGTGTTTAATCTTGAGTTTTGGATGACTAAATGTTGTTGTTATGTTAAAGTTCGTGTATTAAATGTGTTACTAGCATCACTAGCTTCATTTTGATGTGTAGGTTGATTAAGAAAACTTAACTAACATGATTATTGATTTTGTGATTTTGGTTAGGGTTTGATAGACTTAATTATGAAATTTTGATGCATTGAATGCTATGAAATGTTATTGGTAAGTGTCTAGTTGTATTGTATGCGTAATTACCTACGAAACGGCGTATTATATGTATGTGTTAAGTTTCCGAATCATTGATTGCATTTATGAACTTGAATGTCATTAATGATGAACATTTAATGTGGTTTTGATTGTTGTAAATGCTAGAATTGATTGATGATGTGTGGTTAGTTGCATTCCTTGTTAAAATACCTTTCTAACGATGTATGGTATGCGTTTTGAATGTTTTCGGATCATAAAAGGTGTTTGGTGAAGTTTGATTCGTGCACTTGTGAAATTTCAGCAAGCAGGATCTGTATACCAATTTAGACGTCGTCCAAATTATTGGACGCCATTCAGTCCTTCATTGCTGGACGCAGTCCAGAACTTTTAGATGTCGTCCAAATGAACTGCCAGGGACTGTCCAACTTGGTCATTTTTCGTTTAATTTCAACTATGCTACGCACCTCCGATTAACATGTAACTTGTTCTAACATGCTCATATATGATTATAAAACTCAGAAAAATTATCCGAGACCCGACCCGAACGTGTTGACTTTTTCGTTGACTTTGACTTGACCAAAGTTGACTTTTATTCAAACTTAACCGAATACTTATGCAATCGTTCTAACATGCTTTTATATTTGTATCTTGCATGAAACTTGACAACGTGATTCACATGCTATATATAATCGAGTCGTAATGAGCCATATGACTAATTGAACACTTTGACCGACTTCATGCTTACTGATATTGATACAACCTATTGTTTAGGTCGAGACTAGCATTCTTTCTTGCACACGTTTACTTTATGAAGTACATTTACATTCGTGCACTCAAGGTGAGATCATAGTCCCACTTTTACTCTTTTATACTTACATTTGGGATGAGAAAACATAAACGTTTCATTTTACAAAGTGAACACAAGTACGAAAACAAACATTCTACGTACGAGTTAGAGCAAAAACGCCTCAATTTGATTATCATTAGTTACACTTGCCGGGTGTAAGCGAGAACTTATGTTGTATGGCCATATGGGTTTGACAAACCCTCATTCGAACGGTTTGCTACCGTTATACGGATGAAATATATTTTCGAGAATAAGTGTAGGTTCTAACACTATGTGTATGGGGTAACGTTAGTTAAGCCTTGATAATTGGGTGCTCGTGATAACAAATTTTAGAATGGTTTACTATTATTTCAACGTTATAAATCTTGTGGTTCAACTTACATACTCACTTACTAAACCTATGATTTCACTAACGTTTTCGTTGACAGTTTTCTATATGTTTTCTCAGGACCTTGAATGCTAAGTGATACATGCTTCCTCACTCTATTTTGGTACTTGCTTGGATGTCAAGTATACATGCATACATGGAGCGTCTTTTAACTTAACTTAAATTGTGTCACATAGGTTTCAATTGTACTTAAAACGTTGTAACATGTTTAGTCGTTGAACTACTTTGTAAACCTTGAAACATCCTTACTTTTGAAATGAATGCGACATATTTTGGTCAAACGTTGTTTTAAAGACTTATGACCACATGACGGGACCTAAGTAGACGGCGACGTCAATGACGATTTTGTCGGGTCACTACAGATGGTACCAGAGCGTTGGTTGTAGGGATTTAGAGTTCATTGGTGTCAACCCCGAGTCATAGGGTACATGGGCAAGTCTGGACTACAACCGGCATATAGACTTGAAGTAGGACTTGCTTGACTACTTGTGCATTTATACTTAAACTCTTCTATTCGTATCTAACTCTTATTTCATTTTAATCTTACGTAGTTTAATTTGATTGACACGCCATCTTGACTTTATAAGATAATGTCGAATGCACATATGAATTAGGGTAATATAATTTCCGGGATTATATTACGGTGACTCATATGGACGTTCCAACATTATAACATAAAGAATTTAGAGCGAGTCAAGGAAAATTTTCTCTCTATCTTTATTCCATATCATGATTAGTATTATTGAGAATACTAATCAACGATATTCTTGTGTCTTTAAGGATCAATGCCTCCTCGCCGAGTTCCACGCAATGAAACTCCCGAACAAGCTCTTCAACGAATGATAGCCACCGCCGTAGATTCGGCCATGGCCGGTCACTCTTCCAACAACAATAACAATAACCCCAACAATAACAACAACAATGGAGCCGGTAATTCAAATGAGGGATGCTCCTACAAAGCTTTCATGTGGTACAAACCTCACACTTTCGATGGGATCAGAGGACCGGTTGCTCTTACTCGATGGTTTGAGCAAACGGAAGCCGTTTTTAGCATAAGCGGTTGCCAGGACCAAGACAAGGTCAAATATTCCACCCACACTTTTGCCGGTATCTCTCTCACATGGTGGAATACGTATGTACAATCGGTGGGTACCGATAAATCTCACACTCTCTCTTGGTCCGATTTATAAGAAAAGATGATCACCGAATACTTTCTGCGCGAAGAGACCCGAAGGCTCGAAAACGAGCTAAGAAGTTTGAAAGTGGTCAGAAACGACCTCAACGCTTATAATCAATGGTTTGCCGAGCTAGCTCTAATGTGTCCAAACCTTGTAAATCTCTAGCCTCTACGAGTTGAACTTTACATGGATGGCATTCCTAAGAGCATCAAACACGGGGTAATGTCATCCAAACCCGCCAACCTACAAGAAGCTTTAAAGATGGCCCACCAATTGATAGAAATGGTGGACGAAATTGAAGTGCCGGCACCTAAAGCCGAGGATAAGTCGGGTGGAAACAAAAGAAAATGGGAAGCCACTCAATCAAGCAACTACAACAACAACAACTTCACCAAAAAGTCTTTCACCTCCGATGGCAAGAAAAGTTGTGCCGGAACCAAACCTTTTTTGCAACAAATGCCACAAGCATCACTTTGGTGAATGTGGCAAGCTAATTCGCCACCAGTGCCAAGGAGGTGGTCATATGGCCAACGATTGTAGAAGTTGTAACAACCCGGAAATTTCCGACCAAATATAAACATTATCTTTATATTATTCCGACAATAAGCAAAGTTGTTAAGTTGAATCTCAAGAATTTTAAATTGTGTTCATACATTCATTTAACCTCGACCAAATTACGACGATTCACGAACAACTACTTTCAAATAGATATGTATATATTTAAATATATATATATAGATAATAATTTGTAATATAATTTAAAGTATTATACGATGTAATTGTTAGAAATTAATTATGTAAAATAAAATAAAATATAATTGTTATTATTTAAAACATATCTATATATGTAAATGAAGTATATTGAAAATATATATAGTTTTGAATTTATTTTGTAAGCGACAATAACGCTCAATTGTCATTCGATCGATATTAAGTAAGTTAAAATCAAACTTATATTATTTTAAAATAAACGGTGATCCGAAAATGAGTTATACAAATTATAGGCTTATTAAATATGTATTTAGGAGCTATTTGTTAAATTTTAGAACTTTTTATATTTTACCCGGGATTGAGCACTAATAATTAAATTAATATTTATTTAATAATTTTTAATTAATTAATGATCGTTTTTAGAATAAATGCTTATATTTAAAATTTTGGAATTTTCTGAATAATTTTATCCGCCGCTGATTAACAAACGGAGCACGAAATATTGCTCCGTAAATTAGATGTCGACTGAAACATGAGACTGCTTCTTCACTATAAATGTTTATGATTGATATTACCTTTCTCTATTTGTCACTTTAAGTTTGTTACATGTCCATTTCATATTGAATGACAAATAAGCGTAATCTGAATCAAAACTCCATACATTAATTAATATATTATTATTATTATTATTACACGATCTTTTGCTTCACTTTATGATTCTTCACCTTACGATTAAGTAATATATTATTATTATTATTATTATTATTATTATTATTATTATTATTATTATTATTATTATTATTATTATTATTATTATTATTATTATTATTATTATTATTATTATTAATATATTAATTACATATTATATATACACCTACTACATACATATGGACATAATAATGGAAACCAGTGTTCTATTTCTGTTATTTACATCGAACCAAGACACACACACATACAAAAACAACACTTATATCTATAATCCCCTTTTTCTTTTTTTTGTTACTAACCGAGAACCTAAACCATCAATCATCAAAGTTCATGGAATTCCACAAATTGATCTTGCACTTTCATTAAAAACCAAACACCACCAAAACAACCATAAACCGCCCAGGCATCACCATCATTCGACCACCTTGATCTCCATCGTGAGCCACCACTTCTATCACCTCCAACGACCACCTACTGTTCTAATTTTATTTTAGGTTTCCCTTGTCTTGAACATAACAAACCACCATGAACTTCCCAACCCATAGACTACAACCATAATCGAAACCATACGGTTCTCGTTACTCAAGCACGAAATCGAAACTCACTTTGATCTCACCTTCATCTTCACCTACAACTGCCACCATGACACCCTCTTTCAATTTATATATATATCCATATACTTACGTGATATTTTAATCAACCCACCACTTCACCATCCTCTTCAACGAACCACCGGTCATCACTACATTACCACCACTTTCATCAATGACAAATATGACCAACAACATCACTTTCTTCTTCTTCCTCATAAACCCGTCACCATCTTTCCATTTCTTGTTCATCATATAAATCATCGAAACCCATATCATCACTTTTCGAAGGCTACTGTTATAGGTCTGTTTTGGATCGAAAACAACCACACAAACGTGTGACTACAGCTACTACACGTTTTGCTTTATGATCAATGATGAAGATTGATGACACTGTTTATTGCCACTGCTACTAATTGCTTTTATTAAAATTATTTCGGTACTACTTGCGGTATTATTTTGTTTGTTTCCTTTATAACCGACAATTACCAAACATATAAACCCCACATATGCAACTTGTGAATACAACAACTATTTCATAATAATATTGAACCACTTAATCTTTCAATTTGGGGCCGAGAGGGTCCAGGAGGTTGTTGGGCTGTTTTCATGTGGATCCATTTAGCAAACAAATAAATTTATTCACTTGGGCCATCATAAACCCACCAACTATTGTTTTGCTAACCTTTGTTCGAACCACAAACTGCAAACAAATTTGTTATTACTGGATTCCTGTTGTTGCTACATCTGCGTGTTTCATTGCTTGAACTGCTGCCATTTTTTTTTCAAACAAATGATGATGAGGATGACGATGGTTGATGATAAATGGTGATGTTATATGATAATGGAAGTGAAGATGACAATAGTATTAAACGGGTTATATATTTATGGTGAGATAAAATTTCAGAAATGTGATTAATGCCTCAATGGTTAGGGGAGGTGATGGGTTCGTGAGAGGCCCGGGTTCGAGTCCTGCATGCGCCACAATATTTTTTTTTAAGCCTTAAGGTAGCATTTCTATTATTAATATTATTGTTATAATTAATATTATTAATATTATTATTAAAATTATCGTTATAGTTGTTATTATTATTATTATTATTATTATTATTATTATTATTATTATTATTATTATTATTATTATTATTATTATTATTATTATTATTATTATTATTATTATTATTATTGTTATCATAAGTATTAGTATTATTAGTAGTAGTATTATTATCATTATAGTTATTAATATAAATATTAGTATCATTATTATTAGTAAAATCATTATTTTTATGGTTATTATTATTAGTATTCATTATTATTAAAATTAATTATTTTTATTAAAAAGTATCATTTTTATTAACGTTATCATTTTTATCATTTATATTAAAAGTATCATCTTTAACTCTATTATCATTATTATTATTTTTATCATTACTAATATTATTTTAGTATTATCATAATTTTAACAAACGAATGATATATATATATATATATATATATATATATATATATATATATATATATATATATATATATATATATATATATATATATATATACACCCAAAAATATATTTAATACCTATAACATAACAAAATTTATATTTTTATTTATTTTAAATATATAAAGTGAATATATGAAACATATAGGTTATTAATATAAAAATGATATAACTAATAAATTTATATATATAAATTTGTTCAATTACAATTATGTGTGCTAATATATATATAGATGATATAGGTTCGTGAATTCAAGGCCAACCCTGCATTGTTCAGTTTCGTCGTATGCAAATTTTTACTACAAAATATCATATTGTGAGTTTCATTTGCTCCCTTTTAAATGCTTTTGCAATATATATTTTTGAAACTTAGAATACATGCGCTGCTTTTATAAATGTTTTAAAAAATAGACACAAGTATTCGAAATTACATTCTATGTTGGATTATGAATACCGAATATCACCCTTTTAGCTCAGTAACCTAAGAATTAGGGAACAGACACCCTAATTGACGTGAATCCTAAAGGTAGATCTACGGGCACTAACTCCCCACATACTGGAAAATGGTATGCTTTAGTACTTCGAGTTATTAATACCGATGGATTTCTATTTTGGGGATATTCTATATGCATTTTGTTAATGTCGGTTACCAGGTGTTCAACATATGAATGATTTTTATGCAGATTGCTATATGCATGCATGATGTTTATGAAAATGGAAATGAAATCTTGTGGTCTATTAAAATTATGGAAATGATCGATTATGATAAACTAATGAACTCACCAACCTTTTGGTTGACACTTTAAAGCATGTTTATTCTCAGGTATTAAAGAAATCTTCCGCTGTGCATTAGCTCATTTTAAAGATATTACTTGAAGTCATACATGGCATATTTTAAAAGGCGTTGCATTCAATTCGTTGAGTTCAATAAAGATTATAATTAAAGTAAATGACAGATTAGGTCAATTAAAGTTTGGATATTATGAAATGGTATGCATGCCTGTCAACTTTCGATGAAATGAAAGTTTATCTTTTAAAAACGAATGCAATGTTTGTAAAATGTATCATATAGAGGTCAAATACCTCGCGATTTAATCATATGTTATTGTATTCGTCCTTATGGATTAGGATGGGTCGCTTCATGTGGTATCAGAGCGGTGGTCTTAGAGAACCAGGTCTTACATTAGTGTGTCTAACAGATAGTGGTTAAGATGCATTAGTAAGTCTGGACTTCGACCGTGTCTGCATGTCAAAAGTTTTGCTTATCATTTTTGTCGGAAATTACCTGCTTATCATCCTTAGAAATTTACCTGCTTATCATTCTTAGTCTACACACATCTTACTGCATTAATTGCATGAATAGTGTATAGACAAAATTCATATCTTAGCGTATCTGCTAATTCATATCTTAGCGTATCTGTTACTGTAAACTTTGCCTGATATATTCCGTAAATTCCTCCGTAATCTACGAAATCTTTTGTGCTATATATATATAGATATTCTATATAATTAGAATACCATCCGATAGTCGAAAATCATTTCATATCGAAAAATCCTTTATTCAATCGTACGAAATGGAACTCGCCACAAATTCAAGTCCCTCGGATTCCGATATGGAGTTTCACTCGAGCTCTGAAAGTAGTGTGATCAGAATGGATCAACCCATAAGCCATCATCTATTCTGGATGAATTGGGGATGGGTTCGTAGCCTACTTAATCATTAGAGACAAGAAGAAGACGATCCCTTCTATCCACCACATTGCCCTATTGGCGATGAACCTGAAGCACTCACCGGCGAACCTGTTTGAAACACCATTTTCTCTCTCATTTCCAGAGTATCTCGTCACGATTATATCCTATCTCACATTCTAGATCTTATTCACCCGCTCGTTCAAACCACCGATCATCCCGATGTAATAGAAGAAGTCAACGAGCTTCGCGCTCGAGTATTGGCTTTGGAGAATATGGTGCAAAGGTTACAAGCACCAGCAACAGCAATAGTACCACCATCATCAACACCAACAGTACCATTACCACCACCAACAACATCCGCATCCCACACCTCAACATCACAATCTGCACCTCGAACATCAACGTCACACGCACCATAGATACCATGAAGTACCAACAACACTAACCGATGAACTATTGATTCATAACTTCATTCAAGAAACATTCTGCGGCGATTATGTAATCTCTAAAGCCTTAGAGATTATCTATTCTAGCCTTAACCATAAATCAGATAAGTGAACCAAAATGATAAAAGGAAGAGTAGAAACCCTAATAGGATGATGCGCGATTTACAAGCTAGACTTATTTTACCAACAGCATCAATAGTGCAGTCAGCATCGTCAGAATCAGCAGAACCTATGACATCATAAACTCCGCCAGTTCGAGAATCACCGTGGACATCATTACGAATCAACAATGAGTATATTGTATCAACGAGTTATGAAGCATTAATTCAATTCTCACTGAAGAATTTATATGTATATGTTATATATAAAAATTTTGAAACCATCATAAATCTTTTCGTACTAAGCTATTATGTATGAACTAAAAAAGGGTAGATACTACTCGGTTTAATTCATATTACTAATATGCTATGATGTACATCCTTCGTTAATAACTTAACCATCGTTAGCTACAATATCTGTTTCAACTCAATGAATTCCATTTCATAATAAACCAAGTGTATTATCCAATTATAAGTTTGATTTTACACTTTTATATACGATATGCTCAAAATTCCCTAGAAAACATCATCGTATCTTGCGAAGTTCACAAGAATTCCACGAACACCAGCACCATGCATCAACAAATGACGAAGTATTGATTCATAATTACATTGAAGAAATACTCCGTAAAAGTTATGTAATTTCTAAAGTTTTTAGGGATTATTCAATTCTAGTTTCAACCGTAAATCAAATGAGTTTAATTTAATATTAACTCATTAAATCTATGTTACATCTGAAGAAAATATACACATATATATTTTCATAAAGACTGTAATAAAATTCTTTTGTTCAAAATATTAATTGTGAAATTTTTTTTAACGGGTAGGTAATACCCGATAGATATATATAAATTCACAATTAATATGTTACATTCTTCGAATCCGATTTAGCAATCATCAACTATATTCACTACTTTCATAACAATATACATTCTTTCATAAAAATTAGAACAACCATTCTTATCCAGATTCAGTTACATACTCTGACCTTAATAGATCAGAATCCAAATCGAGATATAATCGATATCATCACTTTTAAATTCCTACATCTTTCAAATATATACTTTGACTTCAAAATTGTGCTAGAACATTAGTACTATTTAATAAACCCATAAAACAATTTTTGTATCATTCAAAATTCATTACAATCTACATTCAAACCCTTCGTGATTCTTGAAAACACCTCAATTAAGAAACAATCGAGATGATGATCCAACCACATGTTATCCACAATCATGCATCTGGAAACTCCCGGAACCTAAGTAAAAATTTAACACGTATACGCGTCAGATCCTTTGGCATTTATTAGCAAAGAAATAACTTTGCGATTCCTTTTTCAAAGTAGCCAGTTTTGTCACAGCTTCAACAAGTCAACTTCGACTTTTCAGTTGAAACAGTCTTATTATAACCTCGATATGTACGTTGCCCTTTCATCATCGTTACCGGAGAACCTTTTATATTCCACCCCAGTAGCAGTAAACTTACCAGAAAATTTCATTGATCTTTGACTCTTCGAAAAATCATTATCGAAACCTTATCATATACTCATCCGCATCTTGTAACAAGAATTGTCATACCAATTACCAAGAGTTAGCAATCAGTATTTTGAATCTCGCAGCATTACTACATCAACAGTTATATATAATACATATAACGTCTATCTCCTAAGCTTATGTACTTTGAATGTGAAGTTTCTGAAAAACACTCTAAACTGCGAACTAGTTCTCCGAATTTTGGAAAAATACTGATGAAGCAGCAAAAACTGTAAACGACCTTAACGGTCAAAAGTTTGATGATAAAGAATAGTGTATTGGTAAAGCTCAGAAAAAGAGAAGGTTTAAAACTGGAAAACGGATTGAGCAAACTAAGAAGGGGGCTGTGGATAAATCACAAAGACTAAACCTGCCTTCAAAGAATCCAAATGATTCCGTGTCTGCTGAAGTCTTTAGCAAATACCTTGCTCCTTACTCTCAACTTTTGCGTACAATATTCTTCATCATCCTCTGATATTAGAAATTCTAAGATATCATCATATCTTTCATTATAAATATCTTCGATGTTCCTGAAGATATCTTCATACCGATTGTTATCCGAAATCATTTACCTCTTCGTGCTATCTGTGTAATATCATAAAAGAAATTATTTTAGTTTCTAAATTCTGAAACCTTTGAGTTTAAAGTATGAATGTTTTTGAAGTAGTGTTGGGAACTGAAGCATGAGTTAGTATAATATAATGACACTTGATCAACGTGATTATATTACAGTAAGTCATGCTGAGTTTCTGAACGGAACGAGATGATTCACAGATCATAACGTCATCATGTGCCATGATACACGATTCTTGTATTCTACTTAACCTCTAAACATATCAAGAAAATATTTTTCTTGATGATTCGGTCTTTTCCGGGATATTCTGGTAATTTGACAAAATCAAGATCGTGCCATTACAATTTCCTTCTTAGAACATTAACTATGTTCATTTCGAAATTCATATCTACGAATTCTGGACCATTACATGCGGTACTTAATGGAAAGAAGAGAAAACAAAAGGAATGAAGGTCTGAAATAGAAATTAGAGTATAAATCACAGCAAATAGGAGAGAGTATTAACTGTGGACAACAGTGATTATAGAAGACAGAAGCAGGGACATCGAAATATAAGGGAAGATATAAATATCAATAACAACCCAAAAATTACAAACCGTGTATATCGAGGCGTATAGCAATATAAAGACACGGAAGAACTAAAAACACTATAAAACCAAGAGTATAGTAGAAGTGAATAGATTCTTTCGACGGCAGATGAAAAAAAAGAATGACGGATATGAAAGTTAGGAATATATCAAGAAGCAGAACTGGATGAAGCATATTGATGAATGTTTTAAAGTATGAGTTGAGAGAGAAAGAATAGAAGGTATGAGTTGTGGAAATAAGGAAACGAAGGGGGTAGATATATAGTAAAATATCCAACAGAGTAATCAAAACAGATTAACGCATTTAATCAAAACGGATCTTAATTTCCTTAAGTTTCGAAGAACCAAATCTTATTACGAAGATTTCCTCTAAAATCCCTTAAATTTCGGAAATCAACCGTGACTACGTTACCTGTTAAGACGAACCTGTATATACTCATTTCACTCTTTTGTGATAACTTCACTCGTATACTTCACATAAACAGATTGTTTTATCCATATTACTCGCTGATGATAAAACTTTAATTTTTAGCCCGTATGCGTCATGAAAACATATCTATTGTCAGCCATGACCATCCCAATTAAATTTTAGGATGAAATTTCTTTAACGGGCTGGTACTGTAACAACCCGGAAATTTCTGACCAAATTTAAACTTTATCTTTATATTATTCCGACACGATAAGCAAAGTTGTTAAGTTGAATCTCAAGAATTTTAAATTGTGTTCATACATTCATTTAACCTCGACCAAATTACGACGATTCAAGAACAACTACTTGCAAATAGATATGTATATATTTAAATATATATATAGATATAATAATTTGAAATATAATTTGAAGTATTATATGATGTAATTGTTAGAAATTAATTATGTAAAATAAAATAAAATATAATTGTTATTATTTAAAACATATCTATATATGTAAATGAAGTATATTGAAAATATATATAGTTTTGAATTTATTTTGTAAGCGACAATAACGCTCAATTGTCATTCGATCGATATTAAGTAAGTTAAAATCAAACTTATATTTATTTTAAAAACGGTGATCCGAAAATGAGTTATACAAATTATAGGCTTATTAAATATGTATATAGGAGCTATTTGTTAAATTTTAGAACTTTTTATATTTTACCCGGGATTGAGCACTAATAATTAAATTAATATTTATTTAATAATTTTTAATTAATTAATGATCGTTTTTAGAATAAATGCTTATATTTAAAATTTTGGAATTTTCTGAATAATTTTATCCGCAGCTGATTAATAAACGGAGCACGAAATATTGCTCCGTAAATTAGATGTCGACTGAAACAAGAGACTGTTTCTTCAATATAAATGTTTATGATTGATATTACCTTTCTCTATTTGTCACTTTAAGTTTGTTACATGTCCATTTCATATTGAATGACAAATAAGCGTAATCTGAATCAAAACTCCAATTAGAAATTGAGTTAATGTGTTAGATTGATTAAGTAATGTGTATGATTGATTCATTGTTTTCTCTGCACGATCTTTTGCTTCACTTTATGATTCTTCACATTATGATTAAGTAATATATTATTATTATTATTATTAATCTTAATATATTAATTACATATTATATATACACCTACTACATACATATGGACATAATAATGGAAACCAGTGTTCTATTTCTGTTATTTACATCGAACCAAGACACACACACATACAAAAACAACACTTATATCTATAATCCCCTTTTTCTTTTTTTGTTACTAACCGAGAACCTAAACCATCAATCATCAAAGTTCATGGAATTCCACAAATTGATCTTGCACTTTCATTAAAAACCAAACACCACCAAAACAACCATAAACCGCCCAGGCATCACCATCATTCGACCATCTTGATCTCCATCGTGAGCCACCACTTCCATCACCTCCAACGACCACCTACCGTTCTAATTTTATTTTAGGTTTCCCTTGTCTTGAACATAACAAACCACCATGAACTTCCCAACCCATAGACTACAACCATAATCGAAACCATACGGTTCTCGTTACTCAAGCACGAAATCGAAACTCACTTTGATCTCACCTTCATCTTCACCTACAACCGCCACCATGACACCCTCTTTCCATTATATATATATATATATATATATATATATATATATATATATATATATATATATATATATATATATATATATATATATATATATATATATATATATATCTCCATATACTTACGTGATATTTTAATCAACCCACCACTTCACCATCCTCTTCAACGAACCACCGGTCATCACTACATCACCCCCACTTTCATCAACGACAACCATGACCAACAACATCACTTTCTTCTTCGTCCTCATAAACCTGTCACCATCTTTCCATTTCTTGTTCATCATGAAAATCATCGAAACCCATATCATCACCTTCGAAGGCTACTGTTATAGGTCTGTTTCGGATCGAAAACAACCACACAAACATGTGACTACAGCTGCTACAGTTTTTGCTTTATGATCAATGATGAAGATTGATGACACTGTTTATTGCCACTGCTACTAATTGCTTTTATTAAAATTATTTCGGTACTACTTGCGGTATTATTTTGTTTGTTTCCTTTATAACCGACAATTTCCAAACATATAAACCCCACATATGCAACTTGTGAATTGTAACAACCCAACCCGTTATCCAACCGACAACGCTAAAAAAAATTTTTTTATCAAATCAGGCCAGTTCAGCATTCGGCGCGGCGCGCCCCACTGTGGAGCGGCGCTCCAAAGTGGTCTGTCCACTCTTTCCTTTTTAGACAAAAAGATCGTCCACTACCGGGCACTTTTAGATGAAACGGTTTTCACAACACGATAAAGTAAGTAAAACTAACACTTTTTCATAATAAAACAAGTTTTACAACACCGGGCCCGCATCGAGCCAATTTACAACAAGTGACCATTTCGACCCATTTTAGTTTAATACAAAACTTAGACCGAGCATGGCGATTGGGGATACGCTACCCAATCCTAATCAATCCAAAGCACGTCCTCTAAAGCAACCTACACAATCCAATAGTTCTCACGCTTACCCGAGCCATCACCTCCACGCGAATCTATAAAAATGTAAACAATGAGAGGGTAAGCTATGAAAGCTTAGTGAATGCAATAATTATACATATACATATATAATATACCTACTTGCAAACACTTACACAAATACCTCATACACGCTAGCAATTTACATGGCATACCATCGCAAAGTATAACGCTAAATCTCCAAGACCACAAGCTAGCACAAACAATAGCATATATAACTCGAACAATATAATATGCTACACTACAACACATAACCATGGTTAACCAAGTACAAGGGAATGGTACTTCGAATTTCCCATCGGTGTTCCCAACAACCGTTAGTGTACAACGAAATATATCACTAACCCCTGGGTGGTATCGATCGCCCGAACTTAAAACCCACCTGTCACGTGTAATGTGGTATCGAACGCCCGAACTTTAACCCACACTACACGCCCACACACACACACCTATATGACATGGTATCGAACGCCCGAACTTTAAACCCATATCATATATTGACCCGATGTGGTATCGATCGCCCGAACTTAAACCCACATCGAACCTCGTACAAGTAAATACATTATATACACACATGTATAATCATTCCACTAACCTCGTGAACTCGAGCATTACAAACCATGCGCGAAATCCCCACCACACGCGACCGAGCAAGATTTTACCTATAATACGCATATAGGTATACAAATAATCAACATACAACCTCATTTGGACTCTCGACCCGCCCGAATGAACAACAAGTGCAAAATATACCCTTTTGCACTTTTAACGCTACCCGAAGGTCCAAAACTAACGAGACTAGTTCCCGCGTTCTCGAAATACCCAATTATGTCAACTTTAATCTTTAAACGCATACTAGCTCGTATTTTACACAAAACCCATTCCATTGTTGACCAAGTTTGACTTTATTGCTAAAACACCAAATTTTAACTTAAAATCACTTCTCGCGAGTAATTACATCAAAAGCATCATTTAACACTTAACAAAAGCGTTTAACATCCAATTAATCCAAATTAATGTCATCCTCAATTTTGACCCAATTCAAATTGCTCATTTTGACCAAAGTCATAAAACGCCCCAAAATCACCAACGACTAGTGATTATATTTCCAAGACAACCACGAACACTTAAATCAAGTATTTACCTACTTGATTTACCAAAACTTTACTTAAAACTTAATTTGACACCGAATCAAGCTTACTTGTCTCGAAATACCCATTTGACCTAAATTAGGGTTTACACGTAAAAACTAAGTCAACACAAGTGTTCTAACGTTTAACCAACACACGCAAGACCCAAACTCATAATTTCATCACTCGAAACCCTAAGTCACCCATTTAGGCTTACTTACTTGAATCTTACCCAAAACTCCCAAATTTCACAATAAAATGGGTTTATAATTCTAACTAACACAAACGCTAACTCAAACAAGAAATCAAACACTACAATTCGAATTAGGGTTTACCTCAAGCACCAAAACGAGCTCTAGTAGCTAGAAATACCAAGGAGAACCAAAACCCGCTTCCAATTTGGGCAAAAATCACCATCTTCATCATCCATTCAAGCTTCCTCTCTCTAGAACTCACTCTCTCCCTCTAAGATAAGATGGGAGTGTTGTGTGGATGTCAAAATGATCCAAAAGTGGATCTAAAACTGATATTAAAGCCACAAATCCGTCCATAAGTGAAAGGACCAAAGTACCCCTCATTTACCCTTTAAAAATGGCTGAAAATTGCATCAGACGGGATTGGAGCGCCGCGCCAAAAAGCGGAGCGCCGCTCCAACCTTCAGCTCAGTTTTCAGCAACTTGTTTTGGCCATAATTTTTTGACCGTAGCTCCGTTTTCGATGAATCAAATATCGTTGGAAACGTAATAAGATTTTCTTTCCAATGGTAAGACTTTGAAACATCAACACAAACTTTGTTTGGGGTTGAAAAGATGCGTACACACCTTGTCACTTCAGACAACGTCCAGTTTCCTTCGACGTTCGAGCAAGCAACACGTACATGCTTCGTACACTTCATACACGCATCGTACACCATAAATACATTATGTACAATAAATATTTGGGTCTTACAACTCTCCCCCACTTAAACTCAATCACGTCCTCGTGATCTTCGTTACTCAACCCATCCGGACCTACACCCTATAGTCCTTCGACGTACCTTCGAACTCGAAGTCTACGAAATTTCCCGCAACGCGGAGATCTTACACCGCACTTAAGCGACCCTTCCGATGAATCACCCCCTTTCAACTTAAATCTCTATCCGCGATTTATCAAATCCACGAATCCGAGCACTAGAAACTTGCTCAATCCCTCACATCGGGAAGAACTCAACCAATCTCGTACCGAGATATCACCCCTTTGGTGTACCCTTCACAAGTACAATGCCAAGAGTAACCACGTCCCACAATAAGGTCAACATCCAAAATGACGAAGACCGAGTAAAAGTAAATCCTTACGGATAACACTTACCACTTAACATCCCTTCAAATTCTCTCGGCTACAACTCGTAACAAACTACATCCTTAACTAAATCACCCAACGCGATCTATTAGGTCCACTACGCCATGAGCCAAGTCTTGCATTAATCCAAATCGAGAAGGATTTATGTCGTGTCAAACCTCCGGACTTTAACGACTCGTAAACCAGCCAATCAAGAATGTTCTATGAATCAAGAACTAACTTCCTCTGTCTCCACCACCGGGTCATTCCTTCGACGAAGAAATTTTGGTAACGCCAAATAATCACCCTAAGAACACAAACTTTCCCATCAATCGATCCGCACACGACCACCAGTCTCTGGATTAATCCAGGATGACGATAATACACCACAAGTTAGACAAAACATCAACACTCGACACAGGGTTTCTCCCCTAAACCCAACAACACATCCATACAATACGGCTTCCTAGCACTAGCATGGAAACTATTTGTGTATTAGAATCCTGTCAATAGCGAATTATCATCCCAACAATTCGTAATTCGTCACGCGACCTTCAAAAGTATTCACCAATGTCAGGTGAATCCTCCAACCTAGACCGTCCGTTAAGGATGGTTTCGACATTTCAATGCGGCTAACGGGTTGCATCACTAGGGAATGCACCCTCGCAAACAAACAAAACCCGCGTGTCTCTATGTGAGACAATCGGAAATAGAACTCCCCGCCTCACAATCATCCATAAAGTGGAATAATCCACCGACAATATCCACAATCATGTTTCCCTAAAGGAAAAATACAGTATCCATACCGAAATCGAACTCATACCTACTCAACAGCACTATCTGGGTTTCGCACCAACCCAATTTTACATCACGAGAGCACCCGCAATGACAGTTACATTCTCTCACGTCCGTGATCTCAAACTTCACACTTAGTCTCATACCGCACTTGGTACTGCACTACCACCTTATATAAGAAGACTTACGCTTCACTTGATCTAACACCACTGGAGATTCCTTGGGCGGTAGTAAAAACTCCCCCACTTAGGATTTATCTCTCCATTCTCACCGCCAAGATGATAACATCCCGCGGAATTGTAATTCCACGTCACACCTGACCATTCTCACTGTTGGTCATAAACATCAAATCACCGCAAATTCACTTTAGGCTCTTAGAGCCGACATGTACAATCACTTGAGACGTCATACACGTGACGACATCGCACCGTCATACCACAAATCATAATTTACAGCTCTTCATCGTTCGCAAAGCGAACTCCACCAAAGTCCCACACACGCCTATATGACTAGGCATATGCCACTCCGCTTAATCAGTCGTGCATCACAGTCGAGATCACCCGACCTTCTACGCAACGAACAATTATCAACAATTGCTCACTCTCATGGGGAAGAGTGACCAATCCGACATAATAATTGCATCGACTGCAATATCAACGCTTCATCATAACCTTCGACCTAATCGACCATTAAGTCCATCACCGGCTCACCGGTCATCCTTACTCGTCCATCACATAAGAGCAACAAGATTCGCTCATCTGCCACTTCATAAGAAGTATTTACTGCAATGCTCCTAAACTTCGACTTTCGCAATCGTCGAATTACTATCACCCGTCGATCACTATTTAAAATCTTCGATACTTCCAAAGGGTATCTCACAGGCACCCTAAGCACAAAGTGATCACACCATCACCGGAGTTGAACATTACACTAGCAAGTATAAGAGGGCACCTGACGCCATGTCATGCTGACTCCCACCACAATCAACCGAATTTTTAGAAACTCGATCTTTAGGTTCCATACACCCGATGTCACCTATCTCTCTATAATAATGACCCAAAGTCATACCTACCCGACAAACCTTACGGATTATCATCTTATCGAAAGTTCCTAGCGATCACACACTACCCGCAATTTCCACAAGGCCAAACGATATAGCCTCACGAAACCCTTCATCTAACACTAAAGAGATGCTTAGCAACACTAAGTCTTACATCCTTCCACACCTCAATAAACCCCTACTACAAGGGATATTCCATTAGGAGTGTTACCCTATAACCCACAACACACTAACATAAACAACATTATACGGGTCTCACTCCCATGAGTTTAACGACCCGAAGACTCCTCGATCTCGCCAATTCCAAGGCGACTCACAACAAGAATCCTAACACGATTCTCTAACCACACACTCTACCGAGTGTAACTCAAAACTACAATCATTAGACTTATTGCATTCCATTATGGAATTCAAGTCTTCGTCGCACACAAGCACACGTAAATCGGTCATCCTAGTTACGATTGGTAACTAAAACCAATAACAATCTCAACAGTGCACCCACTACTTAGGGTGACTAAGCACGCACCAAACTCGTGAGTTGGCTCGCTCACTTAACTAATCGAATCCATCGTAACACTTCCCGACTCGTAAAGAACTCGATGTGACAACAAGCACGTCACTCGAGACCACTATACCCTAGGAACCAATAAAAGATTCCTATTACGTCCTGTTCTACCCCAACCATGCCAAGTTTCCTCCGTTCGGTACTTGTCATGTCATGCTTGGTGTCAAGATACACTTTTGTAATAATGGTGATCAATCACTATTACAAATGCGTACCTTACCATTTCCACATGGTCATGCAAAGTACTTTACCCGGACTGACTCAACATTCATACAAAATAACACGCGATAACTCCTAGTACCCGAATGACCCAAGTCCTTACCGTGAACTTGATCACTCAAACCGCCAAACATGCGAATCTCTCCAATAGATTCGTCCCTAGGACACCGCACCAAAAGATACTTGTATATATATACACCAATATATAATAATAATAAGCGTACACAAGTACACCACAACAACAAGTAAACCTACAACCTAGGTGACTATCACTAAAACAACGTCCAAGTTCGCCTACTTACATTAGGCACTAGCGATCTAAGGCACTAATTTACACACGAAATAAGGCCCCACAAAATTCCACATTGGACAAGCACCTGTCCTAGTTAGTCACCTACTCTAAGGCACTAACAAATCTCAATCAGACCCGTAATCCTACAAGTCCCGCAATTAACGCACTACTGTCAATAAGTCTAAGACTTGGCACCTATTCTAAGGTCACCTAATTCCCTTAGACCATGCTCTGATACCACTTGTAACAACCCAACCCGTTATCCAACCGACAATGCTAATTTTTTTTTTTTATCAAATCAGGCCAGTTCAGCATTCGGCGCGGCGCGCCCCACTATGGAGCGGCGCTCCAAAGTGGTCTGTCCACTCTTTCCTTTTTGACAAAAAGATCGTCCAATACCGGGCACTTTTAGACGAAACGGTTTTCACAACACGATAAAGTAAGTAAAACTAACACGTTTTCATAATAAAACAAGTTTTATAACACCGGGCCCGCATCGACCCAATTTACAACAAGTGACCATTTCAACCCATTTTGGTTTAATACAAAACTTAGACCGAGCATGGCGATTGGGGATACGCTACCCAATCCTAATCAATCCAAAGCACGTCCTCTAAAGCAACCTACACATTCCAATAGTTCTCACGCTTACCCGAGCCATCACCTCCACGCGAATCCATTAAAATGTAAACAATGAGAGGGTAAGCTATGAAAGCTTAGTGAATGCAATAATTATACATATACATATATAATATACCTACTTGCAAACACTTACACAAATACCTCATACACGCTAGCAATTTACATGGCATACCATCGCAAAGTATAACGCTAAATCTCCAAGACCACAAGCTAGCACAAACAATTGCATATATAACTCGAACAATATAATATGCTACACTACAACACATAACCATGGTTAACCAAGTATAAGAGAATGGTACTTCGAATTTCCCATCGGTGTTCCCAACAACCGTTAGTGTACAACGAAATATATCACTAACCCCTGGGTGGTATCGATTGCCCGAACTTAAAACCCACCCGTCACGTGTAATGTGGTATCGAACGCCCGAACTTTAACCCACACTACACGCCCACACACACACACCTATATGACATGGTATCGAACGCCCGAACTTTAAACCCATATCATATATTGACCCGATGTGGTATCGATCGCCCGAACTTAAACCCACATCGAACCTCGTTTAAGTAAATACATTATATACACACATGTATAATCATTCCACTCACCTCGTGAACTCGAGCATTACAAACCATGCGCGAAATCCCCATCACACGTGACCGAGCAAGATTTTACCTACATATAGTTATACACATAATCAACATACAACCTCATTTGGACTCTCGACCCGCCCGAATGAACAACAAGTGCAAAATATACCCTTTTGCACTTTTAACGCTACCCGAAGGTCCAAAACTAACGAGAATAGTTCCCGCGTTCTCGAAATACCCAATTATGTCAACTTTAACCTTTAAACGCATACTTGCTCGTATTTTACACAAAATCCATTCCATGGTTGACCAAGTTTGACTTTATTGCTAAAACACCAAATTTTAACCTAAAATCACTTCTCGCGAGTAATTACATCAAAAGCATCATTTAACACTTAACAAAAGCGTTTAACATCCAATTAATCCAAATTAGTGTCATCCTCAATTTTGACCCAATTCAAATTGTTCATTTTGATCAAAGTCATAAAATGCCCCAAAATCACGAACGACTAGTGATTATATTTCCAAGACAACCACGAATAATTAAATCAAGTATTTACCTACTTGATTTACCAAAACTTGACCTAAAACTTAATTTGACACCGAATCAAGCTTACTTGTCCCGAAATACCCATTTGACCCGTTTTGACCTAAATTAGGGTTTACACCCAAAAACTAAGTCAACACAAGTGTTCTAACGTTTAACCAACACACGCAAGACCCAAACTCATAATTTCATCACTCGAAACCCTAAGTCACCCATTTAGGCTTACTTACTTGAATCTTACCCAAAACTCCCAAATTTCACAATAAAATGGGTTTATAATTCTAACTAACACAAACGCTAACTCAAACAAGAAATCAAACACTACAATTCGAATTAGGGTTTACCTCAAGCACCAAAACGAGCTCTAGTAGCTAGAAACACCAAGGAGAACCAAAACCCTCTTCCAATTTGGGCAAAAATCACCATCTTCATCATCCATTCAAGCTTTCTCTCTCTAGAACTCACTCTCTCCCTCTAAGATAGGATGGGAGTGTTGTGTGGATGTCAAAATGATCCAAAAGTGGATCTAAAACTGATATTAAAGCCACAAATCCATCCATAAGTGAAAGGCCCAAAGTACCCCTCATTTACCCTTTAAAAAAGGCTGAAAATTGCATCAGACGGGATCAGAGCGCCGCGCCAAAAAGTGGAGCGCTGCTCCAACCTTCAGTGTTGGAAACGTAATAAGATTTTCTTTCCAATGGTAAGGCTTTAAAACATCAACACAAACTTTATTTGGGGTTGAAAAGATGCGTACACACCTTGTCACTTCAGACAACGTCCAGTTTCCTTCGACGTTCGAGCAAGCAACACGTACGTGCTTCGTACACTTCATACACGCATCGTACACCATAAATACACTATGTACAATAAGTATTTGAGTCTTACATGAATACAACAGCTATTTCATAATAATATCGAACCACTTAATCTTTCAATTTGGGGTCAAGAGGATCCAGGAGGTTGTTGGGCTATTTTGATGTGGATCCATTTAGCAAACAAATCAATTTATTCACTTGGGCCATCATAAACCCACCAACTATTATTTTGCTAACCTTTGTTCGAACCACAAACTGCAAACAAATTTGTTATTACTCGATTCCTGTTGTTGCTACATCTGCCTGTTTCGTTGCTTGAACTGCTGCCATTTTTTTTTCAAACGAATGATGATGAGGATGATGATGGTTGATGATAAATGGTGATGTTATATGATAATGGAAGTAAAGAAGACAATAGTATTATACGGGTTATATATTTATGGTGAGATATAATTTAAGAAATTTGATTAACGCCTCAATGGTTAGGGGATGAGATGGGTTCGTGAGAGGCCCGAGTTCGAGTCCTGCATGCCCCACAATATTTTTTTTAAGCCTTAAGGTAGCATTTCTATTATTAATATTATTGTTATTATTAATATTATTAATATTATTAATATTATTATTAACATTATCGTTATAGTTATTATTATTATTATTATTATTATTATTATTATTATTATTATTATTATTATTATTATTATTATTATTATTATTATTATTATTGTTATTATTATTATTATTATTATTATTATTATTATTAATATTATTGTTATCATAAGTATTAGTATTATTAGTAGTAGTATTATTATCATTATAGTTATTAGTATCATTATTATTAGTAAAATCATTATTTTTATGGTTATTATTATTAGTATTCATTACTATTAAAATTAAATATTTTTATTCAAAAGTATCATTTTTATTAAAGTTATCATTTTTATCATTTATATTAAAAGTATCATCTTTAACTCTATTATCATTATTATTATTTTTATCATTACTAATATTATTTTAGTACCTATAACATAACAAAATTTATATTTTTATTTATTTTAAATATATAAAGTGAATATATGAAACATATAGGTTATTAATATAAAAATGATATAACTAATAAATTTATATATATATATAAATTTGTTCGATTACAATTATGTGTGCTAATATATATAGATGATATAGGTTCGTGAATCCAAGGCCAACCCTGCATTGTTCAGTTCCGTCGTATGCATATTTTTACTATAAAATATCGTATTGTGAGTTTCATTTGCTCCCTTTTTAAATGCTTTTGCAATATATATTTTTGGGACTGAGAATACATGCGCTACTTTTATAAATGTTTTACAAAATAGACACAAGTACTCGAAATTACATTCTATGTTGGATTATGAATACCGAATATCACCCTTTTAGCTTGGTAACCTAAGAATTAGGGAACAGACACCCTAATTGACGCGAATCCTAAAGGTAGATCTACGGGCACTAACTCCCCCCATACTGAAAAATAGTATGCTTTAGTACTTCGAGTTATTAATACAGATGGATTTCTGTTTTGGGGATATTCTATATGCATTTTATTAATGTCGGTTACCAGGTGTTCAACATATGAATGATTTTTATGCAAATTGCTATATGCATGCATGATGTTTATGAAAATGGAAATGAAATCTTGTGGTCTATTAAAATTATGGAAATGATCGATTATGATAAACTAATGAACTCACCAACCTTTTGGTTGACACTTTAAAGCATGTTTATTCTCAGGTATTAAAGAAATCTTCCGCTGTGCATTAGCTCATTTTAAAGATATTACTTGAAGTCATACATGGCATATTTCAAAAGGCGTTGCATTCAAGTTGTTGAGTTCAATAAATATTATAATTAAAGTAAATGACAGATTAGGTCAATTAAAGTTTAGATATTATGAAATGGTATGCATGCCAGTCAACTTTCGATGAAATGAAAGTTTATCTTTTAAAAACGAATGCAATGTTCGTAAAATGTATCATATAGAGGTCAAATACCTCGCGATGTAATCATATGTTATTGTATTCGTCCTTATGGATTAGGACGGGTCGCTTCTTGTGGTATCAAAGCGGCGGACTTAGCGAACCAGGTCTTGCATTAGTGTGTCTAACAGATAGTCGTTAAGATGCATTAGTAAGTCTGGACTTCGACCGTGTCTGCATGTCAAAAGTTTTGCTTATCATTTTTGTCGGATATTACCTGCTTATCATCCTTAGAAAATTACCTGCTTATCATTCTTAGTCTACACACATCTTACTGCATTGATTGCATGAATAGTGTATAGACAAAATTCATATCTTAGCGTATCTGCTAATTCATATCTTAGCGTATCTGTTACTGTAAACTTTGCCTGATATATTCCGTAAATTCCTCCGTAATCTACGAAATCTTTTGTGCTATATATATATATACATAGATATTCTATGTAATTAGAATACCATCCGATAGTCAAAAATCATTTCATATCGAAAAATCCTTTATTCAACCGTACGAAATGGAACTCGCCACAAGTTCAAGTCCCTCGGATTCCAATATGGAGTTTCACTCGAGCTCTGAAAGTAGTGTGACCGGAATGGATCAACCAATAAGCCATCATCTATTCTGGATGAATTGGGGATGGGTTCATAGCCTACTTAATCATTAGAGACAAGAAGAAGACGATCCCTTCTATCCACCACATTGCCCTATTGGCGATGAACCTGAAGCACTCACCGGCGAACCTGTTCGAAACACCATTTTCTCTCTCATTTCCAGAGTATCTCGTCACGATTATATCCTATCTCACATTCTAGATCTTATTCACCCGCTCGTTCAAACCACCGATCATCCCGGTGTAATAGAAGATGTCAACGAGCTTCGCGCTCGAGTATTGGCTTTGGAGAATATGGTGCAAAGGTTACAAGCACCAGCAACAGCAATAGTACCACCATCATTGTGACGACCCGGAAATTTCTGACCAAATTTAAACTTAACCTTTATATGTTTCCGACACGATAAGCAGAATTTGTAATGTTGAATCTCAAAAAGTTTGGAACTACATTCATGTAATCAATTATCCTTTGACCATGTTCGACGATTCACGAACAATTATGAGTATATAGATATGTATATATAATATATAATATTAACTGAAAACATTAACAAAGTATTAGATTTATGATACTTTACATGAACGTATTTATTTCGATATATTTATCGACAGAATTAAGAGATAATATCAAATGATTGAATTATCAGATAAATTATGATATGATTACGGGCCTATGTTATGAGGTCCACTATGATTTGAGAAAATCTATTCCTCTTAACGATATTCAGAATAATTTGTAAAGCTATTTATAAAAAAAAAAGTGTCATTTACGAAAGTTAGACAAAAGTTAGTGGAGAATTGGTTTCCATAATATTCTATTAATCTATTTCTAAACGTACAAAGACGTTTTCAGTTTAAAAAGAACTTTATTATTAAAACGTATATAACTTTTATAAATATCTAGAATCACTTTTGACAACTCATTACTTAACCAGTATAATAAATATAACGATATTTATATTTTATTTCATTAAATATATATAATGATTTAAATTAATATTATATATATTTATACGCGTATTATACATACATAGTTTTTATACTTTTACTATACTTTAACTTTACCTTTACTTTACTTTTACTTTACTTTAACTTTAATAATTCACTTTAATAATTCATACTTTAATAATTCACTTTAGTAATTCATACTTTAATAATTCACTTTAATAATTCATACTTTAATAATTCACTTTAATAATTCATACTTTAATAATTCACTTTAATAATTCATACTTTAATAATTCACTTTAATAATTCATACTTTAATAATTCACTTTAATACTTCAAAAATCTATTATAAATAGAATTCAATAGGTTTCATTATTTCATAGAAACTTGAAAATATATTTCTCTAAACTCTCTCAATCGATTTATATATATATATATATTTGCTCTGTATTATTTCAAGATATTATTAGTATACATAAAATATTACGACGGAGTGCTGTCCGAGTGATTTCAAAATAGTTTTTTTTTAATGAGTCGAAGCTAAGGAAATTATGGGTTATAGCTATGGAGGTGATGGGTATGGTTCATGGGTATGCTCGTGAGGTCAATCTAGTGTTTATCATCTCCGTTGCGTCTACGTACTTTCCTGCAATATTGAATCTCAATATTGATACGTTCGTGAATCCGAGGCCAACCTTGCATTTGTTAAATGACATTATATGTATTTTTACTACGAAATACAGTATTGTGAGTTTCATTTGCTCCCTTTTATATATATTTTTGGGACTGAGAATACATGCGCTGTTTTTATAAATGTTTTACGAAATAGGCACAAGTACTAAAACTAATTTTATGTGGGTTTAAACCAGAAATATACCCTTAGCTTGGTAACATTAAACTACTTGTCTATGTACGGTAGGCGCGAATCCTAAAGATAGATCTATTGGGCTTGACAAACCCCATCCTGACTATGGGATGCTTTAGTACTTCGAGGTTATTTTAAACACACCTGATCTGGTGTACTTCAGAGGGTAAAACATGAACGTTAAGGCTTGTTACCGGGTGCCTACAACTTATAGAATACTTTTATACACTTGCGAGTGTACATATATTTATAAATGGAAATCTTGTGGTCTATTAATATATTGAAATGATTGTTATGATAAACCTATGAACTCACCAACCTTTTGGTTGACACTTTAAAGCATGTTTATTCTCAGGTATTAAAGAAATCTTCCGCTGTGCATTAGCTCATTTTAAGGATATTACTTGGAGTCATTCATGGCATATTTTGAAAGACGTTGCATTCGAGTTATTGAGTTCATCAAGATTATTATTAAGCCAATTATAGTTGGATGTATTATGAAATGGTGTGCATGCCGTTAACTTTCGTTGTAAAGAAAGTTTGTCTTTTAAAAACGAATGCAATGTTTGTAAAATGTATCATATAGAGGTCAAATACCTCGTGATGTAATCAACTATTGTGAATCGTTTATAATGTATATGAACGGGTCCTTTCAGTTGGTATCAGAGCGGTGGTATTAGCGAACCAGGTCTGCATTAGTGTGTCTAACTGATAGTCATTAGGATGCATTAGTGAGTCTGGACTTCGACCGTGTCTGCATTTCAAAAGTTTTGCTCATCATTTTTGTCGAAAATTACCTGCTTATCATTCTTAGTCTAGACACATCTTATTGCATTGATTGCATGAATAGTGTATAGACAAAATTCATATCTTAGCGTATCTGCTAATTCATATCTTAGCGTATCTGTTACTGTAAACTTTGCCTGACATATTCCGTAAATTCCTCCATAATCTACGAAACCTTTTGCTCTATATAATTAGAATACCACCCGATAGCTGGAAAATCATTTCATATCGAAAAATTCTTTATTAAATCGTACGAAATGGAATTCGTCATTAGTTCAAGTCCCTCGGATTCCGAAATGGAATCCCACTCAAGTTCCGAAAGCAGTGTAACCGGAATGGATCAACCAATTAGTCATCATCTATTCTGGATGAATTGAGGATGGGTTCGTAGCCTCCTTAATCATTGGAGACAAGAAGAAGGTGATCCCTTCCATCCACCACATTGCCCTCTTGGCGAAGAACCTGAAGCACTTACCGACGAACCTATCCGAAACACCATTTTTTCTCTTATTTCTAGAGTATCTCTTCACGATTACATACTACACCAAATTCTAGATTTTATTTATCCGCTCGTCCGAACCGACAATCACCCCGGTGTAATAGAAGAAGTGAACGAGCTTCGCGCTCGGGTAGTGGCTTTGGAGAATATGGTGCAAAGGTTACAAACATCAGCAGCAGCACCAGCAGCATAAACAGTACCACCATCAGCAACACCAACAGTACCATCACCACCACCAATAACAACATCCACATCCCACACCGCAACATCACAATCTGTATCTCAAACATCAACGTCATACCACCTGTAAATATCCAGGAATATCAACAACAACAAACGATGAAGTATTAATTCATAAACTTCATTGAAGAGATATCTCTGCGGCAGTTATGTAATCTCCAAAATCTTAGAGATTATTTAATTTTGATCGTAAATCAGATGAGTGAACGGAGATGGTAGAGTAGAAACTTTGATCGAAAATGGTGTACGATTTACAAGCTAGATTTGTTTTACCAACAACATCAACAGGACCGTAGCATCATCAACACAGTCAGTGCCGTCAGTATCGTCAGAATCAACAGCACCTGTAACATCACAAACTCTGTCAGTTCAAGAATCATTGTGGACATCATTACGAATCAACAACAAATATATTGTATCAACGAGTTATGAAGTATTAACTCATTTCCAATCGAAAGATTTATATGTATAATTTATATGTATAAATTTTTAAACCATAATAAATCTTCCCGTACTAAGCTATTATGTGTGAATCTTAACTACTCAGTTAATCCATATTACAAATATGCAATGATGTACGTCCTTCGTCCGTAACTTAACCATCGTTAATTACAATCTCTGTCTCAATTCAATAAAAATCCAATTCATAATAAATCAAGTGTATTATTCGAATATATGTTTGATTTTACACTTTCATCATCGATGTACTCGAAACTTTTCAAATAACATCATTCGTACCTTGCGAAGTTCACAAGAATTTCACGAAAACCAACAAATAACAAAGTAATGATTCATAATTTCAATATTATTGAAGAAATACTTATGCAATTTATAAAGTTTTAGGGATTACTCAATTCTAGTTCCAACCATAAAATAAATGAGTTTAATTTAATATTAACTCATTAAATCTATATTACATCTAAAGAAAATATACCCATATATTTTCATAAAGACTGTAATAAACTTCTTTTGTACAAAATATTAATTGTGAAATTTTTTTTAACGGGTAGGTAATACCCGAGAGATATATAAATTCACAATTAATATATTACATTTTTCGAAACTGATTCAGCAATCATCAACTATACTCCCTACTTTCACAACAATATCCATTCTTTCATATAAATCAAAACAATCATACTCATTCAAATTCAATTACATATTCTGATTTTGAAATCGCATAATTCAATTCGAAATATAACCAGTATCATCACTCTTAGATTCCTATATCTTTCAAAGCTATACTTTGACTTCAAAACTGTGTTAGAACATCATATGTATTAACGATTACAATATGTGCTCAAACCCTTCGAAATTCCCGAAGACACTTCAACTAAGGAGCAATCGAGATGATGATTCAACCACATGTTACCCACAGTTATACACCTAAAAAACTCTCAAAACCCAAGTCATAGTTCGACACGTATCCGTGTTAGACCCTTTGGCATTTACTAGCTAAAATAACTTTTCAATTCCGTTTCAAAATAGACAGTTTTGTCACATCTCCAGCAAGTCAACTTCGACTTCTCAATCAAAACAGTCTTATTATAACCTCAATAGATACGTTGCCCTTTCGCTAACGTTACCGGAGAATCGTTTATATTCACCACATTAGCAATAAACTTACCAACAACTTCACTGATCTTTGACTTTCAAAAAAAAAAAATCATTATAATTATCGAAACCCTATCATATACTCATTCGTACCTTATAACAAGAATTGCCATACCAATTATTGAGAATCAACAATCAGTATTTTGAAACCACGCAGCATGTCTACATCAACAATTACATATACACACAACGTCTACCTCCAAGACTTACATTCTTTGAATGAGAAATTTCTGAAAAACACCCTAAACTGCGAACCAGTTCTCGAAATTTTGAAAAATGTTGATGAAGCAGCAAAAACTGTAAACGACCTTAACAGTAAAAAGTTGGATGATAAAGGATAGTATATTGGCAAAGCTCAGAAAAAGAGAAGCTTTGGAACTGGAAAACGGATTGAGCAAAGTATGAAGGAGGCTGTGGACAAATCACAAAGGCTGAACCTGCCTTCAAAAAATCCAAATGATTCAGTACTTGCTGAAGTCGTTAACGAATACCTTGCTCCTGACTCTAAATCCCTGCGGATAATATCCTTCATCATCCTCTGATATTAGACATTCTAAGATATCATCGTATCTTTCATTATAAATATCATCCATACTTCTGAAGATATTTTTATGATTATTCTTATCTGAAATCATTTACCTCTTCGCGCTATCTGTATTATATCATAAAAGAAACTATTTTAGTTTCTAAATTCTGAAACATTCGAGTTTAAAATAGGAATATTCTTGAAGAAGTGTTGGGAGCTGAAGCATGAGTTAGTATAATATAATGACACTTGATCAACGTGATTATATTACAGTAATTCATGCTGAGTTTCTAAATGAAACATGATGATTCACAGATCATAACGTCATCATGTGCTATGTTACACGACTCTTGTATTCTCTTTGATCTCTAAATATCAAGAAAATATTTCTTGATGATTCGGCCTTTTCCGAGGTATTCTGGTAATTTGACAAGTCAAGATCGTGTCATTACAATTTCCTTCCTAGAACATTAACAATGTTCATTTGAAATTTATATCTGCGAATTTTGGACCATTACAAGCGGTGTTTAATCGCAAGAAGAAGAAACGAAAGGACAAAGCTCCGAACTAGAAATGGGAGTATAAATCATAGCAAATAGAAGATAGTATTAACTGTGGATGACAATGATTATAGAAGAAGCAAGGACTTTGAAATATAAGGGAAGATATAAAACTCAACAACAACCCAGAAATCACAAACCGTATATATCAATGCATATAGCAATATAAAGACACGGGAGAACTAAAAACACTATAAAACCAAGAGTATAGTTGAAGTAAATAGATTCTTCTGGAAGTAGATGAAAAAGAAGAATGACAGATATGAAAGTGAGGAGTATATCGAGAATCAGCACTGGATGAAGCATATTGACGAATAATTTTAAAGTAAGAATTGAGGGAGAAAGAATAGAAGGTGTGAATTAAAAGGAAACGAAGAAGGTGGATTTATAGTGAAATATCCGACAGAAAAATCGAGATGAATCATTGCATTAAATCGAAGAGGATTATAATTTCCTTAATCACCGAAGAATCAAATCCTATATAGATTACAAAGATTTTCTTTAATCCGGAGATCAACCGTGATGACGTCAAAAGATAAGATGAATCCCTATTTTCTCATTTCACTCTTTTACGATAGCTTCACTCATACGTTTTGAGTAATCGAATTATTTTATCCATATTTCTCAATCATGATAAAACCCTATGAATCAACTTATATTCATCATAATAACATTCTTATTGTTAGCCATGACGACCTCGATCAAATTTCGGGACGAAATTTCTTTAACGGGTAGGTACTGTGACGACCCGGAAATTTCTGATCAAATTTAAACTTAACCTTTATATGTTTCCGACACGATAAGCAGAATTTGTAATGTTGAATCTCAAAAAGTTTGGAACTACATTCATGTAATCAATTATCCTTTGACCATGTTCGACGATTCACGAACAATTATGAGTATATAGATATGTATATATAATATATAATATTAACTGAAAACATTAACAAAGTATTAGATTTATGATACTTTACATGAACGTATTTATTTCGATATATTTATCGACAGAATTAAGAGATAATATCAAATGATTGAATTATCAGATAAATTATGATATGATTACGGGCCTATGTTATGAGGTCCACTATGATTTGAGAAAATCTATTCCTCTTAACGATATTCAGAATAATTTGTAAAGCTATTTATAAATAAATAAAAAAGTGTCATTTACGAAAGTTAGACAAAAGTTAGTGGAGAATTGGTTTCCATAATATTCTATTAATCTATTTCTAAACGTACAAAGACGTTTTCAGTTTAAAAAGAACTTTATTATTAAAACGTATATAACTTTTATAAATATCTAGAATCACTTTTGACAACTCATTACTTAACCAGTATAATAAATATAACGATATTTATATTTTATTTCATTAAATATATATAATGATTTAAATTAATATTATATATATTTATACGCGTATTATACATACATAGTTTTTATACTTTTACTATACTTTAACTTTACCTTTACTTTACTTTTACTTTACTTTAACTTTAATAATTCACTTTAATAATTCATACTTTAATAATTCACTTTAATAATTCATACTTTAATAATTCACTTTAATAATTCATACTTTAATAATTCATACTTTAATAATTCACTTTAATAATTCAAAAATCTATTATAAATAGAATTCAATAGGTTTCATTATTTCATAGAAACTTGAAAATATATTTCTCTAAACTCTCTCAATTGATTTATATATATATATATATATTTGCTCTGTATTATTTCAAGATATTATTAGTATACATAAAATATTACGACGGAGTGCTGTCCGAGTGATTTCAAAATAGTTTTTTTTTTAATGAGTCGAAGCTAAGGAAATTATGGGTTATAGCTATGGAGGTGATGGGTATGGTTCATGGGTATGCTCGTGAGGTCAATCTAGTGTTTATCATCTCCGTTGCGTCTACGTACTTTCCTGCAATATTGAATCTCAATATTGATACGTTCGTGAATCCGAGGCCAACCTTGCACTTGTTAAATGACATTATATGTATTTTTACTACGAAATACAGTATTGTGAGTTTCATTTGCTCCCTTTTATATATATTTTTGGGACTGAGAATACATGCGCTGTTTTTATAAATGTTTTACGAAATAGGCACAAGTACTAAAACTAATTCTATGTGGGTTTAAACCAGAAATATACCCTTAGCTTGATAACATTAAACTACTTGTCTATGTACGGTAGGCGCGAATCCTAAAGATAGATCTATTGGGCTTGACAAACCCCATCCTGACTATGGGATGCTTTAGTACTTCGAGGTTATTTTAAACACACCTGATCTGGTGTACTTCAGAGGGTAAAACATGAACGTTAAGGCTTGTTACCGGGTGCCTACAACTTATAGAATACTTTTATACACTTGCGAGTGTACATATATTTATAAATGGAAATCTTGTGGTCTATTAATATATTGAAATGATTGTTATGATAAACCTATGAACTCACCAACCTTTTGGTTGACACTTTAAAGCATGTTTATTCTCAGGTATTAAAGAAATCTTCCGCTGTGCATTAGCTCATTTTAAGGATATTACTTGGAGTCATTCATGGCATATTTTGAAAGACGTTGCATTCGAGTTATTGAGTTCATCAAGATTATTATTAAGCCAATTATAGTTGGATGTATTATGAAATGGTGTGCATGCCGTTAACTTTCGTTGTAAAGAAAGTTTGTCTTTTAAAAACGAATGCAATGTTTGTAAAATGTATCATATAGAGGTCAAATACCTCGTGATGTAATCAACTATTGTGAATCGTTTATAATGTATATGAACGGGTCCTTTCAATCATCAACACCAACAGTACCATTACCACCACCAACAACATCCGCATCCCACACCTCAACATCACAATCTGCACCTCGAACATCAACGTCACATTCACCATAGATATCAAGAAGTACCAACAACACTAACCGATGAAGTATTGATTCATAACTTCATTCGAGAAACATTTTGCGGCAATTATGTAATCTCTAAAGTCTTATAGATTATCTATTCTAGCCTTAACCATAAATTAGATAAGTGAACCAAAATGATAAAAGGAAGAGTAGAAACCCTAATAGGATGATGCGCGATTTACAAGCTAGACTTATTTTACCAACAGCATCAACAGTGCCGTCAGCATCGTCAGAATCAGCAGCACCTATGACATCACAAGCTCCACCAGTTCAAGAATCACCGTGGACATCATTACGAATCAACAACGAGAATATTATATCAACGAGTTATGAAGCATTAATTCAATTCTCACTTAAGAATTTATACGTATATCTTATATATATAAATTTTGAAACCATCATAAATCTTTTCGTACTAAGCTATTATGTATGAATTGAAAAAGGGTAGATACTACTCGGTTTAATTCATATTACTAATATGCTATGATGTACATCCTTCGTTAATAAATTAACCATCGTTAGCTACAATATCTGTTTCAACTCAATGAATTCCATTTCATAATTGTGACAACCCGAAAATTTCCGAACAAATTTAAACTTAATCTTTATATGTTTCCGACACGATAAGCAAAGGCTGTAATGTTGAAATCTCAAAAACTTTGAACTATGTTCATGTATTCATTTACCTTTGGACTGCTCTCGACGATTCACGAACAATTATGTGTAAATAGATATGTATGAACATATATATATGTGTGATTATTAAATTGAGAAATATTAATGAAACATTAAACGGTTTGATTAATATGAAAATAAGTTACGAAATCTATTATATGACTTGAGAACGTTAACAAGGTATTAGATGAATAATACTTTACATGAACGTAATTATTTCAAGATATTTTTCAACAGAATTAAAAGATAATATCAAATGATTGATTTATCAGGTATATTGTATGATTACGAGTCTCTGTTGAAAGGTCCACTTTGATTTAGGAAACCTTTCCTTTTTAACGGTATTCGGAATGATTGGTAATGTAACATCCCGCCTTTTTCCGTTTACTTTTCCGTTATACTATTTTAAACTCCGTTATATGTTTATAACATCTCCCGTTAATACGCGTTTTAAAATTATCTCGTTTAGGTAATTCACGCACCCGTTTCCAAAGTTGAGGGACTAAGTTTGACAAAGGAGCAAAGAGGTGACTAGGTCAAAGAGTCAACACTCTTCCTCCTCCATTCATTATTTCTTTTCTTTTCCATTTTTCTCTAATACTTTCACAAATTCTCTCAAACACCATTTCAAAGATTCATCATCTAATCAAAATCTAGCAAGCTTCAATCTAAACTAATTTCATATTTGGAATCCTTGCAACTTCCTCTTCGATTCCATACCGATTACATCTCATTTGGGTAACTTTCTAAAATCACTAGATTTTGTGTTCTTGATGTTTTTAAGTTATAAAGTTGTTAATTAGTGTCTATGGCTCAAGTCTAACATGAATATATGATTTATATGCTCGATTTCGTTATTTGAAGTAATTAGCTTGAGTATGAACTTTGGTGTGTTTGATTTGGTGATTTGGTTGTTTGAATGTTGTTAAAAGTTATAAATGCATGTATTAAATGTGTTCCTAGTATCACTAGCTTCAATTTGATGTGTAGGTTGTTTTAGAAAACTTCATAAACATGATTAGTGATTTTGATGTTGTTGGTTAGGGTTTGATAGAATTTAATGTGAACATTTAATGCTCTGAATGACATGAAATATTATTTGTAAGTGTTAGGTTGTATTGTATGCTTGATCACCTTCGAAACGACATATCATTCATGTAAATTGGTTGCCGAATCATCAAATTTCATTTATGAACTTGAATACATTTAATGAGGAGCTTTGAATGTGATTTTAGTTGTTGTAAAAGTAAATGTGATTGTTGAAATGTGTTTAGTTGTTTTCCTTGTCAAAATACCTTTCCGATGATATAAGATACATGTTTTGGTTGTTTGCGGGTTATAAATGGTGATTGTTTGAAGTTAGGTTCGTGCATAAAACTTAAAAACTGCCAGATTTCTCTGTACAGGTAATGGCGCGGCGCGCCATATACCCGCGCGGCGCGCCAAAGTGGTCTGTCCAACTTTGTCAATTTTCGAATAATGTTTGCTATGCTATGCACCTCCGATTCACATGTAACTTGTTCTAACATGCTCATATATGATTAAAAACCTCAGAAAAATAGTTCGGGACCCGACCCGAACGTGTTGACTTTTTCGTTGACTTTGACCGACCAAAGTTTGACTTTTTGTCAAACTTAACCAAATGATTATGCAACATTCCTAACGTGTTTCTATACTTGTATCTTGCATGAAACTTGACAAATTGATTCACATGCTACATAATCGAGTCGTAACGAGCCATAGGACTAATTGAACATCTTTGACCAATCGTGACTATCGTTATTGATACAACCTATTTGTTTAGGTCAAGACTAGCATTGTTCTTTGCACACGTTACTTGTCGAAGTACTTATTTACTCTTGCGCTCAAGGTGAGATCATAGTCCCACTTTTACTCTTTTGAACTTACATTTGGGATGAGAAAACATAAACATTTCTTTTTTAACTAAGTGAACACAAGTAGAGGAAAACAAACATTCTACATACGAGTTTAGAACGAAATCCTCAATTCGATTATCATTAGTTACACTTGCAGGGTGTAAGTGTAGGCGTGAACTTATTTTGTATGGCCATATGGGTTTGACAAACCCTCATCTCGGACGGTTCGCTACCGTCCACAGATGAAATATATTTTCGAGAAACAGTGTTGTTCTAGCACTATTAATGGGGTTCAACGGACGGAATGTTAAGCCTTGATAATTGGGTGCTCGTGAATATTAACTTTTAGAATGTATTGCTATTTTATCATTGATGTAAATCTTGTGGTTCGACTTACTTTTACTCACTTACTTACTTAAACCTATGATTTCACCAACGTTTTCGTTGACAGATTTCTATATTTTTCTCAGGTCCTTGAACATTAGGTGATACATGCTTCCGCTCATTCTTTTGATACTTGCTTTGGATATCGAGTATATATGCATATGTGGAGCGTCTTTTGACTACTTTAAACTGTGTCGCACGTGTTTCATTTGTACTTAAACATCGTTATGTACTAGTTATGGAAACTACTTTTGTAAACTTTGAAACATCCACACTTATGAAATGAATGCGACATATTTTCGGTCAAACTTGGTCTTAAAGACTTATGACCATGTAATGGGACCTACGTAGACGGCGCCGTAAAACATGATTTTGTCGGGTCGCTACAGATGGTATCAGAGCGTTGGTTGTAGGGATTTAGAGTTCACTGGTGTCAACCCCGAGTCATAGGGTACATTAGTGAGTCTAGACTACAACCGGCATATAGACTTGAAGTAGGAATTACTTGACTACGTGTGCATTATACTCGAACGTTTCTACTCACATCTACTTTTATTTCATCTTAATCTCACGTTGTTTAATTTGATTGACGCGCCACCTTGACTTAGTGAAATGATGTCGAATGCACATATGAATCAGGGTAATATAATTTCCGGGATTATATTACGGTGACTCATATGAACGTTCCGATATTGTGGCATAAAGAATTTAAGGCGAGTCAAGGAAAAAATTTTCTCTCTATCCTTATTCCATATCATGATTAGTATTATTGAAAATACTAATCAACGGTATTCTTGTGTTTTGAAGGAACAATGCCTCCTCGTCGTGTGCCACGCCATGAGACTCCCGAACAAGCTCTACAACGAATGATAGCCACCGCCGTGGAAGCGGCCATGGCCGATCACTCCTCCAACAATAACAACAACCACAACAACAACAACAATGGAGCCGGTAACTCAAACGAAGGGTGCTCCTACAAATCCTTCATGGGGTGCAAACCTCACACTTTTGATGGAACCGGGAGACCGGTCGTGCTCACCCGATGGTTTGAGCAAACGAAAGCCGTCTTTAGCATAAGCGGTTGTCGGGACCAAGACAAGGTCAAATACTCCTCACACACTTTCGCCGGTGTCGCCCTCACATGGTGGAACACCTATATACAATCGGTGGGGACCGATGAAACTCATGCCCTCTCTTGGGCTGATTTAAGGGAAAAGATGATTGTTGAATATTTCCCTCGCGAAGAAACCCGAAAGCTCGAACAAGAGCTAAGAACTTTGAAGGCGATCGGAAACGATCTCAAGGCCTACAACCAACGCTTCACCGAACTATCCTTGATGTGTCCTTATCTCGTGAACCCCGAATCTCAAAGGGTTGAACTATATATGGACGGTCTTCCAAAAAGCATCAAACAAGGAGTGATGTCATCCAAACCCGTTAATCACTAAGCCGCTTTGAACATGGCCCGCCAGTTGATTGAAACAGTTGATGAAATCGTAGTGCCGGCTCCTAAGGCCGAAGACAAATTGGGTGGCAACAAAAGGAAATGGGAAGCCACTCCATCAAGCAACTACAACAACAATACCTTCACCAAAAAGCCTTTCAACAACGACGGCAAGAAAGGTTATGTCGGAACTCAACCTTTTTGCAACAAATGTCACAAGCACCACTCGGGTGAATGCGGAAAGCTAATTTGCCACCGGTGCCAAGGAGTTGGTCATAAGGCCAACAATTGCACAAGTGCCGCCCCCATCGCTCGAAAAGGGCCCAATCCTCCAAAAACGGTCACTTGTTACGAATGTGGCCAAACGGGCCATTATAGAAATGCATGCCCGAAGAGGAAAGATAACCCCAATACGCACGGCCGAGCTTTCAATATCAACACCGAGGAAGCCCGAGATGATAATGAATTGGTCACGGGTACGTTTCTTCTCAATAACACTTATGTTACTTGTTTATTCGATTCGGGTGCCGATAAGAGTTTTGTATCCAACACTTTGACTCATTCTTTTAATACTCCACCACGTCCACTAGATACCACTTATACCATTGAAGTGGCCAACGGAAAACTATTGAGTGCCGACACATATTACCGGGGGTGTACGTTAAACATTTTGGGTAATGAGTTTGAAATTGACTTGATACCCATGGAACTAGGGAGCTTCGATGTAATAATCGGTATGAATTGGCTAGCCAAAACGAAATCTCACATCCTTTGTGATCTTAACGCAATCCGAATCCCTATCGAGAATGGTGAACCTTTGATCGTCTATGGCGATAAGAGTTGCACCGGACTCAACCTCGTTTCGTGTATTAAAGTTAGAAAACTACTCCGTAAGGGTTGTTTTGCGATCCTTGCTCACGTTAAGATAGTCGAGTCCGATGAGAAGCACATCGATGATGTGCCAATTGTTAGTGACTATTCCGATGTATTTCCCGATGAATTGCCCGGTCTTCCACCTCATCGACCGGTTGAATTCCAAATCGATCTTATTCCGGGAGCCGCACCCATAGCACGTGCACCATATAGACTCGCTCCATCCGAAATGCAAGAATTGCAAAGTCAAATCCAAGAACTACTTGATTGTGGTTTTATCCAACCTAGCCATTCACCTTGGGGCGCTCCGATTTTGTTTGTTAAAAAGAAAGACAGATCCCTACGAATGTGCATTGACTATCGTGAACTAAACAAATTGACGGTAAAGAATCGATATCCTCTTCCTCGCATCGATGACCTCTTTGATCAATTACAAGGGTCTTGTGTATATTCAAAAATCGATCTCCGCTCGAGTTATCATCAATTGAGGGTTAAGGGGGAAGATGTCTCTAAAACCGATTTCCGATCTCGTTATGGTAGTTATGAATTTCTTGTAATTCCATTTGGTCTCACTAACGCACCGGCGGTGTTCATGGATCTTATGAACCGCGTGTGCAAACCGTATCTTGACAAATTCGTTATCGTATTCATCGATGATATTTTAGTCTATTCAAAAAGCGAAGAAGAACACGAGGAACACCTCCGACTTGTGCTTGAACTTTTAAGACAAGAATAACTCTATGCCAAATTCTCCAAGTGTGAATTTTGGTTAAAGGAAGTTCAATTTCTTGGTCATGTTGTAAGTGACCAAGGTATTAAAGTCGATCCAACGAAAATCGAAGCCATTAATAAATGGGAGACTCCTACTACTCCTACTCACATCCGTCAATTCTTGGGTCTCGCCGGATACTACCGTAGATTCATCAAGGATTTTTCTTTGGTTGCTCGTCCTCTAACCACGTTAACTCATAAGGGAAGAAAATTCGTTTGGGCAACCGAACATGAATCCGCATTCCAAATCTTGAAAACGAAGCTAACCACCGCTCCTATCTTGTCACTTCCCGAAGGCAATGATGACTTTGTTGTATATTGCGATGCCTCGAAACATGGTTTTGGGTGTGTATTGATGCAACGAACGAAAGTCATTGCTTATGCTTCTCGACAACTCAAAATTCATGAACGAAACTACACGACGCATGATCTCGAACTCGGAGCCGTTGTCTTTGCACTTAAAATGTGGAGACACTATCTTTATGGAACCAAGAGTACTATCTTTACCGACCACAAAAGTCTCCAACACATTTTCGATCAAAAGCAACTAAACATGAGACAACGAAGGTGGATTGAAACCTTAAACGATTACGATTGCGAGCTTCGTTACCATCCCGGAAAGGCAAATGTAATAGCCGATGCCTTAAGTCGAAAAGAAAGGGCGGTGCCTCTTCGTGTCCGAGCTTTAAACATCACCATTCACACCAACCTTAATAGCCAAATTCGGGTAGCCCAAGATGAGGCTCTCAAGGATGAAAATGTTTCACACGAGCTCTTGAACATTCTCGTCTCTCGATTCAAAGTTAGGGAGACCGGACTTCGATATTTCGCCGGAAGGATTTGGGTGCCTAGATATGGGGACCTACGAAGTCTTATTTTAGATGAAGCCCATAAGTCACGATACTCGATTCACCCCGGTGCCAATAAGATGTACCATGACCTTAAACAACAATATTGGTGGCCGAACATCAAAAGGGACGTAGCTACTTATGCTTCCAAGTGTTTGACATGTTCTAAAGTCAAAGCCGAACACCAAAGACCGTCCGGATTACTTCAACAACCCGAAATCCCGCAATGGAAGTGGGAAAGGATAACGATGGATTTTATCACCAAACTACCCAAAACGTCGGGCGGTTATGATACTATTTGGGTTATTGTTGACCGTCTCACCAAATCCGCACACTTCCTTGCCATGAAAGAAACGGACAAAATGGAGAAACTTGCACAACTTTACATCAAGGAGATCGTAGCCCGACACGGTGTACCTTTATCGATTATCTCCGACCGAGATGGCTGTTTTGTTTCTAGATTTTGGCGTACCTTGCAAGAAGCGTTGGGAACGCGTTTAGAAATGAGCACCGCATATCATCCTCAAACCGATGGACAAAGCGAACGTACAATTTAAACCTTAGAGGACATGTTACGAGCTTGCGTGGTTGATTTTGGAAAATCTTGGGACAAGCACTTACCTCTCGCCGAGTTCTCTTACAACAATAGTTATCACGCGAGTATTAAAGCCGCACCTTTTGAAGCGCTATATGGCCGAAAATGTCGTTCACCACTTTGTTGGGCCGACGTAGGCCACGTGCAAATCACCGGACCCGAACTCATTCACGAAACCACCGAGAAGATCGTACAAATCCGAGATAGGCTTCGGACGGCCCGAAGTCGTCAAAAGAGTTATACCGAAAAACGACGCAACGACCTCAAATTTCAAGTCGGTGACCGAGTAATGTTAAAAGTCGCACCTTAGAAATGTGTAATCCGTTTTGGGAAACGCGGGAAGCTAAATCCGCGGTATATTGGTCCTTTCGAAATCTTGGAGCGTATTGGAACCGTTGCTTATCGTTTAGATCTTCCACCTCAATTGAACTCCGTTCATCCTACCTTCCATGTATCTAACTTGAAAAAGTGTCTTGCCGAACCCGATATCGTCATCCCTCTCGAGGAACTTACTATTGATGACAAACTCCATTTTGTGGAAGAACCGGTTGAAATTGTGGACACCTCCGTCAAGACGTTAAAACAAAGCCGAATTCCGATTATCAAGGTTCGTTGGAATGCCAAAAGAGGACCCGAGTTTACTTGGGAAAGGCAAGATCAAATGCAAAAGAAATACCCTCACTTGTTCCCGGTTCCGGAAACGCAAGATTCCGAGGAAGCAACAACTACTACTACGCCTACTTAAATTTCGGGACGAAATTTCTTTTAAGGAGTAGGTAATGTAACATCCCGCCTTTTTCCGTTTACTTTTCCGTTATACAATTTTAAACTCCGTTATATGTTTATAACATCTCCCGTTAATACGCGTTTTAAATTATCTCGTTTAGGTAATTCACGCACCCGTTTCCAAAGTTGAGGGACTAAGTTTGACAAAGGAGCAAAGAGGTGACTAGGTCAAAGAGTCAACACTCTTCCTCCTCCATTCATTATTTCTTTTCTTTTCCATTTTTCTCTAATACTTTCACAAATTATCTCAAACACCATTTCAAAGATTCATCATCTAATCAAAATCTAGCAAGCTTCAATCTAAACTAATTTCATATTTGGAATCCTTGCAACTTCCTCTTCGATTCCATACCGATTACATCTCATTTGGGTAACTTTCTAAAATCACTAGATTTTGTGTTCTTAATGTTTTTAAGTTATAAAGTTGTTAATTAGTGTCTATGGCTCAAGTCTAACATGAATATATGATTTATATGCTCGATTTCGTTATTTGAAGTAATTAGCTTGAGTATGAACTTTGGTGTGTTTGATTTGGTGATTTGGTTGTTTGAATGTTGTTAAAAGTTATAAATGCATGTATTAAATGTGTTCCTAGTATCACTAGCTTCAATTTGATGTGTAGGTTGTTTTAGAAAACTTCATAAACATGATTAGTGATTTTGATGTTGTTGGTTAGGGTTTGATAGAATTTAATGTGAACATTTAATGCTTTGAATGACATGAAATGTTATTTGTAAGTGTTAGGTTGTATTGTATGCTTGATCACATTCGAAACGGCATATCATTCATGTAAATTGGTTGCCGAATCATCAAATTTCATTTATGAACTTGAATGCATTTAATGAGGAGCTTTGAATGTGATTTTGGTTGTTGTAAAAGTAAATGTGATTGTTGAAATGTGTTTAGTTGTTTTCCTTGTCAAAATACCTTTCCGATGATATAAGATACATGTTTTGGTTGTTTGCGGGTCATAAATGGTGATTGTTTGAAGTTAGGTTCGTGCATAAAACTTAAAAACTGCCAGATTTCTCTGTACAGGTAATGGCGCGGCGCGCCATATACCCGCGCGGCGCGCCAAAGTGGTCTGTCCAACTTTGTCAATTTTCGAATAATGTTTGCTATGCTATGCACCTCCGATTCACATGTAACTTGTTCTAACATGCTCATATATGATTAAAAACCTCAGAAAAATAGTTCGGGACCCGACCCGAACGTGTTGACTTTGACCGACCAAAGTTTGACTTTTTGTCAAACTTAACCAAATGATTATGCAACATTCCTAACTTGTTTCTATACTTGTATCTTGCATGAAACTTGACAAATTGATTCACATGCTACATAATCGAGTCGTAACGAGCCATAGGACTAATTGAACATCTTTGACCAATCGTGACTATCGTTATTGATACAACCTATTTGTTTAGGTCAAGACTAGCATTATTCTTTGCACACGTTACTTGTCGAAGTACTTATTTACTCTTGCGCTCAAGGTGAGATCATAGTCCCACTTTTACTCTTTTGAACTTACATTTGGGATGAGAAAACATAAACATTTCTTTTTTAACTAAGTGAACACAAGTAGAGGAAAATAAACATTCTACATACGAGTTTAGAACGAAATCCTCAATTCGATTATCATTAGTTACACTTGCAGGGTGTAAGTGTAGGCGTGAACTTATGTTGTATGGCCATATGGGTTTGACAAACCCTCATCTCGGACGGTTCGCTACCGTCCACAGATGAAATATATTTTCGAGAAACAGTGTTGTTCTAGCACTATTAATGGGGTTCAACGGATGGAATGTTAAGCCTTGATAATTGGGTGCTCGTGAATATTAACTTTTAGAATGTATTGCTATTTTATCATTGATGTAAATCTTGTGGTTCGACTTACTTTTACTCACTTACTTACTTAAACCTATGATTTCACCAACGTTTTCGTTGACAGATTTCTATGTTTTTCTCAGGTCCTTGAACATTAGGTGATACATGCTTCCGCTCATTCTTTTGATACTTGCTTTGGATATCGAGTATACATGCATATGTGGAGCGTCTTTTGACTACTTTAAACTGTGTCGCACGTGTTTCATTTGTACTTAAACATCGTTATGTACTAGTTATGGAAACTACTTTTGTAAACTTTGAAACATCCACACTTATGAAATGAATGCGACATATTTTCGGTCAAACTTGGTCTTAAAGACTTATGACCATGTAATGGAACCTACGTAGATGGCGCCGTCAAACATGATTTTGTCGGGTCGCTACAGGTAAAGTGATTTACAAGTAAGAACAAAAGTGTCAATTAACGGTAACTGGACAAAAGTTAGTAGAGATTCCTGCTTAATTTTCAATGCATGCTTTACAATAACTTTCTCGTGACTCTTGATAAGTTAATTATTTAACTTTCATAAAATTTATAGTAAGAACATGAAATGTAAATGGATGTCGACAAAATAAGAAAATGGATATGTTGATTTAAAACGATTTCATACGTTTAATTGTCCATTGGACTTAATCCTACAATTCACGAATAAACTGTAAGTAAAAACTGGAAACCATTATGACTTATATATTATATGATTTTAATTTATGAAATGAAAATTTTTTATGATATAACAATTTCTATTATTTAAACCTTTGAATAAAATGATTTTTAATATAATTAGTTTTGGAAAAACTAAACTTTATAGTATTATTTGATTTAGTTTCAAACGTACGAAAACATTTTTTTTATATAATAGAATTTGATTATAAAATGTTTTTATGGATTTTCAATTATATGAAAATAAAAATAAAGATAAAAAAAAGATTTCTAAAGAGCACCAAAAGACTATAATATTTCATCTCAAGATTTCAAGTTAAAATGATGGAAATTACTAAACATGCGCACTTGCACGAGAAAAATCATAACTAAATCATACTGACTCGAAAAAGGGTGATTCCAGTGTCCAAACGACCGTAACTCAAAAATTTACAACTTTCGTGAAGACACCATATGCAGATCGCATACCCATCTATGCGAAAAGCGTAATGTTTCAAAACATTACGTAGAATTTGTAAACTTTACGCGAAACGCGTAATGTTTAAATAATTGAGGCGGCTTTACTGTTTTTCACTGTTTTCACTATTTTAACACGTTTTATATATATTATATTATTATATTATATTATTATATTATTTAAATTATTATCAATCATCGGTTAGGTGAGAAAAATGTCTATAAGTTCGTCCGATTTCGTTCCAGTTTATCACTCCCTCTTCTATCTATCTCTGATCTCTCTATATATATAAATAAAAATAATAATAATTATTATTAATATTATTATTATTAATGAGATTAATATTATTATTATTAATCATTGTTGTTAGTAGTAGTATTATTATTTATACATAAAATACTATGACGGAGTGTTGTTTCTGGTAATTTCAAAACGGGTTTTCAAACGGGTTTTCAAACGGGTTAGAGCTAAGGAAATTATGGGTTATAGCTAAGGAGGTTATGGGTATTGCTCGAGGGTTTTGATTATGAGTCAAAGGTCAACCTAGTGTTTATCATCTCCGTTCCGTCTACGTACCTTCCTACAATATTGAATCACAATATTGATATGTGAGCATTCATATCTTATCTTTTATATATTAATAGTGTATCCATGTCTAGTGCTCGAGTATATATGATTATGCATGCTTGTATGTTTAATTTTTTCATTAGATAGTTTATGATGAATCACGAATTTGATACATATGCTACTGATATAAAGTATATGATATGTATGTTTTTGGAAAGCTGGCGAAAAATTATTAACTTTTCATTTAGAAATCGCGTGATTTCGATGAACGGATTAAAAGATATGGTCAACTGAATTATGTTTGACGTTAATTGAAATTGTGTTTGAAACTGTAAATTAATATTTAAACAACTTGTCTATGAGATTGATAAATTGGATTTTTAGATATTACTAATCGAGTAAATGAATTTCTATATAAGGCACGTCTCGTTTTGTTGAACAATTGTCAAAGTTAATTGTCTTATCATATTTTAAAGCTTTATAAACACTATAATATCATTTTACAAGTATTGGAAAACTATGTGAAATAATAAAATATTTTCGATTGCCATGATAATTCAAATATAATATAGCTCCTAAAATAAATAATATTTTGAGTTTGATAAACTGTAAATTCGTTTAATTATCAAGACTTATACAATGTTAATAAACATGTATAGATTTAAAGATCATATTTGGTCAGGTTGACTTTTGAGATGACCTTTGTTAACTTTTGCATGTCGGTCTCGAGCATTAGGATTGTGATACACTATGACCCGACCTAGCTTGTTAGACATGTATTGACCAACATATGTTCTCTAGGTTGAGATCTACGGTTAATTTGCATTCCGAGTTTCGGTCACATTTCGGTGAATGACCTTATGTGCTGCTAAGGTGAGTTTATAGATCCCATTTTAATTGCTTTTGCAATCTATATTTTTGGGCTGAGAATACATGCACTTTATTTTAAATGCAATGGATGCAAGTACATACTTAATTCTACACTGAGTTTGAACCGAAAATCCCTTAGCTTTGGTAACTAGTAGCTGCCGGTTATAAGAACTGGTGGGCGCGAATAGTTGTATATGGATCCATAGGGCTTGACATCCCCATCTGTTCCAGGTATAGAAACCCTAGCCTGAACTATAAAACAGACGTATGCTATTTGAGGTTAGTACACGTTGGTTTGCGTGTATTGTACATGTTGGTTACATGTATTTTAAAACAAGGGTACTTATTATAACGTTAAATTTTAGTTACCAGGGTGCTCAATCTTGTAGAATAATTTGATAAACGTTTCTGGATGAAACAACTGAAATCTTGTGATCCACCTTTATATACAGATTATGCGCAACATTAAAACTATGAACTCACCATCCTTTGTGTTGACACTTTTAAGCATGTTTATTCTCAGGTGTAGTGACCCGAACTTTTCCATGTTTATATATATTAATTGAGATTGATATTTACATGATTAAATGTTTCTAACATGTTAAGCAATCAAACTTGTTAAGACTTGATTAATTGAAATATGTTTCATATAGACAATTGACCACCCAAGTTGACCGGTGATTCACGAACGTTAAAACTTGTAAAAACTATATGATGACATATATATGGATATATATATATAGTTAACATGATACTATGATAAGTAAACATATCATTAAGTATAATAACAATGAACTACATATGTAAAAACAAGACTACTAACTTAATGATTTTTAAACGAGACATATATGTAACGATTATCGTTGTAAAGACATTTAATGTATATATATCATATTAAGAGATATTCATACATGATAATATCATGATAATATAATAATTTAAAATCTCATTTGATATTATAAACATTGGGTTAACAACATTTAACAAGATCGTTAACCTAAAGGTTTCAAAACAACACTTACATGTAACGACTAACGATGACTTAACGACTCAGTTAAAATGTATATACATGTAGTGTTTTAATATGTATTTATACACTTTTGAAAGACTTCAATACACTTATCAAAATACTTCTACTTAACAAAAATGCTTACAATTACATCCTCGTTCAGTTTCATCAACAATTCTACTCGTATGCACCCGTATTCGTACTCGTACAATACACAGCTTTTAGATGTATGTACTATTGGTATATACACTCCAATTATCAGCTCTTAGCAGCCCATGTGAGTCACCTAACACATGTGGGAACCATCATTTGGCAACTAGCATGAAATATCTCATAAAATTACAAAAATATGAGTAATCATTCATGACTTATTTACATGAAAACAAAATTACATATCCTTTATATCTAATCCATACACCAACGACCAAAAACACCTACAAACACTTTCATTCTTCAATTTTCTTCATCTAATTAATCTCTCTCAAGTTCTATCTTCAAGTTCTAAGTGTTCTTCATAAATTCCAAAAGTTCTAGTTTCATAAAATCAAGAATACTTTCAAGTTTGCTAGCTCACTTCCAATCTTGTAAGGTGATCATCCAACCTCAAGAAATCTTTGTTTCTTACAGTAGGTTATCATTCTAATACAAGGTAATAATCATATTCAAACTTTGGTTCAATTTCTATAACTATAACAATCTTATTTCAAGTGATGATCTTACTTGAACTTGTTTTCGTGTCATGATTCTGCTTCAAGAACTTCGAGCCATCCAAGGATCCATTGAAGCTAGATCAATTTTTCTCTTTTCTAGTAGGTTTATCCAAGGAACTTAAGGTAGTAATGATGTTCATAACATCATTCGATTCATACATATAAAGCTATCTTATTCGAAGGTTTAAACTTGTAATCACTAGAACATAGTTTAGTTAATTCTAAACTTGTTCGCAAACAAAAGTTAATCCTTCTAACTTGACTTTTAAAATCAACTAAACACATGTTCTATATCTATATGATATGCTAACTTAATGATTTAAAACCTGGAAACACGAAAAACACCGTAAAACCGGATTTACGCCGTCGTAGTAACACCGCGGGCTGTTTTGGGTTAGTTAATTAAAAACTATGATAAACTTTGATTTAAAAGTTGTTATTCAGAGAAAATGATTTTTATTATGAACATGAAACTATATCCAAAAATTATGGTTAAACTCAAAGTGGAAGTATGTTTTCTAAAATGGTCATCTAGACGTCGTTCTTTCGACTGAAATGACTACCTTTACAAAAACGACTTGTAACTTATTTTTCCGACTATAAACCTATACTTTTTCTGTTTAGATTCATAAAATAGAGTTCAATATGAAACCATAGCAATTTGATTCACTCAAAACGGATTTAAAATGAAGAAGTTATGGGTAAAACAAGATTGGATAATTTTTCTCATTTTAGCTACGTGAAAATTGGTAACAAATCTATTCCAACCATAACTTAATCAACTTGTATTGTATATTATGTAATCTTGAGATACCATAGACACGTATACAATGTTTCGACCTATCATGTCGACACATCTATATATATTTCGGAACAACCATACACACTCTATATGTGAATGTTGGAGTTAGCTATACAGGGTTGAGGTTGATTCCAAAATATATATAGTTTGAGTTGTGATCAATACTGAGATACGTATACACTGGGTCGTGGATTGATTCAAGATAATATTTATCGATTTATTTCTATACATCTAACTGTGGACAACTAGTTGTAGGTTACTAACGAGGACAGCTGACTTAATAAACTTAAAACATCAAAATATATTAAAAGTGTTGTAAATATATTTTGAACATACTTTGATATATATGTATATATTGTTATAGGTTCGTGAATCAACCAGTGGCCAAGTCTTACTTCCCGACGAAGTAAAAATCTGTGAAAGTGAGTTATAGTCCCACTTTTAAAATCTAATATTTTTGGGATGAGAATACATGCAGGTTTTATAAATGATTTACAAAATAGACACAAGTACGTGAAACTACATTCTATGGTTGAATTATCGAAATCGAATATACCCCTTTTTATTAAGTCTGGTAATCTAAGAATTAGGGAACAGACACCCTAATTGACGCGAATCCTAAAGATAGATCTATTGGGCCTAACAAACCCCATCCAAAGTACCAGATGCTTTAGTACTTCGAAATTTATATCATATCCGAAGGGTGTCCCGGAATGATGGGGATATTCTTATATATATATGCATCTTGTTAATGTCGGTTACCAGGTGTTCACCATATGAATGATTTTTATCTCTATGTATGGGATGTTTATTGAAATATGAAATCTTGTGGTCTATTGTTACGATTTGATATATATAGGTTAAACCTATAACCACCAACATTTTTGTTGACGTTTAAAGCATGTTTATTCTCATGTGAATACTAAGAGCTTCCGCTGTCGCATACTTAAATAAGGACGAGATTTGGAGTCCATGCTTGTATGATATTGTGTAAAAACTGCATTCAAGAAACTTATTTTGTTGTAACATATTTGTATTGTAAACCATTATGTAATGGTCGTGTGTAAACAGGATATTTTAGATTATCATTATTTGATAATCTACGTAAAGCTTTTTAAACCTTTATTGATGAAATAAAGGTTATGGTTTGTTTTAAAATGAATGCAGTCTTTGAAAAACGTCTCATATAGAGGTCAAAACCTCGCAACGAAATCAATTAATATGGAACGTTTTTAATCAATAAGAACGGGACATTTCAGTTGGTATCCGAGCGTTGGTCTTAGAGAACCAGAATTTTGCATTAGTGTGTCTTATCGAGTTTGTTAGGATGCATTAGTGAGTCTGGACTTCGACCGTGTTTACTTGAAAAATGATTGCTTAACAAATTTTGTTGGAAACTATATATTTTTAACATGTGAATATTATGTGATATATTAATCTCTTAACGTGTTTGATATTATGTGATAGATGTCTACCTCTAGAACAAGTCCCATTGACTCACCTAATAATAATGAAGAGTCAAATGTAAATTGGAATGATTCGTGGACTGATTCACAAGTTCCCGAAGAGGAACCGGAAGAAGAGTCGGAACTGGAAGAAGAATCGGAACCGGAAGAAGAATCGGAACCGGATGAAGAAATAGAACCGGTGGGGGAAATAATAAAACGGTTAAGTAAAAGAAAATCCTCAACCAACCGACCAAGGTTAATTATGGTCAATGGTGTTTCCTCCAAGGAAGCAAAATATTGGGAGGATTACCAATTCTCTGATGAATCGGATTCCGACGAGAATTCCGATGATGTTATAGAAATTACCCCAACTGAATTTAAAAAGGCAAAAGAAAATAATAAGGGAAAGGGCATAAAAATAGAGAAATCTAATTCCAACCCCGATGAACTTTATATGTATCGTCAACCCCCGAAGTCCTTAAGTTGTAACAATGACCCGGGAACCTCTAAACCACCAGGTTTTTCTAAACCAATGTGGATCACGACGGCTCGTATTAGGGGAACATCATATATCCCTAGAAACTTGGCAAAACGAACCAAAACCGAAGAAGAAGAAACAAGCGAGTCGGAATAAGATAGTTGTATTCGTGTGGTGTAATATATGTAATATAGTGTGCTTATGCTTTATGATATATGTAAAAATTGCTTGTATTAATAAGTATTTTTTTTATGAATCTAACTCTTGTCTATTTTACAGTATAAAAACACAAAATGGATAGACAACCCAATATTTTAAGAGACCTACCCGGAGACATGATTGATGAAATCTTGTCTAGAGTCGGTCAGAATTCTTCGGCACAACTATTTAAGGCGAGATCAGTTTGTAAGATATTCGAAGAACGTTCCAAGAATGCCTTGGTTTATAAAAGGCTTTCGTTCGAAAGATGGGGGATATCACATTGGGAAATCCATAAGTTACGATGTGTTTACTTTGACGCATATATTGCGGGGAACCCAAATGCTATTTTACGCAATGGGTTAAGAAATTATTTTGACTCAAAATATCCGAATATTGGACTTCGTGATTTAGAAAAAGCGGCTAACATGCAACATAAAGAAGCATGTTATGCTTACGGATTAGTAATGTTCGCTTCTCACCAAAGTGAGAACAAGAACATCGGGCTACAACTATTAAACAAAACGTTTCCACGAGTGACGGAGTCGGTAATTGGGGTAAGAAATGAGGTTTTTAGATTATTACGGGACTGTTGGACATTACGTAACCCTCGTCCCTTTGACGACGTTACAACACGCTGTCTTATCAACGGCCATAACGGTTATGTTGCGCAAGACCAAGGATGGGAAGTAGTCCTAGTAAAACCAGAATGCATGACTTGTTTCTGGACGTATGAATTACGTGTATTTATTGCCTTTGCTGAACGACTTGTGTACTAGCTAGAATTATCTTCACAACTATCTTGTATCAAAGTTATTGTGTGCTATATTTCATGCTTTATGTAAAATAAGCGGTATTGTAAGTTTGTAAAATATTGTATAAAAGTTTGAACGCGAAATATTATTATAATCAGTTTTTCATATAGAATTGTAGTAGTTGAATTGTATATTAGCTACTAAGTATGAACTTAACGGGTAGGTACTACCCGAATTTAAACTTATAAAACGCTAATATGAAGAAAAAGCTTTTATAAATGAGTTCATATTATGCTACGAAATACTATTAACTACTCTTAATATTCTGTATGATTAACTTGTTCCATTTGACTATTTTGAAGGAAATGGCACCGACTACTCGACACACCGTGAATATGAATGAAGAGGAATTCCGTACTTTTCTAGCTTCAAACATAGCCGCAGTACAGGCTGCGCTACATACCAACAATAACCTTGGATCTAGCAGTACAGGAAATCGTGTAGGATGCACCTACAAAGAATTCACTGCCTGCAAACCTTTGGAATTTGATGGAACCGAAGGACCGATCGGATTGAAACGGTGGACCGAGAAGGTCGAATCGGTGTTTGCCATAAGTAAGTGTACTGAAGAGGACAAAGTGAAGTATGCTACGCATACCTTCACAGGTTCTGCGTTAACATGGTGGAATACCTATCTAGAGCAAGTGGGACAAGATGATGCGTACGCACTACCGTGGTCAGCATTCAAGCACTTGATGAACGAGAAGTACCGTCCCAGAACCGAGGTCAATAAGCTCAAGACAGAACTTAGAGGGTTACGAACCCAAGGATTTGATATTACCACGTACGAAAGACGATTCACAGAATTGTGCCTATTGTGTCCGGGAGCATTCGAAGATGAGGAAGAGAAGATCGACGCGTTTGTGAAAGGATTACCGGAAAGAATCCAAGAAGATATAAGTTCACATGAGCCCGCCTCCATACAACAGGCATGTAGAATGGCTCACAAACTAGTGAACCAGATTGAAGAAAGAATTAAAGAACAGACTGCTGAAGAGGCCAATGTGAAGCAAGTCAAAAGAAAGTGGGAGGAAAACGGTGATAAGAATCACCAATACAACAACAACAACAATTACAACAATAATCGCAACAATTATCCCAACAATCGCAACATCAATCGCAACTACAACAAACGGCCCAACAACAACAACAACAACAACAGCAACTACAACAATCATCCCAACAACAATAATAACCGCAACAACAACAACAATCAGAAGCAGCTATGCCAAAGGTGTGAAAAGAATCACTCGGGGTTCTGCACCAAATTTTGCAACAAGTGTAAAAGAAATGGTCATAGCGCGGCAAAGTGTGAGGTCTACGGACCAGGGGTTAATAGAACGAAAGGAACAAATGGTGTCGGAACGAGTAATGGCGGAGCAAGTAGTGTCGGAGCAAGTTATGCCAATGTAGTTTGTTATAAATGTGGAAAACCAGGCCACATTATTAGAAATTGCCCGAACCAGGAGAACACGAATGGACAAGGCCGTGGAAGAGTTTTCAATATTAATGCGGTAGAGGCACAGGAAGACCCGGAGCTTGTTACGGGTACGTTTCTTATTGACAATAAATCTGCTTACGTTTTATTTGATTCGGGTGCGGATAGAAGCTATATGAGTAGAGATTTTTGTGCTAAATTAAGTTGTCCATTGACGCCTTTGGATAGTAAATTTTTACTCGAATTAGCAAATGGTAAATTAATTTCAGCAGATAATATATGTCGGAATCGAGAAATTAAACTGGTTAGCGAAACATTTAAGATTGATTTGATACCAGTAGAGTTAGGGAGTTTTGATGTGATAATCGGTATGGACTGGTTGAAAGAAGTGAAAGCGGAGATCGTTTGTTACAAAAATGCAATTCGCATTATACGAGAAAAAGGAAAACCCTTAATGGTGTACGGAGAAAAGGGCAACACGAAGCTACATCTTATTAGTAATTTGAAGGCACAAAAACTAATAAGAAAAGGTTGCTATGCTGTTCTAGCACACGTCGAGAAAGTACAAACTGAAGAAAAGAGCATCAATGATGTTCCCATTGCAAAAGAATTTCCCGATGTATTTCCGAAGGAATTACCGGGATTACCCCCACATCGATCCGTTGAATTTCAAATAGATCTTGTACCAGGAGCTGCTCCAATAGCTCGTGCTCCTTATAGACTCGCACCCAGCGAGATGAAAGAACTGCAAAGCCAATTACAAGAACTTTTAGAGCGTGGTTTCATTCGACCAAGCACATCACCGTGGGGAGCTCCTGTTTTGTTTGTCAAGAAGAAAGATGGTACATTCAGGTTGTGTATCGACTACCGAGAGTTGAACAAACTTACCATCAAGAACCGCTACCCACTACCGAGAATCGACGACTTATTTGATCAACTACAAGGCTCGTCTGTTTATTCAAAGATTGACTTACGTTCCGGGTATCATCAAATGCGGGTGAAAGAAGATGATATTCCAAAGACTGCTTTCAGAACACGTTACGGTCATTACGAGTTTATGGTCATACCGTTTGGTTTAACTAATGCACCAGCTGTGTTCATGGACCTTATGAACCGAGTGTGTGAACCATACCTTGACAAGTTTGTCATTGTTTTCATTGATGACATACTTATTTACTCAAAGAATGACCAAGAACACGGTGAACATTTGAGAAAGGTGTTAGAAGTATTGAGGAAGGAAGAATTGTACGCTAAGTTTTCAAAGTGTGCATTTTGGTTGGAAGAAGTTCAATTCCTCGGTCACATAGTGAACAAAGAAGGTATTAAGGTGGATCCGGCAAAGATAGAAACTGTTGAAAAGTGGGAAACCCCGAAAACTCCGAAACACATACGCCAGTTTTTAGGACTAGCTGGTTACTACAGAAGGTTCATCCAAGACTTTTCCAGAATAGCAAAACCCTTGACTGCATTAACGCATAAAGGGAAGAAATTTGAATGGAATGATGAACAAGAGAAAGCGTTTCAGTTATTGAAGAAAAAGCTAACTACGGCACCTATATTGTCATTGCCTGAAGGGAATGATGATTTTGTGATTTATTGTGATGCATCAAAGCAAGGTCTCGGTTGTGTATTAATGCAACGAACGAAGGTGATTGCTTATGCGTCTAGACAATTGAAGATTCACGAACAAAATTATACGACGCATGATTTGGAATTAGGCGCGGTTGTTTTTGCATTAAAGACTTGGAGGCACTACTTATATGGGGTCAAAAGTATTATATATACCGACCACAAAAGTCTTCAACACATATTTAATCAGAAACAACTGAATATGAGGCAGCGTAGGTGGATTGAATTATTGAATGATTACGACTTTGAGATTCGTTACCACCCGGGGAAGGCAAATGTGGTAGCCGATGCCTTGAGCAGGAAGGACAGAGAACCCATTCGAGTAAAATCTATGAATATAATGATTCATAATAACATTACTACTCAAATAAAGGAGGCGCAACAAGGAGTTTTAAAAGAGGGAAATTTAAAGGATGAAATACCCAAAGGATCGGAGAAGCATCTTAATATTCGGGAAGACGGAACCCGGTATAGGGCTGAAAGGATTTGGGTACCAAAATTTGGAGATATGAGAGAAATGGTACTTAGAGAAGCTCATAAAACCAGATACTCAATACATCCTGGAACGGGGAAGATGTACAAGGATCTCAAGAAACATTTTTGGTGGCCGGGTATGAAAGCCGATGTTGCTAAATACGTAGGAGAATGTTTGACGTGTTCTAAGGTCAAAGCTGAGCATCAGAAACCATCAGGTCTACTTCAACAACCCGAAATCCCGGAATGGAAATGGGAAAACATTACCATGGATTTCATCACTAAATTGCCAAGGACTGCAAGTGGTTTTGATACTATTTGGGTAATAGTTGATCGTCTCACCAAATCAGCACACTTCCTGCCAATAAGAGAAGATGACAAGATGGAGAAGTTAGCACGACTGTATTTGAAGGAAGTCATCTCCAGACATGGAATACCAATCTCTATTATCTCTGATAGGGATGGCAGATTTATTTCAAGATTCTGGCAGACATTACAGCAAGCATTAGGAACTCGTCTAGACATGAGTACTGCCTATCATCCACAAACTGATGGGCAGAGCGAAAGGACGATACAAACGCTTGAAGACATGCTACGAGCATGTGTTATTGATTTCGGAAACAGTTGGGATCGACATCTACCATTAGCAGAATTTTCCTACAACAACAGCTACCATTCAAGCATTGAGATGGCGCTGTTTGAAGCACTTTATGGTAGAAAGTGCAGGTCTCCGATTTGTTGGAGTGAAGTGGGGGATAGACAGATTACGGGTCCGGAGATTATACAAGAAACTACCGAGAAGATCATCCAAATTCAACAACGGTTGAAAACCGCCCAAAGTCGACAAAAGAGCTACGCTGACATTAAAAGAAAAGATATAGAATTTGAAATTGGAGAGATGGTCATGCTTAAAGTTGCACCTTGGAAAGGCGTTGTTCGATTTGGTAAACGAGGGAAATTAAATCCAAGGTATATTGGACCATTCAAGATTATTGATCGTGTCGGACCAGTAGCTTACCGACTAGAGTTACCTCAACAACTCGCGGCTGTACATAACACTTTCCACGTCTCGAATTTAAAGAAATGTTTTGCTAAAGAAGATCTCACTATTCCGTTAGATGAAATCCAAATCAACGAAAAACTTCAATTCATCGAAGAACCCGTCGAAATAATGGATCGTGAGGTTAAAAGACTTAAGCAAAACAAGATACCAATTGTTAAGGTTCGATGGAATGCTCGTAGAGGACCCGAGTTCACCTGGGAGCGTGAAGATCAGATGAAGAAGAAATACCCGCATCTATTTCCAGAAGATTCGTCAACACCTTCAACAGCTTAAAATTTCGGGACGAAATTTATTTAACGGGTAGGTACTGTAGTGACCCGAACTTTTCCATGTTTATATATATTAATTGAGATTGATATTTACATGATTAAATGTTTCCAACATGTTAAGTAATCAAACTTGTTAAGACTTGATTAATTGAAATATGTTTCATATAGACAATTGACCACCCAAGTTGACCGGTGATTCACGAACGTTAAAACTTGTAAAAACTATATGATGACATATATATGGATATATATATAGTTAACATGATACTATGATAAGTAAACATATCATTAAGTATAATAACAATGAACTACATATGTAAAAACAAGACTACTAACTTAATGATTTTTAAACGAGACATATATGTAACGATTATCGTTGTAAAGACATTTAATGTATATATATCATATTAAGAGATATTCATACATGATAATATCATGATAATATAATAATTTAAAATCTCATTTGATATTATAAACATTGGGTTAACAACATTTAACAAGATCGTTAACCTAAAGGTTTCAAAATAACACTTACATGTAACGACTAACGATGACTTAACGACTCAGTTAAAATGTATATACATGTAGTGTTTTAATATGTATTTATATACTTTTGAAAGACTTCAATACACTTATCAAAATACTTCTACTTAACAAAAATGCTTACAATTACATCCTCGTTCAGTTTCATCAACAATTCTACTCGTATGCACCCGTATTCGTACTCGTACAATACACAGCTTTTAGATGTATGTACTATTGGTATATACACTCCAATTATCAGCTCTTAGCAGCCCATGTGAGTCACCTAACACATGTGGGAACCATCATTTGGCAACTAGCATGAAATATCTCATAAAATTACAAAAATATGAGTAATCATTCATGACTTATTTACATGAAAACAAAATTACATATCCTTTATATCTAATCCATACACCAACGACCAAAAACACCTACAAACACTTTCATTCTTCAATTTTCTTCATCTAATTGATCTCTCTCAAGTTCTATCTTCAAGTTCTAAGTGTTCTTCATAAATTCCAAAAGTTCTAGTTTCATAAAATCAAGAATACTTTCAAGTTTGCTAGCTCACTTCCAATCTTGTAAGGTGATCATCCAACCTCAAGAAATCTTTGTTTCTTACAGTAGGTTATCATTCTAATACAAGGTAATAATCATATTCAAACTTTGGTTCAATTTCTATAACTATAACAATCTTATTTCAAGTGATGATCTTACTTGAACTTGTTTTCGTGTCATGATTCTGCTTCAAGAACTTCGAGCCATCCAAGGATCCATTGAAGCTAGATCAATTTTTCTCTTTTCCAGTAGGTTTATCCAAGGAACTTAAGGTAGTAATGATGTTCATAACATCATTCGATTCATACATATAAAGCTATCTTATTCGAAGGTTTAAACTTGTAATCACTAGAACATAGTTTAGTTAATTCTAAACTTGTTCGCAAACAAAAGTTAATCCTTCTAACTTGACTTTTAAAATCAACTAAACACATGTTCTATATCTATATGATATGCTAACTTAATGATTTAAAACCTGGAAACACGAAAAACACCGTAAAACCGGATTTACGCCGTCGTAGTAACACCGCGGGCTGTTTTGGGTTAGTTAATTAAAAACTATGATAAACTTTGATTTAAAAGTTGTTATTCAGAGAAAATGATTTTTATTATGAACATGAAACTATATCCAAAAATTATGGTTAAACTCAAAGTGGAAGTATGTTTTCTAAAATGGTCATCTAGACGTCGTTCTTTCGACTGAAATGACTACCTTTACAAAAACGACTTGTAACTTATTTTTCCGACTATAAACCTATACTTTTTCTGTTTAGATTCATAAAATAGAGTTCAATATGAAACCATAGCAATTTGATTCACTCAAAACGGATTTAAAATGAAGAAGTTATGGGTAAAACAAGATTGGATAATTTTTCTCATTTTAGCTACGTGAAAATTGGTAACAAATCTATTCCAACCATAACTTAATCAACTTGTATTGTATATTATGTAATCTTGAGATACCATAGACACGTATACAATGTTTCGACCTATCATGTCGACACATCTATATATATTTCGGAACAACCATACACACTCTATATGTGAATGTTGGAGTTAGCTATACAGGGTTGAGGTTGATTCCAAAATATATATAGTTTGAGTTGTGATCAATACTGAGATACGTATACACTGGGTCGTGGATTGATTCAAGATAATATTTATCGATTTATTTCTATACATCTAACTGTGGACAACTAGTTGTAGGTTACTAACGAGGACAGCTGACTTAATAAACTTAAAACATCAAAATATATTAAAAGTGTTGTAAATATATTTTGAACATACTTTGATATATATGTATATATTGTTATAGGTTCGTGAATCAACCAGTGGCCAAGTCTTACTTCCCGACGAAGTAAAAATCTGTGAAAGTGAGTTATAGTCCCACTTTTAAAATCTAATATTTTTGGGATGAGAATACATGCAGGTTTTATAAATGATTTACAAAATAGACACAAGTACGTGAAACTACATTCTATGGTTGAATTATCGAAATCGAATATACCCCTTTTTATTAAGTCTGGTAATCTAAGAATTAGGGAACAGACACCCTAATTGACGCGAATCCTAAAGATAGATCTATTGGGCCTAACAAACCCCATCCAAAGTACCAGATGCTTTAGTACTTCGAAATTTATATCATATCCGAAGGGTGTCCCGGAATGATGGGGATATTCTTATATATATATGCATCTTGTTAATGTCGGTTACCAGGTGTTCACCATATGAATGATTTTTATCTCTATGTATGGGATGTTTATTGAAATATGAAATCTTGTGGTCTATTGTTACGATTTGATATATATAGGTTAAACCTATAACCACCAACATTTTTGTTGACGTTTAAAGCATGTTTATTCTCAGGTGAATACTAAGAGCTTCCGCTGTCGCATACTTAAATAAGGACGAGATTTGGAGTCCATGCTTGTATGATATTGTGTAAAAACTGCATTCAAGAAACTTATTTTGTTGTAACATATTTGTATTGTAAACCATTATGTAATGGTCGTGTGTAAACAGGATATTTTAGATTATCATTATTTGATAATCTACGTAAAGCTTTTTAAACCTTTATTGATGAAATAAAGGTTATGGTTTGTTTTAAAATGAATGCAGTCTTTGAAAAACGTCTCATATAGAGGTCAAAACCTCGCAACGAAATCAATTAATATGGAACGTTTTTAATCAATAAGAACGGGACATTTCATCAGGTTCCTAGAAGTCTTCCGCTGTTTGCTTATATGTGATACAAGCTATGTGCATGGAGTCATACATGCTTTATTCGAGAAAACGTTGCATTCACAAAATCATCACCATGTATCTTATTTAGACTGCATTATCAACGGATGTAGTATTGTAAACTATTAATTACGGTGATTGTCTATATGTAGAAATCATCAAACGTCAAAAACCTTAGAATTTGATATTCAATTATGGTGTGCCTTTTCAAAAGAATGCAATGTTTACAAAACGTATCATGTAGAGGTCAGTACCTCACTGTGAAATCGATGAATGATGTATTCGTCCAAAGGGATTTGGAAGGATCATCACAATAATAAACCAAGTGTATTATCTAATTATAAGTTTGATTTTACACTTTTATATACGATATGCTGGAAATTCCCTAGAAAACATCATCGTATCTTGCGAAGTTCACAAGAATTCCACGAACACCAGCATCATGCATCAACAAATGACGAAGTATTGATTCATAATTACATTGAAGAAATACTCCGTAAAAGTTATGTAATTTCTAAAGTTTTTAGGGATTATTCAATTCTAGTTTCAACCGTAAATCAAATGAGTTTAATTTAATATTAACTCATTAAATCTATGTTACATCTGAAGAAAATATACACATATATTTTCATAAAGACTGCAATAAAATTCTTTTGTACAAAATATTAATTGTGAATTTTTTTTTAAAGGGTAGGTAATACCCGAGAGATATATATAAATTCACAATTAATATGTTACATTCTTAGAATCCGATTTAGCATTCATCAACTATATTCACTACTTTCATAAAAATATACATTCTTTCATAAAAATCAGAACAACCATTCTTATCCAGATTCAATTACATACTCTGACCTTAACAGATCAGAATCCAAATCGAGATATAATCGATATCATCACTTTTAAATTCCTACATCTTTTAAATATATACTTTGACTTCAAAATTGTGCTAGAACATTACTACTATTCAATAAACCCATAAAACAATTTTTGTATCATTCAAAATTCATTACAATCTACATCCAAACCCTTCATGATTCTTGAAAACACCTCAATTAAAAAACAATCGAGATGATGATCCAACCACATGTTATCCACAATCATGCATATGGAAACTCCCGAAACCTAAGTAAAAATTTAACACGTATACGCGTCAGATGAAATGTCCCGTTCTTATTGATTAAAAACGTTCCATATTAATTGATTTCGTTGCGAGGTTTTGACCTCTATATGAGACGTTTTTCAAAGACTGCATTCATTTTTAAAACAAACCATAACCTTTATTTTATAAATGAAGGTTTAAAAAGCTTTACGTAGATTATCAAATAATGATAATCTAAAATATCCTGTTTACACACGACCATTACATAATGGTTTACAATACAAATATGTTACATCGAAATCAGTTTCTTGAATGCAGTTTTTACACAATATCATACAAACATGGACTCCAAATCTTGTCCTTATTTTAGTATGCAACAGCGGAAGCTCCTAATATTCACCTGAGAATAAACATGCTTTAAACGTCAACAAAAATGTTGGTGAGTTATAGGTTTAACCTATATATATCAAATCGTAACAATAGACCACAAGATTTCATATTTCAATACACATCCCATACATAGAGATAAAAATCATTCATATGGTGAACACCTGGTAACCGACATTAACAAGATGCATATATAAGAATATCCCCATCATTCCGGGACACCCTTCGGATATGATATAAATTTCGAAGTACTAAAGCATCCGGTACTTTGGATGGGGTTTGTTAGGCCCAATAGATCTATCTTTAGGATTCGCGTCAATTAGGGTGTCTGTTCCCTAATTCTTAGATTACCAGACTTAATAAAAAGGGGCATATTCGATTTCGATAATACAACCATAGAATGTAGTTTCATGTACTTGTGTCTATTTTGTAAATCATTTATAAAACCTGCATGTATTCTCATCCCAAAAATATTAGATTTTAAAAGTGGGACTATAACTCACTTTCACAGATTTTTACTTCGTCGGGAAGTAAGACTTGGCCACTGGTTGATTCACGAACCTATAACAATATATACATATATATCAAAGTATGTTCAAAATATATTTACAACACTTTTAATATATTTTGATGTTTTAAGTTTATTAAGTCAGCTGTCCTCATTAGTAACCTACAACTAGTTGTCCACAGTTAGATATACAGAAATAAATCGATAAATATTATCTTGAATCAATCCACGACCCAGTGTATACGTATCTCAGTATTGATCACAACTCAAACTATACATATTTTGGAATCAACCTCAACCCTGTATAGCTAACTCCAACATTCACATATAGAGTGTCTATGGTTGTTCCGAAATATATATAGATGTGTCGACATGATAGGTTGAAACATTGTATACGTGTCTATGGTATCTCAAGATTACATAATATACAATACAAGTTGATTAAGTTATGGTTGGAATATATTTGTTACCAATTTTCACGTAGCTAAAATGAGAAAAATTATCCAATCTTGTTTTACCCATAACTTCTTCATTTTAAATCCGTTTTGAGTGAATCAAATTGCTATGGTTTTATATTGAACTCTATTTTATGAATCTAAACAGAAAAAGTATAGGTTTATAGTCGGAAAAATAAGTTACAAGTCGTTTTTGTAAAGGTAGTCATTTCAGTCGAAAGAACGACGTCTAGATGACCATTTTAGAAAACATACTTCCACTTTGAGTTTAACCATAATTTTTGGATATAGTTTCATGTTCATAATAAAAATCATTTTCTCAGAATAACAACTTTTAAATCAAAGTTTATCATAGTTTTTAATTAACTAACCCAAAACAGCCCGCGGTGTTACTACGACGGCGTAAATCCGGTTTTACGGTGTTTTTTGTGTTTCCAGGTTTTAAATCATTAAGTTAGCATATCATATAGATATAGAACATGTGTTTAGTTAATTTTAAAAATCAAGTTAGAAGGATTAACTTTTGTTTGCGAACAAGTTTAGAATTAACTAAACTATGTTCTAGTGATTACAAGTTTAAACCTTCGAATAAGATAGTTTTATATATATGAATCGAATGATGTTATGAACATCATTACTACCTCAAGTTTAGTAGGTAAACCTACTGGAAGTGAAAAGAAATGATCTAGCTTCAAAGGATCTTGGATGGCTTGAAAGTTCTTGAAGTAGGATCATGACACAAAAACAAGTTCAAGTAAGATTTTTACTCGAATTAAGATAGTTTATAGTTATAGAAATTGAATCAAAGTTTGAATATGAATATTACCTTGAATAAGAAAGATAACCTACTGTATATAACAAAGGTTTCTTGATCTTAGATGATTACTTGGAATGGATTAGAAAGCTTGGAAGTAAATTAGTAAACTTGAAGGGATTTTTGAAGTGTTCTTGAAGTGTTCTTCCTATGATGATTATAGCTTGATTCTTGAAGTGATTTTTGATGAAGATGATGATTAACTACTGGAAAAATACGTTCATAATAGTGTGTGTGTGTGTTGAGAGAGAATTAGAAAGAGAATTGGAAGTGAAATGGAGTGAATGATGAGTGGTAATTGGTGAGTGGTGAGTGGGGTTAAAAGGAGTTCTAGTTAGTTGACTAGCTCATGGTAGAAGTTAAAATTGATTAGTCATACATGAAATAATCAAGAGTGGAATCCCATGCTAGTTCCTATTGGTATATACCCATAGTAAGTACGTTTTGAAGCTGTGTATAATACGGGTAAGAATACGACTAGAATTCTTGATGAAAGAAAAGAATGGGAAAGTAACTGTAACCATTTTCGTTAAGTATGAGTGTTTTGATATATGTCTTAAAGTCTTCCAAAAGTATTTTAATACATCTAAATACACTACATGTATATACATTTTAACTGAGTCGTTAAGTCATCGTTAGTCGTTACATGTAAGTGTTGTTTTGAAACCTTTAAGTTAACGATCTCAATTAATGTTGTTAACCCATTGTTTATTATATCTAATGAGATGTTAAATTATTATATTATCATGATATTATGATATATTAATATATCTTAATATGATATATATACATTTAAATGTCGTTACAACGATAATCATTACATATATGTCTCGTTTCGAAATCCTTAAGTTAGTAGTCTTGTTTATATGTATATAACTCATTGTTAATATATTTATGGAGATACTTACTTATCATAATCTCATGTTAACCATATGTATATCCATATATATATATCGTCATGTCGTTTTTACAAGTTTTAACGTTCGTGAATCGCCGGTCAACTTGGGTGGTCAATTGTCTATATGAAACATATTTCAATTAATCAAGTCTTAACAAGTTTGATTGCTTAACATGTTGGAAACATTTAATCATGTAAATATCAATCTCAATTAATATATATAAACATGGAAAATTTCGGGTCACTACATCAGATCCTTTGGCATTTATTAGCAAAGAAATAACTTTGCGATTCTTTTTTCAAAGTAGCCAGTTTTGTCACAGCTTCAACAAGTCAACATTGACTTTTCAGTTGAAACAGTCTTATTATAACCTCGATATGTACGTTGCCCTTTCGTCAACTTTGACAATGAACTAGTCACGGCCGAGCTTTCAACATTAACACTGAGGAAGCCCGAGATGACAATGAACTAGTCACAGGCACGTTTCTTCTCAACAATTCTTATGCCTTTTGCTTATTCGATTCGGGTGCCGATAAGAGTTTTGTATCCAAGACTTTGACTCATTCTTTTAGCACTCCACCACTCCCACTAGATACTACTTATACCATTGAAGTGGCCAACGGGAAACTATTGAGTGCTGACAAATTTTATCGGGGGTGTACGTTAAACTTAATGGGTAAAGAGTTTGAAATTGACTTGATACCTCTGTCACACCCCCAAATAGGGCCTGGGGTATTTGTGACTAATTATATCAAATCACAGTTGTATAAACGAGAACGACTCTAAATGAGACGTTTTATTGAGTTTTACAGCGGAAGATAAATAGATTACATTGTATTTAGAGCATTAAATGTTCTTAATTGATATGATATGTAATGAAGACTCCAAGCATAGCAAGCAATCATCATCAAAGCAGCAGATATACAGCGGAAGCAATATTTAAGTACCTGAGAATAAACATGCTTAAAAAGTCAACACGAGGTTGAGTGAGTTCATAGGTTTATTATAAATCAATAGATCAGTATAGTATTAGACCACAAGATTTAAGTTTAAAATTGATTGATACCCATCATATCAATCTAAAGAGTTGCTGTAGTTTGTAATATCGCGACTAAACAGAATTTTACCCCGAGACACCTTGAACAGTCAGTGTCAGTTTGAATCATTATTATGTAACCCAAGACCTGAGGTCAAATGATTAGAGACGTTACTCTCAATAGCGCTATTCATAATAACTAAGTTTGCGTTCACCAAGCAATTAACGATATTATGGCAGGGATTTAGCATGACAAAGCACGTATTCAGCATAAAAGTTTGAGTACTTGTGTCTAACATGTAAAACAGTTATAAAAGTTGCGCATGCATTCTCAACCCAAAAATATAGATAAAAAGGGAGCAGATGAACTCACGATACGATACAATAATTTGTAGTAAATATGTGTATGATGGTACTGAACAAGTGTAGAGTTGTCCTCGGATTCACGAACCTATATCAAGTATATATATTAATACATATACTCGTAATCGAATAAGCTTATATATATAAATTTATTAGTTATGTCATTTTTATATTAATAACATGTAAGTTTCTTATATTTATTTTATATATTCTAAATAGATAAAAAATATAAATTTTATTATGTTATATGTAAATATATTTATATATATATATATCATTTATTTGTTAAAATAGTAATTAAAATAATATTAGTAATGATAATAATAATAATACTTAATAATGATAATAATGTTTATGATTTCATTAATGGTACGAATATTGATATTAATAATAATAATACTTACAACAATAATAATAATGATAATAGTTTTTAATAAAATGAAAAGTTTAATAATAATAATGATAAAAATTATAATTTTTGGTAACAGTACTTGACATAACCATAATCTTAATCATAATAATTAAAGATATCAATAATAATACAATAATAATGATGTTAATAGTAATGATCTTAATAATTTTTGTAATATTTACAATAGTAATAGTAATAATGATATTAGTAGTTTTAAAATAAAATGAAAGGTTTAATAATAATGATAATGAAAATAATAATTTTTGATAATAATAATAATAATCATGATATAAATAATAATAATAATTATAATGATAATACTAATAATCATAAAATAATACTAATAATACTTTTAATACTAGTAATAATTATAATAACAATAATTATAATAACATTAGTAATAATAATAATAATAAAGATAATAATAATAATAATAATAATTTAGAAATGGGAAAACTACCTTAAAAGACTTTTCTTAAAAAAATGCCCAAGATGGGACTCGAACCCGTGACCTCTCGCTCACCTACAAACACTCCACACCATCCTTCTGTCTCGTTTTATTCGTTTAAAACCCACAACCAAATTTATTTAACCCTTTATTCCACTGCTACTTCTTCTTCTTCAAATATTAATCGACCAGAGGATCCATATAACTAGTCTTAGAATTTATTTAGGGTGTAATATAAAATTTGAAACAATCAACTGTGATTGTTATTAAATAACAGAAACGAAAATATATAAAAATTTATGCAGCAGCAGTCGCAAAAAAAAAAATAATGAACTCTAAACATGATTTTGAAATCTAGACCATTTTGGATTATGATTAAAACATGAAATAAGTTGCAAATGATTATTAGAAACTATCTGAGTCATCAATTGATTCATAAACTCAAAAACAAATTTGAATTTTAACAAGAACGATTCGTTTGACTTTTGAAACTTTAACTTTGACTCAACAATTTGGATTCGTTATACAAAATTGAGGTTCGAAACTTTGCAGATAATGTTTTGATAATGAATTGAATTAAATTCGTGTTTTGATAAAAAAAAATGAAACAGAGGTATATCGAGCTGTTTGCTCTAATTTCTGTTTTGATTTCCAATTGCACTACATAATAGCATTTATAATGATAATGGTGGTGTTAATCAAACGTGTAAATCTGGATTCATTATTTGTTTAATACTACTGGGTGTCGACTGGATTTAAATCAAGAACAGAAAATAAAATAAAAAATAAAAAGTAATTTCATGATGGATAAAAAAATAAAAAGCAAAGTCACGATTTAAAAAAAATATCAAACGCATTAGAGATCTTGACCTAATTTAGGTATTAGGTCTGTATCTTTTTTTTTTAAATATTACTGATTAAAATTTATACTAATAAAAATCCTAATAATAATAACAAGTAATAATATTATTAAGGATAATACTTCTAATATTATTAATAAAAATAATAATAATGTAAGTAGCAATAATAATGATATTTCATAATATTATTAATAATAATATCATTAACAATAATAATAATAAATGATAAAGATCATAATGATAATGATAATAATCATGTTAATAATGCTATTAATAATAATAATAATATCATTAATAATAAGTTGTATTAATATTAATGATATTTATAATAACCTTAATAATTTTTGTAAAAGTGCTAATACTAATAATATTAATAATAATATATTAGTATTATATTAATGATATTAATAATTATTAATAATAATAATAATGATTGTAGATGATAATATGGTTTAAAATAATATTAATAATAATACTAATACATAATAATTGTTCATGAATCATTGGTATTTCATAAAAGTTAGGTTTAATTTTAGTCGGAAATTTCTGGGTTGTCACAGTATCCCCCTGTTAATAGAAATTTCGTCCCAAAATTTTGTTGTTGCCATCAATCGGCGTTGTTTGTAAACAGGTGAGGATATTTTCGTTTTATTTGGTCTTCACGTTCCCTGGTATGCTCGGGGCCATGCGTGATTTCCAACAGATATATTATTGTTTTGTTTCAAGAGTTTAAATCATACGAATCCATAAATTTTACGAAGTGCATTTTATTATTAATGCGGGGGTTATCTAAAGGATTTAACAAGAGTGTCATTGATTAGGTTTCCTCAGAAGGAGATGATGACGTCATATAAGCATTTCAATATACAAGAAATGTGTTATGAATAATAGTGAGTTTATTTAAACCTTGAGCGTTTATGCCATAATATTAGGGTAGACAAAATAGAAAGGAGTTCATGAAAATCACGGTCATAAAATTTAATAGAGATCGCTATTCTTTATAACAAGAATGGTGAATATGAGTTGAAAATTAGAGTTTTATCCACATTAAATAATATGGATAAAACGATTCGATTATAGAAAGAGTATAAATGAAGCTATCGTAAAAGATTGAAATGAGGAAATTAAATGTTCGCTTTAACTTTTGACGTAGTCACGATTGATTTCCGGAATTCAAGGAATTAAAGAAAATTTTTATAATCTTTATAAGATGTGATTCTCCGGTAATTAAGAAATTTGAGATTTTCTTTGATTAAATGCGGTGAATTGCCTCGATTGTTGTGCCTAGAATTTCGCTTATAAATTAACTTCTTCCATTTCATTATCTTCACCACTTCTATACTTTCTTCCTCAATTCATACTTCCAAAATATTTGTTAATATGCTCAATCCAGTTCTTGTTCTTGACCTTATATTAGTTATCGCCACAATCTTCCTTCTTTTCCAACTCCCACCAGAGGAGTCTGTTTACTTCTATTATGCTCTAGGATTTATTGTGTTTTTAGTTCTCCCGTGTCTTTATATTGCTATATGCATTGATATACACGGTTTGTAATTTCAGTGTTGTTATCGAGCTTTATATTTTCCCATATATGTCGAAGCTTCATGCTTTCGTAAAGCAAGTAATGGTCCAGAATTCGTAGGTATGAAGTTTTAAATGATCATAATATACAAAGCAGAAGGAAAGGTAATAGCACGATTTGATTTGTCAAATTACCAGAATATCCGGAAAGATAGAACTATCAAGAAAATATGTTCTTGATATGTTTAGAGATTTAAGTAGAATGTAAGAGTCGTGTAACATGGCAAATGATGATTATAAAGTCTATGAATCATCATCTTCCATTAAAAATTTAGCATGACTTACTGTAATATAATCACGTTGGCCTGACGTCATTATATTATACTAAATCATGCTTCAATTCCCAATACTTCTTCAAATCATTTATAATTTAAACTTGTATGTTACATAATATAGAAACTAAACAGTTTCCTTTATTATGTAACAAAGATAATGCAAAAAGATAATTTATTTTGAACAAGAATAGTTATGAAGATATCTTAAGAAATATCGAGGATATTTATGACGAAAGATACGATGATATCTTAGAATTTTATAAGATCAAATGATAATGAGGAAAGTTCTTCTGTAAGGATTTAAGATAAGTAAGGAGCAGGGTAATTGCTAATGATTTCAGTAGATACTGAATCATCTAGATTCTTTGAATACAGGTTTAGTTCCTGGGATTTGTTCACAGCTTCCTTCATGTTTTGCTCAATCCGTCTTTCAATACCAGATTTTCTTTTGAGCTTTTCCAACGCACAATTTTTTATTATCAAGCTTCTGGTCATTAAGACCATCTACGGCCTTTGCTGCTTCATCAGCATTATTAGGGTTAACGAATCTGAATTGTTGGTTATAGTTCTAAGGTGTTTTCAAGAATTTTGAAGAATGTACAATGTAACATATTAATGTGAGATATAAATATTTCTCGGGTATTACCTACCCGTTAAAATATTTTCACCATCAACAGTTTGTACAACAGAATATTTAATTACAATCTTTATGATAATATACGTACACATATATTTTTCTTCAGATGTAATCATGGATTTAATGAGTTAATATAATATTAAACTCATTTGATTTGCGGTTGAAACGAGAATGAATAATCTCGAAAACCTTAGAGATTTCATAATTGTCGCGAAATATTTCGCTAATGAAGTTATGAATCAATACATTCGTCGTTACACTTGATTTATTATGAAATGGAGTTTATTGTGTTGAAGCAGTGATTAACGATTTCTAAGTTATTAACGAAGGATGTACATCATAGCATATTAGTGATATGAATTAATCAAGTAGTTAAGATTTACACATAATAGCTTAGTACAAAAAGATTTATTATTGTTCCAAATCATACATATATGAAGTATACATATATAATTCTTCAGGAAGAATGAGTCAATACTTCTTAACTCATTATTACTAATATTCCTTGGTATCTATGGGGCGTATGATGTTGATGCTTGAGGTACTGAGTGAGATGCGGATGTTGTTGTTGATGAAGCTGATGCTGTTGGTGGTGATGTTGATGGTACTGTTGGTGATACTGGTTATGCTGCTGGTGCTGCTGATGCTTGTAGATATCGCACCGTATTCTCGAGTGCCACCACTCGAGCGCGAAGCTCGTTGACTTCTTCTATTATTCCGGGATGATTGGCGGTTGGAACATGTAGTGACCCGAACTTTTCCGAACCTTTATATGATTATATGTTTAATGAAAACTATATTTACATGATTAAATGTTTCCAACATGTTAAGCAATCAAACTTGTTAAGACTTGGTTAATTGAAACAGAAATTTTGTAAACGTCTGATTACCCAGTTTGACCAATGATTCACGAACGCTATAAGTTGTATATGATATGATGATACATAAATGAATAAATATATATGTTTAACATCATATAATGATCATCAAGTATCTCATTAAAAATAGTAACAATAAGTTATATACTTAAAAAGGAGACTATTGACGTATGAAACTCGAAACGATACATATAACGATTATCGTTATAACCACATCTTACTAAATATATATGAAGCATATTAATACATTGTTATATTATATATAACATGATAATATGATAATTAAATATATCATTAAGTGTATTAACAATGAACTACATAAGTAAAAACAAGACTACTAACTTAAGGATTTCGAAACGAGACATATATGTAACGATTATCGTTGTAACGACATTTAAATGTATATATCTTATTAAGATATATTAATATATCATAATATCATGATAATATGATAATTTAAAATCTCATTTCATATTATAAACTTTGGGTTAACAACATTTAACAAGATCGTTAACCTAAAGGTCTCAAAACAACACTTACATGTAACGACTAACGATGACTTAACGACTCAGTTAAAATGTATATACATGTAGTGTTTTAATATGTATTCATACACTTTTGAAAGACTTCAAGACACTTATCAAAATACTTCTACTTAACAAAAATGCTTACAATTACATCCTCGTTCAGTTTCATCAACAATTCTACTCGTATGCACCCGTATTCATACTCGTACAATACACAGCTTTTAGATGTATGTGCTATTGGTATATACACTCCAATGATCAGCTCTTAGCAGCCCATGTGAGTCACCTAACACATGTGGGAACCATCATTTGGCAACTAGCATGAAATATCTCATAAAATTACAAAAATATGAGTAATCATTCATGACTTATTTACATGAAAACAAAATTACATATCCTTTATATCTAATCCATACACCAACGACCAAAAACACCTACAAACACTTTCATTCTTCAATTTTCTTCATCTAATTGATCTCTCTCAAGTTCTAACTTCAAGTTCTAAGTGTTCTTCATAAATTCTACAAGTTCTAGTTACATAAAATCAAAAATACTTTCAAGTTTGCTAGCTCACTTCCAATCTTGTAAGGTGATCATCCAACCTCAAGAAATCTTTGTTTCTTACAGTAGGTTATCATTCTAATATAAGGTAATAATCATATTCAAACTTTGGTTCAATTTCTATAACTATAACAATCTTATTTCAAGTGATGATCTTACTTGAACTTGTTTTCGTGTCATGATTCTGCTTCAAGAACTTCGAGCCATCCAAGGATCCGTTGAAGCTAGATCCATTTTTCTCTTTTCCAGTAGGTTTATCCAAGGAAGTTAAGGTAGTAATGATGTTCATAACATCATTCGATTCATACATAAAAAGCTATCATATTCGAAGTGGTAAACTAGTAATCACTAGAACATAGTTTAGTTAATTCTAAACTTGTTCGCAAATAAATTAATCCTTCTAACTACACTTTTAAAATTAACTATACACATGATCTATATCTATATGATATGCTAACTTAATGATTTAAAACCCGGAAACACGATAAACACCATAAAACCGGATTTACGCCGTCGTAGTTACAACCGGGTGCTGTTTTGGTTTGGATAATTAAAAACTATGAAAAACTTTGATTTAAAAGATATACTTATGGGAAATTTATTTTTCTTATGAACGTGAAACCATATCCAAAAATCATGGTTAAACTCAAAGTGAAAGTATGTTTTTCAAAACAGTCATCAAGATGTCGTTCTTTCGACGGAAATGACTACCTCTTTCAAAAACGACTGGTAACTTGTATTTCCGACTATAAACCTATACCTTTTCTATTTAGTTTCATAAAGTCAAGTTCAATACGAAATCGTGGCCGCTTAAATCACTCAAAACGGATTAGAAACGAAGAAATGGCGAGCAAAAAAAAAATTGGTAAAAACTACTCATTTTAGCTACGTGAAAATTATTAACAAATCTATTCCAACCATAACTTAATCAACTTGTATTGTATATTATGTAATCTTGAGATACCATAGACACGTATACAATGTTTTGACCTATCATGTCGACACATCTATATATATTTCGGAACAACCATAGACACTCTATATGTGAATGTTGGAGTTAGCTATACAGGGTTGAGGTTGATTCCGAAATATATATAGTTTGAGTTGTGACCAATACTGAGATATGTATACACTGGGTCGTGAATTGATTCAAGATAATATATATATCGATTTATTTCTGTACATCTAACTGTGGACAACTAGTTGTAGGTTACTAACGAGGACAACTGACTTAATAAACTTAAAACATCAAAATGTATTAAAAGTGTTGTAAATATATTTTGAACATACTTTGATATATATGTACATATTTGTTATAGGTTCGTGAATCAACCAGTGGTCAAGTCTTACTTCCCGACGAAGTAAAAAATCTGTAAAAGTGAGTTATACTCCCACTTTTAAAATCTAATATTTTTGGGATGAGAATACATGCAGGTTTTATAAATGATTTACAAAATAGACACAAGTACGTGAAACTACATTCTATGGTTGAATTATTGAAATCGAATATGCCCCTTTTTATTAAGTCTGGTAATCTAAGAATTAGGGAACAGACACTCTAATTGACGCGAATCCTAAAGATAGATCTATTGGGCCTAACAAACCCCATCCAAAGTACCGGATACTTTAGTACTTTGAAATTTATATCATATCCGAAGGGTGTCCCGAAATGATGGGGATATTCTTAAATATGCATCTTGTTAATGTCGGTTACCAGGTGTTCACCATATGAATGATTTTTATCTCTATGTATGGGATGTGTATTGAAATATGAAATCTTATGGTCTATTATTATGATTTGATAATATATAGGTTAAACCTATAACTCACCAATATTTTTGTTGACGTTTTAAGCATGTTTATTCTCAGGTGATTATTAAGAGCTTCCGCTGTCGCATACTTAAATAAGGACAAGATTTGGAGTCCATGCTTGTATGATATTGTGTAAAAACTGCATTCAAGAAACTTATTTCGTAGTAACATATTTGTATTGTAAACCATTATGTAATGGTCGCGTGTAAACAGGATATTTTAGATTATCATTATTTGATAATCTACGTAAAGCTTTTTAAACCTTTATTGATGAAATAAAGGTTATGGTTTGTTTTAAAATGAATGCAGTCTTTGAAAAACGTCTCATATAGAGGTCAAAACCTCGCAACGAAATCAATTAATATGGAACATTTTTAATCAATAAGAACGGGACATTTCAGTTGGTATCTGAGCGTTGGTCTTAGAGAACCAGAATTTTGCATTAGTGTGTCTTATCGAGTTTGTTAGGATGCATTAGTGAGTCTGGACTTCGACCGTGTTTACTTGAAAAATGATTGCTTAACAAATTTTGTTGGAAACTATATATTTTTAACATGTGAATATTATGTGATATATTAATCTCTTAACATGTTTGATATTATGTGATAGATGTCTACCTCTAGAACAAGTCCCATTGACTCACCTAATAATAATGAAGAGTCAAATGTAAATTGGAATGATTCGTGGACTGATTCACAAGTTCCCGAAGAGGAACCAGAAGAAGAGTCGGAACTGGAAGAAGAATCGGAACCGGAAGAAGAATCAGAACCGGAAGAAGAAATAGAACCAGTGGGGGAAATAATAAAACGGTTAAGTAGAAGAAAATCCTCAACCAACCGACCAAAGTTAATTATGGTCAATGGTGTTTCCGCCAAGGAAGCAAAGTATTGGGAGGATTACCAATTCTCCGATGAATCGGATCCCGACAAGGATTCCGATGATGTTATAGAAATTACCCCAACACAATTTAATAAGGCAAAAGAGAAAAATAAGAGAAAGGGCATAAAAATAGAGAAATTTGATTCCAAACCCGATGAACTTTATATGTATCGTCAACACCCGTATTTCTTAAGTTGTGACAATAACCCGGGAACCTCTAAACCACCAGGTTTTTCTAAACCAATGTGGAAAACGACGGCTCGTATTAGGGGAACATCATATATCCCTAGAAACTTGGCAAAACGAACCAAAACTGAAGAAGAAGAAACGAGCGAGTCGGAATAAGATAGTTGTATTCGTGTGATGTAATATATGTAATATAGTGTGCTTATGCTTTATGATATATGTAAAAATTGCTTGTATTAATAAGTATTTTTTTTATGAATCTAACTCTTGTCTATTTTACAGTATAAAAACACAAAATGGATAGACAACCCAATATTTTAAGAGACCTACCCGGAGACATGATTGATGAAATCTTGTCTAGAGTCGGTCAGAATTCCTCGGCACAACTATTTAAGGCGATATCAGTTTGTAAGACATTCGAAGAACGTTCCAAGAATGCCTTGGTTTATAAAAGGCTTTCATTCGAAAGATGGGGGATATCACATTGGGAAATCCATAAGTTACGATGTGTTTACTTTGACGCATATATTATGGGGAACCCAAATGCTATTTTACGCAACGGGTTAAGAAATTATTTTGACTCAATATATCCGAATATAGGACTTCGTGATTTAGAAAAGGCGGCTAACATGCAAAATAAAGAAGCATGTTATGCTTACGGGTTAGTAATGTTCTCTTCTCACCAAAGTGAGAACAAGAACATCGGGCTACAACTATTAAACAAAACGTTCCCACAAGTGACGGAGTCGGTAATTGGGGTAAGAAATGAGGTTTTTAGATTGTTACAGGACTGTTGGACATTACGTAACCCTCGTCCCTTTGACGACGTTACAACACGCTGTCTTATCAACGACCATAACGGTTATGTCCCACAAGACCAAGGATGGGAAGTAGTCCTAGTTAAACCAGAATGCATGACTTGTTTCTAGACGTATGAATTACGTGTCTTTATTGCCTTTACTGAACGACTTGTGTACTAGGTAGAATTATCTTCACAACCATCTTGTATCAAATTTACTGTGTACTATATTTCATGCTATATGTAAAATAAGCGGTATTGTAAGTTTGTAAAATATTGTGTAAATTTTTGAACGCGAAATATTATTATAATCAGTTTTTTATATAGAATTGTAGTAGTTGAATTGTATATTAGCTACTAAGTATGAACTTAACGGGTAGGTACTACCCGAATTCAAAACTTATAAAACGCTAATATGAAGAAAAAGCTTTTATAAATGAGTTCATATTATGCTACGAGATACTATTGACTACTCTTAATATTCTGTATGATTAACTTGTTTCATTTGACTATTTTGAAGGAAATGGCACCAAATACTCGACACACCTTGAATATGAGCGAAGAGGAATTTCGTGCCTTTCTTGCTTCAAACATAGCCGCAGTACAGGCTGCGCTACATACCAACAATAACCTTGGATCTAGCAGTACAGGAAATCGTGTAGGATGCACCTACAAAGAATTCACTGCCTGCAAACCTTTGGAATTTGATGGAACCGAAGGACCGATCGGATTGAAACGGAGGACCGAGAAGGTCGAATCGGTGTTTGCCATAAGTAAGTGTACTAAATAGGACAAAGTGAAGTACGCTACGCATACCTTCATAGGTACTGCGTTAACATGGTGGAATACCTATCTAGAGCAAGTGGGACAAGATGATGCTTAAGCACTACCGTGGTCAGCATTCAAGCACTTGATGAACGAGAAGTAACGTCCCAGAACCGAGGTCAATAAGCTCAAGACAGAACTTAGAGGGTTACGAACCCAAGGATTTGATATTACCACGTATGAAAGACGATTCACAGAATTGTGCCTATTGTGTCCGGGAGCGTTCGAAGATGAGGAAGAGAAGATCGACGCATTTGTGAAAGGATTACCGGAAAGAATCCAAGAAGATATAAGTTCACACGAGCCCGCCTCCATACAACAAGCATGTAGAATGGCTCACAAACTAGTGAACCAGATTGAGGAAAGAATTAAAGAACAGGCGGCTGAAGAGGCCAATGTGAAGCAAGTCAAAAGAAAGTGGGAGGAAAACGGTGATAAGAATCACCAATACAACAACAACAACAGCAATTACAACAATAATCGCAACAACTATCCCAACAATCGCAACATCAATCGCAACTATAACAAACGGCCCAACAACAATAACAACAGCAACTACAACAATCATCCCAACAACAATAACAACCGCAACAACAACAATAATCAGAAGCAACTATGCCAAAGTTGTGAAAAGTATCACTCAGGGTTCTGCACCAAATTTTGCAACAAGTGTAAAAGAAATGGTCATAGAGCGGCAAAGTGTGAGGTCTACGGACCAGGGGTTAACAGAACGAAAGGAACAAATGGTGTCAGAATGAGTAATGGTGGAGCAAGTAGTGTCGGAGCAAGTTATGCCAATGTAGTTTGTTATAAATGTGGAAAACAGGGCCACATTGTTAGAAATTGCCCGAACCAGGAGAACACGAATGGACAAGGCCGCGGAAGAGTTTTCAATATTAATGCGGCAGAGGCACAGGAAGACCCGGAGCTTGTTATGGGTACGTTTCTTATTGACAATAAATCTGCTTATGTTTTATTTGATTCGGGTGCGGATAGAAGCTATATGAGTAGAGATTTTTGTGCTAAATTAAGTTGTCCATTGACACCGTTGGATAGTAAATTTTTACTCGAATTAGCAAACGGTAAATTAATTTCTGCAGAGTATATATGCCGGAATCGAGAAATTAAACTGGGTAGCGAAATATTTAAGATTGATTTGATACCAGTAGAGTTAGGGAGTTTTGATGTAATAGTTGGCATGGACTGGCTGAAGAAGGTGAAAGCAGAGATCGTATGTTATAAAAATGCAATTCGCATTGTACGAGAAGAAGGAGAACCCTTAATGGTGTACGGAGAAAAGGGCAACAGGAAGCTACATCTTATTAGTAATTTGAAGGCACAAAAAACTAATAAGAAAAGGTTGATATGCTGTTCTAGCACATGTCGAGAAAGTATAAACTGAAGAAAAGAGCATCAATGATGTTTTTGTCGCAAAAGAATTTCCCGATGTATTTCCGAAAGAATTATCGGGACTACCTCCACATCGATCTGTTGAATTTCAAATAGATCTTGTACCAGGAGCTGCACCAATAGCTCGTGCTCCTTACAGACTCGCACCGAGCGAGATGAAAGAACTGCAAAGCCAACTGCAAGAACTATTAGAACGTGGTTTCATTCGACCAAGCACATCACCATGGGGAGCTCCTGTTTTGTTTGTCAAGAAGAAAGATGGTACATTTAGGTTGTGTATTGACTACAGAGCGTTGAACAAACTTACCATCAAAAACCGTTATCCACTACCGAGAATTGACGACTTATTTGATCAACTACAAGGCTCGTCGGTTTATTCGAAGATCGATTTACGTTCTGGATATCATCAAATGCGAGTAAGGGAGGATGATATTCCAAAAACTGCTTTTAGGACGCGTTATGGTCATTACGAGTTTATGGTTATGCCGTTTGGATTGACTAACGCACCAGCTGTGTTCATGGACCTTATGAACCGAGTGTGTGGGCCATATCTTGACAAGTTTGTCATTGTTTTCATCGATGACATACTTATTTACTCAAAGAATGATCAAGAGCACGAAGAACATTTGAGAATAGTGCTAGAAGTATTGAGGAAAGAAAAACTGTACGCTAAGTTTTCAAAGTTTGCATTTTGGTTGGAAGAAGTTCAATTCCTCGGTCACATGGTGAACAAAGAAGGTATCCAGGTGGACCCGGGAAAGATCGAAACCGTTGAAAAGTGGGAAACCCCAAAAACTCCGAAGCATATACGTCAATTTTTAGGATTGGCTGGTTACTACAGAAGATTCATCCAAGATTTCTCCAAAATAGCAAAACCCTTGACTGCATTAACGCATAAAGGGAAGAAATTTGAATGGAAGGATGAACAAGAGAAGGCATTTCAGTTATTGAAGAAAAAGCTAACTACGACACCTATATTGTCATTGCCTGATGGGAATGATGATTTTGTGATATATTGTGACGCCTCAAAGCAAGGTCTCGGTTGTGTATTAATGCAACGAACGAAAGTAATTGCTTATGCGTCTAGACAATTGAAGATTCACGAGCAAAATTATACGACGCATGATTTGGAATTAGGCGCAGTTGTTTTTGCATTAAAGACTTGGAGGCACTACTTATATGGGGTCAAAAGTATTATATATACCGACCACAAAAGTTTTCAACACATATTTAATCAGAAACAAATGAACATAAGGCAGCGTAGGTGGATTGAATTTTTGAATGATTACGACTTTGAGATTCGTTACCACCCGGGGAAAGAAAATGTGGTAGCCGACGCCTTGAGTAGAAAGGACAGAGAACCCATTCGAGTAAAATCTATGAATATAATGATTCACAATAACCTTACTACTCAAATAAAGGAGGCGCAACAAGGAGTTTTAAAAGAGGGAAATTTAAAGAATGAAATACCCAAAGGATCGGAGAAGCATCTTAATATTCGAGAAGATGGAACCCGGTATAGGGCTGAAAGGATTTGGGTACCAAAATTTGGAGATATGAGAGAAATGGTACTTAGAGAAGCTCATAAAACCAGATACTCAATACATCCTGGAACAGGGAAGATGTACAAGGATCTCAAGAAACATTTTTGGTGGCCAGGTATGAAAGCCGATGTTGCTAAATACGTAGGGGAATGTTTGACGTGTTCTAAGGTCAAAGCAGAGCATCAGAAACCATCAGGTCTACTTCAACAACCCGAAATCCCGGAATGGAAATGGAAAAACATTACCATGGATTTCATCACTAAATTGCCAAGGACTGCAAGTGGTTTTGATACTATTTGGGTAATAGTTGATCGTCTCACCAAATCAGCACACTTCCTGCCAATAAGAGAAGATGACAAGATGGAGAAGTTAGCATGACTGTATTTGAAGGAAGTCGTCTCCAGACATGGAATACCAATCTCTATTATCTCTGATAGGGATGGCAGATTTATTTCAAGATTCTGGCAGACATTACAACAAGCATTAGGAACTCGTCTAGACATGAGTACTGCCTATCATCCACAAACTGATGGGCAGAGTGAAAGGACGATATAAACGCTTGAAGACATGCTACGATCATGTGTTATTGATTTTAGAAATAGTTGGGATCGACATCTAAAGTTAGCAGAATTTTCCTACAACAATAGCTACCATTCAAGCATTGAGATGGCTCCGTTTGAAGCACTTTATGGTAGAAAGTGCAGGTCTCCGATTTGTTGGAGTGAAGTGGGGGATAGACAGATTACGGTGTTGGGATTTAACAAGTTCAAAACACTTAAACCATTTTAAGAATCATATCAAAGTGGAAGCATGTAAATAACCATTTTGAAACATGTATATCTTTAACCTTTTAATGTTAAATCCCAAATAGGATCAAGTTGTGAAACATACTTACAAACTACAAGAGAGAATAGAGATTATACCTACTCCAAGCTAGGTAATGAATGTAGAAGATGATGAAGATGAATGGAGCTTCAAAATGATGAAACCTCAAGGTGTTATACCCCAAACTTGTGCACCAACACCTAGCCTTTAGTTAGGATTTAATAGACACTTAATATCAACTTGAAAAACCAAGTGAAGACCCCTTTTTCCTTCCCTTTTGGTCACGGCACTCAGCAACAGCAATAAGGAGTTTTGCAGTTTTTTTTTTTGATGTAAAAATGAAGTGTTTGCATGTGTGTTGGTTTCTCAAAGAGTCAAGGTCCATATACACATGTACATGGGAGGTGTTGACCACTAAATGGAGCCTTGGAGACATGAACTTATGCTCCCAATATGTTCCTCCATTTATTTTAAAGATTAGTTTTTTTTTATAAAATCTAATTTTATAAAACCTCTCCTTTTTTATAAACTTCCATGCATTTTATTAGTTATGTACATTTATATTTATAAAACCAATTATATAAAATGTATCATAACTAAATTTAATTATTAAACCCATAAATAATTAAACACTTATTATATAAATTTTCCATAATTTATATACACATCAAATGACATTATTTTAGAAAACCATTTTTCTTAATTACAAGTGTCGCGTAATTAATCAACGATCCAATCGCTAAGATTAAATACGAATGAGGTGTCGGTAAGTTTGTTATTGGGTATGACCCGACTTGGATCAAAACACATTAGCCACGTTAATTTAATATGTCTCTCGGGCATACGAAATACCTTCAATCTCCCACTTGCACGAGAAACATAAGAAATTAATGCAAGTGATGGATACCACCTAACGACCGTCCATCACCCCCAATATGTTATGACTTTGTGCCATTCAATAACATCATCCTTTTCGAGTTCCCATCTCGAATATGATTAGGTGAATATTTCATTGTATCCTTTCATCCTAGATGTCATGTTAAATCCAAGAGATACAGAGTGATCACTCTCTTTTAGATTTAACTTTATCAGGCCTTAGACATCTAACTCTCAACGAATAAGAGGGACAAATCCCATCTTGATTACATACGTCCTAGATATACACCTTGCATTATACCTGAGCTCTTCCTTATGAACTACCATATTTCAGAATAGCGAAGGAAAGAATCAAGGCACAATACTTGGTAAATATCCGAACCTAATATGTATCTCAGGTCAGAGGATACAATGATATTCGCCTTTACTCAAGATTACATGTGATCAACCACGAAGGCTCCATTCAATAAATCTTGAGAGCGGGTCTTCCAATATTTGTATCCCACAAATATCTATGAACTTTGGTAGCAACCTTGCCCCACATTCAACCCGTGAATGTATACCAATCCAAGTTCATAATAGTCTAAACCTCACATTTGCTCCCACAAATGTGATCGACTACGGAATTTAGAATAATTACTTATTCATGGATAAAATATGCAAAATAGGAACATGACTCAAAATAAATTAATACCAAAATTATATTAATGAGTTTGAACAATTTCGTTCCGTTACAATACTTAAAATAGATCATGACCAATCACTAGAATATCGAAGCCCTAATGCACAAACATGTCCTGCAAGTTTTGGTCCATGTAAGAGCTTCGTGAGAGGATCCGCTATATTAAGATCTGTGTGAACTTTGCGAATACATATCTTTCCCTTTTCAACTTCATCCCTTATGTAGTTGAATCTCCGCTCAATGTGACGGGTCTTTTGGTGAGCACGAGGTTCCTTGATTTGAGCAATCGCACCCTCGTTGTCACAAAAGATCTCAAGAGGGTCCTGAATGGAAGGGACTACTCCTAAGTCGTCGATGAATTTCTTCATCCATGCAGCTTCCTGAGCTACCAATGATGCGGCGATGTACTCTGACTCTGTAGTGGATAAAGCAACAACATCCTGTTTTGAACTCTTCCAAGAGACTGCTCCTCCATTTAACGTGAAGACATAACCGGATTGTGATCGAGAATCATCTCGATCAGTTTGGAAACTCGCGTCCACGTAACCTTTTACAGCGAGTTCCTCCTCACCAGACCCGTATATAAGAAACATATCCTTAGTCCTCCTAAGGTATTTCAATATACTTTTAACAGCAATCCAATGACTGTTTCCTAGGTTATTCTGGTATCTACTTGTCAGGCTAAGAGCGCATGACACATCCGGTCTAGTGCATATCATTGCATACATGATTGACCCAATAGCAGATGCATACGGGACTTTCTTCATTCTCTCTTGTTCATCTTTCGTGGTAGGACACTGAGATGAACTGAGAGGCGTTCCTCTTTGAATAGGTACCAAACCTTTCTTAGAGTTGTCCATCTTGAACCTTTTCAAGATCTTTTCAATGTATGCACTTTGATTCAAACCTATCAGTTTCTTGGATCTATTCCTGTAGATCCCAATCCCCAAAACGTATTGTGCTTCTCCAAGATCCTTAATGGAGAAGCATTTACTTAGCCAAGTTTTAACTCCTTGCATTGCCGGAATATCATTTCCAAATAACAGTATATCATCCACATATAGTACAAGGAACATGATAGTGCTCCCACTAGTTTTCTTATATACACAAGCTTCATCACCATTTTTAATGAAGCCAAATTTCTCGGCTTCCTCATTAAAACGATGATTCCACATTCTAGATGCTTGTTTTAATCCGTAGATTGACTTCTTTAACTTGCATACCTTTTTAGGATATTTCGGATCAACAAAACCTTCAGGCTGAACCATATAGACATCTTCCACAAGATATCCATTTAGGAAAGCCGTCTTGACATCCATTTGCCATATTTCATAATCATAATGAGCAGCAATGGCAAATAATATCCTAATAGACTTTAGCATTGCCACAGGCGAAAAAGTTTCATCATAGTCAACCCCTTGAGTTTGAGTGAAACCTTTTGCTACAAGTCTAGCTTTATATGTATCCAAGTTTCCATGTGTTGGGATTTAACAAGTTCATATATCTTAAAACCTTTTAAGAATCATTATAAACGGAAGCGTGTAATTATCAATTTTACTTGTCATCTTTAAACCAATTAAAGCCAAATCCCATCAAGGATCAAGTTGTGAAAATATATGCTTACAATTAACAAGAAAAGAAGTGATTCAATACCTCCTCAAAACCAAGTTTGAGGGCTGTTTTGAAGGCTTAAGATGATGATGAAGATGATAGAACAATATACCAAACCACCCTTGAGTTGGTTAAACCTTTATCACCTTAAAACCTAGCTAGAAACCCACTTTCTTTGAACCCAAAAATCTGGACAGCAACTTGCAAAAGATGGTGATGAATGGAGTCTCAAAACTATGAAACCTCAAGAGATAATACCCCAAACTTTTACCCAACACCTAATGCTATGGTTAGGATTTATTGACACTTAATTTTAACTTGAAAATTGACTTGAAAAACCCTCTCCTAACAGCCAAAAGATTCGGCCAGAATAGAGAGAAAAGGAGCAAAATTTTTCAAGCTTGTTCTATGTGTGTTACTTGCAAGTCTTGGTCAAATGCCTTGGTATACTTCATATCATGTCCTTCAAAGTTGAAGCCTCAAAAATACCAAAGGAATAAGCATGTGAGGGCATTTATTGGGGCTCCAAAATCTGCCCACACTAACCCATTATTTTATACAAGATGCAATTTTTATAAAACTTGTATAAACTTTTATAAAACTTGTATATGTATTTGTTACTTGCAATAATTTTATAAACCATTTTATAAAATATAACACAACATAATTATTTAAACCTATAAATAATTAAATATAAATTATCCAAATAATTTATCTCAAGTGATGATATTTTAGAAAACCGATTTTCTAAAGTTCAAGTGTCGCGTATTTATTTAACGACCCAATCGTTAAGATTAAATACATATAAGGTGTTGGTAAGCTTGTTATTGGGTATGACCCGACTTGGATCATAACATGTTAGCCACATTAATTTAATATGTCTCTCGGGCATACGAAATACTTTCAATCTCCCACTTGCACGAGAAACATAAGAAATTAATGCAAGTGATGGATACCACCTAACGACCGTCCATCACCCCCAATATGTTATGACTTTGTGCCATTCAATAACATCATCCTTTTCGAGTTCCCATCTCGAATATGATTAGGTGAATCTTTCATTTTATCCTTTCGTCCTAGATGTCATGTCAAATCCAAGAGATACAGAGTGACCACTCTCTTATAGATTTAACTTTATCAGGCCTTAGACATCTGACTCTCAACGAATAAGAGGGACAAATTCCATCTTGACTACATACGTCCTAGATACACACCTTGTATTATACCTGAGCTCTTCCTTATGTACTACCATATTTCAGAATAGCGAAGGAAAGAATCAAGGCATAATACTAGGTGAATATCAGGACCCAATATGTATCTCAGGTCAGAGGGTACGATGATATTCGCCTTTACTCAAGATTACATGTGATCAACCACAAAGGCTCCATACAGTAAATCTTGAGAGCGGGTCTTCCAATATTTGTATCCCACAAATATCTATGAACCTTGGTAGCAACCCTGCCCCACATTCAACCTATGAATGTTTACCAATCCAAGTTCATAATAGTCTAAACCTCACACTCATTCCCACAAGTGTGACCGACTACGGAATTTAGAATAATAGCTTATTCATGGATAACCAATATTTGTATCCCACAAATATTTATGAACCTTGGTAGCAACCTTGCCCCACATTCAGTCCGTGAATGTATACCAATCCAAGTTCATAATAGTCTAAACCTCACACTTGTTCCCACAAATGTGATCGACTACGGAATTTAGAATAATAACTTATTCATGGATAAAATATGCAAAATAGGAACTTAACTCAAAATAAATTAAACCATAATTATATTAATGAGTTTGAACCACTTCGTTCCGTTACAATACTTAAAACAGATCATGACCAATCACTAGAATATCGAAGCCCTAATGCACAAACATGTCCTTCATGTTTTGCTCCATATAAGAGTTTCGTGAGTGGATCCGCTATGTTATGATCTGTGTGAACTTTGCGAATACATATCTTTCCCTTTTCAACTTCATCCCTAATGTAGTTGAATCTCCGCTCAATGTGACGGGTCTTTTGGTGAGCACGAGGTTCCTTGATTTGAGCAATCGCACCTTCGTTGTCACAAAAGATCTCAAGAGGATCTTGAATGGAAGGGACCACTCCTAAGTCGTCGATGAATTTCTTCATCCATGCAGCTTCCTGTGCTGCCAATGATGCGGCAATGTACTCCGATTCTGTAGTGGATAATGCAACAACATCCTGTTTTGAACTCTTCCAAGAGACCGCACCTCCATTTAATGTGAAGACATAACCGGATTGTGATCGAGAGTCATCTCGATCAGTTTGGAAACTCGCATCCACGTAACCTTTTACTGCAAGTTCCTCCTCACCAGACCCGTATATTAGAAACATATCCTTAGTCCTCCTAAGGTATTTCAATATACTTTTAACAGCAACCCAATGACTGTTTCCAGGGTTATTCTGGTATCTACTTGTCAAGCTTAGAGCGCATGACACATCCAGTCTAGTGCATATCATTGCATACATAATTGACCCAATAGCAGATGCGTATGGGACATTCTTCATTCTCTCATGTTCATCTTTTGTGGTGGGGCACTGAGATGAACTGAGAAGTGTTCCTCTTTGAATAGGTACGAAACCTTTCTTAGAGTTCTCCATCTTGAACCTTTTCAAGACCTTTTCAATGTATGCACTTTGATTCAAACCTATCAATTTCTTGGATCTATTCCTGTAGATCCCAATCCCTAAAATGTATTTTGCTTCACCAATATCCTTAATGGAGAAGCAGCTACTTAGCCAAGTCTTAACTCCTTGCATTTGTGGAATATCATTTCCAAATAATAATATATCATCCACATATAGTACAAGGAACATGACAGTGCTCCCTCTAGCTTTCTTATATACACAAGCTTCATCACCATTTTTAATGAAGCCAAATTTCTCGGCTTCCTCATTAAAATGATGATTCCACATTCTAGATGCTTGTTTCAATCCGTAGATTGACTTCTTTAACTTGCATACTTTTTTTAGGATATTTCGGATCGACAAAACCTTCGGGCTGAACCATATAGACATCTTCCATAAGATATCCATTTAGGAAAGCAGTTTTGACATCCATTTGCCATATTTCGTAATAATAATGAGCGGCAATGGTAAATAATATCCTTATAGACTTCAGCATTGCCACAGGCGAAAAATTTTCATCATAATCAACCCCTTGAGTTTGAGTGAAACCTTTTGCAACAAGTCTAGCTTTATATGTATCCAAGTTTCCATGTATGTCGGTTTTCATTTTGAAAAGCCATTTACAATCAACTAGCCTAGAGCCAGGAGGTTGAGCAACAAGTTCCCAAACTTGGTTGTCATACATGGATTGCATCTCAGCGTTCATGGCTTCCTGCCATTTGTCTTTATCAATCCTTGATAAAGCATCTTGGTAGTTTGTTGGTTCATCCAAATCAACCGTATAGCAACCATCTATGAGAAACCCATATCTCTCAGGAGGATTGCTAATCCTACCAGATCTACGAATGTCTTGTGTATTTTGATCATTCATTTGATCACTCTCAACATTTTCATGTTGAGTGCTAGTGTCAACCAATTGTGTATCATCTACTTGATCTTGAACCTCTTCAAGATCTATCTTCCTTTCACTATTTCCTTCCATTAGGAACTTAGTTTCAAGGAATTCCGCCTTCCGAGCAACAAATACATTCTGCTCGGATGGATCATAGAAATAGTATCCCATATCATCCTTGGGATATCCTATGAAGATACACTTCGTGGATCGAGCATCCAACTTATTAGGGACGTAACGCTTAGGATAAGCTTCACATCCCCATATCTTTAAGTATGATAGAGATGGAGGTTTTCCAAACCATATCTCATGAGGTGTTCGTTCCACTTTCTTGGTTGGGGCCATATTTAGAATACGAGCCGCGGAGCATAGACAATAACCCCAAAATGATAGAGGTAACGAGCTTCTTGCCATCATTGATCGAACCATATCCATTAGGGTTCGGTTTCTCCTTTCGGACACTCCATTAAGCTGAGGTGTTCCGGGTGGAGTAAGTTGTGAGATAATCCCACAACTCCTAAGATGATCTTGGAAAGCATCGCTTAGGTATTCACCTCCTCTATCGGTACGAAGTACCTTAATTGTCTTGTTGAGTTAATTTTGTACTTCGTTTTGATATTCTTTGAATGCTTCAAAAGTTTCATCCTTGTGTCTTAATAAGTAGACATATCCGAAACGACTGAAGTCATTAATGAAAGTGACGAAGTATCTTTCACCATTCCTAGTCATGGGCTTAAAAGGTCCACATACATCCGAATGTATTAATCCTAATAAGTCTTTAGCCCTTTCATAGGTCCCTTTGAAAGGTGCTTTAGTCATTTTGCCTTGTAAACAAGATTCACATACATCAAACGAATCCAGCTCACTTGATTTTAAAAGACCATTCTTTTGAAGTGTATGCATTCGATTCTTGTTTATGTGACCAAGGCGACAATGCCATAAGTAGGAATCACTCAAATCCATTTTGATCTTCTTGGTGCTTGCTTGGTATATTGAGCTATCGAATGATGTGTTATCATGAACCAATTCATAAATACCATTCAAAGGTGAGGCCTTAAAATAGAACATATCATTCAAAAAGACATGGATATCATCATTAATAAAATTAAGATTAAAACCACAATGTCTTAAACGGGAAACAGAAATAATGTTTCGTGTTAAATCAGGTGCATACAAAACATTTTTCAATATAAGCTCCAAACCACTTGGTAGCTTTAAAACAAAGTCTCCTTGAGCTTTTACGTTCACCTTTGCACCATTTCCCATGTAGAGACTTGTTGTTCACGCATTTAGTTTACTTCTTATGAACCCTTGCAATGAATTGCAAATATGAGTTCCACATCCTGTGTCTAATACCCATGTATTAGAAGAAGTAATACTAAGCTCAACGTATATCATGTATACATTACCCGAGGTTTGCCCTGCATCCCTCTTTGCATTCAACTCCTTTAAGTAGACCGGGCAGTTGCGTTTCCAGTGACCTATCACACCGCAACCAAAGCACGGATCTTCCTTGGGGTTTGCTTGTCTGGCAACCTTTTTCCATTTAGTGTTGTTGGTTGGGGTAACCATCTTCCCTTTTCCTTTGCCCTTGTAGGTGGATCCTTTCTTCTTAGCCACCTTTGGCTTAGAAGAGGATTCATCCTTGGATCCACCTTCTTTGATCATGAGCATGGGTGAAGCCTTTTTACCCATGCTTGATTCATCCGTCCTTAGCATGGCATGTAATTCGCCAATGCTCGTATCCCAATCATTCATGCTGTAATTCAACACGCATGTGTCAAACCTTTTTGACAAAGAGTTGAGGATAAGGTCCGTGGTTAATTCATTAGACACGTGACTGTTGAGACGGTGCAATCGATCAATGAGGCTTTTCATCTTTAGTACATTAGATGAAACGGATTGGGAGTTATTTACCTTTTCGAGGATAGACCTCAATGATAGGTTATTAAAGTTGATAGGTGCGTTTGGAATGTTGTTGTTATTGGCGGCCATCTACAAAATTTAACAAAGTTCGTTTAAATATTAATTTAATTTAACATTCAATACCCTTTAAATCCAACTGAATTATTAAATTCTAGAATCCAACGGTAAACCAAATTTCGGTTGGGTGACCTTTATCCCGCAATTTGATTTAGCTAGGTAGTCAATAAATGACAATTGCAATCCATTTGCAACTTCTAGAGTATGGGATCATGCAATCCTTTTGCATGGCATATTTATCCCATCAACGCCTATTTGTTCCTCATGCTTTGGTGACCCTAAGTTCATGATTCCCTAATCAAGTCGTCCTACTTGTATAGACTTGTAAATTTAACATACAAGTGGTTAGGTGACCTTTATCCCACAAGCATGTGAAATTTACCTTAATCATATTAGTTTGCTCATAACGGTTAGGTGACCTTTATCCCATCATGAGTTCCCTAATACTTTTAAGTGTCACACAATAGGATGGTGTTAAACTTGTTTACCTTGTTTGTAAAAGGGATTTAAGTTTTCATTAATTCTAGTTTGAGAAAACTTTTATGCCATACACCAACATGCATTTAGTGTATGGTACTTATGAAAAACCAATTTCATATCCTGTAATTGAGCCAATTACTTAATATAAACCAATTTATATTTGTTATCCTTTTCTTGTTCTTAATAACCATTTATTAAGGTCTTTAGTTGCCTTTTCAATTTAACCATTTAAATTGCCATTTGCATGTCGTTAATGCGTCTAATTTAACCAATTAAATTGTCGTTTTGTTTGTTGTTAACTTGTGTGATAAATTTGTTGCAATTAAACATACAATCCATAAACATACAAACAACCACGCATGCAAAATAAGTATGTTCACAATCTAGCCATTTTGGTGGACATTTGTTTAGCCGAAAACAAATGTCACCGGGTTAAGGGGTAATAATACAAAGTAGGAGATTACAATCTCCCACTTAACCTTGCATCCATATGCTCCTTGTGTTCTTCAAGTCTTCATCATCTTGTATCTTCATTTTTACAAAATATGTGTCCTAATACATTTTATCTAGAAAATGAAAATACAACCTAATCTATTTTACATACCAAATATAAAATAAATTACATAGCCTTATGAATGAATTATTACATGCCAAATGAATAATATTACAAGCCATATGAATGAATAATATTACAAACCATATGAATCATACAATTCATTCAAACATTCAACCAAACACAAGGTTAAGGCATAGATTGTGAACTTCAACATGCAACCAAGTATGACCAAATTAGAGAGTCCAAAACCCACTTTTGAAGCCCTCTTGAATTCGGCCATTTCCTAATACCCACCCAAACCCATTTGTTTTTGCAATCTACATTCATGCATGTTAGTAGATTGCAAATATAGTGGGTTTTAAACAACAATTCGAAGCATATTTCAACAACTTCGGCTCTAGATACCATTGTTGGGATTTAACAAGTTCATATATCTTAAAACCTTTTAAGAATCATTATAAACGGAAGCGTGTAATTATCAATTTTACTTGTCATCTTTAAACCAATTAAAGCCAAATCCCATCAAGGATCAAGTTATGAAAATATATGCTTACAATTAACAAGAAAAGAAGTGATTCAATACCTCCTCAAAACCAAGTTTGAGGGCTGTTTTGAAGGCTTAAGATGATGATGAAGATGATAGAACAATATACCAAACCACCCTTGAGTTGGTTAAACCTTTATCACCTTGAAACCTAGCTAGAAACCCACTTTCTTTGAACCCAAAAATCTGGACAGCAACTTGCAAAAGATGGTGATGAATGGAGTCTCAAAACTATGAAACCTCAAGAGATAATACCCCAAACTTTTACCCAACACCTAATGCTATGGTTAGGATTTATTGACACTTAATTTTAACTTGAAAATTGACTTGAAAAACCCTCTCCTAACAGCCAAAAGATTCGGCCAGAATAGAGAGAAAAGGAGCAGAATTTTTCAAGCTTGTTCTATGTGTGTTACTTGCAAGTCTTGGTCAAATGCCTTGGTATACTTCATATCATGTCCTTCAAAGTTGAAGCCTCAAAAATACCAAAGGAATAAGCATGTGAGGGCATTTCTTGGGGCTCCAAAATCTGCCCACACTAACCCATTATTTTATACAAGATGCAATTTTTATAAAACTTGTATAAACTTTTATAAAACTTGTATATGTATTTGTTACTTGCAATAATTTTATAAACCATTTTATAAAATATAACACAACATAATTATTTAAACCTATAAATAATTAAATATAAATTATCCAAATAATTTATCTCAAGTGATGATATTTTAGAAAACCGATTTTCTAAAGTTCAAGTGTCGCGTATTTATTTAACGACCCAATCGTTAAGATTAAATACATATAAGGTGTTGGTAAGCTTGTTATTGGGTATGACCCGACTTGGATCATAACATGTTAGCCACATTAATTTAATATGTCTCTCGGGCATACGAAATACTTTCACCATGTATGTCGGTTTTCATTTTGAAAAGCCATTTACAATCAACTAGCCTTGAGCCAGTAGGTTGTACAACTAGTTCCCAAACTTGGTTGTCATACATGGATTGCATCTCAGCGTTCATGGCTTCCTGCCATTTATCCTTATCAATCCTTGATAAAGCATCTTGGTAGTTTGTTGGTTCATCCAAATCAACCACACAGCAACCATCCATGAGAAACCCATATCTCTCAGGAGGATTACTAATCCTACCAGATTTGCGAACGTCTTGTGTATTTTGATCATCCATCTGATCACTCTCAACATTTTCATGTTGAGTGCTAGTGTCAGCCAATTGTGTATCATCTACTTGATCTTGAACCTCTTCAAGATCTATCTTCCTTTCACTATTTCCTTCCATTAGGAACTTAGTTTCAAGGAATTCCGCCTTTCGAGCAACAAATACATTTTGCTCGGTTGGATCATAGAAATAGTATCCCATATCATCCTTCGGATATCCTATGAAGATACACTTCGTGGATCGAGCATTCAACTTATTAGGGACGTAACGCTTAGGATAAGCTTCACATCCCCATACCTTTAAGTATGATAGAGATGGAGGGTTTCCAAACCACATCTCATGAGGTGTTCGTTCCACTTTCTTGGTTGGGGCCATATTTAAAATACGAGCCGCTGAGCATAGACAATAACCCCAAAATGATAGAGGTAACAAGCTTCTAGCCATCATAGATCGAACCATATCCATTAGGGTTTGGTTCCTCCTTTCGGAAACTCCATTAAGTTGTGGTGTCCCGGGTGGAGTAAGTTGCGAGATAATCCCACAACTTCTAAGATGATCTTGGAAAGCATCGCTTAGGTATTAACCTCCTCTATCGGTACGAAGTACCTTGATTGTCTTATTGAGTTGATTTTGTACTTCGTTTTGATATTCTTTGAATGCTTCAAAAGTTTCGTCCTTATGTCTTAACAAGTAGACATATCCAAAATGACTGAAGTCATCAATGAAAGTAACGAAGTATCTTTCACCATTCCTAGCTATGGGCTTAAAGGGTCCACATACATCCGAATGTATTAATCCCAATAAGTCCTTAGCCCTTTCATAGGTCCCTTTGAAAGGTGCTTTAGTCATTTTGCCTTGTAAACAAGATTCACATACATCAAACGAGTCCATCTCATTTGATTTCAAGAGTCCATTCTTTTGAAGTTTACGCATTCAGTTCTTGTTTATGTGACCAAGGTGACAATGCCATAAGTAGGAATCACTCAAATCCCTTTTGAGTTTCTTGGTGCTAGTATGGTATATTGAACTACTAGATGATGTATCATCATGAACCAATTCATAAATTCCATTTGAAGGCGAAGCCTTAAAATAGAATACATTATCTAAATAAAAGTGGATATCATTATTAACAAAATTAAGATAAAAACCACATTGTTTTAAACAGGAAACTGAAATAATGTTTCGACATAAATCCGGTGCATACAAAACATTGTTCAAAATAAGTTCCAAACCACTTGGAAGCTTTAATACAAAGTCTCCTTGAACCTTCACTTGCACTTTGGCTCCATTACCCATAAAGAGACTTGATGTTCCCGCTTGCTTGCTACTTCTTTTGAACCCCTGCAAAGAATTGCAAATGTGAGTTCTACATCCAGTGTCTAATACCCATGTATTAGAAGAAGTAATACTAAGCTCTATATATACCATATATATATTACCTGAGGATTGCCCCGCATCCCTCTTTTCCTTCAACTCCTTAAGGTAGACCGGGCAGTTGCGTTTCCAGTGACCCATTTCACCGTAACCGAAGCACGGGTCTTCCTTGGGGTTTGCTTGTCCGGTAACCTTTTGCTTCTTGTTCTTGTTTTTGGTTGGGGTAACCATCCTCCTCTTTCCCTTGCCTTGATGGGCGGGTCCTTTCTTCTTAGCCACCTTTGGCTTAGAGGTGTTGTTACCTTTGGACCCACCATCATTGATCATTAGCACGGGTGAAGCCCTTTTACCCATGCTAGTTTCCGCCGTCCTAAGCATGCCATGAAGTTCGCCAATGGTCTTATCCATCCCATTCATATTGTAATTAATTACAAATTGGTCAAACCTCTTTGACAAGGAGTTTAGGATAAGATCCGTGGCTAGCTCATTAGATATGTTGAGATTAAGACAGTTTGCGCGATCAATGAGGCTTTTTATCTTAAGGACATAAGATGAAACGGATTGGGAGTCGTCCATACGACATGCATGAAGCGCTCGAACGGTCTCGAAGCGCTCGACACGTGCTTGTTGAAGGAACATCTCCTTCAATTGCGTGATCATGTCGTATGCAGTATGATGCTCGAAATCCTTTTGGAGTTCAGGTATCATAGTCCCAAGCATTAGGCAAGCGACTTGCACCGAATCGGCGCAATACTTATCCCAATAAGCCATGCCTTCCGTATCATCCTCGTCGGGTTGATCGGGAATGGGGTCTTCCGACACATACGCCTTATCCTCAAGTTTGAGGACAATCCTAAGATTGCGGAACCAATCCATAAAGTTCGTATGGTTGAGTTTGTCTTTCTCGAGGAGAGACCTTAACGATAGGTTGTTCAAGTTAATAGGTGCGTTTTGCATGTTGTTGTTATTGGCGGCCATCTACAAAATTTAACAAAGTTCATTTAAGTATCAATTTTAAATTTAATAAACAATACCCTTTTAAATTTTAATTGACTTATTAAATATTAGAATCCAACGGTAAATCAAATTTCGGTTAGGTAACCTTTATCCCGTTATTTGATTTAGCTAGGTGGTCATTGTATGACAATTGCAATCCTTTTGCAACTTCTAAGTTATGGGATCATGCAATCCTTTTGCATGGCATATTAATCCCATCAATGCCTATTTGTTCCTCATGCTTCGGTGACCCTAAGTTCATGATTCCCAAATCAAGTCGTCCTACTTGTGTAAATGTGTAAATTCAACATACAAGTGGTTAGGTGACCTTTATCCCACAAGTGTGCGGAATTTACCTTAATCGTATTAGTTTGCTCATAACGGTTAGGTGACCTTTATCCCATTATGAGTTCCCTAATATTTTTAAGTGTTACACAAAAGGATGGCGTTTAGCTTGTTTGCCTTGTTTAATAAAGGATTTTAAGTTTTCATAATTTCTAGTTTAAGAAAACATTTATACCATACACCAACATGCATTTAGTGTATGATTTATTTGAAAATCCATTTTTCTTGTTATGTAATAAAGCCAATTTTATTACATTAATATAAACCACTTTATATGTGTTTTAATAACCAATTATTATAATCCATTTAGCCATTTTAATTTAACCATTTAAATTATAGTTTGTCCTTTGCATGTTGTTAATTATGTCAAATTTAACCAATTAAATTGTCATTTTGCTTGTTGTTAATTTGTGATTTACTTGTAGCAACCAAACATACAAACCATAATCAACCAAATAAACAACCATGCATGCAAAATAATTTTGTTCACAATCAAGCCTTTTGGTAAGCGTTTTGTTTAGCCGAAAACAAAATGCCACCGGATAATGGGTCATAACACAAAGTAGGAGATTTTACCACTCCCACTTAATCTTGCATCCAAGTAGATTCTTCTTGTGTTCTTCCTTTGACTCCATCTTTTGCATCTTCATTTTTACAAAATTATATCCTAATACATTTTTCTAAAAAATGAAAATACCACCTAATCTATTTTACATACCATATATAAAATAAATTACATAACCAAAATAATAATATTACAAACCAAATGAATGAATTAATATTACATACCAAATGAATGAATTAATTCAACCAAACATGCAACCATTCAAACACAAGGTCAAGGCTTGATTGTGAACATTAACTTACAACAATTTTGAACAAAATGGAGCAACCAAAACCCATTTTGGGTCCATACAAATTCGACCAAAATTTGAATCCCACCCAAACCCTTAAATTTTTGCATTTTACTTGCATGCATGTTCATAAAATGCAAAGATATAGTGGGTTTAAAAAATCATCTAGAAGCATATTTCAACAACTTCGGCTCTAGATACCATTGTTGGGATTTAACAAGTTCAAAACACTTAAACCATTTTAAGAATCATATCAAAGCGGAAGCATGTAAATAACCATTTTGAAACATGTATATCTTTAACCTTTTAATGTTAAATCCCAAATAGGATCAAGTTGTGAAACATACTTACAAACTACAAGAGAGAATAGAGATTATACCTACTCCAAGCTAGGTAATGAATGTAGAAGATGATGAAGATGAATGGAGCTTCAAAATGATGAAACCTCAAGGTGTTATACCCCAAACTTGTGCACCAACACCTAGCCTTTAGTTAGGATTTAATAGACACTTAATATCAACTTGCAAAACCAAGTGAAGACCCATTTTTCCTTCCCTTTTGGTCACGTCACTCAGCAACAGCAATAAGGAGTTTTGCGGTTTTTTTTTATGTAAAAATGAAGTGTTTGCATGTGTGTTGGTTTCTCAAAGAGTCAAGGTCCATATACACATGTACATGGGAGGTGTTGACCACTAAATGGAGCCTTGGAGACATGAACTTATGCTCCCAATATGTTCCTCCATTTATTTTAAAGATTAGTTTTTTTTATAAAATCTAATTTTATAAAACCTCTCCTTTTTTATAAACTTCCATGCATTTTATTAGTTATGTACATTTATATTTATAAAACCAATTATATAAAATGTATCATAACTAAATTTAATTATTTAACCCATAAATAATTAAACACTTATTATATAAATTTTCCATAATTTATATACACATCAAATGACATTATTTTAGAAAACCATTTTTCTTAATTACAAGTGTCGCGTAATTAATCAACGATCCAATCGCTAAGATTAAATACGAATGAGGTGTCGGTAAGTTTGTTATTGGGTATGACCCGACTTGGATCAAAACACATTAGCCACGTTAATTTAATATGTCTCTCGGGCATACAAAATACCTTCATATGGGTCCAGAGATAATACAAGAAACTACTGAGAAGATCATCCAAATTCAACAACGGTTGAAAACCGCCCAAAGTCGACAAAAGAGCTACGCCGACATTAAAAGAAAAGATATATAATTTGAAATTGGAGAGATGGTCATGCTTAAGGTTATACCTTGGAAAGGTGTTGTTCGATTTGGTAAACGAGGGAAATTAAATCCAAGGTATATTGGACCATTCAAGATTATTGATCATGTCGGACCAGTAGCTTACCGACTTGAGTTACCTCAACAACTCGCGGCTGTACATAACACTTTCCATGTCTCGAATTTGAAGAAATGTTTTGCTAAAGAAGATCTCACTATTCTGTTGGACGAAATCCAAATCAATGAAAAACTTCAATTCATTGAAGAACCCGTTGAAATAATGGATCGTGAGGTTAAGAGACTTAAACAAAACAAGATACCGATTGTTAAGGTTTGATGGAATGCTCGTAGAGGACCCGAGTTGACCTGGGAATGAGAAGATCAGATGAAAAAGAAGTACCCGCACTTATTTCCAGAAGATGAGCCAACACCTCCAATCGCTTAAAATTTCGGGACGAAATTTATTTAACGGTTAGGTACTGTAGTGACCCGAACTTTTCTGAACCTTTCTATGATTATATGTTTAATGAAAACTATATTTACATGATTAAATGTTTCCAACATGTTAAGCAATCAAACTTGTTAAGACTTGGTTAATTGAAACGGAAATTTTGTAAACGTCTGATTACCCAGTTTGACCAATGATTCACGAACGCTATAAGTTGTATATGACATGATGATACATAAATGAATAAATATATATGTTTAACATGATATAATTATCATCAAGTATCTCATTAAAAACAGTAACAATAAGTTATATACTTAAAAAGGAGACTATTGACGTATGAAACTCGAAACGATACATATAACGATTATCGTTATAACCACGTCTTACTAAATATATATGAAGCATATTAATACATTGTTATATTATATATAACATGATAATATGATAATTAAATATATCATTAAGTGTATTAACAATGAACTACATAAGTAAAAACAAGACTACTAACTTAAGAATTTCGAAACGAGAAATATATGTAACGATTATCGTTGTAACGATATTTAAATGTACATATCATATTAAGATATATTAATATATCATAATATCATGATAATATAATAATTTAAAATCTCATTTGATATTATAAACTTTGGGTTAACAACATTTAACAAGATCGTTAACCTAAAGGTCTCAAAACAACACTTACATGTAACGACTAACGATGACTTAACGACTCAGTTAAAATGTATATACATGTAGTGTTTTAATATGTATTCATACACTTTTGAAAGACTTCAAGACACTTATAAGAATACTTCTACTTAACAAAAATGCTTACAATTACATCCTCGTTCAGTTTCATCAACAATTCTACTCGTATGCACCCGTATTCATACTCGTACAATACACAGCTTTTAGATGTATGTACTATTGGTATATACACTCCAATGATCAGCTCTTAGCAGCCCATGTGAGTCACCTAACACATGTGGGAACCATAATTTGGTAACTAGCATGAAATATCTCATAAAATTACAAAAATATGAGTAATCATTCATGACTTATTTACATGAAAACAAAATTACATATCCTTTATATCTAATCCATACACCAACGACCAAAAACACCTAAAAACACTTTCATTCTTCAATTTTCTTCATCTAATTGATCTCTCTCAAGTTCTAACTTCAAGTTCTAAGTGTTCTTCATAAATTCTACAAGTTCTAGTTACATAAAATCAAGAATACTTTCAAGTTTGCTAGCTCACTTCCAATCTTGTAAAGTGATCATCCAACCTCAAGAAATCTTTGTTTCTTACAGTAGGTTATCATTCTAATATAATATAATAATCATATTCAAACTTTGGTTCAATTTCTATAACTATAATAATCTTATTTCAAGTGATGATCCTACTTGAACTTGTTTTCGTGTCATGATTCTGCTTCAAGAACTTCGAGCCATCCAAGGATCCGTTAAAGCTAAATCCATTTTTCTCTTTTCCAGTAGGTTTATACAAGGAACTTAAGGTAGTAATGATGTTCATAACATCATTCGATTCATACATAAAAAGCTATTATATTCGAAGTGGTAAACTAGTAATCACTAGAACATAGTTTAGTTAATTCTAAACTTGTTCGCAAATAAAATTAATCCTTCTAACTACACTTTTAAAATCAACTATACACATGATATATATATCTATATGATATGCTAACTTAATGATTTAAAACCCGGAAACACGATAAACACCATAAAACCGGATTTACGCCGTCGTAGTTACAACAAGGGGCTGTTTTGGTTTGGATAATTAAAAACTATGAAAAACTTTGATTTAAAAGATATACTTCTGGGAAATTGATTTTTCTTATGAACATGAAACCATATCCAAAAATCATGGTTAAACTCAAAGTGAAAGTATGTTTTTCAAAACAGTCATCAAGATGTCGTTCTTTCGACGGAAATGACTACCTCTTTCAAAAACGACTTGTAACTTGTATTTCCAACTATAAACCTATACCTTTTCTGTTTAGTTTCATATATTCAAGTTCAATACAAAATTGTGGCCGCTTAAATCACTCAAAACGGATTAGAAACGAAGAAATGGCGAGCAAAACAAAATTGGTAAAAACTACTCATTTTAGCTACGTGAAAATTGGTAACAAATCTATTCCAACCATAACTTAATCAACTTGTATTGTATATTATGTAATCTTGAGATACCATAGACACGTGTACAATGTTTCAACCTATCATGTCGACACATCTATATATATTTCGGAACAACCATAGACACTCTATATGTGAATGTTGGAGTTAGCTATACAGGGTTGAGGTTGATTCCAAAATATATATAGTTTGAGTTGTGATCAATACTGAGATATGTATACACTGGGTCATGGATTGATTCAAGATAATATATATCGATTTATTTTTGTACATCTAACTGTGGACAACTAGTTGTAGGTTACTAACGAGGACAGCTGACTTAATAAACTTAAAACATCAAAATGTATTAAAAGTGTTGTAAATATATTTTGAGCATACTTTGATATATATGTACATATTTGCTATAGGTTCGTGAATCGACCAGTGGCCAAGTCTTACTTCCCGACGAAGTAAAAAATCTGTAAAAGTGAGTTATAGTCCCACTTTTAAAATCTAATATTTTTGGGATGAGAATACATGCAGGTTTTATAAATGATTTACAAAATAGACACAAGTACGTGAAACTACATTCTATGGTTGAATTATTGAAATCGAATATGCCCCTTTTTATTAAGTCTGACAATCTAAGAATTAGGGAACAGACACTCTAATTGACGCGAATCCTAAAGATAGATCTATTGGGCCTAACAAACCCCATCCAAAGTACCGGATGCTTTAGTACTTCAAAATTTATATCATATCCGAAGGGTGTCCCGGAATGATGGGGATATTCTTAAATATGCATCTTGTTAATGTCGGTTACCAGGTGTTCACTATATGAATGATTTTTATCTCTATGTATGGGATGTGTATTGAAATATGAAATCTTGTGGTCTATTATTATGATTTGATAATATATAGGTTAAACCTATAACTCACCAACATTTTTGTTGACGTTTTAAGCATGTTTATTCTCAGGTGATTATTAAGAGCTTCCGCTGTCGCATACTTAAATAAGGACGAGATTTGGAGTCCATGCTTGTATGATATTGTGTAAAAACTGCATTCAAGAAACTTATTTCGTTGTAACATATTTGTATTGTAAACCATTATGTAATGGTCTCGTGTAAACAGGATATTTTAGATTATCATTATTTGATAATCTACGTAAAGCTTTTTAAACCTTTATTGATGAAATAAATGTTATGGTTTGTTTTAAAATGAATGCAGTCTTTGAAAAACGTCTCATATAGAGGTCAAAACCTCGCAACGAAATCAATTAATATGGAACGTTTTTAATCAATAAGAACGGGACATTTCAGAACAAGGGGGTGAATAAGATCTAAAATCTTCGATATTATATATTCGTGACGGGATACCCTGGAAAGAAGAGAGAAAATGGTGTTTCGAACTGGTTCGCCGGTAAGTGCTTCAGGTTCTTCGCCAAGAGGTGAATTCGGTTGGTGGAAGGGATCACCTTCTTCTTGCCTTCATTGATTGAGTCGGCTACGAACTCATCCTCAATTCATCCAGAAAAGATGATGGCTGATTGGTTCATTTGTTCCGGTTACGCTGCCATTGGAGCTCAAAGAGTTCGAGGAATCCATATTATGTGTTTGGAGTAGGGTTTGATATGAAATGAGTGTTGGATGCTGAATGATATATTCGTCTCCTTGAATACGTATATATAGCAAAAAGATTTCCGTAATTTACGAAGAAAATTTAGGAAAAGTGTTAGACAAAGTCTATTGGGATAAATATGATAAGATATGATGTGTCCTCCATTTATGTAATAATGGTGGTATGACGTGTTGAGATTATAAATAATAAGTTTGTAACCAGATATTGATTAAAGAATTTCAATTTTATACTGTGATAACCCAATGACATGTTCCGGTTCACAAACTGATGCATAAAGGCATAAGATACGTGAGTGTTTGGAGTAGTAGCAGGAGCTTGTGGACGAACCATTATCTTCAATAACATAAGGGTGTATAGAAGTTTGATAAATCTGATAGGTCATAAGTTTGAAAAAAAAATTAAGTGGGATAAAGATGAATATGATATAAACGAAACACTTTATTTTATTAAGAACGAGGCTTTAAACAAGCCTTCTTATTACACGATTCAGAGATAGAAATAGTTTAAGGCCTAGCCTTTACATATATAGAAAATAGGAAAAATAACTAGGAAATATTAAGATTGAAGCAGTCTTCATATTTCTTTTTCTCGTCCTCAACCTTCTTCATAAACTTTTCAACTTTCTCGTTCTTCTCCTTTTGTTCCTCATAAAGATACTCGAGGTTATCATAAAGATTAGAAACATCATTGTTGATTACATGGTACATGTAGTCCCTAATAGAAAGTTGATTATTCACGTGGTTTTCCCCCATCTTCAATCTAAGGTCAACATCTTCTCTTAGATAGGCAAGAGATTGCTTTCCCCAGCGGGAATTGCGTTCTTCATCAGCCTTCACTTTCATCACTTTCTCCATCACTTTTTCTGTGTTATACTTTACAAGTTCTTCTAGCCTTTTTGTTTAAGTTCCGAAGGATTCTATGATGATCTCTTTCAAGATTTTGTTTTCTTTCTCTAGGTTATTTAGACGCGCCTCTATCTGAGTGATGTTTTCACAAAATGGTGAGCTAGCCCTTTTTGATGGACCAGCTTCATCAGCAGTAGTGGTTTCGGTTTGCTTTCTCTTTAGAGATAAGTTTTTAGATGATTCCTCAATAGGCTCTTCTTCGGGATCGTAGCCTGAGTAGTCACCATTGTAGTTAGGAAGGATTTGAATAGCTTCCCATTCAGAAGTACTCATTGGTTTATATACTTGTGGGTGATTAAAGCCAGAGTCAGCAGAATCAACAGGTGTCGCATTTGAATGTGGTGACATAATTGGAGAGTAGCCAGAGTTCTCAGATTGGCTCGGCATTCTAAGAAATATTAAAGAATTTAATAAGCATAGTTTCTAAGGTATAGTGTAGCATTTAATAGTTAAATACAACAACTAAAGGCACTAAGGTCAATGAATGTTGTAGCCTTACATTGCTAAGGCACCTAATTGTATAAGGCACACATAAAATGCAATCCTGGTTCTCTACAACAGCCTGCTCTGATACCAATCTTTCACACCCCCAAATATGTAGTGACCCGAACTTTTCCATGTTTATATATATTAATTGAGATTGATATTTACATGATTAAATGTTTCCAACATGTTAAGCAATCAAACTTGTTAAGACTTGATTAATTGAAATATGTTTCATATAGACAATTGACCACCCAAGTTGACCGGCGATTCACGAACGTTAAAACTTGTAAAAACGACATGACGATATATATATGGTTATACATATGGTTAACATGAGATTATGATAAGTAAGTATCTCCATAAGTATATTAACAATGAGTTATATACATATAAACAAGACTACTAACTTAAGGATTTCGAAACGAGACATATATGTAACGATTATCGTTGTAACGACATTTAAATGTATATATATCATATTAAGATATATTAATATATCATAATATCATGATAATATAATAATTTAACATCTCATTAGATATAATAAACAATGGGTTAACAACATTAATTGAGATCGTTAACTTAAAGGTTTCAAAACAACACTTACATGTAATGACTAACGATGACTTAACGACTCAGTTAAAATGTATATACATGTAGTGTATTTAGATGTATTAAAATAATTTTGGAAGACTTCAAGACATATATCAAAACACTCATACTTAACGAAAATGGTTACAGTTACTTTTCCATTCTTTTCTTTCATCAAGAATTCTAGTCGTATTCTTACCCGTATTATACACAGCTTCAAAACGTACTTACTATGGGTATATACCAATAGGAACTAGCATGAGATTCCACTCTTGATTATGTCATGTATGAATAATCAATTTTAACTTCTACCATGAGCTAGTCAACTAACTAGAACTCCTTTTAACCCCACTCACCACTCACCAATTACCACTCATCATTCACTCCATTTCACTTCCAATTCTCTTTCTAATTCTCTCTCAACACACACACACACTATTATGAACGTATTTTTCCAGTAGTTAATAATCATCTTCATCAAAAATCACTTCAAGAATCAAGCTATAATCATCATAGGAAGAACACTTCAAGAACACTTCAAAAATCCCTTCAAGTTTACTAATTTACTTCCAAGCTTTCTAATCCATTCCAAGTAATCATCTAAGATCAAGAAACCTTTGTTATATACAGTAGGTTATCTTTCTTATTCAAGGTAATATTCATATTCAAACTTTGATTCAATTTCTATAACTATAAACTATCTTAATTCGAGTAAAAATCTTACTTGAACTTGTTTTTGTGTCATGATCCTACTTCAAGAACTTTCAAGCCATCCAAGATCCTTTGAAGCTAGATCATTTCTTGTCACTTCCAGTAGGTTTACCTACTAAACTTGAGGTAGTAATGATGTTCATAACATCATTCGATTCATATATATAAAACTATCTTATTCGAAGGTTTAAACTCGTAATCACTAGAACATAGTTTAGTTAATTCTAAACTTGTTCGCAAACAAAAGTTAATCCTTCAAACTTGACTTTTAAAATTAACTAAACATATGTTCTATATCTATATGATATGCTAACTTAATGATTTAAAACCTGGAAACACGAAAAACACCGTAAAACCGGATTTACGCCGTCGTAGTAACACCGCGGGCTGTTTTGGGTTAGTTAATTAAAAACTATGATAAACTTTGATTTAAAAGTTGTTATTCTGAGAAAATGATTTTTATTATGAACATGAAACTATATCCAAAAATTATGGTTAAACTCAAAGTGGAAGTATGTTTTCTAAAATGGTCATCTAGACGTCGTTCTTTCGACTGAAATGACTACCTTTACAAAAATGACTTGTAACTTATTTTTCCGACTATAAACCTATACTTTTTCTGTTTAGATTCATAAAATAGAGTTCAATATGAAACCATAGCAATTTGATTCACTCAAAACGGATTTAAAATGAAGAAGTTATGGGTAAAACAAGATTGGATAATTTTTTCTCATTTTTAGCTACGTGAAAATTGGTAACAAATCTATTCCAACCATAACTTAATCAACTTGTATTGTATATTATATAATCTTGAGATACCATAGACACGTATACAATGTTTCGACCTATCATGTCGACACATCTATATATATTTCGGAACAACCATAAACACTCTATATGTGAATGTTGGAGTTAGCTATACAGGGTTGAGGTTGATTCCAAAATATATATAGTTTGAGTTGTGATCAATACTGAGATACGTATACACTGGGTCATGGATTGATTCAAGATAATATTTATCGATTTATTTCTGTACATCTAACTGTGGACAACTAGTTGTAGGTTACTAACGAGGACAGCTGACTTAATAAACTTAAAACATCAAAATATATTAAAAGTGTTATAAATATATTTTGAACATACTTTAATATATATGTATATATTGTTATAGGTTCGTGAATCAACAGTGGCTAAGTCTTACTTCTCGACGAAGTAAAAAAATCTGTGAAAGTGAGTTATAGTTCCACTTTTAAAATCTAATATTTTTGGGATGAGAATACATGCAGGTTTTATAAATGATTTACAAAATAGACACAAGTACGTGAAACTACATTCTATGGTTGAATTATCGAAATCGAATATGCCCCTTTTTATTAAGTCTGGTAATCTAAGAATTGGGGGACATACACCCTAATTGACGCGAATCCTAAAGATAGATCTATTGGGCCTAACAAACCCCATCCAAAGTACCGGATGCTTTAGTACTTCGAAATTTATATCATATCCGAAGGGTGTCCCGGAATGATGGGGATATTCTTATATATGCATCTTGTTAATGTCGGTTACCAGGTGTTCACCATATGAATGATTTTTATCTCTATGTATGGGATGTGTATTGAAATATGAAATCTTGTGGTCTATTGTTACGATTTGATATATATAGGTTAAACCTATAACTCACCAACATTTTTGTTGACGTTTAAAGCATGTTTATTCTCAGGTGAATATTAAGAGCTTCCACTGTTGCATACTAAAATAAGGACAAGATTTGGAGTCCATGTTTGTATGATATTGTGTAAAAACTGCATTCAAGAAACTGATTTCGATGTAACATATTTGTATTGTAAACCATTATGTAATGGTCGTGTGTAAACAGGATATTTTAGATTATCATTATTTGATAATCTACGTAAAGCTTTTTAAACCTTTATTTATGAAATAAAGGTTATGGTTTGTTTTAAAAATGAATGCAGTCTTTGAAAAACGTCTCATATAGAGGTCAAAACCTCGCAACGAAATCAATTAATATGGAACGTTTTTAATCAATAAGAACGGGACATTTCAGTTGGTATCAGAGCGTTGGTCTTAGAGAACCAGAATTTTGCATTAGTGTGTCTTATCTAGTTTGTTAGGATGCATTAGTGAGTCTGGACTTCGACCGTGTTTACTTGAAAAATGATTGCTTAACAAATTTTGTTGGAAACTATATATTTTTAACATGTGAATATTATGTGATATATTAATCTCTTAACGCGTTTGATATTATGTGATAGATGTCTACCTCTAGAACAAGTCCCATTGACTCACCTAATAATAATGAAGAGTCAAATGTAAATTGGAATGATTCGTGGACTGATTCACAAGTTCCCGAAGAGGAACCGGAAGAAGAATCGGAACCGGAAGAAGAATCGGAACCGGAAGAAGAATCGGAACCGGATGAAGAAATAGAACCGGTGGGGGAAATAATAAAACGGTTAAGTAAAAGAAAATCCTCAACCAACCGACCAAGGTTAATTATGGTCAATGGTGTTTCCGCCAAGGAAGCAAAATATTGGGAGGATTACCAATTCTCCGATGAATCGGATTCCGACGAGAATTCCGATGATGTTATAGAAATTACCCCAACTGAATTTAAAAAGGCAAAAGAAAATAATAAGGGAAAGGGCATAAAAATAGAGAAATCTAATTCCAACCCCGATGAACTTTATATGTATCGTCAACCCCTGAAGTCCTTAAGTTGTAACAATGACCCGGGAACCTCTAAACCACCAGGTTTTTCTAAACCAATGTGGATAACGACGGCTCGTATTAGGGGAACATCATATATCCCTAGAAACTTGGCAAAACGAACCAAAACCGAAGAAGAAGAAACAAGCGAGTCGGAATAAGATAGTTGTATTCGTGTGGTGTAATATAAGTAATATAGTGTGCTTATGCTTTATGATATATGTAAAAATTGCTTGTATTAATAAGTATTTTTTTTATGAATCTAACTCTTGTCTATTTTACAGTATAAAAACACAAAATGGATAGACAACCCAATATTTTAAGAGACCTACCCGGAGACATGATTGATGAAATCTTGTCTAGAGTCGGTCAGAATTCTTCGGCACAACTATTTAAGGCGAGATCAGTTTGTAAGACATTCGAAGAACGTTCCAAGAATGCCTTGGTTTATAAAAGGCTTTCGTTCGAAAGATGGGGGATATCACATTGGGAAATCCATAAGTTACGATGTGTTTACTTTGACGCATATATTGCGGGGAACCCAAATGCTATTTTACGCAATGGGTTAAGAAATTATTTTGACTCAATATATCCGAATATTGGACTTCGTGATTTAGAAAAAGCGGCTAACATGCAACATAAAGAAGCATGTTATGCTTACGGATTAGTAATGTTCGCTTCTCACCAAAGTGAGAACAAGAACATCGGGCTACAACTATTAAACAAAACGTTCCCACAAGTGACGGAGTCGGTAATTGGGGTAAGAAATGAGGTTTTTAGATTGTTACGGGACTGTTGGACATTACGTAACCCTCGTCCTTTTGACGACGTTACAACACGTTGTCTTATCAACGGCCATAACGGTTATGTTCCACAAGACCAAGGATGGGAAGTAGTCCTAGTAAAACCAGAATGCATGACTTGTTTCTGGACGTATGAATTACGTGTCTTTATTGCCTTTGCTGAACGACTTGTGTACTAGCTAGAATTATCTTCACAACCATCTTGTATCAAATTTATTGTGTGCTATATTTCATGCTATATGTAAAATAAGCGGTATTGTAAGTTTGTAAAATATTGTGTAAAAGTTTGAACGCGAAATATTATTATAATCAGTTTTTCATATAGAATTGTAGTAGTTGAATTGTATATTAGCTACTAAGTATGAACTTAACGGGTAGGTACTACCCGAATTTAAACTTATAAAACGCTAATATGAAGAAAAAGCTTTTATAAATGAGTTCATATTATGCTACGAAATACTATTAACTACTCTTAATATTCTGTATGATTATCTTGTTCCATTTGACTATTTTGAAGGAAATGGCACTGACTACTCGACACACCGTGAATATGAATGAAGAGGAATTCCGTACTTTTCTAGCTTCAAACATAGCCGCAGTACAGGCTGCGCTACATACCAACAATAACCCTGGATCTAGCAGTACAGGAAATCGGGTAGGATGCACCTACAAAGAATTCACTGCCTGCAAACCTTTGGAATTTGATAGAACCGAAGGACCGATCAGATTGAAACTGTGGACCGAGAAGGTCGAATCGGTGTTTGCCATAAGTAAGTGTACTGAAGAGGACAAAGTAAAGCACGCTACGCATACCTTCATAGGTTCTGCGTTAACATGGTGGAATACCTATCTAGAGCAAGTGGGACAAGATGATGCGTACGCACTACCGTGGTCAGCATTCAAGCACTTAATGAACGAGAAGTACTGTCCCAGAACTGAGGTCAATAAGCTCAAGACATAACTTAGAGGGTTACGAACCCAAGGATTTGATATTACCACGTACGAAAGATGATTCACAGAATTGTGCCTATTGTGTCCGGGAGCATTCGAAGATGAGGAAGAGAAGATCGACGCGTTTGTGAAAGGATTACCGGAAAGAATCCAAGAAGATATAAGTTCACACGAGCCCGCCTCCATACAACAGGCATGTAGAATGGCTCACAAACTAGTGAACCAGATTGAAGAAAGAATTAAAGAACAGACTGCTGAAGAGGCCAATGTGAAGCAAGTCAAAAGAAAGTGGGAGGAAAACGGTGATAAGAATCACCAATACAACAACAACAGTAATTACAACAATAATCGCAACAATTATCCCAACAATCGCAACATCAATCGCAACTACAACAAATGGCCCAACAACAACAACAACAACAACAACAACAACAACAACAGCAACTACAACAATCATCCCAACAACAATAATAACCACAACAAAAACAACAATCAGAAGCAGCTATGCCAAAGGTGTGAAAAGTATCACTCGGGGTTCTGCACCAAATTTTGCAACAAGTGTAAAAGAAATTGTCATAGCGCGGCGAAGTGTGAGGTCTACGTACCAGGAGTTAATAGAACGAAAGGAACAAATGGTGTCGGAACGAGTAATGGCGGAGCAAGTAGTGTCGGAGCAAGTTATGCCAATGTAGTTTGTTATAAATGTGGAAAACCGGGCCACATTATTAGAAATTGCCCGAACCAGGAGAACACGAATGGACAAGGCCGCGGAAGAGCTTTCAAATTAATGCGGCAGAGGCACAGGAAGACCCGGAGCTTGTTACGGGTACGTTTCTTATTGACAATAAATCTTCTTACGTTTTATTTGATTCGGGTGCGGATAGAAGCTATATGAGTAGAGATTTTTGTGCTAAATTAAGTTGTCCATTGATGCCTTTGGATAGTAAATTTTTACTCGAATTAGCAAATGGTAAATTAATTTCAGCAGATAATATATGTCGGAATCGAGAAATTAAACTGGTTAGCGAAACATTTAAGATTGATTTGATACCAGTAGAGTTAGGGATTTTTGAAGTGATAATCGGTATGGACTGGTTGAAAGAAGTGAAAGCAGAGATCGTTTGTTACAAAAATGCAATTTGCATTATACGAGAAAAAGGAAAACCCTTAATGGTGTACGGAGAAAAGGGCAACACGAAGCTACATCTTATTAGTAATTTGAAGGCACAAAAACAAATAAGAAAAGGTTGCTATGCAGTTCTAGCACATGTCGAAAAAGTACAAACTGAAGAAAAGAGCATCAATAATGTTCCCATTGCAAAAGAATTTCCCGATGTATTTCCGAAAGAATTACCGGGATTACCCCCACATCGATCCGTTGAATTTCAAATAGATCTTGTACCAGGAGCTGCACCAATAGCTCGTGCTCCTTACAGACTCGCACCCAGTGAGATGAAAGAACTGCAAAGCCAATTACAAGAACTTTTAGAGCGTGGTTTCATTCGACCAAGCACATCACCGTGGGGAGCTCCTGTTTTGTTTGTCAAGAAGAAAGATGGTACATTCAGGTTGTGTATCGACTACCGAGAGTTGAACAAACTTACCATCAAGAACCGCTACCTACTACCGAGAATCGACGACTTATTTGATCAACTACAAGGCTCGTCTGTTTATTCAAAGATTGACTTACGTTCCGGGTATCATCAAATGCGGGTGAAAGAAGATGATATTCCAAAGACTGCTTTCAGAACACGTTACGGTCATTACGAGTTTATGGTCATGCCGTTTGGTTTAACTAATGCACCAGCTGTGTTCATGGACCTTATGAACCGAGTGTGTGGACCATACCTTGACAAGTTTGTCATTGTTTTCATTGATGACATACTTATTTACTCAAAGAATGACCAAGAACACGGTGAACATTTGAGAAAGGTGTTAGAAGTATTGAGGAAGGAAGAATTGTACGCTAAGTTTTCAAAGTGTGCATTTTGGTTGGAAGAAGTTCAATTCCTCGGTCACATAGTGAACAAAGAAGGTATTAAGGTGGATCCGGCAAAGATAGAAACTGTTGAAAAGTGGGAAACCCCGAAAACTCCGAAACACATACGCCAATTTTTAGGACTAGCTGGTTACTACAGAAGGTTCATCCAAGACTTTTCCAGAATAGCAAAACCCTTGACTGCATTAACGCATAAATGGAAGAAATTTGAATGGAATGATGAACAAGAGAAAGCGTTTCAGTTATTGAAGAAAAAGCTAACTACGGCACCTATATTGTCATTGCCTGAAGGGAATGATGATTTTGTGATTTATTATGATGCATCAAAGCAAGGTCTCGGTTGTGTATTAATGCAACGAACGAAGGTGATTGCTTATGCGTCTAGACAATTAAAGATTCACGAACAAAATTATACGACGCATGATTTGGAATTAGGCGCGGTTGTTTTTGCATTAAAGACTTGGAGGCACTACTTATATGGGGTCAAAAGTATTATATATACCGACCACAAAAGTCTTCAATACATATTTAATCAGAAACAACTGAATATGAGGCAGCGTAGGTGGATTGAATTATTGAATGATTACGACTTTGAGATTCGTTACCACCCGGGGAAGGCAAATGTGGTAGCCGATGCCTTGAGCAGGAAGGACAGAGAACCCATTCGAGTAAAATCTATGAATATAATGATTCATAATAACGTTACTACTCAAATAAAGGAGGCACAACAAGGAGTTTTAAAAGAGGGAAAAGGATGAAATACCCAAAGGATCGGAGAAGCATCTTAATATTCGGGAAGACGGAACCCGGTATAGGGCTGAAAGGATTTGGGTACCAAAATTTGGAGATATGAGAGAAATGGTACTTAGAGAAGCTCATAAAACCAGATACTCAATACATCCTGGAACGGGGAAGATGTACAAGGATCTCAAGAAACATTTTTGGTGGCCGGGTATGAAAGCCGATGTTTCTAAATACGTAGGAGAATGTTTGACGTGTTCTAAGGTCAAAGCTGAGCATCAGAAACCATCAGGTCTACTTCAACAACCCGAAATCCCGGAATGGAAATGGGAAAAAATTACCATGGATTTCATCACTAAATTGCCAAGGACTGCAAGTGATTTTGATACTATTTGGGTAATAGTTGATCGTCTCACCAAATCAGCACACTTCCTGCCAATAAGAGAAGATGACAAGATGCAGAAGTTAGCACGACTGTATTTGAAGGAAGTCGTTGTAGTGACCCGAACTTTTCCATGTTTATATATATTAATTGAGATTGATATTTACATGATTAAATGTTTCCAACATGTTAAGCAATCAAACTTGTTAAGACTTGATTAATTGAAATAGGTTTCATATAGACAATTGACCACCCAAGTTGACCGGTGATTCACGAACGTTAAAACTTGTAAAAACTATATGATGACATATATATGGTTATATATATAGTTAACATGATATTATGATATGTAAACATATCATTAAGTATATTAACAATGAACTACATATGTAAAAACAAGACTACTAACTTAATGATTTTGAAACGAGACATATATGTAACGATTATCGTTGTAACGACATTTAATGTATATATATCATATTAAGAGATATTCGTACATCATAATATCATGATAATATAATAATTTAAAATCTCTTTTGATATTATAAACATTGGGTTAACAACATTTAACAAGATCGTTAACCTAAAGGTTTCAAAACAACATTTACATGTAACGACTAACGATGACTTAACGACTCAGTTAAAATGTATATACATGTAGTGTTTTAATATGTATTCATACACTTTTTAAAGACTTCAAGACACTTATCAAAATACTTCTACTTAACAAAAATGCTTACAATTACATCCTCGTTCAGTTTCATCAACAATTCTACTCGTATGCACCCGTATTCGTACTCGTACAATACACAGCTTTTAGATGTACGTACTATTGGTATATACACTCCAATGATCAGCTCTTAGCAGCCCATGTGAGTCACCTAACACATGTGGGAACCATCATTTGACAACTAGCATGAAATATCTCATAAAATTACAAAAATATGAGTAATCATTCATGACTTATTTACATGAAAACAAAATTACATATCCTTTATATCTAATCCATACACCAACGACCAAAAACACCTAAAAACACTTTCATTCTTCAATTTTCTTCATCTAATTGATCTCTCTCAAGTTCTATCTTCAAGTTCTAAGTGTTCTTCATAAATTCCAAAAGTTCTAGTTTCATAAAATCAAGAATACTTTCAAGATTGCTAGCTCACTTCCAATCTTGTAAGGTGATCATCCAACCTCAAGAAATCTTTGTTTCTTACAGTAGGTTATCATTCTAATACAAGGTAATAATCATATTCAAACTTTGGTTCAATTTCTATAACTATAACAATCTTATTTCAAGTGATGATCTTACTTGAACTTGTTTTCGTGTCATGATTTTGCTTCAAGAACTTTGAGCCATCCAAGGATCCATTGAAGCTAGATCCATTTTTCTCTTTTCCAGTAGGTTCATCCAAGGAACTTAAGGTAGTAATGATGTTCATAACATCATTCGATTCATACATATAAAGCTATCTTATTCGAAGGTTTAAACTTGTAATCACTAGAACATAGTTTAGTTAATTCTAAACTTGTTCGCAAACAAAAGTTAATCCTTCTAACTTGACTTTTAAAATCAACTAAACACATGTTCTATATCTATATGATATGCTAACTTAATGATTTAAAACCTGGAAACACGAAAAACACCGTAAAACTGGATTTACGCCGTCGTAGTAACACCGCGGGCTGTTTTGGGTTAGTTAATTAAAAACTATGATAAATTTTGATTTAAAAGTTGTTATTCTGAGAAAATGATTTTTATTATGAACATGAAACTATATCCAAAAATTATGGTTAAACTCAAAGTGGAAGTATGTTTTCTAAAATGGTCATCTAGACGTCGTTCTTTCGACTGAAATGACTACCTTTACAAAAATGACTTGTAACTTATTTTTCCGACTATAAACCTATACTTTTTCTGTTTAGATTCATAAAATAGAGTTCAATATGAAACCATAGCAATTTGATTCACTCAAAACGGATTTAAAATGAAGAAGTTATGGGTAAAACAAGATTGGATAATTTTTCATTTTAGCTACGTGAAAATTGGTAACAAATCTATTCCAACCATAACTTAATCAACTTGTATTGTATATTATGTAATCTTGAGATACCATAGACACGTATACAATGTTTCGACCTATCATGTCGACACATCTATATATATTTCGGAACAACCATAGACACTCTATATGTGAATGTTGGAGTTAGCTATACAGGGTTGAGGTTGATTCCAAAATATATATAGTTTGAGTTGTGATCAATACTGAGATACGTATACACTGGGTCGTGGATTGATTCAAGATAATATTTATCGATTTATTTCTGTACATCTAACTGTGGACAACTAGTTGTAGGTTACTAACGAGGACAGCTGACTTAATAAACTTAAAACATCAAAATATATTAAAAGTGTTGTAAATATATTTTGAACATACTTTGATATATATGTATATATTGTTATAGGTTCGTGAATCAACCAGTGGCCAAGTCTTACTTCCCGACGAAGTAAAAATCTGTGAAAGTGAGTTATAGTCCCACTTTTAAAATCTAATATTTTTGGGATGAGAATACATGCAGGTTTTATAAATGATTTACAAAATAGACACAAGTACGTGAAACTACATTCTATGGTTGAATTATCAAAATCGTATATGCCCCTTTTTATTAAGTCTGGTAATCTAAGAATTAGGGAACAGACACCCTAATTGACGCGAATCCTAAAGATAGATCTATCGGGCCCAACAAGCCCCATCCAAAGTACCGGATGCTTTAGTACTTCGAAATTTATATCATATCCGAAGGGTGTCCCGGAATGATGGGGATATTCTTATATATGCATTTTGTTAATGTCGGTTACCAGGTGTTCACCATATGAATGATTTTTATCTCTATGTATGGGATGTGTATTGAAATATGAAATCTTGTGGTCTATTATTATGATTTGATATATATAGGTTAAACCTATAACTCACCAACATTTTTGTTGACGTTTTAAGCATGTTTATTCTCAGGTGATTATTAAGAGCTTCCGCTGTCGCATACTTAAATAAGGACGAGATTTGGAGTCCATGCTTGTATGATATTGTGTAAAAACTGCATTCAAGAAACTTATTTTGTTGTAACATATTTGTATTGTAAACCATTATGTAATGGTCGTGTGTAAACAGGATATTTTAGATTATCATTATTTGATAATCTACGTAAAGCTTTTTAAACCTTTATTGATGAAATAAAGGTTATGGTTTGTTTTAAAATGAATGCAGTCTTTGAAAAACGTCTCATATAGAGGTCAAAACCTCGCAACGAAATCAATTAATATGGAACGTTTTTAATCAATAAGAACGGGACATTTCAGTTGGTATCCGAGCGTTGGTCTTAGAGAACCAGAAAATTTGCATTAGTGTGTCTTATCGAGTTTGTTAGGATGCATTAGTGATTCTGGACTTCGACCGTGTTTTCTTTAAAAATGATTGCTTAACATTTTTGTTGGAAACTATATATTTTTAACATATGAATATTATGTGATATATTAATCTCTTAACGTGTTTGATATTATGTGATAGATGTCTACCTCTAGAACAAGTCCCATTGACTCACCTAATAATAATGAAGAGTCAAATGTAAATTGGAATTATTCGTGGACTGATTCACAAGTTCCCGAAGAGGAACCGGAAGAAGAGTCGGAACCGGAAGAAGAATCGGAACCGGACGAAGAATCGGAACCGGAAGAAGAATCGGAACCGGTGGGGGAAATAATAAAACGGTTAAGTAAAAGAGAATCCTCAACCAACCGACCAAGGTTAATTATGGTCAATGGTGTTTCCACCAAGGAAGCAAAATATTGAGAGGATTACCAATTCTCCGATGAATCGGATTCCGACGAGAATTCCAATGATGTTATAGAAATTACCCCAACTGAATTTAAAAAGGCAAAACAAAATAATAAGGGAAAGGGCATAAAAATAGAGAAATCTAATTCCAACCCCGATGAACTTTATATGTATCGTCAACCCCCGAAGTTCTTAAGTTGTAACAATGACCCGGGAACCTCTAAACCACCAGGTTTTTCTAAACCAATGTGGACAACGACGGCTCGTATTAGGGGAACGTCATATATCCCTAGAAACTTGGCAAAACGAACCAAAACCGAAGAAGAAGAAACGACCGAGTCAGAATAAGATAGTTGTATTCGTGTGGTGTAATATATGTAATATAGTGTTCTTATGCTTTATGATATATGTAAAAATTGCTTGTATTAATAAGTATTTTTTTTATGAATCTAACTCTTGTCTATTTTACAGTTTAAAAACACAAAATGGATAGACAACCCAATATTTTAAGAGACCTACCCGGAGACATGATTGATGAAATCTTGTCTAGAGTCGGCCAGAATTCCTCGGCACAACTATTTAAGGCGAGATCAGTTTGTAAGACATTCGAAGAACGTTCCAAGAATGTCTTGGTTTATAAGAGACTTTCGTTTGAAAGATGGGGGATATCACATTGGGAAACCCATAAGTTACGATGTGTTTACTTTGACGCATATATTGCGGGGAACCCAAATGCTATTTTACGCAACGGGTTAAGAAATTATTTTGACTCAATATATCCGAATATTGGACTTCGTGATTTAGAAAAAGCGGCTAACATGCAACATAAAGAAGCATGTTATGCTTACGGATTAGTAATGTTCGCTTCTCACCAAAGTGAGAACAAGAACATCGGGCTACAACTATTAAACAAAACGTTTCCACAAGTGACGGAGTCGGTAATTGGGGTAAGAAATGAGGTTTTTAGATTATTACGGGACTGTTGGACATTACGTAACCCTCGTCCTTTTGACGACGTTACAACACGCTGTCTTATCAACGGCCATAACGGTTATGTTGCACAAGACCAAGGATGGGAAGTAGTCCTAGTAAAACCAGAATGCATGACTTGTTTCTGGACGTATGAATTACGTGTCTTCATTGCCTTTGCTGAACGACTTGTGTACTAGCTAGGATTATCTTCACAACTATCTTGTATCAAAATTATTGTGTGCTATATTTCATGCTTTATGTAAAATAAGCAGTATTGTAAGTTTGTAAAATATTGTATAAAAGTTTGAACGCGAAATATTATTATAATCAGTTTTTCATATAGAATTGTAGTAGTTGAATTGTATATTAGCTACTAAGTATGAACTTAACGGGTAGGTACTACCCGAATTTAAACTTATAAAACGCTAATATGAAGAAAAAGCTTTTATAAATGAGTTCATATTATGCTACGAAATACTATTAACTACTCTTAATATTCTGTATGATTAACTTGTTCCATTTAACTATTTTGAAGGAAATGGCACCGACTACTCGACACACCGTGAATATGAATGAAGAGGAATTCCGTACTTTTCTAGCTTCAAACATAGCCGCAGTACAGGCTGCGCTACATACCAACAATAACCTTGGATCTAGCAGTACAGGAAATCGTGTAGGATGCACCTACAAAGAATTCACTGCCTGCAAACCTTTGGAATTTGATGGAACCGAAGGACCGATCGGATTGAAACGGTGGACCGAGAAGGTCGAATCGGTGTTTGCCATAAGTAAGTGTACTGAAGAGGACAAAGTGAAGTACGCTACGCATACCTTCACAGGTTCTGCGTTAACATGGTGGAATACCTATCTAGAGCAAGTGGGACAAGGCGATGCGTACGCACTACCGTGGTCAGCATTCAAGCACTTGATGAACGAGAAGTACCGTCCCAGAACCGAGGTCAATAAGCTCAAGACAGAACTTAGAGGGTTACGAACCCAAGGATTTGATATTACCACGTACGAAAGACGATTCACAGAATTGTGCCTATTGTGTCCGGGAGCATTCGAAGATGAGGAAGAGAAGATCGACGCGTTTGTGAAAGGATTACCGGAAAGAATCCAAGAAGATATAAGTTCACACGAGCCCGCCTCCATACAACAGGCATGTAGAATGGCTCACAAACTAGTGAACCAGATTGAAGAAAGAATTAAAGAACAGACTGCTGAAGAGGCCAATGTGAAGCAAGTCAAAAGAAAGTGGGAGGAAAATGGTGATAAGAATCACCAATACAACAACAACAGCAATCGCAACAATTATCCCAACAATCGCAACATTAATCGCAACTACAACAAACGGCCCAACAACAACAACAACAACAACAACAACAACAACAGCAACTACAACAATCATCCCAACAACAATAATAACCGCAACAACAACAACAATCAGAAGCAGCTATGCCAAAGGTGTGAAAAGAATCACTCGGGGTTCTGCACCAAATTTTGCAACAAGTGTAAAAGAAATGGTCATAGCGCGGCGAAGTGTGAGGTCTACGGACCAGGGGTTAATAGAACGAAAGGAACAAATGGTGTCGGAACGAGTAATGGCGGAGCAAGTAGTGTCGGAGCAAGTTATGCCAATGTAGTTTGTTATAAATGTGGAAAACCGGGCCACATTATTAGAAATTGCCCGAACCAGGAGAACACGAATGGACAAGGCCGCGGAAGAGTTTTCAATATTAATGCGGCAGAGGCACAGGAAGACCCGGAGCTTGTTACGGGTACGTTTCTTATTGACAATAAATCTGCTTACGTTTTATTTGATTCGGGTGCGGATAGAAGCTATATGAGTAGAGATTTTTGTGCTAAATTAAGTTGTCCATTGACGCCTTTGGATAGTAAATTTTTACTCGAATTAGCAAATGGTAAATTAATTTCAGCAGATAATATATGTCGGAATCGAGAAATTAAACTGGTTAGCGAAACATTTAAGATTGATTTGATACCAGTAGAGTTAGGGAGTTTTGATGTGATAATCGGTATGGACTGGTTGAAAGAAGTGAAAGCAGAGATCGTTTGTTACAAAAATGCAATTCGCATTATACGAGAAAAAGGAAAACCCTTAATGGTGTACGGAGAAAAGGGCAACACGAAGCTACATCTTATTAGTAATTTGAAGGCACAAAAACTAATAAGAAAAGGTTGCTATGCTGTTCTAGCACACGTCGAGAAAGTACAAACTGAAGAAAAGAGCATCAATGATGTTCCCGTCGCAAAAGAATTTCCTGATGTATTTCCGAAAGAATTACCGGGATTACCCCCACATCGATCCGTTGAATTTCAAATAGATCTTGTACCAGGAGCTGCACCAATAGCTCGTGCTCCTTACAGACTCGCACCCAGCGAGATGAAAGAACTGCAAAGCCAATTACAAGAAGTTTTAGAGCGTGGTTTCATTCGACCAAGCACATCACCGTGGGGAGCTCCTGTTTTGTTTGTCAAGAAGAAAGATGGTACATTCAGGTTGTGTATCAACTACCGAGAGTTGAACAAACTTACCATCAAGAACCGCTACCCACTATCGAGAATCGACGACTTATTTGATCAACTACAAGGCTAGTCTGTTTATTCAAAGATTGACTTACGTTCCGGGTATCATCAAATGCGGGTGAAAGAAGATGATATTCCAAAGACTGCTTTCAGAACACGTTACGGTCATTACGAGTTTATGGTCATGCCGTTTGGTTTAACTAATGCACCAGCTGTGTTCATGGACCTTATGAACCGAGTGTGTGGACCATACCTTGACAAGTTTGTCATTGTTTTCATTGATGACATACTTATTTACTCAAAGAATGACCAAGAACACGGTGAACATTTGAGAAAGGTGTTAGAAGTATTGAGGAAAGAAGAATTGTACGCTAAGTTTTCAAAGTGTGCATTTTGGTTGGAAGAAGTTCAATTCCTCGGTCACATAGTGAACAAAGAAGGTATTAAGGTGGATCCGGCAAAGATAGAAACTGTTGAAAAGTGGGAAACCCCGAAAACTCCGAAACACATACGCCAGTTTTTAGGACTAGCTGGTTACTACATAAGGTTCATCCAAGACTTTTCCAGAATAGCAAAACCCTTGACTGCATTAACGCATAAAGGGAAGAAATTTGAATGGAATGATGAACAAGAGAAAGCGTTTCAGTTATTGAAGAAAAAGCTAACTACGGCACCTATATTGTCATTGCCTGAAGGGAATGATGATTTTGTGATTTATTGTGACGCATCAAAGCAAGGTCTCGGTTGTGTATTAATGCAACGAACGAAGGTGATTGCTTATGCGTCTAGACAATTGAAGATTCACGAACAAAATTATACGACGCATGATTTGGAATTAGGCGCGGTTCTTTTTGCATTAAAGACTTGGAGGCACTACTTATATGGGGTCAAAAGTATTATATATACCGACCACAAAAGTCTTCAACACATATTTAATCAGAAACAACTGAATATGAGGCAGCGTAGGTGGATTGAATTGTTGAATGATTACGACTTTGAGATTCGTTACCACCCGGGGAAGGCAAATGTGGTAGCCGATGCCTTGAGCAGGAAGGACAGAGAACCCATTCGAGTAAAATCTATGAATATAATGATTCATAATAACCTTACTACTCAAATAAAGGAGGCGCAACAAGGAGTTTTAAAAGAGGGAAATTTAAAGGATGAAATACCCAAAGGATCGGAGAAGCATCTTAATATTCGGGAAGACGGAACCCGGTATAGGGCTGAAAGGATTTGGGTACCAAAATTTGGAGATATGAGAGAAATGGTACTTAGAGAAGCTCATAAAACCAGATACTCAATACATCCTGGAACGGGGAAGATGTACAAGGATCTCAAGAAACATTTTTGGTGGCCGGGTATGAAAGCCGATGTTGCTAAATACGTAGGAGAATGTTTGACGTGTTCTAAGGTCAAAGCTGAGCATCAGAAACCATCAGGTCTACTTCAACAACCCGAAATCCCGGAATGGAAATGGGAAAACATTACCATGGATTTCATCACTAAATTGCCAAGGACTGCAAGTGGTTTTGATACTATTTGGGTAATAGTTGATCGTCTCACCAAATCAGCACACTTCCTGCCAATAAGAGAAGATGACAAGATGGAGAAGTTAGCACGACTGTATTTGAAGGAAGTCATCTCCAGACATGGAATACCAATCTCTATTATCTCTGATAGGGATGGCAGATTTATTTCAAGATTCTGGCAGACATTACAGCAAGCATTAGGAACTCGTCTAGACATGAGTACTGCCTATCATCCACAAACTGATGGGCAGAGCGAAAGGACGATACAAACGCTTGAAGACATGCTACGAGCATGTGTTATTGATTTCGGAAACAGTTGGGATCGACATCTACCGTTAGTAGAATTTTCCTACAACAACAGCTACCATTCAAGCATTGAGATGGCGCCGTTTGAAGCACTTTATGGTAGAAAGTACAGGTCTCCGATTTGTTGGAGTGAAGTGGGGGATCGACAGATTACGGGTTCGGAGATTATACAAGAAACTACCGAGAAGATCATCCAAATTCAACAACGGTTGAAAACCGCCCAAAGTCGACAAAAGAGCTACGCTGACATTAAAAGAAAAGATATAGAATTTGAAATTGGAGAGATGGTCATGCTTAAAGTTGCACCTTGGAAAGGCATTGTTCGATTTGGTAAACGAGGGAAATTAAATCCAAGGTATATTGGACCATTCAAGATTATTGATCGTGTCGGACCAGTAGCTTACCGACTAGAGTTACCTCAACAACTCGCGGCTGTACATAACACTTTCCACGTCTCGAATTTGAAGAAATGTTTTGCTAAAGAAGATCTCACTATTCCGTTAGATGAAATCCAAATCAACGAAAAACTTCAATTCATCGAAGAACCCGTCGAAATAATGGATCGTGAGGTTAAAAGACTTAAGCAAAACAAGATACCAATTGTTAAGGTTCGATGGAATGCTCGTAGAGGACCCGAGTTCACCTGGGAGCGTGAAGATCAGATGAAGAAGAAATACCCGCATCTATTTCCAGAAGATTCGTCAACACCTTCAACAGCTTAAAATTTCGGGACGAAATTTATTTAACGGGTAGGTACTGTAGTGACCCGAACTTTTCCATGTTTATATATATTAATTGAGATTGATATTTACATGATTAAATGTTTCCAACATGTTAAGCAATCAAACTTGTTAAGACTTGATTAATTGAAATAGGTTTCATATAGACAATTGACCACCCAAGTTGACCGGTGATTCACGAACGTTAAAACTTGTAAAAACTATATGATGACATATATATGGTTATATATATAGTTAACATGATATTATGATATGTAAACATATCATTAAGTATATTAACAATGAACTACATATGTAAAAACAAGACTACTAACTTAATGATTTTGAAACGAGACATATATGTAACGATTATCGTTGTAACGACATTTAATGTATATATATCATATTAAGAGATATTCGTACATCATAATATCATGATAATATAATAATTTAAAATCTCTTTTGATATTATAAACATTGGGTTAACAACATTTAACAAGATCGTTAACCTAAAGGTTTCAAAACAACATTTACATGTAACGACTAACGATGACTTAACGACTCAGTTAAAATGTATATACATGTAGTGTTTTAATATGTATTCATACACTTTTGAAAGACTTCAAGACACTTATCAAAATACTTCTACTTAACAAAAATGCTTACAATTACATCCTCGTTCAGTTTCATCAACAATTCTACTCGTATGCACCCGTATTCGTACTCGTACAATACACAGCTTTTAGATGTACGTACTATTGGTATATACACTCCAATGATCAGCTCTTAGCAGCCCATGTGAGTCACCTAACACATGTGGGAACCATCATTTGACAACTCGCATGAAATATCTCATAAAATTACAAAAATATGAGTAATCATTCATGACTTATTTACATGAAAACAAAATTACATATCCTTTATATCTAATCCATACACCAACGACCAAAAACACCTACAAACACTTTCATTCTTCAATTTTCTTCATCTAATTGATCTCTCTCAAGTTCTATCTTCAAGTTCTAAGTGTTCTTCATAAATTCCAAAAGTTCTAGTTTCATAAAATCAAGAATACTTTCAAGATTGCTAGCTCACTTCCAATCTTGTAAGGTGATCATCCAACCTCAAGAAATCTTTGTTTCTTACAGTAGGTTATCATTCTAATACAAGGTAATAATCATATTCAAACTTTGGTTCAATTTCTATAACTATAACAATCTTATTTCAAGTGATGATCTTACTTGAACTTGTTTTCGTGTCATGATTTTGCTTCAAGAACTTTGAGCCATCCAAGGATCCATTGAAGCTAGATCCATTTTTCTATTTTCCAGTAGGTTCATCCAAGGAACTTAAGGTAGTAATGATGTTCATAACATCATTCGATTCATACATATAAAGCTATCTTATTCGAAGGTTTAAACTTGTAATCACTAGAACATAGTTTAGTTAATTCTAAACTTGTTCGCAAACAAAAGTTAATCCTTCTAACTTGACTTTTAAAATCAACTAAACACATGTTCTATATCTATATGATATGCTAACTTAATGATTTAAAACCTGGAAACACGAAAAACACCGTAAAACTGGATTTACGCCGTCGTAGTAACACCGCGGGCTGTTTTGGGTTAGTTAATTAAAAACTATGATAAATTTTGATTTAAAAGTTGTTATTCTGAGAAAATGATTTTTATTATGAACATGAAACTATATCCAAAAATTATGGTTAAACTCAAAGTGGAAGTATGTTTTCTAAAATGGTCATCTAGACGTCGTTCTTTCGACTGAAATGACTACCTTTACAAAAATGACTTGTAACTTATTTTTCCGACTATAAACCTATACTTTTTCTGTTTAGATTCATAAAATAGAGTTCAATATGAAACCATAGCAATTTGATTCACTCAAAACGGATTTAAAATGAAGAAGTTATGTGTAAAACAAGATTGGATAATTTTTCATTTTAGCTACGTGAAAATTGGTAACAAATCTATTCCAACCATAACTTAATCAACTTGTATTGTATATTATGTAATCTTGAGATACCATAGACACGTATACAATGTTTCGACCTATCATGTCGACACATCTATATATATTTCGGAACAACCATAGACACTCTATATGTGAATGTTGGAGTTAGCTATACAGGGTTGAGGTTGATTCCAAAATATATATAGTTTGAGTTGTGATCAATACTGAGATACGTATACACTGGGTCGTGGATTGATTCAAGATAATATTTATCGATTTATTTCTGTACATCTAACTGTGGACAACTAGTTGTAGGTTACTAACGAGGACAGCTGACTTAATAAACTTAAAACATCAAAATATATTAAAAGTGTTGTAAATATATTTTGAACATACTTTGATATATATGTATATATTGTTATAGGTTCGTGAATCAACCAGTGGCCAAGTCTTACTTCCCGACGAAGTAAAAATCTGTGAAAGTGAGTTATAGTCCCACTTTTAAAATCTAATATTTTTGGGATGAGAATACATGCAGGTTTTATAAATGATTTACAAAATAGACACAAGTACGTGAAACTACATTCTATGGTTGAATTATCGAAATCGAATATGCCCCTTTTTATTAAGTCTGGTAATCTAAGAATTAGGGAACAGACACCCTAATTGACGCGAATCCTAAAGATAGATCTATCGGGCCCAACAAGCCCCATCCAAAGTACCGGATGCTTTAGTACTTCGAAATTTATATCATATCCGAAGGGTGTCCCGGAATGATGGGGATATTCTTATATATGCATTTTGTTAATGTCGGTTACCAGGTGTTCACCATATGAATGATTTTTATCTCTATGTATGGGATGTGTATTGAAATATGAAATCTTGTGGTCTATTATTATGATTTGATATATATAGGTTAAACCTATAACTCACCAACATTTTTGTTGACGTTTTAAGCATGTTTATTCTCAGGTGATTATTAAGAGCTTCCGCTGTCGCATACTTAAATAAGGACGAGATTTGGAGTCCATGCTTGTATGATATTGTGTAAAAACTGCATTCAAGAAACTTATTTTGTTGTAACATATTTGTATTGTAAACCATTATGTAATGGTCGTGTGTAAACAGGATATTTTAGATTATCATTATTTGATAATCTACGTAAAGCTTTTTAAACCTTTATTGATGAAATAAAGGTTATGGTTTGTTTTAAAATGAATGCAGTCTTTGAAAAACGTCTCATATAGAGGTCAAAACCTCGCAACGAAATCAATTAATATGGAACGTTTTTAATCAATAAGAACGGGACATTTCAGTCGTCTCCAGACATGGAATACCAATCTCTATTATCTCTGATAGGGATGGCAGATTTATTTCAAGATTCTGGCAGACATTACAGCAAGCATTAGGAACTCGTCTAGACATGAGTACTGCCTATCATCCACAAACTGATGGGCAGAGCGAAAGGACGATACAAATGCTTGAAGACATGCTACGAGCATGTGTTATTGATTTCGGAAACAGTTGGGATCGACATCTACCGTTAGCAGAATTTTCCTACAACAACAGCTACCATTCAAGCATTGAGATGGCGCCGTTTGAAGCACTTTATGGTAGAAAGTGCAGGTCTCCGATTTGTTGGAGTGAAGTGGGGGATAGATAGATTACGGGTCCGGAGATTATACAAGAAACTACCGAGAAGATCATCCAAATTCAACAACGGTTGAAAACCGCCCAAAGTTGACAAAAGAGCTACGCTGACATTAAAAGAAAAGATATAGAATTTGAAATTGGAGAGATGGTCATGCTTAAAGTTGCACCTTGGAAAGGCGTTGTTCGATTTGGTAAACGAGGGAAATTAAATCCAAGGTATATTGGACCATTCAAGATTATTGATCGTGTCGGACCAGTAGCTTACCGACTTGAGTTACCTCAACAACTCGCGGCTGTACATAACACTTTCCACGTCTCGAATTTGAAGAAATGTTTTGCTAAAGAAGATCTCACTATTCCGTTAGATGAAATCCAAATCAACGAAAAATTCCAATTCATCGAAGAACCCATCGAAATAATGGATCGTGAGGTTAAAAGACTTAAGCAAAACAAGATACCAATTGTTAAGGTTCGATGGAATGCTCGTAGAGGACCCGAGTTCACCTGGGAGCGTGAAGATCATATGAAGAAGAAATACCCGCATCTATTTCCAGAAGATTCGTCAACACCTTCAACAGCTTAAAATTTCGGGACGAAATTTATTTAACGGGTAGGTACTGTAGTGACCCGAACTTTTCCATGTTTATATATATTAATTGAGATTGATATTTACATGATTAAATGTTTCCAACATGTTAAGCAATCAAACTTGTTAAGACTTGATTAATTGAAATATGTTTCATATAGACAATTGACCACCCAAGTTGACCGGCGATTCACGAACGTTAAAACTTGTAAAAACGACATGACGATATATATATATGGATATACATATGGTTAACATGAGATTATGATAAGTAAGTATCTCCATAAGTATATTAACAATGAGTTATATACATATAAACAAGAGTACTAACTTAAGGATTTCGAAACGAGACATATATGTAACGATTATCTTTGTAACGACATTTAAATGTATATATATCATATTAAGATATATTAATATATCATAATATCATGATAATATAATAATTTAACATCTCATTAGATATAATAAACAATGGGTTAACAACATTAATTGAGATCGTTAACTTAAAGGTTTCAAAACAACACTTACATGTAATGACTAACGATGACTTAACGACTCAGTTAAAATGTATATACATGTAGTGTATTTAGATGTATTAAAATAATTTTGGAAGACTTCAAGACATATATCAAAACACTCATACTTAACGAAAATGGTTACAGTTACTTTTCCATTCTTTTCTTTCATCAAGAATTCTAGTCGTATTCTTACCCGTATTATACACAGCTTCAAAACGTACTTACTATGGGTATATACCAATAGGAACTAGCATTGGATTCCACTCTTGATTATTTCATGTATGACTAATCAATTTTAACTTCTACCATGAGCTAGTCAACTAACTAGAACTCCTTTTAACCCCACTCACCACTCACCAATTACCACTCATCATTCACTCCATTTCACTTCCAATTCTCTTTCTAATTCTCTCTCAACACACACACACTATTATGAATGTATTTTTCCAGTAGTTAATCATCATCTTCATCAAAAATCACTTCAAGAATCAAGCTATAATCATCATAGGAAGAACACTTCAAGAACACTTCAAAAATCCCTTCAAGTTTACTAATTTACTTCCAAGCTTTCTAATCCATTCCAAGTAATCATCTAAGATCAAGAAACCTTTGTTATATACAGTAGGTTATCTTTCTTATTCAAGGTAATATTCATATTCAAACTTTGATTCAATTTCTATAACTATAAACTATCTTAATTCGAGTAAAAATCTTACTTGAACTTGTTTTTGTGTCATGATCCTACTTCAAGAACTTTCAAGCCATCCAAGATCCTTTGAAGCTAGATCATTTCTTGTCACTTCCAGTAGTTTTACCTACTAAACTTGAGGTAGTAATGATGTTCATAACATCATTCGATTCATATATATAAAACTATCTTATTTGAAGGTTTAAACTCGTAATCACTAGAACATAGTTTAGTTAATTCTAAACTTGTTCGCAAACAAAAGTTAATCCTTCAAACTTGACTTTTAAAATTAACTAAACATATGTTCTATATCTATATGATATGCTAACTTAATGATTTAAAACCTGGAAACACGAAAAACACCGTAAAACCGGATTTACGCCGTCGTAGTAACACCGCGGGCTGTTTTGGGTTAGTTAATTAAAAACTATGATAAACTTTGATTTAAAAGTTGTTATTCTGAGAAAATGATTTTTATTATGAACATGAAACTATATCCAAAAATTATGGTTAAACTCAAAGTGGAAGTATGTTTTCTAAAATGGTCATCTAGACGTCGTTCTTTCGACTGAAATGACTACCTTTACAAAAATGACTTGTAACTTATTTTTCCGACTATAAACCTATACTTTTTCTGTTTAGATTCATAAAATAGAGTTCAATATGAAACTATAGCAATTTGATTCACTCAAAACGGATTTAAAATGAAGAAGTTATGGGTAAAACAAGATTGGATAATTTTTCTCATTTTTAGCTACGTGAAAATTGGTAACAAATCTATTCCAACCATAACTTAATCAACTTGTATTGTATATTATATAATCTTGAGATACCATAGACACGTATACAATGTTTCGACCTATCATGTCGACACATCTATATATATTTCGGAACAACCATAGACACTCTATATGTGAATGTTGGAGTTAGCTATACAGGGTTGAGGTTGATTCCAAAATATATACAGTTCGAGTTGTGATCAATACTGAGATACATATACACTGGGTCGTGGATTGATTCAAGATAATATTTATCGATTTATTTCTGTACATCTAACTGTGGACAACTAGTTGTAGGTTACTAACGAGGACAGCTGACTTAATAAACTTAAAACATCAAAATATATTAAAAGAGTTGTAAATATATTTTGAACATACTTTAATATATATGTATATATTGTTATAGGTTCGTGAATCAACAGTGGTCAAGTCTTACTTCTTGACGAAGTAAAAAAATCTGTGAAAGTGAGTTATAGTCCCACTTTTAAAATCTAATATTTTTGGGATGAGAATACATGCAGGTTTTATAAATGATTTACAAAATAGACACAAGTACGTGAAACTACATTCTATGGTTGAATTATCGAAATCGAATATGCCCCTTTTTTATTAAGTCTGGTAATCTAAGAATTAGGGAACATACACCCTAATTGACGTGAATCCTAAAGATAGATCTATTGGGCCTAACAAACCCCATCCAAAGTACCGGATGCTTTAGTACTTCGAAATTTATATCATATCCGAAGGGTGTCCCGGAATGATGGGGATATTCTTATATATGCATCTTGTTAATGTCGGTTACCAGGTGTTCACCATATGAATGATTTTTATCTCTATGTATGGGATGTGTATTGAAATATGAAATCTTGTGGTCTATTGTTACGATTTGATATATATAGGTTAAACCTATAACTCACCAACATTTTTGTTGACGTTTAAAGCATGTTTATTCTCAGGTGAATATTAAGAGCTTCCGCTGTTGCATACTAAAATAAGGACAAGAATTGGAGTCCATGTTTGTATGATATTGTGTAAAAACTGCATTCAAGAAACTGATTTCGATGTAACATATTTGTATTGTAAACCATTATGTAATGGTCGTGTGTAAACAGGATATTTTAGATTATCATTATTTGATAATCTACGTAAAGCTTTTTAAACCTTTATTTATGAAATAAAGGTTATGGTTTGTTTTAAAAATGAATGCAGTCTTTGAAAAACGTCTCATATAGAGGTCAAAACCTCGCAACGAAATCAATTAATATGGAACGTTTTTAATCAATAAGAACGGGACATTTCAAAATAGGGCATGGGGTATTTGTGACTAATTATATCAAATCACAATTGTATAAACGAGAACGACTCTAAATGAGACATTTTATTGAGTTTTGCAGCGGAAGATAAATAGATTACATTGTATTTAGAGCATTAAATGTTCTTAATTGATATGATATGTAATGAAGACTCCAAGCATAGCAAGCAATCATCATCAAAGCAGCAGATATACAGCGGAAGCAATATTTAAGTACCTGAGAATAAACATGCTTAAAAAATCAACACGAGGTTGAGTGAGTTCATAGGTTTATTATAAATCAATAGTTCAGTATAGTATTAGACCACAAGATTTAAGTTTAAAGTTGATTGATACCCATCATATCAATCTAAAGAGTTGCTGTAGTTTGTAATATCGCGACTAAATAGAATTTTACCCCGAGACACCTTGAACAGTCAGTGTCAGTTTGAATCATTATTATGTAACTAAAGACCTGAGGTCAAATGATTAGAGACGTTACTCTGAATAGCGCTATTCATAATAACTAAGTTTGCGTTCACCAAGCAATTAACGATATTACGGCAGGGATTTAGCATGACAAAGCATGTATTCAACATAAAAGTTTGAGTACTTGTGTCTAACATGTAAAACAGTTATAAAAGTTGCGCATGTATTCTCAGCCCAAAAATATAGATAAAAAGGGAGCAGATGAACTCACGATACGATACAATAGTTTGTAGTAAATATGTGTATGATGGTACTGAACAAGTGTAGAGTTGTCCTCGGATTCACGAACCTATATCAAGTATATATATTAATACATATACTCGTAATCGAATAAGCTTATATATATAAATTTATTAGTTATGTCATTTTTATATTAATAACATGTAAGTTTCTTATATTTATTTTATATATTCTAAATAGATAAAAATATAAATTTTATTATGTTATATGTAAATATATTTATATATATATATATATATATATATATATATATATATATATATATATATATATATCATTTGTTTGTAAAAAAGTAATTAAAATAATATTAGTAATGATAATAATAATAATACTCAATAATGATAATAATGTTTATGATTTCATTAATGGTACGAATATTGATATTAATGATAATAATACTTACAACAATAATAATAATGATAACAGTTTTTAATAAAATGAAAAGTTTAATAATAATAATGATAAAAATTATAATTTTTGGTAACAGTACTTGACATAACCATAATCTTAATCATAATAATTAAAGATATCAATAATAATACAATAATAATGATGTTAATAGTAATGATCTTAATAATTTTTGTAATATTTACAATAGTAATAGTAATAATGATATTAGTAGTTTTAAAATAAAATGAAAGGTTTAATAATAATGATAATAAAAATAATAATTTTTGATAATAATAATAATAATCATGATATAAATAATAATAATAATTATAATGATAATACTAATAATCATAAAATAATACTAATAATACTTTTAATACTAGTAATAATTATAATAACAATAATTATAATAACAATAATTATAATAACAATAATAATAAAGATAATAATAATAATAATAATTTAGAAATGGGAAAACTACCTTAAAAGACTTTTCTTAAAAAAAATGCCCAAGATGGGACTCGAACCCGTGACCTCTCGTTCACCCTTAAACACTCTACACCATCCTTCTGTCTCGTTTTATTCATTTAAAACCCACAACCAAATTTATTTAACCCTTTATTCCACTGCTACTTCTTCTTCTTCAAATATTAATCGACCAGAGGATCCATATAACTAGTCTTAGAATTTATTTAGGGTGTAATATAAAATTTGAAATAATCAACTGTGATTGTTATTAAATAACAGAAATGAAAATATATAAAAATTTATGTAGCAGCAGTCGCAAAAAAAAATAATGAACTCTAAACATGATTTTGAAATCTAGACCGTTTTGGATTACGATTAAAACATGAAATAAGTTGCAAATGATTATTAGAAACTGTCTGAATCATCAATTGATTCATAAACTCAAAAACAAGTTCGAATTTTAACAAGAACGATTCGTTTGACTTTTGAAACTTTAACTTTGACTCAACAATTTGGATTCGTTATACAAAATTGAGGTTCGAAACTTTGCAAATAGTTTGAATGTATAATTCCTAACACAACCACATTTTTAGATTTTGAATATTGAATTGAATTCGTGTTTTGATAAAAAAAATGAAACAGAGGTATATCGAGCTGTTTGCTCTAATTTCTATTTTGATTTCCAATTGCACTACATAATAGCATTTATAATGATAATGGTGGTGTTAATCAAACGTGTAAATCTGGATTCATTGTTTGTTTAATGCTATTGGGTGTCGACTGGATTTAAATCAAGAACAGAAAATAAAATAAAAAAATAAAAAGTAATTTCACGATGGATAAAAAAAATAAAAAGCAAAGTCACGATTTAAAAAAAAAAATATCAAACGCATTAGAGATCTTGACCTAATTTAGGTATTAGGTCTGTATCCTTATTTTTTAAATATTACTGATTAAAATTTATACTAATAAAAATCCTAATAATAATAACAAGTAATTATATTATTAAGGATAATACTTCTAATATTATTAATAAAAATAATAATAATGTAAGTAGCAAGAATAATGATATTTCATAATATTATTAATAATAATATCATTAACAATAATAATAATAAATGATAAAGATCATAATGATAATGATAATAATCATGTTAATAATACTATTAATAATAATAATAATATCACTAATAATATGTTGTATTAATATTAATGATATTTATAATAACCTTAATAATTTTTTAAAAGTGCTAATACTAATAATATTAATAACAATATATTAGTATTATATTAATGATATTAATAATTATTAATAATACTGATATTAATAATAATGATTGTAGATGATAATATGGTTTAAAATAATATTAATAATAATAATACGTAATAATTGTTTGTGAATCATTGGTATTTCATAAAAGTTAGGTTTAATTTTAGTCGGAAATTTCCGGGTTGTCACAACCTCGTCTCGTGCCTTAAAGTTGAAAAATATCTTCGTAAAGGTTGTTTCGCGATTCTAGCCCACGTTAAGAAAGTCGAGACCGATGAGAAACATATCGATGATGTGCCAATTATTAGTGACTTTTCCGATGTTTTTCCTGACGAATTGCCGGGTCTTCCACCTCATCGACCGGTTGAATTTCAAATTGATCTTATTCCGGGAGCCGCACCCGTAGCACGTGCACCATATAGACTTGCTCCATCTGAAATGCAAGAATTGCAAAGTCAAATTCAAGAACTACTTGACCGTGTTTTTATCCAACCTAGCCATTCACCATGGGGTGCTCCAATTTTATTCGTTAAGAAGAAAGATGGATCCCTACGAATGTGCATCGACTATCGTGAACTAAACAAATTGATGGTTAAGAACCGATATCCTCTTCCACGCATCGACGACATCTTTGATCAACTACAAGGGTCTTGTGTATATTCAAAAATCGATCTCCGCTCGGGCTATCATCAACTAAGGGTTAAGGGTGAGGATGTCTCCAAAACAGCTTTCCGGACTCGCTACGGTAGTTATGAATTCCTTGTCATGCCTTTTGGTCTAACTAATGCACCGGCGGTGTTCATGGATCTTTGTGCAAACAGTATCTCGACAAGTTCGTTATTGTATTCATCGATGATATCTTGGTATATTCTAAAAGCGAAGAAGAACACGAACAACACCTTCGACTCGCGCTCGAACTCTTGAGACAAGAATTACTCTATGCCAAATTCTCCAAGTGTGAATTTTGGTTGAAAGAAGTTCAATTCCTTGGCCACGTCGTAAGCGATCAAGGTATTAAGGTCGATCCCGCGAAAATCGAAGCCATTAGCAAATGGGAAACCCCTACTACTCCTACTCACATTCGACAATTCTTAGGCCTCGCAGGGTATTATCGTAGGTTCATCGAAAATTTCTCTTTGGTTGCACGTCCTCTAACCGCGTTAACTCACAAGGGAAGGAAATTCATTTGGTCGACCGAACAAGAATCCGCGTTTCAAATCTTGAAGAAAAGTTAACCACCGCCCCTATCTTGTCGCTTCCCGAAGGCAATGATGATTTTGTTGTATATTGCGATGCCTCGAAACATGGTTTTGGGTGCGTATTGATGCAACGAAAGAAGGTTATTGCTTATGCCTCCCGACAATTGAAAATCCACGAATGGAACTACACGACACATGATCTCGAACTTGGAGCCGTTGTATTTGCACTCAAAATGTGGAGACACTATCTTTATGGGACGAAAAGTACTATTTTCATCGATCACAAAAGCCTCCAACACATCTTCGATCAAAAGCAACTAAACATGAGACAACGACGGTTGATGATTTGAAACGTAACCTTTATTTATGAACGGAATTGAGTTGTTTTGTTACACAAATTGATTTATTGTATATATGGTATTTTAATGAATTCAGGTTGATTTCACACATATATAGGCAACTAGTCCTATCCGCGTAGTTTAGTTTTATAGGTAAATCCGATTCGTTCCACAGGGAGATGGAGTGTTAAAGGTTTTTAATAGTCTTTGAAGTTAAACTTATTTAAAGGGGGTTTTGGATTAGGAATTTATATTTAGCATAATAATAATCTTATATAACTTGATCTTAATTTGATTAAACTATTTATTAATTAAAATTACAAGATTACATGATTTATAATTATTAACTTAAAAGTGAACTAATTGAAACTATACTAATGGTGATACAACAATTTTATTACTAAATTGTAATTAATAAAACAATAACTTGTAATACAACTAAATGATTAGAATTTTGTTTTGAGCAATAACATATAATATAAATTTATTTAAATTAACTAAATAATAAGTTTTAATTAAATTAAAAATGAATTAAAGGAATTTATAATAATTAAACTAATTGTAATTTAATTACTTTAAAATAATAATAAAAGATTTAATTTAAAACTTAGAATTTAAATAAAATTCGTAACAGTGCTAGTATTACACGTACGCGTTTCGCGTAATTATATACGCGTTTCGCGTATGTTTTTGAAGGTACGCGTTTCGTGTATTGTCTACACGATCCGCGTATGTTATATACGATGTGACAAAACAGTAACTATTAAACTGATGTAAATTGATTATATTTTTATTTTGTATGTATAATAATATGTAAATAAATAACAAATATAATTATTTGCAATATATAAGTAGGAGTGTTTACTTAAATGTGTCACCTCTGGATCCATGGATTGTTTTAATTTTAAGCTCTATTAAAATGTTTAGTATAAAACTTTATATTTTTCTTTCGAATAAATAAAGTTTCAACTAGCTAAATTAAGTCAAATTTTCATGTGATCTTATTTAGATAGTTACTAGTTCCCAAGTATTTAAATTGAGACCCAACCCAGTTTTGACTTTCACCAAAACCCAAATCATAACGGTTTCCCTTTTTACAATTTCACTTTTATATAGCTAGTGATATTACCCAAACCACCAAACTTTATTTCTAATTTGGTGTTAATAAACTATTCATAAGTTCGTCTAAATCACTTTTAATGTTGAAGCTTAATTTATATAAATGAAAATAACTTTCGTTATTTGAATCTAATAAATTAAGTGACAAGGGTTAAATATCCAAATACATAATAATGGTTCTTTTAATTAGGCTCAATGTTAAAAATACTTAAGTTACATTTTAATTTTTACAATTGATAACAATTCATTTCACTAGGGGCTCTACATCTAAGCAAATACTAGGGAAATTTAGCTACTCATTTGTGACGATCCGGAAATTTCTGACCAAATTTAAACTTTAATCTTTATATTATTCCGACACGATAAGCAAAGTTTGTTAAGTTAAATCTCAAGAATTTTAAACTGTGTTCATACATTCATTATAACCTCGACCAAATTCCGACGATTCACGAACCGTTATATATAAATAGATATGTATATGTATATATATATATATATATATATATATATATATATATATATATATATATATATATATATATATATATATATATATATATATATATATATATATATATATATATATATATTATAACTTGAGAATATTAATAAAGTATTAAACGTATAATACTTTACACGAACGTATTTGTTTCAATATGATTTTCGACGAAAAAAAATATATATTAAATGATTGAATTATCAGAAACATTGAATTATGATTACAAGTCTCTGTTGAGAGGTCCACTATGATTTGAGAAAATCTATTCCTCTTAACGATATTCAGAATAATTTGTAAAGCTATTTATAAATAAATAAAAAAGTGTCATTTACGAAAGTTAGACAAAATTTAGTGGAGAATTGGTTTCCATATTATTCTATTAATCTATTTTCAAACGTACAAAGACGTTTTCAGTTTAAAAAGAACTTTATTATTAAAACGTATATAACTTTTATAAATATCTAGAATCACTTTTGACAACTCATTACTTAACTAGTATAATAAATATAACGATATTTATATTTTATTTCATTAAATATATATAACGATTTAAATTAATATTATATATATTTATACGCGTATTATACATACATAGTTTTTTATACTTTTACTATACTTTAACTTTACCTTTACTTTACTTTTACTTTACTTTAACTTTAATAATTCACTTTAATAATTCATACTTTAATAATTCACTGTAACAATTCATACTTTAATAATTCACTTTAATAATTCATACTTTAATAATTCACTTTTATAATTTAAAAATCTATTATAAATAGAATTCAATAGGTTTTATTATTTCATAGAAACTTGAAAATATATTTCTCTAAACTCTCTCAATTGATTTATATATATATATATATATATATATATATATATATATATATATATATATATATATATATATATATATATATATATATATATATATATATATATATATATATATATATATATATATATATATATATATATATTTGCTCTGTATTATTTCAAGATATTATTAGTATACATAAAATATTACGACGGAGTGCTGTCCGAGTGATTTCAAAATAGTTTTTTTGAATGAGTCGAAGCTAAGGAAATTATGGGTTATAGCTATGGAGGTGATGGGTATGGTTCATGGGTATGCTCGTGAGGTCAATCTAGTGTTTATCATCTCCGTTGCGTCTACGTACTTTCCTGCAATATTGAATCTCAATATTGATACGTTCGTGAATCCGAGGCCAACCTTGCACTTATTAAATGACGTTATATGTATTTTTACTACGAAATACAGTATTGTGAGTTTCATTTGCTCCCTTTTATATATATTTTTGGGACTAAGAATACATGCGCTGTTTTTATAAATGTTTTACGAAATAGGCACAAGTACTAAAACTAATTCTACGTGGGTTTAAACCAGAAATATACCCTTAGCTTGGTAACATTAAACTACTTGTCTATGTACGGTAGGCGCGAATCCTAAAGATAGATCTATTGGGCCTGACAAACCCCATCCTAACTATGGGATGCTTTAGTACTTCGAGGTTATTTTAAACACACCTGATATGGTGTACTTCAGAGGGTAAAACATGAATGTTAAGGCTTGTTACCGGGTGCCTACAACTTATAAAATACTTTTATACACTTGCGAGTGTACATATATTTATAAACGGAAATCTTGTGGTCTATTAATATATTGAAATGATTGTTATGATAAACCTATGAACTCACCAACCTTTTGGTTGACACTTTAAAGCATGTTTATTCTTTGGTATTAAAGAAATCTTCCGCTGTACATTAGCTCATTTTAAGGATATTACTTGGAGTCATTCATGGCATATTTTGAAAGACGTTGCATTCGAGTCATTGAGTTCATCAAGATTATTATTAAGCCAATTATAGTTGGATGTATTATGAAATGGTGTGCATGCCGTCAACTTTCGTTGTAAAGAAACTTTATCTATTCTGGATGAATTGGGGATGGGTTCGTAGCCTCCTTAATCATTGGAGACAAGAAGAAGGTGATCCCTTCCATCCACCACATTGCCCTCTTGGTGAAGAACCTGAAGCACTTACCTGTGAACCTATCCGAAACACCATTTTCTCTCTTATTTCTAGAGTATCTTGTCACGATTACATACTACACCAAATTCTAGATTTTATTTATCCGCTCGTCCGAACTGACAATCACCCCGGTGTAATAGAAGAAGTCAACGAGCTTCGCGCTCGGGTAGTGGCTTTGGAGAATATAGTGCAAAGGTTACAAACACCAGCAGCAGAAGCAGCAGCATAAACAGTACCACCATCAGCAACACCAACAGTACCATCACCACCACCAACAACAACATCCACATCCCACACCGTAACATCACAATATGTATCTCAAACATCAACGTCATACGCCCTGTAAATATCCAGGAATATCAACAACAACAAACGATGAAATATTAATTCATAAACTTCATTGAAGAGATATCTCTGCGGCAGTTATGTAATCTCCAAAATCTTAGAGATTATTTAATTCTGACCGTAAATCGGATGAGTGAACGGAGATGGTAGAGTAGAAACTTTGATCGAAAATGGTGTACGATTTACAAGCTAGAATTGTTTTACCAACAGCATCAACAGGGCCGTAGCTTCATCAACACAGTCAGTGCCGTCAGTATCGTCAGAATCAACAGCACCTGTAACATCACAAACTCTGTCAGTTCAAGAATAATTGTGGACATCATTACGAATCAACAACAAATATATTGTATCAACGAGTTATGAAGTATTAACTCATTTCCAATCGAAAGATTTATATGTATATTTTATATGTATAAATTTTTAAACCATAATAAATCTTCCCGTACTAAGCTATTATGTGTGAATCTTAACTACTCAGTTAATTCATATTACAAATATGCAATGATGTACGTCCTTCGTCCGCAACTTAACCATTGTTAATTACAATCTCTGTCTCAATTCAATAAAAAATCCAATTCATAATAAATCAAGTGTATTATTCGAATATATGTTTGATTTTACACTTTCATCATCGATGTACTCGAAACTTTTCAAATAACATCATTCGTACCTTGCGAAGTTCACAAGAATTTCATGAAAACCAACAAATAACAAAGTAATGATTCATAATTTCAATATTATTGAAGAAATACTTATGCAATTTATAAAGTTTTAGGGATTACTCAATTCTAGTTCCAACCATAAAACAAATGAGTTTAATTTAATATTAAGTCATTAAATCTATGTTACATCTAAAAAAATATACACATATATTTTCATAAAGACTGTAATAAACTTCTTTTGTACAAAATATTAATTGTGAAAAATTTTTTAACGGGTAGGTAATACCCGAGAGATATATAAATTCACAATTAATATATTACATTTTTCGAAACTGATTCAGAAATCATCAACTATACTCCCTACTTTCACAACAATATCCATTCTTTCATATAAATCAAAACAATCATACTCATTCAAATTCAATTACATATTCTGATTTTGAAATCGCATAATTCAATTCGAAATATAACCAGTATCATCACTCTTAGATTCCTATATCTTTCAAAGCTATACTTTGACTTCAAAATTGTGTTAGAACATCATATGTATTAACGATTACAATATGTGCTCAAACCCTTCGAAATTCCTGAAGACACTTCAACTAAGGAACAATCGAGATGATGATCCAACCACATGTTACCCACAGTTATACACCTGAAAAACTCTCAAAACCCAAGTCATAGTTCGACACGTATCCGTGTTAGACCCTTTGGCATTTACTAGCTAAAATAACTTTTCAATTCCGTTTCAAAATAGACAGTTTTGTCACAGCTCCAGCAAGTCATCTTCGACTTCTCAATCAAAACAGTCTTATTATAACCTCGATAGATACGTTGCCCTTTCGCTAACGTTACCGGGGAATCGTTTATATTCACCACATTAGCAATAAACTTACCAACAACTTCATTGATCTTTGACTTTCTAAAAAAAAACATTATAATTATCGAAACCCTATCATATACTCATTCGTACCTTATAACAAGAATTGCCATACCAATTATTGAGAATCAGCAATCAGTATTTTGAAACCTCGCAGCATGTCTACATCAACAATTACATATACACACAACATCTACCTCCAAGACTTACATTCTTTGAATGAGAAATTTCTGAAAAACACCCTAAACTGCGAACCAGTTCTCGAAATTTTGAAAAATGCTGATGAAGCAGCAAAAACTGTAAACGACCTTAACAGTAAAAAGTTGGCAAAGCTCAGAAAAAGAGAAGCTTTGGAACGGGAAAACGGATTGAGCAAAATATGAAGGAGGCTATGGACAAATCACAAAGGCTGAACCTGCCTTCAAAGAATCCAAATGATTCAGTACTTGTTGAAGTCATTAACGAATACCTTGCTCCTGACTCTAAACCCCTGCGGACAATATCCTTCATCATCCTCTGATATTAGACATTCTAAGATATCATCGTATCTTTCATTATAAATATCATCCATACTTCTGAAGATATTTTTATAATTATTCTTATCTGAAATCATTTACCTCTTCGCGCTATCTGTATTATATCATAAAAGAAACTATTTTAGTTTCTAAATTCTGAAACATTAGAGTTTAAAATAGGAATATTCTTGAAGAAGTGTTGGGAGCTGAAGCATGAGTTAGTATAATATAATGACACTTGATCAACGTGATTATATTATAGTAATTCATGCTGAGTTTCTAAATGGAACATGATGATTCACAGATCATAACGTCATCATGTGCTATGTTACACGACTCTTGTATTCTCTTTGATCTCTAAATATCAAGAAAATATTTCTTGATGATTCGGCCTTTTCCGAGGTATTCTGGTAATTTGACAAGTCAAGATCGTGTCATTACAATTTCCTTCCTAGAACATTAACAATGTTCATTCCGAAATTTATATCTGTGAATTCTGGACCATTACAAGCGGTGCTTAATCGCAAGAAGAAGAAACGAAAGGACAAAGCTCCGAACTAGAAATGGGAGTATAAATCATAGCAAATAGAAGAGAGCATTAACTGTGGATGACAATGATTATAGAAGAAGCAAAGACTTTGAAATATAAGGGAAGATATAAAACCCAACAACAACCCAGAAATCACAAATCGTATATATCAATGCATATAGCAATATAAAGACACGGGAGAACTAAAAACACTATAAAACCAAGAGTATAGTAGAAGTAAATAGATTCTTCCGGAGGCAGATGAAAAAGAAGAGCTACAGATATGAAAGTGAGGAGTATATCAAGAATCAGCACTGGATGAAGCATATTGACAAATACTTTAAAATATGAGTTGAGAAGGTGTGAGTTGTAAGAAAACAAATAAGTTGGATTTATAGTGAAATATCCGACAGAGAAATCAAAATGGATTATCGCATTAATTCGAAGAGGATCATAATTTCCTTAATCGCCGAATAATCAAATCCAATATAGATTACAAAGATTTTCTTTTCGGAGATCAATCGTGAGGACGTCAAAAGATACGACGAATCACTATTATCTTATTTTATTCATTTACGAAAACTTCACTCACACGCTTCGAGTAATCGAATTATTTTATCCATTCTTCTTGAACATGATAAAACTCTATAATCGTTATAATAACATTCTCATTGTTAGTCATGACGACCTCTATCAAATTTCGGGGACGAAATTTCTTTAACGGGTAGGTACTGTGACGACCCGGAAATTTCCGACCAAATTTAAACTTTAATCTTTATATTATTCCGACACGATAAGCAAAGTTTGTTAAGTTAAATCTCAAGAATTTTAAACTGTGTTTATACATTCATTATAACCTCGATCAAATTCCGACGATTCACGAACCGTTATATATAAATAGATATGTATATGTATATATATATTATAACTTGAGAATATTAATAAAGTATTAAACGTATAATACTTTACACGAACGTATTTGTTTCAATATGATTTTCGACGAAAAAAAATATATTAAATGATTGAATTATCAGAAACATTGAATTATGATTACAAGTCTCTGTTGAGAGGTCCACTATGATTTGAAAAAATCTATTCCTCTTAACGATATTCAGAATAATTTGTAAAGCTATTTATAAATAAAAACAAAAAGTGTCATTTACGAAAGTTAGACAAAAGTTAGTGGAGAATTGGTTTCCATATTATTCTATTAATCTATTTTCAAACGTACAAAGACGTTTTCAGTTTAAAAAGAACTTTATTATTAAAACGTATATAACTTTTATAAATATCTAGAATCACTTTTGACAACTCATTACTTAACCAGTATAATAAATATAACGATATTTATATTTTATTTCATTAAATATATATAACGATTTAAATTAATATTATATATATTTATACGCGTATTATACATACATAGTTTTTTATACTTTTACTATACTTTAACTTTACCTTTACTTTACTTTTACTTTACTTTAACTTTAATAATTCATACTTTAATAATTCACTGTAATAATTCATACTTTAATAATTCACTTTAATAATTCATACTTTAATAATTCACTTTTATAATTCAAAAATCTATTATAAATAGAATTCAATAGGTTTCATTATTTCATATAAACTTGAAAATATATTTCTCTAAACTCTCTCAATTGATTTATATATATATATATATATATATATATATATATATATATATATATATATATATATATATATATATATATATATATATATATATATATATATATATATATATATATATATTTTTGCTCTGTATTATTTCAAGATATTATTAGTATACATAAAATATTACGACGGAGTGCTGTCCGAGTGATTTCAAAATAGTTTTTTTGAATGAGTCAAAGCTAAGGAAATTATGGGTTATAGCTATGGAGGTGATGGGTATGGTTCATGTGTATGCTCGTGAGGTCAATTTAGTGTTTATCATCTCCGTTACGTCTACGTACTTTCCTGCAATATTGAATCTCAATATTGATACGTTCGTGAATCCGAGGCCAACCTTGCACTTATTAAATGACGTTATATGTATTTTTACTATGAAATACAGTATTGTGAGTTTCATTTGCTCCCTTTTATATATATTTTTGGGACTGAGAATACATGCGCTGTTTTTATAAATGTTTTACGAAATAGGCACAAGTACTAAAACTAATTCTACGTGGGTTTAAACCAGAAATATACCCTTAGAATGGTAACATTAAACTACTTGTCTATGTACGGTAGGCGCGAATCCTAAAGATAGATCTATTGGGCCTGACAAACCCCATCCTGACTATGGGATGCTTTAGTACTTCGAGGTTATTTTAAACACACCTGATCTGGTGTACTTCAGAGGGTAAAACATGAACGTTAAGGCTTGTTACCGGGTGCCTACAACTTATAGAATACTTTTATACACTTGCGAGTGTACATATATATATAAACGGAAATCTTGTGGTCTATTAATATATTGAAATGATTGTTATGATAAACCTATGAACTCACCAACCTTTTGATTGACACTTTAAAGCATGTTTATTCTCAGGTATTAAAGAAATCTTCCGCTGTGCATTAGCTCATTTTAAGGATATTACTTGGAGTCATTCATGGCATATTTTGAAAGACGTTGCATTCGAGTCATTGAGTTCATCAAGATTATTATTAAGCCAATTATAGTTGGATGTATTATGAAATGGTGTGCATGCCGTCAACTTTCGTTGTAAAGAAAGTTTGTCTTTTAAAAACGAATGCAATGTTTGTAAAATGTATCATATATAGGTCAAATACCTCGCGATGTAATCAACTATTGTGAATCGTTTATAATGTATATGAATGGGTCCTTTCATCATTATACTAGGGTAAACATAAAAATATAAATATACAAACATAATAATAATGATAAAAATTGATAACGATAATTTTAATAGGATAAACTTACGAAAATCTTCACTTTCATTAACTTCAAACGGTAGAAAAATTACAATAACAACACCCTTTCACTCGTACAATAATACTCTTAATCACGAACAATACACTCTTAATATTGTACTATCTTAAATATTGAACCTTGGAATAAATTGGAACTGAACAATAAAATGATACAGTGTATAAAGATACTAGTAAAATTAATTGGATATCTCTCTCTGTTCTCTATTTTGTGTACTGACTCCCTCTCACTCTTCACAATATACTCCGTATTATAGTATTCTGAGAGTTGAAGTAGTAGGTGAATTTGAGTGTATGTTCTCTTTTGTATCTGTAAAGCTGAAAAAGTAGTAATACTATACTCAAAAGCAACCGTCCCATGTGAAATTGAATCTGAATCTGGTCTTGACATTACGCGTTTCGCGTAAGAAGGTACACGTTTCTCGTAGGAGTAAATTATTACGTGTTCCGCGTGGATATGTACGCTTTCCGCGTAAGAGTAACCAGCAAATTTTTTATTTTTAATTTTATGTTTGATCTTTGTTCACCCCATGTTGACGTATATTGACTTGGAACTTTCATTTGAAATATTTTTTCTTCGATCATCTTGGACTTTCATTCGGATAAACGTTATCTCAATATATATTTGGTTAAAACCCGTCGTTTATTATCATTTCTTCAAACTTCAAGTTCGCATTTACTTTTGCCGTTTTTCTCGTGAATTATGCATTTGAATGTCTTCATTTCGGTAAAAGCCGATGAAATATAAATGATATTGTGTCGAAATTTATGTATGTTTAAAGCAATATCAAAATACCCCACACTTAAACGTTGCTTGTCCTCAAGCAATTACATCTTCTAAACAAAATCGGAACATTACATATTTTCCATATCGAACATTAAATCACACAACACACTCCACACGAAATGAAAACACACACTATATGGAATAAATTGGAAACACTACACAATATTTATTGGATCACACGCACACCACACGAAATGAAATTCTGACAACAGAAACAAAGTTGAAACTCATGATTAAGGTTTAAAAATTTGGATCCTTAGGGAAAATTAGACCTTGTGAAAACGTTTTATGATTTTATAAAATGGCATGCTAGTTTTTACACTAGACACGTTTTCCAGTTTTAACCTCAAATTCTGGTCGAGGGTAACTGAAAACCGTAGTCTCAGTCGGCAATTAGCAAACTATCCGCCCCCATGATTGAAGTATCATGGAACTTGAAACCGAATGTCCTAAAAATGGTTTTACACAATATAATTCATAAAATAGCATAAGTTTTAGAATAAAATTATATCGTGTCCAAATATCATCGGTGAACCATGAGTTTGCACACCTCAATTTGTTATGGCATATGTATGTTGACCGCGGTCAAACATAGATGCGGTTAATCTTTACGGAGATCATCCATCTGGGGATTAGATTCATTAGTCTTAAAAGCTAATTTGCAATGTGCCCCCTATTGTACGAGACAGATCCATCTCATGGTTAGGATAAGTCTGACCACCAAAAACCCTGTTTGATGCTGAGGTGAGGTGGACTTCCAGCCGATGATAGAGATGACTTTTCAAGATTTTTCGTCAACCTACAGCTGTTCTGGACTACATCTTCTAACATAAGTTAGCAAGTGTGTCAATTTTGGAAGACTTTACTTCCTTAATGGGATATTCCGGTTTATACATTCCAAAGCAATGATATCTGCAATAACTTCATAGAAACATGTGATAAATGGTTCCTAAATTATGGGTTTATAAATTCTGTTATACTTGGTTTTCTTTTATAGGTTTTAATCAAATAATCTTATGTATTTTTAATGTATGGAGATAATAAATTCGGTTTTTGACACCTAATCTTTAATTGCTCGTAATTACCTTAAAAATTGACTAGATATATTTGTTTAAAAATGTTCAAAATTTTCATAAAAACCTCCAATTTATAAGTTATCAAGAATTTATATATTCCCACCCCACACTTAAGATTATGTAATGCCCTCATTACATAAAATCAGATTAAATGTATAAATTTGAGAGGACAAAAAGTGTAAAGTATATGGAACTTCCTTTGTTAAGTAATTGGACATTGTAAAATGCTTATTGTATGAACATATCCAATCCTCATATCACCATAATACTTTCGTGTTTCGTTATGTCTAATCTCATCATCGTAAGTACCTGTCAACAAATATGTTAATTACACACGAAATGGGGTTGTACTTTAGTAGTACAAAAATTTTACCCCACACTAAAAGTTTTTTTTTTGTATATATAAAATATTTAAAAGTAAAAGTAAATACTTAAAACACATCATAAAAATCATTTTTTTACAAACAAAAAAAAAAATAAAATAAAATAAAAACTAAAAACTAGAAAAATGGCCATACAGGGCCTCCTTGATCTTCCTGTTCCTGTTGTTGTTGTTGCTGCTGTTCGTTTTGGCGTTGTTCCTCGTAAAAACGCCGATAGGAATCCTGACTTGCAGCTAGAGCAGCATTGGGATCATAAGGTGGAGGTAGAGGATCACCGGGTGCTTGTCAAGGGTTGTATGAAGGAACAGTTGAGGGTGCGTAATGCTGTGGGTTAGCTGCGTATAGATATTCCTGATGATGTACCCACTCAAGTTGTGCTCCCTGGCCCCTTTGATCATATCGGATGTTTTCTAACATATTACCCTGAGCTAGTTGGGTATTCCTAATGTCTCCTAATTGCCGAGACAAACTAGTGTACTGATTTTCTGATCTCTGTCCCCAAGTTTCATATGAGTTCCTTACATCTAAACTCAATGAATTAAACGAATTTTGTAACATATCAAAATCAGAAGTACCTACATTAGATGAACTAGCCTGATCTGGCTGTCTCCGTCTTCTCCTAGTATCTCGCTCAGGTTTATCATCTTCCTCCATAGGAGCGAGAGCAACAACTTCTTGTCATCTTAAACTAATTACCCCACCCCTCACTTGTATAGCTTTTGCAGTTTTATATACATCCAATCCTAAAGTTTTAACGGCTTGATCTACCGGTATGATTGGAGGTTCTGATTCACTCGGGTCGAGTCTGAACCAGTTTCCTAAACAAGTGATATAGTGACCCCCCGACATGTCACTTGATCCTCTAGCACCCTTACCTACATGAGCTAAAAAGTAGGCAACTAAATAGGGTATACTAACGAAAGTATCCCTATCTCTGATCACATCTAAATACCAAAGGTCAATATAATTAATTTTATCTGTATTACCAAATGACCTTTGGTTTATTGTGTTCGCTATAAATTTATGAATTATTCTAAATCGAACATCAGTGATCTTTAGGTATGATTCTTGGCCGGCCTAATATCTATTTCTATTAGTAAAAGATTGCCAAACTCTCCCAGAATCATAATTACCTGTATACCTAGCCCCAGTAAAAATATACTCCCTAAAACCGGGAGTCAACATCTCCTCGACGGTGTAAATCCCCAACGCGTTAGTCACGTTGCTTAGGGACATTCTTCTATCTACCCCACCCAGTCTAAATTGTAGAAAATTATCATCATCGATAGTTTCTGGGTGTATGCTCATTCTAACAGTAGAATAGAATTCTAAGCACCATTCTCTATATACAGGACTATTTAAACTAAACAACCTCTCAAAATCATTAAAAACCAAATTCATCCCAAATTCATCCCAAATTCGTTTGTGAAACTTTGGTTTAAAATTTCCCTTATTTGTGTATCTAAGTTGACTGGGTGTCCTAAGGGAGCCCAATCCACAACATATACCGGAGAGATGTTTCTATTGATCAGAGAAAGTAAGTCCTTAACCTTTTGCACCCGTTGAGGTAAATCATTAGGGAATCTCAGGTTCGGGTGTAAGTGTAACATCCTCAATCGGGCCTAGATGTAAGATTACTAGATTGCCCTTAAGTTTGTATTGCGTTATTATATACTTTTATTTTTTATTTAATATTTATTATTATATAATGATGTGGTTAGGACCAGTTTGTGATAAGGGTAACAGAACAGGTTTGTTTATTTAATTTGGACTCCGTTTGGGTTGCCAAATGTTGTACGAAAGATATCAGATAAATGATAAATACCCGTGTGTCACACAGTGTGGGAATTATCCACAATTAAGTGACTAGTGGGCTGTGTTCTTCCCATTTCTAGAAAATTCCCAAAACACACCCGTTCTTCATCTTCCTCACCTACAATCAAACCCTAATCCTTGATTCTTGTTTTAGAGCTCAAATTGTTCATATCTTTGTGTTCCTTGTGATTCACTGATTCTTTTAAGGTAAGAATCACAAGCTTCCATGCTCTAATCTTTGAGAAATTTAAGATTTTGTGTTAGTTTTGTAAAAAGCTTGAATTTGTGTCAAAACAAGTGATTTAAGTGTTGTTATGGTCAAATTGTTGTGGGTTTTGAGTCTATAACAAGTAGTGAACAAGTTGTGGTCGATTTTGGTGTTTAAAACGAGCTCTAGATCGAAATTTGAGGATTTCATCGTGAAGTTCGTAGCCTTTATTCAGTTTCTAATGAAGATGAACACACTCGGCCGACAGTCGGTCGACAGTCGACCGACTGAGGGTTGAACCGACCGATTGACGAAGACAACCGACCGACTGTTGAGTGAACCGATCGACTGAGATTTACATTTGGCCGATTGATGTAATACCAAATGAATCGACCGACTGGGAAGGTCAGTCGACCGACTGTAAGAGTCAGTCGACCGACTGAGTGTCCAGGGCAGAATATTTTACCTAAGTGTTGATTTTTAGCCGTTATGCTGCCCGTTTGTATTTTGGTGTTTAGGATGTAAATTTTGAAAGTGCACAAGTGTTAAGCAGAAAATTTTTAGCGGACAGTTTTCTGACAAAATTTTCTGTATTGTGTTATTTGGTGTTTATGGACATAAACTAACTCGTGTATATGTATTTCTCATGAGAAAAGGAGAAAGAGAAGGTTCAGTGATTAGATAGCTGAACACCTTCTCGTTTGCTGGTATTTGGTGAGTGGGACTAACTGGAGATTATAGTATATAGAAGCATGTTATATTATGATTGTCATGCTTGTTAGATATACTTATTGTTGTGGTTAGTTAGTTGTTGTGATGACTGCATGTTAGTTGTTGCTTGTCTGCTGGAGCCCAGTGCGTCCCTATTGTGTGGTAGCCTCGGTAGGAGAGATCAACCTGCGGGTTGGGTTCCTCTGTGGTAGCTTAGACAGCCGTGGTGTATATATATGTGAATGACGCGTCCGTCGCATGTGGATTATGTATATACATACGGTGGTGGAGGAACTTCTGGTAAGCCCCAGTCCGATCAGCTGGTGGTTAATGGTTTGGCTGAGCCGCCAGAGTCTCTGTAGACGGCACTTGGGTGATGTTTGTGTGTTAGACTATTGTGACATGATTAGTATAACACTTATGTATGCTATGGTCTGTAGTTAGTCGCACTCACTTAGCTTCGTGCTAATTCCCCTCCATCTCCTCCCTGCATGTTGTTAGCTTTTGTAGATAGTGCTTTTGGGAGAAGACGGGCATGATGATGTTATGTTTGACAGGGTTAACTCTGATGTGGTCTTTTAGAATATGAACCGTGTACTTTTAAAAATAGAATGTATTTACGTCTCTTCCTGTTAATATGTAAATTGTTTTAATGACACGTGACATCGGTTTGTACAAATGTCGATATCGTATTTAATTAATATTATGCTTCCGTCACGTATTTATTATATAAAAAAAAATAGCGGTGTCACAAGTTGGTATCAGAGCTTAGTTTGGCAGCATGCGCATTGTGATCTAAATGTCATGTTCCCAAACTTAGAAGAGTCATGTCAAACATAACATGTTGGGGATGGGTTAAGTGAGTATTAGGATAGGATATGTGTTAGTTGTTAGTACTAACAGAATTTATACTAAGCTTTGGTGTGAGCGTTGTGGTAGTGCAGCAATGACAGATAACGAAGCAACCGCTACTGGCCCTACTGCCCCTGGAACTGGTACATTCAGAGCCCCTGACGAAGATGGACATGTGTCTTCAGAAGAAGAAACTTCTCAAGAAGTAATAGAACTTCAAAGTCGGTTACTAGAAGCTCAGGAGAAAATTTAGGAATTGGAACAAGAACGGGCGCAATGGAACCCTAATACCACTGCGTTAAATACAACCTTTCATCCTATCTTTTATAATCAAGCCGGTGGCAGTTCTCAGTCACAATTTCCACAAAATACCTATCAAAACTATCAAATGCCATTTCCGTTTAACCAGACTTTTCCTAATCAAATGATGTACCCATTTCAAGTCCCTGAGACAAGAAGGAAGTGTACCTATAAATAGTTTATGGACTGCAAACCTCCTGAGTACAGCGGACACACAAACCCTACGATGACCCTCAATTGGCTAAGAGAAGTAGAGAGGGCATTAGAAGCATGTTTTTGTGAGCCAGAATCCATGGTGTTTTTTGCTAATAGGCTTCTCAAAGGTGAAGCAATGGAATGGTGGGACTCTATCACTGCATATTTACCTAAAGAACAGATCAGTCAAATTACCTGGGAACAATTTGCTGCTAAAGTTTATGAGCAGTATTGTTCTGAGTATGAGATGGAAAGATTGAAAACCGATTTTCTGAGTATGAAGATGACAGAAAGTATGACGATTGATGAGGTTTTCAGAGATTTCACATCTAAGCTAAGGTTCGTTCAACAGTGGGTAGAGAAAGATAAGATTCAGCATTTTATGCGGGTGATTAAGCCAGAGTACAGAACCGTTGCGAGATTTGCAACAACCTTGGCCCAGGCTCATGAGATGGCTAAAGTTACAGAAGGTGATATAGTGGCAGCAAAAAGAGAAAGTTCGAGAAGTGGATCTTTTGGGGGTAAATCAGAAGGTCAATCGGGTGGACAGTCAAATCAGTAGTCGAGTAAACAATCCGGTTTTCGTGGTAAAAAGTCAGGCGGGTTTAAACAGAAAAGTAAGTCTGGTATTAGTGGATCAGGTTCAAGTCAGTCTGGGTGGTGTAATGTTTGTAAGTCAACCCATACCGGTCCGTGTTCTCCAATGACCAGAAGGTGTTTGAAATGAGGAGTGTTAGGTCATGAATCAACAGCTTGTTCTTTTAAGTCTAATGTTTGTTGGAGTTGCCATCAAGAGGGGCATAGATTAGCAAATTGTCCATCTGCATCAAGATCTGGTTCTGGGGTAGGTTCAGGGGCGAGGTCAGTTACTTCCGGGGGATCTTCTGCTTCTACTGCCGGGCAAAAGAGAAAGAATCCTCCAACAGCAGAGGCAAGGGCATTTCAGATGACGGTAGACGCTGCAACCGCTACCGATGACGTCATTACCGGTATGTTCTTGGTTAATTCCTTGCCAGCTCGTGTGTTGTTTGATTCAGGAGCGAATCGTTCTTTTATGTCCTTAGGCTTCTGTGATAAGTTGAAGTTGCCTGTTAGGATGTTAGATGAGCCTTTGGGGATAGAAGTAGCTGATGGTAAAATGGTTCCATGCACATCATCTGTGTCTGGAATTACCATCGAAATCGATGGCCATTCCTTTCCTTTAACCTGTTTGTTGATGCCTATACATAGCTTTGATGTAGTCATAGGTATGAATTGGTTAAGAGCTAATAGGGCTAATATTAAGTGTGATAAGAAGATGATTTCTTTTCGTTTGGCCGACGGATCCCGAGTGATAGCTAGATTTAACTTTCCTATGGTTTCCCTAATGAAAGCTCAGAAGGCAATAACGAAAGGGTGTGATTCATTCTTAGCCTACGTGATTGATGTTAAGAAAGAGAAGAAGCAGGTAACTGATATTCACGTTGTGTCAGAATTTCCTGAAGTATTTCCAGATGATTTACCAGGGTTACCTCCAGTACGTGAAGTAGAGTATAAAATTGATTCTTTTCCCAGTGCTACGCCAGTTGCAAAAGCTCCTTACAGATTAGCTCCATCAGAAATCCGAGAAATGATGTCTCAGATTCAGGAATTGTTAGATAAGGGGTTTATTCGACCAAGTTCTTCACCGTGGGGTGCTCCTGTTTTGTTTGTGAAAAAGAAAGATGGTTCGCTTCGTATGTGTATAGATTACCGCGACTTAAATAAGAGAACAATCAAGAATAAGTATCCGTTACCAAGAATAGATGACTTATTTGATCAGTTACAGGGTGCTTCCTACTTTTCAAAGATTGATTTACGTTCAGGGTATCATCAGGTATGTGTTGCAGAGAGTGATATACCGAAAACAGTGTTTAGAACTAGATATGGTCATTATGAATTTTTAGTTATGCCATTTGGGTTAACAAACGCGCCAGCAGTGTTTATGGATCTCATTAACAGGGTGTGTCGTCAGTATCTTGACAAGTTTGTGATTGTCTTCATAGATGATATCTTGATATAATCGAAAACCGAGAAAGATCATGCTACGCATCTAAGGTTGGTGTTAGAACTTCTGAAATAGGAACAATTGTACGCTAAGTTCTCCAAGTGTGAATTTTGGTTGCGAGAAGTACAGTTTCTGGGTCATGTGATTTGTGAACAGGGTACTAAAGTAGATCGGTCTAAGATAGAGGCCGTAATGAATTGGAACTCACCGAAAACGCTGACAGAAATTAAGAGTTTTCTGGGTTTAGCAGGTTATTACCGCCGATTTATCAAAGACTTCTCTAAAATAGCAGGTCCGTTGAATTAGTTAACTACAAAAGATGTAGCCTTTCGATGGACTGATGAACAAGAAAAGGCTTTTCAGACTCTCAAACAGTTGTTATGTCAAGCGCCGATTTTAGCTTTACCAGAGGGAACAAAAGATTTTGTGGTCTACTGCGATGCGTCATGTGCAGGTCTGGGTTGCGTTTTGATGCAGAGAAATAAAGTTATAGCGTATGCTTCATGACAGTTTAAGAATCATGAACAAAACTACCCTACTCACGATTTAGAGTTAACTGCAGTTGTGTTTGCTTTGAATCTTTGGAGACATTATTTGTATGGTACACATTGTGAAATCTATACAGATCATAAGAGTCTTCAATATATCTTTTCGCAGAAAGAATTAAATATGCGTCAACGTCGATGTTTAGAATTGATTAAAGACTACGATTGTGAGATTAAGTACCATCCGGGTAAAGCAAATGTGGTCGCAGATGCTCTGAGTCGCAAGAAAACCATCGAAAATGTTAGATTTATGAGAATTGAAATAGTTTTAGACTTTATTGATCGATTGAAAACCATTCAGTTAGTAGCTTTGAATGACGAAAACCTAAAGACTGAACAAATGACTAAAAGAAAATTTGACCTATACAATGATTCTAGAGGATTAAAGACCTATAAAGATCGAATTTGGGTGCCTATGCTTGGAGATTTGAGGGATTTAATCCTTACTGAAGCACATAAATCGAGATTATCAGTGCATCCAGGTAGTACAAAGATGTATAGAGACTTGAAAACATTGTATTGGTGGCCGACAATGAAGACAGATGTTGCGAATTTTGTCGAAAAATGCCATATTTGTGCGCAAGTTAAGGCAGAACATCAGAAACCGTATGGATCTCTACGACAGTTAGAAATTCCTCAGTGGAAATGGGATCATATAACGATGGATTTTGTAACCAAGTTACCCCGAACCCAGAAAGGACACGACATGATCTGGGTGATAGTAGATCGTCTGACAAAGAGTGCTCACTTTTTAGCTATGGTGTACCGTTGTCTATAGTTTTTGACAGAGATACTAGGTTTGTATCGAACTTCTGGAACAGTTTACAACAGAATTTGGGTACACGTGTAAATCTGAGTACAGCATATCATCCACTGACAGGCGATCAGAGTGAACGAACGATTCAGACATTAGAAGATATGTTAAGAGCATGTGTCTTAGAATATGGTGGTTCTTGGGATTCGCATCTTCCACTGATAGAGTTTGCTTACAACAATTCGTATCATTTGAGTATTGGAATGCCACCATATGAAATGTTGTATGGTCGTAAGTGTAGAACTCCAACATGTTGGTTAGAAGCAGGTGAGAAACAATTTGCAGGTCCCGAAATTGTTCAAATAACCGCAGAAAAGGTCGAAATTGCAAGTGAAAAGTTAAAAGCAGCTAGAGATAGACAAAAGATGTATGCTGATCCGCGCAGACTTCCGGTGATATTTAATGTAGGTGATCGTGTATATTTGAAAGTTTCGCCGTGGAAAGGGGTGATCAGATTTGGTAAGCGTGGTAAACTAGCACCGAGATTTATTGGACCATTTTCGATCAAAGAAATTTTGAATGATCAGACTGTTGTTTTAGATCTTCCTTCAGAGTTAGCAGGAATTCACAACACGTTCAATGTGTGTTATTTAAGAAAGTGTAAAGTAGACGACGAAAGTTCGATTCTTTCGCTGAAGGATTTGAAAGTGGATTTAAGTAAGAAGTTAGTAGAAGAGCCAATTCGAATAGTGGACAAGAAAGTCACAAAGCTAAGAAAGAAACAGATTCCAATGGTGTTAGTGGAATGGCGGCACAGTATAGGTTCTAACTTGACGTGGGAAACCGAGGAGTTAATGAGGGCGCGCTATCCCCATTTGTTTGACCTTGACCAGATTCCGAGGACGGAATCTTCTTAAGGGGGGTAGATTTGTAACATCCTCAATCGGGCCTAGATGTAAGATTACTAGATTGCCCTTAAGTTTGTATTGTGTTATTATATGCTTTTATTTTTTATTTAATATTTATTATTATATAATGATGTGGTTAGGACCAGTTTGTGACAAGGGTCACAGAACAGGTTTGTTTATTTAATTTGGACTCCGTTTGGGTTGCCAAATGTTATACGAAAGATATCAGATAAATGATAAATACCCGTGTGTCACACAGTGTGGGAATTATCCACAATTAAGTGACTAGTGGGCTGTGTTCTTCCCATTTCTAGAAAATTCCCAAAACACACCCGTTCTTCATCTTCCTCACCTACAATCAAACCCTAATCCTTGATTCTTGTTTTAGAGCTCAAATTGTTCATATCTTTGTGTTCCTTGTGATTCAATGATTCTTTTAAGGTAAGAATCACAAGCTTCCATGCTCTAATCTTTGAGAAATTTAAGATTTTGTGTTAGTTTTGTAAAAAGCTTGAATTTGTGTCAAAACAAGTGATTTAAGTGTTGTTATGGTCAAATTGTTGTGGGTTTTGAGTCTATAACAAGTAGTGAACAAGTTGTGGTCGATTTTGGTGTTTAAAACGAGCTCTAGATCGAGATTTGAGGATTTCATCGTGAAGTCCGTAGCCTTTGTTCAGTTTCTGATGAAGATGAACACACTCGGCCGACTGTCGGTCAACAGTAGACTGACTGAGGGTTGAACCGACCGATTGACGAAGCCAACCGACCGACTGTTGAGTGAACTGATCGACTGAGATTTACCTTTGGCCGATTGATGTAATACCAAATGAATCGACCGACTGGGAAGGTCAGTCGACCGACTGTAAGAGTCAGTCGACCGACTGAGTGTCCAGGGCAGAATATTTTACCTAAGTGTTGATTTTTAGCCGTTATGCTGCCCGTTTGTATTTTGGTGTTTAGGATGTAAATTTTGTAAGTGCGCAAGTGTTAAGCAGAAAATTTTTAGCGGATAATTTTCTGACAAAATTTTCTGTATTGTGTTATTTGGTGTTGATGGACATAAACTAACTCGTGTATATGTATTTCTCAGGAGAAAAGGAGAAAGAGAAGGTTCAGTAATTAGATAGCTGAACACCTTCTCGTTTGCTGGTATTTGGTGAGTGGGACTAACTGGAGATTATAGTATATAGAAGCATGTTATATTATGATTGCCATGCTTGTTAGATATACTCATTGTTGTGGTTAGTTAGTTGTTGTGATGACTGCATGTTAGTTGATGCTTGTCTGCTGGAGCCCAGTGCGTCCCTATTGTGTGGTAGCCTCGGTAGGAGAGATCAACCTGCGGGTTGGGTTCCTCTGTGGTAGCCTAGACAGCCGTGGTGTATATATATGTGAATGACGCGTCCGTCGCGTGTGGATTATGTATATACATACGGTGTTGGAGGAACTTCTGGTAAGCCCCAGTCCGATCAGCTGGTGGTTAATGGTTTGGCCGAGCCGCCAGAGTCTCTGTAGACGGCACTTGGGTGATGTTTGTGTGTTAGACTATTGTGACATGATTAGTATAACACTTATGTATGCTATGGTCTGTAGTTAGTCGTACTCACTTAGCTTCGTGCTAATTCCCCTCCATCTCCTCCCTGCAGGTTGTTAGCTTTTGTAGATAGTGCTTTTAGGAGAAGACGGGCATGATGATGTTATGTTTGACAGGGTTAACTCTGATGTGGTCTTTTAGAATATGAACCGTGTACTTTGGAAAACAGAATGTATTTACGTCTCTTCCTGTTAATATGTAAATTGTTTTAATGACACGTGACATCGGTTTGTACAAATGTCGATATCGTATTTAATTAATATTATGCTTCCGCCACGTATTTATTATAAAAAAAAATAGCGGTGTCACAGTAAGGTTTGGAGTAGTTGTTCCATTTGTGGTGTTACTTTTTCCTCATCTTGCTGTTGGTTTACAGCCCTCATTCGAAATAATCCCTGCATAACATTTTAAAAAAAAGAAAGTCGTCCCAATTGGGTGTGTTAATATTAGCAAGGAATTCATAATCATCATACAAGCTTGTTTTCAACACCACATGAACTAATATATCAACAACAGTCAAAGCATTACTTCTAAAAATTAAAATAAACAAAAATAAACCAAAAATTCATAACCATAAATCAAGTTTCATAAACAAAGTTTAATTCACAGGTGGAAACATTCAATGAACTAAGCATATATAATTCAATCACATTGCGTATGTTCCAGCTTCTAAATAACCCTTAACATCATTACAACTCATACTTGATTCATTACAATAACAAAAATTATTAAATTTAGACAAAAAATGAAATCACAAAATCAAACAATTAAATTCATGTTCAAAGGTTCTACTACTATCAAAACAGTCAAAAACATCTAATTATAACCAAAATAACACATTTCAATCGCAATTCATCAATTTTCCCCAATTTGTATAAACCCTAACTTTGAAATAATCAATTAAACATCAAATTCTTATGCTAATCGGGTTTAACATCACACTAACAACATAGATATAGCAATAATCAAGCGAAATTCAACAGTAACATGCATCAATTCGGATTAAAGCTATAAAAATAAATAATGAAAAATTTTAAGAACAAGTGGGAAAAAAATGAGTTAGGACCCTTACCAATCTAGGCATATTGAAAGATGGATGAATTGGAGGAGATTTATAGTGTTAATTAGATTTTTGGGTGTGATTTTTGTGATTTTTGGGTTCTCCTCTCGTCCACAGCAAATAGAAAAATAAGATAGAGTGTGAGGAACAAGTGCTGGTCGACCAGTTATGTTTTCTAATCTTTCAACTTACGCATTTCGAGTAGGGCTACGCGTTTCGCGTAGATTCTGATTGTACGCGTTTCGCGTGGTTTACCACACGTTTCGCGTAAGTTATATTCCCCTTTTTTTCAACTTTATAAGTACTTAAATTTCAAAATATCATTTTTAAATTTATATTTGTTGTAACGGAAATTTCGGTTGTTATACCTAGTCTTTATCCGTTTATAAAATTTTAAATTCAATTTATAAAATTTAATGCTTTAAAAGTTTAAAGTTTTAATATTTTTCAAAAACAACTTAAAAACAAAACACTCTATTTTTTTTTCTTTTTTTTTTCTTTTTTAATTTTTAAATTAAAAGAAAATTAATATTTTAAAATTTTAAAACAAGTACATGAAAAATAAAAATTAAATGAATTTAAAATACACTCTATTTTTTTATATATATATTTATATACTTTCAAACTAACTAATTTTCAAACTTAAAACTTTGTTTCCTATCAACTAGGTAGAGATAATCTCGGTTGTTACACCTATCATTACCCACGACAAAGTTTATAAATTATATATTTTTATGGTTATTGATAAAAAAAAAGTATATTTTTAGTAGTTTTAATTTTTCTTTTGTTTTTATGGTTTACTATTTAAAAGATATATTATGAATCCAACAATAAATTTCGTGCAATTTGAAGAACGACAATTCAGTTGTTACACTTAACATTATCGTTTTCTATGAAAACAGGTTAAACTCAAGGTTTATCAATTTTAAATGGTAGACCTTTTTAATAAAAACAAACAACAAACAAATACAAACTAAAACACACCAAAACATAAACACACACAAATTCACAAACACACAAAAATGCACAAACACACAATTGGTGAGAAAAAGATTTAGATGGTGAAACCGCGTTGACTCGCCTCATAGTAGAGTCGTACCATTTCGCCCCCATGGCTTCGTAGGCGTAACCTCATTGGTTTAAGAGGTTTTCCTTTGAACATTTAAAAGGCCCTTCTCAGCACAAGGTTACGTACTCGTAATTAGAGTCCGTCTGGTTCTTTGGGCAATTTCAGTAATGAGTCGGTTTTCCACATTTTACACACTTGCCCAAATGACGCGCTCGACGCTTCTTAGCTGATTTTGATTTGCCTTTGGCATAATTTTTCTCATTAAGTTCTTGTCTCATTTCTTTACTCGCCTGATCGCATCTTCTCTTTATATCTAATACCACATCTCTCGGTAAAATTTTATCGCACATTAAAAAGAAGTGGTTGTAGACATATTGATTGCGCATCTTGAAAATAAACAATAAATAAAAATGAAAAAAAAAGGTAGAATGGAGGGAGAAGACTAGTTCTTTAGTGTCTGCTAGGGAAAGACCAAACAAACCCCACTCTTAAAGATAAAACTAAAGATCGAGAATGGAGTTGAAAACCTTAAAGTTACCCTGAATTTACTTGTCCTTTGGGTAGAATGTGATTTCGTCTCTTTCCGTAGTGTTGATTCCGTCAAAGTATAACTTGAGTCGATGACCGTTCACCTTGAAAGTTCCACCGTCTTTGCTATATAGCTCTGCATATCCAGATGGAAAAACCTGTTTTATTATATATGGCCCAGTCCATCGGGATCTAAGTTTCCCAGGTGAAAACTTAAAACGTGATTGGAAAACTAATACTTTATCCCCTTGTTCGAATTCTTTTCTTTCTTTTAATCGTGCATCGTGCCATCTCTTAGTTTTCTCTTTGTATGTTTTAGAGTTTTCATAAGCTTGTAGTCTTAACTCGTCTAATTCATTAAGTTGTAAGAATCGGTTTTCTCCGGCTTTCACAAGGTCGGTGTTACATTCTCTTAGAGCCCAATATGCCTTGTATTCAACTTCGACAGGTAGATGACACGCCTTATCATAAATTAATCGGAAAGGTGTAGTGCCAATGGGCATTTTGAATGCAGTTCTAAATGCCCAAAGCGCATCATCTAACTTTCGAAGCCAGATTTTAGGATTATTTTTAACCGTTCTTTCTAAAATTCATTTAAGACCTCGATTTGTGTTTTCAACTTGGCCACTCGTTTGAGGGTGGTAAGAAGTTGAGAAACGATGATTAACTCCGTACTTTTTAAGTACTTTCTCGAGTAATAGATTTGTAAAATGAGTTCCACGATCACTGATTAATGCTTTTGGAATCCCAAAACGTGAAAATAGGTTTTTAAGAAAGCTGACAACAACACGGGCATCATTTATGGGTAAAGCTTTTGCTTCGGCCCATTTAGAAACGTAGTCAACTGCCACAAGAATGTATTTGCATTTATTCGATGCGGGAAATGGACCCATGAATTCAATACCTCAAATGTCAAATACTTCACATACAAGAATGCCTTTTTGTGGCATTTCATCCCTTTTTGAGATGTTACCGGATCTTTGACATGCATCACATGTTTTAACCATGTGGTGTGCATCGATGAAGATGGTTGGCCAATAAAAACATGAGTCAAAGACCTTTTTAGCTGTATAGCTAGGTCCAAAATGACCACCCGCTGGACCTTGATGACAGTGCTCCAATATTTGTTGAGCTTCTTTACCATATACGCATCGACGGATAACTTGATCCGCTCCTATTCAAAAAAGATTAGGGTCTTCCCAAAAGTAAAATTTTAAATCAGCAAAGAATTTCTTCTTTTGCTGGTATGTTTGGTTTTTAATTAATACTCCTGCGGCGAGATAGTTTGCAAAATCTGCAAACCATGGAACTTCAAATTCGGTTTCTATTCTCATTAGAAACTCATCGGGAAAAGTGTCATGAATAACTGACTCATCTAGTTTTTCTAGGTCGGGATTCTCAAGACGAGACAAGTGATCAGCAGCGAGATTTTCAGCACCCTTTTTATCCTTGATTTCTATATCAAATTCTTGTAAGAGAAGAATCCAACGTATCAATCTAGGTTTTGCATCTTGTTTCTTGAACAAGTACTTTAGGGCTGAATGATCGGTAAAAACAATCGTTTTGGATAGCACAAGATATGATATAAATTTATTAAAAGCAAATATAATTGTAAGGAGTTCTTTTTCGGTAGTTGTATAGTTGAATTGTGCTCCTCTTAATGTTTTACTTGCATAATATATTGGTTGAAATTTGTTATCTTGGCGTTGTCCTAAAATGGCTCCTAGTGCAAAATCACTAGCATCACACATTAGTTCAAATGGTTTGGACCAATCGGGAGATACTATGATAGGTGCATTCGTAAGTTTATCTTTTAGAATGGAGAAAGCTTGTAAGCATTCGTCATTGAAGTCGAATGTACTGTCTTTCTCAAGAAGTTTAGTCATGGGTTGAGCGATTTTGGAAAAATCCTTTATGAATCGTCGATAGAATCCCGCATGACCTAAGAAACTACGAATTCCTTTAACGTTAGTTGGAGGAGGAAGCTTTGAGATTACATCAATCTTAGCTTTGTCTACTTCCATTCCATCTCGAGAAATCTTGTGTCCTATAACAATGCCTTCCTGCACCATGAAGTGGCATTTTTCCCAATTTAAAACAAGATTTGATTCCTCACAACGAATTAACATTCGCTCGAGGTTTGAAAGTCATGAATCGAAGGAGTCTCCAAAAATAGAGAAATCGTCCATAAAGACTTCCATACTTCCTTCTATCATGTCATGAAAGATTGCCATCATACACCTTTGAAAGGTGCCTGGCGCGTTGCATAATCCGAACGGCATTCGTCGGTATGCGAATGTACCAAATGGATAAGTAAAAGTTGTCTTGTCTTGGTCTTTTGGATCAATGGGAATTTGAAAATAACCGGAGAATCCATCAAGGAAACAATAGTACTCTTTTCCCGCTAAACGTTCTAGCATTTGATCAATATAAGGAAGTGGGAAATGATCTTTCCTTGTGGCGTCGTTTAAACGACGGTAGTCTATACAGACTCTCCAGCCAGTGACTGTTCTTGTAGGAACGAGTTCATTTTTATCATTAAGGATGACAGTTGTACCCCCTTTCTTGGGTACTACTTGAACAGGACTAACCCATGGGCTATCGGATATAGGGTATATTAACCCGGCATCAAATAACTTGATAACCTCTTTTTTGACAACTTCTTTCATGTTAGGGTTTAACCTTCGTTGTGTTTGTACCACGGGTTTAAAATCTTCTTCCATTAGAATCTTATGAGTACAATAAGCGGGGTTAATCCCTGGAATATCGGTTGTTTTCCAAGCAATTGCTTTCTTGTGATTTTTTAGAACGGACATTAACCTACTCTTTTCGTTATCGGAGAGTTTTGATGAGATTATAACAGGTAATTGTGACGTACCTTGGAGATAAGCAGACTCCAAATGTTCCGGGAGTTCTTTAAGTTCCAAGGTTGGTGGTTCTTCCAAGGAAGATTTTATCCGGAACCTGTTACCATCGGTAACTTCTTTAAAGGGTTCATCTTCCTTGGGAATTTCTTCCTCACAGTAATCTTCATCGATGACTACTTTCAACAATTCGTCAAGTTCAAGCTCTACATCAAATTCATCACTTTCACTCATTGGGCTGAAGTTCGAGGTGTCTACATTTAGTAATTCTTGCAATTCTTTTTCGACATAACAATCAACGATGTCTACTTTAAAACATTCGTCATCGGAGGAGATAGGTTGTTTCATAGCTTTATCTATGTTTAAGGTAACTCTATCTTCCCCTACACCTAGACTAAGTTTTTTATCTTTAACACGCACAATCGCGTCGGCGGTATTTAGAAAAGGTCGCCCTAGAATTAGGGGAACCTTACTATCTTCTTCCATTTCAAGGACAACGAAATCGGCAGGAAAGATTAAATGATTAACTTTAACTGGTAAGTTTTTGGAAATACCAATAGGATAGTTAAAAGTTCTATCGGCCAGGCGTATACACATCCTAGTTGGTTTTAGATCACCTAGATTTAGTTTTAAGTACAAGGAGTGTGGCGTAAGATTGATACTTGCGCCTAAGTCAGCTAATGCATCGTACATTACTGAATCTCCCATCAGACACGGAATAATGAAACTACCAGGATCTCCGAGTTTCGGTGGCATCTTTTGCGTTTTCAAAATTGCTGAGCATTCCTCATTGAGGAATGTGGTTGAAACTTCTTCATATTTACCTTTATCGGCTATGAGATCCTTGATAAACCTTCCATAATTTGGCATACCCCTAAGAACTTCCTCGAGTGGCAAGTTAATGCTAATTTGCTTGATCATATCTGCAAATTTCTGATATTGGCTCGCGAGTTTGTCTTTCTTTAATGCCCCTGGGTATGGAATAGGTGCCTTGTGCACCTTTACTGGTGGTTCTTCACTTTTCTTTGATATGATCTCCGGTGGATCATCTTTTTCTTGTTCTTTCTCAACATGCTCATCTATATCAACGGGTATTTGTAAAATAGAAGGAGATAAGGGAACTTCTGAGGTCTTACTAGTTTCTGGGTTAACAGTTAAACCACTTCTAGTAGTTATAGCATTTACATGCTCATTCCTTGTTTGATTGTTGTTGGAATTTACTTGAGTATTTGAAGGGAGAGCACCTGGTGGTCTCTCTGATAGTAACTGTGAGATCCTTCCAACATCTCTTTCTAAATTCTGTATCGTAGCTTGTTGATTTCGAATTTGCTGAGTTTGAATTTCCGCAGTTTGCTCGTGTTTAACCATAAAATCTCTCAAGAGATCTTCTAAACCGGATTTCTTCTCGGGTTGTGGTTGTATAAGTGCTTGTGGTTGTGGTTGTGGTTGATTGTGTTGGAAATTATTTTGATAAATTCGTTGAGGTTGATTTCAGTTGTTTAGGTTATTGTAACCTGGTGGTGCATTTCTTTGATTTTGATTTGGGAAATTCCGGTTATTTTGGTAAACCGGATTTCCTCCTTGATAATTATTGTTTAAACCTGAAGGTTCTCCTACTTGGTAGTTGTTAATTGGAGGGTATTTTCAGTTATTTGCTTCTATCGCTGGAAAATCGTTGAAATTCATTTCACCTTTTCGCAAGTAACCTAAGAAATTCGCTTGCTCTTCCATCGTTGTTTTATCACAATCTCTAGTAAGATGGGGACCTTGGCACAGTTCACATCCTACCCTGATAGCATGCATTTCCTTGGTTACTTTCTCAATTTGCCTTGCTTGATTTGCCATTTGAACTTTTAAAGCAGCGATTTCATCGTTGCCTTCAATACTAGCAACGGTTGATGATCTAGAGAATTCCATCTCTTGATGCCAATTATGAGAATGTGCTGCTATATCGGCAATAATTGTGTGGGCGTCTTCAGGTGTTTTCTTCATGATCGAACCTCCAGCTGCAACATTGATATCTTTACGAGTAGCCACATTTACTCCTTTATAGAATATTTGGACTTTTTGGAATGTATTCAACCCATGTTGAGGACATACCCTAAGCATTTTGTTGAATCGGGTCCAAGCTTCATAAAGAGTCTCGTTAGACTTTTGCTTGAAGTGATTTATATCACTTTGCAATTTTGCTGCTTTTGAAGCAGGGAAGAATTTTGACAAAAATTTGTCCATCATGTCATTCCAATATTCAATATAACCTTCCGGTAATGAGTCTAGCCAATCTCTTGCATCATCCCTTAGGGACCATGGAAAGATTTTCAAACATGCGACTTCATCGGAGACATCTTTGATTTTGAATAGCTTGCAAATGCTTACAAACTTACGAAGATGCTCGTTAGCATCCTCATTTGGAGCTCCACCGAATTGGCATGTATTAGTCACCATGTAAAGGAATTGACCCTTTATTTCAAATCCGTCAGTCATCGTAGGTTGAATAATTGCGTAACCTTGACCTGTTCTTGTCGCCTTCATTAATGCTTCCATCGTTTGATTTGTAGCAGCCATCTCTTCTTCTTCTTCTTCTTTAATAAATGGCTCTATGATTGGTTGAATATCTGGTTCAGAGTTAGAATCCAATGAAAGTTATTCTAAATCCTCAGCAAGAGATTCTACTTCTTGAGCTCTTAAACGTTCGTGAAATTCTCTTTCAGGTTCAGGATATGAAGGAGTTAATTCAGTGTTGGAAGAACGTAAATTCATGCATTAATTTCTATTATGGAATCACAACACCTAAAGTTTTTCTAAGAATTGAATTCCTTAAAAAGGATCGAATAACATAAAAACAATGATAAAAACCTTTAAACAGACAGATTTCCTACTGATTTTGCTCACGTTTCGAATAGCCAAAAGATGTAGCAGAGGGGCAGGATTCGTTTAGTCCCAATATAATTGAGTACTGTTTGGCTCCAATAACCCAGTCCACGTACAAATCCAACTACTACTATGAATCAGAAAAATTATCTATTTATTTAACTGCCAACTCCCCGGCAGCGGCGCCAAAAAGTTAATGCGTTGAAACGTAACCTTTATTTATGAACGGAATTGAGTTGTTTTGTTACACGAATTAATTTATTGTATATATGGTATTTTAATGAATTCAGGTTGATTTCATACATATATAGGCAACTAGTCCTATCCGCGTAGTTTAGTTTTATAGGTAAATCCGATTCGTTCCACAGGGAGATGGAGTGTTAAAGGTTTTTAATAGTCTTTGAAGTTAAACTTATTTAAAGGGGGTTTTGAATTAGGAATTTATATTTAGCATAATAATAATCTTATATAACTTGATCTTAATTTGATTAAACTATTTATTAATTAAAATTACAAGATTACGTGATTTATAATTATTAACTTAAAAGTGAACTAATTGAAACTATACTAATGGTGATACAACAATTTTATTACTAAATGGTAATTAATAAAACAAAAACTTGTAATAAAACTAAATGATTAGAATTTTGTTTTGAGCAATAACATATAATATAAATTTATTTAAATTAACTAAATAATAAGTTTTAATTAAATTAAAAATGAATTAAAGGAATTTATAATAATTAAACTAATTGTAATTTAATTACTTTAAAATAATAATAAAAGATTTAATTTAAAACTTAGAATTTAAATAAAATTCGTAACAGTGCTAGTATTACACGAACGCTTTTCGCGAAATTCTATATGCGTTTCGCGTATGTTTTTGAAGGTACGCGTTTCGTGTATTGTCTACACGATCCGCGTATGTTATATACGATGTGACAAAACAGTAACTATTAAACTGATGTAAATTGATTATATTTTTCTTTTGTATGTATAATAATACGTAAATAAATAACAAATATAATTATTTGCAATATATAAGTAGGAGTGTTTACTTAAATGTGTTACCTCTAGATCCATGGATTGTTTTAGTTTTAAGCTCTATTTAAATGTTCAGTATAAAACTTTATATTTTTCTTTCGAATAAATAAAGTTTCAACTAGCTAAATTAAGTCAAATTTTCATGTGATCTTATTTAGATAGTTACTAGTTCCCAAGTATTTAAATTGAGACCCAACCCAGTTTTGACTTTCGCCAAAACCCAAATCATAACGGTTTCCCTTTTTACAATTTCACTTTTATATAGCTAGTGATATTACCCAAACCACCGAACTTTATTTCTAATTTGGTGTTAATAAACTATTCATAAGTTCGTCTAAATCACTTTTAATGTTGAAGCTTAATTTATATAAATGAAAATAACTTTCGTTATTTGAATCTAATAAATTAAGTGACAAGGGTTAAATATCCAAATACATAATAATGGTTCTTTTAATTAGGCTCAATTTTAAAAATACTTAAGTTACATTTTAATTTTTACAATTGATAACAATCCATTTCACTAGGGGCTCTACATCTAAGCAAACACTAGAGAAATTTAGCTACTCATTATACTAGGGTAAACATAAAAATATAAATATACAAACATAATAATAACGATAAAATTGATAACGATAATTTTAATAGGATAAACTTACGAAAATCTTCACTTTCATTAACTTCAAACGGTAGAAAAATTACAATAACAACACCCTTTCACTCGTACAATAATACTCTTAATCACGAACAATACACTCTTAATATTGTACTATCTTAAATATTGAACCTTGGAATAAATTAGAACTGAATAATAAAATGATACAGTGTATAAAGATACTAGTAAAATTAATTGGATATCTCTCTCTGTTCTCTATTTTGTGTACTGACTCCCTCTCACTCTTCACAATATACTCCGTATTATAGTATTCTGAGAGTTGAAGTAGTAGGTGAATTTGAGTGTATGTTCTCTTTTGTATCTGTAAAGCTGAAAAAGTAGTAATACTATACTCAAAAGCAACCGTCCCATGTGAAATTGAATCTGAATCTGGTCTTAACATTACGCGTTTCGCGTAAGAAGGTACACGCTTCTCGTAGGAGTAAATTATTACGTGTTCCACGTGGATATGTACGCGTTCCGCGTAAGAGTAACCAGCAAATTTTTTATTTTTAATTTTATGTTTGATCTTTGTTCACCCCGTGTTGACGTATATTGACTTGGAACTTTCATTTGAAATCTTTTTTCTTCGATCATCTTGGACTTTCATTCGGATAAACGTTATCTCGATATATATTTGGTTAAAACCCGTCGTTTATTATCATTTCTTCAAACTTCAAGTTCGCGTTTACTTTTGCTGTTTTTCTCGTGAATTATGCATTTGAATGTCTTCGTTTCGGTAAAATCCGATGAAATATAAATGATATTGTGTCGAAATATATGTATGTTTAAAGCAATATCAACGGTGGATTGAAACTTTGAACGATTACGATTGTGAGCTCCGTTACCATCCGGGAAAGGCAAATGTAGTGGCCGATGCCTTAAGTCGAAAAGAAAGAGCGGTGCCTCTTTGTGTCCGAGCTTTAAACATCACCATCCACACCAATTTCAATAACCAAATTCGAGTAGCCCAAGATGAAGCTCTTAAGGATGAAAACATATCTCTCGAATGCTTGAACGTCCTCGCCTCACGATTCGATGTGAAGGAGACCGGACTCTGATATTTCGCCGGGAGAATTTGGGTGCCTAGTTATGGGGACTTGCGAAGCCTTATTCTAGACGAAGCCCATAAGTCAAGGTATTCGATTCACCCCGGTGCCAATAAGATGTACCACGACCTCAAGGAATAATATTGTTGGTCGAACATTAAAAGGGACGTTGCTACTTATGTTGGAAAGTTCCTAACTTGCTCCAAAGTCAAAGCCGAACACCAAAGACTGTCCGGGCTACTTCAATAACCCGAAATCCCACAATGGAAGTGGGAGAGAATAACGATGGATTTTATCACAAAACTACCAAGAACGGCGAGCGGTTATGATACTATTTGGGTTATTGTAGACCGTCTCTAAATCCGCCCACTTCCTTGCCATGAAGGAAACCGACAAAATGGAGAAACTTGCACAACTTTAAATTAAAGAGATCTTAGCCTATCACGGTGTATCATTATCGATTATTTCTGACCGAGATGGCCGTTTTGTTTCTAGATTTTGGCGTACTTTACAAGAAGCGTTGGGAACACGATTAGACATGAGCACCGCATACCATCCGCAAATCGACGGACAAAGCGAACGCACAATTCAAACCTTGGAAGACATGCTACGAGCTTGCGTTATCGATTTCGGAAAAGCTTGGGACAAGCACTTGCCTCTCGCCGAATTCTCCTACAACAATAGTTATCACGCGAGTATTAACGCTGCACCATTCGAAGCGTTATATGGCTGAAAATGTCATTCACCTCTTTGTTGGGCCGAAGTAGGCTACAAGCAAATCACCGGACCCGAACTCATTCATGAAACAACTGAGAAGATCATTCAAATCCGAGATAGGCTCCGGACAGCCCGTAGTCGTCAAAAGAGCTATACCGACATTAGACGTAAGGATCTCGAGTTCCAAGTGGGTAATCGTGTAATGTTAAAAGTCGCACCTTGAAAAGGTGTAATCCGTTTCGGGAAAAGTGGGAAACTAAATCCGCGATACATTGGTCATTTTGAAATCTTGGAACGTATTGGAACCGTTGCTTACCGATTAGATCTTCCGCCTCAATTGAGCTCCGTTCATCCTACTTTCCATGTATCAAACTTGAAGAAATGTTTTGCCGAACCCAAACTTGTTATCCCTCTCGAAGAGCTTACTATTGATGACAAACTTCATTTTGTGGAAGAACCGGTTGAAATTGTGGATCATTCCGTTAAAACGCTAAAACAAAGCAAAATTCTGATTGTCAAAGTCCGTTGGAATGCCAAAAGAGGACCCGAGTTTACTTGGGAAAGACAAGATCAAATGAAAAGGAAGTACCCTCATTTATTCGTGGATTTGGAAACGCAAGATCTCGAGGAAGAAACAACGACTACTACGCCTACTTAAATTTTGGGACGAAATTTCTTTTAAAGAGTAGGTAATGTGACATCCCGTCTTTTTCTGTTTACTTTCCGTTTAATTATTTTAGAAGTCCGTTATATAATTATAACATCTTCCGTTAATACGCGTTTTTAAAATATTTTGTTTAGGTAATTCACCCACCCGTTTTTAAACTCGAGGGACTAAACTTGCCAAAGGACCAAAGTCATGACTAGGTCAACTAGTCAACTTCCTCCTCCTCCACTCATTCAACCTCCTTTCTTTTGATACTTCCATCCTTTATTCTCTCAAACACCAAATCAAAAAAATCATCATCCATTTTGAATCTAGCAAGCGTTCTTCAAAACAAATCACATATTTGGAATCCTTGCATCTTCCTCTTCGATTCCATACCAACTTCATCTCATTTGGGTAACTTTCTAAAAACACTAGATTTTATGTTCTTGATGTTTTTGACTTATAAAAGTGTTAGTTAGTGTCTATGGCTCGAGTCTAACATGAATATATAATTTGTATGCTCGATCTTGTTGTTTTAGTGTAACTAGCATGAACTTGAATATGTGTGTGTTTAATCTTGAGTTTTGGATGATTAAATGTTGTTGTTATGTTAAAGTTCGTGTATTAAATGTGTTACTAGCATCACTAGCTTCATTTTGATGTGTAGGTTGATTAAGAAAACTTAACTAACATGATTATTGATTTTGTAATTTTGGTTAGGGTTTGATAGACTTAATTATGAACTTTTGATGCATTTAATGCTATGAAATGTTATTGGTAAGTATCTAGTTGTATTGTATGCGTAATTACCTACGAAACGGCATATTATATGTATGTATTAAGTTTCTGAATCATTGATTGCATTTATGAACTTGAATGTCATTAATGATGAACATTTAATATGGTTTTGATTTTTGTAAATGCTAGAATTGATTGATGATGTGTGGTTAGTTGCATTCCTTATTGAAATACCTTTCCAACGATGTATGGTATGCGTTTTGAATGTTTTCGGATCATAAAAGGTGTTTAGGTGAAGTTTGATTCGTGCACTTGTGAAATTTCAGCAAGCAGGATCTGTATACCAATTTGGACGTCGTCCAAATCATTGGACGCCGTCCAGTCCTTCATTCCTGGACGTCGTCCAGAACTTTTGGATGCCCTCCAAATGAACAGCCAGGGAATGTCCAACTTGGTCATTTTTCGTTTAATTCCAACTATTCTACGCACCTGTGATTAACATGTAACTTGTTCTAACATGCTCATATATGATTATAAAACTCAGAAAAATTGTCCGAGACCCGACCCGAACTTGTTGACTTTTTCGTTGACTTTGACTTGACCAAAGTTGACTTTTATTCAAACTTAACCGAATATTTATGCAATCGTTCTAACATGCTTTTTTATTTGTATCTTGCATGAAACTTGACAACGTGATTCACATGCTATATATAATCGAGTCGTAACGAGACATAGGACTAATTGAACACTTTGACCAACTTCATGCTTACCGATATTGATACAACCTATTGTTTAGGTCGAGACTAGCATTCTTTCTTGCACACGTTTACTTTGTGAAATACATTTACATTCGTGCACTCAAGGTGAGATCATAGTCCCACTTTTACTCTGTTTGTTGAATGTGGGTTAATACACAAAACGATAAATTTAAGTATGATTAACCAAAGAATATGTTTTGATGATGACACACACACACGCATAAGTGATGACTGACATCTTAAAATAAAACATGCAAGGTCACTAATCCATACTTTATCTTGCAAACGACCAAGTCAAATAGAGGTTAAAGAATGAAATTTAAAATGCAGGCAAACACACGGTAGAGGTACGGTCGACCGCATAGTCAATCGTGAAACCCCAAACTGAATTGCAACGTAGTTTTCTGAAAACAAGTTGCACGGTCGCCACCACGGTCAACCGCAGTTCGACCGCAGTTTCTTCTGTCTCCGAATTTTGACCAAATAAAGTTTGACTAGTTCCCGACACCTATAATTCATGAAACCTTTCTAAACATGCTTATAATATATGCCCTCTCCATACTCAATTGAGTTTTGATCATAAAAACACTAATTGTGATTAATTACGCCTAATGACATCTTAATGACAAATTAACCAAGATTAGGCATAACACATAAGTGTTAATCAACAACTTGTGATCTTAATTCTTATCTAGATATATTTAGTACGATCATCAAGTGCCAACACACTTAAGCCGATGTCACTAGAACAATGATTGCTATTAGAAATGACTTAGTGATTAATTAAGGCTAAATGAAGAACAATGATCTCAAGGTTAAACTAGAAATGACTTGTAATCCTAAAACACACTTAGATACATTTAGGATGGTCACCAAGTTCCAACTAGAGATTGCTCTTCCCTTGTGCATGTGTTGGACATTAATGTGTGCTTACACATTAATCATGTAATGTGCTATATTGCACACTATACTTGTTAAGTGCTTGAATTATAAGTTGTACAAGTATCTATATGATTGATCTTAGAATAACTATCTCTTGCTATGTGAGTATTACTTGCTACTTGCTAATATGCTTAATACTCATAAACTTGTCAACTTAATTAATATGTTGGCCATGTGCTCATTAGTTAGGATTCAAGTAACTAACCTACTCCAATAGATTAAGTGTAAAATGGTTCACAATTAAACTATAGTGAATTGTCTATTTGGTCTAGTCTAAGTAACTAAGTGTGATAGCTTGATCAAGAATAACTTAACCTTAATGTCTCTACATACTTCATGATTATCTTATAGAGACATTATTCAATTAATCCCTAACTAAACTCAAATGAAACATGACTTGTGATTAATTGGAACTAGGAAGTTAATGATATAGTGATTAGCCTTTAGAATTGAACCAAGAGCATTAAAGTGACTAACTAAGTCTTGACCAATCTGAAATTTCCCTAAATATCAATCAAGACACTTCTCCAAGAATGTTGGGTTTGCCACTTTTAGAATGATTAGTCACTTTCATGCAAAAAGACCAAATCTCACACACTTAATGCATATAGTACTTGTATAGGATGTTTGGTTTCTTTTGCAGGTGCTAGAAGGAGTAAAGGTGCCAAAATGTGGTGTTCAAATCTGAGTCAAACGGCTATACAACGGATACCAATTTTGGACTGGAGCACGCACGGTCGCACCACGGTCGACCGTGCAGGCAACCGTGTGTCAACGGCTATTTTTTGAATCCCACTATAAAAGGCAAACATTTAAGAGCATTTGAAGCTAACCCTCTTGCACATTTAAAAGGCTTATCTCTAGTGATCACAAGTGCATCAATTACTACTCAAATGTGATCAAGCAAGAGAAGATTCTATGATCTTATAGATATAGAATTGGGTTGTTGTAAACTTACTAATTAAAATCATTTATCTTGTGAGTTTACTTAATGTAATGTATGTCCTAGTATTGTGTTAGGATCATCATTGCAGAGTGTATGAGTCTTGTAACTCAATTAGTAGAAACATAGGCTAGCTTAATGATCTACTTCCTTAAAGGGACTTAGAAAATTGATTAATCTTATTTGAAGATTAATACTTGTCCAAGGTGAAGACAAGTTGATCTAGGTTAGAGTTGATCTTTCAAAGGGATAGAAAGATTAGGTTTGTTGTTTACTAAAGAAGATTGAAGACTTGTAAATCGGATCTCCACCGGGTTTGGAGAAAAGTGCTTAGTGAAGCAACAAATCCCGATTAGTGTAATCGGGGAGTGGATTAAGGTGGATTAGTTAACATCCACCCGAACCACTATAAATCCTTGTGTCTATGTTCTTTACATTACTTCATTTATCATTTTGAACATATACACTACACACATCAAGTTTGAGTTGAGTTGGTTGATCAAAGTAAAATCAAATTTGGTGATCAATCAAAAAATTGTTAAAAACGTATTAAGTAACTATTCACCCTCCTCTAGTTACTTACAATTGGTATCAGAGCGGTTGCTCAAATCATTACGCTACAAACGATCGCGAAAGCGTCAAAATTTATTTTGTGCAAAAACTTGAGTCAACGATTCTCGGATCAACTCAAACTATGGGATATTTAGAAGAATTAGTGAAAGAAGCACCAATCTTTGATAAGATGAATATTGATGTGTGAAAATCAAGATGTCACGACCCGGAAAATTTCGACTAATTTTGAACCAAACCCTCGATACGATCTAATATTTTTGACAAGATAAGCCAAGTCTATTAGGATTAGTCTCAAAAATTTTGAACTGTTTCATATATTCAATTGACATTCGACTGTTCTCGATGGTTCACGAATAACTATTTGAAAATAGATACATATATATTCATATATATATATATATATATATATATATATATATATATATATATATATATATATATATATATATATATATATATATATATATATATATATAATAATTTGAAGTATTATTTGAAATAATATATGATTTAATTGTAGGAAATAAATATGTAAAATAATATGCCATATAATAAAAACTATTATGTTATTAAGTATATATATAGATATTTATATTTATATATAAATATTACTTGTAATTATATAATATTATATTTATTTGTTTAAAAGATATAATTAATATATTTATTTACTTAAACTTGTTAATTAGGATTGGTTATATATATAGATAGTGTATATTGAAAATGAATGGTTTCGAGTAGATTTAGTAAACAATTGTGATACTCGGTTGACATTTAGTTAAGGTTCATATAAATCTAAAACGTATATATGAAGGTTCAACATAAAAGTTGAACTGTAATTCGATTACGAAGATTATATGTTTGACAGAAATATTTTTACCTTTTTAGTTTGAATATTAATGCTCCGTACACATTATTTGGTACATAAAATAAATAATTACTGAACCTTTTTGATCAGGTTTCAAACAGTTAATGAGTGGAATAATTAAATATATTTAATCTAAAAGTTTGAGATTTTTAGGGACACTTTTATACATTAACTGTTTAGCAATGGACACGATATGACCATCCGGGATAAACCGTCGGTAATTGACAACCAAAAACAGGGATGACTACTGTGCTAGTACATGTTTTTAGATTAATTATTATTATTATATTTATTTACTTTATATGTTGATCTTATATATATATACACATTCTGGATATGTGATCAAAAATAGAAACCATTCATCACTACCATTTATCTCCTTCAATCGATCATCATCACCACCGGCTACCACCTCTTGCCATCACCGTGAGCCACCCTTAAACCGCCATGATCATCTCCCTCTCTCATCATAAAAACCGCCACCCTGCATCCCGGCCACTATCCATCTCAACCTCACGGTTTCCACCATTTACCACCCACCGACAACCACCATGATCTGCAACCATGAACCGCCACCTGGGTAAAATGTCCCGTTCTTATTGATTAAAAACGTTCCATATTAATTGATTTCGTTGCGAGGTTTTGACCTCTATATGAGACGTTTTTCAAAGACTGCATTCATTTTAAAACAAACCATAACCTTTATTTCATCAATAAAGGTTTAAAAAGCTTTACGTATATTATCAAATAATGATAATCTAAAATATCCTGTTTACACACAACCATTACATAATGGTTTACAAATATGTTACAACAAAATAAGTTTCTTGAATGCAGTTTTTACACAATATCATACAAGCATGGACTCCAAATCTCGTCCTTATTTAAGTATGCGACAGCGGAAGCTCTTAATAATCACCTGAGAATAAACATGCTTAAAACGTCAACAAAAATGTTGGTGAGTTATAGGTTTAACCTATATATATCAAATCATAATAATAGACCACAAGATTTCATATTTCAATACACATCCCATACATAGAGATAAAAATCATTCATATGGTGAACACCTGGTAACCGACATTAACAAGATGCATATATAAGAATATCCCCATCATTCCGGGACACCCTTCGGATATGATATAAATTTCGAAGTACTAAAGCATCCGGTACTTTGGATGGGGTTTGTTAGGCCCAATAGATCTATCTTTAGGATTCGCGTCAATTAGGGTGGCTGTTCCCTAATTCTTAGATTACCAGACTTAATAAAAAGGGGCATATTCGATTTCGATAATTCAACCATAGAATGTAGTTTCACGTACTTGTGTCTATTTTGTAAATCATTTATAAAACCTGCATGTATTCTCATCCCAAAAATATTAGATTTTAAAAGTGGGACTATAACTCACTTTCACAGATTTTTACTTCGTCGGGAAGTAAGACTTGGCCACTGGTTGATTCACGAACCTATAACAATATATACATATATATCAAAGTATGTTCAAAATATATTTACAACACTTTTAATATATTTTGATGTTTTAAGTTTATTAAGTCAGCTGTCCTCGTTAGTAACCTACAACTAGTTGTCCACAGTTAGATGTACAGAAATAAATCGATAAATATTATCTTGAATCAATCCACGACCCAGTGTATACGTATCTCAGTATTGATCACAACTCAAACTATATATATTTTGGAATCAACCTCAACCCTGTATAGCTAACTCCAACATTCACATATAGAGTGTCTATGGTTGTTCCGAAATATATATAGATGTGTCGACATGATAGGTCGAAACATTGTATACGTGTCTATGGTATCTCAAGATTACATAATATACAATACAAGTTGATTAAGTTATGGTTGGAATAGATTTGTTACCAATTTTCACGTAGCTAAAATGAGAAAAATTATCCAATCTTGTTTTACCCATAACTTCTTCATTTTAAATCCGTTTTGAGTGAATCAAATTGCTATGGTTTCATATTGAACTCTATTTTATGAATCTAAACAGAAAAATTATAGGTTTATAGTCGGAAAAATAACTTATAAGTCGTTTTTGTAAAGGTAGTCATTTCAGTCGAAAGAACGACGTCTAGATGACCATTTTAGAAAACATACTTTCACTTTGAGTTTAACCATAGTTTTTGGATATAGTTTCATGTTCATAATAAAAATCATTTTCTCAGAATAACAACTTTTAAATCAAAGTTTATCATAGTTTTTAATTAACTAACCCAAAACAGCCCGCGGTGTTACTACGACGGCGTAAATCCGGTTTTACGGTGTTTTTCGTGTTTCCAGGTTTTAAATCATTAAGTTAGCATATCATATAGATATAGAACATGTGTTTAGTTGATTTTAAAAGTCAAGTTAGAAGGATTAACTTTTGTTTGCGAACAAGTTTAGAATTAACTAAACTATGTTCTAGTGATTACAAGTTTAAACCTTCGAATAAGATAGCTTTATATGTATGAATCGAATGATGTTATGAACATCATTACTACCTTAAGTTCCTTGAATAAACCTACTGGAAAAGAGAAAAATGGATCTAGCTTCAACGGATCCTTGGATGGCTCGAAGTTCTTGAAGCAGAATCATGACACGAAAACAAGTTCAAGTAAGATCATCACTTGAAATAAGATTGTTATAGTTATAGAAATTGAACCAAAGTTTGAATATGATTATTACCTTATATTAGAATGATAACCTACTGTAAGAAACAAAGATTTCTTGAGGTTGGATGATCACCTTACAAGATTGGAAGTGAGCTAGCAAACTTGAAAATATTCTTGATTTTATGTAACTAGAACTTGTAGAATTTATGAAGAACACTTAGAACTTGAAGATAGAACTTGAGAGAGATCAATTAGATGAATAAAATTGAAGAATGAAAGTGTTTGTAGGTGTTTTTGGTCGTTGGTGTATGGATTAGATATAAAGGATATGTAATTTTGTTTTCATGTAAATAAGTCATGAATGATTACTCATATTTTTGTAATTTTATGAGATATTTCATGCTAGTTGCCAAATGATGGTTCCCACATGTGTTAGGTGACTCACATGGGTAGCTAAGAGCTGATCATTGGAGTGTATATACCAATAGCACATACATCTAAAAGCTGTGTATTGTACGAGTACGAATACGGGTGCATACGAGTAGAATTGTTGATGAAACTGAACGAGGATGTAATTGTAAGCATTTTTGTTAAGTAGAAGTATTTTGATAAGTGTATTGAAGTCTTTCAAAAGTGTATAAATACATATTAAAACACTACATGTATATACATTTTAACTGAGTCGTTAAGTCATCGTTAGTCGTTACATGTAAGTGTTGTTTTGAAACCTTTAGGTTAACGATCTTGTTAAATGTTGTTAACCCAATGTTTATAATATCAAATGAGATTTTAAATTATTATATTATCATGATATTATCATGTATGAATATCTCTTAATATGATATATATACATTAAATGTCTTTACAACGATAATCGTTACATATATGTCTCGTTTAAAAATCATTAAGTTAGTAGTCTTGTTTTTACACATGTAGTTCATTGTTAATATACTTAATGATATGTTTACTTATCATAGTATCATGTTAACTATATATATATCTATATATATGTCATCATATAGTTTTTACAAGTTTTAACGTTCGTGAATCACCGGTCAACTTGGGTGGTCAATTGTCTATATGAAACATATTTCAATTAATCAAGTCTTAACAAGTTTGATTGCTTAACATGTTGGAAACATTTAATCATGTAAATATCAATCTCAATTAATATATATAAACATGGAAAAGTTCGGGTCACTACACTGGGCACCCTACGTGACCCATCACCACCCTCATATATTTTTTTTTTCCGGTCACCAAACTAAAACTGCCACCACCACCTCACAATGAACAACCTATCAACACCATCTAGCCACCTTCGATGATAGCCCAACCACCACCACAAACTGCCACCCTCTCTCTCTCTCCTCTCTCTCTATTCTTCTTCATGAATTCATCATCACCACCATGACCATCGAAATCATTCACAAAACAGCTGCTGTGCAGCTTCTGTTTTTCTGTTTCTCCATTTAAAACCGACCCTATTGTTACTTAAATTTTGTTCGGCTATTGTCACTAATTGCTGCTACTATCTTGCTGTTTCCTTTTCTAATATGACGATTTAATGATGATGAGAATTACGGTTTATGGATGACGTTGATCAGGGTGGCCGACATGTTGCTGTTGCATGCCATTACTAAAAAAAAAACTGTTTTAAAATTAAGTGATCATTTTTTAGGATTCTATTTCGTTAAAATATGGTGACATACAACCATAATGGATTCCACGTGGTACTTACCTATTCAAATCATATTAGCAATAATTATACTTCCCGTAATTTTTGGGTCGTGAGTGTTTGAGGGACCCGCAAAGACAACAAAATAAAGATAATACACTAACTACTACGATCTAATATTTTTGACAAGATAAGCCAAGTCTGTTAGGATTAGTCTCAAAAATTTTGAACTGTTTCATATATTCAATTGACATTCGACTGTTCTCGATGGTTCACGAATAACTATTTGAAAATAGATACATATATATTCAAATATATATATATATATATATATATATATATATATATATATATATATATATATATATATATATATATATATATATATATATATATATATATAATAATTTGAAGTATTATTTGAAATAATATATGATTTAATTGTAGGAAATAAATATGTAAAATAATATGCGATATAATAAAAACTATTATGTTATTAAGTATATATATAGATATTTATATTTATATATAAATATTACTTGTAATTATATAATATTATATTTATTTGTTTAAAAGATATAATTAATATATTTATTTACTTAAACTTGTTAATTAGGATTGGTTATATATATAGATAGTGTATATTGAAAATGAATGGTTTCGAGTAGATTTAGTAAACAATTGATACTCGGTTGACATTTAGTTAAGGTTCATATAAATCTAAAACGTATATATGAAGGTTCAACATAAAAGTTGAACTGTAATTCGATTACGAAGATTATATGTTTGACAGAAATATTTTTACCTTTTTAGTTTGAATATTAATACTCCGTACACATTATTTGGTACATAAAATAAATAATTACTGAACCTTTTTGATCAGGTTTCAAACAGTTAATGAGTGGAATAATTAAATATATTTAATCTAAAAGTTTGGGATTTTTAGGGACACTTTTATACATTAACTGTTTAGCAATGGAAACGATATGACCATCCGGGATAAACCGTCAGTAATTAACAACCAAAAACAGGGATGACTACTGTGCTAGTACATGTTTTTAGATTAATTATTATTATTATATTTATTTACTTTATATGTTGATCTTATATATATATACACATTCTGGATATGTGATCAAACATAGAAACCATTCATCACTACCATTTATCTCCTTCAATCGATCATCATCACCGCCGACTACCACCTCTTGCCATCACCGTGAGCCACCCTTAAACCGCCATGATCATCTCCCTCTCTCATCATAAAAACCGCCACCCTGCATCCCGGCCACTATCCATCTCAACCTCACGGTTTCCACCATTTATCACCCACCGACAACCACCATGATCTGCAACCATGAACCGCCACCTGGGCACCCTACTTGACCCATCACCACCCTCATATATTTTTTTTATCCGGTCACCAAGCTAAAACCGCCACCACCACCTCACAATGAACAACCTACCAACACCATCTAGCCACCTTCGATGATAGCCCAACCACCACCACAAACCGCCACCCTCTCTCTCTCCTCTCTCTCTATTCTTCTTCATGAATTCATCATCACCACCATGACCATCGAAATCATTCACAAAACAGCTGCTGTGCAGCTTCTGTTTTTCTGTTTCTCTATTTAAAACCGACCCTATTGTTACTTAAATTTTGTTCGGCTATTGTCGCTAATTGCTGCTACTATCTTGCTGTTTCCTTTTCTGATACGACGATTTAATGATGATGAGAATTACGGTTTATGGATGACGTTGATCAGGGTGGCCGACATGTTGTTGTTGCGTGCCATTACTAAAAAAAAAAAAAAAAAAAAAAAAAAAAAAAACTGTTTTAAAATTAAGTGATCATTTTTTAGGATTCTAGTTTGTTAAAATATGGTGACATATAACCATAATGGATTTCACGTGGTACTTACCTATTCAAATCATATTAGCAATAATTATAATTCCCGTAATTTTTGGGACGTGAGTGTTTGAGGGACCCGCAAAGACAACAAAATAAAGATAATACACTAACTACTACGGTTTCAGTGAGATTTAAAACAAAGGAGGAGATAACGAATGATGATGGTGTCGTTATTACAGAATGAGAATGGTGATTAGAAGATTAATGATAATGGTTAAATACGATTAGGGATAAATGATTATGGTAATGATGATAATTATCATAATGATACGATGACGGGTAAATAATGAACGATGATAATGATAAGTTATTAAGGATGATATCGGGTTAGCGGGATGTCGCGGGTTCAAACCCGGACTTGGGCATTTTTAAGGGCTACTCCCATGAGGTAGTTATTTATCTATTATTATTATTATTATTCGTATCATTTTTATTAAAAACTATCATTTATATTAAAAGTATCATTATTATTATTATTATCATTATTAGAAAGATTATCATTTTATTCAAAATTATTATTATTACTATCATTAATTATTATTTTGACATAAATATTATTATTTTCATATTATCAATATTATTATCATAATAACTATTATTATTATTATTATTATTGTAAAATAAAACAACTTTTAGTTATTATTATTATCAATATTATTTTATCAAATAATTATTAGTTATATAAAACTATATTTACTACACATAACATAACTATATCAATACCTTTATAGTAAATATTAATAAATATAATTAGTAAGGTTATTAATGAAAAATCCAATTAAAATAACAATTAAATCACTAATAAAATATAAATTTGTTCGAATACCATTTTATGTGTTAATATATATATATATATAAATGATATAGGTTCGTGAATCTGAGGCCAACCTTTTAATTGTTCAATGACGTCATATGTATTTTTACTACGGAATACAGTATGGTGAGTTTCATTTGCTCCCTTTTTTAATTGCTTTTGCAATATATATTTTTGGGCTGAGAATACATGCGCTGCTTTTATAAATGTTTACGAGATAGACACAAGTACTTAAAATATATTCTACGTTGAGTTGTACCACCCTGCATATCTTCCCTAATAGCTTGGTAACTACTATTTACATGTGGTATTGTAAACGCGAATCCTGTTGATAGATCTATCGGGCCTGACAACCCCAACCGGACTGTACGACCAGTATTCAACGGTTGCACAGTACTTCGTTTTGTAGGCTACACTTGGTACAGTGTAGTGAGATTTCATAATAAAGGGAATATGCGACGTTGATTAATAGTTAAGTATGGTTACCAAGGGCTCAACCACTTAGAATGTTTTACATACACTTGCGAGTGTATTATGTTTATGATTATGAAATCTTGTGGTCTATTAATATATTGAAATGATTGTTATGATAAACCTATGAACTCACCAACCTTTTGGTTGACACTTTTAAGCATGTTTATTCTCAGGTGCGAATTAAGTCTTCCGCTGTGCATTTGCTCAATTGAAAGATATTACTTGGAGTCATTCATGGCATATTTAGGTCAGTACCTCGCAATGGGACCAGATGTTGATGACTTCGTCCAGGGGGTAAGGACGGGTCGTCACACAAGATTTGAGTCTTATCTCAAATCTAAGGATTACTACTTGTGGAGAATAATCAAAGTAGGAGACTTTGTACCACAAGCTAGTTCAAGACTAGTGAAGTCAACATTTCAAAACAATGATGTTTTGAAATAATTTGATGCAATTTCACTACTTCATGGAATTCTTCCTATTGAAGAAAGATTAAAGATAATCTCATGTGAAAGTGCAAAAGAGTGTTGGGACTCACTATGTTCTCAAGAAGATTTAAACTCTAAGAGTTTAAAGGGTAAAGGAATAGAGAAGGGTTCGGAAGGGTTGGTGTTTTTCGAGCAAAAGGGTAGAATGAAAATGAAGACTTTTGCCTCATGAGCTCTTGGAATGACATGGATCAAGATGGTCAAAGTGAATAAGAGGTTGAATCTCCATTCAAAGAAGACGATGTCTCAAGCATGGATTGCAATGAGGTACATGTATTCTATCCTTCTAATTATGAAGAATTGTTAGATGATTACAAGACTATTAAACTTGTGTATGATAGTAGTGGTGACAAAGTAAAACTTTTGGAGAAAGAATTACACAAAGTTACACAACTTAACAAAGTTTTAATTGATGAAAATAACACTTTGAAAAGAAAACTTGAAAGGATAACTAATTTTAATTCATCAAGAGGTAAACATGAAATGAATGTATGTCACGACTCTAGCAAACACAAATCTTGTAATCAAAGTTCATTATCTATTATTAGGAAAATTGAAAACATGGGAAAAATGGACCAAGCTAGCAAGTCCATGGTAGGGATAAGTCAAGGATTGAGTAATCTTAAAATCAATCAAAATCAATGATCAAAATACTAATGAGAATAACCTTCTCAAAAGACTTTGTATAAAAGAAAGGTTTTTCTTACAAATGAAAATTGTTTTTGAAAAATGATTTTAAAAGATCAAGTGTAGAAAGCTTACTTGTCTTAGGATTGTGTGTTTATGTGAAAACATGTATTGCATGCTAAATACTAGGTTGATGCATTTTGTATACTATGTGCGATTAAACATATATATATACATATATATATATATATATATATATATATATATATATATATATATATATATATATATATATATATATATATATATATATACAGTATATTACGTGTCATTGATGATTAAACATCGGGAGGATGTAATCATTCAATGTTAGGAAAAGAAAACTTGTCCTCAAGTATTCTATAGAACCTAAGAATCGTCCAAACACGTTCGAAGAAAGAAGAAGTGAAGAAACGAGTGATCAGAAGGATCCACGGCAGCACCACGGCTGACCGTGTACTCGACCGCAGACTCCTGTCCTGTTCGTGGAAAAATATCTGCACGGCTAACACCACGGTCGACCGTGCGTGGTCTGATTCAGTTTTAATTTAAACTAAACCCTCACTCTTATTTCTTTTCAACCCACTTCAAAACACACACACCTACACACGGCTGAAGAGATCAACCACACGAAGAAAAATACGCATTCCTTCAAATTCAATTCCCACTTTCGGTATGATTAATCCTTGCTTTCCTAACATTCAATTGTGTTTGTATGATGAATTAGGGTTATGAAGAAACCCTAACTAGAATGAATCAAAACCTAAATTGATGCAAACATAGGGGTGTTCATCGGTTTGGTTTTCGGTTTGTTCGGTGTATTCGGTTCGGTGTATTCGGTTTTGAAATTTTTTAGGGCAAAACCGAAAACCGAACCGAAAACCGAATTCGAATTCGGATTTGGTTCAGTTTTCGGTTAAAACCGAAAATTCTAAAAAAATATGAAATTTAACAAAATGTTACAATTAGCATACAAAGATGATTATATCATTCAAGATACATACATTACAAATTAATAAGTGGAAATTTTGTGCAAGTGCAACTATCCACCAAACAATCAAATAGACAATGCAATCAATTAACTCAGGTCCTTATAAAGGTGTACTAGAATATCAGACATGCTTATCTGGCACATCAATGCAGATATGCAATACACATCTACATACATATTGAAAATCAAAAAGCATGTATGATATTATATGTACCAACACTACTCACCTGCACCCGCGGATTATGAAAATCATCCATTGCTGAAGCTAATGCTGGAAGCACAAGATTATGATATTGGTTTTGCAAATCTGGGCCCAAATCTGTAGATAGTTAACCAATTGCATTGATTGCCGCCCGTCTTGCACGAGGATGAGGATCTTGAAAAGAATTCAGTATCATAGAAACACAACTTGCTCTAAGCTCTTTGTCATAACCTGTGTCAAAAACAAAAGTATTAAGGTAAAAAAAACTACAACATGTTTTAAATGCAAAAACCACCAACAGATATACATAAAAATTCAGATTCATAGACTAAAAAATTTAATAACCTATCATTATTATAATTTATTTATAATTTCCAACAGGTAAGTATATAAACTAAAATAATCATCGATGGCTTAACATTAAAGCTTGTATAAACCATAACAAAATAACAATAACAGTAACAATGTTTACTCAAATTACATATACATTTAAATTGAGAACTAGCCTTTGTCAATTTAGAAACTGATTAAAAATAGAAAAGAGGGTTAGGGTTTGAGAGAAGTAGAGAAAAAAGAATCCATGAGAAAATAGAAATTGGGGAAAGTAAAGACTAAAGTCTAAAAGATCGTACATAATTCTACGGAGTATTTTATTAGGTTTACCAAGTTTATTTAAATTATTTGGGCCAAATATCAAGTGGGATGGCGGGATCGGGCGGGAATATTTACATTAGGGAGTACAATACTAAATAATATATTTTATTATATTTGAATTCGGTTTTGAATTCGGTTTTGAATTCGGTTTTCGGTTTAACCGAATTCGAAATCTTCAAAACCGAAAACTGAACCAAAAACCGAATTCAAATTCGGTTTCGGTTTTACTCGATCCGAAAACCGTTTTTCAAATTCAATTTCGGATATTTTCGGTTTGGTTCCGGTTTGGTTTTCGGGTTAAACGGTTTCAAACCAAATACTGACCATCCCTATGCAAACAATTAAAATTGTTCTTGAAGAACAATTTAGAAATGATTGTAATAATGATTGTTGTATATCTATGCATTGATTTAACATTGAATGATTCTAGGGTTCATTATACATCTAGGTTAAATTTTCATAGAAGCATTGTTCATATGATATGAATGACATTGTTGCTAATTGAGTGTAATAATGTTGAATGTCAAAACATGTGTTGATGATGATTTCAAAAGTCTAGAACACATATGAACTTTGTGAAAATCTTAATCTAGTTGCAAACTCATTGACACTAATGAAGAGTGAAAATGTGAAGAACATTAACATCAAAACGTCTAAGTATTGATGATGATTAAAGTTTGCAAAACATGTTGTCTACAATTGAAATTTTACACCTTGAATTAATTTGAAGTATCATTGTGTTGAAAATGGCAAGGACCCGAGATGCTCAATCTAGAGGAGGAGAAAATAGATATAATCCTCCAACTGATGCAAGACAACGCACAACTTATAACAAGAAATGGCTCAAAACTAGAACAATAGCAGAAGGAAGAATCATAAGTCTTGAAGCATTCCCTGAAGTAATTGACAAGCTATTTCAGAGGGATCTAGGTTCATTCATTCTAATCAATGGGCCTATATATCCCGAGTTAATAAGAGAGTTCTATGCCAATTTTAGCTTCAACACAGAAACTAAGATGATAAGATTTCATCTTAACAAAAAGTGGTGGGAATATCCTCTCAGCACGTTTGGTGAAATTCTGGGTGTTCCCACTGAAGGAATTGAGTTCTACAGTAGACGACACAAACTAGAACATCTTCTTGGGTTTATTCAAGCTACCGAAGTGCTAACCTTACTTTGCAATCCTAATGCCAATCACTCAGAAATTCTATCCGAGGGACTAACCGGAAAGGATCTTCGATTAGATTTGGATATCTTGAATAAAATCATTGACCACAACATCTACTGTAGGCTGGGAAACCATGCTAACATTCATGTCACCCAGATTTTTATCATGTGGGCAATTGAATTAGATATGAAGGTTAATGTGGCGTTTCTGATGGCATCCCGAATGAGCAATCTAATGACTGAATCAACTAGATCTCTTCCATATAGAATGCATCTGAACAGTTTGTTCACCTATCTCAAAGTGACTCACGCTATTGTTCAACAACCTTCATTCGAGCCACTGAATAAGTCAACCATCATCCGAAGTGGTCGTCTGGGAGAATCCTCTCGTGGAAGAAGATCAAGTCTTCAAGAGGATCTCGAAGAGATTGAGAACTATCAACCAGAGGAAGAATCGGATGAAGAGGAGATAGAAGATGAGGAAGCGAACTTACCGGAACATCAAGAAATTGTTAATTCAAATTTTAAAACCAAGATCGACAGGATTCTGAGGCGTGAGGAAGAGATTAGTGGAAATCACTCTAGGTTCAAGAAAGCGTTGAAGGGATTTGTCAAAACAATTTCTTGTAATAGGTCATAACTTGCGTATTTGGGATAATAATCTTTAGTTGTGTAATATGTGAAGTACTTAACTGTTGGCACTAAAACAATTATGTGTAAAATAACTAGTAACGTGATGTTTATCTTGTGCTTAAGTTGATTTTTCTTATGTGATGCCTATTGTGTGCTTAATTTGATTTTGCTTGCAAAAATATAAATCTGTCACTGTACGGCTGCTTCCACGGTCGACCGTGGTTCGACCGCAGAACACCTGACAGAATTAATTTGTCCTAGCACTCTTACACGAATTCAATGATCAATAGATTGCTAAAGGACAAATTGATTTCTCTGATAAAGTGCTCACAATTTAGCTACCTACCCCATTAAAGTTTGCTAGACATTATTCATCATTTGTCTATTAAAGCAAATACCTTTAACAAATTCACACACCCATCATCTACTCCAAAGATTTCTTTGCAAAAGCAAAGATTCTTCACAATGAGGTCCATTATTGAAGGAAGAAAAGTTCTTACACTCCATCTTACTACCTACTCTCTTGAAAGCTTCACAAACATCAAGTGGGATGTCTTTCTTAATCTAAGAGGATTACTCTATCCTTTTCACATAAATGAATTCTATGAGAATGTTCAACTCTCACACAATAATGAGAAAATCTCATTTTCCCTTTATGGGAGAAGCTATTCATTAATGCTTAAGGAATTTGGAAATATTATGGATGTTCCAAGTGAAGGTCGAACATTCTTTCTAGAACCAAATTCGTTCAATGAATTTTCTAAATGGGTAAAGAAAGACAATGCACTAGACATTATGTGCAATGGAATTCTTAGACCCGAATTCATCAAAAAGGATGGATTCCTTTGTCAACATCTTGCATCAACGTATGATCTTTGGCAACAGATCATCACTGCAAATGTTTACGGAAAGGTGGAACTACTGGATGCAAATGAAGTCACCTTCATGTGGTGTCTTCTGAACTCCACAAAAGTAAATGTTGCACACTTCATGACATCAAGAATGCAACATGCAAGTCAACATTCCCACATATCACTTCCGTATGGTCTTCATCTTGCCAAGCTTTTCGCATATGCTGGAATGAAATCTCCATTTCATCATTCCATTCAAGTATCTTCATATCCAATATGCAAAGCTTCAACCAAGCATATCCAAGAACCTCCTCTTGAAAATCCACCCAAAATTTGCTCTCTTTCGACACAAGGACAAAACAATTTAATACATGCAAACATTCTAAAACCTGGTCTAAGATTATCACGACTCGAGGACAAAGACAAGGGTCAATCCTCTCATCACAATGATTGAACTTCTCGTGACTGTCATGTATTATCTATGAATTATGTGTGCCTAGTGTGTGATTTGAATAAAATGTGTGCTTGTTATGTTTTAATATATATGTTTTTCAAACGTGCACAATTTAAGGGGGAGTTTTGTTCTAAGGGCGAGCTTAGTTCCTAGGGGGAGCTAACCTTTTTGCTTCGACAAATGGATACAAGTGATTGTTAACACTTGATTATTTATAGCAAAATGTCCCTCATCACTTGTATGTTTGTCATCATTAAAAAGGGGGAGAATGTTGGTTGAATGTGGGTTAATACACTAAACGATAAACTTAAGTATGATTAACCAAAGAATATGTTTTGATAATGACACACACATACACGCATAAGTGATGACTGAAATCTTAACATAAAACACGCAAGGTTACTAATCCATACTTTATCTTACAAATGACCAAGTCAAACATAGGTTAAAGAATGAAATTTAAAATTCAGGCAAACACACGGTCGAGGTACGGTCGACTGCATAGTCAACCGTGAAACCCCAAACAGAATTGCAACGTAGTTTTCTGAAAACAAGTTGCATGATCGCCACCACGGTCAACCACAGTTCGACCGCAGTTTCTTATGTCTCCAATTTTGACCAAATAAAGTTTGACTAGCTCCCGACATCTATAATTCATGAAACCTTTCTAAACATGCTTAGAATAGATGCCCTCTCCATACTCAATTGAGTTTGGGTCATAAAAACACTAATTGTGATTAATTACGCCTAATGACATCTTAATGACAAATTAACCAAGATTAGGCATAACACATAAGTGTTAATCAACAACTTGTGATCTTAATTCTTATCTATATATATTTAGTACGATCATCAAGTGCCAACACACTTAAGCCAATGTTACTAGAGCAATGATTGCTATTAGAAATGACTTAGTGATTAATTAAGGCTAAATGAAGAACAATGATCTCAAGGTTAAACTAGAAATGACTTGTAATCCTAAAACACACTTAGATACATTTAGGATGGTCACCAAGTCCCAACTAGAGATTGCTCTTCCCTTGTGCATGTGTTGGACATTAATGTGTGCTTACACATTAATAATGTAATGTGCTATATTGCACACTATACTTGTTAAGTGCTTGAATTATAAGTTGTACAAGTATCTATATGATTGATCTTAGAATAATTATCTCTTGCTTTGTGAGTATTACTTGCTACTTGCTAATATGCTTAATACTCATAAACTTGTCAACTTAATTAATATGTTTGCCATGTGCTCATTAGTTAGGATTCAAGTAACTAACCTACTACAATAGATTAAGTGTAAAATGGTTCACAATGAAACTATAGTCAATTGTCTATTTGGTCTAGTCTAAGTAACTAAGTGTGATAGCTTGATCAAGAATAACTTAACCTTAATGTCTCTACATACTTCATGATTATCTTATAGAGACATTATTCAATTAATCCCTAACTAAACTCAAATAAAACATGACTTGTGATTAATTGGAACTAGGAAGTTAATGATATAGTGACTAGCCTTTAGAATTGAACCAAGAGCATTAAAATGACTAACTAAGTCTTGACCAATCTGAAATTTCCCTAAATATCAATCAAGACACTTCTCCAAGAATGTTGGGTTTGCCACTTTTGGAATGATTAGTCACTTTCATGCAAAAAGACCAAATCTCACACACTTAATGCATATAGTACTTGTATAGGATGTTTGGTTTCTTTTGCAGGTGCTAGAAGGAGTTGTAACATCCCGCGTTTTTCCGTTAAATTTAATTTTAACACCGTCTTTTTTTTAAAAAACATAATCTTTCGTATTTAAATTAATAGTTTCCGTGAGTAACGTTCATTATATTTCCGCTATTTAATTTTGACATCACCCGTTTACTCGAGCGTTTTAAAAATATTCGTTTGGTTAATTCCCGCACCCGCTTTGAAACTCGAGGGACTAAAATTGACACGGGGCAAACTAGTTGACTAGGTCAACTAGTCCACCCCAATCACCACCATTCAATCACCTCCATCTCTCTCTCTTTCTCTCTAGCAAGAACACACACACAAACACCCAATTCAATCATTCATCATCTAAATCCGATTGGAGAAGCAAACATCAAAACAAATTACATATTTGGAATCCTCTCTTCATCCTCTACAATTTGATACCAACTTCATCTCGTTTGGGTAACATTTCTAAAACTCTAGATTTCTCTAAATTCGTTTTATATACTTGAAATTGTGTTAGTTAGTGTCTATGGCTCGTGTATAACATGAATATATGTTTTGTTTGCTCGATTTGTGGTTTGGAGTAACTAGTTTGAGTTTTTGAAATGGGTTTGCTTAATCCTTGATTTTGGATGAGTTAATGTTGTTAGATTGTTAAAGTGCATGTTTTAATTGTGTTACTAGTAGCACTAGCTTCGTTTTGATGCGTAGGTTGATTAAGGAAACTTCAAAAACATGAATATTGATTTTTGCGGATTTTGGTTAGGGTTTGATAGACTTAAAACGAGCTTTTGATGTTTCGAATGCCATGAAATGTTATTAGTAAGTGTTTAGTTGTAATGTATGCTTCATTACCTTCAAAACGGCATATCGTATGTGTAAATTGGATTCCCGAATCATAAAATACGTTTTACGAACTTGAAACTTTGAAAATAAACTTTTCTTGATCAATTGACGAGTTTTCGGTTATTGTAAATGATGTTTTTGATTGATGATATGTGGTTAGTTGTATTCCTCGTCAAAATACCTTTTCGACGATATATGATAGGCATTATAAGTGTTTGCGGGTCAAGAGTTGGGTTGGAAAATGTTTTGGTTCGTGCATACTTTGAAAAACTGACCAGAAATCTCTGCCCAGATGGTGGCGCGGCGCGCCCCATCCCCGCGCGGCGCGCGGATTGGCCTGGCCAGATTCTGCTCACTTTGTCACATTTCACGCGAAATGTTTGACTAGCTACCGACCTCCGATTCACATGAAACTTGTTTTAATATACTTGTATATGAATATTTAGCATAGAAAAATAGTTCGGGACCCGACCCGAACGCGTTGACTTTTTCGTTGACTTTGACCAAGTTTGACTTTTAGTCAAACTTAACCAAACTTTTATACAATCATTCTAACATGCTTTTATACTTGTTTCTTGTATGAAACTTGACAACGTGATTCACATGCTATACTTAATCGAGTCGTAACGAGCCATAGGACTAATTGAACACATTTCGCCCGACCTTGTGTCGTAACCGGTTAATTGATATAACTTACTTGTTTAGGTCAAGGCTAAGCAACTTTCATGCACACGTTTACTTGTTGAAGTACCTTTATACTCGTGCACTCGAGGTGAGATCATAGTCCCACCTTTTCAACAACTTTTTATACTTTTAAATTGTGGGCTGAGAAACATATACTTTGTTACATTTTGTACTACTTACTTTTATACTTTGAACACAAGTACAAGGAAAACAAACATTCCACAGCGAGTTAGAACAAAAATCCTCAATTCGATTATCATTAGTTACACTTGCAGGGTGTAAGCGAGAACTTATATTGTGTGGCCATACGGGTTTGACAAACCCTCATTACGGACGGTTCGCTACCGTCTACGGATGAAATATATTTTCGAGAAACAGTGTATGTTCTAACACTATTGTGATGGGGTTCTATGGAAGGAAACGTTAAGTCTTGATAATTGGGTGCTCGCGAACAATACTTTTGGAATGCAAACGATTTTGATAATCAACTATGGGAATACTAAATCTTGTGGTTCAAAAACAACGTTTACAAATACATCTATGATTTCACCAACGTTTTTCGTTGACAGTTTTCTATATGTTTCTCAGGTTCATACTCGGCTACTTGATACATGCTTCCGCACTCTTTGATTACTTGATTGGAGTCTACCATGCATGCATACGCTAGGGATAGCATTTTTGGATTCAAACTCTTGTCTACTTACTTACGCTATTTATAGCAACTGTGGTTTCAAACTAATTATGTCGCAAGTTATTTCATTCAAACTTTATAACTTTGTAAACTTAAACTTATTGTCGATCCGTTTGTTAAACTAAACTTTGTACCTTTCAAATGAACGCGACATAATTTTGGTCAAACGAGTCTCATATAGGGACTACGACCACGCAACGGGACCTAAGTTAACGGCGCCGTCAATAACGGTTTTGGTCGGGTCGTTACAAGTGGTATCAGAGCGTTGGTTGTAGGGAACTAGGATGTGCATTAGTGTGTCTAACAGAGTCGTTAGGACGCATTAGTGAGTCTAGACTACAACCGGATAGTTAGCATTTGCATTCTGACATACATTTGCTATAGATAGCACTTACTTGACTACTTGTGCATTATACTTGAATCATTCTTAGGCAAACTTTTTAATGGTACCCAACCTTCATCATACGAACTCGTATTCCGCCACTTTTTGGTAACACACGTAAATTCATGATTCGTACACGTATGGATGACGACGACTTCATTAGTCACACTTGTTCGGGAACTCTGTCTCCCGGATTGTTATTTGCCACCGTTTCAACTTACTATTGGTTTCCCACTGGTGTTTCTTACTATCTACTTTTTGGTGTTACTACCATCACTACTCTAGGTGAGTATCGTCATCAACATTTATCACTACGGTTGCGTGCTACTCGTTATCATGACTCGTTACTCTTTTCATACCTGAATACATTTTTGTCTGACTCGAACCGCATTAACGTGAACAATCATTTATACACTTCCCTCGGGGAACGCTTCCTTAGATTTGCAGAAATTCTTTCGATTTAATATGAGTCACGTTTGAGACGTCGTTACATTTTGTTCATTTTAGGTCTTCACGATGACACGAACTTGAATCTATGGAGTGATGTGGGAATGGAGGTATGAGTTAGCGTAATATAACGACACTCGATCAACGTGGTTATATTACGGTAAGACATACCAAAGTTCTAGTGACACGTGATGGTGGTTAGACTCGATCAACCTAAACCCCACCATGAGCCATGTACATGACTTCATCTATTCATGTTGGACATCTGAAAACTCCGAGAATATTGATAACAACCATACCGGGGACACACCTTCGATTTTTGTCGAACTATACTTATGCTTCCGAATGAATTACCGATTCCTTTCGACTTCAACCGTATGTTACACGTGTATACTATCTCGTCCTCGCACAGTCTTATTGACTAACTAAAATTTACTCGTTATGCTCGCATCGAGGCGGAAACTTCTCTCGCCTTACACTCGTAATTCCGGTTCAGGAAATCTTTTATTTTAAATTCTCAATGGAGAGAGACTCTTCACGTTATGCTAGTATTCGCCTCGAGGGTGAATAGTCCCGACGAACGTTTTTGGAAACCGATAAATCTTCCGCAACGCAAATTTCTTGAGAAACTTGTTCTAACTAACGTTTTCGAGTCCTAACGGATTTGTTCAAATATACCTTACGGAATGTACTCCGTTTTGGACCGAGATCCTCGTTTCATTTCTAGACTTTGGAGTGCCTTACAAAAAGCCTCGGGACCACGTTTAGACATGAGTACCGCGTACCATCCGCAACCCGACAGACCGAACAAACATACGATTTAAACCTTAGAATCCATAATACGAGTTGTATTACTAATTTCAAATTTACTTGAGAAAAGTATTTTCCTTTAGCTTAATCCTCGTACTACAATGATTTTCATTCGAGTTTTAACGTCACTCCTTTTGAAACCACATGTGACCGAAAACGTCATTCTCCTTTGTCGAACCAAGTAAACGATGATCAATTCACCGGGGCCGAGGTTATTCAAGAGCAACCGAGAAAATTTATTCATATTCAAGCAAAACCCTACGCGACTCGTAATCACCAAGAGCTACGCCAATGTTAGACGTAAACATTTCAAATTCCACGTGGGAAACCGCGTCACGTTAAGAGTCGCACCTTGGAAAGGTGCAATCCGTTTCGAGAAAACGTAGGAAGCTAAATCCGCGATATTTTGACCCTTTAAATTCTTGGGGTGTTTTGGACCCGTCGCTAGCCGTTTAGATTTTCCGACCCATTTTGAGTCTCCGTTTATCCTACATTCGATGTATCAACTCAAAGACGTGTTTTGCGAAACAAGAACTTGTTATTCCTTTTCGATGGGCTCGCTATCGACGATAAACTTCATTCCTAGGAGGACCGGTCGAAACCATGAATCGTGAACCCAAACTCTAAGACGACGTGAAATCCCGACTGTCAAAGTTCGTTGAAATGCCCAAGGGAGTACCTTCACTTATTCGCAGAACCAACAACGCAAGATCTCGAGGAAGAAACAACAACTACTACTTCCAACTAAATTTCGGGACGAAATTTCTTTTGAGTTGTGGATAATGTAACATCCCGCGTTTTTCCGTTAAATTTAATTTTAACACCGTCTTTTTTTTAAAAAACATAATCTTTCGTATTTAAATTAATAGTTTCCGTGAGTAACGTTCATTATATTTCCGCTATTTAATTTTGACATCACCCGTTTACTCGAGCGTTTTAAAAATATTCGTTTGGTTAATTCCCGCACCCGCTTTGAAACTCGAGGGACTAAAATTGACACGGGGCAAACTAGTTGACTAGGTCAACTAGTCCACCCCAATCACCACCATTCAATCACCTCCATCTCTCTCTCTTTCTCTCTAGCAAGAACACACACACAAACACCCAATTCAATCATTCATCATCTAAATCCGATTGGAGAAGCAAACATCAAAACAAATTACATATTTGGAATCCTCTCTTCATCCTCTACAATTTGATACCAACTTCATCTCGTTTGGGTAACATTTCTAAAACTCTAGATTTCTCTAAATTCGTTTTATATACTTGAAATTGTGTTAGTTAGTGTCTATGGCTCGTGTATAACATGAATATATGTTTTGTTTGCTCGATTTGTGGTTTGGAGTAACTAGTTTGAGTTTTTGAAATGGGTTTGCTTAATCCTTGATTTTGGATGAGTTAATGTTGTTAGATTGTTAAAGTGCATGTTTTAATTGTGTTACTAGTAGCACTAGCTTCGTTTTGATGCGTAGGTTGATTAAGGAAACTTCAAAAACATGAATATTGATTTTTGCGGATTTTGGTTAGGGTTTGATAGACTTAAAACGAGCTTTTGATGTTTCGAATGCCATGAAATGTTATTAGTAAGTGTTTAGTTGTAATGTATGCTTCATTACCTTCAAAACGGCATATCGTATGTGTAAATTGGATTCCCGAATCATAAAATACGTTTTACGAACTTGAAACTTTGAAAATAAACTTTTCTTGATCAATTGACGAGTTTTCGGTTATTGTAAATGATGTTTTTGATTGATGATATGTGGTTAGTTGTATTCCTCATCAAAATACCTTTTCGACGATATATGATAGGCATTATAAGTGTTTGCGGGTCAAGAGTTGGGTTGGAAAATGTTTTGGTTCGTGCATACTTTGAAAAACTGACCAGAAATCTCTGCCCAGATGGTGGCGCGGCGCGCCCCATCCCCGCGCGGCGCGCGGATTGGCCTGGCCAGATTCTGCTCACTTTGTCACATTTCACGCGAAATGTTTGACTAGCTACCGACCTCCGATTCACATGAAACTTGTTTTAATATACTTGTATATGAATATTTAGCATAGAAAAATAGTTCGGGACCCGACCCGAACGCGTTGACTTTTTCGTTGACTTTGACCAAGTTTGACTTTTAGTCAAACTTAACCAAACTTTTATACAATCATTCTAACATGCTTTTATACTTGTTTCTTGTATGAAACTTGACAACGTGATTCACATGCTATACTTAATCGAGTCGTAACGAGCCATAGGACTAATTGAACACATTTCGCCCGACCTTGTGTCGTAACCGGTTAATTGATATAACTTACTTGTTTAGGTCAAGGCTAAGCAACTTTCATGCACACGTTTACTTGTTGAAGTACCTTTATACTCGTGCACTCGAGGTGAGATCATAGTCCCACCTTTTCAACAACTTTTTATACTTTTAAATTGTGGGCTGAGAAACATATACTTTGTTACATTTTGTACTACTTACTTTTATACTTTGAACACAAGTACAAGGAAAACAAACATTCCACAGCGAGTTAGAACAAAAATCCTCAATTCGATTATCATTAGTTACACTTGCAGGGTGTAAGCGAGAACTTATATTGTGTGGCCATACGGGTTTGACAAACCCTCATTACGGACGGTTCGCTACCGTCTACGGATGAAATATATTTTCGAGAAACAGTGTATGTTCTAACACTATTGTGATGGGGTTCTATGGAAGGAAACGTTAAGTCTTGATAATTGGGTGCTCGCGAACAATACTTTTGGAATGCAAACGATTTTGATAATCAACTATGGGAATACTAAATCTTGTGGTTCAAAAACAACGTTTACAAATACATCTATGATTTCACCAACGTTTTTCGTTGACAGTTTTCTATATGTTTCTCAGGTTCATACTCGGCTACTTGATACATGCTTCCGCACTCTTTGATTACTTGATTGGAGTCTACCATGCATGCATACGCTAGGGATAGCATTTTTGGATTCAAACTCTTGTCTACTTACTTACGCTATTTATAGCAACTGTGGTTTCAAACTAATTATGTCGCAAGTTATTTCATTCAAACTTTATAACTTTGTAAACTTAAACTTATTGTCGATCCGTTTGTTAAACTAAACTTTGTACCTTTCAAATGAACGCGACATAATTTTGGTCAAACGAGTCTCATATAGGGACTACGACCACGCAACGGGACCTAAGTTAACGGCGCCGTCAATAACGGTTTTGGTCGGGTCGTTACAGGAGTAAAGGTGCCAAAATGTGGTGTTCAAATCTGAGTCAAACGGCTATACAATGGATACCAATTTTGGACTGGAGCATGCAAGGTCGCACCACGGTCGACCGTTCAGGCAACCGTGTGTCAACGGCTATTTTTTGAATCCCACTATAAAAGGCAAACATTTAAGAGCATTTGAAGCTGACCCTCTTGCACATTTAAAATGCTTATCTCCAGTGATCACAAGTGCATCAATTACTACTCAAATGTGATCAAGCAAGAGAAGATTCTATGATCTTATAGATATAGAATTGGGTTGTTGTAAACTTACTAATTAAAATCATTTATCTTGTGAGTTTACTTAATGTAATGTATGTCCTAGTATTGTGTTAGGATCATCATTGCAGAGTGTATGAGTCTTGTAACCTCAATTAGTAGAAGCATAGGCTAGCTTAGTGATCTACTTCCTTAAAGGGACTTAGGAAGTTGATTAATCTTATTTGGAGATTAATACTTGTCCAAGGTGAAGACAAGTTGATCTAGGTTAGAGTTGATCTTTTAAAGGGATAGAAAGATTAGGTTTGTTGTCTACTAAAGAAGATTGAAGACTTGTAAATCGGATCTCCACCGGGTTTGGAGAAAAGTGCTTAGTGAAGCAACAAATCCCGATTAGTGTAATCTGGGAGTGGATTAAGGTGGATTAGTTAACATCCACCCGAACCACTATAAATCCTTGTATCTATGTTCTTTACATTACTTCATTTATCATTTTAAACATATACACTACACACATCAAGTTTGAGTTGAGTTGGTTGATCAAAGTAAAATCGAATTTGGTGATCAATCGAAAAATTGTTAAAAACGTATTAAGTAACTATTCACCCCCTCTAGTTACTTACATACTCTTTTATACTTACATTTGGGATGAGAAAACATAAACGTTTCGTTTTACAAAGTGAACACAAGTACGAAAACAAACATTCTACGTACGAGTTAGATCAAAAATGCCTCAATTCGATTATCATTAATTACACTTGCCGGGTGTAAGTGAGAACTTATGTTGTATGGCCATATGGGTTTGACAAACCCTCATTTGGACGGTTCGCTATCGTTATGCGGATGAAATATATTTTCGAGAATAAGTGTAGGTTCTAACACTATGTGTATGGGGTAACGTTAGTTAAGCCTTGATAATTGGGTGCTCGTGATAACAAATTTTAGAATGGTTTACTATTATTTCAACGTTATAAATCTTGTTTACTATTATTTCAACGTTATAAATCTTGTGGTTCAACTTACATACTCACTTACTAAACCTATGATTTCACCAACGTTTTCGTTGACAATTTTCTATATGTTTTCTCAGGACCTTGAACGTTAAGTGATACATGCTTCCGCACTCTATTTTGATACTTGCTTGGATGTCGGGTATACATGCATACATGAAGCGTCTTTTGACTTAACTTAAATTGTGTCGCATAGGTTTCAATTGTACTTAAAACATTGTAACATGTTTAGCCGTTGAACTACTTTGTAAACCTTGAAACATCCTTACTTTTGAAATGAATGCGACATATTTTGGTCAAACATTGTTTTAAAGACTTATGACCACGTGACGGGACCTAAGTAGACGGCGCCGTCAATGACGATTTTGTCGGGTCGATACACATGACAACACCTTGAAATGCGTATGAAAATATGTATAATTTAGGCGTTATCACTTTCCGTTAAGTCTCAGTACGTGCCAAGCACATGAGGGCAGATTTTTCCGTCCATTTCATATCAGAAGCAGATTAAACGGTTTAGATGGGCTTTTCATATACATCGTTTCATTAAAAGCCAAACCCTTCGCATTATCATATGGCTTTCGTAAAGTAACATACCCAAAACACACGTTCAAACATAAAAAAACATGATGATTGATTCATTGTATTCGATCAGAAGTCATTATGGGCTCGAAAAATGATGGAATTATATGGTATGTTTATTGTTTTCATTTGTTAATCATTATTTATTATGTATTTCTTTATAGCAGTTTCAATATGTTGGTGAATAACTGTAATGTTCATAATTATTTTCTATTATATATGCAGTTGAATATCCATCTAAGTTCACTTTAAAGTTACATCATTGTGGTGTTTTGACTAAACCACCAAACATAAAGTATTTGAATGGTAAGGTATCAGTATTTGATGGTGTTGATAGTTTTGAATTTGATATGAAAAGCCTTGAACAGAGCTACAATAGGGAGACCCAAGAAGAATAGAAGGAAGAGACTGCTCAACAATGATGTGATAGTTAATGGTGGTAATTTATCAAGAAAAGGTCATGTATCAGTGTGTAATTTGTAAGGCTTTTGGCCATTACAGGAGGGGTTGAAACAATGGTGATGTCAAAGAAAATCAAACAAGTGGATCAAAGAGGAAATCAAGGGTCAAGTAGTTTGATTCTGTTATTTCATTTGAATATCTTTTTTTTTAATCTGTTATTTGACATTTTAATCTGTTTTATGAATCTATTATTTGACATTTGAATATGATTTTAGAATTTGATGTTTTTTGAATCTGTTTTGATCATACATTGTTTAATCTTTAAATGTTGACTAATGTTGACCATTGAATCTTTAAATCTGTCAAAAAAGTATTTAATTGAAAATTTTGATAAAAACATATATGAATTGGGTAAAAATTTTATCATATGTTAACCAATGTTGACCATTGAATCTTTAAATATGCAAAATAGTGTTTAATTGACCATTTTGATGAATGCATATATGAATTGGGTGATTGTTTATCAAATGTTGACCAATGTTGATTATTGCGATCAAAACATCGGTGAATTGACTATTTGGATGAAAACAGTTTTCAATTTGGGTCAAAATAGTGGTCAATTGATTATTAGGGTCAAAACAGTCCTCAATTGACACATTTAAATGGTCATTTGTTTGGTCATTTACTTTGTCATTTGCTAACTATGTGGTCAATTCACAAGTTTGGTCATTTGCTAAACCACACAACACAGTTTTCGATTGATCAATTGTTGTGGTCGGTTCACAAGTTTGGTCATCTGCTAAAACACACAACACAGTACACAATGCAATTACCAAATCACAAATATGTGCAGAGATTCCATAAACATGGTACATAGGCAACATACATAGCAAACCCTAGCAAACTATTAAACAATATAATCTTCAACACAAAAGCTAGATTTTGAGCAGATTGGGCAATGGCATCACTCCTATTTTTTGTGTCACACAGCCCTGGAATAATCTTGGTTGCACGCTCACACATTGGTGGATCATAAAATCCAACAAACCTACAACGAGATGCCTGAAACGTTAAACATTCATACATTGATGACAATTACTAGATAAAACACACAAAAAAAAAAATAATAATAATAAAAATAAAAATACAACGTGAATTTTTTCAAAAAACACAATACCTCAATTGGAAATCCATAAAACCTTCGACCAAGATTTTTCTTGTCCATGAACACGTAACCACAGCAGTACGACCACACCAACAACGAACCATCTCGAAGTTCATTTTAACCCTAATCAATTTGTCCGATTCGATAAAAATCAGGGTTTAGCAATTTGGGAAAAAACAGTCGAATAACGTTACGTGTTTTTAAAGGGGAAAATAACAAAAAAAAAAAAATATATGCAACAACAACAATAACAAAATCCAATACCACATAAGTGGCGTATGTGGGAGGTGAGATGTAGACAATCCTTTCCCTATCCGGGAATAAAGACAAGTCATTTCTCCACCCAGAGTGAAAACACTCTCAAAAGTAGAGAAAGTAATCCCTCTCTGTTCGACGGATAGAGAGATTGCTTCCGAGTGGACCTCCGGCCAATAAGTAGGAAAAAGTTTTTTAAAAAATAAAATATTATTAAAATTGAGACGCCATGAAAATGGTAAAATCAAATTTTCATGGGTTTTAAATCCTGCCTGAAATTTGATTTAGGCTCTTAGATTCAGTCAAGTCGCCAATAAATCGACGCTAGCTGTCGACTCAATAACTAGAGCCTTGTTTTTAAAGGGGAAAATAACAAACAAAATGCAACAACAACAACAACAACAACAACAACAACAAAATTCAATACCACATAAGTGGTGTATGGGGGAGGTGAGATGTAGATAATCATTCATCTATTTGGGAATAAAGACAAGTCATTTCTCCACCCAGAGTGAAAACACTCTCAAAAGTAGAGAATGTTAATTTTGCCCTCACGTGCTTGACACGTACTGAGACTTAACGAAAGAATGTAATAGAGTTGAGTGGTTGGGTCATCGATGCAACTTGTTAATAGTTTAGGGGCAACTACGTAAAAAATAAATAAAAAAGGTTAGTCAAGCTTTTTGTTACAAAGTTCATGAGCCATTCATGCTATTTTGTCTATTTGAAATCACTATCATCTTTCAAAATTTTATATATAATATATTTATTTGAAATTTAGTATTTTATATAATCTTTTTAGACTAAATCCTTTAGTTAAAGGCTTATACCATGTAAAAAAAAGTCTAAAAATAAAACCATGAAAAAAAAGTCTAAAAATAAATTACATTTTATAGAGAATGTAACAAGACTTAAAACATAACTAAAATCATTGTTAGAGCGCTCCCAACAAAGACAATACTTCCTCCAGGACTAACCAATCATTCAGCGCCACATCAGCACCTCCTTCTTACCTCCTTTTTCAGGACTAAACCTGGACTAAACTTGGACTAACCACTGCTAACCATGACACTCCTCCTTCCATTTTTTATTATTATTTTTTTTATATTATCAAATAATTATTAATACTTATAAAATACATTTTAAATAAAAAACATAAAACTACCATTTCATTAAAAATAAATAAAAATTACAATAATTAAAAATTAAAACATTATGACAATTAAAAATTAAAAGATTACGACAATTAAACTAAAAATACTAGAAAACTAAAAAATCAAACTACTCGTCGTCGTCGTCGTCCATGTTTTCCAATTGCTTCGCGTATTTTTTCTTAATTTTTTCTCGAGCCCGCATTAGCATATCGTATTCATCGGGAGCCAAATCGGTCGACACGGGTTTCGAAAGAAGCTTCAACCCTTAATTTTTTATTTTTTTATTTTGCAACGGTAAAATTGGATTTTTGGATCAAATTTCACGTCCTCGAACATTTTGTAAATGGACGGAAGAGAGGGCGATGGCCTGGGCGAACCCCTGGGCGCCTGCCTGGGCGCGTTCGTGCCATCAAGGCTCTCGTGGGCGACGAGCTGGGCGGACCTGGGCGTAGACCATTGGGACCGCTCTTAGTTTACAATACTTTCGTGAAGAATGTGTTCCCTCAAATCAAAGAAAGCATCTATCTTTTCCATAAATCAAACATCTATCTTTTTCTTTTATCTTGTTGTTAATTTTTTCAATTTATAATTGTGAATCGTAAATTTGCAATTTATATTAAAAAGATTGTGTTATAATACTTAAAAAAATGGAAAGTAGAGGTACCAAATAACAAAATAAGGTATCCGCCAGAGACCGCCATTACAATCTAGACGGTCACGAGTAGACGCAAACTTAAATAAATACTAATGGATAATTCCAGATTTCAGTTTTTTGTCGGTTTACGAACAAGATATACATACATACATACATCGATACTGATATCTATATACTCGTATAATATAATTTGCACATATTATGACAACCGAAATGGACGGAACGCACACGCTATCAACAACAAACAATTTGATCGTCAGGGAAGGACCGCCGGCCGATGACTGTTGTCCGATTTGCTTCGGCTCGTTCTCCGCTCCTTGCCGTGGTCCGTGTGGCCACTGGTACTGCGGTATGTATGCTCACTATTGTCTATGTGTTTCTGTTAGCTGTAAAATTGTAACCCTAGGTTAAAGTAAACAGTATTACTTGCTGTACTGTTAATATTGGATACCTGTTTTTATGGTAAATCATTTGGCAGATATTATGGAATGCATTATTGACTAGATTTGATAGTAGTGAATTAATTATAATTGATCGATTTGATGATGAAAAGTTTGTGATATAATAAGACCTTGTGACATGAAGAATGTGATTAGTTATGTTGTCTAATTGTGTGTGGATTGGATGCTGGTGTGGTTTTTTATTTTAAAGAAGGTGTATATGCAAGGGAAATAGTGCTTTAAACCTACATAATCTTTCTAGCGTATCGGTGTTTCGTATTAACTGATTATTGGATTATGAAACGTGTTAAGGCAACAAGAGGCGAGTATTATTGATTTTACTGAAATGGTAGTAATGGGATTGATTGTGAGGTGTTATTAGTATATGTCTTATGTCTATTGAGAGTGTGAAGTTAACAATTATGGTAAAGGGTTTGTTGATCTTGTGATTTTACGATCATTGAGTACACTAATCATCCGCTAAGCACTGTATTAATCGTATAAAAGAGCACTTAATTGAAGAACAGGTCTTTGGCATATAATCGAGGGCTCCATTTCTCATGATGCTTTTGATAACTATCACGGGATAGAAAAATGATTGTTTTACCTTGTGAAGGCGGTTGCATTATGGAGTACTGGAACCACGTTGCAGCTTTTCACCCTTGCAAGTGCCCCATGTGCTCTCGTCCTATATCAAAGCTGACTCCTGAATCAACATTATCCTATCAGCAGGATCCAGGGATACGTGAGGTTCTGAGGAATGTTAAACAGTACAATTGCCTGTTTGCTGGGGGTGCATGCGGGTTCATTATGGTAGGTTGATACTCTTCTGTGTACTGGATTTTGTTCCTTGGTACTAATTTGCTCTATCTGTCTAGTATTTTTTTAAGTTAAAGGCACCACAGGCCATGTTATATTGATAGTTGTAATTATAACGTGAAACAGTTTTTTTTTTTTTCTTTTTTTTTTCTCTGATACATTGGACATATAGCGCTACACATACATCGGATTCCTCATATAGCTATAGTATAGTTATCTTTTAGGTGCCATATATTGATCTGATGTGCATCCATGTCACTCATATATTGCTTTTACAAGCAACTGGGGTAGTTTTATGCAGGTGAATGAAATCTTGGGTGTAAGAATTTGTTAGGATTCTGATAATTGTGTTTTTCTTATGACAGCAAGTTCTTCAGTTGCCTTTATTTGTTAGGAGATTGCTTCAAGCGATGATGGATCCTGATAGACCTGTTGCATATCTTACCAGATTGCGTTTAGTTGCAGTTAAGCAAATTTGCCTTGCAAATTTAATTCAAATATTTGCGAATTATTTGTGTACAGTTTTGGACTCCGTCTTTACTAGATGCATTTAGAATGTGAATTCTCCCATCTCAAGCCTACACCATATTAAGTTTGCTTTGAATGACTCGTGTTGCACGAGTTGTAAGAGCATACCTCAAACCATGTTTCATAAGTTTTAAACTTGAACTTAGATTTCAATCAACCCTAGTATGTTGAACATTTCAGACATACAACCTTTTTGGTGGGCATATTATCATAACATAGTGTTGAAGAAAGTGCTGAATCTTTTTCACATGTGCAGGTGTTTCTTGGTGCTCTGTATACACTTAGTCCTTTTGACTTTCTCCCAAGATGTAAGTTGTTTAACTCCCTTGACTGTAACTCCCTATAAACAGAGGATCCATAAAGCTACGTATATAGTTATGCAAATTGTTCAGTCACGCCTTCCTGAAAAACCGACATCGCTTGCTTCACCATTTTGTTGACTTTGCATAATGGTGTTGTGCAGGGCGGTACCTTGATGCTATAGACTTGTTTGACTGCTCTGCTATTGCTCTCTCATTCAGTTTGTACTTTGTTGGCCTTTATACACGAAGAAGACGCTTAAGACATTTAAGGCAGCTGGCTCCTGTCCCACACTTTGAAGTAGATATGTAACACCCCCGATATGTCGCCTTTTCATTCCCCGTTACAATATCATATGTCATATTGTGGACACACACATCAACTTCCTTTATGTCATTAAATGCCACTGTTTAGGCTACTCGTGAGTATACATGGCTCTTCTGTTTGCTGGTAAGTTAAGGTTAGTGTTTGTATTTTTGGCTTTGTATGTATATATGAGGGGCCAGTTTTTCTACTTTTATGAAGTTGCACCCAATCCAAGTCTTTTTCTTTGATACTTAAGTACAACTATATGGGGTACAAAATTGTATGTATGATATGAACTTCAACCTAATAACTAGCAGCAAGTTGTGCGTCCTGCTGCTTAACAGAGGTTGGCTCAATAGTATGGGGTCTTAAGTTTTGCTATATATTGTAAAAAGTACTGTCTGATGAGGTATATGTGACTTGATATCTCAAACTGAGGTTATTGTAGTTTTCAAAGTTAGTCTAGTACTCTAGTTTTTGAGGTCTTAAACCTAGCCAAACAGCTTCTAAGATTAGGTATGTGTAACGTGAAATGTTTCGAACGGGCTTATATGTATATATATGTTGGTCCATATTCCTTAACGATGCTTGCAACTTATTACTTATCTAGTTATCAATTTATGATATAATTCCAATTCCAATCGCAATTCCAATGAGAAATAGTGTTGTTTTACAAGTAAAATCCAATGAAGATTTTGTTTATCAATAAACAAAATTGTATTTCCCATGTTTATGATATAAATGTGCCTCCTAAGCAGAAGTTATACATCATTTAATTTACTTTATGAGTCACCAAGGATTAACCTAGTAGACTTTTACACTGCAGTCTCTTAGCATTAGGCATTAGGGGTGTTCACTAAAAGGTTTTACAAACGAAATTAGCCAATCCAAATTGAATTGGGTGAAGTGTGTTGTCTAATTTAGTTTTGGTTTGAATATTTGATTTCACTCGAAAATATCGACGGTTTTTGATTTGAAGTTGAGTTGTAAAATAAAAATTTGGTTTCAACCCGAAAAACCGAAAACCGAAGTATGTTATTTGTCTATGGTATATATATTATATATTTAATATTATATAATTGATATGCATCTATATAAAATAAATGAGGGAAATGAATTTGGTGAAACAACGTATTTATGAATAAACCTTAACAATACATGAAAACCTAATAATGATGACACTGGTGCTATTCTTGTAAAAGTGAAGTTTTGTTTGTTTTCTCATCTTCAATTTGTAGGCTTCAATACCATAACTTTATCAAGTGACAGATTACAAACCTTAGACATGAAACATTTAGAGAAATAAACTCCACACGAGCCTTTCATTTTTTGGTGAAAGATATTTGGATTTTGCCAATGATATCTCTTAGAACTGTCATTAAGTCTGATAATGGCCACCGATCCATTGGATATCTATCCGATCCACCCAACTATTGGCTGATATTGACGATTAAAATGAATATCGATACAGATATTGATGAATCTAAATGGATACATATATGGATGAAAAACTTCCATCCACGGATATATCTGTTCACACCCGAAATGCATATAGATATACGTAAATATAGGTATGTACAAACACATTTACTACTACAATTTACCATTACACATATATTTTGTTAACAATCATATAATAAATTCATTATATTTCCATATATACTAACCACCACATGGGATTTGGTCGTTTCACCTCACCCCCGCCCAAAAAATACTCCATATATACTAACCACCACATGGGATTTGGTCGTTTCACCCCAACCCCCCCGCCCCCCCCCCCCACCCCCACAAAAAAAATACCCAAAACGACATGGGACCAAACTTCCACCCAAAATATCCAAAAACCCCCCTACACTATAACTAATCTAAAAAAAATACCCTCAAATCCAGGGGGGTAAAACGCCACTTTCCTTAATTAAAATAAAAACTCCACCCAAACATTTCGACAGTCCGTATCTTCCTCCTCGCTCCGAGTTAAATTTCACCGACCGCACCGTTAAACTCGAAATATTTCTGTGAACAAAACGAAACTAACTACGTTCAAAACGGACACTTTTTAAAAAACGCTAAATACACAACAGCCCGTATCTTCCCGCTCGCCGCGAGTTAAATTTTTCCGAAAGCAGCGTCGTACTCGAAATAATTTTATGAACAAAACGATAAAAGGTACGTTCGAAACGGACACCTTTTAAAAAACGCTAAAGACAACGACAGCCCGTATCTTCCTGCTCGCCGCGAATTAAATTTTTCCGCCAGCACCGTTAAACTCGAAATATTTTTGTGAACAAAACGAAACTAACTACATTCGAAACGGACACTTTTTAAAAAACGCTAACCACAACGACAATCCGTATCTTCCCGCTCGCCGCGAGTTAAAATTTTTCGACAGTAGCGTCTTACTCGAAATAATTTTATGAACAAAACCATAAAAACTACGTTCGAAACGGACACTTTTAAAAAAACGCTAAACACAAAGACAGCTCGTATCTTCCTCTAGGACCGTTAAGCTCGAAATAAATATATCAACAAAACGAATAAACACAAACACAAACAGAGCACCCACAATATGACCCGAACGCCACCGCCGCAACGCGCGGTCGATAACTTTGTAGTTATATTACAATAAACATGTGTATCTAACTAAATAAAGATTTAAATTACAATTTTAATTGTCACTATAATGTTATTTTGTTCTATCTTCTACAAAGTTACACGATCTTGTAGATGAATTTTAACTATGTCATAGATTTTTTGTTATATACGTTTAGGTTTTCATTAAATATCAAGTAATACTATAACATTTTTGAATATATAACGGATATCCATTAACCCGCTTAATTCAGTGGATATGCATATGAATCGATGAACTAAAATTCTATGGATATTATGGATGAACAAATGTTAAATGAATATGGATCCGCCATCATCTATGATCCATATATGATCCGTTGCCATCTCTAGTTTTTGTTAACACGCTTCAATGGATTGTACACGACGACTGCTAGTCCCTTTCAAACTGATAGTTATCATATTGTACAACATGTCACAGCGCGTTAAATCCAAAATACGAAAGTGACTAGTAATCGTTGTGTAAAATCTATTGAAGCGTGTTAACAATACCTAGAGATGACAACAGATCAGATATGATGCATATTTTGAAATCACGTTAAATCCAAAATATTTTTCAGAAAAAAATAAAGAAAAAAGAAAACTAAACTCATCATCAGTCCCTGATTCCTTTTCACCCGAACCCGGTTCGGAAACTCGATGCTGTTTGATACGTGTCTAGATACATCCCCCTTCTCACCTTCTTGTTCGTCAAACCAACGCCATTCCCTTTCATTATATTCTCTTTCCCCCAAAAAATTCATCACAATCTTTTCATCCTCAATACAACGTATATATATACACGTACAACGTATATATCTATACATATATATCTATACATCTATCCAAATATCATCACAATTACGCTTCAATTCATCTCCGACTGGTACGCACTCATCAATTCCTTAAATACTTGTAAAACTAGGGTTTACAATAATTATCAAGCCGCATATTTGTTATCACAATTAATGGAACTGAAGTTTTCCGCTCTCTTTCATCGCAGCTGTAATTATTCAATTTCGATTTGTTGTTGTTTTCATCACTGTTAAATTAGAAATAAATAAAACAATATGGATTTGAGTCGATCGTTAGGGTTCGTACCTCACTCATCACACAGTAATCAAACAATACCAAACGATACCGTTTCATTTCAAATCGATTCGAGTTTTAGAAACAATTCATCTCATCTTGTGTCTAGTGTTCCTCTTCAATTGATGGAGCAACAGACGACTGCTGAAAGTAAAAACGTAGATTTGAATGAGACGAATAGGGCAAGTGTGGATTTGAATCAGAGCAAAGGTGTAGGTGAAGAAGATGATGAGGAAAGAGATGTCGAGGAGTTTCGGATTTTAGGTCATTCTATGTGTTTGAAAAGACGAAGAGATACTACTACTATTAATAATGGTAATAGTAATGATAATAATAGCTCTGCTACTGCGGATTCGGCTTCTTCAAACAAACGATGTCATGTAGAGCAAAACAGGCAAGGACAAATCCTTGAATCGCGTAGACAGGCGGTTAGAGCTTGGGGAAATCAGTCTCTTCAGGCTGCTGATCCTGATATATTTGAAATTTTGGAGAAAGAGAAGCTTAGGCAGTATAAAGGGATTGAATTGATAGCTTCAGAGAATTTTGTTTGTAAAGCGGTTATGGAAGCTTTGGGTAGTCACGTGACGAATAAGTATTCGGAAGGGATGCCTGGTGCTAGGTACTATACTGGGAATCAGTATATTGATGAGATTGAAGTTATTTGTTGTCAACGAGCGTTAGCTGCTTTTGGTCTTGATTCCGAGAGTTGGGGAGTGAATGTTCAGCCGTATTCGTGTACGTCTGCGAATTTTGCAGTTTATACTGGTTTGTTGCTCCCTGGTGATCGAATTATGGGGTTGGATACTCCTTCTGGTGGGAATACGAGTCATGGGTATTACACACCTAATGGAAGGAAAGTTTCAGGTGCTTCAATTTTCTTTGAGAGTCTTTCGTACAAGGTTAATCCACAGACGGGGATTATTGATTTTGAAAAGCTTGAGGAAAGAGCTATTGATTTTCGTCCAAAAATACTTATTTGTGGTGGGAGTTCATATCCTAGGGAATGGGATTATTCGAAATTTAGACAGATTGCGGATAAGTGTGGTGCAATCTTGATGTGTGACATGGCTCAAATTAGTGGTCTTATTGCTGCCAAGGTAAATTGTCTCTGCTAATTGTTAAATTGTTTATAGCTTTTTCTTTGCTTGAGTTATGATGCTGATCACATTTTTGTTTTGGGTTTGCTTAATTATATTCGTCCAAATTCTTTGCTTGCTTAAAAATGGTAGCTTTCCTTTTTTCTTACACGCAATTCCTTTTACTTAGTCGAATACAAAACAACAACAATACGCAATCCCTCAAATGTGGGGTATGGCTGTTTTACTTGGTCAATTGTTAATGTAAAATTCAGTGTTCTTGGTCAAGTTTTCTATTTTACTTGGTCAAATACAACATCGTCGTTGAGTAAGCCAATTTGAGAGGTGCAATGTCAGTTTATAGGCTTATGAGTTGCATCTAAAGATGCATTGTATACTTTTGTACATTCTTATATATGTTTCAACTGGCAATTGGCAGCGATAATTCATTTTATTATCTGGTTATTAACAGATTCGTACTATTATGGTTAATGTTTGAGTCACTCTTGTGCAACATCGAGTTTTCTAAACTATCAATCTGTTTACTAACCAACACATGATGATTTTTACACCTTTAAAGGAAACTTTGATACCAAATATGCATCTATTGTAACTATGAGTCTCTTTAAGGGAATAAGCATTTGCTATTGAGTAACAAGGTGGTCATTCTATAATTCACTCTACAACCATCTTGTGTTTGTACGGAGTAATTATTTTTATCCTGTACGAAAATTTCTTATCATGAAAATTGGCATTACATTGTTTAAGTCGAGTACTATCTATGTTTATGTCATCGAAATGTCTGTGTTGTATGTTTTACAGGAGTGTGCCAGCCCCTTTGAGTTTTGTGACATTGTAACATCAACAACTCATAAAAGTCTTCGTGGCCCTCGAGGAGGTATAATTTTTTCCAGAAAAGGTCCTAAGTCTAGGAGAAGAGGAATGCTTCTGAATCAAGGTGATGGTAGTGATAAGTATGACTTTGAAGAAAAGATAAACTTTGCTGTATGTCCTGCACTTCAAGGTGGGCCACACAACAATCACATTGCTGCACTTGCAATTGCACTGAAGCAATTGGCTACTCCTGAGTACAAGGAATATATGAATCAGGTGAAGAAAAATGCTCAGGCACTTGCATCTGCTTTGTTGAGAAGAAACTGTAGGCTTGTTACTGGAGGGACTGACAATCATTTGTTACTTTGGGATCTTAGAAATCTTGGGTTGACTGGTACTAGTTTTATATTTTTTTTCCTTTCTCATTCTCTCTTAATTTTTCATACGTGGTGCAATGTGTTTACTTTAAAACGATCTTCGTTTGTCATCATTTCATCACTCGTTACCAAGATATTACCAGAAATAAAGAAAGATTTATACTTCTGCCTCTGAGTAGAATAATCATTTTAACACTATTTTTTTTTTGCTGAGATGTTAGAATATGAGTCTGATGAGGTCTCAAAAGATAGTATTCATGTACTGATTTTTAAAATTGTATTGTAGCGTACACAACTTTTTTTACACTTGAAAGTCAGATCTGGTAGTCTAGGTTAGGAGTATATATTATCAGGGAATAGTCCTACCTTTATAGGGAAGTTAAAAATCTCACTGCTTGAGTCAATATTGGTTGCACCTAGAACTCGTAGAGTGGAAATCAATTGTACACATAGCCCAAAATTCCTTCAGACCAAACTCGTTCTTCTTATATGCCTTGATTAGTATGAGATCACGCTTTACATTTTGACTGTCCTTTTTCCTTTTTCTGTCTGTTCATTTATGGCCCAAAAAACATGGTTACAAGCATTGTTCTTGTGGTTTGTTAGCAGTGAATGCTTAATACCATATAATGTGACCAAACACCAGCAGCTCCAATTTACCAATACTGGTTTGTTTTTGATAATATTTTGGTATTAATGGTGTAGTTTTAGAAAATCAAACTGCATGTTCCCTCTGAACTATTGATTTCGTCAAACATAGATTACCCCTGATTTATTGCTAATTCTAGGAACAATATTACCATGTACACCGTAAATGGTTCAATGATAGAGTGGTACTCTATACAACATGAAACAACAAAGGGCCATTGGCCTGGCGGTATCGCGGTGGCCCTTTTAACCAAGAGGTTGAGGGTTCAAGTCCCGTTGTGGACATATTTCGTGGATTATTGCAAATATTCGTGTAAAGTGTGTGTGAGTTTGCCTTTAAAAAAAAAATTACAACATGAAACAAACTAATCCTTATGTTAGTTAGAGAACAGTTTACATGTGCACTTTATCAACCCTTATTTTCGTATTAATTAAGCGTATGTACTTTGTTATCCGTATTACCGTGCACAAGGTCTCCTCACTTATTTTACACCCTGCTTATATACAACTCATGATCCTCATGTTTCCCATTTTCTATTTTAGGTAAGAATCTGGAGAAGGTATGTGAGATGTGTCATATCACTGTCAACAAAATTGCCATATTTGATGACAATGGAATACTTATTCCCGGAGGAGTAAGGATAGGTAAGTTAAAAATCCCGGCCTTTTTTGGTCATTCATCTTCATAGGGTCGATTTTTAAATTTCTGGTTGTTATAAAAGCCTCGGACTCATGGGTCATGATTTATACTTTAGGCACTCCAGCAATGACTTCAAGAGGTTGTCTGGAATCTGATTTTGAGACGATGGCAGACTTTCTTTGTCGAGCAGCTCAGATTACTAGTTCGGTGCAAAGGGAACATGGGAAAATGGTCAAGTCTTTCTTGAAAGGTCTTGAAAACAACAAAGATATACTTGATCTTAAAATTCAAGTTGAAAACTTCGCAACCCAATTCGCAATGCCAGGCCAAGATTTGTAGTTAATACCGTTTACACCACTCAATGTCTTTATATAAAGGCAATGGGTGCATTTTTCTACCAGCGTGTTAGGTAGAACTCGTGAAGACTTGTATGAACGAGTTCTCTTCATACATTTTCCATCTATATTTGTTGCAGGTAATACAGAAGCTCTTGCATATTTTGTTAATACTACATTGAAGATGACCAAAAAAAATAAAAAAATCGAAGAGTGACATTTGGGTCAGTTATCTATATATATTTTTGATCCTTTGTGGTAAATGGAGATAATATTGTGTAGCAATCTTTTGGTATTATTGGGATTGGTTCTATTTGTCTTTAAAATGTGACATGACTTGTAATGTTGAAATTGTTAACCATCGAGGCTATGCCTGAGTGGCCACCAGGACTTCCAATGAAGCAAGAGGTCACGGGTTCGATTCCCTTCAAGGCAAATACCTTGGGGCGAGCTCCATTTAGTGACTGATTGACTAGAGGATGTTTTGCCTGGTAGCGGTGGAGGCCTGGTTTGCCGTTTACCCGGGGTTTACCAACTAGAGGGGAGCCGTTATGGCTCGTCGCTAGGGGGTTTCTTGTAAAAAATAAAAATAAAAAAAGGGAGAGAAAAAAAAGGTAAAAACAAGTCAAAGTTGGGCAGTTGGACGTGTATACTGCTTTACTTAGGTTAATTACATCGTTAACCTTGGTAATTATTGCCTAAACCTACAATAAACTTCTTGGTTTTTTTTTTTTTTTCCTCTTTTAGTTGCTCTCATTTGGTTTTTATCTTAATTGATCTGTGCTTTAATGATACACTTACTTAATCAAGATTTAGGTTATAGATATCGTCATTCATTATTCAGATATCGAGTACCTAGAAGATTATAGTGAACATAGATGAATTTTACCAACATACGTCTTAATGATTTGTATGCAAGGATTTCAATTTGTGTCGTTTATAAATTATGTTATTTATATTTATGATTTGGACTTGTTATCATCTCCTTTTGGATTTGGAAGTTATATACCTGGTCGTATGCAAAACTAACTTATAATATTGTTTCGGTCTCTTCTATTTTGATATGATGAAAAATAAACATGACACTCAGAAAACAGGTGTTGCATGTTAAAAGTTGTCTTATTTATCATTGCGAGTGTGAACATGGTCACTTTTTTAGATACTTTCAACTATGGTTGTACCTTATCTCTTAGGGAAAATTATATATATATTTTTTAATTATTTATTATTTGAAATTAATTATATATTCACATAACAATTTGTATTCTATTCCATCTAAATTTTATTGCATGCCTAGCCGTCTCATTATTTTTGAAGGCTCCATTCGATACCTAAAATGAGCCCTTATTCTTTGGGCAAAAGACGAAGTTTTTCAGCGCTGGGAGGGGCCATTTCCCCCACAATAAAAATGAAATATGCAGTTCTTTGAGTTACGAACGTTTACACTTTTTGAATTAACTAAACTGGAGTCCGTCTAGAAAAGATATGATCAAAGTGATGAAAGCTCATAAATTTTGCGAGCTGTCACCGTTGGACCCTCAGCAAGAACATATTGTAAGTTTTTATGCTTATTACTACTAATAATAGACAATTTCATATTAGGAATAATCATATCTGACAAATCATCTAATGCAATACGACTAATTTGTATATTAGTTGGTAATTGAAAAGTTTTAAATGGCATTGTCACAAACATGTAGAATTTGTGCTTTCATTTGACGTTACATTTGTCATGATTTTATATTCTTTATGTCCCCTAAGTTGCATGCAAATCTCTCTTTACTTCCCTTTAAATGGACAGCCACATCCCATTTCCATTATTATTCATTTTTTTTTATCGCATTTCCATTATTATTCTTTTTTTTATTATCGCATTTCATATATAACAACAAAGAGGCTCACATAAAAGTCAATTCTAGAAGGCCTTATATTAATCAAAAACTAGCCATGTTTTTGTTTTGATTTTGCAAGCCAACTTATGATTAAAGTTGTCTAATCGATAATAACGTATAATTTTCGCAGCATAATATAAAAATATGCATATCAATTTGTTTAGGAGAAAAAAGTGGCAATTTTTTGTTAATATAGACATATAGTACTAGAATATTTATGTTGTTTCATAAAAGTGGTGAAATTTGGACCCATGTGACTTAATATGGGAGCTAAAAGATGAAACTTGAACAGAAGTCCCTTTTAAAGGGCACAAAAAAGGTATTCAAAGCCAAATAAACCTATATGTTATGAAATTATAAATGTAAGAGTTTTTTTCTACTTTCAACTATCTCATCAAAAAAATCGTCAAGTTGAACAATTGTATTCTCAACTCCACATTGCAACTCTTCAAAACAATTCTTTACCTTTTCAACCCTCTCACTTATGTCAAAGTCTAATTCGAGCCCTCTAATTCCGTCGAACCTTGTTTTCAACTCATCTGTGATGTTTCTTGTATTTCGAAACTCGTCGAGTAAGATACCATTTTGCCCTTCTTCCGTCTCCTTCACTTTATCATTCAACCTTTTCGCCGATACCATAAAACTTGATCCAAATACAATGTGATTTTCATTATAATTAGTCGTTTTCTGACAAAACACTGAGGACAAACTTGTCTCGTTTGAACAATAAACTAGGCCATTAACCATGATCTTCAAAAGTAATGAACTTATGTTTCTTAATGCATATAAAACTCCTCTAAACCCATGGAAACCATTAAACCTTGACTGAATTAAGGCACTTTCATCGAATTCCATCGATATTGGTTTAATTCTTGTTTCTAATAAGCTCTTGTTTTCTTCCTCCAATCTAACACTCTCCCTTTGGCAACGAGTGATCATTCTAAGCACCTGAAAAACATTCAACATTTAAGAATTTAATTCAGTATAATTATATTAAGGATTTTTCCCAACATTTAAGTGATGTTGTTAAGTTACATAAAAGTCTTGTACAATTTCATAACTATCACTTTATATTATATAAATAACCGTCATGTACAATAATTTTATGCATCTTAATGACAGTGCTCGGGCCGTCGCTTGTAAAAATCTTATATTAGAGACTAAAATAACTCATATAGTAAAGTAATAATATGATCATGTACCTCACGTGAGATTTGTGGATTTAGATCATTGTTTTCAAGCATAGAAAGCATGTTAACACCCATAGAACAATAATTTTCCATGTTCGAAATTCCCGATTTAAGGACATGACATATGTCCCAAAGACGTGCACTATCGTCCATGTATTCATCAAGCCATTTTCCACCAACTGGTAATTGTAGTTTATGAACCAAAATGGTCAATTGGGAATGAAATGATTGAAGGAATGAGAGGACAAGTTGTAAGAAATGGATGGACATGATATTATGAGAGTGAAAAGCGTTATAAATATTGTCAAGGCTACCAGTTAGGAAGTCGTAGAACTCGTTTACGGTGGTGGTTGTGGCGGTGGTGGTGGTGGTGGTAGAGGATGAACTATGATGCATCATGAGGTGTGGAAATATTATTATAAAAATGAAGAGTAGAAAAGTGAGTAAAACTTGGGAGGTACGGTTTAAATATGGTGAATTAAAAGGGTAAATGGGTGCAATTACGGATGTTCCTTATTATAATGTGGAGGAGGCATGTAGAGGATGATTAGAAATCTACCACATTTAAGTGTGAAAGAAATTGTACTACGCAGTACTAGATTTTTATGTTTTATTATTATTTTTTTGCAAAAAAAAAAAAAAAAAAAAAAAAAAAAAAAAAAAACCTATGAAAATTTAATAATAAAAATAGAAGAACCAATCAAAATCAAATACAACTAAAGAGATCGAAAGAATCACCTAGCATCTAGAAACGACAAACAAATTATCCTAAAAAATAACCAAACAACGACCGAACCCTAAAAACAAGCTGAGGCACCAAAACGAATCAAATACAACCACAAGAACCAACATATATAACCAACAAAAGAACAACTAGCCCAAATCTAATGATACACCAATGATGAAAATAAAAGCTATAAATCGAGTTTACCCGTCACCCTGAACGTTTTCCTGTTTAATGTTAAAATGACATATTCTATACTTCACTGATTTTTTTATTCACCTTATTTATTTATATATGTTTCAATATAATTTTACTTAACTACCAAATATTGTTAACTCTCAAATTTATTTTCATTCATTACTATTGTTTATTTAACTAGTTGTGGAGCCCTCGCTTCGCGCCGGAGGCTCCGTTTTGAATGCGAGTTAAAAAAAAAGTCTTGATCCATTTTGTAAAAAAGAATTTTTTTCGACATCTAACATTGAAGGGTTGTTTCTTTTGTGAAAGTTGATTCTTTTAGCGTTCCTTTTTTTTTTTAAAGTTAGTTGATCTATTTTATAAAAAAGAATGTTTTTGAAGGGTTCTTCCTTTTGTGAAAGTTGCTTCTTTTAACGTTCCTGTTTTTTTTTTTTTTTTTTAAGTTAGTTGATCTATTTTATTAAAAAGAATGTTTTTCGACATCTTTTGGTAGCAGTGAAGGATTGTTCCTTTAATGAAAGTTGCCTCTTTTATCGTTGGGGAAAAAAAAGGTAGTTGATTTTTTAGTAAAAAGGAATTTTTTTCGACATCTTTTGGTAACATTGAAGGGTTGGTTCTTTTATGAAAGTTGCTTCTTTTATCGTTGAAAACCAAAAAAAAAAAGGTGAAATGATGAAAATACCCCTGGTTACTATTGATAAATAGTGCTACAGGGTTTTGTCAAAAAAAAAGGTGAAATGACAGAAATATCCCTGGTTACTATTGATAAATAGTGCTACAGAGTTTTTTCTTTTAGATAATATAATTTTATAACAAATTCAGTTAATTTTAACAAAAAAATAAAAAATAAAAAAAATTAGGAAACGTTTTTTTTCAGACAGATAACGTGAATTGTGATTTTTTGTTCAATTAGAATGTTATTTGCCTTTCAAAAAATTTGTGTCAATTACATTGAATATAAAATTTATATTCTTAGTCTTTAAAAATGTCTTTAATAATATTTGATTCTACTTTATAAGACCATTTATAACAGTGGTGTGGATGAGGTACTGGTGTGAGTTTTTTTTATATGATGTGAAGGTGTGAGTTGAAAATATAAAGTAATGATTGTGTGAGTTTGTGATGTATGTGAGGAGTATTGTGATAATATAGACAAATATATACTTTTAGAGTGGATAAAAATGAATTAAAATAATATTTTAAAAAGATAAAATTACACAGTTGGTCCTTAATGTCTGGTGCAAATTACATCAATTGACCTTAGATGGCGTTTGGTTTGAGAATTTCAATTACTGAAAATCCAGAAAGATTTAAAATCTTAAGATTTGAAATCCCATAATCTGTTTGCTTGAAGGATTTAAAATTCCACGATATGCAATCTAATCAAAATAAGTTTTTTTTCACATTAATATTAAAGTAACAAAGAAAATCTAAAAAGTTGTTACATTAACATTAACATTCATATTAAATAATACTAATCTATAGTATACATTAAATCTCTAACATGTTGATGTCATAAATAAGAATTATTCAAGTTAAAAAAAAAAAAAAACTAAAAATAAAGAGACAAATTCTAAGACCCACATGATTATGTCATTATAATAATTAGTTGTATTTAAAAAAATATTAACATGTTAATTGTAAAATATATGAAGAATTATGTACAACTTTATGGTAAAACACTTTCATGACCATATGTACAATATTTGAACAATTATGTACAATCTTATGATAAACACCCACATAATGTAACGTCCTCCAGATAGGGTCTGGAAGAAACGTCACTAATATCAAATAAACCAACATATTATAATATACGAGAACAATACTACATGATAAAATCAAACTTTATTTAGAGTACGCAGCGGAAAATGAAATGTCGTTACAAGAATTGAAATTACAATAAAGTAAATGTTTCAAATGCAAGAATAGTAAATGCGATATCTCTTGTTCCTAAGTTCAAGTAGCATCACATAAGCAGTAAGTAAGTAAGCTTGAATCAATCAGCACCTGAGACAAACATGCTAAAGTGTCAACCAAAAAGGTTGAGTGAAATCATAGGTTTAACAAAAGTAGTTATCGTTGTTTTTAGACCACAAGATTTAGATTGTAAAGTTGATCTCCCGCAGGATCAAAAAGTTATGTCAATGCGTGATATTTAGACTAAACGTTCAAGTTTGCCCCAAAGACAAGTTGTAGTTTATATTTGTCGGTTTAATTTCATTATTAATTAATACAAAGACTTAGTCAAATGTATCGGGGATGTTACTCCTGATAGGCCTACCCCCAATAATTAAGCATGCATTCAACGAGCAATTAAAAATATCACTGTATGGACTTAGTCGGACATAGCCGGGTATAGCATAGTTTAGTGGTTTGGTACTTGTGTCTAAGTTGTAAAATGTAAAAACAGCATGTGTCTCACCCCAATAAATGTAAGTAAGTTTGCTAGCAATAAAGAGTGGGGCTATAAATTCACCTTAGTAAGTAGAGAGAGAGTTATTCCTCGGAATAGAAAGTTGGATGAGTGAGTAGAAAAGTCAACCTATTGACATTTAAGAGTAGTAAGTGTTTTTGCCCAAGTTTAAGTAGATGTTTAAGTATGATAGTGTTGTAAGTATAGTTCGTTTTACTAAGTTTCCTTTCCTAGTAAGTTTCTATTTTTAGAAAGTTTCCACTTTTAGTAGATTTCTTATCTTAGTAAGTTTCTATAACTAGAAAGTTTCTACTTTAAGAGTGTTTTCCATTTTAGGATACTTGTCGTATTAGATAAGCTTCCAATCACCCATTTCCCTTCGAATGGCCATTTCAGGTCTAGGGGCTTGAGCTATAGGATCCTTTAAATCGGAAATCCAAATCCTTCCATCTAGAGTTTCGTAGAAACCATTCGTCAAGAAAGTTCGAAGATCTATACATCTCTAATACATATCCCAAAATATTTTTATGTGTAGGTTATAGGTTATAGGTGTTAGTAATAGTAATAGTGTATACATGTTAATTAATAGTATAAGTAGTATTAGGGTTTCATTAATTAGGGTTAGTTAATTAAAGTAGTATTTTAATGATTAGGGTTTAGGGTTTTGAGGATCTAAATAATATGAATGTTAAGATCATGCACGAATATGATTATGAATATAAACATGAATTGAAAGAAAGATTTAAAAGCTTTAAGATTTTGGATCATACCTTGTTAATAATGATGAAGATTAACAAGAAACAAGAAGAAAACTTGGTGATGAAGATCAAATAACCCAAATAATGAAGAACACGCTTGAAAATCTTGATGAACACGAAGAACAAGCTTGAAGATCCGAATACCACAAGAGAGGGAGAGGGAGAGATTGTTTTGGAGAGAGGATTTTGGTGTGATTTGTGAATGAGAAACTAGGAGTCTAGTATAATAACCCTCATATTTCCATACTTGAATTGACTAATTTGCCTATAGGGTTGTTATCCATACGTAATATATAATTAAATTCGACGTTGATCAAATATTTATTTTTAGTCGACACTTTTTGTTAACTAAAGTTTACACTAATTATATAAAATAACTTTAGTTAATATTAATATTAATGCGTATTATATTTAAAACTATATGTAACATAATTATTAATTAAATGATAAGTTATTTTAATCATTATATATATTTTTAGCTTATAAAAAAAATAAAAATAAAAAGAAATAAATTTTTTTTATAAATTAAATAATGAGCCCATGAATTTTGACTAAATATTTTCAAAAACAAAAACTTATTAAAAACATTTTTAACATGTTTTTATTATTTTGTCAAAATTGGCACCTTTATTTTATAATTTTTTTTTCTTTTCACCAACCATTTTTTACCTATAAATACATGGCTCCTCATTCATTTTTTCTTGCCAAACACAAAAACTTAAGTTATTCTCTCAAAACCTTGAAGAAAATTTGAGGTACTTTCTATGTTTATTAATTTTTTTTCAATATTGTCATTTATATTTATATTTATTGTATATTCTTTGTAAAATTCGAAATTAATTATGTTTATATGTTATAATTAGTATTATAAGTGTTATGATGCATAAAAATGATTTTTATAATTTATGGAATATTATTTATAATTAAATACGAATTATGTAGTGTTTAAACATAAAAACAATGTAAAATTCGTAATAAATACTTTTAACCAAAAATAAAATATATATAATTTTTTATGAGTTTTTAAAACTTATATAGATCTGAAAAAATTATAAAAATAATTACTTGGGTCGAATTGGTATTTATTATATAATTAAACTCTATTATTATGTAATTTGAAGGTAAATTAAGAATAAATATAAAATAAAAAAAAATATTTTTTTAAATATTTTTCTACAGGTTATTAGACTGATAGAAACTTATAAAAATTATAAAAATAATTATTTGGGTTTATTTAGTAATTACGAAGAATTAAAATTTTTTTGTGAATACATTAAGGGTAAAAATAAAAATAAATACAAAAATATAATAAAAACATTTTCTTAAATTTTTCTACTAATCTATATGATTAACTAAGACTATAAAAATTATGTATGTAATTTTTAGATATTTAATTTATTATTTAGACATTTTTGAATAATGTTCGATTAATAAAACACTATTATTTTTGAAGTAATTTAGGTATTTATTTAAAGGTAATTATATTTAATATATATAAGACATACTAAGGTATAATAACTAAATATTAAATAAAACTTAGGTTATATTATCACATATATAATTATTAAGTACATTAATAATTCGTTGTGTGTATACACCTAAAGTGAAGGTTAATCAAAGATAATGTATAATTCATGTGAACTTCATCGCTACTCATGGTCGTAAGTGAATGATGTCTAGGTTGCCATTTATGGGTAAGCTTGTGGATCTCGAATGCCATGACTTAGATTCTGGTCAAGAATCCTGGGCCCCCGGTTACATCTGGTCATTCCTGACTTATTTGATAGCAACGAAGTTTGAGTAAAGTTATACAACGTCTTGCTAAAGATTAACCCGAACTTTCTAAAATTGGAAAATTACTATAAGTGGAAACTTTCCATAAATAGTAACCTTCCGAAAATGGAAATTCTTTAGTGAACCACTACTATCAATATAGTACTATATACTATTGTCTGATAGGCAATGTCTGATCATACGTTCTATCTCTAGGTTAAGATCTCGGTCACGTTCTTCCGTTCAATTCTTTCGTGTGCTACTAAGGTGATTTTCATAGCCCCACTTTTACTGTTTACTTAACTATTTATAACTTTTGGAGTGAGACACATGCTTGCTTTATAACTGTTTTACGCTTAGACACAAGTACTAAATTGTTAACTATGCTGTCATGCTTTGATTCATGCTAAATCCCTACCGTAATATCGTTAATTGCTACGTTTAAATGCAAACTTAATTATTGTGAGTAGGCCTATTGAGAGTAACGTCTCTAACCATTCGACCGTTGGTCTTTGGTTACATAATAATGATTCCACGACACTGACAGTACAAGGTGTCATAGGGTAAACTTGTTTAGTAGCGATATTACAAAATGCAGCAACACTTTTAGATTGATATTTCTATATCAATCAACTTTAAACTAAATCTTGTGGTCTAAAACTTTGGATATTATTTATAAACCTGTGAATTTCACTCAACCTTTTTGGTTGACACTTTAAGCATGTTTTGTCTCAGGTGATGATTGGGCTAGCTGTTTGCAACTTTGTGATGATAGGTTTGATGCTTGCATGGAGTCCACATCGCATATTATATTTTAGTTCATAAACATTTATTTTACGTTTTAATAATAATGTAAACATGTATTACTGCTTCCGCTGTTTTATTAACAAAGGTTTTATTTAAAAAGTCTCATATAGAGTCGTTCTCGTTTATACAACTGTGTTATGATATGATTGGTCACAATTACCCCTGGTCCATTTTGGGGGGTGTGACAGATTGGTATCAGAGCAGGTTGTTGTAGAGAACCAGAATTGCATCTTATGTGTGCCTTATACAATTAGGTACCTTAGCAATGTAGGACTACAACTTCTTTTGACTATAGTGCCTTTAATTGTTGCCTTTAACTGTTAAATGCTACACTATACTTTAGAAACTTTACTTATCTTAGAATGTCGAGCCAATCTAAGAACTCTGCTCATTCTCCTAAGTAGTATTCAATTCTGCCACCACATTTAAATGCGACACCGTTCTCGACATTCCTATGTCATTTATCATGGTTTTGTGTATTACATATGTATTACATGAAATGTTATCCATGATTTTTGAAACTCCTATATTTGTTACTATTCATACTCAAACGTATATAACCTCCTTGTTATATCACGTACCTATATGCTTTATGTCTTTATGCATCGGTTTGTGAACCAGAAAATGTCATTGAGTTATCTCAAAGACATTATAATGTCATCACTACTCATATTCATTACTTTTAAATCTTTGATTTCTCGTTATTTTTTTATCATTGAATTTTCTTGACGGATGGCGTCTACGAAACTCTAGAATGGAAGGGTTTGGATTACCGATTTAAAGGATCCTATAGCTCAAGCCCCTAGACCTGAATAGGCCATTACGAATTGAAAGTCTTTAATTGAAAGATTGTCGGATTACATACTTATCATTTTATGATCTCGACACGTCATACTGCTATTATTGGATTATAGACACATCATATCTTATTATATCATATCATATCTATCTTAATAAACTTTGTCTAACACTTTTCCTATATTTCCTCCGTAAATTACGGAAATCTTTTTGCTATATATACGTATATCAAGAAGACAAATATATCATTCAATATTCAACACTCATCTCATAACAAAATCCCTTATTCCGATCAGATAATATGGATTTCTCACTTGATTCCCCGAACTCCTCGAGCTCCAATGGCAGCGTAACCGGAATGAACCAATCAATTAGTCATCATCTATTTTGGATGAATTGGGGAGGGGTTCGTAGTAAACTTAATCAATGGAGACAAGAAGAAGGTGATCCCTTCCACCAACCGAATTCACCTCTTGGTGAAGAACCTGAAGCACTTACCGGCGAACCCTTTCGGAACACTATTTTTACCCTCATTTCCAGGGTATCCAGTCACGAATATATAATATCTAAAATTCTAGATCTTATTCATCCACTTATCCGAACCGCCAATCACCCCGGAATAATAGAAGAAGTCAATGAGCTTCGCGCTCGAGTGGTGGCTCTGGAGAATATGGTGCGAAACCTACGAGCACCAGCAGCATAACCAGCATCACCACCAGTACCAACAACATCACCACCAACAGCATCAGCTTCACCAACAACAAACACCATAATCTGTACCTCGGATATCAACATCATACGCCCCATAGATACCAAGGAATATTAGTAATAATGAGTTAAGATGTATTGACTCATTCTTCCTGAAAATTATATATGTATACTTTATATATATATATATATATATATATATATATATATATATATATATATGGTTTGGAACAATAATAAATCTTTTCGTATTAAGCTATTACGTGTGAATCTTAACTAGTATGTACTACTTGGTTAATTCATATCACTAATATGCTATGATGTACATCCCTCGTTAATGACTTAACAATCGTTAATCACTGTTTCATCACAATAAACTCCATTTCATAATAAACTAAGTGTATTATTCAAATACATGTTTGATTTTACACTTCCATTTTCGATGTACTCAAAACTTTCTAGAAAACATTATTCGTGCCTTGTGAATTTCACAAGAAATCCACGAGCACCAACATCATATACCGAGATATATCAATAACAATGAACAATGAAGTATTGATTCATAACTTCATTAGCGAAATATTTCGCGACAATTATTAAATCTCTAAGGTTTTGGAGATTATTAATTCTCATTTCAACCGTAAATCAAATGAGATTTAAATTATATTAACTCATTAAATTCATGATTACATCTGAAAGAAAATATATATGTACGTATATTTTCATAAAGATTGTAATTAAATATTCTGTTGTACAAACTGTTGACGGTGAAAATATTTTAACGGGTAGGTAATACCCGAGAAATATTTATATCTCACATTAATATGTTACACCGTACATTCTTCAATTCTGATTCAACAGTCATTAACTATACTACTTACATCCACATATGTATCCGTTCACTAAAGAACAACCATTTTCATACAAATTCAAATACATATTCTGATTTTGACATATCGGAATTTAAGTAAAACTTTAGCAAGTGTTATCTTCTTAAAGATCACTACATTCATGAATTATATTCATTCGTATTCTATGATGAATTATCACATCAAACCACCGAACTTACCATTCCTTACTTTTGAAAATCACAAACATTTCTTCGTCAACTGTTAGATCCATTGATGGATGCATCTTAGGCTTAAACACTTCAAATTCAAAATTTTTGAAAACATCCTTTGAATCTTGACGATCACAATCAGCGTTCAATCATCTAAAAATGAAATTTCTTGAAACCATCTCAGATTGATAACCGACGATTCAAATATGGCTGCATTAAATGCAGAGGAAACAGCAAAATTGTAGATGGCCTAAATGGCCAGGAGTTTGATGATAAAGAATGGGGTATTGGGAACGCTCGATAGAAAATTTGGTGCTGAAAAACGGATTGAGCAAACCATGAAGGAGACCATGGACAAATCACAAGGATTAAACCTGTAATCAAAGAATCTAGATGATTCGATTTATGATGAAAATCACAAAAGATCTCCTTACGCATTCTAAATCCTTACAGAAGAATTTTTCTCGTTATCATTTGATCTTAGAAAATTCTAAGATATCATCGTATCTTTCGTTATAAATATCCTCCATAAATCTGAAGATACATTCATAACTACTCTTGTCCGAAATTATTTATCACTTCGCACTTTATGTGTTACATAATAAAAGAAGCTGTTTTAGTTTCTATATTTCTATAACATACAAGTTTAAATTTTGAATGATTTGAGGTAGTGTTGGGAATTGAAGCATGAGTTAGTATAATAAAATGACGTCAGGCCAACGTGATTATATTACAGTAAGTCATGCTAAATTTTTAATGGGAGATGATGATTCATAGACTTTATAATCATCATTTGTCATGTTACACGACTCTTACATTCTACTTAATCTCTGAACATATCAAGAACATATATTCTTGATAGTTCTATCCTCAGTAATTCTGGTAATTTACCAAATCAAATCGTGATATTATGCTTAGAACATTAGGTTCATTCGAAACTTCATACCTACAAATTCTGGACCATTACTCGCTTAACTTAGAGTCGAGAGCAGAATAAAAAGGTAAAGAGCTCCGACATATAAGGGAAAATACAAAGCCCGATAACAACACAGAAATTACAAATCGTGTATATCAATGCGTATAGCAACATAAAGACACGGGAGAATTAAAAACACTATAACCCCAAGAGCATAGTAGAAGTAAACAGATTCCTCTGGTGGTAAAAGAAAAAGAAGCATGACTGCATATATGGTCAATATAATAACAAGTATCAATACGGGATTGAGCATATTAACAAATCTTTTGGAAGTATGAATCTAGGAAGAAAGTATAGAAGTGGTGAAGATAATGAAACGGAAGAAGCTAATTTATAGCAAAATTTCCAAACACAGCAATCGAGGCAATTCACCGCATTTAATCAAAGAAATCCCAAAATTCCGTAAATACCGGAGAATCAAATCTTATAGATTACGAAGATTTCCTTTAATCCCTTGAATTCCGGAAATCAATCGTGACTACGTCAAAAGTTAAGGCGAACATTTAATTTACTCATTCACTCTTTTACGATAGCTTCGTTTATACTCTTCCTATAATCGAATCGTTTTATCCATATTATTCAATAGTGATAAAACTTTATTCTTTAACTTATATTCATCATTACAATATTCTTGTTGTACACAATGATGATCTCTATCAAACTTCATGACTATAATTTTCATGAACTACTCTCTGCTTTGTCTACCCTAATATTGTGGCATAACCACTCAAGGTTTTAAATGAGCTCGATATTATTCATAACACATTTTATATATCCAATTTACTGAAATGACTTGTATAACATCATCATTTTGAATGATCTCCGCATTAATAATAAAATGCACTTCGTAGATGAACTTGTAGAAATTATGGTTTGTATGATTTTAATTCTTGAAACAGAACAATATTCTATCCGTTGGAATTCACGCAAGGCCCCGAGCATACCTGGGAACGTGAAAACCAAATAAAATGTAGATATCCTCGTCTATGTACGAACAACGCCGATTGATGGCAACAACTAAATTTCGGGACGAAATTTCTTTTAACGGGTAGGTACTATAACAACCCTCATATTTCCATACTTGAATTGACTAATTTGCCTATAGGGTTGTTATCCATACGTAATATATAATTAAATTCGACGTTGATCAAATATTTATTTTTAGTCGACACTTTTTGTTAACTAAAGTTTACACTAATTATATAAAATAACTTTAGTTAATATTAATATTAATGCGTATTATATTTAAAACTATATGTAACATAATTATTAATTAAATGATAAGTTATTTTAATCATTATATATATTTTTAGCTTATAAAAAAATAAAAATAAAAAGAAATAAATTTTTTTTATAAATTAAATAATGAGCCCATGAATTTTGACTAAATATTTTCAAAAACAAAAACTTATTAAAAACATTTTTAACATGTTTTTATTATTTTGTCAAAATTGGCACCTTTATTTTATTATTTTTTTTTCTTTTCACCAACCATTTTTTACCTATAAATACATGGCTCCTCATTCATTTTTTCTTGCCAAACACAAAAACTTAAGTTATTCTCTCAAAACCTTGAAGAAAATTTGAGGTACTTTCTATGTTTATTAATTTTTTTTCAATATTGTCATTTATATTTATATTTATTGTATATTCTTTGTAAAATTTGAAATTAATTATGTTTATATGTTATAATTAGTATTATAAGTGTTATGATGCATAAAAATAATTTTTATAATTTATGGAATATTATTTATAATTAAATACGAATTATGTAGTGTTTAAACATAAAAACAATGTAAAATTCGTAATAAATACTTTTAACCAAAAATAAAATATATATAATTTTTTTATGAGTTTTTAAAACTTATATAGATCTGAAAAAATTATAAAAATAATTACTTGGGTCGAATTGGTATTTATTATATAATTAAACTCTATTATTATGTAATTTGAAGGTAAATTAAGAATAAATATAAAATAAAAAAAATATTTTTTAAAATATTTTTCTACAGGTTATTAGACTGATAGAAACTTATAAAAATTATAAAAATAATTATTTGGGTTTATTTAGTAATTACGTAGAATTAAAATTTTTTTGTGAATACATTAAGGGTAAAAATAAAAATAAATACAAAAATATAATAAAAACGTTTTCTTAAATTTTTCTACTAATCTATATGATTAACTAAGACTATAAAAATTATGTATGTAATTTTTAGATATTTAATTTATTATTTAGACATTTTTGAATAATGTTCGATTAATAAAACACTATTATTTTTGAAGTAATTTAGGTATTTATTTAAAGGTAATTATATTTAATATATATAAGACATACTAAGGTATAATAACTAAATATTAAATAAAACTTAGGTTATATTATCACATATATAATTATTAAGTACATTAATAATTCGTTGTGTGTATACACCTAAAGTGAAGGTTAATCAAAGATAATGTATAATTCATGTGAACTTCATCGCTACTCATGGTCGTAAGTGAATGATGTCTAGGTTGCCATTTATGGGTAAGCTTGTGGATCTCGAATGCCATGACTTAGATTCTGGTCAAGAATCCTGGGCCCCCGGTTACATCTGGTCATTCCTGACTTATTTGATAGCAACGAAGTTTGAGTAAAGTTATACAACGTCTTGCTAAAGATTAACCCGAACTTTCTAAAATTGGAAAATTACTATAAGTGGAAACTTTCCATAAATAGTAACCTTCCGAAAATGGAAATTCTTTAGTGAACCACTACTATCAATATAGTACTATATACTATTGTCTGATAGGCAATGTCTGATCATACGTTCTATCTCTAGGTTAAGATCTCGGTCACGTTCTTCCGTTCAATTCTTTCGTGTGCTACTAAGGTGATTTTCATAGCCCCACTTTTACTGTTTACTTAACTATTTATAACTTTTGGAGTGAGACACATGCTTGCTTTATAACTGTTTTACGCTTAGACACAAGTACTAAATTGTTAACTATGCTGTCATGCTTTGATTCATGCTAAATCCCTACCGTAATATCGTTAATTGCTACGTTTAAATGCAAACTTAATTATTGTGAGTAGGCCTATTGAGAGTAACGTCTCTAACCATTCGACCGTTGGTCTTTGGTTACATAATAATGATTCCACGACACTGACAGTACAAGGTGTCATAGGGTAAACTTGTTTAGTAGCGATATTACAAAATGCAGCAACACTTTTAGATTGATATTTCTATATCAATCAACTTTAAACTAAATCTTGTGGTCTAAAACTTTGGATATTATTTATAAACCTGTGAATTTCACTCAACCTTTTTGGTTGACACTTTAAGCATGTTTTGTCTCAGGTGATGATTGGGCTAGCTGTTTGCAACTTTGTGATGATAGGTTTGATGCTTGCATGGAGTCCACATCGCATATTATATTTTAGTTCATAAACATTTATTTTACGTTTTAATAATAATGTAAACATGTATTACTGCTTCCGCTGTTTTATTAACAAAGGTTTTATTTAAAAAGTCTCATATAGAGTCGTTCTCGTTTATACAACTGTGTTATGATATGATTGGTCACAATTACCCCTGGTCCATTTTGGGGGGTGTGACATCTAGGGGTATTTATATAGTGCAAGTATTAGAGTGTTAGTTGAAACAACCCGTCCTTATCCACCTGGACGAAGTCATCAACATCTGGTCCCATTGCGAGGTACTGTCCTAAGTATGCCATGTATGAATCCATGTAATATCTTTAAAATGAGCAAATGCACAGCGGAAGATTTCTTTCATACCTGAGAATAAACATGCTTAAAAGTGTCAACCAAAAGGTTGGTGAGTTCATATGTTTATCATAACAATCATTTCAATCTATTAATAGACCACAAGATTTCAGTTTATATATATGTACACTCGCAAGTGTATAAAAGTATTCTAAGTGGTTGAGCACTTGGTAACCATACTTAACAGTTAATCAACGTCGCATATTCCATTTATTATGAAATCTCACTACACTGTACCAAGTGTAGTCACTGAAACGAAGTACTGTGCAACCGTTAAATACTGGTCGTCCATCCCGGTTGGGGTTGTCAGGCCCGATAGATCTATCAACAGGATTCGCGTTTACAATACCACATGTAAATAGTAGTTACCAAGCTACAGGGAAGTATGCCAGTGGTACAACTCAACGTAGAATATATTTTTAAGTACTTGTGTCTATTTCGTAAAGCATTCATAAAAGCAGCGCATGTATTATCAGCCCAAAAATATATATTGCAAAAGCAATTAAAAAGGGAGCAAATGAAACTCACCATACTGTATTTTGTAGTAAAAATACATATGACGAAACTGAACAATGTAAAGTTGGCCTCGGATTCACGAACCTATATCATATATATATTAGAACATATAATTATCATGTAATAATAATCAAACTAGTTTATATATATTTTATTTATTTAGTTTAGTCATATATTCGTTATTTTAAAAGTTATATATATTTATTTTGTAATTTAATATTTATACCTATAGTTATATTAATAATAAAGATAATACTACTAAAAATAAATAAAAACTCATATGTTAATAATAATAATAATAATATTTGTGATAATAATAATGTTAATGACATTAATAATAATAATACCTTTTTTAATAATAGTAATAATAATAATAATAATAATAATAATAATATCAACAATAATAATATTAATAATAAATTTGATATAGAAAACTACCTCATAAAGCTTGTAAAAAAAAATTGTCTCGAGCAAGGCTCGAACCCGAGACCTCTCGATAAACCATAGCAACACCCAGCCAGCTGATCTAACTCGCTTTTGTGACTAAATTTTCAACTTAAATTTACTTATTCCATATTAACAATCCATCTCATAAGCCCATGTTTATTCGGCCCAACTAATAACCTGCGGCCTAAATAATACTGGATCCTAGCAGTCCGTTTAAAAGTATCCAGCAGCCCGATAATTCACTAACCTGTTTTATGTTTGACAGAAAAACATTATGGCCGTCAGTTTCATGATCATCATCAATATACCTCGTCATTATATCTATCATTCCTCATAACCCTAATCGACTAATTATCATTATCCTTCCACCATGATCATGATCGTAATCAGGATCAACCTCATCATCAATACTTTGTTAACATCATCATCGACATATTTGATATATGTTATCATTTATATCATCGTGTTTGTCAACATCTCTAAACCGTATTCATCATAAACAGTTATTATCATTAATCACGTTCCTCATAATATAAAAATCAATTGAGAGTATAAAGAGGACCCCAGTCCCTAACAACTCTAACAGCTCGATCCAAGTCAAAAAGGAAAACGGTCCAAAAGTTTAATCAACTACCCCATTACTATAATCGAATAGGGTCCATTTTCTAAAGTAAGTTCACGAAAAAAAATTATTATGGTGGCCTACTAAAATCCCTCTTCATCGTGTATACAGATTTGGAAGTGGGTCTCAATTAATCAATAAAGACTTCACCTACTCCATTAAAATTTCGCATGTTGTTCTGCCAACATATTGTTTAAACGTCCCCACGATCTATCCACTATCTTTTAATTCATAAACAAAAGAAAAGGAGGGTATATAACAATCATTCTTGTCCTAGTCTGCTATCATTCGTCTTTCATCATGTATTATACCCATCCTCTTCTATCTCATCGTACATCATCATTTTTTATATTGTTCGAACGGGAAATAACGAGGCACTAGACGATGGTGTCGGTTTGGCTTTCGAACATGAACAGAAAACAGTATCTAGTAGCAACGAATATGATAGTGCAAACAAGTATAGGGTTGTTGGTGTTCGGTTATCAAACAGAAAATAGAAACAACAGTGGCGATAGGATGATGGTTTTGGTGATGGTAGAGTTTGGAAACAGAAACAATATAGCTCCGCAATTTAACCATGTTGATTGTTGTTGTGGTGTTCGGGTGATTACAACAGAAAAAGAAGAAAACGAGTAGATGATGGTTGGTTTACAGTGGCAATATAGGCGATCAAGGGTGGTAGTAGTGTGAAGAAGGTGGTGTTTGTTGGCGGTTTAAGTGGTGAAGATTGTGAAGGTGAAGTGGTTCTAGGTGGTGTCGATGGAAGGGGTTGTAGGTGGAAAATAGTTGTATCGGTTGTGAGTCGAAACAGAAATGGGTTTTGAACGAACAACAAATAAGGTGATGGTTATAGAGTGGTGCTCTTGATGGTTTCCGGTTCTTGGTTGAGAGGAAACAATTATCAAGGGTGGTGGATGTTTTGTATTGTATGTATGGATTATATATAATCTCATATTCTTAAAGCAAGTTGATAGAGAGTTGATAGAGAAAATAAAATAAATTTATTAAACGTGTAATCCCATATATGAAGAAACAAAAACAGTTGAGTTATTTTAAAAATAAAGTTCACGGATGTGCAGTATCATAATTGGATTTTTATGTTTAAGTGGATTAGATAATATAATAGAGATGGGTTAGTTTTTCTTATGTGTGTATATATCTATCATCTATGATTATCTATGTGCAGATGCATATGAATTTGAAACCAAAAACAATTATCCAAAAGTAGTCAACTTTAATAATTTAAACAGTTAACATCCAAGTTAATTTGGTTTATCGCGGGTAGTGTTTGGGTTCTACTTGAAACAGAAATGAAATAACTTAGCAACAAGTGGGTTAAAAAAAAATAGAAGGTGTAAACAATTAACATGCGTTGCATGTGTAATACAATATAACAATTGATTAAGTCAAAAGAAACAAATTAATAATGTGGATCCAGCTCACTAATTGTTCTCACTCAGTCGACATAATATCACGGAGTGATATTTCGTGCACCGTTTGTTAAAAAGTGGTGAAAAAGTGTTCGGAAATATTTCAAATTATATATATATATATATATATATATATATATATATATATATATATATATACAAGTAATTGTTCGTGAATCGTCGCGAATGGTCGATAGTCAATTGAACAGTTCAAAATTTTTGAGACTTAACCTAACAGACTTTGCTTATCGTGTCAAAGATATTAAATCGTATCGAGAGTTTAGTTTAAAATTAGTCGAAATTTTTCGGGTCGTGACAGTACCTACCCGTTAAAGAAATTCGTCCCGAAATTTGATCGAGGTCATCATGGCTAACAATAAAAATGTTTTTATGACGACTATGAATTGATAAATAGAGTTTTATCATCATTGAGTAATATGGATAAAACAATTCGATTACTTGAAGCGTATGAGTGGAGCTATCACAAAAGATCGAGATAGAGATTTAACTTTTGACGTAATCTTGGTTGAATTTCGGAATTCAAGGGATATAAAGAAAATCTTCGAAATTTAAAAGGTTTGATTCTTCGGTGAGTAAGGAAATTAAGATCTCTATAATTAAATACGGTGATCTGCCTCAGTTACTCTGTTTGATATTTTCATTATAAATTAAACTCTTCCTTTCCATTATTCTCACCATTCCTATACTTTCTTTCTCAGTTCATATATCCAAAAGATTGTAAAAATGCTTAATCCGGTTCTAATCCTTGTCCTTCTTCTGTCAATCACTTCTGTCTTCCTCCTTTTTCATCTACCACCGGAGGAATCTGCTTTCTTCTACTTCGTCCTTGGGGTTATAGTGTTCATAATTCTCCCGTGTCTTTATGTTGCGATAAACATTGATATACACGGTTTGTAATTTATGTGTTGTTATCGGGTTTTATATTCTCCCTTATATTTTGGAGCTCTTTGTCTTTTTATTCTCTTCTCGACCTTTAGTAAAGTGAGTAACGGTCCAGAATTCGTAAGTATGGAGTTTCGGATAAACATCATGTTCTAAATAAGAAAGAATGTATTAGCACGATTTGATTTGTCAAATTACCAGAATCACTGAGGATAGAACTATCAAGAATATATTTTCTTGATATGATTAGAGGTTAAGTAGAATGAAAGAGTTATGTAACATGGTTCATGATAAAGGTATGATCTGTGATCCTTTATCACATTCCATTAGAAACTCAGCATGACTTACTGTAATATAATCACGTTAGCCGGGCGTCATTATATTATACTAACACATGCTTCAATTCCCAACACTTCTCCACAATTCATTCATAATTTATACTTAGATGTTACAGAAGTTTCCAATATAATGGAATACAGAAAACACGAAGAGGTAGATAATTTCGGACAAGAATATTTATGAAAATATCCTCAGAAATATCGAAGATATTTTGATGATGTTTTGGAATTTCTAAGATCGAAGGTTGATGAAGAAAGTCTTTCCACAAGAATTTAGAATAAATAATGAGCGAGATATTTGCTAAATAGTTCATCAGATATAGAATCATCTGGATTCATTAAATACGGGTTTAGTCCTGGTGATTTGTCAACAGTCTCCTTCATGGTTTGCTCAATTCGTTTTCCGGTACCAATTTTTTTTATTGAGGGTTTCCAACACTCCATTCTTTAGTATCAAGCTTTTTGGCCATTAAGACCATCTATAGCTTTTGCTGCTTCATCAGCATTCTCAAGGTTAACGAATCTGAATTATTGGCTATCGATCTGAGGTGTTTTCAGAAATTCTGAGGGGTTTAAACGTAGATTGAAATTGTCAAAATACAAAAGATTGTTTAAGATGAAATCAAGTGGCAGACTTGAAGAATTGTTTAGTTTCATATGTTATAATCAATATTTTAATTCATTTTTAATTGTCCAATGTTGATAGTCCAATAATTGGTTTATATATATATATAATCTTAGAATTACCCCCACGACGTATTGTATACGTATTGTCTTTGCATCAACCCAGAGACGTATTGTATACGTATTGTCTTAGAATTAACTAAGACGTATTGTGTACGTATTGTCTTAGGATTTATCAAAACGTATTGTATACTTATTGTGTTAGGATGTACCAAGAATATTATTATACATATATACACTTTGTATACGTGTCCCGATATTTAAAGTGCGTAAAATAAATAATAGAATTTAAATGACGATAAATTAAATTGCGAGAATATAAATTGTGATAAATAAAATGTAACCAGTTAGCTAGGAACAGTTAGCTAGGATTTTGTTAGCGTGGATTCTTAACAAAATTTCTCATAGTTAATTTGTTTGTTTCTAACAAATTTTATTTTGTCCAATGTTTTCCTCATTATGCCACTTGTTGGATTCTGATAAGTCAAAATTCAAATATGAAATTAAAAGAAAATGGTTATTCTGTGGTGAACGGATACGCATATCTGTGGAGGTAAGTAGGATAGTAAATGACTGTTGAATCAGATTGGAAGAATGTACAGTATAACTTATTAATATGAAATCTAAATATTCCTCAGGTATTACCTACCTGTTAAAATATTTTCACCATTAACAGTTTGTACAACAGAATATCTAATTACAATCTTGATGAAAATATACTTACATATATATTTTCTTCAGATGTAATAATGGATTTGATGAGTCAATAAGATATTAATCTCATTTGATTTCCTGTTATAACGAGAATATATAATCTCTAAAACATCAGAGATTACATAATCGCCATGAAGAATGAAGATAATCGATGTAGAACAAGATGTAGAACGGTGATCATGCTTGGAGTACATATGGTGATATTGAGGCGTGTTATGTTGAGGCCTGTGTTATTGGTGGTACTGGTGCTGATGCTGGTGGTACTATTGGTGTCGGTGATGCTGCTGGTGCTTGTAAGCTGTGCACCATATTCTCTAAAGCCATTACTCGAGCGCGAAGCTCGTTGACTTCTTCTATTATTTCGGGATGATTGACGATTGGAACAATGGGATGAATAAGGTTTAGAATAGTAGATATTATGTAATCGTTGCGAGCTATTCCAGAAATGAGGGTGAAAATGGTGTTTCGGATAGGTTCGTCGGTAAGTGCTTCAGGTTCTTCGCCGAGGGTAAATAAGGTTGATGGAAAGGATTACCTTCTTCTCGTCTCCATTGTTTAAGTTTACTTCGAATCCATCAGATGAATTGGGGATGGCTGATTGATTGATTCATTCTGGTGACGCTGCTTTTGGGGCTGGAGTGGGACTCCATATCGGAATCCGAGGAACTTGAACTAGTTGTGAGTTCCATTGCGTATGATTGAATAAAGGATTTTTCGATATGAAATGATTTTCGGATATCGGATGATATTCTAATTATATAGAATACTTATACATAGTACAGAAGATCCCGTAGATTACGAAGGGATTTAAGGAAACGTGTCAGATAAAGTCTACAGTAACAGATATGCTAAGATATGAATTTATCTGTACACTATCTATCAAATAAGTGCAGGAAGTCGTGTCTAGACTTAGGAATGATAAGCAGGTAATTTTCCACTAGGAATGATAAACAATACTTATAATATGCAGCTAAGGTCGAATTCCAAACTTGCTAATGCATCCTAACAACTATCAGTTAGACACTCTAATGCAAGACCTGATTCGCTAGGACCAATGTTCTGATACCACATGAAACAACCCGTCCTTATTATGACGACCCGGGAATTTCCGACTAAATTTAAACTTAATCTTGATATGATTTCGACACGATAAGCAAAGTCTGTAATGTAGAGTCTCAAAATTTTTGAACTATTTACATGGATTCATTTAACCTGCGACTATTCCCGACGATTCACGAACAATTGTGTGTAAATAAAAATGTAATTATATATATTCATATATAAAATTTATTTATGATTTAAATGAATTATTATTTTTTTTATTATCATTTTATAATATTATTACTATTATTTAGTTATTTTTAGGATTATAATTAATATAATTATTATTAGTACATTTACTATTAATATTTATTAAAAATAATTATAGAGAATCAAAATCAGTTACATATATCCCTCAAAACTATTTGTGATTTTGTAATTGTCGGATGTTGTTACAAGTCCATTTCAATCTTGAATACAGAACAAAAACTCTTTCATTATATAGGCACCTGCATTTTGAGAAAGAACCAAACCAACAAAATTCATGAAATAAAGCTCGACACCTCTGTTCTTCATCTTTTTAACCATATTTTGATTTCAAATGAATTTCCAAAATGTAATAATGCTGTCTTGTTAGGAATCGTCTATCTAAACTATCTGTAAGTTTTCAATCTTCAATTCTTTCTATCAATTTCTAATTTGAGAGTCAAAGTTTTGGTTTTCAAAGTCAACTAAGTGTTCTTGAATCAAATTCGAGTTTGTTTTGATATCTCCAGTTAATTTGATGATCCATAAAGATTATAGGAATGATTTGCAACACAATTCATGTTGTAATCATAACCTATAACACTCTTAATCTAAAAATCAATTTTTGAGTTCTTGAGTTCTTCACAGTAATATACACTAACGTAAATTCGAAACAAATTTCAAAAACTAAAAATGCAGAGTTGTTAGGAATCATTTACTTAAACTTCCTGCAAAATCTCAAGTTCCAATTCTTAATAACGAATTCGAATTTGCGAGTCAAAGTTAAATTGTCAAAAGTCAACTATTTTGTTCTTGGAGAAATTAGAGCTTGTTTTGATGTTTTAAGTTCAATTGACGATTTCAATAGTTTTTAGGAATGATTTGAAACATGTTTCATGTTGTAAAGATTGTCCAAAACGAACTCAAAATTGAAAACAAATTTTTTTTTCTTGGCTACGCGCAAGCAGTAGGATTTTCTTTTGTTTTTTTCTCATTTTTTTTTATATCATGAACACATTTTTTTTGTTTCATGTTGTTTTCAAGTAATAAATGAAAATCCGAATTCGTTATTTTGATTTTTGAAGTTCTATGGTTGAATGGATTTAAGGTAGAAGATGAAGAAGATGAGTCAAGTTGAAATAGATAATATATATATATATATATATATATATATATATATATATATATATATATATATATATATATATATATATATATATATATATATATATTTGGGTTGATACTAAATAAGAAAGACATGAATGGCAGAATGGTTAAGGGTGTTTGTGGGTGAGCGAGAGGTCTCGGGTTCAAATCCGATTCGGGACATCTTTTTAGAAAGACTTTTGAAGGTAGATTTCATTACCAAAATTATTATTATTATTATTGTTGTTATTGTTACTAAAATTATAATTTTTATCATTATCATTATTACTAATATATGTATTATTACTATTATTATGATTAGGATTATTATTATTATCAAAATAACACAAACTATTATTATTATTATTATTATTATTATTATTATTATTATTATTATTATTATTATTATTATTATTATTATTATTATTATTAATATTAGTATTAGTATCATTATGTACTTATTAGTATTATTAAAATCATTTTTAAATATATATATATACAAAATAAATATATATAACACATAATTTAAGATATAATATAAGTATACGTTTTTAAATGTAATTTAGTATAAATTCTATATAACTACAAATACATAAATAATATATAGTAATAAATGAAATGATGTGATTTCCATTATATGTGTTAATAGATATATAAATGATATAGGTTCGTGAATCCAAGGTCAACCCTACACTTGTTCAATGTCGTCATATGTATTTTTACTACAAATACAGTATGGTGAGTTTCATCACTCCCTTTTTAAATGCTTTTGCAATATATATTTTTGGGACTGAGAATGCTTGCGCTTTTATAAATGTTTTACGAAATAGACACAAGTAATCGAAACTACATTATATGGTTGAGTGATCGAAATCGAATATACCCCTTTTTATTAAGTCTGGTAATCTAAGAATTAGGGAACAGACACCCTAATTGACGCGAACTCTAAAGATAGATCTATCGGGCCCAACAAGCCCCATCCAAAGTACCGGATGCTTTAGTACTTCGAAATTTATATCATGTCCGAAGGAGGATCCCGGAATGATGGGGATATTCTTATATACATATTGTGAATGTCAGTTACCAGGTGTTCAATCCATATGAATGATATTTTTGTCTCTATGCATGGGACGTATGATTATGAGAAATGGAAGTATGAAATATTGTGGTCTATTAAAATTATGAAATGATTATTTATGTTAAACTAATGAACTCACCAACCTTTTGGTTGACACTTTAAAGCATGTTTATTCTCAGGTACGAAAGAAATCTTCCGCTGTGCATTTGCTCATCTTAGAGATATTACTTGGAATCATTCATGACATATTTCAAAAGACGTTGTATTCGAGTCGTTGAGTTCATCAAGATTATTATTAAGTCTATTATAGTAAGATATATTACAAAATGGTATGCATGTTGTCAACTTTCGATGAAATGAAAGATTGTCTTTTCAAAAACGAATGCAATGTTTGTAAAATGTATCATATAGAGGTCAAATACCTCGCGATGTAATCAACTGTTGTGAATTGTTTATAATCGATATGGACTTCGTCCGAATGGATTAGGAAGGGTCGCTTCAGTTGGTATCAGAGCAGTGGTCTTAGCGAACCAGGTCTTACATTAGTGTGTCTAAGTGATAGTCATTAGTATGCATTAGTGAGTCTGGACTTCGACCGTGTCTGCATGTCAAAAGTTTTGCTTATCATTTTTTGTCGGAAATCATCTATTTATCACCCTTAGGAAATTACCTGCTTATCATTCTTAGTCTAGACACATCTTACTGCAATGATTGCATGAATAGTGTATAGACAAAATTCGTATCTTAGCGTATCTGCTAATTCATATCTTAGCATATCTTGTACTGTAGACTTTGTCTGACAACTTCCGTAGATTCCTCCGTAACATATGGGATTTTAGTATTGTATATGCATATGTGAATTATGTATTGCAGGGTACTAATCTACATCCTATAATCTGTTTCTTATCGAAAATACTTCATCTGATCGTACGAGATGAATCCCTCAACCAGTTCGAGTCCCTCAGACTTCGATAGCTAATCCGATAGTTATTCCGACAGCTATTCCGACATGGATGTTCACTTAAGCTCCGGAGGTAACGTCACCAGAATGAATCAACCAATCAATCATCTCCAATTCATCTGATGGGTTCGTAGTCGACTTAACCGATGGAGACGAGAGGAAGGCGATCCTTTCCACCCACCAACCGAATTTACCTCTTGGCAATGAACCTGAAGCACTTACCGGCGAACCAGTCTGAAACACCATTTTCACCCCCATTTCCCGAATATCTCACCACGATTGTATTCTATCTAAAATTCTAAACCTTATTCATCCGCTCGTACCGATCGACAATCATCCCAGAATAATAGAAGAAGTCAACGAACTTCGCGCTCGAGTAATCAATCTGGAGAATATGGTGCAAAAATTACCAAGCTTCAACAACATCACCGGCACCAACAGTACCATCAATAACAACACCAGTGCCATCAACAACCCCTGCCTCGACGTCTCATTCTATACCTTGAGTACAATTATCGTTCTACGTATCGTTCTACATCATTTATCTTCGTTCGACATGGCGATTATGTAATCTCTAATGTTTTAGAGATTATATATTCTTGTTCCAACGGTAAATCAAATGAGTTTAATATCATATTGACTCATTAAATCCATGATTACATCTGAAGAAAATATATATGTATATATATTTTCATAAAGATTGTAACTAAAAATTCTTGTGTACAAACTGTTAATGGTGAAAATATTTTAACGGGTAGGTAATACCCGAGGAATATTTAGATTTCACATTAATAAGTTACACTGTACATTCTCCGAATCTAATTCAACAGTCGTTTACTATCCTACTTACGTCCACCGATATACAAATCCGTTCACCACAGAATAACCATATTCATCCAATTTCATATTTGGATTTTGATTTATCAAAAATCAAGTGGCATAATGAAGGAAACATTTGACAAAATAAAATTTGTTAGAAATAAACAAATGAACTATTAGAAATTTTGTTAAGAATCCACGCTAACTGTTCCTAACTAATTGTTCCCAGCTAACTGATTACACTTTATTTATCACAATTTAATTATCGTAATTTACATTCTCGCAATTTTATTTATCGTCATTTAATTTCTGTTATTTATTTTTACGCACTTTAAATATCGAGACACGTATACAAGGTTTTGACATATCATATCGACCCAGCTATATATATTATTTAGAATAACCATAGACACTCTATATGCAGTAATGCGGGAGTTAGCTATACAGGGTTGAGGTTGATTCTATAATAATATATATACTTTGAGTTGTGATCGAGTCTGAGAAGTATACGGGTCACGACACGTATTAATTAATTCGAATATTATATAGTAAACTATATATGAATTATTATTTGTACACTGCTAACTGTGGACTATCAACATTGGACAACTAAAATGAATTAAAATATTGATTATAACATATGAAACTAAACATTTCTTCAAGTTTGCCACCTGGTCTCATCTTAAACCTCATTTGTATCTTGACGATTACAGTCTGCGTTCAAACCTTTCATGATTCTTGAAAACACCTCAATCGATAGGATAAATCAACCGCACTTCATCTACGGAAGAAAAGATTTATGCATATAGTTATGCACCTAAGAAACTCTCGGCAATTGAGTAAAATTTTAACACGTAGCCGCGTCAGATCCTTTGGCATTTATTAGCAAAAATAACTTTGCGATCCCTTTTCAAAGTAGCCAATTTTGTCACAGCTCCAGCAGGTCAACTTTGACTTTTCATTCGAAGTAACCTTACTATAAATCCTGATATATACGATTACCCTTTTGATACCGGAGAATTCTTTTATATTCCACCATATTACCAGCAGACGTACCAGCAACCTTGTTGCTTCTTGGCTTAAATCTCTCTGAAAAATCATTATATTTATTCATTGAAACCCTATCATATACTCATCCTCATCTTGTAACGAGAACTGCCATACCAATTACCGGGAATCAGCAATCAGTACTTTGAAAACTCACAGCATATCTACATCAACAGTTATATGTATGACATTTATCTCTTAGAATTATGATCTCTCATTCTGAAATTCTGAAAAGCACTCAGTCACAAATCAATACTCTGAATATTGAAAAAGCTGAATGAAACAGCAGAAACCATATACAACCATAAACGCCCTTAATCATCGGAAGTTTGATGATAAAGAATAGTATGTTGGAAAAGCTCAGAAAAGTTAGAACTGGAAAACTGATTGAGCAAACTACGAAGGAGTCTTTGAACAAATCACAAGAACTAAGCTTGCACATTAAGAATCCTGATGATTCTGTTTCTGATGAAATCTTTAGCGAATACCTTGCTTCTGACTCCAAACTCTCGCGGATAAATTTTCTTCACCACCCTTCGATATTAGAAATTCCAAGATATCATCGTATCTTTCATTATAAATATCCTCTATATTTCTGAAGATATTTTCATAACTATTCTAATCTGAAATCATTAATCTCTTCGTGCTATCAGTGTTACATCATATAGAAACTGTTAGTTTCTATATTCTGTAGACTTTTGAGCTTAAAATATGAATGTTATTGAAGTAATGTTCGGAATCGAAGCATAAGTTAGTATACTATAATGACACTTGATCAACGTGATTATATTACAATAAGTCATGCTGAGTTTCTAAATGGAACATGATGATTCACATATCATAACGTCATCATGTGCCATGTTACACGACTCTTACGTTCTGTCTAATCTATAAACATATTAAGAACATATTTTTCTTGATAGTCCTATCTTTCCTTGAATTCTGGTAATTTAACAAATCAAATTGTGCTATTACCATTTCTTTCTTAGGACACTAACAATGTTCATTCTGAAATTTATATCTGCGAATTCTGGACCATTACAAGAGATGCACAATCGCAAGAAGAAGAAGAAACGAAGGGACAAAGCTCCGAAATATAAATTGGAGTATAAATCGCAGCAAATAAGGGGGGAATTATTAACTGTAGATGACAGTGATTATAGGAGACAGGAATAGGGACATTGAAATATAAGGAAGAATATAAAGCCCAACAACAACACCGAAATTACAAACTGTGGATATCAGTGCGTATAGCAATATAAAGACACGGGAGGATTATAAATACAATAATCCCTAGAGCATAGTAGAAATAAACAGATTCATCTTGTGGAAGTTGGAAAAGGAGAATGAATGTTACGACAGTCAGGATAAGGACAAGGATTAGAATTGGATTAAGCATTTTCACAATCTTTTGGATTTGGGAATTGAGTATAGAAGTGGTGAAAACTAATGGAACAGAAAAGGTAAATTTATAATGGAAATATCAGATGTAGTAATCAGGACAAATCGTTGCATTTAATTATAGAGATCTTAATTTCCTTATTCGCCAAATAATCAAATCTTTTATATTTCGAAGATTTTCTTTATATCCCTTGAATTCCGGAATTTAATCAAGACGACGTCAAAAGTTAAGACAAACTTTATTTTCTAAATTCAACCCTGACTCTGTCAAAAGTTAAGATGAATCTTTACTTTCCTATTTCACTCTTTGGTGATAACTTCATTCGTGCTCTCCGAATAATCGAATTATTTTATCTGTATTATGCAATAATGATAAAACTCTATTTATCAGCTCATATTCGTTTGGAAAACATATTTATCGTTAGCCATGACGACCTCACTCAAATTTCGGGATGAAATTTCTTTAACGGGTAGGTACTGTGACAACCCGGGAATTTCCGCCTTAATTTAAACTTAATCTTGATATGATTTCGACACGATAAGCAAAGTCTGTAATGTAGAGTCTCAAAATTTTTGAACTATTTACATAGATTCATTTAACCTGCGACTATTCCCGACGATTCACGAACAATTGTGTGTAAATAAAAATGTAATTATATATATTCATATATAAAATTTATTTATGATTTAAATGAATTATTATTTTTTTTATTACCATTTTATAATATTATTACTATTATTTAGTTATTTTTAGGATTATAATTAATATAATTATTATTAATATTATTAGTACATTTACTATTAATATTTATTAAAAATAATTATAGAGAATCAAAATCAGTTACATATATCCCTCAAAACTATTTGTGATTTTGTAATTGTCGGATGTTGTTACATGTCCATTTCAATCTTGAATACAGAACAAAAACTCTTTCATTATATAGGCACCTGCATTTTGAGAAAGAACCAAACCAACAAAATTCATGAAATAAAGCTCGACACCTCCGTTCTTCATCTTTTTAACCAAATTTTGATTTCAAATGAATTTCCAAAATGTAATAATGCAGTCTTGTTCAGAATCGTCTATCTAAACTATCTGTAAGTTTTCAATCTTCAATTCTTTCTATCAATTTCTAATTTGAGAGTCAAAGTTTTGGGTTTCAAAGTCAACTAAGTGTTCTTGAATCAAATTTGAGTTTGTTTTGATATCTCCAGTTAATTTGATGATCCATAAAGATTATAGGAATGATTTGCAACACAATTCATGTTGTAATCATAACCTATAACACTCTTAATCTAAAAATCAATTTTTGAGTTCTTGAGTTCTTCACAGTAATATACACTAACATAAATTCGAAACAAATTTCAAAAACTAAAAATGCAGAGTTGTTAGGAATCATTTACTTAAACTTCCTGCAAAATCTCAAGTTCCAATTCTTAATAACGAATTCGAATTTGCGAGTCAAAGTTAAATTGTCAAAAGTCAACTGTTTTGTTGTTGTAGAAATTAGAGCTTGTTTTGATGTTTTAAGTTTAATTGACGATTTCAATAGTTTTTAGGAATGATTTGAAACATGTTTTATGTTGTAAAGATTGTCCAAAACGAACTCAAAATTGAAAACAAATTTTTCTTTCTTGGCTACCAGCAAGCAGTAGGATTTTCTTTTGTTTTTTTTCTCATTTTTTTTATATCATGAACACATTTTTTTTGTTTCATGTTGTTTTCAAGTAATAAATGAAAATCCGAATTCGTTATTTTAATTTTTGAAGTTCTATGGTTGAATGGATTTAAGGTAGAAGATGAAGAAGATGAGTCAAGTTGAAATAGATAATAGATATATATATTTGGGTTGCATACTAAATAAAAAAGACATGAATGGCAGAATGGTTAAGGGTGTTTGTGGGTGAGCGAGAGGTCTCGGGTTCAAATCCGATTCGGGACATTTTTTTAGAAAGGCTTTTGAAGGTAGATTTCATTACCAAAATTATTATTATTATTATTGTTGTTATTGTTACTAAAATTATAATTTTTATCATTATCATTATTACTAATATATGTATTATTACTATTATTATGATTAGGATTATTATTATTATCAAAATAACACAAACTATTATTATTATTATTATTATTAATATTAGTATTAGTATCATTATGTACTTATTAGTATTATTAAAATCATTTTTAAATATATATATATATACAAAATAAATATATATAACACATAATTTAAGATATAATATAAGTATACGTTTTTAAATGGAATTTAGTATAAATTCTATATAACTACAAATACATAAATAATATATAGTAATAAATGAAATGATGTGATTTCTATTATATGTGTTAATAGATATATAAATGATATAGGTTCGTGAATCCAAGGTCAACCCTACACTTGTTCAATGTCGTCATATGTATTTTTACTACAAAATACAGTATGGTGAGTTTCATCACTCCCTTTTTAAATGCTTTTGCAATATATATTTTTGGGACTGAGAATGCATGCGCTTTTATAAATGTTTTACGAAATAGACACAAGTAATCGAAACTACATTATATGGTTGAATGATCAAAATCGAATATGCCCCTTTTTATTAAGTCTGGTAATCTAAGAATTAGGGAACAGACACCCTAATTGACGCGAACTCTAAAGATAGATCTATCGGGCCCAACAAGCCCCATCCAAAGTACCGGATGCTTTAGTACTTCGAAATTTATATCATGTCCGAAGGAGGATCCCGGAATGATGGGGATATTCTTATATACATATTGTGAATGTCGGTTACCAGGTGTTCAATCCATATGAATGATATTTTTGTCTCTATGCATGGGACGTATGATTATGAGAAATGGAAGTATGAAATCTTGTGGTCTATTAAAATTATGAAATGATTATTTATGTTAAACTAATGAACTCACCAACCTTTTGGTTGACACTTTAAAGCATGTTTATTCTCAGGTACGAAAGAAATCTTCCGCTGTGCATTTGCTCATCTTAGAGATATTACTTAGAATCATTCATGACATATTTCAAAAGACGTTGCATTCGAGTCGTTGAGTTCATCAAGATTATTATTAAGTCTATTATAGTAAGATATATTACGAAATGGTATGCATGTTGTCAACTTTCGATGAAATGAAAGATTGACTTTTCAAAAACGAATGCAATGTTTGTAAAATGTATCATATAGAGGTCAAATACCTCGCGATGTAATCAATTGTTGTGAATCGTTTATAATCGATATGGACTTCGTCCGGATGGATTAGGAAGGGTCGCTTCACTTATCCACCTGGACGAAGTCATCAACATCTGGTCCCATTGCGAGGTACTGTCCTAAGTATGCCATGTATGAATCCATGTAATATCTTTAAAATGACCAAATGCATAGCGAAAGATTTCTTTCATACCTGAGAATAAACATGCTTAAAAGTGTCAACCAAAAGGTTGGTGAGTTCATATGTTTATCATAATAATCATTTCAATCTATTAATATACCACAAGATTTCAGTTTATTTATATGTACACTCGCAAGTGTATAAAAGTATTCTAAGTGGTTGAGCACTTGGTAACCATACTTAACAGTTAATCAATGTCGCATATTCCCTTTATTATGAAATCTCACTACACTGTACCAAGTGTAGTCACTGAAACGAAGTACTGTGCAACCATTAAATACTGGTCGTCCAGCCCGATTGGGGTTGTCAGGCCCGATAGATCTATCAACAGGATTCGCGTTTACAATACTACATGTAAATAGTAGTTACCAAGCTACAGGGAAGTATGCCAGTGGTACAACTCAATGTAGAATTTATTTTTAAGTACTTGTGTCTATTTCGTAAAGCATTCATAAAAGCAGCGCATGTATTCTCAGCCCAAAAATATATATTGCAAAAGCAATTAAAAAGGGAGCAAATGAAACTCACCATACTGTATTTTGTAGTAAAAATACATATGACGAAACTAAACAATGTAAAGTTGGCCTCGGATTCACGAACCTATATCATTTATATATATTAAAACATATAATTATCATGTAATAATAATCAAACTAGTTTATATATATTTTATTTATTTAGTTTAGTCATATATTCGTTATTTTAAAAGTTATATATATTTATTTTGTAATTTAATATTTATACCTATAGTTATATTAATAATAAAGATAATACTACTAAAAATAAATAAAAACTCATATGTTAATAATAATAATAATAATAATATTTGTGATAATAATAATTTTAATGACATTAATAATAATAATACCTTTTTTAATAATAGTAATAATAATAATAATAATAATAATAATAATAATAATAATAATAATAATATCAACAATAATAATATTAATAATAAATTTGATATAGAAAACTACCTCATAAAGCTTGTAAAAAAAAATTGTCTCGAGCAAGGCTCAAACCCGAGACCTCTCGATAAACCATAGCAACACCCAGTCAGCTGATCTAACTAGCTTTTGTGACTAAATTTCCAACTTAAATTTACTTATTCCATATTAACAATCCATCTCATAAGCCCATGTTTATTCGGCCCAACTAATAACCTGCGGCCTAACTAATACTGGATCCTAGCAGTCCGTTTAAAAGTATCCAGCAGCCCGATAGTTCACTAACCTGTTTTAAGTTTGACAGAAAAACATTATGGGCGTCAGTTTCATGATCATCATCAATATACCTCGTCATTATATCTATCATTCCTCATAACCCTAATCGACTAATTATCATTATCCTTCCACCATGATCATGATCGTAATCAGGATAAACCTCATCATCAATACTTTGTTAACATCATCATCGACATATTTGATATATGTTATCATTTATGTCATCGTGTTTGTCAACATCTCTAAACCATATTCATCATAAACGGTTATTATCATTAATCACGTACCTCATAATATAAAATTCAATTGAGAGTATAAAGAGGACCCCAGTCCCTAACAACTCTAACAGCTCGATCCAAGTCAAAAAGGAAAATAGTCCAAAAGTTTAATCAACTACCCCATTACTATAATCGAATAGGGTCCATTTTCTAAAGTAAGTTCAAAAAAAAAAATTATTATGGTGGCCTACTAAAATCCCTCTTCATCATGTATACAGATTTGGAAGTGGGTCTCAATTAATCAATAAAGACTTCACCTACTCCATTAAAATTTCGCATGTTGTTCAGCCAACATATTGTTTAAACGTCCCCACGATCTATCCACTATCTTTTAATTCATAAACAAAAGAAAAGGAGGGCATATAACAATCATTCTTGTCCTAGTCTGCTATCATTCGTCTTTCATCATGTATTATACCCATCCTCTTCTATCTCATCGTACATCATCATTCTTTATATTGTTCGAACGGGAAATAACGAGGCACTAGACGATGGTGTCGGTTTGGCTTTCGAACATGAACAGAAAACAATACTAGTAGCAACGAATATGATAGTGCAAACAAGTATAGGGTTGTTGGTGTTCGGTTATCAAACAGAAAATAGAAACAACAGTGGCGATAGGATAATGGTTTTGGTGATGGTAGAGGTTGGAAACAGAAACAATATAGCTTCGCAATTTAACCATGTTGATTATTGTTGTGGTGTTCGGGTGATTACAACAGAAAAAAAAGAAAACGAGTAGATGATGGTTGGTTTACAGTGGCAATATAGGCGATCAAGGGTGGTAGTAGTGTGAAGAAGGTGGTGTTTGTTGGCGGTTTAAGTGGTGAAGATTGTGAAGGTGAAGTGGTTCTAGGTGGTGGCGATGGAAGGGGTTGTAGGTGGAAAATAGTGGTGTCGGTTGTGAGCCGAAACAAAAATGGGTTTCGAACGAACAACAAATAAGGTGATGGTTATAGAGTGGTGCTCTTGATGGTTTCCGGTTCTTGGTTGAGAGGAAACAATTATCAAGGGTGGTGGATGTTTTGTATTGTATGTATGGATTATATATAATCTCATATTCTTAAATCAAGTTGATAGAGAAAATAGAATAAATTTATTAAACGTGTAATCCCATATATGAAGAAACAAAAACAGTTGAGTTATTTTAAAAATCAAGTTCACGGATGTACAGTATCATAATTGGATTTTTATGTTTAATTGGATTAGATAATATAATAGAGATGGGTTAGTTTTTCTTATGTGTGTATATATCTATCATCTATGATTATCTATGTGCAGATGCATATGAATTTGAAACCAAAAACAATTATCCAAAAGTAGTCAACTTTAATAATTTAAACAGTTAACATCCAAGTTAATTTGGTTTATCACGGGTAGTGTTTGGGTTCTATTTGAAACAGAAATGAAATAACTTAGCAATAAGTGGGTTAAAAAAAATAGAAGGTGTAAACAATTAACATGTGTTGCATGTGTAATACAATATAACAATTGATTAAGTCAAAAGAAACAAATTAATAATGTGGATCCAGCTCACTAATTGTTCTCACTCAGTCGACATAATATCACAGAGTGATATTTCGTGCACCGTTTGTTAAAAAGTGGCGAAAAAGTGTTCAGAAATATTTCAAATTATTATATATATATATATATATATATATATATATATATATATACAAGTAATTGTTCGTGAATCGTCGCGAACGGTCGATAGTCAATTGAACAGTTCAAAATTTTTGAGACTTAATCTAACAGACTTTGCTTATCGTGTCAAAGATATTAAATCGTATCGAGAGTTTGGTTTAAAATTAGTCGAAATTTTTCAGGTCGTGACATTAGTCAACATAAGGATGTTCTAATTAATGATTTTATTTTATTTTATAATTTTTAGTCAACAATAGGTGGTACTAGTTTATATATATATATATATATATATATATATATATATATATATATATATATATATATATATATATATATATATATATATATATATATATATATATATATATATATATATATATATATATATATATATATATATATATGTGTGTGTGTGTGTGTGTGTGTGTATATATATATCTATATCTATATATATGTGTATATATATATATTTGTATATATATATATATATATATATATATATATATATATATATATATATATATGTATATATATATACACACACACACACATATATATATACACACATACATATATATATGTGTGTGTGTGTATATATATATCTCTATCTATATATATGTGTATATATATATTTGTATATATATATATATATATATATATATATATATATATATATATATATATATATTTTATTTTTTTAGTCAACATAAGGATGTAATTGTTTAAGATTCTCTAGTCTCATTATTATTATTATTATTATTATTACTATTATTACTATTATTATTATTATTATTATTATTATTATTATTATTATTATTATTATTATTATTATTATTATTATTATTATTATTATTATTATTATTATTATTATTATTATTATTATTTTTACATTTACTACATGATAAGTATTATTTTTTTTTACTAATTCATGACTTGTATATATTTTTTTTATTTAGTTCCCAATTGTTTTATTATTTATATAAATGTCACTTTTTATTTATTACTTATAGGTTATTAGTTATAATATTACATAAATGCATAAATTTTAATTAGCAGTGAGTGTCGACTAACAGTTTATTATTTTCATCTTTTATTAACTTGTCAATTATTGCATAAAGTTAATTAATATGTTTTATAACTCTTAACACTTAACAATTGTTGATTAAAGTTTAATCATTAAGTTTTAATTATATTTTTTGGGCATTTAATATTAGAAAAATATAGAATGGAAAAATGAGGGTCGTTATAGTACCTCCCCGTTATTAGAAACTTCGTCCCAAAGTTTTAAGTAGATTTCTCGTTTGCATCAGCAGTTGAGAAGAGATTGGGGGTATTTTCGTATCGTTTAGTCTTCGCGTTCCCATGTATGTTAGGGGCTTCTACGCGAATCCCAACGGACTTTAACAATAGAGTTTGATTTTTACGTTCCCGGGTACGGTCGGGGCCAATGAGTGTTAACAATAAGTATATTGTTTTGTTTACATGTTTGATCTCATGATCCTTAACCTTAATAGGTCGTTTACAAGTGCATTAAATGCGGAGAATTTTCCAAGGAATAACAAGAGTGTCGTTTGACTAGTTTTTCTTTAAAAGGAAAGATGAGGCTATAACAACATGAAATGTATTATTGAGCTCGTTAAGATCTTGAGTGTTTATGCCGCAATAGTAGGGCAGATAAAATAGAGTAGAGTACGTAAAGATTTCAGTTACGTAGTTTGATGTATGGCTGGTGTTTGTTAGAGATAGTACCAGCTTTAAGTTTCGAAAAGTAACCATAATACCTTTAGTTTTCAAGAGATGTCTAATAGACAAATGAGATGTTAGTTGAGAGTTCGTTGATCTCAGGATAATACGAGCGATTAAATTTAAGACATCGTTCAGTATACATGAGAACTTGTCTTTAGAAATAGTTTCAGAATGTAGCTTTAAGATTTATGATTTCAGTTTCATGTCGAATCATAGATTAAAACTTGACTAGAATAACATCTAGTTGCAAACCAAAAAGGAAGAAATGTTTAGAGTATCTTCATAAATGTCTAAGGTAACTCCTTCAGAGTAAGAAAAGTGTTTTCGCACAAATGGCTAGTCGGTCTATTATTTACTTATGAGTTTAAATGTGGATGAGAATAAATGTGCATAATTGATTATAAGGTATTGTTTCTACCATGAAGGAACCTTTGCTTCCTTGTTCAAAAGATCGTAGTATTGATGTTTACGAGAGCGTCGTGGTTTGTCCGTGAAATACTGGAAGTAGAAACTTCTTAACGAATAACATAGCAAGGAAGAGATGATGTACGTAAAGAGGTAAGTCTCATTCTTGCACGGAGAATGGAAATAAAGGTGATCCAAACATATTGGATGAAATGTCCCGTTCTTATTGATTAAAAACGTTCCATATTAATTGATTTCGTTGTGAGGTTTTGACCTCTATATGAGACGTTTTTCAAAGACTGCATTCATTTTAAAACAAACCATAACCTTTATTTTATTTTATCAATAAAGGTTTAAAAAGCTTTACGTAGATTATCAAATAATGATAATCTAAAATATCCTGTTTACACGCGACCATTACATAATGGTTTACAATACAAATATGTTACAACGAAATAAGTTTCTTGAATGCAGTTTTTACACAATATCATACAAGCATGGACTCCTAATCTCGTCCTTATTTAAGTATGCGACAGCGGAAGCTCTTAATAATCACCTGAGAATAAACATGCTTAAAACATCAACAAAAATGTTGGTGAGTTATAGGTTTAACCTATATATTATCAAATCATAATAATAGACCACAAGATTTCATATTTCAATACACATCCCATGCATAGAGATAAAAATCATTCATATGGTGAACACCTGGTAACCGACATTAACAAGATGCATATTTAAGAATATCCCCATCATTCCGGGACACCCTTCGGATATGATATAAATTTCGAAGTACTAAAGCATCCGGTACTTTGGATGGGGTTTGTTAGGCCCAATAGATCTATCTTTAGGATTCGTGTCAATTAGGGTGTCTGTTCCCTAATTCTTAGATTACCAGACTTAATAAAAAGGGGCATATTCGATTTTGATAATTCAACCATAGAATGTAGTTTCACGTACTTGTGTCTATTTTGTAAATCATTTATAAAACCTGCATGTATTCTCATCCCAAAAATATTAGATTTTAAAAGTGGGACTATAACTCACTTTCACAGATTTTTACTTCGTCGGGAAGTAAGACTTGGCCACTGGTTGATTCACGAACCTATAACAATATATACATATATATCAAAGTATGTTCAAAATATATTTACAACACTTTTAATATATTTTGATGTTTTAAGTTTATTAAGTCAGCTGTCCTCGTTAGTAACCTACAACTAGTTGTTTACAGTTAGATGTACAGAAATAAATCGATAAATATTATCTTGAATCAATCCACAACCCAGTGTATACGTATCTCAGTATTGATCACAACTCAAACTATATATATTTTGGAATCAACCTCAACCCTGTATAGCTAACTCTAACATTCACATATAGAGTGTCTATGGTTGTTCCGAAATATATATAGATGTGTCGACATGATAGGCCAAAACATTGTATACGTGTCTATGGTATCTCAAGATTACATAATATACAATACAAGTTGATTAAGTTATGGTTGGAATAGATTTGTTACCAATTTTCACGTAGCTAAAATGAGAAAAATTATCAAATCATGTTTTACCCATAACTTCTTCATTTTAAATCTGTTTTGAGTGAATCAAATTGCTATGGTTTCATATTGAACTCTATTTTATGAATCTAAATAGAAAAAGTATAGGTTTATAGTCGGAAAAATAAGTTACAAGTTGTTTTTGTAAAGGTAGTTATTTCAGTCGAAAGAACGACGTCTAGATGACCATTTTAGAAAACATACTTCCACTTTGAGTTTAACCATAATTTTTGGATATAGTTTCATGTTCATAATAAAAATCATTTTCCTAGAATAACAACTTTTAAATCAAAGTTTATCATAGTTTTTTTAATTAACTAACCCAAAACAGCCCGCGGTGTTACTATGACGGCGTAAATCCGGTTTTACGGTGTTTTTCGTGTTTCCAGGTTTTAAATCATTAAGTTAGCATATCATATAGATATAGAACATGTGTTTAGTTGATTTTAAAAGTCAAGTTTGAAGGATTAACTTTTATTTGCGAACAAGTTTAGAATTAACTAAACTATGTTCTAGTAATTACAAGTTTAAACCTTCGAATAAGATAGCTTTATATGTATGAATCGAATGATGTTATGAACATCATTACTACCTCAAGTTCCTTGGATAAACCTACTGGAAATGAGAAAAATAGATCTAGCTTCAAAGGATCCTTGGATAGCTTGAAAGTTATTGAAGCAGAATCATGACACGAAAACAATTTCAAGTAAGATTTCCACTCAAAATAAGATTGTTATAGTTATAGAAATTGAATTAAAGTTTGAATATGATTAATACCTTGTATTAGAAAGATAACCTACTGTAAAAAACAAAGGTTTCTTGATCTTGGATGATTACTTGGAATGGATTTAGAAAACTTGGAAATAAACTTGCAATCTTGGAAGTATTCTTGATTTTATGAAACTAGAACTTTTGGAATTTATGAAGAACACTTAGAACTTGAAGATAGAACTTGAGAGAGATCAATTAGATGAAGAAAATTGAAGAATGAAAGTGTTTGTAGGTGTTTTTGGTCGTTGGTGTATGGATTAGATATAAAGGATATGTAATTTTATTTTCATGTAAATAAGTCATGAATGATTACTCATATTTTTGTAATTTTATGATATATTTTATGCTAGTTGCCAAATGATGGTTCCCACATGTGTTAGGTGACTCACATGGACTGCTAAGAGCTGATCATTGGAGTGTATATACTAATAGTACATACATCTAAAAGCTGTGTATTGTACGAGTACGAATACGGGTGCATACGAGTAGAATTGTTGATGAAACTGAACGAGGATGTAATTGTAAGAATTTTTGTTAAGTAGAAGTATTTTGATAAGTGTCTTGAAGTCTTTCAAAAGTGTATGAATACATATTAAAACACTACATGTATATACATTTTAACTGAGTCGTTAAGTCATCGTTAGTCGTTACATGTAAGTGTTGTTTTGAGACCTTTAGGTTAACGATCTTGTTAAATGTTGTTAACCCAAAGTTTATAATATCAAATGAGATTTTAAATTATTATATTATCATGATATTATGATATATTAATATATCTTAATATGATATATACATTTAAATGTCATTACAACGATAATCGTTACATATATGTCTCGTTTCGAAATCCTTAAGTTAGTAGTCTTGTTTTTACTTATGTAGTTCATTGTTAATACACCTAATGATATATTTAATTATCATATTATCATGTTATATATAATATAACAATGTATTAATATGCTTCATATATATTTAGTAACACGTGGTTATAACGATAATCGTTATATGTATCGTTTTGAGTTTCATACGTCAATAGTCTCCTATTTAAGTATATAACTTATTGTTACTATTTTTAATGAGATACCTGATGATCATTATATCATGTTAAACATATATATTTATTCATTTATGTATCATCATGTCATATACAACTTATAGCGTTCGTGAATCATTGGTCAAACTGGGTAATCAGACGTTTACAAAATTTCCGTTTCAATTAACCAAGTCTTAACAAGTTTGATTGCTTAACATGTTGGAAATATTTAATCATGTAAATATAGTTTTCATTAAACATATAATCATAGAAAGGTTCGGAAAAGTTCGGGTCACTACAGTGCCTACCCGTTAAATAAATTTCGTCCCGAAATTTTAAGCGATTGGAGGTGTTGGCTCATCTTCTGGAAATAAGTGCGGGTACTTCTTCTTCATCTGATCTTCTCATTCCCAGGTGAACTCGGGTCCTCTATGAGCATTCCATCGAACCTTAACAATAGGTATCTTGTTTTGTTTAAGTCTCTTAACCTCACGATCCATTATTTCAACGGGTTCTTCAATGAATTGAAGTTTTTCATTGATTTGGATTTCGTCCAATGGAATAGTGAGATCTTCTTTAGCAAAACATTTCTTCAAATTCGAGATGTGGAAAGTGTTATGTACAGCCGCGAGTTGTTGAGGTAACTCAAGTCGGTAAGCTACTGGTCCGACACGATCAATAATCTTGAATGGTCCAATATACCTTGGATTTAGTTTCCCTCGTTTACCAAATCGAACAACGCCTTTCCAAGGTGAAACCTTAAGCATGACCATTTCTCCAATTTCAAACTCTATATCTTTTCTTTTACTGTCCGCGTAGCTCTTTTGTCGACTCTGGGCGGTTTTCAATCTTTGTTGAATTTGGATGATTTTCTCGGTAGTTTCTTGTATTATCTCCGGACCCGTAATCTGTCTATCCCCCACTTCACTCCAACAAATTGGAGACCTGCACTTTCTACCATAAAGTGCTTCAAACGGCGCCATCTCAATGCTTGAATGGTAGCTGTTGTTGTAGGAAAATTCTGCTAACAGTAGATGTCGATCCCAACTGTTTCCGAAATCAATAACACAAGCTCGTAGCATATCTTCAAGCGTTTGTATCGTCCTTTCGCTCTGCCCATCAGTTTGTGGATGATAGGCAGTACTCATGTCTAGACGAGTTCCCAATGCTTGCTGTAATGTCTGCCAGAATCTTGAAATAAATCTGCCATCCCTATCAGAGATAATAGAGATTGGTATTCCATGTCTGGAGACGACTTCCTTCAAATACAGTCGTGCTAACTTCTCCATCTTGTCATCTTCTCTTATTGGCAGGAAGTGTGATGACTTGGTGAGACGATCAACTATTACCCAAATAGTATCATAACCACTTGCAGTCCTTGGCAATTTAGTAATGAAATCCATGGTAATGTTTTCCCATTTCCATTCCGGGATTTCAGGTTATTGTAGTAGACCTGATGGTTCTGATGTTCAGCTTTGACCTTAGAACACGTCAAAAATTCTCCTACATATTTAGCAATATCGGCTTTCATACCTGGCCACCAAAAATATTTCTTGAGATCCTTGTACATCTTCCCCGTTCCAGGATGTATTGAGTATCTGGTTTTATGAGCTTCTCTAAGTACCATTTCTCTCATATCTCCAAATTTTGGTACCCAAATCCTTTCAGCCCTATACCAGGTTCCATCTTCCCGAATATTAAGATGCTTCTCCGATCCTTTGGGTATTTCATTCTTTAAATTTCTCTTCTTTAAAACTCCTTGTTGCGCCTCCTTTATTTGAGTAGTAAGGTTATTGTGAATTATTATATTCATAGATTTTACTCGAATGGGTTCTCTGTCCTTTCTACTCAAGGCATCGGCTACCACATTTGCCTTCCCCGGGTGGTAACGAATCTCAAAGTCATAATCATTCAACAATTCAATCCACCTACGATGCCTCATGTTCAGTTGTTTCTGATTAAATATGTGTTGAAGACTTTTGTGGTCGGTATTGTAAATACTTTTGACCCCATATAAGTAGTGCCTCCAAGTCTTTAATGCAAAAACAACCGCGCCTAATTCCAAATCATGCGTTGTATAATTTTGTTCGTGAATCTTCAATTGTCTAGACGCATAAGCAATCACCTTCGTTCGTTGCATTAATACACAACTGAGACCTTGCTTTGATGCGTCAAAATAAATCACAAAATCATCATTCCCTTCAGGCAATGACAATATAGGTGCCGTAGTTAGCTTTTTCTTTAATAACTGAAACGCTTTCTCTTGTTCATCCTTCCATTCAAATTTCTTCCCTTTATGCGTTAATGTAGTCAAGGGTTTTGCTATTCTGGAAAAGTCTTGGATGAATCTGCTGTAGTAACCAGCCAATCCTAAAAATTGACGTATATGCTTCGGAGTTTTTGGGGTTTCCCACTTTTCAACGGTTTCGATCTTTGCCGGGTCCACCTGGATACCTTCTTTGTTCACTATGTGACCGAGGAATTGAACTTCTTCCAACCAAAATGCACACTTTGAAAATTTAGCGTACAGTTTTTCTTTCCTCAATACTTCTATCACTTTTCTCAAATGTTCTTCGTGCTCTTGATCATTCTTTGAGTAAATAAGTATGTCATCGATGAAAACAATGACAAACTTGTCAAGATATGGCCCACACACTCCGTTCATAAGGTCCATGAACACAGCTGGTGCTTTAGTAAATCCAAACGGCATAACCATAAACTCGTAATGACCATAACGCGTCCTAAAAGCAGTTTTTGGAATATCATCCTCCTTTAATCGCATTTGATGATATCCAGAACGTAAATCGATCTTTGAATAAATCGACGAGCCTTGTAGTTGATCAAATAAGTCGTCAATTCTCGGTAGTGGATAACGGTTTTTGATGATAAGTTTGTTCAACTCTCTGTAGTCAATACACAACCTAAATGTACCATCCTTCTTCTTGACAAACAAAACAGGAGCTCTCCATGGTGATGTGCTTGGTTGAATGAAACCACGTTCTAATAGTTCTTGCAGTTGGCTTTGCAGTTCTTTCATCTCGCTGGGTGCGAGTTTATAAGGAGCACGAGCTATTGGTGCAGCTCCTGGTACAAGATCTATTTGAAATTCAACAGATCGATGTGGAGGTAGTCCCGGTAATTCTTTCAAAAATACATCGGGAAATTCTTTTGCGACGGGAACATCATTGATGCTCTTTTTTTCAGTTTGTACTTTCTCGACGTGTGCTAGAACAGCATAGCAACCTTTTCTTATTAGTTTTTGTGCCTTCAAATTACTAATAAGATGTAGCTTCATGTTGCCCTTTTCTCCGTACACCATTAAGGGTTCTCCTTCTTCTCGTACAATGCGAATTGCATTTTTATAACATACGATCTCTGCTTTCACCTTCTTCAGCCAGTCTATGCCAACTATTACATCAAAACTCCCTAACTCTACTGGTATCAAATCAATCTTAAATATTTCGCTATCCAGTTTAATTTCTCGATTCCGGCATATGTTATCTGCTGAAATTAATTTACCGTTTGCTAATTCGAGTAAAAATTTACTATCCAACGGCGTCAATGGACAACTTAATTTAGCACAAAAATCTCTACTCATATAGCTTCTATCCGCACCCGAATCAAATAAAACGTAAGCAGATTTATTATCAATAAGAAACGTACCCGTAACAATCTCCGGGTCTTCCTGTGCCTCTGCCGCATTAATATTGAAAACTCTTCCGCGGCCTTGTCCATTCGTGTTCTTCTGGTTCGGGCAATTTCTAATAATATGGCCCGGTTTTCCACATTTATAACAAACTACATTGGCATAACTTGCTCCGACGCTACTTACTCCGCCATTACTCGTTTCGACACCATTTGTTCCTTTCGTTCTGTTAACCCCTGGTCCGTAGACCTCACACTTCGCCGCGCTATGACCATTTCTTTTACACTTGTTGTAAAATTTGGTGCAGAACCCCGAGTGATACTTTTCACACCTTTTGCATAGCTGCTTCTGATTGTTGTTGTTGCTGCGTATGTTATTGTTGTTGGGATGATTGTTGTAGTTGCTGTTGTTGTTGTTGTTGTTGTTGTTGTTGTTGTTGTTGTTATTGTTGTTGTTGTTGTTGTTGTTGTTGTTGTTGTTGTTGTTGTTGTTGTTGTTGTTGTTGTTGTTGTTGTTGTTGTTGTTGTTGTTGTTGTTGTTGTTGTTGTTGTTGTTGTTGTTGTTGTTGTTGTTGTTGTTGGGCCGTTTGTTGTAGTTGCGATTGATGTTGCGATTGTTGGGATAATTGTTGCGATTATTGTTGTAATTGCTGTTGTTGTTGTATTGGTGATTCTTATCACCGTTTTCCTCCCACTTTCTTTTGACTTGCTTCACATTGGCCTCTTCAGCCGTCTGTTCTTTAATTCTTTCCTCAATCTGGTTCACTAGTTTGTGAGCCATTCTACATGCTTGTTGTATGGAGGCGGGCTCGTGTGAACTTATATCTTCTTGAATTCTTTCCAGTAATCCTTTCACAAACGCGTCGATCTTCTCTTCCTCATCTTCGAACGCTCCCGGACACAACAGGCACAATTCTGTGAATCGTCTTTCGTACGTGGTAATATCAAATCCTTGGGTTCGTAACCCTCTAAGTTCTATCTTGAGCTTATTGACCTCGGTTCTGGGACGGTACTTCTCGTTCATCAAGTGCTTGAATGCTGACCACGGTAGTGCGTACGCATCATCTTGTCCCACTTGCTCTAGATAGGTATTCCACCATGTTAACGCAGAACCTGTGAAGGTATGCGTAGCGTACTTCACTTTGTCCTCTTCAGTACACTTACTTATGGCAAACACCGATTCGACCTTCTCGGTCCACCTTTTCAATCCGATCGGTCCTTCAGTTCCATTAAATTCCAAAGGTTTGCAGGCAGTGAATTCTTTGTAGGTGCATCCTACACGATTTCCTGTACTGCTAGATCCAAGGTTATTGTTGGTATGTAGCGCAGCCTGTACTGCAGCTATGTTTGAAGCAAGAAAGGCACGAAATTCCTCTTCGCTCATATTCAAGGTGTGTCAAGTAGTTGGTGCCATTTCTTTCAAAATAGTCAAATGAAACAAGTTAATCATACAGAATATTAAGAGTAGTCAATAGTATCTCGTAGCATAATATGAACTCATTTATAAAAGCTTTTTCTTCATATTAGCATTTTATAAATTTAAATTCGGGTAGTACCTACCCGTTAAGTTCATACTTAGTAGCTAATATACAATTCAACTACTACAATTCTATATGAAAAACTGATTATAATAATATTTCGCGTTCAAACTTTTACACAATATTTTACAAACTTACAATACCGCTTATTTTACATATAGCATGAAATATAGCACACCATAAATTTGATACAAGATGGTTGTGAAGATAATTCTAGCTAGTACACAAGTCGTTCAGCAAAGGCAATAAAGACACGTAATTCATACGTCCAGAAACAAGTCATGCATTCTGGTTTTACTAGGACTACTTCCCATCCTTGGTCTTGTGGAACATAACCGTTATGGCCGTTGATAAGACAGTGTGTTGTAACATCATCAAAGGGACGAGGGTTACGTAATGTCCAACAGTCCTGTAACAATCTAAAAACCTCATTTCTTACCCCAATTATCGACTCCGTCACTTGTGGGAACGTTTTGTTTAATAGTTGTAGCCCGATGTTCTTGTTCTCACTTTGGTGAGAAGCGAACATTACTAACCCGTAAGCATAACATGCTTCTTTATGTTGCATGTTAGCCACTTTTTCTAAATCACGAAGTCCTATATTCGGATATATTGAGTCAAAATAATTTCTTAACCCGTTGCGTAACATAGCACTTGGGTTCCCCGCAATATATGCGTCAAAGTAAACACATCGTAACTTATGGGTTTCCCAATGTGATATCCCCCATCTTTCAAACGAAAGTCTCTTATAAACCAAGACATTCTTGGAACGTTCTTCGAATGTCTTACAAACTGATTTCGCCGTAAATAGTTGTGCCGAAGAATTCTGACCGACTCTAGACAAGAGTTCATCAATCATGTCTCCGGGTAGGTCTCTTAAAATATTGGGTTGTCTATCCATTTTGTGTTTTTATACTGTAAAATAGACAAGAGTTAGATTCATAAAAAAAAATACTTATTAATACAAGCAATTTTTACATATATCATAAAGCATAAGCACACTATATTACATATATTACACCACACGAATACAACTATCTTATTCCGACTCGCTCGTTTCTTCTTCTTCTTCAGTTTTGGTTCGTTTTGCCAAGTTTCTAGGGATATATGATGTTCCCCTAATACGAGCTGTCGTTTTCCACAACGGTTTAGAAAAACCTGGTAGTTTAGAGGTTCCCGGGTCATTGCTACAACTTAAGGTCTTCGGGGGTTGACGATACATATAAAGTTCATCGGGGTTGGAATTAGATTTCTCTATTTTTATGCCCTTTCTCTTATTATTTTCTTTTGCCTTTTTAAATTCAGTTGGGGTAATTTCTATAACATCATCGGAATTCTCGTCGGAATCCGATTCATCGGAGAATTGGTAATCCTCCCAATATTTTGCTTCCTTGGCGGAAACACCATTGACCATAATTAACCTTGGTTGGTTGGTTGAGGATTTTCTTTTACTTAACCGTTTTATTATTTCCCCCACCGGTTCTATTTCCTCCTCCGGTTCCTCCTCTTCCGGTTCTGATTCTTCTTCCGGTTCTTCTTCGGGAACTTGTGAATCAGTCCAATATATATTCGACTCTTCGTTATTATTAGGTGAGTCAATGGGATTTGTGCTAGAGGTAGACATCTATCACACAATATCAAACATGTTAAGAGATTAATATATCACATAATATATACATGTTAATAATATATAGTTTCCAACAAAAATGTTAAGCAATCATTTTTAAAGAAAACACGGTCGAAGTCCAGACTCATTAATGCATCCTAACAAACTCGATAAGACACACTAATGCAAATTTTCTGGTTCTCTAAGACCAACGCTCGGATACCAACTGAAATATCCCGTTCTTATTGATTAAAAACGTTCCATATTAATTGATTTCGTTGCGAGGTTTTGACCTCTATATGAGACGTTTTTCAAAGACTGCATTCATTTTAAAACAAACCATAACCTTTATTTTATCAATAAAGGTTTAAAAAGCTTTACGTAGATTATCAAATAATGATAATCTAAAATATCCTGTTTACACGCGACCATTACATAATGGTTTACAATACAAATACGTTACAACGAAATAAGTTTCTTGAATGCAGTTTTTACACAATATCATACAAGCATGGACTCCTAATCTCGTCCTTATTTAAGTATGCGACAGCGGAAGCTCTTAATAATCACCTGAGAATAAACATGCTTAAAACGTCAACAAAAATGTTGGTGAGTTATAGGTTTAACCTATATATTATCAAATCATAATAATAGACCACAAGATTTCATATTTCAATACGCATCCCATGCATAGAGATAAAAATCATTCATATGGTGAACACCTGGTAATCGACATTAACAAGATGCATATTTAAGAATATCCCCATCATTCCGGGACACCCTTCGGATATGATATAAATTTCGAAGTACTAAAGCATCCGGTACTTTGGATGGGGTTTGTTAGGCCCAATAGATCTATCTTTAGGATTCGCGTCAATTAGGGTGTCTGTTCCCTAATTCTTAGATTACCAGACTTAATAAAAAGGGGCATATTCGATTTCGATAATTCAACCATAGAATGTAGTTTCACGTACTTGTGTCTATTTTGTAAATCATTTATAAAACCTGCATGTATTCTCATCCCAAAAATATTAGATTTTAAAAGTGGGACTATAACTCACTTTCACAGATTTTTACTTCGTCGGGAAGTAAGACTTGGCCACTGGTTGATTCACGAACCTATAACAATATATACATATATATCAAAGTATGTTCAAAATATATTTACAACACTTTTAATATATTTTGATGTTTTAAGTTTATTAAGTCAGCTGTCCTCGTTAGTAACATACAACTAGTTGTCCACAGTTAGATGTACAGAAATAAATCGATAAATATTATCTTGAATCTATCCACGACCCGGTGTATACGTATCTCAGTATTGATCACAACTCAAACTATATATATATTTGGAATCAACCTCAACCCTGTATAGCTAACTCCAACATTCACATATAGAGTGTCTATGGTTGTTCCGAAATATATATAGATGTGTTGACATGATAGGTCGAAACATTGTATACGTGTCTATGGTATCTCAAGATTACATAATATACAATACAAGTTGATTAAGTTATGGTTGGAATAGATTTGTTACCAATTTTCACGTAGCTAAAATGAGAAAAATTATCAAATCTTGTTTTACCCATAACTTCTTCATTTTAAATCCGTTTTGAGTGAATCAAATTGCTATGGTTTCATATTGAACTCTATTTTATGAATCTAAATAGAAAAAGTATAGGTTTATAGTCGGAAAAATAAGTTACAAGTTGTTTTTGTAAAGGTAGTCATTTCAGTTGAAAGAACGACGTCTAGATGACCATTTTAGAAAACATACTTCCACTTTGAGTTTAACCATAATTTTTGGATATAGTTTCATGTTCATAATAAAAATCATTTTCCCAGAATAACAACTTTTAAATCAAAGTTTATCATAGTTTTTTTAATTAACTAATCCAAAACAGCCCGCGGTGTTACTATGACGGCGTAAATCCGGTTTTACGGTGTTTTTCGTGTTTCCAGGTTTTAAATCATTAAGTTAGCATATCATATAGATATAGAGCATGTGTTTAGTTGATTTTAAAAGTCAAGTTAGAAGGATTAACTTTTATTTGCGAACAAGTTTAGAATTAACTAAACTATGTTCTAGTGATTACAAGTTTAAACCTTCGAATAAGATAGCTTTATATGTATGAATCGAATGATGTTATGAACATCATTACTACCTAAAGTTCCTTGCATAAACCTACTGAAAATGAGAAAAATAGATCTAGCTTCAAAGGATCCTTGGATAGCTTGAAAGTTCTTGAAGCAGAATCATGACACGAAAACAATTTCAAGTAAGATTTTCACTCAAAATAAGATTGTTATAGTTATAGAAATTGAATTAAAGTTTGAATATGATTAATACCTTGTATTAGAAAGATAACCTACTGTAAGTAACAAAGGTTTCTTGATCTTGGATGATTACTTGGAATGGATTTAGAAAACTTGGAAGTAAACTTGCAATCTTGGAAGTATTCTTGATTTTATGAAACTAGAACTTTTGGAATTTATGAAGAACACTTAGAACTTGAAGATAGAACTTGAGAGAGATCAATTAGATGAAGAAAATTGAAGAATGAAAGTGTTTGTAGGTGTTTTTGGTCGTTGGTGTATGGATTAGATATAAAGGATATGTAATTTTGTTTTCATGTAAATAAGTCATGAATGATTACTCATATTTTTGTAATTTTATGAGATATTTTATGCTAGTTGCCAAATGATGGTTCCCACATGTGTTAGGTGACTCACATGGGCTGCTAAGAGCTGATCATTGGAGTGTATATACTAATAGTACATACATCTAAAAGCTGTGTATTGTACGAGTACGAATACGGGTGCATACGAGTAGAATTGTTGATGAAACTGAACGAGGATGTAATTGTAAGAATTTTTGTTAAGTAGAAGTATTTTGATAAGTGTCTTTAAGTCTTTCAAAAGTGTATGAATACATATTAAAACACTACATGTATATACATTTTAACTGAGTCGTTAAGTCATCGTTAGTCGTTACATGTAAGTGTTGTTTTGAGACCTTTAGGTTAACGATCTTGTTAAATGTTGTTAACCCAAAGTTTATAATATCAAATGAGATTTTAAATTATTATATTATCATGATATTATGATATATTAATATATCTTAATATGATATATACATTTAAATGTCATTACAACGATAATCGTTACATATATGTCTCGTTTCGAAATCCTTAAGTTAGTAGTCTTGTTTTTACTTATGTAGTTCATTGTTAATACACTTAATGATATATTTAATTATCATATTATCATGTTATATATAATATAACAATGTATTAATATGCTTCATATATATTTAGTAAGACGTGGTTATAACGATAATCGTTATATGTATCGTTTCGAGTTTCATACGTCAATAGTCTCCTTTTTAAGTATATAACTTATTGTTACTATTTTTAATGAGATACCTGATGATCATTATATCATGTTAAACATATATATTTATTCATTTATGTATCATCATGTCATATACAACTTATAGAGTTCGTGAATCATTGGTCAAACTGGGTAATCAGACGTTTACAAAATTTTCGTTTCAATTAACCAAGTCTTAACAAGTTTGATTGCTTAACATGTTGGAAACATTTAATCATGTAAATATAGTTTTCATTAAACATATAATCATAGAAAGGTTCGGAAAAGTTTGGGTCACTACATTGGAGAGCAATACGAAAGTTTTAATAATAAACCAAAGTAATTTTTGAAAAGTTGCGACATTTGTTATAACAATATAAACGAAGCGGAGCTATTGGTAAAACTTGAGTTATGTACAACACGTACTATTTTATGTGAAATAATTTGAACAATACGAAAAAAAGAGTTGTTTAAAAGAATGTTTAATTTAATGAAACAAAGGTAAATTGCTAAAAATGCGAAAGTGTTTATATAATTAGTGAAAGTAATTTTAAAGGAGGTAACGAAATGATGTTCATAGTACAACTAGGGTTACGTAAAATTTTATAAAGTAATTTCAATTTAATCAAAGTGGAAATTTGTAGAAGTGAAAGTATAATTTGATATGTACTAGTCAAAGTACGTAAAGTTAAGTTTATGTATAAGGTTTTATAAATCACATAAGTGAAAAATCATTTTTTATAAATTCCGAGATAGTTTGAAAATAAAGACTCGTGTAAGAAATCTTTGGAAAACAGGATACTTGTATTTAAGAGTTTATTTGTTTGAGAAAAATTGATTGAAGATTTTAAAATTCCGGAGGATAATTGTTTCAAGGTAGTGAAAACTAATGGATCGACTTTTATCAGGTCATGAGTCCTTGGACTTGAAATGTTAACATTAAAGTTAGAAGGATGATAATGTGATTATCATCAAATGAGTAAATCTCTCGGATTTTGAGTTATGTATGAAAGAACTTCAAATAAGATTTGCAACTTTGAATCGTTCGAATGATAGTGAGAGTTCGAGAACTCGGCATGAATAATCTTGCAGTCGCATAGACAAGTATAAATAAATGCTAAAGCAGTGACTTTCAACTACGTAATGATTGTTGGAATTCAGCCTTAATTGGTCTGAGAGGAGGATACGTTAAAGTATGATGGAATCATTTCAATTGTTACAGCAGTTCAGATGAGTTTAGCTCAAGCCACAACTTGAGATAGTGTATTTCACCTCTGGTTTTCGAGTTGACAATGATTGATTATTATTTGAGTATGGTACCATTACTTGCATGGTGCTAAGTAATCTATTATAAGTAGATGTATGAGTACAGAAGTTTCTTGACTATGATAGTTAAAATGATACATGTATGGAGGTTCCATTCTTCAGAAGATTATGCATATGAGATATTTATCATCTCGACATAGATAATGTAATGGTGTTTGTAATATCGACGTTGGAGGGTTCAAATGACATAGATTTTTGAAAGTCATATGAGAATTTACACCGAGAGTGTAATAACAAGTGATGATTATGTATCAATGATCAGGAGATATCCATTTAGGATGAATGAATTTCAAGATTCGATTGTCTACAACTTTTTATGGTACATGAAAGTTTGTTAAATGAGTATGAGATAGATATATAGTTTGATTAGAATGAGTTCTTCGTATCAACTAAATATCAAGATGATCATTTTTCTCTTTTCATGCCCTTGCATTTGGGTTTTTGAACAGATAGCTTGAGAGTTTTTCTTTGATTCACTTTCTATTCCATACGTCATGATATTGGAATATCTCTATGAATTACCGTAATATAATCACGTTGGCCACCGTCATTATATTTCACTAATTCATATTTCCTTTCCAAGATCACTCCATAAGGTCAGGATATGTGATCAATGATGACTTCTAATATAGTGTGTTAAGGACAGCAGTAATCTTAGCTGGATCGACAACATGTCGATTTTAAGTCAAAACTTGCACTTTGGAAAAGTTTGCGTAGAGTTGTTCTTTTTCTCAAGAATGAGTTTGTAAATGTTGCTCACGTCCTTTCTCACTCTTGGAGCAGTTCGAAATGCCATCCGTGAAAACAGTTACTAACTTATGGTTGGCTAGTTTTAAGTTGCAGTCTTTATAGACTTGGTTAACCTTCATATCTTTGATAGTTATGGAAGTTGTGGAAGACGTAGTCAGACGAGGAAATTATGAAACATCGTGGTAAGAGTTGGTGTAGTTGGATGAACCATGATTCTTCACTACATATGGGTGTATAGAAGTTTGATAAATCCGATAGGATAAAGATGAATATGATATAAACGAAACACTTTATATTATTAAGAACGAGGCATTAAATAAGCCTTTTTAATACATGATTCGGATATAGAAATGGTTTAAGGAATAGCCTTTACATAGATGAGAAATTGGAATAGGATAAACTAGGAAATATTAGGATTGAACTAGTCTTCATATTTCTTCTTCTCGTCCTCAACCTTCTTCATAAACTTCTCAACTTTCTCATTCTTCGCCTTTTGTTTCTCATGCAGGAACTTGAGGTGGTTTTCCTCCATCTTCAATCTAAAGTTAACATCTTCTCTTAGGTAGGAAAGAGATTGCTTCCCCCATCGGGCATTTCTATCACCTTCATACTTCACTAACTTTATCTCCTTCTTTAGCTCAGCATTTTCCTCCATGAGCTTCCTGATCGCTAGGTCTTTTCCTTCATTTGAACATCGATCCTTGCAATATGACGAATTAGGCCATCAGTAGTTTTTCGCAGATTCATGATCTCGTACTTGGCATCAACTTCTTCGTAGGAAGGAGATCGGGATCTTTTCTTTGACGGGACATCTTCTTTAAAATCAGCAGGGCGTTTCCCTTTACTTTCCGTTCTTGGAGTCGGGTAGTATTCGGGAGAATTAGGTAAAGTATCTGGACTATAGTTTGGTGAGGGAGGACCACCAAAGCCATAAGGCGGACTTTGGACTGGTCTTGCAGTTGAAGGATATCCAGTATCTTCTTCGATAGCAGGTTTGAAGTGAGTCATTACTTTAGATGGTTTGAAAAGAATTGTCTTGTCGTTTTTATTAACGCTTGACATCCTATCATTAGGAAAGAGACTTTGATTAGCATTTTAAGCCAAGATTATCAAGGCAAGGTTGTTAAGATTATAAGGCAATCCTAAGTGCTTTAAAGTCTAAGGCAGGAAAGGTTATAGTTTCCTAGATTGCTAAGGCACCCTAGCTAGCAAGTAAGGCACACATAAAGATGCAATCCTGGTTTTCTATAATAGCCTGGTTTTCTCTGATACCACTCTGTAACGTCCTCCAGATAGGGTCTGGAAGAAACATCACTAATATCAAATAAACCAACATATTATAATATACGAGAACAATACTACATGATAAAATCAAACTTTATTGAGAGTACGCAGCGGAAAATGAAATGTCGTTAAAAGAATTGAAATTACAATAAAGTAAATGTTTCAAATGCAAGAATAGTAAATGCGATATCTCTTGTTCCTAAGTCCAAGTAGCATCACATAAGCAGTAAGTAAGTAAGCTTGAATCAATCAGCACCTGAGACAAACATGCTAAAGTGTCAACTAAAAAGGTTGAGTGAAATCATAGGTTTAACAAAAGTAGTTATCGTTGTTTTTAGACCACAAGATTTGTAAAGACCCGTCCTAATCCATAAGGACAAATACAATAACATATGATTACATTGTTAGGTATTTGACCTCTATATGATACATTTTACAATCATTGCATTCGTTTTTAAAAGACAAACTTTCTTTACATCGACAATTGATAGGCATGCATACCATTTCATAATATCCACTATCCAACTATAATTGACTTAATAATAATCTTGATGAACTCAACGACTCGAATGCAACGTCTTTCAAAATATACCATGAATGACTCCAAGTAATATCTTTAAGATGAGCTAATACACAGCGGAAGATTTTTTTAATACCTGAGAATAAACATGCTTTAAAGTGTCAACCAAAAGGTTGGTGAGTTCATAGGTTTATTGTAAACAATAAAATTCATCATTTTAATAGACCACCAGATTTAATATTCCTATTTCCCATAACCATTATGCATAAAATTCATTCATATGGATTGAACACCAGGTAATCGGCCTTAACCAATTGCATATAGAATATCCTCATCATTCCGGGACAACTTCGGACATGATAAATTTGCCATCATTCCGGGAAAACTTCGGACATGATAAATTCTCCATCATTTCGGGAAAACATCGGACATGATAAATTCGCCATCATTCCGGGAAAACATCGGACATGATAAAAAGGGCACATTCGATTTCGATAATTCAACCATAGAATGTAGTTTCAATTACTTGTGTCTATTTCGTAAAACAGTTATAAAAGTATTTCATATATTCGCAGTTCAAAATATATTTCAAAAGCATTTAACAAAACAGTTATAAAACAGCGCATGTATTCTCAGTCCCAAAAATGTAAAGAGTAAAAGGGAATCAAATGAACTTACCATACTGTATTTTGTAGTAAAAATACATATGACGAAACTGAACAATGCAGGGTTGGCCTCGGATTCACGAACCTATATTTGATTATGTATATTAACACACATATTTGTAATCGAACAATTTATATGTATTATTATTAATTGTTATTTTAGTAAATTATATGTTTTTATTAATAATATAATCAACTACATTTATCTTATAGACTTTAGATAAATAATTAGTATTTACTATAGAGATATTAAATTAGTTATGTCATTTAGTTATGTTATATGCATTAAATGAATTTTTACATATCTAATATTTATTTGGTAAAATAATAATACAAAGTTGTATCTTTATAGAATAATAATAATAATAATAATAATAATAATAATAATAATAATAATAATAATAATAATAATAATAATAATAATAATAGTGATGATAATTCTAATAATAATAGTATTGATAATAATAATATTACTAAAAATAATGATACTTTATAATAATAAAAATAATGATTTTAATCAAAATAATGTTTTTAATCAAACTTTTATGATAATACTTAATAATAATGCTTATAATAATAATAATAATAATAATAATAATAATAATAATAATAATAATAATAATAATAATAATAATAATAATAATAATAATAATAAACTTACTACTAAAGATACTAACAATAATGTTATTAATAATACTTAATGAGAATACTTTTAATTATGCTAATAATCATATTACTATTATTGGTGATAATAATAATTAACTTAATAACAACAACAATTAATAATAACAATAACAATAAAAATAATAATACTAGAAACTACCTTTAAATCTTTTTCCTAAAAAGAATGCCCTAGACAAGGCTCGAACCCAAGACTTCTCACTTTTCTAAAACACCCCTAGCCACTACTCCGCTAGTATCTTTCTTGAATTAATTCGCGTATTTAATATATAAACCACTGGCCAGGTATTTATCAGTTTGATAATTGGGCCGTAGCCCACTTCAACAGCCCAACAGAAAAACGAATTGCAGTGGCCCAAGAGAAAAACATTTAGCCCACTCGTAAGGAAATGCTACCCATCTGTTTTGGCCCAATGTCAAACTTCACGGCCCAAGTGTAAAGACAGATACCCCGTAATATTGTATCATTTTCTGTCGTGGGGTTTTTAAATTAGAAACAGATGTATTCAAGTGGTTATACGAGAACGTTAAATGCTCTCTATTAGATACCCACCTAGCAAAAAGAATGGTGAGTGGGGTAATCCCACTAGATACATGTCGACTAAGAAGCAAAAAAAAATCCAGCAAATGTTTCGGTTTAAAAAATATAGGAGCCCACAAGCATCACCATCAATCTTACTTTGTTGACAATAAGCATCATTATTATCCTTTTTCTATCGTTATCATCCATTGAATTGATTAGGATCATTATTCGTAGAAATAGCAAAGAAACAAGAAATGGGTAATTAGTGGATATATTTTGGGTCGACCCTACTGCAGCACTCATGTATTTGTGTCTCCACTTTTACGAATAAAAAAGGGTTTAAAATGGATGTGGAAGAGTTTGTCTGTGTGTATAAACAACAAGCACGTTACTCTTTACCTTCTCATCATAAACTCATAGTACATGTCATCATTAACTAAACCTCATTATTTTCGTGCTCACTGATTCATCATCTATCTTATTTGTAACCTCATCATCATATATCTCTTCGTTTCCATTAAAATCACGTCACCATCATCGTTGATTTAAAGTTGCAGGTGTATTTTGGTTCGAGCTGTAAACAGAAGTATAGCGAACCTGCGGCGTTCAATGGGTATGAGAGAGAGAGACGTAGGGTGGCTATGGTGATTTGTTGTTCAACCAAAATAGTAAACAAAAGAGTATAGCAGATTGGTGATTGAGCTTGTTGTGGTTGGTTAATGTTCATGAAGAAATTAGAAAAAAAGAATGAAGAAAAGTGGTGGTTCAAGATGATAGAAGGTTAGGATCAAAGGTGAGTTTCATGAGAATTAAGTGAGTTTTATGATCGTGTATGCGTGTGTTTGGTAATGAGGTTGAGATATCGTTTAGTTTATCTCAAATACTGTAGGATCGATTTTGTTTATATAATGGAGGAATTTATTGTGAAAGTGGTTGTTATGGTGATCGATGAAGAGATTTGTAGGGTGTGTTTTTATCACGAGTTGTATTTGCAGAGTATCCTATAAATGCTAATAAGCCTAATTACAGCTAATGTGACTCCATTAACGTTTGTTGTGTAGCCTGATTTGCTCGACACAAAATATTGTGTCAGAATTAATAAAATAAAAAGTATGATCGATTCTAACTGTATTTGTTTGTTATAGAAATATTGGGAATCGATTTGTTCTAGCTGATAGACACAAAACAAATTAGGATACAGTTGGAAAATGATTGAAAACAGAATACGTGAATTCTGGTGTTAATACATATATATTCAGTCATATTTATATATTTATAAATATATATAAATGTATAAGTATTTATACATGTATATTCGTATTTTGTGTGTATATATATATATATATATATATGTATTCAAAAAAATTGTATCTATCAGTGGCTAAATATCTGTAAAGTTGATTGATACATGAAACATATTAATATATAGAATTCTTTTATTTAATTAGTTTAATTTTTATATCTAATATTATTTACTATTAATTAATAAATAGATAATAATGCAAAATTATCATTAATAATTATAAAACAATAATGATGTTTATAAAAATATTTAGAATAATGATACTAATAGTTATTTTAATGTTTATAATGGTAATATTAATAAATTGTATTATTTTTACAATAATAATAATAATATCAATGACCTTTAATAATAATTGTGATGATAACATTTAATAATAATACTAATATTAATCATAATAACTAAAATTATAATTTTATTATTATTTATAATAATAATAATGGTATTAACATTGATAATTATAATTATAATATTAATAATAACAATAACATAATAAATCAAATTTATAAATTTTATATTATAATGTTTAGTAATATTTAATGGTACTGAGATTAAATAATAATGTATATAATAATAATATAACAACTAGAATTTACTTGTAATTACATATAATATAATACCAATTCATTATATCATATCTATACACACATAAATGTTCGTGAATCGTCGAGAATAGTCACAGGGTAAATGAATTAGTTCAAAAATTCTGAGATTCAATTAAATAGACCTTTTTTATCATGTCGAAATCATACAAAGATTAAGTTTAAATTTGGTCGGAAATTTCTGGGTCATCACAGTACCTACCCGTTAAAGAAATTTCGTCCCGAAATTTGAGTGGAGTCGTCATAGCTAACAATAAGAATGTTTTCATGACGAATTTTGGTTGATAAATATAATTTTATCAATATTGAGTAATATAGATAAAATAATTCGATCATTCGAAGCATACGAGTGAAGCTATCACACAAGAGTGAAATGAGTAAAGGTAGATTCGTTTTAACTTTTGACGTAGTCAGGATTGAATTTCGGAATTCAAGGGATTCAAAAGAAAATCTTGGAAATCTATAAGATCTGATTCTTCGAGATTTAAGGAAATTAGGATCTCTTTCATTAAATGCGATGATCTGTCCCGATTTTCATTATAAATTTACCTTTTCCGTTCCATTAGTTTTCACCACTTCTATACTCAATTCCCAAATTCAAAAGATTGTGAAAATGCTTAATCCAGTTCTGATCCTCGTCCTTATCCTGACTATCGCAACAATCATTCTCCTTTTTCAACTTCCACCGGAGGAATCTGTTTACTTCTACTTCGCCCTTGGGGTTATAGTGCTTTTAATTCTCCCGTGTCTTTATGTTGCGATAAACATTGATATACACGGTTTGTAATTTATGTGTTGTTATCGGGTATTATATCTTCCCTTATATTTCGAAGTCTCTGCTTCTGTCTTCTATAATCATTGTCATCCACAGTTAATGCTCTTTCCCATTTGCTGCGATTTATACCCCCATTTACACCTCGGAGCTTTATGCTCTGTTTTCTCTTTTATCCATTAAGCACCACATGTAATGGTCCAGAATTTGCAGATATGAAGTTTCGAATGAACATGACTAATATTCTAAGATAGAGATTGTAATAGCACGATCTTGATTGGTTAAATTACCAGAATTCAAAAGAAAAGATAGAATTATCAGGAAGATATGTTCTCGATATGTTTAGTGATTAGGTAGAATGTAAGAGTCGTGTAACATGGCACATGATGACGTTATGATCATTGAATCATCACGTCCCATTAGAAACTCAGCATGACTTACAGTAATATAATCACGTTGATCAAGTGTCATTATATTATACTAACTCATGCATCAGTTCCCAACACTACTTCAAAAACATTCATATTTTAAATTCGATGGTTTACAGAATATAGAAATAACAATTTCTTATATGATGTAACACTGATAGTGTGAAGAGATTCATGATCTTCAGATAAGAATAGCTATGAAAATATCTTCAGAAATATGGAGGATATTTATAATGAAAGATATGATGATATCTTAAAATTTCTAATATCAGAGGATGATGAAGGATATTGTCCGCAAGGGTTTAGAGTCAGGAGCAAGGTATTCGTTAATGACTTCAGCAGATACTGAATCATTTGGATTCTTTGAAAGCAGGTTTAGTCTTTGTGATTTGTCCACGGCTTCCTTCATAGTTTCGCATAATCTGCTTTTCGGTACTAATTTTTCTATTATGTGTTTCCAACCTTTCATTCTTTATTATCAAACTTCTGGCCGTTTAGACCATCTAAAATTTTGCTGTTCCCTCTGCATTTAATGCTACCATATCTGAATCATCGGTTATCAATCCGAGGTGGTTTCAGGAGAATTGTGTTTTTAGATGATTAAACGCTGATGGTAATGGTGGAATATGAAAGGTTCCCCGGTAACAAATAAAAAAACACACGCATATATATCAAAATTATAATAAGGTTGTTTCGAACGAAGAGTCGAAGTTGTCTTGTTGGAGCTGTGACAAAATTTGCTACTTTGAAAGAAATTGCATTGTTATTTTCGGAATTAACAATGCCAAAGGAGCTAGCACAGATACGTACTAAACGTTTATTCAGATTCCGAGTGTTTTCAGGTGCATAACTATATGCATAAATCTTTCCTTCCGTAGATGAAGTGCGGTTGATTCATCCTATCGATTGAGGTGTTTTCAAGAATCATGAAAGGTTTGAACGCAGATTGTAATTGTCAAGATACAAACGAGGTTTAAGATGAGATCAAGTGGCAAACTTGAAGAAATATTTAGTTTCATATGTTATAATCAATATTTTAATTCATTTTAATTGTCCAATGTTATTAGTCCACAGTCGATAGTCCACAGTTAACAGTCCAATAATTCATATATAGTTTAATATATAATATTCGAATTAATTAATATGTCTCGTGACCCGTGTACATGTCTCGGACTCGATCACAACTCAAAGTATATATATTGTATATATATTATTATAGAATCAACCTCAACCCTGTATAGCTAACTCGATCATTACTGTATATAGAGTGTCTATGGTTATTCTAAATATATGATATGTCAAAACATTGTATACGTGTCCCGACATTTAAATGCGTAAATAACAGTATTTAAATGATTATAAATAAAGTGCGTTAAATAAATAACAGAAATTAAATGATGAGAATTAAATTGCGATAATTAAAATGTAATAAGGAATTAACAGTTAGCTAGGAACAGTTAGCTAGGATTTTGTTAGCGTGGATTCTTAACAAAATTTCTCATAGTTAATTTGTTTGTTTCTAACAAATTTTATTTTTTCAAATGTTTTCTTCATTATGTCACTTATTGGATTCTGATAGATCAAAATCCAAATATGAAATTGAATGAAATTGATTTTTCTGCGGTGAACGGATACGTATATCTGTGGATGTAAGTAGGATAATAAATGACTGTTGAATCAGATTGGAAGAATGTACAGTATAACATGTTAATATGAAAACTAAATATTTCCTCGGGTATTCCTACCAGTTAAAATATTTTCACCATTAACAGTTTGTACAAAAGAATTTTTAATTACAATCTTTATGAATATATATATATATATATATATATATATATATATATATATATATATATATATATATATATATATATATATATATATATATATATATATATATATTTTCTTCAGATGCAATCATGGATTTAATGAGTTAATATTATATTAAACTCATTTGATTTACCGTTAGAACTAGAGTACATAATCTCTAAAATATTAGGGATTACATACTCGCCATGTCGAACGAAGATAATCGATGTAGATTGATATGTAGAACAAAGATAAAGTAGAGAGATTGATAGATAAAAGGAAGATTATGCTCGCGGTACAGATGGTGATGTCGAGGCTGGTGATGTGGATGTTGTTGGTGTAATTAGTATAGCTTGTAAATCACGTACCATTCTTGTCAGGGTTTCTATCCTTCCCTCTATCATTTCTATCCACTCAATCATCTGATTCGATAGATCTTGGTTATCAATCCGAAGTTCTCTAACTTCTTCTAATATTCCTCTTTGATTGGTATTCAAAAGTAGAGGTTGAATATTTTATGATATTGCAGTAATGCGACCTTCGAGGTGGAAAATTTTGGTAAGAAGGGTGAAAACAGTGTTGCGCATAGGTTCACCGGTGAGTATATCGTTTTCTCTGCTGTTAGGAGGTAAGTTTGGTTCACGGTAGGGTTCGCCTTCTTCATTTCCCCATCGAGTGAGTAAGTCTTGGACCCACCCCCATCTCCTCTAGAAAGAAAAATAACTAAACGGTTGAGACACTTCCGGTTTATTGACTTCGGAGTCTATTTCAATATACATCTCTAAATCGCTCCCGGAACTAATGGAATCCAGGCTAGGTGTAGGATCCATCTTTCACTATCAGTTAGAGGATTTTGATATGAAATGATTTTCGGATATCGGATGATATTCTAATTACATAGAATACATATATATAGTACAGAAGATCCCGTAGATTACGGAGGGAATTAAGGGAACGTGTCAGACAAAGTTTACAGTAACAGATACGCTAAGATATGAATTTTGTCTATACACTATTCATGCAATCAATGCAATAAGATGTGTCTAGACTAAGAATGATAAGCAGGCAATTTCCGACAAAAATGATAAGCAAAACTTTTGACATGCAGACACGGTCGAAGTCCAGACTCACTAATGCATCTAAGCAACTATCAGTTAGACACACTAATGCAAGACCTGGTTCGCTAAGACCACCGCTCTGATACCACATGTAAAGACCCGTCCTAATCCATAAGGACAAATACAATAACATATGATTACATTGCGAGGTATTTGACCTCTATATGATACATTTTACAATCATTGCATTCGTTTTTAAAAGACAAACTTTCTTTACATCGACAATTGACAGGCATGCATACCATTTCATAATATCCACTATCCAAATATAATTGACTTAATAATAATCTTGATGAACTCAATGACTCGAATGCAACATCTTTCAAAATATACCATGAATGACTCCATGTAATATCTTTAAGATGAGCTAATGCACAGCGGAAGATTTCTTTAATACCTGAGAATAAACATGCTTTAAAGTGTCAACCAAAAGGTTGGTGAGTTCATAGGTTTATCGTAAACAATAAAATTCATCATTTTAATAGACCACCAGATTTAATATTCCTATTTCCCATAACCATTATGCATAAAATTCATTCATATGGACTGAACACCTGGTAATCGGCCTTAACAAATTGCATATAGAATATCCTCATCATTCCGGGACAACTACGGACATGATAAATTTTCCATCATTCTGGGAAAACTCCGGACATGATAAATTCGCCATCATTCCGAGAAAACATCGGACATGATAAATTCGCCATCATTTTGGGAAAACATCGGACATGATAAATTCGCCATCATTTCGGGAAAACATCTGACATGATAAATTCGCCATCATTCCGGGAGAACATCGGACATGATAAAAAGGGCACATTCGATTTCGATAATTCAACCATAGAATGTAGTTTCGATTACTTGTGTCTATTTCGTAAAACAGTTATAAAAGTATTTCATATATTCGCAGTTCAAAATATATTTCAAAAGCATTTAACAAAACAGTTATAAAACAGCGCATGTATTCTCAGTCCCAAAAATGTAAAGAGTAAAAGGGAATCAAATGAACTCACCATACTATATTTTGTAGTAAAAATACATATGACGAAGCTGAACAATGCAGGGTTGGCCTCGGATTCACGAACCTATATTCAATTATGTATATTAACACACACATTTGTAATCGAACAATTTATATGTATTATTATTAATTGTTATTTTCGTAAATTATATGTTTTTATTAATAATCTAATTAACTATATTTATCTTATAGACTTTAGATAAATAATTAGTATTTACTATAGAGATATTAAATTAGTTATGTCATTTAGTTATGTTATATGTATTAAATGAATTTTTATATATCTAATATTTATTTGGTAAAATAATAATACAAAGTTGTATCTTTATATAATAATAATAATAATAATAATAATAATAATAATAATAATGATAAAAATAATAATAATAATAATAATAGTGATGATAATTCTAATAATAATAGTATTGATAATAATAATATTACTAAAAATAATGATACTTTATAATAATAAAAATAATGATATTAATAAAAATAATGATTTTAATCAAACTTTTATGATAATACTTAATAATAATGCTTATAATAATAATAATAATAATAATAATAATAATAATAATAATAATAATAATAATAATAATAATAATAATAATAATAATAATAATAATAATACTAAAGATACTAACAATAATGTTATTAATAATACTTAATGAGAATACTTTTAATTATGCTAATAATCATATTACTATTATTGGTGATAATAATAATTAACTTAATAACAACAACAATTAATAATAACAATAACAATAAAAATAATAATACTAGAAACTACCTTTAAAGCTTTTTCCTAAAAAGAATGCCCAGACAAGGCTGGAACCCAAGACCTCTCGCTTTTCTAAAACACCCCTAACCACTACTCCGCTAGTATCTTTCTTTAATTAATTCCCGTATTTAATATATAAACCGCTGGCCAGGTATTTATCAGTTTGATAATTGGGCAGTAGCCCACTTCAACAGCCCAACATAAAAACGAATTGCAGTGGCCCAAGACAAAAATGTTTAGCCCACTCGTAAGAAAATGCTACCCATCTGTTTTGGCCCAATGTCAAACTTCATGGCCCAAGTGTAAAGACAGATACCCCGTAATATTGTATCATTTTCTGTCGTGGGGTTTTTAAATTGGAAACAGATGTATTCAAGTGGTTGTAGGAGAACGTTAAATGCTATCTATTAGATACCCACCTAGAGAAAAGAATGGTGAGTGGGGTAATCCCACTAGATACATGTCGACTAAGAAGCAAAAAAAAATCCAGCAAATGTTTTGGTTTAAAAAATATAGGAGCCCATAAGCATCACCATCAATCTTACTTTTTTGACAATAAGCATCATTATTATCCTTTTTCTATCGGCATCATCCATTGAATTGATTAGGATCATTATTCGTAGAAATAGCAAAGAAACAAGAAATGGGTAATTAGTGGATATATTTTGGGTCGACCCTACTGCATCACTCATGTATTTGTGTCTCCACTTTTACGAATCAAAAAGGGTTTAAAAGGGATGTGGAAGAGTTCGTCTGTGTGTATAAACAACAAGCACATTACTCTTTACCTTCTCATCATAAAATCATAGTACATGTCATCATTAACTAAACCTCTTTATTTTCGTGCTCACTGATTCATCATCTATCTTATTTGTAACCTCATCATCATATATCTCTTCGTTTCCATTAAAATCACGTCACCATCATCGTTGATTTAAAGTTGAAGGTGTATTTTGGTTCGATCTGTAAACAGAAGTATAGCCAACCTGCGGCGTTCAATGGGAATGAGAGTGAGAGACGTAGGGTGGATATGGTGATTTGTTGTTCAACCAAAATAGTAAACAAAAGAGTATAGTAGATTGGTGATCGAGCTTGTTGTGGTTGGTTAATGTTCATGAAGAAATTAGAAAAAAAGAATGAAGAAAAGTGGTGGTTCAAGATGATAGAAGGTTGGGATCAAAGGTGAGTTTCATGAGAATTAAGTGAGTTTTATGATCGTGTATGTGTGTGTTTGGTAATGAGGTTGAGATATCGTTTAGTTTATCTCAAATACTGTAGGTTCAATTTTGTTTATATAATGGAGGAATTTATTGTGAACGTGGTTGTTATGGTGATCGATGAAGAGATTTGTAGGGTGTGTTTTTATCACGAGTTGTATTTGCAGAGTATCCTATAAATGCTAATAAGCCTAATTACAACTAATGTGACTCCATTAACGTTTGTTGTGTAGCCTGATTTGCTCGACACAAAATATTGTGTCAGAATTAATAAAATAAAAAGTATGATCGATTCTAACTGTATTTGTTTGTTATAGAAATATTGGGAATCGATTTGTACTAGTTGATAGACACAAAACAAATTAGGATACAGTTGGAAAATGATTGAAAACAGAATACGTGAATTCTGGTGTTAATACATATATATTCAGTCATATTTATATATTTGTAAATATATATAACTGTATAAGTATTTATACATGTATATTTGTATTTTGTGTATATATATATATATATATATGTATATATATATATATATATATATATATATATATGTATGTATGTATTCAAAAAAAATTGTATCTATCAGTGGCTAAATATCTGTAAAGTTGATTGATACATGAAACAGATTAATATATAGAATTCGTTTATTTAATTAGTTTAATTTTTATATATAATATTATTTACTATTAATTAATAAATACATAATAATGCAAAATTATCATTAATAATTATAAAATAATAATACTGTTTATAAATATATTTAGAATAATGATACTAATAGTTATATTAATGTTTATAATGGTAATATTAATAAATTGTATTATTTTTACAATAATAATAATAATATCAATGACCTTTAATAATAATTGTGATGATAACATTTAATAATAATGTAGTGACCCGAACTTTTCCATGTTTATATATATTAATTAAGATTGATATTTACATGACTAAATGTTTCCAACGTGTTAAGCAATCAAACTTGTTAAGACTTGATTAATTAAAATAGGTTTCATATAGACAATTGACCACCTAAGTTGACCGGTGATTCACGAATGTTAAAACTGGTAAAAACTATACGATGACATATATATGGTTATATATATAGTTAACATGATTTTATTATAAGTAGGTATCTCATTAGGTATTTTAACAATGTGTTATATACATAAAAATGAGACTATTAAATTAAGAAACTCGAAAACGATATATATAACGATTATCGTTATAACAACGTCTTACTAGGTACATATGAATCATATTAAGATATTGATACACTTGGTTAATTATGTTAAATGATAAGTAAATATATCATTAAGTGTATTAACAATGAACTACATATGTAAAAATAAGACTACTAACTTAATGATTTCGAAACGAGACATATATGTAACGATTATCGTTGTAACGACATTTAACTGTATATATATCATACTAAGATATATTATATATCATAATATCATGATAATTTAACAATTTAACATCTCATTTGATATAATAAACAATGGGTTAACAACATTTAACAAGATCGTTAACCTAAAGGTTTCAAAACAACATTTACATGTAACGACTAACGATGACTTAACGACTCAGTTAAAATGTATATACATGTAGTGTTTTAATATGTATTCATACACTTTTGAAAGACTTCAAGACACTTATCAAAATACTTCTACTTAATAAAAATTCTTACAATTACATCCTCGTTCAGTTTCATCAACAATTTTACTCGTATGCACCCGTATTCGTACTCGTACAATACACGGCTTTTAGATGTATGTACTATTGGTATATACACTCTAATGATCAGCTCTTATCAGCCCATGTGAGTCACCTAACACATGTGGGAACCATCATTTGGCAACTAGCATGAAATATCTCATAAAATTACAAAAATATGAGTAATCATTCATGACTTATTTACATGAAAACAAAATTACACATCCTTTATATCTAATCCATATACCAACGACCAAAAACACCTACAAACACTTTCATTCTTCAATTTTCTTCATCTAAGTGATCTCTCTCAAGTTCTATCTTCAAGTTCTAAGTGTTCTTCATAAATTCTATAAGTTCTAGTTTCATAAAATCAAGAATACTTCCAAGTTTGCTAGCTTACTTCCAAACTTGTAAAGTGATCATCCAACCTCAAGAAATCTTTCTTATTTACAGTAAGATATCTTTCTAATACAAGGTAATACTCATATTCAAACTTTGGTTCAATTTCTATAACTATAACAATCTTATTTCGAGTGATGATCTTACTTGAATTTGTTTTCGTGTCATGATTCTGCTTCAAGAACTTTCAAGACATCCAAGGATCCTTTGAAGCTAGATCCATTTTTATTATTTCCAGTAGTTTTATCCAGTAGTAATGATGTTCATAACATCATTCGATTCATACATATAAAGCTATCTTATTCGAAGGTTTAAATTTGAAATCACTAGAACATAGTTTAGTTAATTCTAAACTTGTTCGCAAACAAAAGTTAATCCTTCTAACTTGACTTTTAAAATCAACTAAACACATGTTCTATATCTATTTGATATGCTAACTTAATGATTTAAAACCGAAAAACACGAAAAACACCGTAAAACCGGATATACGCCGTTGTAGTAACACCGCGGGCTGTTTTGGGTTAGTTAATTAAAAACTATGATAAATTTTGATTTAAAAGTTGTTATTCTGGGAAAATGATTTTTCTTATGAACATGAAACTATATCCAAAAATCATGGTTAAACTCAAAGTGGAAGTATGTTTTCCAAAATGGTCATCTAGACGTCGTTCTTTCGACTGAAATGACTACCTTTACAAAAATGACTTGTAACCTGTAATTCTGACTATAAACTTATACTTTTTCTGTATAGATTCATAAAATTAAGTTCAATATGAAATCATAGCAATTGGATTCACTCAAAACGGATTTAAAACGAAGAAGTTATGGGTAAAACAAGATTGGATATTTTTGATCTTTTTAGCTACGGGAAATGTTTAACAAATCTGTACAAATCATATCCTAGCTAACTTATATTGTATTATACATGTATTCTAATATATTATGTAATCTTGGGTTACCATAGACACGTATGCAAATGTTCTGACATATCATATCGACCCATGTATATATATTATTTGGAACAACCATAGACACTCTATATGCAGTAATGTTGGAGTTAGCTATACAGGGTTGAGGTTGATTCCAAAAATATATATACTTTGAGTTGTGATTTAGCCTGAGACATGTATACACTGGGTCGCGGATTGATTCAAGATAATATATATCGATTTATTTCTGTACATCTAACTGTGGACAATTAGTTGTAGGTTACTAACGAGGACAGCTGACTTAATACACTCAAATCTTTAAAACATAATAAAAATGGTTGTAATTATATTTTGATCATACTTTGATATATATGTACATATTTGTATAGGTTCGTGAATCGACCAGTGGCCAAGTCTTACTTCCCGACGAAGTAAAAATCTGTGAAAGTGAGTTATAGTCCCACTTTTAAAATCTAATATTTTTGGGATGAGAATACATGCATGTTTTATAAATGATTTACAAAATAGACACAAGTACGTGAAACTACATTCTATGGTTGAATTATCGGAATCGAATATGCCCCTTTTTATTAAGTCTGGTAATCTAAGAATTAGGGAACAGACACCCTAATTGACGCGAATCCTAAAGATAGATCTATTGGGCCTAACAAACCCCATCCAAAGTACCGGATGCTTTAGTACTTCGAAATTTATATCATATCCGAAGGGTGTCCCGGAATGATGGGGATATTCTTATATATGCATCTTGTTAATGTCGGTTACCAGGTGTTCACCATATGAATGATTTTTTATCTCTATGTATGAGATGTGTATTGAAATATGAAATCTTGTGGTCTATTGTTACGATTTGATATATATATATATAGGTTAAACCTATAACTCACCAACATTTTTGTTGACGTTTAAAGCATGTTTATTCTCAAATGAATACTAAGAGCTTCCGCTGTTGCATACTAAAATAAGGACAAGATTTGGAGTCCATGTTTGTATGATATTGTGTAAAAATTGCATTCAAGAAACATATGTCGATGTAATATATTTCTATTATAAACCATTATGTAATGGTCGTGTGTAAACAGTATATTTTAGATTATCATTATTTGATAATCTACGTAATGTTTTTAAAACCTTTATTGATAAAATAAAGGTTATGGTTGTTTTAAAAATGAATGCAGTCTTTGAAAAACGTCTCATATAGAGGTAAAAACCTCGCAACGAAATCAATTAATATGGAACGTTTATAATCAATATGAACGGGACATTTCAAATAATACTAATATTAATCATAATAACTAAAATTATAATTTTATTATTATTTATAATAATAATAATGATATTAACATTGATAATTATAATTATAATATTAATAATAACAATAACATAATAAATCAAATTTATAAATTTTATATTATAATGTTTAGTAATATTTAATGGTACTGAGATTAAATAATAATGTATATAATAATAATATAACAACTAGAATTTACTTGTAATTACATATAATATAATACCAATTCATTATATCATATCTATACACACATAAATGTTCGTGAATCGTCGGGAATAGTCACAGGGTAAATGAATTAGTTCAAAAATTCTGAGATTCAATTAAATAGACTTTGCTTATCATGTCGAAATCATACAAAGATTAAGTTTAAATTTGGTCGGAAATTTCCGGGTCGTCACAAGATTTAGTTTGTAAAGTTGATCTCCCGCAGGATTAAAAAGTTATGTCAATGCGTGATATTTAGACTAAACGTTCAAGTTTGCTCCAAAGACAAGTTGTAGTTTATACTTGTCGGCTTAATTTCATTATTAAGTAATACAAAGACTTAGTCAAATGTATCGGGGACGTTACTCCCGATAGGCCTACCCCCAATAATTAAGCATGCATTCAACGACAATTAAAAATATCACTGTAGGGACTTAGTCGGACATAGCCGGATATAGCATAGTTTAGTAGTTTGGTACTTGTGTCTAATTTGTAAAATGTAAAAACAGCATGTGTCTCACCCCAATAAAAGTAAGTAAGTTTGCTAGCAATAAAGAGTGGGGCTATGAATTCACCTTAGTAAGTAGAGAGAGAGAGAGTTATTCCTCAGAATAGAAAGTTGGATGAGTGAGCAGAAAAGTCAACCTATTGACATTTAAGAGTAGTAAGTGTTTTTGTCCAAGTTTAAGTAGATATTTAAGTATGATAGTGTTGTAAGTATAGTTCATTTTACTAAGTTTCCTTTCCTAGTAAGTTTCTATTTTTAGAAAGTTTCCACTTTTAGTAGATTTCTTATCTTAGTAAGTTTCTATAACTAGAAAGTTTCTACTTTAAGAGTGTTTTCCATTTTAGGATATTTGCCGTATTAGATAAGCTTTCAATCACCCCTTTCCCTTCGAATGGCCATTTCAGGTCTAGGGGCTTGAGCTATAGGATCCTTTAAATCGAAAATCCAAACCCTTCCACCTAGAGTTTCGTAGAAACCATTCGTCAAGAAAGTTCAAAGATCTATACATCTCTAATACATATCCCAAAATGTTTTTATGTGTTATAATATAAGTAGTAGGTTATAGGTGTTAGTAATAGTAATAGTGTATACATGTTAATTAATAGTATAAGTAGTATTAGGGTTTCATTAATTAGGGTTAGTTAATTAAAGTAGTATTTTAATGATTAAGGTTTAGGGTTTTGAGGATCTAAATAATATGAATGTTAAGATTATGCACGAATATGATTATGAATATAAACATGAATTGAAAGAAAGATTTAAAAGTTTTAAGATTTTGGATCATACCTTGTTAATGATGATGAAGATTAACAAGAAACAAGAAGAAAACTTGGTGATGAAGATCAAATAACCCAAATAATGAAGAACACGCTTGAAAATCTTGATGAACACGAAGAATAAGCTTGAAGATCCGAATACCACAAGAGAGGGAGAGGGAGAGATTGTTTTGGAGAGAGGATTTTGGTGTGATTTGTGAATGAGAAACTAGGAGTCTAGAGGTGTTTATATAGTGCAAGTATAAGAGTGTTAGTCAACATAAGGATGTTCTAATTAATGATTTTATTTTATATTAAAATTTTTAGTCAACAATAGGTGGTGCTAGTTTATATATATATATATATATATATATATATATATATATATATATATATATATATATATATATATATATATATATATATATATATATATATATATATATATATATATATATATATATATATATATATATATATATATTTATATATATATATATATTTTATTTTAATTTTTTTAGTCAACATAAGGATGTAATTGTTTAAGATTCTTTAGTCTCATTATTGTTATTATTATTATTATTATTATTATTATTATTATTATTATTATTATTATTATTATTATTATTACATTTACTACATGATAAGTATTATTTATTTTTTACTAATTCATGACTTGTATATATATTTTTTATTTAGTTCCCAATTGTTTTATTATTTATATAAATGTCACTTTTTATTTATTACTTATAGGTTATTAGTTATAATATTACATAAATGCATAAATTTTAATTAGCAGTGAGTGTCGACTAACAGTTTATTATTTTCATCTTTTATTAACTTGTCAATTGTTGATTAAAGTTTAATTATTAAGTTTTAATTATATTGTTTAGGCATTTAATATTGGAAAAATATAGAATGAAAAAATGAGGGTCGTTATACATAATCATATGTAAAATCTTTAAAACAAATTGTACAATCTTTTACAAAACAATCCATGAAAACATGTACAAACTTTGAAGCATATTGCACAACCTTCATAATTGTATTTTAATTTGTTTTAAATTTAGAAGAGACATTTGTTATTACTAATAATTACTCTGTATTATCAAAAATATAAATACTCAATTTTAAAGCATACTTTATTATTATTATTATTATTATTATTATTATTATTATTATTATTATTATTATTATTATTATTATTATTATTATTATTATTATTATTATATTATTATTATTATTATTATTAATCAAATATAGGTTCCCATTGCAAGATAAACTACGTTACATATGTATGCGAAACACATGTCACAATAAAAAGTTGTAATGTAGGATTTTATAACAATGAAAATTGTAATTGTGATAAAATTGGAAGAATATGGTTGGAGAATGAATGTAATTCATTTATTGTGACCAAGTTAAGTACATTAATATGTTTGTAGTTTATCTTTGATTATTTCGGATAATATGTTCTGGGAAAAATATTAGTGGTACGCTTTCGTTGTAATTATTTGTTATATGCATTTTAGAAACTTCAATAATTTAGCTATATTTCCCAATGGTTTGATAAGTATTCCCCATAATATTATGTTCAAACTTGAATTATTTAATAAATCCCTGATTTGACGGGTTTTTTATAATAGTATTATTTTGCATCTAAGAACTCATTATATCATAAACACACATTTATAAAAGATTCACATATTTATATAATAACATTTATCAACTATAACTAGTGGCGATTCTAGGATCAGAACCCAATAGGGTCCCCAATTTTTTTCGATACTAATTATATTTCTTCAAAAAACTACAAATTCGAAAAATATATGTGGTCTGAGTAGCTAAATTTAGTAGAGTCCTATACAATTTAAAGGTAAAACTATAAATTTAAAATATATACAGGGTCCTATAATTAAATTTAGTGGTGTTCTATAAATTTTAAAGAGTATTTTTTACGTAAAAATTTTAAACTAATAGTGTCATGTGACTCTACGAGTCTCAAGGTAGAGTCGCCACTAACTATTGGTTTATCTTGATTGTCGGAATCTGCGGGTTTGTAATTGTCTCTAGAAAATTCGGCGATGATAGCCGGGTCTCTTTTGGTTTGATGTCGTTTTTTGTTCTGTTCGGTTGCCATCCGCTGTAGTGTTCATGCCTCTCCCGTAGTCGAGTCTATTCGGGTGGACTCGATGTCGTTGCCGGCGTGTGTTGACTTTGTTGACCATGGTAAATTGATGTTTTTTGAAGTAATTCTCTCGAGGTCCTTTTATCCGCTCGAACGGGGTTTTGTTCTTACTTGACGAGCATGTGGTTCTCTGGTTAGGAGTGTTATGTGGTTCTTCGGGTACGAGAGGTTATTTTGATTTGCAGGCTTCGGGTTAGGTGTTGATGGAGTGCCCGATGTTCATTTTAGGGTGCGGCTTTTTAGCAGTGTAGATTATGGCGTTAGATACGTGCCCGGTTTTATGTTGTGTTTAGTTTTAGGTTTGATGGTTGTACGTTTGTTGTATCTTACATTTTCAATGCGATCGCTCTCTTTCAATCATTGTTTTCGTCCATTGTTTGTAGGACGATCACAGCGAACCCTTAAAATTTTAATCATTGTCGTTTGTATGTACCATCGGATCTTTATGATATATATATATATATTTTCGCCGTAGAAAAAAAAAAAGAAAAAAGGCACCTTACCTTTATTGTAGTACACCCCTCCTTATGTCCAACATATAATGATAATTAGCAAAGAAAATTCCTAAAGTTGTTTTATATATTCTATTTTATTAAATGATGTTGGATTATGTTTCTTACCTGGTAATAATAAGTCAAATAAACAATACTTGACCCCCAGATTGTGCATCACATTTTTCCATTTTGATTTGGTTTCCTACATTTTTTTATTTGCTAATAACTTTAATGGTTGTTTTTATATAATATAAATGTACAAAAGTAGCGATCGTTGGTGAAAGGTTGAAAATGTTTGATTTCTTAAAACCTTATAGTTTGTGATATAACAAAAAGAATAAAAAAAGAAAAATTCGCAACAAGTTTAAATTAACTGATACTCTACTTGTATTCTATGATCAACCATTTTCAATATAATGGCAGATGTTTATGGCTTAATTAATACTCCTTGTTTCTTTTTCCGTTTTTGTGTTAGCTTAACTATTTTTTGAAGTGGTTTTCTAATGATAGCTCTAAAAGCTATCTTTAATTTTTTTTAACACCAGAACAAGGAAGCTTTATTATTCAAAACAGTATGTACAGATACAAGCTAATATAATCACAAAACTAGTCACGCGAGAACAAAAACAAAAATAACACGATGATAAAATACATAAACCAAGGCATACTGCATTGCTATCGAAAACCAAGATACCAGGTTAGGGGCAGACTTGATAAAAGAACTCAAGCAAGACCAGGATCGACCTACAGTACTGAGAAATCCAGTGACACAAGCAGGACTATCTTTAAAAAAAAAAAAAATTGCACAAAAATTTGTATAACAAAAGTAAATTGGTTATTTGCAAGTTAGCGGGGTTAGTTATAAGAATGGTATGAATATTTAGGGTTAAAGCCAAAAATAGGCTACAAACTTACACAAATGTACCGATGTCGCCCACAAACTCATTTCCGTCATACTGTCGCCTACAAACTTTCAAAAAGTGTTTCAATGTAAACAAAAACTTTCAAAAAGTGTACCAATGTAAACAAAAATGACTTGCTACCGCCTAAACCGGTCAAAATTGACACGTGTCGTTCGTGGATTGGATCTTAATTCTAAAAAAAAAAAAAAAAATTCAGGTCAAAATTAGTATGTAACAGGTCAAAACGCCAAAATGTTGATATTAACACATTTTTTCAAAGTTTGTAGGCGACAGTAGGACGGAAATGAGTTTGTGGGCGACATCGGTACATTTGTGTAAGTTTGTAGCCTATTTTTGGCTTTAACCCAAATATTTAATACATGTCTTGAAACCTTAGGCTCTTAAGACTATGTCTAGAATTTTTTTTTTTTTTTTTTTTTTTTTTTTTTTTTTTTTTTTTTTCACATCAGTTTGGAATCATCAGATGGATTTAATCACCCACGCGTTCATTTCTCATAGTTGCATAACCCGCTTCCAACTACTGGAGGAAACCTGGACTAATCCGAGGGCATGGGAGGTAAAACCCCCTCCGCGCTGCCTCCGCACTAAGCGAAAGGCGACCTAGGTGGATACTTCAGGTCAGGGATAACATTGAGCGCAATGTTGCAGCCCAGCGGAATCGAACTCCTGACCTCTCGCTAAGAGAGGCAGAACACTACCAGCTGAACTACTAACTAGAAATTCTTTTTTTATATATAAATTATTCATTAAAAACGATTTTTATTAATGAATGTGTTAAAACTTATTTTTATTTATCTTGTAAAGACGAATAAAGCAACTCTATTTTCTATTCTATTAGATTAACTATGACGACGAATCAAATTATCACTATTGCTATTTCCTTTTCTAGTTCCTTTTCACTTCTTTTTCCAAATAGCGTTGTCATTTATCAGCGTCTAGGAGAGCTATAACTAAATTTTAACTTTATTAATCAATATCAATAAACGTATAAAAGAAAAATTAGAAAAGAAATAAAGGCTTAAATTAATATATTACTTCATATAAATAAATATTTTCCGATATGATTACATATTTTCTTTTTACAGAAGAGGAATGATGAAGTTTTTCTTGTCTACGAGGTTAATGACTACTTTATTCATTTTGTCAATTCAACAATTATATATATATATATATATATATATATATATATATATATATATATATATATATATATATATATATATAAATAATGTATGTCATTTTGAATGAATTAAAAGATATTTTTTACCAACCTTCATTAGTAGGAGTGCCAACATCGTCTCGAATTGAATTTCCCCTAACGTGTGTGTGAGTGACAAATGAGAGCATCCGATATCGATATCGCCGTTGAAAAAAAAAATGTAAACTACAGTACAGTGTATTATTATAAGAAAGCCATGTTAAAATACACTACGGCCATGTTTGAAAACAAGCTTTTTGAAGCTTTTATGAGCTTTTAACTTTTTTTTTTTTTTTTTGGAACGGCAGAGGATTTTATTAAAAAAAGAGACTAGCAAGAAGCTAGAAAAAATTACAAAGAATCCATAGGATTTTGTAGCCACATTGACCAATTAATCATACATTTTTTATATCTAGAAAAAATCCAAAAGAAAGCGGTAACAATAATATTATCCATAACATGATGAATACGGAAGCTAGTGTCATTGAAGATGTAACTGTTTCGAAGACGCCATAAATTCCAAAGAGCCGAAAAGCAGATGCATTGCACGATCATTTTCTTCTTACCTTGTAAGAGGTTGCTATCTATCCATGACCAAAAATCTTCCATTGAATTCCAGCTAGAAACAGGAGTACCAAGCCAAACACCAACGTTAGACCAAACTTGTTTGCTAATATCACATGAAACAAAGACATGGTTTTCTGTTTCCTCAAACTGATCGCACCAAGAACATTTATTATTTTGAAGAATAACATCCCTTCGAGCAAGATTATCTTTTGTAGCTAGCCTATGTAACTTTAGACGCCATAAGAACACATTAATTTTAATTGGAAACAAAGCGCACCAATCCGTTGGTCGAGAGTAAGCAGCTTTGAAATGAACATCTATCATCTCTCTAGCATGAGCCACCGAGTAAGCTTGAGAAGGAGATCCATCCCATATCCAATTATCATTCTCATCCGATAGCGAAACCGATTCTAGGAGAGAACACAAAGAGTTGAATGAAGTAAGCTCAATGCCACTACGAAGATTACGACGCCAAAACCAAACCCAGGAACAATTATTGAAATGATCGGCAACAGAAGCATGTTTTCTAATATCTAAAGCTAACAACCGTGGGAAACGTAAAGCCAATGTAACCCCATCTATCCATGTATCGTACCAAAAACTAGTGATCGAACCGCTACCCAATTTAATGTGCAACAAAGATGGATTTATTAAACTTGTCGAATGAATATAATCAGTACACTTACATATAGAGGACCAAGTTCTAGACGAGGAGCTACTCGAAGAAATGCGACCATCTTGACATGGACCGTGAATTGCGTTGATAACCTTGGCCCATATTGCATCTTTTTTAATCATCAAACGCCATCTCCACTTATAAATTAGTGCGAGGTTGAGGGACGAGAGACTAGTAACATTTAGGCCTCCACATTCGTAAGTATTAAGAATAAGCCTCCATTTAATCCAATGAATTTTCCTTTCGTTGTCTTTTCCACCCCAAAAAAAAGAAGAACGAAGAGACTCAAGAATATGAATAACCTTAGAAGGAGCTTTAAAGAGAGACATGTAGTACGTTCCAAGCCCTCCAAGGACTGATTTAACAAGGGTAAGTCTTCCCCCAAATGAAATCATATTCGCTTTCCACGAGGCAAGACGATTCTTGACCTTGTTAATGATCGGATCCCAATTTTCAATTCTAGACATATTGTGGCCGACTGGTAATCCAAGAAAATGAAAAGGTAGGGAAGCAGAAAAGCATCCCATGATACTAGCCATGCGATCGACTTCGCCAGATGGAATCCCAACACCAAACAAGCTGGACTTGTGGAGATTAATTTTTAAGCCAGACACCGCATAGAAACAGCCAAGAAGCGTAACAAGATTCAAAGCATTGTTATCGCTCCATTCGCCAACGAATAGAGCGTCATCGGCATAAATACAATGGGTAATCAGCTCACTTCTATTGTTATTCCCCACACGAAGACCATGAAAAACCGAGCAATCCAATGCATCTTTAATCGCAGCCGTGAGACCTTCCATACCGATGATAAATAAAAGAGGGGATAAGGGATCTCCTTGACGAAGACCTCGCCCTAAGTTGAATTCGGAGGAAGGACTACCATTTAGAAGGAGCGAAGCGCACGAAGATGAGAGGCAAGCCCGAATCCATTTAATCCATTTCGAATTGAAGCCTAAGTTGGATAACATCGAGAAAATGAACTCCCAATGTATCGAGTCGAAGGCTTTATCAAAGTCTACCTTGAAGAGCATAGCTTTTTTGTTTTTCCTCTTACACCAATCGACAACTTCATTAATTATAAGGGGACCATCGAGAATTTGACGCCCTTTAATGAACGCCGTCTGCTCTGGACTTATGATATCATCAATAACTTGTGTCAATCTATTAGCGAGAATCTTGGCAAGAATCTTATATTGAATACCGATGAGGCTAATTGGGCGAAAATCTTGCACATGAATAGGATGATCCTTCTTTGGAATAAGAGAAAAAAATGATGAATTACATCCCCTCGGAATGGAACATCGATCTTCAAAATCGTGAACCATATCAAAGACGTCAACCTTAACCGTGTCCCAAAAATGCTTAATAAAGTGGAAAGAGAATCCATCTGGACCGGGAGCTTTATCGCTCCCACAAGACCACACCGCATCTTTTATTTCTTCCTCAGAAAATCGAGAAGTTAGCTGGGCCGCTTTGTTAGCAGCAAGCCGTTTCAATTGATTGCTGGGGCTACATACAGGGGCACAATCAACATGTTTAAATTTATTAGTAAAGAAGTCAAGGAAGACTTTTTTCACTAACTGAGGCGACGTTTCCCAATTCCCATTATGCATTATGCCACTGATTTGGAGCTTTCTTCTTTTCCTATTAATAGAAGTATGAAAAAAGTGGAATTCTCATCTCCCAAGCATGTGGCAAGCTTCTTATTTTTTTGAGACAAGTTTGCAATTTCAATCGATTCCAATATAGCCATATCTTTCAAAATAGATGACCTTGTAACAGAAAGATTTGACGAGTCACCGTTAGCATTAAGTTGCGAATCGATATCCTTCAGCTGGTTTGAAAGAGCATTTTTGTCAAAAGTGTTTTTCGCCCAAATGTCCGAACGCCACAGTTTAAGAGCAGCCTTCACCCTCTTCAACTTATCCTTCAACCGAATTTGCGAATTAGAGCTGATATAGACATTGGCATCGGTCCAAGTATTGACCACGGTATCCTCAAAGCCTTCCAAGTCAAACCACGACTTGAACAACCGGAACGGAGTCGGACCATAATCGAGCATCTTATTACGGAGCAAGATGGGACAGTGATCTGACCAAAGATTGGTGAGGATGGTACCATCCAAATGAGGAAAAGCGCTTAAGAAACCATTTGAAGCAAGATACCTGTCTAACTTTGATCGTTTTGTAAAAGATTTATTTACACGAGTATACGATCTTCCACCCAACGGGATATCAAAGAGGTTCCCATTATCAATGAAGGTGTTAAACGCATCCGCAGTTCGATGGCAGAAGTTAGTGCCCATTCTTTCCGATGACGATCTTACCGAGTTAAAATCACCAAAGATTAAATACTCACCCCCATTAGAATTCATGAAAGAGGTTAGATACGACCATAAGCGCTTCTTTAATGGAAGAGATTGAGGAGCATAAACATTCACAAGATAAAAAGTAGAAGGACTATTGACGAAAGATCCTTGTACAATCAAAGCATTATCGAATGATATGATACGAGAACTGGAAAAATAACGAGGGTCCCATAGAGTAACAATTCCACCTGAGCGACCGCGAGCGCTTGAAGAGGCAACTTTGAAATGAAAATTACCCCAAAAAGCTTTCACAGCAAAGTAATCAAGATTAACCATCCTTGTTTCTTGCAATCCGAGCACTGAAATAGAATGTTCGTTACAAAGCTTTCGCACCCAGTTCTGTTTTGTTTTGGTTAAAATCCCGCCTCCGATATTCAATGATAAGCAATTCATAAAATTGTTTTAAACCCACGCATACTCAGTATTACTGATTTATGTTCCTTAGAAATATTGCCCAAATCGTAGCCAAGCATTTTTCCAAAGTTCGTGAATTTGTCAAAATGAGCTTTTAACTTTTAGCTTCTATAAAAAAGCTCTTATCAAGTAAAAATTTCCGTTCGGTTGCAAGAACTTAAAGCTTTTTAAGAAAGGAAAAAAGTAAAAAGTTAAAAGCTACTAGAAGTAACGTTTAGCTTTTAGCTTATAGTTTTATGTCATTTTACTCATTATTTTTAAAGTTTCAGCTACTATGCCAAACAACAAAATACATATAAAAAATTAACAACTACTAGCCAAAAGCTAAAAGATACCAGCTACTAGCTAACAGATAAAAGCTACCAGCTAGTTTTGCCAAATATATCATACCATTTGAATTTCGGCATTAGTGAACAATATAACACTTCTAATAAATTAATACGGACACCACAAATATATCATGTTAACTCTTAATGCATACAGTATAACACTTCTAATAAATGTACATTTATAATGTACGCACCATAAGTTTTTTGTACCCTTTACATTACTAGCAAAGCCATAAGTTTTTAACAGTGGGTAAAAAGCTTACTAATTAATTACATCAATCTTAAAACCAAGAAGATAACTGATGTGTCAAAACGTAACCTTTAAAATGTAGACAATATGCTTAATAATTAACACATAATACAGGCAACTAAAACCCGATCATGCAGTAACTAGCAAGTAAATTGACCAGTTCGATCCACATGGAGAAGTTTGTTTTAAGGACTTTATAACGATTAATTATTCTAAAGGGGGGGTTTGTGTTTGAAGTTGTATTTTCGTTTAACGAAACAGTAAATAAATATAATGAATAACAAGAATGAGAATGCGGTGTTTACTTCTATGCTTGATAAATGACATGGATTGTTCTTTTATAATTAAAACCGTTATGTGATAGTTACAATAGAGCAGTTTATATCAATTTCACAATTTCTATAAACTTAAGAGCTATGTTTAATCAACAAGATTCTTTCGTGGTTGAATTCACATAAAACATAGTTTACTAAGATCACTCTAAGTAAACTACATGATTGTATATCCTAAATATCGTTCAATTAACATCCTATACTCACATATAGGTGGCTAGATCACTAGGTTTTGAAGTATAAGCTATGGTCTTTGATAAACTCACATAAACCAAGTCATAAGTTACATAATTGAACTAGGATACTGTAGTGACCCGAACTTTTCCATGTTTATATATATTAAATGAAATTGTTATTTACATGATTAAGTGTTTCCAACATGTTAAGCAATCAAACTTGTTAAGACTTGATTAATTGAAATAGGTTTCATATAGACAATTGACCACCCAAGTTGACCGGTGATTCATGAACGTTAAAACTTGTAAAAACTATACGATGACATATATATGGTTATATATATAGTTAACATGATTTTATTATAAGTATGTATCTCATTAGGTATTTTAACAATGAGTTATATACATAAAAATGAGACTATTAATTTAAGAAACTCGAAAACGATATATATAACGATTATCGTTATAACAACGTCTTACTAGGTACATATGAATCATATTAAGATATTGATACACTTGGTTAATTATGTTAAATGATAAGTAAATATATTATAAAGTGTATTAACAATGAAATACATATGTAAAAATAAGACTACTAACTTAATGATTTCGAAACGAGACATATATGTAACGATTATCGTTGTAACGACATTTAACTGTATATATATCATACTAAGATATATTATATATCATAATATCATGATAATATAACAATTTAACATCTCATTTGTTATAATAAACAATGGGTTAACAACATTCAACAAGATCGTTAACCTAAAGGTTTCAAAACAACATTTACATGTAACGACTAACGATGACTTAACGACTCAGTTAAAATGTATATACATGTAGTGTTTTAATATGTATTCATACACTTTTGAAAGACTTCAAGACACTTATCAAAATACTTCTACTTAACAAAAATGCTTACAATTACATCCTCGTTCAGTTGCATCAACAATTCTACTCGTATGCACTCGTATTCGTACTCGTACAATACACAGCTTTTAGATGTATGTACTATTGGTATATACACTCCAATGATCAGCTCTTAGCAGCCCATGTGAGTCACCTAACACATTTGGGAACCATCATTTGGCAACTAGCATGAAATATCTCATAAAATTACAAAAATATGAGTAATCATTCATGACTTATTTACATGAAAACAAAATTACATATCCTTTATATCTAATCCATACACCAACGACCAAAAACACCTACAAACACTTTCATTCTTCAATTTTCTCAATCTAATTGATCTCTCTCAAGTTCTATCTTCAAGTTCTAAGTGTTCTTCATAAATTCCAAAAGTTCTAGTTTCATAAAATCAAGAATACTTCCAAGATTGCAAGTTTACTTCCAAGTTTTCTAAATCCATTCCAAGTAATCATCCAAGATCAAGAAACCTTTGTTACTTACAGTAGGTTATCTTTCTAATACAAGGTAATAATCATATTCAAACTTTAATTCAATTTCTATAACAATAACAATCTTATTTCGAGTGGAAATCTTACTTGAAATTGTTTTCGTGTCATGATTCTGCTTCAAGAACTTTCAAGCCATCCAAGGATCCTTTGAAGCTAGATCTATTTTTCTCATTTACAGTAGGTTTATCCAAGGAACTTGAGGTAGTAATGATGTTCATAACATCATTCGATTCATACATATAAAGCTATCTTATTCGAAGGTTTAAACTTGTAATCACTAGAACATAGTTTAGTTAATTCTAAACTTGTTCGCAAATAAAAGTTAATCCTTCTAACTTGACTTTTAAAATCAACTAAACACATGTTCTATATCTATATGATATGCTAACTTAATGATTTAAAACCTGGAAACACGAAAAACACCGTAAAACCGGATTTACGCCGTCGTAGTAACACCGCGGGCTGTTTTGGGTTAGTTAATTAAAAACTATGATAAACTTTGATTTAAAAGTTGTTATTCTGGGAAAATAATTTTTATTATGAACATGAAACTATATCCAAAAATTATGATTAAACTCAAAGTGGAAGTATGTTTTCTAAAATGGTCATCTAGACGTCGTTCTTTCGACTGAAATGACTACCTTTACAAAAACGACTTGTAACTTATTTTTATGATTATAAACCTATAATTTTTCTGTTTAGATTCATAAAATAGAGTTCAATATGAAACCATAGCAATTTGATTCACTCAAAACGGATTTAAAATGAAGAAGTTATGGGTAAAAACAAGATTGGATAATTTTTCTCATTTTAGCTACGTGAAAATTGGTAACAAATCTATTCCAACCATAACTTAATCAACTTGTATTGTATATTATGTAATCTTGAGATACCATAGACTCGTATACAATATTTCGACCTATCATGTCGACACATCTATATATATTTCGGAACAACCATAGACACTCTATATGTGAATGTTGGAGTTAGCTATACAGGGTTGAGGTTGATTCCAAAATATATATAGTTTGAGTTGTGATCAATACTGAGATACGTATACACTGGGTCGTGGATTGATTCAAGATAATATTTATCGATTTATTTCTGTACATCTAACTGTGGACAACTAGTTGTACGTTACTAACGAGGACAGCTGACTTAATAAACTTAAAACATCAAAATATATTAAAAGTGTTGTAAATATATTTTGAACATACTTTGATATATATGTATATATTGTTATAGGTTCGTGAATCAACCAGTGGCCAAGTCTTACTTCCCGACGAAGTAAAAATCTGTGAAAGTGAGTTATAGTCCCACTTTTAAAATCTAATATTTTTGGGATGAGAATACATGCAGGTTTTATAAATGATTTACAAAATAGACACAAGTACGTGAAACTACATTCTATGGTTGAATTATCGAAATTGAATATGCCCCTTTTTATTAAGTCTGGTAATCTAAGAATTAGGGAACAGACACCCTAATTGACGCGAATCCTAAAGATAGATCTATTGGGCCTAACAAACCCCATCCAAAGTACCGGATGCTTTAGTACTTCGAAATTTATATCATATCCGAAGGGTGTCCCGGAATAATGGGGATATTCTTATATATGCATCTTGTTAATGTCGGTTACCAGGTGTTCACCATATGAATGATTTTTATCTCTATGTATGGGATGTGTATTGAAATATGAAATCTTGTGGTCTATTGTTACGATTTGATATATATAGGTTAATCCTATAACTCACCAACATTTTTGTTGATGTTTAAAGCATGTTTATTCTCAGGTGAATACTAAGAGCTTTCGCTGTTGCATACTAAAATAAGGACAAGATTTGGAGTCCATGTTTGTATGATATTGTGTAAAAACTGCATTCAAGAAACTGATTTCGATGTAACATATTTGTATTGTAAACCATTATGTAATGGTCGTGTGTAAACAGGATATTTTAGATTATCATTATTTGATAATCTACGTAAAGCTTTTTAAACCTTTATTTATGAAATAAAGGTTATGGTTTGTTTTAAAAATGAATGCAGTCTTTGAAAAACATCTCATGTAGAGGTCAAAACCTCGCAACGAAATCAATTAATATGGAACGTTTTTAATCAATAAGAACGGGACATTTCAGTTGGTATCCGAGCGTTGGTCTTAGAGAACCAGAAAATTTGCATTAGTGTGTCTTATCGAGTTTGTTAGGATACATTAGTGAGTCTGGACTTCGACCGTGTTTTCTTTAAAAATGATTGCTTAACATTTTTGTTGGAAACTATATATTATTAACATGTATATATTATGTGATATATTAATCTCTTAACATGTTTGATATTGTGTGATAGATGTCTACCTCTAGCACAAATCTCATTGACTCACCTAATAATAATGAAGAGTCGAATATATATTGGACTGATTCACAAGTTCCCGAAGAGGAACCGGAAGAAGAATCAGAACTGGAAGAAGAATCAGAACCGGAGGAGGAAATAGAACCGGTGGGGAAAATAATAAAACGGTTAAGTAAAAGAAAATCCTCAACCAACCGACCAAGGTTAATTATGGTCAATGGTGTTTCCGCCAAGGAAGCAAAATATTGGGAGGATTACCAATTCTCCGATGAATCGGATTCCGACGAGAATTCCGATGATGTTATAGAAATTACCCCAACTGAATTTAAAAAATGTAAAAGAAAATAATAAGGGAAAGGGCATAAAAATAGAGAAATCTAATTCCAACCCCGATGAACTTTATATGTATCGTCAACTCCCGAAGTCCTTAAGTTGTAACAATGACCCGGGAACCTCTAAACCACCAGGTTTTTCTAAACCGTTGTGGAAAACGACAGCTAGTATTAGGGGAACATCATATATCCCTAGAAACTTGGCAAAACGAACCAAAACCGAAGAAGAAGAAACGAGCGAGTCGGAATAAGATAGTTGTATTCGTGTGGTGTAATATATGTAATATAGTGTGCTTATGCTTTATGATATATGTAAAAATTGCTTGTATTAATAAGTATTTTTTTATGAATCTAACTCTTGTCTATTTTACAGTTTAAAAACACAAAATGGATAGACAACCCAATATTTTAAGAGACCTACCCGGAGACATGATTGATGAAATCTTGTCTAGAGTCGGTCAGAATTCCTCGGCACAACTATTTAAGGCGAGATCAGTTTGTAAGACATTCGAAGAACGTTCCAAGAATGTCTTGGTTTATAAGAGACTTTCGTTTGAAAGATGGGGGATATCACATTGGGAAACCCATAATTACGATGTGTTTACTTTGACGCATATATTGCGGGGAACCCAAATGCTATTTTACGCAACGGGTTAAGAAATTATTTTGACTCAATGTATCCGAATATAGGACTTCATGATTTAGAAAAAGCGGCTAACATGCAACATAAAGAAGCATGCTATGCTTACGGGTTAGTAATGTTCGCTTCTCACCAAAGTGAGAAAAAGAACATCGGGCTACAACTATTAAATAAAACGTTCCCACAAGTGACGGAGTCGGTAATTGGAGTAAGAAATTAGGTTTTTAGGTTATTACGAGACTGTTGGTCATTACGTAACCCTCATCCCTTTGACGACGTTACAACACACTGTCTTATCAACTGCCATAACCGTTATGTTCCACAAGACCAAGGATGGGAAGTAGTCCTAGTAAAACCAGAATGCATGACTTGTTTCTGGACGTATAAATTACGTGTCTTTATTGCCTTTGCTGAACGACTTGTGTACTAGCTAGAATTATCTTCACAACTATCTTGTATCAAAGTTATTGTGTGCTATATTTCATGCTTTATGTAAAATAAGCGGTATTGTAAGTTTGTAAAATATTGTATAAAAGTTTGAACGCAAAATATTATTATAATAAGTTTTTCATATAGAATTGTAGTAGTTGAATTGTATATTAGCTACTAAGTATGAACTTAACGGGTAGGTACTACCCGAATTTAAACTTATAAAACGCTAATATGAAGAAAAAGCTTTTATAAATGAGTTCATATTATGCTACGAAATACTATTAACTACTCTTAATATTCTGTATGATTAACTTGTTCCATTTGACTATTTTGAAGGAAATGGCACCGACTACTCGACACACTGTGAATATGAATGAAGAGGAATTCCGTACTTTTCTAGCTTCAAACATAGCCGCAGTACAGGCTGCGCTACATACCAACAATAACCTTGGATCTAGCAGTACAGGAAATCGTGTAGGATGCACCTACAAAGAATTCACTGCCTGTACACCTTTGGAATTTGATGGAACCAAAGGACCGATCGGATTGAAACGGTGGACCGAGAAGGTCGAATCGGTGTTTGCCATAAGTAAGTGTACTGAAGAGGACAAAGTGAAGTACGCTACGCATACCTTCACAGGTTCTGCGTTAACATGGTAGAATACCTATCTAGAGCAAGTGGGACAAGATGATGCGTACGCACTACCGTGGTCAGCATTCAAGCACTTGATGAACGAGAAGTACCATCCCAGAACCGAGGTCAATAAGCTCAAGACAGAACTTAGAGGGTTACGAACCCAAGGATTTGATATTACCATGTACGAAAGACGATTCACAGAATTGTGCCTATTGTGTCCGGGAGCGTTCGAAGATGAGGAAGAGAAGATCGACGCGTTTGTGAAAGGATTACCAGAAAGAATCCAAGAAGATATAAGTTCACACGAGCCCGCCTCCATACAACAGGCATGTAGAATGGCTCACAAACTAGTGAACCAGATTGAGGAAAGAATTAAAGAACAGACGGCTGAAGAGGCCAATGTGAAGCAAGTCAAAAGAAAGTGGGAGGAAAACGGTGATAAGAATCACCAATACAATAACAACAGCAATTACAATAATAATCGCAACAATTATCCCAACAATCGCAACATCAATTGCAACTACAACAAACAGCCCAACAACAACAACAACAACAACAACAACAACAACAACAACAACAGCAACTACAACAATCATCCCAACAACAATTACAACCGCAACAACAACAACAATCAGAAGCAGCTATGCCAAAGGTGTGAAAAGTATCACTCGGGGTTCTGCACCAAATTTTGCAACAAGTGTAAAAGAAATGGTCATAGCGCGGCGAAGTGTGAGGTCTACGGACCACGGGTTAACAGAACGAAAGGAACAAATGGTGTCGGAACGAGTAATGGCGGAGCAAGTAGTGTCGGAGCAAGTTATGCCAATGTAGTTTGTTATAAATGTGGAAAACCGGACCACATTATTAGAAATTGCCCGAACCAGGAGAACACGAATGGACAAGGCCGCGGAAGAGTTTTCAATATTAATGCGGCAGAGGCACAGGAAGACCTGGAGCTTGTTACGGGTACGTTTCTTATTGACAATAAATCTGCTTACATTTTATTTGATTCGGGTGCGGATAGAAGCTATATGAGTAGAGATTTTTGTGCTAAATTAAGTTGTCCATTGACACCGTTGGATAGTAAATTTTTACTCGAATTAGCAAATGGTAAATTAATTTCAGCAGATAATATATGCCGGAATCGAGAAATTAAACTGGGTAGCGAAATATTTAAGATTGATTTGATACCAGTAGAGTTAGGGAGTTTTGATGTAATAGTTGGCATGGACTGGCTGAAGAAGGTGAAAGCAGAGATCGTATGTTATAAAAATGCAATTCGCATTGTACGAGAAGAAGGAGAACCCTTAATGGTGTACGGAGAAAAGGGCAACATGAAGCTACATCTTATTAGTAATTTGAAGGCACAAAAACTAATAAGAAAAGGTTTCTATGATGTTCTAGCACACGTCGAGAAAGTACAAACTGAAGAAAAGAGCATCAATGATGTTCCCGTCGCAAAAGAATTTCCCGATGTATTTCCGAAAGAATTACCGGGACTACCTCCACATCGATCTGTTGAATTTCAAATAGATCTTGTACCAGGAGCTGCACCAATAGCTCGTGCTCCTTATAGACTCGCACCCAGCGAGATGAAAGAACTGCAAAGCCAACTGCAAGAACTATTAGAACGTGGTTTCATTCGACCAAGACATCACCATGGGGAGCTCCTGTTTTGTTTGTCAAGAAGAAGGATGGTACATTTAGGTTGTGTATTGACTACAGAGATTTGAACAAACTTACCATCAAAAACCTTTATCCACTGCCGAGAATTGACGACTTATTTGATCAACTACAAGGCTCATCAGTTTATTTGAAGATCAATTTACGTTCTGGATATCATCAAATGCGAGTAAAGGAGTATGATATTCCAAAAACTGCTTTTAGGACGCGTTATGGTCATTACGAGTTTACGGTTATGCCGTTTGGATTGACTAACGCACCAGCTGTGTTCATGAACCTTATGAACCGAGTGTGTGGGCCATATCTTGACAAGTTTGTCATTGTTTTCATCGATGACATACTTATTTACTCAAAGAATGATCAAGAGCACGAAGAACATTTGAGAAAAGTGCTAGAAGTATTGAGGAAAGAAAAACTGTACGCTAAGTTTTCAAAGTGTGCATTTTGGTTGGAAGAAGTTCAATTCCTCGGTCACATAGTGAACAAAGAAGGTATCCCGGTGAACCCGGCAAAGATCGAAACCGTTGAAAAGTGGGAAACCCCAAAAACTCCGAAGCATATACGTCAATTTTTAGGATTGGCTGGTTACTACAGAAGATTCATCCAAGATTTCTCCAAAATAGCAAAACCCTTGACTGCATTAACGCATAAAGGGAAGAAATTTGAATGGAAGGATGAACAAGAGAAGGCGTTTCAATTATTGAAGAAAAAGCTAACTACGGCACCTATATTGTCATTGCCTGAAGGGAATGATGATTTTGTGATTTATTGTGACGCATCAAAGCAAGGTCTCGGTTGTGTATTAATGCAACGAACGAAGGTGATTGCTTATGCGTCTAGACAATTGAATATTCACGAGCAAAATTATACGACGCATGATTTGGAATTAGGCGCGGTTGTTTTTGCATTAAAGACTTGGAGGCACTACTTATATGGGGTCAAAAGTATTATATATACCGACCACAAAAGTCTTCAACACATATTTAATCAGAAACAACTAAATATGAGGCAGCGTAGGTGGATTGAACTGTTAAATGATTACGACTTTGCGATTCGTTACCACCCGGGGAAGGCAAATGTGGTAGCCGACGCCTTGAGCAGAAAGGACAGAGAACCCATTCGAGTAAAATCTATGAATATAATGATTCACACTAACCTAACTACTAAAATAAAGGAGGCGCAACAAGGAGTTTTAAAAGAGGGAAATTTAAAGGATGAAATACCCAAAGGATCGGAGAAGCATCTTAATATTCGGGAAGACGGAACCCGGTATAGGGCTGAAAGAATTTGGGTACCAAAATTTGGAGATATGAGAGAAATGGTACTTAGAGAAGCTCATAAAACCAGATACTCAATACATCCTGGAACGGGGAAGATGTACAAGGATCTTAAGAAACATTTTGGTGGCCAGGTATGAAAGCCGATATTGCTAAATATGTAGGAGAATGTTTGACGTGTTCTAAGGTCAAAGCTGAACATCAGAAACCATCAGGTCTACTACAACAACCTGAAATCCCAGAATGGAAATGGGAAAACATTACCATGGATTTCATTACTAAATTGCCAAGGACTGCAAGTGGTTATGATACTATTTGGGTAATAGTTGATCGTCTCACCAAGTCAGCACACTTCCTGCCAATAAGAGAAGATGACAAGATGGAGAAGTTAGCACGACTGTATTTGAAGGAAGTCATCTCCAGACATGGAATACCAATCTCTATTATCTCTGATAGGGATGGCAGATTTATTTCAAGATTCTGGCAGACATTACAGCAAGCATTGGGAACTCGTCTAGACATGAGTACTGCCTATCATCCACAAACTGATGGGCAGAGCGAAAGGACGATACAAACGCTTGAAGACATGCTACGAGCTTGTGTTATTGATTTCGGAAACAGTTGGGATCGACATCTACCGTTAGAAGAATTTTTCTACAACAACAGCTACCATTCAAGCATTGAGATGGCGCCGTTTGAAGCACTTTATTGTAGAAAGTGCAGGTCTTCGATTTGTTGGAGTGAAGTGGGGGATAGACAGATTACGGGTCCGGAGATAATACAAGAAACTACCGAGAAGATCATCCAAATTCAACAACGGTTGAAAACCGCCCAAAGTCGACAAAAGAGCTACGCTGACATTAAAAGAAAAGATATAGAATTTGAAATTGGAGAGATGGTCATGCTTAAAGTTGCACCTTGGAAAGGCGTTGTTCGATTTGGTAAACGAGGGAAATTAAATCCAAGGTATATTGGACCATTCAAGATTATTGATCGTGTCGGACCAGTAGCTTACCGACTTGAGTTACCTCAACAACTCGCGGCTATACATAACACTTTCCACGTCTCGAATTTGAAGAAATGTTTTGCTAAAGAAGATCTCACTATTCCGTTAGATGAAATCCAAATCAACGAAAAACTTCAATTTATCGAAGAACCCGTCGAAATAATGGATCGTGAGGTTAAAAGACTTAAGCTAAACAAGATACCAATTGTTAAGGTTCGATGGAATGCTCGTAGAGGACCCGAGTTCACCTGGGAATGAGAAGATCAGATGAAGAAGAAATACCCGCATTTATTTCCAGAAGATACGTCAACACCTCCAACTGCTTAAAATTTCGGTATGAAATTTATTTAACGGGTAGGTACTGTAGTGACCCGAACTTTTCCATGTTTATATATATTAAATGAAATTTTTATTTACATGATTAAGTGTTTCCAACATGTTAAGCAATCAAACTTGTTAAGACTTGATTAATTGAAATAGGTTTCATATAGACAATTGACCACCCAAGTTGACCGGTGATTCATGAACGTTAAAAATTGTAAAAACTATACGATGACATATATATGGTTATATATATAGTTAACATGATTTTATTATAAGTATGTATCTCATTAGGTATTTTAACAATGAGTTATATACATAAAAATGAGACTATTAATTTAAGAAACTCGAAAACGATATATATAACGATTATCGTTATAACAACGTCTTACTAGGTACATATGAATCATATTAAGATATTGATACACTTGGTAAATTATGTTAAATGATAAGTAAATATATTATAAAGTGTATTAACAATGAAATACATATGTAAAAATAAGACTACTAACTTAATGATTTCGAAACGAGACATATATGTAACGATTATCGTTGTAACGACATTTAACTGTATATATATCATACTAAGATATATTATATATCATAATATAATGATAATATAACAATTTAACATCTCATTTGTTATAATAAACAATGGGTTAACAACATTCAACAAGATCGTTAACCTAAAGGTTTCAAAACAACATTTACATGTAACGACTAACGATGACTTAACGACTCAGTTAAAATGTATATACATGTAGTGTTTTAATATGTATTCATACACTTTTGAAAGACTTCAAGACACTTATCAAAATACTTCTACTTAACAAAAATGCTTACAATTACATCCTCGTTCAGTTGCATCAACAATTCTACTCGTATGCACCCGTATTCGTACTCGTACAATACACAGCTTTTAGATGTATGTACTATTGGTATATACACTCCAATGATCAGTTCTTAGCAGCCCATGTGAGTCACCTAACACATGTGGGAACCATCATTTGGCAACTAGCATGAAATATCTCATAAAATTACAAAAATATGAGTAATCATTCATGACTTATTTACATGAAAACAAAATTACATATCCTTTATATCTAATCCATACACCAACGACCAAAAACACCTACAAACACTTTCATTCTTCAATTTTCTCAATCTAATTGATCTCTCTCAAGTTCTATCTTCAAGTTCTAAGTGTTCTTCATAAATTCCAAAAGTTCTAGTTTCATAAAATCAAGAATACTTCCAAGATTGCAAGTTTACTTCCAAGTTTTCTAAATCCATTCCAAGTAATCATCCAAGATCAAGAAACCTTTGTTACTTACAGTAGGTTATCTTTCTAATACAAGGTAATAATCATATTCAAACTTTAATTCAATTTCTATAACTATAACAATCTTATTTCGAGTGGAAATCTTACTTGAAATTGTTTTCGTGTCATGATTCTGCTTCAAGAACTTTCAAGCCATCCAAGGATCCTTTGAAGCTAGATCTATTTTTCTCATTTCCAGTAGGTTTATCCAAGGAACTTGAGGTAGTAATGATGTTCATAACATCATTCGATTCATACATATAAAGCTATCTTATTCGAAGGTTTAAACTTGTAATCACTAGAACATAGTTTAGTTAATTCTATACTTGTTCGCAAATAAAAGTTAATCCTTCTAACTTGACTTTTAAAATCAACTAAACACATGTTCTATATCTATATTATATGCTAACTTAATGATTTAAAACCTGGAAACACGAAAAACACCGTAAAACCGGATTTACGCCGTCGTAGTAACACCGCGGGCTGTTTTGAGTTAGTTAATTAAAAACTATGATAAACTTTGATTTAAAAGTTGTTATTCTGGGAAAATGATTTTTATTATGAACATGAAACTATATCCAAAAATTATGGTTAAACTCAAAGTGGAAGTATGTTTTCTAAAATGGTCATCTAGACGTCGTTCTTTCGACTGAAATGACTACCTTTACAAAAACAACTTGTAACTTATTTTTACTACTATAAACCTATACTTTTTCTGTTTAGATTCATAAAATCGATTTAATATGAAACCATAGCAATTTGATTCACTCAAAACGGATTTAAAATGAAGAAGTTATGGGTAAAACAAGATTGGATAATTTTTCTCATTTTAGCTACGTGAAAATTGGTAACAAATCTATTCCAACCATAACTTAATCAACTTGTATTGTATATTATGTAATCTTGAGATACCATAGACACGTATACAATGTTTCGACCTATCATGTCGACACATCTATATATATTTCGGAACAACCATAGACACTCTATATGTGAATGTTGGAGTTAGCTATACAGGGTTGAGGTTGATTCCAAAATATATATAGTTTGAGTTGTGATCAATATTGAGATACGTATACACTGGGTCGTGGATTGATTCAAGATAATATTTATCGATTTATTTCTGTACATCTAACTGTGGACAACTAGTTGTACGTTACTAACAAGGACAGCTGACTTAATAAACTTAAAACATCAAAATATATTAAAAGTGTTGTAAATATATTTTGAACATACTTTGATATATATGTATATATTGTTATAGGTTCGTGAATCAACCAGTGGCCAAGTCTTACTTCCCGACAAAGTAAAAATCTGTGAAAGTGAGTTATAGTCCTACTTTTAAAATATAATATTTTTGGGATGAGAATACATGCAGGTTTTATAAATGATTTACAAAATAGATGTGATGATAGAGTTGTACTTTGCAGCGGTATAGGAGCATTTCTCTTTAGAATATGAAATCTTCTTCCCATTTAAATCCAGAGAGTTGAGTTTTTTTTTTTTTTTTTTTTTTTTGAAAAGCCAGCCAATATATTAAACCAAAACGAAACAAAAGATTACATAACAAAGCCTTTGAGATCAAGGCTAACGAAAAAGAAAAAAAGAACGAACGAAAAAAAGAACGAAGCGGAAAATATAAGTTATAGTGAAGTCAAAACTACGAACTAGATTCTATTTAGGAGACTTATCCAATGCCGCTTGGATTTGCAGGAGACGAAATCCATTGCAGCCAATCGAAAGAGTGATGGTTTCTACGACTAGATATCCAATCGAAAGACCGGGATTGTACCTCTTGAAGAGCGAACGAGCTTGACCAATCCTCATTTCGAAATAACTTGTTGTTCCTGTTATGCCAAATTTTATATGCGCAGACCCATATGCAAGCAGTCCATAAGAGAATCTGAAAATCCAGAGAGTTAAGTTATCGAATATATTATTTGTTTTTATATGCGCAGACCCATATGCAAGCAGTCCATAAGAGAAGATGAAAATCCAGAGAGTTTGTTGAACAAAGTCGGGGTCTTTCAAGATCTTTAACACCAAAGAGGTCATCATCTCCAATGAGAAGAGTCCAAATTGGTAGATCTGGTTCTCGAAGACTGAGCATTAAAAGTCTCAACAATTTGTCTGCCATTGAAAAGTCAAAGTCAATGTCCCAAAGAGACGTGGCTAATAACAGTAGTGAAGATGAAGATTCACATAGACTCACTAAGAACAGTGGTCTAAAAATGAGCGTACAATAAAATTTGTAAACACAAGTACGTGAAACTACATTCTATGGTTGAATTATCGAAATCGAATATGCCCCTTTTTATTAAGTCTGGTAATCTAAGAATTAGGGAACAGACACCCTAATTGACGCGAATACTAAAGATAGATCTATTTGGCCTAACAAACCCCATCCAAAGTACCGGATGCTTTAGTACTTCGAAATTTATATCATATCCGAAGGGTGTCCCGGAATGATGGGGATATTCTTATATATGCATCTTGTTAATGTCGGTTACCAGGTGTTCACCATATGAATGATTTTTATCTCTATGTATGGGATGGGTATTGAAATATGAAATCTTGGGTCTATTGTTACGATTTGATATATATAGGTTAAACCTATAACTCACCAACATTTTTGTTGACGTTTAAAGCATGTTTATTCTCAGGTGAATACTAAGAGCTTCCGCTGTTGCATACTAAAATAAGAAAAAGATTTGGAGTCCATGTTTGTATGATATTGTGTAAAAACTGCATTCAAGAAACTGATTTCGATGTAACATATTTGTATTGTAAACCATTATGTAATGGTCGTGTGTAAACAGGATATTTTAGATTATCATTATTTGATAATCTACGTAAAGCTTTTTAAACCTTTATTTATGAAATAAAGGTTATGGTTTGTTTTAAAAATGAATGTAGTCTTTGAAAAATGTCTCATATAGAGGTCAAAACCTCGCAACGAAATCAATTAATATGGAACGTTTTTAATCAATAAGAACGGGACATTTCAGATACAAGGATGATTACAACAATGGATCTTTTGAAAGAACACGGTGATTTAGATTGATTAACTAACTAGATCCAACCCGGTTAAACTCACGTGAAACCTAAATTACAACAATCACTTGAGGTAATTTCATAACTATATTGCTTTGGAACTTATTCAATTACCGAATTAAACACATAACAAAGTCACTTAAGTTTATGCATCTAATCGTCTAGATTACTAGGTGTATTGAAGTATAGATTGTTTTCCTAGTTAACTCACATTAATAGGTTTGCAATCTATATAATTGAAGTAATGAACTAAGCAAGCATAACAATGGTTCTTTACGGTTAAACTAGATAATTTAATCAATCAAACATATATATAACTAGCATAACATCAAAGTATAGAACAATCCCAAGCCATAAATCTTACATTGAAGCAAACACACAAGGCTTTTAGCCTAACATAATCATAATAGAACTAATGGAACAGTAAATACAGGTTGAATTCATGTTTAAAAGATATAGAACAATAATACCAATAGTGATGAATGATCCTAGCTTAATCTTGATGTTGAAAGAGTGGAGATTGACTTGTAGCCTTCCTTGAACCTTGAAAATTGTACTAGAACTGAGGGAGAACGTAATAGTGAAGATGTATGAAGTATGTAACCAAAGGTTCCATTAAATAGGCTCAAAAGTTAGGTATTTTGGCCAGAAAGTGACCAGATGCGCCGCATCTCTTTGGGATGTGCCGCATCTCTTTACGTTCAGTAGATTCCAGCTAGATTATGCACTCAGAACTGTCGGCAGGGGACCAGATGTGCCGCATCTGGAACAGATGTGCCGCATCTGGCTTGGATGCGCCGCATCCCTCTCAGATGCGCCGCATCCCTCTCAGATGCACCGCATCTGGTGCTGTTTTGGTCCAGAAATCTTTATGGTCCGCATCTGAAATTGTCGGGAGTTATTTGGTGCAGAGATGCGCCGCATCTAAGAGAGATGCGCCGCATTTCGACCTGTTTCAGTGGTTTCGGGCTGTTTCAAGCGTTCAATCTTCGTTTTAACTTTGTTTTCGCTGTTGGTCTTCATTTGTTCAATCACAATGGACTTTTACAAATGTACATGAATTACAATGCTTAAGTACAACAAATACATACAAATAGATACAGAATTAGATCGAAATAACGACAATAAACATGTATGATTTTGGCGTTATCCAAATCCCCACACTTAAACATTGCTTGTCCTCAAGCAAGACTTACAAGAATTTGAAATTTACTATAGTGAATACACATTGATGAAAACACACACGAATCACAAAATGTACACACTCACACTTTTTATTTCACAAATAATATCACACTCACGCATTTTGAGTATTCACACACCTTTGGAGATCACACACTTTTATTTATTTCACAATGTAATACGCACACTTAGAGTACACACACGAAATGAAATCACACCAAAGTCGAAAGGTGGGTTTTAAAGTCCACATTTCTTAAAAATTTGGATCCTTAGGGAAATTAGGACCTTTGCGAAAAACCTTTTATATTTTGAAAATTAGACATGTTAGTTTTTACACTAACAAGTTTTCCGGTTTTAACCTCAAAGTCCGATTGAGGGTAACTGAAAACCGAAGCCTCAGTCAGCGCTTAGCAAGCTATTCGCCCCCATGATTGAAGTATCATGGAACTTGAAACCGGATGTCTTAAAAATGGTTTTAGACAATATAGTTCATAAAATAGCATAAGTTTTTAGAAGAAACTATATCATGTTCAAATATCATCGGTGAACCATGAGTTTGCACACCTCAATTTGTTATGGCATATGTATGTTGGCTGCAGTCAACATAGATGCGGTTGATCTTTACAGAGATCATCAATCTGGGGATTAGATTCATTAGTCTTAAAAGCTAATTTGCAATGTGCCCCCCATTGTACGAGACAGATCCATCTCATGGTTAGGATAAGTCTGACCACCAAAAACCCTGTTTGATGCTGAGGTGAGGTGGATTTCCAGCCGATGATAGAGATGACTTTTCAAGATTTTTCGTCAACCTACAGCTGTTCTGGACTACATCTTCTAACATAAGTTAGCAAGTGTGTCATATTGGAAGACTTGACTTCCTTCACAATCATTACATAGATGAGCATTGGATTAGATTGTTAGAACAACAAATTACTTGATGATTCTTTTCATTCAGAATGTGGTATAGCATGATGATTATATCTTTTATATGACTACTAGTTTTATAATTTTTAACAAAATAAACTCAATCATTTGGTTGTTTCTTAATTTGTTTTGTGATAATAATTTTGGTGTATACACCTAGTTTTAAAATCTACAAATTTTAAACAAAATTTGAATTTATGGAGATAAAAGTTAAAAAAATTTCACCATTTTAAACCTTTTTAACCAAAATCAAAAACCTGAAAGAATTTATAACTCTCTCCCCACACTTGAGTTCTTGTATCGCCCTCGTTACATGAAATCAGAAAAATTTAAATTCGAGAGGGTTAAAGAGTGTAAGAGAGTTTATTACTTTCAAGGTCTAAAATTGAAGTTCACAGGATGATGGCGCTGAACTGAATGCCAGCATAAGAACATCATCCACTTCTTGCAACCACAAAACAATCACCAATCAAGTATGTGCTGAACTTACTGCCAGTCTTTGTAAAAAATGCAGCATATAGCACAATGCTCACCTGTATCAATTCAAACAAAGCAAACATTTCATAGAAACAATGGGGCTGTACTCCGTGTACCGAAAACCCCACACCTAATTAACAAAGTTATTCAAATTACAAACGTCCAACATACTATTAAGTTATTACACACCAAACATGAAATTAAATTATTTTTCAAACAAACCAACATCATTCAAACCTTTCACACACTTCACGAATAATCACGTCAACTTCAGAAGAATCCCCAAAAAGAGTTACTTGGGCCAGCTCCACCTTCGTTTTGGTTTGCCGCGTCGTCGTCCTGAAATATTGAAGGGTTGTACCCCTGATAGGTTGCTTGAGCAGGGACGACAACAGTGTCTTCATTAGGCGAGTTAGGGGGGTATGCAGGAGGAGGATAAGGCGCATGATATGGATCACCCATTCGAACCCATGGTTCGTATGTAGGACAAGGAGAGGGGGTATAGTTAGCGGGATCTGCAGCGTATGACACAGTCTGTTCATGTATCCAGTTAAACTGATTTTGCTGCCCCGCTTGAGTGTACCACGTTCTATCCTTCCCTACATCAATGTAATGTTGCATCTCCCTGTTACCTGTATCGTAGTGATCAATTACCTTTTGAGTGTTTCGATCATTATGGAGTCGCAAATCTGAAAATTGTCGCGCCATGTAAGCCTCCCAATCATTTCACGGACCCGAACTACTTCCAACATTCGGCTGTGGATCTGGCTGCAGTTGTGGTTGTGGTTGTTGCGGTTACCTGTTCTCGGGATCCATATACCTAGTTACAAGGCCGTTCGACCCCCTCATCAAAATGTTTGCCCTTGTATAACTTACTCTATCAAAGGCAATCATATGTTTCTCCTCTAACCCACTTGTATTGATACGAAAATGTTGGGCAATCCTGGTTACAAAATGTCCGCCCATAATTGGTGTAATCTTTTTCCTTTCTTCGAGAAGGAAAGTGAGAATCATTCGTGGAATATGAACATGGGTGTGATCCATTATCGCGTGATCCAAGTTGGTAACTTTTTCGCTACTGTCTTTTCGACAGTTTATGGTACTTGAAATGAATCTTTGGACGCATCGATGCTCGTAAGTACGTAGCTTGCTACAAGTCTGCTTGCTTGCACTATATGCGCTATTTCTCATGTCCACCCATGCTTCTGCATGATTAAAAGAAGAAACGTAGACTATACATTGATTAAAGTAATTTTGCATCAATTAGTGTGGCAAAACTTCATAAATATCCAGTGCCTTTACAAATTGTAGCAGTGTTAATGTCCGGTCTTGCCCTCCAAGCCGAAATCTCATAAAGGTACCTGATGTTGGTGACGTGTAATCAACCCTAAGTGAACCAACAAATTCTTTGACTAAAAGTGGGTACACTCTTTCTTTCATTCTGAACAGGTTTTCCCATGTATATATTCGATGGCCTTGATACGATACTCAAAAAAGGTTACGAAAATTTTGATATTCACCGGCTTCTTCTAATGGGGTCCAATCGATGTATTTCCCCGGATATACGTCTTTGTGTAGAAGTGCCTTCATCCGTTCATGATATTCCGGATGCCTCAAAACTGCATTGATCCATGGATCCGGAGTGGTTAATCCACGGACATTTAATTGCTGGTTGTCAATATCCATTTCTTCTTCCACAATATTTTCTTCGTCACTCGCGTCCGGATCTCTAATTGCCCGGCCTTTTTGCTTCTTTGATTTTGAGTTTGATGATGATGCTCTAGTCTACATAAAAACACAACAAAATCAAACAAACAAAACAACTAACCAAGTTGATTAGCGTTAAAGAAATTCAAAACATCTTTCATATTGCACAAGCCAAAACCATGTAGAACATGTTATATCGTACGCATTACACAAACTCTCTTGTCAAACATAATTCTATCATGGATGTACTTATCTCATTTTTAACAAACATGTACTAGTATGACTCATAATCTTTATCACTTCATAAGTTCAATCATATCTAGCATAATTAGTTTCACCAAAACAAGTATATGGAACCATTAGCATTCATCAATAAGCATGTCAAACAATATGCAATCAATGGTTATCATACATTTAGACACTAAAGTCGACTCAAGTATACAATTTCATCAAAAAGCCTAAGCATACAATCCTTAACTTCCGCAAATAAAACTTTTAAATTCGAACAAACACTAAGTTAAGGCATATATGAGTTTAGCATAATCAATGAATTGCTTTAATTCCACTTAGAACACTCACTAGTCAACAAAAGTCAAAATCCCCAATTCAAGAACCCTAATTCTTAATTTATTCAAAATCATGTGTTTTAGCAAGGGTTCAAGGCAAATTGCTAGTGTAAGCTAGTAATTAAACTTCAAAAAGATCTCAATTTAATGAATTAATGGTCAAAAATTTTGAAACCCCCAAATTCATGAAGAACCCTAATTTGTAAAGTAAATTTTTAAACAATTAATCATAAAATTCGAGCATGAATAAGGATTAGTAACAACAATACAAGCATATAATGACCAAAACATGAAGATTCAAACATCCCCACACTTAGAACAAGCTAAATCCGAATTTGAGAATGAAGAACACAAGAATCATGAATAAATGAAGATTAATCTTACCTTTCTTATGTTGATAGATGGATTAGATGCTCAAAGATGGGTTTAATCAGTTGATTTAGTGTTTGGAGATGGAATCCTTGAGAGAAAATGAGATGAAAGTCAGAGTTGTAAGTGAAAAAATGAGTAAAATTGATAAACTCCCGTATTTGTGCAAAAAAAATAGGCAGACTCCAGCAATCAGACACAGATACGGCGCATCTGGAGCAGATCGGCGCATCTGGAGCAGATGCGGCGCATCTGAAGCAGATGCGGCGCATCTGGTGGCCCAAAAGTGGCGCTTGACCAATTCTCGGCGCATCTAAAACTGTCGGGATTTTTCTTGTCCTCAGATGCAGCGCATCCAGCATAGATGCGTTGCATCTGGCCCTGTTTCACCAGTTTTTGATGTTTTTTTTTTCGCGTTTTAAACATTGCGGAAGGTCCCTAAACAACTTGGTTCGTACTAAAACTCGAAAAATCACTTAAAAACAATCAATCCTAAGAAACGAGACGCATAAATGAGACTATGTACATGTTGTGAAGTTTATTAGTGAGTCGTTCACGCGACTCCTTCCCAAGCTAATTAGCTTTGGGGGAGAAAGTGATGTCATCTTGAACCGTGGTATTAACTCCATCAAAATAGAGTTTTAATCGATGACCATTCACTTTAAAAGTGTTTCCGTTTCCAAACAATTCAACATATCCCGATGGAAATGCTTGTTTCACCAAATAAGGTCCCGTCCATCGGGAATTCAACTTTCCGGGAGAAAATTTAAACCGTGAGTTAAAAACCAAAACCTTATCACCGGTTTAAAACTCTTTCACTTCTTTCAATCGGGCATCATGCCACCTTTTTGTTTTCTCCTTATACGAGCTCGAATTTTCGTACGCTTCTAACCTCAACTCTTTCAAGTTTTCACCGGCCTTTTCCATGTCTAAATTACAAAGTTTCAATGCCCAGTATGCTCTATGTTCCACTTCAACTGAAAGATGGCACGCTTTACCATATACAAGTCTAAATGGTGTGGTACCGATTGGTGTTTTAAAAGCAGTCCTAAAAGCCCACAATGCATCATCTAACTTGCGTTGCCAAATCTTAGGGTTGTTATCAACCGTCTTCTAAAGTATGCATTTTAAGGCACGATTTGTGTTCTCCACTTGACCACTTGTTTGCGGGTTGTACGGAGTAGAGAAACGATGAGTTATGCCATACTTCTTCAACACCTTTTCAAGAAGGTTGTTGGCAAAATGTGTTCCTCGATCGGATATGAGCGCCTTTGGGATTCTAAAGCGCGAGAAGAGATTTTTCAAGAAGTTCACCACCACCCTAGCATCATTCGTAGGTAAAGCTTTCGCTTCAGCCCACTTAGATACATAGTCAACGGCTACTAGGATGTACTTGCACTTAGGGGAACTTGGAAATGGTCCCATGAAATCGATTCCCCAAATATCAAAGATTTCACAAACTTGGATGCCGGTTTGAGGCATCTCATCCTTTTTCGTGATGTTACCCGTTCATTGGCATGCATTACAAGTCCGAACATAATTATTGGCATCTTTAAAGATGGTGGGCCAATAAAATCCCAAGTCAAGGATTTTTCTTGCGGTGTAGTTTGGTCCGAAATGACCGCCAGTGGGCCCTTGATGGCAATGCTCAAGAATTTGTTGAGCTTCTTTTCCGTACACACAATGGCGAATCACTTGATCCGCACCAACATGAAATAGGTCAGGGTGTTCCCAGAAATAGGACTTCAAATCCGCAAAGAATTTCTTCTTTTGTTGATAAGAAAGTCCTTTTTGAAGAATGCCTGAAGCAAGATAGTTTGCAAAATGGGCAAAACATGGGATTTCAGATTCCTTGTCAACCCTCATTAGAGATACGTCAGGAAATGTGTCCTTGATGATTGTATCATCGAGTTTATCTAATTCAGGGTTTTCAAGTCGGGATAGATGATCGGCAGCTAGATTCCCGGCTCCTTTCTTGTCACGTATCTCAATGTCAAATTCTTGAAGTAAAAGAACCCAACGTATGAGATGATGCTTTGCATCTAGTTTTGAGAATAAGTACCTAAGGGCCGAATGGTCCGTGTAAACAATGGTTTTGGACAACACCAAATATGACCGAAATTTATCAAACGTATAAACAACCGCCAGGAGCTCCTTTTCCGTGGTGGTGTAATTAATTTGAGCTCCCGTTAGAGTTTTGATCGCATAATAAATTGGGCGAAAATGATTATCGGGACGTTGTCCGAAAACAGCACCTAAGGCATAGTCACTCGCGTCACACATTAGCTCAAATGGCATACTCCAATCCGGAGATACGATAATGGGAGCTTGTGTGAGTTTTGACTTTAGAATGGAGAATGCGTTCTCGCAATTAGAATCAAAGTCAAATGGAGCATCCTTTTCAAGAAGTTTGGTCATTGGGCGGGCGATTTTAGAAAAATCTTTGATAAATCGTCTGTAGAATCCCGCGTGACCAAGAAACCTTCTAATGGCCTTGACATTCGTCGGTATAGGTAGCTTAGAGATAACTTCAATTTTAGCTTTATCTACCTCTATTCCCGCACGAGATATCTTGTGACCAAGTACAATGCCCTCCTTCACCATGAAGTGGCATTTTTCCCAATTCAGGACCAAATTTGCTTTCTCACATCGGATAAGCATACGTTCAAGGTTAAAAAGACACGATTCAAAGGAGTCTCCAAACACGAAAAAGTCATCCATGAAGACTTCCATACAATCCTCTACCATATCATCAAAAATTGCCATCATGCACCTTTGAAAGGTTCCGGGTGCATTGTATAAATCAAATGGCATGCGGCGATAGGCAAAGGTCCCAAAAGGACAAGTGAATGTGGTCTTTTCTTGGTCGTTGGGATCAATTGGAATTTGGAAGTAACCGGAGAAACCATCTAGAAAGCAATAATATTCTTTCCCCGCTAATCGTTCAATCATTTGATCAATAAAAGGCAACGGGAAACGATCCTTTCTAGTGGCATCATTGAGACGTCTGTAATCAATACAGACTCTCCAGCCGGTAACCGTTCTAGTTGGAACGAGTTCGTCCTTTTTATTTACAATAACGGTTGTACCCCCCTTTTTAGGTACTACTTGTACTGGACTAACCCAAGGACTATCGGAGATGGGGTAGATTAACCCGGCGTCAAGAAGCTTGACTACCTCCTTTTTAACAACCTCTTTCATGTTGGGATTTAGCCTACGTTGTCTTTGTACTACTGGTTTGAAGTCATTCTCAAGGAGAATTTTATGTGTACAATAAGACGGGTTTATCCCTGGAATGTCGGTCGTTTTCCAGGCTATAGCCTTTTTATGGGTTTTCAAAATAGAGATTAACCTATCCTTCTCGTTACCGGAAAGATGTGAAGCAATAATTACTGGTAATTGAGATGTACCTTCGAGATAAGCATACTCCAAGTGTTTGGGTAGCTCCTTAAGATCTAGTACGGGTGGTTCTTCCAAGGAATTCTTTATTCGGAATCTATCTTTATTTCCGATATCTTCAAATGATTCCTCTTCCTTGGGAATTTCTTCTTCTATGGTCTCATCATCCGTGACCACCTTCATCAACTCATCAAAATCCTCATCAATATTGAAATATTCACTTTCACTTACCGGGGTTAACCCCGAGGTATCAATTTCAAGTAGCTCCTGCAATTCATTCTCAACACAAAGGTCTATAACATCAATTTGAAAACAAGAGTCATCGGTGGAAGTGGGTCGCTTCATGGCTTTGTCAATGTGACAAATTATTCTATTGTTTCCCACACCTAGACTTAATTGTTATTTTTGGACATTAATGATAGCATCTGCGGTGTTAAGGAAAGGACGTCCTAAAATAATAGAAACTGTTGTGTCCTCTTACATTTCTAGAATAATAAAGTCGATGGGAAAGATAAGTGAGCCAACTTTTACAAGAATATCCTCGGCTATACCTATGGGAGTATCAAATGATTGATTTGCTAATCGAATACCCATCCGAGTTGGGTTCAAGTATCCTAAGTCAAGTTTCAAATATAACGAGTAAGGCATTAGGTTAACACTTGCACCTAGGTCGGCTAGTGCATCGTACACTACCGAATCACCCATCATACATGGTATGATAAAACTACCCGGATCTCCCAATTTTGAAGGTACATTTTGCTTTTTCAAGATGGCCGAACACTCCTCATAGAGGAATGTGGCAGAAACTTCGTGGTATTTACCCTTCGAGGATATGAGATCTTTCAAAAACTTCCCATAATGGGGCATACCCTTAAGAACCTCCGCGAGTAGCATGTTAATGATGATTTTCTTGATCATATCTGCAAATTTCTGATATTGGCTCGCGAGTCTGTCTTTCTTCAATGCTTTTGGGTATGGAATAGGTGCCTTGTACACCTTCACTGGTGGTTCTTCACTTTTCTTCGATATGATCTCTGGTGGATCATTTTTCTCTTATTCTTTTTCAACATGCTCATCTACATCAACAGGTACCTGCAAAACAGAAGGAGACAAAGGAACTTCTGGGGACTTAAGGGTCTCAGGGTTAGTGGTTAAACCACTTCTAGTAGTTATAGCATTTACATGCTCATTCCTTGTTTGATTGTTACTGGGATTCACTTGAGTATTTGAGGGGAGAGCAGCAGGTGGTCTCTCTACTAGTAAATGTGAGATCCTTCCAGCATCCCTTTCTAAATTCTGAATCGTAGCTTGTTGATTTTGAATTTGCTGAGTTTAAAGTTCCGCAGTTTGCTCGAGTTTAACCATAAAATCTCTTAAAAGATCTTCTAAACCAGATTTCTTCTCTTGTTGTGGTTGTATAAGTGGTTGTGGTTGTATAAGTGCTTGTGGTTGATTGTGTTAGAAATTATTTTGGTAATTTCGAGGAGGTTGATTACGATTGTTTAAGTGATTGTAACCCGGTGGTGCATTTCTTTGATTTTGATTTGGGAAATTCCGGTTATTTTGGTAACCTGAATTTCCTCCTTGGTAATTGTTGTTGTTTGAACATGAAGGTCCTCCTATTTGATAACTGTTGATAGGTGGATATTTTCGGTTCATTGCTTCAACCGCTGGAAAGTCGTCAAAATTCATTTCACCTTTACGCAAGTAACCTAAGAAATTTGCTTGCTCTTCCATCGTTGTTTGATCACAATCTCTAGTGAGATGGGGACCTTGGCACAATTCACACCCTACCCTGATAGCGTGCATTTCTTTGGTTACCTTCTCAATTTGCCTTGCTTGATTTGCCAATTGAACTTTTAATGCAGCGATTTCATCGTTGCTGTTGTCATTAGCAACCGTTGATGATCTAGAGAACTCCATCTCTTGATGCCAATTATGAGAATGGGCTGCTATATCGGCAATGATTGTGTGAGCTTCTTCGGGTGTTTTTTTCATGATTGATCCTCCTGCTGCAACATCAATATCCTTTCGAGTAGCCACATTGACTCCTTTATAGAATATTTGGACATTTTGGAATGTATTCAACCCGTGTTGAGGACATACCCTAAGCATTTTATTGAATCGGGTCCAAGCTTCATAAAGATTCTCATTAGACTTTTGCTTGAAGTGATTTATATCACTTTGCAACTATGCTGCTTTTGAAGCAGGGAAGAATTCTGACAAAAACTTGTCCATCATATCATTCCAATCTTCAATATAACCTTCCGGTAATGAGTCTAGCCAATCTCTTGCATCGTCCTTTAATGACCATGGAAAGATTTTTAAACATGCAACCTCATCGGTGACATCTTTCATTTTGAAAAGCTTGCAAATGCTTACAAACTTACGAAGATGCTCGTTAGCATCCTCATTTGGGGCTCCACCGAATTGGCACGTATTAGTCACCATGTGGAGAAATTGACCCTTTATTTCAAAACCATCAGTCATCGTGGGTTGAATAATTGCGTGGCCTTGACCTGTTCTTGTTGCCTTCATTAATGCATCCATCGTTTGATTTGTAGCAGCCATCTCTTCCTCTTCTTTAATAACTGGCTCTATGATTGGTTGAACAATTGGTTCAGAGTTAGAATCTAATGAAAGTGATTCCAATCCCTGGCAAGAGACTCTAATTCTTGAGCTCTTAAGCATTTGTGAAGTTCTCTTTCAGGTTCAGGATATGAAGGAATTAAATTAGAGTTGGAAGAATGTAGATTCATGCATTAATACCTATCCTGCAATTACAACACCACAAACAAACCAATTGCAAAAACACAAGCTTACAATAAAAAGTAACTTTTCTAGGAATTGAATTCCTACAAAAGAATCGAATAATTCAAAGTTTATTAAAATCTTTTAACAAAACCGCTCCCCGACAGCGGCGCCAAAAAGTTGATGTGTCAAGACGTAACCTTTAAAATGTAGACAATATGCTTAATAATTAACACATAATACAGGCAACTAAAACCCAATCATGCAGTAACTAGCAAGTAAATTGACCAGTTCGATCCACAGGGAGAAGTTTGTTTTAAGGACTTTATAACGATTAATTATTCTAAAGGGGGGTTTGTGTTTGAAATTGTATTTTCGTTTAACGAAACAGTAAATAAATATAATGAATAACAAGAATGAGAATGCGGTGTTTACTTCTATGCTTGATAAATGACATGAATTGTTCTTTTATAATTAAAACCGTTATGTGATAGTTACAATAGAGCAGTTTATATCAATTTCACAATTTCTATAAACTTAAGAGCTATGTTTAATCAACAAGATTCTTTCGTGGTTGAATTCAAATAAAACCTAGTTTACTAAGATCACTCTAAGTAAACTACATGATTGTATATCTTAAATATCATTTAATTAACATCCTATACTCAGATATAGGTGGCTAGATCACTAGGTGTTGAAGTATAAGCTATGGTCTTTGATAAACTCACATAAACCAAGTCATAACTTACATAATTGAACTAGGATACAAGGATGAATACAACAATGGATCTTTTGAAAGAACATGGTGATTTAGATTGATTAACTAACTAGATCCAACCCGGTTAAACTCACGTGAAACCTAAATTACAACAATCACTTGAGGTAATTTCATAACTATATTGCTTTGGAACTTATTCAATTACCGAATTAAAAAAATAATAAAGTCACTTAAGTTTATGCATCTAATCATCTAGAATACTAGGTGTATTGAAGTATAGATTGTTTTCCTAGTTAACTCACATTAATAGGTTTGTAATCTATATAATTGAAGTAATGAACTAAGCAAGCATAACAATGGTTCTTTACGGTTAAACTAGATAATTTAATCAATCAAACATATATATAACTAGCATAACATCAAAGTATAGAAAAATCCTAAGCCATAAATCTTACATTGAAGCAAACACATAAGGCTTTTAGCCTAACATAATCATAATAGAACTAATGGAACAGTAAATACAGGTTGAATTCATGTTTAAAAGATATAGAACAATAATACCAATAGTGATGAATGATCCTAGCTTAATCTTGATGTTGAAAGAGTGGAGATTGACTTGTATCCTTCCTTGAACCTTGAAAATCGTACTAGAACTGAGGGAGAATGTAATAGTGAAGATGTATGAAGTATGTAACCAAAGGCTCCATTAAATAGGCTCAAAAGTTAGGTATTTTGGCCAGAAAGTGACCAGATGCGCCGCATCTCTTTGGGATGTGCCGCATCTCTTTACGTTCAGTAGATTCCAGCTCAATTATGCACTCAGAACTATCAGCAGGGGATCAGATGCGCCGCATCTGGAACAGATGTGCCGCATCTGGCTTGGATGCGTCGCATCCCTCTCAGATGCGCCGCATATGGTGCTGTTTTGGTCCAGAAATCTTTATGCTCCGCATCTGAAACTGTCAGGAGTTATTTGGTGCAGAGATATGCCGCATCTAAGAGAGATGCGCCACATTTGGACCTGTTTCAGTGGTTTCGGGCTGTTTTAAGCGTTCAATCTTCGTTTTAACTTTGTTTTCGCTGTTGGTCTTCATTTGTTCAATCACAATGGACTTTTACAAATGTACATGAATTACAATGCTTAAGTACAACAAATACATATAAATAGATACAGAATTAGATCAAAATAACGATAATAAACATGTATGATTTTGGCGTTATCAAAATCCCCACACTTAAACCTTTCTTGTCCTCAAGCAAGACTTACAAGAATTTAAAATTTACTATAGTGAATACACATTGATGAAAACACACACGAATCACAAAATGTACACACTCACACTTTTTATTTCACACATAATATCACATTCACGCGTTTTGAGTATACACACACCTTTGAAGTACACACGCTTTTATTTATTTCACAATGTAATACATACACTTAGAGTACACACACGAAATGAAATCACACCAAAGTCGAAAGGTGGATTTTAAAGTCCACATTTCTTAAAAATTTAGATCCTTAGGGAAATTAGGACCTTTGCGAAAAACCTTTTATATTTTGAAAATTAGACATGTTAGTTTTTACACTAACAGGTTTTCCGGTTTTAACCTCAAAGTTCGGTTGAGGGTAACTGAAAACCGAAGCCTCAGTCGGCGCTTAGCAAACTACTCACCCCCATGATTGAAGTATCATGGAACTTGAAACCGGATGTCCTAAAAATGATTTTACACAATATAGTTCATAAAATAGCATAAGTTTTTAGAAGAAACTATATCATGTCCAAATATCATCGGTGAACCATGAGTTTGCACACCTCAATTTGTTATGGCATATGTATGTTGGTCGCAGTCAACATAGATGCGGTTGATCTTTACGGAGATCATCTATCTGGGGATTAGATTCATTAGTCTTAAAAGCTAATTTACAATGTGCCCCCCATTGTACGAGACAAATCCATCTCATGGTTAGGATAAGTTTGACCACCAAAAACCCTGTTTGATGCTGAGGTGAGGTGGATTTCCAGCCGATGATAGAGATGAATTTTCAAGATTTTTCGTCAACCTACAGCGGTTCTGGACTACATCTTCTAACATAAGTTAGCAAGTGTGTCATATTGGAAGACTTGACTTCCTTCACAATCATTACATAGATGAGCATTGGATTAGATTGTTAGAACAACAAATTACTTGATGATTCTTTTCATTCAGAATGTTGTATAGCATGATGATTATATCTTTTATATGACTACTAGTTTTTTGATTTTTAACAAAATAAACTCAATCATTTGGTTGTTTCTTAATTTGTTTTGTGATAATAATTTCGGTGTATACACCTAGTTTTAAAATCTACAAATTTTAAACAAAATTTGAATTTATGGAGATAAAAGTTAAAAAAATTTCACCATTTTAAGCCTTTTTAACCAAAATCAAAAACCTGAAAGAATTTATAACTTTCTCCCCACACTTGAGTTCATGTATCGTCCTCGTTACATGAAATCAGAAAAATTTAAATTCGAGAGGGTTAAAGAGTGTAAGAGAGTTTATTGCTTTCAAGGTCTAAAACCGAAGTTCACGGGATGATGGCACTGAACTGAATGCCAGCATAAGAACATCATCCACTTCTTGCAACCACAAAACAATCACCAATCAAGTATGTGCTGAACTTACTGCCAGTCTTTGTAAAAAATGCAGCATATAGCACAATGCTCCCCTGTATCAATTCAAACAAAGCAAACATTTCATAGAAACAATGGGGTTGTACTCCGTGTACTGAAAACCCCACATCTAATTAACAAAGTTATTCAAATTACAAACGTCCAACATACTATTAAGTTATTACACACCAAACATGAAATTAAATTGTTTTTCAAACAAACCAACATCATTCAAACCTTTCACACACTTCACGAATAATCACGTCAACTTCAGAAGAATCCCCAAAAAGAGTTACTTGGGCCAGCTCCACCTTCATTTTGGTTTGCCGCGTCGTCGTCCTGAAATATTGAAGGGTTGTACCCCTGATAGGTTGCTTGAGCAGGGACGACAACAGTGTTTTCATTAGGCGGGTTAGGGGGTATGCAGGAGGAGGATAAGGTGCAGGATAGGGATCACCCATTCGAACCCATGGTTCGTATGCAGGCCAAGGAGAGGGGGTATAGTTAGTGGGATCTGCAGCGTATGACACAGTCTATTCATGTATCCAGTTAAGCTGATTTTGCTGCCCCGCTTGAGTGTACCACGTTCTGTCATTCCCTACATCAATGTAATGTTGCATCTCCCTGTTACCTGTATCGTAGTAATCAATTATCTTTTGAGTGTTTCAATCATTATGGAGTCGCAAATCTGAAAATTATCGCGCCATGTAAGCCTCCAATTATTTCCCGGACCCGAACTACTTCCAACATTCGGCTGTGGATCTGGCTGCGGTTGTGGTTGTGGTTGTTGCGGTTACCTGTTCTTGGGATCCATATACCTAGTTAGAAGGCCGTTCGACCCCCTCATCAAAATGTTTGCCCTTGTATAACTTACTCTATCAAAGGCAATCATATGTTTCTCCTCTAACCCACTTGTATTGATACGAAAATGTTGGGCAATCCTGGTGACAAAATGTCCGCCCATAATTGGTGTAATCTTTTTCCTTTCTTCGAGAAGGAAAGTGAGAATCATTCGTGGAATATGAACATGGGTGTGATCTATTATCGCGTGAATGTACCAGATATCCAAGTTGGTAACTTTTTCGCTACTGTCTTTTCGACATTTTATGGTACTTGAAATGAATCTTTGGACGCATCGATGCTCGTAAGTACGTAGCTTGCTACAAGTCTGCTTGCTTGCACTATATGTGCTATTGCTCATGTCCACCCATGCTTCTGCATGATAAAAAGAAGAAACGTAGACTATACATTGATTAAAGTAATTTTGCATCAATTAGTGTGGCAAACCTTCATAAATATCCAGTGCCTTTACAAATTGTAGCAGTGTTAATGTCTGGTCTTGCCCTCCAAGTCGAAATCTCATAAAGGTACCTGATGTTGGTGACGTGTAATCAATCCTAAGTGAACCAATGAATTCTTTGACTAAAAGTGAGTACACTCTTTCTTGCATTCTTAACAGGTTTTCCCATGCATATATTCGATGGCCTTGATACGATACTCGAAAAAGGTTACGAAAATTTTGATATTCACCGGCTTCTTCTAATGGGGTCCAATCGACGTATTTTCCCAGATATACGTCTTTGTGTAGAAGTGCCTTCATCCGTTCATGATATTCCGGATGCCTCAAAACAACATTGATCCATGGATCTGGAGTGGTTAATCCACGGACATTTAATTGCTGGTTGTCAATATCCATTTCTTCTTCCATAATAATTTCTTCGTCACTCGCGTCCGGATCTCTAATTGCCGGGCCTTTTTGCTTCTTTGATTTTGGGTTTGATGATGATGCTCTAGTCTACATAAAAACACAACAAAACCAAACAAACAAAACAACTAACCAAGTTGATTAGCGTTAAAGAAATTCAAAACATCTTTCATATTGCACAAGCCAAAACCATGTAGAACATGTTATATCGTACGCATTACACAAACTCTCTTGTCAAACATAATTCTATCATGGATGTACTTATCTCATTTTTAACAAACATGTACTAGTATGACTTATAATCTTTATCACTTCATAAGTTCAATTATATCTAGCATAATTAGTTTCACCAAAACAAGTATATGGAACCATTAGCATTCATCAATAAGCATGTCAATCAATATGCAATCAATGGTTATCATACATTTAGACACTAAAGTCGACTCAAGTATACAATTTAATCAAAAAGCCTAAGCATACAATCCTTAACTTCCGCAAATAAAACTTTTAAATTCGAACAAACACTAAGTTAAGGCATATATGAGCTTAGCATAATCAATGAATTGCTTTAATTCCACTTAGAACACTCACTAGTCAACAAAAGTCAAAATCCCCAATTCAAGAACCCTAATTCTTAATTTATTCAAAATCATGTGTTTCAACATGGGTTCAAGACAAATTGCTAGTGTAAGCTAGTAATTAAACTTCAAAAAGATCTAAATTTAATCAATTAATGGTCAAAAATTTCGAAACCCCCAAATTCATGAAGAACCCTAATTTGTAAAGTAAATTTTTAAATAATTAATCATAAAATTTGAGCATGAATAAGGATTAGTAACAACAATACAAGCATATAATGACCAAAACATGAAGATTCAAACATCCCCACACTTAGAACAAGCTAAATCCGAATTTGAGAATGAAGAACACAAGAATCATGAAGAAATGAAGATTAATCTTACCTTTCTCATGTTGATAAATGGATTAAATGCTCAAAGATGGGTTTAATCGATTGATTTAGTGTTTGGAGATGGAATCCTTGAGTGAAAATGAGATGAAAGTCGGAGTTGTAGGTGAAAAAATGAGTAAAATTGATAAACTCCCGTATTTGTGCAAAAAAAAATAGGCAGACTCCAACAATCAGACATAGATGCGGCGCATCTGGAGCAGATGCGGCGCATCTATCTCAGATGCGGCGCATCTGAAGCAGATGCGGCGCATATGGTGGCCCAAAAGCGGCGCATGACCAATTCTCGGCGCATCTAAAACTATCGGGATTTTTCTTGCCCTCAGATGCGGCGCATCCAGCATAGATGCGGCGCATCTGGCCCTATTTCACCAGTTTTTGATTTTTTTCGCGTTTTAAACATTGCGGAAGGTCCCTAAACGACTTGGTTCGTACTAAAACTCAAAAAATCACTTAAAACAATCAATCCTAAGAAACAAGACGCACAAATGAGACTATGTACTCGTTGTGAAGTTTATTAGTGAGTCGTTCACGCGACTCCTTCCCAAGCTAATTAGCTTTGGGGGAGAAAGTGAAGTCATCTTAAACCGTCGTATTAACTCCATCAAAATAGAGTTTTAATCGATGACCATTCACTTTAAAAGTGTTTCTGTTTCCAAACAATTCAACATATCCCGATGGAAATGCTTGTTTCACCAAATAAGGTCCCGTCTATCGAGAATTCAACTTTCCGGGAGAAAATTTAAACCGTGAGTTAAAAACCAAAACCTTATCACCGGTTTTAAATTCGTTCACTTCTTTCAATCGGGCATCATGCCACCTTTTTGTTTTCTCCTTATACGAGCTCGAATTCTCGTACGCTTCTAACCTCAACTCTTCCAATTCATGCATTTGCATGAATCGGTTTTCACCAACCTTCAATGCCCAGTATGCTCTATGTTCCACTTCAACCAGAAGATGACACGCTTTACCATATATAAGTCTAAATGGTGTGGTACCGATTGGTGTTTTAAAAGCAGTCCTAAAGGCCCACAACGCATCATCTAACTTGCGTTGCCAAATCTTAGGGTTGTTATCAACCGTCTTCTCAAGTATGCATTTTAAGGCACGATTTGTGTTCTCCACTTGACCACTCATTTGCGGGTGGTACGGAGTAGAGAAACGATGAGTTACGCCATACTTCTTCAACACCTTTTCAAGAAGGTTGTTGGCAAAATGTGTTCCTCGATCGGATATGAGCGCCTTTGGGATTCCAAAGTGCGAGAAGAGATTTTTCAAGAAGTTCACCACCACCCTAGCATCATTCGTAGGTAAAGCTTTCGCTTCAGCCCACTTAGATACATAGTCAACAGCTACTAGGATGTACTTGCACTTATGGGAACTTGGAAATGGTCCCATGAAATCGATTCCCCAAATATCAAAGATTTCATAAACTTGGATGCCGGTTTGAGGCATCTCATCCTTTTTTGTGATGTTACCCGTTCGTTGTCATGCATTACAAGTCCGAACAAAATTATTGGCATCTTTAAAGATCGTGGGCCAATAAAAGCCCAAGTCAAGGATTTTTCTTGCGGTGTGGTTTGGTCCGAAATGACCGCCAGTGGGCCCTTGATGGCAATGCTCAAGAATTTGTTGAGCCTCTTTTCTGTACACACAACGGCGAATCACTTGATCCGCACCAACACGAAATAGGTCAAGGTGTTCCCAGAAATAGGACTTCAAATCCGCAAAGAATTTCTTCTTTTGTTGATAAGAAAGTCCTTTTTGAAGAATGCATGAAGCAAGATAGTTTGCAAAATGGGCAAACCATGGGATTTCAGATTCCTTGTCAACCCTCATTAGAGATTCGTCAGGAAATGTGTCCTTGATGATTTTATCATCGAGTTTATCTAATTCAGGGTTTTCAAGTTGGGATAGATGATCGGCAGCTAGATTCCTGGCTCCTTTCTTGTCACGTATCTCAATGTCAAATTCTTGAAGTAAAAGAACCCAACGTATGAGACGATGCTTTGCATCTAGTTTTGAGAATAAGTACCTAAGGGCCGAATGGTCCGTGTAAACAATGGTTTTGGACAACACCAAATATGACCGAAATTTATCAAACGCATAAACAACCGCCAGGAGCTCCTTTTCCGTGGTGGTGTAATTAATTTGAGCTCCCGTTAGAGTTTTGCTCGCATAATAAATTGGGCGAAAATGATTATCGGGCGTTGTCCTAAAATAGCACCTAAGGCATAGTCGCTCGCGTCACACATTAGCTCAAATGGCATACTCCAATCCGAAGATACGATAATGGGAGCTTGTGTGAGTTTTGACTTTAGAATGGAGAATGCGTTCTCGCAATTAGAATCAAAGTCAAATGGAGCATCCTTTTCAAGAAGTTTGGTCATTGGGCGGGCGATTTTAGAAAAATCTTTGATAAATCGTCTGTAGAATCCCGCGTGACCAAGAAAGCTTCTAATGGCCTTGACATTCGTCGGTATAGGTAGCTTAGAGATAACTTCAATTTTAGCTTTATCTACCTCTATTCCCGCACGAGATATCTTGTGACCAAGTACAATGCCCTCCTTCACCATGAAGTGGCATTTTTCCCAATTCAGGACCAAATTTGCTTTCTCACATCGGATAAGCATACGTTCAAGGTTAAAAAGACACGATTCAAAGGAGTCTCCAAACACGGAAAAGTCATCCATGAAGACTTCCATACAATCCTCTACCATATCATCAAAAATTGCCATCATGCACCTTTGAAAGGTTCCGGGTACATTGCATAAACCAAATGGCATGCGGCGATAGGCAAAGGTCCCGAAAGGACAAGTGAATGTGGTCTTTTCTTGGTCGTTGGGATCAATTAGAATTTGGAAGTAACCGGAGAAACCATCTAGAAAGAAATAATATTCTTTCCCCGCCGATCGTTCAATCATTTGATCAATAAAAGGCACCGAGAAATGATCCTTTCTAGTGGCATCATTGAGACGTCTGTAATCAATACAGACTCTCCAGCCGGTAACCGTTCTAGTTGGAACGAGTTCGTCCTTTTCATTTACAATAACGGTTGTACCCCCTTTTTGGGTACTACTTGTACTGGACTAACCCAAGGACTATCGGAGATGGGGTAGATTAACCCAGCGTCAAGAAGCTTGACTACCTCCTTTTTAACAACCTCTTTCATGTTGGGATTTAGCCTACGTTGTCTTTGTATTACTGGTTTGAAGTCATTCTCAAGGAGAATTTTATGTGTACAATAAGACGGGTTTATCCCTGAAATGTCGGTCGTTTTCCAGGCTATAGTCTTTTTATGGGTTTTCAAAACAGGGATTAACCTATCCTTCTCGTTACCGGAAAGATGTGAAGCAATAATTATCGGTAATTGAGATGTACCTTCGAGATAAGCATACTCCAAGTGTTTGGGTAGCTCCTTAAGCTCTAGTACGGGTGGCTCTTCCAAGGAATTCTTTATTCGGAATCTATCTTTATTTTTGATATCTTAAAATGATTCCTCTTCCTTGGGAATTTCTTCTTCTATGGTCTCATCATCCGTGACCACCTTCATCAACTCATCAAAATCCTTATCAATATTGAAATATTCACTTTCACTTACCGGGGTTAACCCCGAGGTATTAATTTCAAGTAGCTCCTGCAATTCATTCTCAACACAAAGGTCTATAACATCAATTTGAAAACAAGAGTCATCGGTGGAAGTGGGTCGCTTCATGGCTTTGTCAATGTGACAAATTATTCTATTGTTTCCCACACCTAGACTTAATTGTTATTTTTGGACATTAATGATAGCATCTGCGGTGTTAAGGAAAGGACGTCCTAAAATAATAGAAACTGTTGTGTCCTCTTACATTTCTAGAATAATAAAGTCGATGGGAAAGATAAGTGAGCCAACTTTTACAAGAATATCCTCGGCTATACCTATGGGAGTATCAAATGATTGATTTGCTAATCGAATACCCATCCGGGTTAGTTTCAAGTATCCTAAGTCAAGTTTCAAATATAACGAGTAAAGCATTAGGTTAACACTTGCACCTAGGTCGACTAGTGTATCGTACACTACCTAATCACCCATCATACATGGTATGATAAAACTACCCGGATCTCCCAATTTTGGAGGTACATTTTGCTTTTTCAAGATGGCCGAACACTCCTCATGGAGGAATGTGGCAGAAACTTCGTGGTATTTACCCTTCGAGGATATGAGATCTTTCAAAAACTTCCCGTAATGGGGCATACCCTTAAGAACCTTCTCGAGTGGCATGTTAATGCTGATTTGCTTGATCATATCCGCAAATTTCTAATATTGGCTCGCGAGTCTGTCTTTCTTCAATGCTTTTGGGTATGGAATAGGTGCCTTGTACACCTTCACTGGTGGTTCTTCACTTTTCTTCGATATGACCTCTGGTAGATCATCTTTCTCTTGTTCTTTTTCAACATGCTCATCTACATCAACAGGTACCTGCAAAACAGAAGGAGACAAAGGAACTTCCGGGGACTTAAGGGTCTCTAGGTTAGTGGTTAAACCACTTCTAGTAGTTATAGCATCTACATGCTCATTCCTTGTTTGATTGTTACTGGGATTCACTTGAGTATTTGAGGGGAGAGCACCAAGTAGTCTCTCAGCTAGTAAATGTGAGATCCTTCCAACATCACTTTCTAAATTCTGAATCGTAGCTTGTTGATTTCGAATTTGCTGAGTTTAAAGTTCCACAGTTTGCTCGTGTTTAACCATAAAATCTCTCAAAAGATCTTCTAAACCAGATTTCTTCTCGGGTTGTGGTTGTATAAGTGCTTGTGCTTGTGGTTGTGGTTGATTGTGTTGGAAATTATTTTGGTAATTTCGTGGAGGTTGATTACGATTGTTTAGGTAATTGTAACCCGGTGGTGCATTTCTTTGATTTTGATTTGGGAAATTCCAGTTATTTTGGTAACCTGAATTTCCTCCTTGGTAATTGTTGTTGTTTGAACCTGAAGGTCCTCCTATTTGATAACTGTTGATAGGAGGATATTTCCAGTTCATTGCTTCAACCGCCGGAAAGTCGTCAAAATTCATTTCACCTTTACGCAAGTAACCTAAGAAATTTGCTTGCTCTTCCATCGTTGTTTGATCACAATCTCTAGTGAGATGGGGACCTTGGCACAATTCACACCCTTCCCTGATAGCGTGCATTTCTTTGGTTACCTTCTCAATTTACCTTGCTTGATTTGCCAATTGAACTTTTAATGCAGCGATTTCATCGTTGCTTTTGACATTAGCAACCGTTGACGATCTAGAGAACTCCATCTCTTGATGCCAATTATGAGAATGGGTTGCTATATCGGCAATGATTGTGTGAGCTTCTTCGGGCGTTTTTTTCATGATTGATCCTCCTGCTGCAACATCAATATCCTTTCGAATAGCCACATTGACTCCTTTATAGAATATTTGGACCTTTTGGAATGTATTCAACCCGTGTTGAGGACATACCCTAAGCATTTTATTGAATCGAGTCCAAGCTTCATAAAGAGTCTCATTAGACTTTTGATTGAAGTGATTTATATCATTTTGCAACTTTGCTGCTTTTGAAGCAGGGAAGAATTCTGACAAAAACTTGTCCATCATATCATTCCAATCTTCAATATAACCTTCCGGTAATGAGTCTAGCCAATCTCTTGCATCGTCCTTTAATGACCATGGAAAGATTTTTAAACATGCAACCTCATCGGTGACATCTTTGATTTTGAAAAGCTTGCAAATGCTTACAAACTTACGAAGATGCTCGTTAGCATCCTCATTTGGGGCTCCACTGAATTGGCACGTATTAGTCACCATGTGGAGAAATTGACCCTTTATTTCAAAACCATCAGTCATCTTGGGTTGAATAATTGCGTGGCCTTGACCTGTTCTTGTTGCCTTCATTAATGCATCCATCGTTTGATTTGTAGCAGCCATCTCTTCCTCTTCTTTAATAACTGGCTCTATGATTGGTTGAACAATTGGTTCAGAGTTAGAATCTAATGAAAGTGATTCTAATCCTTGAGCAAGAGACTCTACTTCTTGAGCTCTTAAGCGTTTGTGAAGTTCTCTTTCAGGTTCAGGATATGAAGGAATTAAATTAGAGTTGGAAGAACGTAGATTCATGCATTAATACCTATCCTGCAATCACAACACCACAAACAAACCAATTGCAAAAACACAAGCTTACAATAAAAAGTAACTTTTCTAGGAATTGAATTCCTACAAAAGGATCGAATAATTCAAAGTTTATTAAAATCTTTTAACAAAACCGCTCCCCGGCAGCGGCGCCAAAAAGTTGATGTGTCAAGACGTAACCTTTAAAATGTAGACAATATGCTTAATAATTAACACATAATACAGGCAACTAAAACCCGATCATGTAGTAACTAGCAAGTAAATTGACCAGTTCGATCCACAGGGAGAAGTTTGTTTTAAGGACTTTATAACGATTAATTATTCTTAAGGGGGGTTTGTGTTTGAAGTTGTATTTTCGTTTAACGAAACATTAAATAAATATAATGAATAACAAGAATGAGAATGAGGTGTTTACTTCTATGCTTGATAAATGACAGGGATTGTTCTTTTATAATTAAAACCGTTATGTGATAGTTACAATAGAGCAGTTTATATCAATTTCACAATTTCTATAAACTTAAGAGCTATGTTTAATCAACAAGATTCTTTCGTGATTGAATTCACATAAAACCTAGTTTACTAAGATCACTCTAAGTAAACTACATGATTGTATATCCTAAATATCGTTCAATTAACATCCTATACTCACATATAGGTGGCTAGATCACTAGGTGTTGAAGTATAAGCTATGGTCTTTGATAAACTCACATAAACCAAGTCATAACTTACATAATTGAACTAGGATACAAGGATGATTACAACAATGGATCTTTTGAAAGACCATGGTGATTTAGATTGATTAACTAACTAGATCCAACCCGGTTAAACTCACGTGAAACCTAAATTACAACAATCACTTGAGGTAATTTCATAACTATATTGCTTTGGAACTTATTCAATTATCGAATTAAACACATAACAAAGTCACTTAAGTTTATGCATCTAATCGTCTAGATTACTAGGTGTATTGAAGTATAGATTGTTTTCCTAGTTAACTCACATTAATAGGTTTGCAATCTATATAATTGAAGTAATGAACTAAGCAAGCATAACAATGGTTCTTACGGTTAAACTAGATAATTTAATCAATCAAACATATATATAACTAGCATAACATCAAAGTATAGAACAATCTCAAGCCATAAATCTTACATTGAAACAAACACATAAGGCTTTTAGCCTAACATAATCATAATAGAACTAATGGAACAGTAAATACAGGTTGAATTCATGTTTAAAAGATATAGAACAATAATACCAATAGTGATGAATGATCCTAGCTTAATCTTGATGTTGAAAGAGTGGAGATTGACTTGTAGCCTTCCTTGAACCTTGAAAATCATAATAGAACTGAGGGAGAACGTAATAGTGAAGATGTATGAAGTATGTAACCAAAGGCTCCATTAAATAGGCTCAAAAGTTAGGTATTTTGGCCAAAAAGTGACCAGATGCGCCGCATCTCTTTGGGATGCGCCGCATCTCTTTACGTTCAGTAGATTCCAGCTCGATTATGCACTCAGAACTGTCAGTAGGGGATCAGATGCGCCACATCTGGAACAGATGCTCCTCATCTAGCTTGGATGCGCCGCATCCCTCTCAGATACGCTGCATCTGGTGCTGTTTTGGTCCAAAAATCTTTATGCTCCGCATCTGAAACTGTCGGGAGTTATTTGGTGCAGAGATGCGCCGCATCTAAGAGAGATGCGCCGCATTTGGACCTATTTCAGTGGTTTCGGTCTGTTTTAAGCGATCAATCTTCTTTTTAACTTTATTTTCGCTGTTGGTCTTCATTTGTTCAATCACAATGGACTTTTACAAATGTACATGAATTACAATGCTTAAGTACAACAAATACATACAAATAGATACATAATTAGATCGAAATAACGACAATAAACATGTATGATTTTGGCGTTATCAATAACACGTATAAGACCATTCACATCGGTATGCCCTCGAAACCGCCCTCCTCTTTGCCCTCGAGGGCGCCGATGTCATTCAAACCACGCTCCGTCGCCTCGCTTCCGATTACACACTTCGCCTCGAAAAATTTCTTTCTCAAGCATATGTGAGCACGTGCATTTTACAATTTAAATGGCTATATAGCCGTTTTCAACGATAATTTCCTTTTTTATTTATTTATTTTCTCTTTCTCCACAATATATACTCCCACATCATTTCATTTTATTTACATCAAATATACATCCCCACTACATATCACAATTATATACCCTCTCACCATTTTATTTTCATAAACTAAAATGTATAGAAGTGTTATTAATAGTCTTACTCAATATGCAATATAATGCAATAGATATTGCGACTTCTGATTTTAACGTTGTCACATTCGATCTACTTGATATCATAAGTGATGAAGAAGATGAAGAAATTGTCAAACTTATTCCAAGGGTGCCTAGAAGATTCAAACCACCGAGAGGGACCGCTATGCGTTTGTGGAATAATTATTTTTCTGATGAGCCGACTTTTTTCGGAGATTATTTTCAAACACATTATAGGATGAGTTAGTCATTATTTATACGCATATGTCAAGGTATAATGTCTTACTCTTAAAATCCAATTCCAAATCATTTTTTATATTTTAGTCAATGGCGGGATGCTACCAGGTTATTAAGTTTTAATTTTCTTTAAAAATTCTCATCGGCGATACGACAAATAGCATACAGTGCTGCCCCTGACGCTTTTGACGAGTATCTAAGTATAGACCAACAAACATCTTACGAGTGTTTGAATAACTTTTGTAAAAGTGTGTTCCACTTGTTTGCATTTGAGTATTTGAGAAAACCGACTCCACACGACGTACAACTTTTAATAGCCAACCATGTAGAAATACATGGTTTATAGGGAATGTTAGGTAGTCTTGAATGTATGCATCGGGCGTGGAAAAATTGTCCATATAGATACAAAGGCCATTATACACGAGGCGATCATGGATATCCAACAATCATGTTAGAAGCAGTGGTCTCGTATGATATATGGATTTGGCACACTTACATTGTACCCGCAGGTTCAAACGACGACATCAACGTGCCTAATCAATCCGATTTATTTAACGAGTTACATCAAGACACTGCTCTACTGTGTAATTTTTTGATTAGTGAGTGTAACTTCGCTAAGGGTTACCAGCTAACTGGTGATATATATCAGATTGGGTGACGTTAGTTAAATCTTTCAAATGTTCGTCTAACCTTTAACGACCCGTCCTAATTCATCTGGACGAATACATTACATTTGGTTACATCACTAGGTACTTGACCTCTATATGATACATTTTACAAACATTGCATTCGTTTTTAAAAGACAAACTTTCTTTACATCAAAAGTTGACGACATGCATACCATTTCATAATATATCCAACTATAATTGACTTATTGATAATCTTGATGAACTCAACGACTCTAATGCAACGTCTTTTGGAATATGCCATGACTGACTCCAAGTAATACCCTTAAAATGAGCTAATGCATAGTGGAAGATTTCTTTAATACCTGAGAATAAACATGCTTTAAAGTGTCAACCAAAAGGTTGGTGAGTTCATTAGTTTATCATAATCAATTATTTTCAATAATATAATAGACCACAAAATTTCATTTTTCATAAATAACATTACACTCGCAAGTGCATAAAAATCATTCGTATGATGAACACTTGGTAACTGACATTAACATAATGCATATAGAATATCCCCCGCATACTCGCAAGTATGCTATATAACGGCAATCGCAATCACCTTTTTAAATCGGAGTACTAAAGCATTCCAAATTTCAGAATGTGGTTTGTTAGGCCCATAGATCTATCTTTAGGATTCGCGTCAATTAGGGGCCATTTCCCTAATTCTTAGGTTACCAGACTTGAAGGGGCGATATTCGGTTTAATAATCCAACCATATAATGTATTTTCAATTACTTGTGTCTATTTCGTCAAACATCTATAAAAACAGCGCATGTATATTCTCAGTCCCAAAAATATATATTGCAAAAGCATTTAAAAAGGGAGCAAATGAAACTCACGCATATAAATATTGTACATCAGTTAATAAAATATTGCATGTATTCTCAGCCCAAATATGTAATGAGTAAAAGGGAGCAAATGAAACTCACCATACTGTATTTTGTAGTAAAAATACATATGGCGAAATTGAACAAAAGTAGGGTTGGCCTCGGATTCACGAACCTATATCATTTATATATATATATATATATATATATATATATATATATTAACACATATAATATTAATCAACTTAAGTTTATAATGTATTAAGATTTACTTTTTACATATATAATCATATTACTATCTATATTGTGTAATATATTTATAAATTATGTATCACTTAATAAAAATAATATTTTGTTTAAAAAAAATACAAAACAATGTAATATTAGTATAGATATGTAATAAATATATTTAATATTTGTGGCAATAATAATAATATTAATAATGATATTACTAATAATAATTATAGTGTTAATGAAAATAAAATGATAATTTTAGTAAGAATGATAATTTTACTAATAATGATATTTTTAACAATAAAGTTACTTTTAATAATAATAATAATAATAATAATAATAATAATAATAATAATAATAATAATAATAATAATAATAATAATAATAATAATAATAATAATAATAATAGTAATAATAATAATAACAACAACAACAACGACCTTTGAAGCTTTTCACAAAAACAAATGCCTCAGACAAGGCTCGAACTCGCGACCTCTCGGTTACACCCAACACTCCTTAACCATTCTTCCGTTACCATAAATCTGATTTACTTCCCATACATATATTTTATAAACCGTAATAATTCGGTTTCCCTTTCCCTAATCCTAATCATCATCATAGTTCTATCTTGGCCCAACAGAACCTAACAGCCTTCGGCCCAATAAAGCATAGAATAAGGATTCGACCCAGAACAATTACGGCCCAACTGTTAAATAAATAAAAAACTGCTGCAAACTAGGATCGAACTCAGGACCTATTGTTTAATCATATGCCTAACCAACTGATGTCGTAGCGTGGGGGTACGAAATAGTACTATATTTTACTACGAAATACGATACAAAATATGACACAAGTTTTAATTATTTATTTACAAATGGGATATACCTAAACCTTGCTACAACACTATAGGCAATGTACCTAATCGTAGAGTAGTATAGTTTTTAGTAAGTCCGGTTCGTTCCACAGGGAGAAGGCTTATTTCACACTATATTTTAAATGACTATATTTGTACAAAATATATATAATTATATATAATAATATATAAAAGGGGGTTTACCGTTTAATGACCGATTTGTCGATTTTAAAACTTAAGCGTAATATAAATGACAATAATTAAAGTGCGTAAAATAAATAACAATATAATAATTATGCTTATTTAAACTTCCGTAACCATGATGTTTGACGTTTTGATTATTTATTACCCTGGGTTAATTGTCTTTTGTCTTGAATTATTCAATATGTCCATCTGGTTTTTGTCTATAACAGTCCATCAGTCATAAATATAAAGTGCGAGTGTCCTCATCAAATTATCCTTATATCTGAAGTCAAATATTCCAACTAATTGGGGACTTAAACTATAATTACACCAATTTTCCTTGTATATAATTCACCCCTGTTTTAATAAGTCCATTGACTATTAATCCATTCTCGTGTCCGGTTAAATGAACGATTATTAGTACTTATAAATATCCCGCCCATCGTGTCCGATCGAGTGTATATGGTTATTTATAGGTACGTCAAATTGTAAATCTTTATATTAAATTAATAAACTATCATTTAATTAAACAAATATAAAGCCCATTAATAGCCATAGTCCAATTTCCATAAGTATCGTTCTTTTGTCCAAACCCCAATTATGGTACAAAGCCCAATTACCATGTCTTTAATATTTAGTCCAACATCATGATTACTTCGGCTCAAATAAGCATAATAATTACTTAAATACGAGACATTAATTTAAAAAGGGGAACATAACTTACATTGACTATTTATCGCGTAGTGTTACACGGACAGAGTTCCGACTTTAAAACCCGTAAAATAACCTTTACATTACCCAAACTAACTAATATAAAACTAAACTAATATATTATATATATATATATATATATATATATATATATATATATATATATATATATATATATATATATATATATATATATATATATATATATATATATATATATATAATATATTAAGATACAGAGAGATATTGATATATGTTGGTGTATGGATTCGCAGACTGCATGGCCTTTTATAGGCATTTTCTGAAATGACTGCTCCGAGATCGCGAAGCATTTGTGCCTTCCAGCTCCGAGATCGTGAAGTGACGCACTCCAGCTCACCAACTTTTGGCCATTTGCTTGTCGACGTTTTTATTATATAATATAATATATATAATTTTATATAATTATTTATATATTATAATATATTCTTGTGCATAGTTGACTTGTAATTTTTGGTCCGTTGCGTCGGGCGTTGATAGTTGGTTCATGTCTCGGTTCCGGATTTTTGAACGCCTTTTCGTACAATTTAATATCTTGTACTTTGCGTTTCACAACTTGTACTCTTGTCATTTTTAGATGTTTCTTATCAATAAATTGAACCATTTGAATTGTATCTTGTACATTTGAGCTTTTTGGACGTTTGCGTCTTCAAATCTTCGTTTTCGCCTTTTGTCTTCGCACTTATTTATTTAAACGAATATTACTTGAAAATAGAACAATTGCAACTGAAAACTTTACATATTGGAAGGATATTGCTACTAAATATATGTTCATTTGGAACACTATCAAATATCCCCATACTTGAACGTTGCTTGTCCTCAAGCAATACAAAACTTGAAATTAAATCACACGAATCACTTCTTTATTCTTCACACTTTATACATCAGTGATTTTGATACGGCTGTATAAACAATGATAGTAACGATGTGGTTTACAGTCCTACATGACTATGAAAATGTAGATCCTTAAGGAAATTGGATCTTTATGAAAACATTTGATCTTTTGAAAATTCAATCTAGCTTTTACCCTAGATAAGTTTTCCAGAATAACCCTTCACCGGTGTTGCAAAATATTTTTATGGGTTTTGTGGGTTTCAGATTTGAAAATTTTAGCTCAACACTTGCGGTTTTGTGTTACCCACTTGCTAACCTTGTATTAGAAAAGCAACACGTCCAGTTTACTTGTCCTGTATATTACCTTTCGGAAAACTACCGTCCGGTTATAAAGGAAAGCGATGAACAAGAAACTGTTAAGGCAATATCTAATGACATGCATTTGTTCATGGTCTAAAACGTGTCGGATGCTATTACTATCCTTTGTAGGAGCAATAGTAAAGATCATCCTATGATTTTTCGGTCTGGCACAAGGTCCTGTCTTTGACCATGCTATGCAACCACCGTTCTTACAGTTGACACCCGATTTGGTTTAGGTGACCTAATGAATTCTGATGAATTCTCAGGATTTTACATTCAATGGTAATGAACGCATTGAAAATGGGTTTTTAGAAAACAAATCGGTTTTATTTTTGATCAAAATATTTTCTCGTTCAAGCTCGAGTTTAGATATCATTAAATTCCATGAGTTTGAATTCTCAATCTTTAAAGTCAATATCAAGGATTGAGTAATATCAGTCTTAAAAGCTGATTTTTGATCTTTAAAGAGATTATCCTTTCTGGGGGTCTGATTCATTAGTCTTATCAAGCTAAATTGCACGGCGTCCTCCCCATTTTAAGAGACAGATCCTCTCATGGTTAGGATAAGTCTGACCACATGGCGACCCTGTTTGATGATTTCCTGCTGATTTTAGAGATGACTTTTCTAGATTTTTCGTCAACCTACAGCTGGTCTGGACGACAACTTCTTGACCTAAATTAAGAAGCGCGTGTCTTTTTTGGAAGACTTTACTTCCTTTTAATGATGGAATTGATTCATCGTGTAGATCCATCTTTCATTCAAATATATTACAGTAAATCGGGTAAAACTGATTAGTATCGTCCAAAACAAAAGTACCTGCAATAATCTTGTACAAAAATATGTGATATATGTTTTAAAGAACTTGGTGAATTCTTCCCACACTTAACTTTTATTTATTCTTTTATTTGCCTTTTTATTCTCCTTTATTCCATTTTAAATGAATTCTAGCGTTTTAGGTTGTTTCTCAATTTATGTCCTTTCCAAGGTAACAATAATTTTGGTATTAACACCTAGTTTTATCGTTCATAAATATGTATAAACATGATTTTGAATTCATTTAGTTGAAAATTTTTCAAATTTTCACAAAATTTGGCAATTAAACCAAGTGTAAACCCGAGAGAATTTATAACCCTTCCCCACACTTGAGATCTTGCTATGCCCTCATTTGCAAGAAATCAGTAAAAATTTAAATTCATGAGGTGATTAGTGTAGAAAAATGATTAAAATTACCGAGTTTGCAAGCATATTGTTGTTATTTCACATTTGATATTTTGCGTCTTGTCGTCAAAATTAGTAGCTTTTACTGAACTTAATGACAGTCTTTGAAAGCACGACGAATTTTAGAAATCATTTTTTAAACTTAATTAAATAAAGTAAATTTTATTTTTAAAAATTCACACAAAACTTAAAAAAAAAACATATTAATTTCATACAAAACCTATAAAACAAAAAAAATTCAGAATGGGGGAGAAAACTAGTTCTTTAGTGTCTGCTAGTGGAAAAGACCAATCGGATTCCATTCTCGGAACTACACGAGAACAGAACAACTAACTCTAGACAATATTTTCTTTTTAGAACATTTGAATCTCCCCACACTTAGGTAGCTGTGGTGTCAAAATTGTGATTAACTTCATCGTCAATTTCTCTTGGACCATAATCAACTTGCATATCTATGACTTTAGCTTTAAGCCAGTGACCAGCTTCTTCTGTAATATCCACAAATTCAACTAGTTTCGCCTTTTCTTTAGGCGATAGATTGGATACTAACCGGTTACATAACTTAAAGTTCCCCTTAATTCTAGCATCGTAAACCCGTTTAATAAGTTTCTTCATTGAACTATTAATAACGGGATCGTTTAATTTCGTGTCAACAACGGGGTTCTTTGTTATCAGGTCATCATTAGGTGTTACTTCATTTTCCCCACACTTAGGCGTTTTATTATTATTGAGAACTACCATTGGAGTTGGTAAAACAACATGGTTCTTACCAATCGTTTTTGCTTGTTCAACGGTTTTGGTTGGTGGAGATTTAGACTTTCGAATCATAAAGGTGATCAATTTCTCATCATTACTAAGTGTCATTCTACCCTTTCTTACATCAAATAACGCCCCGGTGGACGCTAAGAATGGTCGACCTAAAATTAGAGGAATGTTTGGGTCCCCTTCTATGTCAATGACAATGAATTCGACTAGAAAGGTTAAATTACCTACTTGAATGGGTAGGTTGTCAGCAATTCCAACTGGGTGCTTAATGGTTTAATCAAGGAGTCGAACACTCATATCCGTTGGACTTAACTCACCTACTCCTAATCTCTTATATAATGAAAGAGGCATAACACTCACACTTGCACCTAAATCTGCTAGTGCATCATACATGACACAGTCACTAAGTAGACAAGGAACAATAAATTCACCCGGATCACCCACTTTGGGTGGAGGTTTCGGTGGAACTGTCTTCACTGGGTTTACTTCTACTGTTTTTGTTTCTTACACTTTCTTATTCTTCTTCTTCTTCTTCTTCTTCTTTCCAGAGGTATCACAAACTTTATTACCTATCACTTGCTCATACTCAACTCATTTTCTTGGAAATAGGATGGGTGGTCTGTATGGTGCCACCACTGGCTTTACATACTCAGGTGGTGGTGGTGGTGTTGTAACTTCTTCATTGTTACTCACATCTAAAACCTTCCCATCTTCTGGTGTTGGGTTTTCAGAATTTGTTGACACCATATTAACAATCTCATTTCGAGGATTTACTTCAGTATTACTCGGTAGCTTTCCTTGTTCCCTTTCACTCATCAATCTAACAAGAGTACCTACTTGTTTTTCTAGATTCAAAATGGAAGCTTGTTGAGTTCTAAATGACTGATCAAACCTCTCGTTCGTTTGGGTTTGAGTTTCAATAAATTGTGTTTGAGATTCAACTAGCTTAAATACCACTTCTTCCAGATTTGAATTTTTCTCTTCGGTTTGTTGTGGTGGTTTATACAAGCCAGGTCTTTGTTGATTGAAAGTGTTGTTTTGAGTTGGTTGGTTATTCGGACCTTGTTGGTTATACGAGTTATTGTATGGTCCTTTTGGATTGTAAAGAATGTTTTGATTTCGATTGAAGTTTAGCCTTGGCGGTTGATAATTATTTTGATAATTATTTCCCGGCCTTTGGTTCATGTAGGAAACATTCTCACATTGTTCCATCGTTTGTTCAATGTGACAATCTTTCGTTAAGTGTGGTCCTCCGCATTGCTCACAACTGATTCGTATTGCGTGAATATCTTTAGTCATCTTTTCCATTCGTCTCTCGAAAGCATCTATTTTTGCGGAAACAGAATCAAAGTTATGGCTAGAATCGGCTCTAGCCGCTTTAGATGAATGAAAAATATCTTTTTCCTGATGCCACTCATGAGAGTGGGATGTTGTGTTATCAATAATCTTGTGAGCTTCGGTTGAAGTTTTCTTTATAATGGAACCACCAGCTGCTGTGTCGATGTCTTTTCGTGTGGCGATGTCGACTCCTTTATAGAAGATTTACACTATTTGAAAAGTATCTAAACCATGTTGAGGACATCCTCTCAACATCCTTCTGAATCTTGTCCATGCCTCATATAACATTTCATTTGGCTTTTGCACGAACGTGGCAATTTCTCCTTGAAGTCTCACGGATTTAGATGCCGGAAAGAATCTTTGAAGAAATTTCTCAACTAAAACATCCCATGTATCAATGGCTCCTTCAGGTAACGATTCTAACCAATCTTTGGCTTCTCCTTTTAAAGTCCATGGGAACAACATAAGATAAATAGTTTCATCCTCAACTTCTCGAATTTTAAATAGATTACAAATCCTATTAAAAGTTCGAAGATGTTCGTTTGGATCTTCTTTTGTTGTACCACCAAATTGGCACTGATTGGTGATCATGTGTAGGATTTGTCCTTTGATTTCAAAATCTGATGCTCTAACATCTGGCTGAATAATGGCGTGACCTTGGCCCGTGCGTATGGCTCTCATTCGGTCTTCCATACTTTGAGGTTCTGTTATTTCCATATTTGAATTTGTTGAATCCGAATCACTAGAAGATTCTGATTTAACGGTTTGTGGTTCAGGAGGAATGATTAGTGGTTCTGGATCTTGGAATTGTCCTTGAATATCCTCCGGGTTCTCAATTGTGAAATCGGGATCAAAAGATGGATTATCGGAATTTTGAGTTGAAGTACTTGTTCGACTAGATGATGATTCTAAAGAAAAATCAACGGCAACAATATTGGCTAGATGTCTTGATCGAGTTACAGGTGGTGAATGTATGAAAGGTGGTGAACGTTTTACTCGGTGCATTCACTGAATATCCTATTAGTTATAAATATAAAAATTATAAAAGTTATCAAATTAATAGACTTTTCTGATTTTGCCCACGTTTCGAATAGCCAAAAGATGCAGCAGGTAGCCAGGACCCTTTAAATCGGAAGCCCACAACTCGCCACTAACAAATCCAACTATTACTACGAACCAGAAAATTTGGATGTCTATCAATTTGACCGCTTAAAATAATTTTTCGTTTTGAAAATTTAGAGAAGAAATAGAAAATTCGATGTCCTATAAACTAGAGCATCGAGAAATAAGAAAGAAAAAGAGTGCGTCGCAAAATGTCGAAAAATAAAAATAAGAAAGAAAAACGTCGAAACTTAAAAGTCTAAAAATTAAATCTAAAAAGTTGTGCCTAAAGGTATTAAAGCTTAAAAGGAATTCTATATCCAAATCGGCAATAACTTAAAAAGCACTAATATCTATAAACCGCGTCGCAAAATTCTACAGCGCCTAAATCTTAATCTAAAGAAAAAGCACTTAAGAGATTTTACGGCAAAGCCTTAAAATCTAGAAATATAAAAATAACTATGGCAAAAACTATGACTTAAAACTAAATACGAGCGAAAAATACAAATATTACGCTAAAACAAATAAAAAGGTACAAAATATAAAAATAAACTTAAAGTTGTAAAAAGTACAATTTTTATAAAAATATTATTTTTATATTATTTATTTTATAAAATTATTAATTTTATATATTAATTAAACTAATTTAAACTAAAAATAAAAATTAATAATAAAAACTAAAACTAATTAATTTAATATTAAACCCTAATTAGGGTTTTAATAATAATAATAAACAATACTCCGTAATTAATGCAGAATTAGGGTTTGACCAGGCGTGTCAGGGTGTGCTACGCGATCTCGTAGAACTAAAGGGTAAATCTCCGAGATCGCGGAGGGATGCAGGTTCAGAATTTGCTGGTTTAATTTCGTTTTTTTTATATTTTATATTGTTTTTCTAAATATATATAAATATATTTATACAAAAATGAATTAAAAATATAGCGTTTCGCCGATTCCCCGGCAGCGGCGCCAAAAACTTGATGTCGTAGCGTTGGGGTACGAAATAGTACTATATTTTACTACGAAATACGATACAAAATATGACACAAGTTTTAATTATTTATTTACAAATGGGATATACCTAAACCTTGCTACAACACTATAGGCAATGTACCTAATCGTAGAGTAGTATAGTTTTTAGTAAGTCCGGTTCGTTCCACAGTTAGAAGGCTTATTTCACACTATATTTTAAATGACTATATTTGTACAAAATATATATAATTATATATAATAATATATAAAAGGGGGTTTACCGTTTAATGACCGGTTTGTCGATTTTAAAACTTAAGCGTAAATATAAATGACAATAATTAAAGTGCGTAAAATAAATAACAATATAATAATTATGCTTATTTAAACTTCCGTAACCATGATGTTTGACGTTTTGATTATTTATTACCCTGGGTTAATTGTCATTTGTCCTGATTTATTCAATATGTCCATCTGGTTTTTGTCCATAACAGTCCATCAGTCATAAATATAAAGTGCGAGTGTCCTCGTCAAATTATCCTTATATCTGAAGTCAAATATTCTAACTAATTGGGGACTTAAACTATAATTACACCAATTTTCCTTGTATATAATTCACCCCTGTTTTAATAAGTCCATTGACTATTAATCCATTCCCGTGTCCGGTTAAATGAACGATTATTAGTACTTATAAATATCCCACCCATCGTGTCCGATCGAGTGTATATGGTTATTTATAGGTACGTCAAATTGTAAATCTTTATATTAAATTAACAAACTATCATTTAATTAAACAAATATAAAGCCCATTAATAGCCCATAGTCCAATTTCCACAAGTATCGTTCTTTTGTCCAAACCCCAATTATGGTACAAAGCCCAATTAGCCCGTCTTTAATATTTAGTCCAACATCATGATTACTTCGGCTCAAATAAGCATAATAATTACTTAAATACGAGACATTAATTTAAAAAGGGGAACATAACTTACATTGATTATTTATCGCGTAGTGTTACACGGACAGAGTTCCGACTTTAAAACCCGTAAAATAACCTTTACATTACCCAAACTAACTAATATAAAACTAAACTAATATATTATATATATATATATAATATATATATATATATATATATATATATATATATATATATATATATATATATATATATATATATATATATATATATATATATATATATATTAAGATACACAGAGATATTGATATATGTTGGTGTATGGATTCGGCAGACTGCATGGCCTTTTATAGGCATTTTCTGAAATGACTGCTCCGAGATCGCGAAGCATTTGTGCCTTCCAGCTCCGAGATCGCGAAGTGACGCACTCCAGCTCACCAACTTTTGGCCATTTGCTTGTCGACGTTTTTATTATATAATATAATATATATATAATTTTATATAATTATTTATATATTATATTATATTCTTGTGCATAGTTGACTTGTAATTTTTGGTCCGTTGCGTCGGGCGTTGATAGTTGGTTCATGTCTCGGTTCCGGATTTTTGAACGCCTTTTCGTACAATTTAATATCTTGTACTTTGCGTTTCACAACTTGTACTCTTGTCATTTTTAGACGTTTCTTGTCAATAAATTGAACCATTTGAATTGTATCTTGTACATTTGAGCTTTTTGGACGTTTGCGTCTTCAAATCTTCGTTTTCGCCTTTTGTCTTCGCACTTATATATTTAAACGAATATTACTTGAAAATAGAACAATTGCAACTGAAAACTTTACATATTGGAAGGATATTGCTACTAAATATATGTTCATTTGGAGCACTATCAAATATCCCCATACTTGAACGTTGCTTGTCCTCAAGCAATACAAAACTTGAAATTAAATCACACGAATCACTTCTTTATTCTTCACACTTTATTCATCAGTGATTTTAATACGGCTGTATAAACAATGATAGTAACGATGTGGTTTACAGTCCCACATGACTATGAAAATGTAGATCCTTAAGGAAATTGGATCTTTATGAAAACATTTGATCTTTTGAAAATTCAATCTAGCTTTTACCCTAGATAAGTTTTCCAGAATAACCCTTCACCGGTGTTGCAAAATATTTTTATGGGTTTTGTGGGTTTCAGATTTGAAAATTTTAGCTCAACACTTGCGGTTTTGTGTTACCCACTTGCTAACCTTGTATTAGAAAAGTAACACGTCCAGTTTACTTGTCCTGTATATTACCTTTCGGAAAACTACCGTCCGGTTATAAAGGAAAGCGATGAACAAGAAACTGTTAAGGCAATATCTAATGACATGCATTTGTTCATGGTCTAAAACGTGTCGGATGCTATTACTATCCTTTGTAGGAGCAATAGTAAAGATCATCCTATGATTTTTCGGTCTGGCACAAGGTCCTGTCTTCGACCATGCTATGCAACCACTGTTCTTACAGTTGACACCCGATTTGGTTTAGGTGACCTAATGAATTCTGATGAATTCTCAGGATTTTACGTTCAATGGTAATGAACGCATTGAAAATGGGTTTTTAGAAAACAAATCGGTTTTATTTTTGATCAAAATATTTTCTCGTTCAAGCTCGAGTTTAGATATCATTAAATTCCATGAGTTTTAATTCTCAATCTTTAAGGTCAATCTCAAGGATTGAGTAATATCAGTCTTAAAAGCTGATTTTTGATCTTTAAAGAGATTATCCTTTCTGGGGGTCTGATTCATTAGTCTTATCAAGCTAATTTGCACGGCGTCCTCCCCATTTTACGAGACAGATCCTCTCATGGTTAGGATAAGTCTGACCACATGGCGACCCTGTTTGATGCTGAGGTCCGTGGATTTCCTGCTGATTTTAGAGATGACTTTTCTAGATTTTTCGTCAACCTACAGCTGGTCTGGACGACAACTTCTTGACCTAAATTAAGAAGCGCGTGTCTTTTTCGAAAGACTTTACTTCGTTTTAATGATGGAATTGATTCATCTTGTAGATCCATCTTTCATTCAAATATATTACAGTAAATCGGGTAAAACTGATTAGTATCGTCCAAAACAAAAGTACCTGCAATAATCTTGTACAAAAATATGTGATATATGTTTTAAAGAACTTGGTGAATTCTTCCCACACTTAAATTTTATTTATTCTTTTATTTGCCTTTTTATTCTCCTTTATTCCATTTTAAATGAATTCTAGCGTTTTAGGTTGTTTCTCAATTTATGTCCTTTCCAAGGTAACAATAATTTTGGTATTAACACCTAGTTTTATCGTTCATAAATATGTATAAACATGATTTTGAATTCATTTAGTTGAAAATTTTTCAAATTTTCACAAAATTTGGCAATTAAACTTAGTGTAAACCCGAGAGAATTTATAACCTTTCCCCACACTTGAGATCTTGCAATGCCCTCATTTGCAAGAAATCAGTAAAAATTTAAATTCATGAGGTGATTAGTGTAGAAAAATGATTAAAATTACCGAGTTTGCAAGCATATTGTTGTTATTTCACATTTGATATTTTGCGTCTTGTCGTAAAAATTAGTAGCTTTTACTGAACTTAATGACAGTCTTTGAAAATGCGTTGTTTTACCCTGTTTTGTATATAACATAAAATACAAACATATATATACATATTTTTGAAGTTTGGTATATATCCTCACTTTTAAAAATTTATAAAATCTAATATTTTTTGGCATACTTTAAATCAATAAAATTAAAAATAATGATAACAAAATTTGTCGCCCCATCCTTGGGTAAAGCAATTTCGGTTCAACGATCTAATCTTCAACTCACGACGAATTTTAGAAATCATTTTTTAAACTTAATTAAATAAAGTAAATTTTATTTTTAAAAATTCACACAAAACTTAAAAAAAAAACATATTAATTTCATACAAAACCTATAAAACAAAAAAAATTCAGAATGGGGGAGAAAACTAGTTCTTTAGTGTCTGCTAGTGGAAAAGACCAATCGGATTCCATTCTCGGAACTACACGAGAACAGAACAACTAACTCTAGACAACATTTTCTTTTTAGAACATTTGAATCTCCCCACACTTAGGTAGCTGTGGTGTCAAAATTGTGATTAACTTCATCGTCAATTTCTCTTGGACCATAATCAACTTGCATATCTATGACTTTAGCTTTAAGCCAGTGACCAGCTTCTTCTGTAATATCCACAAATTCAACTAGTTTCGCCTTTTCTTTAGGCGATAGATTGGATACTAACCGGTTACATAACTTAAAGTTCCCCTTAATTCTAGCATCGTAAACCCGTTTAATAAGTTTCTTCATTGAACTATTAATAACGGGATCGTTTAATTTCGTGTCAACAATGGGGTTCTTTGTTATCAGGTCATCATTAGGTGTTACTTCATTTTCCCCACACTTAGGCGTTTTATTATTATTGAGCACTACCATTGGAGTTGGTAAAACAACATGGTTCTTACCAATCATTCTTGCTTGTTCAACGGTTTTGGTTGGTGGAGATTTAGACTTTCGAATCATAAAGGTGATCGATTTCTCATCATTACTAAGTGTCATTCTACCCTTTCTTACATCAAATAACGCCCCGGTGGACGCTAAGAATGGTCGACCGAAAATTAGAGGAATGTTTGGGTCCCCTTCTATGTCAATGACAATGAATTCGACTAGAAAGGTTAAATTACCTACTTGAATGGGTAGGTTGTCAGCAATTCCAACTCGGTGCTTAATGGTTTAATCAAGGAGTCGAACACTCATATCCGTTGGACTTAACTCACCTACTCCTAATCTCTTATATAATGAAAGAGGCATAACACTCACACTTGCACCTAAATCTGCTAGTGCATCATACATGACACAGTCACTAAGTAGACAATTAATAATAAATTCACCCGGATCACCCACTTTGGGTGGAGGTTTCGGTGGAACTGTCTTCACTGGGTTTACTTCTACTGTTTTTGTTTCTTACACTTTCTTATTCTTCTTCTTCTTCTTCTTCTTCTTCTTCTTTCCAGAGGTATCACAAACTTTATTACCTATCACTTGCTCATACTCAACTCATTTTCTTAGAAATGGGATGGGTGGTCTGTATGGTGCCACCACTGGCTTTACATACTCAGGTGGTGGTGGTGGTGTTATAACTTCTTCATTATTACTCACATCTAAAACCTTCCCATCTTCTGGTGTTGGGTTTTCAGAATTTGTTGATACCATATTAACAATCTCATTTCGAGGATTTACTTCAGTATTACTCGGTAGCTTTCCTTGTTCCCTTTCACTCATCAATCTAACAAGAGTACCTACTTGTTTTTCTAGATTCAAAATGGAAGCTTGTTGAGTTCTAAATGACTGATCAAACCTCTCATTCATTTGGGTTTGAGTTTCAATAAATTGTGTTTGAGATTCAACTAGCTTAAATACCACTTCTTCCAGATTTGAATTTTTCTCTTCGGTTTGTTGTGGTGGTTTATACAAGCCAGGTCTTTGTTGATTGAAAGTGTTTTTTTGAGTTGGTTGGTTATTCGAACCTTGTTGGTTATACGAGTATTTGTCGGGTCCTTTTGGATTGTAAAGAATGTTTTGATTTCGATTGAAGTTTAGCCTTGGCGGTTGATAATTATTTTGATAATTATTTCCCGGCCTTTGGTTCATGTAGGAAACATTCTCACATTGTTCCATCGTTTGTTCAATGTGACAATCTTTCGTTAAGTGTGGTCCTCCGCATTACTCACAACTGATTCGTATTGCGTGAATATCTTTAGTCATATTTTCCATTCGTCTCTCGAAAGCATCTATTTTTGCGGAAACAGAATCAAAGTTATGGCTAGAATCAGCTCTACCCGCTTTAGATGAATGAAAAATATCATTTTCCTGATGCCACTCATGAGAGTGGGATGTTGTGTTATCAATAATCTTGTGAGCTTCGGTTGAAGTTTTCTTCATAATGGAACCACCAGCTGCTGTGTCGATGTCTTTTCGTGTGGCGATGTCGACACCTTTATAGAAGATTTGCACTATTTGAAAAGTATCTAAACCATGTTGAGGACATCCTCTCAACATCCTTCCGAATCTTGTCCATGCCTCATATAACGTTTCATTTGGCTTTTGCACGAACGTGGCAATTTCTCCTTGAAGTCTCACGGATTTAGATGCCGGATAGAATCTTTGAAGAAATTTCTCAACTAAAACATCCCATGTATCAATCGCTCCTTCAGGTAACGATTCTAACCAATCTTTGGCTTCTCCTTTTAAAGTCCATGGGAACAACATAAGATAAATAGTTTCATCCTCAACTTCTCGAATTTTAAATAGATTACAAATCCTATTAAAAGTTCGAAGATGTTCGTTTGGATCTTCTTTTGTTGTACCACCAAATTGGCACTGATTGGTGATCATGTGTAGGATTTGTTCTTTGATTTCAAAATCTGATGCTCTAACATCTGGCTGAATAATGGCGTGACCTTGGCCCGTGCGTATGGCTCTCATTCGGTCTTCCATACTTTGAGGTTCCGTTATTTCCATATTTGAATTTGTTGAATCCGAATCACTAGAAGATTCTAATTTAACGGTTTGTGGTTCAGGAGGAATGATTAGTGGTTCTGGATCTTGGAATTGTCCTTGAATATCCTCCGGGTTCTCAATTGTGAAATCGGGATCAAAAGATGGATTATCGGAATTTTGAGTTGAAGTACTTGTTCGACTAGATGATGATTCTAAAGAAAAATCAACGGCAACAATATTGGCTAGATGTCTTGATCGAGTTACAGGTGGTGAACGTATGAAAGGTGGTGAACATTTTACTCGGTGCATTCACTGAATATCGTATTAGTTATAAATATAAAAATTATAAAAGTTATCAAATTAATAGACTTTTCTGATTTTGCCCACGTTTCGAATAGCCAAAAGATGCAGCAGGTAGCCAGGACCCTTTAAATCGGAAGCCCACAACTCGCCACTAACAAATCCAACTATTACTACGAACCAGAAAATTTGGATGTCTATCAAATTGACCGCTTAAAATAATTTTTCGTTTTGAAAATTTAGAGAAGAAATAGAAAATTCGATGTCCTATAAACTAGAGCATCGAGAAATAAGAAAGAAAAAGAGTGCGTCGTAAAATGTCGAAAAATAAAAATAAGAAAGAAAAACGTCGAAACTTAAAAGTCTAAAAATTAAATCTAAAAAGTTGCGCCTAAAGGTATTAAAGCTTAAAAGGAATTCTATATCCAAATCGGCAATAACTTAAAAAGCACTAAAATCTATAAACCGCGTCGCAAAATTCTACAGCGCCTAAATCTTAATCTAAAGAAAAAGCACTTAAGAGATTTTACGGCAAAGCCTTTAAATTTAGAAATATAAAAATAACTATGGCAAAAACTATGACTTAAAACTAAATACGAGCGAAAAATACAAATATTACGCTAAAACAAATAAAAAGGTACAAAATATAAAAATAAACTTAAAGTTGTAAAAAGTACAATTTTTATAAAAATATTATTTTTATATTATTTATTTTATAAAATTATTAATTTTATATATTAATTAAACTAATTTAAACTAAAAATACAAATTAATAATAAAAACTAAAACTAATTAATTTAATATTAAACCCTAATTAGGGTTTTAATAATAATAATAAATAATACTCCGTAATTAAATCAGAATTAGGGTTTGACCAGGCGTGTCAGGGTGTGCTACGCGATCTCGTAGAACTAAAGGGTAAATCTCCGAGATCGCGGAGGGATGCAGGTTCAGAATTTGCAGGTTTAATTTCGTTTTTTTTTATATTTTATATTGTTTTTCTAAATATATATAAATATATTTATACAAAAATGAATTAAAAATATAGCGTTTCGCCAATTCCCCGGCAGCGGCGCCAAAAACTTGATGTCCTAGCGTGGGGGTACGAAATAGTACTATATTTTACTACGAAATACGATACAAAATATGACACAAGTTTTAATTATTTATTTCCAAATGGGATATACCTAAACCTTGCTACAACACTATAGGCAATGTACCTAATCGTAGAGTAGTATAGTTTTTAGTAAGTCCGGTTCGTTCCACAGGGAGAAGACTTATTTCACACTATATTTTAAATGACTATATTTGTACAAAATATATATAATTATATATAATAATATATAAAAGGCGGTTTACCGTTTAATGACCGGTTTGTTGATTTTAAAACTTAAGCGTAAATATAAATGACAATAATTAAAGTGCGTAAAATAAATAACAATATAATAATTATGCTTATTTAAACTTCCGTAACCATGATGTTTGACGTTTTGATTATTTATTACCCTGGGTTAATTGTCTTTTGTCCTGAATTATTCAATATGTCCATCTGGTTTTTGTCCATAACAGTCCATCAGTCATAAATATAAAGTGCGAGTGTCTTCGTCAAATTATTCTTATATCTGAAGTCAAATATTCTAACTAATTGGGGACTTAAACTATAATTATACCAATTTTCCTTGTATATAATTCACCCCTGTTTTAATAAGTCCATTGACTATTAATCCATTCCCGTGTCCGGTTAAATGAACGATTATTAGTACTTATAAATATCCCGCCCATCGTGTCCGATCGAGTGTATATGGTTATTTATAGGTACGTCAAATTGTAAATCTTTATATTAAATTAACAAACTATCATTTAATTAAACAAATATAAAGCCCATTAATAGCCCATAGTCCAATTTCCACAAGTATCGTTCTTTTGTCCAAACCCCAATTATGGTACAAAGACCAATTACCCCGTCTTTAATATTTAGTCCAACATCATGATTACTTCGGCTCAAATAAGCATAATAATTACTTAAATACGAGACATTAATTTAAAAAGGGGAACATAACTTACATTGATTATTTATCGCGTAGTGTTACACGGACAGAGTTCCGACTTTAAAACCCGTAAAATAACCTTTACATTACCCAAACTAACTAATATAAAACTAAACTAATATATTATATATATATATATAATATATATATATATATATATATATATATATATATATATATATATATATATATTAAGATACACAGAGATATTGATATATGTTGGTGTATGGATTCGGCAGACTGCATGGCCTTTTATAGGCATTTTCTGAAATGACTGCTCTGAGATCGCGAAGCATTTGTGCCTTCCAGCTCCGAGATCGCGAAGTGACGCACTCCAGCTCACCAACTTTTGGCCATTTGCTTGTCGACGTTTTTATTATATAATATAATATATATATAATTTTATATAATTATTTATATATTATATTATATTCTTGTGCATAGTTGACTTGTAATTTTTGGTCCGTTGCGTCAGGCGTTGATAGTTGGTTCATGTCTCGGTTCCGGATTTTTGAACGCCTTTTCGTACAATTTAATATCTTGTACTTTGCGTTTCACAACTTGTACTCTTGTCATTTTTAGACGTTTCTTATCAATAAATTGAACCATTTGAATTGTATCTTGTACATTTGAGCTTTTTGGACGTTTGCGTCTTCAAATCTTCGTTTTCGCCTTTTGTCTTCGCACTTATTTATTTAAACGAATATTACTTGAAAATAGAACAATTGCAACTGAAAACTTTACATATTGGAAGGATATTGCTACTAAATATATATTCTTTTGGAGCACTATCACCAACCACCGAAGCACTCGTACAATCTTGAATTTATCCAGTCATTAAATGTTTAAACCCGTAATACCTAGTCACCGCCTAGTATATATCACCATCTATAATCAGACTATGGCAGCCCATCAATTGGAGTTCTAAGCCCACATTTAACAGAATATATTTAAGAAGGAAAAAAAAATATAACAGCCCACTAGCAACAAGAAGGGTTTTGTTTGTGCTACCTCTCAGGAACCGAATGATAACGTTTTAGTTTTGACCAGTCGATCATCTATAGCAGGTCCTTCATCGTGTCATGATCGTTACATCACCATCATCATCTTCGTTATAAATACAGGCCATCATCATCTATATTTGTTATTATTAACATCACTTATCATCATCCTTATTGTTTTCATCATGTCCATCGTCCTTCTCCACTATTCATCATCATTCTTATTCTTCCTCGTCATTGTTAATGTTACAGCAAAACAGGAGCAGCAGTGACAGTGTAGCCTTAGCATGATAAACATAAAATAGAAACTTAGACTGCAGCTGTAGCAGCGATCGTTGGTGATTCAGGTTGATGAGGGTGTTTGGTTGTGGTGTTCTTCGATGAGGTTTTAGGCTGCTCAACAATATAAAACCAAATAGAAACCAGCGTGAACAGTAGCAGAAAACAAAGTAGTTGTAGCAGTAATAAAATGGTTGTGATGGTTAGGGCGGTGGTAGCCGGTGAAGTGGTGGTCCATGGTGGGTGATTTTGGAATGTTTCATGAAGAAGAAGAAGAAGAGAGAAGAGAGAGAATGAGAGAGATAGTGGTTATAGGGTGGTGAAGGTGTTGTGTTCTCCGGCGATGGTGGAATTATGGCGGCCGGTAGTGGCATCTTAATGAAGGTGGGACGGTGTGATGTGGTGGTGTCGGTCGAAGTACTAGGTGAATGGTGTACATATATTATGTATGCATCTATAAACCTATATATAATAATTTATAAATAATATAAAAATAAAATATCATAATAGAGGAATAGTAAATCAAATGCCAGTTGGAATTTTTAGAACTACTCAGCCGACAAAATTTTCAATTTTATGACACGGACTGGACTTCGTACTCCATTGTTAATCAGTGGCGAATAAAAGTCTCAGAAAAATCCCAAAATTTTTAGATTAACTATATTTATTTATTTTGGTCATTATGGTATAAAATTCGATCATTAATTATTAAATAAAAATTACATTAATTATTCACACCCATCCCCAAGTAAAATATAAAAAGTTTTAAAATTCAACAAATAACTTCTAAATATTTTATTAATGAGCCTAAAATTTATAAAACTCCTTTTTAAATCACCATTTATTTTAAAATTACATAAGTTTCTTTTTAACTCGTTTATTATCAATCAATATGACAATTGAGCGTTACCGTTGTTTACAAAATAACTTCGAAATCACAAAATATATATTTAATATACTTTATATATATATATATATAAATATATAGATTTATTTTAATAATAAATTTTATTATCTCTTATATCATTTTATAATTTAAATCATATATTATATCAAGCTATATTTCTAAGTATTATATATATATACACATACCAAGTTACAATTAATTGTTCGTGAATCGTCGGAACTGGTCGAAGGTCAAATGATTTCATGAAACAGTTCAAAAATTTTGAGTCTCGGTTTAATAGACTTTGCTTATCGTGTCGAAAATATATAAAGATCAAGTTTAAATTTAGTTGGAAATTTTCGGGTCATCACAGTACCTACCCGTTTGTAGAGACCCGTCCTAATCCATCTGGATGAAGTCCTTATCGATTACAAATAATTCACAATAGTTGAGTACATCGCGAGGTACTTGACCTCTATATGATACATTTTACAAACATTGCATTCGTTTTAAAAGAAAAACTTTCATTACATCGAAAGTTAACAGGCATGCATACCATTTCATAATATATTCAGCTATAATTGACTTAATAATAATAATCTTGATGAACTCAACGACTCGAATGCAACGTCTTTTGAAATATGTCATGAATGACTCCAAGTAATATCTCTAATATGAGCAAATGTACAGCGGAAGATTTCATTCATACCTGAGAATAAACATGCTTTCAAGTGTCAACCAAAAGGTTGGTGAGTTCATTAGTTTATCATAAACATTCATTTTCATCATTTTAATAGACCACAAGAATTTCATTTCTAGTTCTCATAAATATACGTCCCGTGCATAGAGACAAAATCATTCATATGGTGAACAACTGGTAACCGACATTAACAAGATGCATATAAGAATATCCCCTATCATTCCGGGAAATCCTTCGGACATGATAAAAACAACATCGAAGTACTAAAGCATCCTGTACTTTGGATGGGGTTCGTTAGGCCCAATAGATCTATCTTTAGGATTCGCGTCAATTAGGCGTGCACTAATTCTCAAAATTAGTGATGTTCCCTAATTCTTAGGCTACCAAGCAAAAAGGGGCATATTCGGCTTCGATCATTCAACCATATAATGTAGTTTCGATTACTTGTGTCTATTTCATAAAACATTTATAAAAGCGCATGTATTCTCAGTCCCAAAAATATATATTGCAAAAGCATTTAAAAGGGAGTAATGAAACTCACCATAGTGTATTTTGTAATAAAAATACATATGACTATATTGAACAATGCAGGGTTGGCCTCGAATTCACGAACCTATATCAGTATTATATATCAGATAATATCATAAACGTATCAAATATTAATTTATATAATATTTATAAAAGTTTTATGTTAAATTCCAATATGTACTTTATTTATTTATTACATCCTTAATTTATATATTATATATGTATATTAAATATATTTATGTTATATACTATAATATTAAGTTATCATAATATTCAATTATTAATACTCAGATAGAAATTCTTTGTTAAAATATTTTAATAATTTTATTTATAACTTATAATAGTATATTTATGTTTATGTTATTGATATTGTATTATATTTTAATGTTTATATAGGTTATATAATGTTTTAATTTATGTCTATAAAATTTTATAATAAAGTCTAATTAATATCATATCAATGTTTTATAATATATATTACAATTTATCTTTTATGAATATATTTAGTTAATATAATAATTATATACATGTTATTAATAATATTATATGCAATTTTAAATAATATTAACGTATTAAATATAATAATTTGTAATGTATTTTGAAATCTTTAAATGAAAATTTTAATAATAATAATAATAATTATCATAATGATACAAATTTTAGTGATAATTCTATTAGTAATGTTTATAATAATAATAATAATAATAATAATAATAATAATAATAATAATAAAGATCTGTACGCGTTTATATATCTGTTCCCAAATCAGATCGAGAGAACATAAATAAAAAGAAATGCAGAGAAGAACGTATCACGATTTAGGGTTTTTCGATTCTTCAACAGATCAATTAATTAAAGATCATAAATGTTTAATAGAGCATCGATTCATTATCATCATCGTTCAGTCGTCGTCATCAACAATCCTAATCATCTTTGTCATCGAACAACAATCAGAAAAATTGAAGTAGTAGTTAGTGTTTGATTGGTGTCTATTTTAAGAAGAATGATTAATCACTGCAGCGTGGAGTAACAAGGATTGCATCAAATCATCCTCCCTCGATCATGAAATCGGTCTAGTAATCGATTATGAAGGTAATTGGTGTTCTTTGATTTTGTGCATCAATAACTGTAATTTGTTATGAATTTGTTTGTGATATAGGGTTATGAACTTGATATGATTCGGATTAAATAGTTTAAAGGTATGAATTTATATATTTGTTCATAATTAAACTTGTATTTTTGTTTTTATTATTTGTTACAAATTTTATCAAGTTATGATCCTGATATTTTATGTATGTGATGTTGATAAGTTTCTTAAGTTTGTCCTTACAGGTTTAGGGATTGTTATACACAGAAAAAATGATTGTTTAGGAATTCGATAATATAGTTACTTTTGATTGTTATAATAAATTTTTCTGTTTATGATATTGGCTAGCAGCAGAATTTAAGTATATAGACGTACAGTGATCAAATTGATAGGTTTTCATACCTTTTGGTTATAAGATGATGGCTAGTTTGTTTTTGGTTTCCAAAGCAGAAGAAGAAGATTGAAGAGGGTGAGGGTGGCGGTCACAGCAGCAGCTGATAACGCCAAAATCATACATATTTGTTGTCATTATTTCGATCCGATTTTGTATCATTTTGTATGTAATTGTTGTACTTGTGTATTGTAATAAGTTAAAATGTGTGTATAATCCGTTGCGAGTGTTGAAGCGAAGATTTATGGAAAATAGTGCTGATTTTAGAAGATTCTGCGCACCTGCACGGTTTTGGCCATAACTCGGTCATACGAACTCGAAAAAGGGTGAATCTGGAGCCCAGACGTCCGTAACTCAGAGCACTACAACTTTCATTTAGACATTTTCTCATTTTACAAAAGAGATGCGGTGCATCTGAGGGGTGATGCGGCGCATCCATTGCCTGCCGACGGCTTTGAGTGTTAAACGAGCTGGAATCCATAGAACTTAAAGAGATGCGGCGCATCCCTTTCAGATGCGGCGCATCAGCCCCTGAATCACTATTTTACCTAACTTTTAAGCCTATTTATTGATGGTTAACATTCATAATCAAGGGAGAACTGAGACTAGTAAGATATATACGTAATAAAAGGCTTAAGGAAGGGTTCAAGAGCTTGTTTTGAAGGAATCTTCATTATTTCAACACCAAGATTGAATTTAGATCAGCCATCTCAATTGGTACTCTTATTTTCATTCAAATTATGAATTTCAATTGTATGTATTGTGTTATTGTTCTTGTTTTAATCATGTCTAGCTAAAAACCTTGTGTGTTTACTTCAATGTAAGATTTATGGCTTGGGATTTTTCTATATTTTGATGTTATAATAGTTACAAGTATGTTTTGATTGATTTATTAATCTAGTTCAACCATCAGAACCATTGTTATGCTTGCTTAGTTCATTACTTCAATTATATAGGTTGTTAATCTATTAATGTGAGTTAATTAGAAAAACAATCTATACTTCAATACACCTAGTAATCTAGACAATTAGATGCATATGCTTAAGTGATTTTGTTATGTGTTTAATTCGGTAATTGAATGAGTTCCAAAGCAACATAGTTATGAAATTACCTCAAGTGATTGTTGTAATTTAGGTTTTACGTGAGTTTAACCGGGTTGGGTCTAGCTAGTTAAATCAATCTAAATCACCATGTTCTTTCAAGAAATCCATTGTTGTAACTATCTTTATATTCTAGTTCAATTATACGAGTTATGACTTGATTTATGTGAATTTATCAAAGGCTATAACTTGTACTTCAACACCTAGTGATCTAGACACCTATATGTGAATATAGGATGGTAATTGGATGATATTTAGGTTTTACAATCGTGTAGTCTACTTAGAGTGATCTTAGTAAACTAGGTTTTATGTGAATTTAACCAAGAAAGAATCCTGTTGATTAAACATAGCTCTTAAGTTTATAGATATTGTGAAATTGATATAAACTAATTACTTGTAACTATGAAATAACCGTTTTAATTACAAAAGAACAATCCCTGTCATTTATCAAGCATAGAAGTAAACACCGTTTTCTCATTCCTGTTATTTACTATATCTTGATTATTGTAGTATTATACAAAAACACAACTTCAAATACAAACCCCCTTTTAGAATAATTAATCGTGGTAAAATCCTTAAAACAAACTTCTCCCTGTGGATCAAACTGGTCAATTTACTTACTAGTTACTGCATGATTGGGTTTAGTTGCCTGTATTATGTGTTAATTATTGAGCATATTGACTACATTTTAAATGTTACGTCTTGACACATCAACTTTTTGGCGCCGCTGCCGGGGAGCGGTTTTGTTAAAAGATTTTAATAAACTTTGAATTATTCGATCCTTTTGTAGGAATTCAATTCCTAGAAAAGTTACTTTTTATTGTAAGCTTGTGTTTTTGCAATTGGTTTGTTTGTGGTATTGTGATTGCAGGATAGGTATTAGTGCATGAATCTATGTTCTTCCAACTCTAATTTAATTCCTTCATATCCTGAGCCTGAAAGAGAACTTCACGAACGCTTAAGAGCTCAAGAAGTAGAATCTCTTGCTCAGGGTTTAGAGTCACTTTCATTGGATTCTAACACTGAACCAGTTATTCAATCAATCATAGAGCCAGTTATCAAAGAAGAGGAAGAGATGGCTGCTACAAATCAAACGATGGATGTATTAATGAAGGCAACAAGAACAGGTCAAGGCCACGCAATTATTCAACCCACGATGACTGACGGTTTTGAAATAAAGGGTCAATTTCTCCACATGGTGACTAATACATGCCAATTCGGTGGAGCTCCGAATGAGGATGCTAATGAGCATCTTCGTAAGTTTGTAAGCATATGCAAGCTATTCAAGATCAAGGATGTCACCGATGATGTCGCATGTTTAAAAATCTTTCCATGGTCGTTAAAGGATGATGCAAGAGATTGGTTAGACTCGTTACCAGAAGGTTATATCGAAGATTGGAATGATATGATGGACAAGTTTTTGTCAGAGTTCTTCCCTGCTTCAAAAGCAGCAAAGTTACAAAGTGATATAAATCACTTTAAGCAAAAGCCTAATGAGACTCTTTATGAAGCTTGGACCCGATTCAATAAAATACTTAGAGTATGTCCTCAACACGGGTTGAATACATTCCAAAAGGTCCAAATATTCTATAAAGGAGTCAATGTGGCTACTCGAAAAGATATTGATGTTGCAGCAGGAGGTTCAATCATGAAAAAAACACCCGAAGAAGCTCACATAATCATTGCTGATACAGCAGCACATTCTCATAATTGGCATCAAGAGATGGAGTTCTCTAGATCAACCACGGTTGCTAGTGTTGAAAGCAATGATGAAATCGCTACTTTAAAAGTTCAATTGGCAAATCAAGGAAGGCAAATTGAGAAGATGACTAAAGAAATGCATGCTATAAAAGTAGGTTGTGAATTATGTCAAGGACCGCACCTTACTAAGGATTGTGATCGAAGTTCAATGGAGGAGCAAGCTAATTTCATTGGTTACTTCGGGAATCAAGATTCAAATGGTTATCAAAGAAGAAATTCGGGGTCCAACAATTATAATTACCAAGGAAGAAATTCGGGTTATCAAAACAACTTGAAAAAATTTTCATATCAAAATGGACCACCAGGGTTTAACAACAGAAATCAACCATCCTACAATCAAAATCAATTCCCACAACAGCAAAATCAAACTCATGTTAGCCCAGGTTTAGAAGATTTACTTAGGGATTTCATGGTGAAACAAGGAGAAAGTGGAAATCTTATACAACAAAAAATACAAAGTCAACAAACTACGATTCAAACTCTTGAAAGAGAAGTGGGTAGGATATCACAATTACTAGGGGAGAGGCCACCGGGCAATCTTCCATCGAATACGCAAGTGAATCCTAGTCATAGCATGAATCATCCTAGACCACCAAGTGCAAGTAACCCTCCGGTTATACTAAAGAAGAAGGATCCTCAAGCTCCAGCATATTCACAAGTGAATGCTATTTATAGTTTCTGTGAGGATGAAGCAAGTTTCAAGACACCGGAGCATAGTCCCATTTTTACTCTTGGGTGTGAAGATGATGATGAAGAGTGTGATGAATTTATATTTTCCGATTTATCCAATATGGCAGATTACACTCCTTATCAAGAGATTGATGATGTCTGAGTTGAAAGTGTGAAGAGTATAACATGTGAAGATGAAGGGATCCGAGTTGGTGACATAACTCCCGAGTATGGTGATTATTTGATGAGGTTGATGTCGGAAAATCATGCGGAAGTGCAGAAAATGGAAACCACCGAGCCTTCCGAGTTTAGGGTTGATGATAATTTGAAGATGATCAAGGAAGAAGCAAAAGATACGGTGAAGCAAGCACCTAAAGTGGAAGACTACAAACCACCCATTCCATACCCGCAAGCACTTGCATCCGAAAAACCAAAGGAGAATCATTGTAAGCCTTTAAATACGGATAATATTTGTGTAAATGTACCTTTGGTTGATGTTATTGCAGGTATGCCAAACTATGGGAAATTCTTGAATGATTTGATGGCAAAAGAAGGAGTGTGTGAGCAAGCATCATCCGCGTTTCTTGAAGCAGAATGTGCTGCTATTATGAAGAATAATGAGTTACCACCTAAGTTAGGTGATCCCGGATCGTTCATAGTACCTTGTAAGCTTAATGAATCTAAAACTCTTAGATCACTAGCTGACTCAGGTGCGAGTATAAATCTCATGCCCTATTCCATTTACTCGTGTTTGAACTTAGGTGAACTTAAATCGACCAATTCAGGCATTAGATTCATTGATCAGTCGGTTAATAAACCTATAGGGATTGCTGAAAACTTAGTAGTAAAAACAGGTGAACTTGAGTTTCTAGCTGACTTTGTAGTTGTAGACATGAAGGAAGATAAGTTTGTACCTATTATTTTAGGTAGACCATTCTTAGCAACTGCAAGTGCTTTAACAGATTGGAAAACAGGAAAACTAGTTTTGAAGGACAGAGGCAAGAGTGCAACCTATCAAACTGAGTCTAGTATTAACCCACCACCCACACCGATAGTTTCAATGAATATTGTTGACAATGTCAAACCCATTAGTCAACAAGCTAAGTGTGGGGAGGGTGATGAGGAGAGACTAGATAGTAAACCGCCCATTGATAGTGTTGTTGAGAAAACCATGAAGAAGTTATATGGTAGGGTTAGAAATGCTATGTCAGAAAAAGATGAACATTTGAGAAAGAGATTGGTGTCAAACTTATCGAAATTTGAGAAAGATAAGTTGAAAAAATTGGTTGAAGAGTCAAGATTTTCGGACTCTTGGTTATTGTCAAAAGTTATTGGTGAGAATGGTTGTGGTAATGGTTCTATTGGAGTAAAGAAGGGTGATGTTTATCACCCCGACGTTAGTTAAAATCGGGGTGGAGTCGAGTGAACGACTCACTAATAAACTTCACATTTTGTACACAGTTTCATTCGTGCGTCTAGTTTTTTAGGATTGATTGTTTTTAAGTGATTTTTTGAGTTTTAATACGAACCAAGTTGTTTAGGGACCTTCCAAACTGATTAGACAGTGAAAAACATCAAAAAACTGGTTAACCAGGGTCAGATGCGCCGCATCTGTGATGGATGCACCGCATTTGTGGACATAAAAAAGCCGACAGTTTCAGATGCGCTGCATAAGGCAAAAGCGCCGCATTTGTCGAGGTAGATGCACCACATCGAACCCCAGATGCGCTGCATCTGGGGTATTTTTCTCCTGTCTCGCGTGTTACACAACAAAAATGGTTTTCATCTTCATTTTTCTCATTTTCTCACCTACAACTTCGAACCCCATTCCATTTTCTCTCAAAACATTCATCTCTAAACACAAAATCAACAGTTTAATCCCATCTTTAAACAACAAATCCGACTATTAACATGGGAAAGGTAAGATTACTCTTCATTTCTTCATGATTTTAATGTTCTTCATTCTTCAATTCGGATTTTGCTTGTTCTAAGTGTGGGGGTGTTTGAATCTTCATGTTTTGGTCATATTATGATTGTAATGTTGTTACTAATCCTTGTTCATGCTCTAACTTGATGATTACATGCTTAAATCTTCAATTTGCAAATTGGGGTTCTTGATGAAATTTAGGGGCTTTGAATTTTTGACCATTACATGTTTAAATTAAGATGTTTTGATGTTTAACTACTTATTTACACTAACAATATGCCATGAATCCTTGTTGAATCAAATAATTTTGCATAAATTAAAATCTAGCTTTCTTAATTTGGGGATTTTGACTTGTGTTGACTTGTTGTTATTCTAAGTGGAATTGTTGCAATACATTACTAATGCTAAACTCATTTATACTTTAACTTAGTGTTTATTCGATTTGAAAGATTACATTTGAGAGTTAAAGCATTGTATGCGTTAGGCTTTTTGGTGAAATGTTGTCCTGGCTTGAATTTAATGTTTAAATGTATGAAAACCATAGATTGCATATTATTAGACATGATTATTGGCGAATGCTTATGGTTTAATATGTTATGACATTGAAAGTTTTGGTGAAATTAAACATGTTTTGTATGGTTATGCTTGTAAAAGTGTCTCTAATCATATGACATACTAGTACATGTTTGTTGAAGATGGAATGAGTCCGTACCATGATAGGATTATGTTTGGCATATAGTTCGAGAGATTATTAGATATGTATAATATAACATGTTTAAACTTATTCTAAATGGTTTTGGTGTATAAATGGTGGCTAATGTTAGGTTTTGGATTTGTATTTCTAACGCTAATCAATTTGGTTTGTTTTGTTTGGTTTTGTTTTGTCTATTTTGATTGTTCGCAGGTTTATATTGATGACTTCCGAGGATGATGATTTGTTTATTTAATGATATGAACAACGTTGGTTATGTTTGAAAGCAATTTATTTCATTTGGTTTGTTTAGGATTTTGGTAATTTGGATTGTGATGTAATTTGACTTCCTTAGGTTTTTATAAGTGGGGTATTTGCGGTACATGGAGTACCACCCCATTGTTTTTATGAAATGTTTGCTTGGTTTAGTTTGATACAGGTGAGCATTGTGCTATATGTTGCATCTTTGGCGATAAGTTCAGCACATACTTGAATGGTGATTGATTTGTGGTTACAAGAAGAGGATGATGTTCTTATGCTGGCATTCAGTTCAGTGCCATCATCCCGTGCACTTCGGTTTTTGCCCTTGAAAGTAATAACTCTCTTATACACTCTTTAACCCTCTCGAATTTAAATTTTACTGATTTCATGTAACGAGGGCGATACATGAACTCAAGTGTGGGGAGGGAGTTATAAATTCTTTCGGGAATTCTTTCGGGTTTTGATTTTGGTTAAAAAGACTTAAAATGGTGAAAATTTTTGAACTTTTATCTTCATAAATTCAAATTTTGTTTAAAATTTGTAGATTTTAAAACTAGGTGTATACATCGAAATTATTATCACAAAACAAATTAAGAAACAACCAAATGATTGAGTTTATTTTGTTAAAAATCATAAAACTAGTAGTCATATAAAAGAGATAAACATCATGCTATACCACATTCTTAATGGAAAGAATCATCAAGTACTTTGTTGTTCTAACAATCTAATCCAATGTTCATCAATGTAATGATTGTGAAGGAAGTCAAGTCTTCCAAAATGACACACTTGCTAACTTATGTTAGAAGATGTTGTCCAGAACAGCTGTAGGTTGACGAAAAATTTTGAAAAGTCATCTCTATCATCGGCTGGAAATCCACCTCACCTCAGCATCAAACAGGGTTTTTGGTGGTCAGACTTATCCTAACCATGAGATGGATCTGTCTCGTACAATGGGGGGGCACATTGCAAATTAGCTTTTAAGACTAATGAATCTAATCCCCATATGGATGATCTCCGTAAAGATCAACCGCATCTATGTTGACTGCGGCCAACATACATATGCCATAACAAATTGAGGTGTGCAAACTCATGGTTTACCGATGATATTTGGACATGATATTAGTTTCTTCTAAAAACTTATGCTATTTTATGAACTATATTATGTAAAACCATTTTTTGGACATTCGGTTTCAAGTTCCATGATACTTCAATCATGGGGGCGAGTAACTTGCTAAGCGCCGACTGAAGCTTCGGTTTTCAGTTACCCTCAACCGGACTTTGAGGTTAAAACTGGAAAACTTGATTAGTGTAAAAACTAACATGAATAATTTTCAAAACATAAAAGGTTTTTCGCAAAGGTCCTAATTTCCCTAAGGATCCAAATTTTCAATAAATGTGGACTTTAAAACCCACCTTTCGACTTTGGTGTGATTTCATTTCGCGTGTGTACTCTAAGTGTGCGTATTACATTGTGAAATAAATAAAAGCGTGTGTACTCCAAAGGTGTGTGTACACTCAAAACGCGTGCGTGTGTTACATTGTGAAATAAATAAAAAGTGTGAGTGTGATTCCCATTTTTGTGTTCTCAATTAAATGTGTGTGTTCACTATTGTAAATTTCGATTTCTTGTAAGTCTTGCTTGAGGACAAGCAAGGTTTAAGTGTGGGGATTTTGATAACGCCAAAATCATACATATTTGTTGTCGTTATTTCGATCCGATTTTGTATCATTTTGTATGTAATTGTTGTACTTGCGTATTGTAATAAGTTAAAATGTGTGTATAATCCGTTGCGAGTGTTGAAGCGAAGATTTATGGAAAATAGTGCTGATTTTAGAAGATTCTGCACCTGCACGGTTTTGGCCATAACTCGGTCATACGAACTCGAAAAAGGGTGAATCTGGAGCCCAGACGTCCGTAACTCAGAGCACTACAACTTTCATTTAGACATTTTCTCATTTTATTAAAGAGATGCGGCGCATCTGAGGGGTGATGCGGCGCATCCATTGCCTGCCGACGGTTTTGAGTGTTAAACGAGCTGGAATCCATAGAACTTAAAGAGATGCGGCGCATCCCTTTCAGATGCGGCGCATCAGCCCCTGAATCACTATTTTACCTAACTTTTAAGCCTATTTATTGATGGTTAACATTCATAATCAAGGGAGAACTGAGACCAGTAAGATATATATGTAATAAAAGGCTTAAGGAAGGGTTCAAGAGCTTGTTTTGAAGGAATCTTCATTATTTCAACACCAAGATTGAATTTAGATCAGCCATCTCAATTGGTACTCTTGTTTTCATTCAAATTATGAATTTCAATTGTATGTATTGTGTTATTGTTCTTGTTTTAATCATGTCTAGCTAAAAACCTTGTGTGTTTACTTCAATGTAAGATTTATGGCTTGGGATTGTTCTATATTTTGATGTTATAATAGTTACAAGTATGTTTTGATTGATTTATTAATCTAGTTCAACCATCAGAACCATTGTTATGCTTGCTTAGTTCATTACTTCAATTATATAGGTTGTTAATCTATTAATGTGAGTTAATTAGAAAAAAAATCTATACTTCAATACACCTAATAATCTAGACGATTAGATGCATATGCTTAAGTGATTTTGTTATGTGTTTAATTCGGTAATTGAATGAGTTCCAAAGCAACATAGTTATGAAATTACCTCAAGTGATTGTTGTAATTTAGGTTTTACGTGAGTTTAACCGGGTTGGGTCTAGCTAGTTAAATCAATCTAAATCACCATGTTCTTTCAAGAAATCCATTGTTGTAACTATCTTTATATTCTAGTTCAATTATACGAGTTATGACTTGATTTATGTGAATTTATCAAAGGCTATAACTTGTACTTCAACACCTAGTGATCTAGACACCTATATGTGAATATAGGATGGTAATTGGATGATATTTAGGTTTTACAATCGTGTAGTCTACTTAGAGTGATCTTAGTAAACTAGGTTTTATGTGAATTTAACCAAGAAAGAATCCTGTTGATTAAACATAGCTCTTAAGTTTATAGATATTGTGAAATTGATATAAACTAATTACTTGTAACTATGAAATAACCGTTTTAATTACAAAGGAACAATCCCTGTCATTTATCAAGCATAGAAGTAAACACCGTTTTCTCATTCCTGTTATTTACTATATCTTAATTATTGTAGTATTATACAAAAACACAACTTCAAATACAAACCCCCTTTTAGAATAATTAATCGTGGTAAAATCCTTAAAACAAACTTCTCCCTGTGGATCTAACTGGTCAATTTACTTACTAGTTACTGCATGATCGGGTTTAGTTGCCTGTATTATGTGTTAATTATTGAGCATATTGTCTACATTTTAAAGGTTACATCTTGACACATCAGCAGCAATCGAAGATAATTAGTAGGTTTAGCAGCCTTTTAATTGCTTTCTTATGGATTTCAAACAGTACAACGAAAATAGAAAGACATAACAGTAGCAGCGCAGATTTAACAGGTTGAGATGGTAGTGGTTCGCGAGGTTTAACAGAAAACAACAGTTGTAGTAGGTTTTTAATTGTTGATTGGTTTTCATGGTTTAACAAATGGTGTAATGGAGTGATCAATGGTTTTGGTCTGTGTTCGAGTTCTTGGATGAAAGCTGGATCAACTTCTCCCATGGCTAATAATGATTGATTTATATTTATGAAAATAATTCAAAGTTGGTGGTGCTTAAATGAAGGAAGGTGATGTGTTCATGGTATCTGATTGAACCCAACATAAACTGGGCAGTAGTGGTGTGCTTCAAAACAGATATAATGATGGTTCTTGGTGGTACTCATCAACTAGAAAGAATTAGAGAAAAGAATTGCAAGGGTGGTGGTATTATTTGAAAGTAAATGGATATAGTTGTTGTAGCAGAATCAATGATCTAATAGTGGGGTGTCGTTGGAAGTGATGGAGTTTTGATACTCGGACAGAACTAGAACAAAACAGCAAAATGGCAGAGGCTATAATTTGGAAACGAAAGTGGTGGAAGATGGCTTGTGATGATGTAAGAAGGAAGACAATGAATTTGTATATAAGTGTATCTCTATGCATATGTATAAGTTTGTGTGTGTGTGTGTGTGTATATATATATATATATATATATATATATATATATATATATATATATATATATTATAAAAAGAAAGAGTGAATGATTGGAAAAAGTAAAACAGTCCCAACTTTTGAAGTCCCGTGATTATTTGTTGTGGTTTGTATATTGTAAATCGAATAAAAACAGAAAGGGATGGATAGATTGATGTGGGGTTGTTGGCCAACAAAAGAAGAAATAAACAAGAAGTGAAAACACTAGTACCCTTTGCAATTATGTGAACATGCATGTATGTATCACATATATTTAATATAATAGTAATAATATCTTAATTAAAGTAATAAACGTGTGCAACAATAGAAGGATCCAGCTGCCGTTTTCTATCTGTAATATTCCGTGACTAATTACACTTTTAATTCACGGATAAAAATTAAGTTAAAAGTCATATAATAACAATTATATTTACTGTATACGTTGTTACTAGAAATTTAGAGAGAATTCAAATAATAACATAACAAGTTTATAATCTATCTATTCACACTTCAAATAATTACCAAAGTAAAAAAAATATAAATGAGACCAAAACAGTACAAGTGGCAATTATATATATATATATATATATATATATATATATATATATATATATATATATATATATATATATATATATATATATATATATATATATAGATTTATTTAATATTAAATTTTATTATTTCTTATTATTTTACATATTTATTTCTAATAATAAAGTCGTATACTATTTTCAATTATATTTCAATTTATTATATATATTTTATATTTAAATATATATGTATCTATTTACAAATAGTTGTTCGTGAATCATCGAGAATAGTCGAAGGGTAATTGATTACATGAACACAGTTCAAAGTTTTTGAAACATCAACATTACAGAATTTGTTTATCGTGTCGGAAACATTAAATCATATAAAGATTAAGTTTAAATTTGGTCGGAAATTTTCGGGTCATCACAGTACCTACCCGTTAAAGAAATTTCGGCCCGAAATTTGAGTGAGGTGGTCATGGCTAACAATAAAAATATTTTCATGACCAATATGAGTTGATAATTAGAGGTTTATCAGCATTGAATAATAATGATAAAATAATTCGATTATTCTAAGAATGCGAATGAAGATATCGTAAAAGAGTAAATTGAAGAAAATAAGATTTTCCTTAGCTTTTGACGTAAACAGTGTTGAATTCCGGAATTCAAGGGATTTAAAGAAAATCCTCGAAATCTAAAAGATTTGATTCTTCGGTGAATAAGGAAGTTAAGATCTCTATAATTAAATACGATGATCTGCCTCGATTTCTTTAGCACATATTTCACTATAAATTAACTTATTCCGTTCCATTACTTTTATCACTCCTATACTCAATTCCCAATTTCAAAAGATTGTGAAAATGCTTAACCCAGTTCTAATCCTTGTCCTTATCCTTACTATCGCAACAATCATTCTCCTTTTCCAACTTCCACTGGAGGAATCTGTTTTCTTCTACTTCGCCTTTGGGGTTATAGTTTTTTTAATTCTCCCGTGTCTTTATGTTGCGATAAACATTGATATACATGGTTGGTAATTTATGTGTTGTTATCGGGTGTGATGCCCCGTACTAAATCAACATGTGCGAACCATCAACAACAGGATCATTACAAGGTCAAACACTATATGTTGTTTCAAAAGAAGTTTGCATTCATAATCACAGGTGATGTCTTAAACAACATCAAATGTTTTACAACCAAAAGTATGCCTCAATGAACAGAAGCATGTAATAATAGTACGTGACCCCAATGGTCGTTACAAATCATAGTTTCAAAAGTAGTAAAGTTTGAATTCAAGGTAAAATGTTTCATGCGGTGACATCTCTAGTAAGCACAACGGAAGTCTACAAGGCATGACTAGTACAACAACGGAAGCAAGCTAACCTTAAGTACCTGAGAAAAACATGCTTAAAAATGTCAACACAAAGGTTGGTGAGCTATAGTTTAAGTATAACAGTAATGTAAGGTAGGCCACGAGATTTCAGTTCTTCAACAAGCATTTCAAAATAGCAATTCAAATCAGTATGATAAAGTATATGTTCAACCGTGGGCACTCGGTAACTAACTTAACGTTTAATAATATATCACCCCCTGAAAGTACACTTGGCAAATGCGTATGTTTACGAAGTATTAAACACTCGTTAAATGCTAGCGCGACTAGCCCGAGTGGGGATGTCAAACCCTATGGATCCATATCTAAGATTCGCTTTCACCGGTTCAAAAACCAATGACTAAACGTTACCGAGCTAAGGGGAAAGTTTATGCCGTTGTATAACCCACACATATATAAAGTTTAAGTACTCGTTCCTAGTATGTAAAATGTAAAATGCGCATGTATTCTCAGTTCCCAAAATAGTTAAAGTAAAAATGTATGCTATAACTCACAGTGGTAAAGTAGTAGTTTAGTTGAGTCGGGAAGTAAGCAAGTATGTAGGTCCGGAAAGTCCTCAACCTAAGTCAAATATTACTAAGTCAGTAAATCGTCCCAATAGGTTTAAAAGTATGTAAATTAGGTCTTAAGGGTCATCATCATTCATCATCAAACAAAAGGTGTAAAGTAAGTTTCATTCATGAAAAGAGTTTAAAATAGAGGCTGATTTAGATCAGTCACCACGGCCTCTATACCTACTGAAATAAGGTGAGACCAGTGGCCATGGCTCCGTATATGAGTTCTTTAGTTGTGATAAATATTCCAGAAGCAAACTCGTCTTCGTTTGACCGTGGCGACGGTCTAAGTGCGAGTAGGTCAGAATTTTCAGCACAACGTTAAAGGACATAGTGACACTCGGAGGGCCATAGATCCAAAACCGTAACTCGGATTAAGACGAGTCCTAAATGAAAAGTTATCTACTCGAACAGAGCTAACTGAAAATAATCTTCACAGTAGCCCAGGTTGTACTGATCAGACCCAGAAACAGTAGCTAAGAGTGTTCCAGTGGATTCTTGGTGCTTGATGTTCATCACGGTTCTCATCCTTGATGCTTGTAGCTTCAAGTGTACAACTCGTTGATGGGTTTACATCATATTTACCAAGTTTTGACCATCATAACACTAGTGTGTGTCTAAGATATGTAGCACAACTTCACTTAAGAGTTGTATGTAGTTTGATGAACCAAAGTTGCACCAAGATCTTAGACTTGACACATACATGAATTATAAAAGTAATATTGAACTACAAACTTGAAGTAAACTAACTAATCAAGATCTTAAGTTGTAGAACATAGTTCTTAGTTAGATCTTGAAGATCCAAGACCCAAAAGTCTAGATCTAAAGTTATTAAGTTGAATCCTAAGTAATAAAGTAAATTTTAGTTCAAGAAAGTATGAGATCAAGATTAACTAGTAACACTTGACCAATATAACATCAAACACGAATTTAAAGTGCAAGGTAAAGATGTAATAAACTAAATAATCAAGTAACAAGTCATGGTTGTTCATACTTTAAAGATTCAAGCCAAGGCTTGATCCTTAAAAGAAAAGTAAACTTTAAGTTTACAATCATGAATCACAAGTATGATTTACAACACATGAACCTTAAACCTTTCAAAACATTTAGTGTAGAACATAACTAGTAAGTTAGGTTCTTGTGTGTTCTTGTAAATACAAGATAATATGAAGAATTAAACTAGGTAGTTTGATTCTTGTAACTAGTAAGTAACAACTAACAAAGACAAGTAACTAAACAACAACCAAGAACAAGTAAACAAACAAGCAAATGATGATGATATGTATGCTTTATGTTTCGGTTTTTAACAAGATAAAAAGGAAGAAGATAAGTCTTAAAGAACTCACAACTTGAGAGAAAGTGTGAAGTATTTTTTGTGAGAGTAAAATGAAATGAAGACTAGAGAAAGAGTAATAAGGAAATTCAAAAAAAAACTCTCTCATACACCCCTAGGTGCCGACGGTTTGCTCAAGAAATGGGGGGGATTTGTCCACAAGATCATACATGTAATTGTCCTTAAAAGTTGGTTATAAGGTTGCTTACATGGGAACTAGGTGTAAGTAACATGTAACAAGTCTTTCCTTTACTAACTAAACTAGTTTTTAAACCTTAATGGACTAGTTGTAACAAAAGGCTCCTAGTTAATCCATAAATATAGGTATAGTGGGCTTCTAAGTCCATTAATGATGAATCCATTAATAAAAGACCAAGTATGCAACAAAATAATCCCATAAAGCCCAAGTAATTAACTAATAACCATAGTTAATTAAAAATGATTAATAAAACATTAATCATGAATGTAAATAATATTTAAAATATTATTCATGAAAGTTCATGTGTCACAAAGACGTGTCGGGCATTCAAAAGTCATGTATGATAACAAGTAAATGTATAGAAATACATTCATTAACACGCAAGCATTAATAATAATCATTATTAATTAAAGATGAAAAAACCAGGGTCGTTACATTACCCACCTGTTAAATAAAATTTCGTCCCGAAATTTTAAGGAGTGACCAACAATGGTACCGTATATAAATAAGGAGGAGCGTATCAAAGTTCCGTGAGTCTCGCGGCTCAGAAGTGAGTTATTTACCTTGGAAGGTACTTCGGCGTATGAAAGTGAGAATAGGTATATGCCGTTAATTAAGTCTCTTGTCTTAAGAGGTCAACAAATTGATTTCGTTTCTGATTAATAGGAGTATGTCATATGAATGTATATCCACAAAAGGAAAGATGGTGTGTTTAGCCTTATTGGCACCTTTAGTAAGCTGGATGCGTGAAATGCATCATGAATGTTTCTAAGCTCATCTAAAACATCGAGCGCTTATGTCGTAATACAAAGCTGACAGATAGGATGGAAAACATGGTGATCACAACCATGCGATTTGATGTCTGGATAGTGTTAGCCACGGATTTTACTAACCCCTTGATTTCGAAAGAAGACCATAGGCATAAGGAACCCGATATTTAAGAACGTTTCATTTGAATAAGTGAATCGAAATTTTAGCTAAAAGTAACCAATCGGACTTGCAAGCCATAATTATTCATAGTGTCTTCAGAACGGTCTGAACGATCAATGAGGGATATCACCTAGTTTACCATACTGCAGGTGAACCTATCCTTGGATGAAATGAAAACACATTTTCGTAATGTAACTTCATCCTTTCAGTTACATGTTGAAGTTAAGGTTAACGTTAACTAGAGCAACATACAGTTGCAATCAATGAAGGAAGAAATATATAGAGTATCCACATCAGTGTCGTAAATGTTTTAAGCAGTCCCCTACTAAAGGGATAGCAAGATTCATAGGTTCTTGAGTACCTTATATTACATTTCTGAAAGAAAGTCGCACGAAAGTTGTGGTCTTTGAACGAGAGTGAACTCTTCGAGTGGTTCGTTCTGAATTTATCCGTGTACTTAAGGGGATATGTGGATGAGAATATACGTGAACTCTTGGTCCTAAAGAATGGTTTACTCCGAGTGAAAATAATCTCCAAAATGATTCTTGTATCTCAACATACTGATTCATAGGGATGATGTTTACGAGGGTGTTGCGTTTAGCCGTGAAATTTTGAGAGTAGAAACTCACCTAGTGCTTTTCCTACAATGGAGTGACTACTGAGTGTACTCTGGGAAACTGATTTATCGGCCCGCATTTTTGTCATGTATAACCTTAAGAGGAACATTTTATGGGTGCAAAGATTTTCTAACAAATTTTATAAAACTGCCATCCAAAGTGGCTCAAGAGTTTTTAACAAAGATCTTAATAGTAAGATTTATCCCTATCGGAGGGCGAGACGAAGTATGATCCCTACATGGTGTAGTCTTAATACGAAAACTTTTAATAAAATCAACTAAGGGAGTTTTGAAAACAAAACCTTTAAACGTTTGTTGTGACAACATAAACGGAACGAAGTTCCTAGTAGATTTAGAAGTAGGTACAATGTGTACCATTTTGTACAAAACTATTTGACTTAAGTTGAATAACTCGGTAAAGGAGCGGTTTTTTAAATAACTTGAAGATATAACTTAGTATCAAAATAAGTAAGTATAAATTTATACATATCTGATTTTATAAATCGTATAAGTGACAGAGAAGTTTTTAGTACTTTCATTGTCTGTAAATCTTGTGAGGTCCGCACAAATAAACAACGTGTAAAATTTTTGATAACCATAGTTTTTCGTATTTCAAAGGTTACGTGTTGAAAAAGATTGAGTGGAAAAGCTTTGAATTATCAGGTGACCAGTTACTAGGTAATGAAAACAAATGACATAAATGTAGTTTTGGTAATTATCAGAACACAAGTCTTTGGCCAAAAATTTCACGTGCGAAGCCGTTGCTAAAAAGTGAGGTACGAAGGATAGAGCACGAGGATGAGAAGTTAATCGCTCCCCGAATTTGCAAAATTCCAAACTGGTCGTGACTAATAATGAAGTCGGAATACTGATGGTGTTAATGTTGCTAAATGAGAGTTTCTTAGAATGAGTCAGGACTTAGGGTCATAAAATGCATGTATTCTCATCCCGAAATATTTAGAGTTTAAAAGTGGGACTATATACTCACCTTTTCCTTGAAGGTATTTAACTCGACTTGGTCTCCGATAGATATCACGAACCTAACCATATATATAATATATCAACATATTTTCTTTTCAAGTAATCGTTACATATATATATATACTTATAATACTTTTAATATTTTCTTAGTCCGTAGTTAGCAGTCTGTTGTTAATGGTCCACAATTAGTTACTCAATAAAATAAATAAAGACCCCATCGTATTCGTATTGATCAGAAGTAATCTCAACCCATGGTACCATGTTTTCAAATGACGTGTTGCGTACATAAAGTACCGTGTTGTCAGATGACGTGTTGCGTACAATCATGAGGTCTTATGATTAATCTTCTCGTGTTGTTTACGGGTGGTCCTGAAATATATAAAATCAAATCATAAGTAAATATATATTAAATATTATGTTAATTAGCCAAGATATGATTAATCCGATTTTGTCATAATATGATATATTACAGGTTTTGAAGTGTTTTAAAAATCAAATTAGAAGGATCTATTTAGTTTGCGAACAGGTTTGAAATCATTCAATCTATGTTCTTGTTGTTAAAAATTTTATAACACAAAATAAGATAGCTATATAAATATGAATCGAATAAGATTATGAATAAGGTTACTACCTCAAGTTACTTGGATAAAGCTACTGGAAAAGATAGAAAATAATCTTGATCAAACTTTCTTATGATGATTTTAGGTTGTTCATGAAGCTAGTTCTTCATGAGTATTTGCTGAGATTGTGAAGAACACTTAGAGTTCCTAAGAGTGTGTTTTTGGTTAGATAAAGATGGTTGTAAGAATGAAATGAAAAACCAAGGTGATGGTGATACTTATAGGACAGTCTGGTTGTTAAGGGAACAAGGACAAATTATTGTGTTGAATTTTTGAGTAATAATGTATGCTAGCTTATAAATAAGATTCCCTCTTATCTAGGGCAGATCTAAGGCTGATAAGGATATTGATTTGATGTGTATTTACTAATAGTAAATACGTATAGATGATGGGTATGATACGGTAAAAGAAGCTCAAAATCAGGCTTTTATTTTGGGTCCAACAGGGCCAAAAATAAAAGTTTAAGACATTTTTAATAAAGCAATGTTAGCCAGGGGCTCTGCCCCTTGGACCCCGCCAGGGGTTGCCACCCCTTGGACCCCGCTTATCGGGGGCGCTGCCCCCGAACCCCCGTCATAATCAAGATAAGTTCAAACAAGTGTGCACTCCACACTTCTCCAAACTTGTTCGATATTTATCAAGATTATTTTAGTTACAAATTAATCCCATTACACTTAAATCATATTGCTGACATAAATCACAACACATTATAGATTGTAAGTATATATGTCAAAGAACGTTACATATAGTTATCGTTTTGAAAACTTAAGTTAGTGGTCTCAAAGTATACTTATAACTCATTGTTGTTAGTTCACAATGAAATGTTAAACCATCCTTAAATCATGTTAAATATGTATAGATATGTACATATACATAATCGTATAATTATCGTGTGTTATATAGTTCGTGATATCATCGGTCAAATTGGACGGTCAAACGTTGTGTAAAACTTTTTTCAAAAATATAAGTCTCAACAGTTTGGATTGCTTATCATGTTGGTAAGGTTTAATTTATGTAAATATTAATCTCATAAGTATAGAACGATCGGAAAATTCTGGGTCATTACACACAACTTCACTTAAGAGTTGTATTTGTTTGATGAACCAAAGTTACACCAAGATCTTAGACTTGACACATACATGAATTATAAAAGTAATATTGAACTACAAACTTGAAGTAAACTAACTAATCAAGATCTTAAATTGTAGAACATAGTTTTTAGTTAGATCATGAAGATCCAAGACCCAAAAGTCTAGATCTAAAGTTATTAAGTTGAATCCTAAGTAATAAAGTAAATTTTAGTTCAAGAAAGTATGATATCAAGATTAACTAGTAACACTTGACCATTATAAAATCAAACACGAATTTAAAGTGCAAGGTAAAGATGTAATAAACTAAATAATCAAGTAACAAGTCATGGTTGTTCATACTTTAAAGATTCAAGCCAAGGCTTGATCCTTAAAAGAAAAGTAAACTTTAAGTTTACAATCATGAATCACAAGTATGATTTACAGCATATGAACCTTAAATCTTTCAAAACATTTAGTGTAGAACATAACTAGTAAGTTAGGTTCTTGTGTGTTCTTGTAAATACAAGATAATATGAAGAATTAAACTAGATAGTTTGATTCTTGTAACTAGTAAGTAACAACTAACAAAGACAAGTAACTAAACAACAACCAAGAACAAGTAAACAAACAAGCAAATGATGATGATGATATGTATGCTTTATGTTTCGGTTTTTAACAAGATAAAAAGGAAGAAGATAAGTCTTAAAGAACTCACAACTTGAGAGAAAAACTTGAGAGAAAGTGTGAAGTATTTTTTGTGAGAGTAAAATGAAATGAAGACTATAGAAAGAGTAATAAGGAAATTCAAAAAAAAAACTCTCTCATACACCCCTAAGTGCCGACGGTTTGCTCAAGAAATGGGGGGGGGGGGATTTGTCCACAAGATCATACATGTAATTGTCCTTAAAAGTTGGTTATAAGGTTGCTTACATGGGAACTAGGTGTAAGTAACATGTAACAAGTCTTTCCTTTACTAACTAAACTAGTTTTTAAACCTTAATGGACTAATTGTAACAAAAGGCCCCTAGTTAATCCATAAATATAAGTATAGTGGGCTTCTAAGTCCATTAATGATGAATCCATTAATAAAAGACCAAGTATGCAACAAAATAATCCCATAAAGCCCAAGTAATTAACTAATAACCATAGTTAATTAAAAATGATTAATAAAACATTAATCATGAATGTAAATAATATTTAAAATATTATTCATGAAAGTTCATGTGTCACAAAGACGTGTCGGGCATTCAAAAGTCATGTATGGTAACAAGTAAATGTATAGAAATACATTCATTAACACGCAAGCATTAATAATAATCATTATTAATTAAAGATGGAAAAACCAGGGTCGTTACATTACCCACCTGTTAAAGAAAATTTCGTCCCAAAATTTTAAGGAGTGACCAACAATGGTACCGTATATAAATAAGGAGGAGCGTATCAAAGTTCCGTGAGTCTCGCGGCTCAGAAGTGAGTTATTTACCTTGGAAGGTACTTCGGCGTATGAAAGTGAGAATAGGTATATGCCGTTAATTAAGTCTCTTGTCTTAAGAGGTCAATAAATTGATTTCGTTTCTGATTAATAGGAGTATGTCATATGAATGTATATCCACAAAAGGAAAGATGATGTGTTTAGCCTTACAGGCACCTTCAGTAAGCTGGATGCGTGAAATGCATCATGAATGTTTCTAAGCTCATCTAAAACATCGAGCGCTTATGTCATAATACAAAGCTGACAGATAGGATGGAAAACATGGTGATCACAACCATGCGATTTGATGTCTGGATAGTGTTAGCCACGGATTTTACTAACCCCTTGATTTCGAAAGAAGACCATAGGCATAAGGAACCCGATATTTAAGAACGTTTCATTTGAATAAGTGAATTGAAATTTTAGCTAAAAGTGACCAATCGGACTTGCAAGCCATAATTATTCATAGTGTCTTCAGAACGGTCTGAACGAACAATGAGGGATATCACCTAGTTTACCATACTGCAGGTGAACCTATCCTTGGATGAAATGAAAACACAGTTCCGTAATGTAACTTCATCCTTTCAGTTACATGTTGAAGTTAGGGTTAACATTAACTAGAGCAACATACAGTTGCAATCAATGAAGGAAGAAATATATAGAGTATCCACATCAGTGTCGTAAATGTTTTAAGCAGTCCCCTACCAAAGGGATAGCAAGATACATAGGTTCTCGAGTACCTTATATTACATTTCTGAAAGAAAGTCGCACGAAAGGTGTGGTCTTTGAACGAGAGTGAACTCTTCGAGTGGTTCGTTCTGAATTTATTCGTGTACTTAAGGGGATATGCGGATGAGAAGATACGTGAACTCTTGGTCCTAAAGAATGGTTTACTCCGAGTGAAAAGAATCTCCAAAATGATTCTTGTATCTCAACATACTGATTCATAGGGATGATGTTTACGAGGATGTTTACGACAGTGCGGAGAGATATTTAATATCGGACGAGAATATTTATGAAGATATCTTCAGAAATATTGAGGATATTTACATTGAAAGATACGATAATATCTTACAAGTTTTAGATTCATAGTGTGATGAAGAAATTCATTCACAATGATTTAGAGCAACTAAGGAGTAAGGTATTCGCTAAAGATTTTATCAGAAACAGAATCATCAGAATTCTTTATGTACAAGTTTAGTCCTTGTAATTTGTTCAGAGTCTCCTTCATGATTTACTCAACTCATTTTTCAGTATCAAATTCTTTGAGCTTTTTCAACACTCCATTCTTTATCATCAAACTTTTGACTATTAAGGCAGTCTTCAGTTTTCACTGCTTCATCAGCTTTTCCAGAATTCAGAGTATTGATTCGTAGACTGGGTGTTTTTCAGAATTTCATAATGGAAGATCATAATTCTAGGAGATAAATATTATATGTATACATATAACTGTTGATTGTGGAAACGTTGCGAGACTCACAATACAGATTTGCTGATTCCCGGTAATTGGTATGGCAATTCTTGTTACAAGATGCGGATGCGTACATGATGAGACTTCAATAGATAAATATAGTGATTTGTCGGAGAGATTTAAACCAAGGAGCGACGAGGTTGCTGGTACATCTGCTGGTAATATGGTGGAATATAAAAGGTTACCCGGTAATAATAAAAGAGCACGCATATATATCAAGGTTATAATAAGGTTGTTTCGAACAAAAAGTCAAAGTTGACTTGTTGGAGCTGTGACAAAATTTGCTACTTTGAAAGGGATTACCAAGTTATTTTGGGTAATAATAACTCTAAGGAATTAGCACAGCTACGTGTTAAATGTTTACTCAGTTGCAGAGATTTTCTCAAGTGCATAACTATATGCATCAATCTTTTCTTCCATAGATGAAGTGTGGTTGGTTCATTCTCTCGATTGAGGTGTTTTCAAGAATCATGAAAGGTTTGAACGTAGATTGTAATCGTCAAGATACAAATGAGGGTTAAGATGAAATCAAGTGGCAAACTTGAAGAATTATTTAGGTTCATATGTTATAATCAATATTTTAATTCATTTTAATTGTCCAATGTTGGTAGTCCTCAGTTGATAGTCCACAGTTAGCAATATATAATATTCGAATTAATTAATACGTGTTGTGACCCGTGTACATGTCTCAGACTCGATCACAACTCAAAGTATATATATTATTATAGAATCAACCTCAACCCTGTATAGTAAACTCTAGCATTACAACATATAGAGTGTCTATGTTGATTCCAAATAATATATATAGATGCATCGATATGATATGTCAAAACCTTGTATACGTGTCCCGATATTTAAATTGCGTAAATAACAGTATTTAAATGACGATAAATAAAGTGCGTAAAATAAATAACAGAAATTAAATGACAATAAATAAAATAGCGAGAATTAAATTGATATAAAATAAATTACGGTAAATAAAATATAATCAGTTAGCTAGGAACAGTTAGCTGGAAACAGTTAGCGTGGATTCTTAACAAAATTTCTCATAGTTAATTTGTTTGTTTCTTACAAATTTTATTTTTGTCCAATGTTTTCTTCATTATGCCACTTGTTGGATTCTGATAGATCAAAATACAAATATGAAATTGAATGAAAAGGGTTATTATGTGGTGAACGGATACGTATATCGGTGGTTGTAAATAGGATAGTAAATGACTGTTGAATCAGATTGGAAGAATGTACAGTGTAACTTATTAATGTGAAATATAAATATTTCCTCGAGTATTACCTACCCGTTAAAATATTTTTACCATTAACAGTTTGTATAAAAGAATTTTTAATTACAATCTTTATGAAAACATATATACATATATATTTTCTTCAGATGTAAATCGTGGATTTAATGAGTCAAAATGATATTAAACTCATTTGATTTATTATTAGAATAAGAATATATAATCTCTAAAACATTAGAGATTACATAATCGCCATGTCGAACGAAGATAAATAATATAGAACGATTCGTAGAACGTTGATTATGCTCGAGGTACATAATGAGATGTTGAGGCATGGATTGTTGATGGTATTGGAGCTATTGCCGATGGTACTGTTGGTGCCGGTGATGTTGCTGAAGCTGGTACGTTTTGCACCACATTTTCTAAATTGATTACTCGAGCGCGAAATTCGTTGACTTCTTCTATTATTCTGGGATGATTGGTGGTTCGGACGAGCGGATGAATAAGGTTTAGAATTTTAGATAGAGTATAATCGTGGTGAGATATTCGGGAAATGAGGGTGAAAATGGTGTTTCGGATTGGTTCGTCGGTGAGTGCTTCAGGTTCATCGCCAATAAGGAAATTTGGTTGGTGGAAAGTATCGCATTCTTCTCGTTTCCATTGATTAAGTCGACTACGAACTCACCAGATGAATTGGGGATGAATGATTAGTTGATTCATTCTGGTGACACTGCTTTCGGAGCTTAGGTGAAACTCCATATCGCTATAGCTGTCGGAATCCGAGGAATTCGAACTGGTTGAGGGATTCATCTCGTACGATCAGATGAAGGATTTTCGATAAGAAATAGATTATAGGATGTAGATTAGTATCCTGCATTACATAATTTACATATGCATATATAATACTAAAATCCCATAAGTTACGGAGGAATCTACGGAAGCTGTCAGGCAAAGTCTACAGTAACAGATATGCTAAGATATGAATTAGCAGATACGCTAAGATACGAATTTTGTCTATACACTATTCATGCAATCATTGCAGTAAGATGTGTCTAGACTAAAAATGATAAGCAGGTAATTTCCTAAGGATTATAAGCAGATGATTTCCGACTAGAAATGATAAGCAAAACTTTTGACATGCAGATACGGTCGAAGTCCAGACCCACTAATGCATCTAAACAACTATCAGTTAGAAAAACTAATGCAAGACATGTTTCACTAAGACCACCGCTCTGATACCAACTGTAGAGACCCGTCCTAATCTATCTGGACGAAGTCCTTATCAATTCCTGTGATGACCCGGAAATTTCTGACCAAATTTAAACTTAATATTTGTATGATTAATATTTTCGACGCGATAAGCAAAGTTTGTAAAACTGAATCTCAAAATTTTTGAACTACTTTCATATATTCAAATAACTTTCGGTTGTTCTCGATGATTCGCGAACAATTATATGTATATAGACACATATATATACTATAACTTGAAAACGTAACAATGTATTAATTGTTTGATACCGTACATTAAACTTATTGGTTTAAATATTTATTTGAATATATATGATAAGATGGAATATTAATTGTATGAATAACTTGCGACGTATATTTAAAACGTGTTTATAGATGTTGAAAATATATATTAACTTGGTCATAAAACGATTTGTTATTATATATATATTAACAAATAGCGAGACAATGATTTATAGAAGTAAATGACCAAAACACTCGAAAGTTTAAGATACACTTTGAATGATATAGTTTATTGATAATTTAAGACTATATTTTGACAAAGGTACGAGTCACAAAATGTAAATTGCAAGTTTTCTAAGCGTATGAAAATGCGTTCGAGAAACCGGAACCGGGACATAAGTTGAGTGACATCGTACGAGTCATCGAAACAAAAATTAAAAGTTAACTATGCACATGAATTTAATATAATATATAATTAATTATTTAAATTATATATTATATATATTATATTTAAATATGTCGACGAACTAGCAAACAAAAACATTTTGAGCTGGATCAGGCGGCCATGCGATCGCATGGCAAATACACTAAAAACCCATGTGATCGCATGGGCATCAGATTCCAAAAAGTTGCCTATAAAAGGCCAGTTTCTGCTCGAGTTTTTTTTACACATATACTACTCCCTGTGTAATATTATTATTATTATTATTATTATTATTATTATTATTATTATTATTATTATTATTATTATTATTATTATTATTATTATTATTATTATTATTATTATTATTATTATTATTATTATTATTATTATTATTATTATTAAGATTAATATTATTATTAATCTTATTATTATTAGTAGTATTTGTATTATTATTAGTATTATACATAAAATACTACGACGAGGTCATGAGCGTGTCACTTTCAAAATGGGTTTTCAAGCAGGATAGAGCTAAGGAAACTATGAGTTATTACTAAGGAGGTTTTGGGTATTGTTCAAGGGTTTTGCTCGTGAGTCAAACTAGTATTTATAATCTCCGTTGCGTTTACGTACTTTCCTACAATATTGAATCACAATATTGATACGTTGAGATCTACGGTTAATTTTTCATTCCGAGTTTCGGTCACTTTTTGGTGAATGACCTTATGTGCTGCTAAGGTGAGTTTCATTTGCTCCCTTTTTAATTGCTTTTGCAATATATATTTTTAGGCTGAGAATACATGCAATATATTTTAAACACAATGGATACAAGTACATACTTAATTCTACACTGAGTTTGAACTAAAAATCCCTTAGCTTTGGTAACTAGTAACTGCCGGTTATAAGAACTGGTGGGCGCGAATAGTGGTATATGGATCCATAGGGCTTGACATCCCCGTCAGAGCTAGAGCACTAGCCTTTTAACTGACGCATGCTATTTGAGAAGCGTATACGTTGGTTTGCGTGTATTATTAAAATTATTATACAAATGGTACTTATTATATACACGTTAAAGTTCAGTTACCAGGGTGCTCTGTTACGTAGAATATTTTGATAAATGTTTCTGGATGAAATAACTGAAATCTTGTGATCCATCTTTATATACAGATTATGCGCAACATTAAAACTATGAACTCACCAACCTTTGTGTTGACACTTTTAAGCATGTTTATTCTCAGGTTCCTAGAAGTCTTCCGCTATTTGCTTATATGTGATACAAGCTATGTGCATGGAGTCATACATGCTTTATTCAAGACACCTTTGCATTCATAAAATTATCACCATGTATCTTATTTTTACTGCATTGTCAACGGATGTAGTATTGTAAACTATTATATACGGTGATTGTCTATACGTAGAAATCATCAGACGTCGAAAAGCGGCGCATGACCAATTCTCGGCGCATCTAAAACTGTCGGGATTTTTCTTGCCCTCAGATGCGGCGCATCCAGCATAGATGCGGCGCATCTGGCCCTATTTCACCAGTTTTTGATTTTTTTCGCGTTTTAAACATTGCGGAAGGTCCCTAAACGACTTGGTTCGTACTAAAACTCGAAAAATCACTTAAAACAATCAATCCTAAGAAACGAGACGCACAAATGAGACTATGTACTCGTTGTGAAGTTTATTAGTGAGTCGTTCACGCGACTCCTTCCCAAGCTAATTAGCTTTGGGGGAGAAAGTGAAGTCATCTTAAACCGTCGTATTAACTCCATCAAAATAGAGTTTTAATCGATGACCATTCACTTTAAAAGTGTTTCTGTTTCCAAACAATTCAACATATCCCGATGGAAATGCTTGTTTCACCAAATAAGGTCCCGTCTATCGAGAATTCAACTTTCCGGGAGAAAATTTAAACCGTGAGTTAAAAACCAAAACCTTATCACCGGTTTTAAATTCGTTCACTTCTTTCAATCGGGCATCATGCCACCTTTTTGTTTTCTCCTTATACGAGCTCGAATTCTCGTACGCTTCTAACCTCAACTCTTCCAATTCATGCATTTGCATTAATCGGTTTTCACCAACCTTCAATGCCCAGTATGCTCTATGTTCCACTTCAACCAGAAGATGACACGCTTTACCATATATAAGTCTAAATGGTGTGGTACCGATTGGTGTTTTAAAAGCAGTCCTAAAGGCCCACAACGCATCATCTAACTTGCGTTGCCAAATCTTAGGGTTGTTATCAACCGTCTTCTCAAGTATGCATTTTAAGGCACGATTTGTGTTCTCCACTTGACCAATCATTTGCGGGTGGTACGGAGTAGAGAAACGATGAGTTACGCCATACTTCTTCAACACCTTTTCAAGAAGGTTGTTGGAAAAATGTGTTCCTCGATCGGATATGAGCGCCTTTGGGATTCCAAAGTGCGAGAAGAGATTTTTCAAGAAGTTCACCACCACCCTAGCATCATTCGTAGGTAAAGCTTTCGCTTCAGCCCACTTAGATACATAGTCAACAGCTACTAGGATGTACTTGCACTTATGGGAACTTGGAAATGGTCCCATGAAATCGATTCCCCAAATATCAAAGATTTCATAAACTTGGATGCCGGTTTGAGGCATCTCATCCTTTTTTGTGATGTTACCCGTTCGTTGTCATGCATTACAAGTCCGAACAAAATTATTGGCATCTTTAAAGATCGTGGGCCAATAAAAGCCCAAGTCAAGGATTTTTCTTGCGGTGTGGTTTGGTCCGAAATGACCGCCAGTGGGCCCTTGATGGCAATGCTCAAGAATTTGTTGAGCCTCTTTTCCGTACACACAACGGCGAATCACTTGATCCGCACCAACACGAAATAGGTCAAGGTGTTCCCAGAAATAGGACTTCAAATCCGCAAAGAATTTCTTCTTTTGTTGATAAGAAAGTCCTTTTTGAAGAATGCATGAAGCAAGATAGTTTGCAAAATGGGCAAACCATGGGATTTCAGATTCCTTGTCAACCCTCATTAGAGATTCGTCAGGAAATGTGTCCTTGATGATTTTATCATCGAGTTTATCTAATTCAGGGTTTTCAAGTTGGGATAGATGATCGGCAGCTAGATTCCCGGCTCCTTTCTTGTCACGTATCTCAATGTCAAATTCTTGAAGTAAAAGAACCCAACGTATGAGACGATGCTTTGCATCTAGTTTTGAGAATAAGTACCTAAGGGCCGAATGGTCCGTGTAAACAATGGTTTTGGACAACACCAAATATGACCGAAATTTATCAAACGCATAAACAACCGCCAGGAGCTCCTTTTCCGTGGTGGTGTAATTAATTTGAGCTCCCGTTAGAGTTTTGCTCGCATAATAAATTGGGCGAAAATGATTATCGGGCGTTGTCCTAAAATAGCACCTAAGGCATAGTCGCTCGCGTCACACATTAGCTCAAATGGCATACTCCAATCCGAAGATACGATAATGGGAGCTTGTGTGAGTTTTGACTTTAGAATGGAGAATGCGTTCTCGCAATTAGAATCAAAGTCAAATGGAGCATCCTTTTCAAGAAGTTTGGTCATTGGGCGGGCAATTTTAGAAAAATCTTTGATAAATCGTCTGTAGAATCCCGCGTGACCAAGAAAGCTTCTAATGGCCTTGACATTCGTCGGTATAGGTAGCTTAGAGATAACTTCAATTTTAGCTTTATCTACCTCTATTCCCGCACGAGATATCTTGTGACCAAGTACAATGCCCTCCTTCACCATGAAGTGGCATTTTTCCCAATTCAGGACCAAATTTGCTTTCTCACATCGGATAAGCATACGTTCAAGGTTAAAAAGACACGATTCAAAGGAGTCTCCAAACACGGAAAAGTCATCCATGAAGACTTCCATACAATCCTCTACCATATCATCAAAAATTGCCATCATGCACCTTTGAAAGGTTCCGGGTACATTGCATAAACCAAATGGCATGCGGCGATAGGCAAAGGTCCCGAAAGGACAAGTGAATGTGGTCTTTTCTTGGTCGTTGGGATCAATTAGAATTTGGAAGTAACCGGAGAAACCATCTAGAAAGAAATAATATTCTTTCCCCGCCGATCGTTCAATCATTTGATCAATAAAAGGCACCGAGAAATGATCCTTTCTAGTGGCATCATTGAGACGTCTGTAATCAATACAGACTCTCCAGCCAGTAACCGTTCTAGTTGGAACGAGTTCGTCCTTTTCATTTACAATAACGGTTGTACCCCCTTTTTGGGTACTACTTGTACTGGACTAACCCAAGGACTATCGGAGATGGGGTAGATTAACCCAGCGTCAAGAAGCTTGACTACCTCCTTTTTAACAACCTCTTTCATGTTGGGATTTAGCCTACGTTGTCTTTGTATTACTGGTTTGAAGTCATTCTCAAGGAGAATTTTATGTGTACAATAAGACGGGTTTATCCCTGAAATGTCGGTCGTTTTCCAGGCTATAGTCTTTTTATGGGTTTTCAAAACAGGGATTAACCTATCCTTCTCGTTATCGGAAAGATGTGAAGCAATAATTATCGGTAATTGAGATGTACCTTCGAGATAAGCATACTCCAAGTGTTTGGGTAGCTCCTTAAGCTCTAGTACGGGTGGCTCTTCCAAGGAATTCTTTATTCGGAATCTATCTTTATTTTTGATATCTTAAAATGATTCCTCTTCCTTGGGAATTTCTTCTTCTATGGTCTCATCATCCGTGACCACCTTCATCAACTCATCAAAATCCTTATCAATATTGAAATATTCACTTTCACTTACCGGGGTTAACCCCGAGGTATCAATTTCAAGTAGCTCCTGCAATTCATTCTCAACACAAAGGTCTATAACATCAATTTGAAAACAAGAGTCATCGGTGGAAGTGGGTCGCTTCATGGCTTTGTCAATGTGACAAATTATTCTATTGTTTCCCACACCTAGACTTAATTGTTATTTATGGACATTAATGATAGCATCTGCGGTGTTAAGGAAAGGACGTCCTAAAATAATAGAAACTGTTGTGTCCTCTTACATTTCTAGAATAATAAAGTCGATGGGAAAGATAAGTGAGCCAACTTTTACAAGAATATCCTCGGCTATACCTATGGGAGTATCAAATGATTGATTTTCTAATCGAATACCCATCCGGGTTAGTTTCAAGTATCCTAAGTCAAGTTTCAAATATAACGAGTAAAGCATTAGGTTAACACTTGCACCTAGGTCGACTAGTGTATCGTACACTACCTAATCACCCATCATACATGGTATGATAAAACTACCCGGATCTCCCAATTTTGGAGGTACATTTTGCTTTTTCAAGATGGCCGAACACTCCTCATGGAGGAATGTGGCAGAAACTTCGTGGTATTTACCCTTCGTGGATATGAGATCTTTCAAAAACTTCCCGTAATGGGGCATACCCTTAAGAACCTTCTCGAGTGGCATGTTAATGCTGATTTGCTTGATCATATCCGCAAATTTCTAATATTGGCTCGCGAGTCTGTCTTTCTTCAATGCTTTTGGGTATGGAATAGGTGCCTTGTACACCTTCACTGGTGGTTCTTCACTTTTCTTCGATATGACCTCTGGTAGATCATCTTTCTCTTGTTCTTTTTCAACATGCTCATCTACATCAACAGGTACCTGCAAAACAGAAGGAGACAAAGGAACTTTCGGGGACTTAAGGGTCTCTAGGTTAGTGGTTAAACCACTTCTAGTAGTTATAGCATCTACATGCTCATTCCTTGTTTGATTGTTACTGGGATTCACTTGAGTATTTGAGGGGAGAGCACCAAGTAGTCTCTCTGCTAGTAAATGTGAGATCCTTCCAACATCACTTTCTAAATTCTGAATCGTAGCTTGTTGATTTCGAATTTGCTGAGTTTAAAGTTCCACAGTTTGCTCGTGTTTAACCATAAAATCTCTCAAAAGATCTTCTAAACCAGATTTCTTCTCGGGTTGTGGTTGTATAAGTGCTTGTGCTTGTGGTTGTGGTTGATTTTGTTGGAAATTATTTTGGTAATTTCGTGGAGGTTGATTACGATTGTTTAGGTAATTGTAACCCGGTGGTGCATTTCTTTGATTTTGATTTGGGAAATTCCAGTTATTTTGGTAACCTGAATTTCCTCCTTGGTAATTGTTGTTGTTTGAACCTGAAGGTCCTCCTATTTGATAACTGTTGATAGGAGGATATTTCCAGTTCATTGCTTCAACCGCCGGAAAGTCGTCAAAATTCATTTCACCTTTACGCAAGTAACCTAAGAAATTTGCTTGCTCTTCCATCGTTGTTTGATCACAATCTCTAGTGAGATGGGGACCTTGGCACAATTCACACCCTTCCCTGATAGCGTGCATTTCTTTGGTTACCTTCTCAATTTACCTTGCTTGATTTGCCAATTGAACTTTTAATGCAGCGATTTCATCGTTGCTTTTGACATTAGCAACCGTTGACGATCTAGAGAACTCCATCTCTTGATGCCAATTATGAGAATGGGCTGCTATATCGGCAATGATTGTGTGAGCTTCTTCGGGCATTTTTTTCATGATTGATCCTCCTGCTGCAACATCAATATCCTTTCGAATAGCCACATTGACTCCTTTACAGAATATTTGGACCTTTTGGAATGTATTCAACCCGTGTTGAGGACATACCCTAAGCATTTTATTGAATCAAGTCCAAGCTTCATAAAGAGTCTCATTAGACTTTTGCTTGAAGTGATTTATATCATTTTGCAACTTTGCTGCTTTTGAAGCAGGGAAGAATTCTGACAAAAACTTGTCCATCATATCATTCCAATCTTCAATATAACCTTCCGGTAATGAGTCTAGCCAATCTCTTGCATCGTCCTTTAATGACCATGGAAAGATTTTTAAACATGCAACCTCATCGGTGACATCTTTGATTTTGAAAAGCTTGCAAATGCTTACAAACTTACGAAGATGCTCGTTAGCATCCTCATTTGGGGCTCCACTGAATTGGCACGTATTAGTCACCATGTGGAGAAATTGACCCTTTATTTCAAAACCATCAGTCATCTTGGGTTAAATAATTGCGTGGCCTTGACCTGTTCTTGTTGCCTTCATTAATGCATCCATCGTTTGATTTGTAGCAGCCATCTCTTCCTCTTCTTTAATAACTGGCTCTATGATTGGTTGAACAATTGGTTCAGAGTTAGAATCTAATGAAAGTGATTCTAATCCTTGAGCAAGAGACTCTACTTCTTGAGCTCTTAAGCGTTTGTGAAGTTCTCTTTCAGGTTCAGGATATGAAGGAATTAAATTAGAGTTGGAAGAACGTAGATTCATGCATTAATACCTATCCTGCAATCACAACACCACAAACAAACCAATTGCAAAAACACAAGCTTACAATAAAAAGTAACTTTTCTAGGAATTGAATTCCTACAAAAGGATCGAATAATTCAAAGTTTATTAAAATCTTTTAACAAAACCGCTCCCCGGCAGCGGCGCCAAAAAGTTGATGTGTCAAGACGTAACCTTTAAAATGTAATCAATATGCTTAATAATTAACACATAATACAGGCAACTAAAACCCGATCATGTAGTAACTAGCAAGTAAATTGACCAGTTCGATCCACAGGGAGAAGTTTGTTTTAAGGACTTTATAACGATTAATTATTCTTAAGGGGGGTTTGTGTTTGAAGTTGTATTTTCGTTTAACGAAACATTAAATAAATATAATGAATAACAAGAATGAGAATGAGGTGTTTACTTCTATGCTTGATAAATGACAGGGATTGTTCTTTTATAATTAAAACCGTTATGTGATAGTTACAATAGAGCAGTTTATATCAATTTCACAATTTCTATAAACTTAAGAGCTATGTTTAATCAACAAGATTCTTTCGTGATTGAATTCACATAAAACCTAGTTTACTAAGATCACTCTAAGTAAACTACATGATTGTATATCCTAAATATCGTTCAATTAACATCCTATACTCACATATAGGTGGCTAGATCACTAGGTGTTGAAGTATAAGCTATGGTCTTTGATAAACTCACATAAACCAAGTCATAACTTACATAATTGAACTAGGATACAAGGATGATTACAACAATGGATCTTTTGAAAGAACATGGTGATTTAGATTGATTAACTAACTAGATCCAACCCGGTTAAACTCACGTGAAACCTAAATTACAACAATCACTTGAGGTAATTTCATAACTATATTGCTTTGGAACTTATTCAATTACCGAATTAAACACATAACAAAGTCACTTAAGTTTATGCATCTAATCGTCTAGATTACTAGGTGTATTGAAGTATAGATTGTTTTCCTAGTTAACTCACATTAATAGGTTTGCAATCTATATAATTGAAGTAATGAACTAAGCAAGCATAACAATGGTTCTTACGGTTAAACTAGATAATTTAATCAATCAAACATATATATAACTAGCATAACATCAAAGTATAGAACAATCTCAATCCATAAATCTTACATTGAAACAAACACATAAGGCTTTTAGCCTAACATAATCATAATAGAACTAATGGAACAGTAAATACAGGTTGAATTCATGTTTAAAAGATATAGAACAATAATACCAATAGTGATGAATGATCCTAGCTTAATCTTGATGTTGAAAGAGTGGAGATTGACTTGTAGCCTTCCTTGAACCTTGAAAATCATAATAGAACTGAGGGAGAACGTAATAGTGAAGATGTATGAAGTATGTAACCAAAGGCTCCATTAAATAGGCTCAAAAGTTAGGTATTTTGGCCAGAAAGTGACCAGATGCGCCGCATCTCTTTGAGGTGCGCCGCATCTCTTTACGTTCAATAGATTCCAGCTCGATTATGCACTCAGAACTGTCAGTAGGGGATCAGATGCACCACATCTGGAACAGATGCTCCTCATCTGGCTTGGATGCGCCGCATCCCTCTCAGATACGCTGCATCTGGTGCTGTTTTGGTCCAAAAATCTTTATGCTCCGCATCTGAAACTGTCGGGAGTTATTTGGTGCAGAGATGCGCCGCATCTAAGAGAGATGCGCCGCATTTGGACCTATTTCAGTGGTTTCGGTCTGTTTTAAGCGTTCAATCTTCGTTTTAACTTTATTTTCGCTGTTGGTCTTCATTTGTTCAATCACAATGGACTTTTACAAATGTACATGAATTACAATGCTTAAGTACAACAAATACATACAAATAGATACATAATTAGATCGAAATAACGACAATAAACATGTATGATTTTGGCATTATCAATAACACGTATAAGACCATTCACATCGGTATGCCCTCGAAACCGCCCTCCTCTTTGCCCTCGAGGGCGCCGATGTCATTCAAACCACGCTCCGTCGCCTCGCTTCCGATTACACACTTCGCCTCGACAAATTTCTTTCTCAAGCATATGTGAGCACGTGCATTTTACAATTTAAATGGCTATATAGCCGTTTTCAACGATAATTTCCTTTTTTATTTATTTATTTTCTCTTTCTCCACAATATATACTCCCACATCATTTCATTTTTTTTACATCAAATATACATCCCCACTACATATCACAATTATATACCCTCTCACCATTTTATTTTCATAAACTAAAATGTATAGAAGTGTTATTAATAGTCTTACTCAATATGCAATATAATGCAATAGATATTGCGACTTCTGATTTTAACGTTGTCACATTCGATCTACTTGATATCATAAGTGATGAAGAAGATGAAGAAATTGTCAAACTTATTCCAAGGGTGCCTAGAAGATTCAAACCACCGAGAGGGACCGCTATGCGTTTGTGGAATAATTATTTTTCTGATGAGCCGACTTTTTTCGGAGATTATTTTCAAAGACATTATAGGATGAGTTAGTCATTATTTATACGCATATGTCAAGGTATAATGTCTTACTCTTAAAATCCAATTCCAAATCATTTTTTATATTTTAGTCAATGGCGGGATGCTACCAGGTTATTAAGTTTTAATTTTCTTTAAAAATTCTCATCGGCGATACGACAAATAGCATACAGTGCTGCCCCTGACGCTTTTGACGAGTATCTAAGTATAGACCAACAAACATCTTACGAGTGTTTGAATAACTTTTGTAAAAGTGTGTTCCACTTGTTTGCATTTGAGTATTTGAGAAAACCGACTCCACACGACGTACAACTTTTAATAGCCAACCATGTAGAAATACATGGTTTATAGGGAATGTTAGGTAGTCTTGAATGTATGCATCGGGCGTGGAAAAATTGTCCATATAGATACAAAGGCCATTATACACGAGGCGATCATGGATATCCAACAATCATGTTAGAAGCAGTGGTCTCGTATGATATATGGATTTGGCACACTTACATTGTACCCGCAGGTTCAAACGACGACATCAACGTGCCTAATCAATCCGATTTATTTAACGAGTTACATCAAGACACTGCTCTACTGTGTAATTTTTTGATTAGTGAGTGTAACTTCGCTAAGGGTTACCAGCTAACTGGTGATATATATCAGATTGGGCGACGTTAGTTAAATCTTTCAAATGTTCGTCTAACCTTTAACGACCCGTCCTAATTCATCTGGACGAATACATTACATTTGGTTACATCACTAGGTACTTGACCTCTATATGATACATTTTACAAACATTGCATTCGTTTTTAAAAGACAAACTTTCTTTACATCAAAAGTTGACGACATGCATACCATTTCATAATATATCCAACTATAATTGACTTATTGATAATCTTGATGAACTCAACGACTCTAATGCAACGTCTTTTGGAATATGCCATGACTGACTCCAAGTAATACCCTTAAAATGAGCTAATGCATAGTGGAAGATTTCTTTAATACCTGAGAATAAACATGCTTTAAAGTGTCAACCAAAAGGTTGGTGAGTTCATTAGTTTATCATAATCAATTATTTTCAATAATATAATAGACCACAAAATTTCATTTTTCATAAATAACATTACACTCGCAAGTGCATAAAAATCATTCGTATGATGAACACTTGGTAACTGACATTAACATAATGCATATAGAATATCCCCCGCATAATCGCAAGTATGCTATATAACGGCAATCGCAATCACCTTTTTAAATCGGAGTACTAAAGCATTCCAAATTTCAGAATGTGGTTTGTTAGGCCCATAGATCTATCTTTAGGATTCGCGTCAATTAGGGGCCATTTCCCTAATTCTTAGGTTACCAGACTTGAAGGGGCGATATTCGGTTTAATAATCCAACCATATAATGTATTTTCAATTACTTGTGTCTATTTCGTCAAACATCTATAAAAACAGCGCATGTATATTCTCAGTCCCAAAAATATATATTGCAAAAGCATTTAAAAAGGGAGCAAATGAAACTCACGCATATAAATATTGTACATCAGTTAATAAAATATTGCATGTATTCTCAGCCCAAATATGTAATGAGTAAAAGGGAGCAAATGAAACTCACCATACTGTATTTTGTAGTAAAAATACATATGGCGAAATTGAACAAAAGTAGGGTTGGCCTCGGATTCACGAACCTATATCATTTATATATATATATATATATATTAACACATATAATATTAATCAACTTAAGTTTATAATGTATTAAGATTTACTTTTTACATATATAATCATATTACTATCTATATTGTGTAATATATTTATAAATTATGTATCACTTAATAAAAATAATATTTTGTTTAAAAAAAAATACAAAACAATGTAATATTAGTATAGATATGTAATAAATATATTTAATATTTGTGGCAATAATAATAATATTAATAATGATATTACTAATAATAATTATAGTGTTAATGAAAATAAAATGATAATTTTAGTAAGAATGATAATTTTACTAATAATGATATTTTTAACAATAAAGTTACTTTTAATAATAATAATAATAATAATAATAATAATAATAATAATAATAATAATAATAATAATAATAATAATAATAATAATAATAATAATAATAATAATAGTAATAATAATAATAACAACAACAACAACTACCTTTGAAGCTTTTCACAAAAACAAATGCCTCAGACAAGGCTCGAACTCGCGACCTCTCGGTTACACCCAACACTCCTTAACCATTCTTCCGTTACCATAAATCTGATTTACTTCCCATACATATATTTTATAAACTGTAATAATTCGGTTTCCCTTTCCCTAATCCTAATCATCATCATAGTTCTATCTTGGCCCAACAGAACCTAACAGCCTTCGGCCCAATAAAGCATAGAATAAGGATTCGACCCAGAACAATTACGGCCCAACTGTTAAATAAATAAAAAACTGCTGCAAACTAGGATCGAACTCAGGACCTATTGTTTAATCATATGCCTAACCAACTGATGTCGTAGCGTGGGGGTACGAAATAGTACTATATTTTACTACGAAATACGATACAAAATATGACACAAGTTTTAATTATTTATTTACAAATGGGATATACCTAAACCTTGCTACAACACTATAGGCAATGTACCTAATCGTAGAGTAGTATAGTTTTTAGTAAGTCCGGTTCGTTCCACAGGGAGAAGGCTTATTTCACACTATATTTTAAATGACTATATTTGTACAAAATATATATAATTATATATAATAATATATAAAAGGGGGTTTACCGTTTAATGACCGGTTTGTCGATTTTAAAACTTAAGCGTAATATAAATGATAATAATTAAAGTGCGTAAAATAAATAACAATATAATAATTATGCTTATTTAAACTTCCGTAACCATGATGTTTGACGTTTTGATTATTTATTACCCTGGGTTAATTGTCTTTTGTCCTGAATTATTCAATATGTCCATCTGGTTTTTGTCTATAACAGTCCATCAGTCATAAATATAAAGTGCGAGTGTCCTCATCAAATTATCCTTATATCTGAAGTCAAATATTCCAACTAATTGGGGACTTAAACTATAATTACACCAATTTTCCTTGTATATAATTCACCCCTGTTTTAATAAGTCCATTGACTATTAATCCATTCCCGTGTCCGGTTAAATGAACGATTATTAGTACTTATAAATATCCCGCCCATCGTGTCCGATCGAGTGTATATGGTTATTTATAGGTACGTCAAATTGTAAATCTTTATATTAAATTAATAAACTATCATTTAATTAAACAAATATAAAGCCCATTAATAGCCATAGTCCAATTTTCATAAGTATCGTTCTTTTGTCCAAACCCCAATTATGGTACAAAGCCCAATTACCATGTCTTTAATATTTAGTCCAACATCATGATTACTTCGGCTCAAATAAGCATAATAATTACTTAAATACGAGACATTAATTTAAAAAGGGGAACATAACTTACATTGACTATTTATCGCGTAGTGTTACACGGACAGAGTTCCGACTTTAAAACCCGTAAAATAACCTTTACATTACCCAAACTAACTAATATAAAACTAAACTAATATATTTTATATATATATATATATATATATATATATATATATATATATATATATATATATATATAATATATTAAGATACAGAGAGATATTGATATATGTTGGTGTATGGATTCGCAGACTGCATGGCCTTTTATAGGCATTTTCTGAAATGACTGCTCCGAGATCGCGAAGCATTTGTGCCTTCCAGCTCCGAGATCGTGAAGTGACGCACTCCAGCTCACCAACTTTTGGCCATTTGCTTGTCGACGTTTTTATTATATAATATAATATATATAATTTTATTTAATTATTTATATATTATATTATATTCTTGTGCATAGTTGACTTGTAATTTTTGGTCCGTTGCGTCGGGCGTTGATAGTTGGTTCATGTCTCGGTTCCGGATTTTTGAACGCCTTTTCGTACAATTTAATATCTTGTACTTTGCATTTCACAACTTGTACTCTTGTCATTTTTAGATGTTTCTTATCAATAAATTGAACCATTTGAATTGTATCTTGTACATTTGAGCTTTTTGGACGTTTGCGTCTTCAAATCTTCGTTTTCGCCTTTTGTCTTCGCACTTATTTATTTAAACGAATATTACTTGAAAATAGAACAATTGCAACTGAAAACTTTACATATTGGAAGGATATTGCTACTAAATATATGTTCATTTGGAGCACTATCAAATATCCCCATACTTGAACGTTGCTTGTCCTCAAGCAATACAAAACTTGAAATTAAATCACACGAATCACTTCTTTATTCTTCACACTTTATACATCAGTGATTTTGATACGGCTGTATAAACAATGATAGTAACGATGTGGTTTACAGTCCTACATGACTATGAAAATGTAGATCCTTAAGGAAATTGGATCTTTATGAAAACATTTGATCTTTTGAAAATTCAATCTAGCTTTTACCCTAGATAAGTTTTCCAGAATAACCCTTCACCGGTGTTGCAAAATATTTTTATGGGTTTTGTGGGTTTCAGATTTGAAAATTTTAGCTCAACACTTGCGGTTTTGTGTTACCCACTTGCTAACCTTGTATTAGAAAAGCAACACGTCCAGTTTACTTGTCCTGTATATTACCTTTCGGAAAACTACCGTCCGGTTATAAAGGAAAGCGATGAACAAGAAACTGTTAAGGCAATATCTAATGACATGCATTTGTTCATGGTCTAAAACGTGTTGGATGCTATTACTATCCTTTGTAGGAGCAATAGTAAAGATCATCCTATGATTTTTCGGTCTGGCACAAGGTCCTGTCTTCGACCATGCTATGCAACCACCGTTCTTACAGTTGACACCCGATTTGGTTTAGGTGACCTAATGAATTCTGATGAATTCTCAGGATTTTACATTCAATGGTAATGAACGCATTGAAAATGGGTTTTTAGAAAACAAATCGGTTTTATTTTTGATCAAAATATTTTCTCGTTCAAGCTCGAGTTTAGATATCATTAAATTCCATGAGTTTGAATTCTCAATCTTTAAAGTCAATCTCAAGGATTGAGTAATATCAGTCTTAAAAGCTGATTTTTGATCTTTAAAGAGATTATCCTTTCTGGGGGTCTGATTCATTAGTCTTATCAAGCTAAATTGCACGGCGTCCTCCCCATTTTACGAGACAGATCCTCTCATGGTTAGGATAAGTCTGACCACATGGCGACCCTGTTTGATGATTTCCTGCTGATTTTAGAGATGACTTTTCTAGATTTTTCGTCAACCTACAGCTTGTCTGGACGACAACTTCTTGACCTAAATTAAGAAGCGCGTGTCTTTTTCGGAAGACTTTACTTCCTTTTAATGATGGAATTGATTCATCGTGTAGATCCATCTTTCATTCAAATATATTACAGTAAATCGGGTAAAACTGATTAGTATCGTCCAAAACAAAAGTACCTGCAATAATCTTGTACAAAAATATGTGATATATGTTTTAAAGAACTTGGTGAATTCTTCCCACACTTAACTTTTATTTATTCTTTTATTTGCCTTTTTATTCTCCTTTATTCCATTTTAAATGAATTCTAGCGTTTTAGGTTGTTTCTCAATTTATGTCCTTTCCAAGGTAACAATAATTTTGGTATTAACACCTAGTTTTATCGTTCATAAATATGTATAAACATGATTTTGAATTCATTTAGTTGAAAATGTTTCAAATTTTCACAAAATTTGGCAATTAAACCAAGTGTAAACCCGAGAGAATTTATAACCCTTCCCCACACTTGAGATCTTGCTATGCCCTCATTTGCAAGAAATCAGTAAAAATTTAAATTCATGAGGTGATTAGTGTAGAAAAATGATTAAAATTACCGAGTTTGCAAGCATATTGTTGTTATTTCACATTTGATATTTTGCGTCTTGTCGTCAAAATTAGTAGCTTTTACTGAACTTAATGACAGTCTTTGAAAGCACGACGAATTTTAGAAATCATTTTTTAAACTTAATTAAATAAAGTAAATTTTATTTTTAAAAATTCACACAAAACTTAAAAAAAAAACATATTAATTTCATACAAAACCTATAAAACAAAAAAAATTCAGAATGGGGGAGAAAACTAGTTCTTTAGTGTCTGCTAGTAGAAAAGACCAATCGGATTCCATTCTCGGAACTACACGAGAACAGAACAACTAACTCTAGACAACATTTTCTTTTTAGAACATTTGAATCTCCCCACACTTAGGTAGCTGTGGTGTCAAAATTGTGATTAACTTCATCGTCAATTTCTCTTGGACCATAATCAACTTGCATATCTATGACTTTAGCTTTAAGCCAGTGACCAGCTTCTTCTGTAATATCCACAAATTCAACTAGTTTCGCCTTTTCTTTAGGCGATAGATTGGATACTAACCGGTTACATAACTTAAAGTTCCCCTTAATTCTAGCATCGTAAACCTGTTTAATAAGTTTCTTCATTGAACTATTAATAACGGGATCGTTTAATTTCGTGTCAACAACGGGGTTCTTTGTTATCAGGTCATCATTAGGTGTTACTTCATTTTCCCCACACTTAGGCGTTTTATTATTATTGAGCACTACCATTGGAGTTGGTAAAACAACATGGTTCTTACCAATCGTTTTTGCTTGTTCAACGGTTTTGGTTGGTGGAGATTTAGACTTTCGAATCATAAAGGTGATCAATTTCTCATCATTACTAAGTGTCATTCTACCCTTTCTTACATCAAATAACGCCCCGGTGGACGCTAAGAATGGTCGACCTAAAATTAGAGGAATGTTTGGGTCCCCTTCTATGTCAATGACAATGAATTCGACTAGAAAGGTTAAATTACCTACTTGAATGGGTAGGTTGTCAGCAATTCCAACTGGGTGCTTAATGGTTTAATCAAGGAGTCGAACACTCATATCCGTTGGACTTAACTTACCTACTCCTAATCTCTTATATAATGAAAGAGGCATAACACTCACACTTGCACCTAAATCTGCTAGTGCATCATACATGACACAGTCACTAAGTAGACAAGGAACAATAAATTCACCCGGATCACCCACTTTGGGTGGAGGTTTCGGTGGAACTGTCTTCACTGGGTTTACTTCTACTGTTTTTGTTTCTTACACTTTCTTATTCTTCTTCTTCTTCTTCTTCTTTCCAGAGGTATCACAAACTTTATTACCTATCACTTGCTCATACTCAACTCATTTTCTTGGAAATAGGATGGGTGGTCTGTATGGTGCCACCACTGGCTTTACATACTCAGGTGGTGGTGGTGGTGTTGTAACTTCTTCATTGTTACTCACATCTAAAACCTTCCCATCTTCTGGTGTTGGGTTTTCAGAATTTGTTGACACCATATTAACAATCTCATTTCGAGGATTTACTTCAGTATTACTCGGTAGCTTTCCTTGTTCCCTTTCACTCATCAATCTAACAAGAGTACCTACTTGTTTTTCTAGATTCAAAATGGAAGCTTGTTGAGTTCTAAATGACTGATCAAACCTCCCGTTCGTTTGGGTTTGAGTTTCAATAAATTGTGTTTGAGATTCAACTAGCTTAAATACCACTTCTTCCAGATTTGAATTTTTCTCTTCGGTTTGTTGTGGTGGTTTATACAAGCCAGGTCTTTGTTGATTGAAAGTGTTGTTTTGAGTTGGTTGGTTATTCGGACCTTGTTGGTTATACGAGTTATTGTATGGTCCTTTTGGATTGTAAAGAATGTTTTGATTTCGATTGAAGTTTAGCCTTGGCGGTTGATAATTATTTTGATAATTATTTCCCGGCCTTTGGTTCATGTAGGAAACATTCTCACATTGTTCCATCATTTGTTCAATGTGACAATCTTTCGTTAAGTGTGGTCCTCCGCATTGCTCACAACTGATTCGTATTGCGTGAATATCTTTAGTCATCTTTTCCATTCGTCTCTCGAAAGCATCTATTTTTGCGGAAACAGAATCAAAGTTATGGCTAGAATCGGCTCTAGCCGCTTTAGATGAATGAAAAATATCTTTTTCCTGATGCCACTCATGAGAGTGGGATGTTGTGTTATCAATAATCTAGTGAGCTTCGGTTGAAGTTTTCTTCATAATGGAACCACCAGCTGCTGTGTCGATGTCTTTTCGTGTGGCGATGTCGACTCCTTTATAGAAGATTTACACTATTTGAAAAGTATCTAAACCATGTTGAGGACATCCTCTCAACATCCTTCTGAATCTTGTCCATGCCTCATATAACATTTCATTTGGCTTTTGCACGAACGTGGCAATTTCTCCTTGAAGTCTCATGGATTTAGATGCCGGAAAGAATCTTTGAAGAAATTTCTCAACTAAAACATCCCATGTATCAATGGCTCCTTCAGGTAACGATTCTAACCAATCTTTGGCTTCTCCTTTTAAAGTCCATGGGAACAACATAAGATAAATAGTTTCATCCTCAACTTCTCGAATTTTAAATAGATTACAAATCCTATTAAAAGTTCGAAGATGTTCGTTTGGATCTTCTTTTGTTGTACCACCAAATTGGCACTGATTGGTGATCATGTGTAGGATTTGTCCTTTGATTTCAAAATCTGATGCTCTAACATCTGGCTGAATAATGGCGTGACCTTGGCCCGTGCGTATGGCTCTCATTCGGTCTTCCATACTTTGAGGTTCCGTTATTTCCATATTTGAATTTGTTGAATCCGAATCACTAGAAGATTCTGATTTAACGGTTTGTGGTTCAGGAGGAATGATTAGTGGTTCTGGATCTTGGAATTGTCCTTGAATATCCTCCGGGTTCTCAATTGTGAAATCGGGATCAAAAGATGGATTATCGGAATTTTGAGTTGAAGTACTTGTTCGACTAGATGATGATTCTAAAGAAAAATCAACGGCAACAATATTGGCTAGATGTCTTGATCGAGTTACAGGTGGTGAATGTATGAAAGGTGGTGAACGTTTTACTCGGTGCATTCACTGAATATCCTATTAGTTATAAATATAAAAATTATAAAAGTTATCAAATTAATAGACTTTTCTGATTTTGCCCACGTTTCGAATAGCCAAAAGATGCAGCAGGTAGCCAGGACCCTTTAAATCGGAAGCCCACAACTCGCCACTAACAAATCCAACTATTACTACGAACCAGAAAATTTGGATGTCTATCAATTTGACCGCTTAAAATAATTTTTCGTTTTGAAAATTTAGAGAAGAAATAGAAAATTCGATGTCCTATAAACTAGAGCATCGAGAAATAAGAAAGAAAAAGAGTGCGTCGTAAAATGTCGAAAAATAAAAATAAGAAAGAAAAATGTCGAAACTTAAAAGTCTAAAAATTAAATCTAAAAAGTTGCGCCTAAAGGTATTAAAGCTTAAAAGGAATTCTATATCCAAATCGGCAATAACTTAAAAAGCAATAATATCTATAAACCGCGTCGCAAAATTCTACAGCGCCTAAATCTTAATCTAAAGAAAAAGCACTTAAGAGATTTTACGGCAAAGCCTTAAAATCTAGAAATATAAAAATAACTATGGCAAAAACTATGACTTAAAACTAAATACGAGCGAAAAATACAAATATTACGCTAAAACAAATAAAAAGGTACAAAATATAAAAATAAACTTAAAGTTGTAAAAAGTACAATTTTTATAAAAATATTATTTTCATATTATTTATTTTATAAAATTATTAATTTTATATATTAATTAAACTAATTTAAACTAAAAATAAAAATTAATAATAAAAACTAAAACTAATTAATTTAATATTAAACCCTAATTAGGGTTTTAATAATAATAATAAACAATACTCCGTAATTAATGCAGAATTAGGGTTTGACCAGGCGTGTCAGGGTGTGCTACGCGATCTCGTAGAACTAAAGGGTAAATCTCCGAGATCGCGGAGGGATGCAGGTTCAGAATTTGCTGGTTTAATTTCGTTTTTTTTATATTTTATATTGTTTTTCTAAATATATATAAATATATTTATACAAAAATGAATTAAAAATATAGCGTTTCGCCGATTCCCCGGCAGCGGCGCCAAAAACTTGATGTCGTAGCGTGGGGGTACGAAATAGTACTATATTTTACTACGAAATACGATACAAAATATGACACAAGTTTTAATTATTTATTTACAAATGGGATATACCTAAACCTTGCTACAACACTATAGGCAATGTACCTAATCGTAGAGTAGTATAGTTTTTAGTAAGTCCGGTTCGTTCCACAGGGAGAAGGCTTATTTCACACTATATTTTAAATGACTATATTTGTACAAAATATATATAATTATATATAATAATATATAAAAGGGGGTTTACCGTTTAATGACTGGTTTGTCGATTTTAAAACTTAAGCGTAAATATAAATGACAATAATTAAAGTGCGTAAAATAAATAACAATATAATAATTATGCTTATTTAAACTTCCGTAACCATGATGTTTGACGTTTTGATTATTTATTACCCTGGGTTAATTGTCATTTGTCCTGATTTATTCAATATGTCCATCTGGTTTTTGTCCATAACAGTCCATCAGTCATAAATATAAAGTGCGAGTGTCCTCGTCAAATTATCCTTATATCTGAAGTCAAATATTCTAACTAATTGGGGACTTAAACTATAATTACACCAATTTTCCTTGTATATAATTCACCCCTGTTTTAATAAGTCCATTGACTATTAATCCATTCCCGTGTCCGGTTAAATGAACGATTATTAGTACTTATAAATATCCCACCCATCGTGTCCGATCGAGTGTATATGGTTATTTATAGGTACGTCAAATTGTAAATCTTTATATTAAATTAACAAACTATCATTTAATTAAACAAATATAAAGCCCATTAATAGCCCATAGTCCAATTTCCACAAGTATCGTTCTTTTGTCCAAACCCCAATTATGGTACAAAGCCCAATTAGCCCGTCTTTAATATTTAGTCCAACATCATGATTACTTCGGCTCAAATAAGCATAATAATTACTTAAATACGAGACATTAATTTAAAAAGGGGAACATAACTTACATTGATTATTTATCGCGTAGTGTTACACGGACAGAGTTCCGACTTTAAAACCCGTAAAATAACCTTTACATTACCCAAACTAACTAATATAAAACTAAACTAATATATTATATATATATATATATATAATATATATATATATATATATATATATATATATATATATATATATATATATATATTAAGATACACAGAGATATTGATATATGTTGGTGTATGGATTCGGCAGACTGCATGGCCTTTTATAGGCATTTTCTGAAATGACTGCTCCGAGATCGCGAAGCATTTGTGCCTTCCAGCTCCGAGATCGCGAAGTGACGCACTCCAGCTCACCAACTTTTGGCCATTTGCTTGTCGACGTTTTTATTATATAATATAATATATATATAATTTTATATAATTATTTATATATTATATTATATTCTTGTGCATAGTTGACTTGTAATTTTTGGTCCGTTGCGTCGGGCGTTGATAGTTGGTTCATGTCTCGGTTCCGGATTTTTGAACGCCTTTTCGTACAATTTAATATCTTGTACTTTGCGTTTCACAACTTGTACTCTTGTCATTTTTAGACGTTTCTTGTCAATAAATTGAACCATTTGAATTGTATCTTGTACATTTGAGCTTTTTGGACGTTTGCGTCTTCAAATCTTCGTTTTCACCTTTTGTCTTCGCACTTATATATTTAAACGAATATTACTTAAAAATAGAACAATTGCAACTGAAAACTTTACATATTGGAAAGATATTGCTACTAAATATATGTTCATTTGGAGCACTATCAAATATCCCCATACTTGAACGTTGCTTGTCCTCAAGCAATACAAAACTTGAAATTAAATCACACGAATCACTTCTTTATTCTTCACACTTTATACATCAGTGATTTTAATACGGCTGTATAAACAATGATAGTAACGATGTGGTTTACAGTCCCACATGACTATGAAAATGTAGATCCTTAAGGAAATTGGATCTTTATGAAAATATTTGATCTTTTGAAAATTCAATCTAGCTTTTACCCTAGATAAGTTTTCCAGAATAACCCTTCACCGGTGTTGCAAAATATTTTTATGGGTTTTGTGGGTTTCAGATTTGAAAATTTTAGCTCAATACTTGCGGTTTTGTGTTACCCACTTGCTAACCTTGTATTAGAAAAGCAACACGTCCAGTTTACTTGTCCTGTATATTACCTTTCGGAAAACTACCGTCCGGTTATAAAGGAAAGCGATGAACAAGAAACTGTTAAGGCAATATCTAATGACATGCATTTGTTCATGGTCTAAAACGTGTCGGATGCTATTACTATCCTTTGTAGGAGCAATAGTAAAGATCATCCTATGATTTTTCGGTCTGGCACAAGGTCCTGTCTTCGACCATGCTATGCAACCACTGTTCTTACAGTTGACACCCGATTTGGTTTAGGTGACCTAATGAATTCTGATGAATTCTCAGGATTTTACGTTCAATGGTAATGAACGCATTGAAAATGGGTTTTTAGAAAACAAATCGGTTTTATTTTTGATCAAAATATTTTCTCGTTCAAGCTCGAGTTTAGATATCATTAAATTCCATGAGTTTTAATTCTCAATCTTTAAGGTCAATCTCAAGGATTGAGTAATATCAGTCTTAAAAGCTGATTTTTGATCTTTAAAGAGATTATCCTTTCTGGGGGTCTGATTCATTAGTCTTATCAAGCTAATTTGCACGGCGTCCTCCCCATTTTACGAGACAGATCCTCTCATGGTTAGGATAAGTCTGACCACATGGCGACCCTGTTTGATGCTGAGGTCCGTGGATTTCCTGCTGATTTTAGAGATGACTTTTCTAGATTTTTCGTCAACCTACAGCTGGTCTGGACGACAACTTCTTGACCTAAATTAAGAAGCGCGTGTCTTTTTCGAAAGACTTTACTTCCTTTTAATGATGGAATTGATTCATCGTGTAGATCCATCTTTCATTCAAATATATTACAGTAAATCGGGTAAAACTGATTAGTATCGTCCAAAACAAAAGTACCTGCAATAATCTTGTACAAAAATATGTGATATATGTTTTAAAGAACTTGGTGAATTCTTCCCACACTTAACTTTTATTTATTCTTTTATTTGCCTTTTTATTCTCCTTTATTCCATTTTAAATGAATTCTAGCGTTTTAGGTTGTTTCTCAATTTATGTCCTTTCCAAGGTAACAATAATTTTGGTATTAACACCTAGTTTTATCGTTCATAAATATGTATAAACATGATTTTGAATTCATTTAGTTGAAAATTTTTCAAATTTTCACAAAATTTGGCAATTAAACTTAGTGTAAACCCGAGAGAATTTATAACCTTTCCCCACACTTGAGATCTTGCAATGCCCTCATTTGCAAGAAATCAGTAAAAATTTAAATTCATGAGGTGATTAGTGTAGAAAAATGATTAAAATTACCGAGTTTGCAAGCATATTGTTGTTATTTCACATTTGATATTTTGCGTCTTGTCGTCAAAATTAGTAGCTTTTACTGAACTTAATGACAGTCTTTGAAAATGCGTTGTTTTACCCTGTTTTGTATATAACATAAAATACAAACATATATATACATATTTTTGAAGTTTGGTATATATCCTCACTTTCAAAAATTTATAAAATCTAATATTTTTTGGCATACTTTAAATCAATAAAATTAAAAATAATGATAACAAAATTTGTCGCCCCATCCTTGGGTAAAGCAATTTCGGTTCAACGATCTAATCTTCAACTCACGACGAATTTTAGAAATCATTTTTTAAACTTAATTAAATAAAGTAAATTTTATTTTTAAAAATTCACACAAAACTTAAAAAAAAAACATATTAATTTCATACAAAACCTATAAAACAAAAAAAATTCAGAATGGGGGAGAAAACTAGTTCTTTAGTGTCTGCTAGTGGAAAAGACCAATCGGATTCCATTCTCGGAACTACACGAGAACAGAACAACTAACTCTAGACAACATTTTCTTTTTAGAACATTTGAATCTCCCCACACTTAGGTAGCTGTGGTGTCAAAATTGTGATTAACTTCATCGTCAATTTCTCTTGGACCATAATCAACTTGCATATCTATGACTTTAGCTTTAAGCCAGTGACCAGCTTCTTCTGTAATATCCACAAATTCAACTAGTTTCGCCTTTTCTTTAGGCGATAGATTGGATACTAACCGGTTACATAACTTAAAGTTCCCCTTAATTCTAGCATCGTAAACCCGTTTAATAAGTTTCTTCATTGAACTATTAATAACGGGATCGTTTAATTTCGTGTCAACAATGGGGTTCTTTGTTATCAGGTCATCATTAGGTGTTACTTCATTTTCCCCACACTTAGGCGTTTTATTATTATTGAGCACTACCATTGGAGTTGGTAAAACAACATGGTTCTTACCAATCATTTTTGCTTGTTCAACGGTTTTGGTTGGTGGAGATTTAGACTTTCGAATCATAAAGGTGATCGATTTCTCATCATTACTAAGTGTCATTCTACCCTTTCTTACATCAAATAACGCCCCGGTGGACGCTAAGAATGGTCGACCGAAAATTAGAGGAATGTTTGGGTCCCCTTCTATGTCAATGACAATGAATTCGACTAGAAAGGTTAAATTACCTACTTGAATGGGTAGGTTGTCAGCAATTCAAACTGGGTGCTTAATGGTTTAATCAAGGAGTCGAACACTCATATCCGTTGGACTTAACTCACATACTCCTAATCTCTTATATAATGAAAGAGGCATAACACTCACACTTGCACCTAAATCTGCTAGTGCATCATACATGACACAGTCACTAAGTAGACAATGAATAATAAATTCACCCGGATCACCCACTTTGGGTGGAGGTTTCGGTGGAACTGTCTTCACTGGGTTTACTTCTACTATTTTTGTTTCTTACACTTTCTTATTCTTCTTCTTCTTCTTCTTCTTCTTCTTTCCAGAGGTATCACAAACTTTATTACCTATCACTTGCTCATACTCAACTCATTTTCTTAGAAATGGGATGGGTGGTCTGTATGGTGCCACCACTGGCTTTACATACTCAGGTGGTGGTGGTGGTGTTATAACTTCTTCATTATTACTCACATCTAAAACCTTCCCATCTTCTGGTGTTGGGTTTTCAGAATTTGTTGATACCATATTAACAATCTCATTTCGAGGATTTACTTCAGTATTACTCGGTAGCTTTCCTTGTTCCCTTTCACTCATCAATCTAACAAGAGTACCTACTTGTTTTTCTAGATTCAAAATGGAAGCTTGTTGAGTTCTAAATGACTGATCAAACCTCTCATTCGTTTGGGTTTGAGTTTCAATAAATTGTGTTTGAGATTCAACTAGCTTAAATACCACTTCTTCCAGATTTGAATTTTTCTCTTCGGTTTGTTGTGGTGGTTTATACAAGCCAGGTCTTTGTTGATTGAAAGTGTTTTTTTGAGTTGGTTGGTTATTCGAACCTTGTTGGTTATACGAGTTATTGTCGGGTCCTTTTGGATTGTAAAGAATGTTTTGATTTCGATTGAAGTTTAGCCTTGGCGGTTGATAATTATTTTGATAATTATTTCCCGGCCTTTGGTTCATGTAGGAAACATTCTCACATTGTTCCATCGTTTGTTCAATGTGACAATCTTTCGTTAAGTGTGGTCCTCCGCATTGCTCACAACTGATTCGTATTGCGTGAATATCTTTAGTCATATTTTCCATTCGTCTCTCAAAAGCATCTATTTTTGTGGAAACAGAATCAAAGTTATGGCTAGAATCAGCTCTACCCGCTTTAGATGAATGAAAAATATCTTTTTCCTGATGCCACTCATGAGAGTGGGATGTTGTGTTATCAATAATCTTGTGAGCTTCGGTTGAAGTTTTCTTCATAATGGAACCACCAGCTGCTGTGTCGATGTCTTTTCGTGTGGCGATGTCGACTCCTTTATAGAAGATTTGCACTATTTGAAAAGTATCTAAACCATGTTGAGGACATCCTCTCAACATCCTTCCGAATCTTGTCCATGCCTCATATAACGTTTCATTTGGCTTTTGCATGAACGTGGCAATTTCTCCTTGAAGTCTCACGGATTTAGATGCCGGATAGAATCTTTGAAGAAATTTCTCAACTAAAACATCCCATGTATCAATCGCTCCTTCAGGTAACGATTCTAACCAATCTTTGGCTTCTCCTTTTAAAGTCCATGGGAACAACATAAGATAAATAGTTTCATCCTCAACTTCTCGAATTTTAAATAGATTACAAATCCTATTAAAAGTTCGAAGATGTTCGTTTAGATCTTCTTTTGTTGTACCACCAAATTGGCACTGATTGGTGATCATGTGTAGGATTTGTTCTTTGATTTCAAAATCTGATGCTCTAACATCTGGCTGAATAATGGCGTGACCTTGGCCCGTGCGTATGGCTCTCATTCGGTCTTCCATACTTTGAGGTTCCGTTATTTCCATATTTGAATTTGTTGAATCCGAATCACTAGAAGATTCTAATTTAACGGTTTGTGGTTCAGGAGGAATGATTAGTGGTTCTGGATCTTGGAATTGTCCTTGAATATCCTCCGGGTTCTCAATTGTGAAATCGGGATCAAAAGATGGATTATCGGAATTTTGAGTTGAAGTACTTGTTCGACTAGATGATGATTCTAAAGAAAAATCAACGGCAACAATATTGGCTAGATGTCTTGATCGAGTTACAGGTGGTGAACGTATGAAAGGTGGTGAACGTTTTACTCGGTGCATTCACTGAATATCCTATTAGTTATAAATATAAAAATTATAAAAGTTATCAAATTAATAGACTTTTCTGATTTTACCCACGTTTCGAATAGCCAAAAGATGCAGCAGGTAGCCAGGACCCTTTAAATCGGAAGCCCACAACTCGCCACTAACAAATCCAACTATTACTACGAACCAGAAAATTTGGATGTCTATCAATTTGACCGCTTAAAATAATTTTTTGTTTTGAAAATTTAGAGAAGAAATAGAAAATTCGATGTCCTATAAACTAGAGCATCGAGAAATAAGAAAGAAAAAGAGTGCGTCGTAAAATGTCGAAAAATAAAAATAAGAAAGAAAAACGTCGAAACTTAAAAGTCTAAAAATTAAATCTAAAAAGTTTCGCCTAAAGGTATTAAAGCTTAAAAGGAATTCTATATCCAAATCGGCAATAACTTAAAAAGCACTAAAATCTATAAACCGCGTCGCAAAATTCTACAGCGCCTAAATCTTAATCTAAAGAAAAAGCACTTAAGAGATTTTACGGCAAAGCCTTTAAATCTAGAAATATAAAAATAACTATGGCAAAAACTATGACTTAAAACTAAATACGAGCGAAAAATACAAATATTACGCTAAAACAAATAAAAAGGTACAAAATATAAAAATAAACTTAAAGTTGTAAAAAGTACAATTTTTATAAAAATATTATTTTTATATTATTTATTTTATAAAATTATTAATTTTATATATTAATTAAACTAATTTAAACTAAAAATACAAATTAATAATAAAAACTAAAACTAATTAATTTAATATTAAACCCTAATTAGGGTTTTAATAATAATAATAAATAATACTCCGTAATTAAATCAGAATTAGGGTTTGACCAGGCGTGTCAGGGTGTGCTACGCGATCTCGTAGAACTAAAGGGTAAATCTCCGAGATCGCGGAGGGATGCAGGTTCAGAATTTGCAGGTTTAATTTCGTTTTTTTATATTTTATATTGTTTTTCTATATATATATATATAAATATATTTATACAAAAATGAATTAAAAATATAGCGTTTCGCCGATTCCCCGGCAGCGGCGCCAAAAACTTGATGTCCTAGCGTGGGGGTACGAAATAGTACTATATTTTACTACGAAATACGATACAAAATATGACACAAGTTTTAATTATTTATTTACAAATGGGATATACCTAAACCTTGCTACAACACTATAGGCAATGTACCTAATCGTAGAGTAGTATAGTTTTTAGTAAGTCCGGTTCGTTCCACAGGGAGAAGACTTATTTCACACTATATTTTAAATGACTATATTTGTACAAAATATATATAATTATATATAATAATATATAAAAGGCGGTTTACCGTTTAATGACCGGTTTGTCGATTTTAAAACTTAAGCGTAAATATAAATGACAATAATTAAAGTGCGTAAAATAAATAACAATATAATAATTATGCTTATTTAAACTTCCGTAACCATGATGTTTGACGTTTTGATTATTTATTACCCTGGGTTAATTGTCTTTTGTCCTGAATTATTCAATATGTCCATCTGGTTTTTGTCCATAACAGTCCATCAGTCATAAATATAAAGTGCGAGTGTCCTCGTCAAATTATTCTTATATCTGAAGTCAAATATTCTAACTAATTGGGGACTTAAACTATAATTACACCAATTTTCCTTGTATATAATTCACCCCTGTTTTAATAAGTCCATTGACTATTAATCCATTCCCGTGTCCGGTTAAATGAACGATTATTAGTACTTATAAATATCCCGCCCATCGTGTCCGATCGAGTGTATATGGTTATTTATAGGTACGTCAAATTGTAAATCTTTATATTAAATTAACAAACTATCATTTAATTAAACAAATATAAAGCCCATTAATAGCCCATAGTCCAATTTCCACAAGTATCGTTCTTTTGTCCAAACCCCAATTATGGTACAAAGACCAATTACCCCGTCTTTAATATTTAGTCCAACATCATGATTACTTCGGCTCAAATAAGCATAATAATTACTTAAATACGAGACATTAATTTAAAAAGGGGAACATAACTTACATTGATTATTTATCGCGTAGTGTTACACGGACAGAGTTCCGACTTTAAAACCCGTAAAATAACCTTTACATTACCCAAACTAACTAATATAAAACTAAACTAATATATTATATATATATATATATATATATATATATATATATATATATATATATATATATATATATATATATATATATATTAAGATACACAGAGATATTGATATATGTTGGTGTATGGATTCGGCAGACTGCATGGCCTTTTATAGGCATTTTCTGAAATGACTGCTCTGAGATCGCGAAGCATTTGTGCCTTCCAGCTCCGAGATCGCGAAGTGACGCACTCCAGCTCACCAACTTTTGGCCATTTGCTTGTCGACGTTTTTATTATATAATATAATATATATATAATTTTATATAATTATTTATATATTATATTATATTCTTGTGCATAGTTGACTTGTAATTTTTGGTCCGTTGCGTCAGGCGTTGATAGTTGGTTCATGTCTCGGTTCCGGATTTTTGAACGCCTTTTCGTACAATTTAATATCTTGTACTTTGCGTTTCACAACTTGTACTCTTGTCATTTTTAGACGTTTCTTATCAATAAATTGAACCATTTGAATTGTATCTTGTACATTTGAGCTTTTTGGACGTTTGCGTCTTCAAATCTTCGTTTTCGCCTTTTGTCTTCGCACTTATTTATTTAAACGAATATTACTTGAAAATAGAACAATTGCAACTGAAAACTTTACATATTGGAAGGATATTGCTACTAAATATATATTCTTTTGGAGCACTATCACCAACCACCGAAGCACTCGTACAATCTTGAATTTATCTAGTCATTAAATGTTTAAACCCGTAATACCTAGTCACCGCCTAGTATATATCACCATCTATAATCAGACTATGGCAGCCCATCAATTGGAGTTCTAAGCCCACATTTAACAGAATATATTTAAGAAGGAAAAAAAAATATAACAGCCCACTAGCAACAAGAAGGGTTTTGTTTGTGCTACCTCTCAGGAACCGAATGATAACGTTTTAGTTTTGACCAGTCGATCATCTATAGCAGGTCCTTCATCGTGTCATGATCGTTACATCACCATCATCATCTTCGTTATAAATACAGGCCATCATCATCTATATTTGTTATTATTAACATCACTTATCATCATCCTTATTGTTTTCATCATGTCCATCGTCCTTCTCCACTATTCATCATCATTCTTATTCTTCCTCGTCATTGTTAATGTTACAGCAAAACAGGAGCAGCAGTGACAGTGTAGCCTTAGCATGATAAACATAAAATAGAAACTTAGACTGCAGCTGTAGCAGCGATCGTTGGTGATTCAGGTTGATGAGGGTGTTTGGTTGTGGTGTTCTTCGATGAGGTTTTAGGCTGCTCAACAATATAAAACCAAATAGAAACCAGCGTGAACAGTAGCAGAAAACAAAGTAGTTGTAGCAGTAATAAAATGGTTGTGATGGTTAGGGCGGTGGTAGCCGGTGAAGTGGTGGTCCATGGTGGGTGATTTTGGAATGTTTCATGAAGAAGAAGAAGAGAGAAGAGAGAGAATGAGAGAGATAGTGGTTATAGGGTGGTGAAGGTGTTGTGTTCTCCGGTGATGGTGGAATTATGGCGGCCGGTGGTGGCATCTTAATGAAGGTGGGACGGTGTGATGTGGTGGTGTCGGTCGAAGTACTAGGTGAATGGTGTACATATATTATGTATGCATCTATAAACCTATATATAATAATTTATAAATAATATAAAAATAAAATATCATAATAGAGGAATAGTAAATCAAATGCCAGTTGGAATTTTTAGAACTACTCAGCCGACAAAATTTTCAATTTTATGACACGGACTGGACTTCGTACTCCATTGTTAATCAGTGGCGAATAAAAGTCTCAGAAAAATCCCAAAATTTTTAGATTAACTATATTTATTTATTTTGGTCATTATGGTATAAAATTCGATCATTAATTATTAAATAAAAATTACATTAATTATTCACACCCATCCCCAAGTAAAATATAAAAAGTTTTAAAATTCAACAAATAACTTCTAAATATTTTATTAATGAGCCTAAAATTTATAAAACTCCTTTTTAAATCACCATTTATTTTAAAATTACATAAGTTTCTTTTTAACTCGTTTATTATCAATCAATATGACAATTGAGCGTTACCGTTGTTTACAAAATAACTTCGAAATCACAAAATATATATTTAATATACTTTATATATATATATATATATATATATATATATATATATATATATATATATATATATATAAATATATAGATTTATTTTAATAATAAATTTTATTATCTCTTATATCATTTTATAATTTAAATCATATATTATATCAAGCTATATTTCTAAGTATTATATATATATACACATATCAAGTTACAATTAATTGTTCGTGAATCGTCGGAACTGGTCGAAGGTCAAATGATTTCATGAAACAGTTCAAAAATTTTGAGTCTCGGTTTAATAGACTTTGCTTATCGTGTCGAAAATATATAAAGATCAAGTTTAAATTTTGTTGGAAATTTTCGGGTCATCACAGTACCTACCCGTTTGTAGAGACCCGTCCTAATCCATCTGGATGAAGTCCTTATCGATTACAAATAATTCACAATAGTTGAGTACATAGCGAGGTACTTGACCTCTATATGATACATTTTACAAACATTGCATTCGTTTTAAAAGAAAAACTTTCATTACATCGAAAGTTAACAGGCATGCATACCATTTCATAATATATTCAGCTATAATTGACTTAATAATAATAATCTTGATGAACTCAACGACTCGAATGCAACGTCTTTTGAAATATGTCATGAATGACTCCAAGTAATATCTCTATTATGAGCAAATGTACAGCGGAAGATTTCATTCATACCTGAGAATAAACATGCTTTCAAGTGTCAACCAAAAGGTTGGTGAGTTCATTAGTTTATCATAAACATTCATTTTCATCATTTTAATAGACCACAAGAATTTCATTTCTAGTTCTCATAAATATACGTCCCGTGCATAGAGACAAAATCATTCATATGGTGAACAACTGGTAACCGACATTAACAAGATGCATATAAGAATATCCCCTATCATTCCGGGAAATCCTTCGGACATGATAAAAACAACATCGAAGTACTAAAGCATCCTGTACTTTGGATGGGGTTCGTTAGGCCCAATAGATCTATCTTTAGGATTCGCGTCAATTAGGCGTGCACTAATTCTCAAAATTAGTGATGTTCCCTAATTCTTAGGCTACCAAGCAAAAAGGGGCATATTCGGCTTCGATCATTCAACCATATAATGTAGTTTCGATTACTTGTGTCTATTTCATAAAACATTTATAAAAGCGCATGTATTCTCAGTCCCAAAAATATATATTGCAAAAGCATTTAAAAGGGAGTAATGAAACTCACCATAGTGTATTTTGTAATAAAAATACATATGACTATATTGAACAATGCAGGGTTGGCCTCGAATTCACGAACCTATATCAGTATTATATATCAGATAATATCATAAACGTATCAAATATTAATTTATATAATATTTATAAAAGTTTTATGTTAAATTCCAATATGTACTTTATTTATTTATTACATCCTTAATTTATATATTATATATGTATATTAAATATATTTATGTTATATACTATAATATTAAGTTATCATAATATTCAATTATTAATACTCAGATAGAAATTCTTTGTTAAAATATTTTAATAATTTTATTTATAACTTATAATAGTATATTTATGTTTATGTTATTGATATTGTATTATATTTTAATGTTTATATAGGTTATATAATGTTTTAATTTATGTCTATAAAATTTTATAATAAAGTCTAATTAATATCATATCAATGTTTTATAATATATATTACAATTTATCTTTTATGAATATATTTAGTTAATATAATAATTATATACATGTTATTAATAATATTATATGCAATTTTAAATAATATTAACGTATTAAATATAATAATTTGTAATGTATTTTGAAATCTTTAAATGAAAATTTTAATAATAATAATAATAATTATCATAATGATACAAATTTTAGTGATAATTCTATTAGTAATGTTTATAATAATAATAATAATAATAATAATAATAATAATAATAATAATAATAATAATAATAATAATAATAATAATAATAATAAAGATCTGTACGCGTTTATATATCTGTTCCCAAATCAGATCGAGAGAACATAAATTAAAAGAAATGCAGAGAAGAACGTATCACGATTTAGGGTTTTTCGATTCTTCAACAGATCAATTAATCAAAGATCATAAATGTTTAATAGAGCATCGATTCATTATCATCATCGTTCAGTCGTCGTCATCAACAATCCTAATCATCTTTGTCATCGAACAACAATCAGAAAAATTGAAGTAGTAGTTAGTGTTTGATTGGTGTCTATTTTAAGAAGAAGGATTAATCACTGCAGCGTGGAGTAACAAGGATTGCATCAAATCATCCTCCCTCGATCATGAAATCGGTCTAATAATCGATTATGAAGGTAATTGGTGTTCTTTGATTTTGTGCATCAATAACTGTAATTTGTTATGAATTTGTTTGTGATATAGGGTTATGAACTTGATATGATTCGGATTAAATAGTTTAAAGGTATGAATTTATATATTTGTTCATAATTAAACTTGTATTTTTGTTTTTATTATTTGTTACAAATTTTATCAAGTTATGATCCTGATATTTTATGTATGTGATGTTGATAAGTTTCTTAAGTTTGTCCTTACAGGTTTAGGGATTGTTATACACAGAAAAAATGATTGTTTAGGAATTCGATAATATAGTTACTTTTGATTGTTATAATAAATTTTTCTGTTTATGATATTGGCTAGCAGCAGAATTTAAGTATATAGACGTACAGTGATCAAATTGATAGGTTTTCATACCTTTTGGTTATAAGACGATGGCTAGTTTGTTTTTGGTTTCCAAAGCAGAAGAAGAAGATTGAAGAGGGTGAGGGTGGCGGTCACAGCAGCAGCTGATAACGCCAAAATCATACATATTTGTTGTCATTATTTCGATCCGATTTTGTATCATTTTGTATGTAATTGTTGTACTTGTGTATTGTAATAAGTTAAAATGTGTGTATAATCCGTTGCGAGTGTTGAAGCGAAGATTTATGGAAAATAGTGCTGATTTTAGAAGATTCTGCGCACCTGCACGGTTTTGGCCATAACTCGGTCATACGAACTCGAAAAAGGGTGAATCTGGAGCCCAGACGTCCGAAACTCAGAGCACTACAACTTTCATTTAGACATTTTCTCATTTTACAAAAGAGATGCGGTGCATCTGAGGGGTGATGCGGCGCATCCATTGCCTGCCGACGGCTTTGAGTGTTAAACGAGCTGGAATCCATAGAACTTAAAGAGATGCGGCGCATCCCTTTCAGATGCGGCGCATCAGCCCCTGACTCACTATTTTACCTAACTTTTAAGCCTATTTATTGATGGTTAACATTCATAATCAAGGGAGAACTGAGACCAGTAAGATATATACGTAATAAAAGGCTTAAGGAAGGGTTCAAGAGCTTGTTTTGAAGGAATCTTCATTATTTCAACACCAAGATTGAATTTAGATCAGCCATCTCAATTGGTACTCTTGTTTTCATTCAAATTATGAATTTCAATTGTATGTATTGTGTTATTGTTCTTGTTTTAATCATGTCTAGCTAAAAACCTTGTGTGTTTACTTCAATGTAAGATTTATGGCTTGGGATTGTTCTATATTTTGATGTTATAATAGTTACAAGTATGTTTTGATTGATTTATTAATCTAGTTCAACCATCAGAACCATTGTTATGCTTGCTTAGTTCATTACTTCAATTATATAGGTTGTTAATCTATTAATGTGAGTTAATTAGAAAAACAATCTATACTTCAATACACCTAGTAATCTAGACAATTAGATGCATATGCTTAAGTGATTTTGTTATGTGTTTAATTCGGTAATTGAATGAGTTCCAAAGCAACATAGTTATGAAATTACCTCAAGTGATTGTTGTAATTTAGGTTTTACGTGAGTTTAACCGGGTTGGGTCTAGCTAGTTAAATCAATCTAAATCACCATGTTCTTTCAAGAAATCCATTGTTGTAACTATCTTTATATTCTAGTTCAATTATACGAGTTATGACTTGATTTATGTGAATTTATCAAAGGCTATAACTTGTACTTCAACACCTAGTGATCTAGACACCTATATGTGAATATAGGATGGTAATTGGATGATATTTAGGTTTTACAATCGTGTAGTCTACTTAGAGTGATCTTAGTAAACTAGGTTTTATGTGAATTTAACCAAGAAATAATCCTGTTGATTAAACATAGCTCTTAAGTTTATAGATATTGTGAAATTGATATAAACTAATTACTTGTAACTATGAAATAACCGTTTTAATTACAAAAGAACAATCCCTGTCATTTATCAAGCATAGAAGTAAACACCGTTTTCTCATTCCTGTTATTTACTATATCTTGATTATTGTAGTATTATACAAAAACACAACTTCAAATACAAACCCCCTTTTAGAATAATTAATCGTGGTAAAATCCTTAAAACAAACTTCTCCCTGTGGATCAAACTGGTCAATTTACTTACTAGTTACTGCATGATTGGGTTTAGTTGCCTGTATTATGTGTTAATTATTGAGCATATTGACTACATTTTAAAGGTTACGTCTTGACACATCAACTTTTTGGCGCCGCTGCCGGGGAGCGGTTTTGTTAAAAGATTTTAATAAACTTTGAATTATTCGATCCTTTTGTAGGAATTCAATTCCTAGAAAAGTTACTTTTTATTGTAAGCTTGTGTTTTTGCAATTGGTTTGTTTGTGGTATTGTGATTGCAGGATAGGTATTAGTGCATGAATCTATGTTCTTCCAACTCTAATTTAATTCCTTCATATCCTGAGCCTGAAAGAGAACTTCACGAACGCTTAAGAGCTCAAGAAGTAGAATCTCTTGCTCAGGGTTTAGAGTCACTTTCATTGGATTCTAACACTGAACCAGTTATTCAATCAATCATAGAGCCAGTTATCAAAGAAGAGGAAGAGATGGCTGCTACAAATCAAACGATGGATGTATTAATGAAGGCAACAAGAACAGGTCAAGGCCACGCAATTATTCAACCCACGATGACTGACGGTTTTGAAATAAAGGGTCAATTTCTCCACATGGTGACTAATACATGCCAATTCGGTGGAGCTCCGAATGAGGATGCTAACGAGCATCTTCGTAAGTTTGTAAGCATATGCAAGCTATTCAAGATCAAGGATGTCACCGATGATGTCGCATGTTTAAAAATCTTTCCATGGTCGTTAAAGGATGATGCAAGAGATTGGTTAGACTCGTTACCAGAAGGTTATATCGAAGATTGGAATGATATGATGGACAAGTTTTTGTCAGAGTTCTTCCCTGCTTCAAAAGCAGCAAAGTTACAAAGTGATATAAATCACTTTAAGCAAAAGCCTAATGAGACTCTTTATGAAGCTTGGACCCGATTCAATAAAATACTTAGAGTATGTCCTCAACACGGGTTGAATACATTCCAAAAGGTCCAAATATTCTATAAAGGAGTCAATGTGGCTACTCGAAAAGATATTGATGTTGCAGCAGGAGGTTCAATCATGAAAAAAACACCCGAAGAAGCTCACACAATCATTGCTGATACAGCAGCACATTCTCATAATTGGCATCAAGAGATGGAGTTCTCTAGATCAACCACGGTTGCTAGTGTTGAAAGCAATGATGAAATCGCTACTTTAAAAGTTCAATTGGCAAATCAAGGAAGGCAAATTGAGAAGATGACTAAAGAAATGCATGCTATAAAAGTAGGTTGTGAATTATGTCAAGGACCGCACCTTACTAAGGATTGTGATCGAAGTTCAATGGAGGAGCAAGCTAATTTCATTGGTTACTTCAGGAATCAAGATTCAAATGGTTATCAAAGAAGAAATTCGGGGTCCAACAATTATAATTACCAAGGAAGAAATTCGGGTTATCAAAACAACTTGAAAAAATTTTCATATCAAAATGGACCACCAGGGTTTAACAACAGAAATCAACCATCCTACAATCAAAATCAATTCCCACAACAGCAAAATCAAACTCATGTTAGCCCAGGTTTAGAAGATTTACTTAGGGATTTCATGGTGAAACAAGGAGAAAGTGGAAATCTTATACAACAAAAAATACAAAGTCAACAAACTACGATTCAAACTCTTGAAAGAGAAGTGGGTAGGATATCACAATTACTAGGGGAGAGGCCACCGGGCAATCTTCCATCGAATACGCAAGTGAATCCTAGTCATAGCATGAATCATCCTAGACCACCAAGTGCAAGTAACCCTCCGGTTATACTAAAGAAGAAGGATCCTCAAGCTCCAGCATATTCACAAGTGAATGCTATTTATAGTTTCTGTGAGGATGAAGCAAGTTTCAAGACACCAGAGCATAGTCCCATTTTTACTCTTGGGTGTGAAGATGATGATGAAGAGTGTGATGAATTTATATTTTCCGATTTATCCAATATGGCAGATTACACTCCTTATCAAGAGATTGATGATGTCCGAGTTGAAAGTGTGAAGAGTATAACATGTGAAGATGAAGGGATCCGAGTTGGTGACATAACTCCCGAGTATGGTGATTATTTGATGAGGTTGATGTCGGGAAATCATGCGGAAGTGCAGAAAATGGAAACCACCGAGCCTTCCGAGTTTAGGGTTGATGATAATTTGAAGATGATCAAGGAAGAAGCAAAAGATACGGTGAAGCAAGCACCTAAAGTGGAAGACTACAAACCACCCATTCCATACCCGCAAGCACTTGCATCCGAAAAACCAAAGGAGAATCATTGTAAGCCTTTAAATACGGATAATATTTGTGTAAATGTACCTTTGGTTGATGTTATTGCAGGTATGCCAAACTATGGGAAATTCTTGAATGATTTGATGGCAAAAGAAGGAGTGTGTGAGCAAGCATCATCCGCGTTTCTTGAAGCAGAATGTGCTGCTATTATGAAGAATAATGAGTTACCACCTGAGTTAGGTGATCCCGGATCGTTCATAGTACCTTGTAAGCTTAATGAATCTAAAACTCTTAGATCACTAGCTGACTCAGGTGCGAGTATAAATCTCATGCCCTATTCCATTTACTCGTGTTTGAACTTAGGTGAACTTAAATTGACCAATTCAGGCATTAGATTCATTGATCAGTCGGTTAATAAACCTATAGGGATTGCTGAAAACTTAGTAGTAAAAACAGGTGAACTTGAGTTTCTAGCTGACTTTGTAGTTGTAGACATGAAGGAAGATAAGTTTGTACCTATTATTTTAGGTAGACCATTCTTAGCAACTGCAAGTGCTTTAACAGATTGGAAAACAGGAAAACTAGTTTTGAAGGACAGAGGCAAGAGTGCAACCTATCAAACTGAGTCTAGTATGAACCCACCACCCACACCGATAGTTTCAATGAATATTGTTGACAATGTCAAACCCATTAGTCAACAAGCTAAGTGTGGGGAGGGTGATGAGGAGAGACTAGATAGTAAACCACCCATTGATAGTGTTGTTGAGAAAACCATGAAGAAGTTATATGGTAGGGTTAGAAATGCTATGTCAGAAAAAGATGAACATTTGAGAAAGAGATTGGTGTCAAACTTATCGAAATTTGAGAAAGATAAGTTGAAAAAATTGGTTGAAGAGTCAAGATTTTCGGACTCTTGGTTATTGTCAAAAGTTATTGGTGAGAATGGTTGTGGTAATGGTTCTATTGGAGTAAAGAAGGGTGATGTTTATCACCCCGACGTTAGTTAAAATCGGGGTGGAGTCGAGTGAACGACTCACTAATAAACTTCACATTTTGTACATAGTTTCATTCGTGCGTCTAGTTTTTTAGGATTGATTGTTTTTAAGTGATTTTTTGAGTTTTAATACGAACCAAGTTGTTTAGGGACCTTCCAAACTGATTAGACAGTGAAAAACATCAAAAAACTGGTTAACCAGGGTCAGATGCGCCGCATCTGTGATGGATGCACCGCATTTGTGGACATAAAAAAGCCTACAGTTTCAGATGCGCCGCATAAGGCAAAAGCGCCGCATTTGTCGAGGTAGATGCACCACATCGAACCCCAGATGCGCCGCATCTGGGGTATTTTTCTCCTGTCTCGCGTGTTACACAACAAAAATGGTTTTCATCTTCATTTTTCTCATTTTCTCACCTACAACTTCGAACCCCATTCCATTTTCTCTCAAAACATTCATCTCTAAACACAAAATCAACAGTTTAATCCCATCTTTAAACAACAAATCCGACTATTAACATGGGAAAGGTAAGATTACTCTTCATTTCTTCATGATTTTAATGTTCTTCATTCTTCAATTCGGATTTTGCTTGTTCTAAGTGTGGGGGTGTTTGAGTCTTCATGTTTTGGTCATATTATGATTGTAATGTTGTTACTAATCCTTGTTCATGCTCTAACTTGATGATTACATGCTTAAATCTTCAATTTGCAAATTGGGGTTCTTGATGAAATTTAGGGGCTTTGAATTTTTGACCATTACATGTTTAAATTAAGATGTTTTGATGTTTAACTACTTATTTACACTAACAATATGCCATGAATCCTTGTTGAATCAAATAATTTTGCATAAATTAAAATCTAGCTTTCTTAATTTGGGGATTTTGACTTGTGTTGACTTGTTGTTATTCTAAGTGGAATTGTTGCAATACATTACTAATGCTAAACTCATTTATACTTTAACTTAGTGTTTATTCGATTTGAAAGATTACATTTGAGAGTTAAAGCATTGTATGCGTTAGGCTTTTTGGTGAAATGTTGTCCTGGCTTGAATTTAATGTTTAAATGTATGAAAACCATAGATTGCATATTATTAGACATGATTATTGGCGAATGCTTATGGTTTAATATGTTATGACATTGAAAGTTTTGGTGAAATTAAACATGTTTTGTATGGTTATGCTTGTAAAAGTGTCTCTAATCATATGACATACTAGTACATGTTTGTTGAAGATGGAATGAGTCCGTACCATGATAGGATTATGTTTGGCATATAGTTCGAGAGATTATTAGATATGTATAATATAACATGTTTAAACTTATTCTAAATGGTTTTGGTGTATAAATGGTGGCTAATGTTAGGTTTTGGATTTGTATTTCTAACGCTAATCAATTTGGTTTGTTTTGTTTTGTTTTGTTTTGTCTATTTTGATTGTTCGCAGGTTTATATTGATGACTTCCGAGGATGATGATTTGTTTATTTAATGATATGAACAACGTTGGTTATGTTTGAAAGCAATTTATTTCATTTGGTTTGTTTAGGATTTTGGTAATTTGGATTGTGATGTAATTTGACTTCCTTAGGTTTTTATAAGTGGGGTATTTGCGGTACATGGAGTACCACCCCATTGTTTTTATGAAATGTTTGCTTGGTTTAGTTTGATACAGGTGAGCATTGTGCTATATGTTGCATCTTTGGCGATAAGTTCAGCACATACTTGAATGGTGATTGATTTGTGGTTACAAGAAGAGGATGATGTTCTTATGCTGGCATTCAGTTCAGTGCCATCATCCCGTGCACTTCGGTTTTTGCCCTTGAAAGTAATAACTCTCTTATACACTCTTTAACCCTCTCGAATTTAAATTTTACTGATTTCATGTAACGAGGGCGATACATGAACTCAAGTGTGGGGAGGGAGTTATAAATTCTTCCGGGAATTCTTTCGGGTTTTGATTTTGGTTAAAAAGACTTAAAATGGTGAAAATTTTTGAACTTTTATCTTCATAAATTCAAATTTTGTTTAAAATTTGTAGATTTTAAAACTAGGTGTATACATCGAAATTATTATCACAAAACAAATTAAGAAACAACCAAATGATTGAGTTTATTTTGTTAAAAATCATAAAACTAGTAGTCATATAAAAGAGATAAACATCATGCTATACCACATTCTTAATGGAAAGAATCATCAAGTACTTTGTTGTTCTAACAATCTAATCCAATGTTCATCAATGTAATGATTGTGAAGGAAGTCAAGTCTTCCAAAATGACACACTTGCTAACTTATGTTAGAAGATGTTGTCCAGAACAGCTGTAGGTTGACGAAAAATTTTGAAAAGTCATCTCTATCATCGGCTGGAAATCCACCTCACCTCAGCATCAAACAGGGTTTTTGGTGGTCAGACTTATCCTAACCATGAGATGGATCTGTCTCGTACAATGGAGGGGCACATTGCAAATTAGCTTTTAAGACTAATGAATCTAATCCCCATATGGATGATCTCCGTAAAGATCAACCGCATCTATGTTGACTGCGGCCAACATACATATGCCATAACAAATTGAGGTGTGCAAACTCATGGTTTACCGATGATATTTGGACATGATATTAGTTTCTTCTAAAAACTTATGCTATTTTATGAACTATATTATGTAAAACCATTTTTAGGACATTCGGTTTCAAGTTCCATGATACTTCAATCATGGGGGCGAGTAGCTTGCTAAGCGCCGACTGAAGCTTCGGTTTTCAGTTACCCTCAACCGGACTTTGAGGTTAAAACTGGAAAACTTGATTAGTGTAAAAACTAACATGAATAATTTTCAAAACATAAAAGGTTTTTCGCAAAGGTCCTAATTTCCCTAAGGATCCAAATTTTCAATAAATGTGGACTTTAAAACCCACCTTTCGACTTTGGTGTGATTTCATTTCGCGTGTGTACTCTAAGTGTGCGTATTACATTGTGAAATAAATAAAAGCGTGTGTACTCCAAAGGTGTGTGTATACTCAAAACGCGTGCGTGTGTTACATTGTGAAATAAATAAAAAGTGTGAGTGTGATTCCCATTTTTGTGTTCTCAATTAAATGTGTGTGTTCACTATTGTAAATTTCGATTTCTTGTAAGTCTTGCTTGAGGACAAGCAAGGTTTAAGTGTGGGGATTTTGATAACGCCAAAATCATACATATTTGTTGTCGTTATTTCGATCCGATTTTGTATCATTTTGTATGTAATTGTTGTACTTGCGTATTGTAATAAGTTAAAATGTGTGTATAATCCGTTGCGAGTGTTGAAGCGAAGATTTATGGAAAATAGTGCTGATTTTAGAAGATTCTGCACCTGCACGGTTTTGGCCATAACTCGGTCATACGAACTCGAAAAAGGGTGAATCTGGAGCCCAGACGTCCGTAACTCAGAGCACTACAACTTTCATTTAGACATTTTCTCATTTTATTAAAGAGATGCGGCGCATCTGAGGGGTGATGCGGCGCATCCATTGCCTGCCGACGGTTTTGAGTGTTAAACGAGCTGGAATCCATAGAACTTAAAGAGATGCGGCGCATCCCTTTCAGATGCGGCGCATCAGCCCCTGAATCACTATTTTACCTAACTTTTAAGCCTATTTATTGATGGTTAACATTCATAATCAAGGGAGAACTGAGACCAGTAAGATATATATGTAATAAAAGGCTTAAGGAAGGGTTCAAGAGCTTGTTTTGAAGGAATCTTCATTATTTCAACACCAAGATTGAATTTAGATCAGCCATCTCAATTGGTACTCTTGTTTTCATTCAAATTATGAATTTCAATTGTATGTATTGTGTTATTGTTCTTGTTTTAATCATGTCTAGCTAAAAACCTTGTGTGTTTACTTCAATGTAAGATTTATGGCTTGGAATTGTTCTATATTTTGATGTTATAATAGTTACAAGTATGTTTTGATTGATTTATTAATCTAGTTCAACCATCAGAACCATTGTTATGCTTGCTTAGTTCATTACTTCAATTATATAGGTTGTTAATCTATTAATGTGAGTTAATTAGAAAAAAAATCTATACTTCAATACACCTAATAATCTAGACGATTAGATGCATATGCTTAAGTGATTTTGTTATGTGTTTAATTCAGTAATTGAATGAGTTCCAAAGCAACATAGTTATGAAATTACCTCAAGTGATTGTTGTAATTTAGGTTTTACGTGAGTTTAACCGGGTTGGGTCTAGCTAGTTAAATCAATCTAAATCACCATGTTCTTTCAAGAAATCCATTGTTGTAACTATCTTTATATTCTAGTTCAATTATACGAGTTATGACTTGATTTATGTGAATTTATCAAAGGCTATAACTTGTACTTCAACACCTAGTGATCTAGACACCTATATGTGAATATAGGATGGTAATTGGATGATATTTAGGTTTTACAATCGTGTAGTCTACTTAGAGTGATCTTAGTAAACTAGGTTTTATGTGAATTTAACCAAGAAAGAATCCTGTTGATTAAACATAGCTCTTAAGTTTATAGATATTGTGAAATTGATATAAACTAATTACTTGTAACTATGAAATAACCGTTTTAATTACAAAGGAACAATCCCTGTCATTTATCAAGCATAGAAGTAAACACCGTTTTCTCATTCCTGTTATTTACTATATCTTAATTATTGTAGTATTATACAAAAACACAACTTCAAATACAAACCCCCTTTTAGAATAATTAATCGTGGTAAAATCCTTAAAACAAACTTCTCCCTGTGGATCTAACTGGTCAATTTACTTACTAGTTACTGCATGATCGGGTTTAGTTGCCTGTATTATGTGTTAATTATTGAGCATATTGTCTACATTTTAAAGGTTACATCTTGACACATCAGCAGCAATCGAAGATAATTAGTAGGTTTAGCAGCCTTTTAATTGCTTTCTTATGGATTTCAAACAGTACAACGAAAATAGAAAGACATAACAGTAGCAGCGCAGATTTAACAGGTTGAGATGGTAGTGGTTCGCGAGGTTTAACAGAAAACAACAGTTGTAGTAGGTTTTTAATTGTTGATTGGTTTTCATGGTTTAACAAATGGTGTAATGGAGTGATCAATGGTTTTGGTCTGTGTTCGAGTTCTTGGATGAAAGCTGGATCAACTTCTCCCATGGCTAATAATGATTGATTTATATTTATGAAAATAATTCAAAGTTGGTGGTGCTTAAATGAAGGAAGGTGATGTGTTCATGGTATCTGATTGAACCCAACATAAACTGGGCAGTAGTGGTGTGCTTCAAAACAGATATAATGATGGTTCTTGGTGGTACTCATCAACTAGAAAGAATTAGAGAAAAGAATTGCAAGGGTGGTGGTTTTATTTGAAAGTAAATGGATATAGTTGTTGTAGCAGAATCAATGATCTAATAGTGGGGTGTCGTTGGAAGTGATGGAGTTTTGATACTCGGACAGAACTAGAACAAAACAGCAAAATGGCAGAGGCTATAATTTGGAAACGAAAGTGGTGGAAGATGGCTTGTGATGATGTAAGAAGGAAGACAATGAATTTGTATATAAGTGTATCTCTATGCATATGTATAAGTTTGTGTGTGTGTGTGTGTGTGTGTATATATATATATATATTATAAAAAGAAAGAGTGAATGATTGGAAAAAGTAAAACAGTCCCAACTTTTGAAGTCCCGTGATTATTTGTTGTGGTTTGTATATTGTAAATCGAATAAAAACAGAAAGGGATGGATAGATTGATGTGGGGTTGTTGGCCAACAAAAGAAGAAATAAACAAGAAGTGAAAACACTAGTACCCTTTGCAATTATGTGAACATGCATGTATGTATCACATATATTTAATATAATAGTAATAATATCTTAATTAAAGTAATAAACGTGTGCAACAATAGAAGGATCCAGCTGCCGTTTTCTATCTGTAATATTCCGTGACTAATTACACTTTTAATTCACGGATAAAAATTAAGTTAAAAGTCATATAATAACAATTATATTTACTGTATACGTTGTTACTAGAAATTTAGAGAGAATTAAAATAATAACATAACAAGTTTATAATCTATCTATTCACACTTCAAATAATTACCAAAGTAAAAAAAATATAAATGAGACCAAAACAGTACAATATATATATATATATATATATATATATATATATATATAGATTTATTTAATATTAAATTTTATTATTTCTTATTATTTTACATATTTATTTCTAATAATAAAGTCGTATACTATTTTCAATTATATTTCAATTTATTATATATATTTTATATTTAAATATATATGTATCTATTTACAAATAGTTGTTCGTGAATCATCGAGAATAGTCGAAGGGTAATTGATTACATGAACACAGTTCAAAGTTTTTGAAACATCAACATTACAGAATTTGTTTATCGTGTCGGAAACATTAAATCATATAAAGATTAAGTTTAAATTTGGTCGGAAATTTTCGGGTCATCACAGTACCTACCCGTTAAAGAAATTTCGGCCCGAAATTTGAGTGAGGTGGTCATGGCTAACAATAAAAATATTTTCATGACCAATATGAGTTGATAATTAGAGGTTTATCAGCATTGAATAATAATGATAAAATAATTCGATTATTCTAAGAATGCGAATGAAGATATCGTAAAAGAGTAAATTGAAGAAAATAAGATTTTCCTTAGCTTTTGACGTAAACAGTGTTGAATTCCGGAATTCAAGGGATTTAAAGAAAATCCTCGAAATCTAAAAGATTTGATTCTTCGGTGAATAAGGAAGTTAAGATCTCTATAATTAAATACGATGATCTGCCTCGATTTCTTTAGCACATATTTCACTATAAATTAACTTATTCCGTTCCATTACTTTTATCACTCCTATACTCAATTCCCAATTTCAAAAGATTGTGAAAATGCTTAACCCAGTTCTAATCCTTGTCCTTATCCTTACAATCGCAACAATCATTCTCCTTTTCCAACTTCCACTGGAGGAATCTGTTTTCTTCTACTTCGCCTTTGGGGTTATAGTTTTTTTAATTCTCCCGTGTCTTTATGTTGCGATAAACATTGATATACATGGTTGGTAATTTATGTGTTGTTATCGGGTGTGATGCCCCGTACTAAATCAACATGTGTAAACCATCAACAACAGGATCATTACAAGGTCAAACACTATATGTTGTTTCAAAAGAAGTTTGCATTCATAATCACAGGTGATGTCTTAAACAACATCAAATGTTTTACAACCAAAAGTATGCCTCAATGAACAGAAGCATGTAATAATAGTATGTGACCCCAATGGTCGTTACAAATCATAGTTTCAAAAGTAGTAAAGTTTGAATTCAAGGTAAAATGTTTCATGCGGTGACATCTCTAGTAAGCACAACGGAAGTCTACAAGGCATGACTAGTACAACAACGGAAGCAAGCTAACCTTAAGCACCTGAGAAAAACATGCTTAAAAATGTCAACACAAAGGTTGGTGAGCTATAGTTTAAGTATAACAGTAATGTAAGGTAGGCCACGAGATTTCAGTTCTTCAACAAGCATTTCAAAATAGCAATTCAAATCAGTATGATAAAGTATATGTTCAACCGTGGGCACTCGGTAACTAACTTAACGTTTAATAATATATCACCCCCTGAAAGTACACTTGGAAAATGCGTATGTTTACGAAGTATTAAACACTCGTTAAATGCTAGCGCGACTAGCCCGAGTGGGGATGTCAAACCCTATGGATCCATATCTAAGATTCGCTTTCACCGGTTCAAAAACCAATGACTAAACGTTACCGAGCTAAGGGGAAAGTTTATGCCGTTGTATAACCCACACATATATAAAGTTTAAGTACTCGTTCCTAGTATGTAAAATGTAAAATGCGCATGTATTCTCAGTTCCCAAAATAGTTAAAGTAAAAATGTATGCTATAACTCACAGTGGTAAAGTAGTAGTTTAGTTGAGTCGGGAAGTAAGCAAGTATGTAGGTCCGGAAAGTCCTCAACCTAAGTCAAATATTACTAAGTCAGTAAATCGTCCCAATAGGTTTAAAAGTATGTAAATTAGGTCTTAAGGGTCATCATCATTCATCATCAAACAAAAGGTGTAAAGTAAGTTTCATTCATGAAAAGAGTTTAAAATAGAGGCTGATTTAGATCAGTCACCACGGCCTCTATACCTACTGAAATAAGGTGAGACCAGTGGCCATGGCTCCGTATATGAGTTCTTTAGTTGTGATAAATATTCCAGAAGCAAACTCGTCTTCGTTTGACCGTGGCGACGGTCTAAGTGCGAGTAGGTCAGAATTTTCAGCACAACGTTAAAGGACATAGTGACACTCGGAGGGCCATAGATCCAAAACCGTAACTCGGATTAAGACGAGTCCTAAATGAAAAGTTATCTACTCGAACAGAGCTAACTGAAAATAATCTTCACAGTAGCCCAGGTTGTACTGATCAGACCCAGAAACAGTAGCTAAGAGTGTTCCAGTGGATTCTTGGTGCTTGATGTTCATCACGGTTCTCATCCTTGATGCTTGTAGCTTCAAGTGTACAACTCGTTGATGGGTTTACATCATATTTACCAAGTTTTGACCATCATAACACTAGTGTGTGTCTAAGATATGTAGCACAACTTCACTTAAGAGTTGTATGTAGTTTGATGAACCAAAGTTGCACCAAGATCTTAGACTTGACACATACATGAATTATAAAAGTAATATTGAACTACAAACTTGAAGTAAACTAACTAATCAAGATCTTAAGTTATAGAACATAGTTCTTAGTTAGATCTTGAAGATCCAAGACCCAAAAGTCTAGATCTAAAGTTATTAAGTTGAATCCTAAGTAATAAAGTAAATTTTAGTTCAAGAAAGTATGAGATCAAGATTAACTAGTAATACTTGACCAATATAACATCAAACACGAATTTAAAGTGCAAGGTAAAGATGTAATAAACTAAATAATCAAGTAACAAGTCATGGTTGTTCATACTTTAAAGATTCAAGCCAAGGCTTGATCCTTAAAAGAAAAGTAAACTTTAAGTTTACAATCATGAATCACAAGTATGATTTACAACACATGAACCTTAAACCTTTCAAAACATTTAGTGTAGAACATAACTAGTAAGTTATGTTCTTGTGTGTTCTTGTAAATACAAGATAATATGAAGAATTAAACTAGGTAGTTTGATTCTTGTAACTAGTAAGTAACAACTAACAAAGACAAGTAACTAAACAACAACCAAGAACAAGTAAACAAACAAGCAAATGATGATGATATGTATGCTTTATGTTTCGGTTTTTAACAAGATAAAAAGGAAGAAGATAAGTCTTAAAGAACTCACAACTTGAGAGAAAGTGTGAAGTATTTTTTGTGAGAGTAAAATGAAATGAAGACTAGAGAAAGAGTAATAAGGAAATTCAAAAAAAAACTCTCTCATACACCCCTAGGTGCCGACGGTTTGCTCAAGAAATGGGGGGGATTTGTCCACAAGATCATACATGTAATTGTCCTTAAAAGTTGGTTATAAGGTTGCTTACATGGGAACTAGGTGTAAGTAACATGTAACAAGTCTTTCCTTTACTAACTAAACTAGTTTTTAAACCTTAATGGACTAGTTGTAACAAAAGGCTCCTAGTTAATCCATAAATATAAGTATAGTGGGCTTCTAAGTCCATTAATGATGAATCCATTAATAAAAGACCAAGTATGCAACAAAATAATCCCATAAAGCCCAAGTAATTAACTAATAACCATAGTTAATTAAAAATGATTAATAAAACATTAATCATGAATGTAAATAATATTTAAAATATTATTCATGAAAGTTCATGTGTCACAAAGACGTGTCGGGCATTCAAAAGTCATGTATGATAACAAGTAAATGTATAGAAATACATTCATTAACACGCAAGCATTAATAATAATCATTATTAATTAAAGATGAAAAAACCAGGGTCGTTACATTACCCACCTGTTAAATAAAATTTCGTCCCGAAATTTTAAGGAGTGACCAACAATGGTACCGTATATAAATAAGGAGGAGCGTATCAAAGTTCCGTGAGTCTCGCGGCTCAGAAGTGAGTTATTTACCTTGGAAGGTACTTCGGCGTATGAAAGTGAGAATAGGTATATGCCGTTAATTAAGTCTCTTGTCTTAAGAGGTCAACAAATTGATTTCGTTTCTAATTAATAGGAGTATGTCATATGAATGTATATCCACAAAAGGAAAGATGGTGTGTTTAGCCTTATTGGCACCTTTAGTAAGCTGGATGCGTGAAATGCATCATGAATGTTTCTAAGCTCATCTAAAACATCGAGCGCTTATGTCGTAATACAAAGCTGACAGATACGATGGAAAACATGGTGATCACAACCATGCGATTTGATGTCTGGATAGTGTTAGCCACGGATTTTACTAACCCCTTGATTTCGAAAGAAGACCATAGGCATAAGGAACCCGATATTTAAGAACGTTTCATTTGAATAAGTGAATCGAAATTTTAGCTAAAAGTAACCAATCGGACTTGCAAGCCATAATTATTCATAGTGTCTTCAGAACGGTCTGAACGATCAATGAGGGATATCACCTAGTTTACCATACTGCAGGTGAACCTATCCTTGGATGAAATGAAAACACATTTTCGTAATGTAACTTCATCCTTTCAGTTACATGTTGAAGTTAGGGTTAACGTTAACTAGAGCAACATACAGTTGCAATCAATGAAGGAAGAAATATATAGAGTATCCACATCAGTGTCGTAAATGTTTTAAGCAGTCCCCTACTAAAGGGATAGCAAGATTCATAGGTTCTTGAGTACCTTATATTACATTTCTGAAAGAAAGTCGCACGAAAGTTGTGGTCTTTGAACGAGAGTGAACTCTTCGAGTGGTTCGTTCTGAATTTATCCGTGTACTTAAGGGGATATGTGGATGAGAATATACGTGAACTCTTGGTCCTAAAGAATGGTTTACTCCGAGTGAAAAGAATCTCCAAAATGATTCTTGTATCTCAACATACTGATTCATAGGGATGATGTTTACGAGGGTGTTGCGTTTAGCCGTGAAATTTTGAGAGTAGAAACTCACCTAGTGCTTTCCCTACAATGGAGTGACTACTGAGTGTACTCTGGGAAACTGATTTATCGGCCCGCATTTTTGTCATGTATAACCTTAAGAGGAACATTTTATGGGTGCAAAGATTTTCTAACAAATTTTATAAAACTGCCATCCAAAGTGGCTCAAGAGTTTTTAACAAAGATCTTAATAGTAAGATTTATCCCTATCGGAGGGCGAGACGAAGTATGATCCCTACATGGTGTAGTATTAATACGAAAACTTTTAATAAAATCAACTAAGGGAGTTTTGAAAACAAAACCTTTAAACGTTTGTTGTGACAACATAAACGGAACGAAGTTCCTAGTAGATTTAGAAGTAGGTACAATGTGTACCATTTTGTACAAAACTATTTGACTTAAGTTGAATAACTCGGTAAAGGAGAGGTTTTTTAAATAACTTGAAGATATAACTTAGTATCAAAATAAGTAAGTATAAATTTATACATATCTGATTTTATAAATCGTATAAGTGACAGAGAAGTTTTTAGTACTTTCATTGTCTGTAAATCTTGTGAGGTCCGCACAAATAAACAACGTGTAAAATTTTTGATAACCATAGTTTTTCGTATTTCAAAGGTTACGTGTTGAAAAAGATTGAGTGGAAAAGCTTTGAATTATCAGGTGACCAGTTACTAGGTAATGAAAACAAATGACATAAATGTAGTTTTGGTAATTATCAGAACACAAGTCTTTGGCCAAAAATTTCACGTGCGAAGCCGTTGCTAAAAAGTGAGGTACGAAGGATAGAGCACGAGGATGAGAAGTTAATCGCTCCCCGAATTTGCAAAATGCCAAACAGGTCGTGACTAATAATGAAGTCGGAATACTGATGGTGTTAATGTTGCTAAATGAGAGTTTCTTAGAATGAGTCAGGACTTAGGGTCATAAAATGCATGTATTCTCATCCCGAAATATTTAGAGTTTAAAAGTGGGACTATATACTCACCTTTTCCTTGAAGGTATTTAACTCGACTTGGTCTCCGATAGATATCACGAACCTAACCATATATATAATATATCAACATATTTTCTTTTCAAGTAATCGTTACATATATATATACTTATAATACTTTTAATATTTTCTTAGTCCGTAGTTAGCAGTCTGTTGTTAATGGTCCACAATTAGTTACTCAATAAAATAAATAAAGACCCCATCGTATTCGTATTGATCAGAAGTAATCTCAACCCATGGTACCATGTTGTCAAATGACGTGTTGCGTACATAAAGTACCATGTTGTCAGATGACGTGTTGCGTACAATCATGAGGTCTTATGATTAATCTTCTCGTGTTGTTTACGGGTGGTCCTGAAATATATAAAATCAAATCATAAGTAAATATATATTAAATATTATGTTAATTAGCCAAGATATGATTAATCCGATTTTGTCATAATATGATATATTACAGATTTTGAAGTGTTTTAAAAATCAAATTAGAAGGATCTATTTAGTTTGCGAACAGGTTTGAAATCATTCAATCTATGTTCTTGTTGTTAAAAATTTTATAACACAAAATAAGATAGCTATATAAATATGAATCGAATAAGATTATGAATAAGGTTACTACCTCAAGTTACTTGGATAAAGCTACTGGAAAAGATAGAAAATAATCTTGATCAAACTTTCTTATGATGATTTTAGGTTGTTCATGAAGCTAGTTCTTCATGAGTATTTGCTGAGATTGTGAAGAACACTTAGAGTTCCTAAGAGTGTGTTTTTGGTTAGATAAAGATGGTTGTAAGAATGAAATGAAAAATCAAGGTGATGGTGATACTTATAGGACAGTCTGGTTGTTAAGGGAACAAGGACAAATTATTGTGTTGAATTTTTGAGTAATAATGTATGCTAGCTTATAAATAAGATTCCCTCTTATCTAGGGCAGATCTAAGGCTGATAAGGATATTGATTTGATGTGTATTTACTAATAGTAAATACGTATAGATGATGGGTATGATACGGTAAAAGAAGCTCAAAATCAGGCTTTTATTTTGGGTCCAACAGGGCCAAAAATAAAAGTTTAAGACATTTTTAATAAAGCAATGTTAGCCAGGGGCTCTGCCCCTTGGACCCCGCCAGGGTTTGCCACCCCTTGGACCCCGCTTATCGGGGGCGCTGCCCCCGAACCCCCGTCATAATCAAGATAAGTTCAAACAAGTGTGCACTCCACACTTCTCCAAACTTGTTCGATATTTATCAAGATTATTTTAGTTACAAATTAATCCCATTACACTTAAATCATATTGCTGACATAAATCACAACACATTATAGATTGTAAGTATATATGTCAAAGAACGTTACATATAGTTATCGTTTTGAAAACTTAAGTTAGTGGTCTCAAAGTATACTTATAACTCATTGTTGTTAGTTCACAATGAAATGTTAAACCATCCTTAAATCATGTTAAATATGTATAGATATGTACATATACATAATCGTATAATTATCGTGTGTTATATAGTTCGTGATATCATCGGTCAAATTGGACGGTCAAACGTTGTGTAAAACTTTTTTCAAAAATATAAGTCTCAACAGTTTGGATTGCTTATCATGTTGGTAAGGTTTAATTTATGTAAATATTAATCTCATAAGTATAGAATGATCGGAAAATTCTGGGTCATTACACACAACTTCACTTAAGAGTTGTATTTGTTTGATGAACCAAAGTTACACCAAGATCTTAGACTTGACACATACATGAATTATAAAAGTAATATTGAACTACAAACTTGAAGTAAACTAACTAATCAAGATCTTAAATTGTAGAACATAGTTTTTAGTTAGATCATGAAGATCCAAGACCCAAAAGTCTAGATCTAAAGTTATTAAGTTGAATCCTAAGTAATAAAGTAAATTTTAGTTCAAGAAAGTATGATATCAAGATTAACTAGTAACACTTGACCATTATAAAATCAAACACGAATTTAAAGTGCAAGGTAAAGATGTAATAAACTAAATAATCAAGTAACAAGTCATGGTTGTTCATACTTTAAAGATTCAAGCCAAGGCTTGATCCTTAAAAGAAAAGTAAACTTTAAGTTTACAATCATGAATCACAAGTATGATTTACAGCATATGAACCTTAAATCTTTCAAAACATTTAGTGTAGAACATAACTAGTAAGTTAGGTTCTTGTGTGTTCTTGTAAATACAAGATAATATGAAGAATTAAACTAGATAGTTTGATTCTTGTAACTAGTAAGTAACAACTAACAAAGACAAGTAACTAAACAACAACCAAGAACAAGTAAACAAACAAGCAAATGATGATGATGATATGTATGCTTTATGTTTCGGTTTTTAACAAGATAAAAAGGAAGAAGATAAGTCTTAAAGAACTCACAACTTGAGAGAAAAACTTGAGAGAAAGTGTGAAGTATTTTTTGTGAGAGTAAAATGAAATGAAGACTATAGAAAGAGTAATAAGGAAATTCAAAAAAAAACTCTCTCATACACCCCTAAGTGCCGACGGTTTGCTCAAGAAATGGGGGGGGGGGATTTGTCCACAAGATCATACATGTAATTGTCCTTAAAAGTTGGTTATAAGGTTGCTTACATGGGAACTAGGTGTAAGTAACATGTAACAAGTCTTTCCTTTACTAACTAAACTAGTTTTTAAACCTTAATGGACTAATTGTAACAAAAGGCCCCTAGTTAATCCATAAATATAAGTATAGTGGGCTTCTAAGTCCATTAATGATGAATCCATTAATAAAAGACCAAGTATGCAACAAAATAATCCCATAAAGCCCAAGTAATTAACTAATAACCATAGTTAATTAAAAATGATTAATAAAACATTAATCATGAATGTAAATAATATTTAAAATATTATTCATGAAAGTTCATGTGTCACAAAGACGTGTCGGGCATTCAAAAGTCATGTATGATAACAAGTAAATGTATAGAAATACATTCATTAACACGCAAGCATTAATAATAATCATTATTAATTAAAGATGGAAAAACCAGGGTCGTTACATTACCCACCTGTTAAAGAAAATTTTGTCCCAAAATTTTAAGGAGTGACCAACAATGGTACCGTATATAAATAAGGAGGAGCGTATCAAAGTTGCGTGAGTCTCGCGGCTCAGAAGTGAGTTATTTACCTTGGAAGGTAATTCGGCGTATGAAAGTGAGAATAGGTATATGCCGTTAATTAAGTCTCTTGTCTTAAGAGGTCAATAAATTGATTTCGTTTCTGATTAATAGGAGTATGTCATATGAATGTATATCCACAAAAGGAAAGATGATGTGTTTAGCCTTACAGGCACCTTCAGTAAGCTGGATGCGTGAAATGCATCATGAATGTTTCTAAGCTCATCTAAAACATCGAGCGCTTATGTCATAATACAAAGCTGACAGATAGGATGGAAAACATGGTGATCACAACCATGCGATTTGATGTCTGGATAGTGTTAGCCACGGATTTTACTAACCCCTTGATTTCGAAAGAAGACCATAGGCATAAGGAACCCGATATTTAAGAACGTTTCATTTGAATAAGTGAATTGAAATTTTAGCTAAAAGTGACCAATCGGACTTGCAAGCCATAATTATTCATAGTGTCTTCAGAACGGTCTGAACGAACAATGAGGGATATCACCTAGTTTACCATACTGCAGGTGAACCTATCCTTGGATGAAATGAAAACACAGTTCCGTAATGTAACTTCATCCTTTCAGTTACATGTTGAAGTTAGGGTTAACATTAACTAGAGCAACATACAGTTGCAATCAATGAAGGAAGAAATATATAGAGTATCCACATCAGTGTCGTAAATGTTTTAAGCAGTCCCCTACCAAAGGGATAGCAAGATACATAGGTTCTCGAGTACCTTATATTACATTTCTGAAAGAAAGTCGCACGAAAGGTGTGGTCTTTGAACGAGAGTGAACTCTTCGAGTGGTTCGTTCTGAATTTATTCGTGTACTTAAGGGGATATGCGGATGAGAAGATACGTGAACTCTTGGTCCTAAAGAATGGTTTACTCCGAGTGAAAAGAATCTCCAAAATGATTCTTGTATCTCAACATACTGATTCATAGGGATGATGTTTACGAGGATGTTTACGACAGTGCGGAGAGATATTTAATATCAGACGAGAATATTTATGAAGATATCTTCAGAAATATTGAGGATATTTACATTGAAAGATACGATAATATCTTACAAGTTTTAGATTCATAGTGTGATGAAGAAATTCATTCACAATGATTTAGAGCAACTAAGGAGTAAGGTATTCGCTAAAGATTTTATCAGAAACAGAATCATCAGAATTCTTTATGTACAAGTTTAGTCCTTGTAATTTGTTCAGAGTCTCCTTCATGATTTACTCAACTCATTTTTCAGTATCAAATTCTTTGAGCTTTTTCAACACTCCATTCTTTATCATCAAACTTTTGACTATTAAGGCAGTCTTCAGTTTTCACTGCTTCATCAGCTTTTCCAGAATTCAGAGTATTGATTCGTAGACTGGGTGTTATTCAGAATTTCATAATGGAAGATCATAATTCTAGGAGATAAATATTATATGTATACATATAACTGTTGATTGTGGAAACGTTGCGAGACTCACAATACAGATTTGCTGATTCCCGGTAATTGGTATGGCAATTCTTGTTACAAGATGCGGATGAGTACATGATGAGACTTCAATAGATAAATATAGTGATTTGTCGGAGAGATTTAAACCAAGGAGCGACGAGGTTGCTGGTACATCTGCTGGTAATATGGTGGAATATAAAAGGTTACCCGGTAATAATAAAAGAGCACGCATATATATCAAGGTTATAATAAGGTTGTTTCGAACAAAAAGTCGAAGTTGACTTGTTGGAGCTGTGACAAAATTTGCTACTTTGAAAGGGATTACCAAGTTATTTTGGGTAATAATAACTCTAAGGAATTAGCACAGCTACGTGTTAAATGTTTACTCAGTTGCCGAGATTTTCTCAAGTGCATAACTATATGCATCAATCTTTTCTTCCATAGATGAAGTGTGGTTGGTTCATTCTCTCGATTGAGGTGTTTTCAAGAATCATGAAAGGTTTGAACGTAGATTGTAATCGTCAAGATACAAATGAGGTTTAAGATGAAATCAAGTGGCAAACTTGAAGAATTATTTAGGTTCATATGTTATAATCAATATTTTAATTCATTTTAATTGTCCAATGTTGGTAGTCCTCAGTTGATAGTCCACAGTTAGCAATATATAATATTCGAATTAATTAATACGTGTTGTGACCCGTGTACATGTCTCAGACTCGATCACAACTCAAAGTATATATATTATTATAGAATCAACCTCAACCCTGTATAGTAAACTCTAGCATTACAACATATAGAGTGTCTATGTTGATTCCAAATAATATATATAGATGCATCGATATGATATGTCAAAACCTTGTACACGTGTCCCGATATTTAAATTGCGTAAATAACAGTATTTAAATGACGATAAATAAAGTGCGTAAAATAAATAACAGAAATTAAATGACAATAAATAAAATAGCGAGAATTAAATTGCGATAAAATAAATTACGGTAAATAAAATATAATCAGTTAGCTAGGAACAGTTAGCTGGAAACAGTTAGCGTGGATTCTTAACAAAATTTCTCATAGTTAATTTGTTTGTTTCTTACAAATTTTATTTTTGTCCAATGTTTTCTTCATTATGCCACTTGTTGGATTCTGATAGATCAAAATACAAATATGAAATTGAATGAAAAGGGTTATTATGTGGTGAACGGATATGTATATCGGTGGTTGTAAATAGGATAGTAAATGACTGTTGAATCAGATTGGAAGAATGTACAGTGTAACTTATTAATGTGAAATATAAATATTTCCTCGAGTATTACCTACCCGTTAAAATATTTTTACCATTAACAGTTTGTACAAAAGAATTTTTAATTACAATCTTTATGAAAACATATATACATATATATTTTCTTCAGATGTAAATCGTGGATTTAATGAGTCAAAATGATATTAAACTCATTTGATTTATTATTAGAATAAGAATATATAATCTCTAAAACATTAGAGATTACATAATCGCCATGTCGAACGAAGATAAATAATATAGAACGATTCGTAGAACGTTGATTATGCTCGAGGTACATAATGAGATGTTGAGGCATGGATTGTTGATGGTATTGGAGCTGTTGCCGATGGTACTGTTGGTGCCGGTGATGTTGCTGAAGCTGGTACGTTTTGCACCACATTTTCTAAATTGATTACTCGAGCGCGAAATTCGTTGACTTCTTCTATTATTCTGGGATGATTGGTGGTTCGGACGAGCGGATGAATAAGGTTTAGAATTTTAGATAGAGTATAATCGTGGTGAGATATTCGGGAAATGAGGGTGAAAATGGTGTTTCGGATTGGTTCGTCGGTGAGTGCTTCAGGTTCATCGCCAATAAGGAAATTTGGTTGGTGGAAAGTATCGCATTCTTCTCGTTTCCATTGATTAAGTCGACTACGAACTCACCAGATGAATTGGGGATGAATGATTAGTTGATTCATTCTGGTGACACTGCTTTCGGAGCTTAGGTGAAACTCCATATCGCTATAGCTGTCGGAATCCGAGGAATTCGAACTGGTTGAGGGATTCATCTCGTACGATCAGATGAAGGATTTTCGATAAGAAATAGATTATAGGATGTAGATTAGTATCCTGCATTACATAATTTACATATGCATATATATTACTAAAATCCCATAAGTTACGGAGGAATCTACGGAAGCTGTCAGGCAAAGTCTACAGTAACAGATATGCTAAGATATGAATTAGCAGATACGCTAAGATACGAATTTTGTCTATACACTATTCATGCAATCATTGCAGTAAGATGTGTCTAGACTAAAAATGATAAGCAGGTAATTTCCTAAGGATTATAAGCAGATGATTTCCGACTAGAAATGATAAGCAAAACTTTTGACATGCAGATACGGTCGAAGTCCAGACCCACTAATGCATCTAAACAACTATCAGTTAGAAAAACTAATGCAAGACATGTTTCGCTAAGACCACCGCTCTGATACCAACTGTAGAGACCCGTCCTAATCTATCTGGACGAAGTCCTTATCAATTCCTGTGATGACCCGGAAATTTCTGACCAAATTTAAACTTAATCTTTGTATGATTAATATTTCCGACGCGATAAGCAAAGTTTGTAAAACTGAATCTCAAAATTTTTGAACTACTTTCATATATTCAAATAACTTTCGGTTGTTCTCGATGATTCGCGAACAGTTATATGTATATAGACACATATATATACTATAACTTAAAAACGTAACAATGTATTAATTGTTTGATACCGTACATTAAACTTATTGGTTTAAATATTTATTTGAATATATATGATAAGATGGAATATTAATTGTATGAATAACTTGCGACGTATATTTAAAACGTGTTTATAGATGTTGAAAATATATATTAACTTGGTCATAAAACGATTTGTTATTATATATATATATTAACAAATAGCGAGACAATGATTTATAGAAGTAAATGACCAAAACACTCGAAAGTTTAAGATACACTTTGAATGATATAGTTTATTGATAATTTAAGACTATATTTTGACAAAGGTACGAGTCACAAAACGTAAATTGCAAGTTTTCTAAGCGTATGAAAATGCGTTCGAGAAACCGGAACCGGGACATAAGTTGAGTGACATCGTACGAGTCATCGAAACAAAAATTAAAAGTTAACTATGCACATGAATTTAATATAATATATAATTAATTATTTAAATTATATATTATATATATTATATTTAAATATGTCGACGAACTAGCAAACAAAAACATTTTGAGCTGGATCAGGCGGCCATGCGATCGCATGGCAAATACACTAAAAACCCATGTGATCGCATGGGCATCAGATTCCAAAAAGTTGCCTATAAAAGGCCAGTTTCTGCTCGAGTTTTTTTTACACATATACTACTCCCTGTGTAATATTATTATTATTATTATTATTATTATTATTATTATTATTATTAAGATTAATATTATTATTAATCTTATTATTATTAGTAGTATTTGTATTATTATTAGTATTATACATAAAATACTACGACGAGGTCATGAGCGTGTCACTTTCAAAATGGGTTTTCAAGCAGGATAGAGCTAAGGAAACTATGAGTTATTACTAAGGAGGTTTTGGGTATTGTTCAAGGGTTTTGCTCGTGAGTCAAACTAGTATTTATAATCTCCGTTGCGTTTACGTACTTTCCTACAATATTGAATCACAATATTGATACGTTGAGATCTACGGTTAATTTTTCATTCCGAGTTTCGGTCACTTTTTGGTGAATGACCTTATGTGCTGCTAAGGTGAGTTTCATTTGCTCCCTTTTTAATTGCTTTTGCAATATATATTTTTAGGCTGAGAATACATGCAATATATTTTAAACACAATGGATACAAGTACATACTTAATTCTACACTGAGTTTGAACTAAAAATCCCTTAGCTTTGGTAACTAGTAACTGCCGGTTATAAGAACTGGTGGGCGCGAATAGTGGTATATGGATCCATAGGGCTTGACATCCCCGTCAGAGCTAGAGCACTAGCCTTTTAACTGACGCATGCTATTTGAGAAGCGTATACGTTGGTTTGCGTGTATTATTAAAATTATTATACAAATGGTACTTATTATATAGACGTTAAAGTTCAGTTACCAGGGTGCTCTGTTACGTAGAATATTTTGATAAATGTTTCTGGATGAAATAACTGAAATCTTGTGATCCATCTTTATATACAGATTATGCGCAACATTAAAACTATGAACTCACCAACCTTTGTGTTGACACTTTTAAGCATGTTTATTCTCAGGTTCCTAGAAGTCTTCCGCTATTTGCTTATATGTGATACAAGCTATGTGCATGGAGTCATACATGCTTTATTCAAGACACCTTTGCATTCATAAAATTATCACCATGTATCTTATTTTTACTGCATTGTCAACGGATGTAGTATTGTAAACTATTATATACGGTGATTGTCTATACGTAGAAATCATCAGACGTCGAAAACATTGGATTTATATATTCATTTATGGTGTGCCTTTTCAAAAGAATGCAATGTTTACAAAACGTATCATATAGAGTGTAGTGACCCGAACTTTTCCATGTTTATACATATATTAAATGAAATTGTTATTTACATGATTAAGTGTTTCCAACATGTTAAGAAATCAAACTTGTTAAGACTTGATTAATTGAAATAGGTTTCATATAGACAATTGACCACCCAAGTTGACCGGTGATTCACGAACGTTAAAACTTGTAAAAACTATATGATGACATATATATGGATATATATATATATATATATATATATATATATATATATATAGTTAACATGATATTATGATAAGTAAACATATCATTAAGTATATTAACAATGAACTACATATGTAAAAACAAGACTACTAACTTAATGATTTTGAAACGAGACATATATGTAACGATTATCGTTGTAACGAAATTTAATGTATATATATATCATATTAAGAGATATTTATACATCATAATATCATGATAATATAATAATTTAAAATCTCATTTGATATTATAAACATTGGGTTAACAACACTTAACAAGATCGTTAACCTAAAGGTTTCAAAACAACACTTACATGTAACGACTAACGATGACTTAACGACTCAGTTAAAATGTATATACATGTAGTGTTTTAATATGTATTCATACACTTTTGAAAGACTTCAAGACACTTATCAAAATACTTCTACTTAACAAAAATGCTTACAATTACATCCTCGTTCAGTTTCATCAACAATTCTACTCGTATGCACCCGTATTCGTACTCGTACAATACACAGCTTTTAGATGTATGTACTATTGGTATATACACTCCAATGATCAGCTCTTAGCAGCCCATGTGAGTCACCTAACACATGTGGGAACTATCATTTGGCAACTAGCATTAAATATCTCATAAAATTACAAAAATATGAGTAATCATTCATGACTTATTTACATGAAAACAAAATTACATATCCTTTATATCTAATCCATACACCAACGACCAAAAACACCTACAAACACTTTCATTCTTCAATTTTATTCATCTAATTGATCTCTCTCAAGTTTTATCTTCAAGTTCTAAGTGTTCTTCATAAATTCCAAAAGTTCTAGTTTCATAAAATCAAGAATACTTCCAAGATTGCAAGTTTACTTCCAAGTTTTCTAAATCCATTCCAAGTAATCATCCAAGATCAAGAAACCTTTGTTACTTACAGTAGGTTATATTTCTAATATAAGGTAATAATCATATTCAAACTTTAATTCAATTTCTATAACTATAACAATCTTATTTCGAGTGGAAATCTTACTTGAAATTGTTTTCGTGTCATGATTCTGCTTCAAGAACTTTCAAGCCATCCAAGGATCCTTTGAAGCTAGATCTATTTTTCTCATTTCCAGTAGGTTTATCCAAGGAACTTGAGGTAGTAATGATGTTCATAACATCATTCGATTCATACATATAAAGCTATCTTATTCGAAGGTTTAAACTTGTAATCACTAGAACATAGTTTAGTTAATTCTAAACTTGTTCGCAAATAAAAGTTAATACTTCTAACTTGACTTTTAAAATCAACTAAACACATTTTCTATATCTATATTATATACTAACTTAATGATTTAAAACCTGGAAACACGAAAAACACCATAAAATCGGATTTACGCCGTCGTAGTAACACCGCGGGCTGTTTTGGGTTAGTTAATTAAAAACTATGATAAACTTTGATTTAAAAGTTGTTATTTTGGGAAAATGATTTTTATTATGAACATGAAACTATATCCAAAAATTATGGTTAAACTCAAAGTGGAAGTATGTTTTCTAAAATGGTCATCTAGACGTCGTTCTTTCGACTGAAATGACTACCTTTACAAAAATGACTTGTAACTTATTTTTCCGACTATAAACCAATACTTTTTCTGTTTAGATTCATCAAATAGAGTTCAATATGAAACCATAGCAATTTGATTCACTCAAAACGGATTTAAAATGAAGAAGTTATGGGTAAAACAAGATTGGATAATTTTTCTCATTTTAGCTACGTGAAAATTGGTAACAAATATATTCCAACCATAACTTAATCAACTTGTATTGTATATTATGCAATCTTGAGATACCATAGACACGTATACAATGTTTCGACCTATCATGTCGACACATCTATATATATTTCAGAACAACCATATACACTCTATATGTGAATGTTGGAGTTAGCTATACAGGGTTGAGGTTGATTTCAAAATATATATAGTTTGAGTTGTGATCAATACTGAGATACGTATACACTGGGTCGTGAATTGATTCAAGATAATATTTATCGATTTATATCTGTACATCTAACTGTGGACAACTAGTTGTAGGTTATTAACGAGGACAGCTGACTTAATAAACTTAAAACATCAAAATATATTAAAAGTGTTGTAAATATATTTTGAACATACTTTGATATATATGTATATATTGTTATAGGTTAGTGAATCAACCAGTGGCTAAGTCTTACTTCCCGACGAAGTAAAAATCTGTGAAAGTGAGTTATAGTCCCACTTTTAAAATCTAATATTTTTGGGATGAGAATACATGCAGGTTTTAATAAATGATTTACAAAATAGACACAAGTACGTGAAACTACATTCTATGGTTGAATTATCGAAATCGAATATGCCCCTTTTTATTAAGTCTGTTAATCTAAGAATTAGGGAACAGACACCCTAATTGACGCGAATCCTAAAGATAGATCTATTGGGCCTAACAAACCCCATCCAAAGTACCGGATGCTTTAGTACTTCGAAATTTATATCATATCCGAAGGGTGTCCCGGAATGATGGGGATATTCTTATATATGCATCTTGTTAATGTCGGTTACCAGGTGTTCACAATATGAATGATTTTTATCTCTATGTATGGGATGTGTATTGAAATATGAAATCTTGTGGTCTATTGTTACGATTTGATATATATAGGTTAAACCTATAACTCACCAACATTTTTGTTGACGTTTAAAGCATGTTTATTCTCAGGTGAATACTAAGAGCTTCCGCTGTTGCATACTAAAATAAGGACAAAATTTGGAGTCCATGTTTGTATGATATTGTGTAAAAACTGCATTCAAGAAACTGATTTCGATGTAACATATTTGTATTGTAAACCATTATGTAATGGTCGTGTGTAAACAGGATATTTTAGATTATTATTATTTGATAATCTACGTAAAGCTTTTTAAACCTTTATTTATGAAATAAAGGTTATGGTTTGTTTTAAAAATGAATGCAGTCTTTGAAAAATGTCTCATATAGAGGTCAAAACCTCGCAACGAAATCAATTAATATGGAACGTTTTTAATCAATAAGAACGGGACATTTCAGTTGGTATCCGAGCGTTGGTCTTAGAGAACCAGAAAATTTGCATTAGTGTGTCTTATCGAGTTTGTTAGGATGCATTAGTGAGTCTGGACTTCGACCGTGTTTTCTTTAAAAATGATTGTTTAACATTTTTGTTGGAAACTATATATTATTAACATGTATATATATTATGTGATATATTAATCTCTTAACATGTTTGATATTGTGTGATAGATGTCTACCTCTAGCACAAATCCCATTGACTCACCTAATAATAACGAAGATTCGAATATATATTGGACTAATTCACAAGTTCCCGAAGAAGAACCGGAAGAAGAATCAGAACCGGAAGAAGAATCAGAACCGGAAGAGGAGGAACCGGAGGAGGAAATAGAACCGGTGGGGGAAATAATAAAACGGTTAAGTAAAAGAAAATCCTCAACCAACCGACCAAGGTTAATTATGGTCAATGGTGTTTCCGCCAAGGAAGCAAAATATTGGGAGGATTACCAATTCTCCGATGAATCGGATTCCGACGAGAATTCCGATGATGTTATAGAAATTACCCCAACTGAATTTAAAAAGGCAAAAGAAAATAATAAGGGAAAGGGCATAAAAATATAGAAATCTAATTCCAACCCCGATGAATTTTATATGTATCGTCAACCCCCGAAGCCCTTAAGTTGTAACAATGACCCGGGAACCTCTAAACCACCAGGTTTTTCTAAACCGTTGTGGAAAACGACAGCTCGTATTAGGGAAACATCATATATCCCTAAAAACTTGGCAAAACGAACCAAAACCAAAGAAGAAGAAACGAGCGAGTCAGAATAATATAGTTGTATTCGTGTGGTGTAATATATGTAATATAATGTGCTTATGCTTTATGATATATGTAAAAATTGCTTGTATTAATAAGTATTTTTTTATGAATCTAACTCTTGTCTATTTTACAGTATAAAAACACAAATTGGATAGACAACCCAATATTTTAAGAGACCTACCCGGAGACATGATTGATGAAATCTTGTCTAGAGTCGGTCAGAATTCTTCGGCACAACTATTTACGGCGAAATCAGTTTGTAAGACATTCGAAGAACGTTCCAAGAATGTCTTGGTTTATAAGAGACTTTCGTTTGAAAGATAGGGGATATCACATTGGGAAACCCATAAGTTACGATGTGTTTACTTTGACGCATATATTGCGGGGAACCCAAATGCTATTTTACGCAACGGGTTAAGAAATTATTTTGACTCAATGTATCCGAATATAGGACTTCTTGATTTAGAAAAAGCGGCTAACATACAACATAAAGAAGCATGCTATGCTTACGGGTTAGTAATGTTCGCTTCTCACCAAAGTGAGAAAAAGAACATCGGGCTACAACTATTAAACAAAACATTCCCACAAGTGACGGAGTCGGTAATTGGGGTAAGAAATGAGGTTTTTAGGTTATTACAAGACTGTTGGTCATTACGTAACCCACGTCCCTTTGACGACGTTACAACACGCTGTCTTATCAACGGCCATAACGGTTATGTTCCACAAGATCAAGGATGGGAAGTAGTCCTAGTAAAACCAGAATGCATGACTTGTTTCTGGACATATGAATTACGTGTCTTTATTGCCTTTGCTGAACGTCTTGTGTACTAGCTAGAATTATCTTCACAACTATCTTGTATCAAAGTTATTGTGTGCTATATTTCATGCTTTATGTAAAATAAGCGGTATTGTAAGTTTGTAAAATATTGTATAAAAGTTTGAACGCAAAATATTATTATAATCAGTTTTTCATATAGAATTGTAGTAGTTGAATTGTATATTAGCTACTAAGTATGAACTTAACGGGTAGGTACTACCCGAATTTAAACTTATAAAATGCTAATATGAAGAAAAAGCTTTTATAAATGAGTTCATATTATGCTACGAAATACTATTAACTACTCTTAATATTCTGTATGATTAACTTGTTCCATTTAACTATTTTGAAGGAAATGACACCGACTACTCAACACACCGTGAATATGAATGAAGAGGAATTCCGTACTTTTCTAGCTTCAAACATAGCCGCAGTATAGGCTGCGCTACATACCAACAATAACCTTGGATCTAGCAGTACAGGAAATCGTGTAGGATGCACCTACAAAGAATTCACTGCCTGCAAACCTTTGGAATTTGATGGAACCGAAGGACCGGTCGGATTAAAACGATGGACCGAGAAGGTCGAATCGGTGTTTGCCATAAGTAAGTGTACTGAAGAGGACAAAGTGAAGTATGCTACGCATACCTTCACAGGTTTCGCGTTAACATGGTGGAATACCTATCTAGAGGAAGTGGGACAAGATGATGCTTACGCACTACCGTGGTCAGCATTCAAGCACTTGATGAACGAGAAGTACCGTCCCAGAACCGAGGTCAATAAGCTCAAGACAGAACTTAGAGGGTTACGAACCCAAGGATTTGATATTACCACATACAAAAGACGATTCACAGAATTGTGCCTATTGTGTCCGAGAGCGTTCGAAGATGAGGAAGAGAAGATCGACGCGTTTGTGAAAGGATTACCGGAAAGAATCTAAGAAGATATAAGTTCACACGAGCCCGCCTCCATACAACAGGCATGTAGAATGGCTCACAAACTAGTGAACCAGATTGAGGAAAGAATTAAAGAACTGACGGCTGAAGAGGCCAATGTGAAGCAAGTCAAAAGAAAGTGGGAGGAAAACGGTGATAAGAATCACCAATACAACAACAACAACAGCAATTACAATAATAATCGCAACAATTATCCCAACAATCGCAACATCAATCGCAACTACAACAAACGGCCCAACAACAACAACAACAACAACAACTACAACAATCATCCCAACAACAATAACAACCGCAACAACAACAACAATCAGAAGCAGCTATGTCAAAGGTGTGAAAAGTATCACTCGGGGTTCTGCACCAAATTTTGCAACAAGTGTAAAAGAAATGGTCATAGCGCGACGAAGTGTGAGGTCTACGGACCAGGGGTTAACAGAACGAAAGGAACAAATGGTGTCGGAACGAGTAATGGCGGAGCAAGTAGTGTCAGAGCAAGTTATACCAATGTAGTTTGTTATAAATGTGGAAAATCGGGCCACATTATTAGAAATTGCCCGAACCAGGAGAACACGAATGGACAAGGCCGCGGAAGAGTTTTCAATATTAATGCGGCAGAGGCACAGGAAGACCCGGAGCTTGTTACGGGTACGTTTCTTATTGACAATAAATCTGCTTACGTTTTATTTGATTCGGGTGCGGATAGAAGCTATATGAGTAGAGATTTTTGTGCTAAATTAAGTTGTCCATTGAAGCCGTTGGATAGTAAATTTTTACTCGAATTAGCAAACGGTAAATTAATTTCAGCAGATAATATATGCCGGAATCGAGAAATTAAACTGGGTAGTGAAATATTTAAGATTGATTTGATACCAGTAGAGTTAGGGAGTTTTGATGTAATAGTTGGCATGGACTGGCTGAAGAAGGTGAAAGCAGAGATCGTATGTAAAAATGCAATTCGCATTGTACGAGAAGAAGGAGAACCCTTAATGGTGTACGGAGAAAAGGGCAACATGAAGCTACATCTTATTAGTAATTTGAATGCACAAAAACTAATAAGAAAAGTTTGCTATGCTGTTCTAGCACACGTCGAGAAAGTACAAACTGAAGAAAAGAGCATCAATGATGTTCCCGTCGCAAAAGAATTTCCCGATGTATTTCCGAAAGAATTACCGGGACTACCTCGACATCGATCTGTTGAATTTCAAATAGATCTTGTACCAGGAGCTGCACCAATAGCTCGTGCTCCTTATAGACTCGCACCCAGCGAGATGAAAGAACTGCAAAGCCAACTGCAAGAACTATTAGAACGTGGTTTCATTCGACCAAGCACATCACCATGGGGAGCTCCTGTTTTGTTTGTCAAGAAGAAGGATGGTACATTTAGGTTGTGTATTGACTACAGAGAGTTGAACAAACTTACCATCAAAAACCGTTATCCACTGTCGAGAATTGAGGACTTATTTGATCAACTACAAGGCTCGTCGGTTTATTCGAAGATCGATTTACGTTCTGGATATCATCAAATACGAGTAAAGGAGGATGATATTCCAAAAACTGCTTTTAGGACGCGTTATGGTCATTACGAGTTTATGGTTATGCCGTTTGGATTGACTAACGCACCAGCTGTGTTCATGGACCTTATGAACCGAGTGTGTGGGCCATATCTTGACAAGTTTGTCATTGTTTTCATCGATGACATACTTATTTACTCAAAGAATGATCAAGAGCACGAAGAACATTTGAGAAAAGTGCTAGAAGTATTGAGGAAAGAAAAACTGTACGCTAAGTTTTCAAAGTGTGCATTTTGGTTAGAAGAAGTTCAATTCTTCAGTCACATAGTGAACAAAGAAGGTATCCAGGTGGACCCGGCAAAGATCGAAACCGTTGAAAAGTGGGAAACCCCAAAAACTCCGAAGCATATACGTCAATTTTTAGGATTGGCTGGTTACTACAGAAGATTCATCCAAGATTTCTCCAAAATAGCAAAATCCTTGACTGCATTAACGCATAAAGGGAAGAAATTTGAATGGAAGAATGAACAAGAGAAGGCGTTTTAATTATTGAAGAAAAAGCTAACTACGGCACCTATATTGTCATTGCCTGAAGGGAATGATGATTTTGTGATTTATTGTGACGCATCAAAGCAAGGTCTCGGTTGTGTATTAATGCAACGGACGAAGGTGATTGCTTATGCGTCTAGACAATTGAAGATTCACGAGCAAAATTATACGACGCATGATTTGGAATTAGGCGCGGTTGTTTTTGCATTAAAGACTTGGAGGCACTACTTATATGGGGTCAAAAGTATTATATATACCGACCACAAAAGTCTTCAACACATATTTAATCAGAAACAACTGAATATGAGGCAGCGTAGGTGGATTGAATTGTTGAATGATTACGACTTTGAGATTCGTTACCACCCGGGGAAGGCAAATATGGTAGCCGACGCCTTGAGCAGAAAGGACAGAGAACCCATTCGAGTAAAATCTATGAATATAATGATTCACACTAACCTTACTACTCAAATAAAGGAGGCGCAACAAGGAGTTTTAAAAGAGGGAAATTTAAAGGATGAAATACCCAAAGGATCGGAGAAGCATCTTAATATTCGGGAAGACGGAACCCGGTATAGGGCTGAAAGAATTTGGGTACCAAAATTTAGAGATATGAGAGAAATGGTACTTAGAGAAGCTTATAAAACCAGATACTCAATACATCCTGGAACGGGGAAGATGTACAAGGATCTTAAGAAACATTTTTGGTGGCCAGGTATGAAAGCCGATATTGCTAAATATGTAGGAGAATGTTTGACGTGTTCTAAGGTCAAAGTTGAACATCAGAAACCATCAGGTCTACTACAACAACCTGAAATCCCGGAATGGAAATGGAAAAAACATTACCATGGATTTCATTACTAAATTGCTAAGGACTGCAAGTGGTTATGATACTATTTGGGTAATAGTTGATCGTCTCACCAAGTCAGCACACTTCCTGCCAATAAGAGAAGATGACAAGATGGAGAAGTTAGCACGACTGTATTTGAAGGAAGTCGTCTCCAGACATGGAATACCAATCTCTATTATCTCTGATAGGGATGGCAGATTTATTTCAAAATTCTGGCAGACATTACAGCAAGCATTGGGAACTCGTCTAGACATGAGTACTGCCTATCATCCACAAACTGATGGGCAGAGCGAAAGGACGATACAAATGCTTGAAGACATTCTACGAGCTTGTGTTATTGATTTCGGAAACAGTTGGGATCGACATCTACCGTTAGCAGAATTTTCCTACAACAACAGCTACCATTCAAGCATTGAGATGGCGCCGTTTGAAGCACTTTATGGTAGAAAGTGCAGGTCTCTGATTTGTTGGAGTGAAGTGGGGGATAGACAGATTACGGGTCCGGAGATAATACAAGAAACTACCGAGAAGATCATCCAAATTCAACAACGGTTGAAAACCGCCCAAAGTCGACAAAAGAGCTACGTTGACATTAAAAGAAAAGATATAGAATTTGAAATTGGAGAGATGGTCATGCTTAAAGTTGCACCTTGGAAAGGCGTTGTTCGATTTGGTAAACGAGGGAAATTAAATCCAAGGTATATTGGACCATTCAAGATTATTGATCGTGTCGGACCAGTAGCTTACCGACATGAATTACCTCAACAACTCGCGGCTGTACATAACACTTTCCACGTCTCAAATTTGAAGAAATGTTTTGCTAAAGAAGATCTCACTATTCCATTAGATGAAATCCAAATCAACGAAAAACTTCAATTCATCGAAGAACCCGTCGAAATAATGGATCGTGAGGTTAAAAGACTTAAGCAAAACAAGATACCAATTGTTAAAGTTCGATGGAATGCTCGTAGAGGACCCGAGTTCACTGGGAACGAGAAGATCAGATGAAGAAGAAATACCCGCATTTATTTCCAGAAGATACGTCAACACCTCCAACTGCTTAAAATTTCGGGATGAAATTTATTTAACGGGTAGGTACTGTAGTGACCCGAACTTTTCCATGTTTATACATATATTAAATGAAATTGTTATTTACATGATTAAGTGTTTCCAACATGTTAAGCAATCAAACTTGTTAAGACTTGATTAATTGAAATAGGTTTCATATAGACAATTGACCACCCAAGTTGACCGGTGATTCACGAACGTTAAAACTTGTAAAAACTATATGATGACATATATATGGATATATATATATAGTTAACATGATATTATGATAAGTAAACATATCATTAAGTATATTAACAATGAACTACATATGTAAAAACAAGACTACTAACTTAATGATTTTGAAACGAGACATATATGTAACGATTATCGTTGTAACGACATTTAATGTATATATATCATATTAAGAGATATTTATACATCATAATATCATGATAATATAATAATTTAAAATCTTATTTGATATTATAAACATTGGGTTAACAACACTTAACAAGATCGTTAACCTAAAGGTTTCAAAACAACACTTACATGTAACGACTAACGATGACTTAACAACTCAGTTAAAATGTATATACATGTAGTGTTTTAATATGTATTCATACACTTTTGAAAGACTTCAAGACACTTATCAAAATACTTCTACTTAACAAAAATGCTTACAATTACATCCTCGTTCAGTTTCATCAATAATTCTACTCGTATGCACCCGTATTCGTACTCGTACAATACACAGCTTTTAGATGTATGTACTATTGGTATATACACTCCAATGATCAGCTCTTAGCAGCCCATGTGAGTCACCTAACACATGTGGGAACCATCATTTGTCAACTAGCATGAAATATCTCATAAAATTACAAAATATGAGTAATCATTCATGACTTATTTACATGAAAACAAAATTACATATCCTTTATATCTAATCCATACACCAACGACCAAAAACACCTACAAACACTTTCATTCTTCAATTTCCTTCATATAATTAATCTCTCTCAAGTTCTATCTTCAAGTTCTAAGTGTTCTTCATAAATTCCAAAAGTTCTAGTTTCATAAAATCAAGAATACTTCCAAGATTGCAAGTTTACTTCCAAGTTTTCTAAATCCATTCCAAGTAATCATCCAAGATCAAGAAACCTTTGTTACTTACAGTAGGTTATCTTTCTAATATAAGGTAATAATCATATTCAAACTTTAATTCAATTTCTATAACTATAACAATCTTATTTTGAGTGGAAATCTTACTTGAAATTGTTTTCGTGTCATGATTCTGCTTCAAGAACTTTCAAGCCATCCAAGGATCCTTTGAAGCTAGATCTATTTTTTTCATTTCCAGTAGGTTTATCCAAGGAACTTGAGGTAGTAATGATGTTCATAACATCATTCGATTCATACATATAAAGCTATCTTATTCGAAGGTTTAAACTTGTAATCACTAGAACATAGTTTAGTTAATTCTAAACTTGTTCGCAAATAAAAGTTAATCCTTCTAACTTGACTTTTAAAATCAACTAAACACATGTTCTATATCTATATGATATGCTAACTTAATGATTTAAAACCTGGAAACACGAAAAATACCGTAAAATCGGATTTACGCCGTCGTAGTAACACCGCGGGCTGTTTTGGGTTAGTTAATTAAAAACTATGATAAACTTTGATTTAAAAGTTGTTATTCTGGGAAAATTATTTTTATTATGAACATGAAACTATATCCAAAAATTATGGTTAAACTCAAAGTGGAAGTATGTTTTCTAAAATGGTCATCTAGACGTCGTTCTTTCGACTAAAATGACTACCTTTACAAAAACGACTTGTAACTTATTTTTACGACTATAAACCTATACTTTTTATGTTTAGATTCATAAAATAGAGTTCAATATGAAACCATAGCAATTTGATTCACTCAAAACGGATTTAAAATGAAGAAGTTATGGGTAAAACAAGATTGGATAATTTTTCTCATTTTAGCTACGTGAAAATTGGTAACAAATCTATTCCAACCATAACTTAATCAACTTGTATTGTATATTATGTAATCTTGAGATACCATAGACTCGTATACAATGTTTCGACCTATCATGTCGACACATCTATATATATTTCGGAACAACCATAGACACTCTATATGTGAATGTTGGAGTTAGCTATACAGGGTTGAGGTTGATTCCAAAATATATATAGTTTGAGTTGTGATCAATACTGAGATACGTATACACTGGGTCATGGATTGATTCAAGATAATATTTATCTATTTATTTCTGTACATCTAACTGTGGACAACTAGTTGTAGGTTACTAACGAGGACAGCTGACTTAATAAACTTAAAACATCAAAATATATTAAAAGTGTTTTAAATATATTTTGAACATACTTTGATATATATGTATATATTGTTATAGGTTCGTGAATCAACCAGTGGCCAAGTCTTACTTCCCGACGAAGTAAAAATCTGTGAAAGTGAGTTATAGTCCCACTTTTAAAATCTAATATTTTTGGGATGAGAATACATGCAGGTTTTAATAAATGATTTACAAAATAGACACAAGTACGTGAAACTACATTCTATGGTTGAATTATCGAAATCGAATATGCTCCTTTTTATTAAGTCTGGTAATCTAAGAATTAGGGAACAGACACCCTAATTGACGCGAATCCTAAAGATAGATCTATTGGGCCTAACAAACCCCATCCAAAGTACCGGATGCTTTAGTACTTCGAAATTTATATCATATCCGAAGGGTGTCCCGGAATGATGGGGATATTCTTATATATGCATCTTGTTAATGTCGGTTACCAGGTGTTCACCATATGAATGATTTTTATCTCTATGTATGGGATGTGTATTGAAATATGAAATCTTGTGGTCTATTGTTACGATTTGATATATATATGTTAAACCTATAACTCACCAACATTTTTGTTGACGTTTAAAGCATGTTTATTCTCAGGTGAATACTAAGAGCTTCCGCTGTTGCATACTAAAATAAGTACAAGATTTGGAGTCCATATTTGTATGATATTGTGTAAAAACTGCATTCAAGAAACTGATTTCGATGTAACATATTTGTATTGTAAACCATTATGTAATGATCGTGTGTAAACAGGATATTTTAGATTATCATTATTTGATAATCTACGTAAAGCTTTTTAAACCTTTATTTATGAAATAAAGATTATGGTTTGTTTTAAAAATGAATGCAGTCTTTGAAAAACGTCTCATATAGAGGTCAAAACCTCGCAACGAAATCAATTAATATGGAACGTTTTTAATCAATAAGAACGGGACATTTCATAGAGGTCAAAACCTCACTATGAAATCAATGAATGATGTATTCGTCCAAAGGTATTTGGAAGGATCGTCACAGTTGGTATCAGAGCTTGAGGTCATAGGGAACCAGAATTTGCATTAGTGTGTTTAACTGGTAATAGTTAGGATGCATTAGTGAGTCTGGACTATGACCGTATCTGTTTTTACCGAGTTTTGCTTACCATTTATCGTCGAAAATTACTTGCTTATTATTCCTAAGTCTAGACACGTCTTACTGCATTTACTGCATAGATAGTGTACCGACAAAATTCATATCTTAGCATATCTGTTACTGTAAACTTTTCCTGACATCTTCCGAAAATTTCTCCGTAATTTACGGGATTTTGGTATTATATATACATATGTAAATTATGTATTGAAGAGTACCAATCTAAATTCTATAATCTATCTTATATCAAAAATCAATTCCCTGATTATACAAGATGGATCACGTATCTAGTTCAAATTCCTTAAATTCCGACAGCTATTCCGATATGGATATTCACCTGAACTCCGAAGACAGTGTAACCGGAATGGATCAACCAATTAGCCATCATCTATTCTGGATGAATTGGGGATGGGTTCGTAGCTTACTTAGTCATTGGAGACAAGAAGAAGGCGATCCCTTCCATCCACCACATTGCCCTCTTGGCGAAGAACCTGAAGCACTTACCGGCGAACCTGTTCGTAATACCATTTTCTCTCTCATTTCCAGAGTATCTAGTCATGATTATATACTATCTCACATTCTAAATCTTATTCATCCGCTCGTCCGAACCGACAATCATCCCGGTGTAGTAGAAGAAGTCAACGAGCTTCGTGCTCGAGTGGTGACTTTAGAGAATATGGTACAAAGGTTACAAGCACCAGCGGCATCACCAGCATCAACAGTATCACCATCATCAACGCCAACAGTATCATTACCACCACCAACAACAATATCCGCATTCCACACCTCAACATCACATTCTGTACCTCGAACATCAACGTCATACGCACCATAGATACCAAGAAATACCAACAATAACAAATGATGAAGTATTGCTTCATAACTTCATCGAAGAAATATTCTGCAAAGAATATGTAGTTTCTAAAAGTTTTAGAGATTATATATTCTAGTCCTAGTCGAAAACCAGATGAGATTAATATTATGTTAACTCATTAAATCCATGATTACATCTAAAGAAAATATCTATGTAGGTATATTTTCATAAAGATTGTAATTAAGAAAATTCTTTTGTACAAACTGTTAATGGTGAGAATATTTTAACGGGTAGGTAATACTCGATAGATATATAAATTCACAATTAATATGTTACATTCTTCGATTCTGATTCAACAAATCATCAACTATACTCACTAGTTTCACAACAAAATATATTATTTTATAAAAATCAAAACAACCATCCTCATCTAAATTTGATTACATATTTTGATTTTTACAAATCAAAATCCAAGTCAAGATTTAACAAAAGACATCATTCTTAGATTCCTACATCTTTCGAAGCTATACTTTGACTTCAAAACTATGCTAGAACATCATTTCTATTCATAGAACCCAGAAAAGTATTTGCATCATTCAAAATCCTAGAACATTATATGAATATTAATGATTACAATCTATGTTCAAACCCTTTGAAATTCCTGAAGACACTTCAAATAATGAATCAACGAGATGATGATCCAACCACATGTTAACCGCAGTCTTGTACCTGAAAAACCCTCGAAACCAAAGTCATAGTTTAACACGTATCCGTGTCAGATCCTTTGGCATTTATTAGCTAAAATAACTTTTCAATTCCTTCTAAAAATAGACAGCTTTGTCACAGCTCCAACAAACCAACTTCAATTGTTCATTCGAATAAGCCTTATTATAACGATTACCCATTCACCATTGTTACTGGAAAACCTTTCATATTCCACCACATTAGCAGTAAACTTATCAGCAACCATAATGATCTAGGATTTTCTGAAAAATTGTTATATTTATCAGAACCCTATCATTTACTCATCCGCATCTTGTAATGAGAATTGCCATACGACTCATCGAGAATTAGCAATCAGTATTTTGAATCTCGTAGCAATTTTATGCCAACAGTTATATATATACATATAACGTCTACCTCTAAGACTTACAGACTTTGAATGTGAAGTTTCTGAAAAAACACCTTAAATCGCGAACTAGTTCTCGAAATTTTAAAAAGTACTGATGAAGCAGCAAAAACTGTAAACGACCTTAACAGTAAAAAGTTTGATGATAAAGAATAGTGTGTTGGCAAAACTCAGAAAAAGAAAAGGTTTAGAACTAGAAAACGGATTAAGCAAAGTATGAAGGAGGCTGTGGATAAATCAAAGGATTCAGTATTTGCTGAAGCCATTAACGAATACCTTGCTTCTGAATCTAAACCCTTGCGGACAATATTCTTCATCATCCTCTGATATTAGAAATTCTAAGATATCATCGTATCTTTCATTATAAATATCCTCCATATTTCTGGAGATAATTCCATAATCATTCTTATCGGAAATCAATTTTCTCCTTATGATATATGTGTTACATCATAAAAGAAACTATTTTAGTTTCTAAATTCTGAAACCTTCGAGTTTAAAATATGAATATTTTTGAAGTGGTGTTGGGAGCTGAAGCATGAGTTAGTATAATATAATAACACTTGATCAACGTGATTATATTAAAGTAAGTCATGCTGAGTTTCTAAATGGAACGTGATGATTCACAGATCATAACGTCATCATGTACTATGTCATATGACTCTTGTATTCTAGTTAATCTCTAAAATATCAAGAAAATATTTCTTGATGATTCTGTCTTTTCCAGGGTATTCTGGTAATTTAACAAATCAAGATCGTGCCATTACCATTTTCTTCTTAGAACATTAACAATGTTCATTCCGAAATTCATATCTGCGAATTCTGGATCATTACAAGCAATGCTTAGTCACAAGAAGAAGAAACGAAGGGACAAAACTCCGAAATAGAAATTGGGGTATAAATTGCAGCAAATAAAAGAAAGCATTAACTGGGGATGACAATAATTATAGAAGACAGAAGCAGGAACTTTGAAATATAAGGGAGAATATAAAGCCCGGTATCAATACATAAATTACAAACCGTGTATATCAATGTTTATCGCAACATAAAGACACGGGAGAATTAAAAACATTATAACCCCAAGAGCAAAGTAGAAGTAAGCAGATTCCTCCGGTGGTAGATGAAAAAGAAGAATGATAAATATGAAAGTTAGGAGTATATCAAGAATCAGAACTGGATGAAGCATTTTTCACAATCTTTTGAAAATAGGAAATGAGGAAGAAGATGTAAGAGTGATGAAAATAATGAAACGGAAGAGGTCAATTTATAGCGAAATATCAAACATAGCAATCAAGGCAAATTATGCATTTAATCAAAAGAAATCTTAATTTCCTTAAATTTTGAAGAATCAAATCTTATTTAGATTATGAAGATTTTTTATTCCTTAAATTACGGAAATCAATCGTTAATACGTCAAGAGTTAAGACGAATCTCTATTCTTCATTTCACTCTTTTACAATAACTTCTCTCATACGCTTCGAATAATCGGATTGTTTTATCCATATTATTCAACGGTGATAAAACTCTATTTATCAACACATATACGGCATGAAAATGATTTTATTGTTAGTCATGACGACCTCACTCAAATTTCGGGACGAAATTTCTTTAACGGGTAGGTACTGTGATGACCCGGAAATTTCTGACCAGATTTAAACTTAATCTTTGTATGATTAATATTTCCGACGCGATAAGCAAAGTCTGTAAAACTAAATCTCAAAATTTTTGAACTGCTTTCATATATTCAAATACCTTTAGGTTGTTCTCGATGATTCGCGAACAATTATATGTATATAGACACATATATATACTATAACTTGAAAACGTAACAATGTATTAATTGTTTGATACCGTTTATTAAAATTATTGGTTTAAATATTTATTTGAGTATATATGATAAGTTGGAATATTAATTGTATGAATAACTTGCGACGTATATTTAAAACGTGTTTATGAATGTTGAAAATATATATTAACTTGGTCATAAAACAATTTGTTATTATATATATTAACAAATAGCGAGACAATAATTTATAGAAGTAAATGACCAAAACACTCGAAAGTTTAAGATACACTTTGAATGATATAGTTTATTGATAATTTAAGACTATATTTTGACAAAGGTACGAGTCACAAAACGTAAATTGCAAGTTTTCTAAGCGTATAAAAATGCATTCGAGAAACCGGAACCGGGACATAAGTCGAGTGACATCGTACGAGTCATCGAAACGAAAATTACAAGTTAACTATGCACATGAATTTAATATAATATATAATTAATTATTTAAATTATATATATTATATATATTATATTTAAATATGTCGATGAACTAGCAAACAAAAACATTTTGAGCTGGATCAGGCGGCTATGAGATCGCATGGCAAATACACTAAAAACCCATGCGATCGCATGGGCATCAGATTCCAAAAATTTTTCTATAAAAGGCCAGTTTCTGCTCGAGTTTTTTTTACACATATACTACTCCCTCTGTATTATTATTATTATTATTATTATTATTATTATTATTATTATTATTATTATTATTATTATTATTAAGATTAATATTATCATTAATCTTATTATTATTAGTATTATACATAAAATACTACGACGAGGTTATGAGCTTGTCACTTTCAAAATGGGTTTTCAAGCAGGATAGAGCTAAGGAAACTATGAGTTATTGTTGAGTCCCCAAAATAATTAAGGATTTAATTATGACAAAACTGTAATTTATTTGCACTAAAGTGTTATGTGCAGTCAGCACAAGTTTGTTCATGTATAGACAGCAGATGTAGCTATGTCGAGTGTTTAGTTTGCTGCTCAGTCTACTAGCACAAGGTAGACAGTGTTCTTCAATCAGCACAGGATGTGTACTCAGCAAATCAAGAACATGAAGTGGCTCAGCAATGAAGAACCAGCACAGCTGGAATGCAGCTCACTACCCAAGACAGCTATGCTCCATTATAAGCATAGTAGTTTTCCCGAGTGGTCTACATCAATGGTACTATTCAACAGAAGTCAAAGACAAAGTTGAACAGAAAAGGACACGCGTCGGCGGCTGACAAGTGACCTTACAAGACCACGTGGGAATGCAGAAGGATAACGCATGTGCAGACATGGGTTATACTTTGTCATCACCTAGGGAACACAACATTCTATTTCTTTAATCAAATAGTGGTGCCAAACCGAATTGGGGTGTTCCTGCAAATAGCTACCAAAGAGGAAAGAAGAGAGCATGCTCTCTGATATAGTTGTCTCCACAAGTACAGATATCCTATGTACCAGTGGACAATAGAACCATTACACGGTTAATAGGACTACTATATATTGTTGTATCCACTATTGTTACAACCAGTGGTGTGGGTTTATTTTATAGAGTCAAAACGTGTAATAGTTGTTAGTTTACCTCTTAGCTATAATCTAGGTAATCTGTATCAACCAACTATCATTCCGCCAAGGATAGTTGTGATTCTTTGTGATTCAATCAATAAAGAATAACTGTTGAAAATTACCTGTGACTCTATTTATTTGCATGATTGAATACTAATCGAGTTTAACTTTTAGTTAATTGAAAAGAAATTGTATTCACCCCCCTCTACAATACTCCTGTTGTTATCGAGGAACCAACAACTGGTATCAGAGCTTCAGTCTTGATAATTAATATCTTGGATCTGAATTCTCTCATGGCTGCATATACTAATACAGCTTACCTTGAAAATGGCTCATCTAATAGACCACCCAAATTTGATGAAGATGAGTATGAAACTTGGAAGGCAAGATTCATGCTTCACCTTGAGTCTATTGACCCACTTATGCCTGGTATCGCCACAGATGGTCCATTTGTGCCTAATGAGACTATTGGTAGTGCACCAGCTACAGCTGACACTCCTGCTGTTCCTGGCAGAGAGGTTATTCTCACTCCTTCTAGATAGGATGCTGAGGATAAACGTCGTGTTGGACTTGACCCTAAGATCAGAACCTTGTTAGCTATAACTTTGCCTAACCCACTGTTCAAACTGATTAAGGGAAAAGAAAATGCCAAGCTTATGTTGGACTATCTAGATGTTACCTATGAGGGTATGGGTTAGGCAGAACAGAATGATTGCTTTAAAATGAGAATATGAAATGTTCTTTGCCTACAAAAACGAAACCCTTAAGCAAACCTTCATTAGGTTTAACTCCTTGATTGCTGACCTGATCACTCTGAATGTCACCTATACTAAGTTTGAACAAGTTAACAAATTCATAGATTCACTGCCCACTAAATGGAAATCTGTTACTGACCCCTTAAGAACCACTCAGACCCTAAAGAACTTTAACATGTCTTCTCTCTACAGTTCACTTTGGAACCATGAGAAGACAGAGGCTAAATTTGAACTTAACTTGAAAGAAAACTTTAGGTCTTCCCCCACCACTTCAAAATATTATAAGACAGATGATACTGCTCTTATTGCTGCTGCTAAAAAGAAAGTTCAAAAGACTTTACTGGTTCAAAAGTTGCTGGCAGAAGAAGAGTCAGCTGGGAGTGATGTGGATAGTGGTACTGAGTCTGAAGAAAGCAGTGATGACGAAAGTGATGCAGAAGGGTTTGCTAAAGGTATGACTTTGCTGGCTAGGCAGTTCAAAAGGTTCAATCGTAATAGAACCAGCAAGTCATACAAATGGAGTAAGAAACCGAGTGCTAGGTATAGCAGCAAGTCAGTCAAGGGTCCTAAATCTGAGTGTTATAATTGTGGAAAGGTTGGATATTTTGCTGCTGAATGCATGTCCAGGAAACCTTCAACTTCACATGCTAACTCTTTCTCAAAAGCTGACAAGTACAAAAACAAGTACAAAGCTATGAAAGCTCAGATGAAGGAAAGTGCTAAGACTGATAAGAAGGGTAAAAAGCCAGAAAAGGTTCTAGTTGCTGAGCATCATGATTGGGATGAAACCAGTTCGTCGACTTCCTCTGATTGTGATACTGATGATGATGGTGCTGGTTATGCTCCAGAAAAGAAGCTGTGTTTAATGGCCAAGGAGGTCAAGGAGTCTGATGAGGATGATAGTGGTAGCAAGTTTTTAGCTGATATGAGGGAAGCTGATCAGAAAAGAGATTCTCTTCAATGAAAAACTGAATTGATGTATAAGGTTGATAATTTTCGAACTTATACTGATGATGAAAAGGCCGAAATGTTTAACTACCTAAGAGTTGACTTATGTAGAGGCAGCAAACGTGAAGAAGTTTTGATATCAGACAACAAATCTTTAAATGAGAAACTTAAATGCAAAAATGATGAAGTTAAAATCTTAAAAGATGATATTTCAAAACTCGAAAAACAAAATTTTGCTTTAAGGTCTCTTCACGTTGAGGCAGCAGAAGTCAAGAACCAGCTGGATAATCTTAAAAAGGTTGTCGCTTCATGGTGTACATCTGCTCAATGCACAGCAAAGTGTGTTAACGAGCAGGTGCCTGCCCAAGTTGAAGCTTTCTTTGCTGGTGACTATGCTGCTGCTGCTGCTATTGCAGAGGTTACTTTCATGGACCCAATTCTTGAAACAGATCCTGAAGCTGTCTTGCCAAATACTTTTACCAAGATAGTTAAAGGTAAAAAGGTCTTGACAAATATTTTTGTTAGACCTGCTACTGTGTCCCCACCACCTGCCATGAAAGAAATTTTGGAGGATGAGGTTAGAGCAAGAGAAGCCAGTACCTCAATTGATGAGACTACTGACCCCTCAATCATCTACTATATGACTCCAAAAGAAAGACGTATCAAAAGGGAAATCACTGAAAATAATCTTAGAAAAGTTAAATCTACTGATTCCCCTTCGTGTTCGAGTTCCAATTGTACTGAGCCAGCTGATGACAAACTTACTGGTCAACCAGTAGCTGCAGACAAGCCAGTCAAACGTAATACTGGCAAGTCCAAGGCAGCAGGAAAAACATCTTCTAGTTCATCAGCTTCAGTAGACAAGCCAGTAACTTCCCACGCTGGCTCGTCAAATGATAAAGGCAAAGCAATATGTCATGACTATGGTACTGGTTCCAAGAAGAAAGTTGCCCTTAAGGGAAAAGCAAAAGTGCACTCGAATGAAGAGTTGTCTATCACTGAGATTATGACAGTCAAGCTTGACCAGCTTATTGAGGCAGTAACCAAACATCGCCCCGAACCCCTTTACAATGTGTATGACCCATCACCGATACCAAATGTGAGAAAATCCTACAAATGTGGCAGCAAGTTTCACTTAGCCAACCGGTGTCCTTTTACCCCAACCCCGTCTGTTGATGCTTCTTCAAGCAAACCAGCAGACAGGAAGAGATCATCAAAGATGACCCTTCCAGAACCCATTCTTGGATGGGTTCCCAAAAAGAACTAATCTCTTAGCTACTGTGCAGGGCATTCAAAACAAGCAAATCTGGTATCTCGATAGTGGATGTTCGAGACATATGACCGGATGTAAGTCCCTGCTAATGGACTATCAAAAAAAAGATGGTCCAGTTGTTTCGTATGGAGATAATTCGTTGGGTTACACAAAGGGTTTTGGTACTTTGACTAATGGAAATGTCACATTCTCAAATGTTGCATATGTAGTTGGTGTGATGACCCGAGAATTTACGACCAAATTTAAACCTGAATCTTATTTGATCTCGATACGATAAGCAAAGTTTGTAATGTTGAGTCTAAAAAAATTTTGAACTGTGTTTCATATATTCAATTGACCTTCGACCATTCCCGACGATTCACGAACAATGGTGTGTAATTAAATATGTAAATAAAAATGAAAGTATACATATAATAATAAATATAAATAGTACAATATAATTTAATCATTTGAATTAAATATGTAAAATAATATACCAAATAATAATGTAGTTATTAGAATAAAGATATATATATATATAGACATAATTAATATGATATGTATACTAGAATATAAATATAAAAGAAAGGTATAAATATTATATGATTAATAATATGTAGTGTTAACATATTAATTATAACTGCAAATTAAAATACTATTAATGTTATTACTTTTATTAAATTAGATATTGTTAACCATATCAATATTAATAATACTATCATATATATAACATATAGATATGAGGTTTAATATGTAAAAATTATCATCATTACTAATAACGTTAATAATAGCATAATTAGCATTATTATGAGTATCATTAATAATATTATTATTATTCTTGTAATTATAATTAAGATTACTAAACTTATCTCTTAATTTAAAATTTCTATTAGCTTTATTATTAATACTATCATATCAATATTTGCAATTACACTGTAACAATTGATATTATTATAAATGATAAAATTAATTCTATTATTATTAGTATTAGATTTTTTTTTATTTTCATAATTATAATTATGATCATTACTATTATTAGAAAATAATACATTATATGATCATTAACATTAGAAGTATTATTATTATTATTATTATTATCATTTGATTATTATTAAGTACCATTATTTATCATTATTATTATTAGTTGTATGTTATTATTATTAATAATATTAATATTATTATTAATATATTTATTTAATTATTAAAATTAATGTTTTATATATGGTAACAGATATATATGTACGCGTGAATGATTGGTTATCACCAATTTTTTTTTTATTTCTTCTTTATCTCTTTCTGTGTTTTCTTCTTCACCCGTGAGCAACTTCAATCAACCCTACAATACGTTCTTTGTGTTATTTTTTTTTTTTGTTTATCGTTGCATCAATCATAACACTTCACACTTTATTTATCTGATGTATTCCAAAAGAAAATCGAACTGAGTTTATATTTTTTTATTTACTCGATACCTCTGTATAACTTTTTGATTAATTTTCAAAATCGAGATTTTTTTTAAAATCTAAAAATGCAGAAGTGTCCTAAATCATGTCGTTAATGTTTCCCCAAATTCTCAAGTTCTAATTCGTTAAATCGAACTCGAATTTGATGAGTCAAATTTCGAATTTAAAAAGTCAGCAAATCTTTTGGGATCGAATTCGAATTCGTGTTTTGGATTTAAGTCAAATTGTCGATTCCATTAGTTTTTAGGATTGAATTGAAATGTAATTCATGTTATAAGTTTTGTTGAATACGTACTCTATAATCGAAATCATTTTTTTTTTTTGTGAAATAAACAGCGACGGGGCAGGGGTCTTTTTTTTTAAATTTAATTTTTTTTTTTCGTTTTATGGATTCGAACAAACACATTTTTTTCCTCTGATTGTTTAAACATAAACCAAATTGGTGTTTTGTTGATATAGAGATAATATCTCTGGTTTAATCTTGATCTTATAAAGAAGAAGAAGGAGCCAGGAAAGAAGTTGGGTTAAATTGAAATGGGTAGAAAGATTAGACAGAAAAGAGCCGCAGCTCAAATGGTTAAAGGGGTGAGAGCGTGAGCGAGAGGTCTTGGATTCGAGCCCGGCTTTGGGCATTTCTTTTATTGAAAGTCTTATGAGGTAGTCATCTTTTTACTTATTATTATTATTATTATTATTATTATTATTATTATTATTATTATTATTATTATTATTATTATTATTATTATTATCATTATCATTATTATTATTATTATTATTATTATTATCATTATTATTATTATTATTATTATTATTATTATTATTATTATTATTGTTATTGTTATTATTATTGTCTTATTATTATTAGTATTTATTATTAATATGACAATTGTTATTAATTATAATATTTAGAAGTATCCTTATTACTTTTATGAGAATAATAAAATTTAGAATTAGATCATTAAAAATTAAGACTTGCATCGTTTTAAAATTATTGGTATTATTGTTATTATTACTAGAATTATTATTAGTTATCATATATCATTATTATTATTATAATTATAATTATAACTAAGAACATTGTTAATACTACTATTATTATTACATTTATTAACTACTAATAAATGTATTATCATTATTATCATTATGTTAACATAAAGACTATGATTAATATTATTATTATTTTGATTAAGTAACGTCATTAAGTATTAACAACATCATTATTAGTATTATTATTAATAACATTATTATCAGTATTATCAATAGTAATTCATTAGTATTATCAGAAACTAACTTTTAAATAGATAAATACTTTGTACATAAAATACATCTATTATATATATATTATAATTATATCAATATTTTACATAACTATATATATATATCAAACCTATAAATATTATCTATATAAATACTTATAAATAACAAACTTTTGATTTTTAAAATAACACTAAACAATTATGTATATGTATATGGATATGGATATATATAACTACATAAATCTTAATCATTTGGAATATATACACAAGTTAAATTTATATTATATAAATTAAAATATAACAAATAAATTTGTTCGATTACAATTATGTGTATTAATAAATATACAAATGATATAGGTTCGTGAATCCGAGGCCAACCTTACCTTTGTCCATTGTCGTTATATGTATTTTTACTACATTAGGTGAGTTTCATTTGCTCCCTTTTACTCTTTACATTTTTGGGACTGAGAATACATGCGCTGTTTTTATAACTGTTTTACGAAATAGACACAAGTAATTGAAACTACATTATATGGTTGAATGATCGAAATCGAATATGCCCCTTTTTATTAAGTCTGGTAATCTAAAAATTAGGGAACAGACACCCTAATTGACGCGAACTCTAAAGATAGATCTATCGGGCCCAACAAGCCCCATCCAAAGTATCGGATGTTTTAGTACTTTGAAATTTATATCATGTCCGAAGGAGGATCCCAGAATGATGGGGATATTCTTATATGTATATTGTGAATGTCAGTTACCAGGTGTTCAATCCATATGAATGATATTTTTGTCTCTATGCATGGGACGTATGTTTATGAGAAATGGAATTATGAAATCTTGTGGTCTATTAAAATTATGAAATGATTATTTATTGTTAAACTAATGAACTCACCAACCTTTTAGTTGACACTTTAAAGCATGTTTACTCTCAGGTACGAAAGAAATCTTCCGCTGTGCATTTGCTCATTTAGAGATATTACTTGGAGTCATTCATGTCATATTTCAAAAGACGTTGCATTCGAGTCGTCAAGTTCATCAGAATTATTATTAAGTCAATTATAGTTAGATATACTATGAAATGGTATGCATGCTGTCAATTTTCGATGTAATGAAAGATTGTATTTTCAAAAACGAATGCAATGTTTGTAATATGTATCATATAGAGGTCAAGTACCTCGTGATGTAATCAACTGTTGTGAATCGTTTATAATCGATATGGACTTCATCCGGATGGATTAGGACGGGTCCCTTCATTTGGTATCAGAGCGGTGGTCTTAGCGAACCAAGTCTGCATTAGTGTGTCTAACTGATAAGTCGTTAGGATGCATTAGTGAGTCTGGACTTCGACCGTGTCTGCATGTCAAAAGTTTTGCTTATCATTTTGTGTCAAAAATTACCTGCTTATCATTCTTAGAGAATCACTTGCTTATCATTCTTAGTCTAGACACGTTTTACCGCATTGACTGCATGAATAGTGTATAGACAAAAATTCATATCTTAGCGTATCTGCTACTTCATATCTTAGCGTATCTGTTACTGTAACTTTCCCTGACAACTTTCGTAGATTCTTCCGTAACTTATGGGATTTTAGTATTATATATGCATATGTATATTATATATTGCAGGGTGTCACGACCCGGAAAATTCCGACTAATTTTAAACCAAACTCTCGATACGATATTATATTTTTAACACGATAAGTAAAATCTGTTAGGTTGAATCTCAAAAATTTTGAACTGTTTCATATATGCAATTACCCTTCGACTGCTCTCAACGATTTACGAACCTTTAATTGTAACCAGAAAGGTATGTATAGATAAATATATGTGTAAATAGTTATACATAATAAATTAAATATATTAATAAATTATTATGTGATCTAGTTATTATGAAATTAATTTAAAACTAAAACCTGTTATTTTGAATGCATATAGTATATTAAATATAAAGGAGTCGAACATAATGAATCAACGATAACAAAATATTAAACGTATAGTATTATATTATGAGTTTATATATTCAAAATATATCTAATTAATATACTATGATATTTAAAACATAATAGCTTGAGTTACACATAATCTCTATACATAATTGTTACTACAAGTATATTATTAAAATGAATAAATATTATAGATAATATAAATATTAAATGTTATATAATTGATGATATATAAAATTAATATATGTAATTACAAATCAAAATATAGTTACTATATTAATAATGATATTATTACTTTCCTTAAAATAAATACTACTATTTTTATTGATATCAGTATTATTTATATTATTATATAAAATAAAGATGTAAAATTTGATACATGAAATATGTTATATCTTTATTATTACTAGTATTATGAATATTATTATTTCTAAAATATAATATATAGATATATATGAAAGTTTGATATGAACAAGTTGTATATTATTATTTCCATTATTATTATTATTAGTATTTTCTACTATTATTCAGTATTATTAAAATAACTACTATTAATTAGTATTATTAATGACATTATCATTATAATTAATAGTAAAGTTATGATTTTTATTAATATTATGATTAATATTATTATTAAAATTTACAAATTTTATCACTAGTGACATACTATCATTATTTTTATCCACATTATTATCATTATTCATATAACTATTAACATTATTATTAATTATTATTATTATTATTATTATTATTATTATTATTATTATTATTATTATTATTATTATTATTATTATTATTATTATTATTATCATTATTATTTAAATATTGATATAATTATTACTCATTAAAATAAATTACATAAAAATAAATATTTCAGTAACAGACAGAATTGCTGGATGAATTTATCTGTTTGTTTTCTTCCCTTGATTCCTTATTCACGAACTTCCTGTCCCCTATCTTGCTAAACGTCAATTTCACAAAATCAATTAAGATCTAAATAACTGTTAAATCATGTATGTGCTTGTGATATAAATATCCACTTCTGTAATTCATGAATGGAAAATGAAATTTTATAAAATAAAAAAAAACCTGAAGTCGAACTCTGTTTTTGAGTTATTTAAACAACAACTCGATTTCAAAGTTAATTTAAAAATATAATAATGCAGATTAGTTAGGTTTAATCTCATTAAACTTTCTGCAGAGTTTCACACATCAATTTTACCTATCGAATCCAAATTTAGCGAGTCAAATCTTTGAATTAAAAGTCAACAGGTTGTTCTTCTTTAAAATTTGAATTCATTTAAATGTTTTAATTGAAATTAACGGCTCAGAAAGTTTTTATGATGGATTTAGAACATCTTTCATGATATAATCATAGTCTGAAACACCCTTAAATTTCGAAATTGGTTTTGAGTTGTCAAATGTTCATCAGCGAATTACATGTTGAGCTTATTTTCTGTTTTCAATTAATTTAAACGATCTATAAGGGTTCTATAGAAGTTGTAAATTCTAAAAATTAACTAGTAAATCATTTTGTTGTTTGTTTTCGACCTCTGGACAAGTGTTTTCGAATTTGGAGAATAAAGGGAAACAGATAGGCGATTGATAAATATATTTTGAATATAATACATTTGAGAAAAATAGAACTGGTACCATGGTCGAGTGTGTTGGTGTTTGAGCGGGAGTTCATGGGTTCGAGCCTGGGCAAGGGCTGTTTTTTTTGGAAATTCATTCACTTGAGGTAGTCACATGTTCTTTTATTATTATTATGATTGTTATTATAATTATTGATTTTTATTATTATTATTATTATTATTATTATTATTATTATTATTATTATTATTATTATTATTATTATTATTATTATTATTATTATTGTTATTGATTAATATTGTTATTATTAGTATTATTATTGGTATTATTATCAAGTATTATGAATGTCATCTATTAGCATTATAATTATGATTCATCACCTATTAATAGTTTTATGAATATGTAGGTATAACTACTGTTAATATTATTATTCTTAATATTATCATTAGCATTATTATATGTATTACTAAAAACATAATTTCTATCACTTTAGTATTATTATCACTAGTATGATTAAAATTATTATTATTGTTATTTTATAAATATTAGAACTATTGTTATTATCATAAGTATTATTAATAATAGTATCATTTTCATTAAAATGATTATCATTAACAAGTATAATTATTATTAAAAATTAATATAATTATTACTAAAAGTATCATAACTTTAAATCTATTTTTTTATAAAAACTATTATTAATACTATCATTAATATTATTAGTACTATGAAAATTATAATTTTTATCTGTATAATTGTTCTAGTGTTATTATAACTAGCATTTGGTAGACAAAAGAGTAAATACATAAAATTATATTTAATATATAACTTAACTATATTAGTATACAAAATGAATACACTTAATTAAATAATGAAATGTATATAAGTTATTAACATAAAAGAAGTATATCACTAATAATAAATACATATATATTTGTTCGATTACAATTATGTATATTAATAAATATACAAATGATATAGGTTCATGAATCCGAGGCCAACCTTACACTTGTTCATTGATGTTATATGTATTTTTACTACAAAATACTGTATGGTGAGTTTCATTTGCTCCCTTTTTAATTGCTTTTGCAATATATATTTTTGGGCTGAGAAAACATGCGCTGCTTTTATAAATGTTTACGAAATAGACACAAGTACTTAAAAATATATTCTACGTTGAGTTGTACCACTGGCATACTTCCCTGTAGCTTGGTAACTACTATTTACATGTGGTATTGTAAACGCGAATCCTGTTGATAGATCTATCGGGCCTGACAACCCCAACCGGACTGGACGACCAGTATTCAACGGTTGCACAGTACTTCGTTTCGTTACTACACTTGGTACAGTGTAGGGAGATTTCATAATAAAGGGAATATGCGACGTTGATTAAATGTTAACTATGGTTACCAAGTGCTCAACCACTTAGAATGCTTTACATACACTTGCGAGTGTATTATGTTTATGATTATGAAATCTTGTGGTCTATTAACATATGGAAATGATTATTATGATAAACCTATGAACTCACCAACCTTTTGGTTGACACTTTTAAGCATGTTTATTCTCAGGTATTAAAGAAATCTTCCGCTGTGCATTAGCTCATTTTAAGGATATTACTTGGAGTCATTCATGGCATATTTAGATCAGTACTTAGCAATGGGACCAAATGATGAAGACTTCGTCCAGGTGGATAAGGACGGGTCCTTTCAGTTGGTATTAGAGCGTTGGTCTTAGATAACCAGGTCTTGCATTAGTGTGTTTAACTGATAGTTGTTAGGATGCATTAGCGAGTCTGGACTTCGACCTTAGCTGCATATTATAAGTATTGTTTATCATTCCTAGTGGAAAATTACCTGCTTATCATTCCTAAGTCTAGACACGACTTCCTGCACTTATTTGATAGATAGTGTACAAATAAATTCATATCTTAGCGTATCTGTTACTGTAGACTTTATCTGACACGTTTCCTTAATTCTCTCCATAATCTACGAGATCTTCTGTACTATACATAGATATTCTAAGTAATTAGAATATCATCCGATATCCGAAATTCATTTCATACCAAAAACTCTTTATCTAACCGAGCAAAATGGAACTCACCACTAGTTCAAGCCTCTCGGATTCCGATATGGAGTCCCACTCCAGCTCCAAAAGCAGCGTCACCAGAATGAATCAACCAATCATACATCCCCAATTCATCTGATGGGTTCGTAGTCGACATAACCAATGGAGACAAGAAGAACGCGATCCTTTTCACCCACCAACCTGCACCCTCGGCGAAGAACCCGAAACACTTACCGGCGAACCTGTTCGAAACACCATTTCCACCTTCAGTTCCCGAATATCTTGCCACGATTATATTCTGTCCACAATTCTAAACCTTATTCACTCGCTCGCTCCTACCGACAATCATCCTGGAGTAAGAAGTCAACGAACTTCGCGCTCGAGTTGTAGCTTTGGAGAATATGGTGCAAAGTTTACAAGCACCAGCAGCATCACCGACACCAATAGTACCACCAGCATCGGCACCAGTATCACCAATAACACAAGCCTCAACATCACACACCTCAATATCACCATCTGTACTTCAAGTATGATCTCCGTTCTACATATCATTCTACATCGATTACCTTCGATCTACGTATCGTTCTACCTCATTAATCTTCGTTCGACATGACGATTATGTAATCTCTAATGTTTTAGAGATCATGTAATCTAGTACTAGCGATAAATCAAATAAGTTTAATATCTTATTGACTCATTAAATTCATGATTACATCTGAAGAAAATATATATGTAAGTATATTTTCATAAAGATTGTAATTAAAAATTCTTTTGTACAAACTGTTAATGATGAAAATATTTTAACGTATAGGTAATACTCGAGGAATATTTATATTTCACATTAATAAGTTACACTGTACATTCTTCGAATCTGATTCAACGGTTATTTACTATCCTATTTACATCCACCGATATACGTATCTGTTCACCACAGAATCCATTTTCGTTCAATTTCATATTCGGATTTTTACCTATCAAAATTCAACAAGTGGCGTAATGAAGAAAACATCGGACAAAGTAAAATTTGTTAGAAACAAACGAACTAACTAATTGAAATATTGTTAAGAATCCACGCTAACTGTTCCTAGCTAACTGTTCCTAGCTAACTGGTTACATTTTATTTATCGCAATTTAATTATCGCAATTTACATTCTCGTAATTTTATTTATCGTCATTTAATTTCTGTATTTATTTTACGCACTTTAAATAACGGGACACGTATACAAGGTTTCGACATATCATATTGACCCATCTATATATTTATCTTGGAACAACCATAGACACTCTATATGCAAATGACGGAGTTAGCTATACAGGGTTGAGGTTGATTCCAAAATATATATATAGTTTGAGTTGTGATCAATACTGAGACCGGTACACGGGTCATGATACGTATTAATTAATTCGAATGTTATATATTAAACTATATATGAATTATTGAATTGCTAACTGTGGACTTTGAACTAAGGACTATCAACAGTGGACAATTAAAATGAATTAAAATATTGATTATAACATATGAAATTAAACAATTCTTCAAGTTTGCCACTTGATTTCATCTTAAACCTCATTTGAATCTTGACGATTCCAATCCATGTTCAAATCTTTCATGATTCTTGAAAACACCTCGATCGAGAGGATGAACCAGCCGCACTTTATCTACGGAAGAAAAGATTGATGCATATAGTTATGCACCTGAAAAACTCTCGGAATCTGAGTAAACGTTTAACACGTAGCTGTGCTAATTCCTTTAGTGTTATTATTCCCCAAAATAACAATGCAATTCCTTTCCAAATTAGCCAAATTTTGTCACAGCTCCAGCAAGTCAACTTCGACTTTTCGTTCGCATCAACCTTATTATAACTTTGATATATATGTTTGCCACTGTTATTGTTACCGAGAAACCTTTTATATTCCATCATATTACCAGCAGACGTAGCAGCAACCTCGTTGCTCCTTGGCTTAAATCTCTCCGACAAATCACAATATTTATCTACTGAAGTCTTATCGACATCTTGTAGCGATGGTTGCCATACCAAATACCGGGAAGCATTAATCATTAACTCTCGAGTTTCGCAGTGTTCCAACGTCAACAGTTATATATATAACGTATATCTTCTGGACCGATGAATTTTAATTCGGAATCTCTGAATTTCCTAAAAAACCCTCTAGCTTACAAATCAGATCTCTGAGTTCTGAAAATGCTAATGAAGCAGCAAAAGTTGTAAATGGTCTTAATGGCCAAAAGTTTGATGATAAAGAATGGAGTGTTTGAAACACTCCATAGAAAATTGGTACTGGAAAGCGAATTATGAAAACTATGAAGGAAGCTGTGGAAAAATCACCAGGACTAAACCTGTACTTAAAGAATCCAGATGATGTTGTGTCTGATGGAATCTTTAGCGAATACCTTACCCCTTACTTATTCTAAATCCTTGCGGACAAATTTCTTCATTATCTTCTGATCTTAAATATTTTAAGTTCTAAGATATCATCGCATATTTCGATATAAATATCTTAGATATTTCTGAAGATACCCTCATAAATATCTTTGTTCGAAATTATCTATCTCTTTGTGCTATCCGTGTTACATCATAAAGGAAACTATTTTAGTTTCTAAATTTCTTTAAAATTTGAGTTTGAATTATGAATAAATTCTTATAGAAGTGTTGGGAATTGAAGCATGGATTAGTATAATATAATGACACTTGGCCAACGTAATTATATTACAGTAAGTCATGCTGAGTTTCTAATGACACGTGATGATTCTCAGTACCATCATCATGTGCCATGTTACACAACTCTTTCATTCTACTTAATCTCTAAGCATATCACGAAAATATTTCCTTGATATTTCTGTTCTTTCGTGATTCCAACAGTTTACTAATAAATCGTGCGATTACATTTTCTTTCTGATTAGAAGATTTCTTTAAATTCCTTGAATTCTGAAAAATCAAGCGTGACTACGTCAAAAGTTAAGACGAAACTTTTCACTCTTTTGTGATAGCTTCACTCGTACGCTTCACATGATCGAATCGTTTTATCTATATTAATCAATGAAGATAGAACTCTATTTATCAACTCATATTCATCATGAAAACATTTTTATTGTTAGCCATGACGACCTCTATCAAATTTCGGGGACGAAATTTCTTTAACGGGTAGGTACTGTCACGACCCAGAAAATTCCGACTAATTTTAAACCAAACTCTCGATACGATATTATATTTTTAACACGATAAGTAAAATCTGTTAGGTTGAATCTCAAAAATTTTGAACTGTTTCATATATGCAATTACCCTTCGACTGCTCTCAACGATTTACGAACCTTTAATTGTAACCAGAAAGGTATGTATAGATAAATATGTGTATAAATAGTTATACATAAGAAATTAAATATATTAATAAATTATTATGTGATCTAGTTATTATGAAATTAATTTAAAACTAAAACCTGTTATTTTGAATGCATATAGTATATTAAATATAAAGGAGTCGAACATAATGAATCAACGATAATAAAATATTAAACGTATAGTATTATATTATGAGTTTATATATTCAAAATATATCTAATTAATATACTATGATATTTAAAACATAATAGCTTGAGTTACACATAATCTCTATACATAATTGTTACTACAAGTATATTATTAAAATGAATAAATATTATAGATAATATAAATATTAAATGTTATATAATTGATGATATATAAAATTAATATATGTAATTACAAATCAAAATATAGTTACTATATTAATAATGTTATTATTACTTTCCTTAAAATAAATACTACTATGTTTATTGATATTAGTATTATTTATATTATTATATAAAATAAAGATGTAAAATTTGATACATGAAATATGTTATATCTTTATTATTACTAGTATTATGAATATTATTATTTCTAAAATATAATACATAGATATATATATATATGAAAGTTTGATATGAACAAGTTGTATATTATTATTTCCATTATTATTATTATTAGTATTTTCTACTATTATTCAGTATTATTAAAATAACTACTATTAATTAGTATTATTAATGACATTATCAATATAATTAATAGTAAAGTTATGATTTTTATTAATATTATGATTAATATTATTATTAAAATTTACAAATTTTATCATTAGTGACATACTATCATTATTTTTATCCACATTATTATCATTATTCATATAACTATTAACATTATTATTAATTATTATTATTATTATTATTATTATTATTATTATTATTATTATTATTTAATTATTGATATAATTATTACTCATTAAAATAAATTACATAAAAATAAATATTTCAGTAACAGACAGAATTGCTGGATGAATTTATCTGTTTGTTTTCTTCCCTTGATTCCTTATTCACGAACTTCCTGTCCCCTATCTTGCTAAACTTCAATTTCACAAAATCAATTAAGATCTAAATAACTGTTAAATCATGTATGTGCTTGTGATATAAATATCCACTTCTGTAATTCGTGAATGGAAAATGAAATTTTATATATAAAAAAAACCTGAAGTCGAACTCAGTTTTTGAGTTATTTAAACAACAACTCGATTTCAAAGTTAATTTAAAAATATAATAATGCATATTAGTTAGGTTTAATCTCATTAAACTTTCTGCAGAGTTTCACACATCAATTTTACCTATCGAATCCTAATTTAGCGAGTCAAATCTTTGAATTAAAAGTCAACAGGTTATTCTTCTTTAAAATTCGAATTCATTTAAATGTTTTAATTGAAATTAACGGCTCAGAAAGTTTTTATGATGGATTTAGAACATCTTTCATGATATAATCATAGTCTGAAACACCCTTAAATTTTGAAATTGGTTTTGAGTTGTCAAGTGTTCATCAGCGAATTACATGTTGAGCTTATTTTCTGTTTTCAATTAATTTAAACGATCTATAAGGGTTCTGTAGAAGTTGTAAATTCTAAAAATTAACTAGTAAATCATTTTATTGTTTGTTTTCGACCTCTGGACAAGTGTTTTCGAATTTGGAGAATAAAGGGAAACAGATAGGCGATTGATAAATATATTTTGAATATAATACATTTGAGAAAAATAGAACTGGTACCATGGTCGAGTGTGTTGGTGTTTGAGCTGGAGTTCATGGGTTCAAGCCCGGGCAAGGGCTGTTTTTTTTGGAAATTCATTCACTTGAGGTAGTCACATGTTCTTTTATTATTATTATGATTGTTATTATAATTATTGATTTTTATTATTATTATTATTATTATTATTATTATTATTATTATTATTATTATTATTGTTATTGATTAATATTGTTATTATTAGTATTATTATTGGTATTATTATCAAGTATTATGAATGTCATCTATTAGCATTATAATTATGATTCATCACCTATTAATACTTTTATGAATATGTAGGTATAACTACTGTTAATATTACTATTCTTAATATTATCATTAGCATTATTATATGTATTACTAAAAACATAATTTCTATCACTTTAGTATTATTATCACTAGTATGATTAAAATTATTATTATTGTTATTTTATAAATATTAGAACTATTGTTATTATCATAAGTATTATTAATAATAGTATCATTTTCATTAAAATGATTATCATTAACAAGTATAATTATTATTAAAAATTAATATAATTATTACTAAAAGTATCATAACTTTAAATCTATTTTTTTATAAAAACTATTATTAATAGTATCATTAATATTATTAGTACTATGAAAATTATAATTTTTATCTGTATAATTGTTCTAGTGTTATTATAACTAGCATTTGGTAGACAAAAGAGTAAATACATAAAATTATATTTAATATATAACTTAACTATATTAGTATACAAAATGAATACACTTAATTAAATAATGAAATGTATATAAGTTATTAACATAAAAGAAGTATATCACTAATAATAAATACATATATATTTGTTCGATTACAATTATGTATATTAATAAATATACAAATGATATAGGTTCATGAATCCGAGGCCAACCTTACACTTGTTCATTGATGTTATATGTATTTTTACTACAAAATACTGTATGGTGAGTTTCATTTGCTCCCTTTTTAATTGCTTTTGCAATATATATTTTTGGGCTGAGAAAACATGCGCTGCTTTTATAAATGTTTACTAAATAGACACAAGTACTTAAAAATATATTCTACGTTGAGTTGTACCACTAGCATACTTCCCTGTAGCTTGGTAACTACTATTTACATGTGGTATTGTAAACGCGAATCCTGTTGATAGATCTATCGGGCCTGACAACCCCAACCGGACTGGACGACCAGTATTCAACGGTTGTACAGTACTTCGTTTCGTTACTACACTTGGTACAGTGTAGGGAGATTTCATAATAAAGGGAATATGCGACGTTGATTAAATGTTAAGTATGGTTACCAAGTGCTCAACCACTTAGAATGCTTTACATACACTTGCGAGTGTATTATGTTTATGATTATGAAATCTTGTGGTCTATTAACATATGGAAATGATTATTATGATAAACCTATGAACTCACCAACCTTTTGGTTGACACTTTTAAGCATGTTTATTCTCAGGTATTAAAGAAATCTTTCGCTGTGCATTAGCTCATTTTAAGGATATTACTTGGAGTCATTCATGGCATATTTAGATCAGTACTTAGCAATGGGACCAAATGATGAAGACTTCGTCCAGGTGGATAAGGATGGGTCCTTTCACGGGGTACTAATCTACATCCTATAATCTATTTCTTATCAAAAATCCTTCATCTGATCGTACGAGATGAATCCTGCAACCAGTTCGAGTCCCTCAGATTCCGATAGTTATTCCGACAGCTATTCCAACATAGATGTTCACCTAAGCTCCGAAAACAGCGTCATCGGCATGAATCAACCAATCAATCATTATCAATTCATCTGATGATTTCGTAATCGACTTAATTAATGGAAATGCGCAGAAGGCAATCCCTTCCATCAACTGAATTCACCTCTTGACAATGAACCTAAAGCGTTTACCGGCGAACCTGTTCGAGACACCATTTTCAGTCTCATTTCCAGGGTAACTCGACAAGATTATATTCTATCCACAATTCTGAACCTTATTTATCCGCTCGTTCCGACCGACAATCATCCCGGAGTAATAAGTCAACGAACTTCGCGCTCGAATAATCAATTCGGAGAATATGGTGAAAAAATGTACCAGCTTCAGCAACATCACCGGCACTAATAGTACCATCAATAACAGCACCAGTACCATCAACAATCCATGCTTCAATATCATCATCTGTACTTTGAGTATGATCTTCGTTCTACTTATCGTTCTACCTCATTTATCTTCGTTCGATATGGAGAATATGTAATCTCTAAAGTTTTAGAGATTATTTATTCTAGTTCCAACCGAAAACTAAATGAGTTTAATTTCCCATTGACTCATTAAATCCATGGTTACGTCTGAAGAAAATATATATGTATATATGTTTTCATAGAGATTGTAATTAAAATTTTTATTGTACAAACTGTTAATGGTGAAAATATTTTAACGGGTAGGTAACACCCGAGGAATATTTAGATTCTACATTAATAAGTTACACTATACATTCTTCGAATCTGATTCAACATTCATTTACTATCCTACTTACATCCACCGATATACAAATCCGTTCATCACAGAATAACCATTTTCATCCAATTACATATTTGGATTTTGATTTATCAGAATCCATCAAGTGGCATAATGAAGAAATAATGGACACAATAAAAATTGATTAGAAATAGATTAATTAACAATATGAAATTCTATTAAGAACCCACGCTAACAAAATCCTAGCTAACTGTTCCTAGCTAACTGTTAATTCCGTATTACCATTTAATTATCGCAATTTATTTATCGCAATTTATTTTATCGCAATTTTAATTATTGTCATTTAATTTCTGTTATTTACTTTACGCATTTTATTTATCGTCATTTAATTTCTGTATTTATTTTAGGCACTTTAAATATCGGGACACGTATACAAGGTTTTGACAGATCATATCGACGCATCTATATATATTATTTGGAATCACCATAGACACTCTATATGCAGTAATGATCGAGTTCTCTATACAGGGTTGAGGTTGATTCTCAAATAATATATATACTTTGAGTTGTGATCGAGTCTGAGACGTATACGGGTCACGATACGTATTAATTAATTCGAGTATTATATATTAAATTTATACATGAATTATTGGACTGTTAAATGTGGACTATCGACTGTGAACTAATGACATTGGACAATTAAAATGAATTAAAATATTGAATATAACATATGAAACTAAACATTTCTTCAAGTTGCCACTTGATTTCATTTTAAACCTCATTTGTATCTTGACGATTACAATCTGCGTTCAAACCTTTCATGATTCTTAAAAACACCTCAATCGAGAGGATGAACCAACCGTACTTCATCAACGAAAGAAAAGATTGATGCATATAGTTATGCACCTGAAAACACTCAGAACATGAGTAAACGTTTAACACGTATCTGTGCTAGCTCCTTTGGCGTTGTTACTACCGAAAATAACTTTACAATTCCTTTCCCAATTAGCCAATTTTGTCATAGCTCCTGCAAATCAACTTTGACTTTCATTCGGATTAAACTTATTATAACTTGATTTATAAGCCCACCTTTCGTCATCGTTACCGGGGAACTGTTTATATTTCACCACATTAACAGAAACTTATCAGCAACTTCATTACTCATCGACTTAATTTCTTCGAAGAATCATTATATTTATTCATTGAAACCCCATCTTGTATTCATCTACACACTGTAACAATAATTGCCATAACAATTACCGGGAATCAGCAATCAGTACTTTGAAAACTCACAGCATATCTACATCAACAGTTATATATATGACATTTATCTCTTAGAATTATGATCTCTCATTCTGAAATTCTGAAAAGCACTCAGTCACAAATCAATACTCTGAATATTGAAAAAGCTGAATGAAGCAGCAGAAACTGTAGATAACCGTAAATGACCATAATCATCGAAAGTTTGATGATAAAGATTAGTATGTTGGAAAAGCTCAGAAAAGTTGGAACTGGAAAGCAGATTGAGCTAACCATAAAGGAAACCAAGGAGAAATACAAGTAACATACCCTAAATTCATAGAACCCAGATAAATCTAGATCCGTTGAAATCTTTAGAGAATATCTTGCTCCGAAGTCATGTTAAAATCTTGCGGAAAATCTTTCTCCATCAACCATTGAACTTAGAAATTCCAAAATATCATCATCAATATCTTCGATATTTTTGAGGATATTTTCATAAATATTCTCGTCCGAAATTATATACCTCTTCGTGCTTCCTGTGTATCATTGTATTTGAAACACACAATAGAAAATTAGTGTTGAAAGGCGAATTATGCGAAACTATGAAGGAAGCTGTGGACAAGTCACAAAGAATAAGTCTGACTTCAAAGAATCCAAATGATTCTGTTTCTGATGAAATCTTTAGAGAATACCTTGCTTCCGAATCTAAACCCTTACGGATAAATCTTCTTCATCATCTATCGGTATTAGAAATTCCAAGATATCATCGTAGCTTTCATTATAAATATCCTCCATATTTCTGAAGATATTTTCATAACTATTCTTATCTGAAATTATTAATCTCTTCCTGATATCAGTGTTACATCATATAGAAATTGTTAGTTTCTATATTCTTTAAACTTTCAAGCTTAAAAATATGAATGTTATTGAAGTAATGTTGGGAACTGATGCATGAGTTAGTATAATATAATGACACTTGATCAACGTGATTATATTACAGTAAGTCATGCTGAGTTTCTAATGAAACGTGATGATTTACAGATCCTAACGTCATCACGTGCCATGTTACATAACTCTTTCATTCTGCTTAACTTCTGAACATATCATGAAAATATATTCTTAATAGTTCTATTTTCAGTGATTCAGATAATTTGACAAAACAAATCGTGCTACTACCTTTCCTTTCTACCTGGTATATTATGATAATTCGAAACTCCATACCTATGAATTCTGGACCGTTGCTTGCGAAAAGTAAACCAAAGCATGAAGCTCTGAAATAGAAAGGGGGTTTATATTGCAGCAAATAAGAGAGCACATTAACCATGGATGACAATAAGTATAGGAGACAGAAGCAGAGATATTGAAATATAAGGGAAGATATAAAACCCAATAATAAAATAGAAGTTACAAACCGTGGATATTAATACGAATAACAATATAAAGACACGGAATAATTAAGAATAGTATTCCCCCAAGGCAATAGTAGAAGTAAACAGATTTTTTCTGGTGGAAGATTGGAAAGAGGGATGACAGATACATAGATAGAAAAATATCAAGAATCAGAACTGGTTGGAGCATTTCCACAATATTTTAGAAGTAGGAATAGAGGAAGAAAGTATAGGAATGGTGAAAGTAATGGAACGGAAGAAGTTCATTTATAGTGAAAATACCAGACAAAGAAATCAAGGCAGTTTTCCGCATTAATTATAGAGATCTTAATTTCCTTACTCGCCGAAGAATCAAATCTTTTAGATTTCGAAGATTTTCTTCAAATTCCTTGAATTCTGGAATTCAAGCAAAACAACGTCAAAAGCTAAGACGCATCTTATTTTCTAAATTCGACCAAGACAACGTCAAAATCTAAGGCGAATCTATATTTCTTATTTCACTCTTTTATGATAACTTCACTCGTACGCTTCACATAATCGAATCATTTATTCTGTAGTGCTCAATAATGATAAAACTATAATTATCAACTCATATTAGTCATGAAAACATTTTTTATTGTTAGCCATGACCACCTCACTCAAATTCCGGGACGAAATTTCTTTAACGGTAGGTACTATGATGACCAGAGAATTTCCGACCAAATTTAAACCTGAATCTTATTTGATCTCAATAAGATAAGCAAAGTTTGTAATGTTGAGTCTAAAAAAAATTTTGAACTGTGTTTCATATATTCAATTGACCTTCAACCATTCCCGACGATTCACGAACAATGGTGTGTAATTAAATATGTAAATATAAATGAAAGTATACATATAATAATAAATATAAATAGTACAATATAATTTAATCATTTGAATTAAATATGTAAAATAATATACCAAACAATAATGTAGTTATTAGAATAAAGATATATATATATATATATATATATATATATATATATATATATATATATATATATATATATATATATATATATAGACATAATTAATATGATATGTATACTAGAATATAAATATAAAAGAAAGGTATAAATATTATATGATTAATAATATGTAGTGTTAACATATTAATTATAACTGCAAATTAAAATACTATTAATGTTATTACTTTTATTAAATTAGATATTGTTAACCATATCAATATTAATAATACTATCATATATATAACATATAGATATAGATATGAGGTTTAATATGTAAAAATTATCATCATTACTAATAACGTTAATAATAGCGTAATTAGCATTATTATGAGTATCATTAATAATATTATTATTATTATTGTAATTATAATTAAGATTAATAAACTTATCTCTTAATTTAAAATTTCTATTAGCTTTATTATTAATACTATCATATCAATATTTGCAATTACACTGTAACAATTGATATTATTATAAATGATAAAATTAATTCTATTATTATTAGTATTAGATTTTTTTTTATTTTCATAATTATAATTATGATCATTACTATTATTAGAAAATAATACATTATATGATCATTAACATTAGAAGTATTATTATTATTATTATTATTATCATTTGATTATTATTAAGTACCATTATTTATCATTATTATTATTAGTTGTATGTTATTATTATTAATAATATTAATATTATTATTAATATATTTATTTAATTATTAAAATTAAAGTTTTATATATGGTAACAGATATATATGTACGCGTGAATGATTGGGTATCACCATTTTTTTTATTTCTTCTTTATCTCTTTCTGTGTTTTCTTCTTCACCCGTGAGCAACTTCAATCAACCCTACAGTACGTTCTTTGTGTTATTTTTTTTTTGTTTATCGCTGCATCAATCGTAACACTTCACACTTTATTTATCTGATGTATTCCAAAAGAAAATCGAACTGAGTTTATATTTTTTTATTTACTCGATACCTCTGTATAACCTTTTGATCAATTTTCGAAATCGAAATTTTTTTTAAAATCTAAAAATGCAGAAGTGTCCTAAATCATGTCGTTAATGTTTCCCCAAATTCTCAAGTTCTAATTCGTTAAATCGAACTCGAATTTGATGAGTCAAATTTCGAATTTAAAAAGTCAACAAATCTTTTGGGACCGAATTCGAATTCGTGTTTTGGATTTAAGTCAAATTTCGAATTTAAAAAGTCAACAAATCTTTTGGGACCGAATTCGAATTCGTGTTTTGGATTTAAGTCAAATTGTCGATTCCATTAGTTTTTAGGATTGAATTGAAATGTAATTCATGTTATAAGTTTTGTTGAATACGTACTCTATAATCGAAATCATTTTTTTTTGTGAAATAAACAGCGACGGGGCAAGGGTCTTTTTTTTTTAAATTTAATTTTTTTTTCATTTTATGGATTCGAACAAACACATTTTTTTTCCTCTGATTGTTTAAACATAAACCAAATTGGTGTTTTGTTGATATAGAGATAATATCTCTGGTTTAATCTTGATCTTATAAAGAAGAAGGAGCCAGGAAAGAAGTTGGGTTAAATTGAAATGGGTAGAAAGATTAGACAGAAAAGAGCCGCAGCTCAAATGGTTAAGGGGGTGAGAGCGTGAGCGAGAGGTCTTGGGTTCGAGCCCGGCTTTGGGCATTTCTTTTATTAAAAGTCTTATGAGGTAGTCATCTTTTTACTTATTATTATTATTGATGATGTAGCATGAGGGTACGAAATAGTATTATTTTTAATACAAAATACTACAAAATATGACACAAGTTTTATTAATTTACGGATGGGATATACCTAAACCTTGCTACAACACTATAGGCAGTGTACCTAATCGTAGAGTAGTGTAGTTTTTAGTAAGTCCGGTTCGTTCCACAGGGAGCTGGTGATACTTACTATATTTTTAACTATATTTATACAAAATATATATAATTATATAAGTAGTAATATTATTATAAAAGGGGGGTTTTACCGTTTAATGACCGGTTTGTCGATTCTATATTTTAAGCGTAAAGATAAATGACGATAATTAAAGTGCGTAAAATAATGACAATAAATAAAATGATAGTAAATAAAATTGCGAGTAATAAAATGACAGTAAATAAAGATACGATGAGAAATATAATAAAAGAATTATGCTTATTTAAACTTCCGTAATCATGATGTTTGACGTGTTGATTTTAATTTATTACCATGGGTTAATTGTCCTTTGTCCTGGTTTATTTGATACGTCTATCTGGTTTTTGTCCATAATAGTCCATCGGTCATAAAAATAAAGTGCGAGTATCCTCGTCAAATTACCCTTATACCCGAAGTCAAATATTCCAACTGATTAAGGATTTAAACTGTGACGCAGTTATCACTTCTGTCAACAATTACACCAGTTATCACTGTATGTAATCCACCCCTGTTTTAATTAGTTTATGAATATTAATTCATCCACTTGATCAGAATGAATAATCAATTACCCAACCCAATTGATTAATTAAATGATTATAACAGATTCCATATGAACATCACTAAATAGGACAACCATAATCATTATTAATTATTAGGTTAATTAATTTGAAGATAGGGTCGACAGACTCCAATGAGTTGTCACTCAATTAGACAATACCCCCCATCTATTAATAGTCAATAGTTCAATTTCCACAAGTGTCGGTCTTTTGCCCAAACCTTAATTATGGTCCAAAGTTCAATAACCCCTTCTTAATATTTTAGCCCAACATCACGATTACTTCAGCTCAAATAAGCATAATAATAACTTAGTTACGATACATTAATGTAAAAAGGTTGAACATAACTTACAATGATTAAAAATAGCGTAGCGTTACACGGACAGAATTTCGACTTACACACTCAAACGATCTCTATCATAAATCTTATTATTATCATAATTTAAAATTAAAATTAAGATTATTGTTATATCTTATTAAGTTAACATTATGATAGAGATATAGAATATAGATATTGATAATTGATATTGATAAATAAGAAAAAGATAGAAAAAGGTGTGTTTTTACATTACGATTACAAAGCCTTTTATAGGCGAATTTAGAAATTGAATTTTCACTTATGACCCCTGAACTATGCTCAATTAACAACTTTTTATTATTTAATATTATTCTTATTATGAATTATTTAAATATTATATTTTATTCTTGTGCATAGTTGACTCGTAATTTTTACACCGTTGCGTCGAGCGTTGAGAGTTGACTCTGGTCCCGGTTCCGGATTTTCGAACGTCCTTGCGTACAATTTTATATTTTGTACTTTGCGTTTTGTAACTTGTACTCTTGTCATTTTTAGACGTTCCTCATCAATAATTTGAACCTTTTTGATTGTATCTTGTACTTTTGAGCTTTTTGGACCTTTGTGTCTTCAATTCGTCGTTTTCGCCTTTTGTCTTCGCACTTATTTAAAATAAACGAATATTACTTGAAAATGGAACAATTGCAGCTAAAATCTTGTCTTTCTTGGGGGATTTTGCTATGAAATATATGTTCCTTTTTAGCCTTATCAATATCCCCACACTTGAGCGTTGCTTGTCCTCAAGCAATACAGTCTTGAAATAATATAATACATCACACGAATCACTTCTTTATTATTCACACTTTGTACATCAGTGATTTTGATAGAGCGGTATAAACAATGATAGTAACGATATGGTTAAAGGTGGGTGTGTCATCCACAGTTGCCTTGGGTTTAGGACAATGACACTTGCAATCAAATAGCCGATTTACTTTCGGTTTCCAAAGCAAAGTGCACATTTGAAAGGCGGTTTACAGTCCCACATGACTATAAAAATTTAGATCCTTTAAGGAAATTGGATCTTTATGAAAACATTTGATCTTTTGAAAATTCAAGCTAGATTTTACCCTAGACAAGTTTTCTGATTTGATCCATCATCGGTGTTGCAAAATATATTTGTGGATCAATATTTTGGCTAAAACTTTTAGGTTCGTGTAATCCACTGCTATCCCGGTATCGGAAAGTACACATCCAGTTTACTTGTTCCGTATATTATCTTTCGGTAAACTACCGTCCGGTTGTAAAGGAAAGCGATGAACAAGAAACTGTTAAGGCAATGTCCCGTGACATGCAGATGATTATGGTCTTTTAACGTGTCGGATGCTAGAACTATCCTTGGTAGGAGCGATAGTAAAGATCATCCTATGATTTTTCGGTCTGGCACAAGGTCCTGTCTCCGACCATGCTATGCAACCACCGTTCTTACGGTTGACACCCGATTTGGTTCAGGTGACCTAATGAATTCCAGGTGAATTCCTAGGATTTTACGTTCAATGGTAATGAACGCATTGAAAATGGGTTTTCAGAAAACAAATCGGTTTGTATTTTTGATCAAAATATTTTCTCGTTCAAGCTCGAGTTTAGATATCATTGAATTCCATGAGTTTGAATTCTCAATCTTTAAGGTCAATCTCAAGGATTGAGTAATATCAGTCTTAAAAGCTGATTTTTAATCTTTAAGGAGATTATCCTTTCTGGGGATCTGATTCATTAGTCTTATCAAGCTAATTTGCACGGTGCCTCCCCATTGTACGAGATAAATCCTTCTCATAGTTAGGATAAATCTGACCACTTGGCGACCCTGTTTGATGCTGAGGTCCGTGGATTTCCTGCTGATTTTAGAGATGACTTTTCTAGATTTTTCGTCAACCTACAGCTGGTCTGGACGACAACTTTTTGACCTAAATCAAGAAGCGCGTGTCTTTTTCGGAAGACTTTACTTCCTTTTAATGATGGAATTGATTCATCGTGTAGATCCATCTTTCTTTCAAATATATTACAGTAAACCGGGTAAAACTGATTAGTATCATCCAAAACAAAAGTACCTGCAATAATCTTGTACAAAGATATGTGATAGATAATTTTTAATTGAATAACTTGGTACATTCTCCCCACACTTAGTTTCTTTCTTTGCCTTTTTATTCTCCTTTATTCCATTTTAAATGAATTCAAGCATTTTAGGTTGTTTCTCAATTTATGTCCTTTCCGAGGTAACGATAATTTTGGCATTAACACCTAGTTTTATCGTTCATAAATATGTATAAACATGATTTTGAATTCATTTAGTTAAAAAATTTTAAAATTTTCATAATATTTAGAAAATAAGCCAAGTATAAATCCGAGAGAATTTATAACCCTTCCCCACACTTGAGATCATGCAATGCCCTCATTTGCATGAAATCAGACTATAATTATTAATTCATGAGGGTGATTAGTGTAGAAAAGTGATTAAAAATACCCAGTTTGTAATTACAAAGCTCGTCGAATGATAGATGGCGCGCCTCATCGTTCATTCCTTCATTTATTATATCACATTTGTTGTTTTGCATCTTGTCGTCAAAATCAGTACCTTTTGCTGAACTTAATGTTAGTCTTTGAAAGTGCGTTGTTTTACCCTGTTGTTTACATGATAAAATACGAACATATATACATATTTTTAAAGTTGGGTATATTACCCCACGTTCAAAAATTTATAAAATCAAATATATTTTTTTTTGGCATACTTTAAATCAATAAAATTAAAAATAATGATGAAAAAAATTTTCGCCCCGCCCTCGGGTAAAGTAATTTCGGCTCAACGGCCTAGTCTTCAACTCACGACGAATTTTAGAAATCATTTTTTTCAACTTAATGAAATAAAGTAAATTTTTGTTTTTAAATTCACACAAAACTTAAAAAGAAAACATATTAATTTCATATAAAACCTAAAAAACAAAAAAAATTCAGAATGGGGGGAGAAAACTAGTTCTTTAATGTCTGCTAGCGGAAAAGACCAATCGAATTCCATTCTCGGAACTACACGAGAACAGAACAACTAACTCCAAACAGCATTTTCTTTTTAGAATATTTGAATCTCCTCACACTTAGGTAGATGTGGTGTCGAAATTGTGATTAACTTCATCGTCAATTTCTCTTGGACCATAATCAACTTGCATATCTGTGACTTTTGCTTTAAGCCAGTGACCAGCTTTTTCCGTAATATCCACAAATTCAACAAGCTCCGCCTTTTCTTTAGGCGACAGATTGGATACTAACCGGTTATATAACCTAAAGTTTCCCTTACTTTTAGCATCAATAACCCGTTTAAAAAGTTTCTTCATTGAACTGTTAATAACGGGGTTATTTAATTTCGTATCAACTATGGGGTTCTTTATTATCAAGTCATCATTAGGTGTTACTTCATTTTCCCCACACTTAGGCGTTCTATTATTGTTAAGCATTACCGTTGGAGTTGGTAAAACAACATGGTTCTTACCAATCGTTTTTGTCGGTTCAACGGTTTTGGTTTGTGGATATTTAGACTTTCGAATCATAAAGGTGATCGATTTCTCATCATTACTAAGTGTCATTCTACCCTTTCTTACATCAAATAACGCCCCGGTGGACGCTAAGAATGGTCGACCTAAAATTAGAGGAACGTTTGAGTCCTCTTCTATGTCAATGACAATGAATTCGACTAGAAAGGTTAAATTACCTACTTGAACGGGTAGGTTGTCAGCAATTCCAACTGGGTGCTTAATGGTTTGATCAAGGAGTCGAACACTCATATCCGTTGGAGTTAACTCACCTACACCTAATCTCTTATATAATGAAAGAGGCATAACACTCACACTTGAACCTAAATCTGCTAGTGCATCATACATGACACAGTCACTAAGTAGACAAGGAACAATAAATTCACCCGGATCACCTACCCTAGGTGGAGGATTTGGTGGAACTGTCTTCACCGGGTTTACTTCTACTGTTTTTGTTTCTTGCACTTTTTTATTCTTCTTCTTCTTCTTTCCAGAGGTATCACAAACTTTATTACCTATTACTTGCTCATACTCAACTCCTTTTCTTAGAAACGGGATGGGTGGTCTGTATGGTGCCACCACTGGCTTTACATACTCGGGTGGTGGTGGTGGTGTAACTTCTTCATTGTTACTTACATCTAAAACTTTCCCATCTTCTGGTATTGGTTTTTCAGAATTTGTTGATATCATGTTAACATTTTCATTCCGAGGATTTACTTCATTATTACTCGGTAGCTTTCCTTGTTCCCTTTCACTCATCAATCTAACAAGAGTACCTACTTGTTTTTCTAGATTCAAAATGGAAGCTTGTTGAGTTCTAAATGACTGCTCAAACCTCTCATTCGTTTGGGTTTGAGTTTCAATAAATTGTGTTTGAGATTCAACTAGCTTAAATACCACTTCTTCCAGATTTGACTTCTTCTCGTCGGTTTGTTGTGGTGGTTTATACAAGCCAGGTCTTTGTTGATTGAAAGTGTTATTTTGAGTTGGTTGGTTATTCGGACCTTGTTGGTTATACGAGTTATTGTCGGGTCCTTTTGGATTGTAAAGAATGTTTTGATTTCGATTGAAGTTTGGCCTTGGCGGTTGATAATTATTCTGATAACTATTTTCCAGCCTTTGGTTCATGTAGACAACATTCTCACGTTGTTCCATCGTTTGTTCAATGTGACAGTCTTTCATTAAGTGTGGTCCACCGCATTGCTCACAACTGATTCGTATTGCGTGAATATCTTTATTCATCTTTTCCATTCGTCTTTCGAAAGCATCTATTTTTGCGGAAACGGAATCAAAGTCATGGCTAGAATCGGCTCTAGCCGCTTTAGATGAACGAAAAATATCTTTTTCTTGATGCCACTCATGAGAGTGGGAGGCTGTGTTATCAATAATTTTGTAAGCTTCAGTTGCGGTTTTCTTCATAATGGAACCACCAGCTGTTATGTCGATGTCTTTTCGTGTAGCAACGTTGACACCTTGGTAGAATATTTGTACTATTTGATAAGTGTCTAAACCGTGTTGAGGACATCCTCTCAACAACTTTCCAAATCTTGTCCACGCCTCATATAGAGTTTCATTTGACTTTTGCGCGAACGTAACAATTTCTCCTTGAAGTCTCACGGCTTTGGATGCCGGAAAGAATTGTTTAAGAAATTTTTCAACTAAAACATCCCATGTGTCAATCGCCCCTTCAGGTAACGATTCTAACCAATCTTTGGCTTCTCCCTTTAAAGTCCAGGGAAACAACATGAGATAGATCTGCTCATCTTCCACTTCTCGGATTTTGAATAGTGTACAAATTCTTTTAAACGTACGAAGGTGTTCGTTAGGATCTTCATTCGGTGCACCACTGAATTGGCATTGGTTAGTTACCATGTGTAGAATTTGTCCTTTGATTTCATAATCTGGCGCATTAACTTCTGGCTTAATAATGGCATGACCTTGGCCCGTGCGTGTGGCTCTCATTCGATCTTCCATACTTAGAGGTTCCGTTACTTCCATAATTGAATTTGTTGAATACGAATCACTAGAGGATTCTGATTTAATGGTTTATGGCTCAGGAGGAATAATTAGTGGTTCAGGATCTTGGAATTGTCCTTGAATATGCTCCGGGTTCTTAATTGTGAAGTCGGGTTCAAAAGATGGATTATCGGAAATTTGAGTTGGAGTTCTTGTTCGACTAGATGACGATTCTAAAGAAAAATCAACGGCGACAATATTTGCTAGATGTCTTGATCGAGTTACAGGTGGTGAACGTATGAAAGGTGGTGAACGTTTTGCTCGGTGCATTCACAGAATATCCTATTAGTTATAAAAATAAGAAAAACTTATATAAGTTGTCCAATAAATAGACTTTTCTGATTTTGCCCACGTTTCGAATAGCCAAAAGATGCAGCAGAGGGGCAGGATTCGTTTGGTCTCAATATAATTGAGTACTGTTTGGCTCCAATAACCCGGTCCACGTACAAATCCAACTATTACTACGAACCAGAAAATTTTGATGTCTATCAATTTAACCACTTAAAATAAATTTTCGTAATTTTAAGAAATTTAGAGAAGAAGTAGAAAAAAATCTAAGTCCTAAAAACTAGAATGGCGAGAAATAAGAAAGAAAAAGATTGCGCGTCGAAAAAGGTCGAAAAATAAAAAGGTCGAAAAATAGGCGTCGAAAAATAAAAATAAGAAAGTAGTGCGAAATACGGCGTCGTAAAATTCTAAAGCACCTAAAACTTAATCTAAGGAATAAGGGATTTTACGGCAAAGCCTAAAAATTCTAGAAGTAAAAATAACTATGGCAAAACTAAACTTAATACTAAAAGTTGCGACTATAGTCTAAAAATCTAAAGGTAATAAAACTAAAAAAAAACAATTTTTTTTTATAGACAAAATCTTAAAAAATATATATTTTTTTTTAATAATTTTTTTTTTTTTTACGTTTTTTTTTTTTTTTTTACGTTTTTGTTTTTTTTTTTTAAGTTTTTTTTTTTTTTTTTTTTTACGTTTTTTTTTTTTAAAACGAATTTTTTTTTCTAAAAAAAAACGTTTTTTTTTTTACAATTTTTTTTTTTTTTTTTTTTTAAAAATGATTTTTTTTACAAATTAATACTTTTTTTTATAATTATTATTTTTTTTTCAAAACTTTTTTTTAATTCATTTACTATTCATGAATAGTAAATGAAAAGAAATTAATTAATTTACTATTCACATGAAAGCGACATGATAGAAATTATTAATTACAATTTACATAATATACCCCTGAAGTATTTAATAAATACGACTTTTTAAAACTTTTACGATTCAAAATATATTCTAAAATATTATTATATTATTATATTCTATTTCAATATTATTATATTATTATATTCTATTTCAATATTATTATATTATTATATTTTATTTCAATATTATTATAATTAAAAATATAGCGTTTTAGCGCTCCCCGGCAGCGGCGCCAAAAACTTGATGATGTAGCATGAGGGTACGAAATAGTATTATTTTTAATACAAAATACTACAAAATATGACACAAGTTTTATTAATTTACGGATGGGATATACCTAAACCTTGCTACAACACTATAGGCAGTGTACCTAATCGTAGAGTAGTGTAGTTTTTAGTAAGTCCGGTTCGTTCCACAGGGAGCTGGTGATACTTACTATATTTTTAACTATATTTATACAAAATATATATAATTATATAAGTAGTAATATTATTATAAACGGGGGGTTTTACCGTTTAATGACCGGTTTGTCGATTCTATATTTTAAGCGTAAAGATAAATGACGATAATTAAAGTGCGTAAAATAATGACAATAAATAAAATGACAGTAAATAAAATTGCGAGTAATAAAATGACAGTAAATAAAGATACGATGAGAAATATAATAAAAGAATTATGCTTATTTAAACTTCCGTAATCATGATGTTTGACGTGTTGATTTTAATTTATTACCATGGGTTAATTGTCCTTTGTCCTGGTTTATTTGATACGTCTATCTGGTTTTTGTCCATAATAGTCCATCGGTCATAAAAATAAAGTGCGAGTATCCTCGTCAAATTACCCTTATACCCGAAGTCAAATATTCCAACTGATTAAGGATTTAAACTGTGACGCAGTTATCACTTCTGTCAACAATTACACCAGTTATCACTGTATGTAATCCACCCCTATTTTAATTAGTTTATGAATATTAATTCATCCACTTGATCAGAATGAATAATCAATTACCCAACCCAATTGATTAATTAAATGATTATAACAGATTCCATATGAACATCACTAAATAGGACAACCATAATCATTATTAATTATTAGGTTAATTAATTTGAAGATAGGTTCGACAGACTCCAATGAGTTGTCACTCAATTAGACAATACCCCCCATCTATTAATAGTCAATAGTTCAATTTCCACAAGTGTCGGTCTTTTGCCCAAACCTTAATTATGGTCCAAAGTTCAATAACCCCTTCTTAATATTTTAGCCCAACATCACGATTACTTCGGCTCAAATAAGCATAATAATAACTTAGTTACGATACATTAATGTAAAAAGGTTGAACATAACTTACAATGATTAAAAATAGCGTAGCGTTACACGGACAGAATTTCGACTTACACACTCAAACGATCTCTATCATAAATCTTATTATTATCATAATTTAAAATTAAAATTAAGATTATTGTTATATCTTATTAAGTTAACATTATGATAGAGATATAGAATATATATATTGATAATTGATATTGATAAATAAGAAAAAGATAGAAAAAGGTGTGTTTTTACATTACGATTACAAAGCCTTTTATAGGCGAATTTAGAAATTGAATTTTCACTTATGACCCCTGAACTATGCTCAATTAACAACTTTTTATTATTTAATATTATTCTTATTATGAATTATTTAAATATTATATTTTATTCTTGTGCATAGTTGACTCGTAATTTTTACACCGTTGCGTCGAGCGTTGAGAGTTGACTCTGGTCCCGGTTCCGGATTTTCGAACGTCCTTGCGTACAATTTTATATTTTGTACTTTGCGTTTTGTAACTTGTACTCTTGTCATTTTTAGACGTTCCTCATCAATAATTTGAACCTTTTTGATTGTATCTTGTACTTTTGAGCTTTTTGGACCTTTGTGTCTTCAATTCGTCGTTTTCGCCTTTTGTCTTCGCACTTATTTAAAATAAACGAATATTACTTGAAAATGGAACAATTGCAGCTAAAATCTTGTCTTTCTTGGGGGATTTTGCTATAAAATATATGTTCCTTTTTAGCCTTATCAATTATTATTATTATTATTATTATTATTATTATTATTATTATTATTATTATTATTATTATTATTATTGTTATTGTTATTATTATTATTGTTATTGTTATTATTATTCTCTTATTATTATTAGTATTTATTATTAATATGACAATTGTTATTAATTATAATATTTAGAAGTATCCTTATTACTTTTATGAGAATAATAAAATTTAGTATTAGATCATTAAAAATTAAGACTTGCATCGTTTTAAAATTATTGGTATTATTGTTATTATTACTAGAATTATCATTAGTTATCATATATCATTATTATTATTATAATTATAATTATAACTAAGAACATTGTTAATACTACTATTATTATTACATTTATTAACTACTAATAAATGTATTATCATTATGTTAACATAAAGACTATGATTAATATTATTATTATTTTGATTAAGTAACGTCATTAAGTATTAACAACATCATTATTAGTATTATTATTAATAACATTATTATCAGTATTATCAATAGTAATTCATTAGTATTATCAGAAACTAACTTTTAAATAGATAAATACTTTGTACATAAAATACATCTATTATATATATATTATAATTATATCAATATTTTACATAACTATATATATATCAAACCTATAAATATTATCTATATAAATACTTACAAATAACAAACTTTTGATTTTTAAAATAACACTAAACAATTATGTATATGAATATGGATATATATAACTACATAAATCTTAATCATTTGGAATATATACACAAGTTAAATTTATATTATATAAATTAAAATATAACAAATAAATTTGTTCGATTACAATTATGTGTATTAATAAATATACAAATGATATAGGTTCGTGAATCCGAGGCCAACCTTACCTTTGTCCATTGTCGTTATATGTATTTTTACTACAAAATACATTAGGTGAGTTTCATTTGCTCCCTTTTACTCTTTACATTTTTGGGACTGGGAATACATGCGCTGTTTTTATAACAGTTTTACGAAATAGACACAAGTAATTGAAACTACATTATATGGTTGAATGATCGAAATCGAATATGCCCCTTTTTATTAAGTCTGGTAATCTAAGAATTAGGGAACAGTCACCCTAATTGACGCGAACTCTAAAGATAGATCTATCGGGCCCAACAAGCCCCATCCAAAGTATCGGATGTTTTAGTACTTCGAAATTTATATCATGTCCGAAGGAGGATCCCGAAATGATGGGGATATTCTTATATGTATATTGTGAATGTCGGTTACCAGGTGTTCAATCCATATGAATGATATTTTTGTCTCTATGCATGGGACGTATGTTTATGAGAAATGGAATTATGAAATCTTGTGGTCTATTAAAATTATCAAATGATTATTTATTGTTAAACTAATGAACTCACCAACCTTTTGGTTGACACTTTAAAGCATATTTACTCTCAGGTACGAAAGAAATCTTTCGCTGTGCATTTGCTCATTTAGAGATATTACTTGGAGTCATTCATGTCATATTTCAAAAGACGTTGCATTCGAGTCGTCAAGTTCATCAGAATTATTATTAAGTCAATTATAGTTAGATATACTATGAAATGGTATGCATGCTGTCAATTTTCGATGTAATGAAAGATTATATTTTCAAAAACGAATGCAATGTTTGTAATATGTATCATATAGAGGTCAAGTACCTCGTGATGTAATCAACTGTTGTGAATCGTTTATAATTGATATGGACTTCGTCCGGATGGATTAGGACGGGTCCCTTCAGTTAGGCTTAAACATAATTTACTCAGCATAAGCCAACTGACAAGCAAGAACAAGATAGTCCAATTCAGAAAGAAAATTGGAACTATTTTTGATAAGACAGGGAAGCCACTGCTGACTGCAAAATGTCATGAAAACATGTATCAAATTGACATGAACACGGCAGTCACAACAATTGATACTTGTTTTTATTCGAAGGCAGTAGACAACCTGAAATGGTTATGGCACAAGAGACTCTCACATCTCAACTTCAAAGATATTCACAAATTATCCAGTAGAAGTTTAGTGTCTGGGCTACCCACTATGTCTTATGTAAAGGACACACTGTGTCCTGGTTGTGAAAAAGGAAAACATCACCATGCCTCATTCAAATCAAAGCAAATCTCATATGTTGAGAAACCATTTCATTTACTTCATATGGATCTTTTTGGTCCTGTTAATGTGGCCAGCTGTAGTGGGAAGAAGTATACACTGGTTATTGTTGATGAATATTTCAGATACACCTGGGTATTCTTTTTGAACCAAAAGAGTGAAGCTGCTGATGAAATTATCAATTTTATCAAAAGAATGGAGCTTTTAAATGGAGAACTGGTGAAACAGCTAAGAAGTGATCATGGTACAGAATTCAGAAATGCTACATTAGAAGAATTTTGTGCTGATAAAGGTATTTCACATAACTTTTCTGCTGTGAGAACACCTCAACAAAATGGTGTTCCAGAAAGAAGAAACAGAACTTTCATTGAAGCAGCAAGATCTATGTTAGCTGAGTCTGGGCTGAAAAATTCATATTGGGCAGAGGCTGTGAACACTGCATGTTTTACCCATAATAGATCTCTAATTGTGAAAAGACATCAGAAAACTACTTATGAAGTTCTCAAAGGAAGAAAACCCTCAATCTCATTTCTTCATGTATTTGGCACTCCCGGTTTCATTCTCAATAATAGGGATCAGTTGGGCAAGTTTGATGCTAAGGCTGATGAAGGTATATTCTTGGGATATTCCAACATGTCAAAGGCATATAGGGTTTTCAATAAAAGAAGGGGTTGTTTTGAAGAATCGATTAATGTAACATTTGATGAAACTGCCCCAGCCTCATCTTCCAGTCAAGAAGATGAAGAGTTAATATTTGAAGAGCCTACTCAGCAAGGTCTCGATGATGAAGAGGAACCAGCTGTAAATCCCTCACCAATCCATGTTGCTGGGTTCTCTGATGATGAGATGGAACACTCTGTTCCATATGTATGTAAACCAAGTGGACCTACTGGCTCTAATGAAGTCCTACAACTTGAGCATAGGTCTACTGGTTCTGAAGGATCACAAGCTGGTACTAGTTACAATAATACTGAACAGCTGTCTCCAATTGCTACTCATACCTTTGAACCAGCTGATGATCAAGATGCTGTGTGTTCCGCGACAAGCTCACCTGTTCATAACACTAGATGGACAAAAGAGCATCCAATTGAGCAAGTCATTGGTAATCTGGCTAGTGGTGTTAAAACAAGAAGGCATGCAACCAGCAATTTCTGTATGCATGTAAATTTTGTGTCTACCATTGAACCTAAATGTCCTGATGAAGCAATCAAAGATCCAAGCTGGGCAGGAGCTATGCAAGAAGAGATCTCCCAGTTTGATAGGAATAAGGTTTGGACATTGGTACCTAAACCTGATGATGAAACTAAGAAAATCATTGGTACCAAGTGGGTTTTCAAGAACAAGATGGATGAAGATGGGATTGTGAGCAGAAACAAAGCTAGATTGGTAGCTCAAGGTTTTAAACAGGAAGAAGGATTGGATTATGGAGAGACTTATGCTCCAGTGGCTAGGATGGAAGCTATCAGACTATTCTTGGCTTATGCTGCTAAGATGAACTTATAGTACTCCAGATGGATGTTAAATCTGCATTTCTAAATGGGAAGCTGTAAGAAGAAGTTTATGTCAAATAGCCTCCTGGTTTTGTAAGCAGTAAATATCCAGACCATGTCTACAAGCTACACAAAGCTCTTTATGGCCTCAAACAGGCTCCAAGAGCATGGTATGAGACACTTCATGTGTATCTCACTGGTATAGGTTTTAAAGTTGGAACAATTGACACCACTCTGTTCTCAAAAGAGACGGATGGTGATCTCTTGCTGGTTCAGATATATGTGGATGATATTATTTATGGATCTAAAAACGAGAAACATTGTCAAGATTTTTCAAAACTTATGTCAAAGACATATGAAATGAGCTTACAAAGAGACTTGCAATACTTTTTGGGATTGTAAATTAAACAACTTGATGATGGAATTTTTATAAGTCAGGATAAATATATCAAAGATATGCTAAAGAAATTTGGTCTGACCTGTTTAAAAGATATAGGGACTCCAATGGCAGCAACTATTAAAATAGATGCTGATCCCAATGGTGAACCAGTCAATATCACTGAATATAGAGGTATGATTGGATCCCTACTTTATCTCACAGCCAGCAGACCAGATATTATGTTTGCCACATGTCTCTGTGCCAGATATCAAGCTGATCCTAAAGAGTCACACTTGCTAGCAGTAAAAAGGATATTTAGGTATCTGAAAGATACTGCTAAACGTGGTCTTTGGTATCCCAAAGACTAGGATTTTGAGCTAATTGGGTATTCAGATGCTGATCTTGCAGGGTGTAAAATAGACAGGAAAAGTACTACTGGTGGTTGCCAGTTACTGGGTGGTAGGCTAGTCAGCTGGACGAGCAAAAAGAAAAATATTGTGTCCACATCTACTGCTGAGGCAGAATACGTTTCTGTTGGTAGTTGTACTATTCAAGTAATGTGGATGCAAAGCCAGCTGAAAGACTATGGTGTTCATGTTACAAACACTCCAATTTACTATGACAACACAAGTGCAATAGCTATCACCAACAATCCTGTGATGCATTCAAGAACAAAGCACATTGACGTTCGATATCACTTCATAAGGGATCATGTTCAAAAAGGAGATGTGGAGCTACATTTTATTTCAACAGACCAGCAGTTAGCAGATCTATTCACAAAGCCCTTAGATGAGAAACATTTTAACTATCTCATCTCTGAGCTGGGTATGCTTGAACTTTAAATAAAAGACAATTTTTGTTGGTGTGCTGACTCTACAACATGTAGGGCAAACCAGTAAGCCATTTTTGTTAACTTACTGCCTACATGTAAAACACTCAGCACAACAAGGTCTTTTATATTTTTGGTTACTCAAAATGTTTTTAATTGAAATAATAAATAGCTCACAAAATTAAATGATTCCTTAAATCTGAAACTCATTTACTTCCAATGATTTAAATTAAATTCATGACATATTAAATGTAACAAAGTATTTTGTATTTAATACAAAACTTATTTTGTGGTTTTTAATTTTTTTTTAAAAATTAAAACCTGCTGCATTTAATGTTGAATGGGAGGTATGAGTGTTCAAGCCGTATATACGTCAAATCATCAGTCTGTCTCCCCTCGAGTGTGCCAGTCTGTCACATCTGCCCACGCGCCTACTAATGGCAGTTGTCATTTTCTCTCTCCTGCCTTTTTCACCCAATCACAACGGTTAAAAGAGTGTTTTATCTTCCATAATAACTTTCGGTTATTCAGTTTTCAAATTCACACTCTTCTCTCTAAAAATCCCCAAATCTTCAAATCAATTCATACATCCATCTTCTACGAAATCATCAATGGCAGAACAACAACAACATCAATCACCACCTGCTGCAAACCAGCCAGGGGAACAACAACCACAGCAACAACAACTGGTAGCACCACAACAACCGGAACAGCAACCACCACCGGTCATCGAAGAATAAGTGGTGCAAATGCACTAGAACACTCTTCCATTCGCCTATCAAGAGGCAATGCTGCTAATGCCCTTTCAATTCTCAAAACCAAAGCCAACTTGGGTTATGATGCGCTTATCGATTACATACGACAATCACCACTGGCTCGAGCTATTACCGGGGTACCTTCTCGTCTTTATCCGGCTTGTTTGGCCAGATTCTGGTATACTGCCACCACGGCCACCACTCAACAGAACGTTTCATGTATTCGTGGCATGGTGACTGAAAACCTAGCCTGCTCCATCACTGTTGATGTGATGACCCATCCTAATCCATCCGGACGAAGTCCACATCGATTATAAACGTTTCACAACATTTGATTACATCGCGAGGTACTTGACCTCTATATGATACATTTTACAAACATTGCATTCATTTTTAAATGACAACTTTCATTTCATCGTAAGTTGACAGACATGCATACCATTTCATAATATATCTAAACTATAAATGACTTGATAATATTCTTGATGAACTCAATGACTCGAATGCAACGTCTTTTGAAATATGTCATGAATGACTCCAAGTAATATCTCTAAAATGAGCAAATGCACAGTGGAAGATTTCTTTCATACCTGAGAATAAATATGCTTTCAAGTGTCAACCAAAAGGTTGGTGAGTTCATTAGTTTATCATAAATAATCATTTCATAATTTTAATAGACCACAAGATTTCATATTTCCATTTCTCATAAACATACGTCCCATGCATAGAGACAAAAATATCATTCATATGGATTGAACACCTGGTAACCGACATTCACAATATGTATAAGAATATCCCCATCATTCCGGGATCCTCCTTTCGACATGATATAAATTTTGAAGTACTAAAGCATCCGGTACTTTGGATGGGGCTTGTTGGGCCCGATAGATCTATCTTTAGAGTTCGCGTCAATTAGGGTGTCCGTTCCCTAATTCTTAGATTACCAGACTAAATAAAAAGGGGCATATTCAATTTCGACAATTCAACCATAGAATGTAGTTTCGATCACTTGTGTCTATTTCGTAAAGCATTTATAAAAGCAGCGCATGTATTCTCAGTCCCAAAAATATATATTGCAAAAGTATTTAAAAAGGGAATAATGAAACTCACCTAATGTATTTTGTAGTAAAAATACATAGAACGACATTGAACAAGTATAGGGTTGGCCTCGGATTCACGAACCAATATCATTCATATATATATATATATATATATATATATATATATATATATATATATATATATATATATATATATATATATATATATATATATATATATATATATTAAAACATATTCTTGTAATCGAATAATTCTATTTATTATTATTAATGATGTATTTGTTATCTTTAATAATTTATAAGCTTCATTATTTATTTATATATTTTAATTTTTAGATATACAAATCTTAATGTAGTTAAGTTATGTAATTTAGATATATTTGTGTATATGTAATTTTTATTTTATACTTATAATTTTAACAATATCTTCAAAACCTTTATTTTTCATAATCATAATAATAATAATAATAATGTTAATAATCATAATCCTTTGTTTAAAAAGAAATTTCATAACCCTAATTATTTTATATCATAACCATATTCATGTTCTAGTTCAAATTATAACCTATGCATTTATTGATCATCTTTTTATAAAAAGAATCTTCGCAATGCATCAATTAACTCTACATTCATGTTCTAAATCTTAAACATTTTATAATCTTTTATAACATCACAATCTCGTTCATAATATTACCATTTTACTTAGTCAATTCCTAATAGATTTATTATCATTTAATGATAATAATAATATTTGTAGTAATAATAATAATAATAAAAATGATACTTAATAATACTTATAGTGTTAATCTTGATACTAATAATAATACTAATAACAATAATACTTAGATAATAAACGATAGTTAATAATAATAATAATAATAATAATAATATCTATATTACTTGTAACAATAACACTAATAATAATATCCACAATTATAACAATTATAACAATTATAACAATAATAACAATAATAATAATAATAATAATAATAATAATAATAATAATAATAATAATAATAATAATAATAATAATAATAATAATAATAATAATAATAATAATAATAATAATAATAATGATGATGATGATGATGATGATATTAAATGAAAGAAAAAAATAGACTACCTCATTAATTAAGCTTTAAAAGAAAACTGCACATGCCAAGAATCGAACCCGAGACCACTCGCTCACCAAGCTAACACCCAAACCAGCTGAACCAAACTGTTTTTCTATTTTAATACATAACATTTTTATATATAAACCGTGTTTCTGTTTCTTCGTCTTCTTCACATAACAAATCGATCAGGAGCAATTCTCAACACACTTTTCGTTTTGGATTAAGGTGAAGATTTGAAACAGAGTAAACGAAATGGTGATTGCCAATTTAACAGGCACGAGAAAGAGAAAAAAAAATACATAAATTTTAGAAACAGCAGAAGCTGTTAGCGAAAGAAAAAAAATAAATACTAACTCAAATCGTGATTCATTTTTCCAGGCGTTTATACACTGTGATTTCATCATGAAAGATGTTATAAATCATTCTTAGAATCTTTGTAAACCATCAATTTTAACAAAAACAACATAGTGAAGTCAAATTTCTTAATGAACACCTCGGTTGACTTTTAAAACCGAAACCTTTGACTCCTAAATTCGATCTTGATATCAAAAATTGAAGATTGATAATTTGCAGAAAGTTTATACGACTGATTTCCAACAGAACTACATTTACACAATTTAAAATACAAATCGAATTTGAGCTTTTGGTATATTGACTCAAGAACAGAGATATCGGCCATTAAAATAAATTCTGTATAAATTTCTACACTTAGACTCTATCTAAAATGATTGTAAATGTTATTGAGGGAGTAAAGTCGATAGAATTCCCAATAACCTGTGAGTAACTGTTTGATTTATAGCAGAGAAAAGGGTCGACAGGAATGATCAGATACAGAGAATAATGAAAAGAAAATAAATAAATAAATAAAAGTTGTTTGACAAAAAAAGGTACGATCCTCAACTGCCTTTGTTAGTTTGTGAATAACTTGGAATCAATTGGTACAGTTTATGTGACATAAAGCAATCTCTTACAGTATGAAAACGATAGAGACAGATTATATAACTTAATTGTATCTAAATTTGCATATCACAATTTTCATTTATATATTGGATCATAATTATGTTTATATATATATATATATATATCAATATATATTCTGTATATATATAACTGCATTATATATATATGTATACATGTATATATATATATATATATATATATATATATATCTGTTTATATATATGTGATTATATATATTTATATAATTCATAATTTCTAATATCTATAATGTTATTATTAATAAATACTAGTACATATCAAATTTCATATATACTTTATTTAATAATAATAATATTAATAGAACAATTTATACGTATCAAATCTCATATATATATATATATATATATATATATACACTATATATTAAAATAATACTATTATTAATACTGATATCAAGTTTAATAATGAAAGTAATATAATAACTATATTTTGACTCATAATTAGATTTAATATAATAATATTACATTTTATTAGTTATGTAATACTTATAATAACACATTTGGATATTTAATATTTGTGTATATTAGATATATTACTACATACATATAATATTAATTTTGTACAGAATTTATATACATATTCATATATCTAATTTAATAATAACTTACTATTTTGTAATTTAAATTACATGTTTAAATCACATGCCTAAATGGTATCTTATTTATTTACATATTTATTTATACACACTTGTTCGTGAATCGTCGGGCATAGTCAAGGGTTAAATGGATGTATGAAATAGTTCAAAATTTTTTAGACTTAACATTACAGACTTTGCTTATCGTGTCGGAATCATAGTAAGATTAAGTTTAAATTTGGTCGAAAATTCCCGGGTCATCACAGTTGATGCCATCCGACGTGCTCTCCAATTACCCATTGGTCCATTCATTAATTCACCAACCAGTGATGAGTTTAGAAGAGAGGTACTGGAGATTATAGGGTTTGATGGACCAGTGGCTCATACGCCCTTAAGGAGGCAGATGCCACCTCTGTGGAACTATTTCTTTGGCTTGCTGACTCATTGCATCAGTCAGAAGTCCGGGAGCTTTGATCAGTGCTTAGATTTTGAGTTGAAGATTGGTCATGGGATGCTGTTCAATCGAAATATTGATTATGCCGGTGAAATTTACTTAAGGCTAAGGGAAATGGTGCTTGCACCTAAACGAACACACTTAATCCCCTTTCCAAGGTTTTTGAGCCTTGTTTTTGAAAATGAGCTGGGTGAAGCTTACCAGCAGATTGCTGATGAATCATTTGACCTGCCTCCAAAACAAGGAGGAATGCCAAAAGATGCTCCAGCTGCTCCATATAATGTCCTGACACCAGGCATGCTTGAGTATCTTGCTGCTCGAGGTGGAGTGAACCAACCGGCTGCCTCTGGTGTTACACCAGCTGAGGGGGAGGGACCTCAGCGAAAGCCAGCTGTAAAAAGGAAGAAGCCAGCTACCTCAACTAGTACAGCCACCGTCTCACATACTGGTAAAGCAGTAGTTGTATTAGAATCTAGTGCTCTCTGATCATAAAGAACAGCCCTAGTCTTATATACTGACTATTCACTTCTAGTATTGGAATTCGTTGCTTAACTATTTCTTGGTAACAGGCAAATCCAAACGAGCAAAAGCTGGCTCCAGGCTCACCACAGGGGAGATTGCACCAGTCTCAACTGCTGCTCCTGCAAAGGATGTGGCTATGGAACCTGGTGCGTTTCTAGACCAAACAGCAGAAAATTCTAACATAATTAAACATCTTTTATCTGCTAACTTGAGAAATGAATGTGGAGTTCAAGGTATAACCCTGGCTCCCAAGCTGACTGGTTTTAAAACTAGTGTTAAGAAGAGTAGCAACCCATACTCTTCTAGCCAGACACTTCCACATTTTTCAAAATTGAACTTCATGCTATATCCTCTGCTGCCAGTACAATCAGCAGAGCACATACCTGACCCCCAAAGCAAACTTGAGTTGGGTCCTCATCGTGTTGAACCAGCTCAGGATACTGCACAGCCATTATGTTACTCGGATCATGATAAGAGTCTTACTCCTACATCTTTACCAGCCAGATCTCTTACACTATCTGGGTCAACATGTGTCGCCAATGAGTCAGCAGAGTCACAGCTGTACTTACAGATACCTTATTCTATCTCATTCGAGGGGCTGACCAAATCACCAGTCTGTCCCCAGAGACCACTAACAGATGCAATTGTTGAGTCAAATTTATTTGGTTCTACAGTTGTTAACATAAAATGTTCTATTGTTTCAGTTCTTAGCAGGGTAGATGAACAGGTAGAGGGGGAGCAAGTTAAAGATGATTTTATTCCTACTGAGCAGATTGCTACCTCTGCTACTGGTATTGGTGCTACTGTTTCTCCTACTGGTGGTGCTGATGCTAGTATTGTTGTTTCTATAGCTACTGGTGTTACTGCTCCCAGTATTGCTGCTTCCACTACTACACCTGAAGTGGAAGATGAAATCATAGTGGATCCTCCTGTTTTTAAAAAGGTAATTGACAATATTGTCAAGGATGTTCTACTTGATGAACCTGTCACTGAACCAAAGGGTGACATTGCGTCTGCTGCTGCTACCGATGCACAAAATGTTATCATGGATGCTGGTGCAAGTGCTACTTTTTCATCTGATGTTATCATGGATGCTGGTAAAAGTGCTACTTTTCCATCAGATTCTGGTTCACAGGGTGATACTATTCTGGAGGGTCTTGATTTTATTAATGCTGGCTATGTTGGCTATGTTCCTACTGAGCCAACGGTGGATACTGCTGCTACTACTGAAGATGTTGCTTCTTCACCTACTGCACAGTTACCTATCGCTGCTACTGGTTCTACGGAATCCGTTATGGATGCTGGTACCTCTGTTTCTGCCACTACTGACTCTTCTCTGGCTACTGTTTCTGCTGAGAAGAAACCTTATGTGTGCCAGGTGCCAGATCCTGATGAAGTTGTCCCTAACTTCATCTATCGGGGAGCGTCTATTACTCCCAGAGTTGCTCTGCTGGTGGATCAGCTAACTTTTGATCCTCAAACTGCCATAAAATCAGCCAGCAAATTACCTCGCGAAGAGCTGACTGAACTATTGTCTCAGCTTGATCGACCAGCTAGAGAAGAAGTTTATGAGAGGTTGGCTACTTTAGAACAGATCAACGAGCAGCCATATTATCATTTTTTGGTATGGCTCCAGCTGATTCTCCATGGCCTGGTACATGGAGGCCTCTCAAGTTCATCAGAGATCCCTCTACTGGTAAATATGTTATGCAGAATATTCCTGATTCACCAGTACCTTCTGATTCATCAGCTTCTTCCTCATCATCTTCTTCTTCTGATGGTGATGCTGATAAAGGTACTGGTAAGGATGAACCAGTCACTCATGATAATGTGACTGGTACCAAAGATAAACCAGTGGATCTCACTGATGATGCTGTTCATGATGCTGACAAGAATACCAATGGTTCTAAACCTTCGGGTGAAGGTAAAAATGATGGTGATCATGGTGACGAGTCAGATTCTGACATTCCACCTCCACCACCCCACGGAGGTAGTTCTGTGTTAGCTGCTTCTGACCACCCCTCAACCAGCTATGTTAAATTTAATGCTGATGAGGTGGCTGACATCTCCACCCTGGCTGTCTATAAGATACTCGCCGAGGTTACACCTGATCTACAGGCCACCATTCGCACTGCTATTGCTGATAGTGTGACTGAAGCCATACGTAACACTGGGCAGGTTACCACTTCCAATATTGAAGCCCAGCACAAACAAGTATGTGCCTTTGCATATCTTGCAGTGGCTGCCATTGTCAAACAACGTGAAGGAGGAGGACTTAAAGAAACGAATCATATCTCACAATGAATATAATGAGGACATTGCCCGTCTTCAAGCTGATTTAGATGCTGCTAATCGCAGAATTCTTTTTCTTAATGAAGAAAATGCAGTGCTACATGAGAGATTGGATTCACAAGAGCGGCAAATGGCTAACATGATTCCTGCTTCTACCTATGTTCAAATGGTCAAAAATTTGCATCGACTGGCTACCCTACAGGGTGATGTTAGGGCCATGGTTGAGCAGATGGCTATGGGTGTTGCAAGGAATGAAGTTAGGTCTTCCAACCTCCCTCTTCAACAATTTGGCGTAGATCCTGGTGCCCATCTTACTCCTGAAGTTGCTGACTGGAACAATTTTGCATTCTCTATTCCAGATTCAGATAGTGACCTTGATGCACAGGTCTCCCCTGTTCACCTTTCTGCCCCTGCTGATGACAAAAAGGGGGAGAAGAAATCTAAAAAGAAACTCAAAAAGAGAAAACAATCAGAGGGGGAGCATGAGCATGAAAAGGCTCCAAAACAACCAAAGAGAGATGGTGATGGTGATGGTGATGATGGTTCTACTGGTCAAGACTCTGGCACTAAGCCCAGCAACGCTCATACTGAAGCTGGTGTACAGGCAGCTGGTGAATCTCAACCCAGTATGTCTGCCACATCAGTGGATGATATTGGTTCTGGCAGTAAGCCCAGTGATATTTCTGCACTGGCTGTTACTGAAGCTTTTGTTGTTTCTCAAACTATTGAAAGAAGAATGAAAAGAAAACTGGAGGGACATCAGAAGAGACAGCAAGAATTAAATGATGCCTTTAATGTCAAATGGGATGCCTATGTTGCTCTTAAACGCTACAGAATTGAGCATAGGAGATGGTTGACCCCGAAAAAGAGGGACATTGATGATGACCTGATCGGCATTGATAAATTCAAAAAGGATGCACGAAAAAGAAATGCCAAATTCATGGTCAAATACGACAAAAAGAGGGCAAAACTGTATGCTGAGCGAGCAGATAGGATCAAACGGATGACTCCCGAAAAAATGAAAGATTATCTTGCATCCACTGAGTCAGGAAGAGGAGTTAGAGCTGACATTTTTATGAAGTGGTTAGATGCTATGTTAGAAACCAGCTCATCTTCTCGCCCAACATCTTCTGCACAGCCAGCTACACAACATAAGCCAGTAGAAACAATCAATCTTGATGATGATGATATTCAAGGGGAGCATCTTGCTATCGTTCCCTACCTGCCTCCACTTAAGCTAGTATCAATACAAGAACCATCAGCTGAACCCATGCCCATAGATAAACAAAGGGTGAAATCTGCTCCTAGGGACAATCAGCCCCTAAGGAAAGGACCCTTATTTGAGGCAGCTGATGAAGATACTGAGGTGGTTGTACCAGCTGATACTAATCAGTCAGCTGGTACTGAAGACACAGCAAGGAGTGCTGTGAATGAAGACCCATCCAGAAGTGTGCTGCTGGGTGTTACAAGTGTTGAAGACCCAGTCAAGGTGGTTGAGCTGGGTGCTAATCAAGATGATGATACGGTTAATCCTGCTGACTTTACATTCTGGGGTAGTGGAGATCATTTATTTGTTCAATCACCTATCTCTCCTCAGACTCTCACCTATTTTAATAGAACAAAGGATAATCATGTCAATCAGTTTCCAGTGAGTTCATCTGGCATAGCTGAATCAATCATGTATCCTCCATCTTCCCCAAAACGTCATGGTAAACACAGAACTTTGGAAGATGATTCAGTTACCCGTGGTGAGCCAGACTTATTTAAAATGAATCCATATGAAAGAGATGCTTACCGGTTGGAGATCACTGTACAGGAATTGCTTGAGCAAAGACAAGCTGCTATCAATGAAAGGATACGTCAAGTTAAGTTGCTGCATCATCCCCTTGATCAGCCACTCTACATCACTGCCTTGACTTATGGCATTGAAATTGGTGTATACTTAAACAACAGTGGTCAAAGGCTCTCTACTGATGAGGAGAAAGCTCAATTTCAATAGGCTCACCAGCTGGGTATGGATCTAAGGGAGTATCGTGCTGCCCTTAGAACTGAAGAGGGTAGAAAGATGATTGAAACAGTAAAATCCCTGAAAATCACTGTCGACGAGTATTTGTTGGGTCTACAAGCTGAAATTCAAAGAAGGGAGGCTGATGATGCTGAACTCGCTAAGAGGGTAAGGCTCCAGGATATAGAAGACAAATTGGCTGCTGATAGAAAGCAAGAGGCTGAGTCCCTAGAACTAGCCAAAGCCATTGTCAAAGAACAGGATAAGGCATTTGATAAGATTGAAGCTGCTGAGAAAGCACCTGCTACTGCTCCTATAGAATCTGTTCGTACCAGTGAATTTCCTGATCATTATTATAGGAGTAGGTATGGTGATGTGATGTATAGAAGATCCAATCCCAACAGGATCATTAAAGTCAACAGAGGGTTAAAACAAGCGTTCAATATTGTAAGGGAGAATAAAGTTCAAGAAAGAATAAACTATGATGAGTTAAGATTCCTTGGATTTAGTGAATGGATGGAGATCTTGGAGTATTTCATTGGTAAAGGTGAAAGTGCTATCAAAAATACACTTAAATCTGAACTCTGACAGCTCTTCAAGAAAGCAACAAGGTTTGGGAATGCACCAGTGGTGAATGTAGATGAAGTCCTCTCTCAAAAACCTAAAGGAAAGCAATTCACTGGTGAAGGACCAACCAAAAAAGGCCCCATCATTCTACCTCCTCATATCCCTGTGTTTGACCCTGCTGATGTACCTTATCTATTCCCTGAAGCCTGGAGAATCAAACAAGATGAGCTATCTGAAGAAGAATGAGAAAAAGATAAAGATAGATAGTCTCCTATGTGCTCAAATTGTAGCTTTTGTTTAATTCACTTTTCATTCTGCTGTTGTTGTAATTACTGTACATATTGTGTTGCAATGAAAGTAAAATGAGTTTATCTTCAAAATCATATCAAATTATAAGATATGGATAACTCAGCAAAAGATCCCAAAATAAACTTAAAAAGGGACAAATTTACTGCCAATTTTTTTTTTTTGGTCCCTTCGTGCTGATTTTAGTGTTTTCTCTACATGTCATAGGTTTTGTCATCATCAAATAGGGGGAGATTGTTGAGTCCCCAAAATAATTAAGGATTTAATTATGATAAAACTGTAATTTATTTGCACTAAAGTGTTATGTGCAGTCAGCACAAGTTTGTTCATGTATAGACAGCAGATGTAGCTGTGTCGAGTGTTTAGTTTGCTGCTCAGTCTACCAGCACAAGGTAGATAGTGTTCTTCAATCAGCACAGGATGTGTACTCAGCAAATCAAGAACATGAAGTGGCTCAGCAATGAAGAACCAGCACAAATGGAATGCAGCTCACTACACAAGACAGCTATGCCCCATTATAAGCATAGTAGTTTTCCCGAGTGGTCTACATCAATGGTACTATTCAACAGAAGTCAAAGACAAAGTTGAACAAAAAAGGACACTCGTTGGCGGCTGACAAGTGACCTTACAAGACCACATGGGAATGCAGAAGGTTAACGCATGTGAAGACATGGGTTATACTTTGTCATCACCTAGGGAACACAACATTCTATTTGTTTAATCAAATAGTGGTTCCAAACCAAATTGGGGTGTTCCTGCAAATAGCTACCAAAGAGGAAAGAAAAGAGCATGCTCTCTGATATAGTTGTCTCCACAAGTACAGATATCCTATATGCCAGTGGACAATAGAACCATTACACGGTTAATAGGACTACTATATATTGTTGTATCCACTATTGTTACAACCAGTGGTGTGGGTTTATTTTATAGAGTCAAAACGTGTAATAGCTGTTAGTTTACCTCTTAGCTATAATCTAGGTAATCTATATCAACCAACTATCATTCCGTCAAGGATAGTTATGATTCTTTGTGATTCAATCAATAAAGAATAACTGTTGAAAATTACCTGTGACTCTATTTATTTGCATGATTGAATACTAATCGAGTTTAACTATTTAGTTAATTGAAAAGAAATTGTATTCACCCCCCTCTACAATACTCCTGTTGTTATCAAGGGACCAACAGTTATTACTAAGGAGGTTTTGGGTATTGTTCAAGGGTTTTGCTCATGAGTCAAACTAGTATTTATCATCTCCGTTGCGTCTACGTACTTTCCTACAATATTGAATCACAATATTGATATGTTGAGATCTACGGTTGATTTTGCATTCCGAGTTTCGGTCACTTTTTGGTGAATGACCTTATGTGCTGCTAAGGTGAGTTTCATTTGCTCCCTTTTTAATTGTTTTTGCAATATATATTTTTGGGCTGAGAATACATGCAATATATTTTAAACGCAATGGATACAAGTACATACTTAATTCTACACTGAGTTTGAACCAAAAATCCCTTAGCTTTGGTAACTAGTAACTGCCGGTTATAAGAACTGGTGGGCGCGAATAGTGGTATATAGATCCATAGGGCTTGACATCCCCGTCCGAGCTAGAGCACTAGCCTTTTAACGGACGTATGCTATTTGAGAAGCGTATACATTGTTTTGCGTGTATTATTAAGATTATTATACAAAGGGTACTTATTATATAGACGTTAAAGTTCAGTTACCAGGGTGCTCTGTTACGTAGAATCTTTTGATAAACGTTTCTGGATGAAACAACTGAAATCTTGTGATCCATCTTTATATACAGATTATGCGCAACATTAAAACTATGAACTCACCAACCTTTGTGTTGACACTTTTAAGCATGTTTATTCTCAGGTTTCTAGAAGTCTTCCGCTGTTTGCTTATATATGATACAAGCTATGTGCATGGAGTCATACATGCTTTATTCAAGACAACTTTGCATTCACAAAATTATCACCATGTATCTTATTTTGACTGCATTGTCAACGGATGTAGTATTGTAAACTATTATATACGGTGATTGTCTATACGTAGAAATCATCAGACGTCGAAAACCTTGGATTTATATATTCATTTATGGTGTGCCTTTTCAAAAGAATGCAATGTTTACAAAACGTATCATATAGAGGTCAAAACCTCACTATGAAATCAATGAATGATGTATTCGTCCAATGGGATTTGGAAGGATCGTCACATTTACAAATGATTCACAATAGTTGATTACATCGCGGGGTACTTGACCTCTATATGATACATTTTACAAACATTGCATTCATTTTAAAAGGAAAAATTTTATTACATCGAAAGTTGACAGTCATGCATACCATTTCATAATATATTCAGCTATAATTGACTTAATAATAATAATCTTGATGAACTCAACGACTCGAATGCAACGCCTTTTGAAATATGTCATGAATGACTCCAAGTAATATCTCTAATATGAGCAAATGCCCAGCGGAAGATTTCTTTCATACCTGAGAATAAACATGCTTTCAAGTGTCAACCAAAAGGTTGGTGAGTTCATTAGTTTATCATAAACATTCATTTTCATCATTTTAATAGACCACAAGAATTTCATTTCCAGTTCTCATAAATATACGTCCCATGCATAGAGACAAAATCATTCATATGGTGAACACCTGGTAACCGACATTAACAAGATGCATATAAGAATATCCCTTATCATTCCGGGAAATCCTTCAGACATGATAAAAACAACATCGAAGTACTAAAGCATTCGGTACTTTGGATGGGGTTCGTTAGGCCCAATAGATCTATCTTTAGGATTCGCGTCAATTAGGCGTGCACTAATTCTCAAAATTAGTGATGTTCCCTAATTCTTAGGCTATCAAGCAAAAAGGGGCATATTCGGCTTCGATCATTCAACCATATAATGTAGTTTCGATTACTTGTGTCTATTTCGTAAAACATTTATAAAAGCGCATGTATTCTCAGTCCCAAAAATATATATTGCAAAAGCATTTAAAAAGGGAGTAATGAAACTCACCATACTGTATTTTGTAGTAAAAATACATATGACTATATTGAACAATGCAGGGTTGGCCTCGGATTCACGAACCTATATCAGTATTATATATCAGATAATATCATAAACGTATCAAATATTAATTTTTATAATATTTATAAAAGTTTTATGTTAAATTCAAATATGTACTTTATTTATTTATTACATCCTTAATTTATATATTATATATGTATATTAAATATATTTATTTTATATACTATAATATTAAGTTATCATAATATTCAATTATTAATACTCATATAGAAATTCTTTGTTAAAATATTTTAATAATTTTATTTATAACTTATAATAGTATATTTATGTTTATGTTATTGATATTGTATTATATTTTAATGTTTATATTGGTTATATAATGTTTTAATTTATGTCTATAAAATTTTATAATAAAGTCTAATTAATATCATATCAATGTTTTATAATATATATTACAATTTATCTTTTATGAATATATTTAGTTAATATAATAATTATATACATGTTATTAATAATATTATATGCAATTTTAAATAATATTAACGTATTAAATATAATAATTTGTAATGTATTTTGAAATCTTTAAATGAAAATTTTAATAATAATAATAATAATTATCATAATGATACAAATTTTAGTGATAATTCTATTAGTAATGTTTATAATAATAAGAATAATAATAGTAATAATAATAATAATAATAATAATAATAATAATAATAATAATAATAATAATAATAATAATAATAATAATAATAATAATAATAATAATAATAATAATAATAATAATAATAATAATAATAATAAAGATCTGTACGCGTTTACATATCTGTTCCCAAATCAGATCGAGAGAACAGAAATAAAAAGAAATGCAGAGAAGAACGTATCACGATTTAGGGTTTTTCGATTCTTCAACAGATCAATTAATCAAAGATCATAAATGTTTAATAGAGCATCGATTCATTATCATCATCGTTCAGTCGTCGTCATCAACAATCCTAATCATCTTTGTCATCGAACAACAATCAGAAAAATTGAAGTAGTAGTTGGTGTTTAATTGGTGTCTGTTTTAAGAAGAAGGATTAATCACTGTAGCATGTAGTAACAAGGATTGCATCAAATCATCCTCCCTCTATCATGAAATTGGTCTAGTAATCGATTATGAAGGTAATTGGTGTTCTTTGATTTTGTGCATCAATAACTGTAATTTGTTATGAATCTTTTTGTGATATATGGTTATGAACTTGATATGATTCGGATTAAATAGTTTAAAGGTATGAATTTATATATTTGTTCATAATTAAACTTGTATTTTTGTTTTTATTATTTGTTACAAATTTTATCAAGTTATGATCCTGATATTGTATGTATGTGATGTTGATAAGTTTCTTAAGTTTGTTCTTGCAGGTTTAGGGATTGTTATGCACAGAAAAAATGATTGTTTAGGAATTTTGATAATAAAGTTACTTTTGATTGTTATAATAAATTTTTCTATTTATGATATTGGCTAGCAGCAAAATTTAAGTATATAGACGTACAGTGATCAAATTGATAGGTTTTCATACCTTTTGGTTACAAGACGATGGCTAGTTTGTTTTTGGTTTCCAAAGCAGAAGAAGAAGATTGAAGAGGGTGAGGGTGGCGGTCACAACAGCAGCAATCGAAGATAATTAGTAGGTTTAGCAGCCTTTTAATTGTTTTCTTATGGATTTCAAACAGTACAGCGAAAATAGAAAGACATAACAGTAGCAGCGCAGATTTAACAGGTTGAGATGGTAGTGGTTCGCGAGGTTTAACAGAAAACAACAGTTGTAGTAGGTTTTTAATTGTTGTTTGGTTTTCATGGTTTAACAAATGGTGTAATGGAGTGATCGATGGTTTTGGTCTGTGTTCGAGTTCTTGGATGAAAGCTGTATCAACTTCTCCCATGGCTAATAATGATTGATTTATATTTGTGAAAATAATTCAAAGTTGGTGGTGCTTAAATGAAGGAAGGTGATGTGTTCATGGTATCTGATCGAACCCAACATAAACTGGGCAGTAGTAGTGTGCTTCAAAACAGATATAACGATGGTTCTTGGTGGTAGTCATCAACAAGAAATAAGTAGAGAAAAGAATTGCAAGGGTGGTGGTTTTATTTGAAAGTAAATGGATATAGTTGTTGTAGCAGAATCAATGATCTAGTAGTGGGGTGTCGTTAGAAGTGATGGAGTTTTGATACTCGGATAGAACTAGAACAAAACAGCGAAATGGCAGAGGCTATACTTTGGAAACGAAAGTGGTGGAAGATGGCTTGTGATGATGGAAGAAGGAAGACAATGAATTTGTATATAAGTGTATCTCTATGCATATGTATAAGTTTGTGTATATATATATATATATGTATATATATATATATATATATATATATATATTATATATTTATAATAAAAGAAAGAGTGAATGATTGGAAAAAGTAAAACAGTCCCAACTTTTGAAGTCCGTGATTATTTGTTGTGGTTTGTATATTGTAAATCGAATAACAACAGAAAGGGATGGATAGATTGATGTGGGGTTGTTGGCCAACAAAAGAAGAAATAAACAAGAAGTGAAAACACTAGTACCCTTTGCAATTATGTGAACATGCATGTATGTATCACATATATTTAATATAATAATAATAATATCTTAATTAAAGTAATAAACGTGTGCAACAATAGAAGGATCCAGCTGCCGTTTTCTATCTGTAATATTCCGTTACTAACTACACTTTTAATTCACGGATAAAAATTAAGTTAAAAGTCATATAGCAACAATTATATTTACTGTATACGTTGTTACTAGAAATTTAGAGAGAATTAAAATAATAACATAACAAGTTTATAATCTATCTATCCACACTTCAAATAATTACCAAAGTAAAAAAAATATAAATGAGACCAAAACAGTACAAGTGGCAATTATATATATATATATATATATATATATATATATATATATAGATTTATTTAAATAATAAATTTTATTATTTATTATTATTTTACATATTTATTTCTAATAATAAAGTCGTATATTATTTTCAATTATATTTCAATTTATTATATATATTTTATATTTAAATATATATGTATCTATTTACAAATAGTTGTTCGTGAATCGTCGGGAATAGTCGAAGGGTAATTGATTACATGAACACAGTTCAAAGTTTTTGAAACATCAACATTACAGACTTTGCTTATCGTGTCGGAAACATTAAATCATATAAAGATTAAGTTTAAATTTGGTCGGAAATTTCCGGGTCATCACACCGTTAAAGAAATTTCGTCCCGAAATTTGATTAGGATCATCATGACTGACAATAAGTATGTTTTTATGACACATACAAGTTGAAAATTAAAGTTTTATCATCATTGAGTAATATGAATAAACAATTCGAGTACGCGAAGAGTATAAGTGAAGCTATCACAAAAGAGTGAAATGAGTAAATGAAGATTTGTCATATCTTTTGACGTAGATAGGATTGATTTTCGGAGTTCAAAGGATTTGAAGAAAATCTTTGAAATCTGAATAAGATCTGATTTCCTCGGGATTAAGGAAATTAGGATCTCTCTAATTAAATGCAGAAATCTGCCTTGATTTCTTTATCGGTTATTTCACTATAAATTAACTTCTTCCGTTCCATTATTTTCACCACTCCTATACTAAATTCCCAAATTCAAAAGATTGTGAAAATGCTTAATCCAGTTCTGATTCTTATCCTTATCCTTACTATCTCAACAATCATTCTCCTTTTCCAACTACCACCGGAGGAATCTATTTTCTTCTACTTCGCCCTTGGGGTTATAATGTTTTTAATTCTCTCGTGTCTTTATGTTGCGATAAACATTGATATACACGGTTTGTAATTTATGTGTTGTTATCGGGTTCTATATTCTCCCTTATATTTCAGAGCTCTTTGCCTTTTTATTCTCTTCTCGACTCTAAGTCAAGCGAATAATGGTCCAGAATTTGTAGATATGAAATTCGGAATGAACATAGTTAATGTTCTAAGAAGGAAATCATAATGACACGATCTTGATTTGTCAAATCACCAGAATACCTCGAAAAAGACCGAATCATCAAGGAAAAGAAAATTATTTTTTTTAATAGGTTTAGAGGTTAAGTAGAATATAAGAGTCGTGTAACATAGCACATGATGATGTTATGATCTGTGAATCATCACGTTCCATTTAGAAACTCAGCATGACTTACTGTAATATAATGACGTTGATCAAGTGTCATTATATTATACTAACTCATGCTTCAGTTCCCAACACTACTTCAAAAGCATTCTTATTTTAAACCCGAAGGTTTCTAGAATATAGAAACTAAAACAGTTTCCTTTTATGGTGTAACACAGATAGCGCTGAGAGATAATTAATATTGGATGAGAATATTTATGAAGGTATCTTTAGAAATATTGAGGATATTAATAATGAAAGATACGATAATATCTTAGAATTTTAGAATCAAATTGTGATGAAGAAATTCATTCACGATGATTCAGAGCAATTAAAGAGTAAGGTATTTGCTAAAGATTTCATCAGAAACATAATCATCAAGATTCTTAATGTACAAGTTTAGTCCTTGTGATTTGTTCAGAGACTCCTTCATAGTTTGCTCAATCCGTTTTTCAGTTTCAAACTTTTTCTGAGCTTTGCCAACATACTATTCTTTATCATTAAACTTTCGACTGTTAAAGTCGTTTACCATTTTTGCTGCTTCATTAGCACTTTCCAAGATTCAGAGAACTGATTCGTAAACTGGATGATTTTCAGAATTTTAGAATGGAAGATCATAATTCTAAGAAGTAAATGTTATACATATTCATAAAACTGTTGATGTAGAAATGCTGCAAGATTCGAAGTACTGATTGCTGATTCTCGGTAATTGGTATGGCAATTCTCGTTCCAAGATGCGGATGAGTATATGGTAGGGTTTCAATGAATATAATGATTTTTTGAAAAAGTCAAAGATCAATGAAATTGTTGGTAAGTTTACTACTAATGTGGTGGAATATAAACGATTCTCCGGTAACGATGAAAAGCAACATTATATAATGAGGTTATAATAGAGTTTATTCAAATGAAAAGTCGAAATTGATTTGCTGAAGCTGTGACAAAATTGGCTACTTTAGAAAGGGATTGCAAAGTTATTTTCGGTGATAACAACGCCAAAAGAGCTAACACAGATACGTGTTAAACGTTTACTCAGGTTCCGAGTGTTTTCAGGTGCATAACTATATGCATCAATCTTTTCTTCCATAGATGAAGTGCGATTGGTTTATCCTCCCGATTGAGGTGTTTTCAAGAATTATGAAAGGTTTGAACGCAGATTGTAATCATCAAGATACAAATGAGGTTTAAGATGGAATCAAGTGGCAAACTTGAAGAAATGTTTAGTTTCATATGTTATAATCAATATTTTAATTCATTTTAATTGTCCAATGTTGGTAGTCCACAGTTAGCAGTCCACAGTTAGAAGTTCAATAATTCATATATAGTTTAATGTATTATATTCGAATTAATTAATATGTGTCGTGACCCATTATATACATGTCTCAGACTCGATCACAACTCAAAGTATATATGTTATTTTAGAATCAACCTCAACCCTGTATAGCTAACTCAAGCATTACTGCATATAGATTGTCTATGGTTATTCCAAATAATATATATAGATGCATCAATATGATATGTCAAAACCTTGTATATGTGTCCCGATATTTAAAGTGCGTAAAATAAATAACATAAATTAAATGACGATAAATAAAATTGCGAGAATTAAAATTACGATAATTAAATTGCGATAAATAAATGTAATAAGGAATTAACAGTTAGCTAGGAACAGTTAGCTAGGATTTTGTTAGCGTGGATTCTTAACAAAATTTCTCATAGTTAATTTGTCTGTTTTTAACAAATTTTATTTTGTCAAATGTTTTCTTCATTATGCCACTTTTTGGATTCTGATAAGTCAAAATCCAAATATGAAATTGAATGAAAATGGTTATTCTGTGGTGAATGGATTCGTATATCTGTGGTATGACTGTTGAATCAGATTCGAAGAATGTACAGTGTAACTTATTAATGTGAAATCTAAATATTCCTTGGGTATTACCTACCCGTTAAAATATTTTCACCATTAATAATTTGTACGAAAGAATTTTTAATTACAATATTTATGAAAATATATACATATATATATATATATATATTTTCTTCAGATGTAATCATGGATTTAATGAGTTAATATAATATAATTCTCATTTGATTTACCATTAGAATTAGAATAAATAATCTCTAAAACATTAGAAATTACATAATCGTCATGCAGGACGAAGATAATTGATGTAGAACGATTCGTAGAACGATGATTAAGTTCGAGGTATGGATTGTGATGTTGAGACGTGTGATGTTGAAACTTGGGTTGTTGGTGGTGCTGGTGTTAATGTTGGTGGTACTGTTGGTGTCGGTGCTGCTGCTGAAGCTGGTAAATTTTTTGCACCATATTCTCCAAATTGATTACTCGAGCGCGAAGTTCGTTGACTTCTGTTATTACTCCGGGATGATTGTCGGTAGGAACGAGTGAATGAGTAAGGTTTAGAATCTGAGTTATGATATAGTCGTGGCGAGATACTCTAGAAATGAGAGAGAAAATGGTGTGTCAGACAGGTTCGCCGGTAAGTGCTTCAGGTTCTTCACCAAGAGGAATGTGGTAGATGGAAGGGATCACCTTCTTCTTGTCTCCAATGATTGAGGAGGCTACGAGCCCATCAGATGAATTGGGGATGGATGATTGGTTGGTCCATTCCGGTCACACTGCTTTCGGAGCTCGAGTGAAACTCCATATCAGAATCTGAGGGACTTGAACTAGTGACGAGTTCCATTTCATACGATTGAATAAGGGATTTTTCTATATGAAATGATTTCTGGCTATCGGATGGTATTCTAATTGCATAAAATATCTATATATATTGAGCAAAAGATTTCGTAGATTACGGAGGAATTTACGGAATATGTCAGACAAAGTTTACAGTAACACATACGCTAAGATATGAATTAGCAGATACGTTAAGATATGAATTTTGTCTATACACTATTCATGCAATCAATGCAATAAGATGTATCTAGACTAAGAATGATAAGCAGGTAATTTTTGACAAAAATGATAAGCAAAACTTTTGACATGCAGACACGGTCGAAGCCCAGACTCACTAATGCATCCTAACGACTATCAGTTTGACACACTAATGCAAGACCTGGTTTGCTAAGACCACCGCTTCGACACCAACTTTAATGACCCATCCTAATCCATCTGGACGAATACATTACATTTGGTTACATCGCGAGGTACTTGACCTCTATATGGTACATTTTACAAACATTGCATTCGTTTTTAAAAGACAAACTTTCTTTACATAAAAAGTTGACGACATGCATACCATTTCATAATATATCCAACTATAATTGACTTATTAATAATCTTGATGAACTCAACGACTCGAATGCAACGTCTTTTGGAATATGCCATGACTGACTCCAAGTAATACCCTTAAAATGAGCTAATGCACAGCGGAAGATTTCTTTAATACCTGAGAATAAACATGCTTTAAAGTATCAACCAAAAGGTTGGTGAGTTCATTAGTTTATCAAAATCAATCATTTTCAATAATATAATAGACCACAAGATTTCATTTTTCATAAATAACATTACACTCGCAAGTGCATAAAAATCATTCGTATGATGAACACCTGGTAACCGACATTAACATAATGCATATAGAATATCCCCCGCATACTCGCAAGTATGCTATATAACGGCAATCGCAATCACCTTTTTAAATTGAAGTACTAAAGAATTCCAAATTCCAGAATGGGGTTTGTTAGGCCCATAGATCTATCTTTAGGATTCGCATCAATTAGGGGTCATTTCCCTAATTCTTAGGTTACCAGACTTGAAGGGGCGATATTCGGTTTAATAATCCAACCATAAAATGTATTTTCAATTACTTGTGTCTATTTCGTCAAACATTTATAAAAACAGCGCATGTATTCTCAGTCCCAAAAATATATATCGCAAAAGCATTTAAAAAGGGAGCAAATGAAACTCACGCATATAAATATTGTAAAGCAGTTAATAAAATATTGCATGTATTCTCAGCCCAAAAAAGTAATGAGTAAAAGGGAGCAAATGAAACTCACCATACTGTATTTTGTAGTAAAAATACATATGGCGACATTGAACAAAAGTAGGGTTGGCCTCGGATTCACGAACCTATATTATTTATATATATATTAACACATATAATATTAATCAACTTAAGTTTATAATGTATTAAGATTAATTTTTACATATATAATCATATTACTATCTATATTGTGTAATATATTTATAAATTATGTATCACTTAATAAAAATAATATTTTGTTTAAAAAAATACAAAACTATGTAATATTAGTATAGATATATGTAATAAATATATTCAATATTTGTGGTAATAATAATAATATTAATAATGATATTACTAATAATAATTATAGTGTTAATGAAAATAAAATGATAATTTTCGTAAGAATGATAATTTTACTAATAATGATATTTTTAACAATAAGGTTACTTTTAATAATAATAATAATAATAATAATAATAATAATAATAATAATAATAATAATAATAATAATAATAATAATAATAACAACAATAACAACAACAACAACAACAACAACAACAACAACAACTACCTTTGAAGCTTTTCACAAAAACAAATGCCTCAGACAAGGCTCGAACTCGCGACCTCTCGGTTACACCCAACACTCCTTAACCATTCTTCCGTTACCATAAATCTGATTTACTTCCCATACATATATTTTATATACCGTAATAATTCGGTTTCCCTTTTCCTAATCCTAATCATCATCATCATAGTTTTATCTCGGCCCAACAGAACCTAACAGCCTTCGGCCCAATAAAGCATAAAATAAGGATTCGACCCAGAACAATTATGGCCCAACTGTTAAATAAATAAAAAACTGCTGCAAACTAGGATCGAACTCAGGACCTATTATTTAATCAAACGCCTAACCAACCACCGAAACACTCGTACAATCTTGAATTTATCAGTCATTAAATGTTTTAACCCGTAATACCTAGTCACCACCTAGTATATATCACCATCTATAATCGGACTATGGCAGCCCATCAATTTTAGTTCTAAGCCCACATTTAACAGAATATATTTAAGAAGGAAAAAAAAATAATATAACAGCCCACTAGCAACAAGAAGGGTTTTGTTGGTGCTACCTCTTAGGAACCGAATGATAACGTTTTAGTTTTAACCAGTCGATCATCTACAGCAGGTCCTTCATCGTGTCATGATCGTTACATCACCATCATCATCTTCGTTATCAATACAGCCCATCATCATCTATATTCGTTATTATTAACATCACTCATCATCATCCTTATTGTTTTCATCATCTCCATCGTCTTTCTCCACTATTCATCATCATTCTTATTCTTCCTCGTCATTGTTAATGTTACAGCAAAACAGGAGCAGTAGTGACAGTGTAGCCTTAGCATGATAAACATAAAACAGAAACTTAGACTGCAGCTGTAGCAGCGATCGTTGGTGATTCAGGTTGATGAGGGTGTTTGGTTGTGGTGTTCTTCGATGGGGTTTTAGACTGCTCAACAATATAAAACCAAATAGAAACCAGCGTGAACAGTAGCAGAAAACAAAGTAGCTGTAGCAGTAATAAAATGGTTGTGATGGTTAGGGCGGTGGTAGCCGGTGAAGTGGTGGTCCATGGTGGGTGATTTTGGAATGTTTCATGAAGAAGAAGAAGAAGAAGAGAGAAGAGAGAGAGAACGAGAGAGATAGTGGTTATAGGGTGGTGAAGGTGTTGTGTTCTCCGGAGATGGTGGCTTTATGGCGGCCGGTGGTGGCATCTTGATGAAGATGGGACGGTGTGCTGTGGTGGTGTCAGCCGAAGTACTAGGTGAATGGTGTACATATATTATGTATGCATCTATAAACCTTTATATAATAATTTATAAATAATATAAAAATAAAATATCATAATAGAGGAATAGTAAATCAAATTCCAGTTGGAATTTTTAGAACTACTCTGCCGACAAAATTTTCTATTTTATGACACGGACTGGACTTCGTACTCCATTGTTAATCAGTGGCGAATAAAAGTCTCAGAAAAATCTAAAATTTTTAGATTAACTATATTTATTTATTTTGGTCATTATAGTATAAAATTCGATCATTATTTATTAAATAAAAATTACATTAATTATTCACTCCCATCCCCAAGTAAAATATAAAAAGTTTTAAAATTCAACAAATAACTTCTAAATATTTTATTAATGAGCCTAAAATTTATAAAACTCCTTTTCAAATCACCGTTTATTTTAAAATCACATAAGTTTCTTTTTAACTCGTTTATTATCAATCAATATGACAATTGAGCGTTACCGTTGTTTACAAAATAACTTCAAAATCACAAAATATATATTTAATATACTTTATATATATATATATATATATATATATATATATATATATATATATATATATATATATATATATATATATATATATATATATATATATATATATATATTAATAATAAATTTTATTATCTCTTATATCATTTTATAATTTAAATCATATATTATATCAAGCTATATTTCAAAGTATTATATATATACACACATATCTAGTTACAATTAATTGTTCGTGAATCGTCGGAACTGGTCGAAGGTCAAATAATTTCATGAAACAGTTCAAAAATTTTGAGACTCGGTTTAATAGACTTTGCTTATCGTGTCGGAAACATATAATAATCAAGTTTAAATTTGGTCAGAAATTTTCGGGTCGTCACATAACCCAAAAGCAACAAAATTCAAAAGGTATCAAGAATCTGCTTGGAAAGATATCGAACGGGCATTTAGAGTGCTTCAAGGTCATTGGCAAACATTAAAAACCCGAGCCGACATGGCGGTCTGTCCTGTGAAGGAAGGATGTTATGGTTGGGAATTGTCTTAATAGATTAATCTTGTAAGAGTGCTCTCAATGAAGACATATACTTCCTCCCGAGGACTAGCTGCCACATCAGCGCCACATCACTACTTCTTTCCTAGGATTAACCCTGGACTAAACACTACGAACAATGACATACTATCTCAAATAAATTGAGACCCACTTAGATTATTTAATCAAAGAGTTTATAAGCTTTAATGCTAATGGTACAAGTAATATATATACATTTACATCCGTCCATGCATTCACAAAGATTTTAAAGAAGCACGAGGAGGGCTAAGGGACCTAGACTAGCCCCTGGACTAGTTGTTGCCAATGGTGTCTTCGAAAGGACTAGCCTGAGCGGGACTTAAGACTCAATCATTGAGAACACCCTAACAATTTTACACTAATTGTAAAGACACTTTTTATTTAGATATATACATATTTAAGGATACAAATGTATTATTTTATTGACCTGTGTGTAGTGACCCGAACTTTTCCATGATTATGTATTAAATGAAAACTATATTTGCATGATTAAATGTTTCCAACATGTTAAGCAATCAAACTTGTTAAGACTTGATTAATTGAAATGAGTTTCATGTAGACAATTGACCACCCAAGTTGACCGGCGATTCACGAATGTTAAAAACTTGTAAAAACTACATGATATATATATATATATATATATATATATATATATATATATATATATATATATATATATATATATATATATATATGGATATATATGGTTAACATGAGATTATGATAAGTAAGTATCTTACTAAGTGTATTAACAATGAGTGATATACATAAAAATGAGATTATTGAATTAAGAAACTCGAAACGATATATATATAACGATTATCGTTATAACAACGTCTTGCTAAATATATATAAATCATATTAAGATATAGATACACTAGGATATGAATTTATCTATACACTATCTATCAAATAAGTGCAGGAAGTCATGTCTAGAATTAGGAATAATAAGCAGGAAATTTTCCACTAGGAATGATAAACGATACTTATAATATGCAGCTAAGGTCGAAGTCCAGACTCGCTAATGCATCTTAACAACTATCAGTTAGACACACTAATGCAAGACCTGGTTCGCTAGGACCAACGCTCTGATACCACATGAAACAACCCGTCCTTACCCACCTGGACGAAGTCATCAACATTTGGTCCCATTGGGATGATCGACTCCAAGTAATGTCCTTAAATTGAGCAAATGCACAGCGGAAGACTTAATTCGTACCTGAGAATAAACATGCTTAAAAGTGTCAACCAAAAGGTTGGTGAGTTCATAGGTTTATCATAACAATCATTTCAATATCTCAATAGACCACGAGAATTCATATTCATAAAAATTTCAATAAAAATATTCTAAGTTGTTGAGCACTTGGTAACCATACTTAACTATTAATCAACGTCGCATATTTCCTTTATTATGAAATCTCACTACATTGTACCAAGTGTAGCCTACAAAACGAAGTACTGTGCAACCGTTGAATACTGGTCGTCCAGTCCGGTTGGGGTTGTCAGGCCCGATAGATCTATCAACAGGATTCGCGTTTACAATACCCATGTAAATAGTAGTTACCAAGCTACAGGGAAGTATGCCAGTGGTACAACTCAACGTAGAATATATTTTTAAGTACTTGTGTCTATTTCGTAAACATTTATAAAAGCAGCGCATGTATTCTCAGCCCAAAAATATATATTGCAAAAGCAATTAAAAAGGGAGCAAATGAAACTCACAATTGTTTACGGTTGAAGTGGCGATCAAACAAAGAGATGAAGCAAGGTGATGGTTGTGTGCTTGTTCGATTAGGAAAAGAAACAAGAAAAAAATAGAAAAAAAAAATATAAATGAATATGGTTACTGGTTATGGGTGGAAGGTTGTGTCTATGCATGTACATATATATTTATAGACAGATTGAGATAGATATATTCGATACATAAACATTAATCCAAACACAGTAATTGATAGTAATAATTAAAGAATAATAATAATAAAGTAATCAATATTAATATTCATGAATCCTAAACGTGGAGTACTATTTAGAATTGAAAGAAAAAAAATCTGCCGACAGTTTTTACGGGATGAATATATCGTGTCCATTGCTACACAGTTAATGTATAAAAATGTTCTTTAAAAATCTCAAATTTTTAGATTAAATATATTTAATTATTTCACTCATTAACTGTTTAAAACCTGATCAAAAAGGTTCTATAATTATTTATTTTCTGTTCCAATTATTATGTACGGAGTACTAACATTTAAACTAAAAAAATGTAAAAATATTTTTAACAAATCTAAAATCTTCGAGATCAATTTACACTCCATCTTTTATTTTAATCTTTCATGAACATGTATTACATCTATATTAAAACTAACAAAACATCAACTGAGTGTTACTGACGTTTATTAATCAAGCTCGAAATCCTTTATTTTCCATATACTATATGTATATATAAATACATTTTAATATCAGGTTTTATTATATAACTAAATATATATATATTTTCAAATAAATATATTTACAATTAACATTCATGTATATATATATATATATATATATATCTATTTACAAATAGTTGTTCGTGAATCGTCGAGAACAATCGAAGGTCGATTGAATATATGAAACAGTTTAAAATTTTTGAGACTCAACCTAACAAACTTTGCTTATCGTGTTGAAATTACACTATCGTATCGGGAGTTTGGTTTAAAATTAGTCAAAATTTTTCGGGTCGTTACAACTACATATGTAAAAACAAGACAACTGACTTAAGGATTTCGAAACGAGACATATATGTAACGATTATCGTTGTAACGACATTTTTATGTATATATATCATATTAAGATATATTCATACATCATAATATCATTATAATGTAATAATTTAACATCTCATTAGATATAATAAACAATGGGTTAACAACATTAAATGAGATCGTTAACGTAAAGGTTTCAAAACAACACTTACATGTAACGACTAACGATGACTTAACGACTCAGTTAAAATGTATATACATGTAGTGTATTAAGATGTATGTAACACCCGTTTTCAGTTACGAGTTATTTCGAATGACATTTGAAATACGAGGCACGTAAGTGTATATTTGGATCCCAAATAAAGTTGGAGTTTATGTTCTAAAACCTTACCATTGGATAGTAAATCTCATTACGTTTCCAACGATATTTGATTCGTCAAAAACGGAGTTACGGTTTGAATGTTACGACCAAAACAAGTTCAGTTTCAGACTCAGTTCATTGGGACTCCGTCCAGACTTTGGGACGCCGTCCTGAAATGAAGGTTAGGACGCCGTCCAAGCTTTTTGGACGCCGTCCAGAAGGCCTGACGGGCCAGCAGCTCTATTTTACTCAAATTAAAAGGGGTATTTGGGTCTTTTCACTTGGGGTCGGTTTGGGATCATCAAAAATGATCTAGAACTCCAATTGGAGCTCATTTTCACCCACACAAACACTCCCATCTTATTTAGAGAGAGAGGGTGAGCTTTGAGAGAGAAAGCTTCGATCGGTGAAGAAGATGAGCATTTCGGGTCAAGTCGTGAGAGTTAAAGTTGTTCCTTTCATTCACGGCTACGTGGTGGTAGTGTTGGTAAGCTCTAAATCCGAATTTCATTGTTAAGATTCTTGTGTACATTTAGGGTTTGAGCTTGTTATTTGTAAAACCCTTTGTAAAACCCTTTTAGATGATGAAGAGGGTTTATGGAAACCCACTATTTTGATATTTTGCGGGTTTTGGGTTGGTTAATGATTTAAGCATGTTTAAGGTTTGTAAGTGGGGTATAATCACTAGTGTTAGTGATTTTAGGAGTGTTGGAACTTGTAAGACCCATTTGGGGGTAAAATGGGTGAATTTAGGTTATGTTGAGATAAGGAAAACCCTAATAGCTATGATCTAGGGTTTGGCCATGTGAATTGAAGTTGTAAGTGTTAAATTGTGTTGGTTAGTCACTAATACACTTGTTAATGATGGAAGAATTGTAAATGGGTCACGTTTGGCTAAAATGGTATGTATAAGTGTTGAAATGGGTCAAATGAGTTAAGGTTGACCTAATTGGGTAAAATGGGTATGAAATACCCTAAGTTTGTGTTAATTGGTGTTAGTAGACTTACATCACTAGTTTTAGTAATTAAAGATGAGTCTTGGCCATTTATGGGCGGTTTTGGGTGTAAGTGAGTTATTTAATTCTTTTGGGTCACTAAATGCTCGAGAGTGAGTATTGTGGTTAATTTCACAAGTTGTGTATTGAATGTGTACTTATGTATTAGGTACCTTGCTCGAAGCATACGGAAGTGCTAAATCACCACCGACGTGATAAGGTGAGTGGAATAATTATGCATGTATGTATATAGTGTATTTATTTGTGAATGTTATGGTATGAACCACGAGCCGGTAGTACCATAGCATGTATGTGACGAGTGTGAACCACGAGCCGGTAGCACTATAAAATAAGATGTGAACCACGAGCCGGTAGCATCGAGTGTGAACCACGAGCCGGTAGCACTATAAACTAAGATGTGAACCACGAGCCGGTAGCATCGAGTGTGAACCACGAGCCGGTAGCACTATAAAACGAAGTGTAAACCACGAGCCGGTAGCACTATAAAAGAGTATGACTCGAATGCGTATGGTGTGAACCACGAGCCGGTAGCACCATAGCGTTATGGTTAACCATATGGTATTGTGTATGTGTTGTAGTGTAGCATGTTATATTGTTTGAGTATATGCTATTGGTTATGCTAGCTTGCGATATTGGAGGTTATTAGCTTGATACTAGAGATGGTTTGCTAATTATGTTGCTAGCATGTATGCGGTATGTGAGTAAGTGTATGCAAGTAGGTACATTATATATGTATATGTATAATTATTGCATTCACTAAGCGTTAAGCTTACCCCTCTCGTTGTTTACCTTTTTATAGGTATTGTGATTGTGATGATAGCTAGTTGTAGACTAGATGCGTAGGAGCGCTTGGGCTCGATGGGTTAGCTTTTTGGAGTTTTGGACGCGGATTGGGGATTTGGTAGTCCCCGGGATTATGCTCTTGGTATTGGGTTGGGTTGTAGAGTTCTAATCCGTCTAAAGAGATAAATGGGTCGAAACTGCTACTTTATTTGTAAAACGGGTCATTGTGAGCCCGGGGTTGTAAAACTTGTTTTTATGGTGGCAATATCTTAGTTTTACTTAATATGTCATATTGTGAAAATGGTTTCGTTGAAAAGTGTCGGGGAGCGAGTTTTTCGCTCGTGTGTAAACAAAAACTGATCAGTACTTTTTAGTTCATTGGGACGCCGTCCCGAATCCTTGGACGCCGTCCCAGTTGTAAAGGCTGGACGCCGTCCCAATTTCTGGACGCCGTCCAGATGGGCAGTCACAGAATTTTTTTTTGTGTCGTGTTTTTGGTAAATCGATGTCGGGTTGTTACAAGTGGTATCAGAGCCTAGTCTAAGGAAATTAGGTGACCTTGGAATAGGTGCCTAGTCTTAGACTTATTGGCGGTTGTGCATTATTTGCGGGACTTGTAGGATTACGGGTCGGATTGAGATTTGTTAGTGCCTTAGAGTAGGTGACTAACTAGGACTTGTTTTTGTCCCAAGTGTGATGATGTGGGGCCTTATTTCGCGTGTAAATTAGTGTCTTAGATTGCTAGTGCCTAAGGTAAGTAGGCGAACTTGGACGTTGTTTTAGTGATAGTCACCTAGGTTGTAGGTTGACTTGTAGTTGTTGTGTACTTGTGTACGTTTATTACTATTGTATATTGGTGTATATATATATACAGGTATCTAATTGGTGCGTTGTCTTAGAGATGAATCTATTGGAGAGATTCAAAAGTTTGGCGGTTTTTTGAATGATCGAGTTCACGGTAAGGACTTTGATCATTCGGGTACTAGGAGTTATCGCGTGTTGTTTTTGTGTGAATGTTGCGTCAGTCCGGGTAAAGTACTTTGCGTAACCATGTGGAAATGGTAAGGTACGCATTTGTAATAGTGACCGATCACCATTATTACGAAAGTGTATCTTGACATCAAGCATGACATGACGAGTACCGAACGGAGAAAACGTGGCATGGTTGTGGTAGATTCGGGATAAATGAGGAATCTTTATTGGTTCCTAAGTGATAGTTGTCTCGGGTGATGTGCTTGTAGTCGCATCGGGTTCGTTGCGAGTCGTGAAGTGTTACGATGGATTCGGTTAGTTAAGTGAGTGAGCCAACTCACAAGTTTGGTGCGTGCTTAGCCACCCTAAGTAGTGGGTGCATTATTGAGATTGTTATTGGTTTTAGTTACCCATCGTAACTAGGAAGATCGATTTACGTTTGCGTGTGTGCGACGAGGACTTGAATTCTGTAATGGAATGCGACAAGTCTAATGATTGTAGTTTTGAGTTACACTCGGTAGAGTGTGTTGTTAGAGAATCGTGTTAGGATTCTTGTTATGAGTCGCCTTGGAATTGGCGAATCGAGGAGTCTTCGGGTCGTTAAACTCATGGGAGTGGGACCTGTGTAATGTTGATTGCGTTAGTGTGTTGTAGATTATAGGGCAACATTCCTAATGGAATATCCCTTGTAGTAGTAGTTTTATCGAGATGTAGAAGGGTGTAAGACTTGGTATCCCCGAGCATCTCCTTGTGTTAGATGAAGGGCCTCATTAGGCTATATCGTTTGGCCTTGTGGAAACTGCGGGTAGCGTGTGATCGCTAGGAACTTTCGATAAGACAATAAACCGTAAGGTTGTCGGGTAGGTATGACTTCGGGTCATTATTATAGAGAGATGGGTGACATCAGGTGTATGGAACCTAAAGATCGATTTTCTAAAATTCATTTGATTGTGGTGGGAGTCTGCATGACACTGCGTCAGGTGCCTTTTTATACCTGCTAGTGTAATGTTCAACTCCGGTAGTGGTGTGATCACTTTGTGCTTAGGGTGCCCGTGAGATACCCTTGGAAGCATCGGAGATTATAATAGTGATCGACGGGTGATGGTAATTCGACAGTTGCGAAAGTCGAAGTTTAAGAGCATTGTGACGAATACTTCTTATGAAGTGACGGGTGAGCGAATCTTGTTGCTCTTAAGTGATAGACGGGTAAAGATGACCGGTGAGCCGGTGACGGACTTAATGGTCGGTTAGTCCGAAGGGTTTTGATGAAGTGTTGATATTGTGGTGGACGCAATTATGGTGTCAGAATTGGTCACTCTTCTCCATGAGAGTGAGCAATTGTTGATAACGATTCGTCAAGTGGAAGGTCGGGTGATCTCGACTGAGAATCACGACTAAGTAAGCGGCGTGACATATGCCTAGGCTTAGAGGCATATGTAAGACTTTGGTGGAGTTTGATTTTCGAATGATTAAGGTAGTTAGTTGTGAATTGTGGTATGAAGGTGCGATTTCATCGCGTGTACGACGTCTCAAGTGATTGTGCATGTCGGCTCTGAGAGCTTAAAGTGAATTTGCGGTGAATTGATGTTATGACCAACGGTGACAATGGTCAGGTGTGACGTGGAATTTCAATTCCGCGGGATGTTATCATCTTGGCGGTGAGAATAGGGAGATAAATCCTAAGTGGGGGAGTTTTTACTGTAGCCCGAGGAAAACTCCAGTGGTGTTATGTATAGTGAAATGTCGGAGCGTACCGTACTAAGCCTCAATAGGTATTCGGAGTTCCTAACGAGGAAGGGTGACGGGTTTCTAATGTCGACTCGAGATCATGCTTTACGATTGTGAGTTACAACTCTGGAATGTTATGCGTGAAGATTGTGATGATGGGATCGAAGGAAGTGTAAGACTTCCTATGTAAGGTAGTCGTGTAGTACCAATGTGCGGTATGAGACCAAATGTGAAGTTTGAGATCCGGGAGGGAGAGAATGAAGTGTCGTTGCGAGTGCTCCCGTAGTGAAAAATCTGGGTTGTCATGAAACTCGGACAGTATAATTGAATGAGAACGAGTTCGATATCGTGGCGAATATCGTATTTTTCCCTGTCGGGAAATGCAATCGTGAAGATTGTCAGTGGATTATTCCACTTTATGGACGAATGTGAGGCGGAGAGTGTCGATTCTGATTGTCTCACATCGAGACACGCAGATGTCGTTTGTTTGCGAGAGTGTGCTCCTTAGTGATGCGACTGTTAGTTGCATTGAAAGGTTGAGACCATCCTTAACGGACGGTCTAGGTAGGAAAGTTCACCCGGCGTGGTGAATATTTTTGTGAGTCGTGTGGCGAATTGCGGAAATTTTGTGATGATGATTCGCCGTTGACGGGATTTTGGTATACGAATAGCTTCTATGCTAGTACTAGGAAGCCGTATTGTATGGTTCAGAGGATAAACCCTATGACGATGTGTTGATGTTTCGTCTAATTCGTGGTGTATTATTGTCGTCCTGAATTAATCCAGTGACGTATAGTCGTGTGTGGATCAATCGGCGGGAAAGTGGTGCTTCTTAAGTGTTATTGCGGGGTTATTAAAAAAAAATTTTTTCGTTGAAGGAATGATCCGGTGTAGAGCCGGAGGGAGTTTGGTTCTTGGCCTAAAGAATATTCAGGAATGATCGGTCGAGTAGTACGGTTATGAACCGAATGAGTACGAAATTTTAAGGAAGCATGAATCCTTCTCGATTTGGATTAATGTAAGACTTGGTTCACGGCGTAGTGAATTTAGAAGATCGCATAGGGCGATATAGTTATGGATGACGCTTGTTGCGTGTTGCAGCCGTGAGAACTTGAAGGAAAATGTGGTATTTTTCGTATTTCCTAAATGGAAATTCTGGACGTTGAGTGTATGAGATATCGTTTATTGCGGTAGTGCACGCTAGTGATCATTAGCTTGTGGTGGTATCTTAGAATTCACGGATGATGTTATGGATGACGGGCTTTGTTGTGTTTTGTAGGAATCGTGAGGTGTGACGACGATGGTTACCGGTGAATTGTCCTTCTTTTAGGACGATTGTGAAGTACGGTTGTTGTATTATGATGCGTTAGTGCACGAAGCGAGGATTCGGATGAGTTTACTACTTGTGTGACTCCACATTGGAAGCGGAGATGTTCGAGGGAGAACTGCTTAACTTCTATTATAGGTGCGGATCACGAGGACGTGATCCAATTTAAGTGGGGGAGAGTTGTAACACCCGTCTTCAGTTACGAGTTATTTCGAATGACATTCGAAATACGAGGCACGTAAGTGTATATTTGGATCCCAAATAAAGTTGGAGTTGATGTTCTAAAACCTTACCATTGGATAGTAAATCTCATTACGTTTCCAACGATATTTGATTCATCGAAAACGGAGTTACGGTTTGAAAGTTACGACCAAAACAAGTTCAGTTTCAGACTCAGTTCATTGGGACTCCGTCCAGACTTTGGGACGCCATCCTGAAATGAAGGTTAGGACGCCGTCCAAGCTTTTTGGACGCCGTCCAGAAGGCCTGACGGGCCAGCAGCTCTATTTTACTCAAATTAAAAGGGGTATTTGGGTCTTTTCACTTGGGGTCGGTTTGGGATCATCAAAAATGATCTAGAACTCCAATTGGAGCTCATTTTCACCCACACAAACACTCCCATCTTATTTAGAGAGAGAGGGTGAGCTTTGAGAGAGAAAGCTTCGATCGGTGAAGAAGATGAGCGTTTCGGGTCAAGTCGTGAGAGTTAAAGTTGTTCCTTTCATTCACGGCTACGTGGTGGTAGTGTTGGTAAACTCTAAATCCGAATTTCATTGTTAAGATTCTTGTGTACATTTAGGGTTTGAGCTTGTTATTTGTAAAACCCTTTTAGATGATGAAGAGGGTTTATAGAAACCCACTATTTTGATATTTTGCGGGTTTTGGGTTGGTTAATGATTTAAGCATGTTTAAGGTTTGTAAGTGGGGTATAATCACTAGTATTAGTGATTTTAGGAGTGTTGGAACTTGTAAGACCCATTTGGGGGTAAAATGGGTGAATTTGGGTTATGTTGAGATAAGGAAAACCCTAATAGCTATGATCTAGGGTTTGGCCATGTGAATTGAAGTTGTAAGTGTTAAATTGTGTTGGTTAGTCACTAATACACTTGTTAATGATGGAAGAATTGTAAATGGGTCACGTTTGGCTAAAATGGTATGTATAAGTGTTGAAATGGGTCAAATGAGTTAAGGTTTACCTAATTGGGTAAAATGGGTATGAAATACCCTAAGTTTGTGTTAATTGGTGTTAGTAGACTTACATCACTAGTTTTAGTAATTAAAGATGAGTCTTGGCCATTTATGGGCGGTTTTGGGTGTAAGTGAGTTATTTAATTCTTTTGGGTCACTAAATGCTCGAGAGTGAGTATTGTGGTTAATTTCACAAGTTGTGTATTGAATGTGTACTTATGTATTAGGTACCTTGCTCGAAGCATACGGAAGTGCTAAATCACCACCGACGTGATAAGGTGAGTGGAATAATTATGCATGTATGTATATAGTGTATTTATTTGTGAATGTTATGGTATGAACCACGAGCCGGTAGTACCATAGCATGTATGTGACGAGTGTGAACCACGAGCCGGTAGCACTATAAAATAAGATGTGAACCACGAGCCGGTAGCATCGAGTGTGAACCACGAGCCGGTAGCACTATAAACTAAGATGTGAACCACGAGCCGGTAGCATCGAGTGTGAACCACGAGCCGGTAGCACTATAAAACGAAGTGTGAACCACGAGCCGGTAGCACTATAAAAGAGTATGACTCGAATGCGTATGGTGTGAACCACGAGCCGGTAGCACCATAGCGTTATGGTTAACCATATGGTATTGTGTATGTGTTGTAGTGTAGCATGTTATATTGTTTGAGTATATGCTATTGGTTATGCTAGCTTGCGATATTGGAGGATATTAGCTTGATACTTGAGATGGTTTGCTAATTATGTTGCTAGCATGTATGCGGTATGTGAGTAAGTGTATGCAAGTAGGTACATTATATATGTATATGTATAATTATTGCATTCACTAAGCGTTAAGCTTACCCCTCTCGTTGTTTACCTTTTTACAGGTATTGTGATTGTGATGATAGCTAGTTGTAGACTAGATGCGTAGGAGCGCTTGGGCTCGATGGGGTAGCTTTTTGGAGTTTTGGACGCGGATTGGGGATTTGGTAGTCCCCGGGATTATGCTCTTGGTATTGGGTTGGGTTGTAGAGTTCTAATCCGTCTAAAGAGATAAATGGGTCGAAACTGCTACTTTATTTGTAAAACGGGTCATTGTGAGCTCGGGGTTGTAAAACTTGTTTTTATGGTGGCAATATCTTAGTTTTACTTAATATGTCATATTGTGAAAATGGTTTCGTTGAAAAGTGTCGGGGAGCGAGTTTTTCGCTCGCGTGTAAACAAAAACTGATCAGTACTTTTTAGTTCATTGGGACGCCGTCCCGAATCCTTGGACGCCGTCCCAGTTGTAAAGGCTGGACGCCGTCCCGATTTCTGGACGCCGTCCAGATGGGCAGTCACAGAAATTTTTTTTTGTGTCGTGTTTTTGGTAAATCGATGTCGGGTTGTTACAATGTATTTGTACACTTTTGAAAGACTTCAAGACATATATCAAAGTACTTCTACTTAACAAAAATGCTTACAATTACATCCTTATTCATTTTCATCAACAATTCTACTCTATGCACCCGTATTCGTACTCGTAGAATACACAGCTTCTAGATGTATATACTATTGGTATATACACTTCAATGATCAGCTCCTTAGCAGCCAATGTGAGTCATTAAATATGTGGGAACCATCATTTAGCAACTAGCATGAAATATCTCACAAAATTACAAAAAATATTATAAATCATTCATGAATTATTTATATGAAAACAAACTTACACATCCTTTATATCTAATCCATATACCAACGACCAAAAACACCTACAAACACTTTCATTCTTCAATTTTCTTTATCTAATTGATCTCTCTCAAGTTCTATCTTCAAGTTCTAAGTGTTCTTCATAAAGTCTATAAGTTCTAGATTCATAAAATCAAGAATACTCTCAAGTTTACAAGTCTACTTCCAAGCTTTCTAATCCATTTCAAGTGATCATCCAATCTCAAGAAATCTTTCTTATTTACAGTAAGATATCTTTCTAATTCAAGGTAATACTCATATTCAAACTTTGGTTCAATTTCTATAACTATAACAATCTTATTTCGAGTGATAATCTTACTTGAACTTGTTTTCGTGTCATGATTCTACTTCAAGAACTTTCAAGCCATCCAAGAATCTTTTGAAGCTAGATCAATTTTTGTCACTTTCATTAGGTTTACCTACTAAACTTGAGGTAGTAATGATGTTCGTAACATCATTCGATTCATATATATAAAACTATCTTATTCGAAGATTTGAACATGTAATCATTAGAACATAGTTTAGTTAATTCTAAACTTGTTCGCAAATAAAGTTAATCCTTATAACTTAACTTTTAAAATCAACTAAACACATGTTCTATATCTATATGATATGCTAACTTAATGATTTAAAACCTGAAAACACGAAAAACACCGTAAAATCGGACATACGCCGTTGTAGTAACACCGCGGGCTGTTTTGGGTTTGATAATTAAAGACTATGATAAACTTTGATTTAAAAGTTGTTCTTCTGGGAAAATGATTTTTCTTATGAACATGAAACTATATCCAAAAATCATGGTTAAACTCAAAGTGGAAGTATCTTTTTCAAAATGGTCATCAAGATGTCGTTCTTTCGACGGAAATGACTACCTCTTTAAAAAATGACTTGTAACCTGTATTTCCGACTATAAACTTATACTTTTTCTGTTTAGTTTCATAAATTTCAGTTCATTATGAAACCATAGCAACTTTAATCACTCAAAACGGATTTGAAACGAAGAAATGACGGGTAAAACAAAATTGGATAAATTTGCTAGTTTTAGCTACGAAAATTTTGTAACAAATCTAGACTAAACATATCCTAACTAATTTATATTATATTATACATATTATTTAATCTTGGGATACCATAGACACGTATACAATGTTTTGACATATCATATCGACCCATCTATATATATATATATATATATATATATATATATATATATATATATATATATATATATATATATATATATATATATATATATATATATATATATATATATATATATATTTCGGAACAACCATAGACAATTAGACACTCTATATGCAGTAATGTTTGAGTTAGTTATACAGGGTTGAGGTTGATTCCAAAATAATATATATACTTTGAGTTGTGATCTAGCCTGAGACTTGTACACACTGGGTCGTGGATTGATTCGAGATAATATATATTGATTTATTTCAGTACATCTAACTGTGGACAACTAGTTGTAGGTTACTAACGAGGACTGCTAACTTAACAAACTTAAAACATAAAAACGTAATAAAAAATGTTGTGAATATATTTAAATCATACTTTGATATATATGTACATATTTGTTATAGGTTCGTGAATCGACCAGTGGCCAAGTCTTATTTCCAACGAAGGAAAAATCTGTGAAAGTGAGTTATAGTCCCACTTTTAAAATCTAATATTTTTGGGATGAGAATACATGCAGCTTTATAAATGTTTTACAAAATAGACACAAGTATGCGAAACTACATTCTATGGTTGGATTATTAAACCCAATATTGCCCCTTCAAGTCTGGTAGCCTAAGAATTAGGAAAATGACCCCTAATTGACGCGAATCCTAAAGATATATCTATGGGCCTAACAAACTCCATTCTGAAATTTGAAATGCTTTAATACTTCGATTTATATGATGATTGCGATTGCCAATTTATGACATACTTGCGAGTATGCGGGGAATATTCTATATGCATTATGTTAATGTCGATTACCAGGTGTTCATCATAGAATGATTTTTATACACTTGCGAGTGTAAGATTATTGAATAAATGAAATCTTGTGGTCTATTATATTAATTTGATAATATATAGGTTAAACCTATAACTCACCAACATTTTTTGTTGACGTTTTAAGCATGTTTATTCTCAGGTGATTATTAAGAGCTTCCGCTGTTGCATACTAAAATAAGGACAAGATTTGAAGTCCATGATTGTATGATATTGTGTAAAAACTGCATTTAAGAAACTTATTTCGATGTAATATATTTTTATTGTAAACCATTATGTAATGGTTGTGTGTAAACGGTATATTTTAGATTATCATTATTTGATAATCTACGTAATGTTTTTTTTTTAAACCTTTATCGATAAAATAAAGGTTATGGTTGTTTTAAAAATGAATGCAGTCTTTGAAAAACGTCTCATATAGAGGTCAAAACTTCGCGACGAAATCAATTAATATGGAACGTTTATAATCAATATGAACGGGACAACTGTGTGTATGCAATCTTGAGTCATTGAAATTTCAAATTTATATTTTATGTATATATGTATATGTATAGATGCGGACCAACACCTAGAAATGCCATTGTTTATAGTATCAACTGGGAAATGAACTTTTGAGACTGTAGGATACGTGGTATGTCTTACCGTTCAATTGACATAATCCCGTCTCCCTCAACCTAAATAACGGAGTAGTTAGAAAGAATGGCATCCTTCTACATTTAATTTAGACAAAATTGTACAGATAGTTTTATATAAATCATCTCAATAGTTTGAATACATTGCATGGATAATCCAATTCATTAACGTCATTATTTTTCTATTAGATTTAGTCATGTGCATAGGGGTTTAATTTCGTCAATTTATATATTCCTTCTCACATTTTTCATGCTTTACAAACGCAGATGAAGAATCATCCTAAAACCCAGATCAAGAATCATCAAACCTTTAAACCCAGATTAAGAACATCAAACCTCAAAACCTACTTGTTTAAATTACCATGTGGGTCCCATCATCTTGAATCACCATCAAACCTTTTTTTTTTGAAAGGCAAGCAAAGATATTATAAAAACCAACAACACAACATTACATTACAGAGATCCATTAGGGATGGATCATTTACAAAACAAAGAAACTAGGACCAAACACGAAAGACCCGACAAACAAACACGAGACAAACACTTACAAGAAACTACAATAAATTGAGATAAGCGACCGGGTTAGACATCCACGTTTGCCAATCAATTTTCCTCCCTTTTAATCTATTGGAGATCCAATCAAACGAAATAGTTTGTATTTCATTAAGAGCAACCCGTGGGATCCAATTTTTGTCACAGAACACTTTATTGTTTCGGTTTTTCCAAATGAGATACGCACCAATCCATTTAATTGCAAGCCAAATAGATCTACCAATAGACGATATTGAGTGGAGAGACTGATTATGTTCTAGGAGCAATTCGGATAAGGAGAAGTTATTGAACGACCCCATGTTCCACCACTTAAATACCCGATCCCATACCTCCATCGCGTGTTTACAAAAAATGAGACTATGATCAACCGATTCCAAGCTGTCGTCGCATAATGGACACCAGGTGCTATGGAGATCGATCCCACATTTATCGAGCTCGACTCTTACGGGAAGCTTTTTCTTTACGGCTCTCCAGACAAAAATTTCCAACTTTTTCGGTACTAACTTGTTGAGTATTATTTTTTGACCTGCAGAAAACTCGTCCAGAAGTTTATCATCAGAAGCCATCGACAATTTGCTGACGCTGAACACACCTTGAGGAGCAAAGGGACAACTAAGCTGATCTTCTTTGTTGAGCACTAGAGCGGCTGTTGACAGGATCTGCTGTAAACCTTCGAATTCTGTTAAAACTCTTCCTGAAAGTTCACGTTTCCAACTGAAATTTAGCTGCTCCAAACCATTGACCACCATTCGATCATTAACAGTGGCATCGGGATAAATCTCTAGCTTGAATAATCTTGGGAAAAGATTACAAAGCTTGTCATTGCCTACCCAAAGCTCTTTCCAAAACAATGTATTGCCTCCGTTACCCACCGATTTCTCGAAACTGTCTTTAAAACCGACCTGCAAGTCTTCCAAATTTTTTCCTGCTAAGATAATATTATTCCATACACCATATTTTGGGGGCAAATCGTTATCCGAGAGTAGTCCACCGCTTGCGCCATGGATACTACGAATAACTTTTGTCCAAAGTGAATCGGTTTCGGTTTTAAACCTCCACCACCACTTTCCAAGTAAAGATAAATTTTTACTTTTTAACGACCCAATATTTAACCCCCCCCCTTCCCATAAGTGTTTAAGACTTGTTCCCATTTGACCCACGACATTTTAGAACCCGACCCCGACCCGCCCCAAAAGAAAGACCGCCTCACCCTCTCAAGAACTTTAATCACACAAGATGATGCACGAAATATTGAGAAGTAGTACAATGGTAAGCTCGAGAGAACCGATTTAATCAACACTAATCTTCCCCCAAACGACATCGAACGCATCTTCCAACCCGAAAGCCTACTATTAAATTTATCAACAACCGTACCCCAATCTTTTAACGAGTTCATCTTCGCCCCAATAGGTAATCCTAGGTAAATAAAAGGAAAATTACCCACTTGACAACCAATGTGTGATGCTAGCGGATTAATTTCCGAAACCTCAACACCTACACCATAGACGTTACTTTTTTGAAAGTTTACTTTTAATCCCGAAGCAAGTTCATAGCATTTGAGTATGTTACGAAGGTTGAACGCATTAGAACGACTCCATTCACCAAAAAAAAAGTGTGTCATCCGCATATTGGAGATGCGAGACGAGAATTCGATCTTTCCCAACTTCGATCCCTTTGAACAAACCTTTGTCTATGGCGGCTTTCGTTAAAATGTTCAACCCCTCGGCCGCTAAAATAAATAAAAACGGGGATAAAGGGTCACCTTGCCTAACTCCTCTTTCTAGTCTAAATTCCGGGGTAGGAGACCCATTAACTAGAATAGAGATTGATTCCGACTTTAAACACGCAAGAATCCAATCCCTCCATCGTTTCCCGAACCCCATACTTTTCATAACGTCCATTAGAAAATTCCAATTAAGGCTATCGAAAGCCTTCTCAAAATCTGCTTTTAGAATAAACCCTTTTTTCTTATTAGCTTTCAAGTAGTCGATTGTTTCATTTACAATTAAGGCCCCATCAAGTATAAAACGCCCTTTTAGGAAGGCACTTTGCTCCGGACCGATTAACCCGAGAAGTACTTTTCTAAGCCGATTTGATATCAATTTAGCAACTATTTTATAATAGCTACCAATTAAGCTAATTGGGCGGTAATCATTCAAACATAAGGGGTCATTCTTTTTTGGAACAAGAGTAACAAACGACGCGTTACACCCTCTCGAAATCTCCCCTTTTTCCCAAAACCACGATATTGCATCCACAAGTTCACTTTTGATATTTTCCCAATATTTCTTAAAAAATCTCATATTAAACCCGTCGGGTCCCGGATCCTTCGTACTCCCACATTCGTTGATAGCTTCTAAAATTTCCTTCTCTGTAAATTTGCATTCAAGATTGGCAGCATCATCTAATGAGATTGACGGGTATGACAGGTCCTCTAGGGATGGCCTGATTACATCAGACTCCTGGAATCGTGCCTTAAAATGGGACAAGGCAGCCTCCTTAATAGCTTGTGGGTTATCATTCCAGGACCCATTTAAAGTAAGCCCGTGTATATTACTTCTGCTATAATTGTGACGGATTATAGAGTGGAAGAATTTCGTGTTTTCATCTCCCTCAACAGCCCAGCGAACTCTAGCCTTTTTTCTTAACATACTAATTTTTATATTCTCTTTTTCGAACCACTTTTTCCTCGTATCCTTCCATAGAACAGCTTCTGTCGAATCCAAGAGACCTGTTTCAGCTTTTAATTCTAATGAATGAGCAAGACTTTTAAGTGTATCAATTTCGCCATCCAACTGACCAAAACTAGACTTGCTCCACGACTTAAGTGCTTCTTTAACTTCCTTTAACTTATTCAAAAACTTACAATCTAACCTATTAGCCGCAATACAAGAATTTACCCACTTATCTATAACCACCTGATCGATCCCATCCACATCCAACCAAGCATCAAAAAATCTAAAAGGTTTCGGACCAAAATTTTTCTCTTCATCTTTAAGGACAATAGGGCAATGGTCTGATTTCGTTCTCTCTAAAGCTATTGCGGACAGATTATCCCAAACAGCGATTGCTTTTTCTGACACCAAAAAAACGATCCAATTTGCTAAACTTAATACCGTCATCACTCACCCGAGTAAATAATCTGCCCCCAAGAGGAATATCAATTAGACCATTTGTACTTATGAAACTATTGAAACGCCTAGCTCGATATTCTATGAATTCACAATTCAAACGCTCATCCTGATTTCTTACCTCATTGAAGTCACCACCCAACACCCATATCTCATCATCTTTCCTCGACAACAGGTTTGATAAGGAGTCCCATAAAGTTTCTTTTTTGGAGTCCTCATGAGGCCCGTAGATATTAAGAACAATAAGAATCAACCCATTGTTTTTCAACACCCCCCTTTTACCCACAACCCTATCAATTTTAATCACATCAGTAGCCTCGAACATTTTTTTATCCCATATCAAAAGTTGCCCTCCCGACTTGCCGATCATCTCTTGTTGTATGAAATCGCATTCAGTTGATCCCCATAGACTTTGGATCCATTGAAAATTGACTAAATGTTTTTTAGTTTCTTTTAGAGCTAAAAACGATGGTTTCTCACTTCTAATCAGTTTCTTTACATCCCCGACTTTACATTCTTTACCCGAACAAAAACCCCTCAAATTATAACTAACAATCTTCATTAAAAAAACTAAATTATTCGAAAAAGGTAGAACAGTAACCTTACAAAGGTTGAGCTTTTCTCTGCCATCTCAGACCAAGCTTGCATCCAAATTCATATACACCATCAGTGTTAATTGAATTATACGAGCAAGACTTGTCGTTTCCAGCAGCAACACTCCTAAGACTAGAAACCGAATCGCACCCTGGCTCGTTGCTATTAATCTGCTTGTCTAGATCCATCAAGGCAGCACAGGAGGTGCATCTAGAGCGAAGGGGCTTATCATTATCAATTCCTTTTCGAGCGACATTCTTAAGATTCAACATTCTAGAAGACGTTTTCCACTTCCTAATACTAGACCAACAACACTCGTTCTTAGGTTTTCTTGATGTTTTGCCTGTTGGAGTTCTTTTCTTTAACCCTTCATTCCTCGGTTTACCTGAGGGAATTTGTTTACTGGAATAATTACACTTCGCCTTTTTGAGAATTTTTTTATTGAATCCACACTGATTATGAGATCGTACTTCATCTCCGTCACACTCATCGAAAGAATTGGAAATATTGCGAATAGGAAAAGGCGATGTTTGGTTGACTGCAATACCCTCTTTAACACTTCGGACTGGACTACAAGGCCTATGCGACTTTTGTGTCTTGACTGATCCATTGCTAATTCCAAGCCCAATATTACTTTTATCTTCACCATTGCTAATACAACAATTGTTACTTTGGGCTGAGCTGCATGTATTAATTGCAATATTAATGTTATCAGCTGCAACAATAGGCCTTTTTGTCTGGGTTGGTCCATTACTATTAATAGGCCCAATATTGGTTTCAGCATCTGCCTTGTTAAGATTCTCTAAAGGGCTCACATCTAGCCCATGCCTTCTCGCCGACCTAGGGGTATTGAAACCCGTTTCTTGAACTTCTACATCATCATTACTATAGCTACTAGGGACATCATCATTACTATAGCTACTAGGGTTACTTTCACGTACAGATATATTGGAATTCTCGACCCCACCCTCATCATTAATGTCTCGTGAATGATTACAATCCAACCCACATCCAGGTTCTTCATCTTCTGCTGATACCTTCGCCTGAACCCTATCACCATCGTCGGAAGTTTAATCAAGGTTACAGTTTATGTTATTATCCCTTACAGTGCCACCCTGGATATTATGAAGATTAGTTTGCATATTATCCCCTACACCCTGCTCAAAATTAAGCATGTTATCCTCCTCATCTGTGAATCCAAATGTATCATCAACAAACTCGTCATCATCACCATCTTCATCGACTTCTTTGAATGGAGTCTTTTGGTTTTGGTTTGACTTAGGGTTCATGTGAGTAGACAAATTTTCAAACGTGAATTGAAAGGTTCTGGTCAAATCCTCCTTTACACTGACAAATACCATGTTAACATCATCTAAAATTTTGACATACCCATCAAAGCTAATAGTGGAACATCTGCTTAACAAAAGAACTCGTCCAGATACAAGTGTCTGGTTAAGATCATTTATCGAACAATTCTCCATATCAATGATTCTCCCTCACCACCCAGCAATCTTCCTAAATGTTTCTTCATTCCAATGAATCATTGGGACACCCCTTATATCGATCCAAAATAGCCTTCCTGGATCCTTATATGCTTGTTCTAATACACGAACATTGTTGCACCACTTATGGATAGCATGTCCATCATTCTTTAAGATTTTTTCTACCATACTCTTCGACTCACATATTATCATTACATCCAGGCCGCCAACATATTTTAGCCTGCAGTTAGTCATTCCTTCGGCCAAACACAGATCCTCAATCTGAAACAATAATTGCAGGCTCTGAAGTTCACACACTATTGAGTTCCCCAATAACCCTTTATTGATGCCTTGTTAGTCCTCCCATCCACCATCAAACCTTACAATTCCTACCTCACAAACAAAGTACCATACATGATCAAACACCTTTAATAACATCACCAGCATCAACGTTTCTCCAAAATCTGAAAGAGTTTTCGATAACATGTTACACATTTAATAACTTGAATCATATATGATATATGATACACTTAATTAAAAGAACATGATCCAAAATGACTTGATCATAAGTTTTGGCACATGCGAAAGAACATAAGCAAGGAAATCAGTTTATGAACCATCATATATGTTAAGATGCAAAGTAAACACTAGATTACGCTATTATTAGGTAACTTAGTTATGGTTAGTTTCAATGAAAAACGATAGCTAGAAAAGTTATGCGTTATGTAGATTTACTTTTTATTTTCACCATGTGGAATTCAAAAACTGAATATTTCATTACTTTATTATGTAGATGTCGCAAACTAGGCGAGTTTGGGTATTGGGTCAAGATAATTCAAGAAGTATAGTTATACAAAACAAGTAGTTCTTTAATATGGGTGCAAATGGGTTGGGGTTGGGTAGGGCCGACAAGTTAACATTATTATTCCTTCAAAACAGAAAGTGATAGGGTGGCACCCATTTTATATAGCTAATTTCCTAGTTTCCTGTTGATTTTTCAAAAGAAGGGAATCAATTCTAATCATTTGAATCGCTCTCTTGAGTTGGATTATATTGTCTAACTCACTTGATGAGCATAACCTTCAATCACGAAATCTGCAATGAGAATAACATCAAAATCAAACCGAAACCCTAAAGTTCATAAAAATCAACAGATAAAGGGTAAAAATTGAACCCTAAAGTAAATGAAAATCGATAGATGAAGGGTTTACAAAAGTAGATAAAAAAAACAAACTAGCTGCAATTTTCTTAATCAAAGAAGCGTATATTACAAAAATACGGTGCAAAACGATGGAAGGAAAAGGACGAATTCGACACATACTTGTTAAAGACCAGCAGCAAAATGGGCCCAAAATTTGCTGTTCAAAAAAAAAATGGGCCCAGAATTATGTAAGCATGAAGTCAGGGATGGCTAAAGCGGTTTATGTAAGCATGGAGCCCATGAGCCCAAATTAGGACGCAAACAGAAACAAAAAAAAATGGGAAACATCGTAACCACAAACGACAAACCTTGATCACTGATATATATATATATATATATATATATATATATATATATATATATATATATATATATATATATATATATATATATATATATATATATATATATATATTCATTTAAGGCCCTATAAAAACAGTAAAGAAACAACAAATAGATTAGTCCAATGACATACGAATTGTCAGTGCAATACCTACAAAACAGTAAACAAATTTCAAGGCCTTCGAAGTACAAATATTTAATTATATATTAACAAAACAAAGACATTTGACCCGTTACTATTTTATTGAGATTTAAAAAGGTTTAGTTATACATGCTCTATTTTCTTTCTTACATAGTATTAACATAGACCCACCAAATGGGCATTTTTTAGGTTATGGGTCTTGTTTGTCATGCCTAATTGTAGAATTCTAGGACTAGAACTAGTACCTTAAAAACTTGGATGAGATTGCAGTTGTTAAATAAAATATGAGGCGCCGTCTATACTAAGAGACGAATCACGTTACCCAAATGAAGTAAGCGCGAGTTGATGAAGTGAAAATAACAAAAAATTACTAAGTATCTATTGCTCAATGTGACGATCGCTCCAAATCCACTTTGGACGAATACATATTCATTGATTTCATAGTGAGGTTTTAACCTCTATATGATACGTTTTGTAAACATTGCATTCTTTTAAAAAGACATACCATAAATGAATATATAAATCCAAGGTTTTCGACGTCTGATGATTTCTACGTATAGACAATTACTGTATATAATAGTTTACAATACTACATTCGTTGACAATGCAGTCAAAATAAGATACACGGTGATGATTTTGTGAATGCAAAGTTTTCTTGAATAAAGCATGTATGACTCCATGCACATAGCTTGTATAACGTATAAGCGAACAGCGAAAGACTTCTAGAAACCTGAGAATAAACATGCTTAAAATTGTCAACACAAAGGTTGGTGAGTTCATAGTTTTAATGTTGCACATAAATCGTATGTAAAGGTGGATCACAAGATTTCAGTTGTTTCTTCCAGAAACGTTTATCAAATGATTCTACGTAACAGAGCACCCTGGTAACTAAACTTAACGTATATATAATTTGTACCCTTTGTATAATCATCTTAATAATACACGCAAACCAACGTGTACGCTTCTCAAATAGCATACGTCCGTTAAAAGGCTAGTGCTCTAGCTCGGACGGGGATATCAAGCTCTATGGATCCATATACTACTACTCGCGCCCACCAGTTCTTATAACCGGCAGTTACTAGTTACCAAAGCTAAGGGATTTTCAGTTCAAACTCAGTATAGAATTTAGTATGTACTTGTGTCCATTGTTTAAAATAAAGTGCATTTATTCTCAGCCCAAAAATATAGATTGCAAAAGCAATTAAAAAGGGAGCAAATGAAACTCACCTTAGCAGCACATAAGGTCATTTACCAAAAAGTGACCGAAACTCGGAATGCAAAATTAACCGTAGATCTCAACGTATCAATATTGTGATTCAATATTGTAGGAAAGTACGTAGACGCAACAGAGATGATAAATACTAGTTTGACTCACGAGCAAAACCCTTGAACAATACCCAAAACCTCCTTAGTAATAACCCATAGTTTCCTTAGCTCTATCCAGCTTGAAAACCCATTTTGAAAGTGACACGCTCATGACCTCGTCGTAGTATTTTAAGTGATATAATTAGTAATAATAATACTACTAATAATAATAAAATAAATAATAATAATAATAATAATAATCTTAATAATAATAATAATATTAATAATATTAATATAAATAATAAATAATAATAATAATACAGAGGGAGTAGTATATGTGTAAACAAAACTCGAGCAGAAACTGGCCTTTTATAGACAACTTTTTGGAATCTGATGCCCATGCGATCGCATGGGTTTTTAGTGTATTTGCCATGCGATCGCATGGCCGCCTGATCCAGCTCAAAATGTTTTTGTTTTCTTGTTTGTCGACATATTATTATATAATATATATAATATATAATATATATAATTTAAATAATTAATTATGTATTATATTAAATTCATGTGCATAGTTGACTTGTAATTTTCGTTCCGATGACTCGTACGTTGTCACTCGACTTATGTCCCGGTTCTGATTTCTCGAACGCATTTTCGTACGCTTAGAAAACTCGCAATTTACGTTTTGTGACTCGTACCTTTGTCAAAATATAGTCTTAAATTATCAATAAACTATATCATTCAAAGTGTATCTTAAACTTTCGAGTGTTTTGGTCATTTACTTCTATAAATCATTGTCTCGCTATTTGTTAATATATATATAATAACAAATCGTTTTATGACCAAGTTAATATATATTTTCAACATTCATAAACACGTTTTAAATATACGTCGCAAGTTATTTATATAATTAATATTCCAACTTATCATATATATTCAAATAAATATTTAAACCAATAAGTTTAATGTACGGTATCAAACAATTAATACATTGTTACGTTTTCAAGTTATAGTATATATATATGTATCTATATACATATAATTGTTCGCGAATCGTCAAGAACAACCGAAAGGTATTTGAATATATGAAAGTAGTTCAAAAATTTTGAGATTCAGTTTTACAGACTTTGCTTATCGTGTCGGAAATGTTAATCATACAAAGATTAAGTTTAAATTTGATCAGAAATTTTCGGGTCATCACACTCAACCTTTGACCTTTTATGTGTCAACAATATGTATATCTGGAACAACTGAATGCATACTGTTGCAAAACACGGGCCCGTGTCGAGCCGTTGCGTCGCTCGTGGCGACAGTTTGGTGACTAGCCCATCGGTCAAAATATTTCGTATTTTGGTTTAAATTTTTGTATTAAATTAACGATTATGGCGGTTATGTGTACAAATTAATCAATTAAAGTTGTTGGCTTTATACTCATATAATTAAAAGTCAACTTTGGTCAATGTCCGTCTCGACCTTTTTGGGATGTTTTTATATGTTTTATAGGATTCTGAATTTGTGCAAGTATAAAAAATTTAGTTCTGTATAACGTTGCATTTTTTTTTATTTATGTTTCCAAAACATGTTTTAGGTATAAAAAAAAAACACATTTAGAAAGTATGCCCTTCTTTTTTGTATTGTTTCTTTTTTAATATATGGTTGGTCGGAGTTTTATACTCATTACTCAAAATCACATAATTTTATAGAAGTTACATTGGTCTCATCTTGTCGGACTCCAATTGCTCCACTTTTTGAAGCTCCTTCACTACCCACCAAGTCGATAAGGTTTAAAACTCCCTTAACTTGATGGTTCTGTAAAAATGAATAAAAAAATGAGTCAATTAGAATGAATTTTTAATCCTGAAGTTAAAAGCTGAAAAAGAAGAAAATGAGAAAAAAATTCGGCATACTTTTGTGTGTAAAAGCTGAAACCTTTTGTGTGTAACGGCATACTTGTTATGAAAAAGAAAAAGAATTAATTAAAACGTATAATCATGTCTTGTCAATTATATCACTACCAACATGTCAACCAAAAGAATAAGGAACATGCACCAAACCTTTTGTGTGTAACGGCATACTTGTTATGCGTTGTAAACCAAAAGAACATGCACCAAACCTCTGATCGAGAAGGTTCAGAAGTTGTTATGCGTTGTAAACACGAACTAGTGCAAGATTCGATACAACTATGTTACCATCTACATCGTGCCTAACAGCATACTTCTTCACCTTCGATTGTTGAATTCTTGATGTTGGTGACATGAAACTATCACCAACGTTGGATCAAACTCTAAAACCACCGCCACCTTTACCCTTGGGACCTTTGTGTGGTATGAAAGTAGGCTTGCATGGTAGTAAATCATTTATAGTTTCAATATTTCATATATTGAAACCTGGATATATTTATTGAGTACTATTAAATGAAGTGACGATAAGTAGTTATATGGATGATACATTAAATTTATTTCATACATACATCCATTCTTGGCGAGTTAAGTAGCTACCTGTTTGGAATATATACTCTAAAGAGTGTGGTATCATCCCCTCGTCTTCGTGGGGCTACCAATCAGTGTATAAGTTTTTCCGCTTCCTGTTTGACCGTACACAAAGATACAAACCTGCAAAATTTTGATCTGCTTCATCAACACGTCATTTTTATAAACAATATAATCAAAACTGATCAAGCTTGTTGAAGCAAAACTATTAACCTTGCAACCATCCACTGCACTCTGGCCAAGCTGTGATATCTCCATGAAGACATCTTTCTGAGATGCATCACGATCAAACACTATCGAAATGAAACTTCGTGGTCGGCCTGTACAGTTGAATTGTACAGGCCTACCACGAAGTTTCACTTTCGACAGAGTGTTTAACCATGATGCATCTCATGATGATGCGTTCATGAAGATATCACAGCTCGTCCAGAGTGCACTAGATGGTTACAAGGTTAACAGTTTTGCTTTAAGAAACTAAATTAATTTTGATTATATTATTTGATGTGTTGATAAATTATATCAAAATTTTGCAGGTTTCTATTTCTTTTTTTTTTTTGGGTAATGGGTTTTACCCGGTAAATATTATTTCAAAAAATAACAAATACAAATAAGAACAACGACCACAAGCGCGCCTTGCGGCCCCTCAAACAACCACAAAACAAGCTAGAACCTACACAACAGGACTAGCAAAACACAATAAAAACCTACGACACACCTAGAACGAGACATGGACCACTGAAGACTTCCAACTACAACCAACCCGATTTCATCGGGGCCGTAGGCTTAGATGTATTTTTCTCAGCCATAAACGTGGCCGTTTCCTCTTCGTCAGTTTCTATATCGCTCAGCTCATCCACTAGGTTATTATTAAACGGCCCAAATGAATTCTGAACCTTCACTTGCTTGCCATCAATAGCATCATCTTTCTTTGTACCACTTGGGCCTGCCTTATTAGTTTGTTGTTTCAAACCCGGTTTTAAAACCGGCCTGTAAACCAACTTTGGTTTTTGTTTGGCCATCGTAAACCCTTCGCCTTTATCCTTGTTATTACCCGCATTTACCCCTTTTTTCTTACGTTTATAGACTTGCTGGAACCCATCTTCTAGAACAGCAATAGTTTCTGGTTCCTTGGGAACAACATTCTTCGGGCATTGTGTGTCAATATGCCCAAACAACTTACAGCCATCACAACGTGGAGGCCTCCATTCATATTCCACCTTGACCATATCACATGTCTTCACAAGACCATTCTCATCAGGTGTAGCAACCTTAATATTTTCTTTCAAAGCCGAATTTGCAGACACCTCAATAAGAGCTCTAGCATAATTAGGACGCCCCCACGCCTCAGAACACATAGTGCACGTGTAACTATCCAACATCATAGGACGTCCTATCGTTGAAGCAATCCTACTCAATCCATCTTCTGTGAACCCTGTTAAAGGCACATCATAAAGCTTGACCCAAATCGGGACCTTATTCAATTCCTCTTTCGTTAATGAGACATCAGGAGTCCACTTGTTAAGAATTATGGGAATAGTTCTAATGGTCCATGGACCACTTTCTAGCACATCAATCATCCCTTTTTTTGTCATAAACTTGAAAAAATAGAATCCCTTAGAATTCATCATTATGCGTTCGATTCCAAATTTCTTCCAAGCATTTAACACATAATTTTGGACAACAGGAAAAGCAACTCGTTTACCCAAAAAGTAACCATATAGAGTATTCTCATACCTTTTAACAGCCTCTTGGACAGAAGACAATGGTAGTATCACATCGACATCACCATCACTTACTACAGGTTCTATGTAACGAAAATTTACTTTTCGTTTTGCCTCTTCTCCATAAGCCATGTCTAAGTATGATGAAGGAACATTTGTTGTCACAGATGGTACCCCTTGCTCCTCCACCTTAGTATCATCATTCCCATTAGCCATGTCCAAATGTGATGGAGGAACATTTGTAGTAACTGCTGGCACCCCTCGCTCATCACAATCTACGTGCACATCACCCTTATGCAGGTTCTTTGTCCCTTCCTGTACGGGAGTGACATCCTTTACTTCATCATCAACCTTAAGCTCCGTCTCCCCTTCAGATGATTCGGTTGCAGCATGGACACTATTATGGTCCTCCTTATCTTGCATACGATCATTAGTGTCCTTGCCCTCATGAACAGAATCGACCTCCTGTGTTTCAATGGTATCCTCCTGTGACCAGGAGTCTGAACCCTCTCCCTCCTTAGATTCACCTACCTTTGGATCCCTTTCCTTCGAAAGCTCATCAAGAGCTTCCCTAATTTTCCGATTGCGCAAAACCCTACCCGGCGTCGTCGCCGGAATTTTCTTCTTGTTCTTGCCACCCATCACGCCGTTTGCCGGATCAAGACAGAAGAAAACATAAAATCGGCGAGACAGGGGTTAATCAAGACCACCGGCTAGATGCCGGTGGCCGGAGGAAAGGAGAGAGGAGCTACTTTCAATATAATAATTCAATAATACCTGTAGATCTAAAAAAAGAAATCACGCCTGTAGATCTAAAATTATATGTATATATGTATGTATAGCACTCACGCTTGTGTGAATTAACGAATTAATTGAAGAACGGAGAAGAAGAAATAATAGGGATTGGTTACCGGAAAATAATAGGAAGACGGTGGAGCTGTGTAAATGGAGAGAGAAATAATAGGGATTGGTTTTTGCCTTGTTTTCGTTAATGTGTGCAATTTCAGGTTTCTATTTCTGCATAAGGTTAAACGGGAAGTGGAAAAACTAATACAATGATTACTAGCCCAAAAGAGAGGATGTGTACACAAGAAGACAAATAGATGATACCACGCTCTTTAGAATTCCCGAACAGTTAGCAACCTAACTGGCCAAGGATGGATGTATGGCATAAAGGTAATGTATCATCCATATAACTACTTATCATCACTTCATTTAATGGTCAATAAATATTATCATTCTTAATATTTTGAGGTTTCAATATATGAAATATATATTGAAACAATAATTTAATGTCATGCGAACCTACTTTCATACCACACATCCAAGGGTGGTGGTAGTTTCATGTCACCAACATCAAAAATTGAAGATGAAGAAGTATGCCGTTAAGCACGATTTAAATGGGAACATAGTGTTGTATCGAATCTTGCACAAGTTCCTGTTAACAACGCACAACAGGTTTAAAACTTTTTCGATCAGGTTACAGGTTTGGTGCATGTTCCTTTGGTTGACATGTTGGTAGTTGTATAATTGACAAGACATAATTATACATTTTAATTAATTCTTTTAGGTCTGTGGAGAAGACCAATATGAATGAATGAGCATTTATTGAACAGTCACCTTATTGTCAAATTAACAAACAATTAAGTTTACGAAGTAAAGTGAATCGTTATTTGCTGAATTCCTCTACCATTTTCTTCTTTTAACTTTAGGCTTAAAAATTCATTTCAATTGACTCATTTTTTTTAATTCATTTTTTACATAACCATCAAGTTAAGGAAGTTTTAAACCTTAACGATTTGGCGGGTAGTGAAGGAGCTTCAAAAGGTGAAGCAATTGGAGTCCGAAAAGATAAGGACAGTGTAACTTTTATAAAATATGTGATTTTGGGTAATCGGGATTAAACCCCGGCCAACCATATTTTAGAAAACAAACAATACAAAAAAGAAGGCCATAACTCTAAATGTGTTTTTGTCTACCTAAAACATGTTTAAAAAACATAAATAAAAAAGATGTAACACTATACACAACTAAATTTTTCATACCTACACATAATCAGAATACCATAAAACATATAAAAACCAACCAGATATACATACTGTTGACAGATAAAAGGTCAAAGGTTTACAATTAGATACTAGCTAATATTTGTTATTTACCAATTCATCAACTTGAGCTTACTTCACTTGGGTAACGTGATTCGTCTCTTAGTATAGATGGCGCCTCATATTTCATTTAACAAACGCAAACTCACCCAAGTTGTCAAGGTGCCGATTTTAGTCCTAGAATACTACGATTAGGTCTGACAAACAAGACCCACAACCTAAAAGACGTCCATTTAGTGGGATTATGTTAATACTATGTAAGAAAATAGAGCAGATCCAACTAAACCTTTTTAGATCTCAATAAAATAGTAACGGGTCAACTGTCTTTGTTTTGTTGAATATATAATCAAATATTTGTAATTTAAAGGCCTGAAATTTGTTTGCTATTTTTTTAAAGTATTAATTGTCACTGTAATACTTACAAAAACAACAAACAAATTTCAAGGCCTTCAAAGTAAAAATATGTGATTATATATTCAACAAAACAAAGACATTTGACCCGTTACTATTTTATTGAGATTTAAAAAGGTTCCGTTGAATCAGCTCTATTTTCTTACATAGTATTAACATAGTCCCATCAAATGCACGTTTTCTTAGGTTATAGGATATTTTTGTTAGTACCCTGAAAACTTGGGTGAGCTTGCAGTTATTAAATGAAACATGAGGCTCCTTCTATACTAAGAGAGACGAATCACATTACCCAAGTAAAATAAACTCAAATTGATGTACTGAAAATAACAAATATTAGTTAGTACTACTGGTCAACTTTTGACCTTTTATGTGTCAACCGCATGTACATAAATATTTAAGTAGTTTTAGGTTGTTTTTGCATGTTTTATAGTATTCTGAATTTGTGTAGGCATAAAAGTGTATAGTGTTACATCTTTTTTATGTATGTTTCCTAAACATGTTTTAGGTAGACAAAAACGCATTTAGAGAGTATGCCTATTTTTTTATGTATTGTTTTTCAAGATATGGCTGACCGGGGTTTCATCCTCATTACCCAAAATCAAAGAATTTTATAAAGGTTACACTGACATTATCTTGTCGTATTCCAATTGATCCACTTTTTAAAGCTCCTTCCCTACCCATTAAGTCGATAAGGTTTAAAACTCTCTTAACGGTTCTGTATAAAATGAATTAAAAAAACAAGTTAATTGAAATGATGTTTAGGACCTAAAGTTAAAAGCTGCAAAAGAAGAAAATTGTAGAGAAATTCGGAAAAAAACGCGTCAGTGTAACTCGTAAACTCCATTGATTGTCGAGGTGACAATAAGGTGACCGCTCGATAAATGCTCATTCATATCGGTCTTCCCAACAAATCTAAAATAATTAATTAAAATGTCAATTATGTCTTGTCAATTATATCACTACTAACATGTCAACTAAAAAACAAGGAACATGCACGAAACCTTTTGTGTGTAGCCTGATCGAGAAGGTTTAAAACACGTGCGCTGTAAACAGGAACTAATGTAAGATTCGATACAACTATGTTCCCATCTACATTGTGCCTAACGACATGCTTCTTCACCTTCGATTGTTGAATTTTTGATGTGGGTGACACCACCCTTAGATTGAACACTAAAACCACCGTCACTTTTACCTTTTAGACCTTTATGTGTTATAAAAATAGGTTTGCATGATAAAAAATCATGTATAGTTTCAATATATATTTCATATATTGAAACCTAAAAATATCAAGTACGATGATATTTATTAAGCACCATTAAATGAAGTCACGGTAAGTAATTATGTGGATGATACATTACTTTTATGTCATACACCCATCCTTAGTCAGTTAAGTTGTTAACTGTTTGGAATATCTGCTTTAAAGAGTGTGGTATCATTCCTTGTCTTCTGGCCTACACATCCCCTCTTTTGGGCTACCAATCATTGTATCAGTTTTTCCACTTCCAGTTTGACCGTATACAAAAATACAAACCTGCAAAATTTTGATCTACTTCATCAACACGTCATTTTTATAAACAATATAATTAAAACTTTCTCGAAAGTGAAACTTCGTGGTTGGCATGTACAATTGAATAAATTGATTTAAATTTTAGAAACTTTCAAAATTGGAAACTTATTGCAATTTCAAAATTTATCACATACCTTCCTTCGTAATGATTATGCCCCTACCAACTAATTCAAGTGAAGACAGATAGGAGACGACTTCTTCTTGTGCTCTAGGGTCATCACGATGCAACAAAGGCCTGACTCGACAAAAGACTCACACTTTGCCTTTCAGCTCCTACCAATTAAACACAAACTGTTAGATTTATAAAAAATAATTTATAATCGATCCAGATACATCTATATTTTAATAACAATTCAGTGATCTGGCACACATATTGTTGCATGCATCTTTTTTTATTTAATTGACAATCAACCTTTATGGTGCGTACCATAACATATACATAGTTGCATATGCATCCCATTTCTTTGTGATTTAATAAATACTAAATGACATGTGTTTTCATTGATCACGTATTTACATGGATTCATCACGTTTACATGAACACATTTGTTGGCTCATAGTCAAACATTGGTATATTTCATTTGATACTATAGTATCGTAACAAGTATATTCACGAAATTGAAGTAAAATTAAAGAAATTGACTAAAAAGAGTCATGCGTAAAACACAATTCCTATTTGATTATTTTTAATTCCCACCCTTCTATATACTTTTGAGTAAAATATATTTAAAACATGGATTAAATATTAAATGATTGGTCTAGATTTGTTCTTACCATAATTTCATTGTGAAGCCTCTACCTACACTCAAACCCTTCTAGAAGTTCCATTTATGCATTTCGCAAGCGATTTTGTAAATCCGAAATTTGATCCTCGTACTCTGTCTTTAGTTCTGCCAATGCAAAATCATCTATCTGATAATTTTTAAACAATTACAAAATTAGCTATTACAGAATAATAATAATAATAAACGGAGTACTTATTATTATTATCATTGTTATTGTTATTGTTATACTTATACTATAGCTATAGCTATAGTCAGCAAAAATTTTATATCATCACAAATTTAAATAATTAACATTTATGAACAGTCAAAACATACCATATGTTTTTCCTTCGCAATAGCTAACTCTGACTCTCCAGAGGAGAAGAGAAGAGAAGAGATATATGCTCATAGGTCGCCTATAAAAAAGCCGGGAATAACAAATTAGCACAAAACTTGTATATACGAACTATATTTATATTAGTATACAAACTAACCCATCCCAAGCACAAAAATTTGTAGTCAAACTTGTTAAAACAAGAAGGTTAAACCCATCATAGATTTATATAATCAACAATTATAAAGACTAAATAAGACCTTATTGTTTTGGTTGCAGCATCTAAATGTGCTTTAATAATCTCAAATTCCGATTCTTTTTACATAGATGCATCATCTCGAGACCCCTTTTAAAGAACCATTGAAACAAGTAGGTTTAACCCATCATAAAAATAAAACAATTAACATATATGAAGAATAAAAAACATACTTTATCTTTTTTGGTGGATAGCAGCTAACTAACCGTGCTTTAAGAATCTCACAACTTCATTACTTTATTAAAGAGTCATTATAAAAAGCAGGTTAGCCAGGACAATAAATTCTCTTTGCAGATGACGTATGTGCACACATCTAACAAGAAAACCACTACTTAGTATAACAACCAAAGCATGTGAACATAAACATGTGGTGCTCATTGCGTCACACATTGTCATGATATAACAACTAGTGCATTAACATAACAATGGTTCAACAATTTTTGTGATGATAAAATTTAGGATGAAACCAGATAGGTGCAAATAACAAATAACAAATTCATTAATAGCATGCATGTAATGTATATCATTGTCATGGTATTCAAATAAGACCGCACTCTATCGAGCAATAACCAATATGTTAAGTTATAGGTTTTGAGGTGAAATAAAAACTTCAGTTCCCTATTTAGATGTGGTAATGCAAGATTTACAGATAAACTTTATCAACAACAGTAATAAACAATGATGATGTCAAGGAATAAACTCAATAGTCAGGCAACATTAAAATGACCAACTTTTATGATAATAGTGATATATGTATTAACTATATATACGAGAAAACGTATGAAATGGTGACTTACTCTAGCTTCCTCTCGCAACAAATCTCGTTTTCTCATTTTTGCAAATCAACTTTAACAAACTTTAATTCTTTCTCAAGCATGCTACCTAGCTTTTCCAAAGTTATGTTATGCGCCTCTACTTGTCTTTGCATCTTTATAGGAACATGTGCTTCTTTTGGTGAAAATGTCAATGCTTAAGTCTCGATTGCCCAGATTTGTAGCAATCAATGAGCGTTGGCATGCTGGACAAATCATCTGTAAACAATTAGTTTTAAGACGTTTGACAACTCATAAAAAAATAATGTTATTACAAAAGAATTAATCATTAATCATACTGTTAATTTCACAATTCGATGATTGTTCTCATTGATGCATCAACGATACTTATAAATCACATAGGCCGCCCAAATGCTAAGCGGACTATACATTCCCATTTTCTAGGAGTTGATAGACTTTCCATATATTAAACATAAATTTGAGAACCATTAGTCCTATAGCTATTAGACTTATACAATGATTCTATTAGCTATCTATTACATACCTTGGATTATACTGATAGCTATTTCCCATCTCGGCTAATAATATCATGCCAAATTTGGCGTAAACTTCGGCGTTATCGTTAGTTAGTTTTCTAGCTTTCTCTAGCAACTAATTTTTTAAATCTGATTGAGAAATCGGAAGTATTTCTTGAGAGAGACGGTTGATCGTAGCAATCTATCACTTCGTTCAAACTGCATTAGTAAATAATCAATTAATAAATTATCATATTATTACGCAATTACAAAAGCATAATCAAATATGCACATCATCAACCTAAACGAACAGATAAAGGAGATCTAGCAAACGTAATCCCTTCCACCGCGAGTATGGCGGTGGAAAGGATTACAACCACCGGTAACGAGTAGCGGCTACAAACAAAAACAGCCTCAACCACCATGTCATTCTCAGATCTCACAAGGAGATCGTCGCCTGAGAACTCAGTGGTGCGAGAAACTGAGCAGACGCCGGATAAAATGAAGAGGAAACCGAACGACCAACCCATATAAAAACGACAAGCAAGAAAAACGGAGTAAACTTACCCATGAGGAACCAGAAGCACAGAATGCACGTTAGATGGCATTCGTCGCCTGCACCGCCTGAAACGCCAAAAAATAAGTGGTGTACAACCTCGAAACCGCCGGGAAAAGGTGGATAACGACAGATCCAAGAGAAAGGGTGAAAAAAAAAACGTGTAAAGAGGTCCGTCGGACCTACGGAGAGATGCCGGAGGCCGGGAGAGGAAGTAAGGCGGAGACTACAAAACCAAACAGAAGAGAAGAATGGAGAAGAGGATGACGGCGATTAAAAGTGCAGGAGAGGGATTTGAAATTTAGGGTTTCTAGCAGAACAAAATTTAGAGAGAGAAAAAAATGTGTTTAATATACTTGTTGAGCCAACTATCTATACATCTATCTATACATACATTATTTCTATTTTTATTTTTATATATATTATATTATTATTATTATTATTATAAATTACGTGATTTAATAAATTTTATGTGTTATGTTCTCAATTAATCTAAACTAGTTGTGATGCCCTCGCTTCGTGCCGAGAGCTCCGTTTTGAATGCGAGTTAAAAAAAAAAGTCTTGATCTATTTTGTAAAAAAGAATTTTTTTTCGACATCTAACATTGAAGGGTTGTTCCTTTTGTAAAAGTTGCTTCTTTTAGCGTTCGGGTTTTTTTTTAAAGTTAGTTGATCTATTTTGTAAAAAAAAATGTTTTCGACATCTTTTGGTAGCATTGAAGGGTTGTTCCTTTTACGAAAGTTGCTTCTTTTATCGTTGGAGACAAAAAAAAAGGAAAAAAAAAATTAGCACAGTAGTGGCCTATGTAGGTTCCACTGTTTGAGCGCAGTGTACAAGTCGGTAAAGCGTGGTGAGTGTTATTATTAAGTATTTTTGGTGTTAGTGATGGGATAAATAATAATTTACTAATATAGCTAATAGACAAAATATATGTAGAAAGTGGAAGGTTCGATTTGTATTTTAATGAAAGTTAGGGGTTAGGTTTGTGCAAAGTGAAAAAATGAATAGTACTATTCATAACTAATAAGACAAATTTTGTCTATTATTTATACTAGTGGAGGACCCGCGAATTCGCGAGGCTATGTGAGTGTTTGTAAAGAAAAATGTTTATGATTATTGTATTTAATGTAAGTAATTATGTTAGTTATTCTGTATCCAATGTATGTACATAAAATTTAAAACCAACCATATATGTCTATAAAAAACTTTAAAAGTTGAACATAGTATAAAATATTTAAACAGTTATTGTAGACATACAAAAAGCATTGAGGTGTTTGCCTCGTGTGGTTGCACAATCAGACCACGTTTATTGTAGCACGAGTATTGCGTGTTAGTAGTGATAATGTGTGGTTGCACAATCAGACCACGTTTATTGAGTATGGTAGCATGAGTATTGTTTCAGTAGTGATAATTTCCTTTGACATGTTAGTTGAAGACCCCCGAATTCGCGGGATTTTTAAGGGATTAATCTGTGTTGACTTGTCAGAATCCTTATATGTTGAATAGTAGAGTATTTCAGCATTTACAGTTGGACTTGTCCAAATTTAACACTTCAACACATGAAATACCGGATGACGATGCAATAAATACACGATCAGTAGAGCATTCCAACGCCTACATTGTTGGTTGATAAAAATAAATATTAAAATGTGTAGTTGAGATATGAACAATACATAACAGTGACTCATATCGGTGATTGCTTTTCACATAGTGTTTTTCTTTATTGAATTGTCTATAATACTTACACTAACGATACTCCTATATCCTAGCATGTGGCTTTAGAAAAAATGAGTAATGACAGGGAGATATCCAACATAAAATTCAATAACGATACTCAATTTGGGGAGTAATGATTATGTGTTTTATTTGTTCAAGTAACATGGCATTGCTGAATTGTAAGCTTGTTGATAGTTGAACATTTTTTGATGACTGCTAAGCCCCAAAAAGGTTGTTTTCATTACTCCATTTAATGTTGCATTACATACACTTCCCCCCATGTTCCACACGCAAGCATCACTTGCAGTCATACTTGTTCTCCACACTATCTGGAGGTAAAAGAACTATCATTCAAGAGGTGGTTAAATGGGTATACAAAGTTCACCAAGTGGTTAAATGGGTAATGATGTTTGTAACTCCTTTTGAATATAACAACTTTACTCATTACACTGACCCATTAATTCTGACTCATTACTAATGACTTTTAAAATTAGAAAAAAAATAAAAACTTTATAACAACTTTACCCATTACACTGACCAATTAATTCTGACCCATTACCAATGCCTTTTAAAAACTAAAAAACTAAAAAAAAAAAAAAAAAAAATACTGTATAACAAATTTAGCCATTACACTGACCCATTAATCTAACCCATTAATTCTGACCCATTATCAGTGCCTATTAAAAAAATTAAAAAAAAATAAAGTAAAAAACTTTATGACAACTTTACCCATTATACTGACTCATTAATTCTGACCCATTACCAATGCCTTTTAGAAATTAATTCTTGTTCAGACTATAACAGTTTGAAAATTTAGAAGTACAATTATGGATAAAGATATCATTATGAGCTAACCATCAAGATCGGATATAAAAAAGACACCAATACCGATTAACATAAAAATGTGTAAAAATGCTAGAAAACTTGTAACGTAAGAGTGCAAATTAACATAATGAAGTATAAAGCCTATTTCACACACTAACTGTAATAGGGTGTACAAATACGTGTAATCCTATTTCACACACTAACTGTAATAGGGTGTTATTGTCGTCAAAATCTAACCCACCAATCTTCAGTCAAATCCTACCAGCCAACCCACCAAAATATACTTCTTGTACTTGCAAATGAACATCATGTCTCTATTCTTATATTGGAAATCTGATTGTTGTGGCTAAATATCACAATAATCAAATTTCCAGTTTCAAAATGCAATTCAAAAGCCTCGTTAATGCTAAACGGGTTAATGTTATAATACCACACGTCAACGATACAATAGAACCAAGTGGTTCTTGAACGTTATAATAAAATTAAATAACATTTTAAGGTGCCTCCACACCGAGATATTGGCACAATGTGATCTACACTCCAAGCATTACCCTCTGTTGGATCGATGATAAGCTTTTCAAGTCTACATAAATCAAGAAAAAAGTATTGTCAAGAATACAATTAGATCTAAACATTAAAAAGGCACACATAAATAGACACGGCACCTGATGTACAAACTCACAAATTGTAAAGTGATCAATTTGAGAACTTGTGCATATCACTTGATCTTGTGCATATCACCTGATCACAAATATTTATAATACTTGTTAGCCTCCAATTCAAGAAGCTTTTTCAGTCAATTTCTTAGAAAGCTTCTCATTTTTTGCATGTGACATCTATCGAAATTGTTTAGTGTTTCCCTTTACCACACAAGTAGCATATGTCAATCAAGGCATCACCTTTCAAGAGTTCTTCAACTTTCTTAGTTACATTTGCAGACGCTATACCTTCTCCTGTCGAATATGTGCTTGCCCTTGAGACTTATAGTCACTGGACCGAAGGGGCTGCATTTTGTTGTGCCTCAATGCATGTCTGTTTTAATGCAACAAAAGTTTGCGAAATGGTTAGAATATTAGAATCATTAAGATATTAAATACTTGATCCATTAAAAAAAAAATAATACAATTCAGAATCAAAACATTTGCAATAAAAAGTAATTAGAATTAAAAAAGTTGAACATAGATTGTAATAAGATTTATCAGATTGATATAAAAACATTCAGAAAACAATTAAATTTTTACTATAATAGAAAACAACTTACAATAACATAAGTTTAACTTTATAATGGCCTATAGTAATAAGACCTACATGGACCCGATTAAAGCTACTTCCTCCATTAACTTTCGTAAATAATGCGTTGACTTTGTGCCAGCATGAAAACAATTAAATTTTTACTGTAATAGAAAACAACTTACAATAACATAAGTATAACTTTATAATGGCCTATAGTAATAAGACTTACAGGTACCCGATCAAAGCTATTTCCTCTATTACTTTTTCTAAATACTGCATTGATGCAGCTCTAGCATGAATTGTTTTGGCAGCCAGTTCAATTGCAATCGGTACATTACAGTCGTTAACTTCTATCGATTTCGCTACCTTTGGTGGTGAAAGTGGAGGAGAATAACTGGGTATGGGTCCTGTGATAGGCATCGACAATAAATTATCATTAAGCCCTTTTTTCTTTGACTTCTGAAATGAACCGACTAAAAATTGTTAGTTAATCATGAAGTAATATTGATAATGATCATATATATATATATATATATATATATATATATATATATATATATATATATATATATATATATATGTTAAGATCAATAGAATTTAGCAAAAAACTTACAGAACCTTACCATGATAACAATCTCATCTGGAACCAACTGTCCTTTCTCCATATATTCTTTTGCTTGCTTGCCATTGTCAGATCCCGAGACAACTTCTACTCTTAGTAAATCTCCAGCAGCAACATGCACTAAATCATACTGCAACATATGAAGATCTTTTCATTTTAGACTACAATTTACATAGGAAAATGTATCATAAATAACTTAAAACATCTAAAGATTAAAGAACATATGATAAGCACAGCTAACCCATCAACCATAAAATCTACAACAACTGACCCCTCATTAAAACTATCAAAAATTATTTTAAACCCATTGTAATGCACATCATAACACATTAGAGTAGTATAGCATAAACGACATTTATATTCAATCAAAAAAACAATTAAAGGTGACTTTACATACCTTTGATTGTTCAATTAAATACCGTATAGAAGCAACAACTTCAAAAGTGCATCAACATTGATGTTGTACAAATCCACACAAACGAACAAAATATAAAATTAAATAAATCACCTTGATAGTGAGCGAAAACCATAACCAAAACAGATGATTAAATATGATTGTGTGTTTACTGATCATTGCAACTTTAAAATCAAGTGCATTCTTTAACCTGTTGTTTCGATGCTTCAACACTCATATGTCCATCACCACCTTCCTCACTTTTAACATCAAAACAGCACACACATAAAACAAAAACAAATTTTTTATACTAAAATTACACTACTTGTTACAAAATCAAGCCTTCTCATAATTGATAATTGATAATTGAACGTAAAATTGAAGCAAATCCCAAAGAGGCATTTTATCGAACACATTATGTGCAGTATGGACCAATATCTTCTTGTACAGACAACTAAATACAATAAGCTTGTTAAATCTAAAACAAACACCTTTGATTAAGATATCACAAATCAATGTAACAAAATAGTTTAAATGAAACGAAAATGAACATAATTAACCATAATAATTACCTCCGATTTCAGAAGCTAAATGTGAGACTTCATCCCTGGTAACAATTCGGATACAATCACCATTAAAGGATCTTTACATGCTCCAATAAACTATAAAAAATTTGATAAAAGAGTTTAGAATATTAATGTAGAGCACAAATTACCAATTTAAAACCTTGAAATAAATATATCCACCTTTACTAAGTTGTCATGTTTCACTGGTGACATCATATTAACTTCTTGTGCAAAACGACCTTCAAGTGCAGTTTGTTCTTCTGTGTTACTCCCACGGTTAAGAACCTTTATAGCCACAATTCGATCTTTATACCTACAAAAACACATTACATTTTACGCCAATTTCAAATAAACAATAAATCTTAGACTAACACTTACTTTTCACGAATTTAATTAGTACAACTTTAGGAACCATCACACTGAGCAAGAATTAGCAATTTAAGAAAGAACCAAAAAAGAGAGTAGTACAATTGCTAAAAAATTACAAATACGAAAGCAAAAAGTAGTACAATTGCTAAAAAATTACAATGCGAAAGCAGAAAGTTATGAAATTGATAAGCAGCAAGTAATAACACATAAAAAACAAAACAATAAAGATGGTTTATGACATATTGAAACTAACCCAGAAGACATGTCCTTGAATTCTTGAAGCGCTTCAAAATCTCATCAATACCCTTTCAAGAATCTATGTCATTCCCAAAAAGAAATAGTAAGAACAATAGTGGTAATAGCCCAAAAAAACACTAAAAATATAACCCGTTAACATATTATTAAGTATATATAAATTCTTTCAAAAAATTTATCCTACCCAAACATATAAAGTAAATGCTTTAAAGTGATTAACAAAAAAAAAATAATATATATATATATATATATATATATATATATATATATATATATATATATATATATATATATATATATATATATATATAGTGGTAGGATCAAGAGGGAAGTAACCAATCGGGGGGAAGCAAAAAACTTTTTTTTTCGTTTTTTTGAAAAAACTTTGTTCACGAACATTATAGATGGGTTGAAAATATGAACATTTAATAAATACACTTTGTGATAAATGTTTTTATTTGGCGGGAAAACGCTCGAAGAAGTAATATATAACAATTATCGTGTTTTTCGAGCATATGTTGAGGTTTTAGCTATTGGGGTTTAGATATTAGGGTTTATAGGGTTTAGATATTAGGGTTTAGAAATTTAGTGTTTAGGGTTTAGATTTAGGGTTTAGATTTAGGATTTAGATTGAGTTTTTAACACGAACGGTTTAGAGTTTAGGGTTTAGGGTTTCGGGTTTGGTGTTTTGAGTTTATGGAATAAACCCAAAACACCAAACTCTAAACTCTAAATCGGGCTAAATTTTACTTCACAAAACATGAAGAAAAAAACGTTCATATTCTTCACGAACAATATTATCTTGAATGTTATTTTTGTCGATCTTTTTCCCGCCTAAATAATAATGTTCATCACGAAGTGTCTTTTCTAAATGTTCATATTTTCGTGTGATCTTGATGCCGAAAAAAAAATTCCAAAAAAAACGAAAAAAATAATTTTTTGCTTCTCCGGCTTCCCCCCGAATGGTTACTTCCCCATTGATCCTGCCCATATATATATATATATATATATATATATATATATATATATATATATATATATATATATATTCTTACAGTTATAAGTTACAACCATCTCAAATGGAGTTACTGTTTGAAAGCCGCATACAACACAACCGTTCCTTTCACCTTTTCTTCTACAGCAGCGGATGAATTGCTAAAAAAAAGTTGCGAGACAATACAATGGGATTCAACAAACCAAGTGAACTTCCACCAACAATCAAGTCCCTAGAAGGTACCAACACATCTTCCAATTCTGTTTCAACAAATCAGCCACCAAAGAGTATTTAGATTTCATAGTAGTCTGACACTTCCCTATGAACAACCCAGCCGGTTCATCAAAGTTAGGAAAAAATTATCCAACTTATGCTACTTCATCTTAATAATAAAAATAAATTTAATTTGGAAATTGTTTATGCACCTATGCTAATTGATCCAACAAAAGCACAACCTGAACCATAAAACCCAGGTACGCATTAACCAACTCAAGGTACCTAATCTAAACAATAAAAACGACCTGTTATACATAAATTTTTTATGCAGCTGTACCAACTGATCCAACAAAAACAGCTCCCGAACGAAGCTTAAAACCTCGCTACAATACCAAAACTATCCGACTCACCAAACAACAACAAAAAGAGCACTATTGCGGGAACTTGGTAAGCAGCCAATAACATCCTTCAAATCAAATTTGCCTACTACTACTAACACTTACCACATTGAATACAGATGAAGAAACAAAGGACAGTAAGAATACAAAAAGAGTAGCTGAAGCAGCTAGCATGGTCTAATTAAGCAATCCATCTACATATCTATTAACAATATCTTCAATTTTCATAGTTAAAAAAAGGACAGCTGTATATGTCCATTTAGTTATGTACGAATTACGTAAAAATTTCTAAAACTCATCCAACTTTTGTCGTCTACCACGATGTTTATTATATAAATACTGCTACTTACTACCCTACAAACATATAACAGATTTCAACCTTTTTCTACCACAACAACGCGCATAGACCTCAATCCTCGTTGTACACTATTTATCTAATAGAGGTGAAGCAAAGCACCTTTTCCAGAACAACAGTATGAAGTAACTAATCGAAATGTCACGTTATTTTTTTACCTCTTTATCAACAGGCAGCCTTGTTCAAAGCTAACGAACCGGAATCCAAACTGACACATCTTGAATCAAAACCCTTGTAAGTGAAAACTTCTACAATGTCGTTTAACCTATGCAAAACAACACAGGTATATTATCAACATTCGATACAACAGATCGAGTATCTGATTTCCAAGACACCATCAGGCATCAAGATGTTGTGGTCCTTTTAGAGGTAAGTCATTAACTATAAAATAAACTACAATATATTGTCTAAATGGTTAGATAGAATGATGTCAGTTATACACCATGTCTATGGGTCAAGGACATACAATGAGAAATAATATATTACCCAGTGTTTTAAAATAGAGTATTAGCTTCACAAACACATTTGCAACAATATCACGACATCAAACAACTTTAAATGTACACATACATCAAAACTACAGATTTTGATAAGTAATGCACCAATACAAAACTACTAATTAGCATGCACCTGAGCATATTCAATATTGTACTAATAACCATACACATCTCTCTATGGCATCCTTTGTTTGGTTTACTCTTTAAATAAGAAACTACGTTCACAGCTTCCTAAGTTGTGACTCATACCAAATTAGTAATTAATATTTTCACCTTATAGTGGACGTGACAAATGAGGTGGAACAAAAAGCTAATAGCACTATAGGAAAAATAAAAGCATGAAAAAATCATATGCATAATCGAATCATTATCATTGTGAGAATCGATTCTATGAAACCTAAATTTAAATTTAAACAGATTCATCAAATTCACCAAATTCGAAAACCTAAATTCAAATTTACAAAGATTCAACAAAATTACCATACCTGACATTTGGCTTTGAAATCACATCTGCAGATATCCTAATCAGTTGCGAAGTGATACTCTTGATTACAATTCAATTTGTTTATTAAAACCTAAAATCAAAATTTGGTACATGAATTAATGGATTAGTTCACCTGATCTCGATCGATTCAGTTTTTGAATGTACGCATTAATTAACCTTTTGTATTGACAATATGAACAGATAGTTGAAAAAACTTATGTACACATCAGTTTTTGAAGAACCGCGAATTCACTTGGTTTTTTTAGAGATGAATCTCCATTGCTTGTTTCGTCACATATTTAGGTAGCTAACTACTTATATAAATTCTTTAACAAAAACTGAGTTGGGTCAACTACCCGTTTGACCCATACAAATTTGGCCACTTCTGCCAAGACCACATGTCAGACCCTCCTAAACCCAACCACTTCGCTACCTCTAATCACCATCACGTCGTGTAAGAAACACGTGATGTGCATCTGAAACAAATAAATAAAATACTTCTAATAATATTTATAACTGAGATGATGGGGTACACCGTACGCGTATAGTGTTCGAGACTTGCCAGACATGCTTTTCTCAATGGGACACTCAATGCATGACCCACTGGCCTTGATCCTTGACCAGATTGATCTTGTGACCACCCTTGCTTCCTTGGGGCTTCGGTCTCTGCTATATAATGAGTAATGATAAATTCTGAAGCTGTTTGTAGCATGAAAATTTTCTCTAATATCAATAGTTTGCCAAGTTTGGGCTCAACAACATCGAACAAAAAATATACGACCTGCAAGAGGGGTAAGTTAGTTGAGTATTCAAGATAGATGGTAAAATGAAGCTAATTAGAAAGAAAAAAAATGATTATATCTACAGATGTTCTAAATGATGAAAACATAAGAAATAATAAACCAAGGTCTAAAATATCAACTACCAAACTGATGTCCCATCTATATAAGTCGATATTGATACTAATTGCATTATAACAAAATTACATATTTTATACATTCATGTTTTTACATTGATAAAAACATGTGTACTTTATGAACTAAAGTGGTCTTATAGAATCATTATCGCGCTTGTCCTGTGAGCATGCACCAGTTAAAGAATTAATCAAATAGTTTAATGTATTCTACTTGTTGTAACACAAGTAGAATACTCTAAAAAATTGAAGCTTTAAATACTCCCAGAATATCAAATATCAAACTTCATATATTGAGCAACTTTCTAAAATATACGGATTCCGGACTGGATTATGCTGATGTCTAGATTTTCAAGATTTTTAAACATGTCTGTCACCGAAAGCTATAAATAATATGTGAAATATAAATATTTTTGAGTTCAGTTTCGAAACCAAGATACCTTACAGTGAAGAATAAATATATACAAAAGTTAGACATTAATATTAGCATTATAAAACTTAAGAGACATCTCGATTTCTTACCAATAAGAAGCTCATTCTCATTTGGCTTCATTTCATCAAACATCTATGTAAATGTGATTGCGATGCCTGCATTGCATAAAGAGCTTCTAGTTACCTCATACCATAATTTTCGAGAATTAAAAAGATGTAACTGCATTGAAGTATCAATAATAAATAAACATAATATTCAACAACATCTAACTAAGTAACTTCCAACCATTTTACCAATAAACACATACTTGGGAATTTGACAGCGTTCCTGCAGACCAGTGTTCAAACATATTATTATTAGTCTCTCGCAACTGCACAAAACTACAAAAGTGTTCAGATATTAAAAAAGTGATATTAATAAATGGAGCAACAATTTAGAAGCATGAGTCAGAGTAATTTCAGCATTGCGGTTAATCTGAAAAGCATGTAAAATCACCTCACCATCTGGCAGGTTGTTATCCTTATCTTCTTTACAGTCTCATCCAACAATGTTCATCTTCCATAGTTAAACCCCAAACTGTATTATGAACAGAATCCAATGCATATAGAAGTTATCAAAACAGAAACACACATGGACCTTGGCATTAAAGATTTTCCAGTCCAACCTGATTAATAAGTCTAACACTTGGAACTGTGTCCTGCAACAACATTAACCGTGTTTCAGCTTACTCTTTTTTCAGTTTATACTACAGCATGATAAATAGATATATGTCAATTGACATAAACTTAAAATCAGAAATATACATAAAGAATTAGGATCAATATTACTTTTGATAAAAAAAATAAAATTGCAAATATTTTTACCTTGAAAGGATATACTGAAAAAAATAAAATTAGAATCCATTGAAAGCATGACCTGATGCCAAAATCTTATAATACAAATCTTGATCTACTGTACGAATTCAGTTCTAATCAAAAGGAAAATAGCACAATCAAGCAAAAGTTACGATTCATCACACCCTAAATATAATCTTATTCATCCATTTAGCAAAAATTAAAGAGATAAACCTACTAAATCAAAATAAATTAAAATACAGTAAAAAAAAACTCATCCAATATAATACATTTATTCATATATCAGAAGCAAAGAAATAAACTTAAAACTTAAAGCAAAGTAAATTCAAAGAACAATAAAAAAAACCCATCCTGATATGGAAATTTTTATCAAAAAACAAACCATAAACGGATTTCAAAATTAAAATAGATCCAAAACACTAAACTAATATATTCTGTGAATTCGATATGATCTGATTACCTTAGTATTTAAATCTGAATTCATACCTTAGTATTTAAACTGACGATTTAAAAATGAATAGATGGTTATGATGATGAAGATGAAGAAGCACGATGATGATGGTTTAATTGAGAGAATGGAAAATGATTTTTGAATCGCAACCCTAATTGAATGCAGGAGTGTAGCGTAAGAAGGAAGAATGATGAAGAATGGAGCGTGTAATTGCAAATGAGGTTTATTGCAAATGAGGTTTCTTTGCTTGAACCCTAAAACCGATGCCCAACCACGCTTGTTTAATTTTGATGAGGGTATTTTAGTCTGATTAGATGCTAAGGAAGGGTCTAATCACTTGATTAAATGTATTATCCTTATTGTATGGTTAAAATTGATGGAGATCAACAAATTGGATGGCTAGAATTTATTTTTAAAGGGATTTGTCACTCAATTTTGCCTTTACTTTAATATATAGAGAGATTAGTAATTAAATTGTCCTACGTGTCATTCTATTAATTAGTCTGAATTATATTATCCTACGTGTCATTCTATTATTAAACTGAATTAAATTAAATATTAAATTAAATTAATTAAATATAATGATCTTAAAAGATAAAAATACTGATATATATATCAAAATATTTTCCAATTTGTGGCCTAAAACATTACTCGTACGTGCAAAGTAAGTACTCTGCATTAATTAATTTCAACTATTAGTTAATAAAATAATGCTTTAACACAAATATATATATACATAGATAAGATATTGCAATATTATCGAGCCTAAATTAATTATTTTTTTTAGAATTTCCATTTTAAATAACTTACGAGTATTGTTTAATTTATTAGCAGGTCTAAAATTTTGGTTTGATAATACATGCATGTATGTTAACTTTGATGTGTATTCAATTTGTTTGATAAATTTAAATAAGCAAAATATCTACATGTCGGTTTAGGTTTAGATATAGTATATTTCATATATTTCCTAAAACGCTTACTCGTACGTGCAAAGTAAGTACTCCGCATTAGTTAATTTCAAGTACTCCGTATTAGTTAAGAAAATAATGCTTTAACACAAATATACATATACATACATAGATAAGATATTGCAATATTAACGGGCCTAATTTTTTATTTTTTTAGAATTTCCATTATAAATAACTTACGAGTATTGTTTAATTTGTTTAAAGTATTAGCAGGTCTAAAATTTTGGTTTGATAATACATGCATGTATGTTAACTTTGGCGTGTATTCAATTTGTTTGATAAATTTAAAGCAAAATATCTACATGTCGATTTAGGTTTAGATATAGTACTAGATTTTAAGAGCTCGTGCGTTGCACGGCAGCTCTAAAAATAGTATTCGAAAACGTTAGTATTGATACTTATTAGGTGTATGATACAATTACAATGACGAAACCCTTCATTATTGATAAGATTTGTATCGAAAACAAAGATATTGAAAATATTAGTATCGTAAACGTTATTAATGAAAACGGTTGTTAACTACTAACTACATCATTTTAGAAATTCATCATGTGCATATACTCCATTGGAACAAATACAAAATAATAATAATAATAATGTTCCAATGGAGGATGGGCATATACTCCATTTGTCTTCAGGCGTGGTATTTGGATGATGGTACTATTATTGGGGACACTTTGGTGGTGGGAAAGGTTTTGCATTTGATTATGGAGGATGGGCCTCGTTTTGGGCTGCATCTCAACGTTGAAAAAACAGAAATTTTCTGGCCTACGGAGGACCCTCGCAGCAGGCAAGTAGGTGTCTTTCCTCCTAATATTGCTCGGCCTTTAAATGGTGTTAAGTTGCTTGGGGCCCCCGCAAGTTCCGATCCTGGTTTTAGTAGTGAACTGGTGATGCAAAGGGTGACCAAGTCCATTGCGCTTATGGATAAGGTTGCTAAGCTTGATGATCCTCAGTGTGAGTTGTTGTTGCTTAGGGCATGTACGGGAGTTTCTAAACTCTACTTTTTCTTGCGTACTTGTCCTCCTAGTATATTTGAGGCGGCTCAACGCGCTTTCGATGGAGCCCTTCGATCTTCCTTGGAGCGTATTGTTACTGCTTCAGGGCCTGGGTTTGGTGATTGGCAGTGGCGGCTTGCCACCTTGCCATTTGCATTTGGAGGGCTTGGTGTTTATTCTGCGGGAGATGTTCGTCATTATGCTTTTCTGGCTTCTCGATTACAGTCTGCTGGATTGCAGACCAAGCTCCTACGTCATGCGGGTATTGTTGGTCTTGGTCGTGCTTTTGAAGATGCATTGGGTCTGTTTAATGAAACGGTTGGGTTTGATATTTTAGGTAATCCGAGTGAGGTCGCTGCCCCAATACTCATGAAGAAATTGGCAGATGTTTATTTCACAAAGGTTACCGCTTCTGCAGAATCCACTTTTTCGTTATCTCCCCGACAATCGGCCCTATGGAAATCGCAGCAGAGTGATCACACCTCTGCTTGGCTAAGGGCAGTCCCTATTTTGGGGTTGGGTCAGACGATGAACGCAAAGACTTACCGATGTGTGTTGTGCTACCGGTTAGGTGTTCCATTGTTCTCTATCTCGACGGCATGCTCTGCCTGTTCAAGGGTTTTTACTGGGGATATTTTCGGGGATCACGCGGTGTCTTGTGCTGGTATGGTGGGCATTAAGCATCGACATAATATTGTCCGGGATTCCCTTGTTGATGTTTGTTATCGATCTGGGATTTCAGCGAGAAAGGAGGTTGACATTGGGTTGTCTGGAGGGAACGACAGGGCCCTCAGACCTGCAGATGTGTTACTTTACTCCTGGGATTGTGGTCGCGATGTTTGTGTTGACTTGACAGGGTCTTCTCCTTTGACACAGTCTGGGCTTTCTGACTTTGTCCCTGGACGTGCTGTGATTAATGCGGCTCGTCGGAAGCGGGTCAAGTACGAATCTAGTTGTCTGGCGATTGGTTATGGTTTCATTCCTTTCTCATTTTCTTCCCTTGGGGAATTAGAGAAGGAGGCTGTTTCTTTGCTAAAACGGGTTCAGAAGAGTTCGATGGCGCAAGATATTGGTGCCGGTGCTGGTGCTCATATTTTTACTAGGATAGGTTTTGCTATTGCTAGAGGTGTGGGGGCCCAGATTGTCTCTAGGCTTCCCACTAATTTTTTGTAAGTTTTAAAACTTTTAAGTTTATTATTATTATAATAATAATAATAATAATAATAATAATAATAATAATGTTTTTTGTTAGTGCATAATACAGTGTTTATGTAACCATATAAACTGAATATATATTGATGTGGAGCTCAATACATATGTATCTGAACAGAGTAAGTTTAACTAATGATCCGAAAAGTTGATATAATGTAACATTCAATAAAAATGAAAATATAATTACCAAGTTCGAACAACTATACCTTGTAGGCACTATATTTAACGTGTAGCATCAATGGACTGACATATGTTTGCATTGCTTGAATTTAATATAGCATTAAGATGCAAGGTATCAAACTGATCAAAGTGCGGGAAAGTTAACTAAAAAAATGCTTAAAGCATGTTAGACAATATACATGTAAATTTTACCTATTTAATAAAAAAGTTCTCACCCATCTACTACATTGTTTCAGGTCTAAGTGGGTTAGGGTCAAGTGCTTTGTCACTGTTTTCCTGAGCATTGTACTCTGACTTTTATCCTAGCTTGTATCCTCAAGTATGTCCCCCTCAATGTGGTGTTGGGTGTTGGAGACTTTTCCTGTATACCTGCATTCTCGACTTTTTTCTTTTTTAGTTATTTATTATCAGATAAATGTAAATAGCTTTCGTGTCCTGTATGATGTTTATTTGGCTGCCGTTGTGCACATAGCCCATTTGTTTTTATCCCAGTTTGTTTAGTAATAAAAATTCTTTTGGCATAAAAAATTAAAAAAAAATGGAAAACGCTTTGATCAATTTACCGAGAAAGATATTTATATTCAATTAAAAAAATAAACGTATTGCTAATATTCAAAGTAACATTACCGGGACACCAACTTTGAGAGACTGCTCAATCAAAATCCATCATGTAGATTGGTCGAGATAGTTACATATGTTGTATATAACTCCAACATATCACCAATATGGTGAAAAATTTTCTAGGAATGATTACTAATATCCATACACCTGAACTATTCCTCATACTCAGAGACATAAAAATGATTATATTTCATTACTTGTGCCTTCTTGAAAGTTTGCACCACCAGCAACATGTTCATTAAAAACCTGAGAAAAATCGTGGTCTAGATTTTCCGGACCTCATGACAAACACGGTACTTTAACTCGATAAAGAATCGCGTTGTACTTTAACTCGATAAAGTACCGTGTTATACTATAGACATTTAGTGAAAGATAAAGTGGATACCAACATGCTATTATAATTTATAGGTGTTGCAACACTTCTTTGACTTTTGTTGATAGTCATTGCAAAGCACACGGATAATGAGTATAGTCCGTTATTGCTAACTGTCACACAATGCACCGTTAAGGTTCATAAGGGAGCCCATTATTGCAAACTGTCTCACAATGCACCTGTTCATTCATAACATCAAATCAAATTAATATAATAAAAAATTGGCTTACTATATGAACAATAAAATAATTGTAAATGTATTCATGATAATTAAGAAGAAAAAAACACTCAGAATTTTTTGAAAGGAGAAGGGTTATAGGTCAACCCAAATTGTTTTGACCCATAACAAACATGACTTGTTTCCTTAACCCCTAACTCACCCATTTTGCTACTTCAAATGAAAACAAACAGAAATATCCATTTAATTCAGTGTGTGTACGTGTTTATAGAGACATCCCTACTTCATTATTAGAAAACTTACAAATTCTGGACAAGAGAAGTGAGAAGAGTATGGGTTAACCCACCTTGTTTTGACCCATATAAAACAATAGTTAATATTTAGTTTAAAAATGTTTCAACCGGACTCGAAAACTTTTTGTAGTGAGTTGAAAAAAAAGGTTTCTTGGGATTACACTACACGTGCGACTTCACAGAAGAATTTGGGTCCCATCAAATGTGATTTAACCTATTAGAACATGACCATTGGAAAGTTGACAATCTCACCTTTCCATAGACAGTTTATTTGTCAAAAATGGATTTATGATTTGAAAGTTATAAGCCTACAAAAATAGACTCCCGAACTGTGTTGTTGTTGTACTGATGTAGCTATTACCTGTTGTTTTTAAATAGAAGTTACAAACCTCGTCCCCGTTTCGGCATCTATTTAAAACGTGCCTAGACTCGAAAAACTCGAACATATAATATATCGTATTTACGCTTGTAGGGAACATTGTATGTCCAAATTATTAGTTTTACCCAAACTTAACCATTTACTACTTACGAGCCCGTAAAGTAAGCCCGAGAGTCATTTTACCACTTGTACCGAAAATGACATTAAAATAGGTTGATGACCCAAACTCTTATCCAATGTACCCGAGTAACCCAAAATCACACCACAACTCTAAAATGAGATTATAAACCTGTTGACAACTTCAAATTTCCAATTACAATATATACGGGTCAAAATGGACACTATTTCACCCATGTGGGTCAAGACTTACACTTTAACCAAAATATAATCAAAACTCATTTTCAAAATACCAAAACCTGCAAATTTATTTAATACAACATATGTGACAAATCTAAGTTAACAAATGCCTAATTTGACACTCATTGGTCAAACGGGCCGAACTCACCCAAATGCTCACCAAAGAGGATAGCGAATGAGCTTTTTCAAGGAACCGACTAATCGGGAGAGCATGTGATTGTTATATAGTATTAGATTATCAAACCTCCTATTGATACATGATGCACATAATATAAAATTTTATATCTGAAGATTCGCATGAGTTTGAGTTGCATTCTATCTCCAAACCGTCACTGAGGACTTTTCGCAAACACCTACAATGTTTCAAAAACACATTGTTTAACTTAAAACATAACCAACTAAACAATAAGAATAAACATATATAAATAGATAAATAAACTTAATATATGAAGGTAATGATAGCATAGTGTTATAAAACGTAAACATTTACGAATGGAGATCATAAATTTTTTTTGAAGGCAACCATATATTAAAACTCAAAGAAACAGATAGAAGTACAGGAGAGTAGCCATAATATGACTTCATGACTACAGCCCCATTCTAACTCATACATATAAACAGTGTAGAAACAATAAGCATGATGTCTTCATCTTTAATATCAAATTAGCTCTTTATTTATTACAATACCCATCATAGTAAATCAATAAGCATAGAACTAAAATTTAAATTGTTAAGACTGCAACAATTTTTCATGAGTTAGCGTACAGAACACAAAAATTGATATAAATAACGAAATAGCGTATTTAATGCAAAGCTGAAAGATTAAATCATCGGTACAAATTAAAGCAACAAATCAAATTCGTGAAAATACCTTGTATGAAATGGTGATGACTGTTGTGGTCGTCGGACCGTACGAATGTTACACTGCTTCAAAATCAACCATGTTAATCAACAATTGAAAAACCTTCAATGTCTTATCGATCGAAGGAGATGAGTACGCCGGAGTCGGATGAAATCTACCGGCAACGTTATATATATATATATATATATATATATATATATATATATATATATATATATATATATATATATATATATATATATATATATATATATATATAGATAGATAGTTTTATGAACTTGTCTATTGGACAAAAAATATAAAATATGACTTCGTAATTGTCATATAACAATTACGGAAGAAAAATATATATATATATAAAATATTGGATGATAATCATTATGTTTTTGAAATGGGTTAAAGCTATAAATAAGTCATATACTTTTATTTTTGTCCCAATGTAGACTATATACCCCGGAAAATATCAATGTAAGCTATATACTTTCATAAAGTGTACTAATATGAACGGACAAAACTTATTAACCAGATAAATAACTAAACGATGATGTGGCATCCTACGTGGAGAATGACGTTGGTGATACATCGGAAAAAAACTGAAAGTATATAGCCTATATCGGAACAAAACTGAAAGTATATACCCTACATCGGAACAAAACTGAAAGTATATGATCTATTTGTAGCCATATAAAATGCAAAAAAAAATGTTAAATAATTAACTTTACCGGTTTAGCAAGTAACTTGTTAAATTTGTGTACATCGATACAACTTTTAAGAGTATATAACCTACATTGATATTTTTGGGGGTATATAGCATACATTGGGGCAAAAATGAATGTATATGATCTATTTATAATTTTAACCCTTTTGAAATTAAGTCAATGGTTTTTAAGTATTTAAATCATTCGATACTATTATATGTACACTTTCCGTTCATTAATAGTCATGTGACGCACGGGCTCAAAACACAAAACTTATGAAAACACAAAGTTACAATTTTCGTGCAACGCACGGGCTCATAAAACTAGTACGTAAAATATAGGGTGTGTGTTTCCCAACTCACAGTTCTTTATTATCCATTTTCCATACTTTTTAAATTATTATCATTATTTTTATTTTATTTATTAATAAAAAGTTAAAACGTTATTTGGGGATTTAATTGGACTGCATCGGATTAATTGACAAATCAAAGATTAATAGATAATTAATTGAATGTTGATTAATGATGATATTTAAAATTGAATATATAAAAGTAAGTAATAAATATAAAAAATATATTAAATAAAAATCTTTCAAAAATAAATAATTATTATTGAACAAATTAAAACATTACATCTATCTATAACTTCTATTAAATCTCTAAAATGATGATGTCATCATTTCACAATTTAACACTTCATTTTGCTTAAACATTTCATATATAAAAATATAAATGATGTCATTAATCATAATTAATTTAAAAATAAAAAAATTACTTACTATAAAATCTCTAACAAGTCTCTACCCAAATGAAGTAGAAAATACGCACGTGCAGTTCAGTAGATACGCTCCTTCAACTCAAATGAAAAAAAAAAAAAACTTAGGAAATCTAAACGACCATCAATTCTTTCAATTTCAATAAATCACAACCATATCAACGGTTCTTCCTCATCATAATATACGATTCACGTTCATCTTTTTACATTAAATTTTTCTATATCTCCTTTCTTTCTCAAGATATGTGACTTTATTCCATCATTGTGATTTCATTATTTTTTCATCAAGATAATGGCTATGGCATAGAAGGTTATCCATATTTTGGATGTTCAATGGTAACCTTCAAATTTTCCTACCCTACTTATTTAATTTTGTTTGGCTTAATATTCGTATTGGATTATGCTTAAGCTAATATTTGCAGTCAATTTTAAGCAAACATTATTATTATTATTATTTATACTACCAAAGGGTCATTGGCCCAGCGGTATCGAGGTAGCCCTTTCAACCAGAAGGTTGAGGGTTCGAGTCCTGCTTAGGACAATTTGTATATATAATTCGTGATTAATTCGTGTAGTGGTGTGTGTGAGTTTGTCTTTCAAAAAAAAATTATTATTTATACTTATAATTAATTATTAATTATTATATTATTATTATTTAAATAAAGATTATTTTTACGAGATTAATTGCATTACATATGTATACGAAATACATGTCTCAATATAAGGTTGTCATGTAGGCTTTTATGACAAGTAAAATAGTAATTGTGATGAAATTTGAAAGATGGTGGTGGGAGAATAAATGTTGTTCATTTTTTCTGATCAAGTTAAGTACATCAATATGTTTGTAAAAACAACGAAATGTTTCTTAGTTGAAATTCGTGATTCCACAGGTCATTAAACTAAATGACTTTAGCATTTACATTCACTTAATACCTAAAACATATCATTAAACTGTTTCGTTTAAACAAACACGTGATTCCACGGGTCATTTCACCCGTAGATAAATATATATTGCACTATATAGTCATTGTGTTAGTGTTGTATTTGTCACAATTATATAGCATTTGTACAAACATTTTCATCTAATAAAATTTTGGCTTTTTCAAAGAAATAAAAATAGATTAAACATAAACAAAAGCATAATTGTTTACAAACCAAAAGCATAATTGTTTAAATAATTGTTCTAACTAGTTGTAGAGCCCTCGCTTCGCGCCGGGGGCTCCGTTTTGAATGCGAGTTAAAAAAAAAAAGTCTTGATCTATTTTGTAAAAAAGAATTTTTTTCGACATCTAACATTGAAGGGTTGTTCCTTTTGTGAAAGTTGCTTCTTTTAGCGTTCGGGTTTTATTTAAAAAAAAAAAAGTTAGTAAAGTGGGGGTTCGATTTGTATTTTAATAAAAGTTAGGGGGTTAAGTTTGTGAAATTTGAAAAAAATTTACGTATAAAGTGGGAGTTCGATTTATATTTTAATAAAAGTTAGGGGGTTAAGTTTGTGAAAATTGAATATTAGTAAAAAAAAAAAGTTAGTAAAGTGAGTGTTCCATTTGTATGTTAATAAAAGTTAGGGGGCTAAATTTGTGAAATTTGAAAAAAATATACGTATAAAGTGAGGGTTTCATTTGTATTTTAATAAAAGTTAGGGGGTTAAGTTTGCGAAAAGTAGGAGAAAGAATAGGACTATTCATTTCGCCTATACCTTTTAGATATAGGTATATAATATATAATATATTAAACATAAATAATTGTTACTCGATTATTTTTCATTGTTAGTCTAAACTAGATGTGGAGCCCTCGCTTCGCGCGGGGGCTCCGTTTTGAATGCGAGTTAAAAAAAAGTCTTGATCTATTTTGTAAAAAAGAATTTTTTTTGACATCTAACATTGAAGGGTTGTTCCTTTTGTGAAAGTTGCCTCTTTTAGCGTTCGGGTTTTATTTAAAAAAAAGTTAGTAAAGTGGGGGTTCGATTTGTATTTTAATAAAAGTTAGGGGGTTAAGTTTGTGAAATTTAAAAAAATATACGTATAAAGTGGGAGTTCGATTTCTATTTTAATAAAAGTTAGGGGGTTAAGTTTGTGAAAATTGAGTATTAGTAAAAAAAAAAAAGTTAGTAAAGTGGGGGTTCGATTTGTATTTTAATAAAAGTTAGGGGGTTATGTTTGTGAAATTTAGAAAAAAATATACGTATAAAGTGGGGGTGCGATTTGTATTTTAATAAGAGTGTAAAGTGGGGAGCGATTTGTATTTTAATAAAAGTTGGAGGTTAAGTTTGCGAAAAGTGGAAAAAGGAATAGTACTATTCATTTAGCCTTTGCCTTTTAGACATAGGTATATAATATAATATATACTAGCATTTATAAAATCTTGGCAAGTGTTGTTGATCAAATAAACAATAGACAATAGAAATAAACAAATACATAGCAAATAACTAAAACAAGGTAAGTGTTGATCAAATAAAATTATACCCAACAAACAAATACAATGATGAGTTGCAACTGAAAAGATATATGCACAGTTGCACATTTAGTTGCACTTTTATTTCTTTTATCGTTATCTGGGTCGAATTCGCCACCTCTATATATCTTGCATGTTCAGTTACACTTTTGTTTCTTTTATCGTTAATATTTACGGCTTACATGAAGGGTTTGGTTTTAGTATATGATAAAGGGTTTCTGGGAATTGTAAGGTCATGACTCATGAATACAACTCTGAGAAACTACCTTTTTTTTTTTAAATGGCGATATCGACATCGAATGCTACTATGAGAAACTACCTAGTTTGTAAATTGTTTACCCGGATTAAAAAACTATGGCTATTTGAGCTGGCTGAAAATTATAATAAACTCCAGAACTATTCACATTGGAGGGAGATGTCTTTACATATAGTAGATGAGCATGTTGAGGCGCTTAATGACCATTAAGTCTTGGGTAAAGTAGCAGCTAACGCACGGGCAGATTTTGGTGGGAGGCTTTTCAGAATTGGCAGCATTTTCTTACCATATAGTGATATTAAGTGAGATAGGGCTCCTCCTATTCGAAGTTTAACTTGTCGTGTTTCAAGTGGTGAGATGGCTACTTGTGCAAATACCACAACCAAATCAGAAACTAGCTGAAGGATCTGTTGCACATTCATCAGTAAGTATACACCAGGGAATCATGTTAGCAATACATTTACCAAATGCTGATTTACCAAATGGGTAGTAGTAGTAGAGGTGGGTAATTTGATCCGTTACCTTATAAACGAGTTGATTTGGGTTATGTTTTATCGCTAACGAGTCAAAGGGGTAAAAAAATAGCTTAGAAGAAAACAAGTCAAATTGGCCTAATGTGTCAAAAGCAGCCGAAAGTATATGTTTAATGCATGAATCCCCCAAAATCATTTTATTTGGGGAGAAGATTATTAGTTAACTAATACTTAAGATTATACTAGGCACATTATTTCTCCATAAAGAAATTAGAAAAAGTGGTCTGGGTCAACCCACATCGTTACCCAACTAGACTGACCCACCCATTTTACCACCTCTAGGAAGGAAAGTTCGTTCTAATGAAGTACCTGTGAGTTGGATGATAAGACAAGGTGGCAGACACAACTATATACATGGACAGATTCCTCGTGATCTTCTTTTAAGGGAAGAACTCGCAGGAGAATAGGAAGAACCTGAAAGAACATGAAAAAACTATTACTAGTACAGTAAAACCTCTATAAATTAATGATGTTGGGACCGGCATATTTTATTAATTTAGCGAGATATTATTATATCGATAAATTAATAAATTATTAATTTAAAAAACCGACTTATATTTTTGATCAATTTTCAAATTAATGCATCGGCATTTGAAATTATTATGTCCGTTCACCTTACCTATTTGAATAAAGCATAAACAATCAACTACAAAATTCTCATGTACGGACGGCGTTCACACATTAATGAACTTGTCAAGTTCAATGTACATTGGGATTTTAAAAAAAAATAGTAATTATTAATTTATAGTTTCGATGGGACTAATATATTTACATTGGATTTCAAAAAAATTATTATCTTATTATTTTATCGATTGGGGTTCAATTTTGTACAGGTCCCAAGTTGGGACCGGACAAATTATTAATTTTATCGAGGTTATTAATTTATCGAGTATTAAATTATAGAGGTTCTACTGTATGTACATATGGCAAAATCGGCTGGTTGAGTAACGGGTCAAAAAGGTATTTTGGTGTGAGTCAAAACAAGTCGAAAATGGTTGACCAAAAACACAATTTATCCTTTAGTATTATCATTACAAAATATATAGTGCCATATATGGTTACAAAAGTTACTTAATCACTAATGACAAATTTTTTCTGAATAAAATGCTGTAAGATGGTTTTATGAATTAATAAATACACTTTGGGCGATTTTCAACCCATTTTTTTTTTGAAACCGTCTATGCTGATTTAATACCCCTTAGAGATAAAACATAGCACAAATCAACCCTTGAAGAGTAAATAGTTTGAAATTGCCAAATCAACTAGTATGACAACCTGATTTAATGGAACAGATGCCTGGTGAGCAACAATCATCTTTGAAACTGCACTAGCAGCATTGTCCCTTACAGAATCGTCTACCTCAGACTCTCCTAACAACGGGTAAAGGCATTCCAACGCATCACTCAAGTATCTGATATATAAGGGAAGGAGCAAACCTCATCAAAACAATACCAAAATGGCCAAAGATTAAATTTTTGAGTTGTGGTCTACAAAAATGTAATGTTTCACTTGGCATATATATAAAGGTAAATGTTTGAATATTATTCATAGACAAAAGCAGAGTTGTGAGAGTGTATCGATTACTGCACACCCTTATACGAACGTTTGAAAACAGGTAAACACTTCAAACAGTTAATATTATAAGTATAAGGAAAAGTATACTTAAGACTGCGGTCGCCACCATTCTTGCACAACTCTCCGAGACAGAATGCAGCATTCCTCCTATTGGTTGCTGATGATGAAGCTAATTCTTTCAGTACAAAGGGCATCAATGGCTGAAAAAAGGACATCATTCCAGAAATCAACTTCAATAAAAAACATAACTTCCTGAAACCAATTGCTAGTGGAACAATATATCCACACAAAAAAAGTTACATCTATATAGCCAGAAATTGGAGCACCCATATTTTGAGCAACTTCAGCAAGACATGCAACCACCATGGTCCGATCTTGTGTTGAGTGTGATCCTTTCTGCAGCCCCATGATTTAACAAATGTTAGAGAAAGAGTGACTAATGAAATAGAGGTGTCAATTTCACACCATTAATTTATTATTGAGCAACTTCAGTTCATCCTAAATAAGTCAAACAAGTAAAATGAATACATAGTTATTAGGGACAGTCGGAAGCCACGCAGAGGTTTAACAGAATGTGTTAGAATATAACTGGAATAATATAACTTCTGATATCCTATTTGACACGATAATCCAAGCTGAGAAAGCATTTGTCATCTCTACAATATATAAACATGATAGTCTATATAAAGCTCACCGCAAACTCCATTAATGGATCAAATAGAGTTGCAAAGATAGGTTCGAAATTGGGACCCATAGTTTTCGCAAAAGGAGGAAGGAGGTCTGTAACAGCATCCATGAGCACTTCATCATGTGCATGATCATCTTCCTCGATATCACTGTCAGATTCTACTTGTTGACAGACTGATTTCTGCCTTAACAATACTACTGTTGACTCTACAAGCTGAGACATGTCTGCATTCAAAATTTAAAAAAGAATAGAATGAGAACAATTTATGGAGTGTTTCTAAAGTGATTATGCAATAGTTGGTAAAAATCATACGATCAGAAGTGCTAGGAATATGACAATTTTAAAAAATAGTATATAGTATACAATTCCAAACACTGGTTAGCATTGGCACCTCCAAGAACACAACATAATAATAATAATAATAATAAAAAAAAAAAAACATACGAGGTTCAATGGCGGCATATCCGAAATCCTTAATGATCTCTGCTACGCTCATGCAACATTGAGTGACCACTTCCTTGTCATCATCTTCAATCATTGTCTTGATATAAATGGTCATCACAGCATCTGGAATTTCATATATCATAAGATATCAAGTTATCGACTTACACCTGAAGATCCATGAAACTTACCAAGGAGTGGTTTTGACTTTAATGCTCCGTCCTGCAAAATGGAACATGAACTTACACACAAAGTAGGAGGTTATGAAAGGTGGTGAGTAGTGATTATATCTGCATGTGCATAGGGGAGCAAAATTTTATAATATATTAACACTTTAATAGTCACTATATGGGATACTACAAGACAAGTATTTTAGAAATATAATTTAAAAAGGAGGGATGAGGGAAGAATCAACAACCATCTATTAAATGCCATTTATGATGGGCAGATGTCAAATATCAAAATGGGCGAGGAAGTACTCTTACATTAGGACCTTGTACATAGGCATGTGCAGCTGTTAAAATATCTGCAACAGAAATACAGTCATCACTTTACATGATGTTGCTATAGTTCTCAACTTATTATGATATATATAAGCTAAGATGGACACATAGCACATTCATCGTAACCTCAAACCAATTATGGAAACTTACCATGCTTTAAATATATTTCTATTGTGTATCTGTATAGATATAGATATAGATATAACTTATCAATAAAGCATAAAGCATTGTCCATTTAAAGGGAGAAACTTGGTGAAACAAGAAGCTGTTTTTATTACTTAAGTTAAAGTATCGTATGTGCATACCAAATTTATGATAGACAAACACACTCATGTTTGAAGAGAACTATCTGTCACTTACGTTTCAAACCAGTAATGGCCTGAAGTCGGACATCTTCATGGAAACAAGCTGAATGTTTCACCATAATCTTCAATGACTCTTCCACATAACTTGAGATAATTAAAGAAATCAGAATTACAGTTCTAGGTGCTTTTATATTTTGACAGTGATAAATATAAATAACCAAAAGGATACGGGGCATAGGCACTTTTTGTATGAAGTGCAAATAAACCAAGGGCTTGAGTTGCAGCAGCTTTTTCATCTAAAACCCCGGTTCTTATTCTGATATCGCCCACTCTTGGTTCATCTTGAGTTTCATCATCAGATGAAACTGCACCGAGGCCTACAACATCTTCATCCTCATCAGAATCCTCAATATTAACAGCAGGTTCATCATCAAGATTGCAAGAAGATAATACCAATGGTACAACATGGGGAAGATACTGTTTACCAGAACATCTTCCAGACATTAAAACACATGTCAAGCAACGTAAAAGATAATCCAAAGTAAAGTGCATACCTGAACCATTCCATCTTCCAAAATTTCTGCCATGTTGCTAAAAAGTCCATTAGTATACTCACGAAGTTCACTGTACCCCAGTACATATCCCTAAGTCGTTTGTTATTAGTTAGACCATTTCAAGATTAACCTTCAAGTAGATGACAAATTCTACCCATATACCTAAAAATGGGTCGATTCGGCTTAACGTTTCATCCATAATAAAAATGGTCAGATCTGAATGTTAGACCAATAGGAAAAGGGTCAAATGGGTTGAAAGTCATAGATGTGTGTTTTGTGCATAAATTAATTTATTCAAACAATTGAATATTGTTGAATTTGACCCACCAATTACTCAAAAACACTTTCAAAGATTTGGACAAAAGGTGTTTCAGCTGAACCTGTCTTATCACCTACTAGGAATTTCCCAATTTAGAGCAGTAAGCTAGCCAGCCCAACAGCCATTTTACCATATCTAGCTGTACTATAAATAGAAATAATGATAGTATTATTACAGAAACTGAAGCTTCAATAAAAGGTAGTAAAATGGGTTCCATCATCTCCCTTCCAGCAATCATTGCAACTATCCCGACCAGTTCAGTAGCCCTGGCTCGTGAACGGAGGTCCTCGGCATTTGGAAGAACCATAAATTTTTTCATTAGTTTCAAAACCCTTTCAACATAAGGGACAAATGCTTTCTGTGCAGCAGATGCAATCGAAGCAATTGCAGACTGCATAAATTAAAGAAATGTTTGAGAAGTTCACTCATCAATCAGGCCAGGTGTAGCATGAAGAAAGCATCATTACCAAACATGCTTCCTGTAACTTTCTTGGGCTATGTTGGAGAGATTCAAGTAGTTTTCCCATCAAAGGATCAATATATGGGACAATTTCCACACCCATGTTCTCACAGAATGCTGACAAAGCGTAATATGACTTCTCCTGCAAAAAGATTGAGTTACATATGAAATTAGATATAACTATGACCAGTTGGGACAGGTGGGTAGACAGTCAAAACAAGTCATTTTCATATGGAGCAAAATGGGTCAAGTTGGGTTGCACTGAAGCACTTCTTACAAAATTAGTTACTTTTATAAATAACTAGTGTACCAGATATGATTAGCTAATTTGATTTGGTTATCTGGATAAAATGAGTTATTTATTCATAAAGTTTTTTATGTACCTGCTTAACCTGTTAGATACTCCATTAAGCATAACCCAAATCGACCCAATCGAAAGTAAACGTGTAACAATTGACACCCTTAACTATGAACGTGACATTCATTAAGTAACTAATCACTCTATGATCTTGATGTACCTTCACATCATCTGATGCATCTTCTAAGGATCTTAATACACGAGGCAGAATCCTTCCATAATGAGAGATAATTTCTGGATGCAGATACTCAGCTAATTGACCTAATGCAAACGATGCAGCTCCTCTTACAACCTCTTGAGGATCTCTTAAAGCCTCTAATACAATATGAAGAACAGGTTCAAGCTTTTCTTTTATCAGTTCCAAACAACCTTTTGTTATCAAACCCAAAACTGTAACAGAAGCTTCTCGAAACTTTGGATCAACGTTACGAGTATTCTCAGAAGCAAATTCAAAAACAGGTTGAAACACATGCTTTGACAAATTCACAGACATAGTATCGAGAACTTCTGCAGCAGCTTGATCTGGTGAAAGATCATCATCTTCATCACTGTTGGTTGCCTCTGTAAGCAATGAGAACATAATTTGGAGGATGGGAATGACTAACTTATGATTCTTTAGTGAATTTGGTTTATATTTTGCAAGCCACGAAATAATTTGAATAGCCTGATGACGAGTGTTAATTTCTAAATTAGAACTAGAGCCAACTTCAAGAGAGAACTGTACTATGGCTTTGATCGCTTCTTCTGGAAGGGGTGTGGGAGATTCGATCAGCACATCGAATATCTCGAAAGCAATTATGGCAATACCTTCCTCACCGGAGGCCAAATATTGTCTTGAAATTTCCAATATGCTGGGGACAACTTCACATAACTTAACCTGTATGTATATAATATCAATGTCAGAAAATATATTTGACATACACATAACCAAGTTTTACAGTTACCAGCAGAGCTAATAATGTCTGGTGGAGAGAGTAGATGGACTCACCACTTGAGATTCATCGTGAGTGGACTCGACAAATGCCCCAACTGCCCTATTCAATAACAGAGTTTTGAAGTACATTATATGATAATAAATATAAATATTTATATAAGGATAGTTCATCAAAATTCCAAATTGAAGATTCAACAGAAAATATTACTTGAGAGAAGCCACTCTAATGCCACTGCTCTCATCTTGTAGGCATTTGAGTAGAAGTAATTGTGATTCTGCAAAATATGGTCCGAATGAATCCCCAGTTGTCTCTGTTAAGGAGCTGAACAATAATAATCCCACCTTGTAACATGAAATATAGTTAGTTGAGGTTGATCCAAAACGGCCTATAATACACGCCACTGTAAGGTCAAAACTGAAGCAGAAAAAAAAAAACCCTGTGATTTCTCTTGCAGAAAATAAGTTGTGCACTAGTAAATACGATTAAAAAAAAAAAGTTATGTTAATATTTGTGTTTATGTATATAGACATTTAAACACACAAACTAGAAAAGAGTGCTCTGGACAAATAGTGGTTAGATTTGATTTAAAAATGAACATTAATTAATAGACTACAATTCTCAGAATCAACATTTAGATTGATCAGGACAAATGAAGCACCTCTCTCATATCTTCTTGTGCACTTTGACAGCACTGGAATACGAAGGGTAGTAGATCTGGCCATTCCCCTCCTGGAACAGCAAACTTCGCAATGATACTCACTGCATTTGCACTAGCTCTTCTAACAGGTAGACTGACAATGCAAGATAGTCAGAATGCAATCAGTTTAGCTTTTGGATTAAGTAAAGAAGCATGGCATGAATAAACAGACGTAAAAAATGTATAGAATCCAAATTATAAACACAAACTAACGCATACAGAAGATAAGACATTATAAAGAATCCGAGGTGGTTAATGACATTGAATGGTTTTGTTAATGTCTAAAAAGGAGCATTAACCTTTAGAAGCATGATCTTTGTGTAACAAAACACAGAAGCCTCCATCATTTAACTAGGTCTCTTCAAGGTAAAAACCCCTAAATAACCTAAAATGCCCAGTTCTTTATACTCTGTTAGTCCTCTGCAAGTGTACCCTAGTTTCAACAATATTCATGAGTTGCACCCAGCCATAGTTTCACATGTATTCTATACCTTTATTAGGTTGATTCATGCTTAACGGTCTACTTCAGCACTATTTAAAAATGATTAGTTTTAATTAGTAAACATTCGATTATTAGATATTTTTAATAATAAAGAGTTGGGTTACAATGACTTCAGGATGAAACCTCAAATGGTAAAATTAGCACTTCACTGATATTGCTAAGGTTATTAAGTTTGGCAATAGACCGTGTCGTTTTCTTTCTGTTGGTTAAGTTGCATGTTTTTCTTTATTTTTTAAAGCTTTTGCTAGTATTATACTTGAAAGTTTCCAGCCTACAATCTAGAAGCTCACCTTCTAGATGTTCAAAGTAGCCTTCTTTGAACACCATGTAGAAGAAGCAAAGATGAACACGATGACGGCCGCCCACCATCTCCGTTCACACCCTTCCACCGCCATAGAATTTTTACTATAAATAGAGGTGCAAACCTCAATTGTAAATCATCCCAAATCATTCAGAGAAGTGTAATCACAACCTAGAGAGTGTGTGTGAGTTTGAGAGTTTTTTTGTAAGAGTTTTGTAATACTCTGTAAATCTATTCTTGTGAGTAATAGAGTTGTTTTTCTCTCAAATTTATATCTACCAACGTCCAGGCGATCCCCTCTTCCTAACAAGTGGTATCAAGAGCTTAGTTAGAGACGTTGGTTGAGTTTTTGGGTCTTCTGAAGTTTTCTCAAAATTCAATTTTGAGTGTACCATTGGATTCGTCTCGTCGAACCGAGTCCAACGCAAAAAACGGCGACTTAAACGGAGTTATAACGAGCCCAGAAAACGCGGTCAAAGTTTGGTCAACTCGCCGGAATCTCGCCGGAGAAGACTACCGGTGCCGGAATTTTTGCCCGAGAAGACGATCACTGTAGCAATTCACTGTAGCGGTACTGTAGCAATTCTGAAATTTTACAATTTGGTCCCTGAAATTTTCAGAATTTCATTCTTGGTCCCTGAAGTTTATAAAAATTATAATTTTGCCCCGTAAGTGGAATTTAAGCCGCGAAGTGTTTATTCCACCATTTTCAACCGTTCCGGACGTAACGGTGATCTCTGTTTTCTACAATTCAACCCCGTTTGTGTTGAAAAATTATTTGTAAGGTGATAATGTCCACAGAAGAGTCAACATCATCTTTCGGAGCTATGATTATGCTCACAGCCACAAACTACACGCTGTGGAAACCTCGAATGGAAGATCTCCTCAGCTGTAAGGATTTGTTCGATCCTATTGAATTGAAGGGTATAAACCCTGATTCTGCCAAAGAGAAAGAGTGGAAGAAATCAAACCGAAAAACTATTGGTCAGATCCGTCAATGGATTGATCATAGTGTCTTCCACCATGTTGCACAAGAGACAGACGCATATGTCCTCTGAAAAAAGTTGGAGGACATGTACCAGGCCAAGACTGCTCGGAATAAAGCCCTGCTGATGAGGCGTTTAGTCAACATGAAGCTCAAAAGTGGAACTTCAGTTGCCGAGCATACCAGTGAGTTCCAGAGCTTGGTCAACCAGTTATCGTCTGTAGAGATGCCGCTTGGCGATGAAGTTCAGGCGCTACTGCTACTTAGTTCCCTTCCCGATAGTTGGGAAACGCTGGTAGTAACACTCAGCAACTCAGCCCCGAATGGCAAACTTACCATGTCAATGGTCAAGGATGCCCTATTCAGTGAAGAGGCAAGGAGAAAAGACATGGGCACAGATCAAACCCATGCCTTTGTCACAGAGAATCGGGGGAGACAGCGAATGAGTAGCAAAAATAAATGGAGAGGCAGAAGCAAAAGCAGGGGCAGGTCAGCTGATGGCAGAAAACCAACATATAAATGTCATCATTGTGGATTAGAGGGACATATGAAGAAGAACTGCTATAGATTGAAAGAGGAACAAGGTCAAAGTAGTTCACAGCCGAAGAATAAGGGTGGAGAAACATTAGTGACTATCTCTGGTGATGTAGCTTATTGTTCAACCCATGATGAGACATGCCTTCACGTCTCACGAGAAGAAACAGAATGGGTGGTAGATACTGCAGCTTCATACCACGTGACTCCATACAAGGAATACTTCACAACATACAAAGCTGGTGACTTTGGAGTTGTGAAGATGGGAAATTCCAGTTCCGCTGAGATTGTCGGAATTGGAGATGTCAGGATAAAGACAAGTTCTGGGAGCACAATCACTCTGAAGGATGTCCGCCATGTGCCAGATCTTCGGCTGAATTTACTTTCTGGGATAGCTCTCGACAAACAGGGCTATGATAGTCATTTCAGTAAAGGCACATGGAAATTGTCAAGAGGCGCTATGATAGTCGCTCGAGGACACATTTGTGGCACACTGTACAAGACTCATGTGAAGATCTGCACAGACAGTATTAATGTTGCAGAAAAGGAGGCTTCACAAAATTTATGGCACCAGAGACTCGGTCACATGAGTGAGAAAGGGTTGTCTACCCTAATAAAGAAGGAGCTTATCAATGTAGACAATGATGCTGCACTAGATCCTTGCAATCATTGTCTGTTTGGTAAGCAGCATAGAGTCTCGTTTAATTCCTCTTCAACGAAAAAATCAGAGTTACTCAGTCTGGTACACTCTGATGTTTGCGGTCCCTTGGAGGTTGAATCAATTGGCGGCAATCGATACTTTCTGACGTTTATCGATGATACTTCTCGAAAGGTGTGGGTATATTTCTTACGGACGAAGGACCAGGTGTTCGATTACTTCAAACAGTTCCATGTCATGGTAGAACGTGAGACAGGAAAGAAGTTAAAGTGTCTTCGATCCGACAACGGCGGTGAATACTCTTCCAGGCAGTTCGATGCCTATTGCAGATCAAATGGCATCCGACATGAGAAGACGGTCCCACGTACCCCTCAAGATAATGGTATAGCAGAAAGAATGAACCGAACAATCATGGAACGTGTTCGGAGCATGCTCAGTATGGCTAAGCTGCCAAAGCCATTCTGGGGAGAAGCAGTCAGAGCCGCTTGTTATTTAATCAACCGATCTCCATCAGTACCACTGAATTTTGAAGTTCCGGAGAAACTTTGGTCTGGAAAAGATCCATCATACTCTCACTTAAGAGTATTTGGATGTTTGGCGTACGCACATGTATCCAAGGAGCTCAGGCAGAAGCTGGATGCAAGGACCACTCCATGCATATTCATAGGCTATGGAGATGAAGAATTTGGATACAGATTATGGGATCCAAAGGAGAAAAAGGTGATCAGAAGTAGGGACGCAGTGTTCCATGAAAGCCAGACAATAGAAGATATTGAAAAGCCCACAATATCTCAGAAGACAAATGTTGCTGCTCAGGTGCCAGAGGCAACAACGGAATCATTCTTGAGAAATGAATTTTCAGTGCAGGAAGAAATTCCAGAAGTAGAAGATAATGAGAAAAATGACGGTGCTGAGCAGGGGGAGCCACAACCCCATCTGCCAGACGTTCCAGAACAATCACAAGGTCAAGATGATGGTGGATCTCCTCAGAATGTTCCAGAAGTTCGTAGATCTAAACGAGGTCGGATTCCATCGAGTAGATATCCAGAATCCGAGTACCTTCTACTTACTGAAGATGGAGAACCGGAGAGTTTTCATGAAGCAGTAACTCATAAGGATAAAGAAAAATGGTTGCTCGCAATGCAGGATGAGATGGATTCTCTGCAGAAAAATCAAACTTATGAGATTGTAGAACTTCCACGCGGGAAGAAGGCACTGAAAAATAAATGGGTGTTCAAGCTGAAAATGGATGGTAGTGGAAAAGTGGTGAAATACAAAGCACGACTTGTAGTCAAAGGATTCCAACAGAAGAAAGGGATTGATTTTGACGAGATATTTTCACCAGTAGTCAAGATGACTTCAATTAGAGTCATACTTGGATTGGTCGCAAGTATGAACTTGGAGCTTGAACAGATGGATGTAAAGACAGCTTTTCTTCATGGAGATTTACATGAAGAAATTTACATGGAGCAGCCAGAAGGTTTTGAGGTTTCAGGAGATAATCTCGTATGCAAGCTGAAGAAAAGTTTGTACGGTTTAAAGCAGGCACCTAGGCAGTGGTACAAGAAGTTTGACTCGTGCATGGTGAGTCACGGGTACAAGAAAACTGCAGCAGATGAGTGTGTCTACATTCAGAAGTTTTCTGAAGGAGATTTCGTTGCTCTTCTACTTTATGTAGACGATATTTTGATCGTAGGGAAAGACGTAACGAAGATCAACCAGCTGAAGAAGAAACTCTCTAAGTCTTTTGACATGAAAGACTTAGGACAGGCTCAACAGATTTTGGGAATGCAGATAACCCGAGATAGGAAGAATAAAAGGTTATGGCTATCTCAGGAGAAGTATATTGAACGAGTGCTTTCACGTTTTAATATGAACAATGCCAAACCTGTTAGCATTCCATTAGCTAACCATTTCAAGTTAAGCAAGAGTTCTTGTCCCTCATCCAAGGAAGAGATCGGGGAGATGTCGTCAGTACCATATTCCTCAGCAGTTGGAAGTTTGATGTATGCGATGGTGTGTACAAGGCCCGATATTGCTCATGCAGTGGGAACGGTGAGTCGTTTTCTCTCGAACCCCGGGAAAGAGCATTGGGATGCAATAAAATGGATTCTCAGATATCTTAAAGGTACAAAGAATCTATGTCTTTGTTACGGGGGAGCTGATCCAATCTTGGAAGGCTATACAGATGCGGATATGGCCGGAGATCCTGATAGTAGGAAATCTACTTCAGGATTCATTTACACTTTTGCAGGGGGAGCTGTTTCATGGCAGTCAAGACTACAGAGGTGTGTTGCATTATCCACAACTGAAGCAGAGTATATTGCTGCCGCAGAAGCTGGAAAAGAAATGTTGTGGTTAAAGCGTTATCTCCAAGAATTTGGAATCAAGCAAAAGGAGTACAAGGTACATTGTGACAGTCAGAGTGCTCTAGATTTGAGCAAGAACTCTATGTACCATTCCCGTACAAAACATATTGATATTCGCTATCATTGGATACGCGAGGTAATTAATCGACAACTGTTGAGACTAGTGAAGATCCATACAAAGGAGAATCCTGCGGATATGTTAACAAAGGTGGTGACTCGAGAGAAGTTGGAGTTATGCAGAGACATAACTGGAATGTTCGTGGATTCGGCTGGAGGGGGAGAATTGAAAGTTTCCAGCCTACAATCTAGAAGCTCACCTTCTAGATGTTCAAAGTAGCCTTCTTTGAACACCATGTAGAAGAAGCAAAGATGAACACGATGACGGCCGCCCACCATCTCCGTTCACACCCTTCCACCGCCATAGAATTTTTACTATAAATAGAGGTGCAAACCTCAATTGTAAATCATCCCAAATCATTCAGAGAAGTGTAATCACAACCTAGAGAGTGTGTGTGAGCTTGAGAGTTTTTTTTTTGTAAGAGTTTTGTAATACTCTGTAAATCTATTCTTGTGAGTAATAGAGTTGTTTTTCTCTCAAATTTATATCTCCCAACGTCCAGGCGATCCCCTCTTCCTAACAATACTCGTATATAAGTAGTTATGAGATCAACGCTGGCTAACCATTGTTATAATTCTGAGGTACTCCACTGCATCACTAGATGAACAAGAGAATTTTAACCAGAATTATGCACTTCCTCTTTTAAACATGACTTCCTAATCAATCTTATTTTGATAGATAAATCATTAAAAGATAATCTAGGCAATTTTCACACACGAATCCTAGCAGAAAATATACCAATGCTGCTTGTAGACACAAATTTGTACAGGTTAATTACGTTTAGCTACACATATCATGATATATATAGATGCAATTAATTGTAGTAATTAACACAAATGAAGAATTGAATCATCAGATATAAAGTTCGATTAACGAAATTCGAAAAATAATAAATAAAAAAAAATCAACCTGTTTTCCGTAGTAATGCTTTCAATGAGAGATTGTTTAACAAGCTGACGAAGCTCATCGGAAAGTTTCGGCCAGTGACCGGTGATCTTTTTACGGAGGATAACGGCAGAAAGCTGCCGTACATTAGGCGTTTTTGCAGACCGAATATGATCGATGAGTTCGGAAACCACCTGTGGATCCCTAGCGAGACGTTTAATTTGATCTTCCGCTTGCCGTCGCGCCTCGTTGTCCGGCATAAGAAATTGAAGCAGAAGAAGCTCCAATGATTGCGACATTGTTATTTTCCCTTTCTCTGTTTCGCGGTCTACACATCTATATGTTGTACGTATAGGTTGGAAGATGAAAGGAAAGGGTTTTGTTTTTGGCGCTGGAATCACGTTTATGAGATTGATTTAGGGAAACAGGCCATTAGGGTCCGTTTCCTTTTTCTGTTTATACGGTGGTGTGTGTAAGGTTGGTTTGTTATAATTTAGTAGATTATAACTATTTTTTTTATAGGCTTGATTTTTGAAATATATTACTAATATTGATTGATATTGATATTATAGAAGAGAGAAGAAGAGATTAAATATTCTATATTTTAAAAATGGTGTATTGATATGCTTACATTAGTTCGATATTTATACTACATAAAGTCATTCACAACTGCACAATTTATCCAAATGCAATTCACATGTTTTTGGTTGTATATACAAAAGTTGTCGGCCACAATATTTATAACACTCCCCTTTGAACGACAATTTTGTTTTATTGTAGATCAACTACGAGTTACTGCCTCGTTAAAAACCTTGCTAAAGAAAACTCAGTGGGAAAAAACTTTAGCTAAGGGAAAAAGAGTGCAGCGTGGAGTTGACTGAAATGTCCCGTTCTTATTGATTAAAAACGTTTCATATTAATTGATTTCGTTGCGAGGTTTTGACCTCTATATGAGACATTTTTCAAAGACTGCATTCATTTTAAAACAAACCATAACCTTTATTTCATCAATAAAGGTTTAAAAAGCTTTACGTAGATTATCAAATAATGATAATCTAAAATATCCTGTTTACACACGACTATTACATAATGGTTTACAATACAAATATGTTACAACGAAATAAGTTTCTTGAATGCAGTTTTTACACAATATCATACAAGCATGGACTCCAAATCTTGTCCTTATTTAAGTATGCGACAGCGAAAGCTCTTAATAATCACCTGAGAATAAACATGCTTAAAACGTCAACAAAAAATGTTGGTGAGTTATAGGTTTAACCTATATATATCAAATCGTAACAATAGACCACAAGATTTCATATTTCAATATACATCCCATATATAGAGATAAAAATCATTCATATGGTGAACACCTGGTAACCGACATTAACAAGATGCATATTTAAGAATATCCCCATCATTCCGGGACACCCTTCGGATATGATATAAATTTTCGAAGTACTAAAGCATCCGGTACTTTGAATGGGGTTTGTTAGGCCCAATAGATCTATCTTTAGGATTCGCGTCAATTAGGGTGTCTGTTCCCTAATTCTTAGATTGCCAGACTTAATAAAAAGGGACATATTCGATTTCGATAATTCAACCATAGAATGTAGTTTCACGTACTTGTGTCTATTTTGTAAATCATTTATAAAACCTGCATGTATTCTTATCCCAAAAATATTAGATTTTAAAAGTGGGACTATAACTCACTTTCACAGATTTTTTACTTCGTCGGGAAGTAAGACTTGGCCACTGGTCGATTCACGAACCTATAACAAATATGTACATATATGAAAGGACCCGTTCATATACATTATAAACGATTCACAATAGTTGATTACATCGCGAGGTATTTGACCTCTATATGATACGTTTTACAAACATTGCATTCGTTTTTAAAAGACAAACTTTCTTTACATCAAAAATTGACGGCATGCATACCATTTCATATTACATCCAACTATAATTGACTTAATATTAATCTTGATGAACTCAACGACTCGAATGCAACGTCTTTCAAAGTATGTCTTGAAAGACTCCAAGTAATATCCTTAAAATGAGCTAATGCACAGCGGAAGAATTCTTTAATACCTGAGAATAAACATGCTTTAAAGTGTCAACCAAATGGTTGGTGAGTTCATTAGTTTATCATAATCCATCATTTCCGTAATAGTAATAGACCACAAGATTTCAGTTTCTATAAATATCCGTACACTCGCAAGTGTATAAAAGTATTCTATAAGTTGTAGGCACCCGGTAACAAGCTTTAACGTTCATGTTTTACCCTCTGAAGTACACCAGATCAGGTGTGTTTAAAATAACCTCGAAGTACTAAAGCATCCCATAGTCAGGATGGGGTTTGTCAGACCCAATAGATCTATCTTTAGGATTCGCGCCTACCGTACATAGACAAGTAGTTTAATGTTACCAAGCTAAGGGTATATTTCTGGTTTAAACCCACATAGAATTAGTTTTAGTACTTGTGCCTATTTCGTAAAATATTTATAAATCAGCGCATGTATTCTCAGCCCAAAAATATATATAAAAAGGGAGCAAATGAAACTCACAATACTGTATTTCGTAGCAATTATGTATATGACGGAACTGAACAAGTGCAGGGTTTGTCTCGGATTCACGAACCTATATTAAGTATATATATTTATATGTTGGTCAATATCTGTCTAACAATTTAGGTCAAGTCGTAGTGTTTCACAATCCTAATGCTCGAGACCGACATGCAAAAGTCAACAAAAGTCAACTTGACCCAAAATGACTTCCAAAATCTATACATGTTTATTATATAACTTATATATAGTCGTTTTATATATTTAAATATATTTATCAGATCTTATTATACTAAATAATACAAGTCATTTATTAATAAATAAAAATTTATATTTAAATTCATATATGATAAAAATATACTTTTATATATCTCAAGTAATAAAATTTATAAAATTCACTTGATATCATAAAAATATAGTGGTATGTATTATTAATGTAATTATATTACGTGTGATAAAAATATCTTTGTACGCATATTTATTTGATTAAATAATATTGATAATAATAATAATGATACAAGTAATAAAATGATAGTTTCAATAAAAATATTAATTTTTAGTAATAAAGATAATTTTAGTAATAACGTCAACTGATAACAATTATAATAATAGTTTTAATAATAATATTAAAATTAATAATAATTCAGTTGGCCATATCTTTTAATCCGTTCATCGAACCCACACGATTTCTAAATGAAAAGTTATTAATTTTTCTTTAGCTTTTTAACGACATGCATATCATATACCTTATCTCAGTAGCATATGTATCAAATTCGTGATTTATCATAAACTATTTAACGACAAAACTAAGCATACAAACATGCATAATCATATATACTCGAGCACTAGTTAGGGATACACTATTAATATATAAAAGATAAGATATGAATGCTCACGTATCAATATTGTGATTCAATATTGCAGGAAAGTACGTAGACGCAACGAAAATAATAAACGTTAGGTTGACCTCACGAGCAATACCCTCGATCAATACCCATAACCTTCATAGCTATAACCCATAATTTCCTTAGCTTTATCCCATTTGAAAACTTATTTTAAAATCGTCTGAATATAACTCCGTCGTAGTATTTTATGTATACTAATAATATCTTGAAATAATACTAAGTAAATATATATATATATATATATATATATATATATATATATATATATATATATATATATATATATATATATATATATGTAATTCGATTGAGAGAGTTTAGAGAAATATATTTTCAAGTTTCTATGAAATAATGAAACCTATTGAATTCTATTTATAATAGATTTTTGGATTATTAAAGTGAATTATTAAAGTATGAATTATTAAAGTGAATTATTAAAATATGAATTATTAAAGTGAATTATTAAAGTATGAATTATTAAAGTGAATTATTAAAGTATGAATTATTAAAGTGAATTATTAAAGTATGAATTATTAAAGTGAATTATTAAAGTATGAATTATTAAAGTGAATTATTAAAGTATGAATTATTAAAGTGAATTATTAAAGTATGAATTATTAAAGTGAATTATTAAAGTATGAATTATTAAAGTTAAAGTAAAGTAAAAGTAAAGTAAAGGTAAAGTTAAAGTATAGTAAAAGTATAAAACTATGTACGTATAATACGCGTATAAAAAAATATATATAATATTAATTTAAATCGTTTTATATATTTAATAAAATAAAATATAAATATCGTTATCTTTATCATACTGGTTAAGTATTGAGTTGTCAAAAAGAATAGATTTCTTAAATCACAGTGGACCTCATAACATAGGCCGGTAATCATATCATAATGTATCTGATAATTCAATTATTTAATATTATCTCTTAATTCTGTCGATAAATATATCGAAACAAATATGTTCATGTAAAGTATCATATATCTAATACTTTGTTAATATTTTTAGTTAATATTATATATTATATATACATATCTATATACACATAATTGTTCGTGAATCATCGAACACGGTCAAAGGGTAATTGATTACATGAATGTAGTTCCAAACTTTTTGAGATTCAACATTACAAATTCTGCTTATCGTGTCGGAAACATATAAAGGTTAAGTTTAAATTTGGTCGAAAATTTCCGGGTCGTCACAATATATATCAAAGTATGTTCAAAATATATTTACAACACTTTTAATACATTTTGATGTTTTAAGTTTATTAAGTCAGCTGTCCTCGTTAGTAACCTACAACTAGTTGTCCACAGTTAGATGTACAGAAATAAATCGATATATATTATCTTGAATCAATCCACGACCCAGTGTATACATATCTCAGTATTGATCACAACTCAAACTATATATATTTTGGAATCAACCTCAACCCTGTATAGCTAACTCCAACATTCACATATAGAGTGTCTATGGTTGTTCCGAAATATATATAGATGTGTCGACATGATAGGTCGAAATATTGTATACGTGTCTATGGTATCTCAAGATTACATAATATACAATACAAGTTGATTAAGTTATGGTTGGAATAGATTTGTTACCAATTTTCACGTAGCTAAAATGAGTAGTTTTTACCAATTTTGTTTTGCTCGCCATTTCTTCGTTTCTAATCCGTTTTGAATGATTTAAGCGGCCACGGTTTCGTATTGAACTTGAATTTATGAAACTAAACAGAAAAGGTATAGGTTTATAGTCTGAAATACAAGTTACAAGTCATTTTTGAAAGAGGTAGTCATTTCGGTCGAAAGAACGACATCTTGATGACTGTTTTGAAAAACATACTTTCACTTTGAGTTTAACCATGATTTTTGGATATGGTTTCATATTCATAAGAAAAATCATTTTCCCAGAAGTATAGCTTTTAAATCAAAATTTTTCATAGTTTTTAATTATCCAAACCAAAACAGCCCCAGGTTGTAACTACGACGGCGTAAATCCGGTTTTATGGTGTTTATCGTATTTCCGGGTTTTAAATCATTAAGTTAGCATATCATATAGATATATATCATGTGTATAGTTGATTTTAAAAGTGTAGTTAGAAGGATTAACTTTATTTGCGAACAAGTTTAGAATTAACTAAAATATGTTCTAGTGATTACTAATTTACCACTTCGAATATGATAGCTTTTTATGTATGAATCGAATGATGTTATGAACATCATTACTACCTTAAGTTCCTTGGATAAACCTACTGGAAAAGAGAAAAATGGATCTAGCTTCAACGGATCCTTGGATGGCTCGAAGTTCTTGAAGCAGAATCATGACACGAAAACAAGTTCAAGTAAGATCATCACTTGAAATAAGATTGTTATAGTTATAGAAATTGAACCAAAGTTTGAATATGATTATTACCTTGTATTAGAATGATAACCTACTGTAAGAAACCAAGATTTCTTGAGGTTGGATGATCACCTTTCAAGATTGGAAGTGAGCTAGCAAACTTGAAAGTATTCTTGATTTTATGTAACTAGAACTTGTAGAATTTATGAAGAACACTTAGAACTTGAAGTTAAAACTTGAGAGAGATCAATTAGATGAAGAAAATTGAAGAATGAAAGTGTTTGTAGGTGTTTTTGGTCGTTGGTGTATGGATTAGATATAAAGGATATGTAATTTTGTTTTCATGTAAATAAGTCATGAATGATTACTCATATTTTTGTAATTTTATGAGATATTTCATGCTAGTTTCCAAATGATGGTTCCCACATGTGTTAGGTGACTCACATGGGCTGCTAAGAGCTGATCATTGGAGTGTATATACCAATAGTACATACATCTAAAAGCTGTGTATTGTACGAGTACGAATACGGGTGCATACGAGTAGAATTGTTGATGAAACTGAATGAGGATGTAATTGTAAGCATTTTTGTTAAGTAGAAGTATTTTGATAAGTGTCTTGAAGTCTTTCAAAAGTGTATGAATACATATTAAAATACTACATGTATATACATTTTAACTGAGTTGTTAAGTCATCGTTAGTCGTTACATGTAAGTGTTGTTTTGAGACCTTTAGGTTAACGATCTTGTTAAATGTTGTTAACCCAAAGTTTATAATATCAAATGATATTTTAAATTATTATATTATCATGATATTATGATATATTAATATATCTTAATATGATATATACATTAAAATATCGTTACAACGATAATCGTTACATATATGTCTCGTTTCGAAATCCTTAAGTTAGTAGTCTTGTTTTTACTTATGTAGTTCATTGTTAATACACTTAATGATATATTTAATTATCATATTATCATGTTATATATAATATAACAATGTATTAATATGCTTCATATATATTTAGTAAGACGTGGTTATAACGATAATCGTTATATGTATTGTTTCGAGTTTCATACGTCAATAGTCTCCTTTTTAAGTATATAACTTATTGTTACTATTTTTAATGAGATACTTGATGATCATTATATCATGTTAAACATATATATTTATTCATTTATGTAACATCATGTCATATACAACTTATAGCGTTCGTGAATCATTGGTCAAACTGGGTAATCAGAAATTTACAAAATTTCCGTTTCAATGAACCAAGTCTTAACAAGTTTGATTGCTTAACATGTTGGAAACATTTAATCATGTAAATATAGTTTTCATTAAACATATAATCATAGAAAGGTTCAGAAAAGTTCGGGTCACTACATTGACTCCCCCTCAAGTAGACATCGCTTCAGCTGTTACATCTTTTGAACATGTCTCATGCCAATGTTATGAATGTGTGTTCTGAAAATAGCAGCTGGGAGTGCTTTGGTAAAAAGATCAGCAGAGTTTTTACTGGATTGAACATATCTCATTTCAATCTGGTTGGCCTTTATGAGATCTTGAGTATATGAGAAGAATCTGAGGTTTTCATCTGAAACTGTATCATCTAAATCTTTTATGTACAAGTTTAGCCCGTGTGATTTGTCTACAGTCTCCTTCATGGTTAGCTGAACGTTATTTAAATTCTTATTCTCTTTCAGTCTTTTTCTAAGCTTTACCTACATACCGTTCTTTCCCATCAAACTTATGACCGCTAAAACCGTCTATGGCTTTAGAATCTTGTCTGTATTTATGTTTTGTTCTGTCACTTTTGATACTCTTCTTTCATTTGTACTATGCAAGCTGCATTATCTTCATACATAATTGTTAGACTTTTATCGCGTTCTAGTCCACAAGAATCAGTAATGAGTTGTGTCATTGATCTCGACCAAAAACATTCCCGAGTAGCTTCATGTAATGCAATCACTTCGGCATGATTTGATGATGTTGCAACAAGTGTTTGTTCTTTAGAACTCCATGATATTGCAGTTGTAGCGACCCCGACAAATCGTCAAGTGACGGCGTCGTCTACGTGGGTCCCTTTACCTGGTCATAAGTCTTTATGACAACGTTTGACCAAAATATGTCGCCTTCATTTCAAAATAAAGATTGTTTCCAAAGTTTACAAGAATTGTTCAACCAAAAGTTAAGTTACAAGATTATAAGTACAAATGAAATCTAGGCGACACGGTTTAAAGTAAGTCAAAAGACGCTCCATGAAATGCATGTATACTCGACATCCAATGCAAGTATCAATTAATGAGCGGAAGCATGTATCAAGTAGCCAAGTATGAACCTGAGAAAACATGTAGAAAACTGTCAACGAAAAACGTTGGTGAGATCATAAATGTATTTGTAAAAGTATATTTTGAATCACAAGGTTTAGTATCAAGGCGTATACATCTCTAAAGATGTGTTTGTAAACCATAAGATTTAGTATAAAGTGAATTTCAAGCGTATACATCCCAAAAGATGTTGTCTGTATCACGAGCACCCAATTACCAAAACTTAACTGAATCTTCCCTCTGAATTTTGAATATAGTGTTAGAACATACACTATGCACGTTGAAATTACATTTCATCCACTAACGGTAGCGAACCGTCTGAATGAGGGTTCGTTAAACCCGTATGGCCACACAACATAATCACTCGCTTACACTTACACCCTGCAAGTGGAACTAATGATAATTGGATTGAGGACTTTTGTTCTAACTCGTCTGTATCTTTGTATTCGTATTTGTGTTCAAAGTATAAAAGTATGAAAAGTATATATACATGTGAAATGTATATAAATATGTAATGTATATGTTTCTCAGCCCACGATTTAAAAGAATAACAGTTATTGAAAAGGTGGGACTATGATCTCACCTTGAATGCACGAGTAGTAAAGTACTTCAACAAGTAAATGTGTGCAAGAACAATGCTAGTCTTGACCTAAACAAATAGGTTGTATCAATAACGGTAAACACGATAGGTCAAAGATGTTCAATTAGTCCCATGGCTCGATACGACTCGATTAATATAGCATGTGAAGCAAATTGTCAAGTTTCATGCAAGATACAAGTATAAAAGCATGTTAGGAAGATTGCATAATTAATTGGTTAAGTTTGACAAAAAGTCAAACTTGGTCGGGTCAAAGTCAACGAAAAAGTCAACATGTTCGGGTCGGGTCCCGGACTATTTTTCTATGCTAAATATTCATATATAAGTATATTAGAACAAGTTTCATGTGAATCGGAGGTCGGTAGCTAGTCAAACATTTCGCGTGTAAATGGACAAGGAGGTCAGAATCTGTTCAGCCTATTCTGCGCGCCGCGCGGGTAAGGGGCGCGCCGCGCCACCCCCTGTACAGGTCTGTTTCTGTTTTCCACAAATATGCACGAGCCAAAACCAATTCAAACACAACTCTTGACCCGTAAACACTTATAACGCCTATCATACATCGTTGGAAAGGTATTTTGACGAGGAATGCAACTAAACACATATCATCAATCAAACTTGCACTTATAACAACCAAAAACCGAAATTAAACATTCATAATCTAAGTTCAAGTTCCAAAAACGCATTTTATGACTCGGGCAACCAATTTACATGTATGTTATGCCGTTTCGAAGGTAATCAAACACACATTGCAACAAAACACTTAACAACAATATCTCATAGCATTTGACGCATCAAAAGTTCATGTAAAGCTTATCAAACCCTAATCCAAGTTCACAAAATCATTAATCATGTTCTTGGAGTTTCCTTAATCAACCTATACATCAAACCGAAGCTAATGATACTAGTAACACTTTTAAAACATGCACTTTAACAATCTAACAACATTTGATCATCCAAAATCAAGGATTTAGCAAGTAATTTTCATATTGAACTAGTTACACCAAAAACAACGAATCGAGCATACAATTTACATACACGACATCACAATGAGCCATAGACACTAATTAACAACTTTATAACTCAAAAATCTCAAGAACACATAAAATTAGTGATTTTAGAAAGTTACCCAAAATGGATGAGGTTGGTATCAAATCGAAGAGGATGAAACGAGGATCAAGAATATGTAGTCGGATTTGTTGTGAGCTTCCTAAATCAAAATTAGATGATGAATTGCTTTTTGAAAGATTGGAAGAAAATGGAGAAGTATGAGAAGAAAATGGAAAAGAAAATAAAAGAAAGATGGGGAGGAGGTTGACTAGTCAAAGTGCTAGTCACCTCTTTGTCTTTTTGGCAAAACTAGTCCCTTTAGTTTGTAATCGGGTGCGAGAGTTAACCGAACGAATATTTTAAATTACACGGGAGTACGGGAGACGTTATAATCCGATAACGAGAATATTTAAAATGTTACTTAACAAGGATACGAATCTAGATACGAAGGGCATTATTTAAAAGAAAAGACGGGCGTTAAAATAATTTAACGAAAAAATGCGGGATGTTACATTATCCACACCTCAAAAGAAATTTCGTCCCGAAATTTAGTTGGAAGTAGTAGTCGATATCTCTTATTCGAGACTTTACGTTGTCCATGCTATGAATAAGTGAAGGTACGTCCTTGAGTGTTCTCACGAATTTAGATAGTTAGGGTTTTACGTTGCATTAAGGTTTGGTTTTACGATCCCCGGTTTTAACCGGTTTTCCCATGAAGAGAAGTTTGTCATCAATAGTTGGTGTATCTGGTAGGATTTCACGTTCCTGTTCCGCAGGACACGTTTCCAAGTTTGTTACACGAAATGTAGGGTAAACGGGAGCTTAATTGAGTCGAAAGTTCTAAGCGGTAGGAAGCGGTTCCAATACGCCCCAAGGTTTCAAAAGGTTCGATATTGCGGCTAGCCTTTCTCGATTTCCCCAAAATGGATTACACCTTTCCAAGGTGCGGTTTCTCAATATTACGCGGTTACACACTGGAATTTGTGAGGTTTTCATCTAAGTTTGGTATAACTCCTTTGACGACTACGGGCCGCCTCGAGCCCTTCCCGGACTTGAATGATCTCAATTGTTGTTTCTTGATGGAGTTCAGATTTCGGTGGTTGACGCTTGGTTGAATGAACGGGGGTATGACATTAGCGGTCATATAGGGTTTCGGAAAGTGCGTGTGAACACACGAGTGGTAACTACTGTTGTAAGAGGGATCTACTAAAAGCGACCATGCAAGTTTGAAACATGTCTTTTGAAGACGTGAATCGTTCGTTTGTTCGGTTCGTCTGTTTGTGGGTGGTACGCGGTACTCATGTCTAAGCAGGTTCCCAAGGTTTCTTGTAAAACTAGAAGTGAAGCGAGTATTTCGATACAGGATAAATGACGAAGATACACCGTGTTGGAATAGAATCTCTTAAGATATGTTTGAACAAGTCAGTTAGGGGTCGAAAATGTTCGTTAGGACTATTCACCCTCGTGGCGAATACTAATGTAATATGAGGAGTTTATCTATCCATGGAGAAATGTTACCAGGAGTTTCCTTAAACGGAAATGCGAGCGATGAGGATGGGAGTGAAATGAGGACTTTGAATAGGATGAGCTTACATCTCGAGGTTGCCATAACGTGCCTCTAGTTGTCAAAAGTTGAAGTCTGAAAGAGAAACGAGATAGTACACGTAGTTGTATAGTTCGGGGTTGCATAATAATTGACCGATTATCAGAAACACAAGGGCGTTAAGTCAAAGAAGAGTGAAGTATCGTTGGATTGTGTGCTATCTTAAATTCCAGTAATATCAGACGGTAACGGTGAAATATCAGAGGTGTGTAGTGTGGTACGTGATGACGAGAAAATTGATCGGATCCACAATTTAGTATTCGACTTCTCCGTGCAAGATAACGAATTTAACTAGAAATGTTGGTGTGAAGAATCACGCTCAAGGTTCGATCGCGGAGAGATTAAAGTCGTGTAACACGAGAAAAGTCAGAAATGAATTTTCGGTAATAACAGACGAGGTCTAAGATTTTACGAATACAAGTCTGAGTGGGGAGAGTTTCCTGATTACATGTGGCTTGATTTTGAGATTGATTGAAATGCCTTGATCATTAACATTATGGTCTAGAAAATTGGACTTCGTTCAACAGAAATTCTCACTTGGAGAATTTGGTATAGAGTTGCTCTTTTCTCAAAAGTTCGAGCGTAAGATGGTGATGTTGTTCGTTTTCCTTCTTTACTCGAATAAGTTAAGATGTCATCTATAAATACGATAACAGATTTGTCTAGATAAGTTTGCATACGTGGTTTAGGAGGTTTATGGATACGGACGAGCTTTGGATAAATCGAATGGTACTAAGAGAGATTTACAACTAACGTTGCGAGTTCGGAAAAGACTCAGGAGACATTGTCTCCCTTAACCCCCAATTGATGATAACCGGAACGGAGGTCGTTTTGGAATACACACGGGATTCATGCAAGAAATCATGAGGTCATGGATGCGAGGGAGAGGGTATCGGTTTCCAACCGAAAATTACTCAGTTCACAATAATCTATACAAGACGATGGGGAAACATTTTTTTTTTTTTTTTTTTTTTTTTTTTTTTTTTTTTTTAACGAATATGTTCCGAGCTCCCTAGTTCTATAGGTGTCAAGTCAAAAGTCTTAATGTATATCCTCCAATAAAATTTATAGGCACACAATATTTTCCCGTTGGTCACTTAAATCGTCTAAGTAGTATCTAGGGGAAAAAAAAAAGTGGAATGTAAAGAGCACGAGTCAAAGACTTGTTCATAAAACGTCTAACGGTAACCGAATCGAATAAACATGAAACGTGAGAATTTCGAGAAGAAACATACCCGTGACTAGTCCATCGTCGTCTCGGGCATCCTAGGCGTTGATGTTGAAAGTTTAACGGCGTGCGTTGGGGTTGATTTTCTTATTTGGGCAGGCACTCCTAAAATGACCCGGTTGGCCACACTCAAAACAAACACCCGTCTTGGGTGCATTGGGCTCCTTTTGAGCGACGGGAGCGGTATTCCTACAATCGTGGGCTACATGGCCACTTCTTTGACACTTCAAGCAAAATGGTTTGCCACATTCACCTAAATGATGTTTGTAGCACTCGTTACAATACGGTAGGTGTCCGGTATAACCTTTCTTGTCGTTGGGGATGAAGGGCTTCTTGGCAAAGTTGTTGTTGCTTGATTGGGAGGGTTCCCACTTTCTTTTGTTGCCGCCCGATTTATCCTCGGCCTTAGGTGCCGGAACTACGATTTCGTCAACCGTTTCAATTAGTTGGCGAGCCATGTTCATAGCGGCTTGATGAGTAGTGGGTTTGGATGACATCACCCCTTGTTTGATGCTTTTTGGAAGACCGAGCATGTAGAGCTCAATCCTTTGAGATTCGGGGTTAACAAGATTAGGACACATCAAGGATAGTTCGGCGAAGCGTTGATTATAAGCTTTAAGATCGTTTCCGACCGCTTTCAAAGCTCTTAGTTCTTCCTCAAGCTTTCGGGTTTCTTCGCGCGGAAAATATTCAACAATCATCTTTTCCTTTAGATCTGCCCAAGAGAGGGCATGAGCTTCATCGGTACCCACCGATTGAACATAGGTGTTCCACCATGTTAGAGCAATTCCGGAGAAAGTGTGAGTGGAGTATTTGACCTTGTCTTGGTCCCGACAACCGCTTATACTAAAGACGGCTTCCGTTTGCTCAAACCATCGGGTGAGCACGACCGGTCCCCCGGTTCCATCAAAAGTGTGAGGTTTGCACCCCATGAAAGCTTTATAGGAGCATCCCTCGTTTGAGTTTCCGGCTCCATTGTTGTTGTTGTTGTCGTTGTTGTTGTTATTATTATTGTTGTTGGATGAGTGACCGGCCATGGCCGCATCTACGGCGGTAGCTATCATCCGTTCGAGAGCTTGTTCGGGAGTTTCATTGCGGCGTACACGACGAGGAGCCATTGTTCCTTCATGACACAAGAATATCGTTGGTTAGTATTTTCAACAATACTAACCGGAGTATGGAATAAGGATAGAGAGAAAATTTTCCTTGACTCGCCCTAAATTCTTTATGTCATAATGTCGGAACGTCCATGTGAATCACCGTAATATAATCCCGGAAATTATATTACCCTGATTCTCATGTGCATTTAACATTACTTCATAAAGTCAAGGTGGTGCGTCAACAAAATTTATCAACGTAAGATTAAGATCGAATACGAGTTAGATATGATAGAAGAGTTCGAGTATAAATGCACAAATAGTCAAGTAATTCCTACTGCAGTCTATATGCCGGTTGTAGTCTAGATTCACCTATGTACCCTATGACTCGGGGTGGACACAAATGAACTCTAAATCCCTACAACCAAGGCTCTGATACCAACTGTAGCGACCCCGACAAATCGTCAAGTGACGGCGTCGTCTACGTGGGTCCCTTTACCTGGTCATAAGTCTTTATGACAACGTTTGACCAAAATATGTCGCCTTCATTTCAAAATAAAGATTGTTTCCAAAGTTTACAAGAATTGTTCAACCAAAAGTTAAGTTACAAGATTATAAGTACAAATGAAATCTAGGCGACACGGTTTAAAGTAAGTCAAAAGACGCTCCATGAAATGCATGTATACTCGACATCCAATGCAAGTATCAATTAATGAGCGGAAGCATGTATCAAGTAGCCAAGTATGAACCTGAGAAAACATGTAGAAAACTGTCAACGAAAAACGTTGGTGAGATCATAAATGTATTAGTAAAAGTATATTTTGAATCACAAGGTTTAGTATCAAGGCGTATACATCTCTAAAGATGTGTTTGTAAACCATAAGATTTAGTATAAAGTGAATTTCAAGCGTATACATCCCAAAAGATGTTGTCTGTATCACGAGCACCCAATTACCAAAACTTAACTGAATCTTCCCTCTGAATTTTGAATATAGTGTTAGAACATACACTATGCACGTTGAAATTACATTTCATCCACTAACGGTAGCGAACCGTCTGAATGAGGGTTCGTTAAACCCGTATGGCCACACAACATAATCACTCGCTTACACTTACACCCTGCAAGTGGAACTAATGATAATTGGATTGAGGACTTTTGTTCTAACTCGTCTGTATCTTTGTATTCGTATTTGTGTTCAAAGTATAAAAGTATGAAAAGTATATATACATGTGAAATGTATATAAATATGTAATGTATATGTTTCTCAGCCCACGATTTAAAAGAATAACAGTTATTGAAAAGGTGGGACTATGATCTCACCTTGAATGCACGAGTAGTAAAGTACTTCAACAAGTAAATGTGTGCAAGAACAATGCTAGTCTTGACCTAAACAAATAGGTTGTATCAATAACGGTAAACACGATAGGTCAAAGATGTTCAATTAGTCCTATGGCTCGATACGACTCGATTAATATAGCATGTGAAGCAAATTGTCAAGTTTCATGCAAGATACAAGTATAAAAGCATGTTAGGAAGATTGCATAATTAATTGGTTAAGTTTGACAAAAAGTCAAACTTGGTCGGGTCAAAGTCAACGAAAAAGTCAACATGTTCGGGTCGGGTCCCGGACTATTTTTCTATGCTAAATATTCATATATAAGTATATTAGAACAAGTTTCATGTGAATCGGAGGTCGGTAGCTAGTCAAACATTTCGCGTGTAAATGGACAAGGAGGTCAGAATCTGTTCAGCCTATTCTGCGCGCCGCGCGGGTAAGGGGCGCGCCGCGCCACCCCTGTACAGGTCTGTTTCTGTTTTCCACAAATATGCACGAGCCAAAACCAATTCAAACACAACTCTTGACCCGTAAACACTTATAACGCCTATCATACATCGTTGGAAAGGTATTTTGACGAGGAATGCAACTAAACACATATCATCAATCAAACTTGCACTTATAACAACCAAAAACCGAAATTAAACATTCATAATCTAAGTTCAAGTTCCAAAAACGCATTTTATGACTCGGGCAACCAATTTACATGTATGTTATGCCGTTTCGAAGGTAATCAAACACACATTGCAACAAAACACTTAACAACAATATCTCATAGCATTTGACGCATCAAAAGTTCATGTAAAGCTTATCAAACCCTAATCCAAGTTCACAAAATCATTAATCATGTTCTTGGAGTTTCCTTAATCAACCTATACATCAAACCGAAGCTAATGATACTAGTAACACTTTTAAAACATGCACTTTAACAATCTAACAACATTTGATCATCCAAAATCAAGGATTTAGCAAGTAATTTTCATATTGAACTAGTTACACCAAAAACAACGAATCGAGCATACAATTTACATACACGACATCACAATGAGCCATAGACACTAATTAACAACTTTATAACTCAAAAATCTCAAGAACACATAAAATTAGTGATTTTAGAAAGTTACCCAAAATGGATGAGGTTGGTATCAAATCGAAGAGGATGAAACGAGGATCAAGAATATGTAGTCGGATTTGTTGTGAGCTTCCTAAATCAAAATTAGATGATGAATTGCTTTTTGAAAGATTGAAAGAAAATGGAGAAGTATGAGAAGAAAATGGAAAAGAAAATAAAAGAAAGATGGGGAGGAGGTTGACTAGTCAAAGTGCTAGTCACCTCTTTGTCTTTTTGGCAAAACTAGTCCCTTTAGTTTGTAATCGGGTGCGAGAGTTAACCGAACGAATATTTTAAATTACACGGGAGTACGGGAGACGTTATAATCCGATAACGAGAATATTTAAAATGTTACTTAACAAGGATACGAATCTAGATACGAAGGGCATTATTTAAAAGAAAAGACGGGCGTTAAAATAATTTAACGAAAAAATGCGGGATGTTACAGCAGTACCTCCATTTAGGAATACATATCCATTTTGAGATTTAGCTTTATGTAGATCAGATAAATAACATGCATTTGCATAACCAACCAAATCTTGTTTTGATTTGTTATAATAAAATAATCCTAAATCAGTAGTTCTAACGACCCGTCCTAATCCATCTGGACGAATACATTACAATCGATTACATCGCGAGGTACTTGACCTCTATATGATACATTTTACAAACATTGCATTCGTTTTTGAAAAAAAATAATCTTTCATTACATCAAAAGTTGACAGCATGCATACCATTTCATAATATATCCAACTATAATTGTCTTAATAATAATCTTGATGAACTCAACGACTCGAATGCAACATCTTTTGAAATATGTCATGACTGACTCCAAATAATATCCTTAAATTGAGCGAAAGCACAGCGGAAGATTTCTTTCATACCTGAGAATAAACATGCTTTAAAGTGTCAATCAAAAGGTTGGTGAGTTCATTAGTTTAACATAAATAATCGTTTCATAATTTTAATAGACCACAAGATTTCATATTTCCATTTCTCATAAACATACGTCCCATGCATAGAGACAAAAATATCATTCATATGGATTGAACACCTGGTAACCGACATTCACAATATGCATATAAGAATATCCCCATCATTCCGGGATCCTCCTTCGGACATGATATAAATTTCGAAGTACTAAAGCATCCGGTACTTTGGATGGGGCTTGTTGAGCCCGATAGATCTATCTTTAGGATTCACGTCAATTAGGGTGTCTGTTCCCTAATTCTTAGATTACCAGACTAAAAAGGGGCATATTCGATTTCGATCATTCAACCATATAATGTAATTTCAATTACTTGTGTCTATTTCGTAAATCAGTTATAAAAATTGCGCATGTATTCTCAGCCCAAAAATATAAAGGGTAAAAAGGCAAATGAAACTCACCATACTGTATTTTGTAGTAAAAATACATATTACAAAACTGAACAATGCGGGGTTGGCCTTGGATTCACGAACCTATATTATTTGGATATTTATTAATACACATAATCGTAATCGAACAAATTTATTTATTGTATTCTTAACTTATATATTATGTATATTTAATTTGTGTATATATTCAAAATGGTTACTATGTATATAGTTATATTAATATATCTATATTTATATACATACTTGTTTATTGTTATATTCAAAAATTGATAGTTTGTTATTTGTAAGTATTTATATAAATATTATTAGTAGGTTTGATGTATATAGTTATATGAAATTTTAATTTAATTATAGTATATGTAATAAGTATATTTTTATATATAAAAAAATATAATGATAGTTTTGATAATATTGGGTTACTAATACACATAATAATAACTTATTAATAATGATTATAACAATAACAATAAATATTATTTTTAATGATGCTTATGTTAATAATGATAGTAATAATACTAATAACTATAAAAATTATACTAAAGGAAAAAATAATAATAAATTTTATTATTTTTAAACTACTGATAATAATAACAATAATATTCCTAGTTATGTTAATAATAATACTAGTTATATTTAGTAACTACCATAATAATTATACTCTTAGTTATTCTAATAATCATATTACTAGTATTAATAATAATATCAACTAATATTAACAATAATTGATAATAATATTAATACAAGTAATAATAACAATGTTAATACTAAAATATTAATCAGTGTTAACAATTAGTAATATGGTAACACTAGTAAGTAGTAATAATAACATAACAATAATAATAGCAATAGTAATAATAATAAAAATAGATGATAATAATAATAATAATAATAATAATAATAATAATAATAATAATAATAATAAATAAATAAATAAATAAATATAAAGATCACTACCTCTTAAAATGGGCTGAAGAATAAAAAAATGTCACCAGCGGGACTCGAACCCGAGACCTATCGTATCACACCATCACGTCTAACCAGCTGGGCTATTGCCCATTATCTGAAATATTACCGAACAAATATTTATTTAACCCGAATTTCGTTTTCTGTCCTCACCATGTTCTTCTCCTTTCTATCAAAATTCCATCGGCCATAATCAATTAATCACAAAAGAAATAATCTGTTTTTCATTATTTGTAAACGAATAAAAAGTAATTATTGTAGTTGTTGATTATCAGAATCGAAGAAAAAAAATAATAAATATCAAACTGTTGTTGCTGGGTTACGGTTTCAACCCAAAAAAAATATATTGATCACGATTTTAAGAACGTTTTGTGAAATTGTTTCAACACGAAAAAGATTGTAAATCGTTCCCTAAAACTATCCAAATTATCAATTTAACCAGAAACATCAACCTGACCTCAAATTTTTGGATGAACACATGAGTTGACTTTTTGATTTGAAAACTTTGACTAAGAAATTCGATTTAGATATAATGAATTGAGATATGATATCTTGCAGAAAGTTTTAGTATAAAATTACCAACACAATTGCATTTATACATTTTGAGGTTGGATTCGAATTTGGGTTTTGACTGAAAAGAATGAAGAACAGAGGTAAACGAAAAGGAAAATATATATATATATATATATATATATATATATATTTCTGTTTAATTCACTCAGGATAAATTAGTATTGCTAATAATTTGACAACTGATAATAGAGAGTTGAATAAATCTTCTTCAAAAACACGAATTACTCGGAATTTATTTATCAGAAACAATTGACAGAATGAATCAATTCGAGGAAGAAAAAAATATAAAGAAGATAAAAAGGAGACAAAGACTTGCAACAGATTTTAACTTCATCTGATCAAAATCGAATATGATGTGTTGGTTTGGATTAAGACAGTTAACAAATTAGATATAGAATCAAAGATCCTCAATAGTTAGATCGTGATAGGAAAAGCATAATCTATGTATCTATGTTTACATTAATATTAATAACAACTTAAATTTATTAAGGATAATAATTGTATATATAACCGTACATATATCTATTTATCTGTTATATCTATTTTATTTTTTATTTTATTTATAAATATATGACTGAATTTTTATATATAAGTATTTATATATATCTGATTTCCTTTATCTATTAATGTATATAATTCATAAATTTTGTATTTTAATAATTATATTAGTATTATTAGTAATGCTATTACTAATATCACTTATTAAAATATTTTTGATAAAAGACTATATTTAATATGATAAATGATAATTTTTATAATTTAATTAGTACTAATGATAATAATAATCTTATTAATGATACTAATAATATTACTAGTTATAATATTATTAATGATAATAGTAATACTAATAATAATAATATGACAACTTATACATATATGGTTTATACTATAAATAATAATATTACTAATACAAATATTAATGTTAATATCAATAATAACAATAATATGGAAAGTAATGATAATAATATTAATATATACTTATATTCAAACTTGTAATTTAATATAATACCATTTATTATTTATGTAATATTATGTTATATGATTACATTTACTGCATAGTTTATATATATTTTATATATCTTTAATAGAAATCATAGATTTATAATAACATATACATTAACAGTACTTAATTTTTCTAATTGTTATTTTATATTTTAAATTCTAATTATTTAAAGTATATTTTATTAACTCAAGATATTATATATTCTTATATTTATGTTCATATAATATATACATATTTATTTATAAATAATTGTTCGTGAATCGTCGAAAACAGTTAAAAGGTCGACTGAATATATGAACATAGTTCCAAAGTTTTCGAGACTCAACATTACAAACTTTACTTATCGTGTCGAAATCATATAAAGATTAAGTTTAAATTTAGTCGGAAATTCCCGGGTCGTCACAGTAGTTCCTCGAAGGTATCGAAATATGTGTTTGATCTCATTCCAGTGTCTTTTGGTAGGAGCTGAGCTGAACCTTACTAACAAATTAACTGCAAAAGAAATGTCAGGTCCTGTATAATTTGTAAGATACATAAGAGCTCCAATTGCACTAAGATATGGTACTTCTGGTCCCAGGATATTTTCATGATCTTCACATGGACGAAATGAATCAGCTTCAACATTGAGTGATCTAACAACCATATGAGTACTTAATGGTTTTTCCATGTCCATATTGAAACGTTTCAAAATATTTTCAGTATATGTTGTTTGATGTACAAGTAAACCATCAGGCATATGCTCAATTTGTAAACCAAGGCAATACTTGGTTTTTCCGAGATCTTTTATTTTAATTTCTTTCTTTTAGAAGTTGAATGGTTTATGGGTCTCTTTATTTGTCCTTATGATGTTATGATCATCAACATAAACAAATATGATCACATATCCGATTGTTGTTTTCTTAATGAAAACACATGGGCAAATAGGATTATTTGCATACCATTTGCTTATCAAGTATTCACTTAATCAGTTATACCATATACGACTCGATTGTTTCAACCCATATAAAGATCCTTGTAATTTAATCGAATACATTTCATTGGGTTTTGCATTTGATGCTTCTAATACCTTAACCCTTCATGTATATTTATGTATATATCACTATCAAGTGATTCATTTAAATAAGTAGTAATAACATCCATGAGATGCATTTCTAAATTTTTAGAAACTGTCAGGCTGATTAAGTAATTTCATCCATAACAGGAGATTAAGTTTCCACATAATCAATTTCTGGTCTTTGGGAGAAATCTTGAGTTACAAATCTAGCTTTACCTTGTAACTTCATTTTTCTCATTTGTTTTTGGGATAAAAATTTATTTGTATTCCATACGTTTCACATCTTTAGGTGTGACAACGATAGATTCGAAAACTTTTATTTTATTGAGCGATTCAAATTCAGCTCGTATTGCTCTTTTCCAATTGAGTTCAATCATGTCTATTTTGACATGCAATGACAGATTTTGGTTCCAGATCACCATCTTTATTCATGATGTCATTGTAAGATTATATGAAAAATCAATATTTGTCATTTTGTTTCGGTTCCATAATATTACATAATTTATTGCAATTTATGTATTTACATCGTCAATATCCTCTGCAGAAGGAATATTGATTTGTGGTTCTTCTTGAACACCTTTTTTTACCTCATTATCAGCTCAACTGATTTTCCTTTTCGAGGATTTTTATTTTTGGAACTAATTTATCTTCCACGTTTCAGACGTGACAAAAGACTCATGAGTGACATTATTGCCAGCTTTTGGAATTTCAATTCTTGCTAGAGCATTTACTGCTGATATATATGATTTAGTCACTCTTTTTGTATCTGTAAATGCATCGGTCAATTTATTCGCAAGTTCTTGCATAAGGCATTATTTTTTTATTTTTTTGAATTTTTTGTTTCACATTCTTTTGTGCGAGTATCAAGATACCTTAATTGATGTTCACATTATGAAACATCATTTTATTTCATTTTTCATTTCTCCCCCTAATCTAGGGAACAATTTTTCATTAAAATGACAATCAACAAAAAACGTGCTGTAAAAACATCATCCGTCATGGATTCAATATATCTTATGATTGAAGATGTTTCATATCCAACATATATTTCAATCCTTCTTTGAGGAACTATTTGTTATGGTGGTGCAATTAAAAATACACTGCACAACCAAATGTTCTAAGATGGAAAATATTTGTCTCTCGACTAAAATTAAGTTGGTAATGGAGAATATTTATGACTTGCACTTGGTTTAATGCGAATTAATGTCGCATCATGTAAAGTTACATGTCCCCATATAAATATTGAGAGTTTTGTACTCATTACTAATTGTCTAGTTATTAGCTGCAAGCGTTTATCTTGATTCAGCTAAACCAATTTTGTGTATGCACATGAGCAACTGGATGTTCAACAACAATCCCTGTAGACATATAATAATCATTAAATGTTTGAGATGTTAACTCACCAGCATTATCAAGTCTCATCCTTTTAATGGTGTAATCAGAATAATGTGTTCTCAATTTAATAATTTGTGCAAGAAACTTTGCAAATATCATATTATGGCTTGATAACACACAAGCATGAGACCATCCGCTAGATGCATCTATTAGAACCATGAAATATCAAAATGGTCCACATGATGGATGAATTGGTCCATATATATAACCTTGAATTCTTTCAAGAAACATTGGTGATTCTTTCTCAATATTCTTTTCATTAATCACCATATGTGCTTTTCATTAATCACCATATATGTTTTTCATTAATCACCATAGACATTAATCACCATATGTGCTTTTCATTATATGCGCTGCGCTTTTCATCATATGTGTAACACCGGCAATTTTTTTTTTTTTTTAAACACAGCGGAAGACTTTATTAACAAACACACTATAAGTCGCGTCATTACGTTAATCTGAGTAATTAAGTTTAAGTTTACACATCGGTGTTACGTTATTGCAAAACATAATTTAAACAAAAGTCCACATCAGAGTAGGGTTGTCAAACGCGCCTTCTGCAACCGCACCCATCCCGACTAGCAGTATCTAAACCTGCAAGGGGAGAATATGTGGGGGATTAGCGCACCGCTAAGTGAATGGAATCTATCTAACAGATATAGCTTAAGTCACACACAAGCTATATACTAACAACAACACATGCTAACTACCAACTAGCATACAATAAGACAATACGAGGATCGGCGGCTTGTACGAGCACACGACTCCTAGCTGATCGGACTTGAGTCTACCGATAGTCCCTGCTACTCAATTCACAGTACAGTTATCCAGATGCAGGGGATGCATCATTCACACTATACTCTACAATCAGTAGCCTATGGACCCAACCTCCCCAAGGCACGGTTGACCTTATACGGACTCTAACCTCTCCTAGGCACGGTCTCGAGTCCCCAGTCTCCCTAGGCCCGACTGGTGCCATTCACACAGTGTACACATAATTCACATACAACATCAGACATACTATATTATTCTAACATGGCAATTTCTACACTATGCATGGTAAAAGAGTCAACCACAGTAGCATGATATGCTACTTAAACTCTATCCGGAGATAGACCCACTCACCAATTACCAGCAACTGCTCAGTTATTATTTCTGAGCTTCCTCCTTGTACTTATAACCTGAGAGCAACACAAACAAAGTTAATATACATATCCAATAAATAATATAATCATTTCATACGTTTAACTAGGTCATAACACCATATATTCATAATTTTATGAGTCTACATCATGACTCCATTCACTAATGGCATACAGGTGCGTGCAAAACACGACATACACACTAAAACTTCTTTTTCGACCCAAAAACATTTTGATTTAGTTTCTTAAAAGTTTATCATTGAAAAGTAATCTTCAATACGATTCCATCGATATTTGATTCATCAAAAACGGAGTTACGGTTTGAAAGTTACGCCCGTATCAATTTCACAAAAGACTGTAGCAAATAGTGTTTTCGAACACCGTAGCAACTCGGTACTGTAGCAACCCAGGTACTGTAGCAACTCGGACTGTAGCAAATAGTGGTACTGTAGCAATACCGAACACTGTAGCAAATAGTGACACTGTAGCATTTCGGGCACTGCAGCAAATAGTGACACTGTAGCAACTCGGGCACTGTAGCAACTCGGGTACTGTAGCAACTGGGTTTCGAACAAAAAAACGCTGATTTTGTGATTTTTTTTCCCCAAAACTAGATTTCAAAGTGTTTTTGACCCAATTTTAAGCACAAGAAAGTTACTAAACATATATACAACCTATTTCTAACATCAATTAAGCATATCTAACATATTTCATGAAGATTCAAGCTCAAAACCACACTTTTATTCAAGAACACAAAAACCCAATTAATCAAGAATTAAAGCAAACAAACCTGGATTAATGATCACAATGATGATGTAAATCAATCCTTACAGCCTCTTGATTCAATCTATAGATTAGTTTAGAATAGGGTTTGAAAGTGAAAGAGTTTAGGTACGGTGTTTATTTTAGGAGAATTCTAGAAATGAGAAGAAATGAGTAGTTTACACTCTTAAGTAGGTATTAAACCCCATACCCCACAACACACGGGTATTTATCAGTTATCTGATATCTTTCGCACAAGATTAGATAACCCAAACGAGGTCCAAATAAATAAAACAAACCTGTTCTGGGACCCTTGCCACAAACTGGTCTTAACCAATTAATAAAATAACACCAATAAAATAATTAAAATAAAAGTACTTAAAACTAAGCATAACCCTAAGGGCAAGATAGACAACTTACAACTAGCCCGGGTTTCAGTCTGTTACAAATCCACCCCCCTTAAGAAGATTCCGTCCTCGGAATCTGGTCTTGGTCAAACAAATGAGGGTAACGGGCCTTCATCAACTCTTCTGTCTCCCACGTAAGATTCGAACCTAAACTGTGTTTCCACTCGATCAACACCATCGGTATCTCTTTATTTCTCAACTTAGTCACCTTTCGGTCAACTACACGGACCGGCTCTTCCACCAATTTCTTATTCAAATCGACTCTTAAATCTTCTAAAGGAAGAAGTTGTGTTTCATCGTCGACTTTACACTTACGAAGATAACACACGTTGAATGTATTATGAATACCAGCTAACTCTGGCGGAAGATCTAACACCACAGTCTGATCATTCAACACTTCACTAATCGGAAACGGACCAATAAATCTCGGTGCTAACTTACCACGTTTACCGAATCTGATAACCCCTTTCCACGGCGAAACTTTCAGATACACTCGTTCACCCACATTAAAGGTTACCGGACGTCTACGCGGATCAGCATACATTTTCTGCCTATCTCTAGCGGCTTTTAACTTTTCTCTCGCAATTGCAACTTTTTCGGCTGTCATTTGAACAATTTCGGGACCTGCAAACTGTTTCTCCCCGGCTTCTAACCAACAAGTCGGAGTTCTGCAACGACGACCGTATAACATTTCATAGGGCGGCATCCCTATACTCGAATGATATGAATTATTATACGCGAATTCGACCAACGGCAAATGTGTATCCCACGAACCACCGTATTCTAACACACAAGCCCTTAACATATCCTCCAAAGTCTGTATCGTTCTTTCACTCTGTCCGTCTGTCTGAGGATGATAAGCTGTACTTAAATTCACACGTGTACCCAGATTCTGTTGAAGACTATTCCAAAAATTTGACACAAATCTGGAATCTCTGTCTGAAACGATCGATAACGGCACACCATGACGACTAACTATTTCTTTCACATACAATTCGGCTAACTCACTTAACGAAGCTGTCTCACGAGTAGCAAGAAAATGAGCACTTTTAGTTAGACGATCCACTATTACCCAAATCATATCATGTCTTTTCTGAGTTCGAGGTAATTTGGTCACAAAATCCATCGTTATATGTTCCCATTTCCACTCTGGAATCTGTAACTGACGTAACGAACCATAAGGTTTCTGATGTTCTGCCTTTACTTGAGCACAAATATGACACTTTTCGACATAACGAGATATATCTGATTTCATTGTTGGCCACCAATACACTGTTTTCAAATCATGATACATCTTATTACTACCCGGATGTACTGTCAATCTGGATTTGTGAGCTTCCGTCATGATTAAATCCCTCAAATCTCCAAGCTTAGGCACCCAAACACGATTGTTTAAGGTCTTTAGTCCAAGTGAGTCATCAATTAAGTCCACTTTTCGTTTGGTCATTTGTTCAGATTTAATATGTTCGTCCTCTAAAGCACAGGCCTGAATGGTTCTTAAGCTGTTAATCAAATCTGAAGTTATATTCAAATGAAGAAATTTCACATTTTCACTTGACTTTTTATGACTTAGCGCATCTGCAACCACATTTGCCTTACCCGGATGGTATTTAATTTCACAATCGTAATCTTTGATCAACTCTTGCCATCGTCTCTGACGCATATTCAATTCTTTCTGTGAGAAGATATACTGCAAACTCTTGTGATCTGTACATATAACACAATGGGTTCCATACAAATAGTGTCTCCACAGTTTCAAAGCAAACACTACTGCAGCCATTTCAAGATCATGCACTGGATAATTCTTCTCATGAACTTTCAACTGTCGCGAGGCGTAGGCGATTACTTTATCTCTTTGCATTAATACACAACCCAACCCAGCATATGATGCATCACAGTATACCACGAAGTTGTCTGAACCTTCTGGTAAAGCTAACACTGGTGCCTGACACAGTAGCTGTTTCAAAATCTGAAAAGCCTTTTCCTGTTCATCAGTCCATCGAAAGGCTACATCTTTACGAGTCAACTTAGTCAACGGACCCGCTATTTTCGAGAAATCCTTGATAAATCTGCGATAATAACCGGCTAATCCCAGAAAACTCTTAATCTCAGTCGGAGTCTTCGGAGAATTCCAATTCATTACCGCTTCTATCTTTGTCGGATCAACTTTTATACCTTCGGCACAAATCACATGACCCAAAAACTGCACTTCACGTAACTAAAATTCACACTTTGAAAATTTTGCAAATAGTTGTTCACGTTTCAACATGTTCAAAACCTGTCTCAGATGTTCAGCATGTTCACTTTCAGTCTTTGAATACACTAGTATATCATCTATAAACACAATCACAAACTTATCTAAGAACGGGTGACACACTCTATTCATTAGATCCATGAAGATTGCTGGCGCATTCGTCAACCCAAACGGCATGACAAGAAATTCATAATGACCATACCTTGTTCTGAACGTTGTTTTCGGTATATCTGATTCAGCAACACGAACCTGATGATATTCGGATCGTAAGTCTATCTTAGAAAAGAATGAAGCACCCTGTAACTGATCGAACAAATCGTCTATTCGAGGTAACGGATACTTATTCTTCACTGTTCTTTTGTTCAATTCACGATAATCAATACACATACGCATTGACCCATCTTTCTTTTTAACAAACAATACCGGAGCACCCCACGGTGAAGAACTCGGTCGAATAAACCCACGATCTAATAGTTCTTGAATCTGTGACATCATTTCACGGATTTCAGACGGCGCTAATCGGTATGGAGCTTTTGCAACTGGAGTTGTTCCAGGAACCAATTCAATCTTATATTCAACTTCCCTTACCGGCGGCAGACCTGGTAACTCATCTGGGAACACTTCGGGAAATTCTGATACTATCGGAATATCGGCCATTGTTTTCTTTTCTTTCTTCGCATCAATCACATATGCAAGAAATGATTCACAACCCTTTGCCATCGACTTTTTCGCTTTCATCATGGTTATCAACAGAAAATTATACCCTCCCCGCTCCCCTCGGGCCACTACACGGGTTCCATCGGTCGAACGAAAGGTAATCATTTTCCTATCACACTTAATATTAGCCCTAAGCGAGCTCAACCAATCCATTCCTAGTACTACATCAAAGCTAGGAATAGGTAACACTAAACAAGTCACCGGGAAAGACTTCCCTTCGATCTCTATACAAACCCCAGTCACATAGGTTGTGACGGGTGTGGTCTTACCATCAGCTACTTCTACACTAACCGGCTTGGGTAACACAGTAGCTGGTAAATTCAACTTAGCACAGAAATCTAGGGACATAAAACACCCATTGGCACCACAATCAAACAATACGCGAGCAGGTATTGAGTTGATTAGAAACATACCGGTGATTACTTCGTCGGTTGCCACAGCATTTTCCACCGACATCTGAAAAGCTCTAGCCTCTGCTGTTGGAGGGTTCTTCCTCTTCTGCCCACTCGAGGCAGTTGACCCTCCAGCTGATGCTGAACGCGCCCCTGACCCTGCCCCGAAACTACCACTCTTCGACGGACAACTAATTGCACGATGCCCTGGTTTGTGACAACTCCAACACACACTATTCGGATACGGGCATGCTGAAGACTCATGCCCAATAACACCACACTTTAAGCATCTTCTTGTAGCCTCTGAACACTGACCACTGTGAGAAGATCGACACGTGTGACACCAATTCCCTTTACCTGATCCAGATCCAGTACTACTCTGACCACTTTTACCCTTCGATTTAAACCCACTAGACTTCTTAAATTTAGATCCTGATTGACCAGATACTTGTCCACCTTGTTGTAGCACATTACCAAACATTCTGTTTCTGGCAGCCTGAACATCACTTTCTACCATCTTAGACATCACAACAGCTTGAGACAATGATGTAGCTATTCTAACAAAAGTTATGTACTCAGGCAGAATGATATTAACAAAATGCTGGATACGAGACGCTTTGTCTGGCACCCATTGTTGTACAAACCTCAATTTATCCATAAACTTCTCTACTACCTCATCGATTGTCATTTGAGGTGTCATCTTCATTTCAAGAAACTCAGTCTTGATTCGGTTCATATCAAATGGATTACAATATTGTTCACACACCTTCCCATGAAACTGCTCCCATGTGATCATACTCACTTGCTCTTTTGGTATACTAGAAATCAAAGAATCCCACCAAATCATAGCCCTACCCTTCAACAGTCTACTAGCATATGTTACCTTCAGCTCGGGTTCACACTGACACGATTCAAATACCCTTTCAATTTCTCGCAACCAATTGAGAGTTACAGTCGGATCAGTACTTCCAGAGAACTCGGAGGGTTTGCAATCACGGAAGTTCTTATACTTACATCTTTTGGGTGGTTGCATGTAAGGTTGATGGAACATTTGCATTTGGTATGGATTCATCATCATGGGATTTTGGTAAGTAAAGGTGTTTTGTGGTGGCATATAATATTGGTTAGGTATTTGATTCTGAAACTGGTTCTGGGGCACATTAGGTATCGTTTGGGATTGCGCGGTTGGGAATCCAGGTGGTGTATCATCATTTCCAGAATGCCTCGCCAATTCAAGCTCATTAATTTTGTCCTCGGCCTCTTTTAGCTTGCTTTCTAACTGAAGGATGTAACTACTCTGATCATCATCTGACTCAACACCTTCTTCTGGTGCTCTGAATGTTCCGGGGTTAGATGGGCCAGTTGCGTTTCTATCAGCCATACCTGTGCTACAAAACAGCTCACACAAAAGCTTAGTGGATAACAGTTAGTTCAATCACAACTAACACACGTATATCCTATTTTCACTTAGCCCCCACTCCCACAGACATGTTTGACTTGCCTCAGGGTTTGGGAACAAAATACGCGCACGTATTTGCTGCCAAACCATGCTCTGATACCAACTTGTAACACCGGGAAAATTTTTTTTTTTTTAAAACACAGCGGAAGACTTTATTAACAAACACACTATAAGTCGCGTCATTACGTTAATCTGAGTAATTAAGTTTAAGTTTACACATCGGTGTTACGTTATTGCAAAACATAATTTAAACAAAAGTCCACATCAGAGTAGGGTTGTCAAACACGCCTTCTGCAACCGCACCCATCCCGACTAGCAGTATCTAAACCTGCAAGGGGAGAATATGTGAGGGATTAGCGCACCGCTAAGTGAATGGAATCTATCTAACAGATATAGCTTAAGTCACACACAAGCTATATACTAACAACAACACATGCTAACTACCAACTAGCATACAATAAGACAATACGAGGATCGGCGGCTTGTACGAGTACACGACTCCTAGCTGATCGGACTTGAGTCTACCGATAGTCCCTGCTACTCAATTCACAGTACAGTTATCCAGATGCAGGGGATGCATCATTCACACTATACTCTACAATCAGTAGCCTATGGACCCAACCTCCCCAAGGCACGGTTGACCTCATACGGACTCTAACCTCTCCTAGGCACGGTCTCGAGTCCCCAGTCTCCCTAGGCCCGACTGGTGCCATTCACACAGTGTACACATAATTCACATACAACATCAGACATACTATATTATTCTAACATGGCAATTTCTACACTATGCATGGTAAAAGAGTCAACCACAGTAGCATGATATGCTACTTAAACTCTATCCGGAGATAGACCCACTCACCAATTACCAGTGTAACGACCCGCACTTTTTCGATCATTCTATACTTGTAAGATTAATATTTACATAAATTAAACCTTGCCAACATGATAAGCAATCCAAATTGTTAAGATTTATATTTCCGAAAAGAGTTTTACACAACGTTTGACCGTCTAGTTTGACCGATGATATCACGAACTATACAATATATGATATTTATACGTTTGTGTATATATAGGTATATATACATATTTAACATGATTAATAAATGTTTTAATATCTCATTTTGTATTAATAACAACAAGTTATAAGTATATTTTGAAACTACTAACTTAAGTTTTCAAAACAATAACTATACGTAACGTTATTTGACATAAATACTTAAGACATATAATGTTTATACATATATCGTATAAGTAATGTATTTAATCACTTTTAAAGACTTAAATACATAAAACCATATAAGTGTATTCACAAAAGATAGCTATATTTGAATCCTCATTCCATTTTTCACAAAATTTCTATACGTATACCTAGAGTATTTATACTCGTATCATACCTAGCTTTTATACGTATTTACTAATAGTAAATACACATCAAAATCACCACCTAACCAGCCAATGTTCATGCCATTAGGGCTAGGTAATTGAATTTGGAAGCAATTAGGACTAGATACATAAAATGATCACTTGAAATTTTTGTCCATATACATCATGGAACACCTTTTTTTGTAGTATATATACAAGAGCATTTTGATTCATTTTTACTGCCATTTTCTTATCAAAAACACACACTCTTTCTTACTCTCTAAACTCCATAACAATCCAGCAAATAACCAAGAAGATCTAGCCATAAAAACCATACTAAAACACCATAAGAAAACTCTTACAACAACACTTCAAGAAAACCTTCCAAGAACACCAACTTACTTTCAATCTTTCATCCACTTCTATCACCCTTTTGATTCTAGCTTCTTACTTCTCTTTTACAGCAACTTCATCCAAGGAACTTGAGGTAGAATCTATGTTCATAACCTTATTCGATTCATATATATATAGCTATCATATTTTGTGGTATACAAGTTTAACAACAAGAACATAGTTTGAATGTTTTCAAACTTGTTCGCAAACTAAATAGATCCTTCTAACTTAACTTTTAAAATACTTCAAGACCTGTAACATATCTTAATTATATGCTAACTTAACAAGGTATAACTTGGTTTTTCAAAGAACACCTTAAAAACTGAATTTACGACGTCGGAGTGCAACCGGGGGCTGTTTTGGGTTGGATAATTAAAAACCATCTTAAACTTTGAATTGGAGATTTATTTTTTAGAAAAATGATTTTTACTATGAATATGATAACACATAAAAATTTCATGATTTAACTCAAAGTATAAGTATTTTTAGAAAAATAATCATTTGAGGTTGTTTACATGATGGAAAAATGATTAACTTCATAAGTTTCACTAAAGTTTGACCTATGCCGTGTGATTTTGAATACAAACTAAGGTATTTACAGTTCATAGTCTTAAAGAGGGACTCGATCCAAGGAGATGGCAAGTTGAATCAACGAAAACGGACTTGTAACGAAGAAACTATGACCGAAACAAAATTGGTTATCCAAGACTTAAATGACTTCGGGATTCATTGGAAAAATTTACATAAAATCACATACTTCTAAGATAACATGATATTTTATATATATGTACTTACAATTCAATTTTATATGGTTCAGGATCACCCGTAAACAACACGAGAAGATTAATCATAAGATCCCATGATTGTACGCAACACGTCATTTGACAACACCGGTACCATGGGTCAAGATTAATCTCGACCAACACATATACGATGGGGTTTTATTGATTTCGTTGGGGGTTTTATTTATTTCATTGCGGGTATATTAAACATCTAAAAATGAACCATTAAAATTGAATTACTAACATCGGACTGCTAACTTCGGACTAAGGAAATATTCAAAGTATTAAAAGTATAACAAGTATATATTTATAACGTTTGTTTAAAAATGAAAACATATTGATATATTATATATGGATAGGTTCGTGATATCAACCGGAAGACCGAGTCAAATTATTTATATCATCAAGACAAGAGTGAGTATATAGTCCCACTTTTAACTCTAAATATTTCGGGATGAGAATACATGTATTTTATGTTTTACGATATGGACACAAGTAACTGAAAAATATGTTCTACGTTGAGTTGTACCACTGGCATACTTCCCTGTAGCTTGGTAACTAATATTTACAGCGGTATTGTAAACGCGAATCCTGTTGATAGATCTATCGGGCCTGACAACCCCAACCGGACTGGACGACCAGTATTCAACGGTTGCACAGTACTTCGTTTTGTGACTACACTTGGTACGGTGTAGTAAGATTTCATATTAAAGGGAATATGCGACGTGAAAATGTTAAGTATGGTTACCGAGTGCTCAACCACTTAGAATACTTTTATTAAACTGTTTATATACGAAATCTTGTGGTCTATATATATATTGCTGCCGGTACTAAACCTATATCTCACCAACTTTATGTTGACCTTTTAAAACATGTCTATTCTCAGGAGATTACTAAAGCTTCCGCTGCATTATGTTGGATCTAAGCAGGATCTTGCGTACGCATGTTTGTGTCAAAAATAAAACTGCATATCCGAGATGTTGTACTGTAAAATATGCTAGAAACCGTGTTGTTATTATCATTTGTAAAGTTTGTAAGTCGAAGATTATCGCTAAACGATAATCATCTTTTTATTGTCTAAAGCTTGTAACAAAAATAACGGTTGTGGTTTGTAATGTATAATATATGCAGTTTCTTTTAAAAATGTCGCATATAGAGGTCAATACCTCGCAATGAAATCATACGTTATCTAACACGTTCTTATGGTTAAGGACGGGTTATGACATGTGGTATCAGAGCGTTGGTCTTAGCGAACCAGGTTTGCATTAGTGTGTCTAATCGAGAAGTCGTTAGGATACATTAGTAAAGTCTGGACTTTGACCGGGTCTGATTTTAAAAAAAAAAAAAAACCATTGCTTATCACTGTTGGTTAAAATTTATATGTAAATATTATGTAGTACTAATGGGTTAGTTGTTGTGTGATAGATGTCGGGCTCGAAACTTATTATCACATTCAGCGACTCCGAATCAGAACCTTCAGATTGTGTTTCAGTCATTAACATATCCGATGACGAAAGTGGTATTTTTGGGGAAGACTCACAATTTCCGGATGAACCAACTATAGAAATATCGGAAAGTGAACCCGAAGAAGAAAGTGAACCTGAGGAAGAAATACTAGAAATTACGAAAGAAAAATTCGATCAAGGAAAGAAACGAAAAGCGAATGAATTAGAAAATTCAAATCCCGAACTTAGTGAGAATGACGTAGCACCAATTCCACTCAACACTACCACCCCTATTCCCGCTATTCCTATTAGTGCTATCCCCGCATCTAGTTCTTCGGCTCCTCAGCCAAAACGTAGGGAGACAGCTAGGATTCGCGTTGGGGGATTCCCTGGACATAAATGTTTTGGGAAATAGACCAAACGATGCGCTGCCAAATTAAACCATGGAATCAAATAATGTTTTGTATAATATTATTAGTGTGGTTTGTTTAATGTTCGATGTAAGATAAGCATATGTAAAATAGCGAAGTATGAAATGCAATAATTTTCCATGGTTAAGTATTATTTAGATTGTAGTAATTGGTTCTGTACTAAGCTATTAAGTATGAACATTAACGGGTAGGTACTACCCTAGATATAATTATAAAACGCTAATAAGAAGAAAAGGCTTTTATAATAATACCTGGTTCATATTATTAACAAGCTATAATGTACTATAAATACACACTACATCTATAATAATCCATGTGAATAATTATTTTCTTTCATTAGGAAATGGCGCGATTGAACCGAATGACGGAACAAGAAGTCGAGAACTTCATCAACCAGCGAGTCAACGATAGAATGCTATGGGTCGAAGCTGCAAGAGCTACTGCAGTTAATCCAAATCCTCGTGTAGGATGCTCCTACAAGACGTTTCAAGCTTGCAAACCTTCATCATTCAGTGGAACGGAAGGACCTATCGGTTTAACCCGATGGATAGAAAAGATGGAGACGGTGTTCAAAATCAGCGGTTGTGATGAAAAAGACATGACCAAGTTTGCATCGTGCACTTTACAAGATAGTGCACTCACATGGTGGAAGAATTATGTGAAGGCGGTAGGAGGAGATGTAGCTTATGATACTCCATGGGAAGAATTCAAAGCAATGATAATCACCGAGTATTGTCCAAGGAATGAGGTTATTAAGTTAGAAGATGAGTTACGAAGTTTGAAGGTGGTTGGTACTGAAATCACCAACTACAATCAGCGATTCATGGAATTGGTTTTACTATGTCCTGAATTGGTTCCAACCGAAGCACGGAAGATTGAAATGTACAAAGGTGGTTTGCCCAAAAAGGTCAAGGCAAATGTTACAGCATCGAAACCTAAAACAATTCATGAAGCTATAACCATGGCAAACGAGCTAATGGATCAGGTCATTCTGGATAAGAAAGCATTCAATACTGAGGTGAAGGTATTGGGGAACAAGAAAAAGTGGAATGGAGGTTATGATCGAGGTAACCAACAACAACCTTATAAGAAACAAGAAACCACGAAAGGTGCGGGTAGCGGTTCAGGCTTTGGTTACAAAGGACAAAGTCCTTTATGCAACCGTTGTCACAAACATCATTTTGGTTACTGTAGTGTGTTGTGCACTAAATGCAATAGACAGGGACATCTTGCTGAAGATTGTAAGGCTCTCGTTACAAATGCAAATGGTAACAAGACTCCTGCCACCAACGCAAATAGAACTGCTTTGGCTAACATTACTTGTTTTGGGTGTGGAAAACAAGGTCACTATAAGAGCCAGTGCCCGAATCAGAATGGCGGACCTGCACGTGGAAGAGCGTTTGTTATTAATGCTAGAGAGGCACGAGAAGACCCGGAGCTTGTTACGGGTACGTTTACCATTAATAACTTATCAGCATCTATCTTATTTGATACTGGCGCCGATAGAAGTTACGTGTGTATAAATTTTTACACTAAATTGAATTGTTCATCATTACCTCTAGATGCTAAGTACTTGATTGAGTTAGCTAATGGTAAACTAATTAAAGCCGATAAAATTTGTCGTGATTGTGAAATAAATCTAGCCGGAGAAACGTTTAAAATCGACTTAATACCCGTAGAATTAGGAGGTTTTGATGTAATAGTCGGCATGGACTGGATGTCCAAAATAGGAGCGGAAGTTGTTTGTGCCAAGAAGGCAATTCGTATTCCTGGTAAGGATAAAATACCGGTGATGATTTATGGAGAGAAGGGTAATTCAAAGCTAAAACTCATTAGCTGTTTGAAAGCCAAGAAGTGTTTAGAAAAGGGATGTTACGCTATTTTAGCACATGTTAATAAAGTCGAAAAGAAAGAAAAGTGCATCAACGACGTGCCTGTGGCAAGAGATTTTCCTGAAGTTTTTCCGGAAGAATTGCCGGGATTACCTCCATTTAGATCGGTAGAATTTCAAATAGATTTAGTACCAGGAGCTGCACCAGTGGCTCGTGCTCCATATAGACTTGCACCGTCCGAGTTAAAAGAACTTCAAAGTCAGTTAAAAGAATTACTGGACCGTGGATTCATACGACCGAGTACTTCACCGTGGGGAGCTCCAATTTTGTTTGTTAAGAAGAAAGATGGATCTTTTAGGATGTGTATAGACTATCGTGAATTAAATAAGTTAACTATCAAGAATCGGTATCCACTACCGAGAATTGATGACTTATTTGATCAATTGCAAGGATCATGTATTTATTCAAAAATCGACTTAAGATCGGGCTATCATCAACTACGCGTCAAAGAAGAGGACATTCCGAAAACTGCTTTTCGGACACGTTATGGTCATTACGAATTTTTGGTCATGCCGTTTGGATTGACAAATGCGCCAGCTGTATTCATGGACCTCATGAATCGAGTTTGTAGTCCGTATTTAGATAAGTTTGTTATCGTTTTCATTGATGATATTCTTATCTATTCCAAGAGTGAGCAAGAGCATGAAGAGCATTTAAGGTTGATATTGGAGTTGTTAAGAAAAGAACAGCTATATGCTAAATTTTCTAAGTGTGCTTTTTGGTTGAAAGAAGTGCAATTTCTTGGCCACGTTGTTAATAGCGAAGGAATTCAGGTTGATCCAGCAAAAACTGAAGCTATTGAAAAATGGGAGACTCCTAAGACACCAACACAGATACGCCAATTTTTGGGTTTAGCCGGTTATTATAGAAGGTTTATTCAAGATTTTTCCCGAATAGCTAAGCCGTTGACAGCATTAACACAAAAAGGGAAGAAATACGAATGGACCTCGGAGCAGGAGAACGCATTTCAATTACTGAAGAAGAAGTTAACTACGGCGCCTATTTTATCGTTACCAGAAGGGAACGATGATTTTGAAATATATTGTGACGCTTCGCGACAAGGTTTTGGTTGTGTTCTTATGCAACGGAAGAAAGTTATTGCATTCGCATCCCGACAATTGAAGATTCACGAGCGAAATTATACGACGCATGATCTAGAATTGGGAGCAGTCGTGTTTGCATTGAAGATGTGGAGACACTACTTGTATGGGGTTAAATTCACTGTGTTTACTGATCATAAAAGCCTTCAACATATTTTTGATCAGAAACAATTGAACATGAGGCAACGTAGGTGGGTCGAGTTAATAAACGACTATGATTGTGAAATTCGTTATCATCCCGGGAAGGCAAACGTGGTGGCTGATGCTTTAAGCAGAAAAGAACGAGAACCAATTCGAGTACGAGCGATGAACATAAAAATTCGCATGAATCTCAACTCACAAATCAAAGAAGTTCAACGAGAAGCACTTACTAAAGAAAATATAGGAAATGAAATAATGAAGAAGTATGAGAAGCAACTCGTTATGCGGGAAGATGGAATTCGATATTTTGCAAATCGTATTTGGGTACCGAAGTTGGGTGGATTAAGGAAGTTGATATTGAACGAGGCACATAAGACAAGATATTCGATACATCCTGGAGTTGGAAAGATGTACCAAGATCTTAAGACGCATTATTGGTGGCCTAATTTAAAGACAGACGTAGCAACATATGTTGGGGAGTGTTTAACTTGTTCCAAAGTCAAAGCAGAACACCAAAAGCCGTCAGGGTTACTTCAACAACCAGAAATCCCAGAATGGAAATGGGATGGTATTACCATGGATTTCATCACGAAGTTACCAAAGACTGCCTGGGGATACGACACCATTTGGGTGATTGTTGATCGTCTCACCAAGTCTGCACATTTCTTGCCTATAAAGGAAACGGATAGAATGGAGAAACTATTACGATTGTATATAAAGGAAGTTGTTTCAAGGCATGGAATACCTATTTCCATTATATCCGATCGTGATAGTAGATTTACCTCAAAGTTTTGGCAATCACTACAGGAGGCACTAGGAACTCGGTTGGATATGAGTACCGCATATCATCCACAAACCGATGGACAGAGTGAGAGAACGATTCAGACTCTCGAAGACATGCTCAGGGCATGTGTGATCGATTTTGGAAACGGATGGGATAAATATCTACCGTTAGCAGAATTCTCGTATAATAATAGTTATCATGCGAGCATTAGAGCTGCGCCATTCGAAGCATTGTATGGAAGGAAGTGTAGATCTCCTATCTGTTGGAATGAAGTAGGAGATCGACATTTAACTGGTCCCGAAATCATACATGAAACTACTGAAAAGATAGTACACATCAAGGAGAGATTGAAAACAGCCCGTAGTCGCCAAAAGAGCTACGCCGATGTCCGAAGGAAACCATTAGAGTTTCAGATCGGTGACATGGTTATGCTAAAGGTGTCACCTTGGAAAGGTGTAATACGTTTCGGTAAAAGAGGTAAACTGAACCCAAGATATGTAGGCCCGTTCAAGATCATCGAACGCATTGGACCGGTAGCTTATCGACTCGAGTTACCGCAACAACTCGCCAGAGTACATAATACCTTTCACGTCTCAAACCTTAAGAAGTGTCTTGCAAAGGAAGACCTCACCATTCCTCTTGAAGAAATCCATGTCGACGAGAAACTACAATTCGTCGAAGAACCAATCGAAATCATGGACCGTGAAGTTAAACAGCTCAAACAGAGCAATATACCGATTGTTAAGGTTCGTTGGAATGCTAGAAGAGGTCCCGAGTTTACTTGGGAACGAGAGGATCAGATGAAGCAAAAGTATCCACACTTGTTTCTCGATGACGCAAAATAGGTACAATTTTAAAATTTCGGGACGAAATTTATTTAACGGGGAGGTAATGTAACGACCCGCACTTTTTCGATCATTCTATACTTGTAAGATTAATATTTACATAAATTAAACCTTGCCAACATGATAAGCAATCCAAATTGTTAAGATTTATATTTCCGAAAAGAGTTTTACACAACGTTTGACCGTCTAGTTTGACCGATGATATCACGAACTATACAATATATGATATTTATACGTTTGTGTATATATAGGTATATATACATATTTAACATGATTAATAAATGTTTTAATATCTCATTTTGTATTAATAACAACAAGTTATAAGTATATTTTGAAACTACTAACTTAAGTTTTCAAAACAATAACTATACGTAACGTTATTTGACATAAATACTTAAGACATATAATGTTTATACATATATCGTATAAGTAATGTATTTAATCACTTTTAAAGACTTAAATACATAAAACCATATAAGTGTATTCACAAAAGATAGCTATATTTGAATCCTCATTCCATTTTTCACAAAATTTCTATACGTATACCTAGAGTATTTATACTCGTATCATACCTAGCTTTTATACGTATTTACTAATAGTAAATACACATCAAAATCACCACCTAACCAGCCAATGTTCATGCCATTAGGGCTAGGTAATTGAATTTGGAAGCAATTAGGACTAGATACATAAAATGATCACTTGAAATTTTTGTCCATATACATCATGGAACACCTTTTTTTGTAGTATATATACAAGAGCATTTTGATTCATTTTTACTACCATTTTCTTATCAAAAACACACACTCTTTCTTACTCTCTAAACTCCATAACAATCCAGCAAATAACCAAGAAGATCTAGCCATAAAAACCATACTAAAACACCATAAGAAAACTCTTACAACAACACTTCAAGAAAACCTTCCAAGAACACCAACTTACTTTCAATCTTTCATCCACTTCTATCACCCTTTTGATTCTAGCTTCTTACTTCTCTTTTACAGCAACTTCATCCAAGGAACTTGAGGTAGAATCTATGTTCATAACCTTATTCGATTCATATATATATAGCTATCATATTTTGTGGTATACAAGTTTAACAACAAGAACATAGTTTGAATGTTTTCAAACTTGTTCGCAAACTAAATAGATCCTTCTAACTTAACTTTTAAAATACTTCAAGACCTGTAACATATCTTAATTATATGCTAACTTAACAAGGTATAACTTGGTTTTTCAAAGAACACCTTAAAAACTGAATTTACGACGTCGGAGTGCAACCGGGGGCTGTTTTGGGTTGGATAATTAAAAACCATCTTAAACTTTGAATTGGAGATTTATTTTTTAGAAAAATGATTTTTACTATGAATATGATAACACATAAAAATTTCATGATTTAACTCAAAGTATAAGTATTTTTAGAAAAATAATCATTTGAGGTTGTTTACATGATGGAAAAATGATTAACTTCATAAGTTTCACTAAAGTTTGACCTATGCCGTGTGATTTTGAATACAAACTAAGGTATTTACAGTTCATAGTCTTAAAGAGGGACTCGATCCAAGGAGATGGCAAGTTGAATCAACGAAAACGGACTTGTAACGAAGAAACTATGACCGAAACAAAATTGGTTATCCAAGACTTAAATGACTTCGGGATTCATTGGAAAAATTTACATAAAATCACATACTTCTAAGATAACATGATATTTTATATATATGTACTTACAATTCAATTTTATATGGTTCAGGATCACCCGTAAACAACACGAGAAGATTAATCATAAGATCCCATGATTGTACGCAACACGTCATTTGACAACACCGGTACCATGGGTCAAGATTAATCTCGACCAACACATATACGATGGGGTTTTATTGATTTCGTTGGGGGTTTTATTTATTTCATTGCGGGTATATTAAACATCTAAAAATGAACCATTAAAATTGAATTACTAACATCGGACTGCTAACTTCGGACTAAGGAAATATTCAAAGTATTAAAAGTATAACAAGTATATATTTATAACGTTTGTTTAAAAATGAAAACATATTGATATATTATATATGGATAGGTTCGTGATATCAACCGGAAGACCGAGTCAAATTATTTATATCATCAAGACAAGAGTGAGTATATAGTCCCACTTTTAACTCTAAATATTTCGGGATGAGAATACATGTATTTTATGTTTTACGATATGGACACAAGTAACTGAAAAATATGTTCTACGTTGAGTTGTACCACTGGCATACTTCCCTGTAGCTTGGTAACTAATATTTACAGCGGTATTGTAAACGCGAATCCTGTTGATAGATCTATCGGGCCTGACAACCCCAACCGGACTGGACGACCAGTATTCAACGGTTGCACAGTACTTCGTTTTGTGACTACACTTGGTACGGTGTAGTAAGATTTCATATTAAAGGGAATATGCGACGTGAAAATGTTAAGTATGGTTACCGAGTGCTCAACCACTTAGAATACTTTTATTAAACTGTTTATATACGAAATCTTGTGGTCTATATATATATTGCTGCCGGTACTAAACCTATATCTCACCAACTTTATGTTGACCTTTTAAAACATGTCTATTCTCAGGAGATTACTAAAGCTTCCGCTGCATTATGTTGGATCTAAGCAGGATCTTGCGTACGCATGTTTGTGTCAAAAATAAAACTGCATATCCGAGATGTTGTACTGTAAAATATGCTAGAAACCGTGTTGTTATTATCATTTGTAAAGTTTGTAAGTTGAAGATTATCGCTAAACGATAATCATCTTTTTATTGTCTAAAGCTTGTAACAAAAATAACGGTTGTGGTTTGTAATGTATAATATATGCAGTTTCTTTTAAAAATGTCGCATATAGAGGTCAATACCTCGCAATGAAATCATACGTTATCTAACACGTTCTTATGGTTAAGGACGGGTTATGACAACCAGCAACTGCTCAGTTATTATTTCTGAGCTTCCTCCTTGTACTTATAACCTGAGAGCAACACAAACAAAGTTAATATACATATCCAATAAATAATATAATCATTTCATACGTTTAACTAGGTCATAACACCATATATTCATAATTTTATGAGTCTACATCATGACTCCATTCACTAATGGCATACAGGTGCATGCAAAACACGACATACACACTAAAACTTCTTTTTCGACCCAAAAACATTTTGATTTAGTTTCTTAAAAGTTCATCATTGAAAAGTACTCTTCAATACGATTCCATCGATATTTGATTCATCAAAAACGGAGTTACGGTTTGAAAGTTACGCCCGTTTCAATTTCACAAAAGACTGTAGCAAATAGTGTTTTCGAACACCGTAGCAACTCGGTACTGTAGCAACCCAGGTACTGTAGCAACTCGGATACTGTAGCAAATAGTGGTACTGTAGCAATACCGAACACTGTAGCAAATAGTGACACTGTAGCATTTCGGGCACTGTAGCAAATAGTGACACTGTAGCAACTCGGGCACTGTAGCAACTCGGGTACTGTAGCAACTGGGTTTCGAACAAAAAAACGCTGATTTTGTGATTTTTTTCCCCAAAACTAGATTTCAAAGTGTTTTTGACCCAATTTTAAGCACAAGAAAGTTACTAAACATATATACAACCTATTTCTAACATCAATTAAGCATATCTAACATATTTCATGAAGATTCAAGCTCAAAACCACACTTTTATTCAAGAACACAAAAACTCAATTAATCAAGAATCAAAGCAAACAAACCTGGATTAATGATCACAATGATGATGTAAATCAATCCTTACAGCCTCTTGATTCAATCTCTAGATTAGTTTAGAATAGGGTTTGAAAGTGAAAGAGTTTAGGTACGGTGTTTATTTTAGGAGAATTCTAGAAATGAGAAGAAATGAGTAGTTTACACTCTTAAGTAGGTATTAAACCCCATACCCCACAACACACGGGTATTTATCAGTTATCTGATATCTTTCGCACAAGATTAGATAACCCAAACGAGGTCCAAATAAATAAAACAAACCTGTTCTGGGACCCTTGCCACAAACTGGTCTTAACCAATTAATAAAATAACACCAATAAAATAATTAAAATAAAAGTACTTAAAACTAAGCATAACCCTAAGGGCAAGATAGACAACTTACAACTAGCCCGGGTTTCAGTCTGTTACAAATCCACCCCCCTTAAGAAGATTCCGTCCTCGGAATCTGGTCTTGGTCAAACAAATGAGGGTAACGGGCCTTCATCAACTCTTCTGTCTCCCACGTAAGATTCGAACCTAAACTGTGTTTCCACTCGATCAACACCATCGGTATCTCTTTATTTCTCAACTTAGTCACCTTTCGGTCAACTACACGGACCGGCTCTTCCACCAATTTCTTATTCAAATCGACTCTTAAATCTTCTAAAGGAAGAAGTTGTGTTTCATCGTCGACTTTACACTTACGAAGATAACACACGTTGAATGTATTATGAATACCAGCTAACTCTGGCGGAAGATCTAACACCACAGTCTGATCATTCAACACTTCACTAATCGGAAACGGACCAATAAATCTCGGTGCTAACTTACCACGTTTACCGAATCTGATAACCCCTTTTCACGGCGAAACTTTCAGATACACTCGTTCACCCACATTAAAGGTTACCGGACGTCTACGCGGATCAGCATACATTTTCTGCCTATCTCTAGCGGCTTTTAACTTTTCTCTCGCAATTGCAACTTTTTCGGCTGTCATTTGAACAATTTCGGGACCTGCAAACTGTTTCTCCCCGGCTTCTAACCAACAAGTCGGAGTTCTGCAACGACGACCGTATAACATTTCATAGGGCGGCATCCCTATACTCGAATGATATGAATTATTATACGCGAATTCGACCAACGGCAAATGTGTATCCCACGAACCACCGTATTCTAACACACAAGCCCTTAACATATCCTCCAAAGTCTGTATCGTTCTTTCACTCTGTCCGTCTGTCTGAGGATGATAAGCTGTACTTAAATTCACACGTGTACCCAGATTCTGTTGAAGACTATTCCAAAAATTTGACACAAATCTGGAATCTCTGTCTGAAACGATCGATAACGGCACACCATGACGACTAACTATTTCTTTCACATACAATTCGGCTAACTCACTTAACGAAGCTGTCTCACGAGTAGCAAGAAAATGAGCACTTTTAGTTAGACGATCCACTATTACCCAAATCATATCATGTCTTTTCTGAGTTCGAGGTAATTTGGTCACAAAATCCATCGTTATATGTTCCCATTTCCACTCTGGAATCTGTAACTGACGTAACGAACCATAAGGTTTCTGATGTTCTGCCTTTACTTGAGCACAAATATGACACTTTTCGACATAACGAGCGATATCTGATTTCATTGTTGGCCACCAATACACTATTTTCAAATCATGATACATCTTATTACTACCCGGATGTACTGTCAATCTGGATTTGTGAGCTTCCGTCATGATTAAATCCCTCAAATCTCCAAGTTTAGGCACCCAAACACGATTGTTTAAGGTCTTTAGTCCACGTGAGTCATCAATTAAGGTTTATGCGCTGCGCTTTTCATCATATGCACTTTTTATCATATGCGCTTTTAATCATATGCGTTGCGCTTTTCATCATATGCGATTTTTATCATATGCGCTTTTAATCATATGCACTGCGCTTTTCATCATATGCGCTTTTCGATGCTACATAGGTATTTCTCATTTCCGGTTATCATTGACTGATAATCATATCCATTATGATATATATCATAGAAACTTAACAAATTTCTCTTTGATTGGGGAGAAAGCAAAGCATTGTTTATCAGAAAATTCGTACCATTTGGTAATATGAATTTTTGCCTTTTCCGTTCCTTATATCAAGTTTGCAAGACCTGATATAGTATTTATAATTCCTTCATTTGATTTAAATCAATGAAATATTTCTTAAATTTGATCATAGTGTGTATGTTACCACTATCTGCAATACATAGGTCTTTACCATTTAATTGATGTTGTATTTCAGCAGGATTCATACTAAAACTTCAAATAAGATAAGCAAATAATGAGTTATATTTCAGCAAGATAATCAAATTATATTACCTGTAAACAAGTTACAATCTGAAGTACATAAAAGATAACACTTAATAAACATATGCGTTATGGTCTAAAACCATTTATTTATGAGTGATACATAACAAGCTAGGCATCTTAGAAAATTCAAACCATTCAAGTCTCAAGGTAGCTCAGGGTTTATTTAATCAAGATTTTTCAACAAATTCACTCTCGTTTTCTTTTCTTTTGGGACTTATTTGTAGAGATAAACAAGATGTTCATGTATTCAAGAAATATTAGACTGATGATCCACGTTACCAGATCATTAATAAGAATCTTCGGGATTCTTATAAGAGCGTCTACTAACATCTTCAATTTTATTCTTTCATGGATCACCGTTATTTCTTGATAATTAATATCGTATCTATCTTTGAGTATTTTCCATAATACACTTGGATCTTCGATCATATAATATGTAGATTCTAAGGACTCGTCAATATGTTTGCTAAGAAAAATACTTGCTATTGCTTTCTCTTGTTCGAAACAATTGTTATTTTCATTCAGGGTTTCTAAAAGACCGATTAATTCGAGATGTTTTTCTACATTCATAACCCATGTTAAGTAGTTGTTCCCACTTGATTCTAAAGGAGCAAATTTATGCCTTTTCAAATTCGACATTTTCTAGTATCGAAAAAATGAACAACATAAATCATAATTATAATCAACTTCTATTCATAGACAAATAATAAAATGAAATTAGAATCATTTTAAATTCATAAGTAGCAAATAACAGAATAGTGGCATGATTACAAATGATAAAACCACAAGAGCAGGATAGAATATAGGTTCACCCGGTGGTATATTAGCAACAATGATGATAGTTAGTATGACCAATACAATAGGAAAAATCATGCTTGTGTGAATCATCTTTATAAAAAACTTTTTTTTTTTAGAATGGTAATCTGAGAAAATGAAGATTGATTTGTGAAAATGTGAAAACGGAGATGTTTATTTTATATTTGAAAAATATAGTCGTTGTAACGTCGTCAGTTGACGTTAACAACCGTTATGTATATATGACCGTTGTAACGTCGTTAGTTGACGTTAACGACTGTTATGTACTCGTTGTATTAATAATAATTTTAATAAAAGAATTTTATTAGTACAAATACGATTACTATAAATACATTTAGTATAAATACGTTTAGTATAAATACGAAGATTAGGAAAATAAACATATTATGCATAAATAATAAATTTTAAGAATAAACATTAGTATGCATAAAATAAATAATGATTAATTGCATAAGTAATCATAAATGTTAAATAATATAAATATAAATGTTAGTGAAGTTAATAAGAGTTAGATTATAGAAATATAATTCAGGCGGTATAACCGACCATATATAACTTAAATAACATAAATATAAATGCTAATGAAGTTAATAAAAGTTAGATTACAGAAATATAATTCAGGCGGTATAACCGACTATATATAACTTAAATAATATAAATATAAATGTTAGTGAAGTTAATAAAAGTTAGATTACATAAATATAATTCAGGCGGTATAACCGACCATATATAACTTGAATAACATAAATATAAATGTTAGTGAAGTTAATAAAAGTTAGATTACAGAAATATAATTTTACTTATGATGATAATAATATTTACCTTACCAATAAATAATAGAAGATATCGTTAAAGAATTTCTTACCTTGATTAATGACTTGTGCTTGCTTAGATAAACCTTGATTATACGGAGCACTTCCTGCTGATAACGTGTTATAATTTAGGAGTTTATAACTACCTTTTCAAGGCTTGATTCTTGACAATATATTACTAATATTGATATTATAGAAGAGTGAAGAAGAGAGCAAATATTCTATATTTTAATAATGGTGTATTGATATGTTACATTCGTCCGATATTTATACTACATAAAGTCATTCACAACTGCACAATTTATCCAAATGCAATTCACATGTTTTTGGTTGTATATACAAAAGTTGTCGGCCACAATATTTATAACATGGTTAAATTTTTTGGGTTATTGTTAATAATCAAAAAGCCCTTTCCACAATCGGAGTATAACGATTAATCCCAAAATAAATAAAATATTCAAAAATACCCTCACAATATGTTTGTGACTATGTAATCGCGAATTCTATTTACGATTACATGGTGTATAATTAAAATACCCTAATAACGGTACACAAAAACAGAGCACACATATATATTTGTGATTCAAGGCATATGGTACACAAATTTTGTTACCACCCGATTTTTTCAGTTTAGTTAAACGTTGTGATCGCAAAACCTAGCACCCAAATTTTGCGACTACCACCCGCGATTCATCTCCATCCACCACAAACATCATCCACAACCATCGTTCACCCATAACCATCGTCGTATATTGCTGGATCTTGCAGAGTTGCAGATCTCGCCTGATTTCTCGCTGCCAGTGTTTAAAAGTTGACTGCATAGTCGACGACTAGGTTAAAGATTATGTTTATTAAATGGAAGAACTCTAATCAAGTAATGAAGGTGAAAAATAACTATGAGATCCCTTGGGGCACTTGTTTGTTTAGGTTGTCATCTTTTGTTTGGTGATTGACTTGATTTTTTTTTGGAGTTTTGTTTTGATTGTTCAGTTTAGATGCATATCTTTAACGCCGGGTGCCCGACTTGCGTTTCAGTATAGATATTTTTGTAAATATATTTACTTTACTAAAACAAACATTTATTTGTAGAACCTCATTTTAGTAAACGAATAATTCTTCACATGGCCTATAAAATTTCAGGGGCAACTCTGGCTATGTCACCCACATGCAAAACCATTAGGATTATGACTATCACAATTAGCTCTCAAGTAATCACTTTGACTGGAATTAATACATCTTGTTACTTAAAATTGAAGCTATTCAAAGTTGCCTGGACTATGTTTACGCTGTTAAATAAAAATATATCAAGTTGTATTCCATCTACGTGTAAGACTTCATAGGCAAACAGTCTTTATCTTTACCTTACCTTTTGAGCTTCCTTAAATAAGTGACAAATTAGAGATATAACCCATGAAAACATCTCCTATATAAATTTGACTAATAATACACTTAAAACTACTCAAAACTGTCAAAAATGCTTTCTGTTATAAAACTAATCGCCATCATTCTAGCCTTCATTTCTCCTAAATCTAAAGCCGAAACTATTAACGAACCTAAATGGTCTTCGTTAGTTCTTCCAGTTATCAAACACACCGATGACAACATTGCTAAACCTTATTATTACAGCACTCACATACATCTTAACCACTCTTTATACAACCAACAAGATCTACTTATAGATCTCGACGCACCATTCATATGGCACGCTGGTATCCCATACGTCGAAGATAATTGTGACGAGTGCCCTTTCATGATGCCATTCGATAATTATCAATGCACCGATATACGAACTACTTACTCCTAAAAAAATCCTCCCTGCTCTCCACCAACCAATACGTCATTAAACACTGATTATAAAGATTGTGAAATATGTACAGTTAATATAATCAACCCTGTTACTGGACTCTGTATTAAACAAGACAAAATCTGGCCAGTTGCAGGCGAACAATTCATGATGACGAAAAGCAACGGTCGAAACATCTTGTCGTATGATAATTACAGTACTTATCCCACTACGGCTACCGTTTGGCCTACAGAGATTGGATCGTTCCCGAAAGATGTTCTTGGTGTGTTGGCGCTTTTGTCATCTTTATACGCTTTACCAGCTTATTTGTTTGATCCGATTAAACAAATTGTATCGTTATGTTTGCCTACATCCGTGTCCACTTCAGGGGTTCTGTTTTTCGGAACAGGTCCTTATTACCTTTCTCCTAAATCAAATGTCGACATAACGAGTTTACTTTCTTACACGCCGTTAATCAAGCATCCAGATTCGTTTGGTTACTTTATCGGTGTCGAATCGTTTGTTATTAAAAACAGATCCATCAAACTATCTGTAAATACCACTGCAAAGATTAGTACACTTGACACTTACACTACTCTTAGGACAGACATTTATAATAGTGTTCATCAAAGGTTTACTAAAGTTACAAAACGAATCGCTCCTGCAAAGATTGTCGCGCCTTTTGGGCTACGTTTTAATACGTCTAGCGGTGTAATAAAGGTTCCAAATATTGATTTGATTTTACAGAATGGAAAGAAGTGGAGTATAACCACGAGTAACTCGGTTAAGCAAGTGACGAATGAAGTGGCGTGTTTGGCGTTTATTGATGGTGGTGACACGAGTGAACATGCAATCGTCATAGGAACACATCAGTTTGAGGATAACTTCGTTTCGTTTAACTTAGAGGATTCGACTTTTGGGCTTAGTTCCTCGTTGTTACCTAAGAATATTTCTTGTTCGAACTTCAGCTTTTGATGTTAGCTGAAGCAATCCGATAAATAATGAACTTGTTGTTGAACATTGTTTGATAATTGATGTGTTTGTCGATCTATTTGATTTCAAAACTTGTACGGAGTAACACTTTCAATAAGTTATTGTTGAGTTTGTTTAACTTCAATATTTGGTTTCCTACCTAGCTATTAGGTTTAATTTGACATATATATTTTTTTAAATACAAACTCACACACACTTTACAAGAATATTTACAATAATTCATGAAATATATCCACAACGGGACTTGAACCCTCAACCTCTTAGTTAAAAGGGTCACCACGATACCGCCAGACCAATGACCCTTTGGTTTAATTTGACACATATTAAAATACTTAATTTTTTTACGGTCGGATTTTTTTAATCTATATATATATATATATATATATATATATATATATATATATATATATATATATATATATATATATATAAACAAGAGATTAAAATAGCTTACATGTCATTATCACCTTATTAATAGGATATTACGCCATGTGGAATTTACACATGTTAAATCCTAACAATTTCTGATTTTAATAAAAATAAATACTATTAAAATATTAAAATTAGTTAATTGGTACATTTAGGAACGAATTAGTCAAATCATAATCAATGGTATTTAAAATCCCCACTAAACAACTGATATGCATTTTTTTAGGAATAATTATACATTATGCATTAGTACACAAAGCTTACGTTGAATTTTTTATACCCTCAACAACCTACTGTCACTTATAAGAAATCCAGAAATTTAACTTCTAGATTGCCAAGTTTATATTGGCACTTAGAATACTCTACTTCTTTGTACGTTGATCATCATAATGTATAATCATTAGTAATTGATTATTAGTTATATGTTTTTAGATATGTGTGATTCCCATTTCAGTTTGCAATGTTCAAATTCAACAATGTATATAGAAACTGATAAATCGGTTGAACTAAAATATTGCAGGTTAACGCTATTTGAAATGGTTTTTGAGCAGCCGTGTAACGCACGAGCTAGAGATTTGATTAGGTTACACGTCATTAGCTCTTTAAATATTGCATATTAAACCAAGTGTAATTTTCACATGTCACAATTATCCATATATACCCTTATCAACCTTTAAAATCACATATATACCCAAGTAAATCATATAATATCATCTATAACCAATTTAAATACTAAAACTATTATATGTACCCATTTAATTTTAAAATTTCACTAAACCCGATTTTATACAATTTAATTCCTATTTGATCTCTACTCCTGTATATTACTACGATCATCAGAAATTTGATTGGGTTACATGTCATTAGCTCCTTAAATATTGCATATTAAGTCAAGTGTAATTTTCACATGTCACAATTATTCATATATACCCTTATCAACTTTTAAAATCACATATATACTCAAGTAAATCATATAATATCATATATACCCAAATTAAATACTAAAACTATTATATGTACCCATTTAATTTTAAAACTTCACTAAACCCGATTTTACACAATTTAATTCCTATTTGATCCCTACTCCTCTATACTACTACGATCATCAGAAAAACTACAGAAATTTATTCATACACACATGACTTATTTAAAACAGATTTTGAATAGCCGTGCAACACACGGGCTCAAAACCTAGTTAAATATATATGTAAGGATCCAAGATCATTCATTATAAGTTGGACATTGTCGTGATCTTGTGTAAGTGTGTAACTGTCCGAAGAAAATTATGTTGATGTGGTAATATTGTGAGAAATTGGTTGTTACGACCTTGTTGTAGGATCCTGTTATAGGGGAGGGTCAGAGGGGAGCAACCCGATCAACTGTTCAGGGCACATAGTTTTCAAAGACACATTTTAGTATATACATATAGACACAATTGAAGATTTAAGAAATATGAAAAGTAGGAAAACATAAGTGAATTATGTTGGAAAACCGTGTGTACTTTTAAAATCAGATTAACGATATACATTTCTTGAAGAAACTGATGAACGAAGAGAAACTTACGATCAAAGAGTATGATTGTCTCTTTGGATAGTCCACACTACACTTCAAACAATGCCAATGGATGCTAGTCCAAACCCAAGTAACAAATTAATCAACCCTTGATTAACTGTGAAAACAATTAAAATGATAATACTCCGTATATAATTATGTCCTTGATTTCAAAAAGAACCAGTGGTGGAGAATTTAGTTGTAATAAGCATGAGACTTTTAGTTGTTGTGTAATACCAAAAATTGTGTGAAAAAATGAGTACCGAGAGTTGATATTTAATCCTCTTTTTCATATTACTATTAAAATGCCTTTTATGGTTTTTGTCTGTTTTCTTGAGCAATCACACAAGTAGACTTTTTAAAATTTGATATCAATCCAAATCTTTACAAATCTACTTTTAATATCTGATATCAATCCAAATATTATTTTTCGTTTGATTTGATTTTAAAAAGTCGTATTTCTCAAATACTTTAGGGTTATGTTATGTAACTTATAATTAATAATTTCTATCGCTTTCATGTGAATAGTAAATTAATTAATTTGGTTTCATTTACTATTCATATGAATAGTAAATGAATTAATTTCGATTTACTATTTTATTGCTTGAGTAATATATATACATCATATATATATTTTATTTGACGTCTCGGTATGTGTGTGACCCCGAAGGCTCAACTGAAGTTGGCCATATAGTTATATGTTGTGTCTTGCACATTAATTCTACAGACTCCCACTTGTGCATGGCACAACACCAAGTAACTATACAAACAATGGTAAGCGTCTAGCAACACGTCATTTTCCCCAAATTCATGTGAGGGTAGTTTCTCGAAACTGTTTATGGTAAGTTTTAAATGTCATTCGTCCTTTTGTTTTAGATACTTTAGTTAAACTTGAGATATGGATCATCGATCATTCTCATTTGTTTAACAATTTTGTTTCTCGATCTTAGAACTGATTTAGATCACCAAATTAATTAAGTATCATCTTAATTACATCTGGGTGCGGCCACACAAATATCTTATTCATTCATCAAGGAGCTCAAAAAGTATCTAACTCCAAACATTTTAGAGGAATAAATCCTATATTGCATACACGTGTCTATCACGAGCTTTACATTATACCCAATAATGGCCTTTATAACAGCCTTATTCAGGACATCGTTTAACCATATCAAAGTGCAATGTTTCACACATCAAAACTGGCGTGCATCTCAAGTCTAAGGACATAAAGACATAATCACTAAAAGATTCACTACTGACAATGATCCATGTAGTGACATCTCGGATGGGTCATTCCAATATTCATCATCAATGAATACATATGAATTTTGGTCTCTACAAGTTAACTATTTATCATCAATAAATATAACCAAAACTTCATATTAATCTTAATTCATGTTATTCCCATAACATGATTGATTATGGAGATTTTGAATAGTCGACAATTATTCATGAATTAAACATGCTAATATTGAACACAGTGATATAAATGAAAACGATCATACCAACTATATATCAATTCATTAATATAAAACTGCTTAATGTTCCAAAAATATCCAAATACTAAATTACAAATGAAAAAGATCAACAGCATAACGAAGTCCAGTATTACTAGAATGATCGTCATGCTTATTGTGCATCATGGGCTTCATGAACGGGTCATCCACATTATCATTTGTACGAACCTTTAAGAATACTAATATCATTCCTCTTAATGACTTAATGAATGTAGTCAAACTTTTGAAGAATGTGCCAGATACTTTTATGTACATGTGATTCTTTCAAAAGTATATTAACACTCGAACTATCATAGTACATATCATAGAAGATTAAATGTTGTGTACTATTCTGAGTATAACAACAAACTTCCTTATCCAGACAGCTTTCTGAGCAGCTTCTCAGTCAACAATGTATTCTGCTTTTGTTGTAAATTGTTCAATAGTGCTCTGCCTAGAGCTCTTCCAATCAAATGTCTTGCCCATCATGACAAAGAAACAACGTGACTGGATTGAGAATCATCTTGATTAGTTTGGAAACTAGAATCAGTATAAAACTTAATACTTAACTCTTCTTCTAAACCACTGTAAACCAAAAACATATCATTAGTACTATGCAAATACTAAAGAATATTTTTAACAACAATTCAGTGTACTTCACCTGGATTATGTTGACAATGACTCGTCAAACTCAAAACTAACGAAACATCGAGTATAGTATATATCATGGAATACATAATGGATCATATAGCCGAAGCATATGTGATACATTTCATTTGTCTCATCTCATCTGCTGTGATAGGACTTTTGAGACTTTCTCAAGGTTATGTCCTTTTGCATTGGCAAAGCTCCATGCTTGAAGTTTTGCATGCTAAATCTCTGCAACATAATGTATGTACTTTGATTCAAACCAATAAGCCAATTGGATCTATTGTATAGATCCTCATTCCAATAATATAAGTAACTTCATCAAGATCCTTTATGGAAATACATTTTCCAAGCCAAGACTTGACATCTTGCAAGTTGGAATGTTATTTCTAATAAGTAATATGTCATCAACATATAAGATCAAGAAGACTACTTTGCTCCCACTAGCTCTGATGTAAACTCAGGGCTTATCTTGGTTTTTAGAAAAATTAAACACTTTGATTTTCTCATTAAACTTAAGATTCTATCTCCTGGATGCTTGCTTTAATCCATAAATGGATTTTAGAAGCTTGCATACTTTATTAGGATGCTTAGAATTCATAAACCCTTCCGACTGAACCATATATACGTCCTCGCTTAGGTCGCCATTTAGGAAAGCGGTTTTGACATCCATTAGCCATATTTTATTATCATGAAAAGTAACCATGGCAATAAGTATCCTAATTGTTTTAAGGCTCGCGACTGGTGAAAAACTTTCATCATAACCTTTTGTCACCAATCGAGCTTTAAAAGTGTTTACATTACCGTCCATATCAGTCTTCCTTTGAAGACCCATTTTTACCTCATTGTCTTACAATTGGGTAGAAGATCAATCAAGTCTCATACTTGATTATCCTTCATGGACTGCATATTTGTATTCATAGAATCTAGTCATTTTCAGATTCAGGATCTGATATGGCCTCACGCAGCTAGAGGGTTCATCATAATCCCTTAGTTGAGGTTTATCTGAATTAATCAGATAATTAAACCTCATAAGCCGATGAGTTCTATTAGATCTATAAAGTACAGGTATAACACGTTCTGGATCACCAATAGTGCGCTCAGTTTCAACGTGTGGATTGCTAGTGCTTATTGAAGGTATGTTACTTTAAAGTATTTGAATTTCTTCAAGATCTACTTTACTCCCACTGACTTCTTGTAAGAGAAGATCTCTTTCCAGGAATTCAGCAGACCTAGCAGAAAACACATTGTCTTCAGCTTGGTAGTAAAAGTAGTAACCCATTGTTTCCTTTATGTATCGTACAAAGTAACATTAGATAGTTCTGGGTTCTAATTTGTTTGAAGTGTCATGCTTCACGTACGCTTTACAACCCCAGACTTTCAGATAAGACAACTTGGGATTCTTCCCATGCCATAACTCATATGGTGTCTTTTCTACCTTCATAGTTGGAATCACATTGAGTATGCCTACAGCAGATTCTCATGCATATCCCTAAAAGACGGTAGTAGAGAAATCAGACTCATCATAAATTAAACTATATCTAGTAATGTTCAATTCCTCTTACTCAGACGCACCGTCGTGTTGTGGTGTATAAGGTAGAGTGAACTATGAGACAATCCCACAATTCTTTAGGTAGTCCAAAAAACTCTTGATTCATAAACTTACTTACTCCATCGGAGCGAAGTGCTTTAATGGTCTTTCAAAGCTGATTATCTACTTCATTTTGGAATACTTTTGAATGTTAAAATAGCTTTATGTTTATGTTTCAGCACGTGAACATAATCATAGCTACTGTACTCATCAGTAAATGTAATGAAGTAAAATTAACTAAATCTATACATTGTTCTTAAAGGGCTACATACAACAGTATGTATTTGTCCTAAAAGATCTTTAGCTCTTTTATCTAAATAGAAGAAAGAATCATTTGTCATCTTTTCACATAAACATGACTCGCATACATCAAATGACTCAGAGTCAGTTGATTCCAAAAGTTCATTAGATTGGAGTTTTGAAATGCATTGTTTGTTTATATGACCAATATGACAATGTCATAGATAAGTCTTATTCAAGTCTTGCTTGAAGACTTTGGCGATGTAGGTATACACAGAATTCTCATTTGAAATTACACTATGCATATCAATTTCAAAAATACCATCACGTGGATAGGTATTAAGATAAATATATTATCCTTAGAAACTAAAATACCTAAGTGTGTAAATGCAAGTTCAATACTAACACCTATCAAACTATGTCGCTCGCAGTATTGAGAGCATAATGCTATTGTTCCAACAAAATAATAAGACCACTTAGAGAAGTAAGTTCAGAGGTACCAATAGCTTTAACAAAAGATTGATCCCCCTTGCCTACTTGCAAATCCAGTGTGTCTTTCTTCAGTCTATTATTTCTTCTCATTCCCTTCATATTGTTACAGGTGTGAAGGCCACAATCAGTTAACAAAGATCCAGGAATCACTAGAAGAAGTATATAACTATATATGGAATATACTTGATTTGCTAGTCTCACCAGTGTTGCCTTTTCTCAGCTCAGATTGAAAGATAGGACAACTTCCTTCTCCAATTGCCAACCTTTCCACAATGGAAATATTCGGCATCTTTTGTTGGGCTTTCCTTCTTGGAAGGTGGAATATTTTTCTTAGCAAATGATTTGTCATTTTCTTTTCACAAAGTATTTGGCTTATTCTTTTTCACCCTTCAATCCTATTTCTTCCTGATCATCGAACAACATTCGATAATCATTTTGCTGAGCAGCAGCAACTGCCACAACAGGAAGAAAGGATATGGGTTCTAAACTTTATTCAACTTCTAATTATTCTTGAGAACAATTCTCAGGTTGCAGTGCCAGTCTAGGAAGTCTGAACATTGAGTTTATCCTTCTCCAACAAAGAAGGAAGTGTGTTTTGGTTTACATTTTTGATTATTTGACATCTACAACAGATATAAGATTCAATTTAGTATTTTCGATATTGAGCTTTAATTAATTAACTACCCAAGTTTTTATAATATTTTTAAAAAACAATTAATTTAAGAAAGTCTAAGATCCACATAGAGGTTCCATAGCCACATCTGTTGATCAGCTAGCAGTTATGGAGTCTATTGGTAGGTAGCGGGTACCAATTGCATTACAAGTACAACTCTTAGATCTTTATGGGACCTAGAGATATTTGTAGTCCAACAAACTACTATTATCTAATGGCATGTTTGTCCCATCATTGCCTCGAACTCAGGTCTCACCGTGAATACGATTAAGTCGTCCAATTTGGAAACAATGGAAATTCACGCTAGTCTCACTAGATCGAAAAATCCACCTCGTGGCTATAATTCAGCTTAGTCTCACTAGATCAGAAAAATAACGAGGAGTGTTTGCAAGCTCATTGGATGACATGACTTAAATTTGACGGGTATTTTGAAAAAAGTTTGTGTCAACGAATAATGCATGCACACAAGATTCGCTACACTATTAGTTAAAAAATATTTTAACCAATTGTATATGTCGATTATGTTTGTGATCTAATTTGTTATTTAATTTATAGGATATAAAAATAACAAATACACAAACGTGTATCGTTTTAAAACAGTTTTAAAAGATGTCGTCCATATATATTACTTTCAAAATCATTTAACATTAAACTCGTTAGAGTTTAACTTATTTTAAAATCATCAATTTTAATCTTTGAAACTCGTTTAGAGTTTTATTTAATGTTTTCATAAAAAACATATATAACTTGAGTCTTAAAATTATTTAACTTTAAACTCGTTAGAGTTTAACCTTTTAAAATCATCAATTTTAATATTTGAAACTCGTTACCGGTTTTACTTAATGTTTTCATCAAAAACATTTAGCATATATATTCTAATCAACAATTATATATAAATGCAAAATTAAAACGCAACCATGCATCACACACACATAGCCTAGCCCAAAAATTCTATGCTTGATCCCATGAGCCGACATGGGATCAAGAGGTCAAACTAAGGGTAATATCGTAGCTCCCACTTAATTCAAGAATCAAGTAAAAACTTGACAAACGTCATTGTTGTCAAATTGACCTGTTCGCCATCTTCTAAGTCAAACTCCACGTTGCATCCTTATCTTTAATCTTCATCTTATTACATTTATTTAAAATTAAAAAATACAACTAATCTAATACTTTTACAATTTAGAATAAACTTAAATGAAATACTATGAAAATGAAAAATAACTATAATACAACTTTAGCTTCAAAATGGCATTTCTTATAAAAAATAAATAATCAATATGACTTAATATTGCCGTAATCAAAAATCACAACAATCATACATATGTCGGGGCATTATGGACTATGTGTGCAATCATAATTTTAATAACTACATTATTAAAACCTACATATGGCTTGTCCATGGTTATAATGCATGTGTGCAACCATGGAATGAAATAAACAACAACTATTCAAGCCATAATAAATAAATTCAAAATTTATAACAGTGATTTTTTCCAGATCTTATTCGTGCGTCATGAGGTAATCAACAAAGTTGACTTTCAAAACCATACATGTTTTGACTGTTACCAATTCACCACAAAGCTAAATCTAAAGAAAATCACGCGACAATTAAGATGGTGTAAAAGCGGCTCGGATACCACTGTTGGAAAACCGTGTGTACTTTTAAAATCAGATTAACGATATACCTTTCTTGAAGAAACTGATGAACGGAGAGAAACTTACGATCAAAGAGTATGATCGCCTCTTTGGATAGTCCACACTACACTTCAAACAATGCCAATGGATGCTAGTCCAAACCCAAGTAACAAATTAATCAACCATTGATTAACTGTGAAAACAATTAAAATGATAATACTCAGTATATAATTATGTCCTTGATTTCAAACAGAACCAGTGGTGGAGAATTTGGTTGTAATAAGCATGCGACTTTTAGTTGTTGTGTAATACCAAAAATTGTGTGAAAAAATGAGTACCGAGAGTTGATATTTAATCCTCTTTTTCATATTACTATTAAAATGCCTTTTATGGTTTTTGTCTGTTTTCTTGAGCAATCACACAAGTAGACTTTTTAAAATTTGATATTAATCTAAATCTTTGCAAATCTACTTTTAATATATGATATCAATCCAAATATTATTTTCTGTTTGATTTGTTTTTAAAAAGTCGTATTTCTCAAATACTTTAGGGTTATGTTATGTAACTTATAATTAATAATTTCTATCATGTCGCTTTCATGTGAATAGTAAATTAATTAATTTGGTTTCATTTACTATTCATATGAATAGTAAATGAATTAATTTCGATTTACTATTTTGTTGCTTGAGTAATATATATACATCATATATATATTTTATTTGACGTCTCGGTGTATATGTGTGTGACCCCGAAGGCTCAACTGAAGTTGGCCATATAGTTATATGTTAGTGCCTTGCACATTAATACTACAAATTACACTCATCCCTTATATTTAATATTTAATATGTATTTTAATAAGTTTGAAACTTTAACACTTTATAAAAATATGTTTTTTTATAAGTTTGAAACTTTAACAGTTTATAAATTTAAGTTCAACGATAACTTAGATTTTGCTACATATAATGAATATCATGAATTACACTCGGATTTATTTTGCTACATATTCTTATATCAGGAATTACACTCGTTGCTCTAGACGAACTGATATGATTACGGGTTTACGGGATACTTAAGATACGATTATGGTTACATGCTCTCGTTCTAACTTGGACTTTGACCCACACATTTAGCAACCATGTAATCAGTTTGACCGGATACACTATACGGAGTATTACTTCACATTAAAACTTCTAAAAGATGCGTGCTTTGTTTGTATTACTCCGTTTTGAATTCTGAATTTGACAAAGTTGTTAATGGATCGATACTCAAGTAATTTGAACCTTAGCCTTTGACCCGTTAAGTGCATACCTTTTTATTCAAGTTATCAATTTTATTATTTTTTATATATTTTCATTTTTAATCAAGTTGTCCGTATATAGAAATATTCTTATTCGGAAGGTACACCTTGATGTCAGCAATATTACTGAGTTTGTTATTATACCGTCATCAATTAAACCCATGCTCAAACGTCGTGGATTAAACCATTTATTATTTTTTGAATATAATGATATAAATCAATTAAAATAAAACTTGCGAGGAGATGATGAAGATTACAAACATTAAAAACAGATAGTAATAAAACAAACCTTCACCCAGAAACATGCTTAAGACAACTCACTTTGTTGACTGTGACGTGGAGTGGTTGTAGAGATTTTTTTTTATTTATTTAATTTTTTTTTTTTGCCAATAATAACGAAAACAATTACTTAGACCAATTCCAATGGCAAGCCATGGGAACCGTCATCAAACATGTCATCCGAGGGCTCCATTGGCATTGTCAAGCCCTCACAAGCCCTCAAACCGCCCTCACGTTACTCGTTCTGCACCATGTCATCCCCAAGCATAATCCATGACATTCTCTCTCATATTTCTTTGCAATATTTATTTGTAGCATAGCATAAAACAACTTGTACTTTAACTTATTTAATTAATTTTGTGGAGTATGCGATTGAGAGAAAGTATGTCATGGTTGACAATGGTGTATTATGGGAGTGTTATGAGAGGAAGTGGTGAGGAAGGAGGAGTGAGAAAACTGATGTAACACAGAAAAAATGTTGAGGAAGGCGTCATGATTGGAATTGGTTTTACAATTCCATATTAGCAAAACTACAAATTATCAAAAAGGCAAACACTTGATTCTTATTCTTCACACTACCTTAGGGGTTCCCTTAGAAATGAAACAAAACAGATCTAACACACGCAAAAATCGCCCTGCACATGGTATAAAATTGCTTCGTCCACATTCAAAAACAACACACATTAAAAAACATACAAACTTTCGAACACAATGCGATTTCTAATAAAACTACTTGCTACCATTCTACCCTTTATCCTTCTTCAACATGAAGCCCTAGCAACAAGTTCATTGTTAGTTCTTCCTGTTACAAAACGTACGGATGCAGCTAAATCACCTCTCTATAGCGTACAACCATATTTCGAAAACTCTCAATACACCCAACAAGATCTCCTTATAGATCTCGACGCACCATTCACATGGCACAGCGGCTTACCAAATCAAGAAAGTTGCCAAGCTTGCCCTGTTCTTGTTCGATGCGACAGTAATCAATGCACCGATATTCAAAACACTTTCGCATACAACAACCCATCATGCCCTCCACCAACGAACGATTCAAGTATCTACGACATGAATTATTGCGAAAATATGCCCAATATACGTAGTCCACCCCGTTACTGGCGCGTGTGATACACCCGTCCTCCCAACTTTTGATGACAAAATCAAGATCCCGTTTTATAACGGTCTTGTTACAACATCTGATCTTTATACTACTCATCCTACTGCTGCAGTATCACCTCCTGATTTATTTAATACATTTCCTCAAGGTGTTTTAGGTGTGTTAGCACTTTCAACCTCTAATTACGCGTTACCAGCGTATATAAATGATCCTGTTGAAAAGATAGTAGCTTTATGCTTGAGTAGTAACTCGGATAACGGGGTTTTGTTATTTGGAAACGGTCCTTATTACCTTACTCCTCTGTTAGATTATGGAGACATTTATACAAAACGAGAAAGAAAAAAAAACTGTTTCAACTCCTCTGTTAGATTATGAAGCAGTCAAATGCGGCCCATCTTGACATGGATGCGGCGCATTCATCGAGCAAAATAGTCCGAGATTTATTGATGCGGAGCATTGAGCTGATATGGCGCATCAGGGGTCAGATGCGGTACTTCTAATATGGGATTGTGTTTCTCCAAAAACAATCTCATACTTAGAGGTTATGCGGATGCTAATTTGGGTGGATGTGATGATTCGGGGAAAAGCACTACGGGTTATGTTTTCACAATGGGGAAGACGACGATTAGTTGGTTATCTCGATTGCAAAAGAGTGTTGCTTTGTCAACCACCGAAGCCGAATACATGGCTATTGCGGAAGCTTCTAAAGAGCTAGTGTGGTTGAAGAACTTCTTAGGTGAGTTGGGTAAAAGACAAGACTATTGCGTCTTGTATTGTGATAATCAAAGTGCGGTTCATCTTGGGAAGAATCCAGTGTTTCATAGTCGAACGAAACACATCAAGATAAGGTATCATTTTATTCGACAACATATAAATGATCGCACTTTATTCTTGGAGAAAATCCTTGGTAAGAAGAATCCTGTCGATATGTTTACTAAGGTGGTTACGACGGAGAAATTGAGGTTTTGCATTACCTCAATTGGTCTTCTCATGAATTGATGAGAGAAGACCCCAGCTAGAGATGTGAATGGTGTTACAAGTTTAACAAATAATATTGAAGACCTTTTATCGAAAGTCTACTCATCCGAAGAATGTGTTGAGCGTGCGTGTCCCAAATGGTATTTGGCGGTAATCGAAGGTGGTTTAATGTTCTTGGTTAATTCATTGATATGATTGGAGTTTTGTTCAAAGTCTCCAAGTGGGAGATTTGTTAGATTATGGAGACATTTATACAAAACGATAAAAAAAAAAACTGTTCCAACACTTGCACGGATTTTGCAGATTTCGGGAAGCGTGAAGCAGTCAAATGCGGCTCATCTTGACATGGATGCGGCGCATTCATCGAGCAAAATAGTCCGAGATTTATTGATGCGGAGCATGGAGCTGATATGGCGCATCAGGGGTCAGATGCGGTACTTCTAATATGGGATTGTGTTTCTCCAAAAACAATCTCATACTTAGAGGTTATGCGGATGCTAATTTGGGTGGATGTGATGATTCGGGGAAAAGCACTACGGGTTATGTTTTCACAATGGGGAAGACGGCGATTAGTTGGTTATCTCGATTGCAAAAGAGTGTTGCTTTGTCAACCACCGAAGCCGAATACATGGCTATTGCGGAAGCTTCTAAAGAGCTAGTGTGGTTGAAGAACTTTTTAGGTGAGTTGGGTAAAAGACAAGACTATTGTGTCTTGTATTGTGATAATCAAAGTGCGGTTCATCTTGGGAAGAATCCAGTGTTTCATAGTCGAACGAAACACATCAAGATAAGGTATCATTTTATTCGACAACATATAAATGATCGCACTTTATTCTTGGAGAAAATCCCTGGTAAGAAGAATCCTGCCGATATGTTTACTAAGGTGGTTACGACGGAGAAATTGAGGTTTTGCATTACCTCAATTGGTCTTCTCATGAATTGATGAGAGAAGACCCCAGCTAGAGATGTGAATGGTGTTACAAGTTTAACAAGTAATATTGAAGACCTTTTATCGAAAGTCTACTCATCCGAAGAATGTGTTGAGCGTGCGTGTCCCAAATGGTATTTGGCGGTAATCGAAGGTGGTTTAATGTTCTTGGTTAATTCATTGATATGATTGGAGTTTTGTTCAAAGTCTCCAAGTGGGAGATTTGTTAGATTATGGAGACATTTATACAAAACGATAAAAAAAAAATTGTTCCAACACTTGCACGGATTTTGCAGATTTCGAGAAGCGTGAAGCAGTCAAATGCGGGGCATCTTGACATGGATGCGGCGCATTCATCGAGCAAAATAGTCCGAGATTTATTGATGCGGAGCATTGAGCTGATATGGTGCATCAGGGGTCAGATGCGGCGCATCACCATCTCGATGCGGTGCATCAAGTGCTGGTACATGAATCTGGAACGTGAAAAGCAAGTGATGCGGCGCATCACACATCAGATGCGGCGCATCTGGTGTCTGGCAGCAAGTTGGCAAGTTGCAACCTTTACATCCGAGCATGCTTTGGCCTCCTTTCACTTTAGGTGCAAAGTTAATCACTTTACACCTAAAATTAGGGCTGTGATCATGCCATTACAAGGTGGAAAGCATGGCTAGTTGGTAAACAAGATGATTACTTGTCATGATGAAGATTCCTAGCTAGTTGTCATGGTGTTCTTGTTTTCTCCTATATATAGAACTCATTGTATGCAATTGTAACATACCAAATACAGATTCTCAGTAATAAACACTCTCTAGTTGGTCCGTGGACTAAAGCAATCACACCGATTGCATATAACCACGTTATATCTTGTGCCGTTCTTACATTTACGCATTTATTATCTTTCGTTCATTAAGTGGGTTTGAGTGATCTTGATAGAATCACTACTCGGCTAGTAGTCTTGTAGAATTACTAGCGTTGTTTGGGTCCTAATATCCTAACAACTGGTATCTAGAGCACAAGGTTTCGTTAAGGGAACGATGGAGGAAGATGGGAAGTTTAGAATCGACCGATTCGATGGAAGAGACTTTGGCTTTTGGAAGATGCAAATTGAAGATTACTTGTATCAAAAGAAGCTACATCAACCCTTGTTAGAGACCAAGCCCGAAAGCATGGACGATGCCGATTGGATGCTTTTGGATCATCAAGCTGTGGGTGCTATTCGTCTTTCACTTGCTAAGAACGTTGCATACAACGTTGTGAATGAGAAGACGACGTTTGCTTGCTTGAAAGCACTCTCTAACATGTATGAGAAACCTACAGCTGCAAATAAGGTATTTCTCATGCGTCAATTGTTTAATACTAAGATGAAGGAAGGTACGAGTGCAACGGATCATATCAATGAATTTAATAATATCATTTCAAGACTTGAATCGGTAGAGATTAAGTTTGATGATGAACTAAAAGCACTTATCTTGCTTTCATCATTACCGGAAATTTGGTCGGGTACGGTTACCGCGGTTAGTAGCTCTACGGGAACTACTAAGCTAGCGTTTGAAGCTATAAGGGATTTGATTCTTGGTGAAGATACTCGTAGAAGAAACTCGGGAGAATCGACATCCGGTTCTTTGTTAAGTACCGACAACCGTGGTAGAAAATTTGAACGCGGTGAGAAGAAGGGTAGGTAGAAAATTTATGTGCATAGTTGACTTGTAATTTTTAGTCCGTTGCGTCGAGCGTTGAGAGTTGACTCGTGTCCCGGTTCCGGATTTTCGAACGTCCTTGCGTACAATTTAATATCTTGTACTTTGCGTTTTGAATCTTGTACTCTTGTAATTTCGAGACGTTTCTTATCAATAATTGGAACCTCTTTGATTGTATTTTGTACTTTTAAGCTTTTTGGTCGTTTGCGTCTTCAATTCGTCGAATCTGTCTTTTGTCTTCACCTTTTATTATTTAAACGAATATCACTTGTAAATAGAACAATTGCAACTAAAAGCTTGTCTTTCTTGAGAAATAATGCTATGAAATATATGTTCGTTTTTAGCATTATCAAATATTCCCACACTTGAGCGTTGCTTGTCCTCAAGCAATATCGTCTTGAAATACTAGAATCACTTCTTTATTCTTCACACTTTGTACATCAGTGATTTCTATACGGCGGTATAAACAATGGTAGTAACGATATGGTTTACAGTCCCACATGACTATAAAAATTTAGATCCATTAAGGAAATTGGATCTTTATGAAAACATTTGATCTTTTGAAAATTAAATCTAGTTTTTACCCTAGATAAGTTTTCCAGAATAACCCTTTACCGGTGTTTGCAAAATATTTGTGTGGGTTTGGTGGGTTTCAGATTTGAAAATTTTAGCTCAAAACTTGCGGTTTTGTGTCACCCACTTGCTAACCTTGTATTTGGAAAGCAACACGTCCAGTTTACTTGTCCCGTATATTACCTTTTGGTAAACTACCGTCCGGTTGTAAAGGAAAGCGTTGAACAAGCAACTGTTAAGGCAATGTCCCCTGACATGCTTTTAATTATGGTCTATAACGTGTCGGACGCAATTACTATCCTTGGTAGGAGCAATAGTAAAGCTCATCCTTATAATTTTTCGGTCTGGCACAAGGTCCTGTCCTTGACCATGCTATGCAACCACCGTTCTTACGGTTGACACCCGATTTGGTTCAGGTGACCTAATGAATTCCAGGTGAATTCCTAGGATTTTACGTTCAATGGTAATGAACGCATTGAAAATGGGTTTTCAGAAAACAAATCGGTTTATAATTTTATCAAAATATTTTCTCGTTCAAGCTCGAGTTTAGATATCATTGAATTCCATGAGTTTGAATTCTCAATCTTTAAAGTCAATCTCTAGGATTGAGTAATATCAGGCTAAAAAGCTGATTTTTGATCTTTTAAGGAGATTATCCTTTCTGGGGATCTGATTCATTAGTCTTATCCAGCTAATTTGCATGGTGCCCCCCCATTGTACGAGATAAATCCTTCTCATGGTTAGGATAAATCTGACCACTTGGCGACCCTGTTTATTGCTGAGGTCTGTGGATTTCCTGCTGATTTTAGTGATGACTTTTCTGGATTTTTCGTCAACCTACAGCTGGTCTGGACGACAACTTCATGACCTAAATCAAGAAGCGCGTTTCTTTTTCAGAAGACTTTACTTCCTTTTAATGATGGAATTGATTCATCGTGTAGATCCATCTTTCTTACAGTAAATCAGGTAAAATTTTTTAGTTTAGTCCAAAGCAAAAGTATTTTCAGTTATTTGTACAAAAATATGTGACGTATGTTTTGAATAACTTGGAGAATTTTCCCACACTTGGCTTTTATTTTCCTTTTTATTGTCCTCTATTCCATTTTAAATGAATTTTAACATTTTGGTTTGTTTCTCAATTTATGTCCTTTCTGAGGTAACAATAATTTCGGTGTTAACACCTAGTTTTATCGTTCATAAATATGTATAAACATGATTTTGAGTTCATTTAATTGAAAATTTTGAAATTTTTTTACTAGAATTGGGTAGTCAGTATATAAGACTAGTGCTGTTCTTTATTATCAGAGAGCACTAGATTCTAATACAACTACTACGTTACTAATATTTTTAATGGTAACCAAGTGTTTAAGATAAAAATTTTAAAATCCGAAAGAATTTAACCCCTTCCCACACTTAAGATCTTGCAATGCCCTCATTTGCAAGAAATCAGTAACAATTTAAATTATTGAGGGTGATTTGTGTGAAAATGATTAAATTTTACCAAAGTTTCCAAACATATTTGTGTTTGCTTGCTGAATGATAAATGGTGCATATCATTTGTTCATTCCGTCTTGTTGTTATTTCACATATATTTTGCATCTTGTCGTCAAAATTAGTTGCTTTTGCTGAACTTAATGCCAGTCTTTGAAAATGCGTTGTTTTACCCTGTTGTGTACATAAGATAAACTGCAAACATATATACATATTTTTGAAGTTTGGTATATTAACCCACATTCAAAAATTATTAAAATCTAAGAATAAAAGTTAGAAAATTATAAAAACTATTACAATATTAAATAAGTATTAAACGTATCAACATTACAAATTACAAAATAAATAAAACTAAGTAGACTAGGGATGATACTGATACCAATAGGGGTTCCATGCATAACCATAGGTGCTATAGAATGCTTCGGCTGGGTTATACGTAGGATACGGTGGTTGAATCTCTATAGACCAGGGAGGGAATATGGGCTTTGGAGTAGGAATATAGTTTCTACCTATATGTTGGCAATAAGCTATGATTTGATTTTGATGAACTTGCCAATCTTCAAATGCTCTTTGTCTAGCATTTTCGTACTCCTGTGAAGCTATAAACCTTTGCATTTCTTGCATTTCATTTCCCCCTCCTACATTACCTTGCTGTTGGTTTCTCTCAACCTGTGGATGTCTAGCATGGTATCGTACTGCGGCGTTATTTCGCCTCTTCAAAACTTTCGCACCATGGTATACATTTAAACCTATAGTATCGCGGGGTTCTGGTTCTTCGACTAATAATCCCCCCCGACTTATATCCACACCGAGATATTCAGCAATCAAAGTAATAAAAATACCACCTCCTATTATGCTATGCGGTCTCATCCCCCTAACCATAGCTGATAAATAATAACCCACACAATAAGGTATACTTACAGCGCTTTGTGGGTCTCGAATACACATATGGTAAAACAAATCCTGTTCATTTACCTTTTCCTTGTTCTTACCTCTTTGTGTAATCGAATTAGCTAAAAACCTATGAATCACTCTTAATTCAGCTCTATCTATATCCAAATAAGAGTAATTTCCCCCTTTGAATCGGTGATGGCTTGTCATTTGACTCCATACACCATGTGTATCAAAATTTTCATCTATCTTTCTACCATTTAGTATCAACCCTCTACAATCGGCATATGCTAACTCCTCAGGCGTATATATACGTAAAGCCTGAGCCATGTCTAGTAAAGACATGTGGCGCATCGAACCTCCTAACAAAAATCTAATAAAAGATTGATCGGTTAAACTAGCTACCCGATCATTTAATTCTATACTACACAACAATTCTTCACACCATACTTTATATACAGGTCTACGCATGGTGAATAAACGTACCCAGTCATTAAAAGTAGAATTACCATACCTCTGTGCAAGTAATTCCCTAATTGGCCCGGCCAATTCTACAGCTTCTAATGGTCCCCATTCTATGACCCTAGGTACCTCAACAACTTTAGAATGAAGAGTATGCAAACCCCTTTGGTATTTTGGATAATCTATCCAAAGTCTGTCAAATCTCAGGTTCAGGTGCAAATCTTCCAAGTGCATATCAGAAAATGTCATGACTGGATGAGGTATATCTTGTTTATAGAAGTTATCCACCTCCTGTTGTTCCGCATTCTCAGCAGGAGCATTGCGAGCTTGGGGATGAAGATTCACCCCTTTCAGTCTGCAAAACACATCAAACACAATTTTTGTGCATCCAAATATGCATTAGTGTCAGCAAAATCATCAATCAAAATAATTACAATGACATGATCAATTTATATCAAACTTAAGCTCATTTTCATATTTTTATCAAATCTACACTTTTTCAAATAAGCATATACGAAAATGTTCGCCAAGTTCATAAGCATTTAACTCAAATAACATGTCAAAATAATCATTACTAGCAATTAAACAAGTTTCAAATGGCATTATCTTTCAAAAATCAAGTTCATGAATTTTAGACTTGAAAAAGTCCACTTTAATTCTCAAAATCATGTTTAGGCTCAAAGTTTGGATCATTTAACTACCTAAACATGTTACACTACTTAATTTAGCAACAATTCATGACAAAAATCGGCCATAACCTGTTTATATCAAAAAGCCCCAAATTTGCTCAAGAACACAAACCCTAGATTACTCAAAATTTGAAGTTTAAGGCTTCTAATCATGTTAAATAGCATCAATCTAGGTTATACAAGCATAATACATAAGCAATTTAAGCATAATTACACTAAAAAGCATCAAAATCAAATTGGGGAAAAAATTGTTCAAGAACACTAATTTTTGGATTAAATGGTGTTTAGGTGTAGAAATTTACCGTTTTTCTTGAGTAATTCCTTGATAGCATCCTTCTCAACATGATTTTAGTAAAAGATTTGATGATTAACGGTTAAAATTTATGATTTTGGGGGTGTTTTTGCGGGTTTTTTCGGCAGTATTTTCGCAGTTTTTTCTGTGTTGTGGGTTGGGGACTGATCAGTTCTGCGTTTATATTTTTTTTTTGGATTTTAGGAACTCCGCGAGTCGCGGTATATTACCCTTCAAACTCCGCGACTCGCGGAGTTTGTTTGTTTTTTTTTTTTTATAACATCTTATACTAATTAAAACAATTAAGTAATTAATTTTAAAATTTTGTTTCCCTTGTCATTTGGGACGAGGTCGTTTCGGATCGATGTCCTAGTCCGTCCTTCGACAAAATTTTAAAATTTGTCTTTTTGTAGCGATTATTTTAAAAGCTAAGATTTTTGGGTTTTTTAATGTTTTTGGCATACTTTAATTCAATATGATTAAAAATAATGATAATAAAAGTTCTCGTCCCTCCCTCGGGTAAAGCAATTTCGGTTCAAAGACCTAGTCTTCAACTCACGACGAATTTTAAAAATCATATTTTTAACTTAATGAGATAAAGTAAATTTTTGTTTTTAAATTCACACAACTTAAATATAAAATTCAAAATTAATATTAAAAATTCACACCAAACTTAAAATTTGAAATGCATAAAATTAAAAATTCATATTTTAAAAATTAAAAATTCACACCAAACTTAATTTAAAAATTCATATTATAAATTCACACCAAACTTATATTAATTTTTCAAATATTTACAATTTTAAAAATATTGTTTTTACAAAGTTTACAATATTAATTTAAGATTTAAATATTAATTTTAAAAACATGGTAAAAATAAAATTAAAAATCTTTTTGGCTTTTTATCCCACTTTAATCAATCAAATATTATCAAAAATATGTGCCCCTCTTTTCGGTAAAGTAATTTCGGTTCCAAGACCTAATTTAACTCATGACGAATTTTTTGAAATATTTTGGGTTGAATGATTAAAGATATTTATACCTTAAGAATAAACGTTAAATTTCGCAGTGATGTAATAAATTTTTGAATGATATCAATAATTTCGGTCGCCAAACCTAATTTTATTCAATACCAATTTAATACTTTATAGCGAACAAATTAGCGTTTATTATCAAAAGGTTAAAAATAAAAAATAAAAACTGTACAAACATACCTGTGAAATAGATTTCTTAGTTATATGATCTATCCCATTCATAAGATAGTCGGTTTAATTGGTTTTCCATGGCTACATAGGCGTAACCTCGAGCATTCAGTGTCTTTTCTTCTAAACATATGAACGGTCCGTCTCTGCATAAAGTAACAAATTCGGTATTTGAATAGGTTTGATTATTTGAACATTTACCTCCATGTGACCATTTTCCGCATTTGTGACATCTTTCAAGGTGTCGTGCTCTTCTTTTCGCTGCGGATTTTGATTTTCCTTTACCAAATTGTAACTTATTATCTTCGCATCTGGATTCTTTTCTAACTCCGTCCAATCTTTCTCTGATTACTGATACTATTTCACTCGGTAGTGTGTCATTATTACGTTTAGTGATCAAAGCGTGTAGCATTAGACCATGGTTTAGTTCACAGGCAGTCTTCATTTTATAAAAACCTAAAAAAATAAAAATTCAGAATGGGGGGAGAAGACTAGTTCTTTAGGGTCTGCTAGGGAAAGACCATTCGGGTTCCATTTTTGAGAACTACACGAAAACAGACAATCTAACTCTAACAGAAATACATATTATCCTTTAAAGACTTGATTCTCCCCACACTTAGTTAGCTGTGGTGTCGAAATTGTGATTAAATTCGTTGTCGACTTCCATCAGACTATCTATGTAGTGTTTAACTCTGTGACCATTAACTTTAAATTCAATCCCATTTGAATTTATTAATTCTATCGTTCCGTGTGGGAAAACTCTTTTGACTATGAATGGTCCAGACCATCTTGATTTCAATTTTCCAGGAAATAGCTTGAATCGTGAATTGAAAAGAAGAACTCTGTCTCCTTCTTTAAATTCTTTTGAACTTCTGATTCTTTTATCATGCCATTTCTTCGTTCTTTCTTTATAGATTAACGAATTTTTGTATGCTTCATGTCTTAATTCTTCTAATTCGTTTAGTTGACTTAATCGTAGACGCCCGGCTTCATGTAAATCAAGATTACATGTCTTCAAAGCCCAAAATGCTTTGTGTTCAATTTCTACTGGAAGATGACATGCTTTTCCATAAACAAGTCTAAAAGGTGTGGTTCCAATTGGAGTTTTGTAGGTTGTTCTAAAAGCCCAGAGTGCATCCTCCAATTTAATGGACCATTCCTTCGGATTTGATCCTACGGTTTTCTCTAGAATACGTTTTAAAACTCGGTTGGTATTTTCAACTTGTCCACTTGTTTGTGGATGATATGCGGTGGAGATTTTATGAGTTACTCCATATCTTTTAAGAACTTTCTCAAGTTGATTATTATAGAAATGAGTACCCCGATCACTTATTAAAGCTTTCGGTGTTCCAAACCTTGCAAAAATACGTTTTAAAAAGTTGACTACAACTCGTGCATCGTTAGTTGAGAGAGCTTGTGCTTCCGCCCATTTAGATACATAATCAATGGCTACGAGTATATATATATATATATATATATTATTATGAGATTTTGGAAATGGACCCATAAAGTTAATAACCCAAATGTCAAATACTTCACATACTTGTATGACATTTTGTGGCATTTCATCACGTTGACTTATTTTTCCGGCCCTTTGACAAGCATCACAGGATTTGCAAAGAAGGTGTGCGTCTTTGTAAATTGTAGGCCAATAGAATCCAGCATCATAAACTTTTCTTGCTGTTAGTTGAGGCCCATAATGCCCTCCTGTTGGTCCTGTGTGACAATGGTTTAATATTTTACTAGCTTCATCTCCAAATACACATCGGCGTATTATTCCATCGGGACAACTTTTAAACAGATGTGGATCTTCCCAAAAATAGTGTTTTATATCACTGAAGAATTTCTTTCGTCTTTGGTACGATAATCCTTTTTCAAGGAATCCACATACTAAATAGTTTGCATAGTCTGCAAACCATGGAATTTCTTTATAATCTATCTTCAATAGATATTCATCAGGAAAGTTGTCTTGTATGGCTGATTCATTTAGAACTTCTAATTCGGGATTTTCAAGAAGAGAAAGATGATCAGCGGCGAGATTTTCTGCTCCTCTTTTATCTCGGATTTCAATATCAAACTCTTGTAAGAGTAAGATCCAACGGATTAATCTTGGTTTAGCATCTTGTTTCGAAAATAGGTATCTAAGAGCAGAATGGTCGGTATAAACCACCGTTTTTGCTAGAACGAGATATGATCGAAATTTATCAAAAGAAAAGACAATAGCAAGGAGTTCTTTTTCAGTAGTTGTATAGTTCGTTTGTGCTCCTTGTAACGTCTTACTAGCATAATATATAGGTTGAAATCGTTTTTCAATCCTTTGTCCTAAAACGGCTCCCATTGCAAAATCACTTGCATCGCACATTAGTTCAAATGGTAGATTCCAATTTGGTGTTATCACGATCGGCGCATTAGTGAGTTTCTCTTTAAGAATATTAAAAGATTTGATACACTCATCGGAAAAGATGAATGGAGCATCCTTTTCTAGGAGTTTATTCATAGGAGTGGCAATTTTAGAAAAATCTTTTATGAAACGTCGGTAAAAACCGGCATGCCCTAGAAAACTCCTAACTCCTCTAACATTAGTGGGATGTGAAAGTTTAGCAATTACATCTACTTTAGCTCTATCCACTTCAATTCCTTCTTTTGAAATTTTATGACCAAGAACGATGCCTTCTTTAACCATGAAATGGCATTTCTCCCAATTAAGTACAAGATTTGATTGTTCGCATCTAATAAGCATTCGTTCCAGATTAACTAGACATGATTCAAATGTATCACCGAAGACTGAAAAGTCATCCATGAAAACTTCCATGCATTCTTCTATCATGTCATGAAAAATCGCCATCATACACCTTTGAAAGGTTGCAGGGGCGTTACAAAGTCCAAATGGCATGCGTTTGTAAGCAAAAGTACCATAAGGGCACGTGAATGTGGTTTTCTCTTGATCTTCGGGTGCTATTGGAATTTGAAAATATCCGGAAAATCCATCTAGAAAACAATAGTAACTATTTCCGGCTAATCTTTCCAACATTTGATCTATGAAAGGTAAGGGAAAGTGATCTTTTCTGGTGGCGTCATTTAATTTTCTATAATCAATACATACACGCCATCCTGTTACAGTCCTAGTAGGAATAAGCTCATTTTTCTCATTTGTAATGACAGTCATGCCACCCTTCTTAGGTACGCATTGAACTGGGCTTACCCATGGACTATCAGAAATTGGATAAATTAGACCTGCATCTAGCAGTTTAATAATCTATTTCTTAACTACATCTTGCATATTAGGATTTAGTCTTCGTTGGCGTTGCACATACGTTTTATGACCTTCTTCCATAAGGATTTTATGTGTGCAATACGAAGGACTTATTCCTTTAATATCATGAATCTTCCATGCAATGGCTGGTTTATGAGCTTTCAACACAGAAATGAGTTGTGATTTCTCATTTTCAGTAAGAGAAGACGATATTATTACAGGTAATTCAGATTCACCATGTAAATAAGCGTATTCCAAATGGTTTGGAAGTGGCTTTAACTCTAATTTCGGAGGTTTTACTGTGATGACCCGGAAATTTCGACTAAATTTAAACTTAATCTTAAATGATTAATGATTTCGACATGATAAGCAAAGCCTATGAAGTTGAATCTCAAAATTTTTGAACTATTCAAGTACCCTTCGGTTGTTCTCAACGATTCGCGAACCATTATATGTAAATAGATACATACATATACTATAACTTGAAAACGTAATAAAGTTTTAATTGCATGATACCGTACATTAAACTTATTGGTTTATATATCTATTTGAAAACTTATAATTTCAAGTTATTTAGTAAACGATAGTAACATTCGATTATTGATTCAATTGATATTTAGATAAGTTAACTAAAACGTTTAAGATGAATCCGTAAAACACTAATTTGCTACAGTATTTTCGAATTGCTACAGTACCCGAAAAGCTACAGTGTTTTTGAAAATCACTATTTGCTACAGTAACTTTGCTACAGTAAAACACTATTTTAAAATGTATTTTAACAAATAGCGAGACGATAATTTATAGAAGTAAATGACCAAAACACTCAAATGTATAAGTTATAATTCGAGTGATATAATTTATGGATAAGTTAAGGCTATATTTTGACTAAGGTACGTGCCCCAAAATGTAATGTACAAGTTTTCTCAATGTACGAAAGGACGTTCGAAAAATCGGAACCGGGACATAAGTCGAGTGACGACGTACGACTTATCGGAACAAAAATTACAAGTTAACTATGCACGTGAATTTAATATAATATATAATTAATTATATAAATTAAATATATTATATTTATATTTATAATTAAAAAATATGTCGACAAACTGGAAGTTAAAAGATCATGAGCTGGAAATCTATCCCATGCGATCGCATGGGAAATGGTCTTGGAGGCCATGCGATCGCATGGCAGCCTGGTCCAGGCCACATCTATAAAACCCGATGTTTTCTGCTTCTGATTTTATTATTACTCCGTATTATTTATTATTATTATTATTATTATTATTATTATTATTATTATTATTATTATTATTATTAATAATAAGATTATTATTAATCTTATTATTTTTATTATTAGTGTTATTATTTTTGTGATACAAAAATAATAATGTACATAAAATATTACGACGGAGTGCTGTCCAAGTAATTTTCAAAACGAATTTCCGAGCGAGCTAGAGCTAAGGAAAATATGGGTTATTACCAAGGAAATTATGGGTAATGTTCGGGGGTATTTTTGTGAATCAAACCTCGTGTTTATCATCTCCGATGCGTCTACGTGCTTTCCTGCAATATTGTATATCAATATTAAACAGTGAGTTTCATATGATCCCTTTTACCCTTTACATTTTTGGGCTGAGAATACATGCAAATGCTTTAATAACTGTTTTACAATAATTATAAAGTGTGAGTTTCATATGATCCCTTTTACCCTTTACATTTTTGGGCTGAGAATACATGCAAATGCTTTAATAACTGTTTTACAATAATTATAAAGTGTGAGTTTCATATGATCTCTTTTACCCTTTACATTTTTGGGCTGAGAATACATGCAAATGCTTTAATAACTGTTTTACAATAATTATAAAGTGTGAGTTTCATAAGATCCCTTTTACTCTCTACATTTTTGGGCTGAGAATACATGTAAATGCTTTATAAACCGATATACAATATTTATATGCGTGAGTTTCATTTGCTCCCTTTTTAATTGCTTTTGCAATCTATATTTTTGGGCTGAGAATACATGCACTTTATTTTAAACACAATGGACACAAGTACATACTAAATTCTATACTGAGTTTGAACCGAAAATCCCTTAGCTTTGGTAACTGTTAACTGCCAGTTATAAGAACTGGTGGGCGCGAGTAGTAGTATATGGATCCATAGGGTTTGACATCCCCGTCTGTTCCAGGTATAGAAAGAAACTCTAGCCTGAACTATAAAATAGACGTACGCTATTTGAAGTTAGTACACGTTGGATTGCGTGTATTGTACATGTTGGTTGCATGTTAAACGAGGGGTACTTATTATAAACGTTAAGGCTTGGTTACCAGGGTGCTCAACTTTGTAGAACCAATTAATAAACGTTTCGGATGAAACAACTGAAATCTTGTGGTCCACCTTTTATGTAAAACCTATTGATAAACGTTTTGAATGAAAACAACTGGAACCTTGTGGTTTACTTTTATATACAGATGATGTGAAACATTAACTCACAAACCTGATAAACGTTTTGGATAAAACAACTGAAATCTTGTGATCAACCTTTACATACAGATGATTGGAAATGTTAAAACATATTGATAAACGTTTTGAATAAAACAACTGAACTTTTGTAATCCACATTGATATACTGATTATGTGTAATATTAAAACTATGAACTCACCAACCTTTGTGTTGACACTTGAAGCATGTTTATTCTCAGGTTTCTAGAAGTCTTCCGCTGTTTGCTTATATGATAGACAAGCTATGTGCATGGAGTCTTATATGGCATATTTTTCAAGAAAATGTTGCATTCACCAATTCATCATCATGTACCTTATTTTGACTGCATTGTCAACGGAAGTACTATTGTAAACTATTATATACGGTGATTGTCTATATGCAGAAATCATCAGATGTCGAAAACCTTTGATTTAAATATTCATTTATGGTATGCCTTTTCAAAAGAATGCAATGTTTACAAAACGTATCATATAGAGGTCAAATACCTCGCAATGAAATCAATGAATGACGTGTTCGTCCAAAGGGATTTGGACGGGCCGTCACATTCTTCTATCAATGATTTGTATCGATATCTGTTTTCTTCTTTTAGCATTTAAATTTCTTCTGTTGTTGGTTCATATCCATTATGTAGCGACCCCGACAAATCGTCAAGTGACGGCGTCGTCTACGTATGGTCCCATTACATGGTTATAAGTATTTATAACAAAGTTTGACCGAAAATATGTCGCATACATTTCATAAAGGATGTTTCAATGTTTACAAAAGTAATTCCCAAGACAAGTACATAACAAAAGTTATTGTTCATATGAAACACGTGCGACATAGTTTAAAATAGCCAAAAAGACGCTCCACGTATGCAAGTATACTCGACATCCAATGCAAGTATCAAAAAGTATGTGCGGAAGCATGTATCATCTAAGTTCAAGGACCTGAGAAAAACATAGAGAATCTGTCAACGAAAACGCTGGTGAAATCATAGGTTTAAATAAGTAAATGAGTAAAAGCAAGCTGAACCACAAGAGTTGCAATATTGATAAAGTCATAGTACATTCTAAAAGTTAATATTCACGAGCACCCAATTATCAAAGCTTAACATTCCGTCCGTTGAATACCCCATAAATTAGTGCTAGAACAACACTGTTTCCCGAAAATATATTTCATCCGTAGACGGTAGCGAACCGTCAAAGATGAGGGTTGTCAACCCATATGGCCATATAACATAAGTTCTCGCTTACACCATCTGATGTAACTAATGATAATCGGATTGAGGATTTTCGTTCTAAACTCGTATGTAGAATGTTTGTTTTCCCGTTCTTGTGTTCACTTAGTTCAAAAGAATCGTTTATGTTTTCTCATCCCAAAAGTAAGTTTAAAAGAGTAAAAGTGGGACTATGATCTCACCTTGTATGCACGAACCAAAAAGTACTTCGACAAGTAACGTGTGCAAAGAACAATGCTAGTCTTGACCTAAACAAATAGGTTGTATCAATAACGATAGTCACGAAGGGTCAAAGATGTTCAATTAGTCCTATGGCTCGTTACGACTCGATTATATTAGCATGTGAATCAACTAGTCAAGTTTCATGCAAGATACAAGTAAATAATCATGTTAGAAAGGTTGTATAAGTATTTGGTTAAGTTTGACAAAAAGTCAAACTTGGTCGGGTCAAAGTCAACGGAAAAGTCAACATGGTCGGGTCGGGTCTCGGACAAATTTTCTATGCTAGTTATTCATATATAAGCATTTTAAAACAAGTTACATGTAAATTGGAGGTCTAGAACATGCCAAACATTTTTCGTCAAAAGGTCAAGCAAACAGCCAGTTTTAGGCAAACGGGACGGCGTCCCATATAGCTGGACGGCGTCCAGGTTTTAAGGTTGGGACGGCGTCCTGAGAAGCTAGACGGCGTCCAGATTCAAAAGGTGGGACGGCGTCCCCAGTATCTGGACGGCGTCCTGATCGGTTTCCAGGCCCTGTTTGCTGTATTTCCTAAGTGCACGAACCAAAACACAAACCAACACATTTCATGACCCGCAAACAATCAAGATATGTATCTTATATCATCGGAAAGGTAATTTGACAAGGAACATAACTAAGCACTTTTCATTAATCAAAATTCCACTTACAACTACCAAAAACCGCCATCAATGTTCCTCATTCAATGCATACAAGTCATAAATGCCATTTAATGATTCGGTAACCAAATTACATGAACAATATGCCGTTTCGAAGGTAATTAAGCATACAACACAACCTAACACTTACAACTAACATTCCATGTCATTCAAATCATTAAAAGTCCATTTTAAGTTCGTGAAACCTTAACCTAAATTCACCAAATTTCATAATCAAGTTTAGGAGGTTTCATTAATCAAACTATACATCATAATGAAGCTAGTAACACTAGAAACACAATTAAAACATGCACTTTAACAATCTAACAACATTTGATCATCCAAAATCAAGGATTTAGCAAGTAATTTTCATATTGAGCTAGTTACACCAAAAACAACGAATCGAGCATACAAATTACATACACGACATCACAATGAGCCATAGACGCTAATTAACAACTTTATAAGTCAAGAACACGAATTTAAAGAAATCTAGTGTTTTAGAAATGTTACCCAAATGAGATGAAGTTGGTACCAAAACGAAGAGGAAGTTGTAAGGAGCTCAAATATGTAATTTGTTTCGCAAAATACCCGCTAGATCATAAATGGATGATGAATCTTTGTGTTTGGAGTTAGAGAGAAAATGGAGGAAGTAATAAAATGGAGGAGGTGATAATGAAAGGGTGGAAAGGGTTTGACCCTTTGACCTAGTCAAAGGTTTGAACCTTTGGCAAGTTTGGTCCCTCAACTTTAAACCGGGTGCGGGAATTACCTAAACGAGATAATTCAGCGCATTTTAACGGGATGTGTTATAAACATATAACGGAACTTAAATAGTTAAACGGAAAAGTGAACGAAAAAAGGCGGGATGTTACATTACCTACACCTTAAAAGAAATTTCGTCCCGAAATTTAGGTAGGCGTAGTAGTCGTTGTTTCTTCCACGGAATCTGACGTTTCCGGGACCGGGAATAGATGAGGGTGTTTCTTTCGCATTTGATCTTCTCTTTCCCAAGTAAACTCGGGTCCCCTTTTGGCGTTCCATCGGACCTTAACAATCAGGATCCGGCTTTGTTTTAATTCCTTCTCGACGTAGTCCACAATTTCAACCGGTTCCTCCACAAAATGGAGTTTGTCATTAATAGTAAGTTCCTCGAGAGGGACGACGATATCGGGCTCAGCGAGACACTTCTTCAAGTTAGATACATGAAAAGTAGGATGGACGGAGCTTAGTTGAGGCAGAAGATCCAAACGATACGCAACGGTTCCAACACGTTCTAAGATTTCGAAAGGACCAACGTACCGCGGATTTAGTTTCCCACATTTCCCAAAACGGATGACACCTTTCCAAGGTGCGACTTTTAACATGACGCGGTCACCGACTTGAAATTCGAGGTCTTTGCGTCTTTTGTCGGTATAGCATTTTTGACGACTCCGGGCCGTCCGAAGCCTATCTCGGATTTGAAGAATCTTCTCGGTGGTTTCGTGAATGAGGTCGGGCCCGGAAATTTGCACGTCACCCACTTCGGCCCAACAAAGAGGAGAGCGACATTTTCGGCCATATAATGCTTCAAAAGGTGCGGCCTTAATACTCGCGTGATAACTACTGTTATATGAGAACTCGGCGAGGGGTAAGTGCTTGTCCCAAGCTTTTCCAAAATCAACAACGCAAGCTCGTAACATATCCTCCAATGTTTGTATGGTACGTTCACTTTGTCCATCGGTTTGGGGATGATATGCGGTACTCATGTCTAAAGGCGTCCCCAACGCTTCTTGTAACGTACGCCAAAATCTAGAGACGAAACGACCATCTCGGTCGGAGATAATCGATAAAGGTACACCGTGTCGGGCTACAATCTCCTTAACGTAAAGTCGTGCAAGTTTCTCCATTTTGTCGGTTTCTTTCATGGCAAGAAAGTGCGCGGATTTAGTGAGGCGGTCAACAATGACCCAAATAGTATCATAACCGCCCGACGTTTTCGGTAGTTTGGTGATAAAATCCATTGTGATCCTTTCCCACTTCCATTGCGGGATCTCGGGTTGTTGAAGTAACCCGGACGGTCTTTGGTGTTCGGCTTTGACCTTAGCGCAAGTCAAACATTTGGCAACGTAAGTAGCGACTTCCTTTTTGATGTTCAGCCACCAATATCGTTCTTTAAGGTCGTGGTACATCTTATTGGCGCCGGGATGAATCGAGTATCTCGATTTGTGGGCTTCGTCTAGGATGAGGTTTCGTAAGTCGCCATATCTAGGCACCCAAATTCTTCCGGCGTAATATCGAAGTCCGGTCTCCTTAACTTCGAATCGGGAGACGAGAATGTTTAAAAGTTCGCGTGCGATGTTGTTGTCCTTAAGAGCTTCATCTTGGGCTACCCGAATTTGGCTATTAAGGTTGGAGTGGATGGTGATATTCAAAGCTCGGACACGAAGAGGCACAGCTCTTTCCTTTCGACTTAAGGCATCGGCCACTACATTTGCCTTCCCGGGGTGGTAACGAAGCTCGCAATTATAATCGTTCAAGGTCTCAATCCACCTTCGTTGTCTCATGTTTAGTTGCTTTTGATCGAAGATATGTTGGAGACTTTTGTGATCGGTAAAGATAATACTCTTGGTACCAAGAAGATGATGTCTCCATAGCTTAAGTGCAAAGATGACGGCACCGAGTTCAAGATCATGTGTCGTGTAGTTTCGTTCGTGGACTTTGAGTTGTCGAGAGGCATAAGCAATGACTTTCTTTCGTTGCATTAATACGCATCCATAACCGTTTTTCGAGGCATCACAATATACAACAAAATCATCATTGCCTTCGGGAAGTGACAAGATAGGAGCGGTGGTTAGCTTAGTTTTCAAGATTTGAAAAGCGGTTTCTTGTTCGGATGTCCAAACGAATTTTCGTTCCTTGTGAGTTAACGCGGTTAAAGGACGAGCGATTAGGGAGAAATCCTTGATGAATTTACGATAGTATCCGGCGAGACCCAAGAATTGACGAATTTGAGTAGGAGTAGTAGGAGTCTCCCATTTACTAATGGCTTCGATTTTTGCGGGATCGACTTTAATGCCTTGATCACTTACAACATGACCAAGAAATTGAACTTCCTTTAACCAAAATTCACACTTGGAGAACTTGGCATATAGTTGCTCTTTTCTCAAGAGCTCGAGCACGAGTCGGAGATGTTCTTTGTGTTCCTCTTCGTTTTTAGAATAGATCAAAATATCATCGATGAACACGATAACGAATTTGTCGAGGTAAGGTTTGCACACGCGGTTCATGAGATCCATGAACACCGCCGGTGCGTTAGTGAGACCGAAAGGCATGACAAGGAATTCATAACTACCATAACGAGTCCGGAAAGCGGTTTTGGAGACATCTTCCCCTTTAACCCTTAGTTGATGATAACCCGAACGGAGATCGATTTTTGAGTATACACGAGAACCTTGTAGTTGATCAAAAAGGTCATCAATGCGAGGAAGAGGATATCGGTTCTTAACCGTCAATTTGTTTAGTTCACGATAATCAATGCACATTCGTAGGGATCCGTCTTTCTTCTTGACGAACAAAATCGGAGCGCCCCATGGTGAATGGCTAGGTTGAATGAAACCACGGTCAAGTAACTCTTGGATTTGACTTTGTAATTCTTGTAATTCGGATGGAGCGAGTCTATACGGTGCACGCGCTACGGGTGCGGCTCCTGGAATAAGATCGATTTGAAATTCAACCGGTCGATGAGGTGGAAGACCCGGTAATTCGTCGGGAAATACATCGGAAAAGTCACTAACAATTGGCACATCTTCGATACGCTTTTCGTCGGCCTCGACTTTCTTAACGTGAGCAAGAATCGCGAAACAACCCTTGCGAAGTAGCTTTCGAACTTTAAGGCACGAAACGAGATTGAGTCCGGTGCAATTTTTGTCGCCATAGACAATCAATGGTTCACCATTCTCGATAGGAATTCGGATTGCGTGAAGATCGCAAAGAATGTGAGATTTATTTTTGACCATCCAATTCATACCGATTATTACATCAAAACTCCCTAATTCCATGGGTATCAAGTCAATTTCAAATTCCTTACCCAAAATGTTCAAAGTACACCCCCGGTAATATGTGTCGGCACTTAAGAGTTTTCCGTCGGCCACTTCGATGGAATAAGTAGTATCTAAAGGGTGTGGTGGAGTGCAAAGGGTAGGAGCCAAAGTCTTGGACACAAAACATTTATCGGCACCCGAATCGAATAAGCAAGTAACATAAGAGTTGTTGAGAAGAAACGTACCCGTGACTAGTTCATTGTCATCTCGGGCTTCCTCGGTGTTGATGTTAAAGGCTCGACCTCGGTTGTTGGGGTTGACTTTCTTTTTCGGGCATTCGTTCTTATAATGGCCCGTTTGGCCACATTCGTAACAAGTGACCGTTTTTGGAGGATTGGGCCCCTTTCGAGCGACGGGGGCGGTGCTTGTGCAATTGTTGGCCCTATGACCAACTCCTTGGCAACGGTGACAAATTAGCTTGTTACATTCGCCGTAATGATTTTTGTGGCACTTGTTGCACAAAGGTAAGTTTCCGACATAACCCTTCTTGCCGTCGTTGTTGAAGGGCTTTTTGGTGAAGGTGTTGTTGTTGTAGTTAGTTGATGGAGTGGCTTCCCATTTCCTTTTGTTGCCACCCGACTTGTCCTCGGCCTTAGGAGCCGGTACTACGATTTCGTCAACCGTTTCAATTAATTGGCGAGCCATGTTCATAGCGGCTTGATGAGTAGTGGGTTTGGATGACATCACCCCTTGTTTGATGCTTTTTGGAAGACCGAGCATGTAGAGCTCAATCCTTTGAGATTCGGGGTTAACAAGATTAGGACACATCAAGGATAGTTCGGCGAAGCGTTGATTATAAGCTTTAAGATCGTTTCCGACCGCTTTCAAAGCTCTTAGTTCTTCCTCAAGCTTTCGGGTTTCTTCGTGCGGAAAATATTCAACAATCATCTTTTCCTTTAGATCGGCCCAAGAGAGGGCATGAGCTTCATCGGTACCCACCGATTGAACATAGGTGTTCCACCATGTTAGAGCAATTCCGGAGAAAGTGTGGGTGGAGTATTTGACCTTGTCTTGATCCCGACAACCGCTTATGCTAAAGACGGCCTCGGTTTGTTCAAACCAACGAGTAAGCACAACCGGTCCCCCGGTTCCATCATAAGTGTGAGGTTTGCACCCCATGAAAGCTTTGTAGGAGCACCCTTCGCTAGAGTTACCGGCTCCTTGGTTATTGTTGTTGTGGTTGGTGTTATTGTTGTTATTAGACGAGTGACCGGCCATGGCCGCATCTACGGCGGTAGCTATCATCCGTTCGAGAGCTTGTTCGGGAGTTTCATTGCGGCGTACACGACGAGGAGCCATTGTTCCTTCAAAACAAAAGAATACCGTTGGTTAGTATTCTAAATAATACTAACCGTGATATGGAATAAAGATAGAGAGAAAATTTTCCTTGACCCGCCTTAAATTCTTTATGTCATAATGTCGGTATGTTCATATGAGTCACCGTAATATAATTTCCGGGAATTATATTACCCTAATTCATATGTGCATTCGACATTACATCATATAGTCAAGGTGGCGTGTCAATTAAATTATATAACGCAAGGTTTAGATAGAATAAGAGTAGATATGAGTAGAAGAGTTAGAGTATAAATGCACAATTTGTCAAGTAATTCCTATGTCAAGTCTATATGCCGGTTGTAGTCTAGACTCACCAATGTACCCTATGACTCGGGGTTGACACCAATGAACTCTAAATCCCTACAACCAAAGCTCTGATACCACTTGTAGCGACCCCGACAAATCGTCAAGTGACGGCGTCGTCTACGTATGGTCCCATTACATGGTTATAAGTATTTATAACAAAGTTTGACCGAAAATATGTCGCATACATTTCATAAAGGATGTTTCAATGTTTACAAAAGTAATTCCCAAGACAAGTACATAACAAAAGTTATTGTTCATATGAAACACGTGCGACATAGTTTAAAATAGCCAAAAAGACGCTCCACGTATGCAAGTATACTCGACATCCAATGCAAGTATCAAAAAGTATGTGCGGAAGCATGTATCATCTAAGTTCAAGGACCTGAGAAAAACATAGAGAATCTGTCAACGAAAACGCTGGTGAAATCATAGGTTTAAATAAGTAAATGAGTAAAAGCAAGCTGAACCACAAGAGTTGCAATATTGATAAAGTCATAGTACATTCTAAAAGTTAATATTCACGAGCACCCAATTATCAAAGCTTAACATTCCGTCCGTTGAATACCCCATAAATTAGTGCTAGAACAACACTGTTTCCCGAAAATATATTTCATCCGTAGACGGTAGCGAACCGTCAAAGATGAGGGTTGTCAACCCATATGGCCATATAACATAAGTTCTTGCTTACACCATCTGATGTAACTAATGATAATCGGATTGAGGATTTTCGTTCTAAACTCGTATGTAGAATGTTTGTTTTCCCGTTCTTGTGTTTACTTAGTTCAAAAGAATCGTTTATGTTTTCTCATCCCAAAAGTAAGTTTAAAAGAGTAAAAGTGGGACTATGATCTCACCTTGTATGCACGAACCAAAAAGTACTTCGACAAGTAACGTGTGCAAAGAACAATGCTAGTCTTGACCTAAACAAATAGGTTGTATCAATAACGATAGTCACGAAGGGTCAAAGATGTTCAATTAGTCCTATGGCTCGTTACGACTCGATTATATTAGCATGTGAATCAACTAGTCAAGTTTCATGCAAGATACAAGTAAATAATCATGTTAGAAAGGTTGTATAAGTATTTGGTTAAGTTTGACAAAAAGTCAAACTTGGTCGGGTCAAAGTCAACGGAAAAGTCAACATGGTCGGGTCGGGTCTCGGACAAATTTTCTATGCTAGTTATTCATATATAAGCATTTTAAAACAAGTTACATGTAAATTGGAGGTCTAGAACATGCCAAACATTTTTCGTCAAAAGGTCAAGCAAACAGCCAGTTTTAGGCAAACGGGACGGCGTCCCATATAGCTGGACGGCGTCCAGGTTTTAAGGTTGGGACGGCGTCCTGAGAAGCTAGACGGCGTCCAGATTCAAAAGGTGGGACGGCGTCCTGAGAAGCTAGACGGCGTCCAGATTCAAAAGGTGGGACGGCGTCCCCAGTATCTGGACGGCGTCCTGATCGGTTTCCAGGCCCTGTTTGCTGTATTTCCTAAGTGCACGAACCAAAACACAAACCAACACATTTCATGACCCGCAAACAATCAAGATATGTATCTTATATCATCGGAAAGGTAATTTGACAAGGAACATAACTAAGCACTTTTCATTAATCAAAATTCCACTTACAACTACCAAAAACCGCCATCAATGTTCCTCATTCAATGCATACAAGTCATAAATGCCATTTAATGATTCGGTAACCAAATTACATGAACAATATGCCGTTTCAAAGGTAATTAAGCATACAACACAACCTAACACTTACAACTAACATTCCATGTCATTCAAATCATTAAAAGTCCATTTTAAGTTCGTGAAACCTTAACCTAAATTCACCAAATTTCATAATCAAGTTTAGGAGGTTTCATTAATCAAACTATACATCATAATGAAGCTAGTAACACTAGAAACACAATTAAAACATGCACTTTAACAATCTAACAACATTTGATCATCCAAAATCAAGGATTTAGCAAGTAATTTTCATATTGAGCTAGTTACACCAAAAACAACGAATCGAGCATACAAATTACATACACGACATCACAATGAGCCATAGACGCTAATTAACAACTTTATAAGTCAAGAACACGAATTTAAAGAAATCTAGTGTTTTAGAAATGAAACCCAAATGAGATGAAGTTGGTACCAAAACGAAGAGGAAGTTGTAAGGAGCTCAAATATGTAATTTGTTTCGCAAAATACCCGCTAGATCATAAATGGATGATGAATCTTTGTGTTTGGAGTTAGAGAGAAAATGGAGGAAGTAATAAAATGGAGGAGGTGATAATGAAAGGGTGGAAAGGGTTTGACCCTTTGACCTAGTCAAAGGTTTGAACCTTTGGCAAGTTTGGTCCCTCAACTTTAAACCGGGTGCGGGAATTACCTAAACGAGATAATTCAGCGCATTTTAACGGGATGTGTTATAAACATATAACGGAACTTAAATAGTTAAACGGAAAAGTGAACGGAAAAAGGCGGGATGTTACACATTAGTTATAAGTGTAGCTAACATTTCAGCTTCATCAATTGGTTCATTACCTTCTCCTAAAGAACATTCTCCTGTTCCTTATAATTCTGGAAATTCTTCTAATAATTCTGCATGTGCATCTATAGTTTGAATATAATAACATGTATCATCTGCAGATTGTGGTTGTTGCGTTGCTCTATCAACTGAAAAGGTAACACTCTCGTCCTCTATACTTAAGGTCAATTTCTTACCGAACACGTCTATCATTGCTTTAGCCGTGTTTAAGAATGGTCTTCCTAGTATGAGAGGAACTTGAGAATCTTCTTCCATGTCCAGAACAACAAAATCTACTGGAAATACTAAAGTACCAACTTTAACTAGCATGTTCTCCATTATCCCTCTAGGATATTTTATTGATCTATCGGCTAGTTGTATGCTTATTCTGGTTGGTTTCAATTCTCCAAGGTCGAGTTTAGCGTATAGTGAATATGGCATTAGATTTATACTAGCACCTAAGTCTGCCAATGCTTCTATTGAACTAAAACTACCCAGAAAACATGGAATTGTGAAACTTCCTGGATCAGATAATTTTTCTGGTATCTTATTCAACAGCACTGCTGAACAATTAGCATTCATAGTAACAGCCGAGAGTTCTTCCATTTTCTTTCTATTTGAGATTAGATCTTTCAAGAATTTAGCATATCTAGGCATTCCTGAAATTACATCAATGAAAAGAAGATTTACATTTATCTGTTTAAACATATCCAAGAATTTGGATTGCTCGGCTTCAAGTTTCTCTTTCTTCATTTTACTCGGGTAAGGAAGTGGTGGTTGGTATGTTTTAACATAAGGTTTAGCCTTAACTGTGTTATCTTCATTAACCTTTTCAACTACCGGTTCTTTTTCCTTATCTTGATCAGGTTGTGGTTCTTGTGGAGTAGGAATAGCTTCATCAGAAGTTACAGGTATTTCAGGTGGTTTAAGTGTTGTACCACTTCTTGTGGTAATAGCTTTAGCTGTTTCATTCCGGGAGTTAGCATTTGTATCACTAGGTAGACTTCCCGGTTTTCTTTCACCTATTAACCTTGCTAGGTTACTTACTTCTTGTTCCAGATTTTGAATAGAAGCTTGTTGATTTCTAAATGCTTGAGCATTTTGTTCATTGGTTTGTTTTTGAGATGTGAAAAACTGCGTTTGAGTTTCAACTAGCTTCGTCATCATATCTTCTAAATTCGGCTTTTTATCATCGGTTTGTTGTGGTGGTTTGTTTTGAAAATTAGGTCTTTGCTGATTGTAATTATTATTGGATACTTGTTGATTGCTAGGACCTTGTTGGTTGTTGTATGGAATATTTCTGTTATAATTCTGGTTTTGATTGTAAATCGGTCTTGGCGGTTGATAATTATTCTGATAATTATTTCCAGGTCTTTGGTTTATGTATGAAATATTCTCTCTTTGTTCCATTGTTAATTCAATACTGAGACAATCTTTTGTCAAATGTGGTCCTCCACACTGCTCACAACTAATTCGTATTGAGTGAATATCTTTAGTCATCTTTTCCATTCATCTCTCAACAGCATCTATCTTTGCGGAAATGGAATCTAAGTCATGGCTAGAATCGCCTCTAGCTGCTTTAGATGATCTAACGATATCTTTTTCTTGGTGCCACTCATGTGAGTGGGAAGCAGTGTTATCAATAATTTTGTAAGCATCAGTTTCGGTTTTCTTCATAATAGAACCACCAGCTGCTATATCTATGTCTTTTCTTGTAGTGATGTCGCATCCTTGGTAGAATATTTGTACTATTTGACAGGTGTCTAAACCATGTTGCGGACATCCTCTTAATAACTTTCCAAATCTTGTCCACACCTCATATAGAGTTTCATTCGGTTTCTGTGTGAACGTAACAATTTCTGCTTGAAGTCTTACGGCTTTAGATGCCGGAAAGAATTGTTTAAGAAATTTTTCAACTAAAACGTCCCATGTATCAATCGCCCCTTCAGGTAACGATTCCAACCAATCTTTGGCTTCTCCCTTTAAAGTCCAGGGAAATAACATGAGATATATCTGTTCATCCTCAACTTCTCTTATTTTAAATAGTGTGCATATCCTATTAAAGGTACGTAGATGTTCATTTGGATCTTCCTTCGGCGCACCACTAAATTGGCATTGATTAGTCACCATGTGTAGAATTTGTCCTTTGATTTCATAATCTGGCGCATTAATGTCTGGATGAGTAATTGCGTGACCTTGGCCAGTGCGTTTAGCTCTCATTCGGTCTTCCATACTTAAAGGTTCCAGATTCTCCATAATTGAATTTGTTGAATCGGAATCACTAGAGGATTCTGATTTAATGGTTCGTTCCTCAACAATCTCTGTTTGAATGATTGGTGGTTCCGGAGGAAAGTTTAGTGGTTCAGGATCTATGAATCGTCCCTGAATATTCTCCGGATTCTCAATTGTGAGGTCGGGTTCAAAAAATGGATTATCGGAAATTTGAACTGGAGTACTTGGTCGACTGGATGACGATTCTAAAGAAAAATCAACGGCGGTAATATTTGCTAAATGTCTTGATCTAGTTACAGGTGGTGAACGTACAAAAGGTGGTGAACGTCTTGCTCGGTGCATTCACTGAATATCCTATTAGTTTTTAAAAGGAAAGAAAAATTATAATAAGTTATCCAATCAATAGACTTTTCTGATTTTGCCCACGTTTCGAATAGCCAAAAGATGCAGCAGAGGGGCAGGATTCGTTTGGTCTCAATATAATTGAGGACTGTTTGGCTCCAATAACCCGGTCCACGTACAAATCCAACTATTACTACGAACCAGAAAATTTTGATGTCTATCAATTTAACCACTTAAAATAAATTTTCGTAATTTTAAGAAATTTAGATAAGAAGTAGAATAAAAATCTATGTCCTAAAACTAGAATAGCGAGAAATAAGAAAGAAAAAGAGCGTGTCGAAAAAGGTCGAAAAAGAAAAATGGTTGAAAAATAAAAGGTGACGGAAAAATAAAAGAAACTTATAAAACCTAAAAACACTTGACTAACCTAACCTTATTACTACAACTAACTTAAAATTATAATCGCAAATTGAGATTACTAATTGGAATGATAATTGATACATAGGTAAAAGTCGTCTAAAAATATTAAAGCTTACAAGAAAAACTAAATCCCAAATGGAAATAACTTAAAAAGAAACTAAAATTTAAAAAGACGTCTCAAAATTCTAAAGTACCTAAATCTTAGTCTAAAGAAAAAGCACTTAAGGAATTCTACGGCAAAGCCTAAAAATCTAGAAGTAAAAATAACTATGGCAAAAACTAAGTTTAAAACTAAATATGAGCGAAAAATACAAAAGTTACGCTAAAACGATTAAAAAGGGACAAAATATAAAAATATACAAAAAATTGTAAAAAATTACAAATTTTATAAAAATATTATTTTTATATTAATTATTTATTAAAACTATTAATTTTATATTTTAATTAAACTAATTTAACTAAATAAAACAAATTAAATAAAAAGAAACTTTAAAATAAAACTAATTATAATAATAATAATTATTTAGGGTTAATAATAATAATAATAATTAATAATTACTCCGTAATTAAATGCAGATTAGGGTTTCTGTCGGTGTCAGGGTAGCTCCGCGAGTTGCGGTAGTCGAGGCAGCAAACTCTGCGAGTCGCGGGGTTCCAAAATTCAACTCTGGTACAGTTTAAAACTTGACGCGTTTTTTTTTTTATATTTTCTGTTTTATATTTTTCTGTTTTAAAATCTAAATATTTATATAATAAAAACTTAAATAAAAATAGAACTACTTTATAATTTTAAAAATATCTTAAAAATAGATTTATATATATTAAAATTTTTTTTTCGGTTTTTTTATTTTTTTAAATAAAAACAAAATACTTAAATAAAACTTATATAAAAATAAAGAAACTTTATAAAACTTAAATATTTAACAAAATCTTAAAAATACTTATATTTTTATTTTTCTTTTTATATTTTCGAATATTTAAAACGTATTTTTATAAAAATGAATTTTAATAAAAGTAAACTAAAATTTTTTTTTTCTTTTTTTATTTAGCGTTGCGCTTTCGGCGTTTAAGACTTTCCCCGGCAGCGGCGCCAAAAATAACTTGATGTGTGCAGCGGAGTGTACGAAATACTATTAAATTTTACAAGAAAATACTATTAAATACGATACAATTTTACACAAGATATTTATTTATTTATAGAATGGATATACTTAAACCTTGCTACAACACTTATAGGCAGTGTACCTAACCGTACAGTAGTGTAGTTTTTAGTAAGTCCGGTTCGTTCCACAGGGAAAATCTTTAAACAAAGCTTAACGCTATATTAGTTTACTTTTATAAAAATACAAATATATATATAAGTAATATTATTATTATAAAGGGGGGTTTTTACCGTTTAATGACCGGTGATTTTAAAACTTTAGTCGCAGTTAAAACCAAATGTAAAATAATAAATAAATACAAGACTTAATTTAAAGCGTAAAGTAAATAACGATAATGAAATTGCGAATAATAAAAGTGCGATAAAATAAACTTGCGATAATTAAAAAGTACGATAATTAAAAGTGCAATTAAATATAATAACAATAAATAAAAGTGCTATAATTAGAAGTGCAATTAAATATAAAATAAAGGAAATTAAATATGAAATAAAAGAATTATGCTTATTTAAACTTCCGTAATCATGATGTTTGACGTGTTGATTTTAGTTTTATGCCCATGGGTTAATTGTCCTTTGTTCTGGATTATTTAATATGTCCGTCTGGTTTTTGTCCATAACAGTCCATCAGTCATAAATATAAAGTGCGAGTGTCCTCGTCAAATTATCCTTATACCCGAAGTTAAATATTCCAACTAATTGGGGACTTAAACTGTAACAAGATTTTAATACTTTGTTTAATAATTACACCAGGATGTCGACTGAGTGTAACCCAAGGTTTTAATATTTTGTTATCAATTATACCAAGTGTCCTTGTACATAATTTCACCCCTGTTTTAATTATTCTAGTGGCTATTAATCCATCCCGTATCCGGTTAAATGAACGATTATTCGTACATATAAATACCCCGCCCATCGTGTCCGATCGAGTGTATATGGTAATTTATAGGGACGCCCAATTGTAAATCTTTATATTAACATTAACAAACTATCATTTAGTTAAACAAATATAAAGCCCATTAATAGCCCATAGTCTAATTTCCACAAGTGTCGTTCCTTTGTCCAAACCCCAATTATGGTACAAAGCCCAATTACCCAATTTTAGTAATTAGCCCAACATCATGATTACTTCGGATTAAATAAGCATAATAATAACTTAGCTACGAGACATTAAATTAAAAAGGTTGAACATAACTTACAATGATTAAAAATAGCGTAGCGTTACACGGACAGAATTTCGACTTACACCCTTACAACATTTGCTAACATACCCTTATTATTAGGATTTAAAATTAAAATTAAAATTAAAATATAAATTATATATATATATATATTTACGTATATATTGAGAGAGAGATAGATTATGGATGATGAAAATGATCAGAATTCGGTTGGCTTTATAGGGAATTGAGTTCAGGGGTACTCCGCGACTCGCGACTTTTTATGCCTTCAAACTCCGCGAGTCGCGGAGTTTGAAAATACAGCTCACCAACTTTGGAGTCTTTCTTGCCGACGGATTTTTATTATTTATATAATATATAAATAATTATAAGAATTATTTAAATATTATATTATATTTATGTGCATAGTTGACTTGTAATTTTTAGTCCGTTGCGTCGAGCGTTGAGAGTTGACTCATGTCCCGGTTCCGGATTTTCGAACGTCCTTGCGTACAATTTAATATCTTGTACTTTGCGTTTTGAATCTTGTACTCTTGTAATTTCGAGACGTTTCTTATCAATAATTGGAACCTCTTTGATTGTATTTTGTACTTTTAAGCTTTTTGGTCGTTTGCGTCTTCAATTCGTCGAATCTGTCTTTTGTCTTCACCTTTTATTATTTAAACGAATATCACTTGTAAATAGAACAATTGCAACTAAAAGCTTGTCTTTCTTGAGAAATAATGCTATGAAATATATGTTCGTTTTTAGCATTATCAGTGTCCCAAATGGTATTTGGCGGTAATCGAAGGTGGTTTAATGTTCTTGGTTAATTCATTGATATGTTTGGAGTTTTGTTCAAAGTCTCCAAGTGGGAGATTTGTTAGATTATGGAGACATTTATACAAAACGAGAAGAAAAAAAAAACTGTTCCAACACTTGCACGGATTTTGCAGATTTCGGGAAGCGTGAAGCAGTCAAATGCGGCGCATCTTGACATGGATACGGCGCATTCATCGAGCAAAATAGTCCGAGATTTATTGATGCGGAGCATTGAGCTGATATGGCGCATCAGGGGTCAGATGCGGCGCATCACCATCTCGATGCGGCGCATCGAGTGCTGGTACATGAATCTGGAACGTGAAAAGCAAGTGATGCGGCGCATCACACATCAGATGCGGCGCATCTGGTGTCTGGCAGCAAGTTGGCAAGTTGCAACCTTTACATCCGAGCATGCTTTGGCCTCCTTTCACTTTAGGTACAAAGTTAATCACTTTACACCTAAAATTAGGGCTGTGATCATGCCATTACAAGGTGGAAAGCATGGCTAGTTGGTAAACAAGATGATTACTTGTCATGATGAAGATTCCTAGCTAGTTGTCATGGTGTTCTTGTTTTCTCCTATATATAGAACTCATTGTATGCAATTGTAACATACCAAATACAGATTCTCAGTAATAAACACTCTCTAGTTGGTCTGTGGACTAAAGCAATCACACCGATTGCATATAACCACGTTATATCTTGTGTCGTTCTTACATTTACGCATTTATTATCTTTCGTTCATTAAGTGGGTTTGAGTGATCTTGATAGAATCACTACTCGGCTAGTAGTCTTGTAGAATTACTAGCGTTGTTTGGGTCCTAATATCCTAACATCCTCAACCTACTGTCGACGTAAGGAGTTATCTTTCTTATACGGCGTTACTTAAGCATCCAAAATCTTTTGGATACTTTATTGGTGTCAATTCGGTTGTTATTAAGAAAAGATCTTTGAACCTTACTGCAACTACTACAACCAAGATTAGTACTCTTGATCCTTATACTGTTATGGGGAGCGACGTTTATAGTTGGGTGGTTCGAAGGGTTATATCTGTTACAAAACGAGTCCCTCGTGCAAATGTGGTTGCACCTTTTGGTGTTTGTTATAATATTTCAACGGGTCCTGTAAAAATACCAAATATTGATTTGGTTTTACAAGATGGGAAGACATGGACTATATCTACGGCTAACTCTATCAAGCAGGTGGATAATAATGTGGCGTGTTTGGCGTTTGTTGATGGTGGTGCGACTAGTGAACATGGAATTTTGATTGGAACGTATCAGATTGAAGATAACTTCTTGATGTTTAATTGGAAGAATTCGACTTTGGGATTTAGTTCTTCGTTGACACTCAAGAAGAGTTCTTGTTCATTCCACTTTTGAGGTTGATTAGTTAAAGGTGCTCGAACTAGTAAAAACAATTATTAACAGTTTGCTTTCCTAATAATGAACTTCTTGTTCAATGTGTTCTAAGCAATCGAAATACGTAATCTAGTAATCTACTAATCTTATTACCATGTACGTGAATTCATGTAAATTTGGTGTTGTACAATCCTAATAAATTTTCAATCTTGTGTACCTGTGGTTAAATAGGAGCAAAAATAACAAGGCATGAACACGTATCTGCTGTCTGCAATCAGAAACCATCTGGTTTATTGATATTTCCAAACTTGTTTTTGATAAATCCACCTAAATTTCCGATAATACCCTTTAATGATCTCTTAATAAATTTTAAGTTAGACTTGTTTGAGGATATTTTTAGGAAGATAGCCCCCAAATAATACTGGATCTATAAAAAACAAGTTTGGAAAGATGTAAAGGCAGTTGGTTGCACACCATAAAGGCATAAACATACATACATTCAACATTGAAATCTGTATTTAGGATTTATATAACAATACCTGTATACAATAACACAATGGGGTGGTGGCGCAGTTGGCTAGCGCGTAGGTCTCATAGCTAAAGAGTGATCCTGAGGTCGAGAGTTCGAGCCTCTCTCACCCCACAACTTTTTCAAATTAAACTTTTACTAAAATAACCACTGTGATCAAATAAGTATAGTTACCTTGTTAACTATATGCTATATGGATAGGATTCTGTATAATTTTAGATCCAAATAACGATTAATAAGACCAACGTACATGAAATTGTTACAAAATTGTCGACTTTAGTCCTAGCCTTGAACCATCATATCCGTGTCGCTTCTATCGAAATCCCAGCTACAGCCCGGGTTCTTCTTTACACCTCGACTCTTAACCAAATCTCTCAAACTATTCACTTCTACCCACATCCCAGCTTCTGCATACATATTAGAAAGAACCACATAATTCCCACTATTTTCGGGCTCCAAAACAAACAACCTTTTAGCTGAAATTTCAGCAATCTCAATATTTCTATAGTTTTTGCTAGCTGATAACAATGCACCCCATATGCTTGCACCTGGGGGCATTGGCATCTTTAATGTAAGTTCGTACGCTTCTTTTAACCTCCCAGCCCGACCCAAAAGATCAACAATACACGCATAATGTTCGTGTGTTGGTTCTATGTTGTATTGATTTCTCATTGAGTTAAAGAAGTTTAAGCCAATATCAACTAGCCCTGAATGGCTGCACCCTGATAATAAGCCTGTAAACGTGATTGCATCTGGTTCGACCCCAGCCTGTATCATGTCATTGAACGTTGACACGGATTCTACACCATACCCGTGAGAAGCATACGCACTAATCATTGTGTTCCATGTAACCAAGTTTTTTCGACTTGAAGGTATGCTTTGAAAACAAATTTGTGCTTCTGATAATGATCCACACTTGGCATACATAGCAGCGAGTGCTGTTTTTAAGGACATGTTTCGGTCCAAACCAACACTAATAGCATAATCATGAATCTTTCTTCCTCTATCAAGATCAGACGATTGTCCACAAGCTGGAAGAACGCTCATTATCGTTACCCAATTCGGTTTCACATTCGACAAATCACTAGTCATTTCATCGAACAGCTCTAAAGCTCGGATAGCCAACATGTTCTGTGTGTACCCAGAAATCATTGCTGTCCACGACACAATATTCTTCTCCGACATTGCAAGAAACAAATCTTCCGCAACTCGAATATTCCCATTCTTCATAAACCCAGCAATCAACACGTTCCAGGATGCAACATCTCGAACAGGCATTTCATCAAACACCTTGCGTGCATCACTTAACTCGGAACATTTCACATAAAAATCAATCAAACTGGTCCCAACATAAAAATCAAACTTCAACCCTGATCTCAACACTTTTCCATGAACACATTTCCCTAACCAAACATCACCTAAATCCGCACAACTTTTTAACACAAACGGAAACGTAAAATGATCACCATAAACACCAACAGAATCCATCTCTTTATAAATCCGTACACTTCTATTTGAAAGACCATATAAAGAACACGCTCGAATAATCGAATTGCAAAAAAGAGTCGAATACGAGTGTTGACGAATTCGATCGAATAACATAATCGCAGAATCAATATCGCCTGAGCTTGCGTACATTGCAACCATTTTAGCTCCTAAAAACGAGCTAGGAGTAACGCCGTGAACGATCAAATGCGCGTGAACTTGTTGACCTAATTTGAGCAAATTTAAACCAGTTAAGAATTGAAAAATGGGCGCGTAAGATTGTGACGATGGTGATGGAGTTGATTGAAAACGAAGGGGATGTAATAGTGCTGTAAAAATTGAATTCTGTGATGTAAAATTTCTCCATTTCATCTATAGATACAGTCACGAACTGTAGGTAAACTCAAGATGAGAGTTTATTAATTGCTAAAATAATTTCGTTTGCAGAAAATTGAGCGCGAATTTAGGACAGTGACGAATACTGTATAAGAATATAGCAAACAGGTCACTTCAATTAAAACCCGATTGTAAAACGGGTTGAAAAAATAATTCAAAAAACATATAAGACATAAAATATGCGCATCCGGGGAATCGAACCCCGGTCAGTACCGTGGGAGGGTACTATGATACCACTACACTAGATGCGCTTTGATGACGCCTTTACACTTAGAATCGATATAGAAATATAGTACTAGATACTAGATACATAATAAAAAGAATCAATTCACAAATGATTTCCTTTATAAATAATCTACAATTTTTTTAATCTACTATTTATCTATAACTGGTTACGTACCTTATCTAATCATTTGAACTATTAAAAGTATTAATTAATTTTTAATTGATAGCATAAATCTGCTCACTTTATGAAAAAAAATTGGTATTACAATCGTTTATTAGTTAAAAAGTGTAAGGTTTTTGTGTTTTTTTTTTTTTTTCATTACTCAAAAGGACAGGTACCGTTAGCCAAAAAAAAAAAAAAAGTTTTTCCAATGAAAATCTATTTTACTTGTCAAACTGACCAGTAAATGTTTTTCTTTTAACAGCCTAGTGTACTTGAATGTACACAAATCTATGTATCTATCTATCTATCTATTCTATCTATCTATCTATCTATCTATTACATCCTATAAATCGTGAAGCTATATTCTACGTGTCACTCGTTAATCAATCCTTAAACACTACTACTGACGTGTTAATCCCAAGTTAATCCTAATTATCACTAATTAATCAACATAAAATCCACGTCGTCATCTCAATTCCTGAAGAAAAAATCACGCAGAAGATTTCCTACAAATTTCATCTCCCATCTGCTACAATCTGCCTCAAAATACTTCAATCTGCCTCTAACCTTAATTAATTAGGGGTTTCAAATTCCAAAATTCACAAACTGACTCATCCTATTGATGTTGTCGATGGGCAAATCGAAGCTTTCCGTCGCCAAACATGCGGAGGTTTGTGGTGATTTTAACCGATGCGGTGGTTTTAATCCTTGATATAACTGATTGTTTGCGTTCTATACTCGATAAATTCGTAATCGATGGTTTCGAAGGCAAGAAAATCGAGGGTTTCTAGTGGTTTTAGCGGCTTCGGTGGTTTCTGGTGGATCTGACCGATGGCTTGCGGCGGTTTAAACAGGTGCGTTTAATATATTAATATGGTCTGTGATTTGTTTGTTAATCTCCATCGGGTCTGTAATTTGATTGTTAATTTATTAAATATTCCGTAAAATTGATCCTAGGGTTTTAATTTCTGTAATGAGTGATTTAATTCTATAAATACACACGTTAAGGTGAATTACCTTTAGTTTTCTGTTATGACTTTATTATGTCAAATTGGGAAAGTTGAGGTGTGGGCCAAAATTTGTAATTTGTTGGTACTTGACAGACGAGATTGAGCAAAAATACATTTTTCCAAGCTTTTCTTTAAACTATTGTTGTTCGAATACAATAAATACATTTTTAATTTGATAATAATAGAATTTGTTTAAATAAAATTATTTAAAAGGCTTTGTGCATAAGAAATACACTTTCGGTGGCTGGTACATGTATTCTTTGTACCCCAATCTAAACATTTTTACGTGTTTGGCCCACTTGACATAACATATTTAAAATTGCCACTACAACAGACATTCATTCATGTGCCATCATCCCATGTTCGTCTTTACGTGCCTTACTCATATAAACATCACACTTACATTGCTTAACACACTCAATTTTCCCTTTGAGATTGATTTTCGTTGTTCAACTATTATCTCTCTTTAGATCTTATGGAATTCGGTTATTGAATGTGTATTGTCCATGGATTTGTATTACTGGATAATTCTTTATAGTTACCTTTGAGATTATGTTGTTTTGTTTACTACGAGTATAATATATCACCTATTGAGTTATTGTGGGCAAATCATTTCAACAAAATCGCTACAACAACTTTTTTTTTTTTTTTTACTTAAGCATAGTTTTTATATTTTAGTCAAACTTCGAATACATTTGGTTTTGTTTTTTTTTACAATGTACATTCTTCATCTTTAACTCAAAATATTTGCTATGAATGCTTGCAGGGATTTACTATGTTCTTACAATCAGGTGGTATTAACGGGTTGAAATTGTCACCTCTGCTTGCGAGGATTTTGTACTTACATATCACACATTCTTGAACTAATAGAGAGTGATAAATCTATCTAAACGAGAGCTAAGTATTTTATATCATCCTTTAAAATGATTAGATTTATTTTTTGCTTGACTTTTGTCTCAATTGAGGTAGGCTGCACGAGAATTTAGCTAAGATATCATGAATAGCTAAATCCTTGCAAGCAAAATGCATTGAACTTTTATTACCAATTGTCTATATATTCCACAAAAAAAGTACCTCAAATGTTAGTTTGACATCAACTTTCAGGAGGTTATATGGAACATGGGTTGCCAAAACTTTAGTTCTTGTATAATGATCCTCACTGGCAATCGTTTTTCTTCTTTAGTTCAGGCTTTATTACGTTTAAATAAGAGACAAATCCCGAGAAGATATAAACATTGTTTTTTATAACTTCTTTGCATATTTACTTTTGCAAACTTAATTCAACAAATGTGTATTTAAACTTGTGTTATTACAGCTTTGGGTAGGCCATGGGATTAGAGCTGCAGCAGAGAAATAATACTTTGACAGCCACTTAGCACCTTTAATGTAAAGTTGAGGAGTTGAGTAGGTATCTACATCCATGCTAACAGTTAATGTTATATTTAGCACTATTAACAACAGTTAATATTAACTAACAGGTCACAATGGCAACAAAACCCATGCTGCGCATGAGAAACTACCAACTATTGTCACAGAGCAAAATATCAAGTTTCTTTTTGCAATTCAAGAGATGGTAGTACTTTATTATCTTAGTGATATTTGCATTTAGTTGCATAATCTCCAAGTTGTATTGGTTCGCGGGATTGGGTATTGTTGTTGTTGTATTGGTTCGATAGGTAAACGAAATTCGTACAAATAATTCTAGATCATTGGTTTTTCTGACAGAGATATGCATGAAAACTCTTGGCGAGTATTCTGCCTCACAAAATGAATGATTGTAATTGTGTACCTGTTTGTAATTAAAATTGTCACTGTTGATTTGATTGTTTATTAATTTGTTTAACCTTTACATACAGGTGGGATTATTTATAAATTCTTATTCCTATAGGTGGCAATATGGGCGGGCTAACCGGTGGGAGATTGAACACAACATACACTATGCTTTTATTTGTGTTTTTTGGAGAGTGACTAAAATTTTTAAGTATTCACTTTCATTACGTTATGTTACAAGCTGAAATCATGTGTAACATTTTAGATTCATTGTAATTGTGTCATACACCTAATCGGTATCAATATGAATGTTTTTTAATGTTATTTTATAGAGCTGCCGTGCAACGCACGAGCTCTTAAATCTAGTTAATTTATACATCAGAAAAATATTCTTAAATCTCCTTTAGTTTAGCAGATTTGTTTCACATACTTAAAATAGGGAGCAAGTCAAGTTGATGGATGTTTGATTCGGAGTATATCCTATTTATCTGTTCTTCATTAAATAAATCTTCAATTTAAGTTAAGATTTGTTTAATTACATCCACTAATTAACTGTTCTTCATTAAATAAATCTTCAATTTAAGATTTGTTTAATTACATCCACTAATTAACCCCTAATACTTGCCGTACATTTATGGACAACAACACATATATCTTGCATGAACACATTTATCTTCTCAGACAAAAATAACTACTAGATTTCAGTTGTATTTCATTTCATTTCACAAGAGTTGATGTATTCATTCCTTGTTCAACAATCTGATAATATAAGACATTATAATTCGCAAGTGCACTCGTATTCTTCATTAAAACCATCACGATCGGCTAATCAAGTAACTTAATCATTTAAAGTGGTTTGCAATTAAGAGCAATCTAGCTATTCATTTAGCTTGTATTTTGTAAACATTTTAAGTTTTCGATTAAGAATATTTTGAAGTTAAATGGCCTTAACCACTTAAAATAAATTTTCGTAATTTTAAGAAATTTAGATAAGAAGTAGAATAAAAATCTATGTCCTAAAACTAGAATAGCGAGAAATAAGAAAGAAAAAGAGCGTGTCGAAAAAGGTCGAAAAAGAAAAATGGTTGAAAAATAAAAGGTGACGGAAAAATAAAAGAAACTTATAAAACCTAAAAACACTTGACTAACCTAACCTTATTACTACAACTAACTTAAAATTATAATCGCAAATTGAGATTACTAATTGGAATGATAATTGATACATAGGTAAAAGTCGTCTAAAAATATTAAAGCTTACAAGAAAAACTAAATCCCAAATGGAAATAACTTAAAAAGAAACTAAAATTTAAAAAGACGTCTCAAAATTCTAAAGTACCTAAATCTTAGTCTAAAGAAAAAGCACTTAAGGAATTCTACGGCAAAGCCTAAAAATCTAGAAGTAAAAATAACTATGGCAAAAACTAAGTTTAAAACTAAATATGAGCGAAAAATACAAAAGTTACGCTAAAACGATTAAAAAGGGACAAAATATAAAAATATACAAAAAATTGTAAAAAATTACAAATTTTATAAAAATATTATTTTTATATTAATTATTTATTAAAACTATTAATTTTATATTTTAATTAAACTAATTTAACTAAATAAAACAAATTAAATAAAAAGAAACTTTAAAATAAAACTAATTATAATAATAATAATTATTTAGGGTTAATAATAATAATAATAATTAATAATTACTCCGTAATTAAATGCAGATTAGGGTTTCTGTCGGTGTCAGGGTAGCTCCGCGAGTTGCGGTAGTCGAGGCAGCAAACTCTGCGAGTCGCGGGGTTCCAAAATTCAACTCTGGTACAGTTTAAAACTTGACGCGTTTTTTTTTTTATATTTTCTGTTTTATATTTTTCTGTTTTAAAATCTAAATATTTATATAATAAAAACTTAAATAAAAATAGAACTACTTTATAATTTTAAAAATATCTTAAAAATAGATTTATATATATTAAAAAAAATTTTTCGGTTTTTTTATTTTTTTAAATAAAAACAAAATACTTAAATAAAACTTATATAAAAATAAAGAAACTTTATAAAACTTAAATATTTAACAAAATCTTAAAAATACTTATATTTTTATTTTTCTTTTTATATTTTCGAATATTTAAAACGTATTTTTATAAAAATGAATTTTAATAAAAGTAAACTAAAATTTTTTTTTTTCTTTTTTTATTTAGCGTTGCGCTTTCGGCGTTTAAGACTTTCCCCGGCAGCGGCGCCAAAAATAACTTGATGTGTGCAGCGGAGTGTACGAAATACTATTAAATTTTACAAGAAAATACTATTAAATACGATACAATTTTACACAAGATATTTATTTATTTATAGAATGGATATACTTAAACCTTGCTACAACACTTATAGGCAGTGTACCTAACCGTACAGTAGTGTAGTTTTTAGTAAGTCCGGTTCGTTCCACAGGGAAAATCTTTAAACAAAGCTTAACGCTATATTAGTTTACTTTTATAAAAATACAAATATATATATAAGTAATATTATTATTATAAAGGGGGGTTTTTACCGTTTAATGACCGGTGATTTTAAAACTTTAGTCGCAGTTAAAACCAAATGTAAAATAATAAATAAATACAAGACTTAATTTAAAGCGTAAAGTAAATAACGATAATGAAATTGCGAATAATAAAAGTGCGATAAAATAAACTTGCGATAATTAAAAAGTACGATAATTAAAAGTGCAATTAAATATAATAACAATAAATAAAAGTGCTATAATTAGAAGTGCAATTAAATATAAAATAAAGGAAATTAAATATGAAATAAAAGAATTATGCTTATTTAAACTTCCGTAATCATGATGTTTGACGTGTTGATTTTAGTTTTATGCCCATGGGTTAATTGTCCTTTGTTCTGGATTATTTAATATGTCCGTCTGGTTTTTGTCCATAACAGTCCATCAGTCATAAATATAAAGTGCGAGTGTCCTCGTCAAATTATCCTTATACCCGAAGTTAAATATTCCAACTAATTGGGGACTTAAACTGTAACAAGATTTTAATACTTTGTTTAATAATTACACCAGGATGTCGACTGAGTGTAACCCAAGGTTTTAATATTTTGTTATCAATTATACCAAGTGTCCTTGTACATAATTTCACCCCTGTTTTAATTATTCTAGTGGCTATTAATCCATCCCGTATCCGGTTAAATGAACGATTATTCGTACATATAAATACCCCGCCCATCGTGTCCGATCGAGTGTATATGGTAATTTATAGGGACGCCCAATTGTAAATCTTTATATTAACATTAACAAACTATCATTTAGTTAAACAAATATAAAGCCCATTAATAGCCCATAGTCTAATTTCCACAAGTGTCGTTCCTTTGTCCAAACCCCAATTATGGTACAAAGCCCAATTACCCAATTTTAGTAATTAGCCCAACATCATGATTACTTCGGATTAAATAAGCATAATAATAACTTAGCTACGAGACATTAAATTAAAAAGGTTGAACATAACTTACAATGATTAAAAATAGCGTAGCGTTACACGGACAGAATTTCGACTTACACCCTTACAACATTTGCTAACATACCCTTATTATTAGGATTTAAAATTAAAATTAAAATTAAAATATAAATTATATATATATATATATTTACGTATATATTGAGAGAGAGATAGATTATGGATGATGAAAATGATCAGAATTCGGTTGGCTTTATAGGGAATTGAGTTCAGGGGTACTCCGCGACTCGCGACTTTTTATGCCTTCAAACTCCGCGAGTCGCGGAGTTTGAAAATACAGCTCACCAACTTTGGAGTCTTTCTTGCCGACGGATTTTTATTATTTATATAATATATAAATAATTATAAGAATTATTTAAATATTATATTATATTTATGTGCATAGTTGACTTGTAATTTTTAGTCCGTTGCGTCGAGCGTTGAGAGTTGACTCATGTCCCGGTTCCGGATTTTCGAACGTCCTTGCGTACAATTTAATATCTTGTACTTTGCGTTTTGAATCTTGTACTCTTGTAATTTCGAGACGTTTCTTATCAATAATTGGAACCTCTTTGATTGTATTTTGTACTTTTAAGCTTTTTGGTCGTTTGCGTCTTCAATTCGTCGAATCTGTCTTTTGTCTTCACCTTTTATTATTTAAACGAATATCACTTGTAAATAGAACAATTGCAACTAAAAGCTTGTCTTTCTTGAGAAATAATGCTATGAAATATATGTTCGTTTTTAGCATTATCAGTGTCCCAAATGGTATTTGGCGGTAATCGAAGGTGGTTTAATGTTCTTGGTTAATTCATTGATATGTTTGGAGTTTTGTTCAAAGTCTCCAAGTGGGAGATTTGTTAGATTATGGAGACATTTATACAAAACGAGAAGAAAAAAAAAACTGTTCCAACACTTGCACGGATTTTGCAGATTTCGGGAAGCGTGAAGCAGTCAAATGCGGCGCATCTTGACATGGATACGGCGCATTCATCGAGCAAAATAGTCCGAGATTTATTGATGCGGAGCATTGAGCTGATATGGCGCATCAGGGGTCAGATGCGGCGCATCACCATCTCGATGCGGCGCATCGAGTGCTGGTACATGAATCTGGAACGTGAAAAGCAAGTGATGCGGCGCATCACACATCAGATGCGGCGCATCTGGTGTCTGGCAGCAAGTTGGCAAGTTGCAACCTTTACATCCGAGCATGCTTTGGCCTCCTTTCACTTTAGGTACAAAGTTAATCACTTTACACCTAAAATTAGGGCTGTGATCATGCCATTACAAGGTGGAAAGCATGGCTAGTTGGTAAACAAGATGATTACTTGTCATGATGAAGATTCCTAGCTAGTTGTCATGGTGTTCTTGTTTTCTCCTATATATAGAACTCATTGTATGCAATTGTAACATACCAAATACAGATTCTCAGTAATAAACACTCTCTAGTTGGTCTGTGGACTAAAGCAATCACACCGATTGCATATAACCACGTTATATCTTGTGTCGTTCTTACATTTACGCATTTATTATCTTTCGTTCATTAAGTGGGTTTGAGTGATCTTGATAGAATCACTACTCGGCTAGTAGTCTTGTAGAATTACTAGCGTTGTTTGGGTCCTAATATCCTAACATCCTCAACCTACTGTCGACGTAAGGAGTTATCTTTCTTATACGGCGTTACTTAAGCATCCAAAATCTTTTGGATACTTTATTGGTGTCAATTCGGTTGTTATTAAGAAAAGATCTTTGAACCTTACTGCAACTACTACAACCAAGATTAGTACTCTTGATCCTTATACTGTTATGGGGAGCGACGTTTATAGTTGGGTGGTTCGAAGGGTTATATCTGTTACAAAACGAGTCCCTCGTGCAAATGTGGTTGCACCTTTTGGTGTTTGTTATAATATTTCAACGGGTCCTGTAAAAATACCAAATATTGATTTGGTTTTACAAGATGGGAAGACATGGACTATATCTACGGCTAACTCTATCAAGCAGGTGGATAATAATGTGGCGTGTTTGGCGTTTGTTGATGGTGGTGCGACTAGTGAACATGGAATTTTGATTGGAACGTATCAGATTGAAGATAACTTCTTGATGTTTAATTGGAAGAATTCGACTTTGGGATTTAGTTCTTCGTTGACACTCAAGAAGAGTTCTTGTTCATTCCACTTTTGAGGTTGATTAGTTAAAGGTGCTCGAACTAGTAAAAACAATTATTAACAGTTTGCTTTCCTAATAATGAACTTCTTGTTCAATGTGTTCTAAGCAATCGAAATACGTAATCTAGTAATCTACTAATCTTATTACCATGTACGTGAATTCATGTAAATTTGGTGTTGTACAATCCTAATAAATTTTCAATCTTGTGTACCTGTGGTTAAATAGGAGCAAAAATAACAAGGCATGAACACGTATCTGCTGTCTGCAATCAGAAACCATCTGGTTTATTGATATTTCCAAACTTGTTTTTGATAAATCCACCTAAATTTCCGATAATACCCTTTAATGATCTCTTAATAAATTTTAAGTTAGACTTGTTTGAGGATATTTTTAGGAAGATAGCCCCCAAATAATACTGGATCTATAAAAAACAAGTTTGGAAAGATGTAAAGGCAGTTGGTTGCACACCATAAAGGCATAAACATACATACATTCAACATTGAAATCTGTATTTAGGATTTATATAACAATACCTGTATACAATAACACAATGGGGTGGTGGCGCAGTTGGCTAGCGCGTAGGTCTCATAGCTAAAGAGTGATCCTGAGGTCGAGAGTTCGAGCCTCTCTCACCCCACAACTTTTTCAAATTAAACTTTTACTAAAATAACCACTGTGATCAAATAAGTATAGTTACCTTGTTAACTATATGCTATATGGATAGGATTCTGTATAATTTTAGATCCAAATAACGATTAATAAGACCAACGTACATGAAATTGTTACAAAATTGTCGACTTTAGTCCTAGCCTTGAACCATCATATCCGTGTCGCTTCTATCGAAATCCCAGCTACAGCCCGGGTTCTTCTTTACACCTCGACTCTTAACCAAATCTCTCAAACTATTCACTTCTACCCACATCCCAGCTTCTGCATACATATTAGAAAGAACCACATAATTCCCACTATTTTCGGGCTCCAAAACAAACAACCTTTTAGCTGAAATTTCAGCAATCTCAATATTTCTATAGTTTTTGCTAGCTGATAACAATGCACCCCATATGCTTGCACCTGGGGGCATTGGCATCTTTAATGTAAGTTCGTACGCTTCTTTTAACCTCCCAGCCCGACCCAAAAGATCAACAATACACGCATAATGTTCGTGTGTTGGTTCTATGTTGTATTGATTTCTCATTGAGTTAAAGAAGTTTAAGCCAATATCAACTAGCCCTGAATGGCTGCACCCTGATAATAAGCCTGTAAACGTGATTGCATCTGGTTCGACCCCAGCCTGTATCATGTCATTGAACGTTGACACGGATTCTACACCATACCCGTGAGAAGCATACGCACTAATCATTGTGTTCCATGTAACCAAGTTTTTTCGACTTGAAGGTATGCTTTGAAAACAAATTTGTGCTTCTGATAATGATCCACACTTGGCATACATAGCAGCGAGTGCTGTTTTTAAGGACATGTTTCGGTCCAAACCAACACTAATAGCATAATCATGAATCTTTCTTCCTCTATCAAGATCAGACGATTGTCCACAAGCTGGAAGAACGCTCATTATCGTTACCCAATTCGGTTTCACATTCGACAAATCACTAGTCATTTCATCGAACAGCTCTAAAGCTCGGATAGCCAACATGTTCTGTGTGTACCCAGAAATCATTGCTGTCCACGACACAATATTCTTCTCCGACATTGCAAGAAACAAATCTTCCGCAACTCGAATATTCCCATTCTTCATAAACCCAGCAATCAACACGTTCCAGGATGCAACATCTCGAACAGGCATTTCATCAAACACCTTGCGTGCATCACTTAACTCGGAACATTTCACATAAAAATCAATCAAACTGGTCCCAACATAAAAATCAAACTTCAACCCTGATCTCAACACTTTTCCATGAACACATTTCCCTAACCAAACATCACCTAAATCCGCACAACTTTTTAACACAAACGGAAACGTAAAATGATCACCATAAACACCAACAGAATCCATCTCTTTATAAATCCGTACACTTCTATTTGAAAGACCATATAAAGAACACGCTCGAATAATCGAATTGCAAAAAAGAGTCGAATACGAGTGTTGACGAATTCGATCGAATAACATAATCGCAGAATCAATATCGCCTGAGCTTGCGTACATTGCAACCATTTTAGCTCCTAAAAACGAGCTAGGAGTAACGCCGTGAACGATCAAATGCGCGTGAACTTGTTGACCTAATTTGAGCAAATTTAAACCAGTTAAGAATTGAAAAATGGGCGCGTAAGATTGTGACGATGGTGATGGAGTTGATTGAAAACGAAGGGGATGTAATAGTGCTGTAAAAATTGAATTCTGTGATGTAAAATTTCTCCATTTCATCTATAGATACAGTCACGAACTGTAGGTAAACTCAAGATGAGAGTTTATTAATTGCTAAAATAATTTCGTTTGCAGAAAATTGAGCGCGAATTTAGGACAGTGACGAATACTGTATAAGAATATAGCAAACAGGTCACTTCAATTAAAACCCGATTGTAAAACGGGTTGAAAAAATAATTCAAAAAACATATAAGACATAAAATATGCGCATCCGGGGAATCGAACCCCGGTCAGTACCGTGGGAGGGTACTATGATACCACTACACTAGATGCGCTTTGATGACGCCTTTACACTTAGAATCGATATAGAAATATAGTAATGTTTTTCTTTTAACAGCCTAGTGTACTTGAATGTACACAAATCTATGTATCTATCTATCTATCTATTCTATCTATCTATCTATCTATCTATTACATCCTATAAATCGTGAAGCTATATTCTACGTGTCACTCGTTAATCAATCCTTAAACACTACTACTGACGTGTTAATCCCAAGTTAATCCTAATTATCACTAATTAATCAACATAAAATCCACGTCGTCATCTCAATTCCTGAAGAAAAAATCACGCAGAAGATTTCCTACAAATTTCATCTCCCATCTGCTACAATCTGCCTCAAAATACTTCAATCTGCCTCTAACCTTAATTAATTAGGGGTTTCAAATTCCAAAATTCACAAACTGACTCATCCTATTGATGTTGTCGATGGGCAAATCGAAGCTTTCCGTCGCCAAACATGCGGAGGTTTGTGGTGATTTTAACCGATGCGGTGGTTTTAATCCTTGATATAACTGATTGTTTGCGTTCTATACTCGATAAATTCGTAATCGATGGTTTCGAAGGCAAGAAAATCGAGGGTTTCTAGTGGTTTTAGCGGCTTCGGTGGTTTCTGGTGGATCTGACCGATGGCTTGCGGCGGTTTAAACAGGTGCGTTTAATATATTAATATGGTCTGTGATTTGTTTGTTAATCTCCATCGGGTCTGTAATTTGATTGTTAATTTATTAAATATTCCGTAAAATTGATCCTAGGGTTTTAATTTCTGTAATGAGTGATTTAATTCTATAAATACACACGTTAAGGTGAATTACCTTTAGTTTTCTGTTATGACTTTATTATGTCAAATTGGGAAAGTTGAGGTGTGGGCCAAAATTTGTAATTTGTTGGTACTTGACAGACGAGATTGAGCAAAAATACATTTTTCCAAGCTTTTCTTTAAACTATTGTTGTTCGAATACAATAAATACATTTTTAATTTGATAATAATAGAATTTGTTTAAATAAAATTATTTAAAAGGCTTTGTGCATAAGAAATACACTTTCGGTGGCTGGTACATGTATTCTTTGTACCCCAATCTAAACATTTTTACGTGTTTGGCCCACTTGACATAACATATTTAAAATTGCCACTACAACAGACATTCATTCATGTGCCATCATCCCATGTTCGTCTTTACGTGCCTTACTCATATAAACATCACACTTACATTGCTTAACACACTCAATTTTCCCTTTGAGATTGATTTTCGTTGTTCAACTATTATCTCTCTTTAGATCTTATGGAATTCGGTTATTGAATGTGTATTGTCCATGGATTTGTATTACTGGATAATTCTTTATAGTTACCTTTGAGATTATGTTGTTTTGTTTACTACGAGTATAATATATCACCTATTGAGTTATTGTGGGCAAATCATTTCAACAAAATCGCTACAACAACTTTTTTTTTTTTTTTTACTTAAGCATAGTTTTTATATTTTAGTCAAACTTCGAATACATTTGGTTTTGTTTTTTTTTACAATGTACATTCTTCATCTTTAACTCAAAATATTTGCTATGAATGCTTGCAGGGATTTACTATGTTCTTACAATCAGGTGGTATTAACGGGTTGAAATTGTCACCTCTGCTTGCGAGGATTTTGTACTTACATATCACACATTCTTGAACTAATAGAGAGTGATAAATCTATCTAAACGAGAGCTAAGTATTTTATATCATCCTTTAAAATGATTAGATTTATTTTTTGCTTGACTTTTGTCTCAATTGAGGTAGGCTGCACGAGAATTTAGCTAAGATATCATGAATAGCTAAATCCTTGCAAGCAAAATGCATTGAACTTTTATTACCAATTGTCTATATATTCCACAAAAAAAGTACCTCAAATGTTAGTTTGACATCAACTTTCAGGAGGTTATATGGAACATGGGTTGCCAAAACTTTAGTTCTTGTATAATGATCCTCACTGGCAATCGTTTTTCTTCTTTAGTTCAGGCTTTATTACGTTTAAATAAGAGACAAATCCCGAGAAGATATAAACATTGTTTTTTATAACTTCTTTGCATATTTACTTTTGCAAACTTAATTCAACAAATGTGTATTTAAACTTGTGTTATTACAGCTTTGGGTAGGCCATGGGATTAGAGCTGCAGCAGAGAAATAATACTTTGACAGCCACTTAGCACCTTTAATGTAAAGTTGAGGAGTTGAGTAGGTATCTACATCCATGCTAACAGTTAATGTTATATTTAGCACTATTAACAACAGTTAATATTAACTAACAGGTCACAATGGCAACAAAACCCATGCTGCGCATGAGAAACTACCAACTATTGTCACAGAGCAAAATATCAAGTTTCTTTTTGCAATTCAAGAGATGGTAGTACTTTATTATCTTAGTGATATTTGCATTTAGTTGCATAATCTCCAAGTTGTATTGGTTCGCGGGATTGGGTATTGTTGTTGTTGTATTGGTTCGATAGGTAAACGAAATTCGTACAAATAATTCTAGATCATTGGTTTTTCTGACAGAGATATGCATGAAAACTCTTGGCGAGTATTCTGCCTCACAAAATGAATGATTGTAATTGTGTACCTGTTTGTAATTAAAATTGTCACTGTTGATTTGATTGTTTATTAATTTGTTTAACCTTTACATACAGGTGGGATTATTTATAAATTCTTATTCCTATAGGTGGCAATATGGGCGGGCTAACCGGTGGGAGATTGAACACAACATACACCATGCTTTTATTTGTGTTTTTTGGAGAGTGACTAAAATTTTTAAGTATTCACTTTCATTACGTTATGTTACAAGCTGAAATCATGTGTAACATTTTAGATTCATTGTAATTGTGTCATACACCTAATCGGTATCAATATGAATGTTTTTGAATGTTATTTTATAGAGCTGCCGTGCAACGCACGAGCTCTTAAATCTAGTTAATTTATACATCAGAAAAATATTCTTAAATCTCCTTCAGTTTAGCAGATTTGTTTCACATACTTAAAATAGGGAGCAAGTCAAGTTGATGGATGTTTGATTCGGAGTATATCCTATTTATCTGTTCTTCATTAAATAAATCTTCAATTTAAGTTAAGATTTGTTTAATTACATCCACTAATTAACTGTTCTTCATTAAATAAATCTTCAATTTAAGATTTGTTTAATTACATCCACTAATTAACCCCTAATACTTGCCGTACATTTATGGACAACAACACATATATCTTGCATGAACACATTTATCTTCTCAGACAAAAATAACTACTAGATTTCAGTTGTATTTCATTTCATTTCACAAGAGTTGATGTATTCATTCCTTGTTCAACAATCTGATAATATAAGACATTATAATTCGCAAGTGCACTCATATTCTTCATTAAAACCATCACGATCGGCTAATCAAGTAACTTAATCATTTAAAGTGGTTTGCAATTAAGAGCAATCTAGCTATTCATTTAGCTTGTATTTTGTAAACATTTTAAGTTTTCGATTAAGAATATTTTGAAGTTAAATGGCCTTAACCCTTAACAATTTCTTGTTAATCTTGGTTTTGATGTCCCCACCTATGATCCTTGCTAAAATTACTACTACCAATTTTGGTGGTTTTTCACCAGCATTAGCAACATGGTATGGAGATCCATACGGTGCCGGAAGTGGTAATTGCATCATCTAATTCTAACCTTTTTATAGAATCATACTTAAATTAATGCGCACACATACATGCATACACAATACATGAGGCTGGTTATGAGCTCAATGATTTCACTTGAGTCCTTACAATAACCTTTGTTTCTTGATTACATAGGTGGAGCTTGTGGATGGGCTAATAGTGTGCAATCACCTCCATTTTCAGCCATGATTGCAGCCGGAAATGCAAACTTATATATGCAAGGCAAAGGTTGTGGAAATTGTTATCAGGTATTAATCATATTTTGTTAAAATTCTGAAAGATTAGTTCGATCTGTGTGCAGTGTGATACGTTAATTGGTCATAATTTTTCAGGTTCTCTGCACGCGACAACCATATTGTTCAATGAAGCCTATTACTGTAACCATAACCGATGAGTGCCCTGGTGCATGTAACAATATACCATTCGCTTTCAACTTAAGTGGAACTGCTTTTGGTGCAATGTCAAATCCAGGACAAGCTGATAATCTGCGAAACCTTGGTCGAGTTGATATTCAATACCGAAGGTATATATAAATATCTTCTTAATTAATATAAGCAAGTATCAACCTACTTATATTATATCAAAGTGCTTCTGGCCTAGCGATATCAAGGGAATTCATCAACCTTTAAGTTGTGAGTTCAAGTCCCATCGTGGATAAAAATAGTGTGTGTTGTTCCATAAAAAAAAACATATAAGCATTATTAGATAAGCGTTTGGATTCACTTAATTATTTTCGGTCAAATTAAGCAATAAACTGAACTGATAACAAGTTAAAGTAAAATAACCCCAAATATCCCTTATATGCTATGCAAAAAGTTCTAAAATTATGTTTTCATAATATGAAACACTTTATTTAGGGTTATTTACATTTTTACCATGGTTATTACTTTTTAGAGTGCCTTGTAACTATGGTAGTACAAGTATTGCCTTCAAGATAGATCCAATGACCAATCCATATTGGTTCGCGATGGCCGTAGAGTTTTTTGAAGGAGTTGGTAGTCTTAGCTCAGTAGAGGTATCAGCAAGCGGTTCACAACAATATAGACCGATGGATAACATATGGGGTGCAGTTTGGGCAGCTCACGTTGATCCATCTTTTCATGGTCCATATACAATCAGACTCATCTCTCAAAACTACGAACCAGTTGTTGCATTCAATGCAATTCCATATGGTTTTTCATCCGGGCAGACGTATTATTCACATGTCAATTTCCGAAGGTAGAATCGAACTTGAATCACAATCAAATGTACATATCATCATTTGGGTTCGTTCCACTCCCTACAGGGAAAGATTGATTTTGTTTCTTTTTAAGGTTCCATTAATGCGAAAAGTAGTTAAAAGTAATTAAAACAGTTAGTCTTGGAAATAATCCATTTGACAAGATTTAGCCAATGCAAGTTTTTTAGCATAATTGGAGCTATCAGAACTTGTATTATAGCAAATTAATCATTATTTAACCTTGCAAGTGCAGAGGATATGAATTATGTTGCAATAAGCGATTAACATCATTGTATTGCTATTTTTATTGCAAAATAAGTAATGAGAATCTCATTGAATTACTATATGATAAAGTATTACATTTAGTGATTTAGATAGACCGCTATCAAATATTAGACATACCACTATCTACTACTTAAACCGACTATACTCCTACAAAGATTTAACTCACACAAAATCTCAATTAAAGTCTATTGTTTATTATGCACCTTGGAATAAAGATTGTAGTCAATTTCAAACCAAGTTTAATTTTTAGTAAACAACTTAGCCACCAAGCACAACTTAATCTCCAATTGACAATTTAGAGAATATGAATTAAGAGTAATAACTAATAGAAATCTTATACACCTCATTTTCTTTGAAAACTCAACACAAGTTGTGCTAGGTGACTAAATTGTATTTGGTGGCTAAAACGTGTATGCCAATACTTATATAAGTTAATTTAATTGAATTTCAATTAGAAATGATTTTATTATTACTTACTACATCTCGTATTAATTGACTACAGATAAAAAAACACATAATATAATAAAATACATAATTTAAGAAATGGCAGTTATCATTTTATTTTTTTGTTTACTTTAAAATTTATCCCTTATATTATACTTATCTTTTATCCCTTTTAATCTAATGAAAAATAGTTTACAATGAAATAGGAATAAAATAAATAGGTTGCAGGGTTCATCGTTGGTTGATAAGAAGAACGGTTTTGCGGATCTGAGCAATAGCGCTTCCTCGAAATTGACAAAGTGTGAAATGATCAGCGCGGTTTTTGCGGCTTTTGATAATTTGATGGCATCCTTGGCCGAGAGTGAACCGGTCACGGTCAATATTAGTAATTCTTACGAAATCCCGCGTCCACCGGATAGGAACAAGAATCACCATAAACGTAATGAGAGGGTGGTTAAGGGGCTGAAATGGCTAAATTCGACGTGTTTATTAAGGACATTTGAGTCTTTTTTTTTTTTTTTTTCATGTTTCTTGACTTGTATTAGTTTTGGTGTTAGCACTTCATTGTTTTGTCTATTTAGTTTTGATTAGCTTTCGATTTACGTTATGTGAGATTCGGTTTAGATAGTTCGTTGTAACCGTTTTCTATGCACAATCATGCTTTATATGTTGTACACTACTGTAAAACATAAATGGTACCCTTTGTAATATCTCCTTTTTTTCTTAGCCAAAAAAAAAAAAAAAAAGATGGTGTTATAAAAGTCAATATTGGATGCTAATTTTATTATTATTATAGATATTGTATAGTAGATTTTTTTGAGTATAAATATGTGTGTTATGAGTTCATAATTTATACACTTCAAACATATATAAAACACATACTTCTCTCATATTCTCTCTATATACTTATTAGTCTACAGTCAAGAACCAGGCCACTAAAGATAGTTATAAGCCTACTGAATTATAACACGTTATCAGCACGAAGTGCTCCGTATAATCAAGGTTTATCTAAGCAAGCACACGTCACTAATCAAGGTAAGAAATTGTTTAACTTTTATTAACTTCACTAACATTTATATTTATGTTATTTAAGTTATATATGGTCGGTTATACCGCCTGAATTATATTTCTGTAATCTAACTTTTATTAACTTCACATTTATATTTATGTTATTTAAGTTATATATGGTCGGTTATACCGCCTGAATTATATTTCTGTAATCTAACTTTTATTAACTTCACTAACATTTATATTTATGTTATTTAAGTTATATATGGTCGGTTATACCGCCTGAATTATATTTTCTGTAATCTAACTTTTATTAACTTCACTAACATTTATATTTATGTTATTTAAGTTATATATGGTCGGTTATACCGCCCGAATTATATTTTCTGTAATCTAACTCTTATTAACTTCACTAACATTTATATTTATGTTATCTAATATTTATGATTACTTATGCAATTAATCATTATTTATTTCATGCATACTAATGTTTATTCTTAAATTTATTATTTATGCATAATATGTTTATTCTCTTAATCTTCGTATTTATACTAAACGTATTTATACTAAATGTATTTTATAGTAATCATATTTAAACTAATAAAATTCTTTTATTAAAATTATTTTAATACAACGGCAACATAACGATCGTTAACATTAATTAACGACGTTACAACGGTCATATATACATAATGGTTGTTAACGTTGATTGACGACGTTACAACGACTATATTTTTCAAATATAAATTAAACATCCCCATTTTCACATTTTCACAAATCAATCTTCATTTTCTCAAATTACTACTCTCCAAATTTTTTTTATTAAAAGATGATTAACTCAAGGATGATTTTTCCTACTGTATTGGTCATAATAGCTATCATCCTTGTTGCTTGTACACCACTAGATGAACCTATATTCTATCCTTCCCTTATGGTTTTATTATTTGTAATCATACCATTATTCCTTTGTTTGCTACTTATGAATCTAAACTAATTCTAATTTCATGTTGTTATTTGTCTATGAAAAAAATTGATTATGATTATGATTATGATTTATGTTGTTCATCTTTCTGAAAATAAAAAATGTCAAACTTATCAAAGCTTGAGTTTGATGCCTTAGACGTATCGGGAACAAATTACACATCATAGGTTATGGACGTAGAAATAAATCTTGGATCATTGGGTATTCTAGAAACTTTAAAAGAAAACAATACTTGTTCCGATCAAGATAAATTAAAATCAATTGCTTTTATTCGCAAACATATTGATACCACCTTAAAACATATGTTTCTCACTATCAAAGATCCACATGTTTTATGGGAAAGTATCAAGATGTGATGACCCGGAAATTTTTGACCAAATTTAAACTTAATCTTTAACGTTTCCGACACGATAAGCAAAGTCTATGAAGTTGAATCTCAAAATTTTAGAACTGTTTCATTACATTTGACTGCTCTCGACGATTCATGAACAATTATATGTATGTATGTGTGTGTGTGTATATATATATATATGTACAAGTAAAAACGACTTTCCTACAGTAAAACACTATTTGCTACAGTAAAATGACTTGCTACAGTGAAACACTATTTGCTACAGTGAACACTATTTGCTACAGTAAACACTATTTGGTGTCGACGAACTAGCAAATAAAAACGGATAAAGCGGCCATGCGATCGCATGGCAAAAACACTGAAAACTCATGCGATCGCATGAGGTACTGTAGCAGGCCACATACTATAAAAGCTCGATTCATTCCTCCGTATTATTATTTTATTTATATTATTATTATTATTATTATTATTATTATTATTATTATTATTATTATTATTATTATTATTATTATTAAGATTAATATTATTATTATTAATCTTATTATAATATTATTATTAGTAGTATATATATCTAAAATACTACAACGAGGTCATGAGCGTGTCACTTTCAAAATATGTTTTCGAGCGGGATAGAGCTAAGGAAATTATGGGTTATTGCCAAGGAGGTTATGGGTAATGTTCGGGGGTATATTTGTGAATCAAATCTAGTGTTTATCATCTCTGTTGCGTCTACGTACTTTCCTACAATATTGAATCTCAATATTGATACGTAAGCACTCATATTTTATCTTTTATATATTAATTGTGTATCCATGTCTAGTGCTCGAGTATATATATATTTATATATGCTTGTATGCTAAATTTCGTCGTTAAACAGTTTATAATAAATCACGAATTAAATACATATATTACGGGTAAAAGGTATATGATATACATGTTTTCGGAAAGCTGTCGAAAAATCAATAACTTTTCATTTAGATATCGAATAGTTTCGAGGAACGAATCAAAAGATATGGTCAACTGAATTATAATTTACATTAATTGGAATTGCTTTTTGAATCTGCAATTAATACTTAAACAACTTGTTTACGAGATTGATAAAATGGATTTTTGAATATTACCAACCGAGTAAATGAATCCTTATATAAGGTACGTCTCGTTTGTTGAACTATTGTCAAAATTGACTTTTTGAAACAACTTTGAATAACTTTTGTATGTCAATTTCGAGCATTAGGATTGTGATACACTATGACCTGACCTAGCTTGATAGACATTTATTGACCAACATATGTTCTCTAGGTTGAGATCTACGATTATTTGATATACCGAGTTTCATTCACATTACGATGAACAACTTTATTTGCTGCTAAGGTGAGTTTCATTTATCCCTTTTTAATTGCTTTTGCAATATATTTTTGGGCTGAGAATACATGCACTTTATTTTAAACGTAATGGATACAAGTACATACTAAATTCTACACTGAGTTTGAACCGAAAATCCCTTAGCTTTGGTAACTAGTAACTGCCAGTTATAAGAACTGGTGGGCGCGAGTAGTAGTATATGGATCCATAGGGCTTGATATCCCCGTCCGAGCTAGAGCGCTAGCCTTTTAACGGACGTATGCTATTTGAGAAGCGTACACATTGGTTTGCGTGTATTATTAAGATGATTATACAAAGGGTATAAAATATATATACGTTAAGTTTAGTTACCAGGGTGCTCAATTTCGTAGAATATTTTGATAAACATTTCTGGATGAAACAACTGAAATCTTGTGATCCACCTTTATGTACAGATTATGCAAAACATTAAAACTATGAAATCACCAACCTTTGTGTTGACACTTGTTAGCATGTTTATTCTCAGGTTCCCTAGAAGTCTTTCGCTGTTTGCTTAAATGTTAGACAAGCTATGTGCATGGAGTCTTACATGGCATATTTTTTCAAGGAAACGTTGCATTCACCAAATCATCACCATGTATCTTATTTTGACTGCATTGTCAACGGAAGTACTATTGTAAACTATTATTACGGTGATTGTCTATATGTAGAAATCATCAGATGTCAAAAACCTTTGATTTAAATATACATTTATGGTATGCCTTTTCAAAAGAATGCAATGTTTACAAAACGTATCATATAGAGGTCAAACACCTCGCAATGAAATCGATGAATGACGTATTGTCCATATGGATTTGGAGCGATCATCACAGTTGGTATCAGAGTGTTGGTCCTAGCGAACCAGGTCTTGCATGAGTGTGTCTAACTGATAGTTGTTAGGATGCATTAGTAAGTCTGGACTTCGACCGTGTCTGCATGTCAAAAGTTTTGCTTATCATTTTTTGTCGAAAATTACCTGCTTATCATTCCTAGTCTAGACACGTTTTACTGCATTGATTGCATGAATAGTGTATAGACAAAATTCATATCTTAGCGTATCTGTTACTGTAAACTTTTCCTGACATCTTTCGAAAATTTCTCCGTGATTTATGGAATTTGGTATTATATATACATATGTAAATTATGTATTGAAGAATACCAAACTAAATTCTATAATCTAATTCATATCAAAAATCATCTCCCTAATTATACAAGATGGATCCCGTATCTAGTTCAAATTCCTTAAACTCTGACATCTATTCCGATATGGATATTCACCTGAATTCCGAAAGACAGTGTAACCGGAATGGATCAACCAATTAGCCATCATCTATTCTGGATGAATTGGGGATGGGTTCGTAGCCTGCTTAATTATTGGAGACAAGAAGAAGGCGATCCCTTCCATCCACCACATTGCCCTCTTGGCGAAGAACCTGAAGCACTTACCGGCGAACCTGTTTGAGAAACCATTTTCTCTCTCATTTCCAGAGTATCTCGTCACGATAATATACTATCTCAAATTCTGGATCTTATTCATCCGCCCGTCCGAACCGCCAATCATTCCGGTGTAGTAGAAGAAGTCAACGAGCTTCGTGCTCGGGTAGTGGCTTTGGAGAATATGGTGCAAAGGTTACAAACACCAACAGCATCACCGGCATCAACAGTACCACCGACAACAACACCAACAGTACCATTACCACCACCAACAACATCCGGATCGCAAACCTCAACTTCACAATCTGTTCCACGAGCATCAACGTCATACGCACCGTAGTTACCAAGAAATACCAGCAACAATAACCGATGAAGTATTAACTCATTTCTCCTGAAGAAATTTTATGTATATTTAATATATATGAATTTTGAAATCAAAATAAATATTTTCGTACTAAGCTATTACGTGTGATTCTTAACTGGTAGGTACTACTCGGTTAGTTCATATTACTAATATGCAATGATGTACATCTTTCCTTAACAACTTAACCATTATTAACTACAATCTCCGTTTCAACTCCATGAATTCCATTTCATAATAAACCAAGTATATTAATCAATTACATAATTGATTTTACATTTTAAATTTCAATATACTCGAAACTTTTCAGAAAACATCATTTGTGCCTTGTAAGCTTCACAAAAATTCCACGAGCACCAACATCCTTCACCGAAGAATATCAATAAGAATAAATAATGAAGTATCGATTACATTAGCGAAATACTCCGCAAAGATTATGTAATCTTTAATGTTTTAGAGATTAATCATTTCTAAGTCAAGCCGAAAATTAAATGAGCTTAATATGATATTAACTCATTAAATCTGTGTTACATCTGAAGAAAATATACATACATATATTTTCATAAAGACGGTAATAAAAATTCTTTTGTACAAAGTATTAATTGTGAAATCTTTAACGGGTAGGTAATACCCGGGAAATATATAAGTTCGCAATTAATATGTTACACTGTACATTCTTCAATTTTGATTCAAAAATTATTAACTATGCTTACAGTGATATACAATCGTTTCCATACAAATTCAATTACATATTCTGATATTGACAGAGCAGAATCCAAGTCAAGATTTAACAAGTGACATCATTCTTAGATCTCTACATCTTTCAAAGCTATACTTTGACTTCAAAACGGTGAAAGATCCTTTAGCATTGTTATTAACGAAAATAATCTTGCAATTTCTTTTCAAAGTATTAAGTTTTATCACACTTCCAACCAGTCAACTTCAACTTTTCAGATTAAGCCTTATTGTAACCTTGATATATACGTTTTGTTACTGGGGAACCTTTCATGTTCCGCCACATTAGCAGTAAATTTACCAAACAACTTTATTAATCCTTGACCTTTCGAAAAATTCTTATACTCATTGAAACCCTATCATGTACTCATCCACATCTTGTAACAATAATTTCCATACCAACCACCGAGAATTAGCAATCAGTATTTTGAATCTCGCAGCATTTTCTACGACAACAGTTATATATATGTATAACATCTATCTTCTAGACTTACATACTTCGAATGTGAAGTTTTTGAAAAACACCCCAAACTACGAAACTAGTTCTACGAATTTTGGAAAAATGCTGATGAAGCAGCAAAAACTATAAACGACTTTAACAGTCGAAAGTTTGATGATAAAGAGTAGTGTGTTGGAAAAGCACAGAAAAAGAGAAGGTTTGAAACTGGAAAACGGGTTGAGCAAAGTATGAAGGAAGCTGTAGACAAATCACAAGGACGAAATCTACCTTCAAAGAATCCAAATGATCCAGTGTCTGCTGAAACCATTAGTAAGAATCTTACTTCTTATTCTAAACCTTCACAGACAGATTTTCCGCATCATCCTCTGATATTAGAAATTCTAAGATATCATCGTATCTTCCATTATAAATATCCTCCATATTTCTGAAGATATTTTCATAACTATTCTTATCTGAAATCATTTATCTCTTCATGCTATCTGTGTTACATCATAAAAGAAACTATTTTAGTTTCTAATTTCTGAAAATTTCGAAAAATGGATGTTTTTGAAGTAGTGTTGGGAATTGAAGCATGAGTTAGTATAATATAATGACACTTAATCAACGTGATTATATTACAGTAAGTCATGCTGAGTTTCTAATGGAACGTGATAAAGGTTCACAGATCATACCCTCATCATGAACCATGTTACATAACTCTTTCATTCTATAAAACCTCTAAACATATCAAGAAAATATTTTTCTTGATGATTCGGTCTTTTTCGAGGTATTCTGGTAATTTGACAAGTCATATTGTGCCATTATCGTTTCTTTCTTAGAACATTAATTATGTTCATTTCAAAATCCATACCTACGAATTTTGGACCATTATTCGCTTGACTTAAAGTCGGGAAGAGAAAACGAAAGCATGAAGCTCCGAAATATAATGGAAAATATAAAGCTCGAAAACAACCCTGAAATTACAAACCGTGTATATCAATGCGTATAGCAATATAAAGACACGGGAGAATGAAAAACAATATAACCCCAAGGTAATAGTAGAAGAAAATAACCTCCTCTGGTGGCAGATGAAAAAGAAGAATGAATGATATGATAGCCAAGAAAATATCAAGAATCAGAACTGGATGAAGCATTTTCACAAATCTTTTGTAAGTATGAAATAAGAAAGAAGATTATAGGAGTGGTGAAAATAAATGAAACGGAAGATGTTAATTTATAGCAAAATATCAGACATAGCAATCGAGGCAAATTACGCATTTAATCAAAGGAAATCCTAATTTCCTTAAATTCCGAAGAATCAAATCTTATTTAAATTATGAAGATTTTCTATTCCTTAAATTCTGAAAATCAATCGTTACTACATCAAGAGATAAGACGAATCTCTATTCTACATTTCACTCTATTACGATAACTTCTCTCATACGCTTCGAGTAATCGGATTGTTTTATCCGTATTATTCAATGGTGATAAAATTCTATTTACCAACTCATATTCGTCATGAAAACATTTTTATTGTCAGCCATGACGACCTCACTCAAATTTCGAGACGAAATTTCTTTAACGGGTAGGTACTGTGATGACCCGGAAATTTTTGACCAAATTTAAACTTAATCTTTAACGTTTCCGACACGATAAGCAAAGTCTATGAAGTTGAATCTCAAAATTTTAGAACTGTTTCATTACATTTGACTGCTCTCGACAATTCATGAACAATTATATGTATGTATATATATATATGTACAAGTAAAAACGACTTTCCTACAGTAAAACACTATTTGCTACAGTAAAATGACTTTGCTACAGTAAAACACTATTTGCTACAGTGAACACTATTGCTACAGTAAACACTATTTGATGTCGACGAACTAGCAAACAAAAACGGATAAGGCGGCCATGCGATCGCGTGGCAAAAACACTGAAAACTCATGCGATCGCATGAGGTACTGTAGCAGGCCACATACTATAAAAGCTCGATTCATTCCTCCGTATTATTATTTTATTTATATTATTATTATTATTATTATTATTAAGATTAATATTATTATTATTAATCTTATTATAATATTATTATTAGTAGTATATATACCTAAAATACTACAACGAGGTCATGAGCGTGTCACTTTCAAAATATGTTTTCGAGCGGGATAGAGCTAAGGAAATTATGGGTTATTGCCAAGGAGGTTATGGGTAATGTTCGGGGGTATATTTGTGAATCAAATCTAGTGTTTATCATCTCTGTTGCGTCTACGTACTTTCCTACAATATTGAATCTCAATATTGATACGTAAGCACTTATATTTTATCTTTTATATATTAATTGTGTATCCATGTCTAGTGCTCGAGTATATATATATTTATATATGCTTGTATGCTAAATTTCATCGTTAAACAGTTTATAATAAATCACGAATTAAATACATATATTACGGGTAAAAGGTATATGATATACATGTTTTCGGAAAGCTGGCGAAAAATCAATAACTTTTCATTTAGATATCGAATAGTTTCGAGGAACGAATCAAAAGATATGGTCAACTGAATTATAATTTACATTAATTGGAATTGCTTTTTGAATCTGCAATTAATACTTAAACAACTTGTTTACGAGATTGATAAAATGGATTTTTGAATATTACCAACCGAGTAAATGAATCCTTATATAAGGTACGTCTCGTTTGTTGAACTATTGTCAAAATTGACTTTTTGAAACAACTTTGAATAACTTTTGTATGTCAATTTCGAGCATTAGGATTGTGATACACTATGACCTGACCTAGCTTGATAGATATTTATTGACCAACATATGTTCTCTAGGTTGAGATCTACGATTATTTGATATACCGAGTTTCGGTCACATTACGATGAACAACTTTATTTGCTGCTAAGGTGAGTTTCATTGATCCCTTTTTAATTGCTTTTGCAATATATTTTTGGGCTGAGAATACATGCACTTTATTTTAAATGCAATGGATACAAGTACATACTAAATTCTACACTGAGTTTGAACCGAAAATCCCTTAGCTTTGGTAACTAGTAACTGCTAGTTATAAGAACTGGTGGGCGCGAGTAGTAGTATATGGATCCATAGGGCTTGATATCCCCATCCGAGCTAGAGCGCTAGCCTTTTAATGGACGTATGCTATTTGAGAAGCGTACACGTTGGTTTGCGTGTATTATTAAGATGATTATACAAAGGGTATAAAATATATATACGTTAAGTTTAGTTACCAGGGTACTCAATTTCGTAGAATATTTTGATAAACGTTTCTGGATGAAACAACTGAAATCTTGTGATCCACCTTTATGTACAGATTATGCAAAACATTAAAACTATGAACTCACCAACCTTTGTGTTGACACTTGTTAGCATGTTTATTCTCAGGTTCCCTAGAAGTCTTCCGCTGTTTGCTTAAATGTTAGACAAGCTATGTGCATGGAGTCTTACATGGCATATTTTTTCAAGGAAACGTTGCATTCACCAAATCATCACCATGTATCTTATTTTGACTGCATTTGTAGCGACCCGACCAAATCGTCATTGACGGCGCCGTCTACTTAGGTCCCGTTACGTGGTCATAAGTCTTTAAAACAACGTTTGACCAAAAGATATGTCGCATTCATTTCAAATGTAAAGGTTGTTCAAGTTTACAAGAATAGTTCCACCACAAGTTACGATACAAAGTTTTAAGTACAAATGAAACTTATGCGACACAATTTAAAAGTATCCAAAAGACGCTCCATGTATGCATATATACTCGACATCCAATGCAAGTATCAAAATAATGAGCGGAAGCATGTATCATGTATCGTTCAAGGACCTGAGAAAAACATAGAAATCTGTCAACGAAAACGTTGGTGAAATCATAGGTTTAAGTAAGTAAGTACACGTGAACCACAAGATTTGCATCAATGAAATAATAGTAATACATTCCAAAAGTTTGTTTCACGAGCACCCAATTATCAATGCTTAACATTTCCTTCCATTGAACCCCATCACTTAGTGCTAGAACATACACTGTTTCTCGAAAATATATTTCATTCGTAAACGGTAGCGAACCGTTTGAATGAGGGTTTGTCAAACCCATATGGATCCATACAACATAAGTTCTCGCTTACACCCGGCAAGTGTAACTAATGATAATCGAATTGAGGATTTTGTTCTAAACTCGTATGTAGAATGTTTGTTTTCCTGTACTTGTGTTCACTTAGTAAAAGAAATGTTTATGTTTTCTCATCCCAAATGTAAGTTCAAAAAGAGTAAAAGTGGGACTATGATCTCACCTTGAGTGCACGTACGAAAAGTACTTCACAAAATAGCGTGTGTGAAGGATAGTGCTAGTCTTGACCTAAACAAATAGGTCGTATCAATAACGGTAAACACGATAGGTCAAAGATGTTCAATTAGTCCTATGGCTCGTTACGACTCGATTATTTAGCATGTGAAATCAAATTGTCAAGTTTCATGCAAGATACAAGTATATAAACAAGTTAGGAAGGTTGCATAATCATTTGGTTAAGTTTGACAAAAAGTCAAACCTCGGTCGGTCAAAGTCAACGAAAAAGTCAACACGTTCGGGTCGTGTCCCGAACTATTTTTCTGAGGTTTTTAATCATGTATGAGCATGTTAGGACAAGTTACATGTGAATCGGAGGTGCGTAGCATAGCAAACATTATTCAAAAATTGACCAAGTTGGACAGACCAAAATGGCGCGCCGCGCGGGTATATGGCGCTCCGCGCCATTACCTGTGCAGAGAATTCTGGCAGTTTTTAAGTTTTATGCACGAACCTAACTTCAAACAATCACCATTTATGATCCGCAAACAATCAAGACAAGTATCTTATACCGTTGGGAAGGTAATTTGACGAGGAAAACAACTAAACACATTTCATCAATCAATCTACCTATTACAACAACCAAAACCGCATCTAATGCTTAACATTAATCGTATACAAGTTCATAAATGCAATTCAATGATTCGGGCAACCAATTTACATGAATGATATGCCGTTTCGAAGGTAATCAAGCATATAATCCAACTAAACACTTACCAATAATAATCCATGGCATTCAATGCATCAAAAGTCCATTTCAAGTTCATCAAACCCTAACCCAAATTCACCAAAATCAATAATCAAGTTCATGAAGTTTTCTAAGGCAACCTACACATCAAATTGAAGCTAGTGATGCTAGTAACACAATTAAAACATCAACTTTTAACATCTAACAACATATGATCATCCAAAATTCAAGAACAACACACCAAAATTCAAGTTCATGCTAGTTACACTAAAACAACGAGATCGAGCATATAAATCATATATTCATGTTAGACTTGAGCCATAGACACTAATTAACACTTTTATAAGTTAAAAACATCAAGAACACAAAATCTAGTGATTTTAGAAAGTTACCCAAATGAGATGAAGTTGGTACCAAAATGAAGAGGATGAAGAGAGGATCACAAATATGTAGTTTATTTTGTTGTAAGCCTCCTAGATCGAATTTAGATGATGATTGAATGAATTTGGTTTTGGGTGTGTGTTCTTGCTAGAGAGAAAGAGAGAGATGGAGATGAAAGTGAATGGGTGAAAGGGGTTTGACCCTTTGACCTAGTCAAGGGTTTGATCCCTTGTCAAGTTTAGTCCCTCAACTTTCGTTCGGGTGCGGGAATTACCTAAACGAGATAATTTAAAACGCGTATCAACGGGAGATGTTATAAACATATAACGGACTTTATATTAGTATAACGGAAAAAGTAAATGGAAAAAGGCGGGATGTTACATTACCTACTCCTTAAAAGAAATTTCGTCCCGAAATTTAAGTAGGCGTAGTAGTCGTTGTTTCTTCCTCGAGATCTTGCGTTTCCGAATTCACGAATAGATGAGGATACTTCCTTTGCATTTGATCTTGTCTTTCCCAAGTAAACTCGGGTCCTCTTTTGGCATTCTAACGAACCTTGACAATCGGGATTCGGCTTTGTTTCAATGTCTTGACGGAGGTGTCCACAATTTCAACCGGTTCCTCCACAAAATGAAGTTTGTCATCAATAGTAAGTTCTTCGAGAGGGATGACGATATCGGGTTCGGCAAGACACTTTTTCAAGTTAGATACATGGAAGGTAGGATGAACGGAGTTCAATTGAGGCGGAAGATTTAAACGATAAGCAACGGTTCCAATACGCTCCAAGATTTCGAAAGGACCAATATACCGTGGATTTAGCTTCCCGCGTTTCCCAAAGCGGATTATACCCTTCCAAGGTGCGACTTTTAACATGACGCGGTCACCGACTTGAAATTCAAGGTCGTTGCGTCTTTTGTCGGTATAGCACTTTTGACGACTCCGGGCCGTCCGAAGCCTATCTCGGATTTGAACGATCTTCTCGGTGGTTTCGTGAATGAGTTCGGGTTCGGTGATTTGCACGTCGCCTACCTCGGCCCAACAAAGAGGTGAACGACATTTGCAGCCATATAGCGCTTCAAAAGGTGCGGCTTTAATACTCGCGTGATAACTATTGTTGTAAGAGAACTCGGCGAGAGGTAAGTGCTTGTCCCAAGTTTTTCCGAAATCAACCACGCAAGCTCGTAACATGTCCTCTAAGGTTTGAATTGTACGTTCGCTTTGTCCATCGGTTTGAGGATGATATGCGGTGCTCATGTCTAAACGCGTTCCCAACGCTTCTTGCAATGTACGCCAAAATCTAGAAACGAAACGGCCATCTCGGTCGGAGATAATCGATAATGGTACACCGTGTCGGGCTACGATCTCCTTAATGTAAAGTTGTGCAAGTTTCTCCATTTTGTCCGTTTCTTTCATGGCAAGGAAGTGTGCGGATTTGGTGAGACGGTCAACAATAACCCAAATGGTATCATAACCGCCCGTCGTTTTCGGTAGCTTGGTGATAAAATCCATCGTTATCCTTTCCCACTTCCATTGCGGGATCTCGGGTTGTTGAAGTAGTCCGGACGGTCTTTGGTGTTCGGCTTTGACTTTGGAACATGTCAAACACTTGGAAACATAAGTAGCTACGTCCCTTTTGATGTTCGGCCACCAATATAGTTGTTTAAGGTCGTGGTACATCTTATTGGCACCGGGGTGAATCGAGTATCGTGACTTATGGGCTTCATCTAAAATAAGGCTTCGTAGATCCCCATAACTAGGCACCCAAATTCTTCCGGCGAAATATCGGAGTCCGGTTTCTTTAACTTCGAATCGAGAGGTGAGGACGTTCAAGTGTTCGAGAGAGATGTTTTCATCCTTGAGAGCCTCATCTTGGGCTACCCGAATTTGGCTATTAAGGTTTGTGTGGATGGTGATGTTTAAGGCTCGGACACGAAGAGGCACCGCTCTTTCTTTTCGACTTAAGGCATCGGATACTACATTTGCCTTCCCGGGATGGTAACGAAGCTCGCAATCGTAATCGTTTAAGGTTTCAATCCACCTTCGTTGTCTCATGTTTAGTTGCTTTTGATCGAAAATGTGTTGAAGGCTTTTGTGATCGGTGAAGATAGTACTCTTGGTTCCATAAAGATAGTGTCTCCACATTTTAAGTGCAAAGACAACTGCTCCGAGTTCGAGATCATGTGTCGTATAGTTTCGTTCATGAATTTTGAGTTGTCGAGAAGCATAAGCAATGACTTTCGTTCGTTGCATCAATACACACCTAAAACCATGTTTTGAGGCATCGCAATATACAACAAAGTCATCATTGCCTTCGGGAAGTGACAAGATAGGAGCGGTGGTTAGCTTCGTTTTCAAGATTTGGAATGCGGATTCATGTTCGGTCGCCCAAATGAATTTCTTTCCCTTGTGAGTCAATGCGGTTAGAGGACGTGCAACCAAAGAGAAATTTTCGATGAATCTACGATAGTACCCGGCGAGACCCAAAAATTGACGAATGTGAGTAGGAGTAGTAGGAGTCTCCCATTTGCTAATGGCTTCGATTTTCGTTGGATCGACTTTAATACCTTGGTCACTTACAACATGACCAAGAAATTGAACTTCCTTTAACCAAAATTCACACTTGGAGAATTTGGCATAGAGTTGTTCTTGTCTTAAAAGTTCAAGCACAAGTCGGAGATGTTGTTCGTGCTCTTCTTCATTTTTAGAATAGATCAATATGTCATCGATGAACACAATAACGAATTTATCGAGATACGGTTTGCACACGCGGTTCATAAGATCCATGAACACCGCCGGTGCGTTAGTGAGACCAAATGGCATGACAAGGAATTCATAACTACCATAACGAGTTCGGAAAGCGGTTTTGGAGACATCTTCCCCCTTAACCCTCAATTGATGATAACCCGAGCGGAGATCGATTTTTGAATATACACAAGACCCTTGTAGTTGATCAAAGAGGTCATCGATGCGAGGAAGAGGATATCGGTTCTTAACCGTCAATTTATTTAGTTCACGATAATCAATGCACATTCGTAGGGATCCGTCTTTCTTTTTAACAAACAAAATCGGAGCGCCCCAAGGTGAATGGCTAGGTTGGATAAAACCTCGATCAAGTAGTTCTTGGATTTGACTTTGCAATTCTTGCATTTCAGATGGAGCGAGTCTATATGGTGCACGTGCTACGGGTGCGGCTCCCGGAATAAGATCGATTTGGAATTCAACCGGTCGATGAGGCGGAAGACCCGGCAATTCGTCGGGAAATACATCGGAATAGTCACTAACAATTGGCACATCATCGATGTGCTTCTCATCGGACTCGACTTTCTTAACGTGAGCAAGGATCGCAAAACAACCCTTACGGAGTACTTTTCTAACTTTAACACACGAAACGAGGTTGAGTCCGGTGCAACTCTTATCGCCATAGACGATCAAAGGTTCACCATTCTCGATAGGAATTCGGATTGCGTTAAGATCACAAAGAATGTGAGATTTCGTTTTGACTAACCAATTCATACCGATTATTACATCAAAGCTCCCTAGTTCCATGGGTATCAAATCAATTTCAAATTCCTTACCCAAAATGTTTATCGTACACCCCCGGTAATATGTGTCGGCACTTAATAGTTTCCCGTTAGCCACTTCAATGGTATAAGTGGTATCTAATGGAAGAGGTGGAGTGCTAAAATAATGAGTCAAAGTCTTGGATACAAAGCATTTATCGGCACCCGAATCGAATAAGCAAGAGACATAAGAATTGTTGAGAAGAAACGTACCCGTGACTAGTTCAGTGTCATCCCGGGCTTCCTCGGTGTTGATGTTGAAAGCTCGGCCGCGCGTGTTGGGGTTATCTTTCTTCTTTGGGCATGCATTTCTATAATGACCTGTTTGACCACATTCGTAACAAGTGCCCGTCTTTGGTGCATTGGGCCACTTTCGAGCAACGGGAGTGGCACTTTTACAATCGTTGGCCTTATGACCAACTCCTTGGCACAGGTGGCAAATTAACTTGCCACATTCACCAAAGTGATGTTTGTTGCATTTGTTGCAAAGAGGTAGGTTCCCGGCATAACCCCTCTTGCCGTCGGAGGTGTAAGGCTTCTTAGCAAAGTTGTTGTTGTTGCTTGATTGGGAGGGTTCCCACTTTCTTTTGTTGCCGCCCGACTTATCCTCAGCCTTAGGTGCCGGAACTACGATTTCGTCAACCGTTTCAATTAGTTGGCGAGCCATGTTCATAGCGGCTTGATGAGTAGTGGGTTTGGATGACATCACCCCTTGTTTGATGCTTTTTGGAAGACCGAGCATGTAGAGCTCAATCCTTTGAGATTCGGGGTTAACAAGATTAGGACACATCAAGGATAGTTCGGCGAAGCGTTGATTATAAGCTTTAAGATCGTTTCCGACCGCTTTCAAAGCTCTTAGTTCTTCCTCAAGCTTTCGGGTTTCTTCGCGCGGAAAATATTCAACAATCATCTTTTCCTTTAGATCGGCCCAAGAGAGGGCATGAGCTTCATCGGTACCCACCGATTGAACATAGGTGTTCCACCATGTTAGAGCAATTCCGGAGAAAGTGTGAGTGGAGTATTTGACCTTGTCTTGGTCCCGACAACCGCTTATGCTAAAGACGGCTTTCGTTTGCTCAAACCATCGGGTGAGCACGACCGGTCCCCCGGTTCCATCAAAAGTGTGAGGTTTGCACCCCATGAAAGCTTTATAGGAGCATCCCTCGTTTGAGTTTCCGGCTCCATTGTTGTTGTTGTTGTTGTTGTTGTGGTTGTTATTATTATTGTTGTTGGATGAGTGACCGGCCATGGCCGCATCTACGGCGGTAGCTATCATCCGTTCGAGAGCTTGTTCGGGAGTTTCATTGCGGCGTACACGACGAGGAGCCATTGTTCCTTCAAGACACAAGAATATCATTGATTAGTATTCTCAATAATACTAACCGTGATATAGAATAAAGATAAAGGGAAGTTTTTCCTCGACTCGCCTTAAATTCTTTATGTCATAATGTCGGAACGTTCATATGAGTCACCGTAATATAATCCCGGAAATTATATTACCCTGATTCATATGTGCATTCGACATCATTTCATATAGTCAAGGTGGCGTGTCAATCAAATTAAACAACGTGAGATTAAGATGAACTAAGAGTAGATATGAGTAGAAGCGTTCGAGTATAAATGCACAAGTAGTCAAGTAATTCCTACTTCAAGTCTATATGCCGGTTGTAGTCTAGACTCACCAATGTACCCTATGACTCGGGGTTGACACTAATGAACTCTAAATCCCTACAACCAACGCTCTGATACCATCTGTAGCGACCCGACCAAATCGTCATTGACGGCGCCGTCTACTTAGGTCCCGTTACGTGGTCATAAGTCTTTAAAACAACGTTTGACCAAAAGATATGTCGCATTCATTTCAAATGTAAAGGTTGTTCAAGTTTACAAGAATAGTTCCACCACAAGTTACGATACAAAGTTTTAAGTACAAATGAAACTTATGCGACACAATTTAAAAGTATCCAAAAGACGCTCCATGTATGCATATATACTCGACATCCAATGCAAGTATCAAAATAATGAGCGGAAGCATGTATCATGTATCGTTCAAGGACCTGAGAAAAACATAGAAATCTGTCAACGAAAACGTTGGTGAAATCATAGGTTTAAGTAAGTAAGTACACGTGAACCACAAGATTTGCATCAATGAAATAATAGTAATACATTCCAAAAGTTTGTTTCACGAGCACCCAATTATCAATGCTTAACATTTCCTTCCATTGAACCCCATCACTTAGTGCTAGAACATACACTGTTTCTCGAAAATATATTTCATTCGTAAACGGTAGCGAACCGTTTGAATGAGGGTTTGTCAAACCCATATGGATCCATACAACATAAGTTCTCGCTTACACCCGGCAAGTGTAACTAATGATAATCGAATTGAGGATTTTGTTCTAAACTCGTATGTAGAATGTTTGTTTTCCTGTACTTGTGTTCACTTAGTAAAAGAAATGTTTATGTTTTCTCATCCCAAATGTAAGTTCAAAAAGAGTAAAAGTGAGACTATGATCTCACCTTGAGTGCACGTACGAAAAGTACTTCACAAAATAGCGTGTGTGAAGGATAGTGCTAGTCTTGACCTAAACAAATAGGTCGTATCAATAACGGTAAACACGATAGGTCAAAGATGTTCAATTAGTCCTATGGCTCGTTACGACTCGATTATTTAGCATGTGAAATCAAATTGTCAAGTTTCATGCAAGATACAAGTATATAAACAAGTTAGGAAGGTTGCATAATCATTTGGTTAAGTTTGACAAAAAGTCAAACCTCGGTCGGTCAAAGTCAACGAAAAAGTCAACACGTTCGGGTCGTGTCCCGAACTATTTTTCTGAGGTTTTTAATCATGTATGAGCATGTTAGGACAAGTTACATGTGAATCGGAGGTGCGTAGCATAGCAAACATTATTCAAAAATTGACCAAGTTGGACAGACCAAAATGGCGCGCCGCGCGGGTATATGGCGCGCCGCGCCATTACCTGTGCAGAGAATTCTGGCAGTTTTTAAGTTTTATGCACGAACCTAACTTCAAACAATCACCATTTATGTAGTGACCCGAACTTTTCCATGTTTATATATATTAATTGAGATTGATGTTTACATGATTAAATGTTTCCAACATGTTAAGCAATCAAACTTGTTAAGACTTGATTAATTGAAATAGGTTTCATATAGACAATTGACCACCCAAGTTGACCGGTGATTCACGAACGTTAAAACTTGTAAAAAAACTATATGATGACATATATATGGTTATATATATAGTTAACATGATATTATGATAAGTAAACATATCATTAATTATATTAACAATGAACTACATATGTAAAAACAAGACTACTAACTTAATGATTTTGAAACGAGACATATATGTAACGTTTATCGTTGTAACGACATTTAATGTATATATATCATATTAAGAGATATTCGTACATCATAATATCATGATAATATAATAATTTAAAATCTCTTTTGTTATTATAAACATTGGGTTAACAACATTTAACAAGATCGTTAACCTAAAGGTTTCAAAACAACACTTACATGTAACGACTAACGTTGACTTAACGACTCAGTTAAAATGTATATACATGTAGTGTTTTAATATGTATTTATACACTTTTGAAAGACTTCAATACACTTATCAAAATACTTCTACTTAACAAAAATGCTTACAATTACATTCTCGTTCAGTTTCATCAACAATTCTACTCGTATGCACCCGTATTCGTACTCGTACAATACACAGCTTTTAGATGTATGTACTATTGGTATATATACTCCAATGATCAGCTCTTAGCAGCCCATGTGAGTCACCTAACACATGTGGGAACCATCATTTGGCAACTAGCATGAAATATCTCATAAGATTACAAAAATATGAGTAATCATTCATGACTTATTTACATGAAAACAAAATTACATATCCTTTATATCTAATCCATACACCAACGACCAAAAACACCTACAAACACTTTCATTCTTCAATTTTCTTCATCTAATTGAACTCTCTCAAGTTCTATCTTCAAGTTCTAAGTGTTCTTCATAAATTCCAAAAGTTCTAGTTTCATAAAATCAAGAATACTTTCAAGTTTGCTAGCTCACTTCCAATCTTGTAAGGTGATCATCCAACCTCAAGAAATCTTTGTTTCTTACAGTAGGTTATCATTCTAATACAAGGTAATAATCATATTCAAACTTTGGTTCAATTTCTATAACTATAACAATCTTATTTCAAGTGATGATCTTACTTGAACTTGTTTTCGTGTTATGATTTTGCTTCAAGAACTTTGAGCCATCCAAGGATCCATTGAAGCTAGATCCATTTTTCTCTTTTCCAGTAGGTTCATCCAAGGAACTTAAGGTAGTAATGATGTTCATAACATCATTCGATTCATACATATAAAGCTATCTTATTCGAAGGTTTAAACTTGTAATCACTAGAACATAGTTTAGTTAATTCTAAACTTGTTCGCAAACAAAAGTTAATCCTTCTAACTTGACTTTTAAAATCAACTAAACACATGTTCTATATCTATATGATATGCTAACTTAATGATTTAAAACCTGGAAACACGAAAAACACCGTAAAACTGGATTTACGCCGTCGTAGTAACACCGCGGGCTGTTTTGGGTTAGTTAATTAAAAACTATGATAAACTTTGATTTAAAAGTTGTTATTCTGAGAAAATGATTTTTATTATGAACATGAAACTATATCCAAAAATTATGGTTAAACTCAAAGTGGAAGTATGTTTTCTAAAATGGTCATCTAGACGTCGTTCTTTCGACTGAAATGACTACCTTTACAAAAACGACTTGTAACTTATTTTTCCGACTAGAAACCTATACTTTTTTTGTTTAGATTCATAAAATAGAGTTCAATATGAAACCATAGCAATTTGATTCACTCAAAACGGATTTAAAATGAAGAAGTTATGGGTAAAACAAGATTGGATAATTTTTCTCATTTTAGCTACGTGAAAATTGGTAACAAATCTATTCCAACCATAACTTAATCAACTTGTATTATATATTATGTAATCTTGAGATACCATAGACACGTATACAATGTTTCGACCTATCATGTCGACACATCTATATATATTTCGGAACAACCATAGACACTCTATATGTGAATGTTGGAGTTAGCTATACAGGGTTGAGGTTGATTCCAAAATATATATAGTTTGAGTTGTGATCAATACTGAGATACGTATACACTGGGTCGTGGATTGATTCAAGATAATATTTATCGATTTATTTCTGTACATCTAACTGTGGACAATTAGTTGTAGGTTACTAACGAGGACAGCTGACTTAATAAACTTAAAACATCAAAATATATTAAAAGTGTTGTAAATATATTTTGAACATACTTTGATATATATGTATATATTGTTATAGGTTCGTGAATCAACCAGTGGCCAAGTCTTACTTCCCGACGAAGTAAAAATCTGTGAAAGTGAGTTATAGTCCCACTTTTAAAATCTAATATTTTTGGGATGAGAATACATGCAGGTTTTATAAATGATTTACAAAATAGACACAAGTACGTGAAACTACATTCTATGGTTGAATTATCGAAATCGAATATGCCCCTTCTTATTAAGTCTGGTAATCTAAGAATTAGGGAACAGACACCCTAATTGACGCGAATCCTAAAGATAGATCTATTGGGCCTAACAAACCCCATCCAAAGTACCGGATGCTTTAGTACTTCGAAATTTATATCATATCCGAAGGGTGTCCCGGAATGATGGGGATATTCTTATATATGCATCTTGTTATTGTCGGTTACCAGGTGTTCACCATATGAATGATTTTTATCTCTATGTATGGGATGTGTATTGAAATATGAAATCTTGTGGTCTATTGTTACGATTTGATATATATAGGTTAAACCTATAACTCACCAACATTTTTGTTGACGTTTTAAGCATGTTTATTCTCAGGTGATTATTAAGAGCTTCCGCTGTCGCATACTTAAATAAGGACAAGATTTGGAGTCCATGCTTGTATGATATTGTGTAAAAACTGCATTCAAGAAACTTATTTTGTTGTAACATATTTGTATTGTAAACCATTATGTAATGGTCGTGTGTAAACAGGATATTTTAGATTATCATTATTTGATAATCTACGTAAAGCTTTTTAAACCTTTATTGATGAAATAAAGGTTATGGTTTGTTTAAAAATGAATGCAGTCTTTGAAAAACGTCTCATATAGAGGTCAAAACCTCGCAACGAAATCAATTAATATGGAACGTTTTTAATCAATAAGAACGGGACATTTCAGTTGGTATCAGAGCGTTGGTCTTAGAGAACCAGAAAATTTGCATTAGTGTGTCTTATCGAGTTTGTTAGGATGCATTAGTGAGTCTGGACTTCGACCGTGTTTTCTTTAAAAATGATTGCTTAACATTTTTGTTGGAAACTATATATTTTTAACATATGAATATTATGTGATATATTAATCTCTTAAAGTGTTTGATATTATGTGATAGATGTCTACCTCTAGAACAAGTCCCATTGACTCACCTAATAATAATGAAGAGTCAAATGTAAATTGGAATAATTTGTGGACTGATTCACAAGTTCCCGAAGAGGAACCGGAAGAAGAGTCGGAACCGGAAGAAGAATCGGAACCGGAAGAAGAATCGGAACCGGATGAAGAAATAGAACCGGTGGGGGAAATAATAAAACGGTTAAGTAAAAGAAAATCCTCAACCAACCGACCAAAGTTAATTATGGTCAATGGTGTTTCCGCCAAGGAAGCAAAATATTGGGAGGATTACCAATTCTCCGATGAATCGGATTCCGACGAGAATTCCGATGATGTTATAGAAATTACCCCAACTGAATTTAAAAAGGCAAAAGAAAATAATAAGGGAAAGGGCATAAAAATAGAGAAATCTAATTCCAACCCCGATGAACTTTATATGTATCGTCAACCCCCGAAGTCCTTAAGTTGTAACAATGACCCGGGAACCTCTAAACCACCAGGTTTTTCTAAACCAATGTGGACAACGACGGTTCGTATTAGGGGAACATCATATATCCCTAGAAACTTGGCAAAACGAACCAAAACCGAAGAAGAAGAAACGAGCGAGTCGGAATAAGATAGTTGTATTCGTGTGGTGTAATATATGGAATATAGTGTTCTTATGCTTTATGATATATGTAAAAATTGCTTGTATTAATAAGTATTTTTTTATGAATCTAACTCTTGTCTATTTTACAGTTTAAAAACACAAAATGGATAGACAACCCAATATTTTAAGAGACCTACCCGGAGACATGATTGATGAAATCTTGTCTAGAGTCGGCCAGAATTCTTCTGCACAACTATTTAAGGCGAGATCAGTTTGTAAGACATTCGAAGAACGTTCCAAGAATGTCTTGGTTTATAAGAGACTTTCGTTTGAAAGATGGGGGATATCACATTGGGAAACCCATAAGTTACGATGTGTTTACTTTGACGCATATATTGCGGGGAACCCAAATGCTATTTTACGCAACGGGTTAAGAAATTATTTTGACTCAATATATCCGAATATTGGACTTCGTGATTTAGAAAAAGCGGCTAACATGCAACATAAAGAAGCATGTTATGCTTACGGATTAGTAATGTTCGCTTCTCACCAAAGTGAGAACAAGAACATCGGGCTACAACTATTAAACAAAACATTTCCACAAGTGACGGAGTCGGTAATTGGGGTAAGAAATGAGGTTTTTAGATTATTACGGGACTGTTGGACGTTACGTAACCCTCGTCCCTTTGATGACGTTACAACACACTGTCTTATCAACGGCCATAACGGTTATGTTGCACAAGACCAAGGATGGGAAGTAGTCCTAGTAAAACCAGAATGCATGACTTGTTTCTGGACGTATGAATTACGTGTCTTTATTGCCTTTGCTGAACGACTTGTGTACTAGCTAGAATTGTCTTCACAACTATCTTGTATCAAAGTTATTGTGTGCTATATTTCATGCTTTATGTAAAATAAGCGGTATTGTAAGTTTGTAAAATATTGTATAAAAGTTTGAACGCGAAATATTATTACAATCAGTTTTTCATATAGAATTGTAGTAGTTGAATTGTATATTAGCTACTAAGTATGAACTTAACGGGTAGGTACTACCCGAATTTAAACTTATAAAACGCTAATATGAAGAAAAAGCTTTTATAAATGAGTTCATATTATGCTACGAAATACTATTAACTACTCTTAATATTCTGTATGATTAACTTGTTCCATTTAACTATTTTGAAGGAAATGGCACCGACTACTCGACACACCGTGAATATGAATGAAGAGGAATTCCGTACTTTTCTAGCTTCAAACATAGCCGCAGTACAGGCTGCGCTACATACCAACAATAACCTTGGATCTAGCAGTACAGGAAATCGTGTAGGATGCACCTACAAAGAATTCACTGCCTGCAAACCTTTGGAATTTGATGGAACCGAAGGACCGATCGGATTGAAACGGTGGACCGAGAAGGTTGAATCGGTGTTTGCCATAAGTAAGTGTACTGAAGAGGACAAAGTGAAGTACGCTACGCATACCTTCACAGGTTCTGCGTTAACATGGTGGAATACCTATCTAGAGCAAGTGGGACAAGATGATGCGTACGCACTACCGTGGTCAGCATTCAAGCACTTGATGAACGAGAAGTACCGTCCCAGAACCGAGGTCAATAAGCTCAAGACAGAACTTAGAGGGTTACGAACCCAAGGATTTGATATTACCACGTACGAAAGACGATTCACAGAATTGTGCCTATTGTGTCCGGGAGCATTCGAAGATGAGGAAGAGAAGATCGACGCGTTTGTGAAAGGATTACCGGAAAGAATCCAAGAAGATATAAGTTCACACGAGCCCGCCTCCATACAACAGGCATGTAGAATGGCTCACAAACTAGTGAACCAGATTGAAGAAAGAATTAAAGAACAGACTGCTGAAGAGGCCAATGTGAAGCAAGTCAAAAGAAAGTGGGAGGAAAACGGTGATAAGAATCACCAATACAACAACAACAGCAATTACAACAATAATCGCAACAATTATCCCAACAATCGCAACATCAATCGCAACTACAACAAACGGCCCAACAACAACAACAACAACAACAACAACAGCAACTACAACAATCATCCCAACAACAATAATAACCGCAACAACAACAACAATCAGAAGCAACAATGCCAAAGGTGTGAAAAGAATCACTCGGGGTTCTGCACCAAATTTTGCAACAAGTGTAAAAGAAATGGTCATAGCGCGGCGAAGTGTGAGGTCTACGGACCAGGGGTTAATAGAACGAAAGGAACAAATGGTGTCGGAACGAGTAATGGCGGAGCAAGTAGTGTCGGAGCAAGTTATGCCAATGTAGTTTGTTATAAATGTGGAAAACCAGGCCACATTATTAGAAATTGCCCGAACCAAGAGAACACGAATGGACAAGGCCGTGGAAGAGTTTTCAATATTAATGCGGTAGAGGCACAGGAAGACCCGGAGCTTGTTACGGGTACGTTTCTTATTGACAATAAATCTGCTTACGTTTTATTTGATTCGGGTGCGGATAGAAGCTATATGAGTAGAGATTTTTGTGCTAAATTAAGTTGTCCATTGACGCCTTTGGATAGTAAATTTTTACTCGAATTAGCAAATGGTAAATTAATTTCAGCAGATAATATATGTCGGAATCGAGAAATTAAACTGGTTAGCGAAACATTTAAGATTGATTTGATACCAGTAGAGTTAGGGAGTTTTGATGTGATAATCGGTATGGACTGGTTGAAAGAAGTGAAAGCGGAGATCGTTTGTTACAAAAAATGCAATTCGCATTATACGAGAAAAAGGAAAACCCTTAATGGTGTACGGAGAAAAGGGCAACACGAAGCTACATCTTATTAGTAATTTGAAGGCACAAAAACTAATAAGAAAAGGTTGCTATGCTGTTCTAGCACACGTCGAGAAAGTACAAACTGAAGAAAAGAGCATCAATGATGTTCCCATTGCAAAAGAATTTCCCGATGTATTTCCGAAAGAATTACCGGGATTACCCCCACATCGATCCGTTGAATTTCAAATAGATCTTGTACCAGGAGCTGCACCAATAGCTCGTGCTCCTTACAGACTCGCACCCAGCGAGATGAAAGAACTGCAAAGCCAATTACAAGAACTTTTAGAGCGTGGTTTCATTCGACCAAGCACATCACCGTGGGGAGCTCCTGTTTTGTTTGTCAAGAAGAAAGATGGTACATTCAGGTTGTGTATCGACTACCGAGAGTTGAACAAACTTACCATCAAGAACCGCTACCCACTACCGAGAATCGACGACTTATTTGATCAACTACAAGGCTCGTCTGTTTATTCAAAGATTGACTTACGTTCCGGGTATCATCAAATGCGGGTGAAAGAAGATGATATTCCAAAGACTGCTTTCAGAACACGTTACGGTCATTACGAGTTTATGGTCATGCCGTTTGGTTTAACTAATGCACCAGCTGTGTTCATGGACCTTATGAACCGAGTGTGTGGACCATACCTTGACAAGTTTGTCATTGTTTTCATTGATGACATACTTATTTACTCAAAGAATGACCAAGAACACGGTGAACATTTGAGAAAGGTGTTAGAAGTATTGAGGAAGGAAGAATTGTACGCTAAGTTTTCAAAGTGTGCATTTTGGTTGGAAGAAGTTCAATTCCTCGGTCACATAGTGAACAAAGAAGGTATTAAGGTGGATCCGGCAAAGATAGAAACTGTTGAAAAGTGGGAAACCCCGAAAACTCCGAAACACATACGCCAGTTTTTAGGACTAGCTGGTTACTACAGAAGGTTCATCCAAGACTTTTCCAGAATAGCAAAACCCTTGACTGCATTAACGCATAAAGGGAAGAAATTTGAATGGAATGATGAACAAGAGAAAGCGTTTCAGTTATTGAAGAAAAAGCTAACTACGGCACCTATATTGTCATTGCCTGAAGGGAATGATGATTTTGTGATTTATTGTGACGCATCAAAGCAAGGTCTCGGTTGTGTATTAATGCAACGAACGAAGGTGATTGCTTATGCGTCTAGACAATTGAAGATTCACGAACAAAATTATACGACGCATGATTTGGAATTAGGCGCGGTTGTTTTTGCATTAAAGACTTGGAGGCACTACTTATATGGGGTCAAAAGTATTATATATACCGACCACAAAAGTCTTCAACACATATTTAATCAGAAACAACTGAATATGAGGCAGCGTAGGTGGATTGAATTATTGAATGATTACGATTTTGAGATTCGTTACCACCCGGGGAAGGCAAATGTGGTAGCCGATGCCTTGAGCAGGAAGGATAGAGAACCCATTCGAGTAAAATCTATGAATATAATGATTCATAATAACATTACTACTCAAATAAAGGAGGCGCAACAAGGAGTTTTAAAAGAGGGAAATTTAAAGGATGAAATACCCAAAGGATCGGAGAAACATCTTAATATTCGGGAAGACGGAACCCGGTATAGGACTGAAAGGATTTGGGTACCAAAATTTGGAGATATGAGAGAAATGGTACTTAGAGAAGCTCATAAAACCAGATACTCAATACATCCTGGAACGGGGAAGATGTACAAGGATCTCAAGAAACATTTTTGGTGGCCGGGTATGAAAGCCGATGTTGCTAAATACGTAGGAGAATGTTTGACGTGTTCTAAGGTCAAAGCTGAGCATCAGAAACCATCAGGTCTACTTCAACAACCCGAAATCCCGGAATGGAAATGGGAAAACATTACCATGGATTTCATCACTAAATTGCCAAGGACTGCAAGTGGTTTTGATACTATTTGGGTAATAGTTGATCGTCTCACCAAATCAGCACACTTCCTACCAATAAGAGAAGATGACAAGATGGAGAAGTTAGCACGACTGTATTTGAAGGAAGTCGTCTCCAGACATGGAATACCAATCTCTATTATCTCTGATAGGGATGGCAGATTTATTTCAAGATTCTGGCAGACATTACAGCAAGCATTAGGAACTCGTCTAGACATGAGTACTGCCTATCATCCACAAACTGATGGGCAGAGCGAAAGGACGATACAAACGCTTGAAGACATGCTACGAGCATGTGTTATTGATTTCGGAAACAGTTGGGATCGACATCTACCGTTAGCAGAATTTTCCTACAACAACAGCTACCATTCAAGCATTGAGATGGCGCCGTTTGAAGCACTTTATGGTAGAAAGTGCAGGTCTCCGATTTGTTGGAGTGAGGTGGGGGATAGACAGATTACGGGTCCGGAGATTATACAAGAAACTACCGAGAAGATCATCCAAATTCAACAACGGTTGAAAACCGCCCAAAGTCGACAAAAGAGCTACGCTGACATTAAAAGAAAAGATATAGAATTTGAAATTGGAGAGATGGTCATGCTTAAAGTTTCACCTTGGAAAGGCGTTGTTCGATTTGGTAAACGAGGGAAATTAAATCCAAGGTATATTGGACCATTCAAGATTATTGATCGTGTCGGACCAGTAGCTTACCGACTTGAGTTACCTCAACAACTCGCGGCTGTACATAACACTTTCCACGTCTCGAATTTGAAGAAATGTTTTGCTAAAGAAGATCTCACTATTCCGTTAGATGAAATCCAAATCAACGAAAAACTCCAATTCATCGAAGAACCCGTCGAAATAATGGATCGTGAGGTTAAAAGACTTAAGCAAAACAAGATACCAATTGTTAAGGTTCGATGGAATGCTCGTAGAGGACCCGAGTTCACCTGGGAGCGTGAAGATCAGATGAAGAAGAAATACCCGCATCTATTTCCAGAAGATTCGTCAACACCTTCAACAGCTTAAAATTTCGGGACGAAATTTATTTAACGGGTAGGTACTGTAGTGACCCGAACTTTTCCATGTTTATATATATTAATTGAGATTGATGTTTACATGATTAAATGTTTCCAACATGTTAAGCAATCAAACTTGTTAAGACTTGATTAATTGAAATAGGTTTCATATAGACAATTGACCACCCAAGTTGACCGGTGATTCACGAACGTTAAAACTTGTAAAAAAACTATATGATGACATATATATGGTTATATATATAGTTAACATGATATTATGATAAGTAAACATATCATTAATTATATTAACAATGAACTACATATGTAAAAACAAGACTACTAACTTAATGATTTTGAAACGAGACATATATGTAACGTTTATCGTTGTAACGACATTTAATGTATATATATCATATTAAGAGATATTCGTACATCATAATATCATGATAATATAATAATTTAAAATCTCTTTTGTTATTATAAACATTGGGTTAACAACATTTAACAAGATCGTTAACCTAAAGGTTTCAAAACAACACTTACATGTAACGACTAACGTTGACTTAACGACTCAGTTAAAATGTATATACATGTAGTGTTTTAATATGTATTTATACACTTTTGAAAGACTTCAATACACTTATCAAAATACTTCTACTTAACAAAAATGCTTACAATTACATTCTCGTTCAGTTTCATCAACAATTCTACTCGTATGCACCCGTATTCGTACTCGTACAATACACAGCTTTTAGATGTATGTACTATTGGTATATATACTCCAATGATCAGCTCTTAGCAGCCCATGTGAGTCACCTAACACATGTGGGAACCATCATTTGGCAACTAGCATGAAATATCTCATAAGATTACAAAAATATGAGTAATCATTCATGACTTATTTACATGAAAACAAAATTACATATCCTTTATATCTAATCCATACACCAACGACCAAAAACACCTACAAACACTTTCATTCTTCAATTTTCTTCATCTAATTGAACTCTCTCAAGTTCTATCTTCAAGTTCTAAGTGTTCTTCATAAATTCCAAAAGTTCTAGTTTCATAAAATCAAGAATACTTTCAAGTTTGCTAGCTCACTTCCAATCTTGTAAGGTGATCATCCAACCTCAAGAAATCTTTGTTTCTTACAGTAGGTTATCATTCTAATACAAGGTAATAATCATATTCAAACTTTGGTTCAATTTCTATAACTATAACAATCTTATTTCAAGTGATGATCTTACTTGAACTTGTTTTCGTGTTATGATTTTGCTTCAAGAACTTTGAGCCATCCAAGGATCCATTGAAGCTAGATCCATTTTTCTCTTTTCCAGTAGGTTCATCCAAGGAACTTAAGGTAGTAATGATGTTCATAACATCATTCGATTCATACATATAAAGCTATCTTATTCGAAGGTTTAAACTTGTAATCACTAGAACATAGTTTAGTTAATTCTAAACTTGTTCGCAAACAAAAGTTAATCCTTCTAACTTGACTTTTAAAATCAACTAAACACATGTTCTATATCTATATGATATGCTAACTTAATGATTTAAAACCTGGAAACACGAAAAACACCGTAAAACTGGATTTACGCCGTCGTAGTAACACCGCGGGCTGTTTTGGGTTAGTTAATTAAAAACTATGATAAACTTTGATTTAAAAGTTGTTATTCTGAGAAAATGATTTTTATTATGAACATGAAACTATATCCAAAAATTATGGTTAAACTCAAAGTGGAAGTATGTTTTCTAAAATGGTCATCTAGACGTCGTTCTTTCGACTGAAATGACTACCTTTACAAAAACGACTTGTAACTTATTTTTCCGACTAGAAACCTATACTTTTTTTGTTTAGATTCATAAAATAGAGTTCAATATGAAACCATAGCAATTTGATTCACTCAAAACGGATTTAAAATGAAGAAGTTATGGGTAAAACAAGATTGGATAATTTTTCTCATTTTAGCTACGTGAAAATTGGTAACAAATCTATTCCAACCATAACTTAATCAACTTGTATTATATATTATGTAATCTTGAGATACCATAGACACGTATACAATGTTTCGACCTATCATGTCGACACATCTATATATATTTCGGAACAACCATAGACACTCTATATGTGAATGTTGGAGTTAGCTATACAGGGTTGAGGTTGATTCCAAAATATATATAGTTTGAGTTGTGATCAATACTGAGATACGTATACACTGGGTCGTGGATTGATTCAAGATAATATTTATCGATTTATTTCTGTACATCTAACTGTGGACAATTAGTTGTAGGTTACTAACGAGGACAGCTGACTTAATAAACTTAAAACATCAAAATATATTAAAAGTGTTGTAAATATATTTTGAACATACTTTGATATATATGTATATATTGTTATAGGTTCGTGAATCAACCAGTGGCCAAGTCTTACTTCCCGACGAAGTAAAAATCTGTGAAAGTGAGTTATAGTCCCACTTTTAAAATCTAATATTTTTGGGATGAGAATACATGCAGGTTTTATAAATGATTTACAAAATAGACACAAGTACGTGAAACTACATTCTATGGTTGAATTATCGAAATCGAATATGCCCCTTCTTATTAAGTCTGGTAATCTAAGAATTAGGGAACAGACACCCTAATTGACGCGAATCCTAAAGATAGATCTATTGGGCCTAACAAACCCCATCCAAAGTACCGGATGCTTTAGTACTTCGAAATTTATATCATATCCGAAGGGTGTCCCGGAATGATGGGGATATTCTTATATATGCATCTTGTTATTGTCGGTTACCAGGTGTTCACCATATGAATGATTTTTATCTCTATGTATGGGATGTGTATTGAAATATGAAATCTTGTGGTCTATTGTTACGATTTGATATATATAGGTTAAACCTATAACTCACCAACATTTTTGTTGACGTTTTAAGCATGTTTATTCTCAGGTGATTATTAAGAGCTTCCGCTGTCGCATACTTAAATAAGGACAAGATTTGGAGTCCATGCTTGTATGATATTGTGTAAAAACTGCATTCAAGAAACTTATTTTGTTGTAACATATTTGTATTGTAAACCATTATGTAATGGTCGTGTGTAAACAGGATATTTTAGATTATCATTATTTGATAATCTACGTAAAGCTTTTTAAACCTTTATTGATGAAATAAAGGTTATGGTTTGTTTAAAAATGAATGCAGTCTTTGAAAAACGTCTCATATAGAGGTCAAAACCTCGCAACGAAATCAATTAATATGGAACGTTTTTAATCAATAAGAACGGGACATTTCAATTTATGATCCGCAAACAATCAAGACAAGTATCTTATACCGTTGGGAAGGTAATTTGACGAGGAAAACAACTAAACACATTTCATCAATCAATCTACCTATTACAACAACCAAAACCGCATCTAATGCTTAACATTAATCGCATACAAGTTCATAAATGCAATTCAATGATTCGGGCAACCAATTTACATGAATGATATGCCGTTTCGAAGGTAATCAAGCATATAATCCAACTAAACACTTACCAATAATAATCCATGGCATTCAATGCATCAAAAGTCCATTTCAAGTTCATCAAACCCTAACCCAAATTCACCAAAATCAATAATCAAGTTCATGAAGTTTTCTAAGGCAACCTACACATCAAATTGAAGCTAGTGATGCTAGTAACACAATTAAAACATCAACTTTTAACATCTAACAACATATGATCATCCAAAATTCAAGAACAACACACCAAAATTCAAGTTCATGCTAGTTACACTAAAACAACGAGATCGAGCATATAAATCATATATTCATGTTAGACTTGAGCCATAGACACTAATTAACACTTTTATAAGTTAAAAACATCAAGAACACAAAATCTAGTGATTTTAGAAAGTTACCCAAATGAGATGAAGTTGGTACCAAAATGAAGAGGATGAAGAGAGGATCACAAATATGTAGTTTATTTTGTTGTAAGCCTCCTAGATCGAATTTAGATGATGATTGAATGAATTTGGTTTTGGGTGTGTGTTCTTGCTAGAGAGAAAGAGAGAGATGGAGATGAAAGTGAATGGGTGAAAGGGGTTTGACCCTTTGACCTAGTCAAGGGTTTGATCCCTTGTCAAGTTTAGTCCCTCAACTTTCGTTCGGGTGCGGGAATTACCTAAACGAGATAATTTAAAATGCGTATCAACGGGAGATGTTATAAACATATAACGGACTTTATATTAGTATAACGGAAAAAGTAAATGGAAAAAGGCGGGATGTTACAGCATTGTCAACGGAAGTACTATTGTAAACTATTATTACGGTGATTGTCTATATGTAGAAATCATCAGATGTCGAAAACCTTTGATTTAAATATACATTTATGGTATGCCTTTTCAAAAGAATGCAATGTTTACAAAACGTATCATATAGAGGTCAAATACCTCGCAATGAAATCGATGAATGACGTATTGTCCATATGGATTTGGAGCGATCGTCACACAAGAGTAGATTCGATAATCAAAAGAAAATATTACTCCCAGCTGCGAAGGAAGAATGGAGAAATCTAAGGTTCCAAGATTTCAAAAAGGTAAGTGAATACAGCTCGGCCATGTTCAAGATCCGTTCAAAGCTAAAATTCTGTGGTCAAGAAATAAGTGATGATGATATGATGGAGAAAACTTTCTCCACAATGCATTCTGCAAACATAACTGTACAAGAAAATTTAAGATTGCAGAATTATAAAACCTTTTTCAAACTTCAAACTTATCTCTTAGTTGCAGAAGTTAATAAAGAATTACTGATGAAAAATCAAGAATCTCGTCCTACCGGTGCGCTAGCATTTCCTGAAGCTAATGCTATTAACAATAATAATAATAATAAAAGAAGAAATACACATGGACGAGGGCGTGGACAAGGTCGTGGCCATATTGGCCAAAACCTTCATCATGGAAATTACCATAACAATAATAAAATCCATAACTATGTTCGAAATCACCCTTATGGTAATGGTCGTGGTGGTGGTTGTGGTCGTGGTGGTCGTGGTCGTGGACAAAGAAATAATAATCCACAAAATTATAAAATCCAAATACCATACAATCCCACAAATCACAATGTTGAAGAAGGCTCTTCAAAGAATATTGAAGATTCTTGTTACCGATGTGGTAAAATTGGCCACTAGTCTAAAAACTACCGAACAAATCAGCATTCTGTTAATTGGTATCAAGAATCCCTAAAGGGAAAACGAAAAGAAGCAAATCTTGTGGATGACTGTAATGACTCGGAAAATTTCGACTAATTTAAACCAATTCTCTATATGATTTAATATTATGTAAATATATATATATATATATATATATATATATATATATATATATATATATATATATATATATATATATATATATATATATATATTATAAGATGTATAAGTAAAACACTAATTGCTACTGTAAAAACGACTTTGCTACAGTAAAACACTATTTGCTACAGTAAAACACTATTTGCTACAGTGAAACCGTATTTTGCTACAGTGAAACCGACTTTGCTACAGTGATTTGCTACAGTAAACACTATTTGCTGCAGTAAACACTGTTTGCTACAGTAAACACTATTGCTACAGTAAACACTATTTGCTACAGTAACACTATTTGATGTCGACGAACTAGCAAACAAAAACGGATATGCCTATAAAAGGCCAGCTTGTTCGACGTAAAATCTCACACTCTTTTTTTTGTAAACAATATTTATAATTATAATTTTAATTATAATTTAAGTTTAATAATAATAAGGTATATACGAGGGTGTTTTAATTCGGGTTTCAAACCGCTTTAAGCTAAGGAAATATTGGGTATTGTTCGGGGTATTGTTCTTGAATCAAAGACCAACCATACAGTCATCTACCATCATTACGTCTACGCAATTTGCCTACAATATTGAGTCTCAATATTGAACTGTGAGTTATAGTCTCCCTTTTTAAATACTTTAAATATTTTTGGGCTGAGAATACATGCAATTTATTTTAAACGCGATAAGACACAAGTACATACTAAATTCTACACTGAGTTAAACTAAAAATCCCTTAGCTTTGGTAACTAGTAGCTGCCAGTACATAGGATATGGACTGGTGGGCGCGAATAATTGTATATGGATCCATAGGGCTTGACATCCCCGTCCGAGCTAGAGCGCTAGCCTTTTAACGGACGTATGTTATTTGAGTTTAAGACACATTGGTTTGCGTGTATTAAAACGAATGGGGTAATTATCACTATAGCGTTAAGTTTAGTTACCAGGGTGCTCTGTTACGTAGAATCTATTGATAAACTTTTGATGAAATCTTGTGGTCTATCTTTATATACGTTTATGACTCGAGCAATTAAACCTATAACTCACCAACATTCGTGTTGACTTTTTAGCATGTTTTATTCTTAGGTCCTTAGAATGCTTCCGCTGTGATGTGCTTGTTGCCTGCATGGAGTCTCTCATGCTTTGTACAAAGTTTATTGCATTCAAAATAAAACTGCGTTGTGTAATAAATAATTGGACTGTGATGTCAACCTGTAAATTAAAGACTTATGTATTTCGGGGTTTTGCTTATACCTAAGCACTCGCCCACATGTTTATAACTTTCTATGTTTAGAAAGTCACTTATTTTAATGAATGCAATATTTTATCAAAACGTATCATATAGAGGTCAAAACCTCACTGTGGAATCAATGATTAACGTGTCGCGTCAATAGCGATTTTGACGGGTCGTTACAATGACCTTGATACAAAAATCACCGAGCCAACTTGTGACTACTTTAATGAATAAATTTCTAATATCTATATATATAGATATCCTATTATATGTTCCCGTTAATTAAATGGTTGTAGATTTTCAATCTACACCATATCTAGTTACTACATATTTCCTTATTGTGTGCTATCGTTTGTAACATGTTTTGAATGTAATATATTGATGAATTATGTACTCATTATTTGTTTCTCATATTTTTTTTGTTGAAGTTCATGATGTATACTGCTGGAGTAAAAAATCAGTCAAATGGTGGAGATATTTGTATTGCAGACAGTGGTGCCACTCACACCATACTCAAATCTAAAAAATATTTCACAGACTTGAAAGCAACAAAAGGAACTATACATACTATATCAGGTCCTGTGGACTTAATAAAAGGAATGGGAAAGGCAAAATTTATGTTACCAAATGGTACGAATTTTCTGATAAATAATGCCTTATTTTCTCCCATGTCAAAGAGAAATTTGTTAAGTTTCTCTGACATATACCAAAATGGATATGATTATCAGTCAGTGACAACAGAAAATGAAAAATATTTAAGTATCACTGATAAGAATCGTGTAATTGAAAAACTACCAAGACTTCATTCTAGTTTACATTATACACATATAAATATACCTGAAGTAAATGTGGTAGTTACAGAAAAATCATGTGATCCTGTAATGATCAGTTTGTGGCATGAGAGATTAGGCCACCCAGGATCAACAATGATGAAAAGAATAATACAAAATACACATGGACATCCATTGGCGAATCAAAGGATTCCTCATGATGCACTTATCCCATGTACATAATGCTCACTTGGAAAGTTGATAATAAGACCATCACCTCTTAAGATTGAAAAAGAATCACCAATGTTTCTTGAAAGAATTCAAGGTGATATATGTGGACCAATTCATCCACCATGTGGACCATTTAGATATTTTATGGTTCTAATAGACGCATCTAGTAGATGGTCTCATGTTTGTCTATTATCAAGTCGAAATATGGCATTTGCAAAATTTCTTGCTCAAATTATTAAATTGAGAGCACATTTCCCTAATTATACTATTAAAAGGGTGAGACTAGATAATGCCGGTGAGTTTACGTCTCAAGCATTTAATAACTTTTGCATGTCTATTGGGATTATTGTTGAACATCCCGTTGCCCATGTGCATACACAAAATGGTTTAGCTGAATCATTAATTAAACGATTGCAGCTAATAGCTAGACCATTGATAATGCGAACAAAACTCCCAGTATCTGTATGGGGCCATGCAATTTTTCATGCTGCATCATTAATTCGCATTAGATCAAGTGCAAGTCATACATATTCTCCCTTGCAACTTGCTTTTGGCCATCAGCCAAATATTTCTCACCTTAGAACATTTGGTTGTGCGATATATGTTCCTATCGCACCACCACAGCACACTAAAATGGGTCCTCAAAGAAGGATGGGAATATATGTTGGATATGAAACATCTTCAATCATAAGATATATTGAACCCATGACGGGTGATGTTTTTACAGCACGTTTTGCTGATTGTCACTTTAATGAAACATTATTTCCTAGATTAAGGGAGAAATAAAAAATAAAGAAAATGATGTTTCATGGTGTGAACCTCAATTAATGTATCTAGATCCTCGCACAAAAGAATGCGAGACCTAAGTTCAAAAAATAATGCATATGCAAGAACTTGCGAATAAATTGCCTGATGCATTTACAGATACAATGAAATGTCCCGTTCTTATTGATTAAAAACGTTCCATATTAATTGATTTCGTTGCGAGGTTTTGACCTCTATATGAGACGTTTTTCAAAGACTGCATTCATTTTAAAACAAACCATAACCTTTATTTCATCAATAAAGGTTTAAAAAGCTTTACGTAGATTATCAAATAATGATAATCTAAATTATCCTGTTTACACACGACCATTACATAATAGTTTACAATACAAATATGTTACAACAAAATAAGTTTCTTGAATGCAGTTTTTACACAATATCATACAAGCATGGACTCCAAATCTCGTCCTTATTTAAGTATGCTACAGCGGAAGCTCTTAATAATCACCTGAGAATAAACATGCTTAAAACGTCAACAAAAATGTTGGTGAGTTATAGGTTTAACCTATATATATCAAATCATAATAATAGACCACAAGATTTCATATTTCAATACACATCCCATACATAGAGATAAAAATCATTCATATGGTGAACACCTGGTAATCGACATTAACAAGATGCATATATATAAGAATATCCCCATCATTCCGGGACACCCTTCGGATATGATATAAATTTCAAAGTACTAAAGCATCCGGTACTTTGGATGGGGTTTGTTAGGCCCAATAGATCTATCTTTAGGATTCGCGTCAATTAGGGTGTCTGTTCCCTAATTCTTAGATTACCAGACTTAATAAAAAGGGGCATATTCGATTTCGATAATTCAACCATAGAATGTAGTTTCACGTACTTGTGTCTATTTTGTAAATCATTTATAAAACCTGCATGTATTCTCATCCCAAAAATATTAGATTTTAAAAGTGGGACTATAACTCACTTTCACAGATTTTTACTTCGTCGGGAAGTAAGACTTGGCCACTGGTTGATTCACGAACCTATAACAATATATACATATATATCAAAGTATGTTCAAAATATATTTACAACACTTTTAATATATTTTGATGTTTTAAGTTTATTAAGTCAGCTGTCCTCGTTAGTAACCTACAACTAGTTGTCCACGGTTAGATGTACAGAAATAAATCGATAAATATTATCTTGAATCAATCCACGACCCAGTGTATACGTATCTCAGTATTGATTACAACTCAAACTATATATATTTTGGAATCAACCTCAACCCTGTATAGCTAACTTCAACATTCACATATAGAGTGTCTATGGTTGTTCTGAAATATATATAGATGTGTCGACATGATAGGTCGAAACATTGTATACGTGTCTATGGTATCTCAAGATTACATAATATACAATACAAGTTGATTAATTTATGGTTGGAATAGATTTGTTACCAATTTTCACGTAGCTAAAATGAGAAAAATTATCCAATCTTGTTTTACCCATAACTTCTTCATTTTAAATCCGTTTTGAGTGAATCAAATTGCTATGGTTTCATATTGAACTCTATTTTATGAATCTAAACAGAAAAAGTATAGGTTTATAGTCGGAAAAATAAGTTACAAGTCATTTTTGTAAAGGTAGTCATTTCAGTCGAAAGAACGACGTCTAGATAACCATTTTAGAAAACATACTTCCACTTTGAGTTTAACCATAATTTTTGGATATAGTTTCATGTTCATAATAAAAATCATTTTCCCAGAATAACAACTTTTAAATCAAAGTTTATCATAGTTTTTAATTAACTAACCCAAAACAGCCCGCGGTGTTACTACGACGGCGTAAATCCGGTTTTACGGTGTTTTTCGTGTTTTCAGGTTTTAAATCATTAAGTTAGCATATCATATAGATATAGAACATGTGTTTAGTTGATTTTAAAAGTCAAGTTAGAAGGATTAACTTTTATTTGCGAACAAGTTTAGAATTAACTAAACTATGTTCTAGTGATTACAAGTTTAAACCTTCGAATAAGATAGCTTTATATGTATGAATCGAATGATGTTATGAACATCATTACTACCTTAATTTCCTTGGATAAACCTACTGGAAAATAGAAAAGTGGATCTAGCTTCAATGGATCCTTGGATGGCTCGAAGTTCTTGAAGTAGAATCATGACACGAAAACAAGTTCAAGTAAGATCATCACTTGAAATAAGATTGTTATAGTTATAGAAATTGAACTAAAGTTTGAATATGATTATTACTTTGTATTAGAATGATAACCTACTGTAAGAAACAAAGATTTCTTGAGGTTGGATGATCACCTTACAAGATTGGAAGTGAGCTAGCAAACTTAAAAGTATTCTTGATTTTATGAAACTAGAACTTTTGGAATTTATGAAGAACACTTAGAACTTGAAGATAGAACTTGAGAGAGATTAATTAGATGAAGAAAATTGAAGAATGAAAGTGTTTATAGGTGTTTTTGGTCGTTGGTGTATGGATTAGATATAAAGGATATGTAATTTTGTTTTCATGTAAATAAGTCATGAATGATTACTCATATTTTTGTAATTTTATGAGATATTTCATGCTAGTTGCCAAATGATGGTTCCCACATGTGTTAGGTGACTCACATGGGCTGCTAAGAGCTGATCATTGGAGTGTATATACCAATAGTACATACATCTAAAAGCTGTGTATTGTACGAGTACGAATACGGGTGCATACGAGTAGAATTGTTGATGAAACTGAACGAGGATGTAATTGTAAGCATTTTTGTTAAGTAGAAGTATTTTGATAAGTGTATTGAAGTCTTTCAAAAGTGTATAAATACATATTAAAACACTACATGTATATACATTTTAACTGAGTCGTTAAGTCATCGTTAGTCGTTACATGTAAGTGTTGTTTTGAAACCTTTAGGTTAACGATCTTATTAAATGTTGTTAACCCAATGTTTATAATATCAAATGAGATTTTAAATTATTATATTATCATGATATTATCATGTATGAATATCTCTTAATATGATATATATACATTAAATGTCTTTACAACGATAATCGTTACATATATGTCTCGTTTAAAAATCATTAAGTTAGTAGTCTTGTTTTTACATATGTAGTTTATTGTTAATATACTTAATGATATGTTTAATTATCATAGTATCATGTTAAATATATATATATCCATATATATGTCATCATATAGTTTTTACAAGTTTTAACGTTCGTGAATCACCGGTCAACTTGGGTGGTCAATTGCCTATATGAAACATATTTCAATTAATCAAGTCTTAAAAAGTTTGATTGCTTAACATGTTGGAAACATTTAATCATGTAAATATTAATCTCAATTAATATATATAAACATGGAAAAGTTCGGGTCACTACAGTAACTACCCGTTAAATAAATTTCGTCCCGAAATTTTAAGCTGTTGAAGGTGTTGACGAATCTTCTGGAAATAGATGCGGGTATTTCTTCTTCATCTGATCTTCACGCTCCCAGGTGAACTCGGGTCCTCTACGAGCATTCCATCGAACCTTAACAATTGGTATCTTGTTTTGCTTAAGTCTTTTAACCTCACGATCCATTATTTCGACGGGTTCTTCGATGAATTGAAGTTTTTCGTTGATTTGGATTTCATCTAACGGAATAGTGAGATCTTCTTTAGCAAAACATTTCTTCAAATTCGAGACGTGGAAAGTGTTATGTACAGCCGCGAGTTGTTGAGGTAACTCAAGTCGGTAAGCTACTGGTCCGACACGATCAATAATCTTGAATGGTCCAATATACCTTGGATTTAATAATCTTGAATGGATACAAGTACATACTAAATTCTACACTGAGTTTGAACCGAAAATCCCTTAGCTTTGGTAACTAGTAACTGCTAGTTATAAGAACTGGTGGGCGCGAGTAGTAGTATATGGATCCATAGGGCTTGATATCCCCGTCCGAGCTAGAGCGCTAGCCTTTTAACGGACGTATGCTATTTGAGAAGCGTACACGTTGGTTTGCGTGTATTATTAAGATGATTATACAAAGGGTATAAAATATATATACGTTAAGTTTAGTTACCAGGGTACTCAATTTCGTAGAATATTTTGATAAACGTTTCTGGATGAAACAACTGAAATCTTGTGATCTACCTTTATGTACAGATTATGCAAAACATTAAAACTATGAACTCACCAACCTTTGTGTTGACACTTGTTAGCATGTTTATTCTCAGGTTCCCTAGAAGTCTTCCTCTGTTTGCTTAAATGTTAGACAAGCTATGTGCATGGAGTCTTACATGGCATATTTTTTCAAGGAAACGTTGCATTCACCAAATCATCACCATGTATCTTATTTTGACTGCATTGTCAACGGAAGTACTATTGTAAACTATTATTACGGTGATTGTCTATATGTAGAAATCATCAGATGTCGAAAACCTTTGATTTAAATATACATTTATGGTATGCCTTTTCAAAAGAATGCAATGTTTACAAAACGTATCATATAGAGGTCAAATACCTCGCAATGAAATCGATGAATGACGTATTGTCCATATGGATTTGGAGCGATCGTCACACAAGAGTAGATTCGATAATCAAAAGAAAATATTACTCCCAGCTGCGAAGGAAGAATGGAGAAATCTAAGGTTCCAAGATTTCAAAAAGGTAAGTGAATACAGCTCGGCCATGTTCAAGATCCGTTCAAAGCTAAAATTCTGTGGTCAAGAAATAAGTGATGATGATATGATGGAGAAAACTTTCTCCACAATGCATTCTGCAAACATAACTGTACAAGAAAATTTAAGATTGCAGAATTATAAAACCTTTTTCAAACTTCAAACTTATCTCTTAGTTGCAGAAGTTAATAAAGAATTACTGATGAAAAATTAAGAATCTCGTCCTACCGGTGCGCTAGCATTTTCTGAAGCTAATGCTATTAACAATAATAATAATAATAAAAGAAGAAATACACATGGACGAGGGCGTGGACAAGGTCGTGGCCATATTGGCCAAAACCTTCATCATGGAAATTACCATAACAATAATAAAAATCATAACTATGTTCGAAATCACCCTTATGGTAATGGTCGTGGTGGTGGTTGTGGTCGTGGTGGTCGTGGTCGTGGACAAAGAAATAATAATCCACAAAATTATAAAATCCAAACACCATACAATCCCACAAATCACAATGTTGAAGAAGGCTCTTCAAAGAATATTGAAGATTCTTGTTACCGATGTGGTAAAATTGGCCACTGGTCTAAAAACTACCGAACAAATCAGCATTCTGTTAATTGGTATCAAGAATCCCTAAAGGGAAAACGAAAAGAAGCAAATCTTGTGGATGACTGTAATGACTCGGAAAATTTCGACTAATTTAAACCAATTCTCTATATGATTTAATATTATGTAAATATATATATATATATATATATATATATATATATATATATATATATATATATATATATATATATATATATATATATATATATATATATATATATATATATATATATATTATAACATGTATAAGTAAAACACTAATTGCTACTGTAAAAACGACTTTGCTACACTATTTGCTACAGTAAAACACTATTTGCTACAGTGAAACCGTATTTTGCTACATTGAAACCGACTTTGCTACAGTAATTTGCTACAGTAAACACTATTTGCTGCAGTAAACACTGTTTGCTACAGTAAACACTATTTGCTACAGTAACACTATTTGATGTCGACGAACTAGCAAACAAAAACGGATATGCCTATAAAAGGCCAGCTTGTTCGACGTAAAATCTCACACTCTTTTTTTTGTAAACAATATTTATAATTATAATTTTAATTATAATTTAAGTTTAATAATAATAAGGTATATACGAGGGTGTTTTAATTCGGGTTTCAAACCGCTTTAAGCTAAGGAAATATTGGGTATTGTTCGGGGTATTGTTCTTGAATCAAAGACCAACCATACAGTCATCTACCATCATTACGTCTACGCAATTTGCCTACAATATTGAGTCTCAATATTGAACTGTGAGTTATAGTCTCCCTTTTTAAATACTTTAAATATTTTTGGGCTGAGAATACATGCAATTTATTTTAAACGCGATAAGACACAAGTACATACTAAATTCTACACTGAGTTAAACTAAAAATCCCTTAGCTTTGGTAACTAGTAGCTGCCAGTACATAGGATATGGACTGGTGGGCGCGAATAATTGTATATGGATCCATAGGGCTTGACATCCCCGTCCGAGCTAGAGCGCTAGCCTTTTAACGGACGTATGTTATTTGAGTTTAAGACACATTGGTTTGCGTGTATTAAAACGAATGGGGTAATTATCACTATAGCGTTAAGTTTAGTTACCAGGGTGCTCTGTTACGTAGAATCTATTGATAAACTTTTGATGAAATCTTGTGGTCTATCTTTATATACGTTTATGACTCGAGCAATTAAACCTATAACTCACCAACATTCGTGTTGACTTTTTAGCATGTTTTATTCTTAGGTCCTTAGAATGCTTCCGCTGTGATGTGCTTGTTGCCTGCATGGAGTCTCTCATGCTTTGTACAAAGTTTATTGCATTCAAAATAAAACTGCGTTGTGTAATAAATAATTGGACTGTGATGTCAACCTGTAAATTAAAGACTTATGTATTTCGGGGTTTTGCTTATACCTAAGCACTCGCCCACATGTTTATAACTTTCTATGTTTAGAAAGTCACTTATTTTAATGAATGCAATATTTTATCAAAACGTATCATATAGAGGTCAAAACCTCACTGTGGAATCAATGATTAACGTGTCGCGTCAATAGCGATTTTGACGGGTCGTTACAATGACCTTGATACAAAAATCACCGAGCCAACTTGTGACTACTTTAATGAATAAATTTCTAATATCTATATATATAGATATCCTATTATATGTTCCCGTTAATTAAATGGTTGTAGATTTTCAATCTACACCATATCTAGTTACTACATATTTCCTTATTGTGTGCTATCGTTTGTAACATGTTTTGAATGTAATATATTGATGAATTATGTACTCATTATTTGTTTCTCATATTTTTTTTGTTGAAGTTCATGATGTATACTGCTGGAGTAAAAAATCAGTCAAATGGTGGAGATATTTGTATTGCAGACAGTGGTGCCACTCACACCATACTCAAATCTAAAAAATATTTCACAGACTTGAAAGCAACGAAAGGAACTATACATACTATATCAGGTCCTGTGGACTTAATAAAAGGAATGGGAAAGGCAAAATTCATGTTACCAAATGGTACGAATTTTCTGATAAATAATGCCTTATTTTCTCCCATGTCAAAGAGAAATTTGTTAAGTTTCTCTGACATATACCAAAATGGATATGATTATCAGTCAGTGACAACAGAAAATGAAAAATATTTAAGTATCACTGATAAGAATCGTGTAATTGAAAAACTACCAAGACTTCATTCTAGTTTACATTATACACATATAAATATACCTGAAGTAAATGTGGTAGTTAAAGAAAAATCATGTGATCCTGTAATGATCAGTTTGTGACATGAGAGATTAGGCCACCCAGGATCAACAATGATGAAAATAATAATACAAAATACACATGGACATCCATTGGCGAATCAAAGGATTCCTCATGATGCACTTATCCCATGTACATAATGCTCACTTGGAAAGTTGATAATAAGACCATCACCTCTTAAGATTGAAAAAGAATCACCAATGTTTCTTGAAAGAATTCAAGGTGATATATGTGGACCAATTCATCCACCATGTGGACCATTTAGATATTTTATGGTTCTAATAGACGCATCTAGTAGATGGTCTCATGTTTGTCTATTATCAAGTCGAAATATGGCATTTGCAAAATTTCTTGCTCAAATTATTAAATTGAGAGCACATTTCCCTAATTATACTATTAAAAGGGTGAGACTAGATAATGCCGGTGAGTTTACGTCTCAAGCATTTAATAACTTTTGCATGTCTATTGGGATTATTGTTGAACATCCCGTTGCCCATGTGCATACACAAAATGGTTTAGCTGAATCATTAATTAAACGATTGCAGCTAATAACTAGACCATTGATAATGCGAACAAAACTCCCAGTATCTGTATGGGGCCATGCAATTTTGCATGCTGCATCATTAATTCGCATTAGATCAAGTGCAAGTCATACATATTCTCCCTTGCAACTTGCTTTTGGCCATCAGCCAAATATTTCTCACCTTAGAACATTTGGTTGTGCGATATATGTTCCTATCGCACCACCACAGCGCACTAAAATGGGTCCTCAAAGAAGGATGGGAATATATGTTGGATATGAAACATCTTCAATCATAAGATATATTGAACCCATGACGGGTGATGTTTTTACAGCACGTTTTGCTGATTGTCACTTTAATGAAACATTATTTCCTAGATTAGGGGAGAAATAAAAAATAAAGAAAATGATGTTTCATGGTGTGAACCTCAATTAATGTATCTAGATCCTCGCACAAAAGAATGCGAGACCTAAGTTCAAAAAATAATGCATATGCAAGAACTTGCGAATAAATTGCCTGATGCATTTACAGATACAATGAAATGTCCCGTTCTTATTGATTAAAAACGTTCCATATTAATTGATTTCGTTGCGAGGTTTTGACCTCTATATGAGACGTTTTTCAAAGACTGCATTCATTTTAAAACAAACCATAACCTTTATTTCATCAATAAAGGTTTAAAAAGCTTTACGTAGATTATCAAATAATGATTATCTAAATTATCCTGTTTACACACGACCATTACATAATGGTTTACAATACAAATATGTTACAACATAATAAGTTTCTTGAATGCAGTTTTTACACAATATCATACAAGCATGGACTCCAAATCTCGTCCTTATTTAAGTATGCTACAGCGGAAGCTCTTAATAATCACCTGAGAATAAACATGCTTAAAACGTCAACAAAAATGTTGGTGAGTTATAGGTTTAACCTATATATATCAAATCATAATAATAGACCACAAGATTTCATATTTCAATACACATCCCATACATAGAGATAAAAATCATTCATATGGTGAACACCTGGTAATCGACATTAACAAGATGCATATATATAAGAATATCCCCATCATTCCGGGACACCCTTCGGATATGATATAAATTTCAAAGTACTAAAGCATCCGGTACTTTGGATGGGGTTTGTTAGGCCCAATAGATCTATCTTTAGGATTCGCGTCAATTAGGGTGTCTGTTCCCTAATTCTTAGATTACCAGACTTAATAAAAAGGGGCATATTCGATTTCGATAATTCAACCATAGAATGTAGTTTCACGTACTTGTGTCTATTTTGTAAATCATTTATAAAACCTGCATGTATTCTCATCCAAAAATATTAGATTTTAAAAGTGGGACTATAACTCACTTTCACAGATTTTTACTTCGTCGGGAAGTAAGACTTGGCCACTGGTTGATTCACGAACCTATAACAATATATACATATATATCAAAGTATGTTCAAAATATATTTACAACACTTTTAATATATTTTGATGTTTTAAGTTTATTAAGTCAGCTGTCCTCGTTAGTAACCTACAACTAGTTGTCCACGGTTAGATGTACAGAAATAAATCGATAAATATTATCTTGAATCAATCCACGACCCAGTGTATACGTATCTCAGTATTGATTACAACTCAAACTATATATATTTTGGAATCAACCTCAACCCTGTATAGCTAACTTCAACATTCACATATAGAGTGTCTATGGTTGTTCTGAAATATATATAGATGTGTCGACATGATAGGTCGAAACATTGTATACGTGTCTATGGTATCTCAAGATTACATAATATACAATACAAGTTGATTAATTTATGGTTGGAATAGATTTGTTACCAATTTTCACGTAGCTAAAATGAGAAAAATTATCCAATCTTGTTTTACCCATAACTTCTTCATTTTAAATCCGTTTTGAGTGAATCAAATTGCTATGGTTTCATATTGAACTCTATTTTATGAATCTAAACATAAAAAGTATAGGTTTATAGTCGGAAAAATAAGTTACAAGTCATTTTTGTAAAGGTAGTCATTTCAGTCGAAAGAACGACGTCTAGATGACCATTTTAGAAAACATACTTCCACTTTGAGTTTAACCATAATTTTTGGATATAGTTTCATGTTCATAATAAAAATCATTTTCCCAGAATAACAACTTTTAAATCAAAGTTTATCATAGTTTTTAATTAACTAACCCAAAACAGCCCGCGGTGTTACTACGACGGCGTAAATCCGGTTTTACGGTGTTTTTCGTGTTTCCAGGTTTTAAATCATTAAGTTAGCATATCATATAGATATAGAACATGTGTTTAGTTTATTTTAAAAGTCAAGTTAGAAGGATTAACTTTTATTTGCGAACAAGTTTAGAATTAACTAAACTATGTTCAAGTGATTACAAGTTTAAACCTTCGAATAAGATAGCTTTATATGTATGAATCGAATGATGTTATGAACATCATTACTACCTTAAGTTCCTTGGATAAACCTACTGGAAAAGAGAAAAGTGGATCTAGCTTCAATGGATCCTTGGATGGCTCGAAGTTCTTGAAGCAGAATCATGACACGAAAACAAGTTCAAGTAAGATCATCACTTGAAATAAGATTGTTATAGTTATAGAAATTGAACCAAAGTTTGAATATGATTATTACCTTGTATTAGAATGATAACCTACTGTAAGAAACAAAGATTTCTTGAGGTTGGATGATCACCTTACAAGATTGGAAGTGAGCTAGCAAACTTGAAAGTATTCTTGATTTTATGAAACTAGAACTTTTGGAATTTATGAAGAACACTTAGAACTTGAAGATAGAACTTGAGAGAGATTAATTAGATGAAGAAAATTGAAGAATGAAAGTGTTTATAGGTGTTTTTGGTCGTTAGTGTATGGATTAGATATAAAGGATATGTAATTTTGTTTTCATGTAAATAAGTCATGAATGATTACTCATATTTTTGTAATTTTATGAGATATTTCATGCTAGTTGCCAAATGATGGTTCCCACATGTGTTAGGTGACTCACATGGGCTGCTAAGAGCTGATCATTGGAGTGTATATACCAATAGTACATACATCTAAAAGCTGTGTATTGTACGAGTACGAATACGGGTGCATACGAGTAGAATTGTTGATGAAACTGAACGAGGATGTAATTGTAAGCATTTTTGTTAAGTAGAAGTATTTTGATAAGTGTATTGAAGTCTTTCAAAAGTGTATAAATACATATTAAAACACTACATGTATATACATTTTAACTGAGTCGTTAAGTCATCGTTAGTCGTTACATGTAAGTGTTGTTTTGAAACCTTTAGGTTAACGATCTTATTAAATGTTGTTAACCCAATGTTTATAATATCAAATGAGATTTTAAATTATTATATTATCATGATATTATCATGTATGAATATCTCTTAATATGATATATATACATTAAATGTCTTTACAACGATAATCGTTACATATATGTCTCGTTTAAAAATCATTAAGTTAGTAGTCTTGTTTTTACATATGTAGTTTATTGTTAATATACTTAATGATATGTTTACTTATCATAGTATCATGTTAACTATATATATATCCATATATATGTCATCATATAGTTTTTACAAGTTTTAACGTTCGTGAATCACCGGTCAACTTGGGTGGTCAATTGCCTATATGAAACATATTTCAATTAATCAAGTCTTAAAAAGTTTGATTGCTTAACATGTTGGAAACATTTAATCATGTAAATATTAATCTCAATTAATATATATAAACATGGAAAAGTTCGGGTCACTACATACAAAAAGAGTGACTAAATCATATATACCAGCAGCAAATGCTCCAGCTCGAATTGAAATTCCAAAAACTGGCAATAATGTCATTCTTGAGGCTTTGCCACGCCAGAAACGTGGGAGACCAATTGATTCTAAAGATAAAAATCATCGAAAAAGAAAATCAGCTGATAATGAGGTAAAAGAGAGTGTTCAAGAAGAACTACAAATCAATACTCCTTCTGCAGAGGAGATTGATGATGTCAATACGGAATTTTCAATCAATTATGCACATTCAAAAATATTATGGAACCGAAATGAAATGAAAAATCTTGATGAGATATTTTCATATAATGTTGCATATGACATCATGAATGATGATGATCCAGAACCAAAATCTGTCATGGAATGTCAAAATAGACATGATTGGAATCATTGGAAAGGAGCAATACGAGCTGAATTTGAATTGCTCAATAAAAGAAAAGTTTTCGGATCTATCATTCTCACACCTAAAGATGTGAAACCTGTGGGATATAGATGGGTTTTTGTGCGAAAAAGAAATGAGAAAAATGAAGTTACAAGGTATAAAGCTAGACTTGTAGCTCAAGGTTTTTCTCAAAGACCAGGAATTGATTATGAGGAAACTTATTCTCCTGTTATGGATGCAATTACTTTTAGATACTTAATCAGCCTGGCAGTTTCTAAAAATTTAGAAATGCATCTCATGGATGTTGTGACTGCTTATCTTTATGGATCACTTGATAGTGATATATATATGAAGATACCTGAAGGATTTAAGGTATCAGAAGCAACCAATGCAAAACCCAAAGAAATGTACTCAATCAAGTTACAAAGGTCTTTATATGGGTTGAAACAATCGGGTCGCATGTGGTATAAATGATTAAGTGATTACTTGATAAGCAAATGGTATACCAATAATCTTATTTGCCCATGTGTTTTCATTAAGAAAACAACATCCGGATATGTGATCATAGCTGTTTATGTTGATGATCTTAATATCATAGGTACAAATAAAGAGATCCATGAAGCCATTCAACTTCTAAAGAAAGAATTTGAAATGAAAGATCTCGGAAAAACCAAGTATTGCCTTGGTTTACAAATTGACCATATGCCTAATGGTTTACTTGTACATCAAACAACATATACTGAAAAGATTTTAAAACGTTTTAATATGGACAATGCAAAACCATTAAGTACTCCTATGGTTGTTAGATCACTTAATGTTGACACTGATCCATTTCGTCCCTGTGAAGATCATGAAGATATCCTGGGACCAGAAGTACCATATCTTAGTGCAATTGGAGCTCTTATGTATCTTACAAATTGTACAAGACCTGACATTTCTTTTGCAGTTAATTTGTTGGCAAGGTTCAGCTCAGCTCCTACCAAAAGACACTGGAATGGGATCAAACACATATTTCGATACCTTCGAGGAACTACTGATTTAGGATTATTTTATTCTAACGAATCGAAACAAGATTTGGTTGGTTATGCAGATGCAGGTTATTTATCCGATCCACATAAAGCTAAATCTCAAAATGGATATGTATTCCTAAATGGAGGTACCGCAATATCATGGCGTTCTCAAAAACAAACACTTGTTGCAACATCATCAAATCATGCCGAAGTGATTGCATTACATGAAGCTACTCGGGAATGTTTTTGGTTGAGATCAATGACACAACTCATTACTGATTCTTGTGGACTAGAACGCGATAAAAGTCCAACAACTATCTATGAAGATAATGTAGCTTGCATAACACAGATGAAAGAAGGGTATATCAAAAGTGACCGAACAAAACACATACCTCCTAGATTCTTCTCATACACTCAAAATCTCATTAAGGACAACCAGATTAAAATGATATATGTTCAGTCCAGCAAAAACTCTGCTGACCTTTTCACCAAAGCACTTCCAACTGCTATTTTCAGAACACACGTTCATAATATTGGCATGAGACATGTTCAGAAGATGTAACAACTCAGGCGTTGCCTACTTGAGGGGGAGTCAACTCTATGCTGCACTCTTTTTCCCTTAGCTAAAGTTTTATCTCAATGAGTTTTCTTTAGCAAGGTTTTTAACGAGACAGTACTAGTTATTCTCTAATAAAATTGTCATCCAAAGAGGAGTGTTATAAAAGTCAATATTGGATGCTAATTTTATTATTATTATAGATATTGTATAGTAGATTTTTTGAGTATAAATATATGTGTTATGAGTTCATAATTTATACACTTCAAACATATATAAAACACATACTTCTCTCATATTCTCTCTATATACTTATTAGTCTACAGTCAAGAACTAGAACACTAAAGGTAGTTATAAGCTTACTTAATTATAACATATGCTTGTTATTCGTCTCCCTGAACAGTTGTTTAATGTATCGCCACCATATCTATTCCAGTTAAGGTACCATTTGTAAAGAACATATCTTATTGAAATTGTCGATTTCGCCAGTTACCAATTCTGATACATCTTATCTGTTATTAAATAGTTTGGATTCGTATTCAATCTTAGTACTACTCTCTGCTTGTTTGAAAATAATTTGAGCAGGTTATTGTATTTTTGATATGAGCACCAACTGTTTGATGAAATGTCTCAACAAACAGTTATGCCTTTTAGTTTTTCTTTGTGAATCTTGCAAAAAGCTTCTATCTTGGAAGGAATAGTTTTTTTTTTTTTTTTTTTTTTTTTTTTTATTATTATTCATCGAAACACTTCTATCAATGTTAAGCGTGTAACAATATTGTTATATCATGTGATTTGTTATGCTATAAAGTTATAAACCACAAGCTTTCTAGTAGAACTATGCAGTATCTTGATTATGTTGAATCAAAACAACTTAATCTATCGCCGTCTTATTTGCAGATTTGTTCAACCAATTAGTCTTTTGATTCTTCAGGAGAAAATTAAGAGACATTTACAGTGAAAATGATGGAAGAAGAAGTAAGTAGATGTCAAATTCAAGAATGGTATCCAAGATTCAAATCCACATCCATAAAAACCATAATTCACAACCTTCCAGAATCTTTTATTCACTATCTTCTAGATGATTCCGGCCCGTTACTTCTTCCACTTTCCATCTCAAATGATGATCCTTTACCCAACCGAATCCACAAACCCGAAGAACAACAAGACTATACTATATCATCCGATGAATCCGATAACGAATTAGAACAAACACCACCACCTTCGTTCCCAGAACTCGAATCCCAAATCAACGAATCAATCAAAACTCTAGGTGGCGCCATTTTCCCTAAACTAAACTGGAGCTCCCCTAAAGATGCAGCTTGGATCAGCCCAAACGGGTCCCTCAAATGCTCCTCATTCAATGAAATCGTACTTTTGCTCAAGTCTTCTGACTCTTTGGTTCATGACCTTTGTCACGCTTATGATTCGTGCGTCAACTGTAACATAACCCGGCCCGCTAAATTTTTCCTTGCACTTCGGAAATGGTACCCTTCCTTCAACCCTGCAATGGAATTTCGTTGCTTTGTGCATAATCGTATGTTAGTTGGAATCTCACAACGAGAAGTCACGGGGTTTTATCCAAATCTAGTTGAAAAGAAACATGACATTGAGACAGTAATCAAAAACTTTTATATGAACAATGTGAGTATGAAATTCGAGTCAGAAAGTTACACGTTTGATGTTTATGTGAAAAAGGATGAGACAGTTAAGGTTTTGGATTTTAATCCATGGTGTGCGTTTACGTTACCTTTGTTGTTTGCATGGGAAGAATTGGAACTTGAGGGGCAAAACGGGGAATTTGAGTTTAGAATTGTGGAGAACCGAACGGGAGTGTGGCCGGGTTTGAAAACTGCGGTTCCTTATGATTATTTGGATACGAGTGAAGGAAGTGGTTGGGATCAATTTCTGAAGAATGCTGATAATGAGTTGCGTCGACAAACTGGGTTAGCTGATGTATTGTGATCTTAATCAGAATAAGGGTTTTAATGTTGTTTACCTGTCAGTAATTAAATGTTTTTGAAATATCGTCATGTTTTGATGACTAACATGAATATGGTCAATTTGAATGTTTTGATTGTTGTTTGCTACTACTAGTTATGTTCTGATTAGGTGATGTTTATTTGAGATTCAATAAGCTCAATATTACTCGATATTATATTATAGCCTATGAAAATACATCGATACATTCTTAAGCTCAAAGGTCAGATAGTAGAAAACTTACAGGTGAGAGCTTATCAGTTCATCTAAAAAACCATTCAAAGTAACACATTGAACAAGAATGATGTTGGATAACAATCAACCTACGCTCTGTTTTTGAATTTATCATTCTAGGATCAAGACAAAGCAACTAAGTTGGTAACCAACACTAAAAAAAGAACATAAAACAATCCAGAATCACCAAATATATTTTGTTCTTTTTATTACACACATGTCCAAGTTACAAAACGGACGTAAAAATGAAACACAATACAGTTACTGGTGAAAATAAACACGAAGACGATTAACATACAATCACTTTGAACCTAATGCAAAAGACAATTTAGGTCGGGACTTATTCTTGCCGAGCAATTTTTGCTGTTTAGCACGCTCTTCATCCTCTTGTTTTTTTTTTCTAAGTAGAGCTGCTTCTTTTTGACGTTGGAGCTCTTCTAGTTCCTTGTAACGTTCTTCCTCTAGTCTTTGTTGCTCTAATGCTTCTCTCCTTTTAGCTTCTTCAATCCTCCTTCGGTTTTGTTCAACCAACCGTTCCACCTCTTCCTTCTCTCTTTCAGCTTGTTCCTATACGGATACAACTTTAATTACTCAAAGCAATCGTAAAAATTTGTAACTCAAAAGTTGCTCAAAATATATAACATTAAACAATTTAACTACTACTACGGGAGACTTGACAAATATAGGATAGATGGTTTTCCCTGTTCGGGCTACCCCGACCACATACTCTGATGTACGCAACCCAGCAGGATTACTCCCTAGCTGTTTCCAACCCTTTCTTGGCCACCACAAAATATTCGTCCTAGACGAGAATTGAACCTGAGATCTCTTGCAAGGAACTCATGATCCCAACCACTGGGCTATCATGTTAAAAGGTAGAAGGTTTTCCGTGTCCGGGTCATTTTGATTCCATTAGTAATTAGGATTCGGAATATCACACATTGATCAATCAAAGAGAGATTCAATAACTAAAAGAAAGATGGATTGTTTTGGATCCTTCCTTTCTTCAAACGGAAGGAACAGAGATAGAAATGACTTTCTAAATGGAAGCTAGAGAGAGACTAAGGTATAGTGCTGCTACCAGAGAAGGCTCTTTTGTACCCAGGAAGCCCAACATGATTACTTCTGGCTATTTCCAACCCTTCCCTGACCACCCTAAATATTCGTCCTGGACGGAATTCGAACCTGAGACCTCTTGCAAGGAGATTTAACAAGAATTAATGCGGTAGGATCAACTTGCCTCTTTCTGTATAGCCTCGATAATCGCAGCTTCCTTCTCTTTCTCCAATTGTGCTGCCACATCAGCAAGAACTTTATTCCGGCCCTCCTCCAAAGTCCTCTGGATTTCGAGCCTGATCTCGTCAGAACCCAATCTTTCTTCCACTTTCTTCCTAATCGCCTCTTCCACTCTTTTTGCGGTTTCTTCCTCCACCAACTTCAATTCTGCTTCCTGCTGACGCCTGATAAAAGTTTTATAAAAGTTTAAACAAAGGATGATTGCTGAACCACAAACCAAAATGCTAATCAGCTAAAACCGATGATAAATTTTTACTACGAAACCGTCCACATTACTCTCTTTTTTATTCTTCTACAAGTGACAAACTAACCTTCATGTAGACAAGAGGACTATATATATGCTTATTATAAAGCATACCTCTAACGAGTTCCTGATGCAAACAAATCAGTTTCAAAACTGGTGAACAGTAGTCAGTAGTAGATTAACGAGGCATCCAATTGATCATCAAAAATAACAAGTTGAACTATAGCAGTAGTATCTTCCTTCACAATAGCCTGTGGAGAAAAATGTCAAGTAACCTTTTTCATGTTTATATTCAGACGCATCTGCAAAATAATTTACTTTTTGACATCGCATGACAATAATATTGTGTTGGTGTCATTCTAATCTAACCCTGACCAACAAAAACTGAATGGGAAGGCTTCTTATCTGATTTCTGTAAAAGTTTTGATGGCAGTGGCAACCACATTAGATGGTGAAGTAACATCATCCAAACCCTCACACAAAAGTTTATCACCAACACGTAGGATTAAAAAACACACTTTTTAACAGTTTTCTTCAATCCCATACTACATGGCTATCACTTATGCTTCTGAAATCACACTTCAAAAGTCTCTTTACATAATTCTATAATCCTTTAACATTCAAGGTTACAGATTTTCTACTAAATCTTGCCCATTAAAAAATGGAGTTTCTTGATTGCCATGCTATTTGGACACTCTTAAAAGTCCATGTTAGTATTGTACACTATAAAAATATAAATGAGGATAATGATAACGTGATTTTCAAACAGCAAAGGTTAACCAAATTGGAGAACTCAATGTAATAGAGGAATTTTTAAATTACTAGTAAATACTTCTACAAATATATTTTTTCAACAAAACAACAATTATCCGTTGTGTGACATAAAACTACCAGCAAGGTAAGTTAGATGCCAATTCCAAATATAGCGAAAATTGTTTCCATTTGCAATATCAAATTTTGGAATTTCGTGAATATACTGTAGATTAGCAAATTAGTGAATATATTGTAGATTGGCAAATTAGTGAATATACTGGCAGGTATCAGTCAGTTAAAACTTGTTTCAAGGGATACTCAACTCTCTAGTATTATCGACGATCATGTGCCCTCATTTTACGATAAGCTTAGTTACTTAACTTTGAGTCAAGAGTATTAGTATAACCCCGCATTTATCTAAATAACAGCGACGTACCTATCTAAGTCCAAGGTGTTCAAATTTGTTTAATGAAGGCATTCATAAATATGAATCCGTATTCTCCTAACTAGAGTAGTGGAACACATTTTTGTAACACCAAAAGACAGATTTACGCAACACCAAAAGACAGATTTACGCAACACCAAAAGCCTATACCAAATTAAATGTGAAAACATTAATTTTGAAGTGCGGCTTAAAAAATTTATACCTTGTAAGTGCAATTCCAAAATGTTAACACTATGAATAACATAGCACTTCAATGAACAATAAATGATAATTGATTTACATAATTGAAAAGAGAAAAAAAAAAAAATGAGGAACGAGATAATGAAACAGAGATTTCTAGTAATTGATATACAAATACCTTTTCTTTTCATCTTCATCTTCTTTTTTGATCTTTTTATCCACAATTTTACAATTTATGGACCCAATACTAGGAGATTTTGCCACAGGAGCTAACGAAGCGCTCCTGCTTTTCTGTTGCCTATGACGCCTTGGTGATGTTGAGCGACTTATGTGTCGCCTACGAGTCAGTGAACGGCTGCGATGACGGCGATGCGGCGGGGATATAGAGCGACTTTTCCGCCTGAAAAGAAAATGTTATATGAGCATAGGACAATATTTAAAGCAGCAGATAAGATCAATATGACATAACATCCCTCCATTTAGTAGTACAATACAAAAGCTATTACCATTACCTCTTTTATTGCTATGTATAGACTGGGCGCAAAAGGCTAAACTCACAATCAAGCGAGAAATCACGTAAATCATCCCCCATCACTGGCTCACTTCTCATGTGAAGTATCGTAGCTTCTTTCTTAAGGTGAATTCAAAAACAAGATATATTTCACTTATTATGTTACTTTTAGCATGCTTTATGAACGTGACATTATCAAGCTAAAGTGAACACCCATTATTATTCTACATAACACATTTAATGTTTCTGGGGCTCTTCATGGACACAGCCCAACATTATCCTCTTAAGGAAACACTTCAACAAAGCTTGAAGGTCATCAAAGCACTCATGAAAAGGGGAAGCCTCATGCCAGCGACATATCATATGAGAAATACCAAGGGATAATACACAATAGATTATTGAGGCGTCTGCCAGAATATGTAACAGCAAATAGACGAATGACAAGCAATTCCACATAAACATATCCGGAGATTTATGTCGAGTAACGGACTTAAAAGATGCCAATGAAAGCATCAATGACTTGGTCTGGACTGCGGAAAACAAAAAGCTTGCAAAAAGATCAGGTACTTAAAACTTATAGCTCCATTCCTGAAATTAGTTGACTCTTACTAACATAGACAGAAAAAGAGCATAGTACGCTTTAAGACCAACACAAATCTGGATTCGTTACTTCCATTTTTGTCCGTTCATTTAGAAAGAAAAAATTATGTGCCAAGTCCGGTGATTAGTAATACGTGTTCCATAAATTTTGTTTATATCTATAGAGCAAACCTCAATGGATTACAAACACACAAAATACAAGAAGGTAACTGAGAGTGAACCTACTGCTTATAGCTAATCACACACAATCAGAAAACAAAAGCACTTATATCATATTAATATCTGTAATTTGAATTGTTTACTGCTAATACAGAAAAAGCTAAACATATATGCAAATGATAACAACAAAATCAAATACTTATCACTTCATGAACAAAATAAATACAAAAAACGATCCTAAGAGTATAATCAGGTATCAATCACCTGCTATAAGAATAAGGAGATCGCCTGCTTCGATCTCTATGACTCCGATCTCTACGGCTATTATACCTCTGCACCACCGGCGACGGTGACCGCGAATACCTCCGCCGTTTATACGACGGCGACCGAGATATATCCCTATCCCGAGCCATACCTTCTATCAAATCTAATCTACAAACACAAACAATAGTTATAGCACCTGAAAAATCAACATAAATAACGAAAAGTAATTCAATCGCTTTATTTTCCGTTAAGTATATTATGAATTCATACATATAAAACCAATCAGAGCTAAGTAATTACCTTAATTTGATGATTGACGGATTCAGTAGTTAGCGATAAGCGCTAAAACCCGGGAACAGGAGAAATTAAAGTTAAAATGTGTATCAATGGTGTAATTTAGCAGACGATAGTATCAAACTATCAATCATCACATAACACGCATTAGATTATTTCTATCAAATCAATTACTACGTGTTTTTGCTACGTCTGTATATCTAAATCGATATATGTGTGGGTTCGAGAATTTGTGGCACGATTATCAAAAGGGGGAAAGATGAAGGACTGAGCGGAAGAAAAACATTTGTTGCTGTCGTATTTTTATTTTTTTCCTTCGGAAAGTTTTATTCACTAACTAGTTAAGGGATCCGTGAACTCACGGGTTATTTCAAAAATATATATATTAAAACTAATTAATAAAATCTTTAAGTTCTATATAAACAGAAAAATAGAAAACTTTATGCAACACATATTACAATCAAGTTCATACATTACAATTTGTTAGGCATATGACGAAAAAGATTAGTTTGACACATTTTAGGAAATCATAAACTATAATAAAAACGAACCAGTAAAATAGAAAAGAAACTTTGGTAAGACCCGCCCGTTTGCCATAAAAGATCAAGAAGACACTCATGAATCTATTGATGAAACAATTATGATTTATGAATCATAGATGATTTTGCTATTACTATTTCGAAACAAATATGATTTATGAATCATAGATGATTTTGCTATTACTATTTCATTAACTATATAACATACAAACTAAATATATCTTAAAGAAATTAAAAAAACAAAAAAAAGCCACCGTTGACACTATAAGTATGACCCGTGAAAATAAGTTTTTTTTTATTTGGTAAAGACTCGTAAAAATAAGTTTGATGTATAAACCATTAGCATATTGACTATTGATCAGGGCCTTTAGCTATATGGATACATTCACTTCCCAAATATTTGAGACATTATTGAACGCTACAATTAATAATAAAGAAAACGAACACCCTCGTAAGAGCTTGTTAAAAATCAATTATAGTACTTGGATGATTTTTGTACAAAGACAAAGATGAGAGAAATGGAGATTGAGATAAGAGGAAGATGAATGTGAAAGTATTTAAATTTGAATTAAAATAAAATGAGTAGTGAGTTCCTATGCATTTGTTGGGGAGATGTTGAAACTACCAATCAAAATAAAGAGGTGACAGTAAATTGCTCCGTAATATTTAAAAGCATGAAAGACATAAGTAGAGTAATAATATACTTATTTATTAATTATTATTATTAGTACAATTTATAGAATTAATATAAATTTAAAAAGGAAATTATGACATAAGCAAGGTTAATTGGTACAACCCTTATAAGCATATGTTACAACTCTAAAAAGCATATAATGACATCACCCTCAACTTCCTTTTATTAGATAAGATAGATAGATTTTGCCACTTACTTTTATTCTCATTTATTTATCTATTTAATTTAATTAAAAGAATACAATTAAACTTATGAGTACATAGACAAAATTTACAGTTAAACTTATAATTAGTATATAGACAAAATTTACAGTTAAACTTATAATTAGTATATAGACAAAATTTACAGTTATATTTAGTATATAGACGAAATTAGGTCGTAGGTTTCTGCAGTTTGTTCTAAATTGCCAGGATGTTCCAAAACCTTTTTCTACTTGGTTGGTCATCCACACATGCAAAAATTATGCGATTGATCACTGAGATTAACGTTCGTTAGTGAGTTGTCGTTTAGTTAGTTTATTTGCCAATCATGTGAGAGTATCTTCTTCCATTTGGTTTAACATCATCTCTGACTTCACATTTACTAATCAAAAATAAAAATATAATAAATCTAAATTAAAAATGTAATGAAAATCAAAATGAAATGCAGGCTTAGTATCTTGCCTCTAAATTTTGATTTTCAAACTAAATGATAATATTATAATTCTATGAAGTATAAGACTATAAGGTTAAACTAGCTAAATTACCCGTGAAATCACGAGTTTATTAAAGAAATATCGTTGAATTATATGTTATAGCTAACAAATATTACAAAATCATATGTGGATGCTATATAAAATCAAAATATCAATCAATCTCTCTACTTATTAAAGCAAAAGCTAAAATATGTAATTAATTTTTAAAACTACAATTTTTAACCCTTAGATCTACAACCAAGTTTCTATCCAGCCGTTGATTTGATAGTCGAAATAATTATTACCTAACTATTTTTCAAGTTTAATGTCAAAGACATAACTACCCCGGATTCAAAAAACCCCTGATTTCAATTCAACCTTCAACTTCCTGAAATCATCGGCGCTTATTTTGTTCCGTCACTTCCGTTTCAACGGTTAATCTTTATACCCTAAATTTAATCTACGCATCATCATCTTTTTATCATCTTACACAGACGCTCAATACGTTTATTCCATCAAAAAATAAAATCGGATCACATGTTCAAGTAAACATACGATGTTTCAAAACTCAATAAATTAGAATTGTGTTCATGTATGTACAGGTAATATTTCGAAATTCATAAGTATATTTCAGTCTCAAATTTAGGGTTATTTGTTGATTAATTTAGTTTTGTTTATTTAGCCTAAAACTTGAATTGCTAGATCAAAATTAAAGTCGCCAAACCCCGTTTTTTGATCATTAATGGTAACTATATATGTTTATATATGAACTTTTGGTCCATTTCAATGCTATAGAAGCTTTGGAGTTTGGACTGCACTTTTTGAGAGTTGATAATAAACAACAGCGAATCAGCGATGGTATTTCAAATCTTCAATGGTGAGTACAAGAAACTCCCATATTCAGTTTAATCATTGTTAATCATTTTAAATCAGTTATTCCTATGTGCATTTCTTTATCCAACTAACATCTAACTTCATTTGTGCTATTCATGTTGGATGTCATGTTTATAAAAAGTTTCATGATGTTACCCCTTCAAATCTATTATTGATTGCAAATCCCATAAAAACACCCAACTTTCACTTTTCGAAACATATATACAATTTCAAATATACGTCTCATGGTTGATGAATGGAAATTATCCCTTCTTAATCAAAGTAACAAACCAAATGCTTGCACTCTAAATTGATCATACCTTTCAAGAAAGTCTATCGCATTTCTAAAATGATTTGCCTAACGCGAAACTATATTAGAACTCCATAATGACTTTTTAAACATCTATAGAAAATTTGTTTCGAATGATAACATATGAACAAGTTTGAATTATATTGCTTAGGATGAAAGAGTTAACGTATACAATTTCACTTATTGGGGCATCTTTCTAACCGATCGACATGTCTTATTGATTTCTAACCAGCCAAAACTTAGACAGTATATGGGTATGGGCAACTACAAAGCCAGAGGTATGTTAAAAGGTTCGTTTGTTTATATTTGAGCTCATAACTTTGATGTATGTTAATAAAATGCATTTTACATATAGTTAGATACATTATGTGTGTATGCATAGATATTCATACATATGCATATTTTTTATCTTAATAGTTTTATTTATGTTTTAGTTATCGTACATGTTATGTTTAATTTAATATACATTCGTTTATTTAAATCTGTTTTTGTAGATCTTTAGTACGAGGATCACCAAAGAAATCATAAATTCACCATCACTACCTATTCGCTTACTGGAGTTGTGAGTGTATTTTTTCACTTTATGTATATTTATAGATAGATAAATCTGTTTGATTACTATATATTTTGCATAACTGTGATTATGGTTATCGTTTAAACTGACTCTAATGAAGCTTGATATGTTTTTTTTTTTTTTTTTTTTTTTTTTTGGTATTAGCTACGTTAGCTATTGATGACAGATTAAATTATGTTTTAGATAATTTTTAGTCATTAATGATATAGAGTGTCTATTTTCAAGCTGAATGTGTTAACACCAAAATTTAAAGGTTAAGTCAGAGCATTTTAGTCTATTTTAATCAATGAGGTGTATGTGACTAATAAAATGGACATGAGAAATTGTTACATGGGTTAGTTGCTTTATTTATATTCTATGGACTTGGAGTATTTGATTCTCATGAATAAGTAAAGACAAAGGTGTCTGTTAGAAAGTTGAAGTCCCTACACTCCCACCTTTAATGGTTTAAATGCTTTAATTAAAAAAATTTATAGACAGTTTCAATGTTAGATTCTTATGAGTTTCTTTGGAATGATATGTTTAAAATGTATTTGGTGATATGAATTGTAGAGACCCGTCCTAATTCATCCGGACGAAGTCCATATCGATTATAAACGATTCACAACAGTTGATTACATCGCGAGGTACTTGACCTCTATATGATACATTTTACAAACATTGCATTCGTTTTTGAAAAAACAATCTTTCATTACATCGAAAGTTGACGGCATGTATATCATTTTATAATATATCTAACTATAATTGACTTAATAATAATCTTGATGAACTCAACGACTCGAATGCAACGTCTTTTGAAATATGTCATGAATGACTCCAAGTAATATCTTTAAAATGAGCAATTTGCACAGCGGAAGGTTTCTTTCGTACCTGAGAATAAACATGCTTTCAAGTGTCAACCAAAAGGTTGGTGAGTTCATTAGTTTAACATAAATAATCATTTTCATCATTTTAATAGACCACAAGATTTCCATATCCAGATCTCATAAATATACGTCCCATGCATAGAGACAAAAATATCATTCATATGGATTGAACACCTTGTAACCGACATTCACAATATGCATATAAGAATATCCCCATCATTCCGGGATTCTCCTTCGGACATGATATAAATTTCGAAGTACTAAAGCATCCAGTACTTTGGATGGGGCTTGTTGGGCCCGATAGATCTATATATAGAGTTCGCGTCAATTATGGTGTCTGTTCCCTAATTCTTAGATTACCAGACTAAAAAGGGGCATATTCGGTTTAATAATCCAACTATAGAATGTAGTTTCGATCACTTGTGTCTATTTCGTAAAGCATTTATAAAAGCAGCGCATGTATTCTCAGTCCCAAAAACGTAAAGAGTAAAAAGGGCAAATGAAACTCACTATACTGTATTTTGTAGTAAAAATACATATGACATCTTTGAACAATGCATGGTTGGCCTTGGATTCACGAACCTATATCATTTGTATATTTATTAATATACATAATTGTAATCGAACAAATATATGTATATACCTTTATTAGTTATTTCCTTTTTATATTAATAATATATATATATATTTCATATATCCATTTTGTATTTAAATATGTTAATTTTTGTTATGTTATATATATATTAAACATATCATTTGTATATCAATAATCAATAATAGTAGTTATAATAATACCAAAATAATATTAATAGTGGTAAAGTGATAATAATTATAATACTTAATGTTACTAATAAGATAATAATGCTAATAATTCTATTATTAATAATAATAATGATATTAATAATTATAATTGTAAAAATATTAATTTTTATGTAAATGACAGTTTTGATAATGGTTTTGATAATTATATAATAACAATACCCATGATAATATTAATAATCATACTTATGTTAATAATGATAATTCTAGTCTTTATAAAATGATATCAATACTAATATTTGCGAAAATAATAATAACTTGTATTATTCTCATAATACTAGTAATGATCATAATCATATTAATACCTATTTTAATATTAGTAGTGATAATAATAATTATAGTTATGATAACAATACTCAATTATTTGATATTAATATGTAATTGTATTATTATAGTAATACTAGTGATGTTTCGCGAGGTGTATACGAAAATACCTTATTAATGTTAGCAGAAAATACTATTAAATACGATACAATTTTACACAAGATATTTATTTATTTAGAGAATGGATATACTTAAACCTTGCTACAACACTTATAGGCAGTGTACCTAATCGTACAGTAGTGTAGTTTTTAGTAAGTCCGGTTCGTTCCACAGGGAAATCTTTAAACAAAGCTTAACGCTATATTAGTTTACTTTTATAAAAATACAAATACATATATATAAGTAATATTATTATTATAAAGGGGGGTTTTTACCGTTTAATGATCGGTTTGTCGATTTTAAAACTTTAGTCGCAGTTAAAACCAAATGTAAAATAATAAATAAATACAAGACTTAATTTTAAGCGTAAAGTAAATAACGATAATGAAATTGGAAATAATAAAAGTGCGATAAAATAAACTTGCGATAAAATAACAATAAAAATGCGATAATTAGAAGTGCAATTAAATATAAAATAAAGGAAATTAAATATTAAATAAAAGAATTATGCTTATTTAAACTTCCGTAATCATGATGTTTGACGTGTTGATTTTTGTTTTATGCCCATGGGTTAATTGTCCTTTGTCCTGGATTATTTAATATGTCCGTCTGATTTTTGTCCATAACAGTCCATCAGTCATAAATATAAAGTGCGAGTGTCCTCGTCAAATTATCCTTATACCCGAAGTTAAATATTCCAACTAATTGGGGATTTAAACTGTAACAAGATTTTAATACTTTGTTTAATAATTACATCAGGATGTCGACTGAGTGTAACCCAAGGTTTTAATATTTTGTTATCAATTATACCAAGTGTCCTTGTACATAATTTCACCCCTGTTTTAATTATTCTAGTGGTTATTAATCCATTCCCGTGTTCGGTTAAATGAACGATTATTCGTACATATAAATACCCCGCCCATCGTATCCGATTGAGTGTATATGGTAATTTATAGGGACGCCCAATTGTAAATCTTTATATTAACATTAACAAACTATCATTTAGTTAAACAAATATAAAGCCCATTAATAGCCCATAGTCTAATTTCCACAAGTGTCGTTCTTTTGTCCAAACCCCAATTATGGTACAAAGCCCAATTACCCAATTTTAGTAATTAGCCCAACATCATGATTACTTCGTTTTAAATAAGCATAATAATAACTTAGCTACGAGACATTAATGTAAAAAGGTTGAACATAACTTACAATGATTAAAAATAGCGTAGCGTTACACGGACAGAATTTCGACTTACACCCTTACAATATTCGCTAACATACCCTTATTATTAGAATTATAATTAAAATTAAAATATAAATTATAAATATATATATATATTTTACGTATGAGAAGAAGAAGAAAAAGATGATATTTTACGATCAGAATGCGCGAGCTTTATAGGGGGTTTCTGAATTTGGGGCTCCGCGACTCGCGGCCTTTTTGGCCTTCAAACTCCGCGAGTCGCGGAGTTTACTTTTACAGCTCAGAGGAGTTTGGCTCTTTGTTTACCGACGGTTTAAATATAAATATAATATATTAAATAATTATAAGAATTATTTAAATATTATATTATATTTATGTGCATAGTTGACTTGTAATTTTTAGTCCGTTGCGTCGAGCGTTGAGAGTTGACTCTGGTCCCGGTTCCGGATTTTCGAACGTCCTTGCGTACAATTTAATATCTTGTACTTTGCGTTTTGAATCTTGTACTCTTGTAATTTCGAGACGTTTCTTATCAATAATTGGAACCTCTTTGATTGTCTTTTGTACTTTTGAGCTTTTTAGTCGTTTGCGTCTTCAATTCGTCGAATCTGTCCTTTGTCTTCACCTTTTATTATTTAAACGAATATCACTTGTAAATAGAACAATTGCAACTAAAAGCTTGTCTTTCTTGAGGAATAATGCTATGAAATATATGTTTGTTTTTAGCATTATCAAATATTCCCACACTTGAGCGTTGCTTGTCCTCAAGCAATATCGTCTTGAAATACTAGAATCACTTCTTTATTCTTCACACTTTGTACATCAGTGATTTCTATACGGTGGTATGAACAATGGTAGTAACGATATGGTTTACAGTCCCACATGACTATAAAAATTTAGATCCATTAAGGAAATTGGATCTTTATGAAAACATTTGATCTTTTGAAAATTAAATCTAGTTTTTACCCTAGATAAGTTTTCCGGGATAACCCTTTACCGGTGTTTACAAAATATTTTTGTGGGTTTGGTGGGTTTCAGATTTGAAAATTTTAGCTCAAAACTTATGGTTTTGTGTCACCCACTTGCTAACCTTGTATTTGGAAAGCAACACGTCCAGTTTACTTGTCCCGTATATTACCTTTCGGTAAACTACCGTCCGGTTGTAAAGGAAAGCGTTGAACAAGCAACTGTTAAGGCAATGTCCCCTGACATGCTTTTAATTATGGTCTATAACGTGTCGGACGCAATTACTATCCTTGGTAGGAGCAATAGTAAAGCTCACCCTTATAATTTTTCGGTATGGCACAAGGTCCTGTCTTTGACCATGCTATGCAACCACCGTTCTTACGGTTGACACCCGTTTTAGTTCAGGTGACCTAATGAATTCTAGGTGAATTCCTAGGATTTTACGTTCAATGGTAATGAACGCATTGAAAATAGGGTTTTCAGAAAATAAATCGGTTTGTATTTTTGATCAAAATATTTTCTCGTTCAACCTCGAGTTTAGATATCATCGAATTCCATGAGTTTGTAATTCTCAATCTTTAAGGTCAATCTCTAGGATTGAGTAATATCAGTCTTAAAAGCTGATTTTTAATCTTTAAGGAGATTATCCTTTCTGGGGATCTGATTCATTAGTCTTGTCCAGCTAATTTGCATGGTGCCCCCCCCATTGTACGAGATAAATCCTTCTCATGGTTAGGATAAATCTGACCACTTGGCGACCCTGTTTAATGCTGAGGTTCGTGGATTTCCTGCTGATTTTAGTGATGACTTTTCTAGATTTTTTGTCAACCTACAGCTGGTCTAGACGACAACTTCATGACCTAAATCAAAAAGCGCGTGTCTTTTTCGGAAGACTTTACTTCCTTTTAATGATGGAATTGATTCATCGTGTAGATCCATCTCTTCTTTTCTTTCATCGGGTAAAACAGTTTAGTTTAGTCCAAAGCAAAAGTATTTTCAGTTATTTGTTACAGATATATGTGACATATGTTTAAGATAACTTGGTAAATTTTCCCACACTTGGCTTTTATTTTCCTTTTTATCGTCCTCTATTCCATTTTAAATGAATTTTAACATTTTGGTTTGTTTCTCAATTTATGTCCTTTTTGAGGTAACAATAATTTCGGTGTTAAAACCTAGTTTTATCGTTCATAAATATGTATAAACATGATTTTTAGTTCATTTAATTGAAAATTTTGAAAAATTTTACTAGAATTGGGTAGTCAGTATATAAGACCAGGGCTGTTCTTTATTATCAGAGAGCACTAGATTCTAATACAACTACTTCTTTACTAGTATTTTTAATGGTAACCAAGTGTATAAAGTAAAAAATTTTAAAATCCGAAAGAATTTAACCCCTTCCCACACTTAAGATCTTGCAATGCCCTCATTTGCAAGAAATCAGTAACAATTTAAATTATTGAGGGTGATTTGTGTGAAAATGATTAAATTTTACCAAAGTTTCCAAATATATTGGCGTTTGTTTGCTGAATGATAAATGGTGCACATCATTTGTTCATTCCGTCTTGTTGTTATTTCACATATATTTTGCATCTTGTCGTCAAAATTAGTTGCTTTTGTTGAACTTAATGCCAGTCTTTGAAAATGCGTTGTTTTACCCTGTTGTGTACATAAGATAAACTGCAAACATATATACATATTTTTGAAGTTTGGTATATTACCCCACATTCAAAAATTATTAAAATCTAAGAATAAAAGTTAGATAATTATAAAAATGATTACAATATTAACAAAAGTATTAAACGTATCAATAATTACAAATTACAAAATAAATAAAACTAAGTATACTAGGGATGATACTGGTACCAATAGGGGTTCCAGGCATAACCATAGGTGATATAGAATGCTTCGGCAGGGTCATACATAGGATACGGTGGCTGCATCTCTATAGACCAGGGAGGGAAGATGGGTTTCGGTGTAGGAATATAGTTTCTACCTATATGTTGGCAATGAGCTATGATTTGGTTCTGATGAACTTGCCAATCTTCAAATGCTCTCTGTCTAGCATTTTCGTATTCCTGAGAAGCTATAAACCTTTGCATTTCTTGCATCTCATTCCCCCCTCCTACATTACCTTGCTGTTGGTTTCTCTCCACCTGTGGATGTCTACCATGGTATTGTACTGCGGCGTTATTTCGCCTCTTCAAAACTTTCGCACCATGGTATACATTTAAACCTATAGTATCGCGGGGTTCCGGTTCTTCTACTAATAATCCCCCCCGACTTATATCCACACCGAGATATTCACCAATCAAAGTAATAAAAATATCACCTCCTATTATGCTATGCGGTCTCATCCCCCGAACCATAGCTGATAAATAATAACCCACACAATATGGTATACTTGCAGCGCTTTGTGGGTCTCGAATACACATATGGTAAAACAAATCCTGTTCATTTACTTTTTCCTTGTTTTTACCCCTTTGTGTAATCGAATTAGCTAAAAACTATGAATCACTCTTAATTCGGCTCTATCTATATCCAAATAAGAGTAATTTCCCCCTTTGAAACGGTGATGGCTTGTCATTTGACTCCACACACCGTGTGTATCAAAATTTTCATCTATCTTTCTACCGTTTAGTATCAACCCTCTACAATCGGCAGATGCTAACTCCTCAGGCGTATATATACGTAAAGCCTGAGCCATGTCCAGTAAAGACATGTGGCGCATCGAACCGCCTAACAAAAATCTAATAAAAGAACGATCGGTTAAACTAGCTACCCGATCATTCAACTCTATACTACATAACAATTCTTCACACCATACTTTATATACAGGTCTACGCATGGTGAATAAACGTACCCAGTCATTAAAAGAAGAATTACCATACCTCTGTACAAGTAATTCCCTAATTGGCCCGGCCAATTCTACAGCTTCTAAGGGTCCCCATTATATGACCCTCGGTACCTCAACAACCTTAGAATGAAGAGTATGCAAACCCCTTTGATATTTTGGATAATCTATCCAAAGTCTGTCAAATCTCAGGTTCGGGTGCAATTCTTCCAAGTGCATATCAGAAAAGGTCATGACTGGATGAGGTATATCCTGCTTGTAGTAGTTATCCACCTCTTGTTGTTCCACATTCTCAGCAGGAGCATTGCGGGCGTGGGATGAAGATTCACCCCTTTCAGTCTGCAAAACACATCAAACACAATTTTTTGTGCATCCAAATATGCATTAGTGTCAGCAAAATCATCAATCAAAATAATTACAATGACATGATCAATTTATATCAAACTTAAGCTTATTTTCATATTTTCATCAAATCTACACTTTTTCAAATAAGCATATACGAAAATGTTCGCCAAGTTCATAAGCATTTAACTCAAATAACATGTCAAAATAATCATTACTAGCAATTAAACAAGTCTCAAATGGCATTATCTTTCAAAAATCAAGTTCATGAATTTTAGACTTGAAAAAGTCCACTTTAATTCTCAAAATCATGTTTAGGCTCAAAGTTTGAATCATTTAACTACCTAGACATGTTACACTACTCAATTTAGCAACAATTCATGACAAAAATCGGCCATAACCTGATTATATCAAAAAGCCCCAAATTTGCTCAAGAACACAAACCCTAGATTACTCAAAATTTGAAGTTTAAGGCTTCTAATCATGTTAAACAGCATCAATCTAGGTTATACAAGCATAATACATAAACAATTTAAGCATAATTACACTAAAAAGCATCAAAATCAAATTGGGGAAAAAATTGCTCAAGAACACTAATTTCGGATTAAATGGTGTTTAGGTGTAGAAATTTACCGTTTTTCTTGAGTAATTCCTAGATAGCATCCTTCTCAACATGATTTTAGTAAAAGATTTGGTGATTAACGGTTAAAAATTGTGATTTTGGGGGTTTTTTTCGGGTTTTTCGTGGGTTTTTTCGCTGTTCTTCGCAGTATTTTTGGGTGGGGGAGTGAACTGCTCTGTTTTTTTACGTTTTATTTTTTTCTGGGTTTTGGTCCCTCCGCGACTCGCGGTGAATAACCCTTCAAACTCCGCGAGTCGCGGAGTTTGATATTTTTTTTTTATTTATAATCATTAACTTATAAAACAATTAAGTACTTAATTTTAAAATTTCGTTTCCTTTGTTATTTAGGACGAGGTCGTTTCGGATCGATGTCCTAGTCCGTCCCTCGACAAAATTTTAAAATTTGTCTTTTTGTAGCGATTGTTTTAAAAGCTAAGATTTTTGGTTTTTTAATGTTTTTGGCATACTTTAATTCAATAAGATTAAAAATAATGATAATAAAAGTTCTCGTCCCTCCCTCGGGTAAAGCAATTTCGGTTCAAAGACCTAGTCTTCAACTTACGACGAATTTTAAAAATCATATTTTTAACTTAATGAGATAAAGTAAATTTTTGTTTTTAAATTCACACAACTTAAATATGAAATTCAAAATTAATATTAAAAATTCACACTAAACTTAAAATTTAAAATGCATAAAATTAAAAATTTATATTTTAAAAATTCACACCAAACTTAATTTAAAAATTCATATTATAAATTCACACCAAACTTATATTAATTTTTCAAATATTTACAATTTTAAATATATTGTTTTTACAAAGTTTACAATATTAATTTAAGATTTAAATATTAATTTTAAAAACATGGTAAAAATAAAATTTAAAATCTTTTTGTCTTTTTATCCCACTTTAATCAATCAAATATTATCAAAAATATGCGCCCCTCTTTTCGGTAAAGTAATTTCGGTTCCAAAACCTAATTTAATTCATGACGAATTTTTGAAATATTTTGGGTTGATTGATTAAAGATATTTATACCTTAAGAATAAACGTTAAATTTCGCAGTGATGTAATAAATTTTTGAATGATATCAATAATTTCGGTCGCCAAACCTAATTTTATTCAATACCAATTTAATACTTTTTAGCGAACAAATTAGCGTTTATTATCAAAAGGTTAAAAATAAAAATAAAAATAAAAACTGTACAGACATACCTGTGAGATAAATTTCTTAGTTATATGATCTATCCCATTCATAAGATAGTCGGTTTAATTGGTTTTCCATGGCTACATAGGCGTAACCTCGAGCATTCAGTGTCTTTTCTTCTAAACATATGAACGGTCCGTCTTTGCATAAAGTAACAAATTCGGTATTTGAATAGGTTTGATTATTTGAACATTTACCTCCATGTGACCATTTTCCGCATTTGTGACATCTTTCTAAGTGTCGTGCTCTTCTTTTCGCTGCGGATTTTGATTTTCCTTTACCAAATTGTAACTTATTATCTTCGCATCTGGATTCTTTTCTAACTCCGTCCATTATTTCTCTGATTACTGATACTATTTCACTCGGTAGTATGTCATTATTACGTTTAGTGATCAAAGCGTGTAGTATTAGACCATGGTTTAGTTCACAGGCAGTCTTCATTTTGTAAAAACCTAAAAAAATAAAAATTCAGAATGGGGGGAGAAGACTAGTTCTTTAGGGTCTGCTAGGGAAAGACCATTCGGGTTCCATTTTCGAGAACTACACGAAAACAGACAATCTAACTCTAACAGAAATACATATTATCCTTTAAAGACTTGATTCTCCCCACACTTAGTTAGCTGTGGTGTAGAAATTGTGATTAACTTCGTTGTCGACTTCCATCGGACCATGTATGTAATGTTTAACTCTGTGACCATTAACTTTAAATTCAATCCCATTTGAATTTATCAATTCTATCGTTCCGTATGGGAAAACTCTTTTGACTATGAATGGTCCAGACCATCTTGATTTCAATTTTCCTGGAAATAGCTTGAATCGTGAATTGAAAAGAAGAACTCTGTCTCCTTCTTTAAATTCTTTTGAACTTCTGATTCTTTTATCATGCCATTTCTTCGTTCTTTCTTTATAGATTAACGAATTTTCGTATGCTTCATGTCTTAATTCTTCTAATTCGTTTAGTTGACTTAATCGTAGATGTCCGGCTTCATGTAAATCAAGATTACATGTCTTCAAAGCCCAAAATGCTTTGTGTTCAATTTCTACTGGAAGATGACATGCTTTTCCATAAACAAGTCTAAAAGGTGTGGTTCCAATTGGAGTTTTGTAGGCTGTTCTAAAAGCCCAGAGTGCATCCTCCAATTTAATGGACCATTCCTTCGGATTTGATCCTACGGTTTTCTCTAGAATACGTTTTAAAGCTCGGTTGGTATTTTCAACTTGTCCACTTGTTTGTGGATGATAAGCGGTTGAGATTTTATGAGTTACTCCATAACGTTTGAGAACTTTCTCAAGTTGATTATTACAAAAATGAGTTCCCCGATCACTTATTAAAGCTTTCGGTGCTCCAAACATTGCAAAAAGACGTTTTAAGAAGTTGACTACAACTCGTGCATCGTTAGTTGGGAGAGCTTGTGCTTCCGCCCATTTAGATACATAATCAATGGCTACGAGTATATATAGATTATTATGAGATTTTGGAAATGGACCCATAAAGTCAATACCCCAAATGTCAAATACTTCACATACTTGGATGACATTTTGTGGCATTTCATCAATTTGACTTATTTTTCCGGCCCTTTGACAAGCATCACAGGATTTACAAAGAAGGTGTGCGTCTTTGTAAATTGTAGGCCAATAGAATAAAGCTTCATAAACTTTTCTTGCTGTTAGTTGAGGCCCATAATGCCCTCCTGTTGGTCCTGTGTGACAATGGTTTAATATTTTACTAGCTTCATCTCCAAATACACATCGGCGTATTATTCCATCGGGACAACTTTTAAACAGATGTGGATCTTCCCAAAAATAGTGTTTTATATCACTGAAGAATTTCTTTCGTCTTTGGTACGATAATCCTTTTTCAAGGAATCCACATACTAAATAATTTGCATAGTCTGCAAACCATGGGATTTCTTTATAATCTATCTTCAATAGATATTCATCAGGAAAGTTGTCTTGTATGGCCGATTCATTTAGAACTTCTAACTCAGGATTTTCAAGAAGAAAGATGATCAGCGGCGAGATTTTCTGCTCCTCTTTTATCTCGGATTTCAATATCAAACTCTTGTAAGAGTAAGATCCAACGGATTAATCTTGGTTTAGCATCTTGTTTTGAAAATAGGTATCTAAGAGCAGAATGGTCGGTATAGACCACCGTTTTTGCTAGAACGAGATATGATCGAAATTTGTCAAAAGCAAAGACAATAGCAAGGAGTTCTTTTTCAGTAGTTGTATAGTTCGTTTGTGCTCCTTGTAATGTCTTACTAGCATAATATATAGGTTGAAATCGTTTTTCAATCCTTTGTCCTAAAACGGCTCCCATTGCAAAATCACTTGCATCGCACATTAGTTCAAATGGTAGATTCCAATTTGGTGTTATCATGATCGGCGCATTAGTGAGTTTCTCTTTAAGAATATTAAAAGATTTGATACACTCATCTGAAAAGATGAATGGAGCATCCTTTTCTAGGAGTTTATTCATAGGAGTGGCAATTTTTGAAAAATCTTTTATGAAAAGTCGGTAAAAACCGGCATGCCCTAGAAAACTCCTAACTCCTCTAACATTGGTGGGATGTGAAAGTTTAGCAATTACATCTACTTTAGCTCTATCCACTTCAATTCCTTCTTTTGAAATTTTATGTCCAAGAACGATGCCTTCTTTAACCATGAAATGGCATTTCTCCCAATTAAGTACTAGATTTGATTTTTCGCATCTAATTAGCATTCGTTCCAGATTAACTAGACATGATTTAAATGTATCACCGAAGAATGAAAAGTCATCCATGAATACTTCCATGCATTCTTCTATCATGTCATGAAAAATCGCCATCATACACCTTTGAAAGGTTGCAGGGGCGTTACAAAGTCCAAATGGCATGCGTTTGTAAGCAAAAGTACCATAAGGGCACGTGAATGTGGTTTTCTCTTGGTCCTCGGGTGCTATTGGAATTTGAAAATATCCGGAAAATCCATCTAGAAAACAATAGTAACTATTTCCGGCTAATCTTTCCAACATTTGATCTATGAAAGGTAAGGGAAAGTGATCTTTTCTGGTGGCGTCATTTAATTTTCTATAATCAATACACACACGCCATCCTGTTACAGTCCTAGTAGGAATAAGCTCATTTTTCTCATTTGTAATGACAGTCATGCCACCCTTCTTAGGCACGCATTGAACTGGGCTTACCCATGGACTATCAGAGATTGGATCAATTAAACCTACATCTAGCAGTTTAATAATTTCTTTCTTAACTACATCTTGCATATTAGGATTTAGTCTTCGTTGGCGTTGCACATACGTTTTATGACCTTCTTCCATAAAGATTTTATGTGTGCAATACGAAGGACTTATTCCTTTAATATCATGAATCTTCCATGCAATGGCTGGTTTATGAGCTTTCAACACAGAAATGAGTTGTGATTTCTCATTTTCAGTAAGAGAAGACGATATTATTACAGGTAATTCAGATTCACCATGTAAATAAGCGTATTCCAAATGGTTTGGAAGTGGCTTTAACTCTAATTTCGGAGGTTCTTCTATCGATGATTTGTATCGATATCTGTCTTCTTCTTTTAGCATTTGAATTTCTTCTGTTGTTGGTTCATATCCATTAGCTATAAGTGTAGCTAACATTTCAGCTTCATCAATTGGTTCATTACCTTCTCCTAAAGAACATTCTCCTATTCCTTGTAATTCTGGAAATTCTTCTAATAATTCTGCATGTGCATCTATAGTTTGAATATAATAACATGTATCATCTGCAGATTGTGGTTGTTGCATTGCTCTATCAACTGAAAAGGTAACACTCTCATCCTCTATACTTAGGGTCAGTTTCTTACCGAACACGTCTATCATTGCTTTAGCCGTGTTTAAGAATGGTCTTCCTAATATGAGAGGAACTTGAGAATCTTCTTCCATGTCCAAAACAACAAAATCTACTGGAAATACTAAAGTACCAACTTTAACTAGCATGTTCTCCATTATCCCTCTAGGATATTTTATTGATCTATCGGCTAGTTGTATGCTTATTCTGGTTGGTTTCAATTCTCCAAGGTCTAGTTTAGTGTATAGTGAATACGGTATTAGATTTATACTAGCACCTAAGTCTGTCAATGCTTCTATTGAACTAAGACTACCCAGAAAACATGGAATTGTGAAACTTCCTGGATCAGATAATTTTTCTGGTATCTTATTCAACAGCACTGCTGAACAATTAGCATTCATAGTAACAGCCGAGAGTTCTTCCATTTTCTTCCTATTTGAAATTAGATCTTTCAAGAATTTAGCATATCTAGGCATTCCTGAAATCACATCAATGAAAGGAAGATTTACATTTATCTGTTTAAACATATCCAAGAATTTGGATTGCTCGGCTTCAAGTTTCTCTTTCTTCATTTTACTCGGGTAAGGAAGTGGTGGTTGGTATGGTTTAACATAAGGTTTATCCTTAACTGTGTTATTTTCATTAACCTTTTCAACTACCGGTTCTTTTTCCTTATCTTGATCAGGTTGTGGTTCTTGTGGAGTAGGAATGGCTTCATCAGAAGTTACAGGTATTTCAGGTGGTTTAAGTGTTGTGCCACTTCTTGTGGTAATGGCTTTAGCTGTTTCACTCCGGGGGTTAGCATTTGTATCACTAGGTAGACTTCCCGGTTTTCTTTCACCTATTAACCTTGCTAGGTTACTCACTTCTTGTTCCAGATTTTGAATAGAAGCTTGTTGATTTCTAAATGCTTGAGCATTTTGTTCATTGGTTTGTTTTTGAGATGTGAAAAACTGCGTTTGAGTTTCAACTAGCTTTGTCATCATATCTTCTAAATTTGGCTTTTTATCATCGATTTGTTGAGGTGGTTTGTTTTGAAAATTAGGTCTTTGCTGATTATAAGTATTATTGGATACTTGTTGATTGCTAGGACCTTGTTGGTTGTTGTATGGAATATTTCGGTTATAATTCTGGTTTTGATTGTAAATCGGTCTTGGCGGTTGATAATTATTCTGATAATTATTTCCAGGCCTTTAGTTTATGTATGAAATATTCTCTCTTTGTTCCATTGTTAATTAAATACTGAGACAATCTTTTGTCAAATGTGGTCCTCCACACTGCTCACAACTAATTCGTATTGAGTGAATATCTTTAGTCATCTTTTTCATTCGTCGTTCCACAGCATCTATCTTTGCGGAAATGGAATCTAAGTCATGGCTAGAATCGGCTCTAGCTGCTTTAGATGATCTAACGATGTCTTTTTCTTGATGCCACTCATGTGAGTGGGAAGCAGTATTATCAATAATTTTGTAAGCATCAGTTTCGGTTTTCTTCATAATAGAACCACCAGCTGCTATATCTATGTCTTTCCTTGTAGTAATGTCGCATCCTTGGTAGAATATTTGTACTATTTGACAGGTGTCTAAACCATGTTGCGGACATCCTCTTAACAACTTTCCATATCTAGTCCACGCCTCATATAGAGTTTCATTTGGTTTCTGTGTGAACGTAACAATTTCTGCTTGAAGTCTTACGGCTTTAGATGCAGGAAAGAATTGTTTAAGAAATTTGTCAACTAAAACGTTCCATGTATCAATCGCCCCTTCAGGTAACGATTCCAACCAATCTTTGGCTTCTCCCTTTAAAGTCCAGGGAAATAACATGAGATATATCTGTTCATCCTCCACTTCTCGGATTTTAAATAGTGTGCAGATCCTATTAAAGGTACGTAGATGTTCATTTGGATCTTCCTTCGGCGCACCACTAAATTGGCATTGATTAGTCACCATGTGTAGAATTTGTCCTTTGATTTCATAATCTGGCGCATTAATGTCTGGATGAGTAATTGCGTGACCTTGGCCAGTGCGTTTAGCTCTCATTCGGTCTTCCATACTTAAAGGTTCCAGATTCTCCATAATTGAATTTGTTGAATCGGAATCACTAGATGATTCTGATTTAATGGTTCGTTCCTCAACAATCTCTGTTTGAATGATTGGTGGCTCCGGAGGAAAGTTTAATGGTTCAGGATCTACGAACCGTTCCTGAATATTTTCCGGATTCTCAATTGTGAGGTCGGGTTCAAAAAATGGATTATCGGAAATTTGAACTGAAGTACTTGGTCTACTGGATGACGATTCTAAAGAAAAATCAACGGCGGTTATATTTGCTAAATGTCTTGATCTAGTTACAGGTGGTGAACGTCTTGCTCGGTGCATTCACTGAATATCCTATTAGTTTTAAAAAGGAAAGAAAAATTATAATAAGTTATACAATCAATAGACTTTTCTGATTTTGCCCACGTTTCGAATAGCCAAAAGATGCAGCAGAGGGGCAGGATTCGTTTGGTCTCAATATAATTGAGGACTGTTTGGCTCCAATAACCCGGTCCACGTACAAATCCAACTATTACTACGAACCAGAAAATTTTGATGTCTATCAATTTAACCACTCAAAATAAATTTTCGTAATTTTAAGAAATTTAGATAAGAAGTAGAATAAAAATCTATGTCCTAAAACTAGAATAGCGAGAAATAAGAAAGAAAAAGAGTTCGTCGAAAAAGGTCGAAAAAGAAAAATGGTTGAAAAATAAAAGGTGACGAAAAAATAAAAGAAACTTATAAAACTTAAAAATACTTGACTAACCTAACCTTATTACTACAACTAACTTAAAATTATAATCGCAAATTGATATTACTAATTGGAATGATAATTGATACATAGGTAAAAGTCGTCTAAAAATATTAAAGCTTACAGGAAAAACTATATCCCAAATGGAAATACCTTAAAAAGAAACTAAAACTTAAAAAGGCGTCGCAAAATTCTAAAGTACCTAAATCTTAATCTAAGAAAAAGCACTTAAGGAATTCTACGGCAAAGCCTAAAAATCTAGGAGTAAAAATAACTATAGCAAAAACTAAGTTTAAAATTAAATATGAGCTAAAAATACAAATATTATGCTACAACGATTAAAAAGGGACAAAATATAAAAATATACAAAAAGTTGTAAAAATTACAATTTTTATAAAAATATTATTTTTATATTATTTATTTAATAAAACTACTAATTTTACAATTTAATTAAACTTAATAAACTAAAATATAAATTAAATAAAACTTAAATTAAACTAAAACTAATTATAATAATAATAATAATTAGGGTTTATAATAATAATTAATTAATAATTACTCCGTGATTAATTGCAGTAGGGTTTCTGTCGGTGTCAGAATTACTCCGCGAGTCGCGGTATTTCAAACAACAAACCCCGCGAGTCGCGGGGTTTCAAAATTCAACCCTGGAACAGTTTAAAACTCGACGTTTTTTTTTTTTTTTTTTTTTTCTGTTTTTATATTTTCTGTTTATATTATCTTATTAAAATATTTATGTAATCTAAATAAAACTTATCTTTAATAACTAAGATAAAAATAAAATATTTATAACAATAAAAAAAACAGATTTATATATATATATTTTTTTCTTTTTTTTTTCGGTTTTTTATATTTATAAAATATATTTATAAAATAAATTAAATAAAACTCATATTTTTACAAAATAAAACTTATATTTATCAAACTCCTAAAAATACATAAATTTTTGTTTTTCTTTTTATATTTTCGAATAATTAAAATGTATTTTTACAAAAACGAATTTTAATAAAAGTTAACTAAATTTTTTTTTTTTTTTTTATATTAGTGTTGCGCTTCCGGCTTTTAAGAGAGTTCCCCGGCAGCGGCGCCAAAAATACTTGATGTTTCGCGAGGTGTATACGAAAATAGCTTATTAATGTTAGCAGAAAATACTATTAAATACGATACAATTTTACACAAGATATTTATTTATTTAGAGAATGGATATACTTAAACCTTGCTACAATACTTATAGGCAGTGTACCTAATCGTACAGTAGTGTAGTTTTTAGTAAGTCCGGTTCGTTCCACAGGGAAATCTTTAAACAAAGCTTAACGCTATATTAGTTTACTTTTATAAAAATACAAATACATATATATAAGTAATATTATTATTATAAAGGGGGGTTTTTACCGTTTAATGACCGGTTTGTCGATTTTAAAACTTTAGTCACAGTTAAAATCAAATGTAAAATAATAAATAAATACAAGACTTAATTTTAAGCGTAAAGTAAATAACGATAATGAAATTGCGAATAATAAAAGTGCGATAAAATAAACTTGCTATAAAATAACAATAAAAATGCGATAATTAGAAGTGCAATTAAATATAAAATAAAGGAAATTAAATATGAAATAAAAGAATTATGCTTATTTAAACTTCCGTAATCATGATGTTTGACGTGTTGATTTTTGTTTTATGCCCATGGGTTAATTGTCCTTTGTCCTGGATTATTTAATATGTCCGTCTGGTTTTTGTCCATAACAGTCCATCAGTCATAAATATAAAGTGCGAGTGTCCTCGTCAAATTATCCTTATACCCGAAGTTAAATATTCCAACTAATTGGGGATTTAAACTGTAACAAGATTTTAATACTTTGTTTAATAATTACATCAGGATGTCAACTGAGTGTAACCCAAGGTTTTAATATTTTGTTATCAATTATACCAAGTGTCCTTGTACATAATTTCACCCCTGTTTTAATTATTCTAGTGGTTATTAATCCATTCCCGTGTCCGGTTAAATGAACGATTATTCGTACATATAAATACCCCGCCCATCGTATCCGATTGAGTGTATATGGTAATTTATAGGGACGCCCAATTGTAAATCTTTATATTAACATTAACAAACTATCATTTAGTTAAACAAATATAAAGCCCATTAATAGCCCATAGTCTAATTTCCACAAGTGTCGTTCTTTTGTCCAAACCCCAATTATGGTACAAAGCCCAATTACCCAATTTTAGTAATTAGCCCAACATCATGATTACTTCGTTTTAAATAAGCATAATAATAACTTAGCTACGAGACATTAATGTAAAAAGGTTGAACATAACTTACAATGATTAAAAATAGCGTAGCGTTACACGGACAGAATTTCGACTTACACCCTTACAATATTCGCTAACATACCCTTATTATTAGAATTATAATTAAAATTAAAATATAAATTATAAATATATATATATATATATTTTACGTATGAGAAGAAGAAGAAAAAGATGATATTTTACGATCAGAATGCGCGAGCTTTATAGGGGGTTTCTGAATTTGGGGCTCCGCGACTCGCGGCCTTTTTGGCCTTTAAACTCTGCGAGTCGCGAAGTTTACTTTTACAGCTCAGAGGAGTTTGGCTCTTTGTTTACCGACGGTTTAAATATAAATATAATATATTAAATAATTGTAAGAATTATTTAAATATTATATTATATTTATGTGCATAGTTGACTTGTAATTTTTAGTCCGTTGCGTCGAGCGTTGAGAGTTGACTCTGGTCCCGGTTCCGGATTTTTGAACGTCCTTGCGTACAATTTAATATCTTGTACTTTGCGTTTTGAATCTTGTACTCTTGTAATTTCGAGACGTTTCTTATCAATAATTGGAACCTCTTTGATTGTCTTTTGTACTTTTGAGCTTTTTGGTCGTTTGCGTCTTCAATTCGTCGAATCTGTCTTTTGTCTTCACCTTTTATTATTTAAACGAATATCACTTGTAAATAGAACAATTGCAACTAAAAGCTTGTCTTTCTTGAGGAATAATGCTATGAAATATATGTTCGTTTTTAGCATTATCAACTAGTAATTAACTTAACCATAATATTAATAATTATAATTGTAATTATAATTATGATAATAATAATAATTGTTAGTTAATACCTTTTACTAATGATAATAATAATAATGATAATAATAATAATAATGTATTACTAATCGTAATAATAATAATAATAATAATAATAATAATAATAATAATAATAATAATAATAATAATAATAATAATAATAATAATTCTATTTCTAATATCACAATTAACATGATAACATATCAAAATGATTTATATCAACAATAATAATATTTAACAATAATAATAATTAATAATAATAATAATAATAACAATAATAATAATGATGATTTTTAGAATAAGGAAACTACCTCAATAAGTGTTTTTAAAAAAAACTTGTCTCCAGCACGAATTGAACCCGGGACCTCTCGAATTCCATACACACACCCTAACCACTCGTCTACTTCTTTTTATTTGTTTTAATCCCAAACTAACTGTATATAACCCGATTATTAATCCGTTTTCTTTTCTTCTTCTTCGCCAAATTATTTCGACCAGAGGATCCAATCACAACAGTGTATAATTTATTTGATTCAGAACTTGGCTCAGAAACAAGCGTAATGATGGTTGAAACAATTCAGAGGAAGAAAAAAAAATACAGAAAAGAAAATAAAGAAAAAGAAAAGCTGCCGAGCAGCGAAGAAGAGAAAAAAATGAATTAATTCGCATTTTGGATATAGGGCGGTTTTTGGATTTTGATTATAACACAAAATATGTTGTAAACCATTCATAGAAGCTTTACAAATCATCCATTTAACCTCAATTGTAACAGACAATTCGAATTTTATCCAAGAACAATTGTTGACTTTTTTATTCAAAAACTTTGACTTCGAATTTCTTGATCGTCCCTTCGAATTAGATTTTATAACTTTGAAGAAAGTTTCAGACAATGGATTAGAATGTTTCTGTATTACTACTTTCCTTCAATTTGTCTCGAATCAAATTTATGATTATTTGGGTTTGGTTTATGAACGAATGAAGAAAGAGAAAAAAAAATAAGAATACGTTTGATTGATCAACTAGTTGAGGAAGATAATATGGTACGATTTTTGTATGCTAAAATCCAAGTATTACTTGATCAAAGTGGGTGAATGATATGGACAGCAAGAATCACGAGCGAATTTGATATATTCCAACATTTATATAATTGTGTTTATATTATTAGTCCTAATATATTTGTATATATCTATATTTATGAATTAAATGTATTTATCTATAATAACTAAACTTATTAATTAATACATATAACAATAATAATAATATTCTTAATATCATAACTATTAATAATAAAATTTATAGTAATATAATGGTAATAATAATATTATTATTATTAATAATAATGATAACCATACCATAGAATTTATAACAATAATATTATTTATAATAATACTAATATTATATTAGTAATAATTATACTATATTAATTTATATAACAAATTTCATATCTATATGTTATGTATTGAAAATATTACTATTAATATTACTGATTTTTAATATCAGTATTAGTATTGATAATACTTATGAAAGTAATAATAATATCCTTAGTATAACAACTATGTTTTTAATTTGTAATTATATTTTGTAATATTTAATGATTATATATAATAGTTTATTTTGAGTATTTTATTTTTATACATTATAATATATACCACCTTATACCTATAATAATAATCATGTATAGGAATCGTATACATATACATATATATTTATATATAGATTCTTTTTAATAACAACCTTTTATCTTAATATATATTGTTGCATATTTAATTTCGATGATTAAATTCGTATCCAATTATTATATAATTTATATATATATATATATATATATATATATATATATATATATATATATATATATATATATATATATATATATATATATATATATATATATATATATATTCATTTACAACACTTGTTCGCGAATCGTCGGAAGTGGTCAATTGAATATATATGAAACAGTTCAAAATTGTTGAGACTCAATATTACAGACTTTGCTTATCGTATCGAAATTATATAAAGATTAAGTTTAAAATTTGGTCGGAAATTCCCGGGTCATCACATGAATAGTTTAAAGTATGTATATAATTATTTGACATATTGTGACAAGCCAGAAATTTTTGACCAAATTTAAACTTTATCTTTAAATGATTTAACGTTTTCGACACGATAAGCAAAGTCTATGAAGTTGAATCTCAAAATTTTAGAACTGTTTCATTACATTTGACTGCTCTCGACAATTCATGAACAATTATATGTATGTATATATATATATATATGTACAAGTAAAAACGACTTTCCTACAGTAAAACACTATTTGCTACAGTAAAATGACTTTGCTACAGTAAAACACTATTTGCTACAGTACCGTATTTTGCTACAGTGCTATAGTGAAACAGTAAACACTATTTGCTACGGTAAACACTATTTGCTACAGTACGCTATTTGCTACAGTAAAACACTATTTGATGTCGACGAACTAGCAAACAAAAACGGATAAGGCGGCCATGCGATCGCATGACAAAAACACTGAAAATTCATGCGATCGCATTAGGTACTGTAGCAGGTCACATACTATAAAAGCTCGATTCATTTCATCCGTATTATTTTTTTTTTATATTATTAGTATTATTATTATTATTATTATTATTATTATTATTATTATTATTATTATTATTATTATTATTATTATTAAGATTAATATTATTATTATTATTAATCTTATTATAATATTATTATTAGTAGTAGTATATATACCTAAAATACTACGACGAGATTATGAACTTGTCACCTTCAAAATGGGTTTTTGAGCGGGATAGAGCTAAGGAAATTATGGGTTATTGCCAAGGAGGTTATGGGTAATGTTCGAGGGTATATTTGTGAGTCAAATCTAGTGTTTATCATCTCTGTTGCGTCTACGTATTTTCCTACAATATTGAATCTCAATATTGATACGTAAGCACTCATATTTTATCTTTTATACATTAATTGTGTATCCATGTCTAGTGCTCGAGTATATATATTTATGCGTGCTTGTATGCTAAATTTTGTCGTTAAACAGTTATGATGAATCACGAAGTAAATACATATATTACTGAAAAAAGGTATATGATATGCATGTTTTTGGAAAACTGGCGAAAAATCAATAACTTTTCATTTAGAAATCGCGTAATTTCGGTGAACGAATTAAAAGATATGATCAACTGAATTATGATTGACATTGATTGAAAATGCTTTTGAAACTTGTTTGTAAGAATGATAAATTGGATTTTTGAATATTACCAGCCAAGTAAATGAATCCATATATAAGGCACGTCTCGTTTTGTTGAATTATTGTCAAAATTGACTTTTTGAAACGACTTTGGATAACTTTTGTATGTCGATCTCGAGCATTAGGATTGTTATACACTATGACCTGACCTAGCTTGATAGACATTTATTGACCAACATATGTTCTCTGGGTTGAGATCTATGGTTATTTGGTAATCCGAGTTTCGAACACATTTTGGTGAACGACTTTATATGCTGCTAAGGTGAGTTTCATTTGCTCCCTTTTTAAATGCTTTTGCATTATATTTTTTTGGGCTGAGAATACATGCACTTTATTTTAAACACAATGGATACAAGTACATACTAAATTCTACACTGAGTTTGAACCAAAAATCCCTTAGCTTTGGTAACTAGTAACTGCCAGTTATAAGAACTGGTGGGCGCGAGTAGTAGTATATGGATCCATAGGGCTTGACATCCCCGTCCGAGCTAGAGCACTAGCCTTTTAACGGACGTATGCTATTTGAGAAGCGTATACGTTGGTTTGCGTGTATTATTAAGATTATTATACAAAGGGTACTTATTATATAGATGTTAAAGTTTAGTTACCAGGGTGCTCTGTTACGTAGAATCTTTTGATAAACGTTTCTGGATGAAACAACTGAAATCTTGTGATCCACCTTTATATACAGATTATGCGCAACATTAAAACTATGAACTCACCAACCTTTGTGTTGCCACTTGTTAGCATGTTTATTCTCAGGTTCCCTAGAAGTCTTCCGCTGTTTGCTTATATGTTAGACAAGCTATGTGCATGGAGTCATACATGGCATATTTTTCAAGGAAACATTGCATTCACCAAATCATCACCATGTATCTTATTTTGACTGCATTATCAACGGAAAGTATTATTGTAAATTATTATATTACGGTGATTGTCTATATGTAGAAATCATCAGATGCCAAAAACCTTTGATTTAAATATTCATTTATGGTGTGCCTTTTCAAAAGAATACAATGTTTACAAAATGTATCATATAGAGGTCAAATACCTCGCAATGAAATCGATGAATGACGTGTTCGTCCATATGGATTTGGAGTGATCGTCACACATATTGATTGCGACACTGTTTGCACGTTGGGTATGGATTCTACTGATTAAGGCACTTTGTGTATAGATGTATCAATATACTACTAGGTGACATGTTTAACTCAATATTTGATATCTAACTATAATTATATGATCATGTTTTCAATGTCTTTGCATGTGTGGTACTTGATTTTGTCTCTTTTCAAGGTTTCTTAAGATTAGAATCACATATGATGAAATATTTCACCTACAGATGAAGCGGTTACAGTTATTTAGGCTGTTTATATATTTACTTATGTATTTCATTTTGTTACAACTGGTCACATTGAATGATCAGTTGTGTTATAACTCTACTTCACGGCTTCATGCATATTTAATGTTTTTCTACTTCACGGCTTCATGCATATTTAATGTTTTCTGGATTTTTTATATAATTATTTCGCAAATATATATAATCTTCTAAGATTTCCATATTATGTCAATATTATTTGCAATAATGATCTTGCTTTGGCTTTATCTTTATTCTTTCATTTTATTATATAGGCGTCTCCCGTTTTTACCAAGATATAGGTGAATGTAAATGGATTATCACTTATTGTGGGGTTGTATTATATGTCTTCCTTATAATAATTAGACTAATAAGATTTTATTTATGTATGTATTATTAAATATGGAGTATTATCTATGACAACTATGATTCACCATATATTTAACACTATTTTTTTTTTATTTTTTTTTACAGGATGGCACAAGCATCACAAACAGTATCAATCTTGTAAATACTTCCAACAAGCAGCATTAAAATAATTGAAGCAACCCTGTACAGACAATTGTTGGCCAAACTACCACGTAACCAAATGCCAACAACATATTGTTGCCTACTGATGAGGACACACATGTAAACAAACATCATATGGAATATCATTAGTTATTGATGTACATAAGTTCATAATACAATCAATCATTCAAAATGAAGGATCTAAATTGCATATCTTTTACATTATTATTTCCATCCAATTCCTGCTTTTTAATGATTCTGATTTGCTTTTCGGCAGGTGTGTCTGATATTGTCATTTAGGGTCCTATACTGATTCCTGGGAAATTGCCTGTGGGCTTACTCTGGTTACTCTGATTATGTAATTTTGACATTGACTTTGGTAAACCCATTTTGGTTACACTGATGACTTTTCTATCAAACTGGTGGTTTAGATTGCAACCATGTTTCATAATCCTGCTGTTTTTTGCATTACCAAACAACACATATACTTATATATATTCATGTAAAAAATCCACTAACTTTTGTGTTCCAACATTGTTACATTTCTATTTTTGTGGTTACATTTAGATTTAGTTATTATTTCATGTTATTTATACTTTATTATAACAAATTTCTTTAAAAAATCCCGCGAATTCGCTGGTCTTTAACTAGTATGTGTTTTCATAAGAGAATCAAAATTGAGCATTACTTTATCATATTCATAAAGAAGTACTATAATTTTGATATTGATTCTTATATTTTCGAATTATCGGATGTAATTTAGTTTTGAATTTAAATTTAAAGTTGACAATAATATATATTGTCTTTAATTATGTAGTCAACATCTATATCTTTTAAAAGGTAACTAAAAAGAAATTTAGGGCAAATTTATAGAAAATTATTCAATACTTTTTAATCAAGATAATTGGTAACTTAATTTACAAATATGTTATTATTTTAATATGTTTTTATTTTTGTTAAAATCGAATTTTTTTTCTTTTAATTGAACTAAATATAAGTTAAACTTTGCTTCATTATCAGTATTAATTGAGTTTATATAAAAGATATAAAAATTGTTCTTGATAAAAAGTTATAACAACAATAGAATACATAAGAACCGATCATCGTGATAAAGCAACTAAATTTAATTATAAAATAAATATTTTCAATAGGATTTATAACTTTAATGACAATGTAAATATAAACGGAATTTAATCAGTAATTTATATGTAATGGATATGTTTGTTTGTATCGACTGAACAAATTTAAATAAACGGAATTCATAAATTTATATAACCTATATAACGGAATTCATAATTTTATAGATTTAAATAAAACCATCTGTGATGCATATTCAAGAACATTTATTGTTTTTATTGAAAATCGTCATAAAAATAAAATACAATGACAAACCTGGATTTTAGAAGATTATTCGATGATAGACAATATATGTGAACAATTGATAAAGAATATAATGCTTAAGAATAATTAAAAAGATAATGAAGAGATATGTGAATGAAAAATTCATAAAATGAAGGAGATAGTTGTTTTAATTATGGGAAGCAAAACACACGTTCTAATTTGAATAGATTATTTTTTTTCATTTTAAAATTTAATAAATGACGCCTTTCAAAAAAAAAAAAAAATTAATAAATGAATATTAATGACATCATTTTGGATAGCTTAGATTTATTTTTTATTTTTAAATTTTTTTTAAAACTTTGATAAATCTTATTTATTAGATCATCATTTTAGAGATTTAATAGAACTTATAGATAGATTGAGATTCACTTAACCTATTTTAGGTTAGATATGGGATAATTTGATATTGCGGAAACCAACTATATAATTCGATTAGTAAATAGTTTAAACTTTTTATTCATGAATCAAAAGTTAACAAACTTATAATTTAGTCTTCAAAACTACACTACACATATAAAGCTGGGAGTTAAATTGGGTTGAAAACTCGGGGGCCTTTCTAAAATGGGCTGTTAGTTATGGAGTCGAATCTTCTGGTGGTGTAATCGGGACAGCGTAACGCTTTACTCCACTCTGAACCAATCATTTTGTGGAAAGAAGCCAAGAACAGCTTCGAATCAATCCTCTCCACCCCACTTTGACAATCTATCGAGTGGATAACCGGTTACTACATATGGCGAAACCGAAGCCTCACTCTTTTTGAAAGAAAAATAGGTAACGATCCATTGACGTTAAGTGAAATCCAAATCAAATCTTTCAAATAGGTTTCAAGAAGATCGAAGAAGCTCTCTATAGATTAGAATCAATGGCTTGTAAATCCGACTTTGTTCGACGACCATGGCTAGTCCTGGCCAAATAGCTAGCTGTGTACTTTTATAAAGTTTTCATCTTTTCGTTTATAGCTACTGTTTTAGGCTATTACTAAGCCTTGAGCTTTCGATGTTGTTTTCGTTTTGGCTGTTGCATGCTCTCACATGCTTCTATGTTGTATATGTTTCCTTGGTTAATAAAATTTTTACATTTCAAAAAAATAAAAAATAAAATAGTATTAGGCTAAAGGCTCACTACGGAAATTCATATTGTTGGTCCACAATTTCAAATTTTATTGTTATCGTAGAAGGTAGGGAATTCAGTAATCGTAGTCACGAGTGTCACTAGTTAAAAGTTTAAAAAAATTTAGACTCTTCAATAATGTTACTCAAATATATTTACACTATGACTAGTTAAAAGATTGCATCGAGTATTTTACCGGTTGCCCATATTACCAGCGATAACATAGTAGGTCCGCCCTTAATCGTAACTATAATAAGTTGTATTCACACCGTTAATTCAGTTTTCTCGTTTGATCTAATAAGAAAATAATAATTGACTAACCTTATTGATTATTGAATAAAACTCAAGTAATATCATTATTATTTGTTAAGCCTAGCTTTTTTTTAAGACAAACTTACACATCTAACATGAATTTATGAACGAATAGACATACTTACGATGACGCATGAACTTTCATCCTCTTGATTAAAGGAGTACTATATTACAAGCCCTTTGATAGCTACTTCAATTATTCCAATTTTTTTTTTTTTTTTTTTTTTTTTTTTTTTTTGTTTTTTGTATATTCCATTTTGGACCGGCAAACATACAATTTAATTCGCATACTATGCTCAAGTGCTCAACGTGCCACAAATATTAACTACTTAATATTTCACATGAGACATGAATCTTACAACACAAAAAAAATATCCAATCGACAGAGATAAACTGGAAACTAACATTACCTTACCCGAACTCCCAAGGTAATAAACTCGTTCATCAATCTTCAAACTGATAAAGACATCCCTCAAATCTAAGGTTGAGAGTGTGCTTTTATAAATAGCTCCCATCAATACTTAACCTTAAACCATAAAATTGAAGGATTTCTCTCATACAACTACACTGATTATCGATACTCTTTTTTTTTTTTTTTAAAACGACGATTTTTTTTTGGCATCAGTAGATCATTTCTTTCAACGACCCTCATCATTTACACGTAACACACACGTTCGGGCGAAAACCCAAACCCGATCGACGGTACCCGGGAACACATCCATTCGGACAGTGGTTCCGGGTAGGGTTCCGTGAACGAATCCGGTAAAACCTCCCTATAGGGTCAATATATACCACCATTATTGGTGTTCAATTGGTTTAAAGAAAATCATGCCATCCCTAAGGATCGAACCCATGATCTCTCCCTATCCCATGACACAAAGTACATGGAGAGAACCGTTGGGCTATGTCCACCTCGATTATTTTAAAAGGTGTCATATCAAATGTTGCCATGAATTTATTATGTTATCTAGTTTCTCTATTTAAATGGAGATATATTGCAAAATTTCTTTAAACGAGTGATTCTGTAACAAGTGAACGAAAAAAAATACTCCGTAGTAACATTAACATTTCAACGTATAAAAGGCTAGCATAATACGGAGTAATAATGTTACAAAAATAAAGCCTTTTCTATTCTTAAATTGCAAATGAACATGGAGAATATGATATTGTATAAAAATCACAGCTCAACAAACCCAACCAACAATTAGCAAATGTACAATCAACCTCTAAGTGGTTGGCCCATCTCACACATGGTTTTGAAGCATGCCCAAGTTTTCTTTCTTTTACGAGTATAAAAGAATTTGTAATTAATGTTTATATTTGTCGTAATTTGTCTCTCTCAATTACTATAATTATATCAACTTATAATACAGTATATAACATCTTTTCAAAATGGTTTAAAAATTCCGGTTAATATATTATACTGTCGTCGATAAGAATAATGATATTATTCAACAACGTATACAAAAAAATACACATTTTTAGGGAGAATCAATTTTCAGAAAAGAGAAATATACCAATTGCATTTCTTGATAAGTTTTATTACATATACGAGTACATAGTTTTAAATCGATTTGTAATAGTTTGAAAGACAAGTTGTTGATCAATATGCAATTAAAAGAATAAGAAACAAGAAGGTAACCATCTAAAAGATTAGGTTAATTATGGATTTACGGATTATAATAATAACAAAAGCTATTGATTAGAAGCATTAGAATCTTTAATTAAAAAGCCAATCTCTTCAAATCCACTACTTCAATATTTTTATAACTTTTACTCTCATTTGCTTGTTCATTATCATAACTAAAAGCAAACTCACACTAGCTTCATGCGTAATGCTGAAGTTTGGAAAATCTTATGGATACTAATCTAAACTATTTGACTTAATAACTGGTTCGTGTACCCTCTTTCAGTCGAGTTATAAATATTCCGATAGAGTCACCGTTCACTTTTTTAACTCGTATTTTAAGAAATGTGCATGTACCGTTCTAAATAATATTGATTTGTTTTTTTTTTTTTTTTTTTTTTTTTTTGGAACGGCGATTTTAATAATAATAAAATGTCAACTAGCAAGAAACTAGACGACCAAGAGAATCGATTACAAAAGAAACTTACATAGGATTAACTAACCAAGTTGCCCAAGAAGGTGCAAACTTGCTCCTAGACTTTAACCATGAAAAAGAAGAAAGCCTAATAGTATCAAATAAATTACAAATATTAATAGTAGAAGACCCAAAGATTAAATCGTTTCTAAAGCGCCAAATCCACCAAGTTATAGCCGTAACAATGCAAATGTTTTTCGTTGAATTTTGTTAAGTTTGCTCAAAATGGTAATGTAAATTGTATGATGTTCCCTTTCGATCTTATATACTCTGTTTGTTGCATCCTAATTAAGATTGATCAAGAAGAATTTGGTCATAATGTGTTATAATAACCTTTTTTTTAAACATTAAAATTAGAATAAGAATAATAATAGATTTAGAATATTGAGTTGTAATCACTTACATCCATTAATTTGCTTGAAAACCAAGGGACCAATGAGAGCGCGACATGTGGCGTGAAAATCACATGTGATTGAAAAAAAAAAAAAATTTAAAAAAAAAAAAATTCGAAATTTTTTTTTTGGAAATTTTTTTTTTTAAATTTTTTTTCGAAATTTTTTTTCGAATTTTTTTTACAATCACATGTGATTCTGCATGTCAATCACATGTGATTATGCATGTCAAATCCAATCACATGTGATTGTATAATTCAATCACATGTTATTGTGCAGGTAAATCACATGTGATTGTAAAGAAAAATTCGAAAAAAAAAATTCGTAAAAAAAAAAAATTTCGAAATTTAATTAAAAAAAAAAATTTCGGAAAAAAAAAAATTTTGAATTTTTTTTCGAATCACATGTGATTTTCGTGCCACATGTCACGCTCTCATTGATCCCTTGAATCTCAACTTAATTTATGGATTCAAATGAATATTCCTCTTAGAATATTAAATGTCGTAAAACTTAAACATATATTAGAGGATGACTTTTAAGCCATTAGCAAATTTTAATATATGTTTAAACTTTTAGTCTGCAAATGTATTAATCTACATATACATATAATTATATAATTATAATACTCCGTACTTAACTTAATACTTAATTTAAACTAAAATATTTGATTTGATTTGATTAGGAGGTTGGGAAGAATACGTACATGTGCATGAAAAGTCGGATAAGTGCACATGAATGGTTTTTATCCTATAAGTAACTTGTAGCATAATAAATTGAATTTTCTTGAAATATTATATTATATAATCTATCTATCTATCTATCTATCTATCTATCTATCTATCTATCTATAGTTTCTATTAAAATCCTATAATGATAATGTAATTATTAATCTAATTCATTTGTTAAGAAAAAATGGAAAAAAGAAGAAAAAAATCTAAGTCCTGAAGGTGATGTCATTAATCTAATTAATGACTAATTAAATAAAATCTACTTATTTATTTATTTAATGTTTTTCGGAAAAAAAATTCACTCTCATTAATTATTAATATATTATTATTCAAATTCAAATATGAGTTCTATTTACGAAATTAATTACGTTATATATGTATGCGAAATACACGTCTCAATAAAAGGTTTTAATGTAGGCTTTTATGACAAGAAAAATAGTAATCGTGATGAAAATTGGATGATTATGGTGAGAGAATAAATGTAGTTCATTTATTCTGAACAAGTTAAGTACATCAATGTGTTTGTAAAATCAACGAGAAGTTTCTTAGTCGGAATTCGTCGGGTCATTAAACTAAATGACTTTAGCGTTTAAATTCACTTAATACCTAAAATATATCATTAAACTATTTCGTTTAAACAAACTCGTGGTTCAACGGGTCATTTCACTAGTCTATATATATAATTCAATAATTATAGTATAATCGGGTATCAAATGAGTTTTTATTTATGATTACAGTGTTTATTTATGATTTTTCGAGGTGGACGCATATTTTCTATTCAAATATACACGGTTTATTTGAATTTTTGGGTGACTTTTCTACGCTTAATAATCCATGTCTAATCACATACGAGTATTAGAGACACAAATTAATTTAAAAAAAAAAAATTGTATATAAAAAATGAAACTTTCATACGAGAATTGCAAAACTAATCAAAGAACGACAAAGCCGCAAACCAAAGCGACCGAAACAAACGAACTACTCCATCAGTTCCAGTTCAATTGTATATATTGACTCCATAGGTCTTTTCCTTCCAACCGTGTCTTAAAATATTTATATTTATATTAACTATTAACTATATAAATAATAGCAAAATTATATATTATTCGATGAAATTTATATCTTGATTTTTGAATATATTTTTACCGGTATAATGATAATGATCATCAAATATTATATAACACACAAAAAGTAATTTAAAGTCAAATTGAATAAAAAAGACATTTAAAGTCAAAACAGAATGATCGAACTGTAACGGAAGGATTAACTAAAAGAAACCAAGCCAAATCAAATCAAAGTAAGAGAAAACAAGCTAAAACTAAAGGCTAAGCCACAACAAGTAACAACCAAACTAGTGTCAACACAACAAAGAGAACAGACAAACAAAGAAAGTCAAAGGGAGAAGACTAAGGAGCTGCTAACACAATCAAGACCGTGCATTAAAAGGCCGAGCTTCTCTGCGGCTAGACTTATTTTCTTGCTTATCCCGATTTAATAAAATTACCTACCATTTGTGCGAAGCAAACAACTTTAGGATGGGTACACAGATTTTAGGTGGGCATTTATCTCCTTAATTAATTTATTTATTATATTTATTTTCTGCAGAATTAACGTAGAATTATTTTATATTTAATATTATTTGAAAAGAAAATGCTAACGACAGCCCTAAGGGCTGTTATTAACACGCTTTATTTTGTTGTATATATTGATAACCGCTATTAGAAAAGTGACCAGTAACCACCATGTACAATATTATATAGCATCTTAATGACAACTCTTAGAGTTGTCGTTAGCATTTTCTTATTTGGAATTGAAAAGAATGGGATAACCACGAGTGTCTTTTATTTCCGTTTTGCCCTTTATTTTTTATTTTGTGAAACCCCTTTTTCTCCACCAATCCATTGCATTCCCTTTTGCCTTTGCTTCTCCTCAACGTTCGGTAGCCAAATCACCACTTTTTAAACTGTTACCCCTTACGTTATACAGTATTACAATTCGGTCCTCAAAGTTTTCACTAGTCGCATTAGTTATGCAACTTCCGAATTCAAATTCAAACTAATGATTATATCAAAACTTCAAACTCAAGATGTCATTTTCATCACGTTTCATATAAATTTTTATATTATTTGAAATTTTAGCGTAAATCTAAGAGCGTTAGAAATGTGTTGTGAGTAAGGGTGTTCATCGGTTCGGTTTTTGATTTTTCGATTTATTCGGTTCAGTTTTTTCGGTTTTGAAACTTATAAAATCAAAACCAAAAACCAAACCGAAACCAAATTTAAATATCAAAACCATAACCAAAACCGAACCGCAAACCGAATTTGATTTCGGTTTGGTTTCGGTTAAAACTGAAAATCACTAAAAATTAAAACCCTAACTAGCATAAACTTACATATAAATTACGAATAACAGTTGTGGAATTAATTTAGGTATATATAGGGTGTATAACATGTTTATTGTTTAATAAAAATGTAATAATACATCAAATATAATATAAATATATAAATATTATAATTATAAATATGTTTTAAAATGTTGTTAATTTGAATTCGGTTTTCGGTTAACCAAATTTAAAATTTTCAAAACCAAAAACCGAATTACGAATTCGGTTTCGGTTTCGATCGATCATAAAACCGTTTAAAAATTCGGTTTGTTTGTTTTTTTTTTTTTTTTTTTTGGATTCGATTCGATATTCGGTTTATTCAGTTTGAAACTAAATGGTGCACACCCCTAGTTGTGAGCCTCATTCCGGCATATACACCATATGAAACAAAAGTCAACGTGTTTTTAAGGATTGAAATGACAAACTCTTTTTTGTTTATCAATATCTCTCATTGATGGATCTAGCTACTTGTATCATTAAATGGATGATCCAAAGTTACAGTTGTTATTATCTTTCGAGTCATGATCCAATTAATCTTTTAGAGGGATAATAAGCCTTTAAAAAACTAAAGCTATACTTATCGAATAAAATAAAGACATGATTAACCAATAAACGTAATAACATGCATACAACAACAATGATAAACAACATTAGCATAACAATTGGTGTTTATAATTTATGATTTACGAAGATTCGTATTTGATGGTTATCCTATATAACTACAAAATTCGAGTAAAAAGTAAAACAAAAGGTTTAATAGATTATGTAATAAATAATACAGACCGTTTGTAATTCAGACTATAAAATATAACTTTTTTAAAAATTATTATCTTATCAATTATAAACATTTTTCTTTAGTAGCCATCCAACTTACGCATAACATTTGCTTTGTCAAAAGGTGAGTTTATCACAGTGGCAAGAATTATAAAAATCAATACAAAAAAATGTTCAAGTAACTGAATCGTTAAACTAAGTTGAAGATTGTAAATGAAATAAAAGTAACAAATCCAACCCAAATAAAAACCTCAGGGTAAGATTTTAATTAACACTAAAAAACATGGGTACTTTTTGTAACTTTACCGTTTCCCCCAAGTACAATCTCACATGGAAGAAATATTTGAAAATATTTTAAAAGTATTAATTTAATATTAATATTAATATTAATATTAATATTAAATTAATATTAATTAAAAAAAAAAAAAAACCAAAAATAGTTGTAGTGGTACATATCAGATGTTTCCTCCTGAGTGCTAGTCACAGTTGTGCCAAACATAAATTTAAAATTACATACAGACAGAATGTAACTATACCATCAATAGCTGTAAGTTAGTCTCTCATCATCATCTTTACTTACACACCTTCACAATTCAATCAATTTCCCATCTTTAAAATGAAAAAAGATTGAAACTTTATTGAGTTAAGAGTGCACAGATGCTCTGCAAATGGGGAAATCACAACCCCAATTACCAATTAACAATCACCAACAAGTACAGAATCATGATGGGTGTTTTTTGTTTGATTTGGGTTTTTCAAGAATCACTCAATTGTTCAGTTTCAAGTGTGTTTTTGTTCTGCTGCTCAGTGTTGCTGTACTTCTGACAGCTGTATTTTCAATCTTTCATTTGCACCATAAACAAATTGGGTTTGATGCAAAAGCTTCAATCAAGAACAGTGGTATGCATGTATTCCTGAATCCTTTGGTTAAATTGATGTTATAATATTATATTATATTATGAATTATGAATTATGATTATAAATCATGAATTCATACTTACTGTTTAGTATATGCTGATTCTGAGATAGTTTTTTAAAGATTAATGCTATTTAGTGAAATCAAGTACCTGGGTCAATTCAAATTGTGATTAATTCTATGTAATTGTTGAAAATGGATCCACTTTTCCCAAGATTATTTTTCGTTGTATTGTATATTTCAATAATTTGTAAATTATTATATTTTGCTGGAATTGGTAGATGAGTATTAATGGTTGTTGTTTTTCTAAAATATAAAAATATGAATATTTAGTTTGTGATTTGATGGTTTGGTGATGATGTGGAACTGTCTATTATGACATTTAAAGTATTCAAAGCCTTAAGCAAATTGACCAATAAGAAATCTGTTCATTTGTTCAAGTGACTGGATAATCAATAGTATGTAGGTTATGGATCAAAAAGCATGATTTGCAACTAATTTACTGATCTTTTCTTCCCATATAAATCACAAACACAAAAAGCTTAGATCTTTGTTAGTTTGATGCTAATGTTTAGCGTTCTTTTGGATTTTGATTTCGATCATGTTTACAAATTCTAGTGATAAGAACCAACTAACTAAGTGCCTTTTAGCCTTCAGTTTTCCCCAAGTTAGATGATCTATCTTTATTTTAGTTTTGCACCTTAAGCAATACGTGTATAAAAAGGGTAAAAGATAAAAGGTTTTCCCTGTTCGGGCTACCCGGTAGGGCGAGTATTCCGACCCCATACTCTGATGTACGCAACCCATCAGGATAACTCCCTAGCTGTTTCTAACCCATCCCTGGCCACCACAAATTTTCGAACCTGAGACCTCTTGCTTAATATGAATACTTGTATCTTTCTTTTAAAATGCTTAATATGAATATGGAAGTACTAAAGCACGGTTTGTTATCTCAGCCACGATACAAGCATACTTCAGACTACAAAAGCCCGCTTCATATCTTCTTCCTCAAATAACGAGACTAGAGTACGATATTTACTCAGAAATAGGTGTTCCTTACACACAGGTTTGTTGATTCATCTATTTCCACTTTTCATTTACCGTTTTCAAAAGGTGGCAATGGGGTGGGTTGGCAACAAACTAACAGGTCAAGAACAGGTATTATTGGGACATGTCAAACCTGGTCGGATTTTCAAAATGTTAAAGTTTTTTATATATAACTGTCATATCATATAAAATGATTTATAGGAGGTTTTGTGCTTTAAGATCACACTGTGCGACTTCCGGTCCATTTGACCAGTTTCCTTAAAGCTTAATAATTTTTTGAAGTTTTCTAACGACAGCCTTAACCCTTAGGGTCTTCGTTAAGGTGCTTCAATATATTGTACAAAGTGATTAATGTTGTCTTTTACATGGCAGGTATTATAAAGTACAAGTCTTTTTTTCACATTAACGATACTACAATAGCCTTAAGGGTTGTCGTTAATAAAATCCTATTTTTTTACCTATTTGACTGTCAGATATAAAAAAACAACCCGCTTCCTTTTTCCACCTCTAATGTAATCCTTCTAAATATGTATTTGAAATTTTGAATGCACTGGTCATTATCTTTCACAGGTTGCTATCTTATCGATGCACAAAGCAAGTGCATCTAACTGGACCCATGTGGTGTTTGGTGTTCTTTCAGATCCCATAAATGCTACGATAAATCCTGTGTCTTTAAGTATGCTGAGATCATCGTTAGTTGACCTGTTCAATCAACGGTCAAACTTGACTTTGTCCACATCCATTTTCGGGCAGCCATCTTGTTTTGACATTCTTAAGTTTCCTGGTGGTATTACGATCATCCCCAAGCAATCTTCATCATTGTGGATGCTAAAACAAGCCTTATTCAATTTTACCCTTCCTAATTCTATACGCGAAATACAAGAAAACTTCGGTGAGTTGAAGGAACAGCTAAAAGCAGGATTGCATTTAAAGCCTTATGAGGTATCATTTGTCTTCTTCAACTACTCCGTATTACACTAAAATTGTTACTGATTTAAGTGTGTGTTTATAGATAACTGATTTCAGAAATGCTTTGACACGTATACCATTTGTTAGGTTATTTGAATTTTATTTGCAAAAAACATAAAATGAAGTTGATAATGCTATCTTATGATTTGTTTTGGGTCATGGCTAGAAGTGACAAAATGGGTTGTCCACTTAACGGGTTAAACTGGATTTGTTTGCGTTGCTGATTTTGGATAATCGATTTCAGAAATGCTTTGACACGTATGATGTTTGTTAAGCTGTTTGAATTTTAATTGCGAAAAACATAAAATGAAGTTGATAATATTATCTTGTGGTTTGTTTTGGGTTATGGTTAGAAGTGAAAAAAACGGGTTGTCCACATAATGGGTTAAACTGGATTTGTCTGCGTTTTGACAGTGATTATATGATAACTGTTTCTTTTATTAAAAAATAGTAATAATACTTTTTTTAACTGTTTTTTTTATTCTTTTTTCTAGAGTGTATATGTTCAAGTAACCAACAAAGTTGGTTCAACAAGAGACTCGCCAGTTACGGTCCAGGCATCAATCGTCTCAGATTTAGGCAACATCGTGCCACTAAGATTGAAGCAATTAGCCCAAACAATTACACAATCAACCAATACAAGAAATCTGGGCCTTGATCATTCAGTTTTTGGCAAGGTTAAGGAAATTAGTTTATCTTCTTATCTATATCATATGCTCGATGCACCTACCCCTTCTCCTTCTCCATCTCCGAAACTAGACGATTACGCGGGACCCATTACTTCCCCCTCTCCAGCCTCTTCGCCACCACAGCACTCGTCACACTTGTCACCTAAGAATGACCATAAAAAATCTTTACCACCTCTTCCAAATGCCCCGCCACCTTCTTGTGATGGGTTCAGAATCTTACCGGGCCCACCTCCAACTTACCTGCCAAGGCCACGTCCACGTCATCATTCCAATAGCCCGCCGCCCATGTATCAAAAATTAGAAATGCCCCCTGATCTTCCTCCGTTACCAATTGTATCCTATGGCTCGCTTCCTGACCGAGAGAAAGAAGATCAGAAACTGTCAGAACCTTCAGTGGTCTTTGTCTCATCATACGTGTCATGTAAGTTACTTCTCTGATCTTTCTCACTCTCGTATATGCTATGATGCTAGTTTTCACTCAGTTTTCAGTAGTTACCTTGTAATGGTATAATATACCTGGCAAACGGGTCAGGTTGGGTCGGTTTGGATAACGGGTCAAAACGGTTTATGTTGAAATGAGTCACGGGTCAAACATGTCAGATTTTTAAGTGGTCCAAATGGGTCAAGAAGGGTCCGGTAACAGGTTGAAACGGGTCATGGGTCAAATGGGTCCAAACGAGCCATCTACTTTTATGATTACGTTTTAGATTTATATATACGGTTTATATGTATAAGAAAATAATAATATACATAATAAATGATATGACCATGATTGCTTTCATAAATTTTTGACTAATGAAACTTGTTATGCTCGACCTATTAGACCCATTCACAAGAACCATTAGAGATTAGACCTATCTCTATTCATTGAGCTTCAGGAATTTATACCCACTACTGGACATTTTCCTTTAAATTTGGTATAGGACCCAATAGGTTGGAGAGTAATCATTGGACCTTTTTTTAGTTTTGGTTTAGAAAGTCATACCTAATTTTCATTCAAGACCCAATTGACCCGAAAGCTTGACCCAATTCACCCAAATTTAGAGTATGAGTCTCAATTGCTAGGTATAGATATAATTAACAAAAGAAACATTTTTCGAAACTTCCATAATAGTAGATGAGGCAAAATGGGCGGGCCGGGAAAGTTGGGTAATGAGTTGTAATTCTTTCTGGTCAAAGTGGTGATTGAAGTCCGCGTCAAATGGGTAAGGTCAGGTTGGACTGACTATAGCGTTTTATTAACTATCTTTAAATGTTTCATAATGTTAAAAATGATGCCTCAAAAAATATACTATTAGAACCGTACTGTCAACTCTTTCCATTAAGGTAATTATGAGTTTTAATTGCATTCGGAAACACTTTGGGTGATCTTTGACCCGTTTGAACTTCTCGTCCTTTCTTAATTGATCCGTTATTGATTTGTGGTGGAATGTGCTTTTTTATTTTCCACAAGAGTGGCACATGACTAGAAAATGTTATCTTTGTTTCTACATCATGATCATGTGATTAAGGTCAACTAGTGTGGTAAACAAAGTTCCACCCACTATTCATGGCTGAAAAACCGAACCTTTTCTACGTGTCAAGTCAATCGGTGTCTTTCAATTTTTCTTCACTAATATCTCTTCGTATGCTTTTTTCACGCCCAAATGTTACACTTACCGACATGTTTATTGCTTAGGTTGCAAAATGTTAGGCACGTTTCAACGTTGTCAAATATTTCAATTATAAACGCATATTAGGTAAATGGGTTATATTTGTCAGCTACAAGTTTATAAAACAAGTTTTGTTATTTTAGCCTCCAACATTCACCCGCAACAAAGAAAATCGCAGCACCAATTGTTGCATCATGCAACGTTGGGTTCTGATCGACTGGTTTTCAATAAATGGCTGTGTTAGTGTAATACTTAATAGATTAAGACTTAAGACGTGGTTGTGTTGTGAATGTTGTAGTTTGGTTTCGTTTAATGTATTGATCGTTTACTGGATCTTAATGTTTTTTTCCTTATGTATCTGTGCAGCTTCAGCAACGGGTTCTTTTAGCCAGATTCGCTGGCCTCTTTTCCTATTCACACTCATGGTCATGGCGCTACAAACTTTATAGGAAGCAGACGCATACACTGACACACACACACACACACACACTGTGTACATAAAGGTCAAAGCCAAACGGTGGCGGGCCGTTTTCTGTTTCAAATTGTGAGGAATGTTTCCCAAAGGGAATTGTTTCCTTAAGATAGTAGGTAATCGAGACGTTTAACGTGTCCATACCATGCTATCGAATCATAACAGAAAGGTGTAACTTAAAACGTGGATTGCTTTTGAGCTAAAGAAACTAAACCGAAACTTTATTTTGTGGAGAGTGGTGTTAACTTTACATTGCTTACATAATTCTCAGATTGGTTCATCGCGTGTACTCGTAGTATTGACAGTTCAATTCCCTTAAACTATACGTTTCATTCGAATTATAGATAGATAATATACTATATATACAAATACAAATATGTATAGATATTAAAGAAAACCTATTAATTTCCAGAGTTACACAAGTGTAATTGCTTCAATACAAGCTTATAGCTATTAAGCTTACCATCATTAATTAATTTAATAATTGTAGGTCTCCTTGATCATTTACATTTTATCAACACCACTTACAGACAGAAGAACGATAAAATGTGGCAAAATAACAATATACAACATTGAGAGCTATTTCAAACCACTGTAGGTGACACTACATTCCTACAATCCAACATACTTGCAAAAATGCAAATACGGAAAAATTTGAACAGAAAACTCGGCTGTTGAGTTCGCTAACAGTTTGCTTTTAGCATATTAGCAAGTATGTTGGTTGTATACGAATGAAATGTCAACTATAACTATTGAAATGCTGGGCGCTTGATTTTTTTATATGTAACAAGCATTTAATACCCTTAACTTGGAGGTTGAGTAATCAGTCTATGTAGCTTGAGGTCTAGTCTTGTATCGTCAATATCGAAACTAACCAGAATAATTATGTAACCAGTGGTGTCTCATCCTGAACCAAATCCTCAACTGGGTTTAATGCACCCCATACAGCTGCGTCCATGTATCCAAGCTCAAATAGATTATCAAGAATCGAATCGGCTGCTGGCTCTAATGCCCAATTAAAAAGCTGTATTAACGAAACCAATGTTAATCATACCTTCATGAAAACAAGACTATCGTGGCTGGACTAAACACAGCAGGAAAAGGAAATTATCTCAGAATAGTAACTTTTATTATCAAACAATGTTTCAAAAATGATAATAAAATAACATTAGTAACTTCTACTACCAAATTTGATATTGATAAACAAACTTTAGCGATTTAAAAGTTATGATTGTATTTACCTCTCTAGCAGTGGCCCTATTTTCAGGATTACAATCAGGGCTGATCCCAATGCCTTCCAATCCCAAACGCTCGGCAGGAAAAGCACATACACGGACCTATAACACAAAATATATACAATAAAAATGTTGAAAAGCCACCAAGTATTTTAGGGTACATCATTCACTCAATTAATCCGAAATTATGATCAATCCAACTCTCAATTCACAAATAAATTCACATTAAGTAAATTCTAATTTATTTATTAATATATTGAAATGAACTGCTTATATGTGCCCGCTTTAACTGCCTACATTAAGCGCTAGAGCTCGCCCAAGCAACACGCAAATACAGATATGGAGATGGTACTAAACTAATATCTATATATCGAGAAATATTAAATTTCTTACTTTCTTAATGTATAACATGATAGAGTAATAGGCAATTACTCATATACTTTTAGCAACAATATATACAAAAAATTCTAATAACAAAGAAAAAAAATCAATACCGTTCGAGCAGCAGATGTTGGCGGCATAAACAAAGTTAAACCACCATCTACACAGAGTCGGTTTCTGAATAATATTGCTGGTCTTGGTGCAAGATATCTGCATATGATTTTCTTAAGTCGTGAATGACGTCATAATAGTAGTAAGGAGTAATAAACAGGTTGAAGAAAAGATTACCCTGGGATGAATGAAGAAGTAATTACTGCATTTATGAGATCTTCCCTGGAATCAAACTGATCAACGAGTAACCCTCTTGGTCTCCACAGAATTTGTGTTACAGCAACTATATATTTATAATAGAAATTAATAGAAAGCTGCATAATTATATAATTATGCCCATTATAGCTAACTGTAAAGTAACTTCTGCAAATTTCTATTAGGAATGAAAATGAATATTATATACATTCCTAATAGAAATGTACAAAAGTAACCTTACCTCGAACCCTCCCGTTAGATCTTATATGAGCATCATGCGGCAAAAATTGTTCAAGAACATCTCTAAGAACAGCCTGCTCAAAGAAACATTCAACGTGTCAGGAAAAATGATAACAAATACTCCGTAACAAATAAAGTAAAAGAAAACAATTTGATTTACTCAACATAACATAAACATATGAATAAAGAAATATACCCCAAGACGAAATGCAGTCCCTCTACTTCTACAATCTTCAGCCAAAACTTTTGTAGCTTCTAAGGCCTCCTCCATACTTGCTCCCGATGCAACTACCGCACATACGATCGCACCAGCTGATGAACCAGCCAAAGGCGTTGTATCCTGATTCATCCAATTGTTATCCGTTAATTATAAAATGATCATACAACATCAAATCTCATCATCTCATGAAGGTAAACAAAAACTAACAAAAAAACATGATTGTTATTTACTTAGTTTATTTATAGCAATGACTTATCAAGAAACACATAATTCATAATCAAAACATAACATTGTCTAACTTTATTAACTGCAAACTAAACAATTATTAAATTCAATCTATGATAAAATTAAAAAAATACTAAAAAATAGGAGTACAATAAAAATAAATACTATTATACCTTAATATAACTTTTTTCAATTAAAAATTTAGCAACACCAAGATGATAAGGAAACAAAAGCCCAGCAGCTGAAAAACTAAACCCAGGGCTAGTAACTGCCCTCCGTTCTCTTTCAGCTTCAACATCTTTCAACCGTTGTTCCCACAGAACATCTCCGTCATCAACCACCGCCGCAATCTCCTCCTCCTCCGCCACCTCTTCCCGTTTCCTAAACCTATTCCAAAAATCATTCTCCTTTTTACCTTTCAACTCGTCACCAAAAAATCTAATTTTTTCCTCTGAATCCAACCGTTGATCTCTCGCATTGGTGCTCTTAATTAGACGAGACGCAATTCCGAGAAAAAGTTCTCCGGTGGCCACGCCAATCGACCGTTTCTCCGACGGCAGCGGAGGTAACGGCGGTTGGTCGGAGGAGGTCACGTTGTTTTGATTATTTGATGATGATTTTGTGGAGAATTGAAGAGATTGAGGATGGCGGAAGACGGTGGTGGTGGTGGTATTAGGGTTAGGGTTTGGACGGTAGAAGAAGGTGGAATTGGATAGTGAAGTTGTCATCGGAAATGAAGGGGACGGTGGAATACGACGATGGTAGTTATGAATTAGTTTTTTGACCGAAGTTTTCGTATGTATAATCATCATTATTTTTTTTTTCATTCATTAAAATAAAAAAATAAAAATTGGGTTATATAAAACAATATAAATATAAATATAAATGTTCATGTTTTGATTTTGAGATTTATTTAATAATTTATTATTTGTTAAATTTATGACAAATATTACTGTACACATAAATAATGTACAGAGTTGTTAAATTATCAAAAAATAGAAGATTCATATATCAGAACTCTTAAACTTTATGGTGATGTAATCGATTATAGATATTTGTTGATGTAATCGATTAAAATCATGTTTTGTAGTGGGATGCCAATATTTTAGCAATAGTTTACGGTGTTAGATTTCAATCGGCTGTCTTTTTAATAAAAACAAAGGTTTTTGAACAATATTAAAAAAAAAAATTTCCATTGCCGGGAATCGAACCCGGGTCTCCTGGGTGAAAGCCAGATATCCTAACCGCTGGACGACAATGGAAGCATGTACTTACGTTGCTCTTAAGATATCATAATCTGTATTATACTTACAGATCTCGTGTTGATATAATAATATATACAAAGTAGAATATCTGGATTTGCATGATTAACCGACGAGAATGAATAGTCTTTTCGAAATGAGTTTATCAACCCTATATAGCTGAAAAGTTAATAAGCATAGATCATTTGTCAATACATAAGGTAAGCCCGTAAGATTAAGGAACACCACTAATTTAAAATTTTTTATTAGAAAGTACTCTTTAAATTGTACTAGATGCCATTAAATTTAATTATAGGACTTGGTATATTTTTAGAGTCATTGGCTTTTTTTTTTTTTTTTTTTTTTTTTTTAACGGCGAATTTGTATCAGCGGATCATTTATTTCAACGACCCTCATCATTTGCACTCACACACGCTAGAAGGAAACTCCTACTCGGGTTAGGGTTGCTTGGCAACTAATCTTTTATAAGCTAAACCACCACTATGTTCTTTAAAGTGTATAAGACACTACAATTTGTAACTATCAAAACTCATATATTTTTGAAATTTATACTCTATAGTTTTTGTACATGTAAACAACCATCAAGTAGCATTCAAATTCAAATATAATAAATAAGTGAAAAAAAATTTAGGACCACATTGAATTTTGTTTCTCAAATCGCCACGGAATACATACGATCTCAGTTTGTCTTATTGACCCATTTGATCTCATGCTTAAAGTGACCATTTAAGATCAATGGTATTTCAACCACTATATATAGTATTTGATAGATTCAAGTACTATGAAATAAATATTTTTAGTTTAGTTTGACCCAGGCCCTCTATTCTTATCACATCAAATGAATTATTAATATTAATTAAACTAAATTTAATCAACTCAATAGAATAAAACTTAGTTAAATCATTTTCGCAATACAGTAGTTAACTTGAAACCAAACATAGTTCCTAGTGAATCTTTACTTATACCATATAACACTAATAAAACGACACGAAACTCATAGCAATACAAATACAACGAGACGTACAACAAGTAGTACTGAATCTACGATTCGAGCTTATTCATAGTAATAAGTAGTAGTGTAAGTTATAGTTGGTGTTTAAGAAGCCAAGACTTGAATCTTCATGCCAGCAGCACAATGACCAGGAAGAGTGCATATGAAATGGTTAAGACCCTTGACCAGCCTAATTCGGTCAGCACCAGCTGTGTACACTTTTGCATTCCTAGGGCTAGTACTGCACCCATCATACCCTGCTTTGTTCACTGCTACCACATTGTGTGCTCCTTTTGCATAGTTGAACACTAATAATCACACAATTATATAACTATAAATCAGTTCAACAGTTAATTGATAATATAATAATATTAATAATTTAATAATTTAACTAAAGATATAATAATAAGTTTAAATAAAGTCATTTCCAATTTTGTTTTACCATCAAAGAAATCACATATGAGTCAACTTAGTGGATATTTGACCAATAAAAGTTTATATTCGGTGGTTGGGGTCTAATACTTTCAAGAGGTTTTAGATTCGAACTTCATTAGTAGAATATTTTCAAGTGATAAGGAAAAAAAGTCAGAAAATTGTCAAGCTATAACCTGATTAAACTGCATACATTTAAGTAAAATCATAACACTCCTTGAACAAATTTATTCGTGTTACAAGTATGGTTAAATCGATCTATAAACATTCAGTGTCATACTATTTACTCTTTGTCAAATTTTTGGTTTGTTAAAGTTTAACGTTATTATATGGATTTTTGTAACGACAGTTGTTAGAGTTGTGGTTAGTGTGCATAAAAATGTTGTACATAGCCGTTAAATATTGATTCTAAAGTAAGGATTATTAAATTGTATAGCTATTTTATGCAACCAATATGTAAATTTAAAAAGGTTGTAAGCATTGAAAGATACCAAGAACGTCACCGGCCTTGAAATTCTTGCCTCTTGGCCAGCCGATGAGATTAAACGTCCAACCACTTTTACCCCCAACGACATAAGTGGCGGCATGAGCAACCTCACATTGAAGCGCCACCGCTAGTAGGCAGAGAACCACCGTTGCAACCACCGCACTGCCTCTTCCCTTAGCCATAATTAATTATGGTATTTAGTACTACTACTGTTCGTATAGTCAAAGAAGTTATGAGAGTAGTGTTTGGTGTGAGTTAATGAGCTTTGTTTTTAGTTTGTGGGGTGATATGGGTGGATATGCATTGGTATCTATTTATAGCCAAAATATATATTCACTCTGTACGTTTTAAAATTTTAAATTGATTCAACTTGTTTGGAAAAAACGACACTTGTTCATATTAAAAAATTGGCTGACATGTCTTTTAAAACAAAAATATATATATTCAAATATGTTATATGTCGAGTAATATTGTTGAAACAAAGCACTACAAAACTATCCAATTTCACTAAACTGAAAGAGTACGATGTGAACAGTTATCTTTTTACTCTAAAACAAAGAGACTTCTTAAAAAAAGAACTCCGAAAACCCGTATGCATATAGCAACACAGGTAGATAAAAGAATAATTATTAATTTATATTAACATTATTTTATTATTATTTTCAAAGTGATGAAAGAAAATAATAACATGGTTGTATTTTTACGTGTCCATAGAAATATCTTTATACCATAACTTTTAAATGTGGATTAATGATTAATACTAAATACTAATACTAATTATCTCCGTTTTTAGTAGGCATATCGTTGATAGGCGCAAATTCCTTATTCAATTATTTATAATCATGTTTGGCGTGTGTATGCAACTGAATTATCACTTCTCGTGTGTAATATACTAATATCAACTTTTGTTGTATGTTTTGGTATTGATATGATATGTCTACTTGATCATTATTACGTAGCAAATGAAATCAGAATTTTTTTATGCAATAATAAAAGTATTATTCATTATATAAATTTGGTCGTGTATGTTATTCCCCCTTTAAACTAATAACCACACATTTACATGTACATTTTAGATATATGTATCGTTTTAACACTTATTATATTAATTATTAATCATTATACTTTTGCTTTGGATTTTAAAATCAAGGCGCGGGATTATTTTGATTGGAATCATGGTGTATTGGTGTGGAGTTATTTTGGTTGAAACTCAAAGTGCAAGTCGTTTGGTTTAGTATGGTCGACTTATTGTAATTTCTAACATCTCGATAATTTATTCTGATTTATATAAACATTTGACTTATTAATAAAATGTGGAATGAATATCTAAGTAATTATTAAAGTTCCTACAATTAAGGTTGAATTGCCACAATTAGGATTTTCATTAAAAAATGGGGGACTTGGTCAACAAATGTGGTCCCAAGTACTTACAATTTTTCCTAACTGGAGTTATTGGGTTTGGTACATCTCATTACGTTTTTACCAGTTTTTATTTTCCTTCTTATTTTTTTTTAGACATTTTTACATTCTTCGTCCATATAGTTTAACACAAATAACACTCCTCGTCCTTATATTTTTTTTTTTTGCTTTCCTCATCCCTAATGTATTTAATATATACATCTCTCGTCCTTTTATCCAACTACCGTCAATTTCAGGCGTTAAGTTAAATCATGTGCAAAGCATGTGAGGTTATTTTAGTCATGTAACAATATTTTAATCCTTTTAACATTTTCTTCCATCACTCTCTCTTCATCAGACTTCTCCTATATCTTATCTTATCATCACCTCTACCAAACATCTCATATCATTAAATCACCACAAACTCGTAGATCTCATAAACTCATATGTGCAAAGGAACTCATATTCACCTTCCTGATAGTTCACTTAAACCATATGAGCCTTCAATTTACATTAAACCCAACTACAAATTCCTAGATCTCGGATTTATGGTTCGTACTCAAGGACCAAATTTCAATTCGAAAATTAGATGAAGTTACATGTTATGTTTGTTACCCACGAAGGTTAGGGATCTCATTTGTGACATCTTTCATGAAGAAACCAGGATCTAAAACTCCTTAAATCGTGAGTTTGGATTTCGAATATCAAAAGTTAAAAAAACATATACTTTTGTTCTTCATCCATTCTTCGATTTTCTGCGTATTTTGGCCTTGAATCGTTCACAACAATTAGTAGTCACTGCTACAGGAACCATGTACAATCGGTTTCAATCCTTAATTCAATCATATAAAAAATAAGATGGTCATGCGATGAATTAATTTGGAATAAGGAATTCAGATGTCCTGTTTCAATGCTGTCTATCATCGACTAAAAAAAGAAGTTTGCAATTGTGGGGTTTAAGGTGATATATACGAAATATATGGAGTATTTATGTTAGGGTAATTTTTCTGAAGTGTTTATTGTTTTATTGATTTGGATTTTATTTCCTTTCATTTTGTATTGAGTTATTTTTCAACTAATAATATTGAGAAAATTTGCTCCAAAGTTTAGACCCAATCTATTATTCCTTCAATTTTATACGATATTCATAGTTCAATTTTACTGAGTTTTCCCCAACAAATTTGGTTAGGAGTCATGATTTGAATTTGAATTTGAATTTGAATTTGAATTTGATTTGAGAATGGAGAAGAAATATGAAAATGGAGAAGAAATATGTAAAAAGATAAAAGTACCCTCGCATGCTTTGCACATGACTTAACTTAACGACTGAAATTGACGGTAATTGGACAGAAGGACGAGGGATGTATAAATTAAATACATTAGGGACGAGGAAAGCAAAAAAAAAAAGTATAAGGACGAGGAGTGTTATTTGTTTTAAATCACAAGGACGAAGAATGTAAAAATATTTTTTTTTAAGTAGTGGTTTTTTTAAATAAATTTACAGAAATAGTTTTTTGATTTTTTTTTTTTTCAAAACTACTAAACCGGCGTTGGAAAAGCCTTTTTGCTTATGTAGATTTTTTTATATAAAAAAAACTTGTAAAACCAACGTTGGGAAAGCCGGTATTGGCACGACATTTTTTTTTTTTTAAATCTTACATACTAGAAGCGAAAATTACAAAACTTACCAACTTGCGATTAGTAATTTTTCAAAATCCTAAGATGGATTGAAAATTACTAGTAGTTGAATCTAGTATAGTAGCTCATTACAATAGGTTGTTATGAACATATGATTTCAATCTATCTTAGGATCTCGGAAAATTACTACTTGAAAGTTGGTATGTTTGTAATTTTCCCGACTAGTATCTAAGATTTAGAATAAATTGCCACGTGACAAAATTGGCGTTTCCAATGCCGATTTTACTAGTTTTGAAATTTTATGCTGACATGGCAACCGGCTTTCCAAACGCAGATTTTACTGGTTTTGTAAAAAAAATATTTCAAAAATACTATTTCTGTAAATTGCTTTTAAAAAAGAACTACTTAAAAAAAATACCATTTTTACGCATAAGCTCTCTTTTCGTCAAAAATTATTTTTTAACATATACATAAAGTGAAAAGAAATTTCTTAAAATAAACTCACACGTTCTACACAAATGTTTCACGGATATTTACAAATATCAATCATTGTACGTAGACCCATAACTTCTTTATTAGAGATTTAATACTATTAAGTCGATGACTCTTAGACCCTCTTTAACCCTGGCGTGTTGGGTCATGTGTTGGCCAACACGCCTATAACCATGGTGTGCTGCCTCATGTGCTAGAGGCGTGCTTCAAGTGAGCACCGAAGCCTTCGTACGCGTGTTGGAGTTTTTTTTCCCTTTTTTAATTAGTTTTTATCCTCTTTTTCACCCAACTTTCAATCAGATTTTAACACATCACTCAACACGCCACTTAACACTCCACTCCATTACACACCGGTATGACAGTACGCTCATCAAGCACCCCACCCCACCCAGCAACACGCCCATCATCCCCTTCAGGGATAAAGATGGTCTTAGAAAAAAAGAAAAAAAAAAGATAATTTAAAAAATGTTCTTGAATTTATCAGTTTTTTAGTTACAATCTTTCATCGTAGCATAACAGCAACAAACAAGATATGCAACATGAATTTAAGAAAGTAAACTTAGGTCAATTCCAGATAAGAACTATTTTAGTGTTTAAGCGTAGAGGTGTAAATGAGTCGAGTTATTCACGAGTTATTCGAGCCCGACTCGTTAAAATCTCGATTCGAGTCAAGTCTAAACGAGCTCGAGCCTGAGCTTGAACTTAATTGGAAGCCCGTTAACTAATTAAACGAGCTCGAGCTTCATATCTCGAGTTCAAAAAAACTCACGAGCCAAAACAAGTTTTTCATTTATATACACAAAATATTATAATTTTTCAATATTTATAATTTTTCAATATATATATATATATATATATATATATATATATATATATATATATATATATATATATATATATATATATAATAGTCGCTATTATATCAATAATAGTTTAAAGAAAAATAATAAATCATATTATACGTAAATAAAAATTAAAAAAAGTACTGTATAAAATATAAAATGTATAACATATATATATATATATATATATATATATATATATATATATATATATATATATATATATATATATATATATATATATATATATATATGTGTGTGTGTGTGTGTGTGTGTATATATATATATATATAATTAAACAATATAAAGAAAATTAGGCTCGAACCGAGCCGAACTGGAACCGAGCTCTATGAAATTTGAACGAGTCGAACTCGAGCCTAACAGAGTTCGAGCTCGGCTCGTTTACACCCCTTTATAAAAATTAAGGGTATGTTTGGCAAAACTAGCATGTAAGCTGATAACCGGTAGTTTGTACATGTAATGTGATGGCTTATAGCAGGTAGTTGTTTGTATTTAGTTGTTTTGTAGAGTAGCGAACTGATAAAATAAAAAAATGACAAAAAGCTAGGAGTTTTTACTCAAACGATATGCCTATTAGTTTTTAGCTTTTAGTTTTTTTTTTCTTGAGTCTAAAAGCTTAAAGCTCTTTTAACCTAACGGAGTTTTTATTCAAATGTGAGCTTTTTCATAAAACACAACAATGGAGAAAATGTCAAACATTTAAACTAATCGCTCCATCTCCAAAGCATGCAAACATCTAACATGCAACTGAGGAAATGTTTCGCATTAACACAACACTAAGTAAATGAGATACCCATATGAATATCAATATACGGTCACAAGTCCAGTAACTATCAAGAACAATAACACATTCACAAAGTATATAAGAGGACTGGCGGCCTGGTCGAACCTTCAACCACTACCAGATCAGGTTAGAATTTACCGATAGTTATTGCTACCGACTCTCTAGTATAGCCATTCTAACGCACCTCATGCGACATTTTGGCTATAATACTCGTATAGTAGCAGTCGAACCCAACCTACCCCTGACTAAAGTTGACCCCTTTCACATACCGTCGAAGGTGACCACTTGTGCACATATAACCACGTAAGCACATTCAAAAAAGTATAACAATGGTATAATCAATTAATCATGCAATCATGACATTGGTAACACCACCTATTACTTTATATTAATATCCATATGGATATTTCCACTCACCTGATAACATAAGGCAAGAACTCATAGATCTTATATTACTGAGCATTATCCTTCCCTTTATCACATGAGAATATCATATTCCGAGTCAGTATACATATCAAAGTCATATACTAACCATATACATTATAATATGTGTAGCCATTGCATATGGGTCAATGTTGTACCCAAATATATAATTATCATTCTTATTCAACGACATGACTTGTTTGTAAACACAAATTTTGTGAAGTCGCTTCCGAATAACATTGGGTATTTTCTAACTTGTATTCCAGTTTATACGGTGATATAGTAGCAGGATACCAACAACTAGCACAAATACATCATCTAAAAACAAGAATACATGTCATCTGCACGTATGACTCGCACATGCACGTGCGAGTCACTTTATCCGCACGGGTGAGATCTGGTTCATACATGTGAACTACACTTATGAAATCAACATAATACAATATAGTCCATACGTTCGAGGGTTGGACATACACGGTTGACCATGTCATTGGCGCAAGTGAAGTTCATTTGTACGGTTCAAACCGCTTAAGCGTGCAAGGCTTAGCCGTACGGATGTGATCTCATCCGTACGACCAAGGTCTCACACGTGCCACATTTTTTGTTCATCCGCACTGATGGAAGTCGTCAATGTGTGTAACAGCCCAACCCGTTATCCGACCAAAAACACGCCCTAAATTTTTTTTGTAAGACTGTGCATCTGGACGGCGTCCAACAGTGAAGACCAGGACGGCGTCTAAGCCTTTTGGACGGCGTCCAAATGTACTAAAAATTCCTGTTCAGTTTGTCAATTACACGCGAGCGAAAAACCCGCTTCCCGACACTTTTAAACGAAAACGTTTTCACAACATATTAATATAATTATAATTAAGAAGTTCCCACATTAAAATTCGAGTTTTACAATACAGGGCCCACGTCGACCTAAATTGCCACAAAGTGACCATTTTGACCCATTTAGTTTAATTCAAAACATAGACCGAGCATGATGATTGGGGATACGCTACCCAATCCTAATCAAATCTAAAAGCACGTCTTCTAAGCACTACGCAAGTCTACTAGTTCCCATACTTACCAGAGCCACCGCATCCATGCATATCTATAAAAATGTAAACAACGAGAGGGTAAACTAACGCTTAGTGAGTGAGAATATACTACATATATATATATGCATAAAATGGACACGCCACACAAATAATCAAATAACACTTACCGGAGCATCCAAGTATAAGGCAAGCTAATCTAAGCATACCGTACGAGCGCTATACTACAAGCTAAGAAGTCAACAAAGTAAGTTCAGCAACGACGATGTGAACAACTCCAACAAGCTACACCCGGAGGGTTAGCTACATCACAACGATACAACGATATATATATATATATATAAATATATATATATATATAACAATAAAGCGATATATATATATATATATATATATATATATATATATATATATATATATATATATATATATATATATATATATATATATATATATATAACAATAAAGCGTAAAACGCCCAAGGTTAACCCCTTAACCCAATACCAAAAGTCACCTACCACAATGAAGATTGGCCGAACTACACGAGCCTTAGTAAATCCGCAACCACACGAGACTACTATCTTCATTACCACAACAACATCGAGGTTCGCCGAACTACACAAGCCTTAGTGAATCCGCAACCACACGAGACTACTACCTCAATAAGATGACCGAACTACACGCGTCATCGTGAATCCGCATCCACACGTGATTCACTCTCCACATCAAACCCGCGGTCCCGGGATTATACAAATCCACATCATCGGGGTTATCCAATCACAACTCAATACCAACCATTCGCCATTGGGGTTATATAATCCACATCACAAGCACATGTGATAACGTACACACAAAGTGTGCACCTCGCCAAAGGTGGTCAACCAAAACGCACAACCGTGCCAATTGGACCTATACGTAAGTCCATCAATTCCACCTATATGTGAAGTAGGCTCTATAACCGAGAACCACTTCACCCGACCCGCACCCATCCTACACATACATATGCACATAGGATATTAACACTCACCTTGTCGTCTTGATGAATGCAACCGAATAATCTGCAACTGGCCAATGGAAAGTACCTATTCCATTATCACAATACAAACAACACACTTAGAGTGGATTTACAAACCAACTCAAATCGACACTTAGTGCAATTTCGGCCCATTGCACTTCCAAGCACCAAACCGCGTCCAAACCAACCAATAATCACTAACACAAGTGAGAATGGTCCTAATACGCCAATTAAACCCGAACATAAGTGTTAAACACTCGTCTTGCCCAAATTGACACCAAACCCTAATTTTGACCCATTTCAAAATTAGTCAACCAAATACCCAAATTGGGTTCCAACACTTCCATAATCACTAACACTAGTGATTATACCCATTATCAAAGCCTAATCATGGCCAAATCGTCAACCAGCCCAAAACCCGCCAAAAACCCGAGCTTTGGCGAGAATCCGACTCCTTCTTCTCCAAATCAAGCTCTCTCACACTAAATGTGAGTTTCTCTCACTAGGGTTTGAAGAGAGTGTTTGTGTGGCTGAATGAGATCCACAAATGGCAAATGGATCAGCTTTGAAGGCTCCAAACCGACATCCAAGTGAAATTACCAATTTGCCCCTTTTTAAAACAAAACTAACAGCTGGCCCATCAGCACATTTGGACGGCGTCCAGATTGTGGGATGGCGTCCAACACAAAAGGACAAGACGTCGTCCAGTAATTGGGACGATATCCCATTGAGCTGAAATAGGAAACAGGGTCTTACAACTCTCCCCCACTTAAATTGGATCACGTCCCCGTGATCTCCATTACTTAACCAACGGGACCCATACTCCATGGTCCTCAAACATGTGTTCCAACCCGACTTTCATCACATGAATCATTAACTCGAAGATTATTCCACTACCCATACACACGTGTACGCATTTCATGACATGCAACACACACAACATCCGAAAACTACTACAACGCTTAGCATACATGGAAACATCACGCGTTTCTTCGAATTCCTCTAGGCGATTCTTCCCAACGAATCACTTTTATCACTAAATCGTCATCCGCGATTTATCAAATCCACAAATCTGAGCACTAAAACTTGCTCAATCCCTCACATAGGGAAAAACTCAACCAATCTCTTACCGAGATATCAATCCTTTAGCGTACCCTTGTCAAGTACAATGCTAAAAGCAACCAAGTCTCAACCTAAGGTCAACAACCCGAACGATGAAGACCGAACAAAACGAATCCTTACGGATAACACTTACCACTTAACATCCCTCGTAGTGCGCAACACGACCAATACACAACTATCACAAGATCGTAAGCAAACGACTAAATCCGCTAGCGTCCAAAACGACTATGGCAACTTTAATTCCAAGGTGTACAAAATCGACTATTGTCACACCCGTAACAACATGTGAGCGAAACACGGCTATCGCATCACTAATCACACAACATGGTCCTCACGACCCCACCATTAGTGTATAAAACAACCAATAGTTCACAACACAACCACATGAAGGCTGGCCGAAACTACACGCGCCTTAGTGAATCCGCACCACACGCGACTCACCACCTTCATCGCAACAACAATCGGGATTGGCCTAACTACACGCGCCTTAGTGAATCCAAACTACACGAGAGTCACTATCCCAATAGAATGACCGTATCCACACGTGTCATTGTGAATCCGAACTACACGAGACTCACTTCCACAATAAGATGACCGAACTACACGCGTCATCGTGAATCCGCATCCACACGTGATTCACCTCACAAATCTCAACACAGGAATGGTACTCCCATTCCCCATCGGTACTCGCAATTCCCGATAACGTCATACCATACCGATATAACACTACTCCCATGGTGAAGTTAGCGGACCACGTCAACTGCCATAACCCACCAATCACACACGCTCTTTTGGCCTCATACAACGAGTAGTGTAACATCGCGCACTGCTACACCATAGTGAATCCTAACGGAATACACTAACCATCAATACACGCTCTTTTGGCCTCAATCACAACGAGTAGTGTAACATCGCGCACTGCTACACCATAGTGAATCCTAACGGATTACACTAACCATCCACCCCAAACAAATATCCATTAGTGTACTTAACACCGCGTAACACTAGCCTCCCGGTGGTGCTTAACACCGCGACTAACCCACCCAAATAAAATCTATCATATACATACACGTATCATACGTACGCGTACACAATGCCAACACAATCGAGCAAGACCCACCTATATCGCACATAGGCACAAAACAATAATTCTCTACGAGAGAATCCTACACGCACATCCCCTAACCGAGGGATCTCACCTTGCTCGTCAACCACGTCCGTTATCCCTCAACGAGATTTACCATATTACCACCTCGGTGATAATTTAAATCCAAAACCATAAGTACAATTTATTCTAAACCGTACTTTTACCACAATCGACCAACGTAGGTCTCAACGCTAGCCTCGAATCTATACGAGTATCGTCCAATATCAATACACTAGAATATCTTCGTGCGAGAGTTCAAACTCCCCCACTTAAAACTCCGTTCCATAACCACATCACGATACCTTGCTCCATCCTTGAGCATACGAAGTATTTTGGATTATCCTTCGCTACTTCAACCAAAGTAATTACCAAACCGTACAAGTATCACTCTAGCAATCACCGATTTGCTATCACTTGTAACTTCCACACCGTCACTCAAGCACCTAAGGGCTTCTCACCGGTACCCTAAGTACAAAGTAACCGCAATACCATCGGAGTCGAATACCACGCTAGTAGGTATGAAAGAAGCACCTAACACTGCGTCACGTAGACTCTATTACCAACATACATCGAGATCAAACACTCGACTTTTATGGTTCTATCCACCCATCGAACCTCATGGTTCATCAACCTCAACACATAAGCAAACACGCGCTTAACGACCGAACACCAAAGCCCATACCTATGGCTTGGTAGAAACATTTCCCAACACTAAGGAATGCTTGGTTGCACCAAGTCTTACGCCCTTCGCCCATTAATCAAGACGTCACCGTAGGGTAATTCCATTAGGAACGTCACCCATAACAATACTATGCACAACACAAGGCATTTAACAAACCCGAACTCAATCGGCACACGATAAATAATCAAATGACATATTTATTAAAATGAAAAGTACCTTAATGTCTTCTCGTCACACCCGTCCCCGCTAACTCGGGACACTCTGACTTACGATGTCCTTCTTCTTGGTAATTGAAACACACCGTGCCATCACCCTTTGGCACCGAACATTCCCAAGACTTGTGACCCCTCACGCCACAATTGTAACACCTAGACGCACTAGAATCCGATATACTCGTTCGTGTACCACCCGTGCTCACACTCGGACCCTTAGTCCTCTTACTTGGAGCACCATACGAAACAACCCTTCTCTCAGTTGAAGGTTCACCCATCTTCGATCGTGTATACGACTCGAAACCTCTAGCCACGGTGAATAATTCCGCAAACGATTTCGCGTGACCTCTGCTAATTTTGTTCTTCAAGTCATCATTCAAAGTTCGATAGAAATCCTCCATCAACAAATGATCATTCCCCGTATACTCCGGGCAAAAACGAGCTTTTGCCATAAAGGTCGTCTTGAGAGTATTCAAATCCATAGAACCCTGTTGCAAATTTCGCAACTCATTACGCAATTCTGACAAATCGGCTGAAGTCTGAAACTCCTCGAAGAATTCCTCCTTAAATTCGTCCCACGATAGCCCCATAAACGGTTCTCCACCGACAAGATCAATCTTACCATCCAACCAATCCTTCGCCTTACCCCGCAACAAGCTAGTAGCGAGTCTTGTCCTCTTCTCGGGAGGGCATTCAATAGTGCGAAAACACCCTTCGACATCCGAGATCCACGTTGTGCTTACCAAAGGATCCGGTTTCCCGTCATACATCCGGGGTTTAGTCCTTATGAAGCTCTTAAGACAACGCTCTATTTCACTACTACTTTGGAATTCGGAATACTTCCTATCCATTTCTTCTCGAAACGCACTTATTTGCTCCGCAACGGCGGCCGCAACTCTAGCGTTAAACTCATCGTCATTCGTCTCGATCTCGTATCGTGTCATCATTCTAAAGAATGCAAAACGATTAGTCCACGAACGTATAATACCACACGCACAACACCGCGCCATCTTGCTCAACACTCATCGTACATCACTTGTTAGACACGATTTGCACCCGTAATAAGGTTTGCAAGTCCTTATTACGCACACACGCCGTATCAACTTGTGAGTACAACGACTATCTTGCTTGATGATATTCGCAATGTAAACAATAACGAAACACAACGCAATAGTATTAATAATATCCGCATTTTAATATAAACGTTAGTCCACCTACAACCAAGGCACTAACTACAACCCGTTCCGACCCGTACTCCTACAAGTCCCGCAACAAATAAGCACACACAAAAGTCTAAGTCTAGGCACCTATCTCAAGTTACCTAAATCCCTTAGACCCTGCTCTGATACCATTTGTAACGACCCAACCCGTTATCTGACCAAAAACATGCCCTAAATTTTTTTTTGCAAGACTGTGCATCTAGACGGCGTCCAGCAGTGAAGACCAGGACGGCGTCCAAGCCTTTTGGACGGCGTCCAAATGTACTAAAAATTTCTGTTCAGTTTGCCAATTACACGCGAGCGGAAAACCCGCTTCCTGACACTTTTAAACGAAAAGGTTTTCACAACATATTAATATAATTATAATTAAGAAGTTCCCACATTAAAATTATAGTTTTACAATACAGGGCCCACGTCGACCTAAATTGCCACAAAGTGACCATTTCGACCCATTTAGTTTAATTCAAAACATAGACCGAACATGGTGATTGGGGATACGCTACCCAATCCTAATCAAATCCAAAAGCACGTCTTCTAAGTACTATGCAAGTCCACTAGTTCCTACGCTTACCCGAGCCACCGCATCCATGCATATCTATAAAAATGTAAACAACGAGAGGGTAAGCTAATGTTTAGTGAGTGAGAATATACTACATACATATATATGCATAAAATGGACACGCCACACAAATAATCAAATAACACATACTAGAGCATCCAAGTATAAGGCAAGCTAAGCATACCGTACGAGAGCTATACTACAAGCTAAGAAGTCAACAAAGTAAGTTCACCAACGTCGATGTGAACAACTCCAACAAGCTACACCCGGAGGGTTAGCTACATCGCAACGATACAACGATATATATATATATATATATATATATAACAATAAAGCGTAAAATGCCCAAGGTTAACCCCTTAACCCAATACCAAAAGTCAACTACCACAATGAAGATTGGCCGAACTACACCAGCCTTAGTAAATCCGCAACCACACGAGACTACTATCTTCATTACCACAACAACATCGAGGTTGGCCAAATGATAATGCTAAAAATGAACATATATTTCAAAGCATTATCCCTCAAGAAAGACAAGCTTTTAGTTGAAAATGTTCTATTTACAAGTGATATTCGTTTAAATAATAAAAGGTGAAGACAAAAGACGGATTCGACGATTTGAAGACGCAAACGACCAAAAAGCTAAAAAGTACAAAGTACAATCAAAGTGGTTCAAATTATTGATGAGAAACGTCTAAAAGTTACAAGAGTACGAGCCGCAAAACGCAAAGTACAAGATATTAAATTGTACGCAAGGACGTTCGAAAATCCGGAACCGGGACCAGAGTCAACTCTCAACGCTCGACGCAACGGGCTAAAAATTACAAGTCAACTATGCACATGAATATAATATAATATATAATTAATTCTTAAAATTATTTATATATTATATTATTTAATAAAACCGTCGGCAAGAAGCAAACAATCGAATGTGAGCTGGAATCCCAGGCCATGCGATCGTATGGCCAGCAAGAAAAATTTCCATGCGATCGCATGGCAAGAAGTTGGTGGTCACATCCTATAAATTTCACAGTTTTTGCTCGAACTAAACACATCTTTTCTCTATCTCTCTATCTCACGTAATATATATATATATATATATATATATATATATATATATATATATATATATATATATATATATATATATATATATATATATATATATATTATAATTTTAATTTTAATAATAAGGGTATGTTAGCGAATGTTATAAGGGTGTAAGTCGAAATTCTGTCCGTGTAACGCTACGCTATTATTAATCATTGTAAGTTACGTTCAACCTTTTTAAATTAATGTCTCGTAGCTAAGTTATTATTATGCTTATTTAAGCCGAAGTAATCGTGATATTGGGCTAAATATTAAAGACGGAGTAATTGGGCTTTGTACTATAATTGGGGTTTGGACAAAAGAACGAAATTAGACTATGGGCTATTAATGGGCTTTATATTTGTTTAATTGAATGATAGTTCGTTAATTTAATATAAAGATTTACAATTGGACATACCTATAAATAACCACATACACTCGATCGGACACGATGGGCGGGATATTTATAAGTACTAATAATCGTTCATTTAACCGGACACGGGAATGGATTAATAGTCAATGGAATTATTAAAACAGGGGTGAATTATATACAAGGAAAATTGGTGTAATTATAGTTTAAGTCCCCAGTTAGTTGAAATATTTGACTTCGGATATAAGGATAATTTGACGAGGACACTCGCACTTTATATTTATGACTGATGGACTGTTATGGACAAAAAACAGATGGACATATTGAATAATCCAGGACAAAGGACAATTAACCCATGGTAATAAACTAAAATCAACACGTCAAACATCATGATTACGAAAGTTTAAATAAGCATAATTCCTTTATTTCATATTTAATTGCACTTTTAATTATCGCACTTTAATTTATTGTCATTTAAATTATTGTACTTTTTAATTATCACAATTTTATTTATTGTCATTTTATTTATCGCACTTTAATTATTGTTATTTACTTTACGCTTTAAATTAAGTCTTTTATATATTTAATATTTTACATTAGGTTTTAACTGCGACTAAATGTTTTAAAATCGACAAACCGGTCATTAAACGGTAAAAACCCCCTTTTATAATAATAATACTACCTATATATATATATTTATATATTTACAAACATAGTTTAAAAATATAGCGTTAAACTTGGCTAGCTCCCTGTGGAACGAACCGGACTTACTAAAAACTACACTAATGTACGATTAGGTACACTGCTTATAAGTGTTGTAGCAAGGTTTAAGTATATCCACTTTATAAATAAATAAATAACTTGTGTAAAATTGTATCATTTTTAATAGTATTTCCTAGTAAAATATAAGCTATTTCGTATACACCTCTACGCACATCAAGTATTTTTGGCGCCGCTGTCGGGGAACTGCTTAAACGCTGGAAGCGAAACGCTATATATATATAAAAAAAAAATTATTAAGTTTTAATTTCTTTTTGTAAAAATACTTTTTAAATATTAAAAAATTACAAAAATATAAAAAGAAAAATAAAATATATATATTTTTAAGAATTGTTCAAAATATATAAATTATAAAGTATTTTTATTTCTATTTTTAGTTTGTAAAAATATAAGTTTTTATTTCATTTATATAAATATTTTATATAAATATTAAAACAGAAAAAAAAATTATTAAAATTATATTCGGGCTACACTGTAGCAGCCCAAATAATCTGGCCCGATTTTTTAATTCATGCGACCGCATGGATCCGTAGACCAAAACTCATGCGACCGCATGAAGGGTTCTGACACGCCAGAATTGACCTGGTACAGCATTAATTACGGAATATTAATAATTATTATTATTATAAACCCTAATTAGGGTTAATTATAATATTAATTATTTTAGTTTTTAGTTTTAATTTGTATTTTAAGTTTTATTTAGTTTTATTAAATATATAAACTTACTACTTTTATAAAATAAATAATATAAAAATAATATTTTTATAAAAAATTGTATTTTTATAACTTTATTTTTATTTTTATATTTCCGTATCTTTTTATTAGTTTAATTCGTAAGTTGTATATATTTTTTTCGCTCGTAACTAGTTTTAAGATATAGTTTTTGCCGTAGTTATTTTTAATTCTAGATTTTTAGGATTTGCCGTAAAATCCCTTAAGTGCTTTTTCTTTAGATTAAGATTTAGGTGCTTTAGAATTTTGCGATGACGTTTTAAAATTTTAGTACTTTTTAAGTTATTACCGTTCGGATATAGAATTCCTTTTAAGCTTTAATACTTTTAGACGCAACTTTTAATTCTTTGTTTTTAGACTTTTAAGTTTCGACGCGCTACGTTCTTTTTATTATTTTTCAACCTTTTATTTTTTGACGTTTTTCGACGCAATCTTTTTCTTTCTTATTTTTCGCCGCTCTAGTTTTTAGGATATAGAATTTTCTATTTCTTCTCTAAAATTTCTTTAAATTTCGACGAAAAAAATTATTTTAAGTGGGTAAATTGATAGACATCCAAAATTTTCTGGTTCGTAGTAATAGTTGGATTTGTTAGTGGCGAGTTGTGGGCTTCCGATTTAAAGGGTCCTGGCTACCTGCTGCATCTATTGGCTATTCGAAACGTGGGCAAAATCAGAAAAGTCTATTAATTTGAAAACTTATATAATTTTTATCTTTTATAACTAATAGGATATTCAGTGAATGCACCGAGCAAAACGTTCACTACATTTTATACGTTCTCCACCTGTAACTCGATCAAGACATCAAGCCAATATTGTCGCCGTTGATTTTTCTTTAGAATCGTCATCCAGTCGACCAAGTACTCCAATTTAAATTTCCGATAATCCATTTTTTGAACCCGACCTCACAATTGAGAATCCGGAGGATATTCAAGGACAATTCAGAGATCCTGAACCATTAATCTTTCCTCCGAAACCACAAATCATTCAAAAAGAGATTGTCGAGGAACATACCATTAAATCAGAATCCTCTAGTGATTCAGATTTAACAAATTCAATCATGGAAAATCTGGAACCTCTAAGTATGGAAGACCGAATGAGAGCTAAACGCACTGGCAAAGGTCACGCAATTACTCAACCTGACATTAATGCGCCAGATTATGAAATCAAAGGACAAATCCTACACATGGTAACTAATCAATGCCAATTTAGTGGTGCGCCGAAGGAAGATCCAAACGAACATCTTCGTACCTTTAATAGGATCTGTACTTTATTTAAAATCCGAGAAGTGGAGGATGAACAGATATATCTCATGTTATTTCCCTGGACTTTAAAGGGAGAAGTCAAAGATTGGTTAGAATCGTTACCTGAAGGGGCAATTGATACATGGGACGTTTTAGTTGAAAAATTTCTTAAACAATTCTTTCCGGCATCTAAAGCCGTAAAACTTCAAGGAGAAATTGTTATGTTCACACAAAAGCCAAATGAAACTCTGTATAAGGCGTGTACAAGATTCGGAAAGTTGTTAAGAGGATGTCCGCAACATGGTTTAGACACTTATCAAATAGTACAAATATTCTACCAAGGATACGATATCACTACAAGAAAAGACATCGATATAGCAGCTGGTGGTTCCATTATGAAGAAAACCGCAACTGAAGCTTACAAAATTATTGATAACACTGCTTTCCACTCATATGAGTGGCATCAAGAAAAAGATATTGTTAGATCATCTAAAGCAGCTAGAGCCGAATCTAGCCATGACTTTGATTCCATTTCCTCAAAGATAGATGCTGTCGAGAGACGAATGGAAAAGATGACTAAAGATATTCACTCGATACGAATTAGTTGTGAGCAGTGTGGCTGACCACATTTGACAAAAGATTGTCTCAGTATTGAACAAACAATGGAACAAAGTGAGAATGTTTCATACATGAACCAAAGGCCTGGAAATAATTATCAGAATAATTATCAACCGCCAAGACCAATCTACAATCAAAACCAGAATTATAACCGAAATGTTCCATACAACAACCAACAAGGTCCAAGCAATCAACAAGTATCCAACAATCCTTACAATCAGCAAAGGTCTATTTTTCAAAATAAACCACCACAAACCGATGATAAAAAGCCAAATTTTGAAGATATGATGTCGAAGCTAGTTGAATCTCAAAATCAATTTTTCACATCTCAGAAACAAACCAATGAACAAAATGCTCAAGCATTTAGAAATCAACAAGCTTCGATTCAAAATTTGGAACAAGAAGTAAGCAACCTAGCACGGTTGATAGGTGAAAGAAAATCGGGAAGTCTACCTAGTGATACAAATGCTAACCCCCGGAATGAAACGGCTAAAGCCATCACCACAAGAAGTGGTATTACACTTAAACCACCTGAAATACCTATAATTTCTGATGACTCTATTCCTACTTCACAAGAACCACAACCTAATCAAGATAAGGAAACAGAACCGGTAGTTGAAAATGTTAATGAAGATAACACAGTTAAGGCTAAACCTTATGTTAAACCATACCAACCACCACTTCCTTACCCGAGTAAAATGAGAAAAGAGAGACTTGAAGCCGAGCAATCCAAATTCTTGGATATGTTTAAACAAATAAATGTCAACCTTCCTTTCATTGATGTAATTTCAGGAATGCCAAGATATGCTAAATTCTTGAAAGATCTAATCACAAATAAAAAGAAAATGGAAGAACTCTCGGCTGTTACAATGAATGCTAATTGTTCTGCAGTACTATTGAATAAGATACCGGAAAAATTATCAGATCCAGAAAGTTTCACAATTTCATGTTTTCTGGGTAGTCTTAGTTCAATAGAAGCATTGGCAGACTTAGGTGCTAGTATAAATTTAATGCCGTATTCACTATACGCTAAACTAGACCTCGGAGAATTGAAACCAACACATATAAGTATACAAGTAGCAGATCGATCAGTAAAATATCCTAGAGGGATAATGGAGAACATGCTAGTTAAAGTTGGTACTTTAGTATTTCCAGTAGATTTTGTTATTCTGGACATGGAAGAAGATTCTCGAGTTCCTCTAATATTAGGAAGACCATTCTTAAAAACGGCTAAAGCAATAATAGACGTGTTCGGTAAGAAACTGACCCTAAGTATAGAGGACGAGTGTGTTACCTTTTCAGTTGATAGAGCCATGCAACAACCGCAATCTGCAGATAATACATGTTATTATATTCAAACTATAGATTCACATGCAGAATTGTTAGAAGAATTTCCAGAATTACAAGGAACAGGAGAATGTTCTTTAAGAGAAGGAACTGAACCAATTGAAGAAGCTGAAATGTTAGCTACACTTATGGTTAATGGATATGAACCAACAACAGAAGAAATTCAAATGCTAAAAGAAGAAGACAGATATCGATATAAATCATCGATAGAAGAACCACCGACATTAGAGTTAAAGCCACTTCCAAACCATTTGGAATACGCTTATTTACATGGTGAATCTGAATTACCTGTAATAATATCGTCTTCTCTTACGGAAAATGAAAAATCTCAACTCATTTCTGTGCTAAAAGCTCATAAACCAGCTATTGCATGGAAGATTCATGATATTAAAGGAATAAGTCCTTCGTATTGCACACATAAAATCCTTATGGAAGAAGGTCATAAAACGTATGTGCAATGCCAACGAAGACTAAATCCTAATATGCAAGATGTTGTTAAAAAAGAAATTATTAAACTGCTTGATGTAGGTTTAATTTATCCAATCTCTGATAGTCCATGGGTAAGCCCAGTTCAATGCGTACCTAAGAAGGGTGGCATGACTGTCATCACAAATGAAAAAAATGAGCTTATTCCTACTAGGACTGTAACAGGATGGTGTATTTGTATTGATTATAGAAAATTAAATGACGCCACCAGAAAAGATCACTTTTCCTTACCTTTCATTGATCAAATGTTGGAAAGATTAGCCAGAAATTGTTACTATTGTTTTCTTGACGGTTTTTCTTTATATTTTCAAATTCCAATAGCACCAGAGGATCAAGAGAAAACCACATTCACGTGCCCTTATGGTACTTTTTCTTATAAACGCATGCCATTTGGACTTTGCAATGCCCCTGCAACCTTTCAAAGGTGCATGATGGCAATTTTTCACGACATGATAGAAGAATGCATGGAAGTTTTCATGGATGACTTTTCAGTCTTCGGTGATACTTTTGAAACATGTCTAGTTAATCTTGAACGAATGCTTATTAGATGCGAACAATCAAATCTAGTACTTAATTGGGAGAAATGCCATGAAATGGTTAAAGAAGGCATCGTTCTTGGTCATAAAATTTCAAAGGAAGGAATTGAAGTGGATAGAGCTAAAGTAGATGTAATTGCTAAACTTCCACATCCCACCAATGTTAGAGGAGTTAGGAGTTTTCTAGGGCATGCCTGTTTTTACCGACGTTTCATAAAAGATTTTTCTAAAATTGCCACTCCTATGAATAAACTCCTAGAAAAAGATGCTCCATACATCTTTTCAGATGAATGCATCAAATCTTTTAATATTCTTAAAGAAAAACTCACTAATGCGCCAATCATGATAACTCCAAATTGGAATCTACCGGTTGAACTTATGTGCGATGCAAGTGATTTTGCAATGGGAGCCGTTTTAGGACAAAGGATTGAAAAACGATTTCAACCTATTTATTATGCTAGTAAGACGTTACAAGGAGTACAAACAAATTACACAACTACTAAAAAAGAACTCCTTGCTATTGTCTTTGCTTTTGACAAATTTCGTTCATATCTCGTTCTAGCTAAAACGGTGGTTTATACTGACCATTCTGCTCTTAGATACCTATTTTCGAAACAAGATGCCAAACCACGATTAATCTGTTGGATCTTACTCTTACAAGAATTCGATATTGAGATCCGAGACAAAAAGGGAGCAGAAAATCTCGCCGCTGATCATCTTTCTCGTCTTGAAAATCCTGAATTAGAAGTTCTAAATGAATCGGCCATACAAGATAACTTTCCTGATGAATATCTATTGAAGATAGATTATAGTGAAATTCCATGGTTTGCAGACTATGCAAACTACTTAGTATGTGGATTCCTTGAAAAAGGATTGTCGTAACAAAAATGAAAGAAATTCTTTAGTGATATAAAACACTATTTCTGGGAAGATCCACATTTGTTTAAAAGCTGTCCCGATGGAATAATACGCCGATGCGTATTCGGAGATGAAGCTAGTCAAATCTTAAGCCATTGTCACACAGGACCAACAGGAGGGCATTATGGGCCTCAACTTACAGGAAGAAAAGTTTACGGTGCTGGATTCTATTGGCAACAAATTTTAAAGACGCACACCTTCTTTGCAAATCCTGTGATGCTTGTCAAAGGGCCGGAAAAATAAGTCAACACGATGAAATGCCACAAAATGTCATTCAAGTATGTGAAGTATTTGATGTTTGGGGTATTGACTTTATGAGTCCATTTCCAAAATCTCATAATAATCTCTACATTCTCGTTGCCATTGATTATGTATCTAAATGGGCAGAAGCACAAGCTCTCCCAACTAACGATGCAGGAGTTGTAGTCAACTTTTTAAAACGTCTTTTTGCAAGGTTCGGAACACCGAAAGCTTTAATAAGTGATCGGGGTACTCATTTTTGTAATAATCAACTTGAGAAAGTTCTCAAAAGATATGGAGTAACTCATAAAATCTCAACCGCTTATCATCCACAAACAAGTGGACAAGTTGAAAATACCAACCGAGCATTAAAACGTATTCTAGAGAAAACCGTAGGATCAAATCCAAAGGAATGGTCCATGAAATTGGAGGATGCACTCTGGCTTTTAGAACAGCCTACAAAACTCCAATTGGAACCACACCTTTTAGACTCGTTTACGGAAAAGCATGTCATCTTCCAGTAGAAATTGAACACAAATTATTTTAGGCTTTGAAGACATGTAATCTTGATTTACATGAAGCCGCACGTCTACGGTTAAATCAATTAAACGAATTAGAAGAATTAAGACATGAAGCATATGAAAATTCGTTAATCTATAAGGAAAGAATGAAGAAATGGCATGATAAAAGAATCAAAAGTTTAAAAAATTTAAAAAAGGAGACAGAGTTCTTCTTTTCAATTCACGATTCAAGCTATTTCCTGGAAAATTGAAATCAAGATGGTCTGGACCATTCATAGTCAAAAGAGTTTTTCCGTACAGAACAGTAGAATTAATAAATTCAAATGGGATTGAATTTAAGGTTAATGGTCACAGAGTTAAACATTACATAGATAGTCCGATGGAAGTTGAAGATGAAGTTAATCACAATTTCGACACCACAGCTAACTAAGTGTGGGAAGGTTCGAATCTTTTTAGGGTAATATATATATATCTGTTAGAGTTAGATATTCTGTTTTCGTGTCATTCTCGAAAATGGAATCCGGATGGTCTTTCCCTAGCAGACCCTAAAGAACTAGTCTTCTTTCCCCATTCTGAATTTTTATTTTTTTAGGTTTTACGAGATGAAGAATTCCTTTGATCTGAACCATGGTTTAATGCTACACGCTATGATTACTAAACATAATAATGACACCCTTTCGGGTGAACTGGTGTCATTCATAAGAGGCAAAATGGACGGAGTAAGAAAAGAACTCAGAAAAGATCATCATAAGATACATTTTGGTAAAGAAAAATCAAAATCCGCAACAAAAAGAAGAGCACGACACCTTGAAAGATGTTATAAATGCGAAAAATGGTCACACGAAGGTAAATGTTCAAATAATCAAACATATTCAAATACCGAATTTGTTACTCTATGCAGAGAAGGACCGTTCATATGTTTAGAAGAAAAGATATTAAAGAATCGAGGTTATGCTTATGTAGCTATGGAAAATCAAATCACACGACTCTCCTATGAGTCGGCTAAAGCAGGTCTCTGAGAATTCTTTCTCACAGGTAAGTATGTACAGTTTTTATTTTTATTTTTATTGCTTTTAACCTTTTGATAATAAGCGATGAATCATTCGCTATAAAGTATTAAATTGGTATTCAATAAAATTAGGTAGGCATAACCGAAATTATTGATATCATACAAAAATTTATTACATCACTGCGAAATTTACCGTTTATTCTTAAGGTATAAATATCTTTAATCAATCAATCCAAAATATTTCAGAAATTCATCAGGAGTAAAACTAGGTAATATAGCCGAAATTACTTTACCGAAAAGAGGGGCGTATATTTTTGATAATATTCGATTGATTAAAGTGGGGTAAAAGACCAAAAAGATTTTTTATTTTAATTTTTACCTTGTTTTTAAAATTAATATATAAATATTAAATTATTAATGTAAATCTTTAAAATCAATATATTTAAGTTTTAAATATTTGAAAAAATTAATATTTTTTATAAGTTTGTATGTATAAAAACAAAAATATAATAAAAATTTGGTGTGAATTTTTAATTTTAATAATATGAATTTTTAATTTTATGCATTTTAAATTTAAATTTGGTGTGAATTTAAAAACAAAAATTTACTTTATTTCACTAAGTTAAAAATATGATTTCTAAAATTCGTCGTGAGTTGAAAACTAGGTCGTTGAACCGAAATAGCTTTACCCAAGGGAGGGACGAGAACTTTTATTATCATTATTTTTAATCTTATTGAATTAAAGTATGCCAAAAACATTAAAAAAATTCAAAAATCTTTGCTTTTAAAACCGCGCTTAAAAATGACAAACTTTAAACTTTTGTCGAGGGACGGACTAGGATAACGATCCGAAACGCCCTCACTCCTAAAAAGAAACAAAATTTTTAAAATTTATGTTTTAATAAGTATAAGGTTTTTATAATAAAAAAAAAAAAAAAAAACGGACCCCTTGCGATCGCATGGGATTTACACTACACCTCCATGCGATCGCATGGAGGCAAAAATCAGGTCAGGATCAAAAGAGCAGCTCGCTGTTTGTCTCATTCCATAACACACACATACGCGAATACCTCTAAAAAACAACTCAAAAATTCCCAAATTTTCACCAAAATTCATCATATTTCGTCCTAAAATCAACTACAATCATGCCTAGGTTTGGATTTTTTTAGCAAGAAGGTAAAAATTACACCCCTAAACTCTTAAATTTCTTAGTTTTTGTGATAATTACCAATATTTTACCTAATTTGATTTTGTTAATTTTTAGTGTAATTAGAGTTAAATTTTTAGTATTTTATGCATATATAACCTAGATTGATGCTATTTAATATGATTTGAAGCCAAAAACTTCAAATTTTTTAGGAATATAGGGTTTGTGTTCTTGAGCAATTTGGGGCTTTTTGATATAAACAGGTTATGGCCGATTTTTGTCATGATTTATTGCTAAATTAAGTAGTGTAATATGTTTAGGTAGCTAAATGATCCAAACTTTGATCCTAAACATGATTTTTGAGAATTAAAGTGAACTTTTTAGGTCTAAAATTCATGAATTTGATTAAATTGATGTAAATGCCATTTGAAACTTGTTTAATTGCTAGTAATGGTTGTTTTAACATGTTATTTGAGTTGAATGCTTATGAACTTTGTAAACATTTTCATATATGCTTATTTAAAAAAGTGTAGAATTGTGAAAATTGTGAAATGTGTCTAAGTTTAATTTTGATTGAACATGTTATTATAATTGTTTTAATTTGTTATTTTGCTAACACTAATGCATATTTGGATGCACAAATTTTGTGTTTAATGTGTTTTGCAGAAAAATACCGATACTGATGGTGCATCATCATCTAGGCAACCTACTCCAGAACCTGAACCAGAAATGCAATATGAGCCACAATATGAACCGGAGCAACAACAGGAACAACAACAACAACCTGATCAACACGTACCTTATTATGATCCACAACAAGAATATGTTAATGCCTACGTAATTTTTCCGATTCATCCGATAGTAGCACACCCGACGATTCATGAAGAACAGTTGCATCCCAATTTGAGATTTGATCAAAGTTGGAGAGATTACCCAACATATCAAAGTAACAAATTTAAACTGGTAACGAAAAATGTAGAAGTGCCGAGGGTAATCGATTGGGAGCCTTTGGAAAGGGTCCAACTAGTTAACTCAGTTAGACTGCATCTGATCCAAAGGTATGGCAGCTCTTCTTTTCCCGGTTGGGAGCGTTTATTCACCATTCGTAGGCCTGTATATAAGGAATGGTGTGTTGAGCTTATGAGTACTATAGCGTTAAATGCGGATGTAGTTAGGTTAGATGATAGAAGTTTTCTTAGATTTATACTTGGCCGTAGGATGTACAGGATGTCCATGCTGGACATGGCCAGGGCTTTACAGATTTACACTCCTGGTGAATTACTACTACCCGATTGTACAAATTTTATTTATCATGGGGAGCGGGTAGATAGGAATTTTGACGCAAACGCCGTCTGGAGGCGTATGTCAGATTATAATGTTTTTCGCTTGGAGGAAGACACTCCTACTTAGATATTAACAAAGCAGAGCTACGTATTATACATAGATTTTTAGCTAATTCGATTACACAAAGAGGTAAAAACAAGGAAAATATGACCTTACACGACTTATTTTACCTTAATTGTATTCGAAACACTAGAAGCTTTGTTAATATCCCCTACTGTGTTGGTTTTTATCGATCCAAAGTGGTAGCAGGAATACAGGACGGGGGAATAATAGGAGGAGGTATTTTTGTTACTCTCATTGGAGAGTATCTGGGTGTAGATAGGGACCAAGGGGGTCCACTTATGGTATGTAGGGAACAGGATGATACTTTAGGATTGAAGGTCTATCAGGGTGCTAAGGTATTAAAGAGCAGATGCAACCAGGCAGTACCATATGATGGTAATCATCCACAGGTAGAGAGAGGTTCAGATGAGGAAATGGAGGAAGGGGATGACCTTTGGGATGTCATTAGGGAGGCTATGACTGACGTCTACCAGCGTATAGATGAGGTAGAAATGACAAACCAGGATAGACATAGTCGGTACGAGCAGTGGCAAGCCCAGAATGTGTACGAGCATTCTAGGCAACGACAGTATGATAGATGACAGTATCATCAGCATCAGATCATGAGCCAGCTATCACCTCAGGATCACTACGTACCGACCCGACCTGCTTACTATCCTCCACACCAGCCTGATATGCGACCACCATTTACTCTCTACGACCCTAACCAGGCCTATCAGTACACCTATAACCAACCATGGAACCCGCCCAACGACATGAACTGGAACCCCTATCCAGATTGATAAAGTTCCGTTGGTGATTTTTATCTTTTTATTATTTTTATTTATTTATGTTTAAACATATTATATTGTGATACTTTTAATGTAATGTTTAATATTTTTATCATGTTGTACTATTATTTCATATTTGATTTGAAAGTGGGATGTTAAGTTCCATTTCAAATTACCATGCATGTTATTATTTGTATGTATGTATATTGTCAACTGTACATAACAGGGTAAAACAACACATTTTCAAAGCCTGACATTAAGTTCAGCAAAAGCTACTAATTTTGACGACAAAATGAAAAACAAATGTGATGTAACAACAAGACGGAATGAACAAACGATGTGCACCATTTATCATTCAGCAAACAAACGTCAATATGTTTGGAAACTTTGGTAAAATTTAATCATTTTTCTACGCTAATCACCCTCAATAATTTAAATTGTTACTGATTTCTTGCAAATGAGGGCATTGCAAGATCTTAAGTGTGGGAAGGGGTTAAATTCTTTTGGATTTTTAAAATTTTAACTTATACACTTGGTTACCATTAAAAATACTAGTAACGCAGTAGTTGTATTAGAATCTAGTGCTCTCTGATATTAAAGAACAGCCCTAGTCTTATATACTGACTACCCAATTCTAGTAAAAAATTTCAAAATTTTCAATTAAATGAACTCAAAATCATGTTTATACATATTTATGAGCGATAAAATTAGGTGTTAACACCGAAATTATTATTACCTCGGAAAGGACATAAATTGAGAAACAACCCAAAATGTTAGAATTCATTTAAAATGGAATAGAGGACAATAAAAAGGCAAAGAAAGGAAAATAAAAGCCAAGTGTGGGAAAAATTTACCAAGTTATTTAAAACATATATCACATATTTTTGTACAAATAATTGAAGATACTTTTGTTTTGGACAAAATTAACCGTTTTACCCGGTAAATTGTAATATATTTGAAAGAAAGATGGATTTACACGATGAATCAATTTCATCATTAAAAGGAAGTAAAGTCTTCCGAAAAAGACACGCGCTTCTTGATTTAGGTCAGGAAGTTGTCGTCCAGACCAGCTGTAGAGTCTACGAAAAACCTTGAAAAGTTTTCTCGAAAATCAGCTGAAAATCCACGGACCTCAGCATCAAACAGGGTCGCCAAGTGGTTAGACTTATCCTAACCATGAGAGGATCTGTCTCGTACAATGGGGGGGGGGGGCACCGTGCAAATTAGCTTGATAAGACTAATGAATCAGATCCCCAGAAAGGATAATCTTCTTAAAGATTAAAAATCAGCTTTTAAGACTGATATTACTCAATCCTTGAGATTGACCTTAAAGATTGAGAATTCAAACTCATGGAATTCGATGATATCTAAACTCGATCTTGAACGAGAAAATATTTTGATCAAAATTACAAACCGATTTGTTTTCTGAAAACCCATTTTTCAATGCGTTCATTACCATTGAACGTAAAATCCTAGAAATTCACCTAGAATTCATTAGGTCACCTGAACCAAATCGGGTGTCAACCGTAAGAACGGTGGTTGCATAGCATGGTCGAAGACAGGACCTTGTGCCAGACCGAAAAACTATAGGGTGAACATTATTATTGCTCCTACAAAGGATAGTAATTGCATCCGACACGATATAGACCATAATTAAAAGCATGTCACGAGACATTGCCTTAACAGTTGCTTATTCAACGCTTTCCTTTACAACCGGACGGTAGTTTACCGAAAGGTAATATACGGAGCAAGTATACTGGACGTGTTGTGAAATGTCCCGTTCTTATTGATTAAAAACGTTCCATATTAATTGATTTCGTTGCGAGGTTTTGACCTCTATATGAGACGTTTTTCAAAGACTGCATTCATTTTTAAAACAAACCATAACCTTTATTTCATAAATAAAGGTTTAAAAAGCTTTACGTAGATTATCAAATAATGATAATCTAAAATATCCTGTTTACACACGACCATTACATAATGGTTTACAATACAAATATGTTACATCGAAATCAGTTTCTTGAATGCAGTTTTTACACAATATCATACAAACATGGACTCTAAATCTTGTCCTTATTTTAGTATGCAACAGCGGAAGCTCTTAGTATTCACCTGAGAATAAACATGCTTTAAACGTCAACAAAAATGTTGGTGAGTTATAGGTTTAACCTATATATATCAAATCGTAACAATTGTAGTGACCCGAACTTTTCCATGTTTATATATATTAATTGAGATTGATATTTACATGATTAAATGTTTCCAACATGATAAGCAATCAAACTTGTTAAGACTTGATTAATTGAAATATGTTTCATATAGACAATTGACCACCCAAGTTGACCGGCGATTCACGAACGTTAAAACTTGTAAAAATGACATGACGATATATATATGGATATACATATGGTTAACATGAGATTATGATAAGTAAGTATCTCCATAAGTATATTAATAATGAGTTATATACATATAAACAAGACTACTAACTTAAGAATTTCGAAACGAGACATATATGTAACGATTATCGTTGTAACGACATTTAAATGTATATATATCATATTAAGATATATTAATATATCATAATATCATGATAATATAATAATTTAACATCTCATTAGATATAATAAACAATGGGTTAACAACATTAATTGAGATCGTTAACTTAAAGGTTTCAAAACAACACTTACATGTAACGACTAACGGTGACTTAACGACTCAGTTAAAATGTATATACATGTAGTGTATTTAGATGTATTAAAATACTTTTGGAAGACTTCAAGACATATATCAAAACACTCATACTTAACGAAAATGGTTACAGTTACTTTTCCATTCTTTTCTTTCATCAAGAATTCTAGTCGTATTCTTACCCGTATTATACACAGCTTCAAAACGTACTTACTATGAGTATATACCAATAGGAACTAGCATGGGATTCCACTCTTGATTATGTCATGTATGACTAATCAATTTTAACTTCTACCATGAGCTAGTCAACTAACTAGAACTCCTTTTTAACCCCACTCACCACTCACCAATTACCACTCATCATTCACTCCATTTCACTTCCAATTCTCTTTCTAATTCTCTCTCAACACACACACTATTATGAACGTATTTTTCCAGTAGTTAATCATCATCTTCATCAAAAATCACTTCAAGAATCAAGCTATAATCATCATAGGAAGAACACTTCAAGAACACTTCAAAAATCCCTTCAAGTTTACTAATTTACTTCCAAGCTTTCTAATCCATTCCAAGTAATCATCTAAGATCAAGAAACCTTTGTTATATACAGTAGGTTATCTTTCTTATTCAAGGTAATATTCATATTCAAACTTTGATTCAATTTCTATAACTATAAACTATCTTAATTCGAGTAAAAATCTTACTTGAACTTGTTTTTGTGTCATGATCCTACTTCAAGAACTTTCAAGCCATCCAAGATCCTTTGAAGCTAGATCATTTCTTGTCACTTCCAGTAGGTTTACCTACTAAACTTGAGGTAGTAATGATGTTCATAACATCATTCGATTCATATATATAAAACTATCTTATTCGAAGGTTTAAACTCGTAATCACTAGAACATAGTTTAGTTAATTCTAAACTTGTTCGCAAACAAAAGTTAATCCTTCTAACTTGAATTTTAAAATTAACTACACACATGTTCTATATCTATATGATATGCTAACTTAATGATTTAAAACCTGGAAACACGAAAAACACCGTAAAACCGGATTTACGCCGTCGTAGTAACACCGCGGTCTGTTTTGGGTTAGTTAATTAAAAACTATGATAAACTTTGATTTAAAAGTTGTTATTCTGAGAAAATGATTTTTATTATGAACATGAAACTATATCCAAAAATTATGGTTAAACTCAAAGTGGAAGTATGTTATCTAAAATGGTCATCTAGACGTCGTTCTTTCGACTGAAATGACTACCTTTACAAAAATGACTTGTAACTTATTTTTCCGACTATAAACCTATACTTTTCTGTTTAGATTCATAAAATAGAGTTCAATATAAAACCATAGCAATTTGATTCACTCAAAACGGATTTAAAATGAAGAAGTTATGGGTAAAACAAGATTGGATAATTTTTCTCATTTTAGCTACGTGAAAATTGGTAACAAATCTATTCCAACCATAACTTAATCAACTTGTATTGTATATTATGTAATCTTGAGATACCATAGACACGTATACAATGTTTCGACCTATCATGTCGACACATCTATATATATTTCGGAACAACCATAGACACTCTATATGTGAATGTTGGAGTTAGCTATACAGGGTTGAGGTTGATTCCAAAATATATATAGTTTGAGTTGTGATCAATACTGAGATACGTATACACTGGGTCGTGGATTGATTCAAGATAATATTTATCGATTTATTTCTGTACATCTAACTGTGGACAACTAGTTGTAGGTTACTAACGAGGACAGCTGACTTAATAAACTTAAAACATCAAAATATATTAAAAGTGTTGTAAATATATTTTAAACATACTTTGATATATATGTATATATTGTTATAGGTTCGTGAATCAACCAGTGGCCAAGTCTTACTTCCCGACGAAGTAAAAATCTGTGAAAGTGAGTTATAGTCCCACTTTTAAAATCTAATATTTTTGGGATGAGAATACATGCAGGTTTTATAAATGATTTACAAAATAGACACAAGTACGTGAAACTACATTCTATGGTTGAATTATCGAAATCGAATATGCCCCTTTTTATTAAGTCTGGTAATCTAAGAATTAGGGAACAGACACCCTAATTGACGCGAATCCTAAAGATAGATCTATTGGGCCTAACAAACCCCATCCAAAGTACCGGATGATTTAATACTTCGAAATTTATATCATATCCAAAGGGTGTCCCGGAATGATGGGGATATTATTATATATATGCATCTTGTTAATGTCGGTTACCAGGTGTTCACCATATGAATGATTTTTATCTCTATGTATGGGATGTGTATTGAAATATGAAATCTTGTGGTCTATTGTTACGATTTGATATATATAGGTTAAACCTATAACTCACCAACATTTTTGTTGACGTTTAAAGCATGTTTATTCTCAGGTGAATACTAAGAGCTTCCGCTGTTGCATACTAAAATAAGGACAAGATTTGGAGTCCATGTTTGTATGATATTGTGTAAAAACTGCATTCAAGAAACTGATTTCGATGTAACATATTTGTATTGTAAACCATTATGTAATGGTCGTGTGTAAACAGGATATTTTAGATTATCATTATTTGATAATCTACGTAAAGCTTTTTAAACCTTTATTTATGAAATAAAGGTTATGGTTTGTTTTAAAAATGAATGCAGTCTTTGAAAAATGTCTCATATAGAGGTCAAAACCTCGCAACGAAATCAATTAATATGGAACGTTTTTAATCAATAAGAAAGGGACATTTCAGTTGGTATCCGAGCGTTGGTCTTAGAGAACCAGAAAATTTGCATTAGTGTGTCTCATCGAGTTTGTTAGGATGCATTAATGAGTCTGGACTTCGACCGTGTTTTCTTTAAAAATGATTGCTTAACATTTTTGTTGGAAACTATATATTTTTAACATATGAATATTATGTGATATATTAATCTCTTAACGTGTTTGATATTATGTGATAGATGTCTACCTCTAGAACAAGTCCCATTGACTCACCTAATAATAATGAAGAGTCAAATGTAAATTGGAATGATTCGTGGACTGATTCACAAGTTCCCGAAGAGGAACCGGAAGAAGAGTCGGAACCGGAAGAAGAATCGGAACCGGAAGAAGAATCGGAACCGGAAGAAGAAATAGAACCGGTGGGGGAAATAATAAAATGGTTAAGTAAAAGAGAATCCTCAACCAACCGACCAAGGTTAATTATGGTCAATGGTGTTTCCGCCAAGGAAGCAAAATATTGGGAGGATTACCAATTCTCCGATGAATCGGATTCCGACGAGAATTCCGATGATGTTATAGAAATTACCCCAACTGAATTTAAAAAGGCAAAAGAAAATAATAAGGAAAAGGGCATAAAAATAGAGAAATCTAATTCCAACCCCGATGAACTTTATATGTATCATCAACCCCGAAGTCCTTAAGTTGTAACAATGACCCGGGAACCTCTAAACCACCAGGTTTTTCTAAACCAATGTGGACAACGACGGCTCGTATTAGGGGAACATCATATATCCCTAGAAACTTGGCAAAATGAACCAAAACCGAACAAGAAGAAATGAGCGAGTCGGAATAAGATAGTTGTATTCGTGTGGTGTAATATATGTAATATAGTGTGCTTATGCTTTATGATATATGTAAAAATTGCTTGTATTAATAAGTATTTTTTTTATGAATCTAACTCTTGTCTATTTTACAGTATAAAAACACAAAATGGATAGACAACCCAATATTTTAAGAGACCTACCCGGAGACATGATTGATGAAATCTTGTCTAGAGTCGGTCAGAATTCCTCGGCACAACTATTTAAGGCGAGATCAGTTTGTAAGACATTCGAAGAACGTTCCAAGAATGCCTTGGTTTATAAAAGGCTTTCGTTCGAAAGATGGGGGATATCACATTGGGAAATCCATAAGTTACGATGTGTTTACTTTGACGCATATATTGCGGGGAACCCAAATGCTATTTTACGCAACGGGTTAAGAAATTATTTTGACTCAGTATATCCGAATATAGGACTTCGTGATTTAGAAAAAGCGGCTAACATGCAACATAAAGAAGCATGTTATGCTTACGGGTTAGTAATGTTCGCTTCTCACCAAAGTGAGAACAAGAACATCGGGCTACAACTATTGAACAAAACGTTCCCACAAGTGACGGAGTCGGTAATTGGGGTAAGAAATGAGGTTTTTAGGTTATTACGAGACTGTTGGTCATTACGTAACCCTCGTCCCTTTGACGACGTTACAACACGCTGTCTTATCAACGGCCATAACGGTTATGTTCCACAAGACCAAGGATGGGAAGTAGTCCTAGTAAAACCAGAATGCATGACTTGTTTCTGGACGTATGAATTACGTGTCTTTATTGCCTTTGCTGAACGACTTGTGTACTAGCTAGAATTATCTTCACAACTATCTTGTATCAAAGTTATTGTGTGCTATATTTCATGCTTTATGTAAAATAAGCGGTATTGTAAGTTTGTAAAATATTGTATAAAAGTTTGAACGCGAAATATTATTACAATCAGTTTTTCATATAGAATTGTAGTAGTTGAATTGTTTATTAGCTACTAAGTATGAACTTAACGGGTAGGTACTACCCGAATTTAAACTTATAAAACGCTAATATGAAGAAAAAGCTTTTATAAATGAGTTCATATTATGCTACGAAATACTATTAACTACTCTTAATATTCTGTATGATTAACTTGTTCCATTTGACTATTTTGAAGGAAATGGCACCGACTACTCGACACACCGTGAATATGAATGAAGAGGAATTCCATACTTTTCTAGCTTCAAACATTGCCGCAGTACAGGCTGCGCTACATACCAACAATAACCTTGGATCTGGTAGTACAGGAAATCGTGTAGGATGCACCTACAAAGAATTCACTGCCTGCAAACCTTTGGAATTTGATGGAACCGAAGGACCGATCGGATTGAAACGGTGGACCGAGAAGGTCGAATCGGTGTTTGCCATAAGTAAGTGTACTGAAGAGGACAAAGTGAAGTACGCTACGCATACCTTCACAGGTTCTGCGTTAACATGGTGGAATACCTATCTAGAGCAAGTGGGACAAGATGATGCGTACGCACTACCGTGGTCAGCATTCAAGCACTTGATGAACGAGAAGTACCATCCTAGAATCGAGGTCAATAAGCTCAAGACAGAACTTAGAGGGTTACGAACCCAAGGATTTGATATTACCACGTACGAAAGACGATTCACAGAATTGTGCCTATTGTGTCCGGGAGCATTCGAAGATGAGGAAGAGAAGATCGACGCGTTTGTGAAAGGATTACCGGAAAGAATCCAAGAAGATATAAGTTCACACGAGCCCGCCTCCATACAACAGGCATGTAGAATGGCTCACAAACTAGTGAACCAGATTGAAGAAAGAATTAAAGAACAGACTGCTGAAGAGGCCAATGTGAAGCAAGTTAAAAGAAAGTGGGAGGAAAACGGTGATAAGAATCACCAATACAACAACAACAGCAATTACAACAATAATTGCAACAATTATCCCAACAATCGCAACATCAATCGCAACTACAACAAACGGCCCAACAACAACAACAACAGCAACTACAACAATCATCCCAACAACAATAATAACCGCAATAACAACAATAATCAGAAGCAGCTATGCCAAAGGTGTGAAAAGTATCACTCGGGGTTCTGTACCAAATTTTGCAACAAGTGTAAAAGAAATGGTCATAGCGCAGCGAAGTGTGAGGTCTACGGACCAGGGGTTAATAGAACGAAAGGAACAAATGGTGTCAGAACGAGTAATGGCGGAGCAAGTAGTGTCGGAGCAAGTTATGCCAATGTAGTTTGTTATAAATGTGGAAAACTGGGCCACATTATTAGAAATTGCCCGAACCAGGAGAACACGAATGGACAAGGCTGCGGAAGAGTTTTCAATATTAATGCGGCAGAGGCACAGGAAGACCCGGAGCTTGTTACGGGTACGTTTCTTATTGACAATAAATCTGCTTATGTTTTATTTGATTCGGGTGCGGATAGAAGCTATATGAGTGGAGATTTTTGTGCTAAATTAAGTTGTCCATTGACGCCTTTGGATAGTAAATTTTTACTCGAATTAGCAAATGGTAAATTAATTTCAGCAGATAATATATGTCGGAATCGAGAAATTAAACTGGTTAGCGAAACATTTAAGATTGATTTGATACCAGTAGAGTTAGGGAGTTTTGATGTGATAATCGGTATGGACTGGTTGAAAGAAGTGAAAGCAGAGATCGTTTGTTACAAAAATGCAATTCGCATTCTACGAGAAAAAGGAAAACCCTTAATGGTGTACGGAGAAAAGGGCAACACGAAGCTACATATTATTAGTAATTTGAAGGCACAAAAACTAATAAGAAAAGGTTGCTATGCTGTTCTAGCACACATCGAGAAAGTACAAACTGAAGAAAAGAGCATCAATGATGTTCCCATTGCAAAAGAATTTCCCGATGTATTTTCGAAAGAATTACCGGGATTACCCCCACAGCGATCCGTTGAATTTCAAATAGATCTTGTACCAGGAGCTGCACCAATAGCTCGTGCTCCTTACAGACTCGCACCCAGCGAGATGAAAGAACTGCAAAGCCAATTACAAGAACTTTTAGAGCGTGGTTTCATTCGACCAAGCACATCACCGTGGGGAGCTCCTGTTTTGTTTGTCAAGAAGAAAGATGGTACATTCAGGTTGTGTATCGACTACCGAGAGTTGAACAAACTTACCATCAAGAACCGCTACCCACTACCGAGAATCGACGACTTATTTGATCAACTACAAGGCTCGTCTGTTTATTCAAAGATTGACTTACATTCCGGGTATCATCAAATGCGGGTGAAAGAAGATGATATTCCAAAGACTGCTTTCAGAACACGTTACGGTCATTACGAGTTTATGGTCATGCCGTTTGGTTTAACTAATACACCAGCTGTGTTCATGGACCTTATGAACCGAGTGTGTGGACCATACCTTGACAAGTTTGTCATTGTTTTCATTGATGACATACTTATTTACTCAAAGAATGACCAAGAACACGGTGAACATTTGAGAAAGGTGTTAGAAGTATTGAGGAAGGAAGAATTGTACGCTAAGTTTTCAAAGTGTGCATTTTGGTTGGAAGAAGTTCAATTCCTCGGTCACATAGTGAACAAAGAAGGTATTAAGGTGGATCCGGCAAAGATAGAAACTGTTGAAAAGTGGAAAACCCCGAAAACTCCGAAACACATACGCCAGTTTTTAGGACTAGCTGGTTACTACAGAAGGTTCATCCAAGACTTTTCCAGAATAGCAAAACCCTTGACTGCATTAACGCATAAAGGGAAGAAATTTGAATGGAATGATGAACAAGAGAAAGCGTTTCAGTTATTGAAGAAAAAGCTAACTACGGCACCTATATTGTCATTGCTTGAAGGGAATGATGATTTTGTGATTTATTGTGACGCATCAAAGCAAGGTCTCGGTTGTGTATTAATGCAACGAACGAATGTGATTGCTTATGCGTCTAGACAATTGAAGATTCACGAACAAAATTATACGACGCATGATTTGGAATTAGGCGCGGTTGTTTTTGCATTAAAGACTTGGAGGCACTACTTATATGGGGTCAAAAGTATTATATATACCGACCACAAAAGTCTTCAACACATATTTAATCAGAAACAACTGAATATGAGGCAGCGTAGGTGGATTGAATTATTGAATGATTACGACTTTGAGATTCGTTACCACCCGAGGAATGCAAATGTGGTAGCCGATGCCTTGAGCAGGAAGGACGGAGAACCCATTCGAGTAAAATCTATGAATATAATGATTCATAATAACCTTACTACTTAAATAAAGGAGGCGCAACAAGGAGTTTTAAAAGAGGGAAATTTAAAGGATGAAATACCCAAAGGATCGGAGAAACATCTTAATATTTGGGAAGACGGAACCCGGTATAGGGCTGAAAGGATTTGGGTACCAAAATTTGGAGATATGAGAGAAATGGTACTTAGAGAAGCTCATAAAACCAGATACTCAATACATCCTGGAACGGGGAAGATGTACAAGGATCTCAGGAAATATTTTTGGTGGCCGGGTATGAAAGCCGATGTTGCTAAATACGTAGGAGAATGTTTGACGTGTTCTAAGGTCAAAGCTGAGCATCAGAAACCATCAGGTCTACTTCAACAACCCGAAATCCCGGAATGGAAATGGGAAAACATTACCATGGATTTCATCACTAAATTGCCAAGGACTGCAAGTGGTTTTGATACTATTTGGGGTAATAGTTGATCGTCTCACCAAATCAGCACATTTCCTGCCAATAAGAGAAGATGACAAGATGGAGAAGTTAGCACGACTGTATTTGAAGGAAGTCGTCTCCAGACATGGAATACCAATCTCTATTATCTCTGATAGGGATGGCAGATTTATTTCAAGATTCTAGCAGACATTACAGCAAGCATTAGGAACTCGTCTAGACATGAGTACTGCCTATCATCCACAAACTGATGGGCAGAGCGAAAGGATGATACAAACGCTTGAAGACATGCTACGAGCATGTGTTATTGATTTCGGAAACAGTTGAGATCGACATCTACCATTAGCAGAATTTTCCTACAACAACAGCTACCATTCAAGCATTGAGATGGCGCCGTTTGAAGCACTTTATGGTAGAAAGTGCAGGTCTCCGATTTGTTGGAGTGAAGTGGGGGATAGACAGATTACGGGTCCGGAGATTATACAAGAAACTACCGAGAAGATCATCCAAATTCAACAACGGTTGAAAACCGCCCAAAGTCGACAAAAGAGCTACGCTGACATTAAAAGAAAAGATATAGAATTTGAAATTGGAGAGATGGTCATGCTTAAAGTTGCACCTTGGAAAGGCGTTGTTCGATTTGGCAAACGAGGGAAATTAAATCCAAGGTATATTGGACCATTCAAGATTATTGATCGTGTCGGACCAGTAGCTTACCGACTTGAGTTACCTCAACAACTCGCGGCTGTACATAACACTTTCCACGTCTCGAATTTGAAGAAATGTTTTGCTAAAGAAGATCTCACTATTCCGTTAGATGAAATCCAAATCAATGAAAAACTCCAATTCATCGAAGAACCCGTCGAAATAATGGATCGTGAGGTTAAAAGACTTAAGCAAAACAAGATACCAATTGTTAAGGTTCGATGGAATGCTCGTAGAGGACCCGAGTTCACCTGGGAGCGTGAAGATCAGATAAAGGAGAAATACCCGCATCTATTTTCAGAAGATTCGTCAACACCTTCAACAGCTTAAAATTTCGGGACGAAATTTATTTAACGGGTAGGTACTGTAGTGACCCGAACTTTTACATGTTTATATATATTAATTGAGATTGATATTTACATGATTAAATATTTTCAAGATGTTAAGCAATCAAACTTGTTAAGACTTGATTAATTGAAATATGTTTCATATAGACAATTGACCACCCAAGTTGACCGGCGATTCACGAACGTTAAAACTTGTAAAAACGACATGACGATATATATATATGGATATACATATGGTTAACATGAGATTATGATAAGTAAGTATCTCCATAAGTATATTAACAATGAGTTATATACATATAAACAAGACTACTAACTTAAGGATTTCGAAACGAGACATATATGTAACGATTATTGTTGTAACGACATTTAAATGTATATATATCATATTAAGATATATTAATATATCATAATATCATGATAATATAATAATTTAACATCTCATTATATATAATAAACAATGGGTTAACAACATTAATTGAGATCGTTAACTTAAAGGTTTCAAAACAACACTTACATGTAACGACTAACGATGACTTAACGACTCAGTTAAAATGTATATACATGTAGTGTATTTAGATGTATTAAAATACTTTTGGAAGACTTCAAGACATATATCAAAACACTCATACTTAACAAAAATGGTTACAGTTACTTTTCCATTCTTTTCTTTCATCAAGAATTCTAGTCGTATTCTTACCCGTATTATACACAGCTTCAAAACGTACTTACTATGAGTATATACCAATAGGAACTAGCATGGGATTCCACTCTTGATTATGTCATGTATGACTAATTAATTTTAACTTCTACCATGAGCTAGTCAACTAACTAGAGTTCCTTTTAACCCCACTCACCACTCACCAATTACCACTCATCATTCACTCCATTTCACTTCCAATTCTCTTTCTAATTCTCTCTCAACACACACACACACTATTATGAACATATTTTTCCAGTATTTAATCATCATCTTCATCAAAAATCACTTCAAGAATCAAGCTATAATCATCATAGGAAGAACACTTCAAAAATCCCTTCAAGTTTACTAATTTACTTCCAAGCTTTCTAATCCATTCCAAGTAATCATCTAAGATCAAGAAACCTTTGTTATATACAGTAGGTTATCTTTTTTATTCAAGGTAATATTCATATTCAAACTTTGATTCAATTTCTATAACTATAAACTATCTTAATTCGAGTAAAAATCTTACTTGAACTTGTTTTTGTGTCATGATCCTACTTCAAGAACTTTCAAGCCATCCAAGATCCTTTGAAGCTAGATCATTTCTTGTCACTTCCAGTAGGTTTACCTACTAAACTTGAGGTAGTAATGATGTTCATAACATCATTCGATTCATATATATAAAACTATCTTATTCGAAGGTTTAAACTCGTAATCACTAGAACATAGTTTAGTTAATTCTAAACTTGTTCGCAAACAAAAGTTAATCCTTCTAACTTGACTTTTAAAATTAACTACACACATGTTCTATATCTATATGATATGCTAACTTAATGATTTAAAACCTGGAAACACGAAAAACACCGTAAAACCGGATTTACGCCGTCGTAGTAACACCGCGGTCTGTTTTGGGTTAGTTAATTAAAAACTATGATAAACTTTGATTTAAAAGTTGTTATTCTGAGAAAATGATTTTTATTATGAACATGAAACTATATCCAAAAATTATGGTTAAACTCAAAGTGGAAGTATGTTTTCTAAAATGGTCATCTAGACGTCGTTCTTTCGACTGAAATGACTACCTTTACAAAAATGACTTGTAACTTATTTTTCCGACTACAAACCTATACTTTTCTGTTTAGATTCATAAAATAGAGTTCAATATGAAACCATAGCAATTTGATTCACTCAAAACGGATTTAAAATGAAGAAGTTATGGGTAAAACAAGATTGGATAATTTTTCTCATTTTAGCTACGTGAAAATTGGTAACAAATCTATTCCAACCATAACTTAATCAACTTGTATTGTATATTATGTAATCTTGAGATACCATAGACACGTATACAATGTTTCGACCTATCATGTCGACACATCTATATATATTTTGGAACAACCATAGACACTCTATATGTGAATGTTGGAGTTAGCTATACAGGGTTGAGGTTGATTCCAAAATATATATAGTTTGAGTTGTGATCAATACTGAGATACGTATACACTGGGTCGTGGATTGATTCAAGATAATATTTATCGATTTATTTCTGTACATCTAACTGTGGACAACTAGTTGTAGGTTACTAACGAGGACAGCTGACTTAATAAACTTAAAACATCAAAATATATTAAAAGTGTTGTAAATATATTTTAAACATACTTTGATATATATGTATATATTGTTATAGGTTCGTGAATCAACCAGTGGCCAAGTCTTACTTCCCGACGAAGTAAAAAATCTGTGAAAGTGAGTTATAGTCCCACTTTTAAAATCTAATATTTTTGGGATGAGAATACATGCAGGTTTTATAAATGATTTACAAAATAGACACAAGTACGTGAAACTACATTCTATGGTTGAATTATCGAAATCGAATATGCCCCTTTTTATTAAGTCTGGTAATCTAAGAATTAGGGAACAGACACCCTAATTGACGCGAATCCTAAAGATAGATCTATTGGGCCTAACAAACCCCATCCAAAGTACCGGATGCTTTAGTACTTCGAAATTTATATCATATCCGAAGGGTGTCCTGGAATGATGGGGATATTCTTATATATATGCATCTTGTTAATGTCGGTTACCAGGTGTTCACCATATGAATGATTTTTATCTCTATGTATGGGATGTGTATTGAAATATGAAATCTTGTGGTCTATGGTTTCTGATGGTTTCTGATGTTTAGTAATGAAATCCAAATAGTAGACCTGATGGTTTCTGATGTTCAGCTTTGACCTTAGAACACGTCAAACATTCTCCTACATATTTAGCAACATCGGCTTTCATACCTGGCCACCAAAAATGTTTCTTAAGATCCTTGTACATCTTCCCCGTTCCATGATGTATTGAGTATCTGATTTTATGAGCTTCTCTAAGTACCATTTCTCTCATATCTCCAAATTTTGGTACCCAAATTCTTTCAGCCCTATACCGGGTTCCGTCTTCCCGAATATTAAGATGCTTCTCCGATCCTTTGGGTATTTCATCCTTTAAATTTCCCTCTTTTAAAACTCCTTGTTGCGCCTCCTTTATTTGAGTAGTAAGGTTAGTGTGAATCATTATATTCATAGATTTTACTCGAATGGGTTCTCTGTCCTTTCTGCTCAAGGCGTCGGCTACCACATTTGCCTTCCCCGGGTGGTAACGAATCTCAAAGTCGTAATCATTCAACAATTCAATCCACCTACGCTGCCTCATATTCAGTTGTTTATGATTAAATATGTGTTGAAGACTTTTGTGGTCGGTATATATAATACTTTTGACCCCATATAAGTAGTGCCTCCAAGTCTTTAATGCAAAAACAACCGCGCCTAATTCCAAATCATGCGTCGTATAATTTTGCTCGTGAATCTTCAATTGTCTAGACGCATAAGCAATCACCTTCGTCCATTGCATTAATACACAACCGAGACCTTGCTTTGATGCGTCACAATAAATCACAAAATCATCATTCCCTTCAGGCAATGACAATATAGGTGCCGTAGTTAGCTTTTTCTTCAATAATTGAAACGCCTTCTCTTGTTCATCCTTCCATTCAAATTTCTTCCCTTTATGCGTTAATGCAGTCAAGGGTTTTGCTATTTTGGAGAAATCTTGGATGAATCTTCTGTAGTAACCAGCCAATCCTAAAAATTGATGTATATGCTTCGGAGTTTTTGGGGTTTCCCACTTTTCAACGGTTTCGATCTTTGCCGGGTCCACCTGGATACCTTCTTTGTTTACTATGTGACCGATGAATTGAACTTCTTCCAACCAAAATGCACACTTTGAAAACTTAGCGTACAGTTTTTCTTTCCTCAATACTTCTAGCACTTTTCTCAAATGTTCTTCGTGCTCTTGATCATTCTTTGAGTAAATAAGTATGTCATCGATGAAAACAATGACAAACTTGTCAAGATATGGCCCGCACACTCGGTTCATAAGGTCCATAAACACAGCTGGTGCGTTAGTCAATCCAAACGGCATAACCATAAACTCGTAATGACCATAACGCGTCCTAAAAGCAGTTTTTGGAATATCATCCTCCTTTACTCGCATTTGGTGATATCCAGAACGTAAATCGATCTTTAAATAAACCGACGAGCCTTGTAGTTGATCAAATAAGTCGTCAATTCTCGGCAGTGGATAACGATTTTTGATGGTAAGTTTGTTCAACTCTCTTTAGTCAATAGACAACCTAAATGTACCATCCTTCTTCTTGACAAACAAAACAGGAGCTCCCCATGGTGATGTGCTTGGTCGAATGAAACCACGTTCTAATAGTTTTTGCAGTTGGCTTTGCAGTTCTTTCATCTCGCTGGGTGCGAGTCTATAAGGAGCACGAGCTATTGGTGCAGCTTCTGGTACAGGATCTATTTTAAATTCAACAGATCGATGTGGAGGTAGTCCCGGTAATTCTTTTGGAAATACATCGGGAAATTCTTTTGCAATGGGAACATCATTGATGCTCTTTTCTTCAGTTTGTACTTTCTCGACGTGTGCTAGAACAGCATAGCAATCTTTTCTTATTAGTTTTTGTGCCTTCAAATTACTAATAAGATGTAGCTTCATGTTGCCCTTTTCTCCGTACACCATTAAGGGTTCTCCTTCTTCTCGTACAATGCGAATTGAATTTTTATAACATACGATCTCTGCTTTCACCTTCTTCAGACAGTCCATGCCAACTATTACATCAAAACTCCCTAACTCTACTGGTATCAAATCAATCTTAATATTTCGCTACCCAGTTTAATTTCTCGATTCCGGCATATAATATCTGCTGAAATTAATTTACCGTTTGCTAATTCGAGTAAAAATTTACTATCCAACGGCGTCAATGGACAACTTAATTTAGTACAAAAATCTCTACTCATATAGCTTCTATCCGCACCCTAATCAAATAAAACGTAAGCAGATTTATTGTCAATAAGAAACGTACCCGTAACAAGCTCCGGGTCTTCCTGTGCCTCTGCCGCATTAATATTGAAAACTCTTCCGCGACCTTGTCCATTCGTGTTCTCCTGGTTCGGGCAATTTCTAATAATGTGGCCCGGTTTTCCACATTTATAACAAACTACATTGGCATAACTTGCTCCGACACTACTTGCTCCGCCATTACTCGTTCCGACACCATTTGTTCCTTTCGTTCTGTTAACCCCTGGTCCGTAGACCTCACACTTCGCCGAACTATGACCATTTCTTTTACACTTGTTGCAAAATTTGATGCAGAACCCTGAGTGATAGTTTTCACACCTTTGACATAGCTGCTTCTGATTGTTGTTGTTGTTGCGGTTGTTATTGTTGTTGGGATGATTGTTGTAGTTGCTGTTGTTGTTGTTGTTGTTGTTGTTGTTGTTGTTGTTGTTGTTGTTGTTGGGCCGTTTGTTGTAGTTGCGATTGATGTTATGATTGTTGGTATAATTGTTGCGATTATTATTGTAATTGCTGTTGTTGTTGTATTGGTGATTCTTATCACCGTTTTCCTCCCACTTTCTTTTGACTTGCTTCACATTGGCCTCTTTAGCCGTCTGTTCTTTAATTCTTTCCTCAATCTGGTTCACTAGTTTGTGAGCCATTCTACATGCCTGTTGTATGGAGGCGGGCTCGTGTGAACTTATATCTTCTTGGATTCTTTCCGGTAATCCTTTCACAAACGCGTCGATCTTCTCTTCCTTATCTTCGAACGCTCCCGGACACAATAGGCACAATTCTGTGAATCGTCTTTCGTACGTGGTAATATCAAATCCTTGGGTTCGTAACCCTCTAAGTTCTGTCTTGAGCTTATTGACCTCGGTTTTGGGACGGAACTTCTCGTTCATCAAGTGCTTGAATGCTGACCACGGTAGTGCGTACGCATCATCTTGTCCTACTTGCTCTAGATAGGTATTCCACCATGTTAACGCAGAACCTGTGAAGGTATGCGTAGCGTACTTTACTTTTTCCTCTTCAGTACACTTACTTATGGCAAACACCGATTCGACCTTCTCGGTCCACCGTTTCAATCCGATCGGTCCTTCGGTTCCATCAAATTCCAAAGGTTTGCAGGCAGTGAATTCTTTGTAGGTGCATCCTACACGATTTCCTGTACTGCTAGATCCAAGGTTATTGTTGGTATGTAGCGTAGCCTGTACTGCGGCTATGTTTGAAGCTAGAAAAGTACGAAATTCCTCTTCATTCATATTCATGGTGTGTCGAGTAGTCGGTGCCATTTCCTTCAAAATAGTCAAATGGAACAAGTTAATCATACAGAATATTAAGAGTAGTTAATAGTATTTCGTAGCATAATATGAACTCATTTATAAAAGCTTTTTCTTCATATTAGCGTTTTATAAGTTTAAATTCGGGTAGTACCTACCCGTTAAGTTCATACTTAGTAGCTAATATACAATTCAACTACTACAATTCTATATGAAAAACTGATTATAATAATATTTCGCGTTCAAACTTTTATACAATATTTTACAAACTTACAATACCGCTTATTTTACATAAAGCATGAAATATAGCACATAATAACTTTGATACCAGATAGTTGTGAAGATAATTCTAGCTAGTACACAAGTCGTTCAGCAAAGGCAATAAAGACACGTAATTCATACGTCCAGAAACAAGTCATGCATTCTGGTTTTACTAGGACTATTTCCCATCCTTGGTCTTGTGGAACATAACCGTTATGGCCGTTGATAAGACAGCGTGTTGTAACGTCGTCAAAGGGACGAGGGTTACGTAATGACCAACAGTCTCGTAATAACCTAAAAACCTCATTTCTTACCCCAATTACCGACTCCGTCACTTGTGGGAACATTTTGTCTAATAGTTGTAGCCCGATGTTCTTTTTCTCACTTTGGTGAGAAGCGAACATTACTAACCCGTAAGCATAGCATGCTTCTTTATGTTGCATGTTAGCCGCTTTTTCTAAATCATGAAGTCCTATATTCGGATACATTGAGTCAAAATAATTTCTTAATCCGTTGCGTAAAATAGCATTTGGGTTCCCCGCAATATATGCGTCAAAGTAAACACATCGTAACTTATGGGTTTCCCAATGTGATATCCCCCATCTTTCAAACGAAAGTCTCTTATAAACCAAGACATTCTTGGAATGTTCTTCGAATGTCTTACAAACTGATTTCTCCGTAAATAGTTGTGCCGAAGAATTCTGACCGACTCTAGACAAGATTTCATCAATCATGTCTCCGGGTAGGTCTCTTAAAATATTGGGTTGTCTATCCATTTTGTGTTTTTATACTGTAAAATAGACAAGAGTTAGATTCATAAAAAAAAAATACTTATTAATACAAGCAATTTTTACATATATCATAAAGCATAAGCACACTATATTACATATATTACACCACACGAATACAACTATCTTATTCCGACTCGCTCGTTTCTTCTTCTTCTTCAGTTTTGGTTCGTTTTGCCAAGTTTCTAGGGATATATGATGTTCCCCTAATACGAGCTATCGTTTTCCACAACGGTTTAGAAAAACCTGGTGGTTTAGAGGTTCCCGGGTCATTGTTACAACTTAAGGGCTTCGGGGGTTGACGATACATATAAAGTTCATCGGGGTTGGAATTAGATTTCTCTATTTTTATGCCCTTTCCCTTATTAATTTCTTTTGCCTTTTTAAATTCAGTTGGGGTAATTTCTATAACATCATCGGAATTCTCGTCGGAATCCGATTCATAGGAGAATTGGTAATCCTCCCAATATTTTGCTTCCTTGGCGGAAACACCATTGACCATAATTAACCTTGGTCGGTTGGTTGAGGATTTTCTTTTACTTAACCGTTTTATTATTTCCCCCACCGGTTCTATTTCCTCCTCCGGTTCCTCCTCTTCCGGTTCTGATTCTTCTTCCGGTTCTGATTCTTCTTCCGGTTCTTCTTCGGGAACTTGTGAATCAGTCCAATATATATTCGACTCTTCGTTATTATTAGGTGAGTCAATGGGACTTGTTCTAGAGGTAGACATCTATCACATAATATCAAACACGTTAAGAGATTAATATATCACATAATATTCATATGTTAAAAATATATAGTTTCCAATAAAAATGTTAAGCAATCATTTTTAAAGAAAACACGGTCGAAGTCCAGACTCACTAATGCATCCTAACAAACTCAATAAGACACACTAATGCAAATTTTCTGGTTCTCTAAGACCAACGCTCGGATACAAACTGAAATGTCCCGTTCTTATTGATTAAAAATGTTCCATATTAATTGATTTCGTTGCGAGGTTTTGACCTCTATATGAGACGTTTTTCAAAGACTGCATTCATTTTTAAAACAAACCATAACCTTTATTTCATAAATAAAGGTTTAAAAAGCTTTACGTAGATTATCAAATAATGATAATCTAAAATATCCTGTTTACACACGACCATTACATAATGGTTTACAATACAAATATGTTACATCGAAATCAGTTTCTTGAATGCAGTTTTTACACAATATCATACAAACATGGACTCCAAATCTTGTCCTTATTTTAGTATGCAACAGCGGAAGCTCTTAGTATTCACCTGAGAATAAACATGCTTTAAACGTCAACAAAAATGTTGGTGAGTTATACGTTTAACCTATATATATCAAATCGTAACAATAGACCACAAGATTTCATATTTCAATACACATCCCATACATAGAGATAAAAATCATTCATATGGTGAACACTTGGTAACCGACATTAACAAGATGCATATATAAGAATATCCCCATCATTCCGGGACACCCTTCAGATATGATATAAATTTCGAAGTACTAAAGCATCCGGTACTTTGGATGGGGTTTGTTAGGCCCAATAGATCTATCTTTAGGATTCGCGTCAATTAGGGTGTCTGTTCCCTAATTCTTAGATTACTAGACTTAATAAAAAGGGGCATATTCGATTTCGATAATTCAACCATAGAATGTAGTTTCACGTACTTGTGTCTATTTTGTAAATCATTTATAAAACCTGCATGTATTCTCATCCCAAAAATATTAGATTTTAAAAGTGGGACTATAACTCACTTTCACAGATTTTTACTTCGTCGGGAAGTAAGACTTGGCCACTGGTTGATTCACGAACCTATAACAATATATACATATATATCAAAGTATGTTCAAAATATATTTACAACACTTTTAATATATTTTGATGTTTTAAGTTTATTAAGTCAGCTGTCCTCGTTAGTAACCTACAACTAGTTGTCCACAGTTAGATGTACAGAAATAAATCGATAAATATTATCCTGAATCAATCCACGACCCAGTGTATACGTATCTCAGTATTGATCACAACTCAAACTATATATATTTTGGAATCAACCTCAACCCTGTATAGCTAACTCCAACATTCACATATAGAGTGTCTATGGTTGTTCCGAAATATATATAGATGTGTCGACATGATAGGTCGAAACATTGTATACGTGTCTATGGTATCTCAAGATTACATAATATACAATACAAGTTGATTAAGTTATGGTTGGAATAGATTTGTTACCAATTTTCACGTAGCTAAAATGAGAAAAATTATCCAATCTTGTTTTACCCATAACTTCTTCATTTTAAATCCGTTTTGAGTGAATCAAATTGCTATGGTTTCATATTGAACTCTATTTTATGAATATAAACAGAAAAAGTATAGGTTTATAGTCGGAAAAATAAGTTACAAGTCGTTTTTGTAAAGGTAGTCATTTCAGTCGAAAGAACGACGTCTAGATGACCATTTTAGAAAACATACTTCCACTTTGAGTTTAACCATAATTTTTGGATATAGTTTCATGTTCATAATAAAAATCATTTTCCCAGAATAACAACTTTTAAATCAAAGTTTATCATAGTTTTTAATTAAATAACCCAAAACAGCCCGCGGTGTTACTACGACGGCGTAAATCTGATTTTACGGTGTTTTTCGTGTTTCCAGGTTTTAAATCATTAAGTTAGCATATCATATAGATATAGAACATGTGTTTAGTTGATTTTAAAAGTCAAGTTAAAAGGATTAACTTTTATTTGCGAACAAGTTTAGAATTAACTAAACTATGTTCTAGTGATTACAAGTTTAAACCTTCCAATAAGATAGCTTTATATGTATGAATCGAATGATGTTATGAACATAATTACTACCTCAAGTTCCTTGGATAAACCTACTGGAAATGAGAAAAATAGATCTAGCTTCAAAGGATCCTTGGATGGCTTGAAAGTTCTTGTATTAGAAAGATAACCTACTGTAAGTAACAAAGGTTTCTTGATCTTGGATGATTACTTGGAATGGATTTAGAAAACTTGGAAGTAAACTTGCAATCTTGGAAGTATTCTTGATTTTATGAAACTAGAACTTTTGGAATTTATGAAGAACACTTAGAACTTGAAGATAGAACTTGAGAGAGATCAATTAGATGAAGAAAATTGAAGAATGAAAGTGTTTGTAGGTGTTTTTGGTCGTTGGTGTATGGATTAGATATAAAGGATATGTAATTTTGTTTTCAAGTAAATAAGTCATGAATGATTACTCATATTTTTGTAATTTTATGAGATATTTCATGCTAGTTGCCAAATGATGGTTCCCACATGTGTTAGGTGACTCACATGGGCTGCTAAGAGCTGATCATTGGAGTGTATATACCAATAGTACATACATCTAAAAGCTGTGTATTGTACGAGTACGAATACGGGTGCATACGAGTAGAATTGTTGATGAAACTGAACGAGGATGTAATTGTAAGCATTTTTGTTAAGTAGAAGTATTTTGATAAGTGTCTTGAAGTCTTTCAAAAGTGTATGAATACATATTAAAACACTACATGTATATACATTTTAACTGAGTCGTTAAGTCATCTTTAGTCGTTACATGTAAATGTTGTTTTGAAACCTTTAGGTTAACGATCTTGTTGAATGTTGTTAAACCATTGTTTATTATAACAAATGAGATGTTAAATTGTTATATTATCATGATATTATGATATATAATATATCTTAGTATGATATATATACAGTTAAATGTCGTTACAACGATAATCGTTACATATATGTCTCGTTTCGAAATCATTAAGTTAGTAGTCTTATTTTTACATATGTATTTCATTGTTAATACACTTAATAATATATTTACTTATCATTTAACATAATTAACTAAGTGTATCAATATCTTAATATGATTCATATGTACCTAGTAAGACGTTGTTATAACGATAATCGTTATATATATCGTTTTCGAGTTTCTTAAATTAATAGTCTCATTTTTATGTATATAACTCATTGTTAAAATACCTAATGAGATACATACTTATAATAAAATCATGTTAACTATATATATAACCATATATATGTCATCGTATAGTTTTTACAAGTTTTAACGTTCGTGAATCACCGGTCAACTTGGGTGGTCAATTGTCTATATGAAACCTATTTCAATTAATCAAGTCTTAACAAGTTTGATTGCTTAACATGTTGGAAACACTTAATCATGTAAATAACAATTTCATTTAATATATATATAAACATGGAAAAGTTCGGGTCACTACATGTTGCTTTTCCAATACAAGGTTAGCAAGTGGGTGACACAAAACCGCAAGTTTTGAGCTAAAATTTTCAAATCTGAAACCCACCAAACCCACAAAAACAATTTGCAAACACCGGTGAAGGGTTATTCCGGAAAACTTATCTAGAGTAAAAGCTAGATTTAATTTTCAAAAGATCAAATGTTTTCATAAAGATCCAATTTCCTTAAGGATCTAAATTTTCATAGTCATGTGGGACTGTAAACCACAACATTACTATCATTGTTCATACCGCCGTATAGAAATCACTGATGTACAAAGTGTGAAGAATAAAGAAGTGATTCTAGTATGTTTTTATTTCAAGACTATATTGCTTGAAGACAAGCAACGCTCAAGTGTGGAAATATTTGATAATGCTAAAAACGAACATATATTTCATAGCATTATCCCTCAAGAAAGACAAGCTTTTAGTTGCAATTGTTCTATTTACAAGTGATATTCGTTTAAATAATAAAAGGTGAAGACAAAAGACAGATTCGACGATTTGAAGACGCAAACGACCAAAAAGCTAAAAAGTACAAAGTACAATCAAAGTGGTTCAAATTATTGATGAGAAACGTCTAAAAGTTACAAGAGTACGAGCCGCAAAACGCAAAGTACAAGATATTAAATTGTACGCAAGGACGTTCGAAAATCTGGAACCGGGACCAGAGTCAACTCTCAACGCTCGACGCAACGGACTAAAAATTACAAGTCAACTATGCACATGAATATAATATAATATATAATTAATTAATTCTTAAAATTATTTATATATTATATTATTTAATAAAACCGTCGGCAAGAAGCAAACAATCGAATGTGAGCTGGAATCCCAGGCCATGCGATCGCATGGCCAGCAAGAACAATTTCCATGCGATCGCATGGCAAGAAGTTGGTGGCCACATCCTATAAATTTCGCAGTTTTTGGTCGAACTAAACACATCTTTTCTCTATCTCTCTATCTCACGTAATATATATATATATATATATATATATATATATATATATATATATATATATATATATATATATATATATATATATATATATTATAATTTTAAATTTAATTTTAATTTTAATTTTAATAATAAGGGTATGTTAGCGAATGTTGTAAGGGTGTAAGTCGAAATTCTGTCCGTGTAACGCTACGCTATTATTAATCATTGTAAGTTATGTTCAACCTTTTTAAATTAATGTCTCGTAGCTAAGTTATTATTATGCTTATTTAAGCCGAAGTAATCGTGATGTTGGGCTAAATATTAAAGACGGGGTAATTGGGCTTTGTACCATAATTGGGGTTTGGACAAAAGAACGACATTTGTGGAAATTAGACTATGGGCTATTAATGGGCTTTATATTTGTTTAATTGAATGATAGTTCGTTAATTTAATATAAAGATTTACAATTGGACGTACCTATAAATAACCACATACATTCGATCGGATACGATGGGCGGGATATTTATAAGTACTAATAATAGTTCATTTAACCGGACATGGGAATGGATTAATAGTCAATGGAATTATTAAAACAGGGGTGAATTATATACAAGGAAAATTGGTGTAATTATAGTTTAAGTCCCCAATTAGTTGGAATATTTGACTTCGGATATAAGGATAATTTGACGAGGACACTCGCACTTTATATTTATGACTGATGGACTGTTATGGACAAAAACCAGATGGACATATTGAATAATCCAGGACAAAGGACAATTAACCCATGGTAATAAACTAAAATCAACACGTCAAACATCATGATTACGGAAATTTAAATAAGCATAATTCCTTTATTTCATATTTAATTGCACTTTTAATTATCGCACTTTAATTTATTGTCATTTAAATTATTGCACTTTTTAATTATCGCAATTTTATTTATTGTCATTTTATTTATCGCACTTTAATTTATCGCACTTTAATTATTGTTATTTACTTTACACTTTAAATTAAGTCTTTTATATATTTAATATTTTACATTAGGTTTTAACTACGACTAAAGGTTTTAAAATCGACAAACTGGTCATTAAACGGTAAAAAGCCCTTTTATAATAATAATGCTACCTATATATATATATATATATATATATATATATATATATATATATATATATATATATATATATATATATATATATATATATTTGCAAATATAGTTTAAAAATATAGCGTTAAACTTGGCTAGCTCCCTGTGGAACGAACCGGACTTACTAAATACTACACTACTGTACGATTAGGTACACTACCTATAAATGTTGTAGTAAGGTTTAAGTATATCCACTTTATAAATAAATAAATAACTTGTGTAAAATTGTATCGTTTTTAATAGTATTTCCTAGTAAAATATAAGCTATTTTGTATACACCTCTACGCACATCACCAAACTACACGAGCCTTAGTGAATTCGCAACCACACGAGACTACTACCTCAATAAGATGACCGAACTACACGCGTCATCGTGAATCCACGTCCACACGTGATTCACTCTCCACATCAAACCAGCGGTCCCAGGATTATACAAATCCACATCATCCGGGTTATCCAATTACAACTCAATACCAACCCTTCGCTATTGGGGTTATATAATCCACATCACAAGCACATGTGATAACGTACACACAAAGTGTGTACCTCGCCAAAGGTGGTCAACCAAAACGCTCCACCGTGCCAATTGGACCTATACGCAAGTCCATCAATTTCACCTATATGTGAAGTAGGCTCTATAACCGAGAACCACTTCACCCGACCCGCACCCATCCTACACATACATATGCACATAGGATATTAACACTCACCTTGTCGTCTTGATGAATGCAACCGAATAATCCGCAACTCGCCAATGGAAAGTACCTATTCCATTATCACAATACAAACAACACACTTAGAGTGGATTTACAAACCAACTCAAATTGACACTTAGTGCAATTTCGACCTATTGCACTTCCAAGAACCAAACGCGCCCAAACCAACCAATAATCACTAGCACAAGTGAGAATAGTCCTAATACGCCAATTAAACCCGAACACAAGTGTTAAACACTCGTCTTGTCCAAATTGATACCAAACCCTAATTTTGACCCATTTCAAAATTAGTCAACCAAATACCCAATATGGATTCCAACACTTCCATAATCACTAACACTAGTGATTATACCCATTATCAAAGCCTAATCATGGCCAAATCGTCAACCAACCCAAAACCCGCCAAGTGACAAGAATAACTAGTCACCATAAACCCACTTCATCATCTAAAAGGGTTTCATAACTAAACAAGCTCAAACCCTAACTTGAATATGAAATCTAACAAATGAAATTCGGAGTTTGAACTTACCAATACTACCACAACGTAGCCGTGAACGAGATGAACAACTTTAAAACCCGAGCTTTGGCGAGAATCCGACTCCTTCTTCTCCAAATCAAGCTCTCTCTCACTAAAAGTGAGTTTCTCTCACTAAGGTTTGAAGAGAGTGTTTGTGTGGGTGAATGAGATCCACAAATGGCCAATGGATCAGCTTTGAAGGCTCCAAACCGACACCCAAGTGAAATTACCAATTTGCCCCTTTTTAAAACAAAACTAACAGCTGGCCCGTCAGCACATTTGGACGGCGTCCAGATTGTGGGACGGCGTCCAGCACAAAAGGACAAGACGGCGTCCAGTAATTGGGACGGCGTCCCATTGAGCTGAAACAGGAAACATGGCCTTACAATGTGGAACCTGATGAATAGCAGCAACAAGCTGTTTACGAGTTTCAACATCCAAATCACGATTTCAGTTTTTTTTTTTTTTTTTTTTTTTTTTTTTTTTTCTGTTTTGTCAATCTAATGGTGAACAAACATCATACAACATGTATAAATACTATAGCAATCAACAATCCATCAAAATAAACATTTAATCTCAAAAATCAATCCAAAACTTACTCTTTTACAAAACTTGACAAAACCCAACTTAAATTCATTCAATATCAGCATATTTGGGTTTATAGTTTTTCATGACAGCGATGGTGTATACTCTTTTGATGTTTCATTTGATTCGATGTACTTTTTGTTTAGGTTTATGTTTATTATTTTGTAGGTTCTTTGTTCATTATTGTTATTGTTGTGAGCTCTAGTTGCAGGTTTCGATATGGTTGAGCTCACATGTATTAAGATTTATGTTTTATGAGGTTTCAATTTATTAATGAAGTTTGTCAATCGGTTATAATGTTCTCTCTTTTTTCTTTTTCTTTCTTAAAGCTAATGCAACTAAATTATGATGTTTTGAATAAGGGCAAATGGTTCGAAAAAACAACATAAGATACCAAATTTGACAATCAAGGTAACCCCGAAATCGCATAAGCCCGAAAAGGATTTCAATTTTATTTTTGCGCAAGAAAAGGATTGCGTGTTTAAAAATTTTAAAATTGAGGTAATCTTCGTCAAATTTATTAACATCGTTATTTAAAAAATACACAGTTGGTCCCTTAAACTTCTTAAAAATTGCACCCATCGTCCTCTCATCATATTGATTATCATTCTTCATTTCTATTATCATCTTCATCCTTTTCATCATCAATCACTTTCATCCTATATCTATAAATAAAAAAAAAAACCAATTATGTTCTTCATTTCAAAACACAAAAATTCTTCAATCCATAAACTTTAAAGTTTTGTAGTTCATGACTCTAACAACAAGTAACAACATGTGGTTCAAATATGCAAAAAAGGCAAAATCAAGCTTCAATTTATAAAGTAAAGTGGCTCAGATATGCAAAATTAAACTTCAATTTATAACGTACCACCATATGCACGAACAAGAAGTGTATTCATTTTGGACAAATTACTCAGAAAGCTAACATAAAAGCCACTTGTTTCTAATAAAGGGTATATCAGTTTTTTCTTTGCCCATAAAAAAGTTTGATTTCAATTTAGTGCGTAAAAAGAGTATGTGATTTGAAAATAGTGCAAATTAAGGTATAAATTGACATGTGGAATTTTTTTTATTTTTTTTTTGTTGATTGGTGTTTCCATGTCATCATTTAGTATTTTATTGATTTCCATATCATTCGCTGGTCTTGCCATCATCTTTTTCAATATCATTAACATAACATATTTGTATAACATAACTGGATCTTAATACATGACATAACATAACTGGATTTGAATACATATAAACATATTATCATTTTCACTCTTCAAAAGAATTTAACCATAAACATATCATCATTTTTGTCCGGTTTAGTTTCTCCTTTACATCTTCATCATTTTCAGATTCACTTTCTACAAAACTGACAACTCGGTTTGATAAACACAAATCAAACCACAAACACTAATTGAAAAGTGAGTTTCATTTTCTAATTCATAAAGACTAAAACTAAAAACTTACTTCTAAATGTGAGCCACACTTTTATAACACAAATACAACAAGATCTATAAGATACTAAGTCAGTTTCATAAACTCACACACTATGAAATCCCTAAATCGAAAAGATGAACTTAGATAAAAACAAACGGCTTTCAGTTGCATAACAATACCAAAACCAACGGGTTTCAGTTGCAAATCGTACACCCCTGCTGTGGAAAATCAAACGATAAATCCGGAGATGGCCGTTCTGACGGCGGCGGTAGTTCCGGCGATTGTCGTCTGACGGCGGCAGTAGTTTCGGATAATGTCGTCTGACGGCGGTGGCGGTAGTTCCGGCTGTTTCCGATAAATTTTGTGATGGATTCACGAATAGATTAAGCAAGAATTAGATGGATTCATGAAAATGGGTTTTAAGCTAATTTTGATTTTTTATTGTTGATGTTTATGATCTGTAATGCAAGTGTGTTTGATGCTTGATTTTGGGTCAGGGGTGATGGTGGAAAAGCTTGATTTTGGGTTTAGCAAGAACATATGCTTGATTTACGGAAGATAAAAATGGTGGAAAAGAAATGTTGGTATGATAATGAAATGAAAAAGATAAAAATACCCTCACATGACACTCAAATGACACCACTTAACGAGAATTCATTAACGGTCATTAGATCGAGGGACTAACAGTGGTTAAGTTGGAGATGATCGGAAAATGATGTGTCAAAGAAGGTATATGTGGAATATACAAGTCAGCAAAAAAAATAAATCAAAATGCCATATGTCAGACATTATGTAAGACCCCAATATTTATGGCATACAGAGTTTTAAATGATGTACGTATAGTGGATGAAGCTTTGTGTAAAAGTCAAAAGGTCAGAATCTGCCCAGACATGGATGCGCGCCGCGCACATGTCCAGCGACAGAATTCTGCCTTTTTCTATTTTAAGTTTAATGAAGGGCTTTTTGGTCTTTTAACTTGAGGACGGATCTCAGGCCTTATTAGCTGGTTTGGATCCACTTTTGGATCATTTTCACATCCATTCATCAATCTCAAGTATCTTAGAGAGAGTGGGAGAATTCTAGTGAGAGAATTGAGGTTTTGGAGAGGAAGGAGCTTGAATTGATCAAAGTCTCGGGTTTTAAAGTTGTTCACCTCATTCCTAGCTTCGTTTTGGTTGTTGTGGTAAGTTCTAACTCCGAATTTCATTGTTTGATTCTGATATTCAAGTTAGGGTTTGAACTTGAATTGTTGATAAACTCATTTAAACTCATGAAGTGAGTTTAGTGTTGCTTGTAATCGGGTTTATTGTTATTGTTGGTGGATTTTGGGTTGGTGAACAAATCGGTTATGATTAGGACTTGTAATTGAGTTTAATCACTAGGTTTAGTGATTATGGAAGTATTGAAACCCTTTTTGTGTGTTTGAAAGACTAATTTTGGAATTGAGACAAAATTAGGGTTTTTGGGTGATTTTGAGATTGATAAGTGTTTAACACTTAAGATTGGGTTCATTGGCATATTAGAACCATGTTCACTTGTGATTAGTGATTATTGGTTAGTTTGGACGCGTTTTGTGTTTATGAGTGCAATTGGTCGAATTTGCACTAAGTGTCGAATTGAGTTGGTTGTAAATCCACTCTAAGTGTGTTGTTGTAATTGTGATAAAGGAATAGGTACTTTCCATTGACGAGTTGCAGATTACTTGGAAGCATTCATCAAGACGACAAGGTGAGTGTTAATATCCTATGTGCATATGTGTGTGTAGGATGAGTGCGGGTCGGGTGAAGTGGTTCTCGGTTATAGAGCTCACTTCACATATAGGTGGATTTGATGGACTTGTGTATAGGTCCAATTGGCACGGTTGTGCATTTGGGTTGATTACCTTTGGCGAGGTACACGTTTGTGTGTACGTTATCACACGTGGTTGTGATTTGGATGTTATAACCCCAATAGGCGAAGGGTTGTATTGTTGTGATGTGGATAACCCCGATGTGGTGGATTTTATAATCCCGTGACCGTGGGTTTGATCTTGAGAAGTGAATCTCGGGTAGTGCGGATTCATGATGACTCGGGTTGTTCGGTCATCTTGTGATGAGGTAGTGAATTTCGGGTTGTGCGAATTCAGTAAGGCTCGGGTAGTTCGGCCAACCTCGGTTGTTGAATTGGTAAAGAAGTGAATATCGGGTTGTGCGAATTCACTAAGGCTCGGGTTGTTCGGCCAATCTTCATTGTGGTGTTTGGTATTCGGTAATGGGTTAAGGGGTTAACCTTATTCGTTTATATATTGTGTAACGACCCTGGAATTTCCAACGTTTATTTATTAATAATTGTTATTATTAATATGTGTGATTAAACAGATGTATGTTATTACATTTACACGTTGCCATGACTTAACGTACTTGACTTTAATTGCCCGAAACGTCTTTGTGACACCCGGAACTTTCAAAAATAATATTTTTAGATATTATTTGCATTCATGATTAAGTTTATTAATCATTTTAATTAACTAAGACTATTAGTTAGTTACTTGGGCTTTAATTGGTTTAACTTGTGATTTATTGAACTTGGGCTTTGTTTAATGTTAATGGACTCATGGTTTTGGGCTTATAAGCCCACCCTACATTTTAAGTGGACTAACTAGCCACTCTTTCACTTGTAAGTATCAATTAGATCATGAACTAGTTAGTTAAAAAAAGACTTGGAATCTAGTTGCACACCTTCCCCATGCATGCACCCTTAATATCCATCTTTTGTAAGCTTTTCATCCAAGTATCCAACAAACAAACTTCTCCCTCCATTTTGCTGCAGCAAAACCGTGAGGTTGAGGGCACCATATGGGGAGTTTTGATTTCATTATTCATCACTTCATTCATTTGCATTTCTCTCTCAAAAACACACACACATACTTGCTTCATTTCTCTCTCAATTCTTTCTACATACTTGTAAGAACATGAAGCTTTTCTTCCTTTCTTTTCTCTTGTAAAACCGTAGCATATGCTACCTATATCATCATCATCATTTGTTGTTGTTTGATTAATTGTTGTTGTTAGTTTATTACATATAATTGTTAGTTGTTCTTTACTAGTTACAAGATCAAACTTACTAGTTTGATTCTTCATAATATCTTGTATTTATCAAGAACATAAGAACATAAACTCACTAGTTTATGATTCTACTTTTATTGTTTCAAAAGTTTGTAAGTTCTTGTGTTGTAACTCATACTTGTAGTTCTTGAAGTAAACTTAAAGTTTACTTTACTTAAAGATCAAACCTTGGTTGAATCTTTAAAAGTATGAACAAACCATGAACCTTTTTCTTGTTTACTTAGTTTATTTAGTTACTTGCACTTTAATTTTATGTTTGTTGGTTATTATTGGTCAAGTGTTACTAGTTAACCTTGATCTCATTAATCTTGAACTAAAGGTTAACTTTGAAAGTTCAAGAACACACAAATAAGTTTTCTTTAAAAATAACTTTGTATACTTATGCTTGATCTAGACTTTTGGGTCTTGGATCTTAAAGATCTAACTAAGAACTATGTTCTACATCTTAAGATCTTGATTAGTTAGTTTACTTTCAAGTTTATAACTTGTTATTAGCTTTAAAGTTCATGTATGTGTTAGAACTAAGACTTTGATGTAACTTTGGTTCATCAAACTTCATACAACTCTTAAGTGAGTTGTGCTTCATGTCTTAGACTTGCACTTGGGTTATGATGGTCAAATCTTGGTCAAGATGATGTAGACACATCAATGAGTTGTACACTTGAAGCTATATGCATCAAAGACGAGAACCATGATGAACATCAAGCACCAAGACCACCGGAACTCACCTAAACTTACTGTTTCTGTCCAAAACCTACTGACCTTCTGTTTCTGTAACATACCAGTAGACCTGGGCTGTTCTAACCATGATTTTCAAATAGATCTTTTCGAGTAGATAACTTTTCATATAGGACTCGTCTTAATCCGAGTTACGGTTTAGGATTTATGGTCCTCCGATCGTCACTATGTCCTTTAACGTTGTCCAGAAATTTCTGACCTACTCGCACTTAGATCGTCGCCACGGTCAAACCAAGAAGAGTTTGCTTCTGTAAATTTTACCACAACTAAAGGACTCATAGACGGAGCCATGGCCACTGGTCTCACCTTAATTCAGTAAGGGTAGAGGCCGTGGTGACTGACGGAAGTCAGCCTTTGTTGTAAACTACTTTCATAAACGAAACTTACTTTACGCCTTTTTGTTTGATGATGAATGATGATGACCCTTAAGACCTTATTTACATACTTTTAAACCTATTAATACGATTTACTGACTTAGTACTATTTGACTTAGGTTGAGGACTTTCGGACCGTTTACTTGCACACCTTTTCTGAACCGACTTTACGACTACATTATCATTGTGAGTTATAGCATTCCCTTTTTACTTTAACTTATTTTGGGAACTGAGAATACATGCGGATTTTATGTTTTACATACTAGGCACGAGTACTTAAACTTATATATGTGTGGGTTATACAACGGCATAAACATTCCTTTTAGCTCGGTAACGTTTAATCATTGGTTTTTGAACCATGAACGCGAATCTTAGATATGGATCCATAGGTTTTGACATCCCCACTCGGGCTAGTAGTGCTAGCATTTAACGAGTGTTTAATACTTCGTAGACATACGCACTTGCCAAGTGTACTTTCAGGGGGTATAAACGTTAAGTTAATTACCAAGTGCCCACGGTTAACATATACCTTATCATACTGTTTTGAAACACTCTTTGTAGCACTGAAATCTCGTGGCCTACCTTACATACTGTTATACTTAAACTATAGCTCACCAACCTTTGTGTTGACGTTTTTAAGCATGTTTATCTCAGGTGCTTGAGGTTAGCTTCCGCTGTGTACTAGTCGTGCTGTAGACACCCGCTGCTTAGAGTTACTATCGCATGAACTACTTTATTTTGCATTCAAACATTAGTACTTTTGAACTATGACTTGTAACGACCGTTGTGGTCACATACACTTATTATTTGCTTCTACTTAGTGAAGCATGCTTTTGAATTGTAAAATATTCGATGTTGGTTTAGACATCACGTTATTTATGAATGCAAACTCTTTTTGAAATCGCATATAGTACTTAACCTTGTAATGATCCCGTTGTTGATGATTCGTACACGATGGTTTTGTACGGGGCATCACATTTGGTATCAGAGCATTGGTTGTAGGGAATTAGGTTGCATTAGTGAGTCTAAGACCGACCCGACTAGGATTCACTAATAGGACTAATCTACAACTTGCTAGTTTACATGTTTCCGCTGAACTTACTGCATGCTGCTGCTTACTTTCACTGCTATATGCCATATGTTACTACATGATTTCACTACTGTATGATATTATTTGCTTTCGATTGCATGCTACCTTCGTACGATTTGCTGTTATTGCCATGCTACTTATTGTTATACATGATTTAAACTGTTGGCCTAATACGTGCTTGCTTTATGACTTACTGACATGGAAAATTTATTTTCCTTGTTCAGATGTCGGATGCTCCACCTGCTAGCGTTTTGGGCAGTTCAGACTCAGACCCCGTCGCCCCACCTGCTGCTGCTGCTGCCGATACACCGGTCCCGCTACCCATTAGTGATCCCGGCGCTTCTACTTCCGGAGCCAGTAGTAGTACACCTGCCCCAGTGGCTGCTTCCGATGGACAAGTAGGCCCTACGGAGATTCCAGCTCCGTCTGCTCCCGGACCCTCGGGGTCACAGCCCCGCATCGATGGGATTGAGATTCCCGCGGAGTTCGGGGAAGGGCCATTTCGTAACCATATGCGCACGCCTTGCCGACGCACTCCTGACGGACGTTTAGTGCCGATTCCGCCAGGCAGACACAGAGAGATGTTGGCCGCCTTTGGACTACCAGTTCAGCCACCCGTACCACCACCACATGATTCGGATGACTCATCATCCGCCGATTCTTCATCAGACGATTCTTCATTAGACTCCAGTGACGACGAGGACCCGGCTGATATACCTATTCAGGCACCCTCCACCCTGAAGAAGAAGCGTTACCGTCCTGATGGCACCGTCATTCCAGGGGTGAATGGAGGTCGTGCTTTCACTGACGCTTTTGGTCGACGTCGGAAGGTTACTGTAGTGACCCGAACTTTTCCATGTTTATATATATTAATTGAGATTGATATTTACATGATTAAATGTTTCCAACATGTTAAGCAATCAAACTTGTTAAGACTTGATTAATTGAAATATGTTTCATATAGACAATTGACCACCCAAGTTGACCGGTGATTCACGAACGTTAAAACTTGTAAAAACTATATGATGACATATATATGGATATATATATAGTTAACATGATACTATGATAAGTAAACATATCATTAAGTATATTAACAATGAACTACATATGTAAAAACAAGACTACTAACTTAATGATTTTTAAACGAGACATATATGTAACGATTATCGTTGTAAAGACATTTAATGTATATATATCATATTAAGAGATATTCATACATGATAATATCATGATAATATAATAATTTAAAATCTCATTTGATATTATAAACATTGGGTTAACAACATTTAACAAGATCGTTAACCTAAAGGTTTCAAAACAACACTTACATGTAACGACGAACGATGACTTAACGACTCAGTTAAAATGTATATACATGTAGTGTTTTAATATGTATTTATACACTTTTGAAAGACTTCAATACACTTATCAAAATACTTCTACTTAACAAAAATGCTTACAATTACATCCTCGTTCAGTTTCATCAACAATTCTACTCGTATGCACCCGTATTCGTACTCGTACAATACATAGCTTTTAGATGTATGTACTATTGGTATATACACTCCAATGATCAGCTCTTAGCAGCCCATGTGAGTCACATAACACATGTGGGAACCATCATTTGGCAACTAGCATGAAATATCTCATAAAATTACAAAAATATGAGTAATCATTCATGACTTATTTACATGAAAACAAAATTACATATCCTTTATATCTAATCCATACACCAACGACTAAAAACACCTACAAACACTTTCATTCTTCAATTTTCTTCATCTAATTGATCTCTCTCAAGTTCTATCTTCAAGTTCTAAGTGTTCTTCATATATTCTACAAGTTCTAGTTACATAAAATCAAGAATACTTTCAAGTTTGCTAGCTCACTTCCAATCTTGTAAGGTGATCATCCAACCTCAAGAAATCTTTGTTTCTTACAGTAGGTTATCATTCTAATACAAGGTAATAATCATATTCAAACTTTGGTTCAATTTCTATAACTATAACAATCTTATTTCAAGTGATGATCTTACTTGAACTTGTTTTCGTGTCATGATTCTGCTTCAAGAACTTCGAGCCATCCAAGGATCCGTTGAAGCTAGATCCATTTTTTTATTTTCCAGTAGGTTTATCCAAGGAACTTAAGGTAGTAATGATGTTCATAACATCATTCGATTCATACATATAAAGCTATCTTATTCGAAGGTTTAAACTTGTAATCACTAGAACATAGTTTAGTTAATTCTAAACTTGTTCGCAAACAAAAGTTAATCCTTCTAACTTGACTTTTAAAATCAACTAAACACATGTTCTATATCTATATGATATGCTAACTTAATGATTTAAAACCTGGAGACATGAAAAACACCGTAAAACCGGATTTACGCCGTCGTAGTAACACCACGGGCTGTTTTGGGTTAGTTAATTAAAGACTGATAAACTTTGAATTAAAAGTTGTTATTCTGAGAAAATGATTTTTATTATGAACATGAAACTATATCCAAAAATTATGGTTAAACTCAAAGTGGAAGTATGTTTTCTAAAATGGTCATCTAGACGTCGTTCTTTCAACTGAAATGACTACCTTTACAAAAATGACTTGTAACTTATTTTTCTGACTATAAACCTATAATTTTTCTGTTTAGATTCATAAAATAGAGTTCAATATGAAACCATAGCAATTTGATTCACTCAAAACGGATTTAAAATGAAGAAGTTATGGGTAAAACAAGATTGGATAATTTTTCTCATTTTAGCTACGTGAAAATTGGTAACAAATCTATTCCAACCATAACTTAATCAACTTGTATTGTATATTATGTAATCTTGAGATACCATAGACAAGTATACAATGTTTCGACCTATCATGTCGACACATCTATATATATTTCGGAACAACCATAGACACTCTATATGTGAATGTTGGAGTTAGCTATACAGGGTTGAGGTTGATTCCAAAATATATATAGTTTGAGTTGTGATCAATACTGAGATACGTATACACTGGGTCGTGGATTGATTCAAGATAATATTTATCGATTTATTTCTGTACATCTAACTGTGGACAACTAGTTGTAGGTTACTAACGAGGACAGCTGACTTAATAAACTTAAAACATCAAAATATATTAAAAGTGTTGTAAATATATTTTGAACATACTTTGATATATATGTATATATTGTTATAGGTTCGTGAATCAACCAGTGGCCAAGTCTTACTTCCCGACGAAGTAAAAATCTGTGAAAGTGAGTTATAGTCCCACTTTTAAAATCTAATATTTTTGGGATGAGAATACATGCAGGTTTTATAAATGATTTACAAAATAGACACAAGTACGTGAAACTACATTCTATGGTTGAATTATAGAAATCGAATATGCCCCTTTTTATTAAGTCTGGTAATCTAAGAATTAGGGAACAGATACCCTAATTGACGCGAATCCTAAAGATAGATCTATTGGGCCTAACAAACCCCATCCAAAGTACCGGATGCTTTAGTACTTCGAAATTTATATCATATTCGAAGGGTGTCCCGGAATGATGGGGATATTCTTATATATGCATCTTGTTAATGTCGGTTACCAGGTGTTCACCATATGAATGATTTTTATCTCTATGTATGGGATGTGTATTGAAATATGAAATCTTGTGGTCTATTATTATGATTTGATATATATAGGTTAAACCTATAACTCACCAACATTTTTGTTGACGTTTTAAGCATGTTTATTCTCAGGTGATTATTAAGAGCTTCCGCTGTCGCATACTTAAATAAGGACGAGATTTGGAGTCCATGCTTGTATGATATTGTGTAAAAACTGCATTCAAGAAACTTATTTTGTTGTAACATATTTGTATTGTAAACCATTATGTAATGGTCGTGTGTAAACAGGATATTTTAGATTATCATTATTTGATAATCTACGTAAAGTTTTTTAAACCTTTATTGATGAAATAAAGGTTATGGTTTGTTTTAAAATGAATGCGGTCTTTGAAAAACGTCTCATATAGAGGTCAAAACCTCGCAACGAAATCAATTAATATGGAACGTTTTTAATTAATAAGAACGGGACATTTCAGTTGGTATCCGAGCGTTGGGCTTAGAGAACCAGAATTTTGCATTAGTGTGTCTTATCGAGTTTGTCAGGATGCATTAGTGAGTCTGGACTTCGACCGTGTTTACTTGAAAAATGATTGCTTAACAAATTTTGTTGGAAACTATATATTTTTAACATGTGAATATTATGTGATATATTAATCTCTTAACGCGTTTGATATTATGTGATAGATGTCTACCTCTAGAACAAGTCTCATTGACTCACCTAATAATAATGAAGAGTCAAATGTAAATTGGAATGATTTGTGGACTGATTCACAAGTTCCCGAAGAGGAACCGGAAGAAGAGTCGGAACCGGGAGAAGAATCGGAATCGGAAGAAGAATCAGAACCGGATGAAGAAATAGAACCGGTGGGGGAAATAATAAAATAGTTAAGTAAAAGAAAATCCTCAACCAACCGACCAAGGTTAATTATGGTCAATGGTGTTTCCGCCAAGGAAGCAAAATATTGGGAGGATTACCAATTCTCTGATGAATCGGATTCCGACGAGAATTCCGATGATGTTATAGAAATTACCCCAACTGAATTTAAAAAGGCAAAAGAAAATAATAAGGGAAAGGGAATAAAAATAGAGAAATCTAATTCCAACCCCGATGAACTTTATATGTATCGTCAACCCCCGAAGTCCTTAAGTTGTAACAATGACCCGGGAACCTCTAAACCACCAGGTTTTTCTAAACCAATGTGGAAAACGATGGCTCGTATTAGGGGAACATCATATATCCCTAGAAACTTGGCAAAAAGAACCAAAACCGAAGAAGAAGAAACAAGCGAGTCGGAATAAGATAGTTGTATTCGTGTGGTGTAATATATGTAATATAGTGTGCTTATGCTTTATGATATATGTAAAAATTGCTTGTATTAATAAGTATTTTTTTTTATGAATCTAACTCTTGTCTATTTTACAGTATAAAAACACAAAATGGATAGACAACCCAATATTTTAAGAGACCTACCCGGAGACATGATTGATGAAATCTTGTCTAGAGTCGGTCAGAATTCTTCGGCACAACTATTTAAGGCGAGATCAGTTTGTAAGACATTCGAAGAACGTTCCAAGAATGCCTTGGTTTATAAAAGGCTTTTGTTCGAAAGATGGGGGATATCACATTGGGAAATCCATAAGTTACGATGTGTTTACTTTGACGCATATATTGCGGGGAACCCAAATGCTATTTTACGCAATGGGTTAAGAAATTATTTTGACTCAATATATCCGAATATTGGACTTCGTGATTTAGAAAAAGCGGCTAACATGCAACATAAAGAAGCATGTTATGCTTACGGATTAGTAATGTTCGCTTCTCACCAAAATGAGAACAAGAACATCGGGCTACAACTATTAAACAAAACGTTCCCACAAGTGACGGAGTCGGTAATTGGGGTAAGAAATGAGGTTTTTAGATTGTTACGGGACTGTTGGACATTATGTAACCCTCGTCCCTTTGACGACATTACAACACGATGTCTTATCAACGGCCATAACGGTTATGTTCCACAAGACCAAGGATGGGAAGTAATCCTAGTAAAACCAGAATGCATGACTTGTTTCTGGACGTATGAATTACGTGTCTTTATTGCCTTTGCCGAACGACTTGTGTACTAGCTAGAATTATCTTCACAACCATCTTGTATCAAATTTATTGTGTGCTATATTTCATGCTATATGTAAAATAAGCAGTATTGTAAGTTTGTAAAATATTGTGTAAAAGTTTGAACGCGAAATATTATTATAATCAGTTTTTCATATAGAATTGTAGTAGTTGAATTGTATATTAGCTACTAAGTATGAACTTAACGGGTAGGTACTACCCGAATTTAAACTTATAAAACGCTAATATGAAGAAAAAGCTTTTATAAATGAGTTCATATTATGCTACGAAATACTATTAACTACTCTTAATATTCTGTATGATTAACTTGTTCCATTTGACTATTTTGAAGGAAATGGCACCGACTACTCGACACACCGTGAATATGAATGAAGAGGAATTCCGTACTTTTCTAGCTTCAAACATAGCCGCAGTACAGGCTGCGCTACATACCAACAATAACCTTGGATCTAGCAGTACAGGAAATCGTGTAGGATGCACCTACAAAGAATTCACTGCCTGCAAACCTTTGGAATTTGATGGAACCGAAGGACCGATCGGATTGAAACGGTGGACCGAGAAGGTCGAATCGGTGTTTGCCATAAGTAAGTGTACTGAAGAGGACAAAGTGAAGTACGCTACGCATACCTTCACAGGTTCTGCGTTAACATGGTGGAATACCTATCTAGAGCAAGTGGGACAAGACGATGCGTGCGCACTACCGTGGTCAGCATTCAAGCACTTGATGAACGAGAAATACCGTCCCAGAACCGAGGTCAATAAGCTCAAGACAGAACTTAGAGGGTTACGAACCCAAGGATTTGATATTACCACGTATGAAAGACGATTCACAGAATTGTGCCTATTGTGTCCGGGAGCATTCGAAGATGAGGAAGAGAATATCGATGCGTTTGTGAAAGGATTACCAGAAAGAATCCAAGAAGATATAAGTTCACACGAGCCCGCCTCCATACAACAGGCATGTAGAATGGCTCACAAACTAGTGAACCAGATTGAAGAAAGAATTAAAGAACAGACTGGTGAAGAGGCCAATGTGAAGTAAGTCAAAAGAAAGTGGGAGGAAAACGGTGATAAGAATCACCAATACAACAACAACAGCAATTACAACAATAATCGCAACAATTATCCCAACAATCGCAACATCAATCGCAACTACAACAAACGGCCCAACAACAACAACAACAACAACAGCAACTACAACAGCAACTACAACAATCATCCCAACAACAATAATAACCGCAACAACAACAACAATCAGAAGCAGCTATGCCAAAGGTGTGAAAAGTATCACTCGGGGTTCTGCACCAAATTTTGCAACAAGTGTAAAAGAAATGGTCATAGCGCGGCGAAGTGTGAGGTCTACGGACCAGGGGTTAATAGAACGAAAGGAACAAATGGTGTTGGAACGAGTAATGGCGGAGCAAGTAGTGTCGGAGCAAGTTATGCCAATGTAGTTTGTTATAAATGTGGAAAACCGGGCCACATTATTAGAAATTGCCCGAACCAGGAGAACACGAATGGACAAGGCCGCGGAAGAGTTTTCAATATTAATGCGGCAGAGGCACAGGAAGACCCGGAGCTTGTTACGGGTACGTTTCTTATTGACAATAAATCTGCTTACGTTTTATTTGATTCGGGTGCGGATAGAAGCTATATGAGTAGAGATTTTTGTGCTAAATTAAGTTGTCCATTGACGCCTTTGGATAGTAAATTTTTACTCGAATTAGCAAATGGTAAATTAATTTCAGCAGATAATATATGTCGGAATCGAGAAATTAAACTGGTTAGCGAAACATTTAAGATTGATTTGATACCAGTAGAGTTAGGGAGTTTTGATGTGATAATCGGTATGGATTGGTTGAAAGAAGTGAAAGCAGAGATCGTTTGTTACAAAAATGCAATTCGCATTATACGAGAAAAAGGAAAACCCTTAATGGTGTACGGAGAAAAGGGCAACACGAAGCTACATCTTATTAGTAATTTGAAGGCACAAAAACTAATAAGAAAAGGTTGCTATGCTGTTCTAGCACACGTTGAGAAAGTACAAACTGAAGAAAAGAGCATCAATGATGTTCCCATTGCAAAAGAATTTCACGATGTATTTCCGAAAGAATTACCGGGATTACCCCCACATCGATCCGTTGAATTTCAAATAGATCTTGTACCAGGAGCTGCACCAATAGCTCGTGCTCCCTAAAGACTCGCACCCAGCGAGATAAAAGAACTGCAAAGCCAATTACAAGAACTTTTAGAGCGTGGTTTCATTCGACCAAGCACATCACCGTGGGGAGCTCCTGTTTTGTTTGTCAAGAAGAAAGATGGTACATTCAGGTTGTGTATCGACTACCGAGAGTTGAACAAACTTAACATCAAGAACCGCTACCCACTACCGAGAATCGACGACTTATTTGATCAACTACAAGGCTCGTCTATTTATTCAAAAATTATCTTACGTTCCGGGTATCATCAAATGCGGGTGAAAGAAGATGATATTCCAAAGACTGCTTTCAGAACACGTTACGGTTATTACGAGTTTATGGGCATGCCGTTTGGTTTAACTAATGCACCAGCTGTGTTCATGGACCTTATAAACTGAGTGTGTGGACCATACCTTGACAAGTTTGTCATTATTTTCATTGATGACATACTTATTTACTCAAAGAATGACCAAGAACACGGTGAACATTTGAGAAATGTGTTAGAAGTATTGAGGAAGGAAGAATTGTACGCTAAGTTTTCAAAGTGTGCATTTTGGTTGGAAGAAGTTCAATTCCTCGGTCACATAGTGAACAAAGAAGGTATTAAGGTGGATCCGGCAAAGATAGAAACTGTTGAAAAGTGGGAAACCCCGAAAACTCCGAAACACATACGCCAGTTTTTAGGACTAGCTGGTTGCTACAGAAGGTTCATCCAAGACTTTTCCAGAATAGCAAAACCCTTGACTGCATTAACGCATAAAGGGAAGAAATTTGAATGGAATGATGAACAAGAGAAAGCGTTTCAGTTATTGAAGAAAAAGCTAACTACGGCACCTATATTGTCATTGCCTGAAGGGAATGATGATTTTGTGATTTATTGTGACGCATCAAAGCAAGGTCTCGGTTGTGTATTAATGCAACGAACGAAGGTGATTGCTTATGCGTCTAGACAATTGAAGATTCACGAACAAAATTATACGACGCATGATTTGGAATTAGGCGCGGTTGTTTTTGCATTAAAGACTTGGAGGCACTACTTATATGGGGTCAAAAGTATTATATATACCGACCACAAAAGTCTTCAACACATATTTAATCAGAAACAACTGAATATGAGGCAGCGTAGGTGGATTGAATTATTGAATGATTACGACTTTGAGATTCGTTACCACCCGGGGAAGGCAAATGTGGTAGTCGATTCCTTGAGCAGGAAGTACAGAGAACCCATTCGAGTAAAATCTATGAATATAATGATTCATAATAACCTTACTACTCAAATAAAGGAGGCGCAACAATGAGTTTTAAAAGAGGGAAATTTAAAGGATGAAATACCCAAAGGATCGAAGAAGCATCTTAATATTCGGGAAGACGGAACCCGGTATAGGGCTGAAAGAATTTGGGTACCAAAATTTGGAGATATGAGAGAAATGGTACTTAGAGAAGCTCATAAAACCAGATACTCAATACATCCTGGAACGGGGAAGATGTACATGGATCTCAAGAAACATTTTTGGTGGCCGGGTATGAAAGCCGATGTTGCTAAATACGTAGGAGAATGTTTAACGTGTTCTAAGGTCAAAGCTAAGCATCAGAAACCATCAGGTCTACTTCAACAACCCGAAATCCCGGAATGGAAATGGGAAAACATTACCATGGATTTCATCACTAAATTGCCAAGGACTGCAAGTGGTTTTGATACTATTTGGGTAATAGTTGATCGTCTCACCAAATCAGCACACTTCCTGCCAATAAGAGAAGATGACAAGATGGAGAAGTTAGCACGACTGTATTTGAAGGAAGTCGCCTCCAGACATGGAATACCAATCTCTATTATCTCTGATAGGGATGGTAGATTTATTTCAAGATTCTGGCAGACATTACATCAAGCATTAGGAACTCGTTTAGACATGAGTACTGCCTATCATCCACATACTGATGGACAGAGCAAAAGGACGATACAAACGCTTGAAGACATGCTACGAGCATGTGTTATTGATTTCGGAAACAGTTGGGATCGACATCTACCGTTAGCAGAATTTTCCTACAACAACAGCTACCATTCAAGCATTGAGATGGCGCCGTTTGAAGCACTTTATGGTAGAAAGTGTAGGTCTCCAATTTTTTGGAGTGAAGTGGGGGATAGACAGATTACGGGTCCGGAGATTATACAAGAAACTACCGAGAAGATCATCCAAATTCAACAACGGTTGAAAACCGCCCAAAGTCGACAAAAGAGCTACGCTGACATTAAAAGAAAAGATATAGAATTTGAAATTGGAGAGATGGTCATGCTTAAAATTGCACCTTGGAAAGGCGTTGTTCGATTTGGTAAACGAGGGAAATTAAATCCAAGGTATATTGGACCATTCAAGATTATTGATCGTGTCGGACCAGTAGCTTACCGACTTGAGTTACCTCAACAACTCGCGGCTGTACATAACACTTTCCACGTCTCGAATTTGAAGAAATGTTTTGCTAAAGAAGATCTCACTATTCCATTAGATGAAATCCAAATCAACGAAAAACTTCAATTCATCGAAGAACCCGTCGAAATAATGAATCGTGAGGTTAAAAGACTTAAGCAAAATAAGATACCAATTGTTAAGGTTCGATGGAATGCTCGTAGAGGACCCGAGTTCACCTGGGAGCGTGAAGATCAGATGAAGAAGAAATACCCGCATCTTTTTCCAAAAGATTCGTCAACACCTTCAACAGCTTAAAATTTCGGGACGAAATTTATTTAACGGGTAGGTACTGTAGTGACCCAAAATTTTCCATGTTTATATATATTAATTGAGATTGATATTTACATGATTAAATGTTTCCAACATGTTAAGCAATCAAACTTGTTAAGACTTGATTAATTGAAATATGTTTCATATAGACAATTGACCACCCAAGTTGACCGGTGATTCACGAACGTTAAAACTTGTAAAAACTATATGATGACATATATATGGATATATATATATATATAGTTAACATGATACTATGATAAGTAAACATATCATTAAGTATATTAACAATGAACTACATATGTAAAAACAAGACTACTAACTTAATGATTTTTAAACGAGACATATATGTAACGATTATCGTTGTAAAGACATTTAATGTATATATATTATATTAAGAGATATTCATACATGATAATATCATGATAATATAATAATTTAAAATCTCATTTGATATTATAAACATTGGGTTAACAACATTTAACAAGATCGTTAACCTAAAGGTTTCAAAACAACACTTACATGTAACGACTAACGATGACTTAACGACTCAGTTAAAATGTATATACATGTAGTGTTTTAATATGTATTTATACACTTTTGAAAGACTTCAATACACTTATCAAAATACTTCTACTTAACAAAAATGCTTACAATTACATCCTCGTTCAGTTTCATCAACAATTCTACTCGCATGCACCCGTATTCGTACTCGTACAATACACAGCTTTTAGATGTATGTACTATTGGTATATACACTCCAATGATCAGCTCTTAGCAGCCCATGTGAGTCACCTAACACATGTGGGAACCATCATTTGGCAACTAGCATGAAATCTCTCATAAAATTACAAAAATATGAGTAATCATTCATGACTTATTTACATGAAAACAAAATTACATATCCTTTATATCTAATCCATACACCAACGACCAAAAACACCTACAAACACTTTCATTCTTCAATTTTCTTCATCTAATTGATCTCTCTCAAGTTCTATCTTCAAGTTCTAAGTGTTCTTCATATATTCTACAAGTTCTAGTTACATAAAATCAAGAATACTTTCAAGTTTGCTAGCTCACTTTCAATCTTGTAAGGTGATCATCCAACCTCAAGAAATCTTTGTTTCTTACAGTAGGTTATCATTCTAATACAAGGTAATAATCATATTCAAACTTTGGTTCAATTTCTATAACTATAACAATCTTATTTCAAGTGATGATCTTACTTGAACTTGTTTTCGTATCATGATTCTGCTTCAAAAACTTCGAGCCATCCAAGGATCCGTTGAAGCTAGATCCATTTTTCTCTTTTCCAGTAGGTTTATCCAAGGAACTTAAGGTAGTAATAATATTCATAACATCATTCGATTCATACATATAAAGCTATCTTATTCGAAGGTTTAAACTTGTAATCACTAGAACATAGTTTAGTTAATTCTAAACTTGTTCGCAAACAAAAGTTAATCCTTCTAACTTGACTTTTAAAATCAACTAAACACATGTTATATATCTATATGATATGCTAACTTAATGATTTAAAATCTGGAGACACGAAAAACACCGTAAAACCGGATTTACGCCGTCGTAGTAACACCGCGGGCTGTTTTGGGTTAGTTAATTAAAAACTATGATAAACTTTGATTTAAAAGTTGTTATTCTGAGAAAATGATTTTTATTATGAACATGAAACTATATCCAACTCAAAGTGGAAGTATGTTTTCTAAAATGGTCATCTAGACGTCGTTCTTTCGACTGAAATGACTACCTTTACAAAAACGACTTGTAACTTATTTTTCTGACTATAAACCTATACTTTTTCTGTTTAGATTCATAAAATAGAGTTCAATATGAAACCATACCAATTTGATTCACTCAAAACGGATTTAAAATGAAGAAGTTATGGGTAAAACAAGATTGGATAATTTTTCTCATTTTAGCTACGTGAAAATTGGTAACAAATCTATTCCAACCATAACTTAATCAACTTGTATTGTATATTATGTAATCTTAAGATACCATAGACACGTATACAATGTTTCAACCTATCATGTCGACACATCTATATATATTTCAGAACAACCATAGACACTCTATATGTGAATGTTGGAGTTAGCTATACAGGGTTGAGGTTGATTCCAAAATATATATAGTTTGAGTTGTGATCAATACTGAGATACGTATACACTGGGTCGTGGATTGATTCAAGATAATATTTATCGATTTATTTCTGTACATCTAACTGTGGACAACTAGTTGTAGGTTACTAACGAGGACAGCTGACTTAATAAACTTAAAACATCAAAATATATTAAAAGTGTTGTAAATATATTTTGAACATACTTTGATATATATGTATATATTGTTATAGGTTCGTGAATCAATCAGTGGCCAAGTCTTACTTCCCGACGAAGTAAAAATCTGTGAAAGTGAGTTATAGTCCCACTTTTAAAATCTAATATTTTTGGGATGAGAATACATGCAGGTTTTATAAATGATTTACAAAATAGACACAAGTACGTGAAACTACATTCTATGGTTGAATTATCGAAATCGAATATGCCCCTTTTTATTAAGTCTGGTAATCTAAGAATTAGGGAACAGACACCCTAATTGACGCGAATCCTAAAGATAGATCTATTGGGCCTAACAAACCCCATCCAAAGTACCGGATGCTTTAGTACTTCGAAATTTATATCATATCCGAAGGGTGTCCCGGAATGATGGGGATATTCTTATATATGCATCTTGTTAATGTCGGTTACCAGGTGTTCACCATATGAATGATTTTTATCTCTATGTATGAGATGTGTATTGAAATATAAAATCTTGTGGTCTATTATTATGATTTGATATATATAGGTTAAACCTATAACTCACCAACATTTTTGTTGAAGTTTTAAGCATGTTTATTCTCAGGTGATTATTAAGAGCTTCCGCTGTCGCATACTTAAATAAGGACGAGATTTGGAGTCCATGCTTGTATGATATTGTGTAAAAACTGCATTCAAGAAACTTATTTTGTTGTAACATATTTGTATTGTAAACCATTATGTAATGGTCGTGTGTAAACAGGATATTTTAGATTATCATTATTTGATAATCTACGTAAAGCTTTTTAAACCTTTATTGATGAAATAAAGGTTATGGTTTGTTTTAAAATGAATGCAGTCTTTGAAAAACGTCTCATATAGAGGTCAAAACCTCGCAACGAAATCAATTAATATGGAACGTTTTTAATCAATAAGAACGGGACATTTCAGTTACTGCCCGTAAGCGGTTTGTGCCGTACCCTGCCGACCCACTCATACGTAAGGCACCTCGTTACGTGCTGACTATTTCTGGAGCCGGGACATCTGCACCCCGCTTTGTGCGGTCTGCACCACCCGCTCCACCAGCACCACCCGCTCCACCAGCACCATCTGCTCCACCGGCCCCAACTACACCACCAGCACCGCTTGCCCCACCAACTCCCACTGTCGAGGAATTGACAAGGGAGGTGGGAATCCTCCGAGCTCGGGTTACTAAGCTCGAGGAGCAGTTGGCTCAGGCTTTAGACATCCTACACCCACCTTTACCGTAGGACTTTTGTATTTAGATTTCGTTATGTAATCTAGTTGTAGTTTATTGTATTACTCATGTATTGTACGGTCTTATTCAGATGTATGAAACTTATTATTATTAATGAATGGAAGTTTGTGTTATTTAATTCTTGCACGATGTTCTATTTACATTACTGTACGATGATTCTGTGGTATTTGTACCTAGATGCGTTATTTAATAACATGTGATGTTTTGATTCCATATTGGTTACTATATACTGTATTATTACTATTTGCATACTGGATTTTGACTTGAGTCAAAATGTTTGTTTAGAATACCATGGCCAACGGAAGAACCACACCTACCGCAGCCTAGTTTGAGGACATGATCAACGAACGGGTCGCTGCAGCCCTAGCAGAAAGAAATCTTCAAGCTCCACCGCCACCACCACCAGTTATCCCACCCGTTCGAAATGGGTGTACTTACAAGGAATTCCAGAGCTGCAAACCAAATAACTTCAGTGGAACTGAGGGACCGGTTGGTCTCACCAGATGGTTTGAGAAACTTGAATCAATATTTCGAGTTAGCAACTGTTCGGAGGATAATAAGACTAAGTTTGCTTCATGCACGCTATCTGACGGCGCGCTAACGTGGTGGAACACGTTAGCTCAAGCGAAAGGCATTGACGAGGCGTATGCTACGCCATGGGAGGAATTCAAGGCTGCAATGATTGATGAGTATTGTCCGAGAACCGAAATCCAGAAGATGAAAATCGAATTTATGCAGTTAAAGGCCGTTGGGAACGACCTTGATGGTTACAACAGGAGGTTTCTTGAGTTAGCTCTTATGTGCCCGACAATGGTCACACCAGAATTCAAGCGTATGGAGAGATACTTCTGGGGACTCCCTAAGTCCATCAAAGGAAACGTCACATCGTCCAAACCACCGAATGTTCCTGAAGCAATGCGCATGGCGCATACTCTCATGAACCAAATCATTATTGATGAGCCGGAGAAGGCTAAGTTTGAAGCTGGTAGTAGCAAAAAGCGAAAGTGGGATAATAATAACAACAACAACAACAACAACAATAACAGGGGGAGAACCTATGACCAGACCCTCGCCAAGAGGCAAAACAACAACGGTGGAAACCCCAACAACAACACCAACTCCAACCCGAATTACAAAGGAACCCTACCTCAATGCAAGAGGTGTTACAAACACCACATTGGGTATTGCAATGTTGTCTGTGAGAAGTGTCAACGGGCTGGGCATATCGGAAAAGACTGCAAGGTCACCACTTTGAATGAGAAGCCGAATACCAATGGACCTAAGAAGTGCTACGTGAAAGGACCCGTTCATATACATTATAAACGATTCACAATAGTTGATTACATTGCGAGATATTTGACCTCTATATGATATATTTTACAAACATTGCATTCGTTTTTAAAAGACAATATTTCTTTACATCAAAAATTGACAGGCATGCATACCATTTCATAATATCCACTATCCAACTATAAATTGATTTAATAATAATCTTTGATGAACTCAATGACTCGAATGCAACGTTCTTTGAAGTATGCTATGAAAGACTCCAAGTAATATCTTTAAAATGAGCAAATGCACAGCGAAAGATTTCTTTAACACCTGAGAATAAACATGCTTTAAAGTGTCAACCAAAAGGTTGGTGAGTTCATTAGTTTATCATAATCATTTATTTCCATCATTTTAATAGACCACAAGAATTTCATTTCCAGTTCTCATAAATATACGTCCCATGCATAGAGACAAAAAATAATCATTCATATGGTGAACACCTGGTAACCGACATTAACTAGATACATATAAGAATATCCCCTATCATTCCGGGATCCTCCTTCGGACATGATATAATTTCGAAGTACTAAAGCATCCGGTACTTTGGATGGGGTTTGTTAGACCCAATAGATCTATCTTTAGGATTCGCGTCAATTAGGGTGTCTGTTCCCTAATTCTTAGATTACCAGACTTTAATAAAAAGGGGCATATTCGATTTCGATAATTCAACCATAGAATGTAGTTTCAATTACTTGTGTCTATTTCGTCAAACATTTATAAAAGCGCATGTATTCTCAGTCCCAAAAATATAAAGGGTAAAAAGGCAAATGAAACTCACCATACTGTATTTCGTAGTAAAAATACATATAACGTCATTGAACAAGTGCAAGGTTGGCCTCGAATTCACGAACCTAAATTAATTATATATAATTATGTGTTGGTCAATATTTGTCTAACAAATTAGGCCAAGTCATAGTGTACCACAATCCTAATGCTCGAGACTAATATGCAAAAGTCAACAAAAGTAAATTTGACTCAAAATAATTTCCAAAATCTATACATGATTAATATATAGTTTAAATATCGTCGTTTTATATTGTTAAATATTTTTAAAAGATTTATTAGAGTAAATAATATAATTTATTTATTAATAAATAAAATTTTATATTAAATTTATATAATATAATATACTTTTATATATATTAAGTAATAAAATTTATAGGGTTCATTTAATATCATAAAGATAATATGATAGGTATTATTAAAGTAAGTTATTACACGTAGTAAAATATGTTTGTATCACATATTTATTTGATAAAATAATATCTATAATGATAGTAAGTAAAAGTTGTATTATTTTGTAATAATAATAATTATTATAAAAATATCAATATTTATAATTACTAAGATGACATTATGATAAAACGATAATTCTAATTATGATAACTTTAATATTTACGATAATTTTTAATATTATCTTTAAAATAATAATTCTATTTAAAATAATAATAATAATAATGATATTTTATAGTAACAATGACATTTCTATTAAAATGATATTTTTTGTTAAAATGATAGTTTTAATACTAACGATATTTTTAATAATAATAGTAATGATAAAAATAATAAGAACGATAATTTTATCTAAATCAATATCTTATAATATTTTAATTTCATCATGATACTCTTACTCATTATTTCCTAATCGTTTCGTTTAATAGCTTTTAATCGTCTTTTATATCGTGTTCATAATAATGATAATAATAGTAATCAAAATAATTAGGTGTTACAAATATTTGTTTTAATTACACTAATATTAATAATGATAGTTACTATAACATTTTTAACGATAATACTAATAATTATCTTAATGATAATATAGTAATAATAATAATAACAATGACAATATCCATTTTTAAATAATGATATATATATTAATAATGATAATAAAAATAATAATAATAATAATAATAATAATAATAATAATAATAATAATAATAATAATAATAATAATAATAATAATTGGATAATAATAATAATAATACTAATTATAACTTTAACAATAATAACGATAGTAATAATAAAAAAAATAACAATTTTTAATGATAAATCCATTTTATTGATAAAGATAATAATAATGATAATAATAAGATAAAACTAGAACGACGATAAAAACGACGATAATAATCATTTTTAATAAAAATGTAGAAAATTCAATTGATTATAACTTCTAATCCGTTCATCGAAACCATTCGATATCTAAAGGAAAAGTCCTTAATTTTTCGCTAGCTTTCCAAGGACATGCATATCTTATACCTTATCTCAACCGCAAGTGTAACTAATTCAATATTCAACCTAACCTGTCTAAGGGCAATATCAAAAGTACAAGCATGCATAATCCTAAATACTCGAGCACTAGTCAGGGATACACTATTAGTATGTAAAAGTTAAATTATGAGTACTCACGTATCAATATTGAGATTCAATATTGCAGGAAAGGTACGTAGATGCAACGGAAATGATAAACACTATATTGACCTCACGAGCATACCCATGAACCATACTCAATCACCTCCATAGCTATAACCCATAATTTCCTTAATCCTATCCTACTCGAAAAACAATTTCGAAATCACTCGGACAGCACTCCGTCGTAATATTTTATGTATACTAATAATATCTTGAAATAATACGGAGTAAATATATATATGTAAATCGATTGAGAGAGTTTTGAGAAAAATATTTTCAAGTTTCTATGAAATAATGAAACCTATTGAATTCTATTTATAATAGATTTTTGAATTATTAAAGTGAATTATTAAAGTATGAATTATTAAAGTGAATTATTAAAGTATGAATTATTAAAGTGAATTATTAAAGTATGAATTATTAAAGTGAATTATTAAAGTATGAATTATTAAAGTGAATTATTAAAGTATGAATTATTAAAGTGAATTATTAAAGTTAAAGTAAAGTAAAAATAAAGTAAAGGTAAAGTTTAAGTATAGTAAAAGTATAAAACTATGTACGTATAATACGCGTATAAATATATATAATATTAATTTAAATCGTTATATATATTTAATAAAATAAAATATAAATATCGTTATCTTTATCATACTAGTTAAGTAATGAGTTGTCAAAAGTGGTTCTAGATATTTATAAAAGTTATATACGTTTTAATAATAAAGTTCTTTTTAAACTGAAAACATTTTTGTACGTTTGAAACTAAATAGATCAATCGAGTCTTTATGAGATTCAATCTTCCACTATCCTTTGTCTAGTTCTCAATGATTGATAATTTATTCTTATTTATAAATCACTTTACCATTTTTCGAATATTGTTAAAACGGAAAGATTTCTCAAATCAACGTGGGCCTTTCAACAGAGACTTGTAATCATAATTCAATATATCTGATAATTCAATCATTTGATCTTATCTTCTAATTCCATTGATAAATATTTTGAAACAGATACAATCATATAAAGTATTTAATCTAATATTTTGTTTACGTTTCAAGTTATAATATATATACACATATACATATATAATCATATTCGTTTAATGGTTCGTGAATCGTTGGAACATGGTCGAGGTTGAATGAATGTATGAACGTAGTTTAAAATTCTTGCAATTTAACTTAACAAATATTGCTTATCGTGTCGGAAACATATAAAGATTAAAGTTTAAATTTGGTTGGAAATTTCTGGGTTGTCACAGTACCTACCCGTTAAAGAAATTTCGTCCCGAAATTTGAGTGGAAAGGTCGTGAATGATAATAAGTATGTTTTCATGATGCATACGGGCTGAAAATTAGAGTTTTATCATCAGCGAATAATTTGGATAAACAATCCATTTATATGAAGAGTACGAATGAAGCTAACATAGAAGAGTGAAATGAGTAAGTGTAGATTCATCTTATCATTTGACGTAGATATGATTGATTCCCAGATTTCAAGGGATTTGAAGAAAATCTTCTTAATAAGATTTGACTCTCCGGTAATCAAGGGAATTAGGATCCGCTTTAAATGCGATCGTCCATTTTAATTGTTCTGTAGGAGATTTTCTTATAAATTCACCTCCTTCGTTTCCTTACAACTCACACCTTCTGTTGATGCATTTTATGCAGTTCCTAGACATCTACCCACGTCCATTGCAGGTACAACAGTTTACAGGCCACCATGATCGTTCGTTATTATCCTATCCGTGTTTGTATGTGGTTACAGCAACTGCAGGAATGAGATGTGGATGTTTGACTATGTTAGACTTAGTCAGACGTCCGAGTGAAGCCTCACTCGTACGGCTGACAGGCTCATACGCACGGTTGATGCTGAGCTAAGTCACAATTACAACCTAAATGAGAAGACACGAGTGAGTGATCACCCGTACGGCTGATGAAGCCAACTCGTATGTGTGATGGATGAATCGTACGGGTGAGTCAACAGCAGGGGTATATAAAGTCTTATGTTCTTCATTTTTAGGTTAAGCCTCTCATTTGTTACACACACTCAGATCTGGTGAGCTCCTCCGATTCTCTCTCAACCCAAATCACCCAGGTGGTGAATAATAGCTCTAGGTGTTGATCTAATCACACTTGATTTAGTTGTGGTATGACTAAATTAATCACAAAAAGCTTAACCTATTCACTAGAGGGTTTGATTCACTTATTCCGTCATTGTGTGAGTTAAATCTGTTGATTTCTAAGTTCCTAGTCATGTTTCATCACCTTCTATTCTTTCCCCCTCAACTCATATTTTAAAGTATTCATCAATATGCTCCATCCAGTTCTGATTCTCGATATACTTATAACTTTCATATCGGTCATTCTTCTTTTTCATCTACCGCCGGAAGAATCTATTTACTTCTACTATACTCTTGGGTTTATAGTGTTTCTAGTTCTCCCGTGTCTTTATATTGCTATATGCATCGATATATATGGTTTATAATTTTTGGTTTGTCGTTGGGCTTTATATCTTCCCTTATATTTCAAAGTCTCTGTTTCTATCTTCTATAATCATTGTCATCCATAGTTAATGCTCTCTTTTATTTGCTGCAATTTATACCCCAATTTCTATTTCGGAGTTTTGTCCTTTCGTTTCTTCTTCTTGCGATTAAGCACCGCTTGTAATGGTCCAGAATTCACAAATATGATTTTCGGAATGAACATTGTTAATGTTCTAGGAAGGAAATTGTGATGGCACGATCTTGACTTGTCAAATTACTAGAATACCTTGGAAAAGGCCGAATCATCAAGAAATATTTTCTTGATATTTTAGAGGTTAAATAGAATACAAGAGTCGTATAACATGGCACATGATGATGTTATGATCTGTGAATCATCACGTTCCATTTAGAAACTCAGCATGAATTACTGTAATATAATCACGTTGATCAAGTGTCATTATATTATACTAACTCATGCTTCAGTTTCCAACACTACTTCAAAAACATTCATATTTTAAACTCAAAGGTTTACAGAGTATAGGAACTAAACAGTTTCCTTTTTGATGTAATACAGATAGCGCAAAGAGATAAATGATTCCAGATAAGAATAGTTATGAAAATATCTTCAGAAATATGGAGGATATTTATAATGAAAGATACGATGATATCTTAGAATTTCTAATATCAGAGGATGATGAAGAATATTGTCTGTAAGGGTTTAGTGTCAGGAGCAAGGTATTCGTTAATGACTTCAGCAGACACTGAATCATTTGGATTCTTTGAAGGCAGGTTCAGTCTTTGTGATTTGTCCACAGCCTCCTTCATACTTTGCTCAATCCGTTTTCCAGTTCCAAAACTTCTCTATTTCTGAGCTTTGTTAATACACTAATCTTTATCATCAAAATTTTTACTGCTAAGGTCGTTTACAGTTTTTTTGTTGCTTCATCAGCATTTCGAGAACTAGTTCGCGGTTCAGAGTGTTTTTCAGAAACTTCACATTCGAAGTATGTAAGCCTTGGAAATAGACGTTATGTATAACTGTTGGCGTCAACATGCTGTGAGATTTCAAAATACTGATTGCTAACTCCCAATGATTCGTATGACAATTCTCGTTACAAGAGGCAGATGAGTAAATGATGAGGTTTCGATAAATATAAAGATTCTTCAGAATGCCCAAGATCAGTGAAGTTGTTGGTAAGCTTATTGCTAATGTGGTGGAATATGAAAGGTTCTCCGGTAACAAAAGGGTAATCACATATATCAAAATTATGATAAGGCTACTCCGAATGAAAAAATCGAAGTTGTCTTGCTGGAGCTGTGATATAATTTGCTACTTTGCAAAGGAATTGCAAGGTTATTTTTGCTAATAAATGCCAAAAGATCTGACACAGATATGTGTTGAATTATGACTTTGGTTTCGAGAGCTTTTTAAGTACATAACTGTGGGTAATATGTGGTTGGATCATCATCTCGATTGCTCATTATTTGAAGTGTCTTCAGCGATTTTCGAAGGGTTTGAACATAGATTGTAATCGTTTGTATACATTTGATGTTCTAACACACTTTTGAAGTCAAAGTATAGCTTTGAAAGATGTAGGAATCTAAAAGTAATGGTACCGGTTATATCTCGAATTGAATTCTGAGATTTTAAAATCAGAATACGTAATTGGGTTTGAATGAGTATGGTTGTTTTGATTTCTATGAAAGAATGTATATTATTGTGAAAGTAGGAAGTATAATTGATAATTTGCTTAATCTGATTCGAAGAATGTAACATATTAATTGTGAATTTATATATATCTCTCGGGTATTACCTACCCGTTAAAAAATTTTCACAATTAATATTTTGTACATAAGATTTTTATTACAGTCTTTATGAAAATATATATGTATATATTCTCCTCAGATGTAACATAGATTTTAATGAGTTAATACTAAATTAAACTCATTCGATTTACGGTTGGAACTAGAATTGAATAATTCCATGAAGGTTTAGAGGTTACATAAGTATTTCTTCAATAATATTGAAATTATGAATCAATACTTCGTTATTTGTTGAGATGTGATGTTGGTTTTCGTTAAATTCTTGTGAACTTCGCAAAGTACGAATGATGTTATCTGAAAAGTTTCGGTTACATCAATGATGAAGTGTAAAATCAAATATATACTTGATTTATTAGGAATTGGAATTTGTTGAATTGAGACAGAGATTGTAGTTAACGATGGTTAAGTCACGGGTGAGGGACGTACATTATTGCATATTTGTAATATGAATTAACTGAGTAGTTAAGATTCACACACAATAGCTTAGCACGGAAAGATTTATTTTTTTATTTCAAAATATATAAATATATATATATATATATATATATATATATATATATATATATATATATATATATATATATATATATATATATATATATATATATAAAATATATATATAATTTCTTCAGAGGGAATGAGTTAATTCTTCATAACCTGTTGATACAATATACACGTTATTGATTCGTAATGATGTCCACAGTGATTCTTGAACTGACGGAGTTTGTGATGTTATAGGTGTTGTTGATTCTGATGTTGACTGTACTGACGATGCTGGTGACGTTGACGGTACTGTTGATGCTGTTGGTAAAACAAGTTTAACTTGTTAATCACACACCATTTTTGTCAGGGTTTCTACTCTTCCTTCTATCATTTTGGTTCGCTTAACTGATTTATGGTTAGGGCTAGATTAGATAATCTCTAAGACTTTAGAGATTATATAATCGCCGCGGAATGTTTCTCCAATGAAGTTATGAATTAATACTTCGTCAGTTATTGTTGTTGGTACTCCTTGGTATCTATGGTGCGTATGACGTTGATGCTCATGGGACAGATTGTGAAGTTGAGGTTTACAACGCGGTTGTGGTTGGAGGTGGTAATGGTACTGTTGGCGTTGATGATGGTGGTACTGGTTATGCTGCTGGTGCTGCTGCTGGTGTTTGTAATCTCTGCACCATATTCTCCAAAGCCACTACCCGAGCGCGAAGTTCGTTGACTTCTTCTATTATTCCAGGATGATTGTCGGTCGGAACGAACGGATAAATAAAATCTAGAATTTGATGTAGTATATAATCGTGACGAGATACCCTGGAAATGAGAGAGAAAATGGTGTCTTGAACAGGTTCGCCGGTAAGTGCTTCAGGTTCTTCGCCAAGAGGGCAATGTGGTGGATGGAAAGGATCGCCTTCTTCTTGTTTCCAATGATTGAGGAGGCTACGAACCCATCCCCAATTCATCCAGAATAGGTGATGACTGATTGGTTGATCCATTCCGGTCACACTGCTTTCGGAGCTTGAGTGAGATTCCATTTCGGAATCCGAGTGACTTGAACTGATGACAAATTCCATTTCGTACGATTGGATGAAGGATTTTCGATATAAAAATGATTTTTCGGCTATCGGGTGGTATTCTATTTACATAGGATATCTATATATAGAGATCAAAAGATTTCATAGATTACGGAGGAATTTGCGGGGTATGTCAGGTAAAGTTTAAAGTAACAGATACGATAAGATATGATTTAGCAGATACGCTAAGATATGAAGTTTGTCTATACACTACTCATGCAATTAATGTAGCAAGGCGTGTCTAGACTAATAATGATAAGCAGGTAATTTCCTATGGATGATAAGCAGATGATTTCCGACTAGAAATGATAAGCAAAACTTTTGACATGCAGACACGGTCGAAGTCCAGACTCACTAATGCATCCTAACGACTTATCAGTTAGACACACTAATGCAGACCTGGTTCGCTAAGACTACCGCTCTGATACCAACTGAAAGGACCCGTTCATATACATTATAAACGATTCACAATAGTTGATTACATTGCGAGGTATTTGACCTCTATATGATATATTTTACAAACATTGCATTCGTTTTTAAAAGACAATATTTCTTTACATCAAAAATTGACAGGCATGCATACCATTTCATAATATCCACTATCCAACTATAAATTGATTTAATAATAATCTTTGATGAACTCAATGACTCGAATGCAACGTTCTTCGAAGTATGCTATGAAAGACTCCAAGTAATATCTTTAAAATGAGCAAATGCACAGCGAAAGATTTCTTTAACACCTGAGAATAAACATGCTTTAAAGTGTCAACCAAAAGGTTGGTGAGTTCATTAGTTTATCATAATCATTTATTTCCATCATTTTAATAGACCACAAGAATTTCATTTCCAGTTCTCATAAATATACGTCCCATGCATAGAGACAAAAAATAATCATTCATATGGTGAACACCTGGTAACCGACATTAACTAGATACATATAAGAATATCCCCTATCATTCCGGGATCCTCCTTCGGACATGATATAATTTCGAAGTACTAAAGCATCCGGTACTTTGGATGGGGTTTGTTAGACCCAATAGATCTATCTTTAGGATTCGCGTCAATTAGGGTGTCTGTTCCCTAATTCTTAGATTACCAGACTTTAATAAAAAGGGGCATATTCGATTTCGATAATTCAACCATAGAATGTAGTTTCAATTACTTGTGTCTATTTCGTCAAACATTTATAAAAGCGCATGTATTCTCAGTCCCAAAAATATAAAGGGTAAAAAGGCAAATGAAACTCACCATACTGTATTTCGTAGTAAAAATACATATAACGTCATTGAACAAGTGCAAGGTTGGCCTCGAATTCACGAACCTAAATTAATTATATATAATTATGTGTTGGTCAATATTTGTCTAACAAATTAGGCCAAGTCATAGTGTACCACAATCCTAATGCTCGAGACTAATATGCAAAAGTCAACAAAAGTAAATTTGACTCAAAATAATTTCCAAAATCTATACATGATTAATATATAGTTTAAATATCGTCGTTTTATATTGTTAAATATTTTTAAAAGATTTATTAGAGTAAATAATATAATTTATTTATTAATAAATAAAATTTTATATTAAATTTATATAATATAATATACTTTTATATATATTAAGTAATAAAATTTATAGGGTTCATTTAATATCATAAAGATAATATGATAGGTATTATTAAAGTAAGTTATTACACGTAGTAAAATATGTTTGTATCACATATTTATTTGATAAAATAATATCTATAATGATAGTAAGTAAAAGTTGTATTATTTTGTAATAATAATAATTATTATAAAAATATCAATATTTATAATTACTAAGATGACATTATGATAAAACGATAATTCTAATTATGATAACTTTAATATTTACGATAATTTTTAATATTATCTTTAAAATAATAATTCTATTTAAAATAATAATAATAATAATGATATTTTATAGTAACAATGACATTTCTATTAAAATGATATTTTTTGTTAAAATGATAGTTTTAATACTAACGATATTTTTAATAATAATAGTAATGATAAAAATAATAAGAACGATAATTTTATCTAAATCAATATCTTATAATATTTTAATTTCATCATGATACTCTTACTCATTATTTCCTAATCGTTTCGTTTAATAGCTTTTAATCGTCTTTTATATCGTGTTCATAATAATGATAATAATAGTAATCAAAATAATTAGGTGTTACAAATATTTGTTTTAATTACACTAATATTAATAATGATAGTTACTATAACATTTTTAACGATAATACTAATAATTATCTTAATGATAATATAGTAATAATAATAATAACAATGACAATATCCATTTTTAAATAATGATATATATATTAATAATGATAATAAAAATAATAATAATAATAATAATAATAATAATAATAATAATAATAATAATAATAATAATAATAATAATAATAATAATAATAATAATAATAATTGGATAATAATAATAATAATACTAATTATAACTTTAACAATAATAACGATAGTAATAATAAAAAAAAATAACAATTTTTAATGATAAATCCATTTTATTGATAAAGATAATAATAATGATAATAATAAGATAAAACTAGAACGACGATAAAAACGACGATAATAATCATTTTTAATAAAAATGTAGAAAATTCAATTGATTATAACTTCTAATCCGTTCATCGAAACCATTCGATATCTAAAGGAAAAGTCCTTAATTTTTCGCTAGCTTTCCAAGGACATGCATATCTTATACCTTATCTCAACTGCAAGTGTAACTAATTCAATATTCAACCTAACCTGTCTAAGGGCAATATCAAAAGTACAAGCATGCATAATCCTAAATACTCGAGCACTAGTCAGGGATACACTATTAGTATGTAAAAGTTAAATTATGAGTACTCACGTATCAATATTGAGATTCAATATTGCAGGAAAGGTACGTAGATGCAACGGAAATGATAAACACTATATTGACCTCACGAGCATACCCATGAACCATACTCAATCACCTCCATAGCTATAACCCATAATTTCCTTAATCCTATCCTACTCGAAAAACAATTTCGAAATCACTCGGACAGCACTCCGTCGTAATATTTTATGTATACTAATAATATCTTGAAATAATACGGAGTAAATATATATATGTAAATCGATTGAGAGAGTTTTGAGAAAAATATTTTCAAGTTTCTATGAAATAATGAAACCTATTGAATTCTATTTATAATAGATTTTTGAATTATTAAAGTGAATTATTAAAGTATGAATTATTAAAGTGAATTATTAAAGTATGAATTATTAAAGTGAATTATTAAAGTATGAATTATTAAAGTGAATTATTAAAGTATGAATTATTAAAGTGAATTATTAAAGTATGAATTATTAAAGTGAATTATTAAAGTTAAAATAAAGTAAAAATAAAGTAAAGGTAAAGTTTAAGTATAGTAAAAGTATAAAACTATGTACGTATAATACGCGTATAAATATATATAATATTAATTTAAATCGTTATATATATTTAATAAAATAAAATATAAATATCGTTATCTTTATCATACTAGTTAAGTAATGAGTTGTCAAAAGTGGTTCTAGATATTTATAAAAGTTATATACGTTTTAATAATAAAGTTCTTTTTAAACTGAAAACGTTTTTGTACGTTTGAAACTAAATAGATCAATCGAGTCTTTATGAGATTCAATCTTCCACTATCCTTTGTCTAGTTCTCAATGATTGATAATTTATTCTTATTTATAAATCACTTTACCATTTTTCGAATATTGTTAAAACGGAAAGATTTCTCAAATCAACGTGGGCCTTTCAACAGAGACTTGTAATCATAATTCAATATATCTGATAATTCAATCATTTGATCTTATCTTCTAATTCCATTGATAAATATTTTGAAACAGATACAATCATATAAAGTATTTAATCTAATATTTTGTTTACGTTTCAAGTTATAATATATATACACATATACATATATAATCATATTCGTTTAATGGTTCGTGAATCGTTGGAACATGGTCGAGGTTGAATGAATGTATGAACGTAGTTTAAAATTCTTGCAATTTAACTTAACAAATATTGCTTATCGTGTCGGAAACATATAAAGATTAAAGTTTAAATTTGGTTGGAAATTTCTGGGTTGTCACAGTACCTACCCGTTAAAGAAATTTCGTCCCGAAATTTGAGTGGAAAGGTCGTGAATGATAATAAGTATGTTTTCATGATGCATACGGGCTAAAAATTAGAGTTTTATCATCAGCGAATAATTTGGATAAACAATCCATTTATATGAAGAGTACGAATGAAGCTAACATAGAAGAGTGAAATGAGTAAGTGTAGATTCATCTTATCATTTGACGTAGATATGATTGATTCCCAGATTTCAAGGGATTTGAAGAAAATCTTCTTAATAAGATTTGACTCTCCGGTAATCAAGGGAATTAGGATCCGCTTTAAATGCGATCGTCCATTTTAATTGTTCTGTAGGAGATTTTCTTATAAATTCACCTCCTTCATTTCCTTACAACTCACACCTTCTGTTGATGCATTTTATGCAGTTCCTAGACATCTACCCACGTCCATTGCAGGTACAACAGTTTACAGGCCACCATGATCGTTCGTTATTATCCTATCCGTGTTTGTATGTGGTTACAGCAACTGCAGGAATGAGATGTGGATGTTTGACTATGTTAGACTTAGTCAGACGTCCGAGTGAAGCCTCACTCGTACGGCTGACAGGCTCATACGCACGGTTGATGCTGAGCTAAGTCACAATTACAACCTAAATGAGAAGACACGAGTGAGTGATCACCCGTACGGCTGATGAAGCCAACTCGTATGTGTGATGGATGAATCGTACGGGTGAGTCAACCGCAGGGGTATATAAAGTCTTATGTTCTTCATTTTTAGGTTAAGCCTCTCATTTGTTACACACACTCAGATCTGGTGAGCTCCTCCGATTCTCTCTCAACCCAAATCACCCAGGTGGTGAATAATAGCTCTAGGTGTTGATCTAATCACACTTGATTTAGTTGTGGTATGACTAAATTAATCACAAAATGCTTAACCTATTCACTAGAGGGTTTGATTCACTTATTCCGTCATTGTGTGAGTTAAATCTGTTGATTTCTAAGTTCCTAGTCATGTTTCATCACCTTCTATTCTTTCCCCCTCAACTCATATTTTAAAGTATTCATCAATATGCTCCATCCAGTTCTGATTCTCGATATACTTATAACTTTCATATCGGTCATTCTTCTTTTTCATCTACCGCCGGAAGAATCTATTTACTTCTACTATACTCTTGGGTTTATAGTGTTTCTAGTTCTCCCGTGTCTTTATATTGCTATATGCATCGATATATATGGTTTATAATTTTTGGTTTGTCGTTGGGCTTTATATCTTCCCTTATATTTCAAAGTCTCTGTTTCTATCTTCTATAATCATTGTCATCCATAGTTAATGCTCTCTTTTATTTGCTGCAATTTATACCCCAATTTCTATTTCGGAGTTTTGTCCTTTCGTTTCTTCTTCTTGCGATTAAGCACCGCTTGTAATGGTCCAGAATTCACAAATATGATTTTCGGAATGAACATTGTTAATGTTCTAGGAAGGAAATTGTGATGGCACGATCTTGACTTGTCAAATTACTAGAATACCTTGGAAAAGGCCGAATCATCAAGAAATATTTTCTTGATATTTTAGAGGTTAAATAGAATACAAGAGTCGTATAACATGGCACATGATGATGTTATGATCTGTGAATCATCACGTTCCATTTAGAAACTCAGCATGAATTACTGTAATATAATCACGTTGATCAAGTGTCATTATATTATACTAACTCATGCTTCAGTTTCCAACACTACTTCAAAAACATTCATATTTTAAACTCAAAGGTTTACAGAGTATAGGAACTAAACAGTTTCCTTTTTGATGTAATACAGATAGCGCAAAGAGATAAATGATTCCAGATAAGAATAGTTATGAAAATATCTTCAGAAATATGGAGGATATTTATAATGAAAGATACGATGATATCTTAGAATTTCTAATATCAGAGGATGATGAAGAATATTGTCTGTAAGGGTTTAGTGTCAGGAGCAAGGTATTCGTTAATGACTTCAGCAGACACTGAATCATTTGGATTCTTTGAAGGCAGGTTCAGTCTTTGTGATTTGTCCACAGCCTCCTTCATACTTTGCTCAATCCGTTTTCCAGTTCCAAAACTTCTCTATTTCTGAGCTTTGTTAATACACTAATCTTTATCATCAAAATTTTTACTGCTAAGGTCGTTTACAGTTTTTTTGTTGCTTCATCAGCATTTCGAGAACTAGTTCGCGGTTCAGAGTGTTTTTCAGAAACTTCACATTCGAAGTATGTAAGCCTTGGAAATAGACGTTATGTATAACTGTTGGCGTCAACATGCTGTGAGATTTCAAAATACTGATTGCTAACTCCCAATGATTCGTATGACAATTCTCGTTACAAGAGGCAGATGAGTAAATGATGAGGTTTCGATAAATATAAAGATTCTTCAGAATGCCCAAGATCAGTGAAGTTGTTGGTAAGCTTATTGCTAATGTGGTGGAATATGAAAGGTTCTCCGGTAACAAAAGGGTAATCACATATATCAAAATTATGATAAGGCTACTCCGAATGAAAAAATCGAAGTTGTCTTGCTGGAGCTGTGATATAATTTGCTACTTTGCAAAGGAATTGCAAGGTTATTTTTGCTAATAAATGCCAAAAGATCTGACACAGATATGTGTTGAATTATGACTTTGGTTTCGAGAGCTTTTTAAGTACATAACTGTGGGTAATATGTGGTTGGATCATCATCTCGATTGCTCATTATTTGAAGTGTCTTCAGCGATTTTCGAAGGGTTTGAACATAGATTGTAATCGTTTGTATACATTTGATGTTCTAACACACTTTTGAAGTCAAAGTATAGCTTTGAAAGATGTAGGAATCTAAAAGTAATGGTACCGGTTATATCTCGAATTGAATTCTGAGATTTTAAAATCAGAATACGTAATTGGGTTTGAATGAGTATGGTTGTTTTGATTTCTATGAAAGAATGTATATTATTGTGAAAGTAGGAAGTATAATTGATAATTTGCTTAATCTGATTCGAAGAATGTAACATATTAATTGTGAATTTATATATATCTCTCGGGTATTACCTACCCGTTAAAAAATTTTCACAATTAATATTTTGTACATAAGATTTTTATTACAGTCTTTATGAAAATATATATGTATATATTCTCCTCAGATGTAACATAGATTTTAATGAGTTAATACTAAATTAAACTCATTCGATTTACGGTTGGAACTAGAATTGAATAATTCCATGAAGGTTTAGAGGTTACATAAGTATTTCTTCAATAATATTGAAATTATGAATCAATACTTCGTTATTTGTTGAGATGTGATGTTGGTTTTCGTTAAATTCTTGTGAACTTCGCAAAGTACGAATGATGTTATCTGAAAAGTTTCGGTTACATCAATGATGAAGTGTAAAATCAAATATATACTTGATTTATTAGGAATTGGAATTTGTTGAATTGAGACAGAGATTGTAGTTAACGATGGTTAAGTCACGGGTGAGGGACGTACATTATTGCATATTTGTAATATGAATTAACTGAGTAGTTAAGATTCACACACAATAGCTTAGCACGGAAAGATTTATTTTTTTATTTCAAAATATATATATATATATATATATATATATATATATATATATATATATATATATATATATATATATATATATATATATAAAATATATATATAATTTCTTCAGAGGGAATGAGTTAATTCTTCATAACCTGTTGATACAATATACACGTTATTGATTCGTAATGATGTCCACAGTGATTCTTGAACTGACGGAGTTTGTGATGTTATAGGTGTTGTTGATTCTGATGTTGACTGTACTGACGATGCTGGTGACGTTGACGGTACTGTTGATGCTGTTGGTAAAACAAGTTTAACTTGTTAATCACACACCATTTTTGTCAGGGTTTCTACTCTTCCTTCTATCATTTTGGTTCGCTTAACTAATTTATGGTTAGGGCTAGATTAGATAATCTCTAAGACTTTAGAGATTATATAATCGCCGCGGAATGTTTCTCCAATGAAGTTATGAATTAATACTTCGTCAGTTATTGTTGTTGGTACTCCTTGGTATCTATGGTGCGTATGACGTTGATGCTCATGGGACAGATTGTGAAGTTGAGGTTTACAACGCGGTTGTGGTTGGAGGTGGTAATGGTACTGTTGGCGTTGATGATGGTGGTACTGGTTATGCTGCTGGTGCTGCTGCTGGTGTTTGTAATCTCTGCACCATATTCTCCAAAGCCACTACCCGAGCGCGAAGTTCGTTGACTTCTTCTGTTATTCCAGGATGATTGTCGGTCGGAACGAACGGATAAATAAAATCTAGAATTTGATGTAGTATATAATCGTGACGAGATACCCTGGAAATGAGAGAGAAAATGGTGTCTTGAACAGGTTCGCCGGTAAGTGCTTCAGGTTCTTCGCCAAGAGGGCAATGTGGTGGATGGAAAGGATCGCCTTCTTCTTGTTTCCAATGATTGAGGAGGCTACGAACCCATCCCCAATTCATCCAGAATAGGTGATGACTGATTGGTTGATCCATTCCGGTCACACTGCTTTCGGAGCTTGAGTGAGATTCCATTTCGGAATCCGAGTGACTTGAACTGATGACAAATTCCATTTCGTACGATTGGATAAAGGATTTTCGATATAAAAATGATTTTTCGGCTATCGGGTGGTATTCTATTTACATAGGATATCTATATATAGAGATCAAAAGATTTCATAGATTACGGAGGAATTTGCGGGGTATGTCAGGTAAAGTTTAAAGTAACAGATACGATAAGATATGATTTAGCAGATACGCTAAGATATGAAGTTTGTCTATACACTACTCATGCAATTAATGTAGCAAGGCGTGTCTAGACTAATAATGATAAGCAGGTAATTTCCTGTGGATGATAAGCAGATGATTTCCGACTAGAAATGATAAGCAAAACTTTTGACATGCAGACACGGTCGAAGTCCAGACTCACTAATGCATCCTAACGACTTATCAGTTAGACACACTAATGCAGACCTGGTTCGCTAAGACTACCGCTCTGATACCAACTGAAAGGACCCGTTCATATACATTATAAACGATTCACAATAGTTGATTACATTGCGAGGTATTTGACCTCTATATGATATATTTTACAAACATTGCATTCGTTTTTAAAAGACAATATTTCTTTACATCAAAAATTGACAGGCATGCATACCATTTCATAATATCCACTATCCAACTATAAATTGATTTAATAATAATCTTTGATGAACTCAATGACTCGAATGCAACGTTCTTCGAAGTATGCTATGAAAGACTCCAAGTAATATCTTTAAAATGAGCAAATGCACAGCGAAAGATTTCTTTAACACCTGAGAATAAACATGCTTTAAAGTGTCAACCAAAAGGTTGGTGAGTTCATTAGTTTATCATAATCATTTATTTCCATCATTTTAATAGACCACAAGAATTTCATTTCCAGTTCTCATAAATATACGTCCCATGCATAGAGACAAAAAATAATCATTCATATGGTGAACACCTGGTAACCGACATTAACTAGATACATATAAGAATATCCCCTATCATTCCGGGATCCTCCTTCGGACATGATATAATTTCGAAGTACTAAAGCATCCGGTACTTTGGATGGGGTCTGTTAGACCCAATAGATCTATCTTTAGGATTCGCGTCAATTAGGGTGTCTGTTCCCTAATTCTTAGATTACCAGACTTTAATAAAAAGGGGCATATTCGATTTCGATAATTCAACCATAGAATGTAGTTTCAATTACTTGTGTCTATTTCGTCAAACATTTATAAAAGCGCATGTATTCTCAGTCCCAAAAATATAAAGGGTAAAAAGGCAAATGAAACTCACCATACTGTATTTCGTAGTAAAAATACATATAACGTCATTGAACAAGTGCAAGGTTGGCCTCGAATTCACGAACCTAAATTAATTATATATAATTATGTGTTGGTCAATATTTGTCTAACAAATTAGGCCAAGTCATAGTATACCACAATCCTAATGCTCGAGACTAATATGCAAAAGTCAACAAAAGTAAATTTGACTCAAAATAATTTCCAAAATCTATACATGATTAATATATAGTTTAAATATCGTCGTTTTATATTGTTAAATATTTTTAAAAGATTTATTAGAGTAAATAATATAATTTATTTATTAATAAATAAAATTTTATATTAAATTTATATAATATAATATACTTTTATATATATTAAGTAATAAAATTTATAGGGTTCATTTAATATCATAAAGATAATATGATAGGTATTATTAAAGTAAGTTATTACACGTAGTAAAATATGTTTGTATCACATATTTATTTGATAAAATAATATCTATAATGATAGTAAGTAAAAGTTGTATTATTTTGTAATAATAATAATTATTATAAAAATATCAATATTTATAATTACTAAGATGACATTATGATAAAACGATAATTCTAATTATGATAACTTTAATATTTACGATAATTTTTAATATTATCTTTAAAATAATAATTCTATTTAAAATAATAATAATAATGATATTTTATAGTAACAATGACATTTCTATTAAAATGATATTTTTTGTTAAAATGATAGTTTTAATACTAACGATATTTTTAATAATAATAGTAATGATAAAAATAATAAGAACGATAATTTTATCTAAATCAATATCTTATAATATTTTAATTTCATCATGATACTCTTACTCATTATTTCCTAATCGTTTCGTTTAATAGCTTTTAATCGTCTTTTATATCGTGTTCATAATAATGATAATAATAGTAATCAAAATAATTAGGTGTTACAAATATTTGTTTTAATTACACTAATATTAATAATGATAGTTACTATAACATTTTTAACGATAATACTAATAATTATCTTAATGATAATATAGTAATAATAATAATAACAATGACAATATCCATTTTTAAATAATGATATATATATTAATAATGATAATAAAAATAATAATAATAATAATAATAATAATAATAATAATAATAATAATAATAATAATAATAATAATAATAATAATAATTGGATAATAATAATAATAATACTAATTATAACTTTAACAATAATAACGATAGTAATAATAAAAAAAATAACAATTTTTAATGATAAATCCATTTTATTGATAAAGATAATAATAATGATAATAATAAGATAAAACTAGAACGACGATAAAAACGACGATAATAATCATTTTTAATAAAAATGTAGAAAATTCAATTGATTATAACTTCTAATCCGTTCATCGAAACCATTCGATATCTAAAGGAAAAGTCCTTAATTTTTCGCTAGCTTTCCAAGGACATGCATATCTTATACCTTATCTCAACTGCAAGTGTAACTAATTCAATATTCAACCTAACCTGTCTAAGGGCAATATCAAAAGTACAAGCATGCATAATCCTAAATACTCGAGCACTAGTCAGGGATACACTATTAGTATGTAAAAGTTAAATTATGAGTACTCACGTATCAATATTGAGATTCAATATTGCAGGAAAGGTACGTAGATGCAACGGAAATGATAAACACTATATTGACCTCACGAGCATACCCATGAACCATACTCAATCACCTCCATAGCTATAACCCATAATTTCCTTAATCCTATCCTACTCGAAAAACAATTTCGAAATCACTCGGACAGCACTCCGTCGTAATATTTTATGTATACTAATAATATCTTGAAATAATACGGAGTAAATATATATATGTAAATCGATTGAGAGAGTTTTGAGAAAAATATTTTCAAGTTTCTATGAAATAATGAAACCTATTGAATTCTATTTATAATAGATTTTTGAATTATTAAAGTGAATTATTAAAGTATGAATTATTAAAGTGAATTATTAAAGTATGAATTATTAAAGTGAATTATTAAAGTGAATTATTAAAGTATGAATTATTAAAGTGAATTATTAAAGTATGAATTATTAAAGTGAATTATTAAAGTTAAAGTAAAGTAAAAATAAAGTAAAGGTAAAGTTTAAGTATAGTAAAAGTATAAAACTATGTACGTATAATACGCGTATAAATATATATAATATTAATTTAAATCGTTATATATATTTAATAAAATAAAATATAAATATCGTTATCTTTATCATACTAGTTAAGTAATGAGTTGTCAAAAGTGGTTCTAGATATTTATAAAAGTTATATACGTTTTAATAATAAAGTTCTTTTTAAACTGAAAACGTTTTTGTACGTTTGAAACTAAATAGATCAATCGAGTCTTTATGAGATTCAATCTTCCACTATCCTTTGTCTAGTTCTCAATGATTGATAATTTATTCTTATTTATAAATCACTTTACCATTTTTCGAATATTGTTAAAACGGAAAGATTTCTCAAATCAACGTGGGCCTTTCAACAGAGACTTGTAATCATAATTCAATATATCTGATAATTCAATCATTTGATCTTATCTTCTAATTCCATTGATAAATATTTTGAAACAGATACAATCATATAAAGTATTTAATCTAATATTTTGTTTACGTTTCAAGTTATAATATATATACACATATACATATATAATCATATTCGTTTAATGGTTCGTGAATCGTTGGAACATGGTCGAGGTTGAATGAATGTATGAACGTAGTTTAAAATTCTTGCAATTTAACTTAACAAATATTGCTTATCGTGTCGGAAACATATAAAGATTAAAGTTTAAATTTGGTTGGAAATTTCTGGGTTGTCACACTACGAATGTGGACAGACGGGCCATTTCAGAAATGCATGCCCCAACAAGCGAAAAGATGGCGGGCCACCCCGTGGTAGAGCTTTTAATGTTAATGCAAGGGATGCACGCGATAACCCCGACTTGGTGACAGGTATATTCAAAATCAACAATCTTTTAGCTTCTGTCTTGTTTGATACTGGTGCGGATAGAAGTTATGTATGTAGACATTTTTGCGATAAGATTAATTGGTCATTAGTCCCGTTAAAAGAAAGTATGCTTGTCGAGGTCGCCAATGGAAAACTTGAAAAGGTTGACCATATTAGTCGTGGAGCTATTATCAACATAGCCGGTGCAGATTTCGAAATTGACTTGATACCTATGAAACTGGGAAGTTTTGACGTGATCGTCGGTATGGATTGGTTGAGCAAGATAAGGGCCGATATTATTTGTGGAGATAAAGCACTTCGCATACCACAAGGAGATGGCGAACCACTGATCATCTATGGAGAGAGATGTACCTCGAAGTTTAACCTCATTAGTTGCGTGAAAGCATAAAATATTATGAAGAAGGGACGTTTTGCTGTCCTAGCACATGTGAAAGCGGTAGAAACTGAGGTGAAGAGCGTGAATGACGTTCAAATCGTAAACGAATTTTCCGATGTCTTCCCAGAGGAATTGCCTGGATTGCCGCCGCAGAGAGCCGTAGAGTTTCAGATTGATTTAGTGCCAGGAGCTGCACCTGTAGATCGCGCACCTTATAGACTCGCACCTTCTGAGATGCAAGAATTACAGAGTCAACTACAAGAGCTACTTGATCAAGGGTTTATCCAACCAAGTTTCTCGCCTTGGGGTGCACCGATTCTGTTTGTGAAGAAGAAGGATGGATCCTTCCGTATGTGTATCAACTACCGTGAACTCAACAAATTGACAATCAAGAATCGGTATCCTCTTCCACGAATTGACGACCTTTTTGATCAACTACAAGGATCGAGTGTCTACTCAAAGATCGATTTGCGATCCGGTTATCACCAGTTGAAGGTGAAGTAAAGTGACGTGATGAAGACTGCATTTAGAACTCGTTATGGTCATTATGAGTTTCTCGTGATGCCATTCGGATTGACCAATGAACCTGCCGTGTTCATGGACCTCATGAATCGTGTCTGCAAGCCGTACCTGGATAAGTTTGTTATCGTCTTCATAGATGATATCCTCATCTACTCTAAGAGCGAAGAAGAACATGAGCAACACCTTCGATTAGTGCTTGAACTCTTAAGACAAGAGCAACTTTACGCCAAATTCTCCAAGTGCGAATTTTGGTTGAAGGAAGTCCAGTTTCTGGGTCACGTGGTGAGCGACCAGGGTATCAAAGTTGATCCCGCCAAGATTGAAGCCATCAACAAGTGGGAGACCCCCACTACTCCGACGCATATTCGCCAATTCCTAGGTCTCGCCGGTTACTACTGAAGATTCATCGAAGGATTTTCTCTGATTGCGCGTCCTTTGACCGCGCTGACTCACAAGGGCAAGAAGTTCATTTGGGAACCCGCACACGAATTAGCATTTCAAACTTTGAAGAAGAAGTTAACCACCGCACCTATCCTATTGCTTCCCGAAGGCAGTGACGACTTTGTTGTTTATTGTGATGCATCGAAGAGTGGTTTTGGTTGTGTACTGATGCAACGATCAAAGGTTAGTGCCTATGCCTCCCACCAATTGAAGATTCATGAGCGGAACTACACTACTCACGATCTTGAACTTGGAGCCGTTGTCTTTGCGCTCAAATTGTGGAGACACTATTTGTATGGAACTAAGAGCACTATCTTCACCGACCACAAGAGCCTCCAGCACATCTTTGATCAAAAGCAACTGAATATGAGACAGCGTCGATGGATCGAGACGCTCAACGACTACGACTGTGAACTTCGCTATCACCCTGGCAAGGCCAATGTTGTAGCTGACGCTTTAAGCCGAAAGGAGAGGACGACACCTCTTCGTGTTAGGGCTCTGAACATCACCATCTATTCGAACCTCAACAGCCAGATCAGAGTAGCCCAAGAAGAGGCTCTCAAGGAGGAGAATATATCTCATGAACATTTGAACATACTTGTTTCTCGATTCGAGGTTAGGGAGTCTGGACTCCGATGTTATGCCGGAAGAATTTGGGTACCTCTTTATGGAGATCTACGGAACCTTATACTTGATGAAGCACATAAATCGAGATATTCGATTCACCCCGGCGCGGGCAAGATGTACCACGACCTTAAAGAACAGTATTGGTGGCCGAATCTCAAGAAGGACGTTGTAACTTATGTTGGTAAGTGTTTGACTTGCTCAAAGGTTAAAGCTGAGCATCAGAGACCTTCTGGTTTACTTCAACAGCCGGAGATCCCACAATGGAAATGGTAAAGGATCACGATGGATTTCATTACTAAGCTACCAAAGACGGTGGGCGGATACGATACTATTTGGGTTATTGTTGACCGCCTTACCAAATTTGCACACTTTCTAGCGATGAAGGAAACGGATACAATGGAAAGACTTGCTCAATTATACATCAAGGAGGTTGTATCTCGTCACGGTGTACCCTTATCGATCATCTCAGATCGCGATCCCCATTTTGCCTCTAGATTTTGGCGTTCTTTGCAAGAAGCCATGGGAACTCGTCTTGACATGAGTACTACTTATCATCCGCAGACTGACGGGTAAAGTGAACGAACGATTCAGACCTTGGAGGACATGCTGCGTGCATGTGTCATTGATTTCGGAAAGGCCTGGGAAAGGCATTTGCCACTCGCCGAATTCTCGTACAACAACAGTTATCACTCACGCATTAATGCCGCACCTTTCGAGGCATTGTATGGTCGCAAGTGCCGATCTCCTATTTTTTGGGCTGAAGTAGGCGAAAAGCAAATCACCGGACCCGAGGTAGTCCACGAAACGACATAGAAGATTGCTCAGATTCAAGCTAGACTTAAGACTGCCCGTGATCGCCAAAAGAGTTATGCCGATCTTAAACGTAAAGACTTTGAATTCAACGTTGGTGATCGTGTAATGTTGAAGGTTGCACCTTGGAAAGGTGTGATCCATTTTGGAAAACGAGGAAAGTTAAACCCACGCTACATTGGTCCTTTTGAAATCTTGGAACGTGTTGGACTCGTTGCTAACCGTTTGGATCTACCAGCACAATTGAGCTCAGTTCATCCTACCTTCCACGTGTCAAACTTGAAGAAGTGTCTTGCTGCACCTGAACTTATCATACCACTTGAGGAACTTACGATTGACGACAAACTCCACTTCGTGGAAGAACCTGTTGAAATTATGGATCGTGAGATCAAAACTTTGAAACGCAACAAGATTCCGATTGTACGAGTACGATGGAATGCCAAACGAGGACCTGAGTTTACTTGGGAACGAGAGGATCAAATGATATGAAAGTATCCTCACCTTTTCCCGACTCCTCCATCTACCTCAGCTTAAATTTCGGGACGAAATTTTCTTTAACAGGTGGGTAATGTAACGACCCTGGAATTTCCAACGTTTATTTATTAATAATTGTTATTATTAATATGTGTGATTAAACAAATGTATGTTATTACATTTACACGTTGCCATGACTTAACGTACTTGACTTTAATTGCCCGAAACGTCTTTGTGACACCCGGAACTTTCACGAATAATATTTTTAGATATTATTTGCATTCATGATTAAGTTTATTAATCATTTTAATTAACTAAGACTATTAGTTAGTTACTTGGGCTTTAATTGGTTTAACTTGTGATTTATTGAACTTGGGCTTTGTTTAATGTTAATGGACTCATGGTTTTGGGCTTATAAGCCCACCCTACATTTTAAGTGGACTAACTAGCCACTCTTTCACTTGTAAGTATCAATTAGATCATGAACTAGTTAGTTAAAAAAAGACTTGGAATCTAGTTGCACACCTTCCCCATGCATGCACCCTTAATATCCATCTTTTGTAAGCTTTTCATCCAAGTATCCAACAAACAAACTTCTCCCTCCATTTTGCTGCAGCAAAACTGTGAGGTTGAGGGCACCATATGGGGAGTTTTGATTTCATTATTCATCACTTCATTCATTTGCATTTCTCTCTCAAAAACACACACACATACTTGCTTCATTTCTCTCTCAATTCTTTCTACATACTTGTAAGAACATGAAGCTTTTCTTCCTTTCTTTTCTCTTGTAAAACCGTAGCATATGCTACCTATATCATCATCATCATTTGTTGTTGTTTGATTAATTGTTGTTGTTAGTTTATTACATATAATTGTTAGTTGTTCTTTACTAGTTACAAGATCAAACTTACTAGTTTGATTCTTCATAATATCTTGTATTTATCAAGAACATAAGAACATAAACTCACTAGTTTATGATTCTACTTTTATTGTTTCAAAAGTTTGTAAGTTCTTGTGTTGTAACTCATACTTGTAGTTCTTGAAGTAAACTTAAAGTTTACTTTACTTAAAGATCAAACCTTGGTTGAATCTTTAAAAGTATGAACAAACCATGAACCTTTTTCTTGTTTACTTAGTTTATTTAGTTACTTGCACTTTAATTTTATGTTTGTTGGTTATTATTGGTCAAGTGTTACTAGTTAACCTTGATCTCATTAATCTTGAACTAAAGGTTAACTTTGAAATTTCAAGAATACACAAATAAGTTTTCTTTAAAAATAACTTTGTATACTTATGCTTGATCTAGACTTTTGGGTCTTGGATCTTAAAGATCTAACTAATAACTATGTTCTACATCTTAAGATCTTGATTAGTTAGTTTACTTTCAAGTTTGTAACTTGTTATTAGCTTTAAAGTTCATGTATGTGTTAGAACTAAGACTTTGATGTAACTTTGGTTCATCAAACTTCATACAACTCTTAAGTGAGTTGTGCTTCATGTCTTAGACTTGCACTTAGGTTATGATGGTCAAATCTTGGTCAAGATGATGTAGACACATCAATGAGTTGTACACTTGAAGCTATATGCATCAAGGACAAGAAACATGATGAACATCAAGCACCAAGACCACCGGAACTCACCTAAACTTACTGTTTCTGTCCAAACCCTACTGACCTGCTGTTTCTGTAACATACCAGTAGACCTGGGCTGTTCTAACCATGATTTTCAAATAGATCTTTTCGAGTAGATAACTTTTCATATAGGACTCATCTTAATCCGAGTTACGGTTTAGGATTTATGGCCCTCCGATCGTCACTATGTCCTTTAACGTTGTGCAGAAATTTCTGACCTACTCGCACTTAGATCGTCGCCACGGTCAAACCAAGATGAGTTTGCTTCTGTAAATTTTACCACAACTAAAGGACTCATATACGGAGCCATGGCCACTGGTCTCACCTTAATTCAGTAAGGGTAGAGGCCGTGGTGACTGACGGAAGTCAGCCTTTTTTGTAAACTACTTTCATAAACGAAACTTACTTTACGCCTTTTTGTTTGATGATGAATGATGATGACCCTTAAGACCTTATTTACATACTTTTAAACCTATTAAGACGATTTACTGACTTTGTACTATTTGACTTAGGTTGAGGACTTTCGGACCGTTTACTTGCACACCTTTTTTGAACCGACTTTACGACTACATTATCATTGTGAGTTATAGCATTCCCTTTTTACTTTAACTTATTTTGGGAACTGAGAATACATGCTGATTTTATGTTTTACATACTAGGTACGAGTACTTAAACTTATATATGTGTGGGTTATACAACGGCATAAACATTCCCTTTAGCTCGGTAACGTTTAATCATTGGTTTTTGAACCATGAACGCGAATCTTAGATATGGATCCATAAGGTTTGACATCCCCACTCGGGCTAGTAGCGCTAGCATTTAACGAGTGTTTAATACTTCGTAGACATACGCACTTGCCAAGTGTACTTTCAGGGGGTATAAACGTTAAGTTAGTTACCAAGTGCCCACGGTTAACATATACTTTATCATACTGTTTTGAAACGCTCTTTGTAGCACTGAAATCTCGTGGCCTACCTTACATACTGTTATACTTAAACTATAGCTCACCAACCTTTGTGTTGACGTTTTTAAGCATGTTTTTCTCAGGTGCTTGAGGTTAGCTTCCGCTGTGTACTAGTCGTGCTGTAGACACCCGCTGCTTAGAATTGCTATCGCATGAACTACTTTATTTTGCATTCAAACATTAGTACTTTTGAACTATGACTTGTAACAACCGTTGTGGTCACATACACTTATTATTTGCTTCTACTTAGAGATGCATGCTTTTGAATTGTAAAACATTCGATGTTGGTTTAGACATCACGTTATTTATGAATGCAAACTCTTTTTAAAATCGCATATAGTACTTAACCTTGTAATGATCCTGTTTTTGATGATTCGTACACGATGGTTTTGTACGGGGCATCACATATTGTTATATATATATATATATATATATATATATATATATATATATATATATATTGTTTTATTGTCGTGATGTAGCTAACCCTCCGGGTGTAGCTTCTTGGCGTTGTTCACATCGTCGTTGGTGAACTTATGTTTGTTGATGCATATTTTTGCTTGTTGCTTAGTGATCGTACGGTATGCTTAGATTAGCTTGCCTTTACGCTTGGATGCTCCGGTATGCGGTATTTGATTATTTGTGTAGCGTGTCCATTTTATGCATATATATGTATGTAGTATATTTTCACTCACTAAGCGTTAGCTTACCCTCTCGTTGTTTACATTTTTATAGATTTGCTTGGAGACGGTGGCTCGGGTAAGCGTGGGGACTAGTTGTGATAACCCAGGAATTTCCGACTAAATTTAAACTTAATCTTTATATGATTTCGACACGATAAGCAAAGTCTATAATGTTGAGTCTCAGAAACTTTTGAACTTTTTACATGAATGCATTTAACCTTTGACTACTCCCGACGATTCACGAACATTAGTTTGTAAATAAATAGGTATATATAAATATAAATATATGGACATATATTATATTTTGAATCCATAAAGTATACTTTAAACATTAGGAATTAAAAATGTAAAATAATAAATAGAATAAATAAATTTCCATTATACATATATATTATTATGAGTTATATATGAATTCTAATAATAGTTATTAATATATTGTGATATATATTATTTAATAAATATTACTATATAATATAGTGTAAAATAAATAAATTATTTTTAATTACAAGTTAAAATATAAATGATATATCAATAATATTATTATCACTTTCATTATTATTACTAATATTAATATTAATATTGATATTAATATTTGTGTTATTAATATTACTAATTCTAATATGAGATATAAATAAAATTTGATAAGTAAAAGTTATTATATTATTATTATTATAAATATCATTAATAATATTAATACTTCTAATATTATTATTATTATTATTATTATTTCTATTATTAATAATCTGTATTATTAGTATAATTATTATTAATTAGTATTATTATTATTATTAATACTATATTTATATCTATATCTATATTATTTATAAATCACAATCTATTATATGAATTATAATCTATTATAGATTAGTATATTTGATGTCATGAATTATAGGAAGATATATACGATTCTGTTTAGCATAGCTTTCAAACTATTCTTAATTGATTCTTCAATCTATAATTTCGTACAATCCATAAATCAGCCACAGGAACTATCCAAATTCAATTATGGATCGATATCAAAGTTATTTTATATTTATATATTCTTATCTGCTTTACAAAATTTGTTCTTTACTTCCTGGCTCATCTCAAACCACCATTTTCATTATTTCTCCAATCATCACATCCATTGAACTCTCCTCACCAACACCGACACCACAACAGCTGCTACAAAATGAGTTTCCATTTTTACAATCAATCTAATAAACCTTCATACTATTATAAATTCTCCTTCTGTTGGAGGTTAGAATCAAACGAGAAATAGCAGGCATCTACTGTTATGTTTCTTCCTTCTGTTTCTTCTTATTGAACGAGGTCACCTAACTTTCGCCATCACTATTATGCTGCCATTGCAAATTTAAATATCTGATTTCTATTTTTGTTGGAGTCGAATAAATACACTACCACAACTTCACGACTAATATATATATATATATATATATATATATATATATATATATATATATATATATATATATATATATATATATATGTATATATTTTCGGATCAATCAACACAACCACCCAAGACCAAGCCTTTTTGATAATTACATATGCTCTTCTTTTCTTTTTCTCTATTATGGTCGACATTCCACCAGCATGTAACACCACCTCATAAACCACTTGCAAGATTTTTTTTCTTGAATTCTAAAATCCTACTTATAAATAAACCAAGACCTTCGCAAGCAACATCCTTCATCACTTCATTATAGTTATTGCTACTACTGTGCGGTATACTATCTATCTCTACTCAACTCGACAGCCATCACCACAACACTCTCATATGTGTACTATGGTCGTATTTTTTTTTACTTCACTTCTGCTCTCGGATATAAATAAACGTCATTACCTTTTAAGTATTCCTTCTCTCTCGCTTTCTCTATTGCATGGCATATTTTTTTTCTGTTGGCCGACAGTCCTCAAACTTCAACCCCATGATTCATTAGTGGGTATAAAAGGACATGTGGGTGAACTTTTGAATTCAACTAATCAAATAATGATACATGAAAACTGGACCAAAAATATGATATAAATATTATGGTGGGACGAGTTTATAGACATGGCCGACACTTTACATGTTAAGTATCATTTATTTATTTATTTTTATTTTTTTTCTTCAAAGTTGATGTCATGATGTACTAGTGGATTTGTGGGTTAGTGGGACAAGTACTTGAAATGGCCGACCCAAAAGAGTCACCTAGATGACGTTGTAATATATTTTTTTTTATGATGAAGTTATAGAGATGGTGGAAGATGATGGATGATTGATAATAATAGTTTGATATGATGTGGTATTGCTTTTATCCCTACATCTCAGACGACAGAACTCGCCATTAAAAGTGAGCTAATCGACCCTGTGTAAATCAGTAAGGGGTTTATAGTACTAGGCTGGATTATTTGATACTAGGGCTGTGATTAGTGAGGTTGGGCGGCAGTATTTTTTTTTTAGGATGAACAAATATAGATGATGATATTGATATCAATGTTAGAATAAAAGGGATGATGATGATGATACCCGATAATTATGATGATCACGATGATGCTGTAATGATTATATTTATGTTCGATGATGAGGATGAGGATGATGATGATAATATTTAGATGAGCTGTAAAGGGTGCTGCTACTATCGTTTTTCTAATCTGTGGAGCCAAACTTCACGAAATAACCAAACAGGCTGTTAAGGTACCACATTTTGGGCCGTTAAATTTCTGGTTAGAATTGGGCCGTGTATTATGAGCAGTTGGGCCAAAAATTTCGTTGGGCTATTGGCATAACTCACAAAACCTAAATTTTGGTTTAAATGAATTCAAGTGCAGAGTAAATCAAGAAAGTAGGTAACAGTAGGATGGTTTGAGGTGTTTGTGGGTGAGCGGGAGGTTGCGGGTTCGAGTCCTGGCAGAGACAGTTTTATATCTTTTTGAGCTTATACTCTTAAGGTAGTAAATTATTATTATTATTTTATTAGCATTAATATTATTATATTTTTTTTAAAACTATCATATAACATTATTATTAAAGTTATTATCCTTATTAAAATTATCATTTTTAAAATTTACATTTTTATTATTACCAGTATTACTATCACTTCACTATTTTCATTATCCTTAAGCGAGTATTACTACAAATTATTAATTTTACAAATGAAAGATATTTATAACATTGAAATAACAAATACATTATAATAAGTGATATATTATATAATTAATATATATAAACTGGTTTGATTATTATTACATGATAATTATATGTGTTAATATATATACTCGATATAGGTTCGTGAATCCGAGGCCAACCCTGTAGTGACCCGAACTTTTCCATGTTTATATATATTAATTGAGATTGATATTTACATGATTAAATATTTCCAACATGTTAAGCAATCAAACTTGTTAAGACTTGATTAATTGAAATATGTTTCATATAGACAATTGACCACCCAAGTTGATCGGTGATTCACGAACGTTAAAACTTGTAAAAACTATATGATGACATATATATGGATATATATATAGTTAACATGATACTATGATAAGAAAACATATCATAAAGTATATTAACAATGAACTACATATGTAAAAGCAAGACTACTAACTTAATGATTTTTAAACGAGACATATATGTAACGATTATCGTTGTAAAGACATTTAATGTATATATATATCATATTAAGAGATATTCATACATGATAATATCATGATAATATAATAATTTAAAATCTCATTTGATATTATAAACATTGGGTTAACAACATTTAACAAGATCATTAACCTAAAGGTTTCAAAACAACACTTACATGTAACGACTAACGATGACTTAACGACTCAGTTAAAATGTATATACATGTAGTGTTTTAATATGTATTTATACACTTTTGAAAGACTTCAATACACTTATCAAAATACTTCTACTTAACAAAAATGCTTACAATTACATCCTCGTTCAGTTTCATCAACAATTCTACTCGTATGCACCTGTATTCGTACTCGTACAATACACAGCTTTTAGATGTATGTACTATTGGTATATACACTCCAATGATCAGCTCTTAGCAGCCCATGTGAGTCACCTAACACATGTGGGAACCATCATTTGGCAACTAGCATGAAATATCTCATAAAATTACAAAAATATGAGTAATCATTCATGACTTATTTACATGAAAACAAAATTACATATCCTTTATATCTAATCCATACACCAACGACCAAAAACACCTACAAACACTTTCATTCTTCAATTTTCTTCATCTAATTGATCTCTCTCAAGTTCTATCTTCAAGTTCTAAGTGTTCTTCATAAATTTCAAAAGTTCTAGTTTCATAAAATCAAGAATACTTTCAAGTTTGCTAGCTCACTTCCAATCTTGTAAGGTGATCATCCAACCTCAAGAAATCTTTGTTTCTTACAGTAGGTTATCATTCTAATACAAGGTAATAATCATATTCAAACTTTGGTTCAATTTCTATAACTATAACAATCTTATTTCAAGTGATGATCTTACTTGAACTTGTTTTCGTGTCATGATTCTGCTTCAAGAACTTCGAGCCATCCAAGGATCCATTGAAGCTAGATCCATTTTTCTCTTTTCCAGTAGGTTTATCCAAGGAAATTAAGGTAGTAATGATGTTCATAACATCATTCGATTCATACATATAAAGCTATCTTATTCGAAGGTTTAAACTTGTAATCACTAGAACATAGTTTAGTTAATTCTAAACTTGTTCGCAAACAAAAGTTAATCCTTCTAACTTGACTTTTAAAATCAACTAAACACATGTTCTATATCTATATGATATGCTAACTTAATGATTTAAAACCTGGAAACACGAAAAACACCGTAAAACCGGATTTACGCCGTCGTAGTAACACCGCGGGCTGTTTTGGGTTAGTTAATTAAAAACTATGATAAACTTTGATTTAAAAGTTGTTATTCTGAGAAAATGATTTTTATTATGAACATGAAACTATATCCAAAAATTATGATTAAACTCAAAGTGGAAGTATGTTCTCTAAAATGGTCATCTAGACGTCGTTCTTTCGACTGAAATGACTACCTTTACAAAAACGACTTGTAACTTATTTTTCCGACTATAAACCTATACTTTTCTGTTTATATTCATAAAATAGAGTTCAATATGAAACCATAGCAATTTGATTCACTCAAAACGGATTTAAAATGAAGAAGTTATGGGTAAAACAAGATTGGATAATTTTTCTCATTTTAGCTACGTGAAAATTGGTAACAAATCTATTCCAACCATAACTTAATCAACTTGTATTGTATATTATGTAATCTTGAGATACCATAGACACGTATACAATGTTTCGACCTATCATGTCGACACATCTATATATATTTCAGAACAACCATAGACACTCTATATGTGAATGTTGGAGTTAGCTATACAGGGTTGAGGTTGATTCCAAAATATATATAGTTTGAGTTGTGATCAATACTGAGATACATATACACTGGGTCGTGGATTGATTCAAGATAATATTTATCGATTTATTTCTGTACATCTAACTGTGGACAACTAGTTGTAGGTTACTAACAAGGACAGCTGACTTAATAAACTTAAAACATCAAAATATATTAAAAGTGTTGTAAATATATTTTGAACATACTTTGATATATATGTATATATTGTTATAGGTTCGTGAATCAACCAGTGGCCAAGTCTTACTTCCCGACGAAGTAAAAATCTGTGAAAGTGAGTTATAGTCCCACTTTTAAAATCTAATAGTTTTAGGATGAGAATACATGCAGGTTTTATAAATGATTTACAAAATAGACACAAGTACGTGAAACTACATTCTATGGTTGAATTATCGAAATCGAATATGCCCCTTTTTATTAAGTCTGGTAATCTAAGAATTAGGGAACAGACACCCTAATTGACGCGAATCCTAAAGATAGATCTATTGGGCCTAACAAACCCCATCCAAAGTACCGGATGCTTTAGTACTTCGATATTTATATCATATCCGAAGGGTGTCCCGGAATGATGGGGATATTCTTATATATGCATCTTGTTAATGTCAGTTACCAGGTGTTCACCATATGAATGATTTTTATCTCTATGTATGGGATGTGTATTGAAATATGAAATCTTGTGGTCTATTGTTACGATTTGATATATATAGGTTAAACCTATAACTCACCAACATTTTTGTTGACGTTTAAAGCATGTTTATTCTCAGGTGAATATTAAGAGCTTCCGCTGTTGCATACTAAAATAAGGACAAGATTTGGAGTCCATATTTGTATGATATTGTGTAAAAACTGCATTCAAGAAACTGATTTCGATGTAACATATTTGTATTGTAAACCATTATGTAATGGTCGTGTGTAAACAGGATATTTTAGATTATCATTATTTGATAATCTACGTAAAGCTTTTTAAACCTTTATTTATGAAATAAAGGTTATGGTTTGTTTTAAAAATGAATGCAGTCTTTGAAAAACGTCTCATATAGAGGTCAAAACCTCGCAACGAAATCAATTAATATGGAACGTTTTTAATTAATAAGAACGGGACATTTCAGTTGGTATCCGAGCGTTGGTCTTAGAGAACCAGAATTTTGCATTAGTGTGTCTTATCGAGTTTGTTAGGATGCATTAGTGAGTCTGGACTTCGACCGTGTTTATTTGAAAAATGATTGCTTAACAAATTTTGTTGGAAACTATATATTTTTAACATGTGAATATTATGTGATATATTAATCTCTTAACGCGTTTGATATTATGTGATAGATGTCTACCTCTAGAACAAGTCCCATTGACTTACCTAATAATAATGAAGAGTCAAATGTAAATTGGAATGATTCGTGGACTGATTCACAAGTTCCCGAAGAGGAACCGGAAGAAGAGTCGGAACCGGAAGAAGAATCGGAACCGGAAGAAGAATCGGAACCGGATGAAGAAATAGAACCGGTGGGGGAAATAATAAAACGGTTAAGTAAAAGAAAATCCTCAACCAACCGACCAAGGTTAATTATGGTCAATGGTGTTTCCGCCAAGGAAGCAAAATATTGGGAGGATTACCAATTCTCCGATGAATCGGATTCCGACGAGAATTCCGATGATGTTATAGAAATTACCCCAACTGAATTTAAAAAGGCAAAAGAAAATAATAAGGGAAAGGGCATAAAAATAGAGAAATCTAATTCCAACCCCGATGAACTTTATATGTATCGTCAACGCCCGAAGTCCTTAAGTTGTAACAATGACCCGGGAACCTCTAAACCACCAGGTTTTTTTAAACCAATGTGGACAACGACGGCTCGTATTAGGGGAACATCATATATCCCTAGAAACTTGGCAAAACGAACCAAAACTGAAGAAGAAGAAACGAGCGAGTCGGAATAAGATAGTTGTATTCGTGTGGTGTAATATATGTAATATAGTGTTCTTATGCTTTATGATATATGTAAAAATTGCTTGTATTAATAAGTATTTTTTTATGAATCTAACTCTTGTCTATTTTACAGTTTAAAAACACAAAATGGATAGACAACCCAATATTTTAAGAGACCTACCCGGAGACATGATTGATGAAATCTTGTCTAGAGTCGGCCAGAATTCTTCGGCACAACTATTTAAGGCGAGATCAGTTTGTAAGACATTCGAAGAACGTTCCAAGAATGTCTTGGTTTATAAGAGACTTTAGTTTGAAAGATGGGGGATATCACATTGGGAAACCCATAAGTTACGATGTGTTTACTTTGACGCATATATTGCGGGGAACCCAAATGCTATTTTACGCAACGGGTTAAGAAATTATTTTGACTCAATATATCCGAATATTGGACTTCGTGATTTAGAAAAAGCGGCTAACATGCAACATAAAGAAGCATGTTATGCTTACGGATTAGTAATGTTCGCTTCTCACCAAAGTGAGAACAAGAACATCGGGCTACAACTATTAAACAAAACGTTTCCACAAGTGACGGAGTCAGTAATTGGGGTAAGAAATGAGGTTTTTAGATTATTACGGGACTGTTGGACATTACGTAACCCTCGTCCCTTTGATGACGTTACAACACGCTGTCTTATCAACGGCCATAACGGTTATGTTGCACAAGACCAAGGATGGGAAGTAGTCCTAGTAAAACCAGAATGCATGACTTGTTTCTGGACGTATGAATTACGTGTCTTTATTGCCTTTGCTGAACGACTTGTGTACTAGCTAGAATTGTCTTCACAACTATCTTGTATCAAAGTTATTGTGTGCTATATTTCATGCTTTATGTAAAATAAGCGGTATTGTAAGTTTGTAAAATATTGTATAAAAGTTTGAACGCAAAATATTATTATAATCAGTTTTTCATATAGAATTGTAGTAGTTGAATTGTATATTAGCTACTAAGTATGAACTTAACGGGTAGGTACTACCCGAATTTAAACTTATAAAACGCTAATATGAAGAAAAAGCTTTTATAAATGAGTTCATATTATGCTACGAAATACTATTAACTACTCTTAATATTCTGTATGATTAACTTGTTCCATTTAACTATTTTGAAGGAAATGGCACCGACTACTCGACACACCGTGAATATGAATGAAGAGGAATTCCGTACTTTTCTAGCTTCAAACATAGCCGCAGTACAGGCTGCGCTACATACCAACAATAACCTTGGATCTAGCAGTACAGGAAATCGTGTAGGATGCACCTACAAAGAATTCACTGCCTGCAAACCTTTGGAATTTGATGGAACCGAAGGACCGATCGGATTGAAACGGTGGACCGAGAAGGTCGAATCGGTGTTTGCCATAAGTAAGTGTACTGAAGAGGACAAAGTAAAGTACGCTACGCATACCTTCACAGGTTCTGCGTTAACATGGTGGAATACCTATCTAGAGCAAGTGGGACAAGACGATGCGTACGCACTACCGTGGTCAGCATTCAAGCACTTGATGAACGAGAAGTACCGTCCCAGAACCGAGGTCAATAAGCTCAAGACAGAACTTAGAGGGTTACGAACCCAAGGATTTGATATTACCACGTACGAAAGACGATTCACAGAATTGTGCCTATTGTGTCCGGGAGCATTCGAAGATGAGGAAGAGAAGATCGACGCGTTTGTGAAAGGATTACCGGAAAGAATCCAAGAAGATATAAGTTCACACGAGCCCGCCTCCATACAACAGGCATGTAGAATGGCTCACAAACTCGTGAACCAAATTGAAGAAAGAATTAAAGAACAGACTGCTGAAGAGGCCAATGTGAAGCAAGTCAAAAGAAAGTGGGAGGAAAACGGTGATAAGAATCACCAATACAACAACAACAACAATTACAACAATAATCGCAACAATTATCCCAACAATCGCAACATCAATCGCAACTCCAACAAACGGTCCAACAACAACAACAACAACAACAGCAACTACAACAATCATCCCAACAACAATAATAACCGCAACAACAACAACATTCAGAAGCAGCTATGCCAAAGGTGTGAAAAGAATCACTCGGGGTTCTGCACCAAATTTTGCAACAAGTGTAAAAGAAATGGTCATAGCGCGGCGAAGTGTGAGGTCTACGGACCAGGGGTTAATAGAACGAAAGGAACAAATGGTGTCGGAACGAGTAATGGCGGAGCAAGTAGGTCGGAGCAAGTTATGCCAATGTAGTTTGTTATAAATGTGGAAAACCAGGCCACATTATTAGAAATTGCCCGAACCAGGAGAACACGAATGGACAAGGCCGTGGAAGAGTTTTCAATATTAATGCGGCAGAGGCACAGGAAGACCCGGAGCTTGTTACGGGTACGTTTCTTATTGACAATAAATCTGCTTACGTTTTATTTGATTCGGGTGCGGATAGAAGCTATATGAGTAGAGATTTTTGTGCTAAATTAAGTTGTCCATTGACGCCTTTGGATAGTAAATTTTTACTCGAATTAGCAAATGGTAAATTAATTTCAGCAGATAATATATGTCGGAATCGAGAAATTAAACTGGTTAGTGAAACATTTAAGATTGATTTGATACCAGTAGAGTTAGGGAGTTTTGATATGATAATCGGTATGGACTGGTTGAAAGAAGTGAAAGCGGAGATCGTTTGTTACAAAAATGCAATTCGCATTATACGAGAAAAAGGAAAACCCTTAATGGTGTACGGAGAAAAGGGCAACACGAAGCTACATCTTATTAGTAATTTGAAGGCACAAAAACTAATAAGAAAAGGTTGCTATGCTGTTCTAGCACACATCGAGAAAGTACAAACTGAAGAAAAGAGCATCAATGATGTTCCCGTCGCAAAAGAATTTCCTGATGTATTTCCGAAAGAATTACCGGGATTACCCCCACATCGATCCGTTGAATTTCAAATAGATCTTGGTCCAGGAGCTGCACCAATAGCTCGTGCTCCTTACAGACTCGCACCCAGCGAGATGAAAGAACTACAAAGCCAATTACAAGAACTTTTAGAGCGTGGTTTCATTCGACCAAGCACATCACCGTGGGGAGCTCCTGTTTTGTTTGTCAAGAAGAAAGATGGTACATTCAGGTTGTGTATCGACTACCGAGAGTTGAACAAACTTACCATCAAGAACCGCTACCCACTACCAAGAATCGATGACTTATTTGATCAACTACAAGGCTCGTCTGTTTATTCAAAGATTGACTTACGTTCCGGGTATCATCAAATGCGGGTGAAAGAAGATGATATTCCAAAGACTGCTTTCAGAACACGTTACGGTCATTACGAGTTTATGGTCATGCCGTTTGTTTTAACTAATGCACCAGCTGTGTTCATGGACCTTATGAACCGAGTGTGTGGACCATACCTTGACAAGTTTGTCATTGTTTTCATTGATGACATACTTATTTACTCAAAGAATGACCAAGAACACGGTGAACATTTGAGAAAGGTGTTAGAAGTATTGAGGAAGGAAGAATTGTACGCTAAGTTTTCAAAGTGTGCATTTTGGTTGGAAGAAGTTCAATTCCTCGGTCACATAGTGAACAAAGAAGGTATTAAGGTGGATCCGGCAAAGATAGAAACTGTTGAAAAGTGGGAAACCCCGAAAACTCCGAAACACATACGCCAGTTTTTAGGACTAGCTGGTTACTACAGAAGGTTCATCCAAGACTTTTCCAGAATAGCAAAACCCTTGACTGCATTAACGCATAAAGGGAAGAAATTTGAATGGAATGATGAACAAGAGAAAGCGTTTCAGTTATTGAAGAAAAAGCTAACTACGGCACCTATATTGTCATTGCCTGAAGGGAATGATGATTTTGTGATTTATTGTGATGCATCAAAGCAAGGTCTCGGTTGTGTATTAATGCAACGAACGAAGGTGATTGCTTATGCGTCTAGACAATTGAAGATTCACGAACAAAATTATACGACGCATGATTTGGAATTAGGCACGGTTGTTTTTGCATTAAAGACTTGGAGGCACTACTTATATGGGGTCAAAAGTATTATATATACCGACCACAAAAGTCTTCAACACATATTTAATCAGAAACAACTGAATATGAGGCAGCGTAGGTGGATTGAATTATTGAATGATTACGACTTTGAGATTCGTTACCACCCGGGGAAGGCAAATGTGGTAGCCGATGCCTTGAGCAGGAAGGACAGAGAACCCATTCGAGTAAAATCTATGAATATAATGATTCATAATAACATTACTACTCAAATAAAGGAGGCGCAACAAGGAGTTTTAAAAGAGGGAAATTTAAAGGATGAAATACCCAAAGGATCGGAGAAGCATCTTAATATTCGGGAAGACGGAACCCGGTATAGGGCTGAAAGGATTTGGGTACCAAAATTTGGAGATATGAGAGAAATGGTACTTAGAGAAGCTCATAAAACCAGATACTCAATACATCCTGGAACGGGGAAGATGTACAAGGATCTCAAGAAACATTTTTGGTGGCCGGGTATGAAAGCCGATGTTGCTAAATACGTAGGAGAATGTTTGACGTGTTCTAAGGTCAAAGCTGAGCATCAGAAACCATCAGGTCTACTTCAACAACCCGAAATCCCGGAATGGAAATGGGAAAACATTACCATGGATTTCATCACTAAATTGCCAAGGACTGCAAGTGGTTTTGATACTATTTGGGTAATAGTTGACCGTCTCACCAAATCAGCACACTTCTTGCCAATAAGAGAAGATGACAAGATGGAGAAGTTAGCACGACTGTATTTGAAGGAAGTCATCTCCAGACATGGAATACCAATCTCTATTATCTCTGATAGGGATGGCAGATTTATTTCAAGATTCTGGCAGACATTACAGCAAGCATTAGGAACTCGTCTAGACATGAGTACTGCCTATCATCCACAAACTGATGGGCAGAGCGAAAGGAAGATACAAACGCTTAAAGACATGCTATGAGCATGTGTTATTGATTTCGGAAACAGTTGGGATCGACATCTACCGTTAGCAGAATTTTCCTACAACAACAGCTACCATTCAAGAATTGAGATGGCGCCGTTTGAAGCACTTTATGGTAGAAAGTGCAGGTCTCCGATTTGTTGGAGTGAAGTGGGGGATAGACAGATTACGGGTCCGGAGATTATACAAGAAACTACCGAGAAGATCATCCAAATTCAACAACGGTTGAAAACCGCCCAAAGTCGACAAAAGAGCTACGCTGACATTAAAAGAAAAGATATAGAATTTGAAATTGGAGAGATGGTCATGCTTAAAGTTTCACCTTGGAAAGGCGTTGTTCGATTTGGTAAACAGGGGAAATTAAATCCAAGGTATATTGGACCATTCAAGATTATTGATCGTGTCGGACCAGTAGCTTACCGACTAGAGTTACCTCAACAACTCGCGGCTGTACATAACACTTTCCACGTCTCGAATTTAAAGAAATATTTTGCTAAAGAAGATCTCACTATTCCGTTAGATGAAATCCAAATCAACGAAAAACTTCAATTCATCGAAGAACCCGTCGAAATAATGGATCGTGAGGTTAAAAGACTTAAGCAAAACAAGATACCAATTGTTAAGGTTCGATGGAATGCTCGTAGAGGACCCGAGTTCACCTGGGATCGTGAAGATCAGATGAAGAAGAAATACCCGCATCTATTTCCAGAAGATTCGTCAACACCTTCAACAGCTTAAAATTTCGGGACGAAATTTATTTAACGGGTAGGTACTGTAGTGACCCGAACTTTTCCATGTTTATATATATTAATTGAGATTTATATTTACATGATTAAATGTTTCCAACATGTTAAGCAATCAAACTTGTTAAGACTTGATTAATTGAAATATGTTTCATATAGACAATTGACCACCCAAGTTGATCGGTGATTCACGAACGTTAAAACTTGTAAAAACTATATGATGACATATATATGGATATATATATAGTTAACATGATACTATGATAAGAAAACATATCATAAAGTATATTAACAATGAACTACATATGTAAAAACAAGACTACTAACTTAATGATTTTTAAACGAGACATATATGTAACGATTATCGTTGTAAAGACATTTAATGTATATATATCATATTAAGAGATATTCATACATGATAATATCATGATAATATAATAATTTAAAATCTCATTTGATATTATAAACATTGGGTTAACAACATTTAACAAGATCATTAACCTAAAGGTTTCAAAACAACACTTACATGTAACGACTAACGATGACTTAACGACTCAGTTAAAATGTATATACATGTAGTGTTTTAATATGTATTTATACACTTTTGAAAGACTTCAATACACTTATCAAAATACTTCTACTTAACAAAAATGCTTACAATTACATCCTCGTTCAGTTTCATCAACAATTCTACTCGTATGCACCCGTATTCGTACTCGTACAATACACAGATTTTAGATGTATGTACTATTGGTATATACACTCCAATGATCAGCTCTTAGCAGCCCATGTGAGTCACCTAACACATGTGGGAACCATCATTTGGCAACTAGCATGAAATATCTCATAAAATTACAAAAATATGAGTAATCATTCATGACTTATTTACATGAAAACAAAATTACATATCCTTTATATCTAATCCATACACCAACGACCAAAAACACCTACAAACACTTTCATTCTTCAATTTTCTTCATCTAATTGATCTCTCTCAAGTTCTATCTTCAAGTTCTAAGTGTTCTTCATAAATTCCAAAAGTTCTAGTTTCATAAAATCAAGAATACTTTCAAGTTTGCTAGCTCACTTCCAATCTTGTAAGGTGATCATCCAACCTCAAGAAATCTTTGTTTCTTATAGTAGGTTATCATTCTAATACAAGGTAATAATCATATTCAAACTTTGGTTCAATTTCTATAACTATAACAATCTTATTTCAAGTGATGATCTTACTTGAACTTGTTTTCGTGTCATGATTCTGCTTCAAGAACTTCGAGCCATCCAAGGATCCATTGAAGCTAGATCCATTTTTCTCTTTTCCAGTAGGTTTATCCAAGGAAATTAAGGTAGTAATGATGTTCATAACATCATTCGATTCATACATATAAAGCTATCTTATTCGAAGGTTTAAACTTGTAATCACTAGAACATAGTTTAGTTAATTCTAAACTTGTTCGCAAACAAAAGTTAATCCTTCTAACTTGACTTTTAAAATCAACTAAACACATGTTCTATATCTATATGATATGCTAACTTAATGATTTAAAACCTGGAAACACGAAAAACACCGTAAAACCGGATTTACGCCGTCGTAGTAACACCGCGGGCTGTTTTGGGTTAGTTAATTAAAAACTATGATAAACTTTGATTTAAAAGTTGTTATTCTGAGAAAATGATTTTTATTATGAACATGAAACTATATCCAAAAATTATGATTAAACTCAAAGTGGAAGTATGTTCTCTAAAATGGTCATCTAGACGTCGTTCTTTCGACTGAAATGACTACCTTTACAAAAAAGACTTGTAACTTATTTTTCCGACTATAAACCTATACTTTTCTGTTTATATTCATAAAATAGAGTTCAATATGAAACCATAGCAATTTGATTCACTCAAAACGGATTTAAAATGAAGAAGTTATGGGTAAAACAAGATTGGATAATTTTTCTCATTTTAGCTACGTGAAAATTGGTAACAAATCTATTCCAACCATAACTTAATCAACTTGTATTGTATATTATGTAATCTTGAGATACCATAGACACGTATACAATGTTTCGACCTATCATGTTGACACATCTATATATATTTCAGAACAACCATAGACACTCTATATGTGAATGTTGGAGTTAGCTATACAGGGTTGAGGTTGATTCCAAAATATATATAGTTTGAGTTGTGATCAATACTGAGATACATATACACTGGGTCGTGGATTGATTCAAGATAATATTTATCGATTTATTTCTGTACATCTAACTGTGGACAACTAGTTGTAGGTTACTAACAAGGACAGCTGACTTAATAAACTTAAAACATCAAAATATATTAAAAGTGTTGTAAATATATTTTGAACATACTTTGATATATATGTATATATTGTTATAGGTTCGTGAATCAACCAGTGGCCAAGTCTTACTTCCCGACGAAGTAAAAATCTGTGAAAGTGAGTTATAGTCCCACTTTTAAAATCTAATATTTTTGGGATGAGAATACATGCAGGTTTTATAAATGATTTACAAAATAGACACAAGTACGTGAAACTACATTCTATGGTTGAATTATCGAAATCGAATATGCCCCTTTTTATTAAGTCTGGTAATCTAAGAATTAGGGAACAGACACCCTAATTGACGCGAATCCTAAAGATAGATCTATTGGGCCTAACAAACCCCATCCAAAGTACCGGATGCTTTAGTACTTCGAAATTTATATCATATCCGAAGGGTGTCCCGGAATGATGGGGATATTCTTATATATGCATCTTGTTAATGTCGGTTACCAGGTGTTCACCATATGAATGATTTTTATCTCTATGTATGGGATGTGTATTGAAATATGAAATCTTGTGGTCTATTGTTACGATTTGATATATATAGGTTAAACCTATAACTCACCAACATTTTTATTGACGTTTAAAGCATGTTTATTCTCAGGTGAATATTAAGAGCTTCCGCTGTTGCATACTAAAATAAGGACAAGATTTGGAGTCCATATTTGTATGATATTGTGTAAAAACTGCATTCAAGAAACTGATTTCGATGTAACATATTTGTATTGTAAACCATTATGTAATGGTCGTGTGTAAACAGGATATTTTAGATTATCATTATTTGATAATCTACGTAAAGCTTTTTAAACCTTTATTTATGAAATAAAGGTTATGGTTTGTTTTAAAAATGAATGCAGTCTTTGAAAAACGTCTCATATAGAGGTCAAAACCTCGCAACGAAATCAATTAATATGGAACGTTTTTAATCAATAAGAACGGGACATTTCAAACCCTGCATTGTTCAATAGAGTCATATGTATTTTTACTACAAAATACATTAGGTGAGTTTCATTTGCTCCCCTTTTACTCTTTACATTTTTGGGGCTGAGAATACATGCAAATGTTTTATTAACTGTTTTACAATAATTATATGTGTGAGTTTATTTATTCCCTTTTTATATATATTTTTGGGCTGAGAATACATGCAATGTTTTAATAACTATTTTACAATATTTGTATGCGTGAGTTTCATTAATCCCTTTTTAAATGCTTTTGCAATATATATTTTTGGGACTGAGAATACATGCGCTGCTTTTATAAATGCTTTACAAAATAGACACAAAGTAATCGAAACTACATTCTATGGTTGGATTATCTAATCGAATATGCCCCTTTTTATTAAGTCTGGTAATCTAAGAATTAGGGAACAGACACCCTAATTGACGCGAACTCTAAAGATAGATCTATTGGGCCCAACAAGCCCCATCCAAAGTACCGGATGCTTTAGTACTTCGAAATTTATATCATGTCCGAAGGAGGATCCCGGAATGATGGGGATATTATTATATGCACATTGTGAATGTCGGTTACCAGGTGTTCAATCCATATGAATAATATTTTTGTCTCTATGCATGGGACGTATATTTATGAGAAATGGAAATATGAAATCTTGTGGTCTATTAAAATTATAAAATGATTATTTATGTTAAACTAATGAACTCACCAACCTTTTGGTTGACACTTGAAAGCATGTTTATTCTCAGGTATGAAAGAAACATTCCACTGTGCATTTGCTCATTTTAAAGACATTATTTGGAGTCGATCATCGCAATGGAACCAATTGTTGGTGACTTCGTCCAGATGGATTAGGACGGGTCCTTTCAGTTGGTATCAGAGCAGTGGTCTTAGCGAACCAGGTCTTGCATTAGTGTGTCTAACTGATAGTTGTTTAGATGCTTTAGTGAGTCTGGACTTCGACCGTGTCTGCATGTCAAAAGTTTTGCTTATCATTTCTAGTCAGAAATCATCTGCTTATCATCCTTAGGAAATTACCTGCTTATCATTCTTAGTCTAGACATGTCTTACTGCCTCTATTGCATAGACAGTGTATAGATGAATTCATATCTTAGCGTATCTATTATTGTTACCTTTGTCTGACAGCTTCCGTAGATTCCTCCGTAACTTATGGGATTTTAGTATTATATTGATGGATATGTAAATTATGTATTGCAGGGTACTAATCTACATACTATAATCTATTTCTTATCGAAATCCTCCATCTGATTGTACGGGATGAATCCCTCAACCAGTTCGAGTCCCTCAGATTTCGATAGCTATTCCGATAGTTATTCCGACAACTATTCCGACATGGATATTCACCTAAGCTTCGAAAGCGGTGTCACCAGAATGAATCAATCAATCAGCCATCCCCAATTCATCTGATGGGTTCATAGCCTACTTAATCATTGGAGATAAGAAGAAGAAGATCCCTTCCATCCACCACAGTTCCCTCTTGGTGAAGAATCTGAAGTACTTACCGGTGAACCTATCCGAAACACCATTTTCACACTCATTTCCATAATAGCTCGACACGATTATATTCTATCCACAATTCTAAACCTTATTCATTCGCTTGTTCATACCAACAATCATCCCGGAGTAATAAAGTCAATGAGTTTCGCGCCCGAGTTGTGGCCTTGCAAAATATGGTGCAAAATGTACCAGCTTCAGCAACATCAACGGCATCAACTGTACCACCAGCAACAACACAAACCACAACAACACACGCCTCAACATCACAATCAGTACCCCGAACATAATCATCGTTCTACATGATGTTCTGCATCATTTATCTTCGTTCAACATGGCGAATATGAAATCTCTAATTTTTTAGGGATTATATATTCTTGTTCTAACATAAATCAAATGAGTTTAATATCATATTAACTCATTAAATCCATGATTGCATCTGAAGAAAATATATATACAAGTATATTTTCATAAAGATTGTAATTAAATATTCTTTCGTACAAACTGTTAATGGTGAAAATATTTTAACGGGTAGGTAATACCCTAGGAATATTTAGATTTCACTTTAATAAGTTACATTGTACAGTCGATGAAGCTGATTCAACAGTCATTTACTATCCTACTTACAACCACCGATATACGTATCCGTTCACCGCAGAATAACTATTTTCATTCAATTTCATATTTGGATTTTGACCTATCAGAATCCAACAAGTGGCATAATGAAGAAAACATTTGACGAAATAAAAATTTGATAGAAACAAACAAATTAACTACGAAAAATTTTGTTAAGAATCCACGCTAACTGTTCCAGCTAACTGTTCCTAGCTAACTGATTACATTTTATTTATCGCAGTTTGTTTGTCGCAATTTTATTTATCGTCATTTAATTTCTGTTATTTACTTTACGCATTTTATTTATCGTCATTTAATTTCTGTATTTATTTTACGCACTTTAAATATCGGGACACGTATACAAGGTTTTGACATATCATATCGACACATCTATATATATTATTTGGAATCACCATAGACACTCTATATGCAGTAATGATCGAGTTCTCTATACAGGGTTGAGGTTGATTCTCAAATAATATATATACTTTGAGTTGTGATCGAGTCTGAGACATATACGGGTCACGACACGTATTAATTAATTTGAATATTATATATTAAACTCTATATGAATTATTGGACTGTCAACTGTGGACTATCGACTGTGGACTAATAACATTGGACAATTAAAATGAATTAAAATATTGATTATAACATATGAAACTAAACAATTCTTCAAGTTGCCACTTGATTTCGTCTTAAACATCATTTGTATCTTCACGATTACATTCTGCGTTCAAACCTTTCATGATTCTTGAAAACACCTCAATCGAGAGGATGAACCAACCGCACTTCATTTACGGGAGAAAAGATTGATGCATATAGTTATGCACCTGAAAACACTCGGAACCTGAGTAAACATTTAACACGTAGCTGTGCTAATTCCTTTAGCGTTATTATTACCGAAAATAACTTTGTATCTGCTGTTCGAGATAGCCAGTTTTGTCACAGCTCCAGCAAGACAACTTCGACTTTTCGTACGAAACAACCTTATTATAACGTTGATATATACGCGTGCTCTTTTATTGTTACCAGGGAACCTTTCATATTCCACCATATTACCATCAGCGTTTAATCATCTAAAAACACAATTTTCCGGAAACCACCTCGGATTAATAACCGATGATTCAGATATCATAGCATTAAATGCAGAGGAAACAGAAAAATGATAGATGGTCTAAACGACCAAAAGTTGATGATAAAGAAAGGAGTGTTAGGAACGCTCGATAGAAAATTGGGTATTGAAAAACAGATTGAGCTACCCATGAAGGAGACCAAGGACAAATACAAGGACCAAACCCTATATTCAAAGGATTCAAGTAATTCTGGATCCGTTGAAATCTTTAGAGAATATCTTGCTCCGAAGTCATGTTAAAATCTTGCGGAAAATCTTTCTCCATCAACCATCGAACTTAGAAATTCCAAAATATCATCATCAATATCTTCGATATTTCTGAGGATTTTTTCATAAATATTCTCGCCCGAAATTATATACCTCCTCGTGCTTCCTGTGTATCATTATATTGGAAACATTCAATAGAAAATTTAGTACCGAAAAGCAGATTATGCGAAACTAGGAAGAAAGCAGTGGACAAATCACAAAGAATAATTTTGACTTCAAAGAATCCAAATGATTCAATGTCTGCTAAAGTCTTTAGTGAATATCTTGCTCCTTACTCTAAAACCTTACAGATAATAGTTTCTATCATCCTCTGATCTTAGATATTCCGAGATATTATCGTATCTTCATTATAAATATCCTCCATATTTCTGGAGATATTTTTATAACTATTCTTATCTGAAATCATTAATCTCTTCGTGCTATCAGTATTACATCATATAGAAACTGTTAGTTTCTATATTCTGTAAACTTTCGAGCTTAAAATATGAATGTTATTGAAGTAATGTTGGGAACTGATGCATGAGTTAGTATAATATAATGACACTTGATCAACGTGATTATATTACAGTAAGTCATGCTGAGTTTCCAATGGAACGTGATGATTCACAGATCATAACGTCATCATGTGCCATGATACATAACTCTTTCATTCTGCTTAACTTATGAACATATCAAGAAAATATATTTTTGATAGTTCTATTCTCAGTGATTCTGGTAATTTGACAAATCAAGTCGTGCCAATACATTCTTCCTTATTTAGAACATTATGTTTATTCGAAACTCCATACCTATGAATTCTGGACTGTTACTTGCGAAAAGTAAACAAAAGCATGAAGCTCCGAGATAGAAAGGGGGTATAAATCGTAGCAAATAAGAAAGAGCATTAACTGTGAATGACAATGATTACAGAAGACGGAAACAGGTATTCCAAAATATAAGAGAAAATATAAAACCCGATAACAACACGGAGGTTTCAAACCGGGGATATTAATACGAATAGCAATATAAAGACAGGTAGAATTAAGAATAGTATCCCCCCAAGTTAAAAGTAGAAGTAAACAGATTCGTCAGGTGGAAGTTGGAAAAAGGAGAATGATTGTTACGACAGTAAGGGTGAGAACAAGGATTTGAACTGGATTAAGCATTTGTTCAATCTTTTGAATTTGGGAATTGAGTATAGGAATGGTAAAAGTAATGGAACGGGAGAAGTTAATTTATAGTAAAATGTCTGATAAAGGAAGCAAGAAAGATCTCAGCATTTAATTAGAAAGATCCTAATTTCCTTATTCGCCGAAGAATCAAATCTTATAGATTTCGAAGATTTTCTTTTAAATCCCTGGAATTCCGGAATTCCACCAAGACAACGTCAAAAGTAAAGAAACACCTTATTTTCTAAATTCAATCATGACTATGTCAAAAATTAAATCTCTATCTCAATCTTTTGTGATAGCTTCATTCGTACTCTTCAAATAATCAAATTGTTTTATCCATATTACTCAATGATGATAAAACTCTTTTGATCAGCTCATATTGTCAGGAAAACATATTTATTGTTAGCCATGATGACCTCACTCAAATTTCGGGACGAAATTTCTTTAACGGGTAGGTACTGTGATGACCCGGGAATTTTCGACTAAATTTAAACTTAATCTTTATATGATTTCGACACGATAAGCAAAGTCTATAATGTTGAGTCTCAGAAACTTTTGAACTTTTTACATGAATGCATTTAACCTTTGACTACTCCCGACGATTCACGAACATTAGTTTGTAAATAAATAGGTATATATAAATATAAATATATGGACATATATTATATTTTGAATCCATAAAGTATACTTTAAACATTAGGAATTAAAAATGTAAAATAATAAATAGAATAAATAAATTTCCATTATACATATATATTATTATGAGTTATATATGAATTCTAATAATAGTTATTAATATATTGTGATATATATTATTTAATAAATATTACTATATAATATAGTGTAAAATAAATAAATTATTTTTAATTACAAGTTAAAATATAAATGATATATCAATAATATTATTATCACTTTCATTATTATTACTAATATTAATATTAATATTGATATTAATATTTGTGTTATTAATATTACTAATTCTAATATGAGATATAAATAAAATTTGATAAGTAAAAGTTATTATATTATTATTATTATAAATATCATTAATAATATTAATACTTCTATTATTATTATTATTATTATTTCTATTATTAATAATCTGTATTATTAGTATAATTATTATTAATTAGTATTATTATTATTATTAATACTATATTTATATCTATATCTATATTATTTATAAATCACAATCTATTATATGAATTATAATCTATTATAGATTAGTATATTTGATGTCATGAATTATAGGAAGATATGTACGATTCAGTTTAGCATAGCTTTCAAACTATTCTTAATTGATTCTTCAATCTATAATTTTGTACAATCCATAAATCAGCCACAGGAACTATCCAAATTCAATTATGGATCGATATCAAAGTTATTTTATATTTATATATTCTTATCTGCTTTACAAAATTTGTTCTTTACTTCCTGGCTCATCTCAAACCACCATTTTCATTATTTCTCCAATCATCACATCCATTGAACTCTCCTCACCAACACCGACACCACAACAGCTGCTACAAAATGAGTTTCCATTTTTACAATCAATCTAATAAACCTTCATACTATTATAAATTCTCCTTCTGTTGGAGGTTAGAATCAAACGAGAAATAGCAGGCATCTACTGTTATGTTTCTTCCTTCTGTTTCTTCTTATTGAACGAGGTCACCTAACTTTCGCCATCACTATTATGCTGCCATTGCAAATTTAAATATCTGATTTCTATTTTTGTTGGAGTCGAATAAATACACTACCACAACTTCACGACTAATATATATATATATATATATATATATATATATATATATATATATATATATATATATATATATATATATATATATATATATATATATATGTGTGTGTGTATATATTTTCGGATCAATCAACACAACCACCCAAGACCAAGCCTTTTTGATAATTACGTATGCTCTTCTTTTCTTTTTCTCTATTATGGTCGACATTCCACCAGCATGTAACACCACCTCATAAACCACTTGCAAGATTTTTTTTCTTGAATTCTAAAATCCTACTTATAAATAAACCAAAACCTTCGCAAGCAACATCCTTCATCACTTCATTATAGTTATTGCTACTACTCTGCGGTATACTATCTATCTCTACTCAACTCGACAGCCATCACCACAACACTCTCATATGTGTACTATGGCCGTATTTTTTTTACTTCACTTCTGCTCTCGGATATAAATAAACGTCATTACCTTTTAAGTATTCCTTCTCTCTCGCTTTCTCTATTGCATGGCATATTTTTTTTCTGTTGGCCGACAGTCCTCAAACTTCAACCCCATGATTCATTAGTGGGTATAAAAGGACATGTGGGTGAACTTTTGAATTCAACTAATCAAATAATGATACATGAAAACTGGACCGAAAATATGATATAAATATTATGGTGGGACGAGTTTATAGACATGGCCGACACTTTACATGTTAAGTATCATTTATTTATTTTTTTTTATTTTTTTTCTTCAAAGTTGATGTCATGATGTACTAGTGGATTTGTGGGTTAGTGGGACTAGTACTTGAAATGGCCGACCCAAAAGAGTCACCTAGATGACGTTGTAATATATATTTTTTTATGATGAAGTTATAGAGATGGTGGAAGATGATGGATGATTGATAATAATAGTTTGATATGATGCGGTATTGCTTTTATCCCTACATATCAGACGACAGAACTCGCCATTAAAAGTGAGCTAATCGACCCTGTGTAAATCAGTAAGGGGTTTATAGTACTAGGCTGGATTATTTGATACTAGGGCTGTGATTAGTGAGGTTGGGCCGCTAGTTGTAACATGGGCAGTATTTTTTTTTTAGGATGAACAAATATAGATGATGATATTGATATCAATGTTAGAATAAAAGGGATGATGATGATACCCGATAATTATGATGATCACGATGATGCTGTAATGATTATATTTATGTTCGATGATGAGGATGATGATGATAATATTTAGATGAGCTGTAAAGGGTGCTGCTACTATCGTTTTTCTAATCTGTGGAGCCAAACTTCACAAAATAACCAAACAGGCTGTTAAGGTACTGCATTTTGGGCCGTTAAATTTCTGGTTAGAATTGGGCTGTGTATTATGAGCAGTTGGGCCAAAAATTTCGTTGGGCTATTGGCATAACTCACAAAACCCAAATTTTGGTTTAAATGAATTCAAGTGCAGAGTAAATCAAGAAAGTAGGTAATAGTAGGATGGTTTGAGGTGTTTGTGGGTGAGCGGGAGGTTGCGGGTTCGAGTCCTGGCAGAGACAGTTTTATATCTTTTTGAGCTTATACTCTTAAGGTAGTAAATTATTATTATTATTTTATTAGCATTAATATTATTATATTTTTTTTTAAAACTATCATATAACATTATTATTAAAGTTATTATCCTTATTAAAATTATCATTTTTAAAATTTACATTTTTATTATTACCAGTATTACTATCACTTCACTATTTTCATTATCCTTAAGCGAGTATTACTACAAATTATTAATTTTATAAATGAAAGATATTTATAACATTGAAATAACAAATACATTATAATAAGTGATATATTATATAATTAATATATATAAACTGGTTTGATTATTATTACATGATAATTATATGTGTTAATATATATACTCGATATAGGTTCGTGAATCCGAGGCCAACCATGCATTGTTCAATATAGTCATATGTATTTTTACTACAAAATACATTAGGTGAGTTTCATTTGCTCCCCTTTTACTCTTTACATTTTTGGGGCTGAGAATACATGCAAATGTTTTATTAACTGTTTTACAATAATTATATGTGTGAGTTTATTTATTCCCTTTTTATATATATTTTTGGGCTGAGAATACATGCAATGTTTTAATAACTATTTTACAATATTTGTATGCGTGAGTTTCATTAATCCCTTTTTAAATGCTTTTGCAATATATATTTTTGGGACTGAGAATACATGCGCTGCTTTTATAAATGCTTTACGAAATAGACACAAAGTAATCGAAACTACATTCTATGGTTGGATTATCTAATCGAATATGCCCCTTTTTATTAAGTCTGGTAATCTAAGAATTAGGGAACAGACACCCTAATTGACGCGAACTCTAAAGATAGATCTATTGGGCCCAACAAGCCCCATCTAAAGTACCGGATGCTTTAGTACTTCGAAATTTATATCATGTCTGAAGGAGGATCCCGGAATGATGGGGATATTCTTATATGCACATTGTGAATGTCGGTTACCAGGTGTTCAATCCATATGAATGATATTTTTGTCTCTATGCATGGGACGTATGTTTATGAGAAATGGAAATATGAAATCTTGTGGTCTATTAAAATTATAAAATGATTATTTATGTTAAACTAATGAACTCACCAACCTTTTGGTTGACACTTGAAAGCATGTTTATTCTCAGGTATGAAAGAAACATTCCACTGTGCATTTGCTCATTTTAAAGACATTATTTGGAGTCGATCATCGCAATGGAACCAATTGTTGGTGACTTCGTCCAGATGGATTAGGACGGGTCCTTTCACTAGTGGACTCGCATAGTTGCTTTAGAAGATCTTGCTTTTGGATAGACTAGGATTGGGTAGCATATCCCCAATCGCCATGCTCGGTCTTTAGTTTGTGTTAAAAATCATGTAGTTGAAAACTTGTATTTTGTACGAAAGTCGTAAAACGGCCGATGTGGGTCCGGTCTCGTAAAACTCATTTTATTATTGAAACGTGTTAGTTTTAACTAATATATAATGTTGTGAAAAGCGTTTGGTCTAAATGTGTCGGGAAGTCGAAGATCATTTCGCGTGAAACGGAATTTTTGGACAGCGGGCACTAAATTGAAATCAGAGTTCCTTGTGGGCAACAAAAAAACTTATATACCCTTTATTGGGAAAAAGTGGCTATTATGTTACCTTTCTGGGCAATTTGCCCATTCATTTTCACCTTTACAGAAAATCAACTGAAGTCACGATTTAATAACTTTCAACACTCGATTTCTTCATGAAAAGTGTAGCATATCAATCATCGAACCTTCATTGATCATCTTCTGAACCAGAAACATCACACAAATCACGAATTCGGATGAAGAAGAAACAGTTGACTTTTTAGAAATGAACTTTGACTTCGAAATTCATCCTTGATTTTGCGATTTGAGATCTAAAAATTTGCAGAAAGATTAACGATGTGTTTTAGAACACCTTTACATTTTTACTTTTCCCGTTTCATTCCAGATCATTTCTAAAATAAAAAATTTGAAATCGAATTGTTCTTCGAATTTTGTTTTGTATCTGTCAAATCTGAAGATGGGTTTATGTTTAGATTGATCAAACGCAGCTAACTGCATCATTTGGTGGATTTTTTGTTGTGATTTGAGGTGTTTTTGTCGAAGACCACTATGAACCACCTCCTGGCGCCACTGTTCTTCACCGGATTCTGCACAAAATGAAGATGGTGGCGTTTTCCGACGATGATGATGAAGATGGTGCGGTGATGATTCAAATGGTGGCGGTGAAGATGAAGATTGTGATGAAGTGGATGAGTGGTGAAATTTTTTTTAACAAACTTGAGGGATCAATCGTGTATTTTTGTCTAACCTTCGTTAATGAATTTAACGAAGATTACCCCAATTTTAAAATTTTTGAACACGTAATCTTTTTCTTGAGGAAAAATATAAATAAAATCTTTTTCGGGCCATTTGCCGATATTTCTCAAATCTTCGATTATATATATATAGGGGCAGGATCAATGGGGAAGTAACCAATCGGGGGAAGCGGAGGGAAGCAAAAAATATATATTTTTTTGTTTTTTTTGGAATTTTTTTTCCGGCATCAAGATCACACGAAAATATGAACATTTAAAAGAGACACTTCGTGTTGAATGTTATTATTTAGGCGGAAAAACGATTGACAAAAATAACATTCAAGATAATATTGTTCGTGAAGAATATGAACGTTTTTTTTTCTTCATGTTTTGTGAAGTAAAATTTAGCCCGATTTAGAGTTTAGAGTTTAGGATTTAGGTTTTGGTGTTTTGGGTTTATTCCATAAACCCAAAACACCAAACCCTAAACCCTAAACCCTAAACCCTAAACTCTAAACCGTTCGTGTTAAAAACTCAATCTAAATCCTAAATCTAAACCCTAAATCTAAACCCTAAACCCTAAATTTCTAAACCCTAATATCTAAACCCTATAAACCCAGATATCTAAACCACAATATCTAAACCCCAATAGCTAAAACCTCAACATACGCTCGAAAAACACGATAATTGTTATATATTACTTCTTCGAGCATTTTCCCGCCAAAATAAAAACATTTATCACAAAGTGTCTCTACTAAATGTTCATATTTTCATCTCATCTATAATGTTCGTGAACAAAGTTTTTTCAAAAAACAAAAAAAAAAAAAAGTTTTTGCTTCCCCCCGTTTCCCCCCGATTGGTTACTTCCCTCTTGATCCTACCAATATATATATATGTTGGAGAATATGTGGCTGTTATACATGTAAGTTGGGTGTAGAACCAACATGTCATTGGTTAAAAAAAAAGTTTGGTGCACATTTTCCAAAGTTCTTGCTTTTTCCTTGGTTCTCATTTGAACTTTTATGCGAGAACTATTTAATTTAATAGTTTTTATGCGTTTAAATGCAACAAATTACATGCAAATGTTAATTAATGCACATATCGTTAACAAACATATGTTCATTAGCTCAAATTACATGTTAAATTGTTAATTATATGAAACTGTTCACATGTTCAGAAACAAATATGCACATGTGAACCAGAAACTATATATTTAATTACATAAGTAAAATATAAGTGTTTTTCAACTATTTTATGTTCATTGATACTTTTCATCAAGGTTTATGTGTGATTCAATCTAGTTACATGTAAAAATCTTTATAAATCAAAAGTTCTCGCAGTTCTCGCCTTTTTTATGATTCTCGTTTAAACTTTTGGCTATATATATATATATATATATATATATATATATATATATATATATATATATATATATATATATATATATATATATATATATTGGGTCAATGAAAACCTTGAACCCGAGCAGTCAATCACCTTGTTCTCCTCTACCTCTGGCCTCCCCTTCGCCTACTATAGTTACATACAATCTTGAAAATATGTTCATCTTGGCATTAAAGTAGGTTCCACAAAATTTAAGAGATTATATAATATATATAAGAAAATTATGAACAGCACCAACACCAACCCATTACTCCGTATAATTTAAGGCTCCCATTGTATCGAGTTTGACTATTACGGGCTCTTCAATTCTTCTGACTCTTTAGACTTTCATCTCACCATCAATGTTCCTGCCAAATGCTTCCAAATATATCAAACACTATTTCTTTTCCACATATAGTTCATTTAGTAGAAATTTTAATCACTCGTACAATATGTATCCTTCGTCTCGAAATTATTGCCTATCTTACATTATTTTTATGAACTTTTGTCAGTTTGTCGGAAATAGGTTTCTTTCAAAACTTGACGGATCGTTCGGAGGGCACTTTGATCGGCAAAGGTACTTCTAATGTTCCTTCCTTCAATCAAGATTGAAAACCGATCCGGTAAAAATATAAAGCCGGAGATTATCGGAGGTAAAATGGTAAAAGTGGATCCTTAATTTAGCCGCTTTGTTGCTTTATGTAGCGGTTTGTTCTTTTCATTTCGATAGTATTTCTAGCATTGTTCTTTATGGTTTAGTTTTTATGTTGTAAACATAGATGCGGCTTGATATAGATAGTTTATACGATTGTCATTTTTTAGGTACGAGCCTCATTGGAGTTGTTATGTTTCACTCTTGTATTTTGCTTATATGGTTGAAGACGTTTTTTTTTCGAAAACATTTTTCATATTTACTGAAGTTATCGTGACGTATGCCAGAAAAACATAAAAAGATAAACGAGTTATATAAATTAAGGACACTTGTTATAAAAAAATAATTACTCAAATAAGTTACGCTTAGTTATCATATTGAATTTTATATTTCCAACGATAAACATGGTATAAACATGATAATAGGAACTTCAATGAATATTTATAGTTATAGCGAGTAAGATACACTTTGTTGACAAACAAAAATAAAAATGTGCATAGTTTTTTTTTGGGTAGAAACGAATAATCATAATAGTTGAAAATTAACACATTTAACATTACACAAAAATTACAAACTTAAATAGCAAGTCGTATAAACTAATCACGTGAATTTTTTTATTTCCACACTTGTTTTTCACCCTAAGACTACTTCCTATCCTAACCTCCCCTAACTAACCTTTCTCGTTCACATAAATGTCACATCAATACAAAAAAATTTACTATTTCTTTAATAAACCTTCTCTCTCTTATATTAAATAATACTTACAAATATACCTGTAAAATATAATAAGTTTAAAAACACAAAGTACTACAAACAAAACAATTGAATATTAGTGGGTCTCATTTTATATCCGTCAACCTTCGCCACTCCCTTCACTAACTCACCTTTTACGGATTTATCCCTATCTTTGTGAAGTTTTGGCGCAACTAACACACCCTTCACTCACGAAAATAGTAGGTGCCCTAAATGTGATTGATGTACCACACTATTCCAAACAAATATTTGTGGAAGTTTTGGTCTACTAATGGGTAATGGCTAAACCATAAATGTGATTGATGTACCTCAGTGCCTAAACTACTACTACGTATTTGTAATTTTGGTCTACTGATGGCTAATACTATTGTATTTTGTAAGTAAAATATTAAAATTTTTTTTTTTTCTTTTGAATTTGATATAGTAATTTTTATGTATCTTTATTAAGTATTGAAGTCTTCATCTATCTTTCAAACAAAGTTGGCTATCTTTTGAAAGTTTGGGCAAACATCAAACAAAGTGAAGCGTTGAAACTTGGAGTGGAACACACTTCAAACGTATAGCCTTTAAATTTATTTACTAAAAGAGTCAAAATACATGATAATATTAAATACTTCAAATTTTACAATAAACGATGTCTATTTTAAGCTTGTATGATACTTAAGTTAGAAAGATAAAATATTAAATTTCATCTTACTCTAAATTATTAAATTTTGATTGAACGGCTATGCACAATGAAACGTTCATCAGTGATCATTAACTATCGATAATTCAAATTTCGAAACACGCGATCGTGCTAAGATAAGGTTGAACTCAAATTGATAATTCGATGATGAGACTTTAGATAGAATACCCTTAAAAGTATACATTAAAACCATGTTAGATAAGTTAAATGTTGATCCAAGTTTAGCCAAAAAAAAAAAAAAAAACCTTTTAAAGCTGTTTTAATTATATTTGAGGAATGAGGAATCTTACGTTTCTAAAAGGGGAAATGATATACTATTTTTTTTTAGAACTTTTATGAAATAAAAAAAAAAACACATTCTTTAAACAAAATGCCAAATACACAATTCTTCTCCACATGATTTTGATCGGACTCCTCATGACCCGTGTTTCCCAAAACGTCATCGACTAACACAATTACTTATCCATTCACAGAATCCGAATATATCCGACCTTAAATATACCCGAACCCAAATATGTTCAAATTCCTCCGAGCGATACTAGATTTTTGAAACTGCAAAAGAATATATTCTGATTCGTTCTAACGTGCTATACAGTAACGTAAATTTTTTTTACCGGACATCGAATTTTTTTTTACTGACTTTGTGTATCATGTCGGAACGAGTCAGAACATATTTTCTTCCTGATTCAGTAATCTAGTCTATCTCGGTAGAATTCGAACATGTTTGAGTTCGTGTATGTGCTGATATGCATCCGACATTCCAGGAAAAACAGGACACGAGAAGTCTGAATGAATAAGAACGAAGTGATGTGAGGACGAATGGTGTATTTTGTCAAAAAGAAAAAAATAAAAATTATATTTTCCCACATAAGTTCTATAAAAGTTTTTAAAAAGGTGTATGTAGGTCATTTTTTCCTTTTTTAAAACGTAAAAAAAGAATAAACAATATAGCCCAAATGAATCCTACTTTGCCACTTTAATCACAGCCCATTTTACCCTAAAACTCCCGAAAAAAAAATGTAGCCCAAATTTTAGAAATGCGGTATATGTATCTTTAGAATACATATAAGGAGGTGATAAATCCACCACTAATTTATTTATGTGACTTTCAAAATACCCTTAATTAAATGAATTTATATAAAAATTATTTACTTTATCTTTCGATCCTTTTACGTGAGTTTGTTCCACCCTTCTTTCAACGAACTCTTAAACTTCTTCTCACCCATATGTTAACATGTTTATTTCACTTATAATGTGACAAATTTCTTTCTCATCCATAAACCAACATTTCTACCATAATTTTAAGACTAATTTTTTCAATCGAACAAGCATGAACTCCCAATTTTGTATGATTATTCTAATTTCTAAAGTAATACAAACATAAACCCTCCCAAAAATTATGAATTCTGTCACCAACATTTCTACTTTAATAAGATGCTTTTTCTTCTTTTTTTTTTTTTGAAAGGCAATGTTAGTTGTTAGTTGTTAGACTCGAACCTGGGTCACTCACGAATTCATGAAACATGGATACCAATGAAGCAAGGCCTCATTGGCATGCTTTTTCTTCTTTATGTGGTGAGTTTTATTCTTATTTTAGTTGTGCCACTTCTTTATATTTTTTGGTGATCGTGAAAAGCTTGATAGTTTGTTTGCTATAAACTGAGTATTTTTTTTAGTTGCTGCAAACATGGGTTCAACTTAGTCTAGTACAAATTGTTGTATTTTTGAAGCAAAACGTATAAAAGTTTTAATTCCTATTCAATTATAAATTTGGTCTGATTTTGATTGTTAGTTCTTCTGTTTAATCATAAAAAATGCTACATTGTGAGAAGTGAAGAAGACAATTAGGTAAGAATTGCGGAGGTAGGAAAAAAAACCTGCATGAAAGGTTCAAAAGGCAACAAACAAAATAGACTATATTAGATAATTATGATGTAAAGGTATTTTGAAAAGTTACACAAATTAGTGGCGGGGAACAAGCTCAAAAATTAGCTATCAAGGAAGCAAGTCAAATGGGTCACGTTTGTAAACTATTGCAAAAAATTAGCTATCAAGAAAGCAAGTCAAATGAGTAGAAAATTGTCCAGGTGGGGAACAAGCTAAAAAATTGATTTAGAGCACTAGGTACCAGTAGTTTATTTTCAGGGTCCATTTCGGTATCTAAAATGGACCTTAAAATTGATAAAGTGAGTTGTCGTTCGGTGTCCATTTCAGGGTCGAATACGACGTGGACCAATAGAATAATTTAAAAAGAAAAAAAGGATAAGAACCACCGTCGGGGTTACGACGGTGTGAAGCGACAGCGGAAGGCGGTATCCATTTTTGACCGGTGTCGGTGCTCGATAGTGAAATAGACCGCAAGCACCCAGTGCTCTTAGCTATCAAGGAAGTAGCTTAAATGGGTCACTATTTCACTTATATTTTAGGATTCAAAATTTGAAAGAAGTGAACAACAATTTGTAGCCCAAATATTGTGAACCAAAATAGATGCTAAGAAACTATTACCCCACAAGACAACCTTTGACCCATTAATTTTCTCTTATCTTCATTTATTTTCTTTTCTCTCAACTTTTAAACTCAAGAACACAATATAGTAGATGACATTTAATAATTACCAATGTAAAAAAATTTGTTATGACAAGTTTGTTAGGATATTAGGACCCAAACAACGCTAGTAATTCTACAAGATTACTAGCCGAGTAGTGATTCTATCAAGATCACTCAAACTCACTTAATGAACGAAAGATATAAATGCGAAATGTAAGAACGACACAAGATATAACGTGGTTATATGCAATCGTTGTGATTGCTTTAGTCTACGGACCAACTAGAGATAGTTTTATTACTAAGAATTTGTGTGTGGTGTGTTACAATTGCATATAATGAGTTCTATATATAGGAGAGAACAAGAACAACCAAACTTCAACTTGATCTTCAAGTGTGCTAGTAATCATCAACTTAGAACCAACTAGCCATGCTTTACACCCTTGAATTAGCATGATCACAGCCTCAATTCAAGGTGTAAAGTACCCACTTTGCACCTAAAGCAAAAGGTTAGTCAATAAAATACAGAACCCATTTGAGCAACTTGCTGAACTTGCTGATTTCCAGGTCGATGCGCCGCATCTCAGAGGTGATGCGCCGCATCACCTTGCTTTGCTGTGCCAGATAGGTTCCCACGATTGCAGGCTCAAGTTCCAGCTCTCGATGCGCCGCATCGAGATGGTGAACATCCCGCGTTTTTCCGTTAAATTTATTTTTAACACTGTCTTTTTTTTAATAAATATCTTTCGTTATTTAAATTCGTAGTTTCCGTTGACTAACGTTCATAATATTCCCGCTATTTAATTATAACATCACTCGGTTACTCGAGCGTTTTTAAAATATTCGTTCGGTTAATTCCCGCACCCGACTACAAACTTGAGGGACTAAACTTGCCAAGAGACTAAACTCTTGACTAGGTCAACTAGTCAAGGTATCCTCACCACCACTCATTATCCACCATTTTTCTTTTTCTTTTCCTTAACACTTTCACCATTTCTCTCAAATCCCCTCAACAAAGATTCATCATCCAAAACCGAATCAAGAAGCAAACATCAAAACAAATTACATATTCTTGATCCTCTCTTCATCCTCTACATTTTGGTACCAATTTCATCAAGTTTGGGTAACATTTCTAAAACACTAAATTTCTCTAAATTCGTTTTATATACTTGAAATGGTGTTAGTTAGTGTCTATGGCTTGTGTATAACATGAATATATGATTTGTTTGCTCGATTTGTTGTTTAAGTAACTAGTTTGAACATATGAAATGGGTTTGCGTAATCTTGCATTTTGGATGAGTTAATGTTGTTAATTTGTTAAAGTTCATGTTTTAATTGTGTTACTAGTATCACTAGCTTCGTTTTGATGCATAGGTTGATTAAGAAAACTTCAAAAATATGAATATTGATTTTTGTGGATTTTGGTTAGGGTTTGATAGACTTAAAATGAACTTTTTGATGCTTGAAGGCCATGAAATGTAAATTATAAATGTATAGTTGTAATGCATGTTTCATTACCTTCAAAACGGCATATCATATGTGTGAATTGGATTCTCGAAACTTAAAATGCATTTGATGAACTTGAAACTTTGAAAATAACCCTATAATGATCACTTGACGAGATTTCGATTTTTGTAATTGATGTTTTTGCTTGGTGAAAGGTAGTTAGTTGTATTCCTTGTCAAAAGAGCTTTCCAACGATATAAAATGCGTGTCGTAAGAGTTTACGGTTTGTGATTTATGTGAAAATGAAGTTTGATTTGAGACTTGGACAATTGAGACTGACCAGGTACCAGCACCCGTTGATCGCCACGGCGCGGCAATCCTGGGTCGCGGCGCGGCCTAAGCCATGTTCAGGTTCTGGCCTCTTTGGTCAAAATAAGAAAAATATTTGGCACGCTATGGACCTCCGATTCACATGAGACTTGTTCTAACATGCTTATATATGAATAAAAACCTCAGAAAAATAGTTCGGGACCTGACCCGAACGTGTTGACTTTTTCGTTGATTTTGACCGACCAAAGTTTGACTTTCTGTCAAACTTAACCAAATGATTATGCAACCTTCCTAGCTTGTTTCTATACTTGTATCTTGCATGAAACTTGGACAATTTGATTCACATGCTACATAATCGAGTCGTAACGAGCCATATGACTAATTGAACACATTTCGACCGACCTTGTTTGTGTCTTACCCGGTATTGATACAACTTACTTGTTTAGGTCATGGCTAAGCAACAATCATGCACACGTTTACTTTGTGAAGTACTTTTCATACGTGCACTCAAGGTGAGATCATAGTCCCATCTTTCAAACAACTTTTATGCTTTAAACTATGGGATGAGAAACATATACGTATCATACTTTTACACTTTGAACACAAGTACGAAAACGAACATTCCACGTACGGGTTTGAACAAAAAGCCTCAATTCAATTATCATTAGTTACACTTGCAGGGTGTAAACGTGAACTTATATTATGTGATCACATGGGCTTGACGAGCCTCATTCGGACGGTTCGCTACCGTTAGCGGATGAAATATATTTTCGGGTCTAGTGTATGTTCTAACACTACGCAAAGGGTGCAAAACTGTTAAGTTTGATAATTGGGTGCCCGGGATACAAATAACAACTTTGGAATGCAAATGATTTTGATAATCATATTATATTAAATCTTGTGGTTCAAATGCAACGTTTACTAAAACACCTATGATTTCACCAACGTTTTTCGTTGCATACACTCTGATTTTCTTGCTTGGGGTCAAGCATGCATACATACATACGCTAGTGATAGCACCTTTGGATTCAAACATATCGTTTACATACTTACGCTATTTATAGCAACCGTGATTTTAAACTAATTATGTCGCAAGTTATCTCATTTATAATTTATACTTTTGTAAACTTAAACTTGTCGTCGAACGGTTTTGTAAACTAAACCTTGCAAGCATGATACGTTTCAAATGAACGCGACATAATTTTGGTCAAACGAGTCTCATATAGGGACTACGACCATGTAACGGGACCTAAGTAGTCAGCGCCGTCAATGACGATTTGGTCGGGTCGCTACAGATGATATCAGAGCGTTGGTTGTAGGGATCTAGGATATGCATTAGTGTGTCTGACAGAGTCGTTAGGACGCATTAGTGAATCTAGACTACAACCGGATAGTTAGCCTTTGCATTCTGACATACATTTGCTATAGATAGCACTTACTTGACTACTTGTGCATTATACTTGAATCATTCTTAGGCAAACTTCTTGATGGTACCAAGCTTTCATCATACGAATCCGTATTCTGCCACTTTCTGGTAACACACGTAAATTCAAGATTCATACGCGTAAGGATGACGACGACTTCAATAGTCACACTTGTTCGGGAACTCTGTCTCCCAGATTGTTTTTCGCCACCGTTTCAACTTACTATCAGTGTCACACTGGTGTTCCTTACTATCTACCACTTCTTGTTACTACTATCACTACTCCAGGTGAGTATCGTCATCAATTGTGATGACCCGGAAATTTCTAACCAAATTTAAACTTAATCTTTAACGTTTCCGACACGATAAGCAAAGTCTGTAAAACTGAATCTCGAAATTTTTGAACTACTTTCATATATTCAAATACCTTTCGGTTATTCTTGACGATTCGCGAACAATTATATGTATATAGATACATATATATATATACTATAACTTGAAAATGTAACAATGTATTAATTGTTTGATACCGTGCATTAAACTTATTGGTTTAAATATTTATTTGAATATATATGATAAGTTGGAATATTAATTATATGAATAACTTGCGACGTATATTTAAAACGTGTTTATGAATGTTGAAAATATATATTAACATGGTCATAAAACGATTTGTTATTATATATATATATATTAACAAATAGCGAGACAATGATTTATAGAAGTAAATGGCCAAAACACTAGAAAGTTTAAGATACACTTTGAATGATATAGTTTATTGATAATTTAAGACTATATTTTGACAAAGGTACAAGTCACAAAACGTAAATTGCGAGTTTTCTAAGCGTACGAAAATGCGTTCGAGAAACCGAAACCGGGACATAAGTCGAGTGACAACGTACGAGTCATCGGAATGAAAATTACAAGTCAACTATGCACATGAATTTAATATAATATATAATTAATTATTTAAATTATATATATTATATATATTATAAAATAATATGTCGACAAACAAGAAAACAAAAACATTTTGAGCTGGATCAGGCGGCCATGCGATCGCATGGAAAATACACTAAAAACCCATGCGATCGCATGGGCATCAGATTCCAAAAAGTTGCCTATAAAAGTCCAGTTTTTGCACGAGTTTTATTTACACATACTACTCCCTCTGTAATATTATTATTATTTATTATTTATATTAATATTATTAATATTATTATTATTATTATTATTATTATTATTATTATTATTAAGATTATTATTATTATTTATTTTATTGTTATTAGTAGTATTATTATTATTACTAATTATATCACTTAAAATACTACGACGAGGTCATGAGCGTGTCACTTTCAAAACGAGTTTTCGAGCAAGCTAAAGCTAAGGAAATTATGGGTTATTGCGAAGGAGGTTATGGGTAATGTTCGGGGGTATATTTGTGAATCAAACCTAGTGTTTATCATCTCCGTTACGTCTACGTACTTTCCTACAATATTGAATCTCAATACTGATACGTAAGCACTTATATCTTATCTTTTATATATTAATTATGTATCCATGTCTAGTGCTCGAGTATATATATTTATATATGCGTGTATGCTAAATTTCATCGTTAAATAGTTTATAATGAATCACTAATTAAATACATATATTACTGGTAAAAGGTATATGATATACATGTTTTTGGAAAGCTGGCGAAAAATCAATAACTTTTCATTTAGATATCGAATAGTTTCGATGAACAGATTAAAAGATATGATCAACTGAATTATGATTGACGTTAATTGAAATTGCTTTTGAATCTGCAATTAAGATTTAAACAACTTGTTTACGAGACTGATAAAGTGAACTTTTAAATATTACCAACCGAGTAAATGAATCCTTATATAAGGCACGTCTCGTTTTGTTGAACTATTGTCAAAATTGACTTTTTGAAACGACTTTGGATAACTATTATATGTCGATCTCGAGCATTAGGATTGTGATACACTATGACCTGACCTAGATTAATAGACATTTATTGACCAACATATGTTCTCTAGGTTGAGATCTACGATTAATTGGTAATCCGAGTTTCGGTCACATTTTGGTGAACAACTTTATATGCTGCTAAGGTGAGTTTCATTGCTCCCTTTTTAATTGCTTTTGCAATATATATTTTTGGTATATTTTTGGGCTGAGAATACATGCAATTTATTTTAAACGCAATGGATACAAGTACATACTTAATTCTACACTGAGTTTGAACCGAAAATCCCTTAGCTTTGGTAACTAGTAGCTGCCAGTACATAGGATATGGACTGGTGGGCGCGAATAACAGTATATGGATCCATAGGGCTTGACATCCCCGTCCGAGCTAGAGCGCTAGCCTTTTAACGGACGTGTGTTATTTGAGTTTAGGACACGTTGGTTTGCGTGTATTAAAACGAATGGGGTATTTATCATTATAACGTTAAAGCTTAGTTACCAGGGTGCTCTGTTACGTAGAATCTATTGACAAACTTTTGATAAACGTTTCTGGATGAAACAAATGAAATCTTGTGATCCACTTTTATATACAGATTATGCGAAACACTAAAACTATGAACTCACCAACCTTTGTGTTGACACTTGTTAGCATGTTTATTCTCAGGTTTCCTAGAAGTCTTCCGCTGTTTGCTTATATGTTAGACAAGCTATGTGCATGAAGTCTTACATGACATATTTTTCAAGGAAACGTTGCATTCACTAAATCATCACCATGTATCTTATTTTGACTGCATTGTCAACGGAAGTACTATTGTAAATTATTATTTTAGGTGATTGTCTATATGTAGAAATCATCATATGTTGAAAACCTTTGATTTAAATATTCATTTATGGTGTGCCTTTTCAAAAGAATGCAATATTTACAAAACGTATCATATAGAGGTCAAATACCTCGCAATGAAATCGATGAATGACGTGTCCGTCCATATGGATTTGGAGCGATCGTCACAGTTGGTATCAGAGCGTTGGTCCTAGTGAACCAGGTCTTGCATAAGTGTGTCTAACTGATAGTTGTTCGGATGCATTAGTAAGTCTGGACTTCGACTGTTTCTGCATGTCAAAAGTTTTGCTTATCATTTCTTGTCAGAAATTACCTGACTATCATCTTAAGTCTAAACGCGTCTTATTGCATTGATTTCATAGATAGTGTATAGACAAAATTCATATCTTGGTATATCTATTACAGTAAACTTTGACTGCCATCTTCCGAAAATTTCTCCGTAATTTACAGGATTTTGGTATTATATATACATATGTAAATTATGTATTGAAGAGTACCAATCAAATTCTATAATCTATTTCATATCAAAAATCATCTCTCTAATTATACAAGATGGATCCCGTATCTAGTTCAAATTCCTTAAATTCCGACAGCTATTCCGATATGGATATTCACCTGAACTCTGAAGAAAGTATAACCGGAATGGATCAACCAATCAGCCATCACCTATTCTAGATGAATTGGGGATGGGTTCGTAGCCTACTTAATCATTGGAGACAAGAAGAAGGTGATCCCTTCCATCCACCACATTCACCTCTTGGCGAAGAACCTGAAGCACGTACCGGCGAACCTATTCGTAATACTATTTTCTCTCTCATTTCCAGAGTATCTCATCATGATTATATACTATCCCATATTATAAATCTTATTTATCCGATCGTCCGAACCACCGATCATCCCGGTATAATAGAAGAAGTCAACGAGCTTCGTGCTCGGGTAGTGGCTTTGGAGAATATGGTGCAAGGGTTACGAACACCAGCAGCAGCACCCGCAGCATAACCGGTACCACCATCATCCACACCAACAGGATCATTACCACCACCAACAACCACATCCGCATCACATGCCTCAACACCACAATTTGTACCTCGAATATCAACATCATACGCACCATAGGTACCAAGAAGTACCAGGAACGATAAACGATGAAGTATGGATTCATAACTTCATTGAAGAAACATTCTACGGCGATTATGTAATTTCTAAAGTTTAGAGATTATCTATTCTAGCCTTAACCTTAAATCAGATAGAGTAGAAACCATTATCCGAATGGTGTAAGACACAAGTTAGACTTGTTTTACCAACAGCATCAACAGTACCCTTAGCCTCACCAGCACAGTCAGTGCTATCAACATCGTCAGAATCAGCAGCACCTCTAACATCACAAGCTCCGTCAGTTCAAGAAAGCACCGTGGACATCATTACGAGTCAACAACGAGTATATTGTATCAATGAGTTATGAAGTAATAACTCAATTCATCTAAAGAATTTATATGTATATCTTATATATATAAATTTTAAAACCATCATGAATCTTTTCGTACTAAGCTATTACGTGTAAATTTTAAGGGGTAGATACTACTCGGTTAATTCATATTACTAATATGCTATGATGTACATCCTTCGTTAACAACTTAACCATCGTTAACTACAAATATCTGTTTCAACTCAATGAATTCCATTTCATAATGAACTTAGTGTATTAATCAATTACATGTTTGATTTTACACTTTTATCTTCGATGTACTCGAAACTTTCTAGAAAACATCATTTATATCTTATGAAGTTCATAAGAATTCCACGAGCATCAACATCCTTCACCGAGGAATAAGAATAAATAATGAAGTATTGATTTCATTAGTGAAATACTCCGCGAAGATTATGTAATCCTTAATGTTTTAAAGATTATTCATTCAATTCAAAAATCAAATGAGCTTAATATGATATTAACTCATCAAATCTGTATTACATCTGAAGAAAATATACATACATATATTTTCATAAAGACGGTAAAAAAAAAATTCTTTTGGACAAAGTATTAATTATGAAATCTTTAACGGGTAGGTAATACTCGGGAAATATATAAGTTCACAATTAATATGTTATACTGTACATTCTTCAACTTTGATTCAAAAATTATTAACTATGCTCACAGCGATATACAATCGTTTCCATACAAATTCAATTACATATTCTGATTTTGAAAAATCAGAATCCAAGCCAAGATTTAACAGAAAACATCACTCTTAGAATTCTTACATCTTTCAAATGCTATACTTTGACTTCAAAACTGTGCTAGAACATCACTTCTATTCATAAACCCAGAAAGAAAGAAAAAAATTTGTATCGTTCAAAATTCTAGAACATCATATGTATCTTGACAATTACAATCTTCATGCAAACCCTTCAAACTTTTGAAAACACCTCAGATTGATAACCAACGATTCGGTTATGATAACTTTGAATGCTGATGAAGCAGCAAAAACTGTAAACGACCTTAACAGCCAAAAGTTTGATGATAAAGAATAGTGTGTTGGCAAAGCTCAGAAAAAGAGAAGGTTTGGAACTAGAAAACGGATTGAGCAAAGTATGAAGGAAGCTGTGGATAAATCACAAAGACCAAACCTGCCTTCAAAGAATCCAAATTATTCAGTATCTGCTGAAGCCATTAACGAATACCTTGCTTCCGAATCTAAACCCTTGCGGACAATATTCTTCATCATCCTCTGATATTAGAAATTCTAAAATATCATCGTATCTTTCATTATAAATATCCTCCATATTTCTGGAGATAATTCCATAATCATTCTTATCGAAAATCAATTTTCTCCTTGCGATATCTGTGTAACATCATAAAAGAAACTATTTTAGTTTCTAAATTCTGAAACCTTCGAGTTTAAAATATGAATATTTTTGAAGCGGTGTTGGGAACTGAAGCATGAGTTAGTATAATATAATGACATTTGATCAACGTGATTATATTACAGTAAGTCATGCTGAGTTTCTAATGGAACGTGATAAAGGTTCACAGATCATACCCTCATTATAAACCATATTGCATAACTCTTTCATTCTATTTAACCTCTAAACTATCAAGAAAATATTTTCTTAATGATTCGGTCTTTTTCGAGGTATTCTGGTAATTTGACAAGTCAGATTGTGCCATTACCATTTCTTTCTTAGAACATTAATTATGTTCATTCCGAAATCCATACCTACGAATCTGGACCATTATTCGCTTGACTTAAAGTCGGGAAGAGAAAACGAAAGCATGAAGCTCCGAAATATAATGGAAAATATAAAGCCCTATAACAACCCCAAAATTACAAACCGTGTATATCAATGCGTATAGCAATATAAAGACACGGGAGAATGAAAAACACTATAACCCCAAGGTAATGGTAGAAGAAAATAACTTCCTCTGGTGGTAGATGAAAAAGAAGAATGACAGATATGAAAGTTAGGAGTATATCAAGAATCAGAACTGGATGAAGCATTTCACAATCTTTTGGAAGTATGAAATGAAGAAGAAGATGTAGGAGTGGTGAAAATAATGAAACGGAAGTGTTTAATTTATAGCAAAATATCAGACATAGCAATCGGGACAGATTACGCATTTAATCAAAGAAAATCCTAATTTCCGCAAATTCTGAAGAATCAAATCTTATTTAGATAATGAAGATTTTCTATTCCTTAAATTCCGGAAATCAATCGTTACTACGTCAACAGTTAAGGCGAATCTCTATTCCTTCAATTCACTATTTTACGATAACTTCTCTCATATGCTTCGAATAATCGGATTGTTTTATCCATATTATTCAACGGTGACAAAACTCTATTTATCAACACATATACGTCATGAAAACATTTTTATTGTTAGTCATGACGACCTCACTCAAATTTCGGGACGAAATTTCTTTAACGGGTAGGTACTGTGATGACCCGGAAATTTCTGACCAAATTTAAACTTAATCTTTAACGTTTCCGACACGATAAGCAAAGTCTGTAAAACTGAATCTCGAAATTTTTGAACTACTTTCATATATTCAAATACCTTTCGGTTATTCTTGACGATTCGAGAACAATTATATGTATATAGATATATATATATATATACTATAACTTGATAATGTAACAATGTATTAATTGTTTGATACCGTGCATTAAACTTATTGGTTTAAATATTTATTTGAATATATATGATAAGTTGGAATATTAATTATATGAATAACTTGCGACGTATATTTAAAACGTGTTTATAAATGTTGAAAATATATATTAACATGGTCATAAAATGATTTGTTGTTATATATATATATATATATATATATATTAACAAATAGCGAGACAATAATTTATAGAAGTAAATGACCAAAACACTAGAAAGTTTAAGATACACTTTGAATGATATAGTTTATTGATAATTTAAGACTATATTTTGACAAAGGTACAAGTCACAAAACGTAAATTGCGAGTTTTCTAAGCGTACGAAAATGCGTTCGAGAAACCGAAACCGGGACATAAGTCGAGTGACAACGTACGAGTCATCGGAATGAAAATTACAAGTCAACTATGCACATGAATTTAATATAATATATAATTAATTATTTAAATTATATATATTATATATATTATAAAATAATATGTCGACAAACAAGAAAACAAAAACATTTTGAGCTGGATCAGGCGGCCATGCGATCGCATGGAAAATACACTAAAAACTCATGCGATCGCATGGGCATCAGATTCCAAAAAGTTGCCTATAAAAGTCCAGTTTTTGCACGAGTTTTATTTACACATACTACTCCCTCTATAATATTATTATTATTTATTATTTATATTAATATTATTAATATTATTATTATTATTATTATTATTATTATTATTATTATTATTATTATTATTATTAAGATTATTATTATTATTTATTTTATTGTTATTAGTAGTATTATTATTATTACTAATTATATCACTTAAAATACTACGACGAGGTCATGAGCGTGTCACTTTCAAAACGAGTTTTCGAGCAAGCTAAAGCTAAGGAAATTATGGGTTATTGCGAAGGAGGTTATGGGTAATGTTCGGGGGTATATTTGTGAATCAAACCTAGTGTTTATCATCTCCGTTACGTCTACGTACTTTCCTACAATATTGAATCTCAATACTGATACGTAAGCACTTATATCTTATCTTTTATATATTAATTATGTATCCATGTCTAGTGCTCGAGTATATATATTTATATATGCTTGTATGCTAAATTTCATCGTTAAATAGTTTATAATGAATCACTAATTAAATACATATATTACTGGTAAAAGGTATATGATATACATGTTTTTGGAAAGCTGGCGAAAAATCAATAACTTTTCGTTTAGATATCGAATAGTTTCGATGAACAGATTAAAAGATATGATCAACTGAATTATGATTGACGTTAATTGAAATTGCTTTTGAATCTGCAATTAAGATTTAAATAACTTGTTTACGAGACTGATAAAGTGAACTTTTAAATATTACCAACCGAGTAAATGAATCCTTATATAAGGCACGTCTCGTTTTGTTGAACTATTGTCAAAATTGACTTTTTGAAACGACTTTGGATAACTATTATATGTCGATCTCGAGCATTAGGATTGTGATACACTATGACCTGACCTAGCTTAATAGACATTTATTGACCAACATATGTTCTCTAGGTTGAGATCTACGATTAATTGGTAATCCGAGTTTCGGTCACATTTTGGTGAACAACTTTATATGCTGCTAAGGTGAGTTTCATTGCTCCCTTTTTAATTACTTTTGCAATATATATTTTTGGTATATTTTTGGGCTGAGAATACATGCAATTTATTTTAAACGCAATGGATACAAGTACATACTTAATTCTACACTGAGTTTGAACCGAAAATCCCTTAGCTTTGGTAACTAGTAGCTGCCAGTACATAGGATATGGACTGGTGGGCGCGAATAACAGTATATGGATCCATAGGGCTTGACATCCCCGTCCGAGCTAGAGCGCTAGCCTTTTAACGGACGTGTGTTATTTGAGTTTAGGACACGTTGGTTTGCGTGTATTAAAACGAATGGGGTATTTATCATTATAACGTTAAAGCTTAGTTACCAGGGTGCTCTGTTACGTAGAATCTATTGACAAACTTTTGATAAACGTTTCTGGATGAAACAAATGAAATCTTGTGATCCACTTTTATATACAGATTATGCGAAACACTAAAACTATGAACTCACCAACCTTTGTGTTGACACTTGTTAGCATGTTTATTCTCAGGTTTCCTAGAAGTCTTCCGCTGTTTGCTTATATGTTAGACAAGCTATGTACATGAAGTCTTACATGACATATTTTTCAAGGAAACGTTGCATTCACCAAATCATCACCATGTATCTTATTTTGACTGCATTGTCAACGGAAGTACTATTGTAAATTATTATTTTAGGTGATTGTCTATATGTAGAAATCATCATATGTTGAAAACCTTTGATTTAAATATTCATTTATGGTGTGCCTTTTCAAAAGAATGCAATATTTACAAAACGTATCATATAGAGGTCAAATACCTCGCAATGAAATCGATGAATGACGTGTCCGTCCATATATCGTCACATCAATACTTAACACTACGGTTGTGTACTGTTTGTTATCATGATTCGTTACTCTTTTCGTGCCTAAAGGTATTATCGTTTGACTTGAACCGCATTGACGTGAACGATCATTTATACACTTCCCTCGGGGAACGCTTCTTTAGAGTCGCACTAATTCTTTCGATTCAATACAAGTCACGTTTGAGACGTCGTTACACTTTGTTCATTTTAGATCTTTATGATTACACGAACTTGAATCTATGGAGTGATGTGGGAATGGAGGTATGAGTTAGCGTAATATAACGACACTCGATCAACGTGGTTATATTATGGTAAGTCATACCAAAGTTCTAATGACACGTGATGGTGGCTGGACTCGATCAACCTAATCACCACCATGTGCCATGTACATGACTTCATCTTTCTTGTTAGGTATCCGAAAAATCCGAGAATATTGATAACAACCATACCAAGGACACACCTTCGATTATTGTCGAACCATATTTATGCTTCCGAATGAATGACAAATTCTTTCGACTCCAAACATATGTTACACGTGTATACTATCTCGTTTTCTTACAGTTTTATCGACGAACTACAATATGCTTGTTATGCTCATATCGAGGCAGAAACTTCTTCCGCATTACACTCATACTTTCGTATAAAGAAACCTTCTATCTAAATTCTCAATGGAGAGAGAGACTCTTCACACTATACTAGCATTCGCCACGAGGGTGAATAGTCCTAACGAACGTTTTTAAAAACCGATAAATCTTCCGCGGCGCGAAATTCTTGAGAAACAGAAACTTGTTTCAACAAATGTTTTCACGTCCTATCAAACTCTTTCAAATATACCTTAAAGAAATGTACCTCGTTTCGGATCGAGATCCTCGTTTCACTTCTAAATTTCGGAGTGCCTTACAAAAAGCCTCGGGACCACGTTTAGACATGAGCACCGCGTATCACCCACAAACCGACGAACAAAGTAAATGTACGATTCAAACCTTGGAAACCATAAAATGAATTCGTGTTATCGACTTCAAAATTTCTTGAGAAAAGTATTTTCCTTTAACCGAATTCTCTTACAACGATGGTTATCATTCAAGTCTTAACGTCACACCTTTTGGAAATCTTATATGACCAAAAATGTCATTCTCCTTTTGTTGAACCAAGTAAATGATAATCAAGTCACCGAACCCGGACTCATTCATGGAGTAACCGTTAAGATCGTTCCAATCCGAGAAAGGCTCGAGACGGCCCGTAGTCGCCAAAGGAGCTATGCCAATGTTAGACGTAAACCTTTCGAATTCCATGTGGGAAACCGCGTAACGTTAAAAGTCGCACCTTGAAAAGGTGTAGTCCGTTTCGGAAACGTAGAAAGCTAAATCCGCGATATTTTTAGTCCCTTTTAAATCTTGGGGCGTGTTGTGCCCGTTGCTTACCGCTTCAAACTTCCGACTCAAACAAATTCCGTTCATCCTACATTCTGTGTATCAAACTTAAGGGCGTGTCTTGCGAAACAAGAACTTGTTATCCTCTTCGATGAACTTACTATCAACGATAAACTTCACTTCCTAGGAGGACCGGTTGAAACTGTAAATCGTGAAACCAAACTTTAAACCAATGTAAAAAAAATCCCGACTGTCAAAGTTTGTTGAAATGCCCAAGGAAGTCTTATCCGTAGAATTGACAACGCAAGATCTCGAGGGAGAAACAACGACTACTACTTCCAACTAAATTTCGGGACGAAATTTCTTTTAAGGTGTAGGTAATGTAACATCCCGCGTTTTTCCGTTAAATTTATTTTTAACACTGTCTTCTTTTTTAATAAATATCTTTCGTTATTTAAATTCGTAGTTTCCGTTGACTAACGTTCATAATATTCCCGCTATTTAATTATAACATCACTCGGTTACTCGAGCGTTTTTAAAATATTCGTTCGGTTAATTCCCGCACCCGACTACAAACTTGAGGGACTAAACTTGCCAAGAGACTAAACTCTTGACTAGGTCAACTAGTCAAGGTATCCTCACCACCACTCATTATCCACCATTTTTCTTTTTCTTTTCCTTGACACTTTCACCATTTCTCTCAAATCCTCTCAACAAAGATTCATCATCCAAAACCGAATCAAGAAGCAAACATCAAAACAAATTACATATTCGTGATCCTCTCTTCATCCTCTACATTTTGGTGCCAATTTCATCAAGTTTGGGTAACATTTCTAAAACACTAAATTTCTCTAAATTCGTTTTATATACTTGAAATGTTGTTAGTTAGTGTCTATGGCTCGTGTATAACATGAATATATGATTTGTTTGCTCGATTTGTTGTTTTGAGTAACTAATTTGAACATTTGAAATGGGTTTGCTTAATCTTGCATTTTGGATGAGTTAATGTTGTTAATTTGTTAAAGTTCATGTTTTAATTGTGTTACTAGTATCACTAGCTTCGTTTTGATGCATAGGTTGATTAAGAAAACTTCAAAACATGAATATTGATTTTTGTAGATTTTGGTTAGGGTTTGATAGACTTAAAACGAACTTTTTGATGCTTGAAGGCCATGAAATGTAAATTGTAAATGTATAGTTGTAATGCATGTTTCATTACCTTCAAAAAGGCATATCATATGTGTGAATTGGATTCTCGAAACTTAAAATGCATTTGATGAACTTGAAACTTTGAAAATAACCCCTATAATGATCACTTGATGAGATTTCGGTTTTTGTAATTGATGTTTTTGCTTGGTGAAAGGTAGTTAATTGTATTCCTTGTCAAAAGAGCTTTCCAACGATATAATATGCGTGTCGTAAGAGTTTACGGTTTGTGATTTATGTGAAAATGAAGTTTGATTTGAGACTTGGACAATTGAGACTGACCAGGTACCAGCACCCGTTGATCGCCGTGGCGCGGCAATCCTGGGTCGCGGCGCGGCCTAAGCCGTGTTCAGATTCTGACCTCCTTGGTCAAAATAAGAAAAATGTTTGGCACGCTATGGACCTCCGATTCACATGAGACTTGTTCTAACATGCTTATATATGAATAAAAACCTCAGAAAAATAGTTCGGGACCCGACCCGAACGTGTTGACTTTTTCGTTGACTTTGACCGACCAAAGTTTGACTTTTTGTCAAACTTAACCAAATGATTATGCAACCTTCCTAACTTGTTTCTATACTTGTATCTTGCATGAAACTTGGACAATTTGATTCACATGCTACATAATCGAGTCGTAACGAGCCATAAGACTAATTGAACACATTTCGACCGACCTTGTTTGTGTCTTACCCGGTATTGATACAACTTACTTGTTTAGGTCAAGGCTAAGCAACAATCATGCACACGTTTACTTTGTGAAGTACTTTTCATACGTGCACTGAAGGTGAGATCATAGTCCCATCTTTCAAACAACTTTTATGCTTTAAACTATGGGATGAGAAACATATACGTATCATACTTTTACACTTTGAACACAAGTACGAAAACGAACATTCCACGTACGGGTTTGAACAAAAAGCCTCAATTCAATTATCATTAGTTACACTTGCAGGGTGTAAACGTGAACTTATATTATGTGATCACATGGGCTTGACGAGCCTCATTCGGACGGTTCGCTACCGTTAGCGGATGAAATATATTTTCGGGTCTAGTGTATGTTCTAACACTACGCAAAGGGTGCAAAATAGTTAAGTTTGATAATTGGGTGCCCGGGATACAAATAACAACTTTGGAATGCAAATGATTTTGATAATCATATTATATTAAATCTTGTGGTTCAAATGCAACGTTTACTAAAACACCTATGATTTCACCAACATTTTTCGTTGACAGTTTTCTATATGTTTCTCAGGTTCATACTTGGCTATTTGATACATGCTTCCGCGTACACTCATACATGCTTGGAGTCAAGCATACATGCATACACTCTGATTTTCTTGCTTGGGGTCAAGCATGCATACATACATACGCTAGTGATAGCACCTTTGGATTCAAACATATCGTTTACATACTTACGCTATTTATAGCAACCGTGATTTTAAACTAATTATGTCGCAAGTTATCTCATTTATAATTTATACTTTTGTAAACTTAAACTTGTCGTCGAATGGTTTTGTAAACTAAACCTTGCAAGCATGATACGTTTCAAATGAACGCGACATAATTTTGGTCAAACGAGTCTCATATAGGGACTACGACCACGTAACAGTACCTAAGTAGTCGGCGCCGTCAATGACGATTTGGTCGGGTCGCTACAGGTGATGCGCCGCATCACTCGTGTTTGATGCGCCATATCAGTTAAAAGCCCCGCATCCAAAACCTTCGGCATAAAACGCTGCATGAATGCGCCGCATCCATGTCAAGATGCACCGCATTGATCACCTGAACATGTTTTCTTGTTATTTAAACGTCTCCACACTCCAACAAATCTCCCACTTGGAGACTTTGAACAAAACTCGATTCATATCAATGATTTTAACCAAGAACATTAAACCACCTTCGATTACCGCCAAATACCATTTGGAACACGCACGCTCAACACATACTTCGGATGAGTAGACTTTCGATAAAAGGTCTTCAATACTACTTGTTAAACTTGTAACACCATTAACATCTCTAGCTGGGGTCTTCTCTCATAAATTCGTGAGAAGACCAATTGAGGTAATGCAAAACCTCAATTTCTCCGTCGTAACCACCTTAGTAAACATATCGGCAGGATTCTTCGTACCAAGGATTTTCTCCAAGAATAAAGTGCCATCATTTATATGTTGTCAAATAAAATGATACCTTATCTTGATGTGTTTCGTCCGACTATGAAACACCGGATTCTTCCGAATATGAACCGCACTTTGATTATCACAATACAAGACGCAATAGTCTTGTCTTTTACCCAACTCGCCTAAGAAGTTCTTCAACCACACTAGCTCTTTAGAAGCTTCCGCAATAGCCATGTATTCGGCTTCGGTGGTTGACAAAGCAACACTCTTTTGTAATCGAGATAACCAACTAATTGCCGTCTTCCCCATTGTGAAAACATAACCCGTAGTGCTTTTCCCCAAATCATCACATCCACCCAAATCAGCATTTGCATAACCTCTAAGTATGAGATTGTTTTTAGAGAAACACAATCCCATATTAGAAGTACCTTTTAAATAACGAAGCAACCATTTGACCGCTTCTCAATGCTCTTTCCCCGGATTAGACATATAACGACTTACAACTCCTACTGCTTTAGCAATATCGGGTCTTGTACAAACCATGGCATACATAATACTACACACGGTCGATGCATATGGAACCTTTTCCATATCCATTTTGTCTTTTATCGTCTTTGGTGATTGACTTTTCGATAATTTTAAGGTGCTTCCCAAAGGCATAGAACGAGCCTTTGAATCTTCCATGTCGAACCTCTCTACTACTTTCTCAATATATTTGGATTGAGATAAGTATAGAGTACCCTTCACACGATCGCGCACAATACTCATGCCAAGTATTTGCTTAGCACCACCAAGATCCTTCATCTCGAATTCTCGGGAAAGTAATCCCTTCAACTTGTTAATTTCGGATATGTTAAAACCTGCAAGCAACATGTCATCAACATAGAACAATAAGATTATGTAAGAAGACTTGAGTTTCTTCAAGTATCAATAGTTATCCGCTTCACATCTTAAGAAACCAATCTTCTTCATAAACTTGTCAAACTTCAAGTACCATTGCCAAGGTGCTTGCTTCAATCCATACAAACTTTTCTTTCACTTACAAACGCACTTCTCTTTAACCTTTACCTCAAAGCCCTCGGGTTGCCTCATGTAGATCTCTTCAACAAGATCACCATGTAAGAATGTAGTTTTTACATCTAGTTGCTCAAGATGTAAGTCTTCGGATGCAACCATAGAAAGTACCAAACAGATAGTAGTCATTTTAACTACCGGTGAAAATATCTCTTTGTAGTCAACCCCTTCCTTTTGTTGAAAGCCTTTGACTACCAAACGAGCCTTGTACCTTCTCTTGCCATCCAACTCATTCTTGATTCTATACACCCATTTGCTTTGCAATGCCCTTTTATCATGAGGTAACTTCACTAGTGACCAAGTCTTGTTCTTCTCAAGTGATCTCATATCTTATTTCATGGCAAGCTCCCATTGTATGGATTCTTTTGTTTTCCTCGCCTCAAAGTAACTTTCGGGTTCACCATTCTTGGTATAGAGCAAGTAGTTTGCTGATGGAGAATACCTAGGATTAGGTTTGGGCACTCTAGTCGAGCGTCTTAGTGTAGGAGTAACCGAAATGGTTGGACCGGTTTCATTTGTATCCTCCTCATCACTAGAACTCGCACTATGTTCGGAATCATCACCGCTTTTCTAACCATATCCATCATTAGCATTTCCCAACACCTCACCGTCATTCGGCAATTCATTATTTCCCAAACTCCCACTAGAACCTGCAAGATCATCAATAGAAACATCGTCAAAAGTAACTTGACTCAGTTTAGGACTCCCCGTTTCTGGTTTGCCATAGACCAAATCTTCATCAAAAGTAACATCTCGGGAACGAATTACTTTTCTAGCTTCGTTGTCCCAACAACGATAACCCATTTCATCCGACCCGTAGCCTATGAAAATACACTTCTTTGACTTAGCTTCAAGCTCATCTTTATCCACATCTTTGGTCTTCACATATACATTACACCCAAAGATCCTAAGGTGACCATAACTCACCTTTTTACCTTGCCATTCTTCCTCGGGAATTCGGAAACCCAACGGTATTGAGGGTCCCCTATTTATCAAATAAGCCGCCGTATTAACCGCATCCTCCCAAAACATCTTAGGCAAACCGGCATGTAGTCTCATACTCTTAGCCCTTTCATTTAACGTACGATTCATACGTTCGGCGACCCCATTGTGTTGCGGTGTCTCCGGTACCGTTTTCAACATTCTAATACCGAGCTTTGCACAATGGTATTTAAATTCAAGACTACCATATTCCCCTCCATTATCCGACTTCAAGCACTTGACTTTCAAGTTAGTTTCATTTTCAACCATAGCTTTCCACTTCACAAAAGTATTAAACACATCGGATTTAGCTTTAAGAAAATAAACCCATACCTTTCGAGTGGAGTCGTCAATGAAGGTGACATAATAACGAGAACCTCCATGTGATTCTACATTGGTTGGACCAAACACATCCGTATGAACGAACTCCAATTTCTCTAACTTAGGTGCCTTCCCCGATTTCCCAAAAGTCACCTTCTTTTGCTTCCCATAGACACATGGTTCGCAAAATCCAAGTTCTACCTTTTTCAAATCTGGAATCCTCCCACTCGAAACAAGCATCTTCATACCCTTCTCACTCATATGCCCGAATCTTCGGTGCCATAGAGTTGATTCGGACTCAACGTTAACCGTAGCAACCACCGTGTCTTCATCAAACACTTCAACCATATAAAGAGTTCCCCTTTTATGTCCACGAGCCACTACACAACTACCCTTAACCACCTTCCATTGGCGGTTTTCAAAAGTAACCGCGTTACCTTCATCATCTAATTGACCAACCGAAATAAGTTTCCTTTTCAATTTAGGAATGTACCTTACGTTCTTCAAAGTCTAATTAGAACCAAGAGTAGTCTTCAAAATCACATCTCCAATGCCCTCTATATTGAGTTGCTTGTTGTCCGCGAATCTCACCTTGCCTTGATATGAAAGAAAATTCTTCATCATGCTTTTGACATGAGTAGCATGAAACGAAGCTCCCGAATCCAAAATCCAAGACTCCATAGAATTTTCAACACTACATAAAAGTGCATCATCACTTTCCCCTTCGGCCAAGTTTACACCTTTCGCGGAACCATTTTTGCAATTCCTTTGAAACTGCCCTTTTTGATTGCAACCCCAACAACCGACTTCACTTCTATCCTTCGATGAATTCCTCTTCTTAGACTTCTTCCTATCCTTCTTCTCACCGCGTTCAAATTTCCTACCCCGGTTGTCGGTACTTAACAAAGAACCGGACGTTGTGTAACGACCCGGATTTTTCCGCTAATATATAGAAGATTGATATTTACATAATTAATGTTTCCAACATGTTAAGCAATCAAACTCATTAAGACTTGGTTATTTGAAATGAATTTTATACAAATGTTTGGCCACCCAGTCTGTCTGACGATTCACGAACGTCATAACTCGAAATAATTATATAATGATATATATATATATATATATATATATATATATATATATATATATATATATATATATACTTTTGATTTGATAAAATGATATTTAAGTATCTCATTACATATAATAACAATTGGTTATATACATAAAATGAGATTACTAACTTAAGGACTTCAAGACTATATACATATATATAACGATTAACGTTGTAATAACTTCTAAATTAAAATGTATGTATATGGATTGTATTAATATGTATTAATACACTTTTTAAGGACTTAAACATATATACTAACATACTTATACTCAACAAAGATAGCTATACTCATATTCTCATTCAATTCCATCAAGAATTCTACTCGTATTTATTCGGTATTCATATCCGTATCATACACAACTTCTAAAGGTATTTACTATGGGTATATACACATCAAAGTCAACCTTTTTAACAGATTTAGATCTGCCCTAGATGAGAGGGAACTTAAATTGGAAGTTAGCATACATTATTACACAAAATAACAAATTGGAAATTTGTTTTTGTCTCCCCCATGTCTCATGCCAAAATGGAGGATAAATACACATCCATTTGATTCAAGATTACTACATCATTTACTCTCTACACACACATACTCAAACACTCTCATAATATTCATCATATTCAGCAACCTTTGGGTCATAAGCTAAGCCTTAAACACTATAAGAAAACTCTTTCAAGAACATATCAAAATAACCACCCATTTGAAGAAGATTACTTCCAACCTTTTTAATCCAACTCAAAAACTCTTTAGGATAAAGAATTCCACTTTCATTCCAGTAGTCTTTCATCTTATAATCAAGGTAATAATCATATATAAGCTTTGGTTCAATTTATATAACTATAACTATCTTAAAATCAAGATAGAATTCTTATTCGAACTTTTGTTCATTTCATGATTTTACTTCAAGAATTCCAAGCCATAAAGGATATCTTTGAACTCAAGATATTCTCCATATTTCTCTAGCAACTTTATTCATTTGATTTGAGGTAGTAACCTTATTCATAATCTTATTCGATTCATATTCATATAGCTATCTTATTTTGAGTTTATAACTAATAACAACAAGAACATAGTTTAGATTATTTCTAAACTTGTTTGCAAATAAAATTAATCCTTCTAACTTGACTTTTAAAATACTTCAACATATGTATTATGATAGTATGTCAAGCTAACATAAGGATATAAAACTTGTAAACACGAAGAACACCTTAAAATCGAATATACGCCGTCTTAGTCGAACGGGGGCTGTTTTGGGTTTAATTTTAAAAACCTATCTTAAACTTTGAATTAAAAAATTTCCTTTGGTGAAAAATCTTATTTTATATGGATATGAAATATATCCAAAATCCATGGTTAAATTCTAAGTGGAAGTATGTTTTTCAAAAGGGTCATCAAGATGTCGTTCTTACGATGGATATGACTATCTTCTCTTATTTGACACCTAAGCTGTATTTTCGACTATAAACCTATACTTTTTCTGTTAAGATTAATAATGTTTAGTTCGATACGAAACCATGAAAACTCGAATCACTCAAAATGGATTTGTAACGAAGAAATTATGGGTAAAACAAAATTGGATATTTTTCTTAATTTTTAGCTACGGACATGATTTATAAAAATGGATGCTAACCTTACCCTAGCTAACTTACCTTGTATCCTACATGTATTTATACATGTCTTGTTCTGGAACTTATGGAAATACAATTTATAATAGTCGTGATTAAGTTCTACGACAATATATTATAGTCTTAATAAAGATCGTAAGACACCATATATATATATATATATATATATATATATATATATATATATATATATATATATATATATATATATATATATATATATATATATATATATATATATATATATATATATATATATATATATATATATATATGACTTGATCACTGTGGATTCGTATACAAAGTTTTGACATATCATTTTGACTTCTTCTATATATATTATTGGAACGAATTATTAGACACCATTGGCAGTAATCTCGAGTTAGCAGTGGGTCAAAGTGGATTCCAAAATATTATATACTTTGAGTTGTGATCGAGCCTGAGACATGTATACAATGGGTCGCGGATTGCTTCAGACAATATACATATTATGTGTCTTATTATATTAAGACAATATATTATAGTGTTAGTGAATTCTAACACAATATACGCATTTATATTTATATATATATTTATACTGTTGGACTATTGGACTATTGGACTACGAACGTTGGACTACTAACAATGGACAATTAAAATTATCACAAGTATCATAAGTATGGAATATTAATTATATTAATTATATATATATATATATATATATATATATATATATATATATATATATTGATACAAGAATATTATTATTAGGTTCGTGAATTTGTCAAAAGGCCAAGTCTTATCGCCATCTATTCGGAAATCATCACAAGTGAGTTATAGTCTCTTTTTACTATCTAAATTATTTTGGGATGAGAATACATGCAAAATTTATAAATGTTTTACAAAATAAGCACAAGTTCATGGAACTACATTCTACGATTGTTTTGTTATACCGGATATCTGTACTTATTATTATTATGCTTGGTAACCTAAGAATTAGTGAAAAACACTAATTGACGCGAATCCTAAAGGTAGATCTACGGGCACCAACCACCCCCATTTTCAAATAGTGGAAATGCTTTAGTACTTCGAAGGGTTCTTGTCATACATTTGAATAGTGGAATGTATGATGCCAGATATCTTAAGCGCTCTATGTTAAGGTCGGTTACCAGGCGACTCATCGTATGAATGATTTTTGCAGTTGTAATGATCCTGCGCATTTAATTAAATGAAATCTTGTGGCTTATTAAATGTTATGATTATTATATAGATATTAAACCTATGACTCACCAACATTTTTGTTGACGTTTTAAGCATGTTTATTCTCAGGTGAATATTAAAAACGCTTCTGCTGTCGTATGCCAACCCAAGGTCAAGATTTGGTGTCAGCATAATTGTTTATATTGTTTAAACTTGCATTCGGAGTATTTGTTGTAATATATTTGATCATATTGTAATGGGTTGTGTAAAAACTTATTTATTTGAGGAGATTGTCTTTGATAGACAATCTAAATTATGCCATTAAGACCTTTATTCAATAATAAAGGTTATGGTTGTTTTTTTAAAAAACGAATGCAAGATTTGAAAAACGTCTCATATAGAGGTCAAAACCTCGCAAAGAAACCAATTAATATGAAACGTTTATAATTAATATGAACGGGGCATTTCAGTTGGTATCCGAGCGTTGGTCTTAGAGAATCAGAAAATTTTTCATTAGTGTGTCTAACTGATTTTTGATGCATTAGTGAGTCTGGACTTCGACCGTAATTATTTTAAAAATGATTGCTTAATATAATTGTTGGAAACATAATATTATTAACATATAAATAATATAAGATATATCATTCTCTTAACGTGCCTGCTATTATATGATAGATGACTTCATCCAATCATATAAGCATCTCTAGTGATTCAGATTTCATTTACTTATCAAGTGATTCGGAGGCTGAGTCAAAGCATATGACTTATGAACCAACGGAAAAGTTAACTTTTGGTGCTACCATTAAAGTGGAAAATTGTTGGGAAAATTGGAAAGATTCACAATTGCCAGTAGAGGTTCCAGAAGAGGATCCAGAAGAAGATCCCGAAGAGGAACCCAAAGAAGAGGATCCTGAAGAAGTTGTGAAAATTACCGAACCACAACGTGATTTGGGAAAATCTTTGGCTGTTATACCCGGACCCAAACCCGATGAACCTATTATGACCCAAAATGTTTGTGATCATCCACCTGAATCACCTAAGAGACCAGTTTATAAAATGACCGCTCGTATAATGACTGTTGGTTTTATTCCCAAACAATTAGCCGAAAGAACCAATTGGGAGGAATTGGAAAAAGAACTATCCAAACGAAAATCCAAACGTTTGGCCGAGAAAGAAACAACGTCAACATCTAAGAAATCTTGCCGTTCTTGAACCATCGGCAGCTATCATGTATTCCATGCATTGTATAATATGTATTATATTGTGTGTTTAAGTTTGTAAGAAAATCCGCAATGTAATTTTCCTTATGATTGTATAATAATAAGAATAAGCATGGAAGGTTTATTATTATTATTACAACTTATTATTACGTAGTAACGTAATAACTTACCATAGTTTTTCATATTAGAATTTTAGTAGTTAATTTGTGTGTTAGCTGCTAAGTATGAACATTATTATAGTTATAAAACGCTAATATGAAGAAAATGCTTTTATAATAATAAGTTCATATTAAGCTACAAAATACTTTTTAGCTACTTCTAAAATTCTATATGATTAACTCAGTCGGCTATTTTTTGAAGAAAATGGCTCCTCCAGTTACTAGACAACAACAATTGAACACAGAAGAACTTCAAGATTTCGCTGCAAATATGGCTGCAGTGGTGAATGCAATGAACAACAATAACCAATCGGGGTCCAGCAGTGGAGGAAACAATGGTAACCGGGTATGATGTTCCTACAAAGCTTTTATGGCCTGCAAACCCAATGAGTTTGAAGGAACTGAAGGACCCGTTGGACTAAAGCGGTGGACAGATAAGGTTGAAGCCGTGTTCGCAATCAACAACTGCGCAGAAGAGGATAAAGTTAAGTATGCCACACATACTTTCAGGGGTACTGCTTTGACATGGTGGAATACCTACATGGATTACGTAGGACAGAATACCGCCTACGCACTACCATCGTCCGCTTTCAAGCACATGATGACGGAAGAGTACCGTCCCATAACCGAAATCAACAAACTCAAGGCAGAGCTTAAAGCACTGACAACCCAAGGGTTAGATGTCACTGCCTACGAACGACATTTCAATGAACTAGCTTTAATGTGTCCTGGAGCATTTGAGGACGAAGAAGCAAAAATTGAAGCATTCATAAAAGGGTTTCCGGAATGAATCCAAGAGCATGTAGGTGCTAACGACCCTGCAACAATGCAGAAAGCGAGCCGTATAGCCCACAAATTGATAGGCCAAATTACATGAAGGATAAAGAAAGAAGCGGCCGAGGAGGCCATAATGAAACATGGAAAAAGAAAGTCGAAGGAAAGCAGTGATCAGGGTCACCAGTACAACAACAACAACAATCAAAACAACAACTACAACAACAATCGCAACCACCCCAACAACAACAATAATCGCAACAACAACCCAACAATAACCGTAACAACCATCCCAATAATAATAACAACAATAACAATCCCAATCACAAAAATAACAACAACAAACGACTCAACAACAATAACCCTAACAACAACAACAACAACAACAACAACAACGACAACAAAAGGCAAAGAACTATATGCCCCAGGTGTGATACGTTTCATCCGGAATGGTTTTGTAGAGAATTATGTACCAAGTGTAATAGGAATGGTCATATTGCGGCAAAGTGTGAAGTCTACGGACCAAATAGAAACAAAGGAGTAAATAATGCCGGAACAAATAATAACAGCGTTGTTTGCTATGGATGTGGAAAACCGGGTCATACCATAAACCAGTGCAGGAATGGAAATAATCAAGGCTGTGGGGGAGTGATAGTGCTCCAAATGAACATATATTTAGTAGCAATATCCTCCCAATATGTAAATTATTTAGTTGTAATTGTCCTATTTTAAGTTGTAATCGTTTATATTAAATAAGTGCGAAGACAAAAGGCGAAAACGACGATTTGAAGACGCAAATGACCAAAAAGCTCAAATGTACAAGATACAATCCAAGTGGTTCAATTTATTGATGAGAAACGTCTAAAAATGACAAAAGTACAAATTGCGGAACGCAAAGTACAAGATATTAAATTATACGAAAGGACGTTCGAAAATCCGGAACCGGGACCAAAGTCAACTCTCAACGCCCGACGCAACGGACCAAAAATTACAAGTCTACTATGCACAAGAATATAATATAATATATATATAATTATATAAATTATATATATATTATATATATTTATATATTATGTCGACAAAGAAGAAAACAAGCAAATGTGGCTGGATCCAGCTGGCCATGCGATCGCATGAGCCCGAAGGCAAAATCTCATACGATCGCATGGGGCCAAAATCCTGGCCACATCTATAAATAACCAACGAATTCGACGAGTAAAAAACATATATATATATATATATATATATATATATATATATATATATATATATATATATATATATATATATATATATATATATATATATATATATATATATATATATATATCATACTCCTCTGTAATAATAGTAAAAATATATATAATATATATATATAGTATAGTGTAGTTTTATATTAGATTAGTTTTGGGTTATGCGAAGGTTATTTTACGGGTTTTAAAGTCGGAGTTCTGTCCGTGTAACACTACGCGATAAATAATCAATGTAAGTTATGTTCAACCTTTTTAATTTAATGTCTCGTACTTAAGTTATTATTATGCTTATTTAAGACGAAGTAATCATGATGTTGGACTAAAAATAATTAAAATTGGGTAATTGGGCTTTGTACCATAATTGGGGTTTGAACAAAAGAACGACACTTGTGGAAATTAGACTATGGGCTATTAATGGGCTTTATATTTGTTTAACTAAATGATAGTTTGTTAATTTTAATATAAAGATTTACAATTGGACGTACCTATAAATAACCATATACACTCGATCGGACACGATGGGCGGGATATTTATATGTACGAATAATCGTTCATTTAACCGGACACGGGAATGGATTAATAGACTATGGAATTATTAAAACAGGGGTGAAATTATGTACAAGGACACTTGGCATAATTGATAACAAAATATTAAAACCTTGGATTACACGCAGTTGATATCCTGGTGTAATTATTAAACAAAGTATTAAAACCTTGTTACAGTGTAAGTCCCCAATTAGTTGGAATATTTAACTTCGTGTATAAGGATAATTTGACGAGGACACTCGCACTTTATATTTATGACTGATGGACTGTTATGGACAAAAACCAGACGGACATATTAAATAATCCAGGACAAAGGATAATTAACCCATGAGCATAAAACTAAAATCAACACATCAAACATCATGATTACGGAAGTTTAAATAAGCATAATTCCTTTATTTTCATATTTAATTGCACTTTTAATTATCGCACTTTAATTTATTGTCATTTTAATTATCGTATTTTTTTATCGCATTCTATTTTACGCACTTAAATTATAGTCATTTATATTTTTCATTAGGTTTTAATTGTGACTTATAATATAAAATCGACAAACCGATCATTAAACGGTAAACCCATTTTTATATTATTATTATATATAAAAATATATATATTGTACAAATATAGTTGTTTAAAATATAGTGTGCAATAAGCCCGCTCCCTGTGGAACAAACCGGACTTACTAAAAACTATACTACTCTACGATTAGGTACACTACCTATAGTGTTGTAGCAAGGTTTAGGTATATCCCATTTGTAAATAAATAATTAAAACTTGTGTAGCTTGTATCACTTTTCGTACTAAAAATATATAGTATTTTCGTACCCCCACGCTGCACACATCAAGTTTTTGGCGCCGCTGCCGGGGACTCGGTGAAACACTATATTTTATAAATATATTTGTATATCATTTTTAGAAAAACAATATAAAAAAAAATACAAAAATATAAAAAGAAAAACAAAAATTATATATTTTTAATAGTTTGTTATATATATATATATATATATATATATATATATATATATATATATGTATATATATATATATATATATATATATATATATATATATATATATATATATATAATTATAAAGTTTCTTTATTTTTATTTTAGTTTTTAAAATACAAGTTTTTATTTATATAATTATTTATTAAAACTATTAAAACAGAAAAAAAAAAACTCTCGAGGCCCGGTACTGTAGCAGCCCAACCCTGGCCCGAAATCTTTATCCATGCGATCGCATGGATTTTGAACATGAGGACCATGCGATCGCATGGCCCTATCTGACACGCCACAGTTGACTTCTCAACAGCAATAATTACGGAGTATATATTATTATTATTATCTAAACCCTAATTAGGGTTAATTAGTTAAATATTTAATTTAGTTTTTAGAATTAATTTGTAATTTAAGTTTAATTAGTTTTAATAATTTATAAAATTAATACTTTTATAAAATAAATAATATAAAAATAATATTTTTATAAAAATTGTAATTTTTACAACTTTTAGTATATTTTTATATCTTGTTCCTTTTTAATTGTTTTTAGCGTAATATTTGTATTTTCCGTTCATATTTAGTTTTAAGACATAGTTTTTGCCATAGTTATTTTTATTTCTAGATTTTTAGGCTTTGCCGTAAAATCCCTTAAGTGCTTTTTCTTTAGACTAAGATTTAGGTGCTTTAGAATTTTGCGACGCCTTTTTAAGTTTTTAGTACCTTTTTAAGATATTGCCATTTGGGATATAGTTTTACTTTTAAGCTTTAATCTTTTTAGACGCAACTTTTAATTTTTAGTTTTTAGTTCCTTTTTAAGTTTTGACGCGCTACTTTCTTATTTTTATTTTTCGACGCCTATTATTTTTCAATCTTTTCAATTTCGACCCTTTTCGACGTGCTCTTTTTCTTTCTTATTTCTCGCCATCCTAGTTTTTAGGACTTAGAATTTTCTCTATTTCTTATCTAATATTTCTTTAAATTACGAAAAATTATTTTAAGTAGTTAAATTGATAGACATCCAAATTTTCTGCTTCGTAGTAATAGTTGGATTTGTTAGTGGCTGAGTTGTGAGCTTCCGATTTAAAGGGTTCTGGCTCCCTGCTGCATCTATTGGCTATTCGAAACGTGGGCAAAAGCAGAAAAGTCTATTAATTTGATAACTTATATAATTTTTATTTTTATAACTAATAGGATAATTAAGTAAATGCACCACATTGTAGCTAAAATTTGGTAATAAGCGCATTATGGAAAATCTCGAGAATATTTTGGAAGCTCTTTATGACATCCGAAATCAATTTAATCAATACTCTCAAATGAATGTTGATGAAAATTCATTCGGTCAATTTTGGATCACGAATGACGAAACAATAACTGGTTGTGAAATCTGTGGAGATTATCACTCAACATGGGAATGTTATTATTACGTTCCTATGGAAAATTACGCACCCATGGAATCTGAATGGAATGATTATGAGGAATACAATTCTAATTGGGATTATTCCCAAGAATATATCCAAACTCAACAACCAGAAGACGAGGAAAATTATGTGTCTGAAAATTCTTTAGATTATATGAAAATCAAACTAGAAAAACTTGATGCTCAAAATGAACAAATGAGAGAGTTTGTAAATCGGCAAGCTGAAACTTTATCAGATTACACACCTGTTGATCTAAGGAGTATTGTGCAAGAAAATCTCATATCATCGAATTTTGATGAATTCGAGAGCTTCGAAATCATCAATTATCCCGATGATACTTTTTATTCAGTTTTACCAATTTCACAATATATCGACACATTAGCCTCTACCGACGAAATCAACGATCCATCAATGGATGAAGAAGAAAAAGTAAGGGTGACAAATTGGTACTCTTGGAAAAACGATAACGGTGAAAATTTTACCCCCGAGACCAAAATGGTGAGACCGATAAGTACCGTTAATGAAAAAGAATCTACTTCGATCCCGAAATTCACCATTCCACAACCTTCTAACCCAATATTCTCAATAGACAAGTCATCTACTGAAGATGAACTACGCGCTATAATAGATAATGGCACCTCAGATTTCACCCAATTGGGTAATAGAGGTGAAAACTTTGATCCCGAGAATAAACGGAAGGAAATGTTAGGAATTGTCTACACTATAGAAATATGTATGTCGGTGTATATCGATCCATTTGATCAAGAACCAGAAAAGAGACATATCCATTTACTAAAAGCTACACTTAAAAAAGAATTAAGTAGTGACGATCGGGTGAGTCTAAACTTTAAACTCATTGATATATTATATACCACCCGAGATGTAAATAACTGGCTCACTATTCTAATTCGTGGAAGTTATTCTACCGACTTCACATGTCGTCAGCTAAGTGTGGGAAAGTCTAACCCCACTTAACGTTAAATTAGGGGTTCGGGTTAGTGCATAACTCGTTAATAAACATGCATAATAAATTAGGGTAAAAGACGCATTTTTAAAGATTAGCAAACAGTTCAGAAAAGCAACCGTTTTTGAAGAAAAATATGTGTGATAAAACAAGAAGGAATGAACGATGAGGCGCGCCATCTATCATTCGACGAGCTTTGTAATTACAAACTGGGTATTTTTAATCACTTTTCTACACTTATCACCCTCGTGAATTTATAATTAAAGTCTGATTTCATGCAAATGAGGGCATTGCATGATCTCAAGTGTGGGGAAGGGTTATAAATTCTCTCGGGTTTATACTTGGTTTATTTTCTAAATTTTGTGAAAATTTTAAAAAAAAATTCAACTAAATGAATTTAAAATCATGTTTATACATATTTATGAACGATAAAACTAGGTGTTAATGCCGAAATTATCGTTACCTCAAAAAGGACATAAATTGATAAACAACTAAAACGCTTGAATTTATTTATTAGGATATAAAAAGACGCATGAAAAAAGCCAAGTGTGGGGAGAATGTACCAAGTTATTCAATTAAGAACTATCTATCACATGTTTCTGTAAAGTTATTGCAGGTGCTTTTGTTTTGGACTAAATTGACTGTTTTACCCGCAATATTATAATAAAGATAAAAGAAAAGATGGATCTACACGATGAATCAATTCCATCATTAAAAGGAAGTAAAGTCTTTCGAAAAAGACACGCGCTTCTTGATTTAGGTAAAGAAGTTGTCGTCCAGACCAGCTGTAGGTTGACGAAAAATCTAGAAAAGTCATCTCTAAAATCAGCAGGAAATCCACGGACCTCAGCATCAAACAGGGTCGCCAAGTGGTCAGACTTATCCTAACCATGAGAGGATCTGTCTTGTAAAATGGGGAGGACGCCGTGCAAATTAGCTTGATAAGACTAATGAATCAGACCCCCAGAAAGGATAATCTCCTTAAAGATAAAAATCAGATTTTAAGCCTGATATTACTCAATCCTTGAGATTGACCTTAAAGATTGAGAATTACAAACTCATGGAATTCGATGATATCTAAACTCGAGCTTGAACGAGAAAATATTTTGATCAAAATTACAAACCGATTTGTTTTCTGAAAACCCATTTTTAATGCGTTCAATACCATTGAACGTAAAATCTTAGGAATTCACCTGGAATTCATTAGGTCACCTGAACCAAATAGGGTGTCAACCGTAAGAACGGTGGTTGCATAGCATGGTCAAAGACAGGACCTTGTGCCAAACCGAAAAACTATAGGGTGAGCTTTACTATTGCTCCTACCAAGGATAGTAATTGCATCCGACACGTTATAGACCATAATTAAAAGCATGTCAGGGGACATTGCCTTAACAGTTGCTTGTTCAACGCTTTCCTTTACAACCGGACGGTAGTTTATCGAAAGGTAATATACGAAGCAAGTATACTGGATGTGTGCTTTCCTAATACAAGGTTAGCAAGTAGGTGGCACAAAACCACAAGTTTTGAGCTAAAATTTTAAAATCTGAAACCCACCAAAACCCACAAAAACAATTTGCAAACACCGGAGAAGGGTTATTCCGAAAAACTTATCTAGGGTAAACTAGATTGAATTTTCAAAAGATCAAATGTTTTCATAAAGATCCAATTTCCTTAGAGGATCTAAATTTTTATAGTCATGTGGGACTGTAAACCACATCGTTACTATCATTGTTTATACCGCCGTATCAAAATCACTGAAGTATAAAGTGTAATAATAATAAAAAAGTGATTCGAGTGAAGTGTGATTTAATTTCAAGTTCTGTATTGCTTGAGGACAAGCAACGTTCAAGTGTGGGGATATTTGATAGTGCTCCAAATGAACATATATTTAGTAGCAATATCCTCCCAATATGTAAATTATTTAGTTGTAATTGTCCTATTTTAAGTTGTAATCGTTTATATTAAATAAGTGCGAAGACAAAAGGCGAAAATGACGATTTGAAGACGTAAATGACCAAAAAGCTCAAATGTACAAGATACAATCCAAGTGGTTCAATTTATTGATGAGAAACGTCTAAAAATGATAAAAGTACAAGTTGCGGAATGCAAAGTACAAGATATTAAATTATACGAAAGGACGTTCGAAAATTCGGAACCGGGACCAAAGTCAACTCTCAACGCCCGACGCAGCGGACCAAAAATTACAAGTCTACTATGCACAAGAATATAATATAATATATATATAATTATATAAATTATATATATATTATATATATTTATATATTATGTCGACAAAGAAGAAAACAAGCAAATGTGGCTGGATCCAGCTGGCCATGCGATCGCATGAGCCCGAAGGCAAAATCTCATGCGATCACATGGGGCCAAAATCCTGGCCACATCTATAAATAACCAACGAATTCGACGAGTAAAAAACATATATATATATATATATATATATATATATATATATATATATATATATATATATATATATATATCATACTCCTCTGTAATAATAATAAAAATATATATAATATATATATAGTATAGTGTAGTTTTATATTAGATTAGTTTTGGGTTATGCAAAGGTTATTTTACGAGTTTTAAAGTCGGAGCTCTGTCCGTGTAACACTACGCGATAAATAATCAATGTAAGTTATGTTCAACCTTTTTAATTTAATGTCTCGTACTTAAGTTATTATTATGCTTATTTAAGACGAAGTAATCATGATGTTGGACTAAATATAATTAAAATTGGGTAATTGGGCTTTGTACCATAATTGGGGTTTGGACAAAAGAACGACACTTGTGGAAATTAGACTATGGGCTATTAATGGGCTTTATATTTGTTTAACTAAATGATAGTTTATTAATTTTAATATAAAGATTTACAATTGGATGTACCTATAAATAACCATATACACTCGATCGGACACGATGGGCAGGATATTTATATGTACGAATAATCGTTCATTTAACCGGACACGGGAATTGATTAATAGACTATGGAATTATTAAAACAGGGGTGAAATTATGTACAAGGACACTTGGCATAATTGATAACAAAATATTAAAACCTTGGATTACACGCAGTTGATATCCTGGTGTAATTATTAAACAAAGTATTAAAACCTTGTTACAGTTTAAGTCCCCAGTTAGTTGGAATATTTAACTTCGTGTATAAGGATAATTTGACGAGGACACTAGCACTTTATATTTATGACTGATGGACTGTTATGGAAAAAAACCAGACGAACATATTAAATAATTCAGGACAAAGGACAATTAACCCATGGGCATAAAACTAAAATCAACACGTCAAACATCATGATTACGGAAGTTTAAATAAGCATAATTCCTTTATTTTCATATTTAATTGCACTTTTAATTATCGCACTTTAATTTATTGTCATTTTAATTATCGTATTTTTTTTATCGCATTCTATTTTACGCACTTAAATTATAGTCATTTATATTTTTCATTAGGTTTTAATTGTGACTTAAAATATAAAATCGACAAACCGGTCATTAAACGGTAAACCCCTTTTTATATTATTATTATATATAAAAATATATATTTTGTACAAATATAGTTGTTTAAAATATAGTGTGCAATAAGCCCGCTCCCTGTGGAACGAACCGGACTTACTAAAAACTATACTACTCTACGATTAGGTACACTACCTATAGTGTTGTAGCAAGGTTTAGGTATATCTCATTTGTAAATAAATAATTAAAACTTGTGAAGTTTGTATCACTTTTCGTACTAAAAATATATAGTATTTTTGTACCCCCACGCTGCACACATCAGGGAGCCTTCAACATTAATGGAGAGAAAGCACAGGAAGACCCGGAGCTTGTTATGGGTACGTTTCTTATCAACAATACACCTGCTTATGTTTTATTTGATTCGGGTGCCGATAGAAGTTATATAAGTAGAGAATTTTGTGCCAAATTAAATTGCCCGTTAACGCCTTTGGATAAAAAGTGTATAGTTGAAGTAGCAAACGGTAAACTAATTAAGGTTAATAAAATTTGCCGAAATCGAAAAATTAGTTTAGTTAGCGAAACGTTTGCAATTGATTTAATACCGATGGAATTGGGAATCTTCGACGTAATTATTGGAATGGACTGGAAGTCCAAGGTGAAAGCCGAAGTTGTTTGTCATGAGAAGGCGATTCGCATACCGAGATAAGACGGATTACCCTTAATGGTGTACGGAGAAAGGGGTAATGCCAAATTAAATCTTATTAGTAGTTTGAAGGCGTGCAAACTAATAAGAAAAGGTTGCTATGCCGTACTAGCACACGTCGAGAAGGTTGAAAAAGAAGAAAAGAAAATCGATGACGTTCCTGTTGCAAGAGAATTTCCTGAGGTGTTTCCGGACGAATTATTGGGACTACCTCCACACCGATCCATTGAATTCCAAATAGATCTTATACCAGGAGCCGCACCAATAGCTCGTGCTCCATATAGACTTGCGCCCACCGAAATGAAAGAATTACAAAGTCAGCTACAAGAATTATTAGAATGTGGTTTTATCCGACCAAGTACGTCACCATGGGGAGCTCCGATTTTGTTCGTTAAAAAGAAAGATGGGTCTTTTCGCATGTGTATCGATTACCGTGAGCTGAACAAAGTAACCATCAAAAACCGATACCCTTTACCCCGAATCGACGACCTATTTGATCAACTCTAAGGTTCGAGCGTATACTCCAAAATCGACTTAAGGTCGGGTTATCATCAACTGAGGGTTAAAGAAGCCGATATACCAAAAATAGCCTTCAGAACTCGTTATGGCCATTACGAATTCATGGTTATGACATTCGGTCTAACCAATGCACCCGCAGTTTTCATGGATCTCATGCACCGAGTATGTAGTCCATATTTAGATAAGTTTGTTATTGTCTTTATTGATGACATTCTTATCTATTCGAAGAATAACCAAGAACACGAACAACACTTGAGACTTGTATTAGAGTTGTTAAGAAAAGAACAACTTTATGCAAAATTCTCTAAGTGCGCTTTTTGGTTAAATGAAGTACAATTTCTTGGCCACGTAGTCAGTAGTAATGGAATCAAAGTTGATCCCGCCAAGATCGAAGCCATCAAAAATTGGGAAACCCCGAAAACTCCAACGCAAATACGTCAATTTTTGGATTTAGCCGGTTATTATAGGAGATTTATTCAAGATTTCTCCCGAGTAGCCAAACCTTTAACTGCCTTGACACACAAGGGGAAAAAGTATGAATGGACTTCCGAACAAGAGGGTGCCTTCCAATTGTTGAAAAAGAAGTTGACTACGTCACCTATTTTATCGTTACCTGACGGAATGGAAGATTTTGTTATTTACTGCGACGCATCAATAATGGGTTTTGGGTGTGTTCTTATGCAACAGAAGAAGGTGATTGCATATGCTTCTCGACAACTCAAAATTCATGAATAAAACTACACCACACATGATCTGGAATTGGGCGCCGTTGTTTTTGCATTAAAGATGTGGAGACATTATTTATATGGGGTCAATTTTATTGTATACACCGACCACAAAAATCTCCAACATATTTTAAATCAAAAGCAATAAAATATGAGGCAGCGTAGGTGGGTTGAGCTGCTAAATGATTATGATTGTGAAATCCGTTACCACTCGGGGAAAGCGAATGTGGTAGCCGATGCCTTGAGTCGAAAGGAAAGAGAACCTATTCGAGTAAAAGCTATGAACATGATTATTCATACTAATCTTACTACTCGAATAAAAGAGGCACAATATGAGGTTTTGAAGGAAGGAATTTTTGGAAAGGAAATACCCAAAGGATTAGAAAAAAGCTTAATATTCGGGAAGACGGAACCAGGTATTTAGCTGAAATAATTTGGGTACCAAAGAATGGGGATTTGAGGAAAGTGGTACTAGATGAAGCACATAAAACCAGATATTCAATACATCCCGGAGCGGGAAAAATGTACCAAGACCTCAAGAGAAACTTTTGGTGGCCAGGAATGAAGGCCGATATAGCCACATATGTAGGAGCATGTTTGACTTGTTCTAAAGTCAAAGCTGAACATCAGAAACCATCGGGTCTACTCCAACAACCTGAAATCCCAGAATGGAAATGGGAAAACATTACCATGGATTTCATTGCTAAGTTACCGAGAACCGCAGGTGGTTATGATATGATTTGGGTAATAGTCGATCGTCTTACTAAGTCAGCATACTTTCTGCCAATAAAAGAAGAGGATGTGTAACATCCCGCGTTTTTCCGTTAAATTTATTTTTAACACCGTCTTTTTCTTTTAAATAATACCTTTCGTTATTTAAATTCGTAGTTTCCGTTGACTAACGTTCATAATAATTCCGTCATTTAATTATAACATCTCTCGTTAACTTGCGTTTTAAAAATATTCGATCGGTTAAATCCCGCACCCGCTTTGAAACTCGAGGGACCGGAGTTGCCAAATGGGCAAACTAGTTGACTAGGTCAACTAGTCAACCCATTTCATCCATTCCATCATCTCCCTCATCCCTTTTCTCTCCATCTCAAGAACACACACACAAACCCATTCCATTCATTCATCATCTAAATTCAATCTTGGAAGCTCACAACAAATCCGATTACATATTTGGAATCCTCTCTTCATCCTCTACAATTTGATACCAACTTCATCTCGTTTGGGTAACATTTCTAAAACTCTAGATTTCTCTAAATTCGTGTTTTTGATTTGAAATGGTGTTAGTTAGTGTCTATGGCTCGAGTCTAACATGAATATATTTTTGGTTTGCTCGATTTGTTGTTTTTGGAGTAACTAGCATGAACTTGAAATGGGTGTGCTTAATCCTTGATTTTGGATGAGTTAATGTTGTTAGATTGTTAAAGTGCATGTTTTAATTGTGTTACTAGTATCACTAGCTTCGTTTTGATGCGTAGGTTGATTAAGAAAACTTCAAAAACATGAATATTGATTTTGCGATGTTTGACTAGGGTTTGATAGTTCTTGACATGAATTTTTGGATGCTTGAATGCCATGGAATGTTAATTATTAGTGTTTAGTTGTAATGTATGTTTCATTACCTTCAAAACGGCATATTATATGTGTGAATTGGTTTCCCGAAACTCAAATTGCATTTGAAGAACTTGAAACCTTAAAAATGAACGTTTAATGATCACTTGATGAGTTTTCGGCTATTATAAATGATGTTTTTGTTTGGTGAAACATGTTTAGTTGTGTTCCTTGTCAAAAGAGCTTTCCAACGGTATAAGATACGTCTTCTAGTTGTTTACGGTTTGAGTTTTGCGTTTGTTTGAAAATTGACCAAGTCTTGAACAAGTGAAACAGGCCTGGGACCAGGCCACGGCCATTGTCGCGGCGCGACAGGCCTGGCCGCGGCGCGGCATAAGCCGTGCCCAGCTTCTGTCTCCGGTGTCCATTTTATGAAAAATGTTTGGCACGTTCTAGACCTCCGATTCACATGAAACTTGTTCTAACATGCTCATATATGATTAAAAACCTCAGAAAAATAGTTCGGGACCCGACCCGAACGTGTTGACTTTCGTTGACTTTGACCGACCAAAGTTTGACTTTTTGTCAAACTTAACCAAATGATTATGCAACCTTCCTAAATTGTTTCTGTACTTGTATCTTGCATGAAACTTGACAATTTGATTCACATGCTATTATGATCGAGTCTTAACGAGCCATAGGACTAATTGAACATCTTTGACCTATCGTGTTTACCGTTATTGATACAAACCTACTGTTTAGGTCAAGACTAGCATTGTTCTTTGCACACGTTTACTTGTCGAAGTACTTTACTACTCGTGTACTCAAGGTGAGATCATAGTCCCACTTTTACTCTTTTTGAACTTATATTTGGGATGAGAAAACATAAACGATTCTTTTGAACTAAGTGAACACAAGAACGGGAAAACAAACATTCTACATACGAGTTTAGAACAAAAATCCTCAATTCGATTATCATTAGTTACACTTGCCGGGTGTAAGCGAGAACTTATGTTATATGGCCATATGGGTTGACAACCCTCATCCTTGACGGTTCGCTACCGTCTACGGATGAAATATATTTTCGAGAATCAGTGTTTGTTCTAGCACTAAGTGATGGGGTATACAATGGAAGGAATGTTAAGCTTTGATAATTGGGTGCTCGTGAAACAAACTTTTGGAATGTATTACTATTATTTCATTGATGCAAATCTTGTGGTTCACTTGTACTTACTTACTTAAACCTATGATTTCACCAACGTTTTCGTTGACAGATTTCTATGTTTTTCTCAGGTCTTGCACGATATGTGAAACATGCTTCCGCTTACTATTTGATACTTGCATCCGATGTCGAGTATACATGCATTTCATGGAGCGTCTTTTGACTTTACTTTAAACCGTGTCGCCTAGATTTCAATCGTATCTATAACGTTGTAACTTAACTTTTGGTTGAACAATTCTTGTAAACTTTGAAACAATCTTTATTTTGAAATGAAGGCGACATATTTTGGTCAGACGTTATCTTAAAGACTTATAATCAGGTAATGGGACCCACGTAGCCGACGCCGTCACTTGACGATTTGTCGGGGTCGCTACAGGTGGTATCAGAGCCTTGGTTGTAGGGATTTAGAGTTCATTTGTGTCCACCCCGAGTCATAGGGTACATAGGTGAATCTAGACTACAACCGGCATATAGACTGAAGTAGGAATTATTTGACTAATTGTGCATTTATACTCGAACTCTTCTATCATATCTAACTCGTATTCGATCTTGATCTTACGTTGATAAATTTTGTTGATGCGCCACCTTGACTTTATGAAGTAATGTTAAATGCACATGAGAATCAGGGTAATATAATTTCCGGGATTATATTACGGTGATTCACATGGACGTTCCGACATTATGACATAGAGAATTTAAGGCGAGTCAAGGAAAATTTTCTCTCTATCCTTATTCCATGCCACGGTTAGTATTGTTGAAAATACTAACCAACGATATTCTTGTCTCACGAAGGAACAATGGCTCACCAAGGTCAACACAATACTCCTCTCGAAACTCTTGAACAAGCTCTTCAACGAATGATAACCACCGCCGTGGGTACGGCCGTGGCCGATCACTTTTCTAACAACAACAATCATGGAGCCGGTAATTCAAGCGAAGGTTGCTCCTACAAGAACTTCATGAAGTACAACCCTCCCACTTTCGATGGAACCGGAGGACCGGTTACTCTCACCCGATGGTTTGAACAAATAGAGACCGTTTTTAACACAAGCGGCTGTCGAGACCAAGATAAGGTCAAGTTTTCCACCCTCACTTTCACCGGCATTGCTCTCTCGTGGTGGAACAAGTACGTACAATCAGTGGGTATCGATGAAGCCCTTACACTCTCTTGGGCCGAATTAAGAGAAAGAATGATCACCGAATACTTCCCGTGCGACGAGACTCGAAGGCTCGAGCAAGGGCTAAGGAATTTGAAAACGGTCGGGAATGACCTCGGAGCTTATAATCAACGTTTTACCGAACTAGTCTCAATGTGTCCGAATCTCATGGCTCCCGAATCACTAAGAGTCGAACTTTACATGGATGGCCTCCCTAAGAGCATTCAACACGGGGTAATGGCATCCCAACCCACTAACCTACAAGAGGCTTTAGCAAAGGCCCACCAAACTTTAGAAACGGTAACTGAAATGGAAGCACCGGCACCAATGATCGAGAACCAACCGAGCGGCAATAAAAGAACATGGGAAGCCTCTCAATCAAGCAACCACAACAATAACAACAACCCCGCCAAGAAGCCTTTCGCCTCCAACGACAAGAAAGGCTATACCGGAAAACTACCTTTTTGTAACGAATGCCACAAGCATCACTTTGAAGGATGTGGCAGGTTTCGCCACCGGCGCCAAGGACCCGTCGCTCGAAAGATGCCCAACGCACACAGAACGGGTGCTTGCTTCGAATGTGGCCAACCGGGTCATTTTAGGAATGTGTGCCCAAATAAGAAAATCAACCCCAACGTACGCCATTGAACTTTCAACATCGACACCTAGGATGCCCGAGACGACGATGGACTAGTCACGGGTACGTTCCTTCACAACAAACCATATATTTCATACTTATTCGATTCGGTTACCGCTAGACGTATTACAACCGAGGCTTTGACTTGTACTCTTTACATTCCACCTTTTTCCCCTAGATACTACTTAGGCAATTTAAGCGACCAATGGATAAATATTGTGAGCCTATAAATTTTATTGGAGGATATACGTTAAGGATTTTGACTTGACACCTATAGAAATAGGGAGCTCGAAACCTATTTGTTAAGGAGAAATTTTTCCCCTACAATTATGTATAGAATATTGTGAACTAAGTAATTTTCGGTTGGAAACCGATACCCTCTTCCTCGTATCCACAATTGGGGGTTAAGGGAGACGAGTTTTCCGAACTCGCAACGTTAGTTGTAAATCTCTCTTAGTACCATTCGATTTATTTAGGACTCTGTCCGTATTCATGAACCTCCTAAACCACGTATGCAAACTTATCTAGACAAATCTGTTATCGTATTTATAGATGACATCTTAACTCATTCAAGTAAAGAAGGAAAACGAACAACATCACCATCTTAGTCTCGAACTTTTGAGAAAAGAGCAACTCTATACCAAATTCTCCGAGTGAGAATTTCTGTTGAACGAAGTCCAATTTTCTAGACCATGATGTTAAAGGTCAAGGCATTACAATCAATCTCGAAATCAAGCCACATGTAATCAGGAAATTCTCCCAACTCAGACTTGTATTCGTAAAATCTTAAATCTCGTCTATTTTTACCGAAGATTCATTTCTGACTTTTCTCGTGTTACACGACTTTTAAACTCGTTAACTCACTAAGGAAAACTTTAAACCTCTTCATGTCTGAGCCTTGAACGTGATTCTTCACACCAACCTTCCTAGCTAAATTCGTATAGCACTAGATGGAACTCAAACATGGAAATATTTCTACTTGAACGCCGAAAGGCATACTCTCTCGTCTAAAAAATAAAAAATAAAAAAAAAATAAAATAAAAAATAAAAAAAAATCAACATAACTAAAATTCGTTATTTTACACGAAGAATTCGAATACTAAATTGTGGATCCGATCAAACTTCTCGTCATCACGTACCACACTACATACCTCTGTTATTTCACCGTCACCGTCTGATATTACTGGAATTTAAGATAACACACAACCCAACGATACTTCACTCTTCTTTGACTTAACGCCCTTGTGAATTCTGATAATCGGCCAACTATTATTCAACCCCGAACTATACAACTACGTGTACTACCTCGTTTCTCTTTCAGACTTCAACTTTTGGCAACTAGAGGCACGTTATGGCAACCTCGAGATGTAAACTCATCCTATTCTAAGTCCTCATTTCACTTCTATATTTATCGCTCGCACTCCCGTATAAGGAAACTTTTTGTAAAAATTTTCATTGGATAGAGAAGCTCCTCATATTACATTAGTATTCGCCACGAGGGTGAATAGTCCTAACGAACATTTTTTTTTCTCGAACCCTAACTAACTTGTTCAAACGTATCTTAAGAGATTCTTTTCCAACACGGTGTATCTTTGTCAATTATTCTGTATCGAAATACTCGTTTCACTTCTAGTTTTACAAGAAACCTTGGGAACCTGCTTAGACATGAGTACCGCGTACCACCCACAAACTGACGAACCGAGCAAACGAACGATTTACGTCTTGGAAAGACATCTCACAAACTCGTATTGTCACATTTAGTAGATCACTCTTACAACAGTAGTTACCACTCGTGTGTTCACGCGCACTTTTCGAAACCTTATATGACCGCTAATGTCATACCCCTGTTCATTTAACCAAAGCATCAACCACCGAAATCTGAACTCCATCAAGAAACAACAATTGAGATCGTTCAAGTCCGAGAAGGGCTCGAGACAACCCATTGTTGCCAGAAGAGTTATACCAAACTTAGAGGAGAACCTCACAAATCCCAGTGTGTAACCGCGTAATATTGAGAACCCGCACCTTGGAAGGGTGTAATCCGTTTCGGGAATCAGGGAAAGTTAAACCCGCGACATGTTAACCCTTTTGAAACCTTGGGGCGTATTGGAACCGCTCCCTACCGTTTAGAACTTCCGACTCAATTAAGTTTCCGTTTACCCTACATTTCGTGCAACAAACTTAGAAACGTGTCCTGCGGAACAGGAACGTGCAATCCTGCTGGATACATCAACTATCGATGACAAACTTCTCTTCATAGGAAAACCAGTTGAAACTGGGGATCGTAAAAACCGAACCTTAATGCAACGTAAAACCCTGACTATCCAAATTCATGAGAACCCTCAAGAACGTACTTTCACTTATTCATAGCATTGACAACGTAAAGTCTCGAGTAAGAGATATCGACTACTACTTCCAACTAAATTTCGGGACGAAATTTCTTTTGAGTTGTGGATAATGTAACATCCCGCGTTTTTCCGTTAAATTTATTTTTAACACCGTCTTTTTCTTTTAAATAATACCTTTCGTTATTTAAATTCGTAGTTTCCGTTGACTAACGTTCATAATAATTCCGTCATTTAATTATAACATCTCTCGTTAACTTGCGTTTTAAAAATATTCGATCGGTTAAATCCCGCACCCGCTTTGAAACTCGAGGGACCGGAGTTGCCAAATGGGCAAACTAGTTGACTAGGTCAACTAGTCAACCCATTTCATCCATTCCATCATCTCCCTCATCCCTTTTCTCTCCATCTCAAGAACACACACACAAACCCATTCCATTCATTCATCATCTAAATTCAATCTTGGAAGCTCACAACAAATCCGATTACATATTTGGAATCCTCTCTTCATCCTCTACAATTTGATACCAACTTCATCTCGTTTGGGTAACATTTCTAAAACTCTAGATTTCTCTAAATTCGTGTTTTTGATTTGAAATGGTGTTAGTTAGTGTCTATGGCTCGAGTCTAACATGAATATATGTTTGGTTTGCTCGATTTGTTGTTTTTGGAGTAACTAGCATGAACTTGAAATGGGTGTGCTTAATCCTTGATTTTGGATGAGTTAATGTTGTTAGATTGTTAAAGTGCATGTTTTAATTGTGTTACTAGTATCACTAGCTTCGTTTTGATGCGTAGGTTGATTAAGAAAACTTCAAAAACATGAATATTGATTTTGCGATGTTTGACTAGGGTTTGATAGTTCTTGACATGAATTTTTGGATGCTTGAATGCCATGGAATGTTAATTATTAGTGTTTAGTTGTAATGTATGTTTCATTACCTTCAAAACGGCATATTATATGTGTGAATTGGTTTCCCGAAACTCAAATTGCATTTGAAGAACTTGAAACCTTAAAAATTAACGTTTAATGATCACTTGATGAGTTTTCGGCTATTATAAATGATGTTTTTGTTTGGTGAAACATGTTTAGTTGTGTTCCTTGTCAAAAGAGCTTTCCAACGGTATAAGATACGTCTTCTAGTTGTTTACGGTTTGAGTTTTGCGTTTGTTTGAAAATTGACCAAGTCTTGAACAAGTGAAACAGGCCTGGGACCAGGCCACGGCCATTGTCGCGGCGCGACAGGCCTGGCCGCGGCGCGGCATAAGCCGTGCCCAGCTTCTGTCTCCGGTGTCCATTTTATGAAAAATGTTTGGCACGTTCTAGACCTCCGATTCACATGAAACTTGTTCTAACATGCTCATATATGATTAAAAACCTCAGAAAAATAGTTCGGGACCCGACCCGAACGTGTTGACTTTCGTTGACTTTGACCGACCAAAGTTTGACTTTTTGTCAAACTTAACCAAATGATTATGCAACCTTCCTAAATTGTTTCTGTACTTGTATCTTGCATGAAACTTGACAATTTGATTCACATGCTATTATGATCGAGTCTTAACGAGCCATAGGACTAATTGAACATCTTTGACCTATCGTGTTTACCGTTATTGATACAAACCTACTGTTTAGGTCAAGACTAGCATTGTTCTTTGCACACGTTTACTTGTCGAAGTACTTTACTACTCGTGTACTCAAGGTGAGATCATAGTCCCACTTTTACTCTTTTTGAACTTATATTTGGGATGAGAAAACATAAACGATTCTTTTGAACTAAGTGAACACAAGAACGGGAAAACAAACATTCTACATACGAGTTTAGAACAAAAATCCTCAATTCGATTATCATTAGTTACACTTGCCGGGTGTAAGCGAGAACTTATGTTATATGGCCATATGGGTTGACAACCCTCATCCTTGACGGTTCGCTACCGTCTACGGATGAAATATATTTTCGAGAATCAGTGTTTGTTCTAGCACTAAGTGATGGGGTATACAATGGAAGGAATGTTAAGCTTTGATAATTGGGTGCTCGTGAAACAAACTTTTGGAATGTATTACTATTATTTCATTGATGCAAATCTTGTGGTTCACTTGTACTTACTTACTTAAACCTATGATTTCACCAACATTTTCGTTGACAGATTTCTATGTTTTTCTCAGGTCTTGCACGATATGTGAAACATGCTTCCGCTTACTATTTGATACTTGCATCCGATGTCGAGTATACATGCATTTCATGGAGCGTCTTTTGACTTTACTTTAAACCGCGTCGCCTAGATTTCAATCGTATCTATAACGTTGTAACTTAACTTTTGGTTGAACAATTCTTGTAAACTTTGAAACAATCTTTATTTTGAAATGAAGGCGACATATTTTGGTCAAACGTTATCTTAAAGACTTATAATCAGGTAATGGGACCCACGTAGCCGACGCCGTCACTTGACGATTTGTCGGGGTCGCTACAGGATGGTATAGAGAAATTAGCACGATTATACCTGAAAGAAGTTGTTTCTAGACATGGTATACCAATCTCTATTATCTCTGATCGTGATAGCAGATTTAATTCCAGATTCTGGCAGGCATTACACGAAGCGTTGGGAACTCGTCTAGATTTAAGTACTGCCTATCATCCACAAACTGATGGGCAGAGTGAAAGGACGATTCAGACACTCGAAGACATGCTACGAACATGTGTTATTGATTTTGGAAGCAGTTGGGATCGACATCTACCGTTAGCTGAGTTTTCCTACAACAACAGCTATCATTCTAGTATTGAGGCGGCACCATTCGAGGCACTTTATGGTAGGAAGTGCAGGTCTCCGATTTATTGGAGTGATGTGGGGGGATAAATAGATTACAGGTCCAGAAATTATCCAAGAAACCACCGATAAAATCATTCAGATTCAGCAACGATTGAAAACAGCCCGGAGTCGACAAAAGAGCTATGCGGATGTTAGAAGAAAACCTTTAGAGTTTGAGGAAGGTGATATGGTTATGCTTAAGGTATCACCTTGGAAATGTGTTATTCGTTTTGGAAAGTGGGGGAAATTGAGCCCAAGATACATTGGGCCATTCAAGATTGAAAAACGCATTGGGCCGGTGGCCAATCGACTTGAGCTACCTCCAAAATTAGAAAAGATTCACAACACCTTTCATGTTTCAAACCTGAAGCAATGCCTAGCTACCGAAGATCTCATTATTCCTTTAGACGAGATTAAAATTGACGAGAAACTTAATTTCGTCGAAAAACCCGTCGAAATTATGGATCGTGAGGTCAAACGACTCAAACAAAGTAAGATACCAATTGTTAAGGTTCAATGGAATGCTCATAGAGGACCTGAATTTACTTGGGAACGAGAAGACCAAATAAAGCTGAAGTACCCACATTTGTTTCCCGATATCACACGTTAACTAGGTACTATTCTAAATTTTGGGACGAAATTTAATTTAACGGGTGTGTGATGTAACGACCCGGATTTTTCCGCTAATATATAGAAGATTAATATTTACATAATTAATGTTTCCAACATGTTAAGCAATCAAACTCATTAAGACTTGGTTATTTGAAATGAATTTTATACAAATGTTTGGCCACCCAGTCTGTCTGACGATTCACGAACGTCATAACTCGAAATAATTATATAATGATGTATATATGGATATATATATACGTATGATTTGATAAAATGATATTTAAGTATCTCATTACATATAATAACAATTGGTTATATACATAAAATGAGATTACTAACTTAAGGACTTCAAGACTATATACATATATATAACGATTAACGTTGTAATAACTTCTAAATTAAAATGTATGTATATGTATTGTATTAATATGTATTAATACACTTTTGAAGGACTTAAACATATATACTAACATACTTATACTCAACAAAGATAGCTATACTCATATTCTCATTCAATTCCATCAAGAATTCTACTCGTATTTATTCGGTATTCATACCCGTATCATACACAACTTCTAAAGGTATTTACTATGGGTATATACACATCAAAGTCAACCTTTTTAACAGATTTAGATCTGCCCTAGATGAGAGGGAACTTAAATTGGAAGTTAGCATACATTATTACACAAAATAACAAATTGGAAATTTGTTTTTGTCTCCCCCATGTCTCATGCCAAAATGGAGGATAAATACACATCCATTTGATTCAAGATTACTACATCATTTACTCTCTACACACACATAATCAAACACTCTCATAACCTTCATCATATTCAGTAACCTTTGGGTCATAAGCTAAGCCTTAAACACCATAAGAAAACTCTTTCAAGAACATATCAAAATAACCACCCATTTGAAGAAGATTACTTCCAACCTTTTTAATCCAACTCAAAAACTCTTTAGGATCAAGAATTCCACTTTCATTCCAGTAGTCTTTCATCTTATAATCAAGGTAATAATCATATATAAGCTTTGGTTCAATTTATATAACTATAACTATCTTAAAATCAAGATAGAATTCTTATTCGAACTTTTGTTCATTTCATGATTTTACTTCAAGAATTCCAAGCCATCAAGGATATCTTTGAACTCAAGATATTCTCCATATTTCCCCAGCAACTTTATTCATTTGATTTGAGGTAGTAACCTTATTCATAATCTTATTCGATTCATATTCATATAGCTATCTTATTTTGAGTTTATAACTAATAACAACAAGAACATAGTTTAGATTATTTCTAAACTTGTTTGCAAATAAACTTAATCCTTCTAACTTGACTTTTAAAATACTTCAACATATGTATTATGACAGTATGTCAAGCTAACATAAGGATATAAAACTTATAAACACGAAGAACACCTTAAAATCGAATATACTCCGTCTTAGTCGAACGGGGGCTGTTTTGGGTTTAATTTTAAAAACCTATCTTAAACTTTGAATTAAAAGATTTTCTTTGGTAAAAAATCTTATTTTATATGGATATGAAATATATCCAAAATTCATGGTTAAACTCTAAGTGAAAGTATGTTTTTCAAAAGGGTCATCAAGATGTCGTTCTTACGACGGATATGACTATCTTATCTTATTTGACACCTAAGCTGTATTTTTGAATATAAACCTATACTTTTTCTATTAAGATTAATAATGTTGAGTTCGATACGAAACCATGGCAACTCGAATCACTCAAAACGGATTTATAACGAAGAAATTATGGGTAAAACAAAATTGGATATTTTTCTTAATTTTTAGCTACGGACATGATTTATAAAAATGGATGCTAACCTTACCCTAGCTAACTTACCTTGTATCCTACATGTATTTATTCATGTCTTGTTCCCGAACTTATGGGAATACAATTTATAATAGTCGTGATTAAGTTCTACGACATTATTTTATAGTCTTAATAAAGATCGTAAGACACCACATATATATATATATATATATATATATATATATATATATATATATATATGACTTGATCACCGTGGATTCGTATACAAAGTTTTGACATATCATTTTGACTTCTTCTATATATATTATTGGAACGAACTATTAGACATCATTGGCAGTAATCTCGAGTTAGCTGTGGGTCGAAGTGGATTCCAAAATATTATATACTTTGAGTTGTGATCGAGCCTGAGACATGTATACAATGGGTCGCGGATTGCTTCAGACAATATACATATTATGTGTCTTATTATATTAAGACAATATATTATCGTGTTAGTGAATTCTAACATAATATACGCATTTATATTTATATATATATATATATATATATATATATATATATATATATATATATATATATATATATACTGTTGGACTATTGGACTATTGGACTATGAACGTTGGACTACTTACAATGGACAATTAAAATTATCACAAGTATCATAAGTATGGAATATTAATTTTATATATATATATATATATATATATATATATATATATATATATATATATATATATATATATATATATATCTTGACACAAGAATATTATTATTAGGTTCGTGAATTTGTCAAAAGGCCAAGTCTTATCACCATCTATTCGGAAATCATCACAAGTGAGTTATAGTCTCATTTTTACTATCTAAATTATTTTGGGATGAGAATACATGCAAAATTTATAAATGTTTTACAAAATAAGCACAAGTTCATGGAACTACATTCTACGATTGTTTTGTTATACCGGATATCTGTACTTATTATTATTATGCTTGGTAACCTAAGAATTAGTGAAAAACACTAATTGACGCGAATCCTAAAGGTAGATCTACGGGCACCAACCACCCCCATTTTCGAATAGTGGAAATGCTTTAGTACTTCGAAGGGTTCTTGTCATACATTTGAATAGTGGAATGTATGATGCCAGATATCTTAAGCGCTCTATGTTAAGGTCGGTTACCAGGCGACTCATCGTATGAATGATTTTTGCAGTTGTAATGATCCTGCGCATTTAATTAAATGAAATCTTGTGGCTTATTAAATGTTACGATTATTATATAGAAATTAAACCTATGACTCACCAACATTTTTGTTGACGTTTTAAGCATGTTTATTCTCAGGTGAATATTAAAAACACTTCCGCTGTCGTATGCCAACCCAAGGTCAAGATTTGGAGTCGGCATAATTGTTTATATTGTTTAAACTTGCATTCGGAGTATTTGTTGTAATATATTTGATCATATTGTAATGGGTTGTGTAAAAACTTATTTATTTGAGGAGATTGTCTTTGATAGACAATCTAAATTATGTCATTAAGACCTTTATTCAATAATAAAGGTTATGGTTGTTTTTTTTAAAAACGAATGCAAGATTTGAAAAACGTCTCATATAGAGGTCAAAACCTCGCAAAGAAACCAATTAATATGAAACGTTTATAATTAATATGAACGGGGCATTTCACGTTGATTCTCCCGAGTTTCTCCTACGAGTATCTTCACCAAGAATCAAATCCCTTATTGCTTCAAACGCTAGCTTAGTAGTTCCCGTAGAGCTACTAACCGCGGTAACCGTACCCGACCAACTTTTCGGTAATGATGAGAGCAAGATAAGTGCTTTTAGTTCATCATCAAACTTAATCTCTACCGATTCAAGCCTTGAAACGATATTATTAAATTCATTGATATGATCCGTTGCACTCGTACCTTCCTTCATCTTAGTATTGAACAATTGACGCATGAGAAATACTGTAACACCCCGTTTTCCCCGTATATGATTATAGGTGTATCGAGTAGGTATATACATGTTACATGTATGTAAATAGAGTACTCGGGTGATCGAAGGATTTGTTTAAGCGTTTTAATGGGTTTTTATGCGAATGTTTGTAGCTTGGATAAAAGGCACCAGACCACGGCCAAGGTCGCGGCGCGACAAGGCTCGTCGCGGCGCGGTGTTTCACTGGTTTCAATTTCAGGAGGCTTGACAAATAAGCATTAAAACACGCGTATTCTCGCGGCGCGACGATGAGGGCCGCGGCGCGGCGTTCTGGGCGAACTGGTACCAGATTTTAGTAATTTTAAATAAGGTTCAAGGGCATTTTAGTCTTTTTGCGTGTGAGCTAGATTTGAGATCTTAATCTCATCCACTCATTTCATTTCTTCATTTCTTTTTCCTTTTCTTCTTCATTTTCTCTCAAAACTTCAAAACCCCATTTGATTCAAAGTGAAATTTGGAAAGGAAGATTTGTGATTAGATCTTTGGTGCAAGAGGCAACGTTGTCCTCCTCGTTCTTAGCTACAAGTTGATACTAGCGGTAAGTTCTAACTCCGAAATTCATCTTCATGATTTGATATTCAAGTTAGGGTTTTGAGCTTTTTAGTTGTAAAACCCATTTAGATGTTGAAGTGGGTTTATGGAAACTAGTTATTTTTGATATTTTACGGGTTTTGGGTTGGTTAATGATTTAAGCATGTTTAAGGTTTGTAAGTGGGGTATAATCGCTAGTATTAGTGATTTTAGGAGTGTTGGAACTTGTAAGACCCATTTGGGGGTAAAATAGGTGAATTTGGGTTATGTTGAGATAAGGAAAACCCTAATAGCTATGATCTAGGGTTTGGCCATGTGAATTGAAGTTGTAAGTGTTAAATTGTGTTGATTAGTCACTAATACACTTGTAAATGATGGAAGAATTGTAAATGGGTCATGTTTGGCTAAAATGGTATGTATAAGTGTTGAAATGGGTCAAATGAGTTAAGGTTGACCTAATTGGGTAAAATGGGTATGAAATACCCTAAGTTTGTGTTAATTGGTGTTAGTAGACTCACATCACTAGTTTTAGTAATTAAAAATGAGTCTTGGCCATTTATGAGCGGTTTTGGGTGTAAGTGAGTTATTTAATGCTTTTGGGTCATTAAATACTCGAGAGTGAGTATTGTGGTTAATTCTACGAGTTGTGTATTGAATGTGTACTTATGTATTAGGTACCTTGCTCGAAGCATACGGAAGTGCTAAATCACCACCGACGTGATAAGGTGAGTGGAATAATTATATGCGTAGGTATATAATGTATCTATTTGTGGTAGCGTAAAGAGTAAAGCATCGAGGTGTTAAGATGCCACTCTAAGTAATTGACGGGTGAAGCATCGAGGTGTTAAGATGCCATTCGGGGTGAAGCATCGAGGTGTTAAGATGCCATTCGGGGTGAAGCATCGAGGTGTTAAGATGCCACCTAGGAGTGAAGTGTCGAGGTGTTAAGACGCCACTCTGTAAAGTAAAGAGTGAAGCATCGAGGTGTTAAGATGCCACTCGGGGTGAAGTACCGAGGTGTTAAGGTGCCACCATAGGGTTTAGTGATACGAGGTGTTAAGTACACTAACGGATGTTATGAACACCGATGGCATTTTCGCGAGCGCCATTCCCTTGTACGATTGGTTAACCATGGTTATTGTGTTGTAGTGTAGAATATTATATTGTTCGAGTTATATATATGCTATTGTTGTGCTAGCTTGTGGTATTAAAGGTTAATAGCTTTGTACTTGTGATGATACGCTAATTGTGTTTCTAGCATGTATGCGGTACGTGAGTAAGTGTTTGCAAGTAGGTATATTATATATGTATGTGTATAATTATTGCATTCACTAAGCGTAAGCTTACCCCTCTCGTTGTTTACCTTTTTACAGGTATTGTGTTATGAAGCTATCTAGTTGTTAGACTAGATGCGTAGGAGCACTTGGGCTCGATGGGGTAGCTATTGGATATTGGACGTGGATTGGGGTTTTGGTAGATTCTCGGGATTATGCTCTTGGTATCGGGTTGGGCTATTGTGTCTTAACCGTGGTGTTGAGTAAATGTTTCGGGGTCGCATCGTTTGGTTATGTCGAGTCAAACTTTGTATGTGAAATACATTCTTGTAAGGATGTATGGTGTCATTTGTAAACCAAGACTCGAGATAAAACGTTTAACGTGTTATTATGATAAATTGTATACGAATAACTATTTTGAAATGGTTTGTATACTTGGATGTTATTGGGACCTAACTTATTATATTAAAAAAAAAATGTGTACTCCGTTTTTGGTAAACGGATTTGGGGTTGTTACAAATACCTTATTTGCAGTTGTAGGTTTCTCATACATGTTAGAGAGTGCTTTCAAGCAAGCAAACGTCGTCTTCTCATTCACAACGTTGTATGCAACGTTCTTAGCAAGTGAAAGACGAATAGCACCCAAAGCTTGACGATCCAAAAGCGTCCAATCGGCATCGTCCATGCTTTCGGGCTTGGTCTCTAACAAAGGTTGATGTAGCTTCTTTTGATACAAGTAATCTTCAATTTGCATCTTCCAAAAGCCAAAGTCTCTCCCATCGAATCGGTCGATTCTAAACTTTCCATCTTCCGCCATCGTTCCCTTAACGAAACCTTGTGCTCTAGATACCAGTTGTTAGGATATTAGGACCCAAACAACGCTAGTAATTCTACAAGATTACTAGCCGAGTAGTGATTCTATCAAGATCACTCAAACCCACTTAATGAACGAAAGATATAAATGCGAAATGTAAGAACGACACAAGATATAACGTGGTTATATGCAATCGTTGTGATTGTTTTAGTCCACGGACCAACTAGAGATAGTTTTATTACTGAGAATTTGTGTGTGGTGTGTTACAATTGCATATAATGAGTTCTATATATAGGAGAGAACAAGAACAACCAAACTTCAACTTGATCTTCAAGTGTGCTAGTAATCATCAACTTAGAACCAACTAGCCATGCTTTACACCCTTGAATTAGCATGATCACAGCCTCAATTCAAGGTGTAAAGTACCCACTTTGCACCTAAAGCAAAAGGTTAGTCAATAAAATACGGAACCCATTTGAGCAACTTGCTGAACTTGCTGATTTCCAGGTCGATGCGCCGCATCTCAGAGGTGATGCGCCACATCACCTTGCTTTGCTGTGCCAGATAGGTTCCCACGATTGCAGGCTCAAGTTCCAGCTCTCGATGCGACGCATCGAGATGGTGATGCGCCGCATCACTCGTGTTTGATGCGCCATATCAGTTAAAAGCCCCGCATCCAAAACCTTCGGCATAAAACGCTGCATGAATGCGCCGCATCCATGTCAAGATGCGACGCATTGATCACCTGAACCTGTTTTCTTGTTGTTTAAACGTCTCCACACTCCAACAAAGTTCACCTTCCATCTCCAGGGAATGACCAAAGATACTTTCAAATATTTGCTAATACCTGGTCAAAGCATAGAACTGCAATTTATTTTGCTAATTTTATCAAATAAAAACAGCAATCTGCAAAATAAAGTAATGAGTAAAAATGACAATAAAAGAAAGTTTGCTGCCAAGACTGAAGTATTCTCCTTATATGGAGAAATAGCAGGTGAAGATGAAACAGTAAACCATGAAACTTTTGTCATATCATGTTATATAGATGGACATGTACAATGATGGATCTAGGAACCGTCTGTAGTCACGTGTGTCACTAGTTAAAAACTCAAAATAATTTATATTATCTAATGGTATCACCCAAAAAATTACACTATCCAGTGGTATCACTAGTTAAAAGTCCAAAAAAATTTCCACTGCATCACGTATTTAAGTAGTAGCCCGTGCTACCACTGTATCTACGGTAGATCCGCCCTTGGACATGTATAAAAATTTGTTAGTAGGATTTTTCTTTCTTTCTTATGTATGCGGGGTATAAAACATTGCATTTAGACCTTTATTAGTGGCGATAGGGGTGATGGAATGTGATGTGTGTTTTTGTAGGGTATGGTAGTGATTTGGCAAAGATGATGGCATAATGGAGTTTGTAATAGTATGACGTGATGGTTGTGTGATGGGGTAATTGGTCCTACATTTTTATTTTCTTTTTCATTTTTGTTTGAATTATAATAATAACAAAGTAGTAGTTGTATGAGGTGTGCTTTGATGAGAAATGGGGGATTGTATTAATAGAGGTAGAATACATTCGTTTGAAATTATAGTTGTTTGAACGAATAAGCCGTTTGAATTATTGCATCTGTTTGAATAAACAATTACAATTCCATTTAAAATATAAAAAGAATTACAACTGATTCTTCACGATCTCTATGAATGTAAATTCGAGACCGTGGAACTCGTTTGTTGTTTGCAGCTTTTTCAGCCTCTTCAGCATCCAATTCTTCGACAATTGCTCGTAAAAAATCCAAATCTTCATCATCCGAATCTCAAATATCAAAAACTTTAAACAAAATGTTTGCCATTTAATTTTTATGTAAGAAGTATAGAATTTATAAGATAATATTGAAAGAAATGTGTGGTAAATTGGTATAAGGAAATGTGGTATTTATAGAAGAGAAAAAACAAATAATTAAATCGGTAATATAAACGTTTGAGAAAACACGTGGCTGTCCACCATTGGCAAACACTACCATCACCCTGCAACACCTTCCGGTGATCAAACCATCCCATCATTTTTATTGGACCATCACGCCCCACAGCGGAGCTATGGTGGCATGATGGTGGTGTTTTTGGGTGATCACGCCGGGTTATTAAAGGTCTTACAGTTTTTACTTGTAACAATATGCACGGCACATAGATGTCCTATGTCTGTTTAATGATCAAAGTAATAGTAACGTATGTAGTTGGGGAACAAGCTAAACAGATACTGGTTTATTAAATTATATACTCTTTTTCTACTCCCATACATTGGAAATCAGATTATATATAGCAATCTTATAACGAAAAGCAGTGAATACCAACTACCAAGCAAATTTCTATTTCTATATGATAACAAACCACGCTGTTAATTATATATTATAACTCTAAGCCTTTTAAACCTATAAACAAAATGACTATCATGCTAATATCTCATCTCATCCTTATAAGATAGACATAGAAATATGTATCATGCACAACATTCTCAGTATTGTGCTTTTCAATGTTCATTTTCTATCTTTTTCCAGTTTACGCTACATAGAGCAAGTAAGTAGTAACTATTTTATCTTCCGGCGAAGGTCTTGTTGTACAATATTTTAATAGTTATATTGGTATAAACATTTCATTCGCTTTACAATAAGGATGAAAATGGTAACTAGTAAGCAGACTAAATTATCACGGTTCATCTAGTCTGCAACAAATACTTACCATGCATGGTATACCTTTTGCTCGCCTCCCTTCCAGTCGCCTCTGCAACAAATACTTACCATGCATGGTATACCTTTGAATTTCTACCACTTCTAGAACCAAGTACATTACAAAAATAGCATAAGAACAAGTATAATTTGGAAATATATCTGAAAACCATAAAGCAAGTACGGAGTATTAAACAAACCTTGTGAGTTTTAAAAATCACAAGGTAATGCACCTTGTCACGTGCCATTGCCTACAGATACAAGCCAGGACATATCATGCAACTAAACTAAAAATGTAAACATTACAAAAGGTAAGTAACTGAATAGAAAATCAGGCAGTTAATACATGTGAACTCTCCTTTATTGAACGTAACAAAGTAGCATTGAGGAAGTGAATGGACATAATATGATAAACTCTCAATCTTCATAAGAGTAAAGTTTTTCGATATTAAAAATAAAATCTCCTATGCTTAATGAATATGCTTGTAAGGTAACAATTGTTAAAAAAATATAGAAATTTATAAGAAGTCCCTATGTTCCAAATATCCGACCACTGCTAAATTACTAGTTATTATCCTCTCTAGTTGTATATCACTGTTTGTCAGATGATCAACATGTGTTTACATCAATTGCGGCTTTAGGCATCAATGTCAAGTGAAAGGCAGAGAAAGAATAACCGGTAGTATTTTTCACTGACTTTTCTTGAACATTTGCTAAAATAAATAAATTAAATAATTTGATGCTAAATAAAATGTTATATAGATATGTCGCATTCAGTTTTTAAACATTTCATATCGAATATATGAAACAAAGAATAAATTAACTTATTTTAATTTTAGGAACAGAGTGAGTATGATAATCGATAAAGACTTACAAAAAGCTTAAGCCGAGGATCAGAAGGCGGGAAGTTAAAGTTATTGGATACACATCGCCCTTTGATACACATGCAGTTAATAGATGTAACTGAAAAGGAGCACCAATCTAACAGGTCAGTGGCAAATCATAATTCTAATTTTTCAATACGTTAATTGCCGAAAAATATTTTATCAGATGTATTCTATCCAACATATATCAGTTATTATACAATAAATAAAAAATCCCTGCAACCTGCGGTAAAAGTTACACTAATGTTTACTTATGTACTAGCAAGTGTTGGAATATTGAACACTTATTCAACTCAAATAGTCTGCAAATGCAATCAAAGCTTAAAATACGATCAACAAATGGCTCCTTAATTTTCTAGCAAGAAAGCTGATTTTTTACATGATATCCAAATTTGAATAATTCTGGTATAAAATATCAAACATTTTTAGAAGTAAAAATTAAAAATCATACCTTATTTTCAACCTTATTAGCAAAAATAGAGATTTCTCTTTGAAGAACATGTAATTGGTTAGATGCACATCAGTATCTATTAGTAATGTAATATTTGTCCCACCAACGGACCTTTCCTAGCGGTATCGAGGAGCCCCTCTGACCTTGAGGCCATGGGTTCGAGTCCTATTTAGGACATTATTGGTGCATGAGTTTGCCGCTCTAAAGAAAATGCAATATTTGTCCCTTATTAATAAATACAATTATAAGACATTAATTGTATACAAATAATAAAATTATCTAACATTCAGAATTCGAGCATACTAACATGATGTAAGCCTCACTCTGAGAACATCACTTGTGTGTGTTTATCAATGCATGACATGCAAGCACGTTTTTAATGAATTCTCTTTGATGTTACAAAAACGCAAATAAATTAAAGTTACATATCGTTCCATTCGCAAAGAGTTGAATTAAAGAAACCTCATGTCCAGTTGTGTGAAGGAGAAAGGTTTTAAATAAAAAACAACAATACCCGCAAAAATAGACTGTAAAAAACTTACTTGGTTTAAGATGTGAAGGGAGGTGACAGATACAGATTTTTGGGTATTTAATTCTAGATTTTTGGGTGATTTCAGAACTCACTAACTTTTGTAACTTAAGGCCCTAAAGGAACTTTAAAACTTAACTACAAATAAGGATTCTATACAGCAAGGTCCAAGAAGCATTAAGAAAGTAAATATTGACCTAAAAGTACTTAATACTTAACACCAATGAAAACACTGAAATTTAAAAGTATTCCAGATATTAAACGTGCACACTGATGTGCGGTCAAAAACCAAGACACTTCATAGATTCAAATAAAGGCCCCATTGCCAAAGCCCAATAATCTTCAAATTAACTAAAACTATGGCGGGATTAGCATGTCACTTAATGACTAAAATCCATCATTCCCATAGTGTCAAGCAATACCAGATCGTACAGGTTATCTAAATAATAGCACCGTAGCAAAAACTGAAATTGGGAAATAAGACATCATAAAGTCGAATTGCGTATCAGTTTAGCTTCGCTATTGTCATTTCATGTTGTGATAATAGCAACTAAAGAAACCTTGTAATGTACTACTAAGCTGACGAAATACTAAAACCAAGCGTCATCAAACCGTATTATTAACTAATGTGGAATTACATTTATAATATAATCTGTATTATTGTTTTGAATGTAAAAAATAATGTTTGTTTGATGAGATTTTAAGACACCTGTTAACAAGTATTATAAACAAATATTCAAAATAATTAAAAAAAACTCTTAGTTAATATCACCTTCATATAACAATATCAATAATATTACTATAATTATATGTTGTCTATAATGTAGAGTATATTTCTATGTTAAATGTTTTGCAACTGTAAGTTTATAGAAAAAATAACAATAATAATGACTAAAAAACAAAAGTTCATTAATGAAAAGGTTAAAGTAAAACATTTAGAATATATGTATGATTAATAGTATTACACCAAATTTGGTGTAAATGGGGAAGGTAATATTATTACAACCTTACATAAGGAATTCACTTTCTTTCTCATACTCCAAAAGAGAGTATTACAACCTTACATTTAGTGTAACGTTAGTGTATTCCTAAGAATAGGTTTTTGCACGTTTACACTAAATTTCCTAAGGTCCTAACATAAGGAATTCAGTTATGAATTGGAAATAAGACTGATTTCGCTCTTATACTCCAAAAGAGAGTATTACAACCATTACAAGATTCAGACGATGAGCTTTGGAATATACAATTATAACACAAAAGTGGGAATGCAGCCACATTACAGCGCAACAAAGAATGCCTTAAAACGTCCCAATCTAGCCTTAGTCGGTACTTAAATGCTTTAGAGATAAGAATTACAATAAAATACCTAAAATATTTATGATATAAGATCTTCGAAAAATGTAATCAAATATATACTAAGATCAACTGCTCATAATGGTAGAAAAATAAATTTACAGACTGGAGAATTTCATAAGTATTTCTTTTTATCTCCTTAAAGAAGATAAGTACTTAATTTACTAAAAACCAAATAGAACTTTAATGCAGTAACCTATATACTAAATCCTTACAAAGAAATTGTATAAATATAAATGACAAAAAGGCAGGAGTCTATAGAAACTATTAAAACTACATTAATGTTTTCTCAAAAAGATTATTTATGATTTAAGAAAAAAAAATATGTGGTGCTATAAATGATTAAGGGCTATAAATATCATTTCGTTTGTTATTAGTTGAACACTAGTGAAGCCAACAAAGAGCCATTGAAGAGCCCAAAGGTACATGAATCAAAATTTGCACTATCGTCAACCCTTGTTCTTTCTGTGTATATTTTGGTTACTTATGTTATCTTCGACTTTTAATTTTTATTTAATAGTGTCAAAAGTTTCGCGAAGGATCGCAATCATGGTGAAAGAAGGACCTTGCTGTCATTGTGGAATTGAAAGTAAGGCTTTCCCTGTATGATTTTTATGTGAGCGGTTCAGTTTTTATCTTACGATATCAATCATCTTATTTAACTGTCTAGTACATCTCAAATACTACTGAAGATAATTATATAAAAGGATGCATAAACAGATTGATATATTGAGTATTGAAGGTGATTATAAAATAATGTATATACTATTGCAATATGTAATAACTAATATAATCTGATTACACATAAAATATAAATGTGTGTGTACAACAACGTAAGTTTCTCATAGAGCATTTATTGCAATAGACTAAATGGGAACCACTGTTGTAAAATTCGGCAGAGTAAGCCGATGTGTCAGTCATTTCACCCAAAAACGCCTAAAAGGTCGGTCAACGCTAGAAATCAGATCAAATTCGGTCTGAGTCAGGCTCAGTCGGGTCTGAGGCGGTCAAACTTGGTTTTTTTTTTTTTTGAAAGGCAAAATAATTTTATTAATATATAAATATATGTACATTATACATCCCCGAAAAGTAACAAACATCCAACGATTATAACTACTAGACAAATGGAATTAAAAACCGACTATAAGTAAAACCCCCAGGAGAGGGGACTCAACGAATCGAGTAGGGACACGAAGTAGTACACAGTGCTGATCGAGCAGCGACAAAGCATAAACTCCAAGGCCCGTTTAACCCCTGAAGATCTTGCCTTATAGAAGGTTAGCCACGAGAAGCATAGGGGATGCTGTGGGGTATTAGCCAATGCCCACTCTTGATGTAACAACGCAATACGAGCTCGGGTTAATGAGCCATTGTGACCATTGAATTTGAGCTTTCTTTATTCGACCCGAAATCCATTTAAAGGATGAAAGTTGGATATCCGCTAGAATTGAAGGTATGTCCCAGATTTGGTTTTGAAAGATTTTTAGGTTGCGATATCTCCAAATAGAATAACCGCATACCCACTTGGTGGCTTCCCATATTTTTGAACCTATCGATGAGAGACTGGAGCTGCAGCTACTTGAAAATAAATCCGCGACGTTTAGTTCTGCCGGGGGAGAAAAATTCCACCATTTGTAAAAATCCAACCATATAGCTTTAACCTGGGGGCATGTGGCAAGAATATGTTCGGTTGTCTCGGACGAGTCTTGGCAGATATTGCAAAGAACCGAACCGAGGTCTAAACCACGTTTGTCAAGTTCGAGTTTAACTGGAAGTCGATGAAGTTTTGCTCGCCAAACGAAAAGTTCAACTTTTAATGGGACAGATCTGTTGCGTTTTGTAGGTGGTTTTACAGTTGAAGGTTGGAGACGAAGCATGTCTAAGTTTGCCGAAACTTGTTTGGTGAAAGAGTTATCCGAATCTGTTAGGGTGCAAAGCCACGAGTCTTCGGTAACGTTATTAGTATTCTGAGGTGGAGTAAAGTTCTCGATCAAACTTGATAGCTCCTCCATATCGCTAGCGCTTCTGCCCCTTGGAGAATGGAGCCAACTGCCATTGAATGAAAAGGATGACCCAGCTAAGTCCACCCGATCGAAGACGGTGCAACTTTTATCAGTATCAAGTGCAAATAATCGGGGGTATTTTTCTTTCAGAATGAAGCTCCCAAGCCAACGGTCGTGCCAAAAAGCTGTGCGTTTTCCATCTTTTAGAAACCTGCAAAAAATATGCGAAAAATCCCATCCAGCTTTCTCGAAATCCTTAGTGATATTGATGATGTTAAACCAAGTGGCACCGAGTTTCTTAAACCTGCAAAAGTCGTTAGTGACAAGCCCACCGTCCCTACCGTAAATACTAGAAATCACTTTAGTCCAAAGTGAGCAAGGTTCCGATTTGAACCGCCACCACCATTTTCCTAGCAAGGCTAGGTTTTTGGCGGAAAGCGATCCAATGTCTAAACCTCCCGAGTCGTAAGGTAGTAAAGTGTCATCCCATTTAACCCAACATATTTTCTTACCCGACCCGGACCCGCCCCAGAAAAAATTACAACGAAGCGATTCAAGTTGTTTTAAGATAGAGGACGGGGCTTTGAAGAGTGAAAAGTAATAAAGTGGAAGACTAGAGAGAACGGATTTTACCAAAGTGAGCCGACCTCCGAAAGATAAAGTTTTTGATTTCCACTCCGCGAGTCGCTTTTTGAATTTGTCCACCACCGGAAGCCAATGAGTGGGTTTGTTCATCTTAACTCCTATGGGTAAACCTAAGTAGGTAAAAGGAAAATCACCCGCTTTACATCCGATTCTTAGAGCTATACTTTCCAAGTCCCCATTCGAAACACCAACACCGAATAGATTGCTTTTATGGAAGTTAACTTTTAGACCCGAGAGATCTTCAAAGCACTTGAGAATTTTCATGGTGTTCAATATGTTGTGACGGGACCACTCACCAAAAAAGATGGTATCGTCGGCGTATTGTAAGTGCGAAATTATGACTTTTTCTTTACCGACTTCTATCCCTTTGAAATGCCCCGACAACATGGCACGCTTTACAAGGAGGTTTAAACCTTCCGCCGCAATTATGAATAAAAAGGGGGAGAGTGGGTCACCTTGCCTAACACCTCGTTCCGGGGTGAATTCACGGGTTGGGGATCCGTTAACGAGAATGGATATTGAGGCGGAGCTAAGGCATGCGAAGATCCATTTTTTCCATCTATTACCGAACCCGATATTCTCCATGGTTTCCATCAAGAAGTCCCATTTTAGGCAATCAAAAGCCTTTTCGAAATCTACCTTGAAAATGAAACCTTTTCTTTTTTGTCGTTTGAGTTCATCGATAGTTTCGTTTGCGATGAGAACCCCATCGAGAATAAATCTTCCTTTCAAGAATCCACTTTGTTCGGAACCTACGAGTTTATGGATAACCTTTTCGAGTCTCTTTGAAAGAACTTTTGCCACAATTTTATAGTAAGACCCGATAAGGCTAATGGGGCGAAAGTCACTGGGGGTTAGCGGGTTATGTTTTTTGGGGATGAGTGTGGTAAAGGAAGCATTACACCCCTTGGAGAATTCCATATTTGACCAAAACCAGTTGAAAGCGTTAACTACATCATTCTTCACTAACCACCAATATTTTTTGTAGAATTTCAAATTGAAACCGTCCGGACCGGGTGCTTTAGAGCTACTACAACAACGAATTGCCTCCCAAATCTCGGATTCACTAAAGGGGTTTTCGAGCATCTCATTATCATTGTCGTTTAAGATCTTTGATTGAAGGTTGAAAGAGCATGAAGAATCATTATTAGCTTTGAAGATGTTCGAGTAATGGTTGAAGATTTCATCTTTAATTGCGTTTGGTTCCTCCGACCAACAACCATTAATTGAAATGCCGAAAATATTATTTTTCGTGTTTCTCCTTTTGACGTAATTGTGGAAGAACTTTGAGTTTTCGTCTCCCTCAAGGGACCATTTGATGCGGGCTTTTTGTTTAAGCATTTTACATTTGATTTTCTCTTTTTCAATCCATGCTTTACGTTCGTTCAACCACGTATCCCTCTCGGTTTGAGATAAAATTCTGATCTGAGCATTCTTTTCCCACTCGCTAACCGAATCTGCTAGTTCTTGGATCTCGATATCGAGTTTACCAAAGTTTGTTTTGCTCCAATCGTTGAGTGCTTTTTTCACGTTTTTTAGCTTATTTCGAAGTATGCAATCACCACGGTTACCACCGACATGTAAATTCCATGCATTTGAAATGACTTCCACCGAACCCTTATCATCGAGCCAAGCGTTGAATACTCTAATTGGCTTTGGGCCAAAGTCGATGATTCGGTCTCGGAGAATTATTGGGCAATGGTCGGAGGTGAATCTATCCAAGGTGTTTGCGAAAAGAGTTGGCCAGATATTATGAAACTTGCTGGAGACAAGGAAACGATCTAACTTACTGAATTTTAAACCGTCTCCGCTGATTCTCGTGAACTTTTGGCCGCCAAGAGGTATTTCAATTAAACAGCACTTATTGATGAAATCGTTGAACATATCCGACCAGGGTTTGTTGAAGTCGCAATTTAATCTTTCGTCTAAACCTCTAACCTCGTTAAAATCCCCGCAAAGTAACCAAGGCATGTCTTTAAAGTTGAGAAGATTTTCTAAACTTTCCCACATTAGTTTCTTCTTGGCGGTGTTATGTGGTCCGTAGACATTGACAAAAGCTATTTCTTCATCGATACCTTTCCAATGTCCTTTGATAGTTAAAAAGAATTCGCCTTCGATCGCTTGATTGACATTAAAAACATCAGTGTTCCAGACTAACAACATCCCACCCGAGAAACCTACTGCATGTTTTTGTATGTACTTGAAGTTTTCAGAACCCCAAAAATTCTCTATTACTTTGTCTTCGATCTCACCACACTTGGTTTCCTGGAGTGCTAGCACCTGTGGTTTTTCTTGTCTACATAGTTTTTGAATCCAATCCTTTCGATCATCCTGTCCAATACCACGAATGTTAAGAGATAAGATATTCATTATGAAAACAATGACTTACCGAGGGTTGGAGGTAGATCAACAATGTTGATCCGCTTTCCAACGAATGCCGATCTCTTTTCCGAGCTCTTTATGGTTGAGGCTGCCGATGGATCCCGAAGAGTTACCTTTCCTGGAACGAGAGAGACCATTGGAAGAAGCTTCATTGATGTGTTTCGATGATGTGTTTTTATCTTTCAATTTCTTTCGATTGTTGGTAGGGAGTTTCTTGATAGAGTTGAAAGCATCTGAGAGCTTTTGGAGATCAAGGTCAATAATTGGTGATTGGTTTGATGCAGCGTTGGTTGCCAAAACAGTGTCAGTGTTTAAGTTATGCTCGGGGTTGGGATTAGGGATTGTTGGGTTAACTGAGTTTGGATCGGGGATAGGTTCGGCAGTTGAAATGGGATTGTGAATATCATTACTGGGATTAGCTGCGGGTTGATCCGGGATATTAATAATGGGTTGGGTAGACTTTGGTGTAGTAATGGGCTCAGGAATTGGGCTAGAGGGTTGATGAGGTGAATTGGGTTTAGGGGGAGTAATGTGCCTGGAGGTATTGATTGGGCTCGTCACCGTGTTAAAAATAGTTGAAGGGTCAGGGGTATTTTGGTTACCGTTATTCTCGACATTAATGAAGGTATCGGGAACATGAGGGGATTTATTGCTCTGTGAAAAAATCTTGTTAGTTTCGAGGCGTTTTGATTCGGAAGACAAACCGTTTGTTCCACCTTTATTGTGCTTTGTTTCGACCGGTGCCGGAGTATGACTGTTGCAATCAGAAAAAGAACCATGACCTTCAATGTTGACGTTATCGGAATCTGGATTTAGGGGCGGAAAGGAATCGTTCACCGATTTTATCCCATCATCGTTACTAGACGTGTAACCATCACTTTCACTAGAGTTGGAAGTATCATCCGACGTGTATGAATCCGAATCCGAGACAATTTCCACAATGTCGTTAGTATCTTCGATAACATGGACATAGACGAGTTGAGTGCCTACCAATAGTCTGACATACCCACTAACAATCATTGGATCCCAAATTTTGATGAGGACTTTACCTTTAACAAGATTCTTAGCTTCTAAAAGGTTGCAGTTTTGTGTGTCGAGGGGTTCTCCCCACCATAAAGCAATTGATTTGAAAGTGTTTTCATTCCAGCATATCGTTGGGACGCCTGTGATCGTGACCCAGGTGAGTCGACCCGGGGGGCTATCCTGGATATTCCAAGGTTTAAGGGAATCCAACCAATCACGAATGGGATGATTTTCATTCTCCAAAATATTGGTAACCACTGCCTTGTTGTTTAAGATTAGTAACACAGAGACTCCACCTAAATACTTAATGTTACAGTCGTGTAAACCCGCTGCAATGCAGACTTCTTCAATGCATTCAAGTGTTTCAATCTTCTTGACCACACCACCGATGGCGTTTTCAAGATATTTGACGTTGGTTTCGCAATCCTTTGCTTGAGTTACTCTTTTTGTTTTTGATTTTATTTCCTGCCCTTGTTGATGGATAGTTGGGTTGTCGATAATTACTTCTTTGAATAGCCTCTCATCCACGTAAGAGTTGTTCATGAAGATCTTTTTGAAGGGTCTAGGTTTAGTCGGCAGTGGGTTTTGAGTTTGCTGCTTTGAGTTTCTCTCTTTGGCAATAAAAACTTTGAAGTGATTTCCATCGATAATAATGGTGTTTAGTTTTCTTGCCATGAATTCTTTGTCATTGACATCTTCGAATCGAACAAACCCAAATCGTTGGCCACTTTTAAGCTTTTTGAAGGGAACAAAAACTTCCTTAACGATACCGAATGGTCTGAAGATATTCCAAAGTCCAGCGATGTTTAGGTGTTCTGGAAAATTGTGAAACATAAAAGAGGTGAGGTTCGATGGTAGGTTTGAGTTGTGTTGATGTGATTTTGGGGTATTAATCTTAATCGGCGATTGATAGGTTTGATGGCCAGATCCATATTTTTTGATCAGATCCTTCGCCTGGGAGATGGAGGTATTAGGTATGATGTTGGGATCGTGCAAGAAGGGATGGTTAGAGTTGCTCTTGTGTTTTGAGATGGATGTAGATCGTCTTTTTCGGGTGACCTCGACCCATACACCTTCTTCAGCTGCAGTAGTTGTTGGAGGGTTATTGTGATTGTTGACGGCGGGTATTGGTGGCGGTGGTGGGAGATGGCTGTCGTTGTTGGAGGTGAAGGGTGGAGGTGGCGGTTTGTGGTGGTGACCGTCGGTGTTCTTTGGTGGCGGTGGGGGATTGGGGGTGAAAGGGGAGGTTGTTGGAGGGTTATTGTGATTGTTGACGGCGGGTATAGGTGGCGGTGGTGGGAGATGGCTGTCGTTGTTGGAGGTGAAGGGTGGAGGTGGCGGTTTGTGGTGGTGACCGTCGGTGTTCTTTGGTGGCGGTGGGGGATTGGGGGTGAAAGGGGAGGTAGGGATTGGGAGCATTTTTAGATCTGTTGTAATGTGGAACAATATTCAACAATGCTAACTACTGGTTTGAACTTTTTAGATCTCAAAATTAAATTGAAAAAATTGAAATGAAATTTCAACGGAGCAAAAAGTCAATTATTATGACTCACATATGAATTGGAAATCCAAGCTCTTGATTCTATCAGACTTTTATAAGAAACAAACATATCGTCATGAAATGAGGATTCAAATTCACAAAAATGTCTTGACGAAATCCGATGGTGTATGAACTTTGACGGCGGAGCAAACATAAAATCGGTTGTGGTGGTGCTGTTTTCTACCTCCGGCGGTCTTGCAAGAGTAGAAGCGGCGGTCAAACTTGGTTAAAATTTAAATATTTTGTTTTACTACATTTTGTGCCCTATATCTATATTTATTATGTGATATATATATATACACACACACACACACATATATATATACATATATATGTGTGTGTGTGTTGTTGTTGTTGTATATGTGTGTGTGTGTGTAATTTATTTATTATTGAAAGTCAACGTTGGTCAACGCCTGACTCATCCCCGTCTCATCCCTCCAAGGTCTCGACCGACTCGTCCCCTTATACAACCTTGACAAGAACACAAAAGCTACCTCATACAAAAAAAAAAAAAAAAAAAAGCTACCTCCGAGTATAACTAGAGGTGGATTTCAGAAAATACTTATGTCGAAACAACGTAATGCAAGATATCAAATATGTCTATAGATGTAGCGGAGCTTATATTCAAGCAAACGCCAACGTCCAATCATACTAGAACTACCTAGGCAAACATAACTGACATTCTACAATCTGAAAACCTATATTTCGTATCTATTTCTCGTAGAGGCATCTATTCTCTAACTACGTTATATACGCACAAACTACAATTGAATTCTCATGTACACTAATTGGTTAAAATGTTGAACAGACACTCCACTTTGGAGAAACGGACCACCTGAAAAACCGGTGCTGTGCAACGCTTGCGGTTCACGCTGGAGAGTAAGAGGAACATTGAATGATTACATTCCAAAACATGCACTGTATGCTAAGGAAGAATCTGATTACTCAGGCTCAGACTCTCCATCAACGGAACATATTATCGATGTCGAAATTGCTATTGCTGATGGTACTAATTTCAAAACCCTAATTGAACAGTTTTTATCTTTAACACGATCGTTATCTATTTATTTATTTGAACGGAAACGAGATTTATTCATTAAATTACTGTTAGCTAAAAATATTTCTACATAAGCAGGAATATAAACCTAAAATTACTAGGATTAGCTAGTGTAATAAGAAGCTATTATCCAGATCATTACAGTATTTTATACAATGTAACAATTATATTTGAAATATAACAGAGCAATTAAATAATAAGATGGATGGATTATACCGTTGCTGTAAATCGATGTACATCGCCTTCTGCCGAATGAAGATGATGTTAACTTCATAGAATTTTGAATTTTGGGGAAAGACAATATTCGTAATATATTTAGAGTTTTAATTTGAAAAAAAAAAAAAAATGATTTGGAAAGAAATAAAAAAGTTTTGGTAGGAAAAAAAGAAAGAAAAAAAACACTCGGGAACGGAGGTTTAATGCATCAACTGTCAATTATATCTTGTCGGTATGTGAACAAGGACCGAGGTTACTTGGGGCAAGGGGGTTCCGGTCACCCCAAAAACTTTTGTACTTACTAGTAATTTTCGTATTTTGTGAGGACTATTTGTGAAAATTCTACCTTTGGCCCTATTAATGAAACGTGATTTTGTATTTTTTTTTTTTTTTTTTTTTTTGGCAAAAGATGGAATATATTAATTTCTTTCACAAAAAGTGAAACTCCAAATACAAAATATTACAAGGCCTATAACCACTGCAGCCCATAAAAATCACTAGAGCCCAAAGGCCAAAATACAAACCAATTACATTACATTGCAATGCTAAAAAAAAGAGAGACAGAAGCCAAAAGCAGAATAAAGATAGCTCTGTAGAAACACTAAACGTGCAGCAAAAGCAGAATAAATAGAGCTCTGTAGAAACACTAGACTTGCAGCAGCACCAAACTGGATCGAAACTCGCAATAAATATAGAAATAGAAAAATAAGCAGTAGCCCGAGCAGCCTTTTTCGAAGGGGACTTCAACAAACCTCCCAAGGTTGAGATTGCCACACATAAAATTGGTGACTTTCGGCCTTGTGCGCATTCACCAACCATTGAAAAACTTTGAGTTTAACGCTTTCAACAACCGCCATCCAACATTTAGCCCCGCCATTGAAGACTAAATCATTTCTAGCAAGCCAAATAAACCAATACGTGGCCGGACCTATCAATCTCCAAGCTTTTTTAGCCTTAATTCCTAAACCATCATAACATTGAATCGAAAAGGAGAGGATATCAAAAGGCATTACCCAAGACACATTCCACCATTTGAAAAGAGCCGACCATACCTTGAAAACCCATGGACAATGCAACAAGAGATGTTGTATGGACTCCACTTTCATCATACACCTTGAGCATTTATCATCACTTCCATCCCTAAGGCAAATTCTATATTTCAAAACTTCTTTTACCGAAATGCCTCCACGAATAGAAAGCCAATGGAAAATAGCCATTTTTGAAGGCACGAGCTTGTTCCACACCACCTTAACCCAATCAAGATCTAAGGGTAAATTTGATCCCAACATGATCCTTACACCTTCCGCCACCGAGTACACATTATCACCCGAATGAACCCATAAGATTGAGTCTTCTTTGTCAAGTACAAGAACCGTATTCCTCAACAAGTGTTTAAGAGTCAAAACTTGATTTACCTCATAAGCATCCAACCCATTAACAAAGCCAAAATCCCATAACATAACCCCTTGATTGTTAAAGCACCCCATATCCACAATACACCCTTCTTTTTTAGAGGATTTAAGGTATAAAGCCGGGAATTGGTCTTTCAATTTAGACACCCCCACCCATATATCATTCCAAAAAGAGATAAGTGTACCTTTTCCAAGCTTCCATTTCCAACTTTGAGGGCTTAAAATATTAAATAATTCGTCCGAACTTTGGAGGTTAACAATATCACGCCATACACCCGACAATAACCTACGGTTAATGGAAGAGACATCCGAAAGCTTATTTCCTTGCGGGCATTTATCAAAGAATCTAGTGATGCAAGATTTCCACAATTCATCATTAGGAGAGTTAAGCTTTATCCACCATTTAGCTAAGAGAGCTAAATTTTTCAATCTTAAAGGCACCACTCCAAGTCCTCCATATTCTTTCGGAAGGCAAACAATGCTCCAACGAATCAAGGCCATTTTTTTAACCTCGATATCACCATTCCAAACAAAGTTACGTCTTAAACTCTCCAAATTTTTTATAACACTTTTAGGAGCTTTAAATAAAGACATGAAGTGGGTAGGTAAGCTCGATAAGACCGAATTTACTAAGATAAGTCTACCTCCCGTTGAAAGACAATGACCTTTCCACCCCGCTAACTTTTTCTTGAACTTCATAATGATCGGGTTACAAGTAATTACTTTTCTTAGATTAGCCCCAATTGGAACACCGAGATAATCAAACGGAAACTTCCCAACCTTGCATTCAAACACATCCGCAAACTTCGCTAAATCTTCATTAGAAACATTAACACCATACAAGACCGTTTTCGAAGAGTTCATTTTTAGCCCGGATACTTCAAAAAAACGATCAAGAATAAGACGAATGCACACCATTTCTTCCATGGATGGATGACCAAAGATAATAGTATCATCCGCGTATTGAGAATGATTTACACTATTATCATTATCAACGACAACCCCTTTTAGCCTTCCACATGCCTTTGCATTTGATAACAACTTGCTTAAAACTTCGGTGACCAAAATAAATAAAAAAGGTGAAAGAGGATCACCTTGCCTAATACCTCGATGCATTACCCCTTCCTTTGATGGAGAACCATTAAGAAGAACCGAAAACTTAACATTCGAAATGCACACTTTTATCCACTTTATGAATTTTCTCCCAAAACCCATTTGTTGCAACACTTCCAACAAAAACGAGTGTGAAACACAATCGTATGCTTTTGCGAAATCAATCTTCAAAAATACAACACCTTGCTTCTGTTTTTTAGCTAAATGCCATATCTCATTAACTAACATAACTCCATCAATCAATAATCGGTTAGGAACAAACCCATTTTGGTTTATACTTACAACGTTAGAAATAACTAACCGTAATCTATTAGCAATAGATTTTGAAATGATTTTGTATGGAGCATTAATAAGGCTTATGGGCCTCATATGCTCAATCACTTTAGGACAATTGGACTTCGGGATTAATACTATAAAAGACGAATTAAAACCACATGGAAATTTTGCATTCGAGTGAAATTGTTGCATCATGGAAAGAATATCATCTTTAAGAAACCGCCATCCCTTTTTGAAAAATTTAAGAGAGAAACCATCCGGTCCCGATGTTTTATCTCCATCAAAATTGCGAATAACATTTTTTACCTCACTGCTCGAAAAAACAGCCTCCAGGTTGGCAGCCTGTTCCGCTGTTAATTTGGCCAGGCCTACTGCTGACCAGTCTACCTTTTCTGAAACAGTCTGTTGGGCTGAAAATAAAGAAGACAATAAGCCCATTACATAATCTTTGATATCACTTGGATTTTCAACCCAAACCCCCTCTATTTGCAAGCCCGCAAGTCTTGAAGCATTGTTTCTAATTCTTGCCATTCGATGGAAAAACTTAGAATTTTTACCCCCATAGCGTAACCAATTACTTCGACTTTGAAACATTGTTTTCCTCGCTTCTTGCCTTAAAATCACTTTTCTTTTCATTTTAAGCTCAACCAACTTCGTACACTCAAATGGAAGTAAATTCCTTAACTCTTGAGTTTTCTTGAAATCATAAATATGGGACGATAAAGACGCAAGCTCGAGTTTATCCTTAACCACCTTGTCATCATTCCACACTTTTAAATCCTTTTTTAACAACTTGCACTTAGAAGAAATCACATGAGCCGAAAAGCCATGAACATCATATGCACCCCAAAGTTCTTTGCACACTTCTATGAACTTAGGAACCTCAAACCACCCATTGAAAAACCGAAAAGGTTTCGGGCCCCAAAATAAAGATTTCTTTCCCCAAACCAATGGATTGTGATCCGAGCTACTTTTATCACCCGCAATAACAACCGTTCCCGGACAAAGAGAAACCCATTCAATATTAACTAAGATTCTATCGATCCTTGACATTTTTCCATCCGGACCTTCCCAAGTGAACATCTCGTTTTGAATACTTTGATCAATAAGATTAGCTTTTAAAAGAAAAGAGTTGAAATTTAACATATTGTTAACATCCAATTCTTCCCTAAGTCTTTCATTAAGAAATCTTGTAGAATTAAAATCTCCCAACACACAAGAGGGGCCATTCCATATTTTGATCATCTTTGTTAGTTGTTTCCAAATGATTTTCTTTTCGTTCTCATCATGAGGGGCGTAAACATTCACAATAAGAATATCAACATCATTAGGGATATAATGCAATAAAGTAGCTAACCAATATTGACATTGAAAGAAGTCTTTAAGAGTAAAGAGTTCGTCTTTCCAAGTAGAAATCATACCACCGGATCTACCTCTTGAGGATACTTGAACACCTTCAAACGTAGCACCTTTCCAAATCTCTTTGAGCACACTAGGGGAAACATTTTCAACCATTGTCTCTTGGATAGCCATGAATTGAATTTGAAATTTATTAATCAAATTAAATACATTCTTTCCTTTATTCTTGTTACCAAGTCCCCTAGTGTTCCACGTACCAATCTTCATTACTTGCGTTTGTTGGAACGTTCGTTGCTATCGAACATTCCTTCCAAGAAATTACCAAACTTATCTTTCTCTAGTTTGTTGTAAGCAATAGCTTTAGAATTTAACAGTTTGCCATAAACTTTGACCGGTTTGGGCGTGTCATCTTCTTCTTCATCATCCCCAAAAACCTGTTGCTCTAAATCTCCATCCAAATCAACCGCAGCAGCTTCAATATCCTCAGAAAGTTCCCTTGATTTTAACTTCTTTTTGTTATTTTTAACAGGGCTTCGATGACCAGAATGTGCAGCAGTTATTGTGCCTTCTCTATTGGACAGAATCTTGGATCTTTGAATGTTTTTATGATTAGATAAAGCACAAGAAGACCTGCAATCTACAGTCGGGCATTGGATTTTATCAAGGGATTCATGAGTAAATCTAGCCAAATGGAAAAAAGTAGGGTCATCAGGTCGTTCAATATCAAAAGCACATTCTTCATGGGCCATTTTTGTTTCTGTTTTGGGCTTCACTATATCAGGCCCGTTAACCTTGGGCTTAACAATATTGCTTTTAGCTTTAGAGTAACCAGCCGTACATTTTATATTTTGTTCTGTAACTAAATCAGGAGTGGATTTAAATAAAGTTTCAAGGTTTACTTTAGGAATAGATGTACTTTTGTCTTTAAAAACAGACTGATTCATCACTTTTGCAGGTACAGAAGTTGACTTTCTATTAAGCACGCTTCCCTTATATTTTGCATATACTTCCAAATTCAAATTTGAAATATTTGCCATATCTTTGTCCATTGTATCGAGAATAGACTTTGAGCAGCTAGCATGCGTTTCTTTTTTTGAAAACTTGGGAACGGACCCACCCTTAGTCGTTACCGGTGAAGAAGGGTGTTTCTCCGGTGTTGCTTCATTCTCCAGTACCGGAACTTTTTCTGGTGAACTTGCCTCAACATTATCATTGTCATGAGACAATTTATGTATCCTTTTGTTGACCCCATTTATAAAGTTACTAGTATCAGCCTCCCCAATGTGATCTAAAGGATCGAAATCACCTTCTACATCATGAACCCAAACTTGAATGACATCTTTGTTCACCAATTCAGTCTTAACCATAAAATCAATAGGTTTCACATCATAGATTTCCATAAAAACATATAAAGAATCTGCTTGAAAAAGATTGTATGAAGCCTTAGAGTAATATAGAACATTCCCAATATCCTTTACAGCCGACATGACATTGTTCATATAAGCATATTCCACAGGGATACCTGTGATTTCTATCCAATTAAACCTCGAATACTTACCCAATTTTTCGATCATAGGACAGATTTTTAGGAATTCAGGATTGTTATTCCCATGAACAACCCCATGACAAGCATTGTGAAAGCTTTTTTGATCTGCACACCTGACTAAACAGCCGTATTTACCCCATAAAGAACACATGTCAATCTTGACCTTTCGACTAATTAACCAGTCTGCCAGTTTAGTGGTAGAAAACTCCACCTTATCAACGATCATAATCATTCTGTCCATTCCCTCATTCACCTTTTCATTTAGTTGAAACACCACACTATTACCCGTCCTATTCTCCTTTGAATTCTGAAAAGGAAACTTTGTCGAATTAACATTATCATGAACAGATGACTTGTACTCATTCCTCCACGCAGGTCCTTTGTTGAATTTGGCAAATCCAACCCTGATTCTATTACCCAAAAGAAATTTTCCGTTCATATAATGAACTGCCTTAACCGCCTGTTCGTTATTAGCAAACTTAATAAAGGCATAGTTAAGCCCTAATCTCCACGCTATGTTTTGAATCCACCCAAATCGCCTAAAAGCGTTACTAATCACCATAGGGGTTGTATTCCTGCTAAGATTACCCAGATACACGGAAGTGATAGGATTATCTTTTTTTGTTACCTGCGAATTGTGTTTCTGTTCGGTATGAATAGGGATTGAATCAGACCCTTCATTCGTCTGCTTCACAGGGCTAACACCACAATCAGACCCTTCATTCGTCTGTTTCAAAGGGCTAACACCACATACAGCTTCAACGTAAGTGTGCGTTAAAGGAGGTGGAATAGTACCAGGTTTTTGAAGTGAAATTGGGGGTGAATTTGGGGTAGGAGAGGAAACGGAAACGGGAAAGGGTTTGAGGCTTGCCGGTTGGGAAGAGGGTGGTACGGAGAGAGAAATTGTCATTTTTTACTTCACCACGATATTTGTCTTGAGGCTTTAAAAAATTTGGGCTTTAATACATTGGGCCCATTAATTTTCTTAGTATATTCTATTACACCCAATTTGGGCTTTAATGTTATGAAATTAACAAGTTAAGTATTGTATTTAATGAATTTTTAGACTTCACTGATGCTTTATTTATATATATGAAGCTACATTTTTTTTTTAAGAACAGCTTGAAACTACATGTTCTGATTAATTTTTTTCGGCCCCCCTAATGTTAAATTTCAAGCTCCGTCCCTATATGTGAATGTTATGTCATTTCTATATAAAAGTTTCTTGGTTAATAATCTTTTTGCAAAACAATAAAATGAAATAAATTAGTGTTCTTATACTTTTTTATTTTATTTTTTACTTTTTATCTATATTTTTTTTTCATATTTAAAATTTTTAGAGTTATGAAAAAGTACATTTAAAAGTCAAAATTAAAAAAATAACGTTCCAATTGAAAGTCTTCGAGATCTCAACTTAGAGTTTTCATAATTTTTGTTTCATATTATGAAACTTTATCTATAAATATTTAATTTTGTCTATATATTATGAAATATGAAATGAAACTATAAAACTTGAATAAAAATGTATGAAACAAAAAGTTATAAATATGAACACTGAAATATGATCTATACATGGAGATTTATAATTTTTCAAGCTATTTTGTTTCATATTTATATTTTTTTTAAATTTAAACTTTTTATCTATATTTTTATAATTATTAAAGTTACAGCTATTTAACATTGAGATTTAATTTTGATTTTATATTTAAATAGCTGTAACTTTAAAATTAATACACTTCAAAGGTTACGTTTTAAAAAATCTTTAGTCATATTAAATTAGTTAGTATATTATTATTTAATATTCTCAATTATAATCTATATACCTATTGTTTTTGTTTATATATTATATTATCAACTTTATCTATATTAAAATATTTAGTATTTAGTATATTACTATTACTATTTAATATTTTCAATTATAATTTATATACTTATTATATTTATTTATATCATCTATTATCAACTTTATCTATATGTGATGCATAAAATTTTATATACTCCATATATTTTTATTTTTTCAAAAAATTATTAATAAAAGTCAAAATTTCAACAATAAAAAAGAAGAAGATAGATCGAGTCTCTTAAATCTTTATTAACACGCTTAATTATGTACAAAACTAAGATAATTTTCAAAATCACATTGAATATACTCCGTAATATACATAATACATATATATATAATATATGATATATGACTTTCTATATAATTACTTTCATATGTCTTTTTTTGAAAAATGAATGGAACTTTATTAAATTAATACAAACTGTACAATATTATTTATAAATATTAGAATTTTATTGTATATATTGTATACAAACAACAAAATACAATATATATATATATATATATATATATATATATATATATATATATATATATATATATATACACACGTGTGTATGTGTATCAATTTTTCTAATGGGAAATTTATATGTACACCACTTATTTTTATTTTTATATGTACACAACCAAATATGCATTAGAGTGTTGTATAGTACAACACTTTAATACTTATAGGTTGTGTACGTATAAAAATAAATTGTTAGCTAGTAGCGATTTATTAGATGTCATGAAGCTTCCTCTAGTCTTAGTTTTTTTTTTATGTAGTCTGGCAATGCTCCTTATTGCCATGTATTGTTTTTCCCTGTATGTCTTCTTTTTAATTAACAAAATCTTGCTTGCCTTTAAAAAATAAAAATAAAAAAAAAATAAATTGTGTATATATCATCACTCATTCTAATGATAGCTTTAAAATTGTCTTTAAACCATTTACACATACATCAAACAGTTATACTTTAATTATAACTACAACTTCCTAGCAAAATTCATCTCATGTACCAGTTACCTTTGCACACATTTATTTCTTAATGAAGATCTTTAGATTTGTCATAAAAAGTTCCTAGATATAAATACAAGAAAGGATTATTACTGAAATAAATAGCATTAAATTAAATAATTTAATAAATATTCAGTAAGAATATATTGGATATTTATTTTAGTGTCTAAATACTTGAATATTAGTTAACAAAAGTGTTTAATATTAGTAGACCTGTAGTTTTTCGTATCTTAATAACAACGCAAATTAACATAATAATTAAAATTAATCTTAATAATCTATGTTAAATAGTTGTACTAATTTGTACTCTGTATCTTATATGACAAAATTATATATATATTCACAGAACAAGATGGTACGAGCTTTGAAAATAATGTTCCTAGGCGTAAAAGGTCGCCCGTCGATCAAGTCATTTTATCGCCTATAGAACGGTTTCACAAGCAACTTTTCGACATGGTTCATACATATCCTGAAGTATTTTTAAAGGAACCTGCAACTAAAGATGTACTGATTGAGCAAACAAATAATGTGATGTCTACTCCCTATGAAACACTTCTCGGCGCGAAGCTCTTAAGGTTACCTCCTAAACAAGTTGAGCTGACCGAGTCGGTGTCTTCTTCTGATATGAAAGCGACAAATGGATCTCTCTTGTCGAAGAATGGTGGTGATCGTGGCGAGTCATCATCTACATAAGATATTACCGATTAAACGTGATCTTCTAAAGATTTACTATCTTTTAAGATTTAGACTTACCATATCATGCACCTTTATAAATGTCTTTCAGTATGTCACTTTTTATGTTGTGGTAGGAGTGTAGGACTACATAAACCAACGTGTTTGAAAGCAACTTGATCCGTGTATCATGATTCAATCGTCTATTTGAAACTTTGGGAGACGTCATGAAAGAGTTTTTTACAACTATATGAATTATATATTATATATATATGAGGAACCACGCAGGCTTGCCTGAGTGGCCACCGAGTTGACCAATGAAGCACACCACCCGGGTTCAATTCCTGGCTATGCCAAATTGTTCAAAAAATGAGTGTGACTAGAGGGTGCGCATAATGCGCAATTCACCCGGTACCGAGTATCGCGTTCGGGGAGCTTGATTACCTGAGGTTTTACCTTTTATGGGAGACCAATGTGCTCGTTCATAGAAGGGTTACTAAAAAAATAATGAGGACACATAGTATGTGCATGTCTATAGAACTTGCTAATTTTCTAATGTTCCTTAAGTAGAATGTTAAATTGGACGAAAAAGATAAGTGTAGCCATATTTAGCTTGACTCCACTTTTGTATTACTCTAAGAGGGTGTTTACTATATTAAGTCATGTTTTCATTTGTCTCTTAATGGGGGAGTAGTCTAATTTTATATCTCATGAAAACAGATCAATTTTTAGATTAAGTAACAGAATAAATGATAAAGAAACAACAATTTTAGTTACTGAATTAAGATGTGTACAAAAATAGGTCATTAAGTAAAAAGTAAACAGTCCTAAAGTCATGCCTTAATGAATGAACAATGAGTTGTTTAACTTTTTTTTAAACAAAATAATATGGTTTTTGTTAGATTTTATATTCAAGTTTCTTACATAACATCATATTTCATTTCCTCTAATTATATACTTACTAGGTTTTGAGCCCGTGCGATGCACGGCTGCTCAAAAACCGTTATATTTTGGTTTTGATTGGTGATATGATATATAGACATGATAATTTCGATAACTTCATATTGATAACAAAACATATATGGATCACAACTGGAGGCACATTTAGACTAAAATGTATTATTTACAAACAAAAAGTAAGATAAAACCAATGTACATAGTTATGATAGAAGGGGTCAAGTAGATCGAAACACGTCAATTAGAAGCTGTACAATAACTCTACTATGGCTATCAATTCAATACATCAACAGTAAAAACATATCTCATGTATATAAAAATGAAGTTGATAACATAACTGCTAATACAAATGCTTAAACTTAAGCTTGATATGGTCTCCTTCCAAAAGCATGATATGGTCTCGTTCAAAACATAAAAAAACCTCAAATGTGCATAGACCCAATTTATATTTTTAATAAAATTTGCAAGTATAGTAGATATCCGAGACAATTAATTATTTTTAGTAAACTTTGTACAATGGTCATTTGTATTCATCTACTTTAGCACAATGGTATAGATGATATAATACAAATTGAAACAAGTTCATATCACAAAAGAACTCCGAGTATGTATGACTTTGCCAAGTGCCTAAATTATCAACAATTTGGATTTTTAGCAAACGCATTTGGCCCAAAGACACTTGGCCCAAATACACTTGGCCCAAATACATGTAATCATAAACCCTTACCGGGAAAAATAAAAAATAAATAAAGATACACAATAAAATCCTTTTATTGTCCCCAAATCTTCCCTCTCATTCTCGCGTCTTCAAAACCCTCAAAATCTAATCTTTATAGTACAAATAACCCCAAATTCAGCTCAAAATCAACCCTAATTATGGGGAAAGATGAAGATGATATGCGAGGTGAATTAGAAGAACGGTTAATTAACGAAGAATACAAAATCTGGAAGAAGAACACACCGTTTTTATATGATTTGGTTATTACACATGCGCTTGAGTGGCCTTCATTGACCGTTGAGTGGTTACCGGTCCGTGAGGAGCCTGCCGGAAAAGATTATTCCGTACAGAAGATGATACTTGGGACCCACACTTCTGAAAACGAACCTAATTACCTAATGTTAGCTCAGGTTCAGTTACCGCTTGAAGATGCTGAGTATGATGCTCGTCATTATGATGATGATCGCTCTGATTTTGGTGGATTTGGTGGTGCTAATGGAAAGGTTTGTATATACATGTTTAATTGATGCTATGCAGTTGTTTAGGTTATTTTTGTTTTTGTTGATTTTGTTAGTTATGTGTAGTTGATAAGTAAAAATAGGGTTAGGGTTTCGAAAGCTTATGACTTGTTACTTTTTGATTTATAATTGATATTGTAATTGTATTAGGTTTTTCAAGAATACAATTTCTGGTGAATATTGATTAGTACCAAAAAGAATAGATTTTTGTGAATATTATGATTACTAAGTTTAAAGTTTAATGATGACTTAAACCAGAAAAACAATCTGCAATGTGCGTTGTTGTTAATTAGTTGTTAGTTATTATTGTTAGGAGCTAGGGTTAGGGGTTGGCAGTATGGCTTGTGAAGAGATCAGTGCATTCGCAGATCCTGATTGATCTTAAAAAGTTTTATACGGGTGTAGCTTAGGAAACTAAATAAATTTCGTCCCGGTTGCTATCTTAAAAGTCATATTGAGGGATATATGTTGCGAGTATATGAAAGTTGGAAGCTTTTTCTGTTTTTCAAAGTCTAATGTAACAATTTCTGTAGCATGTGATGAAATGAGGTGCCGTTTAAAGGGTTTTAAGCGTCATTCAGATATGAGTTTGTTACAGTTGTATTACATTACATCATGTAATATATGCTTTGGTTTGTGTGTGCCTGCATATTTATTGAATATTGTAGTGCTTTGTATGACTAGGTTGGAAGTTTAAGTTCATAATTAAGTCTAAAAGATATTGTATGAGTAGACAGTTTGACCATAATGGTCACTGTTTGCAGTTTCTTAGAGGTCTAGATCAGCAACTAATAATATTTTTCATATGAGTTACATCTGGATTAGTTTTTCATATTCATTTTAGGTCATATATTTAGTGTTGTTTTGGATATGAATAGAAAGGTAATAAGTGTTCGATTGTAAAGACAAAAGTTTTTAGTAGAGTTTTCATTCATAATTTTTTTGGCATTTAGTTATAAACCTCGCCCCTGTGATGAAACTAAAGTTTTGATGTTAGATCAATACTTTTAGATGCTGTAATCTTATCCAAAATATATTGTTTACATTAATTAAGTTTACTTTTTTACAATTTGGACCACCCATTAAGTGTCTTCACATAATCACATGCATGGCTCACAGATGAGCTTTTTGTAGTTCTATAGAGAGAAATTTTAATTATCTATATGATTGTTGTTTTTTATTTTGCAGGTACAAATAATTCAGCAAATAAATCATGATGGAGAAGTGAACAGGGCGCGCTATATGCCTCAAAACCCTTTCATTATTGCAACAAAAACAGTCAGCGCAGAAGTTTATGTATTCGATTATAGCAAACACCCATCTAAACCTCCTTTAGATGGAGCTTGCAGCCCCGACTTAAGATTACGGGGACACAACACTGAGGGATACGGCTTATCATGGAGTAAGTTTAAACAAGGTCATTTGCTTAGTGGTTCTGATGATGCTCAAATTTGCTTATGGGACATTAATGGAACTCCCAAAAATAAATCGCTCGATGCTATGCAAATATACAAGGTATTTCTACGTAATGTAGAATTATGCTTACAGTTACTACATTTACTCATAAAACATCGGTATCATTATTGAACCTTTAAATGCTTCATCAGGGTTCAGATTATAACGGTATCCTATAATCAATGTTAGCTTTTTACAAGAAGACATACAAGCATGACATAGCCTGTTATTGATCATTTTTTTTTGTTTTTGTTTTTGTTTTTTACTATATCTGTAAATGTATAGGTTCACGATGGTGTAGTAGAAGATGTTGCTTGGCATTTAAGGCATGAATATCTATTTGGTTCATGCGGAGATGACCAATACTTGCATGTATGGGATATTCGGTCTCCATCAGTTACCAAGCCTGCCCAGAGTGTAATGGCTCATCAAAGTGAGGTACGGGCACGCATCATCATGTATTATTAATTATTTAAATATCTATTAGTTAATACTAGAACAATATTAATCTGAGAACTATAAGTCATAATTAACAATTCATAGTGGCACCAACAATTGTTTACCTTTATATCGTTTATGTTAGTTTTTTGCTAAGTTTTTTGCCCCGTTTTTTGGACCTGTGGCATAAATTCTATGCCCCGTTCAACTTGAGAATTTTCAAACGATGATTCTACCCAGTGGCGAATGTAGCTAAAAGCCCGTGGGTTCACGGGACACCACTAGTTTGAATTTTTATTTTATTTTATTTATTTATTTATTGTAGAAAATACCCTGGACACCATTAGTGAGTAATTTGTTTATAAGGGCATCTTTTACGAGGCTTGTCCGGGTTATTAAAAAACGTTACAGGAGAGAGTAAATACCTTTTTTGTCATGATAGTATATATTTCTTAAAGTATTTCCAAAAAAAATGGTTAAACTGTTAAAGATGTAAAAGTTTAGTTAATCTTTATATATGAGTCTTTATTGGATATTGGATGCGGATGTTGTATAACGGACCATCTGTTACTGGTATACCAACCCAGGTAACCCTCATATAATTAGTATATTTTTTACCACTAAAAAATTGATGAGTGCAACTTTAAGTTTCACTAATCAGTTAACTAGTGTCAAAACATAAATGAGAACACAAGTTTCCTTGGACGGGGTTTATATTTTTATGTTACTTAAGTTGGTTATACACATTCTGCATGAATAAGAATAACCTCACAAATTGCATGAGAGTTCATGATCTGCTTATGTTTCTATGCCAGGTTAACTGCTTGGCATTTAATCCTTTTAATGAGTGGGTTTTGGCGACGGGGTCAACAGACAAGACTGTTAAGCTGTTTGATTTAAGAAAAATCAACACTGCACTTCATACCTTTGATTGTCACAAGTAAGACTTTTTACATACTTTTACATTACCTTTCTTTTATTATTTTTATTTATTTCTTTATCAGATTTATTTAGCTCCAATTAAATTGTTGCACTATGTTATTGTTTCCTAAGGGAGGAGGTATTCCAGGTTGGATGGAATCCACAAAATGAGACAATCTTAGCTTCTTGTTGTCTTGGTAGGAGACTCATGGTGTGGGATCTTAGTAGGTACGTACTGTCGATGTTGATTTATATCGTTGTTGTACCCTATTATCAATTAAATATTTGGATAGAATGTGTATGTAATATAAAAATAAGCTAAGTCGGTATTAATCTTCCTTTTATTATGGGAATATATGATATATGATGATCTTTTGTTGCACTTAGTACTTTATTCCATTAATAGTCACAGTTTGTGTGTTTGTCACTAATTCATGGTAATATCATTTACAGGATTGACCAAGAACAAACTCCCGAAGATGCTGAAGATGGCCCACCAGAATTGCTGTTTATTCATGGTGGACATACAAGTAAAGTATCAGATTTTTCGTGGAACCCATGTGAAGATTGGGTTGTTGCAAGTGTTGCAGAGGATAACATACTTCAAATCTGGCAGATGGCTGAAAATATATACCACGATGAAGATGATCTGCCTGCAGATGAGACCAATGGTGCCTAACTATGAAAAAAATCTTTAAACCGTCAACATAACTATGTGAACTTGTAGGTTTTTATTATTTATTTAAGACGTGTTTACTTTTTGTCCAATGGTTCTGTGTTGTCTAACTATGTTGTGTAATTTAAGATAAGATACCCAAAATCAGCTGTTAGAGTTCGTGTTTTGGAGTTGTTCTTATAGTATCTGAACTTACTTGGTTTTGAAAAAGGGAATACCTTTATATGAGCCGAGTGCAAACTTGGAAAGCCCTAACTGGAGCTTGTCCTACCAAAAGCTTGAATAAACACTATTATGAGAATCTGAATGAACTCCAGCAAAAGCTAATTAGAAAACCTGTGGCTGTGTAGCACGGCAATTATTAGTTCATATGAAAGTGACAGACCATCACATTTATGGAAGTATTAATTTCATCGTAGACTCATGGGTTATCATTTATGAGTATATCGTTCTTTTGCTCGAAATAGTTAAAAATTTCTGTCGTTAAAAACATCATCTATTGTAAACAAAGTCCGCATTCATTCACGATTCAAGTGGTATAATGTTTTGATGCTAGGATTCGAACTTGGAACCTGTATGTATTTTCACCCTTACAAATCAATTATTACCAGATCACCACCTTTGTGGCTTGTATTTTCCATTTTATTACATCTTATAATATATAACAACACTCTAATATAAAAATAAATAAAAATTATTACATAAATGTTTGTTACAATATTTTGGGATGTGCCCCAATGTTGTTATTATAAAAACCTTATTAATTTTTATTCTTTAAATAACTTATCCCGTTTCGGGTCCGGTGGAGGGTAGTATCAAAGCCACACCGGTTGATTTTGAAACGGTTACTTCCAAATTTGGTAAACCGTGTGATACCTCGGTGCTCCTTCCTGGGGACTTGACTAAGAGTGATGGTGCTTCGGGTTCGGATCAACCATTAGCCACTTTTGTGTCTATGATGGATAAAATGGTGGCCGAATCCAATAATGTTGATACCAATCCCGCTGCTTCTAGTTTGGTGTCCTCAAAAACGACTAAAGAGAAGAATTCGAGAAGAAAAAAGCCGAGTTCAAGGAGCCGAAATTGAGAAATTTGGAGAATTCATCAAGGACGCTTAATGACGTCCGGGTGAAGATGGTCGCTATTCGTTCGTCCTACATTTGAGTGGCTACCCTCTTTATTTTGGTTCTTTGTTGCTTTAGTGTGTTTTTAATCTTTTATTCTTTCGGTTTGGTGCGGGCTTTGTTTGTTGTAGTTCTTGTATCAAGCCCGGTTTTCTTTTGGTTGTACGTTTTTTCGGAGCTTCAATATTTGTTGAAGTCTCTTGTTTTAATATAAGTTCTTGTTTTTTCGCCAAAAAAAAAAAAAAGAAAAAAAAAGGCTTTCTGGCCAGTTGTAAATTTTTTTCACTTATTCAGGAAGGTGAGGATTGCAACCAAAGAGGTAGCTGAGATTTATAAAACCCTAAAAGAAAGTAAACAAAGCCCAACCCAAACACCCAATGGTACTCTACGTAAAGTCGCAAACCCAGTCGGATTAGGTCTACTTAAGTTCCTCAAGATGAAGTCTCCGTTTACATTTCCAAAAGATCTCAGGTTCATTTTGGCACAAATCGTGCCCCGTAGCACTGCAGACCCATACAAAACCTAAAATAGTCTGCTTCACATGTAAAGAAGCACCAATTTCATAAAAAAAATCTTGCCATACATAAGATGGAATTAAGTCAACAGTCACAATAATTTTCCAATAACGGGTAGTGTGTCCAGTACAATCTAACAAAAACGTTAATTTAACGGTGTAATACATAAAGATACAAACTTGCTCTAGAGCAACTTGGTATAGCAATATGGTTTTTAATCAGATTCAATATCTGAACCTTCCAAACCTTCTTGATAAACTTCAAAATCTTCAGGGCTCCATCTGCATATCAAGCGTAGCTTAAAAGTAGCCATCTTGATTCCCATCAAGCGCTGCAATCATACCAAAGTCAAGGCCATGTTTAAATATACTACTAATGTCTCACACACAGCTACACTCGTACAAATGATCAGGTGCAGCTAGTAAGAAAGACATCATCTACAAGTGTATTTCAAAAGATATACAAAATAAAAAATTTCGAGAACAAACCAGTATGCGAGAAGCTTCGGGTGATATGGGCTTTCCCTCTTCGCATACAACGTAGTCTCCAACAAGTTCCACAACTCCTGATCAACAGTAAAACAACCAAATTAAGAAAGGCAAACAACACTTGTGACAAGTTTCTTAATTTTGTGATGTTGTTTCATGTGTGTGTGTGATGTCTTATGTATGAGAAACAATGGACACCTCTGTTTAAGCGCACTGGCATCCCTTGTTTGCGCAAAAAAGGCTCCATTTCATGAGTGAACTGTTCCAATGGGCCTTCTTTGAGTTCTACCTGGAGAGTCAAACATCAAACGCAAACCATGAGAAATAAATTCATAATCATATACTTAGTGAACACAGCACACCAAGAATCCATAACACATACTCTACTCCCTATATCACACATCAAGACACTAACTATTAAATGTCACCATTTTTTAGGATGTATTATGGATAGTCTATTTGCATCCAGTGTTATTATTGCAAAATTAAAGTTGCCTTTGTCCCAAAAGATGGCCTTGCTTTGTAAAAAAATGGTTAATTAAAGAAAATATCTTTTCCTTATCGGAGAATATTTTAGATATTTGGCTGATAGTTAAAGATATTAGAATATGTATATTTATATAGATAAATGGGCCAATGGACTTGCGTATATACTGGTAATGCACAGGTAATCTTTTTTCAAAGGTTTATTAGGAAGTTATATGATGATAGCAAAATAACCAATAATCAATATGAATAAAATATGAATCACAAAAACACTTTAACTAACCGTTTCTGTAGCAATACTTCCCGTCCTAGCAAAATCATAATCTTCATACTCATTAAATATTCTGCCAAAGATTAGATGTTTACGTTCATATGCATGCAGTAACAGCATGATAGAAAGTGAAAGTTAAATCCCGTTATGAAACAGTAGTCAATGCCTGCTTATTTACAGTATAATAATATAACAGTCTTCTATCAGAAGATGTTCTTTTTTAAACATAAGCAGGGTAACCTTATAAAGATATTTACATATTAAGCGACTAAAAAGCAGATGCTAGTGGTAACCTTTGGGCCTCTTCTTTAGGCATATTGGTTACACAAATTCCAGAATCACCACGAAGAAGCTGTATGTACAGAATAAAGACAACATTAATCAAATGAAGGTTCAATAAGTGTCGTACAGTGCAACACATCATACTCCATGGTCCCCATAAGTTCAAAGAACTGAATATACTGTGTACCTTGGACACCTTGTGAAGCCCTGATCTTACTTCATCAGAATCAGAGCGGCCTAAAGCAACCTGCATGACTTTGTTTGAACCAAGAAAAAATCTGAAACACCAAAAACAAAATTGTTAACTCAAGTCGGTTCAAAAGAATGTAAAAGTCTATTTGTCGTACAAATATAAATGATCCACGTATATTTGCTGTCTACTACCAACTACACATGCAGATAAATGCTGAACTAATGAATTATCACCCCGGGTAAGAAACGTCAGAACAAGGGATAAGTTAAGCAAGAAATACTAATGTTGGCAGTTGAATAAAAGATGCATAATCATCAACATAAGTGTGAACTGTCATCTATTAAAGACTCCAACCTAAACTCCCTCTGTTGCTACTTAAGATCTTCACAAACTGACAGAGACAAATATAAAAACTTGTAGGCGTAAGCTACAAAGATTGCAACTTGCTATATCAAAGATACATGCATGTAACTTAACAAGTGGCTCAACAATTGTACCAAAAATCTAAAGTCATAAGCAATTAAGTTCCCCATAAAAAAAAAAAATTATCTCTCACTACTATATGTTTTATTGTCTTTTCAGATAAACGGATTATGTAATGCCAAATGTTATTAAGCAACGAAAATGAATTCGACTATAAAATACCTGCTTGTGGATTTAAGCTGCTCCCTGAACTGCTTAAACTTAAGATTCCTCATATTCTCAAAGCTAAATACATATACAGAATTATAATGCTCAACCGCCTCTCGAATCGAGTTCACTATTGTCACTTTGTGCTCCCTCCCTTTCTTCTTTGTCTTTGACAATGTCACTGCAATAAATTTTAAAAAACATATAATCGCAAATACTTAAATTAACGACAATTTATCCGCATACATAAACAGAAAATTAGGCGAAAAATCAATTCCACAGAGACTTAACCCGAATCAGCATAACTGATACGCATAGATTTCTACATTCTGTGCGATTTATATTGTGCTAGGTTTCTAGATAGTGAAATAGCTTTATATAACTGCAGCTAACTTAATAGTATTACATGTAAATTAACAAAAAATAATATATTAATAACTATAACAGTAAAGAAGGTGTATAAATTAGGAGAACATACCTGTACGATCTCTTTTGGATTTCGGCATATCTGTAAAGAAGGTGTATAACTATGAGTTTTTTGTAAGAAATCAGACGGAAGTCTTAAACCCTTGAAACTGATGATTTTTAATTTTAGGGTTTATACGCACTTAACCTTTTCTTTTCTTTACTGGGCTTCAACTGGATATGTTACATTTGGGCTCAGGCCCATTTGTTCGTGCCTAACCGGTTTCCATGTTTTCATTCGAAATATATGTTTTTCTCGAGGTAAATTACGGATAGTCTTTTTTTTTTTTTTTTTCTTTAAATAATGAACTTATACACTTCACCAAATATATACAGATATAAACTAGTTTTATAAACTCGTGAGTTACACGAAAATTGTTCAAATTAGTATTCGATAACGTTAATATCCAATGTATAATACAATTACAATGAAAATATCATCTATTACTAATAATATTGGTATCGGAAACATTAATATTGAATATACTAACGTGAGTCATTGCATTACACGACAATTGTATAAATTATTATTCGATAATTTTACGAAAAAGATGCAACAAATTATGTTCAATATTCACCGCCATCACCGTTTAACTCGAAATAATTTTACGAACAAAACGCAACAAATTATGTTCGAAACGGAGATTTTAAAAATACTAATATTTTTAATTTTATTTTAAGTTTTGACTAGATATAAATTAGTTGTGTAGAGATCACTAATTATTAATGGTTATGATGGTTAAGGAAATCACGAAGTAAACATATCAATTTATACATTTTTCATATAAAACAAAGTGAAACCATTAGGTATATTTGTTTTTCTTGGCGAGAATTAAAGAAAACGCTATAATGCATTATAATGTCGGTATTTGATTTTGATAGAAATAAAGAATAGAAAGAATCGACAAAAAAATCCGTTTCTTTCAAAAATTAAAAATATACAACATTAGAAATATTATGTATGTATTTAATAAGTAGTAGACGATAGAATATATAACATAAGCTATGTCTATACTCATAGCTATTTTGTGAACTTATTCTGATAATATTAGTTACCATTTGATCTACAAATATATACAAAGCAACGTATATCCAGATGCAACTGTCACAACGCACAGTCCGAAATTTATCTAGTTAAAATATAAAACGACATATATTTAACCATGTGAGTATGTGACCACTTGACTGCCCACAATAAACATTAAAACATCCTATCCTATATTTTCATGAATTCGATACTTTAACGAACTTCTTTACAATTAAGGAAATAGTAAGTATTCATAAGCGTTTTTATCAACTACAAAACCAACAAATAATGAGATTTTGAAACTCAATAAATATACATATACATAAACTAATCAAACTTGGAAACACTACATTAAAGTAAAAACACAAGATTGAATAATGAGGATAATTCTTTACATGGACGTAAAACAAATCCAAAGAATGTTCAAATTTGATAACTTTTAAGTAACCATAAACAGGTCATGGGCAGGGAATCAGTAATATTACAAACAGAAATTACAACAACTGGGTCAGGACTGAAATCTTAATTTTAAAAACAAGAAAAAAAACACAACTTACTTTTTTTCCAATTTGAAGTGAAATCAATGTCACCAATATGTTGACAGATGAACTTCATCACCATTTCCCTTCTTTATCCATCCTAAAAACTAACTTTAAAACATGTTCCTGATTCCCTTTCTTTACATCCCATCCCAATTGTTATATATACGTCGTATCTACGTTTGACTTTGACTACTACTTCGTCTCCTTCCCGAATTTCCTAATATAACCCTACCCTGACGGCGGAGCCGATTCACAAGTGACATGCTTCCACCACCATCACCACCACCACCATCATTACTATCACCACTATCATCGTTATCATGTCTACCAAACGGGCCTTCATTTCCACCCGACCCAAACGCATGAAACAAGAGGAAAACATTAACAAGACTGTTATCACCCGTCACATCCAGACCCGGATTGTTGACCCGACCCAACTCACCCACATCAAAACCCTCTTCATCTTCATCATCATCATCTGAATCTGACTCGTATGAATTCCTTTCAATCACATAATCACCGAAAACCACTGCACCAGGCATTGATGATGTCACAGTACTAATCACATCTTCCCGTTCCCTCTCCCGTTCGAGCTGCCTCCATTTCTGTTCCTGATCGGGGTCCACTTCGTGTGGCTTACCCGAAGGGTGTTCCGACTTCACGTGTTTCTTCAACTCTTTGTAAGCCCCAATAAATGAGCAACTATCGTGCATGCAAGTTCTCTTCTTGCAATTAAGATACTCCCTAGCTGAGTCAACCACGGTCCACCCTTTGACTTGACCACGGCAAAGGGGGCATGCCAGCTCAGCCACCTCTCCATGCTTGTCAACGGGCCAACCTGATAACGGGTCCGAAACAGGACTATTATCCATGGTAGTCAATGGTGGTGGATGATGTGGGGACGAAAACGTAATTTTGGTGTAGGCTTTCTTGTACTGATCCAAGCAGTTGGAGTAACGTGAGCTAGTGCCACACATGTATGGGCGACAACCCTTATCATGCGAAGAGCACAAGAGAAGAACAGCGTTATGAGGGTATTCCATGCAAACCGAGCACGTGATATCTTCCAAATCTTTTTTGGGCATCACGATGGTCGATTTCTTTGCATTTGGGTTCAACGAGTGCCTGCAACCGAGCATTGGATATGGTGTTGACCTGGACCGCCTTGAAACCATTCTACGTCTTCCCCTGGTACCTTTCGCCATTCTTTAAATTAACCTGTTGTAAATACATAATAAAATACAGGAATTTGAATAAATTTTCTATTAATTTTAGAAAATAGAGTTAAACTAATTTATTGGTGTCTCAGCACTTTGGGTAATGATTGATCCATATTACACCATTTCCATTTAGCTATTTTTCTGTTTACCGTAAAGATTACCTTAAAGATGATATATATAACCTGAATTGGGCTATTCATAAATAAATGGGTCAAAGTTACAATCTCTAAATTATGAGTACTGCACAATTATGACAATCTCTATTTAGCACTAAATATTTAGGTCAAAGTTGCAATCTCCATTGAGCTATTTCAAAGGCAATGCACATTTATGATAACGAACAAACCGCCACCGAATGAAAATGCAGTAGAATTAAACAGTTTTATTTGATCATTCACAAAAAGATAAGCAAGAAAGATTCAGATATAATCACAAAAAGATCTTGTATCGTCATATGCGTCTAGTAAAAACAGAACAAGTAATGTCAAAACTAACAGCATCACGACAAGAGCCAAACGTCCAATAAATAATGCCACTATTTATTTGATTAGCTAAAAAGACACGCCTATAAATATTGAGGTTTATAAACCATATTAACAACATACAATATAGATCAGTCTAAATGACATTGTCATATTTATGTTCCTGCCACTACGGACATAATATTATCAGGGCGTATTAGAAGTACTCCAAATCTCTCAAGATAGATGTTATTCCTAAATGTGAAACTTAGGCCCCGTTTGCTCACGGAATCCAATGGGATTCCGGCGGAACTGGAATTGAATTTAGACATGCGTCGTGTCTAAATTCAATTTCAATTCCGCCGGAATCCCATTGGATTCCGTGAGCCAAACGGGTAATTTCCTATTCAGAATTAGCGATAACTAAGGAAACCGCAAATGTGAGAAAAATAAAGCATTTCTTTTGGTTAATAATCCAATGAACGTAATATTAGATTCCGCCATCTTACCTAACATATTCCAGTTTTCAGACTAAACCGGTAAACTATACCCGCGCTTCGCTGCGGGGCGGTTTTCGTCGGTTAACGGTCGGTGGTTTTCGTCAGTTAGCAATCGGTTAATTGGACATTCAAAAAATAACGGAATGAAAAAGAAAGTGAAAAAAATGTTGTAAAGGAAAGGGAAAAAATTTCAAAAAGGCCAAATTACCACATTAACCCTGAACTTGGGGGTAATTACGGAGCTTGATCTAACAGATTAGTATAGTAGTAATGTTCCATTCAATGCAGATGACTGGATAGCGTTGATCCAACAAATTTTGAAATAACTAATCTCTTTAAAAATGTACAAACTAATACAAATCAGAATCAACAAGAGACAACATGAAAACAATAGCTCAGACGAAAAAAATAATAATACCAAAATGGATCACACATTTACAATGAGGAAGGCTTGAAATGAAATAGATAACCTCAACAATGTGATCCAATTCTCTAATAGGAGTTGAACCAGCAAAATAATGAATCCAAAGTTTACAATTATTTAAAATTAATCAAGAACAACGAAACTATTCCAACCAATATACGCCATTTTACTAACTAGTAACAATGCTAACAGTTCTCAAAATCCAAAATTAATTAACACGCAATATGATCAATCTTAAGATAAGCCTACCATGACAACATTATCCAAAATTGTCGCCATTTGGGTGCAAGTACCTAACTTTGGCCTAAATCTTAATAATAAACATCCATTAAACCATTTTTATGACCAATTAAAGCTCAACATCATAAAAATAATGCAAAATTGCTTCAAAATATTTAGATCAATTCAATCTAAAGGCGATCAATCAAAATTCAAAAGACTAAATTCGATCAAAATTGAACATACCACTTAAGCGTGAAATCAAATCTGGATCCAAAACCAATTGAGAGGATAAGATGTATGTGAAAATATTAAGTATATGTTTTCAATATCAAAGTCAGGCACACATAGATATATAGGTAGCTTATTATCTATACAATCACGCGAGCGACAGTTAGGAAATTAAATAATTAATTAATAATATTCACTCATCAAGCATCAAAATTTAACTTTAACTATTATTTTAATATATTAAAAAAACCGAAAAAGAAATAAAAAGCACATGCCTTGGACGTCTAACCAACACCTAATCTGAGATTCGAACTTTAGATATAAAATAATCGGAAACAAATCTCACAAAATCGTTAATTCAGTAAAATTGAAATGCGATTTTACAAGCGGTTAAAAATGATTAAGATGAAGGATTCGATTAAAATACCTGAAAATTGTTGGTAGGGTTGATGATTATGAATGTAGTGAAACAGATGATTACTGAAATTAGGGCTTGTTTGTTGATTTTAGAAATTGGGGAAACGAACGATGAAATCGATGGAGTGCGCGGGCATTTCGATTTGTTAATTTTTATGGATTCGATTAATTGTGTCTACAATATTCGATTTCCAGATAATAGATTAAAATAAAAAATAAATAAATAAATAAATAAATTACGAAAGAAAGAAAGTGTACCTACGTAAGATGAAAGTGTTTCAATACCTCACGCGCTTGTTGTAAGCGTCGTCTCACTGACAAATAGAAAAATTATCAAAAATACATATATATAAAATAAATAATTTAAAGATAATAAAAATTATAAAAAAAATAAGTACTGGTACCAGTAAATATTTATATCTCAATAAAAATTATCAATGAAGGATTCATGAAAATATGACATAAACACCTCTTTTATATTATCGGTGAATTAAAATTGTTGTTTATATGATACTTAGCTTTGAAATGATACGAATTAATTAAATTTATATTATAGAAAATAGTATAATAATTGTATGTATAATATAATATAATATAATATAATATAGATTAATATATAAAATAATATTATTGCAAAGTATGTGATTGAAATATACATTAATGAGGTCTTTAATATTAATTACTAAAAATACATTATTATAAATAAATATTTATTTAAATAGAAAATATTAAAAATTTGGTTAATAGATCTTTAATTTTGAAATTGAAGCCCAAAAAGCTATAATGAGATCAGCATTTTACGAAAAAATCTTCATGTTAGAAAAGTGACCATGGACCAAAATAAAAAATACTCCGTACAATTAAACTTTTCGATTCAAAGAATTTGAAATATCAACGAATCAATATAGTCCAATCGTTGAACATTATGACTCGGTTAAGATTTGTTCAATATATATTTCGTATCCTTTGGATCGATTTACTAGAAAGATTACTATATGTTTGATAATGTAATATATGTTTGATAATGTAAGTCTCATAAAGACATTAAAGTTTAAGAAATGAAGCTTGAAGTTTTTAAAAGAGTTTGAGAGAGAGGTTATAAATGTATAAAAGTTTATAACCCAAAGGGTAGTAATATTATTTTATGGACGAGTAGTGACATATTAGTTAACTATTCAATTTATTTGAATTTGAATTTAATGAGTTGATTGTATAGAAGTTTATAACGTACGATATGCGACATACGTTAAGTCACATCTAACGAACTCGATATTTTTTAATTGTTAGAATTAATATTGAATATCAATATAATCATACAAAAATAAACCGCAAGGTATTGCTACATTGGTGGTGGCATGATACCTGTAAAAAAAAAAGATACGGAGTTCGACTCACATGTGCTGCAAAATAAATTTTCTCTTGTGGTTACCCAGTCATTTCATGAGCTTCAGAGGATTCTTCGTGAGGGTTTCCTTCTAAGAGGCGGTATGACTGTAATAATTCGTCCAAGAAAATGATCGAATGCGTGGATTCCCCGTAAGTGACTAGTAATAACACTTCCGTTAATAAAAATGATTCATATAAATATGATATAAATATTATATTTGTATATATAATAAATTTAAATTAAATGTACTGATAAATATTAAATACTGATTTCTGATTGATCAACTATAATTTTATATATAACATAAATAATCTTCTACCACCAAACTATTTGTTGAGTGGTAAAAAGACTCAGTTGGTTCTTGACCGGAATTATTGAAAAAATATGTGCAAGTTCAAATCTTGAGAGGAGAGTTTCTTCAAAGTTGAGTCTCTGATATTCTTCACTCTGTGCGGGTCAAGCAGTTAACTTAAAGAATTCCGGGTATGCTTTGCGCGATGGATGCAAAGAGTTTTTCCTAACGGGTGCGTGAGTGGCAAATGAGAGGATTCGATACCAAGATTATCGTTCTAAAAAAAACATAAATAATCTTCTACACTGATTAATTTACAAAATTAAAATATTTAAACATTCACCCAGCCAAAATTGAAAGACATTCAACCCGCAACCGTATTAGAAGCTTCTCATGTATTCACCGCTCAGTCTTGAGTCTTGACTATGAGTTGTGACATAATAATCCAACATATAACTAAGAAGTCTTAAGACGTGTGTGTTTGTAATTCTTTTTAAGAATGCCGTCAAGCATTCAGTCACTTCAACTTATTTTTATTTAAAGCCTATCCATTTATTAATCGGAATAAGTAAATTATTAAGGGATATGCTAATATGTGCTATAGGGACACATGTTAAGAAACATTAATTAAGTTAAAACTCGGACCGATTTGTTGCTTTAGCCCTTCGAAAATAACATCATCCAGTTACTTGTGGTTGTAGCTTTGTTGACACACACGAACTACTCTGAAAATGAACATTGTTATTCACAAACCTAGTACAAGTAGTCAACTCATTGAGCCTAAATACAACGATTACTACACCGGAGTCACCGGACAGATATATTCTAACAATAAATCAATCAAACAATTTTCTTCTCATTTTTTCTCCTATACTCCAAATTATGTACAAAATTTCTCTACAAACATGCCTATTTAGGCGACTTTTTACAACAAATGACAACCACATTTGCGAATACAACTTACAACAACACAGACGGCGGAACCAAATAAAACACAGCCTGAAAAAAATTAATCAAAATGGGAGCAACAGAAAAAACTAACTAGACTACAGTACATGATTTCACAGGTGGGCCCAACCAGCCTTCTCTAACTCCAAGCTTGAACCAGAGTCCATTCACATGCCAGTTAATCCAACGAATGCGTGTTACAATTAAGAAATGAGCTATCCAACGAAATCACCTTCAAAATATCATATAAACAACTCAATCTACATTTATGCAACATAAAGATTTTCACTAATTTAAAGGTGTCAAAAATCCATCCATAGATTTATAGTCCTATAGCCCAAATGGTTGGGCCCTGAGTTCCTTGCAAGAGGTCTCAGGTTCGAATCTTGTCTACAACGAATATTTAGCAGTGGCCAAGAATGGGTTGGAAACAACCAGAGAGTATCCTGCAGGACTGCGTACATTAGAGTGTGGGGTCGGATTACTCGCCCTCCCGGGTAGCCGAACAGGGAAAACCTTCTACCTTTTACCTTTTTATTTGCATTAAACTGAACGCTAAAATGGCTATATTTAAAACCACCTAATTGATTTATTCTATAAAAGGGATCATAGTTGATGTCGGTAGATGACATCGATCAAATTGGCTAAAGGTACGATAATTAAAAATGGGCAGATTTGGGTTGTGACCTTCATCTCCAATGGGTGGAACGAGTAGAATCTTAAAACTTGGCTAAAACGGAAACAGGTTACGTGTCACCCAAATTGTATTTAAGTAGTTAAAACCACCTAACTGATTTATTCTAAACAATTCAGATTACTATTTTAGATATGATTACTTCACAAATTACTAAAAAAATCAATAAAATGACCGAGTGTTAACGAGTGGGCCCAACCCAGACTAATTTGGACTGTATACAAACTAGTAACCCCTTTTCACCCTGTTACCTAACCCATCTCTTTTGTCACCTCTATGCTTATCATATCTAAGCTCGAAGCAAAACATCCAAGAGGCAAAAGGAGTAGTGAACTTACCCATATTGCTTCTTCAAGGCTGCTACAATTGTGGGCTGTTGTTGAGTGGAGAAGCTAGGGACGAGTCCATAGACGTTGATCTCTTCAAAAATGGATGGTCCAGTAATTGAGAAGCAGTAGGGCGGTCATTTGGATTAACTTGCAAGCATTTAAGTATGAAATCTTGGGCCTCAGCAGACAATGTATTGGGAATTTCAGGAGGTTCACCCCTGCCAATTCTGAACAGTGCTGCCATCTGGCAAACCAAAATACATATACATATACATATATTTGTTAAAATAATATTACTTAACTTCAAGGGTAAAAGTATCATTGCGGAAAAATAAACGTGTATGTAATTTTCTATGCAACAGAACTTGGATCACGTTCCACATGGTTTAAGTCTTTCAATTTCTATCTTTGCCTATGATATGTACATTCTTAACCAAAAGAGTTTTATCCATTTTACTAATAAATGGATCAATCTGGGTTATTTACTTACTTTATATATCAACTGGGTCAAACATACAACTTTAGTAATTAAAACAGGTCCAAGGTTGCCCAGGGTGTAATTTTTATACAGACGGTATCTTAAATTCACTTTATTTATTATAATAAAAAATCACTTTATTAAATATTATCAATTAATTTAATTATCATTACAATGATAGTATACCTTTCGTAATCATATTCAATCCATTAATTACTCACAAAAATCTTAAAATTAGACAAGTAAATGTTTGTGGGTCAACCCAACCTGACCCTGTGAATAGATAAACAGTTTTGACCTATTAACTGTAAGAGATAAAGAGAGAAAGAAAGAACTGTGTTCTTGTATTTGTGTGTTATAACAGTACATGAGACCTTCTATTTATAGAAGGTATACTTACATTAACAATCCCTAAACTATGATTACAATGCTATATTACAATACAAGTAGTTGTCTAATATTCCCCCGCAAGCTAAGGTCGGGTAACAACCTGTAGCTTGGATCGTAACTGGAGAAATCTTGGTGTGGACAATGGCTTGGTGAAGATATCAGCAATCTGATCATCAGTAGTTATAAACTGAACTGAAAGTTTTTGTTGAGCAACTCTTTCTCGAACAAAGTGAAAATCAACTTCTACATGTTTTGTACGTGCATGAAAGACTGGGTTAGCTGAGAGATATGTAGCGCCAAGGTTATCACACCATAAGGTAGGAACCGATTTAACAGGAACACGAAGTTCACGTAATAGATCTTGAAGCCATGTTACTTCTGCAACCGTGTCAGCTAGGGCCTTGTATTCAGATTCTGTTGAGGATCGAGAGACAGTCTTTTGTTTTCGAGCTGACCATGAGACTAGGTTTGAACCAAGATATATAGCATATCCTCCCGTGGATCGACGGTCATCTGGACAACCTGCCCAGTCAGCATCAGAGAAGCTAGTCAGTGAGTTGTATGCTGAATCAGTATAGGCATGAAGCACTGTTCCGGAGTTGTGCATAAATCGTAAACCATAATTGGCAGTGCCTTGTAAGTAACGGAGAATTCGTTTAACTGCTGACCAATGATTTATCGTGGGACAATGCATGTACTGACAGACTTTGTTGACTGCGAAAGTGATGTCCGGTCGAGACAATGTAACGTATTGAAGGGCACCTACAATTTGACGGTATTGAACAGGGTTGTCAAATGTTGCACTATCACCAAGAGCAAGTTTGGCGTTGGTTGTCATCGGAGATGAAACTGGTTTAGCATTAGATAAGTCGGCGCGTTCCAAAAGTTCATGGATGTATTTGCGTTGTGATAGAATCATGTCATTACCATTCCTTGTGACTTCAATCCCTAGAAAATAAGATAAGTTACCCATGTCTTTAACAGCAAATGAGCGGCTTAGACTTTGTACCACCCTATCTATTTCTTTTGTATCGTTCCCTGTTAAAATAATGTCATCAACATACACAAGCATATATAGAAGAGTGTTCCCTTTAGAGTAGATGAATAAGGAAGTATCCGTTTTCGACCCATGAAATCCAAGAGAATGAAGTGCTGTCGAGAGTCGATGAAACCATGCTCTAGGTGCTTGCTTTAATCCATATAAGGCTTTGTGAATGAGGTACACATGATTTGGTGTAGCTGAATTGACGAATCCCGGTGGTTGTTGTAGATAAACTGTTTCGTGAAGATCACCATGTAAAAAGGCATTTTGTACATCAAGTTGCCTGAGGGACCATTTCTGAGACACAGCCAAGGAGAGAACCACACGAATGGTTGTTGATTTTACAACGGGGCTAAATGTTTCCTGATAGTCGATGCCTGGTTGTTGTCGAAACCCTTTAGCAACTAAACGTGCTTTGTAGCGTTGTACTGCCCCTGTTTGATCCCGTTTTAATTTGTATACCCACTTGCAATCAACCACATTAGAATTTGGAACACGAGGTACTAGTGACCAAGTACCATTCCGCACCAACGCTGAATACTCTTCAGTCATGGCTTTACGCCAGTGAGGATCTTTGTTAGCAATGGTAAAGTTTGCTGGTTCAGTATCGGACGAGGGACCTCTTGTATGATAGGAGGTAGCCTTATGTTGGTGGATTTGTTTAGGATTAGGGCGAAGATTGGCTGGTCGAGAACGAGGAGGTGGCTCAGTGTTTGTGGAAGTGGTGGTAGTAGTAGCAGTAGTCTGAGGTAGTTGGTTGTGACTTTGTTTAGGTGATGATGAGGAGGTTTTGGAGCGTCGATGATATGTTTGAATGATAGGTGGTTTGATCGTGCCATGTTCAAGCGGTGTAGTGGTGGTATTTTGTGGTTCTGGTGGGACAGAATGTGTTTTAGGAACTGTGGAAGGTGAATCTTTAGTTTGTGAGGTAGGATTTGGATATTTAGAGATGTAGGGATTGACTGGATGTGTAGAAATGGTTGTAACAGATTGTTTAAAAGGAAAAGATTGCTCGTTGAATCGAACATGACGGGCTATATAAATATGATTCGACTTTGGGTCGAAACATCGATAACCATGATGGGCAGTACTGTAACCAAGAAATACACAAGGTGTAGATCGAAAATCCATTTTGTGTTGGTTGTATGAACGAAGATGAGGGTAGCATTGGCACCCAAAAACTCGAAGAAATGAAAAATCAGGTTTATGTTTGAACACATGTTCAAAAGGTGAGGTGGCTGAGTTTGTTCGAGATGGCATTCGATTGATAAGGTATACTGCAGTTCCAAAAGCAAAATGCCAAAAACGTTGTGGTACATGTGATTGAGCGAGTAGAGTAAGACCGGTTTCAACAACATGACGATGTCGTCTTTCAACCAAACCATTTTGTTCACTTGTATGAGGACAGGAAAGACGATGATTGATGCCTAGTGGAGAAAAGAATTGATGGAGATTTCTAAATTCACCTCCCCAATCAGTTTGGACAGATTTGAGTTTGGTCTGAAATTGTCGTTCAACCATTGCCACAAATTGCTTAAAGGTGGCATAAACATCAGATTTGAGTTTTAATGGGAAAAACCACATAAATCGTGAAAAGTGATCAACACACAACAAAAAGTATTTGTGACCATCATAGGAGGTAACAGGCGCAGGTCCCCATACATCACAAAAGACTAAATCCAAAATGTGCGAACTTTTATAAGTAGATGGTAATAGATGAAGTTTAGAGGATTTTCCAACATTACATGAATCACAAAAGGTGGTTGTAAACTTATTTTGTAAAGGCAAATGATATTTAGATAACATGGACTTCAACAATTGTGGATGTGGATGTCCGAGTCTTTGATGCCATGTAATTGAAGATGCACGGGTAGTGGAGAATGCTATTTTGTGAACTGGTGAAGACTGGGGAAGATGGAAGGAGTAAAGACCACCATTACTTGGACCCGTGAGGAGGGTAGTGTGTGTAATCTTGTCCTTCACAGCAAAGAAAGTTGAGTGAAATTCAAAATACACATTGTTATCGAGACAAAACTTTTGTACAGAAAGTAATTTATGTTTTATTTCAGGAACATGAAGTATGTCTTTAAGGGAAAAGGTTTTGTTTGGAGACGAAAATTGTGAGGAACCAACGTGTAAAATGGGTAAACCCTTACCATTGCCAACATGAAGATTGTCCTCACCGTAGTAGACCTCGGAGTTGCCAAAGTTGGATAGGTCTGGAGCAACATGGTGACTAGAGCCTGTGTCTGGGATCCAAGAGGTTGACGCTTGGGAGCGATAGTCTGTAAAGTTGGCTGAAGGTGACTGTCGTCTCATAGTAGCAGGGTAACGATTAGGGCATTGAGATGGGATGTGCCCAATCCCACACCTGTTGCATGTGCCAAAAACTGTGTTTTGATTAGAAGCCCAGTTAAATGAATTTCGATTACCTGCTTGATTTCTGTTGTTATAGTTGCCTCGTCCACGTCTGTAATCACGTCCACGACCACGGTTATTGCCAGATCGGTTAGTGTACATGGCTTGTGCAGCCGGTGTATGGGCAGGTTGAGCTTGGAGTCCAAGTTGAGATAAAAGCGATTGTACCGCTTGAAGCTGATCTGTTTGTGAAGCGGGCAAGACATTATTAGGAGCTGTTGAATTGCGACTTTGTGTGCTAGTCGTGAATGCTTGAGCTGAAGGAATGTCAGGTACAGATTTCTTGATCATGTAGTCGTGGTCTGATAGCAGACCATGAAGGTCTACAAAGGTAGGAGGCTTTTCGCGGCCCAGAAGGCTTGATTTTAAACCGTTGTATTCCTCTCGTAGTCCTGATATAACTAGCATCACCAAATCTTTTTCTTTCATCTTTTCGCCTATGTTAGCGAGCGCAACATCGTATTCTTGAGTCCTAGTTAGGTAGTCTGCGGTTGTTTCATCTGGCTTCATCTGTAGTCGGAGAAGCTGGGTTTTTAAAGTGTATTCCCGAGAGGAAGTGTGAGGAGCGTAGGCACGCTCAAGGGACAACCAGAGATCACGAGACGTTAGTCCTTGAACATGTTGAAATGATGCTTCGGATATGGTAGAAATGAGAAGCATTCGTATATGAGCATCATTAGAGACCCAGTTAATGTAATTGGGGTTTTGTGGTTGAGACTGTGTTTCTTCATCTTTTTCTGGTGATTGGACCGATGATGGGACATTCTTAGGTGGACAAGGGATTGTGCCATCAATATAGTCAAACAATTTATTGGTGACGAAGAACGGTTGAACCATTGTCTTCCAGTAACCATAGTTCGTGGGAGATAAGGTGAAACCAAATTTGTGAGAGTTGTGTGCGGTTTTCTCTGCTGGAGTAAATGTAGCTAATAGTGCCATTTTCAAAAATAGAGAAAATGATACAGTAACTCGTTTGTTTTTTTTTTTTTTGTATCTGTTTTTTTTTTTTTTTTTTTGCGCTTTTATTTTTTTTTTTTTGCTTTTTTTGCGTTTTTTTTTTTTGTTTTTACTCTTTTTTTTTGAAAAGAAAATAAATAAAAATAAAAATAAAATATAGAATAGAGAAGATAAGTACGGGAGGTAATATAAAAGAGAATGAAGTTAAACTTCAGTGGGTTATTTTTCTTTTACTCCCGTTCTTTCCAAAACAGAACCAAAAATAAAGAAATCGGCGGTGAACAGTGGCCGACGGCGGTGAACAGTGGCCGGCGGCGGTGAACAGTGGCTGACGGCGGCGATGAACAGTGGCGCCGGAGATGAACAGTGAAAAAAAAAATCTAAAAAATTCAGGGTTAGGTCGGAATTTGATTCCGAAGCTAATGGTGTTGGCCGATTTCCCTGATTTAAGCTGGATCGGGCTAGATCTAAAAAGGATCGGAAAATATCCGGCTACTTTTGGTGTTCTTTGAGGCTGAAAATTTTGGTTTTGATTCGGATTATAATTCCGAACTTAGTGTAGTTTGTAATTTTCGCTGATTTGAGGTAGTTGATCTTCAGTTACATTTTCTTCACTGAAGATAATGGCGGTGGGTTTGTGTGATGACGGGTTGGGTGTTATGACCCGAAAGCCTCGTTTCTGATGTGAAGGTTCAGGCAAGGCTGCAACCACAGAGCATACTACGAGTTTTTAAGGTCAGTTTTTTTTTTTTTTTTGGCCGGAATTGTTGCCGGAAAATAGCTTGGCTGCCGGAATTGTTGCCGGACTTAGGCCTTTACAGCTCTTGATACCATATTAACTGTAAGAGATAAAGAGAGAAAGAAAGAACTGTGTTCTTGTATTTGTGTGTTATACCAGTACATGAGACCTTCTATTTATAGAAGGTATACTTACATTAACAATCCCTAAACTATGATTACAATGCTATATTACAATACAAGTAGTTGTCTAATATGACCAAACATTAAATGACCCAAAACCCATAAAAATGTAATAGCTCTAGGTAAAAAATCAGAGATAATAAGAGAAATGACATGCATACCCCTTCCAAGTGGGAGTACGGAATTTTACGTGTCAACATCTCCAACACCGTACAACCAAGGCTCCATATATCAGCTGCAAGTCCATAACCCTTAGTTGATCGATTATTAACAACCTACGGATGCAAGACATAAGATGTTAACAAACATTGAAAGTAGTCCATTGTGTTGGATCCTAATGCGGATAGTATTGTCTTAGATTTTCAAGTCTCAACTGATACAAAGTGATGGGATGCTTATTTTAAGAACATATGGTGGCCCCAGCTTCTAAACCCACCCCTAAAAGATGGATAAAACCAAATACTTAGTAAACTACAATTAAGATAACAGAAGTCACCTCTGGTGCCATCCAATAGGGAGTCCCTTTGCAAGATTTAATGTCATTCAACGTGGTTGCCTACAAATATCAACAGCAAATATGTAGTCAGATACATAAACTATATGACTAATCAAACGGATAGAAACTATAATAACTATGAATCTTAGAAGTATGTGTTTTTCTTACCTTTGCCAATCCAAAATCTGCGAGCTTCACAGAGCCACTTACGTCAACTAATATATTAGCACATTTAATGTCCCTATAAAAACACAAAACATATATCAAATTAGAGGGATTGAGGATAAATCCATAACTTTTATTAGTATCAAACTGATAGAGGACTTACCTATGAACCACCTTTCGTTCATGCAGGTATTCCAATCCGCTCAAAATCTGCCTGGTGTACGCCGAGACTTGCGAATCCCGCAACTCATACTTTTGATAGAGCTTTGCCAGTGAACCTTTGGTTACTAGCTCAAGAAAGATATATAGCTTTCCTTCATCCTAAAAAGCATAATTTTAGGTTAACATGTTCCAGTTCCAGTATAATGAAAATAAAACTATAATTCTTGGTTTGGCTCGGAAGTTCTTAATAGCTTAATAAAAAAAGATGTATTTGATAGGTTGTGATAATGTACAGCAGCACTAGAGGTGGCCATTTCAACCAGCTCGCAAAGAAATTCATCAATTTGGGTTACGTTTTATCCATGGTTGTAAAACTCGGTCAACTCGGCCGAGTAATCGGCGATTACTCGGTTGGAAGAACAAAACGAGTAATCGGTGCCTAACTCGTCCAATTACTCGGTCAACGCCGGTCAACGGTGCTCAAACGGCGGTCAGCGGTGGTCAACGGCGGTCAGCGGCGGCCAAATATCCAAATGATGTGCGTGAGTCCGTAGATCTGAAAACTTACCCGGTTTAAAGCTTGTAGAAGGGAAGAAGAGGAATGGATCGATGAAGTTGAAGTTGCAATGGACATGTTTTGAGTGAACATTTTTTAGGACATCTGTAAAAGATAAATCAGAGTAAAGGATTGAGTTGTCCCCATCAATCCCTTTTAGATCTAAACACCTACTCCGTATTAAATATCTTTTTCTTTTTACAAATGGCAATAATAGCCCTTAAACTTTTATCAAACGTTAATAATAGGAACAAACTTGATATCCACTCTTAAACCTTTTATTAATTGATATCAAACTCCCTCATATTACAAATACATTGAGAATTCGGTCCTTAAATTTTAATTTACCAAGTTAAAACATAAAACATTATTAGTTTGAGATATAATTAATTAGGTTTTATTTAAGAAGTTTAATATTTAACATATATATATGAGAATATATATATTTATCTTAAAAAGTCAACGAAAGTCAACATCCGATTACTCCCCCGAGTACTCCCCGAGTCGCCGATTACTCCTCAAAAACCTCCTGCCGAGTACTCCCCGAGTCGCGAGTTTTACAACCTTGGTTTTATCTCTAATGGGTCAAATCAACAAAACTAGGAGTACAAGTCAAGGGGTCAAATGTCTCCCAAGTCCCAAAGTGTATTTTTAGTGCATAAAATCTCCTAAAATATTTCATTCAAGAATATCGAGTTAGATTATTAATAAAAAAAAATCGTGACTATATTTGACACAATAATTTTTTAAGATATATATTTTTTAACAAAAAATGTTCCAGGCCAACAAAACTTGTCTGATGCCACCTGACCCAAAACAAATACTCACTTTGACCCTTTACCTAATTTACAAGACCCACCCATTTCAAGCAACCTGATTTCAAGTGTTCTATTCTAGATTACAAATTCAAGCAATCTGCACAAAGACACTTAAGAAGTAAAAGGCCTTCTTAAATAATCAGCAGCTATAATATTGCTTTCAGTATCCAATGAAAAAGGAAGACCTTATGAAACAAAATACATACCTTATCTGTTCCAAGATATTGAACTATATTCTCGTGATGGAATTGACTTAACAAAGATATCTCCTGAAACATTAAAAGGGTGACAAAAGGGCTTAGCAAGCAGAAACTCAGAATGAGATTGGATATAATCCCATATATAACTGGAGATGGTGATTAAGGGATCACCTGTTCAAGTTGGATAATGCTCTGCTTTCCCTGGTTACCTTGGTCAAGTAAAGAAACTTCCTTCACGGCAAAAAAGAAACCAAATCTGCAAACAAAATCAGAAATCCATATCAGATAAGGACAGCCCAAATACAAGACATCGAAAGGAAATAAAGAAAGGAATGACAACCCAAATGACATGCATCATAAACAATGATGCATGACAATTATGTGGAAAAAAAGGCTAGCAAGATTTTTACCATTACAGACAAGAAGTCTGGTCACATATACCGAATTATATCGCACATGCACGAGGATTTCTCAATTAATTTAGTCATGTGAAAATAGGAAAGTTCGACTATCTTAGTTCATTGTCAATGCTACCAATATGCCAATTTGCTAAAATTGGAGAAGATAAGAGCACTAGTGTTTCTGTTGGCACGAAATGCTAGCATCTATCCAAGAAAAATCCAATACCTTTTAAGCCATCTAGTGAAATGTAGAAAAATCTCATTTCCCAACTTTAGCTTAAGAAGAACTTAGTTATAAATAAAGCTAATAAAAAGTAGAGCAGAAAAGTGAAAACTACTGTTAGCTTGGTCGGTAGCCCAGAACAGGGAAGGATATATCTCGGCGACTAAAAACAAGTTTATAGCACGTACTAAAATGTGATAACCAAAAGCTTATAAATGTGTAGTCAACTTAGCTTCATAATGTATTTACTAAATTAATGGTAGCTCAAATGAGAGATCCATTTCGTATTTGAACTTCCAAAAACACTAGGAATAAAAATTTGAGTTTCCCAGGGGGATCACATTCGGTTATATCTCGTCATTGTTTAGAACTTCAGATATGAATATAACCAAGTCCTCGGTGACTGCTATTAGAAGTTCAAACCCCAAGACCATAATAATAATTACCCGCAAGTTCTAACCAAACTAGTTTTAGACGTCGATAATAAGCAGAGTGTCGAAAAAAATGCATACAAATAAACATAAACATAAACATAAACAATCCTATATATAATATAACTATGTAACAAGACTTACTCATTATAACCTTCATATACAGTGCCAAACGAACCACTTCCAAGTAAATCACCCTTCTGCCAGTTCTTAAAACTGCCTCTAAACGTTTTATTTGGCGAAACATAATATTGAAGCTCTGCATCTACACCAGAAGATCCTTCATCCTCGACTTCGTCTCCATTATCGAACATACCCAAACCAGACGGTGAGACAACTGTGTCAATTCCTGATGTAATCCTCCCACTTGTCTCAGCAATATCCACCTCATTTAACCTAACCACCTCAGCTGGTTCATCTGAAGCCAAGTCTTCATTATCCCTAGGGGCAAAACTCCGAATCATATCCCTATTCAAACCCAAATCATTCACCATCACTGGCAACATCGCTGGCCGTAAACCTTTAATTCCACTTTCACCCTCCACATTTCGTCTCTCACGCTCTTTATCCGTATCATCATCATCATCTTCCAAACACCTGTTCGTATCAACTCCAACGCTGACGTCATCGTCAAGATGATTACCTCCATTTGTCACCAAAACCCTAGCTCCCTCAGGCTCACCGTCCGATTCAACTTCAACATCATTATCACCATCATCAATAAAACTAATGTTACTTCCAAAGCTCACAGAATACAAATCACTCTCCGGTGATTCTCGAATAGAAATAGGATTTGATTTATAAACCCTAGGTGAATACGACTTATGCGCTTCGTACTCAGCTGCTGGTATACCAAAATCATCCGGACCTGAAAGCCCTAACCGACTACAAATCAAATCAAATTCACCTTCAGTTCCTTCAATTCGAAAGCTAGTTCTATCAGCTAACGATGAAATATCAAGTGATTGAGTTCTTTGAGCTAACTCATATGATGATGGCGATGTTGATGCGTCGTAATCGATGTTTTTAATTGCGTTTCTTCGTTCGAGTCTCGGTCCTACCGCCCGGTGTTTTTGCCTCGAGTATAATTTCATGATAATATAGTAATTTTTAGTTTGTTTATGTATGCATACGTTGTATGTATAGGTTGTACGTACAGGTTTCAGTTTAAAGGATCTATGGAGTAATAGGAAGAAGAAGAAGAATGAAAAGAATGAAAAGGATTTGAAGTTTGTTTGGTGCGTGAATATAGAGGAATCTACGCGGTAGTTGGATATGTTTGACGGTCGTAATTAATTATTATTATTATTATTACGGAGTATTAATTATTAATTATTAATTAATTATTATTATTATTATTTTAATCTTATATACTAAACCTCCTCCCAAAATTTATCGCTTCAGTTTTAACGAGATGTCACCTCCTCCCAAAATTTGTCACTTCAGTTTTAAAGTTTGCGTTCACACTACAAATGGTCCTCCAACTTTCGCACAAATTACACAACAACCCCTCAACTTTACACTTTTTCAGAGGTAAAAAACGTAAATTTATAATTTAATTAAAATAAAAAAACCTTACTCCACCCGAATTTATAACGGGCCCTATCTTCTCGCTCGGTGCGAGTTAAATTTTTCCGAGGCCACCGTTCAACTCGAAAAAATCCCACGAACCCAACGGGACTAACTATATGCAAAACGGACATCGTTAAAAAAACACTAAATAACGGGCCCTATATTCACGCTCGGTGCGAGTTAAATTTTTCCGAGACCACCGGTCAACTCGAAATAATTTTACGAACACAACGCGACTAACTATACGCGAAACGGACATCGTTAAAAAAAATAAATATTTCGGGCTATATTACATACATATATATACATATATAACACGACTAACTATACGCGAAACGGACATCGTATATCCAAATTGGACCGCGCGTCGAATACAACCGCAGCAACGCGCGGTCGGATTTTTTCTAGTTAATTTTATTATCTCTTCATTTTTAAATGTACGGTGTACGCCTGTACGGACTCTTTTCAAAATTAAAAAGAACATTCAAATTAGGGATTAATTAAAAAAAAAAAACATGGCATGTCAAATTCGTAACCTTTAGATGCATTTTCAATTTTTAATCTCTATCCCTTAGAGAGTATGATTAGCTAATATTATGTGGAACACTGTAAAAATAACAAATTTATAGAATGATTTACAATGTTGTATTGTACAACACTTGAACAACTATGTAAAGTAAATATTGATGTATAGTCATTATTATAAGAATATATTGAGAATTTAATATTTAAATCTTATTAAATGTTTAAATGAATTTTAGAATCAATTGAGAATTAAGAAAGCATGTAATTTGAATAATGTGATCTTTCTATATATATATATATATATATATATATATATATATATATATATATATATATATATATATATATATATATATATATATATATTTGGCAAAAAACTAGAACTTAAATAAAAACTCGGGGACATTCATCGAAAAAACGAGGCCTCGAAACAATTTATTTCTATATTTTTCTATATGCTTATGAAGAAATGTACAATTTAAAAGAATTGAAGGTGTGATGTGGACCATCTTCATACCCCTTCCTTTATAGACTCCTTTTATAGGCTGGATGATGAAAATTGTGAATTGTGGGGTATTTTAGTTTATTCCTATATATTACCAAACAATTTCTTTGCTAAACTGAGGTGGTCATAAAAAAGTTCAGAAACGATGATAACCCGATTATATGAGTAAAAAAAAAAAAAGATACTATCTTCTCAGCTAACCTACTTAAGAAAACCCTTATTCATTTAATTCCTACATATTACCAAACAAATTCTTTGCTAAACTTGGGTGGCCACGAAAAAGTTCAGAAACCATCATGGGATAACCCGGTTAAAGGTGTACATATGAGTAAAAAATATTATCTTTTGCAGATTATGCACTTTTAAGTAGTTTTGCTGGAGTTTACACAGAGGCAAAGGGTGGGTATTACTTTTCTGTTATCCAAACTTCTACTTTGGATAACGACACACGGATGTTTCCATTTGTGTCAACTAAAAATTGTTCTATTAATCCAGATTTGTCTTTTGGTGTATATCACTATATACCCTATTTGAAGCCTGCTACTTTAAGTTGGAAAATAGTGTGAAAGTAAGTCTCCATTGTAGCTTTGAATATGGTCAATACTTGAGTTTTATATAAAAAACCCTGTATGGTTTTTCACTGCCCTCCAAAAACATACTTGCACCAAATTTAATGTAGAGTTCAGTAAAAAAAGGTAACAAAACAAACTAACATGTGGTAATTTCCACATATAGATTTACCTTGTGGTATCATCATCTCCCAGCCGAAATACAGCAAGACAGCACAAGCAAGACATCAGAAGATTTCCAACGGCTAATTCCATAGTTGAAATTAATCAAATACTTACCATAATTGTATAGGCTCCTTGACGTACTTGGACAGTGAGACCGTTTACAGTTTTCTAGTGTATATAGCATAACCATTTCCGTGTAAAAAACATCAATTCAGTGAATAAACACAGTCAAACCAACACGTGATGTAGTATGATGTATGCTTTACTAGCACTAACAATCTAAGAATGGTAATTATATGAGATGTGTTCCTTTTGGTCTTGTAATCGTACTAATTACTAAACATATAATCATGCATTAAGAGTTTGTATTCTACAAACATGTTATGCACAGTTATGGTGAATTATCAAAATTAATGGTGGAAATATCAATACCATATATGTTGGGCATCGAATAATCCTTTAAACAAGAAAACATGTGCCCAATATTATGAAACAAAATAAGTAAACATAACATGTTCACAACCTTTACAAGCAATCTTTCATGTTGTACCTAGTGATCTGGACTTTAAGTGATAGCTGTTGTTTATGGTCTTCAATATCCTTTAAAACAGATAACAGGTTGGTCCTATAAACTTCACACTTTCTTCTAGCAGAATCCAGCTCATTATTAAGTTTTTCGATCTTCCTGTCCATCTCATCCTACATAAAACCAGACAACTAATTATGTAATCTGGTGTTGGTCCTGAATATCGTTTTTATTTCTAAATTTCCTTCTATAAAGGTCTATCTAAGGTCCAAAATAAGATAAGATCATCGATCAGACTACAAAAGTGGTATTAAATTTCAGTCCATCGTGATTATTAGAGTTATATTAACAGGTCAAAATGGGTCAGATTCACCCATCAACAATATCTCTATTCCTTCTTTGTTGTCCTTAACTATACCCATCTAACCCTTTTTACATAAATCAAATAATACAATACTATTTATGAAATAATGAATGAAAATCCATGTTTATCACATGTTAATCTTCCCCTTCTAGGCAAGGCTATAAAAATGTTCACACGTTTCACTGTTTACACACAGCCGCAAAAAACTAAATCAGAGATACACTAATTATAAAATAATGAATAAAAATCCACTTTGAGCATCATATGAAGACAATTTAAGATATTGAACCTAAAAAAAAAAAGCATTTGCAGGATCTAAGATAAATCAAACCTCTGATAAATTATGGTCCGAGTCTCTACGATAAATCTCTGTACTCTTTTTTATCAGTGCTCCGTTGCTTCTAGAATCTTCCCCGCAATGCCCATTAACCAAAACATGTCTTGCTTCGTTTTTTTCTGCTACAGATATTCTCCTCGTAGCCTCTTCGAAGGCAACCATGGCCGCATTGTACGTATCGACAGACTCAGCCCCTTGTTCTACCAATTTTAAAGCCTCACTTTTAAGGGTATTATATCTTACAGTGTGCGACTCCAAATAACTAGCAAATGCATCATTAACTCGTTCTTCAAGTATAATATCGCTCTTGGCATTTATCGTCCATCGCTTTATAATGTAACTCGAAGGCAGAGTAAGAATATTCGTTACTCTAAAAACTGCCAATACATGTCTGCATAAAACACCCGAAAACTCAAACATACAACAACTACAAGTAGCTTTCATCTGTAAAACATCAAAATTAACACAATAAGATTTGTGGTCCTCTCCAAATTTTGCTACTTGATAAGTTGTATCATCATCCTCTGTTTTCGATGCCCTAAGAGTAAGCGTTGCAACCAATTCTTCTTGAAATCTTATAAATATTGTTCTCGTGTATAGTTCGGATGCTTGTTTCTCCATGGGAGACGGGGTCCGCAAAAGAGGGACGGTGTTTATTGTCTCGTAATCCGCTTTCACTTCTTTTTCATTGCGCCTCTCTAAGGCTTTTTCATACAACTTAACAAATTGATTTATAGTTGTTGACGCATTCACGTACCCGTCGAAATAAGAGTTCATGCTATCACTGCGGTGCGTTATAGACATTTCGCCAAAGAATGTATCACGCAAATACACTGGGACCCACTGTTTACGTGTGGAGTATATTTCCTGAAGCCATTCATTATCCCTAAGATCATACTTATCAACAAGTGACAACCAACCAGATTCAAACTCATCAACTGAATCGGTTAAGTTCACACATTTATGGAAATCGGATTCAAAATGCGGGTACTTAAGAAACACGTGAGATAGCTTCTCTTGGGACTTATTAAAGATGTGCCATTTACAGAACCGATGGCGAGTGTACGGAAAGACTTGCATAATCGCTGATTGTATGATGATGTCATAATCTGTAGTCATCGATACAGGTAGACGACCGTTCATTGCTGAAATCCAAGTTTTAAATAGCCATACGAACGAGGATTCGGATTCGTTAACGATAAAAGCACAACCAAACAGAACAGGCTGACCATGATGATTGATCCCGGTGAAAGGCGCAAAGGGCAAACGGTACCTGTTCGATCTGTACGTGGTGTCAAACGTGACCGTATCTCCAAAGTAACTATAGTTTTCCCTTGATTTCGCATCAGCCCAGAACACGTTTCCTGACGATTTTCGTTCATCATCGTCTCCTTCGCCCTGAAAAGCGTAAAAGAACGAAGGATTATCGGTTTGCATTTGTCTTAAATAATCGAGAAGTAGTTGTACGTCTCCTTCTAAACTCCTTTGCCGATTATTCCTCATATAATTCCTACAATCAACTTCAGTAAATCCAACTTTATCAATACCGCCATACTCTTTAATCAACGCTGACATAATCCTACGTGGTCCCATCCCAGCAGCCTGCAAAGTATCAATCAGAGTCTTGGCGGGACCCGATATCTGGCGGTGGGACCGTAGGCAGTGAACTTGATCCGGTGGGACCAGCTCATGATTATGTTCTTTAAAAAACGTTGACACGATCCACTTGCCCGACTCTTGAATCTTGACTGACATTGATGCTTTGCAACCGACACGGGTGACTGTACGTGGGCGTTTGATCTCCCTATCTTTCGTGCGTTTCTCGTGTAAGTTACGAAACCCTTCTTTGGCACAAACAAAGGATCTCTGTATAATGGCACCATCCTTTCTGGACCTACGAGATGAGCTAACACGAGTACTGAACCCAACACGACGAGCATACGAATTATAAAACCCCTTGGCAGCCTCTTCGGACTCGAACTCCATTCCTTCACAAGGCTCCAGATCTAGGTCTCGTTGAGTTGAAGTATCGACTAAATCAATAAAAAATCCACTACCACCACTGCTGCTTCCAACAGTAGGCGAATCATCATCATTATCTATGTTATCTTCATCATCGATAATGGCTACTGCATCATTATCATCCTCACTGTCATCTTCATCTCTACCTCCTCCTATCTTCATCCTCATTATCATCACAGTGTTACTGCAGTAAATTAATATGCAATCAGGTACAATAAAAACACAAAGTCCCAAATCAGCATAACAGATAGGCATAGAATTCAACAATCGGTGCGAGATTTCTACATTTCTAGATTGTATGCGAGGTTTCTAGGGTTTGAGCGAATGAAATAACTGTAATTGATAGCATTACAAGTAGATTAACATAAACAAAAATTATAAAAACTATCAGCTGCAATTTAAGGTGCAATCTGTAATTATCAAAACTGTAAACAAGCTGAGTAAAATATGAGAACTAACCCGCGCGATCTCTTTTGGATTTCGCCATGTCTGTTTATAACTAACTATGAGTATTTGAAACCTTTTGTAAGAAATCAGAGGATACTCTCAAACCCTTGAAACTGATGATATTTTATTTTAAGGTTTACAGTATTATTTTTTATTAATTATAATTATAATTATATATTATTATTATTTATTATTTATTCCGTATTTAAATTTTAATTAATTATTTGGACGAGCTTACATTTTCTTTTTATACTGGGCTTCAACTAGATATGTTACGTTTTGTCTCGGGCCCAATTTTCCGTGCTTAACCGGCCTCTAAGAATTTAATTGAAATATTAAGCTATTTATTTATTTTTATTTTTATTTTTTTTGTAAGCAAGGAAACCCTCCTATGAACGAGCACATTGGCTCCCTCATAGAAGGTAAAATCTCGGGTAATCAAGCCCCCCGAGCGCGAGACCTGGTACCTGGTGAATTGCGCATTATGCGCACCCTCTTGTCACACTCCCTTTTTGAACAATTTGGCATAGCTAAGGATTGAACCCGGGTGGTGTGCTTCATTAGACAACTCGGTAGCCACGCAGGCAAGCCTGAGTGGTTATATTAAGCTATCGTTAAATCATACATCTATAGTTTCTATTAAAATGCTAAAATGATAATGTAATTATTAAGCTAATTCCTTTGTTAAGAAAAAATCAAAAAGAAAAAAAAAATCTAGGCCACTTAGATGATGTCATTAATCCTAAATATTTTATAATAAAAAAAAATTGTATTTATAGTAACTAACTTGATGATGTCATTAAAATAATTAATTATTTTAAATAAAATTATTAACATGTTAATTGTATAATATATAAAACATTATGTACAACTTTATGATAAAATACTCTCATGACTATATGTACAATATTTGAAGCAATATGTACAACCTTATGGTAAAACACTACCATGACCATATGTACAATATTTGAAACATATATATACAACTTTATGATAAAACATCTCATTAACACATGTACAAACTTTGAAGCATATTGTACAGCCTTCATATAATAATTGTATTTTAGTTTTTTAAAAAATAAAATTAAAGAGACATTTGTTATTATTAATAATTATTATTATAAATATAAATACTCAATTTTAGAGCAAACTTTATTATTATTATTCAAAACTGGGACATCTTTACGGGATTAATTACGTTACATATGTATGCGAAATACATGTCACAATAAAATGTTGTAATGTTGCTTTTATGACAAAAAAAATAAAAATCTGATGAAAATTGGAACAAGGTGGTGAGAGAATAAATGTAGTTCATTTACACTGACCAAGTTTCTTGGTCGTAATCTATGGTTCCACGGGTTATTAAAATAAATGACTTTAGCATTTACATTCACTTAATACCTAAAAACATATCATTAAACTGTTTCGTTTAAACAAACCCGTAATTTCACGGGTCATTTCACTAGTATGCCATGATTCTCTTTTAGATTTAGGTATGCATTAACATTTTTCACCGTACGTTAGCATTGTAATTGTAATGAAATATAAAGGAAATGAAAAAAAATAAAAATAAACTTGTTAAAATATTGATACAAAACTCATTGTCACAATTGTTTTAAGAGGAGGAAAAACACCTAAAAGATAACATAGAAGATCTTCAATAAAAAAATACTTCCAAGTAGTTTTATTATTGTTAGAAAAAGTAGTTTAATATCATTTGTGTGTAAAAAAAAGTTTATAGTTTAATAAAGTTGCAACCGGAATAATTTTTTTATGTGGTGGCTGCGACGTGAGCATCTATGTGGGTGCCACACTGGCACCTCATCATATTTGATAAGGTAATTGTCACGTTAATACAAAATATGTGGCGCTGTAATAGTGGATGAGATTCAAATATTAAGTCATGTGTGGATTGCATTCAGGTTGAAGGTCTATTAGGTGGATTACAAAAACTGGTTATCAAATCCAAAGTCGCTTGATACGTTTCAACTGTTAAAACATGTGTTGGTTAATAGCTATGTTTTTTTTTTTTTTTTTGAACAGATTGAGAGGCATCAAATGCTCTCATTTGCACCCACGCACGCTAGGTAGGAAACTTCAAGGATCGATCTCAGGTTTCTTGGCAACTAATTGCGAGAATCTTGAAGAAAACCCCCTCATCGGAATCGAACCCGGGTTGCTTGTCAACTAATCGCGGGCCCCGGGTTAATAGCTATGTATGTTTTATAATTTTGTAGAGTTGTACTTCCTTGATAAAAAAATTGTATATTTGTGTATTTCTATAGTAGGCTTTGGTTATCTTTTCATATCCCATGCGAACATATCTCTCTCAGTGCGTATATGTTCTTTTGAATAATATTGTTGTTTTTCAAAACAATAAAAATAAAAACTGTGAAGTGAATGATATTTTATATTGATTATTATTTGGAAAACTTTTCAGAAAAATTTACAGATTAACTTCAACACAATTGATGTTCTTCAGGTTTGATGAGTTTTTTTTTTTCGGCAAAAGGAATATATTAAATTTGAACAACATACAAGGGCTGGATCTGCCCAGGCCCTAAATGTAGCGACCCGACCAAATCGTCATTGACGGCGCCGTCTACTTAGGTCCCGTTACGTGGTCATAAGCCTTTAAGACAAAGTTTGACCAAAATATGTCGCCTTCATTTCAAAATAAAGATTGTTCTCCAAAGTTTACAAGAATTGTTCAACCAATAGTTAAGTTACAACGTTATAATACGAATGAAATCTAGGCGACACGGTTTAAAGTAAAGTCAAAAGACGCTCCATGAAATGCACATATACTCGACATCCAATGCAAGTATCAAATAATGAGCGGAAGTATGTATCATGTATCGTTCAAGGACCTGAGAAAAACATAGAAATCTGTCAACGAAAACGTTGGTGAAATCATAGGTTTAAGTAAGTAAGTACAAGTGAACCACAAGATTTGCATCAATGAAATAATAGTAATACATTCCAAAAGTTTGTTTCACGAGCACCCAATTATCAATGCTTAACATTTCCTTCCATTGAACCCCATCACTTAGTGCTAGAACATACACTGTTTCTCGAAAATATATTTCATTCGTAAACGGTAGCGAACCGTTTGAATGAGGGTTTGTCAAACCCATATGGATCCATACAACATAAGTTCTCGCTTACACCCGGCAAGTGTAACTAATGATAATCGAATTGAGGATTTTGTTCTAAACTCGTATGTAGAATATTTGTTTTCCTGTACTTGTGTTCACTTAGTAAAAGAAATGTTTATGTTTTCTCATCCCAAATGTAAGTTCAAAAAGAGTAAAAGTGGGACTATGATCTCACCTTGAGTGCACGAGTAGTAAAGTACTTCGACAAGTAAACGTGTGCAAAGAACAATGCTAGTCTTGACCTAAACGATAGGTTTGTATCAACAACGGTAAACACAATAGGTCAAAGATGTTCAATTAGTCCTATGGCTCGTTAAGACTCGATCCTAATAGCATGTGAATCAGGTTGTCATGTTTCATGCAAGGTACAAGTATAAAAACATGTTAGAACGATTGCACAATTATTTGGTTAAGTTTGATTAAAAGTCAACTTGGTCGGGTCAAAGTCAACAGAAAAGTCAACGGGGTCGGGTTGGATATCCGACAATTTTTCTAAGTTATATAATCATATATGAGCATGTTGGCCAAGTTTCATGTTAATCGGAGGTCCGTAGCATAGCAAACATTTTCATGTCAAATGACCAAAGCAAACAGCCAGTTTTAGGCAAACGGGACGGCGTCCCAAGTTGCTAGACGGCGTCCCAAAATGAAGGTTGGGACGGCGTCCCAAGTTGCAAGACGGCGTCCCAAAATGAAGGTTGGGACGGCGTCCCAAGTTGCAAGACGGCGTCCTGGTTGGGTTGCAGGCCCTGTTTGCTGCAACTCTAAGTGCACGAACCAACAATCAAACCAACCCAAATTACAAACCGCAAACAATTAGAACATGTATTTTATATCACCGGAAAGGTAATTTGACGAGGAAAACACCTAGACACATTTCATCAAGCAATTCAACACTTACCCACCCCAAAACCGCATTTAAACGTCCATAATCAAGGTTCAAGTTCCAAATATGCATTTCATGATTCGGGCAACCAATTTTCATGTACGATATGCCGTTTCGAAGGTAATCATACACACATTGCAACAAAATTCTTATCTACAATATTTCATAGCATTTGGTGCATCAAAAGTTCATCTAAAGCTTATCAAATCCTAATCCAAGTTCACAAAATCACTAATCATGTTCTTGGAGTTTCCTTAATCAACCTATACATCAAAACGAAGCTAATGATACTAGGAACACAATTAGAACATGAACTTTTAACATCTAACAACATATGATCATCCAAAATTCAAGAACAACACACCAAAATTCAAGTTCATGCTAGTTACACTAAAACAACGAGATCGAGCATACAAATTATATACACGACATCACAATGAGCCATAGACACTAACTAACACCATTTCAAGTCAAAAACACGAATTTAGAGAAATCTAGAGTTTTAGAAATGTTACCCAAACGAGATGAAGTTGGTACCAAAATGAAGAGGATGAAGAGAGGATCACGAATATGTAATTTATTTTGTTGTAAGCCTCCTAGATCGGATTTAGATGATGATTGAATGAATTTGGTTTTAAGTGTGTGTTCTTGCTAGAGAGAAAGAGAGAGAGATGGAGGTGGAAATGAATGGGTGAAAGGGGTTTGACCCTTTGACCTAGTCAAGGGTTTGATCCCTTGTCAAGTTTAGTCCCTCAACTTTCGTTCGGGTGCGGGAATTACCTAAACGAGATAATTTAAAACGCGTATCAACGGGAGATGTTATAAACATATAACGGACTTTATATTAGTATAACGGAAAAGTAAATGGAAAAAGGCGGGATGTTACATTACCTACTCCTTAAAAGAAATTTCGTCCCGAAATTTAAGTAGGCGTAGTAGTCGTTGTTTCTTCCTCGAGATCTTGCGTTTCCGAATTCACGAATAGATGAGGATACTTCCTTTGCATTTGATCTTGTCTTTCCCAAGTAAACTCGGGTCCCCTTTTGGCGTTCCAACGGACTTTAACAATCGGAATTCGGCTTTGTTTCAATGTCTTGACGGAGTTGTCCACAATTTCAACCGGTTCCTCCACAAAATGAAATTTGTCATCAATAGTAAGTTCTTCGAGAGGGATGACGATATCGGGTTCGGCAAGACACTTTTTCAAGTTAGATACATGGAAGGTGGGATGAACGGAGTTCAATTGAGGCGGAAGATCTAAACGATAAGCAACGGTTCCAATACGCTCCAAGATTTCGAAAGGACCAATATACCGCGGATTTAGCTTCCCGCGTTTCCCAAAACGGATTACACCCTTCCAAGGTGCGACTTTTAACATTACTCGGTCACCGACTTGAAATTCAAGATCATTGCGTCGTTTGTCGGTATAGCTCTTTTGACGACTTCGGGCCGTCCTAAGCCTATCTCGAATTTGAACGATTTTCTCGGTGGTTTCGTGAATGAGTTCGGGTCCGGTGATTTGCACGTCGCCTACCTCGGCCCAACAAAGAGGTGAACGACATCTGCGGCCATATAGCGCTTCAAAAGGTGCGGCTTTAATACTCGCGTGATAACTATTGTTGTAAGAGAACTCGGCGAGAGGTAAGTGCTTGTCCCAAGCTTTTCCGAAATCAACCACGCAAGCTCGTAACATGTCCTCTAAGGTTTGAATTGTACGTTCGCTTTGTCCATCGGTTTGAGGATGATATGCGGTGCTCATGTCTAAACGCGTTCCCAACGCTTCTTGCAATGTACGCCAAAATCTAGAAACAAAACGGCCATCTCGGTCGGAGATAATCGATAAAGGTACACCGTGTCGGGCTACGATCTCCTTAATGTAAAGTTGTGCAAGTTTCTCCATTTTGTCCGTTTCTTTCATGGCAAGGAAGTGTGCGGATTTGGTGAGACGGTCAACAATAACCCAAATGGTATCATAACCGCCCGTCGTTTTTGGTAGTTTGGTAATAAAATCCATCGTTATCCTTTCCCACTTCCATTGCGGGATCTCGGGTTGTTGAAGTAGTCCGGACGGTCTTTGGTGTTCGGCTTTGACTTTGGAACATGTCAAACACTTGGAAACATAAGTAGCTACGTCCCTTTTGATGTTCGGCCACCAATATAGTTGTTTAAGGTCGTGGTACATCTTATTGGCACCGGGGTGAATCGAGTATCGTGACTTATGGGCTTCATCTAAAATAAGGCTTCGTAGATCCCCATAACTAGGCACCCAAATTCTTCCGGCGAAATATCGGAGTCCGGTTTCTTTAACTTCGAATCGAGAGGTGAGGACGTTCAAGTGTTCGAGAGAGATGTTTTCATCCTTGAGAGCCTCATCTTGGGCTACCCGAATTTGGCTATTAAGGTTGGTGTGAATGGTGATGTTTAAGGCTCGGACACGAAGAGGCACCGCTCTTTCTTTTCGACTTAAGGCATCGGCTACTACGTTTGCCTTCCCGGGATGGTAACGAAGCTCGCAATCGTAATCGTTCAAAGTTTCAATCCACCGTCGTTGTCTCATGTTTAGTTGCTTTTGATCGAAAATGTGTTGGAGACTTTTGTGGTCGGTAAAGATAGTACTCTTGGTTCCATAAAGATAGTGTCTCCACATTTTAAGTGCAAAGACGACGGCTCCGAGTTCGAGATCATGTGTCGTATAGTTTCGTTCATGAATTTTGAGTTGTCGAGAAGCATAAGCAATGACTTTCGTTCGTTGCATCAATACACACCCAAAACCATGTTTCGAGGCGTCGCAATATACAACAAAGTCATCATTGCCTTCGGGAAGTGACAAGATAGGAGCGGTGGTTAGCTTCGTTTTCAAGATTTGGAATGCGGATTCATGTTCGGTCGCCCAAATGAATTTCTTTCCCTTGTGAGTCAATGCGGTTAGAGGACGTGCAACCAAAGAGAAATTTTCGATGAATCTACGATAGTACCCGGCGAGACCCAAGAATTGACGAATGTGAGTAGGAGTAGTAGGAGTCTCCCATTTATTAATGGCTTCGATTTTCGTGGGATCGACTTTAATACCTTGATCACTTACAACATGACCAAGAAATTGAACTTCCTTTAACCAAAATTCACACTTGGAGAATTTGGCATAGAGTTGTTCTTGTCTTAAAAGTTCAAGCACAAGTCGGAGGTGTTCCTCGTGTTCTTCTTCGCTTTTTGAATAGACTAAAATATCGTCGATGAACACGATAACGAATTTGTCAAGATACGGTTTGCACACGCGGTTCATAAGATCCATGAACACCGCCGGTGCGTTAGTGAGACCAAATGGCATTACAAGAAATTCATAACTACCATAACGAGTTCGGAAAGCGGTTTTGGAGGCATCTTCCCCCTTAACCCTTAATTGATGATAACCCGAGCGGAGATCGATTTTCGAATATACACAAGACCCTTGTAGTTGATCAAAGAGATCATCGATGCGAGGAAGAGGATATCGGTTCTTAACCGTCAATTTATTTAGTTCACGATAATCAATGCACATTCGTAGGGATCCGTCTTTCTTTTTAACAAACAAAATCGGAGCGCCCCAAGGTGAATGGCTAGGTTGGATAAAACCTCGATCAAGTAGTTCTTGGATTTGACTTTGCAATTCTTGCATTTCAGATGGAGCGAGTCTATATGGTGCACGTGCTACGGGTGCGGCTCCCGGAATAAGATCGATTTGGAATTCAACCGGTCGATGAGGTGGAAGACCCGGTAATTCATCGGGAAATACATCGGAATAGTCACTAACAATTGGCACATCATCGATATGCTTATCATCGGACTCGACTTTCTTAACGTGGGCAAGGATCGCAAAACAACCCTTACGGAGTAGTTTTCTAACTTTAAGGCACGAAACGAGGTTGAGTCTGGTGCAACTCTTATCGCCATAAACAATCAAAGGTTCACCATTCTCGATAGGAATTCGGATTGCGTTAAGATCACAAAGAATGTGAGATTTCGTTTTGACTAACCAATTCATACCGATTATTACATCAAAGCTTCCTAATTCCATGGGTATCAAGTCAATTTCAAATTCCCTACCCAAAATGTTTAACGTACACCCCCGGTAATATGTGTCGGCACTTAATAGTTTTCCGTTAGCCACTTCAATGGTATAAGTGGTATCTAATGGAAGAGGTGGAGTGCTAAAAGAATGAGTCAAAGTCTTGGATACAAAGCATTTATCGGCACCCGAATCGAATAAGCAAGAGACATAAGAATTGTTGAGAAGAAACGTACCCGTGACTAGTTCAGTGTCATCCCGGGCTTCCTCGGTGTTTATGTTGAAAGCTCGGCCGCGCGTATTGGGGTTATCTTTCCTCTTCGGGCATGCATTTCTATAATGGCCCGTTTGGCCACATTCATAACAAGTGCCCGTCTTTGGTGCATTGGGCCACTTTCGAGCGACGGGAGTGGCACTTTTACAATCGTTGGCCTTATGACCAACTCCTTGGCACCGGTGACAAATTATCTTACTACATTCGCCAAAGTGATGTTTGTTGCATTTGTTGCAAAGAGGCAGGTTCCCGGCATAACCTTTCTTGCCGTCGGAGGTGTAAGGCTTCTTAGCAAAGTTGTTGTTGCTTGATTGGGAGGGTTCCCACTTTCTTTTGTTGCCGCCCGATTTATCCTCGGCCTTAGGTGCCGAAACTACGATTTCGTCAACCGTTTCAATTAGTTGGCGAGCCATGTTCATAGCGGCTTGATGAGTAGTGGGTTTGGATGACATCACCCCTTGTTTGATGCTTTTTGGAAGACCGAGCATGTAGAGCTCAATCCTTTGAGATTCGGGGTTAACAAGATTAGGACACATCAAGGATAGTTCGGCGAAGCGTTGATTATAAGCTTTAAGATCGTTTCCGACCGCTTTCAAAGCTCTTAGTTCCTCCTCAAGCTTTCGGGTTTCTTCGCGCGGAAAATATTCAACAATCATCTTTTCCTTTAGATCGGCCCAAGAGAGGGCATGAGCTTCATCGGTACCCACCGATTGAACATAGGTGTTCCACCATGTTAGAGCAATTCCGGAGAAAGTGTGAGTGGAGTATTTGACCTTGTCTTGGTCCCGACAACCGCTTATGCTAAAGACGGCTTCCGTTTGCTCAAACCATCGGGTGAGCACGACCGGTCCCCCGGTTCCATCAAAAGTGTGAGGTTTGCACCCCATGAAAGCTTTATAGGAGCATCCCTCGTTTGAGTTTCCGGCTCCATTGTTGTTGTCGTTGTTGTTGTTGTTGTTATTATTATTGTTGTTGGATGAGTGACCGGCCATGGCCGCATCTACGGCGGTAGCTATCATCCGTTCGAGAGCTTGTTCGGGAGTTTCATTGCGGCGTACACGACGAGGAGCCATTGTTCCTTCAAGACACAAGAATATCATTGATTAGTATTCTCAATAATACTAACCGTGATATAGAATAAAGATAAAGAGAAGTTTTTCCTCGACTCGCCTTAAATTCTTTATGCCATAATGTCGGAACGTTCATATGAGTCACCGTAATATAATCCCGGAAATTATATTACCCTGATTCATATGTGCATTCGACATCATTTCATATAGTCAAGGTGGCGTGTCAATCAAATTAAACAACGTGAGATTAAGATGAACTAAGAGTAGATATGAGTAGAAGCGTTCGAGTATAAATGCACAAGTAGTCAAGTAATTCCTACTTCAAGTCTATATGCCGGTTGTAGTCTAGACTCATCAATGTACCCTATGACTCGGGGTTGGCACTAATGAACTCTAAATCCCTACAACCAACGCTCTGATACCATCTGTAGCGACCCGACCAAATCGTCATTGACGGCGCCGTCTACTTAGGTCCCGTTACGTGGTCATAAGCCTTTAAGACAAAGTTTGACCAAAATATGTCGCCTTCATTTCAAAATAAAGATTGTTCTCCAAAGTTTACAAGAATTGTTCAACCAATAGTTAAGTTACAACGTTATAATACGAATGAAATCTAGGCGACACGGTTTAAAGTAAAGTCAAAAGACGCTCCATGAAATGCACATATACTCGACATCCAATGCAAGTATCAAATAATGAGCGGAAGTATGTATCATGTATCGTTCAAGGACCTGAGAAAAACATAGAAATCTGTCAACGAAAACGTTGGTGAAATCATAGGTTTAAGTAAGTAAGTACAAGTGAACCACAAGATTTGCATCAATGAAATAATAGTAATACATTCCAAAAGTTTGTTTCACGAGCACCCAATTATCAATGCTTAACATTTCCTTCCATTGAACCCCATCACTTAGTGCTAGAACATACACTGTTTCTCGAAAATATATTTCATTCGTAAACGGTAGCGAACCGTTTGAATGAGGGTTTGTCAAACCCATATGGATCCATACAACATAAGTTCTCGCTTACACCCGGCAAGTGTAACTAATGATAATCGAATTGAGGATTTTGTTCTAAACTCGTATGTAGAATATTTGTTTTCCTGTACTTGTGTTCACTTAGTAAAAGAAATGTTTATGTTTTCTCATCCCAAATGTAAGTTCAAAAAGAGTAAAAGTGGGACTATGATCTCACCTTGAGTGCACGAGTAGTAAAGTACTTCGACAAGTAAACGTGTGCAAAGAACAATGCTAGTCTTGACCTAAACGATAGGTTTGTATCAACAACGGTAAACACAATAGGTCAAAGATGTTCAATTAGTCCTATGGCTCGTTAAGACTCGATCCTAATAGCATGTGAATCAGGTTGTCATGTTTCATGCAAGGTACAAGTATAAAAACATGTTAGAACGATTGCACAATTATTTGGTTAAGTTTGATTAAAAGTCAACTTGGTCGGGTCAAAGTCAACAGAAAAGTCAACGGGGTCGGGTTGGATATCCGACAATTTTTCTAAGTTATATAATCATATATGAGCATGTTGGCCAAGTTTCATGTTAATCGGAGGTCCGTAGCATAGCAAACATTTTCATGTCAAATGACCAAAGCAAACAGCCAGTTTTAGGCAAACGGGACGGCGTCCCAAGTTGCTAGACGGCGTCCCAAAATGAAGGTTGGGACGGCGTCCCAAGTTGCAAGACGGCGTCCCAAAATGAAGGTTGGGACGGCGTCCCAAGTTGCAAGACGGCGTCCTGGTTGGGTTGCAGGCCCTGTTTGCTGCAACTCTAAGTGCACGAACCAACAATCAAACCAACCCAAATTACAAACCGCAAACAATTAGAACATGTATTTTATATCACCGGAAAGGTAATTTGACGAGGAAAACACCTAGACACATTTCATCAAGCAATTCAACACTTACCCACCCCAAAACCGCATTTAAACGTCCATAATCAAGGTTCAAGTTCCAAATATGCATTTCATGATTCGGGCAACCAATTTTCATGTACGATATGCCGTTTCGAAGGTAATCATACACACATTGCAACAAAATTCTTATCTACAATATTTCATAGCATTTGGTGCATCAAAAGTTCATCTAAAGCTTATCAAATCCTAATCCAAGTTCACAAAATCACTAATCATGTTCTTGGAGTTTCCTTAATCAACCTATACATCAAAACGAAGCTAATGATACTAGGAACACAATTAGAACATGAACTTTTAACATCTAACAACATATGATCATCCAAAATTCAAGAACAACACACCAAAATTCAAGTTCATGCTAGTTACACTAAAACAACGAGATCGAGCATACAAATTATATACACGACATCACAATGAGCCATAGACACTAACTAACACCATTTCAAGTCAAAAACACGAATTTAGAGAAATCTAGAGTTTTAGAAATGTTACCCAAACGAGATGAAGTTGGTACCAAAATGAAGAGGATGAAGAGAGGATCACGAATATGTAATTTATTTTGTTGTAAGCCTCCTAGATCGGATTTAGATGATGATTGAATGAATTTGGTTTTGAGTGTGTGTTCTTGCTAGAGAGAAAGAGAGAGAGATGGAGGTGGAAATGAATGGGTGAAAGGGGTTTGACCCTTTGACCTAGTCAAGGGTTTGATCCCTTGTCAAGTTTAGTCCCTCAACTTTCGTTCGGGTGCGGGAATTACCTAAACGAGATAATTTAAAACGCGTATCAACGGGAGATGTTATAAACATATAACGGACTTTATATTAGTATAACGGAAAAGTAAATGGAAAAAGGCGGGATGTTACACTAAACAGGAAAACAAACCAACAATACAAACAACCAAATACAAATACAACCCAAAAAACAAAAACCAAAACAACCTATTTCAAATGAAAATGATCGTTGTTCCAGTCCAAACTCCAAACTCTAGCCACCATTCTGGTATGATCCGAATCTTTGACCTTTAAAGTCAACAATTTCATCTGAATAAATCCCTCAATAGCAGTACAGAGCACATCTGCAGACCTTTTTTGATTCCTAAATAATCTGCAATTCCTCTCATTCCATACAAAATAAACACAAGCAGCAAGCATAATTCGATTCACAGTGCACCAAATTTTATTGCTGTATGGGTATTTAGCTAAACACTCCACAATACCATTAAGTTGATTAGGGAGACCTTTGAAAATCATTTTCCTTTTCATACCCACCCAGATACTCATCTGTATTCACACTCAAAAAACAGATGTTTGATAGAATCATTAACTTTGTCACACAATGAGCACTTAAACACAGAACCAGGCATCCATACCTGCATTCTATCCTGAGTAGAGAGCCTATTAAGAATAGCTAGCCACAAGATAAATGCATGCTTAGGTTCAAAAAATTTGAACCAAACAATGTGATGCCATACCACTTTAGGTTTATTACTTCTTAAGTCCTTCCATACTTGATGAGTAGAAAAGTGAACCTTTTTACCTTCATTAGTTAACCATCTAAGCTCCTCTCTACCATCCCTGAAATCAGTAACAATATGAGGTTTAATTTTCTCTCTAAAATTCAACAAAATTTTCCATCCCCAACTATCATGATAACAAGGTTGAATGCTCCAGAAATCTCTGCCATTTAACTTAACCACATTTACCCATTTTCCCCATAGGGACTCTTTTTTAGCCAAAATCCTCCACACCTCCTTAACTAATGAAATGGCATTCCATTCCTTCAAAGGCCTCAACCCTAACCCACCCTGGTCTTTTGGATAACAGACCTGTTTCCAAGCTACTTTAGCTTTGCCTTTAGAAGAAATATCTTGATTCCATAAAAATTCTTTCAAAATTTTATCAATCTCTTCAATTACACCTTGGGGGATCATATACACAGATGCCCAATAAACCTACATAGCACTCAAAACAGAAGCAACTAACTGTAATCTCCCTGCATAAGAAAGCTTTTTATTTTTCCAGTTATTGACTTTCTTGTTGACTTTTTCAATTAAGCTTCTACAGTCACCAATACCTAATCTCTTTGCAAGCAGTGGAACCCCTAGGTATTGCATAGGCAGCTGACCAACTTCAAAGGGTAAAATCTTCACAATTTTAAGCTTAACATCCAAAGGAACACTACCAAAAAATATAGTACTCTTAGCATTATTAGGATGTAAACCTGAAATTTTCCTAAAATCCACCAGAACCTTCTGAATCACCCTAACAGAATTCACATCTCCATTACAAAAAACCAACAAATCATCCGCAAAACAAATATGGGAAAGCTGCATTTTCTTGCACTTGTAATGATATTTAAACTTTTTACTTTTCCTTATATGAGCCACCATAATCAGATTAAACACCTCCATCACCAAAGTAAAAAGATATGGAGATATTGGATCTCCATGTCTCAGCCCCCTACCACCTTTAAAATAACCAAGTATGTCACCATTAATACAAATGGAAAAGGAACTAGTTACACACTCCATTATCCACTTTACCATCTTAGAATGAAACCCAAAACATATCAAAATATCTTTAAGGAACCCCCAATCTATAGTGTCATAAGCTTTTTGTAAATCAATTTTCAATGCACACCTTTTAGGACCTTTAGCTCTATTATACCCTTTAAGAATATCTTGGGCTACCAAAATATTATCGTGTATGGATCTACCTGGGATGAATGCACTCTGGTTGCATTGAACTAACTTGTCAAGCCCACTTTTCAGCCTATTAGTAAGCACCTTACTAATGCATTTATACAACACATTGCAGCATGCAATAGGTCTGAAATCAGATACCTTATTAGGAGTCTCAAGCTTAGGAATGAGAGCTATAAGAGTAGCATTGACTTCTTTAAGCAGTTTGCCATTAGTAAAGAACTCTTGCACAGCACTACAGATATCTGGTCCCACAATGTCCCATGCTTTCTTAAAAAATAAAGATGAAAAACCATCAGGCCCTGCAGCCTTGTTATCATCTATATCAAAGATTGCATTCTTAATTTCTTCATTAGTAATAGGTGACACCATAGCCAGAGCTTCATTAGCAGAAAGAGTAGTACTAAATATATCTCTCAATTCTAAAACAGAGTTACATTTTCTACTTTCTCCAAGGAAATCCTTAAAGTGTTTGAAAAATTGATGGCCCACTTGATCTCCATTATATCTATTACCCTGTTCATCACATATGTGTTGAATTCTACTTTTCTACATTATACCTTTCAAGATACTGTGAAAAAATTTAGTGTTTCTATCACCTTCAGTTAACCATTGAATCTTCATTTTTTGCTGTAACACCACTATTTCATCATGTTTAGCCTTCTCATATTCATCCAGAATGTTAATTGCATCATTTCTTATAGAAAAATTATGAGGGTCCATATCAATAGCAGTTTGACACCTTTTAAGTTTATCCCTTAACTCCTCAACTTTTGTAAACACATTACCACTTGACCAATTTAATAAATTCAAATCCTTCTTCATCATTTTGAGCTTATAGACAACTTGAAACATTTTATGACCAGTAATCTGTTTATTCCAGTGCTTCTCCACAATTTTCAAAAAATCATCCTTAAAAACAACATGATTCATAAACCTAAAAGCCTTCTTTTTCTTTTGCATACCATTATGAATAATCAAAATAGAAGGGCTATGGTCAGAAACCATATAGGGTAAGAAGACACCACTAGCTTGAGGGAACCTTTGAAGGAATCCTTCATTACTCATGATTCTATCAAGTTTTTTTAGAATTCCACAATTAGGGTTCTTAAGAGATTTTGTCCAGGTAAAGTGAAACCCTGAACAACCAATGTCCTCCAACTCAATACCTGCAATACACTTATTAAATTCTTTCATATCATCATTCACAAAAGAACATCGAATTGTGCTCACTACTACTTCTAGTAACATTAAAGTCTCCCATTAATACCCATGGATTAAGGCCAGTAATAACATATTGATTCTTCAATTCATACCATAAATCTTGTCTTTGAACTCCACTATTACTTGCATAAATGAAGCTGCAATAGCATTTTGTTTTTTTTATCCAAAGTTTCAACCAAGCAAAAGATCATCTGTCTATTCATATGAATAACCATAACATTCACCTTATTGCTATCCCAAGCAATAATAATTCTGCAACTATTCCTGCTCATATTAACATTGGATTGCCAAGACCAGTTACCAAAAACATAATTGCAGCTCTTGACAATATTTCCAGGTTTCAAGTGAGTTTCCAACACAGCACATATACTAATCTTCTCCTCACTAATAAACTTTTTCAATTCATCTTGCTTATCCTTATTACACATACCCCTAATATTCCAACTAGCTATTTTAAAATCCATTGATAACTAGTAAGATTTATCCAGGACAGATGGATCATTGCCCTTCAATTCATTATCTCCAACATTACTATTCATTTTAGTACTAGCATACACTTCATCTTGGTTCTTATGACCATCATGTGAACCCCCTTCACCTTCATCAGAATCAGATGATACTGGAAACTTGTTCATACTTAATCTAATCTCCTTTATTTTCTCATCACTGACCTTCCACACTTTAGGAGTGGCATTCTCCTTTTCCACATTCTTCTTAGGAATATACACCTGCTTATTTTTTTGTTGAGGACCAACTGTATTTTTACTTTTTTGACCAGGTTTCTTATTATCAACCATCACAAATCCCTCACTATCAGCCACCACCTTGACTTTTTCCTTATCAAGTTCTGCACTAGTTCTAGGCATATGCTTACATAGGTCATGGTTATGACCAAATACTGCACAGTGTGTACATAGAACAGGTCTCCAATCATATTCAACCTTTACAGTTTTAATACCTTTAGTAACTTGCAATTTATCCTTGTAATGAATATCAACATGGTCCACATACCCTTTTGCAGCCTCAATCTCAACCATGAATCTTGCAAAAGCTGCCCTCCCAGTACCTTTATTGCACATGTTAGTGGTCATATGATCCATAACCATTGGTTTTCCTAGTTTACTAGCAATAGCACTAATGCCTTTCTTATTCCATGCCTCTAATGGCATATTAGACAATTTTACCCAAACAGGAAGCTTACTAGGTTCCACTTTCTCAATATCAATCTCAGGGGACCATTTAGCCACAAAAAGTGGTTTACCCTGGACTATCCATGGCCCTTGCTCAATTACTTGGCTCATACCTTCTTTTGTTTTGAATTTGAAATAACAAATCTGTTTGCTATCCATTATGATTTCCTTAATACCAAATTTGTTCCACATCTTCCTAAGGTTAAATTGTAACAGACCATAAGGCATGTTACCACCTATCACATAGCCATATGCTGTGGTATTCCACTTATTACTACTTTCCTCAACAAACTCTTCCTCAAAAACCACAATTTCAGTGCCATCATCCTCAATAGAGGGAGGAACAAAGCACAACTTATTATCATCATCATCAGTATTCATAGCCTTAGCATAAGATCTAGCTAAATTCACATTATTATCAGTAGATGCTTTAGTAGTGCTTATAAAGTTAGAATCATTTACCAATGGCACCTGAATATGGCTTTAAGAGTTGGAATCATTCACCAGTGGCTCCTGTACTGAACCCTTTGAACTTTGATTTTGCCCTAGCGGAGGAAATTGATCCTGTGAACATACAAAATCCTTCTCAGAACGAATTTCGTTCGATTTTTCCCCAGATCTAACCTCTTCTCCATCACTAACTTCATTCGATCGTATAGTTTCTTCATATTCATTACTCTGTACACTATCGCCTTCTTTTGATTTCAAGTTGTGAATAGAATTCGAGAATTTGATTGGAATTTTAATTTTCCTTTTCGAAGTTTTACGGTTAGGAGACATGATTCTCTAATTCAATCGAAAAACTATGTAATAGAAGTAAAAACGAAGTGAAAACAGTGAAAAAACCGAGAAAAAGTGATAAAAAATGATAACGAGAGCTCAAATTAGGGCAAAAATGGTGGAAAACCATTTTCCTGCGCAATCGCCCAAACAGTTAGGAGAGAGAGAGCCATTTTTTTTTTGTTGTTATTAGGTTTGATGAGTTGTTAGCCATGTGTCATACACATTTTTAACGTATTAATCCTTTTCTTTTCTTTTTATGCAATAAACTATTATAATTCTCCTTTTTGAATAATAATAAAAGTGAAGTGATAGTTTATTGAGAAATTTGATATTTGATATTATCTTTTTAACTATCTCTCATTTTAAAAGTTATAATATAAAAGTATAAAGTTGTTATAACTTATAAGTTATAACCGTCGTAAATGACTTCATTAGTCTTATATGCCAAATTTTTTCTTTCTAAAAAATACTATATTTTGTACAATTATAATTCGGTACGAGGTAACCTTGCATTGTTTGATTATTTAATCAATTTAAGAAAAAAAAAATATTGATGGATATATAATTATTTTTTACAAATACAAAGACGTTTGATAACTTAATTTGAATGAACATTCAAAACAGTTCATTTACACTAAATAAAAATATACGTATATAAAAAAATCCCGACTACTCTATGGTGAATCCTCCTCCTCAAAATTATTTTAATCATCGTAGTTTACTGCATCAGTCTCACATAACGACTATCAAAGTTTGTATTCTTTCTCACAACGACATTAAAAACAATGATTTTTCTAATGAAAGTTCAAAAGGATGTCGTTGAGGTGCTTTTACGTTCAATTAATTATTTAATTCAAAGTTACACTTATACAATTGTATAATACTTGCAAGCATGTTAACGAAAACCTGCAGTCGCTAAAAAATTGTTATTCAATTTTATTTTAGCTTACACAATATTTTTTAATCATACATTGTGCAAAGTTTATATACAAAATACGACATACACATATTATTACTAAATTTATTTTAGGCACAGTTTTTATGTATGTTATAGACATGTTTAAAATATTATAATGACAATCAATCATTAATTTTAATCTTAAAGTGACGATTACTATGCTCAAATTTTTTGGTTTTACAACAATCTCATATATACTACATTTTGAAAAAGAAGTATCTATTAAATAGAACAAATAGTATTATAGTGTTAAGTATAATAAGAAAATATAAAAAATTATGACTACTTTAATTATTGAGGTTAGTAAAATTTAGGAAATTAGGGTTGATAATAAAACCTAATAGTAACAAAAATGTGTATGTTGTGTATAATTTACATACATGCTTGACCACAATACTCACACCAATAAAAACCATCACAAGAAAACTCCCCTTCTCTCCCATCTCTCTCTCTCACATTTCACATACAAACACACAAAATACTCTCTCAACACAATAATACTTCTCTCTACAAGGCGTAAATCAAAGGTGATATTTCTTCTATCTCTCAATACAATCTCGTAGTAGATACATACACGCTCTTTGTATCTATACACCTTCGTCTCTCACAAAACAATAGGCAATTGAACTCTTCGTTTCTTGATAATTTTCACATAAAAACGAATTTATTAGTATAATTCATAATTAATTGTTAATTCGCACTGATAAGACAAAAGTGCCGCGGCGGCGAAATTAGGGTTTTTTTTGGGGGTTTGTTTTAATCAAAGCGGTTAAGGGTTAGTGAGTAGTTTTTTTGGTTGTTATTATAAATTAACGACGCGTTATTTGATTCGAGAGTGGTTAAATTGTCCGGAGAAACCTTAGGGTTTCAATTTTTGTGGTGGTTTGGGTTCTAGGGTTTGTTTATCTGTAATGGTGTGGGGTAATTAATCAATAAAGAAGGCTATGTTTTGTTGATCTTTTATTCTGATTTAGTTTCTGAGTTTGAGCAGTTGGAAGTGGAACCTTAGTGTATATAAAGTTCAAGGAGATAGTTTTGAATTCTTTAATTGGATAGTTTTGGTTGTCGTTTTGAAGGATTAGAACTTTAGCTGAAAGGCAGTATTCATAGTTGGAGTGAACAGGTTAAATTGATTATCTTGATTAGTTAGGCGAAGTATCGGAGTTTGAGAATTTTAACTCTGATGCATTTTGGGAAATTTTGGTTTGTTTCATATGATGTTTGGTAGTAATTATGGAAAAAACTGAGCCAACATTTGTACCTCAATGGTTAAAAAGTAGTGGAGGCTTAAGCACAACATCATCATCATCATCATCATCATCATCGCACTCTGGTAAGTAATATATTCATGTTGTTTTTCTAATGATCTTGGTGTTATTGGTTATAAATGATGAAATTTTTTACTATATATGAATATATGATGGTGTTTTTTGATGTAGATGAACAAGGTGTCTTGAAGTCTCCGAGAAACAAGTCATTGGATAGCAATTTAGGATGGCCTTCCGGGTCAGATCGAACAACCTCGTCTTATCTTCGCCGTCCTTCTAGTAGTAATGGTTCGGCCAATTTAAGATCTTACAGTAGTTTTAACAAGAACAACCATCGTGATAGGGATATACGTGAACTTAGGAATAAAGACAAGTCAGGAAACTGGCATCGGGATTATACTGATCCTTTAGACAACATTTTGCCAAGTAGATTTGAAAAAGACGGGTTAAGACGGTCACATTCAAGCTTATCTGGAAAACGTGGTGAGTCTTCCTGGCCTAGAAAGGTAGCAAGTGACTTTACTCTTGCGAATAAAAGTAGCCACAATAATGGTTCCACTAGTAGTGTAAAGACATCATTTGAGAGGGATTTTCCGTCTCTCGAAAAACATGCCGATTCTGATATTGGGCCGGTCCCGTCACCTGGATTGAGCTCTGCTATTCAAAGCTTGCCAATTGGTAGTTCTGGTGTGATTGGTGGGGACGGTTGGACCTCTGCTCTGGCTGAGGTGCCAGTAATTGTTGGTAGCAATGGTAACAGCACATCGGTTGCACAACCACCTCAACCAAGTTCAGTCTCTGCAACTGTAGGAGTTACGGGTGGTCGCAATATGGCTGAAACTCTGGCCCATGGTCCTCCGCGAACTCAGGCTGCTCCCCAGGTAGTTTTAATGTTGCCATTTATAATCTTCTTTATTCTGTTTGTTTGAATAAATATGGACAAAGAGTGTCTCTGTGGGCCAACCAACTGACTGAGCCCGTTTTGACTGTTAGACCACCCCCTATGGTTAGTTACCCGCCCATTACCCGCTCATTACCCGTAACTAACCATAGGCACCACTTATTTACCCGCGTTAGTTACCCGCTTTCACCATAGATTTAACGGAAGAGTTATAGGAATTGCGGGTCCCAGTGCTTTTTATTGTTGGACTTGATGCTTTATTGCTTGTACGTTGTATATTAAGAGGAGTATTGTTTTAGCCATGATAGGGAGTGTTTAGTTATGAGTTAGTTATAGGATATTGGTGTTGATGTGGCGCTGATGTGGAAGGTTAAGAGGATGAATAGTTTAGTTACGATAGGGAGTGGCCTTAATAAATTATTATTCGTCTTTACTTGATTCCCTTTTGATCCGTGACGTAATGCATACATTGTTCACCTGTAGTACACTATTTAGATATTTGTTTACATGTTTTTTGTTATTAATTGTAGGTGGCTGTTGGAGCTCAAAGGTTGGAAGAGCTTGCTGTTAAGCAATCTAGACAGCTAATTCCCATGACTCCTCCTATGCCTAAAGCCCTGGTAAAAATTTTGTTGGCCCGCTGCTTTGATTTTGTTTAGCTTATAATATGTCTTCTAAGTAAATAGAATACCGTCATTTATATTTAATGGTTTTTATGCTCTGTTTTAAGTAGTTTATAGAATCTATGTTGTTGTGGCCTGTAGAAGTAGGTCCTTTGATAAACAAGTCTCAAAAGACTTTATATCATTTTGGAGGGCTTTATTTTTCCTCCATAAAAGTTGACAATGATGATTTCGTGGAACCAACACGTTACATTTATAAATGAAGAAGATTCGGTATTTAATAGGTCAATAATAAATGTAATCAGTGACGTACTTTCATCATCGATAAATTCGTTTAATATCTCGACGATGTTATAACTAGTGACTGTGTGTTATGTACAAAAAAGGAAGTGCAATTAGTCCTTAATAAATCATTGAAACTCCATTAAAGAGAGTAAAAAGGGTAGCAAAAAAGATAATGGGGGAGGAAGGGATGTTTCACATTGGCCTGATTCGTATTTAGTACTACTAGATCTATAGATAGAAGAAATGTTGTGACATAGGGAATCTGAAAGATATATTGGTGCTGATAGGATAAATATGTGTCATATTAAAATTGAAAATTCATAATGATTTCATCAAATTTACCTTTTTGTGATTTATGTGTCATATTAAAGTTGACGTTATACGCTATAGTGTAATTAAAGGATGCGCTATGTCGTTTAACCATACATATGGTTGGAACATAGTCTTAATCTTTATTCTTTCGTAACTGTCAATCATCATTCTGATATATAATCTTTTGAACATTTATTCAGGTCTTGAACTCTTCTGATAAACCAAAACTGAAGGCCGGGCACTCACAGATTCAAAGTTCTCACCTTGCCAACCATCCACACACCCCTCGATCCGTAGCCGTGAAGCCTGAAGTTTCAAAAACATCTACAGCCGGAAACTTTCTTGTTCTTAAGCCCTCACGAGAAAAGAACGGTATCTCACCGACAGCAAAGGAGAGTTTGAGCCCGACAGCCAGTAGTAAATTACCAAATAGCCCTCTTGCTGTACCCTCAGTTGTGGGACCCGCTCTTGCACCTACTTTGGAGAAAAAACCCTCGTTACAAGCTCAAAGCCGAAGCAACTTTTTTAATCTTATGAGGAAGAAATCTATGACCAGCAACTCTGAAACTGGTTCTTCTGGCTCATCCAGTGACAAGCCTGGTGAACCCGCGGCTCATGTTCCTCAGGGTGGGTCTGGTGAACCGTTGGTGAATGTTTCTAGTGAGACTAAGGTTGAGTTGACACGCAATGGTGATGCTTGTGCTGCAAGTTTGATATCTTCAACTAATAATGGGAAGAATTGTGCGGGCCTTGATGCGATACTTTGCTCCGAGGAGGAAGAAGCTAGGTTTTTACGGTCGCTGGGTTGGGAGGAAACTGCTGAGGAGGAGGAGGGTCTCACTGAAGAAGAGATCAGTGCTTTTTACCAAAACGTAAGTATCTTAAAGTACTTCATGCTTTTGTTATTTGGCTTATATTGCTAGGTCAAGGACTCAAGTGGGAAAAAATTAAAGACTAGTGTAATTAGAAAATATTTGATTTTCGTCCACAAAATGTTCTTTCAGTGCATGGAACGTTATCAGTCACTATCTAAATATATGGAAATTAAGTGATATATAATGTGATACTTTTGAATCACTCTATTTCTATTTATGTATAAAGGAAGTAGATTGTTAAATATATAGTGTTTATGTCAAAAAAAACCAATCAGTAAGAGAATTTACCTTATTTGACATGTCACCAACGATAAATGAATGTGCCATGGACTCGAAACCTTATATTTAAGAATATTTTTCATCATTTTCAATCTAATTAAGACACTGTTCCAAAATATTAGTTTTGTACTACTTAAAAGTACAATTTGTGTGTGCATATATTAATATTTTTATGGTTTGTGCAAGCGTTGAGTTCACATGGAAGTTTTCATTTGGTTCTTTTTTCTGCAGTACATGAGTTTAAAGCCGGATTCAAAAATTTATAAGGGGACAGAAGAGCTGAAAGCATCGTTGCCAATGGGGGAGATTTCTTCTTCCAATTCTAAGGTGGACTCTTGAGACTTGCTGGAGGACGTTTTGGTCAACACGGGCATCAGTCAATATTTGAAATCCTTGTAGTTAAGGAATAAGTACATAACATATGGTTACCGAAGGCTTGAAGTTTGCTTTTATTGGTCGACTTTTAAGGGGTTTTGAGGCTAGGGTTTAGGCATTATCAGTGGAATTGTTTCTGGTTGTGCAAAGAAATATGGGTTTTGCTGGTCAAGTTTTGGTCTTATTTTACTTTTTCCCGGAGAGGGGTTCATCTCAATTTAACAGAAATAGCTTATGATGATGGTTTACTAGTCACTTTCTTGAAAGAGAATCAAGATTTTTAGTTTTTACAAGCTTTTCATTGGTTTATTTTTGCATCATATTGTTTATTCGTATTTGATACTTGTTGATTTTTTTCCCTTCCTTTTTTGGGTTTACTGAAAATGATTGCTTCATCAACATATGTGATCTCTGGGAACAAAAGTTTTAGTTTCAGGACGTTGCCCTTTAGGTTATCGAACGTGTGATCGGTCCGTGTTTCCACCCGATGCTTATTTCAGGTTCAAGTTTCTTCATACAAAGCGTTTCTTAAGATAATAATAGATAACAATGGATAAAGACTAGATTAGTTATAATCTGTGACAATGACACCATGCCATGCTTGTTTGTTGTTTGGCACACTTCATCTAATTGTCATTAGGTAACAGAGGAGGGTTTGGCACACTTCATTTAATTGTCATTAAGTAACAGGAGGGTTATCCATCAAAACATAAGAAGCGCACAATGGTCAGGAATGCGTCTAACAGCTCGCAGCGACGTTCTAAGAACTTTCACAAGAATAACATAAATGTCATTGCAATTTCAAAAAGATAACCAAAACCAAACGACAACATATAAATCAATATCACCACCATAATCTAAAAACGGATAACTTCTTCTATTTCAAGAAACATAACAGATAGTCTCATTTCCATTATTATTATTGCTACTCAAACTTATGATCATTGATATGTCCACAATCTTTTTTGAGATATATCTACCATAATTTTTCATTAATTAATAGTTGTACATTACCATACATGCTATTTGAAATGATGTGTGCTCTCCAGATTGGCTAAGATAAATATTTATCACTATTCACAAACAACTAAATGCAAAATTAATCGTAAAAGATAACGCTACCAAAATTAAATATTATGTTAAATTTAAATTTTAAATTAAATAATACGAGACTACGAGTAATACGGAGTAAAATAAAAAGAAACTCGAGCGGTGAAAAGAGAATACAAAAGCGGGCCCCCCTTTATACCTTTACTAATTACTCCTGCACATAACCTCTCAAATTCCTTCTCACCGGAAAACATGACTCACCACGTCAGCATGCCAACACCGTCATTCACCCACCACCACCATCACAGCACCAACCACCATCACACATCAACTTCCTCCCACCACCATAACCACACCCGCCACCACAATAACAAAAATAACAGCAACAATCAACCAGCTCTCAACAATACAATTCTCCCACCATCCTCACACACCACCACCACCACCACCAACAACAACAACAACCGCCGTAACAATCAACAACAACATTACATTCCTTCCTCCACGTCATCATCCACGTCAGCATCAATTCGCGGTTGCTGCTGTTGCTTACTCCTATTACTCTCTTTCCTTCTACTCGTTACCATCATAGTCGTCCTAGTCATCGTCTTCGCTGTCAAACCTAAAAAGCCACACTTCAATCTTCAACAAGTTTCCGTACAATACATCAACCTCGCAACTATCTCAACCACCACTCTCCCTACAAGCGCGTCGATATCACTCGCGGTACGGATGCTGTTCATTGCTGAGAATCATAATAAAGTGGCGATTAAATACGGAGTGTCTACATTTAATATAATGTACCGTGGAATTCCGTTGGGTCGGGGCACCGTACCCGGGTTTTATCAACCGGCTCATAGTGTTAGGGAGATTGAAAGTCTGGTCACGGTGGATCGGGTCAATTTGATGCAAACGGATGCCGCTGATTTGATTAAAGATGCTTCGGTTAATGATCGGGTCGAATTACGGATTTTGGGCGATGTTAATGCCAAGATTCGGATCCTCGGGTTAACTTCACCCTCTGTTCAGGTTTATTTCTTGTTTCTTTATTTTTTTTTTTTTTATTAATTTGTATGTAGTATAAAGAATATAGAAATAAAGAATTTGGATTTGGATGAATAAAGTAGTACTTGTTATAATTCAGTAGGCTTATAACTACCTTTAGTGGTTTGATTCTTGATTTAGAATACTAATAATGAAGTGTAAGAACAAAGATGATAATGGAGAGAAAGAAAGAAACACTTTGTAAGTGTGAGAAATGGTGCAAGTTTAATGCTTGCATTCATGAGTATTTATAGCCTAAAATCTCAATATAAAAATACATACTTTGTGTACCAAAATTGACTATATGTATACACCAAAATTGACTATCCATATCTATATTATTATTATTATTATAACACTCCCCCTTGGATAGCAATTTTATTTTGTTGAAGATCAACTATAAATTACTGCCTCGTTAAAAACCTTGCTAAAGGGAAAAAGAGTGCAGCATGGAGTTGACTCCCCCTCAAGTAGACATCGCTTCAGCTGTTACATCTTTTGAACATGTCTCATGCCAATGTTATGAACGTGTGTTCTGAAAATAGCAGTTGGAAGTGCTTTCGTGAAAAGATCAGCAGAGTTTTTGCTAGATTGCACATATCTCATTTCAATCTGGTTGTCCTTAATGAGATTTTGAGTGTATGAGAAGAATCTAGGTGGTATGTGTTTTGTTCGGTCACTTTTGATATACCCTTCTTTCATCTGTGCTATGCAAGCTGCATTATCTTCATAGATAGTTGTTGGACTTTTATCGCGTTCTAGTCCACAAGAATCAGTAATGAGTTGTGTCATTGATCTCAACCAAAAACATTCTCGAGTAGCTTCATGTAATGCAATCACTTCGGCATGATTTGACGATGTAGCAACAAGTGTTTGTTTTTGAGAACGCCATGATATTGCAGTACCTCCATTTAGGAATACATATCCAGTTTGAGATTTAGCTTTATGTGGATCAGATAAATAACCTGCATCTGCATAACCAACCAAATCTTGTTTTGATTCGTTAGAATAAAATAATCCTAAATCAGTAGTTCCTCGAAGGTATCGAAATATGTGTTTGATCCCATTCCAGTGTCTTTTGGTAGGAGCAGAGCTGAACCTTGCCAACAAATTAACTGCAAAAGAAATGTCAGGTCTTGTACAATTTGTAAGATACATAAGAGCTCCAATTGCACTAAGATATGGTACTTCTGGTCCAAGAATGTCTTCTTGATCTTCACATGGACGAAATGGATCAGCTTCAACATTGAGTGATCTAACAACCATAGGAGTACTTAATGGTTTTGCCTTGTCCATATTGAAACGTTTCAAAATCTTTTCAGTATATGTTGTTTGATGTACAAGTAAACCATTAGGCATATGCTCAATTTGTAAACCAAGGCAATACTTGGTTTTTCCGAGATCTTTCATTTCAAATTCTTTCTTTAGAAGTTGAATGGCTTCATGGATCTCTTTATTTGTACCTATGATGTTAAGATCATCAACATAAACAGCTATGATCACATATCCGGATGTTGTTTTCTTAATGAAAACACAAGGGCAAGTAAGATTATTTGTATACCCTTTGCTTATCAAGTAATCACTTAATCGGTTATACCACATACGTCCCGATTGTTTTAACCCATATAAAGATCTTTGTAATTTAATCGAATACATTTCTTTGGGTTTTGCATTTGATGCTTCTGGTACCTTAAATCCTTCAGGTATCTTCATATATATATCACTATCAAGTGATCCATATAGATAAGCAGTCACAACATCCATGAGATGCATTTCTAAATTTTTAGAAACTGCCAGACTGATTAAGTACCTAAAAGTAATTGCATCCATAACAGGAGAATAAGTTTCTTCATAATCAATTCCCGGTCTTTGAGAAAAACCTTGAGCTACAAGTCTAGCTTTATACCTTGTAACTTCATTTTTCTCATTTCTTTTTCGGACAAAAATCCATCTGTATCCTACAGGTTTCACATCTTTAGGAGTGAGAATGATGGATCCGAAAACTTTTCTTTTATTGAGTGATTCTAATTCAGCTCGTATTGCTTCTTTCCATTAAGCCCAATCATGTCTATTTTGACATTCAACCATAGATGTTGGTTCTGGATCATCATCATTATTCATGATGTCATATGCAACATTAAATGAAAATTTCTCATCAAGATTTTTCATTTCATTTCGGTTCCATAATATTTTTGAATATGCATAATTGATTGCAATTTCTGTATTGACATCATCAATCTCCTCTGCAGTAGGAGTACTGATTTGTGGTTCTTCTTGAACACTTTCTTTTACTTCATTATCAGCTGATTTTCTTTTTCGGGGATTTTTATCCTTTGAACCGATTGGTCTTCCACGTTTCTGACGTGGCAAAGATTCATGAGTGACGTTATTGCCAGCTTTTGGAATTTCAATTCGAGCTGGAGTATTTACTGCTGGTATATATGATTTTGTCACCGTTTTTGTATCTGTAAATGCATCAGGCAATTGATTTGCAAGTTCTTGTATATGCATTATCTTTTGAACTTCTGTCTCGCATTCTTTTGTGCGAGGATCAAGATACTTTAATTGAGGTTCACACCATGAAACATCATTTTCTTTATTTTTCATTTCTCCCCCTAATCTAGGGAACAATGTTTCATTAAAATGACAATCAGCAAAACGTGCTGTAAAAACGTCACCTGTCATAGGTTCAATATACCTTAATATTGAAGATGTTTCATATCCAACATATATTCCCAACCTCCTTTGAGGACCCATTTTTGTACGTTGTGGTGTCGCAATTGGAACATACACTGCACAACCAAATGTTCTAAGATGGGAAATATTTGGCTCTTGACCAAAAGCAAGTTGTAGGGGGGAATATTTATGACTTGCACTTGGTCTGATGCGAATCAATGCAGCAGCATGTAAAATTGCATGACCCCATATAGATACAGGGAGTTTTGTTCTCATTATCAATGGTCTAGCGATTAACTGTAAACGTTTAATCAATGACTCGGCTAAACCATTTTGTGTATGCACATGAGCAACAGAATGTTCAACAACAATTCCTATAGACATGCAATAGTCATTAAATGCTTGAGATGTAAATTCACCAGCATTATCAAGTCTCACCCTTTTAATGGTGTAATCAGGAAAATGAGCTCTCAATTTAATAATTTGGGCAAGAAATTTTGCAAATGCCACATTACGGCTTGATAACAGACAAACATGAGACCATCTGCTAGATGCGTCTATTAGAACCATGAAATATCTAAATGGTCCACATGGTGGATGAATTGGTCCACATATATCACCTTGAATTCTTTCAAGAAACATTGGTGATTCTTTCTCAACCTTAAGTGGTGAGGGTCTAGTTATCAATTTTCCAAGAGAGCAAGATGTACATGGAACCATTGTATCATGATGGATTTTTCTATCCTTTAGTGGATGTCCATGAGTACATTCAATAATCCTTTTCATCATTGTTGATCCTGGATGGCCTAATCTGTTATGCCATAAACTGAATACACCAGGATCAATATATTTTTCGTTAACTACCATATGTATTTCTGGTACATTTATATGTGTATAATGTAATCCAGAACTAAGTCTTGGCAGTTTTTCAACCACATGACTCTTGTCAGTGATACTTAAATATTTCTCATTTTCTGTTGTCACTGACTGATAATCATACCCGTTAAGGTATATGTCGGAGAAACTCAATAAATTTCTGCTTGACTTGGGAGAAAATAAGGCATCATTTATTAAAAATTTTGTACCATTTGGTAGTATGAAATTTGCCTTTCCTATCCCTTTTATCAAGTTAGCAGGTCCTGATATTGTATGTATAGTTCCTTCCGTTGGTTTTAGATCAATAAAATATTTCTCGGATTTAAGTATAGTGTGTGTAGTTCCACTGTCTGCTATACAGAGATCTCCACCACTTGATTGATGTTGTATTCCAGCAAAATTCATATTGAACTTCATATATAAGAAATAAATAGTGAGTACATTAATATTACACAATATTTTAAACGCAAATAGATAGTACTGAAACATTTAGCAAACATAATGACAAAGACAGACGATATTAAATCGTTTATTTTTCAAAAGACACACAACTTAAACATTCAAGAAATCTTCATATAAATTAGATGGTTTCTCAGTGACTGTTGGATCAATATTATCCACAAAATTTACTTCCTTTTCTTTACCTTTCAGCGAATCCTGATACATCTTAACAAGATGTTTAGATGTTCGGCAAGTATTAGCCCAGTGGCCCATTCTACCACATCTGTAGCAAGATTCTTCAGAATTTTTAGAAGAATTTTCTTCAACATCTTGTTTAATGGGCTTGTTTTGTGGTTGATATTTATATTTTCGTGGATTACTATTTCTTTGACCACCACGGCCACGACCACGACCACGTCCACGCCCATTACCATTACCATAAGGATGGTTTCTACCATAGTTATGGCTTTTGGCATGATGATGGTGATGGTTATTATAACCACGACCTTGCCCGCGTCCTTGTCCCTGTTTATAATTATTTGCAGTATTTGCTTCAGGGATTGCAAGTGTACCAGTAGGACGGGATTGCTGATTTTTCATTAATAGCTCATCATTTTGCTCTGCAACTAAGAGATATGAATTAAGTTCAGGATATGTTTTGAACTTTAGCATTCTCAAATTTCTTTGCACTGTGATGTTTGCAGCATTCATTGTGGAGAAAGTTTTCTCCATCATGTCTGCATCACTAATTTCATGTCCACAGAATTTAAGTTGTGAACATGTATTATACAGAGCTGAGCTGTATTCATTTACTTTCTTAAAGTCTTGGAACCTTAATGTTCTCCATTGTTCCATTGCAGCTGGAAGTAAAATTTCTCTTTGATTATTGAATCTGCTTTTGAGACCTTCCCATAAAACATGGGGATCTTCTACAGTCACATAATTATTTTGTAAGCATTCATCAATATGTTGATGAATAAAGCAACATGCCGTAGCTTGTTCTTTTTCAGAACAAGTGTTGTTTTCATTTATGGTTTCAAGAATGCCCATTGATTTAAGATGCATTTTTACTTTTATAACCCATGGCATGTAGTTGTTTCCAGTTGATTCTAAAGGAGTAAATTTAAGCTTTTCCAGATTCGACATTTTCTATTATCAAAAATTAAAACAAACATCATGATAAATTAGAGTCAATTTATATTCATAAGTATATAAACATTAAACATAAATTTAATATAACATAAATGATAAGTAGGTGACAGTGTCGACCATGTGTAAGCAATCATAAATAAATGTTATATAACAAAAATATAAATATTAGTAAACATAAATGAAAATTTGGCGACAGTGTCGACCATATATTTTTTCAGGTGGTATAACCGACCTATATCATTCTGGTGGTATAACCGACCATATATCATTTTGGTGGTATAACCGACCATATATCATTTTGGTGGTATAACCGACCATATATCATTTTGGTGGCAGAGCCAACCATATTTAGTATTAAGATTATCGTGCTGATAACGTGTTATAATTCAGTAGGCTTATAACTACCTTTAGTGGTTTGATTCTTGATTTAGAATACTAATAATGAAGTGTAAGAACAAAGATGATAATGGAGAGAAAGAAAGAAACACTTTGTAAGTGTGAGAAATGGTGCAAGTTTAATGCTTGCATTCATGAGTATTTATAGCCTAAAATCTCAATATAAAAATACATACTTTGTGTACCAAAATTGACTATATTTATACACCAAAATTGACTATCCATATCTATATTATTATTATTATTATAACAGTACTGCATTATCATTATCATTAATCATTAATATTTTGTTCTTTTATGTGGTTATTAATTTTTACATTGGTTGTTCAAGTATTGGATTATATCCCAAAAGTTAGTATTTACTGAAGTTTGAGTTATAATCAAGAATTAGGAAGTTTAATTATTCTCAATTCAAGATTCAACCGGTTAGTTATGTAGATGGACGATGGCAAATTCGTAAGCCGTTTATAATTCTTTCTATATTTGGATTATTTGTTTCACTGTTTGTGTATTAAGTTGGAATTAGGTGGTTAGCAACATTAGTTTGATGCCAAAAGACCACATTGTAAAGGAAATACTGTACAGTGCATTCGATTTCTTGCATGTTGTATAAACTTGATGATCATTGTTGGAATAAAAAGGAGATTCGTTATAAAAATGGAAGTCTTTGCAATATTTGGATATGTTCATAAAAAGTGTAGAAATCAAGTATTAAGAAAAAGGCCAAGCTACAGGTGGTGTTTTCATCGTCCTTGGGTCCGTTATCTTTATTGTTTGGCATTCAGATTTTAGGTTGACTGTGTTGCAATACAGAAATATTGCAGGATACATCATTTTTAAGGCCGTAAGATAAGATGATTAAATACGTTAGTACCGAGGGGTGTGGTTCGAGTCACTTGGTTAACCTTAGTTGTATATGTTTAATACTTCAAAATAGCCTCTGCATTTTTATTGTATTTAGGTAAGGTTTAAAGTATAAAGTATCATGATTACTCATGAAGCCAAGTCAAAACTGTGTGCCCGTTTTAAACTACTATATAACTGATAAATGCATAGTAATTATGATTATAAGCATCATTTCAGTAGCCTTGAGTAAATTTGTCCAGTGTTAGTAATATCTTTTGATATATGATTTTTATAGGTGTCAAAATTGGTTAGATGAACACAAACGGTGACATTGCAAAACTAAATTGACATTGTTTTTTTGCAGGCATCCGTTGATTGTGCAATAGCCATAAGCCCGACCAAGAGAGCTCTCACTTCCAAACAATGTGGATTTGATGGTTTGCAAGTATGAATGACACGAAGTCACCCATTTGCGTTTGATTCCAAACATTAGAGTTGTGCGTTTTGTTTTTTTTTTTTTTTTTTTTTTTTTTTTTTTTTTTTTGAGGCAGTCTTACTAAGTAGAAGGTACCATAATCAGATCACTGAAAACGGTTTGATTAAGGTTTCGAGTATACAGATTATTCTTTTTTTTTTTTTTTTTCGCGGTTTTAAGTATCCGCTGTTAGTGTGATAGTGTCTAAAACTACCGTACCAAATCAATGAATAGAGTTCAAGTTGATTTGTTCAATTTCATATGAACGTACTTTTCATTTGGAAAACAAATGTGCTATTGTTGTGTAGATCTTATACTAGGTTGTTTACTTTTTTCTTCATTAGGTCGAAGTATGGATAAAGATGCCAGTATGGATATTGAATGACTATATGTGTTAATCTGTAAATACATTATCTTTATTTTTTGTGCTGATTAAACTGTCTGAATGATTAAAATGACAGTTATACCCTTAAACTATATATATAATGAGTCACCATTATAAAATAAAAATACAAACTAAAGTCAAAATTAAAAACAATACTTCATATAATAAAGCAAGAAATTGACATACTTTCTATTTCTTGGCCAATCAAAGACCATGTAGTTGCTTCTAATAATAATTTTCATATTGTCACAAAAGAAATAAAATACGAGTAATAATAGTTCCGCTAAAAAGCACCTTGTCGGTATAATGACTGTCACACCCCCAAAATGGACCAGGGGTAATTGTGACCAATCATATCATAACACAGTTGTATAAGCGAGAACGACTCTAAATGAGGCGTTTTATTTATTAAATAAACAGCGGAAGCATTATTCAAAGTTTTACATCATAAGAGTACAGTAAATGGAAAATGTCTTAAACAAAATGATAAATATGAATGATGGACTCCATGCAAGCAGCAAAGCATACATCAATCATCTAGTAGCAAGTAGCAGCTAGCTCAATCATCACCTGAGACAAAACACGCTTAAAGTGTCAACCAAAAAGGTTGAGTGAAATTCATAGGTTTATAAATAATATCCAAAGTTTTAGACCACAAGATTAAGTTTAAAGTTGATTGATATAGAAATATCAATCTAAAAGTGTTGCTGCATTTTGTAATATCGCTACTAAACAAGTTTACCCTATGACACCTTGTACTGTCAGTGTCGTGTAATCATTATTATGTAACCAAAGACCAACGGTCGAATGGTTAGAGACGTTACTCTCAATAGGCCTACTCACAATAATTAAGTTTGCATTTAAACGTAGCAATTAACGATATTACGGTAGGGATTTAGCATGAATCAAAGCATGACAGCATAGTTAACAATTTAGTACTTGTGTCTAAGCGTAAAACAGTTATAAAGCAAGCATGTATCTCATCCCAAAAGTTGTAAAACAGTTATGAAACAGTAAAAAGTGGGGCTATGAAGTTCACCTTAGTAGCACACGAAAGAATTGAACGGAAGGACGTGACCGAGATCTCAACCTAGAGATAGAACGTATGATCAGACATTGCCTAACAGACAATAGTATATAGTACTATATTGATAGTAATGGTTCACTAAAGAATTTCCATTTTCGGAAGGTTACTATTTATGAAAAATTTCCACTTATAGTAATTTTCCAATTTTAGAAAGTTTGGGTTAATCTTTAGCAAGATGTTGTACAACTCTACTCAAACTTCGTTGCTATCAAATAAGTCAGGAATGACCAGATGTAACCGGGGGCCCAGGATTCTTGACCAGAATCTAAGTCATGGCATTCGAGATCCACAAGCTTACCCATAAATGGAAACCTAGACATCATTCACTTACGACCGTGAGTAGCGATGAAGTTCACATGAATTATACATTATCTTTGATTAACCTTCACTTTAGGTGTATACACACAACGAATTATTAATGTACTTAATAATTATATATGTGATAATATAACCTAAGTTTTATTTAATATTTAGTTATTATACCTTAGTATGTCTTATATATATTAAATATAATTACCTTTAAATAAATACCTAAATTACTTAAAAAATAATAGTGTTTTATTAATCGAACATTATTCAAAAATGTCTAAATAATAAATTAAATATCTAAAAATTACATACATAATTTTTATAGTCTTAGTTAATCATATAGATTAGTAGAAAAATTTAATAAAATGTTTTTATTATATTTTTGTATTTATTTTTGTTTTTACCCTTAATGTATTCACAAAACAATTTTAATTCTACATAATTACTATATAAACCCAAATAATTATTTTTATAATTTTTATAAGTTTCTATCAGTCTAATAACCTCTAGAAAAATATATAAAAAAATATTTTTTATTATTTTATATTTATTCTTAATTTACCTTCGAATTACATAATAATAGAGTTTAATTATATAATAAATACCAATTCGACCCAAGTAGTTATTTTTATAATTTTTTTAGATCTATATAAGTTTTAAAAACTCAGAAAAAATTATATATATTTTATTTTTATTTAAAAGTATTTATTACGAATTTTACATTGTTTTTACGTTTAAACACTATATAATTCGTATTTAATTATAAATAATATTCCATAAATTATCAAAAATATTTTTATGCATCATAACACTTATAATACTAATTATAGCATATAAACATAATTAATTTCGAATTTTACAAAGAATATACAATAAATATAAATATAAATGACAATATTGAAAAAAAATTAATAAAAATATAAAGTACCTCAAATTTTCTTCAAGGTTTTGAGAGAATAACTTAATTTTTTTGTGTTTGGCAAGAAAAAATAAATGAGGAGCCATGTATTTATAGGTAAAAAAATGGTTGGTGAAAAGAAAAAAATAATAAAATAAAGGTGCCAATTTTGACAAAATAATAAAAACATGTTAAAAATGTTTTTAATAAGTTTTTGTTTTTGAAAATATTTAGTCAAAATTCATGGGCTCATTATTTAATTTATAAAAAAAATCTTATTTCTTTTTATTTTTATTTTTTTATAAGCTAAAAATATATATAATGATTAAAATAACTTATCATTTAATTAATAATTATGTTACATATAGTTTTAAATATAATACGCATTAATATTAACTAAAGTTATTTTATATAATTAGTGTAAACTTTAGTTAACAAAAAGTGTCGACTAAAAATAAATATTTGATCAATGTCAAATTTAATAATATATTACGTATGGATAACAACCCTATAGTCAAATTAGTCAATTCAGGCATGGAAATATGAGGGTTGTTATAGTACCTACCCGTTAAAAGAAATTTCGTCCCGAAATTTAGTTGTTGCCATTAATCGGTGTTGTTCGTACATAGACGAGGATATTTACGTTTTATTTGGTTTTCACGTTCCCAGGTATGCTCGGGGCCTTGCGTGAATTCCAACGGATAGAATATTGTTCTGTTTCAAGAATTAAAATCATACAAACCATAATTTCTACAAGTTCTTCTACGAAGTGCATTTTATTATTAATGCGGAGATCATTCAAAATGATGATGTTATACAAGTCATTTCAGTAAATTGGATATATAAAATGTGTTATGAATAATATCGAGCTCATTTAAACCTTGAGCGTTTATGCCACCACGCTAGGGTAGACAAAATAGAAAGGAGTTCATGAAAATCATAGTCGTGAAATTTGATAGAGATTGTCATTCTTTACAACAAGAATGATGAATATGAGTTGAAAATATTGTTTTATCAACATTGGGTAATATGGATAAAACGGTTCGATTATAGGAAAAGTATAAATGAAGTTATCTTAAAAGTTTGAAATAAGGAAATATCAGTTTGCCTTAACTTTTGACATAATTAAAGGTGATTTCCGGAATTCAAGGGATTTAAAGGAAATCTTTATAATCTGTATAAGATTTGATTCTCCGGTAATTAAGGAAATTAAAATTGCCTTGATTGTTGTGTCTAGAATTTTGCTATAAATTAGCTTCTTTTGTTTCATTATCTTCACCACTTCTATACTTTCTTTCTCGATTCATACTTCCAAAGATTGTGAAAATGCTCCATCCAGTTCTTATCCTGGATATTTTTCTGACTATCGTTTCTGTCATTCTTCTTTTTCATTTACCCCCAGAGGAATCTGTTTACTTCTACAATTACCTTGGGGTTATAGTGTTTTTAATTCTCCCGTGTCTTTATGTTGCTATACGCATTGATATACACGGTTTGTAATTTCCGTGTTATTATCGGACTTTATATTTTCCCTTATATGTCGGAGCTCTATGCTCTTGTTTTTCCTTCTCGACTTCAAGTCAAGCGAATAATGGTCTAGAATTCGCAGGTATGGAGTTTCAAATGATCATAATATACAAAGCATAAGGAAAGGTAATAGCACGATTTGATTTGTCAAATTACTAGAATTACTAAGGATAGAACTATCAAGAATATATGTTCTTGATATGTTCAGAGGTTAAGTAGAATGTAAAAGTCATGTAACATGGCAAATGATGATTATAAAGTCTATGAATCATCATCTTCCATTAAAAATTTAGCATGACTTACTGTACTATAATCACGTTGGCCTGACATCATTATATTATACTAACTCATGCTTCAATTCCCAACACTACCTCAAATCATTCAAAATTTAAACTTGTATGTTATAGAAATATAGAAACTAAAACAGTTTCCTTTATTATGTAACACAGAAAGTGCGAAGTGATAAATAATTTCGGACAAGAGTAGTTATGAATGTATCTTCAGAAATATGGAGGATATTTATAACGAAAGATACGATGATATCTTAGAATTTTCTAAGATCAAATGATAACGAGAAAAATTCTTCTGTAAGGATTTAGAATGCATAAGGATATCTTTTGTGATTTTCATCAGAAATCGAATCATCTAGATTCTTTGATTACAGGTTTAATCCTTGTGATTTATCCACGGTCTCCTTCATGGTTTGCTCAATCTGTTTTTCAGCACCAAATTTTCTATCGAGCGTTCCCAATACCCCATTCTTTATCATCAAACTCCTGGCCATTTAGGCCATCTACAATTTTGCTGTTTCCTCTGCATTTAATGCAGCCATATTTGAATCGTCGGTTATCAATCTAAGATGGTTTCAAGAAATTTCGTTTTTAGATGATTGAACGCTGATTGTGATCGTCAAGATTCAAAGGATGTTTTCAAAAATTTTGAATTTGAAGTGTTTAAGCGTAAGATGCATCCATCAATGGATCTAACAGTTGACGAAGAAATGTTTGTGATTTTAAAAAGTAAGGAATGGTAAGTTCGGTGGTTTGATGTGATAATTCATCATAGAATACGAATGAATATAATTCATGAATGTAGTGATCTTTAAGAAGATAACACTTGCTAAAGTTTTACTTAAATTCCGATATGTCAAAATCAGAATATGTATTTAAATTTGTATGAAAATGGTTGTTCTTTAGTGAACGGATACATATGTGGATGTAAGTAGTATAGTTAATGACTGTTGAATCAGAATTGAAGAATGTACGGTGTAACATATTAATGTGAGATATAAATATTTCTCGGGTATTACCTACCCGTTAAAATATTTTCACCGTCAACAGTTTGTACAACAGAATATTTAATTACAATCTTTATGAAAATATACGTACATATATATTTTCTTTCAGATGTAATCATGATTTTAATGAGTTAATATAATATTAAACTCATTTGATTTACGGTTGAAATGAGAATTAATAATCTCCAAAACCTTAGAGATTTAATAATTGTCGCGAAATATTTCGCTAATGAAGTTATGAATCAATACTTCATCGTTCATTGTTATTGATATATCTCGGTATATGATGTTGGTGCTCGTGGATTTCTTGTGAAATTCACAAGGCACGAATAATGTTTTCTAGAAAGTTTTGAGTACATCGAAAATGGAAGTGTAAAATCAAACATGTATTTGAATAATACACTTGATTTATTATGAAAATGGAGTTTAGTGTGCTGAAGCAGTGATTAACGATTGTTAAGTCATTAACGAAGGATGTACATCATAGCATATTAGTGATATGAATTATCCGAGTAGTATTTACTAGTTAAGATTCACACGTAATAGCTTAGTACGAAAATATTTATTATTGTTCCAAACCATATATATATATAAAGTATACATATATAATTCTTCAGAAAGAATGAGTCAATACATCTTAACTCATTATTACTAATATTCCTTGGTATCTATGGGACCTATGATGTTAATGTTTGAGGTACTGAGTGTGATGTTGAGGCGTGGAATGCAGATGTTGTTGTTGGTGAAGCTGATGCTGTTGGCGGTGATGCTGATGGTACTGGTGGTGCTGGTTATGCTGCTGGTGCTGCTGATGGTGCTCGTAGGTTTTGCACCATATTTTCCAAAACCACTACTCGAGCGCGAAGCTCGTTGACTTCTTCTATTATTCCGGGATGATTGGCGGTTCGGACAAGGGGATGAATAAGATCTGAAATTCTAGATATTATATATTCGTGACGGGATATCCTGGAAATGAGAGTGAAAATAGTGTTCCGAACGGGTTCGCCGGTAAGTGCTTCAGGTTCTTCGCCAATAGGGCAATGTGGTGGGTGAAAAGGATCACCTTCTTCACTTCTCCATTGATTAAGTAGACTACGAACTCACCCCCAATTCATCCAGAAAAGGTGATGACTAATTGGTTGGTTCATTCCGGTTACGCTGCCATTAGAGCTTGAGGAGTTCAAGGAATCAAGTGAGAAATCCATATTATCTGATCGGAATAAGGATTTTTGTTATAAGATGAGTGTTGAATATTGAATGATATATTTGTCTTCTTGATATACGTATATATAGCAAAAAGATTTCCGTAATTTACGGAGAAAATTTAGAAAAAGTGTTAGACAAAGTCTATTAAGATAGATATGATAAGATATAATAAGATATGATGTGTCTATACTCCAATAATAGCAGTATGACGTGTCGAGATCATAAAATGATAAGTATGTAATCTGATAATCTTTCGATTAAAGACTTTCAATTCGTAATGGCCTATTCAGGTCTACGACTTGAGCTATAGGATCCTTTAAATCGATAATCCAAACCCTTCTATTCTAGAGTTTCGTAGACGCCATCCGTCAAGAAAATTCAATGATAAAAAAATAACGAGAAATCAAAGATTTAAAAGTAATGAATATGAGTAGTGATGACATTATAATGTCTTTGAGATAACTCAATGACATTTTCCGGTTCACAAACCGATGCATAAAGGCATAAAGCATAAAGGTACGTGATATAACAAGGAGGTTATATACGTTTGAGTATGAATAGTAACAAATATAGGAGTTTCAAAAATAATGGATAACATTTCATGTAATACATATATAATACACAAAACTATGATAGATGACATAGGAATGTCGAGAACGGTGTTGCATTTAAATGTGGTGGCGGAATTGAATAGTACTTAGGAAAGTGAGCAGAATTCTTAGGTTGGCTCGGCATTCTAAGATAAGTAAAGTTTCTAAAGTATAGTGTAGCATTTAACAGTTTAAGGCAACAATTAAAGGCACTATAGTCAAGGAAAGTTGTAGTCCTACATTGCTAAGGTACCTAATTGTATAAGGCACACATAAAATGCAATCCTAGTTCTCTACATCAACCTGGCTCTGATACCAATCTGTCACACCCCCAAAATGGACCAGGGGTAATTGTGACCAATCATATCATAACACAGTTGTATAAGCGAGAACGACTCTAAATGAGACGTTTTATTTATTAAATAAACAGCGGAAGCATTATTCAAAGTTTTACATCATAAGAGTACAGTAAATGGAAAATGTCTTAAACAAAATGATAAATATGAATGATGGACTCCATGCAAGCAGCAAAGCATACATCAATCATCTAGTAGCAAGTAGCAGCTAGCTCAATCATCACCTGAGACAAAACACGCTTAAAGTGTCAACCAAAAAGGTTGAGTGAAATTCATAGGTTTATAAATAATATCCAAAGTTTTAGACCACAAGATTAAGTTTAAAGTTGATTGATATAGAAATATCAATCTAAAAGTGTTGCTGCATTTTGTAATATCGCTACTAAACAAGTTTACCCTATGACACCTTGTACTGTCAGTGTCGTGTAATCATTATTATGTAACCAAAGACCAACGGTCGAATGGTTAGAGACGTTACTCTCAATAGGCCTACTCACAATAATTAAGTTTGCATTTAAACGTAGCAATTAACGATATTACGATAGGGATTTAGCATGAATCAAAGCATGACAGCATAGTTAACAATTTAGTACTTGTGTCTAAGCGTAAAACAGTTATAAAGCAAGCATGTGTCTCATCCCAAAAGTTGTAAAACAGTTATGAAACAGTAAAAAGTGGGGCTATGAAGTTCACCTTAGTAGCACACGAAAGAATTGAAGGGAAGGACGTGACCGAGATCTCAACCTAGAGATAGAACGTATGATCAGACATTGCCTAACAGACAATAGTATATAGTACTATATTGATAGTAATGGTTCACTAAAGAATTTCCATTTTCGGAAGGTTACTATTTATGAAAAATTTCCACTTATAGTAATTTTCCAATTTTAGAAAGTTTGGGTTAATCTTTAGCAAGATGTTGTACAACTCTACTCAAACTTCGTTGCTATCAAATAAGTCAGGAATGACCAGATGTAACCGGGGGCCCAGGATTCTTGACCAGAATCTAAGTCATGGCATTCGAGATCCACAAGCTTACCCATAAATGGAAACCTAGACATCATTCACTTACGACCGTGAGTAGCGATGAAGTTCACATGAATTATACATTATCTTTGATTAACCTTCACTTTAGGTGTATACACACAACGAATTATTAATGTACTTAATAATTATATATGTGATAATATAACCTAAGTTTTATTTAATATTTAGTTATTATACCTTAGTATGTCTTATATATATTAAATATAATTACCTTTAAATAAATACCTAAATTACTTAAAAAATAATAGTGTTTTATTAATCGAACATTATTCAAAAATGTCTAAATAATAAATTAAATATCTAAAAATTACATACATAATTTTTATAGTCTTAGTTAATCATATAGATTAGTAGAAAAATTTAATAAAATGTTTTTATTATATTTTTGTATTTATTTTTGTTTTTACCCTTAATGTATTCACAAAACAATTTTAATTCTACATAATTACTATATAAACCCAAAAAATTATTTTTATAATTTTTATAAGTTTCTATCAGTCTAATAACCTCTAGAAAAATATATAAAAAAATATTTTTTATTATTTTATATTTATTCTTAATTTACCTTCGAATTACATAATAATAGAGTTTAATTATATAATAAATACCAATTCGACCCAAGTAGTTATTTTTATAATTTTTTTAGATCTATATAAGTTTTAAAAACTCAGAAAAAATTATATATATTTTATTTTTATTTAAAAGTATTTATTACGAATTTTACATTGTTTTTACGTTTAAACACTATATAATTCGTATTTAATTATAAATAATATTCCATAAATTATCAAAAATATTTTTATGCATCATAACACTTATAATACTAATTATAGCATATAAACATAATTAATTTCGAATTTTACAAAGAATATACAATAAATATAAATATAAATGACAATATTGAAAAAAAATTAATAAAAATAGAAAGTACCTCAAATTTTCTTCAAGGTTTTGAGAGAATAACTTAATTTTTTGTGTTTGGCAAGAAAAAATAAATGAGGAGCCATGTATTTATAGGTAAAAAAATGGTTGGTGAAAAGAAAAAAAAAATAATAAAATAAAGGTGCCAATTTTGACAAAATAATAAAAATATGTTAAAAATGTTTTTAATAAGTTTTTGTTTTTGAAAATATTTAGTCAAAATTCATGGGCTCATTATTTAATTTATAAAAAAAATCTTATTTCTTTTTATTTTTATTTTTTATAAGCTAAAAATATATATAATGATTAAAATAACTTATCATTTAATTAATAATTATGTTACATATAGTTTTAAATATAATACGCATTAATATTAACTAAAGTTATTTTATATAATTAGTGTAAACTTTAGTTAACAAAAAGTGTCGACTAAAAATAAATATTTGATCAATGTCAAATTTAATTATATATTACGTATGGATAACAACCCTATAGTCAAATTAGTCAATTCAGGCATGGAAATATGAGGGTTGTTATAATGACCGCCACTACGCTTCCACAAACGCCGATCGCTTACAAACATTTGAACCGTCCTGATCGTGATTTGAGATTGAAACCCTAAAGCTTGGGCGAGAAGATCAGGTCGTATATGTTTTTCGTAAAAAAAGTTGGCCATATGGGGATGACTGCCCTTTGTGGATGTGTGATTAATTCTGTCACTCAGTTAATCTAAAATTTTAAGCTCAAAGTAAACAGGTCAATTTTCTGACTGAATAATTAATTTGCTACATTAAGTCCTAAGTAAACACCCCCCCAACTGTTTTTTTAACTGTTATCACTGGCCTCCGTAGTTCACACAGTTCCTTTGCGGTAAAGCCATAATAGGCCCAATATTTCTTTGGGCCCAGGGCCGGGTTTGCAGCATATATTTACTTTTATTTTTATTTTTATTTTACATAAAAAACGAAATTTCTGCTACTGCGAAGCTCCTAAAACCCTTTTGTGTAAAAACAGAGATGGCGGTAGACAGGAATTTAATTGAAGAAGAAGGATGTCTTCATCGTTTCTACAAGATTGTTCTTGGTTGGGACTACCTTCGTCTTATTGACGAATCCTCTGTAATTTTCCATTTTCTCTCATAAAGTTTTGTAATTTATTAGTGTTAATACTAAAAATTGTACATGTTCTTGATACCCTTTTCGATTTGAGCAGAAAAAGGGGGAAAAGAATGAAAAGAAATTAGGGTTGAAAAAAGTTAAGGATACTTATAAAGATGTTGATGATTACCTTGCCACTTTTGAGCCTCTGTTATTTGAAGAAGTTAAAGCCCAAATAGTTCGAGGCAAAGATGATGAAGATGAAGGAGGTATATTACTTATATACACTTTTATTTATAAATATGTATATGTATTATATGCTTGATTGTAGTGCTAATTATTTGTTTTTATATTTGTATGATGAAGTAATAAAACACACATTTTACCTTCTGTTTTGTTAGATTCATATGATTTTGTGTACCAGGATATAGTGTATATTGTAATAATTAAGTTTAATTTAATTTTTTGTTTTTATAAAAGTTATCAATTTTTAAGACCCGGTTTATGTTAAAAGTGACCCAAATGTTACACCAAGCTCTTATGTAAAAAAGGTATGAATTTTAGAAAGTAAAATTCTTCGGCTCTCGTTTTTTTAGAAATTAAAAACTGATGGGTATGTTTATAAGTGTGATATGTTTGTGTTTTTTTGTTTTTTTTGTTTTAAAGGAACGGAGTGGAAATTGGGTGTGGTAGCTCAGTGTCATGAAACCGACGGGTTTTATTTACCAGAAGTTTATGGTGAAGACTGGGGATCTGTATCACAAAATGACTTGTTGCTGCTATCGAAAAAAAAGGTGAGTATTTGAACTTGCATGTATGATTTCTTACTGAAGTAAATATGTTTGAAAATATGTTTAAGATTGAGAAACTGTTAAATTACATTTGTAGTTTGGTGAGAATGATACATATGCATTTGCATTGGTTGAGCATCGTTTACCAGATAAGATTAGACTCAGATTGCAGTTACATGTGGAAATAAAACGAGTAGATAAAGATGAAGTTAGTAGTTCAAAAAGGCTCTTGAAAATGCGTTCGCTTATTGTGGAAATAAAGCAAACATGGAACATTATGAAGGTAAAGTAGCAGTTAATACTATGTTAGTATCCTTATTTTATTACTCATTCTTTGATTAACGTATTATGATGGTAAGTGCAGATTTGCAGTTTATCAACCATAGCTCGTGAATATGTTGCCATGCGTTCAATTAGTTCGTTGCCATACAAAGATTTGATATTATCAGCTGCTGATAGTGTACAAAATTCTGAAGATCAGGCGTGGAAAATTTCTAAGCCTCTTATGGAGTATATTCAAACAAGCCATAACTCAACACAGCTTGAAGCTATACGTGTAAGTATTCATTCAGTATTTTGATTTTAAACGGCTAATTGTATCTTAATACATTAACATATACGGAGTACTAATTACTCATTTTATGTTTGTTTGCTGCAGGCAGGCCTTTCTCGCAGAAAGTTTGTTCTGATTCAGGTTTGATATGTACCAATGATTTATTGGTTATTTTTTTTAAAATCTTTTTTTTTTGTCCGACAGAAACAAGCAATACTCATGTCAATAAGTAACTTATATATATATATATATATATATATATATATATATATATATATATATATATATATATATATATATATATATATATATATATATATATATATATATATTTGTTTGCGTGGTCCTATGGTTTGAATCAAGGTTGCAAAACTCACTACTCGGGGACTACTCTTTCGAGACTTTAGAGGGAGTAATCGGCAACCTGTGATTAATTGGGATTAACCGGATTGGAGTTTTTATACATTTGTAAAAAAATATTACTCCAACTATATGCGGAAATATAGAAGAAAACCATAAATATAAATTTGAACGTATTTGTCTAGAAACGTAAATATAATTATTCATTTGTTCAAAAACTCTAAAATTCTAGTTTAAATTCATATTAAAATGTTGACCAGTTTTGACTTCGACCAATTTTGAGCGACTAAGTTCGACTTTAGCCATCAACCGCCGTTGAGTGATAAGTAATCGGATTTTGGAAAAACGGAATAATGGATCAGTATGTTCTTAAAAAGGAGTAATCGGGGAGTTTTACAACAGTGGTTTGAATCAATGGATCGTTAGTTATGTGGATGGAGATCTTACTGTCTATTTACTAAATAGATATATGCCTTAGAAAACATATGTTTAACGAACAATATGAGGACAAGATTAAAATAATTTTTATTTATGCTAATTCAAGGGTCCACCAGGAACGGGGAAAACACAAACAATTCTTGGGCTTCTTAGTGCCATACTGCATGCTACTCCCGCTCGCATACATACTATGTAAGTATCTTGGAAGCTTCTTAACAACTTTATAAGTAATAAATATTATAATATATATTGCTAATAACTTCTGCTGTCCATAATGTCACATGCAGAGGCAAAATAAGCGAAGTAAAACGTGGGCCCGATTTACAAGTTCAGGACAAGTATGTATCCATTTGTTCATTAGTTTCTTTTCAAAAAAAAATTTGTTCATTAGTTCGGTTTCTTTTCTATGAGTATCTCATATTATTCAAAACTGCACAGAAGCCCCCGTTGTTTCATTACCTACTATACTAATTGAGCACCATATTTAATGACTATTATGCCCCTGTGAACAATAACACTCACAGGTTTATACACAGGGGTATATTAGTAATTTTACAAACTTAGAAGTTTTTTCCATTTGGTTTGCTTTTTGCCCCAGTGAAACTGGGCGCACAGGCCCCTAGTTTTTTTTTTTTAAAATCATACATCTTGTTTTTGTTAAAAAGCATTTTTATCAAAATTTGTAGATACAAACACTGGACAAAAGCTGCTCCATGGTTAACTGGTATTAATTCTAGAGATGCAATTATGCCTGAAGATGGTGATGATGGGTTTTTCCCCACTACTGGCAATGAGCTTGTAAGTTTTTCTTAATAATATTATATTTTTGTATCCATTTTGGTGATCCGTATACAATAACTTTATATTTTGTAAAACAGAAACCAGAAGTTGTTAATTCTAGCCGCGCGTATCGCGTACGTGTTCTGGTATGTGCTCCATCAAACTCTGCACTTGATGAGATTGTGTCTCGGATTTTAAGCACTGGTATATTCCAAATCTATGCTGTTATCTTATATAATTTTTGCTTTAGGTATTTTAGATTTGATTTATTAATTTGTAAGTGACCCATTATTTATTTTAGAGATAAGCAATTATGCATTGTTTTTTTTACAATATTCAGGAATTCGTGATGAAAATGACCGTGCTTACACTCCTAAAATTGTCCGGATTGGTCTCAAGCCACATCATTCAGTTCAAGCTGTATCTATGGATTACCTTGTACGTACATTAGAATCGTCTATTCAGTAGCTACTTAAATTGTTTATTATGTATATCTATAATGTAATAATGTATATTTAAATTGTTTATTATGTATATCTATAATGTAATAATGTATATTTAATAAGAAAAAACGTGGGATTATTTTGTTCAGCGTTGCTCCTGTTAAAGTTTTTTTAAAATATAATATTAATACTAAAGTGTTAATTTTTTTAATTTACAGGTGGAACAAAAGCTTTCAGGTATGGATTTTCAAACTGCCGATAAACAGAAACAGGGTGGTGGTGCAAGGGACAGAGACACAATTCGCGCATCGATTATGGATGAGTCAGCAATTGTATGTATCTTCATTTTTATCGTTAGATTCAAATGACAATACGACTCATAATTTCTGATTTTCTTGCAGGTTTTTTCCACTCTTAGTTTCAGTGGTTCAAGTCTTTTCACTAAACTCAATCGCAATTTTGACATTGTTGTGATAGATGAAGCTGCTCAAGCTGTAAGTTTCTTTTAGATATTATTTCATTGTAATGTTCTTATTGAGGATCAATTTTGCTAATTACAAAATGTATGATAATATAAGACATTCCGGTCAGCTACTAAACTCGTTCTGTTTATGATCATTAGTTTTCATGACGAGCTTTTGATATTTCTTTAAACAGGTTGAACCGGCAACACTAGTCCCTTTGTCTAGTGGATGCAAACAAGTATTCCTGGTATGTACATTATACTAATTGTGTACCATGTTTAATTACTATTATGCCCTGTGAATAGGAACCTTCGAGGATTATATGCAGGGGTATTTTAGTAATTTCACATTTTCTTTTCTTCCTTTTTAATTTTTTTTTCCCTTTGGTTTGCTAACGGGAACCACACACCCAAGTTGTATACCAAAATGGGCTGTGCATGAATTTGTAATATTCATAAAAGTTGTAATCATTGTGGATTGTTATCCACCTATTTTTTTTTTTTTGGCATTTTTTTAGGTTGGTGATCCAGTTCAGTTGCCAGCAACTGTTCTATCTCCTGTTGCCGAGAAGTTTGGGTAAGTATTTTAATGAGCGAGTGCACCTTCATGCTAGGTTCTGATTTTAACTTTATGTTATACGTACTACAGTTATAGCATGAGCTTGTTTAAAAGGTTTCAAAAGGCCGGATATCCAGTCCAGATGCTCAAGACGCAATATAGAATGCATCCCGAGGTCTACTTTTTGCTTCCTTGCAAAAAAAAAAAAAAAAAAAAAAAAAAAAAATTCTTTTATTTATTTATTTTCAACATACCTCTTGACACCTTGGAGAGATAAAACATAATCGGATTGAAATTTTGCTTTTCTTGCAGATAAGAAGTTTCCCTTCGAATGAATTCTATGATGGAGAATTGGAAGATGGATTGGATGTAAAAGACAAAACAAAGCGTCTATGGCATAAGTACCGGTGTTTCGGACCGTTTTGCTTTTTTGATATACACGAAGGGAACGAAACGCAGCCTTCAGGGAGTGGATCATGGGAAAATGTTGACGAGGTTGACTTTGTGTTGCTAATGTATCATAAATTGGTCAGTAATTATCCAGAGCTGAAGTCGAGTTCCCGACTCGCAATTATATCCCCTTACAGACAACAATTGAAGCTCTTTCGTAGTAAATTTAAGGAAAGATTTGGTATGGATTCCGAGAAAGTTGTGGACATTAATACCGTCGACGGTTTCCAGGTAAATGTACATTTTATTTTTGGTTTTTAGGGCTTTAACAGCAATATGAACGGTGTTTTAGTTTTTTTTTTGTTTTTTTTGAAATACAGGGTCGAGAAAAAGATGTTGCGATATTTTCGTGTGTTAGGGCAAGCAAAGAGAATGGTATTGGTTTTGTGGCTGATTATCGGAGGATGAATGTTGGTATAACTAGAGCAAGAGCATCTGTCCTGGTATGATTTTTGCTTTAGTATTGTGTTACAAATGTGTCGGTTTGGGTTATATTTTATCAATAATGAGTTAAGCTAATGGGGATTAACTAAGAGGAAGCGAGTTGAACGGTACAAAAGGAATCGAATGAGTGAAAGTTTATATGAAATGCATTTGAATACACCAAATTTTATTTTTCTGTATTAACAGTGAAGTCAGATAATTATTGTTATAGGAATAGGTATAATTTCATTTATGCTAGTCCTAAATTCTTAGATATATATTCACCTCCATTTCCTTTAATGCCCCTTCTAAAATTTTATTAAGAACACTTGTTAAACATGTATATTCTTATATTTGTTCATTTAAAAACATCAATTTAACCTTTGAATCATTCGTATTTTGAACCATTCAACATTTAACCATTTTATTTTATCAAACGCAGTCTATATGCACCAATTTTCTATTCAACTAAGACGGAATAAGAAATTGTATTTGGGTCATTTTGACCCAAGTCTGTTATGGCTCGTTATCTAGCCTACTAACTCGTCTAAATTGATATTTTTATGTGTGTGTAGCTCTTCCTTTTTTATTACTACTGAATTAATGTATTGGTTATGGTAGGTGGTTGGCTCAGCTGATGCACTGAGACAAGATAAGCACTGGAAAAACCTGATTGCCAGTGCAGAGGAAAGAAATTTGCTTTTCAAGGTACGTTTACGAATCGGTTGGGCCCACAAGAAATTAGTATTCATACACCCCTGTAAAAACACTAAAAATAAAACCTAATCTATTTGCTGTAATCTTAATTTAATCTCAAGTTGTTGTGAATATATTTTTGCAGGTGTCTAAGCCCTACACCGAATTCTTTAGTGAGGATAACCTCACATCCATGGCAGCCGAGGAGGCTGCAACAGAGTTATTAGGCCCAGATGATATGGATGTTGATGCACTGGGTTATGATCTTCCCATTGAAGCTGATCAAGCTCCACTGGATGATGATTATGGAGATGATGTTGGAGGAGATGATGGTGGCGGAGATGATTAATTAACTAAGCTAATTCATTTTCTTTCAATTATTTCGGTGCATGATTTGGTTATACATCATGCTATTGAGTTACTCGTATTAGTTATCGAAAAAATATACTTTTTACAAAGAATTTCTTACGTGATGATGTGTCAACATTAAGGTTATGAGACATGATGAAGAGTGAGAACAATTGGACTACTATCATGATGACATGTCACTTTGTAAACTTTTTTTTGTAAGATCTTTTAAGTATAGAATTCTCGTACTACTACATTGGTATCTAAGGTAAAAACTGATTCCTAAGTTACAACCAACTGTGAATTCAGTCTTGTTTTTTAATTTTATTTTTTCCTATCTGTTCTTGAATACCTAGCACTAATATAACATGCGTTCTATACTTACGAAAGATCATTATATCATTCGGCCATTTCCATCAATTACATCTTTTCCGGGACATACTGCCACATTAGTGTTATATTAGATTTCTCTTTTCATTTCTCCTCAATTTATCCCTATCACACACTACTAAAACTATAATGGACTATAATTAATAAAGTGTGATAGGGTCTTTTTTTTTTTTTTTTTTTTACCTCTATCACGCCACATGGATAAAATTAAAATTTAACAATTAAAAAAAAAAAACTTTTCACTTTTATAAAAAATGGGATCCGCACTCCATTACCTTGTTACAACTCCATTACGCCATCAAAGTTGTCAAATCATCATTATACACTACAAAAACACCTCATCACACACTATCACGTCATCACCATTAATAATAGTCTAACATCAATGACATATGCTCTCCCATCACATAGTTCCACCTTTTATTATTATTATTATTATTATTATTATTATTATTATTATTATTATTATTATTATTATTATTATTATTAATTATAATTTAAATACAAATTAAACAAATAATTAGAAGAGATTAATTGTGCTCTTATTGGGGTAGGTTTTGGTCCGAAGTGTAAAAAAAGGAGAATTGAGGAGGTTTTGACACCAACGACGTGTAATGCGTCTACAAGCGCAATTCTTGATAACTTGGCTAATGTTGCTACCGGTAAGAGTACGGGTCAAAAATTTTGTATTTGTGCAGATACGAATTGCAAAGGTTTTTGTAGGGGTTGGCATGTTCATTCTAGCAATTTCGGCGTGACGGGGCGATGAAGGTCGGTCTTAAAGGTGGGGCTAAGTTGAAAGGTAAGGTTAAGAGAAAAATCGTGAAGGATAGAGCGTTTTGTTTGCAAAATTGTAGTGATGACGATGAGGAGGGGCTTGCGGCTCAAAAGAATTCTAAAGACACTCAATTTGACGGGACTTGTAAGTGGGCTTACATAGGTTCGGGGTCGGGACTCGTGGAAAGAGAAGGGGGTTTTTTCGGCCAATTTAGGAATGGTGGTTTGAACTCTTTTGCGGCAGGAAACTCTATCGGTAATGGGATTGGAATCGAGTCGACCTTTACTTTCAAGGCTAACGACGATGGTGGCATCGACAACAACATCGGTGTTTGATTGTTTGTGTTTTTTGTAGTGTTTTAGTGGGTGGTTGTGTAATTGATTTGTTTCTTATGTATGTACGTTAGGGTGTTTGCTAGGTTCGTGGCAATGCCCGTGGGTAGTTAGCGTTAGCTCGATTTTATTGTTATGTCTTGTTTTCTGTCTTCGAACCTAGTTCGTGGATTGTGTTGTTTCGTTGCTTTCTTGTCTTTTTCCGAGACGAGAATTGTTATAAAGTTTTTGTTTTTTGCCAAAAAAAAAAAAAAAAAAAAAAGAAGAGATTAATTAAAATAGCATTGGAATAAATTTAAGAATTACACTTAATTTTAAACAATACATTAAATGAAAAAAATAAAACTACGGGTCACATTCATTGTTGCCTTCGCCTTCGCATTCTTCTTCGTCTCCGTCTTCTTCTTCATCACTTTCATCATGTTCAATTGTGTTTGAAGGTCCTACTCTTGGAGTGTGTCGAATACAAAATTAGCCGGAAGATTCTAAATGTGGTCGATGAGCTTTTGTCGAATGGTTCAAACTCGCAATTCCTCATTCATGTGAATGTGCGCTTCAACCCTTTCCTCGACTGATCGTCTTGGGTGACGAGCCAGTCTATAATTCTCCTCTAGATTACACATTGCGCGTCCGCTATCTTCGGTGATCATATTGTGCAATATAACACAAGTGAACATAATTCTTCGGATTCTTTCGATATAGAATTGTCGCCTTGGGGGATTTTAATAATTTGCCAACGACCTTTAATGATTTGCAGACTTTTAAACGATTTAATTAACGTCGCCCAATCTGTATTGGTACCTTCCGTTTTTGATTTAGCACTTTTGTTTTGAGGTGACACAACATTTAGTTAATTTAATACTAATACACTATTTGCACTAATTAGAATGTTTCTTAAAGATTTTTATTGAATGTTGTTATAATTCAGTAGGCTTATAACTACCTTTAGTGGTTTGATTCTTGATGTTATAATTCAGTAGGCTTATAACTACCTTTAGTGGTTTGATTCTTGATGTTATAATTCAGTAGGCTTATAACTACCTTTAGTGATTTGATTCTTGATTTAGAATACTAATAATGAAGTGTAAGAACAAAGATGATAATGGAGAGAAAGAAAGAAACACTTTGTAAGTGTGAGAAAATGGTGCAAGTTTAATGCTTGCATTCATGAGTATTTATAGCCTAAAATCTCAATATAAAAATACATACTTTGTGTACCAAAATTGACTATATGTATACACCAAAATTGACTATCCATATCTATATTATTATTATTATTATAACACTCCCCCTTGGATAGCAATTTTATTTTGTTGAAGATCAACTATAAATTACTGCCTCGTTAAAAACCTTGCTAAAGAAAACTCAGTGGGAAAAAACTTTAGCTAAGGGAAAAAGAGTGCAGCATGGAGTTGACTCCCCCTCAAGTAGACATCGCTTCAGCTGTTACATCTTTTGAACATGTCTCATGCCAATGTTATGAACGTGTGTTCTGAAAATAGCAGTTGGAAGTGCTTTCGTGAAAAGATCAGCAGAGTTTTTGCTAGATTGCACATATCTTATTTCAATCTGGTTGTCCTTAATGAGATTTTGAGTGTATGAGAAGAATCTAGGTGGTATGTGTTTTGTTCGGTCACTTTTGATATACCCTTCTTTCATCTGTGCTATGCAAGCTGCATTATCTTCATAGATAGTTGTTGGACTTTTATCGCGTTCTAGTCCACAAGAATCAGTAATGAGTTGTGTCATTGATCTCAACCAAAAACATTCTCGAGTAGCTTCATGTAATGCAATCACTTCGGCATGATTTGACGATGTAGCAACAAGTGTTTGTTTTTGAGAACGCCATGATATTGCAGTACCTCCATTTAGGAATACATATCCAGTTTGAGATTTAGCTTTATGTGGATCAGATAAATAACCTGCATCTGCATAACCAACCAAATCTTGTTTTGATTCGTTAGAATAAAATAATCCTAAATCAGTAGTTCCTCGAAGGTATCGAAATATGTGTTTGATCCCATTCCAGTGTCTTTTGGTAGGAGCAGAGCTGAACCTTGCCAACAAATTAACTGCAAAAGAAATGTCAGGTCTTGTACAATTTGTAAGATACATAAGAGCTCCAATTGCACTAAGATATGGTACTTCTGGTCCAAGAATGTCTTCTTGATCTTCACATGGACGAAATGGATCAGCTTCAACATTGAGTGATCTAACAACCATAGGAGTACTTAATGGTTTTGCCTTGTCCATATTGAAACGTTTCAAAATCTTTTCAGTATATGTTGTTTGATGTACAAGTAAACCATTAGGCATATGCTCAATTTGTAAACCAAGGCAATACTTGGTTTTTCCGAGATCTTTCATTTCAAATTCTTTCTTTAGAAGTTGAATGGCTTCATGGATCTCTTTATTTGTACCTATGATGTTAAGATCATCAACATAAACAGCTATGATCACATATCCGGATGTTGTTTTCTTAATGAAAACACAAGGGCAAGTAAGATTATTTGTATACCCTTTGCTTATCAAGTAATCACTTAATCGGTTATACCACATACGTCCCGATTGTTTTAACCCATATAAAGATCTTTGTAATTTAATCGAATACATTTCTTTGGGTTTTGCATTTGATGCTTCTGGTACCTTAAATCCTTCAGGTATCTTCATATATATATATCACTATCAAGTGATCCATATAGATAAGCAGTCACAACATCCATGAGATGCATTTCTAAATTTTTAGAAACTGCCAGACTGATTAAGTACCTAAAAGTAATTGCATCCATAACAGGAGAATAAGTTTCTTCATAATCAATTCCCGGTCTTTGAGAAAAACCTTGAGCTACAAGTCTAGCTTTATACCTTGTAACTTCATTTTTCTCATTTCTTTTTCGGACAAAAATCCATCTGTATCCTACAGGTTTCACATCTTTAGGAGTGAGAATGATGGATCCGAAAACTTTTCTTTTATTGAGTGATTCTAATTCAGCTCGTATTGCTTCTTTCCATTGAGCCCAATCATGTCTATTTTGACATTCAACCATAGATGTTGGTTCTGGATCATCATCATTATTCATGATGTCATATGCAACATTAAATGAAAATTTCTCATCAAGATTTTTCATTTCATTTCGGTTCCATAATATTTTTGAATATGCATAATTGATTGCAATTTCTGTATTGACATCATCAATCTCCTCTGCAGTAGGAGTACTGATTTGTGGTTCTTCTTGAACACTTTCTTTTACTTCATTATCAGCTGATTTTCTTTTTCGAGGATTTTTATCCTTTGAACCGATTGGTCTTCCACGTTTCTGACGTGGCAAAGATTCATGAGTGACGTTATTGCCAGCTTTTGGAATTTCAATTCGAGCTGGAGTATTTACTGCTGGTATATATGATTTTGTCACCGTTTTTGTATCTGTAAATGCATCAGGCAATTGATTTGCAAGTTCTTGTATATGCATTATCTTTTGAACTTCTGTCTCGCATTCTTTTGTGCGAGGATCAAGATACTTTAATTGAGGTTCACACCATGAAACATCATTTTCTTTATTTTTCATTTCTCCCCCTAATCTAGGGAACAATGTTTCATTAAAATGACAATCAGCAAAACGTGCTGTAAAAACGTCACCTGTCATAGGTTCAATATACCTTAATATTGAAGATGTTTCATATCCAACATATATTCCCAACCTCCTTTGAGGACCCATTTTTGTACGTTGTGGTGTCGCAATTGGAACATACACTGCACAACCAAATGTTCTAAGATGGGAAATATTTGGCTCTTGACCAAAAGCAAGTTGTAGGGGGGAATATTTATGACTTGCACTTGGTCTGATGCGAATCAATGCAGCAGCATGTAAAATTGCATGACCCCATATAGATACAGGGAGTTTTGTTCTCATTATCAATGGTCTAGCGATTAACTGTAAACGTTTAATCAATGACTCGGCTAAACCATTTTGTGTATGCACATGAGCAACAGAATGTTCAACAACAATTCCTATAGACATGCAATAGTCATTAAATGCTTGAGATGTAAATTCACCAGCATTATCAAGTCTCACCCTTTTAATGGTGTAATCAGGAAAATGAGCTCTCAATTTAATAATTTGGGCAAGAAATTTTGCAAATGCCACATTACGGCTTGATAACAGACAAACATGAGACCATCTGCTAGATGCGTCTATTAGAACCATGAAATATCTAAATGGTCCACATGGTGGATGAATTGGTCCACATATATCACCTTGAATTCTTTCAAGAAACATTGGTGATTCTTTCTCAACCTTAAGTGGTGAGGGTCTAGTTATCAATTTTCCAAGAGAGCAAGATGTACATGGAACCATTGTATCATGATGGATTTTTCTATCCTTTAGTGGATGTCCATGAGTACATTCAATAATCCTTTTCATCATTGTTGATCCTGGATGGCCTAATCTGTTATGCCATAAACTGAATACACCAGGATCAATATATTTTTCGTTAACTACCATATGTATTTCTGGTACATTTATATGTGTATAATGTAATCCAGAACTAAGTCTTGGCAGTTTTTCAACCACATGACTCTTGTCAGTGATACTTAAATATTTCTCATTTTCTGTTGTCACTGACTGATAATCATACCCGTTAAGGTATATGTCGGAGAAACTCAATAAATTTCTGCTTGACTTGGGAGAAAATAAGGCATCATTTATTAAAAATTTTGTACCATTTGGTAGTATGAAATTTGCCTTTCCTATCCCTTTTATCAAGTTAGCAGGTCCTGATATTGTATGTATAGTTCCTTCCGTTGGTTTTAGATCAATAAAATATTTCTCGGATTTAAGTATAGTGTGTGTAGTTCCACTGTCTGCTATACAGAGATCTCCACCACTTGATTGATGTTGTATTCCAGCAAAATTCATATTGAACTTCATATATAAGAAATAAATAGTGAGTATATTAATATTACACAATATTTTAAACGCAAATAGATAGTACTGAAACATTTAGCAAACATAATGACAAAGACAGACGATATTAAATCGTTTATTTTTCAAAAGACACACAACTTAAACATTCAAGAAATCTTCATATAAATCAGATGGTTTCTCAGTGACTGTTGGATCAATATTATCCACAAAATTTACTTCCTTTTCTTTACCTTTCAGCGAATCCTGATACATCTTAACAAGATGTTTAGATGTTCGGCAAGTATTAGCCCAGTGGCCCATTCTACCACATCTGTAGCAAGATTCTTCAGAATTTTTAGAAGAATTTTCTTCAACATCTTGTTTAATGGGCTTGTTTTGTGGTTGATATTTATATTTTCGTGGATTACTATTTCTTTGACCACCACGGCCACGGCCACGACCACGTCCACGCCCATTACCATTACCATAAGGATGGTTTCTACCATAGTTATGGCTTTTGGCATGATGATGGTGATGGTTATTATAACCACGACCTTGCCCGCGTCCTTGTCCCTGTTTATAATTATTTGCAGTATTTGCTTCAGGGATTGCAAGTGTACCAGTAGGACGGGATTGCTGATTTTTCATTAATAGCTCATCATTTTGCTCTGCAACTAAGAGATATGAATTAAGTTCAGGATATGTTTTGAACTTTAGCATTCTCAAATTTCTTTGCACTGTGATGTTTGCAGCATTCATTGTGGAGAAAGTTTTCTCCATCATGTCTGCATCACTAATTTCATGTCCACAGAATTTAAGTTGTGAACATGTATTATACAGAGCTGAGCTGTATTCATTTACTTTCTTAAAGTCTTGGAACCTTAATGTTCTCCATTGTTCCATTGCAGCTGGAAGTAAAATTTCTCTTTGATTATTGAATCTGCTTTTGAGACCTTCCCATAAAACATGGGGATCTTCTACAGTCACATAATTATTTTGTAAGCATTCATCAATATGTTGATGAATAAAGCAACATGCCGTAGCTTGTTCTTTTTCAGAACAAGTGTTGTTTTCATTTATGGTTTCAAGAATGCCCATTGATTTAAGATGCATTTTTACTTTTATAACCCATGGCATGTAGTTGTTTCCAGTTGATTCTAAAGGAGTAAATTTAAGCTTTTCCAGATTCGACATTTTCTATTATCAAAAATTAAAACAAACATCATGATAAATTAGAGTCAATTTATATTCATAAGTATATAAACATTAAACATAAATTTAATATAACATAAATGATAAGTAGGTGACAGTGTCGACCATGTGTAAGCAATCATAAATAAATGTTATATAACAAAAATATAAATATTAGTAAACATAAATGAAAATTTGGCGACAGTGTCGACCATATATTTTTCCAGGTGGTATAACCGACCTATATCATTCTGGTGGTATAACCGACCATATATCATTTTGGTGGTATAACCGACCATATATCATTTTGGTGGTATAACCGACCATATATCATTTTGGTGGCAGAGCCAACCATATTTAGTATTAAGATTATCGTGCTGATAACGTGTTATAATTCAGTAGGCTTATAACTACCTTTAGTGGTTTGATTCTTGATGTTATAATTCAGTAGGCTTATAACTACCTTTAGTGGTTTGATTCTTGATGTTATAATTCAGTAGGCTTATAACTACCTTTAGTGATTTGATTCTTGATTTAGAATACTAATAATGAAGTGTAAGAACAAAGATGATAATGGAGAGAAAGAAAGAAACACTTTGTAAGTGTGAGAAAATGGTGCAAGTTTAATGCTTGCATTCATGAGTATTTATAGCCTAAAATCTCAATATAAAAATACATACTTTGTGTACCAAAATTGACTATATGTATACACCAAAATTGACTATCCATATCTATATTATTATTATTATTATAACAAATGTAAAATATGTATGATTAATGTCATTTTCCTCTTATATATGAGATAAGTTTAACCGTGTTTATTAAAAAATGAATAACTAAGAATTGATAACCTGCTGTTTGTCAAAGATTACCACTCGATTAATTTCATTGGCACTCAATATAAAATTCTTGCGAAGCTTCTTGCTCACCGTCTCTCAAGGATCATTGACCTCATTATTAGTCCGAAGAAAACTTGGTTTATTAAAGGTCGTCAATTTCTTGACGGACCTTTATTTATCAATGAAGTTGTAGATTGGTGTAAACGTCGTAAGAAAAAAGCCATGCTTCTTAAGGTGAATTTTGAAAAAGCTTGACTCTGTTAGTTGGGACTATATTTTTCGGTGCAATCTTTTCTGGGGTTCTGAAAAAGATGGATAATGTTGATCAAAGGTTGTCTTACCTCATCTTTTGCTTCTGTTTCTAGTCAATGGTTCCCCAACAGAAGAATTTCGTATTTCGCGTGATTTGTAAAACGAGACCCCTTATCTCCATTCATTTCTATCATTGACATGGAAGGGCTTCACACCACTATCCAAGATGCCATGGACTCAAACTTGTTTGCGGGTATCTATGTTGGTAGGCGCGAGCATGGTTTCCTTTTATCTCACTGTTTTTTTTTTTGCAGACGATGCACTTTTTGTGGAGAATGAAATGATGATAATATCCAAAATTTAATCACTTTGCTCACATGCTTTTATATTGTTTATGGCTTGCGGATTAACATTCACAAGTCCAATATATATGGGATTGGTATTAATCAAAGTGAAGTTCTGCGGCTTGCTACTCTTATTGGTTGCACGCATGTTGCTCTTCTTTTTAAAATATTTAGGTCTCCTGATGGGTGCAAATACAAATCATATCGCTAACTGGTCTCCTATTATCTCCGAGGTTGAAAAAAGACTTTCATCTCGGAAGGCTAACCTTCTTTCGTATGGGGTAAATTAACTTTGGTTAAGTCTGTCCTTGGAGCCCTTTGTTCATTTTTCTTCTCAAACTTCAAAGCCCCTAAAAGTGTTATTAATCGCCTTGAGTCTGTCAGCGCAAACTTCTTCTGGGGTTGCAATCTAGGGGATCGAAAGATTCATTGGGTGAAGTAGGTAGATATCATCACGTCTAAGGGTAAGGGTGAAATGTCCCGTTCATATTGATTATAAACGTTTCATATTAATTGATTTCGTTGCGAGGTTTTGACCTCTATATGAGACGTTTTTCAAAGACTGCATTCGTTTTTTTTTAAAACAAACCATAACCTTTATTTTATCGATAAAGGTTCAAAACCATAACGTAGATTATCAAGTAATGATAATCTAAAAGATAACGTTTTACACACGAACATTACATATTGGGTTACAATAATATTACACATTGATTTAAATCTCCGAATGCAGTTTTTAAACAATATATTACAAGCATGCTGACTCCAATTCTTGCCCTTAAATTAGCATGCAACAGCGGAAGCTCTTAATAATCACCTGAGAATAAACATGCTTAAAACGTCAATAAAAATGTTGGTGAGTTATAGGTTTAACCTATATATTTATCAATTCATAATAATAGACCACAAGATTTTCATTTTCATTTTTCAATAACATGCAATCTGCATAAAAATCATTCATATGATGAACACCTGGTAACCGACCTTAACAGGATGCATATAGAATAACCCCATCATTCCGGGACTCACATCGGACATGATAAATCGAAGTACTAAAGCATCCGTAACTCGAATGAGGCTTGTTGGGCCAAATAGATCTATCTTTAGGATTCACGTCAATTGGTGGCAATTATCATAAACACCAATTCTTAGGCTACCAAGCTAAAAAGGGGCATATTCGGTTCGATAATTCAACATAGAATGTAATTTCGATCACTTGTGTCTATTTTGTAAAACGTTTATAAAACTGCATGTATTCTCATCCCAAAAATAATAGATTTTAAAAGTGGGACTATAACTCACTTTCACATATTTTTACTTTGCCGGAAATAAGACTTGGCCACTGGTCTATTCACGAACCTATAACAAGTATATACATATATATCAAAGTATGATCGAAATATATTCACAACATTTTTATTACGTTTTATTGATTTACGTTTGTTGAGTTAAGAGTCCAACGTTAGTAATCTACAACTAATTGTCCACAGTTAGTAGTACAGAAATAAATCAATATATATTATCTCGAATCAATCCATGACCCATTGTATACAAATCTCAGGCTAGATCACAACTCAAAGTATATATATTATTTTGGAATCAACCTCAATCCTGTATAGCGAACTCGAGCATTACAGCATATAGAGTGTCTATGGTTGTTTCAAATAATATATGTAGATGACGTCGATATGATATGTCAAAACATTGTATACGTGTCTATGGTATCTCAAGATTACATAATATATGTTAGAATATATGTATAATACAATATAAGTTAGTTAAGTTATGGTTAGTATAGATTTGTTACAAAATTTTCGTAGCTAAAACTAGCAAATTTATCCAATTTTATTTTACCCATCATTTCTTCGTTTCAAATCCGTTTTGAGTGATTTAAGTTGCTATGGTTTCATAATGTACTAAAATTTATGAAGCTAAACAGGAAAAGTATAAGTTTATAGTCAGAAATACAGGTTACAAGTCATTTTTAAAGAGGTAGTCATTTCCGTCGAAAGAACGACATCTTAATGACCATTTTGAAAAACATATTTCAACTTTGTGTTTAACAATGATTTTTGGATATAGTAGCATGTTCATATGAAATATTATTTTTTCAGAAAACAAACTTTCAATTCAAAGATTAAGATAGTTTTTATTTTTCTAACCCAAAACAGCCCCCGGTTTCACTACGACGGCGTATGTCCGGTTTTACGGTGTACTTCGTGTTTTCAGGTTTTAAATCATTAAGTTAGAATAGCATATAGATATAGAACATGTGTTTAGTTGATTTTAAAAGTTAAGTTAGAAGGATTAACTTTGTTTGCGAACAAGTTTAGAATTAACTAAACTATGTTCTAGTGATTACAAGTTTAAATCTTCGAATAAGATAGTTATATATGTATGAATCGAATGATTTTATGAACATCATTACTACATCAAGTGTAGTAGGTAAATCTACTGGAAAAGATGAAAAATAAACTTGAGCTTCAAAGGATCTTCGATGGCTTGAAAATTCTTGAAGTAGAATCATGACACGAAAACACATTCAAGTAAGTTTACCACTAGAATTAAGATAGTTATAGTTATAGGAATTGAATCAAAGTTTGAATATGAGTATTACCTTGAATTAGAATGATATCTTACTGTAAACAACAAGGATTTCTTGAGGTTGGATGATCACTTTACAAGATTGGAAGTGAGCTAGCAAACTTGAAAGTGTTCTTGATGTGTTCTTGAGTAGTTGTTTTGTAAGTTGATCCAGGTTAGGATTTATGAGCTAAATTGAGCTAGATTTTGATGAATATGATGAAGAACACTTAGAACAATGGAAGAACACTTGAGAGAGAGTAATTTGATTCAAGAAAATTGCAAAGTGAATGTGTTTGTGAGTTACCTCATTCACGTGAATATGGTAGTCAAATATAGGCTCTATAAGTTTGATTTTAGTGTAATCATTCATGCAAGCTGCCAAATGATGGTTCCCACATGTGTTGGTGACTCACAAGGGCTGCTAAGAGCTGATTATTTAAGTGTATATACCAATAGTAAATACATCTAGAAGCTGTGTATTGTACGAGTACGAATACGGGTGCATACGAGTAGAATTGTTGATGAAAATGAATGAGGATGTAATTGTGAGCATTTTTGGTAAGTAGAAGTACTTTGATATGTGTCTTGAAGTCTTTCAAAAGTGTATGAATACATTTTAAAACACTACATGTATTTACATTTTAACTGAGTCGTTAAGTCATCGTTAGTCGTTACATGTAAGTGTTGTTTTGAAACCTTTAAGTTAACGACCTCATTTAATATTGTTAACCCATTGTTTATTATATCTAATGAGTTGTTAAATTATTTCATTATCATGATATTATGAGGTATGAATATATCTTAATATGATATATATTCATTGAAGTGTCGTTACAACGATAATCGTTACATATATGTCTCGTTTCGAGATTCTTAAGTTAGTAGTCTTGTTTTACATATATTGTTCATTGTTAACATACTTAATGATATATATAATTATCATTTTATCATGTTAAATATAGTATAACAATATCTTAATATGATACATATGTATTTAGTAAAACGTTGTTATAACGATAATCGTTATATATATCGTTTCGAGTTTCTTAATTCAATAATCTCATTTTATGTATATAACTCATTGTTAATATACCTAGTGAGATACTTACTTATCATAATATCATGTTATATATATATATATATATATATATATCATATAGTTTTTACAAGTTTTAACGTTCGTGAATCGCCGGTCCACTTGGGTGGTCAATTGTCTACATGAAACTCATTTCAAATAATCAAGTCTTAACAAGTTTGATTGCTTAACGTGTTGGAAACATTTAATCATATAAATATCAATTTCATTTAATATATATATAAACATGGAAAAGTTCGGGTCACTACATGTGACGATCCGGGAATTTCCGACTAAATTTAAACTTAATCTTTATATAGTTTTGACACGATAAGCAAAATCTATTAAACCGAGTCTCAAAATTTTTGAAATGTTTCATGAAATCATTTGACCTTCGACCAGTTCCGACGATTCACGAATAATTAATTGTAACTTGATATGTGTGTATATATATATATATATATATATATATATATATATATATATATAAATAATAATTAGAAATATAATTTTAAATATTGTATGTTGTTGCTACCAAAATTTATCTATGTAAAATAAAACAAAATATAATAATTATTATTATTTAAAACATATCTATATATATAAATAAAAGTATATTAAAAATAAATATTTAATGATTGTAATACTCGTTGGACGTTTCGATTATTATTTAGAGAAGTTTAATTCGAACTTATATTATTTTAAAATAAAAGGTGATCCGAAAATGAGTTATATGAATTTTAGGCTTATTAAAAATGTATTTAGGAACTATTTGTTAAGTTTTAACACTTTTTATATTTTACCCAAAATCGAGAGGGACAGTTGATGTAATTTTTTTTTTTAATAAAGTAATGACCAATTTTATACCATAATGCTCAAAATAAATAAAGATAATTATTGTAAAAATTTGGAATTTTTAAGAACACTTTTAGATGTTAACTGTTTAGCAATGAACCACATTATTGTACCCGTGCAAAGTGTCGGCACACAAATAATTGTATACTCTCGTGATTTATGGTTAACTTGTTGTTTCTACTTCCTCTTATCATTATCCTACTATCTATATAATTACATACATACATGAGATAGAAACCATCCATCATTTTCTTTTACAACTAACACCACCACTGAACTTGTACCCTGATCAATTATTTGAGCAACTTTAAGAACACATTCTATTTAATTGTTTCTGTTTACTAGTTTAGCTCAAACCTCATCAACCCTCACCACCTTGTGCACCATCATCAACGTCCAACTGATGCTGCTTGTTACTAACCATCATAACAACCATCAAAGACCATCGCCTTTTGTTTTCTATTTTGATTCGGTGTGCCACAACAACCGGACCATTATCATCATACATACAAACCCATTTATCATCTTCACCAAATCTCAACGACTCCTACATGTTTCTATTTTCTGGTCGAACCAAACTCAACATAACAACCCACAAATTATCACCATTCTTGTTACATCTTGTTTGACCGAAACGATCACCTACAAACTACCTACGTACACCATCTTCAATCGAGAACTACCACCATTATAATCACAACAACACCACCTTCATCACATGCCATCTGATGGTTACTGTTTCTAACTTCGTTTCTGTTTTTGTCCAAGAAACAAGACCCATCGGTCACCACCACTTTCGGTTTATCATCTTCATTAACCATCATCGAACCCACCTTAAACCATCATCTATATTTTTCTCTCCTTCGTTTAAATGTCCTGTCAAACGAACCCAATAACTATAACCTCCTTCACCAAGCCAACACCCTTCCTCATTTTTTTTTCTTCTTTTCTGTTTCTATTATTTAACCATGGTGATAAGTATAAAGAATGATGATATATGATACGTGTACAATAGGCAAAAAGGATAGATCACTAATCCCTCCTCAAGTCCCACGTGCAAGTCATTTTTATTTATTTATTAAACGTTCCAAAAGAAAAAGGGAGATAAGGTACTGGATTATTTTTCTGTGCTAGTGGGACGTTTTAAAAAAAATAATAATAAATAAATAAATAAATAAATATTGGAGTGCAAGATTCCGTTTTTTTGTGTGTGCCTAAACCGAATTTCATAATTATGTTTGATACATGGGCCGTAATTTGTATTTGCATCTGTTGGGCCGATATCACAATTACATTTATGTGGGCCGTGATTCTTTAAGCTGTTGGGCCGTGGTTGTTAATTGCTGTTGGGCCAGAATATAGAAGTGTGATCGAGCTGTATATTAAGAGATTGATAGAATTAGATGGTAAATCGTGATTTTTTTTTTGTAATATGATTCAATCACGATGGTGGGATAGAGGTTAATATAAACGATAATATAGATAATAATATAGATAATGACATTGATGATAATTAGATGATAAGTTGATGATGAAAGGATGATAAACGGTTCTTACAAATGAAATAGTTCGGCATGAGAATTTATACAAGAAAGCAAATGGTAGTTCACTGGTTAGGGACATGGGTGTTAACTGAGAGGTCAAGGGTTCGAGACGTGGGGGCGACATTTTTTTTTTTGTAGAGATATAATTAAGGCTGGAAAGATGGGTTGAATAAAATAAATATGGGGTTTGAACCAAGATTAAGCTAGTAGCTCAATGGTTAAGGATATTATCGGGTTAGCGGGAGGTCGCGGGTTCAAACCCGGACTTGGACATTTTTTTTAGGGAATACTCCTTTGAGGTAGTTATTAAAAATACTCTTATTATTATTATTATTTCATTATTATTATTATTATTATTATTATTATTATTATTATTATTATTTCATTATTATTATTATTATTATTATTATTATTATTATTATTATTATTATTATTATTATTATTATTATTATTATTATTATTATTATTATTATTATTATTATTATTATTCATTATTGATTGTTATTAAGTAATTCTTATTATTACTAATATTAGAAATAAGATTATTAGTATAATTAATATTACTATCGTTATTACTATTACCAAAATATATATTATTATTATTAATATGAGTATTAGTATTAGTATTAGTATTAGTATTAGTATTAGTATTAGTTGTATTATTATCGTTATAGTTATTAATATAAATATTAGTATCATTATTATTATTAGCAAAAATCATTATTTGTATAGTTATTATTATTATTATTATTATTATTAAAATTAATATTTTTATTAAAAAGTATCATTTTTATTAAAGTTATCATTTTATCATTTATATTAAAAGTATCATTTTAACTCTATTATCATTATTATTATTTTATCATTACTAATATTATTTTAGTATTATTATAATTTTATCAAATAAAATATATATATATATATATATATATATATATATATATATATATATATATATATATATATATATACAAAAATATATTTAATACCTATAACATAACAAAATTTATATTTTTATTTATTTTAAATATATAAAATGAATATATGAAACATATAGATTATTAATATAAAAATGATATAACTAATAAATTTATATATATATATATATATATATATATATATATAATTTTGTTCGATTACAATTATGTGTATTAATATATATATATATATATAAATGATATAGGTTCGTGAATCTGAGGCCAACCCTACACTTGTTCAATGTCGTCATATGTAATTTTACTACAAAATACAGTATTGTGAGTTCATTTGATTCCCTTTTACTCTTTACATTTTTGGGACTGAGAATACATGCGCTACTTTTACAACTGCTTTATTAAATACTTTTGAAATACATTTTGAACTGCGAGTACATGAAATGCTTTTATAAATGTTTGACGAGATAGACACAAGCAAAACATTCCTTGAATGAATTATGTGGACGTGATAATTGCCACCATTGAATTATGTGGACGTGATAATTGCCACAATTGATACGAATATTTTTCCCCTGATTATTATTGCTTGGTAACCTAAGAATTAGGGAACATCACTAATTTTGAGAATTAGTGCACGCCTAATTGACGCGAATCCTAAAGGTAGCTACCGGGTTTAACACCCCCACCCAGAATGTTCACTAGACGGAAGGGCTAGTGGGCGTGGTGTTTAGTACTTCGAAGTTTATATGATTATTATATAGACGAGATGTTCTGTTTTGGGGATATTATTATGCGCATTATATGTTAAGGTCGGTTACCAAGCCAAGCTATGAAAGCAATGAAAAGTGAATGTTATGTATCGAGAGAATGATTTTATACACAGATTATGTGTATGTTATTTTTGTGCACAAGATATGTGTACGGTTACTAAGATTTATGAAAGATGATTTCGTACACGAGAAAGGTGTACTGTATTTAAAAGATATCGCGTGTACATTACAGGTGGGTATAGGATTTGGGCCCATTTGTACCATGCAGGATTTAAATCTTGTGGTCTATCAAAATGATGAATTTTATTGTTTTATGATAAACCTATGAACTCACCAACCTTTTGGTTGACACTTGAAAGCATGTTTATTCTCAGGTATGAAAGAAATCTTCCGCTGTGCATTTGCTCATATTAGAGATATTACTTGGAGTCATTCATGACATATTTCAAAAGACGTTGCATTCGAGTCGTCGAGTTCATCAAGATTATTATTAAGTCAATTATAGTTGGAGGTATTATGAAATAGTATGCTTGCCGTCAACTTTCGATGTAAAGAAAGTTTGTCTTTTAAAAATGAATGCAATATTTGTAAAATGTATCATATAGAGGTCAAGTACCTCGCGATGTAATCATATATAATGTATTCGTCCTTATGGATTAGGACGGGTCGTCTCACTACAGTACCTACCCGTTAAATAAATTTCGTCCCGAAATTTTAAGCTGTTAAAGGTGTTGTCGCATCTTTTGGAAATAGGTGCGGGTATTTCTTCTTCATCTGATCTTCACGTTCCCAGGTGAACTCGCGTCCTCTACAAGCATTCCATTGAACCTTAACAATTGATATTTTATTTTGCTTAAGTATTTTAACCTCACGATCCATTATTTCGACGGGTTCTTTGATGAATTGAAGTTTTTCATTGATTTGGATTTCTTCTAAAGGAATGGTGAGATGTTCTTTAGCAAATCATTTCTTTAAATTCGAGACATGAAAAGTATTATGTACCCCGGCGAGTTGTTGAGGTAAGTCAAGTCGGTAAGCTACTGGTCCAACACGATCTATAATCTTGAATGTCCCAATGTACCTTGGATTTAGTTTCCCCCGTTTACCAAATCGAACAACGCCTTTCCAAGGTGAAACCTTAAGCATGACCATCTCTCCAATTTCAAATTCTATATCTTTTCTTTTAATATCCGCGTAGCTCTTTTGTCGACTTTGGGCGGTTTTCAATCGTTGTTGAATTTGAATGATTTTCTCGATAGTTTCTTGGATTATCTCTGGACCCGTAATTTGTCTATCCCCTAATTCACTCCAATAAATCAGACACCTGCACTTTCTACCATAAAGTGCCTCAAACGGTGCCATTTCAATACTCGAGTGATAACTGTTGTTGTAGGAAAATTCTGCTAACGGTAGATGTTGATCCCAACTGTTTCCAAAATCAATAACACATGCTCGTAGCATGTCTTCGAGGGTCTGTATCATCCTTTCACTTTTCCCATCAGTTTGTGGGTGATAGGCAGTACTCATGTCTAGAAGAGTCCCCAATGCTTGTTGCAACGTCTGCCAGAATCTTGAAACAAATCTGCCATCCCTATCAGAGATAATAGAGACTGGTATTCCATGTCTGGAGATGAATTCCTTCAAGTATAGTCATGCTAACTTCTCCATTTTATCATCTTCTCTCATTGGCAGAAAGTGTGCTGACTTGGTAAGACGATCGACTATTACCCATATAGTATCATAACCACTTGCAGTCCTTGGCAATTTAGTAATGAAATCCATGGTAATGTTTTCCCATTTCCATTCTGGGATTTCAGGTTGTTGAAGTAGACCTGATGGTTTCTGATGTTCGGCTTTGACCTTAGAACACGTCAAACATTCTCCTACGTATTTAGCAATATCAGCTTTCATACCCGGCCACCAAAAGTGTTTCTTGAGATCTTTGTACATGTTCCCCGCTCCGAGATGTATTGAATATCTGGTTTTATGTGCTTCCTTAAGTACCATTTCTCTCACATCTCCAAACTTTGGTACCCAAATTTTTTCAGCCCTATATCGGGTTCTGTCTTCCCGAATATTAAGATGTTTCTCCGATCTTTTGGGTATCTCATTCTTTAAATTTCCTTCTTTTAAAACTCCCTGCTGTGCCTCCTTTATTTGAGTAGTAAGGTTAGTACGAATAATTATATTCATAGATTTTGCCCGCATAGGTTCTCTGTCCTTTCTACTCAAAGCGTCGGCTACCACATTCGCCTTTCCCGGGTGGTAATGAATCTCAAAATCGTAATCATTTAACAATTCTATCCACCTACGCTGCCTCATGTTCAGTTGTTTCTGATTAAATATATGTTGAAGACTTTTGTGATCAGTATATATAATACTTTTGACCCCATATAAGTAGTGCCTCCAAGTCTTTAATGCAAAAACAACAACAGCGCCCAATTCCAAATCGTGAGTCGTATAATTTTACTCGTGAATCTTCAATTGTCTGGACGCATAAGCAATAACCTTCGTACGTTGCATTAATACACAACCGTGGCCATGCTTTGAGGCGTCACAATATATCACAAAATCATCATTCCCTTCAGGCAATGACAATATAGGTGCCGTAGTTAACTTTTTCTTCAACAATTGAAACGCTTTCTCCTGCTCATCCTTCCATTCAAATTTCTTCCCTTTATGCGTTAATGCAGCCAAGGGTTTTGCTATTTTGGAAAAATCTTGGATGAACCTTCTATAGTAACCAGCCAGTCCTAAAAATCGGCGTATATGCTTCGGAGTTTTCGGGGTTTCCCACTTTTTAACAGTTTCAATCTTCGCCGGATCCACCTGAATATCTTCTTTGTTCACTATGTGACCGAGGAATTGAACTTCTTCCAACCAAAATGTACACTTTGAAAATTTAGCGTACTGTTTTTCTTTCCTCAACAACTCTAGCACTTTTCTCAAATGTTCTTCGTGCTCTTGATCATTCTTTGAGTAAATAAGTATGTCATCGATGAAAATAATGACAAACTTGTCAAGGTATGGTCCACACACTCAGTTCATGAGGTCCATGAACACAACTTGTGATGACCCGGGAATTTCTGACCAAATTTAAACTTAATCTTATAATGATTCTGACACGATAAGCAAAGTCTGTAATGTTGAGTCTCAAAACTTGTAAATTCATTTAACCTTTGACCATTTACGGCGATTCACGAACATTTGTGTGTAAATAAAAATGTAAATATATATGAATTCTAAACAAGTAATGTTACATATATTGTAATTTATAAATATGAAATATTATAAAAAAAAAGAATATAATTAATAACTAGTAATAAATCACAAGTTTGAATAAAATTATTGTATTATAAATAATATCATCATTTTCATTACTACTATTAATATTAATATTAACATTTGTAATACTAATATTATCATTTATAATATAAAATATACATAGATATATGAAAATTTAATACATGAAACTTGTTATATCTTTTATAATATTTGTATTATTATTAGATATTATTATCCTTAAGAATCATTATGATTATGATTTTTCTATTATAATTATTAATAGTAATTTTTTTTATATTTATTATCATTATAAACCTTATTACTAATAAACATGTATTATTACTATTGTAAGTGTTATTACTATTATTATGGTAACTACTATTATTAATATTAATAATTTCATTAATATATTTATCAATGATTAATATTACTTATTAATTATAAATAATAAAAATTGATATATAAAAGTCTGATCATGGTGTAATCAGTTAGATATGATATCCCATCACTTTATGCTTTCTCTATTTTTTTTCTTCTTCATTTTGTTTCTTTCTAAATCCTGTCTGGGATCCGATACGCGTCCATTTCGTGAAATAATTAAGATCAAATGTGTACAGCATCACTCTCTCAAACATATTATATATAATTACATTTGCAAATTGAATTAAATCAAGAAACCAAAACACACCCTCTGTTCTTGAGTTCGTTTTACCAAAAATTCAATTAGAACGAATTTTCAAAATGTACAAATGCAATTGTGTTATAAATCCCTTATTCAAACTGTATGTAAGTTTTCAAGCTCCAATTTCATCTATTGAATTCGAATTTCAAGGTCAAACATTTAGTTCAAAAAGTCAACAGATTTGTTCATAATAAAATTCGAGTTTGTTTTTATGTTTTAGGATCAATTGAAGATCCAGAAAGTTTTTAGGTATGTTTTACTACCAAATTCATGTTATAAATTTTGTCCAAAACAGTCTCGAATTCGATATTTGATTTTGAGTTCATGTTCTTAAACTTTGAAAACGTAAAAACTCGAATTCGAATTTCATTTAAAGTTTCATAAATGTAGTTGTGTTAGGATTACTATAAACGATCTTTTTGAAAAACTAAAGATTTCAACTCTTAAAATCAAGTGAGAATTTGAGAGTCAAAGCTTTGGTTTTAAAAAAGTCAAAATTTGTTCTTCAATCAAATTCGGGTACTAGTTAATATTTTTGGGTTAATTGATGATTCAAGTACATTTTACTAATGATTTAAAAGATATTTCATTTAGACATCAAAGTCTCAAAATGTCTTCAACTAGAAATCATATTTTTTTTTACAATCGTGATATGGCAACAGGCCTCTTTTACTTTTCTTTTTTATTTTTTATTTTTTAATTTTTTTTAATTTTTATTTTTTTGTCAATCCAGTTTATCACTAAGATATGTTATTACGATGGATATTAGATCCTAAAATTTAGTAGTAAATTCATTTTTTTAAAGTTTGATTTTTGGGTCGATCTTAATTTTTATAAGAAGAGGATGAAGTAGAAAACAGGAGGAAATATATACATATTATAGAAGGGGATTTAATTTCAGAAAAATACAAATGGAGCCATGGTTAAGGAGTATTGTGTCTAAACAAGAGGTCATGTGTTCAATCCTGGTCTCCTCCATTTCCCCCCCCCTATTTAACCAAACAGACTCAAGTCAAGCCCATTGGATTTAATTAAGTTATTTCATTGGGCCGAGAATTTCAATTAGGATTACGATTGGGCCGTGAACTAGCTTATGTAATTGGGCCGCCATATTTAATCTGTTGGGCTGTCATGTTCCTGATGGGCCAAGACAAATTACGGTTTATATAGATTAAAACAGGAATTTAGATAGAAATAACAAAACAGCTCGATGGTTAAGTGTGTTGACGGGGAAGCGGGAGGTTGCAGGTTCGAGTCTCGGCTTTGGCAAGTTATTTCTCTTTAAACTTTAAGAGGTAGTTTTCAACACCAAATGTTTTATTATTATTATTATTATTATTATTATTACTATTATTATTGTTGTTATTATTATTGTTGTTATTATTATGATTATTATTGTTATTATTATTAGAATTACTAGTATTATCCTTAATTATTATTATTCTAACTATGATTATGATTATGAATTAAATATTGAAGTATTAGGGATATATCTTTATGACTATATGAAAGTAAATTTAACATAAGTATGAATAAATCTATTGTACAAAATAAAAATAAGTATAGTAAAAGTTAGTTTTATGAAAACGAATAGTATATTAAAAATGACTGACAATTTTAATTAAGTTATAAGTGACAAAGATAAAAATATAAATATATGTATGTAACTCAAGTATCATTATTATAATTATTATGATTATCATTATTAATATCATTATTAACATTATTATTATTATTATTACTTTCATCATTATTATAGAAGTACCAACATTATTACTAATATTAGTATTATCATAATTATTAACTACAAACAAGTAATCCTTATATATAAAATATATTTAACTTAACTCTATATTAACAATTATATATATATATATATATATATATATATATATATAATGAAAGTATATAAATAATGAAACTTATAATTTATTAAATATATAAATTACATCACTAATAATATATATATTTATTCGATTACGATTATATGTATTAATGAATATACAAATGATATAGGTTCGTGAATCCGAGGCCAACCCTGCATTGTTCTGTTGTTCAATATAGTCATATGTATTTTTACTACAAAATACATTAGGTGAGTTTCATTAATCCCTTTTTAAATGCTTTTGCAATATATATTTTTGAGACTGAGAATGCATGCGCTGTTTTTTATAAATGTTTTACGAAATGGACACAAGTGTTTGAAACTACATTATATGATTGAATGATCGAAATCGAATATGCCCCTTTTTATATAGTCTGGTAATCTAAGAATTAGGGAACAGAAACCCTAATTGACGCGAACTCTAAAGATAGATCTATCGGGCCCAACAAGCCCCATCCAAAGTACCGGATGCTTTAGTACTTCGGAATTTATATCATGTCCGAAGGAGGATCCCCGAATGATGGGGATATTCTTATATGCATCTTGTGAATGTCGGTTACCAGGTGTTCAATCCATATGAATGATATTTTTGTCTCTATGCATGGGACGTATGTTTATGAGAAATGAAAATATGAAATCTTGTGGTCTATTAAAAATTATGAAATGATTATTTATGTTAAACTAATGAACTCACCAACCTTTTGGTTGACACTTTAAAGCATGTTTATTCTCAGGTACGAAAGAAATCTTCTGCTGTGCATTTGCTCATTTTAGGGATATTACTTGGAGTCATTCATGACATGTTTCAAAAGACGTTGCATTCGAGTCGTTGAGTTCATCAAGATTATTATTAAGTCAATTATAGTAAGATATATTATGAAATGGTATGCATGTCATCAATCGTTGATGTAATGAAAGATTGTCTTTTCAAAAATGAATGCAATGTTTGTAAAATGTATCATATAGAGGTCAAGTACCTCGCTATGTAATCAATTGTTGTAAATCGTTTATAATCGATGTGGACTTTGTCCGGATGGATTAGGACGGGTCCTTTCAGTTGCTATCAGAGCGATGGTCTTAGCGAACCAGGTCTGTATTAGTGTGTCTAACTGATAAGTCGTTAGGATGCATTAGAAAGTCTGGACTTCGACCGTGTTTGCATGTCAAAAGTTTTGCTTATCATTTTTGTCGGAAATCATCTGTTTATCATCCTTGGTAAATCATCTGCTTATCATTCTTAGTCTAGACACATCTTACTGCATTGATTGCATGAATAGTGTATAGATAAAATTCATGTCTTAGCGTATCTGCTACTTCATATCTTAGCGTATTCGTTACTGTAACTTTGTCTGACAACTTTCGTAGATTCCTCCGTAACTTATGGGATTTTAGTATTATATATGCATATGTAAATTATGTATTGCAGGGTACTAATCTACATCCTATAATCTATTTCTTATCGAAAATCCTCCATCTGATCGTACGAGATGAATCCTGCAACCAGTTCGAGTCCCTCAGATTCCGATAGCTATTCCGATAGTTATTTCGACAGCTATTCCGACATAGATGTTCACCTAAGCTCCGAAAACAGTGTCATCAGCATGAATCAACCAATCAGCCATTATCAATTCATCTGATGGGTTCGTAGTCGACTTAATTAATGGAAACGCGCAAAATGCAATCCCTTCCACCAACCGAATTCACCTCTTGACAATGAACCTGAAGCGTTTACCGGCGAACCTGTTCGAGACACCATTTTCAGTCTTATTTCTAGGGTAACTCGACAAGATTATATTCTATCCACAATTCTGAACTTTATTCATCCACTCATTCTGACCGACAATCATCCTGGGGTAATCGAAGAAGTCAACGAGCTTCGCGCTCGAGTAATCAATTTGGAGAACATGGTGCAAAATGTACCAGCTTCAGAAACATCACCGGTACCAACAGTACATCAATAACAGCACCAGTACCATCAACAATCCATGCTTCAATATCATGATCTATACTTTGAGTATGATCTTCGTTCTACGTATCGTTCTACCTCATTTATTTTCGTTCGACATGGCGAATATGTAATCTCTAAAGTTTTAGAGATTATTTATTCTAGTTCCAACCGAAAAGCAAATGAGTTTAATATCATATTAACTCATTAAATCCATGAATACATCTGAAGAAAATATATATGTATATATGTTTTCATAAAGATTGTAATTAAAAATTCTCTTGTACAAACTGTTACTGGTGAAAATATTTTAACGGGTAGGTAATACCCGAGGAATATTTAAATTTCACATTAATAAGTTATATTGTGCGTTCTTCGAATCCGTTTCAACAGTCATTTACTATCCTACTTACATACACAGATATACGTATCCATTCACCGCAGAATAATCAATTTCATATTTGGATTTTGACCTATCAGAATTCAACAAGTGGCATAATGAAGAAATAATGGACACAATAAAAATTGATTAGAAACAGACTATTTAACAATATTAAATTTTATTAAGAAACCACGCTAACAAAATCATAGCTAACTGTTCCTAGCTAACTGTTAATTCCGTATTACATTTTATTTTATCGTAATTTAATTATCGTAATTTTAATTATCGTCATTTAAATTCTGTTATTTACTTTACGCATTTTATTTATCGTCATTTAATTTTTGTATTTATTTTACGCACTTTAAATATCGAGACACGTATACAAGGTTTTGACATATCATATCGATGCATCTATATATATTATTTAGAATCACCATAGACACTCTATATGCAGTAATGATCGAGTTCTCTATACAGGGTTGAGGTTGATTCTCAGATAATATATATACTTTGAGTTGTGATCGAGTCTGAGACGTATACGGGTCACGATACGTATTAATTAATTCGAATATTATATAGTAACTTATATATGAATTATTATTTGTACACTGCTAACTGTGGGCTATCAACATTGGACAATTAAAATAAATTAAAATATTAATTATAACATATGAAACTAAATAATTCTTCAAGTTACCACTTGATATCGTCTTAAACCTCATTTGTATCTTGATAATTACAATCTGCGATTCAAACCTTTCATAATTCTTGAAAACACTTCAATCGATAGGATGAACCAACTGCACTCCATCTACGGAAGAAGAAAGATTGATGCATATAGTTATGCACCTGAAAACACTCGGAACCTGAGTAAAAGTTTAACACGTATCTGTGCTGACTCCTTGACGTTGTTATTACCGAAAGTAACTTTACAATCTCTCTTCAAATTAGCAAATTTTGTCACAGCTCCAACAAGTCAACTTCGACTTTTCAGTTGGATTGACCTTATTATAAACTCGATATATATACGATTACCCTTTTGATACCGGAGAAACCTTTTATATTCCATCATATTTCCAGCAGACGTACCAGCAACCTCGTCGTTCCTTGGTTTAAATCTCTCCGACAAATCACTAAACTTATCTATTGAAGTCTCATCATGTACTCATCCGCACCTTGTAACGAGAATTGCCGTACCAAATACCGAGAATCAGCAATCAGTATTTTGAAATCTCGCAGCATGTCTATATCAACAGTTATACGTAAACGTATAACATTTATCTCTTAGAATTATGATCTTCCATTCTGAAATTTTAAAAAGGCACCCGGTTTACGAATCGATACTCTGAATGTTGGAAAAAGCTCAGAAACGTTGGAACTGGAAAACGGATAAAGTTAACCATGAAGGAGACCAAGGACAAATACAAGGACAATACCCTATATTCAAAGAATCCAGATAATTCTAGATCCGTTGAAATCTTTAGAGAATATTTTACTCCGAAGTCATCTTGCGGAAAATCTTTCTCCATCTATCATCGAACTTAGAAATTCCAAAATATCATCATCAATATCTTCGATATTTCAGAGGATATTTCCATAAATATTCTCGTCCGAAATTATATACCTCCTCGCGCTTCCTGTGTATCATTATATTGAAAACATTCAATAGAAAATTTAGTACCGAAAAGCAGATTATGCGAAACTAGGAAGAAAGCCGTGGACAAATCACAAAGAATAAGTTTGACTTCAAAGAATCCAAATGATTCAATGTCTACTAAAGTCTTTAGTGAATATCTTGCTCCTTACTCTAAACCCTTGCAGATAATAGTTTCTATCATCCTCTGATCTTAGATATCCCGAGATATTATGGAATCTTTCATTATAAATATCCTCCATATTTTTGGAGATATTTTTATAACTATTCTTATCTGAAATCATTTATCTCTTCGCGCTATCAGTGTTACATCATATAGAAATTGTTAGTTTCTATATTCTGTAAACTTTCGAGCTTAAAATATGAATGTTATTGAAGTAATGTTGGGAACTGAAGCATGGGTTAGTATAATATAATGACACTTGATCAACGTGATTATATTACAGTAAGTCATGCTGAGTTCTAATGGGACATGATAGTACACAGTAGATCATACCACCATCTTGTGTCATGTTACATAACTCTTTCATTCTAATTAACTTCAGAACCTATCAAGAAAGTATATTCTTGATAGCTCTATTCTCAATGATTCTGGTAATTTTACGAATCAAATCGTGCTATTACGTTCTTTCTTGATTATAACATTAAATTCATTCGAAACTCCATACTTACAAATTCCAGACCATTACTCATTTTACTAGAGATGGAGAGGAGATTAAAAAGACGAAGAGCTCCGAAACATAAAGGAAGATATAAAACTCGACAACAACACTGAAATTACAATAATTAAAAATTAAAACATCACGACAATTAAAAATTAAAAGATTACAATCAAACTACTCGTTGTCTTCAATTGTCATCTGCAAAGTAGCGTTCACCAGTCATTTCACCATCCGTGAGGTACTCTGGAGACATCGGTATTTCTCTTGATGCCTCAACTGCTGCTTCAACTGATTCATCGAGGTAACGATAACCCAACTTCTCTTCATCTTCAAGAACCGCATACAAAGAAATGTGTTCACCGCGATCTTCAATGGTATCTTTTATAAAGTACCATTGATCATCGGTACACAGAAAAATTGCCCTACAATCCGCATCATAATCGTCTCTATAAAAGAACACAGACGTGAATTCACACGGAACTTTTTCCTTCAGAAAGGATAGCAAATCTTGTAAACCAACATCACGAATGTCGATATCTTCAAACGAAATACTGTCGCCCCACTCATATTCCTTCATTTGATTACGGAAATCACCTCTGTAATGAACATCGAATGAAACAATCATTGGGGGAAGTGTTAACATTTTGCAGTTTGGGAGTGTTTGATCTTGATCTTAAGAAAGAAGGAAATATAAAAGAAATATATGTTTAAGTGTATAAAATGAAGTATATGGTTGGTGTTTTTATAGTGTAAAAGTGACCGTTGGGATAGCCGTTGAAAAATTTTTATTTTTATTTTTTTTATTTTATTTTACTAACGGCTAAAAATTTGGGCAAGTTTTTGGGCGAAGGTGGACGATGCCCGTTGGGACCTCTCTCATGATAGTTTCATTCGTGCTCTTCGGATAATCGAATTATTTTATCTGTATTATTCTGTAATGATGAAAACTCTATTTATCAGCTCATATTCGTCAAGAAAAACATATTTATTGTTAGCCATGACGACCTCACTTAAATTTCGGGACGAAATTTCTTTAACGGGTAGGTACTGTGATGACCCGGGAATTTCCGACCAAATTTAAACTTAATCTTATAATGATTCTGACACGATAAGCAAAGTCTGTAATGTTGAGTCTCAAAACTTGTAAATTCATTTAACCGTTGACCATTTACGGCGATTCACGAACATTTGTGTGTAAATAAAAATGTAAATATATATGAATTCTAAACAAGTAATGTTACATATATTGTAATTTATAAATATGAAATATTAAAAAAAAGAATATAATTAATAAATAGTAATAAATCACAAGTTTGAATAAAATTATTGTATTATTAATAATATCATCATTTTCATTACTACTATTAATATTAATATTAACATTTGTAATACTAATATTATTATTTATAATATAAAATATACATAGATATATGAAAATTTAATACATGAAACTTGTTATATCTTTTATAATATTTGTATCATTATTAGATATTATTATCCTTAAGAATCATTATGATTATGATTTTTCTATTATAATTATTAATAGTAATTTTTTTTATATTTATTATCATTATAAACCTTATTACTAATAAACATGTATTATTACTATTGTAAGTGTTATTACTATTATTATGGTAACTACTATTATTAATATTAATAATTCATTAATATATTTATCAATGATTAATATTACTTATTAATTATAAATAATAAAAATTGATATATAAAAGTCTGATCATGGTGTAATCAGTTAGATATGATATCCCATCACTTTATGCTTTCTCTATTTTTTTTCTTCTTCATTTTGTTTCTGTCTAAATCCCGTCTGGGATCCGATGCGCGTCCATTTCATGAAATAATTAAGATCAAATGTGTACAGTATCACTCTCTCAAACATATTATATATAATTACATTTGCAAATTGAATTAAATCAAGAAACCAAAACACACCCTCTGTTCTTGAGTTCGTTTTACCAAAAATTCAATTAGAACGAATTTTCAAAATGTACAAATGCAATTATGTTATAAATCCCTTATTCAAACTGTATGTAAGTTTTCAAGCTCCAATTTCATCTATTGAATTCGAATTTCAAGGTCAAACATTTAGTTCAAAAAGTCAACAGATTTGTTCATAATAAAATTCGAGTTTGTTTTTATGTTTTAGGATCAATTGAAGATCCAGAAAGTTTTTAGGTATGTTTTACTACTAAATTCATGTTATAAATTTTGTCCAAAACAGTCTCGAATTCGATATTTGATTTTGAGTTCATGTTCTTGAACTTTGAAAACGTAAAAACTCGAATTCGAATTTCATTTAAAGTTTCATAAATGTAGTTGTGTTAGGATTACTATAAACGATCTTTTTGAAAAACTAAAGATTTCAACTCTTAAAATCAAGTTAGAATTTGAGAGTCAAAGCTTTGGTTTTAAAAAAAGTCAAAATTTGTTCTTCAATCAAATTCGGGTTCTAGTTAATATTTTTGGGTTAATTGATGATTCAAGTACATTTTACTAATGATTTAAAAGATATTTCATTTAGACATCAAAGTCTCAAAATGTCTTCAACTAGAAATCATATTTTTTTTTTTACAATCGTGATATGGCAACAGGCCTCTTTTACTTATTTTTTTTATTTTTTATTTTTTTTTATTTTTATTTTTTTGTCAATCCAGTTTATCACTAAGATATGTTATTACGATGGATATTAGATCCTAAAATTTAGTAGTAAATTCATTTTTTTAAAGTTTGATTTTTGGGTCGATCTTAATTTTTATAAGAAGAGGATGAAGTAGAAAACAGGAGGAAATATATACATATTATAGAAGGGGATTTAATTTCAGAAAAATACAAATGGAGCCATGGTTAAGGAGTATTGTGTCTAAACAAGAGGTCATGTGTTCAATCCTGGTCTCCTCCATTTTTTCCCTATTTAACCAAACAGACTCAAGTCAAGCCCATTGGATTTAATTAAGTTATTTCATTGGGCCGAGAATTTCAATTAGGATTACAATTGGGCTGTGAACTAGCTTATGTAATTGGGCCGCCATATTTAATCTGTTGGGCTGTCATGTTCCTGATGGGCCAAGACAAATTACGGTTTATATAGATTAAAACAGGAATTTAGATAGAAATAACAAAACAGCTCGATGGTTAAGTGTGTTGACGGGGAAGCGGGAGGTTGCAGGTTCGAGTCTCGGCTTTGGCAAGTTATTTCTCTTTAAACTTTAAGAGGTAGTTTTCAACACCAAATGTTTTATTATTATTATTATTACTATTATTATTATTGTTGTTATTATTATTGTTGTTATTATTATGATTATTATTGTTATTATTATTAGAATTACTAGTATTATCCTTAAACATTATTATTCTAACTATGATTATGATTATGAATTAAATATTGAAGTATTAGGGATATATCTTTATGACTATATGAAAGTAAATTTAACATAAGTATGACTAAATCTATTGTACAAAATAAAAATAAGTATAGTAAAAGTTAGTTTTATGAAAACGAATAGTATATTAAAAATGACTGACAATTTTAATTAAGTTATAAGTGACAAAGATAAAAATATAAATATATGTATGTAACTCAAGTATCATTATTATAATTATTATGATTATCATTATTAATATCATTATTAACATTATTATTATTACTTTCATCATTATTATAGAAGTACCAACATTATTACTAATATTAGTATTATCATAATTATTAACTACAAACAAGTAATCCTTATATATAAAATATATTTAACTTAACTCTATATTAACAATTATATATATATATAATGAAAGTATATAAATAATAAAACTTATAATTTATTAAATATATAAATTACATCACTAATAATATATATATTTATTCGATTACGATTATATGTATTAATGAATATACAAATGATATAGGTTCGTGAATCCGAGGCCAACCCTTCATTGTTCTGTTGTTCAATATAGTCATATGTATTTTTACTACAAAATACATTAGGTGAGTTTCATTAATCCCTTTTTAAATGCTTTTGCAATATATATTTTTGGGACTGAGAATGCATGCGCTGTTTTTTATAAATGTTTTACGAAATGGACACAAGTGTTTGAAACTACATTATATGGTTGAATGATCAAAATCGAATATGCCCCTTTTTATATAGTCTGGTAATCTAAGAATTAGGGAACAAAAACCCTAATTGACGCGAACTCTAAAGATAGATCTATCGGGCCCAACAAGCCCCATCCAAAGTACCGGATGCTTTATACTTCGAAATTTATATCATGTCCGAAGGAGGATCCCCGAATGATGGGGATATTCTTATATGCATCTTGTGAATGTCGGTTACCAGGTGTTCAATCCATATGAATGATATTTTTGTCTCTATGCATGGGACGTATGTTTATGAGAAATGAAAATATGAAATCTTGTGGTCTATTAAAAATTATGAAATGATTATTTATGTTAAACTAATGAACTCACCAACCTTTTGGTTGACACTTTAAAGCATGTTTATTTTCAGGTACGAAAGAAATCTTCCGCTGTGCATTTGCTCATTTTAGGGATATTACTTGGAGTCATTCATGACATGTTTTAAAAGACGTTGCATTCGAGTCGTTGAGTTCATCAAGATTATTATTAAGTCAATTATAGTAAGATATATTATGAAATGGTATGCATGTCGTCAACCGTTGATGTAATGAAAGATTGTCTTTTCAAAAATGAATGCAATGTTTGTAAAATGTATCATATAGAGGTCAAGTACCTCGCGATGTAATCAACTGTTGTAAATCGTTTATAATCGATGTGGACTTTGTCCGGATGGATTAGGACGGGTCCTTTCACAGTGGGTGCGTTAGTCAACCCAAACGGCATAACCATAAACTCGTAATAACCGTAACGCGTTCTAAAAGCAGTCTTTGGAATATCATCCTCCTTCACCCGCATTTGATGATACCCAGATCGTAAATCAATCTTCGAATAAACTGACAAGCCTTGTAGTTGATCAAATAAGTCGTCGATTCTCAGTAGTGGATAACGGTTCTTGATGGTAAGTTTGTTCAACTCTCGGTAGTCGATACACAACCTGAATATACAATCCTTCTTTTTGACAAACAAAACAGGAGCTCCCCATGGTGATGTACTTGGTCGTATGAAACCACGTTCTAAAAGTTCTTGTAGTTGGCTTTGGAGTTCCTTCATTTCACTGGGTGCGAGTCTGTATGGAGCACGAGCTATTGGTGCAGCTCCTGGTACAAGGTCTATTTGAAATTCAATAGATCGGTGTGGAGGTAGTCCCGGTAATTCTTTTGAAAATACATCGGGAAATTCTTTTGCGACGGGAACATCATTGATGTTCTTTTCTTCGGAATTGACTTTCTCGACGTGTGCTAGAACAGCATAGCAACCTTTTCTTATTAGCTTTTGCGCCTTCAAATTACTAATAAGATTTAGCTTCGCGTTGCTCTTTTCTCCGTACACCATTAAGGGTTTTCCTTCTTCTCGTACAATGCGAATTGCATTTTTGTAACATACGATCTCCGCTCTCTCCTTTTTCAACCAGTCCATGCCAATTATCACATCAAAACTCCCTAACTCTACTGGTATCAAATCAATCTTAAACGTTTCGCTAACAAGTTTAATTTTTCGATTCCGACATATTTTATCTGCCGAAATTAATTTACCGTTTGCTAATTCGAGTAAAAATTTGTTATTCATAGGCGTCAATGGACCATTTAATTTAGCACAAAAATCTCTACTCATATAGCTTCTATCCGCACCCGAATCAAATAAAACATAAGCATGTTTTTCATCGATAAGAAACGTACCCGTAACAAGCTCCGGGTCTTCCTGCGCTTCTTCTCCATTAATGTTAAAAACTCTCTCACGGCTTTGCCCATTATTGTGATGACCCGGAAATTTCTGACCAAATTTAAACTTAATCTTTATATTATTTCGACATGATAAGCGAAGTCGGTTAAGTTGAGTCTCAAAAACTTTGAACTGTTTCATATATGCAATTACCCATCGACTGTTCTCGACGATTCGCGAACAACTATTTGTAAATAGATACATATATATTTAAATATAAAAATATATATAATAATTTGAAAAAATAATTGGAAATAATATACACTTAATTATTAGAAATAAATAAGCAAAATAATATAAGAAATAATAAAATTAATTATTAAAATAAATTTATGTATATATAAATAAAGTATATTGAACAAAGTATATATAGTTTCGAATTTATTTTGTAATTGTCAGTAACACTCAATCGCCATTCGATGGATAGTAAACAAGTTAAATTCAAACTTATAGGATTTTAAAATGAACGGTGATCCGAAAATGAGTTCTATAAATTTTAGGCTTACTAAAAATGTATTTTGGATCTAGTTATTAAATTTTAACACTTTTTATATTTTACCAAGAATTGAGAGGGACAGTTAATGTAATTTTTGTTTAATAGTTAATGACTGAATTTTATACCATAATGACTGAAATAAATAAAGAAAGTTAATTTAAAAATTTGAGAATTTTCTGAAGACTTTTATCCGCCACTGATTTCAAATAGTGCACGATACACAGTCCGTGAAAAACTATCGGTAGGAAAATATCAAGGAAGTAGCTGTCTCCTTTTAAAAAGAAAAAAGTGAGATTTTGAAATCTCTTTTTCTTTCTTGTTCGTTTGCTAATCTCATACAATTATAGATGATAATTGAATTGAACTTACTATATTGGATTACTGCATAAACACGTTTACTTTATGTTATGATTATTATATATATATGTTTATATTATATAAACACGATAGATTCAATCATCAAACAACTTAAGGAAACTTTCTACTAGTGCTCACTGTTTTCTTTTTGTTTTGTTTCCACTGACCATAACATATCTCATGTATCTAGTCTCTATATATGATATACACATATACATATGCATTTAGAGGAAAAGCACATCCAAGTTATTACCTTCTTTCGACAACCATCCACCAACACCCTCCAAACTTCACCACCGCCACCCTCATCCATCACATACAACCGCCACCACCTTCGTTTTACTATCACCACCATAACTAAACCACCATCAAAATAAACGGGTTACTCGTTACTATTGTGCTCCCCACGTTGTTAATATTCGAACACCCAGAACAACAGCTACGGCTATTACTATATATCTTTTATGTTAACCCGAAACCGAGAACCACTTTCTCTTTCCCTCTCTTCATCTACAAAACCCACTTCCGTTTTTGAGTACCATCAACCATCTTCGTGAACCTTCCGTCACCACTGTAACGACCCGTCAAAATCGCTATTGACGCAGCACGTTAATCATTGATTTCACAGTGAGGTTTTGACCTCTATATGATACGTTTTGATAAAATATTGCATTCATTAAAATAAGTGACTTTCTAAACATAGAAAGTTATAAACATGTGGGCGAGTGCTTAGGTATAAGCAAAACCCCAAAATACATAAGTCTTTAATTTACAGGTTGACTTCACAGTCCAATTATTTATTACACAACGCAGTTTTATTTTGAATGCAATAAACTTTGTACAAAGCATGAGAGACTTCATGCAGGCAACAAGCACATCACAGTGGAAGCATTCTAAGGACCTGAAAATAAAACATGCTAAAAAGTCAACACGAATGTTGGTGAGTTATAGGTTTAATTGCTCGAGTCATAAACATATGTAAAGATAGACCACAAGATTTCATCAAAAGTTTATCAATAGATTCTACGTAACAGAGCACCCTGGTAACTAAACTTAACGCTATAGTGATAATTACCCCATTCGTTTTAATACACGCAAACCAACGTGTCTTAAACTCAAATAACATACGTCCGTTAAAAGGCTAGCGCTCTAGCTCGGACGGGGATGTCAAGCCCTATGGATCCATATACAATTATTCGCGCCCACCAGTCCATATCCTATGTACTGGCAGCTACTAGTTACCAAAGCTAAGGGATTTACGGTTTAACTCAGTGTAGAATTTAGTATGTACTTGTATCTTATTGCGTTTAAAATAAATTGCATGTATTCTCAGCCCAAAAATATTTAAAGTATTTAAAAAGGGATCTATAACTCACGGTTCAATATTGAGACTCAATATTGTAAGCAAATTGCGTAGACGTAATGATGGTAGACGATTGTATAGTTGGCCTTGGATTCAAGAACAATACCCCAAACAATACCCAATATTTCCTTAGCTTAAAGCGGTTTGAAACCCGAATTAAAACACCCTCGTATATATCTTATTATTATTAAACTTAAATTTAAAATTATAATTATAATAAAAATATAAATATTGATTGAAAAAAAAATAAAGTGTATATATATCGTCGAACAAACTGGCCTTTTATAGGCACATTTCCTGATTTTTATCCCCATGCGATCGCATGGGTTTTCAGTGTTTTTGCCATGCGATCGCATGGCCGCTGAAGCCCTTTTGTTTGCTAGTTTGTCGACATCAAATAGTGTTTACTGTAGCCCATGCGATCGCATGGGTTTTCAGTATTTTTGCCATGCGATCGCATGGCCGCCTTATCCGTTTTTGTTTGCTAGTTCGTCGACATCAAATAGTGTTTACTGTAGCAAATAGTGTTTTACTGTAGCAAATAGTGTTTACTGTAGCAAATAGTGTTTTACTGTAGCAAAGTAATTTTTACTGTAGCAAATAGGGTTTTACTGTAGGAAAGTCGTTTTTACTTGTACATATATATATATACATACATATAATTGTTCATGAATCGTCGAGAGTAGTCAAAGGTAATTGTATATATGAAACAGTTCTAAAATTTTGAGACTCAATCTAACAGACTTTGTTTAACGTGTTAAAATAATAAATCGTATAGAGAATTGGTTTAAATAAGTCAAAAATTTTCGGGTCATCACAGTACCTCCCCGTTAAAGAAAATTTCGTCCCGAAATTTTGAGTAGTACCTGTTTTATGAGCGATATTAGTGAATAAATGTGGATACTTTTGCTTCATTTGATCTTCACGTTCCCAAGTAAACTCGGGTCCTCGTCTAGCGTTCCAACGAACTCTAACTATCGGTATTTTGCTTTGTTTTAATTGTTTGACCTCACGGTCCATGATTTCAACAGGTTCTTCGACAAAATAGAGTTTATCATTGATTCGTATTTCGTCAAGAGGAATTACGACATCCTCTTCAGCTAAACATTTCTTCAAATTTGACACGTGAAATGTGTCGTGAACACTACTAAGTTCTTGCGGTAGCTTTAATCGATAAGCAACTGCTCCAATTCTTTCGGTGATTTCAAAGGGTCCTACGTACCTAGGACTTAACTTTCCTCGTTTACCGAATCGTACTACGCCTTTCCAGGGTGACACTTTCAACATGACTTTGTCGCCCACTTGAAATTCTAGCGGTTTTCTTCTTACATCAGCATAACTCTTTTGGCGACTCATGGCCGTTTTCAATCGCTGTTGTATTTGAATGATCTTTTCGGTGGTTTCATGAATAATTTCTGGTCCAGTAAGTTGTCTTTCTCCTACTTCACTCCAACAGATAGGAGATCTGCACTTTTTTCCGTAAAGTGCTTCAAATGGCGCTGCGTTGATGCTCGTATGATAGCTGTTATTGTATGAAAATTCTACCAACGGTAAGTGTCGATCCCAACTGGTTCCAAAGTCAATCGCGCATGCCCATAACATGTCTTCCAATGTTGGTATTGTTCTTTCACTTTGACCATCTGTCTGTGGGTGATAAGCGGTGCTCATATCTAATCGAGTTCCCAATGCTTTTTGTAATGACTGCCAGAAAGGTGATGTGAATCGGGTGTCGCGATCAGATATGATAGAGATGGGTACACCATGCCTGGAAACTACTTCCTTCAAATAAAGGCGTGCTAATTTCTCCATACTGTCTGTCTCCTTTATTGGTAGAAAGTGAGCTGATTTAGTTAGATGATCAACTATCACCCAAATAGTATCATGACTACTTGCAGTCCTTGGCAATTTCGTAATGAAATCCATGGTTATTCTTTCCCATTTCCACTGCAGAATTTCTGGTTGTTGCAGTAATCCTGACGGCTTTTGGTGCTCAGCTTTGACCTTTGCACACGTTAAACATTTGCTTACATAAGTAGCAATTTCTGTTTTCATATTAGGCCACCAATAAAACTTCTTGAGATCGTGGTACATTTTTCCGTTTCCTGGGTGAATTGAGTACCTCGTTTTGTGTGCTTCATCCAGTACTAGTTGCCTTAGGTTACCATGTTTTGGTACCCATATCCTACCAGCAAAATACAGGGTTCCATCGGCTTTTTCTTCAAGTTGTTTTTCTAACCCTTTGCTTATTTCGCCTTTTTTGTTTTCTTCTTTTAAAGCTTCTAACTGTGCTGCTTGAATTTGCTTTGTGAGATCAGTCCGAATTGTAATATTCAATGCTCGGACCCTAAGAGGTTTTACGATTTCTTTTCGACTTAGGGCATCAGCTACAACATTAGCCTTTCTGGGGTGGTAACGGATTTCACAATCGTAATCGTTTAACAACTCTACCCAGCGACGTTGCCTCATATTGAGTTGTTTTTGATCAAAAATATGCTGAAAACTCTTATGGTCGGTGTACACTGTACACTTGGTGCCATATAGATAGTGTCTCCATATTTTGAGTGCAAAAACTACTGCTCCAAGTTCTAAATCGTGCGTCGTATAGTTCTTGTAGTGACCCGAATTTTTCCATGTTTATATATATTAATTGAGATTGATATTTACATGATTAAATGTTTCCAACATGTTAAGCAATCAAACTTGTTAAGACTTGATTAATTGAAATATGTTTCATATAGACAATTGACCACCCAAGTTGACCGGTGATTCACGAACGTTAAAACTTGTAAAAACTATATGATGACATATATATGGATATATATATAGTTAACATGATACTATGATAAGTAAACATATCATTAAGTATATTAACAATGAACTACATATGTAAAAACAAGACTACTAACTTAATGATTTTTAAACGAGACATATATGTAACGATTATCGTTGTAAAGACATTTAATGTATATATATCATATTAAGAGATATTCATACATGATAATATCATGATAATATAATAATTTAAAATCTCATTTGATATTATAAACATTGGGTTAACAACATTTAACAAGATCGTTAACCTAAAGGTTTCAAAACAACACTTACATGTAACGACTAACGATGACTTAACGACTCAGTTAAAATGTATATACATGTAGTGTTTTAATATGTATTTATACACTTTTGAAAGACTTCAATACACTTATCAAAATACTTCTACTTAACAAAAATGCTTACAATTACATCCTCGTTCAGTTTCATCAACAATTCTACTTGTATGCACCCGTATTCGTACTCGTACAATACACAGCTTTTAGATGTATGTACTATTGATATATACACTCCAATGATCAGCTCTTAGCAGCCCATGTGAGTCACCTAACACATGTGGGAACCATCATTTGGCAACTAGCATGAAATATCTCATAAAATTACAAAAATATGAGTAATCATTCATGACTTATTTACATGAAAACAAAATTACATATCCTTTATATCTAATCCATACACCAACGACCAAAAACACCTACAAACACTTTCATTCTTCAATTTTATTCATCTAATTGATCTCTCTCAAGTTCTATCTTCAAGTTCTAAGTGTTCTTCATATATTCTACAAGTTCTAGTTACATAAAATCAAGAATACTTTCAAGTTTGCTAGCTCACATCCAATCTTGTAAGGTGATCATCCAACCTCAAGAAATATTTGTTTCTTACAGTCGGTTATCATTCTAATACAAGGTAATAATCATATTCAAACTTTGGTTCAATTTCTATAACTATAACAATCTTATTTCAAGTGATGATCTTACTTGAACTTGTTTTCGTGCCATGATTCTGCTTCAAGAACTTCGAGCCATCCAAGGATCCGTTGAAGCTAGATCCATTTTTCTCTTTTCCAGTAGGTTTATCCAAGGAACTTAAGGTAGTAATGAGGTTCATAACATCATTCGATTCATACATATAAAGCTATCTTATTCGAAGGTTTAAACTTGTAATCACTAGAACATAGTTTAGTTAATTCTAAACTTGTTCGCAAACAAAAGCTAATCCTTCTAACTTGACTTTTAAAATCAACTAAAAACATGTTCTATATCTATATGATATGCTAACTTAATGATTTAAAACCTGGAAACACGAAAAACACCGTAAAATCGGATTTACGCCGTCGTAGTAACACCGCGGGCTGTTTTGGGTTAGTTAATTAAAAACTAAGATAAACTTTGATTTAAAAGTTGTTATTCTGAGAAAATGATTTTTATTTTGAACATGAAACTATATCCAAAAATTATGGTTAAACTCAAAGTGGAAGTATGTTTTCTAAAATGGTCATCTAGACGTCGTTCTTTCGACTGAAATGACTACCTTTACAAAAACGGCTTGTAACTTATTTTTCCGACTATAAACCTATACTTTTTCTGTTTAGATTCATAAAATAGAGTTCAATATGAAACCATAGTAATTTGATTCACTCAAAACGGATTTAAAATGAAGAAGTTATGGGTAAAACAAGATTGGATAATTTTTCTCATTTTAGCTACGTGAAAATTGGTAACAAATCTATTCCAACCATAACTTAATCAACTTGTATTGTATATTATGTAATCTTGAGATACCATAGACACGTATACAATGTTTCGACCTATCATGTCGACACATCTATATATAGTTCGGAACAACCATAGACACTCTATATGTGAATGTTGGAGTTAGCTATACAGGGTTGAGGTTGATTCCAAAATATATATAGTTTGAGTTGTGATCAATACTGAGATACGTATACACTGGGTGGTGGATTGATTCAAGATAATATTTATCGATTTATTTCTGTACATCTAACTGTGGACAACTAGTTGTAGGTTACTAACGAGGAAAGCTGACTTAATAAACTTAAAACATCAAAATATATTAAAAGTGTTGTAAATATATTTTGAACATACTTTGATATATATGTATATATTGTTATAGGTTCGTGAATCAACCAGTAGCCAAGTCTTACTTCCCGACGAAGTAAAAATATGTGAAAGTGAGTTATAGTCCCACTTTTAAAATCTAATATTTTTGGGATGAGAATACATGCAGGTTTTATAAATGATTTACAAAATAGACACAAGTACGTGAAACTACATTCTATGGTTGAATTATCGAAATCGAATATGCCCCTTTTTATTAAATCTGGTAATCTAAGAATTAGGGAACAGACACCCTAATTGACGCGAATCCTAAAGATAGATCTATTGGGCCTAACAAACCCTATCCAAAGTACCGGATGCTTTAGTACTTCAAAATTTATTTCATATCCGAAGGGTGTCCCGGAATGATGGGGATATTCTTATATATGCATCTTGTTAATGTTGGTTACCAGGTGTTCACCATATGAATGATTTTTATCTCTATGTATGGGATGTGTATTGAAATATGAAATCTTGTGGTCTATTATTATGATTTGATATATATAGGTTAAACCTATAACTCACCAACATTTTTGTTGACGTTTTAAGCATGTTTATTCTCAGGTGATTATTAAGAGCTTCCGCTGTCGCATACTTAAATAAGGACGAGATTTGGAGTCCATGCTTGTATGATATTGTGTAAAAACTGCATTCAAGAAACTTATTTTGTTGTAACATATTTGTATTGTAAACCATTATGTAATGGTCGTGTGTAAACAGGATATTTTAGATTATCATTATTTGATAATCTACGTAAAGCTTTTTAAACCTTTATTGATGAAATAAAGGTTATGGTTTGTTTTAAAATGAATGCAGTCTTTGAAAAACGTCTCATATAGAGGTCAAAACCTCGCAACGAAATCAATTAATATGGAACGTTTTTAATCAATAAGAACGGGACATTTCAGTTAGTATCCGAGCGTTGGTCTTAGAGAACCAGAATTTTGCATTAGTATGTCTTATCGAGTTTGTTAGGATGCATTAGTGAGTCTGGACTTCGACCGTGTTTACTTGAAAAATGATTGCTTAACAAATTTTGTTGGAAACTATATATTTTTAACATGTGAATATTATGTGATATATTAATCTCTTAACGCGTTTGATATTATGTGATAGATGTCTACCTCTAGAACAAGTCCCATTGACTCACCTAATAATAATGAAGAGTCAAATGTAAATTGGAATGATTCGTGGACTGATTCACAAGTTCCCGAAGAGGAACCGGAAGAAGAGTCGGAACCGGAAGAAGAATCGGAACCGGAAGAAGAATCGGAACCGGATGAAGAAATAGAACCGGTGGGGGAAATAATAAAACGGTTAAGTAAAAGAAAATCCTCAACCAACCGACCAAGGTTAATTATGGTCAATGGTGTTTCCGCCAAGGAAGCAAAATATTGGGAGGATTACCAATTCTTCGATGAATCGGATTCCGACGAGAATTCCGATGATGTTATAGAAATTACCCCAACTGAATTTAAAAAGGCAAAAGAAAATAATAAGGGAAAGGGCATAAAAATAGAGAAATCTAATTCCAACCCCGATGAACTTTATATGTATTGTCAACCCCCGAAGTCCTTAAGTTGTAACAATGACCCGGGAACCTCTAAACCACCAGGTTTTTCTAAACCAATGTGGAAAACGACGGCTCGTATTAGGGGAACATCATATATCCCTAGAAACTTGGCAAAACGAACCAAAACCGAATAAGAAGAAACAAGCGAGTCGGAATAAGATAGTTGTATTCGTGTGGTGTAATATATGTAATATAGTGTGCTTATGCTTTATGATATATGTAAAAATTGCTTGTATTAATAAGTATTTTTTTTTATGAATCTAACTCTTGTCTATTTTACAGTATAAAAACACAAAATGGATAGACAACCCAATATTTTAAGAGACCTACCCGGAGACATGATTGATGAAATCTTGTCTAGAGTCGGTCAGAATTCTTCGGCACAACTATTTAAGGCTAGATCAGTTTGTAAGACATTCGAAGAACGTTCCAAGAATGCCTTGGTTTATAAAAGGCTTTCGTTCGAAAGATGGGGGATATCACATTGGGAAATCCATAAGTTACGATGTGTTTACTTTGACGCATATATTGCGGGGAACCCAAATGCTATTTTACGCAATGGGTTAAGAAATTATTTTGACTCAATATATCCGAATATTGGACTTCGTGATTTAGAAAAAGCGGCTAACATGCAACATAAAGAAGCATGTTATGCTTACGGATTAGTAATGTTCGCTTCTCACCAAAGTGAGAACAAGAACATCGGGCTACAACTATTAAACAAAACGTTTCCACAAGTGACGGAGTCGGTAATTGGGGTAAGAAATGAGGTTTTTAGATTGTTACGGGACTGTTGGACATTACGTAACCCTCGTCCCTTTGACGACATTACAACACGCTATCTTATCAATGGCCATAACGGTTATGTTCCACAAGACCAAGGATGGGAAGTAATCCTAATAAAACCAGAATGCATGACTTGTTTCTGGACGTATGAATTACGTGTCTTTATTGCCTTTGCTGAACGACTTGTGTACTAGCTAGAATTATCTTCACAACCATCTTGTATCAAATTTATTGTGTGCTATATTTCATGCTATATGTAAAATAAGCGGTATTGTAAGTTTGTAAAATATTGTGTAAAAGTTTGAACGCGAAATATTATTATAATCAGTTTTTCATATAGAATTGTAGTAGTTGAATTGTATATTAGCTACTAAGTATGAACTTAACGGGTAGGTACTACCCGAATTTAAACTTATAAAACGCTAATATGAAGAAAAAGCTTTTATAAATGAGTTCATATTATGCTACGAAATACTATTAACTACTCTTAATATTCTGTATGATTAACTTGTTCCATTTGACTATTTTGAAGGAAATGGCACCGACTACTCGACACACCGTGAATATGAATGAAGAGGAATTCCGTACTTTTCTAGCTTCAAACATAGCCGCAGTACAGGCTGCGCTACATACCAACAATAACCTTGGATCTAGCAGTACAGGAAATCGTGTAGGATGCACCTACAAAGAATTCACTGCCTGCAAACCTTTAGAATTTGATGGAACCGAAGGACCGATCGGATTGAAACGGTGGACCGAGAAGGTCGAATCGGTGTTTGCCATAAGTAAGTGTACTGAAGAGGACAAAGTGAAGTACGCTACGCATACCTTCACAGGTTCTGCGTTAACATGGTGGAATACCTATCTAGAGCAAGTGGGACAAGACGATGCGTACGCACTACCGTGGTCAGCATTCAAGCACTTGATGAACGAGAACTACCGTCCCAGAACTGAGGTCAATAAGCTCAAGACAGAACTTAGAGGGTTACGAACACAAGGATTTGATATTACCATGTACGAAAGACGATTCACAGAATTGTGCCTATTGTGTCCGGGAGCATTCGAAGATGAGGAAGAGAAGATCGACGCGTTTTTGAAAGGATTACCGGAAAGAATCCAAGAAGATATAAGTTCACACGAGCCCACCTCCATACAACAGGCATGTAGAATGGCTCACAAACTAGTGAACCAGACTGAAGAAAGAATTAAAGAACAGACTGCTGAAGAGGTCAATGTGAAGCAAGTCAAAAGAAAGTGGGAGGAAAACGGTGATAAGAATCACCAATACAACAACAACAGCAATTACAACAATAATCGCAACAATTATCCCAACAATCGCAACATCAATCGTAACTACAACAAATTGCCCAACAACAACAACAATAACAACAACAACAACAACAGCAACTACAACAATCATCCCAACAACAATAATAACCGCAACAACAACAACAATCAGAAGCAGCTATGCCAAAGGTGTGAAAAGTATCACTCGGGGTTCTGCACCAAATTTTGCAACAAGTGTAAAAGAAATGGTCATAGCGCGGCAAAGTGTGAGGTCTACGGACCAGGGGTTAATAGAACGAAAGGAACAAATGGTGTCGGAACGAGTAATGGCGGAGCAAGTAGTGTCGGAGCAAGTTATGCCAATGTAGTTTGTTATAAATGTGGAAAACCAGGCCACATTATTAGAAATTGCCCGAACCAGGAGAACACGAATGGACAAGGCCACGGAAGAGTTTTCAATATTAATGCGGCAGAGGCACAGGAAGACCCGGAGCTTGTTACGGGTACGTTTCTTATTGACAATAAATCTGCTTACGTTTTATTTGATTCGGGTGCGGATAGAAGCTATATGAGTAGAGATTTTTGTGCTAAATTAAGTTGTCCATTAACGCCTTTGGATAGTAAATTTTTACTCGAATTAGCAAATGGTAAATTAATTTCAGCAGATAATATATGTCGAAATCGAGAAATTAAACTGGTTAGCGAAACATTTAAGATTGATTTGATACCAGTAGAGTTACGGAGTTTTGATGTGATAATCGGTATGGACTGGTTAAAAGAAGTAAAAACAGAGATCGTTTGTTACAAAAATGCAATTCGCATTATACGAGAAAAAGGAAAACCCTTAATGGTGTACGGAGAAAAGGGCAACACGAAGCTACATCTTATTAGTAATTTGAAGGCACAAAAACTAATAAGAAAAGGTTGCTATACTGTTCTAGCACACGTCGACAAAATACAAACTGAAGAAAAGAGCATCAATGATGTTCCCATTGCAAAAGAATTTCCCGATGTATTTCCAAAAGAATTACCGGGATTACCCCCACATCGATCCGTTGAATTTCAAATAGATCTTGTACCAGGTGTAGTGACCCGAACTTTTCCATGTTTATATATATATTAATTGAGATTGATATTTACATGATTAAATGTTTCCAACATGTTAAGCAATCAAACTTGTTAAGACTTGATTAATTGAAATAGGTTTCATATAGACAATTGACCACCCAAGTTGACCGGTGATTCACGAACGTTAAAACTTGTAAAAACTATATGATGACATATATATGGATATATATATAGTTAACATGATATTATGATAAGTAAACATATCATTAAGTATATTAACAATGAACTACATATGTAAAAACAAGACTATTAACTTAATGATTTTTAAACGAGACATATATGTAACGATTATCGTTGTAAAGACATTTAATGTATATATATCATATTAAGAGATATTCATACATGATAATATCATGATAATATAATAATTTAAAATCTCATTTGATATTATAAACATTGGGTTAACAACATTTAACAAGATCGTTAACCTAAAGGTTTCAAAACAACACTTACATGTAACGACTAACGATGACTTAACGACTCAGTTAAAATGTATATACATGTAGTGTTTTAATATGTATTTATACACTTTTGAAAGACTTCAATACACTTATAAAAATACTTCTACTTAACAAAAATGCTTACAATTACATCCTCGTTCAGTTTCATCAACAATTCTACTCGTATGCACCCGTATTCGTACTCGTACAATACACAGCTTTTAGATGTATGTACTATTGGTATATACACTCCAATGATCAGCTCTTAGCAGCCCATGTGAGTCACCTAACACATGTGGGAACCATCATTTGGCAACTAGCATGAAATATCTCATAAAATTACAAAAATATGAGTAATCATTCATGACTTATTTACATGAAAACAAAATTACATATCCTTTATATCTAATCCATACACCAACGACCAAAAACACCTACAAACACTTTCATTCTTCAATTTTATTCATCTAATTTATCTCTCTCAAGTTCTATCTTCAAGTTCTAAGTGTTCTTCATATATTCTACAAGTTCTAGTTACATAAAATCAAGAATACTTTCAAGTTTGCTAGCTCACTTCCAATCTTGTAAGGTGATCATCCAACCTCAAGAAATCTTTGTTTCTTACAGTAGGTTATCATTCTAATACAAGGTAATAATCATATTCAAACTTTGGTTCAATTTCTATAACTATAACAATCTTATTTCAAGTGATGATCTTACTTGAACTTGTTTCCGTGTCATGATTTTGCTTCAAGAACTTCGAGCCATCCAAGGATCCATTGAAGCTAGATCCATTTTTCTCTTTTCCAGTAGGTTTATCCAAGGAACTTAAGGTAGTAATGATGTTCATAACATCATTCGATTCATACATATAAAGCTATCTTATTCGAAGGTTTAAACTTGTAATCACTAGAACATAGTTTAGTTAATTCTAAACTTGTTCGCAAACAAAAGTTAATCCTTCTAACTTGACTTTTAAAATCAACTAAACACATGTTCTATATCTATATGATATGCTAACTTAATGATTTAAAACCTGGAAACACGAAAAACACCGTAAAATCGGATTTACGCCGTCGTAGTAACACCGCGGGCTGTTTTGGGTTAGTTAATTAAAAACTATGATAAACTTTGATTTAAAAGTTGTTATTCTGAGAAAATTATTTTTATTATGAACATGAAACTATATCCAAAAATTATGGTTAAACTCAAAGTGGAAGTATGTTTTCTAAAATGGTCATCTAGACATCGTTCTTTCGACTGAAATGACTACCTTTACAAAAATGACTTGTAACTTATTTTTCCGACTATAAACCTATACTTTTCTGTTTAGATTCATAAAATAGAGTTCAATATGAAACCATAGCAATTTGAATCACTCAAAATGGATTTAAAATGAAGAAGTTATGGGTAAAATAAGATTGGATAATTTTTCTCATTTTAGCTACGTGAAAATTGGTAACAAATCTATTCCAACCATAACTTAATCAACTTGTATTGTATATTATGTAATCTTGAGATACCATAGACACGTATACAATGTTTCGACCTATCATGTCGACACATCTATATATATTTCGGAATAACCATAGACACTCTATATGTGAATGTTGGAGTTAGCTATACAGGGTTGAGGTTGATTCCAAAATATATATAGTTTGAGTTGTGATCAATACTGAGATACGTATACACTGGGTCGTGGATTGATTCAAGATAATATTTATCGATTTATTTCTGTACATCTAACTGTGGACAACTAGTTGTAGGTTACTAACGAGGACAGCTGACTTAATAAACTTAAAACATCAAAATATATTAAAAGTGTTGTAAATATATTTTGAACATACTTTGATATATATGTATATATTGTTATAGGTTCGTGAATCAACCAGTGGCCAAGTCTTACTTCCCGACGAAGTAAAAATCTGTGAAAGTGAGTTATAGTCCCACTTTTAAAATCTAATATTTTTGGGATGAGAATACATGCAGGTTTTATAAATGATTTACAAAATAGACACAAGTACGTGAAACTACATTCTATGGTTGAATTATCGAAATCGAATATGCCCCTTTTTATTAAGTCTGGTAATCTAAGAATTAGGGAACAGACACCCTAATTGACGCGAATCCTAAAGATAGATCTATCGGGCCCAACAAGCCCCATCCAAAGTACCGGATGCTTTAGTACTTCGAAATTTATATCATATCCGAAGGGTGTCCCGGAATGATGGGGATATTCTTATATATGCATCTTGTTAATGTCGGTTACCAGGTGTTCACCATATGAATGATTTTTATCTCTATGTATGGGATGTATATTGAAATATGAAATCTTGTGGTCTATTATTATGATTTGATATATATAGGTTAAACCTATAACTCACCAACATTTTTGTTGACGTTTTAAGCATATTTATTCTCAGGTGATTATTAAGAGCTTCCGCTATCGCATACTTAAATAAGGACGAGATTTGGAGTCCATGCTTGTATGATATTGTGTAAAAACTGCATTCAAGAAACTTATTTTGTTGTAACATATTTGTATTGTAAACCATTATGTAATGGTCGTGTGTAAACAGGATATTTTAGATTATCATTATTTGATAATCTACGTAAAGCTTTTTAAACCTTTATTGATGAAATAAAGGTTATGGTTTGTTTTAAAATGAATGCAGTCTTTGAAAAACGTCTCATATAGAGGTCAAAACCTCGCAACGAAATCAATTAATATGGAACGTTTTTAATCAATAAGAACGGGACATTTCACCAGGAGCTGCACCAATAGCTCGTGCTCCTTACAGACTCGCACCCAGCGAGATGAAAGAACTGCAAAGCCAATTACAAGAACTTTTAGAGCGTGGTTTCATTCGACCAAGAACATCACCGTGGGGAGCTCCTGTTTTGTTTGTCAAGAAGAAAGATGGTACATTCAGGTTGTGTATCGACTACCGAGAGTTGAACAAACTTACCATCAAGAACCGCTACCCACTACCGAGAATCGACGACTTATTTGATCAACTACAAGGCTCGTCTGTTTATTCAAAGATTGACTTACGTTCTGGGTATCATCAAATGCGGGTGAAAGAAGATGATATTCCAAAGACTGCTTTCAGAACACGTTACGGTCATTACGAGTTTATGGTCATGCCGTTTGGTTTAACTAATGCACCAGCTGTGTTCATGGACCTTATGAACCGAGTGTGTGGACCATACCTTGACAAGTTTGTCATTGTTTTCATTGATGACATACTTATTTTACTCAAAGAATGACCAAGAACACGGTGAACATTTGAGAAAGGTGTTAGAAGTATTGAGGAAGGAAGAATTGTACGCTAAGTTTTCAAAGTGTGCATTTTGGTTGGAAGGAGTTCAATTCCTCGGTCACATAGTGAACAAAGAAGGTATTAAGGTGGATCCGGCAAAGATAGAAACTGTTGAAAAGTGGGAAACCCCAAAAACTCCGAAACACATACGCCAGTTTTTAGGACTAGCTGGTTACTACAGAAGGTTCATCTAAGACTTTTCCAGAATAGCAAAACCCTTGACTGCATTAACGCATAAAGGAAAGAAATTTCAATGGAATGATGAACAAGAGAAAGCGTTTCAGTTATTGAAGAAAAAGCTAACTACGGAACCTATATTGTCATTGCCTGAAGGGAATGATGATTTTGTGATTTATTGTGACGCATCAAAGCAAGGTCTCGGTTGTGTATTAATGCAACGAACGAAGGTGATTGCTTATGCGTCTAGACAATTGAAGATTCACGAACAAAATTATATGACGAATGATTTGGAATTAGGCGCGGTTGTTTTTGCATTAAAGACTTGGAGGCACTACTTATATGGGGTCAAAAGTATTATATATACCGACCACAAAAGTCTTCAATACATATTTAATCAGAAACAACTGAATATGAGGCAGCGTAGGTGGATTGAATTGTTGAATGATTACGACTTTGAGATTCGTTACCACCCGGGGAAGGCAAATGTGGTAGCCGATGCCTTGAGCAGGAAGGACAGAGAACCCATTCGAGTAAAATCTATGAATATAATGATTCATAATAACCTTACTACTCAAATAAAGGAGGCGCAACAAGGAGTTTTAAAAGAGGGAAATTTAAAGGATGAAATACCCAAAGGATCGGAGAAGCATCTTAATATTCGGGAAGACGGAACCCGGTATAGGGTTGAAAGGATTTGGGTACCAAAATTTGGAGATATGAGAGAAATGGTACTTAGAGAAGCTCATAAAACCAGATACTCAATACATCCTGGAACGGGGAAGATGTACAAGGATCTCAAGAAACATTTTTGGTGGCCGGATATGAAAGATGATGTTGCTAAATACGTAGAAGAATGTTTGACGTGTTCTAAGGTCAAAGCTGAGCATCAGAAACCATCAGGTCTACTTCAACAACCCGAAATCCCGGAATGGAAATGGGAAAACATTACCATGGATTTCATCACTAAATTGCCAAGGACTGCAAGTGGTTTTGATACTATTTGGGTAATAGTTGATCGTCTCACCAAATCAGCACACTTCCTGCCAATAAGAGAAGATGACAAGATGGAGAAGTTAGCACGACTGTATTTGAAGGAAGTCGTCTCCAGACATGGAATACCAATCTCTATTATCTCTGATAGGGATGGCAGATTTATTTCAAGATTCTGGCAGACATTACAGCAACCATTAGGAACTCGTCTAGACATGAGTACTGCCTATCATCCACAAAATGATGGGCAGAGTGAAAGGACGATACAAACACTTGAAGACATGCTACGAGCATGTGTTATTGATTTCGGAAACAGTTGGGATCGACATCTACCGTTAGCAGAATTTTCCTACAACAACAGCTACCATTCAAGCATTGAGATGGCGCCGTTTGAAGCACTTTATGGTAGAAAGTGCAGGTCTCCGATTTGTTGGAGTGAAGTGGGGGATAGACAGATTACGGGTCCGGAGATTATACAAGAAACTACCGAGAAGATCATCCAAATTCAACAACGGTTGAAAACCGCCCAAAGTCGACAAAAGAGCTACGCTGACATTAAAAGAAAAGATATAGAATTTGAAATTGGAGAGATGGTCATGCTTAAAGTTTCACCTTGGAAAGGCGTTGTTTGATTTGGTAAACGAGGGAAATTAAATCCAAGGTATATTGGACCATTCAAGATTATTGATCGTGTCGGACCAGTAGCTTACCGACTTGAGTTACCTCAACAACTTGCGGCTGTACATAACACTTTCCACGTCTCGAATTTGAAGAAATGTTTTGCTAAAGAAGATCTCACTATTCCATTAGATGAAATCCAAATCAACGAAAAACTTCAATTCATCGAAGAACCCGTCGAAATAATGGATCGTGAGGTTAAAAGACTTAAGCAAAACAAGATACCAATTGTTAAGGTTCGATGGAATGCTCGTAGAGGACCCGAGTTCACCTGGGAGCGTGAAGATCAGATGAAGAAGAAATACCCGCATCTATTTCCAGCAGATTCGTCAACACCTTCAACAGCTTAAAATTTCGGGACGAAATTTATTTAACGGGTAGGTACTGTAGTGACCCGAATTTTTCCATGTTTATATATATTAATTGATATTGATATTTACATGATTAAATGTTTCCAACATGTTAAGCAATCAAACTTGTTAAGACTTGATTAATTGAAATATGTTTCATATAGACAATTGACCACCCAAGTTGACCGGTGATTCACGAACGTTAAAACTTGTAAAAACTATATGATGACATATATATGGATATATATATAGTTAACATGATACTATGATAAGTAAACATATCATTAAGTATATTAACAATGAACTACATATGTAAAAACAAGACTACTAACTTAATGATTTTTAAACGAGACATATATGTAACGATTATCGTTGTAAAGACATTTAATGTATATATATCATATTAAGAGATATTCATACATGATAATATCATTATAATATAATAATTTAAAATCTCATTTGATATTATAAACATTGGGTTAACAACATTTAACAAGATCGTTAATCTAAAGGTTTCAAAACAACACTTACATGTAACGACTAACGATGACTTAACGACTCAGTTAAAATGTATATACATGTAGTGTTTTAATATGTATTTATACACTTTTTAAAGACTTCAATACACTTATCAAAATACTTCTACTTAACAAAAATGCTTACAATTATATCCTCGTTCAGTTTCATCAACAATTCTACTTGTATGCACCCGTATTCGTACTCGTACAATACACAGCTTTTAGATGTATGTACTATTGGTATATACACTCCAATGATCAGCTCTTAGCAGCCCATGTGAGTCACCTAACACATGTGGGAATCATCATTTGGCAACTAGCATGAAATATCTCATAAAATTACAAAAATATGAGTAATCATTCATGACTTATTTACATGAAAACAAAATTACATATCCTTTATATCTAATCCATACACCAACGACCAAAAACACCTACAAACACTTTAATTCTTCAATTTTATTCATCTAATTGATCTCTCTCAAGTTCTATCTTCAAGTTCTAAGTGTTCTTCATATATTCTACAAGTTCTAGTTACATAAAATCAAGAATACTTTCAAGTTTGCTAGCTCACATCCAATCTTGTAAGGTGATCATCCAACCTCAAGAAATCTTTGTTTCTTACAGTAGGTTATCATTCTAATACAAGGTAATAATCATATTCAAACTTTGATTCAATTTCTATAACTATAACCATCTTATTTCAAGTGATGATCTTACTTGAACTTGTTTTCGTGTCATGATTCTGCTTCAAGAACTTCGAGCCATCCAAGGATCCGTTGAAGCTAGATCCATTTTTTTATTTTCTAGTAGGTTTATCCAAGGAACTTAAGGTAGTAATGAGGTTCATAACATCATTCGATTCATACATATAAAGCTATCTTATTCGAAGGTTTAAACTTGTAATCACTAGAACATAGTTTAGTTAATTCTAAACTTGTTCGCAAACAAAAGTTAATCCTTCTAACTTGACTTTTAAAATCAACTAAACACATGTTCTATATCTATATGATATGCTAACTTAATGATTTAAAACCTGGAAACACGAAAAACACCGTAAAATCGGATTTACGCCGTCGTAGTAACACCGCGGGCTGTTTTGGGTTAGTTAATTAAAAACTACGATAAACTTTGATTTAAAAGTTGTTATTCTGAGAAAATGATTTTTATTTTGAACATGAAACTATATCCAAAAATTATGGTTAAACTCAAAGTGGAAGTATGTTTTCTAAAATGGTCATCTAGACGTCGTTCTTTCGACTGAAATGACTACCTTTACAAAAACGGCTTGTAACTTATTTTTCCGACTATAAACCTATACTTTTTCTGTTTAGATTCATAAAATAGAGTTCAATATGAAACCATAGTAATTTGATTCACTCAAAACGGATTTAAAATGAAGAAGTTATGGGTAAAACAAGATTGGATAATTTTTCTCATTTTAGCTACGTGAAAATTGGTAACAAATCTATTCCAACCATAACTTAATCAACTTGTATTGTATATTATGTAATCTTGAGATACCATAGACACGTATACAATGTTTCGACCTATCATGTCGACACATCTATATATATTTCGGAACAACCATAGACACTCTATATGTGAATGTTGGAGTTAGCTATACAGGGTTGAGGTTGATTCCAAAATATATATAGTTTGAGTTGTGATCAATACTGAGATACGTATACACTGGGTGGTGGATTGATTCAAGATAATATTTATCGATTTATTTCTGTACATCTAACTGTGGACAACTAGTTGTAGGTTACTAACGAGGAAAGCTGACTTAATAAACTTAAAACATCAAAATATATTAAAAGTGTTGTAAATATATTTTGAACATACTTTGATATATATATGTATATATTGTTATAGGTTCGTGAATCAACCAGTAGCCAAGTCTTACTTCCCGACGAAGTAAAAATCTGTGAAAGTGAGTTATAGTCCCACTTTTAAAATCTAATATTTTTGGGATGAGAATACATGCAGGTTTTATAAATGATTTACAAAATAGACACAAGTACGTGAAACTACATTCTATGGTTGAATTATCGAAATCGAATATGCCCCTTTTTATTAAGTCTGGTAATCTAAGAATTAGGGAACAGACACCCTAATTGACGCGAATCCTAAAGATAGATCTATTGGGCCTAACAAACCCCATCCAAAGTACCGGATGCTTTAGTACTTCGAAATTTATATCATATCCGAAGGGTGTCCCGGAATGATGGGGATATTCTTATATATGCATCTTGTTAATGTTGGTTACCAGGTGTTCACCATATGAATGATTTTTATCTCTATGTATGGGATGTGTATTGAAATATGAAATCTTGTGGTCTATTATTATGATTTGATATATATAGGTTAAACCTATAACTCACCAACATTTTTGTTGACGTTTTAAGCATGTTTATTCTCAGGTGATTATTAAGAGCTTCCGCTGTCGCATACTTAAATAAGGACGATATTTGGAGTCCATGCTTGTATGATATTGTGTAAAAACTGTATTCAAGAAACTTATTTTGTTGTAACATATTTGTATTGTAAACCATTATGTAATGGTCGTGTGTAAACAGGATATTTTAGATTATCATTATTTGATAATCTACGTAAAGCTTTTTAAACCTTTATTGATGAAATAAAGGTTATGGTTTGTTTTAAAATGAATGCAGTCTTTGAAAAACGTCTCATATAGAGGTCAAAACCTCGCAACGAAATCAATTAATATGGAACGTTTTTAATCAATAAGAACGGGACATTTCAGTTGGTATCCGAGCGTTGGTCTTAGAGAACCAGAATTTTGCATTAGTATGTCTTATCGAGTTTGTTAGGATGCATTAGTGAGTCTGGACTTCGACCGTGTTTACTTGAAAAATGATTGCTTAACAAATTTTGTTGGAAACTATATATTTTTAACATGTGAATATTATGTGATATATTAATCTCTTAACGCGTTTGATATTATGTGATAGATGTCTACCTCTAGAACAAGTCCCATTGACTCACCTAATAATAATGAAGAGTCAAATGTAAATTGGAATGATTCGTGGACTGATTCACAAGTTCCCGAAGAGGAACCGGAAGAAGAGTCGGAACCGGAAGAAGAATCGGAACCGGAAGAAGAATCGGAACCGGATGAAGAAATAGAACCGGTGGGGGAAATAATAAAACGGTTAAGTAAAAGAAAATCCTCAACCAACCGACCAAGGTTAATTATGGTCAATGGTGTTTCCGCCAAGGAAGTAAAATATTGGGAGGATTACCAATTCTTCGATGAATCGGATTCCGACGAGAATTTCGATGATGTTATAGAAATTACCCCAACTGAATTTAAAAAGGCAAAAGAAAATAATAAGGGAAAGGGCATAAAAATAGAGAAATCTAATTCCAACCCCGATGAACTTTATATGTATTGTCAACCCTCGAAGTCCTTAAGTTGTAACAATGACCCGGGAACCTCTAAACCACCAGGTTTTTCTAAACCAATGTGGAAAACGACGGCTCGTATTAGGGGAACATCATATATCCCTAGAAACTTGGCAAAACGAACCAAAACCGAAGAAGAAGAAACAAGCGAGTCGGAATAAGATAGTTGTATTCGTGTGGTGTAATATATGTAATATAGTGTGCTTATGCTTTATGATATATGTAAAAATTGCTTGTATTAATAAGTATTTTTTTTTATGAATCTAACTCTTGTCTATTTTACAGTATAAAAACACAAAATGGATAGACAACCCAATATTTTAAGAGACCTACCCGGAGACATGATTGATGAAATCTTGTCTAGAGTCGGTCAGAATTCTTCGGCACAACTATTTAAGGCGAGATCAGTTTGTAAGACATTCGAAGAACGTTCTAAGAATGCCTTGGTTTATAAAAGGCTTTCGTTCGAAAGATGGGGGATATCACATTGGGAAATCCATAAGTTACGATGTGTTTACTTTGACGCATATATTGCGGGGAACCCAAATGCTATTTTACGCAATGGGTTAAGAAATTATTTTGACTCAATATATCCGAATATTGGACTTCGTGATTTAGAAAAAGCGGCTAACATGCAACATAAAGAAGCATGTTATGCTTACGGATTAGTAATGTTCGCTTCTCACCAAAGTGAGAACAAGAACATCGGGCTACAACTATTAAACAAAACGTTTCCACAAGTGACAGAGTCGGTAATTGGGGTAAGAAATGAGGTTTTTAGATTGTTACGGGACTGTTGGACATTACGTAACCCTCGTCCCTTTGACGACATTACAACACGCTGTCTTATCAACGGCCATAACGGTTATGTTCCACAAGACCAAGGATGGGAAGTAATCCTAATAAAACTAGAATGCATGACTTGTTTCTGGTCGTATGAATTACGTGTCTTTATTGCCTTTGCTGAACGACTTGTGTACTAGCTAGAATTATCTTCACAACCATCTTGTATCAAATTTATTGTGTGCTATATTTCATGCTATATGTAAAATAAGCGGTATTGTAAGTTTGTAAAATATTATGTAAAAGTTTGAACGCGAAATATTATTATAATCAGTTTTTCATATAGAATTGTAGTAGTTGAATTGTATATTAGCTACTAAGTATGAACTTAACGGGTAGGTACTACCCGAATTTAAACTTATAAAACGCTAATATGAAGAAAAAGCTTTTATAAATGAGTTCATATTATGCTACGAAATACTATTAACTACTCTTAATATTCTGTATGATTAACTTGTTCCATTTGACTATTTTGAAGGAAATGGCACCGACTACTCGACACACCGTGAATATGAATGAAGAGGAATTCCGTACTTTTCTAGCTTCAAACATAGCCGCAGTACAGGCTGCGCTACATACCAACAATAACCTTGGATCTAGCAGTACAGGAAACCATGTAGGATGCACCTACAAAGAATTCACTGCCTGCAAACCTTTGGAATTTGATGGAACCGAAGGACCGATCGGATTGAAACGGTGGACCGAGAAGGTCGAATCGGTGTTTGACATAAGTAAGTGTACTGAAGAGGACAAAGTGAAGTACGCTACGCATACCTTCACAGGTTCTGCGTTAACATGGTGGAATACCTATCTAGAGCAAGTGGGACAAGACGATGCGTACGCACTACCGTGGTCAGCATTCAAGCACTTGATGAACGAGAAGTACCGTCCCAGAACCGAGGTCAATAAGCTCAAGACAGAACTTAGAGGATTACGAACCCAAGGATTTGATATTACCATGTACGAAAGACGATTCACAGAATTGTGCCTATTGTGTCCGGGAGCATTCGAAGATGAGGAAGAGAAGATCGACGCGTTTGTGAAAGGATTACCGGAAAGAATCCAAGAAGATATAAGTTCACACGAGCCCGCCTCCATACAACAGGCATGTAGAATGGCTCACAAACTAGTGAACCAGATTGAAGAAAGAATTAAAGAACAGACTGCTGAAGAGGTCAATGTGAAGCAAGTCAAAAGAAAGTGGGAGGAAAACGGTGATAAGAATCACCAATACAACAACAACAGCAATTACAACAATAATCGCAACAATTATCCCAACAATCGCAACATCAATCGCAACTACAACAAACGGCCCAACAACAACAACAACAACAACAACAACAACAGCAACTACAACAATCATCCCAACAACAATAATAACCGCAACAACAACAACAATCAGAAGCAGCTATACCAAAGGTGTGAAAAGTATCACTTGGGGTTCTGCACCAAATTTTGCAACAAGTGTAAAAGAAATGGTCATAGCGCGGCGAAGTGTGAGGTCTACGGACCAGGGGTTAATAGAACGAAAGGAACAAATGGTGTCGGAACGAGTAATGGCGGAGCAAGTAGTGTCGGAGCAAGTTATGACAATGTAGTTTGTTATAAATGTGGAAAACCGGGCCACATTATTAGAAATTGCCCGAACCAGGAGAACACGAATGGACAAGGTCGCGAAAGAGTTTTCAATATTAATGCGGCAGAGGCACAGGAAGACCCGGAGCTTGTTACGGGTACGTTTCTTATTGACAATAAATCTGCTTACGTTTTATTTGATTCGGGTGCAGATAGAAGCTATATGAGTAGAGATTTTTGTGCTAAATTAAGTTGTCCATTAACGCCTTTGGATAGTAAATTTTTACTCGAATTAGCAAATGGTAAATTAATTTCAGCAGATAATATATGTCGGAATCGAGAAATTAAACTGGTTAGCGAAACATTTAAGATTGATTTGATACCAGTAGAGTTAGGGAGTTTTGATGTGATAATCGGTATGGACTGGTTGAAAGAAGTGAAAGCAGAGATCGTTTGTTACAAAAATGCAATTCGCATTATACGAGAAAAAGGAAAACCCTTAATGGTGTACGGAGAAAAGGGCAACACGAAGCTACATCTTATTAGTAATTTGAAGGCACAAAAACTAATAAGAAAAGGTTGCTATGCTGTTCTAGCACACGTTGAGAAAGTACAAACTGAAGAAAAGAGCATCAATGATGTTCCCATTGCAAAAGAATTTCCCGATGTATTTCAGAAAGAATTACCGGGATTACCCCCACATCGATTCGTTGAATTTCAAATAGATCTTGTACCAGGAGCTGCACCAATAGCTCGTGCTCCTTACAGACTCGCACCCAGCGAGATGAAAGAACTGCAAAGCCAATTACAAGAACTTTTAGAGCGTGGTTTCATTCGACCAAGCACATCACCGTGGGAAGCTCCTGTTTTGTTTGTCAAGAAGAAAGATGGTACATTCAGGTTGTGTATCGACTACCGAGAGTTGAACAAACTTACCATCAAGAACCGCTACCCACTACCGAGAATCGACGACTTATTTGATCAACTACAAGGCTCGTCTGTTTATTCAAAGATTGACTTACGTTCCGGGTATCATCAAATGCGGGTGAAAGAAGATGATTTTCCAAAGACTGCTTTCAGAACACGTTACGGTCATTACAAGTTTATGGTCATGCCGTTTGGTTTAACTAATGCACCAGCTGTGTTCATGGACCTTATGAACCGAGTGTGTGGACCATACCTTAACAAGTTTGTCATTGTTTTCATTGATGACATACTTATTTGCTCAAAGAATGACCAAGAACACGGTGAACATTTGAGAAAGGTGTTAGAAGTATTGAGGAAGGAAGAATTGTATGCTAAGTTTTCAAAGTGTGCATTTTGGTTGGAAGGAGTTCAATTCCTCAGTCACATAGTGAACAAAGAAGGTATTAAGGTGGATTCGGCAAAGATAGAAACTGTTGAAAAGTGGGAAACCCCAAAAACTCTGAAACACATACGCCAGTTTTTAGGACTAGCTGGTTACTACAGAAGGTTCATCCAAGACTTTTCCAGAATAGCAAAACCCTTGACTGCATTAACGCATAAAGGAAAGAAATTTGAATGGAATGATGAACAAGAGAAAGCGTTTTAGTTATTGAAGAAAAAGCTAACTACGGCACCTATATTGTCATTGCCTGAAGGGAATGATGATTTTGTGATTTATTGTGACGCATCAAAGCAAGGTCTCGGTTGTGTATTAATGCAACGAACGAAGGTGATTGCTTATGCGTCTAGACAATTGAAGATTCACGAACAAAATTATACGACGCATGATTTGGAATTAGGCGCGGTTGTTTTTGCATTAAAGACTTGGAGGCACTACTTATATGGGTTCAAAAGTATTATATATACCGACCACAAAAGTCTTCAACACATATTTAATCAGAAACAACTGAATATGAGGCAGCGTAGGTGGATTGAATTATTGAATGATTACGACTTTGAGATTCGTTACCACCCGGGGAAGGCAAATGTGGTAGCCGATGCCTTGAGCAGGAAGGACAGAGAACCCATTCGAGTAAAATCTATGAATATAATGATTCATAATAACCTTACTACTCAAATAAAGGAGGCGCAACAAGGAGTTTTAAAAGAGGGAAATTTAAAGGATGAAATACCCAAAGGATCGGAGAAGCATCTTAATATTCGGGAAGACGGAACCCGGTATAGGGTTGAAAGGATTTGGGTACCAAAATTTGGAGATATGAGAGAAATGGTACTTAGAGAAGCTCATAAAACCAGATTCTCAATACATCCTGGAACGGGGAAGATGTACAAGGATCTCAAGAAACATTTTTGGTGGCTGGGTATGAAAGCTGATGTTGCTAAATACGTAGGAGAATGTTTGACGTGTTCTAAGGTCAAAGCTGAGCATCAGAAACCATCAGGTCTACTTCAACAACCCGAAATCCCGGAATGGAAATGGGAAAACATTACCATGGATTTCATCACTAAATTTCCAAGGACTGCAAGTGGTTTTGATACTATTTGGGTAATAGTTGATCGTCTCACCAAATCAGCACACTTCCTGCCAATAAGAGAAGATGACAAGATGGAGAAGTTAGCACGACTGTATTTGAAGGAAGTCGTCTCCAGACATGGAATACCAATCTCGATTATCTCTGATAGGGATGGCAGATTTATTTCAAGATTCTGGCAGACATTACAGCAAGCATTAGGAAATCGTCTAGACATGAGTACTGCCTATCATCCACAAACTGATGGGCAGAGTGAAAGGATGATACAAACGCTTGAAGACATGCTACGAGCATGTGTTATTGATTTCAGAAACAGTTGGGATCGACATCTACCGTTAGCAGAATTTTCCTACAACAACAGCTACCATTCAAGCATTGAGATGGCACCGTTTGAAGCACTTTATGGTAGAAAGTGCAGGTCTCTGATTTGTTGGAGTGAAGTGGGGGATAGACAGATTACGGGTCCGGAGATTATACAAGAAACTACCGAGAAGATCATCCAAATTCAACAACGGTTGAAAACCACCCAAAGTCGACAAAAGAGCTACGCTGACATTAAAAGAAAAGATATAGAATTTGAAATTGGAGAGATGGTCATGCTTAAAGTTGCACCTTGGAAAGGCGTTGTTTGATTTGGTAAACAAGGGAAATTAAATCCAAGGTATATTGGACCATTCAAGATTATTGATCGTGTCGGACCAGTAGCTTACCGACTTGAGTTACCTCAACAACTCGCGGCTGTACATAACACTTTCCACGTCTCGAATTTGAAGAATTGTTTTGCTAAAGAAGATCTCACTATTCCATTAGATGAAATCCAAATCAACGAAAAACTTCAATTCATCGAAGAACCCGTCAAAATAATGGATCGTGAGGTTAAAAGACTTAAGCAAAACAAGATACCAATTGTTAAGGTTCGATGGAATGCTCGTAGAGGACCCAGTTCACCTGGGAGCGTGAAGATCAGATGAAGAAGAAATACCCGCATCTATTTCCAGAAGATTCGTCAACACCTTCAACAGCTTAAAATTTCGGGACGAAATTTATTTAACGGGTAGGTACTGTAGTGACCCGAATTTTTCCATGTTTATATATATTAATTGAGATTGATATTTACATGATTAAATGTTTCCAACATGTTAAGAAATCAAACTTGTTAAGACTTGATTAATTGAAATATGTTTCATATAGACAATTGACCACCCAAGTTGACCGGTGATTCACGAACGTTAAAACTTGTAAAAACTATATGATGACATATATATGGATATATATATAGTTAACATGATACTATGATAAGTAAACATATCATTAAGTATATTAACAATGAACTACATATGTAAAAACAAGACTACTAACTTAATGATTTTTAAACGAGACATATATGTAACGATTATCGTTGTAAAGACATTTAATGTATATATATCATATTAAGAGATATTCATACATGATAATATCATGATAATATAATAATTTAAAATCTCATTTGATATTATAAACATTGGGTTAACAACATTTAACAAGATCGTTAACCTAAAGGTTTCAAAACAACACTTACATGTAACGACTAACGATGACTTAATGACTCAGTTAAAATGTATATACATGTAGTGTTTTAATATGTATTTATACACTTTTGAAAGACTTCAATACACTTATCAAAATACTTATACTTAACAAAAATGCTTACAATTACATCCTCGTTCAGTTTCATCAACAATTCTACTTGTATGCACCCGTATTCGTACTCGTACAATACACAGCTTTTAGATGTATGTACTATTGGTATATACACTCCAATGATCAGCTCTTAGCAGCCCATGTGAGTCACCTAACACATTTGGGAACCATCATTTGGCAACTAGCATGAAATATCTCATAAAATTACAAAAATATGAGTAATCATTCATGACTTATTTACATGAAAACAAAATTACATATCCTTTATATCTAATCCATACACTAACGACCAAAAACACCTACAAACACTTTCATTCTTCAATTTTATTCATCTAATTGATCTCTCTCAAGTTCTATCTTCAAGTTCTAAGTGTTCTTCATATATTCTACAAGTTCTAGTTACATAAAATCAAGAATACTTTCAAGTTTGCTAGCTCACATCCAATCTTGTAAGGTGATCATCCAACCTCAAGAAATCTTTGTTTCTTACAGTAGGTTATCATTCTAATACAAGGTAATAATCATATTCAAACTTTGGTTCAATTTCTATAACTATAACAATCTTATTTCAAGTGATGATCTTACTTGAACTTGTTTTCGTGTCATGATTCTGCTTCAAGAACTTCGAGCCATCCAAGGATCCGTTGAAGCTAGATCCATTTTTCTCTTTTCCAGTAGGTTTATCCAAGGAACTTAAGGTAGTAATGAGGTTCATAACATCATTCGATTCATACATATAAATCTATCTTATTCGAAGGTTTAAACTTGTAATCACTAGAACATAGTTTAGTTAATTCTAAACTTGTTCGTAAACAAAAGTTAATCCTTCTAACTTGACTTTTAAAATAAACTAAACACATGTTCTATATCTATATGATATGCTAACTTAATGATTTAAAATCTGGAAACACGAAAAACACCGTAAAATCGGATTTACGCCGTCGTAGTAACACCGCGGGCTGTTTTGGGTTAGTTAATTAAAAACTATGATAAACTTTGATTTAAAAGTTGTTATTTTGAGAAAATGATTTTTATTATGAACATGAAACTATATCCAAAAATTATGGTTAAACTCAAAGTGGAAGTATGTTTTCTAAAATGGTCATCTAGACGTCGTTCTTTCGACTGAAATGACTACCTTTACAAAAACGACTTGTAACTTATTTTTTCGACTATAAACCTATACTTTTTCTGTTTAGATTCATAAAATATAGTTCAATATGAAACCATAGCAATTTGATTCACTCAAAACGGATTTAAAATGAAGAAGTTATGGGTAAAACAAGATTGGATAATTTTTCTCATCTTAGCTACGTGAAAATTGGTAACAAATCTATTCCAACCATAACTTAATCAACTTGTATTGTATATTATGTAATCTTGAGATACCATAGACACGTATACAATGTTTCAACCTATCATGTCGACACATCTATATATATTTCGGAACAACCATAGACACTCTATATGTGAATGTTGGAGTTAGCTATACAGGGTTGAGGTTGATTCCAAAATATATATAGTTTGAGTTGTGATCAATACTGAGATACGTATACACTGGGTCGTGGATTGATTCACGATAATATTTATCGATTTATTTCTGTACATCTAACTGTGGACAACTAGTTGTAGGTTACTAACGAGGAAAGCTGACTTAATAAACTTAAAACATCAAAATATATTAAAAGTGTTGTAAATATATTTTGAACATACTTTGATATATATGTATATATTGTTATAGGTTCGTGAATCAACCAGTAGCCAAGTCTTACTTCCCGACGAAGTAAAAATCTGTGAAAGTGAGTTATAGTCCCACTTTTAAAATCTAATATTTTTGGGATGAGAATACATGCAGGTTTTATAAATGATTTACAAAATAGACACAAGTACGTGAAACTACATTCTATGGTTGAATTATCGAAATCGAATATGCCCCTTTTTATTAAGTCTGGTAATCTAAGAATTAGGGAACAGACACCCTAATTGACGCGAATCCTAAAGATAGATCTATTGGGCCTAACAAACCCCATCCAAAGTACCGGATGCTTTAGTACTTCGAAATTTATATCATATCCGAAGGGTGTCCCGGAATGATGGGGATATTCTTATATATGCATCTTGTTAATGTTGGTTACCAGGTGTTCACCATATGAATGATTTTTATCTCTATGTATGGGATGTGTATTGAAATATGAAATCTTGTGGTCTATTATTATGATTTGATATATATAGGTTAAACCTATAACTCACCAACATTTTTGTTGACGTTTTAAGCATGTTTATTCTCAGGTGATTATTAAGAGCTTCCGCTGTCGCATACTTAAATAAGGACGAGATTTGGAGTCCATGCTTGTATGATATTGTGTAAAAACTGCATTCAAGAAACTTATTTTGTTGTAACATATTTGTATTGTAAACCATTATGTAATGGTCGTGTGTAAACAGGATATTTTAGATTATCATTATTTGATAATCTACGTAAAGCTTTTTAAACCTTTATTGATGAAATAAAGGTTATGGTTTGTTTTAAAATGAATGCAGTCTTTGAAAAACGTCTCATATAGAGGTCAAAACCTCGCAACGAAATCAATTAATATGGAACGTTTTTAATCAATAAGAACGGGACATTTCAGTTCTTTTCATGAATTTTTAGTTATCGTGAGGCATATGCGATAACTTTTGTGCGTTGCATTAATACACATCCTAAACCTTGGCGCGAAGCGTCACAATAGATCACGAAATCATCATTTCCTTCCGGTAATGACAAAATGGGTGCAGACGTTAACTTCTTCTTTAATAACTGGAATGAGGATTCCTGTTCCGTGGACCAATCATACTTCTTTCCTTTTTGAGTCAATGCAGTTAAGGGTTTGGCGATTCTAGAGAAATCTTGAATGAATCTCCGGTAGTAACCAGCAAGACCTAAGAATTGGCGAATTTGTGTTGGAGTCTTCGGGGTTTCCCATTTACTAATGGCTTCGATCTTGGCGGGGCCAACTTTAATTCCATGTTTACTGACAACATGGCCCAAAAATTGTACTTCTTGTAACCAGAAATCACACTTCGAAAATTTTGCGTACAATTCTTCTTTCTTGAGTATCTCCAGTACCAGTCTTAAGTGTTGCTCATGTTCTTCCTTGTTCTTCGAGTAAATCAATATGTCATCGATAAAAACAATGACAAATTTGTCTAAATACGGTCTACAGATGCGATTCATTAGATCCATGAATACTGCTGGAGCATTAGTTAATCCAAAAGGCATGACTAGAAACTCATAGTGACCGTAACGGGTTCTGAACGCGGTTTTAAGAACATCTTCTTCCTTCACTCTCAGCTGATGATATCCGGAGCGTAGATCAATCTTAGAATAAATACTTGATCCTTGCAATTGATCAAACAAATCATCAATCCTCGGTAATGGGTACCGATTCTTGATCGTTAATTTGTTTAATTCTCGGTAATCTATGCACATTCTCATAGATCCATCCTTCTTCTTGACGAACAGAATAGGAGCACCCCAAGGTGAAAAACTAGGACGAATAAATCCACGATCCGATAATTCTTGCAACTGGTCTTGTAATTCTTGCATTTCTGAAGGTGCAAGTCTATATGGAGATCGGGCTACAGGTGCAGCTCCTGGTATGAGATCAATCTGGAATTCTACACATCTGTGTGGAGGTAGCCCCGGTAATTCTTCTAGAAATACTCCGGGATATTCTCTTACAACCGGCATGTCATTAATGCTTCTTTCTTCAGTATCGATCTTCTTTACGTGTGCCAGAATAGCATAACAACCTTTTCTTATAAGTTTCTGGGCCTTCATACAGCTGATAAAGTTCAGCTTTGAGTTGCTCTTCTCCCCATAAATCATTAATGACGTTTCATCCTTACGAGGGATACGGATTGCTTTCTCAGCGCAAACAACTTCCGCTCTTGTTTTGGACATCCAGTCCATGCCAACGATTACGTCAAAACTACCTAATTCTATGGGTATCAAATCGATTTTGAAGGTTTCACCAGCGAGATTCATTTCGCAACCATGGCAAATTTTATCGGCTTTTATCAGTTTACCATTAGCTAATTCTATAGTATATTTATCGTCTAGAGGTAATGATGCACATTTTAGTTTAGAACTAAAGTCTTTACACATATAACTTCTATCAGCACCCGTATCAAACATAATAGAAGCTAGTTGATTATTAACGGTAAACGTACCCGTGACAAGATTATGATCCTCACGTGCTTCACTGGTACTAACATTAAATGCCCTCCCACGTGCGGGTTCTTTGTTCTTCTCCTTATCAGGGCATTGATTTATAAAGTGACCAGACTTCTCGCATCCAAAACATTTCTTGACATCGGTCAGTTTTGTCTTTACTTCAGAAACGGTGGCATAACAATCTTTCGCCACATGTCCTTTCTTGTTGCACTTATTACAGACCACTTGGAAATAACCTGCATGATGTGTGTAACATCTTTTGCAGAACGGATGGGGTCCCTTATAGTTTGGACTTGCAGTTGCCTCATCTTGTTTACCTTTAAAAGTTTCTTGTTTCTTCAGGTGAGTACTTTTGCCCTTATAGTCTTCCTATTTCCTCTTTCCTTCAGTTGTCTTGACTTCGGTAATTGGTGCCTTAATCGAACTCTCTGTGATCTGGTCCATGAGTTGGTGTGCCATTGTTATGGCTTCCTGCATCGTATTCGGTTTGGACGATGTAACATTTCCTTTGATATTGATCGATAAACCGTCAATATACATTTCTATCTTTCGTTTCTCATTTGGCACCAATTCGGGACACAACAAGGCTAGTTTCATGAAACGCTTTTCATAGTTATTGAGATTCGCGCCGATAACCTTCAGATTACGTAACTCAGATTCCATTTTTCTGATCTCGTTTCGAGGACAGTACTCCTCGATTAGCATCTTTTTCAGTTCTTCCCAAGAGATATCATATGCCGTATCTATTCCTTCTGCTTTAGCATAATTGTTCCACCAAGTAAGTGCACCATCTTACAATGTGCACGAAGCATACTTTGACTTGTCTCCGTTTGCACAATTACTGATTTTGAAAACGGACTCCATCTTTTCAAACCATCGGGTTAGACCGACTGGTCCCTCAGTTCCACTAAACGTCTGTGGTTTTCATCCTTGAAAAGTTTTGTATGAGCATCCGTTTCGTGAATTTGTGTTTACGACTGCTGCTTTGGCTGCTGCTTCGGCTGTTGCTTTTGCTGCCTCGGTTGCAGCAATTCTTTCATTCACACGTTTCTCGACTAGTTGCTCAAACTCAGCATCCGACATTTGAGACATGTTTCTTCAATAAACACAACAGATATAATTTAATCATATAGAATATTATAGGTAAAATGAGTTGTCAATAGTTAATCGTAGCATATTAATAATATGAACCAATTATTATAAAAGCCTTTTCTTCTTATTAGCATTTTATAATTATTTCTAGGGTATTACCTACCCGTTAAGTTCTTACATAATAGCTAGTACAAGGAATTAACTACTAAAATCCTAATAATATTCCACTATGAAAAATTATAGCGAGTTACTACATTATTATGTAATAATAATAATAAGAAGTAGTAATAATACAAATAATCATTCCATGCATTTATTATTAATAAACCAAAATAATACAATACCATACAATACTGATATTTTACATATGCTTATTTTGCATAACAAGATAGAGTAGCACACATAAGCAATAAAATAGCGCATGGAAGATTTATGGTTGCGAGGTCGTTTATTCAGAACTATCAGAAACTTCTTCCTATTTGGTTCTCTCTGCCAATTGTTTGTGTGCACATGGTTCGACAGACATTCTGGCAGTGTATTTTATTTTTGGTTGGGGTTTTGAGGTACCCGTTGCCTCAGTGGGTTTAATACAATAAGGGTGGTTACGGATCGAATGGTCATGTTCCTTTTTAATAATTAAGGACTTTTTATTATTGTGGTTGTTTTTATTATCTATAGCAAGTTGGAATTTCTCCTTAGTGATCTCTTTTATTTCATTAGCGAAATCCTCCTCCTTACTGATCTCGTCTGATGACGAACTGTCTGAGTCATGTGTAGGAGAATATGATGACGAACTGCGAGAATATGTACCGGTGGTCATGAACCGAAATCTGCCAGGCGTAATCGGCACAACCCGCCCGTCGGCGGTATATCTGGACCAATGTCCATATTTGTTTAGAAATGGATGATCCTCGTTTACTCCAGGGATCATGGGTCCATGCCAACGATACTGTGGCTCCGAAAAACTAAAGCTGGGTGGAGCTGGAACCTCCTCTGGGTTTACCGGGAGTTGAGATTCCCCGGCTAACACAATTTTTTCTTTAATAGGTATTGGAACGCCCTTTTCAGTTGTGGATAGAATAGATTCATTGTCCGATTCCGAGTCGTACAAAATGATAGGATTAGAGGAAGTCATCTATCACATAATTGAAACAACAATTACGTTAGCATATAAATATATCACATATAATGTTTTTGACCAAATAATAAGCAAAAATCAGTAAAAACAGATATGGTCATAGTCCAGACTCACTAATGCATCCTAACAATTACCAGTTAAATACACTAATGTAATTTATGGTTCCCTATGACCTCAAGCTCGGATACCAACTGTAACGACCCGTCAAAATCGCTATTGACGCAGCACGTTAATCATTGATTCCACAGTGAGGTTTTGACCTCTATATGATACGTTTTGATAAAATATTGCATTCATTAAAATAAGTGACTTTCTAAACATAGAAAGTTATAAACATGTGGGTGAGTGCTTAGGTATAAGCAAAACCCAAAATACATAAGTCTTTAATTTACAGGTTGACTTCACAGTCCAATTATTTATTACACAACGTAGTTTTATTTTGAATGCAATAAACTTTGTACAAAGCATGAGAGACTCCATGCAGGCAACAAGCACATCACAGCGGAAGCATTCTAAGGACCTGAGAATAAAACATGCTAAAAAGTCAACACGAATGTTGGTGAGTTATAGGTTTAATTGCTCGAGTCATAAACATATGTAAAGATAGACCACAAGATTTCATCAAAAGTTTATCAATAGATTCTACGTAACAGATCACCCTGGTAACTAAACTTAACGCTATAGTGATAATTACCCCATTCGTTTTAATACACGCAAACCAACGTGTCTTAAACTCAAATAACATACGTCCGTTAAAAGGCTAGCGCTCTAGCTCGGACGGGGATGTCAAGCCCTATGGATCCATATACAATTATTCGCGCCCACCAGTCCATATCCTATGTACTGGCAGCTACTAGTTACCAAAGCTAAGGGATTTTCGGTTTAACTTAGTGTAGAATTTAGTATGTACTTGTGTCTTATTGCGTTTAAAATAAATTGCATGTATTCTCAGCCCAAAAATATTTAAAGTATTTAAAAAGGGATCTATAACTCACGGTTTAATATTGAGACTCAATATTGTAGGCAAATTGCGTAGACGTAATGATGGTAGACGACTGTATAGTTGGCCTTGGATTCAAGAACAATACCCCGAACAATACCCAATATTTCCTTAGCTTAAAGCGGTTTGAAACCCGAATTAAAACACCCTCGTATATATCTTATTATTATTAAACTTAAATTTAAAATTAAAATTACAATATAAATATAAATATTGATTGTAAAAAAAATAAAGTGTATATATATCGTCGAACAAACTGGCCTTTTATAGGCACATTTCCTGATTTTTATCCCCATGCGATCGCATGGGTTTTCAGTGTTTTTGCCATGCGATCGCATGGCCGCTGAAGCCCTTTTGTTTGCTAGTTTGTCGACATCAAATAGTGTTTACTGTAGCCCATGCGATCGCATGGGTTTTCAGTGTTTTTGCCATGCGATCGCATGGCCGCCTTATCCGTTTTTATTTGCTAGTTCGTCGACATCAAATAGTGGTACTGTAGCAAATAGTGTTAACTGTAGCAAATAGCGTTACTGTAGCAAATAGTGTTTTACTTTAGCAAATAGTGTTTTTCTGTAGCAAATAGTGTTTTACTGTAGCAAATAGTGTTTTACTGTAGCAAAGTAATTTTTACTGTAGCAAATAGGGTTTTACTGTAGGAAAGTCGTTTTTACTTGTACATATATATATATACATACATATAATTGTTCATGAATCGTCGAGAGTAGTCAAAGGTAATTGTATATATGAAACAGTTCTAAAATTTTGAGACTCAATCTAACAGACTTTGTTTAACGTGTTAAAATAATAAATCGTATAGAGAATTGGTTTAAATAAGTCAAAAATTTTCGGGTCATCACAGTACCTCCCCGTTAAAGAAAATTTCGTCCCGAAATTTTGAGTAGTACCTGTTTTATGAGCGATATTAGTGAACAAATGTGGATACTTTTGCTTCATTTGATCTTCACGTTCCCAAGTAAACTCGGGTCCTCGTCTAGCGTTCCAACGAACTCTAACTATCGGTATTTTGCTTTGTTTTAATTGTTTGACCTCACGGTCCATGATTTCAACAGGTTCTTCGACAAAATGGAGTTTATCATTGATTCGTATTTCGTCAAGAGGAATTACGACATCCTCTTCAGCTAAACAATTCTTCAAATTTGACACGTGAAATGTGTCGTGAACACTACTAAGTTCTTGCGGTAGCTTTAATCGATAAGCAACTGCTCCAATTCTTTCGGTGATTTCAAAGGGTCCTACGTACCTAGGACTTAAATTTCCTCGTTTACCGAATCGTACTACGCCTTTCCAGGGTGACACTTTCAACATGACTTTATCGCCTACTTGAAATTCTAGCGGTTTTCTTCTTACATCAGCATAACTCTTTTGGCGACTCATGGCCGTTTTCAATCGCTGTTGTATTTGAATGATCTTTTCGGTGGTTTCATGAATAATTTCTGGTCCAGTAAGTTGTCTTTCTCCTACTTCACTCCAACAGATAGGAGATCTGCACTTTTTACCGTAAAGTGCTTAAAATGGCGCTGCGTTGATGCTCGTATGATAGCTGTTATTGTATGAAAATTCTGCCAACGGTAAGTGTCGATCCCAACTGGTTCCAAAGTCAATCACGCATGCCCATAACATGTCTTCCAATGTTGGTATTGTTCTTTCACTTTGACCATCTGTCTGTGGGTGATAAGCGGTGCTCATATCTAATCGAGTTCCCAATGCTTTTTGTAATGACTGCCAGAAACGTGATGTGAATCGGGTGTCGCGATCAGATATGATAGAGATGGGTACACCATGCCTGGAAACTACTTCCTTCAAATATAGGCGTGCTAATTTCTCCATACTGTCTGTCTCCTTTATTGGTAGAAAGTGAGCTGATTTAGTTAGACGATCAACTATCACCCAAATAGTATCATGACTACTTGCAGTCCTTGGCAATTTCGTAATGAAATCCATGGTTATTCTTTCCCATTTCTACTGCGGAATTTCTGGTTGTTGCAGTAATCCTGACGGCTTTTGGTGCTCAGCTTTGACCTTTGCACACGTTAAACATTTGCTTACATAAGTAGCAATTTCTATTTTCATATTAGGCCACCAATAAAACTTCTTGAGATAGTGGTACATTTTTCCGTTTCCTGGGTGAATTGAGTACCTCGTTTTATGTGCTTCATCCAGTACTAGTTGCCTTAGGTTACCATGTTTTGGTACCCATATCCTACCAGCAAAATACAGGGTTCCATCGGCTTTTTCTTCAAGTTGTTTTTCTAACCCTTTGCTTACTGTAGCAAGTCGTTTTCACTGTAGCAATGTAGCAAAATACGGTTTCACTGTAGCAAATAGTGTTTCACTGTAGCAAATAGTGTTTTACTGTAGCAAATTAATTTTTACTGTAGCAAATAGGGTTTTACTGTAAGAAAGTCGTTTTTACTTGTACATATATATATACATACATATAATTGTTCATGAATCGTCGAGAGTAGTCAAAGGTAATTGTATATATGAAACAGTTCTAAAATTTTAAGACTCAATCTAACAGACTTTGTTTAACGTGTTAAAATAATAAATCGTATAGAAAATTGGTTTAAATAAGTCAAAAAATTTCGGGTCATCACAACCACCTTATCTCCCCATTACTATGACACCACTTACACCACCATAAACACACCATCTATATTGCTTTAAAACCGAGACCCATGTTGTGTTGTTGCGATTCGATCATCACCACCTTCAACATATAAACCCACCACATCATCACCTTAATCGTCATCCTTACACCACTACTATCACCTTCGGTAACCACCATCACTGCCATATCTCTTTCGTTCTGTTTATTGGATGATACTAACCACAAACACCAACTACGAACCAACATCTTCAACCATCATCAAGTACCTATAATACCCAGACCCATTCGCCACAACTACTGCTATATTCTGTTTCTAGTTCCTATGATTATTCGACACCAAACATCACTACCACTATGATACAACGACTGTTTTCTATTTCTAATCGATCACTCAACAAACCATCACCACTTGCAGTCATTATTGTTGCTCTTTTTTTTTTTCTATTTTATGTTGAAACCGCCATAAACCATCGAATCAAACCTGCAATTAAATTCGTTGGTTACTGCTACTGTCCACTCGACTTTTTATTTGTTCTTCGGCCGCTAAATGAGAACCAATCACCTCAAACCAAACCAAGTCGTCCATGATCACTAATATTGGAAATAAAAATGAATGGTGTTGATGCAGTACGGTATCATGAGATCGATGACAAAGAGTAGATGATGATACATAAAATAACAGAGGTTGAAAACGATGAATAGTATACGAGTATGATTGTGATGCTGTTGCAGCAAATTTACGATGATGATAGCAAATTTGATGAGAGTTGTTGATTTGTTGTCAAGTGGGTAGGGAAAAGGGATAATCCACCTTTTTACAATGTCTGCTACCTTTCCTTTACCACAGAAATAGAAAACATTGTGTTAATGGATCGTTTATTTTGAGGACTTGGACTTAAACTTTGCATATTGATAAGTGGGCTTGTGGACTCAGTTTAATTGTTGGGCCATGTCAATGGGAATGGGCGACGAAGTGTTAAAGTAATATAGGGCCGAGATTAAATCAGAAAATGTGATGACCCGAAAATTTCTGTCTAAATTTAAACTTAATCTTTAACATTTCCGACACGATAAGCAAAGTCTATGAAGTTGAATCTCAAAATTTTAAACTATTCAATTACCCATCGACTATTCTCAACGATTCGAGAACAATTATATGTAAATAGATACATATATATATATATATATATATATATATATACTATAACTTGAAAACGTAACAAAGTGTTGAGTATATGATACTGTGTATTAACCTTATTGGTTTGATTATCTGATTGATATTTAGATAAGTTAACTAAAACGTTTAAGATGAACCAGTAAAACACTAATTTGCTACAGTATTTTCGAATTGCTACAGTACCCGAAAAGCTACAGTTTTTCGAAAATCACTATTTGCTACAGTAAAACACTATTTTAAAATGTATTTTAACAAATAGCGAGACGATGATTTATAGAAGTAAATGACCAAAACACTCAAATGTATAAGTTATATTTCGAGTGATATAATTTAGGGATAATTTAAGGCTATATTTTGACTAAGGTACGTGTCCCAAAATGTAATGTACAAGTTTTCTTAGCGTACGAAGGGACATTCGAAAAAACCGGAACTGAGACATAAGTCGCGTGATGACGTACAAAATATAATATATAATTAATTAATTTAAATTATATATTATATATATATTATAAAAATATGTCGACGAGCAAGTTGCCAAAATTTTGTGAGCTGTAAAAGTGGGCCATGCGATCGCATGGCCATTGGCCTTCAGAACCATGCGATCGCATGGGGTCTGGGGACAGGCCACAACTATAAAAGCTCGATCATTTCTGCCTCTGAATTCATTTTATTATTACTCTGTAAGTATTTATATTATTTATATTATTATTATTATTATTATTATTATTATTATTATTATTATTATTATTATTATTATTATTATTATTATTATTAAGATTAATTTTATTATTAATCTTATCATTAATATTAGTAATATTAGTAATATTATTACATAAAATATTACGACGAGGTTATGGACGTGTCACTTTCAAAACGGGTTTTCGAGCGGGATTGAGATAAGAAAACTATGGGTTATAGCTATGGAGGTTATGGGTAATGTTCAAGGGTATTGTTCTCAAGTCAAACCTAGTGTTTATCATCTTCGTTGCGTCTACGTACTTTTCTGAAATATTGAATCACAATATTGATACGTAAGCATTTATATTTTATCTTTTATAAATTAATAGTGTATCCATGTCTAGTGCTCGAGTATATATGTTTATGCATGCTTGTATACTAAATTTCATCGTTAAACAGTTTATAATTAATCACTAATTAAATACATATACTACTGGTAAAAGGTATATGATATACATGTTTTTGGAAAGCTGGCGAAAAATCAATAACTTTTCATTTAGATATCGAATAGTTTCAATGAACGGATTAAAAGATATGATCAACTGAATTATGATTGACGTTAATTGAAATTGCTTTTGAATCTACAATTAAGATTTAAACAACTTGTTTACGAGATTGATAAATTGGATTTTTGAATATTACCAACCGAGTAAATGACTCCTTATATAAGGTATGTCTCGTTTTGTTGAACTATTGTCAAAATTGACTTTTTGAAATGACTTTGGATAACTTTTGTATGTCGATCTCGAGCATTAGGATTGTGATACACTATGACCAGATCTAGCTTGATAGACATTTATTGACCAACATATGTTCTCTAGGTTGAGATCTACGGTTATTTGGTAATCCGAGTTTCAGTCACATTTTGGTGAACGACTTTATATGCTGCTGAGGTGAGTTTCATTTGCTCCCTTTTTAAATGCTTTTGCAATATATATTTTTGGCCTGAGAATACATGCACTTTATTTTAAACAATGGACACAAGTACATACTAAATTCTATACTGAGTTTGAACCAAAAATCCCTTAGCTTTGGTAACTAATAACTGCCGGTTATAAGAACTGGTAGGCGCGAGTAGTAGTATATGGATCCATAGGGCTTGATATCCCCGTCCGAGCTAGAGTACTAGCCTTTTAATGGACGTATGCTATTTGAGAAGCGTACACGTTGGTTTGTGTGTATTATTAAGATGATTATACAAAGGGTACAAATTATATATACGTTAAGTTTAGTTACCAGGGTGCTCAATCTTGTAGAATATTTTGATAAACGTTTCTGGATGAGACAACTGAAATCTTGTGGTCCACCTTTATATACAGATTATGCGAAACACTAAAACTATGAACTCACCAACCTTTGTGTTGACACTTGTTAGCATGTTTATTCTCAGGTTCCCTAGAAGTCTTCCGTTGTTTGCTTATATATTAGACTAGCTATGTGCATGGAGTCTTACATGGCATATTTATCAAGAAAACGTTGCATTCACCAAATCTTCACCATGTATCTTATTTCGACTGCATTTTCAATGGAAGTACTATTGTAAACTATTATTTACGGTGATTGTCTATATGTAGAAATCATCAGATGTCGAAAAGCTTGGATTTAAATATTCATTTATGGTGTGCCTTTTTAAAAGAATGCAATGTTTACAAAACGTATCATATAGAGGTCAAATACCTCACAATGAAATCGATGAATGACGTGTTCGTCCATATGGATTTGGAACGATCGTCACAGAAAAACAAATGACGGATCAATGGTTAGGAGTGTTATTGGGTTAGTGGGAGGTCGCGGGTTCAAATCCAGGCTTCGGTATTCTTATTTTTTTTAAGGGCTACTCCTTTGAGGTAGTTATTACTAATACTCTTATTATTATTATTTCATTATTATTATTATTATTATTATTATTATTATTATTATTATTATTATTATTATTATTATTATTATTATTATTATTATTATTATTATTATTATTATTATTATTATTATTATTATTATTATTGTTATTATTATTATTATTTATTATTGATTAGTGATTGTTATCAAGTAATTATTATTATTACCAATATTAGAAATAAGATTATTAGTATAATTAATATTATTATCATTATTAGTATTACGAAAACATATATTATTATTATTATTAATATGAGTATTAGTATTATGACTATCATAAGTATTATTATTGTGACCATTATTACTAAAAGTATCATTATTATTAATAATAGTATTAGAATTATCATTTAACATTAATATTGGTATTATTATTAAAATTTCTATTAAAATTATCATTTTTATTAAAAGTACCATTATTATTTAAAATATTATTTCTATGAAAATTAACATTTTTATCTTATCATTATTATCATTTTTATTAAAATTATTATTATTACTAACATTAATTTTATTATTAGTATTATTATCAAGACTATTAATATCAGTTTCATTACTAAATCTAATTACTTTTGGAATTATTATTAATATCATAAGAAGATACAAATTTTTATTTATTATTATTGATATTATTTTACCAAATAAAAAGCTATATAAGAATATATCTAAAACACATCACATAACAATATTAATATTTTCATAATAAATATTAATTATTTATCTAAATGATATAAAACAAGAAAAGTTAATTTAGTTATTAAAGAAACATACAAGTTACTAACATAACAATTAATAATAAAACATAAACTTGTTCGATTACGATTATATGTTTTAATATATATAATTGATATAGGTTCGTGAATCCAAGGCCAACCCTGCATTGTTCAGTTCCGTCATATACATATTTTTACTACAAAATATCGTATCGTGAGTTCATTTGATTCCCTTTTACTCTTTACATTTTTGGAACTGAGAATACATGCGTTGTTTTTACAACTGCTTTATTAAATGCTTTTGAAATATATTTTTGAACTGCGAATACATGAAATGCTTTTATAAATGTTTTACGAGATAGACACAAGCAAAACATTCCTCGAATGAATTATTATGCAGACAGAAGTTCTGTGGATTATTATTGAATTATGTGGACATGATAATTGACACCAATTGATGTGAATATTTTTTCCCTGATTATTATTGCTTGGTAACCTAAGAATTAGAATCGGGTATGGCCCTAATTAACGCGAATCCTAAAGGTAGCTACCGGGTTTAACACCCCCACCCAAAATGTTCACTAGACGGAAGAGCTAGTGGGCGTGGTATTTAGTACTTCGAAGTTTATATATTATACAGACGAGATGTTCTGTTTTTGGGGATATTATTGATGCGCATTATATGTTAAGGTCGGTTACCAAGCCAAGCCAAGTTATGAAAGTAAAGTGAATGCTACAGTGAAACCGTATTTTGCTACAGTGCTACAGTGAAAACGACTTTGCTACAGTGATTTGCTGCAGTAAACACTATTTGCTACAGTAAACACTATTTGCTACAGTACACACTATTTGCTACAGTAAAACACTATTTGATGTCGACGAACTAGCAAACAAAAACAGAAAAGGCGGCCATGCGATCGCATGGCAAAAACACTGAAAACTCATGCGATCGCATGAGCTACAGTAAATGCAAAAGTATTATAAAAGGTCAGTTTTGCTTGACGGATTATCACATGTTTTCTTCTTCTATAATCAATATCAATATTTATATTTATATTATAATTATAATTTTAAATTTAAATTTAATAATAATAAGGTATATACGAGGGTGTTTTTAATTCGGGTTTCAAACCGCTTTAAGCTAAGAAAATATTGGGTATTGTTCGGGGTATTGTTCTTGAATCCAAGGCCAACCATACAGTCATCTACCATCATTACGTCTAAGCAATTTGCCTACAATATTGAGTCTCAATATTGAACTGTGAGTTATAGTCTCCCTTTTTGTCATAACTCGACCTTAACCATAAGGACGAATACAATAACATATGATTTCATCGCGAGGTATTGACCTCTATATGCGACATTTTTCAAAAACTGCATTCGTTTTTACAATACAAACCATAGCTTTTATTACAAATACAAGGTTTAAACAACTTAATAATGATTATCGTTTAGCGATAATCTTAGACTTACAAACTTTACATGTGATAATAACAATACGACCTCCAACATATTTTACATTACAAATCCTCCGATTACAAATCACTCAAACTATGTTCTTGTTGTTAAAATTTTACAACACAAAATAAGATAGCTATATAAATATGAATCGAATAAGGTTATGAATAAGGTTACTACCTCAAGTTACTTGGACAAAGCTACTGGAAAAGGTAAGAAAAATTTTGGAATCAAAAGAGTGGTGGAGTGGGATTGAAAGATTGGAAGTAATCTCCTTGAAATCGGATGACTATATTGATACGTTCTTGAGTAGGTAAATGAAGAGAGATTAGGGAGTGAATTAACTTGAAAGAAAATTGGAAATGAAATTGTATGTGTGTGTGTGCAAAATAGCATGATTATGGAATGGATATATAGGAGATTTAGTTTGTTTTCTTGCACAAAAGTCACACATGAGGTTAAATGGCTGGTTCCTACATGTAACATCATGTCTAGTGGCTGATCATTGAAGTTTATTGTTGGTATATACCAATAGTAAATACGTATAGAAGCTGGGTATGATACGGTTACATATACCCTAGATATACTTGTAGAAATTTTGAGGAATCAGAACGAGAATTCAAATATGGACGGGTTTATAACTGTAAAAGAGACTCAAAACTGGGCTTTTATTTTTGGGTCAAACCGGGCCAAAATAAAATTTTAAGACATTTTTAATAAAGCAATGTTAGCCCAAAAAAAAAAATTCCAAGCTGACCTGGCAGCTCGACCCCAGCCAGGGGCTCTCCCCCTTGGACCCCGCCAGGGGTTGCCACCCCTTGGACCCTGCTTATCGGGGGCACTGCCCCCGAACCCCCGTCATAATCAAGATAAGTTCAAACAAGTGTGCACTCCACACTTCCCCAAACTTGATCGATATTTATCAAGATTATTTTGGTTACAAATTAATCCCATTACACTTAAATCATATTGGTGACATAGATCACCAACACGTTATAGATTGTAAGTATATATGTCAAAGAACGTTACATATAGTTATCGTTTTGAAAACTTAAGTTAGTGGTCTCAAAGTATACTTATAACTTATTGTTGTTAGTTCACAATGAAATGTTAAACCATCCTTAAATCATGTTAAATATGTATAGATATGTACATATACATAATCGTATAATTATCGTGTGTTATATAGTTCGTGATATCATCGGTCAAATTGGACGGTCAAACGTTGTGTGAAACTCTTTTCAAAAACATAAGTCTCAACAGTTTGGATTGCTTATCATGTTGGTAAGGTTTATTTTATGTAAATATTAATCTCATAAGTATAAAACGATCGGAAAAATCCGGGTCGTTACAGTTCCTGCCCGTTAAATAAATTTCGTCCCGAAATTTTAAAGTTGTAACTATTTTGCGTTGTCGGGAAACAAATGTGGATACTTTTGTTTCATCTGATCCTCTTGTTCCCAAGTAAACTCGGGACCCCTTCGAGCATTCCAACGAACCTTGATGATTGGTATGTTGCTCTGCTTGAGTTATTTAACTTCACGGTCCATGATTTCGACTGGTTCTTCTATGAATTGTAGTTTCTCGTCGACTTGGATTTCTTCAAGAGGAATGGTGAGATCTTCCTTTGCAAGACATTTCTTGAGGTTTGAGATGTGAAATGAATTATGTACCCCGGTGAGTTGTTGTGGTAACTCGAGTCGATAAGCTACCGGTCCGATGCGTTCAATGATCTTGAACGGGCCTACATACCTTGGGTTCAGTTTACCCCTTTTTCTAAAATGTATTACACCTTTCCAAGGTGACACCTTTAGCATAACCATGTCACCGATCTGAAACTCTAATGGTTTTCTTCGGACATCGGCGTAGCTCTTTTGGCGACTACGGGCTGTTTTCAATCTCTCCTTGATTTGCACTATCTTCTCAGTAGTTTCATGGATGATCTCGGGACCAGTTAATTATCGATCTCCTACTTTATTCCAACAGATAGGGGATCTACACTTCCTTCCATACAGTGCTTCGAATGGTGCAGCTTTAATGCTCGCATGATAACTATTATTATACGAGAATTCTGCTAATGGTAGATATTTATCCCATCCGTTTCCAAAATCGATCACACATGCCCTGAGCATGTCTTCAAGAGTCTGAATTGTTCTTTCACTCTGCCCGTCAGTTTGCGGATGATATGCGGTGCTCATATCCAAACGGGTTCCCAGGGCCTCCTGTAGTGATTGCCAAAACTTTGATGTAAATCTACTATCACGTCGGATATAATGGAAATAGGTATTCCATGCATTGAAACAATTTCCTTTATGTATAATCGTAATAGTTTCTCCATTCTATCCGTTTCCATTATAGGCAAGAAATGTGCAGATTTGGTGAGACGATCAACTATTACCCAAATGGTGTCATAACCCCAGGCAGTCTTAGGTAACTTTGTGATGAAATCCATGGTAATACCATCCCATTTCCATTCTGGGATTTCTGGTTGTTGAAGTAACCCTGACAGCTTCTGGTGTTCTGCTTTGACTTTGGAACAATTTAAACATTCCCCAACATATGTTGCAACATCTGTCTTTAAATTAGGCCACCAATAATGCGTCTTAAGATCTTGATACATCTTTCCAACTCCAGGATGTATCGAGTATCTTGTCTTATGTGCCTCGTTCAATATCAACTTCCTTAATCCACCCAACTTCGGTACCCAAATACGGTTTGCGAAATATCGAATTCCGTCTTCCCGTATAACGAGTTGCTTCTCATACTTCTTCATTATTTCATTTCCTATGTTTTCTTTAGTAAGAGCTTCTCGTTGAGCCTCTTTGATTTGTGAGTTCGAATTTTTATGTTCATTGCTCGTACTCGAATTGGTTCCCATTCCTTTCTGCTTAGAGCGTCGTCCACTACATTCGCTTTCCCGGGATGATAGCGAATCTCACAATCATAGTCGTTTATCAGCTCGACCCACCTACGTTGCCTCATGTTCAGCTGTTTCTGATCAAAAATATGTTGAAGGCTTTTATGATCAGTAAACACAGTGCATTTAACCCCATATAAATAGTGTCTCCATATCTTCAATGCAAACACTACGGCTCCCAATTCTAAATCATGCGTCGTATAATTCTGCTCGTGAATCTTCAATTGTCGGGATGCGTATGCTATAACTTTCTTCTGTTGCATAAGGACGCAACCAAAACCTTGTCGCTAAGCGTCACAATATATCTCAAAATCATCATCCCCTTCAGGTAACGATAAAATAGGTGTGTAGTCAACTTCTTCTTTAGTAATTGAAATGCACTCTCTTGCTCAGAAGTCCATTCGTACTTCTTCCCTTTTTTCGTTAACGCTGTTAGTGGTTTAGCTATTCGGGAAAAATCTTGAATAAACCTTCTATAATAACCAGCTAAACCCAAAAATTGGCGTATCTGCGTTGGTGTCTTAGGAGTCTCCCATTTTTCAATGGCCTCAATTTTAGCTGGATCAACCTGAATTCCTTTGCTACTAACAACGTGGCCAAGAAATTGCACTTCTTTCAACCAAAATGCACACTTAGAAAATTTGGCGTATAACTGTTCTTTTCTTAACAATTCTAATACCAACCTTAAATGCTGCTCATGCTCTTGCTCACTCTTGAAATAGATAAGAATATCGTCAATGAAAACGATAACAAACTTATCTAAATACGGACTACAAACTCGATTCATGAGGTCCATGAATATAGCTGGCGCATTAGTCAACCCAAATGGCATGACCAAAAATTCATAATGACCGTAGCGTGTCCGAAAAGCAGTTTTCAGAATATCTTCTTCTTTGACGCGTAGTTGATGATAGCCCGACCTTAGGTCGATTTTCGAGTAAACACATGATACTTGCAATTGATCAAATAAGTTATCAATTCTCGGTAGTGGATACCGATTCTTGATAGTTAACTTATTTAATTCACGATAATCTATACACATTCGGAAAGATCCATCTTTCTTCTTGACGAATAAAATCGGAGCTCCCCACGGTGAAGTGCTCGGTCGAATGAAACCACGGTCCAGTAATTCTTGTAACTGGCTTTGTAACTCTTTTATCTCAGATGGTGCAAGTCTATATGGAGCACGAGCCACTGGTGCAGCTCCTGGTACTAGATCTATTTGAAATTCTACATATCTAAATGGAGGTCATCCCGGCAACTCTTCCGGAAATACTTCAGGAAAATCTCTTGCCACAGGCACGTCGTTGATGCTCTTCACTTTTTCCTTCATTTCGACTTTATTAACATGTGCTAGTATAGCATATCACCATTTCTTCAAGCACTTTTGAGCTTTCAAACAACTAATGAGTTTTAGCTTTGAGTTACCCTTCTCTCCATAAATCATTAATGGCGTTCTATCCTTACGAGGAATGCGAATTTCCTTCTTGGCGCACACAACTTCAGCTCCTATTTTAGACATCCAGTCCATGCTGACTATTACATCAAAACTTCCTAATTCTACGGGTATCAAATCAATCTTAAATGTTTCTCCGGCTAAATTTATTTTACAATCACGGCAAATTTTATCGGCTTTAATTAGTTTACCATTAGCTAACTCAATCATGTACTTAGCATCTAGAGGTAATGATGAACAATTCAATTTAGCGTGAAAGTCTCTACATACGTAACTTCTATCGGCACCAGTATCAAATATAATAGATGCAGATAAGTTATTAATGGTAAACGTACCCGTAACAAGCTCCGGGTCTTCATACGCCTCTCTAGCATTAATAACAAATGCTCTTCCACATGCAGATCTGTTATTCTTCTCTGGATTCGGGCACTGACTCTTATAATGACCCTGTTTCCCACACCCATAACAAGTAACAGTGGCCAAGGCAGTTCTATTTGCATTGGTGGCAGGAGTCTTGGTACCGTTTGTATTTGTAGCGGGAACCCTACAATCTTTAGCAAGATGACCTTTTCGATTACAATTATTGTACACCACATTACAATAACCAGAGTGATGTTTGTGGCATCTGTTACATAAAGGATTTCGTCCTTTGTAACCTGAGTTTGAACCGCTACCCGCACCTTGTGTGGTTTCTTGTTTCTTGTTGGATTGTTGATGATTACCTTCCCACTTTCTTTTATTTCCCGATGTCTTGACATCGGTGTTCTTATCCAGAATAATCTGGTCCATTAACTCGTTCGCCATGGTGATAGCTTCATGAATAGTCTTGGGTTTGGATGCTGTAACATTTGCCTTGACATTTTTAGGCAAACCGTCTTTGTACAGTTCAATCTTCCGTTCTTCGGTTGGTACCAATTCGAGACATAGCAAAGCTAATTCCATGAATCGCTGATTGTAGTTGGTGAGTTCAGTACCAACAACTTTTAGGCTTCGTAATTCAGCTTCCAACTTCCTAACCTCGTTCCTTGGACAATATTCGTTGATTAGCATTGTTTTGAATTCTTCCCAAGGAGTATCATAAGCTACATCTCCTCCTACGGCCTTCACATTTTTTCCACCACGTGAGTGCACTATCTTGTAGGGTGCACGATGCATACTTGGTCATGTCCTTCTCAATACAACCACTGATTTTAAACACATACTCAATCTTTTCGATCCACCGGGTTAAACCAACCGGTCCTTCTGTTCCACTGAATGATGAGGGCTTGTAACCTTGAAAAGTTTTGTAAGTGCACCCCACACGAGGATTTGGGTTAACTGCAGCACCTCTTGCAGCCTCGACCCATAACATTCTGTCGTTCACTCGCTGATTGATGAGTTCCTGGATTTCTTGTTCCGTCATTCGGTTCAATCGCGCCATAATCTTCAACAAGAATGAAAAAAATAATTATTCACATGGAATATTATAGATGTAGTATGTATTTTCAGTACATCGTAGCTTATTAATAATATGAACCAGTTATTATTATAAAAGCCTTTTCTTCTTATTAGCGTTTTATAATTATATCTAGGGTAGTACCTACCCGTTAAAGTTCATACTTAATAGCTTAGTACGAAAATCAATTACTACCACCCAAATAATACTTAACCATGGAAAATTATTGCATTTCACACTTCACTATTTTACATATGCTTATCTTACATCAAACATTAAGCAAAACACACTAGTAATATTATACAAAACATTATATGATCTCATGGTTTAAAACAACAGCGCATCATTTAACCCAAAGCGTTTGTGTTCAAAGAAATTGCTTAAAGGTTATCCTGGTTGTCTCCCTGCGTTTTGGCTGAGGAACCGAAGAACTGGATGTAGGGATAGAACTAATAGGAATAGTGGGAATAGGTGTGGAAGTATCTGGTGGAGTTGGTGCGACAACATTCTCTCTAGACTCGGGATTTGGATTTTCCATTTCAGTAGCCTTTCGTTTCTTTCCTCGTTCGAACTTGTCTTTCGTAATTTCCTGTATTTCTTCCTCCTCAGGATCACTTTCTAGTTCCTCTTCAATTGATTCATCCGGAACTTGTGAGTCTTCCCCAAAGGTGTCGTTTTCATCATCGGATAGGTTAATGACTGGAACACCATCTGAAGATTCTGGTTCGGAGTCGCTAAATGTGATAATAAGTTCTAAGCCAGACATCTATCACATAACAACTAGCACGTTAATACCACATAATATTTACATATTAATTTTTAACCAACAAGGATAAGCAATAGTTTTCGAAATCAAACACGGTCAAAGTCCAGACTCACTAATGCATCCTAACAAACTCGATAAGACACACTAATGCAAATTTTCTGGTTCTCTATGACCAACGCTCTGATATCACATGTCACAACCCGACCTTAACCATAAGGACGAATACAATAACATATGATTTCATCGCGAGGTATTGACCTCTATATGCGACATTTTTCAAAAAATGCATTCGTTTTTACAATACAAACCATAGCTTTTATTACAAATACAAGGTTTAAACAACTTAATAATGATTATCGTTTAGCGATAATATTAGACTTACAAACTTTACATGTGATAATAACAATACGACCTCCAACATATTTTACATTACAAATCCTCCGATATGCAGTTTTATTTTTGACACAAATATGCATACTCAAGATCTTGCTTAAATTCAACATGTTGCAGCGGAAGCTTTTAGTTATCACCTGAGAATAAACATGCTTAAAACATCAACATAAAGTTGGTGAGATATAGGTTTAATGCCGGCAGCGTTATAAATATAGACCACAAGATTTCATATATAAACGTTTTAATAAAAATATTCTAAGTTGTTGAGCACTTGATAACCATACTTAACATTTAATCAACGTCGCATATTCCCTTTATTATGAAATCTTACTACACCGTACCAAGTGTAGTCACCGAAACGAAGTACTGTGCAACCGTTGAATACTGGTCGTCCAGTCCGGTTGGGGCTGTCAGGCCCGATAGATCTATCAACAGGATTCGCGTTTACAATACCTCATGTAAATAATAGTTACCAAGTTACAGGGAAGTATGCCAGTGGTACAACTCAACGTAGAATATATATTTTTAATCACTTGTGTCCATAACGTAAATCATAAAATGCATGTATTCTCATCCCGAAATATTTAGAGTTTAAAAGTGGGACTATATACTCACTTTTGCCTTGAAGGTAATAAACACGACTTGGTCTCCGATTGATATCACAAACCTAACCATATATATAATATATCAACATATTTTCTTTTCAAGTAATCGTTACATATATATATATATATATATATATATATATATATATATATATATATACTTTTAATACTTTTAATATTTTCTTAGTCCGTAGTTAGCAGTCCGATGTTAGTGGTCCACAATTAGTTGCTTAAATAAAATAAATAAAGACCCCATCGTATTCGTATTGATCAGAATTAATCTCGACCCATGGTACCATGTTGTCAAGTGACGTGTTGCGTACATAAAGTACCGTGTTGTCAAATGACGTGTTGCGTACAATCATGAGGTCTTATGATTAATCTTCTCGTGTTGTTTACGGGTGGTCCTGAAATATATAAAATCAAATCATAAGTAAATATATATTAAATATTATGTTAATTAGCCAAGATATGATTAATCCGATTTTGTCATAATATGATATATTACAGGTCTTGAAGTGTTTTTAAAAATCAAATTATAAGGATCTATTTAGTTTGCGAACAAGTTTGAAATCACTCAAACTATGTTCTTGTTGTTAAAATTTTACAACACAAAATAAGATAGCTATATAAATATGAATCGAATAAGGTTATGAATAAGGTTACTACCTCAAGTTACTTGGACAAAGCTACTGGAAAAGGTAAGAAAAATCTTGGAATCAAAAGAGTGGTGAAGTGGGATTGAAATATTGGAAGTAATCTCCTTGAAATCGGATGACTATATTGATACGTTCTTGAGTAGGTAAATGAAGAGAGATTAGGGAGTGAATTAACTTGAAAGAAAATTGGAAATGAAATTGTATGTGTGTGTGTGTGCAAAATATCATGATTATGGAATGGATATATAGGAGATTACGTTTGTTTTCTTGCACAAAAGTCACACATGAGGTTAAATGGCTGGTTCCCACATGTAACATCATGTCTAGTGGCTGATCATTGAAGTTTATTGTTGGTATATACCAATAGTAAATACGTATAGAAGCTGGGTATGATACGGTTACATATACCCTAGATATACTTGTAGAAATTTTGAGGAATCGGAACGAGAATTCAAATATGGACGGGTTTATAACTGTAAAAGAGGCTCAAAACTGGGCTTTTATTTTTGGGTCAAACCGGGCCAAAATAAAATTTTAAGACATTTTTAATAAAGCAATGTTAGCCCAGCCAGGGGCTCTCCCCCTTGGACCCCGCCAGGGGTTACCACCCCTTGGACCCCGCTTATCGGGGGCGCTGCCCCCGAACCCCCGTCATAATCAAGATAAGTTCAAACAAGTGTGCACTCCACACTTCCCCAAACTTGATCGATATTTATCAAGATTATTTTGATTACAAATTAATCCCATTACACTTAAATCATATTGGTGACATAGATCACCAACACATTATAGATTGTAAGTATATATGTCAAAGAACGTTACATATAGTTATCGTTTTAAAAACTTAAGTTAGTGGTCTCAAAGTATACTTATAACTTATTGTTGTTAGTTCACAATGAAATGTTAAACCATCCTTAAATCATGTTAAATATGTATAGATATGTACATATACATAATCGTATAATTATCGTGTGTTATATAGTTCGTGATATCATCGGTCAAATTGGACGGTCAAACGTTGTGTGAAACTCTTTTCAAAAACATAAGTCTCAACAATTTGGATTGCTTATCATGTTGGTAAGGTTTATTTTATGTAAATATTAATCTCATAAGTATAAAACGATCGGAAAAATCCGGGTCGTTACACTTTTTAAATACTTTAAATATTTTTGGGCTGAGAATACATGCAATTTATTTTAAACGCAATAAGACACAAGTACATACAAAATTCTTCACTGAGTTAAACCAAAAATCCCTTAGCTTTGATAACTAGTAGCTGCCAGTACATAGGATATGGACTGGTGGGCGCGAATAATTGTATATGGATCCATAGGGCTTGACATCCCCGTCCGAGCTAGAGCGCTAGCCTTTTAACGGACGTATGTTATTTGAGTTTAAGACACGTTGGTTTGCGTGTATTAAAACGAATGGGGTAATTATCACTATAGCGTTAAGTTTAGTTACCAAGGTGCTCTGTTACGTAGAATCTATTGATAAACTTCTGATGAAATCTTGTGGTCTATCTTTATATATGTTTATGACTCGAGCAATTAAACCTATAACTCACCAACATTCGTGTTGACTTTTTAGCATGTTTTATTCTCAGGTCCTTAGAATGCTTCCGCTGTGATGTGCTTGTTGCCTGCATGGAGTCTCTCATGCTTTATACAAAGTTTATTGCATTCAAAATAAAACTGTGTTGTGTAATAAATAATTGGACTGTGATGTCAACCTGTAAATTAAAGACTTATGTATTTCGGGGTTTTGCTTATACCTAAGCACTCGCCCACATGTTTATAACTTTCTATGTTTAGAAAGTCACTTATTTTAATGAATGCAATATTTTATCAAAACGTATCATATAGAGGTCAAAACCTCACAGTGGAATCAATGATTAACGTGCCGCGTCAATAGTGATTTTGACGGGTTGTTACAGTTGGTATCCGAGCTTGAGGTCGTAGGGAACCAGAAATTACATTAGTGTGTTTAACTGGTAATTGTTAGAATGCATTAGTGAGTCTGGACTATGACCATATCTGTTTTTACTGATTTTTGCTTATCATTTGGTCAAAAACATCATATGTGATATATTTATATGCTAACGTAATTGTTGTTTCAATTATGTGATAGATGACTTCTTCTAATCCTATCATTTTGTACGACTCAGAATCAGACACTGAATCTATTCTATCCACAACTGAAAAGGGCGTTCCAATACCTATTAAAGAAGAAATTGTGTTAGCCGGGGAATCTCAACTCCCGGTAAACCCAGAGGAGGTTCCAGCTCCACCAAGCTTTAGTTTTCCGGAGCCACAGTATCGTTGGCATGGACCCATGATCCCTGGAGTAAACGAGGATCGTCCATTTCTAAAAAAATATGGACATTGGTCCAGATATACCGCCGACGGGCGGGTTGTGCCGATTACGCCTGGCAGATTTCAGTTCATGACCACCGGTACATATTCTCGCAGTTCGTCATCATATTCTCCTACACATGACTCAGACAGTTCGTCATCAGACGAAATCAGTTAGGAGGAGGATTTCGCTAATGAAATAAAAGAGGTCACTAAGGAGAAATTCCAACTTACTATTGATAATAAAAACAACCACAATAATAAAAAGTCCTTAATTATTAGAAAGGAACATGACCATTCGATTCGTAACCACCCTTATTGTATTAAACCCACTGAGGCAACAAGTACCTCAAAACCCCAACCAAAAATAAAATACACTGCCAGAATGTCTGTCGGACCATGTGCACACAAACAATTGGCAGAGAGAACCAAATGGGAAGAAGTTTCTGATAGTTCTGAATAAACGACCTCGCAACCATAAATCTTCCATGCGCTATTCTATTGCTTATGTGTGCTACTCTATCTTGTTATGTAAAATAAGCATATGTAAAATATCAGTATTGTATGGTATTGTATTATTTTAGTTTATTAATAATAAATGCATGGAATGATTATTTGTATTATTACTACTTCTTATTATTATTATTACATAATAATGTAGTAACTCGCTATAATTTTTCATAGTGGAATATTATTAGGATTTTAGTAGTTAATTCCTTGTACTAGCTATTATGTATGAACTTAACGGGTAGGTAATACCCTAGAAATAATTATAAAATGCTAATAAGAAGAAAAGGCTTTTATAATAATCGGTTCATATTATTAATATGCTACGATTAACTATTAACAACTCATTTTACCTATAATATTCTATATGATTAAATTATATCTGTTGTGTTTATTGAAGAAACATGTCTCAAATGTCGGATGCTGAGTTTGAGCAACTAGTCGAGAAACATGTGAATGAAAGAATTGCTGCAGCCGAGGCAGCAAAAGCAACAGTCGAAGCAGCAGCCAAAGCAGCAGCTATAAACACAAACTCACGAAACGGATGCTCATACAAAACTTTTCAAGGATGCAAACCACAGACGTTTAGTGGAACCGAGGGACCAGTCGGTCTAACCCGATGGTTTGAAAAGATGGAGTTCGTTTTCAAAATCAGTAATTGTGCGAACGGAGACAAGTCAAAGTAGGCTTCGTGCACGTTGCAAGATGGTGCACTTACTTGGTGGAACAATTATGCTAAAGCAGAAGGAATAGATACATCATATGATATCTCTTGGGAAGAACTGAAAAAGATGCAAATCGAGGAGTACTGTCCTCGAAACGAGATCAGAAAAATGGAATCTGAGTTACGTAATCTGAAGGTTATCGGCGTGAATCTCAATAACTACGAAAAGCGTTTCATGGAACTAGCCTTGTTGTGTCCCGAATTGGTGCCAAACGAGAAACGAAAGATAGAAATGTATATTGACGGTTTATCGATCAATATCAAAGGAAATGTTACATCGTCCAAACCAAATACGATGCAGGAAGCCATGACAATGGCACACCAACTCATGGACCAGATCACAGAGAGTTCGATTAAGGCACCAATTACCGAAGTCAAGACAACTGAAGGAAAGAGGAAATGGTAAGACTATAAGGGCAAAAGTACTCACCTGAAGAAACAAGAAACTTTTAAAGGTAAACAAGATGGGGCAACTGCAAGTCCAAACTATAAGGGACCCCATCTGTTCTGTAAAATATGTTACACACATCATGCAGATTATTGTCAAGTGGTTTGTGATAAGTGCAACAAGAAAGGACATGTGGCGAAAGATTGTTATGCCACCGTTTCTGAAGTAAAGACAAAATCGACCGATGTCAAGAAATGTTATGGATGCGGGAAGTCTGGTCACTTTATAAATCAATGCCCTGATAAGGAGAAGAACAAAGAACCTGCACGTGGGAGGGCATTTAATGTTAGTGCCAGTAAAGCACGTGAGGATCCTAATCTTGTCACGGGTACGTTTACCGTTAATAATCAACTAGCTTCTATTATGTTTGATACGGGTGCTGATAGAAGTTATATGTGTAAAGACTTTAGTTCTAAACTAAAATGTGCATCATTACCTCTAGACGATAAATATACTATTGAATTAGCTAATGGTAAACTGATAAAAGCCGATAAAATTTGCCATGGTTGCGAAATGAATCTCGCTGGTGAAACCTTCAAAATCGATTTGATACCCGTAGAATTAGGAAGTTTTGACGTAATCGTTGGCATGGACTGGATGTCCAAAACAAGAGCGGAAGTTGTTTGCGCTGAGAAAGCAATCCGCATCCCTCATAAGGATGAAACGTCATTAATGATTTATGGGGATAAGAGCAACTCGAAGCTGAACCTTATCAGCTGTATGAAGGCCCAGAAACTTATAAGAAAAGGTTGTTATGCTATTCTGGCACACGTAAAGAAGATCGATACTGAAGAAAGAAGCATTGATGACATGCCGGTTGTAATAGAATATCCTTGAGTATTTCCAGAAGAATTACCGGGGCTACCTCCACACAGATGTGTAGAATTCCAGATTGATCTCATACCAGGAGCCGCACCTGTAGCCTGATCCCCTTATAGACTTGCACCTTCAGAAATGCAAGAATTACAAGACCAGTTACAAGAATTATCGGACCGTGAATTTATTCGTCCCAGTTTTTCACCTTGGGGTGCTCCTATTCTGTTCGTCAAGAAGAAGGATGGATCTATGAGAATGTGCATAGATAACCGAGAATTAAACAAATTAACGATCAAGAATCGGTACCCATTATCGAGGATTGATGATTTGTTTGATCAATTGCAAGGATCAAGTGTTTATTCTAAGATTGATCTACGCTCCGGATATCATCAGCTGAGAGTGAAGGAAGAAGATGTTCCTAAAACCGCGTTCAGAACCCGTTACGGTCACTTTGAGTTTCTAGTCATGCCTTTTGAATTAACTAATGCTCCAGCAGTATTCATGGATCTAATGAATCGCATCTGTAGACCGTATTTAGACAAATTTGTCATTGTTTTTATCGACGACATATTGATTTACTCGAAGAACAAGGAAGAACATGAGCAACACTTAAGACTGGTACTGGAGGTACTCAAGAAAGAAGAACTGTACACAAAATTTTCGAAGTGTGATTTCTGGTTACAAGAAGTACAATTTTTGGGCCATGTTGTTAGTAAACATGGAATTAAAGTTGACCCTGCCAAGATCGAAGTCATTAGTAAATGGGAAACACCGAAGACTCCAACACAAATCCGCCAATTCTTAGGTCTTGCTGGTTACTACCGAAGATTCATTCAAGATTTCTCTAGAATTGCCAAACCCTTAACTGCATTGACTCAAAAGGGAAAGAAGTATGATTGGTCCACGAAACAGGAATCCTCATTCCAGTTATTAAAGAAGAAGTTAACGTCTGCACCCATTTTGTCATTACCAGAAGGAAATGATGATTTTGTGATCTATTGTGACGCTTCGTGCCAAGTTTAGGATGTGTATTAATGCAACGCACAAAAGTTATCGCATATGCCTCACGACAACTAAAAATTCATGAAAAGAACTATACAACGCACGATTTGGAACTTGGAGCAGTAGTTTTTGCACTCAAAATATGGAGACACTATCTATATGGCACCAAGTGTACAGTGTACACCGACCATAAGAGTCTTCAGCATATTTTTGATCAAAAACAACTCAATATGAGGCAACGTCACTGGGTAGAGTTGTTAAATGATTACGATTGTGAAATTCGTTACCACCCCGGAAAGGCTAATGTTGTAGCTGATGCCCTAAGTCGAAAAGAAAGAGTAAAACCTCTTAGGGTCCGAGCTTTGAATATTACAATTCGTACTGATCTCACAAAGCAAATTCAAGCAGCACAGTTAGAAGCTTTAAAAGAAGAAAACGAAAAAGGCGAAATGAGCAAAGGGTTAGAAAAACAACTTGAAGTAAAAGCCGATGGAACCCTGTATTTTGCTGGTAGGATATGGGTACCAAAACATGGTAACCTAAGACAACTAGTACTGGATGAAGCACACAAAACGAGGTACTCAATTCACCCAGAAAACGGGAAAATGTACCACGATCTCAAGAAGTTCTATTGGTGGCCTAATATGAAGACAGAAATTGCTACTTATGTAAGCAAATGTTTGACGTGTGCAAAGGTCAAAGCTGAGCACCAAAAGCCGTCAGGATTACTGCAACAACCAGAAATTCCGCAGTGGAAATGGGAAAGAATAACCATGGATTTCATTACGAAATTGCCAAGGACTACAAGTAGTCATGATACTATTTGGGTGATAGTTGATCGTCTAACTAAATCAGCTCACTTTCTACCAATAAAGGAGACAGACAGTATGGAGAAATTAGCAAGCCTATATTTGAAGGAAGTAGTTTCCAGGCATGGTGTACCTATCTCCATCATATCTGATTGCGACACCCGATTCACATCACGTTTCTGGCAGTCATTACAAAAAGCATTGGGAACTCGATTAGATATGAGCACCGCTTATCACCCACAGATAGATGGTCAAAGTGAAAGAACAATACAAACATTGGAAGACATGTTACGGGCATGCGTGATTGACTTTGGAACCAGTTGGGATCGACACTTACCGTTGGCAGAATTTTCATACAATAACAGCTATCATACGAGCATCAACGCAGCGCCATTTGAAGCACTTTACGATAGAAAGTGCAGATCTCCTATCTTTTGGAGTGAAGTAGGAGAAAGACAACTTACTGGACCAGAAATTATTCATGAAACCACCGAAAAGATCATTCAAATACAACAGCGATTGAAAACGGCCATGAGTCGCCAAAAGAGTTATGCTGATGTAAGAAGAAAACCGCTAGAATTTCAAGTGGGCGACAAAGTCATGTTGAAAGTGTCACCCTGGAAAGGCGTTGTACGATTCGGTAAACGAGGAAAGCTAAGTCCTAGGTACGTAGGACCCTTTGAAATCACCGAAAGAATTGGAGCAGTTGCTTATCGATTAAAGCTACCGCAAGAACTTAGTAGCGTTCACGACACATTTCACGTGTCAAATTTGAAGAAATATTTAGCTAAAGAGGATGTCGTAATTCCTCTTGACGAAATACGAATTAATGATAAACTCCATTTTATCGAAGAACCTGTTGAAATCATGGACCGTGAGGTCAAACAATTAAAACAAAGTAAAATACCGATAGTTAGGGTTCGTTGGAACGCAAGATGAGGACCCGAGTTTACTTGGGAACGAGAAGATCAAATGAAGCAAAAGTATCCACATTTGTTCACTGATATCGCTCATGAAACAGGTACTACTCAAAATTTCGGGACGAAATTTTCTTTAACGGGGATGTACTGTGATGACCCGAAAATTTTTGACTTATTTAAACCAATTCTCTATACGATTTATTATTTTAAAACGTTAAACAAAGTCTGTTAGATTGAGTCTCAAAATTTTAGAACTGTTTCATATATACAATTACCTTTAATTACTCTCGACGATTCATGAACAATTATATGTATGTATATATATATATATGTACAAGTAAAAATGACTTTCCTACAGTAAAAGACTATTTACTACAGTAAAAATGACTTTGCTACAGTAAAACACTATTTGCTACAGTGAAACCGTATTTTGCTACAGTGCTACATTGAAACAACTTTGCTACAGTGATTTGCTGCAGTAAACACTATTTGCTACAGTAAACACTATTTGCTACAGTAAACACTATTTGATGTCGACGAACTAGCAAACAAAAACAGAAAAGGCGGCCATGCGATCGCATGGCAAAAACACTGAAAACTCATGCGATCGCATGAGCTACAGTAAATGCAAAAGTATTATAAAAGGTCAGTTTTGCTTGATGGATTATCACATGTTTTCTTCTTCTATAATCAATATCAATATTTATATTTATATTACAATTATAATTTTAAATTTAAATGTAATAATAATAAGGTATATACGAGGGTGTTTTTAATTCGGGTTTCAAACCGCTTTAAGCTAAGAAAATATTGGGTATTGTTCGGGGTATTGTTCTTGAATCCAAGGCCAACCATACAGTCGTCTACCATCATTACGTCTACGCAATTTGCCTACAATATTGAGTCTCAATATTGAACTGTGAGTTATAGTCTCCCTTTTTAAATACTTTAAATATTTTTGGGCTGAGAATACATGCAATTTATTTTAAACGCAATAAGACACAAGTACATACAAAATTCTACACTGAGTTAAACCGAAAATCCCTTAGCTTTGGTAACTAGTAGCTGCCAGTACATAGGATATGGACTGGTGGGCGCGAATAATTGTATATGGATCCATAAGGCTTGACATCCCCGTACGAGCTAGAGCGCTAGCCTTTTAACGGACGTATGTTATTTGAGTTTAAGACACGTTGGTTTGCGTGTATTAAAACGAATGGGGTAATTATCACTATAGCGTTAAGTTTAGTTACCAAGGTGCTCTGTTACGTAGAATCTATTGATAAACTTCTGATGAAATCTTGTGGTCTATCTTTATATATGTTTATGACTCGAGCAATTAAACCTATAACTCACCAACATTCGTGTTGAATTTTTAGCATGTTTTATTCTCAGGTCCTTAGAATGCTTCCGCTGTGATGTGCTTGTTGCCTGCATGGAGTCTCTCATGCTTTATACAAAGTTTATTGCATTCAAAATAAAACTGTGTTGTGTAATAAATAACTGGACTGTGATGTCAACCTGTAAATTAAAGACTTATGTATTTCGGGGTTTTACTTATACCTAAGCACTCGCCCACATGTTTATAACTTTCTATGTTTAGAAAGTCACTTATTTTAATGAATGCAATATTTTATCAAAACGTATCATATAGAGGTCAAAACCTCACTGTGGAATCAATGATTAACGTGCCGCGTCAATAGCGATTTTGACGGGTCGTTACACCTTAATTACCGGAGAACCAAATCTTATTACGAAGATTTCCTCTAAATTCCTTGATTTCCGGAAATCGGCCGTGACTACGTCACCGGTTAAGACAAACCTGCATTTACTCTTTTCACTCTTTTGTGATAGCTTCACTCATACTCTTCACATAAATGAATTGTTTTATCCATATTACTCACTGATGATAAAAACTTTAATTCCTAGCTCATATGTGTCATGAAAACATATTTATTGTCAGCCATGACCATCCCAATCAAATTTCGGGACGAAATTTCTTTAACGGGTAGGTACTGTGACGACCCGAAAATTTCCGATCAAATTTAAACTTAATCTTTATATTATTTCAACATGATAAGGGTTAAGTTGAGTCTCAAAAACTTTGAACTGTTTCATATATGCAATTACCCTTCAACTGTTCTCGACGATTCACGAACAACAATTTGTAAATAGATACATATATATTTAAATATATAAATATATATAATAATTTGAAAAAATAATTGGAAATAATATACGACTTAATTATTAGAAATAAATAAGCAAAATAATATAAGAAATAATAAAATTAATTATTAAAATAAATTTGTGTATATATAAATAAAGTATATTGAACAAAGTATATATAGTTTCGAATTTATTTTGTAATTGTCAGTAACACTCAATCACCATTCGATGGATAGTAAACAAGTTAAATTCAAACTTATAGGATTTTAAAATGAACGGTGATCCGAAAATGAGTTCTATAAATTTTAGGCTTACTAAAAATGTATTTAGGATCTAGTTATTAAATTTTAACACTTTTTATATTTTACCAAGAATTGAGAGAGAGACAGTTAATGTAATTTTTGTTTAATAGTTAATGGCTGAATTTTATACCATAATGACTGAAATAAATAAATAAATTTAATTTAAAAATTTGAGAATTTTCTGAAGACTTTTATCCGCCACTGATTTCAAATAGTGCACGATATACAGTCCGTGAAAAACTATCGGTAGGAAAATATCAAGGAAGTAGCTGTCTCCTTTTAAAAAGAAAAAGTGAGATTTTGAAATCTCTTTTTCTTTCTTGTTCGTTTGCTAATCTCATAGAATTATAGATGATAATTAAATTGAACTTACTATATTGGATTACTGCATAAACACGTTTAATTTATGTTATGATTATTATATATATATATATATATCTATATATATATATATATATATATATATATATATATATATATATATATATATATATGTTTATATTATATTAACACAATAGATTCAATCATCAGAGAACTTGAGGAAACTTTCTACTAGTGCTCACTGTTTTCTTTTTGTTTTGTTTCCACTGACCATAACATATCTCATGTATCTAGTCTCTATATATGATATACACATATACATATGCATTTAGAGGAAAAGCACATCCAAGTTATTACCATCTTTCTCCTTCCATCTTTCGACAACCATCCACCAACACCCTCCAAACTTCACCACCGCCACCCTCTTCCATCACATACAACCGCCACCACCTTCATTTTACTATCACCACCATAACTAAACCACCATCAAAATAAACGGATTACTCATTACTATTGTGCTCCCCACGTTGTTAATATTCCAACACCCAGAACAACAGCTACGACTATTACTATATATCTTTTATGTTAACCCGAAACCGAGAACCACTTTCTCTTTCCCTCTCTTCATCTACAAAACCCAGTTCTGTTTTCGAGTACCATCAACCATCTTCGTGAACCTTCCACCACCACCTTATCTCCCCATTACTACGACACCACTTACACCACCATAAACACACCATCTATATTGCTTTAAAACCGAGACCCATGTTGTGTTGTTGCTATTCGATCATCACCACCTTCAACATATAAACCCACCACATCATCACCTTAATCGTCATCCTTACACCACCACTATCACCTCCGGTAACCACCATCACTGCCATATCTCTTTCGTCTATTTATTGGATGATACTAACCACGAACACCAACTACGAACCAACATCTTCAACCATCATCAAGTACCTATAATACCCAGACCCATTCGCCACAACTACTGCTATATTCTGTTTCTAGTTCCTATGATTATTCGACACCAAACATCACTACCACTATGATACTACGACTGTTTTCTATTTCTAATCGATCATTCAACAAACCATCACCGCTTGCAGTCATTATTGTTGCTCTTTTTTTTCTTCTATTTTACGTTGAAACCGCCATAAACCATCGAATCAAACCTGCAATTAAATTCGTTGGTTACTGCTGCTGTCCACTCAAATTTTTATTTGTTCTTCAGTCGCTAAATGAGAACCAATCACCACAAACCAAACCAAGTCGTCCATGATCACTAATATTGGAAATAAAAAACGAATGGTGTTGATGCAGTACGGTATCATGAGATTGATGATAGAGAGTAGATGATGATACATAAAATAACAGAGGTTGAAGACGATGAATAGTATACGGGTATGATTGTGATGATGTTGCCACGAATTTACCATGATGATAGCGAATTTGATGAGAGTTTTCGATTTGTTGTCAAGTGGGCGTGGTGTTTAGTACTTCGAAGTTTATATATTATACAGACGAGATGTTCTGTTTTTGGGGATATTGATAGTGCTCCAAATGAACATATATTTCATAGCAATATCCTTCCAATATGTAAAGCTTTTAGTTGCAATTGTTCTATTTTTATATAATATTCGTTTAAATAAATAAGTATGAAGACAAAAGAAGAAAATGACGATTTAAAGACGCAAATGACCAAAAAGCTCAAATGAACAAGATATAATCCAAGAGGTTCAATTTATTGATGAGAAACGTCTCAAAATTACAAGAGTACGAGCCGCAAAACGCAAAGTACAAGATATTAAATACTACCTCCGTCCCACCACAAGTGTCCACATTTCCATTTTTAGATGTCTCATTTCAAGTGTCCACTTTGTGTTTCAACTAATGAGAAGGGGTTATTCTGAAGAGAGAAGATTTATGATTGGTGGAGAATGAAGTTAGTGGGATTTTCTAAAACTGTGTGCGAAAAGTAAGTGGACACTTATAATGGGACGGAGGGAGTAGTACGCAAGGACGTTCGAAAATCCGGAACTGGGACCAGAGTCAACTCTCAACGCGTGACGCAACGGAGCTAAAATTACAAGTCAACTATGCACATGAATATAATATAATATATAAATAATTCTTAAAATTATATATATATATATATATATATATATATATTATTTTATATAATAAAACATCGGTGATAATGCTAAAAACGAACATATATTTCATAGCATTATTCCTCAAGAAAGACAAGCTTTTAGTTGCAATTGTTCTATTTACAAGTGATATTCGTTTAAATAATAAAAGGTGAAGACAAAAGACAGATTCGACGAATTGAAGACGCAAACGACCAAAAAGCTCAAAAGTACAAAATACAATCAAAGAGGTTCCAATTATTGATAAGAAACGTCTCGAAATTACAAGAGTACAAGATTCAAAACGCAAAGTACAAGATATTAAATTGTACGCAAGGACGTTCGAAAATCCGGAACCGGGACCAGAGTCAACTCTCAACGCTCGGCGCAATGGACTAAAAATTACAAGTCAACTATGCACATAAATATAATATAATATTTAAATAATTCTTATAATTATTTATATATTATATAAATTATAAAAATCCGTCGGCAAGAAAGACTCCAAAAGGAGTGAGCTGTATTTACAAACTCCGCAACTCGCGGAGTTTGAAGGCAAAAAGGGCCGCGAGTTGCGAAGCCCCAAAGTTTGAAACTCCCTATAAAGCCAACCGAATTCTGATCATTTTTCAACTCATATATCCATCTCTCTATCTATATCGTAATATTTATATTTATAATTTATATTTTAATTTTAATTTTAATTATAATTCTAATAATAAGGGTATGTTAGCGAATGTTGTAAGGGTGTAAGTCGAAATTCTGTCCGTGTAACGCTACGCTATTTTTAATCATTGTAAGTTATGTTCAGCCTTTTTAATTTAATGTCTCGTAGCTAAGTTATTATTATACTTATTTAAAACGAAGTAATCATGATGTTGGGCTAATTATTAAAATTGGGTAATTGGGCTTTGTACCATAATTGGGGTTTGGACAAAAGAACGACACTTGTGGAAATTAGACTATGGGCTATTAATGGGCTTTATATTTGTTTAACTAAATGATAGTTTGTTAATGTTAATATAAAGATTTACAATTGGGCGTCCCTATAAATTACCATATACACTCGATCGGACACGATGGGTGAGGTATTTATAAGTACGAATAATCGTTCATTTAACCGGACACGGGAATGGATTAATAGCCACTAGAATAATTAAAACAGGGGTGAAATTATGTACAAGGACACTTGGTATAATTGATAACAAAATATTAAAACCTTGGGTTACACTCAGTCGACATCCTGGTGTAATTATTAAACAAAGTATTAAAATCTTGTTATAGTTTAAGTCCCCAATTAGTTAAAATATTTAACTTCGGGTATAAGGATAATTTGACGAGGACACTCGCACTTTATATTTATGACTGATGGACTGTTATGGACAAAAACCAGACGGACATATTAAATAATCCAGGACAAAGGACAATTAACCCATGGGAATAAAACTAAAATCAACACGTCAAACATCATGATTACGGAAGTTTAAATAAGCATAATTCTTTTATTTCATATTTAATTTCCTTTATTTTATATTTAATTGCACTTCTAATTATCGCATTTTTATTGTTATTGTATTTAATTGCACTTTTAATTATCGTACTTTTTAATTATCGCAAGTTTATTTTATCGCACTTTTATTATTCGCAATTTCATTATCGTTATTTACTTTACGCTTTAAATTAAGTCTTGTATTTATTTATTATTTTACATTTGGTTTTAACTGCGACTAAAGTTTTAAAATTGACAAACCGGTCATTAAACGGTAAAAACCCCCCTTTATAATAATAATATTACTTATATATATATTTGTATTTTTATAAAAGTAAACTAATATAGCATTAAGCTTTGTTTAAAGATTTTCCCTGTGGAACGAACCGGACTTACTAAAAACTACACTACTGTACGATTAGGTACACTGCCTATAAGTGTTGTAGCAAGGTTTAAGTATATCCATTCTCTAAATAAATAAATATCTTGTGTAAAATTGTATCGTATTTAATAGTATTTTCCAGCTAAAATTAATAGTATTTCGTACACACCGCTGCACATATCAAGTATTTTTGGCGCCGCTGCCGGGGAACTCTTAAACGCCGGAAGCGCAACGCTAATATAAAAAAAAGATTTTTAGTTTACTTTTATTAAAATTCGTTTTTATAAAAATACATTTTAAATATTCGAAAATATAAAAAGAAAAACAAAAATATAAGTATTTTTAAGATTTTGTTAAATATTTAAGTTTTAAAAAAAGTTTCTTTATTTTTACATAAGTTTTATTTAATTAATAAATGTATTTTATATTTTACAGCAAAAACAGAAGAAAAAAAAAACACGTCAAATTTAAAACTGTACCAGAGTTGAATTTTGGAACCCCGCGACTCGCGGGGTTTGCTGCTTGGAATACCGCGACTCGCGGAGCCACTCTGGCACGGGTACACAGAACCCTAATCAAGCATTAATTACGGGTAATTATTATAATTATTATTATAAAACCCTAATTAGGTTTTAATTAATTATTTATTCTAGTTTTTATTATTATTTTGTTTAATTAGTTTAATTAAAATATAAAATTAATAGTCTTAATAAATAAATAATATAAAAATAATATTTTTATAAAAATTGTACTTTTTACAACTTTTTGTATATTTTTATATTTTGTCCCTTTTCAATCGTTTTAGCGTAATATTTGTATTTTTAGCTCATATTTAGTTTTAAACTTAGTTTTTTGCCATAGTTATTTTTACTTCTAGATTTTTAGGCTTTGCCGTAGAATTCCTTAAGTGCTTTTTCTTTAGACTAAGATTTAAGTACTTTAGAATTTTGCGACACCTTTTTAAGTTTTAGTTTCTTTTTAAGTTATTTCCATTTGGGATTTAGTTTTTCCTGTAAGCTTTAATATTTTTAGACGACTTTTTCCTATGTATCAATTATCATTCCAATTAGTAATCTCAATTTGCGATTATAATTTTAAGTTAGTTGTAGTAATAAGGTTAGGTTAGTCAAGTGTTTTTAAGTGTTATAAGTTTCTTTTATTTTTCCGTCACCTTTTATTTTTCAACCATCTTTCTTTTTCGACCTTTTTCTGACGCGCTCTTTTTCTTTCTTATTTCTCGCTATTCTAGTTTTAGGACATAGATTTTTATTCTACTTCTTATCTAAATTTCTTAAAATTATGAAAATTTATTTTAAGTGGTTAAATTGATAGACATCAAAATTTTCTGGTTCGTAGTAATAGTTGGATTTGTACGTGGACCGGGTTATTGGAGCCAAACAGTCCTCAATTATATTGAGACCAAACGAATCCTGCCCCTCTGCTGCATCTTTTGGCTATTCGAAACGTGGGCAAAATCAGAAAAGTCTATTGATTGGATAACTTATTATAATTTTTCTTTCCTTTTAAAAACTAATAGGATATTCAGTGAATGTACCGAGCAAGACGTTCACCACCTTTTGTACGTTCACCACCTGTAACTAGATCAAGACATTTAGCAAATATTACCACCGTTGATTTTTCTTTAGAATCGTCATCCAGTCGACCAAGTACTCCAGTTCAAATTTCCGATAATCCATTTTTTGAACCCGACATCACAATTAAGAATCTGGGGAATATTCAGGAACGATTCGTAGATCCTGAACCACTAAACTTTCCTCCGGAACCACCAATCATACAAACAGAGATTGTTGAGGAACGAACCATTAAATCAGAATCCTCTAGTGATTCCGATTCAACAAATTCAATTATGGAGAATCTGGAACCATTAAGTATGGAAGACCGAATGAGAGCTAAACGCACTGGCCAAGGTCACGCAATTACTCATCCAGACATTAATGCGCCAGATTATGAAATCAAAGGACAAATTCTACACATGGTGACTAATCAATGCCAATTTAGTGGTGCGCCGAAGGAAGATCCAAATGAACATCTACGTACCTTTAATAGGATCTGCACACTATTTAAAATCCGAGAAGTGGAGGATGAACAGATATATCTCATGTTATTTCCCTGGACTTTAAAGGGAGAAGCCAAAGATTGGTTGGAATCGTTACCTGAAGGGGTGATTAATACATGGGACGTTTTAGTTGAAAAATTTCTTAAACAATTCTTTCCGGCATCTAAAGCTGTGAGACTTCAAGCAGAAATTGTTACGTTCACACAGAAGCCAAATGAAACTCTATATGAGGCGTGGACTAGATTTGGAAAGTTATTAAGAGGATGTCCGCAACATGGTTTAGACACCTGTCAAATAGTACAAATATTCTACCAAGGATGCGACATCACTACAAGGAAAGACATAGATATAGCAGCTGGTGGTTCTATTATGAAGAAAACCGAAACTGATGCTTACAAAATTATTGATAACACTGCTTCCCACTCACATGAGTGGCACCAAGAAAAAGATATCGTTAGATCATCTAAAGCAGCTAGATCCGATTCTAGCCATGACTTAGATTCCATTTCCGCAAAGATAGATGATGTGGAGAGACAATTGGAAAAGATGACTAAAGATATTCACTCAATACGAATTAGTTGTGAGCAGTGTAGAGGACCACATTTGACAAAAGATTGTCTTAGTATTGAATTAACAATGTAACAAAGAGAGAATATTTCATACATAAACCAAAGGCCTGGAAATAATTATCAGAATAATTATCAACCGCCAAGACCGATTTACAATCAAAACCAGAATTATAACAAAAATATTCCATACAACAACCAACAAGGTCCTAGCAATCAACAAGTATCCAATAATACTTACAATCAGCAAAGACCTAATTTTCAAAACAAACCACCACAACAAACCGATGATAAAAAGCCGAATTTAGAAGATATGATGACGAAGCTAGTTAAAACTCAAATGCAGTTTTTCACATCTCAGAAACAAACTAATGAACTAAATGCTCAAGCATTTAGAAATCAACAAGCTTCTATTCAAAACTTGGAACAAGAAGTAAGTAACCTAGCAAGGTTAATAGGTGAAAGAAAACCGGGAAGTCTACCTAGTGATACAAATGCTAACCCCCGAAATGAAACAGCTAAAGCCATTACCACAAGAAGTGGTACAACGCTTAAACCACCTGAAATACCTGTAACTTCTAATGAAGCTATTCCTACTCCACAAGAACCACAACCTGATCAAGATAAGGAAAAAGAACCGGTAGTTGAAAAGGTTAATGAAGATAACACAGTTAAGGCTAAACCTTATGTTAAACCATACCAACCACCACTTCCTTACCCGAGTAAAATGAAGAAAGAGAAACTTGAAGCCGAGCAATCCAAATTCTTGGATATGTTTAAACAAATAAATGTAAATCTTCCTTTCATTGATGTAATTTCAGGAATGCCTAGATATGCTAAATTCTTGAAAGATCTAATCTCAAATAGAAAGAAAATGGAAGAACTCTCGGCTGTTACCATGAATGCTAATTGTTCAGCAGTGCTGTTGAATAAGATACCAGAAAAACTATCTGATCCAGGAAGTTTCACAATTCCATGTTTTCTGGGTAGTCTTAGTTCAATAGAAGCATTGGCAGACTTAGGTGATAGTATAAATCTAATGCCGTATTCACTATACGCTAAACTAGACCTTGGAGAATTGAAACCAACCAGAATAAGCATACAACTAGCCGATAGATCAATAAAATATCCTAGAGGGATAATGGAGAACATGCTAGTTAAAGTTGGTACTTTAGTATTTCCAGTAGATTTTGTTGTTCTGGACATGGAAGAAGATTCTCAAGTTCCTCTCATATTAGGAAGACCATTTTTAAACACGGCTAAAGCAATGATAGACGTGTTCGGTAAGAAACTGACCCTAAGTATAGAGGATGAGAGTGTTACCTTTTCAGTTGATAGAGCAATGCAACAACCACAATCTGCAGATGATACATGTTATTATATTCAAACTATAGATGCACATGCAGAATTATTAGAAGAATTTCCAGAATTACAAGGAACAGGAGAATGTTCTTTAGGAGAAGGTAATGAACCAATTGATGAAATTGAAATGTTAGCTACACTTATAGCTAATGGATATGAACCAACAACAGAAGAAATTCAAATGCTAAAAGAAGAAGACAGATATCGATACAAATCATCGATAGAAGAACCTCCGAAGTTAGAGTTAAAGCCACTTCCAAACCATTTGGAATACGCTTATTTACATGGTGAATCTGAATTACCTGTAACAATATCGTCTTCTCTTACTGAAAATGAGAAATCACAACTCATTTCTGTGTTGAAAGCTCATAAACCAGCCATTGCATGGAAGATTCATGATATTAAAGGAATAAGTCCTTCGTATTGCACACATAAAATCCTTATGGAAGAAGGTCATAAAACGTATGTGCAATGCCAACGAAGACTAAATCCTAATATGCAAGATGTAGTTAAGAAAGAGATTATTAAACTGCTAGATGTAGGTCTAATTTATCCAATCTCTGATAGTCCATGGGTAAGCCCAGTTCAATGCGTGCCTAAAAAGGGTGGCATGACTGTCATTACAAATGAGAAAAATGAGCTTATTCCTACTAGGACTGTAACAGGATGGCGTGTGTGTATTGATTATAGAAAATTAAATGACGCCACCAGAAAAGATCACTTTCCCTTACCTTTCATAGATCAAATATTGGAAAGATTAGCCGAAAATAGTTACTATTGTTTTCTAGATGGATTTTCCGGATATTTTAAAATTCCAATAGCACCCGAAGATCAAGAGAAAACCACATTCACGTGCCCTTATGGTACTTTTGCTTACAAACGCATGCCATTTGGACTTTGTAACGCCCCTGCAACCTTTCAAAGGTGTATGATGACGATTTTTCATGACATGATAGAAGAATGCATGGAAGTTTTCATGGATGAATTTTCAGTCTTCGGTGATACATTTGAATCATGTCTAGTTAATCTGGAACGAATGCTTATTAGATGCGAACAATCAAATCTAGTTCTTAATTGGGAGAAATGCCATTTTATGGTTAAAGAGGGCATCGTTCTTGGACATAAAATTTCAAAAGAAGGAATTGAAGTGGATAGAGCTAAGGTAGATGTAATTGCTAAACTTTCACATCCCACCAATGTTAGAGGAGTTAGGAGTTTTCTAGGGCATGCCGATTTTTACCGACGTTTCATAAAAGATTTTTCTAAAATTGCCACTCCTATGAATAAACTCCTAGAAAAAGATGCTCCATTCATCTTTTCAGATGAGTGTATCAAATCTTTTAATATTCTTAAAGAAAAACTCACTAATGCGCCGATCATGATAACACCAAATTGGAATCTACCATTTGAACTAATGTGCGATGCAAGTGATTTTGCAATGGGAGCCGTTTTAGGACAAAGGATTGAAAAACGATTTCAACCTATATATTATGCTAGTAAGACGTTACAAGGAGCACAAACGAACTATACAACTATTGAAAAAGAACTCCTTGCTATTGTCTTTGCTTTTGACAAATTTCGATCATATCTCGTTCTAGCAAAAACGGTGGTCTATACCGACCATTCTGCTCTTAGATACCTATTTTCAAAACAAGATGCTAAACCAAGATTAATCCGTTGGATCTTACTCTTACAAGAGTTTGATATTGAAATTCGAGATAAAAGAGGAGCAAAAAATCTCGCCGCTGATCATCTTTCTCATCTTGAAAATCCCGAATTAGAAGTTCTAAATGAATCGGCCATACAAGACAACTTTCCTGATGAATATCTATTGAAGATAGATTATAAAGAAATTCCATGGTTTGCAGACTATGCAAACTACTTAGTTTGTGGATTCCTTGAAAAAGGATTATCGTACCAAAGACGAAAGAAATTCTTCAGTGATATAAAACACTATTTTTGGGAAGATCCACATCTGTTTAAAAGTTGTCCCGATGGAATAATACGCCGATGTGTATTTGGAGATGAAGCTAGTAAAATATTAAACCAATGTCACACAGGACCAACAGGAGGGCATTATGGGCCTCAACTAATAGCAAGAAAAGTTTATGATGCTGGATTCTATTGGCCTACAATTTACAAAGACGCACACCTTCTTTGCAAATCCTGTGATGCTTGTCAAAGGGCCGGAAAAATAATTCAACGTGATGAAATGCCACAAAATGTCATCCAAGTATGTGAAGTATTTGACATTTGGGGTATTAACTTTATGGGTCCATTTCCAAAATCTCATAATAATCTATATATTCTCGTAGCCATTGATTATGTATCTAAATGGGCGGAAGCACAAGCTCTCCCAACTAACGATGCCTGAGTTGTAGTCAACTTTTTAAAACGTCTTTTTGCAAGGTTTGGAACACTGAAAGCTTTAATAAGTGATCGGGTGTGATGACCCGGAAATTTCGACTAAATTTAAACTTAATCTTTGTATGATTAACATTTCCGACACGATAAGCAAAGTCTGTAAAACTGAATCTCAAAATTTTTGAATTACTTTTATATATTTAAATACCTTCGGTTGTTTTCGACGATTCGCGAACAATTATATGTAAAAAGATACATATATACTATAACATGAAAAGGTAACAATGTATTAATTGTTTGATACCGTACATTAAACTTATTGGTTTAAATATCTATTTTAATGTATATGATAAATTTAAATATTTATTATTAAAATTTATTTATAAATAACGTCCAATGTGTATTTAAAAACTGATTTATGTATATTAAAAAGATATATACATATATATAATAAACGATAGTAACATTCGTTTATTGATTCAATTGATATTTAGATAAGTTAACTAAAGCGTTTAAGATGAACCAGTTAAACACTAATTTGCTACAGTGTTTTCAAATTGCCACATTACTCAAAATGCTACAGTGTTTTCGAAAATCACTATTTGCTACAGTGAAATTGACTTTGCTACAGTGAATTGCTACAGTAATTGCTACAGTAACTTTGCTACAGTAAAACACTATTTTAAAATGTATTTTTAGCAAATAACGAGATGATGATTTATAGAAGTAAATGACCAAAATACTCGAAAGTTTAAGATATACTATGAGTGGTATAGTTTATGGATAACTTAAGGCTATATTTTGACAAAGGTACGTGTCACGAAACGTAAAATGCAAGTTTTCTCAGCGTACAAAAGGACATTCGAAAAACCAGAACCGGGACATAAGTCGAGTGATGACGTACGACTTATCGGAACAAAAATTACAAGTCAACTATGCACGTGAATTTAATATAATATATAATTAATTATTTAAATTATATATATTATATTAATATTTAATTATGTCGACGAGCTAAATTACAAAACAATGTGAGCTGTCCCTGGTCCTCATGCGAGTCGCATGGCCAGAAGGCCATTTCCATGCGAGTCGCATGACTCCAGATTTCAGGCCAAGTGCTATAAATTCTCGAGTTTTGGCCAGATAAATCACACACACATATATATTATTTTTACTCCGTATTTATTTATTTTATTATTATTATTATTATTATTATTATTAATAAGATTATTATTAATCTTATTATTTTTATTATTAGTGTTATTATTTTTGCGATACAAAAATAATAATGTACATAAAATATTACGACGGAGTGCTGTCCAAGTAATTTTCAAAATGAGTTTTCGAGCAAGCTAGAGCTAAGGAAATTATGGGTTATTGCCAAGGAGGTTATGGGTAATGTTCGGGGGTATTTGTTTGTGAATCAAACCTCGTGTTTATCATCTCCGATGCGTCTACGTGCTTTCCTGCAATATTGTATATCAATATTAAACAGTGAGTTCATTTGATCCCTTTTTACATATATTTTTGGGCTGAGAGTACATGCGCAGTTTTATAAACTGTTTTACTAAATGGATACAAATACTAAAACTGATTTTGTGTGAGTTTCATATGATCCCTTTTTCAAACTATATTTTTGGGCTGAGAATACATGCGCAGTTTTATAAACTGTTTTACTAAATGGATACAAATACTAAAACTGATTTTGTGTGAGTTTCATTTGCTCCCTTTTTAATTGCTTTTGCAATATATATTTTTGGGCTGAGAAAACATGCACTTTATTTTAAACACAATGGATACAAGTACATACTAAATTCTACACTGAGTTTGAACCGAAAATCCCTTAGCTTTGGTAACTAGTAACTGCCAGTTATAAGAACTGGTGGGCGCGAGTAGTAGTATATGGATCCATAGGGCTTGATATCCCCGTCCGAGGTAGAGCACTAGCCTTTTAACGGACGTATGCTATTTGAGAAGCGTACACGTTGGTTTGCGTGTATTATTAAGATGATTATACAAAGGGTACAAATTATATATACGTTAAAGTTTAGTTACCAGGGTGCTCAATTTCGTAGTATATTTTTGATAAATGTTTCTGGATGAAACAACTGAAATCTTGTGATCCACTTTTATAGAATATATTGATAAACGTTTCGGATGAAACAACTGAAATCTTGTGATCCACCTTTTATGTAAAACCTATTGATAAACGTTTTGAATAAAACAACTGAACTTTTGTAAATCCACATTGATATACGGATTATGTGTAATATTAAAACTATGAACTCACCAACCTTTGTGTTGACACTTGAAGCATGTTTATTCTCAGGTTTCCTAGAAGTCTTCCGCTGTTTGTTAAGATGTTAGACAAGCTATGTGCATGGAGTCTTATATGACACATTTTTCAAGGAAACGCTGCATTCACCAAATCATCACCATGTATTTTATTTTGACTGCATTGTCAACGGAAATAATGTTGTAAACTATTATTCATGGTGATTGTCTATATGTAGAAATCATCAGATGTCAAAAACCTTTGATTTAAATATTCATTTATGGTGTGCCTTTTCAAAAGAATGCAATGTTTACAAAATGTATCATATAGAGGTCAAATACCTCGCAATGAAATCAATAAATGACGTGTTCGTCCATATGGATTTGGAGCGATCGTCACATCGGGGTACTCATTTCTGTAATAATCAACTTGAGAAAGTTCTTAAAAGATATGGAGTAACTCATAAAATCTCCACCACATATCATCCACAAACAAGTGGACAAGTTGAAAATACCAACCGAGCTTTAAAACGTATTCTAGAGAAAACCGTAGGATCAAATCTGAAGGAATGGTCCATTAAATTGGAGGATGCACTCTGGGCTTTTAGAACAGCCTACAAAACTCCAATTGGAACCACACCTTTTAGACTTGTTTATGGAAAAGCATGTCATCTTCCAGTAGAAATTGAACACAAAGCATTTTGTTCTTTGAAGACATGTAATCTTGATTTACATGAAGCCGGACGTCTACGATTAAGTCAACTAAACGAATTAGAAGAATTAAGACATGAAGCATACGAAAATTCGTTAATCTATAAAGAAAGAACGAAGAAATGGCATGATAAAAGAATCAGAAGTTCAAAAGAATTTAAAGAAGGAGACAGAGTTCTTCTTTTCAATTCACGATTCAAGCTATTTCCTGGAAAATTGAAATCAAGATGGTCTGGACCATTCATAGTCAAAAGAGTTTTCCCATACGGAACGATAGAATTAATAAATTCAAATGAGATTGAATTTAAAGTTAATGGTCACAGAGTTAAACATTACATACATGGTCCGATGGAAGTTGACAACGAAGTTAATCACAATTTCGATACAACAGCTAACTAAGTGTGGGGAGAATCAAGGGGTTTATGTATTTCTGTTAGAGTTAGATTGTCTGTTTTCGTGTAGTTCTCGAAAATGGAACCCGAATGGTCTTTCCCTAGCAGACCCTAAAGAACTAGTCTTCTCCCCCCATTCTGAATTTTTATTTTTTTTTAGGAAATGAAGACTGCCTGTGAACTAAACCATGGTCTAATGCTACACACTTTGATCACTAAACGTAATAATGACACACTTCCGAGTGAAATAGTATCAGTAATCAGAGAAAGAATGGACGGAGTTAGAAAAGAATCCAGATGCGAAGATAATAAGTTACAATTTGGTAAAGGAAAATCAAAATCCGCAGCGAAAAGAAGAGCACGACACCTAGAAAGATGTCACAAATGCGGAAAATGGTCACATGGAGGTAAATGTTCAAATAATCAAACCTATTCAAACACCGAATTTGTTACTTTATGCAGAGACGGACCGTTCATATGTTTAGAAGAAAAGACACTGAATGCTCGAGGTTACGCCTATGTAGCCATGGAAAACCAATTAAACCAACTATCTTATGAATGGGATAGATCATATAACTAAGAAATCTATTTCACAGGTATGTTTGTACAGTTTTTTTATTTTTATTATTTTTATTTTTAAGCTTTTGATAATAAACGCTAATTTGTTCGCTATAAAGTATTAAATTGGTATTGAATAAAATTAGGTTTGGCGACCGAAATTATTGATATCATTCAAAAATTTATTACATCACTGCGAAATTTAACGTTTATTCTTAAGGTATAAATATCTTTAATCAATCAACCCAAAATATTTCAAAAATTCGTCATGAGTTAAATTAGGTCTTGGAACCGAAATTACTTTACCGAAAAGAGGGGCGCATATTTTTGATAATATTTGATTGATTAAAGTGGGATAAAAAGCCAAAAAGATTTTTAATTTTATTTTTACCATGTTTTTAAAATTAATATTTAAATCTTAAATTAATATTGTAAACTTTGTAAAAACAATATATTTAAAATTGTAAATATTTGAAAATTTTATATAAGTTTGGTGTGAATTTATAATATGAATTTTTTTAAATTAATTTTGGTGTGAATTTTTAATTTTTAAAATATGAATTTTAAATTGTAAGTTTGGTGTGAATTTTTAATATTAATTTTGAATTTTATATTTAAATTGTGTGAATTTAAAAACAAAAATTTACTTTATCTCATTAAGTTAAAAATATGATTTTTAAAATTCGTCGTGAGTTGAAGACTAGGTCTTTGAACCGAAATTGCTTTACCCGAGGGAGGGACGAGAACTTTTATTATCATTATTTTTAATCTTATTGAATTAAAGTATGCCAAAAACATTAAAAAAAACCCAAAAATCTTAGCTTTTAAAACAATCGCTACAAAAAGACAAATTTTAAAATTTTGTCGAGGAACGGACTAGGACATCGATCCGAAACGACCTCGTCCTAAATAACAAGGGAAACAAAATTTTAAAATTAATTACTTAATTGTTTTAATTAGTATAAGATGTTAAAAAAAAAAAAAAAGAGCAAACTCCGCGACTCGCGGAGTTTGAAGCTTTAAACCCCGCGACTCGCGGAGGGATCGAATTACAGAAAAAAATAAAAGGAGCTGGAACAGCTCAGTTGCAACCCACAAACAAAGAAAACACAGCGAAAATACTGCCGAAAATACACGAAAAAAAACCCCCAAAATCACAATTTTTAACCGTTAATCATCAAATCTTTTACTAAAATCATGTTGAGAAGGATGCTATCAAGGAATTACTCAAGAAAAATGGTAAATTTCTACACCTAAACACCATTTAATCCGAAAATTAGTGTTCTTGAGCAATTTTTTCCCCAATTTGATTTTGATGCTTTTTAATGTAATTATGCTTAAATTGCTTATGTATTATGCTTGTATAACCTAGATTGATGCTATTTAACATGATTAGAAGCCTTAAACTTCAAATTTTGAGTAATCTAGGGTTTGTGTTCTTGAGCAATTTGGGGCTTTTTGATATAAACAGGTTATGGCCGATTTTTGTCATGAATTGTTGCTAAATTAAGTAGTGTAACATGTTTAGGTAGTTAAATGATCCAAACTTTGAGCCTAAACATGATTTTGAGAATTAAAGTGGACTTTTTCAAGTCTAAAAATTCATGAACTTGATTTTTGAAAGATAATGCCATTTGAAACTTGTTTAATTGCCAGTGATGATTATTTTGACATGTTATTTGAGTTAAATGCTTATGAACTTGGCGAACATTTTCGTATATGCTTATTTGAAAAAGTGTAGATTTGATGAAAATATGAAAATGAGCTTAAGTTTGATATAAATTGATCATGTCGTTGTAATTATTTTGATTGATGATTTTGCTGACACTAATGCATATTTGGATGCACAAAAATTGTGTTTGATGTGTTTTGCAGACTGAAAGGGGTGAATCTTCATCCCAAGCTCGCAATGCTCCTGCTAAGAATGCGGAACAACAGGAGGTGGATAACTACTACAAGCAAGATATACCTCATCCAGTCATGACATTTTCTGATATGCACTTGGAAGATTTGCACCCGAACCTGAGATTTGACAGACTTTGGATAGATTATCCAAAATACCAAAGGGGTTTGCATACTCTTCATTCTAAAGTTGTTGAGGTACCGAGGGTCATAGAATGGGGACCATTAGAAGCTGTAGAATTGGCCGGGCCAATTAGGGAATTACTTGCACAGAGGTATGGTAATTCTACTTTTAACGACTGGGTACGTTTATTCACCATGCGTAGACCTGTATATAAAGTATGGTGTGAAGAATTGTTGTGTAGTATATAATTAAATGATCGGGTAGCTAGTTTAACCGATCGATCTTTTATTAGATTTTTGTTAGGAGGTTCGATGCGCCACATGTCTTTACTAGACATGGCTCAGGCTTTACGTATATATACGCCTGAGGAGTTAGCATCTGCCGATTGTAGAGGGTTGATACTAAATGGTAGAAAGATAGATGAAAATTTTGATACACATGGTGTATGGAGTCAAATGACAAGTCATCACCGATTCAAAGGGGAAAATTACTCTTATTTGGATATAGATAGAGCTGAATTAAGAGTGATTCATAGGTTTTTAGCTAATTCGATTACACAAAGAGGTAAGAACAAGGAAAAGGTAAATGAACAGGATTTGTTTTACCATATGTGTATTCGAGACCCACAAAGCGCTGTAAGTATACCTTATTGTGTGGGTTATTATTTATCAGCTATGGTTAGGGGGATGAAACCGCATAGCATAATAGGAAGTGGTATTTTTATTACTTTGATTGCTGAATATCTCGGTGTGGATATAAGTCGGGGGGGATTATTAGTCGAAGAACTAGAACCCCACGATACAATAGGTTTAAATGTATACCATGGGGCGAAAGTTTTGAAGAGGCGAAATAACGCCGCAGTACAATACCATGGTAGACATTCACAGGTTGAGAGAAACCAACAGCAAGGTAATGTAGGAGGGGGAAATGAAATGCAAGAAATGCAAAGGTTTATAGCTTCACAGGAGTACGAAAATGCTAGACAGAGAGCATTTGAAGATTGGCAAGTTCATCAAAACCAAATCATAGCTCATTGCCAACATATAGGTAGAAACTATATTCCTACTCCAAAACCCATATTCCCTCCCTGGTCTATAGAGATGCAACCACCGTATCCTACGTATAACCCTGCCGAAGCATTTTATAGTACCTATGGTTATGCTTGGAACCCCTATTGGTATCAGTATCATCCCTAGTCTACTTAGTTTTATTTATTTTGTAATTTGTAATGTTGATACGTTTAATACTTATGTTAATATTGTAATAGTTTTTATAATTTTCTAACTTTTATTCTTAGATTTTAATAATTTTTGAATGTGGGGTAATATACCAAACTTCAAAAATATGTATATATGTTTGCAGTTTATCTTATGTACACAACAGGGTAAAACAACGCATTTTCAAAGACTGGCATTAAGTTCAGCAAAAGCAACTAATTTTGACGACAAGATGCAAAATATATGTGAAATAACAACAAGACGGAATGAACAAATGATGTGCACCATTTATCATTCAGCAAACAAACGCCAATATATTTGGAAACTTTGGTAAAAATTTAATCATTTTCACACAAATCACCCTCAATAATTTAAATTGTTACTGATTTCTTGCAAATGAGGGCATTGCAAGATCTTAAGTGTGGGAAGGGGTTAAATTCTTTCGGATTTTAAAATTTTTATCTTAAACACTGGGTTACCATTAAAAATACTAGTAAAGCAGTAGTTGTATTAGAATCTAGTGCTCTCTGATAATAAAGAACAGCCCTAGTCTTATATACTGACTACCCAATTCTAGTAAAATTTTTCAAAATTTTCAATTAAATGAACTCAAAATCATGTTTATACATATTTATGAACGATAAAACTAGGTTTTAACACCGAAATTATTGTAACCTCGGAAAGGACATAAATTGAGAAACAAACCAAAAGGTTAAAATTCATTTAAAATGGAATAGGGGACGATAAAAAGGAAAATAAAATCCAAGTGTGGGAAAATTCTCCAAGTTATTCAAAACATATATCACATATTTTTGTACAAATAACTGAAAATACTTTTGCTTTGGACTAAACTAAAAAGTTTTACCTGATTTACTGTAAGAGAGATGGATCTACACGATGAATCAATTCCATCATTAAAAGGAAGTAAAGTCTTCCGAAAAAGAAACGCGCTTCTTGATTTAAGTCAGGAAGTTGTCGTCCAGACCAGCTGTAGGTTGACGAAAAATCTAGAAAAGTCATCACTAAAATCAGCAGGAAATCCATGGACCTCAGCATCAAACAGGGTCGCCAAGTGGTCAGATTTATCCTAACCATAAGAAGGATTTATCTCGTACAATGGGGGGGCACCATGCAAATTAGCTGGATAAGACTAATGAATCGGATCCCCAGAAAGGATAATCTCCTTAAAAGATCAAAAATCAGCTTTTAAGCCTGATATTACTCAATCCTTGAGATTGACCTTAAAGATTGAGAATTACAAACTCATAGAATTCAATGATATCTAAACTCGAGCTTGAACGAGAAAATATTTTGATCAAAATTACAAACCGATTTGTTTTCTGAAAACCCTATTTTCAATGCGTTCATTACCATTGAACGTAAAATCCTAGGAATTCACCTGGAATTCATTAGGTCACCTGAACCAAATCGGGTGTCAACCGTAAGAACGGTGGTTGCATAGCATGGTCAAAGACAGGACCTTGTGCCAGACCGAAAAATTATAAGGATGAGCTTTACTATTGCTCCTACCAAGGATAGTAATTGCGTCCAACACATTATAGACCATAATTAAAAGCATGTCAGGGGACATTGCCTTAACAGTTGCAGGTTCAACGCTTTCCTTTACAACCGGACGGTAGTTTACCGAAAGGTAATATACGGGACAAGTAAACTGGACGTGTTGCTTTCCAAATACAAGGTTAGCAAGTGGGTGACACAAAACCATAAGTTTTGAGCTAAAATTTTCAAATCTGAAACCCACCAAACCCACAAAAATATTTTGCAAACACCGGTAAAGGGTTATTCCAGAAAACTTATCTAGGGTAAAAACTAGATTTAATTTTCAAAAGATCAAATGTTTTCATAAAGATCCAATTTCCTTAATGGATCTAAATTTTTATAGTCATGTGGGACTGTAAACCATATCATTACTACCATTGTTTATACCGCCGTATAGAAATCACTGATGTACAAAGTGTGAAGAATAAAGAAGTGATTCTAGTATTTCAAGACGATATTGCTTGAGGACAAGCAACGCTTAAGTGTGGGAATATTTGATAATGCTAAAAACGAACATATATTTCATAGCATTATTCCTCAAGAAAGACAAGCTTTTAGTTGCAATTGTTCTATTTACAAGTGATATTCGTTTAAATAATAAAAGGTGAAGACAAAAGACAGATTCGACGAATTGAAGACGCAAACGACCAAAAAGCTCAAAAGTACAAAATACAATCAAAGAGGTTCCAATTATTGATAAGAAACGTCTCGAAATTACAAGAGTACAAGATTCAAAACGCAAAGTACAAGATATTAAATTGTACGCAAGGACGTTCGAAAATCCGGAACCGGGACCAGAGTCAACTCTCAACGCTCGGCGCAACGGACTAAAAATTACAAGTCAACTATGCACATAAATATAATATAATATTTAAATAATTCTTATAATTATTTATATATTATATAAATTATAAAAATCCGTTGGCAAGAAAGACTCCAAAAGGAGTGAGCTGTATTTACAAACTCCGCGACTCGTGGAGTTTGAAGGCAAAAAGGGCCGCGAGTCGCAGAGCCCCAAAGTTTGAAACTCCCTATAAAGCCAACCGAATTCTGATCATTTTTCAACTCATATATCCATCTCTCTATCTATATCGTAATATTTATATTTATAATTTATATTTTAATTTTAATTTTAATTTTAATTTTAATTATAATTCTAATAATAAGGGTATGTTAGCGAATGTTGTAAGGGTGTAAGTCGAAATTCTGTCCGTGTAACGCTACGCTATTTTTAATCATTGTAAGTTATGTTCAACCTTTTTAATTTAATGTCTCGTAGCTAAGTTATTATTATGCTTATTTAAAACGAAGTAATCATGATGTTGGGCTACTTATTAAAATTGGGTAATTGGGCTTTGTACCATAATTGGGGTTTGGACAAAAGAACGACACTTGTGGAAATTAGACTATGGGCTATTAATGGGCTTTATATTTGTTTAACTAAATGATAGTTTGTTAATGTTAATATAAAGATTTACAATTGGGTGTCCCTATAAATTACCATATACACTCGATCGGACACGATGGGTTGGGTATTTATAAGTACGAATAATCGTTCATTTAACCGGACACGGGAATGGATTAATAGCCACTAGAATAATTAAAACAGGGGTGAAATTATGTACAAGGACACTTGGTATAATTGATAACAAAATATTAAAACCTTGGGTTACACTCAGTCGACATCCTGGTGTAATTATTAAACAAAGTATTAAAATCTTGTTATAGTTTAAGTCCCCAATTAGTTGGAATATTTAACTTCGGGTATAAGAATAATTTGACGAGGACACTCGCACTTTATATTTATGACTGATGGACTGTTATGGACAAAAACCAGACGGACATATTAAATAATCCAGGACAAAGGACAATTAACCCATGGGAATAAAACTAAAATCAACACGTCAAACATCATGATTACGGAAGTTTAAATAAGCATAATTCTTTTATTTCATATTTAATTTCCTTTATTTTATATTTAATTGCACTTCTAATTATCGCATTTTTATTGTTATTGTATTTAATTGCACTTTTAATTATCGTACTTTTTAATTATCGCAAGTTTATTTTATCGCACTTTTATTATTCGCAATTTCATTATCGTTATTTACTTTACGCTTTAAATTAAGTCTTGTATTTATTTATTATTTTACATTTGGTTTTAACTGCGACTAAAGTTTTAAAATCGACAAACCGGTCATTAAACGGTAAAAACCCCCCTTTATAATAATAATATTACTTATATATATATTTGTATTTTTATAAAAGTAAACTAATATAGCGTTAAGCTTTGTTTAAAGATTTTCCCTGTGGAACGAACCGGACTTACTAAAAACTACACTACTGTACGATTAGGTACACTGCCTATAAGTGTTGTAGCAAGGTTTAAGTATATCCATTCTCTAAATAAATAAATATCTTGTGTAAAATTGTATCGTATTTAATAGTATTTTCCTGCTAAAATTAATAGTATTTCGTACACACCGCTGCACATATCAATCGGCAAATACGAAAATAAAAATATGTGAGCTGTCCCAGGCGGCCATGCGATCACATGGCCAGAAGGCACAAAATCCATGCGATCGCATGGGCATCAGAATCTGGCCAAGTGCTATAAAAAGCGATGAATTGAACGAGTAATATACACCATCTTTTTCTTTTCCTTCTCTGTAAAAAAACATATATATATATATATATATATATATATATATATATATATATATATATATATATATATATATATATATATATATATATATATATATATATATATATATATATATATATAATTTAAAGTTTAATTTAAGTTTAATAATAATTGGGTTATTATAAGAAATGTTTTAAAGGTTTTGTAAGTCAGAACTCTGTCCGTGTAACGCTACACGATTAATCACCACTGTAAGCTATGTTCTTCCTTTTTAAATTAATGTCTTGTAACTAAGTTATTATTATGCTTATTTGAGTCAAAGTAATCGTGATGTTAGACTAAATATTAAGACGGGGTTATTAGATTTTGTACCATAATTAAGGTTTGGACAAAAGGCCGACACTTATGGACATTGGACTATTGACTATTAATAGATAGGGGGTATTGTCTAATCGAATGACAACTCATTAGAATCTGTCGAACCTATCTTCAAATTAGTTAATCTAATAATTATTAAAATGATTATGTATGTTCTATTTAGTGACGTTTATACGACATCTTTTACGATAATTTATTTAATTATTCGGGTTGGGTAATTGATTATTCATTCTGATCAAGTGGGTAAATTAATATTCATATCTCATTAAAACAGGGGTGGATTACATACAAGGATAATTGGTGTAATTGTTAACAAAGTAATAAAACCTTGGATTACACGTAGTCGATAACCTTGTGTAATCATTAAACAAAGTATTAAAACCTTGTTACAGTTCGAATCCCTAATTAGTTGAAATATTTGACTTCGGGAATAAGGTTAATTTGACAAGCATTTTATAATTATGACCGATGGACTATTATGGACAAAAACCAGATAGGTATCAAATAAACCAGGACAAAGGACAATTAACCTGGGTAACAATTAATTAAAATCAAAACGTCAAACATCATGATTACGGAAGTTTAAATAAGCATAATACTTTTATTTCATATTTCATCGTACCTTTATTTACTGTCATTTTAATTACTGCAATTTACTTTATCGCAATTTAAATTCTGTCATTTATATTATCGTCATTTATCTTTACGCTTTATTTAAAATCGACAAACCGGTCATTAAACGGTAAAAACCCCGTTTTATAATAATATTACTATATATAATTATATATATTTTATACAAATATAGTTTTTAAAATATAGCGTTAAACTCAGCTAGCTCCCTGTGGAACGAACCGGACTTACTAAAAACTACACTACTGTACGATTAGGTACACTGCATATAGTGTTGTAGCAAGGTTTAGGTATATCCACTCTATAAATAAATAAATAACTTGTGTAAAATTGTATCGTATTTAATAGTATTTCGCAATAAAAATATAACTATTTCGTATACGCTGCTGCACACATCAGATATTATTGATGCGCATTATATATTAAGGTCAGTTACCAAGCCAAGTTATGAAAGTAAAGTGAATGTTATGTATCGAGAGAATGATTTTATACACAGGTTATGTGTATGATATTTTTGTGCACGAGATATGTGTACGGTTATTAAAAATCGCGAGGCAACCTACGGGGGAGAAAAGGATATGAACCTACTCTGCTAAGCATTTTGAAAAATGGTTTTGTACACGAGATAGGTGTACTGTATTTAAATTTTGTGATCTATCAAAATGATGAATTGTATTGCTTATGATAAACTTATGAACTTAGCAACCTTTTGGTTGACACTTGAAAGCATGTTTATTCTCAGGTATGAAAGAAATCTTCCGCTGTGCATTTGCTCATTTTAGAGATATTACTTGGAGTCATTCATGACATATTTCAAAATACATTGCATTCGAGTCGTCGAGTTCGTCAAGATTATTATTAAGTCAATTATAGTTGGATATATTATGAAATGGTATGCATGCCGTCAACTTTCGATGTAATGAAAGTTTGTCTTTTAAAAACGAATGCAATGTTTGTAAAATGTATCATATAGAGGTCAAGTACCTCGCGATGTAACCAAATGTAATGTATTCATCCAGATGGTTTAGGACGGGTCGTTATAATTATTATTTCCCTGGTTTGGGCACGTAGTTCTGAAGTGACCCTTCTTCCCCCATCCAAAACAAACAATGTGGGCAGTATTTGTTCCTTTAGTCGCTGGTCCAAAAGTTTCACACTTCGTCGCACCATGACCCGGTCTATTACATTTGGTACATACAACCCTACAGTATTTATCTAGATGATATCCTTCACACCTATAACATGGAATTTTCTGATTGTCGTTGCCATTGTTATTATTGGGATTGTTGTTAGGATTGTTGTTGTTGTTATTGTTGGGACGGTTGTTGTAGTTGTTGTTGGGATGTTTGTTGTATTTATTGTTGAGATTGCGATTGTTATGGTTGCGATTGATGTTGCGGTTGTTGGGATAGTTATTGCGATTGTGGTTGTGATTGTTGTTGTTGTTGTATTGGTAACCCTTGTCACTGGTTTCTTCCCACTTTCTCTTGACTTGTTTCGTGTTGGCTTCTTCGACCGCCTCCTCTTTAATTCTTTCTTCAATTTGGTTTATGAGTTTATGAGCCATTCAACTTGCCTTTTGTATGGAGGCAGGCTCGTGTGAACTTATATCTTCTTGGATCTATTCTGGTAACCCTTTTACAAATGCGTTGATTTTCTCCTCTTCATCTTTGAACGCTCTTGGACACAATAGGCACAACTCTGTGAATCTTCGTTCATACGTGGTAATGTCGAAACCTTGCGTTCGTAATCCTCTAAGCTATACCTTGAGCTTATTGACCTCATTTATGGGACGGTACTGCTCAGTCATCATGTGTTTGAATGCTGACCATGGTAGTGCGTAAGCAGCATCTTGTCCCACATGCTCGAGATAGGTATTCCACCATGTTAACGCAGTACCTGTGAAGGTATGCGTGGCATACTTTACCCTATCTTCTTCCGTACATTTACTTATGGCGAACACCGATTCGACCTTTTCAGTCCACCGTTTTAATCCGATTGGACCCTCAGTTCCATCAAATTCCAAAGGTTTACAGGCAATGAATTCTTTGTAGGAGCATCTTACACGATTTCTAGTGGCGTTAGTTGCATTGCTAGATTCAGAGTTATTATTGTTGTTTTGCATTGCAGCCTGTACTGCGGCTATGTTGGCAGCAAGAAAAACATGGAAGTCTTCCTCGCTCATGTTCAAGTTCTGACGAGTAGTCGGTGCCATTTCCTTCAAAAATAGCCAAAAGAATTAAGTTAATCATATAGAATATTAAGAGTAGTCAATAGTATTTCGTAGCATAATATGAACTCATTTATAAAAGCTTTTTCTTCATATTAGCGTTTTATAAGTTTTAATACAGGTAGTACCTACCCGTTAAGTTCATACTTAGTAGCTAATATACAATTCAACTACTACAATCCTATATGAAAAACTGATAATAATATTTCGCGTTCAAACTTTTATACAATATTTTACAAACTTACAATACTGCTATTTTACATATAACATGAAATATATCACATAATAACTTTGATACAAGGCAGTTGCGAAGACAATTCTAGTTTAATACGCAAGTCGTTCAGCAAAGGCAATAAAGACACGTAATTCATAAGTCCAGAAACAAGTCATGCATTCTGGTTTTACTAAGACTACTTCCCATCCTTGGTTTTGTGGAAAATAACCGTTATGACCGTTGGCTAGGCAGCATGTTGTAATGTCGTCAAAAAGACGAGGGTTTCGTAATGCCCAACAGCCCCGTAACAATCTAAAAACCTTGTTTCTCACTCCAACTACCGAATCCATCACTTGTGGGAATGTTTTATTTAAAAGTTGCAACCCGATGTTCTTTTTCTCAATTTGGTGAGAAGCGAACATCACTAACCCGTAAACATAACATGCTTCTTTATGTTGCATGTTAGAAGCTCTTTCTAAAGAACGAAGTCCTATGTTGGGATATGTGAAGTCAAAATAGGTTCTTAACCCGTAGCGTAAAATTGCATTTGGGTTCCGCGCATTTAATGCTTTAAAGTAAACACGGCGTAACTTAAGGTCTCCCCAATGTGATATACTCCATCTTTCAAAGGAAAGCCTTTTATAAACTAAGGCATGCTTGGAACGTCTTTCAAATATTCGGCAAATTAATTTCACTGTAAATAATTGTGCCGATAAATTCTGACCGACTCTAGACAAGATTTCATCAATCATATCCCCTGGTAGGTCTTCTAAAATTTTCGGTTGTCTATCCTTAACATCCATTGTGTGTTTTATACTGTAAAATAGACGAGGATTAGATTCGTAAAAAAAAATTGACAAATAATACAAGCAATTTTCACATATAACATAAAAGTGCAAGCACACTATATTACATATATTACATCGCATGATTACAACTCTTTACTCCAACTCGCTTGTTTCTTCCTCCTCGGACTTAGTTCGTTTCGCTAATTTCCTAGGGTTGTATGATGTTCCTCTAATACGAGCCGTCGTTTTCACAAATGGTTTAGAAAAACCTGGTGGCTTAGATGTTCCCGGGTTATAGTGAAAGTTTAATAAATACGGGTGTTTACGGTACTTCCCATCGGGACATTTCATGTTAACATAGAGGTCATCGGGGTTGGAATTAGGTTTCTCTATTTTGATGCCTTTTCCCTTATTATTTTCTTTTGCCTTTTCAAATTGGGTCGGAGTAATTTCTATAACATCATCGGAATCCTCATCGGGATCCGATTCATCGAAAAATTGGTAATCTTCCCAATATTTTGCTTCCTCGGCAGAAACACCATTGACCATTATTAATTTTGGTCCATTGGTTGAGGGTTTTCTTTTATTTATCTGTTTTTCAGTGGTTCCTAGTATTTCCTCCTCCGGAACCTCTTCTTCCGGTTCCTCTTCTTCCGGTTCGTCTTCGGGAATTTGTGAATCTTCCCAATATATATTCGACTCTTCATTATTAATAGGTGAGTCGATGGGATTTGTACTAGAGGTAGACATCTATCACACAATATCAAACATGTTAAGAGATTAATCATTTTTAAGTCAAGTCGAAAATCAAATGAGCTTAATATGATATTAACTCATTAAATCCGTATTACATCTGAAGAAATATACATACATATATTTTCATAAAGACTGTAATAAAAATTCTTTTGTACAAAATATTACTTGTGAAATCTTTAACGGGTAGGTAATTCCCGGGAAATATATAAGTTCACAATTAATATGTTATATTGTACATTCTTCAATTTTGATTCAAAAATCATTAACTATACTCACTATCTTCACAATGATGCACAATCATTTCATACAAATTCAATCACATATTCTGATATCGACGTATCAGAATCCAAGCCATAACTCTGAACCGGTGACATCATTCTTAGATCTCAACATCTTTCAAAGGTATACTTTAACTTTAAAACTGTGAAAGATCCTTTAGCATTGTTATTACCGAAAATAATCTTGCAATCCCTGTTCAAAGTATCCAGTTTTACCACACTTCCAACCAGTCAACTTCGACTTTTTAGATTAGCCTTATTATAACCTTGATATATACGTTTTTGTTACTAGGGAACCTTTCATGTTCCACCACATTAGCAGTAAATTTACCAACAACTTCATGGATCTTTGACCTTCCGAAAAATCCTTATACTCATTGAAACCGTATCATGTACTCATCCACATCTTGTAACGGCAATTGACATACCAACTATCGAGAATTAGCAATCAGTATTTTGAAATCTTGTAGCACGTCTACGCCAACAGTTATATGTGTACATATAACGTATACCTCCTGGACTTACATACTTCGATTGTGAAGTTTTCGAAAAACACCCCAAACTACGAAACTTGTTCTCCGAGTTTTGGAAAAATGTTGATGAAGCAGCAAAAACTGTAAACGACCTTAACAGTCAAAAGTTTGATGATAAAGAATAGTATGGTGGTAAAGCTGAGAAAAAGAGAAGGTTTGGAACTGGAAAACGGATTGAGCAGACCATGAAGGAGGCTGTGGACAAATCACAAAGACAAAATCTACCTTCAAAGAATCCAAATGATTCAGTGTCTACTGAAACCATTAGTAAGAACCTTACTTCTTATTCTAAACCTTCACAGACAGATTTTCTGCATCATCCTCTGATATTAGAAATTCTAAGATATCATCGTATCTTCCATTATAAATATCCTCCATATTTCTGAAGATATTTTCATAACTATTCTTATCTGAAATCATTTATCTCTTCACACTATTTTTGTTACATCATAAAAGAAACTATTTTAGTTTCTAAAATCTGAAAAATTCGAAAAATGGATGTTTTGAAGTAATGTTGGGAACTGAAGCATGAATTAGTATAATATAATGACACTTGATCAACGTGATTATATTACAGTAAGTCATGCTGAGTTTCTAATGGAACGTGATAAAGGTTCACAGATCCCACCCTCATCATGAACCATGTTACATAACTCTTTATTCTATATAATCTCTAAATATATCAAGAAAATATATTTCTTGATGATTCGGTCTTTTCCGGATATTCTGGTAATTTGATAAATCAAGATCGTGCCATTACAATTCCCTTCTTAGAACATTAACTATGTTCATCCAAAACTCCATACCTACGAATTCTGGACCATTATTTGCTTGACTTGAAGTCGGAAAGGAAAAATAAAAGCATGAAGCTCCGAAATATAATGGAGAATAAAAAGCCCGATAAAAACCCCGAAATTACAAACCGTGTATATCAATGCGTATAGCAATATAAAGACACGGGAGAATGAAAAACACTATAACCCCAAGGTAATAGTAGAAGAAAATAACCTCCTCTGATGGTAGATGAAAAAGAAGAATGAAGGATACGATAGCCAAGAAAATATCAAGAATCAGAACTGGATTAAGCATTTTCAAAATCTATTAGGAAGTATGAAATAAGGAAGATGTTTATAGGAGTGGTGAAAATAAATGAAACGGAAGAGGTCAATTTATAGTAAAATATCAGACATAGCAATCGAGGCAGATTACGCATTTAATTAAAGAAGATTTTAATCTCTTTAATTTCTGAAGAATCAAATCTTATTTAGATTATGAAGATTTTCTATTCCTTAAATTACGGAAATCAATCGTTAATATGTCAAGAGTTAAGACGAATCTCTATTCTTTCATTTCACTCTTTTACGATAACTTCTCTCATACGCTTCGAGAAATCGGATTGTTTTATCCATATAATTCAACGGTGATAAAATTCTATTTATCAACTCATATTCGTCATGAAAACATTTCAATTGTTAGCCATGACGACCTCACTTAAATTTCGGGACGAAATTTCTTTAACGGGTAGGTACTGTGATGACCCGGAAATTTCTGACCAAATTTAAACTTTATCTTTAAATGATATAATGTTTTCGACACGATAAGCAAAGTCTATGAAGTTGAATTTCAAAATTTTAGAACTGTTTCATGTATTAAATTACATTTGACTGCTCTCGACGATTCATGAACAATTATATGTATGTATATATATATATATATATATATATATATATATATATATATATATATGTACAAGTAAAAATGACTTTCCTACCGTAAAACACTATTTGCTACAGTGAAACCGTATTTTGCTACAGTGCTACAGTAAACACTATTTGCTACAGTAAAACACTATTTGATGTCGACGAACTAGCAAACAAAAACAGGATAAGGCGGCCATGCGATCGCATAGCAAAAACACTGAAAACTCATGCGATCGCATGGAGTCAGATTTCAGGAAAAGTCTATAAATTGAATTCGATTTCTGTTTGTTTACACACACATATATCTCTCTATTATTTATATTTATATTTTTATTATTATTATTATTATTATTATTATTATTATTAAGATTAATATTATATTATTATTATTAATCTTATTATTATTATTAGTAATATTATACATAAAATATTACGACGAGGTCATGAGCGTGTCACTTTTAAAATGGGTTTTCATACGGGATAAAGCTAAGAAAATTATGGGTTATTATGAAGGGAGGTTATAGGTATTGTTCGAGGGTTATGCTCGTAAAGTCAAACCTAGTGTTTATCATCTCCGTACGTCTACGTACTTTTCTGAAATATTGAATCACAATATTGATACGTAAACATTTATATTTTATCTTTTATAAATTAATAGTGTATACATGTCTAGTGCTCGAGTATATATATTTATACATGTTTGTATGTTAAATTTTGTCGTTAAACAGTTTATAATAAATCACGAATTAAATACATATATTACGGGTAAAAGGTATATGATATACATGTTTTCGGAAAGCTGGCGAAAAATCAATAACTTTTCATTTAGATATCGAATAGTTTTGAGGAACGAATCAAAAGATATGGTCAACTGAATTATAATTGACATTAATTGGAATTGCTTTTTGAATCTGCAATTAATACTTAAACAACTTGTTTACGAGATTGATAAAATGGATTTTTGAATATTACCAACCGAGTAAATGAATCCTTATATAAGGTACGTCTCATTTGTTGAACTATTGTCAAAATTGACTTTTTGAAACAACTTTGAATAACTTTTGTATGTCAATTTCGAGCATTAGGATTGTGATACACTATGACCTGACCTAGCTTGATAGACATTTATTGACCAACATATGTTCTCTAGGTTGAGATCTACGATTATTTGATATTCCGGGTTTCGGTCACATTACGATGAACAACTTTATGTGCTGCTAAGGTGAGTTTCATTGATCCCTTTTTAATTGCTTTTGTAATATATTTTTGGGCTGAGAATACATGCACTTTATTTTAAACGCAATGGATACAAGTACATACTAAATTCTACACTGAGTTGGAACCGAAAATCCCTTAGCTTTGGTAACTAGTAACTGCCAGTTATAAGAACTGGTGGGCGCGAGTAGTAGTATATGGATCCATAGGGCTTGATATCCCCGTCCGAGCTAGAGCACTAGCCTTTTAACGGACGTATGCTATTTGAGAAGCGTACACGTTGTTTTGCGTGTATTATTAAGATGATTATACAAAGGGTATAAATTATATATACGTTAAGTTTAGTTACCAGGGTGCTCAATTTTGTAGAATATTTTGATAAACGTTTCTGGATGAAACAACTGAAATCTTGTGATCCATCTTTATATACAGATTATGCGAAACATACAAACTATGAACTCACCAACCTTTGTGTTGACACTTGTTAGCATGTTTATTCTCAGGTTCCCTAGAAGTCTTCCGCTGTTTGCTATTATGATATACAAGCTATGTGCATGGAGTCTTACATGGCATATTTTTCAAGAAAACGTTGCATTCACCAATTCATCACCATGTACCTTATTTTGACTGCATTGTCAACGAAAGTACTATTGTAAACTATTATATACGGTGATTGTCTATATGTAGAAATTATCAGATGTCGAAAACCTTTGATTTAAATATACATTTATGGTGTGCCTTTTCAAAAGAATGCAATGTTTACAAAACGTATCATATAGAGGTCAAATACCTTGCAATGAAATCAATGAATGACGTGTTCGTCCATATGGATTTGGAGCGATCGTCACATAATGCATCCTAACAAACTCGATAAGACACAATAATGCAATTTTTGGTTCTCTAAGACCAACGCTCAGATACCAACTGAAATGTCCCGTTCATATTAATTATAAACGTTTCATATTAATTGATTTCGTTGCGAGGTTTTGACCTCTATATGAGATGTTTTTCAAAGACTGCATTCATTTTTTTTAAAACAAACCATAACCTTTATTTTATCGATAAAGGTTTTAAACCATAACGTAGATTATCAAGTAATGATAATCTAAAAGATAACGTTTTACACACCAACATTACATATTGGGTTACAATAATATTACACATTGATTTAAATCTCCGAATGCATTTTTTAAACAATATATTACAAGCATGCTGACTCCAATTCTTGCCCTTAAATTAGCATGCAACAGCGGAAGCTCTTAATAATCACCTGAGAATAAACATGCTTAAAACGTCAACAAAAATGTTGGTGAGTTATAGGTTTAACCTATATATTTATCAATTCATAATAATAGACCACAAGATTTTCATTTCCATTTTTCAATAACATGCAATCTGCATAAAAATCATTCATATGATGAATATCTGGTAACCGACCTTAACAGGATGCATATAGAATAACCCCATCATTCCGGGACTCACATCGGACATGATAAATCGAAGTACTAAAGCATCCGTAACTCGGATGAGGCTTGTTGGGCCAAATAGATCTATCTTTATGATTCGCGTCAATTGGTGGCAATTATCATAAACACCAATTCTTAGGCAACCAAGATAAAAAGGGGCATATTCGGTTCGATAATTCAACATAGAATGTAATTTCGATCACTTGTGTCTATTTTGTAAAACTTTTATAAAACTGCATGTATTCTCATCTCAAATATAATAGATTTTAAAAGTGGGACTATAACTCACTTTCACATATTTTTACTTTGCAGGAAATAAGACTTGGCCACTGGTCGATTCACGAACCTATAACAAGTATATACATATATATCAAAGTATGATCGAAATATATTCACAACATTTTTATTACGTTTTAATGATTTAAGTTTGTTGAGTTAAGAGTCCAACGTTAGTAATCTACAACTAATTGTCCACAATTAGTAGTACAGAAATAAATCAATATATATTATCTCGAATCAATCCACGACCCAGTGTTTACAAGTCTCAGGCTAGATCACAACTCAAAGTATATATATTATTTTGGAATCAACCTCAACCGTGTATAGCGAACTTGAGCATTACAGCATATAGAGTGTCTATGGTTGTTCCAAATAATATATATAGATGACGTCGATATGATATGTCAAAACATTGTATACGTATCTATGGTATCTCAAGATTACATAATATATGTTAGAATATATGTATAATACAATATAAGTTAGTTAAGTTATGGTTAGTATAGATTTGTTACAAAATTTCCGTAGCTAAAACTAGCAAATTTATCCAATTTTGTTTTACCCATCATTTCTTCGTTTCAAATCCGTTTTGAATGATTCAAGTTGCTATGGTTTCATAATGAACTGAAATTTATGAAAGTAAACAGAAAAAGTATAAGTTTATAGTCGGCAATACATGTTACAAGTCATTTTTTAAAGAGGTAGTCATTTCCGTCGAAAGAACGACATCTTGATGACCATTTTGAAAAACATACTTCAACTTTGTGTTTAACCATGATTTTTGGATATAGTATCATGTTCATATGAAATATTATTTTTCCAAAAAACAAACTTCCAATTCAAAGATTAAGATAGTTTTTATTTTTCTAACCCAAAACAGCCCCCGGTTTCACTACGACAGCGTATGTCCGGTTTTACGGTGTTCTTCGTGTTTCCAAGTTTTAAATCATTAAGTTAGCATATCATATAGATATAGAACATGTGTTTAGTTGATTTTAAAATTTAAGTTAGAAGGATTAACTTTGTTTACGAACAAGTTTAGAATTAACTAAACTATGTTCTAGTGATTACAAGTTTAAATCTTCAAATAAGATAGTTATATATGTATGAATCGAATGATGTTATGAACATCATTACTACCTCAAGTGTAGTAGGTAAATCTACTGGAAAAGATGAAAAATAAACTTGAGCTTCAAAGGATCTTCGATGGCTTGGAAATTCTTGAAGTAGAATCATGACACGAAAACACATTCAAGTAAGTTTACCACTCGAATTAAGATAGTTATAGTTATAGGAATTGAATCAAAGTTTGAATATGAGTATTACCTTGAATTAGAATGATATCTTACTGTAAACAACAAGGATTTCTTGAGGTTGGATGATCACTTTACAAGATTGGAAGTGAGCTAGCAAACTTGAAAGTATTCTTGATGTGTTCTTGAGTAGTTGTTTTGTAAGTTGATTTAGGTTAGGATTTATGAGCTAGATTGAGCTAGATTTTGATGAAGATGATGAAGAACACTTAGAACAATGGAAGAACACTTGATAGAGAGTAATTTGATTCAAGAAAATTGCAAAGTGAATGTGTTTGTGAGGTACCTCATTCACGTGAATATGGTAGTCAAATATAGGCTCCATAAGTTTGATTTTTAGTGTAATCATTCATGCTAGTTGCCAAATGATGGTTCTCACATGTGTTGCTGACTCACAAGGGCTGCTAAGAGCTGATCATTGAAGTGTATATACCAATAGTAAATACATCTAGAAGATGTGTATTGTACGAGTACGAATACGGGTGCATACGAGTAGAATTGTTGATGAAAATGAATGAAGATGTAATTGTGAACATTTTTGGTAAGTAGAAGTACTTTGATATGTGTCTTGAAGTCTTTCAAAAGTGTATGAATACATTTTAAAACACTACATGTATTTACATTTTAACTGAGTCGTTAAGTCATCGTTAGTCGTTACATGTAAGTGTTGTTTTGAAACCTTTAAGTTAACGACCTCATTTAATGTTGTTAACCCATTGTTTATTATATCTAATGAGATGTTAAATTATTTCATTATCATGATATTATGAGGTATGAATATATCTTAATATGATATATATTCATTGAAGTGTCGTTACAACGATAATCGTTACATATATGTCTCGTTTCGAGATTCTTAAGTTAGTAGTCTTGTTTTACATATATAGTTCATTGTTAACATACTTAATGATATATATAATTATCATTTTATCATGTTAAATATAGTGTAACAATATCTTAATATGATACATATGTATTTAGTAAAACGTTGTTATAACGATAATCGTTATGTATATCGTTTCGAGTTTCTTAATTCAATAGTCTCATTTTATGTATATAACTCATTGTTAATATACCTAGTGAGATACTTACTTATCATAATATCATGTTAACTTTTATATATATATATATATATATATATATATATATATATATATATATATATATACATATATATATCATCATATAGTTTTTACAAGTTTTAACGTTCGTGAATCGCCGGTCCACTTGGGTGGTCAATTGTCTACATGAAACTCATTTCAAATAATCAAGTCTTAACAAGTTTGATTGCTTAACATGTTGGAAACATTTAATCATATAGATATCAATTTCATTTAATATATATATAAACATGGAAAAGTTCGGGTCACTACAAAGAGTGGCCTTGGTGTGATTAGTATGGAGGCTTTAAATAATGCTCTTCTTTATATATGGAGGTGGAGATATGTGCATAATAAGGATCAAATATGGGTCAAAGTTGTTCAAGCTATTCATGGTATTCAACCGGACGGTTTGTACCCTTGTATCACTAATTCTTCTTTAAGTTGTTGGAGAAAAAACACTATGTGTCTCATTTTCTTGCATTTGAATTAGCAACTTCCACTTTTCATCATGAGTAATAAACTTGGTAATGGTTGTTAAATAAATTTTGGACGGACAGGTGGTTTCATGGTTATATACTTTGTGAGCAATTTCCCGCACTGTTTTCTATTGATGTCAACAACCATTGTAAAGAATCTGATAGATGGCAAAACAATTCGTGGCAGTAGCATTGGAGAAGACCCATACGTGGTGGTATTGAATCTGAGCAATTCGTTTCTTTTCCTAACATATTAGCGCATGTCTCTTGCTCGGAAGACGAGGATAAATGGTGTTGGTCCTTAACACCTGGTTATGCTTCTCTGTTAGCTCCACTCGCAATTTTTTGGTTACATCAATGGACGTCTTGCGTCATACATATTGGAATAAGGTGATCCCTTCTAAAGTTATGATTTTCTATTGGCGTTTTCTACTTGATCGGCTTCCGGATAAGAAGAACTTACAGGATCGAAATGTTAGTTGCTCGAGTTATTCTTGCTATGATTGCGGTTTTGTTTTGGAAGAAACAAGCATATTTGCTTTCAATGCCCTTCAAGTTTGGCCTCAAATTGCATCCTAGATTGGTTTTGTTTTACCAAGGTAGCCTGACGATTTGGATCTCAAAGATTGGTTAGCTTTGGCTTCCCCCAATCTGAATGTTTCCCTTTATCTTTCATGTATTTGCATCGCTACACTTTGGGCTATTTGGAGATTCAGAAACGACTTTGTCTTCAACTCTGGTTCGTTCAAGAAAAGTCACATTCTCGGCCATATCATTGTGTCTTCTTTTGATTGGTTGTATTCTAGAGTTATGATAGATTGATAGTCATGATCGATTGGAATGTTTGGCTTCAATTTCCTTTAGCCTCTATGTAATTTTTCCCTAGCATCTTGCTAGTTTTATAAATTTTGCTATTCTAAAAAAATAACTAAGAGTAATAAACGAGGGTAAGTTGCATAGTTTAATATATCTATTGTTTATTTTTGCAAGTAAACAACTATTTTGGTACATATATATAGTAATGTAGACACTTTTTTGTATGATGGATGGAGCATCTAATTTTTAGGTGACATGGGGTTTGCTTAATTTGATATTGAACTAGGTTAACAAGTCGTAGAGTAATCGCACGTTGCAGTAAGAAACCGTTTACAATGATAAAGAAAATATAGAAACAAATCATGCGTTTTTAATATATGACGTTATACTGAGAAAAAAAAGAACAATAATAAAATCGTATAAAAACATTGAAAAATACTATTAATGAGGTCATGTTTACGTGACTTTTAAAAAAATATTATAATATAATGAGAAAGTCGTTTAAAAATACACTGTGCATGACGTCATGCTAACGTATGCGGAAAAAGTGAGATCATGTTTACGTAAGTTTAAAAAGAATAAATATATAATAAATACTCCATAAGTAGTATAATGAGATCCGTTAATAATAAAAAAACTATGTAAGACTTCTTGCTGACCGTAAAATTATCCGATCTTAGACTTTTGTATTATCAAACCTTTGAAAAAAACACTACCCTATTGTTTCTTATCTTCTTACGCTTTTGTATTATATTATATTCTATTCTATTCTAATTCTGACCTTTACTAAAGTAGCAAAACTATTATTAGTAACTTGATTTAATATTTTTAAGTATTTATGTTATTATCATTATTGCTATAATTATTATATATGTCTTTTTATAACTACTTATTATTATTATTATTATTATTATTATTATTATTATTATTATTATTATTATTATTATTATTATTATTATTATTATATCGTTTTAAATAGTTTATACCAATCATATGTCACTTTAATTGACTTTAGCAGAACTTCTCTTCTCTACATAAGAGCCACATCAGCACAAAAATAGTTTAACGTTCGTTTAACTATTCTCTTCATATTTTACACTTCACTTCAAACTTTAACTCATTTTAAATATTATTTAAATATAATAAATAAAAATAACACTTAATTACTATTATTATTATTATTATTATTATTATTATTATTATTATTATTATTATTATTATTATTATTATTATTATTATTATTATTATTATTTATAGCAGGTATTTATTTATTTATTTTTATTAGTTTTTATTATAATAATAAAACTATAATCAATATATTTATTATTACCAATACTCCTATTTTTTTTTCTTTATATATTTTTTTGGTAACTTAGGTATCCAACATTTTTAACTGACTAATCTCAGGGCGACTACCCGCTTTGCGAGCAGCCCGGAGCCATTGTAGGCGAACCTCCGTGGCCATGAGAATAACTTTGTGGGAGCAAAGAATCGAACCCTTGATATATTTAATCAATATATTTATTATTACCAATGCTCCTATTAATAGTTATTATTCATAACAATAATTATGTGATTGGTTGGATCAAAAAGTGACTATCGCTGCCTTCTTCGTCAGATACTCGACTCACGCTCAGATCCGTCAAAAAGTGACGCTGCGATAACTCTGTCAGACGCGTCAACCTGGCTCCACCTCATCTGACGCCGGCTATCTGACGCGGCGTTAGATACAGTCTTATCTTCATGAACACTTGACACGCGTTAACGAATGAATTTTACGGAAGGTAGGGAGTGGCCTAAAGCACAAAAACCTTAAATAGTAACTTGATTTGACATTTTTTTCTTTATTAATTTTTAATTATTTTTATTATTATAATTATTATTTGACCTTTTTTATTTTTATTATTATAATTATTATTTGACCTTTTTTTATAACTACTTATTATTATTATTATTATTATTATTTGACTTTTTTATAACTACTCATTATTATTATTATTATTTGACTTTTTTTATAACTACTCATTATTAATATTGTTATTATTATTATTGTTTTAAATGGTTTTGTACCAAACATCGATATACATATTGTAAAATGTTTTAAGTATAGAGCGAAATTATTTTCCACAACAACGTGCAAAGTTTTCTTTGTTAATAATATTAACTAAACTTCTATTGCAACGTTATTGTTATTTTTAGTCATAAAAGTTTTTACTTTGTCTAATTGTATAATGACGACGACGACAATAATAATAGCAGCAGCAGTAATAACAACAACAACAAAAATAATAATTTTTAAATTTTTTAGAAAATTTAATGTTGGTGGATTTAAAATATAAAACGAAACCATCTTTCAAAGCAATGCACGGACATGTGCGAATTATAATTATAAAAATATGAAGCGAAACATTTTTCGGGGCAACGCCCGAGCTACCTCACCCGTTATTAACAATCACTAGTAAATGTGTTGTTAAATTAAAATATTTACAAATTTGTCAATTTTCAGTTGAAGTGATTGATCGCCGAATAAAATTTCACTTAATCGCAAGAGTAAGTGTGAGATATCCGATTTACATGTTACCAACAAAATCATGAAATATAACCATGTGCCTATTATTAATTTATCAAAACATTTGGACAAATATTTTTTACCAGATGTAATCCGCAATTATTAGCGTAGATATAATTTCCTTATTAGAATTGTATCTGGTCTCCAATTAGGATGTCAATATTTATAGTATGTTTGGTGCCCAAGATATGTATCTTGTATATATATGGTTGTTTGGAATGAGAATACATCATAGAATTCCAAAAACTTTCAGCAATAATTAGTGATACTAGTGTTAAGATGTTGGTTAATTATCACCAGATAACCTACTAATTAACATTCTCAAAAAATCTCATGTTCAAAACTTATTAGCATCACGTACTAATTAACATTCTCAAAAAATCTCATGTTCAAAACTTATTAGCATCACGTTTGGGGTGATAATGAAAATGGTTGAAAACAGATGATGCATTTAAGTATTGTTCATTTGTGTAAAAGTATCCGCCCTCATCAAATAAGCTGAAATAAGAAAAAACTATAACTATTTATTCGTTTAGTTTTAAAGAAGTTCGTTAATTTACTAGTTGTAGGTCTTATAAAGACATGATCAAAATGATAAGCAATATCTAATCAATGATATAGTGTATTAGACCATTTGTAATGGTTAGCGGTGTCACTTTTCGTTTCACTTTTGCCTTTTGCACTTTTTGGATGAGTATGACGTGTTACTTTGTTGAGTGGAGTATTGGTGGTGTTACTTTTTGGTATTAGTTTAGAGTATTGTGATGACGTGTTAAAATTTAATTGGGTTAAGTATTAAATGGGGATATAAATAATATTTCTAAATTAATAAAAAAATAAAAAAACCAGTAACATGGTGTTTCTTGTCATGTTACTTTTACCCAAACGCCAAAGAGACACCACAAAGAGCCACCCCATTACTGTATACTTTGGCGTTTTGTTGGTCCACATGAACAAGTAAATGACGTTACTTAAGCCGTTACATATGGTCTTAGTTCCAATTGACATTTTGGACAAGACTTGAAAAGGTCGTTAATCTTACTGTAATCTGTGATTTACATTTTTTTTTTTGACAAAATAATGATAACATTAGAACGGATCCGAAAATCAACAAGTACAACTGATACAAAAGAATCCAACAACGAGCCCTGGTCAAACAAAACTAACTAAACCAAACGACTCACCAACAGGGTGAACAAACTCGTTTAATCTAGTAAACCAAGTAAAACCAAAGCTATATCTAGCAGAAACTTAAATAACAGGCTACACTAATAAAGAAAAAAATAAACGTAATAGCGGGGTACCCACCGGAAAATCACTCGAACAACAACCGGAAAACAAATCCGGCCGCTAACATAACAACCAGTGACAATCTAGCCAAAAAGTACCGACCGGAAAAAATAATCAAACACCGCCGGCAGCCACCTTCAAGCTACCGAAAACAGCTGGTCAACAAACCCACAACCAACAACTCCGGCAGACCCTCCGGCAAAAAACCCCGGCCGGAAAAGAAGAAACCGGCATCTCTGCCAAACAAGTCGCACTTCAAGAAAGACGAACAAGACAACAGGACTTACCAAGAGACAACGCCGGAAAACAAAAAGCACAAGTGCTTTCGCCGCCTGTCACCGGAAAAGCTCGCCGGAAGTTCACCGAGTACTCGAAATCCCAAGAAGAAGAGAGACATGAAAGATAGATCTGAGGAGATCGAAGAAAAAGAAAAGAGAACCTCCGGCCATCGACAAGATGCCGATGACCGGAGATAACCACGAATCAGTGAAAGCTACAAAACAAAAGATGTTTGGTGGTACACGTAGAGAAAATAAAGGAGTAATATTCTCAAACCAATATTTGTTAACAAGATATGTAGAATTTGAAGTGAAAAGACTGGTGAAGGAAGAAAATTTTGGCCGGAGAGAACAATGAAAGAAAAAGATAGCTTTGCACAAAGTTCAAGAATTGGGAGCGTTTGTGGTAGAAAGTTTCAAAAAGTGTAGAATTTGTTATAAAAGTAATAATTGGATGATAATTTTATTATTATTATAGATATTGCATAGTATATTTTTTTGAGTATAAATAGGTGTGTTGAGTTAGAGTTTATTGTATGTATTTTTTGGTTAACAAAAACACTCTCTCTCTCTCTAGATTACAAATGCCACCAAACTCTCATTGTACATTTTTCTATAAAAAAAAACCAATTACTCATACCTTTTGTTCAACCTTTGTTTTCTCCGTTTTACAGTATCTCTATCTCTATATACCTTCTACAGTCAAGAACCACTAAAGGTAGTTATAAGCCTACTGAATTATAACACGTTATCAGCACGAAAAGCTTAGTGTAATTAAAAGATATCTCAAACGATCACGAATCACTAATCAAGGTATGAAATTATTAATAATTTTCAAACTCGAATATATCAAATTTTGGACTACTAACATTTATATTTATGTTATTTAAGTTATATATGGTCGGTTATACCACCTGAATTATATTTCTGTAATCTAACTTTTACTAACTTCACTAACATTTATATTTATGTTATTTAAGTTATATATGGTCGGTTATACCACCTGAATTATATTTCTGTAATCTAACTTTTACTAACTTCACTAACATTTATATTTATGTTATTTAAGTTATATATGGTCGGTTATACCACCTGAATTATATTTCTGTAATCTAACTTTTACTAACTTCACTAACATTTATATTTATGTTATTTAAGTTATATATGGTCGGTTATACCACCTGAATTATATTTCTGTAATCTAACTTTTACTAACTTCACTAACATTTATATTTATGTTATTTAAGTTATATATGGTCGGTTATACCACCTGAATTATATTTCTGTAATCTAACTTTTACTAACTTCACTAACATTTATATTTATGTTATTTAAGTTATATATGGTCGGTTATACCACCTGAATTATATTTTCTGTAATCTAACTCTTATTAACTTCACTAACATTTATATTTATGTTAATAAGACCTCATGATTGTACGCAACACGTCATTTGACAACACGGTACTTTATGTACGCAACACGTCATTTGACAACACGGTACCATGGGTCGAGATTAATTTCGATCAATACGAATACGACGGGGTCTTTATATGTTATCTAACATTTATGATTACTTATGCAATTAATCATTATTTATTTCATGCATACTAATGTTTATTCTTAAATTTATAATTTTAAAAGTTAAAATAAAAAAATAGTTTGTATTTTTATTAAAAGTAAATCTTAAAAGTTAAAATAAGAAAAAGTAGTTTGTACTTTTATTAAAAGTAAATCTTAAAAGTTAAAATACAAAAAGTAGTTTGTATTTTTATTAAAAGTAAATCTTAAAAGTTAAAATAAGAAAAAGTAGTTTGTATTTTTATTAAAAGTATATCTTAAAATAAAAATACAAACTACTTTTTCTTATTTTAACTTTTAAGATTTACTTTTAATAAAAATACAAACTACTTTTTTATTTTAACTTTTAAAATTATAAATTTAAGAAAAACGTTAAAATAAGAAAAAGTAGTTTGTATTTTTATTAAAAGTATATCTTAAAATTTAAAGTAAGAAAAAAAGGGGATGGTAAAATGGAATAGTTTTTTTGTCAAAAATGAAGTATTGAAAATGAAGTGGTCTCCTTCTATAACTAAAAAAATATATATATACTTTTATCAAATGAATTTTTTTGTGGCCGACAATTTCAAACACGAGTCCGTGTTTAGTTTATCAAGAATATCTCTTGCTTTGGTGAAAGGTCACGATCACGATATCAGGTGTTGTGAAAGAATTAAAAAATTGGTCAAGTGGCCTTTTAAAAACTAGAAAAAAAATTTAAACAAAAAGTTTTTTTTATATATTTATAATTTACGGGTAACGTAAAAAAAAGGAAGTTTTTTAAAAAAAAAAAAAAAACAAAGAAAGTGTTTAAATGATTTTTACAGAAAGGGGGAAAGCAAAGTAAAAAAAAAAAAATTTTCCAAACAAAGGTAAATAAAAGTAGGACTTAATACAAGAAAAAAGTAAACATCTCCTAGACGTGATAAAATCTATCAATGATAAGTATTAGACTTGATGAGCTAAATGTGACAAAAATGTTTCAACATGTCTTATGTTAATTTTCTAAAATAAGTTATTATTATTCCGAGTTTAACACATATACATATGTTAATTAAAAACAACCTTTTTGTTCTTATGTAGTGTTGGGTTGCAATTTTGGTTGTATGCCATAATTCCATCCAGTAGAGTGACAATAGAAAACTTTTGATGATAATCAATAAAAAACTTTTTTCCAAACTTGTCAAATGTTTTGTTAAAAACGTGACCGTTGAAAAAAAGGAGGTTGAATAATAAAACTTAAAAAACAAATTATTTTTTTTAAGAGTGTGCATCAAAATGGCCCGTTTAATAATGGGGAGTAAAAATATAGTCAAATTGTTTCAACGAACAAGGGTTCAATTGGATGTCTCTTAAAAAAAAAAAAATAAAAAAATAAAAAAATCCGCGGGTACGGGTGATGGATCCAATGGATCCGCATCCACGACCCGCGGGTGCTATCCCTAATTGTGACAAGTACAAATCAACTAAAAGTCTAAAAAATAAATGCTCTTATAGGGACCAAATGTTCACAATAATTGTCTAAGCTAGATATGAAACAAATAGTTCATAAAAAAAAAAAAAAAAAAGGTCGTTGTGCGTTTTCGGGATGATAGCCGAAATACACTTACAAAAGTAGGTCAGCCGTCAATTCTTTATGGCCATATCAACGTAGATCAATAAAATCATTTATGGTTTTGATAAAAGATTAATTAAAAATTAATTGTTTTTTTGGTCTTGGATTCTCGGTAACAAAAGCAAAGGTTGTTTTTGGTTGCCACAACAAACAAGACAGAGGTTGTTGACTTTTGTTGTTAAACATGGCACAAGTGAACAATAACAATAGATTATTGTTTTTGAAAAGAATAATGATGCGTTAATTTTATTGTATAAAATAAAATTAAAGAAAATGGTTTTCATTGATGACTATGAACAAACGCAAACAAAGTGTTTGTGGTATTTGGTGATTAAAAAAAAGTGCATCTAAAGCTTCTACTGAAAATAATATGCATCTAAAGCTTCTACTGAAAATTAATGTGCAAGGTACAACGTATAACTATATGGTCAAATTCATTTGAGCCTTCGGAGTCACAAGTATATGATGTATATATATATTACTCAATTAACAAAATAGTAAATCTAAATTAATTCATATGAATAGTAAAACGAAATTAATTAATTTACTATTCACATAAAAAAGTGCATATGATAAAAAGCGCATCGCATATGATAAGCGCATATGATAAAAAGCGAATATGATGAAAAGCACAACGCATATGATGAAAATCGCATATGATTAAAAGCGCATATGGTGAAAAACACAGCGCATATGATTAAAAGCGTATATGGTGAAAAGGATATTTATAAAAAAAAAAAAAAAACACATATGGTGATTAATGGAAAGCACATATGGTGATTAATGAAAAGTATATTGTGAAAAAGAATCACAAATGTTTCTTGAAAGAATTCAAGGTAAGATATATGAACCAATTCATCCATCATGTGAACCATTTTGATATTTCATGGTTCTAATAGACGCATCTAGCGGATGGTCTCATATTTGTATGTTATCAAGCCGTAATATGGCATTTGCAAAGTTTCTTGCACAAATTATTAAATTGAGAACACATTATTCTGATTACACCATTAAAAGGATGAGACTTGATAATGCTGGTGAGTTAACATCTCAAGCATTTAATGATCATTATATATCTACAGGGATTGTTGTTGAACATCCAGTTGCTCATGTGCATACACAAAATTGGTTTAGCTGAATCAATAGATAAACGCTTACAGCTAATAACTAGACAATTGATAATGAGTACAAATCTCTCAATATTTATATGTGGACATGTAAATTTACATGCTGCGACATTAATTCGCATTATACCATGTGGAAGTCGTAAATATTTTCACTTAATACTTGATTTTGGCCAAGAGCCAAATATTTTCTACCTTAAAACATTGGTTGTGGAGTGTATGTTCCAATTGTATCACCACAACACAATAAAATGGTTCTTCAAAGAAAGATGATAATATATTTTGGATATAAAACATCTTCAATCATAAGATATATTGAACCCATGATGGGTGATGTTTTTACAGCACGTTTTGCTGATTGTCATTTTAATAAAATATTGTTCCCTAGATTAGGGGGAGAAATAAAAATAAAAAATAAAATGATGCTTCATGATGTGAACATCAATTAAGGTATATTGAACTCGCACAAAAGAATGTGAAACGAAAGTTCAAAAATAATGCATATGCAAGAACTTGCAAATTAATTACTTTATGCATTTACAGATATAAAAAAGTGACTAAATCATATATACCAGCGATAAATGCTCCAGCTCGAACTGAAATTCCAAAAGCTGGCAATAATGTCACTGTTGAGTCTTTGCCACGCATCAAACGTGGAAGATCAATTGGTTCCGAAGATAAAAATCCTCGAAAAAGAAAATCAGCTGATAATGAGGTAAGAGAAAGTGTTCAAGAAGAACCACAAATCAATATTCCTTCTGCAGAGGATATTGATAAATGTAAATACTAAAATTGCGATAAATTATGCAATATTATGGAACCGAAATGAAACTAAAATCTCTATGAGATATTTTCATATAATGTTACAATGACATCATGAATAAAGATGATGATCTGGAACTAAAATCTGTCATTGAATATACAAAATGGACATGATTGAGCTCAATGGAAAAGAGCAATAAGAGCTGAATTAGAATCGCTCGATAAAAGAAAAGTTTTCGGATCAATCGTTATCACTTTTAAAGATGTGAAACGTATGGGATACAAATGAATTTTTATCCGAAAAGAAATGTGCAAATGAAGTTACAAGGAAAAACTAGACTTGTAACTCAATATTTCCCACAAAGACCAGAAATGAATTAGGAGGAAAAATTATCCTCCTGTAATTGATACAATTACTTATTAGATACTTAATCAACCTGGTAGTTATTTAAATGCATCTCATGAATGTTGTTACTACTTATCTGTATGGATCACTTAATAGTGATATATATGAATATACCTAAAGGGTTAAGGTATCATAAGCATCTAATGTAAAACCCAAGGGAATATATTCCATTAAATCACAAAGATTTCTAAGTGGGTTTATACAAACGGGACGTATGTGGTATAACCGATTAAATGACTACTTGATAAAAAAAAGGGTATAAATATAAACTTATTTTGCACGTATGTTTTATAAAAACAATGTTCGGATATGAGATCGTAGTTGTTTATGTCAATGTTCTTAACATCATATGAACAAATAAAGAGATCTATGAAATCATTCAACTTCTAAAGAATTATTTTGAAATGAAAGATCTTGAAAAAACCAAGTATTACCTTGGATTGCAAATTGAGCATATGCCTAATGGTTTACTTGTACATCAAACAACTTATACCGAAAAGATTTTAAAACATTTTTTTTTTAAAGACAAACTCATTATTGTTAGATCACTCAATATTGACACTGATCTATTTCATCCCTGCGAAGATCATGAAAATTTTAACAGATCGAAAGTTCTATATTTTAGTGCAATTGAGGTTCTTATGTATCTTATAGATTATACAAGATCTGACATTTCTTTTGCAGTTAATTTGTTGGCAAGGTTCAGCTCAGCTCCTACCAAAAGACACTGGAATGGGATCAAACACATATTTCGATACCTTCGAGGAACTACTGATTTAGGATTATTTTATTCTAACGAATCAAAACAAGATTTGGTTGGTTATGCAGATGCAGGTTATTTATCTGATCCACATAAAGCTAAATCTCAAAATGGATATGTATTCCTAAATGGAGGTACCGCAATATCATGGCGTTCTCAAAAACAAACACTTGTTGCAACATCATCAAATCATGCCGAAGTAATTGCATTACATGAAGCCAGTCGGGAATGTTTTTGGTTGAGATCAATGACACAACTCATTACTGATTCTTGTGGACTAGAACGCAATAAAAGTTCAACAACTATCTATGAAGATAATGTAGCTTGCATAACACAGATGAAAGAAGGGTATATCAAAAGTGACCGAACAAAACACATACCCCCTAGATTCTTCTCATACACTCAAAATCTCATTAAGGACAACTAGATTGAAATGAGATATGTTCAGTCCAGCAAAAACTCTGCTGACCTTTTCACCAAAGCACTTCCAACTGCTATTTTCAGAACACACGTTCATAATATTGGCATGAGGCATGTTCAGAAGATGTAACAACTCAGGCGTTGCCTACTTGAGGGGGAGTCAACTCTATGCTGCACTCTTTTTCCCTTAGCTAAAGTTTTATCCCAAAGGGTTTTCTTTAGCAAGGTTTTTAACGAGGCAGTACTAGTTATTCACTAATAAAATTAATATCCAAGGGGGAGTGTTATAAAAGTAATAATTGGATGATAATTTTATTATTATTATAGATATTGCATAGTATATTTTTTGAGTATAAATAGGTGTGTTGAGTTAGAGTTTATTGTATGTATTTTTTGGTTAACAAAAACACTCTCTCTCTCTAGATTCCAAATGCCACCAAACTCTCATTGTACATTTTTCTATAAATAAAAATCAATTACTCATACCTTTTGTTCAACCTTTGTTTTCTCCGTTTTACAGTATCTCTATCTCTATATACCTTCTACAGTCAAGAACCACTAAAAGTAGTTATAAGCCTACTGAATTATAACAGAATTGACATTTTAATGATTTACATTTTAATGATTGTCCACTCACATGTCCACAACTACACATGTCGAAAGATCCTCAATCCTTGCCTAACTAAACCTACACTTTATTAAAGTAGAAATGACATCAGTTTTAACATAGATTGGAGGACATTAACATTAATGTCTTTTATTTGAACTTTTGTCTTATTCTTCATGGTTAATTTTCTAATTGCACTAGTTATTTGATTTGCCCAAATTATTTAGGTATATCTTCCATTTTCAAAGGATGGGATCCTTTTACCTTTCGTATTGAACTAGATATAAGATGTAATATTTTCTTACATTTAAAATTTTAAGAATCTCCCGGCTTAACATAAAAAATCAATAATTTTGAGCGGAAAGTAAGCAAACTAACTTAGGTAGTCTTTGACAAAATTGACAAATGAAAAGATTCGATCCCAAAATTGGCGTTATAAAAAAAATACTCAAACACAAGCTTAGTAACTTAAACATGGATCATCTCACTTATACACTTGAATACTTGCTAATGAATGACGTTTCTTTTTTTCTTTCAAGATCATTTTATTTTATCAATTTTTTCGGAAAGATAATAAATTAAAGAATGAGAATATCTACTCAAGTGTATACGGTTTAATCGGATTATTCCATTATCATTACAACTTTCTATGATCACTTTAAAATATGATGTCAGTAATATTAAATTTGAGACATAGTGTGAGAATAAAACAATCTCAATCACTAAATCTTCTTTATAAATACAAATTTACCACCGTCAAATTGATAAATTAAATTACTATAAAAAGTATATTTTTTTGGTAAAACTAACGAAAACTCATATAGAAACGAGGTCGATCATCAAAGAAAAATGTCTCAACAGAGAATACAGATAAACGGCGAAAAATTATTGGTTAAACATTTGATCGAACCAACATAGACCTCGCAGTCGCAATAACTTCTTCAACTACGATCAATGTATAGGTCTACGTTCGTTCGATCATACCTTACATTTGGCCAACAATCTTTTTTCTTATCCTCCATCTCCTACTTGAAACGAGTCAATCTTTCTTCAAATATTATGTTATCAAATTATCTAAGCTAGTACCATCCACATTAACTACTATAAGAATATTTGATGGTTAACATTTTGTGTGATAACCATCGTACGGTTAATCAATTCTAGTACAAGTAATTAAAATTAAACTAGTAGTACTAATTAACCATATCAACCTGACGATAAACCGTACACACACAGTTAAATTATGAAATGTTTAAAATCACAAAACGACAAAATACTCAAACAAGCAAATTTTATTTTTCTTTTTATGGAAACAAACAAAGGAAATTTCGACACGCATCTTTCCGTGACCACCTCCTGCCGGCTTTCCACAATCGAAATGACGAATATACCCATTGATCTTGCAAATTTCAATTTTCAAACCCACCGGATTAGGACATAACCGTCCAAACACTCTTTCTCTCACAAAATTTTATTTATATATTTCTGTAATTGTATTTCTATTATTGTAAAAAAAAAAAAACACTTCCGACCTGCCGGCGACTCTCTTGCTTGTGTTCTTCATTTAAATTTTGTTTTTTTTTCTCTTCAACTAATCATAAATTGACACTGTAAACCCTAACTAGTTTGTATTTATTACTGTATATCTGTTTAATTATACATTTAAATATAAACTGAATTGTGTGAAATTCGTGTATGGCGTCGTCGAAGGTGATGACGTCATCATCGCCGGTGAAACAGGATCTACAACGTCATCTACATACTGGTAATAGTATCGGAGATCAAAATAGTAATTTGGTTTCAATGAATATGGACGATCTACTTAAGAACATTTACGACGATTCTCGTCAATCTCCGGCTCCGGCGAATTTTCCGTCCGGTGATCCGGAAATGACGCTAGAGGATTTCTTAACGAAAGCTGGGGCTGTTAGAGAAGAAGATGTAGTGAATTTACCACCGGACCTGAAACCGTCGGTGAATTCGGAGTTTTCCGGTGTAATTGATCCGATAGTATGTGCCGGTGCAGGAGGTGTGGTTGCCGGTTCGTTTCAAGGTGTGCCTCAGCAGCAGCACATGCAGTTTGTGACTGCGCTTGGTGGTAGTGCTGTGGCCGGTGGCGGTTGCAGTGGCAGAGGGAAGAGGAAGGTGGTGGTGGAAGATCAGCCGGTGGATAAGGCGACGCAACAGAAACAGAGGAGGATGATTAAAAATAGAGAATCTGCTGCAAGGTCTAGGGAGCGAAAACAGGTTATCTTCCTTTATGATTTAATGATTTAATCTAATTAAGTTAATTAAATTGTTTATTAAAGTTGATATATTTTAAATTTGTGCTGTGTGTTTGTTAATTTTGTAGGCTTATACGGTTGAATTAGAGTCTCTGGTAACACAATTGGAGGAAGAGCATGCAAAATTGTTGAAAGAAGTGGTATGAATGTATTTATTTTTTCTTTTGTATAATTCGATGAAATTATGTTAAAGAATTATTTAATTTAATTATATATATATATTTATTTGCAGGATGAACTGAACAAGGAAAGGCATAAGCAGGTTAGTTAGTTATTACATATTACGAATTGATATTTGATTTATTTAGGAAGTTAGCCTAAAGCTTCAACCTTTTTTGGTGAACTGTTTACCTGATTTTCGCCATGAGTGAATTTGCAATGTTTGGGAATTGTTCTCTAGGTCCTTTATGTCGATAATGGATTTCATGTGATATATAGTGGAAAGTTGGGGGCCAAATTTAGCGATTTTAGGTAGACAATGAGGGTATAGTTTCAATAATCTAGTGGTTGATGATGAAATCTAAAAGGCTTTGAAACCATGTACTTACTTTATTAGTGATCTACCCTAGTTTCTAGTAGAAATGTTTGAGATCAATGGTTGGTCGATACACACCGGTACTTTTTATAATGAAACTTAGGACATGCTTGTTAAGAGATTCAAGCTCAAAATGTAAGATACATAGATCCTCAAAATGAATTAGTAGGCTTAAGACCACTTGGGAAGGTAATTACATAAATAAAAGTGATTGAAAGTTCATATCGACAACCTAAGATTACACACTTAAACTTCTCCTTTTTCCTTTTTATAAAGAAACGTATAATTAATACACTGCTCTTTCTTTTTCAGAAAAAGAGTAATGATTCTGGTGCATTTATTTTATCACATTACCGATGTGGGACTTTGGTTTGCACCCTTACGAACCTCCCCTCAAACCCAAGTCCCTCCCTGCTCAGGGGTGCGCTTATTGCGACGTCCACCACGTCCGGTCTATAGCCTGGCTCTGATAGCACTTATAGGATCGTATAGCCCGAACGACATGTCATACAATACAAGTCCAAGAGTCCCTCTTTTCTCTAAACCAAGTGGTAGTAGCGGGAGTTCTCCTTAGACTTATATGCACACATTTGTTTTGTCCCATGACCGATTAGGGACCTTGGTTTGCACCCTTACATTTTAACCGCTCATGCTATGAAGTATATTAACCTTTTTAAAACTCATAGTCTAGTGATCGTTTTATCATATGGATGGTGCCCACCGAACTTAAGTAAAGTGGTCATGTCTGGTCTCAACATGTACGGGTGGGTGTTAGATGGTTATTTTAGGGTGGGTAGCAAGGGGCTCCCATCTATCTATCTATATACATGATATAGAGGGTCCTACCAAGTTAACATGCAATAAATTCGGTTCAAACCTTCCCGGGTCCTACCAAGTTACCAAATTAACAGAAAATAAAAGCTCAAGTCTTCTTGTCGGACAATAATGTTCGATAAATCATTGGCCACATTGGCTTGCTGTTAATATTTTGATGCATTATTACTTTTGTAACTCCTTTATCACTAGCTCAATAATTTATGTGTGCCGTTAAAAAATAAATAAATATTTATCTGTCATGCTTAACATTCTGTATTGAAATAATTCGGAACACAGTTAATGGAGAACTTGATGCCAGTTGTGGAGAAGAGAAGACCACCAAGATTTCTTCGAAGAACTAACTCGATGTGAATGCAGGTTTTCTTATTTAAAATCCAAGCACGAAAACGGAAGACTCGTCCTCTTGGTTTGAGGGACCCAGTGGTTCACTCAATTGTAAAGAGGTGAAAGAAAAAAGTAAAAAGGTTATGACCAAGTTCTCTGCAATGCATAGTTGTTAGTTGGACAGATAGCAGCTAGAACTCATAAACCCTCAACTAATTCATATGTTTAACTAATACGGATTCTGTTAAGTTTAGGAATCGTATTTCAATTTCAGGTGTTTATAAAAGGGTGTACGTGGTCGTCGCAATGTTCTTTTTTGAAGCCCTATGCTATAACTTACAATAAATGTATTTTTGCATGAATTATGTGTTTTCTACCCAACAGATCGTCTCTTTTCGTGGTTAAAAATGGGGTTATGGACAAAATCTGTAACTAAAATGGTTTCACTGATGGTGTTGGAGAGATTCAAATCCTAGAATACAAGTAGGAATAATACAGGCTGCAGCTGTTTCATTTGCTAGTTGAATGTGGTGTCCTTCATTTCATCTGGATTTTTTAGAAGACATAGATTTAAAATGTAACACAAACTAATATGTATATGATCATATAATTACAACCCAGTATCAAGGAGCAGACCTTAGTTTGATTTGGTCCCAAACCAGCTAATAGTGTGACACCTAGATGACCGACAAAGACTACCAAGGCAACTAACAAAAATTGAAGTAATATAGAGTGAGCCACGTCCCGAAAATATTATTAATATCACTAAAGATTAATCAAAATCGAGTGAGCCGATACCTGATATGAACAGATACTATTGATCAGCTCTTTTGATATTTGGTTGACCCAACCGGTCCTTTATAATCTCATAGAAAATGATTAGTGAATTAGTGCTTAAACACCAGAAATAAGAGTCCAAAATTATTACTTAGAAACAAGTGTGAATTTTCATTCCAAAGAGTGGGGATGATGATGCCATTTTCCATATAAATTGTTAGATTTTTAAATTAAATATAAATCATACGGTCCATACATGTATGATGATGAGGTTTATCAGGACCCAAAAAAATACAATAAACTGCAAATGGTAACCCAAAAGGTACTACAAATCAAGGTGGGACTTTGGTACTAACAAAAAAGAAACAAGACTAAACTAAGTTGAATTTTCATTGAATCATCAAAAGTAATTCCAAGTTGTTTTAAATAAACCTTAAAAAGTAATTCCAAAAGAGTTTAACTGATAATTAGAGGGGTGAGCCAGACCAAAGTAGTAGTGCAACACCAAGGCGACTCGCAAAGACCCCAATAGCTTGCTATTGTTATGAGTCTTTCACCATAAAAAATAAAATTAATATCAAGTGAACCGATGGCTCACATATCAGATATTAAACTGATAAGAACAGATACTACACTTGATCTTAGCCAAAAGGCCGAGAAAGGTATGCTTCAATAATCTTTTGGACTGTCGTTTTATAGTGAGCAGCCCTTTGGCATTTGGCTCACTCAACCAATGTGGGATGCAAGCCAGCCGTTCACTAAATCATAATTTTGCTCTTGTTTATTTATCTATCCTGCGTTCAATGAATCAATGGAACTTTTTGTACCAATGAAATTAACTGACGGGGTCGAACTTTAAATCATTCTTTTGTCAAAAGGAATACGACAACATAGCACAGGGCTGTTCGGCTGGTACTGAGTGAACCGTTTGATGGGAAATAAGTTTTTTTTTTTTTTTTTGGCAAAGATCAAAATATATTAATTTTCAAGAAACATACAAGGCCTGGACATTACCCAAAGCCAAACAACACAACACCAAAAAACCGAAAACAAGAGAAATACATCCAAAAGCAAAACCAGACATACAACATAAACAGCAACAACCCTAATTCAACACCAATTTATTATCAATCCACCTCATGTTCCACAAACTCGCAGCCTTCATCACAGCAGAAGATTTCTTCACTTTGATACTCATCAATTTGCACTGCACAAAATTCACAATAACAGAACATATGACATCTTCTTTTCTTTCTTCATTTCTAAACATCCTAAAGTTTCTTTCCTGCCATATAAAGTAAACACAAGCTGCTACCACCCATCTGTTTATAATACTCCAAATATGATTCGAAACAGGGAATTTAGCCAACTCATTCATAATCTCAGGCAGGGAATTAGGAATACCTTTAAAAATAATTCTTTCTTTAATCTTTCTCCAAACCTTACTACTATATTCACAAGAGAAAAACAAATGACAAACACATGAACATAACCAATGAATAAGTTTAGCTTCGCTTAGTTATAGCCAATGAATAAATGAACTTTTTTTAGTTAGATGAACAAACACATGAACATAACCACCTGATTATGTCTGTTCTCAACATGTACAGGTAGGTGTTACTGTATATGGTTTTTTTTAGGGTAGGTAGCAGGGGTCTCCCATCTATCTAAATACATGATACAGTAGGCATCAAATCAACCTTTCAGGGTCCTACCAATTTAACCTGCAATTACTCCGGTTCGAGCCTTCTTGATGCTATCACTCCATGTGATTTTGCCTGGTTTGACCCATTGACGTTGTAGGACCAATGTTGGATACCATAGTTGCAAAATTACAACTTTCCTATGGGAAGTTTACTAACAAGTAAAATTATAAGTTTACTAACAAGTAAAACTACTAAATAAGCCTTAATAAATTTTACCATCAAGTACAACCAGTCAGCTATTTGATCAGTCATAAATTAATTAGCTGTTTGGTTGATGAGTAATGTGGGTTTTCAATGCAACACTCGGAACTCAAGATTGGATGTACTATTTAAAGAGGAAATATTACTCTTGAATCTTTATTTTTTCACCCCTCAATGTACGTTGAACAAGTCTGCACTTATAAGAATCATTTAGTCTCTAGTTCTTTAAAGCTTACACGTGTTCTGTGATCTAATTACTTGATGGTTTTTTTTTTAGCAGACTTGTCGAACAATACTCGATAAATCATTGGTCAGATCGACTTGCTGAGAATGTGATTGATACATTATATAGATTATTACTTTTGCAACACTCTGGGAATTCGTTTTCACTAGCTTAATAATTTATCGTTATCTTTAACATTGTGTATTTATTAAATGTGGAACACAGCTAATGGAGAACTGATGCCAGTTGTGGAGAAGAGAAGACCACCAAGCAAGGTTGCAAAATTCGCTATTCGGGGATTAATCGTTCGGGACTTTCGAAGGAGTAATCGGCAATTAGGTGATTAATCGGGGATTTATCGGATTGTACTTTATACATTTAATTATTAAACTTCATAAATTTTACTTGTAATTATAATAAACATAAACATAAATTTTAACATAAGTGTCTAAAGTTGTTCATTTTGTTCAAAAACTCTAAAGTTTTAGCTTAAACTCATGTTGAAATGTTAACCAATTTTGACTTTGACAGACTTTGATCACCAAATTCGATTTTGACTAATCAATCGACGTTGACTGATTCATTAAACGGACTTTAGAAAATCGGAACGGACTGCTCTTATAAATGAGTAATCGGGGATTAATCCGGGAGTAATCGGGTTTTTTACAACAGTGCCACCAAGAGTTCTTCAAAGAACTAACTCGATGTGATTGCAGGTTTTCTTATTTATAATCAAAACACGAAAATGGAAGGCTCATCTTCTTGGACTGAGGGACCCAATGGTTCACTCATTAGTAAAGAGGTGAAAGAAAAATTAAAAAGGTTGTGACCATGTTCACTGCAGTGCATAGTTGTTGTTAGTGGACAGATAGCAGCTAGAACTCATAAACCCTCACAACTAATTCATATGTTTAACTAATACGTTTTCTGTTAATTTTAGAAATCTTAGGGGTTATGGACAAATGTAACAAATGGTTTCACTAATGGTGTTGTTTAGATCCAAATGCTTGAATACAACTACGATTACAGGCTGCAGTTGTTTCATTTGCTAGTCGAATGTGGTGTCCTTCATTTTATCTGAATCGTTTACAAGACAGATTTAAAATGTAACACAAAGCGATTTGTATATATGATACTCAATATAATTGAAAACCAGAACCAAGAAGCAGACCTAAGTTTTGATTTGGTCCCAAACCGATTACTAGGTAATAGTGCAAGCAACCCACAAAGACTACCAAGGCGACTCAAAGACCAAAATAGCCTAATCCCGAAAACGATTAGTATCACTAAAGATTAATTAACCGGTCCTTTGAATTTGTTGCTTAAACACCAGAACTAAGAACCAATATGTATTGAGTATTTACTTTAATAAAAAGTGTGAATTTTCATCCCAATGACAAATAAATACTACGGCCTGCACAGTACTTACTACCAACCAAATGGTTTTTTAATGAAACTGAGTAATCAAAAACAGAAAAGATTGAACTGATATTTGCCAAACTGAGTAATCAAAAACAGAAAAGACTGAACTGATATTTAGAGGGGTGAGCCAAGCCAAGGTAGTAGTGCAGCACCAAGGCGACTCGCAAAGACCCCAATAACTAGCAAGCTATTGTGATGAGTCTTTTCCCATAAAAAATAAGATTAATATCGAGTGAGCCGATGGCTCACATATCAGATATTAAACTGATAAGAACAGATACTACACTTGATCTTAGCCAAAAGGCCGAGAAAGGTATGCTTCTATAAGCCTTTGGACTGTGTTTTTATAGTGAGTAGCTCCTTTGATATTTGGCTCTCTCAACCAATGTGGGATGCAAGCAGCCTTTCACTATATCATATTTTTGCTATTGTTTTTTTATATTATCCTACCTTCAATGAATCAATGGAACTTTTCGTACCAATGAAAATTAAGCATACGACACCATGGGAGGCTGTTCGGCTGGTACTGCGTGAACCGTTTGATGGGATTTAAGTTTATTTTTGCTACGTTAGCAAATGAATGAAAAGATTTTTTTTTTTAGTTAGATGAACAAGCACATTAACATAACCACCTGATTATAAAGATTTAGTACATTAGAATAATAATTAGATTCAACACATCACAATAAAATGAAATGTTGCAAGATATATCCTGTATGTATGCACATTTTTATAACGCAGATCGTTTTTTTTTTTATGTAAATCGAAAGATAGTGTAAAGCTTTTCTTCTTCAGTCTAACTAGTTTATCCCGGTAACCATTTCTAACTCTTTTCTGGTCACCTCAAGGTATACTGTTAATAAGAATTTGAGATAAGACGTCTTGTAAGATTTAAAGACTTCGACCACTAAGATATCTTCATAAATATGAAATGCTTATTTATTTATACAAAGTCGAGCCCAAATTCTATGGTCCTGTGAACAAAAAAGTTTTACCCCCCCCCCCCCCCCCCCCCCCCCAACCCCCCAAAGTTGGAACCCTAATGTTAAGTTTCTATTCACATGCTAACTTGGTATCAAAGCTACTTAAACAGATTGCAAATGCTTGAAACGCAGATAAAGGGTACCGATAATCCATGGTAAACATATCTTTCCCGACCTTCCCGAATTGCAATATCACTTTATCGTGATCCGGTGGCGGCGGTTGTGATGTTCCGGCACCTGGCGGGGATGCGATCAACTGAAAGTTCTTGACGGAAGCAATAGTCACTCGTCCTCTAAAATTCAAACACCAACACTGCAACTGTTCGTGCCACCGAGGTGACTTGTTTTTTAATACCAAGGGCAATTTTGACTTTTCGCTATCAGGGACGTCGGCTGATGTGGCGACACCCATGATCTCGGAAAACCTGGAGCTGCTGAATTCAGCTGAGTGGTCAAGTGACTTTGAGAAAGACATGGTTCGGAATGAGTCTTCAAGAGAGTGGGGCGGCAGGAGGTGGTCAGGCTGACCTGGCACCGAGCCGCCTGGTTCAATGGAGGAGGCGGGAATGGTGTGCATGACACAGTGCATCCTGCGGGGCCCACGTGTGCCGAGAACGTTGAGTTCGTAGGTGATGTGTGCGATGTTGTAGCTGCCACTTGGCACTTTGGGTGAGACTTTCTTGGAATAGAATCTTTTCGATCGGCCTGGTGACGGGATATTGGCACCAGAATGAGGAGGCTGTGTGTCGTATATTAAGAACTTTGTCCCAAGAAAATTAGATCTGTAGAAAAACAATGAACAAAACACTTTAAAAAATTGAACTTTTCGACATAAGCATGTATTAGTGACCATTAAAGTCCAATTTAGTAGGTCAACGTCGAATTTATTAGTTCAGAGTGAGATTTATATGGTCAAAGTCGGACAAATACAGTCAGAGTCAAAGTTGTTCAACGTCTGAATACTCCCCGACTAGTTTCCGACTTGGGTGATTAGTCCCTACAAGGTCCCTCCCGACCGTCTAGTACTCGACTAATGACTTTTACAACGACTGAAAGTACTCATTTTGACCCGCTACCCAACCCATTGACTCACCAATCTTGCCACCTCAACATGATCATAATTAAGTGAAAAAGATGAATTTCATACCTGAGCTTTCCAATATAAGTGTTGCTTGATCTCGATATGTTTTCGGCATCCATTGAGATGACATATTGTGTACAAGTTGTTCTTCTACTTCTTTTCGCAGACAGCAGAAATTTCCCATTCTCAACTAGCAACGCAGCTGTAAACCATACTCAATCTTTAAAAACCAAACGCCAATTCAGCAACATACAAATTCATAAACTTCAAAATATGACTCTCTTCAAAAACGATTGAAGTATAACATTTTCATATCATGGGTCTCACACTCTCGCTGTTTTACAAGCTAGATGTCGCAATTATCATGTGACTGGGATACATTTAAATTTAATTCAAATATTTAAACTTAAATAATGATAATAATTGTAATACGCTCACCTGGACTAAGACACAAGTAAAGATGATATGTCAAGTTTGATTTATCCCTCTTGATGAAACATTGGATAGTAACGTCACGTGGTCCAGGCTAAAAAAATGAATAACGATTAATAATCAGCATACAAAAAAAAGTAAACTCTAGAAGTGGCATTACAACAAGTTTGCAGATTAATATGTCGATTCAAGTGAGCTAGTATCCATAACGGATCAAACAGATAACATCAAAAAATTTGTCAAAACAAACACGGGTCGTATTATTTCATTCATATAATGGACATATTATTCTTAAAATATTATTAAGCATATCTAGTACACTAATTATTTATAAAGAATCAAGAAAGTTGTAAAAAAAAGTGATTTAATTCATCCAAACCGATTTCCACCCATTTTGACATAAAACTGTTTCAGCTTGTTACCAACCCACCATTTTTTGGATCGACAAGAAGGGTATAATCGTAAAATACCTGCTTCAATGAAACTGGAAAAGTTAGTTTTCCACAAGATTCGGGAGTTGTAACAATTTCCTTACAAATAATCCTCCACGATCTACAAACGGCAGCACAAGCAACGACATGTTTTCTTCCAGGCCACATGCCTTCACTCTCTTCTAACCTCTTAATTACATCGAAAAGAAGCTCAGGCGGTAAATTAGCCCACCGACTGTTTTGAACCACAAATGACGGTTGATTATCGCTTAAATCATTAATTGAACCCTGTGATTTTCCTCTGGTATGAATCCCCGATAGCCTCACATCAAAACTACGCCTTGATAAACTCCCATATCCATCTCTCACGTCACGAACTATACTACGAAACGACATTTCTTAAAAGAAACTGATGAATATGAACTTATTCAATGGCTGCAAGCGAAACAATCGAAAGAGAAGTTAGTCATAATTGGGATAATGCGACTACAGGAAAAGTGAGCAGAGAATAAGAAAAGATTTTTAAATCTTACTTTCAAAAATTATTATGACGAAATCGGCATTTAGCTTAGATTGTGTTTGTAAGAACAAAAAATTAATTTAGAGAAACTATGAACATAGACTTTTAATAATGTTTGTCCCACAAAAATTTTGACCATATACAGCCAGTAGAATATGCCTGTCAATAAAAGTCAAAGACTTTGCAATCAGCACTTTACAAAACTCTTTATTTATTTATTATTTATTATTTATTATCATTGACAACTTATTTGTGCAAACTCATGCTTCCAAGTAATTATATATTTATATTACTACATGTATATCAGTATATGCATAGGTAATATGTATATTAAAAAAAATAATCGAATTTCAATAGATATATTGCAAAATGCAAAAGCAGCAGAAAACTAACCTCTTGATGACGGGTTGATAATCCATTACATCTGCATTTTTTGAAATTGCAAACAAAATCATCAGAGCAGAACCAACAAATTAAAGCCAGACTTTGAATTTTGAAATGACTGATAAACTTTAAGAAAAAATAAGGGTTTTAATAGGCTCTTTAAGAATTTAAGAAAACCCAGTACGTAGATCCAAAAAAGCATGCAACTTTCCCTGAATTAGAGTCTCAAAGTAAAGCACAAAATCCACAGTAAATATTGCAAAATTATAGATCTATACCCTTAGAAACAGAAATTGATAAAACCCTTTCAGAAATGAAGGTCAATTACTACACCAGGTATAAATTTGGGATGAAATATGAGCAAATTTCATAGAAGACTTTCGTCGAGCAGTTAGAAGGCAGGGAGCAGATGGTAAAAGAAATGAAAGTTTGGTCAGACACAGAGGCAGATATATATATATATATATATATATATATATATATATATATATATATATATATATATATATATATATACATTACATTACATTACATCTATACTATATATCTATCTCTAAAACCCACGAATTCTCACTCTCATTCGGACTCAAATTTAACATTAAATCTAGTTCAACCAACCAGGGGAACAAGATTGAAAAGGTTGAAAAGGTCCAAGAATATTTTATATATTTATTTAATTTATAAATTTAAATCGAATATTATTTAAATGAAATGAAATATCACCTCTATCTTATAACATTAACAACAGTAAAATTAAACACAAAAGAAATTAAAAAAGTTTAATCGATATGTAAGAAAAAGAAAACAGTTTTATTCTTAATTTTGCACAGTAATGCGAAAAAGTAAATTTACAAATATATTACTCCAAGTAAAGTTGGTATAAATTTAATGATACCGCAACCCGTATGCGCATTCCATCCGTATGCGGGCCCTTGATAGCATGCGAATGCATATACCTTGTATGCGGCATGCGTCATGCGGTTATGTATCAAATGCCTCTGTTCCCGATACGGCAGTTACTTGGTCATCAAGTCAATATCTTTTCCATAATTATATCCGTGATTCGGGGGAGTTAGTTATGGACGAGATTATCATTATCTTAGATGATTCTAGAATTAGGGTTTGCCTATATATACAAACCCTTATTATCATTCTAAGGAGAATCACGTTACGTAACCATCATCTGCTACACGTCTTACGTAACTAGCATCATCTAGCATCTTCTCAAGGTTAACAGGTTAGTTTCTCGTTAACTAGCACCTACGACCTTACTTGGGGCCTTCTGATCGACGATCGTTATCGAAGGTGGACTTAATCACTTGGCCACCCCGCCGACATCATCATATCGGCCAGGGTTATTCACGGTAGCAGGACCGGAGAGCCTTGTTCTAAGATCCTTAAACCTCACTTTACGCATTGAACAGACATATTAACCCTATGGTTAAAATATGCATGATCAAGTGGTGCTTTCATTGAGAGTCGAACTAATTCAAGACATGTTTATTTGTTTTTTCTTTTAAAGTTTTGAATTATAAGGCTTATTATTCACAAAAATTTTTGAATTTTTTCTTTAACAGTATCATGACTTCCGGGAAATCATCGGAACGTACTCAAACAAATAATCAAAATACGCCGTCTAGTAATCAGCAGACGCAAGCTATGGCTACGGGGGCGGGATACGCGCCATATCCTCCGCCTGTATCCGGCGAGCCTTTTCAGAGGTATAAGCCAATATATCCAGATGGGATTACACCGCCAAGGGAAACTCGCCAGTCACCACCACGCGGTTGGATTTTTCCGCGGTGGATCCAAGGGTCATCTTGGTAGGCACTAGCGGTGAAACAGTAGGCCCGCACGTGGTATGCTGCGGCCAGGTACCTATTTATAGTACCACGGTTTCAATCCTTCTGCAGACGCAGAGTGTTCAGCAGAATTCATCGTTTACACCGTTGCAACCTTGGCAACCACCGCGTCCAATTTCGCAGTTTTTGACTCCTGCGGATGCGCAGGCATTACTTAATAGTTAGGGGGTTCGGTGTCATTCCGGATTTTCTTTTATTTAATCGATTTACTATAGGTATCAATATTTCTTCCTCCGGAACCTCTTCTTCCGATTCCTCCTCTTCTGGTTCCTCTTCTTCCGGTTCCTCCTCTTCCGGTTCCTCCTCTTCTGGTTCCTCTTCGGGAATTTGTGAATCTTCCCAAAATATATTCGACTCTTCATTATTATTAGGTGAATCAATGGGATTTGTACTAGAGGTGTGTGAAGACCCGTCCTAATCCATCCGGACGAAGTCCATATCGATTATAAACGATTCACAACAGTTGATTACATCGCGAGGTACTTGACCTCTATATGATACATTTTACAAACATTGCATTCGTTTTTGAAGACAAACATCGAAAGTTGACAAGCATACATCACATTTCATAATATATCAGACTATCAATGACTTAATAATAATCCTGATGAATTCAACGACTCGAATGCAACTTCTTTTGAAATATGCTATGAATGACTTCAAGTAATATCTTTAAAATGAGCAAATGCACAGCGGAAGATCTCTTTCATACCTGAGAATAAACATGCTTTAAAGTGTCAACCAAAAGGTTGGTGAGTTCATTAGTTTAACATAAATAATCATTTCATAATTTTAATAGACCACAAGATTTCATATTTCCATTTCTCATAAACATACGTCCCATGCATAGAGACAAAATATCATTCATATGGATTGAACACCTGGTAACCGACATTCACAATATGCATATAAGAATATCCCCATCATTCCGGGATCCTCCTTCGGACATGATATAAATTTCGAAGTACTAAAGCATCCGGTACTTTGGATGGGGCTTGTTGGGCCCAATAGATCTATCTTTAGAGTTCGCGTCAATTAGGGTGTCTGTTCCCTAATTCTTAGATTACCAGACTTAATAAAACGGGGCATATTCGATTAGATAATCCAACCATATAATGTAGTTTCGATTACTTGTGTCTATTCCGTAAAACATTTATAAAAGCGCATGAATTCTCAGTCCCAAAAATATATACTGCAAAAGTATTTAAAAGGGAGTAATGAAACTCACGCATATAATTATTGTAAAACAGTTAATAAAGCATTTGCATGTATTCTCAGCCCAAAAATGTAATGAGTAAAAAGGGCAAATGAAACTCACCATACTGTATTTTGTAGTAAAAATACATATGACGTCATTGAACAAGTGTAGGGTTGGTCTCAGATTCACGAGCCTTTGTGTAATGAGCCTAAAAAATAAACGTCACTGCCCAGGCTCGAACCCATGACCTCTCGCTAATTTGACATCCTCATAAACCATTCCTCTATTCTTGTACATCTGATTATAATGCGATTTTAATTTGTTTTAACCCTTAATCCATATTCGTTTTCTTCTTTAATCACTCCCACCATCTAATTACAATTGGGCTTCGGCCCAAATGAAAATCATAGTGCCAATTAACAGCCCAACCATCATCTGTTAGCAACCCAATTTTCATCAAATAAATAAAAGGTCGGTGTAAAGAGAAAAAAATAATAAAGGAATCTGATATTATGAGTGGGAGACAGAATGTCGACATATGTGTTTGGTTCTTCATCATCATCAATCTTAACACCATCTAACCCTAACCTCGTCTCTTACTTCCCCTTATAATTCAAGTGGCCTAAGTTATATCAATAACCTAATTCGGTGTCTGTGTGTATGTGATATCGTTTAGCTCCAACCGATAAAGCTTGCTCTAGTGGATCGATCTAGGTTTTTGATTCAACAATCATCAATCAGTTCGAAATAGAAGAGGGTAACTGCAATAATTTTCGAACAGAGGAGAAGTAATTCTTAACGAGTGGTGTTTGGTTTTGATGTCCGTTCGAATCAGGAAGAAGAATTTGATAGGGATTGTATCAATTATCATTACCATCAATCTAATCATGGAATGGGTTCATCAATTGATCAGGTAGGTAATCGTTTCTTTAATATTCTATTAATTTCTTTAATCCATCTATTTAATTTTCTGTATACTTATTTGGTTGAACAAGAACAATAATTGATAATGATGTTCTTGTTGAGTTTGATGATGGTGATAAAAAAATGATGAGGGTTAGTGGTGGTTTTACGGACTTAAACAGAAAAAGAATAGCATGGTAGTAGTAAGTTTGATGGTGTGCGTGAGAGTTGATTGAATAGAAATCGAATAGAAAGTTGTATCAAACAATTAATTCTGATAGATTTTGGGTCATAGAAACAGGAAACGAAAGAAATTAGCAGCTACAGAAGTAAGATTAGTGCAAGTTGGTTAACTAAATAGCTAACAGGAAAAAAAAATAGGAAGGTGTAGCAGTAGCTGTCATGGTGATGGAGGTTTGTTTGAGCTGATCCAGGAATAGAAATTTACAGTAATTAGTAGTGGTAACAAAACAGTAGTAGGTTCATTAATGAGGTGTTGTGGTTATATTTGATGAAGATAATAGATGGGTGTTGGTTTTCTCAACAGAAAACAATATCGAACACTAGTCTGCAGCATGTTGTAATCTTTGATGATGATGTGAAGAGGGAAGATGGTGCTGGTCTGTAGGTGATCTTCGTTGGTTGGGTCTTCGAACTGAACTGAAGTAGGAACAAAAGGCAGCATTAGTTGATGGTTGTGGTGATAATTTTGTTACTTCTCTTCCTCGATGCATATCTATGTACCTGTATATATTCTTTTGAGATAGGGAGAGACATGTGAGGGAGATAAAGAAAGATAGTGGAGACAACTTAGATAGTGATAGATAGGGATGGATGGGGATGGATAACAGAAAGAGAATTTCATTGTTTGAAATTGAGGGACGACAAGGTGTGTCATTCTTCACGGGTCGGGATTGCAAAAAAAATAAAATAAAAAAAATAATCAAAAGTGATGACTAAAGTTTCCACTCACAAGTCAATATTGTTGATTTATGTTAACAATATAGTAATTCTTTACTGTGGTAAAAGTCGAATTGTAAAACTTTATCATATAGTTTTATTTTATACATGTACTAGTCTAACATGAGTCTAAATATGTTTACTAACGAAATTTATTGTTGGTGTGTTAAGTTGCAGGGAAAAATCAAAGGTGTTGTCAAGGTGTTGTGGGTGTATTGGTGTTGGTTTCATAACTGTAAATCGACTCATGTGTTGATGGTTCTCAAAGTGTAAGTAGGAATGTATATGTTATCTCTTTATGTAATATGTATTTTAGATGGATAAATTTAGATAGATAGTGGAAGATATTGAAAACCAAATATATGTACTAGTAGCCAATCATTTAACAAGTGGGGTGTTTGATTGTTACTTTAAACAGAGAGCAACAGGTTGGTGGTGTTCTCGATTTTTACCAATGGTTTGTGAAGAAAAAGTGGTGGATGGAATATATGTATATTCATACTCATGTATGTATATAGAATAGTTTCATTGTTTGTTTCTTGAATATATGTACAAGGATATTATATATAGAATTTAGTTTAATCAGTGGTGACTTTGAGTGTTGAAGTATGAAAGGAGTCAAAGTTGGGGATATATTTGTCGACAAAGGGATCACAAAGTGGTAGTTGGTGCAAGTTTTCATTATTGATGCATGCATACAAGGGTATATATAATGATATTAATAATAATGTAATAATAATAATATCATAATTACAGATATTATCCAACATCCATCTCTATCTCATTTTCAAACCAAAAGGTTGATAATTGATGATGGTGAGTAGAAACCAAAATTAGAAATAGTCAAATAACAAAGTGGTGGGTTTGTTATATGTAAAGTTAAGCAAGTGGGTTATAGGTAGGTCGATTAACAAGAAGCAAGTATACTAGCTTTTGATTGATATGCATATGCATGTATGCAATATATACGTTTTATTTTATAATGTGTAAAGAATCAAATACAGTAACAATATTAATAATTTAGAATGTAAAATTAATAGATTTATTTAATGCATAAAGAATAAACCTTTTAAAACTTTTTTTTTTTATATTTAACAACCATATATATAAATATATTTTAGTAATATGTTTTATTATATCATAATTTAGTTTACATAATAACTATATCACATAACAGTTTATTAATCTATTTCAAGTTATCCTATATATACATATCTAGTTACAAACAGTTGTTTGTGAATCGTCAGGAATGGTCGAAGTCAAATGAATGTACAAAAATAGTTCAAAAAATTTGAGACACAACATAACGGATTTTTCTTAACATATCGAAATCATATAAAGATTAAGTTTAAATTTGGTCGGAAATTGCCGGGTCGTCACAGTACCTACCCGTTAAAGAAATTTCGTCCCGAAATTTGAGTTTGGTTGTCATGGTTAACAATAAATATGCTTTCATGACGAATATGAGTTGATAAAATAGAGTTTTATCATTATTGAGTAATATGGATAAAACAATTCGATTATTCGAAGAGTACGAATGAAACTATCATGAGAGAGGTCCCAACAGGCATCGTCCACCTTCACCCAAAAACTTGCCCAAATTTTTTTAGCCGTTAGCAAAAAAAATTCCAACGGCTATCCCAATGGTCACCTTTACACTATATAAACACCAACCATATACTTCATTTTATACACTCAAACATATATTTCTTTTATATTTTCACCTTTCTCAAAATTAAAATTAAACACTCCCAAACTGCAAAATGTTAACACTTTCCCCAATGATTGTTTCATTCGATGTTCATTACGGAGGTGATTTCCGTAATCAAATGAAGGAATATAAGTGGGGCGACAGTATTTCATTTGAAGATATCGACATTCGTGATGTTGGTTTACAAGACTTGTTATCCTTTCTGAAGGAAAAAGTTTCGTGTGAATTCACGTCTGTGTTCTTTTATAAAGACGATTATGATGCGGATTGTAGGGCTAGTTTTCTGTGTACCGATGATCAATGGTACTTTATAAAAGATACCATTGAAGATCGCGGTAAACGCATTTCTTTGTATGCGGTTCTTGAAGATGAAGAGACGTTGGGTTATCGTTACCTCGATGAATCAGCTGAAACAACAGTTAAAGCATCAAGAGAAATACCGATGTCTCCAGAGTACCTCATGGATGGTGAAATGACTGGTGAACGCTACTTTGCAGATGACAATTGACGACGACGAGTAATTTGATTGTAATCTTTTAATTTTTTTAATTGTCGTGATTTTTAATTTTTAATTATTGTAATTTCAGTGTTGTTGTCGAGTTTTATATCTTCCTTTATGTTTCGGAGCTCTTCGTCTTTTTAATCTCCTCTCGATCTCTAGTAAAACGAGTAATGGTCTAGAATTTGTAAGTATGGAGTTTCGAATGAATTTAATGTTATCATCAAGAAAGAACGTAATAGCACGATTTGATTCATCAAATTACCAGAATCATTGAGAATAGAGTTATCAGGAATATACTTTCTTGATATGTTCAGAAGTTAATTAGAATGAAAAAGTTATGTAACATGACACATGATGGTGGTATGATCTACTGCGAACCATCATGTCCCATTAGAACTCAACATAACTTACTGTAATATAATCACGTTGATCAAGTGTCATTATACTATACTAATTCATGCATCAGTTCCTAACATTACTTCAATAACATTCATATTTTAAGCTCGAAAGTTTACAAAATATAGAAACTAACAGTTTCTATATGATGTAACACTGGTAGCACGAAGAGATGAATGATTTCAGATAGTATTAGCTATAAGAATATATTCAGAAATACCGAGGATATTTATAATGAAAGATACGATAATATCTTTGAATATCTAAGATCAGAGGATGATGGAGACTATTGTCCGTAAGGGTTTAGAGTAATGAACAAAATATTCGCTAAAGACTTCAGCGGACATTGAATCATTTAGATTCTTTGAAGTCAAACTTATCCTTTGTGATTTGTCCACGGCTTCTTTCATAGTTTCGCATAATCTGCTTTTCGGTACTAAATTTTCTATTGAATGTTTCCAATATAATGATGCACAGGAAGCATAAGGAGGTATATAATTTCGGACGAGAATATTTATGAAAATATCCTCAAAAATATCGAAGATATTGATGATGAAATTTTGGAATTTCTAAGTTCGATGGTTGATGGAAAAGAAGAAAAAAAAATTCGCAAGATTTTAACATGACTCCGGAGTAAGATATTCTCTAAAGATTTCAACGGATCCAGAATTACCTGAATCCTTTGACTATAGGGTTTGGTCCTTGTATTTGCCCTTGGTCTCCTTCGTGGTTAGCTCAATCCGTTTTCCAGTTCCAACTTTTCTGAGCTTTTCCAACATTCTATTCTTTATCATCAAACTTCTGATGATTATGGTCGTTTACAGTTTTTGTTGCTTCATTCAACTTTTCAAAATTCAGAGTATTGGTTCGCAGACTGGGTGTTTTTCAGAATTTCAGAATGGAAGATCATTATTCTAAGAGATAAATGTTATACATATAACTGTTGATGTAGATATGCTGTGAGTTTTCAAAGTACTGCTTGCCGATTCTTCTACATTTACTGCTACCATCTCTGAATCAATGGTTATCGATCTGAGGTGATTTCAAGAGAATTGTTTTTTTTTTTTAGATGATTAAACGCTGACAGTAATATGGTGGAATATAAAAGGTTCCCCGGTAACAATAAAAGAGCATACATATAAATCAAGGTGATAATAAGGTTATTTCGAACGAAAAGTCGAAGTTGATTTGCTGGAGCTGTGATAAAATTTGCTACTTTGAAAGGAATTACCAAGTTATTTTTGGGTAATAATAACACTAAAGGAATTAGCACAACTATGTGTTAAACTTTTACCCAGTTTTCGAGAGTTTTTCAGATGCATAACTAAATGCATCGATCTTTTCTCCCGTAGATGAAGTGCGGTTGATTCATCCCATCAATTGAGGTGTTTTCAAGAATTATGAAAGGTTTGAACGCAGATTGTAATTGTGATGATACAAATGGGGTTTAAAATGAAATCAAGTGGCAAACTTGAAGAATTGTTTAGTTTCATATGTTATAATCAATATTTTAATTTATTTTAATTGTCCAGTGTTGGTAGTCCACTGTTGATAGTCCACAGTTAACAGTCTAATAATTTATATATAGTTTAATATATAATATTCGAATTAATTAATAAATAACAGAAATTAAATGACGATAAATTAAATGCGATAATTAAATTGCGATAAATAAAATGTAATATGGAATTAACAGTTAGCTAGGAACAGTTAGCTAGGATTTTGTTAGCGTGGTTTCTTAACAAAATTTCATATTGTCAATTAGTCTATTTCTAATCAATTTTTATTGTGTCCATTATTTCTTCATTATGCCACTTGTTGGATTCTGATAGGTCAAAATCCAAATTTAAAATTGAATGAAAATGGTTATTTTGTGGTGAACGGATTCGTATAGCTGTGGTTGTAAGTAAGATAGTAAATGACAGTTGAATCAAATTCGTAGAATGTACAGTGTAACTTATTAATACAAAATCTAAATATTCCTCTGGTATTACCTACCCGTTAAAATATTTTCACTGTTAACAGTTTGTACAAAAGAATTTTTAATTACAATCTTTATGAAAACATATATACATATATATTTTCTTCAGAAGTAGTTATGGATTTGATGAGTTAATATGATATTAAACTCATTTGCTTTTCGGTTAGAACTAGAATAAATAATCTCTAAAACTTTAGAGATTACATATTCGTCATGTCGAACGAAGATAAATGAGGTAGAACGATACGTAGAACGAAGATCATACTCAAAGTACATATGATGATATTGAAACATGGATTGTTGATGGTACTGGTGCTGTTATTGATTGTACTGTTGGTGCCGGTGATGTTGCTGAAGCTGGTACATTTTGCACCATATTCTCCGAATTGATTATTCGAGCACGAAGTTCGTTGACTTATTACTCCAGGATGATTGTCGGTCAGAACGAGTGGATAAATAAGGTTCAGAATTGTGGATAGAATATAATCTTGTCGAGTTACCCTGGACATGAGACGAAAAATGGTGTCTCGAACAGGTTCGCCGGTAAACGCATCAGGTTCATTGTCAAGAGGTGAATTCGGTTGGTGGAAGGGATTGCCTTCTGCGCGTTTTCATTAATTAAGTTGACTACTAACCCATCAGATGAATTGATAATGGCTGATTGGTTGATTCATACCGATGACGCTGTTTTCGGAGCTTAGGTGAACATCTATGTCGGAATAGCTGTCGGAATAACTATCGGAATAGCTATCGGAATCTGAGGGACTCGAACTGGTTGCAGGATTCATCTCATACGATCAGATGAAGGATTTTCGATAAGAAATAGATTATATGATGTAGATTAGTACCCTGCTATACATAATTTACATATGCATATATAATACTAAAATCCCATAAGTTACGGAGGAATCTACGGAAGTTGTCAGGCAAAGTTACAGTAACAGATACGCTAAGATATGAAGTAGCAGATACGCTAAGATATGAATTTTTGTCCATACACTATTCATGCAATCAATGCAGCAAGATGTGTCCAGACTAGGAATGATAAGCAGGTAATTTCCTAAGGATAAGTAGATGATTTTTCGACACAGATGATAAGCAAAACTTTTGACATGCAGACACGGTCGAAGTCCAGACTCACTAATGCATCTAAACAACTATCAGTTAGACATACTAATGCAAGACCTGGTTCGCTAAGACCACCGCCCTGATACCAACTGTGAAGACCCGTCCTAATCCATCCGGACGAAGTCCATATCGATTATAAACGATTCACAACAGTTGATTACATCGCGAGGTACTTGACCTCTATATGATACATTTTACAAACATTGCATTCGTTTTTGAAGACAAACATTGAAAGTTGACAAGCATACATCACATTTCATAATATATCAGACTATCAATGACTTAATAATAATCCTGATGAATTCAACGACTCGAATGCAACTTCTTTTGAAATATGCTATGAATGACTTCAAGTAATATCTTTAAAATGAGCAAATGCACAGCGGAAGATCTCTTTCATAATTGAGAATAAACATGCTTTAAAGTGTCAACCAAAAGGTTGGTGAGTTCATTAGTTTAACATAAATAATCATTTCATAATTTTAATAGACCACAAGATTTCATATTTCCATTTCTCATAAACATACGTCCCATGCATAGAGACAAAATATCATTCATATGGATTGAACACCTGGTAACCGACATTCACAATATGCATATAAGAATATCCCCATCATTCCAGGATCCTCCTTCGGACATGATATAAATTTCGAAGTACTAAAGCATCCGGTACTTTGGATGGGGCTTGTTGGGCCCGATAGATCTATCTTTAGAGTTCGCGTCAATTAGGGTGTCTGTTCCCTAATTCTTAGATTACCAGACTTAATAAAAAGGGGCATATTCGATTAGATAATCCAACCATATAATGTAGTTTCGATTACTTGTGTCTATTCCATAAAACATTTATAAAAGCGCATGAATTCTCAGTCCCAAAAATATATACTGCAAAAGTATTTAAAAGGGAGTAATGAAACTCACGCATATAATTATTGTAAAACAGTTAATAAAGCATTTTCATGTATTCTCAGCCCAAAAATGTAATGAGTAAAAAGGGCAAATGAAACTCACCATACTGTATTTTGTAGTAAAAATACATATGACGTCATTGAACAAGTGTAGGGTTGGTCTCAGATTCACGAGCCTTTGTGTAATGAGCCTAAAAAATAAACGTCACTGCCCAGGCTCGAACCCATGACCTCTCGCTAATTTGACATCCTCATAAACCATTCCTCTATTCTTGTACATCTGATTATAATGTGATTTTAATTTGTTTTAACCCTTAATCCGTATTCGTTTTTCTTCTTTAATCACTCCCACCATCTAATTACAATTGGGCTTCGGCCCAAATGAAAATCATAGTGCCAATTAACAGCCCAACCATCATCTGTTAGCAACCCAATTTTCATCAAATAAATAAAAGGTCGGTGTAAAGAGAAAAAAATAATAAAGGAATCTGATATTATGAGTGGGAGACAGAATGTCGACATATGTGTTTGGTTCTTCATCATCATCAATCTTAACACCATCTAACCCTAACCTCGTCTCTTACTTCCCCTTATAATTCAAGTGGCCTAAGTTATATCAATAACCTAATTCGGTGTCTGTGTGTATGTGATATCCTTTAGCTCCAACCGATAAAGCTTGCTCTAGTGGATCGATCTAGGTTTTTGATTCAACAATCATCAATCAGTTCGAAATAGAAGAGGGTAACTGAAATAATTTTCGAACAGAGGAGAAGTAATTCTTAACGAGTGGTGTTTGGTTTTGATGTCCGTTCGAATCAGGAAGAAGAATTTGACAGGGATTGTATCAATTATCATTACCATCAATCTAATCATGGAATGGGTTCATCAATTGATCAGGTAGGTAATCGTTTCTTTAATATTCTATTAATTTCTTTAATCCATCTATTTAATTTTCTGTATGCTTATTTGGTTGAACAAGAACAATAATTGATAATGATGTTCTTGGTGAGTTTGATGATGGTGATAAAAAAAATGATGAGGGTTAGTGGTGGTTTTACGGACTTAAACAGAAAAAGAATAGCATGGTAGTAGTAAGTTTGATGGTGTGCGTGAGAGTTGATTGAATAGAAATCGAATAGAAAGTTGTATCAAACAATTAATTCTGATAGATTTTGGGTCATAGAAACAGGAAACGAAAGAAATTAGCAGCTACAGAAGTAAGATTAGTGCAAGTTGGTTAACTAAATAGCTAACAGGAAAAAAAAAATAGGAAGGTGTAGCAGTAGCTGTCATGGTGATGGAGGTTTGTTTGAGCTGATCCAGGAATATAAATTTACAGTAATTAGTAGTGGTAACAAAACAGTAGTAGGTTCATTAATGAGGTGTTGTGGTTATATTTGATGAAGATAATAGATGGGTGTTGGTTTTCTCAACAGAAAACAATATCGAACACTAGTCTGCAGCATGTTGTAATCTTTGATGATGATGTGAAGAGGGAAGATGGTGCTGGTCTGTAGGTGATCTTCGTTGGTTGGGTCTTCGAACTGAACTGAAGTAGGAACAAAAGGCAGCATTAGTTGATGGTTGTGGTGATAATTTTGTTACTTCTCTTCCTCGATGCATATCTATGTACCTGTATATATTCTTTTGAGATAGGGAGAGACATGTGAGGGAGATAAAGAAAGATAGTGGAGACAACTTAGATAGTGATAGATAGGGATGGATGGGGATGGATAACAGAAAGAGAATTTCATTGTTTGAAATTGAGGGACGACAAGGTGTGTCATTCTTCACGGGTCGGGATTGCAAAAAAAAAAAAAAAAAAATTAATAATCAAAAGTGATGACTAAAGTTTCCACTCACAAGTCAATATTGTTGATTTATGTTAACAATATAGTAATTCTTTACTGTGGTAAAAGTCGAATTGTAAAACTTTATCATATAGTTTTATTTTATACATGTACTAGTCTAACATGAGTCTAAATATGTTTACTAACGAAATTTATTGTTGGTGTGTTAAGTTGCAGGGAAAAATCAAAGGTGTTGTCAAGGTGTTGTGGGTGTATTGGTGTTGGTTTCATAACTGTAAATCGACTCATGTGTTGATGGTTCTCAAAGTGTAAGTAGGAATGTATATGTTATCTCTTTATGTAATATGTATTTTAGATGGATAAATTTAGATAGATAGTGGAAGATATTGAAAACCAAATATATGTACTAGTAGCCAATCATTTAACAAGTGGGGTGTTTGATTGTTACTTTAAACAGAGAGCAACAGGTTGGTGGTGTTCTCGATTTTTACCAATGGTTTGTGAAGAAAAAGTGGTGGATGGAATATATGTATATTCATACTCATGTATGTATATAGAATAGTTTCATTGTTTGTTTCTTGAATATATGTATAAGGATATTATATATAGAATTTAGTTTAATCAGTGGTGACTTTGAGTGTTGAAGTATGAAAGGAGTCAAAGTTGGGGATATATTTGTCGACAAAGGGATCACAAAGTGGTAGTTGGTGCAAGTTTTCATTATTGATGCATGCATACAAGGGTATATATAATGATATTAATAATAATGTAATAATAATAATATCATAATTACAGATATTATCCAACATCCATCTCTATCTCATTTTCAAACCAAAAGGTTGATAATTGATGATGGTGAGTAGAAACCAAAATTAGAAATAGTCAAATAACAAAGTGGTGGGTTTGTTATATGTAAAGTTAAGCAAGTGGGTTATAGGTAGGTCGATTAACAAGAAGCAAGTATACTAGCTTTTGATTGATATGCATATGCATGTATGCAATATATACGTTTTATTTTATAATGTGTAAAGAATCAAATACAGTAACAATATTAATAATTTAGAATGTAAAATTAATAGATTTATTTAATGCATAAAGAATAAACCTTTTAAAACTTTTTTTTTTATATTTAACAACCATATATATAAATATATTTTAGTAATATGTTTTATTATATCATAATTTAGTTTACATAATAACTATATCACATAACAGTTTATTAATCTATTTCAAGTTATCCTATATATACATATCTAGTTACAAACAGTTGTTCGTGAATCGTCAGGAATGGTCGAAGTCAAATGAATGTACAAAAATAGTTCAAAAAATTTGAGACACAACATAACGAATTTTTCTTAACATATCGAAATCATATAAAGATTAAGTTTAAATTTGGTCGGAAATTGCCGGGTGGTCACAAGGTGGACATTTATCACACAATATCAAACACGTTAAGAGATTAATATATCACATAATATTTACATGTTAATAATATATAGTTTCCAATCAAAAAAAGTTAAGCAATCGTTTTTGAAGAAAAACACGGTCGAAGTCCAGACTCACTAATGCATCCTAACAAACTCGGTAAGACACACTAATGCAATTTTCTGGTTCTCTAAGACCAACGCTCTGATACCAACTGAAATGTCCCGTTCATATTGATTATAAACGTTCCATATTAATTGATTTCGTCGCGAGGTTTTGACCTCTATATGAGACGTTTTTCAAAGACTGCATTCATTTTTAAGACAACCATAACCTTTATTTTATCTATAAAGGTTTAAAAGCATTACGTAGATTATCAAATAATGATAATCTAAAATATACCGTTTACACACGACCATTACATAATGGTTTACAATAAGAATATGTTACATCAAAAATAAGTTTCTTGAATGCAGTTTTTACATAATATCATACAAGCATGGACTCCAAATCTTGTCCTTATTTTAGTATGCAACAGCGGAAGCTCTTAATAATCACCTGAGAATAAACATACTTAAAACGTCAACAAAAATGTTGGTGAGTTATAGGTTTAACCTATATATTATCAAATCATAATAATAGACCACAAGATTTCATATTTCAATATACATCCCATACATAGAGATAAAAATCATTCATATGGTGAACACCTGGTAACCGACATTAACAAGATGCATATAAGAATATCCCCTATCATTCCGGGAAATCCTTCGAACATGATAAAAACAACATCGAAGTACTAAAGCATCCGGTACTTTGGATGGGGTTCGTTAGGCCCAATAGATCTATCTTTAGGATTCGCGTCAATTAGTAGATCGGTTTACTAATTCTTAGGTTACCAAGCAAAAGGGGCATATTCGGCTTCGATCATCACCAATATAATGTAGTTTCATTTACTTGTGTCTATTTCGTAAAACATTTATAAAACTGCATGTATTCTTATCCCAAAATATTAGTTTTTAAAAGTGGGACTATAACTCACTTTCACAGATTTTTACTTCATCGGGAAGTAAGACTTGGCCACTGGTCGATTCACGAACCTATAACAAATATGTACATATATATCAAAGTATGTTCAAAATATATTTATAACATTTTTAATACGTTTTAATGTTTTAAGTTTATTAAGCCAGCTGTCCTCATTAGTAACCTACAACTAGTTGTCCACAATTAGATGTACAGAAATAAATCGATATATATTATCTTGAATCAATCCACGACCCAGTGTATACACGTCTCAGGCTAGATCACAACTCAAAGTATATATATTTTTGGAATCAACCTCAACCCTGTATAGCTAACTCCAACATTACTGCATATAGAGTGTCCATGGTTGTTCCAAATAATATATATACATGGGTCGATATGATATGTCAAAACATTTGTATACGTGTCTATGGTATCCCAAGATTACATAATATATTAGAATACATGTATAATACAATATAAGTTAGCTAGGATATGATTTGTATAGAATTGTTACAATATTTCCCGTTGCTACAACAATCAAAAAAATATCCAATCTTGTTTTACCCATAACTTCTTCTTTTTAAATCCGTTTTGAGTGAATCAAATTGCTATGGTTTCATATTGAACTCTATTTTATGAATCTAAATAGAAAAAGTATAGGTTTATAGTCGGAAATATAAGTTACAAGTCATTTTTGTAAGAGGTAGTCATTTCAGTCTAAAGAACGACGTCTTGATGACCATTTTGAAAAACATACTTCCACTTTGAGTTTAATCATGAATTTTGGATATAGTTTCATGTTCATAAGAAAAATCATTTTTCCAGAAGAACAACTTTTAAATCAAAGTTTATCATAGTTTTTAATTATCAAACCCAAAACAGCCCGCGGTGTTACTATGACGGCGTATGTCCGGTTTTACGGTGTTTTTCATGTTTCCAGGTTTTAAATCATTAAGTTAGCATATCATACAGATATAGGAAATATGTTTAGTTGATTTTAAAATTCAAGTTAGAAGGATTAACTTTTGTTTGCGAACAAGTTTAGAATTAACTAAACTATGTTCTAGTGATTTCAAGTTTAAACCTTCGAATAAGATAGCTTTATATGTATGAATCGAATGATGTTATGAACATAATTACTACCTCAAGTTTTGTGGATAAACCTACTGGAAAAGAGACAAATGGATCTAGCTTCAAAGGATCCTTGGATGGCTTGAAAGTTCTTGAAGCAGAATCATGACACGAAAACAAGTTCAAGTAAGATCATCACTCGAAATAAGATTGTTATAGTTATAGAAATTGAAAGAAAGTTTGAATATGAGTATTACCTTGTATTAGAAAGATATATTACTGTAAATAAGAAAGATTTCTTGAGGTTGGATGATCACTTTACAAGATTGGAAGTAAGCTAGTAAACTTGGAAATATTCTTGATTTTATGAAACTAGAACTTATAGAATTTATGAAGAACACTTAGAACTTGAAGATAGAACTTGAGAGAGATCAATTAGATGAAGAAAATTAAAGAATGAAAGTGTTTGTAGGTGTTTTTGGTCATTGGTATATGGATTAGATATAAAGGATGTGTAATTTTGTTTACATGTAAATAAGTCATGAATGATTACTAATATTTTTTGTAATTTTATGAGATATTTCATGCTAGTTGCCAAATGATGGTTCCCACATGTATTAGGTAACTCACATGGGCTGCTAAGAGCTGATCATTGGAGTGTATATACCAATAGTACATACATCTAAATGCTGTGTATTGTACGAGTACGAATACGGGTGCATACGAGTAGAATTGTTGATGAAACTGAACGAGGATGTAATTGTAAGCATTTTTGTTAAGTAGAAGTATTTTGATAAGTGTCTTGAAGTCTTTCAAAAGTGTATGAATACATATTAAAACACTACATGTATATACATTTTAACTGAGTCATTAAGTCATCGTTAGTCGTTACATGTAAATGTTGTTTTGAAACCTTTAGGTTAACGATCTTGTTAAATGTTGTTAACCCATTGTTTATTATATCTAAAGAGATGTTAAATTAATACGTTATCATGATATTATTATATATTAATATATCTTAGTATGATATATATACATTTAAATGTTGTTACAACGATAATCGTTACATATATGTCTCGTTTCAAAATCATTAAGTTAGTAGTCTTGTTTTTACATATGTAGTTCATTGTTAATACAATTAATGACATGTTTACTTATCATTTATCATGATTAAACATAGTGTATCAATATCTTAATATGATTCATATGTATTTAGTAAAACGTCGTTATAACGATAATCGTTATATATATATCGTTTCGAGTTTCTTAATTCAATAAACTCAATTTTATTTATATAACTCATTGTTAAAATACCTAATGAGATACTTACTTATCATAATATCATGTTAACTATATATATATATATATATATATATATATATATATATATATATATATATATATATATATATATCCATATACATGTCATCATATAGTTTTTACAAGTTTTAACGTTCGTGAATCACTAGTCAACTTGGGTGGTCAATTGTCTATATAAAACCTATTTCAATTAATCAAGTCTTAAAAAGTTTGATTGCTTAACATGTTGGAAACATTTAATCATGTAAATAACAATTTCATTTAATATAAATAAACATGGAAAAGTTCGGGTCACTACAGTACCTACCCGTTAAATAAATTTCGTCCCGAAATTTTAAGCAGTTGGAGGTGTTGACGTATCTTCTGGAAATAAGTGTGGGTATTTCTTCTTCATCTGATCTTCTCGTTCCCAGGTGAACTCGGGTCCTCTACGAGCATTCCATCGAACTTTAACAATTGGTATTTTGTTTTGCTTAAGTCTTTTAACCTTACGATCTATTATTTCAACGGGTTCTTCGATAAATTGAAGTTTTTCGTTGATTTGGATTTCATCTAACGGAATAGTGAGATCTTCTTTAGCAAAACATTTCTTCAAATTCGAGACGTGGAAAGTGTTATGTACAGCCGCGAGTTGTTGAGGTAACTCAAGTCGGTAAGCTACTGGTCCGACACGATCAATAATCTTGAATGGTCCAATATACCTTGGATTTAATTTCTCTCGTTTACCAAATCGAACAACGCCTTTCCAAGGTGAAACTTTAAGTATGACCATCTCTCCAATTTCAAATTCTATATCTTTTCTTTTAATGTCAGCGTAGCTCTTTTGTCGACTTTGGGCGGTCTTCAACCGTTGTTGAATTTGGATGATCTTCTCAGTAGTTTCTTGTATTATCTCCGGACCCGTAATCTGTCTATCCCCCACTTCACTCCAATAAATCGGAGACCTGCACTTTCTACCATAAAGTGCTTCAAGTGGCGCCATCTCAATGCTTGAATGGTAGCTGTTGTTGTAGGAAAATTCTGCTAACGGTAGATGTTGATCCCAACTGTTTCTGAAATCAATAACACATGCTCGTAGCATGTCTTCAAGCGTTTGTATCGTCCTTTTGCTCTGCCCATCAGTTTGTGGATGATAGGCAGTACTCATGTCTAGACGAGTTCCTAATGCTTGCTGTAATGTCTGCCAGAATCTTGAAATAAATCTGTCATACCTATTAGAGATAATAGAGATTGGTATTCCACGTCTGGAGAGGACTTCCTTCAAATACAGTCGTGCTAACTTCTCCATCTTGTCATCTTCTCTTATTGGCAGGAAGTGTGCTGATTTGGTGAGACGATCAACTATTACCCAAATAGTATCAAAACCACTTGCAGTCCTTGGCAATTTAGTGATGAAATCCATGGTAATGTTTTCCCATTTCCATTCCGGGATTTCGGGTTGTTGAAGTAGACCTGATGGTTTCTGATGCTCAGCTTTGACCTTAGAACACGTCAAACATTCTCCTACATATTTAGCAACATCGGCTTTCATACATGGCCACCAAAAATGTTTCTTGAGATCCTTGTACATCTTTCCCGTTCCAGGATGTACTGAGTATCTGGTTTTATGAGCTTCTCTAAGTACCATTTCTTTCATATCTCCAAATTTTGATACCCAAATTCTTTCAGCCCTATACCGGGTTCCGTCTTCCCGAATATTAAGATGTTTCTCCGATCCTTTGGGTATTTCATCCTTTAAGTTTCCCTCTTTTAAAACTCCTTGTTGCGCCTCCTTTATTTGAGTAGTAAGGTTAGTGTGAATCATTATATTCATAGATTTTACACGAATGGGTTCTCTGTCCTTTCTGCTTAAGGCGTCGGCTACCACATTTGCCTTCTCCGGGTGGTAACGAATCTCAAAGTCGTAATCATTCAACAATTCAATCCACATATACTGCCTCATATTCAGTTGTTTTTGATTAAATATGTGTTGAAGACTTTTGTGGTCGGTATATATAATACTTTTGACCCCATATAAGTAGTGCCTCCAAGTCTTTAATGCAAAAACAACTGCGCCTAATTCTAAATCATGCGTCATATAATTCTGTTCGTGAATCTTCAATTGTCTAGACGCATAAGCAATTACTTTCGTTCGTTGCATTAATACACAACCGAGACCTTGCTTTGAGGCGTCAAAATATATCACAAAATCATCATTCCCTTCAGGTAATGACAATATAGGTGCCGTAGTTAACTTTTTCTTCAATAACTGAAATGCTTTCTCTTGTTCATCCTTCCATTGAAATTTCTTCCCTTTATGCGTTAACGCAGTCAAGGGTTTTGCTATTTTAGAAAAATCTTGGATGAATCTCCTGTAATAACCAGCTAGCCCTAAAAATTGGCGTATGTGTTTTGGAGTTTTCGGGGTTTTCCACTTTTCAACGGTTTCAATCTTTGCTGGATCCACCTGAATACCTTCTTTGTTCACTATATGACCGAGGAATTGAACTTCTTCCAACCAAATGCACACTTTGAAAACTTAGCGTACAGTTTTTCTTTTCTCAGCAACTCTAGCACTTTTCTCAAATGTTCTTCATGCTCTTGATCATTCTTTGAGTAAATAAGTATGTCATCGATGAAAACAATGACAAACTTGTCAAGATATGACCCACACACTCGGTTCATGAGGTCCATGAACACAGCTGGTGCGTTAGTCAATCCAAACGGCATAACCATAAACTCGTAATGACCGTAATGTGTCCTAAAAGCAGTCTTTGGAATATCATCCTCCTTCACCCGCATTTGATGATATCCAGAACGTAAATCGATCTTCGAATAAATAGACGAGCCTTGTAGTTGATCAAATAAGTCGTCGATTCTCGGTAGTGGGTAGCGGTTCTTGATGGTAAGTTTGTTCAACTCTCAGTAGTCGATACACAACCTGAATGTACCATCTTTCTTCTTGACAAACAAAACAGGAGCTCCCCATGGTGATGTGCTTGGTCGAATGAAGCCACGCTCTAAAAGTTCCTGTAACTGACTTTGTAATTCTTTCATTTCGCTGGGTGCGAGTCTGTATGGAACACGAGCTATTGGTGCAGCTCCTGGTACAAGGTCTATTTGAAATTCAACAGATCGATGTGGGGGTAATCCCGGTAATTCTTTCGGAAATACATCGGGAAATTCTTTTGCAACGGGAACATCACTGATGTTCTTTTCTTCAGGTTTAACTTCCTCGATGTGTGCTAGAATGACGTAACAACCTTTTCTTATTAGTTTTTGCGCCTTCAAACTACTAATAAGATTTAATTTCGCGTTGTTCTTTTCTCCTTACACCATTAAAGGTTTTCCTTTTTCACGCATAATGCGAATCGTGTTTTTGTAACAAACGACCTCTGCTCTCACCTTCTTCAACCAGTCCATGCCAATTATTACATTAAAACTCCCTAACTCGACTGGTATTAAATCAATCTTAAACGTTTCATCACCCAGTTTAATTTCTCTATCCCGACATATATTATCTGCTGAAATTAATTTACCATTTGCTAATTCGAGTAAAAATTTATTATCCAAAGGCGTCAATGGGCAACTTAATTTAGCACAAAATTCTCTACTCATATAGCTTCTATCCGCACCCAAATCAAATAAAACATAAGCAGATTTATCGTTAATAAGAAACGTACCCGTAATAAGCTCCGGGTCTTCCTGTGTTTCTGCCGCATTAATATTGAAAACTCTTCCACTGCCCTGCCCATTAGTATTCCCCCGATTCGGGCAATTTCTAATAATGTGGCCCGGTTTTCCACATTTATAACAAACAGGGTTGGTATTACTTGCTCCGACACTATTCGTTTCGGCATTACTTGTTCCGACATTATTTGTTCCTTTGGTTCTGTTAAACTTTGGTCCGTAGACCTCACACTTTGTCGCGCTATGACCATTTCTTTTACACCTGTTGCAAAATGTCGTGCAAAACCCCTGATGATTTTCTTCACACCTATGACATGTCTGTTTTTGGTTTTTGTTGCCGTTGTTGTTATTGAGGTTGTTGTTGGGATTGTTATTATTGTTGAAATGGTTGTTGTAGTTGTTGTTGTTGTTGTTGGGATGTTTGTTGTAGTTATTGTTAGGATTGCAGTTATTGTTGCGATTATTGTTGCGGTTGTTGGGATAGTTGTTGCGATTGTGGTTGTAATTGTTGTTGTTGTTGTACTGGTGACTCTTGTCACCGTTTTCCTCCCACTTCCTCTTGAGTTGTTTCGTGTTGGCTTCTTCGGCCGCCTGCTCTTTAATTCTTCCCTCAATCTGATTTATGAGTTTATGAGCCATTCGACTTGCCTTCTGTATAGAAGCGGGCTCGTGTGAACTCACATCTTCTTGAATCCTTACTGGTAACCCTTTTACAAACGCGTTGATCTTCTCTTCTTCATCTTCGAATGCTCCTAGACACAATAGGCATAACTTTGTGAATCGTCGTTCATACGTGGTAACGTCGAACCCTTGTGTTCGTAACTCTCTAAGTTCTGCCTTGAGTTTATTGACTTCGTTTCTAGGACGGTACTGCTCGTTTATCAATTGCTTGAATGCCGACCACGGTAGTGCTTAAGCAGCATTTTGTCCTGCCTGTTCAATATCGGTGTTCCACCACGTTAACGCAGTTGCTATGAAAGTATGCGTAGCGTACTTAACTTTGTCCTCTTCAGTACACTTACTTATGGCAAACACCGATTCGACTTTCTCGGTCCACCGTTTCAATCCAATTGGTCCTTCGGTTCTATCAAATTCCAAAGGTTTGCAGGCAGTGAATTCTTTGTAGGAGCATCCTAAACGATTTCTTGCGCCGTTGGCTGCATTGCTAGATTCAGAGTTATTGTTGGTATGTAACGCAACCTGTACTGCTGCTATGTTTGCAGCAAGAAAGGTACGAAATTCCTCTTCGCTCATATTCATAGTGTGTCGAGTAATTGGTGCCATTTCCTTCAAAATAGCCAATTGAATCGAGTTAATCATACAGAATATTAAGAGTAGTCAATAGTATTTCGTAGCATAATATGAACTCATTTATAAAAGCTTTTTCTTCATATTAGCGTTTTATAAGTTTAAATTCGGGTACTACCTACCCGTTAAGTTCATACTTAGTAGTTAATATACAATTCAACTACTACAATTCCATATGAAAAACTGATTATAATAATATATCACATACAAATATTCTTCAAACTTACAACTTCGCTATATTACATATAACATGAAATATAGTACACTTTGATACAGGACAGTTTTGAAGATAAACCTAGTTAATACGCAAGTTGTTCAGCAAAAGAAATAAAGACACGTAATTCATAAGTCCAGAAACAAGTCACGCATTCTGGTTTTACTAAGACGACTTCCCATCATTGGTTTTGTGGAAAGTAACCGTTATGACCATTGGCTAGGCAGCATGTTGTAATGTCGTCAAAAGGACGAGGGTTTTGTAATGCCCAACAGCCCCGTAACAATATAAAAACCTTGTTTCTCACCCCAACTACTGAATCCGTCACTTGTGGGAAGGTCTTATTTAAAAGCTGCAGTCCGATGTTCTTTTTCTCACTTTGGTAAGAAGCGAACATCACTAACCCGTAAGCATAACATGCTTCTTTATGTTGCATGTTAGAAGCTCTTTCTAATTCACGAAATCCTATGTTGGGATATGTTGAGTCAAAATAGGTTCTTAACCCGTAGCGTAAAATTGCATTTGGGTTCCCCGCATTTAATGCTTTAAAGAAAACACGGCGTAACTTACGGTCTCCCCAATGTGATATACCCCACCTATCAAAGGAAAGCCTTTTATAAACTAAGGCATTTCTGGAAAGTCTTTCGAATGTTTGACAAGTTAATTTCGCCATAACTAAATGTGCTGATGAATTCTGACTGACTCTAGACAAGATTTCCTCAATCATATCCTCTGGTAGGTCTTCTAAAATATTCGGTTGTCTACCCTTAACGTCCATTTTGTTTTTATACTGTAAAATAGACAAGGATTAGATTCGTAAAAGATAATTAACAAACAATACAAGCAATTTTTTTTTCCATAAAACATAAAAGTACAAGCACACTACAATACATATAATATACAACATGATTACAACCCTCTAATATGAATCACTGGTTTCTTCTTCTTCGGATTTGGTTCATTTTTCTAATTTTATAGGAATATATGGTGTTCCTCTAATACGAGCCGTCGTTTTCCACAATGGTTTAGAGAAACCTGGTGGTTTAGAGGTTCCCGGTCATTGTTACATTTTAAGAAATACGGATGTTGTCGATACATATAAAGTTCATCGGGGTTGGAATCGGATTTTTCTATTTTTATACCTTTTCCCTTATTATTTTCTTTCGCTTTATTAAATTGGGTCGAGGTAATTTCTATAACATCATCGGAATCCTCATCGGGATCCGATTCATCGAAAAATTGGTAATCTTCCTAATATTTTGCTTCTTCGGCGGAAACACCATTGACCATTATTAACTTTGGTCCGTTGGTTGAGGATTTTCTTTTATTTAATCGATTTACTATAGATATCAATATTTCTTCCTCCGGAACCTCTTCTTCTGGTTCCTCTTCTTCCGATTCCTCCTCTTCTGGTTCCTCTTCTTCCGGTTCCTCCTCTTCCGATTCCTCCTCTTCCGGTTCCTCTTCTTCCGGTTCCTCCTCTTCCGGTACCTCCTCTTCTGGTTCCTCTTCGGGAATTTGTGAATCTTCTCAAAATATATTCGACTCTTCATTATTATTAGGTGAATCAATGGGATTTGTACTAGAGGTGGACATCTATCACACAATATCAAACACGTTAAGAGATTAATATATCACATAATATTTACATGTTAATAATATATAGTTTCCAACCAAAAAAAGTTAAGCAATCGTTTTTGAAGAAAAACATGGTCAAAGTCCAGACTCACTAATGCATCCTAACAAACTCGGTAAGACACACTAATGCAATTTTCTGGTTCTCTAAGACCAACGCTCTGATACCAACTGAAATGTCCCGTTCATATTGATTATAAACGTTCCATATTAATTGATTTCGTCGCGAGGTTTTGACATCTATATGAGACGTTTTTCAAAGACTGCATTCATTTTTAAAACAACCATAACCTTTATTTTATCTATAAAGGTTTAAAAGCATTACGTAGATTATCAAATAATGATAATCTAAAATATACTGTTTACACACGACCATTACATAATGGTTTACAATAAGAATATGTTACATCAAAAATAAGTTTCTTGAATGCAGTTTTTACATAATATCATACAAGCATGGACTCCAAATCTTGTCCTTATTTTAGTATGCAACATCGGAAGCTCTTAATAATCACCTGAGAATAAACATGCGTAAAACGTCAACAAAAATGTTGGTGAGTTATAGGTTTAACCTATATATTATCAAATCATAATAATAGACCACAAGATTTTATATTTCAATATACATCCCATACATAGAGATAAAAATCATTCATATGGTGAACACCTGGTAACCGACATTAACAAGATGCATATAAGAATATCCCCTATCATTCCGGGAAATCCTTCGGACATGATAAAAACAACATCGAAGTACTAAAGCATCCGGTACTTTGGATGGGGTTCGTTAGGCCCAATAGATCTATCTTTAGGTTTAGCGTCAATTAGTAGATCGGTTTACTAATTCTTAGGTTACCAAGCAAAAGGGGCATATTTGGCTTCGATCATTCACCCATATAATGTAGTTTCATTTACTTGTGTCTATTTCGTAAAACATTTAAAAAACTGCATGTATTCTCATCCCAAAATATTAGTTTTTAAAAGTGGGACTATAACTCACTTTCACAGATTTTTACTTCGTCGAGAAGTAAGACTTGGCCACTGGTCGATTCACGAACCTATAACAAATATGTACATATATATCAAAGTATGTTCAAAATATATTTACAAAATTTTTAATACGTTTTAATGTTTTAAGTTTATTAAGTCAGCTGTCCTCGTTAGTAACCTACAACTAGTTGTCCACACTTAGATGTACAGAAATAAATCGATATATATTATCTTGAATCAATCTACGACCCAGTGTATACACGTCTCAGGCTAGATCACAACTCAAAGTATATATATTTTTGGAATCAACCTCAACCCTGTATAGCTAACTCCAACATTACTGCATATAGAGTGTCTATGGTTGTTCCAAATAATATATATACATGGGTCGATATGATATGTCAAAACATTTGCATACGTGTCTATGGTATCCCAAGATTACATAATATATTAGAATACATGTATAATACAATATAAGTTAGCTAGGATATGATTTGTATAGAATTGTTACAATATTTCCCGTAGCTACAACAATCAAAAAAATATCTAATCTTGTTTTACCCATAACTTCTTCGTTTTAAATCTGTTTTGAGTGAATCAAATTGCTATGGTTTCATATTGAACTCTATTTTATGAATATAAATAGAAAAAGTATAGGTTTACAGTTGAAAATATAAGTTACAAGTCATTTTTGTAAGAGGTAGTCATTTTAGTAGAAAGAACGACGTCTTGATGACCATTTTGAAAAACATACTTCCATTTTGAGTTTAACCATGAATTTTGGATATAGTTTCATGTTCATAAGAAAAATCATTTTTCCAGAAGAACAACTTATAAATCAAATTTTATCATAGTTTTTAATTATCAAACCCAAAACAGCCCCTGTGTTACTATGACGGCGTATGTCCGGTTTTACGGTGTTTTTCGTGTTTCCAGGTTTTAAATCATTAAGTTAGCATATCATATAGATATATGAAATGTGTTTAGTTGATTTTAAAAGTCAAGTTAGAAGGATTAACTTTTGTTTGCGAACAAGTTTAGAATTAACTAAACAATGTTCTAGTGATTTCAAGTTTAAACCTTCGAATAAGATAGCTTTATATGTATGAATCGAATGATGTTATGAACATCATTACTACCTCAAGTTTTGTGGATAAACCTACTGGAAAAGAGACAAATGGATCTATCTTCAAAGGATCCTTGGATGGCTTGAAAGTTCTTGAATCAGAATCATGACACGAAAACAAGTTCAAGTAAGATCATCACTCGAAATAAGATTGTTATAGTTATAGAAATTGAACCAAAGTTTGAATATGAGTATTACCTTGTATTAGAAAGATATTTTACTATAAATAAGAAAGATTTCTTGAGGTTGGATGATCACTTTACAAGATTGGAAGTAAGCTAGCAAACTTGGAAGTATTCTTGATTTTATGAAACTAGAACTTATAGAATTTATGAAGAACACATAGAACTTGAAGATAGAACTTGAGAGAGATCAATTAGATGAATAAAATTGAAAAATGAAAGTGTTTGTAGGTATTTTTGGTCATTGGTATATGGATTAGATATAAAGGATGTGTAATTTTGTTTACATGTAAATAAGTCATGAATGATTACTAATATTTTTGTAATTTTATGAGATATTTCATGCAAGTTGCCAAATGATGGTTCCCACATATTTTAGGTGACTCACATGGACTGCTAAGAGCTGATCATTGGAGTGTATATACCAATAGTACATATATCTAAAAGCTGTGTATTGTACGAGTACGAATACGGGTGCATACGAGTAGAATTGTTGATGAAACTGAACGAGGATGTAATTGTAAGCATTTTTGTTAAGTAGAAGTATTTTGATAAGTGTCTTGAAGTCTTTCAAAAGTGTATGAATACATATTAAAACACTACATGTATCTACATTTTAACTGAGTCGTTAAGTCATCGTTAGTCGTTACATGTAAATGTTGTTTTGAAACCTTTAGGTTAACGATCTTGTTAAATGTTGTTAACCCATTGTTTATTATATCTAAAGAGATGTTAAATTATTACGTTATCATGATATTATGATATATTAATATATCTTAGTATGATATATATACAGTTAAATGTTGTTGCAACGATAATCGTTACATATATGTCTCGTTTCAAAATCATTAAGTTAGTAGTCTTGTTTTTACATATGTAGTTCATTGTTAATACACTTAATAACATGTTTACTTATCATTTATCATGATTAAACATAGTGTATCAATATCTTAATATGATTCATATGTATTTAGTAAAACGTTGTTATAACGATAATCGTTATATATATCGTTTCGAGTTTCTTAATTCAATAAACTCAATTTTATTTATATAACTCATTGTTAAAATACCCAATGAGATACTTACTTATCATAATATCATGTTAAATATATATATATATATATATATATATATATATATATATATATATATATATATATATATATATATATATATATATATATATATATATATATATATATATATATATATATGTCATCATATAGTTTTTACAAGTTTTAACGTTCGTGAATCACCGGTCAACTTGGGTGGTCAATTGTCTATATAAAACCTATTTCAATTAATCAAGTCTTAACAAGTTTGATTGCTTAACATGTTGGAAAAATTTAATCATGTAAATAACAATTTCATTTAATATAAATAAACATGGAAAAGTTCGGGTCACTACAGTACCTACCCGTTAAATAAATTTCGACCCGAAATTTTAAGCAGTTGGAGGTGTTGACGTATCTTCTGGAAATAAGTGCGGGTATTTCTTCTTCATCTGATCTTCTCTTTCCCAGGTGAACTCGGGTCCTCTACGAGCATTCCATCGAACTTTAACAATTGGTATTTTGTTTTGCTTAAGTCTTTTAACCTCACGATCCATTATTTCAACGGGTTCTTCGATAAATTGAAGTTTTTCGTTGATTTGGATTTCGTCTAACGGAATAGTGAGATCTTCTTTAGCAAAATATTTCTTCAAATTCGAGACGTGGAAAGTGTTATGTACAGCCGCGAGTTGTTGAGGTAACTCAAGTCGGTAAGCTACTGGTCCGACACGATCAATAATCTTGAATGGTCCAATATACCTTGGATTTAATTTCCCTCGTTTACCAAATCGAACAACGCCTTTCCAAGGTGAAACTTTAAGCATGACCATCTCTCCAATTTCAAATTCTATATCTTTTCTTTTAATGTTAGCGTATCTCTTTTGTCGACTTTGGGCAGTCTTCAACCGTTGTTGAATTTGGATGATCTTCTCGGTAGTTTCTTGTATTATCTCGGGACCCGTAATCTGTCTATCCCCCACTTCACTCCAACAAATCGGAGACCTGCACTTTCTACCATAAAGTGCTTCAAATGGTTCCATCTCAATGCTTGAATGGTAGCTGTTGTTGTAGAAAAATTCTGCTAACGGTAGATGTTGATCCCAACTGTTTCCGAAATCAATAACACATGCTCGTAGCATGTCTTCAAGCGTTTGTATCGTCCTTTCGCTCTGCCCATCAGTTTATAGATGATAGGCAGTACTCATGTCTAGACGAGTTCCTAATGCTTGTTGTAATGTCTGCCAGAATCTTGAAATAAATCTGCCATCCCTATCAGAGATAATAGAGATTGGTATTCCATGTCTGGAGACGACTTCCTTCAAATACAGTCGTGCTAACTTCTCCATCTTGTCATCTTCTCTTATTGGCAGGAAGTGTGCTGATTTGGTGAGACGATCAACTATTACCCAAATAGTATCAAAACCACTTGCAGTCCTTGGCAATTTAGTGATGAAATCCATGGTAATGTTTTCCCATTTCCATTCCAGGATTTTGGGTTGTTGAAGTAGACCTGATGGTTTCTGATGCTTAGCTTTGACCTTAGAACACGTCAAACATTCTCCTACGTATTTAGCAACATCACCTTTCATACCTGGCCACCAAAAATGTTTCTTGAGATCCTTGTACGTCTTCCCCGTTCCAGGATGTATTGAGTATCTGGTTTTATGAGCTTCTCAAAGTACCATTTCTCTCATATCTCCAAATTTTGGTACCCAAATTCTTTCAGCCCTATACCGGGTTCCGTCTTCCCGAGTATTAAGATGTTTCTCCGATCCTTTGGGTATTTCATCCTTTAAGTTTCCCTCTTTTAAAACTACTTGTTGCGCCTCCTTTATTTGAGTAGTAAGGTTAGTGTGAATCATTATATTCATAGATTTTACACGAATGGGTTCTCTGTCCTTTCTGCTCAAGACGTCGGCTACCACATTTGCCTTCCCCGGGTGGTAACGAATCTTAAAGTCGTAATCATTCAACAATTCAATCCACCTACGCTGCTTCATATTCAGTTGTTTCTGATTAAATATGTGTTGAAGACTTTTGTGGTCGGTATATATAATACTTTTGACCCCATATAAGTAGTGCCTCCAAGTCTTTAATGCAAAAACAACCGCGCCTAATTCCAAATCATGCGTCGTATAATTCTGTTCGTGAATCTTCAATTGTCTAGACGCATAAGCAATTACTTTCGTTCGTTGCATTAATACACAACCGAGACCTTGCTTTGAGGTGTCACAATATATCACAAAATTATCATTCCCTTCAGGTAATGACAATATAGGTGTCGTAGTTAACTTTTTCTTCAATAACTGAAACGCTTTCTCTTGTTCATCCTTCCATTGAAATTTCTTCCCTTTATGCGTTAACGCAGTCAAGGGTTTTGCTATTTTAGAAAAATCTTGGATGAATCTCCTGTAATAACCAGCTAGCCCTAAAAATTGGCGTATGTGTTTTGGAGTTTTCGGGGTTTCCCACTTTTCAACAGTTTCAATCTTTGCGGGATCCACCTGAATACCTTCTTTGTTCACTATATGAATGAGGAATTGAACTTCTTCCAACCAAAATGCACACTTTGAAAACTTAGCGCTGAGGTTTTCTCAGACGCAAATGCCGGTCTACTTTATAAGCAAGACGCTGACATCAAGCGAAGTAAACTATTCACCAATAGAAAAGCTAGTATATGCGCTAGTCCACACGGCGCGACGTTTGCACCGGTACTTTCAAGCACATCCAATCGTGGTTCTAACTGATCAACCGATCAAGCAGGTTGGTACATGTATAAGTTGCGGCAATGTCCGGGGTTACCGCATTGACTAACGCAATCATTTTTCTTTCAGGTGTTATACAAGCCTGAGATTTCTGGCCGAATGGTTAAATGGGCAGTTGAGTTAGGAGAACATGAAATAAATTTTTCTTCGCGGAGTGCGGTTAAGGGTCAAATACTTGCGGATTACCTAGCGGAGTTACCTGCGGATGTTGAAGCATCGGTAGCGCATCAGGACACGCCTGTGCCATCTTTGTCACCATGGGAATTATACAACGATGGTGCCTGCAGCGCAGCTGGCGCGGGTGCAGGCATAATTTTAACTGGCCCAGATGGTGAAGAGTATACATATGCGCTCCGGTTTAATTTTGTTGTTACGAATAACGAAGCAGAATATGAGGCTTTGTTAGCAGGTATGCGTATCGTGCATAAATTAAATGTCAAAATTCTGTACGCTTATGTGGATTCAAAGCTGGTATGCAGTCAAGTCAGCGGAGACTTCGAAGCGCATGACATAGCCATGCAGCAGTATTTTTCGCTTGTTCATAACCTCACTGACCAGTTTGAAGCTTTTCAAATCTCCCACGTCATGCGGGGGCAAAATAAGAAGGCAGATGCACTTAGCAAATTGGCAGCTTTGGCCTTTGATCATCTGGGGAAGAAAGTTCTTATGGAAGAACTGCATGCGAAATCAATTGTTATGATGCCTTTGGTGGCACCTGTTGAGGAGTCCAGCTCAACATGGATGACACCTATTATTGCTTTCCTGCGGGACGGCACATCACCTGCGGATTCCGTTGATGCAAAGAAGGTCCACACCAAGGCACCACTGTATGCCCTTGAGGGTGATGTCCTATATCGAAAAAATTATTTAGGGCCGCACTTAAGGTGTATTGGTCTGAAAGAGGCAGAGGAGGTTATACGCGAGGTGCATGAGGGTGCATGCGCTCTTCATTTGGGGCACAGGTCTATTGTGTCAAAAATTATGCGGCTAGGTTATTATTGGCCCATTATGTACGCAGATACCGCTCGAATAGTTAAGCAATGCGAATCTTGCCAAATACATGCACCTATCAGCAGGGCACCTGCGCATCCTATGATACCAGTCTCCTCACCATGGCCATTCTGCAAATGGGCAATTGACATAGTCGGACCATTTCCAAAAGGCCGAGGTAATATTATCATTTATTTTATACCATTTTCTATTTACGTCAGTATCTTACGCATACTCTGCACACGCAGGAAACATCAAATTCTTGATTGTTGCAATCGACTATTTCACTAAGTGGGTTGAAGCGCGACCGCTGGCAGCAATTTCAGGAAAGAGGGTGCGAAATTTTGTATGGGAAGACATTGTTTGTCGATTCGGCATACCAAACAAAATCGTTAGTGATAACGGTACACAGTTTGCGAGGGATCCTTTTCGTAGTTGGTGCACGGAGCTTAATATTAAGCAAACTTTTACTTCCGTTTCGCATCCGCAGGCGAATGGCCAGTGCGAAGTCACCAACCGGGATATAGTGGCCGGAATCAAAGCTAGATTGGGTCATGGTCGCATTGGTTGGGTGGATGAACTACCAAAAGTTTTGTGGGCGCATAGAACAACACCCAAAGCGAGCACTGGTGAGACTCCTTTCAGTTTGGTCTATGGATCAGAAGCTGTTGTACCCGCAGAAATTGGGGTACCAACGTTCCGCATACAAAATTTTGACGAGGAAAATAACTCAGAAGCTTTGCGGGAAAATCTTAATTTTCTTGAAGAATGCAGACTCTCTGCGACGGTAAACGAAGCCAATAATAAGCAGAAAATCGCAAAGTACTACAATCAGCGTGTGCGTTCGCGCTCTTATAATGCGGGGACTTAGTTTGGCGTCAGAACGATGCAAGTCATGCGGAGGATACTGGGAAATTGGGCCCCCGTTGGGAAGGTCCATATAGGGTAGCAAAAGCAAGCAACACCGGGGCATACCATCTCGAGACATTAGATGGAAAACCCGTGAAACGCACTTGACACGCGACATTGTTGAAAAAATGTTATATGTAGCTGGATGGACATGATCACTCCTATTTATTTTAGCACATTATTTTTTCTTTGTATTTTTCGTCCGTTTGGATGTGTCGCGGTTGTAATCATTATTAATGCCAATTAAATATTTACTCGCGCATACTTTTGATGTGTATTTCTCTCTTTTTTGTATGCGTTTCCTGCCTACTTAAGGGGTGTCCTCTAGCCCCCGTGCGGCAGAAGCCTGTTTGGTTACAAGGCTAGATATTAATGGCAGGCGAAAGGAATTGGCTTTCCCCTAGCCAAGCGCCACGCAGACTAGATGGCTGCCAAGTCGACTTAAAACTACAAGCATTGGTTTGCTTGTGCGTAATTACTCTCGCATTGGTTTGCTTGAGGAAAACTCTCAAGTATAAAAGCATTGGTTTGTTTTTAGTTGCGTTGCTTAGCATACAGCTAAAGTGCACCTCTAGCACATGACAAAGCAATAACGCAGTAGCTTTTGAGTCTAAATTGTTAAAGGTAAAATTGCTAAAATATTGGTTTATTTTACGCAGTACCTGCGTATGCGCATGAGTTTTGGTTAACTATGCGTATAGGCATGCGGTCCACCATTTGTTTTGATTCGCGATATATAAACAATTAATACACAACGCATGCACAAAATAATATCATATATTACAACTAAGGTTATTACAGTCATTGTTTAACATGCCTGCCCAACAAGGGACTTAGGGCGCAAATAATGTATTTACAATTGCATGCCTAAGCATAGGACTTACGGCGCAAATGATTACAAACAAAATCTAAAAATCCTCCTTGAGAAACCCATCAATGGCATATTGGGATCCGCAGTGAACGCGTCTATTAGGGGGATCGGGATGGATTGGATGGCCTGCTCCGCTTCTAGGAGCGCCTCAGCTGTACCCTCTTTCAAATGGTTTCGCACAACCTCAGGGTACGGTAGCATGAGGTCGCAGCCTTTGATCACCTCAAGCATGACCTTGTTATTTTCATGCTCTTTCACCGCATCGACATAGGCGTTGAACTTTTCGGTGACGGGTCCTCAGTCCATTACCTTATGCGTGATGACGGGAAGGGAGGTGCGAAGCTTTGACAAGTCTGCCTCCGCTAGCTCGCGGCCAGTCACCGCATCATCCATCTCCCTGCGCACCCTTTCCAGTTCCATCCGCAGGCGCTCCGTCTCCCCCTTAGCCTGGTCAACCGTGTAACGACCCGGAAATTCTGACCAAATTTAAACTTAATCTGATTATGATTTCGACACGATAAGCAAAGTCTGTTAAACTGAATCTCAAAAACTTTGAACTATTTCTCATGAATTGCATTTGACCTTGACTATTCCCGACGATTCATGAACCATTATTTATAAATAAATGTGTATATATATAAATATAAATATATGTATATATAATAACTTGAAATTTTAATACACGACTTAATTATTAGAAATAAATATGTAAAATATAATTGTTATACTAATACTACTATTATTAATATCACTATTGCTATTATTAATAATTATTATTGTTAATATAATTACTAATATTATTATTAATATTATTAGTATTATCATTATTACTAAAATTATTAAATTTATTATAACTATTGTTATTATTATTATAATACAATTTATTATCATTAATAATATTAGTAATATTATTATTATTATATTATTAACAATTTTATTATTTTTAATAATATTAACAATATTATCATTTTATAATTATTAATTATAAATATTAGTTATTATATATAGAGTCTGATAGATATACGTGTAATTTTATTATTATATATCACTATCTGCTTTTTCTTTTCTTGCTCTACTCGTGATCTCTTGTCTTCCACCATCCTACTACAAAACACACCAACTTTTGATTTCCTTTCTTTTAACAAAATGACCAACCTACTTGTACTATTATTTTTCACTATCCTATGTCTTATAGTTACATTTTACGTACATACAAGTTAACACACCCACACTTGATCAATCATCATTTCATCTCCATTTCTTTTCCTCTCTTTCTCCTTTCTTCTTTTATGCACGACACCCTACTGCTACTTCATCATTTCTCCAGCTTCTGTTCTTCTGGTACTCGTTAATTATGTTAGGGATTTAAAACATGAAAGTGCTAGCTGCAATTACTACTGCATCTACTCAAGGTATTCTGTTTTTAATCTTAACTCAACTGCTGCTTGTTAACTATCTGTCTCATGTTTCTTATCATGAACAACAAAACACCATTTGAAGTGAGACCAATATTTATTGTTTTCATAGAAACCTGAACAAGATGCTGATACTTGCACGTTCACTCTTTTTATTCTGATCGAACCATGAGTTTACAACCTGTTGCTACAACTTGATTTCTATTTTTTCTGATCTGTTCAAAACTCACCCATCTCAAACCTAAAAACCCATCGCCACTTCTGCCTCGCTGTTTATTTCTGTTTAAAAGTTTGTTGAAAGCAGTCACAAGCACCACTCGATGCTGCAGCTGCTATTACTTATATGCAGCTGCTATAGCAGCTGTTCTATCCCGTCTCTTTTACAATAATGATAACAAATGATGATTAAAGATGTTGATAACTAAGGTAATCATTAAAATAGCAAGATAATGTGAAACAGTTAGGGACCATGATGATAGTATGTCGATTAAAAAATAATAAAAAGAAGAAAGGGATAGCATAAAGGAGAAAAAGAAAAGCAATACCACTTGTTATTAAATTTGTCGACTTGCGAATGTAAGTAATGAAGAATCAATTTAATTGATTAACTCGTGGGGTCTTGTGGGTTTCATTATCGCCATATACAGAAGAAAAGGAGACTAATTTTTTTTTTGTTTCAACTCTTATTATTATAATTATATATTAAATTTCTATATTTCATTCAAAGTAATGATTGGTTTAATCATTTGAATGATAATTCGTGACTGGGAATATTATACGATGATGATGATGTTGTAATTGATGATCGTGATTATGATGATGGTATTATGGTGTTTAGACTATAATGATAAGATGATGAGATAATGGTTATTTGACGATTGAGGAGGGATGTACATGGATGTATACCTTATGTATATATTTTAGATATTGAAAAAGTTGAGTTATAAAGAAAATACATGTTTGTTGTTTCTGTGATTACTGGACGACCCAATCACCACGTTTCCATCGAATTTATCTACAAATAAATGGATAATGAACCAAGGATGTTGATGGTTACATGATTCCCTGCTGGGTCGAGAGTTAAATCATTCATTGGGCCGAAGTTTTATTGTTTGGGTCGATAAGAAGAAGATGAAGGCAGGTTTATACGGGTTAAAAACATTTAGTGTAATAATAATTTCAGAAAATATCAGTCAGTTCAATGGTTTGGTGGGTGTTGGTTAGACAAGAGGTCCTGAGTTCGAACCTAGGCTGCTGCAGGTTATTGTTTTATTTTTTTTATACTGCGAAGAAGGAGTACAGACCAATAGAAGGGTTATATAAATTTCAATCCGGATTAAATTAGAAAAACAGATTAGCTCAAAGGGTTCAGAGTGTTTGAGTGTGAGTGGGAGGTCGCAGGTTCGAGCCCTGGCTGAGGCAGTTAACTTCTTTTTGGAGCTTTTCTTGTGAGGTAGTATTTATTATTCTCTTATTATTATTACTATCATATTTATTATTACTATTATTGTTATTATTACAAATAAAATTTTGTTACAAAAATAGATTACAAATACATTAATATTACATATTACTAAATTATTATCATTAAAAATGATATTAAGTAAGCTATATATATATATATATATATATATATATATATATATATATATATATATATATATATATATATATATATATATATATATATATATATATATATATAAAATACATTAATAATATAAATGTATATATTCTTATCATATATAAACCTTGAAATAAATTTTATTTTTAATATATTATGATAAAAGATAAATATTATATTATTAAACTACTTTAATAAGTATTTACTATATTAATATTAATAAATGTATTATAGAAATAAATAATTACTACTTAAAGAATATCGGATAAATATAACTTATTTAGTAAAATGATATGTAAATGATATATATATATATATATATATATATATATATATATATAAACTTGTTAGTTGTTATTATATGTGTTAATATACATAATTGATATAGGTTCGTGAATCCAAGTTCAACCCTACTTTTGTTCAATGACGTCTTATGTATTTTTACTACGAAATACAGTATGGTGAGTTTCATTTGCCTTTTTACCCTTTATATTTTTGGGCTGAGAATACATGTCCTGCTTTTATAAATGTTTTACGAAATAGACACAAGTACATGAAACTACTTTCTATGGTTGAATGATCGAAGCCGAATATGCCCCTTTTTGCTTGGTAACCTAAGAATTAGTAAACCGATCTACTAATTGACGCGAATCCTAAAGATAGATCTATTGGGCCTAACGAACCACATCCAAAGTACCGGATGCTTTAGTACTTCGATGTTGTTTTTATCATGTCCGAAGGATTTCCCGGAATGATAGGGGATATTCTTATATGCATCTTGTTAATGTCGGTTACCAGGTGTTCAATCCATATGAATGATATTTTTATCTCTAAGCATGGGACGTATGTTTATGAGAAATGGAAATATGAAATCTTGTGGTCTATTAAAATTATGAAAATGATCGTTTATGATAAACTAATGAACTCACCAACCTTTTGGTTGATACTTGAAAGCATGTTTATTCTCAGGTATGAAAGAAAACTTCCGCTGTGCATTTGCTCATTTTAAAGATATTACTTGGAATCATTCATGGCATATTTCAAAAGACGTTGCATTCGAGTCGTTGAGTTCATCAAGATTATTACTAAGTCAATTATAGTTGGATATATTATAAAATGGTATGCATGCCGTCAACTTTCAATGTAAAATGAAAATTTGTCTTTTAAAAACGAATGCAATGTTTGTAAAATGTATCATATAGAGGTCAAGTACCTCGCGATGTGATCAACTATTGTGAATCGTTTATAATGTATATGAACGGGTCCTTTCAGTTGGTATCAGAGCTGGTATAACGCAGTCCATGTGTGGCGGGTTAGTCGGAAAGGAGGTTCTCACAGTGTTACCTGTGACGAAGCATTGGCTCTTACTCCTTGCGATCCCTTACGAGGGTTAGCAGTAGCTGAGAGGCAGGCCCTAAAATCAGTATCTGAGGTACACTCAGTGGTCACCAGGCGGTTAGCTGGGAAGGCACTGGGTGGGACGGTGGTTTTCCCCAACTGTGTTAGAGTTGGTATCAGAGCGGTGGTCTTAGCGAACCAGGTCTACATTAGTGTGTCTAACTGATAAGTCGTTAGGATGCATTAGTAGGTCTGGACTTTGTAGCGACCCGTCCTAATCTATCCGAACGAAGTCCATATCGATTATAAACGATTCACAACAGTTGATTACATCGCGAGGTATTTGACCTCTATATGATACATTTTACAAACATTGCATTCGTTTTTGAAAAGACAATCTTTCATTTCATCGAAAGTTGACGGCATGCATACCATTTCATAATATATCTAACTATAATTGACTTAATAATAATCTTGATGAACTCAACGACTCGAATGCAACGTCTTTTGAAATATGTCATGAATGACTCCAAGTAATATCTCTAAGATGAGCAGATGCATAGCGGAAGATTTCTTTCATACCTGAGAATAAACATGCTTTAAAGTGTCAATCAAAAGGTTGGTGAGTTCATTAGTTTATCATAAATAATCATTTCTTAATTTTAATAGACCACAAGATTTCATATTTCCATTTCTCATAAACATACGTCCTATGCATAGAGACAAAAAATATCATTCATATAGATTGAACACCTGGTAACCGACATTCACAATATACATATAAGAATATCCCCATCATTCCGGGATCCTCCTTCGGACATGATATAAATTTCGAAGTACTAAAGCATCCGGTACTTTGGATGGGGCTTGTTGGGTCCGATAGATCTATCTTTATAGTTCGCGTCAATTAGGGTGTCTGTTCCCTAATTCTTAGATTACCAGACTTAATAAAAAGGGGTATATTCGGTTTAATAATTCAACCATAGAATGTAGTTTCGATTACTTGTGTCTATTTCGTAAAACAGTTATAAAAGCAGTGCATGTATTCTCAGTCCCAAAAATATATATATTGCAAAAGTATTTAAAAAGGGAGTAATGAAACTCACCATACTGTATTTTGTAGTAAAAATACATATAACATCATTGAACAAGTGTAAGGTTGGCCTCGGATTCACGAACCTATATTAATTATATATATTTATATGTTGGTCAATATCTATCTAATAATTTAGGTCAAGTCATAGTGTACCACAATCCTAATGCTCGAGACTAATATGCAAAAGTCAACAAAAGTCAATTTGACTTAAAATGATTTCCAGAATTTATACATGATTATTATATAGTTTAAATATCGTCGTTTTTTTTAAATATTTTTAAAAGATTTATCAGAATAATTCTTTTATTAATAAGTAAAATTTTATATTAACATTTATATAATATATTTTTATATATAATAAAATTTATTTAATATCATAAAGATAATATGATAGGTATTATTAATGAAATTTTATTACACGTAGTAAAATATGTTTGTATCACATATTTATTTGATAAAATACTATCTACAATAATAGTAAATAAAAGTTGTATTATTTTGTAATAATAATTATTATTATTCTATTAATATAATATCAATATTTAAATTTACTTAAAATGATAATATGATAAAATGATAATTTTAGTTATGATAACTTTAATATTTACGATACTTTAAAATAACCATTTTATTTAAAATAATAATAATAATGATATTTTATAATAGCAATGACATTTCTATTAAAATGATAAGTTTTGTTAAAATGATAGTTTTAATACTAACGATACTTTTAATAATAATAATAATGGTAAAAATAATAAGAACGATAATTTTATCTAAATCAATATCTTTAAATTTCATCATGATACTCATACACATTATTTCCTAATCAATTTGTTAATAGCTTTTAAATCGTCTTTTGTATCGCGTTCATTTTAATGATAATAATAGTAATCATAATAATTAAGTGTTACTAATATTAGTTTTAATTTTAATCATACTAATAATAATAAATATTATGATAATGATAATACTTACTAATAAATATTATAATGATAATAATAATAATAATAATACTAATTATAACTTCAACGATAATAACGATAATATTAATAATGATAATACTTTTTATTGATACTGATAATAATAATAATAATAAGAAGAAGAATAATAATAATAATTAGATAAAACTAGAACGACGATAATAACGACAATAATAATAATCATTTTTAATAATAATACAAAAATTCAATTGACTATAGCTTCTAATCCACCCGTCAAAACCATTCGGTATCTAAAGGAAAAGTTCTTAATTTTTCGCTAGCTTTCCAAGGACATGCATATCTTATACCTTATCTCAACTGCAGGTGTAACTAAATTCAAGATTCAACATAACCTATCTAAGGGCAATATCAAAAATACAAGCATGCATAATCCTATTTTCTCGAGCACTAGTCAGGGATACACCATTAATAAATAAAAGTTAAGTTATAAGTGCTCACGTATCAATATTGAGATTCAATATTGCAGGAAAGTACGTAGACGTAACGGAGATGATAAACACTAGATTTGACTCACGAGCATACCCCCGAACATTACCCATAACATCCATAGCTATAACCCATAATTTCCTTAGCTCTATCCCACTCATAAAACCCGTCTTGAAATAATTCGCTCATTATCTCGTCGTAGTATTTTACGTATAATACTAATAATATCGCTACCTAATATTATTATTATTAATACTAATAATAATAATATTAATAATAATAACCTTGATATTAATAATAATAATAATATAAATAATACTGAATTCTATACGTAGTACTAGATATATGGAAGTGGTTGTTTGTGTGTGCATAACAATCTGATTATGCTTGCATTTTATAGAACCATTAAGTCTTGCACCTTATGCTTCCGTGATTTGTGGCTTCAATGTTTACATCATGTATGAAATAAAAAAAATAAAATAATAAAGAACGTGATTTGCGGTTGACAAAAGTTGGAATGTTACTCCCGTGATTTATGGTTTACATCATAACATATATGAATTAAAAAAAAACGCGGTGTTTAGTTTATATTATATTATATTTAATATAATATATTTAATTTATATAATTACTTATATATTATATTATATTTATGTTCATGATAAAAATATAATTTTTACAAAAATGACACGGTCGTGGTCTCACGACTCATGTACAACTTTCGGTTTTTCGAGCGCACTTTCGTACGTTTAGAAAACTAGCCTTTTACGTTACGCGACGTGTACCCTTACTAATAATTTGACTTACTCATCAATAAATTATCTTATAAAAAATGTAACTTATAAAATTGAGCGTTGTGGTCATTTACTTTTATAAATCAGTGACTCGTTGTTTATCAAAATATATTATTTTAAATTAGGACGTTTTATGACTAAATTAAAAAAATATATATATATATATATATATATATATATATATATATATATATATATATATATACATATTTTTATTTAGGATTGTATCTTTATACATAATATGTATGTTTGAAATATTTACCTAGCGATATAATATTTAGTCTTTTAAAACTAAATATATTTCGAAGTTCATTTTTAAAACCATTTAGAAAAATATTATAATTCGTAGCGTTTTCATTTGAAAACTTAAATAAATACAATTCATTTATGTATTAACTTTTTAAATATCAATCGCATCTCCAAGCGAAATGTTACCATCGTGTACTAGACTAATTTAAAATCATATATATTTAATATACAAAAACACGTTTTAAATACACGTTGCACATTATTTACATATATCTAATAACCGATATTCCAATTTACGTTATTTAAACAAGACATTTTATTTATACAAATTCTATTATATTGAAAAACGTTTTCGCACGTTTGAAAATAGATTAATCAAATATCATGGAATTCAATTCTCCACTACTTTTGTCTAACTCATAATAAGTGACACTTTGTTCTCATTTGTAAATCACTTTACCAATTATTCCGAATACCATTAAAAGCAAGGGTTTCCTAATTCAAAGTGGACCTCATAACAGAGACTCGAAATTAAAAATTCAATGTATATGATATTATCTTTCAATCTCGTCAATAACTATATTAAACTTATATCAAAATAATACTCTCATGTAAAGTATTATCCATTCATTATTTTATTAATGTTTTTCAGTCGTAAATAGATCTCATAACTTATATTCATATTAATTAAATCGCTAAATGTTTTGTTAATATTTATCAAATTATCAATTACACATATGTATATATTCATACATATCTATTTACACATAATTGTTCGTGAATCGTCAGGCATGGTCAAAGGGTATTTGATTTCATGAATATAGATTTCAAAACTTTACGAGACTCAACATTACAGATTTTGCTTATTGTGTCGGAATCATATAAAGATTAAAGTTAAAATTTGATCAGAAATTTCCGGGTCATCACAGTACCTACCCGTTAAAAGAAATTTCGTCCCAAAATTTGATCGAGGTCGTCATGACTAACCATAAGAATGTTTTCATGACGAATATGAGTTGATAAATAGAGTTTTATCATCATTGAGTAATATAGATAAAACAATTTGATTACGCGAAGAGTGTAAATGAAGTTATCACAATAGAGTGAAATGAGTAACGTATATTCGTTTTAACCGATGACGTAATTATAATTGATTTCCAGAATTTAAGGGATTTAAAGAAAATCTTTGTAATAAGATTTGGTTCTTCGGAGATTAAGGAAATTAGGATCTTCTTGGATTAGATGCAATAATCTGTTTCGATTGCTTTGTCGGATATTTTACTATAAATCCACCCCCTTCTTTTCTTTATTTTCCATATCTCACATCTTCTATTATTTCTCCTCAATTCATACTTTAAAACATTTATCAATATGCTCCATCCTATTCTGATCCTTGATATAGTTCTAACTTTCATATCTATCATTCTTCTTTTTCATCTACCACCGGAGGAAGTTAGTTTCTTCTACCATTACTTTGGGGTTATAGTTGTTTTTCATTCTCCCGTGTCTTTATATTGCTATACGCATTGATATACACGGTTTGTAATTTATGGGTGGTTGTTGGGTTTTATATCTTCCCTTATACTTCGATGTCCCTGCTTCTGTCTCCTATAATCATTGTCATCCACAGTTAATGTCCTCTCCTATTTGCTGCAGTTTATGCCTCCATTTACACTTCGAAACTTCATTCTCTCATTTCCTCTTCTTGTCATTAAGCCTCGCATGTAATGGTCCAGAATTCGTAGGTATGGATTTTAGAATGAACATAGTAAGTGTTCTAAGAAAGAAATCGTAATGGCGCAATTTTGATTTGTTAAATTACCAGAATATCCCGGAAAAGACCGAATCATCAAGATAAAATATTTTCTTGATATGTTTACAGATTAGATAGAATGTAAGAGTCATGTAAATGGCACATGATGACGGTATGTTCTGTGAATCATCACATTCCATTAAAAAAACTCAGCATGAACTACTGTAATATAATCACGTTGATCAAGTGTCATTATATTATACTAACTCATGCTTCAGTTCCCAACACTACTTCAAAAACATTCATATTCAAATTTTTCAGAATTTAGAAACTAACACAGTCTCTTTTATGTTGCAGATATTACGGAGAGATAAATGATTTCAGATAAGAATGCTTATGAAAATATCTTCAGGAATATCGAGGATATTTATAATGAAATATGCGATGATATCTTAGAATGTTTAAAATATGATGATGATGAAGAATATTGTCCGCAAAGGTTTAGAGTCAGGAGCAAGGTATTCGTTAATGACTTCGTCAGAAACAGAATCATCATGATTCTTTAAATACAGGCTTTGGTCTTTGTATTTATCCTTGGTCTCCTTCATGGTCTGCTCAATCCATTGTTCAGTACCAACTCTTTTTTTTTTCTGGGCTTTACCAACACATTATTTTTTTTTATTTTTTTTCATCAAACTTTTGACTGTTAAAGTCGTTTACAGCTTTTGCTGCTTCATTAGCATTTTGAGAACTAATTCATAGTTTGAGATGTTTTTCAGAAACTTCACATTCGAAGTGTGTGAGTTTAGGAGATAAACGTTATATACATAATTATTGAAGTAGAAACGCCGCGAGATTTCAAAATATTAATTGCTGATTTTTCGTAATTGGTATGGCAATTCTTGTTGTAAGGTGCGGATGAGTAGAAGATGGAATTTCAATGAATAAGTATAGTGACTTTTCGAAGAGGTTTAAGTCGAAGGTTAATGAAGTTGCTGATAAGTTTACTGCTAATGTGGTGAGATACAAAAGGTTCCCTGGTAACAATGATGAAAGGGTAATCGTTATACTAAGGCTTATTTGAATGAACAAATGAAGGTGATTTGCCGGAGCTGTGACAAAACTGGCTACCTTGAGATAGAATCGTAAAGTTGTTCTTGCTAATAAATGCCAAAGGGTTTGCTACGGATACGTGTTAGATTATGACTTTGGTTTCGAGGGTTTTTCAGGTACAAGACTTCGGGTAATGTGTGGTTGGATCATCATCTCGATTGTTCATTATTTGAAGTGTCTTCCGAAATTTCGAAGTGTTTTAAATGTAGCTTATCATTGTCAATATCCAAAGGATGAAATTGTCATGAATCTCGATTGATTCTCATATCCTTCTGAGTGTTACAATTAAAGGTGATGTTATATCACAGTTTTGAAGTCAAAGTATAGCTTTGAAAGATATAGGAATCTAAGAGTGATGATTTCGGTTATATCTTGAATTAAATTCTGAGATTCCAAAATTAGAATATGTAATTAGATTTGAATGAGTATGGTTGTTTTGATTTCTATAGATAAATGTATAGTTGATGATTATTGAATCATCATCGAAGGATGTAGCATATTAATTGTGAATTTAAGTATCTCTCGGGTATTACCTACCCGTTAAAAAAATTTCACAGATAACATTTTGAACAAGAATTTTCATTACAGTCTTCATGAAAATATATGTGGGTATATTTTCTTCCGATATAATACAGATTCAATGAGTTAATATCATATTAAGCTCATTTGATTTTTTTAAAAATTTTTTTTGGCTTGAATTAGAAATGAATAATCTCTAAAATATTAGAGATTACATAATCTTTGCGGAGTATTTCCCTAATTTAATCAATACTTAAATATTTATTCTTATAGATATTTCCTTAGTGAATCATGCTGATGCTCATAGAACTCTTGCTAACTTCGCAAGATACGAATGTTGTTTTCCAGTAAGTTTCGAGTACATCGAAGATGAAAGTGTAAAATCAAACATGTTATTGAATGATACACTTGGTTTATTATGAAACCGAATTCATTTAATTGAATCAGCGATTGTAGTTAACGAGGGTTAGGTTGTTAACGAAGGGTGTACATCATAGCATTTTAATAATATGAATTTAACCGAGTAGTGTCTACCCTTTTTCAATTCATACTCAATAGCTTAGTACGAAAGATTTATTATAGTTTTCAAAATTCATATATATAAAATATATATAAATTCTTTCTAAGGAATGAGTTATTACTTCATAACTCGTTGCTACAATATACTCGTTGCTAATTAGTGATGATGTCCACGGCGATTCTTGAACTGGCGGAGCTCGTGATGCTATAGGTGCTGCTAGTGCTGATGATACTGACAACACTGAAGGTGCTGGTGATACTGACGATATTTTTGGTGCTGATGATACTGACGATATTGTTGGTGCTGATGATACTGACGATATTGTTGGTGCTGATGATACTGCCGGTAACTGCTGGTGATGCTTGTATAACAAGTCTAGCTTGTAAATCACGCACCATTCTTGTCAGGGTTTTGATTCTTCTCTCTATCATCTCTGTCCACTTATCTGATTTATGGTTAAGGCTGAAATAGATAATCTCTAAGACTTTAGAGGTTACCTAATCAACGCAGAATGTTTCTCCGATGAAGTTATGAATCAATACTTCATCGTTTGTTGTTGTTGGTACTCCTTGGTATCTATGGTGCGTGTGATGTTGATATTCAAGGTACAGATTGTGATGTTGAGGTGTGTGATGCGGATGTGATTGTTGGTGGTGGTAATGATACTGTTGGTGTTGATGACGGTGGTACCGTTGACGTCGGTGATGCTGCTGATGCTTAGGGTATTGAGGCTAGCAATGTTGATGTTACTGGTGGTACTAATTATGCTACTGGTGCTGCTGATGGTGTTTGTAATCCTTGCACCATGTGTTCCAAAGCCACTACTCGAGCGCGAAGTTCGTTAACTTCTGCGAGTACACCAGGATGATTGGCGGTTGAAGCGAGCGGATGAATAAGATTCGTAATATGGGATAGTATATAATCGTGACGAGATACTCTAGAAATGAGAGAGAAAATGGTGTTTCGAATAGGTTCGCCGGTAAGTGCATCAGGTTCATCGCCAAGAGGTGATTGTGGTGGGTGGAAGGGATCACCTTCTTCTTGTCTCCAATGATTTAGTATATTACGAACCCATCCCCAATTCATCCAGAACAGATGATAAGAAATTGGTTGCTCCATTCCGGTGACGCTGCTTTCGGAGTTCAGGTAGATATCCATATCGGAATAGTCGTCGAAATCTGAGGAGTTCGAACTGGTTGAGGGATCCATCCCGTATGATCAGGGAAAGGATTTTTGGTATGATATAGATTGTATGATTTAGGTTTGGTATTCTTCAATTACATAATTTGTAGATGTATATATAATACCAAAATTCCATAAATTACGGAGAATCTTTGAAAAGATGTCAGTCAAAGTTCACAGTAACAGATATGCTAAGATAAGAATTCGTCTATACACTATTATGCAATAAATGCAGGAGAACACGTCTAGACTTAAGAATGATAAGCAGATAATTTTCGACACAAAATGATAAGCAAAATTTTTTTTGACATGCAGACCAGGTCGAAGTCCAGACTCACTAATGCATCCTAATGACTATCAGTTAGACACACTAATGCAAGACCTGGTTCGCTAAGACCACCGCTCTGATACCAACTGTAGCGACCCGTCCTAATCCATCCGAACGAAGTCCATATCGATTATAAACGATTCACAACAGTTGATTACATCGCGAGGTATTTAACCTCTATATGATACATTTTACAAACATTGCATTCGTTTTTGAAAAGACAATCTTTCATTTCATCGAAAGTTGACGGCATGCATACCATTTCATAATATATCTAACTATAATTGACTTAATAATAATCTTGATGAACTCAACGACTCGAATGCAACGTCTTTTGAAATATGTCATGAATGACTCCAAGTAATATCTCTAAGATGAGCAGATGCACAGCGGAAGATTTCTTTCATACCTGAGAATAAACATGCTTTAAAGTGTCAACCAAAAGGTTGGTGAGTTCATTAGTTTATCATAAATAATCATTTCTTAATTTTAATAGACCACAAGATTTCATATTTCCATTTCTCATAAACATACGTCCCATGCATAGAGACAAAAAATATCATTCATATGGATTAAACACCTGGTAACCGACATTCACAATATACATATAAGAATATCCCCATCATTCCGGGATCCTCCTTCGGACATGATATAAATTTTGAAGTACTAAAGCATCCGGTACTTTGGATGGGGCTTGTTGGGCCCGATAGATCTATCTTTAGAGTTCGCGTCAATTAGGGTGTCTGTTCCCTAATTCTTAGATTACCAGACTTAATAAAAAGGGGCATATTCGGTTTAATAATTTAACCATAGAATGTAGTTTCGATTACTTGTGTCTATTTCATAAAACAGTTATAAAAGCAGCGCATGTATTCTCAGTCCCAAAAATATATATATTGCAAAAGCATTTAAAAAGGGAGTAATGAAACTCACCATACTGTATTTTGTAGTAAAAATACATATAACATCATTGAACAAGTGTAAGGTTGGCCTCGGATTCACGAACCTATATTAATTATATATATTTATATGTTGGTCAATATCTGTCTAATAATTTAGGTCAAGTCATAGTGTACCACAATCCTAATGCTCGAGACTAATATGCAAAAGTCAACAAAAGTCAATTTGACTTAAAATGATTTCCACAATTTATACATGATTATTATATAGTTTAAATATCGTCGTTTTTTATTTAAATATTTTTAAAAGATTTATTAGAATAATTCTTTTATTAATAAGTAAAATTTTATATTAACATTTATATAATATATTTTTATATATAATAAAATTTATAAAATTTATTTAATATCATAAAGATAATATGATAGGTATTATTAATGAAATTTTATTACACGTAGTAAAATATGTTTGTATCACATATTTATTTGATAAAATACTATCTATAATAATAGTAAATAAAAGTTGTATTATTTTGTAATAATAATTATTATTATTCTATTAATATAATATCAATATTTAAATTTACTTAAAATGATAATATGATAATTTTAGTTATGATAACTTTAATATTTACGATACTTTAAAATAACCATTTTATTTAAAATAATAATAATAATCATATTTTATAATAGCAATGACATTTCTATTAAAATGATAAGTTTTGTTAAAATGATAGTTTTAATACTAACGATACTTTTAATAATAATAATAATGGTAAAAATAATAAGAACGATAATTTTATCTAAATCAATATCTTTAAATTTCATCATGATACTCATACACATTATTTCCTAATCAATTTGTTAATAGCTTTTAAATCGTCTTTTGTATCGCGTTCATTTTAATGATAATAATAGTAATCATAATAATTAAGTGTTACTAATATTAGTTTTAATTTTAATCATACTAATAATAATAAATATTATGATAATGATAATACTTACTAATAACTATTATAATGATAATAATAATAATAATAATAATAATAATACTAATTATAACTTCAACGATAATAACGATAATATTAATAATGATAATACTTTTTATTGATACTGATAATAATAATAATAATAATAATAATAATAATAAGAAAAATAATAATAATAATTAGATAAAACTAGAACGACGATAATAACGACAATAATAATAATCATTTTTAATAATAATACAAAAATTCAATTGACTATAGCTTCTAATCCACCCGTCAAAACCATTCGGTATCTAAAGGAAAAGTTCTTAATTTTTCGCTAGCTTTCCAAGGACATGCATATCTTATACCTTATCTCAACTGCAGGTGTAACTAAATTCAAGATTCAACATAACCTATCTAAGGGCAATATCAAAAATACAAGCATGCATAATCCTATTTTCTCGAGCACTAGTCAGGGATACACTATTAATAAATAAAAGTTAAGTTATAAGTGTTCACGTATCAATATTGAGATTCAATATTGCAGGAAAGTACGTAGACGCAACGGAGATGATAAACACTAGATTTGACTCACGAGCATACCCCCGAACATTACCCATAACCTCCATAGCTATAACCCATAATTTCCTTAGCTCTATCTCACTCATAAAACCCGTCTTGAAATAATTCGCTCATTATCTCGTCGTAGTATTTTACGTATAATACTAATAATATCGCTACCTAATATTATTATTATTAATACTAATAATAATAATATTAATAATAATAACCTTGATATTAATAATAATAATAATAATATAAATAATACTAAATTCTATACGTAGTACTAGATATATGGAAGTGGTTGTTTGTGTGTGCATAACAATCTGATTACGCTTGCATTTTATAGAACCATTAAGTCTTGCACCTTATGCTTCCGTGATTTGTGGCTTCAATGTTTACATCATGTATGAAATAAAATAAAATAAAATAATAAAGAACGTGATTTGAGGTTGACAAAAGTTGGAATGTTACTCCCGTGATTTATGGTTTACATCATAACATATATGAATTAAAAAAAAACGTGGTGTTTAGTTTATATTATATTTAATATAATATATTTAATTTATATAATTACTTATATATTATATTATATTTATGTTCATGATAAAAATATAATTTTTACAAAAATGACACGGTCGTGGTCTCACGACTCATGTACAACTTTCGGTTTTTCGAGCGCACTTTCGTACGTTTAGAAAACTAGCCTTTTACGTTACGTGACGTGTACCCTTATTAATAATTTGACTTACTCATCAATAAATTATCTTATAAAAAATGTAACTTATAAAATTGAGCGTTGTGGTCATTTACTTTTATAAATCAGTGACTCGTTGTTTATCAAAATATATTATTTTAAATTAGGACGTTTTATGACTAAATTAAAAAAAAATATATATATATATATATATATATATATATATATATATATATATATACATATTTTTATTTAGGATTGTATCTTTATACATAATATGTATGTTTGAAATATTTACCTAGCGATATAATATTTAGTCTTTCAAAACTAAATATATTTCGAAGTTCGTTTTTAAAACCATTTAGAAAAATATTATAATTCGTAGCGTTTTCATTTGAAAACTTAAATAAATACAATTCATTTATGTATTAACTTTTTAAATATCAATCGCATCTCCAAGCAAAATGTTACTATCGTGTACTAGACTAATTTAAAATCATATATATTTAATATACAAAAACACGTTTTAAATACACGTTGCACATTATTTACATATATCTAATAACCGATATTCCAATTTACGTTATTTAAACAAGACATTTTATTTATACAAATTCTATTATATTGAAAAACGTTTTCGCACGTTTGAAAATAGATTAATCAAATATCATGGAATTCAATTCTCCACTACTTTTGTCTAACTCATAATAAGTGACACTTTGTTCTCATTTGTAAATCACTTTACCAATTATTCCGAATACCATTAAAAGCAAGGGTTTCCTAATTCAAAGTGGACCTCATAACACAGACTCGAAATTAAAAATTCAATGTATATGATATTATCTTTCAATCTCGTCAATAACTATATTAAACTTATATCAAAATAATACTCTCATGTAAAGTATTATCCATTCATTATTTTATTAATGTTTTCCAGTCGTAAATAGATCTCATAACTTATATTCATATTAATTAAACCGCTAAATGTTTTGTTAATATTTATCAAATTATCAATTACACATATGTATATATTCATACATATCTATTTACACATAATTATTCGTGAATCGTCAGGCATGGTCAAAGGGTATTTGATTTCATGAATATAGATTTCAAAACTTTACGAGACTCAACATTACAGATTTTACTCATCGTGTCGGAATCATATAAAGATTAAAGTTTAAATTTGATCAAAAATTTCCGGGTCATCACAGACTTCGACCGTGTCTGCATGTCAAAAGTTTTGCTTATCATTTCGTGTCAAAAATTACCTGCTTATCATCCTTAGGAAATTACCTGCTTATCATTCTTAGTCTAGACACGTTTTACTGCACTGACTGCATGAATAGTGTATAGACAAAAATTCATATCTTAACGTATCTGTTATTATTACCTTTGCCTGACAGCTTTCGTAGATTCCTCCATAACTTATGGGATTTTAGTATTATATATGCATATGTAAATTATGTATTGCAGGGTACTAATCTACATCTTATAATCTATTTCTTATTGAAAAATCCATCATCTGATCGTACGAGATGAATCCCTCAACCAGTTCGAATTCCTCGGATTCCGACAGCTATTCCGATATAGAGTTTCACCTAAGCTCCGAAGGCAGTGTCACCAGAATGAATCAACCAATCGTCCATCCCCAAATCATCTGATGAGTCCGTAGTCAACTTATTCAACGGAAACGAGAAGAAGGCAATTCCTTTCCACCAACCAAATTTCCCTTTAGGCGAAGAACCTGAAACACTTACCGGCGAATCAGTCCGAAACACCATTTTCACCCTCATTTCTAGGATATCTTGTAACTATTATATATTATCCACAATTCTAAATCTTATTCATCTGCTCGTTCCGACCGACAATCATCCTGGAGTAATGGAAGAAGTCAAAGAGCTTCGCGCTCGAGTAATAAATTTGGAGAATATGGTGCAAAATTTACCAGCTTCAGCAACACCACCGGCACCAACAGTACCATCAGTAACAGCACCAGTACCATCAACAATCCATGTCTCAACATCTCATTCTGTACCTCGAGTATAATCATCATTCTACATGACGTTCTATATTATTTATCTTCGTTCGACATGTCGATTATGTAATCTCTAATATTTTAGAGATTATATATTCTTGTTCTAACGGTAAATCAAATGAGTTTAATATCATACTAACTCATTAAATCCATGATTATATCTGAAGAAAATATATATGTAAATATATTTTCATAAAGATTGTAATTAAAAATTCTTTTGTACAAACTGTTAATGGTGAAAATATTTTAACGGGTAGGTAATACCCGAGGAATATTAAAATTTCACATTAATAAGTTACACTGTATATTCTTTGAAGCTCATTCAACAGTCGTTTACTATCCTACTTACATCTACCGATATACGAATCCGTTCACCACAGAATAACCATTTTACATCCAATTTCATATTTGAATTTTGATTTATCAGAATCTAACAAGTGGCATAATGAAGAAAACATTGGACAAACTAAAATTTGTTAGAAACAAACAAACTAACTATAATAAATTTTTTAAGAATCCATGCTAACTGTTCCTAGCTAACTGTTAATTCCGTATTACCTTTTATTTATCGCAGTTTATTTATCGCAATTTATTTATCGTAATTTATTTATCGCATTTTATTTATCGCAATTTTAATTCTAGCAATTTTATTTATCGTCATTTAATTTCTGTTATTTATTTTACGCACTTTAAATATCGGGACACGTATACAAGGTTTTGACATATCATATCGACGCATCTATATATATTATTTGGAATAACCATAGACACTCTATATACAGTATTGCTGGAGTTAGCTATACAGGGTTGAGGTTGATTCTACAATAATATATATAGTTTGATTTGTGATCGAGTCTGAGACATGTACACGGGTCACAACACGTACTAATTAATTCGAATGTTATATATTAAACTATATATGAATTATTGAACTGTTAACTGTGGACTATCAACTGTGGACTAATAACATTGGACAATTAAAATGAATTAAAATATTGATTATAACATATGAAACTAAACAATTCATCAAGTTTGCCACTTGATTTCATCTTAAACCACATTTGTATCTTGACGATTACAATCTGCGTTCAAACCTTTCATAATTCTTGAAAACACCTCAATCGAGAGGATGAACCAACCGCACTTCATCTACAGAAAGAAAGATTGATGCGTATAGTTATGCACCTGAGAAACATTCGGAACCTGAGTAAACGTTTAACACGTGTCTGTGCTAGCTCCTTTGGCATTGTTATTACCGAAAATAACATTGCAACTCTTTTTCAAATTAGCCAATTTTGTCACAGCTTCAGCAAATCAACTTTGACTTCCATTCAAATTAGCCTTATTATAACCTCGATATATAAGTTTGCCTGTCGTCATCATTACTGGGGAACCGTTTATATTCCACCACATTAGCAGTAAACTTACCAGCAATTTCAATGAATTTAGACTTTCCAAAAAATCATTATATTCTTTGAAACTCCATCGTGTATTCATCTATACCCTGTAACAAGAATTTCCATACCAATTACCGGGAATTAGCAAATCTGTATTGTGAGTCTCGCAACATTTTCACATCAACAGTTATATGTATCCATATAACATTTATCTCTTAGAACTAAGATCTTTAATTCTGAAATTCTGAAAAGCACCCAGCCTGTGAATTAATACTCTGAATTTTGAAAAGTTGAATGAAGTAACAAAAACTGTAAATGACCTCAATAGCCAAAAGTTGATGATAAAGAATTGTATGTTGGCAAAGCTCAGAAAAAGTTTGAAACTGAAAAACTGATTGAGCAAACTACGAAGGAGTCTCTGAACAAAACACAAGGACTAAACTTGTACATTAAGAATCCTGATGATTCTGTTTCTGATGAAATCTTTAGCTAATACCTTGCTTTTAACTCCAAACTCTTGCGGACAAATTTTCTTCACCATCCTTCGATATTAGAAATTCTAAGATATCATCGTATTTTTCATTATAAATATCCTCCATATTTCTGAAGATATATTTCTGAAGATATTTTCATAACTATTCTTATCTGAAATCATTAATCTCTTCGTGCTATCAGTGTTACATCATATAGAAACTGTTAGTTTCTATATTCTGTAAACTTTCGAGCTTAAAATATGAATGTTATTGAAGTAATGTTGGGAACTGAAGCATGAATTAGTATAATATAATGACACTTAATCAACGTGATTATATTACAGTAAGTCATGTTGAGTTTCTAATGGAACGTGATGATTCACAGATCTTAACGTCATCATGTACCATTTACACGACTCTTACATTCTATCTAATATATGAACATATCAAGAACATAATTTCTTGATAGTTATATCTTTTCTCTTCAAATCTGGTAACTTAACCAACCAAGATCGTGCTATTACAATTTCTATCTTTGAACATTAGTCATGTTTATTCGAAACTTCATACCTACGAATTTTGGACCATTATTCGCTTGACTTAAGGTCGGGAAGAGAAAACAAAAGTATGACACTCCAAAATATAAAGGAAATGAAGAAGGTGGATTTATAGTGAAATATCTGACAGAACAATCAAGACAGATTATTACATTTAATCAAAGCAGATCCTAATTTCCTTAATTACCGAAGGATCAAATCTTATATAGATTTCGAAGACTATCTCTAAATTCCTTGATTTCCGAAAATCAGCCGTGACTACGTCACCGGTTAAGACGAATGTGCAATTATTCATTTCACTATTTAGTGATAACTTCGCTCGTACTCTTCGAGTAATAGAATTATCTTATCCATATTACTCAACAGTAATAAAACTCTATTTATTAACTCATATTCGTCATAAAAACATGTTTATTGTTAATTATGACAACCTCACTCAAATTTCGGGACGAAATTTCTTTAACGGGTAGGTACTGTGACGACCCGAAAATTCTGACCAAATTTAAACTTAATCTGATTATGATTTCGACACGATAAGCAAAGTCTGTTAAACTGAATCTCAAAAACTTTGAACTATTTCTCATGAATTGCATTTGACCTTGACTATTCCCGACGATTCATGAACCATTATTTATAAATAAATGTGTATATATATAAATATAAATATATGTATATATAATAACTTCAAATTTTAACACACGATTTAATTATTAGAAATAAATATGTAAAATATAATTGTTATACTAATACAACTATTATTAATATCACTATTGCTATTATTAATAATTTTTATTATTAATATAATTACTAATATTATTATTAATATTATTAGTATTATCATTATTACTAAAATTATTAAATTTATTATAATAATTATTATTATTATTATAATACAATTTATTATCATTAATAATATTTGTAATAGTATTATTATTATATTATTAACAATTTTATTATTTTTAATAATATTAACAATATTATCATTTTATAATTATTAATTATAAATATTAGTTATTATATATAGAGTCTGATAGATATACGTGTAATTTTATTATTATATATCACTATCTACTTTTTCTTTTCTTGCTCTACTCGTGATCTCTTGTCTTCCACCATCCTACTACAAAACACACAAACTTTTGATTTCCTTTCTTTTGACAAAATGACCAACCTACTTGTACTATTATTTTTCACTATCCTATGTCTTATAGTTACATTTTACGTACATACAAGTTAACACACCCACACTTGATCAATCATCATTTCATCTCCATTTCTTTTCCTCTCTTTCTCCTTTCTTCTTTTATGCACGACACCCTACTGCTACTTCATCGTTTCTCCATCTTCTGTTCTTCTGGTACTCGTTAATTATGTTAGGGATTTAAAACATGAAAGTGATAGCTGCAATTACTACTGCATCTACTCAAGGTATTCTATTTTTAATCTTAACTCAACTGCTGCTTGTTAACTATCTGTCTCATGTTTCTTATCATGAACAACAAAACACCATTTGAAGTGAGACCAATATTTATTGTTTTCATAGCAACCTGAACAAGATGCTGATACTTGCATGTTCACTCTTTTTATTCTGATCGAACCATGAGTTTACAACCTGTTGCCACAACTTGATTTCTATTTTTTCTGATCTGTTCAAATTTCACCCATATCAAACCTAAAAACCCATCGCCACTTCTGCCTCGCTGTTTATTTCTGTTTAAAAGTTTGTTGAAAGCAGTCACAAGCACCACTCGATGCTGCAGCTGCTATTACTTATATGCAGCTGCTATAGCAGCTGTTCTATCCCGTCTCTTTTACAATAATGATAACAAATGACGATTAAAGATGTTGATAACTAAGGTAATCATTAAAATAGCAAGATAATGTGAAATAGTTAGGGACCATGATGATAATATGTCGATTAAAAAATAATAAAAAGAAGAAAGGGATAGCATAAAGGAGAAAAAGAAAAGTAATACCACTTGTTATTAAATTTGTCAACTTGCAAATGTAAGTAATGAAGAATCAATTTAATTGATTAACTCGTGGGGTCTTGTGGGTTTCATTATCGCCATATACAGAAGAAAAGGAGACTATTTTTATTTATTTCAACTCTTATTATTATAATTATATATTAAATTTCTATATTTCATTCAAAGTAACGATTGGTTTAATCATTTGAATGATAATTCGTGACTGGGAATATTATACGATGATGATGATGTTGTAATTGATGATCGTGATTATGATGATGGTATTATGGTGTTTAGACTATAATGATAAGATGATGAGATAATGGTTATTTGACGATTGAGGAGGGATGTACATGGATGTATACCTTATGTATATATTTTAGATATTGAAAAAGTTGAGTTATAAAGAAAATACATGTTTGTTGTTTCTGTGATTACTGGACGACCCAATCACCATGTTTCCATCGAATTTATCTACAAATAAATGGATAATGAACCAAGGATGTTGATGGTTACATGATTCCCTGCTGGGCCGAGAGTTAAATCATTGATTGGGCCTAAGTTTTATTGTTTGGGTCGATAAGAAGAAGATGAAGGCAGGTTTATACGGGTTAAAAACATTTAGTGTAATAATAATTTCAGAAAATATCAGACAGTTCAATGGATTGGTGGGTGTTGGTTAGACAAGAGGTCCTGAGTTCGAACCTAGGCTGCTGCAGGTTATTGTTTTATTTTTTTTAAACTGCGAAGAAGGAGTACAGACCAATAGAAGGGTTATATAAATTTCAATCCGGATTAAATTAGAAAAACAGATTAGCTCAAAGGGTTCAGAGTGTTTGAGTGTGAGCGGGAGGTCGCGGGTTCGAGCCCTGGCTGAGGCAGTTAACTTCTTTTTGGAGCTTTTCTTGTGAGGTAGTATTTATTATTACTCTTATTATTATTACTATCATATTTATTATTACTATTATTGTTATTATTACAAATAAAATTTTGTTACAAAAATAGATTACAAATACATTAATATTACATATTACTAAATTATTATCATTAAAAATGATATTAAGTAAGCTATATATATATATATATATATATATATATATATATATATATATATATATATATATATATATATATATATATATTCTTATCATATATAAACCTTGAAATAAATTTTATTTTTAATATATTATGATAAAAGATAAATATTATATTATTAAACTACTTTAATAAGTATTTACTATATTAATATTAATAAATGTATTATAGCAATAAATAATTACTACTTAAAGAATATAGGATAAATATAACTTATTTAGTAAAATGATATGTAAATTATATATATATATATATATATATATATATATATATATATATATATATATATATATATATATATATATATATATATATATATAAACTTGTTAGTTGTTATTATATGTGTTAATATACATAATTGATATAGGTTCGTGAATCCAAGGTCAACCCTACTTTTGTTCAATGACGTCTTATGTATTTTTACTACGAACGGGTCCTTTCAAACCGCCCCCACCAGCTCACGGTTCTTTTTCCTTTCCTCAATCAGCGCGGCCTTTGTCTCCGCCGCAGTCACCTCCACCGCCTTGCGCGCTTCTTCCGCGGCATCCCTGTCTTTCTTGACCTGGTCAACGCCCGCTTGCAGTAGTCCCAGCTCTGTTTCTTTCCGCACGGCCACCTGATACAAATTGGTGGAGCGGCGTGCCTGATACGCAAACATACCAAAGAACACTAGGCCGTTCTGGACGAAGGCATTGAGCGCTTGGTGAAAGGTCAGTGCGGCTAGCTGATTGCAGAACTCAGCCGGAAAGATTTGTTGCAAAAACGCAGACTGCTCTGCGGCATTCTCGGCGGACGACTGGGTGAGCTGCGCCAGGTTTGCCAATCGAAAGCTACCGGGCGGTGGGACTGGCGTAGAATCAGAGTCAAGGTGTATCACCCTGTCCCTGGACGTGGCGGTAGCCTCCAGTTCTGGATTTGCCTGCGGCGGCGCCTGCTGCGTCTCCTCAATCTGCTCTGCATATCAGTAACTTGTTAGCACGTGAAGTTAATCGTATGGTGTTTACGAGAGAAAAGAGATGCTTACTGATGATAGGAGGAGGAAACTCTGTGGATGCTGGATCGACAGGGACAAAGTTATCATTCCGCATGTCCTCCTTTTGTTTAGGAGTTAGCTTCTTCTTCTTCTGCTTGGTCTAGGTGGCTTCGGCAGCCTTGCGCATGTTGCCCGAGGTGGCAGGTGCTTCCACCTCATTCTCGCCAGTCTTCTCCTGCTCAAGCGGCTCGTTAACATTTTGCTTGTGGAAGGAGATGGCCGCAATCTCCTCTGCGGTAAGCACTTTCTTCATCTTCATCTCTGCAAGCATATGCGCAATATTAAACCATGTATGTATACGCTAGTGGTTAAATATTCATATGCATTTATACTATTTCTACCCTTGCCATTCGGTGCGATTATGGCTGGACGCATGTTCTCCCATGGCCAATGCGCGGATATCCTTCCCATGTCATACCCCGTCCTAATCCATCTGGACGAAGTCACCAATATCTGGTCCCATTGCGATGATTGACTCCAAATGATGTCTTTTAAAATGAGCAAATGCACAGCGTATGATTTCTTTCATACCTGAGAATAAACATGCTTTCAAGTGTCAACCAAAAGGTTGGTGAGTTCATAGGTTTATCATAAAACAATAAAATTCATCATTTTGATAGACCACAAGATTTAAATCCTGCATGGTACAAATGGGCCCGAATCCTATACCCACATGTAATGTAAATGCGATATCTTTTAAATACAGTACACCTTTCTCGTGTACGAAATCATCTTTCATAAATCATAGTAACCGTACACATATCTCATGCACAAAAACTAATACACATAACCTGTGTATAAAAATCATTCTCTTAATACATAACATTCACTTTGCTTTCATAGCTTGGCTTGGTAACCGACCTTAACATATAATGCACATAATAATATCCCCAAAACAGAACATCTCGTCTGTATAATAAACATATAAACTTCGAAGTACTAAACACCACGCCCACTAGCCCTTCCGTCTAATGAACATTATGGGTGGGGGTGTTAAACCCGGTAGCTACCTTTAGGATTCGTGTCAATTAGGCGTGCACTAATTCTTAAAATTAGTGATGTTCCCTAATTCTTAGGTTACCAAGCAATAATAATCAGGGGAAAAATATTCATATCAATTGTGGCAATTATCACGTCCACATAATTCAATGGTGGCAATTATCACGTCCACATAATTCATTCGAGGAATGTTTTGCTTGTGTCTATCATGTCAAACATTTATAAAAGCATTTCATGTATTCGCAGTTCAAAATGTATTTCAAAAGCATTTAATAAAGCAGTTGTAAAAGTAGCGCATGTATTCTCAGTCCCAAAAATGTAAAGAGTAAAAGGGAATCAAATGAACTCACTCTACAATATTTTATAGTAAAAATATTCATACGGCGATACGGAACAATGCATGGTTGGCCTCGGATTCACGAACCTATATAATTTATATGTATATTAATATATATAATCATATTAGAATAAATTTATATATTATATCTTAAATTATATATCTTATATACTTAACTTATATATATTTAATATAGTTAATGTTTTATAGTTTTTATATATACATATGATTAATATTATATTAAGAATCAACAATTTGTTATATGTAAATATTTATATAAATAATCTTAATATATATATATATATATATATATATATATATATATATATATATATATATATATATATATATATATTTGATGTATTGAGGTAGTTGTAAATAATATACCCTTATATAGAAAATATTTATTTGTTATAATAATATTGTTAATATGAAAGTAATAATGATAATAATAATAGTTTTAATAATAATATCGATACTAATAATAACCTAAATGATAATTTTATAAATTTTGATTAAAAATGATAATAATGTTAATAATAATACTAATAATTACAATATCTATAAAAATAATGATTTTTCTAATGATATTAATAATGGTATTAATAATAATACTTATATATTAATAATAGTACTTAATATTTACTAATACAATAATTAGTACTTAATAATAATAATAATAATAATAATAATAATAATAATAATAATAATAATAATAATAATAATAATAATAATAATAATAATAATAATAATAATAACAACAACAATACTACCTCATAATAAAAAGCTCCAAAAAGAAAAATAACTGCCTTTGCCCGGGCTCGAAACCGCGACCTCCAGCTCACCCACTACACCCTCATACCCCTCCTCCGTTGGAGTTTTTCTGATTTACGAAGCAAATTAATTTCATTTAAACTGAATCCTCGGCCCAACTGCAGAAATCATATACGGCCCAAGTTGGAAAAAGTAATCGGCCCGAGTTTTAAATGCCTAAACCCTTTGGCCCAACGTAGTAAGTTAACGAAAAAAAAATAGTAACGGCCGAATACCAAACCTCAGTAATCGTCCACTTCATTCTTTTTTTTTTTTTAATGAACTAGTAATTGGCATGTGGATGTCTACTCTATTGTCCCCCAACCTACTCCCATCTTAATTAAATATGAACATCATATAATGCTTGTACCATTTCCAATTCCCTTTGTCTGCCACTAATCCAATTTGATCTTCTCTTTATAACAATTCTCAATATATGTTGTCAATATATCATCACAGCACATCACCATTATCATTATTTTCATTCTTAAATTTGTTCACAGTAAAAAAAAATGGTTTTGTGTTTGATATTGGAAGAAACAGGTGAGCAGAAGTAGGAGCAGTTCAATCATGGTGGTGAGTTGTTGTGGGTTCACAAGTGAAGAGGTGGTTCTCGAATGATGAAGCTGGAAGTGGTTCGAACAACAAAAAAAATGCACGAGTATTGTTAGAATAACCATGTGGGTTGGTGTGGTTTTGATTGTGTTTTGGGTCTTCGAAAATCGTAACAGTATAGCGAGCAAAAACAACAGCAATAGTAGTCTTTAACGGATGTTTGTTGGTGGAAACCGACAACTGTAAATGATGGTTTTACACAGGATTCAGCGTAGGTTGTAGTAGGGTGATTTGTGGTGTTCAAAGGTGATGTGATTTATGGTGGATGTTTGGGTTCATGATCTCAAAAGAAAGGGGAAAAAAATGGTAAAACGTGATGGTGATTAATGGTTGATTAAGGTGGTCTTTTGAGTCAATAAAAGAAAGACACCAATGAGTATTATTTGCAACGGTTATGATGGTAGTGTTATAAATGAGTTTCGTTGGTGATGTCTAAGATTGAAAGTTGATTTTGTGTTTTTCTTTTTCTCCGAATGCAAACATGTGTGTATGCATATATAATATAGAGAATAATTGATTGTGTTGATGTTGAAATCTAACAGAAAGTAGGAAGTAAAAGTGATATATTCTATCGTACAGATAAAAATAAAAATAAAATAAAAGTGATAACAACTCCTAACAGATTTTGGATGTTAATGTGATGTTACTCGTGATTTGTACTGGATGTTAGACTTTAATCAAAATTATGATACAGTTTGAAAGTTCAGTGTAACTGATTTTGATTTTCCCTTTTTGTACGTATGATCTCTTTTTCTTCTTCTTTTATAAATTAAAGTTAATAATTGATAATTATAATTATATTAATAATAATCTAAATACAATTAATAATAATAATAATATTAATACTAAAAGTATTAAGTAATAAATAAGAATTTTAATGAACTTGATAATAATAATAATATTATTGTAAATAAAATAAAATGTATTATTTTCTAATAATGATAATAATTTTCAATAATAATAACAATTCTTAATGATAATGGTAATAAATAAAAAAATATATCAATAATGATAATAATTATATTAGTAATCCAATGTATCAAATTATATAATATAAATTTAATAATAATTATAATAGTAACAATAATATATCAATTATATTTTTAGTTGTAAGTAAGTTTAATATTATATGTTATTTAGCTATGTGATTTTAATAATTATATTATATATCCTATAATAACATTTATTTGATATTGAATATTATATATATTATTAATTGAAATCATATACATACATATAGATTTATAATAATATATATTTGTATATATATTCTTTTTAATAATATTTGATTATTCTGTTTATTATGTTACGTATTGGATTTTAATGATTCAATTACATTTTATTATTTACATTTAAATTTAATATATATATATATATATATATATATATATATATATATATATATATATATATATATATATATATATATATATATATATATATATATATATATATATATATATATATGTGTGTGTGTGTATGTATGTATTTATTTATAAACAATTATTCGTGAATCATCGGGGATGGTCAAAGGTTAATTGTTTACATGAATATAGTTTCAAAACTTTCGAGACTCAATATTACAGATCTTGCTTATCGTGTCGAAATCAAGTAAGGATTAAGTTTAAATTTGGTCGGAAATTCCCGGGTCGTCACAGTACCTACCCGTTAAAGAAATTTCATCCCGAAATTTGAGTGAGGTCGTCATGGCTAACAATAAAAATGTTTTCATGACGAATATGAGTTGATAAATAAAGTTTTATCACCATTAAATAATATTGATAAAACATTTCGATTACTCGAAGTGTACGAGTGGAGCTATCATAAAAGATTGAGATTGAAATTTAACTTTTGACGTTATCTTGGTTGAATTCCGGAACTCAAGGGATATAAAGAAAATCTTCGAAATCTAAAAGATTTGATTCTTCGGCGAGTAAGGAAATTAAGATCTCTATAATTAAATACGGTGATCTGCCTCGATTACTTTGTCTGGTATTTCCATTATAAATTAAACTCTTACTTTCCATTATTTTCACCATTCCTATTCTTTCTTTCTCAGTTCATATATCCAAAAGATTGTAAAAATACTTAATCCGGTTCTAATCCTTGTCCTTCTTTTGTCAATCACTTATGTCTTCCTCCTTTTTCATCTACCACTGGAGGAATCTGCTTTCTTCTACTTCGCCCTTGGGGTTATAGTGTTCTTAATTCTCCCGTGTCTTTATGTTGTGATAAACATTGATATACACGGTTTGTAATTTATGTGTTGTTATCGAGTTTTATATTCTCCTTTATATTTCGAAGCTCTATGCTTTTGTTTTCTCTTCCTGACTTCAAGTCAAGCGAATAATGGTCCAGAATTTGTAGATATAGAGTTTCGAATGATTATAATATTCTAAGCAGGAAGGAACGTGATAACAGGATTTGTTTTTCAAATTTTTCAATATCACGGAAGATAGAACCATCAATAATACATTTTCTTGATATGTTTAGGAGTTAAGTAGAATGAAAGAGTTATGTAACATGGCACATGATGACGTTATGATCTGTGAATCATCATGTTCCAATAGAACTTCCAGCATGACTTACTGTAATATAACCACGTTGGTCGGGCGTCATTATATTATACTAACCCATGCTTCAATTCCCAACACTTCTCCACAATTCATTCATAATTTATACTTAGATTTTACAGAAGTTTCCAATATAATGGAATACAGAAAGCACGAAGAGATAGATAATTTCGGACAAGAATATTTATGAAAATATCATCAGAAATATCGAAGATGTTTATGATGATATTTTGGAATTTCTAAGTTCAGAGGTTGATGAAGAAAGATTTTTCGCAAAATTCCAACATGACTTCGGAACAAGATATTCTCTAAAGATTTCGGCGGATCCAGAATTACCTGGATTCATTGAATATAGGGTTTGGTCCTTGTATTTGTCCTTGGTCTCCTTCATGGTTAGCTCAATCTGTTTTTCAGTACCAAATTTTCTATCGAGCGTTCCTAACACTCCTTTCTTTATCATCAAACTTGTGGCCGTTTAGACCATCTACCATTTTTCTGTTTCCTCTGCATTTAATGCTACGATATCTGAATCATCGGTTATCAATCCGAGGTGGTTTCAGGAGAATTGTGTTTTTAGATGATTAAACGCTGATGGTAATATGGTGAAATATAAAAGGTTCCCCGGTAACAATAAAAGAGCAAACATATATATATTAAGGTTATAATAAGGTTGTCTCGAACGAAAAGTCGAAGTTGATTTGCTGGAGCTGTGACAAAATTGGCTAATTTGAAAAAGATTTACAATTTTATGTTTGGTAATAACAATGCCTAAAGAGCTAGCACAGATATGTGTTAAACGTTTACTCAGTTTCTGAGAGTTTTCGGGTGCAATAACTATATGCATCAATCTTTTCTTTCGTAGATGAAGTGCGGTTGGTTCATCCTCTCGATTGAGGTGTTTTCAAGAATCATGAAAGGTTTGAACACAGATTGTAATCGTCAAGATACAAATGAGGTTTAAGATGAAATCAAATTACAAAGGATGTTTTAAGATGAATTCAAGTGGCAAACTTGAAGAATTGTTTTAGTTTCATATGTTATAATCAATATTTTAATTCATTTTAATTGTCCAATGTTGGTAGTCCTCAGTTGATAGTCCACAGTTAGCAATTAAATAATTCATATTGAGTTTAATATATATTATTCGAATTAATTAATACGTATCGTGACCCGTGTACATGTCTCAGACTCGATCACAACTCAAACTATATATATTATTATAGAATCAACCTCAACCCTGTATAGAGAACTCGATCATTACTACATATAGAGTGTCTATGGTTATTCCAAATAATATAGATAGATGCGTCGATATGATATGTCAAAACCTTGTATACATGTCCCGATATTTAAAGTGCGTAAAATAAATAACAGAAATTAAATGACGATAAATTAAATTGCAAGAATATAAATTACGATAAATAAATTGCGATAAATAAAATGTAATCAGTTAGCTAGGAACAGTTAGCGTAGATTCTTAACAAATTTTCTCATAGTTAATTAGTTTGTTTCTAAAATTTTTTTATTTTTGTCCAATGTTTTCTTCATTATGCCACTTGTTGGATTCTGATAAGTCAAAACCCAAATATGAAATTGAATGAAAATGGTTATTCTACGGTGAACGAATTCGTATCTTTATAGATGTAAGTAGGATAGTAATTGAATGTTGAATCAGATTTTAAGAATGTACAGTGTAACTTATTAATGTGAAATCTAAATATTTCTCGTGTATTACCTACCCGTTAAAATATTTTCACCATTAACAGTTTGTACAAAGGAATTTTTCAATTACAATCTTTATGAAAATATATATACATATACATTTTCTTCAGGTGTAATTATGGATTTAATGAGTTAATATGATATTAAACTCATTTGATTTACCGTTAGAATAAGAATATATAATCTCTAAAACATTAGAGATTACATAATCGCCATGTAGAACGAAGATAAATGATGTAGAATGATACGTAGTACGATGATTATACTAGAGGTACAGAATGAGATGTTGAGGCATGGATTGTTGATGGTACTGGTGCTGTTACTGATGGGTACCGTTGGTGCCGGTGATGTTGCTGAATCTGGTAAACTTTGCACCATATTTTTCAAAGCTATAACTTGGGCGCGAAGCTCGTTGACTTCTGCTATTACTCCAGGATGATTGTCGGTTCGGACGAGCGAATGAATAAGAACTAGAATTTGAGATAGTATATAAGCGTAACGAGATACTCTGGAAATGAGGGTGAAAATGGTGTTTCGGATAGGTTCGCCGCTAAGTGCTTCAGGTTCATCGCCAAGAGGTGAATTTGGTTGATGGAAAGGATCGTCCTCTTCTCGTCTCCATTGATTAAGTCGATTACGAACCCATCCCCAACTCATCCAGAATTGATGATGGCTGATTGGTTGATTCATTCCGGTCACACTGCTTTCAGAGCTCGAGTGGAATTCCATGTCGGAATAGCTGTCGGAATAACTGTCGGAATAGCTATCGGAATAACTGTCGAAATAGCTATCGGAATCTGAGGGACTCGAACTGGTTGAGGGATTCATCTCGTACGATCAGATGAAAGATTTTTGATATGAAATAGATTATAGGATGTAGATTAGTACCCTGCAATACCCGATTTACATATGCATATATAATACTAAAATCCCATAAGTTACGGAGGAATCTATAGAAGCTGTCAGGAAAGGTCTATAGTAACAGATACGTTAAGATTTGAATTTTTGTCTATACACTATCGATGCACTAAATGTAGTAAGACGTGTCTAGACTTAAGATGATAAGCAAGTGATTCCCTAAGAAAAATAAGCAGGTAATTTTCGACACGAAATGATAAGCAAAACTTTTGACATGCAGACACAGTCGAAGTCCAGACTCACTAATGCATTCTAACAACTATCAGTTAAACACACTAATGCATGACCTGGTTCGCTAAGACCACCGCTCTGATACCACATGTCATACCTCGTCCTAATCCATCTGGACGAAGTCACCAACATCTGGTCCCATTGCGATGATCGACTCCAAATGATGTCTTTTAAAATGAGCAAATGCACAACGGATGATTTCTTTCATACCTGAGAATAAACATGCTTTCAAGTGTCAACCAAAAGGTTGGTGAGTTCATAGGTTTATCATAAAACAATAAAATTCATCATTTTGATAGACCACAAGATTTAAATCCTGCATGGTACAAATGGGCCCGAATCCTATACCCACCTGTAATGTACATGCAATATCTTTTAAATACAGTACACCATTCTCGTGTACGAAATCATCTTTCATAAATCATAGTAACCGTACACATATCTCGTGCACAAAAACTAATACACATAACATGTGTATAAAAATCATCCTCTCGATACATAACATTCACTTTGCTTTCATAGCTTGGCTTGGTAACCGACCTTAACATATAATGCGCATAATAATATCCCCAAAACAGAACATCTCGTCTGTATAATAATCATATAAACTTTGAAGTACTAAACACCACGCCCACTAGCCCTTCCGTCTAGTGAACATTCTGGGTGGGGGTGTTAAACCCGGTAGCTACCTTTAGGATTCGCGTCAATTAGGCGTACACTAATTCTTAAAATTAGTGATGTTCCCTAATTCTTAGGTTACCAAGCAATAATAATCAGGGGAAAAATATTCATATCAATTGTGGCAATTATCACGTCCACATAATTCATTCGAGGAATGTTTTGCTTGTGTCTATCATGTCAAACATTTATAAAAGCATTTTATGTATTTGCAGTTCAAAATGTATTTCAAAAGCATTTAATAAAGCAGTTGTAAAAGTAGCGCATGTATTCTCAGTCCCAAAAATGTAAAGAGTAAAAGGGAATCAAATGAACTCACTCTACAATATTTTGTAGTAAAAATATTCATACGGCGATACTGAACAATGCATGGTTGGCCTCGGATTCACGAACCTATATCATTTATATGTATATTAATACATATAATCATATTCAAATAAATATATATATTATATCTTAAATTATATATCTTATATACTTAACTTGTATATATTTAATATAGTTAATGTTTTATAGTTTTTATATATACATATGATTAATATTATATTAAGAATCAACAATTTGTTATATGTAAATATTTATATAAATAATCTTAATATATATATATTTGATGTATTGAGGTAGTTGTAAATAATATACCCTTATATAGAAAATATTTATTTGTTATAATAATATTGTTAATATGAAAGTAATAATGATAATAATAATAGTTTTAATAATAATATCGATACTAATAATAACCTAAATGATAATTTTATAAATTTTGATTAAAAATGATAATAATGTTAATAATAATACTAATAATTACAATATCTATAAAAATAATGATTTTTCTAATGATATTAATAATAATGGTATTAATAATAATACTTATATATTAATAATAGTACTTAATACTTACTAATACAATAATTAGTACTTAATAATAATAATAATAATAATAATAATAATAATAATAATAATAATAATAATAATAATAAGAGTAATAACAATACTACCTCATAAGAAAAAGCTCCAAAAAGAAAAATAACTGCCTTTGCCCGGGCTCGAACCCGCGACCTCCAGCTCACCCACTACACCCTCATACCCCTCCTCCGTTGGAGTTTTTCTGATTTATGAAGCAAATTAATTTCATTTAAACCGAATCCTCGGCCTAACTGCAGAAATCATATACGGCCCAAGTTGGAAAAAGTAATCGGCCCAAGTTTTAAATGCCTAAACCCTTTGGCCCAACGTAGTAAGTTAACGAACAAAAATAGGAACGGCCGAATACCAAACCTCAGTAATTGTCCACTTCATTCTGTTTTTTTAATGAACTAGTAATTGGCATGTGGATGTCTACTCTATTGTCCCCCAACCTACTCCCATCTTAATTAAATATGAACATCATATAATGCTTGTACCATTTCCAATTCCATTTGTCTGCCATTAATCCAATTTGATCTTCTCTTTATAATAATTCTCAATATATGTTGTCAATATATCATCACAGCACATCACCATTATCATTATTTTCATTCTTAAATTTGTTCACAGTAAAAAAAAATGGTTTTGTGTTTGATATTCGAAGATACAGGTGAGCAGAAGTAGGAGCAGTTCAATCATGGTGGTGAGTTGTTGTGGGTTCACAAGTGAAGAGGTGGTTCTCGAATGATGAAGGTGGAAGTGGTTCGAACAACAAAAAAAATGCACGAGTATTGTTAGAATAACCATGTGGGTTGGTGTGGTTTTGATTATGTTTTGGGTCTTCGAAAATCGTAACAGTATAGCGAGCAAAAACAGCAGCAATAGTAGTCTTTAACGGATGTTTGTTGGTGGAAACCGACAACTGTAAATGATGGTTTTACACAGGATTCAGCGTAGGTTGTGGAGGGTGGTTTGTGGTGTTCAAAGGTGATGTGATTTATGGTGGATGTTTGGGTTCATGATCTCAAAAGAAAGGGGAAAAAATGGTAAAACGTGATGGTGATTTATGGTTGATTAAGGTGGTCGTTTGAATCAAGAAAAGAAAGACATAAATGAGTATTATTTGCAACGGTTATGATGGTAGTGTTATAAATGAGTTTCGTTGGTGATGTTTAAGATTGAAAGTTGATTTTGTGTTTTTCTTTTTCTCCGAATGCAAACATGTGTGTATGCATATATAATATAGAGAATAATTGATTGTGTTGATGTTGAAATATAACAGAAAGTAGGAAGTAAAAGTGATATATTCTATCGTACAGATAAAAATAAAAATAAAATAAAAGTGATAACAACTCCTAACAGATTTTGGATGTTAATTTGATGTTACTCGTGATTTGTACTGGATGTTAGACTTTAATCAAAATTATGATACCGTTTGAAAGTTCAGTGTAACTGATTTTGATTTTCCCTTTTTGTACGTATGATCTCTTTTTCTTTTTCTTTTATAAATTAAAGTTAATAATTAATAATTATAATTATATTAATAATAATCTAAATACAATTAATAATAATAATAATAATATTAATACTAAAAGTATTAAGTCATAAATAAGAATTTTAATGAACTTGATAATAATAATATTATTATTGTTAATAAAATAAAATGTATTATTTTCTAATAATGATAATAATTTTCAATAATAATAACAATTCTTAATGATAATGGTAATAAATAAATAAAAATAGCAATAATGATAATAATTATATTAGTAATCCAATGTATCAAATTATATAATATAAATTTAATAATAATTATAATAGTAACAATAATATATCAATTATATTTTTAGTTGTAAGTAAGTTTAATATTATATGTTATTTAGCTATGTCATTTTAATAATTATATTATATATCCTATAATAACATTTATTTGATATTGAGTATTATATATATTATTAATTGAAATCATATACATACATATAGATTTATAATAATATATATTTGTATATATATATTCTTTTTAATAATATTTGATTATTCTGTTTATTATATTATGTATTGGATTTTAATGATTCAATTACATTATATATATATATATATATATATATATATATATATATATATATATATATATATATATATATATATATATCTATGTATATATATATATATATATATATATATATGTATATATATATATATATATGTATGTATATATATATGTATGTATATTTATTTATAAACAATTGTTCGTGAATCATCGGGATGGTCAAAGGTTAATTGTTCACATGAATATAGTTTCAAAACTTTCGAGACTCAACATTACTGATCTTGCTTATCGTGTCGAAATCAAGTAAGGATTAAGTTTAAATTTGGTCGGAAATTCCCGGGTCGTCACATCCCAACCGCAGCATGATGTTCCCATAAGACCGGTGCACAAGCTGCGCGTTAGCGCACTCCGCTAACAGCTTCGTTTGCTCGTCATCAAGGACGAGGGTTTTGTTCACGTCCTTGGCCATGCTTTCGCACCAGATAAGCGTTTGCGGAAAGTTGGCTCCAACAACAGATTGGTCAATGAAAAAGAAAGTTTCTTTCCAGTGACCCGCATTCAATTTTGGGGTTTTGGAGAAGTTTTGACGGGCGAAGAATGTGAACCAGGATTTGTGGTGGTTGGCTAAGCGGTATAAATGGCAGAACACCTTAACTAAGGGCACATTGTTGAGTGCAACGCACCACATCTCAAACAGTACAATCTTCCCTATCGCGTAAGGGTGTAATTGCCCTAACCCTACGCCAAAATGATCTAATACGCCCAAAAAGAAGTCGGAAGGGGGCACCCTAAAATTGCCATGCTTAAACGCATGCTCATATATAGCTACCTTGTTCACCGGTGGTGAATGAGCACGTTGATTAGACTGGGGAGGCACCGGATTATACTGTGCCAGCGGTGGGTATTGTTTAACTAAAGAATCAATATGCTTCTGCTCTATAATACACACTACACTATCTACATATGTCTCGTTAGCCTTAGTCATTTTCTATGAGTAATCGGAGAACGACTAATCTTTAGATGTTGGCCGGAATGTTGGAATTTGATCGGAATTCAAATAGGCAGCGTATTGAGGAAGCTTGAGGCAGAAAAATGGAAATGTGGGAGAAACAGGTCTATTTATAGGGCAACTTGGGGGTCATGGGGGTGAAACGGGTTTCATCGTGGCTGTACACGTGTAACGCAATCAACGATTGATGTTTTTTGCACGCGCGTAGGCGCCAGTTCGATGTGTCCTGTGTTGAGCGTATGGCTCACACGCGCCTGCCAAGCTGCCACTTTACGTCTTGTCAGCCGAATGGGTTTCTGCGACAGCGACAGGCATTTAATGACATCGAAACGCACGCGGAAAATTAAATGCTAGCCGTTTTCTTGTTTTTTCTTTTTCGTTTAATAGTTTGATATCATATGTCTTGCGTCATATAACATCAAACTGGGGGGACAAAATGATACCGCAACCCGCATGCGCATTCCATCCGTATGCAGGCCCTTGATAGCATGCGAATGCGTATACCTTGTATGCGGCATGCGGTTATGTATCGAATGCCTTTGTTCCCGGTACGGCAGTTACTTGGTCATCAAGTCAATATCTTTTCCATAATTATATCCGTGATTCGGGGGAGTTAGTTATGGACGAGATTATCATTATCTTAGATGATTCTAGAATTAGGGTTTGCCTATATATACAAACCCTTATTATCATTCTAAGGAGAATCACGTTACGTAACCATCATCTGCTACACGTCTTACGTAACTAGCATCATCTAGCATCTTCTCAAGGTTAACAGGTTAGTTTCTCGTTAACTAGCACCTACGACCTTACTTGGGGCCTTCTGATCGACGATCGTTATCGAAGGTGGACTTAATCACTTGGCCACCCTGCCGACATCATCATGTCGGCCAGGGTTATTCACGGTAGCCGGACCGGAAAGCCTTGTTCTAAGATCCTTAAACATCACTTTACGCATTGAACAGGCATATTAACTCTATGGTTAAAATATGCATGATCAAAATTTAAGAAATTTACTCCCAAGATTTTTTTTATTAAAAAGGAAATGGAAAAAATAGACATATCTTTGAGCATATATATATATATATTTTTTTAACATATATGAGTAGTGGACTAGTGGCACAATTAATTTTAATCTTTAGTATGTGATGTCTGAAAAGAGTGCGATGTATTATATAAAGTTTTTGTTTACAGAATAGATTTAATTTAATGTATTGTCGCATTATGGTTGTCGCCTAATTATCAATTTGAAATTTGATGTTGATGTTGTGTAAAATATCAAGATATGGAGTAAGATGGAAGATACGAGAAGAGTGTGCATTTATTGTGTTCACAATTTTTTTGGTACATAAAATAAAATTAAATAAACATAACACATAATAATCATAATAATAATTTTTTATTATTATCTTTTGACTAAAAAGACGAGAGAACCAACCAAGATAGCATGTCTGGAGCCTAGAAAGCAAAGCAAACGAACACAAAACTCATCGAAACGAATTGATCCGAAACCAAATAAAAGAAGACGAGCTTAACAACAATAGCAATATGTCACAATCCAACAATTTTATGGCCCAACCCACTAAGTTTATGGCCCAATATGTGAAAATCAAAGAAGGCCCAAGAACCTCATGGAAGTTCACTAGAACTTTCCCATGAGTTCTTCCATGGAATGGTATAGAATGTCCATGGAAATATCTAGATACATGAAGCTTCTAGTTCTTAGATCTTAGCCATCCATTGTATTTAATCCTAGCCATCCATTTTGTGATATGAGTAGTATAAATAGGGGTGGCCTCATTTGGCACACCACACCTCAAATCTCAAACATTCTCTCTTGTAAAGCATTCTCAAGCAATATAAGTATTTTCTTCAATTCCACTTGTTCTATAATATTTTCTCTTTTGGTTACTTGAATCGTTATAAGGTCCGAGTAAGGCTGACTTAGTAGAGACTAAGTGCCGCACGTGAGCTTATCGAGATAAGTCCGTGACATTTGGTATCAAGAGCAAGGTCGATTTAAGGAGATGGCAACCGAGACCGAGAAGAATGTGAGCGCAACAAGTGGTGTGATGGGTGATGAGACTCGTGGTCGGGTAGAGACTCGACAAGGAGCCAAGAAGAACCGAGGTATGTCCAAAGACTTTGTCGCAAACTTGGACAAGAGGATCATGGATGTAGAGACATCCATGGACGACGTGAAAGCAAAGGTCGAAGACGTCCACCAACGTTTGGATGGTTTGGACGGGGACTTTGACGAATTGAAAGATGATTGCAAGAGTGCAATCAACGTGCTAGACGTTGACATGCGACGTGAGATCCATGACTTAAGGGGTATGCTCATGGGTGAGATTACGAAGTTGCGAGGCGAAATGGAGGGGGAGGTCTCCACTATTCACCAACGCCTCGTGGATTTACAAACCAACATGAACTCTTGTTTGAGATTCATGGCTAGTGGGGGTAGCAACACTGGATGCAATGATCCGAAGGTGGACGTTCCCAAGCCGTCACCGTTCATGGGGAAGCGAGAAGCCCGAGCGGTTGATGATTTTATATGGGAGATGGAACAATACTTGGAGGGAGTCAACATAGTGGATGATGCAATGAAGATCAAGACGGCAACCCGTTACCTGAAGGATACCGCAGCGTTATGGTGGCGTCGTCGATATGGAGATATCGAGAAAGGTACGGTTACTATTGATACTTGGGATGATTTCCTTACTGAACTTAAGAATCAATTCTACCCCAAGAATGCTCAAAAGGATGCGATGAGTCGTCTACGTAAATTACATCATTCCGGGACGATTCGGGAGTATATTAAAGAATTCATGAACCTTAGCCTGGAGGTCCCAGATATTCCCGATGATATTCTTCTCTTCTATTTTCTCGATGGTTTGCAACCTTGGGCTAAAACGGAGTTGGAGAGACGAGGAGTCCAAGACCTTGCCACCGCAATTGCTCAAGCGGAGGCACTAGTCGACCATGCTAATAGGAAAGATTCGTTCAAGTCAAAAGATAAGAAGGTGAGCCATGAGAAAGGTGGGGGAGATAAGCCCGCCCAATCAAGGAATGATAATACACGTAAGCCACCAACCGGGAATAACAAGAGCATAAAAACTTCTTACAAGAATGATGGATGTTTCATATGTGATGGACCGCATAGAGCCCGAGATTGTCCAAAGAAAGCTAGCCTTCATGCTATGGAAGCTCAAAAGGCGGGTTGTCAGGATGAGGAGCGGTGCATAGGATCAATGCATATCCTCAACGCAATCAAGGCCAAGACGGAGATACCCAAGGTAGTGGCTAAAGGACTCCAATTCGTAGATATTAACATTTGTGGAGATCGGGTACGAGCTTTGGTGGATACGGGAGCAACTCATAACTTTATCTCCACCGATGAAGCCAAAAGGCTAGGACTTAAGGAAACAAAAGAGAGTGGCATGATGAAGACGGTGAACACGAGTGCCAGACCGATTAGTGGGGTGGCTAAAGACGTATATGTGAAGATTGGAGAATGGGAAGGAATGATTGATCTCTCAGTCGTGCCTATGGACGACTTCAAGTTGGTACTTGGGATGGAGTTCCTAGATAAGGTACGCGGTTTCCCTATGCCGTTTGCTAATTCACTGTGTATCTTGGATGGTGAGAAGACTTGTATGGTGTCAACCGAACGTGGAAGCAAGAGTGCATCCAAGTCACTTTCTGCCATGCAATTCAAGAAGGGGTACAACAAGAATGAGACATGCTATTTAGCGGTAGCAAAGCAAGAGACGATTGAAGATAAGGGAAAACTAGAGGTACCCAAGGAAATTGAGAAGGTCCTTGATGAGTTCAAGGATGTCATGCCCAAGGAGTTACCAAAGAAGTTACCACCTAGGAGGGAGGTTGACCATGTGATCGAGTTGGAGCCGGGATCAAAACCACCTTCCAAAGCCCCATACCGAATGCCACCACCCGAGTTGGAGGAGTTGCGAAGACAACTTAAGGAGTTGCTGGATGCGGGATACATCCGACCGTCAAAATCCCCGTATGGTGCTCCGGTGCTATTTCAAAGAAAGAAGGATGGGTCCTTGCGGATGTGTATAGATTACCGAGCACTCAACAAGGTAACTATCAAGAACAAATACCCAATCCCACTTATTGCTGATTTGTTCGATCAACTTGGGAAGGCGAGATACTTCTCCAAGTTAGACTTGAGATCGGGATATTATCAAGTCCGAATTGCCGAAGGAGATGAGGCTAAGACCACATGCGTGACGAGGTATGGCGCTTATGAATTCCTAGTCATGCCCTTTGGTTTAACCAATGCCCCTGCCACATTTTGTACTTTGATGAACAAATTATTCCACCCGTTCCTCGACAAGTTCGTCGTGGTGTACTTGGATGACATAGTCGTGTATAGCGACACCATGGAAGATCATGTGAGGCACTTGAAGCAAGTATTTCAAGTACTAAGGGACAACGAGTTGTATGTGAAGCTAGAGAAATGTTCATTCGGATTAGAGGAGGTGGATTTTCTTGGACATAGAATTAAAAATGGGAAGTTACTCATGGATGGGGCTAAGGTCAAGGCAATTCAAGAGTGGGAGGCACCAACGAAGGTGACTGATTTACGATCTTTCCTTGGTTTAGTAAACTACTATCGTCGTTTTATCAAGGGATACTCGGCGAAAGCGGCTCCATTGACAGAATTGTTAAAGAAGAATAAAGCTTGGTTGTGGGATGAGAAATGTCAAGCAGCATTCGAGGAGTTAAAAGGAGCTGTCATGGAAGAACCGGTGTTGAGACTTCCGGATGTGACCATTCCGTTCGAGTTACACACAGACGCATCGGACTTTGCTATTGGAGGAGTTCTAATGCAAGAAGGTCACCCAATCGCGTTCGAAAGCCGAAAACTTAACGAGGCGGAAAGGAAGTACACTGTGCAAGAGAAAGAGATGACAGCGATTATTCATTGTTTGAGGACATGGAGGCATTATCTTTTGGGATCAAGGTTCGTGATCAAGACGGATAATGTGGCAACGAGTTATTTTCAAACCCAAAAGAAGTTGAGTCCCAAACAAGCTCGTTGGCAAGACTTCTTAGCCGAATTTGACTATGTGTTGGAGTATAAGCCTGGGAAAGCCAATGTGGTAGCTGATGCCCTAAGTCGTAAGGCGGAGTTTGCAGCGATCACAAAACCACAATTCTTCCTTCAAGATCGTATAAAGGAGGGATTAGAGCATGATTCTATAGCCAAAAACCTTGTTGGATTGGCTCGAGATGGGAAAACGCGAAGGTTTTGGCTCAAGGGTGATCTATTATTCACCAAAGGAGACCGGTTATATGTGCCTAGGTGGGGTGATCTTAGACGGACAATCTTGAAGGAGTGTCATGATTCAAAGTGGGCTGGTCATCCAGGTATCAAGAGGACACTGGCATTAGTAGAAGGCACTTATTATTGGCCAAGGATGGAAGACGACGTAGAGACGTACGTGCGGACATGCCTAATATGCCAACAAGACAAGATAGAGCAACGCCAACCAGGAGGACTATTACAGCCGCTACCTACACCGAAAGGACCATGGGAGAGTGTTTCCATGGACTTCATTACTTGCTTACCCAATTCGGAAGGGTGTGGGAGTATTATAGTCGTGGTAGACCGGTTTTCTAAGTATGGTACCTTCATAGCCGCATCATCCGAAGTTACCGCGGATGAAACCGCAAAACTATTTTTCAAGAATGTGGTGAAGTATTGGGGGATACCACATGTGATAGTAAGTGATCGAGATCCGAGGTTCACAGGGCGTTTTTGGACAGAGTTGTTCAAGATCATGGGGACGGACTTGAATTTCTCCACGAGTTTTCATCCCCAAACGGACGGACAAACAGAAAGGGTGAATGCACTATTGGAGCTCTATCTTCGACACTATGTAAGTGCAAATCAACATGATTGGGCTAAGCTCCTTGATATTGCTCAGTTCTCTTATAACATGCAAAGGAGTGAGTCCACGGGGAAGAGTCCTTTTGAGTTGGTGACAGGACGCCAACCTTTGACCCCAAATGCTTTGGCCGCTTCATATGATGGAAGCAGCCCAGCCGCTTATAGAACGATGAAGGAGTGGCACGAACAAGCCGACTTGGCCCGAGCATCACTAGATAAGGCGGCCAAGAAAATGAAGAAATGGGCGGATGAGAAAAGGCGACATGTTGAGTTCAAAGTTGGGGACCAAGTGATGGTGAAGCTTTTACCTCAACAATTCAAAACATTTAGGAAGGTGCACAAAGGATTGATCCGGAGATATGAAGGCCCATTCCCAGTAATTGGACGTGTTGGGAACGTATCTTATCGAGTCCAACTACCGCCCAAGTTAAAGATTCATCCAGTCTTCCACGTAAGTTTTCTAAAACCTTATCATGGGGACAAGGAAGAACCAGAACGAGGAGTTTCCAAACGAGCACCAATGGCAGTTGCGACTTCGTTTGATCGTGAGGTGGAAGATATCTTGTTACATCGAACGGTACGAAGACGAGGTGTGCCGAGCTATAGAGAATACCTAGTTAAGTGGCGTAACTTACCCGATAGTGAAGCAAGCTGGGAGGCCGAAGACCTATTGTGGCAGTTCACAGACAAAATCAAGAAGTATCACGAGGATCACACGACGAGGACGTCGTGAGCTTAGGTGGGGGAGAATGTCACAATCCAACAATTTTATGGCCCAACCCACTAAGTTTATGGCCCAATATGTGAAAATCAAAGAAGGCCCAAGAACCTCATGGAAGTTCACTAGAACTTTCCCATGAGTTCTTCCATGGAATGGTATAGAATGTCCATGGAAATATCTAGATACATGAAGCTTCTAGTTCTTAGATCTTAGCCATCCATTGTATTTAATCCTAGCCATCCATTTTGTGATATGAGTAGTATAAATAGGGGTGGCCTCATTTGGCACACCACACCTCAAATCTCAAACATTCTCTCTTGTAAAGCATTCTCAAGCAATATAAGTATTTTCTTCAATTCCACTTGTTCTATAATATTTTCTCTTTTGGTTACTTGAATCGTTATAAGGTCCGAGTAAGGCTGACTTAGTAGAGACTAAGTGCCGCACGTGAGCTTATCGAGATAAGTCCGTGACAAATAAACCTAATATATTTGGATTTAGATATTTTGCTAATGATAAAATAATTATGTTTTTTTTTTTTTTGAACGACAAGCTTGCATCAGTCCGGACCGAAGTCTAGTCATCATTTGCACACACACACGCGTTCGGACAGGAAACCCGAACCAATTTTGTATAAAAACAAAGTATATACTGTACTTATGATCCCGATTGATTATTAAAGTTAAAAACAATTTTGTATGAAAGCCAGTCATTATTATTATTAATAAGTATATAAGCCCAACCGAAGGAACAATAACGTGGAACCCAGCTATTTTGTTTTTTAACTAATTTTTTTTGCCCAATTATTTGGGCCAACGGAGTGAGCATGGCCTCCATTCATACACAACAGTATTAATGTCATTAGACCACTATATATACATGTATTTTCAGCCCATTCTTTTACTTCTCGGGTGGTGGCGAACAATGCTGCTTGCGTTGCGGAGACGCCCGCCCGTAGGGCCCACCTTGCTTCCCGCTGGAAAGAACCACTAACTAGCTAGCCGGACTAGTCGGGGGCTTATCCGGAGACATACTAAAAACCACGCCTTTCGAACCAAACGCAACGGACGTTTTCCAAATCAAAAGAAAATAATCAATGGGTTGCGCCCGTGGACTGATTCCTTCTCCACGTGTTTGGAGTCGAAATATAGCCACATTAAATCCTTGTGTTGTTTATCTTTATTTGATCGTTTATATTTGTTATTATCCATTTATTGTTCGTGGGCGTTATGTTTGACGATAACACAATTACATATTCTTGTTAGGATCTACTACCGAGTTCCTAACAATAGTTAAACAATTCCAATTATGAACATTTTCTGTCTTCTTTCAAACATTTTTTGGGCCAAATTTCAAAGTTTCTTTTGGCTACTTGGTTAACTAGTAAGTCATTTTAGCTATCTTATAAAAAAAATGTCATATATGTTACAATCTAAATAACCATATACATATATTACTTAGCCGACAATATGGCTAACTTCCAACTCTAATTCTATTGATGTTCTGTCAACTCGAAACAGTGTCTTGATTCTTAAAATTATACTTTTATATCTTGCATATTATATATGCAAATGATTTCTATTTGCATAGTTGCAATTCGTTTGATACTTTGATTCTTCATCTATCGAAATCATCTTATACTAACGTTTCAATTTGTTCTTATTATTTTAGGAGGGATGCGGAACCAGTTGACCAAAAGAAGTACTTAGAATATTCTTCCAAACCCAAGTGTGTTCGACCTCTCATCGAGTACCAGGTGCTATTCGATAAACTCAAGAAAAAAAAAGGTTATTCAATAAATCAAAATTTGTTGTTAGTAAATGTATCTGCATGGACTTCAATATATAACATAGTCCTGTAGTTACTCAGATGCCTTGTACCTTTCCAAATTGTTGATTATTATTGTTTTATGTTTTTAAAGGAATAATGCATGTTACAGAAAATTCAAAATTTTATACGGTGTCAGCTATCTCTGATACATTTCGTAACTCTTACAAACGAAATCTAACTCAAAATTGGTTAAGCTGAATTACATTGGTCATTGTTTTAGATAAGTTTCTCATACTATCAAAATGTCTAATTCTTTTTTCTTTTTGTTTTAATTTTAGATAAGTTTTGTACATTGATGTAATTAGATTTTTTTTCCTAATAACAGTTGTCGTTAGTGTGCTGAAATGAGATGTAACGAGTTGTTACATTTGAATTATATATCACGGTTATAAGTTTTTATTATGCACGCTAACGACAACCCTTAGTTCAGTTACTACAAATATTTTATTAAATTATTTCAGCAATTATTATTATTATTATTATTATTATTATGATTATTAGTATTATTGTATTATTATTATTACTATTATTATATTATTATATTATACTATATTTAAGAGCCATGCGTTGCACGGCAGCTCTAAATCAAAGTAATCAAAATGGTTTTAAAATTGATAGCAAATTACGGTTCGATAAAATTACAATTTCGAAAACCTCCATTATTGAAATTCTCTGTGTTGAAACCAAATTTACAAATAAAATTGATATTCTAACCGTTATGAATGAATATACTTAGTATTGAACAATCAAGTGTTCATAATATACAATGTGAGTAAGTTTTTTGTATTTTCTTCAGGATATTTTCAAAAAATGAATATGCTAGTAAAAAACAACACTATGTGATTAGAATTTAGCTTTTGTATAAAGATTAGTATTACGAAAAACTTTTAACTTTCTGAACTATATGATACCTGGAAGCATTTCCATTGCACGGCAGCTAATTTCAAGTCATATATCAAATCATAGTTCTATGGAATGTCAGTGTCCGCAAACAAAGATCTAAACCACATGCACTAATTAACACAACACAAATACCACCATATCCAAAATATATCAAATTACCAAATTTTCCGAACCCTATTCAACAAAATACAGAATAGACAACAAAAAACACCACTATACACGTGAAATTACCTGGAAGCACCAAAAAATGTAGTATTGAGTAGAATATGAAAATACCTAAAAAAATGAACAAATAATATTGAAAAAATATCGCATCAACTTCAAACGCTATAACACAATTGAAAATTAAAGCTTTAAATTACCTAGAAGGGCCAAACCTGATAAAATTATGCAGAAACTCCACTGCAAAAAAAATTCACACAGGTGAACAACAAAATTAGAAAAATAACAAAGCAACTGACTGGAAAAAAAACCAAAATTAAACAGCACACTATACCGCAGGAGATGAGAGGTCAGTTGAAATCATAGGAAAAGCTACACGAAATCACACACAAACAGCAACAAATTAAAAAACGAAACCCCAAAAAATTGCCCTTTCGCCAAAAATTGAACAATTATCAGAACAGATTGAAAAATAATGACGCTATTAAAACCTTTGTTAGACTCCCTTTAGGGGATATTACGATGAGTGTCATTCCAACGTAGAAACAGGAGGCGACTGAAGAAGTGTACATGCTAACAATAGAACACAGACTAAATAGTGATGTATTTAATAATCACCCAAATACAGTTAAAAACAAATTATCCATATTTATAAAATACTAAGTTCATAAACATATACCAAGAGTATCATATAGAGATTTTTCATCAGTCCAATTAGCTGCCCTAGCTAACATCCTCTTTTGATGATTTCTTGATCCACCCATAATAAAGTTTACATCTTTTTAACATTTGATGAATCAATAGGTCGAGGCTTTGAACAATTTAGGTTCCTTATAGAATAATAAAGGTTAACATGTTTAACACATTACTTCTAAAGCATAACTCTCAACTCCAACCCACCCATGTAAATGAAAGAAATTACCACCTCTAATGCTAAAAATATTGCTAATAAACTAATCTGACAATGCAATACCAGATAAACTTCTACTTGTCTTTAGTGACTGAATACTCATAGAAAAATTTCTAACAGAGTATATATAATCATATGTTTATAAAATTTACAGGATTAGAAATTTTAGAAGTTACAATTACATTCACATTTAACAGGCATATAGCATAGATGACATGTTACTTGAATTAGAAAAAAAATATAGTGGATCACATGTGATAATGTCAGTCCAATTACCTAAAGAAATACACTTCAAGCGACTTTCGACCCAGTTCCATTTTAGCTATTTTATTGGATATCACTATTTAACTTATCACAAATAATAAGATAAAATTTCTGAAATGGTTCCTGTGGTTTGTACCAAAATACTGATTTAGTCCCCGGGGGTTTTTTTTTTGATGGGTTTCGTCCCTGTGGTATGCAAATGTTGCTGATTTCATCCCTCTGACTGACGGACGTCAAAAAAGTCCGTTAAATCTGATCACATGTCATGCACATGAGGGTATTTTAGTCAATGCAATATTGTTCTTTTTCTATTTTTCTTTATTCCAACATGAGGACTACCATTACTGCATAAAGTACAACCCAAATGTAAATATAACCCACTTTTTCACTATAACCAAAGGTGCGTTCCATATTGTTCCTCCCCTTTATTTTCACAGCAAGAATACAAATTGATTGAAGGATAAACCTAATTCTTCAATTCTTCATCTTTTTTAACCTACACTTATTCACCTACATATATCCCTAAAATCATAACATGAATGAACCTGTGGTTAACCACTCAAAAATTCACCACAAAATCATAGGAACGATGAAGGGAGGAAATAAATTAAACAACATAGCTGTGGTTCACCACCCACCTCGACCGTGACCATCCACCACCGAAAAATTGAAGGACCGACCGGATGTTCAATCAGAGTACACTTCAATCGAAAGGATCTCCAGATTTATCGAAAGGGACCACCGAATTTATCGAAGGGACCACCAGAATATAGAAGGGACCACCGGATTTATCGTTTTTAGATCCGGATCTTGTTCACCACTCACCAGATTCGAATAGAGGAGAAGACGATGTTGACGATTTGGTATGATTTTCACTGATTTTCAATGCTTTTTCAGATGTGGTTTCCAAATAATTAATTGTGCTTACATGGATTAATGTTTTTTAACGTTAATGAACAATATTGAAATGGCTTTGTAATTATAATGGTGTAAATGAAATAGTTTTTGCAACAGGTGGTAAAGTTGGAATGGGTTTGTATTGCAATGGGTTTGTGTGTATTTGAAGCTTGGAAGGAAGAACTAAATTGAACGGTTAAGTTGAATTGTGTTTGTGAAAACGGTGCCACATATCTATGAAATTGTAACAGAGCGTTTGAAAGGATTTAAGTAAATAGATTTTTGTTCTTTTTTCAAGGGAGTCAGAGATGAAGATAAAGATGAATGTGTTTTGTTTGTAGTAATTTTGATTTTGAGGAACACAATATATTATTTTAGGGTTTGGGTGGATCTAGTGATTTTAATTTGGCTTTAGTGTTTAGGGTTTTAAATGGTGTTGATTTGGAGAAGATGAAGATGGGTGATGAATTAAAAGATAAAATAAAAGAAAATAATTAATATGCCTAAAATACCCTCATGTGCATAGCATGTGATCTGTTTTAACGGGATTTTTTAACGACTGTTAGTGTGAGGGACTATTTCAGTTCGATTTGCATACCACAGGGACGAAATCCATCAAAAAAAAAACCCCATGGACTAAATCAGCATTTTGGTACAAACCACAGGAACCATTTCAGCAATTTTGTCAATAATAATGTATAACCCAAATCATACATTTATAAATAAATAGGTTAGGATTATGCCATCTACTTATACATGTACAAAAAAGGGCCAACCACATTAGAGTAGTAATTTTCCTGTCCAGCTGAAGTAAATAAATGTAGTTCAAAATACAATTACAAATTTTAACATACATACTATTAAGCCAATAACTAACCTCAGATGATAGGTGTCTTATCTGCATTTTAAATGCTGCTTCTTCAGAAGTGCAACTTCATCCGGTTAACTCAAGAATACAATAAACATATTTTTTTTATGTACAAAAAGGTAAACGAACACAAATCTTCTCACATCTTTTTCATTCATTGGAAGATTTGTAGCTTTCAAGCCTAAATGTATTATATAAATTGGTGCAGTCAGTACATTCCCCTTAAAATGTCAACTGCACCATCATTATTCTAATTCTTGAGAATGAAAGTTAGTTCACTAAAGGAGCTGAGATTTGTAGAAGCATTTACTTGTTTGCTATAGTTATATAGATGTATTTGTACACGTGTTCCTTTATGTCGGTTAAGGCCAATATGTAACCAATATTTGAAACATTTAGTTATTAACACGTACCTACTCGACAAAAGTTAAGCACTGTTTGATTTTACCACCAACTGCAATCTAGTTTAAGCTCAAGCCCATTTTGATATTGGCTTAGTAAATACATCGGGGCATGTCTTTTATGCTCTAGATAGATGATAGTTATATGCTAATCAAACTCATTGGTAACTATAATTTCAGACGTAAGTGTTTTTCAACTTCAACATAAATATGACGAAGAAACCTAAATACATCCAACGAAGCGTACATACAGTCATTTTCCTAACCCCGACGCAACTACTGAAAAACCAAATAAAAGCATAACAATTTGTGCATTGTTAAGCATTATAATACTGACAATTAACACTAACTGTGACGATCGCTCCAAATCCATATGGACGAACACGTCATTCATCGATTTCATTGCGAGGTATTTGACCTCTATATGATACGTTTTGTAAACATTGCATTCTTTTGAAAAGACACACCATAAATGAATATTTAAATCAAAGGTTTTCGACATCTGATGATTTCTACATATAGACAATCAACGTAAATAATAGTTTACAATAGTACTTCCGTTGACAATGCAGTCAAAATAAGATACATGGTGATGATTTGGTGAATGCAACGTTTCCTTGAAAAATATGCCATGTAAGACTCCATGCACATAGCTTGTCTAACATATAAGCAAACAGCGGAAGACTTCTAAGGAACCTGAGAATAAACATGCTAACAAGTGTCAACACAAAGGTTGGTGAGTTCATAGTTTTAATGTTTTGCATAATCTGTACATAAAGGTGGATCACAAGATTTCAGTTGTTTCATCCAGAAACGTTTATCAAAATATTCTACGAAATTGAGCACCCTGGTAACTAAACTTAACGTATATATAATTTGTACCCTTTGTATAATCATCTTAATAATACACGCAAACCAACGTGTACGCTTCTCAAATAGCATACGTCCGTTAAAAGGCTAGTGCTCTAGCTCGGACGGGGATATCAAGCCCTATGGATCCATATACTACTACTCGCGCCCACCAGTTCTTATAACTGACAGTTAACAGTTACCAAAGCTAAGGGATTTTCGGTTCAAACTCAGTGTAGAATTTAGTATGTACTTGTATCCATTGCATTTAAAATAAAGTGCATGTATTCTCAGCCCAAAAATATATATTGCAAAAGCAATTAAAAAGGGATCAATGAAACTCACCTTAGCAGCATATAAAGTCGTTCACCAAAATGTGATCGAAACTCGGATTACCAAATAACCGTAGATCTCAACCTAGAGAACATATGTTGGTCAATAAATGTCTATCAAGCTAGGTCAGGTCATAGTGTATAACAATCCTAATGCTCGAGATCGACATACAAAAGTTATCCAAAGTCATTTCAAAAAGTCAATTTTGACAATAATTCAACAAAACGAGACGTGCCTTATATATGGATTCATTTACTTGGCTGGTAATATTCAAAAATTCAATTTATCATTCTTACAACCAAGTTTCAAAAGCAATTTCAATCAATGTCAATCATAATTCAGTTGATCATATCTTTTAATTCGTTCACCGAAATTACGCGATTTCTAAATGAAAAGTTATTGATTTTTCGCCAGCTTTCCAAAAACATGCATATCATATACCTTTTATCAGTAATATATGTATTTACTTCGTGATTCATCATAACTGCTTAACGACAAAATTTAGCATACAAGCATGCATAAATATATATACTCGAGCACTAGACATGGATACACAATTAATGTATAAAAGATAAAATATGAGTGCTTACGTATCAATATTGAGATTCAATATTGTAGGAAAGTACGTAGACGCAACAGAGATGATAAACACTAGATTTGATTCACAAGTATACCCTCGAACATTACCCATAACCTCCTTGGCAATAACCCATAATTTCCTTAGCTCTATCCCGCTCAAAAACCCATTTTGAAGGTGACACGCTCATAACCTCGTCGTAGTATTTTAGGTATATATACTACTAATAATAATATTATAATAAGATTAATAATAATAATATTAATCTTAATAATAATAATAATAATAATAATAATAATAATAATAATAATAATGATAATAATATAAAAAAATAATAATATGGAGGAATGAATCGAGCTTTTATAGTATGTGGCCTGCTACAGTACCTCATGCGATCGCATGAGTTTTCAGTGTTTTTGCCATGCGATCGCATGGCCGCCTTATCCGTTTTTGTTTGCTAGTTCGACATCAAATAGTATTCACTGTAGTAAATAGTGTTTACTGTAGCAAATCTCTGTAGCAAAGTCGTTTTCACTGTAGCAAAATACGGTTTCACTGTGTAACGACCCGTCAAAATCGCTATTGACGCGGCACGTTAATCATTGATTCTACAGTGAGGTTTTGACCTCTATATGATACGTTTTGATAAAATATTGCATTCATTAAAATAAGTGACTTTCTAAACATAGAAAGTTATAAACATGTGAGCGAGTGCTTAGGTATAAGCAAAACCCCGAAATACATAAGTCTTTAATTTACAGATTGACATCACAGTCCAATTATTTATTACACAACACAGTTTTATTTTGAATGCAATAAACTTTGTACAAAGCATGAGAGACTCCATGCAGGCAACAAGCACATCACAGCGGAAGCATTCTAAGGACCTAAGAATAAAACATGCTAAAAAGTCAACACGAATGTTGGTGAGTTATAGGTTTAATTGCTCGAGTCATAAACATATATAAAGATAGACCACAAGATTTCATCAAAAGTTTATCAATAGATTCTACGTAACAGAGCACCCTGGTAACTAAACTTAAAGCTATAGTGATAATTACCCCATTCGTTTTAATACACGCAAACCAACGTGTCTTAAACTCAAATAACATACGTCCGTGTAACAACCCAAACCAACCCGCGAACAAACCACGTGAAAATACAAAATAAAAAAAAAAAATTGCTGAACTGCCACCTGGCGCGGCGCGCCAAACCTGACTGTCCGGAAAGTCTTTAAATGCGAAAATGTTTGACTAGTTCCCGACGTATTTAGACAAAACGCTTTTAACCGCATGTTCAATATATAAAAACTAGCGCGTTCCATTAATAAAATTATGGTTACGAAGCGGGGCCCACATCGACCCAAATTACCCTTTAAGTATCAAAATACAATTTTCGACCATAAGACTTTTAATACAAAACAAAGCCGAGCATGGCGATTGGGGATACGCTACCCAATCCTAATAAATCCAAAAGCAAGCCTTCTACGCAAACTATGCAAGTCCTCTAATCCTCGCGCTTACCCGAGCCACCATCCGCATGCAATCTATAAAAAGAGTCAACAACGAGAGGGTAAGCTAACGCTTAGTGAATGATAATATACTACATACATATATATGTATAAAATGGACACGCCACAAAATAACAAATACCGCATACCGAGGCATCCATATATAAAGCATTACACTAAGCATACCGTACGATCTCTAAGCAACGAGCTAAAGATACAACAACAATATAAGTTCACCAACGACGATGTGAACTACGCCAAATAGCTACACCCGGAGGGTTAGCTACAACACAACAATACATTAATATATAACAATATAAACGAACAAGGTTAACGCCTTAACCCAATACCGAGAACCAAATACCACAATGAAGATTGGCCGAACTACACGAGCCTTAGTAATCCGAAACCACACGAGATTACTATCTTCACAACATCGAGGTTGGCCGAACTACACGAGCCTTAGTAATCCGAAACCACACGAGATTACTACCTCAATAAGATGACCGAACTACGCGAGTCACCATGAATCCGAACTACACGAGATTCATTTTGATAAGATGACCTAACTACACGAGTCACCATGAATCCGAACTACACGAGATTCATTTTAATAAGATGACCGAACTACACGCGTCATCGTGAATCCGAAACCACGCGCGATTCACATCTCCAACTCAAACCCACGGTCACGGGATTATAAAATCCACCACATCGGGGCTACAACATCCAAATCACAATCACGTGTGATAATGTACACACGAACGTGTACTTCGCCAAAGATGGTCAACCAAACGCACAACCGTGCCAATTGGACTTATACAAAAGTCCATCAAGTCCACCTACATGTGAAGTGAGCTCTATAGCCGAGAATCACTCCACCCGACCCGCACCCATCCTACACATACATATGTACATAGGATAATATCACTCACCTTGAAGTCTTGAAGAGTGCTTCCAAGTAATCCGCAACTCGCCAATGGAAAGTACCTATTCCATTATCACAATTACAACAATACGCTTAGAGTGGATTTACAAATCAACCCAATTCGTCACTTAGTGCAATTTCGACCCAAATGCACTTCCAAGCACAAACCGTGCCCAAAACTAACCAATAATCACTAACACAAGTGAGAATGGTCCTAATACGCCAATTAAACCTGAACTCAAGTGTTAAACACGTGTCATACCCATTTTGACACTTAAACCCTAATTTTGACCCATAAGGTCAAAATCTCACCATTTACAAGTTTTGACACCAAAACACATTTAACTTGGTTTTATACTTCAACTTAATCCATTTCAAGTTTATAAACCTCATTAAATCGCCAAATGGGTCATAATCACCACCAAACCCCAATTTGACCCAAAGTCACAATTAGTCAACCATAATACCCTAAATGGGTTCCAATACCTCAATAATCACTATACCTAGTGATTAAACTCCAAACCAAAGCCTAATCAAGGCCAAATCGTCATCCAACCCAAAACCCGCCAAGTGACAAGAATAACTAGTCACCATAAACCCATTTCATCACCTAAAAGGGTTACACAACAATTTAACTCAAAACCCTAACTTGAATAACAAATCCAATAAATGAAATTCGGAGTTTGAGCTTACCAATACTACCACAACGTAGCTAGGAACGAAAGGAACAACTTTAGAACTCGAGCTTTTGATCCAAACGGCCTCCTTCTTCTCCAAAACCCCAAATCTCTCTCTAGAATCTCTCTCTCTCTCTCTCTCTCTCTCTAAGAATGGATGAAGATGATGAGTGGATGTGAATGGGATCCAAAACTGATCCAAACTAGCTCATAAGCCTCACAAATCCGGCCCCATGTGATTTTACCCTTTTACCCCTCATTAAAGCAATTAAAAATAAAGAGGGTTCTGTCAGCAGCAATCGGCGCGGCGCGCCCCAACCCTGCGCGGCGCGCAACACAGCTGAACCAGATTCCTTTGCATATTAATTCCATATAAATATTAAACGAAGCCCGTTCTCGTATGTCTTTTATAAACAAGTATACAAAATAAATATTCGGGTCTTACAACTCTCCCCCACTTAAACTCGATCACGTCCTTGTGATCCTCGTCACTTAACCAAACGGACCCCACTTACGGTCCTAAACATAAGTTCCAACCCGACTTTACTAGGCAACTATTCTCATTGAAGCACCTTTAACACTAAAATCGTCATCCGCGATTTTCTCAAATCCACAATCCGAGCACTAAAACCATGCTCCTTCCCTAACATCGGGAAAACTCAACCAATCTCGTACCGAGATATAAATCCCTTAGCGTACTATTACCGAGTACAACGCTAAAAGCACCCAAGTCCCAACCTAAGGTCAACAACCTGAACCGATGAAGACCGATCCAAACGAATCCTTACGGATAGCACCAATCACAATACATCCTTTGTAGTGCGCAATACGACCAATACGCAACTACCGTAACATATAATCCAACGGCTAGAACCGATAGCGCCCAACCGACTATGGCAACGCTAAACCCAAAGGTGTACAAAATCGACTCTAGTCACACCCGTAACAACATGTGAGCGAAACACGGCTATCGCATCACTAATCACACAACATGGTCCTCACGACCCCACCATCGGTGTATCAAACAACCGATAGATCAAACAACACGGTCCTCACGACCCCACCATTGGTGTATAAAACAACCAATAGATCAAACATCCCGGTCCTTACGACCCCACCATCGGTGTATAAAACAACCGACGGATCACACAACATACGAAGGCTGGCCGAAAACACACGCGCCTTAGTGAATCCGAACTACACGCGACTCACTACCTTCACCACAACAACAATCGGGAATGGCCGAACTACACGCGCCATAGTGAATCCGAACTACACGAGAGTCACTATCCCGGAGGAATGACCGAACTACACGAGTCATTTGTGAATCCGAACTACACGAGATTCACTTCCACAACATCGAGGTTGGCCGAACTACACGAGCCTTAGTAATCCGAAACCACACGAGATTACTACCTCAATAAGATGACCGAACTACACGAGTCACCATGAATCCGAACTACACGAGATTCATTCCAATAAGATGACCGAACTACACGCGTCATCGTGAATCCGAAACCACACGCGATTCACAACCATGATGAAGTCAGCGGACCCGAAGATCATGCTTCACCAATCTCAACACCGGATGAAGTCAGCGGACCCGAAGATCATGCTTCACCGATCTCAACACCACGATGAAGTCAGCGGACCCGAAGATCATGCTCCACCGATCAACCATACCATAATGAAGTCAGCGGACCCTAAAGATCATGCTTCATTAATCATCAACACCACGATGAAGTCAGCGGACCCGAAGATCATGCTTCATCGATCACATACGCACTTTCGGCCTCAAACAACGAGTAATGCAACATCGCGCTCTGCTACACTATAGTGAACCCTAGCGGAACACTAACCATCCATAATCAAGCAAGAACCACCTATACCAAACATAGGTACCAAACAATAATTCTCCACAAGAGAACCCGACACACACCTCCCTTAACCGGAGGATTTCACCTTGCTCGTCAAACACGTCCATTATCTCTCAACGAGATTTACCACGTTACCACCTCGGTGATGATTCAAATCCAAACCATAAGTACAATTTATCCGAAATTGTACTCTACCACAAATCGACCCAACCAGGTCTCGACAACATTTTCCGGATCTACCAATAGCATCATCCGAAATCTCACACTAAAACTTCCTCGTGCGGGAGTGTAACTCCCCCACTTAGAATTACGTTCCATAACCGCATCTCGTACACTCGTACAATGCTACCAAAGGTAGACTTTACCAATAATTGGGTTCGCACGACCCATTACCACATCTTGCTCCAACCTTGAGCACACGAAGGATTTTAACCAACCCTTAAACACTTTGAACGAAAAGTGTACCGCAACACAATCGGAGTCGAACACCACGCTAGTAGGTATAAAAGAGGCACCTAATGTCGCGTCATAAAGACTCCATTACCAACACCCATCGAGATTTAAAACACTCGATCTCAAGGGTTCCAACCAACCGACGAACCTCATGATTCGTCACTTCAACATCAAAGCGAACACGCGCTTAACAACCAAACACCAAAACCATTTCCGTGGCTTGGTAGAAACGTTTCCCAAATACTAAGGAATGCTTGGTTACGCCAAGTCTTACGCCCTTCGCCCGTCAATCAAACATCAACACAGGGTACTTCCATTAGGAACGTCACCCGTAGCATAACATGCACAACAAAGGCACGCAGCTCAAACTCAAACGGCATTTAATAAATAATCAAAAGACATATTTATCAAAATTAAACGTACCTTAACGTCTCCTGGCCGCACCCGTCCCCGCTAACTTGGGACATTCCGACTTACGATGTCCTTCTTTTTGGCAATTGAAGCACACCATACCATCACCCTTTGGTACCGAACATTCCCAAGACTTGTGACCCCTCACGCCACAATTGTAACATCTAGCCGCACTAGAATCCGACATACCCGTTCGCGTACCACCCGTGCTCACACTCGGACCCTTAGCCCTCTTACTCGGAGCACCATAAGAAACGACCCTTCGCTCACTTGAAGGTTCACCCTTTTTCGATCGTGAATACGACTCGAAACCTCTAGCCAAGTCGAATAATTCCGAAAACGATTTCGCTTGACCCCGGCTAATTTTACTTTTCAAGTCATCATTCAAGGTCCGATAGAAATCTCCCATCAACAAACGATCATTCCCCAAATACTCCGGACAAAAACGAGCCTTCGCCATAAAGGTCGTCTTGAGAGTACTCAAATCCATAGATCCTTGTCGCAAATTTCGCAACTCATTACGCAATTCCCACAAATCGGCCGAAGTCCGGAACTCCTCGAAGAATTCCTCCTTAAAGTCGTCCCACGATAAAGCCATAAACGTCTCGCCACCGACAAGATCAATCTTACCATCCAACCAATCCCTTGCCCTACCCCGCAACAAACTCGTAGCGAGTCTCGTCTTTCTCTCAGGAGGGCAATCAATAGTACGGAAACACCCTTCGACGTCCGAAATCCAAGTTGTGCTTATCAAAGGATCCGGTTTCCCGTTATACATCGGGGGTTTAGTCCTCATGAAGCTCTTAAGATAACGCTCCATTTCACCACTACTTTGAAGTTCGGAATACCTCCTTTCCATTCTTTCTCCTAACGCACCCATTTGCTCCGCAACGGCGGTCGCAACTCTAGTATTAAACTCCTCGTCATTCGTCTCGATCTCGTTTCGCGTCGCCATTCTAAAGAATGCAAAACGATTAGTCCACGAACGTGTAAAACCGTACGCACGACACAGCCCCATCTTGCTAAACACTCATCGTACATCACTTGTTAGACACGATTTGCACCCGTAATAAGGTTTGCAAGTTCTTATTACGCACACATGCTGCATCGACTCGTTAGTACAACGACCGTCTCGCTCGATGATATACACAAACACAACCAAAATTCTACGCGGTACAAACACACGCGAGAATTATTATCACAACACAACAACATATTAATAATATCCGCATTACTAATATAAACGTTAGTCAACCTATAGCCAAGGCACTAACCAACCCATTCCGACCCGTAATCCTACAAGTCCCGCAACAATTTAAGCACACACAAGTCTAAGTCTAGGCACCTATCTCAAGTCACCTAAATCCCTTAGACCATGCTCTGATACCACTTGTAACAACCCAAACCAACTCGTGAACAAACCACGTGAAAATACAAAATAAAAAAAAAAAAATTGCTGAACTGCCACCTGGCGCGGCGCGCCATATAGGCCGCGCGGCGCGCCAAACCTGACTGTCCGGAAAGTCTTTAAATGCGAAAATGTTTGACTAGTTCCCGACGTATTTAGACAAAACGCTTTTAACCGCATGTTCAATATATAAAAACTAGCGCGTTCCATTAATAAAATTATGTTTACGAAGCGGGGCCCACATCGACCCAAATTACCCTTTAAGTATCAAAATACAATTTTCGACCATAAGACTTTTAATACAAAACAAAGCCGAGCATGGCGATTGGGGATACGCTACCCAATCCTAATAAATCCAAAAGCAAGCCTTCTACGCAAACTATGCAAGTCCTCTAATCCTCGCGCTTACCCGAGCCACCATCCGCATGCAATCTATAAAAAGAGTCAACAACGAGAGGGTAAGCTAACGCTTAGTGAATGATAATATACTACATACATATATATGTATAAAATGGACACGCCACAAAATAACAAATACCGCATACCGAGGCATCCATATATAAAGCATTACACTAAGCATACCGTACGATCTCTAAGCAACGAGCTAAAGATACAACAACAATATAAGTTCACCAACGACGATGTGAACTACGCCAAATAGCTACACCCGGAGGGTTAGCTACAACACAACAATACATTAATATATAACAATATAAACGAACAAGGTTAACGCCTTAACCCAATACCGAGAACCAAATACCACAATGAAGATTGGCCGAACTACACGAGCCTTAGTAATCCGAAACCACACGAGATTACTATCTTCACAACATCGAGGTTGGCCGAACTACACGAGCCTTAGTAATCCGAAACCACACGAGATTACTACCTCAATAAGATGACCGAACTACGCGAGTCACCATGAATCCGAACTACACGAGATTCATTTTGATAAGATGACCGAACTACACGAGTCACCATGAATCCGAACTACACGAGATTCATTTTAATAAGATGACCGAACTACACGCGTCATCGTGAATCCGAAACCACACGCGATTCACATCTCTAACTCAAACCCACGGTCACGGGATTATAAAATCCACCACATCGGGGCTACAACATCCAAATCACAATCACGTGTGATAATGTACACACGAACGTGTACTTCGCCAAAGATGGTCAACCAAACGCACAACCGTGCCAATTGGACTTATACAAAAGTCCATCAAGTCCACCTACATGTGAAGTGAGCTCTATAGCCGAGAATCACTCCACCCGACCCGCACCCATCCTACACATACATATGTACATAGGATAATATCACTCACCTTGAAGTCTTGAAGAGTGCTTCCAAGTAATCCGCAACTCGCCAATGGAAAGTACCTATTCCATTATCACAATTACAACAATACGCTTAGAGTGGATTTACAAATCAACCCAATTCGTCACTTAGTGCAATTTCGACCCAAATGCACTTCCAAGCACAAACCGTGCCCAAAACTAACCAATAATCACTAACACAAGTGAGAATGGTCCTAATACGCCAATTAAACCTGAACTCAAGTGTTAAACACGTGTCATACCCATTTTGACACTTAAACCCTAATTTTGACCCATAAGGTCAAAATCTCACCATTTACAAGTTTTGACACCAAAACACATTTAACTTGGTTTTATACTTCAACTTAATCCATTTCAAGTTTATAAACCTCATTAAATCGCCAAATGGGTCATAATCACCACCAAACCCCAATTTGACCCAAAGTCACAATTAGTCAACCATAATACCCTAAATGGGTTTCAATACCTCAATAATCACTATACCTAGTGATTAAACTCCAAACCAAAGCCTAATCAAGGCCAAATCGTCATCCAACCCAAAACCCGCCAAGTGACAAGAATAACTAGTCACCATAAACCCATTTCATCACCTAAAAGGGTTACACAACAATTTAACTCAAAACCCTAACTTGAATAACAAATCCAATAAATGAAATTCGGAGTTTGAGCTTACCAATACTACCACAACGTAGCTAGGAACGAAAGGAACAACTTTAGAACTCGAGCTTTTGATCCAAACGGCCTCCTTCTTCTCCAAAAACCCAAATCTCTCTCTAGAATCTCTCTCTCTCTCTCTCTCTCTCTCTCTCTAAGAATGGATGAAGATGATGAGTGGATGTGAATGGGATCCAAAACTGATCCAAACTAGCTCATAAGCCTCACAAATCCGGCCCCATGTGATTTTACCCTTTTACCCCTCATTAAAGCAATTAAAAATAAAGAGGGTTCTGTCAGCAGCAATCGGCGCGGCGCGCCCCAACCCTGCGCGGCGCGCAACACAGCTGAACCAGATTCCTTTGCATATTAATTCCATATAAATATTAAACGAAGCCCGTTCTCGTATGTCTTTTATAAACAAGTATACAAAATAAATATTCGGGTCTTACAGTCCGTTAAAAGGCTAGCGCTCTAGCTCGGACGGGGATGTCAAACCCTATGGATCCATATACAATTATTCGCGCCCACCATTCCATATCCTATGTACTGGCAGCTACAAGTTACCAAAGCTAAGGGATTTTTGGTTTAACTCAGTGTAGAATTTAGTATGTACTTGTGTCTTATCGCGTTTAAAATAAATTGCATGTATTCTCAGCCCAAAAATATTTAAAGTATTTAAAAAGGGAGACTATAAACTCACAGTTCAATATTGAGACTCAATATTGTAGGCAAATTGCGTAAACGTAATGATGGTAGACGACTGTATGGTAGGCCTTGGATTCAAGAACAATACCTGATAAGGCTAAAAAGGAACATATATTTTATAGCAATATCCCTCCTAAATAATAGGTTTTCATATGTAATTGTATTATATTTTCATTGTAATTGTTTAAATAAATAAGTGCGAAGACAAAAGGAGAAAATGAAGATTTGAAGACACAAATGTCCAAAAAGCTCAAATGTACAAAATACAATTCAAAAGGTTCAATTTATTGATGAGAAACGTCTCAAAATGACAAGAGTACAAGTTACAAAATGCAAAGTACAAGATATTAAATTGTACGCAAGGACGTTCGAAAATCCAGAACCGGGACATGAGTCAACTATCAACGCCCGGGACATGAGTCAACTCTCAACGCTCGACGCAACGGTGTAAAAATTACGAGTCAACTATGCACAAGAATAAAATATAATATTTAAATAATTCATAATAAGAATAATATTAAATAATAAAAAGTTATTAATTGAGCATAGTTCAGGGGTCGTAAATGAAAATTCAATTTCTAATTTCGCCTATAAAAGGCTATGTAACGATCAATTGAAATATACATTTTTCTATCCCTTTTTCTATCCTAAAAATCTATTATCAATATCAATATCTAAAAATCTCTATCATAATGTTAATGTAATAAGATATAACAATAATCTTAATTTTAATTTTAAATTATGATAATAATAAGATTTATGATAGAGATCGTTTGAGTGTGTAAGTCGAAATTCTGTCCGTGTAACGCTACGCTATTTTTAATCATTGTAAGTTATGTTCAACCTTTTTATATTAATGTCTCGTAGCTAAGTTATTATTATGCTTATTTAAAACGAAGTAATCATGATGTTGGGCTAATTACTAAAATTGGGTAATTGGGCTTTGTACCATAATTAAGGTTTGGGCAAAAGACCGACACTTGTGGAAATTGGACTATTGACTATTAATAGATGGGGGGTATTGTCTAATTGAGTGACAACTCATTGGAGTCTGTCGAACCTATCTTCAAATTAATTATCCTAATAATTAATAATGATTATGGTTGTCCTATTTAGTGACGTTCATATGGAATCTATTATAATCATTTAATTAATTATTCGGGTTGGGTAATTGATTATTCAAACTGATCAAGTGGGTAAATTAATATTCATATCTAATCAAAACAGGAGTAGATTACATACAGTGATAACTAGTGTAATTGTTGACAGAAGTGATAACTGCGTCACAGTTTAAATCCTTAATTAGTTGGAATATTTGACTTCGGGTATAAGGGTAATTTGACGAGGACACTCGCACTTTATATTTATGACCGATGGACTATTATGGATAAAAACCAGATAGGTATCAAATAAACCATGACAAAGGACAATTAACCCGAGTAACAATTAATTAAAATCAAAACGTCAAACATCATGATTACGGAAGTTTAAATAAGCATAATCCTTTTATTTCATATTCTATCGCAATTTTATTTATTGTTATTTTATTTATCGTCATTTATTTATTTTACGCACTTTAATTATTGTCATTTATCTTTACGCTTAGAAATATAAAATCGACAAACCGGTCATTAAACGGTAAAAACTCCCCTTTTATAATAATATTACTACTTATATAATTATATATATTTTGTATAAATATAGTTAAAAATATAGTAAGTATCACCAGCTCCCTGTGGAACGAACCGGACTTACTAAAAACTACACTACTCTACGATTAGGTACACTGTCTATAGTGTTGTAGCAAGGTTTAGGTATATCCCATCCGTAAATAAATAAAACTTGTGTCATATTTTGTAGTATTTTGTATTAAAAATAATACTATTTCGTACCCTCACGCTACATCATCAAGTTTTTGGCGCCGCTGCCGGGGAGCGCTAAAACGCTATATTTTTAATTATAATAATATTGAAATAAAATATAATAATATAATAATATTGAAATAGAATATAATAATATAATAATATTGAAATAGAATATAATAATATAATAATATTTTAGAATATATTTTGAATCGTAAAAGTTTTAAAAAGTCGTATTTATTAAATACTTCAGGGGTATATTATGTAAATTGTAATTAATAATTTCTATCATGTCGCTTTCATGTGAATAGTAAATTAATTAATTTCTTTTCATTTACTATTCATGAATAGTAAATGAATTAAAAAAAAGTTTTGAAAAAAAATAATAATTATAAAAAAAGTATTAATTTGTAAAAAAAAAATTCGTTTTTTTTTAAAAAAAAAAAAAATTGTAAAAAAAACGTTTTTTTTTAAGAAAAAAAAAATTCGTTTTTAAAAAAAAAAAAAATTAAAAAAAAAAAATTGTAAAAAAAAAAACGTTTTTTTTTAAGAAAAAAAAATTCGTTTTTAAAAAAAAAAAAAAAATTTTAAAAAAAAAAAATTTTTTTTTTAAAAATATAATAAATTATAATTTTTTTTTAAGTTTTATTACCTTTATATTTTTAGACTATAGTTACAATTTTTAGTATTAAGTTTAGTTTTGCCATAGTTATTTTTATTTCTAGAATTTTTAGGCTTTGCCGTAAAATCCCTTAAGTGCTTATTCCTTAGACTAAGATTTAGGTGCTTTAGAATTTTGCGACGCCGTTTTTCGCGCTACTTTCTTATTTTTATTTTTCGACGCCTATTTTTCGACCTTTTATTTTTCGACATTTTTCGACGCGCAATCTATTTCTTTCTTATTTCTCGCCATTCTAGTTTTTAGGACTTAGAATTTTTTCTACTTCTTCTCTAAATTTCTTAAAATTACGAAAATTTATTTTAAGTGGTTAAATTGATAGACATCAAAATTTTCTGGTTCGTAGTAATAGTTGGATTTGTACGTGGACCGGGTTATTGGAGCCAAACAGTACTCAATTATATTGAGACCAAACGAATCCTGCCCCTCTGCTGCATCTTTTGGCTATTCGAAACGTGGGCAAAATCAGAAAAGTCTATTGATTGGATAACTTATTATAATTTTTCTTTCTTTTTAAAAACTAATAGGATATTCAGTGAATGCACCGAGCAAGACGTTCACCACCTTTTGTACGTTCACCACCTGTAACTAGATCAAGACATTTAGCAAATATAACCGCCGTTGATTTTTCTTTAGAATCGTCATCCAGTCGACCAAGTACTTCAGTTCAAATTTCCGATAATCCATTTTTTGAACCCAACCTCACAATTGAGAATCCAGAGAATATTCAGGAACGGTTCGTAGATCCTGAACCACTAAACTTTCCTCCGGAGCCACCAATCATTCAAACAGAGATTGTTGAGGAACGAACCATTAAATCAGAATCATCTAGTGATACCGATTCAACGAATTCAATTATGGAAGTAACGGAACCTCTAAGTATGGAAGATCGAATGAGAGCCACACGCACGGGCCAAGGTCACGCCATTATTAAGCCAGAAGTTAATGCGCCAGATTATGAAATCAAAGGACAAATTCTACACATGGTAACTAACCAAAGCCAATTCAGTGGTGCACCGAATGAAGATCCTAACGAACACCTTCGTACGTTTAAAAGAATTTGTACACTATTCAAAATCCGAGAAGTGGAAGATGAGCAGATCTATCTCATGTTGTTTCCCTGGACTTTAAAGGGAGAAGCCAAAGATTGGTTAGAATCGTTACCTGAAGGGGCGATTGACACATGGGATGTTTTAGTTGAAAAATTTCTTAAACAATTCTTTCCGGCATCTAAAGCCGTGAGACTTCAAGGAGAAATTGTTACGTTCGCGCAAAAGCCAAATGAAACATTATATGAGGCGTGGACAAGATTCGGAAGGATGTTGAGAGGATGTCCTCAACACGGTTTAGATACTTACCAAATAGTACAAATATTCTACCAAGGTGTCAACGTTGCTACACGAAAAGACATCGACATAACAGCTGGTGGTTCCATTATGAAGAAAACCGCAACTGAAGCTTACAAAATTATTGATAACACAGCCTCCCACTCGCATGAGTGGCACCAAGAAAAAGATATTTTTCGTTCATCTAAAGTGGCTAGAGCCGATTCTAGCCATGACTTTGATTCCGTTTCAGCAAAAATAGATGCTTTCGAAAGACGAATGGAAAAGATGAATAAAGATATTCACGCAATACGAATCAGTTGTGAGCTATGCGGTGGACCACACTTATTGAAAGATTGTCACATTGAACCAACATTGGAACAACGAGAGAATATTTCCTATATGAACCAAAGGCCTGGAAATAATTATCAAAATAATTATCAACCGCCAAAGCTAAACTTCAATCGAAATCAAAACATTCTTTACAATCCAAAAGGACCCGAAAATAACTGGTATAACCAACAAGGTCCGAATAACCAACCAACTCAAAACAACACTTTCAATCAACAAAGACTTGGCTTGTATAAACCACAACAACAAATCGAAGAGAAAAAGTCAAATATGGAAGACGTGGTATTCAAGCTAGTTGAATCTCAAACACAATTTATTGAAACTCAAACCCAAACGAACGAGAGGTTTGATCAGTCATTAAGAACTCAACAAGCTTCCATTTTGAATCTAGAAAAACACGTAGGTACTCTTGCTAGCATGATGAGTGAGAGGGAACAAGGAAAGCTACCGAGTAATACTGAAGTAAATCCTCGGAATGAGAATGTTAATATGGTTTCAACAAATTCTAAAAAACCAGCATCAGAAGATGGGAAGGTTTTAGATGTAAGTAAAAATGAAGAAGTTACACCACCACCACCACCCGAGTATGTAAAGCCAGTGGTGGCACCATACAAACCACCCATCCCGTTTCCAAGAAAAGGAGTTGAGTATGAGCAAGTGATAGGTAATAAAGATTGTGATACCTCTGGAAAGAAGAAGAAGAAAAAGAATAAGAAAGTACAAGAAACAAAAGCCGTAGAAGTAAACCCGGTGAAGACAGTTCCACCAAAACCTCCTCCTAGGATAGGTGATCCGGGTGAATTTATTGTTCCTTGTCTACTTAGTGATTGTGTCATGTATGATGCACTAGCAGATTTAGGTGCAAGTGTAAGTGTTATGCCTCTTTCATTATATAAGAGATTAGGAGTAGGTAAGTTAAGTCCAACGGATATGAGTGTTCGACTCTTTGATCAAACCATTAAACACCCAGTTGGAATTGTTGACAACCTACCCGTTCAAGTAGGCAATTTAACCTTTCTAGTCGAATTCATTGTCATTAACATAGAAGAGGACCCAAACATTCCTTTAATTTTAGGTCGACCATTCTTAGCGTCCACCAAGGCGTTATTTGATGTAGGAAATGGAAGAATGACACTTAAAAGTGGTAACAAATCAATCACCTTTATGATTCGAAAGTCTAAATCTCCACCAACCAAAACCGTTGAACCAATAAAAACGATTGGTAAGAACCATGTTGTTTTACCAACTCCAACGGTAGTGCTTAATAATAATAAAACGCCTAAGTGTGGGGAAAATGAAGTAACACCTAATGACGACCCAATAACAAATAACCCCGTTGTTGATACGAAATTAAATGATCCCGTTATTAACAGTTCAATGAAGAAACTTTATAAACGGGCTATTGATGCTAGAAGTAAGGGGAACTTTAAGTTATGTAACCGGTTAATATCCAATCTGTCGCCTAAAGAAAAGGCGAAACTAGTTGAATTTTGGGATATTACGGAAGAAGTCGGGCACTGGCTTAAAGAAAAAGTCACAGATAGGCAAGTTGATTATGGACCAAAAGAAATTGACGATGAAGTTAATCACAATTTCGACACCACAGCTACCTAAGTGTGGGGAGATTCAAATGTTCTAAGAAAATGTTATCTAGAGTTAGTTGTTCTGTTCTCGTGTAGTTCCGAGAATGGAATCCGATTGGTCTTTTCCGCTAGCAGACACTAAAGAACTAGTTTTCTCCCCCCATTCTGAATTTTTTTTTTTTTTTTTAGGTTTTATATGAAATTAATATGCTTTTAAGTTTTGTGTGATATTTAAAAACAAAATTTACTTTAATTCATTAAGTTGAAAAAATGATTTCTAGAATTCGTCGTGAGTTGAAGACTAGGTCATTAAGCCGAAATTGCTTTACCCGAGGGTGGGACGGCAAATTTTGTTATCATTATTTTTAATTTTATTGATCTAAAGTATGCCAAAAAGATATTAGACTTTATAAATTTTTGAACGTAGGGTAATATACTCAACTTCAAAAATATGTATATATATGTTTGTATTTTATATTATGTACAAAACAGGGTAGAACAACGCACTTTCAAAGACTAACATTAAGTTCAGCAATAGCTACTGATTTTGACGACAAGAAGCAAAATATCAAATGTGATGTAAAATAATATGCTTACAAACTGGGTATTTTTTCACTTTTCTACACTAATCACCCTCATGAATTTATAATTATAGTCTGATTTCATGCAAATGAGGGCATTGCATGATCTCAAGTGTGGGGAAGGGTTATAAATTCTCTCGGGTTTGCACTTAGTTTATTTGCCAAATTTTGTGAAAATTTGAAAAATTTTCAACTAAATGAATTTAAAATCATGTTTATACATATTTATGAACGATGAAAACTAGGTGTTAATACCGAAATTATCGTTACCTCAAAAAGGACATAAATTGAGAAACAACTTAAAACGCTTGAATTCATTTAAAATGGAATAAAGGAGAATAAAAAGGCAAAGAAAGAAACTAAGTGTGGGGAGAATGTACCAAGTTATTCAATTAAAAACTATCTATCACATATTTTTGTACAAGATTATTGCAGGTACTTTTGCTTTGGACGATACTAATCAGTTTTACCCGGTTTACTGTAATACATTTGAAAGAAAGATGGATCTACACGATGAATCAATTCCATCATTAAAAGGAAGTAAAGTCTTCCGAAAAAGACACGCGCTTCTTGATTTAGGTCATGAAGTTGTCGTCCAGACCAGCTGTAGGTTGACGAAAAATCTAGAAAAGTCATCTCTAAAATCAGCAGGAAATCCACGGACCTCAGCATCAAACAGGGTCGCCATGTGGTCAGATTTATCCTAACCATGAGAAGGATTTATCTCGTACAATGGGGGGCACCGTGCAAATTAGCTTGATAAGACTAATGAATCAGATCCCCAGAAAGGATAATCTCCTTAAAGATTAAAAATCAGCTTTTAAGACTGATATTACTCAATCCTAGAGATTGACCTTAAAGATTGAGAATTCAAACTCATGGAATTCAATGATATCTAAACTCGAGCTTGAACGAGAAAATATTTTGATCAAAATTAAAACCGATTTGTTTTCTGAAAACCCATTTTCAATGCGTTCATTACCATTGAACGTAAAATCCTGAGAATTCATCAGAATTCATTAGGTCACCTGAACCAAATCGGGTGTCAACCGTAAGAACGGTGGTTGCATAGCATGGTCAGAGACAGGACCTTGTGCCAGACCGAAAAATTATAAGGGTGAGCTTTACTATTGCTCCTACAAAGGATAGTAAAAGCATCCGACACGTTTTTGGACCATAATTAAAAGCATGTCACGGGACATTGCCTTAACAGTTTCTTGTTCATCGCTTTCCTTTACAACCGGACGGTAGTTTGCCGAAAGGTAATATACGGGACAAGTAAACTGGACGTGTTGCTTTCCTAATACAAGGTTAGCAAGTGGGTAACACAAAACCACAAGTGTTGAGCTAAAATTTTCAAATCTGAAACCCACACAACCCACAAAAATATTTTGCAAACACCGGTGAAGGGTTATTCCGGAAAACTTGTCTAGGGTAAAAGCTAGATTGAATTTTCAAAAGATCAAATGTTTTCATAAAGATCCAATTTCCTAAAGGATCTAAATTTTCATAGTCATGTGGGACTGTAAACCGCCTTTCAAATGTGCACTTTGCTTTGGAAACCGAAAGTAAATCGGCTATTTGATTGCAAGTGTCGTTGACCTAAACCCGAGGCAACTGTGGATGACACACCCACCTTTAACCATGGTTCTATCGTTACTATCATTGTTTATACCACTATATCAAAATCACTAATGTACAAAGTGTGATGAATAAAAAAGTGATTCATGTATGTTTTTATTTCAAGTTCTGTATTGCTTGAGGACAAGCAACGCTCAAGTGTGGGGATATTTGATAAGGCTAAAAAGGAACATATATTTTATAGCAATATCCCTCCTAAATAATAGGTTTTCATATGTAATTGTATTATATTTTCATTGTAATTGTTTAAATAAATAAGTGCGAAGACAAAAGGAGAAAATGAAGATTTGAAGACACAAATGTCCAAAAAGCTCAAATGTACAAAATACAATTCAAAAGGTTCAATTTATTGATGAGAAACGTCTCAAAATGACAAGAGTACAAGTTACAAAATGCAAAGTACAAGATATTAAATTGTACGCAAGGACGTTCGAAAATCCAGAACCGGGACATGAGTCAACTATCAACGCCCGGGACATGAGTCAACTCTCAACGCTCGACGCAACGGTGTAAAAATTACGAGTCAACTATGCACAAGAATAAAATATAATATTTAAATAATTCATAATAAGAATAATATTAAATAATAAAAAGTTATTAATTGAGCATAGTTCAGGGGTCGTAAATGAAAATTCAATTTCTAATTTCGCCTATAAAAGGCTATGTAACGATCAATTGAAATATACATTTTTCTATCCCTTTTTCTATCCTAAAAATCTATTATCAATATCAATATCTAAAAATCTCTATCATAATGTTAATGTAATAAGATATAACAATAATCTTAATTTTAATTTTAAATTATGATAATAATAAGATTTATGATAGAGATCGTTTGAGTGTGTAAGTCGAAATTCTGTCCGTGTAACGCTACGCTATTTTTAATCATTGTAAGTTATGTTCAACCTTTTTATATTAATGTCTCGTAGCTAAGTTATTATTATGCTTATTTAAAACGAAGTAATCATGATGTTGGGCTAATTACTAAAATTGGGTAATTGGGCTTTGTACCATAATTAAGGTTTGGGCAAAAGACCGACACTTGTGGAAATTGGACTATTGACTATTAATAGATGGGGGGTATTGTCTAATTGAGTGACAACTCATTGGAGTCTGTCGAACCTATCTTCAAATTAATTATCCTAATAATTAATAATGATTATGGTTGTCCTATTTAGTGACGTTCATATGGAATCTATTATAATCATTTAATTAATTATTCGGGTTGGGTAATTGATTATTCAAACTGATCAAGTGGGTAAATTAATATTCATATCTAATCAAAACAGGAGTAGATTACATACAGTGATAACTAGTGTAATTGTTGACAGAAGTGATAACTGCGTCACAGTTTAAATCCTTAATTAGTTGGAATATTTGACTTCGGGTATAAGGGTAATTTGACGAGGACACTCGCACTTTATATTTATGACCGATGGACTATTATGGATAAAAACCAGATAGGTATCAAATAAACCATGACAAAGGACAATTAACCCGAGTAACAATTAATTAAAATCAAAACGTCAAACATCATGATTACGGAAGTTTAAATAAGCATAATCCTTTTATTTCATATTCTATCGCAATTTTATTTATTGTTATTTTATTTATCGTCATTTATTTATTTTACGCACTTTAATTATTGTCATTTATCTTTACGCTTAGAAATATAAAATCGACAAACCGGTCATTAAACGGTAAAAACTCCCCTTTTATAATAATATTACTACTTATATAATTATATATATTTTGTATAAATATAGTTAAAAATATAGTAAGTATCACCAGCTCCCTGTGGAACGAACCGGACTTACTAAAAACTACACTACTCTACGATTAGGTACACTGCCTATAGTGTTGTAGCAAGGTTTAGGTATATCCCATCCGTAAATAAATAAAACTTGTGTCATATTTTGTAGTATTTTGTATTAAAAATAATACTATTTCGTACCCTCACGCTACATCATCAATACCCCGAACAATACCCAATATTTCCTTATTTTAAAACGGTTTGAAACCTGAATTAAAAATACCCTCGAATATACTTTATTATTATTAAACTTAAAATTAAAATTATAATTATAAATATAAAATTTACGTACAGAAGAAGAGAAAAGAAAGATGGTGTAATAAATTCGTTGAGCAAACTGCCTTTTTATAGGCATATTTCCATTTACTGTAGCTCATGCGATCGCATGAGTTTTCAGTGTTTTTGCCATGCGATCGCATGGCCGCCTTTTCCGTTTTTGTTTGCTAGTTCGTCGACATCAAATAGTGGTTTACTGCAGCAAATAATGTTACTGCAGCAAATAGTGTGTACTGTAGCAAATAGTGTGTACTGTAGCAAATAGTGTTTACTGTAGCAAATAGTGTTTACTGTTGTAACGTCCTCCCAATAGGGTCTGGAAGAAACGTTACTAATATCAAATAAACCAACATATTATAATACGAGAACAATACTAAATGAGAAAATTTAACTTTATTGAGTACGCAGCGGAAAATGAAATGTCGTTACAATAATGGAAATAACGATAAAGTAATTGTTCATATGCAGAAGTAATAAATGCGATATCTCTTGATCCTAAGTCCAAGTAGCATCACATAAGTAGTAGATAAGAAAGCTTGAATCAAACAGCACCTGAGACAAAACATGCTAAAGTGTCAACCAAAAAGGTTGAGTGAAGTTCATAGGTTTAACAAAAGTAGTTATCATTGTTTTTAGACCACAAGATTTAGTTTATAACGTTGATCCCCCGCAGGATCAAAAAGTAGATCTCGCAGATCCAAAAGTTATGCCAGTGCGTGATATTTAGACTAAACATTCAAGTTTGCCCCATGACAAGTTGTGTCTGTCCTTGTCGGTTTAATTTCATTATCAAGTAATACAAAGACTTAGTCAAATGTATCGGGGACGTTACTCCCGATAGGCCTACCCCCAATAAATAAGCATGCCGCAACACTTAAAAATATCACTGTAGGGACTTAGTCGGACATAGCCGGGTATAGCATAGTTTTAGCAGTTGGTACTTGTGTCTAAATTGTAAATAGTAAAAGCAGCATGTGTCTCACCCCAAAAAGTTAAATAAGTTTGCTAGCAATAAAGAGTGGGGCTATGAATTCACCTTAGTAAGTAGAGAGAGTTATTCCTCGGAATAAAGAGTGGAACGAGTGAGCAGGAAAGTCAACCGATAAAGATGGTATTTACCCATCTCGCAACTCTGTCCGTATAAATATATATTTTCTATAAATAAGATTATTAATAAAAATTAATTTCTCCTTGAAAAAACGACAGTCATGTAAAAATATATTCGTAATAATTTATAGTAATAGTATTTATAGTTTAGTTGTTTTGGGACGTATTTGATTATTTATATATTATATATTTATTTGTTTCTTTTATTATATCGGAATTCTTGGTTCTTTCTGGTCGGAGGTCCCTAGGAAGCAGCCTCTCTGCTCTACAGAATAGGGAGGGACGACTTCCTCTGCCTGGGGACTGATAGGTATCCGTAGGTGGAGGAATGACTTCCCTTTTACTTTAGGGTAGAGGAAATGACTGTCTACGTCTAACCTCTCTCATACTCCACTTTAGTGGAATTGGGTATTGTTGTTGTTGTTTCTTTTATATAAGGTAACAAAATCAATCGGCTATATATTATTAATTAATTTAATATCTAATTTGGTTTAATAATAGCATGATATGTAGGATTATGTAATTCATATTAATTAATATAATGACACGTAGGACAATTTAAATTTGATTAATTGAGAAGATGACACAAAAACACGTGCTTTATAATAATGTATAGATAAATACATATAAGATTATTATTAATTACTACGTATTATTATTCATATTTATACTTGTAATTTATACTATTTATTTAATATTTAATTTATATTATTTATGTGAAAAATCAGAGTTAGATAGCTGTATATATGCCCTAGAAATAATCAAATTAGGAGATCAGGAGTCAACATCGTCGTCTCCATTTCGTTCCACTGCTGCTTCAGACGGTAAATTTTTCCAATCAAGTCAATAAATTTCCCCCAAAATTGATTCTATATATCTTTAGATCTGTAAATATTAGGGTTTCTGAACATATTGAAATTTGATCATTTGCAGATTACCTTGATTGCTTTATTGTATTCCCTTTGATCTACTTATGTAAGTAATCACTTACTTCAATCTTATTACTGTTATTTTGTATTTGTATATACTATTTATCATCATATGTATTATGTATTACTTGCTCTTGTTAAGACTACAAATCTAGGTTAGGATCCAAACTCTTTGCTTCTTCCAGATTTAGGTGGTGTTTGGTTTGCATTCAGTATTAAATACTCGTAAGGGTTTTATTATCATAGTAGAGTGGAATGGGAATCAGGTTATAAACCTAATTTTTAGGATATATTTCCTAGTTTTGAAACTTAGTCACCGTTTGGCTCACGAAATCCATTGGGATATTGGCGGAACTGGAATTGAATTTAGACACGCGTCGTGTCTAAATTCGTCGTGTCTAAATTTAATTCCAATTCTGGCGGAATCCCATTGGATTCCGTGAGCCAAACAGCGCTTTATTTCCTCAAATCAAACGACATCTATCATTTCCTATACCCCGTTTACAAACTTTCAATCTAAATACCTGTTCATACCACGTATCTAACACTTGACTCGAAGAAGGATTATTTTCCTTCGAAAAAATATTTTATACGGTAGTATGCTGTAGGATTTATTATATCTAAAGAACCTTCATGATGTTTGTAGTAGTTTAGGTTTTGGTTTGATAGACAAGGTAAATCACATTATACTGCTATCTGTTTCTACTGTTTTGTAATGTTCTGTGCAAACTTTTTCTTTGGGATAATGTATGTATGTACTTCGTATAGTTTAAGAGACTTGCAACAAATTATAAATTCGAGTTTAGATTTTCGTGTAATTATGTCTTTGTGTACCAGGGCGGACGAAGAACCAGTTGACCAGAAGAAGTACTTTGAAGATTCATGCAAGCCCAAGTGTGTTAGAGCTTGGCTCGAGTATCAGGTTCTTTCTGATAGACCTTAAACCAGATATTACATGCTTCAAATTGAGATATTCATAAGCTAGAGTTGGCAACTTTGACCCATTTACTTATGAATAGCTGTATCCTAGTTATGTTCAATCATAAACACATATCCATAAGCTAGAGTTGGCAATTGAGATATCCATAAGGGATAATTGTCCCTTACTTTATAAACACATATCCAAACACCCACCGAAATAGCAGGAACATACTAGTGAGTTATACACCTGCTTTAAAGCTTAAGCTAACCGCTTACCCCATAAAGGAAAACCTTGTTTTCTCTGTGTTTGACATCTGAGTCACGATATACAGGGTTGTGTGAAAAGGGTTGAAGCAGATGAAACCGGGCACAAGCATTGCACAGGACAGTATTTTGATTATTGGCAATGTGTCGACAAATGCGTAAGCTTCTTCATCCTTCTTTATATCTTGAAACATTCCTCATGTAAGATTATCATTTACTTGATACGTGGATCTGTAGGTCGCGCCTAAGCTATTCGAGAAACTTAAGTAACAGGAGAAATCTCGGTATGAGGATTGTCAAGATTGTATCTTGATGTTTACTATTCCCAATTTTTTTCATAAAAAGTGTTGAAATATCAAGACTGTGGTGAACCATAATGAAAAATGTATTTGTTGGATAAATTAGATGATATTATGCTGCTGCTTTGAAGTGTGGTTTTAAAGAATTATTATTATGGCCTAAGTTTCATCTTTTTGGTGATATGATGAATTTGTTAATTTTATTTAGACTTGTGGCAGGTATTTTAAGGTATGCATTAGAATAACAAATGGTTAATTGTTGATATTAATAAACTAATTCTGCTACCATAGTAGACCATTGGAGTTTAGTATTAAGTAAACCACTAAATATATAGGCTGATACTAAAAGCTTGGCTTTCATAACTGATTCTGGATTTGAGTTTTAGGTTAGAGTTACAGGGATGGAATAGGAGGTTGTCCTTTAGTCAATGGTTGGTTCTGTTTCAATGGGTTTGACTTTTGAGTATGTCAACTTCTTGTTGGATACGAAAAGGGAAAAGGGGTGTAAATGAGTCAAGCCGAACGAGCTCGGCCAAGCTTGGCTCGCTTACGTTTCATAGAGCTCCGCTCGGTTCGAGCTTAATATTTTAAGCTCGAGCTTGGCTCATTTGAAATTTTGCTAGCTCGAGCTTGACTCGTTGATTACATAATATTATTTTTCTTTATATTATTTGAGTTTATTATATTTCATATTTATTGTTTTTGTAATTTTTATCTGCATATAATAAGCTTTACTAATTTACTAATACTATTATCTTTCAACAATTATTGATATATAATAGTAATTATTATATTATTATATATATTTTATTATTATAAAATAATATTTTTGTGTATATAAATTAAAAGTCTCTTTAGGCTGGTAACCTTGTTTGAGCTCGAGCTCGTTTACTAAATTAGCTTTGAATTATGTTCAAGTTCGGGCTCGAATTTGTTCAGGCTCAGATCTAACAAAGCTTTTAACGGGTTGAACTCGAGTACTGCGCGAGTAACTTCACACATTTACAACCCTAGATACGATTACATGTCTAGCATGTGGTATTTTGGGCCGCTTACAATAATGGTTCAATTATTTTATATTTTTAGAACATCACACACTCGATACAAAATTAATAATGTTCATGACGAAGTTTGAACTCTCAACCTCTTCTTTAAAGTGACTCATCACGTATTGCTAAATTTTAAGTCCTTTAGTACAACAATTTTTAATTAATATACCTTGTTTGGCTTTTTCAAAATTTAAATAATATAAGAAAATGATTTTTCCATGAAATAAGAAGATTAGAGGATCTTATACTTCTAGCGTATTGGCACAAGTAACAAATCATACTTCTAACGTGCTGGCACAAGTAACAAATCAAATAATGAAATTTCTGTGATGCTTCATACATTTTCATACATTACCTTAAATAGAAACAACAGAATAATGATGAAGCGTTTGTATAACGCGGTTTCGTACGTACTTTCAAGCAATTAATTCGGAGGTATTATAAATTATAAATAAATATAGATAGATATAGATGTAGATGGATGGAGTCTTATTAAATCGAAACCCTAAATCAATTAGTAATATATTTGCAGTCTACTAAAGCTTCATTTCGGGTTCTAAGTTCTGAACATTAATCAATATATAAGGTACAAAATTCACTTTACAACTTTTCACATTCGAACTTAAATCTAGCCTAATGTTATTTTAGTTTCGTTTTTCAACTATAATTAATAATTAATTAATTAATTAATTAATTGTTGTTTATGATTTTTGTTACCATTTGGTCCATCCCAAGATATCTAAGTGCTTGGAGTCATGATATATTCATTTTTATTTTTAATTTTTCGTTATCTCTAACTAATTATTATTGTAGGTAATTAACTAATTTTCAAGCAATCAAAATATGCATATTACGGATGAGGAGTTTGGTGCGATTCAACCTGAAGAATCGCGGTTCACGTTCATACCCAAAACAATAATTTCATGCAGTGTAAACTTGGTTAATAAATCTGATCGTCATATGGCATTCAAGGTATCGACGACAGATCCAAAAATGTATTGTGTAAGACCAAACGCAGGTGTTATAAAACCGCACTCAACGTGTCAAGTAGTAGTCACAAGAAAGGCTCAAAGCGCAATGGAGTTTCCTTGTAAGATCACCACGGAAAAGTTTATGTTCCAAAGAGCTTTTGTAGATGAAGATACTTCAATGAACGACTTACAGACCATGTTTAGGTCTGAAGAATTGAAAGACCGTATAAACAAACAGAGACTCAATGTGATATTTGATGAGATGAAGGTGAACATTGAAGAAGAACAGTTAAAGGTGAAGTCGGAAATTCAAGAACTCAAGGTAAGGCTAAAGAAAGCTGAAGAGACTATATCAGAACTCGTGAAGAAGAAGAAAGAAAATGATGATCTTGATGATAAGAATAATAAGAAGAAACATCCAAGTGTTTTCATACAGTGTTTTAACATGAAATTAGTATAATTTTATTGTTGTTTCATGTTCTCTGTTAGGAAAACTGAACTTGTTGGACCGAACTTAACCATGGCTCATTGAATTCAGTCAATATCTATCATTACATAGCGTGATTCTGTTCTTATTAGGTCTAATTAGAATTCAATAACTTAACGTTTTTATCAAGAATTTAAGTGTGCTTTCTTCAACCTAATTCGAGAGACTTCCATTATCATCTTAACATCCGTCTCCATTCTTTGACAATCATTATCTCATTATTTGTCATTTCAATTATTGAAAATGTTGAATGATCAATATTTGTCACAAATTCTAAAGCTGGTTATCTAAGAATTACAACTGTAAACAATAGATGCTAATCGATTCACCATTTTCTAACGTCATTGTCACATCCGATTTATAGCTTAAGCTAATCGCCTACCCCATATAAGAAAAATCTTGTTTCCTTTGTATTTGATCGATACTTAAGTCATGATATACAGTAGGGTTGTGTGAAAAGGGTTGAAGCAGATGAAACCGGGCACAAGCATTGAACAGTGCAGTAATTTGATTATTGGCAAAAGCATAAGCTTCTTCATCCTTCCTTATATCTTGAAAAACATTCATCATGTAAGATTATTATTTATTTGGTACGTGCGTCTGTAGGTCGCGCCGAAGCTATTCGGGAAACTTAAGTAACGGTAGATATCGTATGTGGATTGTCAAGATTGTATCTTGATATTAACTGTTCCAATATTTTTCATAAAAAGTGTTGAAAGTTTAAGACTCAGGTGAACTATAATGAAGAATGTATTTGTTGGATGAATTAGATGATATTATGCTGCTGCTTTGAAGTGGTTTCAATGAATTATATTTTTTGCCTAAGTTTCATCTTTTTGGTTCAATAATGAATTTGTTAGCTTTATTAGAGTACCAGGAGTCGTGACACTGGGCTCGGTGTTTGATAACGCCAAAATCATACATGTTTATTGTCGTTATTCCGATCCGATTTAATATCAATTTGTATGTAATTGTTGTACGTATGTATTGTAATTCATGTATATTTGTAAAAGTTCTTTGTGATTGAATAAATGAAGACCAACAGCGAAAACAGAGTTAAAACGAAGATTGAACGCGTAAAACAGCCCGAAACTACTAAAACAGGTCCAAATGCGGCGCATCTACCTCAGATGCGGCGCATCTCTGCACCAAATAACTCCCGACAGTTTCAGATGCGGAGCATTAGGATTTCTGGACCAAAACAGCACCAGATGCGGCGCATCTGAGAGGGATGCGGCGCATCCAAGCCAGATGCGGCGCATCTGTCCCAGATGCGGTGCATCTGATCCACTGCCGACAGTTCTGAGTGCAGAATCTAGCTGAAATCTACTGAACGTAAAGAGATGCGGCGCATCCCAAAGAGATGCGGCGCATCTGGTCACTTTCTGGCCAAAATACCTAACTTTTGAGCCTATTTAATGGAGCCTTTGGTTACATACTTGAGACACCTTCACTATTACGTTCTCCCTCAGTTCTAGTACGATTTTCAATGCTCAAGGAAGGTTACAAGGCAATCTCCACTCTTTCAACATCAAGATTAAGCTAGGGTTATTCATCGCAATCGGTATTATTGTTCTATATCTTTTAAACATGAATTCAAATTATATTTACTGTTCCATTAGTTCTATTATGATTATGTTAGGCTAAAAGCCTTGTGTGTTTGCTTCAATGTAAGATTTATGGCTTGGGATTGTTCTATACTTTGATGTTATGCTAGTTATATATATGTTTGATTGATTAAATCATCTAGTCCAACTACAAGAACCATAGTTATGATTGTTTAGTTCATCACTTCAATTACATAAATTGCAAACCTATTAATGTGAGTTAACCCGGTGAACAATTTATGCTTCAATACAACTAGTAATCTAGACGGTAAGATACATAAGCTTAAGTAATTTTGTTATGTGTTTAATCCGGTAATTGAAGGAGTTCCAAAACAACATAGTCATGAAATTACCTCAAGTAATTGTTGTAGTTTAGGTTTTACGTGAGTTTAACCGGGTTGGGTCTAGTTAGTTAAATCAATCTAAATCACCATGTTCTTTCGAGAAATCCATTGTTGTAACCATCTTTATATCCTAGTTCAATTATATGAGTTGTGACTTGATTTATGTGAGTTTATCATTGGTTATAAATTGTACTTCAACACCTAGTGATTTAGACATCTACATGTGAGTGTAGGATGGTAATTGAATGATATTTAGGTTTTACAATCGTGTAGTTTACTTAGAGTGATCTTAGTAAACTAGGTTTTATGTGAATTTAACCAAGAAAGAATCCTGTTGATTAAACATAGTTCTTAAGTTTATAGAAATTGTGAAATTGATATAAAGTGCTCTATTGTAACTATCACATAACGGTTTTAATTATAAAAGAACAATCCCTGTCATTTATCAAGCATAGAGGTAAACACCGCATTCTCATTCTTGTTATTCATTATATTTATTTACTGTTTCGTTAAACGAAAATACAACTTCAAACACAAACCCCCCCTTTAGAATAATTAATCGTTGTAAAATCCTTAAAACAAACTTCTCCCTGTGGATCGAACTGGTCAATTTACTTGCTAGTTACTGCATGATCGGGTTTTAGTTGCCTGTATTATGTGTTAATTATTAAGCATATTGTCTACATTTTAAAGGTTACGTCTTGACACGTCAACTTTTTGGCGCCGCTGCCGGGGAAGCGGTTTTGTTAAAAGATTTTAATAAACTTTGAATTATTCGATCCTTTTGTAGGAATTCAATTCCTAGAAAAGTTACTTTTTATTGTAAGCTTGTGTTTATGCAATTGGTTTGTTTGTGGTGTTGTGATTGCAGGATAGGTATTAATGCATGAATCTACGTTCTTCCAACTCTAATTTAATTCCTTCATATCCTGAACCTGAAAGAGAACTTCACGAACGCTTAAGAGCTCAAGAAGTAGAGTCTCTTGCTCAGGGTTTAGAATCACTTTCATTAGATTCTAACTCTAAACCAATTGTTCAACCAATCATAGAGACAGTTATTAAAGAAGAGGAAGAGATGGCTGCTACAAATCAAACGATGGATGCATTAATGAAGGAAACAAGAACAGGTCAAGGCCACGCAATTATTCAACCCACGATGACTGATGGTTTTGAAATAAATGGTCAATTTCTCCACATGGTGACTAATACATGCCAATTCGGTGGAGCCCCAAATGAGGATGCTAATGAGCATCTTTGTAAGTTTGTAAGCATTTGCAAGCTTTTCAAAATCAAAGATGTCACCGATGATGTCGCATGTTTAAAAATCTTTCCATGGTCATTAAAGGACGATGCAAGAGATTGGTTAGATTCTTTACCAGAAGGTTATATCGAAGATTGGAATGATATGATGGACAAGTTTTTGTCAGAGTTCTTCCCTGCTTCAAAAGCAACAAAGTTACAAAGTGACATAAATCACTTTAAGCAAAAGCCTAATGAGACTCTTTTTGAAGCTTGGACCCAATTCAATAAAATGCTTAGGGTATGTCCTCAACATGGGTTGAATACATTCCAAAAGGTCCAAATATTCTATAAAGGATTCAATGTGGCTACTCGAAAAGATATAGATGTTGCAGCAGGAGGTTCAATCATGAAGAAAACGCCAGAAGAAGCTCACACAATAATTGCCGATATAGCAGCCCATTCTCATAATTGGCATCAAGAGATGGAGTTCTCTAGATCATCAACGGTTGCTAATGTTGAAAGCAACGATGAAATCGCTGCATTAAAAGTTCAATTGGCAAATCAAGCAAGGAAAATTGAGAAGGTAACCAAAGAAATGCACGCTATCAGGGTAGGGTGTGAATTGTGCCAAGGTCCCCATCTCACTAGAGATTGTGATCAAACAACGATGGAAGAGCAAGCAAATTTCTTAGGTTACTTGCGTAAAGGTGAAATGAATTTTAACGACTTTCCGACGGTTGAAGCAATGAACCGAAAATATCCTCCTATCAACAGTTATCAAATAGGAGAACCTTCAGGTTCAAACAACAACAACAATTACCAAGGAGGAAATTCAGGTTACCAAAATAACCGGAATTTCCCAAATCAAAATCAAAGAAATGCACCACCGGGTTACAATCACCTAAACAATCGTAATCAACCTCCACGAAATTACCAAAATAATTTTCAACACAATCAACCACAACCACAACCACAAACACATGTACAACCACAACCCGAGAAGAAATCCGGTTTAGAAGATCTTTTGAGAGATTTTATGGTTAAGCACGAGCAAACTGCGGAACTTCAAACTCGTAAAATTCGAAATCAACAAGCTACGATTCAGAATTTAGAAAGGGATGTTGGAAGGATCTCACAGTTACTAGCAGAGAGACCACCTGGTGCTCTCCCCATAAATACTCAAGTGAATCCCAGTAACAATCAAACAAGGAATGAGCATGTAAATGCTATAACTACTAGAAGTGGTTTAACCACTAACCCGGAGACCCTTAAGTCCCCGGAAGTTCCTTTGTCTCCTTCTGTTTTGCAGGTACCTGTTGATGTAGATGAGCATGTTGAAAAAGAACAAGAGAAAGATGATCCACCAGAGGTCATATCGAAGAAATGTGAAGAACCACCAGTGAAGGTGTACAAGGCACCTATTCCATACCCAAAAGCATTGAAGAAAGACAGACTCGCGAGCCAATATCAGAAATTTGCGGATATGATCAAGCAAATCAGTATTAACATGCCACTCGCGGAGGTTCTTAAGGGTATGCCCCATTACGGGAAGTTTTTGAAAGATCTCATATCCTCGAAGGGTAAATACCACGAATTTTCTGCCACATTCCTCCATGAGAAGTGTTCGGCCATCTTGAAAAGGCAAAATGTATCTCCAAAATTGGGAGATCCGGGTAGTTTTATCATACCATGTATGATGGGTGATTCGGTAGTGTACGATGCACTAGCCGACCTAGGTGCAAGTGTTAACCTAATGCCTTATTCATTATATTTGAAACTTGACTTAGGAGACTTGAAACCAACCCGGATGGGTATTCGATTAGTAAATCAATCATTTGATACTCCCATAGGTATAGCCGAGGATATTCTTGTAAAAGTTGGCTCACTTATCTTTCCCGTCGACTTTGTTATTCTAGAAATGCAAGAGGACACAAAAGTTCCTATTATTTTATGTGACGACCCGGAAATTTACGACCAAATTTAAACTTAATCTTTATAAGATTTCGACACGATAAGCAAAGTCTGTAATGTTGAGTCTCAAAATCTTTGAAACTATATTCATGAAATCAATTACCTTTGGACTGTACCCGACGATTCACGAACAATTGTTTGTAAACAAATATATAAATATAAGTATAAGTATATATAATAAATTGAAATAATAGGAAACAATTTAATTATTTGAATTGAATATGTAGAACAATATATAAAATAATAAAGTTGTGATTAAAATAAATCTACATGTAAATATATACGATATCTATACATAGTTAATATGTATATTGTAATATATATATAAATATTAAATGTTAAATGTATGTTAATATGTTATTATATATATGTCATTATTAATAATATGTAATATTAAGTTTGATTACGGAATTAAAAATATAATTAAATATGATTGTTATAGTTACTTTCAATATTTTTTTTATTATTAATATTAAAATCAGTGTTATTATCATTTTCAATATATATATAACGTAGATATGGAAGTTGATATAAAAATTGTTATTTTATTACTATTAATAATATTATAATTATTAATAATATTAGTATTATGATAATTAATACTATCATTACTAATAATATTATTGTTATAAATTTTATAGTTATAGTTATTATTATTATTATCATATTATTATTAGAAATTTGCATTACTATTATTAAGAGTAAAATTATTACATTTATATTTATTAATAAAGATAACTAAAATCTATAAATATAATACAGATATAAAAACAGATATGAGTATTGATAGATATATAAATACAGATAAATGTATATACTGGGATAGATATAGAAGCAGACACAGAACCGATTTTCTTTTGCACATATACATCGAATCACATCACTTTTACTTATATTTGCTTAAATTAATCTCTAAAAATCGAATTTATTCCAATTCTGTTAAGCATCGACCTCAGAACCCAATGAAGACAAAAATCGATTTACATCACCTACAGTTTTTATTTTTTTTTATTTTAATTTAGCTGTACTGATCGAATATTGATGGTCCCCAAATCTGTTAAAGGTCGATACAAGTAAATTCCAATCAGGATAACTGTTAAAATAAGTACTCCTTTATATTGTATATCTACACGTCTGTGATTGAGGATCAAAAACACAGAACTTAAATATTTCTTTCTTTTTCGCCCTGTTCTTGTACCTTTATTGCCAAAAATTGAATTCGAGCCTTATTTAAAAATTTAACAATGCAATTCTATTAGAAAGCGTTCGTTTAATCTATCTGTAAAATCCCAAGTCTCAATTTTAACTAACGAATTCGAATTTTCGAAGTCAAAGTTCTTATGAAAAAGTCAACAGATTCTTCTTCATTTAAATTCAATTTTTCTGTTTTAATTTGAATTAAATTGACGGTTCCTACAGTTTCTAAAAGGGGTTTTTAATCTATTTCATGTTGAAGGTATGAACTAATACGTCCTAGAATTTGAAATTTGAAATTGAGTTCAAAGAAGTGTCGACAGGTTATATTTTTGTTCTAAATTATTCTGTTATTTTTTTTTTTTGATTTCTGCTGATCAGAAAAACATCCAATAAGTTTGATTGTGTTTAAATTACAAGTCTTAAATCGTTTTTTTTATTAATGAAGTGATTCTGAGTAAATCGTATTTGGGGAAGAAGGAATAAGAAAGACAGATAAAATATATGGGTTAAATACAATTGAAGGGTGAAGTAAATCAGATAAGTAGTAACAGCAGGGTGGTCTGAGGTGTTGACGGGTTTAGGAGAGGTCTCGGGTTCGATTTCGGGTGGTGACATATTTTTTTTAGAGCGTGTCTTCAAAGGTTGTAATTATATTCTTTATTATTATTATTATTATTATTATTATTATTATTATTATTATTATTATTATTATTATTATTATTATTATTATTATTATTATTATTATTATTATTATTATTATTATGATTATTATTATCAATATTGAATTGTTTAAAAGGTTATTAATATTATTGTTAAGAACATAAAATCTAAGTACACTTATTATTATTATATGTTTTTTAAGTTTACTATTATTATGATTAAGTGTTACTAAAAATTATTAAAGTGTTAAAATTCTTATTAATATGATTTCTAATAGGTTTAGAATGTAAGCATAACATAATATTGATTAATTTCTTATCCTCTAAGAGGTAACAATATGGATTAAGAAGTATTAGTATAATGATAGTATTAAGAGTAATATGATGATGGTCATAATCATTAAAATATTAATTATAAAGTTAATTACAAGTATAAGTTATTAAGATAGATATAAATATATATGAGAAAACTAACAATTAAATTATGATTAAACGATATAATTATTATAATCATTACTACATGTATTATAATCATTATTAGTATTATAATTATCATTAAAAGTACCATAGTTATTATTATTATCGTTATAAGTATTATTATTTAGGTTATCATGAGTATTATTATGTAGTTACTAAAATCATTATCATAATTAGCAGTAACAATAAAAGTAATATTTTTTTTACATTCACTATCATTAATATTATTACTAATAGAACTAATAGAACTATTAACATTATCATCTTATTAATAAAATTAAGTATTATAAACCTTTTTATCACTAATAATATTATTTTTGGTATTATTATAACTACTGTTATTAATATACAAACAATATATTTAATACATTTAACATAACAAAAATTTATAAAGTGAATAAATGAAATATATATATATTATTAATATAAAAAGGATATAACTAATAAATTGATATATATATATATATATATATATATATATATATATATATATATATATATATATATATATATATATATATATATATATATATATATATATATATATATTGTCCGATTACAATTATATATATTAATAAATATACAAATGATATAGGTTCGTGAATTCGAGGCCAACCCTGCATTGTTCAATATAGTCATATGTATTTTTACTACAAAATACATTAGGTGAGTTTCATTTGCCCTTTTACTCTTTACATTTTTGGGCTGAGAATAAATGCAAATGCTTTATTAACTGTTTTACAATATTTATATGCGTGAGTTTCATTATTCCCTTTTTATATACATTTTGGGCTGAGAATGCATGCAAATGCTTTATTAATTGTTTTACAATATTTATATGCGTGAGTTTCATTTGCTCCTTTTTTTTACCCTTTATATTTTTGGGCTGAGAATACATGCGCAACTTTTAAAAATGTTTTACTATATAGACACAAGTAATCGAAACTACATTCTATGGTTGAATTATCGAAGTCGAATATGCCCCTTTTTATTAAGAACAGACACCCTATGTGATGACCCGGAAATTTCTGACCAAATTTAAACTTAATCTTTGTATGATTAACATTTCCGACACGATAAGCAAAGTCTGTAAAACTGAATTTCAAAATTTTTGAACTACTTTTATATATTTAAATACCCTTCGGTTGTTTTCGACGATTCGCGAACAATTATATGTAAATAGATACATATATACTATAACTTGAAAAGGTAATAATGTATTAATTATTTGATACCGTACATTAAACTTATTGGTTTAACTATCTATTTGAATATATATGATAAGTTGAAATATTTATTATTAAAATTTATTTATAAATAACTTCCAATGTGTATTTAAAAAAACTGATTTATATATATTAAAAAGATATATACATATATATAATTTCAAGTTATTTAGTAAACGATAGTAACATTTTCAAATTGCTACAGTACCCAAAATGCTACAGTGTTTTTGAAAATCACTATTTACTACAGTGAAATTGACTTTGCTACAGTGAATTGCTACAGTAAAAATTTGACTTTGCTACAGTGAATTGCTACAGTACTTTGCTGCAGTGGTATAGTTTATGGATGATTTAAGACTATATTTTGACAAAGGTACGATTCACGAAATGTAAAGTACAAGTTTTCTCAGTATACGATAGGACGTTTGAAAAACCGAAACCGGGACATAAGTCGAGTGACGACGTACGACTTATCGGAACGAAAATTACAAGTCAACTATGCATGTGAATTTAATATAATATACAATTAATTATATAAATTAAATATATTATATTAATAATTAAAAAATATGTCGACAAACTAGAAGTTAAAAGATCATGAGCTGGAAATCCATCCCATGCGATCGCATGGGAAATGGTTTTGGAGGCCATGTGATCGCATGGCAGTCCTGGACAGGCCACACCTATAAAGCTCGAGATATCTGCCTCTGTTTTAATTTAAAAATTACTCCGTATTATATTTATTTATTATATTATTATTATTATTATTATTATTATTATTATTATTATTATTATTAAGATTAATATTATTATTAATCTTATTATTATTAGTAGTATTTGTATTATTATTAGTATTATACATAAAATACTACGACGAGGTCATGAGCGTGTCACTTTCAAAATAGTTTTATGAGCGGGATAAAACTAAGGAAATTATGGGTTATTGCCAATGAGGTTATGGGTAATATTCATGGGTATTATTTGCAAGTCAAACCTAGTGTTATCATCTCCGTTACGTCTACGTACTTTTCTACAATATTGAATCTCAATATTGATATGTAAGTACTTATATTTTATCTTTTATATAATAATTGTGTATCCATGTCTAGTGCTCGAGTATATATATTTATACATGCTTGTATGCTAAATTTCCTTGTTAAACAGTTTATGATGTACCACGAATTAAATACATATATTACTGGTAAAAGGTATATGATGTACATGTTTTTGGAAAGCTGGCGAAAAATCAATAACTTTTCATTTAGATATCGAATAATTTCGATGAACGGATTAAAAGATATAAGCAACTGAATTATGATTGAAGTTAATTGAAATTGCTTTTGAATCTACAATTAAGATTTAAACAACTTGTTTACGAGATTGATAAATTAGATTTTTGAATATTACCAACCGAGTAAATGAATCCTTATATAAGGTACGTCTCGTTTTGTTAAACTATTGTCAAAATTGACTTTTTGAAACAACATTGGATAACTTTTGTATGTCAATATCGAGTATTAGGATTGTGATACACTATGACCTGACCTAGCTTGATATACATTTATTGACCAACATATGTTCTCTAGGTTGAGATCTACGGTTATTTGGTAATCCGTGTTTCGATCACATTTTGGTGAACGAATTTATATGCTGCTAAGGTGAGTTTCATTGCTCCCTTTTTAATTGCTTTTGCAATATATATTTTTGAGCTGAGAATACATGCAATTTATTTTAAACGCAATGGATACAAGTACATACTTAATTCTACACTGAGTTTGAACCGAAAATCCCTTAGCTTTGGTAACTAGTAGCTGCCAGTACATAGGATATGGACTGGTGGGCGCGAATAACAGTATATAGATCCATAGGGCTTGACATCCCCGTCCGAGCTAGAGCGCTAGCCTTTTAACGGACGTGTGTTATTTGAGTTTAGGACACGTTGGTTTGCGTGTATTAAAACGAATGGGGTATTTATCATTATAACGTTAAAGCTTAGTTACCAGGGTGCTCTGTTACGTAGAATCTATTGACAAACTTTTGATAAACGTTTCTGGATTGAACAACTGAAATCTTGTGATCCACCTTTATATACAGATTATGCGCAACATTAAAACTATGAACTCACCAACCTTTGTGTTGACACTTGTTAGCATGTTTATTCTCAGGTTTCCTACAAGTCTTCCGCTGTTTGCTTAGATGTTAAACAAGCTATGTGCATGGAGTCTTATATGACATATTTTTCAAGGAGACGTTACATTCACCAAATCATCACCATGTATCTTATTTTGACTGCATTGTCAACGGAAATACTGTTGTAAACTATTATTTATGGTGATTGTCTATATGTAGAAATCATCAGATGTCGAAAACCTTTGATTTAAATATTCATTTATGGTGTGTCTTTTCAAAAGAATGCAATGTTTACAAAATGTATCATATAGAGGTCAAATACCTCGCAATGAAATCAATGAATGACGTGTTCGTCCATATGGATTTGGAGCGATCGTCACACCCTAATTGACGCGAACTCTAAAGGTAGATCTATTGGGCCCAACAAGCCCCATCCAAAGTACCGGATGCTTTAGTACTTTGAAATTTTGCATATTGTGAATGTCGGTTACCAGGTGTTCAATCCATATGAATGATATTTTTGTCTATATGCATGGGACGTGTGTTTATGAGAAATGGAAATATGAAATCTTGTGGTCTATTAAAATGATGGAAATGATTGTTTATGTTAAACTAATTAACTCACCAACCTTTTGGTTGACACTTTAAAGCATGTTTATTCTCAGGTACGAAAGAAATCTTTCGCTGTGCAATTGCTCATTTTAAAGATATTATTTGGAGTCATTCATGACATATTTCCAAAGACGTTGCATTCGAGTCGTTGAATTCATCAAGATTATTGTTAAGTCAATTATAGTTAGATATATTATGAAATGGTATGCATGCCGTCAACTTTCGATGTAATGAAAGATTGACTTTTCAAAAACGAATGCAATGTTTGTAAAATGTATCATATAGAGGTCAAGTACCTCGCGATGTAATCAACTGTTGTGAATCATTTATAATCGATATGGACTTCGTCCGGATGGATTAGGACGGGTCTTCACAGTTGGTATCAGAGCGGTGGTCTTAGCGAACCAGGTCTGCATTAGTGTGTCTAACAGGTAGTTGTTAGGATGCCTTAGTGAAGTCTGGACTTCGACCTAGTAGTTGTTAGGTTATATTAATGAGTCTGGACTTGAACCTGGTCTACATGTCAAAAGTTTTTGCTTATCATTTCTTGTCGAAAATTATCTGCTTATCATTATTAGTCTAGACACATCATACTGCAATGATTGCATGAATATTGTATAGACAAAAATCATATCTTAGCGTATCTACTAAATCATATCTTAGCGTATCTGTTGCTGTAGACTTTATCTGACACGTTTCCTTAATTTCCTTCGTAATCTACGGGATCTTGTGTACTGTGTATAGATATTCTATGTAATTAGAATATCATCCGATATCCGAAAATTATTTCATATCGAAAAATCCTTTATTCAATCGTACGCAATGGAACTCACCACTAGTTCAAGTCCCTCGGATTCCGACATGGAGTCCCACTCCAGCTCCGAAAGCAGCGTCACCAGAATGAATCAATCAATCATCCATCCCCAATTCATCTGATGAGTTCGTAGTCGACTCAATCAATGGAGACGAGAAGAAGGCGATCTTTTTCACCAACCAAATTCACCTCTTGACGAAAAACCTGAAGCACCTATCGGCGAACCAATTTGAAACACCATTTTTACTCTCATTTCCTGAATATCTCGCCACGAACATATCATATCTCATATTCTAAACTTTATTCATTCGCTGTTCCAACCGCCAATCATCCCGGAGTAATCAAAGAAGTCAACGAGCTTCGCGCCTGAGTTGTAGCCTTGAAAAATATGGTGCAAAATGTACCAGCTTCAGCAACATCATCAACATCAACGGTATCACCAACAACAACATCCGCATCCCAAGACTCAATTTCACAATCTGCCCCACGAACACCAACATCATACGCACCATAGATAACAAGGAGTACCAACAGCAATGAACGATGAAGTATTGATCCATAACTTCATTGATATTCTGCGAAGAATATGTGGATCCTAATAGTTTTAGAGATTACTTATTCTAGCTCAAATCGAAAATCAAATGAGTTTAATATTATATTGACTCATTAAATCCATAATTACATCTGAAGAAAATATATATGTATATATACTTTCATAAAGATTGTGATTAAAAATTCTCTTGTACAAACTGTTAATGGTGAAAATATTTTAACGGGTAGGTAATACCCGAGGAATATTTAGATCTCACGTTAATAAGTTACACTATACATTCTTCAATTCAGATTCAGCAGTCATTAACAACACTGCTCAAATTCACACATATACGTATCCGTTCACCAAAGAACAACTATTTTCATCCAAGTTCAATTTCATATTTGGATTTTGACCTATCAGAATCCAACAAGTGGCATAATGAAGAAAACATTTGACAAAATAAAATTTGTTAGAAACAGACTAATTAACTATGAGAAATTTTGTTAAGAATCCACGCTAACTGTTTCCAGCTAACTGTTCCTAGCTAACTGATTACATTTTATTTATCGCAGTTTATTTATCGCAATTTAATTATCGCAATTTATTTATCGTCATTTAATTTCTGTTATTTACTTTACGCATTTAATTTATCGTCATTTAATTTCTGTTATTTATTTTACGCACTTTAAATATCGGGACACGTATACAAGGTTTTGACATATCATATCGACGCATCTATATATATTATTTGGAATCACCATAGACACTCTATATGCAGTAATGATTGAGTTCTCTATACAGGGTTGAGGTTGATTCTACAATAATATATATACTTTGAGTTGTGATCGAGTCTGAGACATGTACACGGGTCACGATATGTATTATTTAATCCGAATATTATATATTAAACTATATATGAATTATTGAATTGCTAACTGTGGACTATCGACTGAGGACCAATATTGGACAATTAAAATGAATTAAAATATTGATTATAACATATGAAACTAAACAATTCTTCAAGTCTGCCACTTGATTTCATTTTAAACCTCATTTGTATCTTGACGATTACAATCTACGTTCAAACCTTTCATGATTCTTGAAAACACCTCAATAGATAGGATGAATCAACCGCACTTCATCTACGGAAGGAAAGATTTATGCAAATAGTTATGCACCTGAGAAACTCTCGACAACTGAGAAAAAGTTTAACACGTAACTGCGTCAGATCCTTTGGCATTTATTAGCAAAAAAAAAATAATAATAACTTTGCGATCCCTTTTTCAAAGTAGCCAATTTTGTCACAGCTCCAACAAGTCAGCTTCGACTTTTCATTCGAAGTAGCCTTACTATAATCCTGATATATACAATTACCCTTTTGATACCGGAGAATTCTTTTATATTCCACCATATTACCAGCAGACGTACCAGCAACCTCGTTGCTTTTTGACTTAAATATCTCTGACAAATCATTATATTTATTCATTGAAACCCTATCATATACTCATCCGCATCTTGTAACGAGAACCACCATAACAATTACCGGGAATCAGCAATCAGTACTTTAAAAACTCACAACATATCTACATCAACAGTTATATGTATAACATTTATATCTTAGAATTATGATCTTTAATTCTGAAATTCTGAAATTCTGAAAGACACCCAGTTTACGAATCGATACTCTGAATGTTGAAAAAGCTGAATGAAACAGCAGAAACTGTAGGCAACCGTAAACGACCTTAGTCATCGGAAGTTTGATGATAAAGAGTAATATGTTGGAAAAGCTCAGAAACGTTGGAACTAAAAAACGGATAAAGTTAACCATGAAGGAGACCAAGGACAAATACAAGGACAATACCCTATATTCAAAGAATCCAGATAATTCTGGATCCGTTGAAATCTTTAGAGAATATCTTGCTCCGAAGTCATGTTAAAATCTTGCGGAAAATCTTTCTCCATCAACCATCGAACTTAGAAATTCCAAAATATCATCATCAATATCTTCGATATTTCTGAGGATATTTTCATAAATATTCTCGTCCGAAATTATATACCTCTTCGTGCTTCCTGTGTATCATTATATTGGAAACATCCAATAGAAAATTTAGTACCGAAAAGCAGATTATGCGAAACTATGAAAAAAGCCGTGGACAAATCACAAAGAATAAGTTTGACTTCAAAGAATCTAAATGATTCAATGTCTGCTAAAGTCTTTAGTGAATATCTTGCTCCTTACTCTAAACTCTTGCAGACAATAGTTTCTATCATCCTCTGATCTTAGATATTCCGAGATATTATCGTATCTTTCATTATAAATATCTGATAGTGCTCCAAATGAACATATATTTAGTAGCAATATCGTTCCAATATGTAAAGTTTTTAAATGTAATTTCCTTATTTTTAGTTGTAATAGTTAAATAAATAAGTGCGAAGACGAAAGACGCAAATCGCTCGAAAATGAAGATTTAAAGACAAAAACAAAGATTTGAAAGACCAAAACGTCTAAAAAGCTCAAATGTACAAGATACAATTAAAAAGGTTCAAATTATTGATGAAGAACGTCTAAAAATGACAAGAGTACAAGTTACAAAACGCAAAGTACACGATATAAAATAGTACGCAAGGACGTTCGAAAATCCGGAACCGGGACATGAGTCAACTCTCAACGCTCGACGCAACGGTGTAAAAATTACGAGTCAACTATGCACAAGAATAAAATATAATATTTAAATAATTCATAATAAGAATAATATTAAATAATAAAAAGTTGTTAATTTAGCATAGTTCAGGGGTCGTAGATGAAAATTCAATTTCATATTTTGCCTATAAAAGGCGATGATTATCGATCAATTTAAAAGGCATCCCTTTTTCTATCCTAAAAATCTATTATCAATATCAATATCTAAAAATCTCTATCATAATGTTAATGTAATAAGATATAACAATAATCTTAATTTTAATTTTAAATTATGATAATAATAAGATTTATGATAGAGATCGTTTGAGTGTGTAAGTCGAAATTCTGTCCGTGTAACGCTACGCTATTTTTAATCATTGTAAGTTATGTTCAACCTTTTTATATTAATGTATCGTAACTAAGTTATTATTATGCTTATTTGAGCCGAAGTAATCGTGATGTTGGGCTAAAATATTAAGAAGGGGTTATTGAACTTTGGACCATAATTAAGGTTTGGGCAAAAGACCGACACTTGTGGAAATTGAACTATTGACTATTAATAGATGGGGGGTATTGTCTAATTGAGTGACAACTCATTGGAGTCTGTCGAACCTATCTTCAAATTAATTAACCTAATAATTAATAATGATTATGGTTGTCCTATTTAGTGATGTTCATATGGAATCTGTTATAATCATTTAATTAATCAATTGGGTTGGGTAATTGATTATTCATTCTGATCAAGTGGATGAATTAATATTCATAAACTAATTAAAACAGGGGTGGATTACATACAGTGATAACTGGTGTAATTGTTGACAGAAGTGATAACTGCGTCACAGTTTAAATCCTTAATCAGTTGGAATATTTGACTTCGGGTATAAGGGTAATTTGACGAGGATACTCGCACTTTATATTTATAACCGATGGACTATTATGGACAAAAACCAGATAGACGTATCAAATAAACCAGGACAAAGGACAATTAACCCATGGTAATAAATTAAAATCAACACGTCAAACATCATGATTACGCAAGTTTAAATAAGCATAATCCTTTTATTTCATATTCTATCGCAATTTTATTTATTGTTATTTTATTTATCGTCATTTATTTATTTTACGCACTTTAATTATTGTCATTTATCTTTACGCTTAAAAATATAAAATCGACAAACCGATCATTAAACGGTAAAAACCCCCCTTTTATAATAATATTACTACTTATATATATATATATTTATATAAATATAGTTTTATAAAAATATAGTACGTAATCACTAGCTCCCTGTGGAACGAACCGGACTTACTAAAAACTACACTACTCTACGATTAGGTACACTGCCTATAGTGTTGTAGCAAGGTTTAGGTATATCCCATCCGTAAATTAATAAAACTTGTGTCATATTTTGTAGTATTTCCTAGTAAAAATAATACTATTTCGTACCCTCACGCTACAACATCAAGTTTTTGGCGCCGCTGCCGGGGAGCGCTAAAACGCTATATTTTTAATTATAATAATATTGAAATAAAATATAATAATATAATAATATAATAATATTGAAATAGAATATAATAATATAATAATATAATAATATTGAAATAGAATATAATAATATAATAATATTTTAGAATCAAAGTTTGATACGTAAAATTTTAAAAAGTCGTATTTATTAAATACTTCAGGGGTATATTATGTAACTTGTAATTAATAATTTCTATCACTTTCATGTGAATAGTAAATTAATTAATTTCTTTTCATTTACTATTCATGAATAGTAAATGAATTAAAAAAAAAAGTTTTGAAAAAAAATAATAATTATAAAAAAATTATTAATTTGTAAAAAAAAATCGTTTTAAAAAAAAAAAAAAATCGTAAAAAAAAAAAAAAACGAAAAAAAAAAAAACGTAAAAAAAAAAAAAACGAAAAAAAAAAAAAATGTAAAAAAAAAAAAACGAAAAAAAAACGTAAAAAAAAAAAACGTAAAAAAAAAAAAAAATTATTAAAAAAAAATATATTTTTTTAAGATTTTGTCTATAAAAAAAAAAATGTTTTTTTTAGTTTTATTACCTTTAGATTTTTAGACTATAGTCGCAACTTTTAGTATTAAGTTTAGTTTTGCCATAGTTATTTTTACTTCTAGAATTTTTAGGCTTTGCCGTAAAATCCCTTAAGTGCTTATTCCTTAGACTAAGTTTTAGGTGCTTTACAATTTTACGACGCCGTATTTCGCACTACTTTCTTATTTTTATTTTTCGACGCCTATTTTTCGACCTTTTTATTTTTCGACACTTTTCGACGCGCAATCTTTTTCTCTCTTATTTCTCGCCATTCTAGTTTTTAGGACTTAGAATTTTTTCTACTTCTTCTCTAAATTTCTTAAAATTACGAAAATTTATTTTAAGTGGTTAAATTGATAGACATCAAAATTTTCTGGTTCGTAGTAATAGTTGGATTTGTACGTGGACCGGGTTATTGGAGCCAAACAGTCCTCAATTATATTGAGACCAAACGAATCCTGCCCCTCTGCTGCATCTTTTGGCTATTCGAAACGTGGGCAAAATCAGAAAAGTCTATTGATTGGATAACTTATTATATAATTTTTCTTTCCTTTTAAAAACTAATAGGATATTCAGTGAATGCACCGAGTAAAACGTTCACCACCTTTCATACGTTCACCACCTATAACTCGATCAAGACATCTAGCCAATATTGTCGCCGTTGATTTTTCTTTAGAATCATAATCTAGTCGACCAAGAACTTCAACTCAAATTTCCGATAATCCATCTTTTGAACCCGACTTCACAATTAAGAACCCGGAGCATATTCAAGGACAATTCCAAGATCCTGAACCACTAATTATTCCTCCTGAGCCACAAACCATTAAATCAGAATCCTCTAGTGATTCGTATTCAACAAATTCAATTATGGAAGTAACGGAACCTCTAAGTATGGAAGATCGAATGAGAGCCACACGCACGGGCCAAGGTCACGCCATTATTAAGCCAGAAGTTAATGCGCCAAATTATGAAATCAAAGGACAAATTCTACACATGGTAACTAACCAATGCCAATTCAGTGGTGCACCGAATGAAGATCCTAACGAACACCTTCGTACGTTTAAAAGAATTTGTACACTATTCAAAATCCGAGAAGTGGAAGATGAGCAGATCTATCTCATGTTGTTTCCCTGGACTTTAAAGGGAGAAGCCAAAGATTGGTTAGAATCGTTACCTGAAGGGGCGATTGACACATGGGATGTTTTAGTTGAAAAATTTCTTAAACGGTTCTTTCCGGCATCCAAAGCCGTGAGACTTCAAGGAGAAATTGTTACGTTCGCGCAAAAGCCAAATGAAACGTTATATGAGGCGTGGACAAGATTCAGAAGGATGTTGAGAGGATGTCCTCAACACGGATTAGATACTTTTCAAATAGTACAAATATTCTACCAAGGCGTAGACGTTGCTACACGAAAAGACATCGACATAACAGCTGGTGGTTCCATTATGAAGAAAACCCAACTGAAGCTTACAAAATTATTGATAACACAGCCTCCCACTCGCATGAGTGGCACCAAGAAAAAGATATTGTTCGTTCATCTAAAGCGGCTAGAGCCGATTCTAGCCATGACTTTGATTCCGTTTCCGCAAAAATAGATGCTTTCGAAAGAAGAATGGAAAAGATGAATAAAGATATTCACGCAATACGAATCAGTTGTGAGCAATGCGGTGGACCACACTTATTGAAAGATTGTAATGTTGAACTAACGATGGAACAACGAGAGAATGTTTCCTATATGAACCAAAGGCCGGAAAATAATTATCAGAATAATTATCAACCGCCAAAGCTAAACTTTAATCGAAATCAAAACATTCTTTACAATCCAAATGGACCCAAAAATAACTGGTATAACCAACAAGGTCCGAATAACCAACCGACTCAAAACAACACTTTCAATCAACAAAGACCTAGCTTGTATAAACCACCACAACAACCCGAAGAGAAAAAGCCAAATCTAGAAGAAATGATGGCAAAGCTGATTGAATCTCAAACACAATTCATTACATCTCAAACCCAAATGAACGAGAGGTTTGATCAGTCATTAAGAACTCAACAAGCTTCCATTTTGAATCTTGAAAAACACGTAGGTACTCTTGCTAGCATGATGAGTGAGAGGGAACAAGGAAAGCTACCGAGTAATACTGAAGTAAATCCTCGGAATGAGAATGTTAATATGGTTTCAACGAATTCTGAAAAACCAGCACCAGAAGATGGGAAGGTTTTAGATGAGAGTAACAATGAAGAAGTTACACCACCACCACCCGAGTATGTAAAGCCAATGGTGGCACCATACAAACACCCATCCCGTTTCCAAGAAAAGGAGTTGAGTATGAGCAAGTGATAGGTAATAAAGATTGTGATACCTCTGGAAAGAAGAAGAAGAAAAAGAATAAGAAAGTGCAAGAAACAAAAGCCGTAAATATAAACCCGGTGAAGACAGTTCCACCAAAACCTCCACCTAGGGTAGGTGATCCGGGTGAATTTATTGTTCCTTGTCTACTTAGTGATTGTGTCATGTATGATGCACTAGCAGATTTAGGTGCAAGTGTAAGTGTTATGCCTCTTTCTTTATATAAGAGATTAGGTGTAGGTGAGTTAAGTCCAACGGATATGAGTGTTCGACTCTTTGATCAAACCATTAAGCACCCAGTTGGAATTGCTGACAACCTACCCGTTCAAGTAGGCAATTTAACCTTTCTAGTTGAATTCATTGTCATTGACATAGAAGAGGACCCAAACATTCCTCTAATTTTAGGTCGACCATTCTTAGCGTCCACCGGGGCGTTCTTTGATGTAAGAAACGGTAGAATGACACTTAGTAGTGGTGACAAATCTATCACCTTTATGATTCGAAAGTCTAAATCTCCACCAACCAAAACCGTTGAATCAGCAAAAACGATTGGTAAGAACCATGTTGTTTTACCAACTCCAACGGTAGTGCTTAACAATAATAAAACGCGTAAGTGTGGGGAAAATGAAGTAACGCCTAATGATGACTTGATAACAAAGAACCCCGTTGTTGATACGAAATTAAATGATCCCGTTATTAATAGTTCAATGAAGAAACTTATTAAACGGATTCGCGATGCTAGAACCAAGGGGAACTTTAAGTTATGTAACCGGTTAGTATCCAATCTATCACCTAAAGAAAAGGAGAAACTAGTTGAAATTGTGGATATTACACAGGAATCCGACCAATGGCTTAAAGAAAAAGTCACGGATATGCAAGTTGATTATGGACCAAGAGAAATTAACGATGAAGTTAATCACAATTTTGACACCACGGCTACCTAAGTGTGGGGAGATTCAAATGTTCTAAAAAGAAAATGCTGTTTGGAGTTAGTTGTTCTGTTCTCGTGTAGTTCCGAGAATGGAATTCGATTGGTCTTTTCCGCTAGCAGACACTAAAGAACTAGTTTTCTCCCCCATTCTGAATTTTTTTTTGTTTTGTAGGTTTTATATGAAATTAATATGCTTTTCAAATTTAAGTTTTTGTGTGATTTTAAAAACAAAATTTACTTTAATTCATTAAGTTGAAAAAATGATTTCTAAAATTCGTCGTGAGTTGAAGACTAGGTCATTAAGCCGAAATTGCTTTACCCGAGGGCGGGACAACAAATTTTGTTATCATTATTTTTAATTTTATTGATTTAAAGTATGCCAAAAAAATATTAAATATTATAAATTTTTGAAAGTAGGGTAATATACCAAACTTCAAAAATATGTATATGTATGTTTGTATTTTATTATGTACAAAACAGGGTAAAACAGCGCACTTTCAAAGACTGTCATTAAGTTCAGCAAAAGGTACTAATTTTGACGACAAGACACAAAACAACAAATGTGATATAACAAATGAAGGAATGAACGATGAGGCGCCATCAATCATTCAACGAGCTTTGTAATTACAAATTCGGTATTTTTAATCACTTTTCTACACTAATCACCCTCATGAATTTATAATTATAGTCTGATTTCATGCAAATGAGGGCATTGCATGATCTCAAGTGTGGGGAAGGGTTATAAATTCTCTCGGGTTTATACTTGGTTTATTTGCCAAATTTTGTGAAAATTTGAAAAATTTTCAATTAAATGAAGTCAAAATCATGTTTATACATATTTATGAACGATGAAAACTAGGTGTTAATGCCAAAATTATCGTTACCTCGGAAAGGACATAAATTGAGAAACAACCAAAATGTTAGAATTCATTTAAGAATGGAATAGAGGAGAAAAAGGCAAAGAAAAACATAAATAAAAGCCAAGTGTGTGAAAACTCTACCAAGTTATTCAAAATATATCACATATTTTTGTACAAACAATTGAAAATACTTTTGTTTTGGACGATAATCAACTGTTTTACCCGATGAAAGAAAAGAAGAGATGGATCTACACGATGAATCAATTCCATCATTAGAAGGAAGTAAAGTCTTCCGAAAAAGACACGCGCTTCTTGATTTAGGTCATGAAGTTGTCGTCCAGACCAGCTGTAGGTTGACGAAAAATCTAGAAAAGTCATCTCTAAAATCAGCAGGAAATCCACGGACCTCAGCATCAAACAGGGTCGCCAAGTGGTCAGATTTATCCTAACCATGAGAAGGATTTATCTCGTACAATGGGGGGGCACCGTGCAAATTAGCTTGATAAGACTAATGAATCAGATCCCCAGAAAGGATAATCTCCTTAAAGATTAAAAATCAGCTTTTAAGCCTGATATTACTCAATCCTTGAGATTGACCTTAAAGATTGAGAATTCAAACTCATGGAATTCAATGATATCTAAACTCGAGCTTGAACGAGAAAATATTTTGATCAAAATTAAAACCGATTTGTTTTCTGAAAATCCATTTTCAATGCGTTCATTACCATTGAACGTAAAATCCTGGGAATTCAACAGAATTCATTAGGTCACCTGAACCAAATCGGGTGTCAACCGTAAGAACGGTGGTTGCATAGCATGGTCGGAGACAGGACCTTGTGCCAGACTGAAAAATTATAGGATGATCTTTACTATTGCTCATACCAAGGATAGTACTAGCATCCGACACGTTAAAAAGACCATAAACAAATGCATGTCATTAGACATTGCCTTAACAGTTTCTTGTTCATCGCTTTCCTTTACAACCGGACGGTAGTTTGCCAAAAGGTAATATACGGGACAAGTAAACTGGACGTGTTGCTTTCCTAATACAAGGTTAGCAAGTGGGTAACACAAAACCACAAGTGTTGAGCTAAAATTTTCAAATCTGAAACCCACACAACCCACAAAAATATTTTGCAAACACCGGTGAAGGGTTATTCCGGAAAACTTATCTAGGGTAAAAGCTAGATTAAATTTTCAAAAAGATCAAATGTTTTCATAAAGATCCAATTTCCTTAAGGATCTACATTTTAATAGTCATGTGGGACTGTAAACCACCTTTCAAATGTGCACTTTGCTTTGGAAACCGAAAGTAAATCGGCTATTTGATTGCAAGTGTCGTTGACCTAAACCCGAGGCAACTGTGGATGACACACCCACCTTTAACCATCATTACTGTCATTGTTTATACCGCTATATCAAAATCACTGATGTACAAAGTGTGATGAATAAAAAAGTGATTCATGTATGTTTTTATTTCAAGTTCTGTATTGCTTGAGGACAAGCAACGCTCAAGTGTGGAGATATTTGATAGTGCTCCAAATGAACATATATTTAGTAGCAATATCGTTCCAATATGTAAAGTTTTTAAATGTAATTTCCTTATTTTTAGTTGTAATAGTTAAATAAATAAGTGCGAAGACGAAAGACGCAAATCGCTCGAAAATGAAGATTTAAAGACAAAAACAAAGATTTGAAAGACCAAAACGTCCAAAAAGCTCAAATGTACAAGATACAATTAAAAAGGTTCAAATTATTGATGAAGAACGTCTAAAAATGACAAGAGTACAAGTTACAAAACGCAAAGTACACGATATAAAATAGTACGCAAGGACGTTCGAAAATCCGGAACCGGGACATGAGTCAACTCTCAACGCTCGACGCAACGGTGTAAAAATTACGAGTCAACTATGCACAAGAATAAAATATAATATTTAAATAATTCATAATAAGAATAATATTAAATAATAAAAAGTTGTTAATTTAGCATAGTTCAGGGGTCGTAGATAAAAATTCAATTTCATATTTTGCCTATAAAAGGCGATGATTATCGATCAATTTAAAAGGCATCCCTTTTTCTATCCTAAAAATCTATTATCAATATCAATATCTAAAAATCTCTATCATAATGTTAATGTAATAAGATATAACAATAATCTTAATTTTAATTTTAAATTATGATAATAATAAGATTTATGATAGAGATCGTTTGAGTGTGTAAGTCGAAATTCTGTCCGTGTAACGCTACGCTATTTTTAATCATTGTAAGTTATGTTCAACCTTTTTATATTAATGTATCGTAACTAAGTTATTATTATGCTTATTTGAGCCGAAGTAATCGTGATGTTGGGCTAAAATATTAAGAAGGGGTTATTGAACTTTGGACCATAATTAAGGTTTGGGCAAAAGACCGACACTTGTGGAAATTGAACTATTGACTATTAATAGATGGGGGGTATTGTCTAATTGAGTGACAACTCATTGGAGTCTGTCGAACCTATCTTCAAATTAATTAACCTAATAATTAATAATGATTATGGTTGTCCTATTTAGTGATGTTCATATGGAATCTGTTATAATCATTTAATTAATCAATTGGGTTGGGTAATTGATTATTCATTCTGATCAAGTGGATGAATTAATATTCATAAACTAATTAAAACAGGGGTGGATTACATACAGTGATAACTGGTGTAATTGTTGACAGAAGTGATAACTGCGTCACAGTTTAAATCCTTAATCAGTTGGAATATTTGACTTCGGGTATAAGGGTAATTTGACGAGGATACTCGCACTTTATATTTATAACCGATGGACTATTATGGACAAAAACCAGATAGACGTATCAAATAAACCAGGACAAAGGACAATTAACCCATGGTAATAAATTAAAATCAACACGTCAAACATCATGATTACGGAAGTTTAAATAAGCATAATCCTTTTATTTCATATTCTATCGCAATTTTATTTATTGTTATTTTATTTATCGTCATTTATTTATTTTACGCACTTTAATTATTGTCATTTATCTTTACGCTTAAAAATATAAAATCGACAAACCGGTCATTAAACGGTAAAAACCCCCCCTTTTATAATAATATTACTACTTATATATATATATATATATATATTTATATAAATATAGTTTTATAAAAATATAGTACGTAATCACTAGCTCCCTGTGGAACGAACCGGACTTACTAAAAACTACACTACTCTACGATTAGGTACACTGCCTATAGTGTTGTAGCAAGGTTTAGGTATATCCCATCCGTAAATTAATAAAACTTGTGTCATATTTTGTAGTATTTCCTAGTAAAAATAATACTATTTCGTACCCTCACGCTACAACATCAATATCCTCCATATTTCTGGAGATATTTTTATAACTAATCTTATCTGAAATCATTTATCTCTTCGCGCTATCAGTGTTACATCATATAGAAACTGTTAGTTTCTATATTCTGTAAACTTTTGAGCTTAAAATAAGAATGCTTTTGAAGTAGTGTTGGAAATTGATGCATGAGTTAGTATAATATAATGACACTTGATCAATGTGATTATATTACAGTAAGTCATGCTGAGTTTTTAATGAGACGTGATGATTCACAGATCATAACGTCATCATGTGCCATGTTACACGACTTTTACATTCTGTCTAATCTATAAACATATCAAGAACATATTTTCTTGATAGTTCTATCTTTTCTCTTGAATTTTGATAATTTAACTAATCAAGATCGTGCTATTACAACTTCTCTCTTAGAACATCAGCCACGTTCATTCGAAACTACATAACCACGAATTCTGGACCATTACAAGAGGTGCCCAATCGCAAGAGGAAGAAGAACCGAAGGGACAAAGCTCCAAAATAGAAATTGGAGTATAAATCGCAGCAAATATGGGGGAAGTATTAACTGGGGATGACAATGATTATAGAAAACAGAAGCAAGGACTTCGAGGTATAAGGGAAGATATAAAGCCCGATAACAACACATAAATTACAAACCGTGTATATCAATGTTTATAGCGACATAAAGACACGGGAGGATTAAAAGCACTATCACCCCAAGGTAATAGTAGAAGTAAACAGATTCTTCTGGGAAAAGATTGAAAAGAAAGATGACAGAAATGGTAATTAGAAAAATATCAAGGATTAGTACTGATTAAGCATTTTCAGAATCTTTTGGATGTATGAAACAAGAAGGAAAGTATAGGAATGGTGAGAATAATGGAACGGAAGAGCTTAATTTATAATGGAAATATCAGATAGAGTAATCGAGGCAGATCACCGTATTTAATTATAGAGATCTTAAATTCCTTATTCGCCGAAGAATCAAATCTTTTAGATTTCGAAGATTTTCTTTAAATCCCTTGAATTCCGGAATTCAACCAAGACAACGTCAAAAGTTAAGACGCACCTTATTTTCTAAATTCAAACGTGACTACATCAAAGTTAAGACGAAACTTTATTTCTTCAATTCACTCTTTTGTGATAGCTTTACTCGTACTCTCTGAGTAATTGAATTATCTTATCCATATTACTCAATGATGATAAAAATCTATTTATCAACTCATATTCGTCATGAAAACATTTTTATTGTTAGCCATGACCACCTCACTTAAATTTCGGGACGAAATTTTTTAACGGGTAGGTACTGTGACGACCCGGAAATTTCCGACCAAATTTAAACTTAATCTTTATAAGATTTCGACACGATAAGCAAAGTCTGTAATGTTGAGTCTCAAAATCTTTGAAACTATATTCATGAAATCAATTACCTTTGGACTGTACCCGACGATTCACGAACAATTGTTTGTAAACAAATATATAAATATAAGTATAAGTATATATAATAAATTGAAATAATAGGAAACAATTTAATTATTTGAATTGAATATGTAGAACAATATATAAAATAATAAATTTGTGATTAAAATAAATCTACATGTAAATATATATGATATCTATACATAGTTAATATGTATATTGTAATATATATATAAATATTAAATGTTAAATGTATGTTAATATGTTATTATATATATGTCATTATTAATAATATGTAATATTAAGTTTGATTACGGAATTAAAAATATAATTAAATATGATTGTTATAGTTACTTTCAATATTTTTTTTATTATTAATATTAAAATCAGTGTTATTATCATTTTCAATATATATATAACGTAGATATGGAAGTTGATATAAAAATTGTTATTTTATTACTATTAATAATATTATAATTATTAATAATATTAGTATTATGATAATTAATACTATCATTACTAATAATATTATTATTATAAATTTTATAGTTATAGTTATTATTATTATTATCATATTATTATTAGAAATTTGCATTACTATTATTAAGAGTAAAATTATTACATTTATATTTATTAATAAAGATAACTAAAATCTATAAATATAATACAGATATAAAAATAGATATGAGTATTGATAGATATATAAATACAGATAAATGTATATACTGGGATAGATATTGAAGCAGACACAGAACCGATTTTCTTTTGCACATATACATCGAATCACATCACTTTTATTTATATCTGCTTAAATTAATCTCTAAAAATCGAATTTATTCCAATTCTGTTAAGCATCGACCTCAGACCCCAATGAAGACAAAAATCGATTTACATCACCTACAGTTTTTATTTTTTTTATTTTAATTTAGCTGTACTGATCAAATATTGATGGTCCCCAAATCTGTTAAAGGTCGATACAAGTAAATTCCAATCAGGATAACTGTTAAAATAAGTACTCCTTTATATTGTATATCTACAAGTCTATGATTGAGGATCAAAAACACAGAACTTAAATATTTCTTTCTTTTTCGCCCTGTTCTTGTACCTATATTGCCAAAAATTGAATTCGAGCCTTAAGCATAATAGAATACATGGTTTACCATATCCGAGAGACGTGATGTGTTTCAATGCTTTCGTTAATGATTGGTAAAAGATAGTTAGGCCCTTAAAAAGAGTTCAACCATAAAGAACACCATGGCCAAGTCAAGATGACTTCCATGAACACGTTCTGTTATCCTAACGGTCCAATCCTTTAAGTTTCTAAACAAACAGTTCCTTAATTAACTAAGAATCCCTTAAGCGGGGTGCAATGCTTGAGACCGCGTTATGGTGCAGTGTACTGGTCAACACTAACCATGTTCCAAGGCCTTACTTAGCAGAGGTACAGCTTACAACAACCGCTGTGTTTCAGGGTGCACGTACGAAGTTTATATGCTTGGTGACTACACTAGCATGGTCTAGGACTGACAATGTACTAGGGGTCTAGTCAGATGTTTCACTACGAAAGAGTCCTCAGTCGGAATCCAAAGCTCAATAGACTTACTACAACCAGTGTGTCTCGGTCGATCTTACGTTGTATCCGATAGACTTCTCTTACTAAGGGGTGACACAGATAGTGTACTCTGAATCGGGGTTCGCGACTTCCCAATAACAGAGACTATAACTACATTCTATTAGTTGGAAAAGCGATTGAGTTTAAAGCATAATCGGAAAGCACTTCGACATCATATACAGACCATAATATTATTTCGGCATTATAACTGCTTACATCATAGCATACACTAAAGATAACTACTCGCTAATCATGGCAATAATATCATAAAACATTATATAAGATAAAGGATAGAAGTACCAGTAGATTAAACGAGTTTCGAATACAAAAGTGACAACTTCAAGACTCCAGACCGCTCCTAATACAATCTTCAGCGTTCTTCTCCGGGTACTAGGTTTCCCGCACGGAGTCGAAGGCCTTGAGAGTATGACTAATATTGTACAAGAGAGAGAAAGAAGTGAATTGAAGTGTGTGTTAGAATGAATGACAAAGACCCTTTAAATAGACTTGAAATTTGCCAGCATACGCCTGACAGGGCGTATGGCAGGGCGTATGGCAGCCCGTTTTTGGCAGGCCGTATGCAAGGTAGGCCGTATGGTGGCTCGTGTGGTCGCACGTATATGGCAGGCCGTTTCCATACTGGCAGGCCGTATGGCAGGCCGTATGGCTTGCTGGTCAGCCTTGATTCCCTGGATCGTAACTTGATTTCTTGTCTTTCACCGTTTTCGCTCTAGAATCTTCGTTTTAGCTTCGATTTTATTGAATCTTTTTGCACCGCCTTCGTAATTACTTGTTCTTCAATTCTAACCGACGATGTGGGTATTTTTTCGACAAAGTTCGAATCTTTCTTGTTTTTGGGGCTTAATACCGGGGTGAAAATGTGACTTTTTAGCCGATATCAATGTCCAAAAAGAACAATTAAGTCTAGGTGTGGGAAACGATAGAATAATTTGTCATATTGACAAAGCCATGAAAAGACCCACTTCCACCGATGACTCTTGTTTTCAAATTGATGTTATAAATCTTTGTGTTGAGGATGAATTGCAGGAGCTACTTGAAATTGATACCTCGGGGTTTGCCCCGATAAGTGAAAGTGAATACTTCAATATTGATGAAGATTTTGATGAATTGATGAAGGTGATCACGGATGATGAGACCATAGAAGAAGGAATTCCCAAGGAAGAGAAATCATTTGAAGATATCGAAAATAAAGATAGATTCCGTATAAAGAATTCCTTGGAAGAACCACCTGTACTAGAGCTTAAGGAGCTACCCAAACATTTGGAGTATGCTTATCTCGAAGGTACATCTCAATTACCGGTAATTATTGCTTCACATCTTTCCGGTAACTAGAAGGAAAGGTTAATCTCTGTTTTAAAAACCCATAAAAAGGCTATAGCCTGGAAAACGACCCATATTCCAGGGATAAACCCGTCTTATTGTACACATAAAATTCTCCTTGAGAATGACTTCAAATCAGTAGTACAAAGACAACGAAGGCTCAATCCCAACATGAAAGAGGTTGTTAAAAAAGAGGTAGTCAAGCTTCTTGACGCCGGGTTAATCTACCCCATCTCCGATAGTTCTTGGGTTAGTCCAGTACAAGTAGTACCCAAAAAGGGGGGTACAACCGTTATTGTAAATGAAAAGGACAAACTCGTTCCAACTAGAACGGTTACCGGCTGGAGAGTCTGTATTGATTACAGACGTCTCAATGATGCCACTAGAAAGGATCATTTCTCGTTGCCTTTTATTGATCAAATGATTGAACGATTAGCGGGGAAAGAATACTATTGCTTTCTAGATGGTTTCTCCGGTTACTTCCAAATTCCAATTGATCCCAACGACCAAGAAAAGACCACATTCACTTGTCTTTCGGGACCTTTGCCTATCGCCGCATGCCATTTGGTTTATGCAATGCACCCAGAACCTTTCAAAGGTGCATGATGGAAATTTTTGATGATATGGTAGAGGATTGTATGGAAGTCTTCATGGATGACTTTTTCGTGTTTGGAGACTCCTTTGAATCGTGTCTTTTTAACCTTGAACGTATGCTTATCCGATGTGAGAAAGCAAATTTGGTCCTGAATTGGGAAAAATGCCACTTCATGGTGAAGGAGGGCATTGTACTTGGTCACAAGATATCTCGTTCGGGAATAGAGGTAGATAAAGCTAAAATTGAAGTTATCTCTAAGCTACCTATACCGACAAATGTCAAGGCCATTAGAAGCTTTCTTGGTCACGGGGGATTCTATAGGCGATTTATCAAAGATTTCTCTAAAATCGCCCGCCCAATGACCAAACTTCTTGAAAAGGATGCTCCATTTGACTTTGATTCCAATTGCAAGAATGCATTCTCCATTCTAAAGTCAAAACTCACACAAGCTCCCATTATCGTATCTCCGGATTGGAGTATGCCATTTGAGTTAATGTGTGACATGAGCGACCATGCCTTAGGTGCTGTCTTAGGACAACGACATGATAATCATTTTCGTCCAATTTATTATGCGAGCAAAACGCTAACGGGAGCTCAAATTAATTATACCACCACAGAAAAAGAGCTCCTAGCGGTTGTTTATGCGTTTGATAAATTTCGGTCATATTTGGTGTTGTCCAAGACCATTGTTTACACGGACCATTCGGCCCTTAGGTACTTATTCTCGAAACTAGATGCAAAACATCGTCTCATACGTTGGGTTCTTTTACTTCAAGAGTTTGACATTGAGATACGTGACAAGAAAGGAGCCGAGAATCTAGCCGCCGACCATTTATCCCGACTTGAAAACCCCGAATTAGAAAAACTCGATAACACAATCATCAAGGACACATTTCCTGACGAATCTCTAATGAGGGTTGACAAGGAATCTGAAATCCCATGGTTTGCCCATTTTGCAAACTATCTTGCTTCAGGCATTCTTCAAAAAGGACTTTCTTATCAACAAAAGAAGAAATTCTTTGCGGATTTGAAGTCCTATTTCTGGGAACACCCCGACATATTTCGTGTTGGTGCGGATCAAGTGATTCGCCGTTGTGTGTACGGAAAAGAGGCTCAACAAATTCTTGAGCATTGCCATCAAGGGCCCACCGGCGGTCATTTCGGACCAAACCACACCGCAAGAAAAATCCTTGACTAGGGCTTTTATTGGCCCACCATCTTTAAAGATGCCCATAATTTCGTTCAGACTTTTAATGCATGCCAACGAATGGGTAACATCACGAAAAAGGATGAGATGCCTCAAACCGGCATCCAAGTTTGTGAAATCTTTGATATTTGGGGAATCGATTTCATGGGACCATTTCCAAGTTCCCATAAGTGCAAGTACATCCTAGTAGCCGTTGACTATGTATCTAAGTAGGCTGAAGCGAAAGCTTTACCTACGAATGATGCTAGGGTGGTGGTGAACTTCTTGAAAAATCTCTTCTCGCACTTTAGAATCCTAAAGGTGCTCATATCCGATCGAGGAACACATTTTGCCAACAACCTTCTTGAAAAGGTGTTGAAGAAGTATGGCGTAACTCATCGTTTCTCTACTCCGTACCAGCCGCAAACAAGTGGTCAAGTAGAGAACACGAATCGTGCCTTAAAACGTATACTTGAGAAGACGGTTGATAACAACCCTAAGATTTGGCAACGCAAGTTAGATGATGCGTTGTGGGCCTTCAGGACTGCTTTTAAAATACCAATCGGTACCACACCATTTAGACTTGTATATGGTAAAGCGTGCCATCTTCCGGTTGAAGTGGAACATAGAGCATACTGGGCGTTGAAGCTTTGTAATTTGGACATGGAGAAGGCTGGTGAAAACCGATTCATGCAAATACATGAATTAGAGGAGTTAAGGTTAGAAGCGTACGAGAATTCAAGCTCGTATAAGGAGAAAATGAAGAGGTGGCATGATGCCCGATTGAAGGAAGTGAAAGAGTTTAAAACCGGTGATAAGGTTTTGGTTTTTAACTCACGGTTTAAATTTTCTCCCGGAAAGTTGAAGTCCCGATGGACGGGGCCTTATTTGGTGAAACAAGCATTTCCATCGGGATATGTTGAATTGTTTGGAAACGGTAACACTTTTAAAGTGAATGGTCATCGATTAAAACTCTATTTTGATGGAGTTAATACCATGGTTCAAGATGACATCACTTTCTCCCCCAAAGCTAATTAGCTTGGGAAGGAGTCGCGTGAACAGGGGCGGTTTTTAATGGGGACAGGCGGGGGCAGCCGCCCCCAGTGGATTTGCAATTTTCAGTGTAAAATTTTTGGATTTTTCGACTTTGCCCCAGTGGATTATTTTTTTTGCCCCAAAACCTATATATTTTGCCCCAAAATCTTTAAATTTTGCTCAAAAATCTCCAAATTTTACCCCAAAACCTTCAAATTTTGTCCACAAATGTTAAAATTTTGCCCCAAAACCTCTTTAATTTGCTTAAAAACCTCCATTTTTTGCCCCAAAATCTCCATATTTTGCCCAAAAAATTATCACGGTTTTTAATTTTTTTTTTGCCCCCGGTGACTTGGAATCCTGGTACCGCCACTGCGCGTGAACGACTCACTAATAAACTTTAAAACGTGTACATAGTCTCATTCGTGCGTCTCGTTTCTTAGGATTGATTGTTTTTAAGTGATTTTTCGAGTTTTAGTACGAACCAAGTTGTTTAGGGACCTTCTGCAATGTTTAATACGCGAAAAAATCAAAAACTGGTGAAACAGGGCCAGATGCGCCGCATCTGTAAGGGATGCGCCGCATCTGAAGACAAGAAAAATCCCGACAATTTTAAATGCGTCGAGATTGGGTCATGCGCCGCTTTTTGGCCAACAGATGCGCCGCATCTGCTCCAGATGCCCCGCATCTGTGTCTGAATATTGCAGCCTACCTATTTTTTTTACACAAATACGGGAGTTTATCAATTTTATTCATTTTTTCACCTACAACTCCGACTTTCATCTCATTTTCTCTCAAGGATTTCATCTCCAAACACTAAATCAACCGATTACACCCATCTTTGAGCATCTAATCCATCTATCAACATGAGAAATGTAAGATTAATCTTCATTTCTTCATGATTCTTGTTTTCTTAATTCTCAAATTCGGATTTAGCTTGTTCTAAGTGTGGGGATGTTTGAATCTTCATGTTTTGGTCATTATATGCTTGTATTATTGTTACTAATCCTTATTCATGCTCGAATTTCATGATTAATTGTTTAAAAATTTACTTTACAAATTAGGGTTCTTCATGAATTTGGGGGTTTCGAAATTTTTGACCATTAATTGATTAAATTGAGATCTTTTGAAGTTTAATTACTAGCTTACACTAGCAATTTGCCTTGAACCCTTGTTGAAACACATGATTTTGAATAAATTGAGAATTAGGGTTCTTGAATTGGGGATTTTGACTTTTGTTGACTAGTGAGTGTTCTAAGTGGAATTAAAGCAATTCATTGATTATGCTAAACTCATATATGCCTTAACTTAGTGCTTGTTCGAATTGAAAAGTTTTATTTGCGGAAGTTAAGGATTGTATGCTTAGGCTTTTTAATGAAATTGTATACTTGAGTCTACTTTAGTGTCTAAATGTATGAAAACCATTGATTGCATATTGTTTGACATGCTTATTGATGAATACTAATGGTTCCATATGTTTGTTTTGATGAGACTAAACATGCTAGGTATGATTGAACTTATGAAGTGATATAGATTGTGAGTCATACTAGAAATGTTTGTTGAGAATAGAACTTGTTCATACCATGTTAGGATTTTAGTTAACATAAACTTTGAGATGTGATTTGAACTTAAAATGTAACATGACTACATGGTTTTCGCTTGAGCAATATGAAAGATGTTTTGAATTTCTTTAACGCTAATCAACTTCGTTTGTTGTTTTGTTTGTTTGGTTTTGTTGTGTTTTTATGTAGACTAGAGCATCATCATCAAACCCAAGATCAAAAAAACAAAAGGGCCCGACAGTTATAGATCCGAAAACAAGTGAGGAAGAAAATGCTGTTGAAGAAGAAGAAATGGACATAGATAACCAACAACTAAATGTCCGTGGATTAACCACTCCGGATCCATGGATCAACGCGGTTTTGAGGCATCCGGAATATCATGAACGGATGAAGACACTTTTGCACAAAGACGTATACCCGTGTAAATATATTGATTGGTCACCGTTGGAAGAAGCCGGTGAATTGCAAACCTTTCGTAACCTTTTTCGGGTAACATATCAAGGCCATCGAATACATGCATGGGAAAACTTGTTCAGAATGGAAGAAAAAGTGTACCCACTCTTTACCAAGGAATTCATTGGTTCACTGAGAGTTGATTATTCTTCGCCAACATCAAACACCTTTATGAGATTTTGGCTTGGAGGGAAAGACCGGACATTAACACTGTGATGACCCGGGAATTTCCGACCAAATTTAAACTTAATCTTTATATGTTTCCGACACGATAAGCAAAGTCTGTTAGATAAGTCTCAACAATTTTGAATTTGTTTTCCTGTATACAGTTACCTTTCGACTATTCCCAACGATTCACGAACCATTGTGTATAGGTAGGTATGTAAATAAATGCTTATAAAGATAAAAGTGTATATATAATATTTTGAGTTAATAAAATAAACTTTAATCAATTGAATTTAAACGTATAAAATAATAAACAATTAAGTATTTATATATAAATGTATACAAGATATTATTATGAATCTATATGTATATATGTGATTTCTAGCAATAATTGTTAATTGCATATTGTGATATATATATAAGAAATTACTACTCAATATAAGTTGTTACATTATATAAATTATAAAATTACATAAACAATATGTAATATTAATATATTACAAGTTAAAAATAAAGTTGTTATATCAATATTATTACTCTTATCACTATAAAAATTGCTATTAATATTCAAATCAGTATTAGGGATATTATTATAGATATAGTTATGAAGTGTGAGAAATAATTTATTATGATATTATTATCATCTATATTACTATTACTATATTATATTATAAGGTATTATTATTAGTAATTATAACATTAAAAGTATTATTATAGTTATAATTATTAATTAATAAGATAAATCAAAATTTATAAATACATATATATATATATATATATATATATATATATATATAATTATATAAATGCAGAAATATATACAAGTATATAAAATCAGATTTATATACACTGATATATATACAATACAATATATAAAATGAATATTATTTTATTATTAATATAATTATAAATATATAAATTATAAATTTTATAAACTCACAAAATTAATTAAGATTCTATATCAAATTAACCTGTAGGTAAATTGATCCTGTCTCTAAAAATCTAGTATACAAACAAAAAGCAGTACCATTTGATTCTTAGCCATTCACAAAGTAACAAATTCAGTTCCATGTCTTTATCAATTTATTTATTTATTTAATTATTTCTGTTACCTGCGTAAATGGTTGAACCCTTTTGCTATAAAACTCAATCAGTTACAGTTATTAAGGAATACCAGTCAACTTTACATTACCCATTACAATTTATATTTATCCTTAACAGTTTGTGTAAAATCGAATTTAAACAGAAAATCAAATTTTATTTCTATTAAATGCATAAAAGTCTCTGTTCTTGACCAAGAACATCAAATGTCGATTTCGAATTGATTTTAAAAATCTAAAAGTGTAGAAAGCATCCAATTCAGGTCGTTAATCTTCCTGTAAGTTTTCAGATTTTAATTTAAAGAATTAAAGACGAATTTTAGAGTCAAAGTTATCTTGAAAAAGTCAACAGTCGAGTTCTTCAGCAAAATTCGAGTTCAATTCAATATATTGGTTCTAATTGAAGATACATAGAGTTTATATGTAACATCCCGCCTTTTTCTGTCAACTTTTCCGTTTAACTATTTTAAACTCCGTTATATGTTTATAACATCTTCCGTTAATACGCGTTTCAATTATCTTGTTTTAGGTAATTTAACGCACCCGATTGCAACTTGAGGGACTTGTTTCGCCAAGACACCAAAGTGGTGACTAGCCACTTGACTAGTCAAACTCTTCCACCTCATTTCTTCATTTAATTTTTCCTTTTCATCTAATACTTCCACCATTCTTTAAATTCATCAAAAAGCAATTCCTCATCCAAATTCGTTCAAGAAGGATTCGATCAAAACAAATTACATATTTGAACTCCTCGTGATCTCCTCTTCGATTCCATACCGATTTCATCAATTTTGGGTAACTTTCTAAAATCACTAATTTTATGTGTTCTTGAGATTTTTGAGTTATAAAGTTGTTAATTAGTGTCTATGGCTCAAGTCTAGTATGATTATGTGATTTATATGCTCGTTCTTGCAATTTTGATGTAACTAGTTCATTATGAAAGAACACTTGCATAATCTTGAGTTTTAGGTGTTCATATGTTGTTTGATGATGAAAGTTCATGTTTTAATTGTGTTCTTAACATCACTAGCTTCAAATTGGTATGTAGGTTGACATGGATTAGTTTCATAATCATGATTGTAGAATTTGTGATTTTGGGTTAGGGTTTGATAGAAGTAAATTGAATCTTGATGCATTAAATGCTTGATAATGTTAATTGTAAGTGTTAGGTTGTGTTGTATCCTTAATTACCTTCGAAACGGCATATCGTTCATGTAATTTGGTTGCCAAATCATTAAATTGCATTTATGACTTGTATGCATTGAATGAGGAACATTAATTGCGGTTTTTGGTTGTTGCAAGTGGAAGTTTGATTGATGATATGTGTTTAGTTGTTTTACTCGTCAAAATACCTTTCCAACGATGTATGATAGGCGTTATAAGTGTTTGCGGGTCAAGAGTTATGTTAGAAAAGGTTTTGGTTCGTGCACACTTGGAAAAACTGACCAGAATTCTCTGCACAGGTAATGGCGCGGCGCGCCATATACCCGCGCGGCGCGCCATTATGGTCTGTCCAACTTTGTCAATTTTTGAATAATGTTTGCTATGCTACGCACCTCCGATTCACATGTAACTTGTCCTAACATGCTCATACATGATTAAAAACCTCAGAAAAATGGTTCGGGACCCGACCCGAACGTGTTGACTTTTTCGTTGACTTTGACCGACCAAAGTTTGACTTTTTGTCAAACTTAACCAAATGATTATGCAACCTTCCTAACTTGTTTATATACTTGTATCTTGCATGAAACTTGACAATTTGATTTCACATGCTACATAATCGAGTCGTAACGAGCCATAGGACTAATTGAACATCTTTGACATTTCGTGACTATCGTTATTGATACAACCTATTTGTTTAGGTCAAGACTAGCATTGTTCTTTGCACACGTTACTTGTCGAAGTACTTTTTGGTTCGTGCATACAAGGTGAGATCATAGTCCCACTTTTTACTCATTTGAACTTACTTTTGGGATGAGAAAACATAAACGATTCTTTTGAACTAAGTGAACACAAGAACGGGAAAACAAACATTCTACATACGAGTTTAGAACAAAATCCTCAATTCAATTATCATTAGTTACATTTGCAGGGTGTAAGTGTAGGCGTGAACTTATGTTGTATGGCCATATGGGTTTGACAACCCTCATCTTTGACGGTTCGCTACCGTCTACGGATGAAATATATTTTCGAGAAACAGTGTTGTTCTAGCACTAATTAATGGGGTATTCAACGGACGGAATGTTAAGCTTTGATAATTGGGTGCTCGTGAATATTAACTTTTAGAATGTACTATGACTTTATCGATGTTGCAAATCTTGTGGTTCAACTTACTTTTACTCACTTACTTATTTAAACCTATGATTTCACCAACGTTTTCGTTGACAGATTCTCTATGTTTTTCTCAGGTCCTTGAACTTAGGTGATACATGCTTCCGCTCATACTTTTTGATACTTGCATTGGATGTCGAGTATACTTGCATACGTGGAGCGTCTTTTTGACTACTTTTAATTGTGTCGCACGTGTTTCATACAAACTTTAAACATTGTTATGTACTTGTTATGGAAACTACTTTTGTAAACTTTGAAACACCCTTATTTATGAAATGAATGCGACATACTTTTCGGTCAAACTTTGTTATAAAGACTTACGACCATGTAATGGGACCATACGTAGATGACGCCGTCATTTAATGATTTGTCGGGGTCGTTACAAGTGGTATCAGAGCTTTGGTTGTAGGGATTTAGAGTTCATTAGTGTCAACCCCGAGTCATAGGGTACATTGGTGAGTCTAGACTACAACCGGCATATAGACTTGACATAGGAATTACTTGACTACTTGTGCATTTATACTCGAACTCTCTTACTCATATCTACTCTTATTCTATCTTAATCTCGCGTTGTATAATTAAATTGGCACGCCACCTTGACTATATGAAGTAATGTCGCATGCACATATGAGTTAGGGTAATATAATTTCCGGGATTATATTACGGTGACACATATGAACATTCCGACATTATGACATAAAGAATTTAAGGCGGGTCAAGGATAATTTTCTCTCTATCTTTATTCCATATCACGGTTAGTATTATTTAGAATACTAACCAACGGTATTCTTTTGCTTTGAAGGAACAATGCCTCCTCGCCGTGTACGACGCAATGAAACTCCCGAACAAGCCTTACAACGCATGATAGCCACCGCCGTGGATGCGGCCATGGCCGGTCACTCGTCTAACAACAACAATAACAACAACCACAACAACAATAACCAAGGAGCCGGTAACTCTAGCGAAGGGTGCTCCTACAAAGCTTTCATGGGGTGCAAACCTCACACTTATGATGGAACCGGGGGGACCGGTTGTGCTTACTCGTTGGTTTGAACAAACGGAGGCCGTCTTTAGCATAAGCGGTTGTCGGGATCAAGACAAGGTCAAATACTCCACCCACACTTTCTCCGGAATTGCTCTAACATGGTGGAACACCTATGTTCAATCGGTGGGTACCGATGAAGCTCATGCCCTCTCTTGGGCCGATCTAAGGGAAAAGATGATTGTTGAATATTTTCCGCGCGAAGAAACCCGAAAGCTTGAGGAAGAACTAAGAGCTTTGAAAGCGGTCGGAAACGATCTTAAAGCTTATAATCAACGCTTCGCCGAACTATCCTTGATGTGTCCTAATCTTGTTAACCCCGAATCTCAAAGGATTGAGCTCTACATGCTCGGTCTTCCAAAAAGCATCAAACAAGGGGTGATGTCATCCAAACCCGCTACTCATCAAGCCGCTATGAACATGGCCCGCCAATTAATCGAAACGGTTGACGAAATCGTAGTGCCGGCTCCTAAGGCCGAGGACAAGTCGGGTGGCAACAAAAGGAAATGGGAAGCCACTCCATCAACCAACTACAACAACACCTTCACCAAAAAGCCTTTCAACAACGACGGCAAGAAGGGTTATGTCAGAAACTTACCTTTTTGCAACAAATGCCACAAGCATCATCACGGCGAATGTAACAAGCTAGTTTGTCACCGTTGCCAAGGTGTTGGTCATAGGGCCAACAATTGCACAAGCGCCGCCCCCGTTGCTCGAAAGGGGCCCAATCCTCCAAAAACGGTCACTTGTTACGAATGTGGCCAAACGGGCCATTATAAGAACGAATGCCCGAAAAAGAAAGCCAACCCCAACAACCGAGGCCGAGCCTTTAACATCAACACCGAGGAAGCCCGAGATGACAATGAACTAGTCACGGGTACGTTTCTTCTCAACAACTCTTATGTTACTTGCTTATTCGATTCGGGTGCCGATAAATGTTTTGTGTCTAAGACTTTGGCTCCTACCCTTTGCACTCCACCACACCCTTTAGATACTACTTATTCCATCGAAGTGGCCGACGGAAAACTCTTAAGTGCCGACACATATTACCGGGGGTGTACTTTGAACATTTTGGGTAAGGAATTTGAAATTGACTTGATACCCATGGAATTAGGGAGTTTTGATGTAATAATCGGTATGAATTGGATGGTCAAAAATAAATCTCACATTCTTTGCGATCTTCACGCAATCCGAATTCCTATCGAGAATGGTGAACCATTGATTGTCTATGGCGACAAAAATTGCACCGGACTCAATCTCGTTTCGTGCCTTAAAGTTCGAAAGCTACTTCGCAAGGGTTGTTTCGCGATTCTTGCTCACGTTAAGAAAATCGAGGCCGACGAAAAGCGCATCGAAGATGTGCCAATTGTTAGTGACTTTTCCGATGTATTTCCCGACGAATTACCGGGTCTTCCACCTCATCGACCGGTTGAATTTCAAATCGATCTTATTCCAGGAGCCGCACCCGTAGCGCGTGCACCGTATAGACTCGCTCCATCCGAATTACAAGAATTGCAAAGTCAAATCCAAGAGCTACTTGACCGTGGTTTCATTCAACCTAGCCATTCACCATGGGGCGCTCCGATTTTGTTCGTCAAGAAGAAAGACGGATCCCTACGAATGTGCATTGATTATCGTGAACTAAACAAATTGACGGTTAAGAACCGATATCCCCTTCCTCGCATCGATGATCTCTTTGATCAACTACAAGGTTCTCGTGTATATTCAAAAATCGATCTCCGTTCGGGTTATCATCAACTAAGGGTTAAGGGGGAAGACGTCTCCAAAACCGCTTTCCGGACTCGTTATGGTAGTTATGAATTCCTTGTCATGCCTTTTGGTCTCACAAATGCACCGGCGGTGTTCATGGATCTCATGAACCGCGTGTGCAAACCGTACCTTGACAAATTCGTTATCGTGTTCATCGACGATATTTTGGTCTATTCAAAAAGCGAAGAGGAACATAAAGAACATCTCCGACTCGTGCTTGAACTCTTGAGAAAAGAACAACTCTATGCCAAGTTCTCCAAGTGTGAATTTTGGTTGAAGGAAGTTCAATTCCTCGGTCACGTTGTAAGTGATCAAGGAATTAAAGTCGATCCCGCGAAAATCGAAGCCATTAGTAAATGGGAGACTCCTACTACTCCTACTCAAATTCGTCAATTCTTGGGTCTCGCCGGATACTATCGTAAATTCATCAAGGATTTCTCCCTAATCGCTCGTCCTTTAACCGCGTTAACTCACAAGGAACGAAAATTCGTTTGGACATCCGAACAAGAAACCGCTTTCCAAATCTTGAAAACTAAACTAACCACCGCTCCTATCTTGTCACTTCCCGAAGGCAATGATGATTTTGTTGTATATTGTGATGCCTCGAAAAACGGTTATGGGTGTGTACTAATGCAATGAAAGAAAGTCATTGCTTATGCCTCTCGACAACTCAAGGTTCACGAACGAAACTACACAACACATGATCTTGAACTCGGTGCCGTCATCTTTGCACTTAAGCTATGGAGACATCATCTTCTTGGTACCAAGAGTACTATCTTTACCGATCACTAAAGTCTCCAACATATCTTCGATCAAAAGCAACTAAACATGAGACAACGAAGGTGGATTGAGACCTTGAACGATTATAATTGCGAGCTTCGTTACCACCCCGGGAAGGCAAATGTAGTGGCCGATGCCTTAAGTCGAAAAGAAAGAGCGGTGCCTCTTCGTGTCCGAGCTTTGAATATCACCATCCACTCCAACCTTAATAGCCAAATTCGGGTAGCCCAAGATGAAGCTCTTAAGGACAACAACATCGCACGCGAACTTTTAAACATTCTCGTCTCCCGATTCGAAGTTAAGGAGACCGGACTTCGATATTACGCCGGAAAAATTTGGGTGCCTAGATATGGCGATCTACGAAGCCTTATTTTAGACGAAGCCCATAAGTCACGATACTCGATTCACCCCGGTGCCAATAAGATGTACCACGACCTTAAACAACTATATTGGTGGCCGAACATCAAAAGGGACGTAGCTACTTATGTTTCCAAGTGTTTGACATGTTCCAAAGTCAAAGCCGAACACCAAAGACCGTCCGGACTACTTCAACAACCCGAGATCCCGCAATGGAAGTGGGAAAGGATAACGATGGATTTTATCACCAAGCTACCAAAAACGACGGGTGGTTATGATACCATTTGGGTTATTGTTGACCGTCTCACCAAATCCGCACACTTCCTGGCCATGAAAGAAACGGACAAAATGGAGAAACTTGCACAACTTTACATTAAGGAGATCGTAGCCCGACACGGTGTACCTTTATCGATTATCTCCGACCGAGATGGCCGTTTCGTTTCTAGATTTTGGCGTACATTGCAAGAAGCGTTGGGAACGCGTTTAGACATGAGCACCGCATATCATCCTCAAACCGATGGACAAAGCGAACGTACAATTCAAACCTTAGAGGACATGTTACGAGCTTGCGTGGTTGATTTCGGAAAAGCTTGGGACAAGCACTTACCTCTCGCCGAGTTCTCTTACAACAATAGTTATCACACGAGTATTAAAGCCGCACCTTTTGAAGCGTTATATGGTCGAAAATGTCGCTCTCCTCTTTGTTGGGCCGAAGTGGGTGACGTGCAAATTTCCGGGCCCGAACTCATTCACGAAACAACCGAAAAGATTCTTCAAATCCGAGATAGGCTTCGGACGGCCCGGAGTCGTCAAAAATGCTATACCGACAAAAGACGCAAAGACCTCGAATTTCAAGTCGGTGACCGCGTCATGTTAAAAGTCGCACCTTGGAAAGGTGTCATCCGTTTTGGGAAACGTGGGAAACTAAATCCGCGGTACGTTGGTCCTTTCGAAATCTTAGAGCGTGTTGGAACCGTTGCGTATCGTTTGGATCTTCCGCCTCAACTAAGCTCCGTCCACCCTACATTTCATGTATCTAACTTGAAGAAATGTCTTGCCGAGCCCGATATCGTCGTCCCTCTCGAGGAACTTACTATTAATGACAAACTCCATTTTGTGGAGGAACCGGTTGAAATTGTGGACTACGTCGAGAAGGAATTAAAACAAAGCCGGATCACGATTGTTAAGGTCCGTTGGAACGCCAAAAGGGGGCCCGAGTTTACTTGGGAAAGAGAAGATCAAATGCCAAAGAAACACCCTCATCTATTCCCGGTTCCGGAATCGTCGGATTCCGAGGAGGAAACAACGATTACTACGCCTGCTTAAATTTCGGGACGAAATTTCTTTTAAGGTGTAGGTAATGTAACATCCCGCCTTTTTCCGTCAACTTTTCCGTTTAACTATTTTAAACTCCGTTATATGTTTATAACATCTTCCGTTAATACGCGTTTCAATTATCTTGTTTTAGGTAATTTAACGCACCCGATTGCAACTTGAGGGACTTGTTTCGCCAAGACACCAAAGTGGTGACTAGCCACTTGACTAGTCAAACTCTTCCACCTCATTTCTTCATTTAATTTTTCCTTTTCATCTAATACTTCCACCATTCTTTAAATTCATCAAAAAGCAATTCCTCATCCAAATTCGTTCAAGAAGGATTCGATCAAAACAAATTACATATTTGAACTCCTCGTGATCTCCTCTTCGATTCCATACCGATTTCATCAATTTTGGGTAACTTTCTAAAATCACTAATTTTATGTGTTCTTGAGATTTTTGAGTTATAAAGTTGTTAATTAGTGTCTATGGCTCAAGTCTAGTATGATTATGTGATTTGTATGCTCGTTCTTGCAATTTTGATGTAACTAGTTCATTATGAAAGAACACTTGCATAATCTTGAGTTTTAGGTGTTCATATGTTGTTTGATGATGAAAGTTCATGTTTTAATTGTGTTCTTAACATCACTAGCTTCAAATTGGTATGTAGGTTGACATGGATTAGTTTCATAATCATGATTGTAGAATTTGTGATTTTGGGTTAGGGTTTGATAGAAGTAAATTGAATCTTGATGCATTAAATGCTTGATAATGTTAATTGTAAGTGTTAGGTTGTGTTGTATGCTTAATTACCTTCGAAACGGCATATCGTTCATGTAATTTGGTTTCCAAATCATTAAATTGCATTTATGACTTGTATGCATTGAATGAGGAACATTAATTGCGGTTTTTGGTTGTTGCAAGTGGAAGTTTGATTGATGATATGTGTTTAGTTGTTTTACTCGTCAAAATACCTTTCCAACGATGTATGATAGGCGTTATAAGTGTTTGCGGGTCAAGAGTTGTGTTAGAAAAGGTTTTGGTTCGTGCACACTTGGAAAAACTGACCAGAATTCTCTGCACAGGTAATGGCGCGGCGCGCCATATACCCGCGCGGCGCGCCATTATGGTCTGTCCAACTTTGTCAATTTTTGAATAATGTTTGCTATGCTACGCACCTCCGATTCACATGTAACTTGTCCTAACATGCTCATACATGATTAAAAACCTCAGAAAAATGGTTCGGGACCCGACCCGAACGTGTTGACTTTTTCGTTGACTTTGACCGACCAAAGTTTGACTTTTTGTCAAACTTAACCAAATGATTATGCAACCTTCCTAACTTGTTTATATACTTGTATCTTGCATGAAACTTGACAATTTGATTTCACATGCTACATAATCGAGTCGTAACGAGCCATAGGACTAATTGAACATCTTTGACCCTTCGTGACTATCGTTATTGATACAACCTATTTGTTTAGGTCAAGACTAGCATTATTCTTTGCACACGCTACTTGTCGAAGTACTTTTTGGTTCGTGCATACAAGGTGAGATCATAGTCCTACTTTTTACTCATTTGAACTTACTTTTGGGATGAGAAAACATAAACGATTCTTTTGAACTAAGTGAACACAAGAACGGGAAAACAAACATTCTACATACGAGTTTAGAACAAAATCCTCAATTCAATTATCATTAGTTACATTTGCAGGGTGTAAGTGTAGGCGTGAACTTATGTTGTATGGCCATATGGGTTTGACAACCCTCATCTTTGACGGTTCGCTACCGTCTACGGATGAAATATATTTTCGAGAAACAGTGTTGTTCTAGCACTAATTAATGGGGTATTCAACGGACGGAATGTTAAGCTTTGATAATTGGGTGCTCGTGAATATTAACTTTTAGAATGTACTATGACTTTATCGATGTTGCAAATCTTGTGGTTCAACTTACTTTTACTCACTTACTTATTTAAACCTATGATTTCACCAACGTTTTCGTTGACAGATTCTCTATGTTTTTCTCAGGTCCTTGAACTTAGGTGATACATGCTTCCGCTCATACTTTTTGATACTTGCATTGGATGTCGAGTATACTTGCATACGTGGAGCGTCTTTTTGACTACTTTTAATTGTGTCGCACGTGTTTCATACAAACTTTAAACATTGTTATGTACTTGTTATGGAAACTACTTTTGTAAACTTTGAAACACCCTTATTTATGAAATGAATGCGACATACTTTTCGGTCAAACTTTGTTATAAAGACTTACGACCATGTAATGGGACCATACGTAGATGACGCCGTCATTTAATGATTTGTCGGGGTCGTTACATTATACGTTTGATTTACAACCATTTTCATGTAGAAAACATGTACTAAAATGTTCTTAAAATCAAAAAGTTAATTAAAAAGTTAATTTTTTTTTTGTTAAACACCGACGCTGCTGTGGCAGTTTTTTTTTAATTTTTTTTGTTTTCAAGTAATTTAAAGACCCATTTAGCTTGACTACAATTCGTATGACAGTCTCAAAGCCAATATATAATGTTGTTGTTGTTAATTCGAGCTTGGGTCGATGGTGTCTGAGTTGAGAAGATGAAGCAATAGAGGAAAAAATATTACGGGTTATATGATTTAAACTGGGGTTATAAACCAGGAAATGGGCAACAGCCCAATGGATTAGGGGAGTGTGTAACGAGCGAGAGGTCTCGGGTTCGAGACCCGGCAGTGGCATATCTTTTTAAAATGTGACTTCAAAGGTTGTATCTATTTTTATTATTATTATTATTATTGTTATGTTATTGTTATGTTATTATTATTGTTAATACTAGTATTAGTAATTAAAATTGTTATCATATAAATAAAGATTACTAATATAACTATTATTATTACTACTATTAATAGTATCATTATTGTTATGATTATTATTATCATTAAGTATTAAAGCTATTATTATTAGTATTGACATGGTTATTATTATCATTATATTATTTAAGTAAAGTATCATTTTATTATTAGAACTACTATTATTATTATTAATTATTATTTTTATTATTGTTATTTGTATTATTATCATTAGTTATAGACTTATAGTTATTATTATTATCACATATATTATAATTATTATTAGTATTAATGTTAAAATAAGTATTGGTTATCATTATTATGATTAAGATATTATTATTATTATTATTATTAAGTATCTGAATTATTATTATTAAGCATTACGAATATTACTTATTATTGTTACTACTGTTAACATAAGTAGCAGTTACCAACTAATATTATCGTTAACATAACCCTAGTTACAATTATAATAATTATTATTATTGTTACTACTAATAATATTATTATTGTTATAAGTCAAGTGTCATGGTGTAGTGGCCGACACTTTTGATAAAGTAAAATTTGGTGAATCAATATATTTGGTGGATCACGGATATTACTGTTCCACCTAACTGCACAGTGAATTATTGTATTATACGTATGTTATCGATTGTAATCAGTATGTACACCATTCTTCAATAAGAATTTACCCTCTTCTATCTTCCTTCATATTAGTATCTTCATTCGTATTAGTAAGATATATTTCATATACAATATGAAATTATAACACGTTATCAGCACGAAGAGCTCCGTATAATTATGGTGATTCTTCTAGTTGCTTAACCACCACTTCCACCTCTCAAGATTTCTACCGCCACCGTCCTCCGCCGTTGAAACCATCGGAAGATCCTGAAACCTCCGATGATGTGTCTTCTCATCAAGAAGTTATCAGTTTGGATTCTTATACTCATCAGGTATTCCAAAAATTGTTGACGTTATTTAATTTAAATTACTTTGAATTAATTAATTAACAAGAAAACCAAGACTTTACAACGATCATAAAATGAACCTGTTTTGAGAGAGAGTTAAAAAGAGGGAGTTATAGATTTACATTCGCCATCTTAAATTCCTTGTGAACTTAAAAACCACCTTCAATTATCATCAAACACCACCTTTGTAAATGACCACTACAATCACCCTCACTAATTTAACCCGTACACACGAAAATCTATTTGTCATCAGTTGTTGTTGCACAAAACCCACGAGTATCACCTTCAACAAAACCGCCACCTCTACCTCGATTTTTTTTTCTCCTGTTGTGAATTTAACTTTCAACAGCCTGCTACTCGAGAATATATCGTTTGTTTATCCTTGTAAAGGAGAACACCACCTTTATTAAATAGCCTATAGTTGCTACTGTTTGCGTGACCTTTTTCCTACTTGTGGCCGGCATATACCAAACCTATAACCCCACTTGTTGATTAAAGAAAAAGGAAAACGCATACTAAGTTGATAATAGATATGATGAAATGAAATAATAATGAGGGACGTTTTTTTTTAGTCTAGTCATGGCTAGATATTTTTTAATTATTATCATTATGGCACACACTTGCTAAAGTGATGGATTCCACCTATGGTGTTAAGGGGACAAATTTGGATTAAGGGGACAAATTTGGATTACTTTTCCTTCTTTTCGGACTACAGTTCACACAAAGACCCCACCTTCTGGTTGTCGACTTACTTATGCTATTGCTGAGACTTTTCTGTTTAAAAAAATAAAAATAAATAAAATAAAATAAAAATGGAGGAGGAGCAGAAAGTTCTTTCTCTAAAAATACTGTTTCTACACTTCATGACGTCAGACTTGGGAAAACACGGTTAGCATATGTTACGAGTTTTTATATGGTCATGCAAATTAAGTGGTGCTTTCACAGTTAAAGTGGTCCTTCTATATGGAATTAAAGTTCCTTTAAGAAACGCAATATACAAATTTCAAGACAGGGACATACCTTGTAAAAGGTAAAGTTGTTTAGATAAAATAAAATAATTAGATACTATGAATGATTTACTATGAACTTTATGTCAATTAAATCAATTGTTATGATAAAAAATATAATAATAAAAGTAGTAGTTATAGTTATTTTATTAAGCACATGTGTGGGGCACCGCAATTGTCGGTAGCTAAAACAAGAGCATGTGAACGTAACCCCAACTGTTTTTTTTTTTGGTTAAATAAATCATTAAAAAAATTACGGAGTACATTTTTTTATGAGCTAAATGAGTAAACAAAAAAAAATAGATAAGTAATCAGTGGCGGAACTTGAACTTTTTATCTACGGGGGCAAGAGAGATAAGAACTAAAATAATTTATCCAAAAAAAAAAAAAAAAACGTAAATTTGTTCCAGCAAATATTATAGCATTAGCATATAGCATACATATTACTAGCAAATATTAAAGTCTAAACAATTTATCAAATATACAAAAACGTAAACAAAATAATTGGAGTTTTGTGTTTAAATTTTTCGGATAGGCTACTATTAAGGTATTATGCTACATTTTTTTAATGGGCCAATTGAATTACCTTTAATTTATTATTTTGGGTGGGGTTAGGAAATAAAAAATACTACTAATAATTTTCCAGCCCATTACATACAAACGCTATTACGCTAGTTAGAAGAAAAAAGTGAGCAGGGGCAACCGCCACACCCTGTCTCATGAATCTTCCGCCCCTATAAGTAATGATAGTGGACAGCATTAAAGAAGATATGGTTATCGATGTATACTGTTTAGAAATTATGATCATAAAGATGATAAAAGTTAAAGCAAGTATTTGGGTTGAGTGGGGACAAAGAATTGGCACCTTTTTTTTTTGAATAAAGATGATAGATGAATAATGCACTGAACAAAAATTTCAACTAATTGATATCAATAATACAAAGTAATAATAAAGAAATAATAAAATAATAATTTGATATCAATTGAATTCTCCGTATCTTACGAACAACTTGTGGATATTTATGAAGTTAGTGGTGATGCATGATTGCATATATATTTAAATATTAACAGGTACAGTAATATAGGTACCTAATTGAATTCATAGCGTGCATAATAAAATTAATAATATAATAATATAGAGTAATATAGAGGAAGAGATATATATCTCTTAGGACGGCGCATATGATGAATAGCGCAGCGCATACGATTAAGAGCGCATATGATGAAAAGCGCAACGCATATGATAAAAATAGCATATGATGAAAAGCGCAGCGCATATGATGAAAATCGCAGCGCATACGATTAAAAGCGCATATGATAAAAAGCGCATATGATGAAAAGCGCAGCGCATATGATGAAAAGCGCAGCGCATACGATTAAAAGCGCATATGATAAAAAGCGCATATGATGAAAAGCACATCGCATATAATTAAAAGCGATTAAAAGCGCATATGATGAAAAGCACATATGGTGATTAATGAAAAGAATATTGAGAAAAAATCACCAATGTTTCTTGAAAGAATTCAAGGTTATATATATGAACCAATTCATCAATCATGTGAACCATTTTGATATTTCATGGTTCTAATAGACGCATCTAGCGGATGGTCTCATATTTGTGTGTTATCAAGCCGTAATATGGCATTTGCAAAGTTTTTTGCATAAATTATTAAATTGAGAACACATTATTCTGATTACACCATTAAAAGGATGAGACTTGATAATGCTGGTGAGTTAACATCTCAAGCATTTAATGATCATTATATATCTACAGGGATTGTTGTTGAACATCCAGTTGCTCATGTGCATACACAAAATTGGTTTAGCTGAATCAATAGATAAACGCTTGCAGCTAATAACTAGACAATTGATAATGAGTACAAAACTCTCAATATTTATATGTGGACATGTAAATTTACATGCTGCGACATTAATTCGCATTAGACCATGTGGAAGTCATAAATATTTTCACTTACTACTTGATTTTGGCCAAGAGCCAAATATTTTCCACCTTAGAACATTGGTTGTGCAGTGTATGTTCCAATTGTATCACCACAACACAATAAAATGGTTCTTCAAAGAAAGATGGTAATATATTTTGGATATAAAACATCTTCAAACATAAGATATATTGAACCCATGATGGGTGATGTTTTTACATCACGTTTTGCTGATTGTCATTTTAATGAAACATTGTTCCCTAAATTAGGGGTTGAAATGAAAAATAAAGAAAATGATGTTTTCATGGTATGAACATAAATTAAGGTATCTTGATCCTAGCACAAAAGAATGCGAAATTAAAGTTCAAAAATAATGCATATGCAAGAACTTGTAAATCAATTACCTGATGCATTTACAGATATAAAAAGAGTGACTAAATCATATATACCAGTGATAAATGCTCCAGCTCGAATTGAAATTTCAAAAGCTGGCAATAATGTCATTGTTGAGTCTTTGCCACGCATCAAACGTGGAAGATCAATTGGTTCCGAAGATAAAAAAAAAAATCCTCGAAAAAGAAAATCAGCTGATAACGAGGTAAAAGAAAGTGTTCAAGAAGAACCACAAATCAATACTCCTTCTGCAGAGGAGATTGATGATGTCAATACAAAAATTGCAATCAATTATGCACATTCAAAAATATTATGGAACCGAAATGACATGAAAAATCTTGATGAGATATTTTCATATAATGTTACAATGACATCATGAATAAAGATGATGATCTGGAACTAAAATCTGTCATTGATTATAAAAATGGACATGAATGAGCTCAATGGAAAGGAGCAATACGAGCTGAATTAGAATCGCTCGATAAAAGAAAAGTTTTCGGATAAATCGTTATTACTTTTAAAGATGTGAAACGTATGGGATACAAATGAATTTTTATCTGGAAAAGAAATGTTCAAATGAAGTTACAAGGCAAAACTAGACTTGTAACTCAAGATTTCCCACAAAGACCAGAAATGAATTAGGAGGAAAACTTATCCTCCTGTAATGGATACAATTACTTATTAGATAATTAATCAACCTGGTAGTTATTTAAATGCATCTCATGGATGTTTTTACTACTTATCTGTATGGATCACTTAATGGTGATATATATGAATATACCTGAAGGGTTAAGGTATCATAAGCATCTAATGCAAAACCAAAGGAATATATTCCATTAAATCACAAAGATTTTTATATGGGTTTATACAATCGGGACATATGTGGTATAACCGATTAAATGACTACTTGATAAGAAAAGGGTATACATATAAACTTATTTGCACGTGTGTTTTATAAAAAAAAACAATGTTCGGATATGTGATCATAGCTGTTTATATCAATTATCTTAAATAAAGAAATCTATGAAGCCATTCAACTTCTAAAGAAAGATTTTGAAATGAAAAGAATCAAGTATTACGTTGATTTACATATTGAGCATATGACTAATGACTTACTTATACATCAAACAACTTATACCGAAAACATTTTAAAACATTTTAATATGGACAAGACAAAAACCATTAAGTACTCCTATGGTTATTAGATCTCAATATTGATACTGATCCATTTCATCCTCTAGAAGATCATCAAGATCTTCTTGGTTCAAAAGTTCTATATTTTAGTGCAATTGGGGCTCTTATGTATTTTACAAATTATACAAGACCTGACATTTCTTTTGCAGTTAATTTGTTGACAATGTTCAGCTCAGCCCCTACCAAAAGACATTCGAATGGGATCAAACAAATAGTTTGATACCTTCGGGGAACTACTGATTTATAATTATTTTATTCTAACAACTCGAAACAAGATTTGTTTGGTTATACAGATGCAGATTATTTATCTGATCCACATAAAGCTAAATCTCAAAATGGATATGTATTCCTAAATGGAGGCACCGCAATATCATGGCGTTCTCAAAAACAAACACTTAGTTGCAACATCATTAAATCATGCCGAAGTGATTGCATTACATGAAGCTACTCGGGAATGTTTTTGGTTGAGATCAATGACAACTCATTACTTATTCTTGTGGACTAGAACGCGATAAAAGTCCAACAACTATCTATGAAGATAATGCAGCTTGCATAGCACAGATGAAAGAAGGGTATATCAAAAGTGACCGAACAAAACACATACCTCCTAGATTCTTCTCATACACTCAAGATCTCATTAAGGACAACCAGATTGAAATGAGATATGTTCAATCCAGCAAAACTCTGCCGATCTTTTAACCAAAGCACTTCCTACTGCTCTTTTCAGAACACACGTTCATAATATTGGCATGAGGCAAGATCAAAAGATGTGACGACTCAACGACGTCTACATGAGGGGGAGCCAACTCTATGCTGCACTCTTTTTCCCTTGAATAAAGTTTTTATCCCACTGGGTTTTTCTTTAGCAAGGTTTTTAACGAGACAATAACTTGTAGTTGATCTCTAGTGAAACAAAATTGTCGTCCAAGGGGGAGTGTTATAAGTCAAGTGTCATGGTGTAGTGGCCGACACTTTTGATAAAGTAAAATTTGGTGAATCAATATATTTGGTGGATCACGGATATTACTGTTCCACCTAACTGCACAGTGAATTATTGTATTATAAGTATGTTATCGATTGTAATCAGTATGTATACCATTCTTCAATAAGAATTTACCCTCTTCTATCTTCCTTCATATTAGTATCTTCATTCGTATTAGTAAGATATATTTCATATACAATATGAAATTATAACAATTATCAATATAAGTATTAATATTATATAATATGATTATTAATATTATCTTTATTAATCTCAAAAACTATCACTTTTAAGCAAATAAATATTTTGTACATAAAATATATTTATTATATATACTACACTTATATTAAAACTTCACATAACTATAAATATATAAAACCTACTAAAATTATTTATATAAACACTTACAACAACAAATTATCGATTTTTAAATATAATATCAAACAAGTACGTATATCAAAATATTAATATAACTATAAAAATATTAACCACTTGAATGAACATACAAATTAAAAATATATATTATTAATATAAAAATAATGTAATTAATAAATTTATATATATATATATATATATATATATATATATATATATATATATATATATATATATATATATATATATATATATATATATATATATATATATATATATATATATATATATATATTCATTCTAGTACGATTATATGTATTAATGAATATACAAATGATTTAGGTTCATGAATCCGAGGCCAACCCTATACTTGTTCAATGTCGTCGTATGTATTTTTACTACAAAATACATTAGGTGAGTTTCATTACTCCCTTTTTAAATACTTTTGCAATATATATTTTTGAGACTGAGAATACATGCGTTTTTATAACTGTTTTACGAAATAGACACAAGTAATCGAAACTACATTATATGGTTGAATGATCGAAGCCGAATATGCCCCTTTTGCTTGGTAGCCTAAGAATTAGTAAACCGATCTACTAATTGACGAGAATCCTAAAGATAGATCTATCGGGCCCAACAAGCCCCATCAAAAGTACCGGATGCTTTAGTACTTCGAAATTTATATCATGTCCGAAGGAGGATTCCGGAATGATGGGGATATTCTTATATGCATATTGTGAATGTCGATTACCAGGTGTGCAATCCATATGAATGATATTTTGTCTCTATGCATGGGACGTATATTTATGAGAACTGTATATGGAAATCTTGTGGTCTATTAAAATGATGATAATGGTTATTTATGTTAAACTAATGAACTCACCAACCTTTTGGTTGACACTTTAAAGCATGTTTATTCTCAGGTACGAAAGAAATTTTCCGCTGTGAAATTGCTAATTTTAAAGATATTATTTGGAATCATTCATGACATATTTTAAAAGACGTTGCATTCGAGTCGTTGAGATCATCAAGATTATTATTAAAACAGTTATAGTTAGATATATTATAAAATGGTATGCATGCCGTCAACTTTCATTGTAATGAAAGATTGTCTTTTCAAAAACGAATGCAATGTTTGTAAAATGTATCATATAGAGGTCAAATACCTCGCGATGTAATCAACTGTTGTGAATCGTTTATAATCGATATGGAATTCGTCCAGATGGATTAGGACGGGTCTTCACAGTTGGTATCATAGCGGTGGTCTTAGCGAACCAGGTCTGCAATAGTGTGTCTAACTGATAAGTTGTTAGGATGCATTAGTAAGTCTGGACTTCGACCGTGTCTGCATGTCAAAAGTTTTGCTTATTATTTCTAGTCGGAAACCATCTGCTTATCATCCTTAGAAAATTACCTGCTTATCATTCTTAGTCTAAACACATCTTACTGCAATGATTGCATGAATAGTGTATAGACAAAATTCGTATCTTAGAGTATCTGCTAATTCATATCTTAGCATATCTGTTATTGTTACCTTTGCCTGACAGATTCCGTAGATTCCTCGTAACTTATGGGATTTTAGTATTATATATACATATGTAGATTATGTATTCCAGGGTACTAATCTACATCCTATAATCTATTTCTTATCGAAAATCCTTCATCTGATCGTATGAGATGAATCCCTCAATCAGTTCGAATTCCTCGGATTCTGACAACTATTCCGATATGGAGTTTCACCTAAGCTCCGAAAGCAGTGTCATCAGAATGAATCAACCAATCATTCATCCTCAATTCATCTGATGGGTTCGTAGTCGACTTAATCAATGAAGATGAGAAGAAGGCGATACTTTGCATAAACCAAATTTCTCTCTTGGTGAAGAACCTGAAGCACTTACCGGTGAACCAGTCCGAAATATCATTTTCACCCTCATTTCTCGAATATATCGTCATGATTACATAATATCACAGATTCAAAACCTTATTCATTCGCTCGCTCATACTGACAACCATCCCGGGGTAATAAAGTCAATGAGTTTCGTGCCCGAGTTGCAGCCTTGGAAAATATGGTGCAAAATATACCAGCTTCAGCAACATCAACGACATCAACTGTACCACCAGAAACAACACAAACCACAACAACACACGCCTCAACATCACAATCGGTACCCCGAGCATAACCATCGTTCTACATGACGTTCTGCATCATTTATCTTCGTTCAACATGGCGAATATGTAATCTCTAATGTTTTAGAGATTATATATTCTAGTTCTAACGGTAAACCAAATGAGTTTAATATCATATTAACTCAATGAATCCATGATTACATCTGAAGAAAATATATATGTATATATGTTTTCATAAAGATTGTAATTAAAATTCTTTTGTACAAACTGTTAATGGTGAAAATATTTTAACGGGTAGGTAATACCCGAGGAATATTTAGATTTCACACTAATAAGTCACACTGTACATTCTGCAAATCTGATTCAACATTCATTTACTATTCTTCTTACATCCACAGATATACGTATCCGTTCGCCGCAGAATAACCATTTTCATTCAATTTCATATTTGGATTTTTACCTATCAAAATCCAACAAGTGGCATAATGAAGAAAACATTTGACAAAATAAAATTTGTTAGAAACAGACAAATTAACTATGAGGAATTTTGTTAAGAATTCACGCTAACAAAATCTTAGCTAACTGTTCCTAGCTAACTGTTAATTCCGTATTACATTTATTTATCGCAATTTATTTATCGCAATTTAATTATCGCAATTTTATTTATCGTCATTTAATTTCTGTATTTATTTTTCGCACTTTAAATATCGAGACACGTATACAAGGTTTTGACATATCATATCGACGCATCTATATATATTATTTGGAACCACCATAGACACTCTATATGCAGTAATGATCGAGTTCCCTATACAGGGTTGAGGTTGATTCTATAATAAGATATATACTTTGAGTTGTGATCGAGTCTGAGACGTATACGGGTCACGATACGTATTAATTAATTCAAATATTATATATTAAACTATATATGAATTACTGGACTGTTACTGTGGACTATCAACTGTGGACTACCAACACTGGACAATTAAAATGAATTAAAATATTGATTATAACATATGAAACTAAACAATTCTTCAAGTTTGCCACTTGATTTCATTTTAAACCCCATTCGTATCATCACAATTACAATCTGCGTTCAAACCTTTCATGATTCTTGAAAACACCTCAATCGATAGGATGAATCAACCGCACTTCATCTACGGGAGAAAAGATTGATGCATTTAGTTATGCATCTGAAAAACTCTCGGAAACTGAGTAAACGTTTAACACATAGTTGTGCTAATTCCTTTAGTGTTATTATTACCTAAAATAACTTGATAATTCCTTTCAAAGTAGCAAATTTTGTCACAGCTCCAGCAAATCAACTTCAACTTTTCGTTCGAAACAACCTTATTATCACCTTGATTTATATGTATGCCCTTTTATTGTTACCAGGGAACCTTTTATATTCCACCATATTACCGTCAGCTTTTAATCATCTAAAAACACAATTCTCTTGAAATCACCTCAGATCGATAACCAATGATTCAGATATGGTAGCAGTAAATGTAGAAGAATCGGCAAGCAGTACTTTGAAAACTCACAGCATATCTACATCAACAGTTATATGTATAACATTTATCTCTTAGAATAATGATCTTCCATTCTGAAATTCTGAAAAGCACCCAGTCTGAGAACCAATACTCTGAATTTTGAAAAGTTGAATGAAGCAACAAAAACTGTAAACGACCCTAATCATCGGAAGTTTGATGATAAAGAATAGAATGTTGGAAAAGCTCAGAAAAGTTGGAACTGAAAAATGGATTGAGCTAACCACTAAGGAGACCAAGGACAAATACAAGGACCAAACCCTATATTAAAAGGATTCAGGTAATTCTGGATCCGTTGAAATCTTTAGAGAATATCTTGCTCCGAAGTCATGTTAAAATCTTGAGGAAAATCTTTCTCCATCAACCATCGAACTTAGAAATTCTAAAATATCATCATCAATATCTTCGATATTTCTGAGGATATTTTCATAAATATTCTCGTCCGAAATTATATACCTCTTCGTGCTTCCTGTGTATCATTATATTGGAAACATTCAATAGAAAATTTAGTACTGAAAAGCAGATTATGCGAAACTATGAAGAAAGCCGTGGACAAATCACAAAGAATAAGTTTGACTTCAAAGAATCCAAATGATTCAATGTCTGCTAAGGTCTTTAGTGAATATCTTGCTCTCTACTCTAAACCCTTGCACACAATAGTTTCTATCATCCTCTGATCTTAGATATTCCGAGATATTAACGTATCTTTCATTATAAATATCCTCCATATTTCTTAAGATATTTTTATAACTATTCTTATCTGAAATCATTAATCTCTTCGTACTATCAGTACTACATCATATAGAAACTATTAGTTTCTATATTCTGTAAACTTTTGAGTTTAAAATATGAATGTTATTGAAGTAATGTTGGGAACTGATGCATGAGTTGGTATAATATAATGACACTTGATCAACATGATTATATTACAGTAAGTCATGCTGAGTTTCTAATGGAACGTGATGATTCACAGATCATAACGTCATCATGTCCCATGTTACAAAACTCTCTCATTCTGCTTAACTTCTGAACATATCAAGAAAATACATTCTTGATAGTTTTATTCTCAGAGGGTCGGGTAATTTGACCAATCAAATCGTGCGATTACGTTCTTTCTTGTTTAGAACATTAAATTCATTCAAAACTCCACATTTAGGAATTCTGGATCATTATTCGCTTGATTTAAAGTCGGGAAGAGAAAACAAAAGAATGAAGATCTGAAATAAATGAAAGTACAAATCACCGTAAATTGGAGAGAGTATTAACTGTGGATGTCAATAATTATAGAAGAACGGAAGCAGAGACATCGAAATAGAAAAGAAGATATAAAACCCAACAACAACTCAGAAGTTACAAACTGTGGGTATTAATATGAATAGTAATATAAAGGCACAGTATAATTAAGAATAATATCATCCCAAGATAATAGTAGAAGTAAACAGATTCTTCTGGTGGAAGATTAAAAAGAAGGATGACAGAAATGTTAATTAGAAGTATATCGAGGATCAAAACGGATTGAAACCATATTAACGAATGTTTTAAAGTGTGAATTAAGGAGAAAGAATAGAAGGTGTGAGTGGTAAGGAAACGAAGAAGGTGAATTTATAGTAAGATATCCGACAGAGCAATCAAAACTGATGTTCGCATTTAAAGCGGATCCTAATTCCTTTGATTATTGAAGAATCAAATCTTATTACAAAGATTTTCTTCAAATCTCTTGAACTTGGAAATCAATCATATCTACGTCAAAAGATATGACGAATCTATACCTACTCATTTCACTCTCTTATGATAGTTTCATTCGTATTATTGTAATCAAAAAAGATAAAACTCTATTTATCAACTCATATTTGTCATGAAAACATTTTTATTGTTAGCCATGACCACCTCACTCAAATTTCGGGACGAAATTTCTTTAACTGGTAGGTACTGTGATGACCCGGGAATTTCCGACCAAATTTAAACTTAATCTTTATATGTTTCCGACACGATAAGCTAAGTCTGTTAGATAAGTCTCAACAATTTTGAATTTGTTTTCCTGTATACAGTTACCTTTCGACTATTCCCAACGATTCACGAACCATTGTGTATAGGTAGGTATGTAAATAAATGCTTATAAAGATAAAAGTGTATATATAATATTTTGAGTTAATAAAATAAACTTTAATCAATTGAATTTAAACGTATAAAATAATAAACAATTAAGTATTTATATATAAATGTATACAAGATATTATTATGAATCTATATGTATATATGTGATTTCTAGCAATAATTGTTAATTGCATATTGTGATATATATATAAGAAATTACTACTCAATATAAGTTGTTACATTATATAAATTATAAAATTACATAAACAATATGTAATATTAATATATTACAAGTTAAAAATAAAGTTGTTATATCAATATTATTACTCTTATCACTATAAAAATTGCTATTAATATTCAAATCAGTATTAGGGATATTATTATAGATATAGTTATGAAGTGTGAGAAATAATTTATTATGATATTATTATCATCTATATTACTATTACTATATTATATTATAAGGTATTATTATTAGTAATTATAACATTAAAAGTATTATTATAGTTATAATTATTAATTAATAAGATAAATCAAAATTTATAAATACATATATATATATATATATATATATATATATATATATATATATATATATATATATATATATATATATATATATATATATATATATATATATATATATATATATAATGCAAAAATATATGCAGGTATATAAAATCAGATTTATATACACTGATATATATACAATACAATATATAAAATGAATATTATTTTATTATTAATATAATTATAAATATATAAATTATAAATTTTATAAACTCACAAAATTAATTAAGATTCTATATCAAATAAACCTGTAGGTAAATTGATCCTGTCTCTAAAAATCTAGTATACAAATAAAAAGCAGTACCATTTGATTCTTAGCCATTCACAAAGTAACAAATTCAGTTCCATGTCTTTATCAATTTATTTATTTATTTAATTATTTCTGTTACCTGCGTAAATGGTTGAACCCTTTTGCTATAAAACTCAATCAGTTACAGTTATTAAGGAATACCAGTCAACTTTACATTACCCATTACAATTTATATTTATCCTTAACAGTTTGTGTAAAATCGAATTTAAACAGAAAATCAAAGTTTATTTCTATTAAATGCATAAAAGTCTCTGTTCTTGACCAAGAACATCAAATGTCGATTTCGAATTGATTTTAAAAATCTAAAAGTGTAGAAAGCATCCAATTCAGGTCGTTAATCTTCCTGTAAGTTTTTAGATTTTAATTTAAAGAATTAAAGACGAATTTTAGAGTCAAAGTTATCTTGAAAAAGTCAACAGTCGAGTTCTTCAGCAAAATTCGAGTTCAATTCAATATATTGGATCTAATTGAAGATACATAGAGTTTATACGTTTGATTTACAACCATTTTCATGTAGAAAACATTTACTAAAATGTTCTTAAAATCAAAAAGTTAATTTTTTTTGTTAAACACCGACGTTGCTGTGGCAGTTTTTTTTTAATTTTTTTTTTGTTTTCAAGTAATTTAAAGACCCTTTAGCTTGACTACAATTCGTATGACAGTCTCAAAGCCAATATATAATGTTGTTGTTGTTAATTCGAGCTTGGGTCGATGGTGTCTGAGTTGAGAAGATGAAGCAATAGAGGGAAAAATATTACGGGTTATATGATTTAAACTGGGGTTATAAACCAGGAAATGGGCAACAGCCCAATGGATTAGGGGAGTGTGTAACGAGCGAGAGGTCTCGGGTTCGAGACCCGGCAGTGGCATATCTTTTTAAAATGTGACTTCAAAGGTTGTATCTATTTTTATTATTATTATTATTATTATTATTGTTATGTTATTATTATTGTTAATACTAGTATTAGTAATTAAAATTGTTATCATATAAATAAAGATTACTAATATAACTATTATTATTACTACTATTAATAGTATCATTATTGTTATGATTATTATTATCATTAAGTATTAAAGCTATTATTATTAGTATTGACATGGTTATTATTATCATTATATTATTTAAGTAAAGTATCATTTTATTATTAGAACTACTATTATTATTATTAATTATTATTTTTATTATTGTTATTTGTATTATTATCATTTGTTATAGACTTATAGTTATTATTATTATCACATGTATTATAATTATTATTAGTATTAATGTTAAAATAAGTATTGGTTATCATTATTATGATTAAGATATTATTATTATTATTATTATTATTATTATTAAGTATCTGAATTATTATTATTAAGCATTATGAATATTACTTATTATTGTTACTACTGTTAACATAAGTAGCAGTTACCAACTATTATTATCGTTAACATAACCCTAGTTACAATTATAATAATTATTATTATTGTTACTACTAATAATATTATTATCAATATAAGTATTAATATTATATAATATGATTATTAATATTATCTTTATTAATCTCAAAAACTATCACTTTTAAGCAAATAAATATTTTGTACATAAAATATATTTATTATATATACTACACTTATATTAAAACTTCACATAACTATAAATATATAAAACCTACTAAAATTATTTATATAAACACTTACAACAACAAATTATCGATTTCTAAATATAATATCAAACAAGTACGTATATCAAAATATTAATATAACTATAAAAATATTAACCACTTGAATGAACATACAAATTAAAAATATATATTATTAATATAAAAATAATGTAATTAATAAATTTATATATATATATTCATTCGAATACGATTATATGTATTAATGAATATACAAATGATTTAGGTTCGTGAATCCGAGGCCAACCCTATACTTGTTCAATGTCGTCGTATGTATTTTTACTACAAAATACATTAGGTGAGTTTCATTACTCCCTTTTTAAATACTTTTGCAATATATATTTTTGGGACTGAGAATACATGCGTTTTTATAACTGTTTTACGAAATAGACACAAGTAATCGAAACTACATTATATGGTTGAATGATCGAAGCCGAATATGCCCCTTTTGCTTGGTAGCCTAAGAATTAGTAAACCGATCTACTAATTGACGCGAATCCTAAAGATAGATCTATCGGGCCCAACAAGCCCCATCCAAAGTACCGGATGCTTTAGTACTTCGAAATTTATATCATGTCCGAAGGAGGATCCCGGAATGATGGGGATATTCTTATATGCATATTGTGAATGTCGATTACCAGGTGTTCAATCCATATGAATGATATTTTGTCTCTATGCATGGGACGTATATTTATGAGAACTGTATATGGAAATCTTGTGGTCAATTAAAATGATGATAATGGTTATTTATGTTAAAGTAATGAACTCACCAACCTTTTTGTTGACACTTTAAAGCATGTTTATTCTCAGGTACGAAAGAAATCTTCCGCTGTGAAATTGCTCATTTTAAAGATATTATTTGGAATCATTCATGACATATTTCAAAAGACGTTGCATTCGAGTCATTGAGATCATCAAGATTATTATTAAAACAGTTATAGTTAGATATATTATAAAATGGTATGCATGCCGTCAACTTTCGTTGTAATGAAAGATTGTCTTTTCAAAAACGAATGCAATGTTTGTAAAATGTATCATATAGAGGTCAAATACCTCGCGATGTAATCAACTGTTGTGAATCATTTATAATCGATATGGACTTCGTCCGGATGGATTAGGACGGGTCTTCACAAACACTGCTACAATTTGTAAAGGCGTTGGATATCTATGAAGGGTTGCCACAACAATTGATGCAAAATTAATTTAATCAGGCTATAGTCTATGTTTCCTCTTTTAATCATTCAGAAGCATGGGTGAACATGAGCAATAGCGCATATAGTGCAAGCAAGCAGACTTGTAGCAAGCTACGTACTTACGAGCATCGATGCATCCAAAGATTCATTTCAAGTACCATAAACTGTCGAAAAGACAGTAGCGAAAAAGTTACCAACTTGGATATCTGGTACATTCACGAGATAATGGATCACACCCATGTTCATATTCCACGAATGATTCTCACTTTTCTTCTCGAAGAAAGGAAAAAGATTACACCAATTATGGGCGGCCATTTTGTAACCAGGATTGCCCAACATTTTCGTATCAATACAAGTGGGTTAGAGGAGAAACATATGACTGCCTTTGATAGAGTAAGTTATACAAGGGCAAACATTTTGAAGAGGGGGTCGAACGGCCTTCTAACTAGGTATGTGGATCCCGAGTACAGGCAACCGCAACAACTACAATCGCAGCCAGATTGACAGCCAAATGTTGGAAGTAGTTCGGGTCCGGGAAATGATTGGGAGGCTTACATGGTGCGACAATTTTCAGATTTGCGACTCCATAATGATCAAAACACTCAAAAGGTAATTGATCACTACGATACAGGTAACAGGGAGATGCAACAGTACATTGATGTAGGGAATGATAGAACGTGGTACACTCAAGCGGGGTAGCAAAATCAGCTTAACTGGATACATGAACAAACCGTGTCATACGCTGCAAATCCCGCTAACTATACCCCCTCTCCTTGGCCTGCATACGAACCATGGGTTCGAATGGGTGATCCATATCCTGCTCCTTATCCTCCTGCATACCCCCTAACCCGCCTAATGAAGAAACTGCTGTCATCCCTGCTCAAGCAACCTATCAGGGTTACAACCCTTCAATATTTCAGGACGACGACGCGACAAACCAAAACAAAGGTGGAGCTATCCCAAGTAACTCTTTTTGGGGATTCTTCTGAAGTTGACGTGATTATTCGTGAAGTGTGTGAAAGGTTTGAATGATGTTGGTTTGTTTGAAAAATAATTTAATTTCATGTTTGGTGTGTAATAACTTAATAGTATGTTAGACGTTTGTAATTTGAATAACTTTGTTAATTAGGTGTGGGGTTTTTGGTACACGGAGTACAACCCCATTGTTTCTATGAAATGTTTGCTTTGTTTGAATTGATATAGGTGAACATTGTGCTATATGCTGCATTTTTTTACAAAGACTGGCAGTAAGTTCAGCACATACTTGATTGGTGATTGTTTTATGGTTGCAAGAAGTGGATGATGTTCTTATGCTGGCATTCAGTTCAGCGCCATCATCCCGTGAACTTCGGTTTTAGACCTTGAAAGTAATAAACTCTCTTACATTCTTTAACCCTCTCGAATTTAAATTTTTCTGATTTCATGTAACGAGGGCGATACATGAACTCAAGTGTGGGGAGGAAGTTATAAATTCTTTCGGGTTTTTGATTTTGGTTAAAAAGGCTTAAAATGGTGAAATTTTTTTAAAAGGGCTTAAAATGGTGAAAATTTTTTAACCTTTATCTTCATAAATTCAAATTTTGTTTAAAATTTGTAGATTTTAAAACTAGGTGTATACACCGAAATTATTATCACAAAACAAATTAAGAAACAACCAAATGATTGAGTTTATTTTGCTAAAAATCATAAAACTAGTAGTCATATAAAAGAAATAATCATCATGATATACCACATTCTGAATGAAAAGAATCATCAAGTAATTTGTTGTTCTAACAATCTAATCCAATTCTCATCTATGTAATGACTGTGAAGGAAGTCAAGTCTTCCAATATGACACATTTGCTAACTTATGTTAGAAGATGTAGTCCAGAACAGCTGTAGGTTGACGAAAAATCTTGAAAAGTCATCTCTATCATCGGCTGGAAATCCACCTCACCTCAGCATCAAACAGGGTTTTTGGTGGTCAGACTTATCCTAACCATGAGATGGATCTTTCTCGTACAATGGGGGGGTACATTGCAAATTAGCTTTTAAGACTAATGAATCTAATCCCCAGATGGATGATCTCCGTAAAGATCAACCGCATCTATGTTGACTGCGGTCAACATACATATGCCATAACAAATTAAGGTGTGCAAACTCATGGTTCACCGATGATATTTGGACATGATATAGTTTCTTCTAAAAACTTATGCTATTTTATGAACTATATTGTGTAAAATCATTTTTAGGACATCCGATTTCAGGTTTCATGATACTTCAATCATGGGGGCGAGTAGCTTGCTAAGCGCCGACTGAGACTTCGGTTTTCAGTTACCCTCAACCGAACTTTGAGGTTAAAATCGGAAAACTTGTTAGTGTAAAAACTAACATGTCTAATTTTCAAAATATAAAAGGTTTTTCGCAAAGGTCCTAATTTCCCTAAGGATCCAAATTTTTAAGAAATGTGGACTTTAAAACCCACCTTTCGACTTTGGTGTGATTTCATTTCGTGTATGTACTCAAAGTGTGTGTATTACATTGTGAAATAAATAAAAGCGTGTGTACTCTAAAGGTGTGTGTATACTCAAAAGGCGTGAGTTTGATTCGTGTGTGAAATAAAAAGTGTGAGTGTGTATATATCGTGATCCGAGTGTGTGTTCCATATAGTGTGAGTTATTGTGTTTCAAAATAACTTGTGTGTCTTGTGTACTATATCGAGTGAGTGTGATTCCCATTTTTTTGTGTTCTCAATTAAATGCGTGTGTTCACTATAGTAAATTTCTATTTCTTGTAAGTCTTGCTTGAGGACAAGCAAGGTTTAAGTGTGGGGATTTTGATAACGCCAAAATCATACATGTTTATTGTCGTTATTCTGATCCGATTTAATATCAATTTGTATGTAATTGTTGTACATATGTATTGTAATTCATGTATATTTGTAAAAGTTCTTTGTGATTGAATAAATGAAGACCAATAGCGAAAACAGAGTTAAAACGAAGATTGAACGCGTAAAACAGCCCGAAACTACTAAAACAGGTCCAAATGCGGTGCATCTACCTCAGATGCGGCGCATCTCTGCACCAAATAACTCCCGAAAGTTTCAGATGCGGAGCATTAGGATTTCTGGACCAAAACAGCACCAGATGCGGCGCATCTGAGAGGGATGCGGCGCATCTGTCCTAGATGCGGCGCATCTGATCCCTTGCCGATAGTTCTGAGTGCAGAATCTAGCTGGAATCTACTGAACGTAAAGAGATGCGGTGCATCCCAAAGAGATGCGGCGCATCTGGTCACTTTCTGACCAAAATACCTAACTTTTGAGCCTATTTAATGGAGCCTTTGGTTACATACTTGAGACACCTTCACAATTACGTTCTCCCTCAGTTCTAATACGATTTTCAAGGCTCAAGGAAGGCTACAAGGCAATCTCCACTCTTTCAACATCAAGATTAAGCTAGGGTTATTCATCGCAATCGGTATTATTGTTCTATATCTTTTAAACATGAATTCAAATTATATTTACTGTTCCATTAGTTCTATTATGATTATGTAAGGCTAAAAGCCTTGTGTGTTTGCTTTAATGTAAGATTTATGGCTTGGGATTGTTCTATACTTTGATGTTATGCTAGTTATATATATATTTGATTGATTAAATCATCTAGTCCAACTACAAGAACCATAGTTATGATTGTTTAGTTCATCACTTCAATTACATAAATTGCAAACCTATTAATGTGAGTTAACTCGATGAACAATTTATGCTTCAATACAACTAGTAATCTAGACGGTAAGATACATAAGCTTAAGTAATTTCGTTATGTGTTTAATCCGGTAATTGAAGGAGTTCCAAAACAACATAGTCATGAAATTACCTCAAGTAATTGTTGTAGTTTAGGTTTTACGTGAGTTTAACCGGGTTGGGTCTAGTTAGTTAAATCAATCTAAATCACCATGTTCTTTCGAGAAATCCATTGTTGTAACCATATTTATATCCTAGTTCAATTATATGAGTTGTGACTTGATTTATGTGAGTTTATCATTGGTTATAACTTGTACTTCAACACCTAGTGATTTAGACATCTACATGTGAGTGTAGGATGGTAATTGAATGATATTTAGGTTTTACAATCGTGTAGTTTACTTAGAGTGATCTTAGTAAACTAGGTTTTATGTGAATTTAACCAAGAAAGAATCCTGTTGATTAAGCATAGTTCTTAAGTTTATAGAAATTATGAAATTGATATAAACTGCTCTATTGTAACTATCACATAACGGTTTTATAAAAGAACAATCCCTGTCATTTATCAAGCATAGAGGTAAACACCGCATTCTCATTCTTGATATTCATTTTATTTATTTACTGTTTTGTTAAACGAAAATACAACTTCAAACACAAACCCCCCTTTAGAATAATTAATCGTTGTAAAATCCTTAAAACAAACTTCTCCCTGTGGATCGAACTAGTCAATTTACTTGCTAGTTACTGCATGATCGGGTTTTAGTTGCCTGTATTATGTGTTAATTATCAAGCATATTATCTACATTTTAAAGGTTACGTCTTGATACATCAGTGTTAAATCTCAGTGTTAAGTTATTTAACACTGAGGTCAAAACAGGGAAAATCGGTCGGTGTTAAATTTGAGTGTCCAATTCATTATTTAATTGTTTTTCAATACTTTAATAATATTATTTTAAGAAAGAGAAGAAGAAAGAGAAGGCAAAAAAGAAAAAGAAAAAAAAGAAAATTAAACCACAATGTTACCCATCAAACGCTGAAATTTAACACCGGATTTGATACTGATTTAACACCGGAGGGGAGTCGTGCGCACCGGCGTCCCCGGTGTTAAATCTCCTTAACGCTGAAAAATGTATACAACTCTCAGTGCTCTTAGAGTTAAAGACTTGTGGGCTGCGGCAGTTATTTTAAGGTATGCATTAGAATAGCACATGGTTAATCGTTGATAATAACAAACCGACTCAGCTAGTATGTGGTATTTTGGGCTGCTTATATTAATGCTTCAATCAATTTAACTTTTTAGAAGAAAAAAAATAAACACTCAATACGAATTTATTCACGAATAATGTCACAACGAAGTTAGATACCATTAAATTATTGGTAGTGATATTTTCAAACTTATTTTTGATAGTTCTACTAACATTTGATGCTTTCTTCCAATAATGTCCTCAAATAAATTTCAACAAATAATTTGTACTTAGTACAAGACAACACTTAAGGGAGTTGTAGCGGATCTTGTTAGTTATGAGCAAAGCGCATTTATTAGAGGTAGAAACATCATTGATGGGGCCTTGATAGCAAATGAATGTTTGGATTTCCTTAAGCACAAGCGACTTAAAAGTCTCATTTTTAAAGTGGATTTCGAGAAGACTTTTGACTCGTTAAGTTGGGATTTCCTCCTTGAAATGATGGAAATTATGGAGTTCGGGAAAAAATGTATCTTATTGTGTTTAAAATCGGCTTCCATCTCAATCTTGGTTAACGGTTCTCCTACAAACGAGTTCAAGCTTCAACGAGGGCTTAGACAAGGAGATCCACTTTCTCCGTTTCTTTTCATACTAGCGGCGGAAGGCTTAAACTTATTGGCTAAAATTGTGGTGAGGAATAATATGTTTGAGGGTGTTGAAATAGGTGTTGAAAAAAAATCCCTATCTCGCACCTTCAATACGCGGACGATACTATCTTCTTTGGTTCGTGGAGTGGGAGTAACATTGATAACCTAATGAAGCTCCTTAAGTGTTTTGAGCTTGCCTCGGGCTTAAAAATAAATTACAATAAAAGTAATATTTTTGGCACTAATGTTGACGCAAGAGAAGTTGAGGCCATGACAAATATTTTCGGGTGTAAATTTTTGCTCGTTTCCATGCACCTATCTAGGCCTACCTATTGGGGCAAAAATGTAAAAGGACGTTAGTTGGAAACCAGTGATTGATAAGTTTGAAAAAAGACTAGCGGATTGGAGAGCACGTTCGGTGTCTTTTGGTGGACGTTTGATTCTCGTGAAGTCGATGTTAAATAGTTTGCCTTTGTAATTTTTCTCGCTTTTTTTGTGCCCCACAATGTGTGTTAAAAAATCTTGAGTGTGTGAGGCGTTCATTCTTTTGGGGTGGGTCGAGAAATAACACGAAAATCTCTTGGGTCAAATGAGATGAGGTCCTTCTTCCTTTCGAGGAGGGTGGGCTCAATCTCGGGCCACTAAAAAATAAAAACTTGGCTCTAATTGGCAAGTGGTGGTGGAGGTTTAAAACCGAGCCCACTTCCTAATGGGTTAGAGTCATTAAAAGTATTTATGGCAAATTGGGCGGTCTTGATTCGGGTGGGCATCATATTTCATCTAACTATGCTTCTTGTTGGTCGAGTATTATCAAAATAGGAACATCAATCAAAGAGTCTGGTGTCGAGTTCAAGAACACATTCTGTAGGGAAATTGGAGACGGGCCACACACTTCCTTCTGGCTAGACAATTGAATTTCGAACGAGCCTTTATACTTGAAATTCAACTGATTGTTCTGACTAGAAGCAAATCAGCAGGTCATGGTGATCGGCCAAGTTGGATGGAATGGTTCGAGTTGTGAAGGAGCATGGCAATGGAAGAGGCGACTAATGGGGAGACTTATTAGTGATCTAAATGAGCTGCAAAATTTGATCAGGGCGTGATAATCAAAAAAGATTATTGTGATTCGTGGAGGTGGATTAATGTCGACACTAAGTATGACAAGTGGTTAGATGGTCGAGTGCGTATCTAATTTGGAAGAATCGTAATCAAAAAATTTTCAAGAACGAGAGTTGGAATATTCCAGTCTCTATATGTGAAATACAAGTTGCAAGCTATGATTGAATCGCGAAGAGGTGCAAGTCGAAGTGTGGTCAAATATTGGAACACTATGTACAAGCCACAAAGCAATAAACTTCCGTCCACAAATATGACTGAAAAGGACAATTGGAGAGACGAAGCTGAGGACTAAATGGAGGGGGGCCCCTGGACTAATTGGTGCCAACAGTGTCCTCGTGGACTAAGGCTTGAACGACGTACCGTTGGGAGCACTCTAAATAGATTTCATTATAAATATATATGGAGTCTTATTTAATCGAAACCCTGCCTAAATCAATCAATTACTAATATATTTGCAATCTATTGATACTTCTATTCGGGTTCTAAGTTGTCGACATTAATCAATCTAAGGTACACATTCACTTTATAGATTTTCACATTTGCACTTAAATCTGGGCATCTTGCCTAATATTATGCTAGTTTTGGTTTCTCAACTTGTTATGATCCCATATCGAATGGGGTGCACATCAAAAGATGGTTTATAAGGTTGAGTGTTCCTTCTTCATTCAAGCTAGCTTTTGGGAGTGAGTTCTACACTTAGCCATGTGGCTTGATTATGGATATAGTATGGGATGAGTTCATATCAATTGGTATCAGAGCTAGCCCATCTTTCGATTCCAACACCTCTGAGTGATGGCCTATGGAGTGGTGGCTTGAACCCGAAGAGAGGGTGCCAACCATGACCAACGTAGCCGGGACCAACGAGGCCTCGTAGTGGTGGCCTACGGAGTGGTGTCTTGGACCCGAAAAGAGGGTGCCAAGCGTGACCAACATAGCCGTAACCAAAGAGGACGTTGGTCTTGAAGGGTGGAGTATTGTTATGATCCCACATCGGATGAGGTGCACACCAAAAGATGGTTTATAAGGTTGGGTGTTCCCTCATCCTTCAAGCTAGCTTTTGGAAGTGAGTTCTACACTTAATCTTGTGGCTGATTATGGACCTAGTATGGGATGGGTTCATATCACAACTACAACTTATATTGTTTCTTATGTGTAATTCTTTTTTTTTCTTTTTTTGAAAGACAAACATTACACACACTTTACACGAATATTTACAACAATAATTCATGAAATATGTTCACGACGGGACTTGAACCAACAACTTCTTGATTAAAAGGGCCACCATGATACCGTCAGGCCAATGGCCCTTTGGTCTTATGTGTAATTCTTTAGATAGTTTTATTTTTGTTACCATTCAAGTTGGTCGATCCCTATGTATCTAAGTGCATAATACTTCGAGTCTTGATATCCGTTTACCCAATTTTTATTTGTAATTTCATTTTCTATAACTAATAACTAATTATTGTAGGTAATTTTTAGGCAATCAAACATGGTGAAAAAGAACAGAAACTCAAGGTGATATTTGATGAGATGAAGGTGAATACTGAAAAAGAACAGTTAAAGATGAAGTTGGAAATTGAAGAACTCGAGATAAGGCTAAAGAAAGCTGATGAAACTATATCAGAACTCATGAAGAAGAAGAAGAAGAAGAAGGAAAAAAAAAGATGATCTTGATAGTAAGAATAATAAGAAGAAACATAGATGTGTTTTCATCCAGTGTTTTAACATGAAATTAGTTTAATTTCATTGTTACCAATCGAACTTGACAATGGCTCATTGAATTCAATCAATATCTATCATATCATAGTGGTTATTAAGGATTGAATTGTCTTGAAAATATATATTAGTTTCAGGGGATTTACAAATTATGTTTTTGAATTGATTTCTGTTGACTACTCCTAACGTTTAACACAATTGTAAACACATTATGTTTTCTATTATTAGATTTATGCTGCTTTGAAGTTATTTCAAAGAATTACGTACTTTTGTGGTTCTAAGTTGCAATGAAATAGTTAATTTCATCATAGTAGAAGACAATTTGTAGGCTTGTAGCCTGCTATTTTATGGTATGCATTGAATAACAAATGGTTAATTGTTGATAATATATCTAACTTGAATGAACGAGCATTACGAATTACTACGTTTTACTGTGGGCTACCTCAATTTGACACTTAAAATAAGTTATTTTTATTACATAATACACCGTATATGATTTTGAGAAAATGGTCTACATATATTTGTCTCAAACTATTTTGGTAACTAATAAAAATTCACTTTTCAAATATCGACACATGAAGCTAACACATAGAAAGAGAGAACTGCTTTGTCTACGATTTATTTGGGAAAAACTAGCATAGAATTCGAGCCCCATTATCATATTGATTGTCTTTAGTCATTTCGGAGGAATTCAAGACATTGCATGGAGGAAATCACGAAGCTAACCTTTCTTTAAATTGAAAATACACGAGCAAGCTATATAGACAATCCACTACATAAATGGTTGCTTTCTACAAGGTTAAAGCAAGCTATATTAAGGTGAATTAAAAAAAAAAAAAAAAAAAACCCAAAAATGCTCCTGAATACGTCCCCGAATACCTCTCACCCCCAAACCCTAAATTTTGAATTTCAAAATTCAAATTCCTTTCCTCCACTGCCATCCACCACTCCACCACCGCCACCACCACCACCACCACCACCACTTCTGTCGTCCTCTACTCGACGAGTTGATTTGGCGTTTTCTCCTTTTAACCGAACAAATTTAGAGACGTGTTCCGTAGTTGATCTGCTCAACACCGTCAGTTCTTCCGGCGTAGCTCCTTTCTACAACGATGCTTTTCATCCTGGTTTTGCACTTCCGGTCACAAGGGAGGATTCTGATGGAGCTATTTTTATCGGAAGACTACCTTTGGGTTACAATAAAACGGAGATTCAAGATGCCTTCGGATCTTGGGGTAATATTGTCGATCTAAAGGTTTGGTCTGACCGCAGGTACGCCTGCGTGAGGTATGAGTCCAGTTTGATTGCAGGTGAGGCAATTAGGAAGATGAACGACGCATCTCTGTTTGGTAAAAAATTATTTGTTGCTACAGCTTCCCGAAATCATGTTACTAGGCCCAAATTTGCTGCTCTTAATCAAGTTAGTTCTTCAGTTTTGAGGGTTAATCTATGCGTTAATTACGATATTGTGAATAAGCTTCGGTTGTGTGCTTTACTGTTAGACTATCGGCCTTTTACATATCACAAATTGATCTCTGTTTTGACCCATAAGGGGGTTCTTGTGAACCAAGTTTTTATATGGGGATGTTTTGGTTATATTGTGACGTGTATTGATGAAGATCACCTAAACAAGATTTGCTCAGATCACCCTCATAAGGACGGATTGATTTCTATTGCACCATTCTCTTCTCGAGCAGATAGATTTTTTTCGGTTTTGTTGGATTGAAATCTCAGGCATCCCAGCCAGATTTTATTCGGAATGTAATATTAAAGAACTAGCTGCAGGGTTTGGAAAGGCCTTATTTTTTTTTTTCAAACATCGGGTAATCTGAAACAGATTGTGTAACATCCCGCGTTTTTCCGTTAAATTTATTTTTAACACCGTCTTTTTTTTTTTATAATATCTTTCGCTATTTAAATTCCCAATTTCCGTTGACTAACGTTTATAATATTCTCGTTATTTAATTATAACATCACTCGTCTACTCGAGCGTTTTTAAAATATTCGTTTGGTTAAATCCCGCACCCGCTTCTAAACTCGAGGGACTAAAATTGACACGGGGCAAACTAGTTGACTAGGTCAACTAGTCCACCCCAATCACCACCATTCAATCCCTCCATCTCTCTCTCTTTCTTTCTTTTTTTCTCTCAAGAACACAAACATAATTCATCATCTAAATTCGGATCGGGAAGCAAACTTCAAAACAAATTACATATTCGTGATCCTCTCATCATCCTCTTCGATTTGGTACCAATTTCATCCATTTTGGGTAACATTTCTAAAACACTAAATTTCTCTAAATTCGTTTTATATACTTGAAATTGTGTTAGTTAGTGTCTATGGCTCGTGTGTAACATGAATATATGTTTTGTTTGCTCGATTTGTGGTTTGGAGTAACTAGTTTGAGTTTTTGAAATGGGTTTGCTTAATCCTTGATTTTGGATGAGTTAATGTTGTTAGATTGTTAAAGTGCATGTTTTAATTGTGTTACTAGTATCATTAGCTACATTTTGATGTGTAGGTTGATTAAGAAAACTTCAAAAACCCGATTAATGATTTCTTTTGATGTTTGACTAGGGTTTGATAGTTCTTGACATGAATTTTTGGATGCTTGAATGCCATGGAATGTTAATTGTTAGTGTTTAGTTGTAATGTATGCCTCATTACCTTCAAAACGGCATATCATATGTGAGAATTGGATTCCCGAAACTCAAAATGCATTTGATGAACTTGAAAATTTGAAAATAGACTTTTAATGATCACTTGACGAGAAATCGGTTATGGAAAATGTTGTTTTTGTTTGATGAAACATGTTTAGTTGTGTTCCTTGTCAAAAGAGCTTTCCAACGGTATAAGATACGCTTTCTAATTGTTTACGGTTTGAGTTTTGCGTTTGTTTGAAATTTTACCAAGCCTTGAACAAGTGAAACAGGCCTGGGACCAGGCCACGGCCATTGTCGCGGCGCGACAGGCCTGGCCGCGGCGCGACATAAGCCGCGTCCAGATTCTGTTTCCCTTGACCCTTTTTACTAAAAATGTTTGACGTGTTCTAGACCTCCAATTTACATGCAACTTGTTTTAACATGCTTATATATGAATAACTAGCATAGAAAAATAGTTCGGGACCCGACCCGAACGTGTTGACTTTTTCGTTGACTTTGACCAAGTTTGACTTTTAGTCAAACTTAACCAAACTTTTATGCAATCGTTCTAACATGCTTTTATACGTGATTCTTGTATGAAACTTGACAAATTGATTCACATGCTATATTTAATCGAGTCGTAACGAGCCATAGGACTAATTGAACACATTTCACCCGACCTTGTGTCGTAACCGGTTAATTGATACAATTTACTTGTTTAGGTCAAGACTAAGCGACTTTCATGCACACGTTACTTTGTGAAGTACTTTTATACTCGTGCACTCGAGGTGAGATCATAGTCCCACCTTTTCAACAACTTTTTATACTTTTAAATCGTGGGCTGAGAAACATATACATTACATACTTATATACATTTCACATGTATATATACTTTTCATACTTTTATACTTTGAACACAAATACGAATACAAAGATACAGGCGAGTTAGAACAAAAGTCCTCAATCCAATTATCATTAGTTCCACTTGCAGGGTGTAAGTGTAAGCGAGTGATTATGTTGTGTGGCCATACGGGTTTAACGAACCCTCATTCAGACGGTTCGCTACCGTTAGTGGATGAAATATAATTTCAACGTGCATAGTGTATGTTCTAACACTATATTCAAAATTCAGAGGGAAGATTCAGTTAAGCTTTGGTAATTGGGTGCTCGCAATACAAACTACATTCTTCGGAATAAATACGATTTGGATAATCATCTATACAAACTATTGTGGTTCAAAATATACGTTTACAAACACCTATGATTTCACCAACGTTTTTCGTTGACAGTTTTCTATATGTTTCTCAGGTTCATACATGGCTATTTGATACATGCTTCCGCATACACTCTGATTATTTGCTTGGAGTCAAGATACATACATGCATACGCTAGTGATAGCACCTTTGGATTCAAACATATTGTTTACATACTTACGCTATTTATAGCAACTGTGTTTTTCAACTTATATTATGTCGCAAGTTATTTCATTTATACTTTATGACTTTTGTAAACTTAGACTTGTTGTCGAACGGTTTTGTAAACTAAACTTGCAAGTCTTGTACCTTTCAAATGAATGCGACATAATTTTGGTCAAACGAGTCTCATATAGGGACTACGACCACGTAACGGGACCTAAGTAGTCGGCGCCGTCAATGACGATTTGGTCGGGTCGCTACAGATGGTATCAGAGCGTTGGTTGTAGGGAACTAGGATATGCATTAGTGTGTCTGACAGAGTCGTTAGGACGCATTAGTGAGTCTAGACTACAACCGGATAGTTAGCATTTGCATTCTGACATACATTTGCTATAGATAGCACTTACTTGACTACTTGTGCATTATACTTGAATCATTCTTAGGCAAACTTTTTAATGGTACCCAACCTTCATCATACGAACTCGTATTCCGCCACTTTCTGGTAATACACGTAAATTCATGATTCATACACGTATGGATGACGACTACTTCATTAGTCACACTTGTTCGGGAACTCTGTCTCCCGGATTGTTATTTGCCACCGTTTCAACTTACTATCAGTTTTCCACTGGCGTTTCTTACTATCTACTCTTTGGTGTTACTACCATCACTACTCTAGGTGAGTATCGTCATCAACATTTATCACTACGGTTGCGTGCTACTCGTTATCATGACTCGTTACTCTTTTCATACCTGAATACCTTATTGTCTGACTCGAACCGCATTGACGTGAACAATCATTTATACACTTCCCTCGGGGAACGCTTCTTTATAGTTACACTGATTCTTTCGACTTAATATGAGTCACGTTTGAGACGTCGTTACATTTTGTTCATTTTAGGTCTTCACGATGACACGAACTTGAATCTATGGAGTGATGTGGGAATGGAGGTATGAGTTAGCGTAATATAACGACACTCGATCAACGTGGTTATATTACGGTAAGACATACCAAAGTTCTAGTGACGCGTGATGGTGGTTAGACTCGATCAACCTAAACACCACCATGTGCCATGTACATGACTTCATCTTTTCAGGTTTGGACATCCGAAAACTCCGAGAATATTTATAACAACCATACCGGGGACACACCTTCAATTATTGTCAAATCATATTTATGCTTCCGAATGAATTGCCGATTCCATTCGATTTCAACCGTATGTCACACGGGTATACTAGCTCGTCCTCGCACAGTCTTATTGACTAACTACAACTTACTCGTTATGCTCACATCGGGGCGGAAACTTCTTTTGCATCACCCTCGTACTTCCGGTTCAGGAGGTCCTTATTCTAAATTCCCAATGGAGAGAGAGACTCTCCACGTTATACTAGTATTCACCTTGAGGGTGAATAGTTCCGACGAACGTTTTTGGAAACCGATAAATCTTCCGCGACGCGAATTTTCTTGAGAAACTTGTCCTAGCTAACGTTTTCAATTCCTAGCAAACTTGTTCAATATGCCTTAGGGAAATATACCCCGTTTCGGATCGAGATCCTCGTTTCACTTCTAGATTTTGGAGTGCCTTACAAAAAGCCTCGGGACCGCGTTTAGACATGAGTACCGCGTACCATCCACAACCCGACGGACCGAACAAACATGCGATTTAAACCTTGGAAACCATAATACGAATTTGTATTACCAACTTCAAATTTACTTGAGAAAAGTATTTTCCTTTAACCGAATCCTCGTACTACAATGATTTTCATTCGAGTTTTAACGTCACTCCTTTTGAAACCACATGTGACCGGAAACGTCATTCTCCTTTGTCGAACCAAGTAAACGATGATCAATTCACCGGGGCCGAGGTTATTCATGAGCAACCGAGAAAATTTATTCATATTCAGGCAAAACCCTACGCGACTCGTAATCACCAAGAGCTACGCCGATGTTAGACGTAAACATTTCAAATTCCACGTGGGAAACCGCGTCACGTTAAGAGTCGCACCTTGGAAAGGTGCAATCCGTTTCGGGAAAACGTAGGAAGCTAAATCCGCGATATTTTGATCCTTTAAATTCTTGGGGTGTTTTGGACCCGTCGCTAGCCGTTTAGACTTTTCCGACTCATTTTGGGTCTCCGTTTATCCTACATCCGATGTATCAACTCGAAGACGTGTTTTGCGAAACGAGAACTTGTTATCTTCTTTGATGAACTCACTATCGACGATAAACCTCACTTCCTAGGAGGACCGGAAACCATAAAAATCATGGAACCAAACCTTAAAACAACATACGACCCCGACCTTCAGGTTCGTTGAAATACCCTATAACGTACTTCTCCTTCATTCGTAGAATTTGGCAACACAAAATCTCGAGGAAGATTCAACAACTACTACTTCCAACTAAATTTCGGGACGAAATTTCTTTTGAGGTGTGGATAATGTAACATCCCGCGTTTTTCCGTTAAATTTATTTTTAACACCGTCTTTTTTTTTATAATATCTTTCGCTATTTAAATTCCCAATTTCCGTTGACTAACGTTTATAATATTCTCGTTATTTAATTATAACATCACTCGTCTACTCGAGCGTTTTTAAAATATTCGTTTGGTTAAATCCCGCACCCGCTTCTAAACTCGAGGGACTAAAATTGACACGGGGCAAACTAGTTGACTAGGTCAACTAGTCCACCCCAATCACCACCATTCAATCCCTCCATCTCTCTCTCTTTCTTTCTTTTTTTCTCTCAAGAACACAAACATAATTCATCATCTAAATTCGGATCGGGAAGCAAACTTCAAAACAAATTACATATTCGTGATCCTCTCATCATCCTCTTCGATTTGGTACCAATTTCATCCATTTTGGGTAACATTTCTAAAACACTAAATTTCTCTAAATTCGTTTTATATACTTGAAATTGTGTTAGTTAGTGTCTATGGCTCGTGTGTAACATGAATATATGTTTTGTTTGCTCGATTTGTGGTTTGGAGTAACTAGTTTGAGTTTTTGAAATGGGTTTGCTTAATCCTTGATTTTGGATGAGTTAATGTTGTTAGATTGTTAAAGTGCATGTTTTAATTGTGTTACTAGTATCATTAGCTACATTTTGATGTGTAGGTTGATTAAGAAAACTTCAAAAACCCGATTAATGATTTCTTTTGATGTTTGACTAGGGTTTGATAGTTCTTGACATGAATTTTTGGATGCTTGAATGCCATGGAATGTTAATTGTTAGTGTTTAGTTGTAATGTATGCCTCATTACCTTCAAAACGGCATATCATATGTGAGAATTGGATTCCCGAAACTCAAAATGCATTTGATGAACTTGAAAATTTGAAAATAGACTTTTAATGATCACTTGACGAGAAATCGGTTATGGAAAATGTTGTTTTTGTTTGATGAAACATGTTTAGTTGTGTTCCTTGTCAAAAGAGCTTTCCAACGGTATAAGATACGCTTTCTAATTGTTTACGGTTTGAGTTTTGCGTTTGTTTGAAATTTTACCAAGCCTTGAACAAGTGAAACAGGCCTGGGACCAGGCCACGGCCATTGTCGCGGCGCGACAGGCCTGGCCGCGGCGCGACATAAGCCGCGTCCAGATTCTGTTTCCCTTGACCCTTTTTACTAAAAATGTTTGACGTGTTCTAGACCTCCAATTTACATGCAACTTGTTTTAACATGCTTATATATGAATAACTAGCATAGAAAAATAGTTCGGGACCCGACCCGAACGTGTTGACTTTTTCGTTGACTTTGACCAAGTTTGACTTTTAGTCAAACTTAACCAAACTTTTATGCAATCGTTCTAACATGCTTTTATACGTGATTCTTGTATGAAACTTGACAAATTGATTCACATGCTATATTTAATCGAGTCGTAACGAGCCATAGGACTAATTGAACACATTTCACCCGACCTTGTGTCGTAACCGGTTAATTGATACAATTTACTTGTTTAGGTCAAGACTAAGCGACTTTCATGCACACGTTACTTTGTGAAGTACTTTTATACTCGTGCACTCGAGGTGAGATCATAGTCCCACCTTTTCAACAACTTTTTATACTTTTAAATCGTGGGCTGAGAAACATATACATTACATACTTATATACATTTCACATGTATATATACTTTTCATACTTTTATACTTTGAACACAAATACGAATACAAAGATACAGGCGAATTAGAACAAAAGTCCTCAATCCAATTATCATTAGTTCCACTTGCAGGGTGTAAGTGTAAGCGAGTGATTATGTTGTGTGGCCATACGGGTTTAACGAACCCTCATTCAGACGGTTCGCTACCGTTAGTGGATGAAATATAATTTCAACGTGCATAGTGTATGTTCTAACACTATATTCAAAATTCAGAGGGAAGATTCAGTTAAGCTTTGGTAATTGGGTGCTCGCAATACAAACTACATTCTTCGGAATAAATACGATTTGGATAATCATCTATACAAACTATTGTGGTTCAAAATATACGTTTACAAACACCTATGATTTCACCAACGTTTTTCGTTGACAGTTTTCTATATGTTTCTCAGGTTCATACATGGCTATTTGATACATGCTTCCGCATACACTCTGATTATTTGCTTGGAGTCAAGATACATACATGCATACGCTAGTGATAACACCTTTGGATTCAAACATATTGTTTACATACTTACGCTATTTATAGCAACTGTGTTTTTCAACTTATATTATGTCGCAAGTTATTTCATTTATACTTTATGACTTTTGTAAACTTAGACTTGTTGTCGAACGGTTTTGTAAACTAAACTTGCAAGTCTTGTACCTTTCAAATGAATGCGACATAATTTTGGTCAAACGAGTCTCATATAGGGACTACGACCACGTAACGGGACCTAAGTAGTCAGCGCCGTCAATGACGATTTGGTCGGGTCGCTACAGATTGGGACTGCTTTCGTTTTCATAAAATTGGAGTGTTTTTCGTTAGTTGATAATGTAATCAAGGAAGTCAGAAACAACTTGGGGACAAAATCTTTTTTCATTCGTGTTTGTGAAGTTCCTCCGTCCGATTAGGACAGTGTGTTCAACGATGATTTTCCATCATTGGTTTTGGCTAATTCTAATCGTGCTGTGTGTGAAGGTGAGGTTATAGTTTATGGAGGCCAATTGATTGATATAATGTTTAGTGTTAACCCGGGGACTAATGTTAATGGTGAGATTTCGTATCCTGTAAACATGAACCGGGTCTCCTTGAATGTCAATCGACATATGAATGATACAAATGTTGTCACTACCAATGAATCTCCTGTTCCTTATTCGATTTCAATTCTGCCCGAGGCTACACATGTTGTCGATCGTGATCCAGAACCCACAGTTCCAGCTGCTATGTCTCAGTTTGAAACTAATATTGAAACTGATGAGTCGATTTCAATCCTGCCCCCGAGGCTTTTCATGTTGTTGATCGTGTTCCGAAACCCACTGTTCCAGCAGCTATGTCTCTGATTGAATCTGAAATTGAAACATAATCGGATGTGCTTTTGACGTTTTCGTGTAAAGGTAATAGTTGCGAGAAGAGATGTGCAAGAGCTTGGAGTTTTGCTTTGGATCCTAAGGTTGCATTTGTCTGTTTGTCGGATAAAGGTAAAACGGTTGCGGTCGATAATTTTGTTTGTTTTTGTGGAAAAATTTGTTTTAATGGTTGTAAGAATCATGTTCTTGGGTCCGGTCACGTTGTTCCTGCTAATTTGTCGAGTGATCATATCCCTAATGCTTATGCGGGTTCAGTTCCACCGTTTAAAGACATGTTGGTTGGTTCCATGCCAATTTGTACCCCGGTAGTAGATTTGGATAACGTTCTCGAGGTCGATTCTAGCGAGGTTACCCCTTCCATTTTATTAAATGTTTCTCATCCATCAATGGGGTTAAATGGATCGGCTCCTAGTGAACCGGGTCCGATTGAGGGTTGCAGCAAGATCGTATCGGTTGAAACGGTAGCTTCTAAATTTGGTAAACCTTGTGATATATCGGTGTCGACACCCGCAGATTTGGCTAAGAGTGATGGAACTTTGGGTTCAGATCCACCTTTAGCCGCCTTTGTGTCTATGATGGATAATATGGTGGCCGAGTTAGATAACGTTGATGTGAATCCCTCCGATTCTAATGGGGTTCCCTCAAAGACGACTAAAAGAAGGAACTCAAGAAGAAGACGTCGGGTTCAAGGGGCCGAGATGGAGAAGTTTGGAGTATTCATCAAAGACGCTTAAAGAAGACCGGGTGAAGATGGTTGCTAATCGCTTGTTCTAAGTTTGATTGGTCACCCTCTTTTTCAGTCTTGTAAGGTTATTTTTGTATCTTTTTTCGTATCTTTTAGTTTAATGCTTAGGATTTTTGGTTTGGTGCGAGCTTAGTTAGGTTGTTATTCTTCTATTAAGATTGGTTTTCGTTGGTTGTACGTTCTTGGGGCTTCAATTTTTGTTGAAGACTCCATTTTATTCCAAGTTATTGTTTTTCCGCTGAAAAAAAAAGCGAGCTATATTAGGGTTAATGATACGAATAGATCATATGCTTTCGTTTTTGTTGCGATATATGTTATATACTCAAAAAAATACTAATATATACTATGAACTTGTTCTTAATGTGTCATTATCAACGTATATAAGTTCTTACCTTATTTATTTATTAAAGAAAAAATTACGTGGTCTCTAACCTTTGTCTCATATTTCACATTTACCACTTATGTTTTTTGTCGACTCGGTTGGTCATTCAAGTATCCGGTTTGTCCATCGCCTCAAAGACCATTAAGAAAATTTTGTTAAGTGTTGACGGACTTTTATACGTTCGTTAGCCTTAGGGAACGCACGCACAAAACAACCAAACTACTGAGGGATGAGTTTAGTTCAAAAAATAACACATAATTAGTTCAACGGTTTAGCGAGTAACCGGTCACATACTATTTGCAATTAACACACATCTTGAAGTCTATGGCCTACCATGATATGTTTCGGAGTATATAACATACATTAGAACAAAAACTTAAAAAGTATATGACATATTGGTAGTTTTAATCTTATATGATAATAGTGTTTGAAATAGTATAGTTTTGACGCGAAGGTTTGGATCTAAAATCTTCAAAAATGCTTTTAACGATACAAAGACTAATTCAATGAAACTTGCAACGAATTGTACCGTATAATACGGTTTCATTCAGTTAGGATTTATTCCAGATTTTGACAATCAAACTCAGTCTAATACTAATTAAATTAAATATAAACGATTATTAAAAATCCCTAGAACGATTTCCTTAACGCTTGCAGTTTATTATTTCCAGATGTGGTTCAAGTTTTTAGTTTTGCCCGTTAAAGTAAGGTACGAATTCAATTATAGATCTCTAATCATCGCTTTATTATTATTACTATAATTTAAATTAGAATTATAAATTATAATCATATACCAACGAAGAAACTGTGTGCCTGTTTATATATTTCCTATCATGCCTTTAACATGAGTTTAAATGTTAAAATGTTTAGATGTGTTGGTTATTCATACTTTCTAGCAATCGAACCCTTAAACCAATTACTAGTAGTAGTATATTTGCAGTTTTGTTTCGCTTCCTCTTTAGTTGCAGGTTGTAATATCCGTTTTTTTTTTTTTTTTTTTTTTTTTTTTTCTCGGCCTGTTTGTTTGTCGTTGTCTTGTATGCGTTTGGTCTCTTTTATCTTTGACGGAAGATTCATTTTCTATATTATTTCTCGGTTTTTCACAAAATGAAAGTGTATGTTTGCAGTTTACTGAGGCTTCAGTTCGAGTTCTAAGTTTTCGACATTAATCAATCTAAGGTACAAATTCACTTTACATGTTTAACATGCATTTACGCACACTTAAATCTGGCCTAATGTTTTGTTAGTTTTGTTTTCTCAACTATATTTCTTGATTATATGCATATGTATTTCTTTAGATGGTTTATGAATTTTGTGGTTGAGTGAATATTCTACAGTCTATTGGTCATAACTAATATGTCACGACGTTGCTATTAATTAATTAACTATATGTGCCAACTAATTCTTGTAGGTAATTTCCATAAATTTAGTTCAAGAAATCAAAAGATGGGTGTTAATGATGAGGAATTTGGTGTGATTCAACCTGAAGAAATGCGATTTATGTTCATACCCAAGACTAAAATGTCGTGCAGTTTAAACTTGGTTAATATATCTGATCGTCATATGGCATTCAAGGTTAAAACGACACATATAAAGTTGTATTGTGTAAGACCAAACGTAGGTATTATAAAACCGCACTCAACATGTGAAGTAGTAGTTACGAGACAAGCCTTAAAGGAATTTCCTTCAAATATCACCAAGGAAAAGTTGATGTTCCAAAGAGCTTTTGTAGATGAAGGTACTTCAGTGGACAACATCCGAACCATGTTTATGTCCGAAGAATGGGAAAAACGTATAAACGAACAGAAATTCAAGGTGAATTTTGAGGAGATGAAAGTGAGCATTAAAGAACATTTGAAAATGAAGTCGGAAATCGAAGAAGTTAAGGTAAGGTTAAAGAAGGCTGAAGAGACTATATCGGAACTCATGAAGCAGAATAACAATAATGGTGTTGATGCTAAGAAGAAGGAGAAGAAATGTACAAGTGTTTTCATCCAATGCTTTAATATGAAATTAGTTTAGTTTCAATTTTGTTTTCGTATCATCTAGTTTTATTAAATTAAATTGTGATGTATATGATCACTTTCGAAAAACCTCCTTATATGTCTAATATGGAGTATTAATATATCTTGTTTCGCTTAATATGTTGTTATAGATAAATGCTTGATCGTGTGTATGTTCTCGTTTAGTTGACAAGCATGTTTAGAAATTCAAATTGGAGGGGGATTTTAATTTTTTAATTATATAATACATAAATCAATAGCTTGGATTAGATAACCTTTACGGATGTAGAGCATAAATATCATCTAAAATCAAATTATCTAAGTGGTGATTATAGAATCCATATTTTTTAGTTTCACTTGATTCATGTATATTTATATTTATGTCAGTATATAAATGAAATTTTATTTTCTTTAAAAACTCATGTTATTTTTTGTTTTACAGATAAAAATGCTTTTGCTTGTTTTTTTTTTTGTTATTTATTAGAAAAACTCTCCATCTTTGAATAACTAACAAGTATCATGCGATTGTCAATCATTTATACTTACATAATTAAATTTAGGGAAAATTATTTAAAAATGCATTGAACTTTAATAAAATTTCTATTGTATGTATGCAACTTTCAGATCTCCAATTGTATGTATTCAACTATTTAAAATGTTCTATTGTATGTATTTTACCTGTTATACAGGTAAACTTCGGGTCATTTCAATTTCATTTTTTGACAAAATTACATTATCGATCCCTCATATTTGTAAGATATTGTATGTTCTAATATTTTTGTTAATATTTGACAGCATTGATCATTTATTCAATTCCTACCCATCACCCACTGAAACTTTCTTATCTTGTTCATCTTCATCACCATATTCTTTTCTAAAATGAAACCCTACAGTTAATTAAGAATAAGGATCATTATTACCAAGCAATACACATACACAAACAAAAATGGAAATCATTCAATAATCAATCATTCATCTTCTCTAATTATATTACAACTCAAAATCAAAAATATATCTGAATCAAAATCAACAATAAAAAAAAGAGAGAATATCATATATACCCTTGTTAAACAAATAAATAACATTTTTACCCAACTAAATTACTTATTATCATATATACCCATCTTAAACTTATAAATATCTCAAATTTACCTATTTTCTTACTTTAATTATTTAATTTTAAATTTACCTATTTTCTTTATTTAATTATTTAATTTTAATTATAATCAGTAAACATAAGCCTATATTTTACTCTGTATCCTACTCAAAACAAGATTTAACGTTTCTACAAATCTAGTTTTCTTTACCAATTCCATTAGAAACAAATACTCCGTGCTGTACTAAACCCAAATTTCTTCATCACATCATAGTATAGACGAAGTACTAATTTCTTTCATTGTCTTCAAACTGAATCATCAAATAATCAAACCAAATCATATAAATATTTGGAAATAGAAAAATCACACTCAACCATCAATTACAGTCAACACCTATGATTTACAATCTGTTACTCACACTTTTAATAATCAAATTCAAACTATGAATATTAAATAATAAGAAATTACGCCTTCAAGTAGATGATTTCTCCATCTTGATAAACACCACATGAATGGTGAATCTCTTACCCAATTAATGTAATTTTGTTATTGTATTCATTCATGTTACTAAGCACACGTACCATACTTGTGAGTATATTGGGGTCCATTATAAATCATCTTAGTCCTAAAGCCGCGTCGTACAATACTTACGATACTTAGGAGGATGGAAATAGAACATGCAACTGACGCTGCGCTGAAATGTGTCTGTTAGGCCATTGGTATAATTATAAATATAAATGGATATAGATTACAGGATATATAATTTTAATTCTGTTAATTATAATTAAATTAAGAAAATGGGTATATTTGAGAGATTAAAAATTTAAAATGGACAAATATGATAATAAGTAGTTTAATTGGGGAAATATGTTATTTTGTTGTTTAAGGAGGGGATATATGATATTCACTCAAAAGAATGGTGTTCCATTTTACAAGAACTATAATCAAATACACAAATTGGTACCCAAGTGTTCTCTAAATCAGTGATGGGGTTTCGAAGAGCTGCAGTTAAATCAAGACTTCAGCGACGATGAATCAAGTGTCCGCCGTTAAATTATGACTCCGCCGAATGTTGATGTTCCAGATCGTGATTGAAGGGTGCTGTTTAATTAATTTAAAAAAGCAAATTCAAGAACCCATGAGGTTACAAATCGTGTTAAAGAAACAAATTCATGAACCCATAAAATCCAGATCTGGAACATGTATCGAGGTGTGGGAGTTTCTAGGTTCAGATCTTGAGCTTTGAAACATATATCGAGGAGGTGTGACGGTGATCTTGTTGATGACGATGTTGTTAAGCTTGTTAGCTTTGAATCTGCTCTCCCGTTCATCGACCTATTTATTTATATTTCTATTTAATTAATTATTAATTAAATTAAATAGATACACATAATTTTTATCAGTAGTCTAGTAGATCGTAGCTTAGCAAGGGTTTGATGAATAGTATGTATCTTCTTATAAACTTGTGATTGGGTTGTTTGGTTTGACTCGAGCAAAATTTTGTCTGTACTTTGTGGATAATTTTCCGTATCTTACAAATAACCACTCTCTTGGACAAAATATTTTATGCACAAATTTTTCCTTGGGTGAAGAAATTATTGTTTAATTTAGGTGATTGTTTTTTTAGTGTGTTTTTAAAATTATAGGTGATAAAGATGTTTTGAAGATGAAGATGTTTTTGAAAATGATGAAGAGAATAGTAGGATGAGATAAAATTTAACTGAAAAGTTTAACGACGTTAAGTCAAGGGACCTACTACGAACTTTTTCAACATATTTACTGGAAACCTGGTGTACAAGTTACATAATGCTTACAATAGAACAATTTAAATAGTTGAACGTATACAATAGGATATCTGAAAGTTGGATGCATACAATTGAAATTTGGTGAAAGTTCAATACATTTTCAAACAAGTCTATTTTATAATCTCTGTTTATCAAACACTAGTACTTTTTAACCGTAATCAATCCACTTGCACCATTTATAGATATTCATATTATAGGTACAACAATTTAACACCTATGCCCGAACCTAGTGTAAAAACAACCCATGATCCATTTGAACCAAGTATTCTTCAAATTTCATCTACTTCATGACTTTCGTCAAGAACTCCCACTTAACATTGTCATATATTTTTTTGAAATTCACCTTAAAAAGGTATTTTTTTGGATCTGTTTTGGTTAAATTAATAATCTCATTAACTAGAAAATTTAGAGTTTGTTGGCATCAATAGGATTAGTTTAGATGATTGTGTATTTGTTTCAGTATTGTATAGAATCGTTGAATTGTAGTTTACTAATTTGTATGGCCAGAAAATGTTAGGATCTATTCAAGGAAAACTTGTTTGAATCTTCATCGATTGTAACTTATTTTATTTTCAAATCGCTTTAATTTAAATTTATATTTTATTGCAAAATATATTAATACGGCGCAATATTTGGCCTAGTAATTTTATGGATTACTTTTTTCTAACATGTTAGTTAAAAGTTTGACAATTATATCGCATAAACTCTCGATAAAAAGTCATACGGCTCTATTGAGTCAACAACAATCGTCGATTTATTGGCGACTTGACTGGCTCTTAGAGCCTAAATTAAATTTCAGGCAGGATCTAAAACCCATGAAAATTTGATTCTACCATTTTCATGAGGTTTATTATTATTTTTATTTTATTTTATTATTATTATTTTTTTAAATTTTCCTACTTAAAGGCCGGAGGTCCTCTCGGAAGCAATCTCTTTATCCGTCGAATAAAGACATGGATGACTTTCTCTACTTTTGAGAGTGTTTCACTCTGGGTGGAGAAATGACTTGTCCTTATTTTCGGATAGGGGAAGGATTGTCTACATCTCACCTCTCCCATACACCACTCATGTGGTATTGGGTTTTGTTGTTGTGTTGTCTCGTTAAAAAGTCAGTTTTATAAATAATTTTTTTTACTATTATAACACTACAGTTTACGTAGTGGCATCCTACGTGATCACTACCAAAGTGCACTATTACGCTACGTGATCACTACCAAAGTGCACTATTACGCCATTAACCCGGCGTAATGGACAGTAAAATGGGTAGTGCGATTGATGTAAATGATGCCATCAATGAAGAAAAAAAGAATGTGAGAAATGATGTAGACCAATAAGAATCAAGAACCCTTAAATAATATTTGTTGGAATTTGAGAAAAAAATCACCAAGGTATATATAACTGTTTGATTATTAAAATATTTTAAAAACAAGTACTACCTCCGTCCCTAAATTATTGTCCAGTATTCCATTTTGGGATGTCCCAAATTAATTGTCTACTTCCATAAATAGAAAGAAAAGGAGATATTTCATTGGTGGATCTGGAGAGAGAAGATATTTCATTGGTGGAGAAATAAAGTTAGTGGGATTTCCTAAAACTGTGTGTTTTTTGTCTGGGGACAATTAATCTGGGACGGAGGGAGTACTACATAATAAAGAGTAATATTTTTTAATAAAAAATACATTATTTTACATCAACATTTTCTCACACTACTCTCATCATAATTGATATACTTTTATTATACACAATTCTCATTATTCAATCTTTATTAAAAATTTGTGATTTTGATTCGCATGAGGAAATGCTAGTAAATGTTTTGCAACTATATGCCGAATAGAACGATTGATAAGGGGTTAAAGCAAAAAATAGGCTATAAACTTACACAAATGTACCGATATCGCCTACAAACTCATTTCTGTCCTACTGTCGCCTACAAACTTATAAAAAATGTGCTGATGTTAACATTTTGTTATCGGTTACCTGCTGAACCGGTAAAGTTAATTATTTAACTTTTTTATTCATTTTATATGTTCCGATGTCGCCCATATACTTTCAGTTATGTTCCGATGTCGCTCATATACTTTCAGTTCTGTTTCGATATATCATCGACGTGTCATAACTATTTAGAAGCCACGTATCAACCATTTTGGTTGACGGTTAAAAAAGTATTTTGTTTATATTAGCACATTTTTTATAAGTTTGTAGGCGACAGTAGGACGGAAATGAGTTTGTGGACGACATCGGTACATTTGTGTAAGTTTGTAGCCTATTTTTGGCTTTAACCCATTGATAAGCTACTGAAAGTTATGGGGAAATAATTGTGAAGGTGCTTTCAATTGTTTATGAGTATATTACTTTGCGGATAACTCAAAGTATACTTCAAAGGTGTTTAAAGACACGTTTTATGATGACTATGCAATCGTTTTTGCAAATCATTAAAGGCATATTTTATGACTTTGTTAAACTTATAATGAAGCATTCCAATTTTAATATATATATATATATATATATATATATATATATATATATATATATATATATATATATATAATCAATGGGGAAGTAACCACTCGGGGGGAAGCGGGGGAAGCAAAAAATTTTCTTTTTTTTCTTTTTTTCCTGAATTTTTTTTCAGGCATCAAGATCACACGAAAATATGAACATTTAGAAAAGACACTTCGTGATGAATGTTATTATTTATGCGGGAAAACGATCGACAAAAATAACATTCAAGATAATATTGTTCGTGAAGAATGTTAACGTTTTTTTGTCATGTTTTGTGAAGTAAAATTTAGCCCGATTTAGAGTTTAGGGTTTAGGGATTAGGGTTTGGTATTTTGGGTTTATTCAATAAACCCAAAACACCAAACCCTAAACCCTAAACCCTAAACCCTAAAACCTAAACCCTAAACTCTAAACTGTTCGTGTTAAAAACTCAATCTAAACCCTAAATCTAAACCCTAAATCTAAACCCTAAATCCTAAATTTCTAAACTCTAATATCTAATATCTAAACCCTATAAACCCTAATATCTAAACCCTAATATCTAAAACCTCAACATACGCTCGAAAAACACGATAATTGTTTTATATTAGTTCTTCGAGCGTTTTTCCGCCAAAATAAAAACATTTATCACAAAGTGTCTTTATTAAATGTTCATATTTTTATCCAATCTATAATGTTCGTGAAGAAAGTTTTTTCAAAAAATGAAAAAAAAAAAGATTTTGCTTCCCCCCGATTGGTTACATCCCTCTTGATCCTACCAATATATATATATATATATATATATATATATATATATATATATATATATATATATATATATATATATATATATATATATATATATATATATATATGATGTGGTAGCGTGGGGGTACGAAATAGTATTATATTTTTTATACGAAAAGCGATACAGATTACACAAGTTTTAATTATTTATTTACAAATGGGATATACCTAAACCTTGCTACAACACTATAGGTAGTGTACCTAATCGTAGAGTAGTATAGTTTTTAGTAAGTCCGGTTCATTCCACAGGGAGCGGGCTTATTGCACACTATATTTTTAAACAACTATATTTGTACAATATATATATAATAATATATAAAAGGGGGTTTTACCGTTTAATGACCGGTTTGTCGATTTTATATTTTAAGCGAAGCGTAAAGTAAATGACGATATTTAACCAACAATATAAAATAAATAACAATAATTAAAATGACAATAAATAAAAGTACGAGGAAAAATGAAATAAAATATATTATGCTTATTTAAACTTCCGTAATCATGATGGTTGACGTGTTGATTTTAGTTTTATGCTCATGGGTTAATTGTCCTTTGTCCTGGATTATTTAATATGTCCGTCTGGTTTTTGTCCATAACAGTCCATCGGTCATAAATTTAAAGTGCGAGTGTCATCGTCAATTTATTCTTATACCCGAAGTCAAATATTTCAACTAATTGGGGACTTAAACTGTAACAAGGTTTTAATACTTTGTTTAATAATTACAACAGGATATCGACTGCGTGTAACCCAAGGTTTTAATACTTTATTATCAATTATGCCAAGTGTCCTTGTACATAATTTCACCCCTGTTTTAATAATTCCATAGACTATTAATCCATTCCCGTGTCCGGTTAAATGAACGATTATTCGTACATATAAATACCCAGCCCATCGTGTCCGATCGAGTGTATATGGTTATTTATAGGTACATCCAATTGTAAATCTTTATATTAAAATTAACAAACTATCATTTAGTTAAACAAATATAAAGCCCATTAATAGCCCATAGTCTAATTTCCACAAATGTCGTTCTTTTGTCCAAACCCCAATTATGGTACAAAGCCCAATTACCCAATTTTAATATTTTTAGCCCAACATCATGATTACTTCGTCTTAAATAAGCATAATAATAACTTAAGTACGAGACATTAATTTAAAAAGGAGAACATTGCTTACATTGATTATTTATCGTGTAGTGTTACACGGACAGAGCTCCGACTTTAAAACCCGTAAAATAACCTTTACATAACCCGAACTAATCTAATATAACACTAAGCTATATTTATATATATATATATATATATATATATATATATATATATATATATATATATATATATATATATATATATATATATATATTTATTTATTTATTTATTTATATTATACTACGAAGTATTATTATTATTATGTTATTTTTACTCGCAGAATTCGTGACCTTTTATAGGCATTTTGGAATTTGGCAGCTCCGCGAGTCGTGGAGTTTTTGGCCTTCAAACTCCGCGAGTCGTGGAGTTTGAAAATCCAGCTCACAAACTTTTGGCTCCTAGCTTGTCGACATAATAAATATATAAATATAAAATATAAATAATTAATATAATTATTTATATATTATATTATATTCTTGTGCATAACTGACTTGTAATTTTTGGTCCGTTGAGTCGGGCGTTGATAGTTGACTCATGTCCCGGTTCTGGATTTTCGAACGTCCTTGAGTACAATTTAATATCTTGTACTTTGCGTTCCGCAACTTGTACTTTTGTCATTTTTAGACGTTTCTTATCAATAAATTGAACCACTTGGATTGTATCTTGTACATTTGAGTTTTTTGGTCATTTGCGTCTTCAAATCGTCGTTTTCGCCTTTTGTCTTCGCACTTATTTAATATAAACGATTACAACTTAAAATAGGACAATTACAACTAAATAATTTACATGTTGGGAGGATATTGCTACTAAATATATGTTCATTTGGAGCACTATCAAATATCCCCACACTTGAACGTTGCTTGTCCTCAAGCAATACATAACTTGAAATAATATAATACATCACACGAATCACTTCTTTATTCTTCACACTTTATACATCAGTGATTTTGAGATGGCGGTATAAACAATGATAGTAACGATAGAACCATGGTTAAAGGTGGGTGTGTCATCCACAGTTGCCTCGGGTTTAGGTCAACGACACTTACAATCAAATAGCCGATTTACTTTCGGTTTCTAAAGCAAAGTGCACATTTAAAAGGCGGTTTACAGTCCCACATGACTATGAAAATTTAGATCCGTTAGGAAATTGGATCTTTATGAAAACATTTGATCTTTTGAAAATCCAAGCTAGATTTTACCCTAGACAAGTTTTCCGGAATAACCCTTCACCGGTGTTTGCAAAATATTTTTGTGGGTTTTGTGGGTTTCAGATTTGAAAATTTTAGCTCAAAACTTATGATTTTGTGTCACCCACTTGCTAACCTTGTATTAGGAAAGCAACACGTCCAGTTTACTTGTCCCGTATATTACCTTTCGGCAAACTACCGTCCGGTTGTAAAGGAAAGCGTTGAACAAGCAACTGTTAAGGCAATGTCTAATGACATGCTTTTGATTATAGTCTATAAACGTGTTGGATGCTAGTACTATCCTTTGTAGGAGCAATAGTAAAGCTCACCCTATAGTTTTTCGGTCTGGCATAAGGTCCTGTCTCCGACCATGCTATGCAACCACCGTTCTTACGGTTGACACCCGATTTGGTTCAGGTGACCTAATGAATTCTAGGTGAATTCCTAGGTTTTTACGTTCAATGGTAATGAACGCATTGAAAATGGGTTTTCAGAAAACAAATCGGTTTATAATTTTGATCAAAATATTTTCTCGTTCAAGCTCGAGTTTAGATATCACTGAATTCCATGAGTTTGAATTCTCAATCTTTAAGGTCAATCTCAAGGATTGAGTAATATCAGTCTTAAAAGCTGATTTTTAATCTTTAAGGAGATTATCCTTTCTGGGGATCTGATTCATTAGTCTTATCAAACTAATTTGCACGGTGTCCCCCCCATTGTACGAGATAAATCCTTCTCATGGTTAGGATAAATCTGACCACTTGGCGACCCTGTTTTATGCCGAGGTCCGTGGATTTCCTGCTGATTTTAGTGTTGACTTTTCTAGATTTTTCGTCAACCTACAGCTGGTCTAGACGACAACTTCTTGACCTAAATCAAGAAGCGCGTTTCTTTTTCTGAAGACTTTACTTCCTTTAAATGATGGAATTGATTCATCGTGTAGATCCATCTTTCATTACAGTAAATCGGGTAAAACAGTTAATTTAGTCCAAAACAAAAGCACCTGCAATAAACTTTACAGAAACATGTGATAGATAGTTTTTAATTGAATAACTTGGTACATTCTCCCCACACTTAGTTTCTTTCTTTGCCTTTTTATTCTCCTTTATTCCATTTTAAATGAATTCAAGCGTTTTAGGGTGTTTCTCAATTTATGTCCTTTTCGAGGTAACGATAATTTCGGTATTAACACCTAGTTTTCACCGTTCATAAATATATATAAACATGATTTTAAATTCATTTAGTTGAAAATTTTTCAAATTTTCATAAAATTTGGCAAATAAACCAAGTATAAACCCGAGAGAATTTATAACCCTTCCCCACACTTGAGATCATGCAATGCCCTCATTTGCATGAAATCAGACTATAATTATAAATTCATGAGGGTGATTAGTGTAGAAAAGTAATTAAAAATACCCAGTTTGTAATTACAAAGCTCGTCGAATGATAGATGGATCGCCTCATCGTTCATTCCTTCTTTTGTTATTTCACACATGTTTTTCTTCAAAACGGTTGCTTTTCTGAACTGTTTGCTAATATTTGAAAATGCGTCTTTTACCCTAATTGTGCATTTTTATTAACGAGTTATGCACTAACCCGAACCCCTAATTTAACGTTAAGTGGGGTTAGACTTCCCCACACTTAGCTGACGACATGTGAAGTCGGTAGAATGAGTTCCATGAATTAGAGTAGTGAGCCAGTTATTTACATTTCGGGTGGTGTATAATATATCAATGGGTTTAAAGTTTAGACTCAGCAGATCGTCACTACTTAATTCTTTTTTAAGTGTAGCTTTTAGTAAATGGATATGTCTCTCTTTTCTAGTTCTTGGTCAAATGGATCGATATACATCGACATACATATTTCTATAGGGTGGATAATTCCTAACATTTCCTTCCGTTCATTCTCGGGATCAAAGGTTTCACCTCTATTACCCAATTGGGTGAAATTCGAGGTGTCATTATCTATTAAAGCTCGTAGTTCATCTTCGGTAGATGACTCGTCTATTGAGAATATTGGGTTGGAAGGTTGTGGAATGGTGAATTTCGGGATTGGAGTAGATTCTTCTTCATTAACGGTACTTATTGGTCTCGGGGGTAAAATTTTCAACGTTATCGTTTTCCCAAGAGTACCAATTTGTCACCCTTACTTCTTCTTTATCCATTGATGGATCGATGATTTCATCGGTAGAGGCTAATGTGTCGATATGTTGTGAAATTGGTAAGACTGAATTAAAAGTATCATCGGGATAGTTGGTAATTTCGGAGCTCTCGAATTCATCAAAATTCGATGATATGAGATTTTCTTGCACAATACTCCTCATATCAACAGGTGTGTAGTCTGATAGAGTTTCAGCTTGCCGGTTTACAAACTCTCTCATTTGTTCATTTTGAGCATTGAGTTCTTCGAGTTTGATTTTCATATTGTCTAATAAATTTTTAGACACGTAATTTTCCTCGTCTACTGGTTGTTGAGTTTGGATATATTCTTGGGAATAATCCCAATTTGAATTGTATTCTTCATAATCATTCTATTCAGGTTTCGTGGGTGCGTAATTTTCCATAGGAACGTAATAATAACATTCCCATGTTGAGTGATAATCTCCACAGATTTCACAACCAGTTATTGTTTCGTCATTCGTGATCTAAGATTGACCGAACGAATTGTCATCAACACCCGTTTGAGAGTATTGATTTAATTGATTTTGGATATCAAAGAGTTTCCATAGCCTTGTTTTCAAAATTTTCCATTTTATTGCGATGGCCAAATTTTAGCTACAATGTGGTGCATTTACTAATTATCCTATTAGTTATAAAAATAGAAAAACTTATATAAGTTGTCCAATTAATAGACTTTTCTGCTTTTGCCCACGTTTCGAATGCAGCAGGGAGCCAGAACCCTTTAAATCGGAAGCTCACAACTCAGCCACTAACAAATCCAACTATTACTACGAAGCAGAAAATTGTCAACGTCCATTAATTTAACCACTTAAATAATTTTTCTTTCCGTTTGAGATAGTAGATAAGAAATAGAGAAAATTTTTAAGTCCTAAAAACTAAAGCGTCGAAAAATAAGAAAGAAAAAGAATGCGCGTCGAAAAACGTCGAAAAATAAAAATAAGAAAGTAGCGAGTCGTGACTTAAAAGGCACTAAAATTTTAAAATTGTCGCAAAATTCTAAAGCACCTAAATCTTAGTCTAAAGAAATAGCACTTAAGGGATTTTACGGCAAAGCCTAAGAATCTATACATATAAAATAACTACGGAAAAACTAATTTTAAAACTAATTGCGAACGAAAAATATATAAAATATTACGATTACACTAAATAAAAGGATACAAATTATAAAAAGTGATAAAATTACTTATTTTTATAAAAAATATTATTTTTATATTTTTATTTTTATATTTTATAAAAGTATTAATTTTTTATATATTAAAACTAAATATAATTAATTATAACTAATTAATTTAAAAACTTAAACTAAATAATAATAATAATAAAGTAATTAGGGTTAAATAATAATAATAATTAATAATACCCCGTAATTAATGCGAAATAGGGTTTCTGGTCAGGCTGGTCAGGGCGGCTCCGCGAGTCGTGGAGTTTTAAGCCTGCAAACTCCGCGAGTCGTGGAGTTTGAAAAAAAAAAGTTTTTTTTTAAATTTTATAATGTTTTTCTAAAAATATATAAAAATATATTTATACAACAATAAATTAAAAATATAGCGTTTCGCCGAGTCCCTGGCAGCGGCGCCAAAAATACTTGATGTGGTAGCGTGGGGGTACGAAATAGTATTATATTTTTTATACGAAAAGCGATACAGTTTACATAAGTTTTAATTATTTATTTACAAATGGGATATACCTAAACCTTGCTACAACACTATAGGTAGTGTACCTAATCGTAGAGTAGTATAGTTTTTAGTAAGTCCGGTTCGTTCCACAGGGAGCGGGCTTATTGCACACTATATTTTTAAACAACTATATTTGTACAATATATATATATAATTATATATAATAATATATAAAAGGGGGTTTTACCGTTTAATGACCGGTTTGTCGATTTTATATTTTAAGCGAAGCGTAAAGTAAATGACGATATTTAACTAACAATATAAAATAAATAACAATAATTAAAATGACAATAAATAAAAGTACGAGGAAAAATGAAATAAAATATATTATGCTTATTTAAACTTCCGTAATCATGATGGTTGACGTGTTGATTTTAGTTTTATGCCCATGGGTTAATTGTCCTTTGTCCTGGATTATTTAATATGTCCGTCTGGTTTTTGTCCATAACAGTCCATCGGTCATAAATTTAAAGTGCGAGTGTCCTCATCAATTTATTCTTATACCCGAAGTCAAATATTCCAACTAATTGGGGACTTAAACTGTAACAAGGTTTTAATACTTTGTTTAATAATTACAACAGGATATCGACTGCGTGTAACCCAAGGTTTTAACACTTTATTATCAATTATGCCAAGTGTCATTGTACATAATTTCACCCCTGTTTTAATAATTCCATAGACTATTAATCCATTCCCGTGTCCGGTTAAATGAACGATTATTCGTACATATAAATACCCTGCCCATCGTGTCCGATCGAGTGTATATGGTTATTTATAGGTACATCCAATTGTAAATCTTTATATTAGAATTAACAAACTATCATTTAGTTAAATAAATATAAAGCCCATTAATAGCCTATAGTCTAATTTCCACAAGTGTCGTTCTTTTGTCCAAACCCCAATTATGGTACAAAGCCCAATTACCCAATTTTAATATTTTTAGCCCAACATCATGATTACTTCGTCTTAAATAAGCATAATAATAACTTAAGTACGAGACATTAATTTAAAAAGGAGAACATAGCTTACATTGATTATTTATCGCGTAGTGTTACACGGACAGAGCTCCGACTTTAAAACCCGTAAAATAACCTTTACATAACCCGAACTAATCTAATATAACACTAATCTATATTATATATATATATATATATATATATATATATATATATATATATATATATATATATATATATATATATATATATATATATATATATATATATATAGGCATTTTGGAATTTGGCAGCTCCGCGAGTCGTGGAGTTTTTGGCCTTCAAACTCCGCGAGTCGTGGAGTTTGAAAATCCAGCTCACAAACTTTTGGCTCCTAGCTTGTCGACATAATAAATATATAAATATAAAATATAAATAATTAATATAATTATTTATATATTATATTATATTCTTGTGTATAACTGACTTGTAATTTTTGGTCCGTTGAGTCGGGCGTTGATAGTTGACTCATGTCCCGGTTCTGGATTTTCGAACGTCCTTGCGTACAATTTAATATCTTGTACTTTGCGTTCCGCAACTTGTACTTTTGTCATTTTTAGACGTTTCTTATTAATAAATTGAACCACTTGGATTGTATCTTGTACATTTGAGCTTTTTGGTCATTTGCGTCTTCAAATCGTCGTTTTCGCCTTTTGTCTTCGCACTTATTTAATATAAACGATTACAACTTAAAATAGGACAATTACAACTAAATAATTTACATGTTGGGAGGATATTGCTACTAAATATATGTTCATTTGGAGCACTATCAATATATATATATATATATATATATATATATATATATATATATATATATATATATATATATATATATATATATATATGCCATTGGCCGTCAAAGTGTCTATACAATTTAAAATTATACATCCGATATACGTCAATTGACTTATGGTATGATAACATATATGTTTGACTGTAGGATTGTTTCCGGTTTTGTAACGACCCATCAAAATCGCTATTGACGCAGTACGTTATTCACTGGTTTCATTGCTAGGTATTGACCTCTATATGATACGTTTTGTAAAGATTGCATTCTTTTGAAAAGACACACCGTAAATGAATATCTAAATCCAAGGTTTTCGACATCTGATGATTTCTACATATAGACAGTCATCGTAAATAATAGTTTACAATAATACATCCATTGACAATGCAGTCAAAATAAGATACATGGTGATGATTTTGTGAATGCAAAATTTTCTCTAATAAAGCATGTGTGACTCCATGCACATAGCTTGTATAACGTATAAGCAAACAGCGGAAGACTTCTAGGGACCTGAGAATAAACATGCTAAAAGTGTCAACACAAAGGTTGGTGAGTTCATAGTTTTAATATTGCGCATAATCTGTATATAAAGATGGATCACAAGATTTCAGTTGTTTCATCTAGAAACATTTATCAAATTATTCTATAAGATTGAGCACCCTGGTAACTAAACTTTAACGTTATAATAAGTACCCCTGTTTTAACATACATGCAATCAACATGTACAATACACGCAATCCAACGTGTACTAAACTCAAATAGTATACGTCTGTTTTATAGTTCAGGCTAGTGTTTCTATACCTGGAACAGACGGGGATGTCAAGCCCTATGGATCCATATATAACTACTCGCGCACACCAGTTCTTATAACTGGCAGTTACTAGTTACCAAAGCTAAGGGATTTTCGGTTTAAACTTAGTGTAGAATTTAGTATGTACTTGTGTCCATTGCGTTTAAAATAAAGTGCATGTATTCTCAGCCCAAAAATATAGATTGTAAAAGCAATTAAAAAGGGAGCATATGAAACTCACCTGACAACTTCAGAAATAAATCACAGAGATGTGACCGAATATCGGAATGCAAGTAACCATAGACCTCAACCTAGAGAACATATGTTGGTCAATAAGTGTCTCATAAGCTAGGTCGGTCCATAGGGTAAGTATAGTCCTATTGCTCAAGTCCGACTCATAAATTTAGCAAAATTTAGCAAAAGTCAACGCAAGTCAAAGTAAGTCAAATGTAAGTCAAACGCAAGTCAAACACAGTCAACATGGTTAACACAAGTCAACAATCTCATAATATTACACAAGTTGGTCAAATAGTCAAACATAGGTCAAACTTAAGTTATTTATTTTTACTTAGAAAAAATATTGTTTACATATATGTATTTTTTAGATATTTTGTAGCTGATTCCGGGTCCCACCAAATTCGATATCATACCTTAGGTCATGATCATTGGAAAGTATGTCATCCCACCTTTCTATATCCAGTTTATTTATCAAAAAAGGTGCTACGGTTTGAAAGTTATGGCCTTGCGAAAATAGCCCCTCAAAACATAAATTGCTGAAATTGTTGCTGTTAACAGAGTACAAAATCAGCACCAACACCCCATTTTCGTACTCGTTTTAGACTAGTTTAGGATCGACAAAATCATACATATAATATATGGTTTTAAATCTTATCGTAAAGACTTTCAATACCAATTAATATTTTTTATCCAAACTTAACCGATTTCAAATTACGAGTCCGCAAAGTAGGCCCGAGAGTCATTTTGACGCTTTTGCTAAAATACTAAAATTTTCCATTGACAACTCAAATTCTAAACCATAATACTTGAGCATGTAAAAATCATGTCATAAGTTTTAAAATGATATTTTAGACGTGTTACATACCTTTGGTTCTCAAAATTTCGCATACGGGTCAAAGTAGGCGGTATGACCTAAATGGGTCATAAATACTCATTTTAACCAAAACTTGCCAAAACTCATTTTTAACACATTACAATCTTCAAACTTAGTTAAATTAATATATCGGACGTGTCCAAGTTTCCCGTTACCCATTTTGACATTTTTAGGCTCAAACGGATCAAGTGTCCAAACGGGCGGTTTAAATTACATGGTTTATACTTATACAAAATTACTACTTTAGAACACAACAAACTATATGAAATAGTTAATATAAGTGTATCAAGTTCGTACAAAAAGTCTCAAGTCTCAAGCATTGGTCATTATTTTTATAACCCAAAACATTTGCAAAAACACAAGTTTAACTTCGTATTTACAGCAGCAACTTCTGTGATTTTTAGAAAAATCATCGTAACTCCAAATCAGTCACCGCTAATTGGAGATGCGGCGTTCTTAAGTGAAGAATCTACCCAATTTTTCGTATAGTATCATTCGACCCAGAACAGCCCCAGAAACAGCAAACGTACCCGCTGGTCGAATCAGTTTTTAACAGCACTTTTAATAAAATGTACAAAACTTTGAACGAGTGTATTGAAAGGACCCGTTCATATACATTATAAACGATTCTCAATAGTTGATTACATCGCGAGGTATTTGACCTCTATATGTGTGACGACTCCGTCAAAACACTTAACGACTCCGTCACTTGGTCCCACAGCTTGATCGAAACTCTATATGAATTTAATAAAACAACCTTGCATTCTTTATTTAAAAATGATTTCCTATAAAGGAAATCTACTAAAATGTATAAGTTTAGAAAAACTATACAATAATACTTTAACCAAAAGTTGACCAAAACAAAGTCAACAAACAACCACTATTTAATGTGACAAAATAGAATGCAAGTTAATGTTTAACAAAAGCTGCCATCATAAATATGCAGACTCTCTAAGCACAGCGGAAGCAATCAATCATGAACCTGAGAATAAAACATGCGAGTAACTGTCAACAAAAAATGTTGAGTGAATTATAGGTTTAATATTGCAAACAATATTTAATTTAAACAATAAAAATTTATGTTTGAAAACATAAAATCTCCTTTTTGAACCACCAAATTATATGCTAGAAAACATATAATAAAACATTATTCCATTTTCCGTGAGCCACCTGGTAACCACTTAACCATTTATTTACCCTTGCCAAACACAATAAATAATATACACCGAACAAGTGTATCTACAACAAAATACGAAGTACTAAACATTCCGATAACAAATTGCTAGCGCGACTAGCTCGAAATGGGGTTGTCAAACCCGATAGATCTATCCGTAGGATTCACGTTCACCAGTAGAAACCAGTGATTACAGTTACCAGACTAGGGAATATTTTTGTTCAACTCACAATGAATAATTTAAACCAACTTCCACTTGTGTCCAAAATATAAAATAAATTGCATGTATTCTCATCCCAAAAGATTTAAGATAGAAAAATGGGACTATAACTCACCTTAATAGCAACTGAAGAAATCTCACAAACAAGCGAACAGCAAATAAAGTAAAGTGATCAAGAAAGATCACAACGCCGACCTATAAATAAAGCAGGCCGATATAAATAACTAACTTAGGTCAAGTCTTAGTATGATAGCTATTGTACATGTTGCAAGTAGACATAGAATAACACTCGGCAAGCATCGGTTTGACTGGAACAGCATACGGACACACACTTTCTATTTTTAGAAAGTTTCTATTTTTAGCAGGTTTCCATTTTTGGAAAGTTTTCTATTTTAGGAAAGTTTCTATTTTTGGAAAGTTTCTATTTTTGGAAAGTTTCTATTTTTGGAAAGTTTCTATTTTTGAAAAGTTTTCAAATTTAGAAAGTTCTATTTTTAGAAAGTTTTGAAGTTAGGAAAGTTTCCTTATTTAGAAAGTCAACAGAAGTCAACTGAAAGTCAAAGTCAACCGAAAGTCAACTCAAAAGTCAACCTTGGTCAAACATAGTCAACATTAATTTGAAAAGTGTAAGTTATAATAATAACATAGGTTATAATGTTTATTAAAGTCAAAAGTGTATAATTATGTCTTAACATAAGTTTAATTAAATAAAAATGAATTATTAAAGTTTAGATAAGTTTAAATGATATAATTAATATAACATAAGTATTTAATTAATTAATTAAATATTAGTCATAATATAAGTATTATTAATAATAAATTTTAAATCATATCATAAGTATTATTAATTAATAATGAATTATTAATCATATCATAAGTTTCTAAATATAATCATTAAATCATAAGTATTTAATAATTAAATTATAATTAAATAATAACTAAGCCTTATAATAATTAAATAATTAATTAATCCTTATTATAAGTCTTATTATAATAATCTCATAATATAAGTTTAATACTTATCATAAGTATTTTCCATTAATAATGAAAGTATTATTAATCACAAGTTTAATTAAAATGTTAATTAAATCATAAGTATTAATTAAATGATATAATAAATATATATCATAAGTCTTAAATAATAATAATAATTACTTTTTATATCATAAGTAATTAAATGATAATGAAATCCATTATTTATATCATAAGTTTAATAATAAATCCCAAGTTTTAAATCAAAAGTTCATCGGGTCGTATCCTGAGCCCCGGGTGTCGGTTTTCGGCGAGCCTTACATATATCTCCGCCTAAGCAAACCACCCGAAACTTTGGTACACTCAAGAACACACCATTAACAGCCCACAAGTCGTGATATACAGCCAATACACTACTTGGAACTTCAATTCAATCAAAAACGTGTTTTAGACGTAACGGGTGATTCGTGGCTCGGATTGAGATGACCCGAACATGAAAGTTCGCCCCACCATCAGTCCTAACACACTAACACACCCTAAAGTCACCAAATATGGTCACAAAGTCGGAACAAACCTGGTTCATACCAAAATCACATTTCAATCTTAACAAAATACCACTTTGCTCGTATCTAGGGCTCCGGGAATCGAAACGACATGAATCCGGAGTCTAAAATTAATGTCTTGATGAGAGGAACTCATTTATATACTTTATTTTATGATCAACATCAGTTACAATATCAGAAACACACGAAAAAGCTGCTGTCCCAATTTTATCAAACCGAAAAAAATATGCAATCGAGCAATTCTACGCATACAATCAACAATACAATAATATATTATCATCATACTATCAATATAACATGTAAAAACAGAAAAATAATTGAAAAATTGAAAATCTAGGGTTAAGGTTTATACCCTAATCAACAATCAAGTAATATGAACGCGTAGAGATCGTTGTGTAGAATCCGAATATGTGAATGATTTCTTGATCCAAGTATTATTTGATGAAGATGATGATGGATTATGGTGGTGGTGGTGACGGCTAGGGAGGGAGAAGAGGAGAGAGCACCAAATGAATTTTAGGGTTGATAAAATTAGGAATAAAATGTGAAAATGAGGAGAATTGCAAAAATGAAAGGGGTATACCCCCTTCCTTGACAATTTCGGCCAAGAACTGAATGGGGTGGGCCCCATAGTGGCCCAATTTGATAAATGACAAAATCCTAGTGGCCCGAACGCCCGAACGAAACCCGAAACGCGAAAACGCCGCTACGCGATTGATTTTTCGAAGAGATAATAAATACGCGACGAATAAAATATATAAACACTATATATAATCATATGACATCAAAATATCATATTTAAAATAATTAGGACTTAAAAATTCCAAAAGTTCGACCGTTGGTTTGAAAACCGAAAAGATTCGCCGGATAGAAATCCGCGACACGTAGAAACGTACAATTAAAGATATGAATACAAATATTCATATAACACATAATAATTAATATATTATTACAAAAATAATAATATAGGTCATAGAAATGACGTGGCACGAAAAATAATTAACGGTCGTTAAATAATTAACGGCAAAAGATAACGGAAAAAGTAGGGTCGTTACAGTACCTTCCCGTTACGGAAATTTCGTCCCGAAATTTAAGCAGGTGCAGGGGTTTCCTCGGCATCTGGGAACAAATGCGGTTACTTCTGCTTCATCTGACCTTCACGCTCCCAAGTGAACTCGGGACCTGATGTTATGCGAGGTGTATATAAAATAGCTTTATATTTTACTAGGAAAAACTATTAAATACGATACAATTTTACACAAGATATTTATTTATTTATAGAATGGATATACTTAAACCTTGCTACAACACTTATAGGCAGTGTACCTAATCGTACAGTAGTGTAGTTTTTAGTAAGTCCGGTTCGTTCCACAGGGAAATCTTTAAACAAAGCTCAACGCTATATTAGTTTACTTTTATAAAAATACAAATATATATATATGTAATATTATTATTATAAAGGGGGGTTTTTACCGTTTAATGACCGGTTTGTCGATTTTAAGACTTTAGTCGCAGTTAAAACCTAATGTAAAATATAAAATAAATACAAGACTTAAATTAAAGCGTAAAGTAAATAACGATAATGAAATTGCGAATAATAAAAGTGCGATAAAATAAACTTGCGATAATTAAAAAGTACGATAATTAAAAGTGCGATTAAATAACAATAAATAAAAGTGCGATAATTAGAAGTGCAATTAAATATAAAATAAAGGAAATTAAATATGAAATAAAAGAATTATGCTTATTTAAACTTCCGTAATCATGATGTTTGACGTGTTGATTTTAGTTTTATGCCCATGGGTTAATTGTCCTTTGTCCTGGATTATTTAATATGTCCGTCTGGTTTTTGTCCATAACAGTCCATCAGTCATAAATATAAAGTGCGAGTGTCCTCGTCAAATTATCCTTATACCCGAAGTTAAATATTCCAACTAATTGGGGATTCGAATTGTAACAAGGTTTTAATACTTTGTTTAATGAATACACCAGGTTATCGACTGCGTGTAAACCAAGGTTTTACTACTTTGTTAACAATTACACCAATTACCCTTGAATGTAATTTCACCCCTGTTTTAATTATTCTAGTGGCTATTAATCCATTCCCGTGTCCGGTTAAATGAACGATTATTCGTACATATAAATACCCCGCCCATCGTGTCCGATCGAGTGTATATGGTAATTTATAGGGACGCCCAATTGTAAATCTTTATATTAACATTAACAAACTTTCATTTAGTTAAACAAATATAAAGCCCATTAATAGCCCATAGTCTAATTTCCACAAGTGTCGTTCTTTTATCCAAACCCCAATTATGGTACAAAGCCCAATTACCCAATTTTAGTAATTAGCCCAACATCATGATTACTTCGTTTTAAATAAGCATAATAATAACTTAGCTACGAGACATTAATATAAAAAGGTTGAACATAACTTACAATGATTAAAAATAGCGTAGCGTTACACGGACAGAATTTCGACTTACACCCTTACAACATTCGCTAACATACCCTTATTATTAGAATTATAATTAAAATTAAAATTAAAATATAAATTATATATATATATATATCGTATAGATAGAGAGATGAGAGAAATAGAATATGAAAAATGATCAGAATTCGGTTTGCTTTATAGCCAGAGTTGAAATTTGGGGCTCCGCGACTCGCGGCAAAATGCTCTTCAAACTCCGCGAGTCGCACACTATTTTAGTTTAGTTTAGTCCAAAGCAAAAGTATTTTCAGTTATTTGTTACAGATATATGTGACATATGTTTAAAATAACTTGGTAAATTTTCCCACACTTGGCTTTTTATTTTTCTTTTTATCGTCCTCTATTCCATTTTAAATGAATTTTGACATTTTAGTTTGTTTCTTAATTTATGTTCTTTCTGAGATAACAATAATTTCGGTGTTAAAACCTAGTTTTATCGTTCATAAATATGTATAAACATGATTTGAATTCATTTAATTGAAAAATTTTACTAGAATTGGGTAGTCAGTATATAAGACTAGGGCTGTTCTTTTTTATCAGAGAGCACTAGATTCTAATACAACTACTGCTTTACTAGTATTTTTAATGGTAACCAAGTGTTTAATATAAAAATTTTAAAATCTGAAAGAATTTAACCCCTTCCCACACTTAAGATCTTGCAATGCCCTCATTTGCAAGAAATCAGTAACAATTTAAATTATTGAGGGTGATTTGTGTGAAAATGATTAAATTTTACCAAAGTTTCCAAATATATTGGCGTTTGTTTGCTGAATGATAAATGGTGCACATCATTTGTTCATTCCGTCTTGTTGTTATTTCACATATATTTTGCATCTTGTCGTCAAAATTAGTTGCTTTTGCTGAACTTAATGCCAGTCTTTGAAAATGCGTTGTTTTACCCTGTTGTGTACATAAGATAAACTGCAAACATATATACATATTTTTGAAGTTTGGTATATTACCCCACATTCAAAAATTATTAAAATCTAAGAATAAAAGTTAGATAATTATAAAAATGATTACAATATTAACAAAAGTATTAAACGTATCAATAATTACAAATTACAAAATAATAAAAAATAATAAGTAAACTAAGGATGATATTGGTACCAATAGGGGTTCCAGGCATAACCATAAGTGCTATAGAATGCTTCGGCAGGGTCATACGTAGGATATGGTGGCTGCATCTCTATCGACCAAGGAGGGAAGATGGGTTTCGGTGTAGGAATATAGTTTCTACCTATATGTTGGCAATGAGCTATGATCTGGTTCTGATGAACTTGCCAATCTTCAAATGCTCTCTGTCTAGCATTTTCGTATTCCTGAGAAGCTATAAACCTATGCATTTCTTGCATCTCATTCCCCCCTCCTACATTACCTTGTTGCTGGTTTCTCTCCACCTGTGGATGTCTACCATGGTATCGTACTGCGGCGTTATTTCGCCTCTTCAAAACTTTCGCACCATGGTATACATTTAAACCTATAGTATCGCGGGGTTCCGGCTCTTCTAGTAATAATCCCCCCGACTTATATCCACACCGAGATATTCACCAATCAAAGTAATAAAAATACCACCTCCTATTATGCTATGTGGTCGCATCCCCCGAACCATAGCTGATAAATAATAACCCACACAATATGGTATACTTACAGCGCTCTGTGGGTCTCGAATACACATATGGTAAAACAAATCTTGTTCATTTACCTTTTCTTTGTTTTTACCCCTTTGTGTAATCGAATTAGCTAAAAACCTATGTATCACTCTTAATTCGGCTCTATCTATATCCAAATAAGAGTAATTTCCCCCTTTGAAACGGTGATGGCTTGTCATTTGACTCCACACACCGTGTGTATCAAAATTTTCATCTATCTTTCTACCGTTTAGTATCAATCCTCTACAATCGGCAGACGCTAACTCCTCAGGCGTATATATACGTAAAGCCTGAGCCATGTCCAGTAAAGACATGTGGCGCATCGAACCGCCTAAAAAAAATCTAATAAAAGAACGATCGGTTAAACTAGCTACCCGATCATTCAACTCTATACTACATAACAATTCTTCACACCATACTTTATATACAGGTCTACGTATGGTGAATAAACATATCCAGTCATTAAAAGAAGAATTACCATACCTCTGTACAAGTAATTCCCTAATTGGCCCGGCCAATTCTACAGCTTCTAAGGGTCCCCATTCTATGACCCTCGGTACCTCAACAACCTTGGAATGAAGAGTATGCAAACCCCGTTGATATTTTGGATAATCTATCCAAAGTCTGTCAAATCTCAGGTTCGGGTGCAACTCTTCCAAATGCATATCGGAAAAGGTCATGACTGGATGAGGTACATCCTGCTTGTAGTAGTTATCCACCTCCTGTTGTTCCAAATTCTCAGCAGGAGCATTGCGGGCTTGGGATGAAGATTCACCCCTTTCATTCTGCAAAACACATCAAACACAATTTTTGTGCATCCAAATATGCATTAGTGTCAGCAAAATCATCAATCAAAATAATTACAATGACATTATCAATTTATATCAAACTTAAGCTTATTTTCACATTTTTATCAAATCTATACTTTTTCAAATAAGCATATACGAAAATGTTCGCCAAGTTCATAAGTATTCAACTCAAATAACATGTCAAAATAATCATTACTAGCAATCAAACAAGTCTCAAATGGCATTATCTTTCAAAAATCAAGTTCATGAATTTTAGACTTGAAAAAGTCCACTTTAATTCTCAAAATCATGTTTAGGCTCAAAGTTTGGATTATTTAACTACCTAGACATGTTACACTACTCAATTTAGCAACAATTCATGACAAAAATCGACCATAACCTGTTTATATCAAAAAGCCCCAAATTTGCTCAAGAACACAAACCCTAGATTACTCAAAATTTGAAGTTTAAGGCTTCTAATCATGTTAAACATCATCAATCTAGGTTATACAAGCATAATACATAAACAATTTAAGTCTAATTACACTAAAAAGCATCAAAATCAAATTGTGGAAAAAATAGCTCAAGAACATCAAATTTCGAATTAAATGGTGTATAGGTGTAGAAATTTACCGTTTTTCTTGAGTAATTCTTAGATAGCATCCTTCTCAACATGATTTTAGCAAAAAATTTGGTGATTAACGGTTAAAAATTGGGATTTTTGGGGGTGTTTTTAGTGTATTTTCGGGGTTTTTTCGCTGTGTTCTTCGCAGTGTTTTTGGGTGGGGGAGTGTACTGATCGTTCAGCTCTTTTTATTTTTTTTTCTGGGTTTTGATCCCTCCGCGAGTCGCGGAGATTAACCCTCCAAACTCCGCGAGTCGCGGAGTTTGGTAAATTTTTTTTTTTTTTTTTTTTTTTATAATAATCATTAACTTATTAAAACAATTAAGTAATTAATTTTAAAATTTTGTTTCCCTTGTTATTTAGGACGAGGTCGTTTCGGATCGATGTCCTAGTCCGTCCTTCGACAAAATTTTAAAATTTGTCTTTTTGTAGCGATTGTTTTAAAAGCTAAGATTTTTGGGTTTTTTTAATGTTTTTGGCATACTTTAAATCAATAAGATTAAAAATAATGATAATAAAAGTTCTCGTCCCTCCCTCGGGTAAAGCAATTTCGGTTCAAAAACCTAGTCTTCAACTTACGACGAATTTTTTAAAAATCATATTCTTAACTTAATGAGATAAAGTAAATTTTTTGTTTTTAAATTCACACAACTTAAATATAAAATTCAAAATTAATATTAAAAATTCACACCAAACTCAAAATTTGAAATGCATAAAATTAAAAATTTATATTTTAAAAATTAAAAATTCACACCAAACTTAATTTAAAAATTCATATTATAAATTCATACCAAACTTATATTAATTTTTCAAATATTTATAATTTTAAAAATATTGTTTTTACAAAGTTTACAATATTAATTTAAGATTTAAATATTAATTTTAAAAACATGGTAAAAATAAATTTAAAAATCTTTTTGTCTTTTTATCCCACTTTAATCAATCAAATATTATCAAAAATATGCGCCCCTCTTTTCGGTAAAGTAATTTCGGTTCCAAGACCTAATTTAACTCATGACGAATTTTTGAAATATTTTGGGTTGATTGTTTAAAGATATTTATACCTTATAATAAACGTTAAATTTCGCAGTGATGTAATAAATTTTTGAATGATATCAATAATTTCGGTCGCCAAACCTAATTTTATTCAATATCAATTTAATACTTTTTAGCGAACAAATTAGCGTTTATTATCAAAAGGTTAAAAATAAAAATAAAAATAAAAACTGTACAGACATACCTGTGGAATAGATTTCTTAGTTATATGATCTATCCCATTCATAAGATAGTCGGTTTAATTGATTTTCCATGGCTACATAGGCGTAACCTCGAGCATTCAGTGTCTTTTCTTCTAAACATATGAACGGTCCGTCTCTGCATAAAGTAACAAATTCGGTATTTGAATAGGTTTGATTATTTGAACATTTACCTCCATGTGACCATTTTCCGCATTTGTGACATCGTTCTAGGTGTCGTGCTCTTCTTTTCGCTGCGGATTTTGATTTTCCTTTACCAAATTGTAACTTATTATCTTCGCATCTGGATTCTTTTCTAACTCCGTCCATTCTTTCTCTGATTACTGATACTATTTCACTCGGTAGTATGTCATTATTTCGTTTAGTGATCAAAGCGTGTAGCATTAGACCATGGTTTAGTTCACAGGCAGTCTTCATTTCGTAAAAACCTAAAAAAAATAAAAATTCAGAATGGGGGGAGAAGACTAGTTCTTTAGGGTCTGCTAGGGAAAGACCATTCGGGTTCCATTTTCGAGAACTACACGAAAACAGACAATCTATCTCTAACAGAAATACATATTATCCTTTAAAGACTTGATTCTCCCCACACTTAGTTAGCTGTGGTGTCGAAATTGTGATTAACTTTGTTGTCGACTTCCATCGGACCATGTATGTAATGTTTAACTCTGTGACCATTAACTTTAAATTCAATCCCATTTGAATTTATTAATTCTATCGTTCCGTATGGGAAAACTCTTTTGACTATGAATGGTCCAGACCATCTTGATTTCAATTTTCCAGGAAATAGCTTGAATCGTGAATTGAAAAGAAGAACTCTGTCTCCTTCTTTAAATTCTTTTGAACTTCTGATTCTTTTATCATGCCATTTCTTCGTTCTTTCTTTATAGATTAACGAATTTTCGTATGCTTCATGTCTTAATTCTTCTAATTCATTTAGTTGACTTAATCGTAGACGTCCGGCTTCATGTAAATCAAGATTACATGTCTTCAAAGCCCAAAATGCTTTGTGTTCAATTTCTACTGGATGATGACATGCTTTTCCATAAACAAGTCTAAAAGGTGTGGTTCCAATTGGAGTTTTGTAGGCTGTTCTAAAAGCCCAGAGTGCATCCTCCAATTTAATGGACCATTCCTTTGGATTTGATCCTACGGTTTTCTCTAGAATACGTTTTAAAGCTCGGTTGGTATTTTCAACTTGTCCACTTGTTTGTGGATGATATGCGGTGGAGATTTTATGAGTTACTCCATATCTTTTAAGAACTTTCTCAAGTTGATTATTACAGAAATGAGTACCCCGATCACTTATTAAAGCTTTCGGTGTTCCAAACCTTGCAAAAAGACGTTTTAAAAAGTTGACTACAACTCGTGCATCGTTAGTTGGGAGAGCTTGTGCTTCCGCCCATTTAGATACATAATCAATGGCTACGAGTATATATAGATTATTATGAGATTTTGGAAATGGACCCATAAAGTCAATACCCCAAATGTCAAATACTTCACATACTTGGATGACATTTTGTGGCATTTCATCACGTTGACTTATTTTTCCGGCCCTTTGACATGCATCACAGGATTTGCAAAGAAGGTGTGCGTCTTTGTAAATTGTAGGCCAATAGAATCCAGCTTCATAAACTTTTCTTGCTGTTAGTTGAGGCCCATAATGCCCTCCTGTTGGTCCTGTGTGACAATGGTTTAAGATTTGATTGGCTTCATCTCCAAATACACATCGGCGTATTATTCCATCGGGACAACTTTTAAACAGATGTGGATCTTCCCAGAAATAGTGTTTTATATCACTGAAGAATTTCTTTCGTCTTTGGTACGATAATCCTTTTTCAAGGAATCCACAAACTAAGTAGTTTGCATAGTCTGCAAACCATGGGATTTCTTTATAATCTATCTTCAATAGATATTCATCAGGAAAGTTGTCTTGTATGGCCGATTCATTTAGAACTTCTAATTCGGGATTTTCAAGACGAGAAAGATGATCAGCGGCGAGATTTTCTGCTCCTCTTTTATCTCGGATTTCAATATCAAACTCTTGTAAGAGTAAGATCCAACGGATTGATCTTGGTTTAGCATCTTGTTTTGAAAATAGGTATCTAAGAGCAGAATGGTCGGTATAGACCACCGTTTTTGCTAGAACGAGATATGATCGAAATTTGTCAAAAGCAAAGACAATAGCAAGGAGTTCTTTTTCAGTAGTTGTATAGTTCGTTTGTGCTCCTTGTAATGTCTTACTAGCATAATATATAGGTTGAAATCGTTTTTCAATCCTTTGTCCTAAAACGGCTCCCATTGCAAAATCACTTGCATCGCACATTAGTTCAAATGGTAGATTCCAATTTGGTGTTATCATGATCGGTGCATTAGTGAGTTTCTCTTTAAGAATATTAAAAGATTTGATACACTCATCTGAAAAGATGAATGGAGCATCCTTTTCTAGGAGTTTATTCATAGAAGTGGCAATTTTAGAAAAATCTTTTATGAAACGTCGGTAAAAACCGGCATGCCCTAGAAAACTCCTAACTCCTCTAACATTGGTGGGATGTGGAAGTTTAGCAATTACATCTACTTTAGCTCTATCCACTTCAATTCCTTCTTTTGAAATTTTATGTCCAAGAACGATGCCTTCTTTAACCATGAAATGGCATTTCTCCCAATTAAGTACTAGATTTGATTGTTCGCATCTAATTAGCATTCGTTCCAGATTAACTAGACATGATTTAAATGTATCACCGAAGACTGAAAAGTCATCCATGAATACTTCCATGCATTCTTCTATCATGTCGTGAAAAATCGCCATCATACACCTTTGAAAGGTTGCAGGGGCGTTACAAAGTCCAAATGGCATTCTTTTGTAAGCAAAAGTACCATAAGGGCACGTGAATGTGGTTTTCTCTTGATCTTCGGGTGCTATTGGAATTTGAAAATATCCGGAAAATCCATCTAGAAAACAATAGTAACTATTTCCGGCTAATCTTTCCAACATTTGATCTATGAAAGGTAAGGGAAAGTGATCTTTTCTGGTGGCGTCATTTAATTTTCTATAATCAATACATACACGCCATCCTGTTACAGTCCTAGTAGGAATAAGCTCATTTTTCTCATTTGTAATGACAGTCATGCCACCCTTCTTAGGCACGCATTGAACTGGGCTTACCCATGGACTATCAGAGATTGGATAAATTAAACCTGCATCTAACAGTTTAATAATCTCTTTCTTAACTACATCTTGCATATTAGGATTTAGTCTTCGTTGGCGTTGCACATACGTTTTATGACCTTCTTCCATAAGGATTTTATGTGTGCAATACGAAGGACTTATTCCTTTAATATCATGAATCTTCCATGCAATGGCTGGTTTATGAGCTTTCAACACAGAAATGAGTTGTGATTTCTCATTTTCAGTAAGAGAAGACGATATTATTACAGGTAATTCAGATTCACCATGTAAATAAGCGTATTCCAAATGGTTTGGAAGTGGCTTTAACTCTAATTTCGGAGGTTCTTCTATCGATGATTTATATCGATATCTGTCTTCTTCTTTTAGCATTTGAATTTCTTCTGTTGTTGGTTCATATCCATTAGCTATAAGTGTAGCTAACATATCAGCTTCATTAATTGGTTCATTACCTTCTCCTAAAGAACATTCTCCTGTTCCTTGTAATTCTGAAAATTCTTCTAATAATTCTGCATGTGCATCTATAGTTTGAATATAATAACATGTATCATCTGCAGATTGTGGTTGTTGCATTGCTCTATCAACTGAAAAGGTAACACTCTCATCCTCTATACTTAGGGTCAGTTTCTTACCGAACACGTCTATCATTGCTTTAGCCGTGTTTAAGAATGGTCTTCCTAATATGAGAGGAACTTGAGAATCTTCTTCCATGTCCAAGACAACAAAATCTACTGGAAATACTAAAGTACCAACTTTAACTAGCATGTTCTCCATTATCCCTCTAGGATATTTTATTGATCGATCGGCTAGTTGTATGCTTATTCTTGTTGGTTTCAATTCTCCAAGGTCTAGTTTAGCGTATAGTGAATACGGCATTAGATTTATACTAGCACCTAAGTCTGCCAATGCTTCTATTGAACTAAGACTACCCAGAAAACATGGAATTGTGAAACTTCCTGGATCAGATAGTTTTTCTGGTATCTTATTCAACAGCACTGCTGAACAATTAGCATTCATAGTAACAGCCGAGAGTTCTTCCATTTTCTTTCTATTTGAGATTAGATCTTTCAAGAATTTAGCATATCTTGGCATTCCTGAAATCACATCAATGAAAGGAAGATTTACATTTATCTGTTTAAACATATCCAAGAATTTGGATTGCTCGGCTTCAAGTTTTTCTTTCTTCATTTTACTCGGGTAAGGAAGTGGTGGTTGGTATGGTTTAACATAAGGTTTATCCTTAACTGTGTTATCTTCATTATCCTTTTCAACTACCGGTTCTTTTTCCTTATCTTGATCAGGTTGTGGTTCTTGTGGAGTAGGAATAGTTTCATCAGAAGTTACAGGTATTTCCGGTGGTTTAAGTGTTGTACCACTTCTTGTGGTAATGGCTTTAGCTGTTTCATTCCAGGGGTTAGCATTTGTATCACTAGGTAGACTTCCCGGTTTTCTTTCACCTATTAACCTTGCTAGGTTACTTACTTCTTGTTCCAGATTTTGAATAGAAGCTTGTTGATTTCTAAATGCTTGAGCATTTTGTTCATTGGTTTGTTTCTGAGATGTGAAAAACTGTGTTTGAGTTTCAACTAGCTTCGTCATCATATCTTCTAAATTCGGCTTTTTATCATCGGTTTGTTGTGGTGGTTTGTTTTGAAAATTCGGTCTTTGCTGATTGTAAGTATTATTGGATACTTGTTGATTGCTAGGACCTTGTTGGTTGTTGTATGGAATATTTCGGTTATAATTCTGGTTTTGATTGTAAATCGGTCTTGGCGGTTGATAATTATTCTGATAATTATTTCCAGGCCTTTGGTTTATGTATGAAATATTCTCTCTTTGTTCCATTGTTAATTCAATACTGAGACAATCTTTTGTCAAATGTGGTCCTCCACACTGCTCACAACTAATTCGTATTGAGTGAATATCTTTAGTCATCTTTTCCATTCGTCTCTCCACAGCATCTATCTTTGCGGAAATGGAATCTAAGTCATGACTAGAATCGGCTCTAGCTGCTTTAGATGATCTAATGATATCTTTTTCTTGGTGCCACTCATGTGAGTGGGAAGCAGTGTTATCAATAATTTTGTAAGCATCAGTTTCGGTTTTCTTCATAATAGAACCACCAGCTGCTATATCTATGTCTTTCCTTGTAGTGATGTCGCATCCTTGGTAGAATATTTGTACTATTTGACAGGTGCCTAAACCATGTTGCGGACATCCTCTTAACAACTTTCCATATCTTGTCCACGCCTCATATAGAGTTTCATTTGGTTTCTGTGTGAACGTAACAATTTCTGCTTGAAGTCTTACGGCTTTAGATGCAGGAAAGAATTGTTTAAGAAATTTGTCAACTAAAACGTCCCATGTATCAATCGCCCCTTCAGGTAACGATTCCAACCAATCTTTGGCTTCTCCCTTTAAAGTCCAGGGAAATAACATGAGATATATCTGTTCATCCTCCACTTCTCGGATTTTAAATAGTGTGCAGATCCTATTAAAGGTACGTAGATGTTCATTTGGATCTTCCTTCGGCGCACCACTAAATTGGCATTGATTAGTCACCATGTGTAGAATTTGTCCTTTGATTTCATAATCTGGCGCATTAATGTCTGGATGAGTAATTGCGTGACCTTGGCCAGTGCGTTTAGCTCTCATTCGGTCTTCCATACTTAAAGGTTCCAGATTCTCCATAATTGAATTTGTTGAATCGGTATCACTAGATGATTCTGATTTAATGGTTCGTTCCTCAACAATCTCTGTTTGAATGTTTGGTGGTTCCGGAGGAAAGTTTAATGGTTCAGGATCTATGAACCGTTCCTGAATATTCTCTAGATTCTCAATTGTGAGGTTGGGTTCAAAAAATGGATTATCGGAAATTTGAACTGAAGTACTTGGTCGACTGGATGACGATTCTAAAGAAAAATCAACGGCGGTTATATTTGCTAAATGTCTTGATCTAGTTACAGGTGGTGAACGTACAAAAGGTGATGAACGTCTTGCTCGGTGCATTCACTGAATATCCTATTAGTTTTAAAAAGGAAAGAAAAATTATAATAAGTTATCCAATCAATAGACTTTTCTGATTTTGCCCACGTTTCGAATAGCCAAAAGATGCAGCAGAGGGGCAGGATTCGTTTGGTCTCAATATAATTGAGGACTGTTTGGCTCCAATAACCCGGTCCACGTACAAATCCAACTATTACTACGAACCAGAAAATTTTGATGTCTATCAATTTAACCACTCAAAATAAATTTTCGTAATTTTAAGAAATTTAGATAAGAAGTAGAATAAAAATCTATGTCCTAAAAACTAGAATAGCGAGAAATAAGAGAGAAAAAGAGTTCGTCGAAAAAGGTCGAAAAAGAAAAAATGGTTGAAAAATAAAAGGTGACGGAAAAATAAAAGAAACTTATAAAAACTTAAAAATACTTGACTAACCTAACCTTATTACTACAACTAACTTAAAATTATAATCGCAAATTGATATTACTAATTGGAATGATAATTGGTACATAGTAAAATGTCTAAAAATATTAAAGCTTACAAGGAAAAACTAAATCCCAAATGGAAATAACTTAAAAAGAAACTAAAACTTAAAAAGGCGTCGCAAAATTCTAAAGCACCTAAATCTTAGTCTAAAGAAAAAGCACTTAAGGAATTCTACGGCAAAGCCTAAAAATCTAGGAGTAAAAATGACTATAGCAAATACTAAGTTTAAAATTAAATATGAGCGAAAAATACAAATATTACGCTACAACGATTAAAAAGGGACAAAATATAAAAATATACAAAAAGTTGTAAAAAGTACAATTTTTATAAAAATATTATTTTTATATTATTTTTTTAATAAAACTACTAATTTTACAATTTAATAAAACTAATTAATACTAAATAAAACAAATTAAATAAAAAGTAAATCTTAAAATAAAACTAATAATAATAATAATAATTAAGGTTAAATAATAATAATAATTAATTAAAACCCGTAATTAATGCAGGATTAGGGTTTCTGTTCGCGTGTCAGAGAAGCTCCGCGAGTCGCGGCATTTATTGCATCAAACCCCGCGAGTCGCAGGGTTCCAGAATTCAGCTGACAGGTTTGAAAATTTACGCGTTTTTATATTTTTATTTTTTTTATTTTCTGTTTTCTGTTTTTTTTTTTTTTCTATATATAAAAGATATTTAATAAAAGTTATATTTTTATAAATTAAAATAAAGATAAAGAAACTTATAAAACTTAAATATTTAACAAAATCTTAAAAATACTTATATTTTTGTTTTTATTTTTATATTTTTCGAATATTTAAAACGTATTTTTACAAAACGAATTTTAATAAAAGTAAACAAAAAATCCTTTTTTTTTATATATTAGCGTTGCGCTTCCGGCTTTTAAGATATTCCCCGGCAGCGGCGCCAAAAATACTTGATGTTATGCGAGGTGTATATAAAATAGCTTTATATTTTACTAGGAAAAACTATTAAATACGATACAATTTTACACAAGATATTTATTTATTTATAGAATGGATATACTTAAACCTTGCTACAACACTTATAGGCAGTGTACCTAATCGTACAGTAGTGTAGTTTTTAGTAAGTCCGGTTCGTTCCACAGGGAAATCTTTAAACAAAGCTCAACGCTATATTAGTTTACTTTTATAAAAATACAAATATATATATATGTAATATTATTATTATAAAGGGGGGTTTTTACCGTTTAATGACCGGTTTGTCGATTTTAAGACTTTAGTCGCAGTTAAAACCTAATGTAAAATATAAAATAAATACAAGACTTAAATTAAAGCGTAAAGTAAATAACGATAATGAAATTGCGAATAATAAAAGTGCGATAAAATAAACTTGCGATAATTAAAAAGTACGATAATTAAAAGTGCGATTAAATAACAATAAATAAAAGTGCGATAATTAGAAGTGCAATTAAATATAAAATAAAGGAAATTAAATATGAAATAAAAGAATTATGCTTATTTAAACTTCCGTAATCATGATGTTTGACGTGTTGATTTTAGTTTTATGCCCATGGGTTAATTGTCCTTTGTCCTGGATTATTTAATATGTCCGTCTGGTTTTTGTCCAAAGCAGTCCATCAGTCATAAATATAAAGTGCGAGTGTCCTCGTCAAATTATCCTTATACCCGAAGTTAAATATTCCAACTAATTGGGGATTCGAATTGTAACAAGGTTTTAATACTTTGTTTAATGAATACACCAGGTTATCGACTGCGTGTAAACCAAGGTTTTACTACTTTGTTAACAATTACACCAATTACCCTTGAATGTAATTTCACCCCTGTTTTAATTATTCTAGTGGCTATTAATCCATTCCCGTGTCCGGTTAAATGAACGATTATTCGTACATATAAATACCCCGCCCATCGTGTCTGATCGAGTGTATATGGTAATTTATAGGGACGCCCAATTGTAAATCTTTATATTAACATTAACAAACTTTCATTTAGTTAAACAAATATAAAGCCCATTAATAGCCCATAGTCTAATTTCCACAAGTGTCGTTCTTTTATCCAAACCCCAATTATGGTACAAAGCCCAATTACCCAATTTTAGTAATTAGCCCAACATCATGATTACTTCGTTTTAAATAAGCATAATAATAACTTAGCTACGAGACATTAATATAAAAAGGTTGAACATAACTTACAATGATTAAAAATAGCGTAGCGTTACACGGACAGAATTTCGACTTACACCCTTACAACATTCGCTAACATACCCTTATTATTAGAATTATAATTAAAATTAAAATTAAAATATAAATTATATATATATATATATATATATATATATATATATATATATATATATATATATATATATATATATATATATATATATATATATATATATATATATATATATATATCGTATAGATAGAGAGATGAGAGAAATAGAATATGAAAAATGATCAGAATTCGGTTTGCTTTATAGCCAGAGTTGAAATTTGGGGCTCCGCGACTCGCGGCAAAATGCTCTTCAAACTCCGCGAGTCGCGGAGAATGTATTTACAGCTCACACCCTTGGAGTTTCTCTGCCGACGGTTTTATAATATATATATATAGTATATATATAATTAATATAATTAATTATATATTATATTATATTTATATGCATAGTTAACTTGTAATTTTTAGTCCGTTGCGTCGAGCGTTAAGAGTTGACTCTGGTCCCGGTTCCGGATTTTCGAACGTCCTTGCGTACAATTTTATATTTTGTATTTTGCGTTTTGAATCTTGTACTCTTGTAATTTCGAGACGTTTCTTATCAATAATTGGAACCTCTTTGATTGTCTTTTGTACTTTTGAGCTTTTTGGTCGTTTGCGTCTTCAATTCGTCGAATCTGTCTTTTGTCTTCACCTTTTATTATTTAAACGAATATCACTTGTAAATAGAACAATTGCAACTAAAAGCTTGTCTTTCTTGAGGAATAATGCTATGAAATATATGTTCGTTTTTAGCATTATCAGGACCGCGTCCGGTGTTCCATCTAACTCGAACAATAGGAATTTTACTCTGCTTAAGAGTCTTTACCTCTCGGTCCATAATTTCAACAGGTTCTTCAATAAAATAAAGTTGCTTATCAACATGAAGTTCATCAAAAAGAATAGTTTCCTTGGCCTCGGCCAAACACTTCTTTAAATTCGATACATGAAAAACGTCACGAATAGCACTGAGTTCATGTGGCAATTTCAAACGATAAGCCACTGGTCCAACTCTCTCAATAATCCCAAAAGGTCCAACAATTCGAGGATTCAACTTTCCCCTTTTACCAAAACGTACCACACCCTTCCAAGGTACTACTTATATATATATATATATATATATATATATATATATATATATATATATATATATATATATATATATATATATATATACTTTCAACATAACACGATCACCGACCTGAAAGTCGATATCGTTCCTTCTCTTAACAGCATAACTCTTTTGCCTACTCCTGGCAGTTCTCAATCTTTCCTTAATCTGTGCAATCTTCTCGGTAGTCTCGTGAATGATCTCTGGTCATGTGAGTTGAGCATCCCCAACCTCATTCCAACAGACAGGAGACCAACATTTTCTACCATACAGAGCTTCAAATGGTGCGGCTTTAATACTTGCATGATAACTGCTGTTATAAGAAAACTCATCCAGCGGCAAATATTTATCCCACCCATTTCCAAAATCAATAACACACGCTCTTAACATGTTTTCTACGTTTGAATGGTCCTTTCACTCTGACCATCCGTCTGTGGATGATATGCAGTGCTCATATCCAATTTAGTTCCTAGAGCACCTTGTTAGGACTGCCTCAGTCCAACATAATCGATACGGGAACACCATGTCTCGAAATAATCTCCTTCAAATACAAACGAGTAAACTTCTTCATTGAATATGTTTCCTTAATTGGCAAGAAAAGAGTTGACTTAGCGAGTCGGTAACAATCACCCAAATGGTATCATAACCACCCACAACTCCCGGTAACTTCGTAATAAAGTCCATCTTAATACCTTCCCACTTCCACTCGGGAATTTCAGGTTGCACCAAAAGTCCAGACGGTTTCTGATGTTCAGCTTTAACCTTAGCGTAGGTCAAACACTTAGCCACATACGTAGCCACATCAGCTTTCAAATTAGGCCACCAATACAGCTCCTTAAGATCATGATACATCTTTCCTGAACCAGGATGAATAGAGTACCTAGACTTATGAGCCTCATCTAAAACAAGTTTTCGTAGATCACCAAACTTCGGAACCCAAAGGCATCCCGCAAAATACCGAGTACCATCGGTTTGTATCTCTAACTGTTTACTCAAGCCTCGGACCTTCCCGTTACAAAATTTTCCTCCTTCAAGGCTTCTTATTGTGCCTCAAGGATCTGCCTAGCGAGGTTTGTTTGAATTGTCATATTCAAGGCCCTAAACCTGCGAGGTTCAACCCTTTCTTTACGACTTAATGCATCAGCCACATCATTGGCCTTTCCCGGATGATATAAAAGTTCGCAATCATAATCATTTAACGTCTCAACCCATCTTCGTTGCCTCATATTTAACTGTTTCTGATCAAGAATATGTTGAAGACTTTTGTGATCAGTGTACAATGTACCTTTGACCCCATATAGATAATGTCTGCAAAACTTAAGCGCAAACACAACAGCTCTCAACTCTAAATCATGGGTTACGTAATTCTGCTCGTGAATCTTCAACTGACGTGACGCGTACGCAATAACTTTCTTTCGTTGCATCAAAACACAACCAAAGTCTTGACACGAAGCATCACAATAGATAACAAAATCATCATTACCCTCAGGTAGTGATAATATCGGTGCAGAAGTTAACTTCTTCTTCAGAGTTTGGAAAGCAGACTCTTGTTCACTCTTCCACTCGTACTTCTTCCCCTTATGCGTTAAAGCAGTCAGAGGTTTCGCTACTCGTGAAAAATCTTGAATGAACCTTCTATAATAGCCTGCTAATCCTAGAAACTGGCGAATCTGAGTAGGAGTTTTCGGAACTTCCCACTTTTCAATCGCCTCAATCTTAGCAGAATCAACTTGTATTCCCTATTTACTAACAATATGTCCGAGGAAATTGAACTTCTCTTAACCAGAAAGCACACTTAGAGAACTTAGCGTACAACTCTTCTTTCCTCAACAGATCAAGAACTAACTTCAAATGTTCTTCGCCCTTCATCACTCTTAGAATAAATAAGGATGTGGTCGATGAAAACAGTAACGAATTTGTCCAGATAGGGTCTACACACACGGTTCATGAGGTCCATGAACACAACAGGTGCATTTGTCAATCTGAACGGCATAACAAGAAATTCAAAGTGACTATAACGGGTACAGAAAGCGGTTTTCAGAATATCAGTTTCTTTAGCGCGTAATTGGTGATAACCGGAACGAAGATCAATCTTATAATAAACGGACGAACCTTGAAGTTGATCGAACAGATCATCAATTCTCGGAAGAGGGTAACATTTTTTAACAGTAAGCTCGTTCAATTCACGATAATCAATACACAAACGAAATGAACCATCTTTCTTCTCAACGAACAAAACGGGAGCTCCCCAAGGGGACGAACTGGGACGGATGAAATAAAGTCGCAATAATGAAGGAAGAAATAAATATGGAGTAGTCACATCGGTGGCATAGATATTTAAGGCAATTCTCTTAAAGGAGTTAACGAGGATCATGGACTCCAAAGTAAATTTTCATTATATTTCTGAGAGGAAGACGTATGAAAGGTGTGATAATTCAACGAGAGTGAACTTCCTTGTACAATGAGCGAGGAAGTGTAGGATTCATCCATATTCTTAAATTTATGTGCGGATGAAAAGAACGCGAATCATGGGTTATAAAGAATGGCCGACTCCAGGTGAGATGAATCTCCAAAAATAATTTCGTGCACCCTAAAGTATCGAATCCTAGGATTGATGTTTACGAGGGTGTTGCGGTTGACAGCGAAAATTGAGAGTAGAAACTCCTCAAACGGCCTAGAGTAATATATATCCATGATACCCATTATAACAACAGTTGGGGTAGAAACCCACCTAGCGCCTTTTCTACAATAAGGTGACCATCGAGGGTACCCCAGAAAATTGATTTATCGGTCCGCGTTTCAGCCATGTCCAACCATAAGAGATAAAATCTAATGAGCGCAAAGACTCTCCAACAAATTTACAAAGCCGGCCCCCAAAGTGGTGTATGAGTTTCTATCAATGAACTTAATGGTAAGTTTCATCCTTAAACGGAGGATGAGGAGAACTGTGATCCAAACACTCGGTAGAGTAATGCGAAAATTCTAATGTAATCAATCAAAGGAGTTTTGAAAAAGCTTGAAACGTCTGATGTAACCCCATAAATGGAACGAAGCTCTTAGTAAATTTTGAAGTATGTACAACGTGTACCATTTTACGTAAATCAATTTGAGTTAACTACACAACTCAACAAGAGTGGTTTTTAAAATAATTTTGAAGGTATAATTTAGTGTATAATAGCCAAAATAGGTAAGGGTAAATTAGTCCATTTGAATTCATACGTACATATATGATTTTATAAATAGTATACATGACAAAATATTTCATTACTTCTATTCGCCCATAAATCTCGTGAGAACCGCCCAATTGCACAAATGTGTAAAAATTTTAATGAAAAGCAGGGTATCCGCATTACAGAGGTTACGAGTTGAAGTAAGATCGTTAAAGCTCGGGTGATGGACTTGAATCGTCTTGCGACATCTAATCAATAAATGCTACGAGGTCATGAAAACCAATGAGTTAAATATTGTTTTGACTATTGTCAGGACATAAGTCCTTGGGCCAAAACTCTTCACGTGCGAAGCTGTCACTAACAAGCGAGTTATGAATGACAAAACATAGGGTAAGTAGTTCGGTTAAGACGAGTCTCTCGTATATCAACAAATAAGATAATGAGTATCTTCCTTACTCATGTAACAACGTTAGAATTTCCGAATGAGTGGTGTATAAATTTTCTCTGACTCGCTTTCTATTCCCCATGTCACAATATTGGGACTTTTTATGAATTAACGTAATATAATCACGTTGGCCTGATGCCATTATATTTCACTAACTCATAGTTCCATTCCAATATCACTACATAAGGTCAGGACACGTGGTCAACCTCGAATTTCAACACAATTTCCCTAAAACAATTTCTTAACAATGTGCTAAGGATAGCACAAGAGACAAAGACATCGAAAGTAATGAATAGGAGTAACGATGACATAAAAATGTCTTCGAAGTACCAAGAATCTCTAAAAGTAAGAATGACATTTTCCGTTTCAACAACCAAAGCACATAGGCACAACGGCACAAATGCACGTAATATAACAAAAATGTTATATACCTAAACATAATAGCTGACATTGAAATGCCGAGCATTTAGAAGTCAAGAATGACATCTCGCGTAATATAACTCAAACGTTATATACATAACCATAATAGATGACATAGAAATGCCGAGAATTCTAGAACACGTAATGTAACTTAAACGTTATATCAATAAACACTAATTATGACATAGAAATGTCGAGAATTCCAGAAGTCAAGAATGACACCCCCTCGGTTTCACTAACCGAGGTGTTCCTTTAAAAGATGAACTCGCATGAGTCGGAGAGTACGTTTAAATCGGAATGGGAGTTCCTCCCGGATTCAGAACATAATAGAAATGTATGTATGACAACAATATACATACCAATACGATACAAATAATCACATATAGTAATATATAATAGGTCGGGCTGTAGACTAGACTCACTAATGCACCCTATTGACTCGGGTAACGACATCAATGCAGCCTAATTCCCTACAACCAGAGCTCTGATACCAACTGTGACGACTCCGTCAAAACACTTAACTACTCCGTCACTTGGTCCCACAGCTTGATCGAAACTCTATATGAATTTAATAAAACAACCTTGCATTCTTTATTTAAAAATGATTTCCTATAAAGGAAATCTACTAAAATGTATAAGTTTAGAAAAACTATACAATAATACTTTAATTAAAAGTTGACCAAAACAAAGTCAACAAACAACCACTATTTAATGTGACAAAATAGAATGCAAGTTAATGTTTAACAAAAGCTGCCATCATAAATATGCAGACTCTCTAAGCACAGCGGAAGCAATCAATCATGAACCTGAGAATAAAACATGCGAGTAACTGTCAACAAAAAATGTTGAGTGAATTATAGGTTTAATATTGCAAACAATATTTAATTTAAACAATAAAAATTTATGTTTGAAAACATAAAATCTCCTTTTTGAACCACCAAATTATATGCTAGAAAACATATAATAAAACATTATTCCATTTTCCGTGAGCCACCTGGTAACCACTTAACCATTTATTTACCCTTGCCAAACACAATAAATAATATACACCGAACAAGTGTATCTACAACAAAATACGAAGTACTAAACATTCCGATAACAAATTGCTAGCGCGACTAGCTCGAAATGGGGTTGTCAAACCCGATAGATCTATCCGTAGGATTCGCGTTCACCAGTAGAAACCAGTGATTACAGTTACCAGACTAGGGAATATTTTTGTTCAACTCACAATGAATAATTTAAACCAACTTCCACTTGTATCCAAAATATAAAATAAATTGCATGTATTCTCATCCCAAAAGATTTAAGATAGAAAAATGGGACTATAACTCACCTTAATAGCAACTGAAGAAATCTCACAAACAAGCGAACAGCAAATAAAGTAAAGTGATCAAGAAAGATCACAACGCCGACCTATAAATAAAGCAGGCCGATATAAATAACTAACTTAGGTCAAGTCTTAGTATGATAGCTATTGTACATGTTGCAAGTAGACATAGAATAACACTCGGCAAGCATCGGTTTGACTGGAACAGCATACGGACACACACTTTCTATTTTTAGAAAGTTTCTATTTTTAGCAGGTTTCCATTTTTGGAAAGTTTTCTATTTTAGGAAAGTTTCTATTTTTGGAAAGTTTCTATTTTTGGAAAGTTTCTATTTTTGAAAAGTTTCCAAATTTAGAAAGTTCTATTTTTAGAAAGTTTTGAAGTTAGGAAAGTTTCCTTATTTAGAAAGTCAACAGAAGTCAACTGAAAGTCAAAGTCAACCGAAAGTCAACTCAAAAGTCAACCTTGGTCAAACATAGTCAACATTAATTTGAAAAGTGTAAGTTATAATAATAACATAGGTTATAATGTTTATTAAAGTCAAAAGTGTATAATTATGTCTTAACATAAGTTTAATTAAATAAAAATGAATTATTAAAGTTTAGATAAGTTTAAATGATATAATTAATATAACATAAGTATTTAATTAATTAATTAAATATTAGTCATAATATAAGTATTATTAATAATAAATTTTAAATCATATCATAAGTATTATTAATTAATAATGAATTATTAATCATATCATAAGTTTCTAAATATAATCATTAAATCATAAGTATTTAATAATTAAATTATAATTAAATAATAACTAAGCCTTATAATAATTAAATAATTAATTAATCCTTATTATAAGTCTTATTATAATAATCTCATAATATAAGTTTAATACTTATCATAAGTATTTTCCATTAATAATGAAAGTATTATTAATCACAAGTTTAATTAAAATGTTAATTAAATCATAAGTATTAATTAAATGATATAATAAATATATATCATAAGTCTTAAATAATAATAATAATTACTTTTTATATCATAAGTAATTAAATGATAATGAAATCCATTATTTATATCATAAGTTTAATAATAAATCCCAAGTTTTAAATCAAAAGTTCATCGGGTCGTATCCTGAGCCCCGGGTGTCGGTTTTCGGCGAGCCTTACATATATCTCCGCCTAAGCAAACCACCCGACACTTTGGTACACTCAAGAACACACCATGAACAGCCCACAAGTCGTGATATACAGCCAATACACTACTTGGAACTTCAATTCAATCAAAAACGTGTTTTAGACGTAACGGGTGATTCGTGGCTCGGATTGAGATGACCCGAACATGAAAGTTCGCCCCACCATCAGTCCTAACACACTAACACACCCTAAAGTCACCAAATATGGTCACAAAGTCGGACCAAACCTGGTTCATACCCAAATCACATTTCAATCTTAACAAAATACCACTTTGCTCGTATCTAGGGCTCCGGGAATCGAAACGACATGAATCCGGAGTCTAAAATTAATGTCTTGATGAGAGGAACTCATTTATATACTTTATTTTATGATCAACATCAGTTACAATATCAGAAACACACGAAAAAGCTGCTGTCCCAATTTTATCAAACCGAAAAAAATATGCAATCGAGCAATTCTACGCATACAATCAACAATACAATAACATATTATCATCATACTATCAATATAACATGTAAAAACAGAAAAATAATTGAAAAATTGAAAATCTAGGGTTAAGGTTTATACCCTAATCAACAATCAAGTAATATGAACGCGTAGAGATCGTTGTGTAGAATCCGAATATGTGAATGATTTCTTGATCCAAGTATTATTTGATGAAGATGATGATGGATTATGGTGGTGGTGGTGACGGCTAGGGAGGGAGAAGAGGAGAGAGCACCAAATGAATTTTAGGGTTGATAAAATTAGGAATAAAATGTGAAAATGAGGAGAATTGCAAAAATGAAAGGGGTATACCCCCTTCCTTGACAATTTCGGCCAAGAACTGAATGGGGTGGGCCCCATAGTGGCCCAATTTGATAAATGACAAAATCCTAGTGGCCCGAACGAAACCCGAAACGCGAAAACGCCGCTACGCGATTGATTTTTCGAAGAGATAATAAATACGCGACGAATAAAATATATAAACACTATATATAATCATATGACATCAAAATATCATATTTAAAATAATTAGGACTTAAAAATTCCAAAAGTTCGACCGTTGGTTTGAAAACCGAAAAGATTCGCCGGATAGAAATCCGCGACACGTAGAAACGTACAATTAAAGATATGAATACAAATATTCATATAACACATAATAATTAATATATTATTACAAAAATAATAATATAGGTCATAGAAATGACGTGGAACGAAAAATAATTAACGGTCGTTAAATAATTAACGGCAAAAGATAACGGAAAAAGTAGGGTCGTTACAATATGTTACATTTTTCAAACATTGCATTCGTTTTTTAAAAGATAAACTTTCTTTACATCGAAAATTGACAGGCATGCATACCATTTCATAATATCCAACTATAAATGACCTAATCTATCATTTACTTAATAATAATCTCTATTGAACTCAACAACTTGAATGCAACATCTTTTGAAATATGTCATGAATGACTCCAAGTAATATCTTTAAAATGAGCAAATGCACAGCGGAAGATTTCTTTAACACCTGAGAATAAACATGCTTTAAAGTGTCAACCAAAAGGTTGGTAAGTTCATTAGTTTATCATAAACGTTCATTTTCATCATTTTAATAGAACACAAGATTTTCATTTCCATTTCTCATAAGTATACGTCCCATGCATAGAGACAAAAATCATTCATATGGATTGAACACCTGGTAACCGACATTAACAAGATACATATAGAATATCTCCATCATTTCGGGACACCCATCGGACATGATAATTTCGAAGTACTAAAGCATTCCAAATTCCAGAATAGGGCTTGTTGGGCCCGATAGATCTATCTTTAGGATTCGCGTCAATTTGGGGGTCTGTTCCCAAATTCTTAGGCTACCAAGCTAAAAGGAACATATTCGGCTTCGGTCATTCAATCATATAATGTAGTTTCGATTACTTGTGTCTATTTCGTAAAACAGTTATAAAAGTTGCGCATGTATTCTCAACCCAAAAAATATAAAGGGTAAAAAGTCAAATGAAACTCACCTATTGTATTTTGTAGTAAAAATACATATAATGTCATTGAACAAGTGCAAGGTTGGCCTCGGACTCAGGAACCTATATTATATATATATATATATATATATATATATATATGTTGGTCAATATTTGTCTAACAATTTAGGTCAGGTCATAGTGTACCACAATCCTAATGCTCGAGACTAATATGCAAAAGTCAACAAAAATCAATTTGACTCAAAAATGATTTCCAAAATTTATACATGATTATTATATAGTTTAAATGTCGTCGTTTTATATTTTTAAATATTTTTAACAGATTTAATTAGAGTAAATAATATAATTCATTTGTTAATAAATAAAATTTTATATAGAAATATACCTTTATATATCTTAAGTAATAAAATTTATAAAGTTCATTTAATATCATAAAATATTATGATAGGTTTTATTAAGGTAACTATATTATTTGTATTACATATTTATTGGATAAAATAACATTGATAATAATAATAAGTAAAAGTTGTATTATTTTGTAATAATAATTATTATTATTCTCCTAATAAAGATATCGATATTTATATTTACTAAAAAATGATATTATGATTAAATGATAATTCTAATTATGATAACTTTAATATTTACGATACTTTTTAATATTAAATTTAAAATAATAATTCTATTTAAAATGATAATAATAATGATATTTTATAATAACAATGACATTTTTATTAAAATGATATTTTTTGTTAAAATGATAGTTTTAATACTAACGATACTTTTAATAATAATAGTAATGATAAAAATAATAAGAACGATAATTTTATCTAAACCAATATCTTACAATATTTTAATTTCATCATGATACTCATACTCATTATTTCCTAATCGATTCGCTTAATAGCTTCTTTTATATCGCGTTCATGTTACTGATAGTAATCATAATAATATAGGTGTTACTAATATTAGTTTTTAATTATAATAATACCAATGATAATAAATATTATGATAATATTAATGGTAATACTAATTATAACTTTAACGATAATAACGATATTAATAATAATAAAAATAACAATTTTTAATGTCAATACTTTTTATTGTTAACGATAATAATAATAATAATAATAATAATAATAATAATAATAATAATAATAATAATAATAATAATAATAATAATAATTAGATAAAAACTAGAATGACGATAATAACGACGATAATAATAATCATTTTTAATAATAATATAAAAATTCAATTGACTATAACTTCTAATCCGTTCATCGAAACCATTCGATATCTAAATGAAAAGTTCTTAATTTTTCGTTAGCTTTTCAACGACATACATATCTTATACCTTATCTCAATCGCATATGTAACTAATTCAAGATTCAACATAACCTATCTAAGGGCAATATCAAAAGTACAAGCATGCATAATCTTATATACTTGAGCACTAGTCAGGGATGTGATGACCCGGGAATTTCCGACCAAATTTAAACTTAATCTTTATACGATTTCGACACGATAAGCAAAGTCTGTAATGTTGAGTCTCAAAAATTTTGAACTGTTTCATATATTCAATTGACCTTCAACTGTTCTCGACGATTCACGAACAATTAATTGTAAATAGATATGTGTGTGTGTGTGTATATATATATATATATATAATAATAATAATAATTAAAGAAACTATCACTATAACTATTGTTGTTTAATGTCAATAATGTTACAGTGAACATTTTAACTTATTTATGCAAGTTTACATCTACAATATGAAAAGCACACAAGTTATTTTCATTAACTCACGAATCACCAGTATCACTTGTTTACTATTTTTAAATGTTACAATTATCAATATATGTCTTGATCATATATGAAAACAAGATGTCTCCAACTTTGCATACTGTTCTAAATCTATCTTAGCCAGATGTTTGATATTTGTCAATTAACATATGATAAGTATTCAATATCATAATTTAAATTATATGATATATTATATAAAATATAAATGTAACACTCTATATATATAGATACATACACAGAAGAAGTTAATCAACTTTTCAATTTTTCTTTCCATATGATTTCTTGTCGATAGTATATTGACAAAGTGATGGTTTGCTTTGTATGTTATCCACATGTTGTTCTTTGTATATATCTAATATATATAAATTATTATTATAGTAGTACTAATATTCTGTAAATATGTATATGTTAATTGAATGCAACCAAACACCTTTCTTCTCATCTTTCTATCTGTACGTTTCCTTTTGTTTGATATCACAACTGAGTTCTATATACATATTATACGATTTAGAAACACACACCACCCTTTTCATCAAAACCACAACCTTTTAAGAGCTACCACTTCTGTTAGTTACTAATCATCGAATATCATGAACAACATAAACCACTAATCACCAAACCATAACCACTTTTGCTACTACTATTTATTGACTCTGTTCGAACGAATCAACTCCACCACTGTTGATCCCTATCAGTTTCTGTTTGTTCTATAACTCGACTCTAACCTCCTCACCATCATCCAAAATCACCACAACCCGTCTCTCACCTCTTTCTCTCTTCTCTCTCTCTCTAAAATTCTTGTATCCAAAACCCGTTTCAATTCCATTTTTATTTCTGTCTCCTACGTGGCTGTTTACTGCTGTGTTTCACCACCCAAATATTATCACAAACCGTCATTTTTGGTTGAGATTTCATCACAATATTGCTACTGCAGCTGCTACGGTTTTTGTTTTGTTTCACGTTTAAACCAAAACCAAGAAATATTGCTACTATATTGTTGTTGCTGTTAAGACCGTAATATTGAATATATCTTTTATTCACCAAACCCACTAGCAAAAAGATCATGGTTGCAGCTGTAAAGTGTCCTTGTTTCTATCGACTAAAAAGCAGAAGAAAGCAAATGAAATTAAACACCTTTTGTTGATAAATGATGTGGCAGTTAATAAAATTTAAACTCAATCGATTTATTTGTTACTTCTTGGGCTCCAGAATTTATACCGGACTATTATTAAAGGGATTGTATTTGGGCTTCAATTAAATTCACATCTTGGGCCAACTAAGTGGATTGTTGGACTGCTGCTTGTTTTAAGGGTTATATATAAATGGGGTGCAACATATTTCAGAAAAACGGATATAGACGAGTGGTTAAGGGAGTTGGATACTAGGCTAGAGGTCGTGGGTTCAATCCCCATCTGTGGCCCTTTTTTTTAGAAGATGAAGGGAAGAAGAAACTGTGAGGATAGAAAGATAGGTTTTATAGAAATGAATTTGGGTTAAAACTGAAAAAAACAGGCACAGAGGGTTGGTTTGGGTACGTCTTGGTGAGCGAGAGGTCATGGGTTCAAATTCGATCGTGTGCATATCTTTTTACAGAATATTCTAAAATGGTATACACTTTTTATTTCTTTTTATTATTATCATTATTATCATTTTCATGATTATTATTATTATTATAACTATTATTATTATTATTGTTTTTGTTGAGAAGTATTATTATTAGTGTTAAGTTAATCATTATTATTACTATCATTATTATTAATAATATTACTTATATAATTAGTATTGTTATTATTAGCAATAACATTATTAATATTAGTACTATCTTTACCATTAATATTAAAATTATCATTATTATTATTATTAGGATTACCATAACTTTACCATAATTAGTATTATTTTTATCATTATTATCATTAGTACTATTAATATATCAAATGTAGATTTTCCATATAAAAATATAATTGTGACATAAAACCAAACCATATTATTACTTTTGTAAGAAATGTTAATTATCTATATAAAGATAAATATATCTAATTAAGTTATTAATAAAACACATGATATAAAATAACAAGTAAAATCACTAATAATATAAATATTTGTTCGATTACCATTACGTGTATTAATATACATGATTTAATAATAGGTTCGTGAATCTGAGGTCAACCCTATACCTGTTCAATGTCGTCATATGTATTTTTACTACAAAATACATTAGGTGAGTTCCATTACTCCCTTTTAAATGCTTTTGCAATATATATTTTTGGGACTGAGAATACATGCGCTGTTTTTATAACTGTTTTACGAAATAGACACAAGTAAATGAAACTACATTCTATGGTTGGATTATCTAATCGAATATGCCCTTTTTATTAAGTCTGGTAATCTAAGAATTAGGGAACAGACACCCTAATTGACGCGAACTCTAAAGATAGATCTATCGGGCCCAACAAGCCCCATCCAAAGAACCGGATGCTTTAGTACTTCGAAATTTATATCATGTTCGATGGAGGATCCCGGAATGATGGGGATATTCTTATATGTATATTGTGAATGTCGATTACCAGGTGTTCAATCCATATGAATGATATTTTGTCTCTATGCATGGGACGTATGTTTATGATAAATGGAAATATGAAATCTTGTGGTCTATTAAAATCATGAAATGATTATTTATGTTAAACTAATGAACTCACCAACCTTTTTGGTTGACACTTTAAAGCATGTTTATTCTCAGGTATGAAAGAAGTCTTCCACTATGCAATTGCTCATTTTAAAGATATTACTTGGAGTCATTCATGATATATTTCAAAAGACGTTGCATTCGAGTCGTTGAGTTCATCAAGATTAATATTAAGTCAATTATAGTTAGATATATTATAAAATGGTATGCATACCATCAACTTTCGATGTAATGAAATATTGTCTTTTCAAAAACGAATGCAATGTTTGTAAAATGTATCATATAGAGGTCAAGTACCTCGCGATGTAATCAACTATTGTGAATCGTTTATAATCGATACGGACTTCGTCCGGATGGATTAGGATGGGTCCTTTCAGTTGGTATCAGAGCGGTGGTCTTAGCGAACCAAGTCTGCATTAGTGTGTCTAACTGATAAGTCGTTAAGATGCATTAGTGAGTCTGGACTTCGACTGTGTCTGCATGTCAAAAGTTTTGATTATCATTTCGTGTCGAAAATTACCTGCTTATCATTCTTAGAGAATCACTTGCTTATCATCCTTAGTCTAGACACATCGTATTGCATTGATTGCATGATTAGTGTATAGACAAAATTCATATCTTAGCATATCTGCTAATTCATATCTTAGCGTATCTGTTATTGTAAACTTTGCCTGACATTTTCTGTAGATTCCTTCGTAACTTATGGGATTTTAGTATTATATATGCATATGTAAATTACGTATTGCAGGGTACTAATCTACATCCTATAATCTATTTCTTATCGAAAATCCTTCATCTGATCGTACGAGATGAATCCCTCAACCAGTTCGAATTCCTCGGATTTCGACAGCTATTCCGATATGGATGTTCACCTAAGCTCCGAAAGCAGCGTCACCAGAATGAATCAATTAATCATCCATCCCCAATTCATCTAATGGGTTGGTAATCGACTTAATCAATGAAGAATAGAAGAAGGCGATCCTTTCCACCAACCGAATTCACCTCTTGACGAAGAACCTGAAACACTTACCGGCGAATCAGTCCGAAACACCATTTTCACCCTCATTTCCTGAATATCTCACCACGATTATATTCTATCTAAAATTTTAAACCTTATTCATCCGCTCGTTCTGACCAACAATCATCCCGGAATAATAAAAGAAGTCAACAAACTTCGCGTCCGAGTTGTAGCCTTGGAAAAGATGGTGCAAAATTTACCAGCTTCAGCAACATCACCGTCATCAACAGTACTATCAGTAACAGTACCAGTACCATCGACAAACCATGCCTCAACATCTTATTCTGTACCTCGAGTATAATCATCATTCTACATATCGTTCTACATCATTTATCTTCGTTCGACATGGCGATTATGTAATCTCTAATGTTTTAGAGATTATATATTCTTGTTTAAACGGTAAATCAGATGAGTTAATATCATATTAACTCATTAAATCCATGATTTCATCTGAGGAAAATATATATGTAAGTATATTTTCATAAAGATTGTAATTGAAAATTCTTTCGTACAAACTGTTAATGATGAAAATATTTTAACGGGCAGGTAATATCCGAGGAATATTCAGATTTCACATTAATAAGTTACACTGTACATTCTTCAATTCAGATTCAGCAGTCATTAACAACACTGCTCAAATTCATGCATATACGTATCCGTTCACCAAAGAACAACCATTTTCATCCAAGTTCAATTTCATATTTGGATTTTGAACTATCAGAATCCAACAAGTGGCATAATGAAGAAAACATTTGGCGGAATAAAATTTGTTAGAAACAAACAAATTAACTATGAGAAAATTTTGTTAAGAATCCACGCTAACAAAATCCTAGCTAACTGTTCCTAGCTAACTGATTACATTTTAATTTATCGCAATTTTATTTATCGTCATTTAATTTTTGTTATTTATTTTTACGCACTTTAATTATCGGGACACATATACAATGTTTTGACATATCATATCGACCCATCTATATATATATTTCGGAACAACCATAGGCACTCTATATGAAAATGTTGGAGTTAGCTATACAGGGTTGAGGTTGATTCCAAAATATATATATACTTTGAGTTGTGATCGAGTCTGAGACGTATACGGGTCACGATACATATTAATTAAATTGAATATTATATATTAAACTATATATGAATTATTGGACTGTTAACTGTGGATTATCAACTGAGGACTATCAACATTGGACAATTAAAATGAATTAAAATATTGATTATAACATATGAAACTAAACAATTCTTCTAGTTTGCCAATCGATTTCATCTTAAACCTCATTGTATCTTGACGATTACAACTTTTCATGATTCTTGAAAACACCTTAATCGAGAGGATGAACCAACCGCACTTCATTTACGGAAGGAAAGATTTATGTATATAGTACTGCACCGGAGAAACTCTAGGCAACTGAGTAAAAGTTTAACACGCAGCCGCGTCAGATCCTTTGGCATTTATTAGCAAAAATAACTTTGCTATCCCTTTTCAAAGTAGCCAATTTTGTCACAGCTCCAGCAAGTCAACTTCGACTTATCATTTGAAGTAGCCTTACTATAATCCTGATATATACGATTACCCTTTTGATACCAGAGAATTCTTTTATATTCCACCATATTACCAGTAGACGTACCAGCAACCTCGTTGCTCCTTGGCTTAAATCTCTCCGACAAATCACTATATTTATCTATTGAATCCTTATCATATACTCATCCGCATCTTGTAACGAGAACTGCCATACCAATTACCGGGAATCGGCAATCAGTACTTTGAAAACTCACAGCATATCTACATCAACAGTTATATGTATAACATGTATCTTTTAGAATTATGGTCTTTCATTCTGAAATTCTGAAAAGCACTCAGGCTACAAAATCAAAACTTTGAATGTTGAAAAAGCTGAACGAAGCAGCAGAAACTGTAGACAACCATAAACGACCTTAATCATCGAAAGTTTGATAATAAAGAATAATATGTTGGAAAAGCTCAGAAACGATGGAACTGGAAAACGGATAGAGTTAACTATGAAGGAGACCAAGGACAAATACAAGGACCATACCCTATATTCAATGAATCCAGATAATTCTGGATTCGTTGAAATCTTTAGAGAATATCTTGCTACGAAGTCATGTTAAAATCTTGCGGAAAGTCTTTCTCCATCAACCATCGAACTTAGAAATTCCAAAATATCATCATCAATATCTTCGATATTTCTGAGGATATTTTCATAAATATTCTCATCCGAAATTATATACCTCCTCGTGTTTCCTGCGTATCATTATGTTGGAAACATTCAATAGAAAATTTAGTACCGAAAAACAGATTATACGAAACTAGGAAGGAAGTCGTAGAAAAATCACAAAGAATAAGTTTGACTTCAAAGAATCCAAATAATTCAATGTCTGCTGAAGTCTTTAGTGAATATCTTGCTCCTTACTCTAAACCATTGCAGACAATAGTTTCTATCATCTGCTGATCTTAGATATTCCGAGATAATATCGTATCTTTCATTATAAATATCCTCCATATTTCTGGAGATATTTTTTTTTATAACTATTCTTATCTGAAATCATTAATCTTTTCGTGCTATCAGTATTACATCATATAGAAACGGTTAGTTTCTATATTCTGTAAACTTTCGAGCTAAAAATATGAATGTTATTGAAGTAATGTTAGGAACTGATGCATGGGTTAGTATAATATAATGACACTTGATCAATGTGATTATATTACAGTAAGTCATGCTGAGTTTCTAATGGAACGTGATAATTCACAGATCATAACGTTATCATGTGCCATGTTACATAACTCTTTCATTCTGCTTAACTTCTGAACATATCAAGAAAATATATTCTTGATAGTTCTATTCTCAGTGATTCCGGTAATTTAACCAATCAAATCGTGCTATCACGTTCCTTTCTGCTTAGAACGTTATGATCAATCGAAACGCTATATCTATGAATTCTGGACCATTATTCGCTTGACTTGAAGTCGGGAAGAGAAAAACAAGAGCATGGAGCTCCGAAACATAATAAGGAATATAAAGCTTATCACAAACACAGAAATCACAAACCGTGTATATCAATGTGTATAGCAACATAAAGATACGAGAGAATTAAAAACATTATAATCCCAAGGGCGAAGTAGAAGAAAAGCAGATTCCTCTGGTGGAAGTTGGAAAAGGAGAATGATTGTTGCGATAGTAAGGGTGAGGACAAATATCAGAACTGGATTAAGCATTTTTTCAGAATCATTTGGATGTATGAAACAAGAAGGAAAGTATAGGAATGGTGAGAATTATAGAACGGAATAGTTTAATTTATAATAGAAATACCAGACAAAGCAATCAAGACAGATGACCGCATTTAATTATAGAGATCTTATTTTCCTTATTCGCCGAAGGATCAAATCTTTTAGATTTCGAAGATTTCCTTTAAATCCCTTGAATTCCGGAATTCAAACAAGGCAACGTCAAAAATTAAGACGCGCCTTATTTTTTTCTAAATTCAACCCTGACTCTGTCAAAAGTTAAGATGAATCTTTACTTTTCTATTTCACTCTTTGGTGATAGCTTCATTCATACTCTTCGAATAATCAAATTATTTCTATCCATAATACTCAATGATAATAAAACTCAATTTATCGACTCATATTCGTCATGAAAACATTTTTATTGTTAGCCATGACCATCTCACTCAAATTTCGGGACGAAATTTCTTTAACGGGTAGGTACTGTGATGACCCGGGAATTTCTGACCAAATTTAAACTTAATCTTTATACGATTTCGACACGATAAGCAAAGTCTGTAATATTGAGTCTCAAAAATTTTGAACTGTTTCATATATTCAATTGACCTTCGACTGTTCTCGACGATTCACGAACAATTAATTGTAAATAGATATGTGTGTGTGTGTGTGTATATATATATATATATATATATATATATATATATATAATAATAATAATAATTAAAGAAACTATCACTATTACTATTGTTGTTTAATGTCAATAATGTTACAGTGAACATTTTAACTTATTTATGCAAGTTTACATCTACAATATGAAAAGCACACAAGTTATTTTCATTAACTCACGAATCACCAGTATCACTTGTTTACTATTTTTAAATGTTACAATTATCAATATATGTCTTGATCATATATGAAAACAAGATGTCTCCAACTTTGCATACTGTTCTAAATCTATCTTAGCCAGATGTTTGATATTTGTCAATTAACATATGATAAGTATTGAATATCATAATTTAAATTATATGATATATTATATAAAATATAAATGTAACACTCTATATATATAGATACATACACAGAAGAAGTTAATCAACTTTTCAACTTTTCTTTCCATATGATTTCTTGTCGATAGTATATTGACAAAGTGATGGTTTGCTTTGTATGTTATCCACATGTTGTTCTTTGTATATATCTAATATATATAAATTATTATTATAGTAGTACTAATATTCTGTAAATATGTATATGTTAATTGAATGCAACCAAACACCTTTCTTCTCATCTTTCTATCTGTACGTTTCCTTTTGTTTGATATCACAACTGAGTTCTATATACATATTATACGATTTAGAAACACACACCACCCTTTTCATCAAAACCACAACCTTTTAAGAGCTACCACTTCTGTTAGTTGCTAATCATCGAATATCATGAACAACATAAACCACTAATCACCAAACCATAACCACTTTTTCTACTACTATTTATTGACTCTGTTCGAACGAATCAACTCCACCACTGTTGATCCCTATCGGTTTCTGTTTGTTCTATAACTCGACTCTAACCTCCTCACCATCATCCAAAATCACCACAACCCGTCTCTCACCTCTTTCTCTCTTCTCTCTCTCTCTAAAATTCTTGTATCCAAAACCCGTTTCAATTCCATTTTTATTTCTGTCTCCTACGTGGCTGTTTACTGCTGTGTTTCACCACCCAAATATTATCACAAACCGTCATTTTTGGTTGAGATTTCATCACAATATTGCTACTGCAGCTGCTACGGTTTTTGTTTTGTTTCACGTTTAAACCAAAACCAAGAAATATTGCTACTATATTGTTGTTGCTGTTAAGACCGTAATATTGAATATATCTTTTATTCACCAAACCCACTAGCAAAAAGATCATGGTTGCAGCTGTAAAGTGTCCTTGTTTCTGTCGACTAAAAAGCAGAAGAAAGCAAATGAAATCAAACACCTTTTGTTGATAAATGATGTGGCAGTTAATAAAATTTAAACTCAATCGATTTATTTGTTACTTCTTGGGCTCCAGAATTTATACCGGACTATTATTAAAGGGATTGTATTTGGGCTTCAATTAAATTCACATCTTGGGCCAACTAAGTGGATTTTTGGACTGCTGCTTGTTTTACGGGTTATATATAAATGGGGTGCAACATATTTCAGAAAAACGGATATAGACGAGTGGTTAAGGGAGTTGGATACTAGGCTAGAGGTCGTGGGTTCAATCCCCATCTGTGGCCATTTTTTTTAGAAGATGAAGGGAAGAAGAAACTGTGAGGACAGAAAGATAGGTTTTATAGAAATGAATTTGGGTTAAAACTGAAAAAAACAGGCACAGAGGGTTGGTTTGGGTACGTCTTGGTGAGCGAGAGGTCATGGGTTCGAATTCGGTCGTGTGCATATCTTTTTACAGAATATTCTAAAATGGTATACACTTTTTATTATTATCATTATTATCAATTTCATGATTATTATTATTATAACTATTATTATTATTATTGTTTTTGTTGAGAAGTATTATTATTAGTGTTAAGTTAATCATTATTATTACTATCATTATTATTAATAATATTACTTATATAATTAGTATTGTTATTATTAGCAATAACATTATTAATATTAGTACTATCTTTACCATTAATATTAATATTAAAATTATCATTATTATTATTATTATTAGGATTACCATAACTTTACCATAATTAGTATTATTTTTATCATTATTATCATTAGTACTATTAATATATCAAATGTAGATTTTCCATATAAAAATATAATTGTGACATAAAACCAAACCATATTATTACTTTTGTAAGAAATGTTAATTATCTATATAAAGATAAATATATCTAATTAAGTTATTAATAAAACACATGATATAAAATAACAAGTAAAATCACTAATAATATAAATATTTGTTCGATTACCATTACGTGTATTAATATACATGATTTAATAATAGGTTCGTGAATCTGAGGTCAACCCTATACCTGTTCAATGTCGTCATATGTATTTTTACTACAAAATACATTAGGTGAGTTCCATTACTCCCTTTTAAATGCTTTTGCAATATATATTTTTGGGACTGAGAATACATGCGCTGTTTTTATAACTGTTTTACGAAATAGACACAAGTAAATGAAACTACATTCTATGGTTGGATTATCTAATCGAATATGCCCTTTTTATTAAGTCTGGTAATCTAAGAATTAGGGAACAGACACCCTAATTGACGCGAACTCTAAAGATAGATCTATCGGGCCCAACAAGCCCCATCCAATGTACTGGATGCTTTAGTACTTCAAAATTTATATCATGTCCGATGGAGGATCCCGGAATGATGGGGATATTCTTATATGTATATTGTGAATGTCGATTACCAGGTGTTCAATCCATATGAATGATATTTTGTCTCTATGCATGGGACGTATGTTTATGATAAATCGAAATATGAAATCTTGTGGTCTATTAAAATTATGAAATGATTATTTATGTTAAACTAATGAACTCACCAACCTTTTTGGTTGACACTTTAAAGCATGTTTATTCTCAGGTATGAAAGAAGTCTTCCGCTGTGCAATTGCTCATTTTAAAGATATTACTTGGAGTCATTCATGATATATTTCAAAAGACGTTGCATTCGAGTAGTTGAGTTCATCAAGATTAATATTAAGTCAATTATAGTTAGATATATTATGAAATGGTATGCATACCGTCAACTTTTGATGTAATGAAATATTGTCTTTTCAAAAACGAATGCAATGTTTGTAAAATGTATCATATAGAGGTCAAGTACCTCGCGATGTAATCAACTATTGTGAATCGTTTATAATCGATACGGACTTCGTCCGGATGGATTAGGACGGGTCCTTTCAAGGGATATACTATTTTATGTAAAAATTTATTTACGAGTACTCACGTATCAATATTGAGATTCAATATTGCAGGAAAGATACGTAGACGCAACGAAGACGATAACTACCAAATTGACCTTACGAGCATACCCATGAACCATACCCATCACCTCCATAGCTATAACCCATAATTTCCTTAGCCCTATCCTACTCGCAAAACTCGTCTTGAAATAACTCCTTCATGACCTCGTCGTAATATTTTATGTATAATTCTTAATAATAATAATACTAATATTAATATAATAAGATTAATAATAATAATCTTTAATAATAATAATATTACTAAAATAAATAAATTAGTACAGAGTATATTTCATGACCCATCCTAATTCATCGGGACGAAGTCCATATCGATTATAACGATTCACAATAGTTGATTACATTGCGAGGTACTTGACCTCTATATGATACATTTTACAAACATTGCATTCGTTTTTAAAAGACAAACTTTTATTACATTGACAGTTGACGGGCATGCATACCATTTCATAATATATCCAACTATAATTGACTTAATAATATTCTTGATGAACTCAACGACTCGAATGCAACGTCTTTTGAAATACGTCATGAATGACTCCAAGTAATATCTCTAATATGAGCAAATGCACAGCGGAAGGTTTCTTTAACACCTGAGAATAAACATGCTTTAAAGTGTCAACCAAAAGGTTGGTGAGTTCATTAGTTTATCATAAATAATCATTTCTTAATTTTAATAGACCACAAGATTTCATATTTCCAATTCTCATAATATACGTCCCATGCATATAGACAAAAATCATTCATATGGATTGAACACTTGGTAACCGACATTAACAAGATGCATATAGAATATCCCCATCATTTCGGGACACCCATCGGACATGATAATTTCGAAGTACTAAAGCATTCTAAATTCCAGAATGGGGCTTGTTGGGCCCAATAGATCTATCTTTAGGATTCGCGTCAATTAGGGGGTCTGTTCCTTAATTCTTAGGCTACCAAGCTAAAAGAGGCATATTCGGCTTCGATCATTCAACCATATAATGTAGTTTCGATTACTTGTGTCTATTTCGTAAAACATTTATAAAAATTACTCATGTATTCTCAGTCCCAAAAATATATATTGCAAAAGCATTTAAAAAGGGAGTAATGAAACTCACCTAATGTATTTTGTAGTAAAAATACATACGACTATATTGAACAATGCAGGGTTGGCCTCGGATTCACGAACCTATATCATTTGTATATTTATTAATATACATAATGGTAATCGAACAAATATATTTATAAGTTTATTAGTTATATACTTTTTATATTAGTTGTATATATATATATATGTGTGTGTGTGTGTGTTTCATATATTCACTTTGTATATGAAAATATTAATTCTGTTATGTTATATGTATTAAATATATATATATATATATATATATATATATATATATATATATATATATATATATATATATATATATATATATATATATATATATCGTTTGTTTGTTAAAATATAGTTATCATAATAATACTAATATAATATTAATAATGGTAAAAATGATAATAATATAATAGTTAATATTACTAATAGAGATAATAATGTTAATAATCTTAGTGATAAATGTAATGGTATAATAATAACTATAAAAATATTAATCTTTATTGTTAAAGATAGTCTTAATACTAAATCTTATATTAATGATAATTATAATAGTTTTTAATAAAATAAAAAAAAATAGTAATGAGGGCACTAATCATTTTTGATAATAATACATAATACTTAGTAATAATAATAATTTCAACCATTTTACTACTACTAAAGATATTACTAATGATACTTATGTTTATAATAATAATTCTAATATTTATAATTATACTTGTGCTAATATTAATCAATATGATAACGAATTTTATTAGGTTCTTAATAATAATAATCGTAATAATAATAATGATATTAATTCTAAATGATAGTAATAATACAAATACTTAATAATAATACCAATCAATAATAACAATAACAATAACAATCTATAATAATAATAATCGGTATTAGTAATAATAATAATAATAATAAAAATAATAATAATAATAAAAATAATAATAATAATAATAATAATAATAATAATAATAATAATAATAATAATAATAATAATAATAATAATGATGATAATAATAATAATAATGTTACTAATTGTATTAAAAATAATAACAATTCTATTTCTAATATTACTAATAACTTAATAACATATCACAAATGATTTATACCAATAATAATAATACTAATAACAATAATAATCATAATAATAAATATAATGATAAGAATAATGAATAAGTAGATCACTACCTCAATAGATAGGCCATATAAAAAAAACTCGCCCCAGCTCGGGTTCGAACCCGGGACCTCTCGATCAAACCAACACTCCTAAACCAATCGATCTGTTTTGCTTATCTGATTTATTCCCATCTCATTAATATATAACCCGTATATCAAACTGTTCTTCTTCATCTCTTTCTTTCAAAACCCAGTTCGATTAGAAACCATAATAATCATACTTGAGATTTATTTAACAGGTTTAGGTGTTAACATACAACCAGATACAACCGTTTTGGAGAATTAATTCAAGAGAAAAATAACAGATAGTAGTAGCTGTGTTTCGGAAGAAAAAAAAATAATGAACTCGAATCATGATTTTGGAATTGAGACCATTTTAAAAGGAACTCTCTACATGAAGCATATTGGGAATCCTTCCTAGAAACCTCAGGATTCATCAATTTAACCTTAAACACTAAAACGATTACGAATTTTGAAACGAACAAATTGTTTGACTTTTTAAAACGTAACTTTGACTTCAAAATTCACAATCGTTCTGAGGAATTAGAAAATGATCTTTTGCAGAAAGTTTTAATAAATGAAACTTAACAAAACTGCATTGTTACTTTTCGAATTAAGGATCGAATTCGAATTTTTGAGGTTTTGGTCAAGAACAGAGGTATACTCGTCTGTTCTTTGACTTTTCTGTTAATCCTCCCCAAATGAATTTGTTATAATCGATATCTGATAATGAGAGTGTTAAGTTGAGTGGTTTAATCCCCAAACATGATGTAATCGATGGCTTTAATAAAGGATAAGGTATCGGCAGACATATCAGACAAAAGGAAGAAACAGCAAATTAAATAAAAATTAGATAAAGTCAAAACTGTTATATATCTGATTTGTACTAGGAAATCAATTAGCTACAGCTTTGAAAAGGATATGAAACTGATTACGTAATTCTTCCAGTTTTTATATATCTAAACGTGTATAAATTTGTATATATGTATTAATATATCTATAACAGTATTTTATAGATGTATATATATATATATTTATATATGTATCTGTATTTTCATATTTTAGTTATATATATATATATATATATATATATATATATATATATATATTAAATTTTATATACATATATGTAGTTTATATTAGATACAATCTTATCAATAATACAAATATTATTTTTACTATTAATAATAATTCTGAAAGTAATGCTCATATTATTAACATAACATTTATACTTTATATAATATAATATTTTATTGATTATTTATTATTTATACATTTTATATATATAATACAGTACTATAATAATCATATATGTTATATATATCTTCATTTGTAAATTACAATTAATCATTTTATATCTTATTTTACATATTTAATTCTGATGTTTAAATTATATTTTAAAATTTCAAATTATTATATACTCATGTATTAATATATACACATATTTATATATATCCACATATTTACAAGCAATGGTTCGTGAATCATCGGGGACAGTCAGAGGGTAATTGGTTATATGAATATAGTTCCTAAATTTTCGAGACTCGACATTATAGACTTTTCTTATCATATCGAAATCATATAAAGATTAACTTTAAATTTAGTCGGAAATTCCCGGGTCATCATAGTACCTACCCGTTAAAGAAATTTCGTCTCGAAATTTGAGTGAGGTGGTCATGGCTAACAATAAAATATTTTCATGACGAATATGAGTTGATAAATAGAGTTTTATCACTGTTGAGTAATGTTGATAAGATAGTTCGATTACTCGAAGCGTACGAGTGAAGCTATCACAAAAGTGTGAAATGAGAGAAATAAAGTTTCGTCATATCTTTTGACGCAGATAGGGTTGATTTCCGGAGTTTAAGGGATATAGAGGAAATCTTCAAAATCTAAAAGATTTGATTCTTCGGCGAATAAAGAAGTTAAGATCTCTATAATTAAATACGGTGATCTGCCTCGATTACCCTGTCTGATATTTCTATTATAAATTAAACTTTTTCCATTCCATTATTTTCACCATTCCTATACTTTCTTTCTTAGTTCATATATCCAAAAGATTGTGAAAATGCTTAGTCCAGTTCTAATCCTTGATATTTCCTAATTATCATTTCTGTCATCCTTATTTTCAATCTTCTACCAGAAAAATCTGTTTACTTCTACTATTACCTTGGGGTGATACTATTTTTAATTCTACCGTGTCTTTATATTGCTATTCATATTAATATCCACGATTTGTAATTTATGTGTTGTTATTGGGTTTTATATCTTCCCTTATATTTCGGAGTCCCTACTTTCGTCTTCTATAATCATTGTCATTCACAATTAATGTTCTCTTTTATTTGCTGCGATTTATACCCCCTTTCTATTTCGGAGCTTCATGCTTTTGCATTCTTTTCGCAAGTAATGGTCCAGAATTCGTAGGTATGGAGTTTCGAATTATCATAATATACAAGGTAGAAAGGAAAGGTAGTAGCACGATTTGATTTGTCAAATTACCAGAATTCAAAAGGAAAGATAGAACTATCAAGAAAATATATTCTTGATATGTTTATAGATTAGATAGAATGTAAGAGTCGTGTAACATGGCACATGATGACGTTAGGGTCTGTGAATCATCACTTTCCATTTAGAAACTTAGCATGACTTACTGTAATATAATCACATTGATCAAGTGTCATTATATTATACTAACTCGTGCTTCAGCTCCCAACACTACTTCTGAAGTGACCCGTCCTAATCCATCCGGACGAAGTCCATATCGATTATAAACGATTCACAACAGTTGATTACATCGCGAGGTACTTGACCTCTATATGATACATTTTACAAACATTGCATTCGTTTTTGGAAAGACATTCTTTCATTACATCGAAAGTTGACGGCATGCATACCATTTCATAATATATCTAACTATAATTGACTTAATAATAATCTTGATAATCTCGACGACTCGAATGCAACGTCTTTTGAAATATGTCATGAATGACTCCAAGTAATATCTTTAAAATGAGTAATTACACAGCGGAAGACTTCTTTCATACCTGAGAATAAACATGCTTTAAAGTGTCAACCAAAACGTTGGTGAGTTCATTAGTTTACATAAATAATCATTTCATAATTTTAATAGACCACAAGATTTCATATTTCCATTTCTCATAAACATACGTCCCATGCATAGAGACAAAAATATCATTCATATGGATTGAACACCTGGTAACCGACATTCACAATATGCATATAAGAATATCCCCATCATTCCGGGATCCTCCTTCGGACATGATATAAATTTCGAAGTACTAAAGCATCCGGTACTTTGGATGGGGCTTGTTGGGCCCGATAGATCTATCTTTAGGATTCGCGTCAATTAGGGTGTCTGTTCCCTAATTCTTAGATTACCAGACTAAAAAGGGGGCATATTCAGTTTCAATCATTCAACCATAGAACGTAATTTCGATTACTTGTGTCTATTTCGTAAAACAGTTATACAAATTGCGCATGTATTCTCAGCCCAAAAATATAAAGGGTAAAAAGGTAAATGAAACTCACCTAATGTATTTTGTAGTAAAAATACATATGACTATATTGAACAACTGAACAATGCAAGGTTGGCCTCGGATTCACGAACCTATATCATTTGTATATATATTAATACACATAATTGCGATCGAACATATATATTATTATTAGTGATGTAATTCATTTATATAGTAGATTAATAAGTTTTATTATTTATATCTTCATTTTATATATAGATATATTAATATAGTTAAGTTATGTGTATTAAAATATATTTATATATATATAATCTTTATTCCTATGCTTATAACTTTAATAATATTATTAATGCTTTTATTTTCATAATCGTAATTATTCTAATATTAATGATATTACTAATACTAATTCTTATGCTAATGATAATAATAATACTAATGTTTATAAAATGATACAAGTTACTAACATTAATGAAAATAATTTCTATTATTTTTCATAATAATAATAATTTTAATCATAATCATAATAATAATAATAATAATAATAATAATAATAATAATAATAATAATAATAATAATAATACTAAATGTTAATATTTTGTAAAGATAATAATATTAGTAATCATAATATTAGTAGTAATTTACTTTCTTCAACCATAATGATAATAATGATAATAACAATTTTACTTATTGTAGTGATAATAATATTCATAAGATTAGTATTATCCATAATTAACATATCCATAATCTTAATCGTAATAATTAATATTAATAGTAATGATGCAATAATAATGATACAGTTAATAATAATAATGTTAATACTAATGATATTAATAAATGATAATATTTAGTAATAATATAATAATACTAATAAGTAATATTAATAACATAACAATAATAATAATAATAATAATAATAATAATAATAATAATAATAATAGTAATAATACTAATAATAATAATAATAATAATAATAATAATAATAATAATAATAATAATAATAATAATAATAATAATAATAATAATAATAATAAAAGTAGACTACCTCAAACTAAACGCCTTGGATTCATAAAGCTCAGAAGCATTAAAAAGATGTAAACTGCCCGAGACGGGACTCGAACCCGCGACCTGTCACTTAAACACCCACACTACTAACCATTGAGCTGTATGTTACTTCTTGATTTAACTTGAACATTAAATTCTTTTAAGTCTTATAAATCTGTGTTATTACCTATCTCGCAACTTCATCATCATCATTTATTCGTCTTAATTATACATCATTCAAGATTATCATTACTAGCAATAATCTAACTAGTTATTCCAGTCCAACATTAGCCTCCTGGCCCAACAGGGAGTTTAGGTCTCGGCCCAACACTAACTTTTATAGCTAATTAAAAAAATGCCATGGTCTAGATTCGAACCAGTGACCTCTCGAATAAACAACCATCTCCTCAACCACTCGACCATAATTACTTTTCTGATACTATGGCATCCTAAAATCTACATAGCCCGTTTTTACGTTTCTCCTTTTCTCCTTCATCTTCTTCAAAACAAAACCCAAGAATTATTCATCATCATCTAATGACCTCGTGATCATTCGTCTTCATTATCTTTGCATCATAATCCTTTTTATCATCATCTTTATATTATTATGATCAACACACAACATCATCTAACATAATCACAACCATCATCGCCAATTATCATCACCCATCATCATATTCATCTTCATCATCTCGTACAGAATCATCATCATTCATAATCACCATCATCATTGTATCATCACTGTACATCGTCACCTTCATCGTCATTATCATTTCGTGATACCCTAAACATCCTCTTCATCACTATTTAATGATCATCATCATTGCTATCATCCAACAGCCCGTAAACATCATCATCAGTTTTCTTCGTTTCCATCATCATCATGCTTCACCACTTCATCGACATCAAAAGACTGTAGCAGCAGCAGTAGGTTAATGGATGATGGTGGCGGTTCATGGTGGAGGTGGTGGTAGTTTATTGACATAATATGGTGATGGTGGTTGTGGGTTTGAAAATGGTGTGTTGCCGACTGTTTTCAAGTAGAAACCGAAATAAGCTTAAGCACTAGTCATAAAACAATAGCTATACCAATAAGTTGATGGTTTTTGTGATGATGATATGATGGTGGAAAGTTTCGGTCAGAAATGGAAAAGATATAGCGGTTCTATGATGATGGTTGGTTCGGTTTTACTAATCAAAACAGAAATATAGAATGAAAAGAACAAGTAGTGGTGACGTTTGTGATGATCTTGGTGGTGGTGATTTTCGAAGGTGGGAGGTTGAGTGGTTGTCGTCATGGTGGTAATTGGTGGTGACTCGCGGTGGTGGAAGGCCTAGGGTGATGAAGGTTGATCAGGTAAATGATATTATGGATTGAACACCTAATGATACGTATATGATATGTATATAATATATATGTTGAGTGGTTGATAATGGAAGAACAAAAAGGAACACAGTAATACATGTGAATGATTAGTCTTATTTTCATTAATTTCTGCCGACACTCAGCATAGCCATTATTTCGTGTCCACTGCTAAACAGTTAACGTATAAAAGTGTTCCTAAAAATCCCAAACTTTTAGATTAAAAATATTTAATTATTTCACTCAATAACTGTTTAAAACCTGGTCAAAAAGGTTCAATAATCATTTATTTTATGTTCCAATTTATATGTACGGAGTGCTAATATTTAATCTTAAAAGGGTAAAAATATTTTTGACAAATCTAAAATCTTCGTAATTAAATTACAGTTCAACTTTTATTTCAATCCTTCATGGACATGTATAATATTTATATTAAAACTAACAAATCGTCAACCGAGTGCTACTAACGTTTACTAATTAAACTCGGAATCATTTATTTTTAATATATTCTTTTTCTATATATAAAGAGTTTTAAATAGCAAGTTTAACTACTAAAAACAAAAACCATTGAATTTAATATAATTTATATATTTACAAGTAATATTTATATACATATTTATATATATAAATATATATCTATATATTTATAATAATAGTTTTCATTAAATCGCATATTATTTTTCATATTTATTTTCAACAATTAAATCATATATTATTTCAAATAATATTTTCAAATTAATGTATATGTATCTACTAACAAATAGTGGTTCGTGAATCATCGGGAATGGTCAAAGGTCAATTGAATATATGAAACAGTTCAAAAATTTTGAGACTCAACAATACAGACTTTGCTTATCGTGTCGGAATCATATAAGAATTAAGTTTAAATTTGGTCGGAAATTGCCGGGTCGTCACAACTTCAAAATCATTCATAGTTTAAACTCGAAGGTTTACAGAATATAGAAACTAACAGTTTCTTATATGATGTAACACTGATAGTGCGAAGAGATAAATGATTTCAGATAAGAATATCTTCAGATATATCGATGATTTTTAAAATAAAGGTACGATGATATCTTAGAATTTTTGAATCAAGTTGTGATGAAGAAATTCATTCATAATTCAAACTCGAATTTTAAAGAAATTTAGAAACTAAAGTAGTTTCCTTTATGATGTAATATAGATATAAGGAAGAGATAAATAATTTTGGACAAGAATATTTATGAAAATATCCTCAGAAATATCAAAGATATTTATGATGATATTTTGGAATTTCTAAGTTTGAAGGTTGATGAAGAAAATTTGTCCGCAAGAATTTAGAGTCAGGAGTAAGGTATTCGTTAATGACTTCAGTAGATACTGAATTATTTGGATTCTTTGAAGGCAGATTTATTCTTTGTGATTTGTCTACAATCTCCTTCTTGGTTTGCTCAACCGTTTTTCAGTTTCAACTTTTCTGAGCTTTGCCAATCTACTATTCTTTATCATCAAACTTCCGACTGTTAAAGTCGTGTACAGTTTTTGCTGCTGTATTCAGCTTCTTCAGAATTTGAAGTAATGATTTGTAGACTGGGTACTTTTCAGAATTTCAGAATGAAAGATCATAATTCTAAGAGATAAATGTTTTATGTATACATATAACTATTAATGTAGAAATGCTACTAGATTTGAAATACTAATTGCTGATTCTCGGTAATTGGTATGGCAATTCTCGTTACAAGATGTGGATGAGTATATGAATAAGGTTTCAATGAATATAATGATGGAAAGTCCAAATTCATTGAAGTTGCTAGTAAGTTTTACTGCTAATGTGGTGGAATATAAACGGTTTCCCGGTAACGATGACGACAGGCAAACTTATATAACGAGGTTATAATAAGGCTAATTTGAATGGAAGTCGTAGTTGATTTGCTGAAGCTGTGACAAAATTGGCAAATTTGAAAAAGAGTTGCAATGTTATTTTCGGTAATAGCAATGCCAAAGGAGCTAGCACAGACACGTGTTAAACGTTTACTCAGGTTCCAAGTGTTTTCAGGTGCATAACTATATGCATCAATCTCTTCTTCCGCAGATGAAGTGCGGTTGGTTCATCCTATCGATTGAAGTGTTTTCAAGAATTATGAAAGGTTTGAATCGCAGATTGTAATCGTCAAGATACAAATGAGGTTTAAGATGAAATCAAGTGGCAAACTTGAAGAAATGTTTAGTTTCATATGTTATAATCAATATTTTTAATTCATTTTAATTGTTCAATGTTATTAGTCCACAGTCGATAGTCCACAGTTAACAGTCCAATAATTCATATATAGTTTAATATATAATATTCGAATTAATTAATACGTATCATGACCCGTGTACATGTCTCAGACTCGATCACAACTTAAACTATATATATTATTGTAGAATCAACCTCAACCCTGTATAGCTAACTCCAGCATTACTGCATATAGAGAGTCTATGGTTATTCCAAATAATATATATAGATGCGTCGATATGATATGTCAAAACCTTGTATACGTGTCCCGATATTTAAAGTGCGTAAAGTAAATAACAGAAATTAAATGACGATAAATAAAATTGCGAGAATTAAATTGCGATAAATAAATTGCGATAAATAAATTGCAATAAATAAAAGGTAATACGGAATTAACAGTTAGCTAGGAACAGTTAGCTAGGAACAGTTAGCGTGGATTCTTAATAAAATTTCTCATAGTTAATTTGTTTGTTTCTAATAAATTTTATTTTGTTTAATGTTTTCTTCTTTATGCCACTTGTTGGATTCTGATAGGTCAAAATCCAAATATGAAATTGAATGGAAATGGCTATTCTGTAGTGAACGGATACGTATATCGATGGATGTAAGTAGGATGGTAAATGACGGTTGAATCAGATTCGTAGAATGTACAGTATAACTTACTAATGTGAAAACTAAATATTCCTCGGGTATTACCTACCCGTTAAAATATTTTCACCATTAACAGCTTGTACGCAAGAATTTTAATTCCAATCTTTATGAAAACACATATATATTTTCTTCGGATGTAATCATGGATTTAATGAGTTAATATGATATTAATCTCATTTGCTTTTCGGTTTGAGCTAGAATAAGTAATCTCTAAAACTATTAGGAACCACATATTCTTCGCAGAATATTAATGAAGTTATGGATAAATACTTCATCGGTTATTATTGTTGGTACTCCTTGGTATCTATGGTGTGTATGATGTTGATGTTCGTGGGACAGATTGTGATGTTGAGGTGTGAGATGCGGATGTTGTTGTTAGTGGTACTGGTGATGATGCTGTTGCTGAAGCTGGTAAGTTTTGCACCACGTTTTCTAAATTGATTAATCGAGCGCGAAACTCGTTGACTTCTCCTATTATTCCGGAATGATTGTCGGTCGGAACGAGTGGATGAATAAGGTTTAGGATTATGGATAGAATATAATCGTGTCGAGCTACTCTGGAAATGAGGGTGAAAATGGCATTTCGGACTGATTCACCGATAAGTGTTTCAGGTTTTTCGCCAAGAGGTAAATTCAGTTGGTGGAAGGGATCGCCTTCTTCGCGTCTCCATTGGTTAAGTTGACTACGAACCCATCAGATGAATTGGGGATGACTGATTAGTTGATTCATTCTGTTGACGCTGATAGGTGCAACTCCATATCGGAATAGCTGTCGGAATCCGAGGAATTCGAACTGGTTGAGGGATTCATCTCGTACGATCAGATGAAGGATTTTCGATAAGAAATAGATTATAAGATGTAGATTAGTACCCTGCAATACATAATTTACATATGCATATAAAATACCAAAATTCCATAAGTTACGGAGGAATCTACGGAAGCTGTCAGGCAAGGTCTACAGTAACAGATACACTAAGATATGAATTAGCAGATACGGTAAGATATGAATTTTTGTCTATACACTATTCATGCAATCAATGCAATAAGATGTGTCTAGACTAAGAATGATAAGCAGGCAATTTCTGACAAAAATGATAAGCAAAATTTTTGACATGCAGACACGATCGAAGTCCAGGCTCATTAATGCATCTAAGGAACTATCAGTTAGACACACTAATGCAAGACCTGGTTCGCTAAGACCACCGCTCTGATACCAACTTTCATGACCCGTCCTAATCCATCGGGACGAAGTCCATATCGATTATAACGATTCACAATAGTTGATTACATCGCGAGGTACTTGACCTCTATATGATACATTTTACAAACATTGCATTCATTTTTAAAAGACAAACTTTTATTACATCGACAGTTGACGGGCATGAATACCATTTCATAATATATCCAACTATAATTGACTTAATAATATTCTTGATGAACTCAACGACTTGAATGCAACATCTTTTAAAATATGTCATGAATGACTCCAAGTAATATCTCTAATATGAGCAAATGCACAGCGGAAGGTTTCTTTAACACCTGAGAATAAACATGCTTTAAAGTGTCAACCAAAAGGATGGTGAGTTCATTCATTTATCATAAATAATCATTTCATAATTTTAATAGACCACAAGATTTCATATTTCCAATTCTCATAATATACGTCCCATGCATAGAGACAAAAATCATTGATATGGATTGAACACCTGGTAACCGACATTAACAAGATGCATATAGAATATCTCCATCATTCCGGGACACCCATCGAATATGATAATTTCGAAGTACTAAAGCATTCCAAATTCCAGAATGGGGCTTGTTGGGCCCAATAGATCTATCTTTAGGATTCATGTCAATTAGGGGGTCTGTTCCCTAATTCTTAGGCTACCAAGCTAAAATGGGCATATTCGGCTTCGATCATTCAACCATATAATGTAGTTTCGATTACTTGTGTCTATTTCGTAAAATATTTATAAAAATTGCGCATGTATTCTCAGTCTCAAAAATATATATTGCAAAAGCATTTTAAAAGGGAGTAATGAAACTCACCTAATGTATTTTGTAGTAAAAATACATACGACTATATTGAACAATGTAGGGTTGGCATCGGATTCACGAACCTATATCATTTGTATATTTATTAATATACATAATGGTAATCGAACAAATATATTTATAAGTATACTAGTTATATACTTTTTATATTAGTTGTATATATATATATATATATATATATATATATATATATATATATATATATATATATGTGTGTGTGTGTGTGTGTTTCATATATTCACTTTGTATATGAAAATATTAATTCTGTTATGTTATATGTATTAAATATATATATATATATATATATATATATATATATATATATATATATATATATATATATATATATATATATATATATATATATATATATATATATATATATATATATATATATATATATATATATCGTTTGTTTGTTAAAATATAGTTATCATAATAATACTAATATAATATTAATAATGGTAAAAATGATAATAATATAATAGTTAATATTACTAATAGAGATAATAATGTTAATAATCTTAGTGATAAATGTAATGGTATAATAATAACTATAAAAATATTAATATTTATTGTTAAAGATAGTCTTAATACTAAATCTAATATTAATGATAATTATAATAGTTTTTAATAAAATAAAAAAAAATTAGTAATGAGGGTACTAATCATTTTTGATAATAATACATAATACTTAGTAATAATAATAATTTCAACCATTTTACTACTACTAAAGATATTACTAATAATACTTATGTTTATAATAATAATTCTAATATTTATAATGATACTTGTGCTAATATTAATCAATATGATAACGAATTTTATTAGGTTCTTAATAATAATAATCGTAATAATAATAATGATATTAATTCTAAATGATAGTAATAATACAAATGCTTAATAATAATATCAATCAATAATAACAATAATAACAATAACAATAACAATCTATAATAATAATAATCGGTATTAGTAATAATAATAATAATAATAATAATAATAATAATAATAATAATAATAATAATAATAATAATAATAATAATAATGATGATGATATTACTAATTGTATTAATAATAATGACAATTCTATTTCTAATATTACTAATAACTTAATAAAATATCACAAATGATTTATACCAACAATAATAATACTAATAACAATAATAATCATAATAATAAATATAATGATAAGAATAATGAATAAGTAGATCACTACCTCAATAGATAGGCCTTATAAAAAAAACTCGCCCCAGCTCGGGTTCGAACCCGGGACCTCTCGATCAAACCAACACTCCTAAACCAATCGATCTATTTTGCTTATCTGATTTATTCCCATCTCATTAATATATAACCCGTATATCAAACTGTTCTTCTTCATCTCTTTCTTTCAAAACCCAGTTCGATCAGAAACCATAATAATCATACTTGTGATTTATTTAACAGGTTTAGGTGTTAACATACAACCAGATACAACTGTTTTGGAGAATTAATTCAAGAGAAAAATAACAGATAGTAGTAGCTGTGTTTCGGAAGAAAAAAAAATAATGAACTCGAATCATGATTTTGGAATTGAGACCATTTTAAAAGGAACTCTCTACATGAAGCATATTGGGAATCCTTCCTAGAAACCTCAGGATTCATCAATTTAACCTTAAACACTAAAACGATTACGAATTTTGAAACGAACAAATTGTTTGACTTTTTAAAACGTAACTTTGACTTCAAAATTCACAATCGTTCTGAGGAATTAGAAAATGATCTTTTGCAGAAAGTTTTAATAAATGAAACTTAACAAAACTTCATTGTTACTTTTCGAATTAAGGATCGAATTCGAATTTTTGAGGTTTTGGTCAAGAACAGAGGTATACTCGTCTGTTCTTTGACTTTTCTGTTAATCCTCCCCAAATGAATTTTTTATAATCGATATCTGATAATGAGAGTGTTAAGTTGAGTGGTTTAATCCCCAAACATGATGTAATCGATGGCTTTAATAAAGGATAAGGTATCGGCAGACATATCAGACAAACGGAAGAAACAGCAAATTAAATAAAAATTAGATAAAGTCAAAACTGTTATATATCTGATTTGTACTAGGAAATTAATTAGATACAGCTTTGAAAAGGATATGAAACTGATTACGTAATTCTTCCAGTTTTTATATATCTAAACGTGAATAAATTTGTATATGTATTAATATATATGTAACAGTATTTTATTGATGTATATATATATTTATATATGTATCTGTATTTTCATATTTTAGTTATATATATATATACGTATACATATCTAATTTCCTTATTTTTGATATTTAACTATTATAATTATATTAATACTATTAATAATACAAATAATTATATTATTACTAATAATATTATTGATAAAGACTATTAATAATAAATGATAATATGATAATATTAATACCATGATGATAATTTTAATAATTTTAATTACTAGTAATGGTTATGATAATAATATTTCTATTAGTTACAATGGTATTAATATTGTTAATGATAATAATAGTATTAATAATAATATCATCACTTATATATATATATATATATATATATATATATATATATATATATATATATATATATATATATATATATTAAATTTTATATGTAGTTTATATTAGATACAATCTTATCAATAATACAAATATTATTTTTACTATTAATAATAATTCTGAAAGTAATGCTCATATTATTAACATAACATTTATACTTTATATAATATAATATCTTTATTGATTATTTATTATTTATACATTTTATATATATAATACAGTACTATAATAATCATATATGTTATATATAACTTCATTTGTAAATTACACTTAATCATTTTATATCTTATTTTACATATTTAATTCTGATGTTTAAATTATATTTTAAAATTTCAAATTATTATATACTCATTATTAATATATATACACATATTTATATATATCCACATATTTACAAGCAATGGTTCGTGAATCATCGGGGACAGTCAGAGGGTAATTGGTTATATGAATATAGTTCCAAAATTTTCGAGACTCAACATTATAGACTTTTCTTATCGTATCGAAATCATATAAAGATTAAGTTTAAATTTAGTCGGAAATTCCCGGGTCATCACAGTACCTACCCGTTAAAGAAATTTCGTCCCGAAATTTGAGTGAGGTGGTCATGGCTAACAATAAAATGTTTTCATGACGAATATGAGTTGATAAATAGAGTTTTATTACTGTTGAGTAATGTGGATAAGATAGTTCGATTACTCGAAGCGTACGAGTGAAGCTATCACAAAAGTGTGAAATGAGAGAAATAAAGTTTCGTCATATCTTTTGATGCAGATAGGGTTGATTTCCGGAGTTTAAGGGATTTAGAGGAAATCTTCAAAATCTAAAAGATTTGATTCTTCGGCGAATAAAGAAGTTAAGATCTCTATAATTAAATACGGTGATCTGCCTCGATTACCCTGTCTGATATTTCCATTATAAATTAAACTTTTTCCATTCCATTATTTTCACCATTCCTATACTTTCTTTCTTAGTTCATACATCCAAAAGATTGTGAAAATGCTTAGTCCAGTTCTAATCCTTGATATTTCCTAATTATCATTTCTGTCATCCTTCTTTTCAATCTTCCACCAGAAAAATCTGTTTACTTCTACTATTACCTTGGGGTGATACTATTTTTAATTCTACCGTGTCTTTATATTGCTATTCGTATTAATATCCACGATTTGTAATTTCTGTGTTGTTATTGGTTTTTATATCTTCCCTTATATTTCGGAGTCCCTACTTCCGTCTTCTATAATCATTGTCATTCACAATTAATGTTCTCTCTTATTTGCTGCGATTTATACCCCCTTTCTATTTCGGAGCTTCATGATTTTGCTTTCTTTTCGCAAGTAATGGTCCAGAATTCGTAGGTATGGAGTTTCGAATTATCATAATATACAAGGTAGAAAGGAAAGGTAGTAGCACGATTTGATTTGTCAAATTACCAAAATTCAAAAGGAAATATAGAACTATCAATAAAATATATTCTTGATATGTTTATAGATTAGATAGAATGTAAGAGTCGTGTAACATGGCACATGATGACGTTAGGGTCTGTGAATCATCACGTTCCATTTAGAAACTTAGCATGACTTACTGTAATATAATCACATTGATCAAGTGTCATTATATTATACTAACTCATGCTTCAGCTCCCAACACTACTTCAAAATCATTCATAGTTTAAACTCGAAGGTTTACAGAATATAGAAACTAACAGTTTCTTATATGATGTAACACTGATAGTGCGAAGAGATAAATAATTTCAGATAAGAATATCTTCAGATATATCGATGATTTTTAAATAAAGGTACGATGATATCTTAGAATTTTTTAATCAAGTTGTGATGAAGAAATTCATTCATAATTCAAACTCAAATTTTAAAGAAATTTAGAAACTAAATTAGTTTCCTTTATGATCTAATATAGATATCAGGAAGAGATAAATAATTTTGGACAAGAATATTTATGAAAATATCCTCAGAAATATCAAAGATATTTATGATGATATTTTGGAATTTCTAAGTTTGAAGGTTGATGAAGAAAATTTATCCGCAAGAATTTAGAGTCAGGAGTAAGGTATTCGTTAATGACTTCAGTAGATACTGAATCATTTGGATTCTTTGAAGGCAGATTTATTCTTTGTGATTTGTCTACAATCTCCTTCTTGGTTTGCTCAATCCGTTTTCCAGTTTCAACTTTTCTGAGCTTTGCCAATCTACTATTCTTTATCATCAAACTTCCGACTGTTAAATTCGTGTACAATTTTTGCTGCTGTATTCAGCTTCTTCAGAATTTGAAGTATTGATTTGTAGACTGGGTGCTTTTCAGAATTTCAGAATGAAAGATCATAATTCTAAGAGATAAATGTTATATGTATACATATAACTATTAATGTAGAAATGCTACTAGATTTGAAATATTGATTGCTGATTCTCGGTAATTGGTATGGCAATTCTCGTTACAAGATGTGGATGAGTATATGAATAAGGTTTCAATGAATATAATGATGGAAAGTCCAAATTCATTGAAGTTGCTAGTAAGTTTTACTGCTAATGTGGTGGAATATAAACGGTTCCCCGGTAACGATGACGACAGGCAAACTTATATGACGAGGTTATAATAAGGCTAATTTGAATGGAAGTCGTAGTTGATTTGCTGAAGCTGTGACAAAATTGGCAAATTTGAAAAAGAGTTGCAATGTTATTTTCGGTAATAGCAATGCCAAAGGAGCTAGCACAGACACGTGTTAAACGTTTACTCAGGTTCCGAGTGTTTTCAGGTGCATAACTATATACATCAATCTCTTCTTCCGTAGATGAAGTGCAGTTGGTTCATCCTATCGATTGAAGTGTTTTCAAGAATTATGAAAGGTTTGAATCGCAGATTGTAATCGTTAAGATACAAATGAGGTTTAAGATGAAATCAAGTGGCAAACTTGAAGAAATGTTTAGTTTCATATGTTATAATCAATATTTTTAATTCATTTTAATTGTCCAATGTTATTAGTCCACAGTCGATAGTCCACAGTTAACAGTCCAATAATTCATATATAGTTTAATATATAATATTCGAATTAATTAATACGTATCGTGACCCGTGTACATGTCTCAGACTCGATCACAACTCAAACTATATATATTATTGTAGAATCAACATCAACCCTGTATAGCTAACTCCAGCATTACTGCATATAGAGTGTCTATGGTTATTCTAAATAATATATATAGATGCGTTGATATGATATGTCAAAACCTTGTATACGTGTCCCGATATTTAAAGTGGTTAAAGTAAATAACAGAAATTAAATGACGATAAATAAAATTGCGATAAATAAATTGCGATAAATAAATTGCGATAAATAAAAGGTAATACGGAATTAACAGTTAGCTAGGAACAGTTAGCTAGGAACAGTTAGCGTGGATTTTTAACAAAATTTCTCATAGTTAATTTGTTTGTTTCTAACAAATTTTATTTTGTTTAATGTTTTCTTCTTTATGCCACTTGTTGGATTCTGATAGGTCAAAATCCAAATATGAAATTGAATGGAAATGGTTATTCTGTGGTGAACGGATACGTATATCGATGGATGTAAGTAGGATAGTAAATGACGGTTGAATCAGATTCGTAGAATGTACAGTATAACTTACTAATGTGAAAACTAAATATTCCTCGGGTATTTCCTACCCGTTAAAATATTTTCACCATTAACAGCTTGTACGCAAGAATTTTTAATTACAATCTTTATGAAAACACATATATATTTTCTTCGGATGTAATCATGGATTTAATGAGTTAATATGATATTAATCTCATTTGCTTTTCGGTTTGAGCTAGAATAAGTAATCTCTAAAACTATTAGGAACCACATATTCTTCGCAGAATATTAATGAAGTTATGGATCAATACTTCATCGATTATTATTGTTGGTACTCCTTGGTATCTATGGTGTGTATGATGTTGATGTTCGTGGGACAGATTGTGATGTTGAGGTGTGAGATGCGGATGTTGTTGTTAGTGGTACTGGTGATGATGCTGTTGCTGAAGCTGGTAAGTTTTGCACCACGTTTTCTAAATTGATTAATCAAGCGCGAAGCTCGTTGACTTCTCATATTATTCCGGAATGATTGTTTGTCGAAACGAGTGGATGAATAAGGTTTAGGATTGTGGATAGAATATAATCGTGTCGAGCTACTCTGGAAATGAGGGTGAAAATGGCATTTCGGACTGATTCACCGATAAGTGTTTCAGGTTTTTTGCCAAGAGGTAAATTCGGTTGATGGAAGGGATCGCCTTCTTCGCGTCTCCATTGGTAAAGTCGACTACGAACCCATCAGATGAATTGGGGATGACTGATTGGTTAATTCATTCTGTTGACGCTGATAGGTGCAACTCCATATCGGAATAGCTGTCGGAATCCGAGGAATTCGAACTGGTTGAGGGATTCATCTCGTACGATCAGATGAAGGATTTTCGATAAGAAATAGATTATAGGATGTAGATTAGTACCCTGCAATACATAATTTACATATGCATATAAAATACGAAAATTCCATAAGTTACGGAGGAATCTACGGAAGCTGTCAAGCAAGGTCTACAGTAACAGATACGCTAAGATATGAATTAGCAGATACGGTAAGATATGAATTTTTGTCTATACACTATTCATGCAATCAATTCAATAAGATGTGTCTAGACTAAGAATGATAAGCAGGCAATTTCCGACAAAAATGATAAGCAAAATTTTTAACATGCATACACGGTCGAAGTCCAGACTCATTAATGCATCTAAGGAACTATCAGTTAGACACACTAATGCAAGACCTGGTTCGCTAAGACCACCGCTCCGATACCAACTTTCATGACCCGTCCATATCGATTATAACGATTCACAATAGTTGATTACATCGCGAGGTACTTGACCTCCATATGATACATTTTACAAACATTGCATTCGTTTTTAAAAGACAAACTTTTATTACATCGACAGTTGACGGGCATGCACACCATTTCATAATATATCCAACTATAATTAACTTAATAATATTCTTGATGAACTCAACGACTCGAATGTAACGTCTTTTGAAATATGTCATGAATGACTCCAAGTAATATCTCTAATATGAGCAAATGCACAGCGGAAGGTTTCTTTAACACCTGAGAATAAACATGCTTTAAAGTGTCAACCAAAATGTTGGTGAGTTCATTAGTTTATCATAAATAATCATTTCATAATTTTAATAGACCACAAGATTTCATATTTCCAATTCTCATAATATACGTCCCATGCATAGAGACAAAAATCATTCATATGGATTGAACACCTGGTAACCGACATTAACAAGATGCATATAGAATATCCCCACCATTCCGGGACACCCATTGGACATGATAATTTCGAAGTACTAAAGCATTCCAAATTCTAGAATGGGGCTTGTTGGGCCCAATAGATCTATCTTTAGGATTCGCGTCAATTAGGGGGGTCTGTTCCCTAATTCTTAGGCTACCAAGCTAAAAGGGGCATATTCGGCTTCGATCATTCAACCATATAATGTAGTTTCGATTACTTGTGTCTATTTCGTAAAATATTTATAAAAATTGCGCATGTATTCTCAGTCCCAAAAATATATATTGCAAAAGCATTTAAAAAGGGAGTAATGAAACTCACCTAATGTATTTTGTAGTAAAAATACATACGACTATATTGAACAATGTAGGGTTGGCCTCGGATTCACGAACCTATATCATTTGTATATTTATTAATATACATAATGGTAATCGAACAAATATATTTATAAGTATATTAGTTATATACTTTTTATATTAGTTGTATATATATATATATATATATATATATATATATATATATATATATATATATATATATATATATATATATATATATATATATATATATGTTTCATATATTCACTTTGTATATGAAAATATTAATTCTGTTATGTTATATGTATTAAATATATATATATATATATATATATATATATATATATATATATATATATATATATATATATATATATATATATATATCGTTTGTTTGTTAAAATATAGTTATCATAATAATACTAATATAATATTAATAATGGTAAAAATGATAATAATATAATAGTTAATATTACTAATAGAGATAATAATGTTAATAATCTTAGTGATAAATGTAATGGTATAATAATAACTATAAAAATATTAATCTTTATTGTTAAAGATAGTCTTAATACTAAATATTATATTAATGATAATTATAATAGTTTTTAATAAAATAAAATAAAAATTAGTAATGAGGGTACTAATCATTTTTGATAATAATACATAATACTTAGTAATAATAATAATTTCAACCATTTTACTACTACTAAAGATATTACTAATAATACTTATGTTTATAATAATAATTCTAATATTTATAATGATACTTGTGCTAATATTAATCAATATGATAACGAATTTTATTAGGTTCTTAATAATAATAATCGTAATAATAATAATGATATTAATATTAATTCTAAATGATAGTAATAATACAAATACTTAATAATAATATCAATCAATAATAATAATAATAATAACAATAACAATAACAATAACAATCTATAATAATAATAATAATCGGTATTAGTAATAATAATAATAATAATAATAATAATAATAATAATAATAATAATAATAATAATAATGATATTACTAATTGTATTAATAATAATAACAATTCTATTTCTAATATTACTAATAACTTAATAACATATCACAAATGATCTATACCAACAATAATAATACTAATAACAATAATAATCATAATAATAAATATAATGATAAGAATAATGAATAAGTAGATCACTACCTCAATAGATAGGCCTTATAAAAAAAACTCGCCCCAGCTCGGGTCGAACCCGGGACCTCTCGATCAAACCACCACTCCTAAACCAATCGATCTGTTTTGCTTATCTAATTTATTCCCATCTCATTAATATATAACCCGTACATCAAACTGTTCTTCTTCATCTCTTTCTTTCAAAACCCAATTCGATCAGAAACCATAATAATCATACTTGTGATTTATTTAACAGGTTTAGGTGTTAACATACAACCAGATACAACCGTTTTGGAAAATTAATTCAAGAGAAAAATAACAGATAGTAGTAGCTGTGTTTCAGAAGAAAAAAAATATAATGAACTCGAATCATGATTTTGGAATTGAGACCATTTTAAAAGGAACTCTCGACATGAAGCATATTGGGAATCCTTCCTAGAAACCTCAGGATTCGTCAATTTAACCTTAAACACTAAAACGATTACGAATTTTGAAACGAACAAATTGTTTGACTTTTTTAAAACGTAACTTTGACTTCAAAATTCACAATCGTTCTGAGGAATTAGAAAATGATCTTTTGCAGAAAGTTTTAATAAATGAAACTTAACAAAACTGCATTGTTACTTTTCAAATTAAGGATCGAATTCGAATTTTTGAGGGTTTGGTCAAGAACAGAGGTATACTCGTCTGTTCTTTGACTTTTCTGTTAATCCTCCCCAAATGAATTTGTTATAATCGATATCTGATAATGAGAGTGTTAAGTTGAGTGGTTTAATCCCCAAACATAATGTAATCGATGGCTTTAATAAAGGATAAGGTATCGGCAGACATATCAGACAAAAGGAAGAAACAGCAAATTAAATAAAAATTAGATAAAGTCAAAACTGTTATATATCTGATTTGTACTAGGAAATCAATTAGCTACAGCTTTGAAAAGGATATGAAACTGATTACGTAATTCTTCCAGTTTTTATATATCTAAACGTGTATAAATTTGTATATGTATTAATATATCTGTAACAGTATTTTATAGATGTATATATATATTTATATATGTATCTATATTTTCATATTTTAGTTATATATATATCTGTATACGTATACATATCTAATTTCCTTATTTTTGATATTTAACTATAATAATTATATTAATACTATTAATAATACAAATAGTTATATTATTACTAATAATATTATTGATAAAGACTATTAATAATAAATGATAATATGATAATATTAATACCATGATGATAATTTTAATAATTTTAATTACTAGTAATGGTTATGATAATAATATTTCTATTAGTTACAATGGTATTAATATTCTTAATGATAATAATAGCATTAATAATAATATCATCACTTATATATATATATATATATATATATATATATATATATATATATATATATATATATATATATATATATATATATATATATATATATATATATATTTATATATTAAATTTTATATACATATATGTAGTTTATATTAGATACAATCTTATCAATAATACAAATATTATTTTTACTATTAATAATAATTATGAAAGTAATGCTCATATTATTAACATAACATTTATACTTTATATAATATAATATCTTTATTGATTATTTATTATTTATACATTTTATAAATATAATACAGTACTATAATAATCATATATGTTATATATAACTTCATTTGTAAATTACACTTAATCATTTTATATCTTATTTTACATATTTAATTCTGATGTTTAAATTATATTTTAAAATTTCAAATTATTATATACTCATGTATTAATATATATACACATATTTATATATATCCACATATTTACAAGCAATGGTTCGTGAATCATCGGGGACAGTCAGAGGGTAATTGGTTATATGAATATAGTTCCAAAATTTTCGAGACTCAACATTATAGACTTTTCTTATCATATCGAAATCATATAAAGATTAAGTTTAAATTTAGTCGGAAATTCCCGGGTCATCACAGTATATAGATTTAGCGAGATAGAATATAGATTGAGTTCTTATTTATAATCAAATTAGGTACCTACTTCTCATGCGCACATATAACAGCTCATTCGCACTACTAAAAGGTTGCCGACACCTCTTTTCTTATATTACACATACGTAGATTTATATAATATTTAATATATATTATATTTAATCTTTAGAATTAATTAAATATTATATTATATTTACGTGCGTAGTAAAAATGTAATTTTTGTTCAAATGACTCGTACGTTGTCACTCGACTCATGTACCACTTTCGGTTTTTCGAGCGCACTTTCGTACGTTTAGAAAACTAGCCTTTTACGTTACGCGACGTGTACCTTTAATAATAATTTGACTTTCTCATCAATAAATTACCTTATAAAAAATGTAACGTATATAATTAAGTGCTGTGGTCATTTGCTTCTATAAATCAGTGGCTCGTTGTTCGTCAAAATATATTATTTTAAATCAGGACGTTTTATGACTAAATTAAAATATATATATATATATATATTTTTATTTAAAATTGTAAATTTGTACATAATATATGTTTGAAATATTTATCTAATGATACAATATTTAGTCTTTCAAAACCAATTATTTTTCAAAGTTCGTTTTAAAAAAACGTTCAGAAAAATATTATAACTCGTAACATTTTCATTAAAAACTTAATTAAATACAATTCATTTATGTATTAACTTTTTAAATATCAATCGCATCACTAAGCGAACGTTACTATCGTGTACTAAACTAATTTAAAAACATATATATTTAATGAACACGTTTTAATGTACGTTGCAAGTTATTCATATATCTAACAACTAATATTCCAACCTATGTTATTTAAACATATATATTAATAAACTAATTCTATTATGTCGAAAAAACATTTTTACTTAAGAGAGTAAAATAATAAATAAATCATAACAGGTTCAAGTTATTAACTACAGTTTATTCATGGGTTGTAGGATTAGATCAAATGGATAAATGTACGTATAAAAAAATCATCTTAACATGACAGATGGTTTTATCTTATTAAAAGTCACGAGACAATTATTGTAAAGCATAAATTGAAAATCAGACGGGAATCTCCACTAACCCTTGTCTAGTTCCCGTTAATTGACACTTTTGTTCTTTCTAATAAATCACCTTACCAATTTTTCCGAATACCGTTAAAAAGGAAAGGTTTGCTAAATCAAAAGTGGACCTCTCAACAGAGACTCTTAAACATACACCGTACCAGATAAATTAATCATTTGATATAATCTTCTAATTCCATCGATAAACATATTGAAACAAATACGTTCATGTAAAGTATTATACGTTTAATACTTGCTAACATTTTCAAGTTATAATATATACATATATACATATATAATCATATCCGTTCCTATAATGGTTCGTGAATCTTTGGAATTTAGTCGAGGTTAAATGAATGTATGAACACAGTTTAAAATTCTTGAGATTCAACTTACAAACTTTACGTATCATGTCGGGAATATATAAAGATTAAAGTTTAAATTTGGTCGGAAATTTCCGAGTTGTCACAGTACCTACCCGTTAAAGAAATTTCATCCCGAAATTTGATTGGGATGGTCATGGCAGACAATAAGTATGTTTTCATGATGCATATAAGCTGAAGATTGGGGTTTTATCATCATTGAGTAATATGGATAAAATCATTTGATTTTGTGAAGAGTACGAGTGAAGCTATCACCAAAAGAGTGAAATGAATAGGTATAGATTCATCATGTCTTTTGACGTAGTTAGAATTGATTTTCAAGTTCAAGAGATTTTGGAGAAAATTTTAATAATATGATTTGATTAAGGAAATTAGGATCCGTTTTAAATGCGATCATCCATTTTTATTGCTATGTCGGATATTTTACTATAAATCCATTCCCTTCGTTTCCTTACAACTCACACCTTCTCTTCTTTCTCCCTCAGCTCATACTTTAAAGTATTTGCCAATATGCTCCATCCAGTTCTGATTCTTGATATACTCCTTACCTTCATATCTGTCATTCTTCATTTTCATCTGTCACCGGAAGAATCTATTTACTTTTACTATACTCTTGGGTTTATAGTGTTTTTAGTTCTCCCGTGTCTTTATATTGCTATTTGCATCGATATATATGGTTTATAATTTCTGGGTGGTTGTTGGATTTTATATCTTCTCTTATATTTTGATGTCTCTACTTCTGTCTCCCTTAATCATTGTCATCTCCGGTTAATGCTCTCTTTTATGTGCTGCGATTTATATCCTAATTTCTATTTCGAAATTTTGTCCTTTCGTTTCTTCTTCTTGCGATTAAGCACCACTTGTAATAGTCCCGAATTCGTAGATATGAATTTCGGAATGAACATTGTTAATGTTCTAGGAAGGAAATTGTAATGGCACGATCTTGACTTGTCAAATTACCAGAATACCTTGGAAAAAGCCGAATCATCAAGAAATATTTTCTTGATATTTTAAATATTAAATAGAATACAATAGTCGTGTGACATAGCACATGATGACGTTATGATCTGTGAATCATCACGTTCCATTTAGAAACTCAGCATGAATTACTGTAATATAATCACGTTGATCAAGTGTCATTATATTATACTAACTCATGCTTCAGCTCCCAACACTACTTCAAAAATATTCCTATTTTAAACTCGAATGTTTCAGAATTTAGAAAATAAAATACTTTCTTTTATGATGCAATACAGATAGTGCAAAAAGATAAATGATTTCAAATAAGAATAATTATGGAAATATCTTCAGAAATATGGAGGATATTTATAATGAAAGATACGATGATATCTTAGAATTTCTAATATCAGAGGATGATAAAGAATATTATCTGTAGAGGTTTAGTGTCAGCAGCAAGGTATTCGTCAATGACTTCAGCAGACACTGAATCATTTGGATTCTTTGAAGGCAGGTTCAGTCTTTGTGATTTGTCCACAACCTCCTTCATACTTTGCTCAATCCGTTTTCCAGTTCCAAAACTTCATTTTTTCTGAGCTTTGCCAATACACTAATCTTTATCATCAAACTTTTTACTGCTAAGGTCTTTTATAGTTTTTGTCGCTTTATCAGCATTTCGAGAACTAGTTCGCGGTTCAGAGTGTTTTTCAGAAACTTCGCATTCAACGTATGTAAGTCTTTGAGATAGACGTTATATGTATAACTGTTGGCGTCAACATGCTGCGAGATTTCAAAATACTGATTGCTAATTCCCAATGATTCGTATGGCAATTCTCGTTACAAGAGGCAGATGAGTAAATGATGGGGTTTTGATAAATATAATGACTTTTCGGAAAATCTCAGATCATTACGGTTGCTGATAAGTTTACTGCTAATGTGGCGAGATATGAAAGGTTCCCCGGTAACAATGGCGAAAGGGCAACATATATATCAAGATTATGATAAGGCTACTCCGAATGAAAAATCGAAGTTGTCTTGCTGGAGCTGTGATAGAATTTGCTACTTTGCAAAGGAATTTCAAAGTTATTTTTGCTAATAAATGCCAAAGGATCTGACACAGATATGTGTTGAATTATGACTTTGACTTCGAGAGCTTTTTCTAAGTACATAACTGTGGGTAATATGTGGTTGGATCATCATCTCGATTGTTCATTATTTGAAGTGTCTTTAGAAATTTTCGAAGGGTTTGAACACGGATTGTAATCGTTAATATACATTTGATGTTCTAACACAGTTTTGAAGTCAAAGTATAGCTTTGAAAGATGTAGGAATCTAAAAGTGATGGTACCGGTTATATTTCGTATTGAATTCTGAGGTTTCAAAATCAGAATATGTAATTGAGTTTGAATGAGTATGGTTGTTTTGATATGAAAGAATGTATATTATTGTGAAAGTAGAAAGTATGGTTGATAATTTGCTTAATCAGATTCGAAGAATGTTGAAATTTCCCGTTCATATTGATTATAAACGTTCCATATTAATTGATTTCATTGCGAGGTTTTGACCTCTATATGAGACGTTTTTCAAAGACTGCATTCATTTTTAAAACAACCATAACTTTTATTTTATCAATAAAGGTTTTAAAAATATTACGTGGATTATCAAATAATGATAATCTAAAATATACTGTTTACACACGACCATTACATAATGGTTTACAATAGAAATATATTACATCGACATATGTTTCTTGAATGCAGTTTTTACACAATATCATACAAACATGGACTCCAAATCTTGTCCTTATTTTAGTATGCAACAACGGAAGCTCTTAATATTCACCTGAGAATAAACATGCTTTAAACGTCAACAAAAATGTTGGTGAGTTATAGGTTTAACCTATATATATCAAATCGTAACAATAGACCACAAGATTTCATATTTCAATACACATCCCATACATAGAGATAAAAATCATTCATATGGTGAACACCTGGTAACCGACATTAACAAGATGGATATATAAGAATATCCCCATTATTCCGGGACACCCTTCGGATATGATATAAATTTCGAAGTACTAAAGCATCCGGTACTTTGGATGGGGTTTGTTAGGCCCAATAAATCTATCTTTAGGATTCGCGTCAATTAGGGTGTCTGTTCCCTAATTCTTAGATTACCAGACTTAATAAAAAGGGACATATTCGATTTCGATAATTCAACCATAGAATGTAGTTTCACGTACTTGTGTCTATTTTGTAAATCATTTATAAAACCTGCATGTATTCTCATCCCAAAAATATTAGATTTTAAAAGTGGGACTATAACTCACTTTCACAGATATTTCCTTCCTCGAAAATAAGACTTGTCCACGGATCGATTCATGAACCTATATAAATATGTACATATATATCAAAGTATGATCAAAATATAATTACAACCATTTTTATTATGTTTTAAAGATTTGAGTGTATTAAGTCAGCTGTCCTCGTTAGTAACCTATAACTTGTTGTCCACAGTTAGGTGTACAGAAATAAATCGATATATATTATCTTGAATCAATCCACGACCCAGTGTATACACGTCTCAGGCTAGATCACAACTCAAAGTATATATATTTTAGAAATCAACCTCAACCCTGTATAGCTAACTCCAACATTACTGCATATAGAGTGTCTATGGTTGTTCCAAATAATATATACATGGGTCGATATGATATGTCAAAACATTTGCATACGTGTCTATGGTATCCTAAGATTACATAATATATTAGAATACATGTATAATACAATATAAGTTATCTAGGATATGATTTGTATAGATTTGTTAAACATTTCCCGTAGCTAAAAAGATCAAAAATATCCAATCTTGTTTTACCCATAACTTCTTCATTTTAAATCCGTTTTGAGTGAATCAAATTGCTATGGTTTCATATTGAAATCTAATTTAGGAATCCAAACAGAAAAAGTATAGGTTTATAGTCAGAAATTTAAGTTACATGTCAATTACTAAAGAGGTAGTCATTTCCGTCGAAAGAACGACATCTTGTTGACCATTTTGAAAAAACATACTTTCACTTTGAGTTTAACCAAGATTTTTGGATATAGTTTCATGTTCATATGAAAAATCATTTTTTCAGAAGAACAACTTTTAAATCAAAGTTTATCATAGTTTTTAATTATCCAAACCAAAACAACCCCCGGTTTCACTACGACTGCGTATATCCGATTTTATGGTGTTCATCGTGTTTCCAGGTTTTAAATCATTAAGTTAGCATATCATATAGATATAGAACATGTGTTTAGTTGATTTTAAAAGTCAAGTTAGAAGGATTAACTTTTGTTTGCGAACAAGTTTAGAATTAACTAAACTATGTTCTAGTGATTACAAGTTTAAATCTTCGAATAAGATAGCTTTATATGTATGAATCGAATGATGTTATGAACATCATTACTACCTCAAGTTTTCTGGATAAAACTACTGGAAATGAGAAAAATGGATCTAGCTTCAAAGGATCCTTGGATGGCTTGAAAGTTCTTGAAGCAGAATCATGACACGAAAACAGTTCAAGTAAGATTTTCACTCGAAATAAGATTGTTATAGTTGTAGAAATTGAATCAAAGTTTGAATATGAATATTACCTTGAATTAAAAAGATAACCTACTATAAAAAACAAAGGTTCCTTGATCTTATTTGATTACTTGGAATGGATTAGAAAGCTTGGAAGTAAACTTGCAAACTTGGTAGTATTCTTGATTTTTATGAAACTATACTTATGGAATTTATGAAGAACACTTAGAACTTGAAGATGGAACTTGAGAGAGATCAATTAGATGAATAAAATTGAATAATGAAAGTGTTTGTAGGTGTTTTTGGTCGTTGGTATATGGATTAGATATAAAGGATATGTAATTTTGTTTTCATGTAAATAAGTCATGAATGATTACTAATATTTTTGTAATTTTATGAGATATTTCATGCTAGTTGCCAAATGATGGTTCCCAAATGTGTTAGGTAACTCACATGGGCTGCTAAGAGCTGATAATTGGAGTGTATATACCAATAGTACATACATCTAAAAGCTGTGTATTGTACGAGTACGAATACGGGTGCAAACGAGTAGATTTGTTGATGAAACTGAACGAGGATGTAATTGTAAGCATTTGTGTTAAGTAGAAGTACTTTGATATGTGTCTTGAAGTCTTTCAAAAGTGTAAGAATACATATTAAAACACAACATGTATATACATTCTAATGGAGTCGTTAAGTCTTCGTTAGTCGTTACATGTAAGTGTTGTTTTGAAACCTTTAAGTTAACGATCTCAATTAATGTTGTTAACCCAATGTTTATTATATCAAATGAGATGTTAAATTATTATATTATCATGATATTATGATGTATGAATATCTTTAATATGATATATACATTAAAATATCGTTACAACGATAATCGTTACATATAAGTCTCGTTTCGTAATTCTTGAGTTAGTAGTCTTGTTTTTACATATGTAGTTCAATGTTAACACACTTAATGATATATTTAAATATCATTTTATCATGTTAAATATAGTGTATCAATATCTTAATATGATACATATGTATTTAGTTGACGTTATCATAACGATAATCGTTATATATATCATTTCGAGTTTCTTAACTTAGTAATCTCATTTCTTATGTATATCACACATTGTTAATATATTTAGTGAGATACTTACTCATCATAATCTTATGTCAACCATATATATTTGTCTATATATACCACAACATGTAGTTTTTACAATTTTGTAACGTTCGTGAATCGCCGGTCAACTTGGGTGATCAATTGTCTATATGAAACTTATTTCATTTAATCAAGTCTTAACAAGTTTGATTTCTTAACACGTTGAAAACATTTAGTCATGTAAATATCAATCTCAATTAATATATATAAACATGGAAAAGTTCGGGTCACTACAGTACCTACCCGTTAAATAAATTTCGTCCCGAAATTTTAAGCTGTTGAAGGTGTTGACGAATCTTCTGGAAATAGATGCGGGTATTTCTTCTTCATCTGATCTTCACGCTCCCAGGTGAACTCGGGTCCTCTACAAGTATTTCATCGAACCTTAACAATCGGTATCTTGTTTTGCTTAAGTCTCTTAACCTCACGATCCATTATTTCGACGGGTTCTTCAATGAATTGAAGTTTTTCATTGATTTGGATTTCGTCCAACGGAATAGTGAGATCTTCTTTAGGAAAACATTTCTTCAAATTCGAGACGTGGAAAGTGTTATATACAGCCGCGAGTTATTGAGGTAGCTTCGATTGGTAAGCTACTGGTCCGACACGATCTATAATCTTGAATGGTCCAATGTACCTTGGATTTAGTTTCCCCCGTTTACCAAATCGAACAACGCCTTTCCAAGGTGAAACCTTAAGCATGACCATTTCTCCAATTTCAAACTCTATATCTTTTCTTTTACTGTCCGCGTAGCTCTTTTGTCGACTCTGGGTGGTTTTCAATCGTTGTTGAATTTGGATGATTTTCTCGGTAGTTTCTTGTATTATCTCCGGACCCGTAATCTGTCTATCCCCCACTTCATTCCAACAAATCAGAGACCTGCACTTTCTACCATAAAGTGCCTCAAACGGCGCCATCTCAATACTAGAATGATAACTGTTGTTGTAGGAAAATTCTGCTAACGGTAGGTGTCGATTCCAACTATTTCCGAAATCAATAACACATGCTCGTAGCATGTCTTCAAGCGTTTGTATCGTCCTTTTGCTCTGCCCATCAGTTTGTGGATGATAGGCAGTACTCATGTCTAGACGAGTCCCCAATGCTTGTTGCAACGTCTGCCAGAACCTTGAAACAAATCTACCATCCCTATCAGAGATAATAGAGACGGGTATTCCATGTCTGGAGACAACCTCCTTCAAATACAATCGCGCCAACTTCTCCATTTTTTCATCTTCTCTCATTGGCAGAAAGTGTGCTGACTTGGTGAGACGATCAACTATTACCCAAATAATATCATAACCACTTGCAGTCCTTGGCAATTTAGTAATGAAATCAATAGTAATGTTTTCCCATTTCCATTCCGGGATTTCAGGTTGTTGTAGTAGACCTGATGGTTTCTGATGTTCAGCTTTGACCTTAGAACACGTCAAACATTCTCCTACATATTTAGCAATATCGGCTTTCATACCTAGCCACCAAAAGTGTTTCTTGAGATCTTTATACATCTTCCCCGCTCCGGGATGTATTGAATATCTGGTTTTATGTGCTTCTTTAAGTACCATTTCTCTCACATCTCCAAACCTTGGTACCCAAATTCTATCAGCCCTATATCGGGTTCCGTCTTCCCGAATATTAAGATGTTTCTCTGATTTTGGGTATCTCATTCTTCAACTTTCCTTCTTATACAACCCCCTGTTGCGCCTCCTTTATTTGAGTAGTAAGGTTAGTACGAATAATTATATTCATAGCTTTTACCTGTATAGGTTCTCTGTCCTTTCTACTCAAAGCGTCGGCTACCACATTCGCCTTCCCCGGGTGGTATCGAATCTCAAAATCATAGTCATTCAACAGTTCAATCCACCTGCGTTGTCTCATATTCAGTTGCTTCTGATTAAATATATGTTGGAGACTTTTGTGGTCGGTATATATAATACTTTTGACCCCATATAAATAATGCCTCAAAGTCTTTAATGCAAAAACAACAGCACCCAATTCCAAATCGTGAGTTGTATAATTTTGCTCGTGAATCTTCAATTGTCTAGACACATAAGCAATCACCTTCGTTCGTTGCATTAATACACAACCGAGACCTTGCTTTGATGCGTCACAATAAATCACAAAATCATCATTCCCTTCAGGCAATGACAATATAGGTGCCGTAGTTAGCTTTTTCTTCAATAACTGAAACGCCTTCTCTTGTTCATCCTTCCATTCAAATTTGTTCCCTTTATGCGTTAATGTAGTCAAGGGTTTTGCTATTTTGGAGAAATCTTGGATGAATCTTCTGTAGTAACCAGCCAATCCAAAAAATTGACGTATATGCTTCGGAGTTTTTGGGGTTTCTCACTTTTCAACGGTTTCGATCTTTGCCGGGTCCACCTAGATACCTTCTTTGTTCACTATGTGACCGAGAAATTGAACTTCTTCCAACCAAAATGCACACTTTGAAAACTTAGCGTACAGTTTTTATTTCCTCAATACTTCTAGCACTTTTCTCAAATGTTCTTCGTGCTCTTGATCATTCTTTGAGTAAATAAGTATGTCATCAATGAAAACAATGACAAACTTGTCAAGATATGGCACACACACTCGGTTCATATAGTCCATGAACACAGCTGGTGTGTTAGTCAATCCAAACGGCATAACCATAAAATCCTAATGACCATAACGCGTCCTAAAAGCAGTTTTTGGAATATCATCCTCCTTTACTCGCATTTGATGATATCCAGAACGTAAATCGATTTTCGAATAAACCGACGAGCCTTGTAGTTGATCAAATAAGTCGTCAATTCTTGGCAGTGGATAACGGTTTTTGATGGTAAGTTTATTCAACTCTCTGTAGTCAATACACAACCTAAATGTACCATCCTTCTTCTTGACAAACAAAACAGGAGCTCCCCATGGTGATGTGCTTGGTCGAATGAAACCACGTTCTAATAGTTCTTGCAGTTGGCTTTGCAGTTCTTTCATCTCGCTGGGTGCGAGTCTGTAAGGAGCACGAGCTATTGGTGCAGCTCCTGGTACAAGATCTATTTGAAATTCAACAGATCGATGTGGAGGTAGTCCCGGTAATTCTTTCGGAAATACATCGGGAAATTCTTTTGCAACGGGAACATCATTGATGCTCTTTTCTTCAGTTTGTACTTTCTCGACGTGTGCTAGAACAGCATAGCAACCTTTTCTTATTAGTTTTTGTGCCTTCAAATTACTAATAAGATGTAGCTTCGTGTTGCCCTTTTCTCCGTACACCATTAAGGGTTCTCCTTCTTCTCGTACAATGCGAATTGCATTTTTGTAACATACGATCTCTGCTTTCATCTCCTTCAGCCAGTCTATGCCAACTATTACATCAAAACTCCCTAACTCTACTGGTATCAAATCAATCTTAAATATTTCGCTACCCAGTTTAATTTCTCGATTCCGGCATATATAATCTGCTGAAATTAATTTACCGTTTGCTAATTCGAGTAAAAATTTACTATCCAACGGCGTCAATGGACAACTTAATTTAGCACAAAAATCTCTACTCATATAGCTTCTATCCGCACCCGAATCAAATAAAACGTAAGCAGGTTTATTGTCAATAAGAAACGTACCCGTAATAAGCTCCGGGTCTTCCTGTGCCTCTGCCGCATTAATATTGAAAACTCTTCCGCAGCCTTGTCCATTCGTGTTCTCCTGGTTCGGGCAATTTCTAATAATGTGGCCCGGTTTTCCACATTTATAACAAACTACATTGGCATAACCTGCTCCGACACTACTTGCTCCGTCATTACTCGTTCCGACACCATTTGTTCCTTTCGTTCTGTTAACCCCTGGTCCGTAGACCTCACACTTCGCCGCGCTATGACCATTTCTTTTACACTTGTTGCAAAATTTGGTGCAGAACCCCGAGTGATACTTTTCACACCTTTGGCATAGCTGCTTCTGATTGTTGTTGTTGTTGCAGTTGTTATTGTTGTTGGGATAATTGTTGTAGTTGTTGTTGTTGTTGTTTTGTCGTTTGTTGTAGTTGCGATTGATGTTGCGATTGTTGGGATAGTTGTTGTTGTTTTGGTGACTCTTATCACCGTTTTCCTCCCACTTTCTTTTGACTAACTTCACGTTGGCCTCTTCGGCTGCCTGTTCTTTAATTCTTCCCTCAATCTGGTTCACTAGTTTGTGAGCCATTCTACATGCCTTTTGTATGGAGGCAGGCTCGTGTGAACTTATATCTTCTTGGATTCTCTCCTGTAACCCTTTCACAAACGCGTCGATCTTCTCTTCCTCATCTTCGAACGCTCTCGGACACAATAGGCACAATTCTGTGAATCGTCTTTCATACGAAGTAATATCGAATCCCTGTGTTCGTAACCCTCTAAGTTCTGACTTGAGCTTATTGACCTCGGTTCTGGGACGGTACTTCTCGTTCATCAAGTGCTTGAATGCTGACCACGGTAGCGCATAAGTAGCATCTTGTCCCACTTGCTCTAGATAGGTATTCCACTGTGTTAACGCAATACCTGTGAAGGTATGCGTAGCGTACTTCACTTTGTCTCCTTCAGCACACTTACTTATGGCAAACACCGATTCAACTTTCTCGGTCCACCGTTTCAATCCGATTGGTCCTTCGGTCCCATCAAATTCTGAAGGTTTGCAGGCAGTGAATTCCTTGTAGGAGCATCCTACACGATTTCTTGCGCCGTTAGCTGTATTGCTAGATTCAGAGTTATTGTTGGTATGTAGCGCGGCCTGTACTGTGGCTATGTTTGAAGCAAGAAAGGCACGAAATTCCTCTTCGCTCATATTCAAGGTGTGTCGAGTAGTCGGTGTCATTTCCTTCAAAATAGTCAAATGAAACAATTTAATCATACAGAATATTAAGAGTAGTCAATAGTATCTCGTAGCATAATATGAACTCATTTATAAAAGCTTTTTCTTCATATTAGCGTTTTATAAGTTTAAATTCGGGTACTACCTACCCGTTAAGTTCATACTTAGTAGCTAATATACAATTCAACTACTACAATTCCATATGAAAAACTGATTATAATAATATATCACATACAAATATTCTTCAAACTTACAACTTCGCTACATTACATATAACATGAAATATAGTACACTATGATACAGGACAGTTTTGAAGATAAATCTAGTTAATACGCAAGTTGTTCAGCAAAGGAAATAAAGACACGTAATATATAAGTCCAGAAACAAGTCATGCATTCTGGTTTTACTAAGACGACTTCCCATCCTTGGTCTTGTGGAAAATAACCGTTATGACCATTAGCTAGGCAGCATGTTGTAATTTCGTCAAAAGGATGAGGGTTTCGTAATGTCCAACAGCCCCGTAATAATCTAAAAACCTTGTTTCTCACCCCAACTACTGAATCCGTCACTTGTGGGAAAGTTTTATTTAAAAGCTGCAATCCGATGTTCTTTTTCTCACTTTGGTAAGAAGCGAACATCACTAACCCGTAAGCATAATATGCTTCTTTATGTTGCATGTTAGAAGCTCTTTCTAATTCATGAAATCCTATGTTGGGATATGTTGAGTCAAAATAGGTTCTTAACCCGTAGCGTAAAATTGCATTTGGGTTCCCCGCATTTAATGCTTTAAAGAAAACACGGCGTAACTTAAAGTCTCCCCAATGTGATATACCCCACCTATCAAAGGAAAGCCTTTTATAAACTAAGGCATTTCTGAAAAGTCTTTCAAATGTTTGACAAGTTATTTTCGCCATAACTAAATGTGCTGATGAATTCTGACCGACTCTAGACAAGATTTCCTCAATCATATTCTCTGGTAGGTCTTCTAAAATATTCGGTTGTCTACCCTTAACTTCTATTTTGTTTTTATACTGTAAAATAGACAAGGATTAGTTTCATAATAACAAACAATACAAGCAATTTTTACATAGAACATAAAAGTACAAGCACACTACAATACATTTAATACACAATATGCTCACACCCCTCTAATCTGAATCACTGGTTTCTTCTTCTTCGGACTTGGTTCTTTTTTCTAATCTTCTAGGGATATATGATGTTCCTCTAATACGATTCGTCATTTTCCACATTGGTTTAGAAAAACCTGGTGGTTTAGAGGTTCCCGGGTTATTGTCACGATATTGAAAATACGGGTGTTGACGGTACATATAAAGTTCATCGGGGTCGGAATCAGATTTCTCTATTTTGATGCCTTTTCCCTTATTATTTTCTTTTGCCTCATTAAATTGGGTCGGGGTAATTTCTATAACATCATCGGAATCCTCATCAGGATCCGATTCATCAGAAAATTGGTAATTTACCCAATATTTTGCTTCCTTAGCGGAAAACATCATTGACCATTATTAACTTTGGTCCATTGGTTGAGGATTTTCTTTTATTTGACCGGTTTTCTGTGGTTCCTACTATTCCCCCCTCCGGAACCTCTTCTTCTTCCGGTTCCTCTTCTACTGGTTCATCTTCTTCCGGTTCCTCTTCTTCCGGTTCCGTTTACTCTTCTTCCGGTTCTTCGGGAACTTGTGAATCTTGCCAATATATATTCGACTCTTCGTTATTATTAGGTGAGTCAATGGGATTTGTGCTAGAGGTAGACATCTATCACACAATATCAAACATGTTAAGAGATTAATATATCACATAATATTTACATGTTAATAATATATAGTTTCCAACAAAAATGTTAAGCAATCATTTTTAAAGAAAACACGGTCGAAGTCCAGACTCACTAATGCATCCTAACAAACTCGATAAGACACACTAATGCAAATTTTTCTGGTTCTCTAAGACCAACGCTCGGATACCAACTGAAATGTCCCGTTCATATTGATTATAAACGTTCCATATTAATTGATTTCGTTGCGAGGTTTTGACCTCTATATGAGACATTTTTCAAAGACTGCATTCATTTTTAAAACAACCATAACTTTTATTTTATCAATAAAGGTTTTAAAACATTACGTAGATTATCAAATAACGATAATCTAAAATATACTGTTTACACACAACCATTACATAATAGTTTACAATAGAAATATATTACATCGACATATGTTTCTTGAATGCAGTTTTTACACAATATCATACAAACATGGACTCCAAATCTTGTCCTTATTTTAGTATGCAACAACGGAAGCTCTTAATATTCACCTGAGAATAAACATGCTTTAAACGTCAACAAAAATGTTGGTGAGTTATAGGTTTAACCTATATATATCAAATCGTAACAATAGTCCACAAGATTTCATATTTCAATACACATCCCATACATAGAGATAAAAATCATTCATATGGTGAACACCTGGTAACCGACATTAACAAGATGCATATATAAGAATATCCCCATCATTCTGGGACACCCTTCGGATATGATATAAATTTCAAAGTACTAAAGGATCTGGTACTTTGGATGGGGTTTGTTAGGCCCAATAGATCTATCTTTAAGATTCGCGTCAATTAGGGTGTCTGTTCCCTAATTCTTAGATTACCAGACTTAATAAAAAGGGGCATATTCGATTTCGATAATTCAACCATAGAATGTAGTTTCACGTACTTGTGTCTATTTTATAAATCATTTATAAAACCTGCATGTATTCTCATCCCAAAAATATTAGATTTTAAAAGTGGGACTATAACTCACTTTCACAGATATTTCCTTCCTCGAAAATAAAACTTGGCCACGGATCGATTCACGAACCTATATAAATATGTACATATATATCAAAGTATGATCAAAATATAATTACAACCATTTTTATTATGTTTTAAAGATTTGAGTGTATTAAGTCAGCTGTCCTCGTTAGTAACCTACAACTAGTTGTCCACAGTTAGATGTACAGAAATAAATTGATATATATTATCTTGAATCAATCCACGACCCAGTGTATACATGTCTCAGGCTAGATCACAACTCAAAGTATATATATTTTTAGAATCAACCTCAACCCTGTATAGCTAACTCCAACATTACTGCATATAGAGTGTCTATGGTTGTTCCAAATAATATATATACATGGGTCGATATGATATGTCAAAACATTTGCATACGTGTCTATGGTATCCCAAGATTACATAATATATTAGAATACATGTATAATACAATATAAGTTAATTAGGATATGATTTGTATAGATTTGTTAAACATTTCCCGTAGCTAAAAAGATCAAAAATATTCAATCATGTTTTACCCATAACTTCTTCATTTTAAATTCGTTTTGAGTGAATCAAATTGCTATGGTTTCATATTGAACTCTAATTTAAGCATCCAAATAGAAAAAATATAGGTTTATAGTCAGAAATTTAAGTTACATGTCAATTACTAAAGAGGTAGTCATTTCCGTCGAAAGAACGACATCTTGATGACCTTTTTGAAAAACATACTTTCACTTTGAGTTTAACCAAGATTTTTGGATATAGTTTCATGTTCATATGAAAAATCATTTTCCCAGAAGAACAACTTTTAAATCAAAGTTTATCATAGTTTTTAATTATCCAAACCAAAACAGCCCCCGGTTTCACTACGACGGCGTATATCCGATTTTATGGTGTTCATCGTGTTTTCAGGTTTTAAATCATTAAGTTAGCATATCATATAGATATAGAACATGTGTTTAGTTGATTTTAAAAGTCAAGTTAGAAGGATTAACTTTTGTTTGCGAACAAGTTTAGAATTAACTAAACTATGTTCTAGTGATTACAAGTTTAAACCTTCGAATAAGATAGCTTTATATGTATGAATCGAATGATGTTATGAATATCATTACTACCTCAAGTTTTCTGGATAAAACTACTAGAAATTAGGAAAATGGATCTAGCTTCAAAGGATCCTTGGATGGCTTGAAAGTTCTTGAAGCAGAATCATGACACGAAAACAGTTCAAGTAAGATTTTCACTCGAAATAAGATTGTTATAGTTGTAGAAATTGAATCAAAGTTTGAATATGAATATTACCTTGAATTAGAAAGATAACCTACTATAAAAAACAAAGGTTCCTTGATCTTAGATGATTACTTGGAATGGATTAGAAAGCTTGGAAGTAAACTTGCAAACTTGGTAGTATTCTTGATTTTTATGAAACTATACTTATGGAATTTATGAAGAACACTTAGAACTTGAAGATAGAACTTGAGAGAGATCAATTAGATGAAGAAAATTGAAGAATGAAAGTGTTTTTAGGTGTTTTTGGTCGTTGGTATATGGATTAGATATAAAGGATATGTAATTTTGTTTTCATGTAAATAAGTCATGAATGATTACTAATATTTTTGTAATTTTATGAGATATTTCATGCTAGTTGCCAAATGATGGTTCCCACATGTGTTAGGTGACTCACATGCGCTGCTAAGAGCTGATCATTGGAGTGTATATACCAATAGTACATACATCTAAAAGCTGTGTATTGTACGAGTATGAATACGGGTGCATACGAGTAGAATTGTTGATGAAACTGAACGAGGATGTAATTGTAAGCATTTTTGTTAAGTAGAAGTACTTTGATATGTGTCTTGAAGTCTTTCGAAAGTGTAAGAATACATATCAAAACACAACATGTATATACATTCTAATGGAGTCGTTAAGTCTTCGTTAGTCGTTACATGTAAGTGTTGTTTTGAAACCTTTAAGTTAACGATCTCAATTAATGTTGTTAACCCAATGTTTATTATATCAAATGAGATGTTAAATTATTATATTATCATGATATTACGATGTATGAATATCTTTTAATATGATATAAACATTAAAATATCGTTACAACGATAATCGTTACATATAAGTCTCGTTTCGTAATTCTTGAGTTAGTAGTCTTGTTTTTACATATGTAGTTCATTGTTAATACACTTAATGATATATTTAAATATCATTTTATCATGTTAAATATAGTATATCAATATCTTAATATGATACATATGTATTTAGTTGACGTTATCATAACGATAATCGTTATATATATCATTTCGAGTTTCTTAACTTAGTAATCTCATTTCTTATGTATATCACACATTGTTAATATATTTAGTGAGATACTTACTCATAATAATCTTATGTCAACCATATATATTTGTCTATATATACCACAACATGTAGTTTTTACAATTTTGTAACGTTCGTGAATCGCCGGTCAACTTGGGTAATCAATTGTCTATATGAAACTTATTTCATTTAATCAAGTCTTAACAGGTTTGATTGCTTAACACGTTGGAAACATTTAGTCATGTAAATATTAATCTCAATTAATATATATAAACATGGAAAAGTTCGGGTCACTACAAATGTAACATATTAATTGTGAATATATATATATATATATATATATATATATATATATATATATATATATATATATATATCTCGGGTATTACCTACCCGTTAAAAAAAATTTCACAATTAATATTTTTGTACATAAAAATTTTATTACAGTCTTTATGAAAATATATATGTATATATTCTCCTCATATGTAACATAGATTTTAATGAGTTAGTACTAAATTAAACTCATTCGATTTACGGTTGGAACTAGAATTGAATAATCCCTTGAAGGCTTTAGAGATTACATAAGTATTTCTTCAATAATATTGGAATTATGAATCAATACTTCGTTATTTGTTGAGGCGTGATGTTGGTTTTCGTTAAATTCTTGTGAACTTCGCAAAGTACGAATGATGTTATCTGAAAAGTTACATCGATGATGAAAGTGTAAAATTAAATATATACTTGATTTATTATGAATTGGAATTTGTTGAATTGAGACAGAGATTGTAGTTAACGATGGTTAAGTTGTGGGCGAAGGACGTACATTATTGCATATTTGTAATATGAATTAACCGAGTAGTTAAGATTCACACACAATAGCTTAGCACGGAAAGATTTATTTTTATTTCAAAATATATATATATATATATATATATATATATATATATATATATATATATATATATATATAAAATATACGTATAATTTCCTCAAAGGTAATGAGTTAATTCTCCATAACTCGTTGATACAATATATGCGTTATTGATTCGTAATGATGTCCACAGTGATTCTTGAACTGACGGAGTTTGTGATGTTATAGGTGTTGTTGATTTTGATGTTGACTGTACTGACGATGCTGGTGACGCTGACGGTACTGTTGATGCTGTTGGTAAAACAAGTTTAGCTTGTTAATCACACACCATTTTTGTCAGGGTTTCTACTCTTCCTTCTATCATTTTGGTTCGCTTAACTGATTTATGGTTAGGGCTAGATTAGATAATCTCTAAGACTTTAGAGATTACATAATCACCGCGGAATGTTTCTCCAATGAAGTTATGAATAAATATTTCGTTTAGTTATTGTTGTTGGTACTCCTTGGTATCTATGGTGCATATGACATTGATGCTTGAGGTACAGATTGTGATGTTGCGGTGTGAGATGAGGATGTTGTTGTTGATGGTGGTGATGGTACTGTTGGTGTTGCTGATGGTAGTACTGTTTATGCTGCTGGTGCTGCTGCTGGTGTTGGTAACCTTTGCACCATATTCTCCAGAGCCACTACCCGAGCGCGAAGCTCGTTGACTTCTTCTATTACACCGGGGTGATTGTCGGTTCGGACGAGCGGATAAATAAAACCTAGAATTTGATTTTGTATGTAATCGTGACGAGATACTCTGGAAATGAGAGAGAAAATGGTGTCTCGAACAGGTTCGCCGGTAAGTGCTTCAGGTTCTTCGCCAAGAGGGCAATGTGGTGGATGGAAAGGATCGCCTTTTTCTTGTTTCCAATGATTGAGGAGGCTACGAACCCATCCCTAATTCATCCAGAATGGGTGATGACTGATTGGTTGATCCATTCCGGTCACACTGCTTTCGGAGCTTGAGTGAGATTCCATTTCGGAATCCGAGTGACTTGTACTGATGACAAATTCTATTTCGTACGATTGGATAAAGGATTTTTCGATATAAAATGATTTTCCGGCTATCGGGTGGTATTCTATTTACATAGGATATCTATATATATAGATCAAAAGATTTCATAGATTACGGAGGAGTTTGCGGGATATGTCAGGCAAAGTTTAAAGTAACAGATACGATAAGATATGATTTAGCAGATACGCTAAGATATGAATTTTGTCTATACACTACTCATGCAATTAATGTAGCAAGACGTGTCTAGACTAATAATGATAAACAGGTAATTTCCTAAGGATGATAAGCAGATGATTTTCGACTAGAAATGATAAGCAAAACTTTTGACATGCAGACACGGTTGAAGTCCAGACTCACTAATGCATCCTAACGACTTATCAGTTAGACACACTAATGCAGACCTGGTTCGCTAATACCACTGCTCTGATACCAACTGAAAGGACCCGTTCATATACATTATAAACGATTCTCAATAGTTGATTACATCGCGAGGTATTTGACCTCTATATGTTACATTTTTCAAACATTGCATTCGTTTTTTAAAAGATAAACTTTCTTTACATCGAAAATTGACAGGCATGCATACCATTTCATAATATCCAACTATAAATGACCTAATCTGTCATTTACTTAATAATAATCTCTATTGAACTCAACGACTTGAATGCAATGTCTTTTGAAATATGCCATGAATGACTCCAAGTAATATCTTTAAAATGAGTAAATGCACAGCGGAAGATTTCTTTAACACCTGAGAATAAACATGCTTTAAAGTGTCAACCAAAAGGTTGGTGAGTTTATTAGTTTATCATAAACGTTCATTTTCATCATTTTAATAGACCACAAGATTTTCATTTCCATTTCTCATAAGTATACGTCCCATGCATAGAGACAAAAATCATTCATATGGATTGAACACCTGGTAACCGACATTAACAAGATGCATATAAAATATCCCCATCATTCCGGGACACCCATCAGACATGATAATTTCGAAGTACTAAAGCATTCCAAATTACAGAATGGGGCTTGTTGGGCCCGATAGATCTATCTTTAGGATTCGCGTCAATTTGGGGGTCTGTTCCCAAATTCTTAGGCTACCAAGCTAAAAGGGGCATATTCGGCTTCGATCATTCAACCATATAATGTAGTTTCGATTACTTGTGTCTATTTCGTAAAACAGTTATACAAGTTGCGCATGTATTCTCAGCCCAAAAAATATAAAGGGTAAAAAGGCAAATGAAACTCACCTATTGTATTTCGTAGTAAAAATACATATAACGTCATTGAACAAGTGCAAGGTTGGCCTCGGATTCACGAACCTATATTAATTTTATATATATATATATATATATATATATATATATATATTTATGTTGGTCAATATTTGTCTAACAATTTAGGTCAGGTCATAGTGTACCATAATCCTAATGCTCGAGACTAATATGCAAAAGTCAACAAAAATCAATTTGACTCAAAAATGATCTCCAAAATTTATACATGATTATTATATAGTTTAAATGTCATCGTTTTATATTTTTAAATATTTTTAACAGATTTTATTAGAGTAAATAATATAATTCATTTGTTAATAAATAAAATTTTATATAGAAATATACCCTTATATATCTTAAGTAATAAAATTTATAAAGTTCATTTAATATCATAAAATATTATGATAGGTTTTATTAAGGTAACTATATTATTTGTATTACATATTTATTGGATAAAATAACATTGATAATAATAATAATAAGTAAAAGTTGTATTATTTTGTAATAATAATTATTATTATTCTCCTAATAAAGATATCAATATTTATATTTACTAAAAAAAATGATATTATGATTAAATGATAATTCTAATTATGATAACTTTGATATTTACGATACTTTTTAATATTAAATTTAAAATAATAATTCTATTTAAAATGATAATAATAATGATATTTTATAATAACAATGACATTTTTATTAAAATGATATTTTTTGTTAAAATGATAGTTTTAATACTAACGATACTTTTAATAATAATAGTAATGATAAAAATAATAAGAACGATAATTTTATCTAAATCAATAACTTACAATATTTTAATTTCATCATGATACTCATACTCATTATTTCCTAATCGATTCGTTTAATAGCTTTTAATCGTCTTTTATATCGCGTTCATGTTACTGGTAGTAATCATAATAATATAGGTGTTACTAATATTAGTTTTTAATTATAATAATACCAATGATAATAAATATTATGATAATATTAATGATAATACTAATTATAACTTTAACAATAATAACGATATTAATAATAATAAAAATAACAATTTTTAATGTTAATACTTTTTATTGTTAACGATAATAATAATAATAATAATAATAATAATAATAATAATAATAATAATTAGATAAAAACTAGAACGACGATAATAACGACGATAATAATAATAATTTTAATAATAATACAAAAATTCAATTGACTATAACTTCTAATCCGTTTTTCGAAACCATTCGATATCTAAATGAAAAGTTCTTAATTTTTCATTAGTTTTCCAACGACATGCATATCTTATACCTTATCTCAATCGCATAGGTAACTAATTCAAGATTCAACATAACCTATCTAAGGGCAATATCAAAAGTACAAGCATGCATATACTCGAGCACTAGTCAGGGATACACTATTAGTATGTAAAAATTTATTTACGAGTACTCACGTATCAATATTGAGATTCAATATTGCAGGAAAGGTACGTAGATGCAACGAAGACGATAACTACCAAATTGACCTCACGAGCATACCCATGAACCATACCCATCACCTCCATAGCTATAACCCATAATTTCCTTAGCCCTATCCTACTCGCAAAACTCGTCTTGAAATAACCCCTTCATGACCTCGTCGTAATATTTTATGTATAATTTTTAATAATAATAATAATACTAATATTAATATAATAAGATTAATAATAATAATCTTTAATAATAATAATAAGATTACTAAAATAAACAAATTAGTACAGAGTATATAGATTTAGCGAGATAGAATATAGATTGAGTTCTTATTTATAATCAAATTAGGTACCTACTTCTCATGCGCACATATAACAGCTCATTCGCACTACTAAAAGGTTGCCGACACCTCTTTTCTTATATTACACATACGTAGATTTATATAATATTTAATATATATTATATTTAATCTTTAGAATTAATTAAATATTATATTATATTTACGTGCATAGTAAAAATGTAATTTTTGTTCAAATGACTCGTACGTTGTCACTCGACTCATGTACTACTTTTTGTTTTTCGAGCGCACTTTCGTACGTTTAGAAAACTAGCCTTTTACCTTACGCGACGTGTACCTTTAATAATAATTTGACTTTCTCATCAATAAATTACCTTATAAAAAATGTAACTTATATAATAGAGTATTGTGGTCATTTGCTTCTATAAATCAGTGGCTCGTTGTTTGTTAAAATATATTATTTTAAATCAGGATGTTTTATGAATAAATTAAAATATATATATATTTTTATTTAAAATTGTAAATTTGTACATAATATATGTTTGAAATATTTATCTAATGAAACAATATTTAGTCTTTCAAAACCAATTATTTTTCAAAGTTCGTTTTAAAAAAACGTTCAGAAAAATATTATAACTCGTAACGTTTTCATTAAAAACTTAATTAAATACAATTCATTTATGTATTAACTTTTTAAATATCAATCACATCACTAAGCGAATGTTACTATCGTGTACTAAACTAATTTAAAAACATATATATTTAATGAACACGTTTTAATGTACGTTGCAAGTTATTCATATATCTAATAACTAATATTCCAACCTATGTTATTTAAACATATATATTAATAAACCAGTTCTATTATGTCGAAAAAACGTTTTTACTTAAGAGAGTAAAATAATAAATAAATCATAACAGGTTCTATTTATTAACTACAGTTTATTCATGGGTTGTAGGATTAGATCAAATGAATAAATGTACGTATAAAAAAAATCATCTTAACATGACAGATGGTTTTATCTTATTAAAAGTCACGAGACAATTATTGTAAAGCATAAATTGAAAATCAGACGGGAATCTCCACTAACCCTTGTCTAGTTCCCATTAATTGACACTTTTATTCTTTCTAATAAATCACCTTACCAATTTTTCCGAATACCGTTAAAATGAAAGGTTTGCTAAATCAAAAGTGGACCTCTCAACAGAGACTCTTAATCATACACCGTACCAGATAAATTAATAATTTGATATAATCTTCTAATTCCATCGATAAACATATTGAAACAAATACGTTCATGTAAAGTATTATACGTTTAATACTTGCTAACGTTTTCGAGTTATAATATATACATATATACATATATAATCATATCTGTTCCTATAATGGTTCGTGAATCTTTGGAATTTGGTCGAGGTTAAATGAATGTATGAACACAGTTTAAAATTCTTGAGATTCAACTTACAAACTTTGCGTATCATGTCGGGAATATATAAAGATTAAAGTTTAAATTTGGTCAGAAATTTCCGGGTTGTCACATGTATAGGGTTCAAGAAAAATCGAAATGACCCGATTCTTGAGTCTAAATTCAATAGCTTTCCGATGTCTACAATCCTATTAGCCCAGGTATTTAATTACACCTTGTTAATCGTGTCAAAACGTACTTTTTCAGCCTATCCCGAAAGATACCTTATTTTAATCCTAACTTTTGACCCGTTCGCCCAATTTACGCAATAACCATATGAAAATTGAAGTACTTTTCGAGAGTAATTCATCTAACAACTTATCATAAGCTCATAATCTAGAAATCAATTTGAATGGCATTTTTCATCTGTTTAAAACTTTGATCAACAAAAGTTGGGTCTAATAATCAATTAAGCATAACGGGAGTTTTAAAAATCCAATTCACATGATATCCGAGTCTATCTTGAGTGTTTTTCACTTATCTTTTCAACCATGTAACATACATAAACCAATTCATCACCAATCAATACCAGTTTTCAGATTAATGCATAAAACACAACGATAATTCAACTGATCATAACTTGAGCTATACATAACGAAAACATGCGATTCAAAAGAGCAAACTTATTAATTTTTCACAAGGTTTTCATTTATAAACATTTCATAAACTGAAAATATCATGTTTATATCAGTAGCATATTAATCAAAAACGTGATCATTCATAAAAACTAGTTAAAACTTCAATTAAGCATAACATGAGAATACGGTAACGAAAATTCGAAATTCCAAAGCCCAAACTTATTAGTTTTTTAAGAGGATTCTGATTATCTCATAATATTATACATTCAACAAGTTCAAGTTTCTGACCTCACACAAAACAAATTCGTGATTCATCAAAAAGTCATCAAACGATCAAATTAACGAATACTATCATGCATACATACAAGAACTTGAGCACTAGACACTATATCTACCCTAAAATGTAAAAAAAAAAAACATGAAAACCCAAAAATTAGAGTTTTTGAAACTTATCCTAATCAAGAAATTGTTGGTATAGATGTGTAGAGCTTTTGGAGAGGAGTCCGAATATGTAAACGATTTTATGATCAAGTGATTTCTTGAAGGTGTTCTTGAGGAAAGAAGATCGATGATGATGATGATGATGATGAATAGTGGGTTTTCTTAAGGAATAGAAAAGAAGTACGTATGTGTGTTTGATGAACTGAATTAGGTTTAGAGATAGATATGTCACGGGTATATATCTATCTCAATAATAGATATCACGGATGTAATAATTAATAAACACGGGTATAGAATGTGTAGTCATGGGTAAATAGATATATCACGGGTCTAATAATTAAATAAACACGGGTTATAAATTTTAGTAGTCACGAGTTTAATAGTAAGAAATATAGATACAATATATAGTCAAAGGTGATTAACAGTGGTATTTACGGGTATCTCAAAAATATATATTAGATATTTATTAGATTTTTTTTTTTCGCTATCTAAAACCCATATAGTTTGCCTTAACATGTTTCACTAACTGATAAATTTTATATTAAAAAAATACATCTATATATTATTCGAAACCTTTTATATTTAATTACAATCAATTATTAAGAATATATTTAAATATCATTTTTGTATTTAAATTATATAATAAAGTAATTATAATGTTAATAAATCATGTGTTACGTAATTTATGGGAGTAGTTGGCAAGTGAGTTGTGACGACCCGAAAATTTCTGACCAAATTTAAACTTGAATCCTTATTCGATTCGACACGATAAGCAAAGTTTGTTAAACCGAGTTTCAAAATTTTGAACTGTTTACGTAGATTCATTAATACCCTTTGACTGTGCTCAATGATTCACGAACAACTATGTGTAAATAAATAGATATAAATATATAAACATAAGTGTATATATAATATTTTGAATTAATAAAATACACTTTAACCAATTAGAACTAAAAATGTAAAAATAATATAGGTTATAATTAAAATGAATATCTATAAGATTTTCATGTATAATTATTATTATATGCATATTGTTATATATATAAAAATTATGATTATTAGATATTCAATAAAAGTTATTATATAATATAATGTATGATATTACATAACTAATAATATATAATGCAAGTTAAAAAAATATATAGTTGTTATGTTAATACTACTACATTCATTATTGTTAATATTAATATCATTATTATAAGTATGAAAATAGGATACATTAATTTGTTATATCTTTTATATCACTTGTATTATTAAATATAATTATTATTAAGAATTATTAGTATTATTATAAATTAATATTATCATTAGGAACTAATACCTTTTATTGTTTTTAACATTTTTATTAGTAGTATTATTATCATTAATTATTATTAACTTATTAATTTTTTTTTTTTTTTGTTATTAATATCACCACATTATTATTACCATTATCTTTAAGTTCATTATATTTAGTATTTTATCAAAATAATATTATTGTTATTATTAATATAATTATTATTAATAAGTATTATTATTATTATTATTATTATTATTATTATTATTATTATTATTATTATTATTAATATATGTATATTAGTTTTTTAATGTTTATTAATTATATAAAATAACAACAGATATAATCGAATCTGTTTCCTCCCATTGTGAAAATCTGCTTTATTTTTTTTTTGTCGACTCCAGTATTATTACTTAATATTATTTTTACTTAATATTATTTATTTGTTATTATTATTTAGAATTATTATATATATTACCTAATTATATTCTATAAAATAGGAAAATCGTACCATTTGTTATCTTTCACAATCAAAGCTATATACTCCTATCTCAAATCTTTATAAAACAACAAAATTCAATTCATAACAGATACAAAATCTGTTGAGTGTCACGATCGTTTTTTTAATATTTATATTATATTTATTTTCTTCTATCTGTGATAAGTTGTCAATTCTCATGAGCATCTTTACATATCAAATGATTTAATTGTGTTAACATATTCAACCTTTTGTCATCAGTTATCCACTACAACTGATAGAGTCTTAATTTCGTGAAATTTAAAAACAAAATATTTAGAACACAGCTTATATTGCTCTGTTCTTCACTTTTTCATCAAAACCTCGAAATTGAAATTTAATTCAAAAAGTATTAATGCCGTTCTGTTAGTAATCCCTTATGAAAACTAACTGCAACAGCTCAAATTCCAATTTTATCTATTGAGTAAGAATTTTAGAGTCAAAGTTCATATTCTAAAAAGTCAACCGAGGTGTTCATCATAAAATTAGTGTTCATTTTGATGTTTTAATTTAAATTGAAAGTCTAGATAGTTTCTAATACCAATTTGGGATATTTTTCATGTTGGAAGTGTGATCTATAACAGTCTGTATTGTCGAATTTGAATTTAAGTTCATAAACGTGTTTTTATTCAACTGTTACAGCATAAATTCTTTTTGTTTTGTTTAAATTGAGTTAATCCAGATGAAGAGTCATTTCTATATCAATTTTCAGTCTTAAACCTAATTAGGAAATTCGTTGTTAATATGGTTTGATTTCCCCTTGGTCGTTTTTCAACTTGGAGAAGAAGAAGATATTTAAATACTAGTTATACATAAATGGGTTCTATGTTTAATCAGAAAAACAGAATGAGTTCAATGGTTAAGGCTGTTTGTATATGAGCGGGAGGTCTCGGGTTCAATCCCGGCTTGATGCAATTCTTTTTAAAATGGCTCTTAAAAGGTAGTCTTTACTTTTTTTAAAAAAATTATTATTATTATTATTATTATTATTATTATTATTATTATTATTATTATTATTATGATTACAAATATTATTGTTATTATTAAGATTATTATTATTGTTATTGTTATTATTGTTATTGTTATTATTGGTATCATAATTATTATTAGTAATATTATCATAATTATAAGTATTATAACTATTAATATTATTATTAGACGTATAAGTATTATTAATATAGTTATTATTGTTAATCTTATCATTTAAGTATTATTACTGTTATTATTATGATTATTATGATTATTGTTATTATTACACTTATCATTTTCGTTATTATTATTATTATCATTAAGTAATAAATTTTTATTAGTATTAGTATTATTAATAAGTATTATGAATATTAGTTATTATTATTACCGCTAATATAAGTAGTAGTTACTAACCATTATTATCGTTATCATAACCCTAGTTACAATTATAATAAACATTATTATTATTATTATTATTATTATTATTATTATTATTATTATTATTATTATTATTATTATTATTATTATTATCAAAATAGGTATTATTATTAAATAATAGGATTATTAATATTATCTTTATTAATCTCCAAAAACTACCTTTTTAAGCAGATAAATATTTTGTACATAAAATATACTTATTATGTATACTATAATTATATTAAAATTTCACATAACTATATATATATCAAACTTACTAATATTATTTATAAAAATACTTACAAATAGCAAACTATCGATTTTTAAATATAACATTAAACACGTATGGATATATTAATATAACTATATAAATAATAACCATTTTGAATATAAACACAAATTAAATATATAATATATAAAGTAAGATATAATAAATTGTTCGATTACGACTATACATTTTAATATATACATACCAATGACATAGGTTCGTGAATCCGAGGTCAACCCTGCATTGTTCAATTTCGTCATATGTATTTTTTACTACAAAATACAGTATTGTGAGTTTCATTTGCTCCCTTTTTAAATGCTTTTGCAATATATATTTTTGAGACTGAGAATACATGCGCTGCTTTTATAAATGTTTTACGAAATAGACACAAATAATCGAAACTACATTATATGGTTGGATTATCGAATCGAATATCACCCCTTTTAGCTTGGTAACCTAAGAATTAGGGAACAGACACCCTAATTGACGCGAATCCTAAAGGTAGATCTACGGGCACTAACTCCCCCCATACTGAAAAATGGTATGCTTTAGTACTTCGAGTTATTAATACAGATGGATTTCTATTTTGGGGATATTCTATATGCATTATGTTAATGTCGGTTACCAGGTGTTCAATCCATATGAATGATTTTTTAAACACTTGCGAGTGTATGATTATTGAATAAAGGAAATCTTGTGGTCTATTATATTATTGAAAATGATTGTTTATGATAAACTAATGAACTCACCAACCTTTTGGTTGACACTTGAAAGCATGTTTATTCTCAGGTATGAAAGAAATCTTCCGCTATACATTTGCTCATTTTAGAGATATTACTTGGAGTTATTCATGACATATTTCAAAAGACGTTGCATTCGAGTCATTGAGTTCATCAAGATTATTATTAAATCAATTATAGTTGGATATATTATGAAATGGTATGCATGTCGTCAACTTTCGATGAAATGAAAGTTTGTCTTTTAAAAACGAATGCAATGTTTGTAAAATGTATCATATAGAGGTCAAGTACCTCGCGATGTGACCAAATGTAATGTATTCGTCCAGATGGATTAGGACAGGTTGTTAGATGAGTCACGAATTTTGTATCTATTATCTAATATATAATAATATAATAATAAACTAAATTATTAGTTAGAATTATTAAACCAAATTATTAATTTGAATTATTAACTCAATTATTAGTTTGAATTATTAGTGTATAAACTATATATCTAGAAACGATCGTATAATACGCTTATAAATACTTGTTGAATAAAAATATAAGTATTATCATCCTACTTAATTAAAATGATTTTTAAAACTCAATTGTTATATAACATAATTTATTTAAATTAGTAATCATACATTTTGTTGTCTTAAAATATATTTTTCCCGTTTTTACTAATCGTAATGTTTAATTTATAACTAGTATATTCTAAAAAAAATATTTGGAGTGAAAAAATCATTGAATCTAACAAATGGTTGTTAAGTATTTAACGGAAAAAGTCGGGTTATTACATTACCTACCCGTTAAAGAAATTTCCTCCCGAAATTTTGGTTGGTGCGATTAAACGACGTTTAGGAAACAAGTGAGAATAGGAATGTTTGTCTTGACATATTAAGATTGAGCATCTTGTAGTTAAGTATGAAAGTTGGGCAAAACGAGATCATATTTCTTTGATAACGAATACCTTTTGAATAAACGGTTCAGAATGCAAGTATGATATAACAAAGATGAGAAGGAAACCACACGTGACTCAAATGATGTCACATATAGAGTCTCGGTATAATCAGATATCAGCAAAGAAAATAAAGGAGTCATGTAACATGGTACGTGGTGAAGGTAAGGTTGATCAAGCATTACCACCATCACGTTCCATTAGAACTTCCGCATGACTTACTGTAATATAACCAAGTTGATCAGGCGTCATTATATTACACTAACTCATGCTTCCATTCCAACATTACTCTAAAATATTTATAGATATAAACAAGTGTCGTTTTCCAGAATTTATAAATCAAAATGATTTCAAAAAGGGGTGTACTAAAAATAGTACGAGAATATAATATTTATTTTAATTAATAATATTGAAAGGGTAATGACGTAAGAATGTCTTTGGAACTATTGAGAGTCTTCGTGAGTCGGATAAGACTTCTTCCGATTTACAATTCGAGATATCAGGAGTTTCTGAATCGAAGCACATAAGCACATAATATAACACAAATGATATCTATAAAAATATATAAGTAATAACTCACGTAGGAATGTCGGGAATTTTGAAAGTCCTGAATGACGCTTCCTGGTTTTTGAATAACCGGGGTGTTGAAAATGAACTCGCTTGAGCAGGAGAAGGCTTGTAATCAAAAGGAGAAATACTTTCTCACCGATAGTAATAATAATATTATATTAATATCAGAATATGCACATAATCACATATAAGTGTAATGACACGGTTGTAGACTAGACCACTAATGTATCCAAACAGTCCAGGTCAGACACACTAATGCACCTAACTCCCTACAACCAACACTCTGATACCACCTGTAGCGACCTGTCAAAATTGCTATTGACGCAGTACGTTATTCACTGGTTTCATTGCTAGGTATTGACCTCTATATGATACGTTTTGTAAACATTGCATTCTTTTGAAAAGACACACCGTAAATGAATATCTAAATCCAAGGTTTTCGACATCTGATGATTTCTACATATAGACAGTCACCGTAAATAATAGTTTACAATAATACATCCATTGGCAATGCAGTCAAAATAAGATACATGGTGATGATTTTGTGAATGCAAAATTTTCTCTAATAAAGCATGTATGACTCCATGCACATAGCTTGTATAACATATAAGCAAACAGCGGAAGACTTCTAGGGACCTGAGAATAAACATGCTAAAAGTGTCAACACAAAGGTTGGTGAGTTCATAGTTTTAATATTGAGCATAATCTGTATATAAAGATGGATCACGAGATTTCAGTTGTTTCATCCAGAAACGTTTATCAAATTATTCTACAAGATTGAGCACCCTGGTAACTAAACTTTAACGTTATAATAAGTACCCCTGTTTTAACATACATGCAACCAACATGTACAATACACGCAATCTAACGTGTACTAAACTCAAATAGTATACATCTGTTTTATAGTTCAGGCTAGGGTTTCTATACCTGGAACAGACGGGGATGTCAAGCCCTATGGATCCATATATAACTACTCGCGCACACCAGTTCTTATAACTGTCAGTTACTAGTTACCAAAGCTAAGGGATTTTCGGTTCAAACTCAGTGTAGAATTTAGTATGTACTTATGTCCATTGCGTTTAAAATAAAGTGCATGTATTCTCAGCCCAAAAATATAGATTGTAAAATCAATTAAAAAGGGAGCATATGAAACTCACCTGACAACTTCAGAAATAAATCACAGAGATGTGACCGAATATCGGAATGCAAGTAACCGTAGACCTCAACCTAGAGAACATATGTTGGTCAATAAGTGTCTAATAAGCTAGGTCGGTCCATAGGGTAAGTATAGTCCTATTGCTCAAGTCCGACTCATAAATTTAGCAAAATTTAGCAAAAGTCAACAAAAGTCAACGCAAGTCAAAGTAAGTCAAATGTAAGTCAAACGCAAGTCAAACACAGTCAGCATGGTTAACACAAGTCAACAATCTCATAATATTACACAAGTTGGTCAAATAGTCAAACATAGGTCAAACTTAAGTTATTCATTTTTACTTAGAAAAAATATTATTTACATATATGTATTTTTTAGGTATTTTGTAGCTGATTCCGGGTCCCACCAAATTCAATATCATACCTTAGGTTGTGATCATTAGAAAGTATGTCATCCCACCTTTCTATAGCCAGTTTATTTATCAAAAAAGGAGCTACGGTTTGAAAGTTTTGGCCTTGCGAAAACAGCCCCTCAAAACATAAATTGCTGAAATTGTTGCTGTTAACAGAGTACAAAATCAGCAGCAACACCCCCTTTTCGTACTCGTTTTAGACTAGTTTAGGATCGATAAAATCATACATATAATATATGGTTTTAAAGCTTGTCGTAAAGACTTTCAATACCAATTAATAGTTTTTATCCAAACTTAACCGATTTCAAATTACGAGTCCGCAAAGTAGGTCCGAGAGTCATTTTGACGCTTTTGCTAAAATACTAAAATTTTCCATTGACAACTTAAATTCTAAACCATAATACTTGAGCATGTAAAAATCATGTCATAAGTTTAAAAATGATAATTTAGACGTGTTACATACCTTTGGTTCTCAAAATTCCGCATACGGGTCAAAGTAGGCGCGTATGACCTACCCATTTTAACCAAAACTTGCCAAAACTCATTTTTAACACATTACAATCTTCAAACTTACTTAAATTAATATATCAGACGTGTCCAAGTTTCCCGTTACCCATTTTGACATTTTTAGGCTCAAACGGATCAAGTGTCCAAACGGGCGGTTTAAATTACATGGTTTATACTTATACAAAATTACTACTTTAGAACACACCACACTATATAAAATAGTTAATATAAGTGTATTAAGTTCGTACAAAAAGTCTCAAGTCTCTAGCATTGGTCATTATTTTTATAACCCAAAACATTTGCAAAAACACAAGTTTAACATCGTATTTACAGCAGCAACTTCTGTGATTTTTAGAAAAATCATCGTAACTCCAAATCAGTCACCGCTAAATGGAGATGCGGCGTTTTTAAGTGAAGAATCTACCCAATTTTTCGTATAGTCTCATTCGACCCAGAACAGCCCCAGAAATAGCAAACGTACCCGCTGGTCGAATCACTTTTTAACAGCACTTTTAATAAAATGTACAAAACTTTGAACGAGTGTATAGGGTTCAAGAAAAATCGAAATGACCCGATTCTTGAGTCTAAATTCAATAGCCTTTCGATGTCTACAATCCTATCAGCCCAGGTTTTTAATTACACCTTGTTAATCATGTCAAAACGTACTTTTTCAGCCTATCCCGAAAGATACCTTATTTTAATCCTAACTTTTGACCCGTTCGCCCAATTTACGCAATATCCATATGAAAATTTAACTACTTTTCGAGAGTAATTCATCTAACAACTTATCAGAAGCTCATAATACAGAAATCAATTTGAATGGCGTTTTTCATCTGTTTAAAACTTTGATCAACAAAAGTCGGGTCTAATAATCAATTAAGCATAACGGGAGTTTTAAAAATGCAATTAACATGATATCCGAGTCTATCTTGAGTGTTTTTCACTTATCTTTCCAACCATGTAACATACATAAACCAATTCGTTACCAATCAATACCAGTTTTTAGATTAATGCATAAAACACAACGATAATTCAACTGATCATAACTTGAGCTATACATAACGAAAACATGCGATTCAAAAGAGCAAACTGTGACGATCGCTCCAAATCCATATGAACAATACGTTATTCATCGATTTCATTGCGAGATATTTGACCTCTATACGATACGTTTTGTAAACATTGCATTCTTTTGAAAAGGCACACCATAAATGAATATTTAAATCAAAGGTTTTCGACATCTGATGATTTCTACATATAGACAATCATCGTAATATAATAGTTTACAATGATACTTCCGTTGACAATGCATTCAAAATAAGATACATGGTGATGATTTGGTGAATGCAACGTTTCCTTGAAAAGTATGTCATGTAAGACTCCATGCACGTAGCTTGTATAACATATAAGCAAACAGCGGAAGACTTCTAGGAAGCCTGAGAATAAACATGCTAATAAGTGTCAACACAAAGGTTGGTGAGTTCATAGTTTTATTGTTTCGTATAATCTGTATATAAAAGTGGATCACAAGATTTCAGTTGTTTCATCCAGAAACGTTTATCAAAAGTTTGATAATAGATTCTACATAACAGAGCACCCTGGTAACTAAGCTTTAACGTTATAATGATAAATACCCCATTCGTTTTAATACACGCAAACCAACGTGTCCTAAACTCAAATAACACACGTCCGTTAAAAGGCTAGCGCTCTAGCTCGGATGGGGATGTCAAGCCCTATGGATCCATATGCTGTTATTCGCGCCCACCAGTCCATATCCTATGTACTGGCAGCTACTAGTTACCAAAGCTAAGGGATTTTCGGTTCAAACTCAGTGTAGAATTAAGTATGTACTTGTATCCATTGCGTTTAAAATAAATTGCATGTATTCTCAGCCCAAAAATATATATTGCAAAAGCAATTAAAAAGGGAGCAATGAAACTCACCTTAGCAGCACATAAAGTTGTTCATCGTAATGTGACCGAAACTCGGAATATCAAATAATCCTAGATCTCAACCTAGAGAACATATGTTGGTCAATAAATGTCTATCAAGCTAGGTCAGGTCATAGTGTATCACAATCCTAATGCTCGAGATCGACATACAAAAGTTATCCAAAGTCGTTTCAAAAAGTCAATTTTGACAATAGTTCAACAAACGAGACGTACCTTATATAAGGATTCATTTACTCGGTTGGTAATTGTTAAAAGTTCACTTTATCAATCTCGTAAATAAGTTGTTTAAATCTTAATTGCAGATTCAAAAGCAATTTCAATTAACGTCAATCATAATTCAGTTGATCATATCTTTTAATCCGTTCATCGAAACTATTCGATATCTAAATGAAAAGTTATTGATTTTTCGTCAGCTTTCCAAAAACATGTATATCATATACCTTTTACCAGTAGTATATGTATTTAATTAGTGATTTATTATAAACTGTTTAACGATGAAATTTAGTATACAAGCATGCATAAACATATATACTCGAGCACTAGACATGGATACACTATTAATTTATAAAAGATAAAATATAAATGCTTACGTATCAATATTGTGATTCAATATTTCAGAAAAGTACGTAAACGCAACGAAGATGATAAACACTAGTTTGACTTACGAGCAATACCCTCGAACAATACCCATAACCTCCTTAGTAGTAACCCATAGTTTCCTTAGCTCTATCCCGCTTGAAAACCCATTTTGAAAGTGACACGCTCATGACCTCGTCGTAGTATTTTAAGTGATATAATTAATAATAATAATAATAATAATACTATTAATAATAATAATAATAATAATAATAATAATAATAATAATAATAATAATAATAATAATAATAATAATAATAATAATAATATTGGAATAGATTATCTCTAAGACTTTAGAGATTACATAATCGCCGCAGAATATTTCTCCAATGAAGTTATGAATCAATACTTCATCGGTTATTGTTGTTGGTACTCCTTGGTATCTATGGTGTGTATGATATTGATGTTCGAGGTACATGTTGTGATGTTGAGGCTTGCGGTGCGGATGTTGTTGGTGGTGATAATGGTACTGTTGGTGTTGTTATCGGTGGTACTATTGATGCCGGTGATTCTGCTGGTACTTGTAACCTTTGCACCATATTCTCCAAAGCCACTACCCGAGCGCGAAGCTCGTTGACTTCTTCTACTACACCGGGATGATTGGCGGTTCGGACGAGCAGATGAATAAGATCCAGAATTTGAGAGAGTATATGATCATGACGAGATACTCTGGAGATGAGAGAGAAAATGGTGTCTCGAACAGGTTCGTCGGTAAGTGCTTCAGGTTCTTCGCCAAGAGGGCAATGTGGTGGATGGAAGGGATCGCCTTCTTCTTGTCTCCAATGATTAAGTAAGCTACAAATCCATCCCAAATTCATCCAGAATAGGTGATGGCTGATTGGTTGATTCATTCCGGTTACACTGTCTTCGGAGTTCAGGTGAATATCCATATCGGAATAGCTGCCGGAGTTTAAGGAATTTGAACTTGATACGGGATCCATCTTGTATAATTAGGGAGATGATTTTTTATATGAATTAGATTATAGAATTTAGTTTGGTATTCTTCAATACATAATTTACATATGTATATATAATACCAAATTCCATAAATCACGGAGAAATTTTCGGAAGATGTCAGAAAAAGTTTACAGTAACAGATACGCTAAGATATGAATTTTTGTCTATACACTATTTATGCAATAAATGCAGGAAAATGTGTCTAGACTTAAGAATGATAAACATGTAATTTCTGACAAGAAATGATAAGCAAAAATTTTAACATGCAGACACAGTCGAAGTCCAGACTTACTAATGCATCCTAACAACTATCAGTTAGACACACTCATGCAAGACCTGGTTCGCTAGGACCAACACTCTGATACCAACTGTGACGATCGCCCCAAATCTATAAGGACAATACGTCATTCATCGATTTCATTGCGAGGTATTTGACCTCTATATGATACGTTTTGTAAATATTGCATTCTTTTGAAAAGGCACACCATAAATGAATATTTAAATCAAAGGTTTTCGACATCTGATGATTTCTACATATAGACAATCATCGTAATATAATAGTTTATAATGATACTTCCGTTGACAATGCAGTCAAAATAAGATACATGGTGATGATTTGGTGAATGCAACGTTTCCTTGAAAAGTATGTCATGTAAGACTCCATGCACGTAGCTTGTCTAACATATAAGCAAACAGCGGAAGACTTCTAGGAAACCTGAGAATAAACATGATAATAATATCAACACAAAGGTTGGTGAGTTCATAGTTTTATTGTTTCGTATAATCTGTATATAAAAGTGGATCACAAGATTTCAGTTGTTTCATCTAGAAACGTTTATCAAAAGTTTGTCAATAGATTCTACGTAACCGAGCACCCTGGTAACTAAGCTTTAACGTTATAATGATAAATACCCCATTCGTTTTAATACACGCAAACTAACGTGTCCTAAACTCAAATAACACACGTCCGTTAAAAGGCTAGCGCTCTAGCTCGGACGGGGATGTCAAGCCCTATGGATCCATATACTGTTATTCGCGCCCACCAGTCCATATCCTATGTACTGGCAGCTACTAGTTACCAAAGCTAAGGGATTTTTGGTTCAAACTCGGTGTAGAATTAAGTATGTACTTGTATCCATTGCGTTTAAAATAAATTGCATGTATTCTCAGCCCAAAAATATATATTGCAAAAGCAATTAAAAAGGGAGCAATGAAACTCACCTTAGCAGCACATAAAGTTGTTCATCGTAATGTGACCGAAACTCGAAATATCAAATAATCCTTGATCTCAACCTAGAGAGCATATGTTGGTCAATAAATGTCTATCAAGCTAGGTCAGGTCTGTGATGACCCGGGAATTTCCGACCAAATTTTAAACTTAATCTTTATTGATTTTGGACACAATAAGCAATGTATGTATTGATGAGTCTCGAAAACTTTAGAATTATATTCATATAATCAATTACCTTTGACTGCTCTCGACGATTCACGAACCTTTAATATATATATATATATATATATATATATATATATATATAAACAATTATACAAGTAAATAAATTATAGATAATAAATTAAACATATTACTGAACTATTACAAGACAACTGAAAATAACCAAAACTTGTTATTTGAATATGTAGAGTATATTGACTATAAATGTTTTCGAATATGATATTATATATTATAATTAAATATCACATAATTAATACTATGTAATACTAATTTATTAAATGTAATTATAAGTTAAAATATAGTTATTATAATAAAAATTTTTAGTACTTTATTATTACTATTACTATTAATATTAATATTAGTATTATTATTTTTAGTATTAGTATTAGATATTAATGTTAAGAATTATTTTTATAAACTATTAACATTATAATTACTATAGTTATTATAAATTAATACAATTTATATTTATTATTAATGTTATTGATACTCTTACCATTATTTCTATTAGTATTATTATTTGTTAATATTAGATATTAATATTTATATAATTATGCTTCTTTAAATATTTAACATACAAAAATACATATATATATATATATATATATATATTTGATATATATGTGTAACTATACAAATATAGATATACATTCCAATTTATATATATATAAATACTAGATAATCTGTATTCTGTCTCAAAGTAATAATGTGCTGTAGTAAATTTTGCTTTTTGTTCCTAACACTGTATGAATTGATTCCATATGTTTCAATAACAAACAAAATTTGGATGAGGGTCCATATCTTCTTGCAAAATTGTTATCTCTCTTTTGTACTGATGAAACTGTTTTTGTCGACACTAATATTAATCTGTTAGCCGTCCCCTTCAGCATTTTTTTTTTCCTGGATTGTCTATATTCATAGGTCGACACCCATAGTAATTCACCATATAATAATAATAGATACACTGATGTTACACGCAGTCCTTCAAATTCCTTTTTCTGTATCATTACCAATTACCAATTATAGACCCTTCAATATATTGAGTCAAAACAGAAATTATCAGATAAATAAAACTAGTCGACCTCTGTTCATACACTTTTCCACCATATTTCAATTTTGAACGAAATTTCAAAATGTAATAACAAGGAAGCGTTTGTAATCTCATACTAAAACTATCTGTAAAGTTACAGATCCTAATTCTTTTTATCGAGAACGAATTTAGGAGTCAAAGTTCTTGGAAAAAAAAGTCAAATGTTTCGTCTTAGAAGAAATTCGAGTTGTGTGTTTTGATTTGAATCAAATTAATAATTTGTAAAGCTTCTAAGAGTAAGTTTAAACATCTTTCGTGTTCAAAGTTTTGTCTAAAAACCTCTGGAAGTCGAAAATCAATTTCGTGTTCATATTATTCAAACGGTACTGCTACAGCTACTTTTAATTTTATTTTTTTTGTTTAAATACAACTCAAATTGTTTCTGTGTTATGTATTAATCTTAAAATTAGTTGATAACCTGTTAAATAGTTGGGATTGATCCCTGGTAGCTTCCCACTTCTGGTCGACGAGGTTTAAAAGGGAAGAATAAGAATAGGGACACAGTTTATAAAAGGGTTATAATAAATTCGGAGGGTTTATAAAACAGAAAATGGGCGACAGCCCAATGGTCAGGAGATAGTTCGGGTTATCGAGAGGTCTCGGGTTCGAGACCCGCTGGTGGCATTTCTTTTTAAACCCCATTTATATGAGGTAGTTTCCTAATTATTTATCATAATTATTATCATTATTATTATTATTATTATTATTGTAATCATATTTATTATTATTGTTGTTAATATTATTGTTATTATTATTATTATGTATTATACATATTAGTGTTATTACGGAAAATGATAATGATTGATATGTCTTGATGACAAAAATATATGTATGATATGAATATGAATATAAATATAAATATGTAAATAGATTTAGGGATGAAGATAATAATAAAACCGTCTTTATGATACAAACTTGTTATTATAAAACAATAATAATTATATTAGGAATTGATTAAGTGAAATTATTACGTTATGAATGAGATTATGGTAATATAAGTAATACTAATATTAGTATCATTATTATTATCATAGGTATTATTATAAATATCATTATTATTATTATTACTAAACAAATGTATCATTAATAGCAATATCATTATTAGTATTATCATTCTTAAAAAAATTATTATTTTTATTATTAGTAAATCACTAATAACTATCATAGACAGTAAAATTAATATTTTTACAAGTATTATTATTAATATCATGATTATTATCATTAATAGGATTATTAATAACATATGTATATTATTAATGTTATTATCATTATTCTTACTAGTATTAACTTAATATAACAGAATTACTGTTTTGATAAACAAATGAAATACATACATAAACATATATATTTAACACATATAACATAACAAATTTAATATATTTTTTTTATATACAAAAAGAACATATAACACATATATATATTATTAACATAAAAATGATATAACTAATACATTTATATATATGTATGTTCAATTACAACCATGAATATTAATATATATACAAATGATATAGGTTCGTGAATCCAAGGTCAACCCTGCATTGTTCAATATAGTTATATGTATTTTTACTACAAAATACAGTATGGTGAGTTTCATTTGCTCCCTTTTACTCTTTACGTTTTTGGGCTGAGAATACATGCAAATGCTTTATTAACTGTTTTACAAAATTTATATGTGTGAGTTTCATTATTCCCTTTTTAAATACTTTTGCAATATATATTTTTGGGACTGAGAATACATGCGCTGCTTTTATAACTGTTTTACGAAATAGACACAAGTAATCAAAATTACGTTCTATGGTTGAATGATCGAAACTGAATATGCCCCTTTATAGTCTGGTAATCTAAGAATTAGGGAATAGAAACCCTAATTGACGCGAACTCTAAAGATAGATCTATCGGGCCCAACAAGCCCCATCCAAAGTACCGGATGCTTTAGTACTTCGAAATTTATATCATGTTCGATGGAGGATCCCGGAATGATGGGGATATTCTTATATGCATATTGTGAATGTCGGTTACCAGGTGTTCAATCCATATGAATGATATTTTTGTCTCTATGCATGGGACGTATGTTTATGAGAAATGGAAATATGAAATCTTGTGGTCTATTAAAATTATGAAATGATTATTTATGTTAAACTAATGAACTCACCAACCTTTTGGTTGACACTTTAAAGCATGTTTATTCTCAGGTACGAAAGAAATCTTCCGCTGTGTAATTGCTCATTTTAAAGATATTACTTGGAGTCATTCATGACATATTTCAAAAGACGTTGCATTCGAGTCGTTGAGATCATCAAGACTATTTAAAGTCAATTATAGTTACATATATTATGAAATAGTATGTCTGCCGTCAACTTTCGATGTAATGAAAGATTGTCTTTTCAAAAACGAATGCAATGTTTGTAAAATGTATCATATAGAGGTCAAGTACCTCGCGATGTAATCAACTGTTGTGAATCGTTTATAATCAATATGGACTTCGTCCGGATGGATTAGGACGGGTCCTTTCAGTTGGTATCAGAGCGGTGGTCTTAGTGAACCAGGTCTTGCATTGGTATGTCTAACAGATAGTTGTTTAGATGCATTAGTGAGTCTGGACTTCGACCGTGTCTGCATGTCAAAAGTTTTGCTTATCATTTTTGTCGAAAATCATCTGCTTATCATCCTTAGGAAATCACTTACTCATTATTCTTAGTCTAGACACGTTTTACTGCATTGACTGCATGAATAGTGTATAGATAAAATTCATATCTTAGCGTATCTGACAATTCACATCTTAGCGTATCTGTTACTGTAGACCTTGCCTGATATCTCTCGTAAATTTCTCTTTAATTTAAGGGATCCTAGTACTATATATATCTATGCAAATTATGCATTGAGAATACCATCCAACTATCAATTTCTGTCACTAAACTCTTCATACAAAAAAAAAAAAAAAAAAAAAAAAATTTCCTGAGATCGCGTAAGATGACCTCTACGAATCGACCAAGTTCCTCTGACTCCGAAGACAGCGTGACAGGAGCACACCAACCAATCAACTACCGTGATTACTGGAGAAAATGGGGGTGGGTTCGTGATATACTCACCTTATGGAGAAGGGAAGAAGGTACTCCATATCATGAACCGAATCTACCACCTAACCTTGGAGTACTCGACTCGCTCACCGGTGAACCTGTTCGCAACACTGTTTATACCCTTTTTGCCAGAATTTTTCGTCTTGAGACTACCATTAATGGAACTAGAGAAGATATCCGATCTCTACCTCACACTGATAACCAACCAGGGTTAGTAGAAGAAGTTAAAGAACTCCGAGCTCGAGTGTTAACTTTAGAGAACACGATACACAATTTGCAAGCACCAGCCGTATCACCAACACCAGTAACATCACCAACCTTAGCACCAACAGCATTAGTACCACCACCAACAACACCCGCATCACCAGCTTCGACATCTCATTCTGTACCTCGAGTATAATCATCGTTCTACGTATCGTTCTATTTATGTTATTTTCGTTCGACATGACGATTATGTAATCTCTAATATTTTAGAGATTACATATTCTTGTTCTAATAGTAAATCAAATGAGATTAATAGCACATTAACTCATTAAATCCGTGATTTTATCTGAAGAAAATATATGTATATATGTTTTCATAAAGATTGTAATTAAAAATTCTTTTGTACAAACTGTTAATGATGAAAATATTTTAACGGGTAGGTAATACCCGAGGAATATTTAGATCTCATATTAATAAGTTACATGGTACATTCTTCGAATCTGATTCAACAATCATTTACTATCCTATTTACAACCACCGATATACGAATCCGTTCACCACAGAATAACCATTTTCATCCAATTTCATATTTGGATTTTGATTTATCAGAATCCAACAAGTGGCATAATGAAGAAATAATGAACACAATAAAAATTGATTAGAAACAGACTAATTAAAAATATGAAATTTCGTTAAGAAACCACGCTAACAAGATCCTAGCTAACTATTCCTAGCTAACTGATTACATTTTATTTTATCGCAATTTATTTATCGCAATTTATTTATCGTAATTTAATTATCGCAATTTATTTATCGCATTTATTTTATCACAATTTACATTCTCGCAATTTTATTTATTGTCATTTAATTTCTGTAATTTACTTTACGCAATTTATTTATCGTCATTTAAATTCTGCATTTATTTTACGCACTTTAAATATCGGGACACGTATACAAGGTTTTGACATATCATATCGACGCATCTATATATATTATTTGGAATAACTATAGACACTCTATATGCAGTAATGATCGAGTTCTCTATACAGGGTTGAGGTTGATTCTATAATAATATATATACTTTGAGTTGTGATCGAGTCTGAGACGTATACGGGTTACGACACATATTAATTAATTCGAATATAATATAGTAAACTATATATGAATTATTGGACTGTCAACTATGGACTATCGACTGCGGATTAAAAACATTGGACAATTAAAATGAATTAAAATATTGATTATAATCTATGAAACTAAACAATTCTTCAAGTTGCCACTTGATTTCATCTTAAACCTCATTTGTATCTTCACGATTACATTCTGCGTTCAAACCTTTCATGATTCTTGAAAACACCTCAACCGAGAGGATGAATCAACCGCACTTCATCTACGGAAGGAAAGATTGGTGCATATAGTTATGCACCTGAGAAACTCTCGGCAACTGAGTAAAAGTTTAACACGTAGCCGCGTCAGATCCTTTGGCATTTATTAGAAAAATAACTTTGCGATCTCTTTTCAAAGTAGCAAATTTTGTCACAGCTTCAGCAAATCAACTTCGACTTTTCGTTCGAAACAACCTCATTATCACCTTGACTAATATGTATGTTCATTTATTGTTATCGGGAACCTTTTATATTCCACCATATTACCGTCAGCGTTTAATCATCTAAAAACACAATTTTCTTGAAATCATCTCGAATCGATAACAAATGATTCAGATAGGGTAGCAGTAAATGTAGAGGAATCGGCAATCAGTACTTTGAAAACTCACAGCATATCTACATCAACAGTTATATGTATGACATTTATCTCTTAGAATTATGATCTCTCATTCTGAAATTCTGAAAAACACTCAGTCACAAATCAATACTCTGAATGTTGAAAAATCTGAATGAAGCAGCAGAAACTGTAGATAACCGTAAACGGCCATAATCATCGAAAGTTTGATGATAAAGATTAGTATGATGGAAAAGCTCAGAAAAGTTGGAACTGGAAAACGGATTGAGCTAACCGTAAAGGAAACCCAGGAGAAATACAAGTAACATACCCTAAATTCATAGAACCCAGATAAATCTAGATCCGTTGAAATCTTTAGAGAATATCTTGCTCCGAAGTCATGTTAAAATCTTGCGGAAAATCTTTCTCCATCAACCATCGAACTTAGAAATTTTAAAATATCATCATCAATATCTTCGATATTTCTGAGGATAATTTCATAAATATTCTCGTCCGAAATTATATACCTCTTCGTGCGTCCTGTGTATCATTATGTTGGAAACATTCAATGGAAAATTTAGTATCGAAAAGCGGATTATGCGAAACTATGAAGGAAGCCGTGAACAAATCACAAAGAATAAGTTTGACTTCAAAGAATCCAAATGATTCCGTTTCTGATGAAATATTTAGCGAATACCTCGCTTCCGAATCTAAACCCTTACGGATAAATCTGCTTCATCATCCATCGATATTAGAAATTCCAAGATATCATCGTATCTTTCATTATAAATATCCTCCATATTTCTGAAGATATTTTTATAACTATTCTTATCTGAAATCATTAATCTCTTCGTACTATCAGTGTTACATCATATAGAAACTGTTAGTTTCTATATTCTGTAAACTTTCGAGCTTAAAATATGAATGTTACTGAAGTAATGTTGGGAACTAATGCATGAGTTAGTATAATATAATGACACTTGATCAACGTGATTATATTATAGTAAGTCATGCTGAGTTTCTAATGGGACGTGATGATTCACAGATCATAACGTCATCATGTGCCATGTTACATAACTCTGTCATTCTGCTTAACTTCTGAACATATCAATAAAGTATATTTTTGATAGTTCTATTCTCAGTGAATCTGGTAATTTGACAAATCAAATCGTGCTATTACGTTCCTTCTTATTTAGAACATTAATAATGTTCATTCTGAAACTTATATCTGCGAATTCTGGACCATTACAAGAGATGCCAAATCGCCAGAAGAAGAAACGAAGGGACAAAGCTCTGAAATAGAAATTGGAGTATAAATCGCAGCAAATAGGAGGGAGTGTTAACTGTGGATGACAATGATTATAGGAAACAGAAAGGGGAACATTGAAATATATGGAGAGATATAAAGCCCGATAGCAACACCTAAATTACAGACCGTGTATATCAATGTTTATCGCAACATAAAGACACGGGAGAATTATAAGTACTATAACCCCAAGGGCAAAGTAGAAATAAATGGATTCCTCCGGTGGAAGTTGGAAAAGGAGAATGATTGTTGCGATAATCAGGATAAGGACAAGGATCAGAACTGGATTAAGCATTTTCACAATCTTTTGAATTTGGGAATTGAGTATTGAAGTGGTGAAAATTAATGGAACGGAAAAGGTAAAATTTATAGTGAAAATATCAAACAGAGGAATTGAGACAGATCACCGCATTTAATTATAGAGATCCTAATTTTCTTACTCGCCGAAGAATCAAATCTTTTAGATTTCGAAGATTTTCTTTATATCCCTTGAATTTCGAAATTCAAACCAGACTACGTCAAAAGTTAAGACGCACCTTATTTTCTAAATTCAACCATAACTCTCTCAAAAGTTAAGACAAACCTTTACTTTTTCTATTTCAATCTTTTGTGATAGCTTCATTCGTGCTCATCGAATAATCAAATTATTTTATCTGTATTATTCAACAATGATAAAACTCTATTTATCAGCTCATATTCGTCAAGAAAATATATTTATTGTTAGCTATGACGACCTCACTCAAATTTCGGGACGAAATTTCTTTAACGGGTAGGTACTGTGATGACCCGGGAATTTCCGACCAAATTTTAAACTTAATCTTTATTGATTTTGGACACAATAAGTAATGTATGTATTGATGAGTCTCGAAAACTTTAGAATTATATTCATATAATCAATTACCTTTGACTGCTCTCGACGATTCACGAACCTTTAATATATATATATATATATATATATATATATATATATATATATATATATATATATATATATATATATATATATATATATATATATATATATATATATATATATATATATATATATAAACAATTATACAAGTAAATAAATTATAGATAATAAATTAAACATATTACTGAACTATTACAAGACAACTGAAAATAACCAAAACTTGTTATTTGAATATGTAGAGTATATTGACTATAAATGTTTTCGAATATGATATTATATATTATAATTAAATATCACATAATTAATACTATGTAATACTAATTTATTAAATGTAATTATAAGTTAAAATATAGTTATTATAATAAAAAATTTTAGTACTTTATTATTACTATTAATATTAATATTAGTATTATTATTTTTAGTATTAGTATTAGATATTAATGTTAAGAATTATTTTTATAAACTATTAACATTATAATTACTATAGTTATTATAAATTAATACAATTTATATTTATTATTAATGTTATTGATACTCTTACCATTATTTCTATTAGTATTATTATTTGTTAATATTAGATATTAATATTTATATAATTATGCTTCTTTAAATATTTAACATACAAAAATACATATATATATATATTTGATATATATGTGTAACTATACAAATATAGATATACATTCCAATTTATATATATATAAATACTAGATAATCTGTATTCTGTCTCAAAGTAATAATGTGCTGTAGTAAATTTTGCTTTTTGTTCCTAACACTGTATGAATTGATTCCATATGTTTCAATAACAAACAAAATTTGGATGAGGGTCCATATCTTCTTGCAAAATTGTTATCTCTCTTTTGTACTGATGAAACTGTTTTTGTCGACACTAATATTAATCTGTTAGCCGTCCCCTTCAGCATTTTTTTTTTCCTGGATTGTCTATATTCATAGGTCGACACCCATAGTAATTCACCATATAATAATAATAGATACACTGATGTTACACGCAGTCCTTCAAATTCCTTTTTCTGTATCATTACCAATTACCAATTATAGACCCTTCAATATATTGAGTCAAAACAGAAATTATCAGATAAATAAAACTAGTCGACCTCTGTTCATACACTTTTCCACCATATTTCAATTTTGAACGAAATTTCAAAATGTAATAACAAGGAAGCGTTTGTAATCTCATACTAAAACTATCTGTAAAGTTACAGATCCTAATTCTTTTTATCGAGAACGAATTTAGGAGTCAAAGTTCTTGGAAAAAAAGTCAAATGTTTCGTCTTAGAAGAAATTCGAGTTGTGTGTTTTGATTTGAATCAAATTAATAATTTGTAAAGCTTCTAAGAGTAAGTTTAAACATCTTTTGTGTTCAAAGTTTTGTCTAAAAACCTCTGGAAGTCGAAAATCAATTTCGTGTTCATATTATTCAAACGGTACTGCTACAGCTACTTTTAATTTTATTTTTTTTGTTTAAATACAACTCAAATTGTTTCAGTGTTATGTATTAATCTTAAAATTAGTTGATAACCTGTTAAATAGTTGGGATTGATCCCTGGTAGCTTCCCACTTCTGGTCGACGAGGTTTAAAAGGGAAGAAGAAGAATAGGGACACAGTTTATAAAAGGGTTATAATAAATTCGGAGGGTTTATAAAACAGAAAATGGGCGATAGCCCAATGGTCAGGAGATAGTTCGGGTTATCGAGAGGTCTCGGGTTCGAGACCCGCTGGTGGCATTTCTTTTTAAAGCCCATTTATATGAGGTAGTTTCCTAATTATTTATCATAATTATTATCATTATTATTATTATTATTGTAATCATATTTATTATTATTGTTGTTAATATTATTGTTATTATTATTATTATGTATTATACATATTAGTGTTATTACGGAAAATGATAATGATTGATATGTCTTGATGACAAAAATATATGTATGATATGAATATGAATATAAATATAAATATGTAAATAGATTTAGGGATGAAGATAATAATAAAACCGTCTTTATGATACAAACTTGTTATTATAAAACAATAATAATTATATTAGGAATTGATTAAGTGAAATTATTACGTTATGAATGAGATTATGGTAATATAAGTAATACTAATATTAGTATCATTATTATTATCTTAGGTATTATTATAAATATCATTATTATTATTATTACTAAACAAATGTATCATTAATAGCAATATCATTATTAGTATTATCATTCTTAAAAAAATTATTATTTTTATTATTAGTAAATCACTAATAACTATCATAGACAGTAAAATTAATATTTTTACAAGTATTATTATTAATATCATGATTATTATCATTAATAGGATTATTAATAACATATGTATATTATTAATGTTATTATCATTATTCTTACTAGTATTAACTTAATATAATAGAATTACTGTTTTGATAAACAAATGAAATACATACATAAACATATATATTTAACACATATAACATAACAAATTTAATATTTTTTTTATATACAAAAAGAACATATAACACATATATATATATTATTAACATAAAAATGATATAACTAATACATTTATATATATGTATGTTCAATTACAATCATGAATATTAATATATATACAAATGATATAGGTTCGTGAATCCAAGGTCAACCCTGCATTGTTCAATATAGTTATATGTATTTTTACTACAAAATACAGTATGGTGAGTTTCATTTGCTCCCTTTTACTCTTTACGTTTTTGGGCTGAGAATACATGCAAATGCTTTATTAACTGTTTTACAATATTTATATGTGTGAGTTTCATTATTCCCTTTTTAAATACTTTTGCAATATATATTTTTGGGACTGAGAATACATGCGCTGCTTTTATAACTGTTTTACGAAATAGACACAAGTAATCAAAATTACGTTCTATGGTTGAATGATCGAAACTGAATATGCCCCTTTATAGTCTGGAAATCTAAGAATTAGGGAACAGAAACCCTAATTGACGCGAACTCTAAAGATAGATCTATCGGGCCCAACAAGCCCCATCCAAAGTACCGGATGCTTTAGTACTTCGAAATTTATATCATGTAAGATGGAGGATCCCGGAATGATGGGGATATTCTTATATGCATATTGTGAATGTCGGTTACCAGGTGTTCAATCCATATGAATGATATTTTTGTCTCTATGCATGGAACGTATGTTTATGAGAAATGGAAATATGAAATCTTGTGGTCTATTAAAATTATGAAATGATTATTTATGTTAAACTAATGAACTCACCAACCTTTTGGTTGACACTTTAAAGCATGTTTATTCTCAGGTACGAAAGAAATCTTCCGCTGTGTAATTGCTCATTTTAAAGATATTACTTGGAGTCATTCATGACATATTTCAAAAGACGTTGCATTCGAGTCGTTGAGATCATCAAGACTATTTAAAGTCAATTATAGTTACATATATTATGAAATAGTATGTCTGCCGTCAACTTTCGATGTAATGAAAGATTGTCTTTTCAAAAACGAATGCAATGTTTGTAAAATGTATCATATAGAGGTCAAGTACCTCGCGATGTAATCAACTGTTGTGAATCGTTTATAATCAATATGGACTTCGTCTGGATAGATTAGGATAGGTCCTTTCAGTTGGTATCAGAGCGGTGGTCTTAGTGAACCAGGTCTTGCATTGGTATGTCTAACAGATAGTTGTTTAGATGCATTAGTGAGTCTGGACTTCGACCGTGTCTGCATGTCAAAAGTTTTGCTTATAATTTTTGTCGAAAATCATCTGCTTATCATCCTTAGGAAATCACTTACTCATTATTCTTAGTCTAGACACGTTTTACTGCATTGACTGCATGAATAGTGTATAGATAAAATTCATATCTTAGCGTATCTGACAATTCACATCTTAGCGTATCTGGTACTGTAGACCTTGCCTGATATCTCTCGTAAATTTCTCCTTAATTTAAGGGATCCTGGTACTATATATATCTATGCAAATTATGCATTGAGAATACCATCCAACTATCAAATTCTGTCACTAAACTCTTCATACAAAAAAAAAAAAAAAAAAAAAAATTCCTGAGATCGCGTAAGATGACCTCTACGAATCGACCAAGTTCCTCTGACTCCGAAGACAGCGTGACAGGAGCACACCAACCAATCAACTACCGTGATTACTGGAGAAAATGGGGGTAGGTTCGTGATATACTCACCTTATGGAGAAGGGAAGAAGGTACTCCATATCATGAACCGAATCTACCACCTAACCTTGGAGTACTCGACTCGCTCACCGGTGAACCTGTTCGCAACACTGTTTATACCCTTTTTGCCAGAATTTTTCGTCTTGAGACTACCATTAATGGAACTAGAGAAGATATCCGATCTCTACCTCACACTGATAACCAACCAGGGTTAGTATAAGAAGTTAAAGAACTCCGAGCTCGAGTGTTAACTTTAGAGAACACGATACACAATTTGCAAGCACCAGCCGTATCACCAACACCAGTAACATCACCAACCTTAGCACCAACAGCATTAGTACCACCACCAACAACACCCGCATCACCAGCTTCGACATCTCATTCTGTACCTCGAGTATAATCATCGTTCTACGTATCGTTCTATTTATGTTATTTTCGTTTGACATGGCGATTATGTAATCTCTAATATTTTAGAGATTACATATTCTTGTTCTAATAGTAAATCAAATGAGATTAATAGCACATTAACTCATTAAATCCGTGATTTTATCTGAAGAAAATATATGTATATATGTTTTCATAAAGATTGTAATTAAAAATTCTTTTGTACAAACTGTTAATGATGAAAATATTTTAACGGGTAGGTAATTCCCGAGGAATATTTAGATCTCATATTAATAAGTTACATGGTACATTCTTCGAATCTGATTCAACAATCATTTACTATCCTATTTACAACCACCGATATACGAATCCGTTCACCACAGAATAACCATTTTCATCCAATTTCATATTTGGATTTTGATTTATCAGAATCCAACAAGTGGCATAATGAAGAAATAATGAACACAATAAAAATTGATTAGAAACAGACTAATTAAAAATATGAAATTTCGTTAAGAAACCACGCTAACAAGATCCTAGCTAACTGTTCCTAGCTAACTGATTACATTTTATTTTATCGCAATTTATTTATGGCAATTTATTTATCGTAATTTAATTATCGCAATTTATTTATCGCATTTATTTTATCACAATTTACATTCTCGCAATTTTATTTATTGTCATTTAATTTCTGTAATTTACTTTACGCAATTTATTTATCGTCATTTAAATTCTGCATTTATTTTACGCACTTTAAATATCGGGACACGTATACAAGGTTTTGACATATCATATCGACGCATCTATATATATTATTTGGAATAACCATAGACACTCTATATGCAGTAATGATCGAGTTCTCTATACAGGGTTGAGGTTGATTCTATAATAATATATATACTTTGAGTTGTGATCGAGTCTGAGACGTATACGGGTTACGACACATATTAATTAATTCGAATATAATATAGTAAACTATATATGAATTATTGGACTGTCAACTATGGACTATCGACTGCGGATTAAAAACATTGGACAATTAAAATGAATTAAAATATTGATTATAATCTATGAAACTAAACAATTCTTCAAGTTGCCACTTGATTTCATCTTAAACCTCATTTGTATCTTCACGATTACATTCTGCGTTCAAACCTTTCATGATTCTTGAAAACACCTCAACCGAGAGGATGAATCAACCGCACTTCATCTACGGAAGGAAAGATTGGTGCATATAGTTATGCACCTGAGAAACTCTCGGCAACTGAGTAAAAGTTTAACACGTAGCCGCGTCAGATCCTTTGGCATTTATTAGCAAAAATAACTTTGCGATCCCTTTTCAAAGTAGCAAATTTTGTCACAGCTTCAGCAAATCAACTTCGACTTTTCGTTCAAAACAACCTCATTATCACCTTGACTAATATGTATGTTCATTTATTGTTACCGGGAACCTTTTATATTCCACCATATTACCGTCAGCGTTTAATCATCTAAAAACACAATTTTCTTGAAATCATCTCGGATCGATAACAAATGATTCAGATAGGGTAGCAGTAAATGTAGAGGAATCGGCAATCAGTACTTTGAAAACTCACAGCATATCTACATCAACAGTTATATGTATGACATTTATCTCTTAGAATTATGATCTCTCATTCTGAAATTCTGAAAAACACTCAGTCACAAATCAATACTCTGAATGTTGAAAAATCTGAATGAAGCAGCAGAAACTGTAGATAACCGTAAACGGCCATAATCATCGAAAGTTTGATGATAAAGATTAGTATGATGGAAAAGCTCAGAAAAGTTGGAACTGGAAAACGGATTGAGCTAACCGTAAAGGAAACCCAGGAGAAATACAAGTAACATACCCTAAATTCATAGAACCCAGATAAATCTAGATCCGTTGAAATCTTTAGAGAATATCTTGCTCCGAAGTCATGTTAAAATCTTGCGGAAAATCTTTCTCCATCAACCATCGAACTTAGAAATTCCAAAATATCATCATCAATATCTTCGATATTTCTGAGGATAATTTCATAAATATTCTCGTCCGAAATTATATACCTCTTCGTGCGTCCTGTGTATCATTATGTTGGAAACATTCAATGGAAAATTTAGTATCGAAAAGCGGATTATGCGAAACTATGAAGGAAGCCGTAAACAAATCACAAAGAATAAGTTTGACTTCAAAGAATCCAAATGATTCCGTTTCTGATGAAATATTTAGTGAATACCTCGCTTCCGAATCTAAACCCTTACGGATAAATCTGCTTCATCATCCATCGATATTAGAAATTCCAAGATATCATCGTATCTTTCATTATAAATATCCTCCATATTTCTGAAGATATTTTTATAACTATTCTTATCTGAAATCATTAATCTCTTCGTACTATCAGTGTTACATCATATAGAAACTGTTAGTTTCTATATTCTGTAAACTTTCGAGCTTAAAATATGAATGTTATTGAAGTAATGTTGGGAACTAATGCATGAGTTAGTATAATATAATGATACTTGATCAACGTGATTATATTATAGTAAGTCATGCTGAGTTTCTAATGGGATGTGATGATTCACAGATCATAACGTCATCATGTGCCATGTTACATAACTCTGTCATTCTGCTTAACTTCTGAACATATCAAGAAAGTATATTTTTGATAGTTCTATTCTCAGTGAATCTGGTAATTTGATAAATCAAATCGTGCTATTACGTTCCTTCTTATTTAGAACATTAATAATGTTCATTCTGAAACTTATATCTGCGAATTCTGGACCATTACAAGAGATGCCAAATCGCCAGAAGAAGAAACGAAGGGACAAAGCTCTGAAATAGAAATTGGAGTATAAATCGCAGCAAATAGGAGGGAGTGTTAACTGTGGATGACAATGATTATAGGAAACAGAAAGGGGAACATTGAAATATATGGAGAGATATAAAGCCCGATAGCAACACCTAAATTACAGACCGTGTATATCAATGTTTATCGCAACATAAAGACACGGGAGAATTATAAGTACTATAACCCCAAGGGCAAAGTAGAAATAAATGGATTCCTCCGGTGGAAGTTGGAAAAGGAGAATGATTGTTGCGATAATCAGGATAAGGACAAGGATCAGAACTGGATTAAGCATTTTCACAATCTTTTGAATTTGGGAATTGAGTATTGAAGTGGTGAAAATTAATGGAACGGAAAAGGTAAAATTTATAGTGAAAATATCAAACAGAGGAATTGAGACAGATCACCGCATTTAATTATAGAGATCCTAATTTTCTTACTCGCCGAAGAATCAAATCTTTTAGATTTCGAAGATTTTCTTTATATCCCTTGAATTTCGAAATTCAAACCAGACTACGTCAAAAGTTAAGACGCACCTTATTTTCTAAATTCAACCATAACTCTCTCAAAAGTTAAGACAAACCTTTACTTTTCCTATTTCAATCTTTTGTGATAGCTTCATTCGTGCTCATCGAATAATCAAATTATTTTATCTGTATTATTCAACAATGATAAAACTCTATTTATCAGCTCATATTCGTCAAGAAAATATATTTATTGTTAGCTATGACGACCTCACTCAAATTTCGGGACGAAATTTCTTTAACGGGTAGGTACTGTGATGACCCGGGAATTTCCGACCAAATTTTAAACTTAATCTTTATTGATTTTGGACACAATAAGTAATGTATGTATTGATGAGTCTCGAAAACTTTAGAATTATATTCATATAATCAATTACCTTTGACTGCTCTCGACGATTCACGAACCTTTAATATATATATATATATATATATATATATATATATATATATATATATATATATATATATATATATATATATATATATATATATATATATATATAAACAATTATACAAGTAAATAAATTATAGATAATAAATTAAACATATTACTGAACTATTACAAGACAACTGAAAATAACCAAAACTTGTTATTTGAATATGTAGAGTATATTGACTATAAATGTTTTCGAATATGATATTATATATTATAATTAAATATCACATAATTAATACTATGTAATACTAATTTATTAAATGTAATTATAAGTTAAAATATAGTTATTATAATAAAAAATTTTAGTACTTTATTATTACTATTAATATTAATATTAGTATTATTATTTTTAGTATTAGTATTAGATATTAATGTTAAGAATTATTTTTATAAACTATTAACATTATAATTACTATAGTTATTATAAATTAATACAATTTATATTTATTATTAATGTTATTGATACTCTTACCATTATTTCTATTAGTATTATTATTTGTTAATATTAGATATTAATATTTATATAATTATGCTTCTTTAAATATTTAACATACAAAAATACATATATATATATATATATATATATATATATATATATATTTGATATATATGTGTAACTATACAAATATAGATATACATTCCAATTTATATATATATAAATACTAGATAATCTGTATTCTGTCTTAAAGTAATAATGTGCTGTAGTAAATTTTGCTTTTTGTTCCTAACACTGTATGAATTGATTCCATATGTTTCAATAACAAACAAAATTTGGATGAGGGTCCATATCTTCTTGCAAAATTGTTATCTCTCTTTTGTACTGATGAAACTGTTTTTGTCGACACTAATATTAATCTGTTAGCCGTCCCCTTCAGCATTTTTTTTTTCTTTCCTGGATTGTCTATATTCATAGGTCGACACCCATAGTAATTCACCATATAATAATAATCGATACACTGATGTTACACGCAGTCCTTCAAATTCCTTTTTCTGTATCATTACCAATTACCAATTATAGACCCTTCAATATATTGAGTCAAAACAGAAATTATCAGATAAATAAAACTAGTCGACCTCTGTTCATACACTTTTCCACCATATTTCAATTTTGAACGAAATTTCAAAATGTAATAACGAGGAAGCGTTTGTAATCTCATACTAAAACTATCTGTAAAGTTACAGATCCTAATTCTTTTTATCGAGAACGAATTTAGGAGTCAAAGTTCTTGGAAAAAAAAGTCAAATGTTTCGTCTTAGAAGAAATTCGAGTTGTGTGTTATGATTTGAATCAAATTAATAATTTGTAAAGCTTCTAAGAGTAAGTTTAAACATCTTTCGTGTTCAAAGTTTTGTCTAAAAACCTCTGGAAGTCGAAAATCAATTTCGTGTTCATATTATTCAAACGGTACTGCTACAGCTACTTTTAATTTTATTTTTTTTGTTTAAATACAACTCAAATTGTTTCTGTGTTATGTATTAATCTTAAAATTAGTTGATAACCTGTTAAATAGTTGGGATTGATCCCTGGTAGCTTCCCACTTCTGGTCGACGAGGTTTAAAAGGGAAGAAGAAGAATAGGGACACAGTTTATAAAAGGGTTATAATAAATTCGGAGGGTTTATAAAACAGAAAATGGGCGACAGCCCAATGGTTAGGAGATAGTTCGGGTTATCGAGAGGTCTCGGGTTCGAGACCCGCTGGTGGCATTTCTTTTTAAACCCCATTTATATGAGGTAGTTTCCTAATTATTTATCATAATTATTATCATTATTATTATTATTATTGTAATCATATTTATTATTGTTGTTGTTAATATTATTGTTATTATTATTATTATGTATTATATATATTAGTGTTATTACGGAAAATGATAATGATTGATATGTCTTGATGAAAAAAAATATATGTATGATATGAATATGAATATAAATATAAATATGTAAATAGATTTAGGGATGAAGATAATAATAAAACCGTCTTTATGATACAAACTTGTTATTATAAAACAATAATAATTATATTAGAAATTGATTAAGTGAAATTATTACGTTATGAATGAGATTATGGTAATATAAGTAATACTAATATTAGTATCATTATTATTATCATAGGTATTATTATAAATATCTTTATTATTATTATTACTAAACAAATGTATTATTAATAGCAATATCATTATTAGTATTATCATTCTTAAAAAAATTATTATTTTTATTATTAGTAAATCACTAATAACTATCATAGACAGTAAAATTAATATTTTTACAAGTATTATTATTAATATCATGATTATTATCATTAATAGGATTATTAATAACATATGTATATTATTAATGTTATTATCATTATTCTTACTAGTATTAACTTAATATAACAGAATTACTGTTTTGATAAACAAATGAAATACATACATAAACATATATATTTAACACATATAACATAACAAATTTAATATTTTTTTTATATACAAAAAGAACATATAACACATATATATATTATTAACATAAAAATGATATAACTAATACATTTATATATATGTATGTTCAATTACAACCATGAATATTAATATATATACAAATGATATAGGTTCGTGAATCCAAGGTCAACCCTGCATTGTTCAATATAGTTATATGTATTTTTACTACAAAATACAGTATGGTGAGTTTCATTTGCTCCCTTTTACTCTTTACGTTTTTGGGCTGAGAATACATGCAAATGCTTTATTAACTGTTTTACAATATTTATATGTGTGAGTTTCATTATTCCCTTTTTAAATACTTTTGCAATATATATTTTTGGGACTGAGAATACATGCGCTGCTTTTATAACTGTTTTACGAAATAGACACAAGTAATCAAAATTACGTTCTGTAGTTGAATGATCGAAACTGAATATGCCCCTTTATAGTCTGGTAATCTAAGAATTAGGGAACAGAAACCCTAATTGACGCGAACTCTAAAGATAGATCTATCGGGCCCAACAAGCCCCATCCAAAGTACCGGATGCTTTAGTACTTCGAAATTTATATCATGTCCGATGGAGGATCCCGGAATGATGGGGATATTCTTATATGCATATTGTGAATGTCGGTTACCAGGTGTTCAATCCATATGAATGATATTTTTGTCTCTATGCATGGAACGTATGTTTATGAGAAATGGAAATATGAAATCTTGTGGTCTATTAAAATTATGAAATGATTATTTATGTTAAACTAATGAACTCACCAACCTTTTGGTTGACACTTTAAAGCATGTTTATTCTCAGGTACGAAAGAAATCTTCCGCTGTGTAATTGCTCATTTTAAAGATATTACTTGGAGTCATTCATGACATATTTCAAAAGACGTTGCATTCGAGTCGTTGAGATCATCAAGACTATTTAAAGTCAATTATAGTTACATATATTATGAAATAGTATGTCTGCCGTCAACTTTCGATGTAATGAAAGATTGTCTTTTCAAAAACGGATGCAATGTTTGTAAAATGTATCATATAGAGGTCAAGTACCTCGCGATGTAATCAACTGTTGTGAATCGTTTATAATCAATATGGACTTCGTCCGGATGGATTAGGACGGGTCCTTTTAAGGTCATAGTGTATCACAATCCTAATGCTCGAGATCGACATACAAAAGTTATCCAAAGTCGTTTCAAAAAGTCAATTTTGACAATAGTTCAACAAAACGAGACATACCTTATATAAGGATTCATTTACTCGGTTGGTAATATTCAAAAATCTAATTTATCAATCTCGTAAACAAGTTGTTTAAATCTTAATTGTAGATTCAAAAGCAATTTCAATTAACGTTAATCATAATTCAGTTGATCATATCTTTTAATCCGTTCATCGAAATTATTCGATATCTAAATGAAAAGTTGTTGATTTTTCGCCAGCTTTCCAAAAACATGTATATCATATACCTTTTACCAGTAGTATATGTATTTAATTAGTGATTCATTATAAACTGTTTAACGATGAAATTTAGTATACAAGCATGCATAAACATATATACTCGAGCACTAGACATGGATACACTATTAATTTATAAAAGATAAAATATAAATGCTTACGTATCAATATTGTGATTCAATATTTCAGAAAAGTACGTAGATGCAACGAAGATGATAAACACTAGTTTGACTTACGAGCAATACCCTCGAACAATACTCATAACCTCCTTAGTAGTAACTCATAGTTTCCTTAGCTCTATTCCGCTTGAAAACCCATTTTGAAAGTGACACGCTCATGACCTCGTCGTAGTATTTTAAGTGATATAATTAATAATAATAATAATAATAATAATAATAATAATAATAATAATAATAATAATAATAATAATAATAATAATAATAATAATAATAATAATACTATTAATAATAATAATAATAATAATAATAATAATAATAATTTAAATAAATAAATAACTTATGGAGTAATATATGTGTAAATAAACTCGAGCAGAAACTGACCTTTTATAGGCAACTTTTTGGAATCTGATGCCCATGCGATCGCATGGGTTTTTAGTGTATTTTCCATGCGATCGCATGGCCGCCTGATCCAACTCAAAATGTTTTTGTTTTCTTGTTTGTCGACATATTATTATATAATATATATAATATATATAATTTAAATAATTAATTATATATTATATTAAATTCATGTGCATAGTTGACTTGTAATTTTCATTCTGATGACTCGTACGTTGTCACTCGACTTATGTCCCGGTTCCGGTTTCTCGAACGCATTTTCATACGCTTAGAAAACTCGCAATTTACGTTTTGTGACTCGTACCTTTGTCAAAATATAGTCTTAAATTATCAACAAACTATATCATTCAAAGTGTATCTTAAACTTTCGAGTGTTTTGGTCATTTACTTCTATAAATCATTGTTTCGCTATTTGTTAATATATATATATAATAACAAATCGTTTTATAACCAAGTTAATATATATTTTCAACATTCATAAACACGTTTTAAATATACGTCGCAAGTTATTCATATAATTAATATTCCAACTTATCATATATATTCAAATAAATATTTAAACCAATAAGTTTAATTTACGGTATCAAACAATTAATACATTGTTACGTTTTCAAGTTATAGTTGTAGCGACCCGACAAAATCGTCATTGACGGCGCCGTCTACTTAGGTCCCGTTACGTGGTCATAAGTCTTTAAAACAACGTTTGACCAAAAGATATGTCGCATTCATTTCAAATGTAAAGATTGTTCAAAGTTTACGAGAATAGTTCCACCACAAGTTACGTTACAAAGTTATAAGTACAAATGAAACTTATGCGACACAGTTTAAAAGTAGCCAAAAGACGCTCCATGTATGCATATATACTCGTCATCCAATGCAAGTATCAAAATAATGAGCGGAAACATGTATCATGTATCGTTCAAGGACCTGAGAAAAACATAGAAATCTGTCAACGAAAACGTTGGTGAAATCATAGGTTTAAGTAAGTAAGTACAAGTGAACCACAAGATTTTCATCAATGAAATAATAGTAATACATTCCAAAAGTTTGTTTCACGAGCACCCAATTATCAATGCTTAACATTCCTTCCATAGAACCCCATCACTTAGTGCTAGAACATACACTGTTTCTCGAAAATATATTTCATTCGTAAACGGTAGCGAACCGTTTGAATGAGGGTTTGTCAAACCCATATGGATCCATACAACATAAGTTCTCGCTTACACCCGGCAAGTGTAACTAATGATAATCGAATTGAGGATTTTGTTCTAAACTCGTATGTAGAATGTTTGTTTTCCTGTACTTGTGTTCACTTAGTAAAGAAATGTTTATGTTTTCTCATCCCAAATGTAAGTTCAAAAAGAGTAAAAGTGGGACTATGATCTCACCTTGAGTGCACGAGTAGTAAAGTACTTCAACAAGTAAACGTGTGCAAAGAACAATGCTAGTCTTGACCTAAACAATAGGTTGTATCAATAACGGTAAACACGATAGGTCAAAGATGTTCAATTAGTCCTATGGCTCGTTAAGACTCGATCATAATAGCATGTGAATCAAATTGTCATGTTTCATGCAAGGTACAAGTATAAAAACATGTTAGAACGATTGCACAATTATTTGGTTAAGTTTGATTAAAAGTCAACTTGGTCGGGTCAAAGTCAACGGAAAAGTCAACGGGGTCGGGTTGGGTATCCGACAATTTTTATAAGTTATATAATCATATATGAGCATGTTGGCCAAGTTTCATGTTAATCGGAGGTCCGTAGCATAGCAAACATTTTTATGTCAAATGACCAAAGCAAACAGCCAGTTTTAGTGTATCAGGACGGTGTCCCAAAATCAGGACGGTGTCCCAGTATGAAGAGTGGGACGGCATCCCAAAATCAGGACGGTGTCCTAATATGAAGAGTGGGATGGCATCCAAGAGGGTGGGACGGCGTCCCAAATGGCTTACAGGTCCTGTTTGCTGAATTACACAAGTGCACGACCCAAACTTCAAATAATCATAACTTATGATCCGCAAACAATTAGAACATGTATTTTATATTACCGGAAAGCTCTTTCGACAAGGAACACAACTAGATACATTAACTAAATCAAATTTATCATTTAAGACAACAATAACCTCGTCGAATGTTCGTTAAACGTCCAAAATCAAAGTTTCAAGTTCATCAAGATGCATTTCAAGTTCCGGGAATCCAATTTACATGTATGATATGCCGTTTTGAAGGTAATGAAACATGTAATACAACTAAACACTTATCAATAACATTAACAAGCATTCAACGCATCAAAAGTTCGTTTTAAAGCTATCAAACCCTAACCAAAAGTTCACAAAATCAATAATCGCGTTTATGAAGTTACTTTAATCAATCTATACATCAAAATGAAGCTAATGATACTAGTAATACTTTTAAAACATGCACATTAACAATCTAATAACATTTGATCATCCAAAATCAAGGATTTAGCAAGTAATTTTCATAATGAACTAGTTACACCAAAAATAACAAATCGAGCATACAAATTACATACACGACATCACAATGAGCCATAGACACTAATTAACATACTTTTAAGTCAAGAACACAAATTTAAAGAAAACTAGTGTTTTAGAAATGTTACCCAAACGAGATGAAGTTGGTACCAAAATGAAGAGGATGAAGAGAGGATCACGAATATGTAATTTATTTTGTTGTAAGCCTCATAGGTCGAATTTAGATGATGATTGAATAAATTTGGTAAATGTGTGTGTGTTCTTGCTAGAGATAAAGAGAGAGAGAGAGAGGGAGATGGTTGAATGGTGGTGATTGGGGTGGACTAGTTGACCTAGTCAACTAGTTTGCCCCGTGTCAATTTTAGTCCCTCGAGTTTGTAGTCGGGTGCGGAAAATACCTAAACGGAATATTTTAAAACGCGTATTAACGGGAGATGTTATAAACATATAACGGAGTTTAAATTAGTATAACGGAAAAGTAAATGGAAAAAGGCGGGATGTTACATTACCTACTCCTTAAAAGAAATTTCGTCCCGAAATTTAAGTAGGCGTAGTAGTCGTTGTTTCTTCCTTGAGATCTTGCGTTTCCGAATTCACGAATAGATGAGGATACTTCCTTTGCATTTGATCTTGTCTTTTCCAAGTAAACTCGGGTCCCCTTTTGGCGTTCCAACGGACTTTAACAATCGGGATTCGGCTTTGTTTCAATGTCTTGACGGAGGTGTCCACAATTTCAACCGGTTCCTCCACAAAATGAAGTTTGTCATCAATAGTAAGTTCCTCGAGAGGGATGATGATATCGGGTTCGGCAAGACACTTTTTCAAGTTAGATACATGGAAGGTAGGATGAACGGAACTCAGTTGAGGCGGAAGATCTAAACGATAAGCAACGGTTCCAATACGCTCCAAGATTTCGAAAGGACCAATATACCGCGGATTTAGCTTCCCGCGTTTCCCAAAATGGATTACACCCTTCCAAGGTGCGACTTTTAACATTACTCGGTCACCGACTTGAAATTCAAGATCGTTGCGTCGTTTGTCGGTATAGCTCTTTTGACGACTTCGGGCCGTCCTAAGCCCATCTCGGATTTGAATGATTTTCTCGGTGGTTTCGTGAATGAGTTCGGGTCCGGTGATTTGCACGTCGCCTACCTCGGCCCAACAAAGAGGTGAACGACATTTGCAGCCATATAGCGCTTCAAAAGGTGCGGCTTTAATACTCGCGTGATAACTATTGTTATAAGAGAACTCGGCGAGAGGTAAGTGCTTGTCCCAAGCTTTTCCGAAATCAACCACGCAAGCTCGTAACATGTCTTCCAAAGTTTGAATTGTGCGTTCGCTTTGTCCGTCGGTTTGTGGATGATATGCGGTGCTCATGTCTAAATGCGTTCCCAACGCTTCTTGCAATGTACGCCAAAATCTAGAAACGAAACGGCCATCTCGGTCGGAGATAATCGATAAAGGTACACCATGTCGGGCTACGATCTCCTTAATGTAAAGTTGTGCAAGTTTCTCCATTTTGTCCGTTTCTTTCATGGCAAGGAAGTGTGCGGATTTGGTGAGACGGTCAACAATAACCCAAATGGTATCATAACCGCCCGTCATTTTTGGTAGTTTGGTGATAAAATCCATCGTTATTCTTTCCCACTTCCATTGCGGGATCTCGGGTTGTTGAAGTAGTCCGGACAGTCTTTGGTGTTCGGCTTTGACTTTGGAACATGTCAAACACTTGGAAACATAAGTAGCTACGTCCCTTTTGATGTTCGGCCACCAATATAGTTGTTTAAGGTCGTGGTACATCTTATTGGCACCGGGGTGAATCAAGTATCGTGACTTATGGGCTTCATCTAAAATAAGGCTTCGTAGGTCCCCATAACTAGGCACCCAAATCCTTCCAGCGTAATATCGGAGTCCGGTCTCCCTAATTTCGAATCGAGAGACGAGAATGTTCAAGAGCTCGTGTGAAAGGTTTTCATCCTTGAGGGCCTCATCTTGGGCTACACGAATTTGACTATTGAGGTTGGTGTGAATGGTGATGTTTAAAGCTCGGACACGAAGAGGCACCGCTCTTTCTTTTCGACTTAAGGCATCGGCTACTACGTTTGCCTTCCCGGGATGGTAACGAAGCTCACAATCGTAATCGTTCAAAGTTTCAATCCACCGTCGTTGTCTCATGTTTAGTTGCTTTTGATCGAAAATGTGTTGGAGACTTTTGTGGTCGGTAAAGATAGTACTCTTGGTTCCATAAAGATAGTGTCTCCACATTTTAAGTGCAAAGACAACGGCTCCGAGTTCGAGATCATGCGTCGTGTAGTTTCGTTCATGAATTTTGAGTTGTCGAGAAGCATAAGCAATGACTTTCGTTCGTTGCATCAATACACACCCAAAACCATGTTTCGAGGCATCGCAATATACAACAAAGTCATCATTGCCTTCGGGAAGTGACAAGATAGGAGCGGTGGTTAGCTTCATTTTCAAGATTTGAAACGCGGATTCTTGCTCGGTCGCCCAAATGAATTTCTTTCCCTTGTGAGTTAATGCGGTTAGAGGACGTGCAACCAAAGAGAAGTTTTCGATGAATCTACGATAGTACCCGGCGAGACCCAAGAATTGACGAATGTGAGTAGGAGTAGTAGGAGTCTCCCATTTACTAATGGCTTCGATCTTCGTGGGATCGACTTCAATGCCTTGATCACTTACAACATGACCAAGAAATTGAACTTCCTTCAACCAAAATTCACACTTGGAGAATTTGGCATAAAGTCGTTCTTGTCTCAAGAGTTCAAGCACAAGTCGGAGATGTTGTTCGTGCTCTTCTTCATTTTTAGAATAGATCAATATATCATCGATGAACACAATAACGAATTTATCGAGATACGGTTTGCACACGCGGTTCATAAGATCCATGAACACCGCCGGTGCGTTAGTGAGACCAAATGGCATGATGAGGAATTCATAACTACCATAACGAGTCCGGAAAGCGGTTTTGGAGACATCTTCCCCCTTAACCCTTAATTGATGATAACCCGAGCGGAGATCGATTTTCGAATATACACAAGACCCTTGTAGTTGATCAAAGAGGTCATCGATGCGAGGAAGAGGATATCGGTTCTTAACCGTCAATTTATTTAGTTCACGATAATCAATGCACATTCGTAGGGATCCGTCTTTCTTTTTAACAAACAAAATCGGAGCGCCCCAAGGTGAATAGCTAGGTTGGATAAAACCACGGTCAAGTAGTTCTTGGATTTGACTTTGCAATTCTTGCATTTCGGATGGAGCAAGTCTATACGGTGCACGTGCTACGGGTGCGGCTCCCGGAATAAGATCGATTTGGAATTCAACCGGTCGATGAGGTGGAAGACCCGGCAGTTCGTCGGGAAATACATCGGAAAAGTCACTAACAATTGGCACATCATCGATATGCTTCTCATCGGACTCGACTTTCTTAACGTGGGCAAGGATCGCAAAACAACCCTTACGGAGTAGTTTTCTAACTTTAAGGCACGAAACGAGGTTGAGTCTGGTGCAACTCTTATCGCCATAAACAATCAAAGGTTCACCATTCTCGATAGGAATTCGGATTGCGTTAAGATCACAAAGGATGTGAGATTTCGTTTTGACTAACCAATTCATACCGATTATTACATCAAAGCTTCCTAGTTCCATGGGTATCAAGTCAATTTCAAATTCCTTACCCAAAATGTTTAACGTACACCCCCGGTAATATGTGTTGGCACTTAATAGTTTCCCGTTAGCCACTTCAATGGTATAAGTGGTATCTAATGGAAGAGGTGGAGTGCTAAAAGAATGAGTCAAAGTCTTGGATACAAAGCATTTATCGGCACCCGAATCGAATAAGCAAGAGACATAAGAATTGCTGAGTAGAAACGTACCCGTGACTAGTTCAGTGTCATCCCGGGCTTCCTCGGTGTTGATGTTGAAAGCTCGACCGCGCGTATTGGGGTTATCTTTCCTCTTCGGGCATGCATTTCTATAATGGCCCATTTGGCCACATTCGTAACAAGTGCCCGTCTTTGGTGCATTGGGCCACTTTCGAGCGACGGGAGTGGCACTTTTACAATCGTTGGCCTTATGACCAATTCCTTGGCACCGATGGCAAATTAGCTTACTACATTCGCCAAAGTGATGTTTGTTGCATTTGTTGCAAAGAGGTAGAATTCCGGCATAACCCTTCTTGCCGTCGGAGGTGAAAGATTTCTTGGCAAAGTTGTTGTTGCTTGATTGGGGAGCTTCCCATTTTCTTTTGTTGTTACCCGACTTGTCCTCGGCTTTAGGTGCCGGTACTACGATTTCGTCCACTGTCTCTATCAATTTGCAGGCCATGTTCAAAGCTTCTTGATGATTAGGGGGTTTGGATGACATTACTCCGTGTTTGATGCTCTTTGGAAGACCATCCATGTAAAGTTCAACCCTTAAAGCTTCGGGGTTTACAAGATTTGGGCACATCAAGGCTAGTTCGGAAAATCGTTGATTATAAGCCTTGAGATCATTTCCGATCGCCTTTAAAGTTCTTAGCTCTTGTTCGAGCCTTCGGGTTTCTTCACGAGGGAAATATTCGACAATCATCTTTTCCCTCAAGTCGGCCCAAGAGAGAGCGTGAGCTTCATCGGTACCCACCGATTGTACATAAGTATTTCACCATGTAAGAGCGACACCGGCGAAGGTGTGAGTGGAGTATTTGACCTTGTCTTGGTCCCGACAACCGCTTATGCTAAAGACGGCTTCCGTTTGCTCAAACCATCGGGTGAGCACGACCGGTCCCCCGGTTCCATCAAAAGTGTGAGGTTTGCACCCCATGAAAGCTTTATAGGATCATCCTTCGTTTGAGTTACCGGCTTCATTGTTGTTGTTGTTGTTGTTGTTGTTGTTGTTGTGGTTGTTATTATTATTGTTGTTGGATGAGTGACCGGCCATGGCCGCATCTACGGCGGTAGCTATCATCCGTTCGAGAGCTTGTTCGGGAGTTTCATTGCGGCGTACACGACGAGGAGCCATTGTTCCTTCAAGACACAAGAATATCATTGATTAGTATTCTCAATAATACTAACCGTGATATAGAATAAAGATAAAGAGAAGTTTTTCCTCGACTCGCCTTAAATTCTTTATGTCATAATGTCGGAACGTTCATATGAGTCACCGTAATATAATCCCGAAAATTATATTACCCTGATTCATATGTGCATTCGACATCATTTCATATAGTCAAGGTGGCGTGTCAATCAAATTAAACAACGTGAGATTAAGATGAACTAAGAGTAGATATGAGTAGAAGCGTTCGAGTATAAATGCACAAGTAGTCAAGTAATTCCTACTTCAAGTCTATATGCCGGTTGTAGTCTAGACTCACCAATGTACCCTATGACTCGGGGTCGACACCAATGAACTCTAAATCCCTACAACCAACGCTCTGATACTATCTGTAGCGACCCGACAAAATCGTCATTGACGGCGCCGTCTACTTAGGTCCCGTTACGTGGTCATAAGTCTTTAAAACAACGTTTGACCAAAAGATATGTCGCATTCATTTCAAATGTAAAGATTGTTCAAAGTTTACGAGAATAGTTCCACCACAAGTTACGTTACAAAGTTATAAGTACAAATGAAACTTATGCGACACAATTTAAAAGTAGCCAAAAGACGCTCCATGTATGCATATATACTCATCATCCAATGCAAGTATCAAAATAATGAGCGGAAACATGTATCATGTATCGTTCAAGGACCTGAGAAAAACATAGAAATCTGTCAACGAAAACGTTGGTGAAATCATAGGTTTAAGTAAGTAAGTACAAGTGAACCACAAGATTTGCATCAATGAAATAATAGTAATACATTCCAAAAGTTTGTTTCACGAGCACCCAATTATCAATGCTTAACATTCCTTCCATAGAACCCCATCATTTAGTGCTAGAACATACACTGTTTCTCGAAAATATATTTCATTCGTAAACGGTAGCGAACCGTTTGAATGAGGGTTTGTCAAACCCATATGGATCCATACAACATAAGTTCTCGCTTACACCCGGCAAGTGTAACTAATGATAATCGAATTGAGGATTTTGTTCTAAACTCGTATGTAGAATGTTTGTTTTCCTGTACTTGTGTTCACTTAGTAAAGAAATGTTTATGTTTTCTCATCCCAAATGTAAGTTCAAAAAGAGTAAAAGTGGGACTATGATCTCACCTTGAGTGCACGAGTAGTAAAGTACTTCAACAAGTAAACGTGTGCAAAGAACAATGCTAGTCTTGACCTAAACAATAGGTTGTATCAATAACGGTAAACACGATAGGTCAAAGATGTTCAATTAGTCCTATGGCTCGTTAAGACTCGATCATAATAGCATGTGAATCAAATTGTCATGTTTCATGCAAGGTACAAGTATAAAAACATGTTAGAAAGATTGCACAATTATTTGGTTAAGTTTGATTAAAAGTCAACTTGGTCGGGTCAAAGTCAACGGAAAAGTCAACGGGTTCGGGTTGGGTATCCGACAATTTTTCTAAGTTATATAATCATATATGAGCATGTTGGCCAAGTTTCATGTTAATCGGAGGTCCGTAGCATAGCAAACATTTTTATGTCAAATGACCAAAGCAAACAGCCAGTTTTAGTGTATCAGGACGGTGTCCCAAAATCAGGACGGTGTCTGTGATGACCCGGAAATTTTTGACCAAATTTAAATTTAATCTTTGTATGATTAACATTTCCGACACGATAAGCAAAGTCTGTAAAACAGAATCTCAAAATTTTTGAACTACTTTCATATATTCAAATACCTTTTGGTTGTTCTTGACAATTCGCGAACAATTATATGTATATAGATACATACATATATATATATATATATATATATATATATATATATATATATATATATATATATATATATATATATATATATACTATAACTTGAAAACATAAAAATGTATTAATTGTTTGATACCGTACATTAAAATTATTGGTTTAAATATTTATTTGAATATATATGATAAGTTGGAATATTAATTGTATGAATAACTTGCGACGTATATTTTAAAACGTGTTTAAAAATATTGAGAATAGATATTAACTAGGTTATGAAACGTTTGATAAATACTATTATATTAATAAATAATGAGACAATGATTTATAGAAGTAAATAATCAAAACACTCGAAAGATTAAGATATACTTTGAGTGATATAGTTTATGGATAATTTAAGGCTATATTTTGACAAAGGTACGTGTCACGAAACGTAAAATGCAAGTTTTCTAAGTGTACAAAAATGCGTTCGAGAAACTGAAACCGGGACATAAGTCGAGTAACAACGTACGAGTCATCGGAACGAAAATTACAGGTCAACTATGCACATGAATTTAATATAATATATAATTAATTATATAAATTAAATATATTATATATATATATTTAAATAATATGTCGACAAACAAGAAAACAAAAGTTTGTGAGCTGGATCAGAGGGCCATGCGATCGCATGGCCTTGAAGCACAAATCCCATGCGATCGCATGGGGTACTTTTTCATAAAAGGTTCTATAAATTGCTCAGTTTTCACACTCTTTCTGTTAATCATATATTACTTCGTATTTATTTCATTTATTATTATTATTATTATTATTATTATTATTATTATTATTATTATTATTATTATTATTATTAAGATTAATATTATTATTAATCTAAATATTATTAATATTATTAATAAAATACTACGACGAGGTTATGAGCGTGTCACTTTCAAAATGGTTTTCAAGCGGGATAGAGCTAAGGAAATTATGGGTTATTGCCAAGGAGGTTATGGGTAATGGTCAGGGGTATAATTGTGAATCAAACTTAGTGTTTATCATCTCCGTTACGTCTACGTACTTTTCTACAATATTGAATCTCAATATTAATACGTAAGCATTTATATTTTATATTTTATAAATTAATAGTGTATACATACTAGTGCTCGAGTGTATATATTTATACATGCTTGTATGCTAAATTTCGTCGTTAAACAGTTTATAATAAATCACGAATTAAATACATATATTACGGGTAAAAGGTATATGATATACATGTTTTCGGAAAGCTGGCGAAAAATCAATAACTTTTCATTTAGATATCGAATAGTTTCGAGGAACGAATCAAAAGATATGGTCAACTGAATTATAATTGACATTAATTGGAATTGCTTTTTGAATCTGCAATTAATACTTAAACAACTTGTTTACGAGATTGATAAAATGGATTTTTAAATATTACCAACCGAGTAAATGAATCCTTATATAAGGTACGTCTCGTTTGTTGAACTATTGTCAAAATTGACTTTTTGAAACAACTTTGAATAACTTTTGTATGTCAATTTCGAGCATTAGGATTGTGATACACTATGACCTGACCTAGCTTAATAGACATTTATTGACCAACATATGTTCTCTAGGTTGAGATCTACGATTAATTGGTAATCCGAGTTTCGGTCACATTTTGGTGAACAACTTTATATGCTACTAAGGTGAGTTTCATAAGATCCCTTTTACTCTCTACATTTTTGGGCTGAGAATACATGCAAATGCTTTATTAACCGATATACAATATTTATATGTGTGAGTTTCATTGATCCCTTTTTAATTGCTTTTGCAATATATATTTTTGGACTGAGAATACATGCACTTTATTTTAAACGCAATGGATACAAGTACATACTAAATTCTACACCGAGTTTGAACCGAAAATCCCTTAGCTTTGGTAACTAGTAACTGCCGGTTATAAGAACTGGTGGGCGCGAATAGTTGTATATGGATCCATAGGGCTTGATATCCCCGTCCGAGCTAGAGCACTAGCCTTTTAACGGACGTATGCTATTTGAGAAGCGTACACGTTGGTTTGCGTGTATTATTAAGATGATTATACAAAGGGTACAAATTATATATACGTTAAGTTTAGTTACCATGGTGCTCAATTTCGTAGAATATTTTGATAAACGTTTCTGGATGAAACAACTGAAATCTTGTGATCCATCTTTATATACAGATTATGCGAAACATACAAACTATGAACTCACCAACCTTTGTGTTGACACTTGTTAGCATGTTTATTCTCAGGTTCCCTAGAAGTCTTCCGCTGTTTGATTATATGATAGACAAGCTATGTGCATGGAGTCTTATATGTCATATTTTTCAAGGAAACGTTGCATTCACCAAATCATCACCATGTATCTTATTTTGACTGCATTGTCAACGGAAGTACTATTGTAAACTATTATTTACGGTGATTGTAACATCCCGCGTTTTTCCGTTAAATTTATTTTTAACACCGTCTTTTTTTTTAAAAAATAATATCTTTCGTATTTAAATTAATAGTTTCCGTGAGTAACGTTCATTATATTCCCGCTATTTAATTTTGACATCACCCGTTTACTCGAGCGTTTTAAAAATATTCGATCGGTTAAATCCCGCACCCGCTTTGAAACTCGAGGGACCGGAGTTGCCAAATGGGCAAACTAGTTGACTAGGTCAACTAGTCAACCCATTTTTCCACCATTTCCATCATCTCCCTCTCTCTCTCTTTCTTTCTTTTTTTCTCTCAAGAACACAAACATAATTCATCATCTAAATTCGGATCGGGAAGCAAACTTCAAAACAAATTACATATTCGTGATCCTCTCATCATCCTCTTCGATTTGGTACCAATTTCATCCATTTTGGGTAACATTTCTAAAACACTAAATTTCTCTAAATTCGTTTTATATACTTGAAATTGTGTTAGTTAGTGTCTATGGCTCAATTCTAACATGAATATATGTTTGGTTTGCTCGATTTATTGTTTTTGGAGTAACTAGCATGAACTTGAAATGGGTTTGCTTAATCCTTGATTTTGGATGAGTTAATGTTGTTAGATTGTTAAAGTGCATGTTTTAATTGTGTTACTAGTATCACTAGCTTCGTTTTGATGCGTAGGTTGATTAAGAAAACTTCAAAAACATGAATATTGATTTTGTGATGTTTGACTAGGGTTTGATAGTTCTTGACATGAACTTTTGATGCTTGAATGCCATGGAATGTTAATTGTTAGTGATTAGTTGTAATGTATGCTTAATTACCTTCGAAACGGCATATCGTATGTGTAAATTGGATTCCCGAAACTTAAAATGCAATTGATGAACTTGAAACTTTGAAAATGGACTTTTAAACGATCACTTGACGAGAAATCGGTTATGGAAAATGTTGTTTTTGTTTGATGAAACATGTTTAGTTGTGTTCCTTGTCAAAAGAGCTTTCCAACGGTATAAGATACGCTTCCTAATTGTTTACGGTTTGAGTTTTGCGTTTGTTTGAAATTTTACCAAGCCTTGAACAAGTGAAACAGGCCAGGGACCAGGCCACGGCCATTGTCGCGCCGCGGAGCAATTTGTCGCGCCGTGGCCCAAAGGGTGATTTTAGAACATGTTTTTCAAGCTTTCTGACCTTCAACATAGGCATTTGTCGCGCCGCGGAGCAATTTGTCGCGCCGTGACAATTGCCTGTTTCATCCGAACTTCAGCAAACTTGTTTTGGCCATAACTTTTTGACCGTAACTCCGTTTTCGATGAATCAAATATCGTTGGAAACGTAATAAGATTTCCTTTCTAATGGTAAGGTTTTGAAATGTCAACTCAAACTTTATTACAATCGTTCTAACATGCTTTTATACTTGATTCTTGCATGAAACTTGACAACGTGATTCACATGCTATACTATTCGAGTCGTAACGAGCCATAGGACTAATTGAACACATTTCACCCGACCTTGTGTCGTAACTGGTTAATTGATACAACTTATTTGTTTAGGTCAAGGCTAAACAACTTTCATGCATACGTTACTTTGTGAAGTACTTTTATACTCGTGCACTCGAGGTGAGATCATAGTCCCACCTTTTCAACAACTTTTATTCTTTTAAATCGTGGGCTGAGAAACATATACATTACATACTTATATACATTTCACATGTATATATACTTTTCATACTTTTATACTTTGAACACAAATACGAATACAAAGATACAGACGAGTTAGAACAAAAGTCCTCAATCCAATTATCATTAGTTCCACTTGCAGGGTGTAAGTGTAAGCGAGTGATTATGTTGTGTGGCCATACGGGTTTAACGAACCCTCATTCAGACGGTTCGCTACCGTTAGTGGATGAAATATAATTTCAACGTGCATAGTGTATGTTCTAACACTATATTCAAAATTCAGAGGGAAGATTCAGTTAAGCTTTGGTAATTGGGTGCTCGCAATACAAACTACATTCTTCGGAATAAATACGATTTGGATAATCATCTATACAAACTATTGTGGTTCAAAATATACGTTTACAAACACCTATGATTTCACCAACGTTTTTCGTTGACAGTTTTCTATATGTTTCTCAGGTTCATACATGGCTATTTGATACATGCTTCCGCATACACTCTGATTATTTGCTTGGAGTCAAGATACATACATGCATACGCTAGTGATAGCACCTTTGGATTCAAACATATTGTTTACATACTTACGCTATTTATAGCAACTGTGTTTTTCAACTTATATTATGTCGCAAGTTATTTCATTTATACTTTATGACTTTTGTAAACTTAGACTTGTTGTCGAACGGTTTTGTAAACTAAACTTGCAAGTCTTGTACCTTTCAAATGAATGCGACATAATTTTGGTCAAACGAGTCTCATATAGGGACTACGACCACGTAACGGGACCTAAGTAGTCGGCGCCGTCAATGACGATTTGGTCGGGTCGCTACAGATGGTATCAGAGCGTTGGTTGTAGGGAACTAGGACGTGCATTAGTGTGTCTAACAGAGTCGTTAGGACGCATTAGTGAGTCTAGACTACAACCGGATAGTTAGCATTTGCATTCTGACATACATTGCTATAGATAGCACTTACTTGACTACTTGTGCATTATACTTGAATCATTCTTAATCAAACTTTTTAATGGTACCCAACCTTCATCATACGAACTCGTATTCCGCCAATTTTTGGTAAAACACGTGAATTCAAGATTCATACGCGTACGGATGACCGCGACTTCGTTAGCTACTCTAGCTCGGGAACTCAAATTCTTTGGTTGTTATCCACCCCGTCTTAGCTTACTATCCATGAGTATTGTAAAGTCACTGTCACTACTCTAGGTGAGTATCGTCATCACTATTTATCGCTACGGTTGCGTACTACTCGCTATCATGACTCGTTACTCTTTTCATACCTAACTACTTTATTGTCTGATTTTCATACCTAACTACTTTATTGTCTGATTCGAACTTCATTGACGTGAACAATCACTTATACACTTCCCTCGGGGAACGCATCTTTAGAGTTGCACTAATTCTTTCGATTCAATACGAATCATGTTTGAGACATCGTTACATTTTGTTCATTTTAGATTTTCACGATGACACGAACTTGAACTCATGGAGTGATGTGGGAATGGAAGTATGATTTGGCGTAATATAACGACACTCGATCAACGTGGTTATATTACGGTAAGACATACTAAAGTTCTAGTGACGCGTGATGGTGGTTAGACTCGATCAACCTAAACACCACCATGTGCCATGTACATGACTTCATCTTTTCATGTTTGGACATCCGAAAACTCCGAGAATATTGATAACAACCATACCGGGGACACCCCTTCGACTTTTGTCGAACTATACTTATGCTTCCGAATGAATTACCGATTCCTCTCGACTTCAACCGTATGTTACACGTGGATACTATCTCGTCCTCGCACAGTCTTATTGACTAATTACGATTTACTCGTTATGCTCGCACCGAGGCGGAAACTTCTTTTGCATCACCCTCGTACTTCCGGTTCAGGAGGTCCTTATTCTAAATTCCCAATGGAGAGAGACTCTCCACGTTATACTAGTATTCACCTCGAGGGTGAATAGTTCCGACGAACGTTTTTCTTTCAGAAACCGATGAGGACTTGCCCCGACGAACGTTTTTGGAAACCGATAAATCTTCCGCGACGCGAATTTTCTTGAGAAACTTGTCCTAACAAACTTGTCCAAATATACCTTACGGAATGTACTCCGTTTCGGACCGAGATCCTCGTTTCACTTCTAGATTTTGGAGTGCCTCACAAGAAGTCTCGGGACCACGTTTAGACATGAGTACCGCACCTCAACCATAACCCGACGGACCGAACAAACATACGATTTAAGTCTTGAAAACCATAATACGAATTTGTATTACCAACTTCAAATTTTCTTGAGAAACGTCTTTGCCTTTAATCAAACTCTCTTACTACAAAATTTTCATTCGAGTATCGACGCCACGCCTTCGAAACCTTATATGACCGGAAACGTCATTCTCCTTTTGTCGAACCAAGTAAACGATGATCAATTCACCGGGGCCGAGGTTATTCATGAGCAACCGAGAAAATTTATTCATATTCGGGTAAAACCCTACGCGACTCGTAATCACCAAGAGCTACGCCGATGTTAGACGTAAACATTTCAAATTCCACGTGGGAAACCGCGTCACGTTAAGAGTCGCACCTTGGAAAGGTGCAATCCGTTTCGGGAAACGTAGGAAGCTAAATCCACTATATTTCGATCCTTTAAATTCTTGGAGTGTTTTGGACCCGTCGCTAGCCGTTTAGACTTTTCCGACTCATTTTGAGTCTCCGTTTATCCTACATTCGATGTATCAACTCAAAGACGTGTTTTGCGAAACGAGAACTTGTTATCTCCTTTGATGAACTCACTATCGACGATAAACCTCACTTCCTAGGAGGACCGATTGAAACCATGAATCATGGAAGCCAAACCTTAAAACAACATATGATCCCGACCGTCAAAATTCGTGGAAATACTCAAGGACGTACCTTCACTTATTCGTAGAATTTACAACGCAAGATCTCGAGTAAGATTCAACAACTACTACTTCCAACTAAATTTCGGGACGAAATTTCTTTTGAGGTGTGGATAATGTAACATCCCGCGTTTTTCCGTTAAATTTATTTTTAACACCGTCTTTTTTTTTAAAAAATAATATCTTTCGTATTTAAATTAATAGTTTCCGTGAGTAACGTTCATTATATTCCCGCTATTTAATTTTGACATCACCCGTTTACTCGAGCGTTTTAAAAATATTCGATCGGTTAAATCCCGCACCCGCTTTGAAACTCGAGGGACCGGAGTTGCCAAATGGGCAAACTAGTTGACTAGGTCAACTAGTCAACCCATTTTTCCACCATTTCCATCATCTCCCTCTCTCTCTCTTTCTTTCTTTTTTTCTCTCAAGAACACAAACATAATTCATCATCTAAATTCGGATCGGGAAGCAAACTTCAAAACAAATTACATATTCGTGATCCTCTCATCATCCTCTTCGATTTGGTACCAATTTCATCCATTTTGGGTAACATTTCTAAAACACTAAATTTCTCTAAATTCGTTTTATATACTTGAAATTGTGTTAGTTAGTGTCTATGGCTCAATTCTAACATGAATATATGTTTGGTTTGCTCGATTTGTTGTTTTTGGAGTAACTAGCATGAACTTGAAATGGGTTTGCTTAATCCTTGATTTTGGATGAGTTAATGTTGTTAGATTGTTAAAGTGCATGTTTTAATTGTGTTACTAGTATCACTAGCTTCGTTTTGATGCGTAGGTTGATTAAGAAAACTTCAAAAACATGAATATTGATTTTGTGATGTTTGACTAGGGTTTGATAGTTCTTGACATGAACTTTTGATGCTTGAATGCCATGGAATGTTAATTGTTAGTGATTAGTTGTAATGTATGCTTAATTACCTTCGAAACGGCATATCGTATGTGTAAATTGGATTCCCGAAACTTAAAATGCAATTGATGAACTTGAAACTTTGAAAATGGACTTTTAAACGATCACTTGACGAGAAATCGGTTATGGAAAATGTTGTTTTTGTTTGATGAAACATGTTTAGTTGTGTTCCTTGTCAAAAGAGCTTTCCAACGGTATAAGATACGCTTCCTAATTGTTTACGGTTTGAGTTTTGCGTTTGTTTGAAATTTTACCAAGCCTTGAACAAGTGAAACAGGCCAGGGACCAGGCCACGGCCATTGTCGCGCCGCGGAGCAATTTGTCGCGCCGTGGCCCAAAGGGTGATTTTAGAACATGTTTTTCAAGCTTTCTGACCTTCAACATAGGCATTTGTCGCGCCGCGGAGCAATTTGTCGCGCCGTGACAATTGCCTGTTTCATCCGAACTTCAGCAAACTTGTTTTGGCCATAACTTTTTGACCGTAACTCCGTTTTCGATGAATCAAATATCGTTGGAAACGTAATAAGATTTCCTTTCTAATGGTAAGGTTTTGAAATGTCAACTCAAACTTTATTACAATCGTTCTAACATGCTTTTATACTTGATTCTTGCATGAAACTTGACAACGTGATTCACATGCTATACTATTCGAGTCGTAACGAGCCATAGGACTAATTGAACACATTTCACCCGACCTTGTGTCGTAACCGGTTAATTGATACAACTTATTTGTTTAGGTCAAGGCTAAACAACTTTCATGCATACGTTACTTTGTGAAGTACTTTTATACTCGTGCACTCGAGGTGAGATCATAGTCCCACCTTTTCAACAACTTTTATTCTTTTAAATCGTGGGCTGAGAAACATATACATTACATACTTATATACATTTCACATGTATATATACTTTTCATACTTTTATACTTTGAACACAAATACGAATACAAAGATACAGACGAGTTAGAACAAAAGTCCTCAATCCAATTATCATTAGTTCCACTTGCAGGGTGTAAGTGTAAGCGAGTGATTATGTTGTGTGGCCATACGGGTTTAACGAACCCTCATTCAGACGGTTCGCTACCGTTAGTGGATGAAATATAATTTCAACGTGCATAGTGTATGTTCTAACACTATATTCAAAATTCAGAGGGAAGATTCAGTTAAGCTTTGGTAATTGGGTGCTCGCAATACAAACTACATTCTTCGGAATAAATACGATTTGGATAATCATCTATACAAACTATTGTGGTTCAAAATATACGTTTACAAACACCTATGATTTCACCAACGTTTTTCGTTGACAGTTTTCTATATGTTTCTCAGGTTCATACATGGCTATTTGATACATGCTTCCGCATACACTCTGATTATTTGCTTGGAGTCAAGATACATACATGCATACGCTAGTGATAGCACCTTTGGATTCAAACATATTGTTTACATACTTACGCTATTTATAGCAACTGTGTTTTTCAACTTATATTATGTCGCAAGTTATTTCATTTATACTTTATGACTTTTGTAAACTTAGACTTGTTGTCGAACGGTTTTGTAAACTAAACTTGCAAGTATTGTACCTTTCAAATGAATGCGACATAATTTTGGTCAAACGAGTCTCATATAGGGACTACGACCACGTAACGGGACCTAAGTAGTCGGCGCCGTCAATGACGATTTGGTCGGGTCGCTACAGTGATTGTCTATATGTAGAAATCATCAGATGTCGAAAACCTTTGATTTAAATATTCATTTATGGTGTGCCTTTTCAAAAGAATGCAATGTTTACAAAACGTATCATATAGAGGTCAAATACCTCGTAATGAAATCAATGAATGACGTATTATCCATATGGATTTGGAGCGATCGTCACAGTGTCCCAGTATGAAGAGTGGGACGGCGTCCCAAAATCAGGACGGTGTCCTGATATGAAGAGTGGGACGGCATCCAAGAGGGTGGGATGGCGTCCCAAATGGCTTACAGGTCCTGTTTGCTGAATTACACAAGTGCACGACCCAAACTTCAAATAATCATAACTTATGATCCGCAAACAATTAGAACATGTATTTTATATCACCGGAAAGCTCTTTCGACAAGGAACACAACTAGATACATTAACTAAATCAAATTTATCATTTAAGACAACAATAACCTCGTCGAATGTTCGTTAAACGTCCAAAATCAAAGTTTCAAGTTCATCAAGATGCATTTCAAGTTCCGGGAATCTAATTTACATGTATGATATGCCATTTTGAAGGTAATGAAACATGTAATACAACTAAATACTTATCAATAACATTAACAAGCATTCAACGCATCAAAAGTTCGTTTTAAAGCTATCAAACCCTAACCAAAAGTTCACAAAATCAATAATCGCGTTTATGAAGTTTCTTTAATCAATCTATACATCAAAATGAAGCTAATGATACTAGTAACACTTTTAAAACATGCACATTAACAATCTAATAACATTTGATCATCCAAAATCAAGGATTTAGCAAGTAATTTTCATAATGAACTAGTTACACCAAAAACAATAAATCGAGCATACAAATTACATACACGACATCACAATGAGCCATAGACACTAATTAACATACTTTTAAGTCAAGAACACAAATTTAAAGAAAACTAGTGTTTTAGAAATGTTACCCAAACGAGATGAAGTTGGTACCAAAATGAAGAGGATGAAGAGAGGATCACGAATATGTAATTTATTTTGTTGTAAGCCTCCTAGGTCGAATTTAGATGATGATTGAATGAATTTGGTAAATGTGTGTGTGTTCTTGCTAGAGAGAAAGAGAGAGAGAGGGAGATGGTTGAATGGTGGTGATTGGGGTGGACTAGTTGACCTAGTCAACTAGTTTGCCCCGTGTCAATTTTAGTCCCTCGAGTTTGTAGTCGGGTGCGGAAAATACCTAAACGGAATATTTTAAAACGCGTATTAACGGGAGATGTTATAAACATATAACAGAGTTTAAATTAGTATAACGGAAAAGTAAATGGAAAAAGGCGGGATGTTACAATAGTATATATATATATGTATCTATATACATATAATTGTTCGCTAATCGTCAAGAACAACCGAAAGGTATTTGAATATATGAAAGTAGTTCAAAATTTTTGAGATTCAGTTTTACAGACTTTGCTTATCGTGTCGGAAATGTTAATCATACAAAGATTAAGTTTAAATTTGGTCAGAAATTTCCGGGTCATCACACAAACTTATTAATTTTTCACAAGGTTTTCATTTATAAACATTTCATAAACTGAAAATTTCATGTTTATATTAGTAGCATATTAATCAAAAACGTGATCATTCATAAAAACGAGTTAAAACTTCAATTAAGCATAACATGAGCATACGGTAACGAAAATTCGAAATTCCAAAGCCCAAACTTATTAGTTTTTTAAGAGGATTCTGATTATATCATAATATTATACATTCAACAAGTTCAAGTTTCTGACCTCACAAAAAACAAATTCGTGATTCATCAAAAAGTCATCAAACGATCAAATTAACGAATACTATCATGCATACATACAAGGACTTGAGCACTAGACACTATATCTACCCTAAAATGTAAAAAAAAAAAAAAACATGAAAACCTAAAAATTAGAGTTTTTGAAACTTACCCTAATCAAGAAATTGTTGGTATAGATGTGTAGAGCTCTTCGAGAGGAGTCCGAATATGTAAACGATTTTATGATCAAGTGATTTCTTGAAGGTGTTCTTGAGGAAAGAAGATCGATGATGATGATGATGATGAATAGTGGGTTTGCTTAAGGAATAGAAAAGAAGTACGTATGTGTGTTTGATGAACTGAATTAGGTTTAGAGATAGATATGTCACGGGTATATATCTATCTCAATAATAGATATCACGGATGTAATAATTAATAAACACGGGTATAGAATGTGTAGTCACGGGTAAATAGATATATCACGTGTCTAATAATTAAATAAACACGGGTTATAAATTTTAGTAGTCACGAGTTTAATAGTAAGAAATATAGATACAATATATAGTCAAAGGTGATTAACAGTGGTATTTACGGGTATCTCAAAAATATATATTAGATATTTATTAGATTTTTTTTTTCGCTATCTAAAACCCATGTAGTTTGCCTTAACATGTTTCCCTAACTGATAAATTTTATATTAAAAAAATACATCTATATATTGTTCGAAACCTTTTATATTTAATTACAATCAATTATTAAGAATATATTTAAATATCATTTTTATATTTAAATTATATAATAAAGTAATTATAATGTTCATAAATCATGTGTTACGTAATTTATGGGAGTAGTTGGCAAGTGAGTCACGAATTTTGTATCTATTATCTAATATATAATAATAAACTAAATTATTAGTTAGAATTATTAAACCAAATTATTAATTTGAATTATTAACTTAATTATTAGTTTGAATTATTAGTGTATAAAACTATATATCTAGAAACGATCGTATAATACGCTTATAAATACTTGTTGAATAAAAATATAAGTATTATCATCCTACTTAATTAAAATAATTTTTAAAACTCAATTGTTATATAACATAATTTATTTAAATTAATAATCATACATTTTGTTGTCTTAAAATATATTTTTCCCGTTTTTACTAATCGTAGTGTTTAATTTATAAATAGTATATTCTAAAAAAAAAAAAATGGAGTGGAAAAATCATTGAATCTAACAAATGGTTGTTAAGTATTTAACGAAAAAAGTCGGGTTATTACAGGTTTATTTACATTTACAGCATATAAGCTCATGAGTTCCATTGTACCTTTAAACCAATTGATAATCAAGTGAGGTCCTTCTAAACTTATATGGCATACATTTGGGTTGTTCCTTTTCCAATGTGAATACTGCGTATATGATCGTTTCAGGTCCACCAACATATAATATATAAGCTCACGAGTTCCACGTTAGTCTAAAATCAATTGGTGATAGAGTGAAATCATCCTAAACTAATATGCATACATTTGATTTGTTCTTTTTCTAATGTGAGAATTGATGCATATCTTAAACACTTATCTCCGAGTACTTGTACTTGTTAATTCAAGTTAACTTTACGGGTGTCATTTTAATCTAGAAACACACTAATTTTTGATTCATCACGAAAAATCTTGGAGTATGTTTGATTACGTGACTGTGATTTATATATATTTCTATATCTTCTGAATTCATCATATCTAAACCCATGAATCAGATTCAGTTTAGATTTCAAGATATTGAATTTGTGTGAAGGTTGTTTAAACCTAATACAGACACAAGACCAAAGGGTAAAATAGTAAACAGGCCCGTAAACTACGTATAAAGACGTTATTGCCCTTGGTATTTTAATTACTCCGTATTAATTTAATTTATTTTCCAAAATAAAAATCGAATTAGGGTTTTGCATTTCTTCCAATACTACTGCAGCAGAAGAGAGTCCTTTCAGATAATCCAATCTAAGGTTTGTGTTCTTCCTAATTCCATCCTCGATCTACTTTTTACTGTAGTTTTTCATAAAATATTCAATTGCTTTACAGGAATCCGTCAGATTCAATCTTTAAAGAGCTTATATGTGTATCGTGTTCTTATGCAATTTAAAATTAATTAGCAATGTCAAGTGATTGTTAATCAAATTAACATAAATTGCATCTAAAACAGAAATTTCTAATCTTAATTCAGTATCGAGTGTTACCTTTTCTAAATAATCTTCTGTTGTGTTGAATTGTATGATTCTGTAATTTTAGATTTTATATTTGCCTGTTTGAAATCCTACCTGGTTTACATTCGGATTACATTTATCTTCATCAACGTATCTCTATCTGATAATATCACAGTGTTATGTTTCGATTTATCAAGATATACAACTTGCAATTGATGACTATGCTTGTTGATATTTGTAGGAGATATGAAATTCGTTTACGGTGTTCTGCGGTCCGTTAAGGCTGGCATTTCATCTACTAACCAGACGTTTTTAATAGCTCGGAGTTTGGCTACAAGTAGTGCTTCAGGTACTTTGGTGCTCTTGCATTTTCTGTAGATTATTGTTTTATAAGTTTTAGCCAACTGAATTTTGATTTATTTTAAAGAAACACATGCTGGTTGATTAGGTTGATTGGAAACTTTATAGATTATGATGGTCCAGTTCTTTAACGGAAAATTTAGATATGTATTTGATCCGTTACAAATCTAAAGACACAACGGGACTTGTAAGGATATCAATAATACGTATTGCTGTCACAGTTTTGTGTGGAAATGAAACAACAATAATTTTGTGGAAATAAAAGTATTTTATTCCTTTCTCTCTTTTACTTACAATCAGCAGAAAAGCAGTAATTAAAAGGCATATCCCCCTAGTCTCTCTATCGACTAATTATATAATAGCTAGACAATAGAGGCAACTCCTCACTAATCCCATTATCCATGAAAATATGGATTGAATATGGGCTGTTGTGACCGTTTCCATTACACCACGTTTGCCTACATGTACAATGGAATTGGTCTTGCATGGTTTTCGGAAAGGGTTGTCATGATTCTCCGGATCACACCTCCCCTTCTCCGGCAAGGCTCAACTCCAGTGAGCCTAAAAAGGTAAGTGAGGAAAACCTGCCTTAGCAACGTCTCCCGAAAACCACTTTGCTGCATTTGGTAACTGTCCTTCTAAGCCAATACGATAGGCCTTTCTTTCGCCGCTACACGTAGAACTTGTCTTCTGTTCAACAATTGTATCAGCAGACAATGGTTCCTCCGAATCAGTATTCAAGTCTTCGACGGCTGGTAAGGCTTCATCAATCTCGTCATCGAGCATGGCTGGTTCGAATAGCTTTAATTTATTCGCCTCGACCACTTCTCTTTGCAAACAGTCCTTCCTGCAGCCAACGAAGGTCGCCTTCCTGATAATGACTTTGAACAGGATGTCAATCCCGTATAGCCTTGTATTTCTTTGGCAAAACAAGATGTCGATCGCGTCTATTCTTGTGTTTCTTTTGCAAAACACGATGTCGATCACGTCTATCCTTGTATTTCTTTTGCAAAAAATGTAACTGTTGCTCGTCGTCTTGATATATTTTTTGAACCTTTTCCAAGGACCGTTGAGCCTTTACGTTTTCCTTGCCGCCTTTATCACCCGAATTCGAGTTTCTGTTCATTCCAATATTTGGCAACGTTGATTCGGGTACCAATTGTATTTCGTGAGTGATGGCCCTCTCAGGTGGTAATTGTACAGCTTCCTTAAAAGGGGTGGAATACCTATGCACCAAGTCACCATTTTGGTTAGTAACACAACTATGAGTTTGGGCGAGTGTCATTATCTTTGTTTCCTCCTTAATTAGTCGCAACGAAAGGAGGGCACAGCTTTTTGATGTCGTGACTAACTTTCGTATTTGCCCGGTTGTGGCCAACTCCACCTTATGCGCTGATGTTTGATTCTTAATCATGAATGTTTTGCCATCCTTCTCGAGTTGATACTGTTGTTCACGCCGGAAGTATATTGCATTCCTTTCCCACAGATAAGGACTACCGAATATCACGTGACAAATGTCTAACGGTACAACTTCACAAGTAACTTCATCAATATATTGGTTAGTTCTCGCGAAACGAAACTTACATTGTAAAGACACAACGAGACTTATAAGGATATCAATAATACGTATTGCTGTCACAGTTTTGTGTGGAAACGAAACAACAATAATTTTGGGAAAATAAAAGTATTTTATTCCTTTCTCTCTTTTAATTACAATCAGCAGAAAAGCAGTAATTAAAAGGCATATCCCCCTAGTCTCTCTATCGACTAATTATATAATAGCTAGACAATAGAGGCAACTCCTCACTATTCCCATTATCCATGAAAATAGGGATTGAATATGGGCTGTTGTGACCGTTTCCATTACACCACATTTGCCTACATGTACAATGGAATTGGTCTTCCATGGTTCTCGGAGAGGGTTGTTATGATTCTCCGGATCAGTTTTTAAGCGTCCACCAAGTGTTAAGTAAGCTGCTAAAACACCTAAATAAGAATCAATATTAGCAAGATAAGAGCAACCAGGGAAAGGGTTGGAAATGGTCACGGGTTAACCCGGTTGGGTCGCGTACATCTGAGTAAAAATAGCCTTCCAGGTAGCCTGAATAGGTAAAACCCTATACGTTTACTCGTTTACGTGACTCATAAGAGCCAACCATATCTGATAATCATGTGTAGTGATGGTTGTAATATTCAAATATACGTGGATGTTGATCCACACTTGGTTTTGTTTTCTGCATAGCTATCGACAACTATCCGAATACAAACTCTTCAGAGACCATGGAAGATTTCGACCGAAGCATATTTGGTGATCTTCCAGACAGCAGCAGCTCGAGATCAAGGTCCTTTTTTCAGAAATTGGACCAGCAAACAAAACCTTATGACATGTTTAGAGGGAACAACAGTTCAAGAAGAACTGGATTTGTGGACGGTCTAGATGAGGGTTTCACACATTCATCTTTGGCTGATGGTATGGATGGAAAGTTAAAAGATGCTGCTACTTATTTTGAATACGATGTGAATGAAGTTGCTAAAGATGATTATAAGTTCAGATCAGATGTTATGTTTAAGCCTGGCAATACTTATGATCCTAAGGTATGAATTATAAAGTCAATCATAAGCTATTTTTACCTAAAAAATGATATGCAAAAATTTATAAGCAGGATCTTGATCTTACAAAACCCGGTGTTCGTAAACCATTCAAAAGACAAGAGTTTGAAGTAACAACGGAGGAAGTTTTAAAGAGAGCTGATTTCAGGGTGAGTTATATATATAATATTTATAGAATTACAACTCGAGGACACTGCTACCGAGTTTACTCTTTAACTTTTTTGTATTCTGAATTCAGAATGTGCGGTTTCTTGCTAACTTCATAACTGAGGCTGGAATAATCGTCAAGAGGAACAAGGTACGGTTATTATTGTTGTACAGTATTGTTAACTACATTTTCTATGCATTTTGAACTTGCGATATAACTTTGTGTGCGTGTTTTGGTATGATGTAGACCAAAATTAGTGCTAAAGCCCAGAGGAAGGTTGCTAGAGAGATAAAGACAGCTCGAGCATTTGGACTAATGCCATTCACAACTATGGGAACAAAACATTTTGTCTATGGCAGGAATATGGAGAATCTTGACAACGATTATGAGTATGAAGTTTATGATCACAATTTTGTTGATGATGCTTCTTAAAACCTTTCGTTCGGACCACCTGCTTTGTTTGCTCTTGTTTTACATGTAAGCCTTTTTGCATCCATAAGTTTAGCTAATTGTTTAGTAATTTACCTATTAGAAATAAAACACAATCCACATAGCAAATGTATGTTTTTAAGGTTAAAAATCGTTTTATTGATATAATTTACAGGATAGGATTGTGGTACTCATAGCTGATTGTTGCACTAGCCTCTGCACCTCCTCAAAATTGACATAAATATACAGAAAGTTTGAAGTATTTTGTGCTTTTGAATTTTTAGTTATGATAGCAATGGATCAGGCTATTACATTACAGTTATCACAGATTTATAATCTTTTTGGTACTGTTGATAGGGGGCTTCAGCTGTTAGAATTTTGTTTAGGGCCCTTCATAACTAATTAACTATGCATCTATTGTTTGTTTGAACATTGTACTTTGGATGCGGATCATGCTATGTTTATGTAGGTTTTTATTTCATCATTGTGGACAGGAGGTGCAGTCATTGAACGAATATTGAACAAATACTGATCAAAGTGATTTCCTTTGCTCATTAGAACACCTGTTCTTATCATTTTAAATGACATGCTTGAGAAACTGGTTTTAAAATGTATCTTTTGGTGTTTATGATGTTTTTGAGGGATTATATGACTCCTATAGTCCTATATCTTCTTATATCATTGTACTTCGGGATTAATTATTTCTTTTATACATAGCAAATGTAACAGCCTTCTAACAAAAATTTTGCCCTAACATTCATCTCTCAGTCAATTATTGGTAAACTGGGCACAAGTCGTCACATCTACACAAACTGGTCACCTATATTCACTTTATTCGGGATAGAACCAGATATTGGATCATGCATTCGAGTTATGGACTGTGTCAATCATTTGACCAGACAACGTTATATCTTTTGAATTGCATTGAGCGGCTATGCATGCGCATTATCCGCACATCCAAACAACCACCATATGACTGAATGGCGTGTTGATTTGTCTGGCTCGCAATACCCCGACTTGAAACACCTGTAACACAACAAACGGTGATTATAAGTAAGCTCCATACATTCGCCCGTGTGGGCACGCGCTATGGATGTAACGTCAGCCCTACACATCAGTCCTAAAAGGCTCTTACATAATTCCTGATATGTCAGACTCATAGGTCTATTCCATATACAAATTCTAAATATTTGCCTATTAGTAGTACCATGTACGATTTGCTATAGCAAGTTTTAGGTCATTTCAAGACTTTATAAAGATAAATGTGTCTGCTTTTAAAAGATAAGTTGTTAACGTGAAAAATGTTTTTTTTTATGTGTACAAATCACTTATTTTTTATTCAGAAACGCATTTAGATCATGGTCCAAGTCAAAATCATATAGTACAACTTTACACATAACAAAGACAATATAACAAGCAAGTGTGAAATGATCGAGTGTAACTTTATGATAAAACGCTAAAATAAAAGCATTCAAAATCAAACCAAAACTGAGAGTATCACAACTATCCATGTTGTTATAATTCGGTAGGCTTATAACTACCTTTAGTGATTTGATTCTTGATTAAGAATACTAGTAATGAAGTGTAAGAACAAAGATGATAATGGAGAAAGAAAGAAACACTTTGTAAGTGTGTGAAATGGTGCAAGTTTAATGCTTGCATTCATGAGTATTTATAGCCTAAAATCTCAATATAAAAATACATACTTTGTGTACCAAAATTGACTATATGTATACACCAAAATTGACTATCCATATCTATATTATTATTATTATTATTATAACACTCCCCCTTGGATAGCAATTTTATTTTGTTGAAGATCAACTATAAATTACTGCCTCGTTAAAAACCTTGCTAAAGAAAACCCAGTGGGAAAAAAACTTTAGCTAAGGGAAAAAGAGTGCAGCATGGAGTTGACTCCCCCTCAAGTAGACATCGCTTCAGCTGTTACATCTTTTGAACATGTCTCATGCCAATGTTATGAACGTGTGTTCTGAAAATAGCAGTTGGAAGTGCTTTCGTGAAAAGATCAGCAGAGTTTTTGCTAGATTGCACATATCTCATTTCAATCTGGTTGTCCTTAATGAGATTTTGAGTGTATGAGAAGAATCTAGGTGGTATGTGTTTTGTTCGGTCACTTTTGATATACCCTTCTTTCATCTGTGCTATGCAAGCTGCATTATCTTCATAGATAGTTGTTGGACTTTTATCGCGTTCTAGTCCACAAGAATCAGTAATGAGTTGTGTCATTGATCTCAACCAAAAACATTCTCGAGTAGCTTCATGTAATGCAATCACTTCGGCATGATTTGACGATGTAGCAACAAGTGTTTGTTTTTGAGAACGCCATGATATTGCAGTACCTCCATTTAGGAATACATATCCAGTTTGAGATTTAGCTTTATGTGGATCAGATAAATAACCTGCATCTGCATAACCAACCAAATCTTGTTTTGATTCGTTAGAATAAAATAATCCTAAATCAGTAGTTCCTCGAAGGTATCGAAATATGTGTTTGATCCCATTCCAGTGTCTTTTGGTAGGAGCAGAGCTGAACCTTGCCAACAAATTAACTGCAAAAGAAATGTCAGGTCTTGTACAATTTGTAAGATACATAAGAGCTCCAATTGCACTAAGATATGGTACTTCTGGTCCAAGAATGTCTTCTTGATCTTCACATGGACGAAATGGATCAGCTTCAACATTGAGTGATCTAACAACCATAGGAGTACTTAATGGTTTTGCCTTGTCCATATTGAAACGTTTCAAAATCTTTTCAGTATATGTTGTTTGATGTACAAGTAAACCATTAGGCATATGCTCAATTTGTAAACCAAGGCAATACTTGGTTTTTCCGAGATCTTTCATTTCAAATTCTTTCTTTAGAAGTTGAATGGCTTCATGGATCTCTTTATTTGTACCTATGATGTTAAGATCATCAACATAAACAGCTATGATCACATATCCGGATGTTGTTTTCTTAATGAAAACACAAGGGCAAGTAAGATTATTTGTATACCCTTTGCTTATCAAGTAATCACTTAATCGGTTATACCACATACGTCCCGATTGTTTTAACCCATATAAAGATCTTTGTAATTTAATCGAATACATTTCTTTGGGTTTTGCATTTGATGCTTCTGGTACCTTAAATCCTTCAGGTATCTTCATATATATATCACTATCAAGTGATCCATATAGATAAGCAGTCACAACATCCATGAGATGCATTTCTAAATTTTTAGAAACTGCCAGACTGATTAAGTACCTAAAAGTAATTGCATCCATAACAGGAGAATAAGTTTCTTCATAATCAATTCCCGGTCTTTGAGAAAAACCTTGAGCTACAAGTCTAGCTTTATACCTTGTAACTTCATTTTTCTCATTTCTTTTTCGGACAAAAATCCATCTGTATCCTACAGGTTTCACATCTTTAGGAGTGAGAATGATGGATCCGAAAACTTTTCTTTTATTGAGTGATTCTAATTCAGCTCGTATTGCTTCTTTCCATTGAGCCCAATCATGTCTATTTTGACATTCAACCATAGATGTTGGTTCTGGATCATCATCATTATTCATGATGTCATATGCAACATTAAATGAAAATTTCTCATCAAGATTTTTCATTTCATTTCGGTTCCATAATATTTTTGAATATGCATAATTGATTGCAATTTCTGTATTGACATCATCAATCTCCTCTGCAGTAGGAGTACTGATTTGTGGTTCTTCTTGAACACTTTCTTTTACTTCATTATCAGCTGATTTTCTTTTTCGAGGATTTTTATCCTTTGAACCGATTGGTCTTCCACGTTTCTGAGGTGGCAAAGATTCATGAGTGACGTTATTGCCAGCTTTTGGAATTTCAATTCGAGCTGGAGTATTTACTGCTGGTATATATGATTTTGTCACCGTTTTTGTATCTGTAAATGCATCAGGCAATTGATTTGCAAGTTCTTGTATATGCATTATCTTTTGAACTTCTGTCTCGCATTCTTTTGTGCGAGGATCAAGATACTTTAATTGAGGTTCACACCATGAAACATCATTTTCTTTATTTTTCATTTCTCCCCCTAATCTAGGGAACAATGTTTCATTAAAATGACAATCAGCAAAACGTGCTGTAAAAACGTCACCTGTCATAGGTTCAATATACCTTAATATTGAAGATGTTTCATATCCAACATATATTCCCAACCTCCTTTGAGGACCCATTTTTGTACGTTGTGGTGTCGCAATTGGAACATACACTGCACAACCAAATGTTCTAAGATGGGAAATATTTGGCTCTTGACCAAAAGCAAGTTGTAGGGGGGAATATTTATGACTTGCACTTGGTCTGATGCGAATCAATGCAGCAGCATGTAAAATTGCATGACCCATATAGATACAGGGAGTTTTGTTCTCATTATCAATGGTCTAGCAATTAACTGTAAACGTTTAATCAATGACTCGGCTAAACCATTTTGTGTATGCACATGAGCAACAGAATGTTCAACAACAATTCCTATAGACATGCAATAGTCATTAAATGCTTGAGATGTAAATTCACCAGCATTATCAAGTCTCACCCTTTTAATGGTGTAATCAGGAAAATGAGCTCTCAATTTAATAATTTGGGCAAGAAATTTTGCAAATGCCACATTACGGCTTGATAACAGACAAACATGAGACCATCTGCTAGATGCGTCTATTAGAACCATGAAATATCTAAATGGTCCACATGGTGGATGAATTGGTCCACATATATCACCTTGAATTCTTTCAAGAAACATTGGTGATTCTTTCTCAACCTTAAGTGGTGAGGGTCTAGTTATCAATTTTCCAAGAGAGCAAGATGTACATGGAACCATTGTATCATGATGGATTTTTCTATCCTTTAGTGGATGTCCATGAGTACATTCAATAATCCTTTTCATCATTGTTGATCCTGGATGGCCTAATCTGTTATGCCATAAACTGAATACACCAGGATCAATATATTTTTCGTTAACTACCATATGTATTTCTGGTACATTTATATGTGTATAATGTAATCCAGAACTAAGTCTTGGTAGTTTTTCAACCACATGACTCTTGTCAGTGATACTTAAATATTTCTCATTTTCTGTTGTCACTGACTGATAATCATACCCGTTAAGGTATATGTCGGAGAAACTCAATAAATTTCTGCTTGACTTGGGAGAAAATAAGGCATCATTTATTAAAAATTTTGTACCATTTGGTAGTATGAAATTTGCCTTTCCTATCCCTTTTATCAAGTTAGCAGGTCCTGATATTGTATGTATAGTTCCTTCCGTTGGTTTTAGATCAATAAAATATTTCTCGGATTTAAGTATAGTGTGTGTAGTTCCACTGTCTGCTATACAGAGATCTCCACCACTTGATTGATGTTGTATTCCAGCAAAATTCATATTGAACTTCATATATAAGAAATAAATAGTGAGTACATTAATATTACACAATATTTTAAACGCAAATAGATAGTACTGAAACATTTAGCAAACATAATGACAAAGACAGACGATATTAAATCGTTTATTTTTCGAAAGACACACAACTTAAACATTCAAGAAATCTTCATATAAATCAGATGGTTTCTCAGTGACTGTTGGATCGACGTTATCCACAAAGTTTACTTCCTTTTCTTTATCTTTCAGCGAATCCTGATACATCTTAACAAGATGTTTAGATGTTCGGCAAGTATTAGCCCAGTGGCCCATTCTACCACATCTGTAGCAAGATTCTTCAGAATTTTTAGAAGAATTTTCTTCAACATCTTGTTTAGTGGGCTTGTTTTGTGGTTGATATTTATATTTTCGTGGATTATTATTTCTTTGACCACCACGGCCACGACCACGACCACGTCCTCGCCCATTACCATTACCATAAGGATGGTTTCTACCATAGTTATGGCTTTTGGCATGATGATGGTGATGGTTATTATAACCACGACCTTGCCCGCGTCCTTGTCCCTGTTTATAATTATTTGCAGTATTTGCTTCAGGGATTGCAAGTGTACCAGTAGGACGGGATTGCTGATTTTTCATTAATAGCTCATCATTTTGCTCTGCAACTAAGAGATATGAATTAAGTTCAGGATATGTTTTGAACTTTAGCATTCTCAAATTTCTTTGCACTGTGATGTTTGCAGCATTCATTGTGGAGAAAGTTTTCTCCATCATGTCTGCATCACTTATTTCATGTCCACAGAATTTAAGTTGTGAACATGTATTATACAGAGCTGAGCTATATTCATTTACTTTCTTAAAGTCTTGGAACCTTAATGTTCTCCATTGTTCCATAGCAGCTGGAAGTAAAATTTCTCTTTGATTATTGAATCTGCTTTTGAGACCTTCCCATAAAACATGGGGATCTTCTACAGTCACATAATTATTTTGTAAGCATTCATCAATATGTTGATGAATAAAGCAACATGCCGTTGCTTGTTCTTTTTCAGAACAAGTGTTGTTTTCATTTATGGCTTCAAGAATGCCCATTGATTTAAGATGCATTTTTACTTTTATAACCCATGGCATGTAGTTGTTTCCAGTTGATTCTAAAGGAGTAAATTTAAGCTTTTCCAGATTCGACATTTTCTATTAAAACAAACAACATGATAAATTATAGTCACTTTATATTCATAAGTATATAAACATTAAACATAAATTTAATATAACATAAATGATAAGTAGGTGACAGTGTCGACCATATGTAAGCAATCATTAATAAATGTTATATAACATAAATATAAATATTAGTAAACATAAATGATAATTAGGCGACAGTGTCGGCCATATAAATGTTAGATAATAGAAATATAAATGTTAGTAACATAAATGATAATTAGGCGACAGTGTCGGCCATATAAATGTTAGATAATTGAAATATAAATGTTAGTAACATAAATGATAATTAGACGACAGTGTCGACCATATATTATTCAGGTGGTATAACCGACCTATATCATTCTGGTGGTATAACCGACCATATATCATTTTGGTGGTATAACCGACCATATATCATTTTGGTGGTATAACCGACCATATATCATTTTGGTGGTATAACCGACCATATATCATTTTGGTGGCAGAGCCAACCATATTTTAGTATTAAGATTATCGTGCTGATAACGTGTTATAATTCGGTAGGCTTATAACTACCTTTAGTGATTTGATTCTTGATTAAGAATACTAGTAATGAAGTGTAAGAACAAAGATGATAATGGAGAAAGAAAGAAACACTTTGTAAGTGTGTGAAATGGTGCAAGTTTAATGCTTGCATTCATGAGTATTTATAGCCTAAAATCTCAATATAAAAATACATACTTTGTGTACCAAAATTGACTATATGTATACACCAAAATTGACTATCCATATCTATATTATTATTATTATTATTATAACACATGTAAACTTTTAATGAAGTTTGCTATTTTGGGACCATTAATTGTCAAAACCAATGTAAAACTACCACCTTCACTAGGTGCCATGAATATTCATCTAATATTATCCTAGAAGTAGTATAATATTTTATTTAGTACTCCGTAAAAGAGATGGTATTAAAAATTTATATTTTTCAAGATTTTTTATATTAAAGTATAAGAAGCCATTGAGAAGTAAAATACTACACTACTACGTACTAAGTAGGCAATTTTCTCTTAACGTTATTTTCTTTACAAATATTCTTTTTTTGACACGACACTTGACAAATTGTAAACTTTAAACAAACTTTACACATGGGCATGATGGGTTCGTGACCACTACTTTCCACCATTGAAAAATCATTGCAAACTATTTCAACCACTTACTCTTATTTCTTAATTGCCTCATATATATATATATATATATTGTTATAATTCAGTAGGCTTATAACTACCTTTAGTGGTTTGATTCTTGATGTTATAATTCAGTAGGCTTATAACTACCTTTAGTGGTTTGATTCTTGATGTTATAATTCAGTAGGCTTATAACTACCTTTAGTGATTTGATTCTTGATTTAGAATACTAATAATGAAGTGTAAGAACAAAGATGATAATGGAGAGAAAGAAAGAAACACTTTGTAAGTGTGAGAAATGGTGCAAGTTTAATGCTTGCATTCATGAGTATTTATAGCCTAAAATCTCAATATAAAAATACATACTTTGTGTACCAAAATTGACTATATGTATACACCAAAATTGACTATCCATATCTATATTATTATTATTATTATAACACTCCCCCTTGGATAGCAATTTTATTTTGTTGAAGATCAACTATAAATTACTGCCTCGTTAAAAACCTTGCTAAAGAAAACCCAGTGGGGAAAAACTTTAGCTAAGGGAAAAAGAGTGCAGCATGGAGTTGACTCCCCCTCAAGTAGACATCGCTTCAGCTGTTACATCTTTTGAACATGTCTCATGCCAATGTTATGAACGTGTGTTCTGAAAATAGCAGTTGGAAGTGCTTTCGTGAAAAGATCAGCAGAGTTTTTGCTAGATTGCACATATCTCATTTCAATCTGGTTGTCCTTAATGAGATTTTGAGTGTATGAGAAGAATCTAGGTGGTATGTGTTTTGTTCGGTCACTTTTGATATACCCTTCTTTCATCTGTGCTATGCAAGCTGCATTATCTTCATAGATAGTTGTTGGACTTTTATCGCGTTCTAGTCCACAAGAATCAGTAATGAGTTGTGTCATTGATCTCAACCAAAAACATTCTCGAGTAGCTTCATGTAATGCAATCACTTCGGCATGATTTGACGATGTAGCAACAAGTGTTTGTTTTTGAGAACGCCATGATATTGCAGTACCTCCATTTAGGAATACATATCCAGTTTGAGATTTAGCTTTATGTGGATCAGATAAATAACCTGCATCTGCATAACCAACCAAATCTTGTTTTGATTCGTTAGAATAAAATAATCCTAAATCAGTAGTTCCTCGAAGGTATCGAAATATGTGTTTGATCCCATTCCAGTGTCTTTTGGTAGGAGCAGAGCTGAACCTTGCCAACAAATTAACTGCAAAAGAAATGTCAGGTCTTGTACAATTTGTAAGATACATAAGAGCTCCAATTGCACTAAGATATGGTACTTCTGGTCCAAGAATGTCTTCTTGATCTTCACATGGACGAAATGGATCAGCTTCAACATTGAGTGATCTAACAACCATAGGAGTACTTAATGGTTTTGCCTTGTCCATATTGAAACGTTTCAAAATCTTTTCAGTATATGTTGTTTGATGTACAAGTAAACCATTAGGCATATGCTCAATTTGTAAACCAAGGCAATACTTGGTTTTTCCGAGATCTTTCATTTCAAATTCTTTCTTTAGAAGTTGAATGGCTTCATGGATCTCTTTATTTGTACCTATGATGTTAAGATCATCAACATAAACAGCTATGATCACATATCCGGATGTTGTTTTCTTAATGAAAACACAAGGGCAAGTAAGATTATTTGTATACCCTTTGCTTATCAAGTAATCACTTAATCGGTTATACCACATACGTCCCGATTGTTTTAACCCATATAAAGATCTTTGTAATTTAATCGAATACATTTCTTTGGGTTTTGCATTTGATGCTTCTGGTACCTTAAATCCTTCAGGTATCTTCATATATATATCACTATCAAGTGATCCATATAGATAAGCAGTCACAACATCCATGAGATGCATTTCTAAATTTTTAGAAACTGCCAGACTGATTAAGTACCTAAAAGTAATTGCATCCATAACAGGAGAATAAGTTTCTTCATAATCAATTCCCGGTCTTTGAGAAAAACCTTGAGCTACAAGTCTAGCTTTATACCTTGTAACTTCATTTTTCTCATTTCTTTTTCGGACAAAAATCCATCTGTATCCTACAGGTTTCACATCTTTAGGAGTGAGAATGATGGATCCGAAAACTTTTCTTTTATTGAGTGATTCTAATTCAGCTCGTATTGCTTCTTTCCATTGAGCCCAATCATGTCTATTTTGACATTCAACCATAGATGTTGGTTCTGGATCATCATCATTATTCATGATGTCATATGCAACATTAAATGAAAATTTCTCATCAAGATTTTTCATTTCATTTCGGTTCCATAATATTTTTGAATATGCATAATTGATTGCAATTTCTGTATTGACATCATCAATCTCCTCTGCAGTAGGAGTACTGATTTGTGGTTCTTCTTGAACACTTTCTTTTACTTCATTATCAGCTGATTTTCTTTTTCGAGGATTTTTATCCTTTGAACCGATTGGTCTTCCACGTTTCTGACGTGGCAAAGATTCATGAGTGACGTTATTGCCAGCTTTTGGAATTTCAATTCGAGCTGGAGTATTTACTGCTGGTATATATGATTTTGTCACCGTTTTTGTATCTGTAAATGCATCAGGCAATTGATTTGCAAGTTCTTGTATATGCATTATCTTTTGAACTTCTGTCTCGCATTCTTTTGTGCGAGGATCAAGATACTTTAATTGAGGTTCACACCATGAAACATCATTTTCTTTATTTTTCATTTCTCCCCCTAATCTAGGGAACAATGTTTCATTAAAATGACAATCAGCAAAACGTGCTGTAAAAACGTCACCTGTCATAGGTTCAATATACCTTAATATTGAAGATGTTTCATATCCAACATATATTCCCAACCTCCTTTGAGGACCCATTTTTGTACGTTGTGGTGTCGCAATTGGAACATACACTGCACAACCAAATGTTCTAAGATGGGAAATATTTGGCTCTTGACCAAAAGCAAGTTGTAGGGGGGAATATTTATGACTTGCACTTGGTCTGATGCGAATCAATGCAGCAGCATGTAAAATTGCATGACCCCATATAGATACAGGGAGTTTTGTTCTCATTATCAATGGTCTAGCGATTAACTGTAAACGTTTAATCAATGACTCGGCTAAACCATTTTGTGTATGCACATGAGCAACAGAATGTTCAACAATAATTCCTATAGACATGCAATAGTCATTAAATGCTTGAGATGTAAATTCACCAGCATTATCAAGTCTCACCCTTTTAATGGTGTAATCAGGAAAATGAGCTCTCAATTTAATAATTTGGGCAAGAAATTTTGCAAATGCCACATTACGGCTTGATAACAGACAAACATGAGACCATCTGCTAGATGCGTCTATTAGAACCATGAAATATCTAAATGGTCCACATGGTGGATGAATTGGTCCACATATATCACCTTGAATTCTTTCAAGAAACATTGGTGATTCTTTCTCAACCTTAAGTGGTGAGGGTCTAGTTATCAATTTTCCAAGAGAGCAAGATGTACATGGAACCATTGTATCATGATGGATTTTTCTATCCTTTAGTGGATGTCCATGAGTACATTCAATAATCCTTTTCATCATTGTTGATCCTGGATGGCCTAATCTGTTATGCCATAAACTGAATACACCAGGATCAATATATTTTTCGTTAACTACCATATGTATTTCTGGTACATTTATATGTGTATAATGTAATCCAGAACTAAGTCTTGGCAGTTTTTCAACCACATGACTCTTGTCAGTGATACTTAAATATTTCTCATTTTCTGTTGTCACTGACTGATAATCATACCCGTTAAGGTATATGTCGGAGAAACTCAATAAATTTCTGCTTGACTTGGGAGAAAATAAGGCATCATTTATTAAAAATTTTGTACCATTTGGTAGTATGAAATTTGCCTTTCCTATCCCTTTTATCAAGTTAGCAGGTCCTGATATTGTATGTATAGTTCCTTCCGTTGGTTTTAGATCAATAAAATATTTCTCGGATTTAAGTATAGTGTGTGTAGTTCCACTGTCTGCTATACAGAGATCTCCACCACTTGATTGATGTTGTATTCCATCAAAATTCATATTGAACTTCATATATAAGAAATAAATAGTGAGTACATTAATATTACACAATATTTTAAACGCAAATAGATAGTACTGAAACATTTAGCAAACATAATGACAAAGACAGACGATATTAAATCGTTTATTTTTCAAAAGACACACAACTTAAACATTCAAGAAATCTTCATATAAATCAGATGGTTTCTCAGTGACTGTTGGATCAATATTATCCACAAAATTTACTTCCTTTTCTTTACCTTTCAGCGAATCCTGATACATCTTAACAAGATGTTTAGATGTTCGGCAAGTATTAGCCCAGTGGCCCATTCTACCACATCTGTAGCAAGATTCTTCAGAATTTTTAGAAGAATTTTCTTCAACATCTTGTTTAATGGGCTTGTTTTGTGGTTGATATTTATATTTTCGTGGATTACTATTTCTTTGACCACCACGGCCACGACCACGACCACGTCCACGCCCATTACCATTACCATAAGGATGGTTTCTACCATAGTTATGGCTTTTGGCATGATGATGGTGATGGTTATTATAACCACGACCTTGCCCGCGTCCTTGTCCCTGTTTATAATTATTTGCAGTATTTGCTTCAGGGATTGCAAGTGTACCAGTAGGACGGGATTGCTGATTTTTCATTAATAGCTCATCATTTTGCTCTGCAACTAAGAGATATGAATTAAGTTCAGGATATGTTTTGAACTTTAGCATTCTCAAATTTCTTTGCACTGTGATGTTTGCAGCATTCATTGTGGAGAAAGTTTTCTCCATCATGTCTGCATCACTAATTTCATGTCCACAGAATTTAAGTTGTGAACATGTATTATACAGAGCTGAGCTGTATTCATTTACTTTCTTAAAGTCTTGGAACCTTAATGTTCTCCATTGTTCCATTGCAGCTGGAAGTAAAATTTCTCTTTGATTATTGAATCTGCTTTTGAGACCTTCCCATAAAACATGGGGATCTTCTACAGTCACATAATTATTTTGTAAGCATTCATCAATATGTTGATGAATAAAGCAACATGCCGTAGCTTGTTCTTTTTCAGAACAAGTGTTGTTTTCATTTATGGTTTCAAGAATGCCCATTGATTTAAGATGCATTTTTACTTTTATAACCCATGGCATGTAGTTGTTTCCAGTTGATTCTAAAGGAGTAAATTTAAGCTTTTCCAGATTCGACATTTTCTATTATCAAAAATTAAAACAAACATCATGATAAATTAGAGTCAATTTATATTCATAAGTATATAAACATTAAACATAAATTTAATATAACATAAATGATAAGTAGGTGACAGTGTCGACCATGTGTAAGCAATCATAAATAAATGTTATATAACAAAAATATAAATATTAGTAAACATAAATGAAAATTTGGCGACAGTGTCGACCATATATTTTTTCAGGTGGTATAACCGACCTATATCATTCTGGTGGTATAACCGACCATATATCATTTTGGTGGTATAACCGACCATATATCATTTTGGTGGTATAACCGACCATATATCATTTTGGTGGCAGAGCCAACCATATTTAGTATTAAGATTATCGTGCTGATAACGTGTTATAATTCAGTAGGCTTATAACTACCTTTAGTGGTTTGATTCTTGATGTTATAATTCAGTAGGCTTATAACTACCTTTAGTGGTTTGATTCTTGATGTTATAATTCAGTAGGCTTATAACTACCTTTAGTGATTTGATTCTTGATTTAGAATACTAATAATGAAGTGTAAGAACAAAGATGATAATGGAGAGAAAGAAAGAAACACTTTGTAAGTGTGAGAAATGGTGCAAGTTTAATGCTTGCATTCATGAGTATTTATAGCCTAAAATCTCAATATAAAAATACATACTTTGTGTACCAAAATTGACTATATGTATACACCAAAATTGACTATCCATATCTATATTATTATTATTATTATAACATATATATATATATATATATATATATATATATATATATATATATATATATATATATATATATATATATATATATATATATATATATATATTTCTCTCACATTATTATTTGTATTGTATATTGTATTGTAGATTTTACAATTGTTAACTCAATTTTATGTCATGCCAACTGCATTCAACACCCTCTAAATTCCCATTTAACCATGGGAATAACATGACTAACGTTAGGTGATAAGTTATTACGATGATACTTACAAAATATTATATTTACATAATAATTAATTCTATAACATTTTTGCTAAGCATTTTAGCTTCATATATTATCTACTTAATAACTTACTTATAAAAAGATTAAATTTATTACGTTAAACGTTTATAATATATGCTTTCTATTTCAACTTTCATTTGTTGGCACTAACTATTCATTTGCTTATGTATTATTGTATAATGTATAATTATTCTATTTTTTTACATAACATAAGTTTTTGGGTAAGCGAGAAAATCCTCCTATAACGAGCACATTGACTCCCCATAGAAGGTAAAACCTCGGGTAATCAAGCCCCCCAAGCGCGAGACCTGTTACCGAGTGAATTGCGCATTATGCGCACCCTCTAGTCACACTCCCTTTTTGAACAATTTGGCATAGACAGGAATTGAACCCGGGTGGTATGCTTCATTGAACAACTCGGTGACCACTCATGTAAGCCGGAATGGTTTTACATAACATAAGTTGATAAATTAATATTTACACAATCAGCTTATCTCTCTTAATTTATAATAGGTTCTAGTTAATCACATCCCATATTTAACAAATTTTATACAAAGTGGAAGCCCGTTTGAAAACACAGTTTTAGGTCTACTAATTGTCTAATTACATAAAGTAACGACTTTGATACAAGGACCATAATCGCAAAACTTCATCGACTCATACAAGTAGTATAAGATCAACTCGTACACCTTATACAATCACATAACAAAACACCCGTTCGGATTTTCATCACTAAACATCTCAAACGAGTCCCCCGATTGCTGTTGAGACCTATACGACTCATATTCCGAACCCACATTCACAGCCGTTGGTGCCATTTCCGAACCATAATGCGAGTACACATAAGATTGTGGTTGTGGTGCATAATACGACGCCGTATAACTACTAACAGGAGGACGAGCGGTGTTATAACTCATCGTATAAACCGGCGCATGTGGTGGCGTATAATAGTGACGTGGCGGGTATTCATACCCTTGATGACGTGGAGGGATTTGATTGGATCTAATAGTTGTAGTTTGTGGGTCCTCACCTGGATTAACTAATGGTGAAGCACTTGATGATGTTTCTCCAATATTATTACAGATTTGCTTTTTCTTTTTCTTCTTTTTACCTTCACCAACAACAATTACGACGTCGTTTGGCTCAGTTTGTTTTTCCTTCTTTTCATCTACCGCCGGAGAATCTTGGTTACCGGTCAGTCCGGTCACCGGTGATTTATCCTCTTCAACTTTTACTTCCTCCGCCGGTTTCTCACCTTTATCAACTTTGCCACCACCGTTCTTTGCCGGAGCTTCGCCTCCGTCAACGGCGGAACTGGCATTTGTCATCGAATTTTCAGCCGGAATATCTGTTTTACTCGCCGGTGGCTTGATTTCCTTACCGGAAACAGCGGATTCTTCAGTAGTAGCGGGTTGTTTTGCATTTTGCTGAGTATGTGTTTCCGGTGGCCTAATCTCTTGTGGTTTTTCCGGCCATAACTCGGCATGTTTCCCTGATTTCACTAGTTTACGTAAAAGAATTTCCGGCGAGATATCTCCGGTTACCAAAACCCTTTGTTGTAGTCTATCAATTTCAATATCATCAACTCCTGAAATAAAATTAAATAAAACAATTTTTGATAATAGTAGTACGTAGTAATTAAATTCACAGTTAAAAGATAAAAAATAAAAATTTTGTCCATTAACAAAGGATTTTATAACGGCCACAAAATATGTTTGTAACTTTAATTTCATTTTGTGTGTAGAGCCTTATTCTGTTGTTGTAATCTCTGTTTTTATTTTAATAAAATTATTTGATTAAAAAAAAATCATTTTGTGTGTTTTTTTGAACAAAAAGTATAATAAATATTGTTAGAAATGTAATGTATGATATAAAATAAACACATACCTGGAACAGATTGGAGCAGTTTTTTGACTTTACGTTTGCAACCTTCACAGTGTATAGACACTCGTAGAACACATGTCTATAATTATAAATAAGCTAAGGTTAGTAATACAAACATACACATACAATATAAGAAATTAAAAATGAGATAATAAAAACTCTGGAGTAAATAATACTCGTTTTATTATTTGCCTTTCTTAAGAAAAGTATTACGGAATTGGTTACCTTGTGTTTGATGGGTTGCTGTGCTACTTCAGTTGAAGCCATTTGAGAGAACAAGTTGAGAGAAAAATGAATGAAATAGGAGAGTAGTGAAGTGACTTTAATTTGAGGGAGAAAATGCAAAAATCATTTATCATTTATTTAATAATAATATTAGTGGTTAAATACTCTTATTAACTTTTGGTGGGGACCAATTTTTGCCTAGAGGGGAATTTTGGAAAGTTTATCATTAAAAATAACTATTAAATTGTTTTATTTTACATAAAAACATGTGATATAAATTAAAAGATTGGTCTCGTTGAGGACGTTGATGCGGTTATCAATATTGATTGTGATGTCGATCTGAAGAAGGCTATTATGTCGTCCGAATTGACCAAGAAGTACTCGCTCTCTTCAAGATCGTGCAAGTCTGTTCGTTCTCTAGAGTGATGGGGAAACTCATTAAACTAGGTGCTGAGAGTAAGAATGCTAGTTTAGCTTCGAGAAAGCTTGACTTTTTTAAGAATGGTTCTATTGACTAAAATAGGTCATCGAGTTAGTTTTAATTTCAATCCTACTATATTTGTTTGGTTATTCTGTTTGATTGTGGCACCTTGTATTTGTTATTGCTTGGTATGTGTTTTTTGAGTTGATGGGTGGTTGTATTTTTTGTCTTTTTTCTAGTTTGGCTTGACTTTTGTTTGTTTTTGGTTTATTTGTTTTAGGTATGCTAGGTTATGTGAGACGTTATGGTTTATTCTTTTGTTTTGTTGGTAGGGTTCGGTTTTTATTTGTACCTTTCTTGGGTTCATTCTTTTCGTTCCCTGATTCTTTTTATATATGTTCGTTGTTTGGAGAAAAATGAAAGATTATTGTTTTCTCCAATGAGCTTTTTCGTGAACGTTTCTTTAATTGTTACGAGAACTGGAAGATATTTTTTAGTAATGAAGAATTGGAATGTTTGATGTGTTTTAGTGTAAGTGTTTGTACTTATATAGATTATTGAAAGATATATGTATTCAATCATATGATCGTTTGGTTTGAAAAACAAAAATGAATAATTAAATCCTATGATCATGTAAACATCATCTGTGGAATTAGGGATGGTAACGAGAGGAAATAAATCTATGATCTGCGGGTACCCGTGCTCGTGACGGGCAGGTTTTATAAAAAATATACCCGTGGGCACGGGTCAGGTAAAATTTTATACCCGCTGGCGAGTTGCGGGCGGGTCGCGGGTATCTCATACCCGTTGCGAGTAAAACCCGACCCGTCGATCCGTGATGCCCGTTGAGCTACCCGCGGGTATACACGTTTAACCGCATATAGGGGTGTGCATGGTACGGGACAAAACCGAAAAAACCGAAGACCAGACCGGACCGGACGGGAACCGAACCGGACCGAGGTGTTTCGGTACGGTCCACGGTCCTTTATTTGACCGATTTTCGGTTTTCGGTTCGGGATGGACCATACCCGAAAATTTCGGGAAAAGAACCGAACCGAAATCTAATGGTGAGTTATGTTATACGGTGTCCATACTCCATAGTCCTTGAGTCCTCCTGCATACCAAATTTCTTCCTATTTGTAATTATATAATAATATTATTTTCTTATATTAAATATGACTTCTGTAATTACTAAACTTCCTAACTTCTTTATAGATAAACATAAACATAAACATCAATATAATAACCGTATGCGTATACTCTGTGATCTTTACAATTCCACCGGATGTGTATGTTCTGAATTACCCATTTATATGACACTTTGGTTTTTACTTCCATTAGTCATTACTATACTAAGTTTATGTATATCTTATTTGAACATTTTAATATAAAAAATCAGCCATTTGATTCATGCTCTAGTATATTATCTTAATTGACTATGATATCTTATTTGAATGTTAAAACTCATGTTTCTGTATATCATAATTTTTATTTCCTAATCTTATATATTTTAGACAAATATTAATTTGTTAAATTGACTATCATATGAGTACTACATATCACCATGAGTACTATCATATTGAAAAACTGGGTCAAAAGATTTACTTTATTAAAAATCAGTGGGACGGTTCTTTTCACGGAACCGAACCGAAAATCATGGAACCGAATCGAACCGAACCGAAATTATTTGGTACGGTCCTCGGTACGACTTTTTTCAATAATTTGGGACTCGGGACGGAACCGAACCGAAGTAGTTTGGGACGGAACCGTACCATGCACAGGCCTAACCGCATACACATAATTATATAATATATGATTTAACATTTTTAATGTATTTTCATAATTATTCGCGGGTTTACCCGCCAGTAGTGAGTATCAGTGATTAAAAATTAATTAAAGTGCACAATTTGTAAACCCGCGGGTACAGGCAGAAAAATTTACCCGTTGACGGGTAAATGGGTACGCACGGGCCACGGGTAAACACAAATTTTGACAGGTGGGTCCCGGGTATTAAGGACTCGTGCTCGTGTCTGTCGCATGTGGGTTTCATCCATGTGGAATGACGACGACTCTCGTACTGGCCCGAACGGTAACCGGGAGGTAACCAATAGCGGCTTGAACCCGGCTTCGCAAGATCTTAATTCAAGCCACCATAAATAATCAGGATTATAAACACGTCTGAACATGATATTCTAGTACAAACAACTTGTTGCGGAGTTGATTGACTGGAGACGTACTCTAGTCAAACCACAGGTACAAGTGTACAATTTTCACTTTAGCTGCACCTAAAGCAGTTAATTTTTTATTTTTTAAAATTTTTATAAGAGCAATAATATCACACTTGTAAAAGTGCTTCTAGTTTGTTTTCTTACAAATAATGTGATAACATACATATTTACATATACATAATACATCAATATAATATAACTATATAAGTATTGAATAAAGACATAGAATAACATACGAATACGAATACATTATATATTAAGAGAACCAAGGTATATTCAATTCGAGAGAGTTGAAGGAAAATTACATAAAGGCCATATATTTTTGGATATAAAAGTTTCACTTCAGTCTCTAGTCTTTTTTTTTTTTTTTTTTTTTTTTGTAAGTTATGAACGAGCTTCCCCATTCTTTTCACAATGACAACTTGCAAATAACAAATATATACAACACAAGTACTATTCTAGTATGTTTGCAAGTAGGAACGAGTTATAACATTTAAGCACAAATCATTTTAATAGAGTTAACCAAGTTGGACTATTTGTTATATCAAAAGTTATATGAACTCGAGTAGCTCATTGTTTAACTCGTTTGACTAAGGGTGTGTTTGTTTGTCTCTTAATGGAATGGTTCAGCGTTGAATGCTGAATCATTCAGCATTCAGCGCGTTTGTTTCTAACCTCTGAATGACATATGGTGTTGAATGCTTCAGAATTCAGTGCTGAACCATTCAGAGCTAAAACGCTCTCTTAACCATTAAGAGCCTAAATTTTTTTGTAATATCCTCCTCAAATCACATCCTGAACACTTAACCAGCAAATATATTGAATTTTCTATTCATGTTACACATTAAAAAGGTAATTTTACTCAGTTCATATCGTTCATTCTAAATGATTATCAAACAACTTATTTTCATTCAGAATAAACTTTATTCAGAGGCTCTGAATCATTCAGATTCTGAACCATTCAGCATTATATCATTCAGTTTTATCAAACGCACCCTACTTTATCGTATCACATGCTTCATATAAATCTATTAAAATAATGATTTCTTAAATAAGAATTATTCATGTTTTAAAAAAATTCAGAAATAAATATAAAAATTTTAAGTCCCTTATGATGATGTCGTAATTATAATTATAATTATAAATATAAATATAATTATAATTATAATTATAATAATAAATAATAATAATAATAATAAAGTTTGCTCTAAAATTGAAAATTTATATTTTTAATAATAATTATTAGTAATAAAAAAAAGCCTCTTGAATTTTTTTAAAATTAAAATACAACTATTATATTAAAAGATTGTATAATATACTTCAAAGTTTGCACATGCATTCATATGGTGTTTTGTAAAAGATTATACAATTTGTTTTAAAGTTTGAGCATTTAATCATAGGGTGTTTTATCACAAAATTATACATAATACTTCAAATATTGTAAATATGGTCATGATGATGTTTTACCATAAGATTGTACATAATGCTTCAAATATTGTACATATGGTCATGATGGTGTTTTATCATGAGGTTGTACATAATGCATCAGATGCGAAATACATGTCTCAATAAAAGGTTGTAATGCAGACTTTCATGACAAGAAAAATAGTAATTGGGATGAAAATTGGAAGAAAATGGTGGGAGAATAAATGTAGTTCATTTATTCTGACCAAGTTAAGTATATCAATATGTTTGTAAAAACAACGACAAGTTTCTTAGTCGAAATCCGTGATTCCAACGGTCATTAAACTAAATGAATTTACTATTTACGTTCCATTAATACCTAAAACATATTACTCCGTATTAAACTGTTTCGTTTAAACAAACTCGTGGTTCCACGTGTCATTTCACTGATATAATAATAAATGACATACTTAGTTTCTCATATAAATATTTAAAAATAATTAAAGTTTTAACTCCTTTATTTTTATTTTTTAATGATGGTAATCCATCGAACTAGAACTTAGAGCTTGATCGGTGGACATCGTATAATCATTTCTCGAAACTCTAATCTATCTCTACAAAGGGTAAAATCTACAGTGTGGTCCGACTTTAATACGAAATGACTTCTCTCTGATATGAATTTTTGCTTACAATTTATGTACGAGTTTTCCCTCTTCGTTGTGGATCGGTCCCGTCCGATCGGATGACGGCTAGCCATTAACCTCCCTCTCGAGATTTTCATCTATGTTAGGGTCAATAATGGTAACAGTATCATATAATTAAATCCACCGATTCACCCAAATCGTCGAGGATCTTACGCTCATCATTTATATGTCAGATCAAATTTTAACTTTTAAAGGTAAAGTTCAAAGCTATAGTTCATTAAGTGAAGAATGAATTTGAGTTCTCACTAAAGATTCTTAAATCCTTAAGACTTGATTATACATATAGTACTTATGATTTGCTCAAAATAAATATAGATAGTTCAAACTTGATTTTTTGAACAAAATAGTTCAGAAATATGAACTTAACAGAGGATGTGTCTTAGATTTTAAGAATAAAGTAAAGTGGTAAAAAAAGGAAGATAGATGAAAAGGGAGGATGATGATTAAATGACTATTTTACACTCACTTGTTTGACACATGCCATGACCTAACATAGAAAGTTAACAGCTAACGAAACTATTCGTGAAATAAGTTCATATTTATGATCTATTTAATTTAAAAAATAAAATTTAAACTATTCGTGTATTTTTGATCAAACCACGATAACTATCCGTGTAATTTTGTCAATGCTCAACCATAAAACTACACCATAACCTCAATTCCTTTATTTTAAATTGATAAATGTTATATTTCAGTAGGCTTATAACTACCTTTAGTGGTATGGTTCAATATATCCAAATTGAAAGAACCAATAAAAGAGAGATGTGTTGTAGAAGATATAGGAGAGAAAGAGGTTGAAGAGAGGTGTGATGTATTTAATGTATGTGTGTGTTTTTGTAACTTACATTATGCACATATATATAGTACAAATTTTACTATCCATATTTGACTAATTACCATCCATATTTAACTACTAAATTTACAACACTCCCCCTTGGATGGTAATTTTTTTTAAAGAGCAATTAATACTGCCTCGTTAAAAACCTTGCTAAAGAAAACCCAGTGGGATAAAACTTTAGCTAAGGGAAAAAGAGTGCAGCATAGAGTTGACTCTCCCTCAAGTAGACAACGCTGAGTCGTCACATCTTTTGAACTTGCCTCATGCCAATATTGTGAACGTATGTTTTGAAAACAGCGATTGACAGTGCTTTGGTATAAAGATCAGCAGAGTTGTTGATTGAACGTATCTCATTTTAATCTGGTTGTCTTTTACGAGATCTTGAGTATATGAGAAGAATCTGAGGTTTTCATCTGAAACTGTATCATCTAAATCTTTTATGTACAAGTTTGACCCTTGTGATTTGTCTACAGTCTCCTTCATGGTTTGCTCAAACTGTTGTTTCAATTCCTATTCCTTTTCAGTCTTTTTCTGAGCCTTACCAATATACCATTCTTTTCCATCAAACTTATGACCGTTAAGATCGTTTATAGCTTTAGCGCCTCGTCAGCATTTATGTTTTGTTCTGTCATTTTTGATACTCTTCTTTCATTTGTACTATGTAAGCTGTATTATCTTCATAGATAGTTGTTGGGCTTTTATAGCGTTCTAGTCCACAAGAATCAATAATGATTTGTATCATTGATCTTAACTAAAATCATTCCCGAGTAGCTTCATGTAATGCAATCACTTCGGCATGATTTGATGATGTTGCAACAAGTGTTTGTTTTGAGAACGTCATGATATTGCGGTGCCTCCATTTAGGAATACATATCCAGTTTGAGATTTAGCTTTATGTAGATCAGATAAATAATCTGCATCTGTATAACCAAACAAATCTTGTTTCGAGTTGTTAGAATAAAATAATTATAAATCAGTAGTTCCCCGAAGGTATCAAACTATTTGTTTGATCCCATTCCAATGTCTTTTGGTAGGGGCTGAGCTGAACCTTGTCAACAAATTAACTGCAAAAGAAATGTCAGATCTTGTATAATTTGTAAGATACATAAGAGCCCCAATTGCACTAAAATATGGAACTTCTGAACCAAGAAGATCTTCATGATCTTCTAGAGGATGAAATGGATTAGTATCAATATTAAGATCTAACAACCATATGAGTACTTAATGGTTTTTGTCTTGTCCATATTAAAATATTTTCGGTATAAGTTGTTTGATGTATAAGTAAGTCATTAGTTATATGCTCAATATGTAAATCAACGTAATACTTGATTTTTTTTTATTTTAAAATCTTTCTTTAAAAGTTGAATGGCTTCATAGATTTCTTTATTTAAGATAATTGATATAAACAGCTATGATCACATATCCGAACATTGTTTTTATAAAACACACGTGCAAATAAGTTTATATGTATACCATTTTCTTATCAAGTAGTAATTTAATCGATTATACCACATACGTCCCGATTGTATAAACCAATTTAGAAATCTTTGTGATTTAATGGAATATATTCCCTTGAATTTTGCATTAGATGCTTATGATACCTTAACCCTTCAGGTATATTCATATATATATCACTATTAAGTGATCCATACAGATAAGTAGTAACAACATCCATGAGATGCATTTAAATAACTACCAGGTTGATTAAGTATCTAATAAGTAATTATATTCATTATAGGAGGATAAGTTTTTCTCCTAATTCATTTCTGGTCTTTGTGGGAAATCTTGAGTTACAAGTCTAGTTTTGCCTTGTAACTTCATTTGCACATTTCTTTTCGGATAAAAATTCATTTGTATCCCATTGTTTCACATCTTTAAAAGTGATAACGATTGATCCAAAAACTTTTCTTTTATTGAGCAATTCTAATTCAGCTCGTATTGCTCCTTTCCGTTGAGTTCAATCACGTCTATTTTGATATTCAATGACAGATTTTGGTTCCAGATCATCATCTTTATTCATGATGTCATTGTAACATTATATGAAAATATCTCATCAAGATTTTTCATTTCATTTCAGTTTCATAATATTGCATAATTTATTGCAATTTATGTATTTACATTTATTAATATCCTCTGCAGAAGGAGTATTGATTTGTGGTTCTTGTTGAACACTTTCTTTTACCTCATTATCAGCTGATTTTCTTTTTCGAGGATTTTTATCTTTGGAACCAATTGGTCTCCCACGTTTCTGCCGTAGCAAAGACTCATGAGTGACATTATTGCCAGCTTTTGTAATTTCAATTCTAGCTGAAGCATTTACTGCTGGTATATATGATTTAGTCACTTATTTTTTGTATCTTTAAATGCATAAAGTAATTAATTTGCAAGTTCTTGCGTATGCATTATATTTGAACTTTCTTTTCGCATTCTTTTGTGCGATGATCAATATTCCTTAATTGATGTTCACACCATGAAACATCATTTTATTTATATTTCATTTCTCCCCCTAATATAGGGAACAATGTTTCATTAAAGTGACAATCGACAAAACTTGCTATAAAAACATCACCCGTCATGGGTTCAATATATCTTATGATTGAAGATGTTTCATATCTAACATATATTTCAATCCTTCTTTGAGGAACCATTTGTTGTGGTTGTTCAATTAAAAATACACTGCACAACCAAATGTTCTAAGATGGAAAATATTTGGTCTCCACCAAAATTAAGTTGGTAATGGAGAATATTTATAACTTGCACTTGATTTAATGCGAATTAATGTCACATCATGTAAATTTACATGTCCCCATATAAATATTGAGAGTTTTGTACTCATTTCTAATTGTCTAGTTATTAGCTGTAAGCGTTTATCTATTGATTCAGCTAAACCAATTTTGTGTATGCACATGAGCAACTGGATGTTCAACAACAATCCTTGTAGACATATAATAATCATTAAAAGCTTGAGATGTTAACTCACCAGCATTATCAAGTCTCATCCTTTTAATGGTGTAATCAGAATAATGTGTTCTTAATTTAATAATTTGTGCAAGAAACTTTGCAAATGCCATATTATGGCTTGATAACACACAAACATGAGACCATGCGTTAGATGCGTCTATTAGAAAAATGGTCCACATGATGGATGAATTGGTCCATATATATACCCTTGAATTCTTTCAAGAAACATTGGTGATTATTTCTCAATGTGCTTTTCATTAATCGCCATATGTGATTTTCATTAATCACCATATGTGTTTTTCGTTAATCACTATATGTGCTTTTCATTAATCACTATATGTGCTTTTCATTAATCACCATATGTGATTTTCATTAATCACCATATGTGCTTTTCATCATATATCATTTTCACCATATGCGCTTTTAATCATATGTGCTGCGCTTTTCGTCATATGCACTTTTCATTATATGCGCTTTTAATTATATGCGATGTTCTTTTCATCATATGCGCTTTTTATCATATGCGCTTTTAATCATATGCGCTGCGCTTTTCATCATATGCGCTTTTTATCATATGCGCTTTTAATCCTATGCGCTTTTAATCCTATGCGCTTTTCGGTGCTACATAGATATTTCTCATTTTCGATTATCATTGACTGATAATCATATCCATTATGATATATATCAGAGAAACTTAACAAATTTCTCTTTGATTTGGGAGAAAACAAGACATTGTTTACCAAAAAATTCGTACCATTTGGTAATATGAAATTTTGCCTTTTTCGTTTCTTATATCAAGTTTGCAAGAGCTGATATAGTATTTATAATTCCTTCATTTGATTTAAATCAATGAAATATTTCTTAGATTTGATCATAGTGTGTATGTTACTACTATCTGCAATACATAGGTCTTTACCATTTAATTAATGTTGTATTTCTGCAGGATTCATACTAAAACTTCAAATAAGATAAGCAAATAATGAGTTATATTTCAGCAAGATAATCAAATTATATTACTTGCAAACAAGTTATAATCTGAAGTACATAAAAGATAACACTTAATAAAACATATGCGTTATGGTCTAAAACTATTTATTTATGAGTGATACATAAAAAAACTAGGCATCTTAGAAAATTCAAACCATTCAAGTCTCAAGGTAGCTCAGGGTTAATTTAATCAAGATTTGTCAACAGATTCACTCTCGTTTTCTTTTCTTTTGGGACTTATTTGTAGAGCTAAACAAGATGTTCATGTATTCAAGAAATACTAGACTGATGATCCACGTTACCAGATCATTAATAAGAATCTCCGGAATTCTTATAAGAGCGTCTACTAATATCTTTAATTTTATTCTTTCATGGATCACCGTTATTATTATTATTATTTTTTTTTTTGATAATTAATATCGTATCTATCTTTGAGTATTTTTCATAATACACTTGGATTTTCGATCATATAATATGTAGATTCTAAGGACTCGTCAATATGTTTGCTAAGAAAAATACTTACTATTGCTTTCTCTTGTTCGGAATAATTGTTATTTTCATTCAGGGTTTCTAAAATACCGTTTGATTCGAGATGTTTTTCTACATTCATAACCCATGTTAAGTAGTTGTTCCCACTTGTTCTAAATGATCAAATTTAAGCCTTTTCAAATTCGACATTTTCTATTATCAAAAAGATGAATAACATAAATCATAATCATAATCAACTTCTATTCATAGACAAATAATAAAATGAAATTAGAATCATTTTAAATTAATAAGTAGCAAACAACAGAATAATGGTATGATTACAAATAATAAAACCACAAGGGCAGGATAGAATATAGGTTCACCCGGTGGTATATTAGCAACAATGATGATAGTTAATATGACCAATACAATAGGAAAAATCATCCTTGTGTGAATCATTTTTACAAAAACTTTTTGAGAGTAGTAATCTGAAAAATGAAGATTGATTTGTGAAAATGTGAAAACGAAGATGTTTATTTTATATTTGAAAAATATAGTTGTTGTAACGTCGTCAGTTGACGTTAACAACCGTTATGTATATATGACCGTTGTAACGTCGTTAGTTGACGTTAACGAATAAAGTCACTATATCAAAACGCGTATGAGTAATATTAAGGACAAGATTTTTTTTTCTTATTTTAACTTTTAAGATTTACTTTTAATAAAAATACAAACTACTTTTTCTTATTTTAACTTTTAAGATTTACTTTTAATAAAAATACAAACTACTTTTCTTATTTTAACTTTTAAGATTTACTTTTAATAAAAATACAAACTACTTTTTCTTATTTTAACTTTTAAGATTTACTTTTAATAAAAATACAAACTACTTTTCTTATTTTAACTTTTAAGATTTACTTTTAATAAAAATACAAACTACTTTTTCTTATTTTAACTTTTAAGATTTACTTTTAATAAAAATACAAACTACTTTTTCTTATTTTAACTTTTAAGATTTACTTTTAATAAAAATACAAACTATTTTTTCTTATTTTAACTTTTAAGATTTACTTTTAAGAATAAACATTAGTATGCATGAAATAAATAATGATTAATTGCATAAGTAATCATAAATGTTAGATAACATATAAAGACCCCATCGTATTCGTATTGATCGGAATTAATCTCGACCCATGGTACCGTGTTGTCAAATGACGTGTTGCGTACATAAAGTACCGTGTTGTCAAATGACGTGTTGCGTACAATCATGAGGTCTTATTAACATAAATATAAATGTTAGTGAAGTTAATAAGAGTTAGATTACAGAAAATATAATTCAGGCGGTATAACCGACCATATATAACTTAAATAACATAAATATAAATGTTAGTGAAGTTAATGAAAGTTAGATTACAGAAATATAATTCAGGCGGTATAACCGACCATATATAACTTAAATAACATAAATATAAATGTTAGTGAAGTTAATAAAAGTTAGATTACAGAAATATAATTCAGGCGGTATAACCGACCATATATAACTTAAATAACATAAATATAAATGTTAGTGAAGTTAATAAAAGTTAGATAATTTCTTACCTTGATTAGTGACGTGTGCTTGCTTAGATAAACCTTGATTATACGGAGCACTTCGTGCTGATAACGTGTTATATTTCAGTAGGCTTATAACTACCTTTAGTGGCCTGGTTCAATATATCCAAATTGAAAGAACCAATAAAAGAGAGATGTGTTGTAGAAGATATAGGAGAGAAAGAGGTTGAAGAGAGGTGTGATGTATTTAATGTATGTGTGTGTTTTTGTAACTTACATTATGCACATATATATAGTACAAATTTTACTATCCATATTTGACTAATTACTATCCATATTTAACTACTAAATTTACAACAATAAAGACATTAATTTATAATCATGATTTGTAAGCATGTGATAATTGAGTAATTAAGCAACTTCTTTCAATGATGATGATTTGTAAGCTTTGCACATGGTTTCAATGATTTACTATTGCTCTCTAGTCACTAATTTGGTAAGTTGTAGCATGTTCTAAACTAATATTGCTCCTTCGTGATTACAATCCAACCCTTCTTGTTAGGAGACAATTACAAGACACTAGGCCCATAGTTTTAAAAAGAACACTTGGATAATACGTACTAATCAACAACCAAACAAATTTAAGCAATATCTTGATTACTGTTATGATAATTTTGGAAAAATAATTAAGATGTCACATGGCGTGATTAAGATCATTTAGAAAATTAAATGTTCAAGACTTCAAGTGAATTGTGAAAGTTAAAATATCGATATAGAAACCCAATGTTAAAAGTAAACTAAAAAACAATGCTCATTAAAGTTTTACAAACTATTCATAAGATATAAATCTATCTAGCTATCTATCCTTTTTTTTTTAGCTCTAAATATGTATCTATAATTTAAATTAAATTTGAATTTGATTTGATTTTTACATATAAATTTTTAATTTCTATCGACTTTTACATATAAATTTTGAATTAAATTAAATTATAATCTTTTAGTAAAAAATTTTATACATTATTATTTTATTTTTTGAATTATAATTATAACAAGCAAAATAATAATAATAATAATATTAATAAATTTTAAGTGCTCGTGTTTAAATTGTTATTGTATCCAGAATCCAATAAAGAAAATACTGCTTAACATCTTTATTTTATAGGGAAAAAAAAATAGTTACGTGGATATAGCCACTCTTGTAAAAAAAATTGATTGATCTTCAACTAATATCTGATTAATCATTTTTAAGAGCAGTTTGTTCTGATTTTTTGAAATCCGATTAATTAATCGGTTAATGTCGATTGATAGCTCAAAATCAAATTTGGTGATCAAAGTCGGTCAAAATCAATATTGGTCAACTTTCTATCATAAATTTAAACTAGAAATTTATATTTTTTTGAACAAAATGAACAATTTTAGACAACTATTCTGAAGTTTATGTTTTTATTTATGATTTTCTTCTATATTTACACATATAATTTTTGAAATTTAATATTAAAATGTATAAAGTACAATTCGATTAATATCCGAATTCCCGATTACTTCTTTCAAAGTCCCGACCAGTTAATCCCCTAATAGCGAATTTTGAAACCTTGAATATCGCCATATTAGAATGTGTAAGGACCAAATTGCCCCTGGGTTAAGATGGTGCATATTTGTTGCGAAAAAGGGTGGGGATATTATAGTAAATACATCGTTGAATTTTTGCCTTACCCCAAACGTAATATCGCCTATATATAACGAAAGTAATAAACCCAACACTACGCGATTTATATTAGATTTTCATATATCTGTGCCAGGGATATTTCGATCTGCCAAGGAAATCGTTGGTTAATTTCTATCATCAAATTCATATAATATAACTAATACTATTATTACTTTTTCTGATTCGTCAATTTGACTTTGATTATTGTCGTATTGTGGAATCATGTTATAGAAGAATGAAATCATGTGTCGGGAGCAATCACTTGATGCATAATACATAAAGCGATATGTTAATTGTCATATACAACAATTACATAAAATTCTATACTTCTTTACTTCCAAATTTGTAGTCCAATATTGCCTTTTAAGTTATCTAAAATTAATTGTCTAATCTTATAAATAGATAAAAAATAATGAAATAAAGTTGTTTAATACCTTGGTATATACATGTTAAAAAAATCAGACAAAAAAGTAAATTTAAAACTCTAAAGTAAAAAAAAAAAAAAATACAATTTGATAATGTCATTTTAGTAAATTGTGTGTTTTTATTTTGTCAGTGAATAACAAAATTAGGATGTGGAGATTATTATTTCAGTGTTAATATGGGGCAGTAAAGTGTAGATATCGAGAAAAACTACTCAATAGTCAAAACTTTCGTTAATTAAAATTATTTAAATGGTTCGGTTCGGTTCGGTCCATAAAACGGATTGGCTAGTTTGGTTAATGTCAAGATATAGAGCCGATAATTCAATTAACCGTGTAGGGCAACAAGTGTTTTCATTGAGTTTGTGTTGAATGAATTGGGGATTAAGTGTTTAACATTCAAAAATAAGATTTGTATTTTCTTTAGATTTCTAGCATAAAATAAAAGTGAACTAAAATCGAGATGGATATTTGATATATACAAAATGAACATACAATTTTATCTTATAAAAACATAGTGATTCATGTGTATATTACACATGAAAATATATCACTAATAAGCATAGTAAATCAGTTTAATCAGAAAACTATAAATATACTACGAGTAATATTTAAGGTGAGAAAATATATGTAATGCAGTAGGGTTAAAATCGGGATCATAAATTTATTCCGTTTGGTTAAAACCGGACCATAAATTTTTGTTAACCGAAATTGATAACCAAAATCGTAATTATATTTTTGGTTTGGTTAAGTGCGTTCGTTTTGATAGTTAATGAGGATATAGTATATAGTTAATTTGATTTTCTACTCGACCTTATGTTTTTCCATAAAGGGTCAGTTCCCGTAATTCTATTCGGTTTTCTAAGGGCTTTTTAAAAAGAACTCAAACATACATAAATTGTTTATCTTTCTTATCTATCTATAATAAGAATATTATGATGACATCAAAATTTAAAAAATCCTACATGGCAAAATTCTAGCCTTTAGATTAGGTCACTTAAATTAATCTCATCCCTTGAAATTGTTAATGTCGTCATTACGGAAAATTAGGGTCAGTTACGGATGTGAATGACACACCTACCCTTGATTCTAAAATCCCTAATTCATATTACTCCTTATACATGACAGCACGTAGCGGTTTCCACCCATAGCGTTTCAAAATCAGCCTTTGAAGAAGGTTCCAAATCCTTTTCTTCTATTTTATAAATTCAGTTTCCTTTATTTGATTGTTGTTTTCGTCTTCTTCTCTATTTTTTCTGGTTCGATTGATGTTTAGTTTTCTTTGAAATAGGTCTGTGAGTTTTATCCAAGCCCAAGAGTTGTTAATCGTTGTGTAGTTACAGATTTGTTTATATTAGTTGTTTGATTGATGTTGTTGTCTTCTTTATTGTTCTATTCAAATTTATTGACGTTTATTTTTCCTTAAATTTTGGTTTTGCAGGTTTCTGTTTGAACTTTTTGACCTTCTGCTTTCTGAAACCAGATTATGCGGATGTTATTGGAAAAATTCGTGCCCCAAACCGCCTTCATATTCATTTTTGCTTCATCTTTTTTCAATCTGATCGATGATTACAAGGCTTTGACTAATGAAAATTCCATGTTTTATTTCAATCAAATATATATAAATATATAATCACTGATTTAGGTAGTCTAGCCTCACAATGGGTCTAGACTTTAGAATATAATTTGAATTTTAATTTTATTTATACACACTTTCCTGTTCTTTAATTGTTTAATTTGATTTTGTTTATCTTTTTGGTTCAATGAGATCAAAATCTATGATAATTTAGTGTCTCACTTCAATATAATCATTTGCATTTCATATTCTCTCAATTTATGGTACGTATACTAAACTCTAAGTTATTGTTCATTTTCAATTAATAGAATTACATATACGTATATGGTTCCAACTGATTCTGTTTGTTTGATTTAGTAATTTTGTATTATACTATCGATGGTGGTGGTGATAATGATTATTATTAATTTATTTTTATTTAATTATTTACTTTGTTCATGATGCAACCATTACATAAAAATGCATTGTATCATTTTATGTCAATTTTAGGGATCATGAAATGTAGGTTTAAAGTTATGATATAATTGAGTTATGATGTAGGTTGATTAGTTAAACTGGGACTACTCTGTGTTTGTTTATGTAATTCATACAACTTGAAAATAATCGAATTTAAGAATAATTCATTTTTGAACATTTGTTTATGTGAATGTTTGTAAACAATATTAAGCTTTTTTTTTCCCTTTTTTTTTTTTTTTTTTTTTTTTTTTTTTGAAAAAATCACATTTCGGTTCTACCTGATCTGACTCGACCCATACCCACACAAAATATTTAGCCGTCGGACACGTTACTTAACTGGCCCGAACAGCCTGTTTACATGCCTCTTTGTGAACGCAAGAACAATGCTCAACAAATCACATCGGATACTCTTTTCTTTAGTCTTTCACATATTTGTTGTTTTGACTTCACCTATTGAGAAACAGAATCGGTAATAGTATAATCTAATATATGAGTAACCTTTTATTTTAAATTTTATCATTATGTATAATATGTGCCAAGGCATTGACACTTTATGACCCCAGTTTTCTATTTTTATTTTTTCCTAGGGGTATGATATTAGTTTTCTTATCACTAATTACCACTGTGAATAGATGCAGAAACACAAGCTTATTGACTTCATTGTGCAATTCATGGAAGTAAGATTTATCATCTATTGGTATTTACTTATGCTTTAATATACAACATTGTGCAAATCATGCAAAAATAAGTTTTCGACAGTGTTGTTATATTGATGACATTTTTTTAGGCTCATCACATCTTTTTGAAATTTCCGTTCTATGGGGCCTGCTATATTGGTTCAGTTTACTTGACATGGAAAAAAATTGAAAACTTGTGTGATTGACTTGGTTTTCAGGATATTGATAAAGAGATAAGTGAACTGAAACTATCTATGAACGTGTTTAATTTAATCACTGATTTATTTTGGGGAAAGTTATATAGCAACGACGAAGAATTTATTAGTTACGTTGCAAAACTGATGCCGTTACTTGCCTTGTCGGATATTTTAGACGGATTTCAGTGTGTTCTTTCAGGTACTCGGTTTCAAAAAATGGGTTCATTTATGTCATCATCTGTTTCTTTTGCAAAGTACTTTTTCTTATTCTTTTTTATCTTTTATAAAAATATTTAATATTTTAATATTTTAATGAATAAACTTATTATAGGTGATGCTAGAGGATGTAGGTGGCAAAAAGTTTGTGTAGTTATCAATTTTGGAGCTTACTACCTTGTGAGGATGGTATTCATACGTTAACATTTGGTGCTTTGCCCCATTCTTTTGTTTCTCCCCATATTTTTAACATTTTACACATGTCGTAAATTTTCTGGATCCGCCACTGGTCCTACATAGCGTAAATACTACACATTTGCAGTTTTTACATGTACATGAGTGACCCAACTCGCCACATATGCAAACATGTATTTGCTAATGAAGTTTGGTTATGTTTTAGGGTTTATGAATGGGCATCATATGTGTACTTTATGTAGAAATTGTGCGATTAACTTGTATATCTGCTTTACTGAACGATTGTTAGGGAAAAAATAATACTTATGCAAGTTAATCTGCTTTACTGAACGATTGTTAGGGAAAAAATAATACTTATGAACAGTTCTTTACATTTTAGTATATAAGATAATAACTTATTAAGAATATATTTTTAGAATCATGCATGATAAAATACCCGCGAATGCGCGGGTTATAAACTAGTCCATCGATAATAAGTAATCAATTTCTGAAAATAACTACCATTAACCAAATCGATGTACCACTTATATTAATACATAAAATAAATTTAACTCTTAACGTGTCTCTTTGTGCTACCGATAGGAACGTCCAGACCCAGTTATAATAACATTGAAGATGTAAAAATTTAAAAAGTTATCATGGTTTTCATTTTTATGAGTGATATAAATCACTATTATAAAAAATGGCAAGAAATTGCAGTATGGGTTTGGGAATTGATATTTACACAATCACTTTTACTTCTTCCACCTAAAATGTCTAAACTGCTCTTAATGATACACTTGCACAAACTTTTTAAAACATTATAATATAATTTAATGGGGGATATTATAGGAAAGAACCATCAAATGATAGTGGAAGAAGTAAAAGTGATGTTGGATTTATCATCTCCCTATGGGTTTTAATGAACATGGTCCCAAGTATCTGATGCCTGGGTACTTTCAGGTCACGATATACAATTATACAACGGGCCGGGAGACAGAATAGTACTCCATCAAATCAGCCTTTGAACGGAATTGGTCATTTTGGACATAACCAAGACGAAAGAGATGTACACCTCAATGTATAGTAATTTCATACGTAGGAAGATAGTGATCGCTCTTTCACCCAAATTTCATTTGAGCATCATAGTCTCCTTAGATGATATTTCCACAAACATTGCAAAATTTAGTGTCAATAGGTTCTAATGAAAAAGAAATAGTTTTGCTAGCAACTACCACAAACTTTATGGACACCCATCAGCAAATTCAACAAATTTTAAGCTAGTTTTATCTCAAAAAGTTCCATGCATATAGAGTTATGTTGAGTAACGAAGTACAAACTGTAAGGCATACGACCACAAACAGAAGTAACAACAATGGTAGATGTTATAAGCAATGGGAAGTAGTAAAAGATCATACCATCATCTTTAGAAAGATGCAGACACTACCATAAGGAGGAACTCACTTCTCTGCAATTTAGGCGCACATCACCATTAGGTCCAGTTAATACTTGGGTATTTGAAAGCTTCATCATCACCTCGGCGAAATCTCTACGAAACATAGAAACATCAGATGCATATTGTCTAACCCAATTAGCAGTTTCTTCACCAGCTGTTAACTGCTGATCCACAAACAGGATACCCCTGCCCTGCAGAAGGCTGCGGTAATATAATGTCCCAAATCCTGATCCAGCTCCTTCATAGTCCATCTTCATTGCCTGCTCTCGCTGAAGCTTTGATGAAGTAGTTGATGGCGATGGGGATGGTGATGAGGATGGCGATAGGGAGTGTGAGCGGTTGTTGCTGCATATAGATCGTAACAGTTCTGCAAATTCGGGATCCATAGTTGGGTCTGGCTGATCAGTTCCACCAAATTTGTAGAGCCTCTTTTCAAAAAACTTGCACTGAATTGTTCCAGTACTGTGAGCACCTGAAATATATCATCATAGGCATAGCAGATCTTTAGCTATTGTGAATCCACAAGCATTAAGCAGCAATGATGCAAACTACACATGCCAATTTTGACCCATTTAGGTAGGGTAGTGATTAACCAAAACAGTTAGCTGAAAGGGTACTAGGTCAAATGGGTGAAAGTGACAAGTCTATTAAGATGCATAGAACCTCCTTAATCATTTTAATCGGAGATTTAGATGATGATTGCAAATTTATTAAGTTTATGACAGGGTTTATAATAATGCACCAGTCCACGGGCTGTGACTGATTAATATCAGCATGCATTACATGTTTGATTCTGCACTAGCCCCTTTCAAGAAAACAGTATGAGTAACACCAAAGCAAGTTATCGAAGAACGATATCAAGAAACCACAGTTTAAGGTCATCATAGTGAAATTACTATTTCAATATCAACTAGGATTAAAAGACAAAGAGAATGAAAAGCACTAGTTATCCTAACAACAAAATTAGAGAATTAGAACACTTGCAACCTAATAGAAGAAACATCAAGTACTTTTCAGATAGCATAAACACGTGAGGGAGTCATACCTAAGAGAGTGACTGTTTCTTTTTCTGTGAATCCCCTTGTCGCAAATCTTGCAATGTTCGTAGGAAGATCGTCTAAGGGACTAGGAAGCTCATATGATAGTTGAGGGAAAGATCGATCACTATCTTTCCTACCAGTATGTACCGGATAAAATGGTCCACCAGCCTACAATCAAAATCAATAACCAGTAATCAAGTTATTACTTGAACAATCTATCCCCTTAGCAATAAAAGAAAGACATTGGTTTATGAATGCGCTAGTTACCAAAACGACACTCTCACGAGCAGCAACCACAAGAAGATCAGCACAGGAAACCACACCAGGACATACGTCTTCCAGCTCGGTCTTAATGATATCAAGATGATCAAATCCTTTCAAAGACTGATTTGGTGGAGTATCTTTCTCACTCCCCATAAATTCAGTATGATCCAAAAGAACTGAGGCATCACATCCCTGCATCATGTTTCTATCAAACTCATTAAAAGCTCTAATCTAATAATAATCCATATATGTCTATTTCTGTATGTATAGTGCATAAATTTGCATATATAATCATATACAAGTATCTATACTTCCTCTGTATCGATATATATAATATAAATACAGACATCATTTTCCCTGTGACTAATACGTTCTGCTAGTAGTAAGTACACTGAATTGAAAACCTAGATCAGTGAAATGTGGCACGCAACAGTATACAATTTCTATTACATGAAAAAACCTAATCAACATCATCTGTAATTTTAAAATCACTCCTAAAACAATTAAAACCTAATCAGTTCAATCATAAACTAAAACATCGAGAATTAAATAATCTCAATAAATAATAAATCAGTAATCGATCAATAACTGACCTGAACAAAGCAATCGTGAAAAACTAAGCGAAGTATTGCCGGAGCGACACTAGAATTCCGATCATAAATCCGGCGAAGTGTTGATCTGATAATGTGATGCGCTTGGGGACATGACTCTCGATAATAGTCGTATTCAAGTGACGAATCAGATGATGCGATTAATGAAATGAGAAGACTGAATTCGATTAGAAGAAGAATGTTTGATCGGCAATCGGTTTTCATGGCGGATTTGTGGATAGAATCAGGTAGTTGTCTAAACAGTGGCTATTTAGGTATACTGTGTGTAGAAGAATCTGAAGTGACTGATGGTTTTTTGTGCAGGTGATGGGATGAGCGGGAGAATATTTTCCTAACAGAAAACTAGTCCACGTAATTATGAACTTACTAAACTACCCTCCTTTATTTTATTGAATAAATAAAATAAATATATTACTGATTATTATGCACAATTTAATATATTTTGCATCTCAGTGTGCTCCAATTCAGACATGGGCACGTCCTCGGTCAATGACATGGGGCATGCCTTTCGTCTCGGACATGAGTCATCTTCTTCGTGTCAGACAATGGGCATGCCCTTCGATCCAGAGATTGGACATGTCCTCTACCTCTAACATGGGACATGTCCCCAGCCTCATACATCGAGCATGTCCTCCAATTCGAACATGAAACATATCCTCCGGCTCGAACATGTCCTCCGCCTCATATATCGGACATGTCCTCCAATTCGAAAATGGAACATGTTCTTCGGCTCGGACATGGGACATGTCCTCCGCCTAAAACATGATACATGTCCTCCACCTCGGATTATGGAACATGTCCTCTGCCTCGGATATGATACATGTCCTCCAATTCGATAATGAGGTATGTCCTCCACCTCGAATGTAGGGCACGCCCTCCGCCTTGGAAACTGGACATGTCCTCCGCTTCAGACATTGGGTATGTCCTCCGCCTCGGACATTGGATATCTCCTCTGCCTCAGAGATGGGACATGTCTTCCTATTCCGGCATTGGTGTATGCACTCCGCCTCAGCCATGGGAAATGTCCTTTCATTCGGGCATGGGCATGCCCGCCGCTTGGGACATGTGACATGTCGTCCGACCTCGGACATGTACCATGTCGTCCGACCTCGGACATGGGGGATGTCCTCCGCCTCGAAAATGGAGCATGTTCTTCGCCTCGGACATGGAGGATGTCCTCCAATTCGGACATGGGGCATGTCCTCCGTCTCGAACAAAGGGCATGTCCTTCGCTCGGACATGAGACACGTCCTCCCATTCGAACATTGGGCATGTCTTCCGCCTAGACATAGGGCATGTCCTCACATTCAGACATGGGGCAAGTCCTCTGCCTAGGACATGGGGCATGTCTTTCGCCCCGGGGGCATGAGTGGTGCGTAAAGTTTAAGTTATAAATAATTATCAAGAGTGTATAGAAATAAAGACTAAAACACAACAAGACAAGTGCACATAATTCTAAATAATACCATATGTCGTTCGAACTAAAACTATATACATTTAACATTATTTTAATAATTTACAGTCACAATGCGCGTATCAATGATTTTTTTATAAGGCAAGTTGTCGGCATTACCCATAATGGTATTAACCAACTTCGCAATCATTTGCCACGTACACACGCGCTTTCAGGAGAAAACTCGAATCACATTGCAGGAACCGATCCTTAAACCATCCCGAGGGGTAGGCGGACCGTGTTTGAATCTTGAATGTGAAATGTCCCGTTCTTATTGATTAAAAACGTTCCATATTAATTGATTTCGTTGCGAGGTTTTGACCTCTATATGAGACGTTTTTCAAAGACTGCATTCATTTTTAAAACAAACCATAACCTTTATTTCATAAATAAAGGTTTAAAAAGCTTTACGTAGATTATCAAATAATGATAATCTAAAATATCCTGTTTACACACGACCATTACATAATGGTTTACAATACAAATATGTTACATCGAAATCAGTTTCTTGAATGCAGTTTTTACACAATATCATACAAACATGGACTCCAAATCTTGTCCTTATTTTAGTATGCAACAGCGGAAGCTCTTAGTATTCACCTGAGAATAAACATGCTTTAAACGTCAACAAAAATGTTGGTGAGTTATAGGTTTAACCTATATATATCAAATCGTAACAATAGACCACAAGATTTCATATTTCAATACACATCCCATACATAGAGATAAAAATCATTCATATGGTGAACACCTGGTAACCGACATTAACAAGATGCATATATATAAGAATATCCCCATCATTCCGGGACACCCTTCGGATATGATATAAATTTCGAAGTACTAAAGCATCCGGTACTTTGGATGGGGTTTGTTATGCCCAATAGATCTATCTTTAGGATTCGCGTCAATTAGGGTGTCTGTTCCCTAATTCTTAGATTACCAGACTTAATAAAAAGGGGCATATTCGATTTCGATAATTCAACCATAGAATGTAGTTTCACGTACTTGTGTCTATTTTGTAAATCATTTATAAAACCTGCATGTATTCTCATCCCAAAAATATTAGATTTTAAAAGTGGGACTATAACTCACTTTCACAGATTTTTACTTCGTCGGGAAGTAAGACTTGGCCACTGGTTGATTCACGAACCTATAACAATATATACATATATATCAAAGTATGTTCAAAATATATTTACAACACTTTTAATATATTTTGATGTTTTAAGTTTATTAAGTCAGCTGTCCTCGTTAGTAACCTACAACTAGTTGTCCACAGTTAGATGTACGGAAATAAATCGATAAATATTATCTTGAATCAATCCACGACCCAGTGTATACGTATCTCAATATTGATCACAACTCAAACTATATATATTTTGGAATCAACCTCAACCCTGTATAGCTAACTCCAACATTCACATATAGAGTGTCTATGGTTGTTCCGAAATATATATAGATGTGTCGACATGATAGGTCGAAACATTGTATACGTGTCTATGGTATCTCAAGATTACATAATATACAATACAAGTTGATTAAGTTATGGTTGGAATAGATTTGTTACCAATTTTCACGTAGCTAAAATGAGAAAAATTATCCAATCTTGTTTTACCCATAACTTCTTCATTTTAAATCCGTTTTGAGTGAATCAAATTGCTATGGTTTCATATTGAACTCTATTTTATGAATCTCAACAGAAAAGTATAAGTTTGTAGTCGGAAAAATAAGTTACAAGTCGTTTTTGTAAAGGTAGTCATTTCAGTTGAAAGAACGACGTCTAGATGACCATTTTAGAAAACATACTTCCACTTTGAGTTTAACCATAATTTTTGGATATAGTTTCATGTTCATAATAAAAATCATTTTCTCAGAATAACAACTTTTAAATCAAAGTTTATCATAGTTTTTAATTAACTAACCCAAAACAGCCCGCGGTGTTACTACGACGGCGTAAATCCGGTTTTACGGTGTTTTTCGTGTTTCCAGGTTTTAAATCATTAAGTTAGCATATCATATAGATATAGAACATGTGTGTAGTTAATTTTAAAAGTCAAGTTAGAAGGATTAACTTTTGTTTGCGAACAAGTTTAGAATTAACTAAACTATGTTCTAGTGATTACGAGTTTAAACCTTCGAATAAGATAGTTTTATATATATGAATCGAATGATGTTATGAACATCATTACTACCTCAAGTTTAGTATGTAAACCTACTGGAAGTGACAAGAAATGATCTAGCTTCAAAGGATCTTGGATGGCTTGAAAGTTCTTGAAGTAGGATCATGACACAAAAACAAGTTCAAGTAAGATTTTTACTCGAATTAAGATAGTTTATAGTTATAGAAATTGAATCAAAGTTTGAATATGAATATTACCTTGAATAAGAAAGATAACCTGCTGTATATAACAAAGGTTTCTTGATCTTAGATGATTACTTGGAATGGATTAGAAAGCTTGGAAGTAAATTAGTAAACTTGAAGGGATTTTTGAAGTGTTCTTGAAGTGTTCTTCCTATGATGATTATAGCTTGATTCTTGAAGTGATTTTTGATGAAGATGATGATTAACTACTGGAAAAATATGTTCATAATAGTGTGTGTGTGTGTTGAGAGAGAATTAGAAAGAGAATTGGAAGTGAAATGGAGTGAATGATGAGTGGTAATTGGTGAGTGGTGAGTGGGGTTAAAAGGAGTTCTAGTTAGTTGACTAGCTCATGGTAGAAGTTAAAATTGATTAGTCATACACGACATAATCAAGAGTGGAATCCCATGCTAGTTCCTATTGGTATATACTCATAGTAAGTACGTTTTGAAGCTGTGTGTAATACGGGTAAGAATACGACTAGAATTCTTGATGAAAGAAAAGAATGGAAAAGTAACTGTAACCATTTTCGTTAAGTATGAGTGTTTTGATATATGTCTTGAAGTCTTCCAAAAGTATTTTAATACATCTAAATACACTACATGTATATACATTTTAACTGAGTCGTTAAGTCATCGTTAGTCGTTACATGTAAGTGTTGTTTTGAAACCTTTAAGTTAACGATCTCAATTAATGTTGTTAACCCATTGTTTATTATATCTAATGAGATGTTAAATTATTATATTATCATGATATTATGATATATTAATATATCTTAATATGATATATATACATTTAAATGTCGTTACAACGATAATCGTTACATATATGTCTCGTTTCGAAATCCTTAAGTTAGTAGTCTTGTTTATATGTATATAACTCATTGTTAATATACTTATGGAGATACTTACTTATCATAATCTCATGTTAACCATATGTATATCCATATATATATCGTCATGTCGTTTTTACAAGTTTTAACGTTCGTGAATCGCCGGTCAACTTGGGTGGTCAATTGTCTATATGAAACATATTTCAATTAATCAAGTCTTAACAAGTTTGATTGCTTAACATGTTGGAAACATTTAATCATGTAAATATCAATCTCAATTAATATATATAAACATGGAAAAGTTCGGGTCACTACAGTACCTACCCGTTAAATAAATTCCGTCCCGAAATTTTAAGATGTTGAAGGTGTTGACGAATCTTCTGGAAATAGATGCGGGTATTTCTTCTTCATCTGATCTTCACGCTCCTAGGTGAACTCGGGTCCTCTACGAGCATTCCATCGAACCTTAACAATTGGTATCTTGTTTTGCTTAAGTCTTTTAACCTCACGATCCATTATTTCGACGGGTTCTTCGATGAATTGGAGTTTTTCGTTGATTTGAATTTCATCTAACGGAATAGTGAGATCTTCTTTAGCAAAAAATTTCTTCAAATTCGAGAAGTGGAAAGTGTTATGTACAGCCGCGAGTTGTTGAGGTACCTCAAGTCGGTAAGCTACTGGTCCGACACGATCAATAATATTGAATGGTCCAATATACCTTGGATTTAATTTCCCTCGTTTACCAAATCGAACAACGCCTTTCCAAGGTGCAACTTTAAGCATGACCATCTCTCCAATTTCAAATTCTATATCTTTTCTTTTAATGTCAGCGTAGCTCTTTTGTCGACTTTGGGCGGTTTTCAACCGTTGTTGAATTTGGATGATCTTCTCGGTAGTTTCTTGTATAATCTCCGGACCCGTAATCTGTCTATCCCCCACTTCACTCCAACAAATCGGAGACCTGCACTTTCTACCATAAAGTGCTTCAAACGGTGCCATCTCAATGCTTGAATGGTAGCTGTTGTTGTAGGAAAATTCTGCTAATGGTAGATGTCGATCCCAACTGTTTCCGAAATCAATAACACATGCTCGTAGCATGTCTTCAAGCGTTTGTATCGTCCTTTCGCTCTGCCCATCAGTTTGTGGATGATAGGCAGTACTCATGTCTAGACGAGTTCCTAATGCTTGCTGTAATGTCTGCCAGAATCTTGAAATAAATCTGCCATCCCTATCAGAGATAATAAAGATTGGTATTCCATGTCTGGAGACGACTTCCTTCAAATACAGTCGTGCTAACTTCTCCATCTTGTCATCTTCTCTTATTGGCAGGAAATGTGCTGATTTGGTGAGACGATCAACTATTACCCAAATAGTATCAAAACCACTTGCAGTCCTTGGCAATTTAGTGATGAAATCTATGGTAATGTTTTCCCATTTCCATTCCGGGATTTCGGGTTGTTGAAGTAGACCTGCTGGTTTCTGATGCTCAGCTTTGACCTTAGAACATGTCAAACATTCTCCTACGTATTTAGCAACATCGGCTTTCATACCCGGCCACCAAAAATATTTCCTGAGATCCTTGTACATCTTCCCCGTTTCAGGATGTATTGAGTATCTGGTTTTATGAGCTTCTCTAAGTACCATTTCTCTCATATCTCCAAATTTTGGTAACCAAATCCTTTCAGCCCTATACCGAGTTCCGTCTTCCCGAATATTAAGATGTTTCTCCGATCCTTTGGGTATTTCATCCTTTAAATTTCCCTCTTTTAAAACTCCTTGTTGCGCCTCCTTTATTTGAGTAGTAAGGTTATTATGAATCATTATATTCATAGATTTTACTCGAATGGGTTCTCTGTCCTTCCTGCTCAAGGCATCGGCTACCACATTTGCCTTCCCCGGGTGGTAACGAATCTCAAAGTCGTAATCATTCAATAATTCAATCCACCTACGCTGCCTCATATTCAGTTGTTTTTGATTAAATATGTGTTGAAGACTTTTGTGGTCGGTATATATAATACTTTTGACCCCATATAAGTAGTGCCTCCAAGTCTTTAATGCAAAAACAACCGCGCCTAATTCCAAATCATGCGTCGTATAATTTTGTTCCTGAATCTTCAATTGTCTAGACGCATAAGCAATCACCTTCGTTCGTTGCATTAATACACAACCGAGTGATAAGGCTAAAAATGAACACATATTTTACAGCATTATTTCCCAAGAAAGACAAGATTTTAGTTGATATTGTTCGATTTACAAGCACTATTCGTTTAAATATTAAAAAGTGAAGATAAAAGGCAGATTCGACAAATTGAAGACGGAAAGGTCCAAAAAGCTAAAAAGTACAAGATTCAATCAAAAAGGTTCAAAATATTGATGAGGAACGTCTCAAAATGACAAGAGTACAAGTTACAAGACGCAAAGTACACGATATAAAATAATACGCGAAGACGTCCGAAAATCCGGAACCGGGACCTGAGCCAAGAAGAAACGCCCGACGCAACGGACCAAAAATATATAGTCTACTATGCACAAGAATATAATATAATATATATATAATTATATATAATTATATATTATATTATATATTATTATTATATTACGTCGGCAAGAAGAAAACAAACCAATTTGGCTGGATCCAGGGTGGCCATGCGACTCGCATGGCCAGAGGCACAAAATCCATGCGAGTCGCATGGAGTGAAAATGCTGGTCAGGTCCTATATAAAGCCAGTTTTCTGCCGAGTTTTATACACATAAAATCTATCTCTCTCTCAATATATACGTAATATATATATATATAATTTATATTTTAATTTTAATTTTAATTTTAAATCCTAATAATAAGGGTATGTTAGCGAATGTTGTAAGGGTGTAAGTCGAAATTCTGTCCGTGTAACGCTACGCTATTTTTAATCATTGTAAGTTATGTTCAACCTTTTTATATTAATGTCTCGTAGCTAAGTTATTATTATGCTTATTTAAAACGAAGTAATCATGATGTTGGGCTAATTACTAAAATTGGGTAATTGGGCTTTGTACCATAATTGGGGTTTGGACAAAAGAACGACACTTGTGGAAATTAGACTATGGGCTATTAATGGGCTTTATATTTGTTTAACTAAATGAAAGTTTGTTAATGTTAATATAAAGATTTACAATTGGGCGTCCCTATAAATTACCATATACACTCGATCGGACACGATGGGCGGGGTATTTATATGTACGAATAATCGTTCATTTAACCGGACACGGGAATGGATTAATAGCCACTAGAATAATTAAAACAGGGGTGAAATTACATTCAAGGGTAATTGGTGTAATTGTTAACAAAGTAGTAAAACCTTGGTTTACACGCAGTCGATAACCTGGTGTATTCATTAAACAAAGTATTAAAACCTTGTTACAATTCGAATCCCCAATTAGTTGGAATATTTATCTTCGGGTATAATAATAATTTGACAAGGACACTTGCAATTTATATTTATGACTGATGGACTGTTATGGACAAAAACCAGACGGACATATTAAATAATCCAGGACAAAGGACAATTAACCCATGGGCATAAAACTAAAATCAACACGTCAAACATCATGATTACGGAAGTTTAAATAAGCATAATTCTTTTATTTCATATTTAATTTCCTTTATTTTATATTTAATTGCACTTCTAATTATCGCACTTTTATTTATTGTTATTTAATCGCACTTTTAATTATCGTACTTTTTAATTATCGCAAGTTTATTTTATCGCACTTTTATTATTCGCAATTTCATTATCGTTATTTACTTTACGCTTTAAATTACGTCTTTTTATATTTTACATTAGGTTTTAACTGCGACTAAAGTTTTAAAATCGACAAATCGGTCATTAAACGGTAAAAAACCCCCTTTTATAATAATAATATTACTTATATATATGTTTGTATTTTTATAAAAGTAAACTAATATAGCGTTGAGCTTTGTTTAAAGATTTCCCTGTGGAACGAACCGGACTTACTAAAAACTACACTACTGTACGATTAGGTACACTGCCTATAAGTGTTGTAGCAAGGTTTAAGTATATCCATTCTATAAATAAATAAATATCTTGTGTAAAATTGTATCGTATTTAATAGTATTTCCTTGTAAAAATTAATAGTATTTTATACCCCTCTGCTTTGACATCACCGAGACCTTGCTTTGATGCGTCACAATAAATCACAAAATCATCATTCCCTTCAGGCAATGACAATATAGGTGCCGTAGTTAGCTTTTTCTTTAATAACTGAAACGCTTTCTCTTGTTCATCATTCCATTCAAATTTCTTCCCTTTATGCGTTAATGCAGTCAAGGGTTTTGCTATTCTGGAAAAGTCTTGGATGAACCTTCTGTAGTAACCAGCTAGTCCTAAAAACTGGCGTATGTGTTTCGGAGTTTTCGGGGTTTCCCACTTTTCAACAGTTTCTATCTTTGCCGGATCCACCTTAATACCTTCTTTGTTCACTATGTGACCGAGGAATTGAACTTCTTCCAACCAAAATGCACACTTTGAAAACTTAGCATACAATTCTTCCTTCCTCAATACTTCTAACACCTTTCTCAAATGTTCACCGTGTTCTTGGTCATTCTTTGAGTAAATAAGTATGTCATCAATGAAAACAATGACAAACTTGTCAAGGTATGGTCCACACACTCGGTTCATAAGGTCCATGAACACAGCTGGTGCATTAGTTAAACCAAACGGCATGACCATAAACTCGTAATGACCGTAACGTGTTCTGAAAGCAGTCTTTGGAATATCATCTTCTTTCACCCGCATTTGATGATACCCGGAACGTAAGTCAATCTTTGAATAAACAGACGAGCCTTGTAGTTGATCAAATAAGTTGTCGATTCTCGGTAGTGGGTAGCGGTTCTTGATGGTAAGTTTGTTCAACTCTCGGTAGTCGATACACAACCTAAATGTACCATCCTTCTTCTTGACAAACAAAACAGGAGCTCCCCATGGTGATGTGCTTGGTCGAATGAAACCACGTTCTAATAGTTCTTGCAGTTGGCTTTGCAGTTCTTTCATCTCGCTGGGTGCGAGTCTATAAGGAGCACGAGCTATTGGTGCAGCTCCTGGTACAAGATCTATTTGAAATTCAACAGATCGATGTGGAGGTAGTCCCGGTAATTCTTTCGGAAATACATCGGGAAATTCTTTTGCAATGGGAACATCATTGATGCTCTTTTCTTCAGTTTGTACTTTCCCGACGTGTGCTAGAACAGCATAGCAACCTTTTCTTATTAGTTTTTGTGCCTTCAAATTACTAATAAGATGTAGCTTCGTGTTGCCCTTTTCTCCGTACACCATTAAGGGTTTTCCTTTTTCTCGTATAATGCGAATTGCATTTTTGTAATAAACGATCTCTGCTTTCACTTCTTTCAACCAGTCCATACCGATTATCACATCAAAACTCCCTAACTCCACTGGTATCAAATCAATCTTAAATGTTTCGCTAACCAGTTTAATTTCTCGATTCCGACATATATTATCTGCTGAAATTAATTTACCATTTGCTAATTCGAGTAAAAATTTACTATCCAAAGGCGTCAATGGACAACTTAATTTAGCACAAAAATCTCTACTCATATAGCTTCTATCCGCACCCGAATCAATTAAAACGTAAACAGATTTATTGTCAATAAGAAACGTACCCGTAACAAGCTCTGGGTCTTCCTGTGCCTCTGCCGCATTAATATTGAAAACTCTTCCGCGGCCTTGTCCATTCATGTTCTCCTGGTTCGGGCAATTTCTAATAATGTGGCCCGATTTTCCACATTTATAACAAACTACATTGGCATAACTTGCTCCGACACTACTTGCTCCGCCATTACTCGTTCCGACACCATTTGTTCCTTTTGTTCTATTAACCCCTGGTCCGTAGACCTCACACTTCGCCGCGCTATGACCATTTCTTTTACACTTGTTACAAAATTTGGTGCAGAACCCCGAGTGATACTTTTCACACCTTTGACATAGCTGCTTCTGATTGTTGTTGTTGTTGCGGTTATTATTGTTGTTGGGATGATTGTTGTAGTTGCTGTTGTTGTTGTTGTTGTTGTTGCTGTTGTTGTTGTTGTTGTTGGGCCGTTTGTTGTAGTTGCGATTGATGTTGCGATTATTGGGATAATTGTTGCGATTATTGTTGTAATTGCTGTTGTTGTTGTATTGGTGATTCTTATCACCGTTTTCCTCCCACTTTCTTTTGACTTGCTTCACATTGACCTCTTCAGCAGTCTGTTCTTTAATTCTTTCTTCAATCTGGTTCACTAGTTTGTGAGCCATTCTACATGCCTGTTGTATGGAGGCAGGCTCGTGTGAACTTATATCTTCTTGGATTCTTTCCGGTAATCCTTTCACAAACGCGTCGATCTTCTCTTCCTCATCTTCGAATGCTCCCGGACACAATAGGCACAATTTTGTGAATCGTCTTTCGTACGTGGTAATATCAAATCCTTGGGTTCGTAACCCTCTAAGTTCTGTCTTGAGCTTATTGACCTCGGTTCTGGGACGGTACTTCTCGTTCATCAAGTGCTTGAATGCTGACCACGGTAGTGCGTACGCATTGTCTTGTCCCACTTGCTCTAGATAGGTATTCCACCATGTTAACGCAGAACCTGTGAAGGTATGCGTAGCGTACTTTACTTTGTCCTCTTCAGTACACTTACTTATGGCAAACACCGATTCGACCTTCTCGGTCCACCGTTTCAATCCGATCGGTCCTTCGGTTCCATCAAATTCCAAAGGTTTGCAGGCAGTGAATTCTTTGTAGGTGCATCCTACACGATTTCCTGTACTGCTAGATCCAAGGTTATTGTTGGTATGTAGCGCAGCCTGTACTGCGGCTATGTTTGAAGCTAGAAAAGTATGGAATTCCTCTTCATTCATATTCACGGTGTGTCGAGTAGTCGGTGCCATTTCCTTCAAAATAGTCAAATGGAACAAGTTAATCATACAGAATATTAAGAGTAGTTAATAGTATTTCGTAGCATAATATGAACTCATTTATAAAAGCTTTTTCTTCATATTAGCGTTTTATAAGTTTAAATTCGGGTAGTACCTACCCGTTAAGTTCATACTTAGTAGCTAATATACAATTCAACTACTACAATTCTATATGAAAAACTGATTATAATAATATTTCACGTTCAAACTTTTACACAATATTTTACAAACTTACAATACCGCTTATTTTACATATAGCATGAAATATAGCACACAATAAATTTGATATAAGATGGTTGTGAAGATAATTCTAGCTAGTACACAAGTCGTTCAGCAAAGGCACTAAAGACACGTAATTCATACGTCCAGAAACAAGTCATGCATTCTGGTTTTACTAGGATTACTTCCCATCCTTGGTCTTGTGGAACATAACCGTTATGGCCGTTGATAAGACAGCATGTTGTAACGTCGTCAAAGGGACGAGGGTTACGTAATGTCCAACAGTCCCGTAACAATCTAAAAACCTCATTTCTTACCCCAATTACCGACTCCGTCACTTGTGGAAACGTTTTGTTTAATAGTTGTAGCCCGATGTCCTTGTTCTCACTTTGGTGAGAAGCGAACATTACTAATTCGTAAGCATAACATGCTTCTTTATGTTGCATGTTAGCCGCTTTTTCTAAATCACGAAGTCCAATATTCGGATATATTGAGTCAAAATAATTTCTTAACCCATTGCGTAAAATAGCATTTGGGTTCCCCGCAATATATGCGTCAAAGTAAACACATCGTAACTTATGGATTTCCCAATGTGATATCCCCCATCTTTCGAACGAAAGCCTTTTATAAACCAACGCATTCTTGGAACGTTCTTCGAATGTCTTACAAACTGATCTCGCCTTAAATAGTTGTGCCGAAGAATTCTGACCGACTCTAGACAAGATTTCATCAATCATGTCTCCGGGTAGGTCTCTTAAAATATTGGGTTGTCTATCCATTTTGTGTTTTTATACTGTAAAATAGACAAGAGTTAGATTCATAAAAAAAATACTTATTAATACAAGCAATTTTTACATATATCATAAAGCATAAGCACACTATATTACATATATTACACCACACGAATACAACTATCTTATTCCGACTCGCTTGTTTCTTCTTCTTCTTCTTCGGTTTTGTTTCGTTTTGCCAAGTTTCTAGGGATATATGATGTTCCCCTAATACGAGCCGTCGTTTTCCACATTGGTTTAGAAAAACCTGGTGGTTTAGAGGTTCCCGGGTCATTGTTACAACTTAAGGACTTCGGGGGTTGACGATACATATAAAGTTCATCGGGGTTGGAATTAGATTTCTCTATTTTTAAGCCCTTTCCCTTATTATTTTCTTTTGCCTTTTTAAATTCAGTTGGGGTAATTTCTATAACATCATCGGAATTCTCGTCAGAATCCGATTCATCGGAGAATTGGTAATCCTCCCAATATTTTGCTTCCTTAGCGGAAACACCATTGACCATAATTAACCTTGGTCGGTTGGTTGAGGATTTTCTTTTACTTAACCGTTTTATTATTTCCCCCACCGGTTCTATTTCTTCATCCGGTTCCGATTCTTCTTCCGGTTCCGATTCTTCTTCTGGTTCCGACTCTTCTTCCGGTTCCTCTTCGGGAACTTGTGAATCAGTCCACGAATCATTCCAATTTACATCTGACTCTTCATTATTATTAGGTGAGTCAATGGGACTTGTTCTAAAGGTAGAGATTAATATATCACATAATATTCATATGTTAAAAATATATAGTTTCCAACAAAATTTGTTAAGCAATCATTTTTCAAGTAAACACGGTAGAAGTCCAGACTCACTAATGCATCCTAACAAACTCGATAAGACACACTAATGCAAAATTCTGGTTCTCTAAGACCAACGCTCGGATACCAACTGAAATGTCCCGTTCTTATTGATTAAAAACGTTCCATATTATTTGATTTCGTTGCGAGGTTTTGACCTCTATATGAGACGTTTTTCAAAGACTGCATTCATTTTTAAAACAAACCATAACCTTTATTTCATAAATAAAAGTTTAAAAAGCTTTACGTAGATTATCAAATAATGATAATCTAAAATATCCTATTTACACACGACCATTACATAATGGTTTACAATACAAATATGTTACATCGAAATCAGTTTCTTGAATGCAGTTTTTACACAATATCATACAAACATGGACTCCAAATCTCGTCCTTATTTTAGTATGCAATAGCGGAAGCTCTTAGTATTCACCTGAGAATAAACATGCTTTAAACGTCAACAAAAATATTGGTGAGTTATAGGTTTAACCTATATATATCAAATCGTAACAATAGACCACAAGATTTCATATTTCAATACACATCCCATACATAGAGATAAAAATCATTCATATGGTGAACACCTGGTAACCGACATTAACAAGATGCATATATATAAGAATATCCCCATCATTTTGGGACACCCTTCGGATATGATATAAATTTCGAAGTACTAAAGCATCCGGTACTTTGGATGGGGTTTGTTATGCCCAATAGATCTATCTTTAGGATTCGCGTCAATTAGGGTGTCTGTTCCCTAATTCTTAGATTACCAGACTTAATAAAAAGGGGCATATTCGATTTTGATAATTCAACCATAGAATGTAGTTTCACGTACTTGTGTCTATTTTGTAAATCATTTATAAAACCTGCATGTATTCTCATCCCAAAAATATTAGATTTTAAAAGTGGGACTATAACTCACTTTCACAGATTTTTACTTCGTCGGGAAGTAAGACTTGGCCACTGGTTGATTCACGAACCTATAACAATATATACATATATATCAAAGTATGTTCAAAATATATTTACAACACTTTTAATATATTTTGATGTTTTAAGTTTATTAAGTCAGCTGTCCTCGTTAGTAACCTACAACTAGTTGTCCACAGTTAGATGTACGGAAATAAATCGATAAATATTATCTTGAATCAATCCACGACCCAGTGTATACGTATCTCAGTATTGATCACAACTCAAACTATATATATTTTGGAATCAACCTCAACCCTGTATAGCTAACTCCAACATTCACATATAGAGTGTCTATGGTTGTTCCGAAATATATATAGATGTGTCGACATGATAGGTCGAAACATTGTATACGTGTCTATGGTATCTCAAGATTACATAATATACAATACAAGTTGATTAAGTTATGGTTGGAATAGATTTATTACCAATTTTCACGTAGCTAAAATGAGAAAAATTATCCAATCTTGTTTTACCCATAACTTCTTCATTTTAAATCCGTTTTGAGTGAATCAAATTGCTATGGTTTCATATTGAACTCTATTTTATGAATATCAACAGAAAAGTATAGGTTTATAGTCGGAAAAATAAGTTACAAGTCGTTTTTGTAAAGGTAGTCATTTCAGTCGAAAGAACGACGTCTAGATGACCATTTTAGAAAACATACTTCCACTTTGAGTTTAACCATAATTTTTGGATATAGTTTCATGTTCATAATAAAAATCATTTTCTCAGAATAACAACTTTTAAATCAAAGTTTATCATAGTTTTTAATTAACTAACCCAAAACAGCCCGCGGTGTTACTACGACGGCGTAAATCCGGTTTTACGGTATTTTTCGTGTTTCCAGGTTTTAAATCATTAAGTTAGCATATCATATAGATATAGAACATGTGTGTAGTTAATTTTAAAAGTCAAGTTAGAAGGATTAACTTTTGTTTGTGAACAAGTTTAGAATTAACTAAACTATGTTCTAGTGATTACGAGTTTAAACCTTCGAATAAGATAGTTTTATATATATGAATCGAATGATGTTATGAACATCATTAATACCTCAAGTTTAGTAGGTAAACCTACTGGAAGTGACAAGAAATGATCTAGCTTCAAAGGATCTTGGATGGCTTGAAAGTTCTTGAAGTAGGATTATGACACAAAAACAAGTTCAAGTAAGATTTTTACTCGAATTAAGATAGTTTATAGTTATAGAAATTGAATCAAAGTTTGAATATGAATATTACCTTGAATAAGAAATATAACCTACTGTATATTACAAAGGTTTCTTGATCTTAGATGATTACTTGGAATGGATTAGAAAGCTTGGAAGTAAATTAGTAAACTTGAAGGGATTTTTGAAGTGTTCTTGAAGTGTTCTTCCTATGATGATTATAGCTTGATTCTTGAAGTGATTTTTGATGAAGATGATGATTAACTACTGGAAAAATACGTTCATAATAGTGTGTGTGTTAGTTGGTGATTCTTGAAGTGATTTTTGATGAAGATGATGATTAACTACTGGAAATGGAGTGAATGATGAGTGGTAATTGGTGAGTGGTGAGTGGGGTTAAAAGGAGTTCTAGTTAGTTGACTAGCTCATGGTAGAAGTTAAAATTGATTAGTCATACATGACATAATCAATAGTGGAATCCCATGCTAGTTCCTATTGGTATATACTCATAGTAAGTACGTTTTGAAGCTGTGTGTAATACGGGTAAGAATACGACTAGAATTCTTGATGAAAGAAAAGAATGGAAAAGTAACTGTAACCATTTTCGTTAAGTATGAGTGTTTTGATATATGTCTTGAAGTCTTCCAAAATTATTTTAATACATCTAAATACACTACATGTATATACATTTTAACTGAGTCGTTAAGTCATCGTTAGTCGTTACATGTAAGTGTTGTTTTGAAACCTTTAAGTTAACGATCTCAATTAATGTTGTTAACCCATTGTTTATTATATCTAATGAGATGTTAAATTATTATATTATCATGATATTATGATATATTAATATATCTTAATATGATATATATACATTTAAATGTCGTTACAACGATAATCGTTACATATATGTCTCGTTTCGAAATCCTTAAGTTAGTAGTCTTGTTTATATGTATATAACTCATTGTTAATATACTTATGGAGATACTTACTTATCATAATCTCATGTTAACCATATGTATATCCATATATATATCGTCATGTCGTTTTTACAAGTTTTAACGTTCGTGAATCGCCGGTCAACTTGGGTGGTCAATTGTCTATATGAAACATATTTCAATTAATCAAGTCTTAACAAGTTTGATTGCTTAACATGTTGGAAACATTTAATCATGTAAATATCAATCTCAATTAATATATATAAACATGGAAAAGTTCGGGTCACTACAGAATGTATCTGGGAGAAACCCCCCCCCCCCCCCAGGGTCAATATGGATTTCCATATTTCAGGAAAATTAATTAATAAATTGAACTAAGTGAGGCTCGAACTCATGACCTCAACCCTAGCCTCAAACACAAGGCATGGGGAGACCACTCGGCTACACGCTCCAAATTTATTTTACCCGTAGTATAACATGTTGGAGCTAATCGGTTCATTGTGTCCCACATCAAAAAGTGAGACAAACAAATGTGCATATATAAGCTTATGAGAACATCCCTCTATCACCAATTGGTTTTAGAGTAATGTGGAACTCATGAGTTTATATGTTGTACATGGTGGTGGACCTGAAAAACGATCCTACAAATGATATCAGAGCCTGATTATAGCCTGGATGTGTGGGTTGTGCAGAATGGTAGCAGAGGTTCAAACCGAGATGACTGTGGACGTGACCGGGGAAGTGGTCGGGGGTTCGAGTGAGTCGAGATGGTATTGAACGCGTCCGTGGGAGGACCGTGGAATGAACCGATTAAGGGAGTGATTGTTGGAGCTAATCGGTTCATTGTGTCCCACATCGGAAAGTGAAACAAACAAATGTGCATATATAAGCTTATGGGAACCTCCCTCTATCACCAATTGGTTTTAGAGTAAGGATGGACTCTTGGGCTTATATTGCAGGACATTTTGTTTGGACTATGCGATCCTTACAACTGGTATCAGAGCTAGGCTATAACCCCGATGTGGTGACCTTGGCACGATGAGCTGATCCTGGAAGCCTTGTATTGAAATCTCCCTGATCCTGGACCCAATCAGGTGTAGAGTTCCGAGTGGGCAGCGGTAAAGGTTGGATCCAAACTATCGTTGGAGGGGAGGCCCAGATGGACTTGAGTTTGAGGGGAGGTTTGTTAGGGTGCAAACCAAAGTCCCACATCGGTCATGGGATAAAACAGATGTATGTATAAAATAAATATATGTATATAAGTCTAAGGGGAAGCCACTCTATCACCAATTGGTTTTAGAATAAGGATGGACTTAGGCTTATATTGCAGGACATTGTGTTTGGGCTATCGATCCTTACATAACAAACAGAACAACAAAAATAAAACTCTGGTTCAAGCTAGTTACTCGTTATAGTTGTTTTTTTTTATTTTCTATTATTCTCTCTCTCTTACACACACGCGCGCGCACGCGCGCGCGCGCTCACGTACATATATATATTAAGGAGTTTTCTAATGACAGGCTTTAGGACTGTCATTAATTTTTCCAGACATGCATTATTTAATTGTACTCTAAAGATAAACGTCCAGTAACACTTAAAAACTACCCTATCCACTACATTAATGTACTACATTAAATGCATAAATATATATTCTTATCGACAGCACTTAGGGCTGTCGTTTGAAAACTTCATATTGTAAATAGAAAAAAATAGATTTTTATAAAAAAGTGTTTTGAAAATTTTGTTTTTCATAAAAAAAAGCAATTGTCGTTTGATAAATGAAAACGACATGATCTCGAGCTTACTTTAGTATAATGATAAATAAATAAATAAATAAATATAACCGAGGAAAGAAATAATCTAGTTAGGTGAAACCATGAATATATATGGATTTGAATTACTATTAATATACTTTGATTTTACATTTATTTATAGAATACATTTATTAAAATAAATTTGATTTTGATATTCGGGTAAATTTTTTTACTCGAATCGTTTTCGATCAAAATTAGAATCCAACCGTTAGCTGAACCGTATATACGTTGTCTAGTCCTCTATTGTTGTTTTCTTATGAATTCAGGTTTTTAGTCCAAGTTTAGCCTAGTTCGACCTAGATATAGACAATGTACACCTCTAGCAAGAATTTTATAAGCATTAAAAATTAGCATAATGTAATATCGAAAATAAATTATACCAACTCATTTTTCTTTATAAACTTGTCACATAATAGAGTAAGTAATGTTAATAGGGTTCAAATACATAATACTAATGCTATATTGGAGTATATCTTATTAAACTAATATTGGTATTAATGTTAATAGTTGATATATTTTACTAATTACTAATACCAATATAAATATAGGTGTAAATAACCTAGATTCTAGTGTAGTGACCCGAACTTTTCCATTATTATATATATTAAATGAAATTGATATTTACATAATTAAGTGTTTTCAACATGTTAAGCAATCAAATTTGTTAGAACTTGATTAATTGAAATGAGTTTCATGTAGACAATTGACCACCCAAGTTGACCGGCGATTCACGAACGTTAAAACTTGTAAAAACTATATGATGACATATATATATATATATATATATATATATATATATATATATATATATATATATATATATATATATATATATATATATATATAGTTAACATGATATTATGATAAGTAAGTATCTCATTAGGTATTTTAACAATGAGTTATATATATATATAAATGAGACTATTGAATAAAGAAACTCGAAACGATATATATAACGATTATCGTTATAACAACGTTTAATTAAAATAAATACATATGTATTGAATTAAGATATGAACACACTATGTTTAACATGATAAAATCATAATTAATTATATCATTAAGTGTATTAACAATGAACTACATATGTAAAAACAAGACTACTAACTTAAGGATTTCGAAACGAGACATATATGTAACGATTATCGTTGTAACGACATTTAAATGTATATATTTCATATTAAGATATAATAATACATCATAATATCATGATAATGTAATAATTTAATATCTCATTAGATATAATAAACAATGGGTTAACAACATTTAACAAGATCGTTAACTTAAAGGTTTCAAAACAACACTTACATGTAACGACTAACGATGACTTAACGACTCAGTTAAAATGTATATACATGTAGTGTTTTAATATGTATTCATACACTTTAGAAAGACTTCAAGACATATATCAAAGAACTTCTACTTAACAAAAATGCTTACAATTACGTCCTCATTCGTTTTCATCAACAATTCTACTCGTATGCACTCGTATTTGTACTCGTACAATACACAGCTTCTAAATGTATTTAATATTGGTATATACACTCCAATGATCAGATCTTAGCAGCCCTCATTTAGTCAACAAACATATGGAACTAACCATTTGGCAACTAGCATGAAATATCTCTCAAAATTACAAACTAATGTGACCTTAAATGAAGACCTAGTTCACGTTTTTCATCATCATCATTATCACTTTCATTTTTCAACATTCATGCACCAAGCACATCTCTCTCTTGTTCTCTCTTGATGTTCTAAGTGTTCTTCATCATTTCCTTCATAATCTACATCAATCTAGCTCATAAATCCTAACCTATATCAACTTATAAAACAACTACTCAAGAAAACTTCAAGAACACTTTCATGTTTGCAAGTCTACTTCTAAGCTTTCTAATCCATTCCAAGTAATCATCTAAGCTCAAGAAATATTTCTTATTTACAGTAAGATATCTTTATAATACAATGTAATATTCATATTCAAACTTTGATTCAATTTCTATAACTATAACAATCTTATTTCGAGTGAAAATCTTACTTGAACTTGTTTTCGTGTCATGATTCTGTTTCAAGAACTTTCAAGCCGTTCAAGGATCCTTTGAAGCTAGATCTATTTTTATCATTTCCAGTAGGTTTATCCACAAAACTTTAGGTAGTAATGATGTTCATAACATCATTCGAATCATATATATAAAACTATCTTATTCGAAGGTTTAAACTTGTAATCACTAGAACATAGTTTAGTTAATTCTAAACTTGTTCGCAAACAAAAATAAATCCTTCTAACTTGACTTTTAAAATCAACTAGACACATGTTCTATATCTATATGATATGCTAACTTAATGATTAAAAACCTGAAAACACGAAAAACACCGTAAAACCGGACATACGCCGTCGAAGTAACACCGCGGGCTGTTTTGGGTTAGTTAATTAAAAACTATGATAAACTTTGATTTAAAATTTTTTCTTCTGGGAAAATGATTTTTCTTATGAACATCAAATTATATCCAAAAATCATGGTTAAACTCAAAGTGGAAGTATGTTTTTCAAAAAGGTCATCAAGACGTCGTTCTTTCGACTGAAATGACTACCTCTTACAATATTGACTTGTAACCTGTATTTCCAACTATAGACTTCTTTTTCTGTTTAGTTTCATAAATTTCAGTTCATTATGAAACCATAGCAACTTGAATCACTTAAAATGGATTTAAAACGAATAAATTATGGGTAAAACAAGATTGGATAATTTTGCTTGTTGTAGCTACGTGAAATTTGTAACAAATCTATACAAATCATAACTTAACCAACTTATATTGTATTATATATGTATTCTAACATATATTATGTAATCTTGGGATACCATAGACACGAATACAATATTTTGACATATCATATCGACCCATCTATATATATATTTCGGAACAACCATAGACACTCTATATGCAGTAATGATTGAGTTAGCTATACAGGATTGAGGTTGATTCCAAAATAATATATATACTTTGAGTTGTGATCGAGTCTGAGACTTGTAGACACTGGATCGTGGATTGATTCGAGATAATATATATTGCTTTATTTCTGTACATCTAACCGTGGACAACTAGTTGTAGGTTACTAACGAGGACTGCTGACTTAACAAACTCAAATCATTAAAACGTAATAAAAATGTTGTAAATATATTTTGAACATACTTTGATATATATGTACATATTTATTATAGGTTCGTGAATCGACGAGTGACCAAGTCTTACTTCCCGATGAAGTAAAAATCTGTGAAAGTGAGTTATAGTCCCACTTTTAAAATCTAATATTTTTGGGATGAGAATACATGCAGTTTTTTTAAATGTTTTACGAAATAGACACAAGTAATTGAAACTACATTATATGAGTGAATGATCGAAGCCGAATATGCCCCTTTTGCTTGGTAGCCTAAGAATTAGTAAACTGATCTACTAATTGACGCGAATCCTAAAGATAGATCTATTGGGCCTAACAAACCCCATCCAAAGTACCGGATGCTTTAGTACTTCGAATTCGTTTTTATCATGTCCGATGGATGTCCTGGAATGATAGGAGATATTCTTATATGCATCTTGTTAATGTCGGTTACCAGGTGTTCACCATATGAATGATTTTTATCTCTATGTATGGGATGTGTATTGAAATATGAAATCTTGTGGTCTATTATTACAATTTGATAAATATAGGTTAAACCTATAACTCACCAACATTTTTTGTTGACGTTTAAAGCATGTTTATTCTCAGGTGATTATTAAGAGCTTCCGCTGTTGCATGCTAAAATATGGGCAAGATTTGGTGTCAGCATGATTGTATAATATTGTTTAAAACTGCATTCGAGATTTACTTTGTAGTAACATATTAATATTGTAAACCAATATGTATTGGTCGTGTGTAAGTGTGATATTTTTAGATTATCATTTCTTGATAATCTAGGTGGTGTCCTTTTAATCTTATCGATAAAATAAAGGTTATGGTTTGTTTTAAAAACGAATGCAGTCTTTGAAAAACGTCTCATATAGAGGTCAAAACCTCGCAAAGAGATCAATTAATATGAAACGTTTATAATCGATATGAACGGGACATTTCAGTTGGTATCCGAGCATTGGTCTTAGAGAACCAGAATTTTGCATTAGTATGTCTTACCGAGTTTGTTAGGATGCATTAGTCAGTCTGGACTTCGACCGTATTTTCTTCAAAAACAATTGCTTAACACTTTTTGTTGGAAACTATATATTATTAACATGTAAATATTATGTGATATATTAATCTTTTAACGTGTTTGATATTGTGTGATAGATGTCTACCTCTAGTACAAATCTCATCGACTCACCTAATAATAATGAAGAGTCGAATATATTTTGAGAAGATTCACAAATTCCCGAAGAAGAGGAACCGGAAGAAGAAGAACCGGAAGAAGAGGAACCGGAAGAAGAGGTTTCGGAGGAGGAAATAGTAGGAACCATAGAAAAACAGATAAATAAAAGAAAATCATCAAATGGACCCAAGTTAAAAATGGTTTGTGGTGTCTCCGCGGAAGAGGAAAAATATTGGGAAAATTACCAATTTTCCGATGACTCGGATCCCGACGAGGATTCCGATGATGTTATAGAAATTACCTCGACCCAATTTGAAAAAGCAAAAGAAAATAATAAGGGAAAGGGCATCAAAATAGAGAAACCCGATTCCAACCCCGATGAGCTTTATATGTATCGTCAACACCCGTATTTCTTAAGTTGTAACAATAACCCGAGAACCTCTAAGCCACCAAGTTTTTCTAAACCATTTGTGAAAACAACTGCTCGTATTAGAGGAACATCATATATCCCTAGAAAATTAGCAAAACGAAACAGGTCCGAAGAGGAAGAAACTAGTGAGTCGGAATAAAGAGTTGTAATAATGAGGTGTAAAATAAGTGTGCTTGTACTTTTCTTGTTGTATGTGAAAAATGCTTGTATTATTTTATAATTACCTTTTACGAATCTAACCCGCGTCTATTTTTACAGTATAAAAACAAAAATGGATATTAAGGATCGACAACCAAAAATTTTAGAAGACCTACCCGGGGACATGATTGATGAAATCTTGTCTAAAGTCGGTCAGAATTCTTCGGCACAATTATTTACGGCGAAATTAGTGTGTAGAACATTTGATGAACGTTCCAGGCATGCCTTAGTTTATAAAAGGCTTTCATTTGAAAGATGGGGTATATCACATTGGGGAGACCCTAAGTTACGCCGTGTTTTCTTTAAAGCGTTAAATGCGGGGAACCCAAATGCAATTTTACGCTACGGGTTAAGAACCTATTTTGACTCAACATATCCCAACATAGGACTTCGTGAGTTAGAAAGAGCTTCTAACATGCAACATAAAGAAGCATGTTATGCTTACGGGTTAGTGATGTTCGCTTCTCACCAAAGTAAGAAAAAGAACATCGGATTACAACTGTTAAATAAAACATTCTCACGAGTGACGAATTTAGTAGATGGGGTGAGAAACAATGTTTTTAGATTGTTACGGGGCTGTTGGGCATTACGAAACCCTCGTCCTTTTGACGACGTTACAACATGCTGCCTAGCCAACGGCCATAACGGTTATTTTCCACAAGACCAAGGATGGGAAAGTAGTCTTCGTAAAACCAGAATGCATGACTTGTTTCTGGACTTATGAATTACGTGTTTTTATTGCCTTTGCTGAACGACTTGCGTATTAACTAGGATTGTTGTCACAATTATTTTGTATCAAAGTTATTGTGTGCTATATTTCATGTTATATGTAAAATAGCGGAATTGTAAGTTTGAAAAATATTTGAATGTGAAATATTATTATAATCAGTTTTTCATATGGAATTGTAGTAGTTGAATTGTATTTTAGCTACTAAGTATGAACTTAACGGGTAAGTAGTACCCGAATTAAAACTTATAAAACGCTAATATGAAGAAAAATCTTTTATAAATAAGTTCATATTATGCTACGAAATACTATTGACTACTCTTAATATTCTATATGATTAACTTAATTCTTTTGGCTATTTTTGAAGGAAATGGCACCGACTACTCGTCAGAACTTGAACATGAGCGAGGAAGACTTCCGTGTTTTCCTTGCAGCAAACATAGCCGCAGTACAGGCTACGATGCAAAATAACAATAACTCTGGATCTAGCAGTGGAACTAATTCCACAAGAAATCGTGTAGGATGCTCCTACAAAGAATTCACTGCCTGCAAACCTCTGGAATTCGATGGAACCGAGGGTCCAATTGGATTAAAATGGTGGACCGAGAAGGTCGAATCGGTGTTTGCCATAAGTAAGTGCACTGAAGAAGATAAATTAAAGTACACTACGCATACCTTCACAGGCACTGCGTTAACATGGTGGAATACCTATCTCGAGCAGGTGGGACAAGATACTGCCTACGCGCTACCGTAGTCAGCATTCAAACACCTGATGAATGAACAATATCGTCCCAGAAATGAGGTCAATAAGCTCAAAGTATAGCTTAGAGGATTACGAACGCAAGGATTCGACATTACCACGTATGAACGACGATTCACAGAGTTGTGCCTATTATGTCCAAGAGTGTTCGAAGATGAAGAAGAGAAGATCGACGCATTTGTTAAAGGGTTACCAGAAAGGATTCAAGAAGATGTGAGTTCACACGAGCACGCCTCCATACAAAAGGCAAGCAGTATGGCTCACAAACTAGTAAACCAGATTGAGGGAAGGATTAAGGAGCAGGCGACCGAAGAGGCCAACATAAAACAGGTCAAGAGAAAGTGGGAAGAAACCAGTGACAAGAGTCACCAGTACAACAACAACAACAATTACAACCACAATCGCAACAACTATCCCAACAACCGCAACAACAATCGCAACAATAACCGCAATCCTAACAATAACTACAACAAACGTCCCAACAACAACAACAACTACAACAACCATTTCAACAACAATAACAACCCCAACAACAACCTCAATAACAACAACGGCAACAAAAACCAAAAACAGACATGCCAAAGGTGTGAAGAAAATCACCCGGGGTTTTGCACGACATTTTGCAACAGGTGTAAAAGAAATGGTCATAGCGCGACAAAGTGTGAGGTCGACGGACCAAGGTTTAACATAACTAAAGGAATAAATAGTGTCAGAACAAGTAATGCCGGAACGAGTAGTGTCAGAGCAAGTAATGTCAACGCTGTTTGTTATAAATGTGGAAAACCGGGCCACATTATTAGAAATTGCCCGAATCAGGGGAATACAAATGGGCAGGGCCGCGGAAGAGTTTTCAATATTAATGCGTGATAATGCTAAAAACGAACTTATATTTCATAGCATTATTCCTCAAGAAAGACAAGCTTTTAGTTGCAATTGTTCTATTTACAAGTGATATTCGTTTAAATAATAAAAGGTGAAGACAAAAGACAGATTCGACGAATTGAAGACGCAAACGACCAAAAAGCTCAAAAGTACAAAATACAATCAAAGAGGTTCCAATTATTGATAAGAAACGTCTCGAAATTACAAGAGTACAAGATTCAAAACGCAAAATACAAGATATTAAATTGTACGCAAGGACGTTCGAAAATCCGGAACCGGGACCAGAGTCAACTCTCAACGCTCGACGCAACGGACTAAAAATTACAAGTCAACTATGCACATAAATATAATATAATATTTAAATAATTCTTATAATTATTTAATATATTATATTATTTATAAAACCGTCGGCAGAAGAAAACAACCAAAAATGAGCCTCCCCAGCTGGCCATGCGATCGCATGGCCTGGAAGGCATAAATCCATGCGATCGCATGAGCCACAGTTCCAGCCCACATGCCTATAAAAATCGAGCTTTGGTGCACCAAAAATATCCATCTATCTTTCTCTTCTCTCCATTCATACGTAATATTTATATTTATAATTTATATTTTAATTTTAATTTTAATTATAATTCTAATAATAAGGGTATGCTAGCGAATATTGTAAGGGTGTAAGTCGAAATTCTGTCCGTGTAACACTACGCTATTTTTAATTATTGTAAGTTATGTTCAACCTTTTTACATTAATGTCTCGTAGCTAAGTTATTATTATGCTTATTTAAAACGAAGTAATCATGATGTTGGGCTAATCACTAAAATTGGGTAATTGGGCTTTGTACCATAATTGGGGTTTGGACAAAAGAACGACACTTGTGGAAATTAGACTATGGGTTATTAATGGGCTTTATATTTTTTTAACTAAATGATAGTTTGTTAATGTTAATATAAAGATTTACAATTGGGCGTTCCTATAAATTACCATATACACTCGATCGGACACGATGGGCGGGGTATTTATATGTACGAATAATCGTTCATTTAACCGGACACGGGAATGGATTAATAGCCACTAGAATAATTAAAACAGGGGTGAAATTATGTACAAGGACACTTGGTATAATTGATAACAAAATATTAAAACCTTGGATTACACTCAGTCGACATCCTGGTGTAATTATTAAACAAAGTATTAAAATCTTGTTACAGTTTAAGTCCCCAATTAGTTGGAATATTTAACTTCGGGTATAAGGATAATTTGACGAGGACACTCGCACTTTATATTTATGACTGATGGACTGTTATGGACAAAAACCAGACGGACATATTAAATAATCCAGGACAAAGGACAATTAACCCATGGGCATAAAACTAAAATCAACACGTCAAACATCATGATTACGGAAGTTTAAATAAGCATAATTCTTTTATTTCATATTTAATTTCTTTTATTTTATATTTAATTGCACTTCTAATTATCGCATTTTTATTGTTATTTTATTTAATTGTACTTTTAATTATCGTACTTTTTAATTATCGCAAGTTTATTTTATCGCACTTTTATTATTCGCAATTTCATTATTGTTATTTACTTTACGCTTTAATTTAAGTCTTGTATTTGTATTTATTATTTTACATTTGGTTTTAACTGCGACTAAAGTTTTAAAATCGACAAACCGGTCATTAAACGGTAAAAACCCCCCTTTATAATAATAATATTACTTATATATATATTTGTATTTTTATAAAAGTAAACTAATATAGCGTTAAGCTTTGTTTAAAAAGATTCCCTGTGGAACGAACCGGACTTACTAAAAACTACACTACTGTACGATTAGGTACACTGCCTATAAGTGTTGTAGCAAGGTTTAAGTATATCCATTCTATAAATAAATAAATATCTTGTGTAAAAATGTGTCGTATTTAATAGTTTTTCCTGCAAAAATAATAGCTATTTTATATACACCTCGCACGACATCAAGTATTTTTGGCGCCGCTGCCGGGGACCAATCTAGCTTAAAAGCCGGAAGCGCAACGCTAATAATAAAAAAAAAGAATTTTTAGTTTACTTTTATTAAAATTCGTTTTTATAAAAATACGTTTTAAATATTCGAAAATATAAAAGGAAAAACAAAAATATAAATATTTTTTTTTTAGAGTTTGGTAAATAAATAAGTTTTATAAAGTTTCTTTATTTCTATTTTTTTTTTAGTTTGTAAAAATATAAGTTTTATTTAATTAATAAATATATTTTATATTTTACAGCAAAAACAGAAAAAAAAAAATAATTAATTCGGCCTGAACACTGTAGCAGCCCACTCTGTGGCCCGAAACCCTAGCCCATGCGATCGCATGGCTGGGCAACTGAGGACTCATGCGATCGCATGAGCCCATCTGACACGCCAGATTAGACTGCAGCCAGCAATCATTACGGAGTATAATTATTAATTATAATTAATTATAACCCTAATTAGGGTTTAGGTTATTTTATTATTTAGATTAGTTTTAATTAATTTGTATTTAAAATTTTAATTAGTTTTTATAAATTACAAAATTAATAGTTTAATAAAATAAATAATATAAAAATAATATTTTTATAAAAATTGTACTTTTTACAACTTTTTGTATATTTTTATATTTTGTCCCTTTTTAATCGTTTTAGCGTAATATTTGTATTTTTAGCTCATAATTAGTTTTAAATATAGTTTTTGCCATAGTTATTTTTACTTCTAGATTTTTAGGCTTTGCCGTAGAATTCCTTAAGTGCTTTTTCTTTAGACTAAGATTTAAGTGCTTTAGAATTTTGCGACGCCTTTTTAAGTTTTAGTTTCTTTTTAAGTTATTTCCATTTGGGATTTAGTTTTTCCTGTAAGCTTTAATATTTTTAGACGACTTTTACCTATGTATCAATTATCATTCCAATTAGTAATCTCAATTTGTGATTATAATTTTAAGTTAGTTGTAGTAATAAGGTTAGGTTAGTCTAAGTTTTATAAGTTTCTTTTATTTTTCCGTCACCTTTTATTTTTCAACCATTTTTCTTTTTCGACCTTTTTCGACGAACTCTTTTTCTTTCTTATTTCTCGCTATTCTAGTTTTAGGACATAGATTTTTATTCTACTTCTTATCTAAATTTCTTAAAATTACGAAAATTTATTTTAAGTGGTTAAATTAATAGACATCAAAATTTTCTGGTTCGTAGTAATAGTTGGATTTGTACGTGGACCGGGTTATTGGAGCCAAACAGTCCTCAATTATATTGAGACCAAACGAATCCTGCCCCTCTGCTGCATCTTTTGGCTATTCGAAACGTGGGCAAAATCAGAAAAGTCTATTGATTGGATAACTTATTATAATTTTTCTTTCCTTTTTAAAAACTAATAAGATATTCAGTGAATGCACCGAGCAAGACGTTCACCACCTTTTGTACGTTCACCACCTTTAACTAGATCAAGACATTTAGCAAATATTACCGCCGTTGATTTTTCTTTAGAATCGTCATCCAGTCGACCAAGTACTTCAGTTCAAATTTCCGATAATCCATTTTTTGAACCCGACCTCACAATTGAGAATCCGGAGAATATTCAGGAACGGTTCGTAGATCCTGAACCACTAAACTTTCCTCCGGAACCACCAATCATTCAAACAGAGATTGTTGAGGAACGAACCATTAAATCAGAATCCTCTAGTGATTCCGATTCAACAAATTCAATTATGGAGAATCTGGAACCTTTAAGTATGGAAGACCGAATGAGAGCTAAACGCACTGGCCAAGGTCACGCAATTACTCATCCAGACATTAATGCGCCAGATTATGAAATCAAAGGACAAATTCTACACATGGTGACTAATCAATGCCAATTTAGTGGTGCGCCGAAGGAAGATCCAAATGAACATCTACGTACCTTTAATAGGATCTGCACACTATTTAAAATCCGAGAAGTAGAGGATGAACAGATATATCTCATGTTATTTCCCTGGACTTTAAAAGGAGAAGCCAAAGATTGGTTGGAATCGTTACCTGAAGGGGCGATTGATACATGGGACGTTTTAGTTGAAAAATTTCTTAAACAATTCTTTCCTGCATCTAAAGCCGTAAGACTTCAAGCAGAAATTGTTACGTTTACACATAAACCAAATGAAACTCTATATGAGGCGTGGACTAGATATGGAAAGTTATTAAGAGGATGTCCGCAACATGGTTTAGACACCTGTCAAATAGTACAAATATTCTACCAAGGATGCGACATCACTACAAGAAAAGACATAGATATAGCAGCTGGTGGTTCTATTATGAAGAAAACCGAAACTGATGCTTACAAAATTATTGATAACACTGCTTCCCACTCACATGAGTGGCACCAAGAAAAAGATATCGTTAGATCATCTAAAGCAGCTAGAGCCGATTCTAGCCATGACTTAGATTCCATTTCCGCAAAGATAGATGCTGTGGAGAGACGAATGGAAAAGATGACTAAGGATATTCACTCAATACGAATTAGTTGTGAGCAGTGTGGAGGACCACATTTGACAAAAGATTGTCTCAGTATTGAATTAACAATGGAACAAAGAGAGAATATTTCATACATAAACCAAAGGCCTGGAAATAATTATCAGAATAATTATCAACCGCCAAGACCGATTTACAATCAAAACCAGAATTATAACCGAAATATTCCATACAACAACCAACAAGGTCCTAGCAATCAACAAGTATCCAATAATACTTACAACCAGCAAAGACCTAATTTTCAAAACAAACCGATGATAAAAAGCCGAATTTAGAAGATATGATGACGAAGCTAGTTGAAACTCAAACGCAGTTTTTCACATCTCAGAAACAAACTAATGAACAAAATGCTCAAGCATTTAGAAATCAACAAGCTTCTATTCAAAATCTGGAACAAGAAGTAAGTAACCTAGCAAGGTTAATAGGTGAAAGAAAACCGGGAAGTTTACCTAGTGATACAAATGCTAACCCCCGGAATGAAACAGCTAAAGCCATTACCACAAGAAGTGGTACAACACTTAAACCACCTGAAATACCTGTAACTTCTGATGAAGCTATTCCTACTCCACAAGAACCACAACCTGATCAAGATAAGGAAAAAGAACCGGTAGTTGAAAAGGTTAATGAAGATAACACAGTTAAGGCTAAACCTTATGTTAAACCATACCAACCACCACTTCCTTACCCGAGTAAAATGAAGAAAGAGAAACTTGAAGCCGAGCAATCCAAATTCTTGGATATGTTTAAACAGATAAATGTAAATCTTCCTTTCATTGATGTGATTTCAGGAATGCCTAGATATGCTAAATTCTTGAAAGATCTAATCTCAAATAGAAAGAAAATGGAAGAACTCTTGGCTGTTACTATGAATGCTAATTGTTCAGCAGTGCTGTTAAATAAGATACCAGAAAAATTATCTGATCCAGGAAGTTTCACAATTCCATGTTTTCTGGGTAGTCTTAGTTCAATAGAAGCATTGGCAGACTTAGGTGCTAGTATAAATCTAATGCCATAATCATTATACGCTAAACTAGACCTTGGAGAATTGAAACCAACCAGAATAAGCATACAACTAGCCGATAGATCAATAAAATATCCTAGAGGGATAATGGAGAACATGCTAGTTAAAGTTGGTACTTTAGTATTTCCAGTAGATTTTGTTGTTTTGGACATGGAAGAAGATTCTCAAGTTCCTCTCATATTAGGAAGACCATTCTTAAATACGGCTAAAGCAATGATAGACGTGTTCGGTAAGAAACTGACCCTAAGTATAGAGGACGAGAGTGTTACCTTTTCAGTTGATAGAGCAATGCAACAACCACAATCTGCAGATGATACATGTTATTATATTCAAACTATAGAAGCACATGCAGAATTATTAGAAGAATTTCCAGAATTACAAGGAACAGGAGAATGTTCTTTAGGAGAAGGTAATGAACCAATAGATGAAGCTGAAATGTTAGCTACACTTATAGCTAATGGATATGAACCAACAACAGAAGAAATTCAAATGTTAAAAGAAGAAGACAGATATCGATATAAATCATCGATAGAAGAACCTCCGAAATTAGAGTTAAAGCCACTTCCAAACCATTTGGAATACGCTTATTTACATGGTGAATCTGAATTACCTGTAATAATATCGTCTTCTCTTACTGAAAATGAGAAATCACAACTCATTTCTGTGTTAAAAGCTCATAAACCAGCCATTGCATGGAAGATTCATGATATTAAAGGAATAAGTCCTTCGTATTGCACACATAAAATCCTTATGGAAGAAGGTCATAAAACGTATGTGCAACGCCAACGAAGACTAAATCCTAATATGCAAGATGTAGTTAAGAAAGAGATTATTAAACTGCTAGATGCAGGTCTAATTTATCCAATCTCTGATAGTCCATGGGTAAGCCCAGTTCAATGCGTGCCTAAGAAAGGTGGCATGACTGTCATTACAAATGAGAAAAATGAGCTTATTCCTACTAGGACTGTAACAGGATGGCGTGTATGTATTGATTATAGAAAATTAAATGACGCCACCAGAAAAGATCACTTTCCCTTACCTTTCATAGATCAAATGTTGGAAAGATTAGCCGAAAATAGTTACTATTGTTTTCTAGATGGATTTTCCGAATATTTTCAAATTCCAATAGCACCCGAAGACCAAGAGAAAACCACATTCACGTGCCCTTATGGAACTTTTGCTTACAAACGCATGCCATTTGGACTTTGCAACGCCCCTGCAACCTTTCAAAGGTGTATGATGGCGATTTTTCATGACATGATAGAAGAATGCATGGAAGTATTCATGGATGACTTTTCAGTCTTCGGTGATACATTTGAATCATGTCTAGTTAATCTGGAACGAATGCTTATTAGATGCGAACAATCAAATCTAGTACTTAATTGGAAAAATGCCATTTCATGGTTAAAGAAGGCATCGTTCTTGGTCATAAAATTTCAAAAGAAGGAATTTAAGTGGATAGAGCTAAAGTAGATGTAATTGCTAAACTTCCACATCCCACCAATGTTAGAGGAGTTAGGAGTTTTCTAGGGCATGCCGGTTTTTACCGACGTTTCATAAAAGATTTTTCTAAAATTGCCACTCCTATGAATAAACTCCTAGAAAAGGATGCTCCATTCATCTTTTCCGATGAGTGTATTAAATCTTTTAATATTCTTAAAGAGAAACTCACTAATGCACCGATCATGATAACACCAAATTGGAATCTACCATTTGAACTAATGTGCGATGCAAGTGATTTTGCAATGGGAGCCGTTTTAGGACAAAGGATTGAAAAACGATTTCAACCTATATATTATGCTAGTAAGACGTTACAAGGAGCACAAACGAACTATACAACTACTGAAAAAGAACTCCTTGCTATTGTCTTTGCTTTTGACAAATTTCGATCATATCTCGTTCTAGCAAAAACGGTGGTCTATACCGACCATTCTGCGCTTAGATACCTATTTTCAAAACAAGATGCTAAACCAAGATTAATCCGTTGGATCTTACTCTTACAAGAGTTTGATATTGAAATCCGAGATAAAAGAGGAGCAGAAAATCTCGCCGCTGATCATCTTTCTCGTCTTGAAAATCCTGAGTTAGAAGTTCTAAATGAATCGGCCATACAAGACAACTTTCCTGATGAATATCTATTGAAGATAGATTATAAAGAAATCCCATGGTTTGCAGACTATGCAAACTACTTAGTTTGTGGATTCCTTGAAAAAGGATTATCGTACCAAAAACAAAAGAAATTCTTCAGTGATATAAAACACTATTTCTGGGAAGATCCACATTTGTTTAAAAGTTGTCCCGATGGAATAATACGCCGATGTGTATTTGGAAATGAAGCCAGTAAAATATTAAACCATTGTCACACAGGACCAACAGGAGGGCATTATGGGCCTCAACTAACAGCAAGAAAAGTTTATGATGATGGATTCTATTGGCCTACAATTTACAAAGACGCACACCTTCTTTGCAAATCCTGTGATGCTTGTCAAAGGGCCGGAAAAATAAGTCAACGTGATGAAATGCCACAAAATGTCATCCAAGTATGTGAAGTATTTGACATTTGGGGTATTGACTTTATGGGTCCATTTCCAAAATCTCATAATAATCTATATATACTCGTAGCCATTGATTATGTATCTAAATGGGCGGAAGCACAAGCTCTCCCAACTAACGATGCACGAGTTGTAGTCAACTTTTTAAAACGTCTTTTTGCAAGGTTTGTGTAACGACTAGGATTTTTCCGATCGTTTTATACTTATGAGATTAATATTTACATAAAATAAACCTTACCAACATGATAAGCAATCCAAACTGTTGAGACTTATGTTTTTGAAAAGAGTTTCACACAACGTTTGACCGTCCAATTTGACCGATGATATCACGAACTATATAACACACGATAATTATACGATTATGTATATGTACATATCTATACATATTTAACATGATTTAAGGATGGTTTAACATTTCATTGTGAACTAACAACAATAAGTTATAAGTATACTTTGAGACCACTAACTTAAGTTTTCAAAACGATAACTATATGTAACGTTCTTTGACATATATACTTACAATCTATAATGTGTTGGTGATCTATGTCACCAATATGATTTAAGTGTAATGGGATTAATTTGTAACCAAAATAATCTTGATAAATATCGATCAAGTTTGGGAAGTGTGGAGTGCACACTTGTTTGAACTTATCTTGATTATGACGGGGTTCGGGGGCAGCGCCCCCGATAAGCGGGGTCCAAGGGGTGGCAACCCCTGGCGGGGTCCAAGGGGCAGAGCCCCTGGCTGGGCTAACATTGCTTTATTAAAAATGTCTTAAAATTTTATTTTGGCCCAGTTTGACCCAAAAATAAAAGCCCAGTTTTGAGCCTCTTTTACAGTTATAAACCCGTCCATATTTGAATTCTCGTTCCGATTACTCAAAATTTCTACAAGTATATCTAGGGTATATGTAACCGTATCATACCCAGCTTCTATACGTATTTACTATTGGTATATACCAACAATAAACTTCAATGATCAGCCACTAGACATGATGTTACATGTGGGAACCAGCCATTTAACCTCATGTGTGACTTTTGTGCAAGAAAACAAACTAAATCTCCTATATATCCATTCCATAATCATGCTATTTTGCACACACACACATACAATTTCATTTCCAATTTTCTTTCAAGTTAATTCACTCCCTAATCTCTCTTCATTTACCTACTCAAGAACGTATCAATATAGTCATCCGATTTCAAGGAGATTACTTCCAATCTTTTAATCCCACTCCACCACTCTTTTGATTCCAAGATTTTTCTTACCTTTTCCAGTAGCTTTGTCCAAGTAACTTGAGGTAGTAACCTTATTCATAACCTTATTCGATTCATATTTATATATCTATCTTATTTTGTGTTGTAAAATTTTAACAACAAGAACATAGTTTGAGTGATTTCAAACTTGTTCGCAAACTAAATAGATCCTTCTAATTTGATTTTTAAAAAACACTTCAAGACCTGTAATATATCATATTATGACAAAATCGGATTAATCATATCTTGGCTAATTAACATAATATTTAATATATATTTACTTATGATTTGATTTTATATATTTCAGGACCACCCGTAAACAACACGAGAAGATTAATCATAAGACCTCATGATTGTACGCAACACGTCATTTGACAACACGGTACTTTATGTACGCAACACGTCACTTGACAACATGGTACCATGGGTCGAGATTAATTCTGATCAATACGAATACGATGGGGTCTTTATTTATTTTATTTAAGCAACTAATTGTGGACCACTAACATCGGACTGCTAACTACGGACTAAGAAAATATTAAAAGTATTAAATGTATATATATATATATATATATATATATATATATATATATATATATATATATATATATATATATATATATATATATATATATATATATATATATATGTAACGATTACTTGAAAAGAAAATATGTTGATATATTATATATATGGTTAGGTTTGTGATATCAATCGGAGACCAAGTCGTGTTTATTACCTTCAAGGCAAAAGTGAGTATATAGTCCCACTTTTAAACTCTAAATATTTCGGGATGAGAATACATGCATTTTATGATTTACGTTATGGACACAAATGATTAAAAATATATATTCTACGTTGAGTTGTACCACTGGCATACTTCCCTGTAACTTGGTAACTATTATTTACATGAGGTATTGTAAACGCGAATCCTGTTGATAGATTTATCGGGCCTGACAACCCCAACCGGACTGGACTACCAGTATTCAACGGTTGCACAGTACTTCGTTTTGGTGACTACACTTGGTACGGTGTAGTAAAATTTCATAATAAAGGGAATATGCGACGTTGATTAAATGTTAAGTATGGTTATCAAGTGCTCAACAACTTAGAATATTTTTATTAAAACGTTTATATATGAAATCTTGTGGTCTATATTTATAACGCTGCTGGCATTAAACCTATATCTCACCAACTTTATGTTGACGTTTTAAGCATGTTTATTCTCAGGTGATAACTAAAAGCTTCCGCTGCAACATGTTGAATTTAAGCAAGATCTTGAGTATGCATATTTGTGTCAAAAATAAAACTGCATATCGGAGGATTTGTAATGTAAAATATGTTGGAGGTCGTATTGTTATTATCACATGTAAAGTTTGTAATTCTAAGATTATCGCTAAACGATAATCATTATTAAGTTGTTTAAACCTTGTATTTGTAATAAAAGCTATGGTTTGTATTGTAAAAACGAATGCAGTTTTTGAAAAATGTCGCATATAGAGGTCAATACCTCGCGATGAAATCATATGTTATTGTATTCGTCCTTATGGTTAAGGTCGGGTTATGACAGTTTGGAACACCGAAAGCTTTAATAAGTGATCGGGGTACTCATTTCTGTAATAATCAACTTGAGAAAGTTCTTAAAAGATATGGAGTAACTCATAAAATCTCCACCGCATATCATCCACAAATAAGTGGACAAGTTGAAAATACCAACCGAGCTTTAAAACGTATTCTAGAGAAAACCGTAGGATCAAATCCGAAGGAATGGTCCATTAAATTGGAGGATGCACTCTGGGCTTTTAGAACAGCCTACAAAACTCCAATTGGAACCACACCTTTTAGACTTGTTTATGGAAAAGCATGTCATCTTCCAGTAGAAATTGAACACAAAGCATTTTGGGCTTTGAAGACATGTAATCTTGATATACATGAAGCTGGACATCTACGATTAAGTCAACTAAACGAACTAGAAGAATTAAGACATGAAGCATACGAAAATTCGTTAATCTATAAAGAAAGAACGAAGAAATGGCATGATAAAAGAATCAGAAGTTCAAAAGAATTTAAAGAAGGAGACAGAGTTCTTCTTTTCAATTCGCGATTCAAGCTATTTCCTGGAAAATTGAAATCAAGATGGTCTGGACCATTCATAGTCAAAAGAATTTTCCCATACGGAACGATAGAATTAATAAATTCAAATGGGATTGAATTTAAAGTTAATGGTCATAGAGTTAAACATTATATAGATAGTCCGACGGAAGTCGACAACGAAGTTAATCACAATTTCGACACCACAGCTAACTAAGTGTGGGGAGAATCAAGTCTTTAAAAGATAATATGTATTTCTGTTAGAGTTAGATTGTCTGTTTTCGTGTAGTTCTCGAAAATGGAACCTGAATGGTCTTTCCCTAGCAGACCCTAAAGAACTAGTCTTCTCCCCCCATTCTGAATTTTTATTTTTTTTAGGTTTTTACAAAATGAAGACTGCCTGTGAACTAAACCATGGTCTAATGCTACACGCTTTAATCACTAAACGTAATAATGACACACTTCCGAGTGAAATAGTATCAGTAATCAGAGAAAGAATGGACGGAGTTAGAAAAGAATCCAGATGCGAAGATAATAAGTTACAATTTGGTAAAGGAAAATCAAAATCCGCAGCAAAAAGAAGAGCACGACACCTAGAAAGATGTCACAAATGTGGAAAATGGTCACATGGAGGTAAATGTTCAAATAATCAAACCTATTCAAACACCGAATTTGTTACTTTATGCAGAGACGGACCGTTCATATGTTTAGAAGAAAAGACACTAAATGCTCGAGGTTACGCCTATGTAGCTATGGAAAACCAATTAAACCGACTATCTTATGAATGGGATAGATCATATAACTAAGAAATCTATTTCACAGGTATGTTTGTACAGTTTTTATTTTTTTTTTATTTTTTTTTAACCTTTTGATAATAAACGCTAATTTGTTCGCTATAAAGTATTAAATTGGTATTGAATAAAATTAGGTTTGGCGACCGAAATTATTGATATCATTTAAAAATTTATTACATCACTGCGAAATTTAACGTTTATTCTTAAGGTATAAATATCTTTAATCAATCAACACAAAATATTTTAAAAATTCGTCATGAGTTAAATTAGGTCTTGGAACCGAAATTACTTTACCGAAAAGAGGGGCGCATATTTTTGATAATATTTGATTGATTAAAGTGGGATAAAAAGCCAAAAAGATTTTTAATTTTATTTTTACCATGTTTTTAAAATTAATATTTAAATCTTAAATTAATATTGTAAACTTTATAAAAACAATATATTTAAAATTATAAATATTTGAAAAATTAATATAAGTTTGGTGTGAATTTATAATATGAATTTTTAAATTAAGTTTGGTGTGATTTTTTAATTTTTAAAATATGAATTTTTAATTTTATGCATTTCAAATTTTAAGTTTGGTGTGAATTTTTAATATTAATTTTTAATTTTATATTTAAGTTGTGTGAATTTAAAAACAAAAATTTACTTTATCTCATTAAGTTAAAAATATGATTTTTAAAATTCGTCGTAAGTTGAAGACTAGGTCTTTAAACCGAAATTGCTTTACCCGAGGGAGGGTCGAGAACTTTTATTATCATTATTTTTAATCTTATTGAATTAAAGTATGCCAAAAACATTTAAAAAAAAACCCCAAAAATCTTTACTTTTAAAAAACCGTGCTTTGATTTGACAAATTTTAAAATTTTGTCGAGGGACAGACTAGGACAACGATCCGAAACGCCCTCGCTCCTAAAGGAAACCAAATTTTTAAAATTTAATTAATTATAAGTTTTATAAAGTATAAGGTTTTATAAAAAAAAAAAAAAGTCAGAAATCACTGTAGCCGGCACCCATGCGATCGCATGGGGTTTGCACTTGGAACCCATGCGATCGCATGGGGACCAAATGCAGGTCAGAAACAAATACAGCAGCGGGTCTGTTCTTCACACAAAACACACACATACACCCGAAAAAACTCTCAAATCTTCACCAAATTTCGCCAAAATTCACCGTAATTCGTCATTTTTCTTGCTCTAATCATGCCTAGATTCTCATTCTTCAGCAAATTGGTAAAAATTACACCCCTAAACTCTATAAATTCCTAGTTTTTGTGATAATTACCAATTTTTTACCTAATACAATTTTGTTAATTTCTAATGTAATTAATGTTAAATTGTTAGTATTTTATGCATGTATAACCTAGATTGATGCTATTTAACATGATTTGAAGCCAAAAACTTCAAATTTTTTAGAAATCTTGGGTTTGTGTTCTTGAGAAATTTAGGGCTTTTTGATATAAACAGGTTATGGCCGATTTTTGTCATGAATTATTGCTAAATTGAGTAGTGTAACATGTTTAGATAGTTAAATGATCCAAACAATGATCCTAAACATGATTTTTGGAGATTAAAGTGGACTTTTTAAGTCCAAAATTCATGAACTTGATTAATTTAATATATTTGCCATTTGAGACTTGTTTAATTATTAGTAATGAATATTTTGACATGTTATTTGAGTTAAATGCTTATGAATTTTGTATACATTTTCATATGTGCTTATTTGAAAAGTGTAGAATTGTGAAAAATTGTGAAAATGTGTATAAGTTTAATTTTGATTTAACATGTTATAGTGATTGTTTTAAGTTGTTATTTTGCTAACACTAATGCATATTTGGATGCACAAATTTTGTGTTTAATGTGTTTTACAGAGAGCCGATACTGGAGGTTCAGGAGCATCATCATCTAGACGACCAGCACCAGCACCAGAACCAGAAATGCAACACGAACAAGAACCACAACAGGAACAACAACAGCCTGATCAGCACATACCTTATTATGATCCGGTACAGTTTGTTGATGAATTCATATTATTCCCAATGAGGCCGCCAGTAGAATTTCCAACGATTCCTGAGCACACTCTACATCCTAATCTGAGATTTGATAGAAGATGGAGAGATTACGAGACATATCAAAGGAACAAATTCAAATTGGTAACAAAAAAATGTAGAGGTGCCAAGGGTAATTGATTGGGCCCCTTTGGAAACGGTCCATCTAGCTGACCGTGTTAGACAGCTTTTAGTTCAAAGGTATGGCAGTTCTTCTTTTACAGATTGGGAACGTCTTTTCACCATTCGTAGACCTGTATATAAGGAATGGTGTGTTGAGTTGATAAGTACTGTATCACTTGATACAAATATAGTTAGAATAGATGATAGAAGATTTCTTAGGTTTATCCTTGGCGGTAGGATGTACAGAATATCCATGCTGGACATGGCCAGGGCCTTACAGATATATACTCCTGGTGAGTTGCTATTACCCGATTGTACAAACTTGATTCATTATGGTGAACGGGTAGATAGTAACTTTGACGCTGCGTATGTCACATTTTGATGTTTTTACACGAGCAGGAGGACACTCCTATACACATATTGACAGAGCCGAGCTTCGTATTATTCATAGATTTTTGGCTAACTCGATTACACAAAGAGGTCATAATAAAGAAAAAATTACCTTATATGATTTATTCTACCTAAAGTGTATTCGGGATCCTAGAAGCTTTGTCAATATCCCTTACTGTGTTGCTTTTTATTTATCTAAAATGGTAGAGGGAATGCAGGACGGGAGTATAATAGGAGGAGGTATTTTTGTTACTCTCATTGGAGAGTATTTAGGTGTTGATAGGAATCAAGGGGGTCCATTACAGATTTGTAGAGAACAGGTTGAGCCCTTAGGATTGAAAGTTTATGTGGGTGCTAAGGTATTGAAAAGTAGACGTAACCAGGCAGTACCCTATGAGGGATCTCATCCTCAGGTAGAGAGAGGCTCAGACGAGGAAATGGAGGAGGCGGAAGACATTAGGGATGTCTTTCGAGATGCTATTCTTGACGTCCACGTTCGTATAGATGAGGAAGCAATGACGAACGGGCCAGACATAGTATGTATGAGCAGTGGAACTCCGAGCGAGTATACGAGGATTATAGGCAATGCCAACACGATAGCTGGTTAGTTCATCAGCACCAAATCATGAGCCAGCTATCATATCAGGTACCAAATAACTATGTACCTACTCGACCTGCTCATTTTCCGCCACATAGCCCCGATATCCGACCACCCTTTAACCGGTATGACTATGACCAAGCCTATCAGAACACCTATAACTAACAATGGAACCCACCCGATGAGATGAACTGGAACCCCTATCCAGACTGATATAGTTCCATTTGGTTATTTTTATGATTTTTATGTTTTTATCTTTTGACTTTTTCATGTTTAAATTTATGTTATTGGATATATTTGTGTAATTTTTATTATTTTATTATTATTGTGTACTAATATTTCATATTTAGAATTTGAAAGTGGGATATTAAGTCCCATTTCAAATTGCCATGCATGATTATATTTGTATGTATGTATATTGTCGATTGTACAAAACAGGATAAAACAGCGCATTTTCAAAGACTGGCATTAAGTTCAGCAAAAGCTACTAATTTTGACGACAAGATGACAAATAAATGTGATGTAACAACAGACGAAATGAACAAATGATATGCACCATTTATTATTCAGCAAACAAACGCCAATATGTTTGGAAACTTTGGTAAAATTTAATCATTTCTACGCTAATCACCCTCAATAATTTAAATTGTACTGATTTCTTGCAAATGAGGGCATTGCAAGATCTTAAGTGTGGGAAGGGGTTAAATTCTTTCGGATTTTAAAATTTTTATCTTAAACACTTGGTTACCATTAAAAATACTAGTAAAGCAGTAGTTGTATTAGAATCTAGTGCTCTCTGATAATAAAGAACAGCCCTAGTCTTATATACTGACTACCCAATTCTAGTAAAATTTTTCAAAATTTTCAATTAAATGAACTCAAAATCATGTTTATACATATTTATGAACGATAAAACTAGGTTTTAACACCGAAATTATTGTTACCTCAGAAAGGACATAAATTAAGAAACAAACCAAAATGTTAAAATTCATTTAAAATGGAATAGAGGACGATAAAAAGAAAAATAAAAGCCAAGTGTGGGAAAATTACCAAGTTATCTTAAACATATGTCACATATTTCTGTAACAAATAACTGAAAATACTTTTGCTTTGGACTAAACTAAACTGTTTTACCCAATGAAAGAAAAGAAGAGATGGATCTACACGATGAATCAATTCCATCATTAAAAGGAAGTAAAGTCTTCCGAAAAAGACACGCGCTTCTTGATTTAGGTCAAGAAGTTGTCGTCCAGACCAGCTGTAGGTTGACGAAAAATCTAGAAAAGTCATCACTAAAATCAGCAGGAAATCCACGGACCTCAACATTAAACAGGGTCGCCAAGTGGTCAGATTTATCCTAACCATGAGAAGGATTTATCTCGTACAATGGGGGGCACCATGCAAATTAGCTGGATAAGACTAATGAATCAGATCCCCAGAAAGGATAATCTCCTTAAAAGATCAAAAATCAGCTTTTAAGACTGATATTACTCAATCCTAGAGATTGACCTTAAATATTGAGAATTACAAACTCATGGAATTCAATGATATCTAAACTCGAGCTTGAACGAGAAAATATTTTGAACAAAATATAAACCGATTTGTTTTCTAAAAACCCATTTTCAATGCGTTCATTACCATTGAACGTAAAATCCTAGGAATTCACCTGGAATTCATTAGGTCACCTGAACCAAATCGGGTGTCAACTGTAAGAACGGTGATTGCATAGCATGGTCAAAGACAGGACCTTGTGCCAGACCGAAAAATCATAAGGGTGAGCTTTACTATTGCTCCTACCAAGGATAGTAATTGCGTCCGACACGTTATAGACCATAATTAAAAGCATGTCAGGGGACATTGCCTTAACGGTTGCTTGTTCAACGCTTTCCTTTACAACCGGACGGTAGTTTATCGAAAGGTAATATACGGGACAAGTAAACTGGACGTGTTGCTTTCCAAATACAAGGTTAGCAAGTGGGTGACACAAAACCGCAAGTTTTGAGCTAAAATTTTCAAATCTGAAACCCACCAAACCCACAAAAATATTTTGCAAACACCGGTGAAGGGTTATTCCGGAAAACTTATCTAGGGTAAAAGCTAGATTGAATTTTCAAAAGATCAAATATTTTCATAAAGATCCAATTTCCTTAAGGATCTACATTTTCATAGTCATGTGGGACTGTAAACCGCCTTTCAAATGTGCACTTTGCTTTGGAAACCGAAAGTAAATCGGCTATTTGATTGCAAGTGTCGTTGACCTAAACCCGAGGCAACTGTGGATGACACACCCACCTTTAACCATGGTTCTATCGTTACTATCATTGTTTATACCGCCGTATAGAAATCACTGATGTACAAAGTGTGAAGAATAAAGAAGTGATTATAGTATTTCAAGACGATATTGCTTGAGGACAAGCAACGCTCAAGTGTGGGAATATTTGATAATGCTAAAAACGAACATATATTTCATAGCATTATTCCTCAAGAAAGACAAGCTTTTAGTTGCAATTGTTCTATTTACAAGTGATATTCGTTTAAATAATAAAAGGTGAAGACAAAAGACAGATTCGACGAATTGAAGACGCAAATGACCAAAAAGCTCAAAAGTACAAAATACAATCAAAGAGGTTCCAATTATTGATAAGAAACGTCTCGAAATTACAAGAGTACAAGATTCAAAACGCAAAATACAAGATATTAAATTGTACGCAAGGACGTTCGAAAATCCGGAACCGGGACCAGAGTCAACTCTCAACGCTCGACGCAACGGACTATAAATTACAAGTCAACTATGCACATAAATATAATATAATATTTAAATAATTCTTATAATTATTTAATATATTATATTATTTATAAAACCGTCGGCAGAAGAAAACAACCAAAAATGAGCCTCCCCAGCTGGCCATGCGATCGCATGGCCTAGAAGGCATAAATCCATGCGATCGCATGAGCCCCAGTTCCAGCCCACATGCCTATAAAAATCGAGCTTTGGTGCACCAAAAATATCCATCTATCTTTCTCTTCTCTCCATTCATACGTAATATTTATATTTATAATTTATATTTTAATTTTAATTTTAATTATAATTCTAATAATAAGGGTATGTTAGCGAATATTGTAAGGGTGTAAGTCGAAATTCTGTCCGTGTAACACTACGCTATTTTTAATTATTGTAAGTTATGTTCAACCTTTTTACATTAATGTCTCGTAGCTAAGTTATTATTATGCTTATTTAAAATGAAGTAATCATGATGTTGGGCTAATCACTAAAATTGGGTAATTGGGCTTTGTACCATAATTGGGGTTTGGACAAAAGAACGACACTTGTGGAAATTAGACTATGGGCTATTAATGGGCTTTATATTTGTTTAACTAAATGATAGTTTGTTAATGTTAATATAAAGATTTACAATTGGGCGTTCCTATAAATTACCATATACACTCGATCGGACACGATGGGCGGGGTATTTATATGTACGAATAATCGTTCATTTAACCGGACACGGGAATGGATTAATAGCCACTAGAATAATTAAAACAGGGGTGAAATTATGTACAAGGACACTTGGTATAATTGATAACAAAATATTAAAACCTTGGATTACACTCAGTCGACATCCTGGTGTAATTATTAAACAAAGTATTAAAATCTTGTTACAGTTTAAGTCCCCAATTAGTTGGAATATTTAACTTCGGGTATAAGGATAATTTGACGAGGACACTCGCACTTTATATTTATGACTGATGGACTGTTATGGATAAAAACCAGACGGACATATTAAATAATCCAGGACAAAGGACAATTAACCCATGGGCATAAAACTAAAATCAACACGTCAAACATCATGATTACGGAAGTTTAAATAAGCATAATTCTTTTATTTCATATTTAATTTCTTTTATTTTATATTTAATTGCACTTCTAATTATCGCATTTTTATTTTTATTTTATTTAATTGTACTTTTAATTATCGTACTTTTTAATTATCGCAAGTTTATTTTATCGCACTTTTATTATTCGCAATTTCATTATTGTTATTTACTTTACGCTTTAATTTAAGTCTTGTATTTGTATTTATTATTTTACATTTGGTTTTAACTGCGACTAAAGTTTTAAAATCGACAAACCGGTCATTAAACGGTAAAAACCCCCCTTTATAATAATAATATTACTTATATATATATTTGTATTTTTATAAAAGTAAACTAATATAGCGTTAAGCTTTGTTTAAAAAGATTCCCTGTGGAACGAACCGGACTTACTAAAAACTACACTACTGTACGATTAGGTACACTGCCTATAAGTGTTGTAGCAAGGTTTAAGTATATCCATTCTATAAATAAATAAATATCTTGTGTAAAAATGTGTCGTATTTAATAGTTTTTCCTGCAAAAATAATAGCTATTTTATATACACCTCGCACGACATCAATGCGGCAGAAGCATAGGAAAACTCGGAGCTTGTTACGGGTATGTTTCTTATTAACAATAAATTTGCTTATGTTTTATTTGATTCGGGTGTGGATAAAAGCTATATGAGTAGAGATTTTTGTGCTAAACTAAGTTGTCCACCGACGCCCTTGGATAATAGATTTTTACTCGAATTAGCAAATGGTAAATTAATTACAGCAGATAATATATGTCGGAATCGAGAAATTAAACTGGTTAGCGAAACGTTTAAGATTGATTTGATACCAGTAGAGTTAGGGAGTTTTGATGTGATAATTGGCATGGACTGGTTGAAAAAGGAGAGAGCAGAAATCGTATGTTACAAAAATGCAATTCGCATTGTACGAGAAAAAGAAAAACCCTTAATGGTGTACGGAGAAAAGAGCAACGCGAAGTTAAATCTTATTAGTAACCTGAAGGCGCAAAAACTAATAAGAAAAGGTTGCGATTCCATTCTATCACACGTCGAGAAAGTTAATACCGAAGAAAAGAACATCAATGATGTTCCCGTCGCAAAAGAATTTCCCGATGTATTTCGGAAAGAATTACTGGGACTACCTCCACACCGATCTGTTGAATTTCAAATAGATCTCTTACCAGGAGCTGCACCCATAGCTCGTGCTCCATACAGACTCGCACCTAGCGAAATGAAGGAACTCCAAAGCCAATTACAAGAAATTTTAGAGCGTGGTTTTATACGACCAAGTACATCACCATGGGGAGCCCCTGTTTTGTTTGTCAAAAAGAAAGATAGTACATTCAGGTTGTGTATCGACTACAGAGAGTTGAAAAAACTTACCATCAAGAACCGTTACCCACTACCAAGAACAGACAACTTATTTGATCAACTACAAGGTTCGTCAGTTTATTCGAAGATTGATTTACGTTCCGGATATCATCAAATGCGGGTGAAGGAGGATGATATTCCGAAGACTGCTTTTAGGACGCGTTACGGTCATTACGAGTTTATGGTTATGCCGTTTGGTTTAACTAACGCACCAGCTGTGTTCATGGACCTCATGAACCGAGTGTGTGGGACATATCTTGACAAGTTTGTCATTGTCTTCAACGATGACATATTATCTACTCAAAGAATGATCAAGAGCATGAAGAACATTTGAGAAAAGTGCTAGAGTTGTTGAGAAAAGAAAAATTGTACGCTAAGTTTTCGAAGTGTGCATTTTGGTTGGAAGAAGTTCAATTCCTCGGTCACATAGTGAACAAAGAAGGTATTCAGGTGGATCCGGCAAAGATTGAAACCGTTGAAAAATGGGAAACCCCAAAAACTCCGAAACACATACGCCAATTTTTAGGATTAGCTGGTTACTACAGAAGATTCATCCAAGATTTTTCCAAAATAGCAAAACCCTTGACTGCATTTGTAGCGACCCGACCAAATCATGTTTGACGGCACCGACTACTTAGGTCCCGTTACGTGGTCATAAGTCTTTAACATGACGTTTGACCAAAATATGTCGCATTCATTTCATAAGTAAAAGGATGTTTCAAGTTTACAAATGTAGTTCAAAGACTAGTTACATTACAATGTTTAACGTACGAATGAAACCTATGCGACACAATTTAAAGTAGTCAAAAGACGCTCCAACTATGTATGTATACTCGACATCCAAGCAAGTATCAAAAAGAGTGCAGAAGCATGTATCAAGTATCGCTCAAGGACCTGAGAAAACATATAGAAAATTGTCAACGAAAACGTTGGTGAAATCATAGGTGTTTTAGTAAACGTTGCATTTGAACCACAAGATTTAATATAATATGATTATCAAAATCATTTGCATTCCAAAGTTGTTATTTGTTTCGCGGGCACCCAATTTTCAAACTTAACTGTTTTGCACCATTTGCGTAGTGTTAGAACATACACTAGACCCGAAAATATATTTCATCCGCTAACGGTAGCGAACCGTCCGAATGAGGCTCGTCAAGCCCATGTGATCACATAATATAAATTCTCGTTTACACCCTGCAAGTGTAACTAATGATAATTGAATTGAGGATTTTTGTTCAAACCCGTCGTGGAATGTTCGTTTCTGTACTTGTGTTCAAAGTGTAAAAGTATGATACTTATATGTTTCTCATCCATAGTTTAAAGCATAAAAGTTGTTTGAAAGATGGGACTATGATCTCACCTTGTGTGCACGAGTAATAAGTACTTCAACAAGTAACGTGTGCAAAGAACAATGCTAGTCTTAACCTAAACAAATAGGTCGTATCAATAACGGTAAACACGATAGGTCAAAGATGTTCAATTAGTCCTATGGCTCGTTACGACTCGGTTATGTAGCATGTGAATCAAATTGTCAAGTTTCATGCAAGATACTAGTATAGAAACAAGTTAGAAAGATTGCACAATCATTTGGTTAAGTTTGACAAAAAATTCAAACTTTGGTCGGTCAAAGTCAACAAAAAAAGTCAACACGTTCGGGTCGGGTCCCGAACTATTTTTCTGAGGTTTTTAATCATGTATAAGCATGTTAGAACAAGTTATATGTGAATGGAGGTCCGTAGCATGGTAAACATTTTTCATAATTTGACCAAATTAGACAGCCCACTTTGGCGCGCCGCGCGGGCATATGGCGCGCCGCGCCATTACCTGTGCAGAGAAATCTGGCAGTTTTTAAGTTTTATGCACGAACCTAACCTCAAACAATCACCATTTATGACCCGCAAACAACCAAAGCATGTATCTTATATCATCGGAAAGGTATTTTGTCAAGGAAAACAACTAAATACATTTCATCAATCACATTTACTTTTACAACAACCAAAATCACATTTAAAGCTCCTCATTTAATGCATCCAAGTTCATAAATGCAATTCGATGATTCGGAAACCAATTTACATGAACGATATGCCATTTCGAAGGTAATCAAGCATACAATACAACCTAACACTTAAAAATAACATTTCATGTCATTGAAAGCATCAAAAGTTCATTTCAAGTTCATCAAACCCTAACCCAAGTTCACCAAAATCACTAATCAAGTTTATGAAGTTTTCTAAAACAACCTACACATCAAATTGAAGCTAGTGATGTTAGGAACACATTTAATACATGCATTTATAACATTTAATAATATTTAAGCAACCAAATCATCAATCAAACACACCAAACTTTCAAGTTCATGCTAGTTATCAAAAATAACAAGATCGAACATATAAATCATATATTCATGTTAGACTCGAGCCATAGACACTAATTAACAACTTTATAAGTTAAAAACATTAAGAACAGAAAATCTAGTGATTTTAGAAAGTTACCCAAATGAGATGTAATCGGTATGGAATTAAAGAGGAAGTTGCAAGGAGTTCAAATATGTAATTTGTTTTGATTGAAGCTTTCTTGAACGAATTTAGATGATGATTCTTGGAGATGGAGTTTTAGAGATAGTTTGAAAGTGTTAAAAGAAAAAAGAAAAGAAATTGATAAAGTGAATGGAGGAGATGGAGTGTTAACCTTTGACCTAGTCAAAGGTTTGGCACTTTGGCAAGTTTGGTCCCTATAGTTTCATTCGGGTGCGGGAATTACCTAAACGAGATATTTTTAAAACGCGTATTAACGAGGGATGTCATAAACATATAACAGAATTTAAATAGTTAAACGTAAAAGTAAACGGAAAAAGGCAAGATGTTACATTACCTACTCCTTAAAAGAAATTTCGTCTCGAAATTTAAGTAGGCGTAGTAGTCGTTGTTTCTTCCTCGGAATCTTGCGTTTCCGGAACTGGGAAAAGATGAGGGTATTTCTTTTGCATTTGATCTTGTCTTTCCCAAGTAAACTCGGGTCCCCTTTTGGAGTTCCAACGGACTTTGACAATCGGGATTCGGCTTTGTTTCAACGTCTTGACTGTAGTGACCCGAACTTTTCCATGTTTATATATATTAATTGAGATTGATATTTACATGATTAAATGTTTCCAACATGTTAAGCAATCAAACTTGTTAAGACTTGATTAATTGAAATATGTTTCATATAGACAATTGACCACCCAAGTTGACCGGTGATTCACGAACGTTAAAACTTGTAAAAACTATATGATGACATATATATGGATATATATATAGTTAACATGATACTATGATAAGTAAACATATCATTAAGTATATTAACAATGAACTACATATGTAAAAACAAGACTACTAACTTAATGATTTTTAAACGAGACATATATGTAACGATTATCGTTGTAAAGACATTTAATGTATATATATCATATTAAGAGATATTCATACATGATAATATCATGATAATATAATAATTTAAAATCTCATTTGATATTATAAACATTGGGTTAACAACATTTAACAAGATCGTTAACCTAAAGGTTTCAAAACAACACTTACATGTAACGACTAACGATGACTTAACGACTCAGTTAAAATGTATATACATGTAGTGTTTTAATATGTATTTATACACTTTTGAAAGACTTCAATACACTTATCAAAATACTTCTACTTAACAAAAATGCTTACAATTACATCCTCGTTCAGTTTCATCAACAATTCTACTCGTATGCACCCGTATTCGTACTCGTACAATACACAGCTTTTAGATGTATGTACTATTGGTATATACACTCCAATGATCAGCTCTTAGCAGCCCATGTGAGTCACCTAACACATGTGGGAACCATCATTTGGCAACTAGCATGAAATATCTCATAAAATTACAAAAATATGAGTAATCATTCATGACTTATTTACATGAAAACAAAATTACATATCCTTTATATCTAATCCATACACCAACGACCAAAAACACCTACAAACACTTTCATTCTTCAATTTTATTCATCTAATTGATCTCTCTCAAGTTCTATCTTCAAGTTCTAAGTGTTCTTCATAAATTCCAAAAGTTCTAGTTTCATAAAATCAAGAATACTTTCAAGTTTGCTAGCTCACTTCCAATCTTGTAAGGTGATCATCCAACCTCAAGAAATCTTTGTTTCTTACAGTAGGTTATCATTCTAATACAAGGTAATAATCATATTCAAACTTTGGTTCAATTTCTATAACTATAACAATCTTATTTCAAGTGATGATCTTACTTGAACTTGTTTTCGTGTCATGATTCTGCTTCAAGAACTTCGAGCCATCCAAGGATCCATTGAAGCTAGATCCATTTTTCTCTTTTCCAGTAGGTTTATCCAAGGAAGTTAAGGTAGTAATGATGTTCATAACATCATTCGATTCATACATATAAAGCTATCTTATTCGAAGGTTTAAACTTGTAATCACAAGAACATAGTTTAGTTAATTCTAAACTTGTTCGCAAATAAAAGTTAATCCTTATAACTTGACTTTTAAAATCAACTAAACACATGTTCTATATCTATATGATATGCTAACTTAATGATTTAAAACCTGGAAACACGAAAAACACCGTAAAACCGGATTTACGCCGTCGTAGTAACACCGCGGGCTGTTTTGGGTTAGTTAATTAAAAACTATGATAAACTTTGATTTAAAAGTTGTTATTCTGAGAAAATGATTTTTATTATGAACATGAAACTATATCCAAAAATTTTGGTTAAACTCAAAGTGGAAGTATGTTTTCTAAAATGGTCATCTAGACGTCGTTCTTTCGACTGAAATGACTACCTTTACAAAAACGACTTGTAACTTATTTTTCCGACTATAAACCTATACTTTTCTGTTTAGATTCATAAAATAGAGTTCAATATGAAACTATAGCAATTTGATTCACTCAAAACGGATTTAAAATGAAGAAGTTATGGGTAAAACAAGATTGGATAATTTTTCTCATTTTAGCTACGTGAAAATTGGTAACAAATCTATTCCAACCATAACTTAATCAACTTGTATTGTATATTATGTAATCTTGAGATACCATAGACACGTATACAATGTTTCGACCTATCATGTCGACACATCTATATATATTTCGGAACAACCATAGACACTCTATATGTGAATGTTGGAGTTAGCTATACAGGGTTGAGGTTGATTCCAAAATATATATAGTTTGAGTTGTGATCAATACTGAGATACGTATACACTGGGTCGTGGATTGATTCAAGATAATATTTATCGATTTATTTCTGTACATCTAACTGTGGACAACTAGTTGTAGGTTACTAACGAGGACAGCTGACTTAATAAACTTAAAACATCAAAATATATTAAAAGTGTTGTAAATATATTTTTGAACATACTTTGATATATATGTATATATTGTTATAGGTTCGTGAATCAACCAGTGGCCAAGTCTTACTTCCCGACGAAGTAAAAATCTGTGAAAGTGAGTTATAGTCCCACTTTTAAAATCTAATATTTTTGGGATGAGAATACATGCAGGTTTTATAAATGATTTACAAAATAGACACAAGTACGTGAAACTACATTCTATGGTTGAATTATCGAAATCGAATATGCCCCTTTTTATTAAGTCTGGTAATCTAAGAATTAGGGAACAGACACCCTAATTGACGCGAATCCTAAAGATAGATCTATTGGGCCTAACAAACCCCATCCAAAGTACCGGATGCTTTAGTACTTCGAAATTTATATCATATCCGAAGGGTGTCCCGGAATGATGGGGATATTCTTATATATGCATCTTGTTATTGTCGGTTACCAGGTGTTCACCATATGAATGATTTTTATCTCTATGTATGGGATGTGTATTGAAATATGAAATCTTGTGGTCTATTGTTACGATTTGATATATATAGGTTAAACCTATAACTCACCAACATTTTTGTTGACGTTTAAAGCATGTTTATTCTCAGGTGAATATTAAGAGCTTCCGCTGTTGCATACTAAAATAAGGACAAGATTTGGAGTCCATGTTTGTATGATATTGTGTAAAAACTGCATTCAAGAAACTGAATTCGATGTAACATATTTGTATTGTAAACCATTATGTAATGGTCGTGTGTAAACAGGATATTTTAGATTATCATTATTTGATAATCTACGTAAAGCTTTTTAAACCTTTATTTAAGAAATAAAGGTTATGGTTTGTTTTAAAAATGAATGCAGTCTTTGAAAAACGTCTCATATAGAGGTCAAAACCTCGCAACGAAATCAATTAATATGGAACGTTTTTAATCAATAAGAACGGGACATTTCAGTTGGTATCAGAGCGTTGGTCTTAGAGAACCAGAAAATTTGCATTAGTGTGTCTTATCGAGTTTGTTAGGATGCATTAGTGAGTCTGGACTTCGACCGTGTTTTCTTTAAAAATGATTGCTTAACATTTTTGTTGGAAACTATATATTTTTAACATATGAATATTATGTGATATATTAATCTCTTAACGTGTTTGATATTATGTGATAGATGTCTACCTCTAGAACAAGTCCCATTGACTCACCTAATAATAATGAAGAGTCAAATGTAAATTGGAATGATTTGTGGACTGATTCACAAGTTCCCGAAGAGGAACAAGAAGAAGAGTCGGAACCGGAAGAAGAATCGGAACCGGAAGAAGAATCGGAACCGGATGAAGAAATAGAACCGGTGGGGGAAATAATAAAACGGTTAAGTAAAAGAAAATCCTCAACCAACCGACCAAAGTTAATTATGGTCAATGGTGTTTCCGCCAAGGAAGCAAAATATTGGGAGGATTACCAATTCTCCGATGAATCGGATTCCGACGAGAATTCCGATGATGTTATAGAAATTACCCCAACTGAATTTAAAAAGGCAAAAGAAAATAATAAGGGAAAGGGCATAAAAATAGAGAAATCTAATTCCAACCCCGATGAACTTTATATGTATCGTCAACCCCCGAAGTCCTTAAGTTGTAACAATGACCCGGGAACCTCTAAACCACCAGGTTTTTCTAAACCAATGTGGACAACGACGGCTCGTATTAGGGGAACATCATATATCCCTAGAAACTTGGCAAAACGAACCAAAACCGAAGAAGAAGAAACGAGCGAGTCGGAATAAGATAGTTGTATTCGTGTGGTGTAATATATGTAATATAGTGTTCTTATGCTTTATGATATATGTAAAAATTGCTTGTATTAATAAGTATTTTTTTTATGAAACTAACTCTTGTCTATTTTACAGTTTAAAAACACAAAATGAATAGACAACCCAATATTTTAAGAGACCTACCCGGAGACATGATTGATGAAATCTTGTCTAGAGTCGGCCAGAATTCTTCGGCACAACTATTTAAGGCGAGATCAGTTTGTAAGACATTCGAAGAACGTTCCAAGAATGTCTTGGTTTATAAGAGACTTTCGTTTGAAAGATGGGGGATATCACATTGGGAAACCCATAAGTTACGATGTGTTTACTTTGACGCATATATTGCGGGGAACCCAAATGCTATTTTACGCAACGGTTTAAGAAATTATTTTGACTCAATATATCCGAATATTGGACTTCGTGATTTAGAAAAAGCGGCTAACATGCAACATAAAGAAGCATGTTATGCTTACGGATTAGTAATGTTCGCTTCTCACCAAAGTGAGAACAAGAACATCGGGCTACAACTATTAAACAAAACGTTTCCACAAGTGACGGAGTCGGTAATTGGGGTAAGAAATGAGGTTTTTAGATTATTACGGGACTGTTGGACATTACGTAACCTTCGTCCCTTTGATGACGTTACAACACGCTGTCTTATCAACGGCCATAACGGTTATGTTGCACAAGACCAAGGATAGGAAGTAGTCCTAGTAAAACCAGAATGCATGACTTGTTTCTGGACGTATGAATTACGTGTCTTTATTGCCTTTGCCGAACGACTTGTGTACTAGCTAGAATTGTCTTCACAACTATCTTGTATCAAAGTTATTGTGTGCTATATTTCATGCTTTATGTAAAATAAGCGGTATTGTAAGTTTGTAAAATATTGTATAAAAGTTTGAACGCGAAATATTATTACAATCAGTTTTTCATATAGAATTGTAGTAGTTGAATTGTATATTAGCTACTAAGTATGAACTTAACGGGTAGGTACTACCCGAATTTAAACTTATAAAACGCTAATATGAAGAAAAAGCTTTTATAAATGAGTTCATATTATGCTACGAAATACTATTAACTACTCTTAATATTCTGTATGATTAACTTGTTCCATTTAACTATTTTGAAGGAAATGGCACCGACTACTCGACACACCGTGAATATGAATGAAGAGGAATTCCGTACTTTTCTAGCTTCAAACATAGCCGCAGTACAGGCTGCGCTACATACCAACAATAACCTTGGATCTAGCAGTACAGGAAATCGTGTAGGATGCACCTACAAAGAATTCACTGCCTGCAAACCTTTGGAATTTGATGGAACCGAAGGACCGATCGGATTGAAACGGTGGACCGAGAAGGTTGAATCGGTGTTTGCCATAAGTAAGTGTACTGAAGAGGACAAAGTGAAGTACGCTACGCATACCTTCACAGGTTCTGCGTTAACATGGTGGAATACCTATCTAGAGCAAGTGGGACAAGATGATGCGTACGCACTACCGTGGTCAGCATTCAAGCACTTGATGAACGAGAAGTACCGTCCCAGAACCGAGGTCAATAAGCTCAAGACAGAACTTAGAGGGTTACGAACCCAAGGATTTGATATTACCACGTACGAAAGACGATTCACAGAATTGTGCCTATTGTGTCCGGGAGCATTCGAAGATGAGGAAGAGAAGATCGACGCGTTTGTGAAAGGATTATCGGAAAGAATCCAAGAAGATATAAGTTCACACGAGCCCGCCTCCATACAACAGGCATGTAGAATGGCTCACAAACTAGTGAACCAGATTGAAGAAAGAATTAAAGAACAGACTGCTGAAGAGGCCAATGTGAAGCAAGTCAAAAGAAAGTGGGAGGAAAACGGTGATAAGAATCACCAATACAACAACAACAGCAATTACAACAATAATCGCAACAATTATCCCAACAATCGCAACATCAATCGCAACTACAACAAATGGCCCAACAACAACAACAACAACAACAACAACAGCAACTACAACAATCATCCCAACAACAATAATAACCACAACAACAACAACAATCAGAAGCAACTATGCCAAAGGTGTGAAAAGAATCACTCGGGGTTCTGCACCAAATTTTGCAACAAGTGTAAAAGAAATGGTCATAGCGCGGCGAAGTGTGAGGTCTACGGACCAGGGGTTAATAGAACGAAAGGAACAAATGGTGTCGGAACGAGTAATGGCGGATCAAGTAGTGTCGGAGCAAGTTATGCCAATGTAGTTTGTTATAAATGTGGAAAACCAGGCCACATTATTAGAAATTGCCCGAACCAGGAGAACACGAATGGACAAGGCCGTGGAAGAGTTTTCAATATTAATGCGGTAGAGGCACAGGAAGACCCGGAGCTTGTTACGGGTACGTTTCTTATTGACAATAAATCTGCTTACGTTTTATTTGATTCGGGTGCGGATAGAAGCTATATGAGTAGAGATTTTTGTGCTAAATTAAGTTGTCCATTGACGCCTTTGGATAGTAAATTTTTACTCGAATTAGCAAATGGTAAATTAATTTCAGCAGATAATATATGTCGGAATCGAGAAATTAAACTGGTTAGCGAAACATTTAAGATTGATTTGATACCAGTAGAGTTAGGGAGTTTTGATGTGATAATCGGTATGGACTGGTTGAAAGAAGTGAAAGCGGAGATCGTTTGTTACAAAAATGCAATTCGCATTATACGAGAAAAAGGAAAAGCCTTAATGGTGTACGGAGAAAAGGGCAACACGAAGCTACACCTTATTAGTAATTTGAAGGCACAAAAACTAATAAGAAAAGGTTGCTATGCTGTTCTAGCACACGTCGAGAAAGTACAAACTGAAGAAAAGAGCATCAATGATGTTCCCATTGCAAAAGAATTTCCAGATGTATTTCCGAATGAATTACCGGGATTACCCCCACATCGATCCGTTGAATTTCAAATAGATCTTGTACCAGGAGCTGCACCAATAGCTCGTGCTCCTTACAGACTCGCACCCAGCGAGATGAAAGAACTGCAAAGCCAATTACAAGAACTTTTAGAGCGTGGTTTCATTCGACCAAGCACATCACCGTGGGGAGCTCCTGTTTTGTTTGTCAAGAAGAAAGATGGTACATTCAGGTTGTGTATCGACTACCGAGAGTTGAACAAACTTACCATCAAGAACCGCTACCCACTACCGAGAATCGACGACTTATTTGATCAACTACAAGGCTCGTCTGTTTATTCAAAGATTGACTTACGTTCCGGGTATCATCAAATGCGGGTGAAAGAAGATGATATTCCAAAGACTGCTTTCAGAACACGTTACGGTCATTACGAGTTTATGGTCATGCCGTTTGGTTTAACTAATGCACCAGCTGTGTTCATGGACCTTGTGAACCGAGTGTGTGGACCATACCTTGACAAGTTTGTCATTGTTTTCATTGATGACATACTTATTTACTCAAAGAATGACCAAGAACACGGTGAACATTTGAGAAAGGTGTTAGAAGTATTGAGGAAGGAAGAATTGTACGCTAAGTTTTCAAGGTGTGCATTTTGGTTGGAAGAAGTTCAATTCCTCGGTCACATAGTGAACAAAGAAGGTATTAAGGTGGATCCGGCAAAGATAGAAACTGTTGAAAAGTGGGAAACCCTGAAAACTCCGAAACACATACGCCAGTTTTTAGGACTAGCTGGTTACTACAGAAGGTTCATCCAAGACTTTTCCAGAATAGCAAAACCCTTGACTGCATTAACGCATAAAGGGAAGAAATTTGAATGGAATGATGAACAAGAGAAAGCGTTTCAGTTATTGAAGAAAAAGCTAACTACGGCACCTATATTGTCATTGCCTGAAGGGAATGATGATTTTGTGATTTATTGTGATGCATCAAAGCAAGGTCTCGGTTGTGTATTAATGCAACGAACGAAGGTGATTGCTTATGCGTCTAGACAATTGAAGATTCACGAACAAAATTATACGACGCATGATTTGGAATTAGGCGCGGTTGTTTTTGCATTAAAGACTTGGAGGCACTACTTATATGGGGTCAAAAGTATTATATATACCGACCACAAAAGTCTTCAACACATATTTAATCAGAAACAACTGAATATGAGGCAGCGTAGGTGGATTGAATTATTGAATGATTACGACTTTGAGATTCGTTACCACCCGGGGAAGGCAAATGTGGTAGCCGATGCCTTGAGCAGGAAGGACAGAGAACCCATTCGAGTAAAATCTATGAATATAATGATTCATAATAACATTACTACTCAAATAAAGGAGGCGCAACAAGGAGTTTTAAAAGAGGGAAATTTAAAGGATGAAATACCCAAAGGATCGGAGAAGCATCTTAATATTCGGGAAGACGGAACCCGGTATAGGGCTGAAAGGATTTGGGTACCAAAATTTGGAGATATGAGAGAAATGGTACTTAGAGAAGCTCATAAAACCAGATACTCAATACATCCTGGAACGGGGAAGATGTACAAGGATCTCAAGAAACATTTTTGGTGGCCGGGTATGAAAGCCGATGTTGCTAAATACGTAGGAGAATGTTTGACGTGTTCTAAGGTCAAAGCTGAGCATCAGAAACCATCAGGTCTACTTCAATAACCCGAAATCCCGGAATGGAAATGGGAAAACATTACCATGGATTTCATCACTAAATTGCCAAGGACTGCAAGTGGTTTTGATACTATTTGGGTAATAGTTGATCGTCTCACCAAATCAGTACACTTCCTACCAATAAGAGAAGATGACAAGATGGAGAAGTTAGCACGACTGTATTTGAAGGAAGTCGTCTCCAGACATGGAATACCAATCTCTATTATCTCTGATAGGGATGGCAGATTTATTTCAAGATTCTGGCAGACATTACAGCAAGCATTAGGAACTCGTCTAGACATGAGTACTGCCTATCATCCACAAACTGATGGGCAGAGCGAAAGGACGATACAAACGCTTGAAGACATGCTACGAGCATGTGTTATTGATTTCGGAAACAGTTGGGATCGACATCTACCGTTAGCAGAATTTTCCTACAACAACAGCTACCATTCAAGCATTGAGATGGCGCCGTTTGAAGCACTTTATGGTAGAAAGTGCAGGTCTCCAATTTTTTGGAGTGAAGTGGGGGATAGACAGATTACGGGTCCGGAGATTATACAAGAAACTACCGAGAAGATCATCCAAATTCAACAACGGTTGAAAACCGCCCAAAGTCGACAAAAGAGCTACGCTGACATTAAAAGAAAAGATATAGAATTTGAAATTGGAGAGATGGTCATGCTTAAAGTTGCACCTTGGAAAGGCGTTGTTCGATTTGGTAAACGAGGGAAATTAAATCCAAGGTATATTGGACCATTCAAGATTATTGATCGTGTCGGACCAGTAGCTTACCGACTAGAGTTACCTCAACAACTCGCGGCTGTACATAACACTTTCCACATCTCGAATTTAAAGAAATGTTTAGCTAAAGAAGATCTCACTATTCCGTTAGATGAAATCCAAATCAACGAAAAACTTCAATTCATCGAAGAACCCGTCGAAATAATGGATCGTGAGGTTAAAAGACTTAAGCAAAACAAGATACCAATTGTTAAGGTTCGATGGAATGCTCGTAGAGGACCCGAGTTCACCTGGGAGCGTGAAGATCAGATGAAGAAGAAATACCCGCATCTATTTCCAGAAGATTCGTCAACACCTTCAACAGCTTAAAATTTCGGGACGAAATTTATTTAACGGGTAGGTACTGTAGTGACCCGAACTTTTCCATGTTTATATATATTAATTGAGATTGATATTTACATGATTAAATGTTTCCAACATGTTAAGCAATCAAACTTGTTAAGACTTGATTAATTGAAATATGTTTCATATAGACAATTGACCACCCAAGTTGACCGGTGATTCACGAACGTTAAAACTTGTAAAAACTATATGATGACATATATATGGATATATATATATAGTTAACATGATACTATGATAAGTAAACATATCATTAAGTATATTAACAATGAACTACATATGTAAAAACAAGACTACTAACTTAATGATTTTTAAACGAGACATATATGTAACGATTATCGTTGTAAAGACATTTAATGTATATATATCATATTAAGAGATATTCATACATGATAATATCATGATAATATAATAATTTAAAATCTCATTTGATATTATAAACATTGGGTTAACAACATTTAACAAGATCGTTAACCTAAAGGTTTCAAAACAACACTTACATGTAACGACTAACGATGACTTAACGACTCAGTTAAAATGTATATACATGTAGTGTTTTAATATGTATTTATACACTTTTGAAAGACTTCAATACACTTATCAAAATACTTCTACTTAACAAAAATGCTTACAATTACATCCTCGTTCAGTTTCATCAACAATTCTACTCGTATGCACCCGTATTCGTACTCGTACAATACACAGCTTTTAGATGTATGTACTATTGGTATATACACTCCAATGATCAGCTCTTAGCAGCCCATGTGAGTCACCTAACACATGTGGGAACCATCATTTGGCAACTAGCATGAAATATCTCATAAAATTACAAAAATATGAGTAATCATTCATGACTTATTTACATGAAAACAAAATTACATATCCTTTATATCTAATCCATACACCAACGACCAAAAACACCTACAAACACTTTCATTCTTCAATTTTCTTCATCTAATTGATCTCTCTCAAGTTCTATCTTCAAGTTCTAAGTGTTCTTCATAAATTCCAAAAGTTCTAGTTTCATAAAATCAAGAATACTTTCAAGTTTGCTAGCTCACTTCCAATCTTGTAAGGTGATCATCCAACCTCAATAAATCTTTGTTTCTTACAGTAGGTTATCATTCTAATACAAGGTAATAATCATATTCAAACTTTGGTTCAATTTCTATAACTATAACAATCTTATTTCAAGTGATGATCTTACTTGAACTTGTTTTCGTGTCATGATTCTGCTTCAAGAACTTCGAGCCATCCAAGGATCCATTGAAGCTAGATCCATTTTTCTCTTTTCCAGTAGGTTTATCCAAGGAACTTAAGGTAGTAATGATGTTCATAACATCATTCGATTCATACATATAAAGCTATCTTATTCGAAGGTTTAAACTTGTAATCACAAGAACATAGTTTAGTTAATTCTAAACTTGTTCGCAAACAAAAGTTAATCCTTCTAACTTGACTTTTAAAATCAACTAAACACATGTTCTATATCTATATGATATGCTAACTTAATGATTTAAAACCTGGAAACACGAAAAACACCGTAAAACCGGATTTACGCCGTCGTAGTAACACCGCGGGCTGTTTTGGGTTAGTTAATTAAAAACTATGATAAACTTTGATTTAAAAGTTGTTATTCTGAGAAAATGATTTTTATTATGAACATGAAACTATATCCAAAAATTTTGGTTAAACTCAAAGTGAAAGTATGTTTTCTAAAATGGTCATCTAGACGTCGTTCTTTCGACTGAAATGACTACCTTTACAAAAACGACTTATAACTTATTTTTCCGACTATAAACCTATACTTTTCTGTTTAGATTCATAAAATAGAGTTCAATATGAAACCATAGCAATTTGATTCACTCAAAACGGATTTAAAATGAAGAAGTTATGGGTAAAACAAGATTGGATAATTTTTCTCATTTTAGCTACGTGAAAATTGGTAACAAATCTATTCCAACCATAACTTAATCAACTTGTATTGTATATTATGTAATCTTGAGATACCATAGACACGTATACAATGTTTCGACCTATCATGTCGACACATCTATATATATTTCGGAACAACCATAGACACTCTATATGTGAATGTTGGAGTTAGCTATACAGGGTTGAGGTTGATTCCAAAATATATATAGTTTGAGTTGTGATCAATACTGAGATACGTATACACTGGGTCGTGGATTGATTCAAGATAATATTTATCGATTTATTTCTGTACATCTAACTGTGGACAACTAGTTGTAGGTTACTAACGAGGACAGCTGACTTAATAAACTTAAAACATCAAAATATATTAAAAGTGTTGTAAATATATTTTTGAACATACTTTGATATATATGTATATATTGTTATAGGTTCGTGAATCAACCAGTGGCCAAGTCTTACTTCCCGACGAAGTAAAAATCTGTGAAAGTGAGTTATAGTCCCACTTTTAAAATCTAATATTTTTGGGATGAGAATACATGCAGGTTTTATAAATGATTTACAAAATAGACACAAGTACGTGAAACTACATTCTATGGTTGAATTATCGAAATCGAATATGCCCCTTTTTATTAAGTCTGGTAATCTAAGAATTAGGGAACAGACACCCTAATTGACGCGAATCCTAAAGATAGATCTATTGGGCCTAACAAACCCCATCCAAAGTACCGGATGCTTTAGTACTTCGAAATTTATATCATATCCGAAGGGTGCCCCGGAATGATGGGGATATTCTTATATATGCATCTTGTTATTGTCGGTTACCAGGTGTTCACCATATGAATGATTTTTATCTCTATGTATGGGATGTGTATTGAAATATGAAATCTTGTGGTCTATTGTTACGATTTGATATATATAGGTTAAACCTATAACTCACCAACATTTTTGTTGACGTTTAAAGCATGTTTATTCTCAGGTGAATATTAAGAGCTTCCGCTGTTGCATACTAAAATAAGGACAAGATTTGGAGTTCATGTTTGTATGATATTGTGTAAAAACTGCATTCAAGAAACTGAATTCGATGTAACATATTTGTATTGTAAACCATTATGTAATGGTCGTGTGTAAACAGGATATTTTAGATTATCATTATTTGATAATCTACGTAAAGCTTTTTAAACCTTTATTTATGAAATAAAGGTTATGGTTTGTTTTAAAAATGAATGCAGTCTTTGAAAAACGTCTCATATAGAGGTCAAAACCTCGCAACGAAATCAATTAATATGGAACGTTTTTAATCAATAAGAACGGGACATTTCATTGACGGAGGTGTCCACAATCTCAACCGGTTCCTCCACAAAATGGAGTTTGTCATCAATAGTAAGCTCCTCGAGAGGGATGACGATATCGGGTTCGGCAAGGCACTTTTTCAAGTTAGATACATGGAAGGTAGGATGAACGAAGCTCAATTGAGGTGGAAGATCTAAACGATAAGCAACGGTTCCAATACGCTCCAAGATTTTGAAAGGACCAATATACCGCGGATTTAGCTTCCCGCGTTTCCCAAAACAGATTACACCTTTCTAAGGTGCGACTTTTAACATTACGCGGTCACCGACTTGAAATTCAAGGTCGTTGCGTCGTTTGTCGGTATAGCTCTTTTGACGACTTCGGGCAGTCCTAAGCCTATCTCAGATTTGAACGATCTTCTCGGTTGTTTCATGAATGAGTTCGGGTCCGGTGATTTGCACGTCGCCTACCTTGGCCCAACAAAGAGGTGAACGACATTTTCGGCCATATAGCGCTTCGAAAGGTGAGGCTTTTATACTCGCATGATAACTATTGTTGTAAGAGAACTCGGCGAGAGGTAAGTGCTTGTCCCAAGCTTTTCCAAAATCAACCATGCAAGCTCGTAACATGTCCTCCAAGGTTTGAATTGTTCGTTCGCTTTTCCCATCGGTTTGAGGATGATATGCGGTGCTCATGTCTAAACACGTTCCCAACGCTCCTTGCAAGGTACGCCAAAATCTAGAAACAAAACGGCCATCTCGGTCGGAGATAATCGATAAAGGTACACCGTGTCGGGCTACGATATCCTTGATGTAAAGTTGTGCAAGTTTCTCCATTTTGTCGGTCTCCTTCATGGCAAGAAAGTGTGCGGATTTGGTGAGACGGTCAACAATAACCCAAATGGTATCATAACCGCCCGTCATTTTTGGCAGTTTGGTGATAAAATCCATTATTATTCTTTCCCACTTCCATTGCGGGATTTCGGGTTGTTGAAGTAACCTGGATGGTCTTTGGTGTTCGGCTTTGACTTTGGAACATGTCAAACACTTGGCAACATAAGTAGCTACGTCCCTTTTGATGTTCGGCCACCAATATTGTTCTTTAAGGTCGTGGTACATCTTATTGGCACCGGGGTGAATCGAGTATCGTGACTTATGGGCTTCATCTAAAATAAGGTTTCGTAGGTCCCCATATCTAGGCACCCAAATCCTTCCAGCGTAATATCGGAGTCCGGTCTCCCTAATTTCGAATCGAGAGACGAGAATGTTCAAGAGCTCGTGTGAAATGTTTTCATCCTTGAGAGCCTCATCTTGGGCTACCCGAATTTGGCTATTAAGGTTTGTGTGAATGGTGATGTTTAAAGCTCGGACACGAAGAGGCACCGCTCTTTCTTTTTGACTTAAGGCATCGGCTACTACGCTTGCCTTCCCGGGATGGTAATGAAGCTCGCAATCGTAATCGTTTAAGGTTTCAATCCACCTTCGTTGTCTCATGTTTAGTTACTTTTGATCGAAGATATGTTGGAGACTTTTGTGATCGGTAAAGATAGTACTCTTGGTTCCATAAAGATAGTGTCTCCACATTTTAAGTGCAAAGACAACGGCTCCGAGTTCGAGATCATGTGTCGTGTAGTTTCGTTCATGAATTTTGAGTTGTCGAGAAGCATAAGAAATGACTTTCGTTCGTTGCATCAACACACACCCAAAACCATGTTTCGAGGCGTCGCAATACACAACAAAATCATCGTTGCCTTCGGGAAGTGATAAGATAGGAGCGGTGGTTAGCTTCGTTTTCAAGATTTGAAATGCGGATTCTTGTCCGGTTGCCCAAACAAATTTTCTTCCCTTATGAGTTAACGCGGTTAGAGGACGAGCGACCAAAGAGAAATCTTTGATGAATCTACGATAGTATCTGGCGAGTCCCAATAATTGACGAATGTGAGTAGGAGCAGTAGGAGTCTCCCATTTACTAATGGCTTCGATTTTTGATGGATCGACTTTAATACCTTGGTCACTTACAACGTGACCAAGAAATTGAACTTCCTTCAACCAAAATTCACACTTGGAGAATTTGGCATAGAGTCGTTCTTATCTTAAAAGTTCGAGCACAAGTCGGAGATGTTGTTCGTGCTCTTCTTCACTTTTAGAATAGACCAAGATGTCATCGATGAAGACAATAACGAATTTATCGAGATACAGTTTACACACACGGTTCATAAGATCCATGAAAACCGCCGGTGCGTTAGTGAGACCAAATGGCATAACAAGAAATTCATAACTACCATAACGAGTTCGGAAAGCGGTTTTGGATACATCTTCCCCCTTATCCCTTAATTGATGATAACCCGAGCGGAGATCGATTTTCGAATATACACAAGACCCTTGTAGTTGATCAAAGAGGTCATCGATGCGAGGAAGAGGATATCGGTTCTTAACCGTCAATTTGTTTAGTTCACAATAATCAATGCACATTCGTAGGGATCCGTCCTTCTTTTTAACAAACAAAATCGGAGCACCCCATGGTGAATGGCTAGGTTGGATAAAACCACGGTCAAGTAGTTCTTGGATTTGACTTTGCAATTCTTGCATTTTGGATGGAGCAAGTCTATATAGTGCACGTGCTACGGGTGCGGCTCCCGGAATAAGATCGATTTGGAATTCAACCGGTCGATGAGGTGGAAGACCCGGCAATTCGTCGCGAAATACATCGGAATAGTCACTAACAATTGGCACATCATCGATGTGCTTCTCATCGGACTCGACTTTCTTAACGTGAGCAAGGATCGCAAAACAACCCTTACGGAGTAGTTTTCTAACTTTAATGCACGAAACGAGGTTGAGTCCGGTGCAACTCTTATCGCCATAGACGATCAAAGGTTCGCCGTTCTCGATAGGAATCCGGATCGCGTTAAGATCACAAAGGATGTGAGATTTCGTTTTGGCTAGCCAATTCATACCGATTATTACATCGAAGCTTCCTAGTTCCATGGGTATCAAGTCAATTTCAAACTCATTACCCAAAATGTTTAACGTACACCCCCGGTAATATGTGTCGGAACTCAATAGTCTCCCGTTGGCCACTTCAATGGTATAAGTGGTATCTAGTGGAAGTGGTGGAGTGCTAAAAGAATGAGTCAAAGTCTTGGATACAAAACTCTTATCGGCACCCGAATCGAATAAACAAGTAACATAAGTGTTGTTGAGGAGAAACGTACCCGTGACTAATTCATTGTCATCTCGGGCTTCCTCGGTGTTGATGTTGAAAGCTCGGTCGCGTGTGTTGGGGTTGGCTTTCTTCTTCGGACATGCATTTCTAAAATGACCCGTTTGGCCACATTCATAACAAGTACCCGATTTTGGTGCATTGGGCACTTTTTGAGCAACGGGGGCGGCACTTCTACAATCGTTGGCCACATGACCACCCCTTTGGCACCAGTGGCAAAATAGATTGCTACATTCACCATAGTGGTGTTTGTGGCATTTGTTGCAAAAGGGTTTATTTTTGCCATAACTTTTCTTGGCGTCAGAGGTGAAAGGCTTTTTGGTGAAGTTGTTGTTGTAGTTGTTGCATGATTGGGGGGCTTTCCATTTTCTTTTGTTGCCGCCCGATTTATCCTCGGCCTTAGGTGCCGGAACTACGATTTCGTCAACCGTTTCGATCAATTGGCGGGCCATGTTCAAGGCTTGTTGTAGGTTAGCGGGTTTGGATGACATCACTCCTTGTTTGATGCTCTTTGGAAGACCATCCATATAGAGTTCAACCCTTTGAGATTCGGGGTTCACGAGGTTGGGACACATCAAGGATAGCTCGGCGAATTGTTGATTGTAGGCCTTGAGATCGTTTCTGACCGCCTTTAAAGTTCTTAGCTCTTGTTCGAGCTTTCGGGTTTCTTCACGAGGGAAAAATTCGACGATCAACCTTTCCCTTAAATCGGCCCAAGAGAGGGCGTGAGCTTCATCGGTACCCACCGATTGTACATACGTGTTCCACCATGTGAGGGTGATACCGGCAAAGGTGTGGGTGGAATATTTGACTTTATCTTGATCCCGACAACCGCTTATGCTAAAAACGGCTTCCGTTTGTTCGAACCATCGAGTGAGTACAACCGGTTCCCCGGTCCCATCAAAAGTATGAGGTTTGCACCCCATGAAAGCTTTATAGGAGCACCCTTCGCTTGAGTTACCGGCCCCCTGATTGTTGTTGTTGTGGTTATTGTTATTGTTGTTGTTGGAGGAGTGACCGGCCATGGCCGCATCCACGGTGGTGGCTATCATTCGTTGTAGAGCTTGTTCGGGAGTCTCATGGCGTGGCACACGTCGAGGAGGCATTGTTCCTTTAAAATACAAGAATACCGTTGATTAGTATTTTCAATAATACTAATCATGATATGGAATAAGGATAGAGTGAAAAAATTTCCTTGACTCGCCTTAAATTCTTTATGCCACAATGTCGGAATGTTCATATGAGTCATCGTAATATAATCCCAGAAATTATATTACCCTAATTCATATGTGCATTCGACACTATTTCATATAGTCAAGGTGGCGCGTCAATTAAATCATGTAACGTGAGATTAAGGTTGAATAAGAATTTGATATGATAGAAGAGTTCGAGTATAATGCACAAGTAGTCAAGTAATTCCTACTTCAAGTCTATATGCCGGTTGTAGTCTAGACTCACTAATGTACCCTATGACTCGGGGTTGACACCAATGAACTCTAAATCCCTACAACCAATGCTCTGATACCATTTGTAGCGACCCAACCAAATCATGTTTGACGGCGCCGACTACTTAGGTCCCGTTACGTGGTCATAAGTCTTTAACATGACGTTTGACCAAAATATGTCGCATTCATTTCATAAGTAAAAGGATGTTTCAAGTTTACAAATGTAGTTCAAAGACTAGTTACATTACAATGTTTAACGTACGAATGAAACCTATGCGACACAATTTAAAGTAGTCAAAAGACGCTCCAACTATGCATGTATACTCGACATCCAAGCAAGTATCAAAAAGAGTGCGGAAGCATGTATCAAGTATCGCTCAAGGACCTGAGAAAACATATAGAAAACTGTCAACGAAAATGTTGGTGAAATCATAGGTGTTTTAGTAAACGTTGCATTTGAACCACAAGATTTAATATAATATGATTATCAAAATCATTTGCATTCCAAAGTTATTATTTGTTTCACGGGCACCCAATTATCAAACTTAACTGTTTTGCACCCTTTGCGTAGTGTTAGAATATACACTAGACCCGAAAATATATTTCATGTCCGAATGAGGCTCGTTAAGCCCATGTGATCACATAATATAAGTTCTCATTTTCACCCTGCAAGTGTAACTAATGATAATTGAATTGAGGATTTTTGTTCAAACCCGTACGTGGAATGTTCGTTTCCATACTTGTGTTCAAAGTGTAAAAGTATGATACGTATATGTTTCTCATCCCATAGTTTAAAGCATAAAAGTTGTTTGAAAGATGGGACTATGATCTCACCTTGTGTGCACGAGTAATAAGTACTTCAACAAGTAACGTGTGCAAAGAACAATGCTAGTCTTGACCTAAACAAATAGATCGTATCAATAACGTAAACACGATAGGTCAAAGATGTTCAATAGTCCTATGGCTCGTTACGACTCGATTATGTAGCATGTGAATCAAATTGTCAAGTTTCATGCAAGATACTAGTATAGAAACAAGTTAGAAAGATTGCACAATCATTTGGTTAAGTTTGACAAAAAATTCAAACTTTGGTCGGTCAAAGTCAACGAAAAAAGTCAACACGTTCGGGTCGGGTCCCGAACTATTTTTCTGAGGTTTTTAATCATGTATAAGCATGTTAGAACAAGTTATATGTGAATCGGAGGTCCGTAGCATGGCAAACATTTTTCATAATTTGACCAAATTGGACAGCCCACTTTGGAGCGCCGCGCGGGCATATGGCGCGCCGCGCCATTACCTGTGCAGAGAAATCTGACAGTTTTTAAGTTTTATGCAGGAACCTAACCTCAAACAATCACCATTTACGACCCGCAAACAACCAAAGCATGTATCTTATATTATCGAAAAGGTATTTTGCCAAGGAAAACAACTAAATACATTTCATCAATCACATTTACTTTTACAACAACCAAAATCACATTCAAAGCTCCTCATTTAATGCATCCAAGTTCATAAATGCAATTCGATGATTCGGAAACCAATTTACATGAACGATATGCCGTTTCGAAGGTAATCAAGCATACAATACAACCTAACACTTACAAATAACATTTCATGTCATTCAAAGCATCAAAAGTTCATTTCAAGTTCATCAAACCCTAACCCAAGTTCACCAAAATCACTAATCAAGTTTATGAAGTTTTCTAAAACAGCCTACACATCAAATTGAAGCTAGTGATGTTAGAACACATTTAATACATGCATTTATAACATTTAACAATATTTAAGCAACCAAATCATCAATCAAACACACCAAACTTTCAAGTTCATGCTAGTTATCAAAAATAACAAGATCGAACATATAAATCATATATTCATGTTAGACTCGAGCCATAGACACTAATTAACAACTTTATAAGTTAAAAACATCAAGAACATAAAATCTAGTGATTTTAAAAAGTTACCCAAATGAGATGTAATCGGTATGGAATCGAAGAGGAAGTTGCAAGGAGTTCAAATATGTAATTTGTTTTGATTGAAGCTTTCTTGAACGAATTTAGATGATGATTCTTGGAGATGGAGTTTTAGAGATAGTTTGAAAGTGTTAAAAGAAAAGAGAAAAGAAATTGATAAAGTGAATGGAGGAGGTGGAGTGTTGACCTTTGACCTAGTCAAAGGTTTGGCACTTTGGCAAGTTTGGTCCCTCTAGTTTCATTCGGGTGCGGGAATTACCTAAACGAGATATTTTTAAAACGCGTATTAACGAGGGATGTCATAAACATATAACGGAATTTAAATAGTTAAACGGAAAAGTAAACGGAAAAAGGCGGGATGTTACAACATTAACGCATAAAGGGAAGAAATTTGAATGGAAGGATGAACAAGAAAAAGCATTTCAATTGTTGAAGAAAAAGTTAACTACGGCACCTATATTGTCATTGCCTGAAGGGAATGATGATTTTGTGATATATTGTGACGCCTCAAAGCAAGGCCTCGGTTGTGTATTAATGCAATGAACGAAGGTAATTGCTTATGCGTCTAGACAATTGAAGATTCACGAGCAGAATTATACGACGCATGATTTGGAATTAGGCGCGGTTGTTTTTGCATTAAAAACTTGGAGGCACTACTTATATGGGGTCAAAAGTATTATATATACCGACCACAAAAGTCTCCAACATATATTTAATCAGAAACAACTGAACATGAGGCAGCGTAGATGGATTGAATTGTTAAATGATTACAATTTTGAGATTCGTTACTACCCGGGGAAGGCGAATGTGGTAGCCGACGCTTTGAGTAAAAAGGACAGAGAACCTATACGAGTAAAAGCTATGAATATAATTATTCGTACTAACCTTACTACTCAAATAAAGGAGGCGTAACAGGGAGTTGTAAAAGAAGAGAATTTGAAGAATGAAATTCCCAAAGGATCGGAGGAACACCTTGATATTCGAGAAGACGGAACCCGGTATAGAGCTGAAAGAATTTGGGTACCAAAGTTTGGAGATGTGAGAGAAATGGTACTTGAGAAAGCACATAAAACCAGATACTCAATACATCCGGGAGCGAGAAAGATGTACAAGGACCTCAAGAAACTTTTTTGGTGGCCGGGTATGAAAGCCGATATTGCTAAATACGTAGGAGAATGTTTGACATGTTCTAAGGTCAAAGCTAAACATCAGAAATCATCAGGTCTACTTCAACAACCCGAAATCTCGGAATGGAAATGGGAAAACATTACCATGGATTTCATCACTAAATTGCCAAGGACTGCAAGTGGTTTTGATACTATTTGGGTAATAGTCGATCGTCTCACCAAGTCAGCACACTTCCTGCCAATGAGAGAAGATGATAAAAAGGAGAAGTTGGAGCGATTATATTTGAAGGAAGTAGTTTCTAGACATGGAATACCCGTCTCTATCATCTCTGACAGGGATGGCAAATTTGTTTCAAGATTTAGGCAGACATTACAGCAAGCATTGGGAACTCGTCTAGACATGAGTACTGCCTATCATCCACAAACTGATGGGCAGAGCGAAAGGACGATACAAATGCTTGAAGACATGCTACGAGCATGTGTTATTGATTTCAAAAACAGTTGGGATCGACACCTACCATTAGCAGAATTTTCCTACAACAACAGCTACCATTCGAGCATTGAGATGGTGCCGTTTGAAGCACTTTATGATAGAAAGTGCATGTCTCCGATTTTTTGAAGTGAAGTGGGGGATAGACAGATTACAGGTCCGGAGATAATACAAGAAACTACCGAGAAGATCATCCAAATTCAACAACGGTTGAAAACCGCCCAAAGTCGACAAAAGAGCTACGCTGACATTAAAAGAAAAGATAGAATTTGAAATTGGAGAGATGGTCATGCTTAAGGTTTCACCTTAGAAAGGCGTTGTTTGATTTGGTAAAAGGGGGAAACTAAATCCAAGGTACATTGGACCATTCAAGATTATAGATCGTGTCGGACAAGTAGCTTACCGACTTGACGTACCTCCACAACTCGCCGAGGTACATAATACTTTTCATGTCTCGAATCTGAAGAAATGTTTTGCTAAAGAAGATCTCACTATTCCATTAGACGAAATCCAAATCAATGAAAAACTTCAATTCATCGAAGAACCCGTTGAAATAATGGATCGTGAGGTTAAAAGACTTAAGCAAAATAAAATACCAATTGTTAAGGTTCGATGGAATGCCCGTAGAGAACATGAGTTCACCTGAGAGTGTAAAGATCAGATGAAGCTGAAATACCCGCACCTATTTCCTGAAGATGCGTCAACACCTTCAATCGCTTAAAATTTCGGGACGAAATTTATTTAACGGGTAGGTACTGTAGTGACCCGAACTTTTCCATGATTATATATATTAAATGAAATTGATATTTACATGATTAAGTGTTTTCAACATGTTAAGCAATCAAACTTGTTATAACTTGATTAATTGAAATGAGTTTCATGTAGATAATTGACCACCCAAGTTGACCGGCGATTCACGAACGTTAAAACTTGTAAAAACTATATGATGACATATATATATATATATATATATATATATATATATATATATATATATATATATATATATATATATATATATATATATATATATAGTTAACATGATATTATGATAAGTAAATATCTCATTAGATATTTTAACAATGAGTTATATACATAAAAATGAGACTATTGAATAAAGAAACTCGAAACGATATATATAACGATTATCGTTATAACAACATTTGATTAAAATAAATACATATGTATTGAATTAAGATATGAACACACTATGTTTAACATGATAAAATGATAATTAATTATATCATTAAGTGTATTAACAATGAACTACATATGTAAAAACAAGACTACTAACTTAAGGATTTCGAAACGAGACATATATGTAACGATTATCGTTGTAACGACATTTAAATGTATATATATCATATTAAGATATACTAATACATCATAAAATCATGATAATGTAATAATTTAATATCTCATTATATATAATAAACAATGGGTTAACAACATTTAACAAGATCGTTAATTTAAAGGTTTCAAAACAACACTTACATGTAACGACTAACGATGACTTAACGACTCAGTTAAAATGTATATACATGTAGTGTTTTAATATGTATTCATACACTTTTGAAAGACTTCAAGACATATATCAAAGAACTTCTACTTAACAAAAATGCTTACAATTACGTCCTCATTCGTTTTCATCAACAATTCTACTCGTATGCACTCGTATTTGTACTCGTACAATACACAGCTTCTACATGTATTTACTATTGGTATATACACTCCAATGATCAGCTCTTAGCAGCCCTCATTTAGTCAACAAACATGTGGAACTAACCATTTGGCAACTAGCATGAAATATCTCACAAAATTACAAACTAATGTGACCTTAAATGAAGACCTAGTTCACGTTTTTCATCATCATCATTATCACTTTCATTTTTCAACATTCATGCACCAAACACATCTCTCTCTTGTTCTCTCTTGATGTTCTAAGTGTTCTTCATCATTTCCTTTATAATCTTCATAAATCTAGCTCATAAATCCTAACCTATATCAACTTATAAAATAACTACTCAAGAAAACTTCAAGAACACTTTCATGTTTGCAAGTCTACTTTCAAGCTTTCTAATCCATTCCAAGTAATCATCTAAGCTCAAGAAATCTTTCTTATTTACAGTAAGATATCTTTCTAATACAAGGTAATATTCATATTCAAACTTTGATTCAATTTCTATAACTATAACAATCTTATTTCGAGTGGAAATCTTACTTGAACTTGTTTTCGTGTCATGATTCTGTTTCAAGAACTTTCAAGCCATTCAAGGATCCTTTGAAGCTAGATCTATTTTTCACATTTCCAGTAGGTTTATCCACAAAACTTAAGGTAGTAATGATGTTCATAACATCATTCAAATCATATATATAAAACTATCTTATTCGAAGGTTTAAACTTGTAATCACTAGAACATAGTTTAGTTAATTCTAAACTTGTTCGCAAACAAAAATAAATCCTTCTAACTTGAATTTTAAAATCAACTAGACACATGTTCTATATCTATATGATATGCTAACTTAATGATTTAAAACCTGAAAACACGAAAAATACCGTAAAACCGGACATACGCCGTCGAAGTAACACCGCGGGCTGTTTTGGGTTAGTTAATTAAAAACTATGATAAACTTTGATTTAAAAGTTGTTCTTCTGGGAAAATGATTTTTCTTATGAACATGAAACTCTATACAAAAATAATGGTTAAACTCAAAGTGGAAGTATGTTTTTTAAAAAGGTCATCAAGACATCGTTCTTTCTAATGAAATGACTACCTCTTACAATATTGACTTGTAATCTGTATTTCAGACTATAAACTTATACTTTTTCTGTTTAGTTTCATAAATTTCAGTTCATTATGAAACCATAGCAACTTGAATCACTCAAAACGGATTTAAAACGAATAAATTATGGGTAAAAAAAGATTGGATAATTTTGCTTGTTGTAGCTACGTGAAATTTGTAACAAATCTATACAAATCATAACTTAACCAACTTATATTGTATTATACATGTATTCTAACATATATTATGTAATCTTGGGATACCATAGACACGAATACAATGTTTTGACATATCATATAGACCCATCTATATATATATATATTTCGGAACAACCATAGACACTCTATATGCAGTAATGATTGAGTTAGCTATACAGGATTGAGGTTGATTCCAAAATAATATATATACTTTGAGTTGTGATCGAGTCTGAGACTTGTAGACACCGGGTCGTGAATTGATTCGAGATAATATATATTGCTTTATTTCTGTACATCTAACTGTGGACAACTAGTTGTAGGTTACTAACGAGGACTGCTGACTTAACAAACTCAAATCATTAAAACGTAACAAAAATGTTGTAAATATATTTTGAACATACTTTGATATATATGTACATATTTGTTATAGGTTCGTGAATCGACCAGTGGCCAAGTCTTACTTCCCGACGAAGTAAAAATATGTGAAAGTGAGTTATAGCCCCACTTTTAAAATCTAATATTTTTGGGATGAGAATACATGCAGTTTTTTAAATGTTTTACGAAATAGACATAAGTAATTGAAACAACATTATATGGGTGAATGATCGAAGCCGAATATGCCCCTTTTGCTTGGTAGCCTAAGAATTAGTAAACCGATCTACTAATTGACGCGAATCCTAAAGATAGATCTATTGGGCCTAACAAACCCCATCCAAAGTACCGGATGCTTTAGTACTTCGAATTCATTTTTATCATGTCCGATGGATGTCCCGGAATGATAGGGGATATTCTTATATGCATCTTGTTAATGTCGGTTACCAAGTGTTCACCATATGAATGATTTTTATCTCTATGTATGGGATGTGTATTGAAATATGAAATCTTGTGGTCTATTATTATAATTTGATAAATATAGGTTAAACCTATAACTCACCAACTTTTTTTTGTTGACGTTTAAAGCATGTTTATTCTCAGGTGATTATTAAGAGCTTCCGCTGTTGCATGCTAAAATATGGACAAGATTTGGTGTCAGCATGATTGTATAATATTGTTTAAAACTGCATTCGAGATTTACTTTGTTGTAACATATTAATATTGTAAACCAATATGTATTGGTCGTGTGTAAGTGTGATATTTTTAGATTATCATTTCTTGATAATGTAGGTGGTGTCCTTTTAATCTTGTCGATAAAATAAAGGTTATGGTTTGTTTTAAAAACGAATGCAGTCTATGAAAAACGTCTCATATAGAGGTCAAAACCTCGCAAAGAGATCAATTAATATGAAACGTTTATAATAGATATGAACGGGACATTTCATCTAGTGGGTTAGAGGGATAATTAACCTAGCTTCAAGTGGGTTGGAGGGATTGTATGGTGCAGATGCAGTTGGAGGGTTTGTGTAGATGGTGGAGGGATATGCAATATATAAAAGGATGTATTCATAACCTACCTTTATAATGTGTCTATAAATGAACGTAGGAAAGGAGAAGAGGTACACAATGAATGTACATACATACCTCTTTCTAAAACATTATTACAACATAAATATAAATGTATAGCAACTATATACATGATATCAATCCGGAGCCAATGCGTCATGATTCTTACATAAACATCAAATATCAATATAGTCCTTCCTCCTCATTCACCTTCGTTCGGATCCTACTAAGGATTAGTGGCGTAAAACTGATTACACAATACATGTAATACGAGTTACCAAATTGGGAATCGCCACCCGACACGATAAACCACCCATAAACCCTCATATTAACCTAAGAAATTTAACCCCTCTCGTGAGTGATACCGTTAATTAAGTCAACGAGTAAGGTCATTAAGAGCCATATTCTTGCATTGTAATTTGACGTAGCATCATCACATAAAATCATTTAGGTAGTAAACCTCACATAAATATTATAATTAGTGACGAATCCATCATGAAAATTCAATGGGGTTTCAAAATACTTTTTGAAGCTAATTATATTTGAAAGGTACTTTCGTGATTTTTTACGTAAACAAACCATATAATTTTAAAATATATGGGGTCCTATAATTAAATTTAGTACAAGAAGATTGCATCATGCATGAGTTCGAATTCTATTTCTTCCAGTCTTTTCCTACTGAACACTTTCCTGCTCAAGATAGGGTACTAAAAAGGGATCATACGAAGGCTATGTTTTTTTTTTTTTTTTTTTTGGTAAGCAAGGAAACCCTCCTATGAACGAGCACATTGGCTCCCCCATAGAAGGTAAAACCTCGGGTAATCAAGCCCCCCGAGCGCGAGACCTGGTACCGGGTGATTTGCACATTATGTGTGACGACCCTGGAATTTCTGACCAAATTTAAACTTAATCTTTATATGAATTTGACACGATAAACAATGTCTGTAATGCTGAGTCTCAACAATTTTGAACTGTGTTCATATATTCATTTAACCTTTGACTGTTCCCGACGATTCACGAACCTTTAATGTATATATGAATGATTATATGTGTAAATAATTATATTTATAATAAATTAAATATGTTACTAAACTATTATAATATAACATAAAATAATCAAAACCTGTTATTTGAATATGTAGAGTATATTGAATATAAATGGTTCCGAACATGAATTGTCAACATTAACAAAAGATTAAATGTAACAAATAATCAAATGTATACCTTAAATTATTTGTTCCAATATAAATAATTAATATAATTATCTAAATAATAAAACTTAATAATTATATATATATATATATATATATATATATATATATATATATATATATATATATATATATATATATATATATATATATATATATATATATATATATATGATTACAATACATAATTGATAATTATATTGTAATATATTAAAATGTTAAAAATTCAATTAATAATGTGTAAGATTAGTATAAGTAACTTTTATTATCAAGTTAAAAAAAAATTTGTTGTTGAACTAATATTGTTATTATTACTTTTATTATTATTGTCAATATTAATATTAATATTAAAATCAGTATTATTAATAGTATTATTTCAATATATATAACATATAAATATGAAGTTGGTTATATATGTATAAATTTGATATATTATTACTACTTATATCATTATTATCATTATTATTATCAATAATAATATTATTGTTATCATGTACATAATTATTATTATGATTACTATTATTATTATTTTCTGTTATTATTATTAATATTGTACTATTGTTATTTTATGTTATTAATATTATTTTATTTTCGGTATTTATAATTCATAATATTAAAAGTATTAATATTATTAATATTTATTAAATATTAAGATTTATATATAAAAGTTAGTTATATAAATACATATATATAATACAGATACAGATTTATACGCGTGTATATAGGTATCAGTATCTGATTCTTTTTATTATTTTTTTCCTGAGTTTCTGCTTTCCCGTGATTACTTGTTGACAATTAACATCGCTACATAACAATTAAACGTCACAAAGTTGTTGAAAAATCGTTCAATTGTCCTCCATCATTATATATTATATTCGTATAGCAGTTACTAGTGGAAGAGTTAAACAGAAATTTAAGAAACATCCTTGCTACCTCTGTTCGTATATACTTTTTATCACAGACTCAAATTCGAACGAGTTTTCAAAATTCATTAATACCATTGTGTTAGGAACCCTTTGAATGATCTTTCTGCAAAGTTTTAAACTTCAATTCCTTTTATCAAGTTGGAATTTCTGAGTCAAACTAAATTTTCAAAAGTCAACAATTATGTTCATCGTAAAAATTCGAACGTGTTGTGACGAATCTGTTGAAATTGACCATCCATATAGTTTCTATAAAAGATTCAGAGCATATTTCGTGTTATAAGTTTTATCTAAAATGTCCTACAAATCAAAATCATTAAAAAAAAATTTTGTTAAACCATGTGACAGCAGCAGCAGATATCTTGTTTCTTTTTTTCGTTTTCCTTATTAATCAATTACACCGTTTATTAGTTCCTAGTAGTTGGCAAAGTCATATATCTTGTCTTGGTAATTCGTTTATTGATTTTGGGTTGTCCCTGATCGAGTAGTATTTTAGAGAAGGATAAGTAGCAAGTGGAAACAGAAAAAAAATGGGTTAAATTAGTTAAGGTCTGTAAATTAATCAGAAAGGCAGGATTGGAAGCATGGTTAAGGGTGTTAGCGTGTGAGCGAGGGGTCTCGGGTTTTAGACCAGACTGAGGCATTCTTTTTTATATAAATCAAAATATTAAAGGTAGCCTTTTTATTTCTTTTATTATATTATTATTATTATTATTATTATTATTATTATTATTATTATTATTATTATTATTATTATTATTATTATTATTATTATTACTATTACTATTACTATGATTATTGTTATTATTGATTGTTGACATCATTATGCTAAAATTAATAATATAATTATTATTATTATCACTTTAATCATCATTAAGTAATATAATTAATACTATTAGCACTATTATTATTATTAGTAATATGAATATAGGTATTATTGTTATTATTATGAAAATGATTATTATTATTATTATTGTTATCATAAAAATAACACAAACTATTATTAATATCATTAATATAGGTACTATTATCGAACTATAAGTATTAGTATTATTATTATTGTTGTTATTATTATTAACATACGTAATATAATTGATATTATTATTATTAATATATATTTATAATTTTTACTATTGCTATTATTAAGAATTGTTATCATCTTATTAAAAGTATCATTCCATTATCGTTAAAACTATCAGTATCATTATTATTAGTATTATTACAAAGTATTAGTTTTATTAACATTAACAATATTATTATTAAGTAATATGAACATTATCATTATTATTATTATCATTATTATTACTTTTATCACTACTAATATTATTTTAGTGTTATTAAAATACTACTTTAACAACCAAATGATATTTATATATAAATATATTTAATATACATAACATAACAAAATTTAATATTTTTATGTACAAAATGAATATATGAAATATATATATATATATATATATATATATATATATATATATATATATATATATATATATATATATATATATAAAATATAAATAGGATATAATTAGTAAATTTATATATATATATTTATTCGATTACAACTATCTATATTAATAAATATACAAATGATATAGGTTCGTGAATCCGAGGTCAGCCCTGCATTGTTCAGATTCGTCATATGTATTTTTACTACAAAATACAGTATAGTGAGTTTCATTTGCCTTTTTACCCTTTATATTTTTGGGCTGAGAATACATGCACAATTTTTTATAAATATTTTACGAAATAGACACAAGTAATTGAAACTACATTATATGGGTGAATGATCGAAGCCGAATATGCCCCTTTTGCTTGGTAACCTAAGAATTAGTAAACCGATCTACTAATTGACGCGAATCCTAAAGATAGATCTATTGGGCCTAACGAACCCCATCCAAAGTACCGGATGCTTTAGTACTTCGAATTCGTTTTTATCATGTCCGAAGGATTTTCTGGAATGATAGGGGATATTCTTATATGCATCTTATTAATGTCGGTTACCAGGTGTTCACCATATGAATGATTATTTTTGTCTCTATGCATGGGACGTATATTTATGAGAACTGGAAATGAAATTCTTGTGGTCTATTAAAATGATGGAAATGAATATTTATGATAAACTAATGAACTCACCAACCTTTTGGTTGACACTTTAAAGCATGTTTATTCTCAGGTATGAAAGAAATCTTTCGCTGTGCATCTGCTCATTTTAGAGATATTACTTGGAGTCATTCATGACATATTTCAAAAGACGTTGCATTCGAGTCGTTGAGTTCATCAAGATTATTATTAAGTCAATTATAGTTGGATATATTCTGAAATGGTATGCATGCCGTCAACTTTCGATGTAATGAAATATTATTTTTTCAAAAACGAATGCAATATTTGTAAAATGTATCATATAGAGGTCAAGTACCTCGCGATGAAATCAATTGTAATGTATTCGTCCGGATGGATTAGGACGGGTCATTAAATTATGCGCACCCTCTTGTCACACTCCCTGTTTGAACAATTTGGCAGAGCCAAGGATTGAACCCGGGTGGTGTGTTTCATTAGGCAACTCGGTGGCCACTCAGGCAAGCCTGGGTGGTTGGCTATGTTATTTTTTAGATCTAGCCCGAATGACTCATAAACTAAATTTTTCATTATATCTAAAGCGTGTAGTGAGGGATCTTTATATTATAGGTAGCCAGTATTTACTTCACTCGACCCAAGCAATGTCCAAAGAGTCCCATGCTTTTCTTGGTCGGACCAAGCCACTAGCGATTTCCGACAAGTTTTTCCTAATTTTTAGAACAAGAAGTGGAACTAAAGTTTTCTTTATCTTGTCCTTAACTAATTCATTTGTTAAAATGAGGTCAAAGAGAATTTTTTATGACAAAATAGAAAATGCTTTATATGATTGGTCATATAATCGGGGTTAAGATTTATCGGGTGGAATGTTTTTATTTAAGAAGGTATAATTGTGATATGCAAAATTGCAAACGTAAACTATTGATTGTTTAATGGTGGATGGTCTTAAAACTAAAAATAGAAAAATCGTTTCCTTAGGACCTGAAATGCATAAGAACGTTATGTAAAGGGTTGAAATAGTACCTTTTTCGTTTTCTAGAGGACTGGATTTGCACGTTTGCAAGTAGTTCGTATAAAAAATGTAGTTTCTTCCTGTTCACGAAAATATGAGGGTTTTCGTTAGGGTTCTTCATTCATTGAAATCCTGAGTCATAAGTTTGATCTCTTCATCTAATCATGAGACATATCTTTGTAAGTTTCATCTTTTCCCGCACTTCATTAATATCCGTTCGTTTAACTTATATTTAATAATTTACTGAATTATGCTTACAAAATTAGTTATACCATTTCTGTTTTAAATTATTATTTTTTGCAGCGAAAAGTTTCATTATTTGAAAAAAATTCAGTTTTCCGCTTAGTAGCATTAGCTGCTACCGGATCAGGAGTTGCCTATCAACTTGATACAAAAAATTCAGGGTCAGTTGCAAACGATTATGATCCTTGTTAGTATATGAAATTTTGTTACAGTTTGTATATAACTATCTTAATTCAGTTCTATTACTTCAGTAATTTGGTACTTTTGATCTAATTAAGAGATTATAGACGTTATATGAAATAGTGTGTGAACCTGTAGATACCTACCATTTATGCTACTGGAATAGAAATTAGAGTAGATATTTTATATAAGTTTTGTGATGTAGCTAAGTGATTTAGCATTTTAAATTAATATAGGTTTCAACTAATTGTAATGTCTATGTCTATATGTTAAGTTACTAGTAAATTACATGTATGTCAGTGTGGATTTCCATATAATCAAAGTGTTCCTATTAATAATAATTAAGAATAAGAATGTGACTGGAAAAGGGATTTGTGAGCGGTTCCTACTTATATTTCTTCTTCTTTCTACTTCTGTCAACTTTTTTTTTTTCTCTGTCTGATATTATCATAGACTTCTTCTACACAGGTCGGTACGAGTTTCCATTCCATCCTTTTCACCATGGGCTTTGCAAGATATTATTCCCAATTCTTCGTTTCCTTCCTTAGCTCCTTTTGGATACGGTATGCCATTTAATTCACTTTTGTTCAAAAAAGTTAACACATGACGGCCTTTATGATCATTTGTGTGGTGTTCTTGTAGGAAACTCTCCTTTATCTTTTACTAGTGCCAACATTGCATCTGCAGCTGATGTAAATAATGGAGTGCCGTTCAAAGATGCAGGTGCATCCCCAAAACATTGCTGTGGGTGTTTTGGCCGAGATACAATTGCCAATGCTGCTGCTAAAGTTGGCCCTGCTGTTGTAAATCTTTCAGTTCCAAAAGGTTTTTTTTTTTAAAAGAATTTAAATGGCAACTTGAGGACTTTGTTAGCCATGTTAATGAAATAATAGTTGTTTTAAGGTTTCCATGGGATGACTGTTGGAAAGAGCATTGGATCTGGAACCATAATAGATGGAGATGGCACCATTTTGACATGTGCTCATGTGGTGGTTGATTTTCAAGGCTTTACATCTACATCCAAAGGAAAGGTACACTCTTCATGATATTTTCATGCATGATATAACTGTTATAACGGTAATTAATGTTATTAGTACTATGAAAACAATCAGTTAGTCTCTTAAGTGACATTCATCACCCCATGTTTTATAGCTTGTGTCGAAACTAAATGTGTTGTTAGAATGCACAACAATATGGTACCAAGTCTGACAGGGTGATAAGTTATAATGGGTGTTTTGGTGTGCATATTTTGAAAATGATTATGTGATATTTAGTAACAATGTTCAATGGTTCAACCGTAATAAGAGTGGACTCTAGAAAACAATGTTTTGGATGTACTTTTGTTTTTTGAAATTCTGATAATGAGATAACCAGATATTTGAGTATTTGCTTAATTTTGCATTTCGTAAAAAAAAAAATTAACTGGATTTTTTTATACCTAAATGACATTATGTTAAAAAGTTTACTTCGTACGACAGTACGTCAGTACTAGTTTTCAATCACCAATAATATGCATCATATACTCACATTATTATTGCAGGTTGATGTGACATTGCAGGATGGGCGTACTTTTGAGGGTACAGTGGTGAACGCCGATTTGCATTCTGATATTGCTATTGTCAAAATAAGTTCTAAAACGCCACTCCCTACTGCAAAACTCGGGTCTTCAAGTTCACTGCGTCCTGGGGATTGGGTTGTAGCCATGGGCTGCCCCCTTTCCCTTCAAAACACGATCACAGCTGGTATAGTAAGGTACGGTAAATTATAAGCACGATTTAAATGCTGTTCAATAAGAACTTGCTCCATGCCTAAGTGTACGATATACTAGGTGGAACTTTCAAGCTTTTAACCTTCAACTCATAACTTGGTTTATCTTTGTTATGTTTAATTTGAAGTGGGCCAAATGAAAGAGTCAGCTAAATTTACTTGATGCATTAGTTACTTATAAAAAAAAGTTAAAGACGGACAAGACAATGTTTGTGGATAAACGTGAGGGCCCCTTTTCGACCCAAACCTGTTTTGACCATTACCTTTGACAATTACCTAACTTACTACCTCTAGTGTAATATGGTATGCCATTAAAGTATTATTACACTTTACAACTGATTTTGGCAAATGTTGTTTGTCTGTTTTTAGCTGTGTTGATCGTAAGAGCAGTGATTTGGGTCTTGGAGGAATGAGAAGAGAGTATTTGCAGACTGATTGCGCCATAAACGCGGTACTGTGGTTTTGATCATTATCTTATTTTTGTGAGTTTGTAGTCCATAGAATACTGTTGTCGACCGTTGGCGAGTTCATTTTTTTCTTTGTTATTGAATTTATGATTTTATTGGTACAGGGTAATTCTGGTGGACCGCTTGTTAATATTGATGGAGAAATCATTGGTGTTAATATTATGAAAGTACTGGCTGCTGATGGATTGAGCTTTTCTGTACCAATCGACTCGGTTTCTAAAATTATTGAACATTTCAAAACAAAGGGGTAAACATTACATTTTACTAAATTATTCAACTTTAAGCATATGGTTGGCATCTCAATATATGATTGTTTAAACTTCATGCAGGAGAGTTGTGCGACCTTGGCTTGGTCTGAAAATGCTTGATTTGAATGAAATGATTGTTGCTCAGCTCAAGGAAAAAGACGAGTTGTTCCCTGATGTTACCACAGGCGTTCTTGTTCCAATGGTATGTTCTTGTGTGTGTATCTGATACGGGTCGAGTTGACCCACTAGTAATTTGACTTTCTGAATCATAAAAGCGATATTACTCAACTTTCTGAATTTGTTTCTTATCAGGTAAGCCCGGGATCACCTGCTGAACGAGCTGGTTTCCATCCAGGAGATATCGTTGTTGAATTTGAGGGGAAGCCCGTTGGAAGCATTAAAGAGGTATAATTCAACTGCAAACCGAATAGTTGACTTTTTATGCACATAATACACAATAGTTGAACTTTGTTTTTCGCTTGAATTCTTATTTATTTATTATGGCAGGTGATTGAGATCATGGGAGATAGAGTAGGAAAACCGATGAAAGTTGTGGTGAAAAGAGCGAAAGACAAGTCTGTTACTTTGACTGTGATACCAGAAGAAGCGAATCCGGATATGTAGATTTATATGGTGCACATGCTTACTTGGACGATCCTAGTCAGCATGAGGAAAAAGAAACAAGAATGAAGCTGAATGCATCTGAGTACAAATCTAACTTTAATTTGCATTAAGTAGGGAATTAGTGGTCCTGACTTTGCAGTTTTTGGGCTGCTTGCTTTATATAAGAGAGTTGCTACTGCTATTTCTCATCTTACTACTCATGTTAAACCTCATTAAGCTATTTATTACATGATATACAATACAATTGTGACCTTAATCACTCGAAAGAAAAAAGTTCAAATTTATAGAATAACTAATCACCCTCTAGTCCAATCAAAGTTCAGTGTTACCTAAAGGATAAATTTGTATTTCAAAGTGAAAGGGTAAATTTGTCTTCTTAAAGTGAAAATGCTGGAGCCAAATAAATATTACTCCCTCCTATATTAATAATCTATCTATCTTTTCTGTTTTGTCTAAAATTAATGTCAATTTTCATAAATAGATAATAACTAGTTACCGAACCCTCGCTTCGCGCCGGGGGTTCGGTTTTCAATGTATTTTATTGCGTTTAGTAAAATTATTTTGTGGCTAACAATGATGTCGTTGAAGCGCAACTCGAGTCGAACTAAAAGGTATAACCCGTGAGAGATTTAAATGTTATTTTAAATTAACAATATATGTGTATCTCCGCGTTTCGCTATGAAATTGTCGACTTTTAAAAATTTAACGCAAAATCAACGTGTATGAAAAGTACCCCAAATATTTAGCGTTTTTTAAAAAGCGTCCGTTTTGCGTATAGCTAGTGACATTGTGTTCCTAAAATTATTTCGAGTTTAACGATGGTGTCGGAAAAATTTAACTCGTTGCGAGCGAGAAGATATGACCCGTTGAATATTTGGGTGAAGTTTATTTAAGATTTTTTTATGAAAATGGTTATTTGACACTTTACCCCCTGTTTGGGGGGTCGATTTGAATTTTTCAAAAAAGTGTGGGGACGTTGTTGGTAAAATGAAATTTAGTTAAAATTAAAAAAAAGAAAAAAAGTGAAAAGTCGAAAATGCACCTGATTACTATTCATAATGTTTGTCTGTTAGTTAATATGTAAATAATTGGTTAGTTTTATATCCTTAATTTATTTAAGTAATACAAAAATATATGTAAAATAAAAAAGTACATGTGATAATTTTTTTTTTAAAAACTGTGTATGTTTTTTATCTGAGCACTATTAAATTAACATATAAATTGAACCAATGACTAACAATAAACATCGTAGAATTAAGATCTTTTTTTGTAAAGATCAACTTATTAAAATTTTCTTATCATATCTAAATAAAATAAATATAAGTACGAAAAATATATGAATATAAATACTAAGGAATAAAGTAAAGATGATGATGTAAACTTATTTAGTGAACAATTTAATTTTTATAGGTTTATAGATATCATGTTATTGTCAAAAAGATTTTAATAAAGTTTGAGATTACAATTTGCTCGAGAAAAACTTTGAAATATTTTTTATGCGAAAACAAAAATATCTATATATTCTGAGAAAATAATACGGAGTAATAAAAAATGTAGGCAGAGCCCGAGTCACAATTTTTACTATTATTTTTTATTTTTATTTTATATTTGCTTCCAATCAAACAATAACTTCCAAAAACAATTCTTCTTCAACCTCCTCCTTAAACGACACCGTTAAATCTCAATCTACATGACTGCAATTTCTCCAATAAACCTAATCATGGACCACCAGACATCATCTCCCCAATCCTCCGTACATCAATCACTACATACCACCACTTCCGCCGCCGCCACCGACGACCTCCCTACCCTCCTCCACCTCTCCTTCAACCAAGACTCCGGATGTTTCGCCGCCGGAACTAACCACGGCTTCCGTATCTACAACACTGATCCATTCAGCGAAATTTTCCGGCACGAATTCGACACTCCCGGCGGTGTCGCTGTCGTACAGATGCTTTTCCGGAGTAACATCCTCGCCTTAGTCGGCGGCGGACCTGAACCTCAGTATCCGTTAAATAAAGTCATGATTTGGGACAATTATCAGAGCCGGTGTATCGGCGAACTATCGTTTCGATCGGAAGTTAAGTCGGTTCGGCTTCGGCGTGATCGAATTATTGTAATATTAGCTCAGAAAATATATGTATATAATTTTGCGGATTTGAAGTTGTTACAGCAGATTGATACGGTTATCAACCCTAAGGGATTGTGTGAGGTGTCTCATGTTAGTGGAATGATGGTCTTGGTGACTTTAGGATTGAGGAAGGGGCAAATTAGGGTTGAAAATTACGGTTCGAAACAGTCGAAGCTTATAATGGCGCATGATTCGAGAGTTGTGTGTGTTGCGCTTACGAATGATGGTAAGTTGATTGCTACTGCCAGCAGCAAAGGGACGTTGATTCGGATATTTAATGCTAGTGATGGTTCGTTGATCCAAGAGGTATTGTCAATAAAAGCTGATTATTGAATTTTAGTATCACAAATCACAATAGTTTATAGTTTATTTAATTGTGATAGAATAATAGGTAGTACTTGTGTGATTTACGATTATTTAACTTGCCTTGCATGAATTAGTGGGTTAGTTTGATTTTATAGAAGGTTTAATAATCATATTGAAAACACATGCACATATTAATTATGGAAGTTGGTGTAGATTGTAAATTTGTAATGTAAGGTGGAGAATTGGGTGGTAAGGAAACTTTAATGATTGAGTTTTTGATAGATATTCAGGCCCCGTTTGGCTCAGGAAATTTAATGGGATTCCGGCAGAATTGGAATTGAATTTAGACACGCATGGGATTTCGGCAGAATTGGAATTGAATTTAGACACGACGCGTCGACGCGTGTCTAAATTCAATTCCAATTCCGCCGGAATCCCGTTGGATTCCGTGAGCCAAAATGGGGCCTTAGTTAACATGTCAGGGGCAATTTGGTTATGAAACAAAAAAGTGACTAAATTGGCCTTTGTGAATATGTGATTATTCACGTTCTTGTTCAGCTTATGTGGATATTAATTATCTTTTGGAGTCAATTTTTTTTTCCTTTTCTCTTAAAAGTGGTCATGCATGTTGGATGCAGGTTAGGAGAGGTGCAGATAGAGCAGACATCTACAGTCTTGCTTTCTCTACTAACGCTGAAAGGCTAGCTGTTTCAAGTGACAGGGGAACCATTCATGTTTTTAACTTAAAGGTTGATTCCGGATCAACGCAAACTATATCAGACCAAAATAGTTGGCCTCCACCTGTTGTTTCGCATCTGTCATTCATTAAAGGTACTCTATCACTCGGATCTTTAGGCTTTAGCTCTCAATCTTCTTTGTAGACTTGTCACAGGGTAAAAATGTCGTTAAATTAAAAGATAGATGATTCCTGAGTACTATTATATATAAGGGGTGTTTGAAAGAATGCTTCGAAAAATGGTTTTAGATTCTGGTTAATCAATCAAATATGAGGTAGTTATTAAACAGGGTGCAAGAGACATAATGTTTGAATGCACTTTTGCTGTTTGGAGTGTTAATAGTTCGACTACTAATTTGCGTCTCTTTCTTGCAGGTGTGCTACCAAAATATTTCAGTTCAGAATGGTCGGTGGCCCGTGTTCATCTCAATGAGGGTTTGCAGTATGTTGTAGGTTTTGGTCACCAGAAGAACACAGTTGTGATTCTTGGAATGGATGGGAGGTAATAAATTATTAATACCAATATATTACTATTTATGCCTATGCAATTTTGTTGTTGATAGAACAAATATACACGTTGAATGTATATAGATCGTATACTATTGCAATCAAAACTTCATCGATAATCTATTTAGCAAGTGACACAAGCTTAAATTTGCGTGTTTGCAGCTTCTATCGATACCAGTTTGACCCACAAGTTGGTGGTGAAATGACAATGGTGGAAAATCACAATTTCTTGAAGCCAGATGAAACCCTGTCTTGACAAACATTAAGGTGGCCAAAAACACTTTTTATCTTTTGTTTCTCTCATTACTCTCAAGATGAGTGTATCTAGTAGCTATGTGATTAAACAATAAATGTGGGTAGTTTGCGTGTGTCAATTTGTAAATATTTATACTTTACTTTGAAGATAGGCTTTATCCTGGTAGAATCTATAAGGAAAGACCATTTTAACCCGTTCACTTAGAAATGGGTTGGTCTGTAAAATGCTGTCATGCGAGTTGAAAGTGACACTATATGTTCATAATGATCAAGAAAAGGGGACAGTGAGTTGTTGGCCGAACTGATCCTCACTTGTTTGGACCCATATCGAAATTATTTTCACTTTAACCTCACTTTTTTTGACTCCCAAAACACATGATTATGATTTGAGAGTAATAAATGATGGTCAATCGAAGAGTTTAATAGTATTTAGTAGTTTATCGAAAAGGTCGAGAGGATGACTTCTCGTCCGGACGAGAAGAACAAAAAGCGTCCTTCTAAAGCCGGTTAATGGGTTTTCTGCTTGTTTTTGTCACTTTTTGTGTGATATCGGGTATTGGTGATTTAGTGTGTTTGATATAATGTTTTGTCTGTATGTTTCTCGGCGTTCTCGGCATGGTTATTTCTTTGGTTTAGATTGAGTTTTTGGGTTTTGGTTTCGTTGGGCTCGTTTTGAGTTGGTGTATAATTAGTTTGGTATAGGTTGGTTTATTTATTTCGAGCCCTTCTTGATTATTTCCTATCTTGTATCGGTTTGTAGGTCGTTCATCAATGTCCTTTAAATCGAATAGTAATCGTTATTTAAGCACAACAAAAAGAAAAAAGAAGAAGAAATTTTTAGTAGGGTTTTTTATTTTTAAGTGGGCAAATATTTGGGAACATGTACGTAGATAACATTAAACATTGTGAAAAAATGAAAATGCTAGTGGGTATTGTTTAACTTTTTTCTTTTGGTAAAATAACGATAAAATTGTAACAAAGTCTTTTCATCTAAAGATGAAAAAGAAGAACAAAGATACAACATATTTGGAAGTGTTGTTAGGCTAGGAAGGAACCCTAAACATTAAATACATAGTGAAAGCTAACTAAATTCAAGCCGTGAACAACCAGATTAATGTAACGATCCCGAAAAACATTCAAAATAAAAGAACAAAAGCAACACCTAAATTGTCTAATAATTAGATAAATAGATTTACGATTAATTAATGAAGTGAAGTAAGATAAAAGGTAAGAGGACTGAACTCTGGACGTGCAATGAGTTGTCCCGTTTACATAAATCACGAGAGGGAGGGAGTAATTTGAGGGTATTGATACGTTTCTCCTGCTTTGTCTCTTATTCACAATCTTGTGTATTTATTTATCTATAAACAAAATCATGGATTCTTTATAGAGAAACCAACCCAAAGTGTTGTTAAAGTTGGCACCATGGCTCAGCCACCCCCACCAAATGGTGCGTACCCAAACCAACCGCCACCACCCAATGGTGCGTACCCAAACCAACCGCCGCTACCCAATGGTGCGTACCCAAACCAACCACCGCCACCAAATGGTGCGTACCCAAACCAATACCCCGGTCAACCATATCCGCCACAACCAGGTGGTTACCCACCACAAGGTCAAGCATATCCGCCAGTGCCACAACCAGGTGGTTACCCACCACACTACGAAGGTGAAAAAGAGAAAAAGAAGGATAAAGATAAGGACCATAAGGACAAAGATCATAAAGACAAAGACCATAAGAGCAAAGATAAAAAGGATAAAAAAGATAAGAAAAAGAAAAAGAAGAAGAAGAAGAAAGGCATTGGCGGAACATTGGTTGATATTGGAGTTGGAGTCGGAGCTGCGTTACTTGGAGTAGCGTTAGGAGAGGAAGCCGAGGGAGGAGGTGGCAGTTCCAGTTCGGATTAGTTCGGTGACGCTCTTCTGTTTTAGTCGGGGTATTCATGTAATTTAGTATAATTCTTTTCTGTTAATGCTCTAGACTCTAGTTGTGAATTATGAGTGTGATAGATATTTAAGCAAAAACATGTAAAGGATCCATTCATGTTGCTTTCTTTTAATTCTTTTTAATTTCCATTCCAAGAGTTTCATTTTTGACATTATGTAGTGCCACAAAAAACTATCAATGAAAATTGTACGTGTTAAAAAGTAAACTGATTCTTGGATCCCCAAATCCGATATGTTTGTCAAGACGGGTTAATGTCATGCAAGAAAATATTCGAATCTCCGAATATAGGTGATATATAACGTATGTTGTGGATATCACACATGATACAAACTATGTTACAGAGTTGCAATATACCCGTAACAGTTTCTTTTTAGAAAACAACTTTTGGTGCATACAACAGTTTCTAAAAAAAAGAGAATCTGAGAAAAGTCCCCGTATAGGGTATGTTTGGCAAAACTAGCTGGTAGCTGAAACCGTTAGCTGTTAGCTGGTAGATTGTAGCTGATAGCTGATTGCTGTTAGCTATTAGCTGGTAGCTGAAACTTTTTATTTATATTTCGATGTTTGGTAAACTAGCTAGAGCTGTAAGAAAATTGGTAAATGACTAAAATAGACACAAGAATGAAAACACTTAATATCATCATTTTAATTATACGAATCATAATCATTAATAAACAGTCATGAACATAATATAATAATACTAAATTATTTTGCACCGTTTGTACGTTCTTAGGCCTTATTTTTTTGATGAAGTGTCAAATTGGTAGATATAGTTAATTGTTTTTTCACAAAAAAAAAAAAATGCATAATGGACATGATTCGGGAAAACAAGTAAAAGAGAGAATATCATATAATAGTATATATACATAGGGGCAGGATCAATGGGGAAGTAACCAATCGGGGGGAAGCGGGGGAAGCAAATTTTTTTTTTTTTTCGTTTTTTTTGGAATTTTTTTTTCCGGCATCAAGATCACACGAAAATATGAACATTTAGAAGAGACACTTCGTGATGAATGTTATTATTTAGGCGGGAAAACGATCGACAAAAATAACATTCAAGATAATATTGTTCGTAAAGAATATGAACGTTTTTTTTCTCCATGTTTTGTGAAGTAAAATTTAGCCCGATTTAGAGTTTAGGGTTTAGGGTTTAGGGTTTAGGGTTTGGTGTTTTGGGTTTATTCCATAAACCCAAAACACCAAACCCTAAACCCTAAACCCTAAACCCTAAACTCTAAACCGTTCGTGTTAAAAACTCAATCTAAATCCTAAATCTAAACCCTAAATCTAAACCCTAAACCCTAAATTTCTAAACCCTAATATCTAAACCCTATAAACCCTAATATCTAAACCTCAATAGCTAAAACCTCAACATACGCTCGAAAAACACGATAATTGTTATATATTACTTCTTCGAGCGTTTTCCCGCCAAAATAAAAACATTTATCACAAAGTGTCTCTACTAAATGTTCATATTTTCATCCCATCTATAATGTTCGTGAACAAAGTTTTTTCAAAAAATAAAAAAAAAAGTTTTTGCTTCCCCCGTTTCCCCCCCCCATTGGTTACTTCCCTCTTGATCCTACCACTATATACATATATACATTTATAATAAATAACATGATCCATGCAAAATATAAATAATAATAGCGTAAATGACAGTTTCCTATTGGATTGGTCTTTTGGATATATTCTAGTGCATTGGATATACTTTCAATATACCGAGCACGATTTAATATATCGATGTCAATATTGATAATTTAGTAATTAAATCTCAAAAAGCTCTTCTACATTTTTAAATAATTTAGTAATTAAATCTCAAAAAGCTCTTCTACATTTTTAAACGCTACATAGACTAGCGTTTGCTTTTAGAGCTTTTCCATGCCATAAAAAGCTTCAAGCTATTACAATCAAACGGAACTTTTTGTTAAATATGAGTTTTTTCTTAAAAGCTAAAAGCTAGAAGCTTCTAAAAGCTCCATGACAAACATGCCCATAATCAGTATAAGATGTCTTGTATTCAAATTTCACTACCAACATATCTTAGAGCGGGTAGGGAAAGAGTTGGAAACCGTCACAGGTTACAAAATACTCGTAGCATGATCAAAAAAACCCTTAAATCCTTTTAACCTGTATTTTTAATTTTGAAGAATCGATATATTGATTCTCCGTGACGAACCAAATACAACATGACCATGGGTCCACCGTCCATGGTATCCTCTCGTATCATATGAGTACCATTTTCTAAGTAGTACTCCTGTAGTATTTTTTTTTTTCCCCCCATAATACTTGGTTTATTTTTTACTTTAAAGGTGTCACCAAGGAGTACCTAATTTGACAGGAAAACAAAGCAAAATTAGGTAGATTCTTAAAAAAGAAACCATTAATCCCTTGAGTTTTTTTGAAAAGCTAAGAACTATTATTAAAAAACCCAAGAAATACAACAAAACCCACAAGAAGTGGGATTACAAGACTCGAACAAAAAGCACAAAAAAAAAAAAAATATAATAAATAAAAAAAAACAAAAAAAAAAAAAAACCTAAAATGGGATACACCAAGAAAAGCCTATACTTCAAAACAACTACATGAATTCTCTACGGTTGTAAAAAACTCGATTACTCGCCGATAAATCCCCGATTACTCATTTTTAAGAGCAATCCGTTCCGACTTTCCAAATTCCGCTTAATGAATCGGTCGACGTCGATTGATGGGTCAAAATTGAATTTGATAATCAAAGTCGGTCAAAGTCAAAATTGGTCAAGATTTTAACATAAATTTAAACTAGAACATTAGAGTTATTGAACAAAATGAACAATTTTAGACAATTACGTTAGAGTTTATGTTTATGTTTATGGTTTTCTTATATATTTACATATATAATTTTTGAAACTTAATATTTATACATATAAAGTACAATCCGATTAATCCCCGACTTGCCGATTACTCCTTCGAAAGTCCCGACCGATTAATTCTCAAATAGGGAATTTTGCAACCTTGCGTCTACAACATCACACATTGAACTACCTTTCGCCTAGAAAACAGCCAAACTCGCTTATCCAATAATTGTTGGTTTATTTTGGCTAGTAGAAGATATGTTTATCCCACATTGGTGGGAGGAAAATGTGAGGGGTGAGTGACTTGGTTATATAAGAGGGGCTAAGTCTTCATTCCAAATTGCACCAATCAATACACTTTAAGTATTTGATTATTTCTTTCTTTCTTACCCTTGTTTGAGAGTTGTATTAGTTAAATATTTTGGAGAGTGTAGTTGCTTAAGAGAGTCGTCTATATCATTGTAACAATTTGTGATATAGTGTATTTCTCTCTTTGGGGGCCGGTGGTTTTTCTCCTGTTTTGGAGTTTCCACGTTAAATCTTGTGTTGTGTATTGTTCTTATTTCTTTACTATTATTGTTGGGCTGGGTGGTGGGAATTAGTGAGGCCGTAATTTCCCAACAACTGGTATCAGAGCGTCAGGTTTGACGGGGGTCTCGGTTATAGGAGTCGGAGTATGCTCTGTGGTTGCCACGGGAGTGGATCGTCCACATCAGAAACGAGTTCTATTGATCGTATAGGGTATCTGGTTAGACAATATTTTTTCTGATTCGTAGTAATAGTTGGATTTGTTAGTGGCCTAGTTGTGGATTTCCGATTTAAAGGGTCCTGGCTACCTGCTACATCTTTTGGCTATTCGAAACGTGAGCAAAATCAGAGAAAGTGTTGTTTATAGGATACGGATACGATGTCGAAGTTCAGTCCAATGAGGTTTGATGTTGAGAAATTTGATGGGATGATCAATTTTGGCTTATGGCAGGTTCAAGTCAAGGATGTGTTGATTCAGTCCGGGTTACACAAGGCATTGAAAGGTAAACCCACCTTTGTTCCCGACAGTGATTCTAGCAGTAAGTTCGATGAAGAAGAATGGGATGATATGGATTTGAGGGCAGCAAGTGCGATTCGTTTGTGTCTTGCAAAGAACGTGCTTGCAAATGTGCACGGGTTATCAATGGCAAAGGAGCTTTGGGTTAAACTAGAGCAGTTGTACCAGGGCAAGGGCATCTCAAATCGGTTGTGTCTTAAAGAACAATTTCATACTCTGCGTATGGATGGGGGTTCAAAGATTTCAGATCATCTAAGTATTCTTAACGGTATTGTTTCAGAACTGGAGGCTATTGGAGTTAAAACGGATGATGAAGATAAAGCTTTGAGGTTGATATTATCTTTATCATCGTCTTATGAACACATGAAACCTATTTTGATGTATGGGAAGAAAACTCTGAAGTTTGAAGATGTTACTAGCAAGCTCCTATCCGAGGAGAAAAGATTGGAAGGTAACGGGGTCTCGTCATCAGAAGCTACGGTACTGTTGTGTTCGGATAGGCAGAAGAGAAACTCTAGAAAGAATCTGACATGCTGGAAGTGCGGGAAGACTGGACATGTAAGGGTTAATTGTCCCGGTGGAGCTAATCCGGCAAATGGCTCCAAAGACGCTAACATTGTCTCCGTTGTTACGGAGAGTGACGAATTCCTCTGAAGTCACGTCATCCTCATGGTGTGTCCGCGCCACCGTGAAAAGGGATGTTCGTTAGCGGTTCCACAATTACACATGGGCATTGGTTTGGCGTTGATGCAGGTTGTGTGGTGGAAACTGATGTTGTAGCTGATGGGACTTTCGGGAAAGCCAAACAGGGAAGTTGCACCATAAAGTTTCAGCTGGTTGTTCAACAACATGTGCCGAGGTGAAATGCTTGGAATGTGATATTCTAAGTGCTATACTCTTAATGGTGGAGTATGATAATTCTTGTTAAGAGTTATGATTGTCTGTGATGACAATGATTGTCGGTTTAGACAATGTTCGATGAAGATGCAAGTTTTGTCTCTTGGGAGATAATGTCAACGGCATGAAGATGAGGATCTTGAAGTTGTCGTCGAGGAAGCGTCTACATCGGTTATCCTTGCAATGTGGAAGCATGGTTATCTTCTTCTATCCAAAAGGTGGAGATTTGTTGGTTTATTTTGGCTAGTAGAAGATATGTTTATCCCACATTGGTGGGAGGAAGATGTGAGGGGTGAGTGACTTGGTTATATAAGAGGGGCTAAGTCTTCATTCCAAATTGCACCAATCAATACACTTTAAGTATTTGATTATTTCTTTCTTTCTTACCCTTGTTTGAGAGTTGTATTAGTTAAATATTTTGGAGAGTGTAGTTGGCTTAAGAGAGTCGTCTATATCATTGTAACAATTTGTGATATAGTGTATTTCTCTCTTTGGGGGCCGGTGGTTTTTCTCCTGTTTTGGAGTTTCCACGTTAAATCTTGTGTTGTGTATTGTTCTTATTTCTTTACTATTATTGTTGGGCTGGGTGGTGGGAATTAGTGAGGCCGTAATTTCCCAACAATAATGACACCACTTGGGTTTAATATCTAATGCTTAAGTTTGTTATTATTGATATATGGTTAAACCAAAAAGACACGAGATCAATGGCTGTTGGTTTGTTATTGGTTAACAACAAGGTCAATGCTCCGTCACAATTTTTTGTTAACTTATTTAAAAACAAGAGCATTACTTGTTAACATTTAGAAGTATAATACTCCGTACTACCTTTATTTTCAGGTAATTGTAATTTAAGGACTTCTTGATTAAGTTTTAATTAAAGGTAACCCACATTTGGATTTACATTACTCCATAGTCCATACAACATAATTGATCATGTTATGGTTTTTGTAAGAAGGAAAAATAAAGAACACTAATTGTTAGTAACTAGTTGTGGAGCCCTCGCTTCGCGCCGGGGGCTTCGTTTTGAATGCGAGTTAAAAAAAAAAAGTCTTGATCTATTTTGTAAAAAAAAATGTTTTTCGACATCTTTTGGTAACATTGAAGGGTTGTTCCTTTTATGAAAGTTGTCTCCTTATAGTTGAGGAAGAAACGGAAAAAAAAAAGAAAAAGTTAGTTGATTTTTTTGGTAAAAAAGAATTTTTTTCGACATCTTTTGGTAACATTGAAGGGTTGGTTCTTCTATGAGAGTTGCTTCTTTTATCGTTGGAGACAAAAAAAAAAAAAAAGTGAAATGATAAAAATACCCCTGATTACTATTGATGAATAGTGGTACAGGTTTTGTCTATTAGATATATAGATAATTATTTATTGTATTATTACATTTATTTATTTATACATAAAATATGTTAAGATATAGGAGAGAATCTTTTTGCTTTTGGTTCGATGAACTATAAAACCACTTCAACGATCACATTCACTTATTCACCATGATAAACTTTCAAGAAACAGATGCAAAAAAAGAAAATATAATTGTTGCCCCTATAAAGTATTCTACTTAATAGTTTATACAAACTATGAGCAATCGTAAACAAAATACAACATAAACAACACTCCAAAAATGACAAATATAACACTAACTATAATCCAAAGAAAAAAGAGAGGCCATAACATGAGCCACCATGATAAAACAAAAGAAGATGCAACAATTATGGAAAGCGTAGTTGAATTTTCTTTCCCTTTTATGGTTTAATACTCCCTTCTTAACTCAACTTGCATCTACTCCAATTTTTCCAATTGCAACAACACGCCCAAATTCATCGTTTGATATCGACTTTTCTTGTTTATGGTTATTCTTTAATTTGTGTTTAAAGAGGATGGTAAGGCACATAACCCATCACATTACTCACATTACTAACAACTTCATTGCACTTTGTTAAAAGGCTTAACATTTGTTGTGATATATCCACTTTTGGAGGCCCAATATTCGGTCTTTGCAAGTTATGAACAAAGTTCCCGGGGGGTGGTCTAAGAGGCGGTGTTGGTGTCGGTTTTGCCATTTCACTGTAATTTAAAGACCTTGGCGGTGGTGGTGGTAGTAGTGGTGGTTGTGCTAGTGGTGTACCAGAGTGCATAGAATTTGGTGGTGGTTGTGGTCTAGTATTAAATTGAGAAGTTGAACTAGCAACCAAACTAGAGTTAGGGAGTGGAAGAACACCCTTTTGAAAATTCTTACTATTAATATCCATTGTTGCATGAGAAGTAGTAGTAGAAGAAAAAGAAGACGCAGCACCATTCTTGTTCTCCATTTGACTTTCTTCACCACCCAACATGAATTTTACCCGTCCCTTGCCGCCATTACCTGCCGAGTCATCACCGCCTGATTTCTTTAAAATTGATTTCAGCTGCACAGGTGAAGCCGGAACAATAGGCAGCAGCCTGTCCTCCATGGTCTCTTGATTGTCTTCTTTCGGGATTTTAACAGCTGGATCAGGCTCAGTAGACCCCGCATTGCCAACATCCTTAAGGCTGCACTTTACACCTGTGTTTCCAAACAAGTTGCTACTTCCAATCACAAACCTGTATGCTGCCTGAGCACTGCTTTTGTTATGATAAACCACCCGACAAGTGAACGTTTTCCAAAATACCCGAGTAGCTGAATGATCCATGGGTCCAAAACGTGCGAATCTTGCCTTCAGTTCATTATGTGACGGAAGAGATCCACCTTGCGGGAACTTTATCATTAGCATAGTAGGTTGCCTATCTGGCACTCGGTTCTCTGTTTTCTTGTCAAGAACATGTCCCGATTTCTTCACTGTAGTAACAACTTGTTTGACGTCCCGTGCATGAGGTTCATCAGTTCTCTTAATTAACTTCTTCTCTTTGGTTAAATTTTTGATATCAACTTTTTTCTTCTTTCGTGCAGCCATCTCTTCCTGTCGGTCAGATGGACCCCGCTTACGCCCCCCTTTAGTTGGATCATCTGGTCTCCCTGGTAGTTTTACAGGTTTTATTGCTAACCCATTGTCAGATGATTTACCAGAATGAGTATCGTTTCCTTCATCGTCTGCTGGCGGGGATACATTTAAACTTTTCTGAAACACAAGTGATCTGAATTTTAAGAAAACCCGCCTTGTCTTAATGACCTTTCCTCTCTTGATAGCTTGCAAAGGATCACGAGCGAGTGTAAACAAATCCCCGAGTACACGTGGAAGCTCAGTTTCGGAACTGCTTACTCCAGTCATCTCTTTTGTTGCAGGAGTATTCGAAGAGGACGAATCTATGGGCTTATTATCAGCTGTCTGAGCAGATTCAGGCAGTTTTTTAGCTGAAACTTTTTCTTTATCCTCCAAAGGAACCATAGATTTACCAACGGGTATCAACTGTTCTTTCAATTTCTTCTTTTTCCTAACAGGCGATACAGGTTTCCCAGATCCCACCTCTCCAATGGGACGTTTAGAGACCTTCATTTTCTTTGGTCCGTTATTTGGTCTTTCAGAACCAACAGTTTTATGGGGTTCAGAATTAGGGATGTTGTTTTGGGAAGAAGCCTTTTTTTCATCTATTAACTCAGTACTTGTACTTCTGTCCTCCATTTGTGACATAATCTTCTTGTCATCATCATCATCAACCTTGTTATTGACTGTTGGAATACCGGGGTCTCCAAATTCCAAGACAACAGGCGTGTTTTCGGTACTAGCACCTGTTCCAGTTGAATCTTTTGAAGGTAAATCATCTTCGGTTGAGGAGACTCTCTTTTGTAAAACATAGTCACCAGCAATAAATGGCCCACCATCTTCAACGTGACCAGGCTTTGGAGAGAGTTTTGCTTTGCCTTTCTCCTTTTGGCGAATTACTTGTTTAGATTCATCTCTCCTTTTAAGAATATACTTATCTTTCTTAGCATTTTCCTTCGGCTTATTAGGTTTTGCAGAACTCTTTCCTTTACCCGAAGTGTCAGCAAATACCTGCCTCCCACTCAATGGAGCTGTTAAATTAAGAATATCAGCTATGTAAGGCAAATAAACTGAACCACGGGAGATGTTTGATAGATAATGATCAAAATCAATCAAGTGAAAGATATACATCTACTTTGTCTAAGAGTATATATGAAAGGCAAAACACGTAATATAAACTACCATCTGGTTCTGTATTGAAATTTGTAATCAGTACTACACGTCATCGTCACTTAATAATAGGCCACTAATTTAGCACCTAGGTGCTAAGTATACCTCTGTAAATAATACCAAAACTTAAAAAAAAACACCTACCAATTATATGATATTATAAAAAAACACAAAATGCATTGAGTATAGGCTTAACCAATGGCATCAAACTTCATATGAGGTACCTGACCAAAAACCTTCAAACTTATTTGTCATAATGTATGAAAGGCTATATATAACTCTACTTTAGTTTTCAAATCTCAGAAAGCCTATATATACAATTAATATAATAAGTTCACCAAACTTTGTTGACAACTTAGAAAAACGACCTGCTGGTGCTGGTAGATGTTAAGCATTGTGAGAAGGTGCAATGACATAACTACGAATGTTATGAATACGTTGAGCTACATGCCCTACCATCCTCTTTAAAAATAAAAATCAAGATAAAGCTGCCCGGACCGTCCATATATTTGTCTAAAAAATCACAATCAATCCTTAAGTTCATGAAATGTCACAAGTAATCCATGTATTCAATATTTTCGTTCACTGGTAGTCACTTGTTAAATTTAGTTAGTTTTCTCGGTTAAATCTTGTAAAATGACCAACATAACCTCTTATTCCTACTAGATAATCCAATCTCAATGGCATCAACAACATTTACAAAACCAACAGGGCCACCACATCACGTGATGTCTTCTTCAACAAACATAATGTGATGCGTCAACAAAAAACTTTTAGAAGATACAAAGACAGCAACAAATCTGGACTCATTGCCATTGCCATTGCCAGACTTCACAACAACGGCCATAATCACCCCCAAGGTTGCAAAAATTGCTCCCGAAGAGTACTCAGTCGGAAATTTTTTACAGAGAACTCTGAAACTCTGGATGTTGACCAAGTTTGACTTTGCCCGAGTTTTGACGGATTTTTGACCGATCAAAACTCGGGATTACTCGGCCAAAATTCAGGATTACTCAGAATGCTGTTGCTTTTGTTGTTGAAGAAAACAATCATCATTTATCACGATAATAATATAGTATCAAGTTAAAAATAGATGAATAAAAAGGGTAAGTTTAATAGACCAAAATGCCCTCACATGCTAAGCATGTGACCAAACTTAGCGGGCAAAACCAAGAGATGACTTGTGAGCGAAAATGGGACATTTCGTGAACTTAAGGACAGATTGAGATCTTTTGGACAAACATAGATATTATTTGAGCAATTTACTTAAAAATCAATCATCCATTTCATGACATTGAAAGATTTTAATTTTCTTACTGAGCTGTCAAATTTAAAGCGGGAAATTAAACAATCATCCAGAACATACTACAAGCCCTTTGTTGTGAGACAGAGCATCTTTAACAAGAAAGAAAGTACGATACACATAATAACAGGAGAAGCTATAAACCAAACAACAAATACCATCTAATCAATATACCCGTGTCAGTCTTCACATTTCAGATCAGAAAAGCATATAATATTTATTAAACTGACAGTAATCATCAGCCAGTTGCGATATAGTGAGAATAGATCAAGTAAAAGAGAAATAAAAACACAAAATAAAAACGTATAATAAATTTATCAAAAAAATCAATACCTTTGGACGGCGTTTTCCTAACCGATTCTGGAATAGACCCAGGTGATGAGTGATCAGGATCCTGCCCAAATGCCTGTGCATATGTATCATCAAATTCCTCATACACAGCCCTTCTGTAAGAAACGACATTAGCCTTGTTCTTTATAAAATCAATACGATCAGGCTCAGCGCCTGTAGGTTCCAAAGCCAGCTGCCTCACAAAATCAAGAGCTAAAGTGGGCTGAAAACTGTCCCTAGCTTTCCTAATCGCATCAATTGAGTACACAACTTCAGGTTCATAATCTGCAACATCGACAGCAAAGTACCCTTCCACATCAGTCGGCCTAAAATTCTGCTTACTCCTACACATACAAGACAAACCGAGCGCACTCCTCCTACTCACCTCATCCACTGCTTCTTCCACTGCCCTAACAAAAGTTTTTGAGCTAGTCTGACGAGACTTCTCTGCAAAATTAGCATCAAATGGTATAAGCTCTGAAGGATCAAACCACCCGTAACTACTATCCCCAAAAAATGCAACCAACAAAAGACCGTCCCTTTTCGATCTCCGAACCGAAGGATTCGCGAATTCTTCACTGAAGATATGACCAGGCCACCAAGGATGAGATTTCACTTTCCCCCAAACCATATCCTCTACTTCAAATCCATGAACAGGCGACACCTCATTCGACGACCTCGGTGATCCATCCTCAACAACCACACTTCCATTTCCAGCAACCTCATCAAACATCGAATCATACACAGTCACCATCCTGGTTTCCTTCGATTTCAATTCCGCTTTCCTTTTCCCTTTCTCCTCACTATCATTTTTCCTATTTCTAACCACCTTTAACTTTTTCAAACCCTCAGCTTTCCTATTAGTTGCATCACTACCATTTCCTTCAACCAAAGCACTATCATTTTTTACATCGGTACCGCCTACAGTTCCAACATCCGGTAAAGCTGTTGAATTATCTGATGGACTAATTGAATGTACAGATTCAGAATCTAGTTTAGCTTCTGAGCTACTAGCATCAACAAAAGGTTCTGATTGTGCGCTAGGGTTTGTTCTATCTGATTCTAAATCAAAATCGCTGTCCATAATTGCGCGGACAATAAACGAGCCCTAGAAAATGAAATTGATAGATGATGTATATACAAATTGAATTCATAGAAACATACCTTACAACACCGATGTGTATGTATGGAAACCCTAGAGAGGGATTATTATTAGTTTCGGCTACTGAAAGTGGTATTACGTTAATACGGATAATAGTACTTTATTTATTTATTATTTTATTATTTTATTATTTATGTGAATGTAAAGTTACACTTTTGGCCCTTTAACTTATGCTCAATATTCGGCTTTATCCATCAAATCTATTTATTTCCTTATTTAATGTGAATCATGTAAAATCATGAGAAATGTTACGGATTTCATGTGATCAGTGATCCGTCCTCAACAACCAAACATCAAATTCACACATAACACTAGCCGACTAAAGAGTTTCGAGCTTGAATCGACTCGACTCAATATTTTCACGCTTGACTCGAAATTTATTAAAAAGTACAGTAAAACTCTTAATATATTTATATAAATGGAGGATATATGCTCGGGAGACTCTCGAGTCGAGGTTATTAATACTTGAGCTCGACTCAAACTTTTACTCTAGTAGCTCGAGTTCGACTCGACTTGTACCGAGTCGATTTCGATTAATGTTGGAGTCTATCTCGAGCAGATCAACTTTTCTTGGATTGCGATACCGCAAAATTAATCTGGCATCCCATTCGAACTTGGATGCAAGTTTCATGGTCGAATTGCACTTCTGTAGTCAATTTGTTCGTTGGTTGGATTATTGAAGTGGATCGGAACTCAAAAAGGAACGTTTAGATTTTATTTTCGCTACAACAATATATTGGATTTGACTCTTAATTAAAAATGTTGTTTCCGTTTCAATGAGATTAGAAAATGTGACATTTTTGATAATATTAGGTTTTTTTCATCTGATGCCACAATGGTCCAAACCGCTAAAGTTGAACGAACCACCTTATGTGAGCAAGTGGCATGGTTAATAAGAACAACCATTGTTGTTGTTTCACCTTACATCCTATGATTGAGGTGAACATGGTCACAATGGGCCCCTCTAAAAATAGCAGTCTATACACTATATACAGGACCGTCTTATTAAATTTATAGGACCTTATTCAAATATAAAATATAGTTTCTTAGACCATTCCCACTCATGACACCTTTCTTCATATTAACACAGTGCCACATCAGCGCCACATCACCATTTCTTTTCTTCTCATCACTAAACCATCACAATTCACTCCCAACTATGACATACAATCACATGGACCCACTTTATTATTTTATTATTAAAGTTAATTTTAAGTTTGTTGGTAAACATTAAATAGATATATTTTTTTTTTTTTTTTTCATGAAGGCATTTATTCTCGTGAAACAAAATGCTAATTTACTACGAAGTGAGAGACGAAATGAGATTGGCAATGTATTGACAGCATGTTCCAATTAGTGTCTTTGGATTTGCAAGAGGATTGGCAAGTGAAAGACTAAGCATCGGAAATGCTCTTATAAACGTTAAGAGTTTCAAGATATAAACCGTGTTTTCAACCGAAGCAAATAAAAAATTTGTTTTACCGTTGTTAGTTATTTTTTCTTTTACAACAGATAAGAAAAACGAGTATATATATATTGGAGTTTTCAAAATTTTGGGCTCTTTTAAAATTTTGAGCCCTGATCGATTGCACATGTTCGCACATCCTCTAAAACACCCTTGTCTATACAACAACAACAACAACAACTCAATACCACATAAGTGGGGTATGAAGGAGGTAAGATGAATCCCCTATCCGAATGGACCTCCGGCCAATAAGTAGGTTTAAAAAGTGATAGCAAATTAGGTATGGCTCAAATGCTGGGCGCTTTCTTTGTTCATTCAGACTCCAACCTCTTGCAAATCCACACTAGATAAAAATGATAACCTTCAATAAAAGAATACAGTAAGTGTTACATTATGATCATACAGTCATAAAGATCGAAAAAGTAATAAGACAGCCTAATATGATGATTTAACACATGCAATTGTGCCAAAACAATTAGAAACGATATTAAGAAAATAAAAGAAATCGAACTATTCAAGAAAGCAAAAATAGTAGGAGTTCATCTGTATGTTAAGTGGAAGATTAAGAGATCATTCGCATGTTATAATCTCTTCCATTTATATAAACAGGGGTTTAGGTTTAACCCAAGATCAAGATATCAAATTTACTAATTCATTATCATAGAAAGTGGATTACTTGTAAGAACAAAAATGTTTAAATCAAGTATGCCAAATTGTCACATTCTCCCATTTCAAGTATGTTTCTATATTAGTTCTTGATTTATTTTGTGCTCATCACATAACATAAAGTCACTATCGCATACCACTATTGACAATATTGAAAGACTTTCTGAAATACCATGCAGGATAAAGTAAAACAACGATGAAGGAACTTTTACTCACCTGATCTACAGTTCCACATAACAAAGCTTCACTGTCACCAATAGTCTTTACATGAGCAGGCACCATCCTCAAAATGGTGAAACAGCTTAGCATCACGTATAACAATCTTCTTATTCATGATACTAGAAACAAGTTTCATATACTCATGACAGTCTCCACATATTTTCAAATTCTTGAATATTCTAATCGTTTTATTCGTCTTGTTCTCAATAAGGGAAAACGCAAGAGCCAATCTTTCACTATGATGTGAAAGAATTTCACGTTTTTCGTTAACAGAAACATTGTGAAGCACATAATCTGTGTTCGGCAAATAACCTACTGAAAAAACCATTTGCTCCAAATCTCTCAGCTTTTGATGGATTTCGAGTATCCTTTGGTGAGAAGTATCTTGAGACAAGAAAACGTGCGTTTGACCATCAGCTTCAACCCAACTGCACCCCGGTTCCTTTTTAATCCCCTGGCTCGACATTAATCCCCTAACTCGAGCCACATCATCCCACATCCCTTTAGATGCAAATATATTCGACAGCATTATATAATTAGAATTTACATCATGCTCCATTTGAAAAAGTTTCTCAGCAACCTTTTGACCAAGGTCAACGTTTCCATGAACTTTACAAGCTCCAAGAAGAGTCTCCCAGATCAAATTATTAGGGGTTATCTTCATTTGATCGATAAAGTTTTCAACTTGACTAAATTTTCCTGCCCTACCAAGAATATCAACCATACAAGCATAATGCTCGATGTTTGGAACAATTTTATAAACTTCAGTCATTGAGTAAAAGTACTTTTTCCCTAATTCTATCAACCCTAAATGACTACAAGCTGAAAGTATGCCAATGAATGTAACTTCATCAGGCAGTACACCTTTAATTAGCATACTCTCAAATGCCTTTAGAGATTTTTCTTCATAACCATGTTGCGCGTACTGATTTATAATTGTGTTCCACAACACTGTATCGTGTGATTCAACTGAATGAAATATCGTTTCAGCATCATCAATGCATCCACACTTTCCATAAATATCTACAAGTGCACTTGCAACAAATGGATCATCAACATGGCCATCTTTAAACGCAATAGAATGCAGTTGTCTACCATTTGTTAAGTTTGTAATCCCAGAACAACCTTTTAAACAGGCAGCAAGAGTGAACTCATTAGGTTTAACACCATCTTTGCGCATTTGATTGAAGTAGAAAATTGATTTCTCCCCTTGATCAGTCTGTGCACAACCAGAAATAATCGATGTCCAAGTGAAAAGATCTACTTTATTCATCTTACTAAAAATCTTCTCCGCATCTTCAATGCATTTTGACTTGACATACAAGTCAATTAAAGCTGTTCCCACATAACAATCATTATCAAGATTGTCTTTAATAATTTGAGCGTGCACTTGTTTCCCAAACTCACTATTTGATGAGCTAGTACATGAACGTAAAGTACTAATAAAAGTATACAAGTTGGGTTTAAAACCATTTACTAACATTTCGTGAAAAATTCTCGGTCCATCGCAACTTACGCTGTCATGGAATCCTGATAAAAGACCATTCCACGAAACTATATCACGATTACTCATTGTATTGAAGATTTTTAAACCATCATCAATATACTCATTCTTCATGTACATTGTGAGTAATGAATTATTGATTACAGTTTCATTTGCAAAACCATATTTAAGAACACAAGCATGTACACACTGAGAATAACGTACGTTGCCTAGATCTTTGGCGGCACTAAGAATACTTGTAAGTGTAAACTGGTTTGGTCTCAATCCTAAAGATAGCATTCTGAAAAATAGCTCGGCTGCTTTTTCTTCTCTACCTTGTTGTTCAAGACAACAGATTATCGTACTCCATGTTACAACATCAGGGGATTTTATCCTCTGAAACACTTTTAACGCGTCATCTGCACATCCACATTTAGAGTACATGTCGACAAGGCTACAAGTTACATATTCCTCATCTTCACAACCACTTAATATTGCCAAAGCGTGCACTATCTCGCCCACTTTTATGTTTTTAGAAATGGCACACCCTTTGATAATAGTGCACAACGTATACTTGTTATACTTCATTTCAGTTTCTTTCATTTTTAGAAATAATCGCAACACCTTTTGATCATCACCCGCAAGAGCAAAGCCATTTAACAAAGAATTCCAAGAAACCGCGTTCTGTTCAGGCAAGAAAAGGCACACCTTTTCTGCAAACTCTAACTCACCGCATTTCGCATACAGGTCAACAAGTGCCGAACCAACATGACCATCAGACAAGAACCCAAATTTAACAACCTCACCGTGTAACTGCTTACCAAACTCTACATTTAAACACACACAACAAGCTTTTAAAACCGTTGCGAAAGTGAACTCATTCGGTCTAATCCCTTCTTCATACATCTCACAAAACAACCGAATGCCTTCTGTACCAAACCCTTCACCTGAAAACCCACTAATAAGAGCTGTCCAAGACACAACATCTCTCTGAGGCATTTCATCTAACACCTGGCGTGCAATATTCAAACACCCACATTTCGCATAAAAGTTAATCAATGACACACACAAATGAGAATCTAACTCGATACCGCTTTCCTTAATCTGTTTATGAATCGCTTTACCTTCGTTAATTGACCGATTTTCAGCACAATCACGCAGTTTTCCAGAATACAATCTTAGCTTCTCTTTATCCCATTTTTTAGTAAGCTTTGTTCTTTTAATGGGTGCTTTTAATTCAACTGCAGGTGGGTTAAACTGTACAGAAGTGAGATATGAAGCAATAAATGGCTTCTTTATATACAATTGATGATGATGATGGCGGTTGCCGATTGATTGGACGTTAGAGAAAGTGCTATAGATTAAATTTTTAAGAGGAATTTGTGTGCGACGATGCATTTCTGAATGTGGTGATTGAGTGTGCAATTCCATTCAATTCAATTCAGTATGCTACATACAAGAATGAATTACAGACATTAAAATGGTGTTGTGTGTGAAGCTGCTGCGATAAGCCGCTGCCGCGCCAATTTTCTTAACTTATTTTCAGTTTCCAATTTTCAATTTTCAGACCCCACGTTTTGTGTTTTGAGCATCCGATGAACAAAATCTTTGAAGGGTGGTACATTTATATGAATTTTTCTTATTTTATTATTATTATTAATTATTAATTAATTATTATTAAAAAAATAATAAACATAGCCCTAACACATACCAAAAATAAGATAATTTTATATTTATAACTCACACTACCATGAATAATGTAACGACCCGACTTTTTCGACTTTTATTTATATTTATTACTTTTACGAAACTGCGTATTTGTGCGTACTGTGATAGATTATATTCTGGGTCATTAATTATGTTAATTACTTTCGTTAATGCCTTACAACGTGATATTAAGTGCTTAACATGATCCTTGAATGCATTTACGACCGTTAGTGTCACTTACCGTTTAAAACGAGCTACGTACTTGGTACACGTTAAACTTTGGTCATAATTGGAATATTATGACTACGTAAACATAATTGTTATTTATTTATGACAATTACCTAGCTTTATGGTTCCTTAATTATGCTTAGTGGTTACTAATGCTTACTAATTAGTTTTAATGGACCTAACACCTTAATGGACCTAGTTAATTAAAGGCCCAACCTACTTAACTTAATGGACTCACTTAATGGACTAGTTAGCCCATTACTACATGAGACAAGTCCATTAGACATTAAGACAAGTATTAAGCATGCTAGTGTACCATTACTTACATGTTTTAACATCTTTTGCCATGCCACCCAACATGTACAATCACCACCATGTACCACCATCCAATAGCAAGCAAATGGTCCCCTCCCCTTGCTCCCTTAAACAGTCGGCCACACCCCCACACACCACCATCACCATTTCATTTCAAACACTCTCATTTCATTTCAAAAACACACACTTCTTTTCTCTCAAATTCTCTCTAACTTTTCTCTCAACTTTTCTTGAAGAACTTGAAGGTTTTAATTCTTTTTCTCTTCTTTTTCTTCCTTCAAAATCGTAAATCATCATCATCATTATTTATTTTTGGATTTTGGTTTTTATAACTTCAATCCTCATGTTATCTTGCAACCTTTGATCACTTTTATGATAAAGAAGCAAGAACAAGGATCAAAGCTTTGTAGCTTTTGGTTCTACATGAACTTGTAACAAATTTAAGGATCAAACACTTTAAGATCCTTTTTATGTTCAAGTGTTGGAACTTTAAAGTTCATTTCATGGAGATTCAAGTTTGTGACTTGATATCTCTTTATGTATGAATCCAAACTTGAAACTATTTATTTTTAACTTTAAATTTGTCATTTATGTTTGTGGATTTCGATTTGTATAAGTTACTTGGTCAAAGATTACTTGTTAACTTTGATCTCATAAATCTTGTAACCAAAGTCTAACTTTGAAAGTTCAAGAACAAGAAAGTTTAAGCTTACTAGTTTATAACTTTCACTCATCTAAGATTGATCTAAGTTCCATAACTTATGGTCATCTAACTTGTTAAAACAATAGTTCATTAATTTGTGCTCACCTTACTTTACAAAATCTAAGTTTCATAACTTATGGTTGTGTAAAGTTGAAAGTCTAAGTGTTTTGACTTAGGGTTTCACTAAGAACATGAGATCTAGACTTTTTAGTCTGAGATCTTTAATATATAGTTAAGATCTAAGCTCTCTAGCTTAAGGTCTTGATTATTTAGTTTGATTCAAAGTTTATAGCTTAATAGAACTTGTGATTGTGTTGAAACTAGGAAATTGATGTAACTTTGGTTCATCATCTTTCTCAAACCCTTACATAAGTTGTATTTTGTTTCCTAGTCTTAACCTTGTGTGTTGATGGTTAAACCTTGGTCAAAGTGATGCAAACACATCAACGAGTTGTACACTTGAAGCTACAAGCATCAAGGATGAGAACCGTGATCAGCATCAAGCACCAAGAATCCCACCGGAGCACTTACTTTCTATTTTTCAGGGTCTGATCATACTTTCTGGGCTAGTGGAAAGTTTATTTTCAGTTAGTACGGTTCGAATAGATGACTTTTCATTTAGGCCTCGCCTAAATCCGATATACGGTTTAGGATTTATAGCCTTCCGAAAGTCACTACGCCCTTGTAACGTTGTGCTGAAATTTCTGACCTACTTGCACTTAAACCATCGCCACGGTCAAACGAAGACGAGTTTGGTTCTTAAAATTGATCAGCGATTAGAGGACTCATATACGGAGCCATGACCACTGGCCTCACGTCATTTCAGTTTGTATAGAGGTCGTAGCAGCTGAACGAAGTCAGCCTTTGTTTCGGTCTCTATTTTTGATTGAAAACTTACTTTACTTTTTACATATGATGTTAATGATGATGACACTTAAGACTTAAATTACGTATTTTTAAACCCGTTGGGACGATTTACTGACTTAGTAACTTTTAACTTAGGTTGACGACCTTCGGACCGACTTACTTACTTACTTACCTTGTATCGACTTTTACCGCGCATTCACTGTGAGTTATAACTATTTTTGGGACTGAGAATACATGCGCTTTTTATGTTTTACTTACTAGGCACGAGTACTTAAACTTTATGTATGTGTGGGTTATATAATGGCATAAACTTTCCCCTTAGCTCGGTAACGTTTAGTCATTGATTTTTGAACCGGTGAACGCGAATCTTAGATATGGATCCATAGGGTTTGATACCCCACTCGGGCTAGTCGTGCTAGCATTTAACGGGTGTTTAATTCTTTGTAAACTTACGCACTCGCCAAGTGTACTTTTAGGGGGTGATATTTACGTTAAGTTAGTTACCAAGTGCCCACGGTTAAGCATATACTTTTCATACTGTTTTGAATACGAAATCTCGTGGCCTACATTACATTACTGTTACAATTAAACTATAGCTCACCAACATTCGTGTTAACTTTTAAGCATGTTATTTCTCAGGTGCTTAGATGTTTGATGCTTCCGCTGTATTAGTCTCATTGTTAGACTTGCTGTGTAGACTCCCGCTGCTTTTGTTTAGAGATGTCTCTGCATGAAACATTTACTTTGCATTCACATTTTGAACAATGAAATTGTAATGACCTTTGAGTCTCGTACTTATGTTATTGCTTTCTATTCGTAGAAGCACACTATCGTTTGTAAAACAATTGGCGTCGGTAAAGACGTTACCCCTTTTTATGAATGCAAACTTCTTTTAAAACAGCATATAGTGTTTGACCCTGTAATGATCCTGTTGTTGATGATCCGTACACGTTAATTTTGTACGGGGCGTCACAAATAATATTAAAACCAAATTTATATAACAAAATTCGATATTAAAAAATTATTTTTTTACTTTATAATTGATTAAACATAGTTTATAAACTTATTTATTGTGACGACCCGGAAATTTTCAACCAAATTTAAACTTAATCTTTATATGGTTTCGACATGATAAGCAAAGTCTATTAAATTGAATTTCAAAATTTCTGAACTAGTTTATGAAATCATTTGACCTTTGACTACTCCCGACGATTCACGAACAAATAATTATGTATATATACATAAATATAAATATAAATGAATTAATAAAGTATACTTTAATCAATTAGAATTAAAAATATAGTTAGTACATTAATTGTTATTATAATTATTATTAGTATCATTAAAATTATAACATAAAAATTGTTACATGTAACTCGTTATATTATTATTGGTATTGTTATGATTATTATTATTGTTATTAACTATATTATCATATTAATATTAATATTTTTACTATTATTAATATCATTATTATTTTTATAGTTCGGCTCTATTTTTGAGTCAACAGCAAGCGTCGATTTATTGGCGTCTTGACTGCCGTTTAGAGCCTAAATTGAATTGCATGCAGGATTTAAAACCCATGAAAATTTGATTCTACCATTTTCATGGCGTCTCAATTTTATTTTTAATTTTATTTTACTTTTAAAAAAAAAGAATTTCCTACTTATTGGCCGGAGGTCCATTCGGAAGCAATCTCTTTATCCGTCGAATAGAAAGAGGGATGACTTTCTCTACTATTGAGAGTGTTTCACTCTGAGTGGAGAAATGACTTGTTTTTAATCTCGGATAGGGGAAGGATTGTCTACATCTCACCTCCCCCATACACCACTCATGTGGTATTGGGTTTTGTTGTTGTTGTTGTTGTATTATTTTTATAGTTATTATTAATAGAAAATAATACAATATATTATTATTGTTATTTATAATAAAATCATTATCATTCTATGATTACTAATAACATTATTATTTATTTTTATTATTAATATAATTATAATTGTTATTAATATTAATATAATTATTAATTATTAAATTATATAAACTAGAGAATCGTACAAATTGTTATATATATCTATCAAACTGTATTAGGATGTGCTTTCTGTCTGCAATCTAGTACAATTTGATTCCAATAAATTGCATAACAAACAAATTCAGTTACACTTCAACATCTACTTTATACTTTTTATTTCTTCGGCAAACGAATCTCTTGTCTACCACCTACAATAAATTGCAAGCCAATACACTGCTTCAAAGATTCGTTTGATTTTATAGAAATCGTTATGGCATTATTATTGTTACTCATTAAGATTGTATATATATATACATACAAGTAACTTGATCAATGATCACGCCCTCATTTCCTCTGGCTCACTACCCCCTCAATCACCCTTTAAATCACATGATCAAACTACCTGTGTTTTTAATCGAACGCCATCACCACACCCGTAACACCACTCGAGCAACTCGAACAAAACCCATCATCATAATCAACTTCAACCCACCTACGGAAATCTTATAATTCTGTTTTCGATTCAATATCAAAACCACCACCATTTTCTTGTCATTGCTTGACAAAACATCACCTTTGTTGCTACTTATTACTGCTGCGAAATTGTTTCTGAATATATCGTGAACACCCACCACCTATCTACAAACCTTCATCACCTTCACACCACCACCACCATGCATCTTCTCTTTTCTTCCTGCTTCTTTTTCAAACGCCATCTTCTATCAAAACCCACAACTTCATAGCCTACTGCTACACTGCTAACTCTGTTTCTTTTAACCGCCAATAAACACAAAAGAAAATTTTCCACGATCACTCCTGTTTGCAGAATTGTGAAGCTGCATATTTTTTTTATCTTTTCCAAACATTCTCAATAAGATGGATATAAATATTAAGGATGATATTAAAAGCATTATTAGGCAAGGATGAGTGCTCTTTCTTTTCTATATTGGCCGACACATACCAAGGTAAAAACCCCACTTGCCTATTTAAAGAAAAAGGAAACCTGATACTTGATTGATGGAGGGCCAGCGTTTTTTTTTTCTTTTCATTATTCTTATGTATTGGCTAGATGATCTTCACGTTACCAGCTCAAACAAGCCCACAAATTCCTTATATTGGGCTGCCACTTAAAGTGGGCTGCTACAGCCCATTTAACATAACATCAATCCTAAACAAACCACTAGTTACCTTGTTTTCTGTTTCAATTGAACACACATGAACCACAGCTGTACGTTTCTGATTAAATAAGGATGAATACATACAAAGAAGATGATTACAAAAGATGAATATGATGGAAAGTTGATAATCATGATGATGATGAATGCGTACAAAGAAGATGATTATGAATGACAAATACAATGGAGAGTAGTGATAACGATGACAATGATTCTGTAAATTATAACCGTTAATGATATATGATACGTGAACCAGAAAAGATAATCGTGGATGATGGTGGTTACAATAATGATAATCGATGATAATGTTGTTTGATGATAGAGGAAGAAGAAGATAGACGAGTTATAAGAATAAAAAGTAATATTAAAATAGAAAAACCATAAGCAGTTCAAGGGTTAGGGGTGTTGGTGGGTTAATGAGGGGTCTTGGGTTCGAACCCGGGCCAAGACAGTTTATTTTTAGCTCTTCCCATTTGAGGTAGTTACTTATTCATCTTATTATTATTTTTATTATTATTACTTATTGTTCTTATTAAGTAATTATTATTAACCTTAGTGATATGATTATTAATAGAATTATAATTATTATTACTATACTTATAAGCATTATAATCATTATATTCATTAGTATTAGTATAAGTATTATTTACATGATTATTATTATTTATTTTATCATTTTAGTATTATTACCATTTTTATGATTAAAATTATTATTATTATAAATATTATGAATATAATATAATTTATTATTATCTTCATAAATATTAGCATTAGTACCATTTTTAGTACTATTATTATTATTATTATTATTATTATTATTATTATTATTATTATTATTATTATTATTATTATTATTATCACTAACAAAAGTATTATTGATATGATTATCATTATTAGTATTGTTATTATTAAAAATTATTATCATTTTTTATAAAATTGTTATTTTGTTATCATTACAACTATATAATTATTATTATTATTATCATTGTTACTACTAAAATCATCATTATTATTATTACTATAATTCTTATTATAATTATTATAAGTAACGTTATTATTGATATTATCATTATAATCAAATACAACTATTATTAATATTATTATATATATAAAAATATACTTGTAAGCAATATTACATATAAGTATGAAATTAAATATATTAACAATCCTTATATAAATATTCACATATAACAAATTAGGTATTTTAAAATATATATAACTATATAAATCATAATCATTTTCAAACATATATACAAATTAAATATATAATATATAAAGCTATAGTATACGAAATGGTTCAATTACGATTACATGTATTAATATATACAAATAATATAGATTCGTGAATCCGAGGTCAACCTTGCATTGTTCAGTTTCGTCATATGTGTTTTTACTACAAAATACAATATTGTGAGTTCATTTGATTCCCTTTTACTCTTTACATTTTTGGGACTGAGAATACATGCGCTGTTTTTATAACTGTTTCCTAAATGCTTTTGAGATATATTTTTGAACTGAGAATACATGAACTGCTTCTATAAACGTTTGACGAAATAGACACAAATATTCAAAACTACATTCTATGATAGAATTATTTGGATTCAGAGGTTCGATTTCTATAAAGATTGTATTATCGACCGTCGGTGAGATGATTTCGTCATTGCACTACGCGTTAGCTACCAATATGGTTCGATTTAGTAGTTAGTAACGGTGAGACAATTTCGTCATTGCACTACGCGTTAGCTACCGTTTTAACTACCATCGGTGAGATGATTTCGTCATTGCACTACGCGTTAGCTACCGATGTATTGTATTGTATTGTATTATAGTCGACTTTGTAGTTGGTAACGGAGGGATGATTTTGCATTGCGTACGCATTAGCCCCCGTTTCAGCTACCCTCGGAGGGATGATTTTGCATTGCGTACGCATTAGCCCCCGTTGTAAGAATTATATTGTATTAACTACCACGGTGAGATGATTTTGTCATTGCACTACGCATTAGCTACCGTTGGTGAGTTGTTTGAAAGGTTCCGGTGTTCTTCATATGAATGATTTTACAGCAGGAATAGACCTGCACAGATTTTTTTCTAATTATGAGTATCTTGTGGTCTATTATATTATTGAAAATGATTGATTATGAAAAACTAATGAACTCACCAACCTTTTGGTTGACACTTTAAAGCATGTTTATTCTCAGGTATGAAAGAAATCTTCCGCTGTGCATTTGCTCATTTTAAAGATATTACTTGGAGTCATTCATGACATATTTCAAAAGACGTTGCATTCGAGTCGTTGAGTTCATCAAGATTATTATTAAGTCAATTATAGTTGGATATATTATGAAATGGTATGCATGCCGTCAACTTTCGATGTAAATAAAGTTTGTCTTTTGAAAACGAATGCAATGTTTGTAAAATGTATCATATAGAGGTCAAGTACCTCGTGATGTAACCAAATGTAATGTATTCGTCCAGATGGATTAGGACGGGTCATTAGAGTTGGTATCAGAGCGGTGGTCTTAGCGAACCAGGTCTTGCATTAGTGTGTCTAACTGATAGTTGTTTAGATGCATTAGTGGGTCTGGACTTCGACCGTGTCTGCATGTCAAAAGTTTTGCTTATCATTTCGTGTCAAAAATTACCTGTTTATCATTCTTAGGGAATCACTTGCTTATCATCTTAAGTCTAGACACGTCTTACTGCATTTAGTGCATCGATAATGTATAGACAAAATTCATATCTTAGAGTATCTGTTACTATAGACCTTTCCTGACAGCTTTCGTAGATTCCTCCGTAACTTATGGGATTTTAGTATTATATATGCATTTGTAAATTGTGTATTGCAGGGTACTAATCTACATCCTATAATCTTTTCATATCGAAAAATCCTTTGCTAAATTGTACGAAATGGAACTCGTCACTAGTTCAAGTTCTTCGGAACCCAACAGCTATTCCGACATGGATGTTCACCTAAGCTCCAAAAGCAGCGTCACCAGAATGAATCAACCAATTCATCTGATGGGTTCGTAGTCGACTTAGTCAATGAAGACGAGAAGAAGGCGATCCTTTCCACCAACCGAATTCACCACTTGACGGAGAACCCGAAGCACTTATCGGCGAACCAGTCCGAAACATCATTTTCACCCTCATTTCCCGAATACCTCACCATGATTATATTCTATCTAAAATTCTAAACCTTATTCATCAGCTCGTTCCGACCGACAATCATCCCGGTATAATAGAAGAAGTCAACGAACTTCGCGCTCGAGTAATCAATTTGGAAAATATGGTGCAAAATTTACCAGCTTCAGCAACATCAGTGGCACCAACAGTACCATCAGTAACAGCACCAGTACAATCAACATCACACACCTCAACATCTCATTATGTACCTCGAGCATAATCATCAATCTGCGAATCGTTCTACATCATTTATCTTCGTTCGACATGGCGATTATGTAATCTCTAATGTTTTAGAGATTATATATTCTTGATCTAACGGTAAATCAAATGAGTTTAATATCATATTGAATCATTAAATCCATGATTACATCTGAAGAAAATATATATGTATATATATTTTTTCATAAAGATTGTAATTAAAAATTCTTTCGTACAAACTGTTAATGGTGAAAATATTTTAACGGGTAGGTAATACCCGAGGAATATTTAGATTTCACATTAATAAGTACACTTTACATTCTTTCAAATCTAATTCAACAAGTCATTTACCATCCTACTTACAACCACTGATATACGTATCCGTTCACCGCAGAATAACCCTTTTCATTCAATTTCATATTTAAATTTTGATCTATCAGAATCCAACAAGTGGCATAATGAAGAAAACATTGGACAAAAATAAAATTTGTTAGAAACAAACAAATTAATCATGAGAAAATTTTGTTAAGAATTCACGCTAACAAAATCCTAGCTAACTGTTCCTAGCTAACTGTTAATTCCTTATTACATTTTAATTATCACAATTTATTTTATCGCAATTTAATTCTCGCAATTTTATTTATTGTCATTTAATTTCTGTTATTTATTTTACGCACTTTATTTATCGTCATTTAAATACTGTTATTTACGCATTTAAATATCGGGACACGTATACAAGGTTTTGACATATCATATCGACGCATCTATATATATTATTTGGAATATCCATAGACACTCTATATGCAGTAATGCTGGAGTTAGCTATACAGGGTTGAGGTTGATTCTACAATAATATATATACTTTGAGTTGTGATCGAGTCTGAGACATGTACACGGGTCACGATACGTATTAATTAATTCGAATATTATAAACTATATATGAATTATTGAATTAGTAACTGTGGACTGCTAACTGTAGACTAATGACATTGGACAATTAAAATGAATTAAAATATTGATTTTAATATATGAAACTAAACATTTCTTCAAGTTTGCCACTTGATTTCATCCTAAACCTCATTTGTATCTTGACGATTACTATCTGCGTTCAAACCTTTCATGATTCTTGAAAATACCTCAATCGAAAGAAAGAACCAACCGCACTTCGTCTACGGAAGAAAAGATTTATGCATAGAGTTATGCACCTGGAAACACTCGGAATCTGAGAAAATGTTTAATATGTATACGTGCTAGCTCCTTTGGCGTTGTTATTACCGAATATAACTTTGCAATCCCTTTCCAAAGTAGTCAAGTTTGTCACAGCTTCAGCAAATCAATTTTGACTTTTCATTCGAATAAACCCTATTATAAGTTTGTCTTTCGTCATCATTACCAGGGAATCTTTTATATCCCACCGCATTAGCAGTAAACTTACCAGCAACTTCATAGATCTTTGACTTTCCGAAAAATTATTATATTTGTTCATTAAAAATCCTATCATAGATTCATCCGCATCTTGTAATGAGAACTACCATACCAATTAACGGGAAACAGCAATCAGTACTTTGAAAAATCGTAGCATGCCTACATCAACAGTTATATGTATACATATAATGTCTATCTCCTAGACTTACGTACTTAAATTGTGAACTTATGAAAAGCACTCCAGTTTACGAATCAATACTCCAAATTCTGACAAAGCTGAATGAAGCAACAGAAACTATAGATAACTGTAACCAACCTTAATTGTCGGAAGTTGATGATAAAGAATAGTATGTTGGCAAAGCTCAGAAAAGTTAGAATTGGAAAATAGATTGAGCAAACCAAGAAAGAGGCTGTAGAAAAATCACAAAGAATAAATCTGCCTTCAAAGAATCCAAATGATTCAGTATCTACTGAAGTCATTAACGAATACCTTACTCCTGACTCTAAACTCTTGCGGACAAATTTTCTTCATCAACCTTCGATCTTAGAAATTCCAAAATATCGTCATAGATATCTTCAATATTTCTGAAGATATCTTCATAAATATTCCCGACCGATATTAACTATCTCTTCGCGCTATCTGTGTTATTTCATAAAGGAAACTGTTTTAGTTTCTATATTCTGTAAATCTTCGAATTTAAAATATGAATGATTTTGAAGTAGTGTTGGGAACTGAAGCGTGAGTTAGTATAATATAATGACACTTGATCAACGTGATTATATTATAGTAAGTCATGCTGAGTTTCTAATGGAACGTGATGATTCTCATATCCTAACGTCATCATGTACCATTCTACACAACTCTTACATTCTACCTAATCTCCAAACATATCTAGAACATATTTTCTTGATAGTTCTATCTTTTCTCTTGAATTCTGGTAATTTAACCAAATCAAGATCGTGCTATTACAATCTCTCTCTTAGAACATAAGTCATGTTCATTTGAAACTTCATACCTACGAATTCTGGACCATTATTCGCTTCACTTAAAGTCGGGAAGGGAAAAAAAGGAGGGAACTCTAAAATATAAAGAAAACGAAGCGGGTGGATTTATAGTGAAATATCAGACAGAGCAATCGTTACAGATTATCGCAATTAATCAAAGAGGATCTTAATTTCCTTAATTATCGATGAACCAAATCTTATCACGAAGATTTCCTTTAAAATCCCTTGAACTTCGGAAATCAATTCTATCTACGTCAAAAGATATGACAAATCTTCATTTACTCTCTTCACTCTTTTGTGATAGCTTCACTCGTACTCTTCACAAACCAAATCGTTTTATCTATATTAGTCAATAATGATAAAACTCTAGTTAACAACTCAGATTCGTCATGAAAAAAAAACATTTTTATTGTTAGCCATGACAACCCCACTCAAATTTCGGGACGAAATTTCTTTAACGGGTAGGTACTGTGACGACCCGGAAATTTTCAACCAAATTTAAACTTAATCTTTATATGGTTTCGACATGATAAGCAAAGTCTATTAAATTGAATTTCAAAATTTCTGAACTAGTTTATGAAATCATTTGACCTTTGACTACTCCCGACGATTCACGAACAAATAATTATGTATATAAATATAAATATAAATATAAATATAAATATAAATATAAATATAAATATAAATATAAATATAAATATAAATGAATTAATAAAGTATACTTTAATCAATTAGAATTAAAAATATAGTTAGTACATTAATTGTTATTATAATTATTATTAGTATCATTAAAATTATAACATAAAAATTGTTACATGTAACTCGTTATATTATTATTAGTATTGTTATGATTATTATTATTGTTATTAACTATATTATCATATTAATATTAATATTTTTACTATTATTAATATCATTATTATTTTTATAGTTATTATTAATAGAAAATAATACAATATATTATTATTGTTATTTATAATAAAATTATTATCATTCTATGATTACTAATAACATTATTATTTATTTTTATTATTAATATAATTATAATTGTTATTAATATTAATATAATTATTAATTATTAAATTATATAAACTAGAGAATCGTACAAATTGTTATATATATCTATCAAACTGTATTAGGATGTGCTTTCTGTCTGCAATCTAGTACAATTTGATTCCAATAAATTGCATAACAAACAAATTCAGTTACACTTCAACATCTACTTTATACTTTTTATTTCTTCTGCAAACGAATCTCTTGTCTACCACCTACACTAAATTGCAAGCCAATACACTGCTTTAAAGATTCGTTTGATTTTATAGAAATCGTTATGGCATTATTATTGTTACTTATTAAGACTGTATATATATATATATATATATATATACATACAAGTAACTTGATCAATGATCACGCCCTCATTTCCTCTGGCTCACTACCCCCTCAATCACCCTTTAAATCACATGATCAAACTACCTGTGTTTTTAATCAAACGCCATCACCACACCCGTAACACCACTCGAGCAACTCGAACAAAACCCATCATCATTATCAACTTCAACCCACCTACAAAAATCTTATAATTCTGTTTTCGATTCAATATCAAAACCACCACCATTTTCTTGTCATTGCTTGACAAAACATCACCTTTGTTGCTACTTATTACTGCTGTGAAATTGTTTCTGAATATATCGTGAACACCCACCACCTATCTACAAACCTTCATCACCTTCACACCACCACCACCACCACCACCATGCATCTTCTCTTTTCTTCCTGCTTCTTTTTCAAACGCCATCTTCTATCAAAACCCACAACTTCATAGCCTACTGCTACGCTGCTAACTCTGTTTCTTTTAACCGCCAATAAACACAAAAGAAAATTTTCCACGATCACTCCTGTTTGCAGAATTGTAAAGCTGCATATTTTTTTTTATCTTTTCCAAACGTTCTCAATAAGATGGATATAAATATTAAGGATGATATTAAAAGCATTATTAGGCAAGTATGAGTGCTCTTTCTTTTCTATATTGGTCGACACATACCAAGGTAAAAACCCCACTTGCCTATTTAAAGAAAAAGGAAACCTGATACTTGATTGATAGAGGGCCAGCATTTTTTTTTTCATTATTCTTACATATTGGCTAGATGATCTTCACGTTACCAGCTCAAACAAGCCCACAAATTCCTTATATTGGGCTGCCACTTAAAGTGGGCTGCTACAGCCCATTTAACATAACATCAATCCTAAACAAACCGCTAGTTACCTTGTTTTCTGTTTCAATCGAACAAACATGAACCACAGCTATATGTTTCTGATTAAATAAGGATGAATACATACAAAGAAGATGATTACGAAAGATGAATATGATGGAAAGTTGATAATCACGATGATGATGAATACGTACAAAGAAGATGATTATGAATGACAAATACAATGGAGAGTAGTGATAACGATGACAATGATTCTGTAAATTATAACCATTAATGATATATGATACGTGAACCAGAAAAGATAATCGTGGATGATGGTGGTTACAATAATGATAATCGATGATAATGTTGTTTGATGATAGAGGAAGAAGAAGATAGACGAGTTATAAGAATAAAAAGTAATATTAAAACATAAATACCATAAGCAGTTCAAGGGTTAGGGGTGTTGGTGGGTTAATGAGAGGTCTTGGGTTCGAACCCGAGCCAAGACAGTTTATTTTTAGCTCTTCCCATTTGAGGTAGTTACTTATTCAACTTATTATTATTATTATTATTATTATTACTTATTGTTCTTATTGAGTAATTATTATTAACCTTAGTGATATGATTATTAATAGAATTATAATTATTATTACTATACTTATAAGCATTATAATCATTATATTCATTAGTATTAGTATAAGTATTATTTACATAATAATTATTATTGATTTTATCATTTTAGTATTATTACCATTTTTATGATTAAAATTATTATTATTATAAATATTATGAAAATAATATAATTTATTATTATCTTCATAAATATTAGCATTAGTACCATTTTTAGTACTATTATTATTATTATTATTATTATCACTAACAAAAGTATTATTGATATAATTATCATTATTAGTATTGTTATTATTAAAAATTATTATCATTTTTTACAAAATTGTTATTTTGATATCATTACAACTATATAATAATAATTATTATTATCATTGTTATTACTAAAATCATTATTATTATTATTATTACTATGATTCTTATTATAATTATTATAAGTAACATTATTATTAATATTATCATTATAATCAAATACAACTATTATTAATATTATTATATATATAAAAATATACTTGTAAGTAATATTACATATAAGTATGAAATTAAATATATTAACAATCCTTATATATATAATCACATATAACAAATTAGGTATTTTAAAATATATATAACTATATAAATCATAATCATTTTCAAGCATATATACAAATTAAATATATAATATATAAAGTTATAGTATACGAAATGGTTCAATTACGATTACATGTATTAATATATACAAATGATATAGGTTCATGAATCCGAGGTCAACCCTGCATTGTTCAGTTTCGTCATATGTATTTTTACTACAAAATACAATATTGTGAGTTCATTTGATTCCTTTTTACTCTTTACATTTTTGGGACTGAGAATACATGCGCTGTTTTTATAACTGTTTCCTAAATGCTTTTGAGATATATTTTTGAACTGAGTTGGACACCCTATAGGATCTTTATAGAATAAGATCTAAATTGAATAGATCAAATCATTTCGTATACGGAATACCAATACGTATTGTTGGGGGAGAATGTTGGTTTATGTTTAACGATAATATTAATCTTAACCAACGATAACAAGTGTTTTGATGATGACATATGCACATAACCAAAAGTGATGGTAGACATCTTGACATAATATACAAGTTCACTAATTCACACTTACTCTAGGAAAAGACCGAACTAAATGAAGCTTAGAGTGAAAACATTAGGAAAAACAAACAGAGTGAAAACATTAGTGCCACACTGTTTGGGTCCACGGTTGACCGTAGGTAAGACCGTGGAAGTACTGTAATTTGGTTTATGAGAAACCAGGTACACGGTCGACTCCACGACTGACCGTGGATCGAACGCATTTCGTTACGTTAAGTTACGTCAACTTACGTTAAGTTACGTAAACTACGACAAGTTACGTAAACTTACTTCAAGTTACGTAAACTTACGTGAAGTTACGTAAGCTTATGTCAAGTTACGTAAACTTACGTCAAGTTACGTCAAGTTACATCAATGTCAAGTTACGTAAACTTACGTAAGTTACGTAAACTTACGTCAAGTTACGTCAAGTTACGTAAACTTACGTCAAGTTACGTCAAGTTACGTAAACTAACGTCAAGTTACATATAGTTACGTCAAATTACGTAAACTTATGTCAAGTTACGTAAACTTACGCCAAGTTACTTAAAGTTACGTAGACTTACGTAAACTTACGTAAAGTTACGTAAACTTACGTAAAGTTACGTCAAGTTACGTAAACTTATGTTAAGTTACGTAAACTTACGTCAAGTTACTTAAACCTATGTCAAAATACGTCAAGTTACGTAAAATTACATAAAGTTACGTAAAGTTACCTAAAGTTACGTAAACTTACGTCAAGTTACGTAAACCTACGTCAAGTTACTTAAAGTTACGTAAACTTACGTAAAGTTACGTACACTTACATAAAGTCACGTAAAGTTACGTAAATTTACGTAAAGTTACGTAAATTTACGTGAAGTTACGTCACGTTACGTAAACTTACGTAAAGTTACGTCAAGTTACCTAAACTTACGTCAAGTTACGTAAACTTACGTCAAGTTACGTAAACTTACGTAAAGTTACGTCAAGTTACGTAAAGTTACGTCAAGTTACGTAAAGTTACGTTAAGTTACGTAAAGTCACCTCAAGGTACGTAAACTTACGTAAAGTTATGTCAAGTTATGTAAACTTACGTAAAGTTACGTCAAGCTACGTCAAGCTACGTCGTCAAGTTACGTAAACATACATAAAGTTACGTCAAGTTATGTCAAGTTATGTAAACTTACGTCAAGTTACGTAAACTTATGTCAAGTTACGTAAACTTACGTCAAGTTACGTCAAGTTACTTAAACTTACGTAAACTTACGTCAAGTTGCCTCAAGTTACGTAAACTTACATCAAGTTACTTCAAGTTATGTAAACCTACGTAAAGTTACGTCAAGTTACTTAAACTTACGTAAACTTACTTAAAGTTATGTAAACTTACGTAAAGTTACGTCAAGTTACGTCAAGTTACGTAAACTTACGTTAAGTTACGTCAAGTTACATGAAGTTACGTCAAGCGAGCTATTAGTGGACATATAGAAAAAAGATCAAATCAAAACTTTTTAACTTGTATCTCCCATGCATGGCGCCATTTAATCAAGCATAGAATAGTGGGGTCGGGCCCGATCCATGCTTGTCAACAATAGGAAGGGATTTAAGGGTCAATTGAGTTTAACTCTCCGGTTCGGAGTACCGTGAATAACCCCTTACGAAATGAGGGTGGTTAAACGTGGACCCACCATCGACGGGTTTGCCGGTTAATGATGGCTCATGTTGTGTTATAGGATTTATGTTCATAGAACGTTATCTATAGATCAAGGGTAAGTCTAGTGATGTGCTTTGAGTCCGGTAGCGCGGGTGAAGTTGCGCTATAAGAGAGGCGCTACTGTTTAAGATACTAAGAATAGTATATGTGTGAAGGTTGAATGGATATGTAGATGCCCCCTTTGCTATGGATTGAGTCCTTGATTTATAGGGTAACCCTTTTTGTCTTCTCTTGCCACGTAATAAGGTTAGAGGGTCATAGCCTGCCAATAGTACCTTCTTGTGTAAGCTGGTCCGACAAAAGTAAAAAGTATTTTGTCGGACCTGATTCCTGTCTGCCATGTGCATTCTACCAGCTACAGCGGCGTCTGACACGCACGTGTATCTTTAGCGCCAGAACGGGAATTGTGCCAGGCCCATGACCTTGCGCCAATTTTGCTTTAGCGCGTTATATACGTGGCCTATATGGCGATGCCGTTTGATGCGCAACACGAGCTAATCAGGTATGTGTATCATTAAAAAACAAAAAGCAGGAGGGCTTAAAATGAAAAATAAAATGAGGTGAAAATTTAAAGGATCGGCCAAAACCGAAAAAGAGAAGTTAAAAGGGAGCATAATGAAAGTTTTTAAAAATAATATGGTTGAAAACTAAAAAGAGATGCCAAAGACTCGAGTAGATCATGTGAACACAATTTGCCCCTAACCACTACCACATTCTTCATTCTATTGTAGATATATGAAATTAATTATTTAAAAACATAGAAACTTTGAAAACATAGAAACTTAAAAGTCTTCTCAAAGAAAGAATGGTCCCCCGCAACAATAATATCCGAAAATCAATCTCAAAGCTTTAGTTGGATATCCAAACGTTTGAGTAGAAAGAAGCAAATCGAATGACATCAATGGTTAATCAATCAATCTTCTTATGTTGCGGATTCCCATAATCGTGTAGGTGTCGGTTAATTACCAAATGTTGTTTGAGGATGCCGTTTAATTCCTTTCTATTTCTAGCGAGGGTTGATTAAACGGGGCGTTTGGCCGGGTAGCTTTGTTGTCGCTCTGATCGTCACTGTTATCCCCTTTTCCCCGGCTTGTTCTTTCAAGTTCGTTTCTCCCTCGTTACAAATGGTTTGGTCTTTCCGGTTATCTTCACAATAAACATTACTTCCGTATAATTCGATTATCCATTGTATAGATATATAGGTACATGTAATCACACATTCCAATATTAATAATATTTTCTTGCTTTTCAAAAAAAAAAAAAAAAAAAATTTGTTTAAAAACATATTGTAAAAATTATGTTAAAAAAGGCAAAATTGGAAAAGACCATGTTAGACTAATTAAACGGTATCATGCATTTTTTTTTTTTTGGTAAGCGAGGAAACCCTTCTATGAACGAACACATTGGCTCCCCCATAGAAGGTAAAAGCTCGGGTAATCAAGCCTCCCGAGCGCGAGACCTGGAACCGGGTGAATTGCGCATTATGCGCACCCTCTAGTCACACTCCCTTTTTGAACAATTTGGCATAGCCAGGAATTGAACTCGGGTGGTGTGCTTCATTGGGTAACTCGGTGGCCACTCAGGCAAGCCTGAACGGTATCATGCATTTTTCTCTCATAAATAAAAATAAAACAGATAATTTAAAATAAAAAGTCAATTTTAAAGTCTGTTTTTGTTTTGCATAAGCTTCTTCTTCAGAAGCATCCTTTTGTATTTAAAAAAATTCAAGTTCTTTTAGCAACAATGCGTTCATTGTTTGTAGCTGTTGTTGTAGCTCTGAACATCCACCTGTCGATTTTCCACAGGTATTTGTTGATAACTAACTAAAAATAAAACTACGTACTTCAGTTACGAACATGATTGTCTATCAGTTGAAGAATGAGTAGAGCTACGAGATGAGACACATCAACAAAACACAAGTTACCTCTAGTTTAAAATATCTTGATTGATGTGCCGCAAGCTGACCGCGTACTAATGAACGTACTTTTGGATCTTAGAAATAATCTAAACTCTATCCTAAGGCGGAAATAAAAGAGCAAATCTTTAATCGAATAAACTTAACTTTTGGGATCGATTAAGTCAAACCTAGATGAGAATACTAAAATAAATCGACACCTTGGAGCTTATATTCGGTGGGTAAGTGGTTTGGGATGACAACAATTTTTACAATAAGGACTTAGGGTTGTATATGGTGTGTAACATGACAAAGTAACATTAACCTCGTATATATACTGTCTGCAGCGAAAGTCGATCGACTGATTCTGTCGGTCGGTCGACTATCCCATATAGTCGATCGATGATCAACTTACACCGACCTACACCAATCTATCGATGGTGTCCTCAGTCGATCGAGTGGTCCACTCAGTCGGTCGACTGTATGGTCAGTTTAACAATTAATTTTAAATTTTTAACATCCACGATTATTAACCAACATTGAATAGTCATCATACATTATTACAAGTCCGACATTACATGACTGAAATAAACGTATAAGATGAAATAGAACAAGAGATTACAAATATGCACTAACACGTACATAGTGGAGTTCCTGCATAATTAAAAAATTGTTAATATGGTCTCTTCGGCTCGATCATCAACTCCTAAAAAATTAAGAGAGAGACAAAAAGGCTATTAACTAATTCTTTTCGTTCTTGTTCTTTTCATAGAATAAGGTTACATATTATAATTATATTATAATCATAATTATAGTTATAGTTATAATAGTTATTATATTATATCATATCATATCATACTTATATATTGATTAATTGTGAAACACTATTCACAGTGCCAATTTATTTTTCTACAAAATCTTCTCTCTTCCTTTTATACAATTTTTTTTTCCCATACTTGTCTTTTGAGCTCGACAAACCCGCACCGAAGCGCGGGATGAACCCCCCTCGTTATACACTAATTGCCATTGCCTAAATAATTCACCATGACAATTAAGTAAATACTATATTCTTTTGGGGCATTTTACTAGTAAGATAAATAATGAATAATTATTAACTCCTTATATACTAAATGCGGTGGGAATGAATGTAGTCTTAGTTGTGGTGGGAATGAATGTAGTCTTAATTATAACGGATTGTAGTTTTAAGTTTGCGTTCACATTATAAACGGTCCATCAACTTCGATTATGTTTACACAACGACCCCTCAAGTTTACACTTTCTTAGGGGTTAAAAGTGTAAATATACAATTTTATTACAACATAAAAGAAACTAATTCCACCCGAATTTATAACGGACCCTATCTTCTCGCTCGGTGCGATTTAAATTTTTTCGAGACCACCGTTCAATTACGAAAAATTTTACGAACCCAACGGACTAACTATACGTGAAACGGAAATTTAAAAAAAAAACGCTAAACAAAACGACAACCCGTATCTTCCCGCTCGCCACGAGTTAAATTTTTTCGCCGGCAGCGTCAGACTCGAAATAATTTTATGAACAAAACGAAACTAACCACGTTCGAAACGGACACTTTTTAAAAAACGCTAAACACAACGACAACCCGTATCTTTCTGCTCGCCGCGAGTAAATTTTTTTCGATAGTACCATTACACTCGAAAAAATTTATTGAACAAAACAAAACTAACTACGTTCGAAACGGATACTTTTTAAAAAACGCTTAACACAACGACATCTAAAACGACGCTTAACACATGGACCGTGTTTCCCTCTGTAAATACACAACGCTACATTAAATATGAATACGCAGCCCGAAAGCCCCCGCCGTATCGCGCGGGCCGGACCGGACTAATTAATAGTAAACCTCTTGTACAATAGTTTTCTAATACGGAGTAATAATTTATGCAGTCCGACTTCCATGTTTGATTTTTTTTGTGTGGCAAAAAACGAAAACTATATAGATGGGATCTTCATCGAACAATGAAGATCCAAAACGAAACGTACAAAAACAAGAGACCGGATGGCTCGAAACTAGAAAACGTCACAAGTCGACATTCACTCCAATCGAGCCAAACATTGACTTCCAAAACCTAAATCAATAAAAGCTACCACTCAAAAAAATGCTAATTGAAAAAACAATTAAATTAACAACAATAAAGACAAAAAAACAAAAAATAACTGAAATTAAGACGGCTTTGTTACCACTCCTTTTGTCCGGTCCGATTGATAACTAGCATCATATTATACATATTTAATATTTATTACATATAGAGAATAGAGAATATACAAATACATACACTTTTGGTCAATCTATATCGAACATACACTTTTCGCTAATTTATATCGAACTTTAAACGTTTATGTATATTTATGTATATAAACATTTTTTAAGAAACGAATCAATTACTACATTTAGGCCAATCTTTGTCAAACTAGAATATTAGATATACTGATATACATTAACTAAGTAGTTCTCAAATTTGCAATACTAATATTTTAGACTTTCATAACTCTAATTTTGAAAACATTATAAAACATAATAAAAGAGATGAGGTTGTCTTGAACTTGCGGACATAGCTCAACGGTTCTACTCATGTACTTTGTGTCATGAGATAGGGAGATGTCATGGGTTCGATCCTTAGGGATGGCATGATTTTTTTTAAACCAATTGAACACCAATAATGGTGGTATATATTGACCCTATAGGGAGGTTTTAACGGATTCGTTCACGGACCCCTACTGTGACAACCCGGAAATTTCCAACCAAATTTAAACTTTAATCTTTATATGTTTCCGACACGATAAGCAATATTTGTTAAGTTAAATTTCAAGAATTTTAAACTATGTTCATACATTCATTCAACCTCGACCAAGTTTCAACGAGTCACGAACCATTAAACGAATATGATTATATATGTATATGTGTATATATATTATAACTTGAAACGTAAACAAAATATTAGATTAAATACTTTATATGATTGTATTTGTTTCAAAATGTTTATCAATGGAATTAGAAGATAAGATCAAATGATTGAATTATCAGATATATTGAATTATGATTACAAGTCTCTGTTGAAAGGCCCACGTTGATTTGAGAAATCTTTCTATTTTAACAATATTCGAAAAATGGTAAAGTGATTTATAAATAAGAACAAATTGTCAATCATTGAGAACTAGACAAAGAATAGTGGAAGATTGAATCTCATAAAGACTCGATTGATCTATTTAGTTTCAAACGTACAAAAACATTTTCAGTTTAAAAAGAACTTTATTATTAAAAAGTATATAACTTTTATAAATATCTAGAACCACTTTTGACAACTCATTACTTAACTAGTATGATAAAGATAACGATATTTATATTTATTTTATTAAATATATATAACGATTTAAATTAATATTATATATATTTATACGCGTATTATACGTACATAATTTTATACTTTTACTATACTTAAACTTTACCTTTACTTTATTTTTACTTTACTTTAACTTTAATAATTCACTTTAATAATTCATACTTTAATAATTCATACTTTAATAATTCATACTTTAATAATTCACTTTAATAATTCATACTTTAATAATTCACTTTAATAATTCAAAAATCTATTATAAATAGAATTTAATAGGTTTCATTATTTCATAGAAACTTGAAAATATTTTTCTCTAAACTCTCTCAATCGATTTACATATATATATATTTACTCCGTATTATTTCAAGATATTATTAGTATACATAAAATATTACGACGGAGTGCTGTCCGAGTGATTTCGAAATTGTTTTTCGAGTGGGATAGGATTAAGGAAATTATGGGTTATAGCTATGGAGGTGATTGAGTATGGTTCACGGGTATGCTCGTGAGGTCAATATAGTGTTTATCATTTCCGTTGCGTCTACGTACCTTTCCTGCAATATTGAATCTCAATATTGATATGTGAGTACTCATAATTTAACTTTTACATACTAATAGTGTATCCCTGACTAGTGCTCGAGTATTTAGGATTATGCATGCTTGTACTTTTGATATTGCCCTTAGATAGGTTAGGTTGAATCTTGAATTAGTTACACTTGCGGTTGAGATAAGGTATAAGATATGCATGTCCTTGGAAAGCTAGCGAAAAATTAAGAACTTTTCTTTTAGATATCGAATGGTTTCGATGAACGGATTAGAAGTCATAATCAATTGAATTTTCGATATTTTTATTAAAAATGATTATTATTATCGTCGTTCTAGTTTTATCTTATTATTATCATTATTATTATCTTTATCAATAAAAGGGATTTATCATTAAAATTTGTTATTTTTTTTATTATTACTATCGTTATTATTATTAAAGTTATAATTAGTATTATTATTATTATTATCCAATTATTATTATTATTATTATTATTATTATTATTATTATTATTATTGTTATTATTATTATTATTATTGGTATTATTATTATTATCATTATTTATATATATATCATTATTTAAAAATGGTTATTGTTATTGTTATCATTATTATTATTACTATATTATCATTAAGATAATTATTAGTATTATCGTTAATAATGTTATAGTAACTATCATTATTAATATTAGTGTAATTAAAACAAATATTTGTAACACCTAATTATTTTGATTACTATTATTATCATTATTATGAACACGATATAAAAGACGATTAAAAGCTATTAAACGAAACAATTAGGAAATAATGGGTAAGAGTATCATGATGAAATTAAAATATTATAAGATATTGATTTAGATAAAATTATCGTTCTTATTATTTTTATCATTACTATTATTATTAAAAGTATAGTTAGTATTAAAACTATCATTTTAACAAAAATTATCATTTTAATATAAATGTCATTGTTACTATAAAATATCATTATTATTATTATTTTAAATAGAATTATTATTTTAAAGATAATATTAAAAATTATCGTAAATATTAAAGTTATCATAATTAGAATTATCGTTTTATCATAATGTCATCTTAGTAATTATAAATATTGATATTTTTATAATAATAATTATTATTACAAAATAATACAACTTTTACTTACTATCATTATAGATATTATTTTATTAAATAAATATGTGATACAAACATATTTTACTACGTGTAATAACCTACTTTAATAATACCTATCATATTATCTTTATAATATTAAATGAACCCTATAAATTTTATTACTTAATATTTATAAAAGTATATTTTATTATATAAATTTAATATAAAATTTTATTTATTAATAAATAAATTATATTATTTACTCTAATAAATCTTTTAAAAATATTTAAAAATATAAAACGACGATATTTAAACTATATATTAATCATGTATAGATTTTTGGAAATTATTTTGAGTCAAATTTACTTTTGTTGACTTTTGCATATTAGTCTCGAGCATTAGGATTGTGGTACACTATGACTTGACCTAATTTGTTAGACAAATATTAACCAACACATAAATATATATAATTAATTTAGGTTCGTGAATCCGAGGCCAACCTTGCACTTGTTCAATGACGTTATATGTATTTTTACTACGAAATACAGTATGGTGCGTTTCATTTGCCTTTTTACCCTTTATATTTTTGGGACTGAGAATACATGCGCTTTTATAAATGTTTGACGAAATAGACACAAGTAATTGAAACTACATTCTATGGTTGAATTATCGAAATCGAATATGCCCCTTTTTATTAAAGTCTGGTAATCTAAGAATTAGGGAACAGACACCCTAATTGACGCGAATCCTAAAGATAGATCTATTGGGCCTAACAAACCCCATCCAAAGTACCGGATGCTTTAGTACTTCGAAATTTATATCATGTCCGAAGGAGGATCCCGGAATGATAGGGGATATTCTTATATGTATCTAGTTAATGTCGGTTACCAGGTGTTCACCATATGAATGATTATTTTTGTCTCTATGCATGGGACGTATATTTATGAGAACTGAAAATGAAATTCTTGTGGTCTATTAAAATGATGGAAATAAATGATTATGATAAACTAATGAACTCACCAACCTTTTGGTTGACACTTTAAAGCATGTTTATTCTCAGGTGTTAAAGAAATCTTCCGCTGTGCATTTGCTCATTTTAAAGATATTACTTGGAGTCTTTCATAGCATATTTCGAAGAACGTTTCATTCGAGTCATTGAATTCATCAAAGATTATTATTAAATCAATTTATAGTTGGATAGTGGATATTATGAAATGGTATGCATGCCTGTCAATTTTCGATGTAAAGAAAGATTGTCTTTTAAAAACGAATGCAATGTTTGTAAAATGTATCATATAGAGGTCAAATACCTCGCAATGTAATCAACTATTATGAATCGTTTATAATGTATATGAACGGGTCCTTTCAGTTGGTATCAGAGCGGTGGTCTTAGCGAACAAGGTCTGCATTAGTGTGTCTAACTGATAAGTCAATAGGATGCATTAGTGAGTCTGGACTTCGACCGTGTCTGCATGTCAAAAGTTTTGCTTATCATTTTGTGTCGAAAATTAACTACTTATCATCCTCAGGAAATTACCTGGTTATCATTTTTAGTCTAAGACACGTCTTGCTGCATTGATTGCATGAATAGTGTATAGACAAAAATTCATATCTTAGCATATCTGCTAAATCATATCTTATCGTATCTGTTACTTTAAACTTTGTCTGACATATCCCGCAAAGTCCTCCGTAGTCTACGAAATCTTTTGATCTCTATATATATATATATATATATATATATATATATATATATATATATATATATATATATATATATATATATATATATATATATATATATATATATATATATATATATATATATATATATATATATATATATATATATATATATATTCTATGTAATTAGAATACCATCCGTTAGCCAAAATCATTTCATATCGAAAAAAAAATCCTTTATCCAATCGTACGAAATGGAATTCGTCATCAGTTCAAGTCATTCAGATTCCGAAATGGAATCCCATTCAAGCTCCGAAAGCAGTGTAACCAGAATAGATCAACCAATCAGTCATCACCTATTCTGGATGAATTGGGGATGGGTCCGTAGCCTCCTCAATCATTGGAGACAAGAAGAATGTGATCCCTTCCATCCACCACATTACCCTCTTGACGAAGAACCTAAAGCACTTACCGGCGAACCTGTCCGAAATACCATGTTCTCGCTCATTTCCAGAGTATCTCGTCACGATTATATATTACATCAAATTTTAGATTTTATTTATCCGCTCGTCCGAACCGACAATCACCCCGGTGTAATAGAAGAAGTCAACGAGCTTCGCGCTCGGGTAGTGGCTTTGAAGAATATGGTGCAGAGATTACAAACACCAGCAGCAGCATCAGCAGCATAACCAGTACCACCATCATCAACGCCAACAATACCATTACCACCTCCAACCACAACCGCATCGTAAACCTCAACTTCACAATCTGTCCCACGAGCATCAACGTCATACGAACCATAGATACCAAGGAGTACCAACAACAATAACTGACGAAGTATTAATTCATAACTTCATTGGAGAAACATTCCGCGGCGATTATGTAATCTCTAAAGTCTTAGAGATTATCTAATCTAGCCCTAACCATAAATCAGTTAAGCGAACCAAAATGATAGAAGGAAGAGTAGAAACCCTGACAAAAATGGTGTGTGATTAACAAGCTAAACTTGCTTTACCAACAGCATCAACAGTACCGTCAGCGTTACCAGCATCGTCAGTACAGTCAACATCCGAATCAACAACACCGATAACATCACAAACTCCGTCAGTTCAAGAATCACTGTGGACATCATTACGAATCAATAACGTGTATATTGTATCAACGAGTTATGAAGAATTAACTCATTCCCTCTGAAGAAATTATATGTATATTTTATATATATATATATATATATATATATATATATATATATATATATATATATATATATATATATATATTGAAATAAATCTTTCCGTGCTAAGCTATTGTGTGTGAATCTTAACTACTCGGTTAATTCATATTACAAATATGCAATAATGTACGTCCTTCGGCCGCAACTTAACCAGCGTTAACTACAATCTCTGTCGCAATTCAACAAATTCCAATTCATAATAAATCAAGTATATATTTGATTTTACACTTTCATCATCAATGTACCCGAAACTTTTCAGATAACATCATTCGTACTTTGCGAAATTCACAAGAATTTCACGAACCGAACATCATACATCAACAAATAAAGAAGTATTAATTCATAATTTCAATGTCATTAAAGAAATACTGCGTAAAAGTTATGTACTTTTTAAAGCCTTTAGGGATTATTCAATTCTAGTTTCAACCGTAAATCAAATGATTTTAATTTAACATTAACTCATTAAATCTATGTTACATCTGAAGAAAATATACATATATATATTTTCATAAAGACTGTAATAAATTTTTTTTGTACAAAATATTAATTGTGAAATTTTTTTTTAACGGGTAGGTAATACCCGAGAGATATATAAATTCACAAATAATATGTTACATTCTTCGAATCTGATTCAGCAAATCATCCATTATACTCCCTACTTTCACAACAGTATACATTCTTTTATAGAAATCAAAACAACCATACTCATTCAAAATTTAATTACATATTCTGATTTTAAAATCTCAAAATTCAACTCGAGATATGACCAAAATCATCACTCTTAGATCCTTACATCTTTCACAAGCTATATTTTGACTTCAAAACTGTGTTAGAACATCAAATGTATATTAACGATTACAATCTGTGTTCAAACCCTTCGAAAATTTCTGAAGACACTTCGAATGATGAGCAATCGAGATGATGATCCAACCACATGTTACCCACAGTTATGTACCCGAAAAACTCTTGAAACCAAAGTAAAAGTTTAAACAACGTATCCGCGTCAGATTCTTTGGCATTTATTAGCAAAAATAACTTTGCGACTCCTATTCAAAGTAGCCAGTTTTGTCACAACTCCAGCAAGTCAACTTCGACTTTTCAGTCAGACTAACCTTATTATAACCTTGAGATATGCACCATCGTTACCAGGGAATCTTTTACATTCCACCACATTATTAGCAGATGTACCAACAACTTCATTACCCTTTGACTTTAGCCTCTCCAAAAAGTCATTATAATTATTTATTAAAACCCCATCATTTACTCATTCGCATATTGTAATGAGAATTGCCATACGAATCATTGGGAATTAGCAATCAGTATTTTGAAATCTCGCAGCATGTCTACGCCAACAGTTATATGTGTATAAATAACGTCTATCTTCTGGACTTAATTTGAATGTGAAGTTTCTGAAAAACACTCCAAACTACGAATTGGTTCTCCGAAAATGGAAAAAAAAATACTGATGAAGCAGCAAAAACTATAAACGACTTTAAACGGTAAAAGCTGGATGATAATGATGAAGTGTGCTGGCAAAGCGCAGAAAAAGAGAAGTTTTGGAACTGAAAAACGGATTGAGCAAAGTAGGAAGGAGGCTGTGGACAAATTACAAAGACTGAACCTGACTTCAAAGGATCCAAATAATTCAGTACCTGCTGAAGTCATTAACGAATACCTTGCTCCTGACTCTAAACCCCTGCGGACAATATTCTTCATCATCCTCTGATATTAGAAATTCTAAAATATCATCATATCTTTCATTATAAATATCCTCCATATTTCTGAAGATATTTTCTTAATTTTTCTTATTTGAAATCATTTACCTCTTCGCGCTATCTGTATTACATCATAAAAGAAACTATTTTAGTTTCTAAATTCTGAAACATTCAAGTTTAAAATAGGAATATTTTGAAGTAATGTTGGGAACTGATGCATGAATTAGTATAATATAATGACACTTGATCAACGTGATTATATTACAGTAAGTCATGCTGAGTTTCTAAATGGAACGTGATGATTCACAGATCATACCATCATCTTGTGCCATGTTATACGACTCTTGTATTCTATTTAACCTCTAAAATATCAAGAAAATATTTCTTGATGATTCGGCCTTTTCCAAGCTATTCTAGTAATTTGACAAGTCAAGATCGTGCCATCACAATTTCCTTCCTAGAACATTAACAATGTTCATTCTGAAATTCATATCTGTGAATTCTGGACCATTACAAGCGATGCTTAATCGCAAGAAGAAGAAACGAAAGGACAAAACTCCGAAATAGAAATTGGGGTATAAATTGCAGCAAATAAAAGAGAACATTAACTGTGAATGATAATGATTATAGAAGACAGAAGCAGAGACTTTGAAGTTGTAACACCCGTTTTTCAGTTACACGTTATTTCGAGCGTCATTCGAAATACGAGACATGTAAGTGTATATTTGGATCCCAAATAAAGTTGGAGTTGATGTTCTAAAACCTTACCATTGGATAGTAAATCTCATTACGTTTCCAACGATATTTGATTCGTCGAAAACGGAGTTACGGTTTGAAAGTTACGACCAAAACAAGTTCAGTTTCAGACTCAGTTAATTGGGACTCCGTCCAGACTTCAGGACGCCGTCCTAAAATGAAGGTTAGGACGCCGTCCAAGCTTTTTGGACGCCGTCCAAAGTGCCTGACAGGCCAGCAGCTGTATTTTAAAGGTTTTAAAAGAGGGTATTTGAGTCTTTTCACTTGGGGGTCGGTTTTGAGCCTCTAAAACTGATCCAACCTCTATCTTATCCTCATTTTCACCTCTTCCACCTTCTCACTAACACTCCAAACCCTAGAGAGAGAGGGAGAGTTTTAGAGAGGAAAGCTCCATTGAAGAATAAGGATGTTGATTTCGGGTTAAGGTGCAAGAGTTAATGTTGTTCACCTCGTTCACGGCTACGTGGTGGTAGTGTTGGTAAGCTCTAAATCCGAATTTCTTTGTTAAGATTATTGTTTAAGTTAAAGTTTGTGCTAGTTAGAGTTATAACCCATTTATTGTGAAGTTTGGGGGTTTTTGGGGAAGATTCATGTATGTAAACCCGAATTGGTGACTTAGGGTTTCAATTGATGGAATTGTTAGTTTGGACCTTGCATGTGTTAGTTAAACCTTAGAACACTTGTGTTGACTTGATTTTTTGGGTGTAAACCCTAATCTAGGTCAAAATGGGTCGAATGGGTATTTTGGGTTAAGTAAGCTTGATTCGGTGTCAAACTAAGTTATGGGTCAAGATTTGATGAACCAAGTATATAAATGTTTGATTCAAGTGTTAAATGGTATTTTGGAAAGTTAGTCACTAACCATTAGTGATTAAAGATGTTTTTGGGACTTATGTCAAAATGGGCGGTTTGTGGTGATAGGTGTAAACCCTTGGTTAAGGGTGTTGAAGTCGAATTCTCTCATAGAGAATGTATGTTGAATGTTTATATATCTATATGCGTATTATAGGTAAAAGGTTTGCTCGGTTGCTTTTGGAGGCGATTTACGTTTGTAACTTGTGCGGGCAATTCGAGGTGAGTGGAATAATTATATGCGTATGTATATAATGTATCTATTTGTTGTAGCGTGAAAGGTGTAGTGTCGAGGTGTTAAGACACCACGTTTCACGTGAAGAGTGTAGCATCGAGGTGTTAAGATGCCACTCGGGTGTAGCATCGAGGTGTTAAGATGCCACCTAGGAGTGTAGTGTCGAGGTGTTAAGACACCACTCCGTAAAATAATGAGTGTTGCATCGAGGTGTTAAGATGCCACTCGGGGTGATGTGCCGAGGTGTTAAGGTGCCACCCTAGGGGTTAGTGGTGCGAGGTGCTAAGTGCCCTAACGGATGTTATGAACACCGATGGCGTTTTCGCGAGCGCCGTTCCCTTGTACTATTGGTCGACCATGGTTATTTGTGTTGTAGCGTAAGCATATTATATTTGTTCATATTATATATGCTTTTGTTATGCTAGCTTGATTATTGGAGGTTATAGCTTGTAATTGTGATGATAAGCTAATTGTGTTGCTAGCATGTATGCGGTATGTGAGTAAGTGTTTGCAAGTAGGTATATTATATATGTATGTGTATAATTATTGCATTCACTAAGCTTTATGCTTACCCCTCTCGTTGTTTACCTTTTTACAGGTATTGTGTTATTGATGCTAGCTAGTTGTTAGACTAGACGTGCAGGAGCGGTTGGGCTTGAAGGGGTAGCTTTTGGTTATATGGACGCGGATTGGGGATTTGTTAGTCCCCGAGATTATGCTCTTGGTATTGGGTTGGGTTATAGAGTCCTAATCCGTCTAAAGAGATAAATGGGTCGAAATCGCTACATTAATTGTAAAACGGGTCATTGTGGGCTCGGTGTTGTAAAACTTGTTTTTATGGTGGCAATATCTTAGTTTTACTTAATATGTCATATTGTGAAAATGGTTTCGTTTAAAAGTGTCGGGAAGCGGGTTTTTCACTCGCGTGTAAATAAAAAACTGATCAGTCCACTTTAGTTCATTTGGACGCCGTCCAGAATCATGGGACGCCGTCCTGGTCTTCATCTCTGGACGCCGTCCAGATTATGGGACGCCGTCCAGATACGCTGTATGATAATTTTTTTTTTTTTAGGCGTGTTTTTGATAAAACTATGTCGGGTTGTTACAAGTGGTATCAGAGCATAGTCTAAGGGAATTAGGTGACCTTGGAATAGGTGCCTAGTCTTAGACTTATTGGCCGTTGTGCGTTATATGCGGGACTTGTAGGAATACGGGTCGGATTAAGATTTGTTAGTGCCTTAGAGTAGGTGACTAACTAGGACTAGTGCTTGTCCAAAGTGCTTGTCCAATATTGTTAGTGTCTTAGATTGCTAGTTCCTAAGGTAAGTAGGCGAACTTGGATGTTGTTTTAGTGATAGTCACCTAGGTTGTAGGTTGACTTGTCGTTGTGGTGTACTTGTGTACGTTTATTACTATTGTATATTGGTGTATATATATATACAGGTATCTAATTGGTGCGTTGTCTTAGAGATGAATCTATTGGAGAGATTCAAAGGTTTGGCGGTTTTGAGTGATCAAGTTCACGGTAAGGACTTTGGTCATTCGGGTACTAGGAGTTATCGCGTGTTATTTTATGTGAATGTTGCATCATTCCGGGTAAAGTACTTTGCGTGACCATGTGAAAATGGTAAGGTACGCATTTGTAATAGTGACCGATCACCATTATTACGAAAGTGTATCTTGACATCAAGCATGACATGACGAGTACCGAACGGAGGAAACGTGGCATGGTTGGGGTAGATTCGGGATAAATGAGGAATCTTTATTGGTTCCTAAGTGATAGTTGTCTCGGGTGATGTGCTTGTAGTCACATCGGGTTTGTTGCGAGTCGTGAAGTGTTACGATGGAATCGGTTAGTTAAGTGAGCGAGCTAACTCACGAGTTTGGTGCGTGCTTAGCCACCCTAAGTAGTGGGTGCATTATTGAGATTGTAATTGGTTTTAGTTACCCATCGTAACAAGGATGACCGATTTACGCTTGCGTGTGTGCGACGAGGACTTGAATTCCGTAATGGAATGCGACAAGTCTAATGATTGTAGTTTTGAGTTACACTCGGTAGAGTGTGTAGTTAGATAATCGTGTTAGGATTCTTGTTGTGAGTCGCCTTGGAATTGGCGAATCGAGGAGTCTTCGGGTCGTTAAACTCATGGGAGTGGGACCCGTGTAATGTTGATTGCGTTAGTGTGTTGTGGATTATAGGGCAACATTCCTAATGGAATATCCCTTGTAGTAGTGGTTTTATCGAGATGTAGAAGGGTGTAAGACTTGGTATCCCCAAGCATCTCCTTGTGTTAGATGAAGGGCCTCATTAGGCTATATCGTTTGGCCTTGTGGAAACTGCGGGTAGCGTGTGATCGCTAGGAACTTTCAATAAGACAATAAACCGTAAGGTTGTCGGGTAGGTATGACTTCGGGTCATTATTATAGAGAGATGGGTGACATCGGGTGTATGGAACCTAAAGATCGATTTTCTAAAATTCATTTGATTGTGGTGGGAGTCTGCATGACACTGCGTCAGGTGCCTTTTTATACCTGCTAGGGTAATGTTCAACTCCGGTAGTGGTGTGATCACTTTGTGCTTAGGGTGCCCGTAAGATACCCTTGGAAGCATCGGAGATTATAATAGTGATCGACGGGTGATGGTAATTCGACGTTTGCGAAAGTCGAAGTTTAAGAGCATTGTGATGAATACTTCTTATGAAGTGACGGGTGAGCGAATCTTGTTGCTCTTAAGTGATAGACGAGTAAAGATGACCGGTGAGCCGGTGACGGACTTAATGGTCGGTTAGTCCGAAGGGTTTTGATGAAGTGTTGATATTGTGGTGGACGCAATTATGGTGTCAGAATTGGTCACTCTTCTCCATGAGAGTGAGCAATTGTTGATAACGATTCGTCAAGTGGAAGGTCGGGTGATCTCGACTGAGAATCACGGCTAAGTAAGCGGCGTGACATATGCCTAGGCTTAGAGGCATATGTAAGACTTTGGTAGAGTTTGCTTTTCGAACGATTAAGGTAGTTAGTTGTGAATTGTGAGATGAAGGTGCGATTTCATCGCGTGTACGACATCTCAAGTGATTGTGCATGTCGGCTCTGAGAGCCTAAAGCGAATTTGCGGTGAATTGATGTTTATGACCAACGGTGAGAATGGTCAGGTGTGACGTGGAATTACAATTCCGCGGGATGTTATCATCTTGGCGGTGAGAATAGGGAGATAAATCCTAAGTGGGGGAGTTTTTACTGCTGCCCGAGGAAAACTCCAGTGCTGTTATGTATAGTGAAATGTCGGAGCGTACCGTGCTAAGCCTCAATAGGTATTCGGAGTTCCTGACGAGGAAGAGTGACGGGTTGCTAATGTCGACTCGAGATCGTGCTTTACGATTGTGAGTTACAACTCTGGAATGTTATGCGTGAAGATTGTGATGATGGGATCGAAGGAAGTGTAAGACTTCCTATGTAAGGTGGTCGTGTAGTACCAATGTGCGGTATGAGACCAAATGTGAAGTTTGAGATTCCGGAGTGAGAGAATGAAGTGTCGTTGCGAGTGCTCCCGTAGTGAAAAATCTGGGTTGTCATGAAACCCGGACAGTATAATTGAATGAGAACGAGTTCGATATCGTGGCGAATATCATATTTTCCCTATCGGGAAACGCAATCGTGAAGATTGTCAGTGGATTATTCCACTTTATGGACGAATGTGAGGCGGAGAGTGTCGATTTTGACTGTCTCACATCGAGACACGCAGATGTTGTATGTTTCCGAGAGTGTGCTCCCTAGTGATGCGACTGTTAGTTGCATTGAAATGTTGAGACCATCCTTAACGGACGGTCTAGGTAGGAAAGTTCACCCGACATGGTGAATATTTTTGTGAGTCGTGTGGCGAATTGCGGAAATTTTGTGATGATGATTCGCCATTGACGGGATTTTGGTATACGAATAGCTTCTATGCTAGTACTAGGAAGCCGTATTGTATGGTTCAGAGGAGAAACTCTATGACGATGTGTTGATGTTTCGTGTAATTCGTGGTGTATTATTGTCGTCCTGGATTAATCCAGTGACGTATAGTCGTGTGTGGATCGATCGGCGGGAAAGTGGTGCTTCTTAAGTGTTATTGCGGGGTTATTAAAATTTTTTCGTTGAAGGAATGATCCGGTGTAGAGCCGGAGGGAGTTTGGTTCTTAGCCTAAAGAATATTCAGGAATGATCGGTCGAGTAGTACGGTTATGAACCGAATGAGTACGAAATTTTAAGGAAGCATGAATCCTTCTCGATTTGGATTAATGTAAGACTTGGTTCGTGGCGTAGTGAATTTAGAAGATCGCATAGGGCGATATAGTTATGGATGACACTTGTTGCGTGTTGCAGCCGTGAGAACTTGAAGGAAAATGTGGTATTTTTCGTATTTCCTAAATGGAAATTCTGGACGTTGAGTGTATGAGATATCGTTTATTGCGGTAGTGCACGCTAGTGATTATTAGCGTGTGGTTAGATCTTCGGATTTGTAGAAGATGTTATGGATGTCGGGCTTGGTTGTGTTTCGTAAGATCGTGAGGCGTGACGACGATGTTTGTCGGCAAATTGTTCTACTCTTAGGACGATTGTGAAGTGTATGGTATGAGTTTGGATACTCGGCGTAGGAGCAACGGTTACAGTTGTTTCGACTCGTGGGTTGATTACCCAATATTGTGGTATTATGATGCGTTAGTGCACGAAGCGAGGATTCGGATGAGTTTACTACTTGTGTGACTCCGCTTTGGAAGCGGAAATGTTCGTGGGAGAAGTGCTTAACTTCTAGTGTTTGTGCGGATCACGAGGACGTGATCCAATTTAAGTGGGGGAGAGTTGTAACACCCGTTTTTCAGTTACACGTTATTTCGAGCGTCATTCGAAATACGAGGCATGTAAGTGTATATTTGGATCCCAAATAAAGTTGGAGTTGATGTTCTAAAACCTTACCATTGGATAGTAAATCTCATTACGTTTCCAACGATATTTGATTCGTCGAAAACAGAGTTACGGTTTGAAAGTTACGACCAAAACAAGTTCAGTTTCAGACTCAGTTAATTGGGACTCCGTCCAGACTTCAGGACGCCGTCCTGAAATGAATGTTAGGACGCCGTCCAAGCTTTTTGGACGCCGTCCAAAGTGCCTGACAGGCCAGCAGCTGTATTTTAAAGGTTTTAAAAGAGGGTATTTGAGTCTTTTCACTTGGGGGTCGGTTTTGAGCCTCTAAACCTGATCCAACCTCTATCTTATCCTCATTTTCACCTCTTCCACCTTCTCACTAACACTCCAAACCCTAGAGAGAGAGGGAGAGTTTTAGAGAGGAAAGCTCCATTGAAGAAGAAGAAGGATGTTGATTTCGGGTTAAGGTGCAAGAGTTAATGTTGTTCACCTCGTTCACGGCTACGTGGTGGTAGTGTTGGTAAGCTCTAAATCCGAATTTCTTTGTTAAGATTATTGTTTGAGTTAAAGTTTGTGCTAGTTAGAGTTATAACCCATTTATTGTGAAGTTTGGGGGTTTTTGGGGAAGATTCATGTATGTAAACCCGAATTGGTGACTTAGGGTTTCAATTGATGGAATTGTTAGTTTGGACCTTGCATGTGTTAGTTAAACCTTAGAACACTTGTGTTGACTTGATTTTTGGGTGTAAACCCTAATCTAGGTCAAAATGGGTCGAATGGGTATTTTGGGTCAAGTAAGCTTGATTCGGTGTCAAACTAAGTTATGGGTCAATATTTGATGAACCAAGTATATAAATGTTTGATTCAAGTGTTAAATGGTATTTTGGAAAGTTAGTCACTAGCCGTTAGTGATTAAAGATGTTTTTGGGACTTATGTCAAAATGGGCGGTTTGTGGTGATAGGTGTAAACCCTTGGTTAAGGGTGTTGAAGTCGAATTCTCTCGTAGAGAATGTATGTTGAATGTTTGTATATCTATATGCGTATTATAGGTAAAAGGTTTGCTCAGTTGCTTTTGGAGGCGATTTACGTTTGTAACTTGTGCGGGCAATTCGAGGTGAGTGGAATAATTATATGCGTATGTATATAATGTATCTATTTGTTGTAGCGTGAAAGGTGTAGTGTCGAGGTGTTAAGACACCACGTTTCACGTGAAGAGTGTAGCATCGAGGTGTTAAGATGCCACTCGGGTGTAGCATCGAGGTGTTAAGATGCCACCTAGGAGTGTAGTGTCGAGGTGTTAAGACACCACTCCGTAAAATAATGAGTGTTGCATCGAGGTGTTAAGATGCCACTCGGGGTGATGTGCCGAGGTGTTAAGGTGCCACCCTAGGGGTTAGTGGTGTGAGGTGCTAAGTGCCTTAACGGATGTTATGAACACCGATGGCATTTTCGCGAGCGCCGTTCCCTTGTACTATTGGTCGACCATGGTTATTTGTGTTGTAGCGTAAACATATTATATTTGTTCATATTATATATGCTTTTGTTATGCTAGCTTGATTATTGGAGGTTATAGCTTGTAATTGTGATGATAAGCTAATTGTGTTGCTAGCATGTATGCGGTATGTAAGTGTTTGCAAGTAGGTATATTATATATGTATGTGTATAATTATTGCATTCACTAAGCTTTATGCTTATCCCTCTCGTTGTTTACCTTTTTACAGGTATTGTGTTATTGATGCTAGCTAGTTGTTAGACTAGACGTGCAGGAGCGGTTGGGCTTGAAGGGGTAGCTTTTGGTTATATGGACGCGGATTGGGGATTTGGTAGTCCCCGAGATTATGCTCTTGGTATTGGGTTGGGTTATAGAGTCCTAATCCGTCTAAAGAGATAAATGGGTCAAAATCGCTACATTAATTGTAAAACGGGTCATTGTGGGCTCGGTGTTGTAAAACTTGTTTTTATGGTGGAAATATCTTAGTTTTACTTAATATGTCATATTGTGAAAATGGTTTCGTTTAAAAGTGTCGGGAAGCGGGTTTTCCACTCGCGTGTAAATAAAAAACTGATCAGTCCACTTTAGTTCATTTGGACGCCGTCCAGAATCATGGGACGCCGTCCTGGTCTTCATCTCTGGACGCCGTCCAGATTATGGGACGCCGTCCAGATACGCTGTATGATAAATTTTTTTTTTTTTTTTTAGGCGTGTTTTTGATAAAACGATGTCGGGTTGTTACAGAAATATAAGGGAACATATAAAGCCCAACGATAAACCAGAAATTATAAACCATATATATCGATGAATATAGCAATATAAAGATACGGGAGAACTAGAAACACTATAAACCCAAGAGTATAGTAGAAGTAAATAGATTCTTCTGGCGGTAGATGAAAAAGAAGAATGACCGATATGAAAGTTAGAAGTATATCGAGAATCAGAACTGGATGGAGCATATTGATGAATACTTTAAAATATGAGTTGAGGGGGAAAGAATAGAAGGTGATGAAACATGACTAGGAACTTAGAAATCAACAGATTTAACTCACAAAATGGCGAAATAAGTGAATCAAACCCTCTAGTGAATAGGTTAAGTTTTTTTTTTTTTGATTAATTTAGTCAGACCACAACTAAATCAAGTGTGATTAGATCAACACCTAGAGCTATTATTCACCACCTGGGTGATTTGGACTGAGAGAGAATCAGAGGAGCTCACTAGATCTGAGTGTGTGTAACAAATGAGAGGCTTAACCTAAAATGAAGAACATAAGACTTTATATACCCCTGCTGTTGACTCACCCATACGATTCATTCATCACACGTACGAGTTGGCTTCATCAGCTGTACGGGTGATCACTCACTCGTGTCTTCTCATTTAGGTTGTAATTGTGACTTAGATCAACATCAACCATGCGTATGAGCCTCTCAGCCGTACTAGTGAGGCTTCACTCGTACGTCTGACTAAGTCTAACATAGTCAAACATCTAAATCTTTTTCCTGCAGTTCCTGTAACCACATACAAACACGAATAGGATAATAACGAGCAATCATGGTGGCCTGTAAACTGTTGTACCTACAATGGACGTGGGTAGATGTCTAGGGACTTGCATAAAATGCATCAACAGAAGGTGTGAGTTGTAAGGAAACGAAGGAGGTGAATTTATAAGAAAATCTCTGACAGAACAATTAAAATGGACGATCGCATTTAAAGCGGATCCTAATTTCCTTGATTACCGGAGAGTCAAATCTTATTAAGAAGATTTTCTTCAAATCCCTTGAAATCTGGGAATCAATTATATCTACGTCAAATGATAAGATGAATCTACACTTACTCATTTCACTCTTCTATGTTAGCTTCATTCGTACTCTTCATATAAATGGATTGTTTATCCAAATTATTCGCTGATGATAAAACTCTAATTTTCAGCCCGTATGCATCATGAAAACATACTTATTATCATTCACGACCTTTCCACTCAAATTTCGGGACGAAATTTCTTTAACGGGTAGGTACTGAGACAACCCGGAAATTTCCAACCAAATTTAAACTTTAATCTTTATATATTTTCGACACGATAAGCAATATTTGTTAAGTTAAATTTCAAGAATTTTAAACTATGTTCATACATTCATTCAACCTCGACCAAGTTCCAACGAGTCACGAACCATTAAACGAATATGATTATATATGTATATGTGTATATATATTATAACTTGAAACGTAAACAAAATATTAGATTAAATACTTTATATGATTGTATTTGTTTCAAAATGTTTATCAATGGAATTAGAAGATAAGATCAAATGATTGAATTATCAGATATATTGAATTATGATTACAAGTCTCTGTTGAAAGGCCCACGTTGATTTGAGAAATCTTTCCATTTTAACAATATTCGAAAAATGGTAAAGTGATTTATAAATAAGAACAAATTGTCAATCATTGAGAACTAGACAAAGAATAGTGGAAGATTGAATCTCATAAAGACTCGATTGATCTATTTAGTTTCAAACATACAAAAACGTTTTCAGTTTAAAAAGAACTTTATTATTAAAAAGTATATAACTTTTATAAATATCTAGAACCACTTTTGACAACTCATTACTTAACTAGTATGATAAAGATAATGATATTTATATTTTATTTTATTAAATATATATAACGATTTAAATTAATATTATATATATTTATACGCGTATTATACGTACATAATTTTATACTTTTACTATACTTAAACTTTACATTTACTTTATTTTTACTTTACTTTAACTTTAATAATTCACTTTAATAATTCATACTTTAATAATTCACTTTAATAATTCATACTTTAATAATTCACTTTAATAATTCAAAAATCTATTATAAATAGAATTTAATAGGTTTCATTATTTCATAGAAACTTGAAAATATTTTTCTCTAAACTCTCTCAATCGATTTACATATATATATTTACTCCGTATTATTTCAAGATATTATTAGTATACATAAAATATTACGACGGAGTGCTGTCCGAGTGATTTCGAAATTGTTTTTCGAGTGGGATAGGATTAAGGAAATTATGGGTTATAGCTATGGAGGTGATTGAGTATGGTTCATGGGTATGCTCGTGAGGTCAATATAGTGTTTATCATTTCCGTTGCGTCTACGTTCCTTTCCTGCAATATTGAATCTCAATATTGATATGTGAGTACTCATAATTTAACTTTTACATACTAATAATGTATCCCTGACTAGTGCTCGAGTATTTAGGATTATGCATGCTTATACTTTTGATATTGCCCTTAGATAGGTTAGGTTGAATCTTGAATTAGTTACACTTGCGGTTGAGATAAGGTATAAGATATGCATGTCCTTGGAAAGCTAGCGAAAAATTAAGAACTTTTCTTTTAGATATCGAATGGTTTCGATGAATGGATTAGAAGTCATAATCAATTGAATTTTCGATATTTTTATTAAAAATGATTATTATTATCGTCGTTCTAGTTTTATCTTATTATTATCATTATTATTATCTTTATCAATAAAAGGGATTTATCATTAAAATTTGTTATTTTTTTTATTATTACTATCGTTATTATTGTTAAAGTTATAATTAGTATTATTATTATTATCCAATTATTATTATTATTATTATTATTATTATTATTATTATTATTATTATTATTATTATTATTATTATTATTATTATTATTATTATTATTATTATTATTATTATTATTATTATTATTATTATTGTTATTATTATTATTGGTATTATTATTATTATCATTATTTATATATATATCATTATTTAAAAATGGTTATTGTTATTGTTATTATTATTATTATTACTATATTATCATTAAGATAATTATTAGTATTATCGTTAATAATGTTATAGTAACTATCATTATTAATATTAGTGTAATTAAAACAAATATTTGTAACACCTAATTATTTTGATTACTATTATTATCATTATTATGAACATGATATAAAAGACGATTAAAAGCTATTAAATGAAACAATTAGGAAATAATGGGTAAGTGTATCATGATGAAATTAAAATATTATAAGATATTGATTTAGATAAAATTATCGTTCTTATTATTTTTATCATTACTATTATTATTAAAAGTATAGTTAGTATTAAAACTATCATTTTAACAAAAATTATTATTTTAATATAAATGTCATTGTTACTATAAAATATCATTATTATTATTATTTTAAATAGAATTATTATTTTAAAGATAATATTAAAAATTATCGTAAATATTAAAGTTATCATAATTAGAATTATCGTTTTATCATAATGTCATCTTAGTAATTATAAATATTGATATTTTTATAATAATAATTATTATTACAAAATAATACAACTTTTACTTACTATCATTATAGATATTATTTTATTAAATAAATATGTGATACAAACATATTTTACTACGTGTAATAACTTACTTTAATAATACCTATCATATTATCTTTATAATATTAAATGAACCCTATAAATTTTATTACTTAATATTTATAAAAGTATATTTTATTATATAAATTTAATATAAAATTTTATTTATTAATAAATAAATTATATTATTTACTCTAATAAATCTTTTAAAAATATTTAAAAATATAAAACGACGATATTTAAACTATATATTAATCATGTATAGATTTTTGGAAATTATTTTGAGTCAAATTTACTTTTGTTGACTTTTGCATATTAGTCTCGAGCATTAGGATTGTGGTACACTATGACTTGACCTAATTTGTTAGACAAATATTGACCAACACATAAATATATATAATTAATTTAGGTTCGTGAATCCGAGGCCAACCTTGCACTTGTTCAATGACGTTATATGTATTTTTACTACGAAATACAGTATGGTGCGTTTCATTTGCCTTTTTACCCTTTATATTTTTGGGACTGAGAATACATGCGCTTTTATAAATGTTTGACGAAATAGACACAAGTAATTGAAACTACATTCTATGGTTGAATTATCGAAATCGAATATGCCCCTTTTTATTAAAGTCTGTAATCTAAGAATTAGGGAACAGACACCCTAATTGACGCGAATCCTAAAGATAGATCTATTGGGCCTAACAAACCCCATCCAAAGTACCGGATACTTTAGTACTTCGAAATTTATATCATGTCCGAAGGAGGATCCCGGAATGATAGGGGATATTCTTATATGTAACTAGTTAATGTCGGTTACCAGGTGTTCACCATATGAATGATTATTTTTGTCTCTATGCATGGGACGTATATTTATGAGAACTGGAAATGAAATTCTTGTGGTCTATTAAAATGATGGAAATAAATGATTATGATAAACTAATGAACTCACCAACCTTTTGGTTGACACTTTAAAGCATGTTTATTCTCAGGTGTTAAAGAAGTCTTCCGCTGTGCATTTGCTCATTTTAAAGATATTACTTGGAGTCTTTCATAGCATATTTCGAAGAACGTTGCATTCGAGTCATTGAGTTCATCAAAGATTATTATTAAATCAATTTATAGTTGGATAGTGGATATTATGAAATGGTATGCATGCCTGTCAATTTTCGATGTAAAGAAAGATTGTCTTTTAAAAACGAATGCAATGTTTGTAAAATGTATCATATAGAGGTCAAATACCTCGCAATGTAATCAACTATTGTGAATCGTTTATAATGTATATGAACGGGTCCTTTCACCTACCCGGAACCACTGCCCGAATGGATGTGTTCCCGGGTACCGTTGATCTGGTTCGGGTTTCCGCCCGAACGTGTGTGTTACGTGCAAATGATAAGGGTCGTTGAAAGAAATGATCTACTAATGCCAAAAAAATCGCCGTTTAAAAAAAAAGATGAGGTTGTCTCTGTTAGGAATTTGTAAGGCTTCAATAAGACAGATGATTTATACTAATCACCACACCCAAGAACAACAAACGAATAATAAAGCATAACGATAAAGATAAACGCCACGAGATTTAATATGGTTATATCCCAACTCCAAAACACGGAAAAGGGTTTACATTACGGGCGCAAATAAGAGATTTTTCAATATAAATTTCGTGGACACATTGTATGGGTTACATAGGGTGTTTATATAGGCAAATCTAAACAAGAAAACTACTTAACGAGCAAGAAAACACGATTCTGAAAGTTTCCTCCCGTCAGAACCATTTTCGCGACCGTAATGAAATTTTGGTGGTCGCGAGTTTTGTTTTCTCAGCAGACCATTGATTCATGCTACCATAAATCTAAACTCGCAGATTCAGCAAACCTTGTTTAGTTCGAACTTTGCACTCCAACAATTTTCCACTCGAAGGAGACATTAAGCAACTTTCGCCAAACCCATCAACTATGTTCCTTCAACAATCTCCCACTTGAAGACTTAGAGAAAACTCTTCATTACTCAACAATCTCCCACTTGAAGATTTTGAACAAACCCGATCATCAATCTCCATTTCAACCAAGAACGTCAAACCACCATTATAGCGCCAAACTCCATTTGGGACACGCACACTCAACATCGCTGGAAATTAGACTTTCGATACAAGGTCTTCAACACTACTTGTCGGAACTAGAAACCAATAACCACCTCAACTGTCAATGTTGTTCAAACACCCAGAGGGAAGGAAGTCTTTCAACATCAAAACCGTTAAGCTTCAACCCAATCTCCAGTTACCATCATGGTGCATCTCGGTTTCTTGCACCACCATATTCTTACACAAGAAGATCTATTGAAGTATGCAAAACTTTAATTACAGGATTCTTTCATGAGATAACACTGTAACGACCCAAACCTGTTATCCACCCGATTCCTTCGCATTTTTATTTTATTTTAGACAGTTTCTGCCACGCCTTATGGTGCGGCGCGCCCCCAACCTTCGCGGCGCGCAGTAACATTAAATTGTACCTGTCACCAGGTCAATAAGCTCGGCATCTAAAATGTGCGTTATGGAGCGGCGCGCCTGTAACACTCGAACTTCCAAAGGCTGGGTGGACCGGCGGTCTAGATTGGCCCGACGGTCCAACCTTAGTTCAAAGGCAAAACAGGATAAAACTGGACCGGCGGTCCAGATTGGCCCAGCGGTCCAGCACTAGGCTTTTTTTGTCAACATGTCAGAATTGGACCGGCGATCTGATCAAGCATAGAATAATCTGGTCGGGTTCGGTCCATGCTTGACATCAATAAGGGGGGATTTAAGGGTCAATTGAGTTTAACTCTCCGGTCCGAAGTACTGTGAATAACCCCTTGCGAGATGATGATCTCAATAGGGGTGGTTAAACGCAGACCCACCATCGGCGGGTAGTCCGGTCATTGATGGCTCGCACTAGGTGGTAGGATTTATGTTCATGGAACGTTACCTGTATATCAAGAATGTCTAGTGTAAGGCTATGAGTCCGGTAGCGCGGGTATAATTGCGCTATGCGCTGCTGTTCTTAGAATATATGTGTGTGAAAGTGAATTCCAGGATCCTTTGTTCTGTGGATGAAGTCTTGTATTTATAGGATAACCTTTCTTGTCTTCTATCGCCACGTAATAAGGTTAAAAGGATCGTGGCCTGCAAATAGTATGTCTTCAGGCGAGCTGATCCGACAAAAGTAAAATGTTCTTGTCGGCTCTGACCTTGTCTACCAGGTGTCCTTTGCCAGTTATAGCATCGCCCGATATATGGGCGCTGCTCACGCGCGCTGATGGTCGGGTATGCGTATCATTACGGTCCACTTTGGACCGGCGGTCCACAGTGGGATTTTTGTTATTTTTGTAATTTTGCAAAATTGAAGAGGGAAAATTGGACTTTTCACTAGGTGGCCAGTTTTAATCTACAAAAGGGGCAATGTTGAGCTCTTCAACCTTATCCTCATCTATCTTATCCTCTCATCTTCAACCTCAAGTCTTATAGAGAGGGAGAGAAGAGTTTTTAGAGAGAGAACGCTTCAATGGTGATGAAGATGGTGATTTTTGCCCAAATTGGAAGCGGGTCTTGGTTCTTCTTGATGTTTCTAGTTACTAGCTCAGTTTTGGAGTTGAGGTAAACCCTAGATTCGATTTTAATTACTTTGATTTTGATTTGGGGTTAGGGTTTGTGCTAGTTAGGGATATAAACCTCATTTCTTGTGAAATTTGGGGGTTTTGGGTATTGTTAGTGTAAGTGAACCCGATTATTGTGGGTTTAGGGTTTGATGACGAATGTGGAACTATTTTTCATGGTGTGGGTGTTAAAACACTAGGTTATAAGTGTATTGGTGATTTTGATGTTCTTAAGAACAAGTTTGCTAGTCAAAATGGGTGTTGACTTTTGATAATGCTAAAAACAAACATATATTTCATAGCATTATTCCTCAAGAAAGACAAGCTTTTAGTTGCAACTATTCTATTTACAAGTGATATTCCTTTAAATAATAAAAGGTGAAGACAAAAGACAGATTCGACGAATTGAAGACGCAAACGACCAAAAAGCTCAAATGTACAAAATACAATCAATGAGGTTCCAATTATTGATAAGAAACGTCTCAAAATTACAAGAGTACAAGATTCAAAACGCAAAATACAAGATATTAAATTGTACGCAAGGACGTTCGAAAATCCGGAACCGGGACCAGAGTCAACTCTCAACGCTCGACGCAACGGACTAAAAATTACAAGTCAACTATGCACATAAATATAATATAATATTTAAATAATTCTTATAATTATTTAATATATTATATTTATTTATTAAAACGTCGACAAATAAGAAAACAAGGATTTTTAGCTGTCACCGACGGCCATGCGATCGCATGGCCTGGAGGAAGAAATCCCATGCGATCGCATGGCCAACTTTTCCAGTTCACAGGCCTATAAAAATCGAGCTTTGGTGCACCATTTAACCATCCTTTTTCTCTTCATCATACGTAAAGTATATATATATATATATATTTTTTAATTTTAATTTTAATTTTAATTTCTAATAATAAGGGTGTGTTAGCGAATGTTGTAAGGGTGTAAGTCGAAATTCTATCCGTGTAACGCTACGCTATTTTTAATCATTGTAAGTTATGTTCAACCTTTTTACATTAATGTCTCGTAGCTAAGTTATTATTATGCTTATTTAATCCGAAGTAATCATGATGTTGGGCTAATTACTAAAATTGGGTAATTGGGCTTTGTACCATAATTGGGGTTTGGATAAAAGAACGACACTTGTGGAAATTAGACTATGGGCTATTAATGGGCTTTATATTTGTTTAACTAAATGATAGTTTGTTAATTTTAATATAAAGATTTACAATTGGGAGTCCCTATAAATAACCATTTACACTCGATAGGACACGATGGGCGGGATATTTATATGTACGAATAATCGTTCATTTAACCGGACACGGGAATGGATTAATAGCCACTAGAATTATTAAAACAGGGGTGAAATTATGTACAAAGGACACTTGGCATAATTGATAACAAAGTATTAAAACCTTGGGTTACACTCAGTCGACATCCTGGTGTAATTATTAAACAAAGTATTAAAATCTTGTTACAATTTAAGTCCCCAATTAGTTGGAATATTTAAACTTCGGGTATAAGGATAATTTGACGAGGACACTCGCACTTTATATTTATGACTGATGGACTGTTATGGACAAAAACCAGACGGACATATTAAATAATCCAGGACAAAGGACAATTAACCCATGGGCATAAAACTAAAATCAACACGTCAAACATCATGATTACGGAAGTTTAAATAAGCATAATTCTTTTATTTCATATTTAATTCCCTTTATTTTATATTTAATTGCACTTCTAATTATAGCACTTTTATTTATTGTTATTGTATTTAATTGCATTTTTAATTATCGTACTTTTTAATTATCGCAAGTTTATTTTATCTCACTTTTATTTATCGCAATTTCATTATCGTTATTTACTTTACGCTTTAAATTAAGTCTTTTATTTATTTAATATTTTACATTTTGTTTTAAAAAGTTTTTTAAAATCGACAAACCGGTCATTAAATGGTAAAAACCCCCCTTTATAGTAATAATATTACTTATATATATATATATATATATATATATATATATATATATATATATATATATATATATATATATATATATATATGTATTTTTATAAATTTAAACTAATATAGCGTTAAGCTTTGTGAAAAAGATTCCCTGTGGAACGAACCGGACTTACTAAAAACTACACTACTGTACGATTAGGTACACTGCCTATAAGTGTTGTAGCAAGGTTTAAGTATATCCATTCAATAAATAAATAAATATCTTGTGTAAAATTGTATCGTATTTAATAGTATTTCCATGTAAAATTTAATAGTATTTTATACCCCTTAGCTTTAACATCAACTTTGATTTGGTGTCAAACTAAGTTTTTAGTCAAAGATTTGGTGAATCAAGTGTGTAAATACTTGGATTAGGTGTAAATTCATGTTTTGGAAAGTTAATCACTAGTCGTTAGTGGTTAAGGATGTTTTTGTGACTTGTGTCAAAACGGGTAAATTAAAATGGGTCAAAATTGACAATGACACTAGTTTGGGTCAAATCAATGTTTAAACACTAGTGTTAAGTATTAAATGACGTTTTTGGATGTAATTAATCATTGGAAGTGATTTTGGGTTAAAATGGTATTTTAACAATAAGTCAAACGTGGTCAACCGCAATATGGGTCAATATTGCACATGTTGTGGTTTTGGGTGTAAATTGACAAGTCGAAGTGAGTTAAACCTAATTTGGTCAATTGGAAGTTTACTTTTGTGTTAAGTGTTAAATTAGTGATTTTATGACGTAATCACTAGTAATGGTGATATTGGGTCAAACTTGACTTGTTTTGCAAGTTAAGTGCAATTTGGGTCAAGTTGCACTTATGGGTTGGTTTTGTAAGATCAAGTGCAATAAGTGTTAGTTTCTACTTTTTTAAATGGGTCGGAATTACCACCCGTAGTGGTAATTGGTGAAGTCCACTTTAGGTGTCTAAATGGGCGGATTGTGGAGGTAGGTATAAACCCTTGGTTAAGGGTGTTGGCGTCGAATTCTCTTGTAGAGAATGTACATTGATTATGTGTATACCTATATGCGTATTATAGGTAAAAGCTTTCTCGGTTGCGTTTGGTGGAGATTTCGCGCATGGTTTGTAATGCTCGAGTTCGTGAGGTGAGTGAAATAATTATGCGTGTACGTATATAATGTATTTATTTGTGTAGTGTGAGATGTGAAGTGTCGACGTGTTAAGATACCATGTTTCACGTGACGAGTGAAGTGTCGACATGTTAAGACACCACTCCGGGAAGTATGACGGGTGAAGTGTCGACGTGTTAAGACACCACCCGGGGGTGAAGTGTCGACGTGTTAAGACACCACTCCGGGAAGTATGACGGGTGAAGTGTCGATGTGTTAAGACACCACTCGGGGGTGAAGTATTGACGTGTTAAGATGCCACTCGTGGGTTAGTGATACGACGTGCTAAGTACACTAACGGTTGTTGTGAACATCGGTGGTCTTTCACGAGCACCATTCCCTTATACGATTGGTTAACCATGGTTATGTATAGTTGTTTTAGTATATTAAATTGTGAATTATATGCTATTGGCGATGCTAGCTTATTGTAAATGGCGGATATTTAGTTTTGCATTGTGGTTGCATGGTTGTTGAATTGCTAGCTCGTATGCGGTATTTGTATAAGTGTTTGCAAGTAAGTAGATTATATATGTATATGTATAATTATTGCATTCACTAAGCTTTATGCTTACTCTCTCGTTGTTTACCTTTTTATAGGTACCGTTGTTAAGGAGAAGACTTCTAGTTGCTAAACTAGTTGCTTTTGGTTGATTGAGCTTATGAGAGAGTAGCTTTTGGATATTCAGACGTGGATTGGGGACTTGGTAAATCCCCGAGATTATGCTCTTGGTATCGGGTTGGGTTATCGTGTTTCAATATGTATTTATTGTAGATGTTTCAAGGTCACATCGATTGGTTGTGTCGGGTCAAACCTTGTATTTGAGATTCATTCTCGTAATAGTGTATTGTGTCATTTGAATACCAAGGGTCGTATTAAAATGTTAAATGTGTTATTATGATAATATGTATCCGGTTAAAACTATTTGGTATGGTTTATGTATAGTGGTTGTTTAATTGGACATAACTTATATAAAAAAAAAATTAGTGCTTCGTTTTTGGTAAACAAATTTTAGGTCGTTTCAAGTGGTATCAGAGCATGGTCTAATGGATCTAGGTAACTTTGTGATAGGTGCCTAGACTTAGACTAGACGGTGTGGAATTGTATGCGGACTTGTAGAAATACGGGTTGCGATGATAATAGTTACTGCCTTAGCGTAGGTCCACTAACTAGGACATGTGGATAGGTGGTGCCTTAATTGGTGTTTGCGCTTGTGCCTTAGATAGATAGTGCCTAGTGTAAGTAGGCTGACTCAGATATTGGATGGAATAATAGTCACCTAGGTTGTAGGTTGACTTGTTGTTGCAGTGTACATGTGTGTATATATTATTATACTATATATATAGTGTACGGTGTCGTAGTGATGAGTCCAATGGTAGGGCTCGGGTACTTGGGGGTTTGGATAGTCCAGTCTAATGATGGGACTTCGATGGTTCGAAGGCACTAGTGGTATTGTGTTTTATATTGTGTGAATGGTGCGCTACTCCGGGTAAAGTACTTTGTGTGACCATGTGGAAATGGTAAGGCATGCAATTGTAATAGTGACTGATCACCATTATTACGAAAGTGTATCTTGACACCAAGAATGACATGACGAGTACCGAATGGAGGAAACGTGGCATGGTTTGTAGTGACTCGAACTTTTCCGTAATTATATATTAAATGAAAACTATGTTTACATGATTAAATGTTTCCAACATGTTAAGTGATCAAACTTGTTAAGACTTGATTAATTTAGATGAGTTTATGTAGACAATTGACCACCCAGTTTGTCCGGTGATTCACGAATGTTAAAACTTGTAAAAACGACATGATAATATATATATGGATATATATATATATAATATATATATATATATATATATATATATATATATATATAAATTGATATTATGATAAGTAAGTATCTCATAAAGTATATTAACAAAGAGTTATATGCATAAAATGAAACTACTGAATTAAAGAAACCCGAAACGATATATATAACGATTATCGTTATAACAACGTTTTAATAAATACATATGTATTGTATTAAGATATGAACATACTATGTTTAACATGATAAAATGATAATTAATTATATCATTAAGTGTATTAACAATAAACTACACAAGTAAGATGAGACTACTAACTTAAGGATTTCGAAACAATATATGTGTAACGATTATCATTGATAGTATTTTAACACACACACACACACACACACACACACACATATATATATATATAATATATATATATATATATATATATATATATATATATATATATATATATATATATATATATGATATTAAGATATATTCATACACCATGTTATCATGTTAACATAACAATTTAACATTTCATTTAAATATAATAACAATGGATTAATCACATTTAACAAGATCGTTAACTTAAAGGTTTCGAAACAACACTTACATGTAACGGCTAACGATGACTTAACGACTCAGTTAAAATGTATATACATGTAGTGTATTAAGATGTATTGATACACTTTTGAAAGACTTCATGACAAATATCAAAACACTTCTACTTAACAAAAATGCTTACAATTACATTCTCATTCATTTTCTTCAACAATTCTACTCGTATGCATTCGTATTCGTACCTGTACAATACACAGCTCCTAAATGTATATACTATTGGTATATACACTCCAATGATCAGCTCTTAGCAACCTTAATGAGTCACATAGACATGTGGGAACCATCATTTGGCAACTAACATGAAATATCTAACAAAATTACAAACTAATGGAGCCTATATGACTACCCCATATTCACGTGAATGAGGAGTACCACAAACACATTCTCATTTCAATTTTCTTGAATCAAACACATCTCTCTCAAGTTCTCTCTTGATGTTCTAAGTGTTCTTCATCATCTTCATCAAAATATACATCAATCTAGCTCATAAATCCTCACATAAAACAACTTACAAAACAACTACTCAAGAACACATCAAGAACACTTTCAAGTTTACTAGATTACTTTCAAGCTTTCAAAACCATTCCAAGTAATCATTCAAGATCAAGAAACCTTTGTTATTTATAGTAGGTTATCTTTCTTATTCAAGGTAATATTCATATTCAAACTTTGATTCGATTTCTATAACTATAACAATCTTAATTCGAATGGAAATCTTACTTGAACTTGTTTTCGTGTCATGATTCTACTTCAAGAACTTTCAAGCCATCCAAGATCCTTTGAAGCTCTAGATCATTTCTTGTCATTTTCAGTAGGTTTACCTACTATACTTGAGGTAGTGATGATATTCATAACATCACTCGATTCATATATTTATAACTATCTTATTCGAAGATTTAAACTTGTAATCACTAGAACATAGTTTAGTTAATTCTAAACTTGTTCGCAAACAAAGTTAATCCTTCTAACTTAACTTTTAATCTCAACTAAACACATTTTCTATATCTATATGATATGCTAACTTAATGATTTAAAACCTGAAAACACGAAGAACACCGTAAAACCGGACATACGCCGTCGTAGTGAAATCGGGGGCTATTTTGGGTTGGATAATTAAAAACTATGATAAACTTTGATTTAAAATTTGTTCTTCTGGGAAAATGATATTTCTTATGAATATGAAACTATATCCAAAAATCATGGTTAAACTCAAAATGGAAGTATGTTTTTCAAAATGGTCATCAAGATGTCGTTTTTTCGACGGAAATGACTACCTCTTTCAAAAATGACTTGTAACCTATATTTCTGACTATAAACTTATAATTTTTCTGTTTAGTTTCATAAATTTCAATTCATTATGAAACCATAGCAATTTGATTTACTCAAAACAGATTTGTAACGAAGAAATGATGGGTAAAACAAAATTGGATAAATTTGCTAGTTTTAGCTACGAAAATTTTATAACAAATAACTAACTTATATTGTATTATACATGTAGTCTAGCATATATTATGTAATCTTGATAGACCATAGACACGTATACAATGTTTTGACATATCATATCGACGTCATCTATATATATTATTTGGAATAACCATAAACACTCTATATGCGGTAATGCTCGAGTTAGATATACAGGGTTGAGGTTGATTCCAAAATAATATATATACTTTGAGTTGTGATCGAGTCTGAGACTTGTATACACTGGGTTGTGGATTGATTCGAGAAAATATATTTATTTATGTACTACTAACTGTGGACTACTAATTGTGGACTACTAACGATGGACTGCTAACTTAACAACTTAAAACGTCAAAACGTAATAAAAATGTTGTGAATATATTTCGATCATATGTTGATATATATGTATATATTTGTTATAGGTTTTTGAATCGACCCGTGGCCAAGTCTTATTCTCGGAGAATTAAAAAATTTGTGAAAGTGAGTTATAGTCCCATTTTTACTACCAAATATTTTCGGGATGAGAATACATGCAGTTTTATAAATGTTTTACAAAATAGGCACAAGTACTTGAAACTACAATCTATGGCTGGATTATTAAATCGAATATCACCCTTTTAGTCTGGTAATCTAAGAATTAGGGATCAGAAACCCTAATTGACGCGAATCCTAAAGATAGATCTATTGGGCCTAACAAACCCCATCCGGGTTACAGATGCTTTACTACTTCGATTTTATCATGTCCAATGAGAGTTCCGGAATGATGGGGATATTCTAGATGCATTTTTGTTAATTTTGGTTACCAGGTGTTCACCATATGAATGATTTTTAATTCCTGGGTTACGCGTATTATTTTGTACACGGGTTACGTGTACGGTTATAATTGAAATCTTGTGGCCTATGATATTGCTCAATAACAATATATATATCTATCGCAATATCGTATAAAATACTCTCAAATCAAGGTTAATGAAAGCATTTCTACAAGTGATACGCCAAGATATGCAAATTTATATCGGAGAGTGATCTGTAAAGAGTTTTGATGATTTATAACCGTGGTTGATCCCGATACAAGTTAAAGTCTAATTAGTGCTCTAAAATGGTAAAACAAGGCTTCAAATGATTGGGAATTCGGCCAAATGAAAGAAGATTGAAAAGAAAACAAGACAGTCAATTTTAGTACAATGGGACACCGTCCAAGGAAGTGGGACGCCGTCCAGCTTTTTATACTTGAACGCCGTCCAAACTTTTGGGACGCCGTCCAAGCCTTAACAATGGGACGCCGTCCAAAAGCCAGGACGCCGTCCCGAAGTAGGTTTCAGCAAACTTTTGACTTTCTGACCTACTTTCTCCACTTTATAACTCATGATTGAAGGCCAGTTTTAGAGAGTACGAACCAGAGAATACAGAGACGAATTTTGGGAGCAATATTGGAGAACTCCAAGCTCTTGGAAGAGGCTCAACATCAAGGCATCAAAGATTAAAACCTTCTTCATCCAAGAACTCATTGTTCTTGTAGGTTATTTCTTGTTTTAAAGCAATGATTTCCATTGATAATCTGATTATTATGTTGTCTGTCACAATGATTGTTGGCTAGTTTCTATAATGTTTGTCTAGATTAATAACCGAGGTATTGGATGTAATCCTATTGATTGTATGTATTATGTGTGAAAGATTGAAGCTTGAATTAAAGAACCATGCTTATTGATGTTTAATCATTTGTATCTAGTTAATTGATATGTTGTTGATAAAGAGAACTCTTGTTGATGTATTATATTGATTTACAATCAACTTGTCTTAGATTGATTGTTTACTAAACCGGACCAAGGGGGTAAATTAGATCAATACGATTAAACGATATAGGAATGAATTGTGTAGAGCGAACGCAAAGACAATTGTTATTTAAGTCTTCGATCTTGCTAATCAACTAATCACAAACGAAAAGGTCTAGGTAATAGGGAACCCTCACTTAGTACTTCTAGTTTGAGTACTCACTAAAGAGAACTCTTGGCGGGTCGATTTAGGTGATTAGCATATTTCATAGTTATTTGATTACAAACATAAGAACTATAGAGAAAAGTGAACCCTTGATCTTGTAATTGTGTTTGCGTGTTTATTTAAGAGAACTCTTAGTGAACCTATTAGATAACTTACACACATAATCATTCAATCAGGTCTTAATAACAAAACTTACATCCAATTCCGAGGGTAAAATATCTAGACGAACATTTCATTTCTTTGATCCAAATCAAACTATCTTACTTGCTTTCTTTGCATTTGTTTTCATTATAAACTTAAAAGACCAAAAATATTGTTTTTACTTTTTAACCTTCTTTGATTTGGCTAAATCGTTAAATAGCCACAAAAACATAATATCTTGTACTTTTAAGTTTCATTTATTTAGTTAATCATAATATAGTTTCTAATTCTAGTTTGGCTAATATAACTGTCCTTGGAACGATACACGGAACTAAACCATTATTTATACTACTACACGATCGGGTACACTGCCCGTTAGTGTGTAACAGTCTTTTTAATCGGTATTTTTCCATACAATAATTTATATACCTGATTTTGCACATCAAGTTTTTGGCGCCACTGCCGGGGACAGTTTTGTTTCAAAATAGAATTATTGACTAATTTGTGATTAAGTAGTTTCTTAATTATTTTAATTTATTAATAGTCTTTGAACTTTAGACTTATAGAATCGATGCATTTAATAGTTTTGTTAGTTGTGTGATTGACAGATTTTAGGTTGCATATGCCACATACCCGAAGTTCAGATTCTCCATTACTTACACCGCTTACGGAACCTGATAGAAAGCTTGGTAGGATCCCGAAAGAAGTACTTGAACTTTTTGAATCTTCATCAAAATAGGAAACTTTTGATACAGAATCAAGTACAACCAAGCCGAGATATTCTGAATTTGGTGAGCCCGTTCCTCCTCCAAAATTTGAAATGGAAGGAGAAGCAAGACTGGTGGTACCAAGACAATCAATGGCGGCCAAGATGAAGGCAACCCGAACCGGACAAGGTAGTGCCATTACTCCACCCACTGGTGAGGTAAATTTTGAAATAAAAGGACCTATTCTCCAAATGATTAATAACAGGTGTCAATTTGGTGGTGGTCTGAATGAAGATGCAAACGAACATATTCGTCTTTTTCAAGAGATATGTCTTCTTTTCAAACTTAAACCAGAAACTTACCAGGCCATATTTTTAAGACTTTTCCCATGGACACTCCACGGGGAAGCACGAAGTTGGTTGGATTCATTGGCCGAGGCTACGATAGAAACTTGGGATGGTATGTTGGAAAAATTTCTTAAGAAATATTTTCCAGCTTCTAAGTCCGCGAGACTCCAACACGAAATTACCCAATTCTGTCAAAAGTCGATGGAAACCTTGTACGAAGCATGGAATCGATTTTTCAAAATGCTAAGAGGTTGTCCAAACCATGGTTTGGATACCTTTCAAAAAGTCCAAATCTTTTACAAGGGTTGTGATGTTGCAACCCGAATTTCCATTGATCAAGCGTCCAGAGGTTCACTCATGGACAAAACCAAGCAAGAGGCTTATGAGATAATCGAGAAGCTAGCTAATTATTCTCATGAGTGGCATCAAGAACGACCAATTACTCGTAATGCTCAAGTCCAAAGCGCCGGTGCTTATGATGACCTTAGTTCCCTAAGTGTGAAAATAGACGGTGTTGCTCGAAACATGGACAAATCACCAAGGAAATTCATAGTATGAAAGTAGGTTGTGAATACTGTGGTGGACTCCATTTAGGGAAAGATTGTGATGCCGGTCTAACAATGGCTCAAAAAGAAAAAGTGGCTTTCATAAGCCAAAGAAATAATAATCAATTTCAAGGAAGAGCCCAGTTTAACCGAAACTTCAACAACCCCTACAACCCTCAAGGTCAAAATTCCAATTACCAACAAGGGTCAAGTAGTGGGTACCAACAACAAACTCTGGGTTTTTATCAAAAAACCCCAACAGGAAGAAAAAAAGTCAAATTTGGAGAGTATGTTGGAAAAGTTGATTGCCTCACAAACCCAGCTTGTTACAAACATAAATCAAACGAACGAGAAAAATGAACACCAATTTAGGAACCAACAAGCCTCAATTCAAAATTTGGAGAAGCAAATGAGTGGTTTAGCTAGTTTACTTAGTGAGAGAAAACCAGGAAGTTTACCAGGCGATACCAATAAGAACCCCCGAAATGAGCACGCTAATGTTATTACCACACGGAGTGGTTTAGCATACGATGCTCCAAGAATGCCCGAAAATTCTGATTTCAGTGTTTCGCTGAACCGAAATGATGAACCGGTTAAGGAGCCGGAACAAGTGGTTGAAAAGGAAGAACGGGAGAAACCCATAGTGAAACCATATCAACCACCGCTCCCATACCCAAGAAAGCAACAACAAGAAAGGCTAGAGGCCGAAAGGTCAAAATTCCTAGATATGTTTAAACAAATTAACATAAATATGCCTTTCATTGATGTAATCTCAGGTATGCCCAAGTATGCTAAGTTTTTAAAAGACTTACTTACTAATCGAAAGAAAATGGAGGAACTTTCATCCGTCACCATGAATGCTAATTGTTCCGCAATTTTGATGAACAAAATACCAAATAAGTTAGCAGATCCTGGAAGTTTTACCATACCATGTCTCCTAGGAGATTTGGAATGCATTAAAGCATTAGCGAATTTAGGGGCTAGCATTAATTTGATGCCTTATTCATTATATGTTAAGCTAGACCCCGGGGTATTAAAACCAACCCGAATGGCAATTCAACTAGCGGACCGCTCTGTTAAATTCCCTCGTGGAATTTTAGAGAATATGTTAGTAAAAGTGGGTACCCTAGTATTTCCGGTCGATTTTGTAATTTTGGACATGGAGGAGGACACACGTGTGCCTCTTATATTGGGTCGACCTTTCCTCAATACCGCTAGAGCTATGATAGATGTTCATGGGCAGAAATTGACCCTTAGCATTGAGGATATTAAGGTCACCTTTTCCGTTGACCATGCCCTGCAATACCCTGAGTCTACTGATGATCAATGTTATTATTTGCAAACCGTAGACACATATTCAGAGTTGTTGCAGGAATTTCCAGAATTGCAAGGTTCGGGAGAATGCATTTTTGCAGAAGGTGATGAAGAGAACATGGTGGAAGAAGTGGAGATGTTGACCACTTTGATGGCTAACGGTTATGAGCCAAATGATGAAGAATACAGAAAGTTGGATTTAAAAAATGAGTACCGATGTAAAACATCGATTGAAGAACCTCCCGTTTTAGAACTGAAGCCACTTCCAAGTCACTTGGAATATGCTTACCTACAAGAGGATTCTACTCTCCCGGTTATCATTTCATCCGAACTCTCTGTAAGTGAGAAGTCTAAACTTGTTTCCATGTTAAAAGCCCATAAAACGACTCTAGCATGGAAAATTCATGACATCAAGGGTATAAGTCCTTCTTATTGTATGCATAAGATTTTAATGGAAGATAACTATAAGCCATGTGTACAAAGATAAAGGTGACTGAACCCTAATATGCAAGAAGTCGTTAAAAAGGAGATTGTCAAACTCCTTGATGCAGGTCTTATTTACCCAATTTTGGATAGTCCTTGGGTGAGTCCGGTCCAATGTGTACCCAAAAAGGGTGGCATGACCGTTATCACCAACGAAAACGATCAATTAATTTCCACTAGGACTGTCACGGGTTGGAAGGTATGTATTGATTACAGAAAATTAAATGATGCTACCCGAAAAGACCATTTTCTCCTTCCTTACATTGATCAAATGTTAGAAAGGTTGGCAGGAAAGAATTTTTATTGTTTTCTTGACGGTTTCTCGAGATATTTCCAAATCCCTATAGCACCCGAGGACCAAGAGAAAACCACCTTTACATGCCCTTATGGTACTTTCTCCTATCGACGTATGCCCTTTGGCTTATGCAATGCTCCTGCCACCTTCCAAAGGTGTATGGTAGCTATTTTTCATGATATGATTGAAGAATTTATGGAAGTATTCATGGATGACTTTTCAGTCTTCGGTGATTCTTTTGACTCATGTCTTCATAATCTTGAGCGTATGTTGATTCGGTGTGAAGAATCTAATCTTGTTCTAACTGGGAAAAATGCCATTTTATGGTAAGAGAGGGCATTGTTTTAGGTCATAAAATTTCCTCTGTGGGACTGGAGGTGGACAGAGCTAAAGTGGAAGTCATAGCCAAATTACCACCACCGTCAAATGTGAAAGGTGTAAGAAGTTTTCTGGGGCACGCCGGTTTCTACCGTCGGTTCATTAAAGATTTTTCTAAAATTGCAACCCCAATGAACAAACTTCTTGAAAAAGATGCTCCATTTGTCTTTACGGACGAATGTCTTAACGCCTTTAACCTCCTTAAAGCAAAACTCACGCAATCACCCATTCTCATGTCGCCGAATTGGTCAATTCCATTCGAACTTATGTGTGACGCTAGTGACTTTGCTATTGGTGCCGTCTTGGGGCAGAGAATTGAAAACATTTTCAGCCCATTTATTATGCTAGTAAGACATTTCAAGGAGCCCAACTTAATTACACTACCACCGAGAAGGAACTCCTGGCAATTGTCTTTTCGTTTGATAAATTCCGATCTTATTTGGTACTAGCAAAGACAGTTGTCTATACAGACCATTCAGCATTAAAGTACTTGCTTGTTAAGCAAGATGCTAAACCCCGGTTAATAAGTTGGGTCTTGCTTCTGCAAGAATTTGACATTGATATTAAAGATAAAAAGGGGGCTGAAAACTTAGCTGCCGATCACCTTTCTCGCCTTGAGAACCCGAATCTTGAGGTTCTCCATGAGACTGTTATCCAAGATAACTTTCCGAACGAAAATCTCATGAAAATTGAGAAAATCGATGATCCTTGGTTTGTTGACATCGCCAACTATCTTGTAGGAGGGTACTTAGAAACCGGTTGGTCACATCAGAAAATAAAAAAAATTCTTTAGTGACCTGAAATACTACTTCTGAGAAGACCCGTATATTTTTAGGCGTTGCGCAGATGGTATGATTCAGAGGTGCGTTTCGGGAAAGCAATGCACTCAAATTCTTCTTGATTGTCACCGTGGTCCAACGGGTGGGCACTTTGGTCCCCAAATTACGGGGAGAAAAGTCTACGAGGCCGGGTTTTATTGGCCTACAATATTCAAAGATGCCTACGCCATTTGTAAGGCTTGTGACGCGTGCCAATAGGCCGGTCAAATCACTAAACGGGATGAAATACCTCAACAAAGCATCCAAGTATGCGAGGTGTTCGACGTGTGGGGAATTGACTTTATGGGGCCCTTTCCAAAGTCTCATTCTTACCTCTATATAGTCGTTGCCATAGACTATGTGTCCAAATGGGCGGAGGCAAAACCTCTACCAACAAATGATGGCAGAGTTGTAGTTACATTTTTGATGGAACTTTTCTCAAGGTTCGGCACGCCAAAAGCCCTTATCAGTGACCGCGGCACCCACTTTTGTAATAAGCAGTTAGAGAAAGTGTTGAAAAGATATGGGGTGACCCATAAAATTTCAACATCTTATCATCCCCAAACAAGTGGGCAGGTGGAGAATACCAATCGATCTTTAAAACGCATACTTGAAAAGACCGTTGGTGCAAATCCAAAAGAGTGGTCTGTTAAGTTAAACGATGCATTGTGGGCCTTTCGCACGGCTTACAAAACACCCATTGGAACCACTCCTTTTCGAATGGTATATGGAAAAGCATGCCATCTCCCTTTGGAGATTGAATACAAAGCGCATTGGGCGCTAAAGGCATGTAATTTGGATTACCAAGAGGCGGGTCGGTTACGTTTGACCCAGTTAAATGAATTAGACGAGTTGAGGCTTGAAGCCTATGACAACTCTCTAATTTACAAAGAAAAACCCAAACAATGGCACGACAAGAGATTGAAAAATCCAAAGGAATTCATGGAAGGGGATCGTGTCCTTGTTTACAATTCTCGTTTCAAGTTATCACCAGAAAAGCTTAAGTCCCGATGGTCGGGACCATTTGTTGTTAGAAGGGTGTACCCTTATGGTACAATTGAAATAGTGAACTGGAAGGGCGATACTTTTAAAGTGAATGGCCACCGGGTCAAGCACTATGTTGATGGTCCCCTGGAAATCGAAGATGAGGTTAGCCTTAACTTCGAGAACAAAGCTTAAATCGAAATGGGGACGAGTTAGGTGAACGACTCGTTAAAAAATGGTTCACAGGTGTAAATATTTTGAATTATGTGTACGATTGTTTTTAGTTTTGTGCAAAATGATTTACGTTTGGATTATAAACTGGCGAGTGTCGAAAAATTTGGTCAGAACTTTTTAGTTCATTTGGACGCCGTCCAGACCATCTGGACGCCGTCCCACTTTTAAAACCTGGACGCCGTCCAAAAACATCCCAGACGCCGTCCCATTCTTTAAACTTGGACGCCGTCCCAAGTCTTGGACGCCGTCCAAACGGTCTGACTCAGAAAAATTACGCGTTTTAAACCCTATCCACCCCATTTTTCAACCACAAAACACACTTCTATCAAATTTTCTCTGCCAAACACGAACCCACTCCCAAAAACCCTAATTTCTCACTTCAAATTCGTGATTTCTTCTATCAATTCCAAGCTCCAATCATGTTTTCTAGGGTATGGTTACTTCATTTTCACATTTTTCTTTCTCATTTACTTGAATTGTATGTTTATATGTATAAATTGGTGAAAGATAAGTGTGGGGTGTTTGATTTTCATGATTCATGTTTAGATTAACATACCTTAGTTGTTTAATTACCCATATTGTCTTGATTTTGCAAAAATTACATGTTTTTAGGGGTGTGCTCATGATTCTAGGGTTTGTAGTAATTGAATCTGAATTTAGGGTAATTAAGTCAAGATTATTGAGTTTGTTTGTGATGTTTATGAAGCTTGTGAAAGGTGTAATTGTTGTTGATGATGAAGATGTTAATTTGGCCGGGTCATAAATTGAATTGTGGTGAATTTCTAGCATGCTTTGAATTGTTATGTTCTTATGAAAGATGTATGCTAGTTTCTCACATGTTTAAGCCTTTTAAAGTGGATTGATGGTATGGAATGCTATAATGTAGTGGCGTTATAATGGTCCTTTTGAGCTAAAATTGTGAAAATTTGTGTTATGATTTGTGATGAATATCATTAGAATGCAAGTTTAAATGCTATGACCTATGAACGCAACATGCTTGAGTCCTAAGTTGATGCTAAATTGTGAATTTGTGATTTTCATTTTTGAAAGTGTATTAGCGAGTTTGTGTTGACTTTGGTTGACTTTCGTTAAAAATTTTGACCATACGCTTTTACTTAAATGAATCATAATGCTTATGAACTATGAATGGAATGACTAAGTGCTCTTGCTATCCGGTTATGTTTTTAGCTAACATTAACACAACTGTTTCTATGTTCTTTTGGTTTGGTGTTATTATATTTTGCAGGGACAATCTAGCAGAATAGGACAACCAAAAAGAGGGAGGACCTCAGGTTTGGTTCCACCACCACCACCACCGCAACAACATTCATCATCCTCATCTGGAAAAGATGAAGAGGAGGATCTAAATGATCCTCGAGTTTGGTTGACACAGGTTCAAAACGACAACTATTACGCAGAAATATTTGAGAGGATAAATAGTAGGCCCATAAATGCAACGTGGTACTTTATTTGGGGCCCATTGGATGAGGCAAATATGCACCAACATGTTTCCCGTTTGCTAGCCATCTCCTACGATAGGATCGTTACCTACACATGGGAGCATGTTTTTAGCATAAGCGAACCAATTTTTCCGGTGTTGTTAAAAGAATTTTACTCAACTGTACGGTTTAATAATGTTCGGGATTATCTGTCGAATGATTTTCTTCGGTTTCGGTTAGGGGGCGAAAATAGAGGGATGAGCAGATTTGAGTTGTGCAGAGTGTTGGGGATTTTTGAGGAACTTACCGACAACCAATTGGGTGATTACTTGGGGGGTTCCGATTACGTTGGTCGAGATCCCTTTAATGAGATTGCTTATTGGCGAAGAATTTGTGGGCCGAATGCATCTACACCATTCAAATCGAGCAGACACAGGTATAATGAGATTGCATCCCGGGATGATAGACTTCTTCATCGACTTATTGCATGCACTTTCAATGCAAGAGTCGAAGGCAACAAAAAGGTTAAAACGTTGGATCTATGGATAATGGATCAAATAAAACGAGGTTGCTATACTGATATTCCTGGATTAATAAGAAACTATTTTCTGGCCATCGCTACCGAGACACGAAGAGAAAAGCCGCTTCTTGAAGGCCACTATATCACGAGGATTGCTCGTCGCTTCGACATAGATTTCAGCCGATTGATGGAGTGTACTAACGTCATGAAACCATTAAAGAAAATTTCTTATATCAACGCTGAAATTCTTATGAAGGATGGAAATGGGCATTTAGTACCTTTTGTGGCAGGTGGCGCAGGGGGCGCGAGTAGTAGTGGAGCAAACGTGCAGCAGGAACAGCAGGTAGAGGAAGAAGCAGAAATGGAAGCCCAGACAAATGTTCAAGGTCAAGGTCCTTGGTATCCGTCTCAATCGGGTTGGGATGATTTGGTCAACAGTATGAACAGTATTAGGTTGGGTCAGCAAGATATGGAGCAACGCCAGATTGCTCAAGTGCATAACCAGGGATGGAACAGTTATGGTATTGACTGGAATAACCATAACACCGAGTTATATTATTCCAACCCCAATCAGTACTATGGCACAACTCGTCTGACGCCCCAATACTACACTGATTTGGAAAACCCACCTCCACCTTACCCAATTTATGATACTAATGCTTCAATGCAGGATGCCAGGAGCCGATTTGAGCAAGAATACCCCCGAGGACGCTGAAGCAGAGATGGCTCAGAAAACTACTTTTGGCCTTACAACAACTGAAGGCCTGCGAGCCCATGATCATTTTGTTGAAACATTTTCGAACAATTTATTTGTTATGGTGTGTTTTTAAACAATGTTTGGTTTGTAATATTAACTAATCGTGTGGTTTGATCAACGGTTGTGGTTGTAAAAACACCGTTATTTTTATTATTATGTGTGTAGTTTGTTATTTTGTGCAGCGTGGTTGAACTTCAAAGACTGGCATTAATTTCAGCAACATTTGATATTATGATGTATGTATGTTGATAATCGAGGAATGGACGATGCTCTTATGCTGGCAGTAAGTTCATCGGCATTCGTCTACATGTTCCACGATTTACAGGTCAAAAATTTGAAAATTTCTAAAAGCACCCTATCACTTTGCCCTCTAAATTTAATCATTTTTCTGATTTCATGCAATGAGGGCCTTGCATGATCTTAAGTGTGGGGTGGGAGATAGAAATTTATCGGGAATTCATTTAAAAAAAAAAAAATTAAGGCGTTTATGATAAAAAATTTTAAATTTTTTCAGGTAGCCTTAGAAACGAAATTTGTCCAAAACCATTTTTACATACATTGTGTTCTAAAACTAGAAAAGAAATGTTGAGTTATGTTTTAAATTATTAATAGTCTTTGAAGTTGCACTATCATTCAATTATTTGGATGAAAATCCTACTAATTTAGTAGAGCTAACTTGTAGGTCACTTGTACCAAAAAGAGTGTAAACCGTGAGAGAGCGGTGATTGTATAGCGTGGTCGGAAACCGGATCTCACGCCAGATCAAAAACCCTAAGGACGATCCTCATTGTTTCTCCTAACAAGGACAATGTTGCTTCCGACCACTTCTTATGACCAATAGGATGTATCTATTCCATCCTCAAGGAAGTAAAGTCTTCCGAATGACACGCTTACTGATTCAATTCAGAAGATGTAGTCCAGACCAGTTGTAGAGTGACGAAAATTTTTGTAAAGTCATTGCTAAAATCGACTGGAAATCTACCAGGCCTCAACATCAAACAGGGAAACTGGTAATCGAAGCTTTTCTCAGTGAGGGAGAATTGCTGGCCAAATGGGAAGCGCACCATGATACATAAAATGTTAGTGAATTGATCAGATTCCCAGTGGATAACCTCCGGAAAGGTAAGATATCAGCTTTTAAGCCTGATGAACCTCAATCTTTATGGTTGATTTAACGGATTAGATGATTACCTCATAATTGTCAATGATGTCTGGACGTAATGTGTATCCTCCTAAGCACATTATTTTCTTACCGATATCTCATGATGTTAGGTACCGTGGGAGGGATTGGCTTGACCAGTAGCGGAAAACCCGCACTCATTTTTCAAAATTCATAAAATCCGACAAAATTGAAAAACGTGCCTAGTATTAAAACTAGCATGATATTTTCAAAACCATAAAATGTTTTCATCAAGGTCCTGATTTCCCTAGGATCAAATTTTTCGGATACTTGACTCTAATCTCTCAAAAATGTGTGTGTGTGTGTTTTCATTGTGTATATAGCGTGAGTGTGATTACAATATATGTATGTGTTATACTTAAAGCGTGTGTTAATATAGCATGAGTTGCGTTTCAAAATAACGTGTGTGTTTCGTGTGCTTCGAGTAATTTGTGTAAAGTTTGTAATCTATATTGTGTAAGTATGTGTGTGATATTGTACTACTTTGTAAAGAAAGAATTGCTTGAGGACAAGCAAGGTTTAAGTGTGGGGTGTTTTGATATTGCTCAATAACAATATATATATATATATATATATATATATCTATCGCAATATCGTATAAAATACTCTCGAATCAAGGTTAATGAAAGCATTTCTACAAGTGATACGCCAAGATATGCAAATTTATATCGGAGAGTGATCTGTAAAGAGTTTTGATGATTTATAACCGTGGTTGATCCCGATACAAGTTAAAGTCTAATTAGTGCTCTAAAATGGTAAAACAAGGCTTCAAATGATTGGGAATTCGGCCAAATGAAAGAAGATTGAAAAGAAAACAAGACAGTCAATTTTAGTACAATGGGACGCTGTCCAAGGAAGTGGGACGCCGTCCAGCTTTTTATACTTGGACGCCGTCCAAACTTTTGGGACGCCGTCCAAGCCTTAATAATGGGACGCCGTCCAAAAGCCAGGACGCCGTCCAGAAGTAGGTTTCAGCGAATTTTTGACTTTCTGACCTACTTTCTCCACTTTATAACTCATGATTGAAGGCCAGTTTTAGAGAGTACGAACCAGAGAATACAGAGACGAATTTTGGGAGAAATATTGAAGAACTCCAAGCTCTTGGAAGAGGCTCAACATCAAGGCATCAAAGATCAAAACCTTCTTCATCCAAGAACTCATTGTTCTTGTAGGTTATTTCTTGTTTTAAAGCAATGATTTCCATTGATAATCTGATTATTATGTTGTCTGTCACAATGATTGTTGGCTAGTTTCTATAATGTTTGTCTAGATTAATAACCGAGGTATTGGATGTAATCCTATTGATTGTATGTATTATGTGTGAAAGATTGAAGCTTGAATTAAAGAACCATGCTTATTGATGTTTAATCATTTGCATCTAGTTAATTGATATGTTGTTGATAAAGAGAACTCTTGTTGATGTATCATATTGATTTACAATCAACTTGTCTTAGATTGATTGTTTACTAAACCGGACCAAGGGGGTAAATTAGATCAATACGATTAAACGATATAGGAATGAATTGTGTAGAGCGAACGCAAAGACAATTGTTATTTAAGTCTTCGATCTTGCTAATCAACTAGTCACAAACGAAAAGGTCTAGGTAATAGGGAACCCTCACTTAGTACTTCTAGTTTGAGTACTCACTAAAGAGAACTCTTGGCGGGTCGATTTAGGTGATTAGCATATTTCATAGTTATTTGATTACAAACACAAGAACTATAGAGAAAAGGGAACCCTTGATCTTGTAATTGTATTTGCGTGTTTATTTAAGAGAACTCTTAGTGAACCTATTAGATAACTTACACACATAATCATTCAATCAGGCCTTAATAACAAAACTTACATCCAATACCGAGGGTAAAATATCTAGACGAACATTTCATTTCTTTGATCCAAATCAAACTATCTTACTTGCTTTCTTTGCATTTTTTTTCATTATAAACTTAAAAGACCAAAAATATTGTTTTTACTTTTTAACCTTCTTTGATTTGGCTAAATCGTTAAATAGCCACAAAAACATAATATCTTGTACTTTTAAGTTTCATTTACTTAGTTAATCATAATATAATTTCTAATTCTAGTTTGGCTAATATAACTGTCCTTGGAACGATACACGGAACTAAACCATTATTTATACTACTACACGATCGGGTACACTGCCCGTTAGTGTGTAACAGTCTTTTTAACCGGTATTTTTCCATACAATAATTTATATACCTGATTTCGGACATCAGCCTATTATTATTATTATGATTTATGATAAAGATTAAACCTATAACTCACTAACATTTTTGTTGACGTTTAAAGCGTGTTTATTCTCAGGTGATTATTAAGAGCTTCCGCTGTTGCATGCTAATTTAAGGACAAGAATTGGAGTCAGCATGCTTGTAATATATTGTTTAAAAACTGCATTCGGAGAACTAAGTCTATGTGTAATATTATTGTAAACCATTATGTAATGGTCATGTGTAAAACGTTATCTTTTAGATTATCATTACTTGATAATCTACGTTATGGTTTTAAACCTTTATCGATAAAATAAAAGTTATGGTTTGTTTTAAAAACGAATGCAGTCTTTGGAAAAACGTCTCATATAGAGGTCAAAACCTCGCAACGATATCAATTAATATGAAACGTTTATAATCGATATGAACGGGGCATTTCAGTTGGTATCCGAGCGTTGATCTTAGAGAACCAGAAAATTGTGTTAGTGTGTCTTATCGAGTTGTTAGGATACATTAGTGAGTCTGGACTTCAACCGTATTTTTCTTTAAAAAAATAAAAATAAAAAATGATTGCTTAACACTTTTGTTGAAAACTATATATTGTTAACATGTAAATATTATGTGCTATATTAATCTCTTAATGTGTTTGATATTGTGTGATAGATGTCTACCTCTAGTACAAATCCCATCGATTCACCTAATAATAATGAAGAGTCAAATATATTTTGGGAAGATTCACAAATTCCCGAAGAGGAACCGGAAGAAGAGGAACCGGAAGAAGAGGAAACGGAAGAAGAGGAACCGGAAGAAGTAGTTCCGGAGGAGGAAATATTAAAAACTACAGAAAAATGGTTAAATAAAAGAAAATCATCAATTAATGGACCAAAGCTAAAAATGATTTGTGGTGTCTCCGCTGAGGAGGAAAATATTGGGAAGATTACCAATTTTTCGATGAATCGAATCCCGATGAGGATTCCGATGATATTATAGAAATTATCCCGACCCAATTTAAGAAAGAAAAAGAAAATAATAAGGGAAAAGCTATCAAAATAGAGAAAACCAATCCCAAATTTGATGAACTCTATGTTAACATGAAATACCCCGATGGGGTATACCGTAAACACCCGTATTTCTTAAATTTTAACTATAACCCGGGAACATCTAAACCACCAGGTTTTTCTAAACCCTTTGTGAAAACAACGGCTCGTATTAGAGGAGCACCATGTATCCTAGGAAATTAGCAAAATGAACTAAGTCCGAGGAGGAAGAAACACGTGAGTCGGAATAAAGAGTTGTAATCATGATGTGTAATATATGTAGTGTAGTGTGCTTGTAGTTTTATGTTATATGTAAAATTTTCTTGTATTGTTTGTTAATTATCTTTTACGAATCTAATCCTCGTCTATTTTACAGTATAAAAACACAAAATGGATGTTAAGGATAGACAACCGAATATTTTAGAAGACCTACCAGGGGATATGATTGATGAAATCTTGGCTAGAGTTGGTCAGAATTCATTGGCACAATTATTTATGGCAAAATTAGTTTGTAGAACATTTGAAAGACGTTTCAGGCATGCCTTGGTTTATAAAAGGCTTTCCTTTGATAGATGGTGTATATCACATTGGGGAGACCCTAAGTTACGCCGTGTTTTCTTTCAGGCATTGAGTGCGGGAAACCCAAATGCAATTTTACGCTACGGGTTGAGAGCCTATTTTGACTCAACATATCCCAACATAGGACTTCGTTCTTTAGAAAGAGCTTCAAACATGCAACTTAAAGAAGCATGTTATGTTTATGGGTTAGTGATGTTCGCTTCTCATCAAGTTGAGAAAAAAGAACATAGGATTGCAATTTCTAAATAAAACATTCCCACAGGTGATGGATTCAGTAGTTGGGGTGAGAAATAAGGTTTTTAGGTTGTTACGGGGCTGTTGGGCATTACGTAACCCCCGTCCTTTTGACAACGTTACAACGTGCTGTCTTGTCAAAGACCACAACGGCTATTTTCCATAAGACCAAGGATGGAAAATAGTATTAGTAAAACCAGAATGCATGACTTGTTTTTGGACCTATGAATTACGTGTCTTTATTGCCTTTGCTGAACGGCTTGCGGTTAACTAGAATTGTCTTTACAACTGCCTTGTATCAAAATTATTGTGTGCTATGTTTTATGCTATATGTAAAATAGTGGTATTCTAAGTTTGTAAAATATTGTATAAAAGTTTGAACACGAAATATTATGGTAATCAGTTTTTCATATAGAATTGTAGTAGTTGAATTGTATATTAGCTACTAAGTATGAACTTAACGGGTAGGTACTACCCGAATTAAAAATTATAAAACGCTAATATGAAGAAAAATCTTTTATAAATAAGTTCATATTACGCTACGAAATACTATTGACTACTCTTAAAATTCTATATGATTAACTCAAATCTTTTGGCTATTTTTGAAGGAAATGGCACCGAAGACTCGTCAAAACTTGAACATGAGCGAGGAAGACTTCTGTGTTTTCCTTGCAGCAAATATAGCCGCAGTTTAGGCTGCAATGCAAAACAACAATAACTCTGAATCCATCAATGGAACTAAGGCTACAAGAACTCATGTAGGATGCTCCTACAAAGAATTCACTGCATGTAAACCTCTGGAATTTGATGGAACCGAAGGACCAATCGGATTGAAACGGTGGACCGAGAAGGTCAAATCGGTGTTTGCCATAAGTAAATGTACTGAAGAAGATAGGGTAAAGTACGCCACGCATACCTTCACAGGTACTGCATTAACATGGTGGAACACCTATCTCGAACATGTGGGATAAGATGCTGCTTACGCACTACCGTGGTCAGCATTCAAACATATGATAAATGAGCAGTACCATCCCAGAAATGAGGTCAATAAGCTCAAGGTAGAGCTTAGAGGATTATGAACACAGGGGTTCGATATTACCACATACGAACGACGATTCACAGAGTTGTGCCTATTGTGTCCAGGAGTGTTCGAGGATGAAGAGGAGAAGATCGACGCGTTTGTAAAAGGACTACCAGAAAGGATTCAGGAGGATGTGAGTTCAAATGAGCCCACCTCCATACAAAAGAAAAGTTGACTGGCTCACAAACTCATAAATCAGATTGAGGGAAGAATTAAAGAGCAGGCGGCTGAAGAGGCTAAAATGAAGCAAGTCAAGAGAAAGTGGGAAGAAAACAGTGACAAGGGTCACCAATCCAACAGCAACAACAATCGTTATAACAACCACAACAACCGCAACATTAACTGCAACAACAATCGCAATCCCAACAACAACTACAATAACCCCCATAACAACTACACCAAACATCCCAACAACAACAATCCCAACAACTATCTCAATAACAAAAATGCAACCAAAATCAGAAAATTCCGTGCAAAAGGTGTGAAGGGTACCATCCGACTACTTACTGTTCAGTATCATGTACCAAGTGTAATAGAAAGGGGCATAGTGCGGCAAAGTGTGAAGTTTATGGACCAGGGGTTAATGGAACAGAAAATGCCGACATTACTTGTTTCGGATGCGGGAAAAAGGGCCATTACAAAAGTAAGTGTCCCAACCAGGGGAATAATAATGGTCAAGGCCGAGGAAGAGTTTTCAATATTAATGCGGCAGAAGCGCAGGAAGACCCAGAGCTTGTTACGGGTACGTTTCTTATCGATGAAAAACCTGCTTATGTTTTATTTGATTCGGGCGTGGATAGAAGCTATATGAGTAGAGATTTTTGTGCCAAATTAAGTTGTCCATTAACGCCTTTGGATAATAAATTTTTACTCGAATTAGCAAACAGTAAATTAATTACAGCAGATAAAATATGTCGGAATCGAGAAATTAAACTGGTTAGCGAAACGTTTAAGATTGATTTAATACCAGTAGAGTTAGGGAGTTTTGATGTGATAATTGGCATGGACTGGTTGAAAGAGGTGAAAGCAGAGATCGTTTGTTACAAAAATGCGATTCGCATTATGCACGAGAAGAGAAAACCCTTAATGGTGTAAGGAGAAAAGGGCAACGCGAAGTTAAATCTTATTAGTAATTTGAAGGCACAAAAACTAATAATAAAAGGTTGCTATTCCGTTCTAGCACACATCGAGAAAGTCAATTCCGAAGAAAGGAACATCAATGATGTTCCCGTTGCAAAAGAATTTCCCGATGTATTTTCCAAAGAATTACCGGGACTACCTCCACATCGATCCGTTGAATTTCAAATAGATCTTGTACCAGGAGCTGAACCGATAGCCTGTGCTCCATACAGACTCGCACGCAGTGAAATGAAGGAACTCCAAAGCCAATTACAAGAACTTTTAGAGCGTGGTTTCATTCGACCAAGCACATCACCGTGGGGAGCTCCTGTTTTGTTTGTCAAAAAGAAAGATGGTACATTCAGGTTGTGTATCGACTACCGAGAGTTGAACAAACTTACCATCAAGAACCGTTATCCACTACCAAGAATCGACGACTTGTTTGATCAGCTGCAAGGTTCGTCAATTTACTCGAAGATTGATTTACGTTCTGGATATCATCAAATGAGGGTGAAGGAGGATGATATTCCGAAGACTACTTTTAGAAAGCGTTACGGTCATTCTGAGTTTATGGTTATTCTATTTGGATTGACTAACGCACTGAAATGTCCCGTTCATATTGATTATAAATGTTCCATATTAATTGATTTCGTCGCGAGGTTTTGACCTCTATATGAGACGTTTTTCAAAGACTGCATTCATTTTTAAAACAACCATAACCTTTATTTCATCGATAAAGGTTTAAAAAGTATTACATAGATTATCAAATAATGATAATCTAAAATATACCGTTTACACACGACCATTACATAATGGTTTACAATAAGAATATATTACATCAAAAATAAGTTTCTTGAATGCAGTTTTTACATAATATCATACAAGTATGGACTCCAAATCTTGTCCTTATTTTAGTATGCAACAGCGGAAGCTCTTAATAATCACCTGAGAATAAACATGCTTAAAACGTCAACAAAAATGTTGGTGAGTTATAGGTTTAGCATATATATTATCAAATCATAATAATAGACCACAAGATTTCATATTTCAATACATCCCATACATAGAGATAAAAATCATTCATACGGTGAACACCTGGTAACCAACATTAACAAGATGCATATAGAATATCCCCATCATTCCGGGACACCCATCGAACATGATAAAATTGAAGTACTAAAGCATTCCAAATTCCAGAATGGGGCTTGTTGGGCCCGATAGATCTATCTTTAGGATTCACGTCAATTTGGGGGTCTGTTCCCAAATTCTTAGGCTACCAAGCTAAAAAAGGGCATATTCGGCTTCGATCATTCACCCATATAAAGTAGTTTCATTTACTTATGTCTATTTCGTAAAATATTTGAAAAATTGCATGTATTCTCATCCTAAAATATTAGATTTTAAAAGTGGGACTATAACTCACTTTCACAGATTTTTTACTTCGTCGGGAAGTAAGACTTGGCCACTGGTTGATTCACGAACCTATAACAAATATGTACATATATATCAAAGTATGTTCAAAATATATTTACAACATTTTTAATACGTTTTAATATTTTAAGTTTATTAAGTCAACTGTCCTCGTTAGTAACCTACAACTAGTTGTCCATAGTTAGATGTACAGAAAATAAATTGATATATATTATCTTGACCCAATCCACGACCCAGTGTATACACGTCTCAGGCTAGATCACAACTCAAAGTATATATATTTTTGGAATCAACCTCAACCCTGTATAGCTAACTCCAACATTACTGCATATAAAGTGTCTATGGTTGTTCCAAATAATATATATAGATGGGTCGATATGATATGTCAAAACATTTGCATACATGTCTATGGTATCCCAAGATTACATAATATATTAGAATATATGTATTATACAATATAAATTAGCTAGGATATGATTAATATAGATTTGTTACCAATTTTCACGTAGCTACAACAAGTAAAAATATCCAATCTTGTTTTACCCATAACTTCTTCGTTTTAAATCCGTTTTGAGTGAATTCAATTGCTATGGTTTCATATTGAACTTAAGTTTATGAATCTATACAGAAAATTATAAGTTAATGGTCTTAAATACAGGTTACAAGTCATTTTTGTAAAGGTAGTCATTTCAGTCGAAAGAACGACGTCTAGATGACCATTTTGGAAAACATACTTCCACTTTGAGTTTAACCATGATTTTTGGATATAGTTTCATGTTCATAAGAAAAATCATTTTACCAGAAGAACAACTTTTAAATCAAAGTTTATCATAGTTTTTAATTAACTAACCCAAAATAGCCCGCGGTGTTACTACGACGGCGTATATCCAGTTTTACGGTGTTTTTCGTGTTTTCAGGTTTTAAATCATTAAGTTAGAATATCATATAGATATTGAAAATGTGTCTATTTGATTTTAAAAGTCAATTTAGAAGGATTAACTTTATTTGCGAACAAGTTTAGAATTAACTAAACTATGTTCTAGTGATTACAAGTTTAAATCTTCGAATAAGATAGTTTTATATGTATGAATCGAATGATGTTATGAACATCATTACTACCTTAATTTTAGTAGGTAAATCTACTAGAAATGAGAAAAATAGATCTAGCTTCAAAGGATCCTTGGATGGCTTGAAAGTTCTTGAAGCAGAATCATGACACGAAAACAAGTTCAAGTAAGATTTTCACTCGAAATAAGATTGTTATAGTTATAGAAATTGAATCAAAGTTTGAATATGAGTATTACCTTGTATTAGAAATATATATTACTGTAAATAAGAAAGATTCTTAAGGTTGGATGATCACTTTCCAAGATTGGAAGTAAGCTAGCAAACTTGGAAGTATTCTTGATTTTATGAAACTAGAACTTATAGAATTTATGAAGAACACTTAGAACTTGAAGATAGAACTTGAGAGAGATCAATTAGATGAAGAAAATTGAAGAATGAAAGTGTTTTTAGGTGTTTTTGATCATTGGTATAGGGATTAGATATAAAGGATGTGTAATTTTGTTTACATGTAAATAAGTCATGAATGATTACTAATATTTTTGTAATTTTATGAGATATTTCATGCTAGTTGCCAAATTATGGTTCCCATATGTGTTAGGTGACTCACATGGGCTACTAAGAGCTGATAATTGGAGTGTACATACCAATAGTACATACATCTAAAAGCTGTGTATTGTACGAGTACAAATACGGGTGCATACGAGTAGAATTGTTGATGAAACTGAACGAGGATGTAATTGTAAGCATTTTTGTTAAGTAGAAGTATTTTGATAAGTGTCTTGAAGTCTTTCAAAAGTGTATGAATACATATTAAAACACTACATGTATATACATTTTAACTGAGTCGTTAAGTCATCGTTAGTCGTTACATGTAAATGTTGTTTTGAAACCTTTAGGTTAACGATCTTGTTAAATGTTGTTAACCCATTGTTTATTATATCGAAAGAGATGTTAAATTATTACATTATCATGATATTATGATATATTAATATATTTTAGTATGATATATATACAGTTAAATGTTGTTACAACGATAATCGTTACATATATGTCTCGTTTCGAAATCATTAAGTTAGTAGTCTTGTTTTTACATATGTAGTTCATTGTTAATACACTTAATGACATGTTTACTTATCATTTATCATGATTAAACATAGTGTATCAATATCTTAATATGATTCATATGTATTTAGTAAGACGTTATTATAACGATAATCGTTATATATATCGTTTCGAGTTTCTTAATTCAATAAACTCAATTTTATGTATATAACTCATTGTTAAAATACCTAATGAGATACTTACTTATCATAATATTATGTTAACTATATATATAATCATATATATGTCATCATATAGTTTTTACAAGTTTTAACGTTCGTGAATCACCGGTCAACTTGGGTGGTCAATTGTCTATATGAAACCTATTTAAATTAATCAAGTCTTAACAAGTTTGATTGCTTAACATGTTGGAAACACTTAATCATGTAAATAACAATTTCATTTAATATAAAAATAAACATGGAAAAGTTCGGGTCACTACGGTATCTACCCGTTAAATAAATTTCGTCCCGAAATTTTAAGCAGTTGGAGGTGTTGACATATCTTCTGGAAATAAGTGTGGGTACTTCTTCTTCATCTAATCTTCTCATTCCCAGGTGAACTTGGGTCCTCTATGAGCATTCCATCGAACCTTAACAATTGGTATCTTGTTTTGCTTAAGTCTTTTAACCTCACGATCCATTATTACGACGGGTTCTTCGACGAATTGAAGTTTTTCGTTGATTTGGATTTCGTCTAACAGAATAGTGAGATCTTCTTTAGCAAAACATTTCTTCAAATTTGAGACGTGGAAAGTGTTATGTACAGCTGTGAGTTGTTGTGGTAATTCAAGTCGATAAGCAACTGGTCCGACACGATCAATAATCTTGAATGGTCCAATCTACCTTGGATTTAATTTCCCCCGTTTACCAAATTGAACAACGCCTTTCCAAGGTGCAACTTTAAGCATGACCATCTCTCCAATTTCAAATTCTATATCTTTTCTTTTAATGTCGGCGTAGCTCCTTTGTCGACTTTGGGCGGTTTTCAACCGTTGTTGAATTTGGATGATCTTCTCGATAGGTTCTTGTATTATCTCCGGACCCGTAATCTGTCTATCCCCCACTTCACTCCAACAAATCAGATACCTATACTTTCTACCATAAAGTGCTTCAAACGGCGCCATCTCAATGCTTGAATGGTAGCTGTTGTTGTAGGAAAATTCTGCTAACAGAAGGTGTCGATCCCAACTATTTCCGAAATCAATAACACATGCTCGTAGCATGTCTTCAAGCATTTGTATTGTCCTTTTGCTCTGCCCATCAGTCTATGGATGATAGGCAGTACTCATGTCTAGACGAGTTCCTAATGCTTGCTGTAATGTCTGTCAGAATCTTGAAATAAATCTGCCATCCCTATCAGAGATAATAGAGATTGGTATTCCATGTCTGAAAACGACTTCCTTCAAATACAGTCGTGCTAACTTCTCCATCTTGTCATCTTATCTTATTGGCAGGAAGTGTGCTGATTTGGTGAGATGATCAACTATTACCCAAATAGTATCAAAATCACTTGCAGTCCTTGGCAATTTAGTGATGAAATCCATGGTAATGTTTTCCCATTTCCATTCCGGAATTTCGGGTTGTTGAAGTAGCCCTGATGGTTTCTGATGCTCAGCTTTGACCTTAGAACACGTCAAACATTCTCCTACATATTTAGCAACATCGGCTTTCATACCTGGCCACCAAAAATGTTTCTTAAGATCCTTGTACATCTTTCCCGTTCCAGGATGTATTGAGTATCTGGTTTTATGAGCTTCTCTAAGTACCATTTCTCTCATATCTCCAAATTTTGGTACCCAAATTCTTTCAGCCCTATACCGTGTTCCGTCTTCCCGAATATTAAGATGCTTCTCCAATCCTTTGGATATTTCATCCCTTAAGTTTCCCTCTTTTAAAACTCCTTGTTGCGCCTCCTTTATTTGAGTAGTAAGGTTAGTGTGAATCATTATATTCATAGCTTTTACTTGAATAGGTTCTCTATCCTTTCTGCTCAAGGCATCGGCTACCACATTTGCCTTCCCCGGGTGGTAACGAATCTCAAAGTCGTAATCATTCAACAATTCAATCCATCTGCGCTGCCTCATGTTCAGTTGTTTCTGATTAAATATGTGTTTAAGACTTTTGTGGTCGGTATATATAATACTTTTGACCCCATATAAGTAGTGCCTCCAAGTCTTTAATGCAAAAACAACCGCGCCTAATTCCAAATCATGCGTCGTATAATTCTGCTCGTGAATCTTCAATTGTCTAGACTCATAAACAATTACTTTTGTTCGTTGCATTAATACACAACCGAGACCTTGCTTTGAGGTGTCACAATATATCACAAAATCATCATTCCCTTTAGGTAATGATAATATAGGTGCCGTAGTTAACTTTTTCTTCAACAATTGAAATGCTTTTTCTTGTTCATCCTTCCATTCAAATTTCCTCCCTTTATGCGTTAATGCAGTAAAGGGTTTTGCTATTTTGGAAAAATCTTGGATGAATCTCCTGTAATAACCAGCTAGCCCTAAAAATTGGCGTATGTGTTTCGGATTTTTCGGGGTTTCCCACTTTTCAACGGTTTAAATCTTTGCTGGATCCACTTGAATACCTTCTTTGTTCACTATATGACCGAGGAATTGAACTTCTTCCAACCAAAATGCACACTTTGAAAACTTAGCGTACCATTTTTCTTTTCTTAACAACTCTAGCACTTTTCTCAAATATTCTTCATGCTCTTGGTCATTCTTTGAGTAAATAAGTATGTCATCGATGAAAACAATGACAAACTTGTCAAGGTATGGTCCACACACTCGGTTCATGAGGTCCATGAACACAGCTGGTGCGTTAGTCAACCCAAACGGCATAACCATAAACTCGTAATGACCGTAACGCATCGTAAAAGCAGTCTTTGGAATATCATCCTCCTTCACCCGCATTTGATGATACCCAGAACGTAAATCAATCTTCGAATAAACCAACGAGCCTTGTAGTTGATCAAATAGGTCGTCGATTCTTGGTGGTGGGTAACGGTTCTTGATGGTAAGTTTGTTCAACTATCGGTAGTAGATACACAACCTAAATGTACCTTCCTTCTTCTTGACAAACAAAACAGGAGCTCCCCATGGTGATGTGCTTGGTTGAATGAAACCACGCTCTAAAAGTTCCTGTAACTGACTTTGTAATTCTTTCATTTCGCTGGGTGCGAGTCTGTATGGAGCACGAGCTATTGGTGCAGCTCCTGGTACAAGGTCTATTTGAAATTCAACGGATCGATGTGGGGGTAATCCTGGTAATTCTTTCAGAAATACATCGGGAAATTCTTTTACGACAAGAACATCACTGATGTTCTTTTCTTCAGGTTTAACTTCCTTGATGTGTGCTAGAATGATGTAACAACCTTTTCTTATTAGTTTCTGCGCCTTCAAACTACTAATAAGATTTAATTTCACATTGTTCTTCTCTCCGTACACCATTAAAGGTTTTCCCTTTTCACGCATAATGCGAATCGCATTTTTGTAACAAACGACCTCTGCTCTCACCTTTTTCAACCAGTCCATACCAATTATTACATCAAAACTCCCTAACTCGACTGGTATTAAATCAATTTTAAACGTTTCATCCCCCAGTTTAATTTCTCTATCCCGACATATATTATCTACTGAAATTAATTTACCGTTTGCTAATTCGAGTAAAAATTTACTATCCAAAGGCGTCAATGGGCAACTTAACTTAGCACAAAAATCTCTACTCATATAGCTTCTATCCGCACCCGTATCAAATAAAACATAAGCAGATTTATTATCAATAAGAAACGTACCCGTAACAAGCTCCGGGTCTTCCTGCGCTTCTGCCGTATTAATATTGAAAACTCTTCTGCGGCCCTGCCCATTAGTATTCCCCTGATTCGGGCAATTACTTCTAATGTGGCCCGGTTTTCCACATCCATAACAAACAAAGGCGGCATTACTTGTTTTGCCATTATTTGTTCCTTTAGTTCTATTAAACTTTGGTACGTAGACCTCACACTTTTTCGCACCATGGCCAGTTCTTTTACACTTGGTGCAAAATGTCGTGCAGAACCCATTCTAGTGGTACTCTTCACACCTTTGGCATTTTTAGTTTTTGTTGCCGTTGTTGTTATTGAGGTTGTTGTTGGGATTGTTATTGTTGTTGGAACGGTTGTTGTAGTTGTTGTTGTTATTGGGATGTTTGTTGTAGTTATTGTTAGGATTGCAGTTATTGTTGCGATTGTTGTTGCGGTTGTTGGGATAGTTGTTGCGATTGTGGTTGTAATTGTTGTTGTTGTTGTATTGGTGACCCTTGTCACTGGTTTCTTCCCACTTTCTCTTGAGTTGTTTCGTACTGGCTTCTTCGGCCGTCTGCTCTTTAATTCTTCCCTCAATCTGATTTATGAGTTTATGAGCCATTCGACTTGCCTTTTGTATGGAAGCGAGCTCGTGTGAACTCACATCTTCTTGAATCCTTACTGGTAACCCTTTTATAAATGCGTCGATCTTCTCTTCTTCATCTTCGAACGTTCCTGGACATAATAGGCACAACTTTGTGAATCGTCGTTCATATGTGGTAATGTTGAACCCTTGTGTTCGTAACTCTCTAAGCTCTACCTTGAGCTTATTGACTTCGTTTCTAGGACGGTACTGCTCGTTCATCAATTTCTTAAATGCCGACCACGGTAGTGCGTAAGCAGCATTTTGTCCTACATGTTCAAGATAGGTGTTCCACCACGTTAACGCAGTACATGTGAAGGTATGCGTAGCGTACTTAACTTTATCCTCTTCAGTACACTTACTTATGGCAAACACCGATTCGACTTTCTCGGTCCACCGTTTCAATCCAATTGGTCCTCAGTTCCATCAAATTCCAAAGGTTTGCAGGCAGTGAATTCTTTGTAGGAGCATCCTACACAATTTCTTGTGGAATTAGTTCCACTGCTAGATCCAGAGTAATGTTATTTTGCATCGCAGCCTGTACTGCTGCTATGTTTGCTGCAAGGAAAACACGGAAGTCTTCCTCGCTCATGTTCAAATTCTGACGAGTCGCCGGTGCCATTTTCTTCAAAAATAGCCAAAAGAATTGAGTTAATCATATAGAATTTAAGAGTAGTCAATAGTATCTCGTAGCATTATATGAACTTATTTATAAAAGCTTTTTCTTCATATTAGCATTTTATAGTTTTAATTCGGTTAGTACCTACCCATTAAGTTTATACTTACTAGCTATTATACAACTCAACTACTACGCTTCTATATGAAAAACTTATTACAATAATATTTCGCGTTCAAACCTTTATACAATATTTTACAAACTTACAATACCACTATTATACATATAGGATGAAATATAGCACATAATATCTTTGCTACTCAGCAGCTATAAAGGCAATTCTAGTTAATCCGCAATTTGTTCAGTAAAAGAAATAAAGACACGTAATTCATAAGTCCAGAAACAAGTCATGCATTCAGGTTTTACTAAGACGACTTCTCATCCTTGGTCTTGTGGAAAGTAACCGTTATGACCATTGGCTAGGCAGCATGTTGTAATTTCATCAAAAGGACGAGAGTTTCGTAATGTCCAACAGCCTCGCAATAATCTAAAAACCTTGTTTCTCACCCCAACTACTGAATCCGTCACTTGTGGGAAGGTTTTATTTAAAAGTTGTAACCCGATATTCTTTTTCTCACTTTGGCAAGATGCGAACATCACTAACCCGTAAGTATAACATGCTTCTTTATGTTGCATGTTAGAAGCTCTTTCTAACTCACGAAATCCTATGTTGGGATATGTTGAGTCAAAATAGGTTCTTAACCCGTAGCGTAAAATTGTATTTGGGTTCCCCGCATTTAATGCTTTAAAGAAAACACGACGTAACTTACAGTCTCCCCAATGTGATATACCCCACCTATCAATGGAAAACCTTTTATAAACTAAGGCATTTCTGGAAAGTCTTTCAAATGTTTGACAAGTTAATTTCGCCATAACTAAATGTGCTGATGAATTCCGACCGACTCTAGACAAAATATCCTCAATCATATCCTCTGGTAGGTCTTCTAAAATATTCGGTTGTCTACCCTTAAAATCTATTTTGTTTTTTATACTGTAAAATAGACAAGGATTAGATTCGTAAAAGATAATTAACAAACAATACAAGCAATTTTTACATAGAACATAAAAGTACAAGCACACTACAATACATATAATACACAACATGATTACAACCCTATAATCTGAATCACTGATTTCTTCTTCTTCGGACTTGGTTCATTTTTCCTAATTTTCTAGGGATATATGGTGCTCCTCTAATACGAGCCGTCATTTTCCATAATGGTTTAGAAAAACCTGGTGGTTTAGAGGTTCCCGGGTTATTGTTATAATTTAGGAAATACGAATGTTGCCGATACATATAAAGTTCATCGGGATTGGAATCAGGTTTCTCTATTTGTATACCTTTTCCCTTATTATTTTCTTTTGCCATATTAAATTGGGTCGAGGTAATTTCTATAACATCATCGGAATCCTCATCGGGATACGATTCATCGAAAAATTGGCAATCTTCCCAATATTTTGCTTCCTCGGCGGAAACACCATTGACCATTTTTAACTTTGGTCCGTTGGTTGATGATTTTCTTTTATTTAATCGATTTACTATAGGTATCAATATTTCTTCCTCCGGAACCTCTTCTTCTTTCGGTTCCTCCTCTTCCGGTTCCTCTTCTTCCGGTTCCTCTTCTTCCGGTTCCTCTTCTAGAATTTGTGAATCTTCCCAAATTATATTCGACTCTTCATTATTATTAGGTAACTCGATGGGATTTTTGTACTAGTGGTAGACATCTATCACACAATATCAAACACATTAAGAGGTTAATATATCACATAATATTTACATGTTAATAATATATAGTTTCCAACAAAAGTGTTAAGCAATCGTTTTTAAAGAAAACACGGTCGAAGTCCAGACTCACTAAGGTATCCTAACAAACTCGATAAGACACACTAGTGCAAATTTCTGGTTCTCTAAGACCAACGCTCGGATACCAACTGAAATGTCCCGTTCATATTGATTATAAACGTTCCATATTAATTGATTTCGTCGCGAGGTTTTGACCTCTATATGAGACGTTTTTAAAAGACTGCATTCATTTTTAAAACAACCATAACCTTTATTACATCAATAAAGGTTTAAAAAGCATTACATAGATTATCAAATAATGATAATCTAAAATATACCGTTTACACACGACCATTACATAATGGTTTACAATAAGAATATATTACATCAAAAATAAGTTTCTTGAATGCAGTTTTTACATAATATCATACAAGTATGGACTCCAAATCTTGTCCTTATTTTAGTATGCAACAGCGGAAGCTCTTAATAATCACCTGAGAATAAACATGCTTAAAACGTCAACAAAAATGTTGGTGAGTTATAGGTTTAGCATATATATTATCAAATCATAATAATAGACCACAAGATTTCATATTTCAATACATCCCATACATAGAGATAAAAATCATTCATACGGTGAACACCTGGTAACCGACATTAACAAGATGCATATAGAATATCCCCATCATTCCGGGACACCCATCGGACATGATAAAATTGAAGTACTAAAGCATTCCAAATTCCAGAATGGGGCTTGTTGGGCTCGATAGATCTAACTTTAGGATTTGCGTCAATTTGGGGGTCTGTTCCCAAATTCTTAGGCTACCAAGCTAAAAAAGGGCATATTCGGCTTCGATCATTCACCCATATAAAGTAGTTTCATTTACTTATGTCAATTTCGTAAAATATTTGAAAAATTGCATGTATTCTCATCCCAAAATATTAGATTTTAAAAGTGGGACTATAACTCACTTTCACAGATTTTTTACTTCGTCGGGAAGTAAGACTTGGCCACTGGTTGATTCACGAACCTATAACAAATATGTACATATATATCAAAGTATGTTCAAAATATATTTACAACATTTTTAATACGTTTTAATGTTTTAAGTTTATTAAGTCAACTGTCCTCGTTAGTAACCTACAACTAGTTGTCCATAGTTAGATGTACAGAAAATAAATTGATATATATTATCTTGACCCAATCCACGACCCAGTGTATACACGTCTCAGGCTAGATCACAACTCAAAGTATATATATTTTTGGAATCAACCTCAACCCTGTATAGCTAACTCCGACATTACTGCATATAAAGTGTCTATGGTTGTTCCAAATAATATATATATATATGGGTCGATATGATTGTCAAAACATTTGCATACATGTCTATGGTATCCTAAGATTACATAATATATTAGAATATATGTATTATACAATATAAATTAGCTAGGATATGATTAATATAGATTTGTTATCAATTTTCACGTAGCTAGTACAAGTAAAAATATCCAATCTTGTTTTACCCATAACTTCTTTGTTTTAAATCCGTTTTGAGTGAATTCAATTGCTATGGTTTCATATTGAACTTAAGTTTATGAATCTATATAGAAAAAGTATAAGTTAATAGTCAGAAATATAGGTTACAAGTCATTTTTGTAAAGGTAGTCATTTCAGTCGAAAGAACGACGTCTAGATGACCATTTTGGAAAACATACTTTCACTTTGAGTTTAACCATGATTTTTGGATATAGTTTCACGTTCATAATAAAAATCATTTTCCCAGAAGAACAAATTTTAAATCAAAGTTTATCATAGTTTTTAATTAACTAACCCAAAACAGCCCGCGGTGTTACTACGACGGCCTATATCCGATTTTACGGTGTTTTTCGTGTTTTCAGGTTTTAAATCATTAAGTTAGCATATCATATAGATATAGAACATGTGTTTAGTTGATTTTAAAAGTCAAGTTAGAAGGATTAACTTTATTTGCGAACAAGTTTAGAATTAACTAAACTATGTTCTAGTGATTACAAGTTTAAATCTTCGAATAAGATAGTTTTATATGTATGAATCGAATGATGTTATGAACATCATTACTACCTTAATTTTAGTAGGTAAACTACTAGAAATGAGAAAAATAGATCTAGCTTCAAAGGATCCTTGGATGGCTTGAAAGTTCTTGAAGCAGAATCATGACACGAAAACAAGTTCAAGTAAGATTTCCACTCGAAATAAGATTGTTATAGTTATAGAAATTAAATCAAAGTTTGAATATGAGTATTACCTTGTATTAGAAAGATATATTACTGTAAATAAGAAAGATTTCTTGAGGTTGGATGATCACTTTACAAGATTGGAAGTAAGCTAGCAAACTTGGAAGTATTCTTGATTTTATGAAACTAGAACTTATAGAATTTATGAAGAACACTTAGAACTTGAAGATAGAACTTGAGAGAGATTAATTAGATGAAGAAAATTGAAGAATGAAAGTTTTTTTAGGTGTTTTTGGTCGTTGGTATATGGATTATATATAAAGGATGTGTAATTTTGTTTACATGTAAATAAGTCATGAATGATTACTAATATTTTTGTAATTTTACGAGATATTTCATGCTAGTTGCCAAATGATGGTTCCCAAATATGTTAGGTGACTCACATGGGTTGCTCGAGCTAATAATTGGAGTGTATATACCAATAGTACATACATCTAAAAGCTGTGTATTGTACGAGTACGAATACGAGTGCATACGAGTAGGATTGTTGATGAAACTGAACGAGGATGTAATTGTAAGCATTTTTGTTAAGTAGAAGTATTTTGATAAGTGTCTTGAAGTCTTTCAAAAGTGTATGAATACATATTAAAACACTACATGTATATACATTTTAACTGAGTCGTTAAGTCATCGTTAGTCGTTACATGTAAATGTTGTTTTGAAACCTTTAGGTTAACGATCTTGTTAAATGTTGTTAACCCATTATTTATTATATCTAAAGAGATGTTAAATTATTAAATTATCATGATATTATGATATATTAATATATCTTAGTATGATATATATACAGTTAAATGTTGTTACAACGATAATCGTTACATATATGTCTCGTTTCGAAATCATTAAGTTAGTAGTCTTGTTTTTACATATATAGTTCATTGTTAATACACTTAATGACATGTTTACTTATCATTTATCATGATTAAACATAGTGTATCAATATCTTAATATGATTCATATGTATTTAGTAAGACGTTGTTATAACGATAACTGTTATATATCGTTTCGAGTTTCTTAATTCAATAAACTCAATTTTATGTATATAACTCATTGTTAAAATACCTAATGAGATACTTACTTATCATAATATCATGTTAACTATATATATAATCATATATATGTCATCATATAGTTTTTACAAGTTTTAACGTTCGTGAATCACCGGTCAACTTGGGTGGTCAATTGTCTATATGAAACCTATTTAAATTAATCAAGTCTTAACAAGTTTGATTGCTTAACATGTTGGAAACACTTAATCATGTAAATAACAATTTCATTTAATATAAAAATAAACATGGAAAAGTTTGGGTCACTACACGCACCAGCTGTGTTCATGGACCTCATGAACCGAGTGTGTGGACCATATCTTGACAAGTTTGTGATTGTTTTCATCGATGACATCCTTATTTACTCAAAGAATGATCAAGAGCACGGTGAACATTTGAGAAAAGTGCTAGAATTGTTGAGGAAAGAAAAATTGTATGTTAAGTTTTCAAAGTGTGCATTTTGGTTGAAAGAAGTTCAATTCCTCGGTCACGTAGTAAACAAGGAAGGTATTCAGGTGGATCCGTCAAATATTGAAACCGTTGAAAACTGGGAAACTCCGAAAACTCCGAAGCATATACGCCAATTTTTAGGATTGGCTGGTTACTACAGAAGATTTATCCAAGATTTTTCCAAAATAGCAAAACCCTTGACTGCATTAACGCATAAAGGGAAGAAATTTGAATGGAAGGATGAACAAGAGAAAGCATTTCAGTTATTGAAGAAAAAGCTAACTACGGCACCTATATTGTCATTGCCTGAAGGGAATGATGATTTTGTGATTTATTGTGACGCCTCAAAGCAAGGTCTCGGTTGTGTATTAATGCAACGAACGAAGGTAATTGCTTATGGGTCCAGACAATTAAAGATTCACGAGCAAAATTATACGACTCACAATTTGGAATTGGGCGCTGTTGTTTTTTGCATTAAAGACATGGAGGTACTACTTATATGGGGTCAAAAGTATTATATATACCGACCACAAAAGTCTCCAACATATATTAGATCAGAAACAACTGAACATGAGGCAGCGTAGGTGGATTGAATTGTTGAATGATTACGATTTTGAGATTCGTTACCACCCGGGGAAGGCGAATGTGGTAGCCAACGCTTTGAGTAGAAAGGACAGAGAACCTATGCGGCTAAAAGCTATGAATATAATTATTCGTACTAACCTTACTACTCAAATAAAGGAGGCGCAACTGTGAGTTTTAAAAGAAGGGAATGTAACGAATGAAATATCCAAAGGATCGGAAAAACATCTTAATATTTGGGAAGACGGAACCCGGTATAGAGCTGAAAGAATTTGGGTACCAAAGTTTGGAGATGTGATAGAAATGGTACTTAAGGAAGCACATAAAACCAGATATTCAATTCATCCCGGAGCGGGAAAGATGTACAAAGATCTAAAGAAACACTTTTAGTGGCCGAGTATGAAAGACGATATTGCTACATACGTAGGAGAATGCTTAACTTGTTCTAAAGTTAAAGCTGAACATCAGAAACCATCAGGTCTGCTTCAACAACCCGAAATCCCAGAATGGAAATGGAAAAACATTACCATGAATTTCATTACTAAATTGCCAAGGACTGCAAGTGGTTATGATACTATTTAGGTAATAGTCGATCATCTCACCAAGTCAGCACACTTTCTGCCAATGAGAGAAGATGATAAAATGGAGAAATTAGCACGAATATACTTGAAGGAAGTCGTCTCCAGACATGGAATACCAATCTCTATTATCTGTGATAGGGATGGCAGATTTGTCTCATGGTTTTGGCAAACGTTACAACAAGCATTGGGGACTTGTCTAGATATGAGTACTGCCCATCATCCACAAATTGATGGGCAAAGTGAAAGGACGATACAGATCCTTGAAGACATGCTACGAGCATGTGTTATTGATTTTGGAAACAGTTGGGATCGACATCTACCGTTAGCAGAATTTTCTTATAGCAACAGTTACCACTCGAGTATTGAGATGGCACCGTTTGAGGCACTTTATGGCAGAAAGTACAGGTCTCCGATTTTTGGAACGAGGTGGGGGATAGACAAATTACGGGTCTGGAGATAATCCAAGAAACCACCGAGAAAATTATTCAAATTCAACAACGGTTGAAAACCGCCCAGAGTCGACAAAAGAGCTACGCAGACAGTAAAAGAAAAGATATAGAATTTAAAATTGGAGAGATGGTCATGCTTAAGGTTTCACCTTGGAAAGGTGTTGTTCGTTTTGGAAAATGAGGAAAATTAAACCCGAGATACATTGGACCATTCAAGATTATTGATCGTGTCAGACCGGTAGCTTATCAACTTGAATTACCTCAACAACTCGCCGGCGTACATAATACTTTTCACGTCTCGAATCTGAAGAAATGCTTAGCCAAAGAAGATCTCACTATTCCTTTAGACGAAATCCAGATCAATGAAAAACTTCAATTCATTGAAGAACCCGTCGAAATAATGGATCGTGAGGTTAAAAGACTTAAGCAAAATACAATACCAATCGTTAAGGTTTGGTGGAATGCTCGTAGAGGACCTGAGTTCACCTGGGAACGTGAATATCAGATGAAGAATAAATATCCACACTTATTTCTAGATGATGCGTCAACACCTCCAACCGCTTAAAATTTCGGGACGAAATTTATTTAATGGGTAGGTACTGTAGTGACCCAAACTTTTTCGTGATTATATATTAAATGAAAACTATGTTTACATGATTAAATGTTTCCAACATGTTAAGCGATCGAACTTGTTAAGACTTAATTAATTTAGATGAGTTTATGTAGACAATTGACCACCCAGTTTGTCCGGCGATTCACGAACGTTAAAACTTGTAAAAACGACATGATAATATATATATATATATATTTAACATGATATTATGATAAGTAAGTATCATATTAACAAAGAGTTATATGCATAAAATGAAACTACTGAATTAAAGAAATCCGAAACGATATATATAACGATTATCGTTATAACAACGTTTTAATAAATACATATGTATTGTATTAAGATATGAACATACTATGTTTAACATGATAAAATGCTAATTAATTGTATCATTAAGTGTATTAACAAAGAACTACACAAGTAAGATGAGACTACTAACTTAAGGATTTCGAAACAATATATATGTAACGATTATCGTTGTAATAGTATTTTAACACACACACACACACACACACATATATATATATATATATATATATATATACATATATATATATATATATATATATATATATATATATATATATATATATATATATATATATATATATATATATATATATATATATATATGTTATTAAGATATATTCATACACCATGTTATCATGTTAACATAACAATTTAACATCTCATTTAAATATAATAACAATGGATTAATCACATTTAACAAGATCGTTAACTTAAAGGTTTCGAAACATCACTTACATGTAACGGCCAAAGATGACTTAACGACTCAGTTAAAATGTATATATATGTAGTGTATTAAGATGTATTGATACAATTTTGAAAGACTTCATGACACATATCAAAACACTTCTACTTAATAAAAATGCTTACAATTACATTCTCATTCATTTTCATCAACAATTCTACTCGTATGCATCCGTATTCGCACTCGTACAATACACAGCTCCTAGATATATATACTATTGGAATATATACTCCAATGATAAGCTCTTAGCAGTCTTAATGAGTCACCTAGACATGTGGGAACCATCATTTGGCAACTAGCATGAAATATCTAACAAAATTACAAACTAATGGAGCCTATATGACTACCCCATATTTACGTGAATGAGGAGTACCACAAACACATTCTCATTTCAATTTTCTTGAATCAAACACATCTCTCTCAAGTTCTCTCTTGATGTTCTAAGTGTTCTTCATCATCTTCATCAAAATCTACATCAATCTAGCTCACAAATCCATACATAAAACAATTTACAAAACAACTACTCAAGAACACATCAAGAACACTTTCAAGTTTACTAGATTACTTCCAAGCTTTCAAAACCATTCCAAGTAATCATTCAAGATCAAGAAACCTTTGTTATTTACAGTAGGTTATCTTTCTTATTCAAGGTAATATTCATATTCAAACTTTGATTCGATTTCTATAACTATTACAATCTTAGTTCGAATGGAAATCTTACTTGAAATTGTTTTCGTATCATGATTCTACTTCAAGAACTTTCAAGCCATCCAAGATCCTTTGAAGCTCTAGATCATTTCTTGTCATTTCTAGTAGGTTTACCTACTATACTTGAGGTAGTGATGATATTCATAACATCACTAGATTCATATATATATATATATATATATATATATATATATATATATATATATATATATATAACTATCTTATTCGAAGATTTAAACTTGTAATCACTAGAACATAGTTTAGTTAATTCTAAACTTGTTCGCAAATAAAGTTAATCCTTCTAACTTAACTTTTAAACTCAACTAAACACATGTTCTATATCTATATGATATTTTAACTTAATGATTTAAAACCTGGAAACACGAAGAACACCGTAAAACCGGACATACGCTGTCGTAGTGAAACCGGGGGCTGTTTTGGGTTGGATAATTAAAAACTATGATAAACTTTGATTTAAAAGTTGTTCTTCTGAGAAAATGATATTTCTTATGAATATGAAACTATATCCAAAAATCATGGTTAAACTCAAAGTGGAAATATGTTTTTCAAAATGGTCATCAAGATGTCGTTCTTTCGACGGAAATGACTACCTCTTTCAAAAACGACTTATAACCTGTATTTTTGACTATAAACTTATAATTTTTTATATTTAGTTTCATAAATTTCAATTCATTATGAAACCATAGCAATTTGATTCACTCAAAACGGATTTGTAACGAAGAAATGATGGGTAAAACAAAATTGGATAAATTTGCTAGTTTTAGGTACGAAAATTTTATAACAAATCTATACTAACCATAACTTAACTAACTTATATTGTATTATACATGCAGTCTACATATATTATGTAATCTTGATAGACCATAGACACGTATACAATATTTTGACATATCATATCGACGTCATCTATATATATTATTTAGAATAACCATAAACACTTTATATGCGGTAATGCTCGAGTTAGCTATACATGGTTGAGGTTGATTCCAAAATAATATATATACTTTGAGTTGTGATCGAGTCTAAGACTTGTATACACTGGGTCGTGGATTGATTCGAGAAAATATATTTATTTTTGTACTACTAACTGTGGACTACTAATTGTGGACTACTAACGATGGACTGCTAACTTAACAACTTAAAACATCAAAACGTAATAAAAATGTTGTGAATATATTTCGATCATATGTTGATATATATGTATATATTTATTATAGGTTCGTGAATCGACCCATGGCCAAGTCTTATTCTCGGCGAATTAAAAAATCTGTGAAAGTGAGTTATTGTCCCATTTTTACTACCAAATATTTTAGGGATGATAATACATGCAGTTTTATAAATGTTTTACAAAATAGGCACAAATACTTGAAACTACAATCTATGGCTGGATTATTAAATCGAATATCACCTTTTTAGTCTGGTAATCTAAGAATTAGGGAACAGAAACCCTAATTAACGTGAATCCTAAAGATAGATCTATTGGGCCTAACAAACCCCATCCGGGTTACGGATGCTTTAGTACTTCTATTTTATCATGTTCGATGAGAGTCCCGGAATGATGGGGATATTCTAGATGCATTTTTGTTAATGTCGGTTACCAGGTGTTCACCATATGAATGATTTTTAATTCACGGGTTACGCGTATTATTTTGTACACGGGTTACGTGTGCGGTTATAATTGAAATATTGTGGCCTATTATTATTAAGATTTATGATAAAGATTAAACCTATAACTCACCAATATTTTTGTTGACGTTTAAAGTGTGTTTATTCTCAGGTGATTATTAAGAGCTTCCGCTGTTGCATGCTAATTTAAGGACAAGAATTGGAGTCAGCATGCTTGTAATATATTGTTTAAAAACTGAATTCGGAGAATTAAGTCGATGTGTAATATTATTGTAAACCATTATGTAATGGTCATGTGTAAAACGTTTTCTTTTAGATTATCATTACTTGATAATCTACGTTATGGTTTTAAATCTTTATCAATAAAATAAAAGTTATGGTTTGTTTTAAAAATGAATGCAGTCTTTGAAAAAACGTCTCATATAGAGGTCAAAACCTCACAACGAAATCAATTAATATGAAACATTTATAATCGATATGAACGGGACATTTCATGGTTAGGGTAGAATCAGGACGAATTAGGATTTTTTTATTGGTTCCTAGGATATAGTTGTCTCGGGTGATGTGCTTGTTGTCACATCAGGTTCATTGGGAGTCGGGAAGTGTTATGGTGGTTTCGGTCAGTTAAGGTGAGTGAGCAAACACATGAGTTCGGCACATGCGTAGTCACCCTTAGTAGTATGTGCACTATTGAGATTTTCATTGGTTGTAGTTACCCATCGTAACTAGGATGACCGATTAATGTGTGCGTGTGTGCATCGGGGACTTGAATTTTGTAATGGGATGCAACAAGTCTAATGATTATGGTATTGGGTTACACTCGGTAGAGTGTTTGTGGTTAGAGAATCGTGTAAGGATTCTAGTTGTGAATCGTCTTAGAATTGGCGAATCGAGGAGTCTTCGGGTCGTTAAACTCATGGGAGTGGGACCCATATGACAATGGTTGTGTTAGTGTGTTGTGGATTATAGGGGAACATTCCTAACGGAGTATCCCATGTAGTTATGGTTGTGCCGATATGTGGAAGGGTGTAAGACTTGGTGTTACTGAGCATCTCTTTAGTGTTGGATGAAGGGCTTCATTAGGCTACATCATTTGGCCTTATGGAATTGCGGGAAGCGTGTGATCGCTAGTAACTTAAGATAATAAACCATAAGGTTTGTCGGGTGGGTATGACTTCGGGTCATTATTGTGGAGAGACGGGTGACATCGGGTGTATGGAACCCAAAGATCGAATTTCTAAATCTCGGTAGATTGTGGTGGGAGTCTGCATGAAACTGCGTCAGGTGCCCCCTTATACTTGCTAGTGTGATGTTCAACTCCGCTGATGGTGTAATCACTTTGTGCTTCGGGTGCCCGTAAGATACCCTTGGAAGCATCGAAGATTATAATAGTGATCGACAGGTGATAGTAATTCGATAGTTGCGAAAGTCGAAGTTTAAGAGCATTGTGGTAAATACTTCATATGAAGTGACAGATGAGCGAATCTTGTTACTATTAAGTGATAGATGGGTAAAGATGACTGATAATGCTAAAAACGAACATATATTTCATAGCATTATCCTTCTAGAAACACAAGATTTTAGTTGCAATTGTTCTATTTCCAAGTAATATTCGTTTAAATAATAAAAGGTGAAGACAAAAGACAGAATTGACGATTTGAAGACGCAAACGACCAAAAGCTAAAAAGTACAAAGTACAATCCAAGTGGTTCAAATTATTGATGAGAAACGTCTAGAAATTACAAGAGTACAAGCCGCAAAAAGCAAAGTACAAGATATTAAATTATACGAAAAGGCGTTTTGAAAATCCGGAACCGATACATGAACCAACTTTCAGCACGCGACGCAACGGACCAAAAATTATAAGTCAACTATGCACAATAATATAATATAATATATAATTAATTATATATATTATTATATATTATATTTATAAGCAGCCCACGTTTAAATCACTATGGTGATCTGGAATCCATATCTCCGCACTCGCGGAGCTGTAAAGCATAAAACCTCCACACTCGCAGAGCTGTACAGTTCAAAGTGGGCCTATAAAGGCCGCGCATTCTGATCGATTTCAATCATCCTTTTCCTTCTTTCTATCTATGTAAAATATATATATATATATATATATATATATATATATATATATATATATATATATATATATATAGTTATAATTATAATTTTAATTTAAAGTTTAATAATAATAAGGTTATGTTAGTGAATATTTTAAGTTTGTAAGTCGAAATTCTGTCCGTGTAACACTACGCGATTAATACTCATTGTAAGTTATGTTCAACCTTTTTAAATTAATGTCTTGTAGCTAAGTTATTATTATGCTTATTTAAGCAGAAGTAATCATGATGTTAGACTAAATACTAAAGACGAGGTTATTGGGCTTTGGACCATAATTGAGGTTTGGACAAAAGACCGACACTTGTGGAAATTGGACTATGAGCTATTAATGGGATTTATATTTGTTTAACTGAATGATAGTTCGTTAATTTAATATAGAGATTTATAATTTGAGGTAATTATAAATAACCACATACACTCGATCGGATACGATGGGCCGGATATTTATAAATACTAATAATCGTTCATTTAACCAGACACGGGAATGGATTAATAGTCAATGGACTCATTAAAACAGGGGTGGATTACATACAAGGACACTTGGTGTAATTGTTAATAAAACATTAAAACCTTGGATTGCACACAGTCGATAACCTGGTGTAATCATTAACAATGTATTAAAACCTTATTACAGTTTAAGTCCCCAATTAGTTGGAATATTTGACTTCGGGTATAAGGATAATTTGACGAGGACACTCGCACTTTATATTTATGACTGATGAACTGTTATGGACAAAAACCGGATGGAAATATCAAATAATCCAGGACAAAGGACAATTAACCCATGATAATAAATTAAAATCAACACGTCGAACATCATGATTACAGAAGTTTAAATAAGCATAATTCCTTTATTTTATATCTCATCGTACTTTTAATTATCGCAAATTTATTTATCGTCATTTTAATTATCGTACTTTTAATTATCACATTTTTATTTATCGTCATTTACTTTACGCTTTAAATTAAGTTGTATTTATATTTAATATTTTACATTAGGTTTTAATTTTGACTTAAGACATAAAGTCTACAAACCGGTCACTAAACGGTAAAAACCTCCTTTTATAATAATAATAATAATACTACTTATATATATATTTATATACAAATATAGTTTAAAATATAATATAGCGTTAAATTTAGTTGTATCCATGTGGAACGAACCGGACTTACTAAAAACTACACTACTTTACGATTAGGTACACTCCCTATAGTGTTGTAGCAAGGTTTAGGTATATCCACTCTATAAATAAATAAATAACTTGTAAAATTGTATCGTATTTAATTGTATTTCGTAGTAAAATATAATCTATTTCGTACTACACCTCGCACACATCAAGTATTTTTGGCGCCGCTGCCGGGGAACTTCAACAACGCCGAAAGCGAAACGCTATATAAAAAAAAAGATTTTTATTAAGTTTTAAGCTATTTTTGTAAAAATATATTTTTATAAGTTTTAAATATAAAAAAACAAAAACATAAAAACATAAAAAAAGAGAAAAATGTATATCTATATTTTTAAGTGTTTAAAATAAAAAAAAGGTTCATATTTATAAAAGCTAATAAGTAATATATTTTTTATATATATAAGTTTTATTATATTTTTTATAAATTAAAAAGTTAAAAATCAAGTAAAAAAAGTAAAAAAGTAAAAAAAAAAAAAAAAAACTGAACCTACACGAATTTGAAACTGCCATCATCTGAATCTGCATCATACGCACTCGCGGAGATTTTAGGCAGCAGAAATCCGCACTCGCGGAGCTGCTGTGACAGGCCAACCTCGTATGCATTTAATACCAAATTAGGGTTAAATAATTTATTTAATCTTTTAGGTTAAGATTTAATTATTATTAATAGTAATTAGGGTTAATATTTAATATTAATTAGTTTTAGTTTAATTAAATTTGTATTTTAAAGTATTAATTAGTTTTATTACTTATAAAATTAATACTTTTATAAAATAATAATATAAAAATAATATATTTATAAAAATTATATTTTTATAACTTTAAGTTTTATTTTTATATTTTGTATCTTTTTATTTCATTTAATCGTAATTTGTATATTTATCATTCGTAATAAGTTTAAACTTAGTTCTTGCCGTAGTTATTTTATATTTCTAGATTTCTAGGCTTTGCCGTAAAATCCCTTAAGTACTTTATCTTTAGACTAAGATTTAGGCGCTTTAAAATTGTACGACGTCGCTTATCGCTTTAGTATTTAATAGAATTTAGTGCCTAATTAAGTTATTGCCGTTTTGGATATAGAATTCCTTTTAAGCTTTAATACTTTTAGACGCAATTTTTAATATTTAGTTTTTAGAATTCTAAGTTTTGACGCTTTATTTTCTTATTTTATTTTTTGACTGTTTGTTTTCCGACATTTGTTTTTCGACTCTTGTTTTTCGACGCGCTTTTCTTTTTCATTTCTACGCTCTAGTTTTTAGGACATAGAATTTTCTTTATTTTCTTTAAACTTTGACGAAAAAATTATTTTAAGCGGTTAAATTGATAGACATCCAAAATTTTCTGGTTCGTAGTAATAGTTGGATTTGTTAGTGGCGAGTTGTGGGCTTCCGATTTAAAGGGTCCTGGCTACCTGCTGCATCTATTGGCAATTCGAAACATGGGCAAAATTAGAAAAGTCTATTAATTTGATAACTTATATAATTTTTATCTATATAACTAATAGGATATTCAGTGAATACACCGAGCAAAACGTTCACCACCTTTCATACGTTCACCACCTGTAACTCGATCAAGACATCTAGCCAATATTGTCGCCGTTGATTTTTCTTTAGAATCATCATCTAGTCGACCAAGTACTCCAATTTAAATTTACGGTAATCCATTTTTTGAACCCGACCTCACAATTGAGAACCCGGAGGATATTCAAGGACAATTCAGAGATCCTGAATCACTAATCATTCCTCCTGAACCACAAATCACTCATCTAGAGATTGTCGAGGAAGAAACCATTAAGTCAGAATCCTCTAGTGATTCAGATTCAACAAACTCAATCATGGAAAATCTAGAACCTCTAAGTATGGAAGACCGAATGAGGGCTAAACGCACTGGCCAAGTGAAATGTCCCGTTCTTATTGATTAAAAACGTTCCATATTAATTGATTTCGTTGCGAGGTTTTGACCTCTATATGAGATGTTTTTCAAAGACTGCATTCATTTTTAAAACAAACCATAACCTTTATTTCATAGATAAAGGTTTTAAAAAGCTTTACGTAGATTATCAAATAATGATAATCTAAAATATCCTGTTTACACACGACCATTACATAATGGTTTACAATACAAATATGTTACAACAAAATAAGTTTCTTGAATGCAGTTTTTACATAATATCATACAAGCATGGACTCCAAATCTCGTCCTTATTTAAGTATGCGACAGCGGAAGCTCTTAATAATCACCTGAGAATAAACATGCTTAAAACGTCAACAAAAATATTGGTGAGTTATAGGTTTAACCTATATATATCAAATCATAATAATAGACCACAAGATTTCATATTTCAATACACATCCCATACATAGAGATAAAAATCATTCATATGGTGAACACCTGGTAACCGACATTAACAAGATGCATATATAAGAATATCCCCATCATTCCGGGACACCCTTCGGATATGATATAAATTTCGAAGTACTAAAGCATCCGATACTTTGGATGGGGTTTGTTAGGCCCAATAGATCTATCTTTAGGATTCGCGTCAATTAGGGTGTCTGTTCCCTAATTCTTAGATTACCAGACTTAATAAAAAGGGGCATATTCGATTTCAATAATTCAACCATAGAATGTAGTTTCACGTACTTGTGTCTATTTTGTAAATCATTTATAAAACCTGCATGTATTCTCATCCCAAAAATATTAGATTTTAAAAGTGGGACTATAACTCACTTTCACAGATTTTTACTTCGTCGGGAAGTAAGACTTGGCTACTGGTTGATTCAAGAACCTATAACAATATATACATATATATCAAAGTATGTTCAAAATATATTTACAACACTTTTAATATATTTTGGTGTTTTAAGTTTATTAAGTCAGCTGTCCTCGTTAGTAACCTACAACTAGTTGTCCACAGTTAGATGTACAGAAATAAATCGATAAATATTATCTTGAACCAATCCACGACCCAATGTATACGTATCTCAGTATTGATCACAACTCAAACTATATATATTTTGGGAATCAACCTCAACCCTGTATAGCTAACTCCAACATTCACATATAGAGTGTCTATGGTTGTTCCGAAATATATATAGATGTGTCGACATGATAGGTCGAAACATTGTATACGTGTCTATGGTATCTCAAGATTACATAATATACAATACAAGTTGATTAAGTTATGGTTGGAATAGATTTGTTACCAATTTTCACGTAGCTAAAATGAGAAAAATTATCCAATCTTGTTTTACCCATAACTTCTTCATTTTAAATCCGTTTTGAGTGAATCAAATTGCTATAGTTTCATATTGAACTCTATTTTATGAATCTAAACAGAAAAAGTATAGGTTTATAGTCGGAAAAATAAGTTACAAGTCATTTTTGTAAAGGTAGTCATTTCAGTCGAAAGAACGACGTCTAGATGACCATTTTAGAAAACATACTTCCACTTTGAGTTTAACCATAATTTTTGGATATAGTTTCATGTTCATAATAAAAATTATTTTCCCAGAATAACAACTTTTAAATCAAAGTTTATCATAGTTTTTAATTAACTAACCCAAAACAGCCCGCGGTGTTACTACGACGGCGTAAATCCGGTTTTACGGTGTTTTTCGTGTTTCCAGGTTTTAAATCATTAAGTTAGCATATCATATAGATATAGAACATGTGTTTAGTTGATTTTAAAAGTCAAGTTAGAAGGATTAACTTTTGTTTGCGAACAAGTTTAGAATTAACTAAACTATGTTCTAGTGATTACAAGTTTAAACTTTCGAATAAGATAGCTTTATATGTATGAATCGAATGATGTTATGAACATCATTACTACCTTACGTTCCTTGGATAAACCTACTGGAAAAGAGAAAAGTGAATCTAGCTTCAATGGATCCTTGGATGGCTCGAAGTTCTTGAAGCAGAATCATGACACGAAAACAAGTTCAAGTAAGATTATCACTTGAAATAAGATTGTTATAGTTATAGAAATTGAACCAAAGTTTGAATATGATTATTACCTTGTATTAGAATGATAACCTACTATAAGAAACAAAGATTTCTTGAGGTTGGATGATCACCTTACAAGATTGGAAGTGAGCTAGCAAACTTGAAAGTATTCTTGATTTTATGAAACTAAAACTTTTGGAATTTATGAAGAACACTTAGAACTTGAAGATAGAACTTGAGAGAGATTAATTAGATGAAGAAAATTGAAGAATGAAAGTGTTTGTAGGTGTTTTTGGTCGTTGGTGTATGGATTAGATATAAAGGATATGTAATTTTGTTTTCATGTAAATAAGTCATGAATGATTACTCATATTTTTATAATTTTATGAGATATTTCATGCTAGTTGCCAAATGATGGTTCCCACATGTGTTAGGTGACTCACATGGGCTTCTAAGAGCTGATCATTGGAGTGTATATACCAATAGTACATACATCTAAAAGCTGTGTATTGTACGAGTACGAATACGGGTGCATGCGAGTAGAATTGTTGATGAAACTGAACGAGGATGTAATTGTAAGCATTTTTGTTAAGTAGAAGTATTTTGATAAGTGTATTGAAGTCTTTCAAAAGTGTATAAATACATATTAAAACACTACATGTATATACATTTTAACTGAGTCGTTAAGTCATCGTTAGTCGTTACATGTAAGTGTTGTTTTGAAACCTTTAGGTTAACGATCTTGTTAAATGTTGTTAACCCAATGTTTATAATATCAAATGAGATTTTAAATTATTATATTATCATGATATTATCATGTATGAATATCTCTTAATATGATATATATACATTAAATGTCTTTACAACGATAATCGTTACATATATGTCTCGTTTAAAAATCATTAAGTTGGTAGTCTTGTTTTTACATATGTAGTTTATTGTTAATATACTTAATGATATGTTTACTTATCATAGTATCATGTTAACTATATATATATCCATATATATGTCATCATATAGTTTTTACAAGTTTTAACGTTCGTGAATCACCGGTCAACTTGGGTGGTCAATTGCCTATATGAAACATATTTCAATTAATCAAGTCTTAACAAGTTTGATTGCTTAACATGTTGGAAACATTTAATCATGTAAATATCAATCTCAATTAATATATATAAACATGGAAAAGTTCGGGTCACTACAGTACCTACCCGTTAAATAAATTTCGTCCCGAAATTTTAAGCTGTTGAAGGTGTTGACGAATCTTCTGGAAATAGATGCGGGTATTTCTTCTTCATCTGATCTTCACGCTCCCAGGTGAACTCGGGTCCTCTACGAGCATTCCATCGAACCTTAACAATTGGTATCTTGTTTTGCTTAAGTCTTTTAACCTCACGATCCATTATTTCGACGGGTTCTTCGATGAATTGGAGTTTTTCGTTGATTTGGATTTCATCTAACGGAATAGTGAGATCTTCTTTAGCAAAACATTTCTTCAAATTTGAGACGTGGAAAGTGTTATGTACAGCCGCGAGTTGTTGAGGTAACTCAAGTCGGTAAGCTACTGGTCCGACACGATCAATAATCTTGAATGGTCCAATATACCTTGGATTTAATTTCCCTCGTTTACCAAATCGAACAACGCCTTTCCAAGGTGCAACTTTAAGCATGACCATCTCTCCAATTTCAAATTCTATATCTTTTCTTTTAATGTCAGCGTAGCTCTTTTGTCGACTTTGGGCGGTTTTCAACCGTTGTTGAATTTGAATGATCTTCTCGGTAGTTTCTTGTATAATCTCCAGACCCGTAATCTGTCTATCCCCCACTTCACTCCAACAAATCGGAGACCTGCACTTTCTACCATAAAGTGCTTCAAACGGCGCCATCTCAATGCTTGAATGGTAGCTGTTGTTGTAGGAAAATTCTGCTAACGGTAGATGTCGATCCCAACTGTTTCCGAAATCAATAACACATGCTCGTAGCATGTATTCAAGCGTTTGTATCGTACTTTCGCTCTGCCCATCAGTTTGTGGATGATAGGCAGTACTCATGTCTAGACGAGTTCCTAATGCTTGCTGTAATGTCTGCCAGAATCTTGAAATAAATCTGCCATCCCTATCAGAGATAATAGAGATTGGTATTCCATGTCTGGAGACGACTTCCTTCAAATACAGTCGTGCTAACTTCTCCATCTTGTCATCTTCTCTTATTGGCAGGAAGTGTGCTGATTTGGTGAGACGATCAACTATTACCCAAATAGTATCAAAACCACTTGCAGTCCTTGGCAATTTAGTGATGAAATCCATGGTAATGTTTTCCCATTTCCATTCCGGGATTTCGGGTTGTTGAAGTAGACCTGATGGTTTCTGATGCTCAGCTTTGACCTTAGAACATGTCAAACATTCTCCTACGTATTTAGCAACATCGGCTTTCATACCCGGCCACCAAAAATGTTTCTTGAGATCCTTGTACATCTTCCCCGTTCCAGGATGTATTGAGTATCTGGTTTTATGAGCTTCTCTAAGTACCATTTCTCTCATATCTCCAAATTTTGGTACCCAAATCCTTTCAGCCCTATACCGGGTTCCGTCTTCCTGAATATTAAGATGCTTCTCCGATCCTTTAGGTATTTCATCCTTTAAATTTCCCTCTTTTAAAACTCCTTGTTGCGCCTCCTTTATTTGAGTAGTAATGTTATTATGAATCATTATATTCATAGATTTTACTCGAATGGGTTCTCTGTCCTTCCTGCTCAAGGCATCGGCTACCACATTTGCCTTCCCCGGGTGGTAACGAATCTCAAAGTCGTAATCATTCAATAATTCAATCCACCTACGCTGCCTCATATTCAGTTGTTTCTGATTAAATATGTGTTGAAGACTTTTGTGGTCGGTATATATAATACTTTTGACCCCATATAAGTAGTGCCTCCAAGTCTTTAATGCAAAAACAACCGCGCCTAATTCCAAATCATGCGTCGTATAATTTTGTTCGTGAATCTTCAATTGTCTAGACGCATAAGCAATCACCTTCGTTCGTTGCATTAATACACAACCGAGACCTTGCTTTGATGCATCACAAAAAATCACAAAATTATCATTCCCTTCAGGCAATGACAATATAGGTGCCGTAGTTAGCTTTTTCTTCAATAACTGAAACGCTTTCTCTTGTTCATCATTCCATTCAAATTTCTTCCCTTTATGCGTTAATGCAGTCAAGGGTTTTGCTATTCTGGAAAAGTCTTGGATGAACCTTCTGTAGTAACCAGCTAGTCCTAAAAACTGGCGTATGTGTTTCGGAGTTTTCGGGGTTTCCCACTTTTCAACAGTTTCTATCTTTGCCGGATCCACCTTAATACCTTCTTTGTTCACTATGTGACCGAGGAATTGAACTTCTTCCAACCAAAATGCACACTTTGAAAACTTAGCGTACAATTCTTCCTTCCTCAATACTTCTAACACCTTTCTCAAATGTTCACCGTGTTCTTGGTCATTCTTTGAGTAAATAAGTATGTCATCAATGAAAACAATGACAAACTTGTCAAGTTATGGTCCACACACTCGGTTCATAAGGTCCATGAACACAGCTGGTGCATTAGTTAAACCAAACGGCATGACCATAAACTCGTAATGACCGTAACGTGTTCTGAAAGCAGTCTTTGGAATATCATCTTCTTTCACCCGCATTTGATGATACCCGGAACGTAAGTCAATCTTTGAATAAACAGACGAGCCTTGTAGTTGATCAAATAAGTCATCAATTCTCGGTAGTGGGTAGTGGTTCTTGATGGTAAGTTTGTTCAACTCTCGGTAGTCGATACACAACCTGAATGTACCATCTTTCTTCTTGACAAACAAAACAGGAGCTCCCCACGGTGATGTGCTTGGTCGAATGAAACCACGCTCTAAAAGTTCTTGTAATTGGCTTTACAGTTCTTTCATCTCGCTGGGTGCGAGTCTGTAAGGAGCACGAGCTATTGGTGCAGCTCCTGGTACAAGATCTATTTGAAATTCAACGAATCGATGTGGGGGTAATCCCGGTAATTCTTTCGGAAATACATCGGGAAATTCTTTTGCGACGGGAACATCATTGATGCTCTTTTCTTCAGTTTGTACTTTCTCGACGTGTGCTAGAACATCATAGCAACCTTTTCTTATTAGTTTTTGTGCCTTCAAATTACTAATAAGATGTAGCTTCGTGTTGCCCTTTTCTCCGTACACCATTAAGGGTTTTCCTTTTTTTCGTATAATGCGAATTGCATTTTTGTAACAAACGATCTCCGCTTTCACTTCTTTCAACCAGTCCATACCGATTATCACATCAAAACTCCCTAACTCTACTGGTATCAAATCAATCTTAAATGTTTCGCTAACCAGTTTAATTTCTCGATTCCGACATATATTATCTGCTGAAATTAATTTACCATTTGCTAATTCGAGTAAAAATTTACTATCCAAAGGCGTCAATGGACAACTTAATTTAGCACAAAAATCTCTACTCATATAGCTTCTATCCGCACCCGAATCAAATAAAACGTAAGCAGATTTATTGTCAATAAGAAATGTACCCGTAACAAGCTCCGGGTCTTCCTGTACCTCTGCCGCATTAATATTGAAAACTCTTCCACGGCCTTATCCATTCGTGTTCTCCTGGTTCGGGCAATTTCTAATAATGTGGCCCGATTTTCCACATTTATAACAAACTACATTGGCATAACTTGCTCCGACACTACTTGCTCCGCCATTACTCGTTCCGACACCATTTGTTCCTTTCGTTCTATTAACCCCTGGTCCGTAGACCTCACACTTCGCCGCGCTATGACCATTTCTTTTACACTTGTTGCAAAATTTGGTGCAGAACCCCGAGTGATTCTTTTCACACCTTTGGCATAGCTACTTCTGATTGTTGTTGTTGTTGCGGTTATTATTGTTGTTGGGATGATTGTTGTAGTTGCTGTTGTTGTTGTTGTTGTTGTTGTTGGGCCGTTTGTTGTAGTTGCGATTGATGTTGCGATTGTTGGGATAATTGTTGCGATTATTGTTGTAATTGCTGTTGTTGTTGTATTGGTGATTCTTATCACCGTTTTCCTCCCACTTTCTTTTAACTTGCTTCACATTGGCCTCTTCAGCAGTCTGTTCTTTAATTCTTTCTTCAATCTGGTTCACGAGTTTGTGAGCCATTCTACATGCCTGTTGTATGGTGGCGGGCTCGTGTGAACTTATATCTTCTTGGATTCTTTCCGGTAATCCTTTCACAAACGCATCGATCTTCTCTTCCTCATCTTCGAATGCTCCCGGACACAATAGGCACAATTCTGTGAATCGTCTTTCGTACGTGGTAATATCAAATCCTTGGGTTCGTAACCCTCTAAGTTCTGTCTTGAGCTTATTGACCTCGGTTCTGGGACGGTACTTCTCGTTCATCAAGTGCTTGAATGCTGACCACGGTAGTGCGTACGCATCGTCTTGTCCCACTTGCTCTAGATAGGTATTCCACCATGTTAACGCAGAACCTTTGAAGGTATGCGTAGCGTACTTCACTTTGTCCTCTTCAGTACACTTACTTATGGCAATCACCGATTCGACCTTCTCGGTCCACCGTTTCAATCCGATCGGTCCTTCGGTTCCATCAAATTCCAAAGGTTTACAGGCAGTGAATTCTTTGTAGGTGCATCCTACACGATTTCCTGTACTGCTAGATCCAAGGTTATTGTTGGTATGTAGCGCAGCCTGTACTGCGGCTATGTTTGAAGCTAGAAAAGTACGGAATTCCTCTTCATTCATATTCACGGTGTGTCGAGTAGTCGGTGCCATTTCCTTCAAAATAGTCAAATGGAACAAGTTAATCATACAGAATATTAAGAGTAGTTAATAGTATTTCGTAGCATAATATGAACTCATTTATAAAAGCTTTTTCTTCATATTAGCGTTTTATAAGTTTAAATTCGGGTAGTACCTACCCGTTAAGTTCATACTTAGTAGCTAATATACAATTCAACTACTACAATTCTATATGAAAAACTGATTATAATAATATTTCGCGTTCAAACTTTTATACAATATTTTACAAATTTACAATACCGCTTATTTTACATAAAGCATGAAATATAGCACACAATAACTTTGATACAAGATAGTTGTGAAGATAATTCTAGCTAGTACACAAGTCGTTCAGCAAAGGCAATAAAGACACGTAATTCATACGTCCAGAAACAAGTCATGCATTCTGGTTTTACTAGGACTACTTCCCATCCTTGGTCTTGTGGAACATAACCGTTATGGCCGTTGATAAGACAGCATGTTGTAACGTTGTCAAAGGGACGAGGGTTACGTAATGTCCAACAGTCCCGTAACAATCTAAAAATCTCATTTCTTACCCCAATTACCGACTCCGTCACTTGTGGAAACGTTTTGTTTAATAGTTGTAGCCCGATGTTCTTGTTCTCACTTTGGTGAGAAGCGAACATTACTAATCTGTAAGCATAACATGCTTCTTTATGTTGCATGTTAGCCGCTTTTTCTAAATCACGAAGTCCAATATTCGGATATATTGAGTCAAAATAATTTCTTAACCCGTTGCGTAAAATAGCATTTGGGTTCCCCGCAATATATGCGTCAAAGTAAACACATCGTAACTTATGGGTTTCCCAATGTGATATCCCCCATCTTTCAAACGAAAGTCTCTTATAAACCAAGACATTCTTGGAACGTTCTTCGAATGTCTTACAAACTGATCTCGCCTTAAATAGTTGTGCCGAGGAATTCTGACCGACTCTAGACAAGATTTCATCAATCATGTCTCCGGGTAGGTCTCTTAAAATATTGGGTTGTCTATCCATTTTGTGTTTTTATACTGTAAAATAGACAAGAGTTAGATTCATAAAAAAAATACTTATTAATACAAGCAATTTTTACATATATCATAAAGCATAAGCACACTATATTACATATATTACACCACACGAATACAACTATCTTATTCCGACTCGCTTGTTTCTTCTTCTTCGGTTTTGGTTCGTTTTGCCAAGTTTCTAGGGATATATGATGTTCCCCTAATACGAGCCGTAATTTTCCACATTGGTTTAGAAAAAACCTGGTGGTTTAGAGGTTCCCGGGTCATTGTTACAACTTAAGGACTTCGGGGGTTGACGATACATATAAAGTTCATCGGGGTTGGAATTAGATTTCTCTATTTTTATGCCCTTTCCCTTATTATTTTCTTTTTCCTTTTTAAATTCAGTTGGGGTAATTTCTATAACATCATCGGAATTCTCGTCGAAATCCGATTCATCGGAGAATTGGTAATCCTCCCAATATTTTGCTTCCTTGGCGGAAACACCATTGACCATAATTAACCTTGGTCGGTTGGTTGAGGATTTTCTTTTACTTAACCGTTTTATTATTTCCCCCACCGGTTCTATTTCTTCATCCGGTTCCGATTCTTCTTCCGGTTCCGATTCTTCTTCCGATTCCGACTCTTCTTCCGGTTCCTCTTCGGGAACTTGTGAATCAGTCCACGAATCATTCCAATTTACATTTGACTCTTCATTATTATTAGGTGAGTCAATGGGACTTGTTCTAAAGGTAGACATCTATCACATAATATCAAACGCGTTAAGAGATTAATATATCACATAATATTCACATGTTAAAAATATATAGTTTCCAACAAAATTTGTTAAGCAATCATTTTTCAAGTAAACACGGTAGAAGTCCAGACTCACTAATGCATCCTAACAAACTCGATAAGACACACTAATGCAAAATTCTGGTTCTCTAAGACCAACGCTCTGATACCAACTGAAATGTCCCGTTCTTATTGATTAAAAACGTTCCATATTAATTGATTTCGTTGCGAGGTTTTGACCTCTATATGAGACGTTTTTCAAAGACTGCATTCATTTTTAAAACAAACCATAACCTTTATTTCATAGATAAAGGTTTTAAAAAACTTTACGTAGATTATCAAATAATGATAATCTAAAATATCCTGTTTACACACGACCATTACATAATGGTTTACAATACAAATATGTTACAACAAAATAAGTTTCTTGAATGCAGTTTTTACATAATATCATACAAGCATGGACTCCAAATCTCGTCCTTATTTAAGTATGCGACAGTGGAAGCTCTTAATAATCACCTGAGAATAAACATGCTTAAAACGTCAACAAAAATGTTGGTGAGTTATAGGTTTAACCTATATATATCAAATCATAATAATAGACCACAAGATTTCATATTTCAATACACATCCCATACATAGAGATAAAAATCATTCATATGGTGAACACCTGGTAACCGACATTAACAAGATGCATATATAAGAATATCCCCATCATTCCGGGACACCCTTCGGATATGATATAAATTTCGAAGTACTTAAGCATCCGGTACTTTGGATGGGGTTTGTTAGGCCCAATAGATCTATCTTTAGGATTCGCGTCAATTAGGGTGTCTGTTCCCTAATTCTTAGATTACCAGACTTAATAAAAAGGGGCATATTCGATTTCAATAATTCAACCATAGAATGTAGTTTCACGTACTTGTGTCTATTTTGTAAATCATTTATAAAACCTGCATGTATTCTCATCCCAAAAATATTAGATTTTAAAAGTGGGACTATAACTCACTTTCACAGATTTTTACTTCGTCGGGAAGTAAGACTTGGCCACTGGTTAATTCAAGAACCTATAACAATATATACATATATATCAAAGTATGTTCAAAATATATTTACAACACTTTTAATATATTTTGGTGTTTTAAGTTTATTAAGTCAGCTGTCCTCGTTAGTAACCTACAACTAGTTGTCCACAGTTAGATGTACAGAAATAAATCGATAAATATTATCTTGAATCAATCCACGACCCAATGTATACGTATCTCAGTATTGATCACAACTCAAACTATATATATTTTGGGAATCAACCTCAACCCTGTATAGCTAACTCCAACATTCACATATAGAGTGTCTATGGTTGTTCCGAAATATATATAGATGTGTCGACATGATAGGTCAAAACATTGTATACGTGTCTATGGTATCTCAAGATTACATAATATACAATACAAGTTGATTAAGTTATGGTTGGAATAGATTTGTTACCAATTTTCACGTAGATAAAATGAGAAAAATTATCCAATCTTGTTTTACCCATAACTTCTTCATTTTAAATCCGTTTTGAGTGAATCAAATTGCTATAGTTTCATATTGAACTCTATTTTATGAATCTAAACAGAAAAAGTATAGGTTTATAGTCGGAAAAATAAGTTACAAGTCATTTTTGTAAAGGTAGTCATTTCAGTCGAAAGAACGACGTCTAGATGACCATTTTAGAAAACATACTTCCACTTTGAGTTTAACCATAATTTTTGGATATAGTTTCATGTTCATAATAAAAATCATTTTCCCCGAATAACAACTTTTAAATCAAAGTTTATCATAGTTTTTAATTAACTAACCCAAAACAGCCCGCGGTGTTACTACGACGGCGTAAATCCGGTTTTACGGTGTTTTTCGTATTTCCAGGTTTTAAATCATTAAGTTAGCATATCATATAGATATAGAACATGTGTTTAGTTGATTTTAAAAGTCAAGTTAGAAGAATTAACTTTTGTTTGCGAACAAGTTTAGAATTAACTAAACTATGTTCTAGTGATTACAAGTTTAAACCTTCGAATAAGATAGCTTTATATGTATGAATCGAATGATGTTATGAACATCATTACTACCTTACGTTCCTTGGATAAACCTACTGGAAAAGAGAAAAGTGGATCTAGCTTCAATGGATCCTTGGATGGCTCGAAGTTCTTGAAGCAGAATCATGACACGAAAACAAGTTCAAGTAAGATCATCACTTGAAATAAGATTGTTATAGTTATAGAAATTGAACCAAAGTTTGAATATGATTATTACCTTGTATTAGAATGATAACCTACTGTAAGAAACAAAGATTTCTTGAGGTTGGATGATCACCTTACAAGATTGGAAGTGAGCTAGCAAACTTGAAAGTATTCTTGATTTTATGAAACTAAAACTTTTGGAATTTATGAAGAACACTTAGAACTTGAAGATAGAACTTGAGAGAGATTAATTAGATGAAGAAAATTGAAGAATGAAAGTGTTTGTAGGTGTTTTTGGTCGTTGGTTTATGGATTAGATATAAAGGATATGTAATTTTGTTTTCATGTAAATAAGTCATGAATGATTACTCATATTTTTGTAATTTTATGAGATATTTCATGCTAGTTGCCAAATGATGGTTCCCACATGTGTTAGGTGACTCACATGGGCTGCTAAGAGCTGATCATTGGAGTGTATATACCAATAGTACATACATCTAAAAGCTGTATATTGTACGAGTACGAATACGGGTGCATACGAGTAGAATTGTTGATGAAACTGAACGAGGATGTAATTGTAAGCATTTTTGTTAAGTAGAAGTATTTTGATAAGTGTATTGAAGTCTTTCAAAAGTGTATAAATACATATTAAAACACTACATGTATATACATTTTAACTGAGTCGTTAAGTCATCGTTAGTCGTTACATGTAAGTGTTGTTTTGAAACCTTTAGGTTAACGATCTTGTTAAATGTTGTTAACCCAATGTTTATAATATCAAATGAGATTTTAAATTATTATATTATCATGATATTATCATGTATGAATATCTCTTAATATTATATATATACATTAAATGTCTTTACAACGATAATCGTTACATATATGTCTCGTTTAAAAATCATTAAGTTGGTAGTCTTGTTTTTACATATGTAGTTTATTGTTAATATACTTAATGATATGTTTACTTATCATAGTATCATGTTAACTATATATATATCCATATATATGTCATCATATAGTTTTTACAAGTTTTAACGTTCGTGAATCACCGGTCAACTTGGGTGGTCAATTGCCTATATGAAACATATTTCAATTAATCAAGTCTTAACAAGTTTGATTGCTTAACATGTTGGAAACATTTAATCATGTAAATATCAATCTCAATTAATATATATAAACATGGAAAAGTTCGGGTCACTACACCAAGGTCATGCCATTACTCAACCAGACATTAATGCGCCAGATTATGAAATCAAAGGACAAATCCTACACATGGTAACTAATCAATGCCAATTTAGTGGTGCGCCGAAGGAAGATCCAAACGAACATCTTCGTACCTTTAATAAGATCTGTACTCTATTCAAAATCAGAGAAGTTGAGGATGAACAGATCTATCTCATGTTATTTCCCTGGACTTTAAAGGGAGAAGCCAAAGATTGGTTAGAATCGTTACCTGAAGGGGCGATTGATACATGGGATGTCTTAGTTGAAAAATTTCTTAAACAATTCTTTCCGGCATCTAAAGCCGTGAGACTTCAAGGAGAAATTGTTACGTTTACGCAAAAGCCAAATGAAACTTTATATGAAGCGTGGACAAGATTTGAAAAATTGTTGAGAGGATGTCCTCAACATGGATTAGACACTTATCAAATAGTGCAAATATTCTACCAAGGATGCGATATTACTACACGAAAAGACATCGATATAGCAGCTGGTGGTTCCATTATGAAGAAAACCGCAACTGAAGCTTACAAAATTATTGATAACACTGTTTCCCACTTACATGAGTGGCATCAAGAAAAAGACATCGTTAGATCATCTAAAGCGGCTAGAGCCGATTCTAGCCATGACTTTGATTCTATTTCCGCAAAGTTAGATACTTTCGAGAGACGAATGGAAAAGATGACTAAAGATATTCACGTAATACGAATTAGTTGTGAGCAGTGTAGAGGACCAAATTTGACAAAAGATTGTCTCAGTATTGAACAAACAATGGAACAAAGAGAGAATGTTTCATACATGAACCAAAGGCCTGAAAATAATTATCAGAATAATTATCAACCGCCAAGACCAAACTATAATCAGAATTATAACCGAAATGTTCCATACAACAACCAACAAGGTCCTAGCAATCAACAAGTATTTAATAATACTTACAACCAACAAAGACCTATTTTTCAAAATAAACCACCACAAACCGATGATAAAAAGCCAAATTTAGAAGATATGATGTCGAAGCTAGTTGAATCTCAAACGCAATTTTTCACATCTCAGAAACAAACCAATGAACAAAATGCTCAAGCATTTAGAAATCAACAAGCTTCTATACAAAATCTGAAACAATAAGTAAGTAACCTAGCAAGGTTGATAGGTGAAAGAAAACTGGAGAGTCTACCTAGCGATACAAATGCTAACCTCCAGAACGAAACAGCTAAAGCCATTACTACAAGAAGTGGTATTACACTTAAACCACCTGAAATACCTGTAATTTATGATGACTCTATTCCTACTACACAGGCACCACAGCCTGAGCAAGATAAGCAAACAGAACCGATAGTTGAAAAGGTTAATGAAGATAACACAGTTAAGGCTATACCTTATGTTAAACGATACCAACCACCACTTCCTTACCCGAGTAAAATGAGAAAAGAAAGACTTGAAGCCGAGCAATCCAAATTCGTGGATATGTTTAAATAAATAAATGTCAATCTTCCTTTCATTGATGTGATTTCAGGAATGCCTAGATATGCTAAATTTCTGAAAGATCTAATCACAAATAGAAAGAAAATGGAAGAACTCTTAGCTGTTACAATGAATGCTAATTGTTCTGCAATGCTGTTGAATAAACTACCAAAAAAACTCTCTGATCCAGGAAGTTTCACAATTCCATGTTTTCTGGGTAGTCTTAGTTCAATAGAAGCATTGTCAGACTTAGGTGCTAGTATAAATTTAATGCCGTATTCATTATACGCTAAACTAGACCTTGGAGAATTGAAACCAACACGAATAAGCATACAACTAGCCAATCGATCAGTAAAATATCCTAGAGGGATAATGGAAAATACGCTAGTTAAAGTTGGTACTTTAGTATTTCCAGTAGATTTTGTTATTCTGGACATGGAAGAAGATTCTCGAGTTCCTCTTATATTAGGAAGACCATTCTTAAACACGGCTAAAGCAATAATAGACGTGTTCGGTAAGAAACTGACCCTAAGTATAGAGGACAAGAGTGTTACCTTTTCTGTTGATAGAGCCATGCAACAACTGCAATCTGCATAAGATACATGTTATTATATTCAAACTATAGATTCACATGCAGAATTGTTAGAAGAATTTCTAGAATTACAAGGAATAGGAGAATGTTCTTTAGGAGAAGGGACTGCACCAATTGATGAAGCTGAAATGTTAGCTACACTCATGGCTAATGAATACGAACCAACAACAGAAGAACTTCAAATGTTAAAAGAGGAAGACAGATATCGATACAAATCATCGATAGAAGAACCACCGACATTAGAGTTAAAGCCACTTCCAAACCATTTGGAATACGCTTATTTACATGGTGAATCTGAATTAACCGTAATAATATCGTTTTCTCTTACGGAAAATGAAAAATCTCAACTCATTTCTGTACTAAAAGCTCATAAACCAGCCATTGCATGGAAGATTCATGACATTAAAGGAATAAGTCCTTCGTATTGCACACACAAAATCCTTATGGAAGAAGGTCATAAAACATATGTGCAACGCCAATGAAGACTAAATCCAAATATGCAAGATGTTGTTAAGAAAGAAATTATTAAACTGCTAGATGCAGGTTTAATTTACCCAATCTCTGATAGTCCATGGGTAAGCCCAGTTCAATGCGTACCTAAAAAGGGTGGCATGACTGTCATCACAAATGAAAAAGATGAGCTTATTCCTACTAGGACTGTAACGTGTCTGTATTGATTATAGAAAATTAAATAACACCACCAGAAAAGATCACTTTCCCTTACCTTTCATTGATCAAATGTTGGAAAGATTAGCCGGGAATAGTTACTATTGTTTTCTTGACGGTTTTTCTGGATATTTTCAAATTCCAATTGCACCCGAGGACCAAGAGAAAACCACTTTCACGTGCCCTTATGGTACTTTTGCTTACAAACGCATGCCATTTGGACTTTGCAACGCCCCTGCAACCTTTCAAAGGTGCATGATGGCGATTTTTCACGACATGATAGAAGAATGCATGGAAGTTTTCATGGATGACTTTTCAGTCTTCGGTGATACTTTTGAAACATGTCTAGTTAATCTTAAACGAATGCTTATTAGATGCGAGCAATCAAATCTAGTTCTTAATTAGGAGAAATGTCATTTCATGGTTAAAGAAGGCATCGTTCTTGGTCATAAAATTTCAAACGAAGGAATTGAAGTGGATAGAGCTAAAGTAGATGTAATTGCTAAACTTCCACATCCCACCAATGTTAGAGGAGTTAGGAGTTTTCTAGGGCATGCCAGTTTTTACTGACGTTTCATAAAAGATTTTTCTAAAATTGCCACTCCTATGAATAAACTCCTAGAAAAGGATGCTCCATTAATCTTTTCAGTTGAATGCATCAAATCTTTTAATATTCTTAAAGAAAAACTCACTAATGCGCCGATCATGATAACTCCAAATTGGAATCTACCATTTGAACTTATGTGCGATGCAAGTGATTTTGCAATGGGAGCCGTTTTAGGACAAAGGATGGAAAAACGATTTCAACCTATTTATTACGCAAGTAAGATGTTACAAGGAGCACAAGCGAATTACACAACTACTGAAAAAGAACTCCTTGCTATTATCTTTGCTTTTAACAAATTTCGTTCATATCTCGTTTTAGCTAAAACGGTGGTCTATACCGACCATTCTGCTCTTAGATATCTATTTTCGAAATAAGATGCCAAACCACGATTAATCCGTTGAATCTTACTCTTACAAGAGTTCGATATTGAGATCCGATACAAAAAGGGAGCAGAAAATCTCGCAGTTGATCATCTTTATCGTCTTGAAAATCCTGAATTAGAAGTTCTAAATGAATCGGCTATACAAGACAACTTTCCTGATGAATATCTTTTGAAGATCGATTATAATGAAATTCCATGGTTTGCAGACTATGCAAACTACTTAGTATGTGGATTCCTTGAAAAAGGGTTGTCATATCAAAAATGAAAGAAATTCTTTAGTGGTATAAAACACTATTTCTAGTAAGATCCACATTTGTTTAAAAGTTGTCCCGATGGAATAATACACCGATGTGTATTCGGAGATGAAGCTAGTCAAATCTTAAACCATTGTCACACAGGACCAACAGGAGAGAATTATGGGCCTCAGCTTACAGCAAGAAAAGTTTACGATGCTGGATTTTATTGGCCTACAATTTTCAAAGACGCACACCTTCTTTGTAAATCCTGTGATCCTTGTTAAAGGGCCGGAAAAATAAGTCAACGTGATGAAATGCCACAAAATGTCATTCAAGTATGTGAAGTATTTGACGTTTGGGGTATTGACTTTATGGGTCCATTTCCAAAATCTCATAATAATCTCTATATTCTCGTTGCCATTGATTATGTATCTAAATAGGCGGAAGCACAAGCTCTCCCAACTAACGATGCACGAGTTGTAGTCAACTTTTTAAAACGTCTTTTTGCAAGGTTTGGAACACCGAAAGCTTTAATAAGTGATCGTGGTACTCATTTTTGTAATAATCAACTTGAGAAAGTTCTTAAAAGATATGGAGTGACTCATAAAATCTCAACTGCTTATCATCCACAAACAAGTGGACAAGTTGAAAATACCAACCGAGCATTAAAACGTATTCTAGAGAAAACCGTAGGATCAAATCTGAAGGAATGGTCCATGAAATTGGAGGATGCACTCTGGGCTTTTAGAACAGCCTACAAAACTCCAATTGGAACCACACCTTTTAAACTCGTTTACGGAAAAGCATGTCACCCTCCAGTAGAAATTGAGCACAAAGCATTTTGGGCTTTGAAGACATGTAATCTTGATTTACATGAAGCTGGATGTCTACGGTTAAGTCAATTAAACGAATTAGAGGAATTAAGACATGAAGCATACGAAAATTCGTTAATCTATAAGGAAAGAACGAAGAAATGGCAGGATAAAAGAATCAGAAGTTCAAAAGAATTTAAGGAAGGAGATACAGTTCTTCTTTTCAATTCATGATTCAAGCTATTTCTTGGAAAATTGAAATCAAGATGGTCTGGACCATTCATAGTCAAAAGAGTTTTCCCATACGGAACAGTAGAATTAATAAATTCAAATGGGATTGAATTTAAGGTTAATGGTCACAGAGTTAAACATTACATAGATAATCCAATGGAAGTTGAAGATGAAGTTAATCACAATTTTGACACCACAACTAACTAAGTGTGGGAAGATTCGAATCTTTTAAGGGTAATATGAATTTCTGTTAGAGTTAGATGTTCTGTTTTCGTGTAGTTTTCGAGAATGGAATCCGAATGGTCTTTCCCTAGCAGACCCTAAAGAACTAGTCTTCTCCCTCCATTCTGAATTTTTATTTCTTTTAGGTTTTACGAGATGAAGAATTCCTTTGATCTGAACCATGGTCTACTACTACACGCTATGATTACTAAACGTAATAATAACATCTTCCTGAGTGAACCGGTATCATTCATAAGAGGAAAAATGGACGAAGTGAGAAAAGAACTCAGGAAGAATCATCATAAGATACATTTTGGTAAAGGAAAATCAAAATCCGCAACAAAAAGAAGAGCACGACACCTTGAAAGATGTCATAAATGCGGAAAATGGTCACACGAAGGTAAATGTTCGAACAATCAAACATATTCAAATACCAAATTTGTTACTCTATGCAGAGAAGGACCGTTCATATGTTTAGAAGAAAAGTTATTGAAGAATCGAGGTTACGCTTATGTAGCTATGGAAAATCAAATTACACGACTCTCCTATGAGTCGGCTAAAGCAGGTCTCTGAGAATTCTATCTCACAGGTAAGTATGTACAGTTTTTATTTATTTTTATTTATTACTTTTAACCTTTTTGATAATAAACACTGAATCGTTCGCTATAAAGTATTAAATTGATATTCAATAAAATTAGGTATGCGAAACCGAAATTATAAAGCCCATTAAAGACCAAAAAGATTTTTAATTTTACCTTGTTTTTAAATTAATAATAAATTATTATTGTAAATTTTTAAAACCAATATATTTAAGTTTTTAAATATTTTAAAAATTAATATTTTCAATATAAGTTTGTAAAATTAATGTATATAAATATTAATAATATTTATACGAAATTTTATGCATTTTAAATTTAAGTTTGGTGTGATTTTAAAAACAAAATTTACTTTATTTCATTAAGTTAAAAATATGATTTCTAAAATTCGTCGTGAGTTGAAGACTAGGTCGTTGAACCGAAATTGCTTTACCTGAGGGCGGGACGAGAAATTTTATTATCATTATTTTTAATCTTATTGATTTAAAGTATGCCAAAAACATTTAAAAAACCCAAATATCTTTACTTTTAAAACAATCGCTTTAAAATGACAAATTTTAAAATTTTGTCGAGGGACGGACTAGGTCAACGTATCGAAATGCCCTCATTCTAGAAAGAAACAAATTTTTAATTAATTATTTGTTTTATAAGTTAATGATTAAAAAAAAAATCCGCACTCGCGGAATTTTGTGTGGTCCCACATCCGCACTCGCGGAGCATTAAAAATCCAGACTAGATAACTGGTCGACAGACCAGTCCCCAACTATCACCATTCTAATTTTTTCTGCGAAAAAACACACACAAACCATCTCAAAAACGCGATTTTTTACCGTTAATCATCAAATTTCTTGCTAAAATCACAATGAGGAGATACTTGCCAAGAAGTTTTTCAAGGAAATCGGTAATTTCTACATCCAAACACTCTTTAATTCGGATTTTTAGTGTTCTTGAGCAAAATTATACCTAATTTGATTTTGATGATTTCTAGCTTAATTGTGCTTAAATTGTTTGTATATTATGCTTGTATAACCTAGATTGATGCTATTTAACATGATTAGAAGCCTTAAACTTCAAATTTTGAGTAATCTAGGGTTTGTGTTCTTGCGCAAAATTGGGGCTTTTTGATATAAATAGGTTATGGCCGAATTTTGTTGATGGTTCATGCTTAATTAAGTAGTGTAACATGTTTAGGTTGCTAAATGATCAAAACTTTGATCCTAAACATGATTTTTGAGTATTAAAGTGGACTTTTTGAGTCAAAAATGCATGAACTCGATTTAATTGATATGAATGCCATTTGGAACTCGTTTAATTGCTATAATGATTATTTTTGACATGATTTAGAAGATGAATGCTAAGGAACATTGTATACATTTCCATATATGTTTATTTGTAAAAGTGTAGAATTGTTAATATTGTGAAAATGCGTATAAAGTTTAATATGGATTAAATATGTCATTATGATTGTTTTGATTTATGATTCTGCTAACACTAATGCATATTTAGATGCACAAAAATTGTGTTTAATGTGTTTTGCAGACTGAAAGGGGTGAATCTTCATTCGCATCTCAGGCTCACAATGCTCCTCCTGAGAATGCAGAGGAACAGGAGATTAACGACCAATACAAACAAAATATACCTCATCAACTCATTTCATTTTCAAATATCCATGAGGCAGATTTACACCCAAACTTGAGGTTTGACAGATTTTGGATACAATATCCAAAATATCAAAGGAACTTACACACCCTTCAGTCTAATGATGTTGAAGTACCCAGGGTAATAGATTAGGAACCGTTAGAAACAGTGGGATCGGCCGATCCAATCAGAGAATTACTTACACAAAGGTATGGTAATTCTACTTTTAATGATTGGGAACGTTTATTCAATATACGTAGGCGTGTATATAGAGAATGGTGTGTGGAATTATTATGTAGTGTTGAAATAAATGATTGGGTAGCTACCTTAACCGATCGGAGTTTTATTAGATTTTTATTAGGAGGTGTGATGCGCCATATGTCTCTACTAGACATGGCTCAGACTTTGTGTATATATACGCCTGAGGAACTAGCATCTACTGATTATAAAAGGTTAATAGTTAATGGTAGGAGGGTTGATGAAAATTTTGATATGAATGGAATATGGAGTAGAATGACTAGCCATAACCGATTTCGTGGGGGATATTACTCTTATACTGATATTGATAGAGCTGAGTTAAGAGTAATCCATAGGTTCTTAGCAAACTCGATTATACAGTGAGGTAGGAACAAAGAGAAGGTAAATGAAAATGATTTATTTTATCTCATGTGTATTCGAGGCCCACAGAGCGCTGTGAGTATACCTTATTGTGTGGGTTATTATTTATCGGCTATGGTTAGGGGTATACGGCCTAATAGTATAATAGGAGGTGGTATCTTTGTTACTTTAATTGCTGAGTATCTCGGTGTCGATAGAAGTTAGGGGGGATTAATAATTGCAGCACCAGAACCCCGTGATACAATTGGTTTGAAAGTATATCATGGTGCTAAGGTTTTAAAGAAACGACATAACGCTGCAGCACCATATGATGAAAATCATCCACAGGTCGAAAGAGATCAGCAGCAAGGTAATATGGGAGGGGGGAATCAGATGACAGAAATGCAAATTTTTATGGCTCAACATGAGTATGAAATGGCTAGACAGCGAGCATTTTAAGATTGGCAGTATCATCAAAACCAAATCATAAGTCATTGTGCACATATAAATACAAATGTGATGACCCAGAAATTTCTGACCAAATTTAAACTTAATCTTTGTATGATTAACATTTCCGACACGATAAGCAAAGTCTGTAAAACTGAATCTCAAAATTTTTGAACTACTTTTATATATTTAAATACCCTTCGGTTGTTTTTGACGATTCGCGAACAATTATATGTAAATAGATACATATATACTATAACTTGAAAAGGTAACAATGTATTAATTATTTGATACCGTACATTAAACTTATTGGTTTAAATATCTATTTGAATATATATGATAAGTTGAAATATTTATTATTAAAATTTATTTATAAATAACTTCCAATGTGTATTTAAAAACTGATTTATATATATTAAAAAGATATATACATATATATAATTTCAAGTTATTTAGTAAACGATAGTAACATTTTCAAATTGCTATAGTACCCAAAATGCTACAGTGTTTTTGAAAATCACTATTTGCTACAGTAAAATTGACTCTGCTACAGTGAATTGCTACAGTAAGTACTAGTTTATGGATGATTTAAGACTATATTTTGACAAAGGTACGATTCACGAAACGTAAAGTACAAGTTTTCTCAGTATACGATAGGACGCTCGAAAAACCGAAACCGGGACATAAATCGAGTGACGACGTACGACTTATCGGAACGAAAATTACAAGTCAACTATGCATGTGAATTTAATATAATATATAATTAATTATATAAATTAAACATATTATATTAATAATTAAAAAATATGTCGACAAACTAGAAGTTAAAAGATCATGAGCTGGAAATCCATCCCATGCGATCGCATGGGAAATGGTCTTGGAGGCCATGCGATCGCATGGCAGTCCTGGACAGGCCACACCTATAAAGCTCGAGATATCTGCCTCTGTTTTAATTTAAAAATTACTCCGTATTATATTTATTAATTATATTATTATTATTATTATTATTATTATTATTATTAAGATTAATATTAATATTAATCTTATTATTATTAGTAGTATTTGTATTATTATTAGTATTATACATAAAATACTACGACGAGGTCATGAGCGTGTCACTTTCAAAATAGTTTTATGAGCGGGATAAAGCTAAGGAAATTATGGGTTATTGCCAAGGAGGTTATGGGTAATATTCATGGGTATTATTTGCAAGTTAAACCTAGTGTTATCATCTCCGTTACGTCTACGTACTTTTCTACAATATTGAATCTCAATATTGATATGTAAGTACTTATATTTTATCTTTTATATAATAATTGTGTATCCATGTCTAGTGCTCGAGTATATATATTTATACATGCTTGTATGCTAAATTTTCTTGTTAAACAGTTTATGATGTACCACGAATTAAATACATATATTACTGGTAAAAGGTATATGATATACATGTTTTTGGAAAGCTGGCGAAAAATCAATAACTTTTCATTTAGATATCGAATAATTTCGATGAACGAATTAAAAGATATGAGCAACTGAATTATGATTGAAGTTAATTGAAATTGCTTTTGAATCTATAATTAAGATTTAAACAACTTGTTTACGAGATTGATAAATTAGATTTTTGAATATTACCAACCGAGTAAATGAATCCTTATATAAGGTACGTCTCGTTTTGTTAAACTATTGTCAAAATTGACTTTTTGAAACAACATTGGATAACTTTTGTAGGTCAATATCGAGCATTAGGTTTGTGATACACTATGACCTGACCTAGCTTGATAGACATTTATTGACCAACATATGTTCTCTAGGTTGAGATCTACGGTTATTTGGTAATCCGTGTTTCGATCACATTTTGGTGAACGACTTTATATGCTGCTAAGGTGAGTTTCATTTGCTCCCTTTTTAATTGCTTTTGCAATCTATATTTTTGGGCTGAGAATACATGCACTTTATTTTAAACGCAATGGATACAACTACATACTAAATTGTACACTGAGTTTGAACCGAAAATCCCTTAGCTTTGGTTATTGTTAACTGCCAGTTATAAGAACTGGTGGGCGCGAGTAGTAGTATATGGATCCATAGGGCTTGATATTCCCGTCCGAGCTAGAGCACTAGCCTTTTAACGGACGTATGCTATTTGAGAAGCGTACACGTTGGTTTGTGTGTATTATTAAGATGATTATACAAAGGGTACAAATTATATATACGTTAAGTTTAGTTACCAGGGTGCTCAATTTCGTAGAATATTTTGATAAACGTTTTTGGATTGAACAACTGAAATCTTGTGATCCACCTTTATATACAGATTATGCGCAACATTAAAACCATGAACTCACCAATCTTTGTGTTGACACTTGTTAGCATGTTTATTCTCAGGTTTCCTAGAAGTCTTCCGCTGTTTGCTTAGATGTTAAACAAGCTATGTGCATGGAGTCTTACATGACATATTTTTCAAGGAGACGTTGCATTCACCAAATCATCACCATGTATCTTATTTTGACTGCATTGTCAACGGAAATACTGTTGTAAACTATTATTTATGGTGATTGTCTATATGTAGAAATCATCAGATGTCGAAAACCTTTGATTTAAATATTCATTTATGGTGTGCCTTTTCAAAAGAATGCAATGTTTACAAAATGTATCATATAGAGGTCAAATACCTCGCAATGAAATCAATGAATGACGTGTTCGTCCATATGGATTTGGAACGATCGTCACAAAAAACTACATTCCTACTCAAATGCCCATATTTCCTATCTGGACTACACAGACCCGACCACCGTACCCTACATATGACCCAACTCAAGCATTCTACAGCACTTACGGCTATGAATGGAATCCCTACTGGCACCATCCTCATCAACCCTAATTTTATTTTATGCCTATTTTTATTTATTTTGTAACTTGTAATTTTATACTTTTAATACTTCTTTTGATACTATAATAGTTTTTATAATTTTTATAACTTTTATTATTAGATTTTAATAATTTTTGAATGTGGGGTGATATACCCAACTTCAAAAATATGTATATATATGTTTGTAGTTTACCTCATGTACAAAACAGGGTAAAACAGCGCACTTTCAAAGACTGGCATTAAGTTCAGCAAAATCTATTAATTTTGACGACAAAACGAAAAACAAGTGTGATGTAACAACAGACGGAATGAACTAATGAAGTGCGCCATTTATCATTCAACACAAACAACAATATGTTTGGAAACTTTGGTAAAATTTAATCATTTTTCTAGGCTAATCACCCTCAATAATTTAAATTGTTACTTATTTCTTGCAAATGAGGGCATTACAAGATCTTAAGTGTGGGAAGGGATTAAATTCTTTCGGTTTTAAATTTTTTTGACTTATACACTTGGTTTAATAGCCACCGTTAAACTTTACTAGTAACACAGTAGTTGTATTAGAATCTAGTGCTCTCTGATAATAAAGAACAGCCCTAGTCTTATATACTGACTACCCACTTCTAGTAAAATTTTTAAAAATTTTCAAATAAATGAATTCAAAATCATGTTTATACATATTTATGAACGATAAAACTAGGTGTTAATACCGAAATTGTCGTTACCTCGTAAATGACATAAATTAAGAAACAACCCAAAATGTTAGAATTCATTTAAAATGGAATAGAGGAGAATAAAAAGGCAAAGTAAGGAAAATAAAAGCCAAGTGTGGAAAATTTTTACCAAGTTATTTAAATCACATATCACATATATTTGTATAAATAATTAAAGATACTTTTATTTTGAATAATTTTATCAGTTTTACCCGATTTCTTATAATATATTTGAAAGAAATGTGCTATTTGATTTAAAAGGAAGTAAAGTCTTTCGAGAAAAAGACACGCGCTTCTTGATTCAGGTCAGGAAGTTGTCGTCCAGACCAGTTGTAGAGTTTACGATAAACCTTGAAAAGTTTTCTCGAAAATCAGCTGAAAATCCACGGACCTCAGCATCAAATAGGGTCGTCAAGTGGTCAGACTTATCCTAACCATGAGAGGATCTATCTCGTACAATGGGGGGGGGGGGGGTACCATGCAAATTAGCTTATAAGACTAATGAATCAGATCCCCAGAAAGGATAATCTCCTTAAAGATCAAAAATCAGCTTTTAAGCCAGATATTACTCAATCCTTGAGATTGACCTTAAAGATTGAGAATTCAAACTCATGGAATTCGATGATATCTAAACTCGAGCTTGAACGAGAAAATATTTTGATCAAATTACAAACTGATTTGTTTTCTGAAACCCTATTTTCAATGTGTTCATTACTATTGAACGTAAAATTCTAGGAATTCACCGGAATTCATTAGGTCACTTGAACCAAATCGGGTGTTAACCGTAAGAACGATGGTTGCATAGCATGGTCGAAGACAGGACCTTATGCCAGACCGAAAAACTATAGGGTGATCTTTACTATTGCTCCTACAAAGGATAGTAATTGCATCCGACACGATATAGACCATAATCAAAAGCATGTCATTAGACATTGCCTTAACAATTGCTTGTTCAACGCTTTCCTTTACAACCGAACGGTAGTTTACCAAAAGGTAATATACGGAGCAAGTATACTGGACGTGTTGCTTTCCCAATACAAGGTTAGCAAGTGGGTGACACAAAACTGCAAGTTTTAAGCTAAAATTTTAAAATCTGAAACCCACAAAACCCAGAAAAACATTTTGCAAACACCGGTGAAGGGTTATTCCGGAAAACTTATCTAGGGTAAAAGCTAGATTGAATTTTCAAAAGATCAAATGTTTTCATAAAGATCCAATTTCCTAAAGGATCTAAATTTTTATAGTCATGTGGGACTGTAAACCACATCGTTACTATCATTGTTCATACCGCCATATTAAAATCACTGATGTACAAAGTGTGAAGAATAAAGAAGTGATTCTAGTAAAGTTTTATTCAAGATCTATATTGCTTGAGGACAAGCAATGCTCAAGTGTGGAATATTTGATAATGCTAAAAACGAATATATATTTCATAGCATTATCCTTCTAGAAAGACAAGCTTTTAGTTGCAATTGTTCTATTTCCAAGTAATATTCGTTTAAATAATAAAAGGTGAAGACAAAAGACAGAATTGACGATTTGAAGACACAAACGACCAAAAAGCTAAAAAGTACAAAGTACAATCCAAGTGGTTCAAATTATTGATGAGAAACGTCTAGAAATTACAAGAGTACACGCCGCAAAAAGCAAAGTACAAGATATTAAATTATACGAAAAGGTGTTCGAAAATTTGGAACCGAGACATGAACCAACTTTCAGCACGCGACACAACGGACCAAAAATTACAAGTCAACTATGCACAAGAATATAATATAATATATAATTAATTATATATACTATTATATATTATATTTATAAGCAGCCCACGTTTAAATCACTATGGTGAGCTGGAATCCATATCTCCGCACTCGCGGAGCTGTAAAGCATAAAACCTCCACACTCGCGGAGCTGTACAGTTCAAAGTGGGCCTATAAAAGGCCGAGCATTCTGATCGATTTCAATCATCCATTTCCTTCTTTCTATCTACGTAATATATATATATATATATATAAATATATATATATATAAAAATATATATATATATATATATATATATATATATATATATATATATATATATAAATATATATATATATATATATATATATATATATATAATTTTAATTTAAAGTTTAATAATAATAAGGTTATGTTGGCGAATATTTTAAGTTTGTAAGTCGAAATTCTGTCCGTGTAACACTACGCGATTAATACTCATTGTAAGTTATGTTCAACCTTTTTAAATTAATGTCTTGTAGCTAAGTTATTATTATGCTTATTTAAGCCGAAGTAATCATGATGTTAGACTAAATATTAAAGACGGGGTTATTGGGCTTTGGACCATAATTGGGTTTGGACAAAAGACCGCCACTTGTGGAAATTGGACTATGAGCTATTAATGGGCTTTATATTTGTTTAAGTGAATGATAGTTCGTTAATTTAATATAGAGATTTACAATTTGAGGTAATTATAAATAACCACATACACTCGATCGGATACGATGGGCGGGATATTTATAAATACTAATAATCGTTCATTTAACCGGACACGGGAATGGATTAATTGTCAATGGACTCATTAAAACAGGGGTGGATTACATACAAGGACACTTGGTGTAATTGTTAATAAAGTATTAAAACCTTGGATTGTATACAGTCGATAACCTGGTGTAATCATTAACAATGTATTAAAACCTTATTATAGTTTAAGTCCCCAATTAGTTGGAATATTTGACTTCGGGTATAAGGATAATTTGACGAGGACACTCGCACTTTATATTTATGACTGATGGACTGTTATGGACAAAAACGAGATGGAAATATCAAATAATCCAGGACAAAGGACAATTAACCCATGGTAATAAATTAAAATCAACACGTCGAACATCATGATTACGGAAGTTTAAATAAGAATAATTCCTTTATTTTATATCTCATCGTACTTTTAATTATCGCAAATTTATTTATCGTCATTTTAATTATCGCATTTTTATTTATCGTCATTTACTTTACGCTTTAAATTAAGTTGTATTTATATTTAATATTTTACATTAGGTTTTAATTGTGACGTAAGACATAAAATCGACAAACCGGTCACTAAACGGTAAAAACCCCCTTTTATAATAATAATAATAATAATACTACTTATATATATATATATATATATATATATATATATATATATATATATATATATATATACAAATATAGTTTAAAATATAATATAGCGTTAAATTTAGTTGTATCCCTGTGGAATGAACCGGACTTACTAAAAACTACACTACTTTACGATTAGGTACACTGCCTATAGTGTTGTAGCAAGGTTTAGGTATATCCACTCTATAAATAAATAAATAACTTGTGTAAATTTGTATCGTATTTAATAGTATTTCGTAGTAAAATATAATCTATTTCATACTACACCTCGCACACATTAATGACCGGTGAGCCGATGATGGACTTAATGGTCGGTTAAGCCGAAGGTTATGATGAAGTGTTGATATTGCGGTCGATGCAATTATTGTGTCGGATTGGTCACTCTTCTCCATGAGAGTGAGCAATTGTTGATAAAAGTTTGTTGCGTAGAAGGTCAGGTGATCTCGACTGAGATGCACTGCCGATTAAGCGGAGTGGCATATGCCTAGGCTTAGAGGCGTATGTGGGACTTTGGTGGAGTTCGCTTTGCAAACGATTAAGGCAGTTGATTGTGATTTATGGTATGAATGTGCGATGTCGTTGTGTGTACGACATTTCAAGTGAATGTGTATGTCAGCTCTGAGAGCCTGAAGTGAATTCGTGGTGATTTGGAGTATATGACCAACGATGAGAATGGTCATGTGTTTCGTGGAATGACAATTCCGCAGGATGTTATCATCTTGGTGGTGAGAGTGTGGAGCTGAATCATAAGTGGGGGAGTTTTTACTGCTGCCCGAGGAAGCTCCGGTGGCATTAGATCAAGTGAAGTGTAAGACTTCCTATGTAAGGTGGTCGTGTAGTATCAAAGTGCGGTATGAGACCAAGTGTGAAGTTTGAGATCACAGCAGTGAAAGAATGAAGTTGTCATTACAGGTGCTCTCATAATGTAAATCAGGGTTGCTAAGAAACTCGGATAGTACTATTGAGTAGGTACGAGTTCGATTTTGTGGTAAATGCTGTATTTACCTTATTCGAAAATGTGATCGTGGAAATCGTCAGTGGATTATTCCACTTGATGGACGATTGTGAGACGGGGAGTGCCGGTTTCGATTGTCTCACATGGAGATATGCGGATGTTGTTTATTTACGAGGGTGTGTTCCATAGTGATGTGACCCGTTGGTTGCAGTGTAATGTCGAGGCCATCCTTAACATACGGTATAGGTAAGAGGATTCACCCGGCGTTGGTGAATATTTTGTAGGTTTTAGGAGAGAAACCCTCTGTCGAGTGTTGATGTTTTGTTAACTGGTGGTATATTATTGTCGTCCTGGATTAATCCAGAGACTGATGGTCGTGTGCGGATCGATTGATGGGAAAGTTTGTGTCCCTAGTGTGATTATTTGGTGATATCGAAATTTCTTCTTTGAAGGAATGACCGGGTGGTGGAGACGGGTGAAATTGGTTCTTGAATGAGAGAACATTCAAGATTGACCGGTTGAGTGGTGCGTTTATGAACCGATGAAGTGCGGAGTTTTAGCGCAACATGAATCCTTCTCGATTTGGATTAATGCAAGACTTGGTTCATGGCTTAGTGGACCTAGTAAATCACGTTGGGTGATTTGGTTATGGACGTAGCATGATGCGGGTGGAAGTCTGAGGGAAACTTGTAAGGTTACATGGTGCTTTTCGTGTTCCCTCAACAAACAATTCAGTTTTTGGGAGTACTGTGTACTGTCGGTGGTAGCAAAGGTAATCGGTGAGTTCAAGCATATGGTAATGTATGGTGAGTTCTATGGGTGCTTTAGATTTCGAAAATTTTAGATATGCTTGTAGGATCGTTGAATTTGGTTCCGAGTTGCGGGTGACAGGTGTGCGGGTATTAGATTACTTGCTTAATGGTGCGTGGTGTGGATTACGAGGATGTGATTCATTTTAAGTGGGGAAGATTTGTAACACTCGAACTTCCAAAGGCAGGGTGGACCGGCGGTCTAGATTGGCCCGGCGGTCTAACCTTAGTTCAAAGGCAAAACAGGAGCAAACTGGACCGGCGGTCCAGATTGACCCGACGGTCCAGCACCAGGTTTTTTTTTATCAACATGTAAGGATTGGACCGGCGGTCCACTTTGGACCGGCGGTCCACTTTGGATCGGCGGTCCACAGCGGGACTTTTGTTATTTTTGTTATTTTTGAAAAATTGAAGAGGGCAAATTGGACTTTTCACTTGGTGGCCGGTTTTAAGCCACAAAAGGGGGAAGGTTGAGCTCTTCAACCTTATCCTCATCCATCTTATCCTCTCATCTTCAACCTCAAGTCTTAGAGAGACAGAGAAGAGTTTTTAGAGAGAGAATGCTTCAATGGTGATGACGATGGTGATTTTTGCCCAAATTGGAAGCGGGTCTTGGTTCTTCTTGATGTTTCTAGTTACTATCTCGGTTTTAGAGTTGAGGTAAACACTAGATTCAATTTTAATTACTTTGATTTTGATTTAGGGTTAGGGTTTGTGCTAGTTAGGGTTATAAACCTCATTTCTTGTGAAATTTGGGGGTTTTGGGAATTGTTAGTCTAAGTGAACCCGATTATTGTGGGTTTAGGGTTTGATGACGAATTTAGAAGTATTTGTCATGGTGTGGGTGTTAAAACACTAGGTTGTAAGTGTATTGGTGATTTTGATGTTCTTAAGAACAAGTTTGCTAGTCAAAATGGGTGTTGACTTTGATTTGGTGTCAAACTAAGTTTTGAGTCAAGATTTGGTGAATCAAGTGTGTAAATACTTGAATTAGGTGTAAATTGATGTTTTGGAAAGTTAATCACTAGTCGTTAGTGGTTAATGATGTTTTTGTGACTTGTGTCAAAACGGGTAAATTAAAATACGTCAAAATTGAGAATGACACTAGTTTGGGTCAAATCAATGTTTAAACACTAGTGTTAAGTGTTAAAGGACGTTTTTGGATGTAATTAATCATTGGAAGTGATTTTGGGTTAAAATGGTATTTTAACAATAAGTCAAACGTGGTCAACCGCAATATGGGTCAATATTGCACGTGTTGTAGGTTTGGGTGTAAATTGACAAGTCGAAGTGAGTTAAACCTAATTTGGTCAATTGGAAGTTTACTTTTGTGTTAAATGTTAAATTGATGATTTTATGACGTAATCACTAGTACTGGTGATATTGGGTCAAACTTGACTTGTTTTGGTGGTTAAGTGCAATTTGGGTCAAGTTGCACTTATGGGTTAATTTTGTAAGATCAAGTACAGTAAGTGTTAGTTTGTACTTTTTTAAATGGGTTGGAATTACCACCCGTAGTGGTAATTGGTGAAGTCCACTTTAGGTGTCTAAATGGGCGGATTGTGGAGGTAGGTATAAACCCTTGGTTAAGGGTGTTGGAATCGAATTCTCTTGTAGAGAATGTATGTTGATTATGTGTATACCTATATGCGTATTATAGGTAAAAGCTTTCTCGGTTGCGTTTGGTGGAGATTTCGCGCATGGTTTGTAATGCTCGAGTTCATGAGGTGAGTGGAATAATTATGCGTGTATGTATATAATGTATTTATTTGTGTAGCGTGAGATGTGAAGTGTCAACGTGTTAAAACACCACATTTCACGTGACGAGTGAAGTGTCGACGTGTTAAGACACCACTCCGGGAAGTATGACGGGTGAATTTTCGACATGTTAAGACACTACCCGGGGGTGAAGTGTCGACGTGTTAAGACACCACTCCGGGAAGTATGATGGGTGAAGTGTCCATGTGTTAAGACACCACCCGAGGGTGAAGTATCGACATGTTAAGATGCCACCCGTGGGGTTAGTGATACAACGTGCTAAGTACACTAACGGTTGTTGTGAACACCGATGGTCTTTCGCGAGCACCATTCCCTTGTACGATTGGTTAACCATGGTTATGTGTAGTAGTTTTAGCATATTAAATTGTGAATTATATGCTATTGGCGATGCTAGGTTATTGTGAATTGCGGATATTTAGTTTTGCATTGTGGTTGCATGGTTGTTGAATTGCTCGCTCGTATGCGGTATTTGTGTAAGTGTTTGCAAGTAAGTAGATTATATATGTATATGTATAATTATTGCATTCACTAAGCTTTATGCTTACTCTCTCGTTGTTTACCTTTTTATAGGTACCGTTGTTAAGGAAAAGACTTCTAGTTGCTAGACTAGTTGCTTTTGGTTAATTGAGCTTATGAGAGAGTAGCTTTTGGATATTCGGACGTGGATTGGGGACTTGGTAAATCCCCGGAATTATGCTCTTGGTATTGGGTTGGGTTATCGTGTTGGGTTATTTTGTTTCAACATGTATTTTGTGTAGATGTTTCAAGGTAACATCGTTTGGTTGTGTCGGGTCAAACCTTGTATTTGAGATTCATTCTAGTAATAGTGTATTGTGTCATTTGAATACCAAGGGTCGTATTAAAATGTTAAATGTGTTATTATGATAATACGAATTCGGTTAAAACTATTTGGAATGGTTTATGTATAGTGGTTGTTTAATTGGACCTAACTTAAAAAAAATTAGTGCTTCATTTTTGGTAAACAGATTTGGGTCGTTTCAGCGCCCGACCTTTGAACGGCGCGTAAAAATGCCTGTCCAGATTTTGCTCAAAATATTATAATTGGGCAAACGGAAATCCCGCTTCCCGGCTCTTTTAAATGGAACAAATCATCACAACACTTCATCACAAGTATGTTAAACAAGTTTTCGCAATAACACGAGGATTACGACACCCGGGCCCACTTTGACCCGTTTTACCAATTAGGTTACAAAATACGAGTTTGGACCACATTAGTTTAAATTCCAAACGACACTAGAGCATGGTGTTTGGGAGTTAAACTACCCAAGTCTTGGTCGAACTTCAAAAGCTAATCTCCAAAAGCACTAGCAGGTCACCATCTAATTCCCACACTTACCCCTACCACTTTCTGCTACCAAATCTATAAAAAGATAAACAACGAGAGGGTAAGCAAAGCTTAGTGAATGCAACAATTATACATATACATATATAATATCTTTACCCGCATACATATACACAAATACCTCAACGCTACCATTCCAAGTATCATACTATCACAATGTATAATACCATAATTACACCTTTCACATTAAGCTAGCTATTCAAACACATACGCAATATTGTTAGCTAAATAATATCGAAATTAATAAGCTAAGCATAACATAAACCATGGTTAACCAAAATCCAGAAGGGAATGATTCTCGCGAATGAACCGTTGGCACACACAAGCCGCTAGTATGCATCGCTAACCCCTTGAGTGGTATCGAACGCCCGAACTTATAACCACCCATTACGCTCAATGTGGTATCTATCGCCCGAACTTAAGTCCCATATTTTACGCCCCACACACATGACGATATGGTATCGATCGCCCGAACTTAAACCCATATCCCACGAAACGCTCATATAATAAGGTATCGAACGCCCGAACTTTAAACCCTTATTACATGATCACACGAATAAACACATTATATACATACACGTATAATTATTCCACTCACCTCTTTCTCCGCAAGGTGAACGCAAGCTAGCACACTTCTAACACCGATGTAAATCACCTATTACATTATTAGCACAATCAAACACTTTTCCATCTTGGGCCTTTGACCCGCTCAATTAACCACTATGTGAAATTCACACCCTTTTGCACTTTTTACACCACCCGAGGGTCCAAAACCATTAAGGCTAGTGTCCACGTTCCCGAAATACACTTTTACAACTATTTTGACACTTAAACACATTTTAGCCCATTTTGTTCACAAAATCCATTTCAACACCCGAATGGGTCAAACTCAAGATTTCACTAGTTACACAAACAAAATTCCCTTTTTATCAAGTGCATACAACTTCTTGACACTTGCAAGCCCCTAAAACACACACACTTGAAATTTTAAACACAATCATCTCTATAATCGGGTTCTTACACTTTATCCCAAACCATAAACCCCTAAACTTGCACAAATTAGGGTTTAACACTAATAAGTCTCATATTAAAACACTAAACACAAAATCAATACTTAAAACTAGTTTGAGACTTACCACACATAAGAGGAGATGCTAGGAGGTGAGCACACACAAACTTTAAACCCGATCTAGCAAAAACCCACTTGAAAACCCTTGATTTCACCTTTATCTCTCTAATCTCTCTCTAGAAGTTAATGGGAGTGAAGATAAGGTTGGTGGTTGTGTTGAATGTGTTTCAACCATCATAAATCTGGTCATAAATGACCTAAAGCCGAACTCTAGCAAAAAGACTCATTTGCCCCCCATTTACCCTTAAATTCACGCAAGAAACACCATCAGACACATTGCGCGGCGCGCAAATTATTGGCGCGGCGCGCCATATAGGGTAATTCGTTTTTAGCTTGTTTTTTAACTAGTCACAACCACACGCTTTATGTATACTTCATTTACACTTTATGTACACCATATATACTTATGTACAATAATATTTGGGTCTTACAAATACCGCCTCACCCATCGCTCTAGACACGTCCAATCCCGTCAAACCCGTGTCAACGATCATTCTAGTACAAAATTTCCGTCTATCTATGATTTTCTTTCCCAGCAATCAGAAAACCCCAACAGCCGCCTTTGTAGACTATTCATCAAGGTACCTAGTAAGAATGCAATCACAACCTTGAAATCTATACCTTTGAACTTTTTCCGCTTTCACGCTGGTACACTGACCCACCTCAAAGCTATGAATTTCACAAACCCCATCTTCTCATCCAAGCACACTTTCATTGTACGAGTAAGAAATAAAACTGCAGCTACTCTAGAAGAATTTGGTTCATTTTCGTTGCACCGGTTAGTTGCAAATCTCTTTGCCATTAGAGGGTATATTGCAGCATCCAAGTACCCTAGTGTTATACAAACTAATTTTGTGAATACGAGAGACCTACGTCGCACAACCGTTTCCATAACTCCCACTAGTCGCCAAACTCCCACTAGATTGGTACTTCCGCCGGTTACCAAACTCCGATCGAGTTCTCGACACCCTCTAGAAATCTCAAGTTACAGGACTTACACGATTATCCACTTCTACCATCACCTAAAGATTCCTGATTGATCACCCAAAGAAAACATGCTTGCTTTGTTGTACAAATGTCAACCAACCCCTAGACACAGTCGAACGCGTCCTTTCCGACAACGTCAAACCAATTTATTTAGTGAGAGAAGCTCTAACCCTACCCACATATTCCAAATACTATGGAATATTCGACCAAATACATTGGTCGACCCGTTCAACAATACAATGTTGGACTTTGGTTTGCAATCAAACAAACCCCCCTCAAACTGAAACCTAAGTTCAATTAGGCCTTTCCTCCAATGATAGTCCAGATCCAACCTAATTTAGTACATGCCGCAACCTCGGAACACAACTTGATTAGGACTACATCCATTCGACTTATGGTACAAGGCTCCAAGATCGACTCATCCATTGAGGGCGCGCAACCGTGCGCGTCAACATCAGAGTTGTGCCAACCATCGACATGCTGCAAATGTCACATTGAGCTATCCACACATCCAGACTACCACCCGCGAGTATCCAAACTTCCACGATAACGCCCACTGTCGATTTCCAAACGAATGTCCCAATTGTTTATTACTTGACTTCCCAAACCTGAGAGGAACCACCTCCAAAGCACACTTTTGTTTCTTCCACATATCCGATGTATGACTTTGGTTTGCACCATAACAAACCTCCCCTCAAATCCAAATCCGTATGGGCCTCCCTTCCAACGATAATTCGGACCCACCTATACAGCCGCCAAATGGAACTCTCATTCTCTATATGTGCAGACCAATGAGATTTCGATACAAGATCCCGGAATAAACTCAACTTTACCAAGGGAACGTACACTGAGATGTGCGCTTGCAGCGCCGTCCATCACATCCGGCATATAGTTTGGCTCCCTACATCTCTAAAAATCCAGCCTTTATCGCTCGAAGTTTCTCAAAACAAAACCGTCTTGCCACTCGCTTCATCAAACCCGAAAAAGTTCACCCTAAAATCTGCCCAGATTCGAAAAAATCATATCTCAAGATCCAACGGTCAGATCAGCCTCAATATTTTACCACGTGTAGATCCGTGTGTCTACTATCAGCACCCAAAAATAAAATCGATCCAACGGTTAACGAACTTGCTACGAATTTTCTACAACAGCTGCTCCTAGAACTCCAAATTTGATTGTTCAATCAATCTTTCGGACGGGAAGGCGAAGAACGAGAACTCAGATCGATTACCCGGATTTCCCAAAAAATCTCTCCGCAATAAACCCATCGACCCAACCTCTGACTCCGTACGCTTTTCAAAAAAATCACCATCATGATGCAATCAACGCACCAGTTACAATCATAACTTTATAGAATCAATACCCTAATCTTGTGTGATCAACTCTCCCGAATACATATCCATGAGTTCATCGCAACCAACTAAGTCACCCGGTCTCGATACATGTTGCAAACAGAATCCATCAGCCCGTCATTTGATCTCACCTTGATGAAAAAACCGAATCATCAACCATATCGAAGAAACTTGCTTTCAAATTTGTCATTACTCCCAAACTCGAAACCTTGAGCTTTGGTACCACTTGTTAGGATTTAGGACCCAAACAAGACAAGTGATTGATCATAATCACTAACCCACGAACAACAAACGAATAATAAAGCATAACGATAAAGATAAACGACACGAGATTTAACGTGGTTATATCCCAACTCCAAAACACGGAGAAGGGTTTACTCCACGAGCGCAAACCAGAGATTTTTCACTATAAATTTCGTGCACACATTGTATGGGTTACATAGTGAAATGATCCCAAACCGAATTAACAATCAACTTGAAAAGATTTGACACACTTTTTTTTAAACATTGATAATAACCATCACAACCACAATTTGATTACATTACTTGTTCAAAAGCTAGTACAAGTTTAAGCAATACATCAAGTTAAGTGTTTACATCATCGGGTACACAAGACCCATAAACTTTAACCATTTTTTAACCAAAAACAACACATTAGTGAGCATGACCGTCCGGACCATTACCAAAAAGCGCCTTCTCAATATCCGCCACAAGCAAGCTAAGCCAAACTCTTACCCTTGTCCTTCGAAGTACCACAATCTAAAAAAAGTTAAACAAAGAAAGGAGTAAGCTACAATGCTTAGTGAGTGCAATACTTTTATGCATATATACATAAAATCACTTACTTGCGTAACTTACACAAACCGCATACAAGATAGCATCACTAACGTAAATATACACAACCAAGTACAAGCTAGCATGTTAAATTACATAAACAAGAATATAACACGCTACACTACCCAAAATACAACATACAACGCTAGGCTAACCATTCACAAATGTGTTAATCATCAAATGAATAGCATCAACAACCCGTGTACATGGCCAACAAAGGCGCCTCCCGGATGGCACCACCATATACACCCAAATGTGGTCAATGAAAAGTGTGGTCTCAATTGGTAACACATCCCACATCCTCACAAGTGACTAATAAAGAGTGGACTTCAAGGTAGTCGCACTCACCACTTTCCCCCAAACACAATGTGGCCAACAAAGAGCGAGTCATAAGTTAGAGACATCACTTACCACAATGCACCAAGTGGCCAACAAAGAGTAAAATTCTTCACAATCGGATAGTACTCGCCACTAACCCGCAAGCAAACAATTTATATACACACACATATAAATACTCCACTCACCTTGAGCAATTTGACAAGTCACAACCTCTCTAGGACTTCAAGCTTGATCCAAGAGCAAGTCACCTATCATAAATACAACATCAAGCTATAAATACTTGTAGCTTGACCCAAAAATCCACAAGTGCAACTTTGACCCAAATCACTAACTAGGTCAAACAAGACCCAAATACCCTAAATCACTAAGAGCTAGTGAATTGGTCACCAACTCAACTAAATACAACACATGGTCATGTGCTAGAAGCACTTCATGACCCAATTCCACCAATTGACTCATTTTGACCCAAATTAAGTTTATACCCATAATCAACTTCCAAAGACACCCATTTGGGTTCCATTCACCATCAAAACCACTATTACTAGTGATTATGCCCAAATTGCAAGTCTACACATGACCAAAACATTTTCGAACCCAAAACCCACCAACAAGGGTTATCAACACCCACAACTAGCTTCAAACACCCATTTGTGAGCTAGATGAGTCTTATCAAGAACATGCAATTTCAAACCCTAACCTCAAATTGAATGAAAATTGGAGTTAGGACTTACCACCACTATCACCTCGTAGCTAGAAGCAAGATGAACAATGTTAACTCTTGCACCTTGGTGAAATTCAACCTCCTTCACCTCCAATCTAAGCATTCTCTCACTAGGAAATGGGTTTCTCACTCTAGAAAGTTTGAGAGTGTTTGAGTAGGTGTGAAATGAAGTATGAATGAGATTAGGGTCAGTTCATCAGGTATAAGCTCGTCCATCAGTGAAAAGACCCAATTGCCCCTCATTTAGAACCTCTAAAAACGGGTTATAAACACAGATATGTCGCCAGAACGTCGTTCCATACCATTGAACGTCGTTCGAAATTAAGAACGTCGTTCCTTTTAAGAGGAACGTCGTTCCTGAAACGGCCTCTAACTTGTTTTGTTCACTGGTACCCATTTCCTTGATCACGACGTCGTTCCTTCACCTGGAACGTCGTTCCTCCTCTTTGGAACGTCGTTCCACACACAGAAAACTGGGTGTTACAACTCCTTAAAGTTCCAGGATCCGCGCAAGACTTTAACTTAAATTTAGTGGTACTTTTGAGTGCATCCTGGCTTTAATGGCACTTTTCAGCTTTTTAGTGGCACTTTTACCGACGGCATCTAAAACATCGTTACTCACCTAAAATATGGGGTGTTACACATATGGTGTTTATATAGGCAAATCTAAACAAGGAAACTACTTAACGAGCAAGAAACACGATTATGGAAGTTTCCTCCCGTCAGAACCATTTTTGCGACCGCAATGAAATTCTGGTGGTCGCGAGTTTTGTTTTCTCATCATACCATTGATTCTTGCGACCATAACTCTAAACTTGTGGTCACAAGTTTCGCATATTCAGCAAACCTTGTTTAATTCGAACTTTGCACTCCTACAGTCTCTATTAACCCCGTACTTATTCTTAACTTCAATGGTAAATCGGTAATTTGGTTTCTTTTTTTAAATCTTTTTTTCCTTCCTTTCCTTACAACTTTATTTCCCCCTACTTTTTTTTACCTCCCTTTTCATTTCTTTACATTTTTTACGTTAACCGACTAAAACCAACCCATTCAATCAGTCGCTCAAAACAGCCCCGCAGCGAAGCGCGAGTTATTTTTACTCTTTTATACTAGAAAACATACGATACGATGGTTACAAACTGGTACTTGCTAACATAATAAACTACTAATCACTAATAACAAGCGCTAAAGAAGAATCTCTAAATTTTTAAGGTGCAAATCATTAAACAGAATAAGTCTTCCATTCAACAGCCCAATAAAATGTTAATAAACAGGCCCCAAGTCTAGAGAAATAAACTAAAACAAAGATTAGAAGAAGGATGAGTTTATAAAAAGTTGAATTAAATAAATATTCTTTATTTCAATATATCATAACGTGCCAGTTTTGCTTTGCTACCTTAAAGTTCGTTTACACTTTATAGTCTCAAATTATAAATATAAATTCGATCAACATAACACTGGCTTTCATTCATAAATAACAAACACATTAATACAAATATTGCATAGATCAGTTGATCATGTAACCAATGTGAGAAGCACATAAGTTTTTCTAATACATTAGTAGATTGGATGCTTTTATTTTTTAAGAGACGCGCAGTGATCATTACTCTTCGTGAAGATACTTGATGGGCACAATGTAAAGTGGCAATTTCTTATGGAGAACCAAATCACCCTCCTCTTCCATATCCACATCCAAATCATCATTAGGAAGTTTCCAATCAAACGAGTAAAGAATATTTGCTATTATGAACTCCATAGTTGTACGAGCCATGTTTATTGCTGGACACGATCTTCTTCCACTTCCAAACGGGGCCATCTCAAACTCAACATCAAAATTCTCAAACCTTTCTGGATAGAACTCATTGACATTGTTGCCCCAAATGTTAGGGTCCTTTCCCATACCCCAAACATTAATTAAAACACTTGTATTCGGTAAGATATCATAACCTCCAACTTGGCAATGACTTATGCTTTCGTGTGGGAGCAATAGCGGGGCAGGAGAGTGCATTCTGAATGTCTCTTTCATCACCATTTTCAAGTATGTCATTTTTGTAATGTCGATGTCTTGGAACTCTTGTGCTCTTTCTGTCTGGTTTCGAATTTCTTTTTGCAACTTTTGCATTACCCTAGTGTTTCTAGCGATCTCGGACATTGCCCATATCATCGTGGTGACAGTTGTATCAACTCCCCCGGTAAGTATATTCTGAAATCTTATTAGTTTAGCATCGAAAAATAGTTACATGTATTAAAATTGCAATTAATCTTTTGAGGTTAATTATTATAAGACCATGCAGAGTGTGTAGCATTTCACACGAAATTCCCGCCCGAGACGTAGCTATTCGATGTCACCCCGCTCCCCAACGCTGTCGCCCTACACTTCACCCGTGCAACACTACATCCGAAGTTTTGTTTGTCCGAATAAATTTTTTGTTTTTTTTTGTTTTGTTTTTTTGTTTATCAATTTGAAAATTAACCGTTAAAAGTTTAATAAAATATAGAGTTAATTACACTGGTAGTCCCTGTAGTCTTGGTTAAATTACGTCGCTAGTCCCTAACTCATTAAAATTATATGCTTCGTCCCAATGGTTTTAAGTCCAAACGGTGGTGGTCACTATGGTCTTAGTTAAATTACGTCGCGAGTCCCTAACTCTTGAGAATTATATGTTTCGTCCCTGTAGTTTTAAGTCCAAACGGCGGTAGTCCCTTTTAGAATTAGTTTTAATTAATTTTTTAAGAATATTTCACAACATGTTTACAATTTCACATGAAGTAACCATTAAGTTTTAAATGCAGGTTAAAATGACAACGATTCATAACAACTTAATACAAATCAAAAGTTACTTTTTGTCACTATGAATTGACCACAAGGCTACAACATATTCAGTAATTCAGTAAAATTATTTTTTTCCTATTTCCAACCCTTCTTTTTCCAACCCTTCTCTGACCATTACAAAATATTCGTTTTAGACAAAATGAGCTCAGACCTCTTAAAAAGAACTCAACACTACAATAAAACTAGAAAAGAAAAACACTTATGCCACTACGAATGGGCATGTAACGTGTAAAAGACTTATGCTAGTACGAGTGAGCATGTAATGTGTATCCTTTCTGTTCCGATCCGGAAGAACAATTAATAGTTCCACTTACTATTTTACGTACTATATCATCTTGTATTTTACTTACCAATTGTGTATAAGGACTAATTTTAAATTCAGTAAGCCAACTTAATTTATTCCATTGACTAGCGACGTAATTTAACCAAGACTACAGGGACCACCGTCGTTTGGACTTAAAACCATAGGGACGAAGCATATGATTTTCAAGAGTTAGGGACTAGCGACGTAATTTAACCAAGACAATAGGGACTACCGCCGTTTGGACTTAAAACCACAGGGACAAAGCATATAATTTTTAAGAGTTAGGGACTAGCGACGTAATTTAAGCAAGACCACAGGGACCATTAGTGTAATTAACTCTAAAATATATTTTTTCAGATGGTCAAATGACCGGTATTTAATTAATTTGTTCCTTACTCTCTAGTATAAATATAACTCTTAAACTTCCAAAATAAAAAACCACAATCATACATTAATTTTTTTTGAAAAGCCAACAGTGTGTACAATCATACATTAATAGTTGCCGTTAATAACCACTAGAGTAATAGTTACCATTAATTTGTTAAAAAAAAAAAAAAAAAAAAAAAAAGATACTCCGTATTAATTAACTTTATATGGAGTTGGTCTCTTATTTTCAGTTAGTAATGCAAGTGAACTACTTACCATTATAAGTGCTTTTATATCATCTTTAGTCAACCGGTAGCCAGAAGCATCCTCTTTAGAAGATAACTCAATCATTGCATGAACAAAGTCTTTATCATCATCACTTAATTCTTCAACGTTTTGATTGTAATGGTCATCAAGAATCATCTCCATGTAGGTGTCAATATTAGCAAAACATTTCTCCAACTTAGTATCGAATCCACTAAATCGGTCAATAAAAGAACCTAACCATGGAAACAAATCACCAAGCGATCCAGCAAACATTTCTTGAGTATCATTAATCATGCCTTTCCATGAAGGACCATCAACAGGTTGTTGTCTATAATTATTACCAAATGCCATCTTGCATGTCACTTGTTTTACTGTTTCAAAAAACAGCTCGTTTAGGTTCACCGCAATGTTTGGTGGGTGTACCGATAGAGAATGAATCAGTTTCGCGGTTTCTGTCACCAAGACATGGTTAAATAATCTTGCTCTCTTGGGACCTAAGAATTCGGATACCAATATCTTTCGCATATTTTTTCTATGATCGTTTTGAGGGGCGAAGCCGATGTCCATATAATTGTAGGTTAGTCGCTTTACGGCCTTTGAAGTTGGTCTAGAACAAAATATGTGATCTTGAGTTTTCAAGATTTGTTTGGCCATGGCAGGAGAAGAAATGATTATAAAAGGTTTCGAGCCTATATGGAATAGCATAACGGGACCGTATTTTTTGGAAAGTTCCCAAAGTGTTTCATGGCGAGGTTTGGTTAGTATTTGATACAAGTTTCCAATTATAGGAAGTTTTGGAGGGCTAGGAGGAAGGTTATAAGGTTTAGCCATGATTGATGTTTTGGTGTATCTTAAAGTATAGAGAAATATGCAAAAGATGAAGCTTGTTACAATAAGCCATGAAGATGAAGAGAAGATCTCCATATATGTTTATGTGGTGATTTTGTATGTTGATAACTACGTATCTATTTATAAGAATGGATACAAGAACATGGAATTGGTCCAAAATGGTTTTTATCTAATTAGTTTTGATTCGAAAACAATTGTTTTTATGCATTAACATGCAGTAATTAAAATAGTATTAACTTTAATTAGAATATCAGTATAAAAGTGTATGCCGGTCCAAAATGATTGTTTTTTTTTTTTTTTTTTTTTTTTTTTTATCTAATCAGTTAGTTTTTGATTCGAAAACAACTTGTCTATCATTCTAACTATTATTTATATGTATTATTATTAACATACACTAACTAAAATAGTAAGCTTTAATTAAAATATATAAAATTGTGTGCCGGTTTCGTATTTATTTAAATCTGTAGTATATATATATATATATATATATATATATATATATATATATATATATATATATATATATATATATATATATATATATATATATAGTGTGCCGGTTTCGTATTTATTTAAATCTGTAGTATATATATATATATAAGTCATAAAAAAGAATTATTCCCTCTCTCTCTCTCTAGAAAAATCACAGAGTTACCAATCATCGCTTTTTTCCTTTTTTTTCTCTTTAATCTCCGATTCTTTTCGCTCATCATCGAATTGCAGGTATGTTTTTCGATATAATAATCAGTTATTATTATTATTGCGGCTTGTAATTAATTTATCAGTTGGAGAACTTATTTTTTAGGGTTTCTATTTCGATTTTACGGTTTTAATCGCTTTGTTGTACCTTTATATGTTGCTTATCGTTGAATGATTATGTTAGTTCACAATATCAAATCACCAGATCGTATTGCTTTGCTACAGAGCTAGTTCATGTCTTCATCATGAACATGTATTATTAATAATTATTACTGAACAACTATCTTCATCTTCTTAACAACCATCTTCATCGTTATTCGATCTGGATCTTAGCAACCATCTTCATTTTCTTCAAGATCGACATCTGGATCCGAACAACCACCATCGCACCATCTCTTCACTACAATCTGTTTTCCAAACTGGATCTGGTACTCATTTTATGATGTAGATGCCGGAATTCTTGTTTCAGATCTGGCCGACCATGACTTGTTAACTCCTCTCTCCCATGACGCTCTCTCCTTCATGTCTGTTCATCTTCTTCTTGGTTAGAAACCCTAATCTAAACATTCTGCTTTCGATTTTTTGATTCTAATTTCTGTTTTTGTTTTCTTCTTCTACGTGCTATTCTATTTGAAATACTCTTTTATCATGTCAAACATACCGACATCCCCTTTTACACCAAAAGCATCGAACAACCAATCCCAGTCGAAACAATCTTTCTTTGCTGATAACAAGCATATCCGATATCAGCCTATCAATCAGGGTATTTGGGTTAAAATTGATCATAATAAGCAAAACTCACCTTCAAAAAACCCTAACCCTAATTACAATAACCAGCAGAATCCAACCCACCTTGTCCGATCCAAATCTGGTCTCAATCATCACTCGACAAGGTTAAACTCATCCTACAATCAATTATACAACAACTTCAAAATACGGGAATCAGCCACCAACCTTATCAATCGTTATGGCAAGCCTTTTCCAGATGCGAATAATTCTAAAACAAATCAATTGCCAAAACCGATCGACAAGTCTAGAATTACTTCATACCTCTTCCACAACTTTCCCGAACACTGGTGTTCAACGGACTTATGGGATGTTTTCAAAAAATATGGCAATATCCACGAGGTTTACATCCCCAGGAAGACCTTAAAAAACGGAAGGAAGTTTGGTTTTGTTAGATTCTTAGACGTTCCAGATTACCACAAAGATTCTCTTGCGAGGAGACTAAGTCTCATTGTTGCGGGTGACAATTTACTCAAAGTATACAAGGCCCGTGATCCCGAAGGAAAAAAACAAGCTCCACAGCCTAACAATGCAAAATCGGGTTCTAGGAACAACGTTAAGGTTGCATTTAACTCACCTGTAGACGAAAGGAATTTCAAAGAAGTGGTCCTAAACAAGCAGGCTACAAACTACGGCATCCCCTCGATTAAGGTAAATTCTAATGATGATCTTATCCAAATACTTGGCCAAGCGGTTATTGCCAAAGTTAAAGATCTTGAATTCCTTGAATATTTTAATGAAATATGTGAAAGTGAAAACCTTGGTGGGTTTACTATCAAATACCTGGGCGGGCATGATCTAATGCTTATATTTGAGGAACCCAACCCGGCCCTAGACTTGATTAACAATTCGGAACACCCATTATGGAAATGGCTTGAAGATATAAACCCATGGGATCCCGAAATTTACAAAACCTCTGGTAGACTTGTTTATGTTAACATATTCGGGGTACCTATTACTTGTTGGTTAGAATCCACATTCATTGACATAGCAAAAAATTGGGGCGAGGTAATTGAAACGTTTAATTGCTCTATAACCAATGAGAACAACCAAGATTTATCGCATGGCTCGGTAATTATCAAAACAAACAATTTCTCACCGATAAACGGACAAGTTATTATCAACCCCGGTGACGTCAATCAATCTAAGGCTTACATCATTGAAGTTCAAAACTTTTCTATGTTTAACACTTATGGTGATATCGATAATTCGTCGAACTGGGATGATGAAATTCTTTCGGACGATCACATTTCTGACGAAGAGTCCCACTTGGATTGTGAAAATCGAGTTGAAGGAAACGCTGAAAAGACCACCCGTAACAACAACCACGATCCCACGCCTCCTCACCAAACCTCCTCTAATTCCTCTAAACGAATGGATACTCGTCCCTTTAATAATAATGCCGATAACCAATCTCTCCAATCTCCTAGCATATCGAAACCCATCAACCACTTTGACACCACAAACCCTCACACCCATAATCCTTCCAATCCCGAAACTGTTTTAAATAATACTAGCTCTACAAAAGAAACTAGCCCATCGAATGAAACTGATCCAATTGAACCACCTCCTATTCCTGATTTTAATACAGCAAGGCCATATAATACCACCTCATATCAACCAAAACCAAAAACCATCCCTTTGGAGTCCACTGTAATCACGCAGCCCATTACCACCAATACCCCCCCAAGCCCACCAAGAGAGGATACCCTTGCAATCCCGCAGCCCAACACTGTTATTAACGGCCCATCGAATCATGTAAATGATACCCCTGTTACACCTAGCCACATCTCGGGTAAATCTAATATGGACAGCTCACCTCAACACATTCTAACAAATGATTTATGCTCACCAATAGTGACACAAGAACATGCAGATTCTGTTCCCGAAACCCTCCCTCACCATACCACAAACGACACCGCCTGTACTACCCCTTTAAACCCTCAATCCAACTCTCCATTAAATTTTATGCCTGCCCCTAACGCTACACAACAAACAAATTCCGATCCTTTCAACCTCGAACCTTTACTTTATACGGGTAAAGAAATTTCTAAAAAGAGAAAAATTTCTAGCACCATCGCCAAACCTATCATTAAGTCAAAAAACACCTCTCAAAACCCAGATTTTAAAAGACCTAGATCCAATATGCTTTACATCAAACATCTAGCTAGAAGTGGCCAAAAGCTTAGAATCTCTCAACTGGCTAAACGTTGTAAGTCCTCGTCTAACGGTGGTGGTAGCACATCCTACTTCTCGAAGGGATCTCATATGGACATGGTACATAACAAAAAGACTAAAAAGACAGGTTCTACCTCTAGCAAAAGCTTGGATACGTTCGAATTCGGGAAAAGCATCGGGATTCGTCGCAACATCCCATGAATCCACCTCCGTCACATCGATTCTGTAAGTTTTTTCTCATGTGTACGATTTCTCTTAATATTCGGGGTATTGGACAAACGGGTAAAATAAGCTGGCTTAAACGTATTTGCTATAAAGAAAAACCATCAATTCTAGGCCTCCAGGAAACCAAATGCGGCCAAACACGTGACAACACCATTGAATCTTTCTGGGGTAATTCTGATTTTAAATTCGTCCAAAAGGATTCGGATGGTGCTTCCGGAGGTATCCTAACTATTTGGGATACTAATATCTTTTCGTTCAACTATGCTATTGAGGGTGAATTCTTTCTTGCAATTTGTGGCACATGGGCGGGTCATGACTCTGAAATTGCCTTCATTAATGTTTATGGCCCCCATTCCCATTCAAAAAAACTTAGACTTTGGAGCGAACTCTCATCCCTTACTAACTCCCTTAATATCCCACACATTGTTTTTGGTGACTTCAACGAAGTAAGAAACAAAACAGAACGCATGAACACAGAGTATAATCAAAATTGGGCAGATAATTTTAATAACTTTATAAATAACTCTGGATTAATTGATCTTCCTTTAGGCGGTAAAAGGTTCACAAGGATTTGTGAAAAAACAATGAAGTTTAGTAAACTTGACCGATTCCTCATTTCCGATGGCATCTTCACTATCTGGCCCAACACATCCTCCAAAACTCTTGATCGGGACCTTTCTGACCACTGTCCCATTATCCTAAGAAATAACCTCCTCGATTCTGGCCCTAAGCCAATACGTGTCTTTGACACATGGCTAGATTTAAAAGATGCCGACACCATCATAGAAAAGGCTTGGTTGATCCCAATTAGTGGGAATAGGCCTGACTGCATTTTCCGTAACAAACTAAAAAACGTTAAATTAGAACTTAAAAAACATAGTAATCAACTTGATAACTTAGACTCCCAAATACGTGATCATCTTACTGAATGTAATAATTGGGAACAAACCGCCGAAACTAGACCTTTATCCGAAACTGAAAAACAAAAATGGATCGATGAAAAAATGCATCACATCGTCAAAGAAAAAAAGAAAACAAACATGCTTAAACAAAAATCTAGAATCAAATGGGCGCTTGAGGGTGATGAAAATTCGAAATACTTTCATAACTATATCAAAAGAAGAACAAGTAAAAACAACATCCATGGGCTTTCAATTAATGGTACATGGACTGAAGATCCTAATCTAATAAAACAAGAAGCATATTCCTATTTTAACAACATCTTCCGATCCAAACACTTACGTGACGAATGCCCTTTCGATCATGTTTCACATCTTAAATACATTTCTTCCTTGGACAATCAACTCCTAGAAGCTAAATTTAACGAAAAAGAAATATGGGAAGCCATATGTAATTGCGATAGCTCTAAAGCTCCTGGGCCGGACGGTTTCAACATGAGATTCTTTAAAAAACATTGGGAACTGATTAAAACCGACCTCATTAAATCTCTAGATTGGTTCTGGGAAAACTCAGAAATCTCCAAAGGATGTAATGCATCTTTCTTCACATTAGTCCCGAAAAAACCCAACCCAATCGGATTAAATGAATATCGCCCAATCTGTCTAATAGGTAGCTACTATAAAATTCTCACCAAAATACTCTCCAATCGCCTTGCCATGGTCATTCATAAAATCATTGGTAGTGAACAAACAGCTTTCCTCAAAGGTCGAAATATCCTAGATAGTGTCCTAATTGCAAACGAAATAATTGATGAATTAAAACGTAAAAAACAAAAAGGTTTAATCTTTAAAGTTGACTTCGAAAAGGCATTTGACTGCATTGAGTGGGACTTTCTATTTAAAACCATGCACTTCATGGGTTTTGGTCCAAAATGGATTGGTTTCATTCGGGCATGCCTTTGGTCATCATCTATTTCTGTACTAATCAATGGCTCTCCCACCAAAGAATTTTCCCCTGAAAGGGGAATTCGACAAGGTGACCCCATTTCGCCATTCCTGTTCATCATTGTTGCTGAAGGTCTTAACATACTTGTCAAAAGAGCATTAGCCAATGGTCATTTGCAAGGATTAAAGATCGGACATGACAATCTCAATATTACACACCTCCAATATGCTGATGATACAATCTTCTTCGGCGAATGGAATAAAAGAAACGCCAAATATATCTCCAAACTACTAAAATGTTTTGAAAATATTTCAGGCCTCAAAGTTAACTTCCGTAAAAGCAAACTTTACGGTATAGGTACATCTACGACCGAAACCGAACAAATGGCTTGCTACATGAACTGCTCTGCGGGTCATACCCCGTTCTCCTATCTTGGACTTCCTATTGGTGTACCCACATCTCACGCCTCCTCGTGGCAGCCGATCGTTGAGAAATTCGACAAAAGGCTTTCAGATTGGGCTGCTAAATCTATTTCTTTCGGAGGTCGACTTACGACCATCAAATCAATTCTTAGTAGTATCCCATTATACTACTTCTCCTTATTTCATGCACCATCCGCTATCCTTAAGGTACTTGAATCTAAAAGACGGAAATTCTTCTGGGGAGGATCTTCAAACGATAATAAAATTAATTGGATCAAATGGGACCAAATAATTTTGCCATACGATTGTGGGGGTTTAAACGTGGGGTCCCTCTTTGCTAAAAACATATCATTACTTTGTAAATGGTGGTGGCGTTTTAAAAACGAAGATAATGCATTATGGGTAAAAATAATCAAAAGCATTTATGGGCCGGGGGGAGGGTTGGATACTAACTTTTTATGCAGGAACATTTCAGGTCGCACCATTTGGAAAGAGATTATTAAAGCTGGAAAAGTTGCTGACAATATAGGCACAACCTTCACATCCTCGATTTCAAAGCGCATAGGAAATGGCACATCAATAAGCTTCTGGCATGATATATGGATCGGATCTGAGTGCTTAAAAGATACATTTCATAGACTATTCATGTTGGAATCCCGCAAAGAAGCAACTGTTGCTGATAGAATAATGAACGTTAACTCTACCTCGATCGGTAATTGGGATTGGTCCCGCCCTCCTAGTGGTCGTGCAAAGGATTATCTCACGGAGCTCAACAACCTAATAACATCTGTTATTATTTCAGATCGCCCCGACTCATGGAAATGTTCCCTTGACACATCCGGCACCTACACTTCAGCAGCACTGTCAAATCTGATCAATAAGCTTAAATACGGCACAAACTCTAGAAACCTTTCACTACCTCAAAACAAATTCGTTCCACAAAAGATATTCATTTTCTCATGGAGGGCCGTTCAACAAAAAATCCCGGTTAGAAGCGAACTCGATAAAAAAGGAATTGACCTTCACACCATCTTATGTCCCTTATGTGAGCACCAAATTGAAACCATTGATCACGCGTTGTTAAATTGTCAAAAAGTATCTTCAATATGGACACAATTTCTCGATTGGTGGAATCAAAACAACATAAGTATCTCTAACATCAATGATGCCATCATCTCGGATCAAGGCATATCACATAATTCCATTGGTTCTTCAATATGGCAAGCTGCTAAATGGATTGCGTGCTACATTATTTGGAAACATAGGAACTTAAAGATTTTTTCCGGAAAAATATGGAACCCCGCTGTGATAATCTCCGAGATCCAATCTCAAAGCTTTAGCTGGATCTCAAATCGTTCACGGAAGAAAACACCTATCGATTGGCATCAATGGCTACTCAACCCGTCATTTTACGTGTCACCTCCTTCAAACCGCATAGGCGTCGGTTAACATAACTTAATTCAAATCGGGATGGTTTCGTTATTCTATATAGCCTATGTGGGTTAGATTAAATGGGTTGGTTGTGTGTCAACTTTGTAGTCGCTTGATCGGCACGGTTGTCCCCTCCTTCCCCGCTTGTTGTTCTTTTACGCAAGTTCGTCCCTCGTAGTGTTATCTAGTCTACGTCTCCCCCGATCATAAGTTCAGATAATTATTCCATATTTTCTCAGCTGATCCGTTTCGTTTATAGCATTGTATAAAAGCATATAGGGACTTGTATTGTAATATTCCATATAATAATAATAATATTTTTGCTTTTCAAAAAAAAAAAAAAAAAGTATATATATATATATATATATATATATATATATATATATATATATATATATATATATATATATATATATTATATTATATTATACTTCTACTCTAAAACACAAAAGCGGGTGCACTAATTACTCTGTCATCCAAAGTAATTTTACATTTCTTTTTATCACCAACCAATGAAATAGATGCTACATGCTTAAATTCACCAAAATGTCCTCCAAATACCATACAACTTATTGAAATTAGGAATTAGTATTTATTTTCTATTAAAATATTATTTTCATGTTTATCTTCTAAACTTATTGATTAAGTTTAGGATCTTTATGTATTGTGTATAAATACACAACATTTGTTAATGAAAAATTAATTCGATCCATATTATTTTGTATATGGTATCAAGATCTCAGGTTTAACCTAAAAAAAAAAAAAAAAAATAAAAAATAAACTGATGACTTGTTCATCTACAAAAGAGAGTCGACGTTCTTAAAAATCAAAAGAAAAATTAAAGGAAGCAACAATACAAAACAAAGTAATTAGTATTACTTTTCGTCTATGTTCGTCTACGTGTACAACAACACACGTGTACAGCAACAACTTAATAGATTTAATAAATTAGTTCTTGTTAATCTATTAATTTGTTGTGCACGTGAGTAGTCCACCGTCGATTTAAAAAGAGGGGAGAAAACAAAGAAATCAAAATTAATTCTTCTGGGAATTAATTTTTCTCGTGACGTACAGCAAACAAATCAGCAAGTATGGTATCTAATGTTGAGAGTGATTGGGTAATCGATTCTGGATGAACGGAACACATCACTTATAATGAAGATATCCTTGAAAATAAAACTAAAGGGCACTTTGAAGCACCCGTTATTATTCCTAATGGGGATGCCATCCCTATAAATGGAAAAGGAGAATGTCTCTTGCCTGGATGAACTAAAATAAGAGGAGTTTTACATATTCCTAAGTTTAATTGCAATCTTTTGTCTGTTAGTAGACTAAGCAAAGATCTTCAATCCGCTATAACCTTTTTTCCAGATTTTTGTGTGATACAGAAACTCCACACTAGGAGATTGATTGGTGCGTGTAATTGCAAGAATGGTCTATACCGAATGGGAATGATTGGAAAGAAGAAGGCTTTGATGACGACTATAGGTACTTGGCACAAAAGATTAGGACACGCTTCTGGGTAAGAAACTAATTCAAATAGACTTTCTTAGTAAGAGTACTTTTGATCAAGTGTGTGATTCTTGTTCTAAGGCGAACCACACTAGACTTCCTTTTCAAATTAGTAGCATTAAAACTAACGATTGCTTCAAGTTAGTACATTGTGATATTTGGGGAAAGTATCGTGTTCCATCTCTATCTGGTGCTAATTATTTTTTAACCATAGTCGACGATTTCAGTAGATCCGTTTGGGTTTACCTTTTAAAATTCAAATATGAAGCTAGCGCCTGTTTGATGAACTTTCATAATATGGTAAAAACTCAATTCGGTAAGACCATTAAAAGGATCCGTAGTGACAATGGAGGTGAGTTTACGTCTAATGACATGAGATGTTTTTACAATGAGAATGGAATATTACTTGAAACTTCGTGTCCACATACTCCACAACAAAATGGAGTCGTGGAAAGAAAGCATAGGCACATACTTGAGACTGCAAGGGCATTAATGTATGAGGCTGGGTTACCTAAAAGGTTTTGGGGAGAGTGTGTGTTAACCGCCACATTCATTATTAATCGCCTACCATCTAAAGTTATCATGAACAAAACCCCTTATGAAGTTGTCTTCAATCAAAAACCTGATTACAACTTAATGAAAGTTTTTGGTTGTCTTGTATATTACAAGAACACAATGACCAACGGAGATAAGTTCGAAGTAAGGGGGAGACCAGGTATTTTTTTAGGATATCCTGGAGGAACAAAAGGTTACAAGATATATGACCTCAAGGACATGAAAATGATTGTCTCAAGGGATGTTAGATTTGTTGAAAACGAGTTTCCGTTCAAAGTTTCATCTACACAGATGAGAGTCACACAAAATCAGTGTGATAACTTGAATGACCTATTTGTTTGCGATACACCACCAGAACGGCTCATTGATCAAGATGAAGAGCTTCATAATATTGGAAGTAATAGTGAAGGATTAGGCCAAGAACCAATTCCTAATGGAGAAAATAAAGGTGAAAACTTAGGCCAAGAACCCATTTCTGATAGGTCGAGCCCTGTAATTGATAACTCAGTCCATGACTTGTTGGATCCGACTGAACAACATGACAGATCGAAGCGACATAAGAGTCAACCGCGGTACTTGAATGACTTTGTGGTACAACTTCCCCCTTCGATCGACAACGCACAAACTGAAACACATCAAGACTCCTCCACGGTACATCCTATCTCTAATTTTGTTTCATATGAATGTTTTTCAAAATCTCACAAGGCTTTCTTAGCTGCCATCGACTCCAACGATGAGCCAAAGTTCTTTCACCAGGCTGTTAAAAACAAATATTGGAAAGAGGCCATGCAAAGGGAAATTAAAGCTCTTGAACAAAATGAAACGTGGAGCCTTGAAAAACTCCCTGTTAGCAAATGAGCCATTGACTCCAAGTGGGTATACAAGGTTAAATATAAGCCGAATGGAGAGGTAGAGAGATACAAAGCACGTCTTGTTGCCAAGGGTTTCACACAGATGGAAGGTGCCGACTATCATGATACTTTTGCCCCGGTTGCTAAGTTAGTCACGGTTCGAGTATTACTCATAGTGGCAATCAAAAATAATTGGCACATCCAACAATTAGATGTAAACAATGCATTTTTGCATGGTGACTTAGATGAAGAAATTTATATGAAGATATCGCAAGGTTTTGCTAAAGAAGGAGAAACACGTGTGTGTCGACTAAAGAAGTCAATTTACGGGTTGAAACAAGCTTCACGGAACTGGTATCATAAGTTCACTCATGCTCTTATTACTCTTGGTTTTTATCAATCCAAAGCTGATCATTCACTGTTCATCTATCAAAGTGAAAATATATTTGTGGCCGCTCTTATCTATGTCGACGACGTGGTTATAGTAGGGAATAGTACTGAAAAAATTGAGCAAACAAAAGTTCATTTGGATACAAAGTTCAGTATCAATGATCTTGGAAACCTTAAATACTTCCTTGGGATTGAAGTAGCTAAGACGTCCGAAAGATTGGTTTTGAGTCAACGGAAATACACTTTGGACATCCTTGCCGATTTCAATTTTGATGGTTGCAGACCTAGTTCTTTTCCTATTGAACAAAATCATAAGTTAGATCAGTGTGAGGATGCACCTAAAATTGATGCTACATGTTATCGTCGTTTGGTTAGTCGATTACTTTATTTACAAGCTACACGGCCTGACATTGCGTATTCAGTTAATATTCTCTCACAGTTTGTGGCTGATCCAAGACAACCTCATATGGATGCTATAAATCAGGTCCTTCGTTATTTAAAAACTACCGTGGGACAAGGCGTTCTACTACCTCGAAATGGTGGTTTTAATCTATCTGCCTATTGTGATTCAGATTGGCTTGGTTGCCCTTTCACTCGTAGGTCGCGAACCGGGTATATACTACTTATTGGTGGTGCTCCGATCTCTTGGAAATCCAAGAAACAAACCGTCATATTGCTAACAATCCAGTTTTTCATGAGCGCACAAAGCATGTTGAAATGAATTGCTATTTTGTACGAGAACGAGTTGAGTCGAAGGAAATTTCTCCATTCCCTATTGACACAAAGATGCAAGTAGCTGATATTCTTACAAAAGGGTTGAGTGCTAAACAGCTTCGCTTTCTCCTTGACAAGTTGGGCATTTGAAATCTCCATGCTCCAACTTGAGGGGGAGTATTGAAATTAGGAATTAGTATTTATTTTCTATTAAAATATTATTTTCATGTTTATCTCCTAAACTTGTTGGTTAAGTTTAGGATCTTTATGTATTGTGTATAAATACACAACATTTGTTAATGAAAATTTAATTCGATCCATATTATTTTCTATACAACTCAAACAACCCTGGCAGGGGTGGAGTCCGGAACTGAAACTGACGATAGAGGAGGCTTACTTGACAATTGAAAAAGGCTAACTAAATAAAACTAATAAAACTAAAGGTGGCTAACCTCCTATGTATAATCTATTTTATTTGCTTCATACACATATAGATAACTACTTTACAAAATTTTAGTAACTATTAAGCTATTCAAAATGCTACAATAGAATTTGAAATATGAAAACTAATATTACTCTGTATTTAGGTTTGAAAGATTATAAACCCAAACAATAGGTAAGATATACTTCCACAAATTTTGTAGATTCGATGATATTATCTTGCTTAAGTACCTAGCATGTAATCACACAGACTGTCGGCTAAAACTTCTTCTGATTGAGGGAGGGTGAGTTAAAATGTTTAAATATGGGCCTTTAATATTTCATTAGAAATTGGGTCTATTGGGGGAGGCTGAACACCCCTCCGCCCTTCCCTGTCTCCACTACAGAACCTTGGTGGCCTTTTTTGTAAGACCCAAATAATTGTTGTGTACATAAAGTGTACATAAGATGCTTGAAGTGGGGGTTTCGTTGTACATTTTAAAATGAAAAAGAATCCGATCTGGGGGAGTGGCGCACTGCTCGGCCTTTTAGCGCGCCGCGCCGTTTGTCTGTGACAGATTCCTTCTTTCTTTTAAATTAGATATTTTGAGGGCAATTTGGTAAATTCATAAAAGGGCCGACTTTAAGGCCTTAGATCAGTTTATGGAGCCTCATTAACTCCATTTCCATCTACTTCAACGTCATCCATTCAATTCTAGAGAGAGAGTGATAACCTAGTGTGAGAAAACTCATTTTGGAGAAGAAAAAGGAGGATTCTTGCTTAAGCTCAAGTTCTAAAGTTGTTCATCTACTTCCTAGCTACGTTTTGGTGGTAGTGGTATGCTCTAATCTCGATTTCTTGATTCAATTTTGTGTAAGGGTTAGAGTTAGGGTTTATGGTGAACTTAAAACCCACTTTGTTAGTAAATTGGGTGTTTTGGGTGAATTTGGGTTATGTTGACTCAAAGAGGACTAACTAGGGTTTTTCAAGTATTAATTATTGTTAATGAACCTTAAGTAGTTAGTAAATTGCTAGCACACCTATATATATGTAAGTGGGCGTTGTGTGGGTTAATGGGTGACCCGAAATAGGTGTGTTGACCTTAAATTGGTCAAACGGGTCAAAATGGACCTAATTTAGTTAATGTTTGTGATTAATGCATAAACCTAGTGTTAAAAGGTGTTTTAAGACCTAACTTGGCTAATGTTAGGGTTTTGGCGAAAGATGACCCAATTGTAGGGTTAAGTGTCCAAATGGGTCAAAATGACCTAGTAGTGGTGAGTGTTGTGGGTTTGACCAACTTGGATGGTTGATTGATTATTATGTACTTTTTAATCGGTGCGATACCTTGAAGTTTCAAGCTTGGTTTATCGATTCACCGAAGGCGTAAGGTGAGTTGAATGATTATATGCGTAGGTATATAATGTATTTATTTGTTGTAGCGTGAGATGTGAAGTGTCGATGTGCTAAGACACCACATTTCACGTGACGAGTGAAGTGTCGATGTGCTAAGACACCACTCAAAGTAATATGACGGGTGAAGTGTCGATGTGTTAAGACGCCACCCGGGGTGAAGTGTCGATGTGTTAAGACACCACCCGGAGTGAAGTATCGATGTGCTAAGATGCCACTCCAAGTAAGTTGAAGGGTGAAGTGCCGATGTGTTAAGGCGCCACTCGAGGTGAAGTATCGACGTGTTAAGATGTCACCTCAAGTAAAATGAAGAGTGAAGTGTTGAAGTGTTAATACACCACTCGGGGTGAAGTGTCGATGTGTTAATATGCCACCCAGGGTGAAGTATCGGCGTGTTAAGATGCCACCCGTGGGGTTAGTGTACAAAGTGTTAAGTGCACTAATGGTAGTTATGAACTCCGACGGTCTTTAAACACCGTTCCTTTGTTCGATTGGTTAACCATGGTGATCATGCATATTTTTACCATAGGGTTTAATATGCCTGCTCAATACGTAGAGGGTTTAAGGATCTTAGAACGTGGCTCTCCGGTCCGGCTACCGTGAATAACCCTGGCCGACATGATGATGTCGGCGGGGTGGCCAAGTGATTAAGTCCACCTCCGATAACGGTCGTCGATCAAGAGGCCCCAAATAAGGTCGTAGGTACTAGCTTACGAAAGACTAACCTGTTAACCTTGAAAAGATGCTGAATGATGCTTTTTTACGTAATGTGTATCGTAGGTGATGGTTACGTAATATGCTGTGTCCGGTGAATGATGATTAGGGTTTGTATTTATAGGCAAACCCTAATTCTAGAACCATCTCAAATCATGATAACCTCATCCATAACTAACTCCCCCGAATCACGGATATAATTATGGAAAAGATATTTACTTGACAGCTAAGCAACCGTCGTACCGGGAACAAAGGCATTCTCACGCCGCATAGCGCACACAATAACACGTATACGCACAATAGTGATTGCCCGCATACATATGTGGTGCGCCTGCGGGTTGCGGTATCATTATGTCCCCCCAGTTTGACTTAATATGGCGCAAGGCGTATGACATCAAACTATTAAGCGAAAAAGAAAAAACAAGAAAACGGCTAGCATTTAATATTCCGCGTGCGTCTCGATGCCATTAAATGCCTGTCACAATCGCAGAAGCCCATTCAGCTGACATGACATAAAGTGGCAGTGTGGCAGGTGCGTGCCAACCACGCGCGTATATGTAATCATACCCAACTGGCATCCACACGCATAAATAAAATGCTACCCGTCGATTGCGTTACACGTGTACAGCCACGATCGCACCACTCCATCCCATGACCCCCAATCTTCCCTATAAATAGCCCATTTTGCAGCTCATTTCCACTTTCCTGCTTCAAGCTTCCTCGTTACGCTGCCAATTTGAATTCCGATCAAAAATCAAACATTCCGGCCACCATTTAAAGGTTAGTATTCATCCGATTACTCCTAGAAAATGACTAAAGCTAACGAGACGTATGTAGATAGCGTAGAGTCTGTTATAAAGCAGAAGCACATAGATCACTTAGTGAAACAGTACCCCCCTTAGCCAAGTACAATCCGGTGCCCCCTTTGTCCAATCAACGAGCCCACGAGCCACCGGAGAAAAAGGTGGCTATTTACGAACATGCTTTTAAGCATGGCAACTTTAGGGTTCCTCCCATCGATTTCTTTCTGGGCGTGCTAGATCACTTTAAGGTCGGATTAGGTCAGTTACACCCATACGCTAAAGGGAAAATAGTCTTGTTCGAGATGTGGTGCGTTGTACTCAACAAAGTGCCCCTGGTGAAGGTGTTTTGCCATTTATACCGACTAGCCAACCACAACAAATCGTGGTTCACCTTCTTCGCTCATCAAAACTTCACCAAGACCCCAAAATCGAATGCGGGGAATTGGAAAGAGACATTCTTTTTCATCGACCAAATTGTGGTGAGTGCAAACTTCTCGCAAACGCTGATATGGTTCGAGAAGGTGGAGAAGGATGTAAACAAGACCCCCGCCCTGAATGAGGACGAAAGGAAACTATTAGCAGAGTGTGCAAACGCACAACTAGTGCATCGATCATATGGGAACGTGATGCTGCGGCTAGGGAAGATATCCGCACATTGGCCATGGGAGGATGTGTGCCCAGCCATAGTCAGACCGGATGGAAAGGGTAGGAATAGTATAATCACGTACTAACAACTGTTTTTGTATGTATATTATCTAACGCATGCGTGTATCTTTGCAGAAATGAGGATGAAGAAGGTGCTGACTGCGGAAGAGATTGCGGGAATCTCCTTCCGCAAGCAAGATGTGAACGTACATCTAGAGCAAGAGAAAGCTAGCGAAAATGTGGAGATATCGCCTGCGGCATCTGGCAACAAACGCAAAGCAGCTGAGACTTCTGCAGCTCAGCAGAAGATGAAGAAGATGACTCCCAAACAAAGGGAGGACATGCGGAACGATAACTTTGTTCCAATCGAGCCGCGCTCCGCAGAACTACCTCCCCACATTACTGGTAAGCGTCCATTCCTTGCGTGTATACCGCATACTAAAGTTTACGTTATAACTATTTGCTGATATGCAGAGCATGTGGAGGAGACGCAGCCGTCCACCCCGCGGGTCAACCCAGATCTCGAAGCTACCGCCACATCAAAGGATAAGGCGATACACGTGGATTCCGATTCCATACTAACTCCTCCGCAAGGTAGCTTCCGCCTTGCCAATCTCAGCCAACTCACACAGTCTTCTGCGGAAAATGCCGCAGAGTAGTCTGCGTTCCTGCAGCAAATCTTTCCGGCCGAATTCCGCGAGCAACTGGCCGCTCTGCCGTTCAACCAGGCGCACAATGCCTTCATTCAAAACGGCCTGGTATTTTTCGGCATGTTTGCGGATCAGGCCCGCTGCTCCTCCAGCATATATCAGCTAGCTCTGCTCAAAGAGGTAGAGCTAGGGCTACTGCAGGCGGGTGTAGATCAGGTCAATAAGGATAGGGATGCTGCCGAGGAGGCGCGCAAGGCGGTTGAGTCGACCGCGAATGAAACCAAAACTGCGCTGATTGAGGAAAGAAAAAAGAGCCGCGAGCTGGTTGGTGCGGTTGAGCAGGCGAAGGGGGATGCAGAGCGTTTGCGGTCGGAGCTTGAGAAAGTGAAGAGGGAAAGGGATGATGCGGTAACCAACCGCGAACTGGCAGAGGCGGATCTAGCGAAGCTGCGCACCACACTCCCTACCATTGTGCAAAAGGTGATGGACTCAGAGCCTGTGTCCGACAAGTTCAATGCCTACGTTGATGCGGTCAGGGACCATGAAATCAACAAGGATGTGCAGGAGGTAATCCAAGCTTGCGGTCTAACACCGCCGTTCCCCGACATCGTTCAAAAGAAGCTAAAAGAGGGAACGGCTGCGGCGTTAATGGAGCGGAAGAAGCCATCAAGTCCATCCCTATCCCCCTAATCAACGCATTTACTGCGGACCCGAACATGTCGATCGATGGGTTTTTGAAGGAGGATTATTAGTTTGTGTTGGATTGCGCCGTAAGTCCTATGCTTAGGCAGGTATTTGTATTTTTGCAGCCCTAAGTCCCGTGTTGGGCAGGCGTTTCAAACAATTACCTCTTATGTAACAACTTAATTTGATGTATATATATTTCTGTTATGCATGCGTAGTGTGTTTATTTGTTTATATATCGCGAATCAAAACAAAAGGTGAACCGCATGCCCATGCGCATAATTAACCAAAACTCATGCGTATGCGGATGGTACTGCGTAAAATAAACCAATACTTTAACAATTTACCTTTAACAATTTAGACTCAGAAGCTACTGCGGTTTTGATTTGTCATGTACTAGAGGTGCACGGTAGCTGTATGGTAAGCAACCCAACTAAAAACAAGCCAATGTCTTTATGCTTAAGAGTTCCTCAAGCAAACCAATGCGAGAGTAATTACGCACAAGCAAACCAATGCTTGTAATTTTTTAAGTCGACTTTGCAGCCATCTAGTCTGCGTGGCGCTTGGCTAGGGGAAAACCAATTCCCTTGCCTGCCGTTAGCGTCTAGCCTTGTAACCAAACAGGCTTCTTCCGCACGGGGGCTAGAGGACACCCCTTAAGTAGGCAGGAACCGCATACAAAAAAGATATTTAAACAACAAAAGTATGCGCGAGTAAATATTTAATTGGCATTAATCACAATTACAACCGCGACACATCCAAACGGACGGAAATTACATAGAAAAAATAATGTGCTACAATAAACTGGAGTGATCAGGTCCACCTAGCTACATATAACATTTTTTCAATAACGTCGCATGCCAAGTGCGTTTCACAGGTTTTCCATCTAATGTCTCGAGATGGTACACCCCGGTATTGTTTGTCTTCGCTACCCTGTATGGACCTTCCCAATGGGGGCCCAATTTCCCAGTATCCTCCGCATGACTTGCGTCGTTCTGACGCCAAACCAAGTCACCGCACTTGTAAGAGCGCGAACGCACACGCTGATTATAGTACTTTGCAATTTTTTGCTTGTTATTTGCTTCGTTGACAGCCGCAGAGAGTCTGCGCTCTTCCAGCAAATTAAGATTTTCACGCAAAGCTTCAGAGCTATTTTGCTCATCAAAATTTTGTATGCGGAACGTTGGTACCCCAATTTCTACGGGTACAACAGCTTCTGATCCATAGACCAAACTGAACGGGGTCTCACCAGTGCTTGCTTTGGGTGTTGTTCTATGCGCCCATAAAATATTTGGTAGTTCATCCACCCAACCAACGCGACCATGACCCAACCTAGCTTTGATTCCAGCTACTATATCCCGGTTGGTGACTTTGCACTGGCCATTCGCCTACGGATGCGCAACAGATGTAAAAGTTTGCTTAATATTAAGCTCCGCGCACCAGCTGCGAAAAGGGTCACCCGCGAACTGCGTACCGTTATCACTAACAATTTCGTTTGGTATACCAAATTGACAGACGATGTCTTCCCATACAAAATTTCGCACCCTTTTTCCTGAGATTGCTGCCAGCGGTCTCGCTTCGACCCACTTTGTGAAATAGTCGATTGCAACAATCAAGAATTTGATGTTTCCTGCGTGTGCAGAATGTGCGTAAGATACTGATGTGAGTAGCATGTTTAGAAAATAAATGATAAAATTACCTCGGCCTTTTGGGAATGGTCCGACTATGTCGATTGTCCATTTGCAGAATGGCCATGGTGAGGAGACTGGTATCATTGGATGTGCAGGTGCTCTGCTAATAGGTGCATGTATTTGGCATGATTCACATTGCTTAACTATGCGCGCAGTATCCGCGTACATGGTGGGCCAATAATATCCTAGCCGCATTATTTTTGACACAATGGACCTGTGCCCCGAATGGAGTGCGATGCACCCTCATGCACCTCGCGTACAACTTCCTCCGCCTCTTTCGGGCCAATGCACCTTAAGTGCGGTCCCAAATAATTCTTTCGATATAGGACGTCACCCTCAAGGGCATACAGCGGTGCCTTAACGCGGACTTTCTTTGCATCAGCGGAATCCGCAGGAGAAGTGCCATCCCGCAGAAAAGCCACGATGGGCGTCATCCATGTTGAGCTTGATTCCTCAACTGGTGCCACTAAAGGCATCATAACAATGGATTTCGCATTGAGTTCTTCTATTAGAACTTTCCTCCCCATATGATCAAAAGCCAAGGCAGCCAGTTTGCTTAGCGCATCCGCTTTCTTATTTTGCCCCCGCATTACGTGGGAGATTTGAAAAGCTTCAAACTGGTCAGCGAGGTTGTGAACAAGCGATAGATATTGCTGTATGGCTATGTCATGCGCTTCGAAATCTCCGCTGACTTGACTGCATACTAGCTTTGAATCCACATAAGCGTGCAAAATTTTAACATTTACCTTATGCGCAATGCGCATACCTGCTAACAGAGCCTCATACTCTGCTTCGTTATTCGTAATAGCAAAATTAAACCGCAGTGCGTATGTATGCTCTTCGCCATCCGGGCCTGTTAAAATTACATCCGCACCTGCACCACATGCGCTGCATGCACCATCGGTGTACAATTCCCATGGTGACAAAGTTGGTGCGGGTGGATCCTGATGTTCTGCTGATGCCTCGACATCCGCAGGTAATTCTGCTAGGTAATCAGCAAGTATTTGACCATTAACCGCACTGCGCGAAGAAAAATTTATTTCATGTTCTCCTAATTCAACTGCCCACTAAGCCATTCGGCCAGAAATCTCAGGCTTGTATAACACCTGAAAGAAAAATGATTACGTTAGTCAATGCGGTAACCCCGGTCATTGCCGCAACGTAGGCGTTTACCAACCTGTTTGATTGGTTGATCAGTTAGGACCACGATTGGATGTGCTTGAAAATATCGGCGCAAACGCCGCGCCGTATGGACCAGCGCATATACGAGCTTTTCTATCGGTGAGTAGTTTACTTCGGTTGATGTCAGCGTCTTGCTTACGAAGTAGACCGGCATTTGCGTCTGAGAAAAACCTCAGTCTTTAAGTTTTTGCGAAATAAATAAAGCATGTAAATTAATGGATTACCTTTTCGCGATCCGCGATGAGAACTGAACTGACAGCTTCCTTCGATGCCGCGAGGTACAGCATTAGCGTTTCTCCTGATACTGGCGCAGTAAGTGTTGGTAATTCCGCAAGCACCTTTTTCATCTCCTGAAAGGCTGATTCTGCTTCCTGAGTCCATACGAAGTCTTTTTTCTTCAAACAATTTTTCAAAGTATTGAAGAATGGTAACTGTCGTTCTGCAGCTTTCGACAAAAACTGTGTGATAGCCGCAAGCTTCCCAGTTAGACTCTGCACATCTTTCTTTGTCTTCGGAGATGGCAAATTATCAATGGCTTCAATATTTTTGGGATTGGCCTTGATACCCCGCGCTGTCACCACATGACCTAAAAACTTGCCTTCCTCTTCCCCAAAACTACATTTAAGCGGGTTAAGCTTCATGTTGATCCTGCGCAGAGATGCAAACATTTCCAGGATGTCCGCGAGCATGTTTTCTTCGGTGTTACTTTTAATTACCAAGTCGTCGGCGTACGCTTCAAGATTTCTACCGATTTGGTGCTTGAATGCTGCGTCAATTACACGCTGATAGGTTGCGCCAACATTCTTTAAACCAAAAGGCATCTTCGTGTAACAATAAATACCCTGCGACGTGTGAAAAGCAGTCTTGTCCTCATCTTCCGCAGCCATTAGGATTTGGTGATAACCCTTGTATGCGTCCAGAAAACACTTGTACCTAAATCCCGATAGTGATTCTACCTTCCAGTCTATCTCCGGGAGAGGGTAGTTGTCCTTAGGACATGCCTTATTAATGTCCTTGAAATCAACGCACATTCGCCAGTTACCGTCAGCCTTTTTTACCAACATAGGATTTGCAACCCATGTTTGATAACGCACTTCCCGCAGAATGTTTGCTTTGACAAGGTTGTCCACCTCTGCGCACAACCAATCACTGCGGTCTAGAGCCATATGCCGCTTCTTTTTCCTAACGGGTGTCAAAGATGGATTAACATTTAACTTATGTTCCGCAATATCCCACGGAACCCCGGTCATGTCTGACTCGCGCCATGCGAAAATATCTGCGTTAGCTGACAATATTCCACGCAACTTGCCCTTCGTTTCAGCTAACAAGCATGCGCCGATTTTAATTCACTTATCCGGATGCAAGCGATTTGCTATTACTGCACAGTTTGCAAGTTGCTCTCCTACGCTAGGAGCGCTTACAGACGTGACAGAGCCACACAACTCGGTTGCTTGATGTGACACAACTATGGCAACGCCTCCTACTGTGGGAAACTTAATCAAACCATGCACTACCGATGGTATGATGTTGAAACGCCGTATGAAATTTCTCCCTAGCAGTGTGTTCTATCGTGAAGTTGAACGAACCACATAAAAATTGACCAATTCATGCCTGATCATCTGCGGGTTCCTGTCATCCGCAAGCTCTATCATTAATTCTATCCGGCCTAGCGGCCACGAGTTTTCTCCGGAAAACCCTGATAGCGTAATATCAGGCTGGTGTAACTGCGCTTTGACTTCTGTCAGAAGGAAACGATAACAATGCTCATACATAATATCGACACCGCTGCCACTGTCAACATGCATGCGCTTAATCTGGATTCCGCAATTAGGGATGCGATACTTGATGATAATGGGCTCATTAATTGTATCAATTGACATTGCAGGAGGGAAAGTGATTGGGAGAAGCTCCCAATCCTGGTGATCATTGTACTTTCTCCACTGGCTGATTTTCTCTGCGTCAACCATGTTAATGGTTAAGTCAGCATTTTTCGCTTTGTCAACTTTCTGCCACGCGAAAGTCTTAGACTTTGAAGCCTCTTCTGCGACCTTTCCCTTATCCTTTTAGGTGGTTTTAGATGATCCAATTTGCCCGCGCGAAGCGCTTCCAGAACCCGTTCCATCAAGTTTTTACACCGATTGGTGTCGTGACCATAATCGTCATGAAATTCACAATACTTTATTTTGTCCCGCTTGCCAAATTCTGTAAGTGGAGTTGGAACCGCGAAGGTCGCGCATATTGGCTCCGTTGCCAAAATTTCCTTGGGCGTTTTGGACAAACTTTTGAGCAGCGCATAGTTCTGATTATTGATGCCGCGCTGATTATTGTTTTGATAATTGCCAATGGACTTCCCCTTGTCACTCCTGATAGGACCGCCACTGTGATATCGTCCGCGAGAGTTACTTCCGCGACTTTGATCACGCGATCGATCATCGTCATCTTTTCTTTCGTTTCGCGAGCTAGCGGTGGGAATATCGTTATCTTCGCCACTCCGCATATAATCATGGCATTCTTTAAGTGCTTCAGCATAAGTTGCTAGCACCGTATGGTGTAAACGCTTAACCAGCGTCGGGTGACGCTCTGAATTTATACCATGTATGAGCCCTGAAATCTGCTGCTCTGGCTTAAGATCTGGTATGCGCAGGCACTCATTAGTATACCTTGTGAGAAATTTTCCCAAAGATTCCTTGGACTTCTGCATGATGTCATGGCATTCAATGTGAGTGCGCTTGCATGGTCTCTGATTCTGATATTGCAGTAAAAACTTTGTCCGCAGATCCATAAACCCGGAAAAACTACCCGCCGGCAACTTATTAAACCACTCACGAGTAATACCCTGTAGTGTCATAGGAAATATCTGACACGCAACCGGATCCACCCAGCCTTGAGTGCGCATTGCGCCTTCGAAATGCTGTAAAAAATCATCTGGATCGATCAGGCCATTGTAATATATATATATATATATATATATATATATATATATATATATATATATATATATATATATATATATATATATAGTGCTAGGTAACTTTGGTGCTGATGGAAACGGGTATGCGGTTATATGCGGAGGAAACTTGTCAAAGGTAGTCGGTAGCTTGAAGGGTGGTTTAACAGGATCCCCTTTCAAGCCCGCAAAGAAACGCTTCATCATGTCCTGAACAAAGTCAGGTTGTGAAAATAAGTGAACCATATCAGGAGGTGCGGCCTGCATGAATTGACTTGCAAGATTTGCCTGCCCTTGAACATTTTGCCAAGGTTGACCCTGCGTCTGCGGATATAACCAAGGCTGCTGCGTTGGAAAAGAGGGATGACTTGAAGACGCATAGTACACAGGTGGTTGTAAAGGAAGCGAAACCTGTGGCGAAGATATCTGCGAAACTTGAGGATACACACTTAAAAGCCTAACTGTATGCGCTGTGCTTTGCTGCTGTGCTGTTATCGGTGCCCAATGAGAGTTTTGAAATGTCCCGTTCTTATTGATTAAAAATGTTCCATATTAATTGATTTCGTTGCGAGGTTTTGACCTCGCTATGAGACGTTTTTCAAAGACTGCATTCATTTTAAAACAAACCATAACCTTTATTTCATCAATAAAGGTTTAAAAAGCTTTACGTAGATTATCAAATAATGATAATCTAAAATATCCAGTTTACACACGACCATTACATAATGGTTTACAATACAAATTTGTTACAACAAAATAAATTTCTTGAATGCAGTTTTTACACAATATCATACAAGCATGGACTCCAAATCTCGTCCTTATTTAAGTATGCGACAGCGGAAGCTCTTAATAATCACCTGAGAATAAACATGCTTAAAACGTCAACAAAAATGTTGGTGAGTTATAGGTTTAACCTATATATATCAAATCATAATAATAGACCACAAGATTTCATATTTCAATACACATCCCATACATAGAGATAAAAGTCATTCATATGGTGAACACCTGGTAACCGACATTAACAAGATGCATATATAAGAATATCCCCATCATTCCGGGACACCCTTCGGATATGATATAAATTTCGAAGTACTAAAGCATCCGGTACTTTGGATGGGGTTTGTTAGACCCAATAGATCTATCTTTAGGATTCGCGTCAATTAGGGTGTCTGTTCCCTAATTCTTAGATTACCAGACTTAATAAAAAGGGGCATATTCGATTTCGATAATTCAACCATAGAATGTAGTTTCACGTACTTGTGTCTATTTTGTAAATAATTTATAAAACCTGCATGTATTCTCATCCCAAAAATATTAGATTTTAAAAGTGGGACTATAACTCACTTTCACAGATTTTTACTTCGTCGGGAAGTAAGACTTGGCCACTTGTTGATTCACGAACCTATAACAATATATACATATATATCAAAGTATGTTCAAAATATATTTACAACACTTTTAATATATTTTGATGTTTTAAGTTTATTAAGTCAGCTGTCCTCGTTAGTAACCTACAACTAGTTGTCCACAGTTAGATGTACAGAAATAAATCGATAAATATTATCTTGAATCAATCCACGACCCAGTGTATACGTATCTCAGTATTGATCACAACTCAAACTATATATATTTTGGAATCAACCTCAACCCTGTATAGCTAACTCCAATATTCACATATAGAGTGTCTATGGTTGTTCCGAAATATATATAGATGTGTCGACATGATAGGTTGAAACATTGTATACGTGTCTATGGTATCTCAAGATTACATAATATACAATACAAGTTGATTAAGTTATGGTTGGAATAGATTTGTTACCAATTTTCACGTAGCTAAAATGAGAAAAATTATCCAATTTTGTTTTACCCATAACTTCTTCATTTTAAATCTGTTTTGAGTGAATCAAATTGCTATGGTTTCATATTGAACTCTATTTTATGAATCTAAATAGAAAAAGTATAGGTTTATAGTCCGAAAAATAAGTTACAAGTCATTTTTGTAAAGGTAGTCATTTCAGTCGAAAGAACGACGTCTAGATGACCATTTTAGAAAACATACTTCCACTTTGAGTTTAACCATAATTTTTGGATATAGTTTCATGTTCATAATAAAAATAATTTTCTCAGAATAACAACTTTTAAATCAAAGTTTATCATAGTTTTTAATTAACTAACCCAAAACAGCCCGCGGTGTTACTACGACGGCGTAAATCCGGTTTTACGGTGTTTTTCGTGTTTCCAGGTTTTAAATCATTAAATTAGCATATCATATAGATATAGAACATGTGTTTAGTTGATTTTAAAAGTCAAGTTAGAAGGATTAACTTTTATTTGCGAACAAGTTTAGAATTAACTAAACTATGTTCTAGTGATTACAAGTTTAAACCTTCGAATAAGATAGCTTTATATGTATGAATCGAATGATGTTATGAACATCATTACTACCTTAAGTTCCTTGGATAAACCTACTGGAAAAGAGAAAAATGGATCTAGCTTCAACGGATCCTTGGATTGCTCGAAGTTCTTGAAGCAGAATCATGACGCGAAAACAAGTTCAAGTAAGATCATCACTTGAAATAAGATTGTTATAGTTATAGAAATTGAACCAAAGTTTGAATATGATTATTACCTTGTATTAGAATGATAACCTACTGTAAGAAACAAAGATTTCTTGAGGTTGGATGATCACCTTACAAGATTGGAAGTGAGCTAGCAAACTTGAAAGTATTCTTAATTTTATGTAACTAGAACTTGTAGAATTTATGAAGAACACTTAGAACTTGAAGATAGAACTTGAGAGAGATCAATTAGATGAAGAAAATTGAAGAATGAAAGTGTTTGTAGGTATTTTTGGTCGTTGGTATATGGATTAGATATAAAGGATATGTAATTTTGTTTTCATGTAAATAAGTCATGAATGATTACTCATATTTTTGTAATTTTATGAGATATTTCATGCTAGTTGCCAAATGATGGTTCCCACATGTGTTAGGTGACTCACATGGGCTGCTAAGATCTGATCATTGGAGTGTATATACCAATAGTACATACATCTAAAAGCTGTGTATTGTACGAGTACGAATACGGGTGCATACGAGTAGAATTGTTGATGAAACTGAACGAGGATGTAATTGTAAGCATTTTTGTTAAGTAGAAGTATTTTGATAAGTGTATTGAAGTCTTTCAAAAGTGTATAAATACATATTAAAACACTACATGTATATACATTTTAACTGAGTCGTTAAGTCATCGTTAATCGTTACATGTAAGTGTTGTTTTGAAACCTTTAGGTTAACGATCTTGTTAAATGTTGTTAACCCAATGTTTATAATATCAAATGAGATTTTAAATTATTATATTATCATGATATTATCATGTATGAATATCTCTTAATATGATATATATACATTAAATGTCTTTACAACGATAATCGTTACATATATGTCTCGTTTAAAAATCATTAAGTTAGTAGTCTTGTTTTTACATATGTAGTTCATTGTTAATATACTTAATGATATGTTTACTTATCATAGTATCATGTTAACTATATATATATCCATATATATGTCATCATATAGTTTTTACAAGTTTTAACGTTCGTGAATCACCGGTCAACTTGGGTGGTCAATTGTCTATATGAAACATATTTCAATTAATCAAGTCTTAACAAGTTTGATTGCTTAACATGTTGGAAACATTTAATCATGTAAATATCAATCTTAATTAATATATATAAACATGGAAAAGTTCGGGTCACTACAGTACCTACCCGTTAAATAAATTTCGTCCCGAAATTTTAAGCTGTTGAAGGTGTTGACGAATCTTCTGGAAATAGATGCGGGTATTTCTTCTTCATCTGATCTTCATGCTCCCAGGTGAACTCGGGTCCTCTACGAGCATTCCATCGAACCTTAACAATTGGTATCTTGTTTTGCTTAAGTCTTTTAACCTCACGATCCATTATTTCGACGGGTTCTTCGATGAATTGAAGTTTTTCGTTGATTTGGATTTCATCTAACGGAATAGTGAGATCTTCTTTAGCAAAACATTTCTTCAAATTCGAGACGTGGAAAGTGTTATGTACAGCCGTGAGTTGTTGAGGTAACTCAAGTCGGTAAGCTACTGGTCCGAGACGATCAATAATCTTGAATGGTCCAATATACCTTGGATATAATTTCCCTCATTTACCAAATTGAACAACGCCTTTCCAAGGTGCAACTTTAAGCATGACCATCTCTCCAATTTCAAATTCTATATCTTTTCTTTTAATGTCAGCGTAGCTCTTTTGTCGACTTTGGGCGGTTTTCAATCGTTGTTGAATTTGGATGATCTTCTCGGTAGTTTCTTGTATAATCTCCGGACCCGTAATCTGTCTATCCCCCACTTCACTCCAACAAATCGGAGACCTGCACTTTCTACCATAAAGTACTTCAAACGGCGCCATCTCAATGCTTGAATGGTAGCTGTTGTTGTAGGAAAATTCTCCTAACGGTAGATGTCGATCCCAACTGTTTCCGAAATCAATAACACATGCTCGTAGCATGTCTTCAAGCGTTTGTATCGTCCTTTTTCTCTCTGCCCATCAGTTTATGGATGATAGGCAGTACTCATGTCTAGACGAGTTCCTAATGCTTGCTGTAATGTCTGCCAGAATCTTGAAATAAATCTGCCATCCCTATCAGAGATAATAGAGATTGGTATTCCATGTCTAGAGACGACTTCCTTCAAATACAGTCGTGCTAACTTCTCCATCTTGTCATCTTCTCTTATTGGCAGGAAGTGTGCTGATTTGGTGAGACGATCAACTATTACCCAAATAGTATCAAAACCACTTGCAGTCCTTGGAAATTTAGTGATGAAATCCATGGTAATGTTTTCCCATTTCCATTCCGGGATTTCGGGTTGTTGAAGTAGACCTGATGGTTTCTGATGCTCAGCTTTGACCTTAGAACACGTCAAACATTCTCCTACGTATTTAGCAACATCGGCTTTCATACCCAGCCACCAAAAATGTTTCTTGAGATCCTTGTACATCTTTCCCGTTCCAGGATGTATTGAGTATCTGGTTTTATGAGCTTCTCTAAGTACCATTTCTCTCATATCTCCAAATTTTGGTACCCAGATCCTTTCAGCCCTATACCGGGTTCCGTCTTCCCGAATATTAAGATGCTGCTCCGATCCTTCGGGTATTTCATCCTTTAAATTTCCCTCTTTTAAAACTCCTTGTTGCGCCTCCTTTATTTGAGTAGTAGGGTTATTATGAATCATTATATTCATAGATTTTACTCGAATGGGTTCTCTGTCCTTCCTGCTCAAGGCATCGGCTACCACATTTGCCTTTCCCGGGTGGTAACGAATCTCAAAGTCGTAATCATTCAACAATTCAATCCACCTACGCTGCCTCATATTCATTTGTTTCTGATTAAATATGTGTTGAAGACTTTTGTGGTTGGTATATATAATACTTTTGACCCCATATAAGTAGTGCCTGCAAGTCTTTAATGCAAAAACAACTGCGCCTAATTCCAAATCATGCGTCGTATAATTTTGCTCGTGAATCTTCAATTGTCTAGACACATAAGCAATCACCTTCGTTTGTTGCATTAATACACAACCGAGACCTTGCTTTGATGCATCACAATAAATCACAAAATCATCATTCCCTTCAGGCAATGACAATATAGGTGCCGTAGTTAGCTTTTTCTTCAATAACTGAAACGCTTTCTCTTGTTCATCCTTCCATTCAAATTTTTTCCCTTTATGCGTTAATGCAGTCAAAGGTTTTGCTATTCTGGAAAAGTCTTGGATGAACCCTCTGTAGTAACCAGCTAGTCCTAAAAACTGGCGTATGTGTTTCGGAGTTTTCGGGGTTTCCCACTTTTCAACAGTTTCTATCTTTGTCGGATCCACCTTAATACCTTTTTTGTTTACTATGTGACCGAGGAATTGAACTTCTTCCAACCAAAATGCACACTTTGAAAATTTAGCGTACAATTCTTCCTTCCTCAATACTTCTAACACCTTTCTCAAATGTTCACCGTGTTCTTGGTCATTCTTTGAGTAAATAAGTATGTCATCAATGAAAACAATGACAAACTTGTCAAGGTATGGTCCGCACACTCGGTTCATAAGGTCCATGAACACAGCTGGTGCATTAGTTAAACCAAACGGCATGACCATAAACTCGTAATGACCGTAACGTGTTCTGAAAGCAGTCTTTGGAATATCATCTTCTTTCACCCGCATTTGATGATACCCGGAACGTAAGTCAATCTTTGAATAAACAGACGAGCCTTGTAGTTGATCAAATAAGTGATCGATTCTCGGTAGTGGGTAGCGGATCTTGATGGTAAGTTTGTTCAACTCTCGGTAGTCGATACACAACCTGAATGTACCATCTTTCTTCTTGACAAACAAAACAGGAGCTCCCCACGGTGATGTGCTTGGTCGAATGAAACCACGCTCTAAAAGTTCTTGTAATTGGCTTTGCAGTTCTTTCATCTCGTTGGGTGCGAGTCTGTAAGGAGCACGAGCTATTGGTGCAGCTCCTGGTACAAGATCTATTTGAAATTCAACGGATCGATGTGGGGGTAATCCCGGTAATTCTTTCGGAAATACATCGGGAAATTCTTTTGCGACGGGAACATCATTGATGCTCTTTTCTTCAGTTTGTACTTTCTCGACGTGTGCTAGAACAGCATAGCAAACTTTTCTTATTAGTTTTTGTGCCTTCAAATTACTAATAAGATGTAGCTTCGTGTTGCCCTTTTATCCGTACACCATTAAGGGTTTTCCTTTTTCTCGTATAATGCGAATTGCATTTTTGTAACAAATGATCTCTGCTTTCACTTCTTTCAACCAGTCCATACTGATTATCACATCAAAACTCCCTAACTCTACTGGTATCAAATCAATCTTAAATGTTTCGCTAACCAGTTTAATTTCTCGATTCCGACATATATTATCTGCTGAAATTAATTTACCATTTGCTAATTCGAGTAAAAATGTACTATCCAAAGGCGTCAATGGACAACCTTATTTAGCACAAAAATCTCTACTCATATAGCTTCTATCCGCATCCAAATCAAATAAAACGTAAGCAGAATTATTGTCAATAAGAAACGTACCCGTAACAAGCTCCGGGTCTTCCTGTGCCTCTGCCGCATTAATATTGAAAACTCTTCCGCGGCCTTGTCCATTCGTGTTCTCCTGGTTCGGGCAATTTCTAATAATGTGGCCCGGTTTTCCACATTTATAACAAACTACATTGGCATAACTTGCTCCGACACTACTTGCTCCGCCATTACTCGTTCCGACACCATTTGTTCCTTTCGTTCTATTAACCCCTGGTCTGTAGACCTCACACTTCGCCGCGCTATGACCATTTCTTTTACACTTGTTGCAAAATTTGGTGCAGAACCCCGAGTGATACTTTTCACACCTTTGGCATAGCTGCTTCTGATTGTTGTTGTTGTTGTTGTTGCGGTTATTATTGTTGTTGGGATGATTGTTGTAGTTGCTGTTGCTGTTGTTGTTGTTGTTGTTGTTGTTGTTGGGCCGTTTGTTGTAGTTGCGATTGATGTTGCGATTGTTGGGATAATTGTTGCGATTATTGTTGTAATTGCTGTTGTTGTTGTATTGGTGATTCTTATCACCGTTTTCCTCCCAATTTCTTTTGACTTGCTTCACATTGGCCTCTTCAGCAGTCTGTTCTTTAATTCTTTCTTCAATCTGGTTCACTAGTTTGTGAGCCATTCTACATGCCTGTTGTATGGAGGCGGGCTCGTTTGAACTTATATCTTCTTGGATTCTTTCCGGTAATCCTTTCACAAACGCGTCGATCTTCTCTTCCTCATCTTCGAATGCTCCCGGACACAATAGGCACAATTCTGTGAATCGTCTTTCGTACGTGGTAATATCAAATCCTTGGGTTCGTAACCCTCTAAGTTCTGTCTTGAGCTTATTGACCTCGGTTCTGGGACGGTACTTCTCGTTCATCAAGTGCTTGAATGCTGACCACGGTAGTACTTATGCATCGTCTTGTCCCACTTGCTCTAGATAGGTATTCCACCATGTTAATGCAGAACCTGTGAAGGTATGCGTAGCGTACTTCACTTTGTCCTCTTCAGTACACTTACTTATGGCAAACACCGATTCGACCTTCTCGGTCCACCGTTTCAATCCGATCGGTCCTTCAGTTCCATCAAATTCCAAAGGTTTGCAGGCAGTGAATTCTTTGTAGGTGCATCCTACACGATTTCCTATACTGCTAGATCCAAGGTTATTGTTGGTATGTAGCGCAGCCTGTACTGCGTCTATGTTTGAAGCTAGAAAAGTACGGAATTCCTCTTCATTCATATTCACGGTGTGTCGAGTAGTCGGTGCCATTTCCTTCAAAATAGTCAAATGGAACAAGTTAATCATACAGAATATTAAGAGTAGTTAATAGTATGATGTAGGATAATATGAACTCATTTATAAAAGCTTTTTCTTCATATTAGCGTTTTATAAGTTTAAATTCGGGTAGTACCTACCCGTTAAGTTCATACTTAGTAGCTAATATACAATTCAACTACTACAATTCTATATGAAAAACTGATTATAATAATATTTCGCGTTCAAACTTTTATACAATATTTTACAAACTTACAATACCGCTTATTTTACATAAAGCATGAAATATAGCACACAATAACTTTGATACAAGATAGTTGTGAAGATAATTCTAGCTAGTACACAAGTCGTTCAGCAAAGGCAATAAAGACACGTAATTCATACGTCCAGAAACAAGTCATGCATTCTGGTTTTACTATGACTACTTCCCATCCTTGGTCTTGTGGAACATAACCGTTATGGCCGTTGATAAGACAGCGTGTTGTAACGTCGTCAAAGGGACGAGGGTTACGTAATGTCCAACAGTTCCGTAACAATCTAAAAACCTCATTTCTTACCCCAATTACCGACTCCGTCAGTTGTGGGAACGTTTTGTTTAATAGTTGTAGCCCGATGTTCTTGTTCTCACTTTGGTGAGAAGCGAACATTACTAATCCGTATGCATAACATGATTCTTTATGTTGCATGTTAGCCGCTTTTTCTAAATCACGAAGTCCAATATTCGGATATATTGAGTCAAAATAATTTCTTAACCCATTGCGTAAAATAGCATTTGGGTTCCCCGCAATATATGCGTCAAAGTAAACACATCGTAACTTATGGATTTCCCAATGTGATATCCCCCATCTTTCGAACGAAAGCCTTTTATAAACCAAGGCATTCTTAGAACATTCTTCGAATGTCTTACAAACTGATCTCGCCTTAAATAGTTGTGCCGAAGAATTCTGACCGACTCTAGACAAGATTTCATCAATCATGTCTCCGGGTAGGTCTCTTAAAATATTGGGTTGTCTATCCATTTTATGTTTTTATACTGTAAAATAGACAAGAGTTAGATTCATAAAAAAAATACTTATTAATACAAGCAATTTTTACATATATCATAAAGCATAAGCACACTATATTACATATATTACACCGCACGAATACAACTATCTTATTCCGACTCGCTTGTTTCTTCTTCTTCGGTTTTGGTTCGTTTTGCCAAGTTTCTAGGGATATATGATGTTCCCCTAATACGAGCCGTCGTTTTCCACATTGGTTTAGAAAAATCTGGTGGTTTAGAGGTTCCCGGGTCATTGTTACAACTTAAGGACTTCGGGGGTTGACGATACATATAAAGTTCATCGGGGTTGGAATTAGATTTCTCTATTTTTATGCCCTTTCCCTTATTATTTTCTTTTGCCTTTTTAAATTCAGTTGGGGTAATTTCTATAACATCATCGGAATTCTCGTCGGAATCCGATTCATCGGAGAATTGGTAATCCTCCCAATATTTTGCTTCCTTGGCGGAAACACCATTGACCATAATTAACCTTGGTCGGTTGGTTGAGGATTTTCTTTTACTTAACCGTTTTATTATTTCCCCCACCAGTTCTATTTCTTCATCCGGTTCCGATTCTTCTTCCGGTTCCGACTCTTCTTCCGGTTCCTCTTCGAGAACTTGTGAATCAGTCCACGAATCATTCCAATTTACATTTGACTCTTCATTATTATTAGGTGAGTCAATGGGACTTGTTCTAGAGGTAGACATCTATCACATAATATCAAACGCGTTAAGAGATTAATATATCACATAATATTCACATGTTAAAAATATATAGTTTCTAACAAAATTTGTTAAGCAATCATTTTTCAAGTAAACACGGTCGAAGTCCAGACTCACTAATGCATCCTAACAAACTCGATAAGATACACTAATGCAAAATTCTGGTTCTCTAAGACCAACGCTCGGATACCAACTGAAATGTCCCGTTCTTATTGATTAAAAACGTTCCATATTAATTGATTTCGTTGCGAGGTTTTGACCTCTATATGAGACTTTTTTCAAAGACTGCATTCATTTTAAAACAAACCATAACCTTTATTTCATCAATAAAGGTTTAAAAAGCTTTACGTAGATTATCAAATAATGATAATCTAAAATATCCAGTTTACACACGACCATTACATAATGGTTTACAATACAAATTTGTTACAACAAAATAAGTTTCTTGAATGCAGTTTTTACACAATATCATACAAGCATGGACTCCAAATCTCATCCTTATTTAAGTATGCGACAGCGGAAGCTCTTAATAATCACCTGAGAATAAACATGCTTAAAACGTCAACAAAAATATTGGTGAGTTATAGGTTTAACCTATATATATCAAATCATAATAATATACCACAAGATTTCATATTTCAATACACATCCCATACATAGAGATAAAAGTCATTCATATGGTGAATACCTGGTAACCGACATTAACAAGATGCATATATAAGAATATCCCCATCATTCCGGGACACCCTTCGGATATGATATAAATTTCGAAGTACTAAAGCATCCGGTACTTTGGATGGGGTTTGTTAGGCCCAATAGATCTATCTTTAGGATTTGCGTCAGTTAGGGTGTCTGTTCCCTAATTCTTAGATTACCAGACTTAATAAAAAGGGGCATATTCAATTTCGATAATTCAACCATAGAATGTAGTTTCACGTACTTGTGTCTATTTTGTAAATCATTTATAAAACCTGCATGTATTCTCATCTCAAAAATATTAGATTTTAAAAGTGGGACTATAACTCACTTTCACAGATTTTTACTTCGTCGGGAAGTAAGACTTGGCCACTGGTTGATTCACGAACCTATAACAATATATACATATATATCAAAGTATGTTCAAAATATATTTACAACACTTTTAATATATTTTGATGTTTTAAGTTTATTAAGTCAGATGTCCTCGTTAGTAACCTACAACTAGTTGTCCACAGTTAGATGTACAGAAATAAATCGATAAATATTATCTTGAATCAATCCACGACCCAGTGTATACGTATCTCAGTATTGATCACAACTCAAACTATATATATTTTGGAATCAACCTCAACCCTGAATAGCTAACTCCAACATTCACATATAGAGTGTCAATGGTTGTTCCGAAATATATATAGATGTGTCGACATGATAGGTCGAAACATTGTATACGTGTCTATGGTATCTCAAGATTACATAATATACAATACAAGTTGATTAAGTTATGGTTGGAATAGATTTGTTACCAATTTTCACGTAGCTAAAATGAGAAAAATTATCCAATCTTGTTTTACCCATAACTTCTTCATTTTAAATCCGTTTTGAGTGAATAAAATTGCTATGGTTTCATATTGAACTCTATTTTATGAATCTAAATAGAAAAATTATAGGTTTATAGTCGGAAAAATTAGTTACAAGTCGTTTTTGTAAAGGTAGTCATTTCAGTCGAAAGAACGACGTCTAGATGACCATTTTAGAAAACATACTTCCACTTTGAGTTTAACCATAATTTTTGGATATAGTTTCATGTTCATAATAAAAATTATTTTCTCAGAATAACAACTTTTAAATCAAAGTTTATCATAGTTTTTAATTAACTAACCCAAAACAGCCCGCGGTGTTACTACAACGGCATAAATCCGGTTTTACGGTGTTTTTCGTGTTTTCAGGTTTTAAATCATTAAATTAGCATATCATATAGATATAGAACATGTGTTTAGTTGATTTTAAAAGTCAAGTTAGAAGGATTAACTTTTATTTGCGAACAAGTTTAGAATTAACTAAACTATGTTCTAGTGATTACAAGTTTAAACCTTTGAATAAGATAACTTTATATGTATGAATCGAATGATGTTATGAACATCATTACTACCTTAAGTTCCTTGGATAAACCTACTGGAAAAGAGAAAAATGGATCTAGCTTCAACGGATCCTTGGATGGCTCGAAGTTCTTGAAGCAGAATCATGACACGAAAACAAGTTCAAGTAAGATCATCACTTGAAATAAGATTGTTATAGTTATAGAAATTGAACCAAAGTTTGAATATGATTATTACCTTGTATTAGAATGATAACCTACTATAAGAAACAAAGATTTCTTGAGGTTGGATGATCACCTTACAAGATTGGAAGTGAGCAAGCAAACTTGAAAGTATTCTTGATTTTATGTAACTAGAACTTGTAGAATTTATGAAGAACACTTAGAACTTGAAGTTAGAACTTGAGAGAGATCAATTAGATGAAGAAAATTGAAGAATTAAAGTGTTTGTAGGTGTTTTTGGTCGTTGGTGTATGGATTAGATATAAAGGATATGTAATTTTGTTTTCATGTAAATAAGTCATGAATGATTACTCATATTTTTGTAATTTTATGAGATATTTCATGCTAGTTGCCAAATGATGGTTCCCACATGTGTTAGGTGACTCACATGGGCTGCTAATAGCTGATCATTGGAGTGTATATACCAATAGTACATACATCTAAAAGCTGTGTATTGTACGAGTACGAATACGGGTGCATACGAGTAGAATTGTTGATGAAACTGAACGAGGATGTAATTGTAAGCATTTTTGTTAATTAGAAGTATTTTGATAAGTGTATTGAAGTCTTTCAAAAGTGTATAAATACATATTAAAACACTACATGTATATACATTTTAACTGAGTCGTTAAGTCATAGTTAGTCGTTACATGTAAGTGTTGTTTTGAAACCTTTAGGTTAACGATCTTGTTAAATGTTGTTAACCCAATGTTTATAATATCAAATGAGATTTTAAATTATTATATTATCATGATATTATCATGTATGAATATCTATTAATATGATATATATACATTAAATGTCTTTACAACGATAATCGTTACATATATGTCTCGTTTAAAAATCATTAAGTTAGTAGTCTTGTTTTTACATATGTAGTTCATTGTTAATATACTTAATGATATGTTTACTTATCATAGTATCATGTTAACTATATATATATATCCATATATATGTCATCATATAGTTTTTACAAGTTTTAACGTTCGTGAATCACCGGTCAACTTGGGTGGTCAATTGTCTATATGAAACATATTTCAATTAATCAAGTCTTAACAAGTTCGATTGCTTAACATGTTGGAAACATTTAATCATGTAAATATCAATCTTAATTAATATATATAAACATGGAAAAGTTCGGGTCACTACAAGTTTGCATCTGGGACAACACCAAACCCCCAACTATTAAGTAACGCCTGCGCATCCGCAGGAGTTAAAAATTGTGAAACTGGGCGCGGTGGTTGCCAAGGTTACAACGGTGTAAATGACGAATTCTGCTGAATGCTCTGCGTATGCAGAGGTATTGAAACAGTGGTACTGTAAATAGGTAGCAAACCACATGCGGCCCCGTTGTTCCACCGCTAGTGCCTGCCAAGATGACCCTTGGATCCACTGACGAAAAGTCCAGCCGCGTGGTTGTGACTGGTGAGTTTGCTCTTGGCGTTGTAATCCCGTCTGAATATATCGGCTTGTACCTCTGAAAGGGTTCGTCGGATATAGGTGGAGGGTACATCGTGTACCCCGCCTGAATAGCCGCCTCCGTAGTCATAACCGATGTCTGTTGACTACCAGACGGTGCGTTTTGAATATCTGTTTGAGTATGTTCCGATGATTCCTCGGAAGTCATGACACTGTTAAAGAAAAAATTCAAAAATTTTGTAAATAACGAGTCATACAATTCAAAACCTTAAAAGAAAAAGCAATTAAACATTCTTGAATTAATTCGACTCTCAATGAAAGCACCACTTGATCATGCATATTTTTATCATAGGGTTTAATATGCCTGCTCAATACGTAGAGGGGTTTAAGGATCTTAGAACGTGGCTCTCCGGTCCGGCTACCGTGAATAACCCTGGCCGACATGATGATGTCGGCGTGGTGGCCAAGTGATTAAGTCCACCTCCGATAACGGTCGTCGATCAAGAGACCCCAAATAAGGTCGTAGGTACTAGCTTACGAAAGACTAATCTGTTAACCTTGAAAAGATGCTGAATGATGCTTTTTTACGTAATGTGTATCGTAGGTGATGGTTACGTAATATGCTGTGTCCGGTGAATGATGATTAGGGTTTGTATTTATAGGCAAACCCTAATTCTAGAACCGTCCCAGATCATGATAACCTCATCCATAACTAACTCCCCCAAATCACGGATATAATTATGGAAAAGATATTTACTTGACAGCTAAGCAACCGCCGTACCGGGAACAAAGGCATTCGCACGCCGCATAGCGCACACAATAACACGCATACGCACAATAGTGATTGCCCGCATACATATGTGGTGCGCCTGCGGGTTACGGTATCATTACATGGTTATTGTGTTGTAGTGTATGCATATTATATTTGTTCAAGTTAAATATGCTATTGTTATGCTAGTTTGGTTATTGGAGGTTATAGCTTGTATTTATGACGATAAGCTAATTGTGTTTGCTAGCATGTATACGGTATTCGAGTAAGTGTTTGCAAATAGATATATTATATATGTATGTGTGTAATTATTGCATTCCCTAAGCGTTAGCTTACCCTCTCATTGTTTATCTTTTTATAGGCTCCGGTGTGGACAAGGGTAAGGGCATTATTGTGAATTAGAGATCCCGCTTTGTTGATTGGGGGACGCTTTTTGGATTGAATTAGCTTTTGGAGTTTGACCGAGACTTGGGTAGTTTAACCCCAAACACCGTGCTCGTAGTGTCGTTTGGAAATTAAACTCACGTGGTCGAAACTCAAACTTTTTTATGAAACTCGTAAAACGGCCGATGTGGGCCCTACTTTGTAAAACTTATTTTATGATTGATTCGTGTTAGTTTTACATATTGGAACTTGTTGTTAAAAGCGTTTCGTCTAAATATGTCGGGAAGTGGCCAATATTTTTCACGTTTAAAGACTTTTTGGACAGACCAGTTTGGCGCGCCGCGCGGCCGTATGGCGCGCAGCGCCATTTGCCGAACAGAGATATAATTTTTTTTTTGTGACATTTTAAGCGGGTTTGTTCGTGGTTTGGTCTGGGTTGTTACAAGTGGTATCAGAGCATGGTCTAAGGGATTTAGGCAACTTGAGATAGGTGCCTAGACTTAGACTTTATTGTGTGTACGCCTTATGCGGGACTTGTAGGACTTTGGGTCTAATCGGGAATTGTTAGTGGTTTGATTTATGTGAACTAACATTGTGCAAATTGATTTGTGTTGTGTTTAGCAATCATCAAGCGAGATGGACGTTGTACTAGCGAGTTAATGCGACGTGTTCGCATAACAATGATTAGCTACCATTGTTACGGGTTCAAATCGTGTCAAACAAGCGATGTACGACGATTGTTGAGCAAGATGGAGTAGTGTGGTGTATATGTATATACATAGGTGTTACATCCCTTTGTTTCGGTGTTTAATCTTTTCCGTTTTATAGAATGAAGATGAGAAATGGACACGACACCAATGATGGAAGTACGAGTGAGGACGTTGAGTTCACGGCCAAAGTTGAGGCCATCTTTAAACGTCAAAAGGCGGAGTTCCTCGAGGATGTTAAGAAAATATTTCTAGATACTATTCCTGAGCAATTAGTCAATGTAGTCAAGGAGCAAGTGACGGCCGTTCTTCACGAAGATAATGTGGGAAGACGGGACTTTCTCTATAAGAACTTCAAGGATTCTCAACCTCCCACCTTTGAAGGTGAACGAGACCCTCTAAAGAGTGCCCGTTGGATCTCCGATATGGAGGGGGCCTTTCGTACTTGTGAATGTCCTTCCGATAAAAAGACAAGGTACGGATGTGGTATGTTGAGGGGTGATGCTAAGCTGTGGTGGGACGCAAAGCTCCAAGTTTATGGTGAAGAGCAATGCATGGAATTCACGTGGGATGAATTCAAGTCCAAATTTTTCAAGGAATACCGAACTTCAGCCGATCTTACTAGGCTTAAGGACGAGTTATGTTCCTTGAGGCAAGAGTCGATGGATTTGAACACTCTCAAATCCGTGTTTTTGTCCAAGACCCAATTTTGCCCCGGAGTATGTCGGGAATGATAAGATGTTGAAGGAAGACTTTTACCAAACGTTGAATGATTGTTATCAAGATAAGATTAGTGTAACGGTGGTGAAAACTTTTGATGAGTTATTTGATATGGCCAAGGGTTTTGAGGCGCTCATATTGAGGAAGAGCGGCTTTACTTTTAGCAAGAGAAAGAGTGAAGGTTCGAACCATTCGAACTTTTCGAACAAAAAGAACAAAAAGGGTTTCGGTAATGCTAGTAGTGGGAAGAAAGGTGCTTCTGGGGATTTTTCTTATTCATATTACAATTGTGGACAAAACGGCCACATGGCTCGTGAATGTCCAAGTTTATCCTCCGCAACCAAAATCACTTGTTTCAATTGTGGTAAGGAAGGGCACAAAAGGCCCGAGTGTCCCGAGTTGTGCAATGATAATGTTAAGCGGTTAGAGAAGGCGGCGGGTACGGCTAGGGGTCGCAATTATTTGATGACCAATGATGAAGCCAAGCAATCCAACGAAGTTGTCTCAGGTACTTTCATGGTTAATTCTCATCCGGCAAGGATACTTTTCGATAGTGGTGCTAACTTGTCGTTCGTGTCACCAAAATTTATGCCTAAACTTAATAAACCATTAGCTAAGTTAAGTCGTCTGGTAGAAGTCGAAATAGCGGACGGCAAGACGGTGCTAGTGGTTGATGTGTGTAAAAATTGTGATGTTGTATTTGGTGCCGAAAGTTTTAAAATCGATCTCATACCGATGACTTTGGGCGATTTTGATATCGTTGTGGGTATGGATTGGCTCGATCGAAATAGAGCCAACATTGCATGCCATGGTAAGTTTATTCGGGTAAAGACCCCAAGTGGGGGAGAGTTAATTATTCATGGCGATAAGCGAAGAAGACTTGTACCGATATGTTCTTTTGCACGGGCACGTCGTTTCCTTGTTAGTGGTGGCATGGCTTTTCTTGCCCATGTTGTTGATACTCGTGATGAGCCACCACCCATTTGTGAAATTCCGGTGGTTAGTGAATTCGAAGACGTTTTTCCGGACGAATTACCGGGTGTTCCGGCAGAAAGGAAAGTTGAATTTCGCATTGAGTTGGTTCCGGGGGCTACCCCCATTGCTAAAACTCCTTATCGTTTAGCACCGACGGAAATGCAAGAGTTGTTAAATCAAACCCAAGAGTTACTTGAGAAGGGTTTTATTCGACCGAGTGCTTCGCCATGGGGCGCTCCGGTTTTATTCATGAAAAAGAAGGATGGTAGTATGCGGATGTGCATCGATTACCGGGAGTTGAATAAAGTGACGATCAAGAATCGTTATCCTTTGCCTAGGATTGACGATTTGTTTGACCAACTCCAAGGTGCAACGTATTTCTCTAAAATCGACCTACGGTCCGGCTATCACCAAATGCGGGTCCGTGAGGAAGATATCGAGAAAACGGCTTTTCGAACGCGTTATGGGCATTTTGAGTTTGTGGTTATGCATTTTGGTTTTACGAATGCACCGGCGGTATTCATGGACCTTATGAACCGAGTGTGCCAACCTATGATGGACAAGTCGGTAATTGTGTTCATCGACGATATACTTGTTTATTCGAAAAGTATGAACGAACATGAACGCCATTTGCGCGAAGTATTGAAGATGTTACGAAAGAAGAAGTTGTATGCTAAGTTCTCCAAATGTGAATTTTGGCTAAGGGAGGTTAAATTCCTTGGCCACATTGTGAACAAAGACGGTATTCAAGTAGATCCGGGGAAGATAGAGACGGTGAAGAGTTGGAGACAACCGACTACGCCTACAGAGGTTCGAAGTTTTCTCGGATTTGCCCATTATTATCGTCGGTTTATCCAAGACTTTTCTAAGATCGCTTCTTCATTGACAAAATTGACAAGGAAGAACGCGAGGTTTAATTGGGAGAACGAGCAAGAAATTGCTTTTCAATTGTTAAAAGAGAAGTTGTGTCAAGCTCCGGTGTTAGTTTTGCCGGAAGGGGTGGAAGACATGACGGTTTATTGTGATGCTTCGTTAAATGGGCTCGGGTGTGTTCTAATGCAAAGAGGTAAAGTCATCGCTTATGCCTCTCGACAATTAAAGGAACATGAAACGAGATATCCGACTCATGACCTTGAGTTGGCGGCGATTGTGCATGCGTTGAAAATTTGGCGCCATTACTTGTATGGTGTTAAGAGTACGATTTATTCGGATCATAAGAGCTTGAAACATCTCTTTAATCAACGAGATTTGAATTATCGTCAACGTAGGTGGATGGATGTGGTAAAAGATTATGATTGTGAAATACTTTATCATCCGGGCAAGGCGAATGTGGTCGCGGATGCGTTAAGTCGAAAGAGTCACCACCCGGCGTTACGATTGGGATTGTTACGTATGATTATTACTAACGATTTTCTTGAAAAACTTGGTGTGACTCAAATAGAGGCTTACGTTCACAACAAGCATGCGGAATGAATTGTGGGGCAATCGGAATTCATTACTATGGGTTCGCGTGGTTTGTTGTCTTTTCAAGGAAGGGTGTGGGTGCCTAAGATGGGGGATTACCGGCGAGTGCTACTTGATGAAGCACATAAGTCAAAGTATTCCATTCATCCGGGCGAGACGAAAATGTATCATGATTTGAGGAAGGATTATTGGTGGCCGGGCATGAAACGTGATGTTGTGAAGTATGTCGAGCAATGCGTCACGTGTTTGCAAGTTAAGACCGAGCACCAAAAGCCGTATGGTAAGTTACAACCGTTAGAAATCCCGAAGTGGAAATGGGAGCACATTACCATGGATTTCATTACAAAGTTACCTAAGACGGCGAGAACCCAATTTGATTCGATTTGGGTAATAGTTGATCGATTGACGAAAAGTGCCTTGTTTCTTCCCATTAAAGAAGCAATATCGTTGGAGGCCTTGGCTAAGTTATTTGTCAAGGAAGTAGTATCGAGACACGGGGTTCCTATATCTATTATTTCGGATAGAGATACTCGTTTCACATCTCGGTTTTGGGAAAAGTTTCACGAAGATATGGGTACACAATTAAAATTAAGCACGGCGTATCATCCTCAAACGGACGGTCAAACCGAACGTACAAATCAAACTTTGGAAGATATGTTACGGGCGTGCATTATTGATTTTGGTGGTAGTTGGGACGAGCATTTGCCTTTGGTGGAATTCTCGTACAATAATAGTTATCACACTAGTATCGGGATGCCACCTTATGAGATGCTATATGGGCGAAGATGTCGAACTCCAATTTGTTGGGGTGAAGTAGGTCAAAGAGAAATCGGGAGTACCGATTTGGTTTTGGAGATGAATAACAAGATTGATATTATTCGGGATCATTTGAAAAAGGCTCAAGATAGACAAAAGTCGTATGCCGACAAACGTAGATGAACGATTGAATTTCAAGAAGGTGACATGGTGATGCTTAAAGTTTCGCCATGGAAAGGCATTATTCGGTTTAGAAAATGGGGGAAGTTAGCTCCTCGGTTTATTGGGCCATTTTAGGTTTTAGCTCGTGTTGGTGAAGTCGCGTATCGTTTGGAATTACCCGAAGAGCTTGCGGGGATCCATAACACATTTCATGTTTCTCATCTCCGTAAGTGTCTTGCGGATGATTCTTCGTGGGTGCCATTAGACGAGATTGAACTAAACAATAAGTTAGAGTATATTGAGGAATCGATTGCTATCCTCGATGAGAAGGTCAAAAGGTTGAGACATAAAGAGGTTAGGACATTTAAAGTTCAATGGCATCGTAGTAAGGATTCTGATTTTACTTGGGAGCCCGAAGAGTTTGTGTTGGTTTATCTTCCTTCTTGTCAGGCGGCTTGGATCGCGAGGACGCGCTCCGGTTCAAGTGGGGGAGAGTTGTAAGACCCAAATAATTGTTGTGTACATAAAGTGTACATAAGATGCTTGAAGTGGGGGTTTCGTTGTACATTTTAAATGAAAAAGAATCTGATCTGGGGGAGTGGCGCGCCGCGCGGCCTTTTAGCTCGCCGCAACGTTTGTCTGTGACAGATTCCTTCTTTCTTTTAAATTAGATATTTTGAGGGCAATTTGGTAAATTTACAAAAGGGCCGACTTTAAGGCCTTAGATCACTTTATGGAGCCTCATTAACTCCATTTCCATCTACTTCAACCTCATCCATTCAATTCTAGAGAGAGAGTGATAACCTAGTGTGAGAAAACTCATTTTGGAGAAGAAGAAGGAGGATTCTTGCTTAAGCTCAAGTTCTAAAGTTGTTCATCTACTTCCTAGCTACATTTTGGTGGTAGTGGTATGCTCTAATCTTGATTTAATTTTGTGTAAGGGTTAGAGTTAGGGTTTATGGTGAACTTAAAACCCACTTTGTTAGTAAATTGGGTGTTTTGGGTAAATTTGGGTTATGTTGACTCAAAGAGGACTAACTAGGGTTTTTCAAGTATTAATTGTTGTTAATGAACCTTAAGTAGTTAGTAAATTGCTAGCACACCTATATATATGTAAGTGGGCGTTGTGTGGGTTAATGGGTGACCCGAAATGGGTGTGTTGACCTTAAATTGGTCAAACGGGTCAAAATGGACCTAAGTTAGTTAATGTTTGTGATTAATGCATAAACCTAGTGTTAAAAGGTGTTTTAAGACCTAACTTGACTAATGTTAGGGTTTTGACGAAAGATGACCCAATTGTAGGGTTAAGTGTCCAAATGGGTCAAAATGACCTAGTAGTGGTGAGTGTTGTGGGTTTGACCAACTTGGATGGTTGATTGATTATTATGTACTTTGTAATAGGTGCGATACCTTGAAGTTTCAAGCTTGGTTTATCGATTCATCGAAGGCGTAAGGTGAGTGGAATGATTATATGCGTAGGTATATAATGCATTTATTTGTTGTAGCGTGAGATGTGAAGTGTCGATGTGCTAAGACACCACATTTCACGTGACGAGTGAAGTGTCGATGTGCTAAGACACCACTCAAAGTAATATGACGGGTGAAGTGTCGATGTGTTAAGACGTCACCCGGGGTGAAGTGTCGATGTGTTAAGACACCACCCGGAGTGAAGTATCGATGTGCTAAGATGCCACTCCAAGTAAGTTGAAGGGTGAAGTACGGATGTGTTAAGGCGCCACTCGAGGTGAAGTATCGACGTGTTAAGATGCCACCTCAAGTAAAATGAAGAGTGAAGTGTCGAAGTGTTAAGACACCACTCGGGGTGAAGTGTCGATGTGTTAAGATGCCGCCCAGGGTGAAGTATCGACGTGTTAAGATGCCACCCGTGGGGTTAGTGTACGAAGTGTTAAGTGCACTAATGGTAGTTATGAACTCCGACGGTCTTTAAACACCATTCCTTTATTCGATTGGTTAACCATGGTTATTGTGTTATAGTGTATGCATATTATATTTGTTCAAGTTAAATATGCTATTGTTATGCTAGTTTGGTTATTGGAGGTTATAGCTTGTATTTATGACGATAAGCTAATTATGTTTGCTAGCATGTATACGGTATGCTAGTAAGTGTTTGCAAATAGATATATTATATATGTATGTGTGTAATTATTGCATTCACTAAGCGTTAGCTTACCCTCTTGTTGTTTATCTTTTTATAGGCTCCGGCGTGGACAAGGGTAAGGGCATTATTTTGAATTAGAGATCCCGCTTTGTTGATTGAGGGATGTTTTTTGGATTGAGTTAGCTTTTGGAGTTTGACCGAGACTTGGGTAGTTTAACCCCAAACACCGTGCTCGTAGTGTCGTTTGGAAATTAAACTCACGTGGTCGAAACTCAAACTTTTGTATGAAACTCGTAAAACGGCCGATGTGGGCCCTACTTTGTAAAACTTATTTTATGATTGATTCGTGTTAGTTTTACATATTGGAACTTGTTGTTAAAAGCGTTTTGTCTAAATATGTCGGGAAGTGGCCAATCTTTTTCACGTTTAAAGACTTTTTGGACAGACCAGTTTGGCGCGCCGTGAAATGTCCCGTTCTTATTGATTAAAAACGTTCCATATTAATTGATTTCGTTGCGAGGTTTTGACCTCTATATGAGACGTTTTTCAAAGACTGCATTCATTTTTAAAACAACCCATAACCTTTATTTCATAAATAAAGGTTTAAAAAGCTTTACGTAGATTATCAAATAATGATAATCTAAAATATCCTGTTTACACACGACCATTACATAATGGTTTACAATACAAATATGTTACATCGAAATCAGTTTCTTGAATGCAGTTTTTACACAATATCATACAAACATGGACTCCAAATCTTGTCCTTATTTTAGTATGCAACAGCGGAAGCTCTTAGTATTCACCTGAGAATAAACATGCTTTAAACGTCAACAAAAATGTTGGTGAGTTATAGGTTTAACCTATATATATCAAATCGTAACAATAGACCACAAGATTTCATATTTCAATACACATCCCATACATAGAGATAAAAATCATTCATATGGTGAACACCTGGTAACCGACAATAACAAGATGCATATATAAGAATATCCCCATCATTCCGGGACACCCTTCGGATATGATATAAATTTCGAAGTACTAAAGCATCCGGTACTTTGGATGGGGTTTGTTAGGCCCAATAGATCTATCTTTAGGATTCGCATCAATTAGGGTATCTGTTCCCTAATTCTTAGATTACCAGACTTAATAAAAAGGGGCATATTCGATTTCGATAATTCAACCATAGAATGTAGTTTCACGTACTTGTGTCTATTTTGTAAATCATTTATAAAACCTGCATGTATTCTCATCCCAAAAATATTAGATTTTAAAAGTGGGACTATAACTCACTTTCACAGATTTTTACTTCGTCGGGAAGTAAGACTTGGCCACTGGTTGATTCACGAACCTATAACAATATATACATATATATCAAAGTATGTTCAAAATATATTTACAACACTTTTAATATATTTTGATGTTTTAAGTTTATTAAGTCAGCTGTCCTCGTTAGTAACCTACAACTAGTTGTCCACAGTTAGATGTACAGAAATAAATCGATAAATATTTTCTTGAATCAATCCACGACCCAGTGTATACGTATCTCAGTATTGATCACAACTCAAACTATATATATTTTGGAATCAACCTCAACCCTGTATAGCTAACTCCAACATTCACATATAGAGTGTCTATGGTTGTTCCGAAATATATATAGATGTGTCGACATGATAGGTCGAAACATTGTATACGTGTCTATGGTATCTCAAGATTACATAATATACAATACAAGTTGATTAAGTTATGGTTGGAATAGATTTGTTACCAATTTTCACGTAGCTAAAATGAGAAAAATTATCCAATCTTGTTTTACCCATAACTTCTTCATTTTAAATCCGTTTTGAGTGAATCAAATTGCTATGGTTTCATATTGAACTCTATTTTATGAATCTAAACAGAAAAAGTATAGGTTTATAGTCGGAAAAATAAGTTACAAGTCGTTTTTGTAAAGGTAGTCATTTCAGTCGAAAGAACGACGTCTAGATGACCATTTTAGAAAACATACTTCCACGTTGAGATTAACCATAATTTTTGGATATAGTTTCATGTTCATAATAAAAATAATTTTCTCAGAATAACAACTTTTAAATCAAAGTTTATCATAGTTTTTAATTAACTAACCCAAAACAGCCCGCGGTGTTACTACGACGGCGTAAATCCGGTTTTACGGTGTTTTTCGTGTTTCCAGGTTTTAAATCATTAAGTTAGCATATCATATAGATATAGAACATGTGTTTAGTTGATTTTAAAAGTCAAGTTAGAAGGATTAACTTTTGTTTGCGAACAAGTTTAGAATTAACTAAACTATGTTCTAGTGATTACAAGTTTAAAAGATAGCTTTATATGTATGAATCGAATGATGTTATGAACATCATTACTACCTTAATTTCCTTGGATAAACCTACTGGAAAAGAGAAAAATGGATCTAGCTTCAATGGATCCTTGGATGGCTCGAAGTTCTTGAAGCAGAATCATGACACGAAAACAAGTTCAAGTAAGATCATCACTTGAAATAAGATTGTTATAGTTATAGAAATTGAACCAAAGTTTGAATATGATTATTACCTTGTATTAGAATGATAACCTACTGTAAGAAACAAAGATTTCTTGAGGTTGGATGATCACCTTACAAGATTGGAAGTGAGCTAGCAAACTTGAAAGTATTCTTGATTTTATGAAACTAGAACTTTTGGAAATTATGAAGAACACTTAGAACTTGAAGATAAAACTTGAGAGAGATCAATTAGATGAAGAAAATTGAAGAATGAAAGTGTTTTTAGGTATTTTTGGTCGTTGGTGTATGGATTAGATATAAAGGATATGTAATTTTGTTTTCATGTAAATAAGTCATGAATGATTACTCATATTTTTGTAATTTTATGAGATATTTCATGCTAGTTGCCAAATGATGGTTCCCACATGTGTTAGGTGACTCACATGGGCTGCTAAGAGCTGATCATTGGAGTGTATATACCAATAGTACATACATCTAAAAGCTGTGTATTGTACGAGTACGAATACGGGTGCATACGAGTAGAATTGTTGATGAAACTGAACGAGGATGTAATTGTAAGCATTTTTGTTAAGTAGAAGTATTTTGATAAGTGTATTGAAGTCTTTAAAAAGTGTATAAATACATATTAAAACACTACATGTATATACATTTTAACTGAGTCGTTAAGTCATCGTTAGTCATTACATGTAAGTGTTGTTTTGAAACCTTTAGGTTAACGATCTTGTTAAATGTTGTTAACCCAATGTTTATAATATCAAATGAGATTTTAAATTATTATATTATCATGATATTATCATGTATGAATATCTCTTAATATGATATATATACATTAAATGTCTTTACAACGATAATCGTTACATATATGTCTCGTTTAAAAATCATTAAGTTAATAGTCTTGTTTTTACATATGTAGTTCATTGTTAATATACTTAATGATATGTTTACTTATCATAATATCATGTTAACTATATATATATATCCATATATATGTCATCATATAGTTTTTACAAGTTTTAACGTTCGTGAATCACCGGTCAACTTGGGTGGTCAATTGTCTATATGAAACCTATTTCAATTAATCAAGTCTTAACAAGTTTGATTGCTTAACATGTTGGAAACATTTAATCATGTAAATATCAATCTCAATTAATATATATAAACATGGAAAAGTTCGGGTCACTACACGCCGCGCGGCCATATGGCGCGCCGCGCTATTTGCTGAACAGAGATATAATTTTTTTTGTGACATTTTAAGCGGGTTTGTTCGTGGTTTGGTCTGGGTTGTTACATTTTTTTACTTAGCAAAATTCATGTAACGTGTCTGTTGGAGGTTTTAGAGTTTTCGTGTACAATAAATAATCGATAGCTGGATAGATCACTGAATTGTGATATCACTTTTCAAAAGTAATTATTCGATCATTTATTGTCTGGGTTACAAATATCACTTTGGAATAAGAAAGAGTTTACGTTCTTGTTTTTGGTAGAAAACAAAAACCTTTTCGCAGTATAGAATTTAAGTTTCATATTGTATCTATCTCATGAATAATTTTCTATATATTTATATACACCCGCAATTATGAAAGAAGATATATTCGAATCATTTGGTCGATTGACTCTCCACAAATATTTGCCATAATATTCAAAGTGGTTACGATAATAACGTTTTTCATATTTATAGTTGAGTCGGTTTCAAAGAATCATATTTTCTATAATATCGTTTTAGATAAATATAAGAAAAATTCTTCCGCTTAAAATTCGTATTAATCTGACAAACAACTAAGTCTTTTAAAAAGACCTAATAACTAAGTAAGAAGAGCCATCAGGAAAACTAAGTCCGCCAAGAAGACCTAGCACCACTTTTTTCCAGTCAAAAATGACAAGTCTTTTTCCTAGGTGCCTTTTCAGGTTGCACAAAAACTTGGTGCTACCTCTTCAGGTTGCACCAAAACTTGGTGTTGCCTCTCTAGCACTTTCTGTGCTTCCTCTTCAGGTAGTACCAAAAATTGGTGTTGTTTCTTCAACACTTTCTCGTACTACTTCTTCAGTCAGCACGCACCAAACACTTAGTCAAATTTCAGCAAATTAAGAAGACATATCACAAAATACGCTTAGTCAAAATTTAGCTGATTAAGAAGGCTGATGTTATGCGAGGTGTATATGAAATAGCTTATATTTTACTAGGAAAAACTATTAAATACAATACAACTTTACACAAGATATTTATTTATTTATAGAATGGATATACTTAAACCTTGCTACAACACTTATAGGCAGTGTACCTAATCGTACAGTAGTGTAATTTTTAGTAAGTCCGGTTCGTTCCACAGGGAAATCTTTAAACAAAGCTTAACGCTATATTAGTTTTAATTTATAAAAATACCAATATATATATAAGTAATATTATTATTATAAAAGGGAGTTTTTACCGTTTAATGACCGGTTTGTCAATTTTTAAAACTTTAGTCGCAGTTAAAACCTAATGTAAAATATTAAATAAATAAAAGACTTAATTTAAAGCGTAAAATAAATAACGATAATGAAATTGCAATAAATAAAAGTGCGATGAAATAAAATTGCGATAATTAAAAAGTGCGATAATTAAAAGTGCAATTAAATACAATGACAATAAATAAAAGTATGATAATTAGAAGTGCAATTAAATATGAAAATAAAGGAATTATGCTTATTTAAATTTCCGTAATCATGATGTTTGACGTGTTGATTTTAGTTTTATGCCCATGGGTTAATTGTCCTTTGTCCTGGATTATTTAATATGTCCGTCTGGTTTTTGTCCATAACAGTCCATCAGTCATAAATATAAAGTGCGAGTGTCCTCGTCAAATTATCCTTATACCCGAAGTCAAATATTCCAAATAATTGGGGACTTAAACTGTAACAAGATTTTAATACTTTGTTTAAGAATTACACCAGGTTATCGACTGCGTGTAACCCAAGGTTTTAATACTTTGTTATCAATTATGCCAAGTGTCCTTGTACATAATTTCACCCCTGTTTTAATAATTCCATAGACTATTAATCCATTCCCGTGTCCGGTTAAATGAACGATTATTCATACATATAAATATCCAGCCCATCGTGTCCGATTGAGTGTATATGGTTATTTATAGGTACGTCCAATTATAAATCTTTATATTAAAATTAACAAACTATCATTTAGTTAAACAAATATAAAGCCCATTAATAGCCCATAGTCTAATTTCCACAAGTGTCGTTCTTTTGTCCAAACCCCAATTATGGTACAAAGCCCAATTACCCAAATTTAATATTTAGTCAAACATCACGATTACTTCGGCATTAAATAAGCATAATAATTTAGCTACGAGACATTAATGAAAATAACATAAACATAACTTACAGTGGGTATTAATAGCGTAGCGGTACACGGACAGAGTTTCGACTTACAAAACCTTAAAACATTCGACTAATCGAACCTTATTATTATCACTAACTTAAAATTAAAATTACAAATTGTGATTACGATTTGGAGTGACACTTGATACATAAATTGGGTAAAGAAAATATAAATATAAATATATATTCGTCCCTAAAATCGTTGAACTGCATCCCTTTTTATAGGAAATGGGACCTCCGCGAATGCGGTCCCTTTTGTTCTTCAGACCTCCGCGAGTGCGGTCCCCTCAATTTCAGCTCACCAAACAAAGGATCCAAGGCTGCCGACGATTTTTATTATAAATATAATATAAATATATAATTTATATAATTAATTATATATTATATTATATTTATATACATAGTTAATTTATTATTTCCGATCCGTTGCGTCGTACGTTGAAAGTTGGTTCATGTCTCGGTTCCGGATTTTCGAACGTCCTTTCGTATGATTTAATATCTTGTACTTTGCGTTTTGCGGCTTGTACTCTTGTCATTTTTAGGCATTCCTCATCAATAGTTTGAACCTCTTTGCTTGTACTTTGTACTTTTTAGCTTTTTGGTCGTTTGCGTCTTCAATTTGTCGAATCTGCCTTTTGTCTTCACCTTTTAGTATTTAAACGAATATTCCTTGTAAATAGGACAACTTCAACTAAAAGCTTGTCTTTCTTGAGGGATAATGCTATGAAATATATGTTCGTTTTTAGCATTATCAAATATTCCCACACTTGAGCGTTGCTTGTCCTCAAGAAATATAGTCTTGAAATATACTAGAATCACTTCTTTATTCTTCACACTTTGTACATCAGTGATTTCTATACGGCGGTATGAACAATGGTAGTAACGTTATGGTTTACAGTCCCACATGACTATAAAAATTTAGATCCATTAAGGAAATTAGATCTTTATGAAAACATTTGATCTTTTGAAAATTAAATCTAGCTTTTACCCTAGATAAGTTTTCCGGAATAACTCTTCACCGGTGTTTGCAAATTCTTTTTGTGAGTTTGGTGGGTTTCATATTTGAAATTTTTAGCTCAAAACTTGCGGTTTTGTGTCACCCACTTACTAACCTTGTATTGGGAAAGCAACACGTCCAGTATACTTGTTCCGTATATTACCTTTCGATAAACTACCATCCGATTGTAAAGGAAAGCGTTGAACAAGCAACTGTTAAGGCAATGTCCCCTGACATGCTTTTAATTATGGTCTATAACGTATCGGATGCAATTACTATCCTTTGTAGGAGCAATAGTAAAGCTCACCCTTATAATTTTTTGGTCTGGCACAAGGTCCTGTCTTTGACCATGCTATGCAACCACCGTTCTTACGGTTGACACCCGATTTGGTTCAGGTGACCTAATGAATTCCAGGTGAATTCTCAGGATTTTACGTTCAATGGTAATGAACGCATTGAAAATGGGTTTTCAGAAAACAAATCGGTTTGTAATTTTGATCAAAATATTTTCTCGTTCAGCTCGAGTTTAGATATCATTGAATTCCGTGAGTTTGAATTCTCAATCTTTAAGGTCAATCTCTAGGATTGAGTAATATCAGTCTTAAAAGCTGATTTTTGATCTTTAAGGAGATTATCCTTTCTGGGGATCTGATTCATTAGTCTTATCCAGCTAATTTGCACGGCGTCCTCCCCATTTTACAAGACAGATCCTCTCATGGTTAGGATAAGTCTGACCACTTGGCGACCCTGTTTGATGCTGAGGTCCGTGGATTTCCTGCTGATTTTAGAGATGACTTTTCTAGATTTTTCGTCAACCTACAGCTGGTCTGGACGACAACTTCATGACCTAAATCAAGAAGCGCGTTTCTTTTTCGGAAGACTTTACTTCCTTTAAATGATGGAATTGATTCATCGTGTAGATCCATCTCTCTTACAGTAAATCGGTTAAAACTTTTTAGATTAGTCCAAAGCAAAAGTATCTTCAGTTATTTGTACAAAAATATGTGATATATGTTTTAAATAACTTTGGTAAATTTTCCCACACTTGGCTTTTATTTTCTTTTATTTGCCTTTTTATTGTCCTCTATTCCATTTTAAATGAATTCTAACATTTTGGTTTGTTTCTCAATTTATGTCCTTTCCGAGGTAACAATAATTTCAGTGTTAACACCTAGTTTTATCGTTTATAAATATGTATAAACATGATTTTGAATTCATTTAATTGAAAATTTTGAAAAATTTTACTAGAATTGGGTAGTCAGTATATAAGACTAGGGCTGTTCTTTATTATCAGAGAGCACTAGATTCTAATACAACTACTGCGTTACTAGTATTTTTAATGGTAACCAAGTGTTTAAATCAAATTGTTTTTTTTTAAATCCGAAAGAATTTAACCCCTTCCCACACTTAAGATCTTGCAATGCCCTCATTTGCAAGAAATCAGTAATAATTTAAATTATTGAGGGTGATTAGCGTAGAAAAATGATTAAATTTTACCAAAGTTTCCAAACATATTGGCGTTTGTTTGCTGAATGATAAATGGTGCACATCATTTGTTCATTCCGTCTGTTGGTACATCACATTTGTTTTTCTTTTTTTTTCCGTCAAAAGTACTAGCTTTTGCTGAACTTAATGCCAGTCTTTGAAAATGCGCTGTTTTACCCTGTTTTGTACATGAGATAAAATACAAACACATATATACATATTTTTAAAGTTGGGTTTTCACACCACATTCAAAAATTATTAAAATCTAATAAAGTTAGAAAATTATAAAAGCTATTATAATAATAAAATAAGAAATAAAAAAAAGAAAATTAAGAATTAGTAACATTACAATAAAATAAACAAAAATAGAAAATTACGGATGAGGAGGATGGTTCCAGTATGGGTCCCAAGCGTATCCATAGATGCTGTAAAATGCTTGGGCCGGGTCATATGTAGGATATGGTGGTCAGCTCTCTAAAGTCCAAGGAGCAAATTCGGGCATAACGGTAGGAATGTAGTCTCTACCTACGTGTGTACAATGACTTATGATTTGGCTTTGATGATACTGCCAATCTTGAAATGCTTTTTGTCTAGCCATTTCATACTCGTGTCGAGCCATAAAAATTTGCATTTCCGTCATTGGATTACCCCCTCCCGGTTGACCTTGCTGTTGATCTCTCTCAACCTGTGGATGCCTGCCATCATAACATGCTGCCGCGTTGTTTCGTTTCTTTAAGACCTTAGCACCATGATAAACACGCAAATCTATTCTATCGCGGGGTTCTGGTTCTTCCATTAATTTCCCCCCCCCCCCCCCCCCCCCGACTTCTATCCACACCGAGATATTCAACAATTAAAGTAATAAATATACCACCTCCTATTATGCTACCATGCCTCATACCCCTAACCATAGTCAATAAATAATAACCCACACAAAAAGGTATACTTACAGCGCTCTGTGGGTCTCGAATACACATGTGATAAAACAAATCCTGTTCATTTACCTTTTCCTTATTCTTACCTCGTTGTGTAATCGAATTGGCTAAAAACCTATGGATTACTCATAATTCAGCTATATCAATATCAAGATAAGAGTATAATCCCCCCTGGAATCGGCGATGGCTAGTCATCCTACTCCATACGTCATTCGTATCAAAATTCCCATCCACCCTCCTACCATAAACTATTAACCTCTGACAATCATAAGATGCTAGCTCCTCGGGCGTATATATACGTAAAGCCCGAGCCATATCTAGTAAAGACATATGGCGCATCTCCCCTCCTAATAAAAATCTAAGAAAACTACGATCGGTTAAAGTATCTACCCGATCATTTATTTCAATAGTACATAATAACTCTATACACCATTCTCTATACACAGGTCTACACATGTTGAATAAAATTACCCAATCACTAAAAGTAGAATTACCATACCTTTGAGTAAGTAATTCCCTGATTGGCTCGGCCAATTTCACTACCTCTAATGGTTCCCAATCTATAACTCTGGGTACCTCAACATTATTAGACACAAGGTTGTGTAGGTTCTTTTGATATTTTGGATAGTCTATCCAATATCTATCAAATCTCAAATTCGGATGTAAATCTGCCTCATGAATGTTTGAATATAAAACAATTGGGTGAGGCATATCTTGTCGGTATTGGTTATTAATTTCCTGTTGATCTGCATCTTCCGGAGGAGCATTGCGAGCCTGGGATGAAGATTCACCCCTTTCAGTCTGCAAAATAAACATAATTTTTGTGCATCCAAATATGCATTAGTTTTAGCAAAATCATAAATCTAAACAATTACAATGACATGTTTAATCCATATTAAACTCTATACACATTTTCAAAATATTAACAATTCTACACTTTTACAAATATACTTTTACAAAAATGTACACAAAGTTCCTTCACATTTATCTTTTAAAACATGTCAAAAACAATCATTATAACAATTAAATAAGTTCCTCATGGCATTCATATCAATTAAATCAAGTTCATGCAATTTTGGTTCAAAAAGTCCACTTTAATCTTCATAAATCATGTTTAGGATCAAAGTTTTGATCATTTAGCAACCTAAACATGTTACACTACTCAATTTAGCATAAACTAACAACAAAATTCGGCCATAACCTGTTTATATCAAAAAGCCCTAATTTTGCTCAAGAACACAAACCCTAGATTACTCAAAAATTGAAGTTCAAAGCTTCTAATCATGTTAAATAGCATCAATCTAGGTTATACAAGCATAATATACAAAAAATTTAAGCATTATTACACTAGAAAGCATCAAAATCGAATTATGTATGAAATTGTTCAAGAACACTAAAATTCGGATTAAATGGTGTTTAGGTGTAGAAATTTACCGATTTCCTTGTGTAATTCCTTGATAATAGTCTCCTCATTGCGATTTTATGAAAGATTTGATGAAAAATGATGAAAAATGGGGAATTTGTGATGATTTTTCGTGGGTTTTTCGGGTGAAAATATGTGTGTGTGTGTTTGGAACTGGTCTGTTCGACCAGATAACCCATTTGGGTTTTGTGACCTCCGCGAGTGCGGTAGTGGGTCCGTTTAAATCACCGCGAGTCGCGGTGGTCTGCTGTTTTTTTTTTATAAAAAAACCTTATACTATTTAAAACATAAATTAAATTTAAAATTTTGTTTTTCCTTTTATTTAGGACGAGGTTGTTTCGCAACGATGTCCTAGTCCGTCCCTCGACAAAATTTTAAAATTTCGTCATTTCAAAGCGTTGATTTAAAAGCAAAGATTTTTTTGGTTTTTTTTTAATGTTTTTGGCATACTTTAATTCAATAAGGTTAAAAATAATGATAATAAAAGTTCTCGTCTCTCCCTCGGTAAAGCAATTTCGGTTCAACGACCTAGTCTTCAACTCACGACGAATTTTAAAAATCATATTTTTAACTTAGCGAAATAAAGTAAATTTTTATTTTTAAATTCACACAAAACTTAAATTTAAAATGCATAAAATTAAAAATTCATATTAATAATTAAAAATTCACACCAAACATATATTATATTTTTGTTTTTATACATACAAACTTATATTAAAAATATTAAAATTTTCAAATATTTACAAACTTAAATATATTGATTTTAAAAAAAATTCACAATATTAATTTAATATTTATATATTAATTTTAAAAACATGGTAAAAATAAAATTAAAAATCTTTTTGGCTTTTATCCCACTTTAATCAATCAAATATTATCAAAAATATGCGCCCCTCTTTTCGGTAAAGTAATTTCGGTTCCATGACCTAATTTAACTCATGACAAATTTTTGAAATATTTTTGGTTGATTGATTAAAGATATTTATACCTTAAAAATAAACGTTAAATTTCGCAGTGATGTAATAAATTTTTGTATGATATCAATAATTTCGGTCGCAAGACCTAATTTTATCGAATACCAATTTAATACTTTATAGCGAACAATTTAGCGTTTATTATCAAAAGGTTAAAAATAAAAATAAAAATAAAAATGAAAACTGTACAAACTTACCTGTGAAAGAGATTTCTTAGTGATATGCTCTAGCCCACTCATAAGATAGTCGGACTAATTGGTTTTCCATAGCTACATAGGCGTAACCTCGAGCATTTATCGATTTTTCTTCTAAACATATGAACGGTCCGTCTCTGCATAAAGTAACAAATTCGGTGTTTGAATAGGTTTGATTATTTGAACATTACCTTCGTGTGACCATTTTCCGCATTTGTGACATCTTTCAAGGTGTCGTGCTCTTCTTTTCGCTGCGGATTTTGATTTTCCTTTACCAAATTGTAACTTATTATTTTCGCATCTGGATTCTTTTCTTACTTCGTCCAATTTTCCTCTGATTAATGATACTATTTCACTTGGAAGGGTGTCATTATTCCGTTTAGTAATCAAAGCGTGTAGCATTAGACCATGGTTTAATTCACAGGAAGTCTTCATTTCGTAAAACCTAAAAAAAATAAAAATTTAGAATGGGGGGAGAAGACTAGTTCTTTAGGGTCTGCTAGGGAAAGACCATTCAGGTTCCATTTTCGAGAACTACACGAAAACAAAAAATCTAACTCTAACAGAAATACATATTATCCTTAAAAGACTTGATTCTCCCCACACTTAGTTAGCTGTGGTGTTGAAATTGTGATTAACTTCGTTGTCAACTTCCATCGGACTATCTATGTAATGTTTAACTCTGTGACCATTAACCTTAAATTCAATCTCATTTGAATTTATCAATTCTACTGTTCCGTACGGGAAAAATCTTTTGACTATAAATGGTCCATACCATCTTGATTTCAATTTTCCAGGAAATAGCTTGAACCGTGAATTGAAAAGAAGAACTTTGTCTCCTTCCTTAAATTCTTTTGAACTTCTGATTCTTTTATCATGCCATTTCTTCATTCTTTCCTTATAGATTAGCGAATTTTTGTATGCTTCTTGTCTTAATTCTTCTAATTCGTTTAGTTGACTTAATCGTAGATGTCCAGCTTCATGTAAATCAAGATTACATGTCTTCAAAGCCCAAAAATGCTTTGTGTTCAATTTCTACTGGAAGATGACATGCTTTTCCGTAAACGAGTTTAAAAGGTGTGGTTCCAATTGGAGTTTTGTAGGCTGTTCTAAAAGCCCAGAGTGCATCCTCCAATTTAATGGACCATTACTTCGGATTTGATCCTACGGTTTTCTCTAGAATACATTTTAAAGCTCGGTTGGTATTTTCAACTTGTCCACTTGTTTGTGGATGATAAGCAGTGGAGATTTTATGAGTTACTCCATATCTTTTGAGAACTTTCTCAAGTTGATTATTACAGAAATGAGTACTCCGATCACTTATTAAAGCTTTCGGTGTTCCAAACCTTGCAAAAAGACGTTTTAAAAAGTTGACTACAACTCGTGCATCGTTAGTTGGGAGAGCTTGTGCTACCACCCATTTAGATACATAATCAATGGCTACGAGAATATAGAGATTATTATGAGATTTTGGAAATGGACCCATAAAGTCAATACCCCAAATGTCAAATACTTCACATACTTGAATGACATTTTGTGGCATTTCATCACGTTGACTTATTTTTCCGGCCCTTTGACAAGCATCACAGGATTTGCAAAGAAGGTGTGCGTCTTTGTAAATTGTAGGCCAATAGAATCCAGCATCGTAAACTTTTCTTGCTGTTAGTTGAGGCCCATAATGCCCTCCTGTTGGTCCTGTGTGACAATGGTTTAAGATTTTACTAGCTTCATCTTCGAATACACATCGGCGTATTATTCCATCTGGACAACTTTTAAACAAATGTGGATCTTCCCAGAAATAGTGTTTTATATCACTAAAGAATTTCTTTCGTTTTTGGTACGACAATCCTTTTTTAAGGAATCCACATACTAAATAGTTTGCATAGTCTTCAAACCATGGAATTTCATTATAATCTATCTTCAATAGATATTCATCAGGAAAGTTGTCTTGTATGGCCGATTCATTTAGAACTTCTAATTCGGGATTTCAAGACGAGAAAGATGATCAGCGGCGAGATTTTCTGCTCCCTTTTTATCTCGGATTTCAATATCAAACTCTTGTAAGAGTAAGATCCAACGGATTAATCGTGGTTTAGCATCTTGTTTTGAAAATAGGTATCTAAGAGCAGAATGGTCGGTATAGACCACCGTTTTAGCTAGAACGAGATATGAACGAAATTTGTCAAAAGCAAAGACAATAGCAAGGAGTTCTTTTTCAGTAGTTGTGTAATTTATTTGTGCTCCTTGTAATGTCTTACTAGCATAATATATAGGTTGAAATCGTTTTTCAATCCTTTGTCCTAAAACGGCTCCCATTGCAAAATCACTTGCATCGCACATAAGTTCAAATGGTAGATTCCAATTTATAGTTATCATAATCGGCGCATTAGTGAGTTTTTCTATAAGAATATTAAAAGATTTGATACATTCATCTAAAAAGATGAATGGAGCATCCTTTTCTAGGAGTTTATTCATAGGAGTGGCAATTTTAGAAAAATCTTTTATGAAACGTCGGTAAAAACCGGCATGCCCTAGAAAACTCCTAACTCCTCTAACATTGGTGGGATGTGGAAATTTAGCAATTACATCTACTTTAGCTCTATCCACTTCAATTCCTTCCTTTGAAATTTTATGTCCAAGAACGATGCCTTCTTTAACCATGAAATGGCATTTCTCCCAATTAAGTACTAGATTTGATTGTTCGCATTTAATAAGCATTCGTTCAAGATTAACTAGACATGATTCAAATGTATCACCGAAGATTGAAAATTCATCCATGAAAACTGAAATGTCCCGTTCTTATTGATTAAAAACGTTCCATATTAATTGATTTCGTTGCGAGGTTTTGACCTCTATATGAGACGTTTTTCAAAGACTGCATTCATTTTTAAAACAAACCATAACCTTTATTTCATCAATAAAGGTTTAAAAAGCTTTACGTAGATTATCAAATAATGATAATCTAAAATATCATGTTTACACATGACCATTACATAATGGTTTACAATACAAATATGTTACAACAAAATAAGTTTCTTGAATGCAGTTTTTACACAATATCATACAAGCATGGACTCCAAATCTCGTCCTTATTTAAGTATGCGACAGCGGAAGCTCTTAATAATCACCTGAGAATAAACATGCTTAAAACGTCAACAAAAATGTTGGTGAGTTATAGGTTTAACCTATATATATCAAATCATAACAATAGACCACAAGATTTCATATTTCAATACACATCCCATACATAGAGATAAAAATCATTCATATGGTGAACACCTGGTAACCGACATTAACAAGATGCATATATAAGAATATCCCCATCATTCCGGGACACCCTTCGGATATGATATAAATTTCGAAGTACTAAAGCATCCGGTACTTTGGATGGGGTTTGTTAGGCCCAATAGATCTATCTTTAGGATTCGCGTCAATTAGGGTGTATGTTCCCTAATTCTTAGATTACCAGACTTAATAAAAAGGGGCATATTCGATTTCGATAATTCAACCATAGAATGTAGTTTCACGTACTTGTGTCTATTTTGTAAATCATTTATAAAACCTGCATGTATTCTCATCCCAAAAATATTAGATTTTAAAAGTGGGACTATAACTCACTTTCACAGATTTTTACTTCGTCGGGAAGTAAGACTTGGCCACTGGTTGATTCACGAACCTATAACAATATATACATATATATCAAAGTATGTTCAAAATATATTTACAACACTTTTAATATATTTTGATGTTTTAAGTTTATTAAGTCAGCTGTCCTCGTTAGTAACCTACAACTAGTTGTCCACAGTTAGATGTACATAAATAAATCGATAAATATTATCTTGAATCAATTCACGACCCAGTGTATACGTATCTCAGTATTGATCACAACTCAAACTATATATATTTTGAAATCAACCTCAACCCTGTATAGCTAACTCCAACATTCAAATATAGAGTGTCTATGGTTGTTCCAAAATATATATAGATGTGTCGACATGATAGGTCGAAACATTGTATACGTGTCTATGGTATCTCAAGATTTCATAATATACAATACAAGTTGATTAAGTTATGGTTGGAATAGATTTGTTACAAATTTTCACGTAGCTAAAATGAGAAAAATTATCCAATCTTGTTTTACCCATAACTTCTTCATTTTAAATCCGTTTTGAGTGAATCAAATTTCTATGGTTTCATATTGAACTCTATTTTATGAATATAATCAGAAAAAGTATAGGTTTATAGTCGGAAAAATAAGTTACAAGTCATTTTTGTAAAGGTAGTCATTTCAGTCGAAAGAACGACGTCTAGATGACCATTTTAGAAAACATACTTCCACTTTGAGTTTAACCATAATTTTTGGATATAGTTTCATGTTCATAATAAAAATCATTTTCTCAGAATAACAACTTTTAAATCAAAGTTTATCATAGTTTCTAATTAACTAACCCAAAACAGCCCGCGGTGTTACTACGACGGCGTAAATCCGATTTTACGGTGTTTTTCGTGTCTCCAGGTTTTAAATCATTAAGTTAGCATATAATATAGATATAGAACATGTGTTTAGTTGATTTTAAAAGTCAAGTTAGAAGGATTAACTTTTGTTTGCGAACAAGTTTAGAATTAACTAAACTATGTTCTAGTGATTACAAGTTTAAACCTTCGAATAAGATAGCTTTATATGTATGAATTGAATGATGTTATGAACATCATTACTACCTTAAGTTCCTTGGATAAACCTACTGGAAAAGTGAAAAATGGATCTAGCTTCAACGGATCCTTGGATGGCTCGAAGTTCTTGAAGCAGAATCATGACACGAAAACAAGTTCAAGTAAGATCATCACTTGAAATAAGATTGTTATAGTTATAGAAATTGAACCAAAGTTTGAATATGATTATTACCTTGTATTAGAATGATAACCTACTGTAAGAAACAAAGATTTCTTGAGGTTGGATGATCACCTTACAAGATTGGAAGTGAGCTAGCAAACTTGAAAGTATTCTTGATTTTATGTAACTAGAACTTGTAGAATATATGAAGAACACTTAGAACTTGAAGATAGAACTTGAGAGAGATCAATTAGATGAAGAAAATTGAAGAATGAAAGTGTTTGTAGGTGTTTTTGGTCATTGGTGTATGGATTAGATATAAAGGATATGTAATTTTGTTTTCATGTAAATAAGTCATGAATGATTACTCATATTTTTGTAATTTTATGAGATATTTCATGCTAGTTGCCAAATGATGGTTCCCACATGTGTTAGGTGACTCACATGGGCTGCTAAGAGCTGATCATTGGAGTGTATATATGTAATGACCCGGAAATTTCCGACCAAATTTAAACCTTAATCTCTATATGTTTCCGACACGATAAGCAAAATCTGTAATATTGAGTCTCGAAAACCTTTAAATCTATATTTATGAAATCCGATACCCTTGACCATGCCTGACGATTCGCGAACAATTATTTGAAAATATATAAATATATACGTAGATATATATGATTAGGTATATAAATAATACTTGAAAATATATAAATTTATATTAAATCTATTTGTTTAAAAATATATTATATATTTGTGCTAGTAATTAAACTTGTTTTTTTTTTAAACTGTTAATATATAAAAAGAAAACCTAAACAATAATTGATGACGGCTTAACTGGTTTTTAATTCCCACGTTTATTAATTTAAGAATATTAATATGGGATATTTCCTTTTCACATGTTTCAATTAATATCTTCCGTGATTTGAGCGTAATTTGAGGATTAACATGAGAGTTACTGTTGTTGTCTCATTCACAAATAAAACCCCTTATAAATAAACATATAATTACATATACATGTACTGAGAGATTTAAAAACACCCATCATCTTGCTAAATAACTAATGAATCATCCCAACCCCCATCAAACCAACATCTTTGCTCTTCCCTTCTACAATAATTTGTCACCATCTTCGATTGCAAGTTTTCTGCCCGTTTGTTGTTTGAACTTCAAGAGTCATTTGTGATAGTAAGCCGAGACCAAGATCACCAACTCGAACCCGAACACCACCTTAGTGGTTTGTTTCTCTTCGGCCAACAACAAACATCATCCAAAGGTCACAGTTTTTGTTGTCGATCATCACCACTATCATCCTAACAATCACCACCGTTATCAAGATTCCACCTCTATCTCTCTTTCCCTCTCTTATTTGTGATCACCAAGAACTATCATTCGTAAACCACCACGAACAAACACCACCTGCTACTATCAACTTGTTTCCACTTTTGTTTGTTCGAAAATCACCACAAAACCGCCAGCTCACAACCCTCATCAACCATCAGACTGCTAACCGCTATTTGTGCTGCTATATATATATATATATATCAACCACTTCCTTCACTATAGCAATCATCAACACCTCTTTTCTGTTTCTGTTTTGAATTAACAACCAACACCACCAGAATCACCGAAGGACTACTAATGATCACATGTCTGATGCTCGACAGTTTCCGTTTCTGTTTCTGCTTCAGCTTCGCAACCTTTAACCTCCGAACCACTTTCATTTTCAAACAACCACAACTCATCAACCCGACAAACCTGCTGTTGTTCCAGGGTGATAACCCACCCAAATCGCTATTTTTCTTACAAGCACCATAATCATCTTGAAACCCACTTGTTTTAAGCTTATTATTATTACTTTGCTGTAACATCGTGAATTCAAACCCACCATCACCACAACCTTTACCATCGAACACAGCAAACACCACCACAAACCATCATCCCTGCAACTACATACGTTTTCTTTTTGTTTCTATTCCAAGGTTGGTGGTTATATTAAAAACGCTAAGAATGATGAAGATAAAGAAATGTTACAACTTTTGTCTAGTTCGATTAAACTAAATTATCATCATCGAAAGTTTTATTTATGTTCTCCATGTGATGAAGAAAAAGGATGCTGAGCTAATAGAATTCGTGGACCTCCTGTCCCTTTTGTTTTATTTGTGTTGGCCGACGTTTCATAGAATTGGTGGAGGAAATCCTTTCTTTATTTGAGGGGCCAACATATTAGACTTTTAGGATTTGAAATAAAGATGATGACAAGGTCGATTATAGTGCTGATATGGTGTCAAGATTATAATAAAGAGTGATGATTATGATACGTAATATTGATACACGATGAATGAAATTTTATGGGATTACACCCTAAAACCGAACCCCACTTGTGCAACTTGTATAGTTGTTGGCCAATCTCACTAGATAAATCGAAATAGAGTAAATACTGGACCACATGTTCTATTTTTTTTAAAACACTCGAACTGCTTTTCATCTTATCGCCATATCAAAAATTGTCGTTGAGCCGGTTCTTTCTGCCGAAATTTTTGAGACAACCATAACAGCCCATGAATCATCTTGATTGGATTATACTTGTGGACTTACAACTTGGGTTGAGTGTTGGGCTTGGCATTTGGGCTTCTTGAACTAACGATTTAAAACAATTAAAAATGGGGTTTAATCGACAACGAATGGGCGGTTCACTGGCTGGGAAGTGAGCGGGAGGTCACGGGTTCGAGTCTGGTTTGGAGCTTTTCTTTTTAGAAACCCTTTTAAAGGTAGTCTTTATTTTTAAAACTTACTATTATCACTACTATTATTATTATTAGTATTATTATTATTAAAGTTATTATTATCATTATTAATTTTGTAGTTATTATTATTAGTATTCACTATTATTAAAATTAACATTTTTATTAAAGAGTATTATTTGTATTAAAGTTATCATTTTATCATTTATACTAAAAGTATCATTTTTTTTTTTCAATTCTATTATCATTATTATTATTTATATAATTACTAATATTTTTTTAGTATTACTATAACAAACAAACGATATATATATATATATATATATATATATATATATATATATATATATATATATATATATATATATATATATATACAAAAATATATTTACTACATATAACATAACAAAATTAATATTTATTTTAAATATATAAAATAAATATTTGAAAATATAGGTTATTGATATAAAAATGATATAACTTATAAATCATTATATATATAGTTGTTCGATTACCATTATATGTGTTAATATATATATATATACAAATGATATAGGTTCGTGAATCCGAGGCCAACCTTATACGTGTTCAATGATGTTATATGTATTTTTACTACAAAATACATTAGGTGAGTATATAGTCCCCTTTTAAACTTTAAATATTTTTGGGCTGAGAATACATGCGCTATTTTTATAAATGATTTACGTTATGGACACAAGTGACTAAAATTACGTTCTACATGGGTTTGAATCAAAAATCCCCTAGCTTGGTAACTTTAACTATTGGTTTATGAACTGGTAGGCGCGAATCCTAAAGATAGATCTATCGGGTTTTACACCCCCACCCAGATGTTGTTCTAGTCACTACTAAACTAGAAGAACGGGTGTTTAGTACTTCGAGGTTAATGGAACGCACTTGATTCGGTGCACATATTATTATAACTTAGGGGTACACACTCTTGTTAAGGCTAGTTACCGGGTGCCCACTGCTTGGAATGCTTTTCATACACTTGCGAGTGTATTATATTTTTATATCTGAAATCTTGTGGTCCATTGTTATAATGCTGCTAGCATCAAACCTATATATCTCACCAACTTTATGTTGACATTTTAAAGCATGTTATTCTCAGGTACGAATAAAGTCTTCCGCTGTGCATTTGCTCGTGTTAAGAACATTACTTGGAGTCGATAATCGCAATGGAACCAGATGTTGTTGATTTCGTCCAGGGGGATAAGGACGGGTCACTACAGTTGGTATCAGAGCGTTGGTCTTAGCGAACCAGGTCTCCCATTAGTGTGTCTAACTGATAGTTGTTAGGATACATTAGTGAGTCTGGACTTCGACCGTGTCTATATGTCAAAAGTTTTGCTTATCATATTTAGTCGGAAATCATCTGCTTATCATCCTTAGGAATTGCCTGCTTAGTATTCTTAAGTCTAGACACGTCTTACTGCATTTAGTGCATCGATAGTGTATAGACAAAATTTGTATCCTAGCGTATCTGTTGCTATAGACATTGCCTGACGAATTTCAAAGATTCTCCGCAAATCACGGGATTTTGAGTATTATAAATACATATGTAAGTTATGTATTGAAGAATATCAAACCCAACTTCTATAATTTATCCCAAACAAAAAAATTCATTCCCCGACTATACAAGATGAACTCCGCGTCCAGTTTGAATTCCTCCGACTCCGACAGCTACGCTGATATGGATTTTCATTCGGGCTCCGAAGGCAGCGTCACTGGAATGGATCAACCAATTTCCCATCATCTATTCTGGATGAATTGGGGGTGGGTTCGTAGTGTACTAAATTATTGGAGACAAGAAGAAGGTGATCCCTTTCACCCACCGAATTGCCCTATTGACGACGAACCTGAAGCACTTACCGGCGAACCTGTTCGAGAAACCATTTTCTCTCTCATTTCTCGAGTATCTCGTCACGATTATATCCTATCCCATATTTCGGATCTTGTTCACTCGCTCACCCCAACCGCCAATCATCCCGGTGTACTAACAGAAATTAATGAAATTCGCGCTCGTGTGACGGCTTTGGAGAACACGGTGCGAAGGTTACAAACATCAGCAGCAGCACCAGCAGCATAATCTGTATTATCACCATCAACGTCGACAGTACCCTTATCACCCCCAACCACAACCACGTCGTAAACCTCAATATCACAATCTGTACCTCGGATAACAACATCACACGCCTCAATAACCCCATCGGTACTTAGAGTATGATCTTCGTTCTACATATCGTTCTACATCGATTATCTTCGCTTTACATATTGTTTTACCTCATTTATCTTCGGTCGACATGACGATTATGTCATCCCTAATGTTTTAGAGATCATGTAATCAAGTGCTAATTATAAATCAAATGAGTATAAAATCTTATTGACTCATTAAATCCATAATGACATCTGAAGAAAATATATATGCAAGTATATTTTCATAAAGATCGTAATTAAAAATTCTTTCGTACAAACTATTAATGATGAAAATATTTTAACGGGTGGGTAGTACCCAAGGAATATTTAAAATTCACATTAACCAGTTACACTGTACATTCTTCCCAATCTGATTCAACGGTCATTTACTATCCTACTTACAATCACCGATATACGTATCCGTTCATTTCAGAATAACCATTTCCATTCAAATTTCATATTTGGATTTTTACCTATCCGAATCCAACAAGTGGCATAAAGAAGAAACATTGGACAAATTAAAAATTGTTAGAAACACACGAATTAACTAATTAAAAATCTGTTAAGGATTCCACGCTAACTGTTCCGGCTAACTGTTCCCAGCTAACTGATTAACATTTAATTTATCACAATTTACATTCTCGCAATTTTATTTATCGTCATTTAAATTCTGTTATTTACTTTTACGCACTTTAAACGGGACACGTATGCAAGGTTTCGACTTATCATATCGACCCATCTATATATATATTTTGGAACAACCATAGACACTCTATATGTGAAGGTGGGAGTTGGCTATACAGGGTTGGAGTTGATTCCAAAATATATATATACTTTGAGTTGTGATCGACACCGAGACCGGTACATGGGTCACGATACGTATTAATTATGTATATTAAATTATAGATGAATATATTGAACTGTTGAACTATTGGACAATCGCACTATTAGACTGCCAACTTTGGGACAATTAAAATGAATTAAAATGTTGATTATAACATATGAAATTAAACAATTCTTCAAGTTTGCCACTTGATTCTATCCTAAAACCTCATTTGTACATTGACAATTACAATCCGCATTCAAATCTTTTCATAATTTTTGAAAACACCTCGATCGAAAAGTTGAACTCGCCGCACCTCGTCTACAGAAGAAAGATTTATGCATACAGTTATATATCTGAAAAACTCTTGAACCTAAATTCTTAGTTTAACACGTACCCGTGTTGAATCCTTTACCATTCATTAGCAAAAACAACCTTATGATTCCTTTTCAAAGTCGCCAATTTTGTCACAGCTCCAGCAAGTTAACCTCGATTCTCAGCAAGACTAGTCTTATTATAACCTCGACATATACGTTATCCTTTGGCCATCGTTACCAGGGAATCTTTCATATTCCGCGACATCATCAACAGATGTACCAGCAGCTCGTTATCTCTTTGGCGGAACCCGCAATCAGTATTTTGAAAATTCGCAGAACCTCTCCAGTTATACTTATAACATCTACCCCTAAGAATTTCATATTTCGAATGTGAAGTTTCTGAAAAATACCCTGAACTATGAAGTAGTTCTTGAAATGCTGATGAAGCAGCAAAAACTGTAAATGAATTTAGTAGTCAAAAGTTGACGATAAAGTATAATGTATTGATAAAGCTCAGAAAAGAAGCGGTTTGGAACTGGAAAACGGATTGAGCAAAGTATGAAGGAAGGTATGGATAAATCACAAGAACTGAATCTGCTTTCAAAGAATCAAAATGATTCAGATCCTGCTGAAATCGTTAGTAAGAACCTTAATCCTTATCCTAAACCTTTCCAGATGATATTCTTCATCATCATCTTATCTTAGATATTATAAGATATCTTCATATCTTTCGTTATACATATTCTTCATATTTCTGGAGATATTTTCACAACTATTCCTATCTGCGATTATGTATCTCTCAGTAATATCTACGTTATAAAATAAAAGAAACTGTGTTAGTTTCTAAATTTTGAAAACCTTCAAAATTAAAAATATGAGTGTTTTGAAGTAGTGTTGGGAACTGATGCATGAATTATTATAATATAATGAAACTTGATCAACTTCATTATATTACAGTAAGTCATGTTAAGTTTCTAATGGAATGTGATGATTCTCAGTACCGTCATCATGTGCCATGTTACACAGCTCTTACATTCTATCCAATTCCGAAACGTATTAAGAACAAATCATCTTGATAGTTCTATTTTCCTGGATATTCTGGTAATTTGACAAATCAAAATCGTGCTATTACCATTCCTTTCTGAAAACATTAGCCATGTTCATTCCAAATCTTATACCTACGAATTTCGAACCATTGCTCGCTTGGCTTGAGGACGGGAAGAGAAATGAAAGAATAAAGCTCCAAAATAGAAACTAGAGTATAAATCGCAGCAAATAGGAGAAAGAGTAGAAGATGTGGAATATGGAAATAAGGGAACGAAGGGAGTAGTTTTATAAGTGATATATTCGACAAAGAAATCACAACAGATTTGCCGCATTAAATCAAAGGAGATCCTGTTTCCTAAATCGCCGAAGAACCAAATCTTATTACGAAAGATTTTCTTTAAATTCCGCGAATTCCGGAAATCAATCATAACTACGTCATCGGTTAAAACTAATATATTTTATTCATCTCACTCTTTTGCGATAGCTTCATTTATATTCTTCACGTAATCGAATCGTTTCATCTATATTACTCAATGTTGATAAAACTCTAGTTACCAACTTCATATTCGGCATGAAAACATTCTTATTGTTAACCATGACGACCTCTATCAAATTTCGGGGACGAAATTTCTTTAACGGGTGGGTACTGTAACGACCCGGAAATTTCCGACCAAATTTAAACCTTAATCTCTATATGTTTCCGACACGATAAGCAAAATCTGTAATATTGAGTCTCGAAAACCTTTAAATCTATATTTATGAAATCCGATACCCTTGACCATGCCTGACGATTCGCGAACAATTATTTGAAAATAGATAAATATATACGTAGATATATATGATTAGGTATATAAATAATACTTGAAAATATATAAATTTATATTAAATCTATTTGTTTAAAATATATTATATATTTGTGCTAGTAATTAAACTTGTTTTTTTTTTTTAACTGTTAATATATAAAAAGAAAACCTAAACAATAATTGATGACGGCTTAACTGGTTTTTAATTCCCACGTTTATTAATTTAAGAATATTAATATGGGATATTTCCTTTTCACATGTTTCAATTAATATCTTCCGTGATTTGAGCGTAATTTGAGGATTAACATGAGAGTTACTGTTGTTGTCTCATTCACAAATAAAACCCCTTATAAATAAACATATAATTACATATACATGTACTGAGAGATTTAAAAACACCCATCATCTTGCTAAATAACTAATGAATCATCCCAACCCCCATCAAACCAACATCTTTGCTCTTCCCTTCTACAATAATTTGTCACCATCTTCGATTGCAAGTTTTCTGCCCTTTTGTTGTTTGAACTTCAAGAGTCATTTGTGATAGTAAGCCGAGACCAAGATCACCAACTCGAACCCGAACACCACCTTAGTGGTTTGTTTCTCTTCGGCCAACAACAAACATCATCCAAAGGTCACAGTTTTTGTTGTCGATCATCACCACTATCATCCTAACAATCACCACCGTTATCAAGATTCCACCTCTATCTCTCTTTCCCTCTCTTATTTGTGATCACCAAGAACTATCATCCGTAAACCACCACGAACAAACACCACCTGCTACTATCAACTTGTTTCCACTTTTGTTTGTTCGAAAATCACCACAAAACCGCCAGCTCACAACCCTCATCAACCATCAGACTGCTAACCGCTATTTGTGCTGCTATATATATATATATATCAACCACTTCCTTCACTATAGCAATCATCAACACCTCTTTTCTGTTTCTTTTTCGAATTAACAACCAACACCACCAGAATCACCGAAGGACTACTAATGATCACATGTCTGATGCTCGACAGTTTCCGTTTCTGTTTCTGCTTCAGCTTCGCAACCTTTAACCTCCGAACCACTTTCATTTTCAAACAACCACAACTCATCAACCCGACAAACCTGCTGTTGTTCCAGGGTGATAACCCACCCAAATCGCTATTTTTCTTACAAGCACCATAGTCATCTTGAAACCCACTTGTTTTAAGCTTATTATTATTACTTTGCTGTAACATCGTGAATTCAAACCCACCATCACCACAACCTTTACCATCGAACACAGCAAACACCACCACAAACCATCATCCCTGCAACTACATACGTTTTCTTTTTGTTTCTATTCCAAGGTTGGTGGTTATATTAAAAACGCTAAGAATGATGAAGATAAAGAAATGTTACAACTTTTGTCTAGTTCGATTAAACTAAATTATCATCATCGAAAGTTTTATTTATGTTCTCCATGTGATGAAGAAAAAGGATGCTGAGCTAATAGAATTCGTGGACCTCCTGTCCCTTTTGTTTTATTTGTGCTGGCCGACGTTTCATAGAATTGGTGGAGGAAATCCTTTCTTTATTTGAGGGGCCAACATATTAGACTTTTAGGATTTGAAATAAAGATGATGACAAGGTCGATTATAGTGCTGATATGGTGTCAAGATTATAATAAAGAGTGATGATTATGATACGTAATATTGATACACGATGAATGAAATTTTATGGGATTACACCCTAAAACCGAACCCCACTTGTGCAACTTGTATAGTTGTTGGCCAATCTCACTAGATAAATCGAAATAGAGTAAATACTGGACCACATGTTCTATTTTTTTTAAAACACTCGAACTGCTTTTCATCTTATCGCCATATCAAAAATTGTCGTTGAGCCGGTTCTTTCTGCCGAAATTTTTGAGACAACCATAACAGCCCATGAATCATCTTGATTGGATTATACTTGTGGACTTACAACTTGGGTTGAGTGTTGGGCTTGGCATTTGGGCTTCTTGAACTAACGATTTAAAACAATTAAAAATGGGGTTTAATCGACAACGAATGGGCGGTTCACTGGCTGGGAAGTGAGCGGGAGGTCACGGGTTCGAGTCTGGTTTGGAGCTTTTCTTTTTAGAAACCCTTTTAAAGGTAGTCTTTATTTTTAAAACTTATTATTATCACTACTATTATTATTATTAGTATTATTATTATTAAAGTTATTATTATCATTATTAATTTTGTAGTTATTATTATTAGTATTCACTATTATTAAAATTAACATTTTTATTAAAGAGTATTATTTGTATTAAAGTTATCATTTTATCATTTATACTAAAAGTATCATTTTTTTTTTTCAATTCTATTATCATTATTATTATTTATATAATTACTAATATTTTTTTAGTATTACTATAACAAACAAACGATATATATATATATATATATATATATATATATATATATATATATATATATATATATATATATATATATATATATATATATATATATATATATATATATAGATATACAAAAACATATTTACTACATATAACATAACAAAATTAATATTTATTTTAAATATATAAAATAAATATTTGAAAATATAGGTTATTGATATAAAAATGATATAACTTATAAATCATTATATATATAGTTGTTCGATTACCATTATATGTGTTAATATATATATATACAAATGATATAGGTTCGTGAATCCGAGGCCAACCTTATACGTGTTCAATGATGTTATATGTATTTTTACTACAAAATACATTAGGTGAGTATATAGTCCCCTTTTAAACTTTAAATATTTTTGGGCTGAGAATACATGCGCTATTTTTATAAATGATTTACGTTATGGACACAAGTGACTAAAATTACGTTCTACATGGGTTTGAATCAAAAATCCCCTAGCTTGGTAACTTTAACTATTGGTTTATGAACTGGTAGGCGCGAATCCTAAAGATAGATCTATCAGGTTTTACACCCCCACCCAGATGTTGTTCTAGTCACTACTAAACTAGAAGAATGGGTGTTTAGTACTTCGAGGTTAATGGAACGCACTTGATTCGGTGCACATATTATTATAACTTAGGGGTACACACTCTTGTTAAGGCTAGTTACCGGGTGCCCACTGCTTGGAATGCTTTTCATACACTTGCGAGTGTATTATATTTTTATATCTGAAATCTTGTGGTCCATTGTTATAACGCTGCTAGCATCAAACCTATATATCTCACCAACTTTATGTTGACATTTTAAAGCATGTTATTCTCAGGTACGAATAAAGTCTTCCGCTGTGCATTTGCTCGTGTTAAGAACATTACTTGGAGTCGATAATCGCAATGGAACCAGATGTTGTTGATTTCGTCCAGGGGGATAAGGACGGGTCACTACAATATACCAATAGTACATACATCTAAAAGCTGTGTATTGTACGAGTACGAATACGGGTGCATACGAGTAGAATTGTTGATGAAACTGAACGAGGATGTAATTGTAAGCATTTTTGTTAAGTAGAAGTATTTTGATAAGTGTATTGAAGTCTTTCAAAAGTGTATAAATACATATTAAAACACTACATGTATATACATTTTAACTGAGTCGTTAAGTCATCGTTAGTCGTTACATGTAAGTGTTATTTTGAAACCTTTAGGTTAACGATCTTGTTAAATGTTGTTAACCCAATGTTTATAATATCAAATGAGATTTTAAATTATTATATTATCATGATATTATCATGTATGAATATCTATAAATATGATATATATACATTAAATGTATTTACAACGATAATCGTTACATATATGTCTCGTTTAAAAATCATTAAGTTAGTAGTCTTGTTTTTACATATGTAGTTCATTGTTAATATACTTAATGATATGTTTACTTATCATAGTATCATGTTAACTATATATATATCCATATATATGTCATCATATAGTTTTTACAAGTTTTAACGTTCGTGAATCACCAGTCAACTTGGGTGGTCAATTGTCTATATGAAACATATTTCAATTAATCAAGTCTTAACAAGTTTGATTGCTTAACATGTTGGAAACATTTAATCATGTAAATATCAATCTCAATTAATATATATAAACATGGAAAAGTTCGGGTCACTACAGTACCTACCCGTTAAATAAATTTCGTCCCGAAATTTTAAGCTGTTGAAGGTGTTGACGAATCTTCTGGAAATAGATGCGGGTATTTCTTCTTCATCTGATCTTCACGCTCCCAAGTGAACTCGGGTCCTCTACGAGCATTCCATCGAACCTTAACAATTGGTAACAAATTTTGCTTAAGTCTTTTAACCTCACGATCCATTATTTCGACGGGTTCTTCGATGAATTGAAGTTTTTCGTTGATTTGGATTTCATCTAACGGAATAGTGAGATCTTCTTTAGCAAAACATTTCTTCAAATTCGAGACATGGCAAGTGTTATGTACAGCCGCGAGTTGTTGAGGTAACTCAAGTCGGTAAGCTACTGGTCCGACACGATCAATAATCTTAAATGGTCCAATATACCTTGGATTTAATTTCCCTCGTTTACCAAATCGAACAACGCCTTTCCAAGGTGCAACTTTAAGCATGACCATCTCTCCAATTTCAAATTCTATATCTTTTCTTTTAATGTCAGCGTAGCTCTTTTGTCGACTTTGGGCGGTTTTCAACCGTTGTTGAATTTGGATGATCTTCTCGGTAGTTTCTTGTATAATCTCCGGACCCGTAATCTGTCTATCCCCCACTTCACTCCAACAAATCGGAGACCTGCACTTTCTACCATAAAGTGCTTCAAACGACGCCATCTCAATGCTTGAATGGTAGCTGTTGTTGTAGGAAAATTCTGCTAACGGTAGATGTCGATCACAACTGTTTCCGAAATCAATAACACATGCTCGTAGCATGTCTTCAAGCGTTTGTATCATCCTTTCGCTCTGCCCATCAGTTTGTGGATGATAGGCAGTACTCATGTCTAGACGAGTTCCTAATGCTTGCTGTAATGTCTGCCAGAATCTTGAAATAAATCTGCCATCCCTATCAGAGATAATAGAGATTGGTATTCCATGTCTGGAGACAATTTCCTTCAAATACAGTCGTGCTAACTTCTCCATCTTGTCATCTTCTCTTATTGGTAGGAAGTGTGCTGATTTGGTGAGACGATCAACTATTACCCAAATAGTATCAAAACCACTTGCAGTCCTTGGCAATTTAGTGATGAAATCCATGGTAATGTTTTCCCATTTCCATTCCGGGATTTCGGGTTGTTGAAGTAGACCTGATGGTTTCTGATGCTCAGCTTTGACCTTAGAACACGTCAAACATTCTCCTACGTATTTAGCAACTTCGGCTTTCATACCCGGCCACCAAAAATGTTTCTTGAGATCCTTGTACATCTTCCCCGTTCCAGGATGTATTGAGTATCTGGTTTTATGAGCTTCTCTAAGCACCATTTCTCTCATATCTCCAAATTTTGGTACCCAAATCCTTTCAGCCCTATACCGGGTTCCGTCTTCCTGAATATTAAGATGCTTCTCCGATCCTTTGGGTATTTCATCCTTTAAATTTCCCTCTTTTAAAACTCCTTGTTGCGCCTCCTTTATTTGAGTAGTAAGGTTATTATGAATCATTATATTCATAGATTTTACTCGAATGGGTTCTCTGTCCTTCCTGCTCAAGGCATCGGCTACCACATTTGCCTTCCTCGGGTGGTAACGAATCTCAAAGTCGTAATCATTCAACAATTCAATCCACCTACGCTGCCTCATATTCAGTTATTTCTGATTAAATATGTGTTGAAGACTTTTGTGGTCGGTATATATAATACTTTTGACCCCATATAAGTAGTGCCTCCAAGTCTTTAATGCAAAAACAACCGCGCCTAATTCCAAATCATGTGTCGTATAATTTTGTTCGTGAATCTTCAATTGTCTAGACGCATAAGCAATCACCTTCGTTCGTTGCATTAATACACAACCGAGACCTTGCTTTGATGCGTCACAATAAATCACAAAATCATCATTCCCTTCAGGCAATGACAATATAGGTGCCGTAGTTAGCTTTTTCTTCAATAACTGAAACGCTTTCTCTTGTTCATCATTCCATTCAAATTTCTTCCCTGTATGCGTTAATGCAGTCAAGGGTTTTGCTATTCTGGAAAAGTCTTGGATGAACCTTCTGTAGTAACCAGCTAGTCCTAAAAACTGGCGTATGTGTTTCGGAGTTTTCGGGGTTTCCCACTTTTCAACAGTTTCTATCTTTGCCGGATCCACCTTAATACCTTCTTTGTTCACTATGTGACCGAGGAATTGAACTTCTTCCAACCAAAATGCACACTTTGAAAACTTAGCGTACAATTTTTCCTTCCTCAATACTTCTAACACCTTTCTCAAATGTTCACCGTGTTCTTGGTCATTCTTTGAGTAAATAAGTATGTCATCAATGAAAACAATGACAAACTTGTCAAGGTATGGTCCACACACTCGGTTCATAAGGTCCATGAACACAGCTGGTGCATTAGTTAAACCAAACGGCATGACCATAAACTCGTAATGACCGTAACGTGTTCTGAAAGCAGTCTTTGGAATATCATCTTCTTTCACCCGCATTTGATGATACCCGGAACGTAAGTCAATCTTTGAATAAACAGACGAGCCTTGTAGTTGATCAAATAAGTCGTCGATTCTCGGTAGTGGGTAGCGGTTCTTGATGGTAAGTTTGTTCAACTCTCGGTAGTCGATACACAACCTGAATGTACCATCTTTCTTCTTGACAAACAAAACAGGAGCTCCCCACGGTGATGTGCTTGGTCGAATGAAACCACGCTCTAAAAGTTCTTGTAATTGGCTTTGCAGTTCTTTCATCTCACTGGGTGCGAGTCTGTAAGGAGCACGAGCTATTGGTGCAGCTCCTGGTACAAGATCTATTTGAAATTCAACGGATCGATGTGGGGGTAATCCCGGTAATTCTTTCGGAAATACATCGAGAAATTATTTTGCAATGGGAACATCATTGATGCTCTTTTCTTCAGTTTGTACTTTCTCGACGTGTGCTAGAACAGCATAGCAACCTTTTCTTATTAGTTTTTGTGCCTTCAAATTACTAATAAGATGTAGTTTCGTGTTGCCCTTTTCTCCGTACACCATTAAGGGTTTTCCTTTTTCTCGTATAATGCGAATTGCATTTTTGTAACAAACGATCTCTGCTTTCACTTCTTTCAACCAGTCCATACCGATTATCACATCAAAACTCCCTAACTCTACTGGTATCAAGTCAATCTTAAATGTTTCGCTAACCAGTTTAATTTCTCGATTCCGACATATATTATCTGCTGAAATTAATTTACCATTTGCTAATTCAAGTAAAAATTTACTATCCAAAGGCGTCAATGGAAAACTTAATTTAGCACAAAAATCTCTACTCATATAGCTTCTATCCGTACCCGAATCAAATAAAACGTAAGCAGATTTATTGTCAATAAGAAACGTACCCATAACAAGCTCCGGGTCTTCCTGTGCCTCTGCCGCATTAATATTGAAAACTCTTCCGCGGCCTTGTCCATTCGTGTTCTCCTGGTTCGGGCAATTTCTAATAATGTGGCCAGGTTTTCCACATTTATAACAAACTACATTGGCATAACTTGCTCCGACACTACTTTCTCCACCATTACTCATTCCGACACCATTTGTTCCTTTCGTTCTATTAACCCCTGGTCCGTAGACCTCACACTTCGCCGCGCTATGACCATTTCTTTTACACTTATTGCAAAATTTGGTGCAGAACCCCGAGTGATACTTTTCACACCTTTGGCATAGCTCCTTCTGATTGTTGTTGTTGTTATTGTTGTTGTTGTTGGGCCATTTGTTGTAGTTGCGATTGATGTTGCGATTGTTGGAATAATTGTTGCGATTATTGTTGTAATTGCTGTTGTTGTTATATTGGTGATTCTTATCACCGTTTTCCTCCCACTTTCTTTTGACTTGCTTCACATTGGCCTCTTCAGCAGTCTGTTCTTTAATTCTTTCTTCAATCTGGTTCACTAGTTTGTGAGCCATTCTACATGCCTGTTGTATGGAGGCGGGCTCGTGTGAACTTATATCTTCTTGGATTCTTTCCGGTAATCCTTTCACAAACGCGTCGATTTTCTCTTCCTCATCTTCGAACGCTCCCGGACACAATAGGAACAATTCTGTGAATCGTCTTTCATACGTGGTAATATCAAATCCTTGGGTTCGTAACCCTCTAAGTTCTGTCTTGAGCTTATTGACCTCGGTTCTGGGACGGTACTTCTCGTTCATCAAGTGCTTGAATGCTGACCACGGTAGTGCGTACGCATCGTCTTGTCCCACTTGCTCTAGATAGGTATTCCACCATGTTAACGCAGAACCTGTGAAGGTATGCGTAGCGTACTTTACTTTGTCCTCTTCAGTACACTTACTTATGGAAAACACCGATTCGACCTTCTCGGTCCACCGTTTCAATCCGATCGGTCCTTCGGTTCCATCAAATTCCAAAGGTTTGCAGGCAGTGAATTCTTTGTAGGTGCATCCTACACGATTTCCTGTACTGCTAGATCCAAGGTTATTGTTGGTATGTAGCGCAGCCTGTACTGCTGCTATGTTTGAAGCTAGAAAAGTACGGAATTCCTCTTCATTCATATTCACGGTGTGTCGAGTAGTCGGTGCCATTTCCTTCAAAATAATCAAATGGAACAAGTTAATCATACAGAATATTAAGAGTAGTTAATAGTATTTCGTAGCATAATATGAACTCATTTATAAAAGCTTTTTCTTCATATTAGCGTTTTATAAGTTTAAATTCGGGTAGTACCTACCCGTTAAGTTCATACTGAGTAGCTAATATACAATTCAACTACTACAATTCTATATGAAAAACTGATTATAATAATATTTCGCGTTCAAACTTTTATACAATATTTTACAAACTTACAATACCGCTTATTTTACATAAAGCATGAAATATAGCACGCAATAACTTTAATACAAGATAGTTGTGAAGATAATTCTAGCTAGTACACAAGTCGTTCAGCAAAGGCAATAAAGACACGTAATTCATACGTCCAGAAACAAGTCATGCATTCTGGTTTTACTAGGATTACTTCCCATCCTTGGTCTTGTGGAACATAACCGTTATGGCCGTTGATAAGACAGCGTGTTGTAACGTCGTCAAAAGGACGAGGGTTACGTAATGTCCAACAGTCCCGTAACAATCTAAAAGTCTCATTTCTTACCCCAATTACCGACTCCGTCACTTGTGGAAATGTTTTGTTTAATAGTTGTAGCCCGATGTTCTTGTTCTCACTTTGGTGAGAAGCGAACATTACTAATCCGTAAGCATAACATGCTTCTTTATGTTGCATGTTAGCCGCTTTTTCTAAATCACGAAGTCCAATATTCGGATATATTGAGTCAAAATAATTTCTTAACCCGTTGCGTAAAATAGCATTTGGGTTCCCCGCAATATATGCGTCAAAGTAAACACATCGTAACTTATGGGTTTCCCAATGTGATATCCCCCATCTTTCAAACGAAAGTCTCTTATAAACCAAGACATTCTTGGAACGTTCTTCGAATGTCTTACAAACTGATCTCGCCTTAAATAGCTGTGCCGAGGAATTCTGACCGACTCTAGACAAGATTTCATCAATCATGTCTCCGGGTAGGTCTCTTAAAATATTGGGTTGTCTATCCATTTTGTGTTTTTAAACTGTAAAATAGACAAGAGTTAGATTCATAAAAAAAAATACTTATTAATACAAGCAATTTTTACATATATCATAAAGCATAAGCACACTATATTACATATATTACACCACACGAATACAACTATCTTATTCTGACTCGCTCGTTTCTTCTTCTTCGGTTTTGGTTCGTTTTGCCAAGTTTGTAGGGATATATGATGTTCCCCTAATACTAACTGTCGTTGTCCACATTGGTTTAGAAAAACCTGGTGGTTTAGAGGTTCCCGGGTCATTGTTACAACTTAAGGACTTCGAGGGTTGACGATACATATAAAGTTCATCGGGGTTGGAATTAGATTTCTCTATTTTTATGCCCTTTCCCTTATTATTTTCTTTTGCCTTTTTAAATTCAGTTGGGGTAATTTCTATAACATCATCGGAATTCTCGTCGGAATCCGATTCATCGGAGAATTGGTAATCCTCCCAATATTTTGCTTCCTTGGCGGAAACACCATTGACCATAATTAACCTTGGTCGGTTGGTTGAGAATTTTCTTTTACTTAACCGTTTTATTATTTCCCCCACCGGTTCTATTTCTTCATCCGGTTCCGATTCTTCTTCCGGTTCCGATTCTTCTTCCGGTTCCGACTCTTCTTCCGGTTCCTCTTCGGGAACTTGTGAATCAGTCCATGAATCATTCCAATTTACATTTAACTCTTCATTATTATTAGGTGAGTCAATGGGACTTGTTCTAGAGGTAGACATCTATCACATAATGTCAAACACGTTAAGAGATTAATATATCACATAATATTCATATGTTAAAAATATATAGTTTCCAACAAAAATGTTAAGCAATCATTTTTAAAGAAAACACGGTCGAAGTCCAGACTCACTAATGCATCCTAACAAACTCGATAAGACACACTAATGCAAATTTTCTGGTTCTATAAGACCAACGCTCGGATACCAACTGAAATGTCCCGTTCTTATTGATTAAAAACGTTCCATATTAATTGATTTCGTTGCGAGGTTTTGACCTCTATATGAGACGTTTTTCAAAGACTGCATTCATTTTTAAAACAAACCATAACCTTTATTTCATCAATAAAGGTTTAAAAAGCTTTACGTAGATTATCAAATAATGATAATCTAAAATATCATGTTTACACACGACCATTACATAATGGTTTACAATACAAATATGTTACAACAAAATAAGTTTCTTGAATGCAGTTTTTACACAATATCATACAAGCATGGACTCCAAATCTCGTCCTTATTTAAGTATGCGATAGCGAAAGCTCTTAATAATCACCTGAGAATAAACATGCTTAAAACGTCAACAAAAATGTTGGTGAGTTATAGGTTTAACCTATATATATCAAATCATAATAATAGACCACGAGATTTCATATTTCAATACACATCCCATACATAGAGATAAAAATCATTCATATGGTGAACACCTGGTAACCGACATTAACAAGATGCATATATAAGAATATCCCCATCATTCCGGGACACCCTTCGGATATGATATAAATTTCGAAGTACTAAAGCATCTGGTACTTTGGATGGGGTTTGTTAGGCCCAATAGATCTATCTTTAGGATTCGCGTCAATTAGGGTGTCTGTTCCCTAATTCTTAGATTACCAGACTTAATAAAAAGGGGCATATTCGATTTCGATAATTCAACCATAGAATGTAGTTTCACGTACTTGTGTCTATTTTGTAAATCATTTATAAAACCTGCATGTATTCTCATCCCAAAAATATTAGATTTTAAAAGTGGGATTATAACTCACTTTCACAGATTTTTACTTCGTCGGGAAGTAAGACTTGGCCACTGGTTGATTCAAGAACCTATAACAATATATACATATATATCAAAGTATGTTCAAAATATATTTACAACACTTTTAATATATTTTGATGTTTTAAGTTTATTAAGTCAGCTGTCCTCGTTAGTAACCTACAACTAGTTGTCCACAGTTAGATGTACATAAATAAATCGATAAATATTATCTTGAATCAATCCACGACCCAGTGTATACGTATCTCAGTATTGATCACAACTCAAACTATATATATTTTGGAATCAACCTCAACCCTGTATAGCTAACTCCGACATTCACATATAGAGTGTCTATGGTTGTTCCAAAATATATATAGATATATCGACATGATAGGTCGAAACATTGTATACGTGTCTATGGTATCTCAAGATTACATAATATACAATACAAGTTGATTAAGTTATGGTTGGAATAGATTTGTTACAAATTTTCACGTAGCTAAAATGAGAAAAATTATCCAATCTTGTTTTACCCATAACTTCTTCATTTTAAATCCGTTTTGAGTGAATCAAATTGCTATGGTTTCATATTGAACTCTATTTTATGAATCTAAACAGAAAAAGTATAGGTTTATAGTCGGAAAAATAAGTTACAAGTCGTTTTTGTAAAGGTAGTCATTTCAGTCGAAAGAACGACGTCTAGATGACCATTTTAGAAAACATACTTCCACTTTGAGTTTAACCATAATTTTTGGATATAGTTTCATGTTCATAATAAAAATCATTTTCTCAGAATAACAACTTTTAAATCAAAGTTTATCATAGTTTCTAATTAATTAACCCAAAACAGCCCGCGGTGTTACTACGACGGCGTAAATCCGATTTTACGGTGTTTTTCGTGTCTCCGGGTTTTAAATCATTAAGTTAGCATATCATATAGATATAGAACATGTGTTTAGTTGATTTTAAAAGTCAATTTAGAAGGATTAACTTTTGTTTGCGAACAAGTTTAGAATTAACTAAACTATGTTCTAGTGATTACACGTTTAAACCTTCGAATAAGATAGCTTTATATGTATGAATTGAATGATGTTATGAACATCATTACTACCTTAAGTTCCTTGGATAAACCTACTGGAAAAGTGAAAAATGGATCTAGCTTCAACGGATCCTTGGATGGCTCGAAGTTCTTGAAGCAGAATCATGACACGAAAACAAGTTCAAGTAAGATCATCACTTGAAATAAGATTGTTATAGTTATAGAAATTGAACCAAAGTTTGAATATGATTATTACCTTGTATTAGAATGATAACCTACTGTAAGAAACAAAGATTTCTTGAGGTTGGATGATCACCTTACAAGATTGGAAGTGAGCTAGCAAACTTGAAAGTATTCTTGATTTTATGTAACTAGAACTTGTAGAATATATGAAGAACACTTAGAACTTGAAGATAGAACTTGAGAGAGATCAATTAGATGAAGAAAATTGAAGAATGAAAGTGTTTGTAGGTGTTTTTGGTCGTTGGTGTATGGATTAGATATAAAGGATATGTAATTTTGTTTTCATGTAAATAAGTCATGAATGATTACTCATATTTTTGTAATTTTATGAGATATTTCATGCTAGTTGCCAAATGATGGTTCCCACATGTGTTAGATGACTCACATGGGCTGCTAAGAGCTGATCATTGGAGTGTATATACCAATAGTACATACATCTAAAAGCTGTGTATTGTACGAGTACGAATACGGGTGCATACGAGTAGAATTGTTGATGAAACTGAACGAGGATGTAATTGTAAGCATTTTTGTTAAGTAGAAGTATTTTGATAAGTGTATTGAAGTCTTTCAAAAGTGTATAAATACATATTAAAACACTACATGTATATACATTTTAACTGAGTCGTTAAGTCATCGTTAGTCGTTACATGTAAGTGTTGTTTTGAAACCTTTAGGTTAACGATCTTGTTAAATGTTGTTAACCCAATGTTTATAATATCAAATGAGATTTTAAATTATTATATTATCATGATATTATCATGTATGAATATCTATAAATATGATATATATACATTAAATGTATTTACAACGATAATCGTTACATATATGTCTCGTTTAAAAATCATTAAGTTAGTAGTCTTGTTTTTACATATGTAGTTCATTGTTAATATACTTAATGATATGTTTACTTATCATAGTATCATGTTAACTATATATATATATCCATATATATGTCATCATATAGTTTTTACAAGTTTTAACGTTCGTGAATCACCAGTCAACTTGGGTGGTCAATTGTCTATATGAAACATATTTCAATTAATCAAGTCTTAACAAGTTTGATTGCTTAACATGTTGGAAACATTTAATCATGTAAATATCAATCTCAATTAATATATATAAACATGGAAAAGTTCGGGTCACTACAAAAACTTCCATGCATTCTTCTATCATGTCGTGAAAAATCGCCATCATGCACCTTTGAAAGGTTACAGGGGCGTTGCAAAGTCCAAGTGGCATGCGTTTGTAAGCAAAAGTACCATAAGGGCACGTGAATGTGGTTTTCTCTTGATCCTCGGGTGCTATTGGAATCTGAAAATATCCGGAAAAACCATCAAGAAAACAATAGTAACTGTTTCCGGCTAATCTTTCCAACATTTGATCAATGAAAGGTAAGGGAAAGTGATCTTTTCTGGTGGCGTCATTTAATTTTCTATAATCAATACATACACGCCATCCTGTTACAGTCCTAGTAGGAATAAGCTCATTTTTCTCATTTGTAATGACAGTCATGCCACCCTTCTTAGGCACGCATTGAACTGGGCTTACCCATGGACTATCAGAAATTGGATAAATTAAACCTGCATCAAGCAGTTTAATAATTTCTTTCTTCACAACATCTTGCATATTAGGATTTAGTCTTCGTTGGCGTTGCACATACGTTTTATGACTTTCTTTCATAAGGATTTTATGTGTGCAATACGAAGGACTTATTCCTTTAATATCATGAATCTTCCATGCAATAGCTGGTTTATGAGCTTTTAGCACAGAAATGAGTTGAGATTTTTCATTTTCAGTAAGAGAAGACGATATTATTACAGGTAATTCAGATTCACCATGTAAATAAGCGTATTCCAAATGGTTTGGAAGTGGTTTTAACTCTAATTTCGGTGGTTCTTCTATCGATGATTTATATCGATATCTGTCTTCTTCTTTTAGCATTTGAATTTCTTCTGTTGTTGGTTCATATCCATTAGCCATAAGTGTAGCTAACATTTCAGTTTCATCAATTGGTTCAGTTCCTTCTCCTAAAGAACATTCTCCTGTTCCTTGTAATTCTGGAAATTCTTCTAACAATTCTGCATGTAATTCTATAGTTTGAATATAATAACATGAATCATCTGCAGATTGCGGTTGTTGCATTGCTCTATCAACTGAAAAGGTAACACTCTCGTCCTCTATACTTAGGGTTAGTTTCTTACCAAACACGTCTATCATTGCTTTAGCCGTGTTTAAAAATGGTCTTCCTAATATGAGAGGAACTTGAGAATCTTCTTCCATGTCCAGAACAACAAAATCTACTGGAAATACTAAAGTACCAACTTTAACTAGCATGTTCTCCATTATCCATCTAGGATATTTTACTGATCTATCGGCTAGTTGTATGCTTATTCTTATTGGTTTCAATTCTCCAAGGTCTAGTTTAGTGTATAGTGAATACGGCATTAAATTTATACTAGCACCTAAATCTGCCAATGCTTCTATTGAACTAAGACTTCCCAGAAAACATGGAATTGTGAAACTTCCTGGATCAGATAGTTTTTCTGGTATTTTATTCAATAGCACTGCAGAACAATTAGCATTCATAGTAACAGTCGAGCATTCTTCCATTTTCTTTCTATTTGTGATCAGATCTTTCAGAAATTTAGCATATCTAGGCATTCCTGAAATCACATCAATGAAAGGAAGATTTACATTTATCTGTTTAAACATATTCAAGAATTTGGATTGCTCGGCTTCAAGTCTCTCTTTTCTCATTTTACTTGGGTAAGGAAGTGGTGGTTGGTATGGTTTAACATAAGGTTTTGCCTTAACTGTGTTATCTTCATTAACCTTTTCAACTACCTGTTCTTTTTCCTTATCTTGTTCAGGTTGTGGTTCTTGTGGAGTAGGAATAGCTTCCTCAGAAATTACAGGTATTTCAGGTGGTTTAAGTGTAATACCACTTCTTGTGGTAATGGCTTTAGCTGTTTCATTCCGGGGGTTAGCATTTGTATCACTAGGTAAACTTCCCGGTTTTCTTTCACCTATTAACCTTGCTAGGTTACTTACTTCTTGTTCCAGATTTTGAATAGAAGCTTGTTTATTTCTAAATGCTTGAGCATTTTGTTCATGTGTTTGTTTCTGAGATGTGAAAAATTGCGTTTGAGATTCAACTAGCTTCATCATCATATCTTCTAAATTTGGCTTTTTATCATCGGTTTGTGGTGGTTTGTTTTGAAAATTAGGTCTTTGCTGATTGTAAGTATTATTGGATACTTGTTGATTACTAGGACCTTGTTGGTTGTTGTATGGAACATTTCGATTATAATTCTGGTTTTGGTTGTAAATCGGTCTTGGCGGTTGATAATTATTCTGATAATTATTTCCAGGCCTTTGGTTTAGATATGAAACATTCTCTCTTTGTTCCATTGTTAGTTCAATACTGAGACAATCTTTTGTCAAATGTGGTCCTCCACACTGCTCACAACTAATTCGTATTGAGTGTATATCCTTAGTCATCTTTTCCATTCGTCTCTCGACAACATCTATCTTTGCGGAAATGGAATCTAAGTCATGGCTAGAATCGGCTCTAGCTGCTTTAGATGATCTAACGATATCTTTTTCTTGGTGCCACTCATGTGAGTGGGAAGCAGTGTTATCAATAATCTTATAAGCGTCAGTTTCTGTTTTCTTCATAATGGAACCACCAGCTGCTATGTCTATGTCTTTCCTTGTAGTGATGTCGCATCCTTGGTAGAATATTTGTACTATTTGACAAGTGTCTAAACCATGTTGTGGACATCCTCTTAATAACTTACCAAATCTTGTCCATGCCTCATATAGAGTTTCATTTGGCTTCTGTGTGAACGTAACAATTTCTCCTTGAAGTCTTACGGCTTTAGATGCCGGAAAGAATTGTTTAAGAAAATTTTCAACTAAAACATCCCATGTATCAATCGCCCCTTCAGGTAACAATTCTAACCAATCTTTGGCTTCTCCCTTTAAAGTCCAGGGAAATAACATGAGATATATCTGTTCATCCTCAACTTCTCTTATTTTAAATAGAGTGCAGATCCTATTAAAGGTACAAAGATGTTCATTTGGATCTTCCTTCGGCGCACCACTAAATTGGCATTGTTTAGTCACCATGTGTAGAATTTGTCCTTTGATTTCATAATCTGGCGCATTAATGTCTGGATGAGTAATTGCGTGACCTTGGCCAGTGCGTTTAGCTCTCATTCGGTCTTCCATACTTAAAGGTTCCAGATTCTCCATGATTAAATTTGTTGAATCTGAATCACTAGAGGATTCTGATTTAATGGTTCGTTCCTCAACAATCTCTGTTTGAATGATTGGTGGTTCCGGAGGAAAAATTAATGGTTCAGGATCTATGAATTGTCCTTGAATATTCTCCGAATTCTCAATTGTGAGGTCGGGTTCAAAAAATGGATTATCGGAAATTTGAATTGGAGTACTTGGTTGACTGGATGACGATTCTAAAGAAAAATCAACGGCGGTAATATTAGCTAGATGTCTTGATCGAGTTACAGGTGGTGAACGTACAAAAGGTGGTGAACGTTTTGCTCGGAGCATTCACTGAATATCTTGTTAGTTTTTAAAAAGAAAGAAAAATTATATAAGTTATCCAATTAATAGACTTTTCTGATTTTACCCACGTTTCGAATAGCCAAAAGATGCAGCAGAGGGGCAGGATTCGTTTGGTCTCAATATAATTGAGTACTGTTTGGCTCCAATAACCCGATCCACGTACAAATCTAACTATTACTACGAACCAGAAAATTTTGATGTCTATCAATTTAACCGCTTAAAATAATTTTTCGTTTGAAATTTAAAGAAATATTAGATAAGAAATAGAGAAAATTCTAAGTCCTAAAAACTAGAATGGCGAGAAATAAGAGAGAAAAAGAGCGCGTCGAAAAACGTCGAAAAATAAAAGATTGAAAAATAATAGGCGTCGAAAAATAAAAATAAGAAAGTAGCGCGTCGAAACTTAAAAAGGAACTAAAAACTAAGAATTAAAAGTTGCGTCTAAAAATATTAAAGCTTACAAGGAATTCTATTTCCCAAATGTCAATATCTTAAAAAGGTACTAAAAACTTAGAACAGCGTCGCAAAATTCTAAAGCACCTAAATCTAAGTCTAAAGAAGAAGCACTTAAGGGATTTTACGGCAAAGCCTAAAAATCTAGAAATTAAAATAACTATGGCAAATACTATGATTTAAAACTAAATACGAGCGAAAAATACAAATATTACGCTAAAACGAATAAAAAAAAGTACAAAATATAAAAATATACTTAAAGTTGTAAAAAGTACAATTTTTATAAAAATATTATTTTTATATTATTTATTTAATAAAACTATTAATTTTATAAATTAATTAAACTAATTATAACTTAATAATACAAATTAAATAAATAACTAAACTAATTAATTAAATAAAACCTAAAAACTAAATAATTAAATTAATTAAACCCTAATTTCGTATTAATTGCAGTCCTAGGTTGACCTGTCAGATTGATCTCCGCGAGTGCGGTTAGGTCCAGTTCAAAAGCTCCGCGAGTCGCGGAGGGTCAAATTTAGGCTGAAAAGGGGTTCGTTTTTGCACAGGTTCAGTTTTTTTCTTTTTATTTTTTTTATGTTTTTCTGTTTTATCAAATATATATAAAATATAAATATAACTAAATATTTTTATAAAACAATAAAATACTTATTTTTAAACTCAAAAGTAAAAATACTTTTTTTTTAAACTTTATATATTTTTTAACAAACTCTTTTTGTATTTTTATATTTAAAAAAAAAACTTATATTTTTATACGAAGGACTTCATAAAAACTTTTACAAAATTATATTATTATTATTTTTTTTTATATCATTAGCGTTGCGCTTTCGGCGTTTAAGTTCCCCGGCAGCGGCGCCAAAAATACTTGATGTTATGCGAGGTGTATATGAAATAGCTTATATTTTACTAGGAAAAACTATTAAATACAATACAATTTTACACAAGATATTTATTTATTTATAGAATAGATATACTTAAACCTTGCTACAACACTTATAGGCAGTGTACCTAATCGTACAGTAGTGTAGTTTTTAGTAAGTCCGGTACGTTCCACAGGGAAATCTTTAAACAAAGCTTAACGCTATATTAGTTTTAATTTATAAAAATACAAATATATATATATAAGTAATATTATTATTATAAAAGGGGGTTTTTACCGTTTAATGACTGGTTTGTCAATTTTTAAAACTTTAGTCGCAGTTAAAACCTAATGTAAAATATTAAATAAATAAAAGACTTAATTTAAAGCGTAAAATAAATAACGATAATGAAATTGCAATAAATAAAAGTGCGATGAAATAAAATTGCGATAATTAAAAAGTGCGATAATTAAAAGCGCAATTAAATACAATGACAATAAATAAAAGTGCGATAATTAGAAGTGCAATTAAATATGAAAATAAAGGAATTATGCTTAATTAAACTTCCGTAATCATGATGTTTGATGTGTTGATTTTAGTTTTATGCCCATGGGTTAATTGTCCTTTGTCCTGGATTATTTAATATGTCCGTCTGGTTTTTGTCCATAACAGTCCATCAGTCATAAATATAAAGTGCGAGTGTCCTCATCAAATTATCCTTATACCCGAAGTCAAATATTCTAACTAATTGGGGACTTAAATAGTAACAAGATTTTAATACTTTGTTTAATTATTACACCAGGTTATCGACTGCGTGTAAGTCAAGGTTTTAATACTTTGTTATCAATTATGCTAAGTGTCCTTGTACATAATTTCACCCCTGTTTTAATAATTCCATAGACTATTAATCCATTCCCGTGTCCGGTTAAATGAACGATTATTCATACATATAAATATCCCGCCCATCGTGTCCGATTGAGTGTATATGGTTATTTATAGGTACGTCCAATTATAAATCTTTATATTAAAATTAACAAACTATCATTTAGTTAAACAAATATAAAGCCCATTAATAGCCCATAGTCTAATTTTCACAAGTGTCGTTCTTTTGTCCAAACCCCAATTATGGTACAAAGCCCAATTACCCAAATTTAATATTTAGTCAAATATCACGATTACTTCGGCATTAAATAAGCATAATAATAATTTAGCTACGAGACATTAATGAAAATAACATAAACATAACTTACAGTGGGTATTAATAGCGTAGCGGTACACGAACAGAGTTTCGACTTACAAAACCTTAAAACATTCGACTAATCGAACCTTATTATTATCACTAACTTAAAATTAAAATTACAAATTGTGATTACGATTTGGAGTGACACTTGATACATAAATTGGGTAAAGAAAATATAAATATAAATATATATCCGTCCCTAAAATCGTTGAACTGCATCCCTTTTTATAGGAAATGGGACCTCCGCGAGTGCGGTCCCTTTTGTTCTTCAGACCTCCGCGAGTGCGGTCCCCTCAATTTCAGCTCACCAAACAAAGGATCCAAGGCTGCCGACGGTTTTTATTATAAATATAATATAAATATATAATTAATTATATATTTATATACATAGTTAATTTATTATTTCTGATCCGTTACGTCGTACGTTGAAAGTTGGTTCATGTCTCGGTTCCGGATTTTCGAACGTCCTTTCGTATGATTTAATATCTTGTACTTTGCGTTTTGCGGCTTGTACTTTTATCATTTTTAGGCGTTCCTCATCAATAATTTGAACCTCTTTGCTTGTACTTTGTACTTTTTAGCTTTTTGGTCGTTTACGTCTTCAATTTGTCGAATCTGCCTTTTGTCTTCACCTTTTAATATTTAAACGAATATTCCTTGTAAATAGGACAACTGCAACTAAAAGCTTGTCTTTCTTGAGGGATAATGCTATGAAATATATGTTCGTTTTTAGCATTATCAAAGGAATAACACAAAAACACTTGGTCAAGATTTTGAGTACTCCAAGTCAAGCCAGTAAATAATGGAAAATCACTTTTGGGACCGGGTAGTCTATCACTTAATGAGTGTACAACTCATACCTCAAAATTCATTTAAAAGTGTAGACTACATCTCTCAATTACCAAGAATCCTCCCCATTTATTGTATTTCATTTTATGAGAATTAAATAATTAAATAAAACTCATGCATAAATGAAAATATTTTGAATTAATATCCACCTTAGCACATTACACATTACGAATATTCGAGAATCAGGTTGTCATAATAATTGAACACTTCAACCCAATTGAGTAACTGAAAATAACATACACGTGAGTTTTCAAATACTCTAAAGTTAACTTGAAACTTTACAAACCATGTGTCCATATCCATTCAAGAAGGTATCCAAAACAAAAGTTCAAGCTTTGTTGAAGCGGCAAAACTTCACATTCACATATGTAGTTCACTTCAGGCACTCACATGCTTTTGCACTTTTTCGAATGAACCAAGAAGAAGCTAAACTTCAACTTCACTTTTAGAAGATCTGAGTATATATCTTACCTTGAGATGATACCTAATTTATCTACTCTAATTTGTAAGTATAAGCCTTCCACATTGAATTCAAAATCTGAAAAGGAATTGGTATTTTATAATCAGAAATTTATGTGGACTTTAAATTCATCCCACAACAAACTTGTCAACTAAGTCTCTTACCAATCCCTTCGTAAAGTGATCAGCTAACTTCTGTTGTGACCTCACAAACACTATAGAAATTACCTAATTCGTGATGAGTTCATGAATCATGCTATGTCTAACACCTAAGTGTGTAGACTTTCCATTGTACATCTGGTGATAAGCCTTTACCAATGTAGCAGCACTTTCACAATGGATAAACACGAGTGCTATAGGTTTAGGCCATAATGAAATCTCATGAATCAAGTTTCTTAGCCATTATGCCTTTTTACTAGGAGCAGTTAATGCAACAAACTTAGATTCCATCGTTAAATTGGTAATACACGTCTACTACTTTGAAGTCCATGAAATGTGTAATGACCCTGGATTTTCCAACGTTTACTTATTAATAATTATTAGTAATACTTGTGATTTAATGAATGTATTATTTATATACATTTACTTGTTACCATGCTTGACTTTAAATGCCCGAAACGTCTTTGTGACATACGTACGTTACACGAATAATATTTTAGATATTATTTACATTCATGATTAAGTTTTATTAATCATTTTAATTAACTAAGGTTATTAGTTAATTACTTGGGCTTTTATTGGATTATTATTTATTTGGACTTGGGCTTATTTATTTAAATTGTTACTTACATACATACTTGGGCTTTTTAATTGTACATGGGCTTAGAAGCCCACCCTACTGTAACACCCGTTTTTCAGTTACACGTTATTTTGGACGTCATTCGAATTACGAGGCTTGTAAGTATATATTTGGATCCTAAATAAAGTTGAAGTTGATGTTCTAAACCCTTACCATTGGATAGTAAATCTCATTACATTTCCAACGATATTTGATTCATCAAAAATGGAGCTACGGTTTGAAAGTTACGACCAAAACAAGTTCAGTTTCAGACTCAGTTCAGTGGGACTCCGTCCAGATTTTGGGACGCCGTCCACCAGTGAAAGGTTGGACGCCGTCCAGCCATTTTGGACACCATCCAAATGGCCTGACAGGCCAACTGTTGGAATTTTAATGAATTTAAAAGGGGTATTTGTGTCTTATCACTTGGGGGTCGGTTTGGAGCCTCTAAAACTGATCCAATCTCATTTGTGAATCACATTTAACCCACCAACACTCTCATCTTCAAACCCTAGAGAGAGGAAGTGTTTTTAGTGAGAGAGAGCTCCATTTGAGGAAGAAGAAGGGTGAAACGGGTCAAGTCGCGAGAGTAAAAGTTGTTCATCTCATCCTTAGCTACGTTGTGATGGTGTTGGTAAGTTCTAACTCTGAAATCCATTATTTGATTTTGATATTCATATTAGGGTTTGAGTTTGATTTTGTTAGGAACCCTTTAATGGTATTTTGGAAAGTTAATCACTAGTCGTTAGTGATTAAAGATGTTTTTGGGACTTATGTCAAAATGGGTTGACTTAGATGGGTCAAATTTGGTAATGACTTTAATTTTGGATTAATTGGATGATAAGCAATTTTGTTAAGACCTAGATTGGTTTAAATGGCGTCAAGTATAATTTAGGTTAAATTGTACTTGTTGAATGGGTAGGAATTACCACCCGTAGTGGTAATTGATGAAGTCCACTTTGGGTGTCTGAATCGGCAGATTGTGGATGTAGGTATAAACCCTCGGTTAAGGGTGTTGAAGTCGAATTCTCTCGTTGAGAATGTATGTTGATTGTGTGTATATCTATATGCGTATTATAGGTAAAAGCTTGCTCGGTTGCGTTGGGAGACGACTTACATGTATGACTTATGCGGGCATCAGAAGGTATTGTGGTTTGAAGCTAGCTAGTTTGTTAAGCTAGATGCTTAGGAGCGCTTGGGCTCGATGGGGTAGCTTTTGGATGTTTGGACGCGGATTGGGGATTTGGTAGTCCCCGGGATTATGCTCTTGGTATTGGGTTGGGTTATAGAGTTCTAATCCGTCTAAAGAGTTAAATGGGTCGAAATCGCCATATTATTTGTAAAACGGGTCATTGTGGGCCCGGTGTTGTAAAACTTATTTTTATTGTGGAAATCTCTTAGTTTTACTTAATATGATGTACTGTGAAAGTCATTTCGTTTTAAAAGTGTCGGGAAGCGAGTTTTCCGCTTGCGTGAAATTGAAATACTGATCAGTCCACTTTAGTTCATTTGGACGCCGTCCAAATGACTGGGACGCCGTCCTGGTCTTCGATACTGGACGCCGTCCAAATACGTGGGACGCCGTCCAGATGCACTGTACTACAATTTTTTTAAGGCGTATTTTTTGTAAAACAATGTCGGGTTGTTACAAGTGGTATCAGAGCATAGTCTAAGGGAATTAGGTGACCTTGGAATAGGTGCCTAGTCTTAGACTTATTGGCCGTTGTGCGTTATTTGCGGGACTTGTAGGAATACGGGTCGGATTGAGATTTGTTAGTACCTTAGAGTAGGTGACTAACTAGGACTAGTGCTTGTCCAATGTGGGATTATGTGGGGCCTTATTTCGTGAGTAAATTAGTGCCTTAGATTGCTAGTGCCTAATGTTAGTAGGCGAACTTGGACGTTGTTTTAGTGATAGTCACCTAGGTTGTAGGTTGACTTGTTGTTGCGGTGTACTTGTGTACATTTATTATTATATTGTATATAGGTGTGTATATATATATACAGGTATCTATTTGGTGCGGTGTCCTAAGGGATGAATCTATTGGAGAGATTCAAAAGATGACGGTTTTTGAATGATCGAGTTTACGGTAAGGACTTTGGTCATTCGGGTACTAGGAGTTATCGCGTGTTGTTTTCGTGTGAATGTTGCGTCAGTCCGGTTAAAGTACTTTGCGTGGCCATGTGAAAATGGTAAGGTACGTATTTGTAATAGTGACCGATCACCATTATTACGAAAGTGTATCTTGACACCAAGCATGACATGACGAGTACCGAACGGAGTAAACGTGGCATGGTTGGGGTAGATTCGGGATAAATGAGGAATCTTTATTGGTTCCTAGGTGATAGTTGTCTCGGGTGATGTGCTTGTAGTCACATCGGGTTCGTTGCGAGTCGAGAAGTGTTATGGTGGACTCGCTTAGTTAAGTGAGTGAGCAAACTCACGAGTTTGGTGCGTACTTAGTCACCCTATGTAGTGGGCGCACTATTAAGATTGTCATTGATTGTAGTTATATATCGTAACTTGGATGACCGAGTTATGTGCGTGCGTGTGTGCGTCGAGGACTTGAATTCCGTAAAGGAATGCGACGAGTCTAATGATTGTAGTTGGGTTACACTCGGGAGAGTGTGTGTGGTTAGAGAATCATGTTAGGATTCTAATTGTGAGTCACCTTGGAATTGGCGAATCGAGGAGTCTTCGGGTCATTAAACTCATGGGAGTGAGACCCATATAACGATGACTGTGTTAGCGTGTTGTGGCTTATAAGGTAACATTCCTAATGGAATATCCCTTGTAGTAGCAGTTTTATCGAGATGTAGAAGGGTGTAAGACTTGGTGTTCTCAAGCATCTCCTTAGTGTTAGATGAAGGGTTTCGTAGGGCTATATCATTTTGGCCTTGTGGAAATTGCGGGTAGCGTGTGATCGCTTGGGACTTTCGATAAGACAGTAGGCCGTAAGGTTTGTCAGGTAGGTATGACTTCGGGTCATTATTGTGGAGAGATGGGTGACATCGAGTGTGTGGAACCTAAGGATCGAGTTTTAAAATTCAGTAGGTTGTGGCGGGAGTCTGCATGACACTGCGTCAGGTGCCTTCTTATACCTGCTAGTGTGATGTTCAACTCCGATGATGGTGTGTTCACTTTGTGCTTAGGGTGCCGGTGAGATACCCTTGGAAGCAGCAAAGATTATGATAGTGATCGACGTGTGATAGTAATTCGACGGTTGCCAAAGTCGAAGTTTAAGAGCATTGCGGTAAATACTTCTTATGAAGTGACGGATGAGCGCATCTTATTACTCTTAAGTGATAGATGGGTGAAGATTACCGGTGGACCGGTGATGGACTTAATGGTTGGATAGGCCAAAGGTTATGATGAAGTGTCAATATTGCGGTCGATGCGATTATTGTGTCGGATTGGTCCCTCTTCTCCATGAGAGTGGGCAATTATTGATAAAGGTTTGTTGAGTGGAAGGTCGGGTGATCTCGACGGAGATGCACGACTGATTAAGCGGAGTGGCATATGCCTAGACTTAGAGGCATATGTAGGACCTTGGTGGAGTTCGCTTCGCGAACGATGAAGGGCTGTGAGTTGTGAATTGTGTTATGAAGGTGCGGGGTTGTCGCATGTACGACATCTCAAGTGATCGTCTATGAAGGCTCTGAGAGCCTAATGTGAGTTTGCAGTGATTTGGTGAGTATGACCAATAATGAGAATGGTCATGTATTTCGTGGAATGTAATTTCGCGGGATGTTATCATCTTGGCGGTAAGAATGTGGAGCCAAATTCTAAGTGGGGGAGTTTTTTTTACTGTCGCCCGAGGAAGCTCCGGTGGTATTATATATAGCGAAATGTCGGAGTGTACCGTACTAAGCCTTAATAGGTATTCGGAGTTCCTAATGAGGAAGAGTGACGGGTTGTTGATGTCGACTCGAGGTCGTTCATTACGGTTGTGGGTTACAATTTCGGAGTGTTATGCGCGAAGATTGTGATGATGGGATCGAAGGAAGTGAAATTCTTCTTAAGAAAGGTGGTCGTGTAGTACCATTGTGCGGTGTGAGACCAAATGTGAAGTTTGAGATCTCGGGGTGAGGAAAGGAAACTGTCGTTGCAAGTGCTTTCGTGATGCAAATTTGGGCTGGTGTGAAACTCGTATAGTACTGTTAAGGGAGTACGAGTATGATATAGTGGTGAATACTGTATTTTTTCTTATCGGGAAACGTGGTCATGGGAATTGTCAGTGGATTTTCTTATCGGGAGGCGTGACTACGATGATTGTCGGTGAATTGTTCTACTCAAAGGACGATTGTGAAGTGTATGGTACGAGTTTGGATACTCGGCGTAGGAGCAACGGTTACGATTGTTTTGACTCGTGGGTTGATTACCCGATATGGTTATATTATGATGCGTTAGTGTACGAAGCGAGAAATTCGAATGCGTGATTACTACTTATGTGACTTCGCGTAGGAAGCGGAAATGTTCGAGGGAGAAGTGTTTGACCTCTAGCATAGGTGCGGATCACGAGGACGTGATCCAATTTAAGTGGGGGAGAGTTGTAACACCCGTTTTTCAGTTACACGTTATTTTGGACGTCATTCGAATTACGAGGCTTGTAAGCTTATATTTGGATCCCAAATAAAGTTGAAGTTGATGTTCTAAACCCTTACCATTGGATAGTAAATCTCATTACGTTTCCAACGATATTTGATTCATCAAAAACGGAGCTACGGTTTGAAAGTTACGACCAAAACAAGTTCAGTTTCAGACTCAGTTCAGTGGGACTCCGTCCAGATTTTGGGACGCCGTCCATCAGTGAAAGGTTGGACGCCGTCCAGCCATTTTGGACGCCGTCCAAATGGCCTGACAGGCCAACTGTTGGAATTTTAATGAATTTAAAAGGGGTATTTGTGTCTTATCACTTGGGGGTCGGTTTGGAGCCTCTAAAACTGATCAAATCTCATTTGTGAATCACATTTCACCCACCAACACTCTCATCTTCAAACCCTAGAGAGAGGAAGTGTTTTTAGTGAGAGAGAGCTCCATTTGAGGAAGAAGAAGGGTGAAACGGGTCAAGTCGCGAGAGTAAAAGTTGTTCATCTCATCCTTAGCTACGTTGTGATGGTGTTGGTAAGTTCTAACTCCAAAATCCATTATTTGATTTTGATATTCATATTAGGGTTTGAGTTTGATTTTGTTAGGAACCCTTTAATGGTATTTTGGAAAGTTAATCACTAGCCGTTAGTGATTAAAGATGTTTTTGGGACTTATGTCAAAATGGGTTGACTTAGATGGGTCAAATTTGGTAATGACTTTAATTTTGGATTAATTGGATGATAAGCAATTTTGTTAAGACCTAGATTGGTTTAAATGGCGTCAAGTATAATTTAGGTTAAATTGTACTTGTTGAATGGGTCGGAATTACCACCCGTAGTGGTAATTGATGAAGTCCACTTTAGGTGTCTGAATGGGCGGATTGTGGATGTAGGTATAAACCCTCGGTTAAGGGTGTTGAAGTCGAATTCTCTCGTAGAGAATGTATGTTGATTGTGTGTATATCTATATGCGTATTATAGGTAAAAGCTTGCTCGGTTGCATTTGGAGACGACTTACATGTATGACTTATGCGGGCATCCCAAGGTATTGTGGTTTAAAGCTAGCTAGTTTGTTAAGCTAGATGCTTAGGAGCGCTTGGGCTTGATGGGGTAGCTTTTGGATGTTTGGACGCGGATTGGGGATTTGGTAGTCCCCGGGATTATGCTCTTGGTATTGGGTTGGGTTATAGAGTTCTAATCCGTCTAAAGAGTTAAATGGGTCGAAATCGCCATATTATTTGTAAAACAGGTCATTGTGGGCCCGGTGTTGTAAAACTTATTTTTATTGTGGAAATCTCTTAGTTTTACTTAATATGATGTGCTGTGAAAGTCATTTCGTTTTAAAAGTGTCGGGAAGCGAGTTTTCCTCTTGCGTGAAATTGAAATACTGATCAGTCCACTTTAGTTCATTTGGACGCCATCCAAATGACTGGGACGCCGTCCTGGTCTTCGATACTGGACGCCGTCCAAATACGTGGGACGCTGTCCAGATGCACTGTACTACAATTTTTTTAAGGCGTATTTTTGGTAAAACGATGTCGGGTTGTTACACCTACCCATATTAATGGACTTATTAGCCCATCACCCATGTAAGTATCACTTTAGAATGAAACTAGTTAGTTTAGTGCATAAAGAATCAACTTACATGATACTTACAACTAGTTCCCATGTAAACACCCATATTAACCAACTTTTAAAGCCTTTACATGCTAGTGACTAGTGAACAATCTCCTTCCTCTTGATCCCTCCCAAACCGTCGGTTTTGATGGCCTTAAGGGAGAGTTTGTTTCATTTTTTTGGTATTACATCTTACTAGTATTCTCTCATTCCAAACACACACACTTACTTGCTTTCACCTTTTCTCTCTTTTTCTCTCTAATTCTTGTAAGTAACTTGAGCTTTTTCTCCTTCTTTTCTCTTGTAAAAACCGAACCTATACAACTCTCATATCATCAATCTTTGTTTGTTGTTTGTTTACTTGTTAGTTGTTGTAGTTACTTACTTGTTACTAAGGACCAAACTCTTTAGTTTGTTCTTCATATTATCTTGTATTTACAAGAACACACAAGAGCTAAACTCTCTAGTTTATGTTCTACATCTAATATTTTAAAAGATTGTAAGTTCATTTGTTGTAAGTCATACTTGTAATTCATGTTGTAAACTTAAAAGTTTACATTCTTAAAGATCAAGACTTTGGCTTGAATCTTTAAAGTATGAACAACAATGAACTAGTTACTTGTTTATTTAGATTATTTCTTCATTTTATGTACTTTAAAGTTGAGATTTGGTCAAGTATTACTAGTTAATCTTGATCTCATTTTTCTTGAACAAAAGTTAACTTGAAAGTTCAAGAACATGGAAGTGTAACTCTTTAGTTATAACTTCATACACTTGTGTTAGATTTAACTTAATAACTTTAGATCTAGACTTTTGGGTCTTGGATCTTCAAGATCTAACTAAGAACTATGTTCTACATCTTAAGATCTTGATTAGTTAGTTTACTTTCAAGTTTGTAGTTCAATATTACTTTTACATTTCATGTATGTGTTAAATCTAAGACTTTGATGTAACTTTGGTTCATCAAACTACATACAACACTTAATTGAGTTGTGCTACATATCTTAGACTTGCACATGTATTATGATGGTAAAAACTTGGTTAAGATGATGCAAACACATCAACGAGTTGTACACTTGAAGCTATATGCATCAAGGATGAGAACCGTGATAAGCATCGAGCACCAAGAACCACCGGAACCTACTATTTTACTGTTTCTGGGTCTGATCAGTACGACCTGGGCTACTGTAAATATAATTTTCAGTTATCTCTGTTCGAGTAGATAACTTTTCATTTAGGACTCGTCTTAATCCGAGTTACGGTTTATGATTTATGGCCCTCCGATCGTCACTATGTCCTTTTAACGTTGTGCTGAAAATTCTGACCTACTCGCACTTAGACCGTCGCCACGGTCAAACGAACACGAGTTTGCTTCTGGAATTTTTACCACAAGTAAAGGACTCATATACAGAGCCATGGCTACTGGTCTCACCTTATTTCAGTAGGTATAGAGTCCGTGGGGACTGATCAAAGTCAGCCTTTGTTTTAAACTCCTTTCATGAACGAAACTTACTTTACACCTTTTGTTTGATGATGAATGATGATGACCTTTAAGACCTAATTTACATACTTTTAAACCTATTGAGACGATTTACTGACTTAGTACTATTTGACTTAGGTTGAGGACTTTCCGGACCTACGTACTTGCTTATTTCCCGACTCGACTTTACCACTACTTTACCACTGTGAGTTATAGCATCCCTTTTTACTTTAACTATTTTGGGAACTGAGAATACATGCGCATTTTACGTTTTACATACTAGGCATGAGTACTTAAACTTATATATGTGTGGGTTATACAACGGCATAAACATTCCCTTTAGCTCGGTAACGTTTAGTCATTGGCTTTTGAACCAGTGAACGCGAATCTTAGATATGGATCCATAGAGTTTGACATCCCCACTCGGGCTAGTCGCGCTAGCATTTAACGAGTGTTTAATACTTCATATACATACGCACTTGCCAAGTGTACTTTCAGGGGGTATAAACATTAAGTTAGTTACCAAGTGCCCACGGTTAAACATATACTTTATCATACTGTTTTGAAACGCTCTTTGTAGCACTGAAATCTCGTGGCCTACCTTACATACTGTTATACTTAAACTATAGCTCACCAACCTTTGTGTTGACGTTTTTAAGCATGTTTTTCTCAGGTGCTTAAGGCTGCTTCCGCTGTGTACTAGTCTTGCTGTAGACACCCGCTGCTTTAGAGATGTCACTGCATGAACGTTTATCTTGCATTCAAAGATTATTACTTTTGAACTATGATTTGTAACGACCTGAGGGTCACGTACTATTTCTAATTGCTTCTGTTCATTGAGGCATACTTTTGGTTGTAAAACAATTGACGTTGGTTATGACGTCAGCTTTTATCATGAATGCAAACTTGTTTTGAAAACGCATATAGTGTTTGACCTTGTAATGATCCTATTGTTGATGATTCGTACACGATGGTTTTGTACGGGGCATCACAAAATGACACCTCCCCCAAGCAAGAACACCTAACCACTTGTTTAAAATGATCTTCAGCATTGGTTCACATAAATGTATCCTTCTATTACCGAAGGAAACCCACTATAAGGTAAGCTATAGTTCATAGTTTTTTTCAAATACTTCAGTACCCGCCTAATTGTTTGCCAATGATGTGTACTAGAATTAATAGTATCTCTACTCAATTTTTTCACAGCAAAAGCAATATCCGACCTTGTACAAGTCATGGCATACATCAAATAGCCAATTACCTAAGAATACTCAAGTTGAGATACAGCTTCACCTTGATTGGGCATAAGCTTCTCACTTGAATCCATATGTGTACTAACAGGAGTACAATCAAAACAATTGAATTTTCTCAACACCTTCTAAATATACTGAGATTGAGAAATCAAAATTCCATTACTCTCACCTTTGATCCTAATATCAAGGATAACGTTAGTCTCTTACATATCTTCCATAGAGAACTTTGATGAGAAAAACTCTTTCGTTAAGTCAACATGCATTTGGTCGATCCCAGTATTAGCATGTCATCAATATACAGACAAAATATAACTCCTTTACCAGAATAATCAAATTTTTATATACACATTTATCAGTCTGGTTTAATTTAAAACCACTAAATAAAACCACTTCATCAAACTTCCCCATTACTTAGGTGCTTGTTTCAATTCTCATAAGAATTTCACAAGTTTGCACACCTTACTTTCATTACCTGGCATGACAAAGCCCTTAGGTTGGTTCATATAAACCTGTTCATCCGAATCATCATTCAAGAATGTTGTCCTCACATCCATCTGGCGAATAACTAGATTGTGAACTACAGATAATGCAATCAACAGTCTAATGGTGGTAATACGAGTCACTAGAGCATAAGTATCAAATTAGTCAAATTCAGACTTTTGTCTAAATCCTTGAATGACTTACCTTGCTTTGAACTTTTCAACTGTTCCATCTATCTTCATCTTCCAGTTGAAGATCCATTTGTAATCTAATAGTTTTCACCAGGAGGTAGATCACCTAACACCCAAGTGTTATTGCCCATGAAGAACTCTATCTCATCATTAATTGCCTCTTTATAGAATGCCACATTCTGAGACCTCATTGCTTCATCATATGTTTTAGGATCATCCTCAACATTGAAGCAATATAAATATTAGGTAGAAACATCATCCCTGGAAGCTTCAACTAAGTATAATTGAAAATCTGGTTCAAATAATTTAGATTTCCTTATTTTTTTACTTTTCGGAAACTGAAGTGACTGATCAATAACCTTTTCAGTCAAAAATGACAAGTCTTTTTCCTTGCTGCCTCTCCAAGTAGCACAAAAACTTGGTGCTGCCTCTTCATGTAGCACCAAAACTTGGTGCTACCTCTTCAGCACTTTCCGTGTTGCCTCTTTAAGTAGCACCAAAACTTGGTGTTGTCTCCTCAACACTTTCTTGTACTACTTCTTTAGTCAGCACCAAACACTTAGTCAAATTTCAGGTGACTAAGAAGACAGCATAGAAAATACTTAGTCAGATTTTAGTTGATTAAGAGGGCATATCACAAAAACACTTGGTCAAAATTTCGAGTAGATTAATTCATGAGTGTACACTCCGTACCTCCTAACCCATTTACAAGTGTATTAAATTTCTCGATTACACTAAATTTTCAACAAGTGTCTTTGGATTTTGTTTTTATTAACCGTTACAACTTGTTGTTTTTGGTTTCAAACTTTTTGTTGTTTACTTTTGATATTTGTTTTACATTTTAATTGTTACGTATCTTTGGTTAAGAATTTTTAGTTTTTTTTTATATTGTTTTCACAATTTTTTTCATTTTTATTTTTTTTTTTTGTTACTCATGCCACATTTCTATATTGCTCAACTGATAGTCCTAATTTTTTACGAATAAAATATCGATCATATTATAATTATCTCACTCAATTTTCAAACCATATAATCTATAAAGTACATTTTAACCATCTATTTGACTATGCGTTGCATTTTAACTATTTATTATTTTATTATTAATTTGACAACTAATTTTAAATTAACTTATGACAATTATTTTGATAAATGTAAAAGAAAACGTATTACTCCAGCCGTAATACATGGAGTTCCTTTACTAGTTAGTACCATTGTCATCTTATATCGAATTAATCTTCTTATCATGCCTCCTTTTCGTTTAAAACTGTTTGGTGTAATTATGTTCCGATCAAAGTTAATATCTTTATTTGGCGGCTAAAACTTCACAGACTTGCTACTCTTCGGAACTTGGAAGCTAAAGGTTTAACCTTTGATAATTCGTGTTGTGGTTTATGCGACGTTTCGGAAGAATCTCATAGTCATCTGTTTGTTAGATGTGATACATCCTACCAGATTTGGTGTAAGGTAGGACGTTGGCTTGGTATTTCTATTCCGATATGGGATTCAGTTGACGAAGTGTGGAGTTGGATAGATTCTTTTTCTAATCATCGAAAGAAGAAACTCATAATTATGATTAATGTTTTCTCGACTTTTTGGAACATTTGGTCGCTTCGCAATGACATTATTTTCAAGGATCATAAGCAATGGAAATCTCATGTGTTTGACAACATTGTTTCTTCTGGTTTCTCTTGGTTGTTTTCGAGACTTCACAAACCCAAGATAAATTGGACGGATTGGTTGAAAGATCCTTTAAATTCTATGTAATTTTTTCGTTTTTTATTTCTTTAGTTTTTTGCTTTGTTTTTCTTCTAGCTTCTCGCTAGTTTTTTTTTATATATTGTGGCTGTTCGAAAAAAAATTCATGAATTTATTACAATTAGAGATGGGAATGATACGGATATCGAATCGAACTCTACAAAAACCAAAAATACTGAAAATGCAAGTGTCCAAAATAAAGAATAGAATATCTAATCGAACTAAGAAAATAGAACCGATTTAGTATGGATATTGGTATTAGTGTTATCGGTATAGTAGCTTTCTGGATCTTAAAGTATAGAGAAAGATGTAGAAAATGAAGGTTGTTATAGAAAGCCATGAAGAGTAGATCTCATATTATTATGTGGTGTTTTTGTATGCTAATTTTTTTTTTTTTTTTTTTTTTTTTTTTTTTTTTTTTATAAGAATAATTGCTTGAAAAAAGTATCTACCTAGGAATCTAGGATGCTCTTTAAGAAAACAAACACCTGCCCCTAACGATTTGCATTTAAATATATGTTATGTCAACTCTTAAGATTCGAAAATCAAATGTCAACACATATTTATCCATAAATTACACATTAAGCTTGTAATGTACTGTAGACGTAGTTATGTCAAACAGTTTTATTGTGTTAGGTTAATACTATAATACATGAACACAACTAAAACTGATAAGGTTTTGATGTTTAGGCTAATTGAGTATTACGATTATTTTTATTCACATAACCAAGTTAGATTGTATACCTCCTTCTCAAAATAGACAACAGAGAAACTTTATGGGTTTACAAATAAACTACGGTGTAAAAATCAATCCCAATATTATAAAAGATTTAACCCATCCACTTGAACTGCAATAAAGTTTTCATTTCGGTTTCTTATACAACAACAATAATACCCAATACTACATCTGTGGTGTATGAGGAGGTGCAATGTAGACAATAATTCCTCTATCTTTGAATAAAGAGAAGTCATTTCTCCACTCAGAGTCATACACTCAAAGAAGTAGAGAAAGTCCCCCCTCTCTATCTTCGACGGATAAAGAGATTGCTTCCGAATGGACCTCCTGTTATGCTATACGGATCAGAGTGTTGGCCATTGACGAAGGCGTAAGAGAGAAGGATGGAGGTGGCAGAGATGAGGGTGTTTAGGTGGACATGCGGTAAAACCATGTTGGATATGATTTCAAATAGTGTTTTTTAGGGAGAACCTTAAAGTTAGAAGCATCATCGACAAGCTAAGAGAAGAACGGCTTCGATGGTTTGGGTATGTGAGGAGGCTACCTCTTACTGCGCCTGTTAGGAGAGTCGAGACACTTAAGGTTGACGGTGTAAGGAAAAGGGGTAGACCTACACGTAGGTGGGAGGATAGAATAAAGCTCAACTTGAAGAAGATTTTATTGACCGAGGACATGACTTCTGATTGGATTGCGTGGAGGACTATAATTAGAATAGACGAGTAGGTTTTGGTACGTAGGTGTGTATGTGGGTATGTATGTATGTATGTGGGTATGGGTGAATGTGTGTATGTGTCTTCTTGTATAGTGTTCTACATATGAATGTTTATGTAAGTATGTATATTCATGTACAATGTATTTTCGCACTTTGATTTTACCAGGACCCCCTCTTGGTATTTGGTATGTTTGTGTGTGTGCAGGTATGTTATGGATGTATGTGTTTGTATGTACGCATATTTAGGGTTTAGGTTATGGATACATGCATGCCTATGTATGTATGTTTGTGGGTATGCATGTTTACGTTTGTTTATATGTGTGCATATATGGTTGCATCTATGTATCTTTATGGATGTATGTTCGTATGTTATCGTATGTATGTATGTATGTGTATGTATGTATGCGTATGTAGGTATGTTTTTTTAGGTATGTATTCAATTGCAGGTCGCCGGGAATAGTTTGACACTCTAGTTCCTCTTTCTTAGGAAAAATAACAAGTTTGGTCGTTGGATTGAGATCAGACTTAACCTTTGAGTTCGATTTAGACCTAGAGGATTTGGATTTAGTAGCTCTTCCTGGTTCTGACTTAGGTCTATCAACTGGTTTTGACACAATATCCTCAACTGTCCCATCATTTGTAAGAACTTCCTCAACAAACTTAGGCACACTGCTAGTCTTATGACCCTCACTCTTAAAAAGTTCTTGAGGTGGTGGAGTAAGAACATACTGTAAGACCCTGAATTTTATGCATCGAAAAGTGTCGCCAGAAACTGTCACCAGAGTGTCCTCCGAAAGTGTCAGCAAAAGTCTACCTATACTTCTGCATTTTCAGATTTTACATCAGAATCAGAATCAGTCAACCTCAGTCCCTGCATTTCTAAAAATTTTGTTGTCTTCGTTTTATGTTGTAGTGCGCGCCGCGAAAAACCAGCTGGCAGACAGGTTTCGTAATTTTAATATTTTAATAAGGGCATTTGGGTCTTTTAATGTGGGGGTCAGTTTTGAACCACTAAAACTGATCCAAACTCAGTCTTGGACCTCATTTCACCCACACAAAACACTCCCAACATATTCTAGAGAGAGAGGGTGATTTTAGTGTGAGAAAGCTCTGATCTAGGAGGAAGAAGCTCGGTTCTCACCAAAGCTCGAGAGTTAAAGTTATTCACCTTGTTCTTGGCTACATTTTGGTAGTGGTGGTAAGCTCTAACTCCGAATTTCATTGTTTATGATTATTGTTCAAATTAGGATTTTGAACTTGCATGTTCTTGAGTAAACCCCACTAGTTAGTAAATGGGTGATTTAGACTAGTGGCGGGTGTGGTTGACCCTCGTTGGTGGATTTTGGGTTGGTTGATGATTTAATCATGTTTAGGGCTTGTAAATTGGGTATAATCACTAGTGTTAGTGATTATGAAAGTATTAGAACCCATTTGGGTGTATTTGGAAGACTAATTTTGAAATGGGTCAAAATTAGGGTTTATGTGTCAAATTGGGTAAGACAAGTGTTTAACACTTATGATTTGATTTAATTGGCGTATTAGGACCATTTTTCACTAGTGTTAGTGATTATGGGTTAGTTTGGGTACGGTTTGTGCTTGAAAATGCAATTGGGTCAAAATTGCACTAAGTGTCAATTTGGGTTGGTTTGTAATCCACCATAATTATGTTGTTTGTTATGTGATAATGGAATAGGTACTTTCCATTGACGTGTTGCGGATTTGGTTTGCATTCATCAAGGCGCTAAGGTGAGTGTAATTGTATTATATGCGTATGTATGCATAGGATGGGTGTGGGTGGGGTAGAGTGATCCTCGGCGTTCGGGTTCACTTTACATGTATATGAGATGATGGACTCTATGAGTTGTGGGTCCTTGTGTCATGTTTTTACGTTTGGGTTACCACCCGTGGGCTAGTGAATCTCGAGCGATACGGATTCACGTTGACAAGTAGGTCCACCCCGTTGTTGTTGATGACATGAGTTGGGTAGTGATTCAAATATAGTTTCGGCTTCACTTGTGAATCGCGTGTGGTTTCGGATTCACGATGTCGCGTGTGGTTTCGGACATTCCCATTGTTGTTGACTTAGGGTAGTGAATCGCCTGTAGTTTCGGATTCACTGGGGCGAGTGTAGTTTCGGCCAACCCTATCATCGTTGAGGTGAAGGTGGTGAATCACGTGTGGTTTCGGATTCATTGGGCGCGTGTGGTTTCGGCCGGCCTTCATGTGTTTGAGGTTAAGGGGTTAACCTTGGAATTTTTGGTTAGATCTATGTATATATATTGTTGTGTTGTAGCTAATCTTGCAGTTTTGGCTTGGTGGTACGTTATGTATAGCTTTTCTTAGTTATATTTGGAACGCGGTATGTGTTTATTACTTGTGTTTGTAATCCGTGTTCATTTTATGCATATGTATGTATATAATACCGTTGCATTCACTAAGCATTAGCTTACCCTCTCGTTGATATTATTTTTATAGGTTCGCAAGGTGGCAGCTCAGGTAAGCATGGGAACTAGTGGACTTATGTAGGTTGCTTTAGAAGACGTGCTTTTGGATTAGACTTAGGATTGGGTATGTAACAACCCGACTTTTTCCGTTTACTATCGTTACTTGTCCGTTAAATATTTAACGGTGATTACTTAGACTTTGTGTATATAACATTATTAAATGCATACTTGATCCTAGTGGATTACTTGAATTAATATGTTATATTAATTTATGAACTTATTTCGGGTAGCGAAATAACTAGAAAACGTTATGATTAAGAAAATCGCTTAGAAAGTTTTTCAGTTTACGGAACTCAGTTAAACGATAAAATAATTATTTTTAATAATTATTAACTTTAAGAAAAACATATTTAATTTATTATATATTTAATGAATTAAACTTGGTGGGATGCGTTTTAAAGACCGGTTAACGTTCCGGGAACCCGGTACGGTTAACGGCAACTAGAAACGAACCACACTTAGCGTACTAGCAAGCCAAAGCATAATGTAATTTAATTTTAATAATTATATTATATAATTATTATGTTTTAAACATACTTCCAATTTATTAGAATTTGTATAGATTAAGAACGCGAGAAATTAACGTTTATCGATCCGGTTTGTGTTTTCGGCTAAGGACACTTAGTGGGTACACTTAGGGAATTTATCTAGCAACATTGGTAAGCCCAATAACTCCCTTTTTATATCTCTTGGTCGAAATTTACAAGGGGAGGGCCTTCTTTAATTTATTTTGGGCTAGTTGTTATTTGAGTCTATGTAAATTATGCCATAACTTATCCCTAAACCTAATTTAATCAAACAAAAGGCTTCTATTCTTCCCTCTCCCCAAAACCATGACCAAGAAGCAGCTCCAAACCCCTAAAATATGTCGACATCTTTATCCTCATCAATCACCATCAAAAATTGCTTGTTTGCTTGAACCTTCAACACGAAAGTGCTTTCTTTGATCGTCCTCTACATGCTAGTACTAATTGATTTGTGTTTTAAGGTTTAAACACTAACCCTAATTTTATTAGATCAGTTTTTATGTCAATTACATAGTGTATTGATGTCTAGTGCTCAATTACTTGCAATTAGAGTTGTCGTTAGTCGTTAAATTGCTCGATTGTTGTCGTTGCTATGAATCAAGAATTTTATGTTATGAATCTGATCAAATTGGTTTATGTACTAATTTTGTATTATATCTAGATGGATAGATCTCGAAAAATTAATAATTTTGGACTTTGATTTTGCATGATTTCGTTACCATTTGCTCAAGATATGATTAATCGAAGTTTTCGTTAGGGTTTCGCATGATGTACGAATTTTCTGAATTATGTGCTTTATGATTTGGCTAATGAGAAGTGTACTAATGTAATCCTTGTGAAAAATCATGCATGTTAGACTTAAGATTTGCGTCAAAAGCTTTTGTAATGCTTCCGTTATGTCAAAACGAAGAATCGTGTTTATGAGTGAGCTGAATCTGTTTTCAAAGTTAAATAAAATTAGGTAGAGTGAACTAGAAATTGATTGAGGATTTGATCTTTGGGAATATGTTAGTTTATATGTTACTTGATGTATATTATTTATATGCTAACTTCTGAAAAAGTATTTTGCCTTGAGATATAAGCTTGATCAAATGACATGTCTGTTTGTTGATTGAAATTGAAAGATCTGTAAAGATTGATTAAACTGTACAAATTGACTAAAGAGATGTCTTTGATTATTTTATCACTAAAATTTTGGGATGTTTTGAGATGACTCCAAATGTCTGTTTGTCAAAATCTATTAATATATTTTTTGAGAAATGTTTCAAAATTGATGCCCGTGTAGAAACTAATTTGGTAAACCGTAACTAGATCTTTTCTGAAACCCGACTTGTAGACGTCGTATGATGCTCGGGTTAGACTTTTTGGAATCGATTTTGAGTCTAGTTGTGATCTGGAGTTTTCCATATTTTCATGAATTATTTTCTAAGAGTTATACTCGTGTCTTTGTATGATGCGCTTATTTTAAGGCCATGCGTTAAACTGCGAATGCGCAATTTGCTAAACTATGAGTTGTAACATGTTGTTGAATTAGGTTTGATATGTTGACCATGTTTGCATGATCTATCGAGATGTTTGACTTTAGTTGACCACTTTGACCGAGTTGACTTTGGTTGACTTTGGTTGACTTGCTTGGACTTTTGACTTTTAATTGCTTGTTGAGTCAGTCTGAGCACTAGGATTATGCGTACACTATGGGTTGACATAGTGTGACCTATGTATTTACTTAAGATGACCTATTTGACTAGGTTACATTTATCAGTCATGATTGTTCGACTACTGTACGATTTTACTAAGAGATATTTCAGTGCTTTTGCTAAGGTGAGTCTACAGTCCCTTTTTCAGCAACATTTTTGGGATGAGATACATGCTGCTTTTGAAACTATTTCTTAAACTGTTTTTACAAATGTTTTACATATTAGGCATGAGTAACTAAACTATATACATATGAGTTCTGATAATGCTAAAACAAACATATATTTCATAGCATTATCCCTCAAAAAAGACAAGCTTTTAGTTGCGGTTGTTCTATTTACAAGTGATATTCGTTTAAATATTAAAAGGTGAAGACAAAAGACAGATTCGACGATTTGAAGACGCAAACGACCAAAACACTAAAAAGTACAAAGTACAATTCAAGTGGTTCAATTTATTGATAAGAAACGTCTAAAAGTTACAAGAGTACGAGCCGCGAAACGCAAAGTACAAGATATTAAATAGTACGAAAGGACGTTCAAAAATTCGGAACCGGGACCAGAGTCAACTCTCAACGCGCGACGTAACGGAGCTAAAATGACAAGTCCACTATGCACATGAATATAATATATAAATAATTCTTAAAAATATATATATATTATATTATATATTAAAAACTGTTGGCAAACTAGCAAACAAGCGAATGTGAGCTGTCCCAGGGGGCCATGTGATCGCATGGCCAGGCAGTGTTAAATCCATGCGATCGCATGGCAGGAGAATGCTGGCCACATCTATAAATTGAAGCATTTTTCGGACGAATGATACACAATATAATTCAATCTCTCTCACTCTCATATATATATATATATATATATATATATATATATATATATATATATATATATATATATATATATATATATATATATATATATATATATATATATATATATATATATATATATATATATATATATATATATATATATATATATATATATATTTATATTTTAATTATAATTTTAATATTAAAGTTTAATAATAATAAGGTTATGTTAGCGAATGTTGTAAGTGTGTAAGTCGAAATTCTGTCCGTGTAACGCTACGCTATTAATACTCATTGTAAGTTATGTTCAACTTTTTTAAATTAATGTCTCGTAGCTAAGTTATTATTATGCTTATTTAAATCGAAGTAATCATGATGTTGTGCTAAATATTAAAGACGGGGTAATTGAGATTTGTACCATAATTGGGGTTTGGACAAAAGAACGACACTTGTGGAAATTGGACTATGGGCTATTAATGGGTTTTATATTAACTAAACGATACCTCGTTAATTTAATATAAAGATTACAATTTGACATATCTATATATAACCACATACGCTTAATCGGGTACGGTGGGCGGGATATCTATAAATACGAATTATCGTTCATTTTACCAGACACGGGGATGGATTAATAGTTAATGGATTCATTAAAACAGGGGTGGATTATATTCAAAGGTAATTGGTGTAATTGTTAACAAAGTAGTAAAACCTTGGATTACACGCAGTCGATAACCTGGTGTATTCATTAAACAAAGTATTAAGACCTTGTTACAGTTCGAATCCCCAATTAGTTGAAATATTTGACTTCGGGTATAAGGATAATTTGACGAGGACTCTTGCACTTTATATTTATGATTGATGGACTATTATGGACAAAACCGTATGGATATATCGAATAATCCATGACAAAGGACAATTAACCCATGGTAATAAACTAAAATCAACACGTCGAACATCATGATTACGGAAGTTTAAATAAGCATAATTCCTTTATTTTATATCTCATCGCACTTTTATTTACTGTCATTTTATTTATCGCACTTTTTAATTATCGTACTTTTTAATTATCACAATTTTATTTACCGTCATTTTATTTATCGTACTTTAATTTATCGCACTTTAATTATCGTTATTTACTTTACGCTTTAAATTAAGTTATATTTATATTTAATATTTTACATTAGGTTTTAATAGCAACTTAAGACATAAAATCGACAAACCGGTCATTAAACGGTAAAAACCCCCCCTTTTATAATAATAATACTACTTTTAAATATATATATATATATATATATATATATATATATATATATATATATATATATATTTATTTATATTTATATTACAATTATAGGTTAAAATAATTATAGCGTTAAACTTGTTTACTGTATCCCTATGGAACGAACCGGACTTACTAAAAACTACACTACTGTACGATTAGGTACACTGCCTATAAGTGTTGTAGCAAAGTTTAGGTTTATCCACTCTATAAATAAATAAATAAATAACTTGTGTAAAATTGTATCGCATTTAATAGTATTTTGAAATAAAAATATAACTATTTCGTATACGCTGCTGCACACATCAAGTATTTTTGGCGCCGCTGCCGGGGACTCTCTTAAACGCCGAAGCGAAACGCTATATATAAAAAAATATATTAGTTTTTAAGATATTTTTGTAAAAATATAATATTTCTCATTTTGTAAAAATATTTTGTTAAAAATACAAAAATATAAAAAGAAAAACAAAAAATATATATTTTTAAGAGTTTGTTTAAAATATATAAAATTATAAAGTATTTCTATTTTTTTTTATTTTTAAAGTATAAGTTTTTATTTATTTTAAATAAATATTTTATAAGTTAAAAACAAAAAAAAAAAAGTAAAACGTAAAAAGAAAAAAATAAAAAAATAAAATAGAAACTGAACCTGCAAAATTTCGACATGCATGTCAGCTGAACCTGCATCTCATGCGATCGCATGAGAAGGCAGTTATAAACCCATGCGATCGCATGGTACCCTCTCACGGGTCTGATCCTAGTACGTACAATTAGGGTTTGTGTTTAATAATAATTATTATTAATTAATTATTAATTAGGGTTTTAGTTATTTAATCAATTTTTAATTTTAGTTTTAATATTTAATTTGTAATATTAAGTTTTAATTAGTTTTATTAAATATAAAAATTAATGCTTTTATAAAAATAATATAAAAATAATATTTTTTTTAAAAAAATATGTAATCATTATTTGTCTTTTTATAAATTGTATATGTTTATCGTTTATTCGTATATTGTATATTTATAGTGCGTAATTAGTTTTAAACTTAGTATTTTGCAGTAGTTATTTTACATCTCTAGATTCTTAGGATTTGCCGTAAAATCCCTTAAGTGCTTTTTCTTTAGACTAAGATTTAGGTGTTTTAGAATTTTGCGACGCCGTTTTAAGATTTTAGTACTTATTAAGTTATTGCCGTTTTGGATTTAGAATTCCTTTTAGCTTTAATACCTTTAGAAACAATTTTTAATATTAAGTATTTTGTACCTTTTTAGTTTCGACGCGCTAATTTCTTTTTATTTTTCGACCTTTTATTTTTTGACGTTTTTCGACGCGCTCTTTTTCTTTCTTATTTCTCGACGCTCTAGTTTTTAGGATATAGAATTTTCTATTTCTTTTCTAAAAATTTCAACGAAAAATTATTTTAAGTGGTTAAATTGATAGACATCCAAAATTTTCTGGTTCGTAGTAATAGTTGGATTTGTTAGTGGCGAGTTGTGGGCTTCCGATTTAAAGGGTCCTTGCTACCTACTGCATCTATTGGCTATTCGAAACGTGGGCAAAATCAGAAAAGTCTATTAATTTGATAACTTATATAATTTTTATCTTTTATAACTAATAGGATATTCAGTGAATGCACCGAGCAAAATGTTCACCACCTTTCATACGTTCATCACCTGTAACTCGATCAAGACATCTAGCCAACATTGTCGCCATTGATTTTTCTTTAGAATCGTCATCTAGTCGACCAAGTACTCCAATTCAAATTTTCGATAATCCATTTTTTGAACCCGACCTCACAATTGAGAATCCGGAGGATATTCAGGGACAATTCAGAAATCCTGAACCACTAATCATTCCTCCTGAACCACAAATCACTCATCCAGAGATTTTCGAGGAAGAAACCATTAAGTCAGAATCCTCTAGTGATTCAGATTCAACAAATTCAATCATGGAAAATCTAGAACCTCTAAGTATGGAAGACCGAATGAGAGTTAAACGCACTGGCCAAGGTCATGCAATTACTCAACCAGACATTAATGCGCCAGATTATGAAATCAAAGGACAAATCCTACACATGGTAACTAATCAATGCCAATTTAGTGGTGCACCGAAGGAAGATCCAAACGAACATCTTCGTACCTTTAATAGGATCTGTACTCTATTTAAAATCCGAGAAGTGGAGGATGAACAGATCTATCTCATGTTATTTCCCTGGACTTTAAAGGGAGAAGCCAAGGATTGCTTAGAATCGTTACCTGAAGGGGCGATTGATACATGGGATGTCTTAGTTGAAAATTTTCTTAAACAATTCTTTCCGGCATCTAAAGCCGTGAGACTTCAAGGAGAAATTGTTACGTTCACGCAAAAGCCAAATGAAACTCTATATGAGGCATGGACAAGATTTGGAAAATTGTTAAGAGGATGTCCGCAACATGGTTTAGACACTTATCAAATAGTACAAATATTCTACCAAGGATGCGACATTACTACACGAAAAGACATCGATATAGCAGCTGGTGGTTCCATTATGAAGAAAACCGCAACTGAAGCTTACAAAATTATTGATAACACTGCTTCCCACTCACATGAGTGGCACCAAGAAAAAGATATCGTTAGATAATCTAAAGCAGCTAGAGCCGATTCTAGCCATGACTTTGATTCCATGTCCGCAAAGATAGATGCTTTCGAGAGACGAATGGAAAAGATGACTAAAGATATTCACGCAATATGAATTAGTTGTGAGTAGTGTGGAGGACCACATTTGACAAAAGATTGTCTCAGTATTGAACAAACAATGGAACAACGAGAGAATGTTTCATACATGAACCAAAGGCCTGGAAATAATTATCAGAATAATTATCAACCGCCAAGACCAATCTATAATCAAAATCAGAATTATAACCGAAATGTTCCATACAACAACCAACAAGTTCCTAGCAATCAACAAGTATCTAACAATACTTACAACCAGCAAAGACCTATTTTTCCAAATAAACCACCACAAACTGATGATAAAAAGCCAAATTTAGAAGAAATGGTGTCGAAGCTAGTTGAATCTCAAACTCAATTTTTCACATTTCTGAAACAAACAAATGAACAAAATGCCCAAGCATTTAGAAATCAACAAGCTTATATCCAAAATCTGGAACAAGAAGTAAGCAACCTAGCAAGGTTGATAGGTGAAAGAAAACCGGGGAGTCTACCTAGCAATACAAATGCTAACCCCCAGAATGAAACAGCTAAAGCCATTACCACAAGAAGTGGTATTACACTTAAACTACCTGAAATGCCTATAATTTCTGATGACGCTATTCCCACTACACAGGCACCACAGCCTGAGCAAGAAAAGGAAAAAGAACTGGTAGTTGAAAATGTTAATGAAGATAACACAGTTAAGGCTAAACCTTATGTTAAACCATACCAACCACCACTTCCTTACCCGAGTAAAATGAGAAAAGAAAGACTTGAAGCCGAGCAATCCAAATTCTTGGATATGTTTAAACAAATAAATGTAAATCTTCCTTTCATTGATGTGATTTCAGGAATGCCTAGATATGCTAAATTCTTGAAAGATCTAATCAAAAATAGAAAGAAAATGGAAGAACTTTCGGCTGTTACTATGAATGCTAATTGTGTGACGACCCGGAAATTTCCGATCAAATTTAAACTTTAATCTTTATATGTTTCCGACACGATAAACAAAATCTGTAATGTTGAGTCTCAAAAATTATTGAACTGGTTATATGAAATCATTTGACCTTCGACTGTTCCCGATGATTCACGAACCATTGCTTGTAAATATGTGGATATATATAAATATGTGCAAATATAAATATATGTATAATATATATAATAACATGAACATTAATAAACTAGCATATACATTTAATTTTTGGAAATAAATATGTAAAATAATATGCGATGTAATAGTAACTAATATTATATATAGATATATATATTTATGTATATAAATTTATTTGTAAATATGTAAAACTTTATTAAATATATTTGTTGGAGAATGTATAATATGTTTGTTTTAGTAATTAAACTTGCTATTTTAAATTGTTTGTATATAGAAAGAGAATATATTAAAAATAAATGATTTCGAGCTTAGTCAGTAAACCTCAGTAACACTCGGTTGACGTTTTGTTAGTTTTAATATGGATATTGTACATGTTCACGAAGGATTGAAATAAAAGTTGGACTGTAAATTGATTACAAAGATTTTAGATTTGTTAAATATATTTTTATCTTTTTAAGTTTAAAAATTAGTACTCCGTACATATTAATTGGAACAGAAAAATAAATAATTTTCGAACCTTTTTGATCAGGTTTCAAACAGGTAATGAGTGAAATAATTAAATATAGTCAACCTAAAAATTTGGGATTTTTAGGAACACTTTTATATACTAACTGTTTAGCAATGATCACGATATACCACTTGGTGTTAAAAGTGTCGGTAGAAACAATCCAAATAATGTGATGGCTTCCTGTTTAAATGCTCGTGATTGATTACCTTTATCTTTTATAATTTATAATTATTTATATATATAAATTCTTGGTAGTATTATATGTATAAGTTAAATATGAATGCAGAGAGAGAGAGGCATCCCACAAAAACTTCACCCTTTCTTATTCGATCTACATCATCTAGCCGGACCACCACCTCGCCGGACACCATCACCTTCCACCATCATTACACAAAACCACACCCATTACTATTGATACCATCGACCACGATTTCCATCACCACCAATCCAACACCCGTCAATCACCATGAAACTAAAAACGACTTATATTTTCTTCAAACCCTCACCAAAGACAACCATATCACCCTTGTAACTCATATTTTCTATTCGGTTCAATATAATCATCATTCTTCATTTATATTCGCGTTCGAATCAAACCCACATCAAAACCACCTTCGTTATATCATGACCACCATAAACCGTCACCCATTTAACCATTATAACCACCATGATTAACTACCACTGCAAATTACTTGTTCTGTTTCTGTTAAACTGAAAACCATCACCAAACCCAAATCACTCGTTGCCACCTACTGCTGCTGTCTTGTTTTTGTTTCTGTCCGACTTCGAACACAGGCTACTACACTCGTCAACAGCTACTGCAGCTTAATTTCTTCTGTTTCTGTTAGAAAAATTCAACAAAAATCGACAATTATCGAAACCCACCACTATTCATCACCACCTTAAACTTAACATTTTTTTTTCTTCGTCGATCTTTCTGTTACTGTTTTTGTTATAACCTTAAACCATGACCAACAAATACTTCGGTTCTCTATTTGATATCACGATGATGATGATTTACGATGTCAAGAGGAGGATACACGATATGATGATGAGGGTGTTATGAGAACGTAAGATGATGATGATGTGGTAGTGAGAAGAGACGACAATGAATGATATGGGTGATGATGATTGATGTCGTGATAAATAATGATACAGGTTTATGGTGATTGTAATATTGATTAGATTATGATGATAATTAAGTTTGATAAAGATAATAACGACGTTGAGATTATGATAATAAAAATCATGATATCGATGATGGAAATACAGTAAAAAAAAAAAAAACACGATGATGATGATTAGGATTAAATGAAGAAGAAGGTGAATAGTTCTGGGTGTGAATTAAGAAGAAAAAAAAAACTGGAATCAGGAAGTAAACGGTTAAATAAAATTGTGTTATATATAAATTCAGAAAAACAAACATGGAAGGATGGCTTGAGGGTGTTGTTGGTTGGCGAGAGGTCGCGGGTTCGAGTCCCGATTGGGGCATTTTTTTTTAAAAAGCCTATTTTAGTGAGGTAGTAACTCTATTACTTTTATTATTATTATTATTATTATTATTATTATTATTATTATTATTATTATTGTTATTATTATTGTTACTAGTGTTATAGTATTAGTATTATTATTATTAACAAAAATATTATTAATATGAATATCATTAATAGTAATGTTATTATCAATATAATTAAATACAACTTTTTATATATATATCAAACATTATTATCTATGTAAAAATATACTTATATATACCTTACATATATGCATAAATTAATTAGATTAGCAATCTTTATATAAATAACCATTTATAATAAATTAAGTATTTTTAATATATATATATATATATATATATATAACCAAATAGATAATAATCATTATCAAATATATATAAAAATTAATTACATAAAGCTATAATTATTCGATTACGAGTATATGTTTTAATATATATACGAATGATATAGGTTCGTGAATCCGAGGCCAACCCTGCATTGTTCAATATAAGTCATATGTATTTTTACTACAAAATACATTAGGTGAGTTCCTTTGATCCCCTTTTACTCTTTACATTTTTGGGACTGAGAATACATGCGCAACTTTTATAACTGTTTTACGAAATAGACACAAGTAATCAAAATGACATTATATGATTGAATGATCGAAACTGAATATGCCCCTTTTATTAAGTCTGGTAATCTAAGAATTTGGGAACAGACACCCTAATTGACGCGAACTCTAAAGATAGATCTATCGGGCCCAACAAGCCCCATCCAAAGTACCGGATGCTTTAGTACTTCGAAATTTATATCATGTCCGAAGGAGGATCCCGGAATGATGGGGATATTCTTATATACATATTGTGAATGTCGGTTACCAGGTGTTCAATCCATATGAATGATTATTTTTTTGTCTCTATGCATGGGACGTATATTTATGAGCACTGAAAATGAAAATCTTGTGGTCTATTAAAATGATGGAAATATTTATTTATGTTAGTCTAATGAACTCACCAACCTTTTGGTTGACACTTGAAAGCATGTTTATTCTCAGGTGTGAAAGAAAACTTCCGCTGTGCATTTTTCTTATTATAAGGACAATACTTGGAGTCGATCATCGCTCTGGAATCAAAGGTTGATGACTTCGTCCGGATGGATTAGGACGGGTCTTCACAGTTGGTATCAGAGCGGTGGTCTTAGCGAACCAGGTCTTGCATTAGTATGTCTAACTGATAGTCATTAGGATACATTAGTGAGTCTGGACTTCGACCGTGTCTGCATGCCAAAAGTTTTGCTTATAAATTTTAGTCGGAATTCATCTGCTTATCATCCTTAGGAAATTACCTGCTTATCATTCTTAGTCTAGACACATCTTACTGCAATGATTGCATGAATAGTGTATAGACAAAAATTCGTATCTTAGTGTATCTGCCAATTCATATCTTAGCGTATCTGTTACTGTAGACCTTGTCTGATATCTCTCTTAAATTTCTCCTTAATTTAAGGGATCCTGGTACTATATATATCTATGTAAATTATGCATTGAGAATAGCATTCAGCTATCAATTACTGTCACTAAACTCTTCATATCAAAAATCTTTCCTGAGATCGCGTAAGATGGCCTCTACGAATCGACCAAGTTCCTCTGACTCCGAAGACAGCGTGACAGGAACACACCAATCAATCAACTATCGTGATTACTGGAGAAAATGGGGGTGGGTTCGTGACATACTCACCCTATGGAGAAGAGAAGAAGGTACTCCATATCATGAATCGAATCTACCACCTAACCTTGGAGTACTCGACCCGCTCATCGGCGAACCTGTTCGCAACACCGTTTATACCCTTTTTGCCAGAATTTTTCATCTTGAGACTACCATTAACGAAACTAGAGAAGATATCCAACCTCTAACCCACACTGATAACCAACCAGGGTTAGTAGAAGAAGTTAAAGAACTCCGAGCTCGAGTGTTAACCTTAGAGAGCACGGTACACAGTGTAGTGACCCGAACTTTTCCATGTTTATATATATTAATTGAGATTGATGTTTACATGATTAAATGTTTCCAACATGTTAAGCAATCAAACTTGTTAAGACTTGATTAATTGAAATAGGTTTCATATAGACAATTGACCATCCAAGTTGACCGGTGATTCACGAACGTTAAAACTTGTAAAAAAAACTATATGATGACATATATATGGTTATATATATAGTTAACATGATATTATGATAAGTAAACATATCATTAATTATATTAACAATGAACTACATATGTAAAAACAAGACTACTAACTTAATGATTTTGAAACGAGACATATATGTAACGTTTATCGTTGTAACGACATTTAATGTATATATATCATATTAAGAGATATTCGTACATCATAATATCATGATAATATAATAATTTAAAATCTCTTTTGTTATTATAAACATTGGGTTAACAACATTTAACAAGATCGTTAACCTAAAGGTTTCAAAACAACACTTACATGTAACGACTAACGATGACTTAACGACTCAGTTAAAATGTATATACATGTAGTGTTTTAATATGTATTTATACACTTTTGAAAGACTTCAATACACCTATCAAAATACTTCTACTTAACAAAAATGCTTACAATTACATTCTCGTTCAGTTTCATCAACAATTCTACTCGTATGCACCCGTATTCGTACTCGTACAATACACAGCTTTTAGATGTATGTACTATTGGTATATACACTCCAATGATCAGCTCTTAGCAGCCTATGTGAGTCACCTAACACATGTGGGAACCATCATTTGGCAACTAGCATGAAATATCTCATAAGATTACAAAAATATGAGTAATCATTCATGACTTATTTACATGAAAACAAAATTACATATCCTTTATATCTAATCCATACACCAACGACCAAAAATACCTACAAACACTTTCATTCTTCAATTTTCTTCATCTAATTGAACTCTCTCAAGTTCTATCTTCAAGTTCTAAGTGTTCTTCATAAATTCCAAAAGTTCTAGTTTCATAAAATCAAGAATACTTTCAAGTTTGCTAGCTCACTTCCAATCTTGTAAGGTGATCATCCAACCTCAAGAAATCTTTGTTTCTTACAGTAGGTTATCATTCTAATACAAGGTAATAATCATATTCAAACTTTGGTTCAATTTCTATAACTATAACAATCTTATTTCAAGTGATGATCTTACTTGAACTTGTTTTCGTGTCATGATTTTGCTTCAAGAACTTTGAGCCATCCAAGGATCCATTGAAGCTAGATCCATTTTTCTCTTTTCCAGTAGGTTCATCCAAGGAACTTAAGGTAGTAATGATGTTCATAACATCATTCGATTCATACATATAAAGCTATCTTATTCGAAGGTTTAAACTTGTAATCACTAGAACATAGTTTAGTTAATTCTAAACTTGTTCGCAAACAAAAGTTAATCCTTCTAACTTGACTTTTAAAATCAACTAAACACATGTTCTATATCTATATGATATGCTAACTTAATGATTTAAAACCTGGAAACACGAAAAACACCGTAAAACCGGATTTACGCCGTCGTAGTAACACCGCGGGCTGTTTTGGGTTAGTTAATTAAAAACTATGATAAACTTTGATTTAAAAGTTTTTATTCTGAGAAAATGATTTTTATTATGAACATGAAACTATATCCAAAAATTATGGTTAAACTCAAAGTGGAAGTATGTTTTCTAAAATGGTCATCTAGACGTCGTTCTTTCGACTGAAATGACTACCTTTACAAAAACGACTTGTAACTTATTTTTCCGACTAGAAACCTATACTTTTTTTGTTTAGATTCATAAAATAGAGTTCAATATGAAACCATAGCAATTTGATTCACTCAAAACGGATTTAAAATGAAGAAGTTATGGGTAAAACAAGATTGGATAATTTTTCTCATTTTAGCTACGTGAAAATTGGTAACAAATCTATTCCAACCATAACTTAATCAACTTGTATTATATATTATGTAATCTTGAGATACCATAGACACGTATACAATGTTTCGACCTATCATGTCGACACATCTATATATATTTCGGAACAACCATAGACACTCTATATGTGAATGTTGGAGTTAGCTATACAGGGTTGAGGTTGATTCCAAAATATATATAGTTTGAGTTGTGATCAATACTGAGATACGTATACACTGGGTCGTGGATTGATTCAAGATAATATTTATCGATTTATTTCTGTACATCTAACTGTGGACAACTAGTTGTAGGTTACTAACGAGGACAGCTGACTTAATAAACTTAAAACATCAAAATATATTAAAAGTGTTGTAAATATATTTTGAACATACTTTGATATATATGTATATATTGTTATAGGTTCGTGAATCAACCAGTGGCCAAGTCTTACTTCCCGACGAAGTAAAAATTTGTGAAAGTGAGTTATAGTCCCACTTTTAAAATCTAATATTTTTGGGATGAGAATACATGCAGGTTTTATAAATGATTTACAAAATAGACACAAGTACGTGAAACTACATTCTATGGTTGAATTATCGAAATCGAATATGCCCCTTTTTATTAAGTCTGGTAATCTAAGAATTAGGGAACAGACACCCTAATTGACGCGAATCCTAAAGATAGATCTATTGGGCCTAACAAACCCCATCCAAAGTACCGGATGCTTTAGTACTTTGAAATTTATATCATATCCGAAGGGTGTCCCGGAATGATGGGGATATTCTTATATATGCATCTTGTTATTGTCGGTTACCAGGTGTTCACCATATGAATGATTTTTATCTCTATGTATGGGATGTGTATTGAAATATGAAATCTTGTGGTCTATTGTTACGATTTGATATATATAGGTTAAACCTATAACTCACCAACATTTTTGTTGACGTTTTAAGCATGTTTATTCTCAGGTGTTTATTAAGAGCTTCCGCTGTCGCATACTTAAATAAGGACAAGATTTGGAGTCCATGTTTGTATGATATTGTGTAAAAACTGCATTCAAGAAACTTATTTTGTTGTAACATATTTGTATTGTAAACCATTATGTAATGGTCGTGTGTAAACAGGATATTTTAGATTATCATTATTTGATAATCTATGTAAAGCTTTTTAAACCTTTATTGATGAAATAAAGGTTATGGTTTGTTTAAAAATGAATGCAGTCTTTGAAAAACGTCTCATATAGAGGTCAAAACCTCGCAACGAAATCAATTAATATGGAACGTTTTTAATCAATAAGAACGGGACATTTCAGTTGGTATCAGAGCGTTGGTCTTAGAGAACCAGAAAATTTGCATTAGTGTGTCTTATCGAGTTTGTTAGGATGCATTAGTGAGTCTGGACTTCGACCGTGTTTTCTTTAAAAATGATTGCTTAACATTTTTGTTGGAAACTATATATTTTTAACATATGAATATTATGTGATATATTAATCTCTTAACGTGTTTGATATTATGTGATAGATGTCTACCTCTAGAACAAGTCCCATTGACTCACCTAATAATAATGAAGAGTCAAATGTAAATTGGAATGATTTGTGGACTGATTCACAAGTTCCCGAAGAGGAACCGGAAGAAGAATCGGAACCGGAAGAAGAATCGGAACCGGAAGAAGAATCGGAACCGGATGAAGAAATAGAACCGGTGGGGGAAATAATAAAACGGTTAAGTAAAAGAAAATCCTCAACCAACCGACCAAAGTTAATTATGGTCAATGGTGTTTCCGCCAAGGAAGCAAAATATTGGGAGGATTACCAATTCTCCGATGAATCGGATTCCGACGAGAATTCCGATGATGTTATAGAAATTACCCCAACTGAATTTAAAAAGGCAAAAGAAAATAATAAGGGAAAGGGCATAAAAATAGAGAAATCTAATTCCAACCCCGATGAACTTTATATGTATCGTCAACCCCCGAAGTCCTTAAGTTGTAACAATGACCCGGGAACCTCTAAACCACCAGGTTTTTCTAAACCAATGTGGACAACGACGGCTCGTATTAGGGGAACATCATATATCCCTAGAAACTTGGCAAAACGAACCAAAACCGAAGAAGAAGAAACGAGCGAGTCGGAATAAGATAGTTGTATTCGTGTGGTGTAATATATGGAATATAGTGTTCTTATGCTTTATGATATATGTAAAAATTGCTTGTATTAATAAGTATTTTTTTTATGAATCTAACTCTTGTCTATTTTACAGTTTAAAAACACAAAATGGATAGACAACCCAATATTTTAAGAGACCTACCCGGAGACATGATTGATGAAATCTTGTCTAGAGTCGGCCAGAATTCTTCGGCACAACTATTTAAGGCGAGATCAGTTTGTAAGACATTCGAAGAACGTTCCAAGAATGTCTTGGTTTATAAGAGACTTTCGTTTGAAAGATGGGGGATATCACATTGGGAAACCCATAAGTTACGATGTGTTTACTTTGATGCATATATTGCGGGGAACCCAAATGCTATTTTACGCAACGGGTTAAGAAATTATTTTGACTCAATATATCCGAATATTGGACTTCGTGATTTAGAAAAAGCGGCTAACATGCAACATAAAGAAGCATGTTATGCTTACGGATTAGTAATGTTCGCTTCTCACCAAAGTGAGAACAAGAACATCGGGCTACAACTATTAAACAAAACGTTTCCACAAGTGACGGAGTCGGTAATTGGGGTAAGAAATGAGGTTTTTAGATTATTACGGGACTGTTGGACATTACGTAACCCTCGTCCCTTTGATGACGTTAAAACACGCTGTCTTATCAACGGCCATAACGGTTATGTTGCACAAGACCAAGGATGGGAAGTAGTCCTAGTAAAACCAGAATGCATGACTTGTTTCTGGACGTATGAATTACGTGTCTTTATTGCCTTTGCTGAACGACTTGTGTACTAGCTAGAATTGTCTTCACAACTATCTTGTATCAAAGTTATTGTGTGCTATATTTCATGCTTTATGTAAAATAAGCGGTATTGTAAGTTTGTAAAATATTGTGTAAAAGTTTGAACGCGAAATATTATTATAATCAGTTTTTCATATAGAATTGTAGTAGTTGAATTGTATATTAGCTACTAAGTATGAACTTAACGGGTAGGTACTACCCGAATTTAAACTTATAAAACGCTAATATGAAGAAAAAGCTTTTATAAAGGAGTTCATATTATGCTACGAAATACTATTAACTACTCTTAATATTCTGTATGATTAACTTGTTCCATTTGACTATTTTGAAGGAAATGGCACCGACTACTCGACACACCGTGAATATGAATGAAGAGGAATTCCGTACTTTTCTAGCTTCAAACATAGCCGCAGTACAGGCTGCGCTACATACCAACAATAACCTTGGATCTAGCAGTACAGGAAATCGTGTAGGATGCACCTACAAAGAATTCACTGCCTGCAAACCTTTGGAATTTGATGGAACCGAAGGACCGATCGGATTGAAACGGTGGACCGAGAAGGTCGAATCGGTGTTTGCCATAAGTAAGTGTACTGAAGAGGACAAAGTGAAGTACGCTACACATACCTTCACAGGTTCTGCGTTAACATGGTGGAATACCTATCTAGAGCAAGTGGGACAAGATGATGCGTACGCACTACCGTGGTCAGCATTCAAGCACTTGATGAACGAGAAGTACCGTCCCAGAACCGAGGTCAATAAGCTCAAGACAGAACTTAGAGGGTTACGAACCCAAGGATTTGATATTACCACGTACGAAAGACGATTCATAGAATTGTGCTTATTGTGTCCGGGAGCATTCGAAGATGAGGAAGAGAAGATCGACGCGTTTGTGAAAGGATTACCGGAAAGAATCCAAGAAGATATAAGTTCACACGAGCCCGCCTCCATACAACAGGCATGTAGAATGGCTCACAAACTAGTGAACCAGATTGAAGAAAGAATTAAAGAACAGACTGCTGAAGAGGCCAATGTGAAGCAAGTTAAAAGAAAGTGGGAGGAAAACGGTGATAAGAATCACCAATACAACAACAACAGCAATTACAACAATAATCGCAACAATTATCCCAACAATCGCAACATCAATCGCAACTACAACAAACGGCCCAACAACAACAACAACAACAACAACAACAACAACAGCAACTACAACAATCATCCCAACAACAATAATAACCGCAACAACAACAACAATCAGAAGCAACTATGCCAAAGGTGTGAAAAGAATCACTCGGGGTTCTGCACCAAATTTTGCAACAAGTGTAAAAGAAATGGTCATAGCGCGGCGAAGTGTGAGGTCTACAGACCAGGGGTTAATAGAACGAAAGGAACAAATGGTGTCGGAACGAGTAATGGCGGAGCAAGTAGTGTCGGAGAAAGTTATGCCAATGTAGTTTGTTATAAATGTGGAAAACCAGGCCACATTATTAGAAATTGCCCGAACCAGGAGAACACGAATGGACAAGGCCGTGGAAGAGTTTTCAATATTAATGCGGTAGAGGCACAGGAAGACCCGGAGCTTGTTACGGGTACGTTTCTTATTGACAATAAATCTGCTTACGTTTTATTTGATTCGGGTGCGGATAGAAGCTATATGAGTAGAGATTTTTGTGCTAAATTAAGTTGTCCATTGATGCCTTTGGATAGTAAATTTTTACTCGAATTAGCAAATGGTAAATTAATTTCAGCAGATAATATATGTCGGAATCGAGAAATTAAACTGGTTAGCGAAACATTTAAGATTGATTTGATACCAGTAGAGTTAGGGAGTTTTGATGTGATAATCGGTATGGACTGGTTGAAAGAAGTGAAAGCGGAGATCGTTTGTTACAAAAATGCAATTCGCATTATACGAGAAAAAGGAAAACCCTTAATGGTGTACGGAGAAAAGGGCAACACGAAGCTACATCTTATTAGTAATTTGAAGGCACAAAAACTAATAAGAAAAGGTTGCTATGCTGTTCTAGCACACGTCGAGAAAGTACAAACTGAAGAAAAGAGCATCAATGATGTTCCCATTGCAAAAGAATTTCCCGATGTATTTCCGAAAGAATTACCGGGATTACCCCCACATCGATCCGTTGAATTTCAAATAGATCTTGTACCAGGAGCTGCACCAATAGCTCGTGCTCCTTACAGACTCGCACCCAGCGAGATGAAAGAACTGCAAAGCCAATTACAAGAACTTTTAGAGCGTGGTTTCATTCGACCAAGCACATCACCGTGGGGAGCTCCTGTTTTGTTTGTCAAGAAGAAAGATGGTACATTCAGGTTGTGTATCGACTACCGAGAGTTGAACAAACTTACCATCAAGAACCGCTACCCACTACTGAGAATCGACGACTTATTTGATCAACTACAAGGCTCGTCTGTTTATTCAAAGATTGACTTACGTTCCGGGTATCATCAAATGCGGGTGAAAGAAGATGATATTCCAAAGACTGCTTTCAGAACACGTTACGGTCATTACGAGTTTATGGTCATGCCGTTTGGTTTAACTAATGCACCAGCTGTGTTCATGGACCTTATGAACCGAGTGTGTGGACCATACCTTGACAAGTTTGTCATTGTTTTCATTGATGACATACTTATTTACTCAAAGAATGACCAAGAACACGGTGAACATTTGAGAAAGGTGTTAGAAGTATTGAGGAAGGAAGAATTGTACGCTAAGTTTTCAAAGTGTGCATTTTGGTTGGAAGAAGTTCAATTCCTCGGTCACATAGTGAACAAAGAAGGTATTAAGGTGGATCCGGCAAAGATAGAAACTGTTGAAAAGTGGGAAACCCCGAAAACTCCGAAACACATACGCCAGTTTTTAGGACTAGCTGGTTACTACAGAAGGTTCATCCAAGACTTTTCCAGAATAGCAAAACCCTTGACTGCATTAACGCATAAAGGGAAGAAATTTGAATGGAATGATGAACAAGAGAAAGCGTTTCAGTTATTGAAGAAAAAGCTAACTACGGCACCTATATTGTCATTGCCTGAAGGGAATGATGATTTTGTGATTTATTGTGACGCATCAAAGCAAGGTCTCGGTTGTGTATTAATGCAACGAACGAAGGTGATTGCTTATGCGTCTAGACAATTGAAGATTCACGAACAAAATTATACGACGCATGATTTGGAATTAGGCGCGGTTGTTTTTGCATTAAAGACTTGGAGGCACTACTTATATGGGGTCAAAAGTATTATATATACCGACCACAAAAGTCTTCAACACATATTTAATCAGAAACAACTGAATATGAGGCAGCGTAGGTGGATTGAATTATTGAATGATTACGATTTTGAGATTCGTTACCACCCGGGGAAGGCAAATGTGGTAGCCGATGCCTTGAGCAGGAAGGATAGAGAACCCATTCGAGTAAAATCTATGAATATAATGATTCATAATAACATTACTACTCAAATAAAGGAGGCGCAACAAGGAGTTTTAAAAGAGGGAAATTTAAAGGATGAAATACCCAAAGGATCGGAGAAGCATCTTAATATTCGGGAAGACGGAACCCGGTATAGGGCTGAAAGGATTTGGGTACCAAAATTTGGAGATATGAGAGAAATGGTACTTAGAGAAGCTCATAAAACCAGATACTCAATACATCCTGGAACGGGGAAGATGTACAAGGATCTCAAGAAACATTTTTGGTGGCCGGGTATGAAAGCCGATGTTGCTAAATATGTAGGAGAATGTTTGACGTGTTCTAAGGTCAAAGCTGAGCATCAGAAACCATCAGGTCTACTTCAACAACCCGAAATCCCGGAATGGAAATGGGAAAACATTACCATGGATTTCATCACTAAATTGCCAAGGACTGCAAGTGGTTTTGATACTATTTGGGTAATAGTTGATCGTCTCACCAAATCAGCACACTTCCTACCAATAAGAGAAGATGACAAGATGGAGAAGTTAGCACGACTGTATTTGAAGGAAGTCGTCTCCAGACATGGAATACCAATCTCTATTATCTCTGATAGGGATGGCAGATTTATTTCAAGATTCTGGCAGACATTACAGCAAGCATTAGGAACTCGTCTAGACATGAGTACTGCCTATCATCCACAAACTGATGGGCAGAGCGAAAGGACGATACAAACGCTTGAAGACATGCTACGAGCATGTGTTATTGATTTCGGAAACAGTTGGGATCGACATCTACCATTAGCAGAATTTTCCTACAACAACAGCTACCATTCAAGCATTGAGATGGCGCCGTTTGAAGCACTTTATGGTAGAAAGTGTAGGTCTCCGATTTGTTGGAGTGAGGTGGGGGATAGACAGATTACGGGTCCGGAGATTATACAAGAAACTACCGAGAAGATCATCCAAATTCAACAACGGTTGAAAACCGCCCAAAGTCGACAAAAGAGCTACGCTGACATTAAAAGAAAAGATATAGAATTTGAAATTGGAGAGATGGTCATGCTTAAAGTTTCACCTTGGAAAGGCGTTGTTCGATTTGGTAAACGAGGGAAATTAAATCCAAGGTATATTGGACCATTCAAGATTATTGATCGTGTCGGACCAGTAGCTTACCGACTTGAGTTACCTCAACAACTCGCGGCTGTACATAACACTTTCCACGTCTCGAATTTGAAGAAATGTTTTGCTAAAGAAGATCTCACTATTCCGTTAGATGAAATCCAAATCAACGAAAAACTCCAATTCATCGAAGAACCCGTCGAAATAATGGATCGTGAGGTTAAAAGACTTAAGCAAAACAAGATACCAATTGTTAAGGTTCGATGGAATGCTCGTAGAGGACCCGAGTTCACCTGGGAGCGTGAAGATCAGATGAAGAAGAAATACCCGCATCTATTTCCAGAAGATTCGTCAACACCTTCAACAGCTTAAAATTTCGGGACGAAATTTATTTAACGGGTAGGTACTGTAGTGACCCGAACTTTTCCATGTTTATATATATTAATTGAGATTGATGTTTACATGATTAAATGTTTCCAACATGTTAAGCAATCAAACTTGTTAAGACTTGATTAATTGAAATAGGTTTCATATAGACAATTGACCATCCAAGTTGACCGGTGATTCACGAACGTTAAAACTTGTAAAAAAAACTATATGATGACATATATATGGTTATATATATAGTTAACATGATATTATGATAAGTAAACATATCATTAATTATATTAACAATGAACTACATATGTAAAAACAAGACTACTAACTTAATGATTTTGAAACGAGACATATATGTAACGTTTATCGTTGTAACGACATTTAATGTATATATATCATATTAAGAGATATTCGTACATCATAATATCATGATAATATAATAATTTAAAATCTCTTTTGTTATTATAAACATTGGGTTAACAACATTTAACAAGATCGTTAACCTAAAGGTTTCAAAACAACACTTACATGTAACGACTAACGATGACTTAACGACTCAGTTAAAATGTATATACATGTAGTGTTTTAATATGTATTTATACACTTTTGAAAGACTTCAATACACTTATCAAAATACTTCTACTTAACAAAAATGCTTACAATTACATTCTCGTTCAGTTTCATCAACAATTCTACTCGTATGCACCCGTATTCGTACTCGTACAATACACAGCTTTTAGATGTATGTACTATTGGTATATACACTCCAATGATCAGCTCTTAGCAGCCTATGTGAGTCACCTAACACATGTGGGAACCATCATTTGGCAACTAGCATGAAATATCTCATAAGATTACAAAAATATGAGTAATCATTCATGACTTATTTACATGAAAACAAAATTACATATCCTTTATATCTAATCCATACACCAACGACCAAAAACACCTACAAACACTTTCATTCTTCAATTTTCTTCATCTAATTGAACTCTCTCAAGTTCTATCTTCAAGTTCTAAGTGTTCTTCATAAATTCCAAAAGTTCTAGTTTCATAAAATCAAGAATACTTTCAAGTTTGCTAGCTCACTTCCAATCTTGTAAGGTGATCATCCAACCTCAAGAAATCTTTGTTTCTTACAGTAGGTTATCATTCTAATACAAGGTAATAATCATATTCAAACTTTGGTTCAATTTCTATAACTATAACAATCTTATTTCAAGTGATGATCTTACTTGAACTTGTTTTCGTGTCATGATTTTGCTTCAAGAACTTTGAGCCATCCAAGGATCCATTGAAGCTAGATCCATTTTTCTCTTTTCCAGTAGGTTAATCCAAGGAACTTAAGGTAGTAATGATGTTCATAACATCATTCGATTCATACATATAAAGCTATCTTATTCGAAGGTTTAAACTTGTAATCACTAGAACATAGTTTAGTTAATTCTAAACTTGTTCGCAAACAAAAGTTAATCCTTCTAACTTGACTTTTAAAATCAACTAAACACATGTTCTATATCTATATGATATGCTAACTTAATGATTTAAAACCTGGAAACACGAAAAACACCGTAAAACCGGATTTACGCCGTCGTAGTAACACCGCGGGCTGTTTTGGGTTAGTTAATTAAAAACTATGATAAACTTTGATTTAAAAGTTGTTATTCTGAGAAAATGATTTTTATTATGAACATGAAACTATATCCAAAAATTATGGTTAAACTCAAAGTGGAAGTATGTTTTCTAAAATGGTCATCTAGACGTCGTTCTTTCGACTGAAATGACTACCTTTACAAAAACGACTTGTAACTTATTTTTCCGACTAGAAACCTATACTTTTTTTGTTTAGATTCATAAAATAGAGTTCAATATGAAACCATAGCAATTTGATTCACTCAAAACGGATTTAAAATGAAGAAGTTATGGGTAAAACAAGATTGGATAATTTTTCTCATTTTAGCTACGTGAAAATTGGTAACAAATCTATTCCAACCATAACTTAATCAACTTGTATTATATATTATGTAATCTTGAGATACCATAGACACGTATACAATGTTTCGACCTATCATGTCGACACATCTATATATATTTCGGAACAACCATAGACACTCTATATGTGAATGTTGGAGTTAGCTATACAGGGTTGAGGTTGATTCCAAAATATATATAGTTTGAGTTGTGATCAATACTGAGATACGTATACACTGGGTCGTGGATTGATTCAAGATAATATTTATCGATTTATTTCTGTACATCTAACTGTGGACAACTAGTTGTAGGTTACTAACGAGGACAGCTGACTTAATAAACTTAAAACATCAAAATATATTAAAAGTGTTGTAAATATATTTTGAACATACTTTGATATATATGTATATATTGTTATAGGTTCGTGAATCAACCAGTGGCCAAGTCTTACTTCCCGACGAAGTAAAAATTTGTGAAAGTGAGTTATAGTCCCACTTTTAAAATCTAATATTTTTGGGAAGAGAATACATGCAGGTTTTATAAATGATTTACAAAATAGACACAAGTACGTGAAACTACATTCTATGGTTGAATTATCGAAATCGAATATGCCCCTTTTTATTAAGTCTGGTAATCTAAGAATTAGGGAACAGACACCCTAATTGACGCGAATCCTAAAGATAGATCTATTGGGCCTAACAAACCCCATCCAAAGTACCGGATGCTTTAGTACTTCGAAATTTATATCATATCCGAAGGGTGTCCCGGAATGATGGGGATATTCTTATATATGCATCTTGTTATTGTCGGTTACCAGGTGTTCACCATATGAATGATTTTTATCTCTATGTATGGGATGTGTATTGAAATATGAAATCTTGTGGTCTATTGTTACGATTTGATATATATAGGTTAAACCTATAACTCACCAACATTTTTGTTGACGTTTTAAGCATGTTTATTCTCAGGTGTTTATTAAGAGCTTCCGCTGTCGCATACTTAAATAAGGACAAGATTTGGAGTCCATGTTTGTATGATATTGTGTAAAAACTGCATTCAAGAAACTTATTTTGTTGTAACATATTTGTATTGTAAACCATTATGTAATGGTCGTGTGTAAACAGGATATTTTAGATTATCATTATTTGATAATCTACGTAAAGCTTTTTAAACCTTTATTGATGAAATAAAGGTTATGGTTTGTTTAAAAATGAATGCAGTCTTTGAAAAACGTCTCATATAGAGGTCAAAACCTCGCAACGAAATCAATTAATATGGAACGTTTTTAATCAATAAGAACGGGACATTTCACACAGTTTGCAAGCATCAGCGGTATCACCAACACCAGTCACATCACCAACCTTAGCACCAACAGCACTAGTACCACCAACAACAACATCCGCATCACCAACTTCGACATCTCATTCTTTACCTCGAGTATAATCATTGTTTCACATGACTTTCTACATCGTTTATCTTCGTTCGACATGATGATTATGTAAACTCAAATGTTTTAGAGATTATATCTACTTGTTCAAACGGTAAATCAAAAAGAGTTTAATATCATATTGACTCGTTAAATCCATGGTTACATCTGAAGAAAATATATATGTAAGTATATTTTCATAAAGATTGTGATTAAAAATTCTCTTGTACAAACTGTTAATGGTGAAAATATTTTAACGGGTAGGTAATACCCGAGAACTATTTAAACCTCACATTAATAAGTTACATTGTACGTTCTTCAAATCTGTTTCAACAGTCATATACTATCCTACTTACATCCACCGATATACAAATCCGTTCACTACAGAATAACCATATTCATCCAATTACCTATTTGGATTTTGACCTATCAGAATCCAACAAGTGGCATAATGAAGAAAACATTTGACAAAATAAAATTTGTTAGAAACAAACAAATTAACTATGAGAAATTTTGTTAAGAATCCACGCTAACTGTTCCTAGCTAATTGTTCCTAGCTAACTGTTAATTCCTTATTACATTTTATTTATCGCAGTTTATTTAACGCAATTTACATTCTCGCAATTTTATTTATCGTCATTTAATTTCTGTTATTTACTTTACGCACTTTATTTATCGTCATTTAATTTCTGTTATTTATTTTTCCGCACTCCAAATATCGGGACACGTATACAAGGTTTTGACATATCATATCGACACATCTATATATATTATTTGGAATCACCATAGACACTCTATATGCAGTAATGATCGAGTTCTCTATACAGGGTTGAGGTTGATTCTATAATAATATATATACTTTGAGTTGTGATCGAGTCTGAGACATGTACACGGGTCACGATATTTATTAATCAATTCGAATATTATATATTGAATTATATATGAATTACTGGACTGTTACTGTGGAATATCAACTGTGGACTACCAACACTGGACAATTAAAATGAATTAAAATATTGATTATAACATATGAAACTAAACAATTCTTCAAGTTTGCCACTTGATTTCATCTTAAACCTCAATTGTATCTTGACGATTACAATCCGCGTTCAAACCTTCGTGATTCTTGGAAACACCTCAATCGAGAGGATGAATCAACTACACATTTCCTATGGAAGAAAAGATCGATGCATATTATTATGCACCTGAAAACTCTCAGAAACTGAGTAAACATTTAACGCATAGCTGTGCTAATTCCTTTAGCGTTATTATTACCGAAAATAACTTTGCAATCTCTTTTCAAATTAGTCAATTTTGTCACAGCTCCAGCAAGTCAACTTCGACCTTTCATTCAAAACAACCTTATTATAACTTTGATATATATGCGTGCCCTTTTATTGTTACCGGGGAACCTTTCATATTCCATCATATTACCATCAGCGTTTAATCATCTAAAAACACAATTCTCCTGAAACCACCTCGAATTGATAATCGATGATTCAGATATCATAGCATTAAATGCAGAGGAAACAGAAAAATGGTAGATGGTCTAAACGACCAAAAAGTTTGATGATAAAGAAAGGAGTGTTGGGAACGCTCGACAGAAAATTGAGTATTGAAAAACAGATTGAGCTATCTATGAAGAAGACCAAGGACAAATACAAGGACCATACCATATATTCAAAGAATCCAGGTAATTCTGGATCCAATGAAACCTTCAATGAATACCTTGCTCCGTACTCATGTTAAAATCTTGCGGAAAGTCTTTCCCCATCAACCATCGAACATAGAAATTTCAAAATATCATCATCAATATCTTCGATATTTCTGAGGATATTTTCATAAATATTCTCGTCCGAAATTATATATCTCCTCGTGCTCCCTGTGTATCATTATATTGAAAACATTCAATAGAAATTTAGTACTGAAAAGCGGATTATGCGAAACTATGAAGGAAGCCGTGGACAAATCACAAAGAATAAGTTTGACTTCAAAGAATCCAAATGATTCTATTTCTGATGAAGTCTTTAGCAAATACCTTGCTTCCGAATCTAAACTCTTACGGATAAATCTTCTTCATCATCCATCGATATTAGAAATTCCAAGATATCATCGTATTTTTCATTATAAATATCCTCCATATTTCTGAAGATATTTTCATAAGTATTCCTATCTGAAATCAATAATCTATTCGTGCTATCAATGTTACATCATATAGAAACCATTAGTTTTTATATTCTGTAAACTTTTGAGCTTAAAATATGAACGTTTTTGAAGTAGTGTTGGGAACTGATGCATGAGTTAGTATAATATAATGACACTTGATCAACGTGATTATATTACAGTAAGTCATGCTGAGTTTCTAATGAAACTTGATGATGGTTTACAGTAGATTATACCATCATCATGTGTCATGCACATAACTCTTTCATTCTACATAACCTCCGAACATATCAAGAAGAATATATTCTTGATAGTTCTATCGTCTGTATTTTTGATAAATTTGAAAATCAAATCGTGCTATCACGTTCCACCCTGCTTAGAACATTATAATCATTTAGAACTCTATATCTACAAATTCTGGACCATTATTCGCTTGACTTGGAGTCGGGAAGAGAAAACAAGAGCATGGAGCTCCGAAAAATAAAGGAAAAAATGTAAAACCGATCACAAACATAGGAATTACAAACCGTGTATATCAATGTTTATCACCACATAAATACATGAGAGGATTATGAATACAATAATCCCTAGAGCATAATAGAAACAAACAGATTCTTCAGATGGGAGTTGGAAAAGAAGAACGATCATTGCGATAGTTAGAATAAGAACAAGGATCAAAACAGGGTTAAGCATTTTCATAAATCTTTTGAATTTGGGAATTGAGTATAGAAGTGGTGAAAATAAATGGAACGGAAAAGGTAAATTTATAAAGGAAATATCAGACGTAGTAATCGGGACAGATCATCGTATTTAATGAAAGAGATCTTAATTTCCATAAATCCCGAAGAATCAGATCTTATAGATCTTCAAAATTTTCCTTAAATCCCTTAAATTCCGGAATTCAACCAAGGCAATGTCGAAAGTTAAGACGCGTCATAATTTCTAAATTCTAACCTGTCTACATCAAAAGTTAAAAACAAATCTTTGTTTCCCATTTCATTCTTTTGTGAATAGCTTCACTCGTACGCTTCGAGTAATCGAATCGTTTTATCCAAATTATTCAATAATGATAAAATTCTATTTATCAGCTCATATTCGCCAGGAAAACATATTTATTATTAGCCATGACGACCTCACTCAAATTTCGGGACGAAATTTCTTTACCGGGTAGGTACTGTGACGACCCGGAAATTTCCGATCAAATTTAAACTTTAATCTTTATATGTTTCCGACACGATAAACAAAATCTGTAATGTTGAGTCTCAAAAATTATTGAACTGGTTATATGAAATCATTTGACCTTCGACTGTTCCCGATGATTCACGAACCATTGCTTGTAAATATGTGGATATATATAAATATGTGCAAATATAAATATATATATAATATATATAATAACATGAACATTAATAAACTAGCATATACATTTAATTGTTGGAAATAAATATGTAAAATAATATGCGATGTAATAGTAACTAATATTATATATAGATATATATATTTATGTATATAAATTTATTTGTAAATATGTAAAACTTTATTAAATATATTTGTTGGAGAATGTATAATATATTTGTTTTAGTAATTAAACTTGCTATTTTAAACTATTTGTATATAGAAAGAGAATATATTAAAAATAAATGATTTCGAGCTTAGTCAGTAAACCTCAGTAACACTCGGTTGATGTTTTGTTAGTTTTAATATGGATATTGTACATGTTCACGAAGGATTGAAATAAAAGTTGGACTGTAAATTGATTACAAAGATTTTAGATTTGTTAAATATATTTTTATCTTTTTAAGTTTAAAAATTAGTACTCCGTACATATTAATTGGAACAGAAAAATAAATAATTTTCGAACCTTTTTGATCAGGTTTCAAACAGGTAATGAGTGAAATAATTAAATATAGTCAACCTAAAAATTTGGGATTTTTAGGAACACTTTTATATACTAACTGTTTAGCAATGATCACGATATACCACTTGGTGTTAAAAGTGTCGGTAGAAACAATCCAAATAATGTGATGGCTTCCTATTTAAATGCTCGTGATTGATTACCTTTATCTTTTATAATTTATAATTATTTATATATATAAATTCTTGGTAGTATTATATGTATAAGTTAAATATGAATGCAGAGAGAGAGAGAGGCATCCCACAAAAACTTCACCCTTTCTTATTCGATCTACATCATCTAGCCGGACCACCACCTCGCCGGACACCATCACCTTCCACCATCATTACACAAAACCACACCCATTACTATTGATACCATCGACCACGATTTCCATCACCACCAATCCAACACCCGTCAATCACCATGAAACTAAAAACGACTTATATTTTCTTCAAACCCTCACCAAAGACAACCATATCACCCTTGTAACTCATATTTTCTATTCGGTTCAATATAATCATCATTCTTCATTTATATTGGCGTTCGAATCAAACCCACATCAAAACCACCTTCGTTATATCATGACCACCATAAACCGTCACCCATTTAACCATTATAACCACCATGATTAACTACCACTGCAAATTACTTGTTCCGTTTCTGTTAAACTGAAAACCATCACCAAACCCAAATCACTCGTTGCCACCTACTGCTGCTGTCTTGTTTTTGTTTCTGTCCGACTTCGAACACAGGCTACTACACTCGTCAACAGCTACTGCAGCTTAATTTCTTCTGTTTCTGTTAGAAAAATTCAACAAAAATCGACAATTATCGAAACCCACCACTATTCATCACCACCTTAAACTTAACATTTTTTTTCTTCGTCGATCTTTCTATTACTGTTTTTGTTATAACCTTAAACCATGACCAACAAATACTTCGGTTCTCTATTTGATATCACGATGATGATGATTTACGATGTCAAGAGGAGGATACATGATATGATGATGAGGGTGTTATGAGAACGTAAGATGATGATGATGTGGTAGTGAGAAGAGACGACAATGAATGATATGGGTGATGATGATTGATGTCGTGATAAATAATGATACAGGTTTATGGTGATTGTAATATTGATTAGATTATGATGATAATTAAGTTTGATAAAGATAATAACGACGTTGAGATTATGATAATAAAAATCATGATATCGATGATGGAAATACAGTAAAAAAAAAAAACACGATGATGATGATTAGGATTAAATGAAGAAGAAGGTGAATAGTTCTGGGTGTGAATTAAGAAGAAAAAAAAAACTGGAATCAGGAAGTAAACGGTTAAATAAAATTGTGTTATATATAAATTCAGAAAAACAAACATGGAAGGATGGCTTGAGGGTGTTGTTGGTTGGCGAGAGGTCGCGGGTTCGAGTCCCGATTGGGGCATTTTTTTTAAAAAAGCCTATTTTAGTGAGGTAGTAACTCTATTACTTTTATTATTATTATTATTATTATTATTATTATTATTATTATTATTATTATTATTATTATTATTATTATTATTATTATTATTATTATTATTATTATTATTATTATTATTATTATTATTATTATTATTATTATTATTGTTATTATTATTGTTACTAGTGTTATAGTATTAGTATTATTATTATTAACAAAAATATTATTAATATGAATATCATTAATAGTAATGTTATTATCAATATAATTAAATACAACTTTTTATATATATATCAAACATTATTATCTATGTAAAAATATACTTATATGTACCTTACATATATGCATAAATTTATTAGATTAGCAATCTTTATATAAATAACCATTTATAATAAATTAAGTATTTTTAATATATATATATATATATATATATATATATATATATATATATATATATATATATATATATATATATATATATATATATATATATATATATATAACCAAATAGATAATAATCATTATCAAATATATATAAAAATTAATTACATAAAGCTATAATTATTCGATTACGAGTATATGTTTTAATATATATACGAATGATATAGGTTCGTGAATCCGAGGCCAACCCTGCATTGTTCAATATAAGTCATATGTATTTTTACTACAAAATACATTAGGTGAGTTCCTTTGATCCCCTTTTACTCTTTACATTTTTGGGACTGAGAATACATGCGCAACTTTTATAACTATTTTACGAAATAGACACAAGTAATCAAAATGACATTATATGATTGAATGATCGAAACTGAATATGCCCCTTTTATTAAGTCTGGAAATCTAAGAATTTGGGAACAGACACACTAATTGACGCGAACTCTAAAGATAGATCTATCGGGCCCAACAAGCCCCATCCAAAGTACCGGATGCTTTAGTACTTCAAAATTTATATCATGTCCGAAGGAGGATCCCGGAATGATGGGGATATTCTTATATACATATTGTGAATGTCGGTTATCAGGTGTTCAATCCATATGAATGATTATTTTTTTGTCTCTATGCATGGGACGTATATTTATGAGCACTGAAAATGAAAATCTTGTGGTCTATTAAAATGATGGAAATATTTATTTATGTTAGTCTAATGAACTCACCAACCTTTTGGTTGACACTTGAAAGCATGTTTATTCTCAGGTGTGAAAGAAAACTTCCGCTGTGCATTTTTCTTATTATAAGGACAATACTTGGAGTCGATCATCGCTCTGGAATCAAAGGTTGATGACTTCGTCCGGATGGATTAGGACGGGTCTTCACAAATTGTTCTGCAGTGTTGTTGAATAAGATACCAGATAAATTATCAGATCCAGGAAGTTTCACAATTCCATATTTTCTGGGTAGTCTTAGTTCAATAGAAGCATTGGCAGACTTAGGTGCTAGTATAAATTTAATGCCGTATTCATTATACACTAAACTAGACCTTGGAGAATTGAAACCAACACGAATAAGCATACAACTAGCCGATCGATCAGTAAAATATCCTAGAGAGATAATGGAAAACATGCTAGTTAAAGTTGGTACTTTAGTATTTTCAGTAGATTTTGTTATTCTGGACATGGAAGAAGATTCTCGAGTTCCTCTCATATTAGGAAGACCATTCTTAAACACGGCTAAAGCAATAATAGACGTGTTTGGTTAGAAACTGACTCTAAGTATAGAGGACGAGAGTGTTACCTTTTCTGTTGATAGAGCCATGCAACAACCGCAATCTGCAGATGATACATGTTATTATATTCAAACTATAGATTCACATGCAGAATTGTTAGAAGAATTTCCAGAATTACAAGGAACGGGAGAATGTACTTTAGGAGAAGGAACTGAACCAATTGATGAAGATGAAATGTTAGCCGCACTCATGGCTAATGAATACGAACCAACAACAGAAGAACTTCAAATGCTAAAAGAGGAAGACAGATATCGATACAAATCATTGATAGAAGAACCACCGACATTAGAGTTAAAGCCACTTCCAAACCTTTTGGAATATGCTTATTTACATGGTGAATCTGAATTACATGTAATAATATCGTCTTCTCTTACGGAAAATGAAAAATCTCAACTCATTTCTGTGCTAAAAGCTCATAAACCAGCTATTGCATGGAAGATTCATGATATTAAAGGCATAAGTCCTTCGTATTGCACACATAAAATTCTTATGGAAGAAGGTCATAAAACGTATGTGCAATGTCAACGAAGACTAAATCCTAATATGCAAGATGTTGTTAAGAAAGAAATTATTAAACTGCTAGATGCAGGTTTAATTTATCCAATCTCTGATAGTCCATGGGTAAGCCCAGTTCAATGCGTACCTAAGAAGGGTGGCATGACTGTGATCACAAATGAAAAAAATGAGCTGTAATAGGATGGCGTGTCTGTATTGATTATAGAAAATTAAATGACGTTACCAGAAAAGATCACTTTCCCTTACCTTTCATTGATCAAATGTTGGAAAGGTTAGCTGGGAACAGTTAGTATTGTTTTCTTGATGGTTTTTCTGGATATTTTCAAATTCTAATAGCACCCGAGGACCAAGAGAAAACTACGTTCACGTACCCTTATGGTACTTTTGCTTACAAACGCATGCCATTTGGACTTTGTAACGCCCCTGCATCCTTTCAAAGGTGCATGATGGCGATTTTTCACGACATGATAGAAGAATGCATGGAAGTTTTCATGGATGACTTTTCAGTCTTCGGTGATACTTTTGAAACATATCTAGTTAATCTTGAACGAATGTTTATTAGATGCGAGCAATCAAATCTAGTTCTTAATTGGGAGAAATGCCATTTCATGGTTAGAGAAGGCATCGTTCTTGGTCATAAAATTTTAAAGGAAGAAATTGAAGTGGATAGAGCTAAAGTAGATGTAATTGCTAAACTTCCACATCCCACCAATGTTAGAGGAGTTAGGAGTTTTCTAGGGCATGCCAATTTTTACCGACGTTTCATAAAAGATTTTTCTAAAATTGCCACTCATATGAATAAACTCCTAGAAAAGGATGCTCCATTCATCTTTTCAGATGAATGCATCAAATTTTTTAATATTCTTAAAGAAAAACTCACTAATGCGTCGATCATGATAACTCCAAATTGGAATTTACCATTTGAACTCATGTGCGATGCAAGTGATTTTGCACTGGGAGCCGTTTTAGGACAAAGGATTGAAAAATGATTTCAACCTATTTATTACGCTAGTAAGACATTACAAGGAGCACAAACGAATTACACAACTACTAAAAAAGAACTCCTTGCTATTGTCTTTGGTTTTGACAAATTTCATTCACATCTCGTTCTAGCAAAAACGGTGGTCTATACCGACCATTCTGCTCTTAGATACCTATTTTCGAAACAAGATGCCAAACCACGATTAATCCGTTGGATCTTACTCTTACAAGAGTTCGATATTGAAATCCGAGACAAAAAGGGAGTAGAAAATCTCGCTGCTGATCATCTTTCTCGTCTTGAAAATCCTGAATTAGAAGTTCTAAATGAATCGGCTATACAAGACAACTTTCCTGATGAATATCTTTTGAGAATTGATTATAATGAAATTCCATGGTTTGCAGACTATGCAAACTACTTAGTATGTGGATTCCTTGAAAAAGGGTTGTCGTACCAAAAAAGAAAGAAATTCTTTAGTGATATAAAACACTATTTTTGAGAAGATCCACATTTATTTAAAAGTTGTTCCGATGGAATAATACGCCGATGTGTATTCGGAGATGAAGCCAGTCAAATCTTAAACCATTGTCACACAGGACCAACAGGAGGGCATTATGGGCCACAACTTACAGCAAGAAAAGTCTATGACGCTGGATTCTATTGGCTTACAATTTTCAAAGACGCACACCTTCTTTATAAATCCTGTGATGCTTGTCAAAGGGCCGGAAAAATAAGTCAACGTGATAAAATGCCACAAAATGTCATTCAAGTATGTGAAGTATTTGACGTTTGGGGTATTGATTTTATGGGTCCATTTCCAAAATCTCATAATAATCTCTACATTCTCGTTGCCATTGATTATGTATCTAAATGGGCGGAAGCACAAGCTCTCCCAACTAACGATGCACGAGTTGTAGTCAACTTCTTAAAATGACTTTTTGCTAGGTTCGGAACACCGAAAGCTTTAATAAGTGATCGGGGTACTCATTTTTGTAATAATCAACTTGAGAAAGTTCTCAAAAGATATGGAGTAACTCATAAAATCTTAACTACTTATCATCCACAAACAAGTGGACAAGTTGAAAATACCAACCGAGCATTAAAACGTATTCTAGAGAAAACCGTAGGATCAAATTCGAAGGAATGGTCCATGAAATTGAAGGATGCTGTAACGACCCGAATTTTTCCGCTCGTTTTACACTTATAAGATTAATATTTACATAATTTAAACCTTACCAACATGATAAGCAATCCAAATTGTTGAAACTTATGTTTTTGAAAAGAGTTTTACACAACGTTTGACTGTCTAGTTTGACCGATGATATCACGAACTATATAACATATGATAATTATACGTTTGTGTATATATATGTATATATACATATTTAACATGATCTAAGGATGTTTTAATATCTCATTTTGTATTAATAACAATAAGTTATAAGTATATTTTGAAACTACTAACTTAAGTTTTCAAAACGATAACCATACGTAACGTTATTTGACATAAATACTTATGACCTATAATGTTTATACATATATCGTATAAGTAATGTATTTAATCACTTTTTAAGGACTTAAATACATAAAACAATATAAGTGTATTCACAAAAGATAGCTATATTTGAATTCTCATTCCATTTTTCACAAGATTTCTATACGTATATCTAGAGTATATGTACTCGTATCATACCTAGCTTCTATACGTATTTACTATTGGTATATACACATCAAATCACCACCAACCAGCCCTTGTTCATGCCCTATGTATAAGGTAACTACTTTTGTTATCTAGTATGATAATTTCACATGATTAAAAGATCTTTTCACAAAATTACAAACTTATACACCTTTTACACCACCATTTATACTCCATCCATTTTCAATTTTTGATTCATTTTTACCTCAAACCTCTAGCTAAAAACACACACACTTTTAAGAGCCTTAAACTCCATAACCATTCAGCTAATATCCATGAAGATCTAGCCATAAAAACATCACTTAAACACCATAAGAAAAACCTTACAAAAACACTTCAAGAATCCTTCCCAAGAACACAAGTTTACTTCCAATCTTTCATCCAATTCCATCACCCTTTTGGTTCTAGGTTTTTACTCCTCTTTTACAGCAACCTTGTCCAAGTAACTTGAGGTAGTAACCTTGTTCATAATTCTATTTGATTCATATATATATAGCTATCTTATTTTGTGGTATAAAATTTTAACAACAAGAACATAGTTTGAATGTTTTCAAACTTGTTTGCAAAATAAATAGATCCTTCTAACTTAACTTTTAAAATACTTCAAGACCTGTAATATAACTTAAATATATGCTAATTTAACAAGGTATAACTTGGTTTTTCAAAGAACACCTTAAAAACTGTTTTTACGACGTCGGAGTGCAACCGGGGGCTGTTTTGGGTTGGATAATTAAAAACCATCTTAAACTTTGAATTGGAGGTTTATATTCTGGAAAAATGATATTTCTTATGAATATGTTAACACATAAAAATTTCATGATTTAATTCAAAGTATAAGTATTTTTAGAAAAATGGTCATTAAATGATATTTTTGTAACAAAAATGATTAACTTCATAAGTTTCACTAAAATTTGACCTATGACCTGTGATTTCGAATACAAACTAAGGTATTTACAGTTCATAGTCTTATAGAGGAACTCGATCCAAGGAGATGGCAAGTTGAATCAACGTAAACGGAGTTGTAACGAAGAAACTATGACCAAAACGAGATCGGATATCTAAGACTAGTTTAGCTACGAAAATAATTGGAGAAAATTAAATAAATCACATCTTTCTAAAATAACATGATATTTTATATATATGTACTCATAATTTAATTTTATATGGTTCAGGATCACCCGTAAACAATACGAGAAGATTAATCATAAGATCCCATGATTGTACGCAACACGTCATTTGACAACACCGGTACTTTATGTACGCAACACGTCATTTGACAACACCGGTACCGTGGGTCAAGATTAATCTCGACCAATACATATACGATAGGGGTTTTATTTATTTCGTTGGGGGTTTATTAAACACCTAAAAATGAACCATTAAAATTGAATTACTAACATCGGACTGCTAACTACGGACTAAGGAATTATTAAAAGTATTAAAAGTATTATAAGTATATATATGTGACGATTGTTTAAAAAGAAAAGGTATTGATATATTATATATGGATAGGTTCGTGATATCAATCGGAGACCAAGTCGAAATTATATATCTTCAAGGCAAAAGTGAGTATATAGTCCCACTTTTAAACTCTAAATATTTTGGGATGAGAATACATGTATTTTATGTTTTACGATATGGACACAAGTAACTGAAAAATATATTCTACGTTGAGTTGTACCACTGGCATACTTCCCTGTAGCTTGGTAACTACTATTTACAGCGGTATTGTAAACGCGAATCCTGTTGATAGATCTATCGGGCCTGACAACCCCAACCGGACTGGACGACCAGTATTCAACGGTTGCACAGTACTTCGTTTCGTGACTACACTTGGTACGGTGTAGTAAGATTTCATAATAAAGGGAATATGCGACGTGATTAAATGTTAAGTATGGTTACCAAGTGCTCAACCACTTAGAATATTTTTATTGAAATGTTTACATATGAAATCTTGTGGTCTATATTTATATCGCTGCCGGTATTAAACCTATATCTCACCAACTTTATGTTGACATTTTAAAGCATGTTATTCTCAGGTATGAATTAAGTCTTCCGCTGTGCATTAGCTCATACTAAGGATACTACTCGGGACCATTTAAGCCATGATTCAAAAACGTTGCATTTGAGTCATTGAAGTTCACTAGAGACTATTAATAAGTAAATGGTGGTTTAGGACATTTGGATATTATGAAATATTAGGCGATCATGTCAACAATCGATGTAATATTAGATTGTTTTTTTTTTAGAATAAATGCAACGTTTGTAAAATGTTTCATATAGAGGTCAAGTACCTCGCGATGTAATCATATGTTATTGTATTCGTCCCTATGGATTGGGTCGGGTCGTCTCATGTGGTATCAGAGCGTTGGTCTTAGCGAACCAGGCCTTGCATTAGTGTGTCTAACTGGTAGTTGTTAGGATGCATTAGTGAGTCTGGACTTTGACCGTATCTACATGTCAAAAGTTTTGCTTATCATTTCTAGTCGGAAATCATCTGTTTATCATCCTTAGGAAACTGCCTGCTTATCATTCTTAAGTCTAGACACGTCTTACTGCATTTAAGTGCATCGATAGTGTATAGACAAAATTCATATCTTAGCGTATCTGTTACTATAGACATTGCTTGACGTATTTCAAAAATTCTCCGTAATTCACGGGATTTTGGTATTATATATACATATGTAAATTATGTATTGAGGAGTACCAAACCCAATTTCTATAATCTATTCCATACCAAAAATTCATTTCTCCGACTATACAAGATGGATTCTTCATCCAGTTCGAATTCCTCCGACTTCGATAGCTACGCCGATATGGATTTCCATTCGAGCCCCGAGAACAGCGTCACCGGAATGGATCAACCAATTTCTCATCATCTATTCTGGATGAATTGGGGATGGGTTCGTAATATACTAAATCTCTGGAGGCAAGAAGAAGGTGATCCATTCCATCCACCAAATTGTCCTCTTAACGATGAACCTGAAGCACTTACCGGCGAACCTATTCGAAACACCATTTTCTCGCTCATTTCTAGAGTATCTCGTCATGACTACATACTATCCCATATTTCGAATCTTGTTCATTCGCTCGTTCCAACCGTCAATCATCCCGGTATAATAGAAGAAGTCAACGAGCTTCGCGCTCGGGTAGTGGCTTTAGAAAATACGGTGCGAAGGTTACAAACACCAGTAGCAGCACCAGCAGCATAATCTGTACCACCATCATCAACGCCGACAGTACTCTTGTCACTCCCAAAATCTCAACCTCACAAACTGTATCTCGGATATCAACATCACATACCTCAAAAACCTCATCGGAACTTCGAGTATGATCTTTGTTCTATATATTGTTCCGCATTGATTATCATCGTTCTATGTATTGTTCTACATCATTTGTTTTCGTTCTACATAGCGATTATGTAATCTTTAATGTTTTAAAGATTATGTACTCCAATTCTAACCGAAAAATCAAATGAGTTTAATATCTTATTGACTCATTAAATTCATAATTACATCCGAAGAAAATATATATGCAAGTATATTTTCATAAAGATTGTAATTAAAAATTCTTTCGTACAAACTGTTAATGATGAAAAATATTTTAACGGGTAGGTAGTACCCGTGGAATATTTGGATTTCATATTAATAAGTTACACTGTACATTTTTCGAATCTGATTCAACGGTCATTTGTAATTCTACTTACAACCATGGATATACGTATCCGTTCACCCCAGAATAACCATTTCCATTTAAATTTCATATTTGGATTTTTACCTATCCGAATCCAACAAGTGGCATAAAGAAGAAACATTGGACAAATTAAAAATTGGTTAGAAACACACGAATTAACTATGATGAACATTGTTAAGATTCCACACTAACTGTTTCGGCTAACTGTTCCCAGCTAACTGATTAACATTTAATTTATCGCAATTTACATTCTCGCAATTTTATTTATTGTTATTTAATTTCCGCACTTTATGCATTTTAAATAACGGGACGCGTATGCAAGGTTTCGACTTATCATATCGACCCATCTATATATATATTTCGGAACAACTGTAGACACTCTATATGTGAAGATGGGAGTTGGCTATACAGGGTTGGAGTTGATTCCAAAATATATATATGGTTTGAGTTGTGATCGACACTGAGACCGGTACACGGGTCACGATACGTATAAATTAACTCGGATATTATATATTTAATTTATATACGAATTTATTGAACCATTGGACAATCGGACTTTTGGACTGCTAACTTTGGACAATTAAAATGAAATAAAATGTTGATTATAACATATGAAACTAAAAAAATTCTTCAAGTTTGCCACTTGATTTCATCCTAAACCTCATTTGTACTTCGACAATTATAATCCTCGTTCAAATCTTTTCATGATTCTTGAAAACACCTCGATCGAGAAGTTGAACCAGCCGCACTTCGTCTACGGAAGAAAGATTTATGCATATAGTTATACACCTGAAACTTTTGAAACCGAAGTTATCGTTAAAACTTATCCGCGTCAAATTCCTTATCATTCATTGGCAAAAACAACCTTACATTTCTCTTTTCAATATAAGTCGATTTTGTCAAAGCTCCACTTTGATTTCTCAGTAGGACTACTCTTATTATAACCTCGATATATATACCTTGTCCTTTCACCGTTGTTACCGGAGAACCTTTCATATTCCACGACATCATGTACCAGCAGCTTGTCATCTTTTTGGCGGAATCCGCAATTAGTATTTTAAAAATCTCGCAAAACTTCTCAGTCATACCTATAACGTCTATTCCTAAGGATTTCATACTCCGAAGGTGAAGTTTCTGAAAAACACCCTGAATTATGAAGTAGTTCTTTAAATGCTGATGAAGCAGCGAAAATTGTAAACGATTTTAAACAGTCAAAAGTTTGATGATGAAGCACAGTGGTTGATAAAACTCAGAAAAAAGAGAAGAGTTGAAACCGGAAAACGGTTTGAGCAAAGTATGAAAGAGGTTGTGGATAAATCACAAGAACTGAATCTGCTTTCAAAGGATTCAAACGATTCAGTGCCTGCTGAAACCATTAGTAAAAACCCCACCCCTTATTCTAAACCTTTCCCGATGATATTCTTTATCATCATCTTATCTTAGATATTATAAGATATCTTCATATCTTCCGTTATTATATTCTCCATATTTCTGGAGATATTTTCACAACTATTCTTATCTGAGAATATTTATTTCTCCGTAATATCTGCGTTACAACATAAAAGAAACTGTGTTAGCTTCTAAGTTCTAAAACCTTCAAGTTTAAAATAGGAATGTTCTGAAGCAGTGTTGGGAACTGATGCATGAATTAGTATAATATAATGAAACTTGATCAACTTCATTATATTACAGTAAGTCATGTTAAGTTTCTAATGAAATGTGATGATTCACAGTACCATCATCATGTGCCATGTTACACGGCTCTTACATTCTATCCAATTCTCAAACATAATAGGAACATGTCATCCTGACAGTTCTATCTTTTTCGGGGTATTCTGGTAATTTGACAAATCAAAATTGTTCTATTACCATTTCTTTCTTAGAGCATTAGCTATACTCATTTCGAATCTCATATCTACAAATTCCGGACCATTACTCGCTTGACTCGAAGTCGGGAAGAGAAAATGAAAGTATGAAGCTTTGAAAAATAATGAAGAATACAAAGGCCGAAAATCACCCAGGATTTACAAACCGTGTATATCAATACGTATTGCAACGTAAAGACACGGGAGAATTAAAAACATTATAATTCCGAGGAAAGGATAGAAGTAAATAGATTCTTCTGGAGATAAATGAAAGAGAAGAATGAAAGATATGAAAGTTAGAAGTATAACAAGAATTAGAACGGGATGGAGCATTTAAAAGAATACTTTAAGGTATGAGTTGAAGGAGAAAGGATAGAAGATGTGAGTTGTGGAAATAAGGAAGAGAAGGAAGTGGATTTATAGCAAAATATTCGACAAAGAAATCGAAACAGATTGCCGCACTAAATCAAAGAAGATCTTGATCGCCAAAGAACCAAATCTTATTACGTAAGATATTCCATAAATTCCGGAAATCAATTCTAATCACGTTATCGGTTAAAACAATTCCATATTCACCCATTTCATTCTTTTGTGATAGCTTCACTCGTGCGCTTCACATGATCGAACCGTTTTATCCGTATCTTCCAATAATGATAAAACTCTATTATTACCTCATATTCGTCATGAAAACATTCCTATTGTTAATTATGACAACCTCTACCAAATTTCGGGACGAAATTTATTTAACGGGTAGGTAATGTAACGACCCGAATTTTTCCGCTCGTTTTACACTTATAAGATTAATATTTACATAATTTAAACCTTACCAACATGATAAGCAATCCAAATTGTTGAAACTTATGTTTTTGAAAAGAGTTTTACACAACGTTTGACTGTCTAGTTTGACCGATGATATCACGAACTATATAACATATGATAATTATACGTTTGTGTATATATATGTATATATACATATTTAACATGATCTAAGGATGTTTTAATATCTCATTTTGTATTAATAACAATAAGTTATAAGTATATTTTGAAACTACTAACTTAAGTTTTCAAAACGATAACCATACGTAACGTTATTTGACATAAATACTTATGACCTATAATGTTTATACATATATCGTATAAGTAATGTATTTAATCACTTTTTAAGGACTTAAATACATAAAACAATATAAGTGTATTCACAAAAGATAGCTATATTTGAATTCTCATTCCATTTTTCACAAGATTTCTATACGTATATCTAGAGTATATGTACTCGTATCATACCTAGCTTCTATACGTATTTACTATTGGTATATACACATCAAATCACCACCAACCAGCCCTTGTTCATGCCCTATGTATAAGGTAACTACTTTTGTTATCTAGTATGACAATTTCACATGATTAAAAGATCTTTTCACAAAATTACAAACTTATACACCTTTTACACCACCATTTATACTCCATCCATTTTCAATTTTTGATTCATTTTTACCTCAAACCTCTAGCTAAAAACACACACACTTTTAAGAGCCTTAAACTCCATAACCATTCAGCTAATATCCATGAAGATCTAGCCATAAAAACATCACTTAAACACCATAAGAAAAACCTTACAAAAACACTTCAAGAATCCTTCCCAAGAACACAAGTTTACTTCCAATCTTTCATCCAATTCCATCACCCTTTTGGTTCTAGGTTTTTACTCCTCTTTTACAGCAACCTTGTCCAAGTAACTTGAGGTAGTAACCTTGTTCATAATTCTATTTGATTCATATATATATAGCTATCTTATTTTGTGGTATAAAATTTTAACAACAAGAACATAGTTTGAATGTTTTCAAACTTGTTTGCAAAATAAATAGATCCTTCTAACTTAACTTTTAAAATACTTCAAGACCTGTAATATAACTTAAATATATGCTAATTTAACAAGGTATAACTTGGTTTTTCAAAGAACACCTTAAAAACTGTTTTTACGACGTCGGAGTGCAACCGGGGGCTGTTTTGGGTTGGATAATTAAAAACTATCTTAAACTTTGAATTGGAGGTTTATATTCTGGAAAAATGATATTTCTTATGAATATGTTAACACATAAAAATTTCATGATTTAATTCAAAGTATAAGTATTTTTAGAAAAATGGTCATTAAATGATATTTTTGTAACAAAAATGATTAACTTCATAAGTTTCACTAAAATTTGACCTATGACCTGTGATTTCGAATACAAACTAAGGTATTTACAGTTCATAGTCTTATAGAGGAACTCGATCCAAGGAGATGGCAAGTTGAATCAACGTAAACGGAGTTGTAACGAAGAAACTATGACCAAAACGAGATCGGATATCTAAGACTAGTTTAGCTACGAAAATAATTGGAGAAAATTAAATAAATCACATCTTTCTAAAATAACATGATATTTTATATATATGTACTCATAATTTAATTTTATATGGTTCAGGATCACCCGTAAACAATACGAGAAGATTAATCATAAGATCCCATGATTGTACGCAACACGTCATTTGACAACACCGGTACTTTATGTACGCAACACGTCATTTGACAACACCGGTACCGTGGGTCAAGATTAATCTCGACCAATACATATACGATAGGGGTTTTATTTATTTCGTTGGGGGTTTATTAAACACCTAAAAATGAACCATTAAAATTGAATTACTAACATCGGACTGCTAACTACGGACTAAGGAATTATTAAAAGTATTAAAAGTATTATAAGTATATATATGTGACGATTGTTTAAAAAGAAAAGGTATTGATATATTATATATGGATAGGTTCGTGATATCAATCGGAGACCAAGTTGAAATTATATATCTTCAAGGCAAAAGTGAGTATATAGTCCCACTTTTAAACTCTAAATATTTTGGGATGAGAATACATGTATTTTATGTTTTACGATATGGACACAAGTAACTGAAAAATATATTCTACGTTGAGTTGTACCACTGGCATACTTCCCTGTAGCTTGGTAACTACTATTTACAGCGGTATTGTAAACGCGAATCCTGTTGATAGATCTATCGGGCCTGACAACCCCAACCGGACTGGACGACCAGTATTCAACGGTTGCACAGTACTTCGTTTCGTGACTACACTTGGTACGGTGTAGTAAGATTTCATAATAAAGGGAATATGCGACGTGATTAAATGTTAAGTATGGTTACCAAGTGCTCAACCACTTAGAATATTTTTATTGAAATGTTTACATATGAAATCTTGTGGTCTATATTTATATCGCTGCCGGTATTAAACCTATATCTCACCAACTTTATGTTGACATTTTAAAGCATGTTATTCTCAGGTATGAATTAAGTCTTCCGCTGTGCATTAGCTCATACTAAGGATACTACTCGGGACCATTTAAGCCATGATTCAAAAACGTTGCATTCGAGTCATTGAAGTTCACTAGAGACTATTAATAAGTAAATGGTGGTTTAGGACATTTGGATATTATGAAATATTAGGCGATCATGTCAACAATCGATGTAATATTAGATTGTTTTTTTTTTAGAATAAATGCAACGTTTGTAAAATGTTTCATATAGAGGTCAAGTACCTCGCGATGTAATCATATGTTATTGTATTCGTCCCTATGGATTGGGTCGGGTCGTCTCAGATGCACTCTGGGCTTTTAGAACAGCCTACAAAACTCCAATTGGAACCACACCTTTTAGACTCGTTTACGGAAAAGCATGTCACCTTCCATTAGAAATTGAGAACAAAGCATTTTGGGCTTTGAAGACATGTAATCTTGATTTACATGAAGCTGGACGTCTACAGTTAAGTCAATTAAACGAATTAGAAGAATTAAGACATGAAGCATATGAAAATTCGTTAATCTATAAAGAAAGAACGAAGAAATGGCATGATAAAAGAATCAGAAGTTCGAAAGAATTTAAAGAAGGAGACAAAGTTCTTCTTTTCAATTCACTATTCAAGCTATTTCCTGGAAAATTGAAATCAATATGGTCTGGACCATTCATAGTCAAAAGAGTTTTCCCATACGGAACAGTAGAATTAATAAATTCAAATGAGATTGAATTTAAAGTTAATGGTCACAGAGTTAAATATTACATACATGGTCCAATGGAAGTTGACAATGAAGTTAATCACAATTTCAACACCACAGCTAACTAAGTGTGGGGAGAATCAAGTATTTTTAAGGATAATATATATTTATGTTAGAGTTAGATATTTTGTTTTCGTGTAGTTCTCGAGAATGGAATCCGAATGGTCTTTCCCTAGCAGACCCTAAAGAACTAGTCTTCTCCCTCCATTCTGAATTTTTATTTTTTTTAGGTTTTACGAGATGAAGAATTTCTTTGATCTGAACCATGGTCTAATGCTACACGCTATGATTACTAAACGTAAAAATGACACACTTCCGAGTGAACTGGTATCATTCATAAGAAAAAAATGGACGAAGTGAGAAAAGAACTCAGGAAAGATCATCATAAGATACATTTTGGTAAAGGAAAATCAAAATCCGCAACAAAAAGAAGAGCACGACACCTTGAAAGATTTCATAAATGCGGAAAATGGTCACACGAAGGTAAATATTCAAACAATCAAACATATTCAAATACCGAATTTGTTACTATATGCAGAGAAGGACCGTTCATATGTTTAGAAGAAAAGTTATTGAAGAATCGAGGTTACGCTTACGTAGCTATGGAAAACCAAATCACACGACTCTCCTATGAGTCAGCTAAAGTAGGTCTCTGAGAATTCTATCTCACAGGTAAGTATGTACAGTTTTTATTTTTATTTTATTGCTTTTAACCTTTTGATAATAAACGCTGAATCGTTCGCTATAAAGTATTAAATTGATATTCAATAAAATTAGGTATGCGAAACCAAAATTATTAATATCATACAAAAATTTATTACATCACTGCGAAATTTACCGTTTATTCTTAAGGTATAAATATCTTTAATCAATCAATCCAAAAATATTTCAGAAATTCGTCAGGAGTAAAACTAGGTAAAATAGCCAAAATTACTTTACCTAAAAGATGGGCGTATATTTTTGATAATATTTGATTGATTAAAGTGGGATAAAAGACCAAAAAGATTTTTTATTTTAATTTTTACCTTGTTTTTATATTAATATTAAATTTTTAAAACCAATATATTTAAGTTTTTAAATATCTTAAAAAAAAAACTAATATTTTTAATATAAGTTTGTAAAACTAAAATATATAAATATTAATAATATTTATATGAAATTTTATGCATTTTAAATTTAAGTTTGGTGTGAATTTAAAAACAAAAATGTACTTTGATGAAACATGACTAGGAACTTCGAGATCAACAGGTTTAATTCACACAAATACGAAATTAGTGAATCAAACCAATCAAAGTGAATATGGGTAGCTTTTTGGGATTAAATTAGTCAAACCACAACAAGGATTGTGATTAGATTAATGCCTAGAGCTATTATTCACTACCATGAGTGATTTGGGTTGAGAGAGAATCGGATCAGGTGAACCAGATCTGAGTGATTGTGTGTGAGAGAGGCTTAACCTAAAATGAAGAACATAAGACTTTATATACCCCTGCTGTTGACTCACCCGTACGAGTCATCCATCACATGTACGAATTGGCTTCATCAGCCGTACGGGTGATCACTCACTCGTGTCTTCTCATTCATGTTATAATTATGACTTAGCTCAGCATCAACCGTGCGTATGAGCCTGTCAACCATACGAGTGAGACTTCACTCGCACATCTGACTAAGTCTATCAAAGTTAAACATCCGTATCGCGTTCCTGCAGTACCTGTAACCACATACAAACACAGATAGGATAATAACGAGTGATCTTGGTATCCCATAAACTGAAGTACCTGCAATGGACGTAGGTTAGATGTCTAGGGACTTTACATAAAATGCATCAACAACTCCCCCTAGGACCTAGACCATCGATTACAATAAATAAACGTCCATGAAATACATGTAAGTCCAAAAGTAGCATCAGTCTAATTACATTTCCAGATTCTCTCTCTCTCTCTCCAAAATACATCATCATCAAAAACAAAAACAAACAAACAAAAAATTACAAACTAGCATCACAGTATCCGACACACATCAGCTGGCTTGAACTTGGTTTGAGCTTTGAGCATCACTTTCTCTGTTGAGGTAAGCATAGAGGACATCAATCACACGTTGATATCTCATAGCTTCCTCCTTTCGATTGTCTCTGAATGTAATGTGATGACGGTGAAGAGTCTCCACATCAAATCTTGACAAGTTCCTCAGCCACATAGGATCTAGAATCCTCACATTGTCGAATTGTATGCTTCCATCATCCTTCTCAATTGCAGTTAAGATCACTGCTTCTTCCGACAACTCATCATAGAACCACCATCTTGAAGTTCTTACAGATATCCTTGGGTAATGGCATCAAGGGAGATTGTTTCATATACTTAGCTGGATGGAACTTAACAACACAGATAGGTCCTCCTTTAGAATTTTTCTTTGTTGGGTGTATGGAAAACCTAGCGGCCGTTGACTTAAAGATGTCCCATTTCCCTGTCTTATACTCATACCTGAGTTTTCTCTTAAACAATCTGGAAAGGTCACAATCTTCAGCGTTCAACATCTTCAGCTTCGCAAGTTGCATGATCTCGAAGTACGGTAGAGTTTTGAAGTGACTTGGACGTGCCATATAAAAAACTCCTCCTTCCCTCTTGATCGCAAAACAATTGATCTCCTTGAAATAGCCCCAACTTAAAATTTTACCCTTGGAGTACTTCTTGGTTCTTTTACCTTTCTCATAGAAACTAACAAACTTCGGCTCGAGTTCTGGCTTATCTACTTGATCAGGGTTAACAACGTTCTGTCTCCACCAACTTTAACGATCTTCGTCTTCCTTAACGTTTCTATTCACTTTAACCCTATCATGTTTGAACCATTCATTAATCTCATTCCATGTCTTGGCTTTAGCTTGTTCGACTCGGAGTTTCTTATCCTTCAATTTAGTTTCTTTTCTTTCTTTCTCAACGAGCAGTTTCTCATGTCGGATCTTCTTGTTCCTTTCTATCATAACATCCACTTCTTTCACTTGTTGTTTGTACACCTTCCTCGCCTTTTCTAACTCAATTAAGTTCTTCCTTTTCTCCTCACAACTCAGATTGAAGAAGTCACTTAAGGTGTTGAGTGACGGATGCGAATATGGCTCAAGCGAAGGCATAACAATCTCAACTTCTTCTTCTTCTTCTTCTTCTTCTTCATCATCAGATTCTGTTACAAATTTGTCTTCGGACTCAATAATCACATCCTCTTTCAAACTCTCTTTACCAACAGAATCTTCACTCTTCTCATCTTCGAACAGATCAAAATCACTTAAGTTGATATTTTGGATTGATTCGGGGGGGATACTTGACAATGAATCTTCTTGTGGAGCCTTGTTTTCAGCTTCAGCTGTCTCTGCATTCTCCGTATCATTTTTGCTGTCATATGCTAGAGCAGCAAGCTGTTCCATCGGAAATTCACTTGGTGGAACGTCCCCCTTTTCTGCATCATTAAAAACATTTGAATAATTCATATAATATTCAGCAATAAAGACCTCACCATATTCATTAAAGCTTCAAATAGGTATCACTAACGGTATATCAAAAAAGGGTCCTCCAGTTCCAGCATCTTCTTCATCATCTTTTTCATCACCTTCTCCCAAATTAGAAGAATACTCTTCTTCTCTCTCCTTAATCAACTTGATTTTACCAGAGGTTAGCTGTTCAATCTTTTCATTTAACTTCTTCATCTTCTCCCTGTTCGTGCTCTTAATTGCCAAAAACTTCTTCTTCAACTTATCTGTTCTTTCTTTCTGACGGTCCAACCTTTCAGATAACCTCTTGTTCTCTTTAACCAACGATTCAATCTTAGCATTACTGATCTTCTTCTCCTCAGTAGCTTGATTCTCTAAATTGGTTATTTTCATGACCAAAGACATCAACAGATTTTGCTGAGTCTTATATTCATCTGATGTGACCTGAGGTGTTGTTGTGGCAGGTTTTGGTGAGGTAACAACAACCCTTGCATCCTTCATGAAACCGGATGGCTTTCTCTAAGCTTGTTGCCTTGAACCTCCCTGTGATGATCTCTGAGGTGACTCATAAGAGTACTTTGTTCTTTTCTCCTTCTTTTTGAGTTGCTCTACGGTCATAGGATCCGATCCTTTCCTTTTTCTCTGAATTAAGCTGGCATCCTCCTCTGTCGCTTCATCATCACCCTCGATAATCTCATCATCAACATTACCTCCTCCTTGAACATTACCAGCAGCTTTCTGATTATCACCCTCACCTTCCTCATCTGTAACTTCATAGTTAGAGTCTGAATCCTTATTCCTCCAAGCATTACCTGCTGGACATCGATAGTTCTCCTTGATAAGATGACAAATGAGCTTTCTATTAAAGTCAGGCTTTAACTCAGCAATCCTTGTCTCTTCCATTCTGCGAAAAGTAATCGGATTCATCGGCTTCAGGTGGATAATATCCTCTTCAAGCTTAGGTAAATCAAGTGCAACATCATTAATGATTAATTGAAGAAAACGGGCATAGATCAGGTATCTCTGGGAAGAACTAAAGTGATTTGCCTTGAAATAGTAGAAAACAAAACCCGAAAAATCATATGGAGCCTTGAGAACAAGTGCTACAAACATACTCTGCACTTTCTCATTCAGCTTGTCGAAACCAGATTTGCGTCCACTCAAACAATACATGATTACATGAGCAAGATATCTAAACTGCGGTGGCAGACATGTCTTCACCAGCTCAGATTTGCCAACAAGGTAACCAGAATAAGCACATCTTCTGAAACAACCATGGATTCGTTCTCTACTGATAGTCATATGGAAGCAGTTCTCGTCATTGAAACCCAAAATCCTTCTAATCACATTCTTAGAAACAATAATATCATGACCTTGAATCTTACTAAAAAGCTTATCTTCATCAACATCCAACACATCATTTCTCCAGAACTCTCTCTGTAGTATGCAGTGCATTCAGTAGAAATAGCAGTGTGTATCCTTGATCTCTTAAGAAATTCGATAATCTCCTTAAAGTGAGAACCTCTCTCTAAAGTAGTGTCATAGAGAGCGACTTGATTGTTCAGTTCACCCATCTCTAGAGGAATCTCTTGCTGAGCAGGTGGGATGACTGGATTCACTTGAGGATTCGCTTGTGGATTAACTTGTTGCTCCCCCTGTCCTTCAACGTTATCAACTGGAACATTTACTTGTTGTTGTACCATCTGATGATATCTAAACAGAAACTAAAACATTAACAGAGATGTTAGATATATAAATCAATCAGCATACATCATCATAGCATTTGCATCAAAGTGTCATAAATATGTTGAACAGGATGAAAATGTGCGAGTGATAGTTTCACACGTGCGGCTGATAGATCAACCGTGTGAGTGATATAGTCACTTTTGTCACTGTTGACACGTTTGAGCAGTAATATGGTTTCAGACAGGGTACACGGCTGATGCAGAAATTCTAAGCGAGTGAATCAACCGTGTGGTGACTCGTGCGGTTAATCACATGTGTCAGCTCTTGTAGACGAGTGATCAATAAAATCAAGACAAATGAGTGAGTTTAAAGGTACACACGGTTGATCATCAACCGTGCACTGACTCGTGCGAGTCATGCCTCACGCGTGCGAGTGACGTCACTCGTGCATGTCTGATGAAACCGTATTAAATGCCTTTTTTTTAAATCATCAAAATCACATAATTGAGCACATTATGGACCAATTTACATCACGATAGCATCATAAGGCAACATTAAACACAAAACAATTACAGATGCATATCAAAACAACCTTCAATTTCATGAAATTCGAGTTGTACACACTTAGGGTTTCGACCCATTAAAACAACAAATTAAGGTACAAAAACTTGATGAAATCATACCTAATAGGTGGCGCCGGATTCGTCTAAGTAAGCTTAACATTCATTGCAAAAGAATGCTTGATCGGTGATGATCGAAAATAGAGAGAGAAAAAGTATTGGGTGCACAAGTGTGAGCTGTTGAGCTCATCACCCCTATTTATACTCTCGTGATCAACCGTGCGGTTGATCACACGATCCACCATCAAACGCGCGTCTCACCTAGATCACACGTGCGTGTGACCCAATTGTCTTAGGACAAGTTGATCAGGGTCATCCGTACGGTTAACCTCAAACGTGTGTTCAATCATACGGTTCACACATCAAACGTGTGAGTGAGCACTTAGGCAATTTCAAAACTTCAAAAATTCTACAACCTTAGGATTTCGACTCGTTCGGCAATCTTAGATCTAACAAGCACTTTCAACTTGAGTGAAAAATCACTAAACCTTCAAGAAATGATCATTAACACTTAGGCAGATAAAATCCTAACCTAAACAAGGTTATTACTCTAATCAATCTGTGATCCAAGAGTAAGTCCTACAGTGTAATGTCAACTTAAGTTCATTAGCAATCTAAAACATCAATGTCCTTCAAATAGTCACAAACTCTACGAACTTCTAATTCATGGATTTGGTGGCCCAATATCTTGATCTCAAAAAAGTTCTTTCAGATGTCGTTATGCACTCAGAGGATAATCAGAAAAACAAGGAAATGATAAAATCTTTATGGATTTTCTGATGCAAAATGTCATTCAACTAAAATTATGCAAATGAAAGACATTCTATCATGAAATGCAATAATATGCAAGCCAAAATCTTTTTGTTGTTTTATAGTTTATAATGCAAACAAAATAACAGAACAGATATGTAAGACATACAAATCCACATTCTTTTTGTGAGCAAGATGATTAACTATTTTTAAAAAAATGGATCAGAACTGACATATTGAATCAATTTCTGTCGTTCATTCCTAATTATCCAATCTATGTCTATTATCATGCAATTACTGATATCAATCCTCATTAAACATGAACATATTCATTCCGAACACTTCGACAATCATGTTGGCATTAATTACTTGAACACTATAAAGCAATGATTTTTGAGATCATGCTAAGTTCATTAATCCTTGATTCTTCCATCACTTATGATTGTGCATTTTTATTAGGTTGTCAATTCATTACAAGTAACTTTCCATTATCTCTTTCCATGTACTTCATTTAAATTGAACAGGATGGTTCTCACGACATTTTGAATAACCCTGTCAGCCTTTGGCTTCTACCAATGTGTTGAAAATCTTCAATCTAGTTGGCTCGGCTGATCTCAGAGTATATTGGATTATCCGAATAGGCGCACTATTTACTGCGGGGATTGGTCTACAGTTAAAGCAGACTTGCCTGATGACCAGTCGTCACACGAAATAAATCTCGAGGCCATTAACTTCTTTATGTTCAAGTTGTCATGGAAAACGGAATCGAAAGTTAAACTTTCATAACTAAGTAACAGAGTATATCTAGGTAAGTATCTTTCCAACTTACAGTCTTAATGAATATAACTCTATATTGCAGACGACAAAAATCTTGATAGTTCAGTGTGAACGTCGTGATTAAACAATTCAAGCTGCGCGGGGGCGTCACACTAAGAATGATCTGAGTTCTTTATGAGCACATCATGAATCAGCATTCTTCATACTTTCAGGACTTTGCCATCTTGATACGCCAATTTTATTGACATTGATTTACTTTTGATATCTTGATTTTACAGCACATCACTGTCTTTTGATATATTGATTTTGAACGCCATCATGAATGGATTTTCTATTTTTATGCATGAACTCATGTTTCTTTGTTATGTGCTCAGATCACTCGAAGGTGTTCTCCCTTAAATGCTTAAACGGTCTGCAATAAGGAGTTATACTTTTCGACCTTAAGTGAGAAGGGACACTTACTTTTGACATAAACTAATTTTCTCTGTATCTTCAGGGTTTAGTTTCGATTATTAAGTCTCAGGCCCGTGACAACGTGGTATGCAGCAGCCAAACAGATAATCCTCAACCCCTTAAATGAAGTATTGAATGTCTCATTCATAGCTGTAAAACTGAATTGGTAGAGCAACATTGAATATTGCTTGGGGACATCCAACACTAACTTTCTCTAACAATTATCAATTATGATAGGGGATACCCTCAACCAACTGTTGAGTTCCTCAACAACTATCATTTCATACAGTTTCGGAGATAATTAGGTGATTACCTTCAAACGCTACAGATCGTCCATGACTTCTGAATCTTAGATGATCGTTATTCTTATTATGATTGTCTAAAGCCAAGAATTCATAAGTCACGTCTACCAGTACATCACACAACAGATAGACATAAACATTCAAATCAGTCATTACTAATCAAATATATCAATTCTCAGTACAATAATTTCTTCATTTCCAACATATTAATCAAAACAAGCTCATTTTTGGATTTTTCAACTTTTTAAGATTTTCTGGTGAGGCATTTTTCACTTTTTAGGTATTTTCTGCTGATATACTCCCCCTAAAATGCTGAAATATAAAATCATTTTGTGTTTTAGCATTTTAACCAAACAGAAAATAACTACAGACTAGCATGCAAACATGAAATAAATCATGCAAAGGAATGCAAACAGAAACAAAAATATGCAATACAGATAATTAAACAATTAAAAATCTACATGTCATGCATCCTACATGCAAAGTCTAAAAGCTTGACTAACCCTCATACACAACATCCGAAATTACTTTGTCTCTATCAACAATGCCATTCATCTCTAGTAGGAGTAAAAACCTAGGTTTATCAAAAGCCTTAGTGAATAGGTTAGCCCTTTGGTCCTTAGTACCTATTCTCTTAACCTCAATAATCTTTTTCTCATGACAATCCTTAAGAAAATGATATTTAACATCTATGTGTTTAGTCTTAGAATGTTGCACATGATTCTTAGTAATTGCTATAGCAGCAGTATTATCAATATAAAGAGGAGAGAAAGAGATTCTTAGCCCGTAATCAGGAAGTTATTGTTGGATCCAAACAACTTGCGAACAACCACTAGCAGCAGCTATATATTCAGCTTCACACGTGGAAAGAACAACTGCAGTTTGTTTCTTGCACTTCCATGTCACCAGCCTTTCACCTAGAAATTAACATCCTCCTGATGTAGAATTCTTGTTGATTTTGCAACCAGCATAATCTGAATCACTGTAAGCTACAAGATCAAACTTCTCATCATTCGAATACTAGATGCCGAGATTTGGCGAATGCAACAGATAACGTAGAATTCTTTTGGCAGCTGTAAGATGAACTGTATTCGGATTAACTTGATAACAAGCACACAGACATGTTGCGAACATAATATCTGGCCTGGACGCAGTGAGATACATGAGTGATCCGATGATTGCTGGATAATATGTAGGATCAACAGGTTCTCCTTCACACTCTAGCGAAATACCATGATTCACAGCTAACGGAGTTGACACAGGACGTTCTTGAGTCATACCGAATCGTTCGAGTATATCATTTACATACTTTGCTTGATGAAGAAAAATACCATTACTAGTCTGTTCGACTTGTAAACCAAGAAAGTAGTGTAAGAGACCCAATTTACTCATTTCGAACTCATCCTTCATCACCTGTTCGAACTCATCAACGAGTTCCTGCTTAGTAGCACCGAAGATATTATCATCAACATAAATCTGAACTAAAATAATGTCGTCATCTTGAACTTTTGTGAATAGAGTACAGTCTACCGTGCCCATTTGGTATCCTTTTTCAATCAGATAACTCGATAACCTTCCGTACCAAGCTCTAGGAGCTTGATGTAAACCATAAAGGGCTCGACGTAATCGGTAAACTTTGTCAGGATGAAGATGATCTTCAAAACCCGGAGGTTGACTGACATATACTCTTTCATTTAGCTTGCCATACAGAAATGCACTCTTAACATCCATTTGATAAACTTTAAACTTCATAAAAGAAGCGAAAGTCAAGAAAATGCGAATCGCTTCCAATCTGGCAACAGGAGCGAAAACCTCATCGTAATCAAATTCAGGATCTTGCTGATAATCTTTAGCAACTAATCTTGCTTTGTTACGGGTAACCTTGGCATCATCGTCGAATTTGCACTTCCAAACCCATTTGAGGTCGATTACCTTCGCACCATGCGGCTTAGTAACTAACTTCCAAATATCTAGACGATGGAATTGCTGAATCTCTTCTTGCATAGCCATCACCCAATCAACATGCTTCAAAGCTTCTTTTGTTGTCTTTGGCTCTATTCTAGAAATATGACATGAATACTCGTAATATGCAGTAGCGGCTGTCATATGAGAATCAACTTGACCATCAAACTGAACTTGACTTCTTGTCCTAACGCATGCATTTGGATCTCCAATTATATTTTCTCTAGGATGAGCAGCTGTAGTTCTAGGAACTGGGTGTGCGGGAACATGTATTTCTCGATGTAGATTCGTGGTATCTCCATCTTCAGGATTATCAGAATTATCACTCAAAATATCAGATCCGCAGGTATCGTACACTGGATCAACATCTTGATCTGAATCTTGTGCGGGTTCAACGACAGTAGGTAATGGAGTTGGAGTAGGTGCAGACACTTTTGGCTCGTTCTGTAAATCAAACAGCATTTGTAACTCTACTTCATTATCCATCTGATCTGGAGCAAGATTAAATGAATCAATCAGTTCATCATAGTTGTAGATCCAAGGATGACTTTTGGTAGCAGTCTTTGTGTAATTCCGTTGGACGTCAACTTCAGACCATTCTTCAACACATCTCGTTTCATTGTTGAAAACTCGCTTGTTAGGAGAACTGTAACCGAGAAACACTCCAGTAACCACTTTTGAATCAAACTTACTTCCAGGTTTTCTCTTCAAAATGGTACACGGGGCACCAAATGGTTCTAGATGCTTCAATGATGGTTTTCTCCCATGCAATAACTCATAGCATGTTTTACCCAGTCGTTTAACAGTTAATACCCGATTCATAGTGTAACAAGCATTTGCAACAGCTTCACCCCAAAAATGAAAAGGTAAAGATGAATCAGCTAGCATAGTTCTAGCAGTTTCAATCAAAATCCTACTCTTTCTTTTAGCAACACCATTCATCTGTGGAGCGTATGCAGAACTGAACTGCATATTGATACCTTTTTCAATACAAAAACCTGCAAGAAACTGATTCTTGAATTCTGTACCGTTGTCGCAACGAATCTTTCTAACTTTAACCTGTCTCTAATCGATTGATTAGCACTTTCAAGTTCTCAAATGTATCAGACTTCTCTTTCAAGAACATTACCCAAGAGAATCTTGAATAATCATCAGTTACTACCAGACAATACTTACTTCCATGAATGCTTTCAAAAAGGATTAGACCGAAAAGGTCCATATGTAACAATTCAAGTGGAGCAAAGATAGGATTGTACTTCACCAACTTATGAGCTTTCTTGCTCTGCTTACCCTTCTTACACGGAACACATGTTCCTGGGATCTAAAAAGATCGAAGATGGTTCATCTTCCGAAAACTTAAATGACCCATGCGTTTGTGCCATGTAATAGAATCTTGTTCAGTCGCTTTAGAAACAAAAGCTTGATGATGTTCAGCAGTTGAAGTAGCAACATTCATATCTAGCATATATAAATTAGCTTGTCTAGGAGCCTTCATCAAAATCATTTCTGGAGGAATCACAAACTCTGGTTTCAAAATGTAGCTGAAATTGTCATCAAATGCTACTTTGAAGGATTTTTCACAGATTTGTGAAACCGATAACAAATTGTTTGCAATCTCTTGACTGTAGTTTACTTTGTCGAAACTAACTTTATCATTCTTCAATAAACCTTGAGCTGAAATGTGACCTCCTTTATCTCCAGCAAATGCAACATAACCTCCCTTAATTGGGTGTACATCTGAGAGAAGAGATAGCTGTCCAGTCATATGTCTCGAGGCACCGCTATCCACTATCTAGGTGTTGTTTACAGGTAGCCTGGTTCCTTGCATATCACATTAAAAGAATTAATTGATAATGGGAACCCACGCCCGAACGGCAGTAGGTTGTCCATTAACACCCATAGCTTGAACTTCCATCCATTTCCCATTTGAGTCAGGTGGAACCTCATCGTCTGAAACCATAAACTTAGACAGTTTAGAAGAAGCAACATTGCTCTTCTGGTTTTTCACATTTTGCTCATCTTCAGAGCGATTTACTCGTGGTCTGGTACGGGAAAATATTTCCTACGACTAGCTTTTTGCGAAGGTGATCGTGTCTTAAATTCTCGATCACTTGATTCGGCAACTCTTGCCTCGGTATCCTTCTTAGGAACCTTCATCTTCACAGGGGAAATTGACCTATTGAAGTTCTTTCTCTTATAGTCTCCATAGACAACATTTGTCGTATGTCTTCGAGTGCGAACTTCATCACGAACAGGTGAACCTGTTCTGTGAATATAAGGTGATCGGTGATCATCACATGTGAGGTCAATCTTACGTCTCGGTGTTCTAAATCTTGTAGGACAATTAGCAGCAATGTGTCCAAACACACCACAACTAAAACATTGTCGAAATTCTCTATATCCTCTAGATTGATATTGATTATTAGAGTTAGAGGAAGAGGGATCTTGTGTTTTTGCAGATACAGGAGAAACGCTTGACCTCTTTCTAGGAACAGATTTAGATACATGTTTAGGTGTAACCGGTGGAACCACTCTATTAGCAAACTTTGGATTTTTCATAATCCAAATTGGCTCATCAGGTGTTATCACCTTCCTTCTCTCCGACTTATCTCCTAGGCCAGTTTTCTTATCTTCCTCATGATCTAAAGATCCTTCAGTGGTATCATCAGAAGGTGCATTCTCAGTTGAGCTACACTTTTTGTTCTTCTTAACATAGTCCTCATAACTAGGTGGAATACAGTCTTCTGGTCATCCATCAACAACATTTGCATTAACAAATTTGTTCAGAAACGGTGGAGCTGCGGCCTTTAATCCAATACCCTTTCCCTTGGTGCCATTTAATTCCACCATTAATGCACTCCATTGTGACGCACTTGCCCAACATTTCATCTTAATTGACATAGCTTCTAAATCAGCTTTAACACATTCATTTTCTTTCTTCAATTCGTATATTGTGTCAACATGTTTAACTAAAGCTTGATTTATATCAAAGTTATAACATTTCAGATCGTGAAGTTGTTTTTTATAAACTTTGATTTGCTCTTTCAACTCATTTTCAACCTTAGTGGTCACATGGTCAGCATGCCATTTTTCTTTCATTTCCGCATATGCCTTAGTTAAATTATCTATTGTTACCTTAGATTCAGCACATTTAACACATTCAATAACAGTAGATGGATCAGAAGATACCTGTTGAGCATTATTTGATGAGGAAGTCTCAGCCATAAATGCAAAGAAATCTGTCTTCTTCCCATCATCGAGCTCATCTTCTGATTCTGACGAGTCTGTAAGAAACTCTGAAGTATCGGAATCTTTTTCCAAATGAATCTGCTCAAGTTTATCCCATATATCCTTAGCTCTTGTCAAACCGAAAGCCTTTTCAAGATCACTAGCTGATAAGCACATTTTCAATAAGTCAACTGCTTGATTGTTCAATGCTTCAAAATCAGTTTGATCTACCCCAGTATGATCAGCTTTATCTTCAAACTCTGATTCTGACGTCTTGTCCGAATCATCAATTTCTGAATTTACACTCTCGAGATCTGAACCTTCACCCAAAAGAACTAACATCTCCAATTCAACAGCAATCATGCTACCTCATTCGTCTAATTCCTTATCAGCATCAACCAATGTTTCTTCACTATGATCTGCTTCTAGACTGTCCTCAAACACTGAGGTATCACCATACTTATCCTTCCAACTGTTGAAGTAGTAGTCCTCTGATGATGTCGGTGAAACACTTCCAGATTCAGGTGTACAAAGAACTGAATCACGTACCTTTTTGAAATTGCTCACAACTTGCTTCTGAACCTTCTCTCTTTGAATGGTTCTTGATAATTCTTCAGCTCTTTCAGCACGAGCAATCAGCTTCTCAATTATGTTTTGACTAGTGACGCAGTCTTCTTCTACTTCGGTGATCTTTGCCATGTTGGCTTTAGGTTGCTGGTCAGCCACATTTAACTTCATAGACCAATCATCATCGTCTCCATGAATAACAACCAAAGCTTTGTTCGGACTTTCAGCTGCATCAGCTTCATTTACTTTATCAGTAATGTAGATCTCACGTTTAGTTGAATGACTCTGAGAACTGTGGTTCTGATTCTTGAACGGATTACGATTACCATGCTTCTTCTGTTTTGTGCACTGTCTTAAAAAATGACCTAGTTCTCCACAGTTGTAACAAGTAACATATCAAAACCCAGTTTTGTATCCTTGGTCAGACTGATCGGTTTCCCAGTTTGCTCTTCATAATCTCTAGCACGTCTCACAAGATTTGCCATACCCCACATAATATCCATCTTCTCGGCTTCGTTCTTATCAAGTTGATGATAATCTTCAGTTGTTAGATGAATATTACCTACGCGACTATCAAGATAACTATCATAAGAATTAACAAGGCTTGACAGCAAAGCTATATCTTCACTAATCTTCTCTTTCCCGGCTTTCCTCATGTTTTCGATCTTAAGTGCAGAAAGAACATCTGATGCAGTCGGCGTAGATAACTCAGTAGTATTTGAAGTAGGCTGTGATTGATTGTTGAGTGAACATGGTGAAACTTGTGGTGGATACGAAGTTTGTTGAATAGGTGTACTGCTAACATTCAAACCATACATATTCTGATTGTTTGTAGCAAAAGCTGTTTGAAATGGTGCATGAGCCGACTTAGGCGGTGTGTAACCATTTGGACAGTACATTTTGGTGTCTTGAACTTGTTTAGACCTCTTGACTTTGTTTAACAACTCTAGTTCTTCTTCCTGAAGTCTTGCGATAAATGAGTTCACTGTAGCAGTAGCTAATTCTCAACTAGTTTTCATAGTTAATACAAAACCATTCCATTCTGACGGTAATGCTCCCGCTAGACATGTCACTTTGTCTTTCTCTTCGATAGTTACATCATGCTTATGTATTTCAGCTAGCAAATGACGATATCTTTCAACCAATTCTGTAATAGACTCTCCAACTTGCCAGTGAAAACGATCAAACTCAGCTTTCAGCTCTAAACCTTTTCTCGTTCTGTAAGATGAATTTCCTTCATTGAAAGTACGAAGTGCTTCCCATATCTTGAATGAATTATCATGACACAGAAATTGATGGAAAATCGGACCATCAAGAGCACTTGTCAAATTACAGTACATCTTTTTCTCCAAGTTATACTCCTCACGTTCTTCAGAAGGCATGTTGTGTAGTGTATACAACTCATTCGTAACTGGCGAACGTGGCCATTGAAATTCGGTTTCAATGTACTTCCAAAGCTTCATGTCCTGACCATCAGACCAAATCTTAATCCTCGACTTCCAAGTAGAATAATTATCCATATTCAGTAACCTCGAACATTTCGTACCACTTCCTGATTCACTCTCAGCAAGGAGTAATCGTTGAGTCATATTTGTAATGCTCTGAACTAACGGTGCGGCCAACGCGTAATCATTTGAATTAACCATCTTGAAAACTTTACCAAAGGGTAAACCGTGCGGTTCAGGTTATCAATCGTACGTGTGATAGTATCAACCGTACGTGTGAAAGTATCAACCGTACGTGTCACAGACTCAAGTGTACGTGTTACTACTTAACCAACAAACCTAACACAAAGAATCAATCGTGCGAGTGACAATCACCCGTGTGATTACTCGTACGTATCACAATCAACCGTTTGATCACCCGTGTGATCAGACTGTAGTCACTTAACCTCAAAAGGTTATGCTAATCCGTGCGTGTGAGTTCACGAGTGACGATCAACCGTGTGGTCAACCGTGCGTGTGATCAAAAATTATGACCCACTCGTGTGAACTTCTGTTCAGCTCAATTCACAAAAAAACCTTAAAAATTGATGTTAAACCTCAATTTCTTCGTCCAAAAGCTGGATTAACACTAAACAAACATAAACACATTCTCTAATTACAATTACACACGTAAAAATGATTCCTTTTTAATTAAAATCACTTTTATCTCAAAAACCCAAATAATAAACCCTATTAATCACCAAAACTCACTTGATGATGTTGAAATCACAACCAATGCTCTGATACCAATGATGAAACATGACTAGGAACTTCGAGATCAACAGGTTTAATTCACACAAAGGCGGAATTAGTGAATCAAACCAATCAAAGTGAATATGGGTAGCTTTTTGGGATTAAATTAGTCAAACCACAACAAGTATTGTGATTAGATTAATGTCTAGAGCTATTATTCACTACCATGAGTGATTTAGGTTGAGAGAGAATCGGATCAGGTGAACCAGATCTGAGTGATTGTGTGTGAGAGAGGCTTAACCTAAAATGAAGAACATAAGACTTTATATACCCCTGCTGTTGACTCACCCGTACGAGTCATCCATCACACGTACGAGTTGGCTTCATCAGCCGTACAGGTGATCACTCACTCGTGTCTTCTCATTCAGGTTATAATTATGACTTAGTTCAGCATTAACCGTGCGTATGAGCCTGTCAGCCGTACGAGTGAGACTTCACTCGCACGTCTGACTAAGTCTATCAAAGTTAAACATCCGTATCGCGTTCCTGCAGTACCTGTAACCACATACAAACACAGATAGGATAATAACGAGCGATCTTGGTATCCCATAAACTGAAGTACATGCAATGGACGTAGGTTAGATGTCTAGGGACTTTACATAAAATGCATCAACAACTCCCCCTAGGACCTAGACCATCGATTACAATAAAGTAAACGTCCATGAAATACATATAAGTCCAAAAGTAGCATCAGTCTAATTACATTTCCAGATTCTCTCTCTCTCCAAAATACATCATCATCAAAAACAAAAACAAACAAACAAAAAATTAAGTTAAAAATGTGATTTCTAAAAATTCATCGTGAGTTGAAGACTAGGTCATTGAACCGAAATTGCTTTACCCAAGGGAGGGACGAGAAATTTTATTATCATTGTTTTTAATCTTATTGAATTAAAGTATGCCAAAAACATTAAAAAACCCAAAAATCTTTGCTTTTAAAACAACGCTTAAAAAGTGACAAATTTTAAAATTTTGTCGAGAGACGGACTAGGACAACGATCCGAAACGCCCTCATTTTTAAAAGAAACAAAATTTTAAAATTTATTAATTTATGTTTTATTAGTTAAAGGTTTCTATAACAAAAGAGCAGCGAGTTGTTCTGTCTTCACAAATACACACACACATACATACGAAAACTCTCCCAAACACCCTCAAAAATTCGCCATTTTTCACCAAAATTCACCAAATTTCTCACAATAATCCGCTACAATCATGCCTTTTCTTAGATGGGGAAGCAAGAAGGTAAAGATATCACCCCTAAAACTCTTTAAATTCGAATTTTAGTGTTCTTGAGCTAAATTTTACTTAATTTGATTTTGTTAATTTCTAGTATAATTAGAGTTAAATTGTTAGTATATTATGCATGTATAACCTAGATTGATGCTATTTAACATGATTTGAAGACAAAAACTTCAAAATTTTTAGAAATCTAGGGTTTGTGTTCTTGAGCAATTTGGGGCTTTTTGATATAAACAGGTTATGGCCGATTTTTGTCATGAATTATTGCTAAATTAAGTAATGTAACATGTTTAGGTAGCTAAATGATCCAAACTTTGATCCTAAACATGAGTTTTGAGAATTAAAGTGGACATTTCAAGTCTAAAATTCATGAACTTGATTAGTTTGATATAAATGCCATTTGAAACTGGTTCAATTGCTAGTAATGATTATTTTGACATGTTATTTGAGTAGAATGCTTATAAACTTTGTAAACATTTTTCATATATGCTTATTTGAAAAAGTGTAGAATTGATAAAAATATGAAAATGAGCATGAGTTTAATATGGATTAAACATGTCATTGTAATTGTTTCAAGTTGTTATTTTGCTAACACTAATGCATATTTGGATGCACAAATTTTGTGTTTAATGTGTTTTGCAGAAATATACCGAATCTGGCGGTGCATTATCATCCAGACAACTTGAAAACGAACCACAGCCAGAAATGCAATATGAACCAGAACCTGAACAAGAACAACCACAGGAACAACAACAATAACCTGATCAACATGTGCCATACTATGAGCCAGACCCACAATTTTTTATTACCTACGTAGTATTTCCCGCTCACCATATAGTAGAACACCCAACAATTCATGAAGAACAGTTGCATCCCAATTTAAGGATTGATAGAAGTTGGAGAGATTACCCGACGTACCAAAGTAACAAATATAAACTGGTAACGAAAAATGTTGAAGTAGTGAGGGTAATCGATTGGGAGCCTTTGGAAAGGGTCCACCTAGCTAACCCAGTTAGGCAGCATCTAATCCAAAGGTATGTCAGTCTTTTTTTCCCTATTGGGAATGTTTATTTACCACTTGTAGGCCTATATATAAAGAGTGGTGTGTTGAGCTTATGAGTTCTATAGCTTTTAATAAGGATGTAGTTAGGTTAGACGATAAGAGTTTTCTTAGATTTTTACTTGGCCGTAGGATGTACAGGATGTCCATGCTGGACATGGCCAGGGCTTTACAGATTTATACTCCCGCTGAATTACTACTACCTGATTGTACAAATTTGATTTATCATGGTGAGAGGGTAGATAGAAATTTTGACGCAGACGCCGTCTGGAGGCGTATATCAAATTATAATGTTTTTACGCGGGGAGGAAGACACTCCTATTTAGATATTAACAAAGCAGAGCTTCGTATTATACATAGATTTTTAGCTAATTCGATTACACAAAGAGGTAGCAACAAGGAGAAAATGACCTTATACGATTTATTTTATCTTAAGTGTATTCGAAACACTAGAAGCTTTGTTAATATCCCCTACTGTGTTGGTTTTTATCTGTCCAAAATGGTTGAAGGTATACAAGACGGGGGAATAATAGGAGGAGGTATTTTTGTTACTCTCATTGGAGAGTATTTGGGTGTAGATAGGGATCAAGGGGGTCCACTGATGGTGTGTAGGGAACAGGATGAGACTTTAGGATTGCGGGCCTATCAAGGTGCAAAGGTATTAAAGAGCAGACGAAATCAGGCAGTACCATATCAGGGCCCTCATCCACAGGTAGAGAGAGGTTCAGATGAGGAAATGGAGGAAGCGGATGACATTAGGGATGTCATTAGGGAGGCTGTTACTGAATTTTACCAGCGTATAGATGAGGTAGAAATGACAAACGAGGCTAGACATAGTCAGTACGAGCAGTGGCACGCCGAGAATGTGTACAAGCATTCCAGGCAACGACAGCATGATAGATGGCACTATCATCAGCATCAGATCATAAGCCAGCTATCATCTCAGGTACCAAATAACTACGTACCGACTCGACCTGCTTACTATCCGCCACACCAGCCTGATATGCGACCACCATTTACTCTCTACGACCCCAACCAGGCCTATTAGTACACCTATAACCAACGTGGAACCCGACCGGCGACATGAACTGGAACCCCTATCCAAATTGATGCAGTTCCCGTTGGTGATTTTTATCTTTTATTATTTTTATTTACTTATGTTTAAAACATATAATATTGTGATACTTTTATGTAATTTTTAACATTTTTTATTTTGTTACTAATATTTCGTATTTATAATTTGAAAGTGGGATGTTAAGTCCCATTTCAAATTACCATGCATGTTTATATTTGTATTGTATGTATTTTATTTCATGTACACAACAGGGTAAAACAGCGCATTTTCAAAGACTGACATTAAGTTCAGCAAAAGCAACTAATTTTGACGACAAGATGCAATATATATATGAAATAACAACTGAAGGAATGAACAAATGATGTGTACCATTTATCATTCAACATAAACAACAATATGTTTGGAAACTTTGTTAAAATTTAATCATTTTTCTACGCTAATCACCCTCAATAATTTAAATTGTTACTGTTTTCTTGCAAATAAGGGCATTGCAAGATCTTAAGTGTGGGAAGGGGTTAAATTCTTTTGGATTTAAATTTTTTTTTTTTTGACTTATACACTTGGTTACCATTAAAAATACTAGTAACGCAGTAGTTGTATTAGAATCTAGTGCTCTCTGATAATAAAGAATAGCCCTAGTCTTATATACTGACTACCCAATTCTAGTAAAAAATTTCAAAATTTTCAACTAAATGAACTCAAAATCATGTTTATACATATTTATGAACAATAAAACTAGGTGTTAACACCGAAATTATTGTTACCTCGGAAAGGACATAAATTGAGAAACAACCCAAAACGCTTGAATTCATTTAAAATAGAATAGAGGAGAATAAAAAGGCGAAGAAAGGAAATAAAAGCCAAGTGTGGGAAAAATTTACCAAGTTATTTAGAACATATATCACATATTTTTGTACAAATAATTAAAGATACTTTTGTTTTGGACAATATTAATCAGTTTTACCCAGTTTATTGTAATATAAATGGAATTTAAAAGGAAGTAAAGTCTTCTGAGAGAAAAATACACGCGCTTCTTGATTTAGGTCAGGAAGTTGTCGTCCAGACTAGTTGTAGAGTCTACAAAAAACCTTGAAAAGTTTTCTCTAAAATCAGCTGGAAATCCACGGACCTCAGCATCAAACAGGGTCGCCAAGTGGTCGGACTTATCCTAACCATGAGAGGATCTGTCTCGTACAATGGGGGGCACCATGCAAATTAGCTTATAAAACTAATGAATCAGATTCCCAAAAAGGATAATCTCCTTAAAAGATCAAAAATCAGCTTTTAAGCCTGATATTACTCAATCCTTGATATTGACCTTAAAGATTGAGAATTACAAACTCATGGAATTCGATGATATCTAAACTCGAGCTTGAACGAGAAAATATTTTGATCAAATTACAAACCGATTTGTTTTCTGAAAACCCATTTTTAATGCGTTCATTACCATTGAACGTAAAATCCTAAGAATTCACCGGAATTCATTAGGTCACCTGAACCAAATCGGGTGTCAACCGTAAAAACGGTGGTTGCATAGCATGGTCGAAGACAGGACCTTGTTCCAGACCGAAAAACTATAGGGTGATCTTTACTATTGCTCCTACAAAGGATAGTAATTGCATCCGACACGATATAGACCAGAATTATCAGCATGTCACGGGACATTGCCTTAACAGTTGCTTGTTCAACGCTTTCCTTTACAACCAGACGGTAGTTTACCGAAAGGTAATATATGGAGCAAGTATACTGGACGTGTTGCTTTCCTAATACAAGGTTAGCAAGTGGGTGACACAAAACCATAAGTTTTGAGCTAAAATTTTCAAATCTGAAACCCACGAAACCCACAAAAATAATTTGCAAACACCGGTGAAGGGTTATTCCGGAAAACTTATCTAGGGTAAAAGCTAGATTGAATTTTCAAAAGATCAAATGTTTTCATAAAGATCCAATTTCCTAAAGGATCTAAATTTTTATAGTCATGTGGGACTGTAAACCACAACGTTATTATCATTGTTCATACCACTGTATTAAAATCACTGATGTACAAAGGGTGAAGAATAAAGAAGTGATTCTAGTAAAGTTATATTCAAGTTCTATATTGCTTGAGGACAAGCAACGCTCAAGTGTGGGAATATTTGATAATGCTAAAAACAAACATATATTTCATAGCATTATCCCTCAAGAAAGACAAGCTTTTAGTTGCGGTTGTTCTATTTACAAGTGATATTCGTTTAAATATTAAAAGGTGAAGACAAAAGACAAATTCGACGATTTGAAGACGCAAACGACCAAAACGCTAAAAAGTACAAAGTACAATTCAAGTGGTTCAATTTATTGATATGAAACGTCTAAAAGTTACAAGAGTACGAGCCGCGAAACGCAAAGTACAAGATATTAAATAGTACGAAAGGACGTTCAAAAATCCAGAACAGGGACCAGAGTCAACTCTCAACGCGCGACGCAACGGAGCTAAAATGACAAGTCCACTATGCACATGAATATAATATAATATATAAATAATTCTTAAAATTATATATATATTATATTATATATTAAAAACCGTCGGCAAACTAGCAAACAAGCGAATGTGAGCTGTCCCAGGGGGCCATGCGATCGTATGGCCAGGCAGTGTTAAATCCATGCGATCGCATGGCAGGAGAATGCTGGCCACATCTATAAATGAAGCATTTTTCGAACGAATGATACACAATATAATTCAATCTCTCTCACTCTCATATATATATATATATTTATATTTATATTTATATTTTAATTATAATTTTAATATTAAAGTTTAATAATAATAAGGTTATGTTAGCGAATGTTGTAAGTGTGTAAGTCAAAATTCTGTCCGTGTAACGCTACGCTATTAATACTCATTGTAAGTTATGTTCAACCTTTTTAAATTAATTTCTCGTAGCTAAGTTATTATTATGCTTATTTAAATCGAAGTAATCATGATGTTGAGCTAAATATTAAAGACGGGGTAATTGGGATTTGTACCATAATTGGGGTTTGGACAACAGAACGACACTTGTGGAAATTGAACTATGGGCTATTAATGGGCTTTATATTAACTAAACGATACCTCATTAATTTAATATAAAGATTACAATTTGACATATCTATATATAACCACATACGCTTAATCGGGTACGGTGGGCGGGATATCTATAAATACGAATTATCGTTCATTTTACCGGACACGGGGATGGATTAATAGTTAATGGATTCATTAAAACAGGGGTGGATTACATTCAAGGGTAATTGGTGTAATTGTTAACAAAGTAGTAAAACCTTGGATTACACGCAGCCGATAACCTGGTGTATTCATTAAACAAAGTATTAAGACCTTGTTACAGTTCGAATCCCCAATTAGTTGGAATATTTGACTTCGGGTATAAGGATAATTTGACGAGGACTCTTGCACTTTATATCTATGACTGATGGACTATTATGGACAAAACTGTATGGACATATCGAATAATCCAGGAAAAAGGACAATTAACCCATGGTAATAAACTAAAATCAACACGTCGAACATCATGATTACGGAAGTTTAAATAAGCATAATTCCTTTATTTTATATCTCATCGCACTTTTATTTACTGTCATTTTATTTATCGCACTTTTTAATTATCGTACTTTTTAATTATCGCAATTTTATTTACCGTCATTTTATCTATCGTACTTTAATTTATCGCACTTTAATTATCGTTATTTACTTTACGCTTTAAATAAGTTATATTTATATTTAATATTTTACATTAGGTTTTAATTGCGACTTAAGACATAAAATCGACAAACCGGTCATTAAACGGTAAAAAACCCCTTTTATAATAATAATACTACTTATATATATATATATATATATATATATATATATATATATATATATATATATATATATATCTATATTTTTACAATTGTAGGTTAAAATAATTATAGCGTTAAACTTGTTTACTGTATCCCTGTGGAACAAACCGGACTTACTAAAAACTACACTATTGTACGATTAGGTACATTGCCTATAAGTTTTGTAGCAAGGTTTAGGTTTATCCACTCTATAAATAAATAAATAACTTGTGTAAAATTGTATCGCATTTAATAGTATTTTGAAATAAAAATATAACTATTTCGTATACGCTGCTGCACACATCAAGTTCAGATCAGAAATCCCTTAGCTTGATTATATTAGTTACTTTATGTAAGATATAGGGACGGTACCGTTAGGTTTGAAAAACCTCACCGCAACATAACTGGTGCTTATTTTGTTGTTACTTGTACACCTGATCAGTGTATGCTTAGAAAGGGTAACTAGAAGACGCGTAGCGCTTTAGCTATCCTGAAAGGTTAAGGTTTTATAAGCAAGTGCTAATGCTTATGTATACTTTTACGAAGCTTTTTAGAAATCTCGTGGCCTAACTTATGATGAATGTTACTTAAATTTGAAGATTACAAACTAGAAACTAGACATGTTAATGTCTACCAGCAGTTGAAACAAAAAGAACTTTTTGATGTCACTCACAGTTGAAACTTGACATCTTATAAACAGTTTATTACCTAGCATTTGCTATATGCAAACTTTCGAGATTAAACCTTTGCGGTTTATTCAGATTAACGATTTTGAAAATGATTTTCAACAAACGATTTATGGAAACTGTTTTATGAAACATACGAGAACTATTTACTCAAACCTGTAGATTCACTCAACTTTATGTTGATATGTTTTTCATGTTTTATCTCAGGTATTAGTTGCTTCCGCTGTAGAACATTGTTGTTACGTAAAAGTCATGCCGAGCACTGGGACTAGAGTTAACATTTCGTTAATGGATTTTGACGGGGTGTTATAGTTGGTATCAGAGCTTTGGCTATAGGGAACTAGGATGCATTAGTGTGTCTGACTGTAGGGCGCATTAGTGGGTCTAGACTATAGCCGTATGCTTGGAATGACTGTTATAAGCCATGCTTACACTATTTGCTCTACTATGCTACACGTAGGGCTACCTATTATATATCACATGCATATACGCATCTACACCTATAATGATATGGACTTGGACTAGATATATGATACCACAAATCAAATACGTACACACGACCCGACACTTAAGAGAATTAAGTTGACTACGCTATCTTGAACTTATGGAGTAATGTCGAATGGATATGTGAGATAGCGTAATGTAATGACCAGGATTACATTACGGTAACTCATATAGAAGTTCCGACATCGCAAAATAAGGAATTGGGAGCGAGTCAGGTAGGTTACTAGGATAAACACCGTTTAGAACATGAACTGTATAATCTCAAAAATGAGTAGAAATTTATTTTGTGCAAATAAATTGTTATTACAACCTATAAGAAGCGTGTAATCACGTCACAACTCGTCACTACTCGACACTGTCCGTCACCACCGATCACTACTTGGCACAACGAAGACACTGCTTGGAACATACTCATCAATCTCATACCACTACTCATTAATACTTATCGTTGCTAACTACTACTCAGAGCCGCCCCTCACTGCTGGTCACGACAGATCACTACTCCTTACTGGTTGTCATTACTAGTCACTACTTAATGCTACCCATTACTGCTTACCACTACTGAGTACTACTCATCACCACTAGCACCTCCACGATTTACTACTAGCTACTATGCATTACGACTCATTTCTAATATATCTTTAGAGGATGAATTCCTTGTAACAGCCTGCGCAATCTGTAGTAGATATTGTCTACTTGACTTTCGACTTTCTTATTGTGACGACCCGGAAATTTCTGACCAAATTTAAAACTTAATCTTTATATGATTTCGACAAGATAAGCAAAGTATGTATTATTGATTCTCAAAATTTTTGAACTAATGTTATATATTCAGTTAACCTTTGACTATTGACCGACGATTCACGAACATCTATTTGTGTATATATATATATATATATATACACAATAAGTTGGAATATTAATTATTAAAATTAATTATAAATAACTTGCAATGTGTATTTAAAAACTGATTTATGTATATTAAATAAAGATATATACATATATATAATTTCAAGTTATTTAGTAAACGATAGTAACATACGTTTATTGATTCGATTGATATTTAGATAAGTTAACTAAAACGTTTAAGATGAACAAGTAAAACACTAATTTGCTACAGTATTTTCGAATTGCTACAGTACCGAAAAGCTACAGTGTTTTCGAAAACCACTATTTGCTACAGTAAAAATCATTTTGCTACAGTAAAATACTATTTCAAAATGAAAATGTATTTATATTTTACAAATATTATAAAATATAATATTAACTTAGATATAAAAAGTTTTGATTTAAAATAATATTATTATATATTAGGACGTTAATTTATAGACGCAAATGACCAAAACACTCAAATAATTAAGTTATACTTCGGGTAATATAGTTTATCATAAATTAAAGTCTAATTATTGATAAATGTACACGTCACGAAACGTAAAGTATAGGTTTTCTAAGTGTACGAAGGGACGTTCGAAAAATTGGAACCGAGACATAAATAGAGCGTCAACGTACAGATTATCGGAACTGAAATTACAAGTCATCTATACACGAGAATATAATATAATATATATAATTAATATAAATTATATATTATAAATATAATTATAATATTATGTCGACAAACTATAAAACAAAAATATGTGAGCTGTAAACTGAAGCCATGCGATCGCATGGCTTACACACTAAAACCCCATGCGATCGCATGGTGTAACGACCCTAGATTTTCCAACGTTTAATTAATAATTATTATTATTAATACTTGTGTTTTATTGAATGTATTGTTTATATACATTTACTTTTTACCGCGATTAACTTTAAATGTCCTGACACGTCTTTGTGACACACATACTTTTCACGAATGATGTTTTTAAATATCATTTACATTCATGATTAAGTTTTATTAATCATTTTTAATTAACTAGTGCTAATGGTTAATTACTTGGGCTTTATTGGATTATTTGTTACATACTTGGTCTTTTATTAATGGACTCATGATTAATGGACTTAAGAGCCCACCCTACACACTTAATGGATTAATTAGCCCATTACTTTCATGTAAGTATTACATTTGAACTTAACTAGATGGATTAGTGCACATGGAATCTAGTTACAAGTTACTTACACCATGTTCCCATGCAAACACACCTTATAACCAACTTTTAAGCCAAATACATGCAATAAACTTGTGGATCTTTCTGTACCTCTTGCTAGCTTGGCCGTCAGCCTAAGGGTGTGTAAAGGGGAGTTCAAGTTTTATTTTTGTGTTACATAATTCACTAGTTTCCTCTCATTTCCTCACACACACACAAATTACTTACATTTTCTCTCTACTTTCCTCTCATTTTTCTCTCAAAATATTGTAAGTAACATGAACATTTCTTCCTCTTTTCTTGTCTTAAAAACTGAAGCTAAACACTCTCATCATCATCATCTTTTGTTTGTTGTTACTTGTTCTTGTTTGTGGTTTACTTTCTTGTCTTTGTTAGTTGTTTACTTACTAGTACAAGAATTAAACTTTCTAGTTTAATTCTTCATATTATCTTGTATTTACAAGAACACACAAGAACCTAAACTTACTAGTTTATGGTTCAACACTTAATGTTTTAAAGAAAGAAAGTTCATGTTGTAAAATCATACTTGTGATTCATGATTGTAAACTTAAAGTTTACTTTTTTAAGGATCAAGCCTTGGCTTGAATCTTTAAAGTATGAACAACCATGACTTGTTACTTGATTATTTAGTTTATTACATCATTACATTGTACTTTATATTCATGTTTGATGTTATAATGGTCAAGTGTTACTAGTTAATCTTGATCTCATACTTACTTGAACTAAAGTTAACTTTATAACTTCAAGAACATGGAAGTGTAACTTTCTAGTTATAACTTCAGATACTTATGAAAGATCTAAGTTTCTATAGCTTATGGTCTACTTATATTGTTATAAACAAAAGCTTGTAAGCTTACATACACTTTACAAGATGAAAATCTAAGTTTTATAACTTATGGTTTCATTAAAGTAAAGATTCAAGTGTTATTACTTAGGATTTAACTAAATAACTTTAGATCTAGACTTTTGGGTCTAGGATCTTCAAGATCTAACTAAGAACTATGTTCTACAACTTAAGATCTTGATTAGTTAGTTTACTTTCAAGTTTGTAGCTTAATATTACTTTTAGAGTTCATGTATGTGTCGGATCTAAGATCTTGATGTAACTTTGGTTCATCAAACTATTTGCAACACTTAATTGAGTTGTGCTACTTATCTTATACTTAAACTTGTGTTATGATAGTCAAAACTTGGTAAAGATGATGTAAACACATCAACGAGTTGTACACTTGAAGCTATATGCATCAAGGATGAGAACCGTGATGAACGTCAAGCACCAAGAACCCACCGGAACCTACTATTTACTGTTTTCTGGAACTAATCAAAATACCTGGGTTACTTTAAAGTTGATTTTCAGTTAGCTCTGTTCGAGTTGATAATTTTTTGTTTAAGACTCGTCTTAATCCAAGTTACGGTTAGGATCTATGGCCCTCCGAACGTCACTATGTCCTTTTAACGTTGTGCTGAAAAATTCTGACCTACTCGCACTTAAACCGTCGCCACGGTCAAACGAAGATGAGTTTGGTTCTGAAATTTTTATAGAAACTAAAGGACTTATATACGGAGCCATGGCCACTGGTCTCACCTTATTTCAGTAGGTATAGAGGCCGTGGTGACTGATCGAAGTCAGCCTTTGTTTTAAACTCCTTTCATGAACGAAACTTACTTTACACCTTTTGTTTGATGATGAATGATGATGACCTTTAAGACCTAATTTACATACATTTAAACCTATTGGGACGATTTACTGACTTAGTAATATTTGACTTAGGTTGAGGACTTTCCGGACCTACGTACTTGCTTACCTTCCCGAACCAACTTTACTACTACTTTTCCACTGTGAGTTGTAGCATACCTTTTTACTTTAACTATTTTGGGAACTGAGAATACATGCACATTTTATGTTTTACATACTAGGAATGAGTACTTAAACTTTATATATGTGTGGGTTATACAACGGCATAAACATTCCCTTTAGCTCGGTAACGTTTAGTCATTGGATTTTGCACCGGTGAACGCGAATCTTAGATATGGATCCATAGGGTTTGACATCTTCACTCGGGCTAGTAGCGCTAGCATTTAATGGGTGTTTAATACTTCATAAACATACGCACTCGCCAAGTGTACTTTCAGGGGGTTATAAACGTTAAGTTAGTTACCAAGTGCCCACGGTTAAACATATACTTTATCATACTGTTTTGAAATGCTCTTTGTAGCACTGAAATCTCGTGGCCTACCTTACATTACTGTTATACTTAAACTATAGCTCATCAACCTTTGTTTTGACGTTTTTAAGCATGTTTTTCTCAGGTGCTTAAGGTTAGCCGCTTCCGCTGTTGTACTAGTCTTGCTGTAGACACCCGCTGCTTTAGAGATGTCACCGCATGAACGTCTATCTTGCATTCATAAACATTATTACTTTTGAAACTATGATTTGTAATGACCTAAGGGTCATGCACTATTATCTTTGCTCCTATTCATAGAAGCATACTTTTGATGTAAAACATTCGACGTTAGTTATGACGTCACCTTTTATCATGAATGCAAACTTGTTTTGAAAACGCATATAGTGTTTGACCTTGTAATGATCCTGTTGTTGATGGTCCGTACATGTTGATTTAGTATGGGGCATCACATTTGGTATCAGAGCATTGGTTGTAGGGAATTAGGTTTCATTAGTGAGTCAAGACCCGACCGAGTAGGATTCACTAATAGGACTAATCTACAACTTGCTAGTTTACTTGTTTCTGCGGAACTTGTTGCATGCTGCTGCTTACTTTTACTGCTATATGCTGTATGCTACTACATGACTTCACTACTGCATGCTATTATCTGTTTTCGATTGCATGATACTTGCCGTTATTGCCATGCTATTTACTGTTATACATGATTTAGACTGTTGTTGTTACTTGGCCTAATACGTGCTTGCTTTATGACTTACTGACATGGAAAATTTATTTTTCCTTGTTCAGATGTCGGATATTCCACCTGTCATCATTTTGGACAGCGACACAGACTCATCAGCCACTTCACCGACCGTTGTTGCCGATTCCCAGATGCCGTCGTTGACACCCACCAGTGACCCTAGCGCTTCATCCTCTGGAGCCAGCAACTATGCACCTGCCCCAGTGGTTACCTCTGACGGAGCCGAGGACCTCCAGGAGATTCCAGATCCAGTTGCCCCCGGACCCTCGGAGCCACAGCATCATCCCGGTGGTGCTGTGATTCCCGCGGATCTTGGGAAAGGTCCAGTCCGTAATGAGCATAACCATTGGTGCCAACGCGCTCCTGATGGACGTCTCGTGCCGATCGAACCTGCCAGATACTGACAGATGATGGCCGCCCGAGGAGAGCCAGTACAGCCACCCGTGCAGCCACCTCCACATGATTCGGACGACCCATCCTCCGCTGACTCTTTATCCGATGACACCTCATCAGACAACTCCAGTGACGATAATTCTGATGAGGACCCTGATGATGCACCTGTACAGCCACCCTCCACCCCGCCAAAGAAGCGATACCGTTTCGATGGTACCGTCATTCCAGGGATTAATGGAGGTCGAGCATTCACTGACGCATATGGTCAGCGTCGTAGGGTTACCGCCCGTAAGCGGCTTGTGCCGTATCCTGCTGATTCCTTCATCCGTAAGCCTTACCACTTCGCAGCCTCTACTTCTGGAGCCGGACCGTCTGCACCACCAGATCCACCAGCACCACCCGTACTAACGGCACCGCCTGCCCCACCATCCCCCTCTGTCGAGGAACTGATGAGGGAGGTGGAGATCCTTCGTGCTCAGGTAACTGAGCTCGAGGACCAGATGTCCCACGTATTGGACATCCTACACCCACCTTCACCATATGACCTTTGTAGTAGATTTCATTATGTAATCTAGTTATAGTTTTATGTATTACTTATGTATTTTACAAACCTATGCTGATGTATGCAACTTATTATTAATGAATGGAACTTTGTGTTATTTAATTCTTGTACGGTATTCTATTTACGTTACTGTATGATGATTCTGTGGTATTTGTACCTGGTTGCATTACTTAATAAACATGTGATGTGTTGATTCCATGTTGGTTACCATATACTGTATTATTACTATTTGAATACTGGAGATGATCAATAAACGAGTCACCGCAGCTTTAGCGGAAAGGAACCTCCAAGCTCCACCGCCACCGCCACCGGTTATCCAGCCCATTCGTAATGGGTGCACATACAAAGAGTTTCAAAGCTGCAAACCCCACAAATTTAGTGGAACGGAGGGGCTGGTTGGTCTCACTAGATGGTTTGAGAAATTAGAATCTGTATTTCGAGTTAGTAACTGCTCGGAGGCAAATAAAACCAAGTTTGCTTCATGCACGCTGTCTGACGGCGCACTAACGTGGTGGAACACGTTGGCACAAGCAAAGGGTATTGATGAGACGTTTGCTACCCTATGGGAGGAATTCAAAGGGGCCCTGATTGAGGAATATTGCCCTAGGACCGAGATCCAGAAGATGGAGATTGAGTTTATGCAGTTGAAGGTTGTGGGAAACGACCTCGATGGTTACAATCGTAGGTATTTGGAACTTGCCCTGATGTGTCCTACCATGGTTACCCCGGAGTTCAAGCGTATGGAGAGATACTTGTGGGGACTTCCTAAGTCCATTAAGGGAAATGTAACCTCGTCTAAGCCACCCAATGTCCCGGAAGCAATGCGCATGGCGCATACTTTAATGAACCAAATCATCATCGATGAACTGGAGAAGGCTAAGTCTGAAGCGGGTAGTAGTGATAAGCGTAAGTGGGATAACAGCAAGGGTAGAGCCTATGATCAAAACCCGGCGAAGCGACATGAGGGTTTCAAAGGAAAAAACAACAGTGGGAACCCCAACCCCAACTACAAGGGTACCTTACCGCAATGCAAGAGGTGCTATAAGCACCATACCAGGTATTGTAATGTTGTTTGCGAAAAGTGCCAACGGACTGGACATATCGGTAAGGACTGCAAGGTTACCACCCTGAATGTGAAGGCGAACCCCAATGGACCGAAAAAGTTCTACGAATGCGGACAGACGGGCCATTTCAGAAATACGTGCCCCAACAAGCGAAAGGACGGCGGACCACCGCGTGGCAGAGCTTTCAACGTTAATGCAAGGGACGCCCGTGAGAACCCCAACTTGATGACAGGTATATTCACTATCAACAATCTATTAGCTTTTGTCCTATTTGATACTGGTGCCGATAGAAGTTATGTATGTAGACACTTTTGCGATAAGATAAATTGGTCGTTAATTCCTTTAAAGGAGAGTATGCTTGTAGAGGTAGCTAATGGAAAACTTGAGAAAGTTGACCATATTAGCCGAGGACGCATTATCAACATAGCTGGTGTGGATTTCGAGATTGATCTGATACCCATTAAGTTGGGAAGCTTTGATGTTATTGTCGGTATGGACTGATTAACCAAGATAAGGGCCGACATTATCTGTGGAGATAAAGCTCTTCGTATACCACAAGGAGATGGTGATCCACTGATCATTTACGGAGAGAGATGTACCTCGAAGTTGAACCTCATTAGTTGCGTGAAAGCACAAAAGATCATGAAGAAGGGACGTCTTGTTGTCCTAGCGCATATGAAAACATTAGAAACTGAGGTGAAGAGTGTGAACGATGTTCGATTTGTGAACGAGTTTTCCGATGTCTTTCCTGAAGAATTTCCTGGATTGCCGCCACCAAGAGCAGTAGTGTTTCAGATCGATTTAGTGCCAGGAGCTGCACCTGTAGCTCGCGCACCCTATCGACTCGTACCTTCCGAGATGCAAGAGTTGCAGAGCCAATTACAAGAACTGTTAGACCGTGGATTTATTCAACTAAGTTTCTCACCTTGGGGCACACCTGTGTTGTTTGTGAAAAAGAAGGATGGATCCTTCTGCATGTGTATCGACTACCGTGAACTCAACAAACTGACGATCAAAAATCGGTATCCCCTTCCCCGCATTGACGATCTTTTTGATCAACTACAAGGATCGAGCGTTTTCTCTAAGATCGATTTGCGATCCGGTTATCATCAGTTGAGGGTGAAAGAGAGCGACGTGATGAAGACTGCATTCAGAACCCGTTATGGTCATTATGAGTTTCTCGTGATGCCATTCAGTCTAACCAACGCACCTGCCGTATTTATGGATCTTATGAATCGTGTCTGCAAGCCATACCTGGATAAGTTCGTTATCGTCTTCATAGATGATATCCTCATCTACTCCAAGAGCAAAGAAGAGCATGAGCAACATCTTCGATTAGTGCTTGAACTCTTGAGACAAGAGCAACTTTATGCAAAATTCTCCAAGTATGAATTTTGGTTGAAGGAAGTCCAATTTCTGGGTCATGTTGTGAGCGACCAGGGTATCAAAGTTGATCCCGCCAAGATTGAAGCTATCAGCAAGTGGGAGACCCCCACTACTCCAACTCATATTCGCCAATTTTTAGGTCTCGCTGGTTACTACCGAAGGTTTATTGAAGGTTTCTCTCTGATTGCACGTCCTTTGACCGCGCTGACTCACAAAGGCAAGAAATTCATTTGGGAACCCGCACACAAATCAGCATTTCAAACCTTGAAAAAGAAGTTAACCACTGCACCTATCTTATTACTTCCTGAAGGCAGTGACGATTTCGTTGTTTATTGAGATGCTTCGAAAAGTGGTTTTGGTTGCGTATTGATGCAAAGATCGAAGGTTATTGCCTATGCTTCTCGTCAACTGAAGATTCACGAGCGGAACTACACTACCCACGATCTCGAACTTGGAGCCGTTGTCTTTGCGCTCAAATTATGGAGACACTATTTGTATGGAACCAAGAGCACTATTTTCACCGATCATAAAAGTCTCCAACACATCTTCGATCAGAAGCAACTGAATATGCGACAGCGTCGATAGATCGAGACGCTGAATGACTATGATTGTGAACTTCATTATCATCCTGGCAAGGCCAATGTTGCAGCTGACGCTTTGAGCCGAAAGGAGAGGATGGCACCTCTTCGTGTTCGGGAACTGAACATCACCATTCATTCGAATCTCAACAGCCAGATCCGAGTAGCCCAAGATGAGGCTCTCAAGGAGGAGAATATATCTCATGAACATTTGAACATACTTGTCTCTCGATTCGAGGTTAGGGAGACTGGACTCCGATGTTATGCCGGAAGAATTTGGGTACCTCGTTATGGAGATCTACGAAACCTTATACTTGATGAAGCCCACAAGTCGAGATATTCGATTCATCCCGGAGCGGGAAAAATGTACCACGATCTTAAGGAACAGTATTGGTGGCCTAATCTTAAGAAGGACGTTGCTACTTATGTGGGTAAGTGTCTGACTTGTTCGAAAGTTAAGACTGAGCATCAGAGGCCCTCTGGATTACTTCAACAACCGAAAATCCCACAATGGAAGTGGGAAAGGATAACAATGGATTTCATTACAAAGTTACCAAAGAAGGTGGGCGGATACGATACCATCTAGGTTATCGTTGACCGTCTTACCAAATCTGCACACTTCCTAGCTATGAAGGAAACGGATACGATGGAGAGACTCGCCCAACTATAAATCAAAGAGGTTGTATCTCGTCATGGTGTACCTTTATCGATCATCTCAGATCGCGATCCCCGTTTTGCTTCCAGATTTTGGCGTTCCTTACAAGAAGCCATGGGAACTCGTCTCGACATGAGTACTGCATATCACCCACAGACCGTCGGGCAAAGTGAACGAATGATTCAGACCTTGGAAGACATGTTGCGTGCATATGTTATTGATTTCAGAAAGGCCTGGGAAAGGCATTTTCCGTTAGCCGAATTCTTGTACAACAACAGTTATCACTCGAGTATTAATGCCGCACCTTTTGAAGCGTTGTATGGCTGTAAGTGCCGTTCTCCTATTTGTTGGGCCGATTTAGGAGAAGTGCAAATCACCGAACCCGAGATAGTCCACGAAACATCAGAGAAGATTTCCCAAATTCAAGCGAGACTTAAGACGGCCCGTGATCGCCAAAAGAGTTATGCCGACCTTAAACGTAAAGACTTTGAATTCAACGTGGGTGACCGTGTAATTTTGAAGGTTTCATCTTGGAAATGTGTGATTCGTTTTGGAAAGCGCGGAAAGTTAAACCTGCGATACATTGTTCCTTTTGAAATCTTGGAGCGTGTTGGACCCGTTGCTTACCGTTTGGATCTTCCAACACAATTGAGCTCAGTTCATCCTACCTTCCACGTGTCAAACTTAAAGAAGTGTCTTGCTGCACCCGAACTCATCATACCACTGGAAGAACTTACAATTGATGACAAACTCCACTTCGTGGAAGAACCTGTCGAGATTATGGACCGTGAGGTCAAAACTTTGAAACGTAACAAGATTCCAATCGTCCGAGTACGATGGAATACCAAACGAGGACCTGAGTTTACTTGGGAGCGAGAGGATCAAATGATGCAGAAGTACCCACACCTTTTCCCGACTCCTCCATCTACCTCAACTTAAAATTTCGGGACGAAATTTTTTTTAACATGTGGGTAATGTAACGACCTTGGATTTTCCAACGTTTAATTAATAATTATTATTATTAATACTTGTGTTTTATTGAATGTATTGTTTATATACATTTACTTGTTACCGCGATTAACTTTAAATGTCCCGACACGTCTTTGTTGTAGTGACCCGAACTTTTCCATGTTTTTATATATTAAATGAAATTGATATTTACATGATTAAATGTTTCCAATATATTAAGCAATCAAACTTGTTAAGACTTGATTAATTGAAATAGGTTTCATATAGACAATTGACCACCCAAGTTGACCGGCGATTCACGAACGTTAAAACTTGTAAAAACTATATGATGACATATATATGGATATATATATATATAGTTAACATGATATTATGATAAGTAAACATATCATTAAGTATATTAACAATGAACTACATATGTAAAAACAAGACTACTAACTTAATGATTTTGAAACGAGACATATATGTAACGATTATCGTTGTAACGACATTTAATGTATATATATCATATTAAGATATATTAATACATCATGATATCATGATAATGTAATAATTTAACATCTCATTTGATTTAATAAACAATGGGTTAACAACATTTAACAAGATCGTTAACCTAAAGGTTTCAAAACAACACTTACATGTAACGACTAACGATGACTTAACGACTCAGTTAAAATGTATATACATGTAGTGTTTTAATATGTATTCATACACTTTTGAAAGACTTCAAGACACTTATCAAAATACTTCTACTTAACAAAAATGCTTACAATTATATCCTCGTTCAGTTTCATCAACAATTCTACTCGTATGCACCCGTATTCGTACTCGTACAATACACAGCTTTTAGATGTATGTACTATTGGTATATACACTCCAATGATCAGCTCTTAGCAGCCCATGTGAGTCGCCTAACACATGTGGGAACTATCATTTGGCAACTAGCATGAAATATCTCATAAAATTACAAAAATATGAGTAATCATTCATGACTTATTTACATGTAAACAAAATTACACATCCTTTATATCTAATCCATATACCAATGACCAAAAACACCTACAAACACTTTCATTCTTCAATTTTATTCATCTAATTAATCTCTCTCAAGTTCTATCTTCAAGTTCTAAGTGTTCTTCATAAATTCTACAAGTTCTAGTTTCATAAAATCAAGAATACTTCCAAGTTTGCTAGCTTACTTCCAATCTTGTAGAGTGATCATCCAACCTCAAGAAATCTTTATTATTTATAGTAAGATATCTTTCTAATACAAGGTAATACTCATATTTAAACTTTGATTCAATTTCTATAACTATAACAATCTTATTTCGAGTGGAAATCTTACTTGAACTTGTTTTCGTGTCATGATTCTGCTTCAAGAACTTTCAAGCCATCCAAGGATCCTTTGAAGCTAGATCCATTTTTCTCATTTCCAGTAGCTTTATCCAGAAAGCTTGAGGTAGTAATGATGTTCATAACATCATTCGATTCATACATATAAAGCTATCTTATTCGAAGGTTTAAACTTGTAATCACTAGAACATAGTTTAGTTAATTCTAAACTTGTTCGCAAACAAAAGTTAATCCTTCTAACTTGACTTTTAAAATCAACTAAACACATGTTATATATCTATATGATATGCTAACTTAATGATTTAAAACCTGGAAACACGAAGAACACTGTAAAACCGGACATACGCCGTCGTAGTAACACCGCGGGCTGTTTTGGGTTAGTTAATTAAAAACTATGATAGAGTTCAATACGAAACCATAGCAATTTGATTCACTCAAAATGGATTTAAAATGAAGAAGTTATGGGTAAAACAAAATTGGATAATTTTTCCTGTTGTAGCAACGTGAAAATTGGTAAAAAATCTATATTAATCATATCCTAGCTAACTTATATTGTATTATACATGTATTCTAATATATTATGTAATCTTGGGATACCATAGACACGTATGCAAATGTTTTGACATATCATATCGACCTATGTGTATATATTATTTGGAACAACCATAGATACTCTATATGCAGTAATGTGGGAGTTAGCTATACAGGGTTGAGGTTGATTCCAAAAATATATATACTTTGAGTTGTGATCTAGCCTGAGACGTGTATACACTGGGTCGTGGATTGATTCAAGATAATATATATCAATTTTTTTCTGTACATCTAACGTTGGACAACTAGTTGTAGGTTACTAACGAGGACAGCTGACTTAATAAACTTAAAACATCAAAATGTATTAAAAGTGTTGTAAATATATTTTGAATATACTTTGATATATATGTACATATTTGTTATAGGTTCGTGAATCGACCAGTGGCCAAGTCTTACTTCCCGACGAAGTAAAAATCTGTGAAAGTGAGTTATAGTCCCACTTTTAAAATCTAATATTTTTGGGATGAGAATACATGCAGATTTTATAAATGATTTACAAAATAGACACAAGTACGTGAAACTACATTCTATGGTTGAATTATCGAAATCGAATATGCCCCTTTTTATTAAGTCTGGTAATCTAAGAATTAGGGAACAGACACCCTAATTGACGCGAATCCTAAAGATAGATCTATCGGGCCCAACAAGCCCCATCCAAAGTACCGGATGCTTTAGTACTTCGAAATTTATATCATATCTGAAGGGTGTCACGAAATGATGGGGATATTCTTATATATGCATCTTGTTAATGTCGATTACAGGTGTTCACCATATGAATGATTTTTATCTCTATGTATGGGATGTATATTGAAATATGACATCTTGTGGTCTATTGTTACGATTTGATATATATAGGTTAAACCTATAACTCACCAACATTTTTGTTGACGTTTAAAGTATGTTTATTCTCAGGTGAATATTAAGAGCTTCCGTTGTTGCATACTAAAATAAGGACAAGATTTGGAGTCCATGTTTGTATAATATTATGTAAAAACTGCATTCAAGAAACATATGACGATGTAATATATTTCTATTGTAAACCATTATGTAATGGTCGTGTGTAAACAGTATATTTTAGATTATCATTATTTGATAATCTACGTAATGCTTTTGAAACCTTTATTGATAAAATAAAGGTTATGGTTGTTTTAAAAATGAATGCAGTCTTTGAAAAACGTCTCATATAGAGGTCAAAACCTCGCAACGAAATCAATTAATATGGAACGTTTATAATCAATATGAACGGGACATTTCAGTTGGTATCCGAGCGTTGGTCTTAGAGAATCTGAAAATTTGCATTAGTGTGTCTTATCGAGTTTGTTAGGATGCATTAGTGAGTCTGGACTTCGACCGTGTTTTCTTTAAAAATAATTGCTTAACATTTTTGTTGGAAACTATATATTTTTAACATGTGAATATTATGTGATATATTAATCTCTTAACGTGTTTGATATTATGTGATAGATGTCTACCTCTAGAACAAGACCCATTGACTCACCTAATAATAATGAAGAGTCAAATGTAAATTGGAATGATTCGTGGACTGATTCACAAGTTCCCGAAGAGGAACCGGAAGAAGAGTCAGAACCGGAAGAAGAGTCGGAACCGGAAGAAGAATCAGAACCGGAAGAAGAATCGGAACCGGAAGAAGAAATAGAACCAGTGGGGGAAATAATAAAACGGTTAAGTAGAAGAAAATCCTCAACCAACCGACCAAAGTTAATTATGGTCAATGGTGTTTTCGCCAAGGAAGCAAAGTATTAGGAGGATTACCAATTCTCCGATGAATCGGATCCCGACAAGGATTCCGATGATGTTATAGAAATTACCCCAACACAATTTAATAAGGCAAAAGAGAACAATAAGGGAAATGGCATAAAAATAGAGAAATTTGATTCCAAACACGATGAACTTTATATGTATCGTCAACACCCGTATTTTTTAAGTTGTGACAATAACCCGGGAACCTCTAAACCACCAGGTTTTTCTAAACCAATGTGGAAAACAACGGCTCGTATTAGGAGAACATCATATATCCCTAGAAACTTGGCAAAACGAACCAAAACCGAAGAAGAAGAAACGAGCGAGTCGGAATAAGATAGTTGTATTCGTGTGGTGTAATATATGTAATATAGTGTGCTTATGCTTTATGATATATGTAAAAATTGCTTGTATTAATAAGTATTTTTTTATGAATCTAACTCTTGTCTATTTTACAATATAAAAACACAAAATGGATAGACAACCCAATATTTTAAGAGACCTACCCGGAGACATGATTGATGAACTCTTGTCTAGAGTCGGTCAGAATTCCTCGGCACAACTATTTAAGGCGAGATCAGTTTGTAAGACGTTCGAAGAACGTTCCAAGAATGCCTTGATTTATAAAAGGCTTTCGCTCGAAAGATGGGGGATATCACATTGGGAAATCCATAAGTTACGATGTGTTTACTTTGACGCATATATTGCGGGGAACCCAAATGCTATTTTACGCAACGGGTTAAGAAATTATTTTGACTCAATATATCCGAATATAGGACTTCGTGATTTAGAAAAAGCGGCTAACATGTAACATAAAGAAGCATGTTATGCTTACGGGTTAGTAATGTTCGCTTCTCACCAAAGTGAGAACAAGAACATCGGGCTACAACTATTAAACAAAATGTTCCCACAAGTGACGGAGTCGGTAATTGGGGTAAGAAATGAGGTTTTTAGGTTATTACGAGACTGTTGGTCATTACGTAACCTTCATCCTTTTGACGACGTTACAACACATTATCTTACTATCGGTCACAATGGTTATGTTCTACAAAACCAAGGATGGGAAGTGGTATTAGTAAAACCAGAATGCATGACTTGTTTCTGGACGTATGAATTACGTGTCTTTATTGCCTTTGCTGAACGCCTTATTTATTAACTAGAATTATCTTAGCAACTACTTTGTATCAAAGTTTTATGTGCTATATTTCACGCTATATGTAAAAAAAAGCGGTATTGTAAGTTTGCAAGTTATTGTATAAAGGTTTGAATATGATATTTTTTTTTGTGATTAGTTTTTCATATAGAATTGTAGTAGTTGAAATGGTATGTTAGCTACTAAGTATGAACTTAACGGGTAGGTACTACCCGAATTAAAGAGTATAAAACGCTAATATGAAGAAAGAGCTTTTATAAATAAGTTCATATTACGCTACGAAATACTAATGACTACTCTTGATATTCTATATGATTAACTCGTTTCATTTGACAACTCGTTTCATTTGACTATTTTGAAGGAAATGGCACCGACTACTCGACACACCTTGAATATGAGCGAAGAGGAATTTCGTGCCTTTCTTGCTACAAACATAGCCGCAGTACAGGCTGCGCTACATACCAATAATAACTCCGAATCTAGCAATGCAGCTAACGGCGCAAGAAATCGTGTAGGATGCACCTACAAAGAATTCACTGCCTGCAAACCTTTGGAATTTGATGGAACCGAAGGACCGATTGGATTGAAACGGTGGATCGAGAAGGTCGAATCGGTGTTTGCCATAAGTAAGTGTACTGAAGAGGACAAAGTGAAGTACGCTACGTATACCTTCACAGGTACTGCGTTAACATGGTGGAATACCTATCTAGAGCAAGTGGGACAAGATGATGCTTACGCACTACCGTGGTCAGCATTCAAGCACTTGATGAACGAGAAGTACCGTCCCAGAACCGAGGTCAATAAGCTCAAGACAGAACTTAGAGGGTTACGAACCCAAGGATTTGATATTACCACGTACGAAAGACGATTCACAGAATTGTGCCTATTATGTCCGAGAGTGTTCGAAGATGAGGAAGAGAAGATCGACGCGTATGTGAAAGGATTACCGGAAAGAATCCAAGAAGATATAAGTTCACACGAGCCCGCCTCCATACAACAGGCATGTAGAATGGCTCACAAACTAGTGAACCAGATTGAGGAAAGAATTAAAGAACAAGCGGCTGAAGAGGCCAATGTGAAGCAAGTCAAAAGAAAGTGGGAGGAAAACGGTGATAAGAATCACCAATACAACAACAACAGCAATTACAACAATAATCGCAACAACTATCCCAACAATCGCAACATCAATCGCAACTACAACAAACGGCCCAACAACAACAACAACAACAACAACAACAACAACAACAACAACAACAACAACAACAATAACAACAACAACAACAACAACAACAACAACAACAACAACAACAACAACAACAGCAACTACAACAATCATCCCAATAACAATAACAACCGCAACAACAACAACAATCAGAAACAGCTTGCCAAAGGTGTGAAAAGTATCACTCGGGGTTCTGCACCAACTTTTGCAACAAGTGTAAAAGAAATGGTCATAGCGCGGCGAAGTGTGAGGTCTACGGACCATGGGTTAACAGAACGAAAGGAACAAATGGTGTCGGAATGAGTAATGGCGGAGCAAGTAGTGTCGGAGCAAGTTATGCCAATGTATTTTGTTATAAATGTGGAAAACCGGGCCACATTATTAGAAATTGCCCGAACCAGGAGAACACGAATGGACAAGGCCGTGGAAGAGTTTTCAATATTAATGCGGCAGAGGCACAGAAAGACCCGGAGCTTGTTACGGGTACGTTTCTTATTGACAATAAATCTGCTTACGTTTTATTTGATTCGGGTGCGAATAGAAGCGATATGCATAGAGATTTTTGTGCTAAATTAAGTTGTCCATTGACGTCGTTGGATAGTAAATTTTTACTCGAATTAGCAAACGGTAAATTAATTTCAGCAGATTATATATGCCAGAATCGAGAAATTAAACTGGGTAGCGAAATATTTAAGATTGATTTGATACCCGTAGAGTTAGGGAGTTTTGATGTAATAGTTGGCACAGACTGGCTGAAGAAGGTGAAAGCAGAGATCGTATGTTATAAAAATGCAATTCGCATTATACGAGAGGAAGGAGAACCCTTAATGGTGTACGGAGAAAAGGGCAACACGAAGCTACATCTTATTAGTAATTTGAAGGCACAAAAACTAATAAGAAAATGTTGCTATGCTGTTCTAGCACACGTCAAGAAAGTACAAACTGAAGAAAAAAGCATCAATGATGTTCCCGTCGCAAAAGAATTTCCCGATGTATTTCCGAATGAATTACCGGGACTACCTCCACATCGATCTGTTGAATTTCAAATAGATCTTGTACCAGGAGCTGCACCAATAGCTCGTGCTCCTTATAGACTCGCACCCAGTGAGATGAAAGAACTGCAAAGCCAACTGCAAGAACTTTTAGAACGTGGTTTCATTCGACCAAGCACATCACCATGGGGAGCTCCTGTTTTGTTTGTCAAGAAGAAGGATGGTACATTTAGGTTGTGTATTGACTACAGAGAGTTGAACAAACTTACCATCAAAAACCCTTATCCACTGCTGAGAATTGACGACTTATTTGATCAACTACAAGGCTCGTCGGTTTATTCGAAGATCGATTTATGTTCTGGATATCATCAAATGCGAGTAAAGGAGGATGATATTCCAAAAACTGCTTTTAGGACGCGTTATGATCATTACGAGTTTATGGTTATGCCGTTTGGATTGACTAACGCACCAGCTGTGTTCATGGACCTTATGAATCGAGTGTGTGGGCCATATCTTGACAAGTTTGTCATTGTTTTCATCGATGACATACTTATTTACTCAAAGAATGATCAAGAGCACGAAGAACATTTGAGAAAAGTGCTAGAAGTATTAAGGAAAGAAAAACTGTACGCTAAGTTTTCAAAGTGTGCATTTTGGTTGGAAGAAGTTCAATTCCTCGGTCACATAGTGAACAAAGAAGGTATCCAGGTAGACCCGGCAAAGATCGAAACCGTTAAAAAGTGGGAAACCCCAAAAACTCCGAAGCATATACGTCAATTTTTAGGATTGGCTGGTTACTACAGAAGATTCATCCAAGATTTCTCCAAAATAGCAAAACCCTTGACTGCATTAGCGCATAAAGGGAAAAAATTTGAATGGAAAGATGAACAAGAGAAGGCGTTTCAATTATTGAAGAAAAAGCTAACTACGGCACCTATATTGTCATTGCCTGAAGGGAATGATGATTTTGTGATTTATTGTGACGCATCAAAGCAAGGTCTCGGTTGTGTATTAATACAACGAATGAAGGTGATTGCTTATGCGTCTAGACAATTGAAGATTCACGAGCAAAATTATACGACGCATGATTTGGAATTAGGCGCGGTTGTTTTTGCATTAAAGACTTGGAGGCACTACTTATATGGGGTCAAAAGTATTATATATACCGACCACAAAAGTCTTCAACACATATTTAATCAGAAACAATTGAATATGAGGCCGCGTAGGTGGATTGAATTGTTGAATGATTACGACTTTGAGATTCGTTACCACCCGGGGAAGGCAAATGTGGTAGCCGACGCCTTGAGCAGAAAGGACAGAGAACCCATTCGAGTAAAATCTATGAATATAATGATTCACACTAACCTTACTATTCAAATAAAGGAGGCACAACAAGGAGTTTTAAAAGAGGGAAATTTAAAGGATGAAATACCCAAAGGATCGGAGAAGCATCTTAATATTCGGGAAAACGGAACCCGGTATAGGGCTGAAAGAATTTGGGTACTAAAATTTGGAGATATGAGAGAAATGGTACTTAGAGAAGCTCATAAAACCAGATACTCAATACATCCTGGAACGGGGAAGATGTACAAGGATCTTAAGAAACATTTTTGGTGGCCAGGTATGAAAGCCGATATTGCTAAATATGTAGGAGAATGTTTGACGTGTTCTAAGGTCAAAGCTGAACATCAGAAACCATCAGGTCTACTACAACAACCTGAAATCCCGGAATGAAAATGGGAAAACATTACCATGGATTTCATTACTAAATTGCCAAGGACTGCAAGTGGTTATGATACTATTTGGGTAATAGTTGATCGTCTCACCAAGTCAGCACACTTTCTGCCAATAAGAGAAGATGACAAGATGGAGAAGTTAGCACGATTGTATTTGAAGGAAGTCGTCTCCAGACATGGAATACCAATCTCTATTATCTCTGATAGGGATGGCAGATTTATTTCAAGATTCTGGCAGACATTACAGCAAGCATTAAGAACTCTTCTAGACATGAGTACTGCCTATCATCCACAAACTGATGGGCAGAGCGAAAGGATGATACAAACGCTTGAAGACATGCTACGAGCATGTGTTATTGATTTCAGAAACAGTTGGGATCGACATCTACCATTAGCAGAATTTTCCTACAACTACAGCTATCATTCAAGCATTGAGATGGCGCCGTTTGAAGCACTTTATGGTAGAAAGTGCAGGTCTCTGATTTGTTAGAGTGAAGTGGGGGATAGACAGATTACGGGTCCTGAGATAATACAAGAAACTACCGAGAAGATCATCCAAATTCAACAACGGTTGAAAACCGCCCAAAGTCGACAAAAGAGCTACGCCGACATTAAAAGAAAAGACATAGAATTTGAAATTGGAGAAATGGTCATGCTTAAGGTTGCACCTTGGAAAGGTGTTGTTCGATTTGGTAAACGGGGGAAATTAAATCCAAGGTATATTGGACCATTCAAGATTATTGATCGTGTCAGACCAGTAGCTTATTGACTTGAGTTACCTCAATAACTTGTGAATGTACATAACACTTTCCACGTCTCGAATTTGAAGAAATGTTTTGTTAAAGAAGATCTCACTATTCCGTTGAACGAAATCCAAATCAATGAAAAACTTCAAGATACCGATTGTTAAGGTTCGATGGAATGCTCGTAGAGGACCCGAGTTCACCTGGGAGCGTGAAGATCAGATGAAGAAGAAATACCCGCATCTATTTCCAGAAGATTCGTCAACAGTTTCAACAGCTTAAAATTTCGGGACGAAATTTATTTAACGGGTAGGTACTGTAGTGACCCGAACTTTTCCATGTTTTTATATATTAAATGAAATTGATATTTACATGATTAAATGTTTCTAACATGTTAAGCAATCAAACTTGTTAAGACTTGATTAATTGAAATAGGTTTCATATAGACAATTGACCACCCAAGTTGACCGGCGATTCACGAACGTTAAAACTTGTAAAAACTATATGATGACATATATATATATATATATATATATATATATATATATATATATATATATATATATATATATATATATATATATATATATATATATATATATATATATATATATATAGTTAACATGATATTATGATAAGTAAACATATCATTAAGTATATTAACAATGAACTACATATGTCAAAACAAGACTACTAACTTAATGATTTTGAAACGAGACATATATGTAACGATTATCGTTGTAACGACATTTAATGTATATATATCATATTAAGATATATTAATACATCATGATATCATGATAATGTAATAATTTAACATCTCATTTGATTTAATAAACAATGGGTTAACAACATTTAACAAGATCGTTAACCTAAAGGTTTCAAAACAACACTTACATGTAACGACTAACGATGACTTAACGACTCAGTTAAAATGTATATACATGTAGTGTTTTAATATGTATTCATACACTTTTGAAAGACTTCAAGACACTTATCAAAATACTTCTACTTAACAAAAATGCTTACAATTACATCCTCGTTCAGTTTTATCAACAATTCTACTAGTATGCACCCGTATTCGTACTCGTACAATACACAGCTTTTAGATATATGTACTATAATTATCAGCTCTTAGCAGCCCATGTGAGTCACCTAACACATGTGGAAACCATCATTTGGCAACTAGCATGAAATATCTCATAAAATTACAAAAATATGAGTAATCATTCATGACTTATTTACATGTAAACAAAATTACACATCCTTTATATCTAATCCATATACCAACGACCAAAAACACCTACAAACACTTTCATTCTTCAATTTTATTAATCTAATTAATCTCTCTCAAGTTCTATCTTCAAGTTCTAAGTGTTCTTCATAAATTCTACAAGTTCTAGTTTCATAAAATCAAGAATACTTCCAAGTTTGCTAGCTTACTTCCAATCTTGTAGAGTGATCATCCAACCTTAAGAAATCTTTATTATTTACAGTAAGATATCTTTATAATACAAGGTAATACTCATATTCAAACTTTGATTCAATTTCTATAACTATAACAATCTTATTTCGAGTGGAAATCTTACTTGAACTTGTTTTCGTGTCATGATTCTGCTTCAAGAACTTTCAAGCCATCCAAGGATCCTTTGAAGCTAGATCCATTTTTCTCATTTCCAGTAGCTTTATCCAGAAAACTTGAGGTAGTAATGATGTTCATAACATCATTCGATTCATACATATAAAGCTATCTTATTCGAAGGTTTAAACTTGTAATCACTAGAACATAGTTTAGTTAATTCTAAACTTGTTCGCAAACAAAAGTTAATCCTTCTAACTTGACTTTTAAAATCAACTAAACACATGTTCTATATCTATATGATATGCTAACTTAATGATTTAAAACCTGGAAACACGAAGAACACTGTAAAACCGAACATACGCCGTCGTAGTAACACTGCGGGCTGTTTTGAGTTAGTTAATTAAAAACTATGATAAACTTTGATTTAAAAGTTGTTCTTCTGGGAAAATTATTTTTCTTATGAACATGAAACTATATCCAAAAATCATGGTTAAACTCAAAGTGGAAGTATGTTTTCTAAAATGGTCATCTAGACGTCGTTCTTTCGACTGAAATGACTACCTTTACAAAAACGACTTGTAACTTATATTTCCGACTATAAACCTATACTTTTTCTGTTTAGATTCATAAAATAGAGTTTAATATGAAACCATAGCAATTTGATTCACTCAAAACGGATTTAAAATGAAGAAGTTATGGGTAAAACAAAATTGGATAATTTTTCTTGTAGCAACGTGAAAATTGGTAAAAAATCTATATTAATCATATCCTAGCTAACTTATATTGTATTATACATGTATTCTAATATATTATGTAATCTTGGGATACCATAGACACGTATGCAAATGTTTTGACATATCATATCGACCCATGTGTATATATTATTTGGAACAACCATAGACACTCTATATGCAGTAATGTAGGAGTTAGCTATACAGGGTTGAGGTTGATTCCAAAAATATATATACTTTGAGTTGTGATCTAGCCTGAGACGTGTATACACTGGGTCGTGGATTGATATAATATATATCAATTTTTTTCTGTACATCTAACGTTGGACAACTAGTTGTAGGTTACTAACGAGGACAGCTGACTTAATAAACTTAAAACATCAAAATGTATTAAAAGTGTTGTAAATATATTTTGAATATACTTTGATATATATGTACATATTTGTTATAGGTTCGTGAATCGACCAGTGGTCAAGTCTTACTTCCCGACGAAGTAAAAATCTGTGAAAGTGAGTTATAGTCCCACTTTTAAAATCTAATATTTTTGGGATGAGAATACATGCAGATTTTATAAATGATTTACAAAATAGACACAAGTACGTGAAACTACATTCTATGGTTGAATTATCGAAATCGAATATGCCCCTTTTTATTAAGTCTGGTAATCTAAGAATTAGGGAACAGACACCCTAATTGACGTGAATCCTAAAGATAGATCTATCGGGCCCAACAAGCCCCATCCAAAGTACCGGATGCTTTAGTCCTTCGAAATTTATATCATATCTGAAGGGTGTCACGGAATGATGGGGATATTCTTATATATGCATCTTGTTAATGTCGATTACTAGGTGTTCACCATATGAATGATTTTTATCTCTATGTATGGGATGTATATTGAAATATGAAATCTTGTGGTCTATTGTTACGATTTGATATATATAGGTTAAACCTATAACTCACCAACATTTTTGTTGACGTTTAAAGCATGTTTATTCTCAGGTGAATATTAAGAGCTTACTAAAATAAGGACAAGATTTGGAGTCCATGTTTGTATGATATTATGTAAAAACTGCATTCAAGAAACATATGTCGATGTAATATATTTCTATTGTAAACCATTATGTAATGGTCGTGTGTAAACAGTATATTTTAGATTATCATTATTTGATAATCTACGTAATGCTTTTGAAACCTTTATTGATAAAATAAAGGTTATGGTTGTTTTAAAAATGAATGCAGTCTTTGAAAAACGTCTCATATAGAGGTCAAAACCTCGCAACGAAATCAATTAATATGGACCGTTTATGGTCTACTTATCTTGTTATAAACAAAAGCTTGTAAGCTTACATACACTTTACAAGATGAAAATCTAAGTTTTATAACTTATGGTTTCATTAAAGTAAAGATTCAAGTGTTATTACTTAGGATTTAAGTTAATAACTTTAGATCTAGACTTTTGGTTCTAGGATCTTCAAGATCTAACTAAGAACTATGTTCTACAACTTAAGATCTTGATTATTTAGTTTACTTTCAAGTTTGTTTCTTAATATTACTTTTAGAGTTCATGTATATGTCGGATCTAAGATCTTGATGTAACTTTGGTTCATCAAACTATTTGCAACACTTAATTGGGTTGTACTACTTATCTTAGACTTACACTTGTGTTATGATGGTCAAAACTTGGTAAAGATGATGTAAACACATCAACGAGTTGTACACTTGAAGCTATATGCATCAAGGATGAGAACCGTGATGAACGTCAAGCACCAAGAACCCACCGGAACCTACTGTTTACTGTTTTCTAGAACTGATCAGAATACCTGGGTTACTTTAAAGTTGGTTTTCTGTTATCTCTATTCGAGTAGATAATTTTTCGTTTAAGACTCGTCTTAATCCGAGTTACGGTTTAGGATCTATGGCCCTCCGAACGTCACTATGTCCTTTTAACGTTGTGCTGAAAATTCTGACCTACTCGCACTTAAACCGCCACGGTCAAACGAAGACGAGTTTGGTTCTGGAATTTTTACAGCAACTAAAGGACTTATATACGGAGCCATGGCCACTAGTCTCACCTTATTTCAGTAGGTATAGAGGCCGTGGTGACTGATCAAAGTCAGCCTTTGTTTTAAACTCTTTTTTAGAGCGAAACTTACTTTATACTTTTGTTTGATGATGAATGATGATGACCTTTAAGACCTAATTTACATACATTTAAACCTATTGGGACAATTTACTGACTTAGTAATATTTGACTTAGGTTGAGGACTTTCCGGACCTACGTACTTGCTTACCTTCCCGAACCAACTTTACTACTACTTTTCCACTGTGAGTTATAGCATCCCTTTTTACTTTAACTATTTTGGGAACTGTGAATACATGCTCATTTTACGTTTTACATACTAGGCACGAGTACTTAAACTTTATATATGTGTGGGTTATACAACGGCATAAACATTCCCTTTAGCTCGGTAATGTTTAGTCATTGGTTTTTGCACCGGTGAACGCGAATCTTAGATATGGATCCATAGGGTTTGACATCCCCACTCGGGCTAGTAGCGCTAGCATTTAACGGGTGTTTAATACTTCGTAAACATACGCACTCGCCAAGTGTACTTTCAGGGGGTTATAAACGTTAAGTTAGTTACCAAGTGCCCACGGTTAAACATATACTTTATCATACTGTTTTGAAACGCTCTTTGTAGCACTGAAATCTCATGGCCTACCTTACATTACTATTATACTTAAACTATAGCTAACCAACCTTTGTGTTGACGTTTTTAAGCATGTTTTTCTCAGGTGCTTAAGGTTAGCCGCTTCCGCTGTTGTACTAGTCTTGCTGTAGACACCCGCTGCTTTAGAGATGTCACCGCATGAACGTCTATCTTGCATTCATAAACAGTATTACTTTTGAAACTATGATTTGTAACAACCTAAGGGTCACGCACTATTATCTTTGCTCCTATTCATAGAAGCATACTTTTGTGTAAAACATTCGACGTTAGTTATGACGTCACCTTTTATCATGAATGCAAACTTGTTTTAAAAATGCATATAGTGTTTGACCTTGTAATGATCCTGTTGTTGATGGTCCGTACATGTTGATTTAGTACGGGGCGTCACACATGGGGACTGATTCCACAAAAGGTCTATAAAATCGATCAGTTTCTGCCGAACACTTTACCCATTTTCTCTCAATCTCTCTCTGTTATACATAAATATATAGTAGAAGTAGTAGTAGTGGTGGTGGTGGTGGTGGTGGTGGTGGTGGTGGTGGTGGTCGTAGTAGTAGTGGTGGTCGTAGAGGTGGTCGTAGTGGTGGTAGTAGTGGTGGTAGTGGTAGTAGTAGTAGTGGTAGTAGTAGTGGTAGTAGTAGTGGTAGTAGTAGTGGTAGTAGTAGTGGTGGTAGTGGTGGTAGTGATGGTAGTGGTGGTGGTAGTAGTAGTAGTAGTAGTAATAGTAGTAGTAGTAGTAGTAGTAGTAGTAGTGGTAGTAGTGGTAGTAGTGGTAGTAGTGGTAGTAGTAGTGGTCGTCGTAGTAGTGGTGGTGGTCGTAGTAGTGGTGGTGGTCGTAGTAGTGGTGGTAGTAGTGGTGGTAGTAGTGGTGGTAGTAGTAGTAGTGGTAGTAGTAGTGGTAGTAGTAGTGGTAGTAGTAGTGGTAGTAGTAGTAGTGGTAGTAGTAGTGGTAGTAGTAGTGGTAGTAGTAGTGGTAGTGGTGGTAGTGGTGGTAGTGGTGGTGGTGGTAGTGGTGGTGGTAGTGGTGGTGGTGGTGGTGGTAGTGGTAGTAGTGGTAGTGGTGGTAGTGGTGGTAGTAGTGGTGGTAGTGGTGGTAGTGGTGGTAGTGGTGGTAGTGGTAGTAGTGGTAGTAGTGGTAGTAGTAGTGGTAGTGGTAGTGGTAGTGGTAGTAGTAGTGGTGGTAGTGGCGGTGGTAGTGGAGGTGGTAGTGGCGGTGGTAGTGGCGGTGGGAGTGGCGGCGGTAGCAGCGGCGGCAGCAGCAGCGGCGGCGGCAGCAGCAGTGGCAGCGGCAGCGGCAGCAGGAGCAGCAGGAGGAGCAGGAGCAGGAGCAGTAGGAGCAGCAGCAGCAGGAGGAGGAGTAGCAGGATCAGCAGGAGCAGCAGGAGCAGCAGTAGCAGCAGCAGCAGGAGCAGCAGGAGCAGCAGCAGAATCAGCAGCAGGAGCATGAGCAGCAGCAGGAGCAGCAGGAGCAGGAGCAGGAGCAGCAGGAGCAGCAAGAGCAGCAGCAGCAGTAGCAGTAGTAGTAGTAGTAGTAGTAGTAGTAGTAGTATACATAAAATATAATACATAAAATATTACGATGAGGTTATGCCCAAACGATTTCTAAACAAGCTTTTCAAGTGGGATAGAGCTAAGGAAGTTATAGGTTATTGCTATGGAAGTTATGGGTATTGTTCGGGGTATTGCTCGTAAGTCAAACTAGTGTTTATCATCTCCGTTGCGTCTGCGTACTTTCCTCCAATATTGAATCACAATATTGATAAGTGAGCATTCATATCTTATCTTTTATGTATTAATAGTGTATCCCAGTCTAGTGCTCGAGTATATATGTTTATGCATGCTTGTATGCTTTAATTTTATAGTTAAATAGTTTATGATGAATCACGAATTTGATACATATGCTACTGATATAAAGTATATGATATGCATGTCGTTAGAAAGCTATCGAAAAATTAATAACTTTTCATTTAGAAATCGCGTGATTTCGATGAACGGATTAAAAGATATGGTCAACTGAATTATGGTTAACGTTAATTGAAATTGTGTTTGAAACTGTAAATTAATATTTAAACAACTTGTCTATGAGATTGATAAATTAGATTTTTTAGATATTACTAATCGAGTAAATGAATTTCTATATAAGGCACATTTTGTTTTGTGGATCAATTGTCAAAGTTGACTGTCTTATCATGTTTTAAAGCTTTATAAACACTATAATCTGATTTTACAAGTATTGAAAAACTATGTGAAATAATAAAATATGTTCGATTGCCATGATAATTCAAATATAATATAGCTCCTGAAATAAATAATATTTTGAGTTTGATAAACTATAAATTCGTTCAATTATCAAGACTTATATTATGTTAATAAACATGTATAGATTTAAAGATCATATTGGGTCAGGTTGACTTTTGAGATGACTTTTGTTAACTTTTGCATATCGGTCTCGAGCATTAGGATGGTGATACAATATGACCCGACCTAGCTTATTAGACATGTATTGACCAACATATGCTCTTTAGGTTGAAATCTACGGTTATTTTGCATTCCAAGTTTCGATCACATTTCGGTGAATGAATTTATGTGCTGCTAAGGTGAGTTTATAGATCCTTTTTAATTGCTTTTGAAATCTATATTTTTGGACTGAGAATACATGCACTTTATTTTAAACGCAATGGATACAAGTAAATACTTAATTCTACACTGAGTTTGAACCGAAATTCCCTTAGCTTTGGTAACTAGTAACTGCCGGTTATAAGAACTGGTGGGCGTGAGTAGTTGTATATGAATCCGTATTGCTTGACATCCCCTTCTGTTCCAGGTATAGAAACCCTAGCCTGAACTATAAAACAGACGTATGCTATTTGAGTTTAGTACACGTTGGATTGCATGTATTGTACATGTTGGTTGCATGTATGTTAAAACAGGGGTACTTACTATAACGTTAAAGTTTAGTTACCAGGGTGCTCAATCTTGTAGAATATTTTGATAAACGTATCTGGATGAAACAACTGAAATCTTGTGATCCACCTTTACATATAGATTATGCGCAACATTAAAACTATGAACTCACCAACCTTTGTGTTGACACTTTTAAGCATGTTTATTCTCAGGTTCCTAGAAGTCTTCCGCTGTTTGCTTATATGTGATACAAGCTATGTGCATGGATAAATACATGCTTTATTCGAGAAAACGTTGCATTCACAAAATTATCACCATGTATCTTATTTTGACTGCATTATCAACGGATGTAGTATTGTAAACTATTAATTACGGTGATTGTCTATATGTAGAAATCATCAAACGTCAAAAACCTTGGAATTTGATATTCAATTATGGTGTGCCTTTTCAAAAGAATGCAATGTTTACAAAACGTATCATGTAGAGGTCAGTACCTCACTGTGAAATCGATGAATGATGTATTCGTCCAAATAGATTTGGATGGGTCATCACAGTTGGTATCAGAGCTTGAGGTCATAGGGAACCAGAATTTGCATTAGTGTGTTTAACTGGTAATTGTTAGGATGCATTAGTGAGTCTGGACTATGACCGTTGATAGTGCTCCAAATGAACATATATTTAGTCGAAATATCATCCCAATATGTAAAGTTTTTAGTTGTAATTATTCTATTTTTTAGTTGTAATTTCTTAAAAAATAAATGTGAAGACGAAGCACGAAGATTAAAGAATTGAATAAAAAGTGCCACTAAAACTGGAAAAGGGTCCTTAAAGCCATAGTGCACTCAAAAGCGTCCTAAAAAGTGAGTTAAAAGACTTGCGCGAATTTTGGGAGTTAAGGAAAATATTTTTTTTTTTTTTTTTTGCAAATTACAAATTGCAAAGCGCAAAGTATAAGATATCTACGCGTACGAAAAGGCGTTCGAAAATCCGGAAACTCAACGGATCTAAAATTACAAGACAACTCTCCACATGAATATAATATAATATATATATATATATATATATATATATATATATATATATATATATATATATATATATATATATATATATAATTATATAAAAAATTATATATTATATATATTTAAAAGCGTCGGCAAGCTAGTGTACAAAGAAGTGTGAGCTGGAGCAGCCCTCCATGCGATCACATGGAAATTGGGCATCACAGCCATGCAATCGCATGGCCCCAAAAGTCTGGCCAGGTCCTATAAATACCACGATTTCAGACGAGTTCTTTACACCTTTTTCAATCTTTCTCTCTATGTAATATATATTTATAATTTTAATTATAATTAAGATTAATAATAAATTATGGTTTAGTTGGGTTGATATAAGAAATGTTTTACGGGTTTTAAAGTCGAAACTCTGTCCGTGTAACGCTACGCTATTAATAATCACTGTAAGCTATGTTCTTCCTTTTTAAATTAATGTCTCGTAACTAAATTATTATTATGCTTATTTGAACCGAAGTAATCATGATGTTGGACTAAATATTAAGATGGGCTTATTGGATTTTGTACCATAATTTGGGTTTGGACAAAAGACCGACACTTGTGAACATTGGACTATGGACTATTAATAGATGGGGGGTATTGTCTAATCGAATGACAATTCGTTGGAATTTGTCGAACCTATCTTCAAATTAGTTAATCTAATATTTATTAAATGATTATGTATATCCTATTTAGTGATGTTTATACTACATCTTTTACAAATCATTTAATTTAATCAATTGGATTAGATAATTTATTATTCATTATGGCCAAGTGAATAAATTAATGTATCATGGACTAATTATAACAGAGGTGGATTACATACAAGGGTAATTGGTGTAATTGTTAACAAAGTATTAAAACCTTGGATTACACGCAGTCGATAACCTGGTGTAATTATTAACAAAGTATTAAAACCTCGTTATAGTTCGAATCCCTAATTAGTTGGAATATTTGACTTCGGGAATAAGGTTAATTTGACGAGCATTTTATAATTATGACCGATGAATTATTATGGACAAAAACCAGATAGGTTTCAAATAATCCAGGACAAAGGACAATTAACCCAGAGTAATAAATTAAAATCAAAACGTCAAACATCATGGTTACAGAAGTTTAAATAAGCATAATTGTTTTATTTTATATCTCATTGTACTTTTATTTACTGTCATTTATTTATTTGTCATTTTAAATATTGTTATTTATTTTACGCATTTTAATTATCGTCATTTATCTTTACGATTAAAATATAAAATTGACAAACCGGTCATTAAACAGTAAAACCCCCCTTTTATATAATATTATTACTACTTATATAATTATATATATTTTATACAAATATAGTTTATAAAATTATAGTACGTAATCGCTATCTCTCTGTGGAACGAACCGGACTTACTAAAAACTACACTACTCTACGATTAGGTACACTGCCTATAAATGTTGTAGCAAGGTTTAGGTATAACCATCCGTAAATTAAATAAAACTTGTATTATATTTCGTTGTATTTCGTAGTAAAAATAATAGTATTTCGTATACACCTCTGTACACATCAAGTTTTTGGCGCCGCTACCGGGGAACCGGCGAAACGCTATATTTTTACGCTATTTTTAGTAAAACTATATTTTTGTAAAAATATAATATTTCTTATTTTGTAAAAATATTTTGTTAAAAATACAAAAATATAAAAACATAAAAAAAAGTATATATATATATATATATATATATATCTATTTAAGTGTTTAAATAAAAAGAAAATATATTTTTTTATATAAAGTATAAAAGTATTTTTTTTAGTTCTTAAAAATATAAGTTTATAAATATTACTTATATTAATTTGGTAAAGATTATAAAGTAAAAAAAAAAAAACATTGAATATGCAAAAATTTTGGCCTGCATCTGATCTGAACCTGCACACCATGCGATCGCATGAGAGTGAAGGTATAAACCCATGCGACCGCATGGCTTAATCTGACACTTCTGAATCCTCTGCAGTACACAATTAGGGTTTGTTATTAATTATTATTATTATTAATTAACCTAATTAGGGTTTTAATTAAATATTAATTAGTTTATCTTAGTTTTTTTTTAGTTTTAATTAGTATTATTAAGTTTAATAATTATTATTAAATATATAGAATAATATATTTAATATAAAAATAATATTTTTATAAAATTGTATTTTTATCAATTTAGTTTTTTTTATTTATATCTTTTTAATCGTTTATTCGTATATTGTATATTTTTCGTTCGTAATTAGTTCGTAACTTAGTATTTTGCCATAGTTATTTTTATTTCTAGATTTTTAGGTTTTACCGTAAAATCCCTTAAGTGCTTTTTCTTTAGGTTAAGATTTAGGCGCTTTAGAATTTTACGACGCCGCTTATCGCTTTAATATTTAATAGATTTTAGTGCTTATTAAGTTATTGCCGTTTTGGATATAGAATTCCTTTTAAGCTTTCATTCCTTTAGACGCAACTTTTACTATTTAGTTTTTAGACTTTTAAGTTTCGACGTTTTACGTTCTTATTATTATTTTTTCGATTTTTTTTGGTTTTCGACGTTTGTTTTTCGACGCGTTTTTTCTTCCTCATTTCTACGCTATAGTTTTTAGGACATAGATTTTATTTCAAAATTTCGACGAAAAATTATTTTAAGCGGTTAAATTGATAGACATTAAAAATTTTCTGCTTCGCAGTAATAGTTGGATTTGTTAGTGGCTGAGTTGTGGATTTTTCGACTTAAAGGATCCTGGCTCCCTGCTGCATCTTTTGGCTATTCGAAACGTGGGCAAAAGCAGAAAAGTTTATTAATTTGATAACTTATATAATTTCTAATAGGATATTCAGTGAATGCACCGAGCAAAACGTTCACCCCCTTTCATACGTTCACCACCTGTAAATCGATCAAGACATCTAGCCAATATCGTCGCCGTTGATTTTTCTTTAGAATCATCATCTAGTCGAACGAGTATTCCAATTCAAATAAACCGACCTCACAATTGAGAACCCAGAGGATATTCAAGGACAATTCAGAGATCCTGAACCACTAATCATTCCTCCTGAACCACAAATCATTCAACCAGAGGTTGTCGAGGAAGAAACCGTTAAATCAGAATCCTCTAGTGATTCGTATTCAACAAATTCAATAATGGAAGTAACGGAACTCCTAAGTATGGAGGATCGAATGAGAGCGACACACACTGGCCAAGGTCACGCCATTATTAAACCAAGCATTAATGCGCCAGATTATGAAATCAAAGGAAAAATCCTACACATGGTAACTAATCAATGCCAATATAGTGGTACGCCAAAAGAAGATCCAAATGAACATCTTCGAACCATTAATAAGATATGTACTCTATTCAAAATCAGAGAAGTTGAGGATGAACAGATCTATCTCATGTTGTTTCCCTGGACTTTAAAGGAAGAAGCCAAAGATTGGTTAGAATCATTACTTGAAGGAGCGATTGACACATGGGATGTTTTAGTTGAGAAATTTCTTAAAAGATTCTTTCCGGCATCCAAAGCCGTGAGACTTCAAGGAGAAATTGTTACGTTCACGCAGAAGCCAAATGAAACTCTATATGAGGCGTGGACAAGATTTGGAAAGTTGTTGAGAGGATGTCCTCAACATGGTTTAGACACTTATCAAATAGTACAAATATTCTACCAAGGTGTCGACGTTGCTACACGAAAAGACATCGACACAGCAGCCGGTGGTTCCATTATGAAGAAAACCACTACCGAAGCTAACAAAATTATTGATAACACAGCCTCCCACTCACATGAGTGGCACCAGGAAAAAGATATTTTTCGTTCATCTAAAGCGGCTAGAGCCGATTCTAGCCATGACTTTGATTCTGTTTCCGCAAAAATAGATGCTTTCGAGAGACAAATGGAAAAGATGACTAAATATATTCACACAATACGAATCAGTTGTGAGCAATGCGGTGGACCACACTTAACGAAAGATTGTCACATGGAACAACGAGAGAATGTTTCCTACATGAACCGAAGGCTGGGAAATAATTATCAAAATAATTATGAACCGCCAAGGCCAAACTTCAATCGAAATCAAAACATTCTTTACAATCCAAATGGACCAAACAATAACTCGTACAACCAACAAGGTCCGAATAACCAACCAACTCAAAACAACACTTTCAATCAACAAAGACCTAGCTTGTATAAACCACCACAACAAACCGAAGAGAAAAAGCCAAATCTGAAAGAAATGATGGCAAAGCTAATGGAATCTCAAACACAATTTATTACATCTCAAACCCAAACAAATGAGAGGTTTGATCAGTCATTTAGAACTCAACAAGCTTCCATTCTGAATCTAGAAAAACAAGTAGGTACTCTTGCTAGCATGATAAGTGAGAGGGAACAAGGAAAGCTACCGAGTAATACTGAAGTAAATCCTCAAAATGAGAATGTTAATATGGTGTCAACAAATTCTGAAAAACCATCATCAGAAGATGGGAAGGTTTTCGATGTGAGTAACAATGAAGAAGTTACAACACCACCACCACCACCTGAGTATGTAAAGCCAATGGTGGCACCATACAGACCACCCATCCCATTTCCAAGAAAAGGAGTTGAGTATAAGCAAGTAATAGGTAATAAAGTTTGTGATACCTCTGGAAAGAAGAAGAAGAAGAATAAGAAAATGCAAGAAACAAAAACTGTAGAAGTAAACCTGGTGAAGACAGTTCCACCAAAACCTCCACCCAGGTTAGGTGATCCGGGTGAATTTGTTGTTCCTTGTCTACTTAGTGATTGTGTCATGTATGATGCACTAGCAGATTTAGGTGAGAGTGTGAGTGTTATGCCTCTTTCATTATATAAGAGATTAGGAGTAGGTGAGTTAAGTCCAACAGAGATGAGTGTTCGACTCTTTGATCAAACCATTAGGCACCCAGTTAGAATTGCTGACAACCTACCCGTTCAAGTGGGTAATTTAACCTTTTTAGTCGAATTTATTGTCATTGACATATAAGAGGACTCAAACGTTCCTCTAATTTTAGGTCGACCATTCTTAGCGTCCACCGGGGCGTTATTTGATGTAAGAGAGGGTAGAATGACACTTAGTGATAGTGACAAATCGGCCACCTTTGTGAGTCGAAAGGCTAAATCTCCACCAACCAAAACCGTTGAACCAACAAAAACGATTGGTAAGAACCATATTGTTTTACCAACTCCAACGGTAGTGCTTAACAATAATAAAACGCCTAAGTGTGGGGAAGATGAAGTAACACCTAATGATGACTTGATAACAAAGAACCCCGTTGTTAATATGAAATTAAATGACTCCGTTATTAACAGTTCAATGAAGAAACTTATTAAACGGATTCGTGATGCTAGAACCAAGGGGAACTTTAAGTTATATAACCTGTTAGTATCCAATCTATCGCCTAAAGAAAAGGCGAAACTAGTTGAATTTGTAGATATTACACAGGAATCCGACCAATGGCTTAAAGCAAAAGTCACAGATATGCAAGTTGATTATAGTCCAAAAGAAATTGACAATGAAGTTAATCACAATTTTGACACTACAACTATCTAAGTGTGGGGAGATTCAAATATTCTATTAAAAAAATACTGTCTAGAGTTACTTGTTCTGTTCTCGTGTAGTTCCGAGAATGGAATTCGATTGGTCTTTTCCGCTAGCAGACAGTAAAGAACTAGTTTTCTCCCCCTATTCTGAATTTTTTGTTTTGTAGGTTTTGTATGAAATTAATACGTTTTTTTTTTTAATTTATGATTTGTGTGAATTTAAAAACAAAAATTTACTTTATTTCATTAAGTTTTAAAAAAATGATTTCTAAAATTCGTCGTGAGTTAAAGACTAGATCATAGAATCGAAATTGTTTTACCCAAAGACGGGGCAAAAAATTTTGTTATCATTATTTTTAATATTACTGATCTAAAGTATGCCAAAAAAATTAAAAAAACCCGAAAATCTTTGTTTTTAAAACAATCGCTTTAAAACGAAAATTTTTAAATTTTGTCGAGGGACGGACTAGGTAAACATACCGAAACTACCTAAAGTAAAAGGAAACAAAATTTTAAAAAAATTATTCATTTAAATTGTTTTAATAAATAAAGGTTTATATATATATATATATATATATATATATATATATATATATATATATATATATATATATATATATATGTTTGTAGTTTATCTTATGTACAAAACAGAGTAAAACAGCGCACTTTCAAAGACTGGCATTAAGTTCAGCAAAAGCTACTAATTTTAACGACAAGACGTAAAATATCAAATGTGATATAAAACAATATGATTGCAAACTCGGTATTTTTAATCATTTTTCTACGCTAATCACCCTCATGAATTTAAATTTTTACTGATTTCTTGCAAATGAGGGCATTGCAAGATCTTAAGTGTGGGAAGAGATTAAATTCTTTCGGGTTTTAAACATTTGACTTATACACTTGGTTTAATAGCCACCGTTAAATTTTACTAGTAAAGCAGTAGTTGTATTAGAATCTAGTGCTCTCTGATAATAAAGAACAGCCCTAGTCTTATATACTGACTACCCACTTCTAGTAAAATTTAAAAAAAAAATTCAACATCATGTTTATACATATTTATGAACGATAAAACTAGGTGTTAATGCCGAAATTATTGTTCCCTCGGAGAGAACATAAATGGAGAAACAACCCAAAACGCTTGAATTCATTTAAAATGGAATAGAAGAGAATAAAAAGGCAAAGAAAAGAATAAATAAAAGCTAAGTATGGGAAGAATTTACCAAGTTCTTTAAAACACATATCACATATTTGGTACAGATTATTGCAGGTACTTTTGCTTTGGACTAAACTAATCAGTTTTACCCGATTTATTATAATACCTTTGAAAGAATAGATGGATCTACACGATAAATCAATTCCATCATTAAAAGGAAGTAAAGTCTTCCGAAAAAGACACGCGTTTCTTGATTTAGGTCAGGAAGTTGTCGTCCAGATCAGCTGTAGGTTGACGAAAAATCTAGAAAAGTCATCTCTAAAATCAGCAGGAAATCCACGGACCTCAGCATCAAACAGGGTCGCCAAGTGGTCAGACTTATCCTATCCATGAGAGGATCTGTCTCGTAAAATGGGGAGGGCGCCGTGCAAATTAGCTTGATAAGACTAATGAATCAGACCCCCAGAAAGGATAATCTCCTTAAAGATTAAAAATCAGCATTTAAGCCTGATATTACTCAATCCTTGAGATTGACCTTAAAGATTGAGAATTCAAACTCATGAAATTCAATGATATCTAAACTCGAGCTTGACCGAGAAAATATTTTGATCAAATTAAAACCGATTTGTTTTCTGAAAACCTATTTTCAATGCGTTCATTACCATTGAACGTAAAATCCTGAGAATTCACCGGAATTCATTAGGTCACCTGAACCAAATCGGGTGTCAATCGTAAGAACGGTGGTTACATAGCATGGTCGAAGACAGTACCTTGTGCCATACCAAAAAACTATAGGGTGATCTTTACTATTTCTCCTACAAAGGATAGTAATTGCATCCGACACGTTGTAGACCATGAACATCTGCATGTCATTAGACATTGCCTTAACATTTGCTTGTTCAACGCTTTCTTTTACAACCGGACGGTAGTATACCGAAAGGTAATATACGGGGAAAGTATACTAGACCTGTTGCTTTCCTAATACAAGGTTAGCAAGTGGGTGACACAAAACCGCAAGTTTTGAACTAAAATTTTCAAATCTGAAACCCACAAAACCCACAAAAATATTTTGCAACACAGGTGAAGGGTTATTCCGGAAAACTTATCTAGGGTAAAATCTAGAATGAATTTTCAAAAGATCAAATGTTTTCATAAAGATCCAATTTCCTTAAGGATCTAAATTTTCATAGTCATATGAGACTGTAAACCACATCGTTACAATCATTGTTCATACCGCTGTATCAAAATCACTGATGTATAAAGTGTGAGAATAAAAAAAATAAAGTGATTCGAGTGAAGTGATGTAGTGACCCAAACTTTTCCATGTTTATATATATATTAAATAAATTTGGTATTTACATGATTAAGTGTTTCCAACATGTTAAGCAATCAAACTTGTTAAGACTTGATTAATTGAAATTGGTTTCATATAGACAATTGACCACCCAAGTTGACCGGTGATTCACGAACGTTAAAACTTGTAAAAACTATACGATGACATATATATGGTTATATATATTGTTAACATGATTTTATTATAAGTATGCATCTCATTAGGTATTTTAACAATGAGTTATATACATAAAAATGAGACTATTAATTTAAGAAACTCGAAAACGATATATATAACGATTATCGTTATAACAACGTCTTACTAGGTACATATGAATCATATTAAGATATTGATACACTTGGTTAATTATGTTAAATGATAAGTAAATATATTATTAAGTGTATTAACAATGAAATACATATGTAAAAATAAGACTACTAACTTAATGATTTCGAAACGAGACATATATGTAACGATTATCGTTGTAACGACATTTAACTGTATATATATCATACTAAGATATATTATATATCATAATATCATGATAATATAACAATTTAACATCTCATTTGTTATAATATACAATGGGTTAACAACATTCAACAAGATCGTTAACCTAAAGGTTTCAAAACAACATTTACATGTAACGACTAACGATGACTTAACGACTCAGTTAAAATGTATATACATGTAGTGTTTTAATATGTATTCATACACTTTTGAAAGACTTCAAGACACTTATCAAAATACTTCTACTTAACAAAAATGCTTACAATTACATCCTTGTTCAGTTTCATCAACAATTCTACTCGTATGCACCCGTATTCGTACTCGTACAATACACAGCTTTTAGATGTATGTACTATTGGTATATACACTCCAATGATCAGCTCTTAGCAGCCCATGTGAGTCACCTAACACATGTGGGAACCATCATTTGGCAACTAGCAGGAAATATCTCATAAAATTACAAAAATATGAGTAATCATTCATGACTTATTTATATGAAAACAAAATTACATATCCTTTATATCTAATCCATACACCAACGACCAAAAACACCTACAAACACTTTCATTCTTCAATTTTATTCATCTAATTGATCTCTCTCAAGTTCTATCTTCAAGTTCTAAGTGTTCTTCATAAATTCCAAAAGTTCTAGTTTCATAAAATCAAGAATACTTCCAAGATTGCAAGTTTACTTCCAAGTTTTCTAAATCCATTCCAAGTAATCATCCAAGATCAAGAAACCTTTGTTACTTACAGTAGGTTATCTTTCTAATACAAGGTAATAATCATATTCAAACTTTAATTCAATTTCTATAACTATAACAATCTTATTTCGAGTGGAAATCTTACTTGAAATTGTTTTCGTGTCATGATTCTGCTTCAAGAACTTTCAAGTCATCCATGGATCCTTTGAAGCTAGATCTATTTTTCTCATTTCTAGTAGGTTTATCCAAGGAACTTGAGGTAGTAATGATGTTCATAACATCATTCGATTCATACATATAAAGCTATCTTATTCGAAGGTTTAAACTTGTAATCACTAGAACATAGTTTAGTTAATTCTAAACTTGTTCACAAATAAAAGTTAATCCTTCTAACTTGACTTTTAAAATCAACTAAACACATGTTCTATATCTATATGATATGCTAACTTAATGATTTAAAACCTGGAAACACGAAAAACACCGTAAAATCGGATTTACGCCGTCGTAGTAACACCGCGGGCTGTTTTGGGTTAGTTAATTAAAAACTATGATAAACTTTGATTTAAAAGTTGTTATTCTGGGAAAATGATTTTTATTATGAACATGAAACTATATCCAAAAATTATGGTTAAACTCAAAGTGGAAGTATGTTTTCTAAAATGGTCATCTAGACGTCGTTCTTTCGACTGAAATGACTACCTTTACAAAAACGACTTGTAACTTATTTTTCCGACTATAAACCTATACATTTTCTGTTTAAAATGAAAAAGTTATGGGTAAAACAAGATTGGATAATTTTTCTCATTTTAGCTACGTGAAAATTGGTAACAAATCTATTCCAACCATAACTTAATCAACTTGTATTGTATATTATGTAATCTTGAGATACCATAGACACGTATACAATGTTTCGACCTATCATATCGACACATCTATATATATTTCGGAACAACCATAGACACTCTATATGTGAATGTTGGAGTTAGCTATACAGGGTTGAGGTTGATTCCAAAATATATATAGTTTGAGTTGTGATCAATACTGAGATACGAATACACTGGGTTGTGGATTGATTCAAGATAATATTTATCGATTTATTTCTGTACATCTAACTGTGGACAACTAGTTGTAGGTTACTAACGAGGACAGCTGACTTAATAAACTTAAAACATCAAAATATATTAAAAGTGTTGTAAATATATTTTGAACATACTTTGATATATATGTATATATTGTTATAGGTTCGTGAATCAACCAGTGGCCAAGTCTTACTTCCCGACGAAGTAAAAATCTGTGAAAGTGAGTTATAGTCCCACTTTTAAAATCTAATATTTTTGGGATGAGAATACATGCAGGTTTTATAAATGATTTACAAAATAGACACAAGTACGTGAAACTACATTCTATGGTTGAATTATCGAAATCGAATATGCCCCTTTTTATTAAGTCTGGTAATCTAAGAATTACGGAACAGACACCCTAATTGACGCGAATCCTAAAGATAGATCTATTGCGCCTAACAAACCCCATCCAAAGTACCGGATGCTTTAGTACTTCGAAATTTATATCATATCCGAAGGGTGTCCCGGAATGATGGGGATATTCTTATATATGCATCTTGTTAATGTCGGTTACCAGGTGTTCACCATATGAATGATTTTTATCTCTATGTATGGGATGTATATTGAAATATGAAATCTTGTGGTCTATTGTTACGATTTGATATATATAGGTTAAACCTATAACTCACCAACATTTTTGTTGACCGTTTACGCATGTTTACTCTCAGGTGATTATTAAGAGCTTCCGCTGTCGCATACTTAAATAAGGACAAGATTTGGAGTCCATGCTTGTATGATATTGTGTAAAAACTGCATTCAAGAAACTTATTTCGTTGTAACATATTTGTATTGTAAACCATTATGTTATAGTCGTGTGTAAACAGGATATTTTAGATTATCATTATTTGATAATCTACGTAAAGCTTTTTAAACCTTTATTGATGAAATAAAGGTTATGGTTTGTTTTAAAATGAATGCAGTCTTTGAAAAACGTCTCATATAGAGGTCAAAACCTCGCAACGAAATCAATTAATATGGAACGTTTTTAATCAATAAGAACGGGACATTTCAGTTGGTATCCGAGCGTTGGTCTTAGAGAACCAAAAAATTTGTATTAGTGTGTCTTATCGAGTTTGTTAGGATGCATTAGTGAGTCTGGACTTCGACCGTATTTTCTTTAAAAATGATTGCTTAACATTTTTGTTGGAAACTATATATTATTAACATGTATATATTATGTGATATATTAATCTCTTAACATGTTTGATATTGTGTGATAGATGTCTACCTCTAGCACAAATCCCATTGACTCACCTAATAGTAATGAAGAGTCGAATATATATTAGACTGATTCACAAGTTTCCGAAGAAGAACCGGAAGAAGAATCAGAACCGGAAGAAGAATCAGAACCGGAAGAGGAGGAACCGGAGGAGGAAATAGAACCGGTGGGGGAAATAATAAAACGGTTAAGTAAAATAAAATCCTCAACCAACCGACCAAGGTTAATTATGATCAATGGCGTTTCCGCCAAGGAAGCAAAATATTGGGAAGATTACCAATTCTCCGATGAATCGGATTCCGACGAGAATTCCGATGATGTTATAGAAATTACCCCAACTGAATTTAAAAAGGCAAAAGAAAATAATAAGGGAAAGGGCATAAAATAGAGAAATCTAATTCCAACCCCGATGAACTTTATATGTATCGTCAACCCCCGAAGCCCTTAAGTTGTAACAATGACCTGGGAAACTCTAAACCACCAGGTTTTTCTAAACCGTTGTGGAAAACGACAGCTCGTATTAGGGGAACATCATATATCCCTAGAAACTTGGCAAAACGAATCAAAATCGAAGAAGAAGAAACGAGCGAGTCGGAATAAGATAGTTGTATTCGTGTGGTGTAATATATGTAATATAGTGTGCTTATGCTTTATGATATATGTAAAAATTGCTTGTTTTAATAAGTATTTTTTTATGAATCTAACTCTTGTCTATTTTACAGTATAAAAAACACAAAATGGATAGACAACCCAATATTTTAAGAGACCTACCCGGAGACATGATTGATGAAATCTTGTCTAGAGTCGGTCAGAATTCTTCGGCACAACTATTTACGGCAAAATCAGTTTGTAAGACATTCGAAGAACGTTCCAAGAATGTCTTGGTTTATAAGAGACTTTCGTTTGAAAGATGGGGGATATCACATTGGAAAACCCATAAGTTACGATGCATTTACTTTGACGCATATATTGCGGGGAACCCAAATGCTATTTTACGCAACGGGTTAAGAAATTATTTTGACTCAATGTATCTGAATATAGGACTTCATGATTTAGAAAAAGCGGCTAACATGCAACATAAAGAAGCATGCTATGCTTACGGGTTAGTAATGTTAGCTTCTCACCAAAGTGAGAAAAAGAACATCGGGCTACAACTATTAAACAAAACGTTCCCACAAGTGACGGAGTCGGTAATTGGGGTAAGAAATGAGGTTTTTAGGTTATTACGAGACTGTTGGTCATTACGTAACCCTCGTCCCTTTGACGATGTTACAACACACTGTCTTATCAACGGCCATAATGGTTATGTTCTACAAGACCAAGGATGGGAAGTAGTCCTAGTAAAACTAAAATGCATGACTTATTTCTGGACGTATGAATTACGTGTCTTTATTGCCTTTGCTGAACGACTTGTGTACTAGCTAGAATTATCTTCACAACTATCTTGTATCAAAGTTATTGTGTGCTATATTTCATGCTTTATGTAAAATAAGCGGTATTGTAAGTTTGTAAAATATTGTATAAAAGTTTGAACGCGAAATATTATTATAATCAGTTTTTCATATAGAATTGTAGTAGTTGAATTGTATATTAGCTACTAAGTATGAACTTAACGGGTAGGTACTACCCGAATTTAAACTTATAAAACACTAATATGAAGAAAAAGCTTTTATAAATGAGTTCATATTATGCTACGAAATACTATTAACTACTCTTAATATTCTGTATGATTAACTTGTTCCATTTGACTATTTTGAAGGAAATGGCACCGACTACTCGACACACCGTGAATATGAATGAAGAGGAATTCCGTACTTTTTTAGCTTCAAACATAGCCGCAGTACAGGCTGCGCTACAAACCAACAATAACCTTGGATCTAGCAGTACAGGAAATCGTGTAGGATGCACCTACAAAGAATTCACTGCCTGCAAACCTTTGGAATTTGATGGAACCGAAGGACCGATCGGATTGAAACGGTGGACCGAGAAGGTCGAATCGGTGTTTGCCATAAGTAAGTGTACTGAAGAGGACAAAGTAAAGTATGCTACGCATACCTTCACAGGTTCTGCGTTAACATGGTGGAATACCTATCTAGAGCAAGTGGGACAAGATGATGCGTACGCACTACCGTGGTCAGCATTCAAGCACTTGATGAACGAGAAGTACCGTCCCAGAACTGAGGTCAATAAGCTCAAGACAGAACTTAGAGGGTTACAAACCCAAGGATTTAATATTACCACGTACGAAAGACGATTCACAGAATTGTGCCTATTGTGTCCGGGAGCGTTCGAAGATGAGGAAGAGAAGATCGACGCGTTTGTGAAAGGAATACCTGAAAGAATCCAAGAAGATATAAGTTCACATGAGCCCGCCTCCATACAACAGGCATGTAGAATGGCTCACAAACTAGTGAACCAGATTGAGGAAAGAATTAAAGAACAGACGGCTGAAGAGGCCAATGTGAAGCAAGTCAAAAGAAAGTGGGAGGAAAACGGTGATAAGAATCACCAATACAACAACAACAACAACAACAACAATTACAACAATAATCGCAACCACTATCCCAACAATCGCAACATCAATCGCAACTACAACAAATGGCCCAAAAACAACAACAACAACAACAACAACAACAACAACAACAACAACAACAACAACAATAACAACAACAACAGCAACAGCAACTACAACAATCATCCCAACAACAATAACAACCGCAACAATAACAACAATCAGAAGCAGCTATGCCAAAGGTGTGAAAAGTATCACTCGGGGTTCTGCACCAAATTTTGCAACAAGTGTAAAAGAAATGGTCATAGCGCGGTGAAGTGTGAGGTCTACGGACCAGGGGTTAACAGAACGAAAGGAACAAATGGTGTCGGAACGAGTAATGGCGGAGTAAGTAGTGTTGGAGCAAGTTATGCCAATGTAGTTTGTTATAAATGTGGAAAACCGGGCCACATTATTAGAAATTGCCCGAACCAGGAGAACACGAATGGACAAGGCCGCGGAAGAGTTTTCAATATTAATGCGGCAGAGGCACAGGAAGACCCGGAGCTTGTTACGGGTACGTTTCTTATTGACAATAAATCTGCTTACGTTTTATTTGATTCGGGTGTGGATAGAAGCTATATGAGTAGAGATTTTTGTGCTAAATTAAGTTGTCCATTGACGCCGTTGGATAGTAAATTTTTACTCGAATTAGCAAATGGTAAATTAATTTCAGCAGATAATATATATCGGAATCGAGAAATTAACTGGTTAGCGAAACATTTAAGATTGACTTGATACCAGTAGAGTTAGGGAGTTTTGATGTGATAATCGGTATGGACTGGTTGAAAGAAGTGAAAGCAGAGATCGTTTGTTACAAAAATGCAATTCGCATTATACGAGAAAAAGGAAAACCCTTAATGGTGTACGGAGAAAAGGGCAACACGAAGCTACATCTTATTAGTAATTTGAAGGCACAAAAACTAATAAGAAAAGGTTGCTATGGTATTCTAGCACACGTCGAGAAAGTACAAACTGAAGAAAAGAGCATCAATGATGTTCCTATCGCAAAAGAATTTCTCGATGTATTTCCGAAAGAATTACCGGGATTACCCCCACATCGATCCGTTGAATTTCAAATAGATCTTGTACCAGGAGCTGCACCAATAGCTCGTGCTCCTTACAGACTCGCACCCAGCGAGATGAAAGAACTGCAAAGCCAACTGCAAGAACTATTAGAACGTGGTTTCATTCGACCAAGCACATCACCATGGGGAGCTCCTGTTTTGTTTGTCAATAAGAAGGATGGTACATTTAGGTTGTGTATTGACTACAGAGAGTTGAACAAACTTACCATCAAAAACCGTTATCCACTGCCAAGAATTGACGACTTATTTGATCAACTACAAGGCTCGTCGGTTTATTCGAAGATTGATTTACGTTCTGAATATCATCAAATGCGAGTAAAGGAGGATGATATTTCAAAAACTGCTTTTAGGACGCGTTATGGTCATTACGAGTTTATGGTTATGCCGTTTAGATTGACTAACGCACAAGCTGTGTTCATGGACCTTATGAACCGAGTGTGTGGGCCATATCTTGACAAGTTTGTCATTGTTTTCATCGATGACATACTTATTTACTCAAAGAATGATCAAGAGCACGAAGAACATTTGAGAAAAGTGCTAGAAGTATTGAGGAAAGAAAAACTGTACGCTAAGTTTTCAAAGTGTGCATTTTGGTTGGAAGAAGTTCAATTCCTCGATCACATAGTGAACAAAGAAGGTATTAAGGTGGATCCGGCAAAGATAGAAACTGTTGAAAAGTGGGAAACCCCGAAAACTCCGAAACACATACGCCAATTTTTAGGACTAGCTGGTTACTACAGAAGGTTCATCCAAGACTTTTCCAGAATAGCAAAACCCTTGACTGCATTAACGCATAAAGGGAAGAAATTTGAATGGAAGGATGAACAAGAGAAAGCGTTCCAGTTATTGAAGAAAAAGCTAACTACGGCACCTATATTGTCATTGCCTGAAGGGAATGATGATTTTGTGATTTATTGTGATGCATCAAAGCAAGGTCTCGGTTGTGTATTAATGCAACGAACGAAGGTGATTGCTTATGCGTCTAGACAATTGAAGATTCACGAACAAAATTATACGACGCATGATTTGGAATTAGGCGCGGTTGTTTTTGCATTAAAGACTTGGAGGCACTACTTATATGGGGTCAAAAGTATTATATATACCGGCCACAAAAGTCTTCAACACATATTTAATCAGAAACAACTGAATATGAGGCAGCGTAGGTGGATTGAATTGTTGAATGATTACGACTTTGAGATTCGTTACCACCCGGGGAAGGCAAATGTGGTAGCCGACGCCTTGAGCAGAAAGGACAGAGAACCCATTCGAGTAAAATCTATGAATATAATGATTCACACTAACCTTACTACTCAAATAAAGGAGGTGCAACAAGGAGTTTTAAAAGAGGGAAATTTAAAGGATGAAATACCCAAAGGATCGGAGAAGCATCTTAATATTCGGGAAGACGGAACCCGGTATAGGGCTGAAAGAATTTGGGTACCAAAATTTGGAGATATGAGAGAAATGGTACTTAGAGAAGCTCATAAAACCAGATACTCAATACATCCTCGAACGGGGAAGATGTACAAGGATCTTAAAAAACATTTTTGGTGGCCAGGTATGAAAGCCGATATTGCTAAATATGTAGGAGAATGTTTGACGTGTTCTAAGGTCAAAGCTGAACATCAGAAACCATCAGGTCTACTACAACAATCTGAAATCCCGGAATGGAAATGGGAAAACATTACCATGGATTTCATTACTAAATTGCCAAGGACTGCAAGTGGTTATGATACTATTTGGGTAATAGTTGATCGTCTCACCAAGTCAGCACACTTCCTGCCAATAAGAGAAGATGATAAGATGGAGAAGTTAGCACGACTGTATTTGAAGGAAGTCATCTCCAGACATGGAATACCAATCTCTATTATCTCTGATAGGGATGGCATATTTATTTCAAGATTCTGGCAGACATTACAGCAAGCATTGGGAACTCGTCTGGACATGAGTACTGCCTATCATCCACAAACTGATGGGCAGAGTGAAAGGACGATACAAACACTTGAAGTCATGCTACGAGCTTGTGTTATTGATTTCGGAAACAGTTGGGATCGACATCTACCGTTAGCAGAATTTTCCTACAACAACAGCTACCATTCAAGCATTGAGATGGCACCGTTTGAAGCACTTTATGGTAGAAAGTGCAGGTCTCCGATTTGTTGGAGTGAAGTGGGGGATAGACAGATTACGGGTCCGGAGATAATACAAGAAACTACCGAGAAAATCATCCAAATTCAACAAAGATTGAAAACCGCCCAGAGTCGACAAAAGAGCTACGCGGACAGTAAAAGAAAAGATATAGAGTTTGAAATTGGAGAAATGGTCATGCTTAAGGTTTCACCTTGGAAAGGCGTTGTTCGATTTGGTAAACGAGGGAAACTAAATCCAAGGTACATTGGACCATTCAAGATTATAGATCGTGTCGGACCAGTAGCTTACCATCTGGAGCTACCTCAACAACTCGCGGCTGTACATAACACTTTCCACGTCTCAAATTTGAAGAAATGTTTTGCTAAAGAAGATCTCACTATTCCGTTGGACGAAATCCAAATCAATGAAAAACTTCAATTCATTGAAGAACCCGTCGAAATAATGGATCGTGAGGTTAAGAGACTTAAACAAAACAAGATACCGATTGTTAAGGTTCGATGGAATGCTCGTAGAGGACCCGAGTTCATCTGGGAGCGTGAAGATCAGATGAAGAAGAAATACCCGCATTTATTTCCAGAAGATACGTCAACACCTCCAACTGCTTAAAATTTCGGGACGAAATTTATTTAACGGGTAGGTACTGTAGTGACCCGAACTTTTCCATGTTTATATATATATTAAATGAAATTGTTATTTACATGATTAAGTGTTTCCAACATGTTAAGCAATCAAACTTGTTAAGACTTGATTAATTGAAATAGGTTTCATATAGACAATTGACCACCCAAGTTGACCGGTGATTCACGAACGTTAAAACTTGTAAAAACTATACGATGACATATATATGGTTATATATATAGTTAACATGATTTTATTATAAGTATGTATCTCATTAGGTATTTTAACAATGAGTTATATACATAAAAATGAGACTATTAATTTAAGAAACTCGAAAACGATATATATAACGATTATCGTTATAACGTCTTACTAGGTACATATGAATCATATTAAGATATTGATACACTTGGTTAATTATGTTAAATGATAAGTAAATATATTATTAAGTGTATTAACAATGAAATACATATGTAAAAATAAGACTACTAACTTAATGATTTCGAAACGAGACATATATGTAACGATTATCGTTGTAACGACATTTAACTGTATATATATCATACTAAGATATATTATATATCATAATATCATGATAATATAACAATTTAACATCTCATTTGTTATAATAAACAATGGGTTAACAACATTCAACAAGATCGTTAACCTAAAGGTTTCAAAACAACATTTACATGTAACGACTAACGATGACTTAACGACTCAGTTAAAATGTATATACATGTAGTGTTTTAATATGTATTCATACACTTTTGAAAGACTTCAAGACACTTATCAAAATACTTCTACTTAACCAAAATGCTTATAATTACATCCTCGTTCAGTTTCATCAACAATTCTACTCGTATGCACCCGTATTCGTACTCGTACAATACACAGCTTTTAGATGTATGTACTATTGGTATATACACTCCAATGATCAGCTCTTAGCAGCCCATGTGAGTCACCTAACACATGTGGGAACCATCATTTGGCAACTAGCATGAAATATCTCATAAAATTACAAAAATATGAGTAATCATTCATGACTTATTTACATGAAAACAAAATTACATATCCTTTATATCTAATCCATACACCAACGTCCAAAAACACCTACAAACACTTTAATTCTTCAATTTTATTCATCTAATTGATCTCTCTTAAGTTCTATCTTCAAGTTCTAAGTGTTCTTCATAAATTCCAAAAGTTCTAGTTTCATAAAATCAAGAATACTTCCAAGATTGCAAGTTTACTTCCAAGTTTTCTAAATCCATTCCTAGTAATCATCCAAGATCAAGAAACCTTTGTTACATACAGTAGGTTATATTTCTAATACAAGGTAATAATCATATTCAAACTTTAATTCAATTTCTATAACTATAACAATCTTATTTCGAGTGGAAATCTTACTTGAAATTGTTTTCGTGTCATGATTCTGCTTCAAGAACTTTCAAGCCATCCAAGGATCCTTTGAAGCTAGATCTATTTTTCTCATTTCCAGTAGGTTTATCCAAGGAACTTTAGGAAGTAATGATGTTCATAACATCATTCGATTCATACATATAAAGCTATCTTATTCAAAGGTTTAAACTTGTAATCACTAGAACATAGTTTAGTTAATTCTAAACTTGTTCGCAAATAAAAGTTAATCCTTCTAACTTGACTTTTAAAATCAACTAAACACATGTTCTATATCTATATGATATGCTAACTTAATGATTTAAAACCTGGAAACACGAAAAACACCGTAAAATCGGATTTACGCCGTCGTAGTAACACCGCGGGCTGTTTTGGGTTAGTTAATTAAAAACTATGATAAACTTTGATTTAAAAGTTGTTATTCTGGGAAAATGATTTTTATTATGAAGATGAAACCATATCCAAAAATTATGGTTAAACTCAAAGTGGAAGTATGTTTTCTAAAATGGTCATCTAGACGTCGTTCTTTCGACTGAAATGACTACCTTTACAAAAACGACTTGTAACTTATTTTTCCGACTATAAACCTATACATTTTCTGTTTAGATTCATAAAATAAAGTTTAATATGAAACCATAGCAATTTTATTCACTCAAAACGGATTTAAAATGAAGAAGTTATGGGTAAAACAAGATTGGATAACTTTTCTCATTTTAGCTACGTGAAATTTGGTAACAAATCTATTCCAACCATAACTTAATCAACTTGTATTGTATATTATTTAATCTTGAGATACCATAGACACGTATACAATGTTTCGACCTATCATATCGACACATCTATATATATTTCGGAACAACCATAGACACTCTATATGTGAATGTTGGAGTTAGCTATACAGGGTTGAGGTTGATTCCAAAATATATATAGTTTGAGTTGTGATCAATACTGAGATACGTATTGAAATGTCCCGTTCTTATTGATTAAAAACGTTCCATATTAATTGATTTCGATGCGAGGTTTTGACCTCTATATGAGACGTTTTTCAAAGACTGCATTCATTTTAAAACAAACCATAACCTTTATTTCATCAATAAAGGTTTAAAAATCTTTACGTAGATTATCAAATAATAATAATCTAAAATATCCTGTTTACACACGACCATTACATAATGGTTTACAATACAAATATGTTACAATAAAATAAGTTTCTTGAATGCAGTTTTTACACAATATCATACAAGCATGGACTCCAAATCTCATCCTTATTTAAGTATGCGACAGCGGAAGCTCTTAATAATCACCTGAGAATAAACGTGCTTAAAACGTCAACAAAAATGTTGGTGAGTTATAGGTTTAACCTATATATATCAAATCATAATAATAGACCACAAGATTTCATATTTCAATACACATCCCATACATAGAGATAAAAATCATTCATATGGTGAACACCTGGTAACCGACATTAACAAGATGCATATATAAGAATATCCCCATCATTCCGGGACACCCTTCGGATATGATATAAATTTCGAAGTACTAAAGCATCCGGTACTTTGGATGGGGTTTGTTAGGCCCAATAGATATATCTTTAGGATTCGCGTCAATTAGGGTGTCTGTTCCCTAATTCTTAGATTACCAGACTTAATAAAAAGGGGCATATTCGATTTCGATAATTCAACCATAGAATGTAGTTTCACGTACTTGTGTCTATTTTGTAAATCATTTATAAAACCTGCATGTATTCTCATCCCAAAAATATTAGATTTTAAAAGTGGGACTATAACTCACTTTCACAGATTTTTACTTCGTCGAGAAGTAAGACTTGGCCACTGGTTGATTCACGAACCTATAACAATATATACATATATATCAAAGTATGTTCAAAATATATTTACAACACTTTTAATATATTTTGATGTTTTAAGTTTATTAAGTCAGCTGTCCTCGTTAGTAACTTACAACTAGTTGTCCACAGTTAGATGTACATAAATAAATCGATAAATATTATCTTAAATCAATCCACGACCCAGTGTATACGTATCTCAGTATTGATCACAACTCAAACTATATATATTTTGGAATCAACCTCAACCCTGTATAGCTAACTCCAACATTCACATATAGAGTGTCTATGGTTGTTCCGAAATATATATAGATGTGTCGACATGATAGGTCGAAACATTGTATACGTGTCTATGGTATCTCAAGATTACATAATATACAATACAAGTTGATTAAGTTATGGTTGGAATAGATTTGTTACCAATTTTCATGTAGCTAAAATGAGAAAAATTATCCAATCTTGTTTTACCCATAACTTCTTCATTTTAAATCCGTTTTGAGTGAATCAAATTGCTATGGTTTCATATTGAACTCTATTTTATGAATCTAAACAGAAAAAGTATAGGTTTATAGTAGGAAAAATAAGTTACAAGTCATTTTTGTAAAGGTAGTCATTTCAGTCGAAAGAACGACGTCTAGATGACCATTTTAGAAAACATACTTCCACTTTGAGTTTAACCATAATTTTTGGATATAGTTTCATGTTCATAATAAAAATCATTTTCTCAGAATAACAACTTTTAAATCAAAGTTTATCATAGTTTTTAATTAACTAACCCAAAACAGCCCGCGGTGTTACTACGACGGCGTAAATCCAGTTTTACGGTGTTTTTCGTGTTTCCAGGTTTTAAATCATTAAGTTAGCATATCATATAGATATAGAACATGTGTTTAGTTGATTTTAAAAGTCAAGTTAGAAGGATTAACTTTTGTTTGCGAACAAGTTTAGAATTAACTAAACTATGTTCTAGTGATTACAAGTTTAAACCTTCGAATAAGATAGCTTTATATGTATGAATCGAATGATGTTATGAACATCATTACTACCTTAAGTTCCTTGGATAAACCTACTGGAAAAGGGAAAAATGGATCTAGCTTCAACGGATCCTTGGATGGCTCGAAGTTCTTGAAGCAGAATCATGACACGAAAACAAGTTCAAGTAAGATCATCACTTGAAATAAGATTGTTATAGTTATAGAAATTGAACCAAAGTTTGATTATGATTATTACCTTGTATTAGAATGATAACCTACTGTAAGAAACAAAGATTTCTTGAGGTTGGATGATCACCTTACAAGATTGAAAGTGAGCTAGCAAACTTGAAAGTATTCTTGATTTTATGTAACTAGAACTTGTAGAATATATGAAGAACACTTAGAACTTGAAGATAGAACTTGAGAGAGATCAATTAGATGAGGAAAATTGAAGAATGAAAGTGTTTGTAGGTGTTTTTGGTCGTTGGTGTATGGATTAGATATAAAGGATATGTAATTTTGTTTTCATGTAAATAAGTCATGAATGATTACTCATATTTTTGTAATTTTATGAGATATTTCATTCTAGTTGCCAAATGATAGTTCCCACATGTGTTAGGTGACTCACATGGGCTGCTAAGAGCTGATCATTGGAGTGTATATACCAATAGTACATACATCTAAAAGCTGTGTATTGTACGAGTACGAATACGGGTGCATACGAGTAGAATTGTTGATGAAACTGAACGAGGATGTAATTGTAAGCATTTTTGTTAAGTAGAAGTATTTTGATAAGTGTATTGAAGTCTTTCAAAAGTGTATAAATACATATTAAAACACTACATGTATATACATTTTAACTGAGTCGTTAAGTCATCGTTAGTCGTTACATGTAAGTGTTGTTTTGAAACCTTTAGGTTAACGATCTTGTTAAATGTTGTTAACCCAATGTTTATAATATCAAATGAGATTTTAAATTATTATATTATCATGATATTATCATGTATGAATATCTCTTAATATGATATATATACATTAAATGTCTTTACAACGATAATCGTTACATATATGTCTCGTTTAAAAATCATTAAGTTAGTAGTCTAATTTTTACATATGTAGTTCATTGTTAATATACTTAATGATATGTTTACTTATCATAGTATCTTGTTAACTGTATATATATATATCCATATATATGTCATCATATAGTTTTTACAAGTTTTAACGTTCGTGAATCACCGGTCAACTTGGGTGGTCAATTGTCTATATGAAACATATTTCAATTAATCAAGTCTTAACAAGTTTGATTGCTTAACATGTTGGAAACATTTAATCATGTAAATATCAATCTCAATTAATATATATAAACATGGAAAAGTTCGGGTCACTACAGTACCTACCCGTTAAATAAATTTTGTCCCGAAATTTTAAGCTGTTGAAGGTGTTGACGAATCTTCTGGAAATAGATGCGGGTATTTCTTCTTCATCTGATCTTCACGCTCCCAGGTGAACTCGGGTCCTCTACGAGCATTCCATCGAACCTTAACAATTGGTATCTTGTTTTGCTTAAGTCTTTTAACCTCACAATCCATTATTTCGACTGGTTCTTCGATGAATTGGAGTTTTTCGTTGATTTGGATTTCATCTAACGGAATAGTGAGATCTTCTTTAGCAAAACATTTCTTCAAATTCGAGACGTGGAAAGTGTTATGTACAGCCGCGAGTTGTTGAGGTAACTCAAGTCGGTAAGCTACTGGTCCGACACGATCAATAATCTTGAATGGTCCAATATACCTTGGATTTAGTTTCCCTCGTTTACCAAATCGAACAACGCCTTTCCAAGGTGCAACTTTAAGCATGACCATCTCTCCAATTTCAAATTCTATATCTTTTCTTTTAATGTCAGCATAGCTCTTTTGTCGACTTTGGGCGGTTTTCAACCGTTGTTGAATTTGGATGATCTTCTCGGTAGTTTCTTGTATAATCTCCGGACCCGTAATCTGTCTATCCCCCACTTCACTCCAACAAATCGGAGACCTGCACTTTCTACCATAAAGTGCTTCAAACGGCGCCATCTCAATGCTTGAATGGTAGCTGTTATTGTAGGAAAATTCTGCTAACGGTAGATGTCGATCCCAACTGTTTCCGAAATCAATAACACATGCTCGTAGCATGTCTTCAAGCGTTTGTATCGTCCTTTCGCTCTGCCCATCAGTTTGTGGATGATAGGCAGTACTCATGTCTAGACGAGTTCCTAATGCTTGCTGTAATGTCTGCCAGAATCTTGAAATAAATCTGCCATCCCTATCAGAGATATTAGAGATTGGTATTCCATGTCTGGAGACGACTTCCTTCAAATACAGTCGTACTAACTTCTCCATCTTGTCATCTTCTCTTATTGGCAGGAAGTGTGCTGATTTGGTGAGACGATCAACTATTACCCAAATAGTATCAAAACCACTTGCAGTCCTTGGCAATTTAGTGATGAAATCCATGGTAATGTTTTCCCATTTCCATTTTGGGATTTCGGGTTGTTGAAGTAGACCTGATGGTTTCTGATGCTCAGCTTTGACCTTAGAACACGTCAAACATTCTCCTACGTATTTAGCAACATCGGCTTTCATACCCGGCCACCAAAAATGTTTCTTGAGATCCTTGTACATCTTCCCCGTTCCAGGATGTATTGAGTATCTGGTTTTATGAGATTCTCTAAGTACCATTTCTCTCATATCTCCAAATTTTGGTACCCAAATCCTTTCAGCCCTATACCGGGTTCCGTCTTCCCGAATATTAAGATGCTGCTCCGATCCTTTGGGTATTTCATCCTTTAAATTTCCTTCTTTTAAAACTCCTTGTTGCGCCTCCTTTATTTGAGTAGTAAGGTTATTATGAATCATTATATTCATAGATTTTACTCGAATGGGTTCTCTGTCCTTCCTGCTCAAGGCATCGGCTACCACATTTGCCTTCCCCGGGTGGTAACGAATCTCAAAGTCGTAATCATTCAACAATTCAATCCACCTATGCTACCTCATATTCAGTTGTTTCTGATTAAATATGTGTTGAAGACTTTTGTGGTCGGTATATATAATACTTTTGACCCCATATAAGTAGTGCCTCTAAGTCTTTAATGCAAAAACAACCGCGCCTAATTCCAAATCATGCGTCGTATAATTTTGCTCATGAATCTTCAATTGTCTAGACGCATAAGCAATCACCTTCATTCGTTGCATTAATACACAACCGAGACCTTGCTTTGATGCGTCACAATAAATCACAAAATCATCATTCCCTTCAGGCAATGACAATATAGGTGCCGTAGTTAGCTTTTTCTTCAATAACTGAAACGCTTTCTCTTGTTCATCATTCCATTCAAATTTCTTCCCTTTATGCGTTAATGCAGTCAAGGGTTTTGCTATTCTGGAAAAGTCTTGGATGAACCTTCTGTAGTAACCAGCTAGTCCTAAAAAATGGCGTATGTGTTTCGGAGTTTTCGGGGTTTCCCACTTTTCAACAATTTCTATCTTTGCCGGATCCACCTTAATACCTTCTTTGTTCACTATGTGACCGAGGAATTGAACTTCTTCCAACCAAAATGTACACTTTGAAAACTTAGCGTACAATTCTTCCTTCCTCAATACTTCTAACACCTTTCTCAAATGTTCACCGTGTTCTTGGTCATTCTTTGAGTAAATAAGTATGTCATCAATGAAAACAATGACAAACTTGTCAAGGTATGGTCCACACACTCAGTTCATAAGGTCCATGAACACAGCTGGTGCATTAGTTAAACCAAACGGCATGACCATAAACTCATAATGACCGTAACATGTTCTGAAAGCAGTCTTTGGAATATCATCTTCTTTCACCCGCATTTGATGATACCCGGAACGTAAGTCAATCTTTGAATAAACAGACGAGCCTTGTAGTTGATCAAATAAGTCGTCGATTCTTGGTAGTGGGTAACGGTTCTTGATGGTAAGTTTGTTCAACTCTCGGTAGTCGATACACAACCTGAATGTACCATCTTTCTTCTTGACAAACAAAACAGGAGCTCCCCACGGTGATGTGCTTGGTCGAATGAAACCACGCTCTAAAAGTTCTTGTAATTGGCTTTGCAGTTCTTTCATCTCGCTGGGTGTGAGTCTGTAAGGAGCGCGAGCTATTGGTGCAGCTCCTGGTACAAGATCTATTTGAAATTCAACGGATCGATGTGGGGGTAATCCCGGTAATTCTTTCGAAAATACATCGGGAAATTCTTTTGCGACGGGAACATCATTGATGCTCTTTTCTTCAGTTTGTACTTTCTCGACGTGTGTTAGAACAGCATAGCAACCTTTTCTTATTAGTTTTTGTGCCTTCAAATTACTAATAAGATGTAGCTTCGTGTTGCCCTTTTCTCCGTACACCATTAAGGGTTTTCCTTTTTCTCGTATAATGCGAATTGCATTTTTGTAACAAACGATCTCTGCTTTCACTTCTTTCAACCAGTCCATACCGATTATCACATCAAAACTCCCTAACTCTACTGGTAAAATCAATCTTAAATGTTTCGCTAACCAGTTTAATTTCTCGATTCCGACATATATTATCTGCAGAAATTAATTTACCATTTGCTAATTCGAGTAAAAATTTACTATCCAAAGGTGTCAATGGACAACTTAATTTAGCACAAAAATCTCTACTCATGTAGCTTCTATCCGCACCCGAATCAAATAAAACGTAAGCAGATTTATTGTCAATAAGAAACGTACCCGTAACAAGCTCCGGGTCTTCCTGTGCCTCTGCTGCATTAATATTGAAAACTCTTCCGCGGCCTTGTCCATTCGTGTTCTCCTGGTTCGGGCAATTTCTAATAATGTGGCCCGGTTTTCCACATTTATAACAAACTACATTGGCATAACTTGCTCCGACACTACTTGCTCCGCCATTACTCGTTCCGACACCATTTGTTCCTTTCGTTCTATTAACCCCTGGTCCGTAGACCTCACACTTCGCCGCACTATGACCATTTCTTTTACACTTGTTGCAAAATTTGGTGCAGAACCCCGAGTGATACTTTTCACACCTTTGGCATAGCTGCTTCTGATTGTTGTTGTTATTGGGGTTATTATTGTTGTTGGGATGATTGTTGTTGTTGTTGTTGTTGTTGTTGTTGTTGTTGGGCCGTTTGTTGTAGTTGCGATTGATGTTGCGATTGTTGGGATAATTGTTGCGATTATTGTTGTAATTTTGGTGTTGTTGTTGTATTGGTGATTCTTATCACCGTTTTCCTCCCACTTTCTTTTGTCTTGCTTCACATTGGCCTCTTCAGCAGTCTGTTTTTTAATTCTTTCTTCAATCTGGTTCACTAGTTTGTGAGCCATTCTACATGCCTGTTGTATGGAGGCGGGCTCGTGTGAACTTATATCTTCTTGGATTCTTTCCGGTAATCCTTTCACAAACGCGTCGATCTTCTCTTCCTCATCTTCAAATGCTCCCGGACACAATAGGTACAATTCTGTGAATCGTCTTTCGTACGTGGTAATATCAAATCCTTGGGTTCGTAACCCTCTAAGTTCTGTCTTGAGCTTATTGACCTCGGTTCTGGGACGGTACTTCTCATTCATCAAGTGCTTGAATGCTGACCACGGTAGTGCGTACGCATCGTCTTGTCCCACTTGCTCTAGATAGGTATTCCACCATGTTAACGCAGAACCTGTGAAGGTATGCGTAGTGTACTTCACTTTGTCCTCTTCAGTACACTTACTTATGGCAAACACCGATTCGACCTTCTCGGTCCACCGTTTCAATCCGATCGGTCCTTCGGTTCCATCAAATTCCAAAGGTTTGCAGGCAGTGAATTCTTTGTAGGTGCATCCTACACGATTTCCTGTACTGCTAGATCCAAGGTTATTGTTGGTATGTAGCGCATCCTGTACTGCGGCTATGTTTGAAGCTAGAAAAGTACGGAATTCCTCTTCATTCATATTCACGGTGTGTCGAGTAGTCGGTGCCATTTCCATCAAAATAGTCAAATGGAACAAGTTAATCATACAGAATATTAAGAGTAGTTAATAGTATTTCGTAGCATAATATGAACTCATTTATAAAAGCTTTTTCTTCATATTAGCGTTTTATAAGTTTAAATTCGGGTAGTACCTGCCCGTTAAGTTCATACTTAGTAGCTAATATACAATTCAACTACTACAATTCTATATGAAAAACTGATTATAATAATATTTCGCGTTCAAATTTTACACAATATTTTACAAACTTACAATACCGCTTATTTTACATATAGCATGAAATATAGCACACAATAAATTTGATACAAGATGGTTGTGAAGATAATTCTAGCTAGCACACAAGTCGTTCAGCAAAGACAATAAAGACACGTAATTCATACGTCCAGAAACAAGTCATGCATTCTGGTTTTACTAGGATTACTTCCCATCCTTGGTCTTGTGGAACATAACCGTTATGGCCGTTGATAAGACAGCGTGTTGTAACGTCGTCAAAGGGACGAGGGTTACGTAATGTCCAACAGTCCCGTAACAATCTAAAAACCTCATTTCTTACCCCAATTACCGACTCTGTCACTTGTGGGAACGTTTTGTTTAATAGTTGTAGCCCGATGTTCTTGTTCTCACTTTGGTGAGAAGCGAACATTACTAATCCGTAAGCATAACATGCTTCTTTATGTTGCATGTTAGCCGCTTTTTCTAAATCACGAAGTCCAATATTCGGATATATTGAGTCAAAATAATTTCTTAACCCATTGCGTAAAATAGCATTTGGGTTCCCCGCAATATATGTGTCAAAGTAAACACATCGTAACTTATGGATTTCCCAATGTGATATCCCCCATCTTTTGAACAAAAGCCTTTTATAAACCAAGGCATTCTTGGAATGTTCTTCGAATGTCTTACAAACTGATCTCGCCTTAAATAGTTGTGCCGAAGAATTCTGACCGACTCTAGACAAGATTTCATCAATCATGTCTCCGGGTAGGTCTCTTAAAATATTGGGTTGTCTATCCATTTTGTGTTTTTATACTGTAAAATAGGCAAGAGTTAAATTCATAAAAAAAATACTTATTAATACAAGCAATTTTTACATATATCATAAAGCATAAGCACACTATATTACATATATTACACCACACGATTACAACTATCTTATTCCGACTCGCTTGTTTCTTCTTCTTCTGTTTTGATCCGTTTTGCCAAGTTTCTAGGGATATATGATGTTCCCCTAATACGAGCCGTCATTTTCCACATTGGTTTAGAAAAACCTGGTGGTTTAGAGGTTCCCGGGTCATTGTTACAACTTAAGGACTTCGGGGGTTGACGATACATATAAAGTTCATCGGGGTTGGAATTAGATTTCTCTATTTTTATGCCCTTTCCCTTATTATTTTCTTTTGCCTTTTTAAATTCAGTTGGGGTAATTTCTATAACATCATCGGAATTCTCTTCGGAATCTGATTCATCGGAGAATTGGTAATCCTCCCAATATTTTGCTTCCTTGGCGGAAACACCATTGACCATAATTAACCTTGGTCGGTTGGTTGAGGATTTTCTTTTACTTAACCGTTTTATTATTTCCCCCACCGGTTCTATTTCTTCATCCGGTTCCGTTTCTTCTTCCGGTTCCGACTCTTCTTCTGGTTCCTCTTCGGGAACTTGTGAATCAGTCCACGAATCATTCCAATTTACATTTGACTCTTCATTATTATTAGGTGAGTCAATGGGACTTGTTCTAGAGGTAGACATCTATCACATTATATCAAACGCGTTAAGAGATTAATATATCACATAATATTCACATGTTAAAAATATATAGTTTCCAACAAAATTTGTTAAGCAATCATTTTTCAAGTAAACACGGTCGAAGTCCAGACTCACTAATGCATCCTAACAAACTCGATAAGACACACTAATGCAAAATTCTGGTTCTCTAAGACCAACGCTCTGATACCAACTGAAATGTCCCGTTCTTATTGATTAAAAACGTTTCATATTAATTGATTTCGATGCGAGGTTTTGACCTCGATATGAGACGTTTTTCAAAGACTGCATTCATTTTAAAACAAACCATAACCTTTATTTCATCAATAAAGGTTTAAAAAGCTTTACGTAGATTATCAAATAATGATAATCTAAAATATCCTGTTTACACACGACCATTACATAATGGTTTACAATACAAATATGTTACAACAAAATAAGTTTCTTGAATGCAGTTTTTACACAATATCATACAAGCATGGACTCCAAATCTCATCCTTATTTAAGTATGCGACAGCGGAAGCTCTTAATAATCACCTGAGAATAAACATGCTTAAAACGTCAACAAAAATGTTGGTGAGTTATAGGTTTAACCTATATATATCAAATCATAATAATAGACCACAAGATTTCATATTTCAATACACATCCCATACATAGAGATAAAAATCATTCATATGGTGAACACCTGGTAACCGACATTAACAAGATGCATATATAAGAATATCCCCATCATTCCGGGACACCCTTCGGATATGATATAAATTTTGAAGTACTAAAGCATCCGGTACTTTGGATGGGGTTTGTTAGGCCCAATAGATCTATCTTTAGGATTCGCGTCAATTAGGGTGTCTGTTCCCTAATTGTTAGATTACCAGACTTAATAAAAAGGGACATATTCGATTTGATAATTCAACCATAGAATGTAGTTTCACGTACTTGTGTCTATTTTGTAAATCATTTATAAAACCTGCATGTATTCTCATCCCAAAAATATTAGATTTTAAAAGTGGGACTATAACTCACTTTCACAGATTTTTACTTCGTCGGGAAGTAAGACTTGGCCACTGGTTGATTCACGAACCTATAACAATATATACATATATATCAAAGTATGTTCAAAATATATTTACAACACTTTTAATATATTTTGATGTTTTAAGTTTATTAAGTCAGTTGTCCTCGTTAGTAACTTAAAACTAGTTGTCCACAGTTAGATGTACATAAATAAATAGATAAATATTATCTTGAATCAATCCACGACCCAGTGTATACGTATCTCAGTATTGATCACAGCTCAAACTATATATATTTTGGAATCAACCTCAACCCTGTATAGCTAACTCCAACATTCACATATAGAGTGTCTATGGTTGTTCCGAAATATATATAGATGTGTCGACATGATAGGTCGAAACATTGTATACGTGTCTATGGTATCTCAATATTACATAATATACAATACAAGTTGATTAAGTTATGGTTGGAATAGATTTGTTACCAATTTTCACGTAGCTAAAATGAGAAAAATTATCCAATCTTGTTTTACCCATAACTTCTTCATTTTAAATCCGTTTTGAGTGAATCAAATTGCTATGGTTTAATATTGAACTCTATTTTATGAATCTAAATAGAAAAAGTATAGGTTTATAGTCAGAAAAATAAGTTACAAGTCATTTTTGTAAAGGTAGTCATTTCAGTCGAAAGAACGACGTCTAGATGACCATTTTAGAAAACATACTTCCACTTTGAGTTTAACCATAATTTTTGGATATGGTTTCATGTTCATAATAAAAATCATTTTTCTCAGAATAACAACTTTTAAATCAAAGTTTTTCATAGTTTTTAATTAACTAACCCAAAACAGCCCGCGGTGTTACTACGACGGCGTAAATCCGGTTTTACGGTGTTTTTCGTGTTTCCAGGTTTTAAATCATTAAGTTAGCATATCATATAGATATAGAACATGTGTTTAGTTGATTTTAAAAGTCAAGTTAGAAGGATTAACTTTTGTTTGCGAACAAGTTTAGAATTAACTAAACTATGTTCTAGTGATTACAAGTTTAAACCTTCGAATAAGATAGCTTTATATGTATGAATCAAATGATGTTATGAACATAATTACTACCTTAAGTTCCTTGGATAAACCTACTGGAAAATAGAAAAATGGATCTAGCTTCAACGGATCCTTGGTTGGCTCGAAGTTCTTGAAGCAGAATCATGACACGAAAACAAGTTCAAGTAAGATCATCACTTGAAATAAGATTGTTATAGTTATAGAAATTGAACCAAAGTTTGAATATGATTATTACCTTGTATTAGAATGATAACCTACTGTAAGAAACAAAGATTTCTTGAGGTTGGATGATCACCTTACAAGATTGGAAGTGAGCTAGCAAACTTGAAAGTATTCTTGATTTTATGTAACTAGAACTTGTAGAATATATGAAGAACACTTAGAACTTGAAGATAGAATTTGAGAGAGATCAATTAGATGAAGAAAATTGAAGAATGAAAGTGTTTGTAGGTGTTTTTGGTCGTTGGTGTATGGATTAGATATAAAGGATATGTAATTTTGTTTTCATGTAAATAAGTGATGAATGATTACTCATATTTTTGTAATTTTATGAGATATTTCATGCTAGTTGCCAAATGATGGTTCCCACATGTGTTAGGTGACTCACATGGGCTGCTAAGAGCTGATCATTGGAGTGTATATACCAATAGTATATACATCTAAAAGCTATGTATTGTACGAGTACGAATACGGGTGCATACGAGTAGAATTGTTGATGAAACTGAACGAGGATGTAATTGTAAGCATTTTTGTTAAGTAGAAGTATTTTGATAAGTGTATTGAAGTCTTTCAAAAGTGTATAAATACATATTAAAACACTACATGTATATACATTTTAACTGAGTCGTTAAGTCATCGTTAGTCGTTACATGTAAGTGTTGTTTTGAAACCTTTAGGTTAACGATCTTGTTAAATGTTGTTAACCCAATGTTTATAATATCAAATGAGATTTTAAATTATTATATTATCATGATATTATCATGTATGAATATCTCTTAATATGATATATATACATTAAATGTCTTTACAACGATAATCGTTACATATATGTCTCGTTTAAAAATCATTAAGTTAGTAGTCTTGTTTTTACATATGTAGTTCATTGTTAATATACTTAATGATATGTTTACTTATCATAGTATATCATGTTAACTGTATATATATATATCTATATATATGTCATCATATAGTTTTTACAAGTTTTAACGTTCGTGAATCACCGGTCAACTTGGGTGGTCAATTGTCTATATGAAACATATTTCAATTAATCAAGTCTTAACAAGTTTGATTGCTTAACATGTTGGAAACATTTAATCATGTAAATATCAATCTCAATTAATATATATAAACATGGAAAAGTTCAGGTCACTACACGTATACACTGGGTCGTGGATTGATTCAAGATAATATTTATCGATTTATTTCTGTACATCTAACTGTGGACAACTAGTTGTAGGTTACTAACGAGGACAACTGACTTAATAAACTTAAAACATCAAAATATATTAAAAGTGTTGTAAATATATTTTGAAGATACTTTGATATATATGTATATATTGTTATAGATTCGTGAATCAACCAGTGGCCAAGTCTTACTTCCCGACGAAGTAAAAATCCGTGAAAGTGAGTTATAGTCCCACTTTTAAAATCTAATATTTTTGGGATGAGAATACATGCAGGTTTTATAAATGATTTACAAAATAGACACAAGTACGTGAAACTACATTCTATGGTTGAATTATCGAAATCGAATACGCCCCTTTTTATTAAGTCTAGTAATCTAAGAATTAGGGAACAGACACCCTAATTGACGCGAATCCTAAAGATAGATCTATTGGGCCTAACAAACCCCATCCAAAGTACCGCATGCTTTAGTACTTCGAAATTTATATCATATCCGAAGGGTGTCCCGGAATGATGGGGATATTCTTATATATGCATCTTGTTAATGTCGGTTACCAGGTGTTCACCATATGAATGATTTTTATCTCTATGTATGGGATGTATATTGTAATATGAAATCTTGTGGTCTATTGTTACGATTTGATATATATAGGTTAAACCTATAACTCACCAACATTTTTGTTGACGTTTTAAGCATGTTTACTCTCAGGTGATTATTAAGAGCTTCCGCTGTCGCATACTTAAATAAGGACAAGATTTGGAGTCCATGCTTGTATGATATTGTGTAAAAACTGCATTCAAGAAACTTATTTCGTTGTAACATATTTGTATTGTAAACCATTATGTAATAGTCGTGTGTAAACAGGATATTTTAGATTATCATTATTTGATAATCTACGTAAAGCTTTTTAAACCTTTATTGATGAAATAAAGGTTACGGTTTGTTTTAAAATGAATGCAGTCTTTGAAAAACGTCTCATATAGAGGTCAAAACCTCGCAACGAAATCAATTAATATGGAACGTTTTTAATCAATAAGAACGGGACATGTCAAGTGTGATTTAATTTCAAGTTCTATATTGCTTGAGGACAAGCAACGCTCAAGTGTGGGGATATTTGATATTGCTCCAAATGAACATATATTTAGTCGAAATATCATCCCAATATGTAAAGTTTTTAGTTGTAATTATTCTATTTTTTAGTTGTAATTGTTTAAAAAAATAAATGTGAAGACGAAGCACGAAGATTAAAGATTTGAAGAAAAAGTGCCACTAAAACTGGAAAAGGGTCCTTAAAGCCATAGTGCACTCAAAAGCATCCTAAAAAGTGAGTTTAAAGACTTGCGCGGATTTTGGGAGTTAAGAAAAATAATTTTTTTTTTGCAAATTACAAATTGTAAAATGCAAAGTACAAGATATCTACGCGTACGAAAAGGCATTCAAAAATCCGGAACCAGGACATAAACCGAGAAGAAACGTACGACTCAACGGACCTAAAATTACAAGACAACTATGCACATGAATATAATATAATATATATATAATTATATAAAAATTATATATATTATATATATTTAAAAGTGTCGGCAAGGTAGTGTACAAAGAAGTGTGAGCTGGAGCAGCCCTCCATGCGATCGCATGGAAATTGGGCATCACAGCCATGCGATCGCATGGCCCCAAAAGTCTGGCCAGGCTCTATAAATACCACGATTTCAGACGAGTTCTTTACACCTTTTTCAATCTTTCTCTCTATGTAATATATATTTATAATTATGATTTTCATTATAATTAGGATTAATAATAAATTATGGTTTAGTTGGGTTAATGTAAGAAATGTTTTACGGGTTTTAAAGTCGGAACTCTGTCCCTGTAACGCTACGCTATTAATAATCACTGTAAGCTATGTTCTTCCTTTTTAAATTAATGTCTCGTAACTAAGTTATTACTATGCTTATTTGAACCGAAGTAATCGTGATGTTGGACTAAATATTAAGATGGGCTTATTGGATTTTGTACCATAATTTGGGTTTGGACAAAAGACCGACACTTGTGAACATTGGACTATGGACTATTAATAGATGGGGGGTTATTGTCTAATCGAATGACAGTTCGTTGGAATTTGTCGAACCTATCTTCAAATTAGTTAATCTAATAATTATTAAATGATTATGCATGTCCTATTTAGTGACGTTTATACGACATCTTTTACAAATCATTTAATTTAATCAATTGGATTGGATAATTTATTATTCATTATGGCCAAGTGAATAAATTAATGTATCATAGACTAATTATAACAGGGTGGATTACATACAAGGGTAATTGGTGTAATTGTTAACAAAGTATTAAAACCTTGGATTACACGCAGTCGATAACCTGGTGTAATTATTAACATAGTATTAAAACCTCGTTACAGTTCGAATCCCTAATTAGTTGGAATATTTGACTTCGTGAATAAGGTTAATTTGACGAGCATTTTATAATTATGACCGATGAACTATTATGGATAAAAACCAGATAGGTTTCAAATAATCCAGGACAAATGACCATTAACCCAGAGTAATAAATTAAAATCAAAACGTCAAACATCATGGTTACGGAAGTTTAAATAAGCATAATTGTTTTATTTTATATCTCATCGTACTTTTATTTACTGTAATTTATTTATTTGTCATTTTAAATATTGTTATTTATTTTACGCATTTTAATTATCGTCATTTATCTTTACGCTTAAAATATAAAATCGACAAACCGGTCATTAAAATGTAAAACCCCCCTTTTATATAATATTATTACTACATATATAATTATATATTTTTATACAAATATAGTTTATAAAAATATAGTACGTAATCGCTATCTCCCTGTGGAACGAACCAGACTTACTAAAAACTACACTACTCTACGATTAGGTACACTGCCTATAACTGTTGTAGCAAGGTTTAGGTATATCCATCCGTAAATTAAATAAAACTTGTATTATATTTCGTTGTATTTCGTAGTAAAAATAATAGTATATCGTATACACCTCTGCACACATCAACCGTATATGTTTTTACCAAGTTTTGCTTATCATTTCTTGTCAGAAATTACTTGCTTATCGTTCCTAAGTCTAGACGCGTTTTCTTGCATTTATTGCATAGATGGTGTACAGACAAATTTATATCTTGGCATATCTGTTACTGTAAACTTTACCTGACATCTTTCGAAAATTCCTCCGTGATTTATGGAATTTTGGTATTATATATATACATATACATATGTAAATTATGTATTGATGAGTACCAATCTAAATTCTATAATCTATTTCATATCAAAAATCATCTCTCTAATTATACAAGATGGATCCCGCATTGTAGTGACCCGAACTTTTCCATATTTATATATATATTAAATGAAATTGTTATTTACATGATTAAGTGTTTCCAACTTGTTAAGCAATCAAACTTGTTAAGACTTGATTAATTGAAATAGGTTTCATATAGACAATTGACCACCCAAGTTGACCGGTGATTCACGAACGTTAAAACTTGTAAAAACTATACGATGATATATATATGGTTATATATATAGTTAACATGATTTTATTATAAGTATGTATCTCATTAGGTATTTTAACAATGAGTTATATACATAAAAATGAGACTATTAATTTAAGAAACTCGAAAACGATATATATAACGATTATCGTTATAACAACGTCTTACTAGGTACATATGAATCATATTAAGATATTGATACACTTGGTTAATTAAGTTAAATGATAAGTAAATATATTATTAAGTGTATTAACAATGAAATACATATGTAAAAATAAGACTACTAACTTAATGATTTCGAAACGAGACATATATGTAACGATTATCGTTGTAACGACATTTAACTGTATATATATCATACTAAGATATATTATATATCATAATATCATGATAATATAACAATTTAACATCTCATTTGTTATAATAAACAATGGGTTAACAACATTCAACAAGATCGTTAACCTAAAGGTTTCAAAACAACATTTACATGTAACGACTAACGATGACTTAACGACTCAGTTAAAATGTATATACATGTAGTGATTTAATATGTATTCATACACTTTTGAAAGACTTCAAGACACTTATCAAAATACTTCTACTTAACAAAAATGCTTACAATTACATCCTCGTTCAGTTTCATCAACAATTCTACTCGTATGCACCCGTATTCGTACTCGTACAATACACAGCTTTTAAATGTATGTACTATTGGTATATACACTCCAATGATCAGCTCTTAGCAGCCCATGTGAGTCACCTAAAACATGTGGAAACCATCATTTGGCAACTAGCATGAAATATCTCATAAAATTACAAAAATATGAGTAATCATTCATGACTTATTTACATGAAAACAAAATTACATATCCTTTATATCTAATCCATACACCAACGACCAAAAAAACCTACAAACACTTTCATTCTTCAATTTTCTTCATCTAATTGATCTCTCTCAAGTTCTATCTTCAAGTTCTAAGTGTTCTTCATAAATTCCAAAAGTTCTAGTTTCATAAGATCAAGAATACTTCCAAGATTGCAAGTTTACTTCCAAGTTTTCTAAATCCATTCCAAGTAATCATCCAAGATCAAGAAACTTTTGTTACTTACAGTAGGTTATCTTTCTAATACAAGGTAATAATCATATTCAAACTTTAATTCAATTTCTATAACTATAACAATCTTATTTCGAGTGGAAATCTTACTTGAAATTGTTTTCGTGTCATGATTCTGCTTCAAGAACTTTCAAGCCATCCAAGGATCCTTTGAAGCTAGATCTATTTTTCTGATTTCCAGTAGGTTTATCTAAGGAACTTGAGGTAGTAATGATGTTCATAACATCATTCGATTCATACATATAAAGCTATCTTATTCGAAGGTTTAAACTTGTAATCACTAGAACATAGTTTAGTTAATTCTAAACTTGTTCGCAAATAAAAGTAAATCCTTCTAACTTGACTTTTAAAATCAACTAAACACATGTTCTATATCTATATGATATGCTAACTTAATGATTTAAAACCTGGAAACACGAAAAACACCGTAAAACTGGATTTACGCCGTCATAGTAACACCGCGGGGTGTTTTGGGTTAGTTAATTAAAAACTATGATAAACTTTGATTTAAAAGTTGTTATTCTGGGAAAATGATTTTTATTATGAACATGAAACTATATCCAAAAATTATGGTTAAACTCAAAGTGGAAGTATGTTTTCTAAAATGGTCATCTAGACGTCGTTCTTTCGACTGAAATGACTACCTTTACAAAAACGAATTGTAACTTATTTTTATGACAATAAACCTATACTTTTTCTGTTTAGATTCATAAAATAGAGTTCAATATGAAACCATAGCAATTTGATTCACTCAAAACGGATTTAAAATGAAGAAGGTATGGGTAAAACAAGATTGGATAATTTTTCTCATTTTAGCTACGTGAAAATTGGTAACAAATCTATTCCAACCATAACTTAATCAACTTGTATTGTATATTATGTAATCTTGAGATACCATAGACACGTATACAATGTTTCGACCTATCATGTCGACACATCTATATATATTTCGGAACAACCATAGACACTCTATATGTGAATGTTGGAGTTAGCTATACAGGGTTGAGGTTGATTCCAAAATATATATAGTTTGAGTTGTGATCAATACTGAGATACGTATACATTGGGTCGTGGATTGATTCAAGATAATATTTATTGATTTATTTCTGTACATCTAACTGTGGACAACTAGTTGTAGGTTACTAACGAGGACAGCTGACTTAATAAACTTAAAACATCAAAATATATTAAAAGTGTTGTAAATATATTTTGAACATACTTTGATAGATATGTATATATTGTTATAGGTTCGTGAATCAATAAGTGGCCAAGTCTTACTTCCCGATGAAGTAAAAATCTGTGAAAGTGAGTTATAGTCCCACTTTTAAAATCTAATATTTTTGGGATGAGAATACATGCAGGTTTTATAAATGATTTACAAAATAGACACAAGTACGTGAAACTACATTCTATGGTTGAATTATCGAAATCGAATATGCCCCTTTTTATTAAGTCTGGTAATCTAAGAATTAGGGAACATACACCCTAATTGACGCGAATCCTAAAGATAGATCTATTGGGCCTAACAAACCCCATCCAAAGTACCGGATGCTTTAGTACTTCGAAATTTATATCATATCCGAAGGGTGTCCCGGAATGATGGGGATATTCTTATATATGCATCTTGTTAATGTCGGTTACCAGGTGTTCACCATATGAATGATTTTTATCTCTATGTATGGGATGTATATTGAAATATGAAATCTTGTGGTCTATTGTTACGATTTGATATATATAGGTTAAACCTATAACTCACCAACATTTTTGTTGACGTTTAAAGCATGTTTATTCTCAGGTAAATATTAAGAGCTTCCGCTGTTGCATACTAAAATAAGGACAAGATTTGGAGTCCATGTTTGTATGATATTATGTAAAAACTGCATTCAAGAAACATATGTCGATGTAATATATTTCTATTGTAAACCATTATGTAATGGTCGTGTGAAAACAGTATATTTTAGATTATCAGTATTTGATAATCTACGTAATGATTTTGAAACCTTTATTGATAAAATAAAGGTTATGGTTGTTTTAGAAATGAATGCAGTCTTTAAAAAATGTCTCATATAGAGGTCAAAACCTCGCAACGAAATCAATAAATATGGAACATTTATAATCAATATGAACGGGACATTTCACACATCAAGTTCGAATCCCTCAGATTCTGACAGCTATTACGATATGGAATTCGACCTGAGCTCCGAAAGCAGCGTAACTGGAATGGATCAACCAATTAGTCGTCATCTATTCTAGATGAATTGGGGATGGGTTCGTAGCTTACTTAATCATTGGATACAAGAAGAAGGTGATCCCTTCCATCCACCACATTGCCCTATTGGCGAAGAAACTGAAGCACTTACCGGTGAACCTATTCGTAATACCATTTTCTCTCTCATTTCCCGAGTATCTCATCACGATTATATACTATCTCAAATTCTAGATCTTATTCGTCCGCTCGTTCGAACCGACAATCACCCTGGTGTAATAGAAGAAGTCAACGAGCTTCGCGCTCGGGTAGTGACTTTAGAGAATATGGTGTAAAGGTTACAAGCACCAGCAACATCACCGACATCAACAGTACCACCGTCATCAACACCAACAGTAACATTACCACCACCAACAACAACATCCGCATCCCACACCTCAACATCATAACATCACAATCTGTACCTCGAACATCAACGTCATACGCACCATAGATACCAAGGAATACCAACAACAACAAACTATGAAGTATTGATTCATAAATTCATCAAAGAAATATTCTGCAGAGAATATGTAGTTTCTAAAAGTTTTAGAGATTACTTATTCTAGTTCTAATTGTAAACCAGATGAGTGAGCGAATAGAAATGATGAAATAATACCCTGATCGGAATGGTGCACGATTTACAAGCTATAACTGTTTTACCAGCAGCATCAACAGTACCGTCAGCATCACCAGCACCGTCAGTACCGTCAGCATCACCAGCACCGTCAGTACCGTCAGCATCGTCAGCATCAGCAGTATCTACAACATCACAAGCTCCGCCAGATCCATAATCACCGCAAACATCATCACTAATCAACAACGCGTATATCGTATCAATGAGTTATGAAATATTAACTCATTCCCTCTGAAGAAATTATATGTATATTATATATATATATATATATATATATATATATATATATATATATATATATATATATATATATATATATATATATATATATATATATATATATGAATTTTGAGATCAAAATAAATCTTTTCGTACTAAGCTATTACGTGTGAATCTTAACTGGTAGGTACTACTCGGTTAGTTCATATTACTAATATGCAATGATGTACATCCTTCATTAATGACATAACCATCGTTAACTACAATCTCTGTTTCAAATTCAATGAATTCCTGATATTGCATATTTCATACGCGTTTTCCTTAGCGATATCGGGCACATTTTGGTCCTTTTGGATACGATTTGGTGTTATTTCGATAAGTGTTGTGAAAGTTCGAGTTCTAAGACCAAGGAGATGAAATTTGAAGTTATTTGATGGTTTTAGTGATTTTCTGCGGAAACAAGTAAAAAAGATTGGTTTGATTCGAGTTTGGTACGAAAACAAGTGATTTTATGAGTTTTACAGTCCGGATTCAGCAAAAAGGGTCTGGAGCGCCGCTCCAAAACATGGAGCGCTGCTCCAGTAGGCATGAATTTCAGTTCGAGGGGTTTTGAAAATCAGAAGACCAGTTTTCAGTTATACGGAGGGCCGGTCCATATTTGGAGCGCCGCTCCACCTTCAGTCGGTTTCAGGATTCACATATTTAAAGGCCGAATTTATACCCTAATTTATCACTTTTGCATCCAGACGAATTCCAGCAGCTTTTTGATGAAAAATGGTGATTTTTGGGGAACCTGATATGCGTAGAGGTGTATACGAAATAGTTATATTTTTACTACAAAATACTATTAAATACGATACAATTTTACACAAGTTATTTATTTATTTATAGAGTGGATATACGTAAACCTTGCTACAACACTATAGGCAGTGTACCTAATCGTAGAGTAGTATATAGGTTTTAGTAAGTCCGGTTCGTTCCACAGGGATCTTTTAAACAAGCTTAACGCTATATTTTTAACTTATAATTGTAAAAATACAAAAATATATATAAGTAGTATTATTATTATAAAAGGGGGGGTTTTTACCGTTTAATGACCGGTTTGTCGATTTTAAAACTTTAGTCGCAGTTAAAACCTAATGTAAAATATTAAATATATAAAAGACTTAATTTAAAGAGTAAAGTAAATAACGATAATGAAATTGCGATAAATAAAATTGCGATAAATAAAATGACAATAAATAAAAGTGCGATAATTAAAAGTGCAATTACATATGAAATAAAGGAAATTAAATATGAAATAAAGGAATTATGCTTATTTAAACTTCCGTAATCATGATGTTTGACGTGTTGTTTTTAGTTTATTCCCATGGGTTAATTGTCCTTTGTCCTGGATTATTCGATATGTCTATACGGATTTGTCCATAATAGTCCATCAGTCATAATCATAAAGTGCGAGAGTCTTCGTCAAATTATTCTTATTCCCAAAGTCAAATATTCCAACTAATCGGGGATTCGAATTATAACAAGGTCTTAATACTTTGTTTAATGAATACACCAGGTTATCGACTGCGTGTAATCCAAGGTTTTACTACTTTGTTAACAATTACACCAATTACCCTTGAATGTAATCCACCCCTGTTTCAGCAAGTCTATTAACTATTAATCCAGTTCCGTGTCCGGTAAAATGAATAATTATTGGTATTTATAGATATTTCGCCCACCGTACCCAGTCAAGCGTATGTGGTTATATATAAATACGTCAAATTATAAGTCTATATATTAAATCAACGAGGTATCATTTAGTTAAAATAAAGCCCATTAATAGCCCATAGTCTAATTTCCACAAGTGTCGTTCTTTTGTCCAAACCTCAATTATGGTACAAAGCCCAATTACCTAATTTTAATATTTAGCCCAACATCACGATTACTTCAGCATTAAATAAGCATAATAATAACTTAGCTACGAGACATTAAATTAAAAAGGTTGAACATAACTTACAATGATTAAAAATAGCGTAGCGTTACACGGACAGAATTTCGACTTACACCCTTACAACATTCGCTAACATACCCTTATTATTATTAAAATTATAATTATAATTATAATTATAATATATATATATATATATATATATATATATATATATATATATATATATATATATATATATATATATATATATATATATATATATATGTTTACGTTCAAAGAAAGGAAAGAAAAAGATGGATATATTTGCTCAAAAACTGCGAAATTTATAGATGTGGCCTGTCACCTACTGCCATGCGATCGCATGGAAAATGTACTTCCAGGCCATGCGATCGCATGGCCACTTTTTCCAGCTCACAAGAGTTTGTTTCTTTCTTTGCCGACGGATTAATAAATAAATATAATATATAAATAATTTTAAGAATTATTTAAATATTATATTATATTTATGTGCATAGTTGACTTGTAATTTTTAGTCCGTTGCGTCGAGCGTTGATGAAAGGACCCGTTCATATACATTATAAACGATTCACAATAGTTGATTACATCGCGAGGTATTTGACCTCTATATGATACGTTTTACAAACATTGCATTCGTTTTTAAAAGACAAACTTTCTTTACATCAAAAATTGACGGCATGCATACCATTTCATATTACATCCAACTATAATTGACTTAATATTAATCTTGATGAACTCAACGACTCGAATGCAACGTCTTTCAAAGTATGTCTTGAATGACTCCAAGTAATATCCTTAAAATGAGCTAATGCACAGCGGAAGAATTCTTTAATACCTGAGAATAAACATGCTTTAAAGTGTCGACCAAAAGGTTGGTGAGTTCATTAGTTTATCATAATCCATCATTTCAGTAATAGTAATAGACCACAAGATTTCAGTTTCTATAAATATCCGTACACTCGCAAGTGTATAAAAGTATTCTATAAGTTGTAGGCACCCGGTAACAAGCTTTAACGTTCATGTTTTACCCTCTGAAGTACACCAGATCAGGTGTGTTTAAAATAACCTCGAAGTACTAAAGCATCCCATAGTCAGGATGGGGTTTGTCAGACCCAATAGATCTATCTTTAGGATTCGCGCCTACCGTACAGAGATAAGTAGTTTAATGTTACCAAGCTAAGGGTATATTTCTGGTTTAAACCCACATAGAATTAGTTTTAGTACTTGTGCCTATTTCGTAAAACATTTATAAATCAGCGCATGTATTCTCAGCCCAAAAATATATATAAAAAGGGAGCAAATGAAACTTACAATACTGTATTTTGTAGCAATTATGTATATGACGGCACTGAACAAGTGTAGTGTTTGTCTCGGATTCACGAACCTATATTAAGTATATATATTTATATGTTGGTCAATATCTGTCTAACAATTTAGGTCAAGTCGTAGTGTATCACAATCCTAATGCTCGAGACCGACATGCAAAAGTCAACAAAAGTCAACTTGACCCAAAATGACTTCCAAAATCTATACATGTTTATTATATAACTTATATATAGTAGTTTTATATATTTAAATATATTTATCAGATCTTATTATACTAAAAATACAAGTCATTTATTAATAAATAAAAATTTATATTAAAATTCATATATGATAAAAATATACTTTTATATATCTCAAATAATAAAATTTATAAAATTCACTTAATATCATAAAAATATAGTGGTATGTATTATTAATGTAATTACATTACGTGTGGTAAAAATATCTTTGTACGCATATTTATTTGATAAAATAATATTGATAATAATAATAATGATAAAAATAATAAAATGATAGTTTCAATAAAAATATTAATTTTTAGTAATAAAGATAATTTTAGTAATAACATCAACTGATAACAGTTATAATAATCGTTTTAATAATAATATTAAAATTAATGATAATTCAATTGACCATATCTTTTAATCCGTTCATCGAAACCACACGATTTCTAAAAGAAAAGTTATTAATTTTTTCTTCAAATTTTCAACGACATGCATATCATATAACTTATCTCAGTAGCATATGTATCAAATTTGTGATTTATCATAAACTATTTAACGACGAAACTAAGTATACAAACATGCATAATCATATATACTCGAGCACTAGTCAGGGATACACTATTAATATATAAAAGATAAGATATGAATGCTCACGTATCAATATTGTGATTCAATATTGCAGGAAAGTACGTAGACGCAACGAAAATGATAAACGTTAGGTTGACCTCACGAGCAATACCCTCGATCAATACCCATAACCTTCATAGTTATAACCCATAATTTCCTTAGCTCTATCCCATTTGAAAAATTATTTTGAAATCGTCTGAATATAACTCCGTCGTAGTATTTTATGTATACTAATAATATCTTGAAATAATACTAAGTAAATATATATATATATATATATATATATATATATATATATATATATATATATATATATATATATATATGTATGTAATTTGATTGAGAGAGTTTAGAGAAATATATTTTCAAGTTTCTATGAAATAATAAAACCTATTGAATTCTATTTATAATAGATTTTTGAATTATTAAAGTGAATTATTAAAGTATGAATTATTAAAGTGAATTATTAAAGTATGAATTATTAAAGTGAATTATTAAAGTATGAATTATTAAAGTGAATTATTAAAGTATGAATTATTAAAGTGAATTATTAAAGCATGAATTAAAGTGAATTATTAAAGTATGAATTATTAAAGTGAATTATTAAAGTATGAATTATTAAAGTGAATTATTAAAGTATGAATTATTAAAGTATGAATTATTAAAGTTAAAGTAAAGTAAAAGTAAAGTAAGGGTAAAGTTAAAGTATAGTAAAAGTATAAAACTATGTACGTATAATACGCGTATAAAAATATATATAATATTAATTTAAATCGTTATATATATATATATATATATATATATATATATATATATATATATATATATATTAATAAAATAAAATATAAATATCGTTATCTTTATCATACTAGTTAAGTAATGAGTTGTCAAAAAAATAGATTTCTTAAATCACAGTGGACCTCATAACATAGGCCCGTAATCATATCATAATGTATCTGATAATTCAATCATTTGATATTATCTCTTAATTCTGTCGATAAATATATCGAAACAAATATGTTTATGTAAAGTATCATATATCTAATACTTTGTTAATGTTTTCAGTTAATATTATATATTATATATACATATATATATACACATAATTGTTCGTGAATCATCGAACACGGTCAAAGGGTAATTGATTACATGAATGTAGTTCCAAACTTTTTGAGATTCAACATTACAAATTCTGCTTATCGTGTCAGAAACATATAAAGGTTAAGTTTAAATTTGGTCGGAAATTTCCGGGTCGTCACAGTACCTATCCGTTAAAGAAATTTCGTCCCGAAATTTGATCGAGGTCGTCATGGCTAACTATAAAAATGTTTTCATGACGAATATGAGTTGATAAATAGAGTTTTATCATCATTGAGTAATATAGATAAAACAATTTGATTACGCGAAGAGTATAAGTGAAGCTATCGCAAGAGAGTGAAATGAGTAAACGTATATTCGTTTTAACCGATGACGTAGTTATGATTGATTTCCGGAATTCATGGGATTTAAAGAAAATCTTTGCAATAAGATTTGGTTCTTCGGCGATTAAGGAAATCAGGATCTTCTTTGATTAAATGCGATAATCTGTCTCGATTTCTCTGTCTGATATTTTACTATAATTCCACCCCCTTCGTTTCTTTATTTCCACAGCTCACACCTTCTAGTCTTTCTCCCCAATTCATGCTTTAAAGCATTCGGTAATATGCTTCATCCAGTATTGATTCTTGATATACTTTTAACTTTCATATCTGTCATTCTTCTTTTTCATCTACCACCGGAGGAAGTTATTTTCTTCTACCATTACCTTGGGGTTATTGAGTTTTTCATTCTCCCGTGTCTTTATATTGCTATACGCATTTATATACACGGTTTGTAATTTCGGGGTTGTTATCGGGCTTTATATTCTCCATTATATTTCGGAGCTTCATGCTTTCGTTTTCTCTTCACGATCTTAAGTCAAGCGGATAATAGTCCAGAATTCGTAGATATGAATTTTTGGATGAACATAGTTAATGTTCCAAGAAGAAAATCGTAATGGCACGATCTTGATTTGGCAAATTACCAGAATATCCGAAAATATAGAGCTATCAAGATGATATGTTCTTAATATGTTTGAAAATTGGGTAGAATGTAAGAGTCGTGTAAACAGTACATGATGACGGTATGTTCTGTGAATCATCATGTTCCATTAGAAACTCAGCATGACTTACTGTAATATAATCACGTTGATCAAGTGTTATTATATTATACTAACTCATGCTTCAGTTCCCAACACTACTTCAAAAACATTCCTATTTTAAATTCAAATTTTTTTTTAAATTTAGAAACTAACACAGTTTCTTTTTATGTTGTAACGCAGATATTGCGAAGAGATAAAAGATATCGGATAAGAATAGTTGTGAAAATATCTTCAGGAATATCGAAGATATTATAATAAAAGATACGATAATATGGATGATGAAGAAGATTTGTCTGTGAAGGTTTAGAATAAGAAGTAAGGTGTTTGCTAACGATTTCAGTAGACACTGAATCATTTGGATCCTTTGAAGGCAGGTTTAGTCTTTGTGATTTGTCCACAGCCTCCTTCATGGTCTGCTCAATCCGTTTTCCAGTTTCAAACCTTCTCTTTTTCTCAGCTTTACCACCATACTATTCTTTATCATCAAACTTTTGACTGTTAAAGTCGTTTACAGTTTTTGCTGCTTCATCAGCATTTTTCCAATTTCGGAGAACTAGTTCATAGTTTGGGATGTTTTTCAGAAAATTCACATTCGAAGTATGTAAGTCTAGGAGATAGACGTTATATATATAACTTTTGACGTAAAATTGTCGCGAAATTCAAAATACTAATTGCTAATTCTCAGTAGTTGGTGTGATAATTATTGTTACAGGATGTAGGTGAGTACATGATGGGGTTTTAATGAATAAGTATAGTGGCTTTTCGGAGAGGCTTAAGTCGAAGGTTAATGAAGTTGTTGATAAGTTTACTGCTAATGTGGCGAGATATGAAAGGTTCCCCGGTAACAATGATGAAGGGGTAATTGTTATAATAAGGTTTATTCGTATAAACAAATGAAGGTGATTTGCTGGAGCTGTGACAAAACTGTCTATTTTGGAAAGAGATTGAAAAATTATATTTGGTAATAAATATCAAAGGATCTGACACGGATACGTGTTAAACTATAACTTTGGTTTCGAGAGCTTTTCAGATGCATGACAGTGGGTAATATGTGGTTGGATCATCATTTCGCATGTCTTTAGGAATTTCGAAGTGTTTGAACACATATTGTAATTGTTAATATACATATGATGTTCTAAGATTTTGAATGATACAAATATTTTTGTGAGTTCCATGAATAGAAATGAGGTTCTAAGACAGTTTTGAAGTCAAAGTATAGTTTTGAAAGATGTAGGAATCTAAGAGTGATGATTTCGGTTATATCTTGAATCGAATTCTGAGATTTCAAAATCAGAATACGTAATTAGATTTTGAATGAGTATGGTTGTTTTGATTTCTATAAAAGAATGTATATTGTTGTGAAAGTAGGGAGTATAATGGAAGATTTGCTGAATCAGATTCGAAGAATGTAACATATTAATTGTGAATTTATATATCTCTCGGGTATTACCTACCCGTTAAAAAAAAATTTCACAATTAATATTTTGTACAAAAGAATTTTATTACAGTCTTTATGGAAATATATATGTGTATATTTCTTCAGATGTAATATTGATTTAATGAGTTAATATTAAATTAAACTCATTTGATTTATGGTTAAGGCTAGGATAGATAATTTCTAAACTTTAGAAATTACATAATCACCGTAGAATGTTTCCCCAATGAAGTTATGAATCAATACTTCATCTTTGTGGTATTCCTTGGTATCTACATGGCGTATGACGTCGATGCTCGTGGGACAGATTGTGAAGTTGAGGTTTGCGATGCGGTTGTTGTTGGTGGTGGTAATGGTACTGTTGATGTTATTGATGGTGGTACTGGTTATGCTGCTAGTGCTACTGCTGGTGTTTGTAACCTTTGCACCATATTCTCTAAAGCCACTACCCGAGCGCGAAGCTCGTTGACTTCTTCTATTACACCGGGGTGATTGTCAGTTCGGACGAGCGGATAAATAAGATCTAGAATTTGGTGTAGTATATAATCATGATGAGATACTCTGGAAATGAGAGAGAAAATGGTGTTTCGGACAGGTTCGCCGGTAAGTGCTTCAGGTTCATTGCCAAGAGGGCAATGTGGTGGATGAAAGGGATCGCCTTCTGCTTGTCTCCAATGGTTAAGTAGATTACGAACCCATCCCCAATTCACCCAGAATAGATGATGGCTAATTGGTTGATCCATTCCGATCACGCTGCTTTCGGAGCTCATGTGGAAATCCATATCAGCATAGCTGTCGGAATTCGAGGAACTCGTACTGGTTGAGGGATCCATCTTGTATGATCAGGGAAAGAATTTTTTTGGTATGAAATAGATTGTAGAATTTAGATTTGGTATTCTTCAATATATAATTTACATATGTATATATAATACCAAAATACCATAAATTACGGAGGAATCTTTGAAAGATGTCAGTCAAAGTTCACAGTAACAGATATGCTAAGATAAAAATTCGTCTATACACTATTATGCAATAAATGTAGGAAAACGTGTCTAGACTTAAGAATGATAAGCAGGTAATTTCCTAAGGATGGTAAGTAGATGATTTTCGACTAAAAATGATAAGCAAAACTTTTGACATGAAGACACGGTCGAAGTCCAGACTCACTAATGCATCTTAACAACTATCAGTTAGACACACTAATGTAAGACCTGGTTCGCTAAGACCACCGCTCTGATACCAACTGAAAGGACCCGTTCATATACATTATAAATGATTCACAATAGTTGATTACATCGCGAGGTATTTGACCTCTATATGATACGTTTTACAAACATTGCATTCGTTTTTAAAAGACAAACTTTCTTTACATCAAAAATTGACGGCATGCATACCATTTCATATTACATCCAACTATAATTGACTTAATATTAATCTTGATGAACTCAACGACTCGAATGCAACGTCTTTCAAAGTATGTCTTGAATGACTCCAAGTAATATCCTTAAAATGAGCTAATGCACAGCGGAAGAATTCTTTAATACCTGAGAATAAACATGCTTTAAAGTGTCAACCAAAAGGTTGGTGAGTTCATTAGTTTATCATAATCCATCATTTCCATAATAGTAATAGACCACAAGATTTTAGTTTCTATAAATATCCGTACACTCGCAAGTGTATAAAAGTATTCTATAAGTTGTAGGCACCCGGTAACAAGCTTTAACGTTCATGTTTTACCCTCTGAAGTACACCAGATCAGGTGTGTTTAAAATAACCTCGAAGTACTAAAGCATCCCATAGTCAGGATGGGGTTTGTCAGACCCAATAGATCTATCTTTAGGATTCGCGCCTACCGTACATAGACAAGTAGTTTAATGTTACCAAGCTAAGGGTATATTTCTGGTTTAAACCCACATAGAATTAGTTTTAGTACTTGTGCCTATTTCGTAAAACATTTATAAATCAGCGCATGTATTCTCAGCCCAAAAATATATATAAAAAGGGAGCAAATGAAACTCACAATACTGTATTTCGTAGCAATTATGTATATGACGGCACTGAACAAGTGCAGTGTTTGTCTCGGATTCACGAACCTATATTAAGTATATATATTTATATGTTGGTCAATATCTGTCTAACAATTTAGGTCAAGTCGTAGTGTATCACAATCCTAATGCTCGAGACCGACATGCAAAAGTCAACAAAAGTCAACTTGACCCAAAATGACTTCCAAAATCTATACATGTTTATTATATAACTTATATATAGTAGTTTTATATATTTAAATATATTTATCAGATCTTATTATACTAAAAATACAAGTCATTTATTAATAAATAAAAATTTATATTAAAATTCATATATGATAAAAATATACTTTTATATATCTCAAATAATAAAATTTATAAAATTCACTTAATATCATAAAAATATAGTGGTATGTATTATTAATGTAATTACATTACGTGTGGTAAAAATATCTTTGTATGCATATTTATTTGATAAAATAATATTGATAATAATAATAATGATAAAAATAATAAAATGATAGTTTCAATAAAAATATTAATTTTTAGTAATAAAGATAATTTTAGTAATAACATCAACTGATAACAGTTATAATAATCGTTTTAAAAATAATATTAAAATTAATGATAATTCAATTGACCATATCTTTTAATCCGTTCATCGAAACCACACGATTTCTAAATGAAAAGTTATTAATTTTTTCTTCAGATTTTCAACGACATGCATATCATATAACTTATCTCAGTAGCATATGTATCAAATTTGTGATTTATCATAAACTATTTAACGACGAAACTAAGCATACAAACATGCATAATCATATATACTCGAGCACTAGTCAGGGATACACTATTAATATATAAAAGATAAGATATGAATGCTCACGTATCAATATTGTGATTCAATATTGCAGGAAAGTACGTAGACGCAACGAAAATGATAAACGTTAGGTTGACCTCACGAGCAATACCCTCGATCAATACCCATAACCTTCATAGTTATAACCCATAATTTCCTTAGCTCTATCCCATTTGAAAACTTATTTTGAAATCGTCTGAATATAACTCCGTCGTAGTATTTTATGTATACTAATAATATCTTGAAATAATACTAAGTAAATATATATATATATATGTAATTCGATTGAGAGAGTTTAGAAAAATATATTTTCAAGTTTCTATAAAATAATGAAACCTATTGAATTCTATTTATAATAGATTTTTGAATTATTAAAGTGAATTATTAAAGTATGAATTATTAAAGTGAATTATTAAAGTATGAATTATTAAAGTGAATTATTAAAGTATGAATTATTAAAGTGAATTATTAAAGTATGAATTATTAAAGTGAATTATTAAAGTATGAATTAAAGTGAATTATTAAAGTATGAATTATTAAAGTGAATTATTAAAGTATGAATTATTAAAGTGAATTATTAAAGTATGAATTATTAAAGTATGAATTATTAAAGTTAAAGTAAAGTAAAAGTAAAGTAAGGGTAAAGTTAAAGTATAGTAAAAGTATAAAACTATGTACGTATAATACGCGTATAAAAATATATATAATATTAATTTAAATCGTTATATATATATATATATATATATATATATATATATATATATATATATATTTAATAAAATAAAATATAAATATCGTTATCTTTATCATACTGGTTAAGTAATGAGTTGTCAAAAAAAAATAGATTTCTTAAATCACAGTGGACCTCATAACATAGGCCCGTAATCATATCATAATGTATCTGATAATTCAATCATTTGATATTATCTCTTAATTCTGTCGATAAATATATCGAAACAAATATGTTTATGTAAAGTATCATATATCTAATACTTTGTTAATGTTTTCAGTTAATATTATATATTATATATACATATCTATATACACATAATTGTTCGTGAATCGTCGAACACGGTCAAAGGGTTATTGATTACATGAATGTAGTTCCAAACTTTTTGAGATTCAACATTACAAATTCTGCTTATCGTGTCAGAAACATATAAAGGTTAAGTTTAAATTTGGTCGGAAATTTTCGGGTCGTCACAGTTGAGAGTTGACTTTGGTCCCGGTTCCGGATTTTCGAACGTCCTTGGGTATAATTTAATATCTTGTACTTTGCATTTCGTATCTTGTACTCTTGTAATTTTGAGACGTTTCTCATCAATAATTTGAACCACTTTGATGGTACTTTGTACTTTTGAGCTTTTTGGTCATTTGCGTCTTCAATTTGTCGAATCTGTCTTTTGTCTTCACCTTTTATTATTTAAACGAATATCACTTGTAAATAGAACAATTGCAACTAAAAGCTTGTCTTTCTTAAGGGATAATGCTATGAAATATATGTTTGTTTTTAGCATTATCAGAACCCCAAGATCATTCTAACACATCAATCATTCCGGAAAAGCGTCTCGATCCGTTCATCATTCAAGAATACAATTTTCATTAGGTTTAATTCTTATCATCATTATGAATACTCTTAATTGTTTATTGGTGATTTTGGTTTTAGCCATGATTATTGGCTAAGCTTTTTAATGTTTGTCTAGATTGAATATTCATATGTGTTTGGATGATACTTTAATGTTTTATAGATTAATGCATGATAATTATGAGTTTTGATTAAGAACCATTCTTGTGGGTGTTGATTATTATTACTAGGTTGATTCTTGTAGATGACACTTCTTTATTCTTCACACTTTGTACATCAGTGATTTTTATACGGCGGTATAAATAATGATAGTAACGATGTGGTTTACAGTCCCACATGACTATAAAAATTTAGATCCTTTAAGGAAATTGGATCTTTATGAAAACATTTGATCTTTTGAAAATTAAATCTAGCTTTTACCCTAGATAAGTTTTCCGGAATAACCCTTCACCGGTGTTTGCAAAATGTTTTTGTGGGTTTGGTGGGTTTTATATTTGAAAATTTTAGCTTAAAACTTGCGGTTTTGTGTCACCCACTTGCTAACCTTGTATTAGGAAAGCAACACGTCCAGTATACTTGCTCTGTATATTACCTTTTGGTAAACTACCGTCCGGTTGTAAAGGAAAGCGTTGAACAAGCAACTGTTAAGGCAATGTCCCCTGACATGCTTTTAATTATGGTCTATAACGTGTCAGATGCAATTACTATCCTTGGTAGGAGCAATAGTAAAGCTTACCCTTATAATTTTTCGGTCTGGCACAAGGTCCTGTCTTCGACCATGCTATGCAACTACCGTTCTTACGGTTGACACCCGATTTGGTTCAGGTGACCTAATGAATTCCAGGTAAATTCCTAGGATTTTACGTTCAATGGTAATGAACGCATTAAAAATGGGTTTTTTAGAAAACAAATCGGTTTTAATTTGATCAAAATATTTTCTCGTTTAAGCTCGAGTTTAGATATCATCGAATTCCATGAGTTTGTAATTCTCAATCTTTAAGGTCAATCTCTAGGATTGAGTAATATCAAGCTTAAAAGCTGATTTTTAATCTTTAAGGAGATTATCCTTTTTGGGGGTCTGATTCATTAGTCTTATCAAGCTAATTTGCACGGCGTCCTCCCCATTTTATAAGACAGATCCTCTCATGGTTAGGATAAGTCTGACCACTTGGCGACCCTGTTTGATGTTGAGGTCCGTAGATTTCCATCTGATTTTCGAGAAAACTTTTCAAGGTTTTTCGTAGACTCTACAACTGGTCTGGACGACAACTTCCTGACCTAAATCAAGAAGCGCGTGTCTTTTTCGGAAGACTTTACTTCCTTTTAATGATGGAATTGATTCATCGTGTAGATCCATCTTTCTTTCAAATATATTACAAGAAATTGGGTAAAACTGATAAAATTGTCCAAAACAAAAGTATCTTCAATTATTTGTACAAAAATATGTGATATATGTTTTTAAATAACTTGGTAAATTTTTCCCACACTTGGCTTTTATTTTTCTTTCTTTGCCTTTTTATTGTTCTCTATTCCATTTTAAATGAATTCTAACATTTTGGGTTGTTTCTCAATTTATGTCCTTTCTGAGGTAACAATAATTTCGGTGTTAACACCTATTTTTATCGTTCATAAATATGTATAAACATGATTTTGAATTCATTTAATTGAAAACTTTGAAAAATTTTACTAGAATTGGTAGTCAGTATATAAGACTAGGGCTGTTCTTTATTATCAGAGAGCACTAGATTCTAATACAAGTACTTCTTTACTAGTATTTTTAATGGTAACCAAGTGTATAAGTCAAAACATTTTTAAAAATCCGAAAGAATTTAACCCCTTCCCACACTTAAGATCTTACAATGCCCTCATTTGCAATAAATCAGTAACAATTTAAATTATTGAGGGTGATTAGCGTAGAAAAATGATTAAATTTTACCAAAGTTTCCAAACATATTGGTGTTTGTTTATTGAATGATAAATGGTGCACATCATTTGTTCATTTCGTCTTGTTGTTACATCACATTTGTTTTTCGTTTTGTAGTTAAAAGTACTAGCTTTTGCTGAACTTAATGCCAGTCTTTGAAAATGCGCTGTTTTACCCTGTTGTGTACAATTGACAATATACATACATACAAATATAAACATGCATGGTAATTTGAAATGGGACTTAAAATCCCACTTTTAAATCAAATATGAAATATTAGTACCAAATAATAAAAATATTAAACAATACATTAATGTATCACAATATCATATGTTTAAACATAAATAAATAAAAATAATAAATAATAAAAATCATAGAAATCATCAACTGGTACTATATCAATCTGGATAGGGGTTCCAGTTCATGTCGTCGTTCGGGTTTTATGGTTGGTGATAGGTGTACTGGTAGGCCTGGTTAGGATCGTAGAGAGTATATGGTGGTCTCATCTCGGGCTGGTGTGGAGGATAGTAAGCGGGTAGGGTCGGAACGTAGTGATCCTGAGGTGACAGTCGGCTCATAATCTGTCGCTGATGATAGTCCCATCTATCATGCTGTCGTTGCCTGGAATGCTTGTAATCATTCCGGGCTTGCCACTGCTCCATCTGACTAAATTTTTCCCCGTTTGTCATATCTACCTCGTCTACATGCTGGTAGACGTCAGTCATAGCCTCCCTAATGACATCCCTAATGTCATCTGCTTCCTCCATTTCCTCATCTGAAACTCTCTTTACCTGTGGATGACTACCTTCATAGGGTACTGGCTGGTTTCGTCTGCTCTTTAATACCTTAGCACCCTGATAGACCTTCAATCCTAAAGGCTCAACATGTTCCCTACATTCCAAAAGTGGACCCCTTTGGTCCCTATCTACACCCAAATACTCTCCAATAAGAGTAACAAAAATACCTCCTCCTATAATCCCCCTTCCTGTATTCCTTCCACCATCTTAGATAAATAAAAACCAACACAGTAGGGGATATTAACAAAGCTTCTTGGGTCTCGAATACACTTTAGGTAAAATAAATCATGTAAGGTCATTTTCTCTTTATTGTGACCTCTCTGTGTAATCGAGTTAGCCAAAAATCTATGAATTATACGAAGTTCGGCTTTGTTAATATGTAAGTAGGAGTGTTTTCCTCCCAGTGTAAAAACATTATAGTTTGACATACGCCTCCAAATGGCGTTCGCGTCAAAATTCCTATCTACCTTTTCACCACGATAAATCAAATTCATACAATCGGGTAGTAGTAATTCACTACGAGTGTAAATCTGTAATGCCCTGGCCATGTCCAGCATGGACATCCTGTACATCCTACGGCCAAGTATAAACCTAAGAAAACTTCTATCATCTAACCTATCTACATCTACATTTAATGCTATAGTACTCATCAGCTCAACTGTAACGACCCGGAAATTTCTGACCAAATTTAAACCTTAAACTCTATATGTTTCCGACACGATAAGCAAAAACCCTAATGTTGAGTCTAGAAAGTCTGAAATTTATATTTGGATAATCCGTTACCCTTTGACTGTTTCCGACGATTCATGAACAAATGTGTGTAAATAAATAAATAAATAAATATATATATATATATATATATATATATATATATATATATATATATATATATATATATATTTATATATATTTATATTATAAATAAAGGTGTATAGATATAAATGTGTGATATTTATATATTAAATTAAATACAAGTTATAATATTCATAATAATAATATTTATAATATTTATGAATTACATTGATTAAAAACTAGGTAATTTTATCTGAAAATATTTTTATTGTTAAAGTTAAATATTTAATGTATTTATACTTTATTAATATTAATATCAAATATGTTTTATAAAAAAAAATAATAAATAAATAAATAAAAATAAAAAAAATAAAAATACGCATAAATGACATATTAAGATCAATATGTTATCTGTTTTTTTTTTTCCCCCTAAACTATTATGCTCGTGATACTAAAATACAAATAACGGCCCTACAATCAGCTAAATAACAAAATCAGTTGAAGATTTTTTTTACATGTTTTCCTATTTATTTTGTCTTCCTGCTTATATAATCTGTCAACCCCAATTGTGTATTAAACGACCCATCCTTGAGTTAGGTAATTCAATTCCAACCTTCTATCATCAACATAATTAAACATTACAGTACCTGATTCAAATTAGTTGAATTAAAAAAAAAACACAATTGAAGAACCAGCGACGGTTCCTGTAAACCCACTTTTTGGTCAAAAATCGAATTTGAAAATATTTTGCAAATCTAAAATTGCAGTTATGTTAGTAATCCCATATACAAACTATCTGCAAATTCTCAAAACCCAATTTCTATTATCGCGTTTTAATTTGCGAGTCAAACATTTAAATCAAAAAGTCAACTGTTTCGCTTTTCATGAAATTCGAAGCTGTATTGATAGTTCTCGACCGTTTGATAATTTTCGAGTATTAGGAACAAGATTTAGAAAACATTTCATGAAGGATTGAAGGTCTCAAAACATCTCTAAGTTGAAGTTTGATTTTTATGTTCTTAATTTTTTTTTCTTCGAACAGTAAGTTTGTTTTCGATCTTTATTATTATTTTTTTTTTTTCCTTTTCTGTTAACTCAATCCAATCTCACATAAAATGTTTTGTTTTCAAATACAAGTTTAAACTGAACATATAATCTAGTATTAGGAATTTGGTTATGGTTCGTTCAGTTTACAAAGAAGAAGAAGAATAGTCTTTATTTACGGGTTATATTTAAATAGGATTAGACTTAAATCAGAATAAGAGCAGCAGCCCAGCTGGTTCGAGGTGTTTGAGTGTAACGAGAGGTTGTGGGTTCGAGTCCCACATGTGGTTTTTTTTTTTAGAAAAAGGAAGAATAGGGGAAACAGAAATAAACGGCTTTTAGATATTTCATTAGGCTATTAATCAGAAAAATAGTCATGGCGTATTGGTTAGGGTGTTGATGGTTTAGCAAGAGGTCACGGGTTCGAGTCCCTGATGGACAATATAATTTTTGGGTCTTATTTCATTAAAGGTAGTCCCTTAAACATTATTATTATTATTATTATTTTTATTATTACTGTTATTTATTTTTAAAAATAAATAAAAGTATTTTTTTATTAAAACCTTAGAATTACTAATAGCATTAGTATAGATATTACCATTACCACTATGGTTATGAATATTAAAATTTTTATTATTTTCATTAGTATTAATATCATTTTCTAATTATTAAAATTATTATTGATATTACAAAAATAAGTATCATTATAAATATTAATCATTTTAACTATATACATAAACTAAATATATATATATATATATATATATATATATATATATATATATATATATATATATATATATATATATATATATATATATATATATATATATATATATATATATATATATATATATATATATATATATATATATATATATATATATATATATATATATATAATATAAAAATTTGTTCAATTACGATTATAAGTTTTAATATATATTACTGGTATAGGTTCGTGAATCCAAGGCCAACCTTATACGTGTTCAGTGATGTTATATGTATTTTTACTACAAAATACATTAGGTGAGTATATAGTCCCTTTTAAACTCTAAATATTTTTGGGCTGAGAATACATGCGCTGTTTTTATAAATGATTTACGTTATGGACACAAGTGATCAAAAATAAATTCTACGTTGAGTTGTACCATGGCATATTTCTTTATACTTGGTAGCTAATATTTACGTGAGGAGCGTAAACGCGAATCCTGTTGATAGATCTATCGGGCCTGACAACCCCAACCGGGCTGGACGACCAGTTTTAAACGATTGCACAGTACTTCGTTTCGTTACTACACTTGGTACGGTGTAGGGTTTATTTAAGAATATGCTGCTGTGATTTAAATGTTAAGTATGGTTACCAAGTGCTCAACGACTTTTCCATACACTTGCGAGTGTATTATGTATGTATATGAAATCTTGAGGTCCATAGTTATAACGCTGCTAGCATCAAACCTATATCTCACCAACTTTATGTTGACATTTTAAAGCATGTTATTCTCAGGTACGAATTAAGTCTTCTGCTGTGCATTTGCTCATGTTAAGGACAATACTTGAAGTCGATCATCGCAAAGGAACCAAATGTTGATGACTTCGTCCGGATGGATTAGGACGGGTCCTTTCAGTTGGTATCAGAGCGGTGGTCTTAGTGAACCAGGTCTTGCATTAGTGTGTCTAACTAGTAGCTGTTAGGATACATTAATGAGTCTGGACTTCGACCGTGCCTGCATGTCAAAAGTTTTGCTTATCATTTCTAGTCGTAAATTATTTGCTTATCATCCTTAGGGAATTGCCTGCTTATCATTCATAAGTCTAGACACGTCTTACTGCATTTAGTGCATCGATAGTGTAGAGACAAAATTCATATCTTAGCATATCTGTTACTTTGGACTTTAGTTGACATCTTTTCAAAGATTCTCCGTAATTTACGGGATTTTGGTATTATATATACACATGTAAAGTATGTATTGAAGAGTACCAAATCTAACTTCTATAATCTATTTCATACCAAAAATTCATTTTTCCGATTATACAAGATGGATTCCGCATCTAGTTCGAATTCCTCAGATTATGACAGCTATGCCGATATGGATTTTCATTCAAGCTCCGAAGGCAGCGTCACCGGAATGGATCAACCAATCTCCCATCATCTATTCTGGATGAATTGGGGGTGGGTTCGTAATATACTAAGTCACTGGAGACATGAAGAGGGTGATCCCTTCCATCCACCAAATTGCCCTCTTGGCGATGAACCTGAAGCACTTACCGGCGAACCTGTTCGAGAAACCATTTTCTCTCTCATTTCTAGAGTATCTCGTCACGATTATATACTATCCCATATTTCAGATCTTGTTCATTCGCTCACTCCAACCACCAATCATCCCGGTGTACTAGCAGAAGTTAACGAACTTCACGCTTGCGTGACGGCTTTGGAGAATATGGTGCGAAGGTTACGAACACCAGCAGCAGCACCAACAGCATAATCCGTACCAACATCATCGACGTCGACAGTACCCTTATCATCCCTAAACCATAACCATGCCGTAACTCTCAACATTACAATCTGTACCTCGAATATCAACATTACACGCCTCAATATCACCATCTGTACTTCGAGTATGAACTTCGTTCTACACATCGATCTACATCGACTATCTTCTCTTTACGTATCATTTTACCTCATTTTTCCTTGTTCGACATGGTGATTATGTAATTTCTAAAGTTTTAGAGATTATGTAATCTAGTATTAACGATAAATCAGATGAGTTTTTGACTCATTAAATTCATGATTACATCCGATGAAAATATATATGCAAGTATATTTTCATAAAGATTGTAATTAAAGATTCTTTTGTACAAACTGTTAATGATGAAAATATTTTAACGGGTGGGTAGTACCCGAGGAATATTTAGAATTCACATTAATAAGTTACACTGTACATTCTCCGAATCTGATTCAAAGGTCATTTACTATCCTACTTACCATCACCGATAAAGGTATCTGTTCACCCCAGATTAACCATTTTTATTCAAATTTCATATTTGGATTTTTATCTATCAGAATCCAACAAGTGGCATAAAGAAGAAACATTGGACAAATTAAAAATTGGTTAGAAACACACGAATTAACTATGATGAATATTGTTAAGACTCCACGCTAACTATTCCGGCTAACTGTTCCCAGCTAACTGATTAACATTTAATTTATCGCGATTTACTTTCTCGCAAATTTTAATTTCTGCACATTACATACCGTCGGGACACATGTACAACAATACGTCGGATTAATTCTGAGACAACACGTTGTATAATGGGTCATGATATATATTTATTTAATTTACGCACTTTAATTAACGGGACACGTATGCAAGGTTTCGACTTATCATATCGACCCATCTATATATATATTTCGGAACGACCATAGACACTCTATAGTTGACTATACAGGGTTGAGGTGGATTCCAAAATATATATATGGTTTGAGTTGTGATCAATACTGAGACCGGTACACGGGTCACGATACGTATTAATTATTTCAAATAATATATATATATATAACTGTATATGAATCATTGGACTATTGGACCATTGGACAATTGGACTGCTAACTTTGGACAATTAAAATGAATTAAAATATTGATTATAACATATAAAATTAAACAATTCTTCAAGTTTGCCACTTGATTTCATCTTAAACCTCATTTGTACCTCGACAATTTCAACCCGCGTACAAACCTATCATGATTCTTGAAAACACCTTGATCGAGAAATTGAACCAGCCGCACTTCGTCTATGGAAGAAGAGATTTATGCATACAGTTATGCACCTGAAAAACTTTCAAAACCGAAGTTATAGTTAAAACATATCCGCGTCAAATTCTTTATCATTGAGTAGCAGAAACAACCATACGATTCCTTTTCAAGAAGCTAATTTTGTCACCGCTCCACTTCGATTTCTTAGTGAGATTTCACTTATTATAACCTCGATATTTATACCTTGTCCTTTCGCCGTCGTTACTGGAGAACCTTTCATATTCCATGACATCATGTACCAGCAGCTCGTCATCTCTTTGGCAGAATCCGCAATTCAAAAATCTTGCAGAACATCTCCAGTTATACCTATGACGTCTATCTCTAAGAATTTCATACTCCGAATGTGAAGTTTCTGAAAAACACCCTGAACTATGAAGTAGTTCTTGAAATTGCTGATGAAGCAGCAAAAACTGTAAACGACTTTAACAGTCAAAAGTTTGATGATAAAGAAGGGAATCTTAGGAACGCTCGATAGAAAATTTAGTGCTGAAAAATGGATTGAGCTAACCGTGAAGGAAACAAAGAACAAATACAAGGAATGAACCTGCCTTCAAATAATGCAAATGATTCAGTGTCTGTTGAAACCGTCAGTATGAACCCTACTCCTTATTCTAAACTTTTTCAGATGATATTATTCATCATCATCTTATCTTAGATATTATAAGATATCTTCGTATCTTCCGTCATACATATTCTCCATATTTCTGAAGATACTTTCACAACTATCCTTATCTGAAATCATTTATTCCTCCGTAATATCTGCGTTACAATATAAAAGAAACTGTGTTAGTTTCTAAATTCTAAAACCTTCAAGTTTAAAATATGAATGTTTTGAAGTAGTGTTGGGAACTGATGCATGAATTAGTATAATATAATGAAACTTGATCAACTTCATTATATTACAGTAAGTCATGTTAAGTTTCTAATGGAATGTGATGATTCACAGTACCATCATCATGTGCCATGTTACACGGCTCTTACATTCTATCTAATCTCTAAACATATCAAGAAAATATTCTCTTGATAATTCGGTCTTTTCCAGGAAATTCTGGAAATTTGACAAATCAAAATCGTGCCCTTACCATTTCTACCTTAGAAGCATCAACTAGGTTCGTTTTGAATTCATACCTACGAATTTCTGAGCATTTCTCGCTTGACTTGAGGACGGGAGGATATAAAACTCAACAACCATCCAGAAATTACAAACCGTGTATATCGATGCAGATAGCAATATAAAGACACGGGAGAACTAGAAACACTATAAACACAAGAGTATAGTAGAAGTAAATAGATTCTTCTGGGGTAGATGAAAAAGGAGAATGACAGATGTGAAAATTAAGAGTATATCAAGGATTAGAATGGGATGGAGCATATTGACGAATGTCTTAAAGTAGGAATTAAGGAGAAGAAGTAGAAAATGTGAATTGTGAAAAATGAGGAAACGAAGGAGTAGATTTATAGTAAAGTATCCGACAGAGAAATCAAAACAGATATCCGCATTAAATCAAAAAAAAAAAAAAAGATCCTGATCGCCAAAGAACCAAATCCCATTACGTAAGATTTAAATCCCTTAAATTCTGGAAATCAAATCTAATCACATCATCGGTTAAAACAATTCTATACTTACTCATTTCATTCTTTTGTGATAGCTTCACTCGTGCGCTTCACATGATCGAATCGTTTTATTCATATCTTCCGATAATGATAAAACTCTATTATTATCTCATATTCGTCATGAAAACATTCCTATTATTATTTATGACAACCTCTACCAAATTTCGGGGACGAAATTTCTTTAACGGGTGGGTACTGTAACGACCCGGAAATTTCCGACCAAATTTAAACCTTAAACTCTATATGTTTCCGACACGATAAGCAAAAACCCTAATGTTGAGTCTAGAAAGTCTGAAATTTATATTTGGATAATCCGTTACCCTTTGACTGTTTCCGACGATTCATGAACAAATGTGTGTAAATATATATATATATATATATATATATATATATATATATATATATATATATATATATATATATATATATATTTATATTATAAATAAAGGTGTATAGATATAAATGTGTGATATTTATATATTAAATTAAATACAAGTTATAATATTCATAATAATAATATTTATAATATTTATGAATTACATTGATTAAAAACTAGGTAATTTTATCTGAAAATATTTTTATTGTTAAATTAAATATTTAATGTATTTATACTTTATTAATATTAATATCAAATATGTTTTATAAAAAAAATAATAAATAAATAAATAAAAATAAAAAAAATAAAAATACGCATAAATGACATATTAAGATCAATATGTTATCTGTTTTTTTTTCCCTAAACTATTATGCTCGTGATACTAAAATACAAATAACGGCCCTACAATCAGCTAAATAACAAAATCAGTTGAAGATTTTTTTTTACATGTTTTCCTATTTATTTTGTCTTCCTGCTTATATAATCTGTCAACCCCAATTGTGTATTAAACGACCCATCCTTGAGTTAGGTAATTCAATTCCAACCTTCTATCATCAACATAATTAAACATTACAGTACCCAATTCAAATTAGTTGAATTAAAAAAAAAAACACAATTGAAGAACCAGCGACGGTTCCTGTAAACCCACTTTTTGGTCAAAAATCGAATTTGAAAATATTTTGCAAATCTAAAATTGCAGTTATGTTAGTAATCCCATATACAAACTATCTGCAAATTCTCAAAACCCAATTTCTATTATCGCGTTTTAATTTGCGAGTCAAACATTTAAATCAAAAAGTCAACTGTTTCGCTTTTCATGAAATTCGAAGCTGTATTGATAGTTCTCGACCGTTTGATAATTTTCGAGTATTAGGAACAAGATTTAGAAAACATTTCATGAAGGATTGAAGGTCTCAAAACATCTCTTAGTTGAAGTTTGATTTTTATGTTCTTAATTTTTTTTTTCTTCGAACAGTAAGTTTGTTTTCGATCTTTATTATTATTATTTTTTTTTTCCTTTTCTGTTAACTCAATCCAATCTCACATAAAATGTTTTGTTTTCAAATACAAGTTTAAACTGAACATATAATCTAGTATTAGGAATTTGGTTATGGTTCGTTCAGTTTACAAAGAAGAAGAAGAATAGTCTTTATTTACGGGTTATATTTAAATAGGATTAGACTTAAATCAGAATAAGAGCAGCAGCCCAGCTGGTTCGAGGTGTTTGAGTGTAACGAGAGGTTGTGGGTTCGAGTCCCACATGTGGTTTTTTTTTTTAGAAAAAGGAAGAATAGGGGAAACAGAAATAAACGGCTTTTAGATATTTCATTAGGCTATTAATCAGAAAAATAGTCATGGCGTATTGGTTAGGGTGTTGATGGTTTAGCAAGAGGTCACGGGTTCGAGTCCCTGATGGACAATATAATTTTTGGGTCTTATTTCATTAAAGGTAGTCCCTTAAACATTATTATTATTATTATTATTATTTTTATTATTACTGTTATTTATTTTTAAAAATAAATAAAAGTATTTTTTTATTAAAACCTTAGAATTACTAATAGCATTAGTATAGATATTACCATTACCACTATGGTTATGAATATTAAAATTTTTATTATTTTCATTAGTATTAATATCATTTTCTAATTATTAAAATTATTATTGATATTACAAAAATAAGTATCATTATAAATATTAATCATTTTAACTATATACATAAACTAAATATATATATATATATATATATATATATATATATATATATATATATATATATATATATATATATATATATATATATATATATATATATATATATATATATATATATATATATATATAATATAAAAATTTGTTCAATTACGATTATAAGTTTTAATATATATTACTGGTATAGGTTCGTGAATCCAAGGCCAACCTTATACGTGTTCAGTGATGTTATATGTATTTTTACTACAAAATACATTAGGTGAGTATATAGTCCCTTTTAAACTCTAAATATTTTTGGGCTGAGAATACATGCGCTGTTTTTATAAATGATTTACGTTATGGACACAAGTGATCAAAAATAAATTCTACGTTGAGTTGTACCATGGCATATTTCTTTATACTTGGTAGCTAATATTTACGTGAGGAACGTAAACGCGAATCCTGTTGATAGATCTATCGGGCCTGACAACCCCAACCGGGCTGGACGACCAGTTTTAAACGGTTGCACAGTACTTCGTTTCGTTACTACACTTGGTACGGTGTAGGGTTTATTTAAGAATATGCTGCTGTGATTTAAATGTTAAGTATGGTTACCAAGTGCTCAACGACTTTTCCATACACTTGCGAGTGTATTATGTATGTATATGAAATCTTGAGGTCCATAGTTATAACACTGCTAGCATCAAACCTATATCTCACCAACTTTATGTTGACATTTTAAAGCATGTTATTCTCAGGTACGAATTAAGTCTTCCGCTGTGCATTTGCTCATGTTAAGGACAATACTTGAAGTCGATCATCGCAAAGGAACCAAATGTTGATGACTTCGTCCGGATGGATTAGGACGGGTCCTTTCATCAACACACCATTCCTTATATACAGGTCTACAAATGGTGAATAGACGTTCCCAATCGGTAAAAGAAGAACTGCCATACCTTTGGATCAGATGCTCCCTAACTGAGCTAGCTAGTTGGACCCTTTCCAAAGGATCCCAATCAATTACCCTTGGCTCTTCTACATTTTTCAGTATTAGTTTGAATTTATTACTTTGATATGATGGGTAATCTCTCCAGCTTCTATCGAATCTCAGATTAGGATGCAACGTGTGTTCAGGAATCGTTGGGTATTCTACTGGCGGATGTATCGGAAATACTATGAAGGCATCAACAAATTGTAGCAGATCATAATAAGGTACATGTTGATCAGGTTGTTGTTGTGGTTCCTGTTGTTGCTCCGGTTCAGGTTCATATTGCATTTCTGGTTCAGGTTCTGGAGCAGGTCGTCTAGATGATGATGAGGAACCTCCAGTTTCAGTATTAGTAAATCTCTGCAAAACACATTAAACACAAAATTTGTGCATCCGAATATGCATTAGTGTTAGCAAAATAACAAATTAACACAATTACAATAACATGTTAAATCAAAATTAAATTTATACCCATTTTCACAATTTTAACAATTCTACACTTTTTCAAATAAGCATATATGAAAATGTATACAAAATTCATAAGCATTTAACTCAAATAACATGTCAAAATAGTCATTACTAGCAATTAAACAAGTCTCAAATGGCAATTATATCAAATTAATCAAGTTCATGAATTTAAGATTTAAAAAGTCTACTTTAATTTTCAAAAATCATGTTTAGGATCAAAGTTTGGATCATTTAGCTACCTAAACATGTTACACTACTTAATTTAGCAATAATTCATGACAAAAATCGGCCATAACCTGTTTATATCAAAAAGCCCCAAATTGCTCAAGAACACAAACTCTAGATTCCTAAAAATTTTGAAGTTTTTGGCTTCAAATCATGTTAAATAGCATCAATCTAGGTTATACATGCATAAAATACTAACAATTTAACTCTAATTACACTAGAAATTAACAAAATTAAATTAGGTAAAATATAGCTCAAGAACACTAAAAATCAAATTTAAAGAGGTTTAGGGATGAAATTGTTACCCTTTTTGATAAACTTCTTATCAAATTCATGTTTAGAGCGGATTGTAGCGAGAAATTTGGTTGAATTTGGTAAAAATTTGATGAAAATTAGAGGTGATATGGGAGTGTATTCGTGTATGTGTGTGTTGGAGTGGAGAGAGCAGAACAGCTCGCTGGTATTTATTTCTGGCCTGATTTCCAGCCTCATGCGATCGTATGAGGTTGCAGTGCAAACCACATGCGATCGCATGGGGTCCGGGTACACTGACATTTTGCTTTTTTTTTTATATATAAAAACCTTATACTAATGAAACATATAATTAATTAAAAATTAAAATTTTGTTTCTTTTTTAGGATGAGGGCGTTTCGGAACGGTGTCTTAGTCCGTCCCTCGACAAAATTTTAAAATTTGTCAATTCAAAGCGCGGTTTTAAAAGTAAAGATTTTTGGATTTTTTTTTAAATATTTTTGACATACTTTAATTCAATAAGATTAAAAATAATGATAATAAAAGTTCTCGTCCTTCCTTTGGGTAGAGCAATTTCGGTTCAACGACCTAGTTTTCAACTCACGACGAATTTTAAAAATTACATTTTTAACTTAACGAAATAAAATAATTTTTTTTTTTAAATTCACACCAAACTTAAATGCATAAAATTAAAAATTAAAAATTTAAAAAATTCACACCAAATTTATATTATAATTTTGTTTTTATACATACAAACTTATATTAAAAACATAAATTTTTTTCAAATATTTACAAACTTAAATATATTGATTTTAAAAGTTTTACAATATTAATTTAATATTTAAATATTAATTTTAAAAACATGGTAAAAATAAAATTAAAAATTTTTTTGGTCTGTTATCCCACTTTAATCAATCAAATATTATCAAAAATATACGCCCCTCTTTTCGGTAAAGTAATTTCGGTTCCATAACCTAGTTTAACTCATGACGAATTTTTGAAATATTTTGGTTTGATTGATTAAAGATATTTATACCTTAAGAATAAACGGTAAATTTCGCAGTGATGTAATAAATTTTTGTATGATATCAATACTTTCAGTCGCAAAACCTAATTTTATTGAATACCAATTTAATACTTTATAACGAATGATTTAGCGTTTATTATCAAAAGGTTAAAAGAAGAACTCTGTCTCCTTCTTTAAATTCTTTTGAACTTCTGATTCTTTTATCATGCCATTTCTTCGTTCTTTCCTTATAGATTAACGAATTTTCATATGCTTCATGTCTTAATTCTTCTAATTCGTTTAGTTGACTTAACCGTAGACGTCCAGCTTCATGTAAATCAAGATTACATGTCTTCAAAGCCCAAAATGCTTTGTGTTCAATTTCTACTGGAAGATGACATGCTTTTCTGTAAACGAGTCTAAAAGGTGTGGTTCCAATTGGAGTTTTGTAGGCTGTTCTAAAAGCCCAGAGTGCATCCTTCAATTTCATGGATCATTCTTTCGAATTTGTTCCTACGGTTTTCTCTAGAATACGTTTTAAAGCTCGGTTGGTATTTTCAACTTGTCCACTTGTTTGTGGATGATAAGCGGTGGAGATTTTATGAGTTACTCCATATTTTTTGAGAACTTTCTCAAGTTGATTGTTACAAAAATGAGTACCCCGATCACTTATTAAAGCTTTCGGTGTTCTGAACCTTGCAAAAAGACGTTTTAAAAAGTTGACTACAACTCGTGCATCGTTAGTCGGGAGAGCTTGTGCTTCCGCCCATTTAGATACATAATCAATGGCAACGAGAATGTATAGATTATTATGAGATTTTGGAAATGGACCCATAAAGTCAATACCCCAAATGTCAAATACTTCACATACTTGAATGACATTTTGTGGCATTTCATCTCGTTGACTTATTTTTCCGGCCCTTTGACAAGCATCACAGGATTTGCAAAGAAGGTGTGCGTCTTTGAAAATTGTAGGCCAATAGAATCCAGCATCATAAACTTTTCTTGCTGTAAGTTGAGGCCCATAATGCCCTCCTGTTGGTCATGTGTGACAATGGTTTAAAATTTTACTAGCTTCATCTCCGAATACATATCGGCGTATTATTCCATCGGGACAACTTTTAAACAAATGTGGATCTTCCCAGAAATAGTGTTTTATATCACTAAAGAATTTCTTTCGTTTTTGGTACGACAATCCTTTTTCAAGAAATCCACATACTAAGTAGTTTGCATAGTCTGCAAACCATGGAATTTCATTATAATCTATCTTCAATAGATATTCATCGGGAAAGTTGTCTTGTATGGCCGATTCATTTAGAACTTCTAATTCTGGATTTTCAAGACGAGAAAGATGATCAGCGGCGAGATTTTCTGCTCCCTTTTTATCTCGGATTTCAATATCGAACTCTTGTAAGAGTAAGATCCAACGGATTAATCGTGGTTTGGCATCTTGTTTCGAAAATAGGTATCTAAGAGCAGAATGGTCGGTATAGACCACCGTTTTAGCTAGAACGAGATATGAACGAAATTTGTCAAAAGCAAAGACAATAGCAAGGAGTTCTTTTTCAGTAGTTATGTAATTTGCTTGTGCTCCTTGTAACGTCTTACTAGCATAATAAATAGGTTGAAATCATTTTTCAATCCTTTGTCCTAAAACGGCTCCCATTGCAAAATCACTTGCATCGCACATTAGTTCGAACGGTAGATTCCAATTTGGTGTTATCATGATCGGCGCATTAGTGAGTTTTTCTTAAAGAATATTAAAAGATTTGATGCATTCATCTGAAAAGATAAATGGAGAATCTTTTTCTAGGAGTTTATTCATAGGAGTGGCAATTTTAGAAAAATCTTTTATGAAACGTCGGTAAAAACCGGCATGCCCAAGAAAACTCCTGACTCCTCTAACATTGGTGGGATGTGGAAGTTTAGCAATTACATCTACTTTAGCTCTATCCACTTCAATTCCTTCCTTTGAAATTTTATGTCCAAGAACGATGCCTTCTTTAATCATGAAATGGCATTTCTCCCAATTAAGTACTAGGTTTGATTGTTCGCATCTAATAAGCATTCGTTCAAGATTAACTAGACATGATTCAGATGTATCACCGAAGACTGAAAAGTCATCCATGAAAACTTCCATGCATTCTTCTATCATGTTGTGAAAAATCGCCATCATGCACCTTTGAAAGGTTGCAGGGGCGTTGCAAAGTCCAAATGGCATGCGTTTGTAAGCAAAAGTATCATAAGGGCACGTGAATGTGGTTTTTTCTTGGTCCTCGGGTGCTATTGGAATTTGAAAATATCCGGAAAAACCATCAAGAAAATAATAGTAACTATTTCCGGCTAATCTTTCCAACATTTGATCAATGAAAGGTAAGGGAAAGTGATCTTTTCTGGTGGCGTCATTTAATTTTCTATAATCAATACAAACACGCCATCCTGTTACAGTCCTAGTAGGAATAAGCTCATTTTTTTCATTTGTGATGACAGTCATGCCACCCTTCTTAGGTACGCATTGAACTGGGCTTACCCATGGACTATCAGAGATTGGATAAATTAAACCTGCATCTAGCAGTTTAATAATTTCTTTCTTAACAACATCTTGCATATTAGGATTTAGTCTTCGTTGGCGTTGCACATACGTTTTATGACCTTCTTCCATAAGGATTTTATGTGTGCAATACGAAGGACTTATTCCTTTAATATCATGAATTTTCCATGCAATAGCTGGTTTATGAGCTTTTAGCATAGAAATGACTTGAGATTTTTCATTTTCAGTAAGAGAAGAAGATATTATTACAGGTAATTCACATTCACCATGTAAATAAGCGTATTCCAAATGGTTTGGAAGTGGCTTTAACTATAATGTCGGTGGTTCTTCTATCGATGATTTGTATCGATATCTGTCTTCTTCTTTTAGCATTTGAATTTCTTCTGTTGTTGGTTCATATCCATTAGCCATAAGTATAGCTAACATTTCAGTTTCATCAATTGGTTCAGTTCCTTCTCTTAAAGAATATTCTCCTGTTCCTTGTAATTCTGGAAATTCTTCTAACAATTCTGCATGTGAATCTATAGTTTGAATATAATAACATGTATCATCTGCAAATTGCGGTTTTTGCATGGCTCTATCAACTGAAAAGGTAACACTCTCGTCCTCTATACTTAAGGTCAGTTTCTTACCGAACACGTCTATTATTGCTTTAGCCGTGTTTAAGAATGGTCTTCCTAATATATGAGGAACTCGAGAATCTTCGTCCATGTCCAGAATAACAAAATCTACTGGAAATACTAAAGTACCAACTTTAACTAGCATGTTCTCCATTATCCTTCTAGGATATTTTACTGATCGATCGGCTAGTTGTATACTTATTCGTGTTGGTTTCAATTCTCCAAGGTCTAGTTTAGCGTATAGTGAATACGGCATTAGATTTATACTAGCACCTAAGTCTGCCAATGCTTCTATTGAACTAAGACTACCCAGAAAACATGGAATTGTGAAACTTCCTGGATCAGATAATTTTTTTGGTATCTTATTCAACAGCACTGCAGAACAATTAGCATTCATAGTAATAGCCGAGAGTTCTTCCATTTTCTTTCTATTTGTGATTAAATCTTTCAAGAATTTAGCATATCTAGGCATTCCTGAAATCACATCAATGAAAGGAAGTGTAACAACCCAAACCGTAACCGACCAAACACGACGAAATTGCAAACAAAAAAAAATTTTCTGGTGCAGATCATCTGCGCGGCGCGCCAGGTGACCGCGCGGCGCGCCAAATCACCTGGACAGCCCGCTGTCCCCGGAAGTCTATTTAACGAAAATGTTTGACTAGTTCCCGACATTTTTAGCCAAAACGCTTTTAACCATACATTCATATATGTAAAACTAGCACATAACTAAGGTTTGAGCGAGTTTTACAAAGTGGGGCCCACACGTGCCCAAAACGCCACTAAGTTAAAAATACAATGTTTAATACAAATTAGAGTTTCGACCACGAAAAGTTTATTTGCCAAACGATACAACGAGCATGGTGTTTGGGGTTAAACTACCCAAGTCTCGGTCAAACTCCAAAATCGTCACATCCCAAAAGCGTCACTAAACAAGACGGGATCTCTAATCCAACCGGATGCCCTTACCCTTGTCCACACCGGAACCTATAAAAATAGTAAACAACGAGAGGGTAAGCAAAGCTTAGTGAGTAAAACATATATATACATGCATATACAACTTACCCACACGCATCCACGATATCAAATAACACATAACAAATCTCGATAAGCAAGCTAGTATCACCAAACGTATCACTAGCAATAATCATAGCATAAATACTCATAACAATAATCAAATGCTAGTATGAACAACAATAAATCATGGTTAACCAATCTCTTCGCTAGGGAACGACTTCGCGAAACAAGTCATCGATGTTCATAACATTCGTTAGCTTCCAAAAACGGCTATGGCATGCTAACCCCCCGAGGTGTTCCAAAAACGGCTATGGCATCACCCCTCAAGTGTTCCAAAAACGGCTATGGCATCACTTGCTCAATGTGAGTAGAACACGGCTATTACTCACGCTTTCGTACACCAACACGGCTATGTGTACGGGTAACTCAAATAACAACGTGGGAGTAAAACACGGCTATTACTCGCCACTAAATGCACAAACACGGCTATGTGCCTTAGTACAAAACATGGACTAATACGGCTAAGTCCCACAACCTTGGTCACAAAACGGCTATGTGACACCATCAACACGGTACATAAATCATATACATACATATATAGATATTCCACTCACCTTATGCCGTCGGTGATTACTAAACCAAGCTTGAATTCCGAGGTAACGTACCTATTTCACAAACACATAATCAATCAATCGACTTGGCCTAAACTCATAACACACATCATCCTAGGTCATCTTGACCCATTTTGACACTTAACCCTAATTTGGGTCATTCTTACCAAAAACCCTAACTCTTGGCACTCAAGGCCTTCATACACTTTAAATCACTAGATTTTAACACAAAACACTAACGTTAACCAATCTTGGTCCATTTTGACCCGTTTGACTCAATAAAAGTCAATACACCCATTTTGGGTCATTTATACCCAAATCACACCCATTTACACTTCCCTAAGGTGTTCTAGCAAATTATTAGCCAATTAGGGTTTCATAACAACAATTAACACTTCCAAAACCCTAGTTAACTCAATATTGAGTCTATATGACCCAAATTACCCAAGAATACCCAAATTAACCAAAAGTGGGTTTTATGTCCACCTTTGACTCAAACCCTAGCCCTAAATCGAATTAAACAAAGGAATTAAGATTAGAGCATACCACAACTACCAAAACGAAGATAATGACGAGATGAACAACTTTAGAACTTGGGCTTTAGCAAGAAACCCTCTTCTTCCTCTTCAAAGTGAGCTTTCCCTCTCTAAAACTCACTCTCTCACTAAGATAAATTGGGAGGTGATAAGGTTGGTGAACAAGGGAGTAAATGAGCTCCCAAACTACTGAACCAAGCATTAAACTCGGCCTTGATGTGAATTTACCAAAATACCCCCAAAATATCTAATTTAAAAGAGAAAGGGATCTGTCACAGACAATTGGCGCGGCGCGCCACAAGGCCGCGCGGCGCGCAACCCTGCCAGTTCAGCTCCTTTTGTATTTTAAATACACGCAACAGAACCCCGTTTCAAGTACCGTACATTACACTTATATACACATATGTACACTATAAATAATCGGGTCTTACAACTCTTCCCCACTTATTCGGATTGCGACCTCGCAATCCATGCCGCATGACAAGCGGGAAGATAAACCAACACAAACTCTTCAGGTTCCCAAGTGAACTCGGAACCCTTATTCCGCCGCCATTGAACTTTAAAAGTCCTAACCTCCTTATGCCTCAACCTCTTGACCTTTTCATCAAGTATTGCAATTGGCTCTTCAACATACTCCAACTTATTGTTTAGCTCAATTTCATCTAAAGGCATCCATGAAGAATCATCCGCAAGGCACTTACGGAGGTGAGAAACATGAAACGTGTTATGGATCCCCGCAAGCTCTTCGGGCAATTCCAATCGATATGCAACTTCACCAACACGAGCTAAGACTTTAAACGGTCCAATAAACCGAGGACCTAACTTTCCCCGTTTTCGAAATCGAATAATACCCTTCCATGGCGAAACCTTAAGCATTACCATGTCGCCCTCTTGGAATTCGATCGTTCGTCTTCGTTTATCGGCATACGACTTTTGTCTATCTTGAGCCTTTTTCAAATGTTCGCGAATAATATCAATCTTGTTATTCGTCTCTAAAACCAAATCGGTACTTCCGATTTCTCTTTGACCCACTTCTCCCCAACAAATGGGAGTTCGACACCTTCGGCCATAAAGCATCTCGTAAGGTGGCATCCCGATACTGGTATGAAAACTATTATTGTACGAGAATTCCACCAAGGGTAAATGCTCGTCCCAACTACCACCGAAGTCAATAATGCACGCCCGTAACATATCTTCCAAAGTTTGGTTCGTACGTTCGGTTTGACCGTCCGTTTGAGGATGATACGCCGTGCTCAACTTTAATTGTGTACCCATATCTTCGTGAAACTTTTCCCAAAATCGAGATGTAAAACGGGTATCTCGATCCGAAATAATAGATATAGGAACGCCATGTCGCGAGACCACTTCCTTGATAAACAACTTAGCCAAGGCCTCCGACGATATTGCTTCTTTAATGGGAAGAAACAAAGCGCTCTTCGTCAACCGATCCACTATAACCCAAATCGAATCATATTGAGTCCTCGCCGTCTTAGGCAACTTAGTGATGAAATCCATGGTAATGTGCTCCCATTTCCACTTCGGGATTTCTAACGGTTGCAACTTACCATACGGCTTTTGATGTTCGGCTTTAACTTGCAAACAAGTAACACATCGTTCAACGTATTTTACAACATCGCGTTTCATGCCCGGCCACCAATAATCTTTCTTCAAGTCATGATACATTTTCGTCGCGCCCGGATGAATGGAATATTTCGACTTATGTGCTTCATCGAGTAGCACCCGTCGGTAATCACCCGTCTTAGGCACCCACACCCTTCCTTGAAAGGACAACAAACCCCGCGGGCCCATAGTAATAAACTCCGATTGGCCCACAATTCGTTCCGTGTGCTTATCGTGAACATAAGCCTCTATTTGGTCTTCAACCATCTTTTCAAGAAAGTCGTTAGTGATAATCAAACGTAACGATGTTATCCGTATCGCCGGATGTTGAGTCTTTCGACTTAACGCATCCGCGACCACATTCGCCTTACCCGGATGGTAAAGTATCTCACAATCATAATCTTTCACCACATCCATCCATCTACGTTGACGATAATTCAAATCCCTTTGAGTAAAAAGGTGTTTCAAATTCTTATGATCCGAATATATCGTACACTTGACACCATACAAGTAGTGGCGCCAAATTTTCAACGCATGCACAACCGCCGCCATTTCAAGATCATGAGTCGGGTACCTCGTTTCGTGTTCCTTTAATTGTCGAGAGGCATAAGCAATGACTTTACCCCTTTGCATAAGAACGCACCCGAGCCCATTTAAGGAAGCATCACAATAAACCACCATGTCTTCGACGCCTTCCGGTAACACTAACACCGGAGCTTGACACAACTTCTCTTTCAATAATTGAAAAGCAATTTCTTGCTCGTTTTCCCAATTGAACTTAGCACTCTTCCTCGTCAACTTTGTTAATGGAGAAGCAATCTTAGAAAAGTCTTGGATAAACCGACGATAATAACCGGCCAATCCGAGAAAACTCCGGATTTCCGTAGGCGTAGTCGGTCGTCCCCAACTCTTCACCGTCTCAATCTTCCCCGGATCCACTTGGATACCGCCTTCGTTCACAATGTGGCCAAGAAATTGGACCTCTCTTAGCCAAAATTCACATTTAGAGAATTTTGCATACAACTTCTCCTTTCTTAACGTCTTCAAAACTTCGCGCAAGTGACGTTCATGTTCGTGCATACTTTTCGAGTAGACTAGTATGTCGTCAATGAACACAATAACCGACTTGTCCAACATAGGTTGGCACACCCGGTTCATAAGATCCATGAATGCCGCCGGTGCATTCGTAAGACCAAAAGGCATAACCACAAACTCATAATGCCCATAACGCGTTCGGAAAGCCGTTTTCTCAATGTCTTCCTCACGGACCCGCATTTGATGATAGCCGGACCGTAGATCGATCTTGGAGAAATACGTCGCGCCTTGAAGTTGATCAAACAAATCGTCAATCCTAGGTAATGGATAACGATTCTTGATCGTCACTTTATTTAGCTCACGGTAATCGATGCACATGCGCATACTACCGTCTTTCTTTTTCACGAATAAGACCGGAGCGCCCCACGGCGAAGCACTCGGTCGGATAAAACCCTTCTCTAGCAACTCTTGAATTTGATTCAATAGCTCTTGCATTTCCGTTGGTGCTAAACGATAAGGAGTTTTAGCAATGGGAGTAGCCCCCGGAACCAACTCAATGCGAAACTCGACTTGTCTTTCCGCCGGAACACCCGGTAACTCATCCGGAAAAACGTCTTCAAACTCATTAACTACCGGAATTTCACGAATAGGTGGTGGCTCATTACGAGTATCAACAACATAAGCAAGGAAAGCCATGCCACCGGTAACAACGGAACGACGTGCCCGTGCAAAAGTGCATATCGGCACCGGTCTTCTTCTCTTATCGCCATGAATAATCATTTCTCCCCCACTTGGGGTCTTCACACGAATACACTTATCATGGCATGCAATATTGGCTCTATAACGATCGAGCCAATCCATACCAACAACGATATCAAAGTCGCCCAAGGTCATTGGAATAAGATCAATTTTAAAAGTTTCGGCACCAAAAACAACATCACAATTTTTACACACATCAACCACTAGCACCGTCTTGCCGTCCGCTATTTCGACTTCTACCGGACGACTTAACTTAGCTAGCGGACTATGAAGTTTAGGCACAAATTTAGGAGACACAAACGACAAATTTGCACCGCTATCAAAAAGAATCCTTGCCGGATTAGAATTAACCATGAAAGTACCTGAAACAACTTCGTTGGATTGTTTGGCTTCATCGTTCGTCATCAAGTAGTTTCGCCCTCTAGCCGACCCCGCCGCCTTCTCAATCTTCTTAACATGATCATTATTCAACTCGGGGCATTCCGGCCTCTTGTGCCCCACTTTACCGCAATTAAAACACGTAACCGTCTTGGCCGTGCATTCACGGGCGTAATGACCCGACTTCCCACAATTAAAACAAGTGGGCGCAAAAGTACCCGTGCCACCTTTCTTCACACTATTAACGCTCTCGGTGCCTTTCTTAGACTTCTTGTTTGAAAAATTCGAATAGCTCGAACCTTCAAACTTCCTTTTCGAGAAAACAAAATCACTCTTCCTAGGCACCTCCGGCTCAAAACCCCGAGCCAACTCAAACAATTCATCGAAAGTCTTAGCCATACCCCGGCTAATCTTGCTCTTGTAGTCGGCATTCAAAGTACGATAAAAATCTTTCATGAGCTTATGATCATCACCCACATACTCCGGGCAAAAACGAGTCTTTGCCAAGAATGTAGACTTGAGGGTAACTAAATCCATGGAACCTTGTTGCAAATGATGCAACTCGTCCCGAATTCGATCAAGATCGGACGAAGTTCGGTATTCCTTGAAAAACTCTTTCTTGAACTCCTCCCACGTCAAGCCCATGCATTGCTCCTCGCCATACAAATTGATTTTATCATCCCACCACAACTTGCCTTCTTCACGTAACATGCTAGACCCAAACCTCGCCTTCTTCTCGGGAGGACACTCCGCGGTACGGAAGGCCCCCTCGATGTCCGAAATCCAACAAGTACTTTTCAACGGATCCCTCACCCCATTAAACGTCGGAGGTTGAGTATCCTTAAAATTTTTGTAGTGGAAGTCTCTCTTTCCATCACCCCCTTCACCTCGAGGATAAACGTTTCTAGCATCAAGGGCCTCTTCAATAGTGGCCTTCAATCGTTCATTTATCATTTCGGTCACTTGCCCATCGACCGACTCTTGGAAGACCCTTCGGACATCCGCAAGAAAATCCGATTTCAACTTCTTAAAGACGGCCTCGACCTTGGTCGAGAACTCGGCGTCTTCACTTGTACTCCCGTTTTCATGATCAGGACCGTTTCTCGTCTTCATTCTATAAAACGAATTAGGTTAAACCATGAAACGAAAGGACAATCATACCCAATTACATACGTATACACCACACTACCCCATCTCGCTCAACAATCGTCGTACATTGCTTGTTTGACCCGATTTGCACCCGTAGTAATGGTAGCTAGTCATTACCACGCAAGCACGTCGCGCTAACTCGCTAGTACAACGTCCATCTCGCTTGATAATTGTTAAACACAACACGAACAAATAGCGCATGATTAGTTCACATAAACCTATGCACTAATCATACCGATCCGACCCAAAGTCCTACAAGTCCCGCATAAACACGCACACAAAGTCTAAGTCTAGGCGCCTATCTCAAGTCACATAAATCCCTTAGACCATGCTCTGATACCACTTGTAACAACCCAAACCGTAACCGACCAAACACGACGAAATTGCAAACAAAAAAAAATTTTCTGGTGCAGATCATCTGCGCGGCGCGCCAGGTGACCGCGCGGCGCGCCAAATCACCTGGACAGCCCGCTGTCCCCGGAAGTCTATTTAACGAAAATGTTTGACTAGTTCCCGACATTTTTAGCCAAAACGCTTTTAACCATACATTCATATATGTAAAACTAGCACATAACTAAGGTTTGAGCGAGTTTTACAAAGTGGGGCCCACACGTGCCCAAAACGCCACTAAGTTAAAAATACAATGTTTAATACAAATTAGAGTTTCGACCACGAAAAGTTTATTTGCCAAACGATACAACGAGCATGGTGTTTGGGGTTAAACTACCCAAGTCTCGGTCAAACTCCAAAATCGTCACATCCCAAAAGCGTCACTAAACAAGACGGGATCTCTAATCCAACCGGATGCCCTTACCCTTGTCCACACCGGAACCTATAAAAATAGTAAACAACGAGAGGGTAAGCAAAGCTTAGTGAGTAAAACATATATATACATGCATATACAACTTACCCACACGCATCCACGATATCAAATAACACATAACAAATCTCGATAAGCAAGCTAGTATCACCAAACGTATCACTAGCAATAATCATAGCATAAATACTCATAACAATAATCAAATGCTAGTATGAACAACAATAAATCATGGTTAACCAATCTCTTCGCTAGGGAACGACTTCGCGAAACAAGTCATCGATGTTCATAACATTCGTTAGCTTCCAAAAACGGCTATGGCATGCTAACCCCCCGAGGTGTTCCAAAAACGGCTATGGCATCACCCCTCAAGTGTTCCAAAAACGGCTATGGCATCACTTGCTCAATGTGAGTAGAACACGGCTATTACTCACGCTTTCGTACACCAACACGGCTATGTGTACGGGTAACTCAAATAACAACGTGGGAGTAAAACACGGCTATTACTCGCCACTAAATGCACAAACACGGCTATGTGCCTTAGTACAAAACATGGACTAATACGGCTAAGTCCCACAACCTTGGTCACAAAACGGCTATGTGACACCATCAACACGGTACATAAATCATATACATACATATATAGATATTCCACTCACCTTATGCCGTCGGTGATTACTAAACCAAGCTTGAATTCCGAGGTAACGTACCTATTTCACAAACACATAATCAATCAATCGACTTGGCCTAAACTCATAACACACATCATCCTAGGTCATCTTGACCCATTTTGACACTTAACCCTAATTTGGGTCATTCTTACCAAAAACCCTAACTCTTGGCACTCAAGGCCTTCATACACTTTAAATCACTAGATTTTAACACAAAACACTAACGTTAACCAATCTTGGTCCATTTTGACCCGTTTGACTCAATAAAAGTCAATACACCCATTTTGGGTCATTTATACCCAAATCACACCCATTTACACTTCCCTAAGGTGTTCTAGCAAATTATTAGCCAATTAGGGTTTCATAACAACAATTAACACTTCCAAAACCCTAGTTAACTCAATATTGAGTCTATATGACCCAAATTACCCAAGAATACCCAAATTAACCAAAAGTGGGTTTTATGTCCACCTTTGACTCAAACCCTAGCCCTAAATCGAATTAAACAAAGGAATTAAGATTAGAGCATACCACAACTACCAAAACGAAGATAATGACGAGATGAACAACTTTAGAACTTGGGCTTTAGCAAGAAACCCTCTTCTTCCTCTTCAAAGTGAGCTTTCCCTCTCTAAAACTCACTCTCTCACTAAGATAAATTGGGAGGTGATAAGGTTGGTGAACAAGGGAGTAAATGAGCTCCCAAACTACTGAACCAAGCATTAAACTCGGCCTTGATGTGAATTTACCAAAATACCCCCAAAATATCTAATTTAAAAGAGAAAGGGATCTGTCACAGACAATTGGCGCGGCGCGCCACAAGGCCGCGCGGCGCGCAACCCTGCCAGTTCAGCTCCTTTTGTATTTTAAATACACGCAACAGAACCCCGTTTCAAGTACCGTACATTACACTTATATACACATATGTACACTATAAATAATCGGGTCTTACAGGAAGATTGACATTTATCTGTTTAAACATATCCAAGAATTTGGATTGCTCGGCTTCAAGTCTTTCTTTTCTCATTTTACTCGGGTAAGGAAGTGGTGGTTGGTATGGTTTAACATAAGGTGTAGCCTTAACTGTGTTATCTTCATTAACCTTTTCAACTACCGGTTCTTTTTCCTTATCTTGTTCAGGTTGTGGTTCTTGTGGAGTAGGAATAGCTTCATCAGAAATTACAGGCATTTCAGGTGGTTTAAGTGTAATACCACTTCTTGTGGTAATGGCTTTAGCTGTTTCATTCTGGGGGTTAGCATTTGTATCACTAGGTAGACTTCCCGATTTTCTTTCACCTATTAACCTTGCTAGGTTACTTACTTCTTGTTCCAAATTTTGAATAGAAGCTTGTTGATTTCACCTTGCTAGGTTACTTACTTCTTGTTCTAAATTTTGAATAGAAGCTTGTTGATTTCTAAATGCTTGAGCATTTTGTTCATTGGTTTGTTTCTGAGATGTGAAAAACTGAGTTTGAGAATCAACTAGCTTTGACATCATGTCTTCTAAATTTGGCTTTTTATCATCGGTTTGTGGTGGTTTGTTTTGAAAAATAGGTCTTTGCTGGTTGTAAGTATTATTGGATACTTGTTGATTACTAGGACCTTGTTGGTTGTTGTATGGAACATTTCGATTATAATTCTGGTTTTGATTGTAAATTGGTCTTGGCGGTTGATAATTATTCTAATAATTATTTCCAGGCCTTTGGTTTATGTATGAAACATTCTCTCTTTGTTCCATTGTTAGTTCAATACTGAGACAATCTTTTGTTAAATCTGGTCCTCCACACTGCTCACAACTAATTCGTATTGAGTGGATATCCTTAGTCATCTTTTCCATTCGTCTCTCGACAGCATCTATCTTTGTGGAAATGGAATCTAAGTCATGGCTAGAATCGGCTCTAGCTGCTTTAGATGATCTAACGATATCTTTTTCTTGGTGCCACTCATGTGAGTGGGAAGCAGTGTTATCAATAATTTTGTAAGCGTCAGTTGCGTTTTTCTTCATAATGGAACCACCAGCTGCTATATCGATGTCTTTTCTTGTAGTGATGTCGCATCCTTGGTAGAATATTTGTACTATTTGACAAGTGTCTAAACCATGTTGTGGACATCCTCTTAATAACTTACCAAATCTTGTCCATGCCTCATATAGAGTTTCATTTGGCTTCTGTGTGAACGTAACAATTTCTCCTTGAAGTCTTACGGCTTTAGATGCCGGAAAGAATTGTTTAAGAAATTTTTCAACTAAAACGTCCCATGTATCAATCGCCCCTTCAGGTAACGATTCTAACCAATCTTTGGCTTCTCCCTTTAAAGTCCAGGGAAATAACATGAGATATATCTGTTCATTCTCAACTTCTCGAATTTTAAATAAAGTACAGATCCTTTGAAAAGTACGAAGATGTTCATTTGGATCTTCCTTCGGTGCACCACTAAATTGGCATTGATTAGTCACCATTGTAGGATTTGTCCTTTGATTTCATAATCTGGCGCATTAATGTCTGGTTGAGTAATTGCGTGACCTTGGCCAGTGCGTTTAGCTCTCATTCGGTCTTCCATACTTAGAGGTTCCAGATTCTCAATAATTGAATTTGTTGAATCTGAATCACTATAGGATTCTGATTTAATGGTAGGTTCCTCAACAATCTCTGTTTGAATGATTGGTGGTTCCGGAGGAAAGATTAGTGGTTCAGGATCTCTGAATTGTCCCTGAAGATTCGCCGGATTCTCAATTGTGAGGTCGGGTTCAAAAAATGGATTATCGGAAATTTGAATTGGAGTACTTGGTCGACTGGATGACGATTCTAAAGAAAAATCAACGGCGACAATATTTGCTAGATGTCTTGATCGAGTTACAGGTGGTGAACGTACAAAAGGTGGTGAACGTTTTGCTCGGTGCATTCACTGAATATCCTATTAGTTATAAAAATAAAAATTATATAAGTTATCAAATTAATAGACTTTTCTGCTTTTGCCCACGTTTCGAATAGCCAATAGATGCAGCAGGGAGCCAGAACCCTTTAAATCGGAAGCTCACAACTCAGCCACTAACAAATCCAACTATTACTACGAAACAGAAAATTTAGATGTCTATCAATTTAACCGCTTAAAATAATTTTTCGTTGAAGTTTAAAGAAATTTTAGAGAAGAAATAGAAAATTCTAAGTCCTAAAAACTAGAGTGTCAAAAAATAAGAAAGAAAAAGAGTGCGTCGAAAAACGTCAAAAAATAAAAAGTCGAAAAATAAAAATAAGAAAGTAGCGCGTCGAAACTTAAAAAGGAACTAAAAACTAAGAATTAAAAGTTACGTCTAAAAATATTAAAGCTTAAAAGAAATACTATATCCCAAAATGGCAATAACTTAAAAGGTACTAAAATATAAAAACGGCGTCGCAAAATTCTAAAGCACCTAAATCTTAGTCTACAGAAAAAGCACTTAAGGGATTTTACGGCACAGCCTAAAAATCTAGAAATAAAAATAACTATGGCAAAATACTACACTTAAAAGTAAATACGAGAGAAAAATACAAATATTATGAATAAACGATTAAAAGGGTACAAAATATAAAAATATACTTAAAGTTGTAAAAAGTACAATTTTTATAAAAATATTATTTTTATATTATTTATTTTATAAAACTATTAATTTTATAATTTATTAAAACTAATTAAACTAATTAAAACTAAAAAAATACAAAATAAACTAAATAATATAATAACAATACCCTAATTAGGGTTTTATTAATAATAATAAATAATACTCCGTAATTAATGCAGAATTAGGGTCAAACCTAGCGTGTCAGGTACGTTCATGCGATCGCATGGACTTTTGCCTTCTGGCTCATGCGATCGTATGAGCTAGGGTTTCGCGCCAGTATATGGGCTGCTACAGTACCAGGCCAATGTTTTTAAATTTTTTTTCTGTTTTATAAAATACTAAATATAAATATTACTTATTAATATTTATAAATATTATTTATTTTTTTATTTTTTTTTTGATAACTTTTCACAATAAAAATATAAACTAAGCTTAAAAATATAGAAATATTTTGTTTTTATATTTTTTAAATATAAAACTTATATTTTTATAAAAAGAACTTAATAAAAACTTTTATAAATTTTTTTTTATAGCGTTGCGCTTTCGGTGTTTTAGTGTCCCCGGCAGTGGCGCCAAAAACTTGATGTGCGTAAAGGTGTATACGAAATAGTTATATTTTTACTACAAAATACTATTAAATACGATACAATTTTACACAAGTTATTTATTTATTTATAGAATGGATATACGTTAACCTTGCTACAACACTATAGGCAGTGTACCTAATCGTAGAGTAGTATATAGTTTTTAGTAAGTCCGGTTCGTTCCACATGGATCTTTTAAACAAGCTTAACGCTATATTTTTAACTTATAATTGTAAAAATACAAAAATATATGTAAGTAGTATTATTATTATAAAAGGGGGGTTTTTACCGTTTAATGACCGGTTTGTCGATTTTAAAACTTTAGTCGCAGTTAAAACCTAATGTAAAATATTAAATATATAAAAGACTTAATTTAAAGCGTAAAGTAAATAATCATAATGAAATTGCGATAAATAAAATTGTGATAAATAAAATTGCGATAAATAAAATGACAATAAATAAATGTGCGATAATTAAAAGTGCAATTAAATATGAAATAAAGGAAATTAAATATGAAATAAAGGAATTATGCTTATTTAAACTTCCGTAATCATGATGTTTGATATGTTGTTTTTAGTTTATTCCCATGGGTTAATTGTCCTTTGTCGTGGATTATTCGATATGTCTATACAGATTTGTCCATAATAGTCCATCAGTCATAATCATAAAGTGCGAGAGTCTTCGTCAAATTATTCTTATTTCCAAAGTCAAATATTGGGGATTCGAATTGTAACAAGGTCTTAATACTTTGTTTAATGAATACACCAGGTTATCGACTGCGTGTAATCCAAGGTTTTACTACTTTGTTAACAATTACACCAATTACCCTTGAATGTAATCCACCCCTGTTTCAACAAGTCTATTAACTATTAATCCAGTTCCGTGTCCGGTAAAATGAACAATTATTGGTATTTATAGATATCCCGCCCACCGTACCCAGTCAAGCGTATGTGGTTATATATAAATACGTCAAATTATAAGTTTATATATTAAATCAACGAGGTATCATTTAGTTAATATAAAGCCCATTAATAGCCCATAGTCTAATTTCCACAAGTGTCGTTCTTTTGTCCAAACCCCAATTATGGTACAAAGCCCAATTACCTAATTTTAATATTTAGCCCAACATCACGATTACTTCGGCATTAAATAAGCATAATAATAACTTAGCTACGAGACATTAAATTAAAAAGGTTGAACATAACTTACAATGATTAAAAATAGCGTAGCGTTACACGGACAGAATTTCGACTTACACCCTTACAACAATCGCTAACATACCCTTATTATTATTAAAATTAAAATTAAAATTAAAATTATAATATATATATATATGTTTACGTTCAGAGAAAGGAAATAAAAAGATGGATATATTTGCTCAAAAACTGCGAAATTTATAGATGTGGCCTGTCACCTACTGCCATGCGATCGCATGGAAAATGTACTTCCAGGCCATACGATCGCATAGCCACTTTTTCCAGCAAGAGTTTGTTTCTTTCTTTGCCGACGGATTAATAAATAAATATAATATAAAAATAATTTTAAGAATTATTTAAATATTATATTATATTTATGTGCATAGTTGACTTGTAATTTTTAGTCCATTGCGTTGAGCGTTGAGAGTTGACTTTGGTCCCGGTTCCGGATTTTCGAACGTCCTTGCGTATAATTTAATATCTTGTACTTTGTGTTTCGTATCTTGTACTCTTGTAATTTTGAGACGTTTCTCAGTAATAATTTGAACCACTTTGATGGTACTTTGTACTTTTAAGCTTTTTGGTCGTTTGCGTCTTCAATTTGTCGAATCTGCCTTTTGTCTTCACCTTTTATTATTTAAACGAATATCACTTGTAAATAGAACAATTGCAACTAAAAGCTTGTCTTTCTTGAGGGATAATGCTATGAAATATATGTTCGTTTTTAGCATTATCAGAACCCCAAGATCATTCTAACACATCAATCATTCCGAAAACGCGTCTCGATCCGTTCATCATTCAAGAACACAATTTTCATTAGGTTTAATTCTTATCATCATTATGAATACTCTTAATTGTTTATTGGTGATTTTGGTTTTAGCCATGATTATTGGCTAAGCTTTTTAATGTTTGTCTAGATTGAATATTCGTATGTGTTTGGATGATACTTTAATGTTTTATTGATTAATGCATGATAATTATGAGTTTTGATTAAGAACCATTCTTGTGAGTGTTGATTATTGTTACTAGGTTGATTAATGATCTTGTTTGAACAAAGGGAACCCTGTTTCAATTTAGTACACTAGTTTTCAATTGATTTATCTTAACCAATTGGGTGCTTACTGGACCAAGGGGTAAACCGGGTAACATAGATTGAACAAAATAGGGGTGAATTGTGTGGAGCGAACGCATAACCAATTGAATCTTAATCTTATAATTAGTTAATTACTAAGTCACAAATGAAAGAGGTCTTTGGTGAAAGGGAACCCTAAGCCAATAAATCCAAGTTTGACGTGTTTGCTAAAAGAGAACTCTGGGTAAACCGACTATGTAGTTGCATGTATTGATAAATTGAACTAGGGCTTAATAACAAATCATCCGACACTATGAATAGGAGATCTAGGCGAACATTCTTTTATCTATTTAATTCGAATATCTTTACTTTTCGTTGGGTCTGCATTTATTTTCTATAAACTTAAAAACACAAAAATATTGTCTTTCAATTTTAATTTAATCTTTGATTTGGCTAATCGTTAAATAGCCACAAAACAAATTATCTCGTACTTTCGATTTTCATAGATTAACTTAGTTTATTTTATTAGTTGCAATCTTAATTCTCACATTTAAAACTGTCCTTGGAACGATTTCGAAATTACCAACTTTATACTATTGCACGATCGGGTACACTGCCCGTTAGTGTGTAGTAATCTTTAAACCGGCATTTTTCAGAGATAAATTATATACTAGATTTTACACATCAAGTTTTTGGTGCCGCTGCCGGGGACAGTTGTGTTGAAAATTAAGATTGTTATCTAACAACTGAATGCCGCTTAGAGCCTAAATTAATTTTTCAGGCAGGTTTAAATACCCATGGAAATTTGATTTCTACCATTTTCATGGCGTATCTTTTCTACTTTTACTTTTTATTTATTTATTTATCCTTATTTATTTCTATTTTTTATTTTTATTTTTATTTTATTTTTATTTTATTTTATTTTATTATTATTATTTTTTGATTTTTTTTATATAGAGGCCGGAGGTCCGTACGGAAGCAATCTCTCTACTCTGGGTTAGGGAGAGGGATGACTTTCTCTTCATGTGGGTAGAGAATTTTTCTCGACTCGTGGATAGAGAAACGACTTCTCCTCTATTCTAGGATAGAGGAAGGATTGTCTACATCTCACCTCCCCCATACCTCGCATATGCGGGATTGGGTATTGTTGTTGTTGTTGTTGTTGTTGTTTCTTATTTCTTTTCGTTTATTCTCAGATGAATCGGTGCGTTTAATCAGTTGTTAGTTGTGATTTCGCAGATAACAGGTAGTGCATGCCACATACATGTTCTTCTAATTCTCCGATTCTTCAACCATTTGCAGAACCTGAAAGAGAGTTATTCAGAGCGTTAAGTCAAGAGCAACAGTCTACGGTGGATTCATCTTTTTCTTCGAGTGCTAATATAATTAATTTGGGTAGTAGTTCTGAGACTGTGGTGCCCGATACACCACCTGAAATCAGAGAAGAAGAAGAATCTTACGTTTTATTAGATCTTTTCGAGACTGAAGATATGGCTGACCAAGCTGATCAACTGAATCATCCTCAGACTATGGCAGAAAAGTTGAAGGCCATATGAGGGGGTCAAGGCAATTTGATTACTCAACCAAACATCACTCAGCCTTTTCAAATTACAGGTCCAATTCTGAGTTTGATTTCTTCTGACTGCCAATTTCATGGCAAGGATAGTGAGGATGCTAACGAGCATCTTCGTATTTTCAATGATGTTTGCAACTTGTTCAAACTGCATGAGGTTGCCGATACTTTGATCAAGACAAGGCTTTTTCCCTGGACTCTAAAGGGAGAAGCTAAGAGATGGTTAGATAAGCAACCAGAAGGAGCGATTACCTCTTGGGATACGTTGGTAGATAAGTTTTTATCAAAGTTTTTCCCTGCGTCTCAAGCTGTTAGACTTCAAGCAGATATTTCTCAATTCAGACAAAAGAGCAGCGAGACACTATTTGATGCTTGGGACCGTTATTGTAATATGTTACGCTCGTGTCCACAACACGGGTTGAATGATTTACAAAAGGTCCAGATTTTCTATAAGGGGTGTGACATACCAACTCGTCAGAGTATTGATCAAGCAACAGGTGGAACTTTAATGGATAAGACCGAAGAAGAGGCATTATAGATTATTGAAAAGCAAGCTGCTTACACTCGCGAATGACATCAAGATCATGAGTCGACTCGTTCAGTGTCAGTTAAGAGAACCGAAACTACTGGTGCGTTTGATGATTATGGGTCTATTAATGCTAAGTTAGACAAATTTGGTAGGCACTTGGAGAAGTTGGAGAAGGATATGCATGGTATTAAGGTTGGTTGTGAGTTTTGCGGGGGATTACACAAGATTGTGATGCGGGTTTGACTATGAATCAGAAAGAAGAGATCACTTATATTAGTCAACAGAACAACAATCAATTTCAGGGACGTGCGCAGTTTAATAGGAATTTCAACAATCCCTATAATCCTCAAGGTAATCAAGGTTCGAGGTTCCAGCCAGGTTCTAGTGGAGGATATCAATAGCAAGCTCCTGGTTATCTTCAGAAGCCCCAAGCCGAAGAGAAAAAGTCCAACCTTGAAGCTATGATCGAGAAGCTTGTGATGTCTCAAACTCAGCTTGTTACTACTGTCACTCAAAACAATGAGAAGAATGATCAAATGTTTCGAAATCAACAAGCAGCTATTCAGAATTTGGAGAAACAAATTGGTCAACTTGCTAATCAGAATAATGAGAGGAAACCGGGGGAGTTACCGAGCAAAACAGATAATAACCCGAAGAATGGGCACGTTAATGCTATCACCACCCGAAGTGGTTTAGCATATGATTCACCGCAGAAGCCATATGAGTATGACTTGCGAGTGCCGTTAGTTAAGGATAGTTAGCCGGTTGTTGTTAGTGAACCGGAGGGGGAAAAGGAGCCGGAACAGGTGATTGAGAAGGTTGCGAGGGTACCGGAAACTATTGCTACTAAACCGGTAGTTAAAGAGTATCAACCACCGCTCCCATTCTCAAGGAAGCAGAGATTGGAGAAGTTGGAGGCAGAAAAGTCCAAGTTCATGGACTTGATTAAAAAAGATAACATTAATTTACCTTTTATTGATGTGATTGCAGGTATGCCCAAGTATGCAAGGTTTCTTAAGGACTTGCTAACTAACAGGAAGAAGCTGGAGAACATGTCTTCAGTCAGGTTGAATGCCGCATGCTCAGCGGTAGTTGCAAACAAGCTTCCCGAGAAGCTTGAGGATCCTGGGAGTTTCACCATCCCTTGTTTACTGGGTAATTTGGATTGTATGAGGGCGTTGGCAGATTTGGGGGCTAGCATAAATTTAATGCCCTATTCTATTTATTTAAAGCTAGACCCCGGGGAGTTGAAACCCACACGTATGGCTATTCAGCTAGCTGACCGCTCTATTAAATTCCCTCGTAGAATTATAGAGAATATGCTAGTTAAGACTGGGTCATTGGTTTTCCCGGCCGATTTCGTGGTGTTGGATATGGAAGTGGATGAGAGGATTCCACTGATTTTGGGTCAGCCATTTTTAAATACGGCTAGATGTATCATTGATGTTTATGGCCAACAGTTGACCCTTAGGATAGAGGATTTGCATGCAACTTTCTCAATCGACCATGGTTTAAAATACCCTGCCTACACTGATGATACATGTTATTTTCTTAACACTGTGAATGTCCAGTCTGAGTTTTTGCAGGAATTCCCAGAGTTACAGGGTTCAGGAGAATGTTCATTGGTTGAAATTGATGAAGAGTTGCAAGTTGAGGAGGTGGATATTTTGACCACCTTGATGGAAAACGGCTATGAGCCGACTGAGGAGGAGTTCAAAGAACTCGAACGTGATGCGGATTACCGGAGCAAGTCTTCAATTGAAGAACCTCTCGAGTTAGAATTGAAGCCACTTCCAGATCATTTGGAATACGCTTATTTGCAGGAGGAATCTAAGCTCCTGGTAATTATTTCTTCTTCTCTTACTACAGGTCAGAAAACTGAGCTTGTAACCATGCTGTAGGCCCATAAACCGGCCATTGCATGGAAAATTCACGACATTAAGGGTATTAGTCCATCCTATTGCACCCACAAAATCCTAATGGAGGAAAACTCCAAATCTGTGGTGCAACGTCAAAGGAGGTTGAACCCGCACATGCAAAATGTCGTGAAGAAAGAGATCATTAAGCTCCTCGATGCAGGTCTAATTTACCCTATATCTGATAGTCCGTGGATTAGCCCGGTACACTGTGTACCGAAGAAAGGTGGTATGACTATTACCACCAATGATAAAAACGAGTTAATTTCCACTCGGACTGTCACGGGGTGGCGTGTTTGTATCAACTATCGGAAGTTGAATGACGCCACACGCAAGGACCACTTCCCATTACCTTTCATGGATCAAATGCTAGAGAGGTTAGCGAGAAACAGTTTTTATTGTTTTCTTGATGGATTTTTGAGCTATTTTCAAATTCCTATCTCGCCCGAGGACCAGGAGAAAACTACTTTCATGTGCCCGTATGGCACATTTTCATACCGACGCATGCCCTTTGGCCTTTGCAATGATCCAGCCACTTTTCAAAGGTGCATGATGGCCATATTCCATGATATGATAGAAGATTGCATGGAGGTGTTCATGGATGACTTTTTGGTCTTCGGTGACACTTTCGATTCATGCCTTCTTAATTTAGAGCGAATGTTGGAAAGGTGTGAGAAGTCTAATCTTGTGCTCAATTGGGAAAAGTGCCATTTCATGGTTCAAGGGGGCATAGTTCTCGGGCATAAGATTTCTAAGGACGGTATTGAGGTGGATCCCGCGAAGGTAACAGCTATTAAGAACCTTCCACCTCCCACCGATGTTAAGGGTGTTCGGAGTTTTCTCGGGCACGCCGATTTTTACCGGCGGTTTATTAAGGATTTTTCTAAAATTGCTAACCCGATGAACAAACTCCTCGAAAAGGACATGCCTTGGAATTTCTCCGAAGAGTGCCTTAAGGCATTCGATCTTCTTAAGGAGAAACTGATCAATGCACCCATCATAATTGCTCCGAATTGGTCCCTTCCATTCGAGCTTATGTGCGATGCTTCTGATTTTGCTGTTGGCTCTGTTATGGGTCAAAGGGTCTAGAAACATTTCCGACCCATTTATTATGCAAGCAAGACCTTGCAAGGGGCACAATTGAATTATAGTACCACTAAAAAGGAGCTCCTTGCGGTGTTCTTTTCGTTTGACAAGTTCGGGTCCTACTTAGTCTTATCAAAGACTATAGTCTTTACGGACCATTCTACTCTTAAGTACATATTTTCGAAACCGGATGCAAAACCTCGACTGCTTAGATGGATCTTGCTTTTGCAAGAATTCGATATCGAGATCCGAGATAAGAAGGGTACTGAAAATCTAGCGGCTGACCACTTGTCTAGACTCGAGAATCTAAATCTCGAAGTCCTTCACGAGTCGAGTATCCATGATGATTTTCCCGATGAATATCTCATGGCGATGGACAAGGTGGACGAGCCATGGTACGTGGACATTGCTAATTATCTCATTGGGGGATTCTTGGAAAAAGGGTGATCACATCAAAAGAGGAAGAAATTCTTCAGTGACCTTAAGTACTATTTCTGAGAGGCTCCCTATCTTTTTCGTTGTTGTCCCGATGGGGTTATCCGCCGGTGTGTTTCCGGTGAGGAGTGTATGCGTATTTTGACCGAGTGCCATAGTGGGCCTACCGGTGGGCATTTTGGACCCCAAATCACGGGGCGTAAAGTCTATGATGCTAGCTTCTTTTGGCCGACAATATTCAAGGATGCCCACCGGATTTGCAAATCGTGCGATTCTTGTCAAAGGGCCGGTAAAGTCACCAAACGGGATGAGATGCCTCAACAAAGCATTCAAGTTTGAGAAGTATTTGACGTTTGGGGGATTGACTTTATGGGGCCATTTTCGAAATCTCGAAATTATAGTTACATACTCGTTGCCATTGACTACGTGTCTAAATGGGCCGAAGCGCAAGCTTTGGCTACAAACGATGCACGAATTGTGATTTCATTCCTTCAGCGTTTATTCTCTCGATTTGGAACTCCTAAAGCTTTGATTAGTGACAGGGGTACTCATTTTTTTAACGCCCAAATGGAGAAGGTGTTGAAGCGATATGGAGTTCTCCATAAAGTTTCTACTTCATACCATCCCCAAACGAGCGGACAATTTGAGAATACCAATCGAGCTCTTAAAGGGATTCTTGAGAAAACTATGGGGTCGAATCTGAAGGAGTGGGCAAATAAGCTCGATGAAGCTTTATGGGCGTTTCGAACCACCTACAAAATTCCAATTGGTACCACTCCTTATCGGTTGGTTTATGGGAAAGCGTGCCATATTTCATTGGAGATTGAGCATAAGGCGATGTGGGTACTTAAAAAGTGCAATTTGGATTTGAAGAAGCCGGACACCTAAGGGCGGGGCAATTGAATGATCTTGGTGAATTACGTCTTGATGCGTATGAGAATTCGTTGATTTATAAAGAGAAAACCAAGCAATGGCATGATAGAAGGTTAAAGGGTCCGAAAGAGTTTAATGAGGGCGATCGAGTGCTTTTGTTTAACTCTAGATTGAAGCTTTTACCGGGAAAACTTAAGTCCCGGTGGACGGGACCATTTGAGGTTGTTAAGGTATACCCTTACGGTGCGATTGAGTTGAAAATGCGAGTGGTACTACCTTTAAGGTTAACGGACATCGAGTGAAGAAATATTTCGATGGTCCATTGGAAATTGATGACGGGGTTCACGTTGAACCCGATCCTAACGTCACTTGAAGTTGGTAACGAGTCTTGTGAATGACTCGGTAATAAACTTCACATTGTTGTAGAGTTTGTATGTTTTTGTGCTTGTTTGATAATATGTGCAACGTGATCATGCTCGGCTTTTTGTTTTGGGTTATTGTTGGTCTTTAGGTTGAGAAATTGGGTTAAAATGGCTTAAAATAACGAAATTTTGGGTTATCAGTAGTTGGAGCGCCGCTCCATAACATTGAGCGCCGCTCAGAATGTAAATACCTGATGTTCCAGATCTTTAAAAATGCTCGACATGAAAATTTAGTTATATGGAGAGCCGCGCGCTGTTATGGAGCGCCGCGCGCTATTTGGAGCACCGCTACGAATGCTGTCGGGCTGGACTGACTTCGTTTTAATATAAAAAAAAATCCAATATTCACAACCACACAAAGGGAAAACGGGTACCAGCTATATTTTACTGCCAATCCTTTCATTCTTTTCATTCATTACAACTTTCTAACACTTACAAACACCTAGATCTTAAAACCCTAATTTTCAAGACTTCAATTTCTTGTTCAATTAACTTCACATCTTGCAAGAATGGTTAACCCTAAGGTCCGAATTTGTTTTCTTTCTTGCTAATTTCATCTAATTGTGTGTATTTACTTGCTTAATCTTTGATTTACATGATGAATTAGTTTGGGGTTTGTTTAATTGGGGTTTTTTGTTCTAGTTAGTAATGGGTTTTGTTAGATTATCATTGTATACTTTAAATTCATGATTAATCTTGTGTTTTTAGAAGTTATACTTGATACTAGGGTTTGTGTGTTTGAGAATGCGAATTTGTAAGTGATAAAGGAGTTACTTGTTTGAAATTGTTCTTATTCTTGAGTTGATGATATGTTTTTGTACTAGTATGGGGTTGTGTTCATATGGGCGGGTAATGTTGTTTTGATTGGCTTGTGCTATATTGGGTTTAATTGTTTTTGATGCCATGCTAGAGGAGACATAACTTGTGTTTTGTGATGAGATGAGTAGTTTGATAGTAGTGGTTTGAATTAGTAAAAAGTTAGCAAACATGATGAACTTTATTGAATTTGAGAAAGTTAAAAGTATTATGAGTAGTCATGTTTGACATGTTTTGGTATGGTTGTTGTGTGCTATGTTTTAAGAGATACTTTTATATGCATAGATTTGAGTTCTTGGCATGTTTACATATGTTACTCGGTTAACTTGGTGATTGTCTTTATGGTGACTTAGCATGTAACATGTTTTGGTTGTGTTGGGACTTTGGTGCTTATTATTTTGACTAACACTAACTTTTGAGTTTGGTGTTTTGGTTTCTTTATTTGTTTCATGTGTGCAGAGATCGCGAGGCAACACCGAACAACCAAGAAAACCACCAAATAATCCGGAGCTATGGTTGTCACAAATCTATAATGATGAGAATTTGGAAGACATATTCATGATTAATAGCGCCCGTCCGATCGAATGAACTTATTATTTGGATTGGATGCATCTCACAGCTTTGGGTAACAATATTGTTAGGAGATTGTGTGGGTTTTTGTGGGTGACATATGCGGGTGAAGAATTAAGGCCGTATAAACGGTTATTTGAAATTAATGAGGATATCTTTGAACCATTAACTATAGAGTTCTTTTCCACTGTTAGTTGTAGACCGTGAGCCTCTCCGACTGAGGCAGATTTCTTGACATTCAGGTTAGGAGGGTTGGAGCGCAGTTTGAGTAAGATTGGGGTAGCTCGGGCGTTGGATTTATATCCCGAGTTAAATGACAACGATTTAAAGTGGTTCTTGATACAGGGGAAGGCGTTTGGGCAGGAACCATTTAGTGAAAATGATTATTGGCCAACGGTGGCGAAAGTTGATGCGGGTCCTTTTAGTTCAAGTAGGAGTGTTCAGTCGATGCTTCGACTTCCGGAGGACCGGATGATTTTTAAGATGATTGCCCACATGTTTATGGCTAGAGGAAATGCAAATAAGATTCAGCGGAGAGATCTTTGGATTCTTCAACAGATTAAATTGCGAGAGTGGATTGACGTCCCTTGTATGTTAGGAGCTTGGTTTCAAGAGATTGGCACAGATAAACGAACAGAACGCCCATTGTTAGGTGGGCACTTGGTGACTAGATTTGCTCGGGTGTTTTCAGTCCCGACTAATAGGTGCAGTATGTTGGGGGTTGAGGCAATGCCCACTAATATTTTGTTTTTCTCAAAAGCTGAGTTTATCTGAAGAGGTCCGCAAGGTTGGGTTTTGGTGGATGATGAGCAACAACAACAACAACCAGGAGATAGGGCTGGACGTGGTCGTGGAGGTGGTGTTAGTCGATCCACGTATGAGGCAGGTAGCTCGAGTGCTACGAACGTACAGGGTACGTGGACACTTGGTGAGGAGAGTTGGAATTCGTTGGTTAACAGTGTAGACGGTATTCATATGGAGTTTAGGGATAGCCGGTCAGCGTATGATGCTCAGGTTGAGCATAATCAGCGGATGCTAGAGGAGCAGCGCAGGCATAACGATGATATGCGGGTTTGGCACCAGAATAGTTATGGTGCGATTAACACGGCGCTGGGACAGTTCGAAATGGAGATGGGTCATTTGGGTGAGCGTGTTGACAGGGTAGAGTATGATGTGAGAGGGATTCGGGCCCACAATCAGTGGGAGGTTTATCAGAGACAAATTCAGAGACAGATGCGTCAGAACCCGGAGGCGTATATTCGGACGCGGACTACCATTCCTGATTATACATCAGTTACTCCCCCGAGGCCAGATCCTTCATATGACCCGTACCGAGCTTGTCAGGATACTTATGGTGTGGATTGGGACCCGTCCAGAGACTTGTGGCTGAGGAATGATTGATTGTTGCGCATGTTATGTTGTATTTGTTTGAAACTATTTCCATTTCTTTTGGTCTGTACTTGAATAATTTTATTTTCTGTTTATGTACTTTGCCACCTTGTCTTGTTTTGTAGTTCGTTTGTTTTTATTTTCTTAGGTTTGTTGGTGAAACAATTTTTTAAGTCTGGCAATAAGTTCAGCAAAACTGCATGATTGATGATATTGGTGTGATGATCGGGAATGGACGATGTTCTTATGCTGGCAGTCAGTTCAGCGCCATCTGTCACTGGCATTCCGCGATCAGTGGTTAACTCGATAAGTTTTTATATTTTCTTTCTCACATAACCCTTTCGATTTTTATCTAATTTTGATCTCAAGTGATGGGGACATTACTTGATCTCAAGTGTGGGGTGGGGGATGTAAAATCTCTCGGGTTGGTTGTGAATGGAATCATCATCATATTAGTTTTGATTTAAAAATACTTGACGTTTCACGGGTTTTGGTCGTAAAAAAATGAAAAAAATTAGGGGTAAAAAAAAATAGAAAAGTTAGTTTAAAAATAAATAAAAAAAGTAGAAAAACAATTGAAAATTCGGCCAAAACCTTTATTATGAAAATTGGCTTGGTATTTTATGGTATATTTCTTGTTTTCAAAGAAGCCAAAATTGTCCCGCATGTTCATTATCTTGGACATGAAATCGTACGAGTTCGGGGAATTCAATGGTAGGTCACCTGTACCAAAACGGGTGTAAACCGTGAGAGAGCGGTGATTGCATAGCGTGATTGTGACCGAATCACGTGCCAGATCACAAACTTTTGGTTACTTGGTATAGCAGACTTCCGAAACTATATCATTTTATTATTACATCATTTAATGGTGTGATACTGTGGGAAGAGGAGCCTAGAGCTTCACCAGTGTTGTCCTTTTTAGGAACAATAGCTGCGTGCTTGTGTTTGCTTAGACAACACAACCCATAGCTAAAAGCTATGGCACAAAAAGGTTTTTGGGATTTAAACCGAGTATCAATTGAAATAGATTGGCATTCCCGAGTGACTCAGATCCACTCATTAAGGAAGTAAAGTCTTTCGACCGTTTCACTTGGTACGTATACCTCTTAAGCTGTACCATTTCATTACCCATCATTTCACGATGAGGTACTGTTAGAGGTGAAAGTCTTGAACTTTCAAAATATGTTCATTATTTTGAATGTGAAATCCTACATGAACATAAAAATTCATACGTAGGTCACATGCACCAAGGCGGGTGTCAACCGTATGAACGGTGATAGTAGTGTGTGGTCGAAACCGGACCATGCGCTAGATCGAAAACTTTAACAGGGCGATCCTCATTGTTTCTCCTAACAAGGACAATGTTGCACCCGACTGCTTTATTTAACCACACAGGATGTATCTATTCCATCCTAAAGGGAGTCAAGTCTCCCGAACGACACACTTGTTGATTTGTTTCAGAAGTTGTAGTCCAGACTAGTTGTAGGGTGACGAAAAATCTTGAAAAGTCATTGCTAAAATCGACTGGAAATCTACCAGGCCTCAACGTCAAACAGGGAAACTGGTAGTCAAAGCTTATCTCAATGAGGGAGATTTGCTCGCCAAATGGGAAGCGCAACATGATACACAAAATGTCAGTGATTGATCAGATTCCCAGTGGATAACCTCCGGAAAGGTAAGATAACAGATTTTAAGCCTGATGAACCTCAATCTTTATGGTTGACTTAACGGATTAGATGATTACCTCATAATTATCGATGATATCTGGACGTAATGTGTATCCTCCTAAGTACATTATTTTCTTACCGACATCTCATGATGTTATGTACTGTGGGAGGCATTGGCTTGACCAATTGCGGGGTAGCCCGTGCGTTCTTTTTGGCACATGCATTCGATTGTCATATCTTTGGATTTTGGCTCCCACTTAATTCCCGGTTCCTTTGAAGACTTACATTATGGTTCGAGATTCTTTGCTTCATTTTATTTGGGACGCTATTCGAGATTATATTTAGCTACTTTGTTCATACTATTTGCATGAGGATTGGGAAGTTAATTTCGGGGAATGCAAGTGGGAGGTATGGTTAGTATTTACTCCAAATCGTGCCCATGCTAGACGATGGTTTGTTGATTGTTCGTTTGGTTCTACATATACTTTTGAAGATGTTACTTTATGGTAGAAGATTATTATCGAGTTTAATTGCTTGAGGACAAGCAAAACTCTGGTGTGGGGTTGTTTGATATCGCATATTTCATACGCGTTTTTCTTAGCGATATCGGGCACATTTTGGTCCTTTTGGATACGATTTGGTGTTATTTCGATAAGTGTTGTGAAAGTTTGAGTTCTAAGACCAAGGAGATGAAATTTGAAGTTATTTGATGGTTTTAGTGATTTTCTATGGAAACAAGTGAAAGAGATTGGTTTGATTCGAGTTTGGTACGAAAACGAGTGATTTTATGAGTTTTACGGTCCGGATTCAGCAAAAAGGGTCTGGAGCGCCGCTCCAAAACATGGAGCGCCGCTCCAGTAGGCATGAATTTCAGTTCGAAGGGTTTTGAAAATCAGAAGACCAGTTTTCATTTATATGGAGCGCCGCTCCATATTTGGAGCGCCGCTCCACCTTCAGTCGGTTTCAGGATTCACCTATTTAAAGGCTGAATTTATACCCTAATTTATCACTTTTGCATCCAGACGAATTCCAGCAGCTTTTTGACGAAAAAGGGTGATTTTTGGGGAACCCCAAGATCATTCTAACACATCAATCATTCCGGAAACGCGTCTCGATCCGTTCATCATTCAAGAACACAATTTTCATTAGGTTTAATTCTTATCATCATTATGAATACTCTTAATTGTTTATTGGTGATTTTGGTTTTAGCCATGATTATTGGCTAAGCTTTTTAATGTTTGTCTAGATTGAATATTCGTATGTGTTTGGATGATACTTTAATGTTTTATTGATTAATGCATGATAATTATGAGTTTTGATTAAGAACCATTCTTGTGGGTGTTGATTATTGTTACTAGGTTGATTAGTGATCTTGTTTGAACAAAGGGAACCCTGTTTCAATTTAGTACACTAGTTTTCAATTGATTTGTCTTAACCAATTGGGTGCTTACTGGACCAAGGGGTAAACCGGGTAACATAGATTGAACAAAATAGGGGTGAATTGTGTGGAGCAAACGCGTAACCAATTGAATCTTAATCTTATAATTAGTTAATTACTAAGTCACAAACGAAAGAGGTCTTTGGTGAAAGGGAACCCTAAGCCAATAAATCCAAGTTTGACGTGTTTGCTAAAAGAGAACTCTGGGTAAACCGACTCTGTAGTTGCATGTATTGATAAATTGAACTAGAGCTTAATAACAAATCATCCGACACTGCGAATAGGAGATCTAGGCGAACATTCTCTTATCTATTGAATTCAAATATCTTTACTTTTCGTTGAGTCTGCATTTATTTTCTATAAACTTAAAAACACAAAAATATTGTCTTTTACTTTTAATCAATCTTTGATTTGGCTAATCGTTAAATAGCCACAAAACAAATTATCTCGTACTTTCAATTTTCATAGATTAACTTAGTTTATTTTATTAGTTGCAATCTTAATTCTCACGTTTAAAACTGTCCTTAGAACGATTTCGGAATTACCAACTTCATACTATTGCACGATCGGGTACACTGCCCGTTAGTGTGTAGTAATCTTTAAACCGGCATTTTCCAGAGATAAATTATATACTAGATTTTACACATCAATTCCTTTTCATAATAAACTGAGTGTATTATTCAATTACACGTTTGATTTTACACTTTCATTTTCGATGTACTCGAAACTTTCTAGAAAATATCATTTGTATCTTGCGAAGTTAGCAAGAGTTCCATGAGCACCAACATGATTCACTGAGAAAGTATCAATAAAACTAAATAATGAAGTATTGATTATATTAGTGAAATACTCCGCGAAGATTATGAAATCTTTAATGTTTTAGAGATTACTCATTTCTAATCCAGCCGAAAATCAAATGAGCTTAATATGATATTAACTCATTAAATCTGTATTATATCTGAAGAAAATATACATACATATATTTTTCATAAAGACTGTAACAAAATTCTCTGATACAAAATATTACTTGTAAAACTTTTAACGGGTAGGTAATACCCGAGAGATATATAAATTCACAATTAATATGTTACATTCTTCGATTCTGATTCAGCAAATCAACTTCAATTTTTCATTCGAATAAGCCTTATTATAACGATTACCCCTTCATCATTGTTACCGGGAACCTTTTATATCTCGCCACATTAGCAGAAAACTTACCAATAACTTCATTGATCTTTGACCTTCCGAAAAATCATTATACTCATTGAAACTCTATCATGTACTCATCCACATCTTGTAACAATAATTGTCATACCAACTACAGGGAATTAGCAATCAGTATTTTGAATCTCGCAGTGTTTCTACATCAATAGTTATATGCATACATATAACAATTATCTCTTAGAATTATGATCTTCCATTATGAAATTCTGAAAAGCGCCCAGCCTACGAATCAGTTTGAAATTTTGAAAAATGCTGATGAAGCAACAAAAACTGTAAACGACCTTAACAGCCAAAAGTTTGATGATAAAGAATAGTGTGTTGGCAAAGCTCAGAAAAAGAGAAGGTTTGGAACTGGAAAACGGATTGAGCAAACCATGAAGGAGGCTGTGGACAAATCACAAAGACTAAACCTGCCTTCAAAGAATCCAAATGATTCGGTATCTGCTGAAGTCATTAACGGATACCTTGATCCTGACTCTAAACTTTTACGGACAAATCTTCTTCATCATCCTTCGATATTAGAAATTCTAAGATATCATCGTATCTTTAATTATAAATATCCTCAATATTTCTGAAGATATTTTCATAACTATCCTTATCTGAAATCATTTATCTCCTCGCGTTATCTGTGTTACATCATAAAGGAAACTGTTTTAGTTTCTAGATTCTACAAAATTCGAATTAAAATTTGAATGTTTTTGAAGTAATGTTGGGAATTGAAGCATGAGTTAGTATAATATAATGACACTTGATCAACGTGATTATATTACAGTAACTCATGCTGAGTTTCTAATGGAACGTGATAAAGGTTCACAAATCATACCCTCATCATGAACCATGTTACATAACGCTTTCATTCTATTTAACCTCTAAACTATCAAGAAAATATTTTTCTTGATGATTCGTTCTTTTCCGAATATTCTGGTAATTTGACAAATCAAATCGTGCTATTACCTTTCCTTTCCACTTTGTATATTATAATCATTCGAAACTCCATACCTACGAATTCTGGACCATTATTCGCTTGACTTGAAGTCGGGAAGGAAAAACAAAAGCATAAAACTCCTAAATATAAGGGAAAATATAAAGCCTAACAACAACACATAAATTACAAACCATGTATATCAATACGTATTGCAATGTAAAGACACGGGAGAATTAATAACATTATAACCCCAAGGTAATAGTAGAAGAAAATAACTTCCTCTGGTGGCAGATGAAAAAGAAGAATGAAGGATACGATAGCCAGGAAAATATCAAGAATCAGGACTGGATTTAACATTTTCACAACTTATTGGGAGGTATGAAATGAGGAAGAAGATGTAGGAGTAATGAAAATAATGGAACGGAAGAGGTTAATTTATAGCAAAATATCATACATAGCAATCGAAACAGATTATCGCAATTAATCAAAGAGGATCATAATTTCCTTGATTACCGGAGAATCAAATCTTTTATAGATTTCAAGGATTATCTTTAGATTCCTTGAAATCCGGAAATCCACCGTGACTACGTCAAAAGTTAAATCTTTATCTCAACCTTTTGTGACAGCTTTACTCGTACACTTCACATAATCGAATCGTTTTACCTATATTAGTCAATAATGATGAAACTCTATTCATCAACTCGTATTCGTCATGAAAACATTTTTATTGTTAGCCATGACAATCTCTATCAAATTTCGGGACAAAATTTCTCTAACGGGTAGGTACTGTGACGACCCGAAAATTTCCGACTAAATTTAAAACTTAATCTTTATATGATTTCTGTTATAATTCAGTAGGCTTATAACTACCTTTAGTGGTTTGATTCTTGATGTTATAATTCAGTAGGCTTATAACTACCTTTAGTGATTTGATTCTTGATTAAGAATACTAATAATGAAGTGTAAGAACAAAGATGATAATGGAGAGAAAGAAAGAAACACTTTGTAAGTGTGAGAAATGGTGCAAGTTTAATACTTGCATTCATGGCTATTTATAGCAAAAATATCACAAGTTTAGGTAATACAATAATATTACTTTTGTGTATCAATAATTGACTATCCATTTATATATATATATATATATTTATATATTATAACACTCCCCCTTGGATAGCAATTTTGTTTATTGAAGATCAACTGTAAGTTACTGCCTCGTTAAAAACCTTGCTAAAGAAAACCCAGTGGGAAAAACTTTAGCTAAGGGAAAAAGAGTGCAGCATGGAGTTGACTCCCTCTCAAGTAGACATCGCTTCGGTTGTTACATCTTTTGAACATGTCTCATGCCAATGTTATGAACGTGTGTTCTGAAAATAGCAGTTGGAAGTGCTTTCGTGAAAAGATCAGCAGAGTTTTTGCTGGATTGAACATATCTCATTTCAATCTCGTTGTCCTTAATGAGATTTTGAGTGTATGAGAAGAATCTAGGAGGTATGTGTTTGGTTCGGTCACTTTTGATATACCCTTCTTTCATCTGTGCTATGCAAGCTGCATTATCTTCATAGATAATTGTTGGACTTTTATCGCATTCTAGTCCCCAAGAATCAGTAATGATTTGTGTCATTGATCTCAACCAAAAACATTCCCGAGTAGCTTCATGTAATGCAATCACTTCGGCATGATTTGATGATGTAGCAACAAGTGTTTGTTTTTGAGAACGCCATGATATTGCAGTACCTCCATTTAGGAATACATATCCAGTTTGAGATTTAGCTTTATGTGGATCAGATAAATAACATGCATCAGCATAACCAACCAAATCTTGTTTTGATTCGTTAGAATAAAATAATCCTAAATCAGTAGTTCCTCGAAGGTATCGAAATATGTGTTTGATCCCATTCCAGTGTCTTTTGGTAGGAGCAGAGCTGAACCTTGCCAACAAATTAACTGCAAAAGAAATGTCAGGTCTTGTACAATTTGTAAGATACATAAGAGCTCCAATTGCACTAAGATATGGTACTTCTGGTCCAAGAATATCTTCATGATCTTCACATGGACGAAATGGATCAGTTTCAACATTGAGTGATCTAACAACCATAGGAGTACTTAATAGTTTTGCCTTGTCCATATTGAAACGTTTCAAAATCTTTTCAGTATATGTTGTTTGATGTACAAGTAAACCATTAGGCATATGCTCAATTTGTAAACCAAGGCAATACTTGGTTTTTCCGAGATCTTTCATTTCAAATTCTTTCTTTAGAAGTTGAATGGCTTCATAGATCTCTTTATTTGTACCTATGATGTTAAGATCATCAACATAAACAGCTATGATCACATATCCGGATGTTGTTTTCTTAATGAAAACACAAGGGCAAAGTAAGGTTATTTGTATACCCTTTACTTATCAAGTAATCACTTAATCGGTTATACCACATACGTCCCGATTGTTTTAACCCATATAAAGATCTTTGTAATTTAATCGAATACATTTCTTTGGGTTTTGCATTTGATGCTTCTGGTGCCTTAAATCCTTCAGGTATCTTCATATATATATATCACTATCAAGTGATCCATATAGGTAAGCAGTCACAACATCCATGAGATGCATTTCTAAATTTTTAGAAACTGCCAGGCTGATTAAGTACCTAAAAGTAATTGTATCCATAACAGGGGAATAAGTTTCTTCATAATCAATTCCCGGTCTTTGAGAAAAACCTTGAGCTACAAGTCTAGCTTTATACCTTGTAACTTCATTTTTCTCATTTCTTTTTCGGACAAAAATCCATCTGTATCCTACAGGTTTCACATCTTTAGGAGTGAGAATGATGGATCCGAAAACTTTTCTTTTATTGAGTGATTCTAATTCAGCTCGTATTGCTTCTTTCCATTGAGCCCAATCATGTTTATTTTGACATTCAACCATAGATGTTGGTTCTGGATCATCATCATTATTCATGATGTCATATGCAACATTAAATGAAAATTTTTCATCAAGATTTTTTATTTCATTTCGGTTCCATAATATTTTTGAATATGCATAATTGATTGCAATTTCTGTATTGACATCATCAATCTCCTCTGCAGTAGGAGTACAGATTTGTGGTTCTTCTTGAACACTTTCTTTTACTTCATTATCAGCTGATTTTCTTTTTCGAGGATTTTTATCCTTTGAACCAATTGGTCTTCCACGTTTCTGACGTGGCAAAGATTCATGAGTGACGTTATTGCCAGCTTTTGAAATTACAATTCGAGCTGGAGTATATATTGCTGGTATATATGATTTTGTCACCGTTTTTGTATCTGTAAATGCATCAGGCAATTGATTTGCAAGTTCTTGTATATGCATTATCTTTTGAACTTCTGTCTCGCATTCTTTTGTGCGAGGATTAAGATACTTTAATTGAGGTTCACACCATGAAACATCATTTTCTTTATTTTTCATTTCTCCCCCTAATCTAGGGAACAATGTTTCATTAAAATGACAATCAGCAAAACGTGCTGTAAAAACGTCACCTATCATAGGTTCAATATGCCTTAATATTGAAGATGTTTCATATCCAACATATATTCCCAACCTTCTTTGAGGACCCATTTTTGTACGTTGTGGTGTCGCAATTGGAACATACACTGCACAACCAAATGTTCTAAGATGGGAAATATTTGGCTCTTGACCAAAAGCAAGTTGTAGGGGGGAATATTTATGACTTGCACTTGGTCTGATGCGAATCAATGCAGCAGCATGTAAAATTGCATGACCCCATATAGATACAGGGAGTTTTGTTCTCATTATCAATGGTCTAGCGATTAACTGTAAATGTTTAATCAATGACTCGGCTAAACCATTTTGTGTATGCACATGAGCAACAGAATGTTCAACAACAATTCCTATAGACATGCAATAGTCATTAAATGCTTGAGATGTAAATTCACCAGCATTATCAAGTCTCACCCTTTTAATGGTGTAATCAGGAAAATGAGCTCTCAATTTAATAATTTGGGCAAGAAATTTTGCAAATGCCACATTACGGCTTGATAACAGACAAACATGAGACCATCTGCTAGATGCGTCTATTAGAACCATGAAATATCTAAATGGTCCACATGGTGGATGAATTGGTCCACATATATCACCTTGAATTCTTTCAAGAAACATTGGTGATTCTTTCTCAACCTTAAGTGGTGAGGGTCTAGTTATCAATTTTCCAAGAGAGCAAGATGTACATGGAACCATTGTATCATGATGGATTTTTCTATCCTTTAGTGGATGTCCATGAGTACATTCAATAATCCTTTTCATCATTGTTGATCCTGGATGGCCTAATCTGTTATGCCATAAACTGAATACACCAGGATCAATATATTTTTCGTTAACTACCATATGTATTTCTGGTACATTTATATGTGTATAATGTAATCCAGAACTAAGTCTTGGCAGTTTTTCAACCACATGACTCTTGTCAGTGATACTTAAATATTTCTCATTTTCTGTTGTCACTGACTGATAATCATACCCGTTAAGGTATATGTCGGAGAAACTCAATAAATTTCTGCTTGACTTGGGAGAAAATAAGGCATCATTTATTAAAAATTTTGTACCATTTGGTAGTATGAAATTTGCCTTTCCTATCCCTTTTATCAAGTTAGCAGGTCCTGATATTGTATGTATAGTTCCTTCCGTTGGTTTTAGATCAATAAAATATTTCTCGGATTTAAGTATAGTGTGTGTAGTTCCACTGTCTGCTATACAGAGATCTCCACCACTTGATTGATGTTGTATTCCAGCAAAATTCATATTGAACTTCATATATAAGAAATAAATAGTGAGTACATTAATATTACACAATATTTTACACGCAAATAGATAGTACTGAAACATTTAGCAAAAATAATGACAAAGACAGACGATATTAAATCGTTTATTTTTCGAAAGACACACATCTTAAACATTCAAGAAATCTTCATATAAATCAGATGGTTTCTCAGTGACTGTTGGATCGACGTTATCCACAAAGTTTACTTCCTTTCCTTTATCTTTCAGCGAATCCTGATACATCTTAACAAGATGTTTAGATGTTCGGCAAGTATTAGCCCAGTGGCCCATTCTACCACATCTGTAGCAAGATTCTTCAGAATTTTTAGAAGAATTTTCTTCAACATCTTGTTTAGTGGGCTTGTTTTGTGGTTGATATTTATATTTTCGTGGATTATTATTTCTTTGACCACCACGGCCACAACCACGACCACGTCCTCGCCCATTACCATTACCATAAGGATGTTTTCTACCATAGTTATGGCTTTTGGCATGATGATGGTGATGGTTATTATAACCACGACCTTGCCCGCGTCCTTGTCCCTGTTTATAATTATTTGCAGTATTTGCTTCAGGGATTGCAAGTGTACCAGTAGGACGGGATTGCTGATTTTTCATTAATAGCTCATCATTTTGCTCTGCAACTAAGAGATATGAATTAAGTTCAGGATATGTTTTGAACTTTAGCATTCTCAAATTTCTTTGCACTGTGATGTTTGCAGCATTCATTGTGGAGAAAGTTTTCTCCATCATGTCTGCATCACTTATTTCATGTCCACAGAATTTAAGTTGTGAACATGTATTATACAGAGCTGAGCTATATTAATTTACTTTCTTAAAGTCTTGGAACCTTAATGTTCTCCATTGTTCCATAGCAGCTGGAAGTAAAATTTCTCTTTGATTATTGAATCTGCTTTTGAGACCTTCCCATAAAACATGGGGATCTTCAACAATCACATAATTATTTTGTAAGCATTCATCAATATGTTGATGAATAAAGCAACATGCCGTTGCTTGTTCTTTTTCAGAACAAGTGTTGTTTTCATTTATGGCTTCAAGAATGCCCATTGATTTAAGATGCATTTTTACTTTTATAACCCATGGCATGTAGTTGTTTCCGGTTGATTCTAAAGGAGTAAATTTAAGTTTTTCCAGATTCGACATTTTCTATTAAAACAAACAACATGATAAATTATAGTCACTTTATATTCATAAGTATATAAACATTAAACATAAATTTAATATAACATAAATGATAAGTAGGTGACAGTGTCGACCATATGTAAGCAATCATTAATAAATGTTATATAACATAAATATAAATATTAGTAAACATAAATGATAATTAGGCGACATTGTCGGCCATATAAATGTTAGATAATAGAAATATAAATGTTAGTAACATAAATGATAATTAGGCGACAGTGTCGGCCATATAAATGTTAGATAATTGAAATATAAATGTTAGCAACATAAATGATAATTAGACGACAGTGTCGACCATATATTATTCAGGTGGTATAACCGACCATATATCATTTAGGTGGCAGAGCCAACCATAATTAGTATTAAGATTATCGTGCTGATAATGTGTTATAATTCAGTAGGCTTATAACTACCTTTAGTGGTTTGATTCTTGATGTTATAATTCAGTAGGCTTATAACTACCTTTAGTGATTTGATTCTTGATTAAGAATACTAATAATGAAGTGTAAGAACAAAGATGATAATGGAGAGAAAGAAAGAAACACTTTGTAAGTGTGAGAAATGGTGCAAGTTTAATGCTTGCATTCATGGCTATTTATAGCAAAAATATCACAAGTTTAGGTAATACAATAATATTACTTTTGTGTATCAATAATTGACTATCCATTTATATATATATATATATATATTTATATATTATAACAATTTCGACAAGATAAGCAAAGTCTGTATTATTGATTCTCAAAATTTTTGAACTAATGTTATATATTCAGTTAACCTTTGACTATTGACCCACAATTCACGAACATCTATTTGTGTATATATATATATATATATATATATATATATATATATAATAAGTTGGAATATTAATTATTAAAATTAATTATAAATAACTTGCAATGTGTATTTAAAAATTGATTTATGTATATTAAATAAAGATATATACATATATATAATTTCAAGTTATTTAGTAAACGATAGTAACATCCGTTTATTGATTCGATTGATATTTAGATAAGTTAACTAAAACGTTTAAAATGAATAAGTAAAGCACTAATTTGCTACAGTATTTTCAAATTGCTACAATACCCGAAAAGCTACAGTGTTTTCGAAAACCACTATTTGCTACAGTAAAAATCATTTTGCTACAGTAAAATACTATTTCAAAATGAAAATGTATGTATATTTTACAAATGTTATAAAATATAATATTAACTTAGATATAAAACGTTTTGATTTAAAATAACATTATTATATATTAGGACGTTAATTTATAGACGCAAATGACCAAAACACTCAAATGATTAAGTTATACTTCGGGTAATATAGTTTATCATAAATTAAAGTCTAATTATTGATAAATGTACACGTCGAGAAATGTAAAGTATAGGTTTTCTAAGTGTACGAAGGGACGTTCGAAAAACCGGAACCGAGACATAAGTAGAGCGTCAACGTACAGATTATCGGAACTGAAATTACAAGTCACCTATACACGAGAATATAATATAATATATATATATATATATATATATATAATTAATATAAATTATATATATTATAAATATAATTATAATATTATGTCGACGAACTATAAAACAAAATTATGTGAGCTGTAAACTGAAGCCATACGATCGCATGGCTTACACACTAAAACCCCATGCAATCTGTAGTGACCCGAACTTTTCCATGTTTATATATATTAATTGAGATTGATATTTACATGACTAAATGTTTCCAACGTGTTAAGCAATCAAACTTGTTAAGACTTGATTAAATAAAATAAGTTTCATATAGACAATTGATCACCCAAGTTGACCGGCGATTCACGAACGTTACAAATTTGTAAAAACTACATGTTGTGGTGTATATATAGGCATATATATATGGTTGACATGAGATTATGATGAGTAAGTATCTCACTAAGTATATTAACAATGTGTGATATACATAAGAAATGAGATTACTAAGTTAAGAAACTCGAAATGATATATATAACGATTATCGTTATGATAACGTCTACTAAATACATATGTATCATATTAAGATATTGATACACTATATTTAACATGATAAAATGATATTTAAATATATCATTAAGTGTGTTAACAATGAACTACATATGTAAAAACAAGACTACTAACTCAAGAATTACGAAACGAGACTTATATGTAACGATTATCGTTGTAACGATATTTTAATGTATATATCATATTAAGAGATATTCATACATCATAATATCATGATAACATAATAATTTAACATCTCATTTGATATAATAAACATTGGGTTAACAACATTAATTGAGATCGTTAACTTAAAGGTTTCAAAACAACACTTACATGTAACGACTAACGAAGACTTAACGACTCCATTAGAATGTATATACATGTTGTGTTTTGATATGTATTCTTACACTTTTGAAAGACTTCAAGACACGTATCAAAGTACTTCTACTTAACCAAAATGCTTACAATTACATCCTCGTTCAGTTTCATCAACAATTCTACTCGTATGCACCCATATTCGTACTCGTACAATACACAGCTTTTAGATGTATGTACTATTGATATATATACTCTAATGATCAGCTATTAGTAGCCCATGTGAGTCACCTAACACATGTGGGAACCATTATTTGGCAACTAGCATGAAATATCTCATAAAATTACAAAAATATTAGTAATCATTCATGACTTATTTACATGAAAACAAAATTACATATCCTTTATATCTAATCCATATACCAATGACCAAAAACACCTACAAACACTTTTATTCTTCAATTTTCTTCATCTAATTGATCTCTCTCAAGTTCCATCTTCAAGTTCTAAGTGTTCTTCATAAATTTCATAAGTATAGTTTCATAAAAATCAAGAATACTTCCAAGTTTGCAAGTCTACTTCCAAGCTTTCTAATCCATTGTAAGTAATCATCTAAGATCAAGAAACCTTTGTTATTTACAGTAGGTTATCTTTCTAATTCAAGGTAATATTCATATTCAAACTTTGATTCAATTTCTACAACTATAACAATCTTATTTCGATTGAAAATCTTACTTGAACTGTTTTTGTGTCATGATTCTGCTTCAAGAAATTTTAAGCCATCCAAGGATCCTTTGAAGCTAGATCCATTTTTCTCATTTCCAGTAGTTTTATCCAGAAAACTTGAGGTAGTAATGATGTTCATAACATCATTCAATTCATACTTATAAAGCTATCTTATTCGAAGGTTTAAACTTGTAATCACTAGAACATAGTTTAGTTAATTCTAAACTTGTTCGCAAACAAAAGTTAATCCTTCAAACTTGACTTTTAAAAACAACTAAACACATGTTCTATATCTATATGATATGCTAACTTAATAATTTAAAACCTGGAAACACAATGAACACCATAAAATCGGATATACGCCGTCGTAGTGAAATCGGGGGCTGTTTTGGTTTGGATAATTAAAAACTATGATAAACTTTGATTTAAAAGTTGTTCTTCTGGGAAAATGATTTTTCATATGAACATGAAACTATATCCAAAAATCTTGGTTAAACTCAAAGTGAAAGTATGTTTTTCAAAATGGTCATCAAGATGTCGTTCTTTCGATGAAAATGACTACCTCTTTATTAATTGACATGTAACTTAAATTTTAGACTATAAACCTATACTTTTTCTATTTGGATTCTTAAATTAGAGTTCAATATGAAACCATAGCAATTTGATTCACTCAAAACGGATTTAAAATGAAGAAGTTATGGGTAAAACAAGATTGGATATTTTTGATCTTTTTAGCTACGGGAAATGTTTAACAAATCTATACAAATCATATCCTAGCTAACTTATATTGTATTATACATGTATTCTAATATATTATGTAATCTTGGGATACCATAGACACGTATGCAAATGTTTTGACATATCATATCGACCCATGTATATATATTATTTGGAACAACCATAGACACTCTATATGTAGTAATGTTGGAGTTAGCTATACAGGGTTGAGGTTGATTCCAAAAATATATATACTTTGAGTTGTGATCTAGCCTGAGACGTGTATACACTGGGTCATGGATTGATTCAACATAATATATATCGAATTATTTCTGTACATCTAACTGTTGACAACTAGTTGTAGGTTATTATCGAGGACAGCTGACTTAATACACTCAAATCTTTAAAACATAATAAAAATGGTTGTAATTATATTTTGATCATACTTTGATATATATGTACATATTTGTATAGGTTCGTGAATCGATCCGTGGCCAAGTCTTATTTCTGAGGAAGGAAATATCTGTGAAAGTGAGTTATAGTCCCACTTTTAAAATCTAATATTTTTGGGATGAGAATACATGCAGGTTTTATAAATGATTTACAAAATACACACAAGTATGTGAAACTACATTCTATGGTTGAATTATCGAAATCGAATATGCCCCTTTTTATTAAGTCTGGTAATCTAAGAATTAGGGAACAGACCCCCTAATTGACGTGAATTCTAAAGATATATCTATTGGGCCTAACAAACCCCATCTAAAGTACCGGATGCTTTAGTACTTCGAAATTTATATCATATCCGAAGGGTGTCCCAGAATGATGGGGATATTCTTATATATGCATCTTGTTAATGTCGGTTACCAGGTGTTCACCATATGAATGATTTTTATCTCTATGTATGGGATGTGTATTGAAATATGAAATCTTGTGGTCTATTGTTACGATTTGATATATATAGGTTAAACCTATAACTCACCAATATTTTCGTTGACGTTTAAAGCATGTTTATTCTCAGGTGAATACTAAGAGCTTCCGCTGTTGCATACTAAAATAATTACAAGATTTGGAGTCCATGTTTGTATGATATTGTGTAAAAACTGCATTCATGAAACATATGTCGATGTAATATATTTCTATTGAAACCATTATGTAATGGTCATGTGTAAATAGTATATTTTAGATTATCATTATTTGATAATCTACGTAATGCTTTTAAAACCTTTATTGATAAAATAAAGGTTATGGTTGTTTTAAAAATGAATGCAGTCTTTGAAAAACGTCTCATATAGAGGTCAAAACCTCGCAACGAAATCAATTAATATGGAACATTTATAATCAATATGAACGAGACATTTCACAATCGCATGGGGACTGATTCCACAAAAGGTCCATAAATTTGATCAGTTTCTGCCGAACACTTTACCCATTTTCTCTCAATCTCTCTCTGTTATACATAAATACATATTATATATTATTATTATTATTATTATTATTATTATTATTATTATTATTATTATTATTATTATTATTATTATTATTATTATTATTATTATTATTATTATTATTATTAGTAGTAGTATTAATATTATTACTAAGTATTATTATACATAAAATATTACGACGAGGTTATGCCCAAACGATTTCAAAACAAGCTTTTCAAGTGGGATAGAGCTAAGGAAGTTATAAGTTATTGCTAAGGAACTTATGGGTATTGTTCGGGGGTATTGCTCGTGAGTCAAACTATTGTTTATCATCTCCGTTGCGTCTGCGTACTTTCCTATAATATTGAATCACAATATCGATAAGTGAGCATTCATATCTTATCTTTTATGTATTAATAGTGTATCCCTTTCTAGTGCTCGAGTATATATGTTTATGCATACTTGTATGCTTTAATTTTGTCGTTAAATAGTTTATGATGAATCACGAATTTGATATGTATGCTAATGATATAAAGTATATGATATGCATGTCATTGGAAAGCTATCGAAAAATTAATAACTTTTCATTTAGAAATCGCGTGATTTCGATGAACGGATTAAAAGATATGGTCAACTGAATTATAGTTAACGTTAATTGAAATTGTGTTTGAAACTGTAAATTAATATTTAAACAACTTGTCTATGAGATTGATAAATTGGATTTTTTTTAGATATTACTAATCGAGTAAATGAATTTCTATATAAGGCACGTTTTGTGTAACGACCCGGAAATTTCCGACCAAATTTAAACCTTATTCTGTATATGTCTCCGACACGATAAGCAAAAACCTTAATATTGAGTCTAGAAAGTTTGAAATCTATATTTGGATAATTAGCTACCCCTTTAACCATGCCTGACGATTCACGAACCAATAATTGTTAATAAGATATGTGTGTATGTATATTTAAATATATGAACTCTGTACATAAGTAAATTTTATATATATTATAAATTATAAATATCAAAGATTCCAAAAGATATATAATTGATAATTATACATTGGTAATATTAATATTATTACTATTAATTTCACTGTTATTATCAACATTTTGTATCACTAAGATTACTATATGACGTATATATGAAATTTGAAAGGTACAAGTGTTATTAAAGGTATTATTATCGTTATTAGTTCTAATGATATTATTATTATTATTAATTCTACATTATTATCAAGATATTTAATTATTATTAAAATTAAATTAAATATAATACTCCGTATTTAATAAAGAATCCTAGGTGTGATATCTATCTGTATAGTTTATTATTTCTGTTTTTGGCTTCTCCTTCTTTTTGTATTACCTGTAACCCGTGAACCCACTTGTCAAAATCATCTAAAACGTTTTCAAGTAATCAAAGTATTATATATATGTAATGATACTTATCACTACACATCACAAACAAAAGACATCCATCATCATTTTTTTTTTCTCTTTCTCTTTCTCTTTGTTTTCGGCAGTCGCCTCTCTATCACCATGTAACCACCACAATACCACCTTCTTGAACATCACTATCACTTGTTTATTCCGTTTCTATTTCGGCCCAACATGACATACACAAACACCCAAGACAACCACCATAACGAAATCTTGTTGCCACTGTTGCTTCCTGTCTTCTGTTTCCTGTCCAAGAACAACCGAGAATCACCACCCTACAAACACGTAACCAAACACAACCACCTATATCCTTCTCTATATTTCGAATTCTATATCTCTCTCTATCCTCTCTTTTCTTTTCTACTTGAATGAAACCCACTTGAATGAAATCACCTCAATCACAAATACTTGGTTACTATTGTTCACCGGAGCACCTACACGACAACTCCTATAACTATTACTTCTGTTTTCCGGTTACAAGATGTAGCCAACAACCATCATCACCACCTACATACAACACCATCATGTAAACCGCCACCACTCTTGAACCCACTTGAACCATAACCAAACCCTAAACTGCAACCTTCTGCTTGTGTTCAAACCCTCGACCCATCACCAAAACCACCTTGATCATCAATCACCTTTGAACCACTTGAACATCAACGTGAACTACCACCTGTTGTTACCGTATGCTTCTGTTCCACAACCCACAAAATCGCTGCTACATTGAACCTACTCCGTTTCTGTTTCAAACTCGAAGCCATAACACGTACACCACCCATTTGTAATCATTTCAGTTCCATTAAAACCTGCTGCTATATGCCGAATTGTCTTCTGTTTTCTCTAGCAAATCGTCACTTTCTTTCTTTACTCTTCTTCGTGAAACCTCCAAAATCACCACCACAAACTTTCCGTCAACACCCATGTCACTCATCACCCTCTTCATCAAAGACAACCACGATTAACCATCGTTTATATTACTACTATTATTTAAACGAAAACCATCAACATGATAACCACAAGCATCACCACCATTATTATTTTCGGATTTCCTGTTTCTGTTGAGCCAAGTCAGGGAACAACTCACGTCCCCATCTGTTTCAGCTTGGCCTTTTGTTTTAATCAATAACTGCTTTTGAATTGCTGTTGACGAGAAGTGGCAGACAGGAAAACAAGAATTATATATTAAAGAAGTTCAAAAGTGGAAGATGCCATAAAATTTAATATGATAGAATGTGAGTGGATAGGTTAGGTGAGTTAATTTGTCAAAACGTCCAAGTATAACGTTGTTCTTTTCTGATTTTTCCTTTCGTTCCAGCCGACTAGAGGTATAAGTTGTTGGGCTAAATAAACGTTTCTTGGACTCCCTCCATCATGGGCCCTGACATAATCTATTTGGGCTTGTGAAGAGCAAATTGTGGCCGAACACTTTTAAAGGTTTTTGGACGATGATGATATTGATAAAGATTAGAATTATGCTAATGGTTATATCATTAAACATAAATAATGATGATCACGTGAAGATTAGGAGATGTCAGGATATGATAATGGTTATAAGAATATAAAACGAATTAAAAACAGAAATATGACTAGCAGAGGAGTGGTTTGTATGGGTGTAGGGTTAGCAAGGGGTGCTGAGTTCGAATCTTGGCAGGTCTCTATATTTTTTTGGACAAATTTTAAGGTTCGTGAATCCGAGGCCAACCCTATACTTGTTCAATGATGTTGTATGTATTTTTACTACAAAATACAGTATGGTGAGTATATAGTCCCTTTTAAACTCTAAATATTTTGGGCTGAGAATACATGCGCTGTTTTTATAAATGATTTACGTTATGGACACAAGTGACTAAAATCACGTTCTACATGGGTTTGAATCAAAAATCCCCTAGCTTGGTAACTTTAACTATTGGTTTATGAACTGGTAGGCGCGAATCCTAAAGATAGATCTATCGGGTTTTACACCCCCACCCAGATGTTGTTCTAGTCACTACTAAACTAGAAGAACGGGTGTTTAGTACTTCGAGGTTAACAGAACGCACTTGATTCGGTGCACATATTATTATAACTCAGGGGTACACACTCTTGTTAAGGCTAGTTACCGGGTGCCCACTGCTTGGAATGCTTTTCATACACTTGCGAGTGTATTATGTTTATAAACATGAAATCTTGTGGTCCATAGTTATAACGCTGCTAGCATCAAACCTATATATCTCACCAACTTCATGTTGACGTTTTAAAGCATGTTATTCTCAGGTACAAATTTTGTCTTCCGCTGTGCATTTGCTCATGTTAAGGACCTTACTCGGAGTCGATCATCGCAATGGGACCAACTGTTGAAGACTCCGTCCGGGAGGATTAGGACCGGTCCTTTCAGTTGGTATCAGAGCGTTGGTCTTAGTGAACCAGGCCTTGCATTAGTGTGTCTGACTAGTAGTTGTTAGGATACAGTAGTGAGTCTGGACTTCGACCGTGTCTGCCTGTCAAAAAGTTTTGCTTATCATTCTAGTCGGAAATCATCTGCTTATCATCCCTAGGGAATTTCCTGCTTATCATTCATAAGTCTAGACACGTCTTACTGCATTTAATGCATCGATAGTGTATAGACAAGATTCATATCTTAGCATGTCTGTAGACTTGCCTGATATATGCCGTAAATTCCTCTGTAGTCTACGAAATACATATAGATATTCTATATAGTTATAATATCATCCGATATCCGAAAATCATTTCACGTCGAAGATCTCTTCCATCCACCAAATTGCCCTTTTCAACCTGAAGCACTTACCGGCGAACCTGTTCGAGAAACCATTTTCTCTCTCATTTTTAGAGTATTTCGTCACGATTATATACTATCCCATATTTCAGATCTTGTTCATTCGCTCGTTCCCACCGCCAATCATCTCAGAGTACTAGCAGAAATTAACGAACTTCGCGTTCGTGTGACGACATTGGAGAACATAGTGCGAAGGTTGCAAACACCGGCACCAGCACCAGCAGCATAATCCGTACCCCCATCACCAACTCCGACAGTACCCTTATCACCCCAAACCACAACCACGTCGTAAATCTCAACATCTCAATCTACACCTCGGACATCAACGTCACACGCCTCAATATTACCATCTGTATTTCGAGTATGATCTTTGTTCTACATATCGTTCTACATCGATTAATTTCGTTCTACGTATTGTTCTATCTCATTTACCTTCGTTCGACATGGCAAATATGTAATCTCTAATGCTTTAAAGATTATGCAATCTAGTATTAACGATAAATCAAATGAGTTTAATATCTTACTGACTCATTAAATCCATAATTACATCTGAAGAAAATATATATGCAAGTATATTTTCATAAAGATCGTAATTAAAAATTCTTACGTACAAACTGTTAATGATGAAAATATTTTAACGGGTGGGTAGTACCCGAGGAATATTTAGAATTCACATTAATAAGTTACACTGTACATTCTTCGAATCTGATTCAACAATCATTTATTATCCTACTTACAACTACCGATATTCATATCCGCTCACCCCGGAATAACCATTTTCAATCAAATTTCATATTCGGATTTTGACCTATCGGAATCCAACAAGTGGCATAAAGAAGAAAACATTGGATAAAATAAAATTTGTTAGAAACAGACGAATTAACTAAATTGAAATATTGTTAGGAATCCACGCTAACTGTTCCTAGCTAACTGTTCCCGGCTAACATTTAATTTATCGCAATTTACATTCTCGCAATTTTATTTATCGTCATTTACTTTCTGTTATTTACTTTTACGCACTTTAAATAACGGGACACGTATGCAAGGTTTCGACTTATCATATCGACCCATCTATATATATATTTCGGAACAACCGTAGACACTCTATATGTGAAGGTGGGAGTTGGCTATACAGGGTCGGAGTTGATTCCAAAATATATATATACTTTGAGTTGTGAACGACACCGAGACCGGTACACGGGTCACGATACGTATTATTTAATTCGAATATTATATATTAAATTATATATGAATCATTGAACCATCGGACTATTAGACTGCCAACTTTGGACAATTATAATGAACTAAATTAAAATATTGATTATAACATATGAAACTAAATAATTCTTCAAGCTTGCCACTTGATTTCATCTTAAACCTCATTTGTATCTCGACAATTACAATGCGTGTTCAAATCTTTCATGATTCTTGAAAACCCCTCAATTGAGAGGATGAACCAACCGCGTTTCATCTACGGAAGAAAAGACTTATGCTCCTATAAGACTCTCGGAGACTGAGTCAACGTTTAACAAGCATCAGTGTTAATTTCTTTAGTGTTATTACTACCCAAAATAATTTTGCAATCCCTTTTCAAATTAGCCAATTTTGTCATAGCTCCAGCAAGTTAACCTCGACTTCTCAGAAAGGTTAGTTTCGATATATATACACGTTATTCTTTCGCTGTCGTTACCGGAGAATCTTTTATATTCCATCATCAGCGTTTAACCATCTAAAAACACAATTCTCCTGAAACCACCTCAGTTTGATAACCGATGACTCAGATCCGTTAACTTTGAGAATGCTGACGAAGCAGCATGTTGTAGATGGTCTTAATAGCCAAAAGTTGATGATAAAGAACGGAGTATTGGAAACACTCAATAAAAAAAAAAATTAGTACCAAAAAGCGGATTATGCGAAACTATGAAGTAAGCCGTGGACAAATCACAAAGAATAAGTTTGACTTCAAAGAATTTAAAAGATTCAGTGCCTGCTGAAATCCTTAGTACATACCCTACTCCTTACTCTAAAACCTTTGCTGACACTATTCTTCATCATCATCCTTCGGCATTAGAAGTTCCAAGATATTATTATATCTTTCATTATAAATATCCTTAATGTTTCTGAAGATATTTTTATAACTATTCTTATTGGAAATCATCTATCTTCTCGCACAATCTGTATCACATCATGAAAGAAACTGTGTTAGTTTCTAAATTCTGAAACCTCCGAATTTAAAATATGAATGTTTTGAAGTAGTGTTAGGAACTGATGCATGAATTAGTATAATATAATGAAACTTGATCAACTTCATTATATTACAGTAAGTTATGTTAAGTTTCTAATGGAATGTGATGATTCACAGTACCATCATCATGTGCCATGTTACACGGCTCTTACATTCTATTCAATCCCCAAACATATTAGGAACATATCATCTTGATAGTTCTATCTTTTCCAGAATATTCTGGTAAATTGACAAATCAAAATCATGCTATTACCATTTCTTTCTAAGAGCATTAGTTATGTTCATCCAAAACTTCATATATACGAATTCCGGCCCATTGCTTGCTTAACTTGAGGACGGGAAGATTAATAACACTATAACCCCAAGATAATAGTAGAAGTGAATAAAATCCTTCGGTGGTAGATGAAAGAGAAGGAAGTAAGGGAAGGGAATAAAATGTGTGAATTGTGGAAATAAAGAAACAAAAGGAGTGGATTTATAGTGAAATATCCGAAAGAAGAATCGAAACAGATTGCCACTCGTACGCTTCACATAATCGAATTGTTTTACCACTATTATTAAATGGTGATAAAACTCTAGTTATCAATTCATATTCGTCGTAAAAACATTTTATTGTTAGTCATGACGATCTCGATCAAATTTCGGGGACGAAATTTCTTTAACGGGTGGGTACTGTAACGACCCGGAAATTTCCGACCAAATTTAAACCTTATTCTGTATATGTCTCCGACACGATAAGCAAAAACCTTAATATTGAGTCTAGAAAGTTTGAAATCTATATTTGGATAATTAGCTACCCCTTTAACCATGCCTGACGATTCACGAACCAATAATTGTTAATAAGATATGTGTGTATGTATATTTAAATATATGAACTCTGTACATAAGTAAATTTTATATATATTATAAATTATAAATATCAAAGATTCCAAAAGATATATAATTGATAATTATACATTGGTAATATTAATATTATTACTATTAATTTCACTGTTATTATCAACATTTTGTATCACTAAGATTACTATATGACGTATATATGAAATTTGAAAGGTACAAGTGTTATTAAAGGTATTATTATCGTTATTAGTTCTAATGATATTATTATTATTATTAATTCTACATTATTATCAAGATATTTAATTATTATTAAAATTAAATTAAATATAATACTCCGTATTTAATAAAGAATCCTAGGTGTGATATCTATCTGTATAGTTTATTATTTCTGTTTTTGGCTTCTCCTTCTTTTTGTATTACCTGTAACCCGTGAACCCACTTGTCAAAATCATCTAAAACGTTTTCAAGTAATCAAAGTATTATATATATGTAATGATACTTATCACTACACATCACAAACAAAAGACATCCATCATCATTTTTTTTTTTTTCTCTTTCTCTTTCTCTTTGTTTTCGGCAGTCGCCTCTCTATCACCATGTAACCACCACAATACCACCTTCTTGAACATCACTATCACTTGTTTATTCCGTTTCTGTTTCGGCCCAACATGACATACACAAACACCCAAGACAACCACCATAACGAAATCTTGTTGCCACTGTTGCTTCCTGTCTTCTGTTTCCTGTCCAAGAACAACCGAGAATCACCACCCTACAAACACGTAACCAAACACAACCACCTATATCCCTCTCTATATTTCGAATTCTATATCTCTCTCTATCCTCTCTTTTTCTTTTCTACTTGAATGAAACCCACTTGAATGAAATCACCTCAATCACAAATACTTGGTTACTATTGTTCACCGGAGCACCTACACGACAACTCCTATAACTATTACTTCTGTTTTCCGGTTACAAGATGTAGCCAACCATCATCACCACCTACATACAACACCATCATGTAAACCGCCACCACTCTTGAACCCACTTGAACCATAACCAAACCCTAAATTGCAACCTTCTGCTTGTGTTCAAACCCTCGACCCATCACCAAAACCACCTTGATCATCAACCACCTTTGAACCACTTGAACATCAACGTGAACTACCACCTGTTGTTACCGTATGCTTCTGTTCCACAACCCACAAAATCGCTGCTACATTGAACCTACTCCGTTTCTGTTTCAAACTCGAAGCCATAACACGTACACCACCCATTTGTAATCATTTCGGTTCCATTAAAACCTGCTGCTATATGCCGAATTGTCTTCTGTTTTCTCTAGCAAATCGTCACTTTCTTTCTTTACTCTTCTTCGTGAAACCTCCAAAATCACCACCACAAACTTTCCGTCAACACCCATGTCACTCATCACCCTCTTCATCAAAGACAACCACGATTAACCATCGTTTATATTACTACTATTATTTAAACGAAAACCATCATCATGATAACCACAAGCATCACCACCATTATTATTTTAGGATTTCCTGTTTCTGTTGAGCCAAGTCAGGGAACAACTCACGTCCCCATCTGTTTCAGCTTGGCCTTTTGTTTTAATCAATAACTGCTTTTGAATTGCTGTTGACGAGAAGTGGCAGACAGGAAAACAAGAATTATATATTAAAGAAGTTCAAAAGTGGAAGATGCCATAAAATTTAATATGATAGAATGTGAGTGGATAGGTTAGGTGAGTTAATTTGTCAAAACGTCCAAGTATAACGTTGTTCTTTTCTGATTTTTCCTTTCGTTCCAGCCGACTAGAGGTATAAGTTGTTGGGCTAAATAAACGTTTCTTGGACTCCCTCCATCATGGGCCCTGACATAATCTATTTGGGCTTGTGAAGAGCAAATTGTGGCCGAACACTTTTAAAGGTTTTTGGACGATGATGATATTGATAAAGATTAGAATTATGCTAATGGTTATATCATTAAACATAAATAATGATGATCACGTGAAGATTAGGAGATGTCAGGATATGATAATGGTTATAAGAATATAAAACGAATTAAAAACAGAAATATGACTAGCAGAGGAGTGGTTTGTATGGGTGTCGGGTTAGCAAGGGGTGCTGAGTTCGAATCTTGGCAGGTCTCTATATTTTTTTGGACAAATTTTAAGGTTCGTGAATCCGAGGCCAACCCTATACTTGTTCAATGATGTTGTATGTATTTTTACTACAAAATACAGTATGGTGAGTATATAGTCCCTTTTAAACTCTAAATATTTTGGGCTGAGAATACATGCGCTGTTTTTATAAATGATTTACGTTATGGACACAAGTGACTAAAATCACGTTCTACATGGGTTTGAATCAAAAATCCCCTAGCTTGGTAACTTTAACTATTGGTTTATGAACTGGTAGGCGTGAATCCTAAAGATAGATCTATCGGGTTTTACACCCCCACCCAGATGTTGTTCTAGTCACTACTAAACTAGAAGAACGGGTGTTTAGTACTTCGAGGTTAACAGAACGCACTTGATTCGGTGCACATATTATTATAACTCAGGGGTACACACTCTTGTTAAGGCTAGTTACCGGGTGCCCACTGCTTGGAATGCTTTTCATACACTTGCGAGTGTATTATGTTTATAAACATGAAATCTTGTGGTCCATAGTTATAACGCTGCTAGCATCAAACCAATATATCTCACCAACTTCATGTTGACGTTTTAAAGCATGTTATTCTCAGGTACAAATTTTGTCTTCCGCTGTGCATTTTCTCATGTTAAGTACCTTACTCAGAGTCGATCATCGCAATGGGACCAACTGTTGAAGACTCCGTCCGGGAGGATTAGGACCGGTCCTTTCATTTTGTTTTGTGGATCAATTGTCAAAGTTGACTGTCTTATCATGTTTTAAAGCTTTATAAACACTATAATCTGATTTTACAAGTATTGAAAAACTATGTGAAATAATAAAATATGTTCAATTGCCATGATAATTCAAATATAATATAGCTCCTGAAATAAATAATATTTTGAGTTTGATAAACTATAAATTCGTTCAATTATAAAGACTTTTATTATGTTAATAAACATGTATAGATTTAAAGATCATATTAGGTCAGGTTGACTTTTGAGATGACTTTTGTTAACTTTTGCATGTCGGTCTCGAGCATTAGGATGGTGATACACTATGACCCGACCTAGCTTATTAGACATGTATTGACCAACATATGTTCTTTAGGTTGAAATCTACGGTTATTTTGCATTCCGAGTTTCGGTCACATTTGGGTGAATGAATTTATGTGCTGCTAAGGTGAGTTTATAGATCCCTTTTTAATTGATTTTGAAATCTATATTTTTGGACTGAGAATACATGCACTTTATTTTAAACACAATGGATACAATTAAATACTTAATTCTACACTGAGTTTGAACCGAAAATCCCTTAGCATTGGTAACTAGTAACTGCCGGTTATAAGAACTGCTGGGCGCGAGTAGTTGTATATGGATACATAGGGCTTTACATCCCCATCTGTTCCAGGTATAGAAACCCTAGCCTGAACTATAAAACAGACGTATGCTATTTGAGTTTAGTACATGTTGGATTACGTGTATTGTACATGTTGGTTGCATGTATGTTAAAACAGGGGTACTTATTATAACGTTAAAGTTTAGTTACCAGGGTGCTCAATCTTGTAGAATATTTTGATAAACGTTTCTGGATGAAACAACTAAAATCTTGTGATCCACCTTTACATACAGATTATGCGCAACATTAAAACTATGAACTCACCAATCTTTGTGTTGACACTTTTAAGCATGTTTATTCTCATGTTCCTAGAAGTCTTCCGCTGTTTGCTTATATGTGATACAAGCTATGTGCATGAAGTCATACATGCTTTATTCGAGAAAACGTTGCATTCACAAAATTATCACAATATATCTTATTTTAACTGCATTATCAACGGATGTAGTATTGTAAACTATTATTTACGGTGATTGTCTATATGTAGAAATCATCAAATGTCAAAAACCTTGGAATTTGATATTCAATTATGGTGTGCCTTTTCAAAAGAATGCAATGTTTACAAAACGTATCATGTAGAGGTCAGTACCTCACTGTGAAATCGATGAATGATGTATTCGTCCAAATGGATTTGGACGGGTCATCACACCTATCATTCAGCCACCCGCGACTTCACGATTTTTCTTTCCAATACTAGTCTACCCGAAGAGGTATTCACACCTTCCCTCATAACAGGTATTCCGTTCTTCTCCCCCACTGATGTGGGACAAGTCTGATAATTCACCCTGCTTTCAACATCAACTTCAGTGAAGTTCATCACGAGACTGTTCTTACTCTGCAATCATAATATTTATATACTGTCAACATAGGTGCTGATAGAAACTTTATCGCTATAGAATTCTGTCAAAACATTTGGAATCTAATATCCGCCTTAGACAACGTAAACCATATAGAACCATCTACTTGGAATAAAACACATCATGATTGATGTCATTTTAGTTTAAGGAGGTCTAGTTTTAAGGAGGTTGATCGTACACTCCCATAATAAATGGCACTCACCCGAAACTCACCCCAAACTTTAATCAACGCTTGCTCCTAATCATTTGCAAATTATAAGCTAAGACCCATACCATTAAGCTCATAACAACCTTCCGTACTGAACAGTACTTTTTTTCGACGATTGGCGAGCCATTACAATAGAATCTTGTAGTTGGAATGGACTGGTTATCTGACGACACAATTGAGGATGTTACGACCAGAAGGCCATTCGAATTCCTTTTACCGAAGACGAATCAATGATGGTGTACAGAGAGAAGATCAGTACACCGTTGCGTTATATTAATTGCTCGAAGGTCCAAAAGTACATGAGATAAGGATGTCTCACAATTCTGGCACATGTGAACAAAGTTGAATCAGCAGTTAAGAGACCCGAAGATGTCTCAAACGTTAGAAATTTTCCTTAAGGTCCTTCTGAGAGAATTACCATGTCTTCCACTTCATAGAGACGTAGAATTTCAGATTGACTTAATTCCGGGAGTGGCGCCTGTAGCACGTGCAACGAATAGACTTGCACCTTCAGAATTGCAAGAGCTGTCTAGTCATTTATGAGAGTTTTTAGACAAAGGATTCATTCGACCGAGTTCTTCGCCATGGGGAGCTCCAGTTCTTTTTGTAAAGAAGAAGGATGGATCTATAAGACTCTGTATCGATTACAGGGAATCGAATAAGCTGACTATTAAGAATCGATATCCGTTACCGAGGATTGATGATTCGTTTGATCAATTGTAAGGATCAGCATGTCACTCTAAGATCAATCTAAGGTCAGGTTATCATCATATGAGAGTAAAGGAGATAGATATACTGAAGACAGCGTTTAGAATACGCTACAGACATCATGAATTTATCGTAATCCCATTTGGATTGACGAACGTACTGGCAGTGTTCATGGATTTCATGAACCGTGTGTGTAAGTCATATCTGGACAACCTTGTTATTGTGTTTATTAATGATATTCTGGTATATTCTAAGAACGAGGAAGAACATGAACAACATCTCCGTTTAATACTATAGATGCTCAGGAAGGAGCAGATGTATGCAAAGTTTTCAAAGTGTGACTTTTGGTTACAAGAAGTTCAATTTTTGGGTCATATCGTAGGTGTCAATGGTATTTAAGTTGATACTGCGAAGATAGAAACGGTCAAGAAGTGGGAGACTCCTAAGTCGCCAATGCAGATATGAAAATTCTTAGGTCTTGCCGGTTATTATAGAAGATTCATTGAGGAATTTTCTAATATTGCCCGGCCGTTGATAACAACTCTAACGACCTGTCCTAATCCATTCGGACAAAGTCCACATCGATTATAAACGATTCACAATAGTTGATTACATCGCGAGGTACTTGACCTCTATATGATACATTTTACAATCATTGCATTCGTTTTTGAAAAGCTAATCTTTCATAACATCGAAAGTTGACGGCATGCATAACATTTCATAATATATCCAACTATATTTGACTTAATAATAATCTTGATGAACTCAACCACTCGAATGCAACATCTTTTGAAATATGTCATGAATGACTCCAAGTAATATCTCTAAAATGAGCAAATGCACAGCGGAAGATTTCTTTCGTACCTGAGAATAAACATGCTTTAAAGTGTCAACCAAAAGGTTGGTGAGTTCATTAGTTTATCATAATCATTCATTTGCATCATTTTAATAGACCACAAGAATTTCATTTCCAGTTCTCATAAATATACGTCCCATGCATAGAGACAAAAATATCATTCATATGGATTGAACACCTGGTAACCGACATTAACAAGATGCATATAAGAATATTCCCTATCATTCCGGGAAATCCTTCGGACATGATATAAAACAACATCGAAGTACTAAAGCATCCGGTACTTTGGATGGGGTTCGTTGAGCCCATAGATCTATCTTTAGGATTCGCGTCAATTAGTAGATCGGTTTACTAATTCTTAGGTTACCAATCAAAAGGGGCATATTCGGCTTCGATCATTCACCCATATAATGTAGTTTCGATTACTTGTGTCTATTTCGTAAAACATTTATAAAAATTGTGCATGTATTCTCTGAAATGTCCCGTTCTTATTGATTAAAAACGTTCCATATTAATTGATTTCGTTGCGAGGTTTTGACCTCTATATGAGACGTTTTTTTTCAAAGACTGCATTCATTTTTAAACAAACCATAACCTTTATTTCATCAATAAAGGTTTAAAAAGCTTTACGTAGATTATCAAATAATGATAATCTAAAATATCCTGTTTACACACGACCATTACATAATGGTTTACAATATAAATATGTTACAACAAAATAAGTTTCTTGAATGCAGTTTTTACACAATATCATACAAGCATGGACTCCAAATCTTGTCCTTATTTAAGTATGCAACAGCGGAAGCTCTTAATAATCACCTGAGAATAAACATGCTTAAAACGTCAACAAAAATGTTGGTGAGTTATAGGTTTAACCTATATATATCAAATCGTAACAATAGACCACAAGATTTCATATTTCAATACACATCCCATACATAGAGATAAAAATCATTCATATGGTGAACACCTGGTAACCGACAATAACAAGATGCATATATAAGAATATCCCCATCATTCCGGGACACCCTTCAGATATGATATAAATTTCGAAGTACTAAAGCATCCGGTACTTTGGATGGGGTTTGTTAGGCCCAATAGATCTATCTTTAGGATTCGCGTCAATTAGGGTGTCTGTTCCCTAATTCTTAGATTACCAGACTTAATAAAAAGGGGCATATTCGATTTCGATAATTCAACCATAGAATGTAGTTTCACGTACTTGTGTCTATTTTGTAAATCATTTATAAAACCTGCATGTATTCTCATCCCAAAAATATTAGATTTTAAAAGTGGGACTATAACTCACTTTCACAGATTTTTACTTCGTCGGGAAGTAAGACTTGGCCACTGGTTGATTCACGAACCTATAACAATATATACATATATATCAAAGTATGTTCAAAATATATTTACAACACTTTTAATATATTTTGATGTTTTAAGTTTATTAAGTCAGCTGTCCTCGTTAGTAACCTACAACTAGTTGTCCACAGTTAGATGTACAGAAATAAATCGATAAATATTATCTTGAATCAATCCACGACCCAGTGTATACGTATCTCAGTATTGATCACAACTCAAACTATATATATTTTGAAATCAACCTCAACCCTGTATAGCTAACTCCAACATTCACATATAGAGTGTCTATGGTTGTTCCGAAATATATATAGATGTGTCGACATGATAGGTCGAAACATTGTATACGTGTCTATGGTATCTCAAGATTACATAATATATAATACAAGTTGATTAAGTTATGGTTGGAATAGATTTGTTACCAATTTTCACGTAGCTAAAATGAGAAAAATTATCCAATCTTGTTTTACCCATAACTTCTTCATTTTAAATCCGTTTTGAGTGAATCAAATTGCTATGGTTTCATATTGAACTCTATTTTATGAATCTAAACAAAAAAAGTATAGGTTTCTAGTCGGAAAAATAAGTTACAAGTCGTTTTTGTAAAGGTAGTCATTTCAGTCGAAAGAACGACGTCTAGATGACCATTTTAGAAAACATACTTCCACTTTGAGTTTAACCATAATTTTTGGATATAGTTTCATGTTCATAATAAAAATCATTTTCTCAGAATAATAACTTTTAAATCAAAGTTTATCATAGTTTTTAATTAACTAACCCAAAACAGCCCGCGGTGTTACTACGACGGCGTAAATCCGGTTTTACGGTGTTTTTCGTGTTTCCAGGTTTTAAATCATTAAGTTAGCATATCATATAGATATAGAACATGTGTTTAGTTGATTTTAAAAGTCAAGTTAGAAGGATTAACTTTTGTTTGCGAACAAGTTTAGAATTAACTAAACTATGTTCTAGTGATTACAAGTTTAAACCTTCGAATAAGATAGCTTTATATGTATGAATCGAATGATGTTATGAACATCATTACTACCTTAAGTTCCTTGGATGAACCTACTGGAAAAGAGAAAAATGGATCTAGCTTCAATGGATCCTTGGATGGCTCAAAGTTCTTGAAGCAAAATCATGACACGAAAACAAGTTCAAGTAAGATCATCACTTGAAATAAGATTGTTATAGTTATAGAAATTGAACCAAAGTTTGAATATGATTATTACCTTGTATTAGAATGATAACCTACTGTAAGAAACAAAGATTTCTTGAGGTTGGATGATCACCTTACAAGATTGGAAGTGAGCTAGCAAACTTGAAAGTATTCTTGATTTTATGAAACTAGAACTTTTGGAATTTATGAAGAACACTTAGAACTTGAAGATAGAACTTGAGAGAGTTCAATTAGATGAAGAAAATTGAAGAATGAAAGTGTTTGTAGGTGTTTTTGGTCGTTGGTGTATGAATTAGATATAAAGGATATGTAATTTTGTTTTCATGTAAATAAGTCATGAATGATTACTCATATTTTTGTAATCTTATGAGATATTTCATGCTAGTTGCCAAATGATGGTTCCCACATGTGTTAGGTGGCTCACATGGGCTGCTAAGAGCTGATCATTGGAGTGTATATACCAATAGTACATACATCTAAAAGCTGTGTATTGTACGAGTACGAATACGGGTGCATACGAGTAGAATTGTTGATGAAACTGAACGAGAATGTAATTGTAAGCATTTTTGTTAAGTAGAAGTATTTTGATAAGTGTATTGAAGTCTTTCAAAAGTGTATAAATACATATTAAAACACTACATGTATATACATTTTAACTGAGTCGTTAAGTCATCGTTAGTCGTTACATGTAAGTGTTGTTTTGAAACCTTTAGGTTAACAATCTTGTTAAATGTTGTTAACCCAATGTTTATAATATCAAAAGAGATTTTAAATTATTATATTATCATGATATTATGATGTACGAATATCTCTTAATATGATATATATACATTAAATGTCGTTACAACGATAAACGTTACATATATGTCTCGTTTCAAAATCATTAAGTTAGTAGTCTTGTTTTTACATATGTAGTTCATTGTTAATATAATTAATGATATGTTTACTTATCATAATATCATGTTAACTATATATATAACCATATATATGTCATCATATAGTTTTTTTACAAGTTTTAACGTTCGTGAATCACCGGTCAACTTGGGTGGTCAATTGTCTATATGAAACCTATTTCAATTAATCAAGTCTTAACAAGTTTGATTGCTTAACATGTTGGAAACATTTAATCATGTAAACATCAATCTCAATTAATATATATAAACATGGAAAAGTTCGGGTCACTACAGTACCTACCCGTTAAATAAATTTCGTCCCGAAATTTTAAGCTGTTGAAGGTGTTGACGAATCTTCTGGAAATAGATGCGGGTATTTCTTCTTCATCTGATCTTCACGCTCCCAGGTGAACTCGGGTCCTCTACGAGCATTCCATCGAACCTTAACAATTGGTATCTTGTTTTGCTTAAGTCTTTTAACCTCACGATCCATTATTTCGACGGGTTCTTCGATGAATTGGAGTTTTTCGTTGATTTGGATTTCATCTAACGGAATAGTGAGATCTTCTTTAGCAAAACATTTCTTCAAATTCGAGACGTGGAAAGTGTTATGTACAGCCGCGAGTTGTTGAGGTAACTCAAGTCGGTAAGCTACTGGTCCGACACGATCAATAATCTTGAATGGTCCAATATACCTTGGATTTAATTTCCCTCGTTTACCAAATCGAACAACGCCTTTCCAAGGTGAAACTTTAAGCATGACCATCTCTCCAATTTCAAATTCTATATCTTTTCTTTTAATGTCAGCGTAGCTCTTTTGTCGACTTTGGGCGGTTTTCAACCGTTGTTGAATTTGGATGATCTTCTCGGTAGTTTCTTGTATAATCTCCGGACCCGTAATCTGTCTATCCCCCACCTCACTCCAACAAATCGGAGACCTGCACTTTCTACCATAAAGTGCTTCAAACGGCGCCATCTCAATGCTTGAATGGTAGCTGTTGTTGTAGGAAAATTCTGCTAACGGTAGATGTCGATCCCAACTGTTTCCGAAATCAATAACACATGCTCGTAGCATGTCTTCAAGCGTTTGTATCGTCCTTTCGCTCTGCCCATCAGTTTGTGGATGATAGGCAGTACTCATGTCTAGACGAGTTCCTAATGCTTGTTGTAATGTCTGCCAGAATCTTGAAATAAATCTACCATCCCTATCAGAGATAATAGAGATTGGTATTCCATGTCTGGAGACGACTTCCTTCAAATACAGTCGTGCTAACTTCTCCATCTTGTCATCTTCTCTTATTGGTAGGAAGTGTGCTGATTTGGTGAGACGATCAACTATTACCCAAATAGTATCAAAACCACTTGAAGTCCTTGGCAATTTAGTGATGAAATCCATGGTAATGTTTTTCCATTTCCATTCCGGGATTTCGGGTTGTTGAAGTAGACCTGATGGTTTCTGATGCTCAGCTTTGACCTTAGAACACGTCAAACATTCTCCTACGTATTTAGCAACATCGGCTTTCATACCCGGCCACCAAAAATGTTTCTTGAGATCCTTGTACATCTTCCCCGTTCCAGGATGTATTGAGTATCTGGTTTTATGAGCTTCTCTAAGTACCATTTCTCTCATATCTCCAAATTTTGGTACCCAAATCCTTTCAGCCCTATACCGGGTTCCGTCTTCCCGAATATTAAGATGCTTCTCCGATCCTTTGGGTATTTCATCCTTTAAATTTTCCTCTTTTAAAACTCCTTGTTGCGCCTCCTTTATTTGAGTAGTAAGGTTATTATGAATCATTATATTCATAGATTTTACTCGAATGGGTTCTCTGTCCTTCCTGCTCAAGGCATCGGCTACCACATTTGCCTTCCCCGGGTGGTAACGAATCTCAAAGTCATAATCATTCAACAATTCAATCCACCTACGCTGCCTCATATTCAGTTGTTTCTGATTAAATATGTGTTGAAGACTTTTGTGGTCGGTATATATAATACTTTTGACCCCATATAAGTAGTGCCTCCAAGTCTTTAATGCAAAAACAACCGCGCCTAATTCCAAATCATGCGTCGTATAATTTTGTTCGTGAATCTTCAATTGTCTAGACGCATAAGCAATCACCTTCGTTCGTTGCATTAATACACAACCGAGACCTTGCTTTGATGCGTCACAATAAATCACAAAATCATCATTCCCTTCAGGCAATGACAATATAGGTGCCGTAGTTAGCTTTTTCTTCAATAACTGAAACGCTTTCTCTTGTTCATCATTCCATTCAAATTTCTTCCCTTTATGCGTTAATGCAGTCAGGGGTTTTGCTATTCTGGAAAAGTCTTGGATGAACCTTCTGTAGTAACTGGCTAGTCCTAAAAACTGGCGTATGTGTTTCGGAGTTTTCGGGGTTTCCCACTTTTCAACAGTTTCTATCTTTGCCGGATCCACCTTAATACCTTCTTTGTTCACTATGTGACCGAGGAATTGAACTTCTTCCAACCAAAATGCACACTTTGAAAACTTAGCGTACAATTCTTCCTTCCTCAATACTTCTAACACCTTTCTCAAATGTTCACCGTGTTCTTGGTCATTCTTTGAGTAAATAAGTATGTCATCAATGAAAACAATGACAAACTTGTCAAGGTATGGTCCACACACTCGGTTCATAAGGTCCATGAACACAGCTGGTGCATTAGTTAAACCAAACGGCATGACCATAAACTCGTAATGACCGTAACGTGTTCTGAAAGCAGTCTTTGGAATATCATCTTCTTTCACCCGCATTTGATGATACCCGGAACGTAAGTCAATCTTTGAATAAACAGACGAGCCTTGTAGTTGATCAAATAAGTCGTCGATTCTCGGTAGTGGGTAGCGGTTCTTGATGGTAAGTTTGTTCAACTCTCGGTAGTCGATACACAACCTGAATGTACCATCTTTCTTCTTGACAAACAAAACAGGAGCTCCCCACGGTGATGTGCTTGGTCGAATGAAACCACGCTCTAAAAGTTCTTGTAACTGGCTTTGCAGTTCTTTCATCTCGCTGGGTGCGAGTCTGTAAGGAGCACAAGCTATTGGTGCAGCTCCTGGTACAAGATCTATTTGAAATTCAACGGATCGATGTGGGGGTAATCCTGGTAATTCTTTCAGAAATACATCGGGAAATTCTTTTGCAATGGGAACATCATTGATGCTCTTTTCTTCAGTTTGTACTTTCTCGACGTTTGCTAGAACAGCATAGAAACCTTTTCTTATTAGTTTTTGTGCCTTCAAATTACTAATAAGATGTAGCTTCGTGTTGCCCTTTTCTCCGTACACCATTAAGGGTTTTCCTTTTTCTCGTATAATGCGAATTGCATTTTTGTAACAAACGATCTCTGCTTTCACTTCTTTCAACCAGTCCATACCGATTATCACATCAAAACTCCCTAACTCTACTGGTATCAAATCAATCTTAAATGTTTCGCTAACCAGTTTAATTTCTCGATTCCGACATATATTATCTGCTGAAATTAATTTACCATTTGCTAATTCGAGTAAAAATTTACTATCCAAAGGCGTCAATGGACAACTTAATTTAGCACAAAAATCTCTACTCATATAGCTTCTATCCGCACCCGAATCAAATAAAACGTAAGCAGATTTATTGTCAATAAGAAACGTACCCGTAACAAGCTCCGGGTCTTCCTGTGCCTCTACCGCATTAATATTGAAAACTCTTCCACGGCCTTGTCCATTCGTGTTCTCCTGGTTCGGGCAATTTCTAATAATGTGGCCTGGTTTTCCACATTTATAACAAACTACATTGGCATAACTTGCTCCGACACTACTTGCTCCGCCATTACTCGTTCCGACACCATTTGTTCCTTTCGTTCTATTAACCCCTGGTCCGTAGACCTCACACTTCGCCGCGCTATGACCATTTCTTTTACACTTGTTGCAAAATTTGGTGCAGAACCCAGAGTGATTCTTTTCACACCTTTGGCATAGTTGCTTCTGATTGTTGTTGTTGTTGCGGTTATTATTGTTGTTGGGATGATTGTTGTAGTTGCTGTTGTTGTTGTTGTTGTTGTTGTTGTTGTTGTTGTTGTTGGGCCGTTTGTTGTAGTTGCGATTGATGTTGCGATTGTTGGGATAATTGTTGCGATTATTGTTGTAATTGCTGTTGTTGTTGTATTGGTGATTCTTATCACCGTTTTCCTCCCACTTTCTTTTGACTTGCTTCACATTGGCCTCTTCAGCAGTCTGTTCTTTAATTCTTTCTTCAATCTGGTTCACTAGTTTGTGAGCCATTCTACATGCCTGTTGTATGGAGGCGGGCTCGTGTGAACTTATATCTTCTTGGATTCTTTCCGGTAATCCTTTCACAAACGCGTCGATCTTCTCTTCCTCATCTTCGAATGCTCCCGGACACAATAGGCACAATTCTGTGAATCGTCTTTCGTACGTGGTAATATCAAATCCTTGGGTTCGTAACCCTCTAAGTTCTGTCTTGAGCTTATTGACCTCGGTTCTGGGACGGTACTTCTCGTTCATCAAGTGCTTGAATGCTGACCACGGTAGTGCGTACGCATCATCTTGTCCCACTTGCTCTAGATAGGTATTCCACCATGTTAACGCAGAACCTGTGAAGGTATGTGTAGCGTACTTCACTTTGTCCTCTTCAGTACACTTACTTATGGCAAACACCGATTCAACCTTCTCGGTCCACCGTTTCAATCCGATCGGTCCTTCAGTTCCATCAAATTCTAAAGGTTTGCAGGCAGTGAATTCTTTGTAGGTGCATCCTACACGATTTCCTGTACTGCTAGATCCAAGGTTATTGTTGGTATGTAGCGCAGCCTGTACTGCGGCTATGTTTGAAGCTAGAAAAGTACGGAATTCCTCTTCATTCATATTCACGGTGTGTCGAGTAGTCGGTGCCATTTCCTTCAAAATAGTTAAATGGAACAAGTTAATCATACAGAATATTAAGAGTAGTTAATAGTATTTCGTAGCATAATATGAACTCATTTATAAAAGCTTTTTCTTCATATTAGCGTTTTATAAGTTTAAATTCGGGTAGTACCTACCCGTTAAGTTCATACTTAGTAGCTAATATACAATTCAACTACTACAATTCTATATGAAAAACTGATTGTAATAATATTTCGCGTTCAAACTTTTATACAATATTTTACAAACTTACAATACCGCTTATTTTACATAAAGCATGAAATATAGCACACAATAACTTTGATACAAGATAGTTGTGAAGACAATTTTAGCTAGTACACAAGTCGTTCGGCAAAGGCAATAAAGACACGTAATTCATACGTCCAGAAACAAGTCATGCATTCTGGTTTTACTAGGATTACTTCCCATCCTTGGTCTTGTGGAACATAACCGTTATGGCCGTTGATAAGACAGCGTGTTGTAACGTCGTCAAAGGGACGAGGGTTACGTAATGTCCGACAGTCCCGTAACAATCTAAAAACCTCATTTCTTACCCTAATTACCGACTCCGTCACTTGTGGGAACGTTTTGTTTAATAGTTGTAGCCCGATGTTCTTGTTCTCACTTTGGTGAGAAGCGAACATTACTAATCCGTAAGCATAACATGCTTCTTTATGTTGCATGTTAGCAGCTTTTTCTAAATCACGAAGTCCAATATTCGGATATATTGAGTCAAAATAATTTCTTAACCCGTTGCGTAAAATAGCATTTGGGTTCCCCGCAATATATGCGTCAAAGTAAACACATCGTAACTTATGGGTTTCCCAATGTGATATCCCCCATCTTTCAAACGAAAGTCTCTTATAAACCAAGACATTCTTGGAACGTTCTTCGAATGTCTTACAAACTGATCTCGCCTTAAATAGTTGTGCCGAAGAATTCTGACCGACTCTAGACAAGATTTCATCAATCATGTCTCCGGGTAGGTCTCTTAAAATATTGGGTTGTCTATCCATTTTGTGTTTTTATACTGTAAAATAGACAAGAGTTAGATTCATAAAAAAAATACTTATTAATACAAGTAATTTTTACATATATCATAAAGCATAAGCACACTATATTACATATATTACACCACACGAATACAACTATCTTATTCCGACTTGCTTGTTTCTTCTTCTTCGGTTTTGGTTCATTTTGCCAAGTTTCTAGGGATATATGATGTTCCCCTAATACGAGCCGTAATTTCCCACATTGGTTTAGAAAAACCTGGTGGTTTAGAGGTTCCCGGGTCATTGTTACAACTTAAGGACTTCGGGGGTTGACGATACATATAAAGTTCATCGGGGTTGGAATTAGATTTCTCTATTTTTATGCCCTTTCCCTTATTATTTTCTTTTGCCTTTTTAAATTCAGTTGGGGTAATTTCTATAACATCATCGGAATTCTCGTCGAAATCCGATTCATCGGAGAATTGGTAATCCTCCCAATATTTTGCTTCCTTGGCGGAAACACCATTGACCATAATTAACTTTGGTCGGTTGGTTGAGGATTTTCTTTTACTTAACCGTTTTATTATTTCCCCCACCGGTTCTATTTCTTCATCCGGTTCCGATTCTTCTTCCGGTTCCGATTCTTCTTCCGGTTCCGACTCTTCTTCCGGTTCCTCTTCGGGAACTTGTGAATCAGTCCACAAATCATTCCAATTTACATTTGACTCTTCATTATTATTAGGTGAGTCAATGGGACTTGTTCTAGAGGTAGACATCTATCACATAATATCAAACACGTTAAGAGATTAATATATCACATAATATTCATATGTTAAAAATATATAGTTTCCAACAAAAATGTTAAGCAATCATTTTTAAAGAAAACACGGTCGAAGTCCAGACTCACTAATGCATCCTAACAAACTCGATAAGACACACTAATGCAAATTTTCTGGTTCTCTAAGACCAACGCTCGGATACCAACTGAAATGTCCCGTTCTTATTGATTAAAAACGTTCCATATTAATTGATTTCGTTGCGAGGTTTTGACCTCTATATGAGACGTTTTTTTTCAAAGACTGCATTCATTTTTAAACAAACCATAACCTTTATTTCATCAATAAAGGTTTAAAAAGCTTTACGTAGATTATCAAATAATGATAATCTAAAATATCCTGTTTACACACGACCATTACATAATGGTTTACAATATAAATATGTTACAACAAAATAAGTTTCTTGAATGCAGTTTTTACACAATATCATACAAGCATGGACTCCAAATCTTGTCCTTATTTAAGTATGCAACAGCGGAAGCTCTTAATAATCACCTGAGAATAAACATGCTTAAAACGTCAACAAAAATGTTGGTGAGTTATAGGTTTAACCTATATATATCAAATCGTAACAATAGACCACAAGATTTCATATTTCAATACACATCCCATACATAGAGATAAAAATCATTCATATGGTGAACACCTGGTAACCGACAATAACAAGATGCATATATAAGAATATCCCCATCATTCCGGGACACCCTTCAGATATGATATAAATTTCGAAGTACTAAAGCATCCGGTACTTTGGATGGGGTTTGTTAGGCCCAATAGATCTATCTTTAGGATTCGCGTCAATTAGGGTGTCTGTTCCCTAATTCTTAGATTACCAGACTTAATAAAAAGGGGCATATTCGATTTCGATAATTCAACCATAGAATGTAGTTTCACGTACTTGTGTCTATTTTGTAAATCATTTATAAAACCTGCATGTATTCTCATCCCAAAAATATTAGATTTTAAAAGTGGGACTATAACTCACTTTCACAGATTTTTACTTCGTCGGGAAGTAAGACTTGGCCACTGGTTGATTCACGAACCTATAACAATATATACATATATATCAAAGTATGTTCAAAATATATTTACAACACTTTTAATATATTTTGATGTTTTAAGTTTATTAAGTCAGCTGTCCTCGTTAGTAACCTACAACTAGTTGTCCACAGTTAGATGTACAGAAATAAATCGATAAATATTATCTTGAATCAATCCACGACCCAGTGTATACGTATCTCAGTATTGATCACAACTCAAACTATATATATTTTGAAATCAACCTCAACCCTGTATAGCTAACTCCAACATTCACATATAGAGTGTCTATGGTTGTTCCGAAATATATATAGATGTGTCGACATGATAGGTCGAAACATTGTATACGTGTCTATGGTATCTCAAGATTACATAATATATAATACAAGTTGATTAAGTTATGGTTGGAATAGATTTGTTACCAATTTTCACGTAGCTAAAATGAGAAAAATTATCCAATCTTGTTTTACCCATAACTTCTTCATTTTAAATCCGTTTTGAGTGAATCAAATTGCTATGGTTTCATATTGAACTCTATTTTATGAATCTAAACAAAAAAAGTATAGGTTTCTAGTCGGAAAAATAAGTTACAAGTCGTTTTTGTAAAGGTAGTCATTTCAGTCGAAAGAACGACGTCTAGATGACCATTTTAGAAAACATACTTCCACTTTGAGTTTAACCATAATTTTTGGATATAGTTTCATGTTCATAATAAAAATCATTTTCTCAGAATAATAACTTTTAAATCAAAGTTTATCATAGTTTTTAATTAACTAACCCAAAACAGCCCGCGGTGTTACTACGACGGCGTAAATCCGGTTTTACGGTGTTTTTCGTGTTTCCAGGTTTTAAATCATTAAGTTAGCATATCATATAGATATAGAACATGTGTTTAGTTGATTTTAAAAGTCAAGTTAGAAGGATTAACTTTTGTTTGCGAACAAGTTTAGAATTAACTAAACTATGTTCTAGTGATTACAAGTTTAAACCTTCGAATAAGATAGCTTTATATGTATGAATCGAATGATGTTATGAACATCATTACTACCTTAAGTTCCTTGGATGAACCTACTGGAAAAGAGAAAAATGGATCTAGCTTCAATGGATCCTTGGATGGCTCAAAGTTCTTGAAGCAAAATCATGACACGAAAACAAGTTCAAGTAAGATCATCACTTGAAATAAGATTGTTATAGTTATAGAAATTGAACCAAAGTTTGAATATGATTATTACCTTGTATTAGAATGATAACCTACTGTAAGAAACAAAGATTTCTTGAGGTTGGATGATCACCTTACAAGATTGGAAGTGAGCTAGCAAACTTGAAAGTATTCTTGATTTTATGAAACTAGAACTTTTGGAATTTATGAAGAACACTTAGAACTTGAAGATAGAACTTGAGAGAGTTCAATTAGATGAAGAAAATTGAAGAATGAAAGTGTTTGTAGGTGTTTTTGGTCGTTGGTGTATGAATTAGATATAAAGGATATGTAATTTTGTTTTCATGTAAATAAGTCATGAATGATTACTCATATTTTTGTAATCTTATGAGATATTTCATGCTAGTTGCCAAATGATGGTTCCCACATGTGTTAGGTGGCTCACATGGGCTGCTAAGAGCTGATCATTGGAGTGTATATACCAATAGTACATACATCTAAAAGCTGTGTATTGTACGAGTACGAATACGGGTGCATACGAGTAGAATTGTTGATGAAACTGAACGAGAATGTAATTGTAAGCATTTTTGTTAAGTAGAAGTATTTTGATAAGTGTATTGAAGTCTTTCAAAAGTGTATAAATACATATTAAAACACTACATGTATATACATTTTAACTGAGTCGTTAAGTCATCGTTAGTCGTTACATGTAAGTGTTGTTTTGAAACCTTTAGGTTAACAATCTTGTTAAATGTTGTTAACCCAATGTTTATAATATCAAAAGAGATTTTAAATTATTATATTATCATGATATTATGATGTACGAATATCTCTTAATATGATATATATACATTAAATGTCGTTACAACGATAAACGTTACATATATGTCTCGTTTCAAAATCATTAAGTTAGTAGTCTTGTTTTTACATATGTAGTTCATTGTTAATATAATTAATGATATGTTTACTTATCATAATATCATGTTAACTATATATATAACCATATATATGTCATCATATAGTTTTTTTACAAGTTTTAACGTTCGTGAATCACCGGTCAACTTGGGTGGTCAATTGTCTATATGAAACCTATTTCAATTAATCAAGTCTTAACAAGTTTGATTGCTTAACATGTTGGAAACATTTAATCATGTAAACATCAATCTCAATTAATATATATAAACATGGAAAAGTTCGGGTCACTACATTCTCAGCCCAAAAATATAAAGGGTAAAAAGGCAAATGAAACTCACAATATTGTATTTTGTAGTAAAAATACATATGACGGAACTGAACAATGCAGGGTTGGCCTCGGATTCACGAACCTATATCATTTGTGTATTCATTAATATATATATAATCGTAATCAAATAAATATATATATTATTTTTAGTGATGTAATTTTTATATTAGTAACTTATATATACTTCATTATTTAATTAAATGTATTCACTTTGTATAAAAATATTAATATGGTTATATTAATATATATTTGGTTAACATTGTATTAAAATACTTAATTTGTTATTTATATGAATATCTATATACAAATGTTAATAATAAAAATTTATATTAGGATTTATATATGATGACAACATATATTTATATATTAGTTGTTACATTTTATATATAGCTTAGTTACTATCATTTTAACAAAAATATAGTGATATGTATTATTAATATTATTGTAATGTATTTTTATGTAAAAATATATATTTGTCATAATACTAGTAATGATACTTATGATAATAATAATGATGATGATAATAGTAGTAATGATCCTATTAATGATAGTATTAATAATTGTTTTAATAATAAATCTTATAATGATAACAACAGTAGTTTTTAATGAAAAGTTTAATGATATTAAAAATAATACTTTTGATAACAATACCTAATACTTAATAATAATAGTTACTATAGCAACCTTATTACTAATGATAATATTAACCGTAATACTTATGTTACTCATAATAATTCTAATATTTATTAAATGATACTAATTTTTAATAATCATATTGTAAATAATGATATTGTTAATAATTAATAATACCGTAATACTAATCATTAATAATAACAATAATAACAGTAATACTAAATAATACTTGATTTTGTTAATAATGTTAATAATAACAATATTAGTAATAAGTATAATTACTACAATTTTAATAATAATAATAATAATAATTATATTAACAATATGCATAATCATAATAATAATATTAAATGGTAACTACTACTTAATAATAATAATAATAATGATAATAATAATAATAATAATAATAATAATAATAATAATAATAATAATAATAATAATAATAATAATAATAATAATAATAATAATAATAATAATAATAATAATAATAACAATAACAATAATAATAATAATAATAATAATAATAATAATAATAATAATAATAATAATAATAATAATAATAATAATAATAATATTAATAATATTAATAATATTAATTAGAACACTACCTCAATAAGCTTTTCTAAAAAGATATGTTCCAGACAGGACTCGAACTCGTGACCTCTCGAAAGCCCAACACCCACACAAACCGTTCCACCATTTCTATTTTTCCTGATTATATTCATACTTGTATTTATTTAACCCATTAACAGTTTATCTTCTTCTTCTTCTTCTAAAATATGATTCGACCAGAGCAGATTATCACCATTACAACTAGTTCGTGATTTGACTTAGGATTTGTGATTAACATACATCAACCTGAATGAACCTTTTTATCAAAACAGAAGAAAAGTAAAAGAAAAAAAAAATAAATAAATAAAAATAAAACAGGCTGTAACAGTTTTCGTGAGTTCTTCATGAACTCAAATATCAAATTCAATTTTTAAAACGTTTTGGATTGAACTTATAACATGAAAATGTTCTGAAATCATTGTTAGAATCTACCTGGATCATCAATTTGAATTAAAACATCAAAGGGAACTCGAATTTACTTGAAGAATAAACTGTTGACTTTTGACAATCGATCTTTGACTCAATAATTGGAACTCGATAGGAAAAATTGGTATTTGAGAATTTGCAGATAGTTTAAGTGTTTGATTCCTAACAACATGGTGTTAATATATTTTGAAAATTTATTCAAATTCGAGACTAGACCCAAAAGTTGAAGGACAGAGCACGATTTAGTTTCTTTACCTGTTTCTGATTTAAATTTCCAAAATTAATAGCTGTAAAGGGTTTATAATTAATAGTGATATGGATTAATCGAGTAACTGTGTCATATCAGGAAGTAATCGACTGTTATAAGGATTATATGTTCTCGACAGCCTATTCTATCCAAGGATAAGAAAACAAAACAAATATACTGCAGACAGGGAAAGCTAACAGAATCGTACCATTTTCTGAATTGAAATCGACTTGTTTGACCATTAAGTAGACAAATTAAACAGAACATAGCGACTTGTAATTGATTACGTAATTAAACAACTTATTTGTTTTGTATTCGTATATAAACCTATATATATATATATATATATATATATATATATATATATATATATATATATATATATATATATATATATATATATATATATATATATATATATATATATATATATATATAACTGTTTATGTTTATGTAGATCTATTTTATTAAATTTCGTAATATTAATTATTAATATAATTTTATAAGTAATTTTAATAAAAATCCTATTAATATTAGAAATATAATATTGCTAATATTAATAATAAGTAAAAATGTTATGCTGATAAAAAAATGATAATAATACTATTATCTTCGATATTAATAATAATACTAATCATAATAACATTATAATATAACGATTTATATATATTCATTTTCATATTGATAATTACTAATGTAGATATTAATATTGAAAGTAATAAAAATACTATAACGATTTGTTTATATCAAATTTATATCTATAAATTTTATAATTAAGATAATAATAATAATAATAATAATAGCACTAGTATTGATATTACATTGAAAGTAATAACAATATTTTTACGACAATTATAATTAATTAAATATGTTAGTATTACATATTATAGATTATGTAATATAACAATATAATATATATTATTTAATAATAAGTATTAAATTTTATATATTTTAATAATAATGATAATATCTAATAATAACGAAAATATAACAAGTTACAGGTTTTCACAAAAGGATTTATAATACTGATGTTGATATTAATAATAATAAAAATAATAGTAATAACATTATAACAACTATATTTTTTTAGCTTGTAGTTATCTTTAATTGTTATTATTATATATATATTATATGATAATATATGCTGAATATTTATTGTTTATACAATATATATATATATATATATATATATATATATATATATATATATATATATATATATATATATATATATATATATATATATATATATATATATATATTTATTTATTTATTTATTTATTTACATATTTAGTTACGCATAATGGTTCGTGAATCGTCGGGAACTAGTCAAAGGTCAAATGGTATAAATGAAATAGTTCAAGCTTTTTGAGACTCAACCTAACAGACCTTGCTTATCTTGTCGAAATCATATAAAGATCAAGTTTAAATTTGGTCAGAAATTTCCGGGTCGTCACAACATTGACTCACAAGGGTAAAAAGTATGAGTGGACTAAGTAACATGAGTCTGTATTTTAGTTGTTATAACAGAAATTGACTACTGCTCTGATTTCATCCGTACCCGAAAGGAATGAAGATTTCGTGATTTACTGTGATGTTTCACGACAGAGTTTTGGTTGCGTGTTGATGCAACGGAAGAAAGTGATTGTCTATGGATCACGACAACTGAAGGTACATGAACAGAATTATACGATGCATGATTTAGAACTTGGTGCCTTGGTCTTTGCACTGAAGATGTGGAGACACTACTTGTATGGTCCTTAGTTTACTGTTTTTACAGATCACAAGAGTTTACAACATATTTTCGACCAGAAACAGCTCAATATAAGGCAGAGACATTAGATTGAGCTATTGAATGATTACGACTGTGACATTTGCTATCATCCTGGCAAGGCTAATGTAGTTACAGATGCCTTGAGTAGGAAAGAAAAGGTTAAGCCTATCCGAGTTATAGCATTGAATATGACTGTTCGAAGGAATCTTACTTCTCAGATACGCGATGCACAGCTAGAGGCATTAAAAAAAGAGAACGTTGCTATTGAGTCACTCAGAGAAATGAATAAGAAAATCAATGTTCGAGAAGATGGAACTCGATATTTCATATATAGAATTTGGGTACCGAAGTTTGGCGAATTAAGGAAAAGAGTGCTAGATGAAGCACACAAGACGAGGTATTCTCTTCACCCTAGATTCAACAAGATGTACCAAGATCTTAAGGTACTGTACTGGTGGCCTAATATGAAAGCAGGTATAGCAACCTATGTTAGTAAGTGTTCAACGTGTGCTAAGGTAAAAGCAGAACATCAGAAACCGTCAGGACTGCTGACACTGCTAGAGATTCCTCAATGGAAATGGGAATGTATTACTATGGATTTCATCACTAAGTTACCCAAGACTGTGGGAGGTTATGATACGATTTGTGTTATCATTGAACGTCTCACAAAGTCTACTCATTTCCTACCGATTAGGAAAACGGATAAGATGGAGAAGTTGGCACAGGTTTACCTAAAAGAAGTGGTTTCTCGACATGAAGTGCCGATATCTATTATTTTCGACAGAGACAGCAGATTTACGTCTAGATTCTGGTAAGCATTGCAAGAGGCAATGAGAACTCGTTTAGATATGAGTACAGCATATCACCCGCAAACTGATGGACAAGGCAAGAGAAACATCCAACATTAGAAAATATGTTGAGAGCATGTGTTATTAACTTTGGAAGCAGATGGAATGTACATCTACCACTAGCGGAATTCTCGTACAACAATAGTTATCACACGAACATAAAAGTTGCGCCTTTCGAGATGTTATACGGGAGAAAATGTATTATGTTTTAGAAATGAGGTAAGTTGAGTCCAAGGTACATTGGACCCTTTGAGATCACTGAACAGATTAGACCCGTAAGCTACAGATTGAATCTACCTTAGGAACCCAACGAAATTCATTCCACGTTTCATGTGTCGAACTTGAAGAAGAGCTTGACCGACGAGAATCTAATAATTCCTTAGGAAAAGATACAAGTTGATAGTAGACTTCATTTCGTAGAGGAACCTATTGAAATTATAGACCGTAAGTGAAATGTCCCGTTCATATCGATTTATAAATGTTCCATATTAATTGATTTCGTTGCGAGGTTTTGACCTCTATATGAGACGTTTTTTCAAAGACTGCATTCGATTTTAAAACAAACCATAACCTTTATTTTATCGATAAAGGTTTAAAAATATTACGACGATTATCAAATAATGATAATCTAAAATATAGCGTTTTCACACGATTATTACATAATGGTTTACAATAATATTACATATCAATTTAAGTCTTCGAATGCAGTTTTTAAACAATATTATACAAGCATGCTGACTCCAACTCTTGTCCATAAATTAGTATGCAACAGCGGAAGCTCTTAATAATCACCTGAGAATAAACATGCTTTAAACGTCAACATAAATGTTGGTGAGTTATAGGTTTAACCTATATATTTATCAAATCGTAATAATAGACCACAAGATTTCATATTTCCATTTCTCATAAACAGCATGCAATCTGCATAAAAATCATTCATATGATGAACACCTGGTAACCGACCTTAATAGGATGCATATAGAATATCCCCATCATTTCGGGACTCTCATCGGACATGATAAATCGAAGTACTAAAGCATCCGTAACTCGGATGAGGCTTGTTGGGCCAAATAGATCTATCTTTAGGATTCGCGTCAATTGGTGGCAATTATAATAAACACCAATTCTTAGGCTACCAAGCTAAAAAGGGGCATATTCGGTTCGATAATTCAACATAGAATGTAATTTTGATCACTTGTGTCTATTTTGTAAAACATTTATAAAACTGCATGTATTCTCATCCCAAAAATAATAGATTTTAAAAGTGGGACTATAACTCACTTTCACATATTTTTACTTCGTCGGGAAGTAAGACTTGGCCACTGGTCGATTCACGAACCTATAACAAATATGTACATATATATCAAAGTATGTTCAAAATATATTTACAACATTTTTAATACGTTTTAATGTTTTAAGTTTATTAAGTCAGCTGTCCTCGTTAGTAACCTACAACTAGTTGTCCACAGTACGATGTGTAGTGACCCGAACTTTTCTATGTTTATATATATTAATTGAGATTGATATTTACATGATTAAATGTTTCCAACATGTTAAGCAATCAAACTTGTTAAGACTTGATTAATTGAAATATGTTTCATATAGACAATTGACCACCCAAGTTGACCGGTGATTCACGAACGTTAAAACTTGTAAAAACTATATGATGACATATATATGGATATATATATAGTTAACATGATACTATGATAAGTAAACATATCATTAAGTATATTAACAATGAACTACATATGTAAAAACAAGACTACTAACTTAATGATTTTTAAACGAGACATATATGTAACGATTATCGTTGTAAAGACATTTAATGTATATATATCATATTAAGAGATATTATACATGATAATATCATGATAATATAATAATTTAAAATCTCATTTGATATTATAAACATTGGGTTAACAACATTTAACAAGATCGTTAACCTAAAGGTTTCAAAACAACACTTACATGTAACGACTAACGATGACTTAACGACTCAGTTAAAATGTATATACATGTAGTGTTTTAATATGTATTTATACACTTTTGAAAGACTTCAATACACTTATCAAAATACTTCTACTTAACAAAAATTCTTACAATTACATCCTCGTTCAGTTTCATCAACAATTCTACTCGTATGCACCCGTATTCGTACTCGTACAATACACAGCTTTTAGATGTATGTACTATTGGTATATACACTCCAATGATCAGCTCTTAGCAGCCCATTTGAGTCACCTAACACATGTGGGAACCATCATTTGGCAACTAGCATGAAATATCTCATAAAATTACAAAAATATGAGTAATCATTCATGACTTATTTACATGAAAACAAAATTGCATATCCTTTATATCTAATCCATACACCAATGACCAAAAACACCTACAAACACTTTCATTCTTCAATTTTCTTTATCTAATTGATCTCTCTCAAGTTCTATCTTCAAGTTCTAAGTGTTCTTCATATATTCTACAAGTTCTAGTTACATAAAATCAAGAATACTTTCAAGTTTGCTAGCTCACTTCCAATCTTGTAAGGTGATCATCCAACCTCAAGAAATCTTTGTTTCTTATAGTAGGTTATCATTCTAATACAAGGTAATAATCATATTCAAACTTTGGTTCAATTTCTATAACTATAACAATCTTATTTCAAGTGATGATCTTAAGGATCCGTTGAAGCTAGATCCATTTTTCTATTTTTCAGTAGGTTTATCCAAGGAACTTAAGGTAGTAATGATGTTCATAACATCATTCGATTCATACATATAAATCTATCTTATTCGAAGGTTTAAACTTGTAATCACTAGAACATAGTTTAGTTAATTCTAAACTTGTTCGCAAACAAAAGTTAATCCTTCTAACTTGACTTTTAAAATCAACTAAACACATGTTCTATATCTATATGATATGCTAACTTAATGATTTAAAACCCGGAAACACGAAAAACACCGTAAAACCGGATTTACGCCGTCGTAGTAACACCGCGGGCTGTTTTGGGTTAGTTAATTAAAAACTATGATAAACTTTGATTTAAAAGTTGTTATTTTGAGAAAATAATTTTTATTATGAACATGAAACTATATCCAAAAATTATGGTTAAACTCAAAGTGGAAGTATGTTTTCTAAAATGGTCATCTAGACGTCGTTCTTTCGACTGAAATGACTACCTTTACAAAAACGACTTGTAACTTATTTTTCCGACTATAAACCTATAATTTTTCTGTTTAGATTCATAAAATAGAGTTTAATATGAAACCATAGCAATTTGATTCACTCAAAACGGAATTAAAATGAAGAAGTTATGGGTAAAACAAGATTGGATAATTTTTCTCATTTTAGCTACGTGAAAATTGGTAACAAATCTATTCCAACCATAACTTAATCAACTTGTATTGTATATTATGTAATCTTGAGATACCATAGACACGTATACAATGTTTTGACCTATCATGTCGACACATCTATATATATTTTGGAACAACCATAGACACTCTATATGTGAATGTTGGAGTTAGCTATACAGGGTTGAGGTTGATTCCAAAATATATATAGTTTGAGTTGTGATCAATACTGAGATATGTATACACTGGGTCGTGGATTGATTCAAGATAATATTTATCGATTTATTTCTGTACATCTAATTGTGGACAACTAGTTGTAGGTTACTAACGATGACAGCTGACTAAATAAACTTAAAACATCAAAATATATTAAAAGTGTTGTAAATATATTTTGAACATACTTTGATATATATGTATATATTGTTATAGGTTCGTGAATCAACCAGTGGCCAAGTCTTACTTCCCGACGAAGTAAAAATCTGTGAATGTGAGTTATAGTCCCACTTTTAAAATCTAATATTTTTGGGATGAGAATACATGCAGGTTTTATAAATGATTTACAAAATAGACACAAGTACGTGAAACTACATTCTATGGTTGAATTATCGAAATCGAATATGCCCCTTTTTATTAAGTCTGGTAATCTAAGAATTAGGGAACAGACACCCTAATTGATGCGAATCCTAAAGATAGATCTATCGGGCCCAACAAGCCCCATCCAAAGTACCGGATGCTTTAGTACTTCGAAATTTATATCATATCCGAAGGGTGTCCCGGAATGATGGGGATATTCTTATATATGCATCTTGTTAATGTCGGTTACCAGGTGTTCACCATATGAATGATTTTTATCTCTATGTATGGGATGTGTATTGAAATATGAAATCTTGTGGTCTATTATTATGATTTGATATATATAGGTTAAACCTATAACTCACCAACATTTTTGTTGACGTTTTAAGCATGTTTATTCTCAGGTGACTATTAAGAGCTTTCGCTGTCGCATACTTAAATAAGGACGAGATTTGGAGTCCATGCTTGTATGATATTGTGTAAAAACTGCATTCAAGAAACTTATTTTGTTGTAACATATTTGTATTGTAAACCATTATGTAATGGTCGTGTGTAAACAGGATATTTTAGATTATCATTATTTGATAATCTACGTAAAGTTTTTTAAACCTTTATTGATGAAATAAAGGTTATGGTTTGTTTTAAAATGAATGCAGTCTTTGAAAAACGTCTCATATAGAGGTCAAAACCTCGCAACGAAATCAATTAATATGGAACGTTTTTAATCAATAAGAACGGGACATTTCAGTTGGTATCCGAGCGTTGGTCTTAGAGAACCAGAATTTTGCATTAGTGTGTCTTATCGAGTTTGTTAGGATGCATTAGTGAGTCTGGACTTCGACCGTGTTTACTTGAAAAATGATTGCTTAACAAATTTTGTTGGAAACTATATATTTTTAACATGTGAATATTATGTGATATATTAATCTCTTAACGCGTTTGATATTATGTGATAGATGTCTACCTCCAGAACAAGTCCCATTGACTCACCTAATAATAATGAAGAGTCAAATGTAAATTGGAATGATTCGTGGACTGATTCACAAGTTCCCGAAGAGGAACCGGAAGAAGAGTCGGAACCGGAAGAAGAATTGGAACCGGAAGAAGAATCGGAACCGGATGAAGAAATAGAACCGGTGGGGGAAATAATAAAACGGTTAAGTAAAAGAAAATCCTCAACCAACCGACCAAGGTTAATTATGGTCAATGGTGTTTCCGCCAAGGAAGCAAAATATTGGGAGGATTACCAATTCTCCGATGAATCGGATTCCGACGAGAATTCCGATGATGTTATAGAAATTACCCCAACTGAATTTAAAAAGACAAAAGAAAATAATAAGGGAAAGGGCATAAAAATAGATAAATCTAATTACAACCCCGATGAACTTTATATGTATCGTCAACCCTCGAAGTTCTTAAGTTGTAACAATGACCCGGGAACCTCTAAACCACCAGGTTTTTCTAAACCAATGTGGAAAACGACAGCTCGTATTAGGGGAACATCAAATATCCCTAGAAACTTGGCAAAACGAACCAAAACCGAAGAAGAAGAAACAAGCGAGTCGGAATAAGATAGTTGTATTTGTGTGGTGTAATATATGTAATATAGTGTGCTTATGCTTTATGATATATGTAAAAATTGCTTGTATTAATAAGTATTTTTTTTATGAATCTAACTCTTGTCTATTTTACAGTATAAAAACACAAAATGGATAGACAACTCAATATTTTAAGAGACCTACCCGGAGACATGATTGATGAAATCTTGTCTAGAGTCGGTCAGAATTCTTCGGCACTACTATTTAAGGCGAGATCAGTTTGTAAGACATTCGAAGAACGTTCCAAGAATGCCTTGGTTTATAAAAGGCTTTTGTTCGAAAGATGGGGGATATCACATTGGGAAATCCATAAGTTACGATGTGTTTACTTTGACGCATATATTGCGGGGAACCCAAATGCTATTTTACGCAATGGGTTAACAAATTATTTTGACTCAATATATCCGAATATTGGACTTCGTGATTTAGAAAAAGCGGCTAACATGCAACATAAAGAAGCATGTTATGCTTACGGATTAGTAATGTTCGCATCTCACCAAAGTGAGAACAAGAACATCGGGCTACAACTATTAAATAAAACGTTCCCACAAGTGACAGAGTTGGTAATTGGGGTAAGAAATGAGGTTTTTAGATTGTTACGGGACTGTTGGACATTACGTAACCCTCGTCCCTTTGACGGCGTTACAACACGCTGTCTTATCAACGGCCATAACGGTTATGTTCCACAAGACCAAGGATGGGAAGTAATTCTAGTGAAACCAGAATGCATGACTTGTTTCTGGACGTATGAATTACGTGTCTTTATTGCCTTTGCTGAACGACTTGTGTACTAGCTAGAATTATCTTCACAACCATCTTGTATCAAATTTATTGTGTGCTATATTTCATGCTATATGTAAAATAAGCGGTATTGTAAGTTTGTAAAATATTGTGTAAAAGTTTGAACGCGAAATATTATTATAATCAGTTTTTTCTTATAGAATTATAGTAGTTGAATTGTATATTAGCTACTAAGTATGAACTTAACGGGTAGGTACTACCCGAATTTAAACTTATAAAACGCTAATATGAAGAAAAAAAGCTTTTATAAGTGAGTTCATATTATGCTACGAAATACTATTAACTACTCTTAATATTCTGTATGATTAACTTGTTCCATTTGACTATTTTGAAGGAAATGGCACCGACTACTCGACACACCGTGAATATGAATGAAGAGGAATTCCGTACTTTTCTAGCTTCAAACATAGCCGCAGTACAGGCTGCGCTACATACCAACAATAACCTTGGATCTAGCAGTACAGGAAATCGTGTAGGATGCACCTACGAAGAATTCACTGCCTGCAAACCTTTGGAATTTGATGGAACCGAAGGACCGATCGGATTGAAACGGTGGACCGAGGAGGTCGAATCGGTGTTTGCCATAAGTAAGTGTACTGAAGAGGACAAAGTGAAGTACGCTACGCATACCTTCACAGGTTCTGCGTTAACATGGTGGAATACCTATCTAGAGCAAGTGGGACAAGACGATGCGTACGCACTACCGTGGTCAGCATTCAAGCACTTGATGAACGAGAAGTACCGTCCCAGAACCGAGGTCAATAAGCTCAAGACAGAACTTAGAGGGTTACGAACCCAAGGATTTGATATTACCACGTACGAAAGACGATTCACAGAATTATGCCTATTGTGTCCGGGAGCATTCGAAGATGAGGAAGAGAAGATCAACGCGTTTGTGAAAGGATTACCGGAAAGAATCCAAGAAGATATAAGTTCACACGAGCCCGCCTCCATACAACAGGCATGTAGAATGGCTCACAAACTAGTGAACCAGATTGAAGAAAGAATTAAAGAACAGACTGCTGAAGAGGCCAATGTGAAGCAAGTCAAAAGAAAGTGGGAGGAAAATGGTGATAAGAATCACCAATACAACAACAACAGCAATTACAACAATAATCGCAACAATTATCCAAGGATCCGTTGAAGCTAGATCCATTTTTCTCTTTTCCAGTCGGTTTATCCAAGGAACTTAAGGTAGTAATGATGTTCATAACATCATTCAATTCATACATATGAAGCTATCTTATTCGAAGGTTTAAACTTGTAATCACTAGAACATAGTTTAGTTAATTCTAAACTTGTTCGCAAACAAAAGTTAATCCTTCTAACTTGACTTTTAAAATCAACTAAACACATGTTCTATATCTATATGATATGCTAACTTAATGATTTAAAACCTGAAAACACGAAAAACACCGTAAAACCGGATTTACGCCGTCGTAGTAACACCGCGGGCTGTTTTGGGTTAGTTAATTAAAAACTATGATAAACTTTGATTTAAAAGTTGTTATTCTGAGAAAGTGATTTTTATTATGAACATGAAACTATATCCAAAAATTATGGTTAAACTCAAAGTGGAAGTATGTTTTCTAAAATGGTCATCTAGACGTCGTTCTTTCGACTGAAATGACTACCTTTACAAAAACGACTTGTAACTTATTTTTCTGACTAAAATCCTATAATTTTTCTGTTTATATTCATAAAATAGAGTTCAATATGAAACCATAGCAATTTGATTCACTCAAAACGGATTTAAAATGAAGAAGTTATGGGTAAAACAAGATTGGATAATTTTTCTCATTTTAGCTACGTGAAAATTGGTAACAAATCTATTCCAACCATAACTTAATCAACTTGTATTGTATATTATGTAATCTTGAGATACCATAGACACGTATACAATGTTTCGACCTATCATGTCGACACATCTATATATATTTTGGAACAACCATAGACACTCTATATGTGAATGTTGGAGTTAGCTATACAGGGTTTAGGTTGATTCCAAAATATATATAGTTTGAGTTGTGATCAATACTAAGATATGTATACACTGGGTCGTGGATTGATTCAAGATAATATTTATCGATTTATTTCTGTACATCTAACTGTGGACAACTAGTTGTAGGTTACTAACGAGGACAGCTGACTTAATAAACTTAAAACATCAAAATATATTAAAAGTGTTGTAAATATATTTTGAACATACTTTGATATATATGTATATATTGTTATAGGTTCGTGAATCAACCAGTGGCCAAGTCTTACTTCCCGACGAAGTAAAAATCTGTGAATGTGAGTTATAGTCCCACTTTTAAAATCTAATATTTTTGGGATGAAAATACATGCAGGTTTTATAAATGATTTACAAAATAGACACAAGTACGTGAAACTACATTCTATGGTTGAATTATCGAAATCGAATATGCCCCTTTTTATTAAGTCTGGTAATCTAAGAATTAGGGAACAGACACCCTAATTGACGCGAATCCTAAAGATAGATCTATCGGGCCCAACAAGCCCTATCCAAAGCACCGGATGCTTTAGTACTTCGAAATTTATATCATATCCGAAGGGTGTCCCGGAATGATGGGGATATTCTTATATATGCATCTTGTTAATGTCGGTTACCAGGTGTTCACCATATGAATGATTTTTATCTCTATGTATGGGATGTGTATTGAAATATGAAATCTTGTGGTCTATTATTATGATTTGATATATATAGGTTAAACCTATAACTCACCAACATTTTTGTTGACGTTTTAAGCATGTTTATTCTCAGGTGATTATTAAGAGCTTCCGCTGTCGCATACTTAAATAAGGACGAGATTTTGGAGTCCATGCTTGTATGATATTGTGTAAAAACTGCATTCAAGAAACTTATTTTGTTGTAACATATTTGTATTGTAAACCATTATGTAATGGTCGTGTGTAAACAGGATATTTTAGATTATCATTATTTGATAATCTACGTAAAGCTTTTTAAACCTTTATTGATGAAATAAAGGTTATGCTTTATTTTAAAATGAATGCAGTCTTTGAAAAACGTCTCATATAGAGGTCAAAACCTCGCAACGAAATCAATTAATATGGAACGTTTTTAATCAATAAGAACGGGACATTTCACGATGTACAAAAATAAATTGATATAAATTATCTTGAATCAATCCACGACCCAGTGTATACAAGTCTCAGGCTAGATCACAACTCAAAGTATATATATATTTTTGGAATCAACCTCAACCCTGTATAGCTAACTCAATCATTACTGCATATAGAGTGTCTATGGTTATTCCAAATAATATATATACATGGATCGATATGATATGTCAAAACATTTGCATACGTGTCTATGGTATCCCAAGATTACATAATATATTAGAATACATGTATAATACAATATAAGTTAGCTAGGATATGATTTGTATAGATTTGTTACAAATTTCACGTAGCTACAACAAGCAAAATTACCCAATCTTGTTTTACCCATAACTTCTTCGTTTTAAATCCGTTTTGAGTGATTCAAGTTGCTATGGTTTCATATTGAACTTAATTTTATGAATCTAAATACAAAAATTATAAGTTTATAGTCGGAAATACAGGTTACAAGTCATTTTTGTAAAGGTAGTCATTTCAGTTGAAAAAACGGCGTCTAGATGACCATTTTGGAAAATATACTTCCACTTTGAGTTTAACCATGTTTTTTGAATATAGTTTCATGTTCATAAGAAAAATCATTTTCCCAGAAGAACAACTTTTAAATCAAAGTTTATCATAGTTTTTAATTAGCTAACCCAAAACAGCCCGTGGTGTTACTACGACGGCGTATATCCGGTTTTACGGTGTTTTTCGTGTTTTCAGGTTTTAAATCATTAAGTTAGAATATCATATAGATATAGAAAATGTGTTTAGTTGATTTTAAAAGTCAAGTTAGAAGGATTAACTTTATTTGCGAACAAGTTTAGAATTAGCTAAACTATGTTCTAGTGATTACAAGTTTAAATCTTCGAATAAGATAGTTATATATATATAAATCGAATGATGTTATGAACATCATTACTACCTCAAGTTTAGTAGGTAAACCTACTGAAAGTAACAAAAATTGATCTAGCTTCAAAGGATTCTTGGATGGCTTGAAAGTTCTTGAAGTAGAATCATGACACGAAAACAAGTTCAAGTAAGATTTCCACTCGAAATAAGATAGTTATAGTTATAGAAATTGAATCAAAGTTTTAATATGAGTATTACCTTGTATTAGAAAGATATCTTACTGTAAATAAGAAAGATTTCTTGAGCTTAGATGATTACTTGTATTGGATTAGAAAGCTTGGAAGTAATCTTGCAAACTTGATAGTATTCTTGATTTTATGAAACTAGAACTTATAGAATTTATGAAAAACACTTAGAATATGAAGATAGAACTTGAGAGAGATCAATTAGATGAAAAAATTGAAGAATGAAAGCATTTGTAGGTATTTTTGGTCGTTGGTATATGGTTTAGATATAAAGGATGTGTAAGTTTGTTTTCATGTAAATAATTCATGAATGATTTATAATATTTTTTATAATTTTGTGAGATATTTCATGCTAGTTACCATATGATGGTTCCCACATGTTTAATGACTCACATGGGCTGATAAGGAGCTGATGATTGAGTATATATACCAATAGTATATACATCTTAGAAGCTGTGTATTGTACGAGTACGAATACGGGTGCATACGAGTAGAATTGTTGATGAAAATGAATGAGGATGTAATTGTAATCATTTTTGCTAAGTAAAAGTACTTTGATATGTGTCTTGAAGTCTTTCAAAAGTGTACTAATACATATTAATACAATACATGTATATACATTTTAACTGAGTCATTAAGTCACCGTTAGTCGTTACATGTAATTGCTGTTTGGAAACCTTTAAGTTAACGATCTTGTTAAATGTAATTAATCCATTGTTATAATACTTAAATAAGATGTTAAATTGTTATGTTATCATAATAACATGGTGTATAAATATATCTTAACATCATATATATATGTTAAAATACTATTACAACGATAATCGTTACATATATGTCTCATTTCGAAATCCTTAAGTTAGTAGTCTTGTTTTTACATATGTAGTTCATTGTTAACACACTTAATGATTTACTTAATTATCATTTTATCATGTTAAATATAGTGTAACAATATCTTAGTATGATACATATGTATTTAGTAAGACGTTGTTATAACGATAATCGTTATATATATCATTTTCGAGTTTCTTAAATCAATAATCTCATTTGTTTGTATATAACTCATTGTTAACATATTTATGGAGATACTTACTTATCATAATCTCATGTTAACCATATATATGTCCATATATAGATCATCATGTCGTTTTTACAAGTTTTTAACGTTCGTGAATCGCCAGTCAACTTGGGTGGTCAATTGTCTATATGAAACTCATTTCAAATAATCAAGTCTCAACAAGTTTGATTGCTTATCATGTTGGAAACATTTAATCATGTAAATATCAATCTCATTTAATATATAAATATATAAACATAGAAAAGTTCGGGTCACTACAGTACCTACCCGTTAAATAAATTTTGTCCCGAAATTTTAAGCTGTTGAAAGTGTTGACGAATCCTCTGGAAATAGGTGCGGGTATTTCTTCTTGATCTGATCTTCACGCTCCCAGGTGAACTCGGGTCCTCTACGAGCATTCCATTGAACCTTAATAATTGGTATCTTATTTTGCTTAAGTCTTTTAATCTCACGATCCATTATTTCGACGGGTTCTTCGATGAATTGAAGTTTTTCGTTGATTTGGATTTCGTCTAATGGAATAGTGAGATCTTCTTTAGCAAAACATTTCTTCTAATTCGAGACATGGAAGGTGTTTTGTACAGCTGCGAGTTATTGAGGTAACTCAAGTCAGTAAGCTACTGGTCTGACACGATCAATAATCTTGAATGGTCCAATATACCTTGGATTTAATTTCTCTCGTTTACCAAATTAAACAACGCCTTTCCAAGGTGAAACTTTAAGCATGACCATCTCTCCAATTTCAAATTCTATATCTTTTCTTTTAATGTCAGCGTAGCTCTTTTGTCGACTTTGGGCGGTTTTCAACCGTTGTTAAATTTGGATGATCTTCTCGGTAGTTTAATGTATTATCTCCGGGCCCGTAATCTGTCTATCCCCCACTTCACTCCAACAAATCGGAGACCTGCACTTTCTACCATAAAGTACTTCAAATGGCGCCATCTCAATGCTTGAATGGTAACTGTTGTTGTAGGAAAATTCTGCTAATGGTAGATGTCGATCCCAACTGTTTCTGAAATCAATAACACATGCTCGTAGCATGTCTTCAAGTGTTTGTATCGTCCTTTCGCTCTACCCATCAGTTTGTGGATGATAGGCAGTACTCATGTCTAGACGAGTTCCTAATGCTTGCTGTAATGTCTGCCAGAATCTTGAAATAAATCTGCCATCCCTATCAGAGATAATAGAGATTGGTATTCCATGTCTGGAGATGACTTCCTTCAAATATAGTCGTGCTAACTTCTCCATCTTGTCATCTTCTCTTATTGGCAGGAAGTGTGCTGATTTGGTGAGACAATCAACTATTACCCAAATAGTATCAAAACCTCTTGCAGTCCTTGGCAATTTAGTGATGAAATCCATGGTAATGTTTTCCCATTTCCATGCCGAGATTTCGGGTTGTTGAAGTAGACCTGATGGTTTTTGATGCTCTGCTTTGACCTTAGAATACGTCAAACATTCTCCTACGTATTTAGCAACATCGGCTTTCATACCCAGCCACCAAAAATGTTTCTTGAGATCTTTGTACATCTTCCCCGTTCCAGGATGTATTGATTATCTGGTTTTATGAGCTTCTCTAAGTACCATTTCTCTCATATCTCCAAATTTTGGTACCCAAATTCTTTCAGCCCTATACCGGGTTCCGTCTTCCCGAATATTAAGATGCTTCTCCGATCCTTTGGGTATTTCAACCTTTAAGTTTCCCTCTTTTAAAACTCCTTGTTGTGCCTCCTTTATTTGAGTAGTAAGGTTATTGTGAATCATTATATTCATAGCTTTTACTCGAATGGGTTCTCTGTCCTTTCTGCTCAAGGCGTCGGCTACCACATTTGCCTTTCCCGGGTGGTAACGAATCTCGAAATCGTAATCATTTAGTAACTAAATCCACCTACGCTGCCTCGTGTTTAGTTGTTTCTGATTAAATATGTGTTGGAGACTTTTGTGATCGGTATATATAATACTTTTTACCCCATATAAGTAGTGCCTCCAAGTCTTTAATGCAAAAACAACCGCGCGTAATTCCAAATCATGCGTCGTATAATTCTGCTTGTGAATCTTCAATTGTCTAGACGCATAAGCAATTACCTTCGTTCGTTGCTTTAATACACAACCGAGACCTTTCTTTGAGGCGTCACAATATATCAGAAAATCATCATTCCCTTCAGGTAATGACAATATAGGTGCCGTAGTTAACTTTTTCTTCAACAATTGAAACGCTTTCTCCTGCTCATCCTTCCATTCAAATTTCTTCCCTTTATGCGTTAATGCAGTCAAGGGTTTTGCTATTTTGAAAAAATCTTGGATGAATCTTCTGTAGTAACCAGCCAATCCTAAAAATTGGCGTATATGTTTCGGAGTTTTTGGGGTTTCCCATTTTTCAACAGTTTCAATCTTCGCCGGATCCACCTGAATACCTTCTTTGTTCACTATGTGACTGAGGAATTGAACTTCTTCCTACCAAAATGCACACTTTGAAAATTTAGCGTACAGTTTTTCTTTTCTCAACAACTCTAGCACTTTTCTAAAATGTTCTTCGTGCTCTTGATCATTCTTTGAGTAAATAAGTATGTCATCGATGAAAACAATGACAAACTTGTCAAGGTATGGTCCACACACTCGGTTCATGAGGTCCATGAACACAGCTGGTGCGTTAGTCAACCCAAATGGCATAACCATAAACTCGTAATGACCGTAACGCGTTCTGAAAGCAGTCTTCGGAATATCATCCTCCTTTACCCGCATTTGATGATATCCGGAACGTAAATCAATCTTCGAATAAACTGACGAACGTTGTAATTGATCAAATAAGTTTTCGATTCTCAGTAGTGGGTAACGGTTCTTGATGGTAAGTTTGTTCAACTCTCGGTAGTCGATACACAACCTGAATGTACCATCTTTCTTCTTGACAAACAAAACAGGAGCTCCCCATGGTGATGTACTTGGTCGTATGAAACCACGTTCTAAAAGTTCTTGTAGTTGGCTTTGGAGTTCCTTCATTTCACTGGGTGCGAGTCTGTATGGAGCACGAGCTATTGGTGCAGCTCCTGGTACAAGATCTATTTGAAATTCAACAGATCAGTGTGGAGGTAGTCCCGGTAATTCTTTCAGAAATACATCGGGAAATTCTTTTGCAACGGGAACATCATTGATGTTCTTTTCTTCGGTTTGTACTTTCTCGACATGTGCTAGCACAGCATAGCAACCTTTTCTTATTAGCTTTTGCGCCTTCAAGTTACTAATAAGGTTTAGCTTCGCGTTACTCTTTTCTCCGTACACCATTAAGGGTTTTCCTTCTTCTCGTACAATGCGAATTGTATTTTTGTAACATACGATATCTGCTCTCTCCTTTTTCAACCATTCCATGCCAATTATCACATCAAAACTCCCTAACTCTACTGGTATCAAATCAATCTTAAACATTTCGCTAACCAGTTTAATTTCTCGATTCCGACATATTTTATCTGCCGAAATTAATTTACCGTTTGCTAATTCGAGTAAAAATTTATTATTCATAGATGTCAATGGACCACTTAATTTAGCACAAAAATCTCTACTCATATAGCTTCTATCCACACTCAAATCAAATAAAACATAAGCAGGTTTTTCATCGATAAGAAACGTACCCGTAACAAGCTCCGGGTCTTCCTGTGCTTCTTCTGCATTAATGTTAAAAACTCTCCCACGGCTTTGCCCATTATTATTTCCCTGGTTTGGGCACGTAGTTTTGTAGTGGCCCTTCTTTCAGCATCCGAAATAAATAATGTGGGCAGTATTTGTTCTTTTAGTCACTGGTCTGAATGCTTCACACTTCGCTGCAGCATGACCCTTCCTATTACATTTGGTACATACTACTTCACAAAATTTACCCGGATGATATCCTTCACACCTATAGCATGGAATTTTCTGATTGTTGTTATCATTGTTGTTATTGAGATTGCTATTGGGATTGATGTGGTTGTTATTGTTGTTGGGACGTTTGGTGAAGTTATTGTTGTTGGGACGCTTTTTGTAGTTGTTGTTGGGATTGCGATTGTTGTTGTTGCGATTGATGTTGTGGTTGTTGGGATAGTTGTTGCGATTGTGGTTGTGATTGTTGTTGTTGTATTGGTAACTCTTGTCACTTTTTCCTCCCACTTTCTCTTGACTTGTTTCGTGTTGGCCTCTTCGGCTGCCTGTTCTTTAATCCTTCCCTAAATCTGATTTATGAGTTTGTGAGCCATTCGACTTGCCTTTTGTATGGAGGCGGGCTCGTGTGAACTCACATCTTCTTGAATCCTTTCTGGTAACCCTTTTACAAATGCGTCAATCTTCTCCTCTTCATCTTCAAACGCTCTTGGACACAATAGACTCAACTCTGTGTATCGTCGTTCGTACGTGGTGATGGCGAAACCTTGCGTTCGTAATCCTCTAAGCTCTACCTTAAGCTTATTGACCTCGTTTCTGGGACGATATTTCTCGTTCATCAAGTGCTTGAATGCTGACCACGGTAGTGCGTAAGCAGCATCTTGTCCCACCTGCTCGAGATAGGTGTTCCACCATGTTAACGCAGTACCTATGAAGTTATGCGTAGCGTACTTTACTTTGTCTTCTTCATTACATTTACTTATGGCAAACACCGATTCAACATTTTCGGTCCACCGTTTCAATCTAATTGGACCCTCGGTTCCATCGAATTCCAAATATTTACAGGCAGTGAATTCTTTATAGGAGCATCCTACACGAGTTCTTGTGGAATTTGTTCCACTGCTAGAACCAGAGTTATTGTTGTTATTTTGCATTGCGGCTTGCACCACAGCTATGTTCGCGGCAAGGAAAACACGGAAGTCTTCCTCGCTCATGCTCAAGTTCTGACGAGTAGTCGGTGCCATTTCCTTCAAAAATAGCCAAAAGAATTAAGTTAATCATATAGAATATTAAGAGTAGTCAATAGTATTTCGTAGCATAATATGAACTTATTTATAAAAGCTTTTTCTTCATATTAGCATTTTATAGTTTTAATTCGGGTAGTACCTACCCGTTAAGTTCATACTTAGTAGCTAATATACAATTCAACTACTACAATTCTATATGAAAAACTGATTACAATAATATTTCACATTCAAACATATATACAATATTTTGCAAACTTACAATACCGCTATTTTACATATAGCATGAAATATAGCACATAAAAACTTTGATACAAAGCAGTTGCGACAACAATCCTAGTTAATACGCAAGTCGTTCAGCAAAGGCAATAAAAACACGTAATTCATACGTCCAGAAACAAGTCATGCATTCTGGTTTTACTAAGACTACTTCCCATCCTTGGTCTTGTGGAACATAACCGTTGTGGCCGTTGACAATACAGCATGTTGTAACATCGTCGAAGGGACGAGGGTTTTGTAATGTCCAACAACCCCGTAATAATCTAAAAACCTTGTTTCTCACCCCAACTACTGAATCCGTCACTTGTGGGAAGGTTTTATTTAAAAGTTGAAATCCGATGTTCTTTTTCTCACTTTGGTGAGAAGCGAACATCACTAACCCGTAAGCATAACATGGTTTTTTAATTTGCATGTTAGAAGCTCTTTCTAACTCACGAAACCCTATGTTGGGATATGTTTAGTCAAAATAGGTTCTTAACCCATAGCGTAAAATTGCATTTGGGTTCCCCGCATTTAACGCTTTAAAGAAAACACGACATAACTTACGGTCTCCCCAATGTGATATACCCCACCTATCAAAGGAAAGCCTTTTATAAACAAAGACATTTCTGGAAAGTCTTTCAAATGTTTGACAAGTTAATTTCGCCATAACTAAATGTGCTGGTGAATTCTGACCGACTCTAGACAAGATTTCCTCAATCATATCCTCTGGTAGGTCTTCTAAAATATTCGGTTTTCTACCCTTAACGTCCATTTTGTTTTTATACTGTAAAATAGACAAGGATTAGATTCGTAAAAGATAATTAACAAACAATACAAACAATTTTTACATAGAACATAAAAGTACAAGCACACTACAATACATATAATACACAACATAATTACAACCCTCTAATCTGAATCACTGGTTTCTTCTTCTTCGGACTTGGTTCGTTTTCCTAATTTTCTAGGGATATATGGTGTTCCTCTAATACGAGCCGTTGTTTTCCACAATTGTTTAGAAAAACCTGGTGGTTTAGAGGTTCCCGGGTTATTGTTACATTTTAGGAAATACGGATGTTGTCGATAAAGTTCATCGGGGTTGGAATCAGGTTTCTCTATTTTTATACCTTTTCCCCTATTATTTTATTTTGCTTTATTAAATTGGGTCGAGGTAATTTCTATAACATCATCGGAATCCTCATCGGGATCCGATTCATCGGAAAATTGGTAATCTTCCCAATATTTTGCTTCCTTGGCGGAAACATCATTGACCATTTTTAACTTTGGTCCGTTGGTTGAGGATTTTCTTTTATTTAATCGATTTATTGTAGGTATCAATATTTCTTCCTCCGGAACCTCTTCTTCTTCCGGTTCCTCCTCTTTCGGTTCCTCCTCTTCCGGTTCCTCTTCGGGAATTTATGAATCTTTCCAATATATATTCGACTCTTCATTGTTATTAGGTGAGTCGATGGGATTTGTACTAGAGGTAGACATCTATCACACAATATCAAACATATTAAGAAATTAATTTATCACATAATATTTACATGTTACAATTTGTAGTTTCCAAAAAAAAAAAAATATTAAGCAATCATTTTTAAAGAAGACACGGTCGAAGTCCAGACTCACTAGTGCATCCTAACAAACTCAATAAGACACACTAATGCAAATTTTCTGGTTCTCTAAGACCAACGCTCGGATACCAACTGAAATGTCCCGTTCATGTCGATTTATAAACGTTCCATATTAATTGATTTCGTTGCGAAGTTTTGACCTCTATATGAGACGTTTTTCAAAGACTGCATTCGATTTTAAAACAAACCATAACCTTTATTTTATTTTATCGATAAAGGTTTAAAAATATTACGACGATTATCAAATAATGATAATCTAAAATATAGCGTTTTCACACGATTATTACATAATGGTTTACAATAATATTACACATCAATTTAAGTCTTCGAATGCAGTTTTTAAACAATATTATACAAGCATGCTGACTCCAACTCTTGTCCATAAATTAGCATGCAACAGCAGAAGCTCTTAATAATCACATGAGAATAAACATGCTTTAAACGTCAAGATAAATGTTGGTGAGTTATAGGTTTAACCTATATTTATCAAATCGTAATAATAGACCACAAGATTTCATATTTCCATTTCTCATAAACAGCATGCAATCTGCATAAAAATCATTCATATGATGAACAACTGGTAAACGACCTTAACAGGATGCATATAGAATATCCCCATCATTCCGGGACTCTCATCGGACATGATAAATCGAAGTACTAAAGCATCCGTAACTCGGATGAGGCTTGTTGGGCCAAATAGATCTATCTTTAGGATTCGCGTCAATTGGTGGCAATTATAATAAACACCAATTCTTAGGCTACCAAGCTAAAAAGGGGCATATTCGGTTCGATAATTCAACATAGAATGTAATTTTGATCTCTTGTGTCTATTTTGTAAAACATTTATAAAACTGCATGTATTCTCATCCCAAAAATAATAGATTTTAAAAGTGGGACTATAACTCACTTTCACAGATTTTTACTTCGTCGGGAAGTAAGACTTGGCCACTGGTCAATTCACGAACCTATAACAAATATGTACATATATATCAAAGTATGTTCAAAATATATTTACAACATTTTTAATACGTTTTAATGTTTTAAGTTTATTAAGTCAGCTGTCATCGTTAGTAACCTACAACAAGTTGTCCACAGTAAGATGTACAGAAATAAATTGATATAAATTATCTTGAATCAATCCACGACCCAGTGTATATACGTCTCAGGCTAGATCACAACTCAAAGTATATATATTTTTGGAAACAACCTCAACCTTGTATAGCTAACTCAATCATTACTGCATATAGAGTGTCTATGGTTGTTCCAAATAATATATATACATGGGTCGATATGATATGTCAAAACATTTGCATACGTGTCTATGGTATCCCAAGATTACATAATATATTAGAATACATGTATAATACAATATAAGTTAGCTAGGTTATGATTTGTATAGATTTGTTACAAATTTCACGTAGCTACAACAAGAAAAATTATTCAATCTTGTTTTACCCATAACTTCTTCGTTTTAAATCCGTTTTGAGTGATTCAAGTTGCTATGGTTTCATATTGAACTTAAGTTTATGAATCTAAACATAAAAAGTATAAGTTTATAGTCAGAAATACAGGTTACAAGTCGTTTTTGTAAAGGTAGTCATTTCAGTCGAAAGAACGACGTCTAGATGACCATTTTGGAAAACATACTTCCACTTTGAGTTTAACCATGATTTTTGGATATAGTTTCATGTTCATAAGAAAAATCATTTTCCCAGAAGAACAACTTTTAAATCAAATTTTATCATAGTTTTTAATTAGCTAACCCAAAACAGCCCGCGGTGTTACTACAACGGCGTATATCCGGTTTTACGGTGTTTTTCGTGTTTTTCGATTTTAAATCATTAAGTTAGCATATCATATAGATATAGAACATGTGTTTAGTTGATTTTAAAAGTCAAGTTAGAAGGATTAACTTTTGTTTGCGAACAAGTTTAGAATTAACTAAACTATGTTCTAGTGATTTCAAGTTTAAACCTTCGAATAAGATAGCTTTATATGTATGAATCGAATGATGTTATGAACATCATTACTACCTCAATTTTGGTAGGTAAACCTATTGAAAGTAACAAAAATTGATCTAGCTTCAAAGGATTCTTGGATGGCTTGAAAGTTCTTGAAGTAGAATCATGACACGAAAACAAGTTCAAGTAAGATTTCTACTCGAAATAAGATAGTTATAGTTATAGAAATTGAATCAAAGTTTGAATATGAGTATTACCTTGTATTAGAAAGATATCTTACTATAAATAAGAAAGATTTCTTGAGCTTAGATGATTACTTGGATTGAATTAGAAAGCTTGGAAGTAATCTTGCAAACTTGATAGTATTCTTGATTTTATGAAACTAGAACTTATAGAATTTATGAAGAACACTTAGAACATGAAGATAGAATTTGAGAGAGATCAATTGGATGAATAAAATTTAAGAATGAAAGTGTTTGTAGGTATTTTTGATCGTTGGCATATGGATTAGATATAAAGGATGTGTAAGTTTGTTTTCATGTAAATAATTCATGAATGATTTATAATATTTTTTGTAATTTTGTGAGATATTTCATGCTAGTTACCAAATGATGGTTCCCACATGTTTAATGACTCACATGGGCTACTAAGGAGCTAATGATTGAGTGTATATACCAATAGTATATACATCTTAGAAGCTGTGTATTGTACGAGTACGAATACGGGTGCATACGAGTAGAATTGTTGATGAAAATGAATGAGGATGTAATTGTAAGCATTTTTTCTAAGTAAAAGTACTTTGATATGTGTCTTGAATTCTTTCAAAAGGGTACTAATACATATTAATACACTACATGTATATACATTTTAACTGAGTCGTTAAGTCACCGTTAGTCGTTACATGTAAGTGTTGTTTGGAAACCTTTAAGTTAACGATCTTGTTAAATGTAATTAATCCATTGTTATAATACTTAAATAAGATGTTAAATTGTTATGTTATCATAATAACATGGTGTATAAATATATCTTAACATCATATATATATATATATATATATATATATATATATATATATATATATATATATATATATATTAAAATACTATTACAACGATAATCGTTACATATATGTCTCGTTTCGAAATCCTTAAGTTGGTAGTCTTGTTTTTACATATGTAGTTCATTGTTAACACACTTAATGATTTACTTAATTATCATTTTATCATGTTAAATATAGTGTAACAATATCTTAATATGATACATAAGTATTTAGTAAGACGTTGTTATAACGATAATCGTTATATATATCATTTTCGAGTTTCTTAAATCAATTATCTCATTTGTTTGTATATAACTCATTGTTAACATATTTATGGAGATACTTGCTTATCATAATCTCATGTTAACCATATATATATCCATTTATATAACACCATGTAGTTTTTACAAGTTTTTAACGTTCGTGAATCGCCAGTCAACTTGGGTGGTCAATTGTCTATATGAAACTCATTTCAAATAATCAAGTCTCAACAAGTTTGATTGCTTATCATGTTGGAAACATTTAATCATGTAAATATCAATCTTATTTAATATATAAATATATAAACATGGAAAATTTTGGGTCACTACAGTAAGGTCAAACGCATAAAGCAGAGCAACATACCGATTGTAAAAGATCGGAGGAACGCCCGTAGAGGACCAGAATTCATGTGGGAGCGTGAAGAGCAGATGAGACAAAAGTATCTGCAACTATTTTCCAAGGAGATGGCTACGGCGGACGTGCGCTAAAATTTCGGGACGACATTTTTCATAACAGGTAGGTAATGTAACAACCCGACTTTTTCCGTTTACTATCGTTACTTGTCCGTTAAATATTTAACGGTGATTACTTAGACTTTGTGTATTTAACAGTATTAAATGCATACTTGATCCTAGTGGATTACATGAATTAATATGTTATATTAATTTATGAACTTATTTCGGGTAGCGAATTAACTAGAAAGCCCAGAAAGCTTTTCAGTCTACGGAACTCAGTTAAACGATAAAATAATTATTTTTAATAATTATTAACTTTAAGAAAAACATATTTAATTTATTATATATTTAATGAATTAAACTTGGTGGGATGCGTTTTAACGACCGGTTAACGTTCCGGGAACTCGGTACGGTTAACGGCAACTACAAACGAACCACACTTAGCGTACTAGCAAGCCAAGCATAATGTAATTTAATTTTAATAATTATATTATATAATTATTATGTTTAAAACATACTTCCAATTTATTAGAATTTATATAGATTAAGAACGCGAGAAATTAACGTTTATCGATCCGGTTTGCGTTTTTGGCTAATGACACTTAGTAGGTACACTTAGGGAATTTATCTAGCAACATTGGTGAGCCCAATAACTCCCTTTTTATAGAGGTTGGTCAGAATTTACAAGGAGAGGTCCTTCTTTGATTTATTTTGGGCTAGTTGTTATTTGAGTCCATGTAAATTAGGCCCTAACTTATCCCTAAACCTAATTTAATCAAACAAAAGGCTTCTATTCTTCCCTCTCCCCAAAACCACGACCAAGAAGCAGCTCCAAACCCCTAAAACATGTCGACATCTTCATCCTCATCAATCACCATTAAAAATTGCTTGTTTGCTTGAACCGTCAACACGAAAGTGCTTCCTTTGATCGTCCTCTACACGCTAGTACTAATTGATTTATGTTTTAAGGTATAAACACCAACCCTAATTTTATTAGATCAGTTTTTATGTCAAGTACATAGTGTATTGATGTCTAGTGCTCAATTACATACAATTAGAGTTGTCGTTAGTCGTTAAATTGCTCGATTGTTGTCGTTGCTATGAATCACGAATTTGTATGTTATGAATTGATATTACGCATTTCATCTATTATTTCTCTCGCAATATCGATCATTATTTGGTCCGATTGGATACGAATTGGAGTGTTTTAGTTGATTTTGTGAAAATTCGAGTTTGAGAACCGAGAAGCGTTGAGTTGCACAATTTAAAGACTTTTGAGATATAATTTTAATCGTGTTATCATAAGTACCAGTTTTGGTTAAGTACATAAGTCGGATCGAGTTTTAAGCATATTATATGTAAAATCTGAGTTGGAATCCGGAACAGTAGAGAGCCGCGGCGCGGGCCTTCATGGCCACGGCGCGGGTTTTAGTGTAACAACAGTCGTTTTGTAAGAAAGAGGAATCAGCTACAGCAAGAAGCCGCGGTGCGGGCCTATATGGCCGCGGGGCTGGGTACGTCGGCCAGCACCTTTTTTGGAAACTTTATTTAAGGCCCGAATTTTTACCCTAATATTCATTCTTCCATCCAGAAGAATTCCAGCAGCTTTTGGGAGAATTTTGGTGATTTTTGGGGAATCCCAACATCATTCAATCAACTCAGTCATTCCGGAAACGCGTCTCGATTCGTTCATCACTCAAGAACACAACTTTCATTAGGTTTAATTCTTATCAACATAATGAATATTCTTAATTGTTTATTTGTGATTTTGTTTTCAGCCATGATTGTTGGCTAAACTTATAATGCTTGTCGAGATTAATAACCGAGGATTTGGATGTTATGATTTATAATTTATGAATTTATGCATGTTTATTTCAATAGTTTGAATAAAAGATCGATTCTTATTGATGTTTACCTTTATGAACTTGATTGATTAGTGTATTTGTTTGATAAAGAGAACTCTTGTTGATTTAATACACTAGTTTACAATTGATTTGTCTTAATTGATTGTTTGCTAAACCGGACCAAGGGGGTAAATTAAGTTTAAACGGTTAGACGATATAGGGGTGAATTGTGTAGAGCGAACGCAAAGGCAATTGTTTTTCAAATCTTTGATTTAGTTAATTAATTAGTCACAAACGAAAAGGTCTTAGGTGCCAGGGAACCCTACATCTAGTAATTCTAGTTTGAGTACTTGCTAAAGAGAACTCTTGGCGGGTCGACTGAGTAATTTGCATGTATTGAGTTTTAAATCGGGCTAAAAGTATAAAAACATCCAATTCCGAGGGTAAAAGGTCTAGATGAGCATTTTCATTCCATTTGATATCAAAACTATCTTAACTGCTTTCTTGTTTTAATTTTTATAAATCTAAAATCTAAAAATATTGTTTTTATTTTCAAATCAAATCTTGATTTGGCTAATGTTAAATAGCCACAAAACCATTATTTCGTACTTTCAATTTTAATAGGCTAACTTAGTTTATTTTCGTTAGTTGCAATCTTAATTCTCACTTTTAAACTGTCCTTGGAACGATCTTAGATTTACCAACTTATATACTATTGCACGATCGGGTACACTGCCCGTTAGTGTGTATTAATCTTTGAACTGGTATTTTCCATTATAAATTATAGACGCGATTTTACACATCAAGTTTTTGGCGCCGCTGCCAGGGACAGTTGTGTCGAAAATTAAGGTTGTTATCTAATTGTTCTTAGTTTAGTTTTGATTGTATTTTTTAATTATTTTTTATTTATTCTCAATTGAATCGGTGCGTTTAATCAGTTGTTAGTTGTGATTTTGCAGTCTACAGGTAGTTTATGCCAGATACTCGTTCATCAAACGCAGAGTTATTTACACCTTATTAAGAACCAGAAAGAGTATTATTGAGTCGTGATATGGGTGAGTCGTCTGATTCTGACACGCTGGATTCAGAAACTGATATTCCTACTGCACCATCAACTAGCGACCCTGTGATTAATTTGGACAGTTTTTCCGATTCGGTTGTTTTTGAATCTCAGAATTCACCGGTTGTTCAACCACCACAAGTGGTAATTAATACTCCAATTGGACCTGAGATTCCTGTTATACCTGAGGTTCCAGTAGTTAATCAAATGGCTTAACAAGGTCAGAGTATGGCGGAAAAGATGAAGTCCTCCCGAGTAGGCCAGGGTCACGCTATCAGAGTTCCAAAAGTTAGGAATGATTTTGAGATCAAAGGCCCATTTCTCAGTATGATTGCGACGAAATGTCAGTTTGGAGGGGAACCACACGAGGATGCTAACGAGCATATTCGTATTTTTCTGCAGATTTTTGGATTGTTCAAGTTCATTAACGTCCAAGATCATGTCATTTATTTGAAGCTTTTCCCATGGTCCTTAAAGGGGGAGGCTAGAGTTTGGTTAGACAATTTACCTGAAGGTATGACTGAGGATTGGAATACTTTGAGGGAAAAGTTCTTGAGAAAATATTTTCCTGCATCCAAAGCTACTCGACTTCAGCAAGAAATTTCTCAGTTTCGTCAAAAGCCTAACGAGACTCTTTATGATGCTTGGAATTGCTTCAGCCGATTGTTGCAATCTTGTCATCAACATGGATTAGATACTTTTGCTAAGGTCCAAACCTTTTATAAGGGATGTAATATTGGTACTCGTATTACCATTGATCAAGCAGCAGGAGGTAGTCTCATGGAAAAGACTGAAGAAGAAACATACGGGATAATTGTGAAGCAAACTGAGTATTCTCATGAGTGGCATGAGGATAATGATTTGAGTCATTCTTCTTCTTCAGTTGCAGTCGTCGGTGCTTATGATGATTTTGCTTCCATTAATGCTAAGTTAGACAAATTTGGAAGACACTTGGAGAAGGTTGATAAAGACATACACGGGATGATGGTTGGTTGTGAATTCTGTGGTGGCTTTCATTTGGGTAAAGATTGTGATGCGGGTTTGAGTATGAATCAGAAAGAAGAGATCGCTTATTGATAGTTAAATCTAAGGGGTATAAAATACTATAAAATTTTACAAGGAAATACTATTAAATACGATACAATTTTACGCAAGATATTTATTTATTTATAGAATGGATATACTTAAACCTTGCTACAACACTTATAGTCAGTGTACCTAATCGTACAGTAGTGTAGTTTTTAGTAAGTCCGGTTGGTTCCACAGGGAAAATCTTTAAACAAAGGTTAACGCTATATTAGTTTAAATTTGTAAAAATACAAATATATATATAAGTAATATTATTATTATAAAGGGGGGTTTTTACCTTTTAATGACCGGTTTGTCGATTTTAAAACTTTAGTCGCAGTTAAAACCAAAATTAAAAATAAATACAAGACTTAATGTAAAGTAAATAACGATAATGAAATTGTGATAAATAAAAGTGCGATAAAATAAACTTGCGATAATTAAAAAGTACGATAATTAAAAGTGAAATTAAATACAATAACAATAAATAAAAGTGAGATAATTAGAAGTGCAACTAAATATAAAATAAAGGAAATTAAATATGAAATAAAAGAATTATGCTTATTTAAACTTTCGTAATCATGATGTTTGACGTGTTGATTTTAGTTTTATGCCCATGGGTTAATTGTCCTTTGTCCTGGATTATTTAATATGTCCGTCTAGTTTTGTCCATAACAGTCCATCAGTCATAAATATAAAGTGCGAGTGTCCTCGTCAAATTATCCTTTTCCCCGAAGTTAAATATTCCAACTAATTGGGGACTTAAACTGTAACAAGATTTTAATACTTTGTTTAATAATTACACCAGGTTATCGACTGCGTGTAACCCAAGGTTTTAATACTTTGTTAACAATTATGCCAAGTGTCCTTGTACATAATTTCACCCCTGTTTTAATAATTCTAGTGGCTATTAATCCATTCCCGTGTCCGGTTAAATAAACGATTATTCGTACATATAAATACCCCCCCCCCATCGTGTCCGATTGAGTGTATATGGTTATTTATAGGGACGTCCAATTGTAAATCTTTATATTAAAATTAACAAACTATCATTTAATTAAACAAATATAAAGCCCATTAATAGCCCATAGTCTAATTTCCACAAGTGTCGTTCTTTTGTCCAAACCCCAATTATGGTACAAAGCCCAATTACCCAATTTTAGTAATTAGCCCAACATCATGATTACTTCGTTTTAAATAAGCATAATAATAACTTAGCTACGAGACATTAATGTAAAAAGGTCGAACATAACTTACAATGATTAAAAATAGCGTAGCGTTACACGGACAGAATTTCGACTTACACCCTTACAACATTTGCTAACATACCCTTATTATTAGAATTAAAATTAAAATTAAAATTAATATATATATATATATATATATATATATATATATATATATATATATATATATATATATATATATATATATATATATATATATATATATATATATATTACGTTTACATATAGAGAAAGAGAGATTTTATGGATATTAAAACTCGTCGAACTGCGTTGGCTTTTATAGGGAATTCAGTCCAGGGGAACTCCGCGACTCGCGCCCTTTTTGCTCTTCAAACTCCGCGAGTCGCGGAGTTTGTATTTACAGCTCACCCAGCTTTGGCTCTTTGTTTACCGACGTATTTTTATATTATATAATATATAAATAATTATAAGAATTATTTAAATATTATATTATATTTATGTGCATAGTTGACTTGTAATTTTTAGTCCATTGCGTCGAGCGTTGAGAGTTGACTCTGGTCCCGGTTCCGGATTTTCGAACGTCCTTGCGTACAATTTAATATCTTGTACTTTGCATTTTGAATATTGTACTCTTGTAATTTAGAGACGTTTCTTATCAATAATTGGAACCTCTTTGATTGTATTTTGTACTTTTGAGCTTTTTGGTCGTTTGCGTCTTCAATTAGTCGAATCTGTCTTTTGTCTTCACCTTTTATTATTTAAACGAATATCACTTGTAAATAGAACAATTGCAACTAAAAGCTTGTCTTTCTTGAGGAATAATGCTATGAAATATATGTTCGTTTTTAGCATTATCAAATATTCCCACACTTGAGCGTTGCTTGTCCTCAAGCAATATAGTCTTGATATACTAGAATCACTTCTTTATTCTTCACACTTTGTGCATCAGTGATTTCTATACGGCGGTATAAACAATGGTAGTAACGATATGGTTTACAGTCCCACATGACTATAAAAATTTAGATCCTTTAAGGAAATTGGATCTTTATGAAAACATTTGATCTTTTGAAAATTAAATCTAGCTTTTACCCTAGATAAGTATTCTGAAATAACCCTTCACCGGTGTTTGCAAATTCTTTTTGTGGGTTTTAGATTTGAAAATTTTGCTCAAAACTTGTGGTTTTGTGTCACCCACTTGCTAACCTTGTATTAGGAAAGCAACACGTCCATTATACTTGCTCCGTATATTACCTTTCGGTAAACTACCGTCCGATTGTAAAGGAAAGCGTTGAACAAGCAACTGTTAAGGCAATGTCCCCTGACATGCTTTTAATTATGGTATATAACGTGTCAGACGCAATTACTATCCTTTGTAGGAGCAATAGTAAAGCTCACCCTTATAATTTTCCGGTCTGGCACAAGGTCCTGTCTTTGACCATGCTATGCAACCACCATTCTTACGGTTGACACCCGATTTGGTTCAGGTGACCTAATGAATTCCAGGTGAATTCCTAGGATTTTATGTTCAAAGGTAATGAACGCATTGAAAATGGGTTTTCAGAAAACAAATCGGTTTATAATTTGATCAAAATATTTTCTCGTTCAAGCTCGAGTTTAGATATCATTGAATTCCATGAGTTTGAATTCTCAATCTTTAAGGTCAATCTCAAGGATTGAGTAATATCAGTCTTAAAAGCTGATTTTTGATCTTTAAGGAGATTATCCTTTCTGGGGATCTGATTCATTAGTCTTATCAAGCTAATTTGCACGGTGCCCTCCCCATTTTACAAGACAGATCCTCTTATGGTTAGGATATGTAACGACCCGGAAATTTCCGACCAAATTTAAACTCTAATCTCTATATGGTTCCGACACGATAAGCAAAAACCCTAAAGTTGACCCGCATTTTTTTCGATCGTTCTATACTTATAAGATTAATATTTACATAAATTAAAACTTACCAACATGATAAGTAATCCAAGTTGTCGAGATTTATATTTCCGAAAAGAGTTTTACACAACGTTTGACCGTCTAGTTTGACCGACGATATCACGAACTATACAATATATGATAATTATACGTTTGCGTATATATATGTATATATACATATTTAACATGATTAATGAATGTTTTAATATCTTATTTTGTATCAAAAACTATAAGTTATAAGTATATTTTGAAACTACTAACTTAAGTTTTCAAAACGAAAACTATACGTAACGTTATTTGACATAAATACTTAAGACTTATAATGTTTATACATATATCGTATAAGTAATGTATTTACTCACTTTTAAGACTTAAATACATAAAATCATATAAGTGTATTCACAAAAGATAGCTATATTTGAATCCTCATTCCATTTTTCACAAAATTTCTATACGTATATCTAGAGTATTTGTACTCGTATCATACCTAGCTTCTATACGTATTTACTATTGGTATATACACATCAAATCACCACCTAACCAGCCCTTGTTACTACCCTAGGTATAAGGTAATTGCTTTTGTATTATTGTTTGACAAATACATAAGATTACAAACTAAAATTTTGTCATGTTATCCTTAAAGATCACATTTTTAGGAGTATATATGTATCATCATTTTGATTCATTTACTACTTCAATCTCCTAGCTAAAACACACACACTTATAACCCTTAAACACCTTCAACAATTCAGTAAAGCTCTAAGAAGATCTAGCTTCAAAAACCTTACATAAACACCATAAGAAAACCATACAAAAACACTTCAAGAAAACCTTCCAAGAACACCAACTTACTTCCAATCTTTCATCCACTTCTATCACCCTTTTGATTCTAGCTTCTTACTCCTCTTTTACAGCAAACTTATCCAAGGAACTTGAGGTAGAATCTATGTTCATAACCTTGTTCGATTCATATATATATAGCTATCTTATTTTGTGGTACAAAAGTTTAACAACAAGAACATAGTTTGAATGTTTTCAAACTTGTTTGCAAACTAAATAGATCCTTCTAACTTAACTTTTAAAATACTTCAAGACCTGTAATATAACTTAAATATATGCTAATTTAATAAGGTAAAACTTGGTTTTTCAAAGTATAAGTATTTTTAGAAAAATGGTCATTAAATGATTTTTTTTTGTAACAAAATGTTTAACTTCATATGTTTCACTAATGTTTCACTTATGCCGTATGATTTTGAATACAAACCAAGGTATTTACAGTTCATAGTCTTAAAGAAGAACTCGATCCAAGAAGATGGCAATTTGAATCAACGAAAACGGACTTGTAACGAAGAAACTATGACCGAAACAAAATTGGTTATCCTAGATCATTTCAACTACGGGATCAATTGGAAAAAAAGATATAAATCACATATTTCTAAGATAACATGATATTTTATATATATGTACTCATAATTCAATTTCATATGGTTCAGGATCACCCGTAAACAACACAAGAAGATTAATCATAAGATCCCATGATTGTACGCAACACGTCATTTGACAACACCGGTACTTTATGTACGCAACACGTCATTTGACAACACCGGTACCATGGGTCAAGATTAATCTCGACCAACACATATACGATGGGGTTTTATGGGAGTTTTATTTATTTCGTTGGGGGTTTATTTATTGCGGGTATATTAAACATCTAAAAATGAACCATTAAAATTGAATTACTAACATCGAAACGCTAACTACGGACTAAGGAATTATTCAAAGTATTAAAAGTATTATAAATATATATACGAGATGTTTGTTTAAAATGAAAATATATTGATATATTATATATGGATAGGTTCGTGATATCAACCGGAAGACCAAGTCAAAAATATATATATCTTCGAGACAACAGTGAGTATATAGTCCCACTTTTAAACTCTAAATATTTCGGGATGAGAATACATGTATTTTATGTTTTACGTTATGGACACAAGTAACTGAAAAATATATTCTACGTTGAGTTGTACCACTGGCATACTTCCCTGTAGCTTGGTAACTGTTATTTACAGCGGTATTGTAAACGCGAATCCTGTTGATAGATCTATCGGGCCTGACAACCCCAACCGGACTGGACGACCAGTATTCAACGGTTGCACAGTACTTCGTTTTGCGACTACACCTTGGTACGGTGTAGTAAGATTTCATATTAAAGGGAATATGCGACGTGATTAAATGTTAAGTATGGTTACCAAGTGCTCAACCACTTAGAATATTTTTATTGAAATGATTATATACGAAATCTTGTGGTCCATTGTTATAACGCTGCTAGCATCAAACCTATATATCTCACCAACTTTATGTTGACGTTTTAAAGCATGTTATTCTCAGGTACGAATTAAGTCTTCCGCTGTGCATTAGCTCATGTTAAGGATACTACTTGGGACCATTTAAGCTATGATACAAGGACGTTGCATTCGAGTCATTGAAGTTCATTAAAGACTATTGTTATGAAAATGGCAGATTAGATCATTTGGTTGTTATAAAATGTTAGGCTAATATGTCAACTCTCGATGTAATAATAGATTGCCTTTAAGAAATAAATGCAACGTTTGTAAAATGTATCATATAGAGGTCAAGTACCTCGCGATGTTATCAACTATTGTAATTCGTTTTTAATCTATATGGACGATGTCCGGATGATTAGTTTCGGATCCTTTCAGTTGGTATCAGAGCGTTGGTCTTAGCGAACCAGGCCTTGCATTAGTGTGTCTAACTAGTAGTTGTTAGGATACATTAAGTGAGTCTGGACTTTGACCGTGTCTGCCTGTCAAAAGTTTTGCTTATCAATCCTAGTCGGAAATCATCTGCTTATCATCCTTAGGGAACTGCCTGCTTATCATTCTTAAGTCTAGACACGTCTTACTGCATTTAGTGCATCGATAGTGTATAGACAAAATTCATATCTTAGCGTATCTGTTACTATAGACATTGCCTGACGTATTTCAAAGATTCTCCGTAATTCATGGGATTTTGATATTATATATACATATGTAAATTATGTATTGAAGAGTACCAAACCCAACTCCTATAATCTATTCCAAACCAAAAATTCACTTCTCCGACTATACAAGATGGATTCTTCATCCAGTTCGAATTCCTCCGACTTCGATAGCTACGCCGATATGGATTTCCATTCGAGCTCCGAGAACAGCGTCACCGGAATGGATCAACCAATTTCCCATCATCTATTTTGGATGAATTGGGGATGGGTTCGTAATATACTAAATCTCTGGAGGCAAGAAGAAGGTGATCCATTCCATCCACCAAATTGTCCTCTTAACGATGAACCTGAAGCACTTACCGGTGAACCTATTCGAAACACCATTTTCTCGCTCATTTCTAGAGTATCTCGTCATGATTACATACTATCCCATATTTCGAATCTTGTTCATTCGCTCGTTCCAACCGTCAATCATCCCGGTATAATAGAAGAAGTCAACGAGCTTCGCGCTCGGGTAGTGGCTTTAGAAAATACGGTGCGAAGGTTACAAACACCAGCAGCAGCACCAGCAGCATAATCTATACCACCATCATCAACGCCGACAGTACTCTTGTCACCCCCAAAATCTCAACATCACAATCTGTATCTCGAATATCAACATCACACGACTCAATATCTGTACTTCGAGTATGATCTTCGTTCTATATATCGTTCTACATCGATTATCTTCGCTTTACGTATCGTATGACGATTATGTAATTTCTAAAGTCTTAGAGATTATGTAATCTAGAATTAACGATAAACCAAATGAGTTTATTATCTTATTGACTCATTAAATCTATGATTATCTCTGAAGAAAATATATATGCAAGTATATTTTCATAAAGATAGTAATTAAAAATTCCTTCGTACAAACTAATAATGATGAAAATATTTTAACGGGTGGGTAGTACCCGAGGAATATTTAGAATTCACATTAATAAGTTATATTGTACATTCTTGAATCTGATTCAACGGTCATTTGTTATTTTACTTACAACCATCGATATACGTATCCGTTCACCCCAGAATAACCATTTCCATTTAAATTTCATATTTGAATTTTTTTTTACCTATCCAAATCCAACAAGTGGCATAAAGAAGAAACATTGGACAATTAAAATGAAATAAAATGTTGATTATAACATATGAAACTAAACAATTCTTCAATTTTGCCACTTGATTTCATCCTAAACCTCATTTGTACTTCGACAATTATAATCCTCATTCAAATCTTTTCATGATTCTTGAAAACACCTCGATCGAGAAGTTGAACCAGCCGCACCTCGTTTACGGAAGAAAGATTTATGCATACAGTGATGCACCTGAAAAATTTTCGAAACCGAAGTTATAGTTAAAACGTATCCGCGTCGAATTCCTTATCATTCATTATCAAAAACAATCATACGATTCCTTTTCAAGAAGCTAATTTTGTCACAGCTCCACTTCGACTTCTCAGTGAGACTACTCCTATTATAATCTCGATATTTATACTTTGTCCTTTCGACGTTGTTACCGGAGAACCTTTTTCACAACATCATCAGCAGACGTACCAGCAACTCGTTATCTCTTTGGCGAAACCCGCAATCAGTATTTTGAAAATCTCGTAGAAATTCTCCCAGTTATACCGAGAACGACTATCCCTAAGAATTACATTTTTCGAATGTGAAGTTCTGAAAAACATCCTGGACTATGAAGTAGTTCTTGAAATGCTGAAGAAGCAGAAAAAAAAAAAAAAAAAAAAAAAAAAAAAAAAAAAAAAAACCTACCCCTTATCCTAAACCTTTCCCGATGATATTCTTCATCATCATCTTATCTTAGATATTATAAGATATCTTCATATCTTTTGTTATACATATCCTCCATATTTCTGGAGATATTCTCACAACTGTTCTTATCCAAAATCATGTATTTCTCCGTAATATCTGCGTTACAATATAAAAGAAACTGTGTTAGTTTCTAAGTTCTAAAACCTTCAAGTTTAAAATAGGAATGTTTTGAAGTAGTGTTGGGAACTGATACATGAATTAGTATAATATAATGAAACTTGATCAACTTCATTATATTACAGTAAGTCATGTTAAGTTTCTAATGGAATGTGATGATTCACAGTACCGTCATCATGTGCCATGTTACACGGCTCTTACATTCTATCAAGTCTCCAAACATATTAGAACGTATCACCTTGATAGTTCTATTTTTCCGGAATATTCGAGTAATTTAACGAATCAAGATCGTGCCATTACAATTTTATTCTAAAACCAATAGCTAGGTTCATTCCAAATTTTATACCTACGAATTCCGAACTATTGATCGCTTGACTCAAGGACGGGAAGAAGAAACGAAGGGACAAAGTCCCAAAATAGAAATTGGGGTATAGATCACAGCAAATAGGAGAGAATATTAACTATGGATGACAATGATTATGGAAAACAGAAGCAGGAGCATCGAAGTATAAGGAAAGATATCAAACCCAACAACCACCCAGAAACTACAAACCATGTATATCAATACGTATGGCGACGTAAAGACACGGGAGAATTAGAAACATTATAATTCCAAGAAAATCATAAAAGTGAATAGATTCTTCTGGCGGTAGATGGAAGAGAAGAATGAAAGATATAAAAGTTAGAAGTATAACAAAAATCAGAACGGGATGAAGCATTTCAAAGGATACCTTAAAGTAGGAATTAAGGAGAAAGAGTAGAAGATGCGAGTTGTGAAAAATAAGGAAACGAAGGGGTGGATTTATAGTGAAATATCCGACAGAGAAATCGAAACAGATTACCGCATTAAATCAAAGAAGATTCTGATCGCCGAATAACCAAATCTTATTACGTAAGATTTTTCCTAAATCCCTTAAATCCCGGAAATCAATTCTAAACCACGTCATCGATTAAAAACGATTCCATATTTACTCATTTCATTTTTTTTTTTTTTTTTGTGATAGCTTCGCTCGTGCGTCTCACATAACCAAATCGTTTTATCTAAATCTTTCAATAATGATAAAATTTCATTATTACCTCATATTCGTCATGAAAACATTCCTATGGTTATTTATGACAACCTCTACCAAATTTCGAGGACGAAATTTCTTTAACGGATGGGTACTGTAACGACCCGGAAATTTCCGACCAAATTTAAACTCTAATCTCTATATGGTTCCGACACGATAAGCAAAAACCCTAAAGTTGACCCGCATTTTTTTCGATCGTTCTATACTTATAAGATTAATATTTACATAAATTAAAACTTACCAACATGATAAGTAATCCAAGTTGTCGAGATTTATATTTCCGAAAAGAGTTTTACACAACGTTTGACCGTCTAGTTTGACCGACGATATCACGAACTATACAATATATGATAATTATACGTTTGCGTATATATATGTATATATACATATTTAACATGATTAATGAATGTTTTAATATCTTATTTTGTATCAAAAACTATAAGTTATAAGTATATTTTGAAACTACTAACTTAAGTTTTCAAAACGAAAACTATACGTAACGTTATTTGACATAAATACTTAAGACTTATAATGTTTATACATATATCGTATAAGTAATGTATTTACTCACTTTTAAGACTTAAATACATAAAATCATATAAGTGTATTCACAAAAGATAGCTATATTTGAATCCTCATTCCATTTTTCACAAAATTTCTATACGTATATCTAGAGTATTTGTACTCGTATCATACCTAGCTTCTATACGTATTTACTATTGGTATATACACATCAAATCACCACCTAACCAGCCCTTGTTACTACCCTAGGTATAAGGTAATTGCTTTTGTATTATTGTTTGACAAATACATAAGATTACAAACTAAAATTTTGTCATGTTATCCTTAAAGATCACATTTTTAGGAGTATATATGTATCATCATTTTGATTCATTTACTACTTCAATCTCCTAGCTAAAACACACACACTTATAACCCTTAAACACCTTCAACAATTCAGTAAAGCTCTAAGAAGATCTAGCTTCAAAAACCTTACATAAACACCATAAGAAAACCATACAAAAACACTTCAAGAAAACCTTCCAAGAACACCAACTTACTTCCAATCTTTCATCCACTTCTATCACCCTTTTGATTCTAGCTTCTTACTCCTCTTTTACAGCAAACTTATCCAAGGAACTTGAGGTAGAATCTATGTTCATAACCTTGTTCGATTCATATATATATAGCTATCTTATTTTGTGGTACAAAAGTTTAACAACAAGAACATAGTTTGAATGTTTTCAAACTTGTTTGCAAACTAAATAGATCCTTCTAACTTAACTTTTAAAATACTTCAAGACCTGTAATATAACTTAAATATATGCTAATTTAATAAGGTAAAACTTGGTTTTTCAAAGTATAAGTATTTTTAGAAAAATGGTCATTAAATGATTTTTTTTTGTAACAAAATGTTTAACTTCATATGTTTCACTAATGTTTCACTTATGCCGTATGATTTTGAATACAAACCAAGGTATTTACAGTTCATAGTCTTAAAGAAGAACTCGATCCAAGAAGATGGCAATTTGAATCAACGAAAACGGACTTGTAACGAAGAAACTATGACCGAAACAAAATTGGTTATCCTAGATCATTTCAACTACGGGATCAATTGGAAAAAAAGATATAAATCACATATTTCTAAGATAACATGATATTTTATATATATGTACTCATAATTCAATTTCATATGGTTCAGGATCACCCGTAAACAACACAAGAAGATTAATCATAAGATCCCATGATTGTACGCAACACGTCATTTGACAACACCGGTACTTTATGTACGCAACACGTCATTTGACAACACCGGTACCATGGGTCAAGATTAATCTCGACCAACACATATACGATGGGGTTTTATGGGAGTTTTATTTATTTCGTTGGGGGTTTATTTATTGCGGGTATATTAAACATCTAAAAATGAACCATTAAAATTGAATTACTAACATCGAAACGCTAACTACGGACTAAGGAATTATTCAAAGTATTAAAAGTATTATAAATATATATACGAGATGTTTGTTTAAAATGAAAATATATTGATATATTATATATGGATAGGTTCGTGATATCAACCGGAAGACCAAGTCAAAAATATATATATCTTCGAGACAACAGTGAGTATATAGTCCCACTTTTAAACTCTAAATATTTCGGGATGAGAATACATGTATTTTATGTTTTACGTTATGGACACAAGTAACTGAAAAATATATTCTACGTTGAGTTGTACCACTGGCATACTTCCCTGTAGCTTGGTAACTGTTATTTACAGCGGTATTGTAAACGCGAATCCTGTTGATAGATCTATCGGGCCTGACAACCCCAACCGGACTGGACGACCAGTATTCAACGGTTGCACAGTACTTCGTTTTGCGACTACACCTTGGTACGGTGTAGTAAGATTTCATATTAAAGGGAATATGCGACGTGATTAAATGTTAAGTATGGTTACCAAGTGCTCAACCACTTAGAATATTTTTATTGAAATGATTATATACGAAATCTTGTGGTCCATTGTTATAACGCTGCTAGCATCAAACCTATATATCTCACCAACTTTATGTTGACGTTTTAAAGCATGTTATTCTCAGGTACGAATTAAGTCTTCCGCTGTGCATTAGCTCATGTTAAGGATACTACTTGGGACCATTTAAGCTATGATACAAGGACGTTGCATTCGAGTCATTGAAGTTCATTAAAGACTATTGTTATGAAAATGGCAGATTAGATCATTTGGTTGTTATAAAATGTTAGGCTAATATGTCAACTCTCGATGTAATAATAGATTGCCTTTAAGAAATAAATGCAACGTTTGTAAAATGTATCATATAGAGGTCAAGTACCTCGCGATGTTATCAACTATTGTAATTCGTTTTTAATCTATATGGACGATGTCCGGATGATTAGTTTCGGATCCTTTCAGGATAAGTCTGACCACTTGGCGACCCTGTTTTATGCTGAGGTCCGTGGATTTCCTGCTGATTTTAGTGATGACTTTTCTAGGTTTTTCGTCAACCTACAGCTGGTCTGGACGACAACTTCATGACCTAAATCAAGAAGCGCGTTTCTTTTTCGGAAGACTTTACTTCCTTTTAATGATGGAATTGATTCATCGTGTAGATCCATCTTTCTTACAGTAAATCGGGTAAAACAGTTAATTATCGTCCAAAACAAAAGTATTTTCAATTATTTGTACAAAAATATGTGACATATGTTTAAGATAACTTGGTGAATTTTCCCACACTTGGCTTTTATTTTCCTTTTTGTTCTCCTCTATTCCATTCTTAAATGAATTCTAACATTTTGGTTTGTTTCTCAATTTATGTCCTTTCCAAGGTAACAATAATTTCGGTGTTAACACCTAGTTTTAACGTTCATAAATATGTATAAACATGATTTTAAATTCATTTAGTTGAAAATTTTGAAAAATTTTACTAGAATTGGGTAGTCAGTATATAAGACTAGGACTGTTCTTTATTATCAGAGAGCACTAGATTCTAATACAACTACTGCTTTACTAGTATTTTTAATGGTAACCAAGTGTATAAAGGAAAAATTTTAAAAATCCGAAAGAATTTAACCCCTTCCCACACTTAAGATCTTGCAATGCCCTCATTTGCAAGAAATCAGTAACAATTTAAATTATTGAGGGTGATTAGCATAGAAATGATTAAATTTTACCAAAGTTTCCAAACATATTTGTGTTTGTTTGCTGAATGATAAATGGTGCATATCATTTGTTCATTCCGTCTTGTTGTTATATCACATTTATTTTGCATCTTGTCGTCAAAATTAGTTACTTTTGCTGAACTTAATGCCAGTCTTTGAAAATGCGTTGTTTTACCCTGTTGTGTACATAAGATAAACTGCAAACATATATACATATTTTTGAAGTTTGGTATATTACCCCACATTCAAACATTATTAAAATCTAAAAATAAAAATTAGTAAATTATAAAAACTAATACAATTCCAACATAAGTATTAAATGTATCAACATTACAAATTATAAAATAAATAAAACTAAGTAGACTAGGGATGATACTGATGGTATCAGGGGTTCCATGCATAACCATATGTGTTATAAAATGCTTCGGCTGAGTTATACGTAGGATACGGTAGTTGGATCTCTATAGACCAGGGAGGAAATACGGGCGATGGAGTAGGAATATAGTTTCTACCTACATGTTGGCAATGAGCTATGATTTGGTTTTGATGAACTTTCCAATCTTCAAATGCTCGATGTCTAGCATTTTCATACTCTTGTGAAGCTATAAACCTTTGCATTTCTGTCATTTCATTTCCCCCTCCCACATTACCTGGCTGTTGGTTTCTCTCAACCTGTGGATGTCTACCATGGTATTGTACTGCGGCGTTATTTCGCCTCTTCAAAACCTTCGCACCATGGTATACATTTAAACCTATTGTATCGCGGGGTTCTGGTTCTTCGACTAATAATCCCCCCGACTTATATCCATATTGAGATACTCAGCAATTGGTGTAATAAATATACCACCTCCTATTATACTGTGAGGTCTCATCCCCCTAACCATAGCTGATAAATAATAACCCACACAATACGGTATACTTACAGCGCTTTGTGGGTCTCGAATACACATATGGTAAAACAAATCCTGTTCATTTACCTTTTCCTTATTCTTACCTCTTTGTGTAATCGAATTAGCTAAAAACCTATGAATTACTCTTAATTCAGCTCTATCTATATCCAAATAAGAGTAATTTCCCCCTTTAAATCGGTGATGGCTAGTCATTTTACTCCATACACCATGCGTATCAAAATTTTCGTCTATCTTTCTACCATTTAGTATCAGCCCTCTACAATCGGCAGACGCTAACTCCTCAGGCGTATATATACATAAAGCCTGAGCCATGTCTAGTAAAGACATGTGGCGCATCGAACCTTCTAACAAAAATCTAATAAAAGATCGATCGGTTAAAGTAGTTACCCGATCATTTATCTCTATACTACACAATAATTCTTCACACCATACTTTATATACAGGTCTACGCATGTTGAATAAACGTACCCAGTCGTTAAATGTAGAATTACCATACCTCTGTGTAAGTAATTCCCTAATTGGCCTGGCCAATTCTACAGCTTCTAACGGTTCCCATTATGTTACCCTAGGTACTTCAACAGCTTTAGAATGAAGAGTATGCAAACCCCTTTGGTATTTTGGATAATCTATCCAACGTTTGTCAAATCTCAAGTTCGGGTGCAAATCTTCCAAGTGCATATCTGAAAATGTCATAACTGGATGAGGTATATCTTGTTTGTAGTAGTTATCCACCTCCTGTTGTTCCGCATTCTCAGTAGGAGCATTGCGAGCTTGGGATGAAGATTCACCCCTTTCAGTCTGCAAAACACATCAAACACAATTTTTGTGCATCCAAATATGCATTAGTGTCAGCAAAATCATTAATCAAAATAATTATAATGACATGTTCAATTTATATCAAACTTATGCTCATTTTCATATTTTTATCAAATCTACACTTTTTCAAATAAGCATATACGAAAATGTTCGTCAAGTTCATAAGCATTCAACTCAAATAACATGTCAAAATAATCAATATTAGCAATTAAACAAGTTTCAAATGGCATTATCTCTCAAAAATCAAGTTCATGAACTTTAGACTTGAAAAAGTCTACTTTAATTCTCAAAATCATGTTTAGGCTCAAAGTTTGGATCATTTAACTACCTAAACATGTTACACTACTTAATTTAGCAACAATTCATGACAAAAATCGACCATAACCTGTTTATATCAAAAAGCCCCAAATTGCTCAAGAACACAAACCCTAGATTATTCAAAATTTGAAGTTTAAGGCTTCTAATCATGTTAAATAGCATCAATCTAGGTTATACAAGCATAATACATAAGCAATTTAAGCATAATTACACTAAAAAGCATCAAAATCGAATTGGGGAAAAAAATTGCTCAAGAACACCAATTTTCGGATTAAATGGTGTTTAGGTGTGATGACCCGGAAATTTCTGACCAAATTTAAACTTAATCTTTGTATGATTAACATTTCCGACACGATAAGCAAAGTCTATAAAACTGAATCTCAAAATTTTTGAACTACTTTTATATATTTAGATACCTTTCGGTTATTTTCGACGATTCGCGAACAATTATATGTAAATAGATACATATATATTATAACTTGAAAAGGTAACAATGTATTAATTATTTGATACCGTACATTAAACTTATTGGTTTAAATATCTATTTGAATATATATGATAAGTTGAAATATTTATTATTAAAATTTATTTATAAATAACTTCCAATGTGTATTTAAAAACTGATTTATATATATTAAAAAGATATATACATATATATAATTTCAAGTTATTTAGTAAACGATAGTAACATTTTCAAATTGCTACAGTACCCAAAATGCTACAGTGTTTTTGAAAATCACTATTTGCTACAGTAAAATTGACTTTGCTACAGTGAATTGCTACAGTGGTATAGTTTATGGATGATTTAAGACTATGTTTTGACAAAGGTACGATTCACGAAACGTAAAGTACAAGTTTTCTCAGCGTACCAAAGGGCGTTCGAAAAACCGGAACCGGGACATAAGTCGAGTGACAACGTACGACTTATCGGAACAAAAATTACAAGTCAACTATGCACGTGAATTTAATATAATATATAATTAATTAATTTAAATTATATATATTATATTTATATTTTATTATGTCGACAAATGTTAGGACAAAAACATGTGGGCTGGAAAAATAGGGCCATGCGATCGCATGGCCTGTGGCCTTCAAACCCATGCGATCGCATGGGAGGTCTGGCCAGGCGAGGTCTATAAATTTCATCGATTTCGGCTCAGTTTACACACTTATATATTCATTTTACTCCGTAAATATTTATTATTATTATTATTATTATTATTATTATTATTATTATTATTATTATTATTATTATTATTATTATTATTATTATTATTATTATTATTATTATTATTAGTATTATTATTATTATTAAGATTATTATTATTATTAAGATTATTATTATTAGTATTACTAATTAGTATTATACATAAAATACTACGACGAAGTCATGAGCGTGTCACTTTTAAAATGGTTTTCAAGCGGGATAGAGTTAAGGAAATTATGGGTTATTGCCAAGGCGGTTATGGGAAATGTTTGGGGGTATATTCGCGAGTCAAACCTAGTGTTTATCATCTCCGTTACATCTACGTACTTTCCTACAATATTGAATCTCAATATTGATACGTTGAGATCTACGATTATTTGATATTCCGAGTTTCGGTCACATTACGATGAACAACTTTATGTGCTGCTAAGGTGAGTTTCATATGATCCCTTTTACTCTTTACGTTTTTGGGCTGAGAATACATGCAATGCTTTTATAATTGTATTACTAAATGGATACAAATGCTAAAACTGATTTTGCATGAGTTTTATTTGCTCCCTTTTTAATTGCTTTTGCAATCTATATTTTTGGGCTGAGAATACATGCACTTTATTTTAAACGCAATGGATACAAGTATATACTAAATTCTACACTGAGTTTGAACCGAAAATCCCTTAGCTTTGGTAACTAGTAACTGCCAGTTATAAGAACTGGTGGGCGCGAGTAGTAGTATATGGATCCATAGGGCTTGATATCCCCGTCCGAGCTAGAGCACTAGCCTTTTAACGGATGTATGCTATTTGAGAAGCGTACACGTTGGTTTGCGTGTATTATTAAGATGATTATACAAAGGGTACAAATTATATATACGTTAAAGTTTAGTTACCAGGGTGCTCAATTTCGTAGAATATTTTGATAAACGTTTCTGGATGAAACAACTGAAATCTTGTGATCCATCTTTATATACAGATTATGCGAAACATACAAACTATGAACTCACCAACCTTTGTGTTGACACTTTTTAGCATATTTATTCTCAGGTTTCGTAGAAGTCTTCCGCTGTTTGCTTATATGTTAGACAAGCTATGTGCATGGAGTCATACATGGCATATTTTTCAAGGAAACGTTGCATTCACCAAATCATCACCATGTATCTTATTTTGACTGCATTGTCAACGGAAGTACTATTGTAAACTATTATTTACAGTGATTGTATATATGTAGAAATTATCAGATGTCGAAAACCTTTAATTTAAATATTCATTTATGGTGTGCCTTTTTAAAAGAATGCAATGTTTACAAAACGTATCATATAGAGGTCAAATACCTCGCAATGAAATCAATGAATGACGTATTGTCCATATGGATTTGGAGCGATCGTCACATTAGGTGTAGAAATTTACCATTTTTCTTGAGTAATTCCTTGATAGCATCCTTCTCAACATGATTTTAGTAAAAGATTTGATGAAAAACGGTCAAAAATTGCGAATTTGGTGTGTGTTTTTCGGTATTTTCTGGTGTATTTTCGCAGTAAAATGGGGTGTGGTGTGGGTGCAACTGATCTGTTCGGCCTTTTATTTTTTTTTCTGTATTTTCGGTCCTCCGCGAGTCGCGGCATTTGGCCCTTTCAAATACCGCGAGTCGCGGTGTTTGGTTTTTTTTTTTTTTTATAAGCCTTAACTTATAAAACAAATATAAAATAAATTTAAAATTTTGTTTTCCTTTGTTTTAGGACGAGGTCGTTTCGGATCGATGTCCTAGTCCGTCCTTCGACAAAATTTTAAAATTTGTCTTTTTGTAGCGATTGTGTTAAAAGCTAAGATTTTTGGGTTTTTTAATGTTTTTGGCATACTTTAATTCAATAAGATTAAAAATAATGATAATAAAAGTTCTCGTCCCTCCCTCGGGTAAAGCAATTTCGGTTCAAAGACCTAGTCTTCAACTTACGACGAATTTTACAAATCATATTTTTAACTTAGCGAAATAAAGTAAATTTTTGTTTTTAAATTCACACCACTTAAATTTAAAATGCATAAAATTAAAAATTCATATTTTTAAAAATTAAAAATTCACACCAAACTTAATTTAAAAATTCATATTATAAATTCACACCAAATTTATATTTAATTTTGTTGTTATACATACAACTTATATTAAAAATATTAAAAATTTTCAAATATTGACAAACTTAAATATATTGATCTTACAAAGTTCACAATATTAATTTAAGATTTATATGTTAATTTTAAAAACATGGTAAAAATAAAATTAAAAATCTTTTTAGCTTTTATCCCACTTTAATCAATCAAATATTATCAAAAATATGCGCCCCTCTTTTCGGTAAAGTAATTTCGGTTCCATGACCTAATTTAACTCATGACGAATTTTTTAAATATTTTGTGTTGATTGATTAAAGATATTTATACCTTAAGAATAAACATTAAATTTCGCAGTGATGTAATAAATTTTTGTATGATATCAATAATTTCGGTCGCCAAACCTAATTTTATTCAATACCAATTTAATACTTTATAGCGAACAAATTAGCGTTTATTATCAAAAGGTTAAAAATGAAAATAAAAAAAATAAAAACTGTACAGACTTACCTGTGAGATAGTATTCTTAGTTATATGATCTATCCCATTCATAAGATAGTCAGTTTAATTGGTTTTCCATAGCTACAAAGGCGTAACCTCGAGCATTCAATGTTTTTTCTTCTAAACATATGAACGGTCCGTCTCTGCATAAAGTAACAAATTCGGTGTTTGAATAGGTTTGATTATTTGAAAATTTACCTCCATATGACCATTTTCCGCATTTGTGACATCTTTCTAGGTGTCGTGCTCTTCTTTTCTCTGCGGATTTTGATTTTCCTTTACCAAATTGTAACTTATTATCTTCGCATCTGGATTCTTTTCTTACTCCGTCCAATCTTTCTCTGATTACTGATACTATTTCACTCGGAAGTGTGTCATTATTACGTTTAGTGATCAAAGCGTATAGCATTAGACCATGGTTTAGTTCACAGGAAGTCTTCATTTCGTAAAAACCTAAAAAAAATAAAAATTCAGAATGGGGGGAGAAGACTAGTTCTTTAGGGTCTGCTAGGGAAAGACCATTCGGGTTCCATTTTCGAGAACTACACGAAAACAGACAATCTAACTCTAACAGAAATACATAATATCCTTTAAAGACTTGATTCTCCCCACACTTAGTTAGCTGTGGTATCGAAATTGTGATTAACTTCATTGTCAACTTCCATTGGACTATCTATGTAATGTTTAACTCTGTGACCATTAACTTTAAATTCAATCCCATTTGAATTTATTAATTCTATCGTTCCGTATGGGAAAACTCTTTTGACTATGAATGGTCCAGACCATCTTGATTTCAATTTTCCAGGAAATAGCTTGAATCGTGAATTGAAAAGAAGAACTCTGTCTCCTTCTTTGAATTCTTTTGAACTTCTAATTCTTTTATCATGCCATTTCTTCGTTCTTTCTTTATAGATTAATGAATTTTCGTATGCTTCATGTCTTAATTCTTCTAATTCGTTTAGTTGACTTAACCGTAGACGTCCAGCTTCATGTAAATCAAGATTACATGTCTTCAAAGCCCAAAATGCTTTGTGTTCAATTTCTACTGGAAGATGACATGTTTTTCCATAAACAAGTCTAAAAGGTGTGGTTCCAATTGGAGTTTTGTAGGCTGTTCTAAAAGCCCAGAGTGCATCCTCCAATTTAATGGACCATTCCTTCGGATTTGATCCTACGGTTTTTTCTAGAATATGTTTTAAAGCTCGGTTGGTATTTTCAACTTGTCCACTTGTTTATGGATGATATGCAGTGGAGATTTTATGAGTTACTCCATATCTTTTAAGAACTTTCTCAAGTTGATTATAACAGAAATGAGTTCCCCGATCACTTATTAAAGCTTTCGGTGTTCCAAACCTTGCAAAAAGACGTTTTAAAAAGTTGACTACAACTCGTGCATCGTTAGTTGGGAGAGCTTGTGCTTCCCCCCATTTAGATACATAATCAATGGCTACGAGAATATAGAGATTATTATGAGATTTTGGAAATGGACCCATAAAGTCAATACCCCAAATGTCAAATACTTCACATACTTGAATGACATTTTGTGGCATTTCATCACGTTGACTTATTTTTCTGGCCCTTTAACATGCATCACAGGATTTGCAAAGAAGGTGTGTGTCTTTGTAAATTGTAGGCCAATAGAATCCAGCATCATAAATTTTTCTTGCTGTTAGTTGAGGCCCATAATGCCCTCCTGTTGGTCCTGTGTGACAATGGTTTAAAATTTTACTAGCTTCATCTCCGAATACTCATCGGCGTATTATTCCATCGGGACAACTTTTAAACAAATGTGGATCTTCCCAGAAATAGTGTTTTATATCACTGAAAAATTTCTTTCGTTTTTGGTACGATAATCCTTTTTCAAGGAATCCACATACTAAATAGTTTGCATAGTCTGCAAACCATGGAATTTCATTATAATCTATCTTCAATAGATATTCATCAGGAAAGTTGTCTTGTATGGCCGATTCATTTAGAACTTCTAATTCGGGATTTTCAAGACGAGAAAGATGATCAGCGGCGAGATTTTCTGCTCCTCTTTTATCTCGGATTTCAATATCGAACTCTTGTAAGAGTAAGATCCAATGGATTAGTCTTGGTTTGGCATCTTGTTTCGAAAATAGGTATCTAAGAGCAGAATGGTCGGTATAGACCACCGTTTTTGCTAGAACGAGATATGAACGAAATTTGTCAAAAGCAAAGACAATAGCAAGGAGTTCTTTTTCAGTAGTTGTGTAATTTGTTTGTGCTCCTTGTAAAGTCTTACTAGCATAATATATAGGTTGAAATCGTTTTTCAATCCTTTGTCCTAAAACGGCTCCCATTGCAAAATCACTTGCATCGCACATTAGTTCAAATGGTAGATTCCAATTTGGTGTTATCATGATCGGCGCATTAGTGAGTTTCTCTTTAAGAATATTAAAAGATTTGATGCATTCATCTGAAAAGATGAATGGAGCATCCTTTTCTAGGAGTTTATTCATAGGAGTGGCAATTTTAGAAAAATCTTTTATGAAACGTCGGTAAAAACCGGCATGCCCTAGAAAACTCCTAACTCCTCTAACATTGGTGGGATGTGGAAGTTTAGCAATTACATCTACTTTAGCTCTATCCACTTCAATTCCTTCTTTTGAAATTTTATGACCAAGAACGATGCCTTCTTTAACCATGAAATGGCATTTCTCCCAATTAAGTACTAGATTTGATTATTCGCATCTAATAAGCATTCGTTCCAGATTAGCTAGACATGTTTCAAATGTATCACCGAAGACTGAAAAGTCATCCATGAAAACTTCCATGCATTCTTCTATCATGTCGTGAAAAATCGCCATCATGCACCTTTGAAAGGTTGCAGGGGCGTTGCAAAGTCCAAATGGCATGCCTTTGTAAGCAAAAGTACCATAAGGGCATCTGAATATGGTTTTCTCTTGGTCTTCGGGTGCTATTGGAATTTGAAAATATCCGGAAAAACCATCAAGAAAACAATAGTAACTGTTTCCGGCTAATCTTTCCAACATTTGATCAATAAAAGGTAAGGGGAAGTGATCTTTTCTGGTGGCGTCATTTAATTTTCTATAATCAATACATACACGCCATCCTGTTACAGTCCTAGTAGGAATAAGCTCATTTTTCTCATTTGTAATGACAGTCATGCCACCCTTCTTAGGCACGCATTGAACTGGGCTTACTCATGGACTATCAGAAATTGGATAAATTAAACCTGTGTCTAGCAGTTTAATAATTTCTTTTTTAACTACATCTTGCATATTAGGATTTAGTCTTCGTTGGCGTTGCACATACGTTTTATGACCTTCTTCCATAAGGATTTTATGTGTGCAATACGAAGGATTTATTCCTTTTATATCATGAATCTTCCATGCAATAGCTGGTTTATGAGCTTTCAACACAGAAATAAGTTGTGATTTCTCATTTTCAGTAAGAGAAGACGATATTATTACAGGTAATTCAGATTCACCATGTAAATAAGCGTATTCCAAATGGTTTGGAAGTGGCTTTAACTCTAGTGTTGGAGGTTCTTCTATCGATGATTTATATCGATATCTGTCTTCTTCTTTTAGCATTTGAATTTCTTCTGTTGTTGGTTCATATCCATTAGCTATTAGTGTAGCTAACATTTTAGCTTCATCAATTGGTTCAGTTCCTTCTCCTAAAGAACATTCTCCTGTTCCTTGTAATTCTGGAAATTCTTCTAACAATTCTGCATGTGAATCTATAGTTTGAATATAATAACATGTATCATCTGCAGATTGCGGTTGTTGCATTGCTCTATCAACTGAAAAGGTAACACTCTCATCCTCTATACTTAGAGTCAGTTTCTTACCAAACACGTCTATCATTGCTTTAGCCGTGTTTAAGAATGGTCTTCCTAATATGAGAGGAACTTGAGAATCTTCTTCCATGTCCAGAACAACAAAATCTACTGGAAATACTAAAGTACCAACTTTAACTAGCATGTTCTCCATTATCCCTCTAGGATATTTTATTGATCTATCGGCTAGTTGTATGCTTATTCTTGTTGGTTTCAATTCTCCAAGGTCTAGTTTAGCGTATAGTGAATACGGCATTAAATTTATACTAGCACCTAAGTCTGCCAATGCTTCTATTGAACTAAGACTACCCAGAAAACATGGAATTGTGAAACTTCCTGGATCAGATAATTTTTCTGGTATCTTATTCAACAGCACTGCTGAACAATTAGCATTCATAGTAACGGCCTAGAGTTCTTCCATTTTCTTTCTATTTGAGATTAGATCTTTCAAAAATTTAGCATATCTAGGCATTCCTGAAATTACATCAACGAAAGGTAGATTTACATTTATCTGTTTAAACATATCCAAGAATTTGGATTGCTCGGCTTCAAGTTTCTCTTTTTTCATCTTACTCGGGTAAGGAAGTGGTGGTTGGTATGGTTTAACATAAGGTTTAGCCTTAACTGTGTTATCTTCATTAACCTTTTCAACTACCGGTTCTGTTTCCTTATCTTGCTCAGGTTGTGGTTCTTGTGGAGTAGGAATAGCTTCTTCAGAATTTACAGGTGGTTTAAGTATAATACCACTTCTTGTGGTAATGGCTTTAGCTGTTTCATTCCGGGGGTTAGCATTTGTATCACTAGATAAACTTCCCGATTTTCTTTCACCTTTTAACCTTGCTAGGTTACTTACTTCTTGTTCCAAATTTTGAATAGAAGCTTGTTGATTTCTAAATGCTTGTGCATTTTGTTCATTGGTTTGTTTTTGAGATGTGAAAAACTACGTTTGAGTTTCAACTAGCTTCATCATCATATCTTCTAAATTCGGCTTTTTATCATCGGTTTGTGGTGGTTTGTTTTGAAAATTAGGTCTTTGCTGGTTGTAAGTATTGTTGGATACTTGTTGATTACTAGGACCTTGATGGTTGTTGTATGGAATATTTCGGTTATAGTTCTAATTTTGATTGTAAATAGGTCTTGGCGGTTGATAATTATTCTGATAATTATTTCCAGGCCTTTGGTTTAGATATGAAACATTCTCTCTTTGTTCCATTGTTAGTTCAATACTGAGACAATCTTTTGTCAAATGTGGTCCTCCACACTGCTCACAACTAATTCGTATTGAGAGGATATCTTTAGTCATCTTTTCCATTCATCTCTCGACAGCATCTATCTTTGCAGAAATGGAATCTAAGTCATGGCTAGAATCGACTCTAGCTGCTTTAGATGATCTAACGATATCTTTTTCTTGGTGCCACTCATGTGAGTGGGAAGCAGTGTTATCAATAATTTTGTAAGCATCAGTTTCGGTTTTCTTCATAATAGAACCACCAGCTGCTATATCGATGTCTTTCCTTGTAGTGATGTCGCATCCTTGGTAGAATATTTGTACTATTTGACAGGTGTCTAAACCATGTTGCGGACATCCTCTTAATAATTTTCCAAATCTTGTCCACTCCTCATATAGAGTTTCATTTGGCTTCTGTGTGAACGTAACAATTTCTCCTTGATGTCTTATGGCTTTAGATGCCGGAAAGAATTGTTTAAGAAATTTTTTAACTAAAACGTCCCAGGTATCAATCGTCCCTTCAGGTAACGATTCCAACCAATCTTTGGCTTCTCCCTTTAAAGTCCAGGGAAATAACATGAGATATATCTGTTCATCTTCCACTTCTCGGATTTTAAATAGTGAGCAGATCCTATTAAAGGTACGAAGATGTTCATTTGGATCTTCCTTCGACGCACCACTAAATTGGCATTGATTAGTCACCATGTGTAGAATTTGTCCTTTGATTTCATAATCTGGCGCCTTAATGTCTGGATGAGTAATTGTGTGACCTTGGCCAGTGCGTTTAGCTCTCATTCGGTCTTCCATACTTAAAGGTTCCAGATTCTCCATAATTGAATTTGTGGAATCGGAATCACTAGAGGATTCTGATTTAATGGTTCGTTCCTCAACAATCTCTGTTTGAATGATTGGTGTTTCCGGAGGAAAGTTTAGTGGTTCAGGATCTATGAATCGTCCCTGAATATTCTCCGGATTCTCAATTGTGAGGTCGGGTTCAAAAAATGGATTATCAACGGCGACAATATTAGCTAGATGTCTTGATCTAGTTACAGGTGGTGAACGTACAAAAGGTGGTGAACGTCTTGCTCGGTGCATTCACTGAATATCCTATTAGTTTTTAAAAAGGAAAGAAAAATTATATAAGTTATCCAATCAATAGACTTTTCTGATTTTGCCCACGTTTCGAATAGCCAAAAGATGCAGCAGAGGGGCAGGATTCGTTTGGTCTCAATATAATTGAGTACTGTTTGGCTCCAATAACCCGGTCCACGTACAAATCCAACTATTACTACGAACCAGAAAATTTTGATGTCTATCAATTTAACCACTTAAAATAAATTTTCGTAATTTTAAGAAATTTAGATAAGAAGTAGAATAAAAATCTATGTCCTAAAAACTAGAATAGCGAGAAATAAGAAAGAAAAAGAGCGCGTCGAGAAATAAGGAAGAAAAAGAAAAGAGTTGAAAAATAAAAGGCGTCGAAAAATAAGAAAGAAAAATAGTGACTTATAAAACTTTAAAACACTCGACTAACCCAACCTAATTACTACCACTAACTTAAAATTATAATCGCAAATTGAGATTACTAATTGGAATGATAATTGATACATAGGTAAAAAGTGTCTAAAAATATTAAAGCTTACAAGTAAAACTATATCCCAAATGGAAATGACTTAAAAAGGTACTAAAACTTAAAAAGGTGTCACAAAATTCTAAAGCACTTAAATCTTAGTCTAAAGAAAAGGCACTTAAGGGATTTTACGGCAAAGCCTAAAATCTAGAAGTAAAAATAGCTATGGCAAAAACTATGTTTAAAACTAAATATGAGCGAAAAACACAAATATTACGCTAAAACAATTAAAAGGGAGAAAATATAAAAATATACTAAAAGTTGTAAAAATTACAATTTTTATAAAAATATTATTTTTATATTATTTATTTTATAAAACTATTAATTTTAAATTTTAATTAAACTAATTTAACTAAAAATACAAAATAATAAATAAACTAAACTAAATTAATTAAAATAATTAAACCTAATTAGGGTTAAATTTAAATAATAAAAATAAAAACCCGTAATTAATGCCTGATTAGGGTTCTGTGTACCCGTGTCAGGGTTCCTCCGCGAGTCGCGGTTCCACCTGGCAAAAATCTCCGCGAGTCGCGGGGTTCGAGATTCCAGATGACAGGCTGTTTCAAATTCGACGCGTTTTTATGTAATTATATATTTTTTTTAAATTATATTTTCTGTTTTAATAATTAAATAAAATATTTATAAAAACTAAGTAAAAACTTATGTTTTAAAAACTAAAAAAAATAGAAATACTCTATAATTTTATAAAAATCTTAAAAATAGATTTATATATATATATTTTTTTTCTTTGATTTTATGTTTTAAATAAAAACAAAATATTTAAATAAAACTTATATTTTTATAAAATAAAAATAAAGAAACTTTATAAAACTTAAATATTTAACAAACTCTTAAAAATATTTATATTTTTGTTTTCTTTTTATGTTTTCGAATATTTAAAACGTATTTTTATAAAAGCTTATTTTTTATAAAAGTAAACTAAAAAAATCTTTTTTTTATATATTTATTAGCGTTGCGCTTCCGGCTTTTAAGCTAGATTGTCCCCGGCAGCGGCGCCAAAAATACTTGATAGTTAAAGCTAAGGGGTATAAAATACTATTAAATTTTATAAGAAAATACTATTAAATACGATACAATTTTACACAAGATATTTATTTATTTATAGAATGGATATACTTAAACCTTGCTACAACACTTATAGGCAGTATACCTAATCGTACAGTAGTGTAGTTTTTAGTAAGTCCGGTTCGTTCCACAGGGAAAATCTTTAAACAAAGCTTAACGCTATTTTAGTTTAAATTTATAAAAATACAAATATATATATAAGTAATATTATTATTATAAAGGGGGGTTTTTACCGTTTAATGACCGGTTTGTCGATTTTAAAACTTTAGTCGCAGTTAAAACCAAAATTAAAAATAAATGCAAGACTTAATGTAAAGTAAATAACGATAATGAAATTGTGATAAATAAAAGTGCGATAAAATAAACTTGCGATAATTAAAAAGTACGATAATTAAAAGTGCAATTAAATATAATAACAATAAATAAAAGTGCGATAATTAGAGGTGCAATTAAATATAAAATAAAGGAAATTAAATATGAAATAAAAGAATTATGCTTATTTAAATTCCGTAATCATGATGTTTGACGTGTTGATTTTAGTTTTATGCCCATGGGTTAATTGTCCTTTGTCCTGGATTATTTAATATGTCCGTCTGGTTTTTGTCCATAACAGTCCATCAGTCATAAATATAAAGTGCGAGTGTCCTCGTCAAATTATCCTTATACCCGAAGTTAAATATTCCAACTAATTGGGGACTTTAACTGTAACAAGATTTTAATACTTTGTTTAATAATTACACCAGGTTATCGACTGCGTGTAACCCAAGGTTTTAATACTTTGTTAACAATTATGCCAAGTGTCCTTGTACATAATTTCACCCCTGTTTTAATAATTCTAGTGGCTATTAATCCATTCCCGTATCCGGTTAAATGAACGATTATTCATACATATAAATACCCCCCCCCCATCGTGTCCGATTGAGTGTATATGGTTATTTATAGGGACGTCCAATTGTAAATCTTTATATTAAAATTAACAAACTATCATTTAGTTAAACAAATATAAAGCCCATTAATAGCCCATAGTCTAATTTCCACAATTTTCGTTCTTTTGTCCAAACCCCAATTATGGTACAAAGTCCAATTACCCAATTTTAGTAATTAGCCCAACATCATGATTACTTCGTTTTAAATAAGCATAATAATAACTTAGCTACGAGACATTAATGTAAAAAGGTTGAACATAACTTACAATGATTAAAAATATATTGCGTTACGCGGACAGAATTTCGGCTTACACCCTTACAACATTCGCTAACATACCCTTATTATTAGAATTAAAATTAAAATTAAAATTAAAATATATATATATATACATATATATATATATATATATATATATATATATATATATATATATATATATATATATATATATATATATATATATATATATATATTACTTTTACATATAGATAAAGAGAGATTTTATGGATATTAAAACTCGTCGAACTGCGTTGGCTTTTATAGGGAATTGAGTCCAGGGGAACTCCGCGACTCGTGCCCTTTTGCTCTTCAAACTCCACGAGTCGCGGAGTTTGTATTTACAGCTCACCCAGCTTTGGCTCTTTGTTTACCGACGGATTTTTATATTATATAATATATAAATAATTATAAGAATTATTTAAATATTATATTATATTTATGTGCATAGTTGACTTGTAATTTTTAGTCCATTGCGTCGAGCATTGAGAGTTGACTCTGGTCCCGGTTCTGGATTTTCGAACGTCCTTGCATACAATTTAATATCTTGTACTTTGCGTTTTGAATCTTGTACTCTTGTAATTTAGAGATGTTTCTTACAATAATTGGAACCTCTTTGATTGTATTTTGTACTTTTGAGCTTTTAGGTCGTTTGCGTCTTCAATTCGTCGAATCTGTCTTTTGTCTTCACCTTTTATTATTTAAACGAATATCACTTGTAAATAGAACAATTGCAACTAAAAGCTTGTCTTTCTTGAGGAATAATGCTATGAAATATATGTTCGTTTTTAGCATTATCACTTATATTAGTCAACAGAACAACAATCAGTTTCAAGGAAGAGCTCAGTTTAACATAAATTTCAACAATCCGTATAATCCTCAAGGTAATCAGGGTACGAGGTTCCAGCCGGGATCCAGTGGAGGATTTCAACAGCAAGCTCCCGAGTACTTTCAAAAGCCCCAAGCCAGAGAGAAAAAGTCCAATCTTGAAGCTATGATAGAAAAAACTTGTGGTGTCTCAAACTCAGCTTGTTACTACTGTTACTCAAAACAATGAGAAAAATGATCAAATGTTTCGAAATCAACAAGCAGCTATTCAGAATTTAGAGAAATAAATTGGTCAACTTGCTAACAAGAGTAATGAGAGGAAATCGGGGGAGTTACCGAGTAAAACAGATACCAACCCGAAGAATGGGCACGTTAATGCTATTACCACCCGAAGTGGTTTAGCATATGATCCATCGAGGAAGCTCGATGAGTATGATTTGAGGGTTCCGTTAGCTAAGGATAGTGAGATGGTTGTTGTTAATGAACTGAAGGGGGAAAGGAGCCGGAACAGGTGATTGAGAAGGTTGTAAAGGTACTGGAAACCATTGCTGCTAAACCGGTAGTTAAAGAGTATCAACCACCACTCTCATTCCCGAGGAAGCAGAGATTGGAGAAGCTAGAGGAAGAAAATTCCAAGTTCATGGACTTGATTAAAAAAGTTAACATAAATATGCCTTTTATTGATGTGATTGCAGGTATGCCAAAGTATGCCAGGTTTCTTAAAGATTTGCTAACTAACATGAAGAAGCTGGAGAACGTGTCTTCAGTTAGGTTGAATGTCGCATGCTCAGCGGTAGTTGCAAACAAGCTTCCCGAGAAGCTTGAGGATCCTGAGAGTTTCACCATTCCTTGTTTACTTGGTAATTTAGATTGTGTGATGGCGTTGGAGGATTTGAGGGCTAGCATAAATTTAATATCTTATTCTATTTATTTAAAGCTAGACCTCGGGGAGTTAAAACCCACGCGTATGGCTATTCAGCTAGCTGACCGCTCTATTAAATTCCCTCGTGGAATCATAGAGAATATGCTAGTAAAGACTGGGTCGTTGGTTTTCCCGGACGATTTTGTGGTGTTGGACATGGAAGTGGATGAAAGGATTCCACTTATTTTGGGTCGGCTATTTTTGAATACTGCTAGATGTATCATCGATGTTTATGGCCAAAAGTTAACCCTTAGGATAGATGATTTGAGTGCAACATTCTCAATCGACTATGCTTTAAAATACCCTGCGTACACCGATGATACATGTTATTTTCTTAACACTGTGGATGTCCAGTCTGAGTTTTTGTAGGAATTCCCAGAGTTACAGGGTTCAAGTGAATGCTCATTGGTTGAAATTGATGAGGAGTTACAGGTTGAGGAGGTGGATATTTTGACCGCCTTGATGGAAAACGGCTATGAGCCGACTGAGGAGGAGTTCAAGGAACTCGATCGTGATGCTGATTACCGGAGCAAGTCTTCAATTGAAGAACCTCCCGAGTTAGAATTGAAGCCACTTACAGATTATTTGGAATACGCTTATTTGCAGGAGGAATCTAAGTTCCTGGTAATTATTTCTTCTTCTCTTACTGCAGGTCAGAAAACTGAGCTTGTAACCATGCTAAAACCCATAAACCGGCCATTGCGTGGAAAATTCACGACATCAAGGGTATTAGTCCCTCATATTGCACCCACAAAATCCTAATGGAGGATAACTCTAAACCTGTGGTGCAACATCAAAGGAGGTTGAACCCTCACATGAAAGTTGTCGTGAAGAAAGATATCATTAAGCTCCTCGATGCAGGTCTTATTTACCCGAATTCTGACAGTCTGTGGATAAGCCCGGTACGCTGTGTACCTAAGAAAGGTGGTATGACTGTTACCACCAATGATAAAGATGAGTTAATTTCCACTCAGACTGTCACGGGGTGGCATGTTTGTATTGACTACCGAAAGTTGAACGACACCACACGCAAAGACCACTTACCATTACCTTTCATGGACCAAATGCTAGAGAGGTTAGCGTAAAACAGCTATTATTGTTTTCTTGATGGTTTTTCGGGCTATTTCCAAATTCCTATCTCGCCCGAGGACCATGAGAAAACCACTTTCACATGCCCGTATGGCACATTCTCATACCGTCGCATGCCCTTTGGCCTTTGTAACGCTCCGGACACTTTTCAAAGGTGCATGATGGCCATATTCTATGATATTATAGAAGATTGCATGTAGGTGTTCATGAATGACTTTTTGGTCTTCGGTGACACTTTTGATTCATGCTTTCTTAATTTAGAACGGATGTTTGTAAGGTGTGAGAAGTCTAATCTTGTGTTCAACTGGGAAAAGTGCCATTTCATGGTACAAGGGGGCATCGTCCTCGGGCAAAAGATTTCTAAGAATGGTATTGAGGTGGATCCCGCAAAGGTAACTGCTATTAAGAACCTTCCACCTCCCACCGATGTTAAAGGTGTTTGGAGTTTTCTCGGGCACGCTGGTTTTTACCGGCGGTTCCTTAAGGATTTTTCCAAAATCGCTAACCCGATGAACAAACTCCTCTAAAATGACACACCTTGGAACTTCTCCGAAGAGTGCCAAAAGGCATTCGAACTTCTTAAGGAGAAACTCATCAATGCACCTATCATAATTGCTCCGAATTGGTCCCTTCCGTTCGAGCCTATGTGTGATGCCTCCGATTTTGCTGTTGGCTCTGTTTTGTGCCAAAGGGTCGAAAAACACTTCCGACCCATCTATTACGCAAGCAAGACTTTGCAAGGAGCATAGTTGAATTACACTACCACTAAAAAAGAGCTCCTTGCGGTGGTCTTTTCGTTCGATAAGTTTCGGTCCTACTTAGTCTTGTCAAAGACTATTGTTTTTATGGATCATTCTGCTCTAAAGTACCTTTTCTCGAAACTAGATGCCAAACCTCGACTGCTTAGATGGATCTTGCTTTTGCAAGAATTTGATATCGAGGTCCGAGATAAGAAGGGTGCAGAAAATCTTACGGCCGACCACTTGTCTAGACTCGGGAATCCAATTCTCGAAGTCCTTCATGAGTTGAGTACTCATGATGATTTTCCCAATGAGTATCTCATGAAGGTGGACAAGGTGGACGAGCCATGGTATGTGGACATAGCTAATTATCTAGTTGGGGGATTCTTGGAGAAAGGGTGGTCACATCAAAAGAGGAAGAAATTCTTCAGTGACCTTAAACACTATTTCTGGGAAGATCCCTATCTTTTTCGTTGTTGTCCAGATGAAGTCATTTGAAGGTGCATTTCCAATGAGGAATGCACTTGTATTTTGTTGGAGTGCCATCGTGGCCCGACGGGTGGGCATTTTGGTCCCCAAATCACGGGGAAGAAGGTTTATGAGGCCGAATTTTATCGGCCTAGTATTTTTAGGGATGCCCATGCCGTTTGTAACTCATGTGACGCTTGTCAACGGCCTGGACAAATCACCAAACATGACGAAATGCCTCAACAAAGCATCTAAGTATGCGAGGTGTTTGACGTTTCGGGGATTGATTTTATGGGCCCGTTTCCGAAATCCCATAACTATCTATACATACTCGTTGCAATCGATTACGTGTCTAAATGGGCGGAGGCAAAGCCTCTCCCAACTAACGATGCATGAGTTGTAATCACGTTCTTGATGGGGCTTTTTGCCCGTTTTGGTACTCCGAAGGCCCTAATTAGTGATAGGGGCACCCACTTTTGCAATGCGCAAATGGAGAAGGTTTTGAAACGCTATGGAGTTATCCATAAGATTTCTACCTCATGTCACCCGCAAACTAGTAGGCAAGTTGAAAACACAAATCGGTCTCTTAAACAAATTCTTGAAAAGACCGTTGGTTCGAATCCAAAGGAATGGTCCAACAAACTCGATGGTGCATTGTGGGCATTTTGTACGGCTTACAAAACTCCTATTGAGACCACTCCTTTTCGCTTGGTTTATAGCAAAGCATGTCATCTCCCATTGGAGATTGAGTACAAAGCACACTGGGCTCTTAGGACATGCAATCTCGATTATCATGAGGCGGGTCGCCTTAGGTTGAACCAATTGAATGAATTAGATGAGTTGAGGCACGATGCCTATGAGAACTCACTCATCTATAAGGAAAAGATGAAGAGGTGGCATGACAATTGGATCAAAGGTCCGAAAGAATTTAAGGAAGGCGACCGTATCCTTTTTTATAATTCGTGTTTCAAATTGTCACCGGGAAAGCTTAAGTCCCGTTGGTCGGGACCGTTCGTGGTTAGGAAGGTGTACCCATATAGTAAGATCTAATTGTTTGATTTGAATGGTGAAGGTTTTAAAGTGAATGGCCACCGGGTCAAACACTACTTGGATGGTCCCCTTGAAATCGAAGAAGAGGTTAACCTCAACTTCGATCTGAAAGATGCTTAGTTTTGGGGGACGAGTCGAGTGAACGACTCAGAAATAAACTTCGCATTGTTGTAATTTTTATGTATATTTTGTATATTTGCTTGGGAAAACGTGCATGATGATCATTGGGTTGAATGGTTTGGGTGTTACTTGGTTATATCGGCTATAACTTGAGCATTTGAAAAAGATAAAATATATGTTAACACCCAGCATTAGGCGCGTCGTGGGCCCCAAGGGCGCGGCGCGGCATTTAGTGTAATTAGAAAACATTAATTATTGGGGGCCGCGGCGCGACTATTGGGGGCCGCGGCGCGGCTCCACGTTGTTTTTGCTAACAGACATTTTTGAAAAATTGGTATCTGATGGGGAGTAAAGGCACGGCACGCCTATGGGAGGCCGTGACGCGGCCCATCTGCGAGTCAAATTTTTCGGTCAGGTCAAATAAGGACAACACGGGTAAAACCCGACCCATGACGTAAACCCGGCGGGATTTCTAATTATTTAGGGTTGGGTGCAGTTTATAACACACACTTTTTCATTCCTACTCTAATATACTCCCAATTTCTCTCAAAACCCTAACCACTAATCTTCAATCTTTGCTTAAATTAGTTCATCACATCTCTAATCCATGGCTCCTAAGGTCCGATTTTAACTTTCTTGCCTAATTACATGCTTATTTGATGTTAATTTCGGATTAGGTTTAGAATTAGTGTGGGGTTGTTGATTTTGGTCTTATATGCTTAAATTAATCATGGGTCTTTATTGAATGTGATTAGTATGTATGAAATTCATAATCTTTTTGTGATTTTGATACATGTCTTTGATTCTAGGGTTAATAGTTGATTTGAATTCGAATTTGAGATGAGTAATTGGGATAATTTGGTTATGCGTTTTGCTTAAATTGGATTGACTTGAATGATAAGTGTGGGGTGTGTTAATTTGGCCGGATTTTTGATGTCTTAGTTTTAATTTAATGGCATGCTCATGAAATTGATGCTGTATTGAATTTTTGCTAGGCCTTAGTCGATTATGGAATGTTATTATTGCTTTTGGTGTTTGAAATTATTTTTCCAATAATGTTGACTGGCTCGAATGCTTTGCATTTATGTTGAGATTCTAGTTATTAATGCTAAGAGTTGGTTATTTGGAATGATGATTTAGATTTACATTGTTGGTAGTAACATTGTTTAAGTTTGTCATGATTGATATTTCTAATGGACTGTTGACCATGTTTGACCAATGCTTTTAACATAATTTAATGTGATGATTGTTATATCACAATTTTGGGTTTTGGTTTGACATGCGAGTAAGGAGTTCGAGTGAGTTCTCGGTTAACATGCGGACGTATTTGAATATGAAATAACCTCTAATTCTAATAAGCATGTTTTGTTTGTTGGTTGTTTGGTGTTTGTGTTTTCAGAGACAAAGAGCTCAACAACAACGTGAACGAGAGCTGGAGGAGAGGAGAACTAACCCACAAGTGTGGTTGCAAGATCTACAAGAGAGTGGGAATTATGATAATTCTTATGCATGGATTACCGGGCGAACAATTCGCTCGACTTGGTATTTGGATTATTCAGTGCTTAGCAAGGGTCCCACCTCAATGATGAGGGACATTTCGAATATGTTGTTGATAATGAAGCAACCGGGAAATGTGGGTATTGATGCATGGGAACGAGCATTTATGTGTACAGATGTCAAATACGAAGAATTGGTTTTTGAGTTCTACTCGACTTTAGATTACCATCAAAGGAGGGATTGTGAAGCGGATTCATTCTTAACCTTTCGTTTGGGGGGCGATGATCAAGCTATGAGTATACTCAATTTGGCTCGTTCATTGGATTTGTATCCCAATTTAAGTGATAATGAGTTAAAGGCATATTTGCTCACGACTAAGTTTCTCGGAGATAGTACCCATGATGATAATATGTATTGGGAAATGTTGAGTGTGCAGAACAGTTTTGTTTCTAGTACTTCTAAGGGGTCCAATTTGTCGCAAAGGTTGGACCGCATTCTGTTTAAGCTGCTCGCTTGTACTTTTTGCCCGAGGATCAATGGTAATGACAAGGTGACATCTCAAGATTTGTAGATTATGTATCAAATCAAGAATAGAATGCATGTGGATTTGGTCAATTTGATTGGTGCTTACTTTCAAAAACACGCGAATGAGGAACAAGCCATTAAGCCAATTCTTGGGGGACATTATGTGACTAAGATAGCTAGGTTTCTTGGTGTTGAGATTATTCGGTTTACGGCGGTGAGAGAAAAGATGAAAGTTTTTGGTATGCAGTTCTACACCAATGCGAAGTATGTAAAGTAGGATAATAACCGAGTTGGGTTGGAGTATTTTGTGGACCCAGTTCTGGGGGAAGCAAGTGGTAGTGGCGTTAATCAATAAGGTGATGATGGTGGTAATGATGGGAGCCGGTTGCTCCTAATGTTCCTGCGAGTGGTCAGTCTTGGGGTGTGTCTGAAGAGGTTTGGAATAGCTTGGTGTCTCAGGTTTATGATGTTTAGATCAGTGTGTCGAGCAACTTTAATGCATTCCAGGAAGATCAGCGATCAGATAATGATCGTATGTGGGGGAGCCAACAACGGGTTGAGGCGAGCACGCTACGACAAGAGGATATGATGACGGAATCCCTGCATGATCAGCAGTGGATGGCGTATGGTAATGACTGGCAGCGTCATAATGCACGTATTTATTATAATTATCCTAATGATTATATGAGTACGCCACATGTAGAGCCAGTTTACTACCGTGATCCAATCAGGACACGAGTTCCCGCACCAACCTACGGCCCGCATGCAGCTATGGAGGAGACGAGGAGGCAGTTCTATTAGCGATATCCGCAAGGCCAATGGCCTTTTGTTGATTTCTATTGAGGAGGGCCTGCGTGCCCGATGATCATGATGTACTGTTTGTTTGAACTATTTCCTTTATTTGGTTTTGTACTAGATATTTATTTGCTTGGATTATGTACTGTAAACTTATTTGGGATAAGGCGTTTCGGTTACCGGGTGGTGCCACCTTATCCCGTTTATGTAGTTCTTTTGTTTTTATTTTTAATAGGTTGGTTGGTGAAACGAATTTTCAAGTCTGGCATTAAGTTCAGCAAAACTGCATGATTGATGATATTGGTGTGATGATCGGGAATGGACGATGATCTTATGCTGGCAGTCAGTTCAGCACCATCTGTCACTGGCATTCCGCGATCAATGGTTAAACTCGATAAGTTTTTATATTTTCTTTTTCACATTACCCTTTCGATTTTAATCTATTTTTGATCTCAAGTGATGGGGACATTACTTGATCTCAAGTGTGGGGTGGGGGATATAAAATCTCTCGGGTTGGTTATTAATTGAATCATCATCATATTAGTTTTGATCTAAAAATTCTTGACGTGTCACGGGTTTTGGTCGTAAAAAAAATTGAAAAATTTAGGGAAAAACTAGAAAAAAAAATAGAAAAGTTAGTTTAAAACGAAAGAAAAAAAAGGAGAAAAATAGTTGAAAATTCGACCAAAACCCATTTGCTATACAAATTGGTGAGTTGTTACCTACGAATTGACGGGTAAAAAAATGTACAAAATGTCATTTCCTGTGTTCTTTCCGCCCTAGGCTGAAACCGGGTCTAGTTGGCTCGAAAATTACACTTGCTCCGTGTCGTTTCCCTAAAACCAAGGGGAACTGTGGGTGGCACTTTCCAATACCTTAGGATGTATCGTTTCCATCCTATTAAGGAAGTAAAGTCTTCTGAGTGTTCGTTCTACTTGGTATAGCAGACTTCCTAAACTATACCATTTCATACTAATATCATTTCACGATATAAAGGTACTGTGGGAAGAGGAAGTCTTGAACTTCCAAACACGTTCATTACCATTGAATGTGAAATCCTACGAATTCTTCAAGAATTAAATCGTAGGTCACCTGTACCAAAACGGGTGTCAACCTTAAGAGCGGTGATTGGATCGCATGGTCGAACACGAGCTATGCGCTAGATCGAAAATTTTTACAGGGCGATCCTTATTGTTTCTCCTAACAAGGACAATGTTGCGACCGATCACCTTTTATGACCATAGGATGTATCTATTCCATCCTTAAGGGAGTCAAGTCTCCCGACCGACACACTTGATGACTTTTGTCATAAGTTGTAGTCCAGACCAGCTATAGGTTGATGAACAGTCTTGAAAAGTCTTCTCTATCATCGGCTAGAAATCCACTACGCCTCAGCATCAAACAAGGAGCTAGTGGTCAGACTTATCTCAATGAGGGAGATCTATCTTGTAAAATAGGGGGAACCATGTATACACAAAATGTTAGTGATTTATCAGATCCCTGGAAGGATAATCTCCTTAAAGATTAATCAGCTTTTAAGACTGATGAACCTCAATCTTTATGATTGACTTAACGGATTAGATGATCCCCTCATGATTATCGATGATATCAGGACATAATGTGTATCCTCCTAAGCACATTATATTCTTACCGACATCTCGCGATGTTAGGTACTGTGGGAGGCATTGGCTTGACCAATCGTGGGGTAGCCCGTATGGTTCGTTTGGCTTATATGGTTCGAGGGCTCTATCTTCTCGGTTCATGACTTTCGCTTGTATTCCCGGTTCGTATTGAAGATTTATCATTAAGGTTCAAGATTTGTTTACCTCATTACTATGTTATTTACTTTTGAAGACATCTTTGTGCTTTTGATTAATTCGGTAATGGAGGTGTGGGAATTTAATTTGGGGGATTACAAGTGGAAGTCATATGTAGTTACTTCCTCCAAGTTCGTACCCGCACTAGTGTTCGTTTGTTGATTTGGTTCATTTTGGCTTAACATTTATCATTGAAGACTATTTTTCGAGTCATGTTGCTTGAGGACAAGCAAGACTCTAGTGTGGGGTGGTTTGATATCGCGCATTTCATCTATTATTTCTCTCGCAATATCGATCATTATTTGGTCCGTTTGGATACAAATTGGAGTGTTTTGATTGATTTTGTGAAAATTCGAGTTTGAGAACTGAGAAGCGTTGAGTTGCACAGTTTTAAGACTTTTGAGATACAATTTTCATCGTGTTATCATAAGTACCAGTTTTGGTTAAGTACATAAGTCGGATCGAGTTTTAAGCATATTATATGTAAAATTTGAGTTAGAATCCGGAATGGTAGAGAGTCGCGGCGTGGGCCTTCATGGCTGCGGCGCGGGTTTTAGTGTAACTTGTTAATAGTCGTTTTGCAAGAAAAAGGAATCAGCTACAGCAAGAAGCAGTGGCGCGGGCCTATATGGCCGCAGCGCGGGGTACGTCGGCCAGCACCTTTTTTGGAAACTCTATTTAAGGCCCGAATTTTTACCCTAATATTCATTCTTCCATCCAGACGAATTCCATTAGCTTTTGGGCGAATTTTGGTGATTTTTTGGGGAATCCCAACATCATTCAATCAACTCAATCATTCCGAAAACGCGTCTCGATCCGTTCATCATTCAAGAACACAACTTTCATTAGGTTTAATTCTTATCAACATAATGAATACTCTTAATTGTTTATTTGTGATTTTGTTTTCAGCCATGATTGTTGTTTAAACTTATAATACTTGTCTAGATTAATAACCGAGGATTTGGATGTTATGATTTATGATTTATGAATTATTGCATGTTTATTTCAATAGTTTGAATAAAAGATCGATTCTTATTGATGTTTAACTTTATGAACTTGATTGATTAGTGTATTTGTTTGATAAAGAGAACTCTTGTTGATTTAATACACTAGTTTACAATTGATTTGTCTTAATCGATTGTTTGCTGTAAGACCCTAATATTTATTGTACATAGAGTATTATTGGTGTACATCAAGTGTGTGAAGTGTGGAACAATTTGTAAACTGGCAGGCTGTTCTGACCTTTGTGCACGCCACGCAAGGTCAAGGGTGTGCGCCGCGCACCCCACCTGGGACAGTTTTTCTGTTTTGTTTTAATTAGAGTTTAATGAGGGGCTTTTTGGTCTTTTTACTTGAGGACGGATCTGAGAGCTTATCAGCTAGTTTGGATCCAATTTTGGATCACATTTCACATCCACAAACACTCTCAACTATCTTAGAGAGAGAGGGAGAGTTCTAGAGAAAGAAGTGGGGTTTTGGAGAAGAAGAAGCTTGAATTGATCAAAAGCTCGAGTATTAAAGTTGTTCACCTCGTTCCTAGCTAGGTTTTGGTTGTTGTGGTAAGTTCTAACTAGAAATTTCAATGTTTGATTTGATATTCAAACTTAGGGTTTGAACTTGAATTGTAGAGAAGCCCATTTAAACTCTTGAAGTGAGTTCATTGATGCTAGTAATCGGGTTTATTGTTGTTGTTGTTGTTGGTGGGTTTTGGGTTGGAAACCGACTTGGCCATGATTTAGGACTTGGAATTGGGTTTAATCACTAGGTTTGGTGATTATGGAAGTGTTGGAACCCATTTTAGTGTATTTGAAAGACTAATTTTTGAATTGAGTCAAAATTAGGGTTTATAGGTGATATTGAGAATGATAAGTGTTTAACACTTGTGTATGGGTTTAATTGGCGTATTAGGACCATTTTCACTTGTGATAGTGATAATTGGTTAGTTTGGGTGCGTTTTGTGCTTGGAGGTGCAATTGGTCGAAATTGCACTAAGTGTCGTTTTGAGTTGGTTTGTAAATCCACTCTAAGTGTGTTACTTGTATTGTGATATTGGAATAGATACATTCCATCGACGAGTTGCGGATTATTCGGTAGCATTCATTAAGACGACAAGGTGAGTGTTAATATCCTATGTGCATATGTATGTGTAGGATGGGTGCGGGTCGGGTGAAGTGATTCTCGGTTATAGAGCTCACTTCACATATAGATGGATTTGATGGACTTGTGTAATAGGTCCAATTGGCACGGTTGTGCGTTTTGGTTGACCACCTTTGGCCAGGTGCACACTTTGTGTGTACGTTATCACATATGCTTGTGATGTGGATTATACAACCTCAATGGTGAAGGGTTGGTATTGAGTTGTGATTGGAGAAGTGGATCACGTGTGGATGCGGATTCACGATGACTCGTGTAGTTCGGTCATCTTATTGAGGTAGTGATCTCGTATGGTTGCGGATTCACTAAGGCTCGTGTAGTTCGGCCAACCTCGATGTTGTTGTGGTAATGAAGATAGTAGTCTCGTGTGGATGCGGATTTACTATGGCTCGTGTAGTTCGGCCAATCTTCATTGTGGTAATTGGCTTTTGGTTTTGGGTTAAGGGGTTAACCTTGGGCGTTGTACACTTTATTGTTATATATCGTTGTATCATTGTGATGTAGCTAACCCTCTGGGTGCAGCTTGTTGGAGTGGTTCATATCATCGTTGGTGAACTTACTTGTTGATTATTAGCTTGTTATATAGCGGTTGAACGGTATGCTTAGTTTGCCTTATACGTGGATGCTCCGGTATGTGTTATTTGATTATTTGCGTGGCGTGTCCATTTTATGCATATATATGTATGTAGTATATTCTCACTCACTAAGCGTTAGCTTACCCTCTCGTTGTTTACATTTTTTATAGATTTGCATGGAGGCGGTGGCTTGGGTAAGCATGGGAACTAGTGGACTCGCGTAGTTTGCTTTAGAAGAATCGCTTTTGGATTTGATTAGGATTGGGTGGCGTATCCCCAATCGCCATGCTCGGCTTTTATGTTGTGTTAAAAACATGTAGTCGAAAATTGTATTTTGTACTTAATTTGTAAAACGGGCCGATGTGGGCCCAGCGTCGTAAAACTTGTTTTATTATAAAAACGTGTGAGTTTTACCTATTATAATGTGTTGCGAAAACCGTTTAGTCTAAAAGCGTCGGGAAGCGATAGATCTTTAATGCAAAAACGTAAAATCCGGACAGAAGCTGAATAGCCTTGTGCGCGCCGCGCACAAGGAGGGTTGCGCGCTGCGCACCCTATCTGTATAAAAAAAATTATTTCGCGGTTTTGGTTGGACAACGGGTTGGGTTGTTACAAGTGGTATCAGAGCACGGTCTAAGGGATTTAGGTGACTTGAGATAGGTGCCTAGACTTATACTTTTGTGTATGTGCTTATTTGTTACGGGACTTGTAGGTGTACGGGTCGGAATGGGAACTTGGTTAGTGCCTTAGCGTGTAGGTGGACTAACTTGGATTTTGGCTTGTGTTGTGATATAATTCTTACGTATGTTATATCGCATAGAATTTTTATTGTGTTGGTTTATATCATCGAGCAAGGCGGTCGTTGTACTAACAAGTTAATACAGCGTGTGTGCGTAATAAGGACTTGCAAACCTTATTACGGGTGCAAATCGTGTCTAACAAGTGATATACGACGAGTGTTAAGCAAGATGGGGCGGTGTTGTGCGTATGGATTCATTCGTTCGTGGACTAATCATTTTGCATTCTTTAGAATGACGACGCGAAACGAGATCGAGACGAATGACGTTGAGTTTAAAGCTAGAGTTGCGGCCGCCGTTGCGGAGCAAATGGGTACATTTCGAGAAGAAATGGATAGGAAGTATTCCGAACTTCAAAGTAGTGGTGAAATGGAGCGTTGTCTTAAGAGCTTCATGAGCACTAAACCCCCGATGTATGATGGAAAACTGGATCCTTTAGTTAGCACAACATGGGTCTCGGATGTTGAAGGGTGTTTTTGCACTATTGAATGCCCTCCCGAGAAAAAGACGAGACTCACTACTAGTTTTTTGCGGGGTAGGGCGAAGGATTGGTTGGATGGTAAGATTGATCTTGTCGGTGGTGAACCGTTTATGGCGTTATCATGGGATGATTTTAAGAAGGAATTCTACGAGGAATTCCGAACTTCAGCCGATTTGTCAGAATTGCGTAATGAGTTGCGAAATTTGCAACGGGGTTCTATGGATTTGAATACTCTCAAGACGACCTTTATGGCGAAGGCTCATTTTTGCCCGGAGTATATGGGGAATGATCATTTGTTGATGGAAGATTTCTATCAGACTTTGAATGATGACTTGAAGAATAAAATTAGCCGGGGTTACGCGAAGTCGTTTGCAGAGTTATTCGCGGTGGCTAGGGGTTTCGAGTCGTATTCGCGATCAAAGATTGGTGAACCTTCAAGTGAGAGAAGTGTTGTTTCGTATGGCGCTCCAAGTAAGAGAGCTAGGGGTGCAAGTGTGAGCACGGGTGGTATACGGACGAGTATATCGGATTCTAGTGCGTCTAGGTGTTACAATTATGGCGTGAGGGGTCACAAGTCTTGGGAATGTTCGGTGCCAAAGGGTGATGGCACGGTGTGCTTCAATTGCCAAGAAGAAGGACATCGTAAGTCAGAGTGTCCCGAGTTAGCGGGGACGGGTGCGGCAAGGAGACGTTAAGGTACGTTTCATTTTAATAAATATGTCCTTTGATTATTTATTATGTGCCGATTGAGTTCGGGTGTGTTAAATGCCGTGTGTTGTGCATAGTATTGTTATGGGTGACGTTCCTAATGGAATTAACCTACGGTGACGTTTTGATTGATGGGCGAAGGGCGTAAGACTTGGTGCAATCAAGCATTCCTTAGTGTTGGGAAATGTTTCTACCAAGCCTCGGGAATGGGCTTTGGTGTTATGTTGTTAAGAGCGTGTTCGCTTTTGTGTTTGGGGTGGTGAACCATGAGGTTCATCGGGCGGATAAAACCCTAAAGATCGAGTGTTTGATCTCGATGTGTATGTTGGTAATGGAGTCTACGTGACGCGATGTTAGGTGCCTCTTTCATACCTACTAGCATGGTATTCGACTCCGATGGTGTTGCGGTTACATTGTACTTAGGGTACCGGAGAGAAACCCTTAGGTACATGAGTGACTAGGTGGACATGTGACAAGCTATGGCAATCGGAGGATTCTAATAATAAAGTTTGTGTAATTTGTGGTGAACTCTTCGCTCGAAGTGTTTAAGGATAGGTTAAAATCCTTTGTATGCTCATGGATAGGGCAAGGTATTGTGAAGTGTATATCATGGGATATCTTATCTCGATGATGTGGTTATGGAACGGAGCTCTAAGTGGGGGAGTTGTACTCTCGCACAAAGGTGTTCTAGTGTATTGATATTGGACGATGCTCATATGGATTCGGAGCTAGCATTGAGATGTACGTTGGTCGATTGTGGTAAAAGTACGATTTGAAATAAATTGTACTTATGTTTTTGGATATAAATTATCACCGAGGTGGTAATGTGATGAATCTCATTTAGAGATAATGGACGTGTTTGACGAGCAAGTGAGATCCCTCGATTAAGGGATGTGCGTGTCGGATTCTCTTCTAGGGAATTATTGTTTTGTGCCTATGTGCGGTATGGGCGGTTCTTGCTCGATTGTGTTGGCGTTGTGTACGCATACGTATAATGCGCGTACGTGTATGATGGATTTTACTTGGGTGGGTTAGTCGCTGTGTTAAGACACCACCTGGTGGTTAGTGTTACGCGGTGTTAAGTACACTAATTGATATTTGTTTGTGGTGGATGGTTAGTGTAATCCGTTAGGATTCACTATGGTGTAGCAATGCGCAATGTTACACTACTCGTTGTGATCGAGGCCAAAAGAGCGTGTGTTGATGGTTAGTGTAATCCTTTAGGATTCACTATGGTGTAGCAGTGCGCGATGTTACACTACTCATCGTATGAGGCCAAAAGAGCGTGGGTGATTGGTGGGTTATGGCCGTGATTCGGTCTGCTAACTTCATCATGGGAGTAGTGTTATATCGGTATGGTATAACGTTATCAGAAAATGCGAGTACCGATGGGGAATGGGAGTACCATTCATGTGTTGAGATTTGGTAAGTGGATCACGTGTGGATGCGAATTCACGGTGACGCATGTAGTTCGGTCATCTTATTGTGGAAGTGAGTCTCGTGTAGTTCGGATTCACAATGACACGTGTGGATGCGGTCATTATATTGAGGAAGTGAGTCTCGTGTAGTTCGGATTCACAATGACACGTGTGGATGCGGTCATTCTTTTGGGATAGTGATTCTTGTGTAGTTCGGATTCACTGGGGCGCGTGTAGTTCGGCCAATCCTGATTGTTGTGCGGTGGAGGTAGTGAGTCGCGTGTGGTGCGGATTCACTAAGGCGGGTGTATTTTTCGGCCAGCCTTCATGTAGTTGTGTTGTGAACTATTGGTTGTTTATACACCAATGGTGGGGTCGTGAGGACCATGTTGTGTGATTAGTGATACGATAGCCGTGTTTCGCTCACATGTTGTTGCGGGTGTGACAATAGTTGATTTTGTACACCTTGGGATTTACATTGCATTGTCGTTTGGGGTGCTAGCGGATTTAGTGGTTTGCTTACGACTTTATGATAGTTGCGTATTGGTCGTGTTGCGCACTACAAGTGATGTTTAGTGTTAAGTGTTATCCGTAAGGATTCGTGTTGATTCGGTCTCCATCGTTCGGGTTGTTGACCTTAGGTTGAGACTTGGTTACTTTTAGCATTGTCCTTGGTAAGGGTACGCTAAGGGATTGATATCTCGGTAAGAGATTGGTTGAGTTTTTCCCGATGTGAGGGATTGGGCAAGTTTTAGTGCTCGGATTTGCGGATTTGATAAATCGCGGATGACGATTTAGTGTTAAAGCCGATTCATTGAGAAGAATTGCCTAGAGAAGTTGGAAGGAATCATGATGGTTCCGCGTATGTCAAGCGATCTTGGTAGTTTTTGAATGTTGTGTGCATTGCATGTCTCGAAATGCGTGCACGTGTGTAATTGGTAAATGGATTAATCTTCGGGTTTATGATAATTGTGGTAGAAGTCGGTTTGGAATGTATATTCGAGGACCATTGACTGTGGGTCCGTTTGGTTACGTGACGAGGATCACGAGTGAAAGGACCCGTTTATATACATTATAAACGATTCACAATAGTTGATTACATCGCGAGGTATTTGACCTCTATATGATACATTTTACAAACATTGCATTCGTTTTTAAAAGATAAACTTTCTTTACAATGAAAGTTGATGGCATGCACACCATTTCATAATACATCCAACTATAATTAACATAATAATAATCTTGATGAACTCAATGACTCGAATGCAACGTCTTTCAAAATATGTCATGAATGACTCCAAGTAATATCCTTAAAATGAGCTAATGCACAGCGGAAGATTTCTTTAATACCTGAGAATAAACATGCTTTAAAGTGTCAACCAAAAGGTTGGTGAGTTCATAGGTTTATCATAATAATCATTTCAACATATTAATAGACCACAAGATTTCCGTTTATAAATATACGTACACTTGCAAGTGTATAAAAGTATTCTATAAGTTGTAGGCACCCGGTAACAAGCCTTAACGTTCATGTTTTACCCTCTGAAGTACACCAGATCAGGTGTGTTTAAAATAACCTCAAAGTACTAAAGCATCACATAGTCAGGATGGGGTTTGTCAGGCCCAATAGATCTATCTTTAGGATTCGCGCCTACCGTACATAGACAAGTAGTTTAATGTTACCAAGCTAAGGGTATATTTCTGGTTTAAACCCACGTAGAATTAGTTTTAGTACTTGTGCCTATTTCGTAAAACATTTATAAAAACAGCGCATGTATTCTCAGTCCCAAAAATATATATAAAAGGGAGCAAATGAAACTCACCATACTGTATTTCGTAGTAAAAATACATATAATGTCATTTAACAAGTGCAAGGTTGGCCTCGGATTCACGAACCTATATTAATTATAAATATTTTTATGTTGGTCAATATTTGTCTAACAATTTTTGATCAAGTCATAGTGTACCACAATCCTAATGCTCGAGACTAATATGCAAAAGTCAACAAAAGTCAACTTGACCCAAAATGACTTCTAAAATTTATACGTGTTTATTATATAACTTAACTATAGTCGTTTTATATATTTAAATATATTTATTAGATTTTATAATAATAAAAGTCATTTATTAATAAAAATTTATATTAACGTTTATATATGATAAAATATACTTTTATATATCTTAAGTAGTAAAATTTATAAAGTTCACTTAATATCGTAAAACTATAGTGGTAAGTATTATTAATGTAATTATATTACGCGTGGTGAAAAATATCTTTGTATCCCCTATTTATTTGATAAAATAATATTGATCATAATAATAATAAGTAAAAGTTGTATTATTTTGTAATAATAATTATTATTATTCTATAAAAAATAACAATATTTATATTTACTAAAAATGTTATTATGATAAAATGATAATACTAACATAATAGTAATAATGATATTTTATAATAACAATGATATTTCTATTAAAATAATAACGACGATAGTAATAATAATCATTTTAACAATAATACTAAAATTCAGTTGACTACAACTTCTAATCCGTTCATCGAAACCATTCGATATCTAAATGAAAAGTTCTTAATTTTTCGCTAGCTTTCCAATGACATGCATATCATATACCCTATCTCAGTAGCATATGTATCTAATTCAGGATTTAACAAACCTATCTAAGGACAATATCGAATGTACAAGCATGCATAATCCTATATACTCGAGCACTAGTCAGGGATACACTATTGATATATAAAAGTTAAGTTATGAGTGCTCACGTATCAATTGATATATATGTAAATCGATTGAGAGAGTTTAGAGAAATATATTTTCAAGTTTCTATGAAATAATGAAACCTATTGAATTCTATTTATAATAGATTTTTTTAATTATTAAAATGAATTATTAAAGTATGAATTATTAAAGTGAATTATTAAAGTATTAAAGTATGAATTATTAAAGTGAATTATTAAAGTATAAATTATTAAAGTGAATTATTAAAGTATGAATTATTAAAGTGAATTATTAAAGTATGAATTATTAAAGTGAATTATTAAAGTTAAAGTAAAGTTAAAGTAAAGTAAAAGTAAAGTAAATGTAAAGTTAAAGTATAGTAAAAGTATAAAAACTATGTATGTATAATAAGCGTATAAATATATATAATATTAATTTAAATCGTTATATATATTTAATAAAATAAAATATAAATATCGTTATATTTATTATACTGGTTAAGTAATGAGTTGTCAAAAGTGATTCTAGATATTTATAAAAGTTATATACGTTTTAATAATAAAGTTCTTTTTAAACTGAAAACGTTTTTGTACGTTTGAAAATAGATTAATAGAATATTATGGAAACCAATTCTCCACTAGCTTTTGTCTAACTTTCGTAAATGACACTTTTTATTTTTATTTATAAATAGCTTTATAAATTATTCCGAATATCGTTAAGAGGAATAAATTTTCTCAAATCATAGTGGACCTCTCAACAGAGACTTGTAATCATAATTCAATGTTTCTGATAATTCAATCATTTAATATATATTTTTTAATTTCATCGATAATCATATTGAAACAAATACGTTCATATAAAGCATTATACGTTTAAATACTTTGTTGACATTTTCAATTTATAACATATACACATATACATACATATTCATATATGTTCATTTAATGGTTGGTGAATCATTGGAATTTGGTCGAGGTTTAAATGAATGTATAAACATAGTTTAAAATCCTTGAGATTTAACTTAACAAACATTGCTTATCGTGTCAGAATAATATAAAGATAAAGTTTAAATTTAGTCGGAAATTTCTGGGTCGTCACAGTACCTACCCGTTAAAGAAATTTCGTCCCCGAAATTTGATAGAGGTCGTTATGGCTAACAATGAGAATGTTATTATGACGATTATGAAGTTTTATCATGTCTAAGAAGTATGGATAAAATAATTCGATTAATCGAAGCGTATGAGGGAAGTTATCTTAAATGAAGGAAATAAGATTATAGTGATTCGTCATATCTTTTGACGTCATCACAATTGATCTCCGAATTTAAAGAAAATCTTTGTAATCTATGTTGGATTTGATGCTTCGGTGATTAAGGAGATTATGATTCTCTTCGAATTAATACGATAATCCATCTTGATTTCTCTGTCGGGTATTTCACTATAAATCCACCTCCTTCATTTTCTTACAACTCACACCTTCTATTCTTTCTCCCTCAACTCATATTTTAAAGTATTTGTCAATATGCATCATTCAGTACTGATTCTCGATATACTCCTCACTTTCATATTTGTCGTTCTTCTTTTTCATCTGCCTCCGGAAGAATCTATTTACTTCTACTATACTCTCGGTTTTATAGTGTTTTTAGTTCTTTCGTGTCTTTATATTGCTATATGCATCGATATATACGGTTTATAATTTTTGGGTGGTTGTTGGGTTTTATATCTTCCCTTATATTTCAAAGCCCCTGCTTTTGTCTTCTATAATCATTGACATCCACAGTTAATGCTCCCTTCTATTTGCTGCGCTTTATACTCCAATTTCTAATTTGGAGTTTTGTCCTTTCGTTTCTTCTTCTTGCGATTAAGCAACGTTTGTAATGGTCCAGTATTCGCAGATATGAATTTCAGAATGAACATAGTTAATGTTCTAAGAAGGAAATGGTAATGGCACGATCTTGATTTGTTAATTTACCAGAATACCCTGAAAAGACCGAATCATCAAGAAAATATATTCTTGATATTTTTAGAGATTAAATAGAATACAAGAGTCGTGTAACATGGAACATGATGACGGCATGGTCTGTGAATCATCATGTCCCATTAGAAACTCAGTATGACTTACTGTAATATAATCACGTTGATCAAGTGTCATTATATTATACTAACTCATGCTTCAGTTCCCAACACTACTTCAAAACATTCATAATTTAAACTCGAAAGTTTATAGAATATAGAAACTAATAGTTTCTTATATGATGTAACACTGATAGCGCAAAGAGATAAATGACTTCAGATAAGATTAGTTGTGAAAATATATTCAGAAATATCGCGGATATTTATAATGAAAGATATGATAATATCTTAGAATATCTAATATTGATGGATGATGATGAAGATTTGTCTGTAAAGGTTTAGAATAAAGAGTAAGGTATTCGTTAATGACTTTAGCAGGCACTGAATCATTTGGATTCTTTGAAGGTAGATTTAGTCTTTTTGATTTGTCCACAGCCTCCTTCATAGTCTGTTCAATCCGTTTTCCAGTTTCAAACCTTCTCTTTTTCTCAGCTTTACCACCTTACTATTCTTTGTCACAAACTTTTTACTGTTAAGATCGTTTACAGTTTTTGATGCTTCGTCAGCATTTCAAGAACTAGTTTGCAGTTTAAAGTATTTTTCAGAACTTCACATTCAAAGTATGTAAGTCCAGGAGATAGACGTTTTACGTACACAAATAACTGTTGGCGTAGACATGCTGTGAGATTTCAAAATACTGGTTACTGTTTTCCGATGATTCGTATGACAATTCTCGTTACATGATGCGAATGAGTAAATGATGTGATTTCAATAAATATAATGATTTTTCGAAAAGTCAAAGATAATTGAAGTTGTTGGTAAGTTTATTGCTAAGGTGGTGAGATATGAAAGGTCCCCAGTAACGATGACGAAAGGGAAACGTATCTATCGAGGTTACAATAAGACTAGTCCGACTGAAAAGTCGAAGTTGACTTGCTGGAGCTGTGACAAAACTGTCTACTTTGAAAAGGAATTGAAAAGTCATTATAGCTAATAAATGCCAAAGGGTATGACAGGGATACGCGTCGAACTATGACTTTGGCTTCGAGAGCTTTTTAGGTACATAAATGTGGGTAATATGTAGTTGGATCATCATCTCGATTGTTCATTGTTTGAAGTGTCTTCGAAAACTTCGGAGAGTTTGAACACAGTTTGTAATCGTTAATATACATGTGATGTTCTAAGACAGTTTTGAAGTCAAAGTATAGCTTTGAAAGATGTAGGAATCTAAGAGTGATGTCTTCTGTTAAATCATGACTTGGATTTTGATTTGTCAAAATCAGAATGCGTAATCAAATTTGGGTGAGAATGGTTGTTTTAATTTCTATACAAGAATGTATATTGTTGTGAGATTTTGGAAGTATAGTTGATGATTTGCTTAATCAGATTCGAAAAATGTAACATATTAATTGTGAATTTATATATCTCTCGGGTATTACCTACCCGTTAAAAAAAATTTCACAATTAATATTTTGTACAACAGAATTTTATTACAGTCTTTATGAAAATTTATATGTGCATATTTTCTTCAGATGTAACATAGATTTAATGAGTTAATATTAAATTAAACTCATTTGATTTACGGTTGAAACTAGAACTGAATAATCCCTAAAGACTTTAGAAATTACATAACTTTTACGGAGTATTTATTCAATAAAATTGAAATTATGAATTAATACTTCGTTATTTGTTGGTGTTTTTGGAATTCTTGTGAATTTCGCAAGGTACGAATAATGTTATTTGAAAAGTTTCGAGTACATCGACGATAAAAGTGAAAAATCAAACTTATATTTGAATAATTCATTTGATTTATTATGAATTGGGATTTATTGAATTGAGGCAGAGATTGTAGTTAATGATGGTTAAGTTGTGGACGAAGGACGTACATTATTGCATATTAGTAACATGAATTAACCGAGTAGTTAAGATTCACACATAATAGCTTAGTACGGAAATATTTATTATGGTCTAAAAATTTATATATATAAGATATACATATAAATCCTTCAGTGGAAATGAGTTAATACTTCATAACTCATTGATATGACATACATGTTGTTGATTTATAATGATGTTCACAGTGATTTTTGAACTAACGGAGTTTGTGATGTTATAGGTGCTGCTGATTCTGACAACGCTGATGGCACTGACTGTATTGGTGATGTTCATGGTACTGTTGATGCTGTTGGTAAATCAAGTCTAGCTTGTAAAACACACATCATTCTTATCAGGGTTTCTACTCTTCCTTCTATCATTTGGGCTCACTCATCTAATTTATGGTTAGGGCTAGAATAGATAATCTCTAAGACTTTAGAGACTACATAATCGTCGCAAAATATTTCTCCAATGAAGTTATGAATCAATACTTCATCGTTTGTTGTTGTTGGTATTCCTTGGTATCTATAGAGTGTATGTCATTGGTACTCGTGGGATATAGGTTGTGATGTTGAAGTGTGGGATGCGGATGTTACTGTTGGTGGTGGTGATGGTACTGTTGGTGTTGCTAATGGTGGTACTGGTTATGCTGCTGGTGCTGCTGTTGGTGTTTGTAACCCTTGCACCATATTCTCTAAAGTCACTACTCGAGCGCGAAGCTCGTTGACTTCTTCTATTACACCGGGGTGATTGTCGGTTTGGACGAGCGGATAAATAAAATCTAGAATTTGATGTAGTATATAATCGTGACGAGATATTCTGTAAATGAGAGAGAAAATGGTGTTTCGGACCGGTTCGCCGGTAAGTGCTTCAGGTTTATCGACAAGAGGGCAATGTGGTGGATGGAAGGGATCACCTTCTTCTTGTCTCCAATTATTGAGGAGGCTACGAACCTATCCCCAATTCATCCAGAATAGATGATGGCTAATTGGTTGATCCATTCCGGTCACACTGCTTTCGGAGCTTGAGTGGGATTCCATATCGGAATTCGAGGGACTTGAAATAATGACGAATTTCATTTCGTTCGATTGAATAAAGGATTTTTCGATATGAAATGATTTTTCGGCTATCGGGTGGTATTCTAATTACATAGAATATCTATATATATATATAGCGCAAAAGATTTCGTAGATTACGGAGGAATTTACGGGATATGTCAGGCAAAGTTTACAGTAACAGATACGCTAAGATATGGATTTTGTCTATACACTATTCATGTAATCAATGCAGTAAGACGTGTCTAGACTAAGAATGATAAGCAGGCAATTTCTGACAAAAATGATAAGCAAAACTTTTGACATGCAGACACGGTCGAAGTCCAGGCTCACTAATGCATCCTAACGACTATCAGTTAGACATACTAATGCAGACCTGGTTTGCTAAGACCACCGCTCTGATACCAACTGAAAGGACCCGTTCATATACATTATAAACGATTCACAATAGTTGATTACATCGCGAGGTATTTGACCTCTATATGATACATTTTACAAACATTGCATTCGTTTTTAAAAGATAAACTTTCTTTACAATGAAAGTTGATGGCATGCACACCATTTTATAATACATCCAACTATAATTGACATAATAATAATCTTGATGAACTCAATGACTCGAATGCAACGTCTTTCAAAATATGCCATGAATGACTCCAAGTAATATCCTTAAAATGAGTTAATGCACAGCGGAAGATTTCTTTAATACCTGAGAATAAACATGCTTTAAAGTGTCAACCAAAAGGTTGGTGAGTTCATAGGTTTATCATAACAATCATTTCAACATATTAATAGACCACAAGATTTCCGTTTATAAATATATGTACACTTGCAAGTGTATAAAAGTATTCTATAAGTTGTAGGCACCCGGTAACAAGCCTTAACGTTCATGTTTTACCCTCTGAAGTACATCAGAACAGGTGTGTTTAAAATAACCTCGAAGTACTAAAGCATCCCATAGTCAGGATGGGGTTTGTCAGGCCCAATAGATCTATCTTTAGGATTCGCGCCTACCGTACATAGACAAGTAGTTTAATGTTACCAAGCTAAGGGTATATTTCTGGTTTAAACCCACGTAGAATTAGTTTTAGTACTTGTGCCTATTTCGTAAAACATTTATAAAAACAGCGCATGTATTCTTAGTCCCAAAAATATATATAAAAGGGAGCAAATGAAACTCACCATACTGTATTTCGTAGTAAAAATACATATAACGTCATTTAACAAGTGCAAGGTTGGCCTCGGATTCACGAACCTATATTAATTATATAGATTTTTATGTTGGTCAATATTTGTCTAACAATTTTTGATCAAGTCATAGTGTACCACAATCCTAATGCTCGAGACTAATATGCAAAAGTCAACAAAAGTCAACTTAACCCAAAATGACTTCTAAAATTTATACGTGTTTATTATATAACTTAACTATAGTCGTTTTATATATTTAAATATATTTATTAGATTTTATAATAATAAAAGTCATTTATTAATAAAAATTTACATTAACGTTTATATATGATAAAATATACTTTTATATATTTTAAGTAGTAAAATTTATAAAGTTCACTTAATATCGTAAAACTATAGTGGTAAGTATTATTAATGTAATTATATTACGCGTGGTGAAAAATATCTTTGTATCCCCTATTTATTTGATAAAATAATATTGATCATAATAATAATAAGTAAAAGTTGTATTATTTTGTAATAATAATTATTATTATTCTATAAAAAATTACAATATTTATATTTACTAAAAATGTTATTATGATAAAATGATAATACTAACATAATAGTAATAATGATATTTTATAATAACAATGATATTTCTATTAAAATAATAACGACGATAGTAATAATAATCATTTTAACAATAATACTAAAATTCAGTTGACTATAACTTCTAATCCGTTCATCGAAACCATTCGATATCTAAATGAAAAGTTCTTAATTTTTCGCTAGCTTTCCAATGACATGCATATCATATACCCTATCTCAGTAGCATATGTATCTAATTCAGGATTTAACAAACCTATCTAAGGACAATATCGAATGTACAAGCATGCATAATCCTATATACTCGAGCACTAGTCAGGGATACACTATTGATATATAAAAGTTAAGTTATGAGTGCTCACGTATCAATATTGAGATTCAATATTGTAGGAAAGTACGTAGACACAACGGAGATGATAAACACTAGATTGACCTCACGAGCATACCCATGAACCATACCCATCACCTCCATAGCTATAACCCATAATTTCCTTAGCTTCAACTCACTCAAAAAACTATTTTGAAATTACTCGGACATCACTCCGTCGTAATATTTTATGTATACTAATAATATCTTGAAATGATACAGAGCAATATATATATATATATATATATATATATATATATATATATATATATATATATATATATATATATATATATATATATGTAAATCGATTGAGAGAGTTTAGAGAAATATATTTTCAAGTTTCTATGAAATAATGAAACCTATTGAATTCTATTTATAATAGATTTTTTTAATTATTAAAATGAATTATTAAAGTATGAATTATTAAAGTAAATTATTAAAGTATTAAAGTATGAATTATTAAAGTGAATTATTAAAGTATGAATTATTAAAGTGAATTATTAAAGTATGAATTATTAAAGTGAATTATTAAAGTATGAATTATTAAAGTGAATTATTAAAGTTAAAGTAAAGTAAAAGTAAAGTAAATGTAAAGTTAAAGTATAGTAAAAGTATAAAAACTATGTATGTATAATACGCGTATAAATATATATAATATTAATTTAAATCGTTATATATATTTAATAAAATAAAATATAAATATCGTTATATTTATTATACTGGTTAAGTAATGAGTTGTCAAAAGTGATTCTAGATATTTATAAAAGTTATATACGTTTTAATAATAAAGTTCTTTTTAAACTGAAAACGTTTTTGTACGTTTGAAAATAGATTAATAGAATATTATGGAAACCAATTCTCCACTAGCTTTTGTCTAACTTTCGTAAATGACACTTTTTATTTTTATTTATAAATAGCTTTACAAATTATTCCGAATATCGGTAAGAGGAATAGATTTTCTCAAATCATAGTGGACCTCTCAACAGAGACTTGTAATCATAATTCAATGTTTCTGATAATTCAATCATTTAATATATATTTTTTAATTTCATCGATAATCATATTGAAACAAATACGTTCATATAAAGCATTATACGTTTAAATACTTTGTTGACATTTACAATTTATAACATATACACATATACATACATATTCATATATGTTCATTTAATGGTTCGTGAATCATTGGAATTTGGTCGAGGTTTAAATGAATGTATAAACATAGTTTAAAATCCTTGAGATTTAACTTAACAAACATTGCTTATCGTGTCAGAATAATATAAAGATAAAGTTTAAATTTAGTCGGAAATTTCTGGGTCGTCACAACGAGGACGTGATCGATTCTAATTGGGGGAGAGTTGTAAGACCCTAATATTTATTTTACATAGAGTATTATTGGTGTACATCAAGTGTGTGATGACCCGGAAATTTCCGACCAAATTTAAACTTTAATCTTTATATGTTCCGACACGATAAGCAAAGTCTGTAATGTTGAGTCTAGAAAATTTTAGAACGATATTCATATATTCAATTGACCTTCGACCATGCCTGACGATTCACTAACAAATGTTTGTAAATTAAATGTATATATGATTACTGTACATAATATGTATATTATAATATGTATATAAATATGAAGTGTATAAATAGCAAATACTCAATATATATATATTTATGTATATAATTATTAAATACTACATAAGTAATAATGAGTTGTAATCTTTTGCATCCATAAATTTGCTTGAAAACAAAGGGACCAATGAGAACGCGGCATGTGGTACGAAAATCACATGTGATTGGAAAAAAAATCGAAAACTTTTTTTTTTGAAATTTTTTTTCGAATTTTTTTCAAAAATTTTTTTTTCGAATTTTTTTTTTTAAATCATATGTGATTATGCATGTCAATCACATGTTATTGTAAACCCAATCACATGTGATTATGCATGGCAAATCCAATCACATGTGATTGTACAATTCAATCACATGTGATTGTGCAGGTAAATCACATGTGATTTAAAAAAAAAATTTAAAAAATTTTTTAAAAAATTTTCGAAAAAAAAAATTAAAAAATTTTTTTTTCGAAAAAAAATTTTTGAATTTTTTTTCAATCACATGTGATTTTTGCGACACATGTCGCGCTCTCATTGGTCCCTTGGATCTCAACTTAATTTATGGACTCAAATGAATATTCCTCAAGTAATAATATGTGATATTAATATATTAAAGATAGATACAAGTTAAATTAATTGTATTAGTAATAATATTATTTTACTTTCAATATTAATATCAAAAGTAGTATTATTAAAATAACATATAAATATGAAACTTGTTATATATAAATTGTTATATTATTATTATTACTAATAATATTATCATCATTAAAAATATAAACATTATTATAATTAATATAGTATTATGATTATTATCAATAGTTATTTTTTTTTATCATCAAAAATTATTATTTAACTTATTATTTTTATTATCATTATGGTTAGCATTAACATTATCATATTATTATTTGTCAATTATTATTATTAGTCTTTATTAAGAATATTATTATTATTAATATTAATATTAGTAATATTAATATTAATAATATTAATATAATTATACTAATTAATTATCAAAAATAGGAATAAGGTATATATAAATACAGATATACATCAGATCAGTTATATACAAATATACAATTACGTATAGAATACTTATACATATACAGGTTTATAAATATAAATATATATACACCATATACGTATCTAATCACAGATTATAAAAAGGATTCAATTTAACATCTCCATCAACTATATTAAATTGGTACTACTTGTCTCCAATTATGTTATAAGATTCGAAATCAAAATCAGATATATCTAAATTACGTTACCCATCGCTATCTGCTTTGATTATTTTTTTCTTTATTCCTCTTCTACTAATTGAAGACTTTGTCGTACCAATCAAGCTAAGAAACAATAAGTAACGAATCTTGTAGCTGTATTAAACTCACATACACTTAATATAATTTTGTTTGTTGCTTCTTGGATTGATTCTCTTTGTCAATACATCTGTTATAATCAAACGTTTATCTCAAAAGACTTAAACCATTACAAACAAACCACATTACCACCTCCTTCTTCATCACATACAACCACCATCAACTACAGCTACTGCTATATTTTTATGCTATTGATAGACGAAAACAATTAAGAAACAAACCACCTTTTGAATATCTTTCCTGTTTCTTTTCCTTGTAGAACACAACCGAACAAACAATCTCTTTTCTTTCTTCTATTGCCAGTCGAACCAAACTAGTCACCAAACATCAACGAAACCCTATCACTCATGAATCAAATCACACCCTTACTCCGCCAGTTAATATTCGTTAAGGATTGCTACTCAATCAAGCCTCAAACCAACTTCATAAGACTCAATTGTTGACGTTGAACCGAGACCAAAGAGCCTCCATCATCATAACCATTGTAAACTCATATAAACCCATCATCACCTTGTGTTTTGTTTCGGTTCTCTTTTACCACCATCACCCTTGTTAAACATCAACTTGTTACCTTTCATCGTTAGCAAATCAAATCCACCTTCTTCAACCTTAAACCAACTTACCTTTTCATTTGGGCTGTGTAATTATTTCCGTTGTTGGGCTAAGGACTAGCCTTCCAGTTAATCTTCTATTTCCCTTCTCCTTTTGCTTTTCGAACCGCACCTGTTACTCAATCACTTCTATTTCTACTTCGCGATTATTCTTGTTGCTGCTGCAGCAATATATCAATGATATCAATAAGTGATAATGATAAAGAAGAGGAATATGAGACAATGATTGAACCACTATCGGGTATTATTTTTTTTCCCGACACTTTCCATCATTTTAACCCCCACTCACCCATTAAATTTTTTTATTAAAGTAAAGATGGAACATAAAAGTAGATCAAGTGGGTGTTACAGCTAGCATGAGAGAAATATAAGAACCACGCGTTTCTTTCTTTTTTCTTTCTTTTCACTTTGCTACGGGACCCATACTTGTGGGATTGTTGTGTTAGTCTTGAATATGAAAGCTTTTAAAAGTTAATTGGGGCAGTAGGGTCGGTTGAATTCTTCTTGTTATGATAATAAATTGATGAGGTTTAAACAACGAATTAGATGAGGATGTTACCGTGTACCATTGCTACATTTCTGTTTCCAATATATTTCTGTTACATATGATGAAGTTGATGATGAATTAATGATGAGTATGGAATGATGAAAACGATACACGATAATGATGATGAACTAATATTCTATTTCTGTTCGAATTCAAAAGCCACAAACTAACCATCGAACCCTCAACTATTTTACTGCTACGTTGTTGATATGTTCCTGCGATGATTGAGCTGTACCAAAAAAAAACCAATAACATAAGAATAGAATTAATCAACTTGGGCTAGATTAAATTATCTCTTAAGCTGTTAATTGTCCACTCTGTATCAGTCTCCTGATTTGGGCCGAAGTCCAATTGTCTGTTGGGCCTAGTAGTGAAAAGAATGATGATGATTGAGTCGTAGGTGATGAAGAACAAATGATATAGATCATATTTTAAATACGGGGTGTTAAAAAAAAACATAAAAACAGAAGCATGGCTAAGGGTGTTTGTGTGGGACGATAGGTCATGGGTTTGAGACATGCAGAGGCCTATTTTTTTGAATTCGTTTTTGTTGAGGTAGTTTCAATTTCAAAAGTCATTTATTATTATTATTATTATTATTATTATTATTATTATTATTATTATTATTATTATTATTATTATTATTATTATTATTATTATTATTATTATTGTTGTTGTTGTTGTTGTTGTTGATATTAATTAACAAAACTAATAATGTAGTAAATATCATTATTATGATTTAGTTACAATTATAGTTATTATTAGGATTGCTAAGTTTATTTATTATCACTATTATGATGCAAAGTAAATTTATTATCATTAATATTAGTATTAGAAACGTTTAGGAATTATGATTATTGTTAACAAAAGTATTTTATTATGATTACCCTTAATAATAAGATGGTTATAATTATTAGTATCAGTATTATTACTATTATAATTATTATTACCAAAAGTATTATTTTAATGAAAAACTATCAAACTTATCATGTTGTTTTTTTTTTTAAACTATCTTTTTATTAAAAATTACATTTTGACTAGAGTTATTATTAAAAATTTTCATTTTTAAAGAATTATGATTATCTTTATTATTATTATTATTACTATCATTATCATAAAAATCATTAAAAATAAAATTAATATTTTACAGCTATTATTATAAATATCATTATTATTATCTTTAATATAATTATTGCTTTTATTAGTAAAATCAAGTACTATAACTATTATCATTTTTAACAAAATAAATATTTTTAATGAAAATATGAAATATATATATATTTAATATAAAAAGGATATAACTAATGAAATTACATATATATATATATATATATATATATATATATATATATATATATATATATATATATATATATATATATATATATATAATGTTGTTCGAATGCAATTATGTGTTTTAACATAATTACAACTAATATAGGTTCGTGAATCCGAGGCCAACCCTATACTTGTTCAATGTCGTTCTATGTATTTTTACTACAAAATACATTAGGTGAGTTTCATTTGCCTTTTTACCCTTTATATTTTTGGGCTGAGAATACATGCGCAACTTTTTATAACTGTTTTACGAAATAGACACAAGAAATCGAAACTACATTATATGGTTGAATAATCGAAATCGAATATGCCCCTTTAAGTCTGGTAATCTAAGAATTAGGGAACAGACACCCTAATTGACGCGAATCCTAAAGATAGATCTATCGGGCCCAACAAGCCCCATCCAAAGTACCGGATGCTTTAGTACTTCGAAATTTATATCATGTCCGAAGGAGGATCCCGAAATGATGGGGATATTCTTATATGCATATTGTGAATGTCGGTTACCAGGTGTTCAATCCATATGAATGATATTTTTGTCTCTATGCATGGGACATACGATTATGAGAAATGGAAATATGAAATCTTGTGGTCTATTAAAATGATGGAAATGATTATTTATGTTAAACTAATTAACTCACCAACCTTTTGGTTGACACTTTAAAGCATGTTTATTCTCAGGTACGAAAGAAATATTCCGATGTGCATTTGCTCATTTTAGAGATATTACTTGGAGTCATTCATTACATATTTCAAAAGACGTTGCATTCGAGTCGTTGAGTTCATAAAGATTATTATTAAGTCAATTATAGATGGATATATTATAAAATGGTATGCATGCTGTTAACTGTCGATGTAAATGAAAGTTAGTCTATTAAAAATGAATGCAATGTTTGTAAAATGTATCATATAGAGGTCAAGTACCTCGCTATGTAATCAACTATTGTGAATCGTTTGTAATCAATATGGACTTCGTTCGGATGGATTAGGACGGGTCCCTTCAAAGTGTGTGAAGCGTGGAACAATTTGTAAACTGGCAGGCTGTTCTGACCTCTGTGCGTGCCGCGCACCCCACCTGGGACAGTTTTTATGTTTTGTTTTAATTAGAGTTTAACGAGGGGCTTTTTGGTCTTTTCACTTGTAACATCCGTGTTACATCCGTCCCACATCAGTTGGAGAGGGGAACGAAGCATGCCTTATAAGGGTGTGGAGACCTTTCCTAGCATGACGCGTTTTGGGGAACGAAGCATGACTACAAGCGCAGCAGATCTCATGAGAACTCTGCAGTTAAGCGTGCTCAGGCGAGAGCACTGTAGTGACCTGAACTTTTCCATGTTTATATATATTAAATGAAATTTTTATTTACATGATTAAATGTTTCCAACATGTTAAGAAATCAAACTTGTTAAGACTTGATTAAATAAAATAAGTTTCATATAGACAATTGATCACCCAAGTTGACTGGCGATTCATGAACGTTACAAAATTGTAAAAACTACATGTTGTGGTATATATATAGACATATATATATGGTTGACATAAGAGTATGATGAGTAAGTATCTCACTAAGTATATTAACAATGTGTGATATACATAAGAAATGAGATTACTAAGTTAAGAAACTCGAAATGATATATATAACGAGGATAGCTGACTTAATACACTCAAATCTTTAAAACATAATAAAAATGGTTGTAAATATATTTTGATCATACTTTGATATATATGTACATATTTGTATAGGTTCATGAATCGATCCGTGGCCAAGTCTTATTTCTGAGGAAGGAAATATCTGTGAAAGTGAGTTATAGTCCCATTTTTCAAATCTAATATTTTTAGGATGAGAATACATACAGGTTTTATAAATGATTTACAAAATAGACACAAGTACGTGAAACTACATTCTATGGTTGAATTATCGAAATCGAATATGCCCCTTTTTATTAAGTCTGGTAATCTAAGAATTAGGGAACAGACACCCTAATTGACGCGAATCCTAAAGATAGATCTATTGGGCCTAACAAACCCCATCCAAAGTACCGGATGCTTTAGTACTTTGAAATTTATATCATATCCGAAGGGTGTCCCGGAATGATGGGGATATTCTTATATATGCATCTTGTTAATGTCGGTTACCAAGTGTTCACCATATGAATGATTTTTATCTCTATGTATGGGATGTGTATTGAAATATGAAATCTTGTGGTCTATTGTTACGATTTGATATATATAGGTTAAACCTATAACTCACCAATATTTTTGTTGACGTTTAAAGCATGTTTATTCTCAGGTGAATACTAAGAGCTTCCGCTATTGCATACTAAAATAAGGACAAGAATTGGAGTCCATGTTTGTATGATATTGTTTAAAAACTGCATTCAAGAAACATATGTCGATGTAATATATTTCTATTGTAAACCATTATGTAATGGTCGTGTGTAAACAGTATATTTTAGATTATCATTATTTGATAATGTACGTAATGTTTTTTAAAACCTTTATTGATAAAATAAAGGTCATGGTTGTTTTCAAAATGAATGCAGTCTTTGAAAAACGTCTCATATAGAGGTCAAAACCTCGCAACGAAATCAATTAATATGGAACGTTTATAATCAATATGAACGGGACATTTCAGTTGGTATCCGAGCGTTGGTCTTAGAGAACTAGAAAATTTGCATTAGTGTGTCTTATCGAGTTGTTAGGATGAAATAGTGAGTCTGGACTTCGACCGTGTTTTCTTTAAAAATGATTGCTTAACATTTTTGTTGGAAACTATATATTATTAACATGTAAATATTATGTGATATATTAATCTCTTCACATGTTTGATATTGTGTGATAGATGTCTACCTCTAGCACAAATCTCATTGACTCACCTAATAATAACGAAGAGTCGAATATATATTGGCAAGATTCACAAGTTCCCGAAGAACCGGAAGAAGAAACGGAACCGGAAGAAGAGGAAACAGAAGAAGAGGAACCGGAAGAAGAAGAGGTTCCGGAGGGGGGAATAGTAGGAACCACAGAAAACCGGTCAAATAAAAGAAAATCCTCAACCAATGGACCAAAGTTAATAATGGTCAATGGTGTTTCCGCTAAGGAAGCAAAATATTGGGAAAATTACCAATTTTCCAATGAATCGGATCCTGATGAGGATTTCGATGATGTTATAGAAATTACCCCGACCCAATTTAATGAGGCAAAAGAAAATAATAAGGGAAAAGGCATCAAAATAGAGAAATCTGATTCCGACCCCGTTGAACTTTATATGTACCGTCAACACCCGTATTTTCAATATCGTGACAATAACCCGGGAACCTCTAAACCACCAGGTTTTTCTAAACCAATGTGGAAAACGACGACTCGTATTAGAGGAATATCATATATCCCTAAAAGATTAGGAAAAAGAACCAAGTCCGAAGAAGAAGAAACCAGTGATTCAGATTAGAGGGGTGTGAGCATGTTGTGTAATAAATGTATTGTAGTGTGCTTGTACTTTTATGTTCTATGTAAAAATTGCTTGTATTGTTTGTTATTACGAATCTAAACCTTGTCTATTTTACAGTATAAAAACAAAATGGACGTTAAGGGTAGACAACCGAATATTTTAGAAGACCTACCAGAGGATATGATTGAGGAAATCTTGTCTAGAGTTGGTCAGAATTCATCAGCACATTTAGTTATGGCGAAATTAACTTGTCAAACATTTGAAAGACTTTCCAAAAATGCCTTAGTTTATAAAAGGCTTTCCTTTGATAGGTGGGGTATATCACATTGGGGAGACTTTAAGTTACGCCGTGTTTTCTTTAAAGCGTTAAATGCGGGGAACCCAAATGCAATTTTACGCTACAGGTTAAGAACCTATTTTGACTCAACATATCCTAACATAGGATTTCGTGAATTAGAAAAAGCTTCTAACATGCAATATAAAGAAGCATGTTATGCTTACGGGTTAGTGATGTTCGCTTCTTACCAAAGTGAGAAAAAGAACATCGGATTGCAGCTTTTAAATAAAACTTTCCCACAAGTGACGGATTCATTAGTTGGGGTGAGAAACAAGGTTTTTAGATTATTACGGGGCTGTTGGACATTACGAAACCCTCGTCCTTTTGACGACATTACAACATGCTGCCTAGCCAATGGTCATAACGGTTATTTTTCACAAGACCAAGGATGGGAAGTCGTCTTAGTAAAACCAGAATGCATGACTTGTTTCTGGACTTATGAATTACGTGTCTTTATTTCCTTTGCTGAACAACTTGCGTATTAACTAGATTTATCTTCAAAACTGTCATGTATCATAGTGTACTATATTTCATGTTATATGTAATATAGCGAAGTTGTAAGTTTGAAGAATATTTGTATGTGATATATTATTATAATCAAGTTTTTCATATGGAATTGTAGTAGTTGAATTGTATATTAGCTACTAAGTATGAACTTAACGGGTAGGTAGTACCCGAATTTAAACTTATAAAACGCTAATATGAAGAAAAAGCTTTTATAAATGAGTTCATATTATGCTACGAGATACTATTGACTACTCTTAATATTCTGTATGATTAACTTGTTTCATTTGACTATTTTGAAGGAAATGGCACCGACTACTCGACACACCTTGAATATGAGCGAAGAGGAATTTCGTGCCTTTCTTGCTTCAAACATAGCCGCAGTACAGGTCGCGCTACATACCAACAATAACTCTGAATCTAGCAATACAGCTAAAGGCACAAGAAATCGTGTAGGATGCTCCTACAAAGAATTCACTGCCTGCAAACCTTTGGAATTTGATGGAACCGAAGGACCAATTGGATTGAAACGGTGGACCGAGAAAGTCGAATCGGTGTTTGCCATAAGTAAGTGTACTGAAGAGGACAAAGTTAAGTACGCTACGCATACCTTCACATGTATTGCGTTAACATGATGGAATACCTATCTAGAGCAAGTGGGACAAGATGCTGCTTACGCGCTACCGTGGTCAGCATTCAAGCACTTGATGAACGAGAAGTACCGTCCCAGAACCGAGGTCAATAAGCTCAAGTCAGAACTTAGAGGGTTACGAACACAGGGATTCGATATTACTTCGTACGAAAGATGATTCACAGAATTGTGCCTATTGTGTCCGAGAGCATTCAAAGATGAGGAAGAGAAGATCGATGCGTTTGTGAAAGGGTTACCAGAGAGAATCCAAGAAGATATAAGTTCACACGAGCCTGCCTCCATACAAAAGGCATGTAGAATGGCTCACAAACTAGTGAACCAGATTGAGGGAAGAATTAAAGAACAGGCGGCCGAAGAGGCCAATGTGAAGTTAGTTAAAAGAAAGTGGGAGGAAAACGGTGATAAGAGTCACCAAAACAACAACAACTATCCCAACAATCGTAACATCAATCACAACTACAACAAACGGCACAACAACAACAACAACAACAACAACAACAACAACAACAACTACAACAATCATCCCAACAACAATAACAACTGCAACAACAACAACAACAACAACAACAACAACAACAACAACAATCAGAAGCAGCTATGCCAAAGGTGTGAAAAGTATCACTCGGGGTTCTGCACCAAATTTTGCAACAAGTGTAAAAGAAATGGTCATAGCGCGGTGAAGTGTGAGGTCTACGGACCAGGGGTTAACAGAACGAAAGGAACAAATGGTGTCGGAACGAGTAATGGCGGAGCAAGTAGTGTCGGAGCAACGAGTAATGGCGGAGCAAGTAGTGTCGGAGCAAGTTATGCCAATGTAGTTTGTTATAAATGTGGAAAACCGGGCCACATTATTAGAAATTGCCCGAACCAGGAAAATACGAATGGACAAGGCAGCGAAAGAGTTTTCAGTATTAATACGGCAGAGGCACAGGAAGACTCGGAGCTTGTTACGGGTACATTTCTTATTGACAATAAATCTGCTTACGTTTTATTTGATTCGGGTGCGGATAGAAGCTATATGAGTAGAGATTTTTGTGCTAAATTAAGTTTTTCATTGACGCCGTTAGATAGTAAATTTTTACTCTAATTAGCAAACGGTAAATTAATTTCAGCAGATAATATATGTCGGAATCGAGAAATTAAACTGGTTAGCGAAACATTTAAGATTAATTTGATACCAGTAGAGTTAGGGAGTTTTGATGTGATAATCGGTATGGACTGGTTGAAAGAAGTGAAAGCAGAGATCGTTTGTTACAAAAATGCAATTCGCATTATACGAGAAAAAGGAAAACCCTTAATGGTGTACGGAGAAAAGGGCAACACGAAGCTACATCTTATTAGTAATTTGAAGGCATAAAAACTAATAAGAAAAGGTTGCTATGCAGTTCTAGCACATGTCGAGAAAGTACAAACTGAAGAAAAGAGCATCAATGATGTTCCCATTGCAAAAGAATTTCCCGATGTATTTCCGAAAGAATTACCGGGATTACCCCCACATCGATCCGTTGAATTTCAAATAGATCTTGTACCAGGAGCTGCACCAATAGCTCGTGCTCCTTACATACTCGCACCCAGCGAGATGAAAGAACTGCAAAGCCAATTACAAGAACTTTTAGAGCGTGGTTTCATTCGACCAAGCACATCACCGTGGGGAGCTCCTGTTTTGTTTGTCAAGAAGAAAGATGGTACATTCAGGTTGTGTATCGACTACCGAGAGTTGAACAAACTTACCATCAAGAACCGCTACCCACTACCGAGAATCGACGACTTATTTGATCAACTACAAGGCTCGTCGGTTTATTCAAAAATCTATTTACGTTCTGGATATCATCAAATGTGAGTAAAGGAGGATGATATTCCAAAAATTGCTTTTAGGACGCGTTATGGTCATTACGAGTTTATGGTTATGCCGTTTGGATTGACTAACGCACCAGCTATGTTCATGGACCTTATGAACCGAGTGTGTGGGTCATATCTTGACAAGTTTGTCATTGTTTTCATCGATGACATACTTATTTACTCAAAGAATAATCAAGAGCACGAAGAACATTTGAGAAAAGTGCTAGAAGTATTGAGGAAAGAAAAACTGTACGCTAAGTTTTCAAAGTGTGCATTTTAGTTGGAAGAAGTTCAATTCCTCGGTCACATAGTGAACAAAGAAGGTATCCAGGTGGACCCGGCAAAGATCGAAACCGTTGAAAAGTGGGAAACCCCGAAAAATCTTAAATACATATGCCAGTTTTTAGGACTAGCTGGTTACTACAGAAGGTTCATCCAAGACTTTTCCAGAATAGCAAAACCCTTGACTGCATTAACGCATAAAGGGAAGAAATTTGAATGGAAAGATGAACAAGAGAAAGCGTTTCAATTGTTAAAGAAAAAGTTAACTACGGCACCTATATTGTCATTACTTGAAGGGAATGATGATTTTGTGATATATTGTGACGCCTCAAAGCAAGGTCTCGGTTGTGTATTAATGCAACGAATGAAAGTAATTGCTTATGCGTCTAGACAATTGAAGATTCACGAACAGAATTATACAACGCATGATTTGGAATTAGGCGCGGTTGTTTTTGCATTAAAGACTTGGAGGAACTACTTATATGGGGTCAAAAGTATTATATATACCGACCACAAAAGTCTTCAACACATATTTAATCAGAAACAACTGAATATGAGGTAGCGTAGGTGGATTGAATTGTTGAATGATTACGACTTTGAGATTCGTTACCACTCGGGGAAGGCAAATGTGGTAGCCGACGCCTTGAGCAGAAAGGACAGAGAACCCATTCGAGTAAAATCTATGAATATAATGATTCACAATAACCTTACTACTCAAATAGAGGCGCAACAAGGAGTTTTAAAAGAAGGAAATTTAAAGGATGAAATACCCAAAGGATCGCAGAAGAATCTTAATATTCGGGAAGACGGAACCCAGTATAGGGCTGAAAGAATTTGGGTACCAAAATTTGGAGATATGAGAGAAATGGTACTTAGAGAAGCTCATAAAACCAGATACTCAATACATCTTGGAACGGGGAAGATGTACAAGGATCTCAAGAAACATTTTTGGTGGCCAGGTATGAAAGCCGATGTTGCTAAATACGTAGGGGAATATTTGACGTGTTCAACAACCCGAAATTCTGGAATGGAAATGGGAAAACATTACCATGGATTTCATCACTAAATTGCCAAGGTCTGCAAGTGGTTTTGATACTATTTGGGTAATAGTTGATCGTCTCACCAAATCAGCACACTTCCTGCCAATAAGAGAAGATGACAAGATGGAGAAGTTAGTACGACTGTATTTGAAGGAAGTCGTCTCCAGACATGGAATACCAATCTCTATTATCTCTGATAGGGATGGCAGATTTATTTCAAGATTCTGGCAGATATTACAGCAAGCATTAGGAACTCGTCTAGACATGAGTACTGTCTATCATCCACAAACTGATGGGCAGAGCGAAAGGATGATACAAACGCTTGAAGACATGCTACGAGCATGTGTTATTGATTTCGGAAACAGTTGGGATCGACATCTACCGTTAGCAGAATTTTCCTACAACAACAGCTACCATTCAAGCATTGAGATGGCGCCGTTTGAAGCACTTTATGGTAGAAAGTGCAGGTCTCCGATTTGTTGGAGTGAAGTGGGGGATAGACAAATTACGGGTCCGGAGATAATACAAGAAACTACCGAGAAGATCATCCAAATTCAACAACGGTTGAAAACCGCCCAAAGTCGACAAAAGAGCTACGCCGACATTAAAAGAAAAGATATAGAATTTGAAATTGGAGAGATGGTCATGCTTAAAGTTGCACCTTGGAAAGGCGTTGTTCGATTTGGCAAATGAGGGAAATTAAATCCAAGGTATATTGGACCATTCAAGATTATTGATCGTGTCGGACCAGTAGCTTACCGACTTGAGTTACCTCAACAACTCACGGCTGTACATAACACTTTCCACGTCTTGAATTTGAAGAAATGTTTTTCTAAAGAAGATCTCACTATTCCGTTAGATGAAATCCAAATCAACGAAAAACTTCAATTCATCGAAGAACCCGTCGAAATAATGGATCGTGAGGTTAAAAGACTTAAGCAAAACAAGATACCAATTGTTAAGGTTCGATGGAATGCTCGTAGAGGACCCGAGTTCACCTGGGAACTAGAAGATCAGATGAAGAAGAAATACCCGCATCTATTTCCAGAAGATTCGTCAACACCTCCAACTGCTTAAAATTTCGGGACGAAATTTATTTAACGGGTAGGTACTGTAGTGACCCGAACTTTTCTATGTTTATATATATTAAATGAAATTGTTATTTATATGATTAAATGTTTCCAACATGTTAAGCAATCAAACTTGTTAAGACTTGATTAAATGAAATAAGTTTCATATAGACAATTGATCACCCAAGTTGACCGGCGATTCACGAACGTTACAAAATTGTAAAAACTACATGTTGTGGTATATATATAGACATATATATATGGTTGACATAAGAGTATGATGAGTAAGTATCTCACTAAGTATATTAACAATGTGTGATATACATAAGAAATGAGATTACTAAGTTAAGAAACTCGAAATGATATATATAACGAGGACAGCTGACTTAATACACTCAAATCTTTAAAACATAATAAAAATGGCTGTAATTATATTTTGATCATACTTTGATATATATGTACATATTTATATAGGTTCGTGAATCGATCCGTGGTCAAGTCTTATTTCCGAGGAAGGAAATATCTGTGAAAGTGAGTTATAGTCCCATTTTTAAAATCTAATATTTTTGGGATGAGAATACATGCAGGTTTTATAAATGATTTACAAAATAGACACAAGTACGTGAAACTACATTCTATGGTTGAATTATCGAAATTGAATATGCCCCTTTTTATTAAGTCTGGTAATCTAAGAATTAGGGAACAGACACCCTAATTGACGCGAATCCTAAAGATAGATCTATTGGGCCTAACAAACCCCATCCAAAGTACCGGATGCTTTAGTACTTCGAAATTTATATCATATCCGAAGGGTGTCCCGGAATGATGGGGATATTCTTATATATGCATCTTGTTAATGTCGGTTACCAGGTGTTCACCATATGAATAATTTTTATCTCTATGTATGGGATGTGTATTGAAATATGAAATCTTGTGGTCTATTGTTACGATTTGATATATATAGGTTAAACCTATAACTCACCAACATTTTTGTTGACGTTTAAAGCATGTTTATTCTCAGGTGAATACTAAGAGCTTCCGCTATTGTATACTAAAATAAGGACAAGAATTAGAGTCCATGTTTGTATGATATTGTTTAAAAACTGCATTCAAGAAACATATGTCGATGTAATATATTTCTATTGTAAACCATTATGTAATGGTCGTGTGTAAACAGTATATTTTAGATTATCATTATTTGATAATCTACGTAATGTTTTTTTTAAACCTTTATTGATAAAATAAAGGTTATGATTGTTTTAAAAATGAATGCAGTCTTTGAAAAACGTCTCATATAGAGGTCAAAACCTCGCAACGAAATCAATTAATATGGAACGTTTATAATCAATATGAATGGGACATTTCAAGCACTACCAGGGTGGGTGACCTCCTGGGAAAGTGCTCGTCGTGTGTGGTTTCCAAGAAAAATCCGTGCGCCTACGGGCAAAGCGAACAATATCATGCTACGGGGAACGTTTACCTGGGATGTTATAGATGGTATCAGAGCCAGGCCCCGAACCAAACGTGTACAGCGAGGACGCTGTGTCCCATTAGGGGGAGGATTGTGACATCCGTATTACATCCGTCTCACATCGGTTAGAGAGGGGAACTTAGCATGCCTTATAAGGGTGTGGAGACCTTAGCATGACGCGTTTTGGGACCACAAGCGCAGCAGATCTCATGAGAACTCTGCAGTTAAGCATGCTCAGGCGAGAGCACTACCAGGATGGGTGACCTCCTGGGAAAGTGCTCGTCGTGTGTGGTTGCCAAGAAAAATCCGTACGCCTACGGGCAAAGCGGACAATATCATGCTATGGGGAACGTTTACCTGGGATGTTATATCACTTGAGGACGGATCTGAGAGCTTATCAGCTGGTTTGGATCCAATTTTGGATCACATTTCACATCCACAAACACTCTCAACTATCTTAGAGAGAGAGGGAGAGTTCTAGAGAGAAAAGTGGGGTTTTGGAGAAGAAGAAGCTTGAATCGATCAAAAGCTCGAGTGTTAAAGTTGTTCACCTCGTTCCTAGCTACCTTTTGGTTGTTGTGGTAAGTTCTAACTCCAAATTTCAATGTTTGATTTGATATTCAAACTTAGGGTTTGAACTTGAATTGTAGAGAAACCCATTTAAACTCTTGAAGTGAGTTCATTGATGCTAGTAATCGGGTTTATTATTGTTGTTGGTGGGTTTTGGGTTGGAAACCAACTTGGCCATGATTTAGGACTTGGAATTGGGTTTAATCACTAGGTTTGGTGATTACGGAAGTGTTGGAACCCATTTTAGTGTATTTCAAAGACTAATTTTTGAATTGAGTCAAAATTAGGGTTTATAGGTGATTTTGAGAATGATAAGTGTTTAACACTTGTGTATGGGTTTAATTAGCGTATTAGGACCATTTTCACTTGTGATAGTGATAATTGGTTAGTTTGGGCGCGTTTTGTGCTTGGAAGTGCAATTGGTCAAAATTGCACTAAGTGTCGTTTTGAGTTGGTTTGTAAATCCACTCTAAGTGTGTTACTTGTATTGTGATATTGGAATAGGTACATTCCATCGGTGAGTTGCGGATTATTCGGTAGCATTCATCAAGACAACAAGGTGAGTGTTAATATCCTATGTGCATATGTATGTGTAGGATGGGTGCGGGTCGGGTGAAGTGGTTCTCGGTTATAGAGCTCACTTTACATATAGGTGGATTTGATGGACTTGTGTAATAGGTCCAATTGGCACGGTTGTGCGTTTTGGTTGACCACCTTTGGCGAGGTACACACTTGTGTGTACGTTATCACATATACTTGTGATGTGGATTATACAACCCCAATGGCGAAGGGTTGGTATTGAGTTATGATTGGAGAAGTGGATCACGTGTGGATGCGGATTCATGATGACTCGTGTAGTTCGGTCATCTTATTGAGATAGTGATCTCGTGTGGTTGCGGATTCACTAAGGCTCGTGTAGTTCGGCCAACCTCGATGTTATTGTGGTAATGAAGATAGTAGTCTCGTGTGGATGCGGATTTACTATGGCTCGTTTAGTTCGGCCAATCTTCATTGTGGTAATTGACTTTTGGTTTTGGGTTAAGGGGTTAACCTTGGGCGTTGTACACTTTATTGTTATATATCGTTGTATCGTTTTGATGTAGCTAACCCTCCGGGTGTAGCTTGTTGGAGTGGTTCATATCATCGTTGGTGAACTTACTTGTTGATTATTAGCTTGTTATATAGCGGTTGAACGGTATGCTTAGTTTGCCTTATATGTGGATGCTCCGGTATGTGTTATTTGATTATTTGCGTGGCGTCTCCATTTTATGCATATATATGTATCTAGTAGATTCTCACTCACTAAGCGTTAGCTTACCCTCTCGTTGTTTACATTTTTTTTTATAGATTTGCATGGAGGCGGTGGCTCGGGTAAGCGTGGGAACTAGTGGACTCGCGTACTTTGCTTTAGAAGACTCGCTTTTGGATTTGATTAGGATTGGGTAGCGTATCCCCAATAGCCATGCTCGGCTTTTATGTTGTGTTAAAAACATGTAATCGAAAATTGTATTTCGTACTTAATTCGTAAAACGGGCCGATGTGGGCCCGACATCGTAAAACTTGTTTTATTATAAAAACGTGTGAGTTTTACCTATTATAATGTGTTGCGAAAACTGTTTAGTCTAAAAGCGTCGGGAAGCGATAGATCTTTAATGCAAAAACGTAAAATCCGGACAGAAGCTGAATGGCCTTGTGCACGCCGCGCAATAGGAGGGTTGCGCGTCGTGCACCCTATCTGTATAAAAAAAATTATTCCGCGTTTTTGGTTGGACAACGGGTTGGGTTGTTACATTTTCTAAACTGGACCAAGGGGTAAATTAAGTTTAAACGGTTAGATGATATAGGGGTGAATTGTGTAGAGCGAACGCAAAGGCAATTGTTATTCAAATCTTTGATTTAGTTAATTAATTAGTCACAAACGAAAAGGTCTTAGGTGTCAGGCAACCCTACATCTAGTAATTCTAGTTTGAGTACTTGCTAAAGAGAACTCTTGGCGAGTCGACTGAGTAATTTGCATGTATTGAGTCTTAAATCGGGCTAAAAGTATAAAAACATCCAATTCCGAGGGTAAAAAGTCTAGATGAGCATTTTCATTCCATTTGATATCAAAAATATCTTAACAGCTTTCTTGTTTTAATTTTTATAAATCTAAAATTCAAAAATATTTTTTTTATTTTCAAATCAAATATTGATTTGGCTAATCGTTAAATAGCCACAAAACCATTATTGCGTACTTTTAATTTTAGTAGGTTAACTTAGTTTATTTTCATTAATTGCAATCTTAATTCTCACTTTTAAACTATCCTTGGAACGATCTTGGATTTACCAACTTATATACTATTGCACGATCGGGTACACTGCCCATTAGTGTGTATTAATCTTTGAACCGGTATTTTTCATTATAAATTATAGACGCGATTTTACACATCATGAATCTAATCAAATTGGTTTATGTACTAATTTTGTATTATATCTAGATGGATAGATCTCAAAAAATTAATAAGTTTGGACTTTGATTTTGCATGATTTCGTTACCGTATGCTCAAGATATGATTAATCGAAGTTTTCGTTAGGGTTTCGCATGATGTACGAATTTTCTGACTTACGTGCTTTATGATTTTCCTAATGAAAAGTGTACTAATGTAATCCTTGTGAAAAATCATGCATGTTAGACTTAAGATTTGCGTCAAAAGCTTTTGTAATGCTTCCGTTATGTCAAAACGAAGAATCGTGTTTATGAGTGAGCTGAATCTGTTTTCAAAGTTAACTAAAATTAGGTAGAGTGAACTAGAAATTGATTGAGGCTTTGATCTTATGGAATATGTTAGTTTATATGTTACTTGATGTATTTCATTTGTATTCTAACTTCTGAAAATGTGTTTTGCCTTGAGATATAAGCTTGACCAAATGACATGTCTATTTGTTGATTGAAATTGGAAGATTTGTAAAGATTGATTAAGTCTACAAATTGGCTAAAGCGATGTCTTTTATTATTGTATCACTAAAATTTTGGGATGTTTTGAGATTACTCCAATTGGCCGTTCATCAAAATCTATTTTCTATATTTTTTGAGAAATGTTTCAAAACTGATGCGCGTGTAGAAACTGATTTGGTAAACCGTAACTAGATCTTTTCTGAAACCCGACTTGTAGAAGTCGTATGATGCACGGGTTAGACTTTTTGGAATTGATTTTGAGTCTAGTTGTGATCTGGAGTTTTCCATGTTTTCATGAATTATGTTCTAAGAGTTATACTCGTGCCTTTCTATGATGCGCTTATTTTAAGGCCATGCGTTAAACTGCGAATGTGCAATTTGCTAAACTATGAGTTGTAACATGTTGTTTGACTTAGATTTGACATGTTGACCATGTTTGCATGACCTACTGAGATGTTTGACTTTAGTTGACCACTTTGACCGAGTTGACTTTTGAGTTGACTTTGGTTGGCTTTTGTTGACTTGCTTGGACTTTTGACTTTTAATTGCTTGTTGAGTCAGTCTGAGCACTAGGACTATGCGTACACTATGGGTTGACATAGTGTAACCTATGTATTTACTTAAGATGACCTATCTGACTAGGTTGCATTTATCAGTCGTGATTGTTCGACTACTGTACGATTTTACTAAGAGATATTTCAGTGCTTTTGCTAAGGTGAGTCTACAGTCCCTTTTTCAGCAACATTTTTGGGATGAGATACATGCTGCTTTTGAAACTATTTCTTAAACTATTTTTACAGATGTTTTACATATTAGGCACAAGTAACTAAACTATATACATATGTGTTCAGATCAGAAATTCCTTAGCTTGATTATCTTAGTTACTTTATGTAAGCTCGATTTATAGGGACGGTACCATTAGGTTTGACAAACCTCACTGCAATATAACTGGTGCTTATTTTGTTGTTACTTGTACACCTGATCAGTGTATGCTTAGAAAGGGTAAAAGGAAGAGGCGTAGCGCTTTAGCTATCTGCAAAGGTTAAAGTTTTATAATCAAGTGCTCATGCTTATGTATACTTTTACGAAGCTTTTCAAAAATCTCGTGGCCTAACTTACGATGAATGTTACTTAAACTTGATGATTACAAACTAGAAACTAGACATATTAATGTCTACCAGCAGTTGAAACAAAAAGAACTTTTTGATGTCACTCACAGTTGAAACTTGACATCTTACAAACAGTTTATTACTTAGCATTTGCTATATGCAAGCTTTCGAGATTAAACCTTAGCGGTTTATTTAGATAAACGATTTTGAGAAATGATTTTCGACAAACGATTTATGGAGACAATTTTATGAAACATACGAGAACTATTTACTCAACCCTGTAGATTTACTCAACTTTATGTTGATTCGTTTTGCATGTTTTATCTCAGGTACTAGTTGCTTCCGCTGTAGAACATTGATGTTACATAGAAGTCAGTCCGAGCACCGGGATCAAAGTTAACATTTCGTTAATGGATTTTAACGGGGTGTTATAGGGTAGTGTAATCCCAATCACCACGCTTGGTCTTTTGTTGTGTTTTAATGAAACGGGTCGAAATTGTCACGTTCATGTAATTATGGGTCGTTGGAGCCCCAAGGTTGTAATGTATTTTTGTCGTTTAAAACCCGGTAAATTAATGTTTGAAAAGCGTTGGTTTTGGGTTGGGGATTATGAATATCGGTTTGGGCGAAAATGGTTTATCATGCTAAAATGGTCTGACCTTGTTCTCCAGTTCAAACGCGCACCGCGCGTTGGCCTGCACGCCGCGCAAAAGGCCATATGCTGGTGGTCAGGTCAGTTGCTAACTTCTGAAATTGTTCTACGTTATAGCGCGCGCCGCGCACCCCTATGCGTGCCGCACATATGGTCTGACAGGACTGTTTGTTGTTTAAAAAAAAGAGTGTTTCTAGTAAACGGTTTTGGGGTCGTTACACATACTCCTTTTCTAAGTCCAGACCTTTATCATATTTAACATGTGTTTGAAATTTACGCCTCTCCTTCGAGTTCCTACTCTTTCTAGCCTGCCTACGTGTGGAGTTCCCACAGGCACTCTACTTACTAGCACTCAACGGATTTTTCAAAATTGTGACGGGTTTGAACTTTGGTTGAACTACCTTGGGAATCTCTCTAGTTTCACTCTCTTCATCTGAATCAGTCTTACAATCTTCCACTATTCCATCAACTAACTCATATGCCTTTTCTACAACCTTCTCCTCAAGTTCACGATTCTTAGATTGTACTTTCTCCGATTCAAGGATCTCACTAAGACAAGAATCAGCAGGTTTGTGAATATATTCATTCCTAAGAGTAGGTGGGAATTGTCCATAACCTATATACTTCCTATCACCCATTCTGGTGTAGACAGTGTAGTCAGTAACATATGACATTCATTGGCAGTTATCGTTTTTAGCCTTTTCTGCCTCATAGCTAATCATAAAATCCTCCTTTTCTTTCTTAGCACACTCTATTTGATTCAAGTACATAGCTATGGCCTTTCGATCATCTATTATAGTAGCTCTTAATTCACCTACCTGATTTTCTAGTGTCTTAATGGCTACCTTATATTCCTTCTCCTTATTAAAATGAAACAGATTTTCCTCATGCAACTTTCTTAACTGAATGTAATCATTTTTAGCAGTCTTAAGTTCCTGTTCTAACTTAGGGCAGTTATAACAGTTAGCACATTCATTCAGTTTAGAAACTATGCATTCAAGTATAGCTATTTCCAGTTTAAATCCAGCACAATCAACACATTCATGAGTAGAATCAATATGTACCTTAGAATTGCTTGAAGTGTCTGCCATGAATGCACAGTTCATCTTAACACAATTGTCTTCTTCAGATTTCAATTTCGATTCTGATGCTGATTCTGACACTTTAACAACCACATTCACAATCGGCTCTTTAACCCTAGCCTGGTTCTCAAGCTAAACAGCAACATCACCATTGTCATCTGAATATTCATCCTTAACGCCATAACCAACAATCTCAACCGGATGAAAATTCAACATTTATCTTAGGATCTTGAATCATATTCCCTCTAATACATTGTTCCAATTTCTTCTTTCTCAAGTTGGAAATAAATGAATTAAGAGTAAGAACAACGTTGCAAGCCCATGCTCTTGATTCAATCTCGTAAGACCCGTTTATTCGTATGATGCACATATGAATAGCACGTGCGACGTATAAAGAATATACATATATTAGTTAAGGGTATATATATGTGTATCGAGTATGTATATACGAAGGCATGAGAGTATACGTGTTTGCATGAGATTAAGTACGAGTGCATGCATGTATAAAGAGTACGAGAATTGATTGAAGGTTGTTATAAGTTTTCTAAGGTGTATGTACGTGTGATGTATAAAGGGTACGAGACGTGAGCGAGTGGAATGGTTTTAGTATGCAAAAAATGGACAAAACGTGTTCAAGGTCGCGGCGTGGGCAGATTTGTCGCGGCGCGACATTTCATAGGAAATCAAGATCAGGAGCTCGATAAAATGGATCTCAGACCAAGTGAAATCTCGCGGTGCGGAGGAAGAGGGCCGCGGCGTGGCGCCTCTGGTAGTCTGGTTCCGGATTTCGTAGTTTTAAGGGTTTTTAGGGGCATTTTGGTCATTTTGCGTGTGTGTCAGATTTGTGTCCATAAACCTCATCCACCCATTTCATTTTCTTATTTCTTTTTCCTTTTTCTTCCCCTTTCCTCTCTTTTCTTCATTTCTCCAAATCATTCAAGAGGAATTTTGGAAAGGAAGATTCTTGATTCGATTTTTGGTGCAAGAGGCAACGTTGTTCCCCTCGTTCTTAGCTACGATTTGATACTAGCGGTAAGCTCTAACTCCGAATTTCATTTTCGTGTTCATCATCTAAATTTAGGACTTTTGATTGTGAGTTCATAAATGAAACCCCATTAGATGTTAATTGAAGATTAACTCCAAGATTTGGGTTTATAAGTGATGAAGGCGGGTTTTGGGTTGGAAACCGATTTGGCCATGATTAGGACTTGAAATTGAGTTTAATCACTAGGTTTAGTGATTATGAAAGTGTTGGAACCCATTTTAGTGTATTTGAAAGACTAATTTTGAAATGAGTCAAAATTAGGGTTTATGGACGATTTTGAAAATGATAAGTGTTTAACACTTGTGTTTGGGTTTAATTGGCATATTCGGACCATTGTCACTAGTGCTAGTGATTATTGGTTAGTTTGGGCGCGGTTTGTGCTTGGAATTGCATTTGGGTCGAAATTTCATTAAGTGTCAATTGGGTTGGTTTGTAAGTCCACCCTAATTGTGTTGTTTGTATTGTGATAATGGAATAGGTACGTTCCATTGACGTGTTGCGGAATTGTTAGGTTGCATTCATCAAGACGACGAGGTGAGTGTTGATATCCTATGTGCATATGTATGTGTAGGATGGGTGTGGGTCGGGTGAAGTGGTTCTCGGTTATAGGGCTCACTTCACATATAGGTGGATATGATGGACTTGTGTATAGGTCCAATTGGCACGATTGTGCGTTTTGGTTGACCACCTTTGGCGAGGTGCACATTTTGTGTGTACGATATCACATGTGCTTGTGATGTGGATTATATAACCCCGATGGCGAAGGGTTGATATTGAGTTATGAATTGGATAACCCCGATGATGTGGATTTGTATAATCCCGGGACCGTGGATTTTGATTTGAGAAGTGAATCACATATGGATGCGGATTCACGATGACGCGTGTATTTTCGGTCATCTTATTGAGGTAGTGATCTCGTGTGGATGCGAATTTACTAAGGCTCATGTAGTTCGGCCAACCTCGATGTTGTTGTGTTATTGAAGATAGTAGTCTCGTGTGGATGCGGATTTACTAAGGCTCGTGTAGTTCGGTCAATCTTCATTTGGTACTGGGTTAAGGGGTTGATGTTAAAGCAGAGGGGTATAAAATACTATTAAATTTTAGCAGGAAATACTATTAAATACGATACAATTTTACACAAGATATTTATTTATTTATAGAATGGATATACTTAAACCTTGCTACAACACTTATAGGCAGTGTACCTAATCGTACAGTAGTGTAGTTTTTTAGTAAGTCCGGTTCGTTCCACAGGGAAATCTTTAAACAAAGCTCAACGCTATATTAGTTTACTTTTATAAAAATACAAATATATATATAGGTAATATTATTATTATAAAGGGGGGTTTTTACCGTTTAATGACCGGTTTGTCGATTTTAAAACTTTAGTCGCAGTTAAAACCTAATGTAAAATATAAAATAAATACAAGACTTAAATTAAAGCGTAAAGTAAATAACGATAATGAAATTGCGAATAATAAAAATGCGATAAAAATTAAATTGCGATAATTAAAAAGTACGATAATTAAAAGTGCGATAAAATGAAATAACAATAAATAAAAGTGCGATAATTAGAAGTGCAATTAAATATAAAATAAAGGAAATAAAATATGATATAAAAGAATTATGCTTATTTAAACTTTCGTAATCATGATGTTTGACGTGTTGATTTTAGTTTTATGCCCATGGGTTAATTGTCCTTTGTCCTGGATTATTCAATATGTCCGTCTGGTTTTTGTCCATAACAGTCCATCAGTCATAAATATAAATTGCAAGTGTCCTTGTCAAATTATTATTATACCCGAAGATAAATATTCCAACTAATTGGGGATTCGAATTGTAACAAGGTTTTAATACTTTGTTTAATGAATACACCAGGTTATCGACTGCGTGTAAACCAAGGTTTACTACTTTGTTAACAATTACACCAATTACCCTTGAATGTAATTTCACCCCTGTTTTAATTATTCTAGTGGCTATTAATCCATTCCCGTGTCCGGTTAAATGAACGATTATTCGTACAAATAAATACCCCGCCCATCGTGTCCGATCGAGTGTAAATGGTAATTTATAGGGACGCCCAATTGTAAATCTTTATATTAACATTAACAAACTTTCATTTAGTTAAACAAATATAAAGCCCATTAATAGCCCATAGCCTAGTTTCCACAAGTGTCGTTCTTTTGTCCAAACCCCAATTATGGTACAAAGCCCAATTACCCAATTTTAGTAATTAGCCCAACATCATGATTACCTCGTTTTAAATAAGCATAATAATAACTTAGCTACGAGACATTAATATAAAAAGGTTGAACATAACTTACAATGATTAAAAATAGCGTAGCGTTACACGGACAGAATTTCGACTTACACCCTTACAACATTCGCTAACATACCCTTATTATTAGAATTATAATTAAAATTAAAATATAAATTATAAATATAAATATATATTACTTCGTATGAATGAGAAGAAAAAAAATATGGTGTTGATTTTGATCAGAATTCGGGTTGATTTATAGCCAGGAATGATTTTTGGGGCTCCGCGACTCGCGGCAAAAAGCCCTTCAAACTCCGCGAGTCGCGGAGAGGTATTTTCAATTTACACCCTTGGAGTTTCTGGCTGCCGACAGTTTTTAATATATATATATAATATATATATAATTAATATAATTAATTATATATTATATTATATTTATATACATAGTTAACTTGTAATTTTTAGTCCGTTGCGTCGAGCGTTAAGAGTTGACTCTAGTCCTGGTTCCGGATTTTCGAACGTCCTCGCGTACAATTTAATATCTTGTACTTTGCGTTTTGAATCTTGTACTCTTGTGATTTCGAGACGTTTCTTATCAATAATTGGAACCTTTTTGATTGTCTTTTGTACTTTTGAGCTTTTTGGTCGTTTGCGTCTTCAATTCGTCGAATCTGTCTTTTGTCTTCACCTTTTATTATTTAAACGAATATCTCTTGTAAATAGAACAATTGCAACTAAAAGCTTGTCTTTCTTGAGGAATAATGCTATGAAATATATGTTCGTTTTTAGCATTATCAAATATTCCCACACTTGAGCGTTGCTTGTCCTCAAGCAATATCGTCTTGAAATACTAGAATCACTTTTTTTATTCTTCACACTTTGTACATCAGTGATTTCTATACGGCGGTATAAACAATGGTAGTAACGATATGGTTTACAGTCCCACATGACTATAAAAATTTAGATCCATTAAGGAAATTGGATCTTTATGAAAACATTTGATCTTTTGAAAATTAAATCTAGTTTTTACCCTAGATAAGTTTTCCGGAATAACCCTTTACCGGTGTTTGCAAAATATTTTTGTGGGTTTGGTGGGTTTCAGATTTGAAAATTTTAGCTCAAAACTTGCGGTTTTGTGTCACCCACTTGCTAACCTTGTATTTGGAAAGCAACACGTCCAGTTTACTTGTTCCGTATATTACCTTTCGGCAAACTACCGTCCGGTTGTAAAGGAAAGCGTTGAACAAGCAACTGTTTAAGGCAATGTCCCATGACATGCTTTTGATTATGGTCTATAACGTGTCGGACGCAATTACTATCCTTGGTAGGAGCAATAGTAAAGCTCACCCTTATAATTTGTCGGTCTGGCACAAAGTCCTGTCTTTGACCATGTTATGCAACCACCGTTCTTACGGTTGACACCCGATTTAGTTCAGGTGACCTAATGAATTCCAGGTGAATTCCTAGGATTTTACGTTCAATGGTAATGAACGCATTGAAAATAGGGTTTTCAGAAAACAAATCGGTTTGTAATTTTGATCAAAATATTTTCTCGTTTAAGCTCGAGTTTAGATATCATTGAATTCCATGAGTTTGTAATTCTCAATCTTTAAGGTCAATCTCAAGGATTGAGTAATATCAGTCTTAAAAGCTGATTTTTAATCTTTAAGGAGATTATCCTTTCTGGGGATCTGATTCATTAGTCTTATCCAGCTAATTTGCACGGTGCCCCCCCATTGTACTTGATAAATCCTTCTCATGGTTAGGATAAATCTGACCACTTGGCGACCCTGTTTAATGCTGAGGTCCGTGGATTTCCTGCTGATTTTAGTGATGACTTTTCTAGATTTTTCGTCAACCTACAGCTGGTCTGGACGACAACTTCATGACCTAAATCAAAAAGCGCGTGTCTTTTTCGGAAGACTTTACTTCCTTTTAATGATGGAATTGATTCATCGTGTAGATCCATCTCTTCTTTTCTTTCATTGGGTAAAACAGTTTAGTTTAGTTCAAAGCAAAAGTATTTTCAGTTATTTGTTACAAATATATGTGGCATATGTTTAAAATAACTTGGTAAATTTTCCCACACTTGGCTTTTTATTTTTCTTTTTATCGTCCTCTATTCCATTTTAAATGAATTTTAACATTTTAGTTTGTTTCTCAATTTATGTCCTTTCCGAGGTAACAATAATTTCGGTGTTAAAACCTAGTTTTATCGTTCATAAATATGTATAAACATGATTTTGAATTCATTTAATTGAAAATTTTTACTAGAATTGGGTAGTCAGTATATAAGACTAGTGCTGTTCTTTTTTATCAGAGAGCACTAGATTCTAATACAACTACTGCTTTACTAGTATTTTTAATGGTAACCAAGTGTTTAATATAAAAATTTTAAAATCCGAAAGAATTTAATCCCTTCCCACACTTAAGATCTTGCAATGCCCTCATTTGCAAGAAATCAGTAACAATTTAAATTATTGAGGGTGATTTGTGTGAAAATGATTAAATTTTTACCAAAGTTTCCAAATATATTGGCGTTTGTTTGCTGAATGATAAATGGTGCACGTCATTTGTTCATTCCGTCTTGTTGTTATTTCACATGTATTTTGCATCATTGTCGTCAAAATTACTTGCTTTTGCTGAACTTAATGCCAGTCTTTGAAAATGCGTTGTTTTACCCTGTTGTGTACATAAGATAAACTGCAAACATATATACATATTTTTGAAGTTTGGTATATTACCCCACATTCAAAAATTATTAAAATCTAAGAATAAAAGTTAGATAAATATAAAAATGATTACAATATTAACAAAAAATATTAAACATATCAATAATTACAAATTACAAAATAAAAATAAAAATAAGTAAACTAAGGATGATATTGGTACCAATAGGGGTTCCACGTATAACCATAAGTGCTATAGAATGCCTCGGCAGGGTCATACGTAGGATATGGTGGCTGCATCTCTATCGACCAAGGAGGGAAGACGGGTTTCGGTGTAGGAATATAGTTTCTACCTATGTGTTGGCAATGCGCTATGATCTGGTTCTGATGAACTTGCCAATCTTCAAATGCTCTCTGTCTAGCATTTTCGTATTCCTGAGAAGCTATAAACCTTTGCATTTCTTGCATCTGGTTCCCCCCTCCTACATTACCTTGTTCCTGGTTTCTCTCTACCTGTGGATGTCTACCATTGTATCGTACTGCGGCGTTATTTCGCCGCTTCAACACTTTCGCACCATGGTATACATTTAAACCTATAGTGTCGCGGGGTTCCGGCTCTTCTACTAATAATCCACCCCGACTTATATCCACACCGAGATATTCACCAATCAAAGTAATAAAAATACCACCTCCTATTATGCTATGTGGACGCATCCCCCGAACCATAGCTGATAAATAATAACCCACACAATATGGTATACTTACAGCGCTGTGTGGGTCTCGAATACACATATGGTAAAACAAATCTTGTTCATTTACCTTTTCTTTGTTTTTACCCCTTTGTGTAATCGAGTTAGCTAAAAACCTATGTATTACTCTTAATTCGGCTCTATCTATATCCAAATAAGAGTAGTTTCCCCCTTTAAAACGGTGGTGGCTTGTCATTTGACTCCACACACCGTGTGTATCAAAATTCTCATCTATTTTCCTACCGTTTAGTATCAATCCTCTACAATCGGCAGACGCTAATTCCTCAGGCGTATATATACGTAAAGCCTGAGCCATGTCCAGTAAAGACATGTGGCGCATCGAACCGCCTAACAAAAATCTAATAAAAGAACGATCGGTTAAACTAGCTACCCGATCATTCAACTCTATACTACATAACAACTCTTCACACCATACTTTATATACAGGTCTGCGTATGGTGAATAAACATATCCAGTCATTAAAATAAGAATTACCATACCTCTGTACCAGTAATTCCCTAATTGGCCCGGCCAATTCTACAGCTTCCAAGGGTCCCCATTCTATGACCCTTGGTACCTCAACAACCTTGGAATGAAGAGTATGCAAACCCCGTTGATATTTTGGATAATCTATCCAAAGTCTGTCAAATCGCAAGTTCGGGTGCAACTGTTCCAAGTGCATATCTGAAAAGGTCATGACTGGATGAGGTACATCCTGCTTGTAGTAGTTATCTACCTCCTGTTGTTCCAAGTTCTCAGCAGGAGCATGGCGGGCTTGGGATGAAGATTCACCCCTTTCATTCTGCAAAACACATCAAACACAAATTTTGTGCATCCAAATATGCATTAGTGTCAGCAAAATCATCAATCAAAATAATTACAATGACATTATCAATTTATATCAAACTTAAGCTTATTTCCACATTTTTATCAAATCTACACTTTTTCAAATAAGCATATACGAAAATTTTCGCCAAGTTCATAAACATTTAACTCAAATAACATGTCAAAATAATCATTACTAGCAAATAAACAAGTCTCAAATGGCATTATCTTTCAAAAATCAAGTTCATGAATTTTGGACTTGAAAAAGTCCACTTTAATTCTCAAAATCATGTTTAGGCTCAAAGTTTGGATCATTTAACTACCTAGACATGTTACACTACTCAATTTAGCAATAATTCATGACAAAAATCGGCCATAACCTGTTTATATCAAAAAGCCCCAAATTTGCTCAAGAACACAAACCCTAGATTCTAAAGATTTTGAAGTTTTTGGCTTCAAATCATGTTAACAAGCATCAATCTAGGTTATACATGCATAATATACTAACAATTTAACACTAATTACACTAAAAATTAACAAAATTCAAATTATGAAAATATGCTCAAGAACACACTAAAATTCGAATTAAATGGTATTTAGGTGTAGAAATTTACCGTTTTTCTTGAGTAGTTCCTAGATATCATCCTTCTCAACATGATTTTAGCAAAAAATTTGGTGATTAACGGTTAAAAATTGAGATTTTTGGGGGTGATTTTCGTGGGTTTTCGGGGGTTTTTTCGCTGTTAAAATTGCAGTGTTTTTGTGTGTGGTGTGTACAGATCGTGCAGCTGGTTATATTTTTTTTCTGTAATTTTGTCTCTCCGCGAGTCGCGGAGGTTTTCACTGAAAACTCCGCGAGTCGCGGAGTTTACCCTTTTTTTTTTTTTTTTTTTTTTTTTTTTTTTTTATATAATCTTTAACTTATAAAACAATTAAGAAATTAATTTTAAAATTTTGTTTCCCTTGTTATTTAGGACGAGGTCGTTTCGGATTGATGTCCTAGTCCGTCCCTCGACAAAATTTTTAAAATTTGTCTTTTTGTAGCGATTGTTTTAAAAGCTAAGATTTTTGGGTTTTTTCAATGTTTTTGGCATACTTTAAATCAATAAGATTAAAAATAATGATAATAAAAGTTCTCGTCCCTCCCTCGGGTAAAGCAATTTCGGTTCAAAGACCTAGTCTTCAACTTACGACGAATTTTAAAAATCATATTTTTAACTTAATGAGATAAAGTAAATTTTTGTTTTTAAATTCACACAACTTAAATAATAAATTCAAAATTAAAAAATTAAAAATTAAAAATTCACACCAAACTTAAAATTTGAAATGCATAAAATTAAAATTCATATTTTAAAAATTAAAAATTCACACCAAACTTAATTTAAAAATTCATAAATTCATATCAAACTTATATTAATTTTTCAAATATTTACAATTTTAAATATATTGTTTTTATAAAGTTTACAATATTAATTTAAGGTTTAAATATTAAGATTAAAAACATAATAAAATTAAAAATCTTTTTGTCTTTTTATCCCACTTTAATCAATCAAATATTATCAAAAATATGCGCCCCTCTTTTCGGTAAAGTAATTTCGGTTCCAAGACCTAATTTAACTCATGACGAATTTTTGAAATATTTTTGGTTGATTGTTTAAAGATATTTATACCTTAAGAATAAACGTTAAATTTCGCAGTGATGTAATAAATTTTTGAACGATATCAATAATTTCGGTCGCCAAACCTAATTTTATTTAATACCAATTTAATACTTTTTAGCGAACAAATTAGCGTTTATTATCAAAAGGTTAAAAATAAAAATAAAAATAAAAACTATACAGACATACCTGTGAAATATAATTCTTAGTTATATGATCTATTATATTCATAAGATAGTCGGTTTAATTGGTCTTCCATGGCTGCATAGGCGTAACCTCGAGCATTCATTGTCTTTTCTTCTAAACATATGAACGGTCCGTCTCTGCATAAAGTAACAAATTCGGTATTTGAATAGGTTTGATTATTTGAACATTTACCTCCATGTGACCATTTTCCGCATTTGTGACATTTTTCTAGGTGTCGTGCTCTTCTTTTCGCTGCGGATTTTGATTTTCCTTTACCAAATTGTAACTTATTATCTTCGCATCTGGATCCTTTTCTAACTCCGTCCATTCTTTCTCTGATTACTGATACTAATTCACTCGGTAGTATGTCATTATTACGTTTAGTGATCAAAGCGTGTAGCATTAGACCATGGTTTAATTCACAGGCAGTCTTCATTTTGTAAAAACCTAAAAAAAATAAAAATTCAGAATGGGGGGAGAAGACTAGTTCTTTAGGGTCTGCTAGGGAAAGACCATACGTGTTCCATTTTCGAGAACTACACGAAAACAGACAATCTAACTCTAACAGAATATATATTATCCTTTAAAGACTTGATTCTCCCCACACTTAGTTAGCTGTGGTGTCGAAATTGTGATTAACTTCGTTGTCGACTTCCATCGGACCATGTATGTAATGTTTAACTCTGTGACCATTAACTTTAAATTCAATCCCATTTGAATTTATTAATTCTATCGTTCCGTATGGGAAAACTCTTTTGACTATGAATGGTCCAGACCATCTTGATTTCAATTTTCCAGGAAATAGCTTGAATCGTGAATTGAAAAGAAGAACTCTGTCTCCTTCTTTAAATTCTTTTGAACTTCTGATTCTTTTATCATGCCATTTCTTCGTTCTTTCTTTATAGATTAACGAATTTTCGTATGCTTCATGTCTTAATTCTTCTAATTCGTTTAGTTGACTTAATCGTAGACGTCCGGCTTCTTGTAAATCAAGATTACATGTCTTCAAAGCCCAAAATGCTTTGTGTTCAATTTCTACTGGAAGATGACATGCTTTTCCATAAACAAGTCTAAAAGGTGTGGTTCCAATTGGAGTTTTGTAGGCTGTTCTAAAAGCCCAGAGTGCATCCTCCAATTTAATGGACCATTCCTTTGGATTTGATCCTACGGTTTTCTCTAGAATACGTTTTAAAGCTCGGTTGGTATTTTCAACTTGTCCACTTGTTTGTGGATGATATGCGGTGGAGATTTTATGAGTTACTCCATATCTTTTAAGAACTTTCTCAAGTTGATTATTACAGAAATGAGTACCCCGATCACTTATTAAAGCTTTCGGTGTTCCAAACCTTGCAAAAAGACGTTTTAAAAAGTTGACTACAACTCGTGCATCGTTAGTTGGGAGAGCTTGTGCTTCCGCCCATTTAGATACATAATCAATGGCTACAAGTATATATAGATTATTATGAGATTTTGGAAATGGACCCATAAAGTCAATACCCCAAATGTCAAATACTTCACATACTTGGATGACATTTTGTGGCATTTCATCACGTTGACTTATTCTTCCGGCCCTTTGACATGCATCACAGGATTTGCAAAGAAGGTGTGAGTCTTTGTAAATTGTAGGCCAATAGAATCCAGCTTCATAAACTTTTCTTGCTGTTAGTTGAGGCCCATAATGCCCTCCTGTTGGTCCTGTGTGACAATGGTTTAAAATTTTACTAGCTTCATCTCCAAATACACATCGGCGTATTATTCCATCGGGACAACTTTTAAACAGATGTGGATCTTCCCAGAAATAGTGTTTTATATCACTGAAGAATTTCTTTCGTCTTTGGTACGATAATCCTTTTTCAAGGAATCCACAAACTAAGTAGTTTGCATAGTCTGCAAACCATGGGATTTCTTTATAATCTATCTTCAATAGATATTCATCAGGAAAGTTGTCTTGTATGGCCGATTCATTTAGAACTTCTAATTCGGGATTTTCAAGACGAGAAAGATGATCAGCGGCGAGATTTTCTGCTCCTTTTTTATCTCGGATTTCAATATCAAACTCTTGTAAGAGTAAGATCCAACGGATTAATCTTGGTTTAGCATCTTGTTTTGAAAATAGGTATCTAAGAGCAGAATGGTCGGTATAGACCACCGTTTTTGCTAGAACTAGATATGATCGAAATTTGTCAAAAGCAAAGACAATAGCAAGGAGTTCTTTTTCAGTAGTTGTATAGTTCGTTTGTGCTCCTTGTAATGTCTTACTAGCATAATATATAGGTTGAAATCGTTTTTCAATCCTTTGTCCTAAAACGGCTCCCATTGCAAAATCACTTGCATCGCACATTAGTTCAAATGGTAGATTCCAATTTGGTGTTATCATGATCGGTGCATTAGTGAGTTTTTCTTTAAGAATATTAAAAGATTTGATACATTCATCTGAAAAGATGAATGGCGCATCCTTTTCTAGGAGTTTATTCATAGGAGTGGCAATTTTAGAAAAATCTTTTATGAAACGTCGGTAAAAACCGGCATGCCCTAGAAAACTCCTAACTCCTCTAACATTGGTGGGATGTGGAAGTTTAGCAATTACATCTACTTTAGCTCTATCCACTTCAATTCCTTCTTTTGAAATTTTATGTCCAAGAACGATGCCTTCTTTAACCATGAAATGGCATTTCTCCCAATTAAGTACTAGATTTGATTTTTCGCATCTAATTAGCATTCGTTCCAGATTAACTAGACATGATTTAAATGTATCACCGAAGACTGAAAAGTCATCCATGAATACTTCCATGCATTCTTCTATCATGTCGTGAAAAATCGCCATCATACACCTTTGAAAGGTTGCAGGGGCGTTACAAAGTCCAAATGGCATGCGTTTGTAAGCAAAAGTACCATAAGGGCACGTGAATGTGGTTTTCTCTTGATCTTCGGGTGCTATTGGAATTTGAAAATATCCGGAAAATCCATCTAGAAAACAATAGTAACTATTTCCGGCTAATCTTTCCAACATTTGATCTATGAAAGGTAAGGGAAAGTGATCTTTTCTGGTGGCGTCATTTAATTTTCTATAATCAATACATACACGCCATCCTGTTACAGTCCTAGTAGGAATAAGCTCATTTTTCTCATTTGTGATGACAGTCATGCCACCCTTCTTAGGTACGCATTGAACTGGGCTTACCCATGGACTATCAGAAATTGGATATATCAAACCTGCATCTAGCAGTTTAATAATCTCTTTCTTAACTACATCTTGCATATTGGGATTTAGTCTTCGTTGGCGTTGCACATACGTTTTATGACCTTCTTCCATAAGGATTTTATGTGTGCAATACGAAGGACTTATTCCTTTAATATCATGAATCTTCCATGCAATGGCTGGTTTATGAGCTTTCAACACAGAAATGAGTTGTGATTTCTCATTTTCAGTAAGAGAAGACGATATTATTACAGGCAATTCAGATTCACCATGTAAATAAGCGTATTCCAAATGGTTTGGAAGTGGCTTTAACTCTAATTTCGGGGGTTCTTCTATCGATGATTTATATCGATATCTGTCTTCTTCTTTTAGCATTTGAATTTCTTCTGTTGTTGGTTCATATCCATTAGCTATAAGTGTAGCTAACATTTCAGCTTCATCAATTGGTTCATTACCTTCTCCTAAAGAACATTCTCCTGTTCCTTGTAATTCTGGAAATTCTTCTAATAATTCTGCATGTGCATCTATAGTTTTAATATAATAACATGTATCATCTGCAGATTGTGGTTGTTGCATTGCTCTATCAACTGAAAAGGTAACACTCTCATCCTCTATACTTAGGGTCAGTTTCTTACCGAACACGTCTATCATTGCTTTAGCCGTGTTTAAGAATGGTCTTCCTAATATGAGAGGAACTTGAGAATCTTCTTCCATGTCCAGAACAACAAAATCTACTGGGAATACTAAAGTACCAACTTTAACTAGCATGTTCTCCATTATCCCTCTAGGATATTTTATTGATCTATCGGCTAGTTGTATGCTTATTCTGGTTGGTTTCAATTCTCCAAGGTCTAGTTTAGCGTATAGTGAATACGGCATTAGATTTATACTAGCACCTAAATCAGCCAATGCTTCTATTGAACTAAGGCTACCCAGAAAACATGGAATTGTGAAACTTCCTGGATCAGATAGTTTTTCTGGTATCTTATTCAACAGCACTGCTGAACAATTAGCATTCATAGTAACAGCCGAGAGTTCTTCCATTTTCTTTCTATTCGTGATTAGATCTTTCAAGAATTTAGCATACCTTGGCATTCCTGAAATCACATCAATGAAAGGAAGATTTACATTTATCTGTTTAAACATATCCAAGAATTTGGATTGCTCGGCTTCAAGTTTTTCCTTCTTCATTTTACTCGGGTAAGGAAGTGGTGGTTGGTATGGTTTAACATAAGGTTTAGCCTTAACTGTGTTATCTTCATTAACCTTTTCAACTACCGGTTCTTTTTCCTTATCTTGATCAGGTTGTGGTTCTTGTGGAGTAGGAATAGTTTCATCAGAAGTTACAGGTATTTCAGGTGGTTTAAGTGTTGTACCACTTCTTGTGGTAATAGCTTTAGCTGTTTCATTCCGGGGGTTAGCATTTGTATCGCTTGGTAGACTTCCCGGTTTTCTTTCACCTATTAACCTTGCTAGGTTACTTACTTCTTGTTCCAGATTTTGAATAGAAGCTTGTTGATTTCTAAATGCTTGAGCATTTTGTTCATTTGTTTGTTTTTGAGATGTGAAAAACTGCGTTTGAGTTTCAACTAGCTTCGTCATCATATCTTCTAAATTCGGCTTTTTATCATCGGTTTGTTGTGGTGGTTTGTTTTGAAAATTAGGTCTTTGCTGATTGTAAGTATTGTTGGATATTTGTTGATTGCTAGGACCTTGTTGGTTGTTGTATGGAATATTTCGGTTATAATTCTGGTTTTGATTGTAAATCGGTCTTGGCGGTTGATAATTATTCTGATAATTATTTCCAGGCCTTTGGTTTATGTATGAAATATTCTCTCTTTGTTCCATTGTTAATTCAATACTGAGACAATCTTTTGTCAAATGTGGTCCTCCACACTGCTCACAACTAATTCGTATTGAGTGAATATCCTTAGTCATCTTTTCCATTCGTCTTTCCACAGCATCTATCTTTGCGGAAATGGAATCTAAGTCATGGCTAGAATCGGCTCTAGCTGCTTTAGATGATCTAATGATATCTTTTTCTTGGTGCCACTCATGTGAGTGGGAAGCAGTATTATCAATAATTTTGTAAGCATCAGTTTCGGTTTTCTTCATAATAGAACCACCAGCTGCTATGTCTATGTCTTTTCTTGTAGTGATGTCGCATCCTTGGTAGAATATTTGTACTATTTGACAGGTGTCTAAACCATGTTGCGGACATCCTCTTAACAACTTTCCATATCTTGTCCACGCCTCATATAGAGTTTCATTTGGTTTCTGTGTGAACGTAACAATTTCTGCTTGAAGTCTTACGGCTTTAGATGCAGGAAAGAATTGTTTAAGAAATTTGTCAATTAAAACATCCCATGTATCAATCGCCCCTTCGGGTAACGATTCCAACCAATCTTTGGCTTCTCCCTTTAAAGTCCAGGGAAATAACATGAGATATATCTGTTCATCCTCCACTTCTCGTATTTTAAATAGTGTGCAGATCCTATTAAAGGTACGTAGATGTTCATTTGGATCTTCCTTCGGCGCACCACTAAATTGGCATTGATTAGTCACCATGTGTAGAATTTGTCCTTTGATTTCATAATCTGGCGCATTAATGTCTGGATGAGTAATTGCGTGACCTTGGCCAGTGCGTTTAGCTCTCATTCGGTCTTCCATACTTAAAGGTTCCAGATTCTCCATAATTGAATTTGTTGACTCGGTATCACTAGATGATTCTGATTTAATAGTTCGTTCCTCAACAATCTCTGTTTGAATGATTGGTGGTTCCGGAGGAAAGTTTAATGGTTCAGGATCTATGAACCGTTCCTGAATATTTTCTGGATTCTCAATTGTGAGGTTGGGTTCAAAAAATGGATTATCGGAAATTTGAACTGAAGTACTTGGTCGACTGGATGACGATTCTAAAGAAAAATCAACGGCGGTTATATTTGTTAAACGATGTCTTGATCGAGTTACAGGTGGTGAACGTACAAAAGGTGATGAACGTCTTGCTCGGTGCATTCACTGAATATCCTATTAGTTTTTAAAAGGAAAGAAAAATTATAATAAGTTATCCAATCAATAGACTTTTCTGATTTTGCCCACGTTTCGAATAGCCAAAAGATGCAGCAGAGGGGCAGGATTCGTTTGGTCTCAATATAATTGAGGACTGTTTGGCTCCAATAACCCGGTCCACGTACAAATCCAACTATTACTACGAACCAGAAAATTTTGATGTCTATCAATTTAACCACTCAAAATAAATTTTCGTAATTTTTAGAAATTTAGATAAGAAGTAGAATAAAAATTCTAAGTCCTAAAAACTAGAATGGCGAGAAATAAGAAAGAAAAAGAGTTCGTCGAAAAAGGTCGAAAAAGAAAAATTGGTTGAAAAATAAAAGGTGACGGAAAAATAAAAGAAACTTATAAAAACTTAAAAATACTTAACTAATTTAACCTTATTACTACAACTAACTTAAAATTATAATCGCAAATTGATATTACTAATTGAAATGATAATTGGTACATAGTAAAAGGTCTCTAAAAATATTAAAGCTTACAGGAAAAACTAAATCCCAAATGGAAATAACTTAAAAAGAAATTAGAACTTAAAAAGGCGTCGCAAAATTCTAAAGCACCTAAATCTTAGTCTAAAGAAAAAGCACTTAAGGAATTTTACGGCAAAGCCTAAAAATCTAGGAGTAAAAATAACTATGGCAAAAACTAAGTTTAAAATTAAATATGAGCTAAAAAATACAAATATTACGCTACAACGATTAAAAAGGTACAAAATATAAAAATATACAAAAAGTTGTAAAAAGTACAATTTTTATAAAAAATATTATTTTTATATTATTTATTTAATAAAAACTACTAATTTTACAATTTTAATAAAACTAATTAAACAAAATACATATATAAAATAAAAAGTAAAAATAAAACTAAAATTAATAATAATAATAATAATAATTAAGTTAAATAATAATAATAATAAATTAAAACTCCGTAATTAATGCAACTTTAGGGTGTTGTCCGTGTGTCAGAAGACCTCCGCGAGTCGCGGCAAATAAAGAGGAAAACCCCGCGAGTCGCGGGGTTCAGAAAAACAGTTGACAGGTTTCACTTTTTTACGCGTTTTTCTTTATTTTTTTTTTTTTATTTTCTTTTTTCTGTTTTTAGTTTAAATAAACGATTTTTAATAAAATTTATATTTTTATAAATTAAAATAAAGATAAAGAAACTTATAAAACTTAAATATTTAACAAAATCCTAAAAATACTTATATTTTTGTTTTTCTTTTTATATTTTTGAATGATTAAAAAAAAATTTTTTACAAAAACGACTTTTAATAAAAGTAAATAAAAAATTTTTTTTTTTTTTTTTTTATTAGCGTTGCGCTTCAGGTTTTTAAGATAGTTCCCCGGCAGCGGCGCCAAAAATACTTGATGTTAAAGCAGAGGGGTATAAAATACTATTAAATTTTAGCAGGAAATACTATTAAATACGATACAATTTTACACAAGATATTTATTTATTTATAGAATGGATATACTTAAACCTTGCTACAACACTTATAGGCAGTGTACCTAATCGTACAGTAGTGTAGTTTTTTAGTAAGTCCGGTTCGTTCCACAGGGAAATCTTTAAACAAAGCTCAACGCTATATTAGTTTACTTTTATAAAAATACAAATATATATATAGGTAATATTATTATTATAAAGGGGGGTTTTTACCGTTTAATGACCGGTTTGTCGATTTTAAAACTTTAGTCGCAGTTAAAACCTAATGTAAAATATAAAATAAATACAAGACTTAAATTAAAGCGTAAAGTAAATAACGATAATGAAATTGCGAATAATAAAAATGCGATAAAAATTAAATTGCGATAATTAAAAAGTACGATAATTAAAAGTGCGATAAAATGAAATAACAATAAATAAAAGTGCGATAATTAGAAGTGCAATTAAATATAAAATAAAGGAAATAAAATATGATATAAAAGAATTATGCTTATTTAAACTTTCGTAATCATGATGTTTGACGTGTTGATTTTAGTTTTATGCCCATGGGTTAATTGTCCTTTGTCCTGGATTATTCAATATGTCCGTCTGGTTTTTGTCCATAACAGTCCATCAGTCATAAATATAAATTGCAAGTGTCCTTGTCAAATTATTATTATACCCGAAGATAAATATTCCAACTAATTGGGGATTCGAATTGTAACAAGGTTTTAATACTTTGTTTAATGAATACACCAGGTTATCGACTGCGTGTAAACCAAGGTTTTACTACTTTGTTAACAATTACACCAATTACCCTTGAATGTAATTTCACCCCTGTTTTAATTATTCTAGTGGCTATTAATCCATTCCCGTGTCCGGTTAAATGAACGATTATTCGTACAAATAAATACCCCGCCCATCGTGTCCGATCGAGTGTAAATGGTAATTTATAGGGACGCCCAATTGTAAATCTTTATATTAACATTAACAAACTTTCATTTAGTTAAACAAATATAAAGCCCATTAATAGCCCATAGCCTAGTTTCCACAAGTGTCGTTCTTTTGTCCAAACCCCAATTATGGTACAAAGCCCAATTACCCAATTTTAGTAATTAGCCCAACATCATGATTACCTCGTTTTAAATAAGCATAATAATAACTTAGCTACGAGACATTAATATAAAAAGGTTGAACATAACTTACAATGATTAAAAATAGCGTAGCGTTACACGGACAGAATTTCGACTTACACCCTTACAACATTCGCTAACATACCCTTATTATTAGAATTATAATTAAAATTAAAATATAAATTATAAATATAAATATATATTACTTCGTATGAATGAGAAGAAAAAAAATATGGTGTTGATTTTGATCAGAATTCGGGTTGATTTATAGCCAGGAATGATTTTTGGGGCTCCGCGACTCGCGGCAAAAAGCCCTTCAAACTCCGCGAGTCGCGGAGAGGTATTTTCAATTTACACCCTTGGAGTTTCTGGCTGCCGACAGTTTTTAATATATATATATAATATATATATAATTAATATAATTAATTATATATTATATTATATTTATATACATAGTTAACTTGTAATTTTTAGTCCGTTGCGTCGAGCGTTAAGAGTTGACTCTAGTCCTGGTTCCGGATTTTCGAACGTCCTCGCGTACAATTTAATATCTTGTACTTTGCGTTTTGAATCTTGTACTCTTGTGATTTCGAGACGTTTCTTATCAATAATTGGAACCTTTTTGATTGTCTTTTGTACTTTTGAGCTTTTTGGTCGTTTGCGTCTTCAATTCGTCGAATCTGTCTTTTGTCTTCACCTTTTATTATTTAAACGAATATCTCTTGTAAATAGAACAATTGCAACTAAAAGCTTGTCTTTCTTGAGGAATAATGCTATGAAATATATGTTCGTTTTTAGCATTATCAGGGGTTAACCTTGGGTGGTTCACGCTTTTGATATGTATATATTGTTGTGTTGTTGTGTTGTAGCTAACCCTCCGGGTGTAGCTTATCGGCGTGGTACATATCGTCGTTGGTGTATTTACTTTGTTGATATTTTAGCTTGTGTATAGCGATTGTACGGTATGCTTAGATTAGCTTGCCTTTATGCTTGGGTGCTCCGGTATGTGCTATTTGATTATTATTGTGTGGCGTGTCCATTTTATGCATATATATGTATGTAGTATATTCTCACTTACTAAGCGTTAGCTTACTCTCTCGTTGTTGATATTTTTTTTATAGGTTCGCTTGATGGCGGCTCGGGTAAGCGTGGGGATTAGAGATCTTGGCTAGGTTGCTTTAGAAGATCTTGCTTTTAGACTCGATTAAGATTGGGTAGCGTATCCCCAATCACCATGCTCGGTTTTGTTTGATATTAAAATAGTCGGGTCGTGTATGCCCGTTTGGATATTTAAACTTATGTATTAAACGTTTTATAAGTTGTCTAAACTTATTATTGTAATAGAAGCGTTTCAAATATATAAATGGGACCTAAATGTTAATAATATTAATGTAATTTAAAGGGGAAAAAAAATTTATGGGCCGGAATACGACGGGTTGGGTCGTTACAAATCTGCTCAATATATGCATCCCAGTCATGAGGTAATCCTTTCTTCAAAACTTTTACAGCTTTAGCTTGCGTCAGCTCAATTCCATACTTCTCCAACTCGGATACTAGATGACGATACCTCGTTATTGTGTCCTCGAAACTCTCAGTTTTCAGGGCCGTGAAAATTTTCTATTCTTGTTTCAAAGACTTTCTTACATTTTTCTCCATTCCATTATCCATTATAATGACTAAGCCTTTTGATCCTCAAAATCAATTGCTATGTTTTTTTTATGTTGTAGCAAACCAATTAGAATTAAGATGGGAGACCAATTTTCTTTGACTTCTTGCTCTATGTTCTACTCCAACAAGCACACAGGTGGGATCCACCTCCTTGTTTCTTTCAATTAACCTTTATATAATAAAAGGGGTGGGGGAATCATGTCGTTTGATATTCACTCCAATGGAAAAAATGGTCAAAACGACATTGACCCAAAGTCTATCCCAAAAAATGCAAAAAATCCCCCTCCACCATAACCAACTTACAAAAACTACCCTGAACTTCCGGAGGGTAAAACATAAATTCTCTTATTTAAATAAAAACTCCACACAAGCACTTCGACAGCCCGTATCTTCCTCCTCGCTCCGAGTTAAATTTCACCGACCACATCATTAAACTCAAAATACTTTTATGAACAAAACGAAACTAACTACATTCGAAACGGACACTTTTTAAAAAACGCTAAACACAACGACAGACCGTATCTTCCCACTCGCCGCGAGTTAAATTTTTTCGACATCAACGTCAGACTCGAAATAATTTTATGAACAAAACGAAAATAAGTCCGTTCGAAACGGACACTTTTTAAAAAACGCTAAACACAACGACAACCCGTATCTTCCTGCTCGCCACGAGTTAAATTTTTTCAACATCACCGTTAGACTCGAAATAATTTTATCAACAAAACGAAACTAACTACGTTCGAACCGGACAATTTTTAAAAAACACTAAATACGACGACACCTACAACGGCGCTTACCACATGGGTCGTTTTCCCTTCTGTAAATACATAAAGCTACATTAAATATGAATATGCAGGCCGAAAGCCCCCGCCTCATCGCGCGGGCCGGATCCGGACAAGTTATAGACCAACACAAAACCAAAAAGGAGTTCACAAATTTTTCCTTCTCTGTTTGTGTCAACCAAAAACAACCTCCCCCCCTCCCAGATTAGGCTCACCAGTTATACTCATAGAGACCGATGATGAACTAATATAATCACATGAATTACCAATATTTGTTTGCACAGTATCATCAACACTCATCGTTTGATCGTTTGCAGTAACTACAGAGCCAGTTAGCTCACATATCTGATCACCATAAGTCACATGCTGGTCATTGAATACCGGTTGTGACTATGCGGTAGGGAATATATACCCGACATAAAAAACATCAGATGAATCAGCTGGTTTAGTACAACTACATTTTAAAACTCATACTCGTTTCAGAAATTGTCCAGGACATGGAAACTTCATATGTTTTCTTCGATATCCATTACAATTATTATGTGAAATGTTTTGCACACTAAACTTTGTAATTTAAGTATGGTGTCCATAAAAATCAATTCATCATTTGAATGTATCCTGGATTCTAAAAAAACCCCTTCAGATATTTTTACAAACACCATGTGGACACCAACCAAAGAAATTTCCTTTTAATCCACCAAACCACACTCACTCAGTTTGCATCCACGTTAACAATAATATGGAAAATAACAACGTACCATATACATTATCTACTGCTGTTAACGAAGATGGATTTTTTGGTAGAAAACCCCAGAGTATAAAAAAATCATAAAAAAAAAACTCAAACAATCAACAATTTCGAATCAAAAAATAATTAACAAAAAGCTATGAACTAAATAAGCAACAAAAGAAATTAGAGTTAGAAAGTTACCTATCTTTAGTTGCTTAACTTCAAAAGCTGAGAGTACTGTACAACAATCAGAAGAGGAATGATGATGCAAAGCCACAAACCCCAATTTGGCGACCCTGGAAATAGTGGCCCAACATTAAACCCTAATTTCTACTCCAAATCGTCGCCCGATTTTTAAGATGTGAAGGTATGGAAACGATTGTTAATCACGTGATGATGGCAGTGGTAGTGGTAACGGTGGCAGTGTTGGTCGTTGCTGGTGGCGGTGGTGGTCGCGGCTCTTCCTACAATCATTCCTAAATTTCCCTAATTTCATTAGCTAGAGTCCATCAAAAATAAGAGAGATAATATAATCTATTTCTTCTTCTACCTCCAAGGTCTACGCAATACACCCAAAAATTACTAACGACAAAAAGTGACCTGCCACACAAATTTTTGATGTTAATGAAACACAGTTGGTCGTTGAAGAGAACAATCAGTCGAGGGTTACACAATCGGTCGATGGTCCAGGTACAATCGGTCATGGGTCAGACTTCAAATATGTGATGAGTAAAGTACAACCATCGATCGATGGGGCTTCACAAACGTCCGAGTGAGTCTGGTTAACCAATCGAGGGTGTTACACAATCGGTCGATGGTGAAAAACAGAGATGTTCTTGAGTTTTTGTAGATTCTGGCTACGGGCAACGGTGGTTAGTGGTGGTCGACGGTGGAGATGACTCAAAGAGGAATTGGACAATAAAAACTTGCTGAAAGGTACTATTTTTGATTTTCAACAAACTGTAATATTAACACACGAACTAACGATTTAAAAAACGAAATATTATGAACTTTAAAATCAAATTTCGAAATGAAAATGAATTCAGTAATTTGGAACGAGTTTGTATGATGATAATGAACATATAACCCAGATCAATTCGAACTTTTACACCCAAAAACTGAATATACAAATAAATCACTGAAACTTTGAAAACCGAGGAAAAATACAAAAAATTTAGACTCAAAAACGAAATCACGGATTTAAACACTCGATCTGATCACTCCAGCTCTTATAGCACTTTGTTGAAGCTCGATTGGATCTTAGAATCGAAGGTTTTCTTGAATCGTTGACGTTGGGTATCGAATGAGTCGAACCGGATCGTTTTGGATCGGATTAGAACGATGCCCTAGAGTCTTGATTCGAATTGTGTGGGTTTTTGGGATAACTAAGATGATGAGAGGAACGATCTGTGTATGATTGATAGGCTCTAATACCACTTTGTTGGAGCCGTTTGGATCTTGGGATCGAAGGTTTTCGTGAATCGTTGACGTTGGGGATTGAATGAGTCGAACCGGATTGTTTTGGATCAAATCATAAAGATGCCCAAGAGTCTTGATTCGACTCGGTGGGTTTTAGGATAGCTGTGATGAGAGGAATACAAATGGAGCCTTTCAACTCCTTATATACTCGTATTGGGCTTCTGTCAGTCGACAGGCCCAACTTGTTTGGTTGATCCGAACTCGGGATTTTTATGCACCAACAACTTTAATGATTTAAATTTTACAAAAATATAAAAATAAAAAAGATTATACAAACTGTTCAATTTTGGGCATCAACTGGATATGTTGAACCCTAATCAAACTGTTGTAAAAAAATCTACTCGAGAACAAAATTTGGCACTTAGATTATTTTTTTCCATTAAATTTTATTTGGATATTGTCGGCAGTATCAATAATAAATGATTATATGCAAATTTATTTATTTTTGATTTTTTGATTTATTTATTTATTTTTTTTTTTATTTATTTTTTTTTGCAAAAAAACGATAACATTAATAACGGATCCGAAGATCAACTCGTACAACCGATACAATAGAGACCAAAACTAGCTATAGCTAATACTGAACAGGCCTAATCAAACGGCTCACCAACTTGGTGAAAAATCGCGTTTTACAAGGATTCAAAACCAACTAAAGCTAAAACAAAAGGAATCTAAAATACCAGATATACTACACATGGACAATTTAAAATAAGAATGCAAACCAACGGTGACATTGGGAGAACGCCGAACGCCACCACAACACACAAAGAACCCAGAAAACAGCGACACCCCAACCGTCTAAAGAAGACTCAAAACCACAAAAAGCCGCTTCCACCCCCGGAGCTGAACCAGATCTCCAAAAGGGAGATCGTCGTCTGGACCAAAAACGGAAGTGTCCCCAAGCAGGAAGAAACTCGCACGCGAACACACGGTTAACACCACCCAACAGCACGACAGAGCCCAAAACCACCAGCACCACACCTAAAGCGGCCGGCGGACACCACCAACTGGGTGGTCGCCGACCAGCCGCCATCGGAGATGAACTCGGCCAGAGCATCAACTCCGACGAAGAGCATAAAAAAGGTGGCGAAGAGGGACCAAGTAACCATAGCCACAACTACCACGAGAACGGTGGTAGAAAGTGGCTATAGTCGCCGGAAACCATCACCAAACCCCACAAAAGGACGCCGCCCACCGAAAAAAAAGGCATGAAGGAGCAGGCAAAACTCCCCCACCCAACCGCGAAAACGGCGGCCAAAATGGACGGCATCGGCCAGACCCACCTACCGGAAAAAAACGAGAGAAAAGAGAAGAAAAAGAAGAGCCACCATCGAGATAACAGTGGCCGGAAAACACCTCAACACCGGAGATGCAAAACAATTTCAATCGTGATGAAGAAATCAAAGATGAAAGTTGCGGTTTAAATTAGCAGAAAAATGGTTTTTTCTAGATTTAGAGGATGAAAAAGTTTAGAGAGAAAAAGTTAGAGAGATGATTATATGCAATAAGTAATAAGTAGAGAACACGAATTATTGTTTACTATTTGTGTAGAATGAATTGTGTGAATGACTTTAAATGACCGTTTTGACCCTAATAATTAAATATTATACTTTTTTTTTTTTTACATTTTGTAACATTTATGAATACTTTGGAAACTTAATAATTGATATATAATAAACATGATAATTTAAAAAGTTACTAATATCAGGTTTAAATGTATTAAAAATATTTTCAATCCAACTCATTTTGACCCGTGGCCCTCCTGTTAAGCTACATCTGTGATAATGCCTACTTTTTTTTTTTAGTTATTTTCAGGAGTTTCAAAACCCGTCGTCCTCAACTTGTCTATTGTTTTGGGTTTACAGAGGAAGCCTTCATAGCAATAACCACATTGAATTTTCACTAGCAAGTAAAATCGATTGTAACAGCTCTTGAATGACGTGTTCCTCTTGCTAGTGAGGTACTCCTTTTCGATTTGACTTTTAAAAGTCATTATTTCATAACTTTGACGTTTAATATTTTTGTTTATTTTATACTCCATATAATATTTCTTAGAAAAATATATATATTTCTTCAAGGACTGATTTTGGTCTTGACCTATATATTTTTCAAATTTGCAATTATTCATTTAAATTGTATAAAACATCACTAAATTCAATTAGTTGAATTACATATATTCATGGAATTTGTAATTTTTTTTAAGGTGAACAATTAATAAAATAGCATTTAAATATAATTGGTACTACAAAAGTTTTTGGGACCCCGTTGATTTCTGGAATCGCCATCGGGTACAGGAAGCCCCTACCCCACCATCACACACACACACACACGAATACACGATGCTTCAAAGGCTAGGATTCCTTAATTTGTTTTTGATGTTAACTAGGTCAACTTACTGAAACTCAACCACAAGTCAACCTTGCATAATACTAGGACCGAAAAACCTCACCTTGATAGTGGTCATGGTATACAGAATGCAACCAATGGCACTAGAGATGTGGAGTTAGAGTTTAAAGCTGCCCATGAAACAAAAATAAGGGACATTAATATGGACAATAATAATGAGCCACATGTAGACGTAATGTAACTTCAGTAGCTATTTTGCTTAATATGCACATTGTGTATACTATACGTAAAAGGTGACAAAACGTCCGGGTTGGATGGGTGGCATAACGGGTCAAAACAGTTTCTGGATCAAAATGGATGGGTCAGGTGGATTGTTTAGCGTGGATTAATCGTATTAATGGTTTATGAACAGTTAAGTGCAAAATGGCGGGCCAATAGGGATCCTTGGGATGCCCAACATCCCTCAATCAGCCCAGAAATATTACTAACTTAGCTAGCCCATCATTTTATGTTATCTTAGCCCATAGTCCATAGCCCATTATTTATGTAAATTTCCACAAATCCAACCTCTCTTATGTTGATCCATCAACACCCTCGTTGTAAATTCATCAGTCCATAGCCCATTTTATATATTCAGATTATTACTCCATTAATTACTCATAGTTTTTCATTTCTCGTTTTCTAACTTTTTTTTTTTTTGAAAGGCAAGGTTAGTTGTTAGTTGTTAGACTCGAACCTGGGTCACTCTCGAATCCATGAAACATGGATACCAATGAAGCAAGGCCTCATTGGCTAACTTTTTTTATATGAAATATTATGCTAAAAAAATTATGATTAACTAGTTTTGTCATCTTGAGACCATGGCCTTTAATAGTTAGATTACTACTATCTATCTATCTATCTATCTATCTATCTATATCTATCTATAGTTAATATTAAAAGCCTATAATGATGATGTCATTATTAGACTAATTCCTCTGTTAAGAAAAAATTAAAAAGAAAAAGAAAAAAATCTAAGCATGTTGGGTAATGTCATTAATCTAAATAATTTTAAATTAAAATTAAATTTTATTAATTAATTATTATTATTAAATCTTATTAATAATTTTAATTATTAAAAATAAATAATTTTAAATTATTTTAATTAATTATTTTAAATTATTTTAATTACTTATTTTAAATTGAGTACGAGAAGACATAAAAGCTACGTAAAAGGAAGCCAATAATTTTAGCATTTATGTTCACTTAATACGTAATACGAATCATTAAACTGTTTAATTTAAACAAACTCGTGATCCCACGGGTGATTTCACTAGTATATACATTATATATGTATAGTATATATTGAAAAACAACCAGCTTGATAAGTTCATACCCTTACAAATGCTAGACCACCGAAATGAGCTCGAACAAGCTTTTGGTTCATGCAATTCAAGTAGTTAGAGAAAACAACTCATTGAATATTAATCCATTTGATTTGTTATTATTATAACATTTAGAGTTAAATGATATTTACTATCGCAGCGTCCCCTTTGGTGGTTTTTTGGTGGAATAGGGTTTCCGCTATGCTATTACTGTGAGAATGAAAGTAAATCAACCATCGCAAAGGTTCCGGGGTGATAAATAATTTACGAAAATACCCTTTTGAAATATTTCAATGTCATGAACAGTAGAACCAATGGTTCAAATGATATAACTGTAATATGAATATAAATTATAAATTATATTATTTATTTATAAAGGTAAAATACAAACGATTAGTTACTAGAATGGTCGTAATTTGGTAGAGGCCGTCCCTATGTTGTGATATAATAGAGCCACCCGACCACCTTGAAGTCCTTCATCTTCATGGTTCACTAACACGACTTCTCTTTTAACAGCTTCAAAAAACCATCCCGACCAAAATCGTTTCAAGAGCCTTTTATGTAACATCCCGCGTTTTTCCGTTAAATTTAATTTTAACACCGTCTTTTTTTTAAAACATAATCTTTCGTATTTAAATTAATAGTTTCCGTGAGTATCGTTCATTATATTTCCGCTATTTAATTTTGACATCACCCGTTTACTCGAGCGTTTTAAAAATATTCGTTTGGTTAATTCCCGCACCCGCTCTGAAACTTGAGGGACTAGTTCCGCCACTTGACCAAAGAGGTGGCTAGTAGTTGACTAGTCAACCACTCACCACCTCCACCCACTCATTCATCCATTTCTTTTTCTTTCTTTCTTTTTTTTTTTCTCTCAAGAACACAAACATAAATCATCATCTAAATCCGGATCGGGAAGCAAACTTCAAAACAAATTACATATTCGTGATCCTCTCATCATCCTCTTCGATTTGGTACCGATTTCATCAATTTTGGGTAACTTTCTAAAATCACTAATTTTCTTTAAATTCGTGTTCTTGACTTGAAATTGTGTTAGTTAGTGTCTATGGCTCGTGTATAACATGAATATATGTTTTGTTTGCTCGATTCGTTGTTTTGAGTAACTAGTGTGAACATTTGAAATGGGTGTGCTAAATCTTTGATTTTGGATGAGTTAATGTTGTTAAATTGTTAAAGTTCATGTTTTAATTGTGTTACTAGTATCACTAGCTTCGTTTTGATGCGTAGGTTGATTAAGGAAACTTCAAAAACATGAATATTGATTTTTGCGGATTTTGGTTAGGGTTTGATAGACTTAAAACGAGCTTTTGATGTTTCGAATGCCATGAAATGTTATTAGTAAGTGTTTAGTTGTAATGTATGCTTCATTACCTTCAAAACGGCATATCGTGTGTGTAAATTGGATTCCCGAATCATAAAATACGTTTTACGAACTTGAAACTTTGAAAATAAACCTTTCTTGATCAATTGACGAGTTTTCGGTTATTGTAAATGATGTTTTTGATTGATGATATGTGGTTAGTTGTATTCCTCGTCAAAATACCTTTTCGACGATATATGATAGGCATTATAAGTGTTTGCGGGTCAAGAGTTGGGTTGGAAAATGTTTTGGTTCGTGCATACTTTGAAAAACTGACCAGAAATCTCTGCCCAGATGGTGGCGCGGCGCGCCCCATCCCCGCGCGGCGCGCGGATTGGTCTGGCCAGATTCTGCCTTGTTTGGCACATTTCACGCGAAATGTTTGACTAGCTACCGACCTCCGATTCACATGAAACTTGTTTTAATATACTTGTATATGAATATTTAGCATAGAAAAATAGTTCGGGACCCGACCCGAACGCGTTGACTTTTTCGTTGACTTTGACCAAGTTTGACTTTTAGTCAAACTTAACCAAACTTTTATACAATCATTCTAACATGCTTTTATACTTGTTTCTTGTATGAAACTTGACAACGTGATTCACATGCTATACTTAATCGAGTCGTAACGAGCCATAGGACTAATTGAACACATTTCACCCGACCTCGTGTCGTAACCGGTTAATTGATACAACTTATTTGTTTAGGTCAAGGCTAAGCAACTTTCATGCACACGTTTACTTTGTGAAGTACCTTTATACTCGTGCACTCGAGGTGAGATCATAGTCCCACCTTTTCAACAACTTTTATACTTTTAAATCGTGGGCTGAGAAAACATATACTTTGTTACATCTTGTACTACTTACTTTTATGTTTTGAACACAAGTGTGAAAACAAACATTCCACGTGCGAGTTAGAACAAAAATGCCTCAATTCGATTATCATTAGTTACACTTGCAGGGTGTAAGCGAGAACTTATATTGTGTGGCCATACGGGTTTAACAAACCCTCATTCGGACGGTTCGCTACCGTTATGCGGATGAAATATATTTTTGTGTTTTAGTGTGGGTTCTAGCACTGTGTGATGGGGTAACGTTGGTTAAGTTTTGATAATTGAGTGCTCGCGTATAACAACACTTTTGGAATGCAAATGATTTGGATAATCTACGTTATGGAAATACAAAATCTTGTGGTTCAAAAACAACGTTTAATACTTACTTAAACCTATGATTTCACCAACGTTTTTGCGTTGACAGATTCTTCTATGTTTTCTCAGGTTTTCACATGGCTATTTGTTACACGCTTCCGCACTCTTTGATTACTTGATTGGAGTCTACCATGCATGCATACGCTAGGGATAGCATTTTTGGATTCAAACTTTTGTCTACTTACTTACGCTATTTATAGCAACTGTGGTTTCAAACTAATTATGTCGCAAGTTATTTCATTCATGCTTTATAACTTTGTAAACTTAAAATTTTTGTCGATCCGTTTGTTAAACTAAACTTTGTACCTTTCAAATGAACGCGACATAATTTTGGTCAAACGAGTCTCATATAGGGACTACGACCACGCAACGGGACCTAAGTTAACGACGCCGTCAATAACGGTTTTGGTCGGGTCGTTACAAGTGGTATCAGAGCGTTGGTTGTAGGGAACTAGGACGTTCATTAGTGTGTCTAACAGAGTCGTTAGGACGCATTAGTGAGTCTAGACTACAACCGGATAGTTAGCATTTGCATTCTGACATACATTTGCTATAGATAGCACTTACTTGACTACTTATGCATTATACTTGAATCATTCTTCGGCAAACTTTTTAATGGTACCCAACCTTCATCATACGAACTCGTATTCCGCCACTTTTTGGTAACACACGTAAATCCATGATTCATACACGTATGGATGACGACGACTTCATTAGTCACACTTGTTCGGGAACTCTGTCTCCCGGATTGTTATTTGCCACCGTTTCAACTTACTATCGGTTTCCCACTGGTGTTCTTACTCTCTACTTTTCGGTGTTACTACCATCACTACTCTAGGTGAGTATCGTCATCAACATTTATCACCACAGTTGCGTGCTACTCGTTATCATGACTCGTTACTCTTTTCATACCTGAATACATTTTTGTCTGACTCGAACCGCATTGACGTGAACAATCATTTATACACTTCCCTCGGGGAACGCTTCCTTAGATTTGCAGAAATTCTTTCGATTCAATACGAGTCACGTTAGAGACGTTGTTACACTTTGTTTATTTTAAACTTCACGATTACACGAACTTGAATCCATAGAGTGATGTGGGAATGGAGGTATGAGTTAGCGTAATATAACGACACTCGATCAACGTGGTTATATTACGGTAAGACATACCAAAGTTCTAGTGACGCGTGATGGTGGTTAGACTCGATCAACCTAAACACCACCATGTGCCATGTACATGACTTCATCTTTTCATGTTTGGACATCTGAAAACTCCGAGAATATTGATAACAACCATACCGGGGACACACCTTCGACTTTTGTCGAACTGTATTTATGCTTCCGAATGAATTACCGATTCCATTCGACTTCAACCGTATGTCACACGGGTATACTAGCTCGTCCTCGCGCAGTCTTGTTGACTAACTACAATTTACTCGTTATGCTCACATCGGGGCGGAACTTCTCTCTCACCACACTCGTACTTCCGGTTCAGGAAATCTTTATTCTAAACTCCCAATGGAGGGAGGGACTCTCCACGTTATACTAGTATTCGCCTCGAGGGTGAATAGTCTCGACGAACGTATTTGAAAACCGATAAATCTTCCGCGACGCGAATTTTCTTGAGAAACTTGTCCTAGCTAACGTTTTCAATTCCTAGCAAACGTGTTCAATATGCCTTAGGGAAATGTACCCCGTTTCGGATCGAGATCCTCGTTTCACTTCTAGATTTTGGAGTACCTTACAAAAAGCCTCGGGACCGCGTTTAGACATGAGTACCGCGTACCATCCACAACCCGACGGACCGAACAAACATGCGATTTAAACCTTGGAAACCATAATACAAGTTTGTATTACCAACTTCAAATTTACTTGAGAAAAGTATTTTCCTTTAACCGAATCCTCGTACTACAATGATTTTCATTCGAGTTTTAACGTCACTCCTTTTGAAACCACATGTGACCGGAAACGTCATTCTCCTTTGTAGAACCAAGTAAACGATGATCAATTCACCGGGGCCGAGGTTATTCATGAGCGACCGAGAAAACTTATCCATATCCAAGAAAGACCCTACGCGACTCGTAATCACCAAGAGCTACGCCGATGTTAGACGTAAACATTTCAAATTCCACGTGGGAAACCGCGTCACGTTAAGAGTCGCACCTTGGAAAGGTGCAATCCGTTTCGGGAAAACGTAGGAAGCTAAATCCGCGATATTTTGATCCTTTAAATTCTTGGGGTGTTTTGGACCCGTCGCTAGCCGTTTAGACTTTTCCGACTCATTTTGGGTCTCCGTTTATCCTACATTCGATGTATCAACTCGAAGACGTGTTTTGCGAAACGAGAACTTGTTATCTTCTTTGATGAACTCACTATCGACGATAACCCTCACTTCCTAGGAGGACCGGTTGAAACCATAAATCGTGAAGCCAAACCTTAAAACAACATATGATCCCGACCGTCAAAATTCGTTGAAATACCCTAGGACGTACTTCTCCCTCACTCGTAGAATCGGCAACGCAAGATCTCGAGGAAGATTCAACAACTACTACTTCCAACTAAATTTCGGGACGAAATTTCTTTTGAGGTGTGGATAATGTAACATCCCGCGTTTTTCCGTTAAATTTAATTTTAACACCGTCTTTTTTTTAAAACATAATCTTTCGTATTTAAATTAATAGTTTCCGTGAGTATCGTTCATTATATTTCCGCTATTTAATTTTGACATCACCCGTTTACTCGAGCGTTTTAAAAATATTCGTTTGGTTAATTCCCGCACCCGCTCTGAAACTTGAGGGACTAGTTCCGCCACTTGACCAAAGAGGTGGCTAGTAGTTGACTAGTCAACCACTCACCACCTCCACCCACTCATTCATCCATTTCTTTTTCTTTCTTTCTTTTTTTTTTCTCTCAAGAACACAAACATAAATCATCATCTAAATCCGGATCGGGAAGCAAACTTCAAAACAAATTACATATTCGTGATCCTCTCATCATCCTCTTCGATTTGGTACCGATTTCATCAATTTTGGGTAACTTTCTAAAATCACTAATTTTCTTTAAATTCGTGTTCTTGACTTGAAATTGTATTAGTTAGTGTCTATGGCTCGTGTATAACATGAATATATGTTTTGTTTGCTCGATTCGTTGTTTTGAGTAACTAGTGTGAACATTTGAAATGGGTGTGCTAAATCTTTGATTTTGGATGAGTTAATGTTGTTAAATTGTTAAAGTTCATGTTTTAATTGTGTTACTAGTATCACTAGCTTCGTTTTGATGCGTAGGTTGATTAAGGAAACTTCAAAAACATGAATATTGATTTTTGCGGATTTTGGTTAGGGTTTGATAGACTTAAAACGAGCTTTTGATGTTTCGAATGCCATGAAATGTTATTAGTAAGTGTTTAGTTGTAATGTATGCTTCATTACCTTCAAAACGGCATATCGTGTGTGTAAATTGGATTCCCGAATCATAAAATACGTTTTACGAACTTGAAACTTTGAAAATAAACCTTTCTTGATCAATTGACGAGTTTTCGGTTATTGTAAATGATGTTTTTGATTGATGATATGTGGTTAGTTGTATTCCTCGTCAAAATACCTTTTCGACGATATATGATAGGCATTATAAGTGTTTGCGGGTCAAGAGTTGGGTTGGAAAATGTTTTGGTTCGTGCATACTTTGAAAAACTGACCAGAAATCTCTGCCCAGATGGTGGCGCGGCGCGCCCCATCCCCGCGCGGCGCGCGGATTGGTCTGGCCAGATTCTGCCTTGTTTGGCGCATTTCACGCGAAATGTTTGACTAGCTACCGACCTCCGATTCACATGAAACTTGTTTTAATATACTTGTATATGAATATTTAGCATAGAAAAATAGTTCGGGACCCGACCCGAACGCGTTGACTTTTTCGTTGACTTTGACCAAGTTTGACTTTTAGTCAAACTTAACCAAACTTTTATACAATCATTCTAACATGCTTTTATACTTGTTTCTTGTATGAAACTTGACAACGTGATTCACATGCTATACTTAATCGAGTCGTAACGAGCCATAGGACTAATTGAACACATTTCACCCGACCTCGTGTCGTAACCGGTTAATTGATACAACTTATTTGTTTAGGTCAAGGCTAAGCAACTTTCATGCACACGTTTACTTTGTGAAGTACCTTTATACTCGTGCACTCGAGGTGAGATCATAGTCCCACCTTTTCAACAACTTTTATACTTTTAAATCGTGGGCTGAGAAAACATATACTTTGTTACATCTTGTACTACTTACTTTTATGTTTTGAACACAAGTGTGAAAACAAACATTCCACGTGCGAGTTAGAACAAAAATGCCTCAATTCGATTATCATTAGTTACACTTGCAGGGTGTAAGCGAGAACTTATATTGTGTGGCCATACGGGTTTAACAAACCCTCATTCGGACGGTTCGCTACCGTTATGCGGATGAAATATATTTTTGTGTTTTAGTGTGGGTTCTAGCACTGTGTGATGGGGTAACGTTGGTTAAGTTTTGATAATTGAGTGCTCGCGTATAACAACACTTTTGGAATGCAAATGATTTGGATAATCTACGTTATGGAAATACAAAATCTTGTGGTTCAAAAACAACGTTTAATACTTACTTAAACCTATGATTTCACCAACGTTTTTACGTTGACAGATTCTTCTATGTTTTCTCAGGTTTTCACATGGCTATTTGTTACACGCTTCCGCACTCTTTGATTACTTGATTGGAGTCTACCATGCATGCATACGCTAGGGATAGCATTTTTGGATTCAAACTTTTGTCTACTTACTTACGCTATTTATAGCAACTGTGGTTTCAAACTAATTATGTCACAAGTTATTTCATTCATGCTTTATAACTTTGTAAACTTAAAATTTTTGTCGATCCGTTTGTTAAACTAAACTTTGTACCTTTCAAATGAACGCGACATAATTTTGGTCAAACGAGTCTCATATAGGGACTACGACCACGCAACGGGACCTAAGTTAACGACGCCGTCAATAACGGTTTTGGTCGGGTCGTTACAAGTGGTATCAGAGCGTTGGTTGTAGGGAACTAGGACGTGCATTAGTGTGTCTAACAGAGTCGTTAGGACGCATTAGTGAGTCTAGACTACAACCGGATAGTTAGCATTTGCATTCTGACATACATTTGCTATAGATAGCACTTACTTGACTACTTGTGCATTATACTTGAATCATTCTTCGGCAAACTTTTTAATGGTACCCAACCTTCATCATACGAACTCGTATTCCGCCACTTTTTGGTAACACACGTAAATCCATGATTCATACACGTATGGATGACGACGACTTCATTAGTCACACTTGTTCGGGAACTCTGTCTCCCGGATTGTTATTTGCCACCGTTTCAACTTACTATCGATTTCCCACTGGTGTTCTTACTCTCTACTTTTCGGTGTTACTACCATCACTACTCTAGGTGAGTATCGTCATCAACATTTATCACCACGGTTGCGTGCTACTCGTTATCATGACTCGTTACTCTTTTCATACCTGAATACATTTTTGTCTGACTCGAACCGCATTGACGTGAACAATCATTTATACACTTCCCTCGGGGAACGCTTCCTTAGATTTGCAGAAATTCTTTCGATTCAATACGAGTCACGTTAGAGACGTTGTTACACTTTGTTTATTTTAAACTTCACGATTACACGAACTTGAATCCATAGAGTGATGTGGGAATGGAGGTATGAGTTAGCGTAATATAACGACACTCGATCAACGTGGTTATATTACGGTAAGACATACCAAAGTTCTAGTGACGCGTGATGGTGGTTAGACTCGATCAACCTAAACACCACCATGTGCCATGTACATGACTTCATCTTTTCATGTTTGGACATCTGAAAACTCCGAGAATATTGATAACAACCATACCGGGGACACACCTTCGACTTTTGTCGAACTGTATTTATGCTTCCGAATGAATTACCGATTCCATTCGACTTCAACCGTATGTCACACGGGTATACTAGCTCGTCCTCGCGCAGTCTTGTTGACTAACTACAATTTACTCGTTATGCTCACATCGGGGCGGAACTTCTCTCTCACCACACTCGTACTTCCGGTTCAGGAAATCTTTATTCTAAACTCCCAATGGAGGGAGGGACTCTCCACGTTATACTAGTATTCGCCTCGAGGGTGAATAGTCTCGACGAACGTATTTGAAAACCGATAAATCTTCCGCGACGCGAATTTTCTTGAGAAACTTGTCCTAGCTAACGTTTTCAATTCCTAGCAAACGTGTTCAATATGCCTTAGGGAAATGTACCCCGTTTCGGATCGAGATCCTCGTTTCACTTCTAGATTTTGGAGTACCTTACAAAAAGCCTCGGGACCGCGTTTAGACATGAGTACCGCGTACCATCCACAACCCGACGGACCGAACAAACATGCGATTTAAACCTTGGAAACCATAATACAAGTTTGTATTACCAACTTCAAATTTACTTGAGAAAAGTATTTTCCTTTAACCGAATCCTCGTACTACAATGATTTTCATTCGAGTTTTAACGTCACTCCTTTTGAAACCACATGTGACCGGAAACGTCATTCTCCTTTGTCGAACCAAGTAAACGATGATCAATTCACCGGGGCCGAGGTTATTCATGAGCGACCGAGAAAACTTATCCATATCCAAGAAAGACCCTACGCGACTCGTAATCACCAAGAGCTACGCCGATGTTAGACGTAAACATTTCAAATTCCACGTGGGAAACCGCGTCACGTTAAGAGTCGCACCTTGGAAAGGTGCAATCCGTTTCGGGATAACGTAGGAAGCTAAATCCGCGATATTTTGATCCTTTAAATTCTTGGGGTGTTTTGGACCCGTCGCTAGCCGTTTAGACTTTTCCGACTCATTTTGGGTCTCCGTTTATCCTACATTCGATGTATCAACTCGAAGACGTGTTTTGCGAAACGAGAACTTGTTATCTCCTTTGATGAACTCACTATCGACGATAACCCTCACTTCCTAGGAGGACCGGTTGAAACCATAAATCGTGAAGCCAAACCTTAAAACAACATATGATCCCGACCGTCAAAATTCGTTGAAATACCCTAGGACGTACTTCTCCCTCACTCGTAGAATCGGCAACGCAAGATCTCGAGGAAGATTCAACAACTACTACTTCCAACTAAATTTCGGGACGAAATTTCTTTTGAGGTGTGGATAATGTAACATCCCGCGTTTTTCCGTTAAATTTAATTTTAACACCGTCTTTTTTTTAAAACATAATCTTTCGTATTTAAATTAATAGTTTCCGTGAGTATCGTTCATTATATTTCCGCTATTTAATTTTGACATCACCCGTTTACTCGAGCGTTTTAAAAATATTCGTTTGGTTAATTCCCGCACCCGCTCTGAAACTTGAGGGACTAGTTCCGCCACTTGACCAAAGAGGTGGCTAGTAGTTGACTAGTCAACCACTCACCACCTCCACCCACTCATTCATCCATTTCTTTTTCTTTCTTTCTTTTTTTTTTCTCTCAAGAACACAAACATAAATCATCATCTAAATCCGGATCGGGAAGCAAACTTCAAAACAAATTACATATTCGTGATCCTCTCATCATCCTCTTCGATTTGGTACCGATTTCATCAATTTTGGGTAACTTTCTAAAATCACTAATTTTCTTTAAATTCGTGTTCTTGACTTGAAATTGTGTTAGTTAGTGTCTATGGCTCGTGTATAACATGAATATATGTTTTGTTTGCTCGATTCGTTGTTTTGAGTAACTAGTGTGAACATTTGAAATGGGTGTGCTAAATCTTTGATTTTGGATGAGTTAATGTTGTTAAATTGTTAAAGTTCATGTTTTAATTGTGTTACTAGTATCACTAGCTTCGTTTTGATGCGTAGGTTGATTAAGGAAACTTCAAAAACATGAATATTGATTTTTGCGGATTTTGGTTAGGGTTTGATAGACTTAAAACGAGCTTTTGATGTTTCGAATGCCATGAAATGTTATTAGTAAGTGTTTAGTTGTAATGTATGCTTCATTACCTTCAAAACGGCATATCGTGTGTGTAAATTGGATTCCCGAATCATAAAATACGTTTTACGAACTTGAAACTTTGAAAATAAACCTTTCTTGATCAATTGACGAGTTTTCGGTTATTGTAAATGATGTTTTTGATTGATGATATGTGGTTAGTTGTATTCCTCGTCAAAATACCTTTTCGACGATATATGATAGGCATTATAAGTGTTTGCGGGTCAAGAGTTGGGTTGGAAAATGTTTTGGTTCGTGCATACTTTGAAAAACTGACCAGAAATCTCTGCCCAGATGGTGGCGCGGCGCGCCCCATCCCCGCGCGGCGCGCGGATTGGTCTGGCCAGATTCTGCCTTGTTTGGCGCATTTCACGCGAAATGTTTGACTAGCTACCGACCTCCGATTCACATGAAACTTGTTTTAATATACTTGTATATGAATATTTAGCATAGAAAAATAGTTCGGGACCCGACCCGAACGCGTTGACTTTTTCGTTGACTTTGACCAAGTTTGACTTTTAGTCAAACTTAACCAAACTTTTATACAATCATTCTAACATGCTTTTAAACTTGTTTCTTGTATGAAACTTGACAACGTGATTCACATGCTATACTTAATCGAGTCGTAACGAGCCATAGGACTAATTGAACACATTTCACCCGACCTCGTGTCGTAACCGGTTAATTGATACAACTTATTTGTTTAGGTCAAGGCTAAGCAACTTTCATGCACACGTTTACTTTGTGAAGTACCTTTATACTCGTGCACTCGAGGTGAGATCATAGTCCCACCTTTTCAACAACTTTTATACTTTTAAATCGTGGGCTGAGAAAACATATACTTTGTTACATCTTGTACTACTTACTTTTATGTTTTGAACACAAGTGTGAAAACAAACATTCCACGTGCGAGTTAGAACAAAAATGCCTCAATTCGATTATCATTAGTTACACTTGCAGGGTGTAAGCGAGAACTTATATTGTGTGGCCATACGGGTTTAACAAACCCTCATTCGGACGGTTCGCTACCGTTATGCGGATGAAATATATTTTTGTGTTTTAGTGTGGGTTCTAGCACTGTGTGATGGGGTAACGTTGGTTAAGTTTTGATAATTGAGTGCTCGCGTATAACAACACTTTTGGAATGCAAATGATTTGGATAATCTACGTTATGGAAATACAAAATCTTGTGGTTCAAAAACAACGTTTAATACTTACTTAAACCTATGATTTCACCAACGTTTTTGCGTTGACAGATTCTTCTATGTTTTCTCAGGTTTTCACATGGCTATTTGTTACACGCTTCCGCACTCTTTGATTACTTGATTGGAGTCTACCATGCATGCATACGCTAGGGATAGCATTTTTGGATTCAAACTTTTGTCTACTTACTTACGCTATTTATAGCAACTGTGGTTTCAAACTAATTATGTCGCAAGTTATTTCATTCATGCTTTATAACTTTGTAAACTTGAAATTTTTGTCGATCCGTTTGTTAAACTAAACTTTGTACCTTTCAAATGAACGCGACATAATTTTGGTCAAACGAGTCTCATATAGGGACTACGACCACGCAACGGGACCTAAGTTAACGACGCCGTCAATAACGGTTTTGGTCGGGTCGTTACATTTTACACCGCCCAAGAAAATAAGCCGAAGACACTATACCATTTTATTGTACCTCCACCGGTTAATCTCTTTTCACGAACAATCTTACTTCGCTCTTTTGACAACAACTTTTAATAGCTTCAAGTTTTTCGGATCAATCTGCTCAAAGAAATTCTTCCACCACCAAAGAAAACAAACTCCGGCCACGAGCTCTAACGAATTCTTGTCCCTGGTTTAATTTCTTCTCATGAAACTCTTACACCACCCAAGAAAACAAACTCACCTGGTTGTAACGATTTCTTGTCCCCGGTTTAGTTTCATCACACGAACAATATGACCCTGATTGAAGTCGCACTACTAGAAACGAGGTCTTCCCGGACGAAAATTCCAGACGATAAGTCGTCCCCGAAATTGATCCCGGACGACTTTTCGTCCCTGAATGGTCGTCTGGGAAAGTCCGTCCTTGAAAGTATTCCCGACGAAGATTTTTTTTCCCAGACGTGTATGTGGGCCCCACTTTGACTTTCAACACTGCATTCGTGGACGGTTTTCCCGAACGACTTTTCCCGGACGAGAAGTCGTTTCTCCCTTTTAATATTAAAATAATGACGCATAATACTTTTCCCGGACAACTAATCCCAGACGACTTATCGTCTGGGAAAGCCAGTATCTGCAGTTTTAGCAGATTTGGTTTTTGCATTTCCAGACTAATAAAACAGCACAAATTCTGCAGTTTCCAGCACATTTACAAATTAAAAACCTGCTATATAATAACGATTACGAATTCACAAAATACCATAATAACACTAAACAAAAGTCTTGAAACATACACTTATCCAAACATGCATTACAATATCTGAAAAACTACAAAATAAAATATCGTTTACAAAACGTACCAACCATTTCATAATTGTCTTGACGCACACCAAACAAATTACAAACCGTCAAATCCATCATTATACAAATCGTTATCAAAGTCATCGTTCGAGCTCGGGTTACCGGAAGTGGAAGTACCGGTATTGGAAGTACCGGTAGTGGAAGTACCGGGAGGATAGCCAAATCTTGGTCGAACATCGTCCGGGATTTGCATATTATTAAAAGCAATTATTCGTTCAATGTCGGCCGCCGTGTAGTATGGTTGTGGTGGTATTTCGGGTTGACGACTCCGACCGGTAGACGATGAAGATTCAAAATTAGTTACCGACTTTGGCATCTTCGGGCCCAATCCGCGTTGGTGTCCCGGTCGTTCGCCCAAAACTTGTTCCATGATAACTTCCTCGTCGGTGCCGGGAAATTGTTTTAACAACATCTTCATTCGTTTCTACAAAGTTAAAAAAATATAAATATTACTAACATATCATTATTTATATATACATACATACGTATAAAAATGTATCACTTACAAGACCATTATATATATATATATATATATATATATATATATATATATATATATATATATATATATATATACATATATATATATATATATATATATATATATATATCTACAAAGTTAAAAAAATATAAATATTACTAACATATCATTATTTATATATACATACATACGTATAAAAATGTATCACCTACAAGACCATTATATATATATATATATATATATATATATATATATATATATATATATATATATATATATATATATATATATATATATATATATATATATATATATATATATATATATATATATATATATATATATCAGGAGTACACCAATTGACTTATACTATTATTTATAAGAAGTACACCATAATCTATAAAAATGTATCACTTACGTAATTAATTTTCGGTATGAACGAATCATTCCACTTGGTACGATCCTTGGGTATGTGCAAGATCTTGTAATTTTTTATAGGACCGATTTTCGCATTCTTGGCTTGACGTTCGTTCTACAAACACACAAATAAATAACTTAAATGTATAAAATCAAATAATCCATTTTCTTATAAGCATACAAAAATAAGCATAAACATAAACATAAACATAAACATAAGCATAAGCATAATCATAAGCATAAGCATAAACATAAACAATAACATTTATAATTATATACTTATACTTGTATACTTATAATTATATACTTATACTAATTTTTCTAATTAAAAATGTACATAACATTTTCTTCATCAAACCTATCAATTTACTAATTAAAATTGGATTTTAGGACCAATTATAATCAAAACTTAAGCAACTTAACAAACTAAGCATGAAATTCATGAAACTAAACATATTGTCATACAACAATTTCATGTTCTTGACAATTTCATCACAAAACCCACCACTTTACTAACTAAATTCGGATTCAAATATTCAAGGAATCATCAAACATAAGCATAGTAACAAACTAAACATGAAAATCATAAGCTAAAACATATATAATCACAACAATTATTAAATGGTAACCCCAATTTTCGGATTTGGGGTTTTAACAAACTAAACATGAAAAAGAATCAAAATTAAAAATGAAAAAAGTGAAGAACATACCTTGGTAGTGATTGGGATGAAAGATTGTTGGATTTGGTGTGGAAGAAGCGGGAAATCGCCGGAAATCGCTCGATAACACCGGAGTTGTGCGAGTTTTTTTGGTAGGTGAAAGTGAGAAAAAGGTAGCCAAGTTTCAGCTTTTCTGCCGAAACTTTTCCCGGACGACCCGTTCCGGACGATAAATCGTCCGGGAATCAAATGGAGGGAAACGAAATTTTAGGCGCGGTTGTGTGAGTTTTTTTATTTATTTTTGGACTGATGAAGCTTATCGTCCGGAAAGGTTTTCCCAGACGATTTATCGTCCGGAAAGAAAAAGGCTCCAAAATTGCCACATTTTGGAGCCAAATATTTTCAAGCCAAAAATAATAATAATTAAATAGTATCTTCCGGGACGATTTGGAGTCTTCCGGGAAAGTGGGTCAAACATGCAGGTGCTAGTGGGTCCGTTTTTTGGCGTGTAGTAGCTCTTCCCGGACGATGGCCATCGTCCGGAAAAACCTCCGTCCATTAAAATCGATTTTCTAGTAGTGTCGTACCTTAGCTCTTGATACCAATTGTAGGATCACAATTCCCAATATTGTCGAGGTTAAAATGCCGGTCCTTAATTTGTATGTTTTCCAATCCCTTCAGAAATTAATGATTCTTGGAGACATCTGTAACATATTTTCGATTTGCTAGCTCACCAGGTAGGTTTTGGATCAAACTGGCGATATGATTAATCGATTTATGTGAATTTGTGTCTTTGGCCTTATTTTCACTATTTTTTCATAGTTCTCTAGTTCTCATAATCGATTTGTGCAGTGATTAAAGGTCCTTGCTGAACTTCGATTTTATATTTCATGCAAGGCTTTGTATGATTTGTCCTCTGTCATTCTCAGATTCAACAACTTAGATGATGTGTGTGTTGTAATCAAACACTTGGTATGTGCATTTTCTAAGTGACTATTAGCAATGGCGGAGGCAGTAGGGTGGCTTGGGGGTGTTGAGCCACCCTCAAGTGGACCACCGACACCATATGCCATATGTTAAATTTTGTGAAATAAATTATGAGCATCCCCTAAGGGGCAGATTTCTGGGGTGGCCAGGAGCGGATCCACGTTAAAATGATTTACAATGATGTATTTATGTATAGATAACTCAAAATTAATTTTAACGAAGGTATTACAGAGTCTGCAAATTCTCGGTGAAGAAGACAAAAGAAAAGAGGGGTTGGTGGCGATAGTTTCACTTTTGTTACATGTTTACACCAACACCCCTAGAAATTCTTTTACATGTCATAATAAACCCCTAAATTTTTTTTTTTTTTTTTTTTTTTGAACGTCCAAAGAATCAATTTATTTCTCTTTGTTTAGCTCTAGTTTTACAATAGTAAATTATTGCTATAAAATTTAAGAACAAGTTAAAGATACATTTACATCAAATTAAGTGGTACAAGTATTACAAATTGAAAATGGTTAACACGGCGTTTAAATATCTGATAAATTATAACTTCGCCGGCTTCTATTTTATTCCTAATGACTAACCTTTATAACCCAACGTTTCTTTTCAAAGGTTCTTTAGTTCATTAAATCTTTTGCCCTCAAACCATCAAATTTTGGCCAAAATTCTATTTTGCCCCAGGTGGATTTTTTTGCCCCAAAATCTACATATTTTGCCCCAAAACCATCAAATTTTGCCTAAAATTCTCCAAATTTTGTCCCAAAACCTCCATAATTTGCCTAACAACCTTCATTTTCCCCCCAAAACCTCCATATTTTGCACAAAAAAATTGCTACGCTTTTAACTTTTTTTTTCTCCCGCTGAAAAAAATCCTGCTTTCGCCACTGTTCGTAAGCATCCCCTATTCTGTATTCCTGGCTTCGCCTCTGACTATTAGTAGTAGCTAACCTGCTGCAATTGTTTATTGGTTAGTTGCTTAATTACTGATATTATTTTATGGGGTAGCAGAAAACCCCTCTATGAACAAGTACATTAGCCCCCCATAAAGGTTAAAACCTCGGGTAATCAAACCCCCCAAACGCGAGACCTAGTACTGGTTGAATTACAGTTAATTTTTTTCATCAACTTTTATTGAAGAGTTCACTACATAACAATCAAAGTTGATTACTTAGCTAGTTGGTTTTAATGCGTGAAATGAATTACATCTATTTAAAGATGCAGAAACATTTTGATTTGATTGATGTTAAATCTTTATTATGTGAATTACAACTCAACGATCATTTTTTTTTACGTCGGACGGAGGATTCTAGCGAGACTGTTGCTATTTTAAGAGCATGAATAACCTTAGAAGCATGTACAACTTTCTATAATAATGAGTGGAAAGCTAAAAGCATTTCCATGCCTCTACTGATAGAAGATACAAATAAATGAACCGATGCTTCCCATCCCTTTTTGTTTGCAGTTCTTCTATTTACATTTTCTTGTGCGGTAAACAGTGAGCTTGTCAAGTTAGGCTTGAGTGTACTCTCAAATGGGAATGAGTCAAACCAGAAAAAAGTTTCCCAAAGTCTATTTTGGATTCAAGGTAATCCTACATTTGTTTAGAGATTTTTATTATTAACATAAACCATGAGTTTTTGTAATCATATACTTGACATTCATATTTATATTGTTGTATCAAAAGACGGACAATAAGTAATTACTAACAAAAAATTGTTTGTGGACAATATATAGGTTCTATTATTATTTTGAGAAAATTGCGCGGATAGTCCCTGTGATTTGTACCAGCCAGCATGGATAGACAAAGTTGCTGTTTTGAGTGTGGATAGTCCTTGTGACTTAAAAGTGGAGCAAGGATAGCCCAGTTCACTATCACTGTTAACTTTTTCTGTTAAAACTGAATCATGTGTCAAGCATGTGAGGGTATTTTCGTCATTTATTCTTCTTATCAACTAATTGTTCTTATATAAATTAAATAAAATTCTGATAATAATATAAAAAATAAAGAAATGAAGATCTAAATACAAGTCCATATTAAAAACCAATATCAAATATTCAATATTTTATAAATAAGATCTTTAAGATCTAAACTTAATTGGAGATCTAAACTTAAAATGGGTTTTGCAACTTGATATGAGGGTTCGTCATATTAAAATGGGTATGGCCATACGCATCATATTTAAATGGTTCATATGCATCTCCATTCAATATATTAATATTAATGGTTCATCAGCTAGCATTTCTAGATCTAAGTTCAAAGCTTCCAAGCTTTCAAGGTTTTTTGCTCTAACACAGTCTGCAAGTTAATGTGAAATAGCTCAATTAAGTGATGCACCGTGCACGCAAAGCCATTCAGATTTCATATATATTTTCAATTCAGAGGCAGGTACGATTACAGGATGGCCCATAGGTTGGTGAATATATTATCTACTTCACAAAATTCCAAAATACAAATCAAAATTTTAAATCAAACCTACAATATACTTCAAACCTGTATTTTTTCAACCAAACCCTTTTGCAGGAACCCTTTAAGTATATCGATGGAACTCAAATCCAGAAACGAACACGACGGAGCTTGAATCCTTAAACGCGAAAGGATTAAAGTGAGGTTTGATTGTCCAGATCCATAAAGTTTGATTTTTGAATCTGCTGGTTGAAATGTCCCGTTCATATTGATTATAAACGTTCCATATTAATTGATTTCGTCGCGAGGTTTTAACCTCAATATGAGACGTTTTTCAAAGACTGCATTCATTTTTAAAACAACCATAACCTTTATTCTATCGATAAAGGTTTAAAAAGCATTACATAGATTATCAAATAATGATAATCTAAAATATACCGTTTACACACGACCATTACATAATGGTTTACAATAAGAATATATTACATCAAAAATAAGTTTCTTGAATGCAGTTTGTACATAATATCATACAAGCATGGACTCCAAATCTTGTCCTTATTTTAGTATGCAACAGCGGAAGCTCTTAATAATCACCTGAGAATAAACATGCTTAAAACGTCAACAAAATGTTGGTGAGTTATAGGTTTAACCTATATATTATCAAATCATAATAATAGACCACAAGATTTCATATTTCAATACATCCCATACATAGAGATAAAAATCATTCATACGGTGAACACCTGGTAACCGACATTAACAAGATGCATATAGAATATCTCCATCATTCCGGGACACCCATCGGACATGATAATTTCGAAGTACTAAAGCATTCCAAATTTCAGAATGGGGCTTGTTGGGCCCGATAGATCTATCTTTAGGATTCACGTCAATTTGGGGGTCTGTTCCCAAATTCTTAGGCTACCAAGCTAAAAAGGGGCATATTCGGCTTCGATCATTCACCCATATAAAGTAGTTTCATTTACTTGTGTCTATTTCGTAAAACATTTATAAAATTGCATGTATTCTCATCCCAAAATATTAGATTAAAAGTGGGACTATAACTCACTTTCACAGATTTTTACTTCGTCGGGAAGTAAGACTTGGCCACTAGTCGATTCACGAACCTATAACAAATATGTACATATATATCAAAGTATGTTCAAAATATATTTACAACATTTTAATACGTTTTAATGTTTTAAGTTTATTAAGTCAGCTGTCCTCGTTAGTAACCTACAACTAGTTTTCATAGTTAGATGTACAGAAATAAATCGATATATATTATCTTGGATCAATCCACGACCCAGTATATACACGTCTCAGGCTAGATCACAACTCAAAGTATATATATTTTTGGAATCAACCTCAACCCTGTATAGCTAACTCCAACATTACTGCATATAGAGTGTCTATGGTTGTTCCAAATAATATATATACATGGGTCGATATTAATGTCAAAATATTTGCATACGTGTCTATGGTATCCTAAGATTACATAATATATTAGAATACATGTATAATACAATATAAGTTAGCTAGGATATGATTTGTATAGAATTGTTACAATATTTCACGTAGCTACAACAATCAAAAAATATCCAATCTTGTTTACCCATAACTTCTTCGTTTAAATCCGTTTTGAGTGAATCAAATTGCTATGGTTTCATATTGAACTCTATTTTATGAATCTAAACAGAAAAGGTATAGTTTTATAGTCGGAAATATAAGTTACAAGTCATTTTTGTAAGAGGTAGTCATTTCAGTCGAAAGAACGACGTCTTGATGACCATTTTGAAAAACATACTTCCACTTTGAGTTTAACCATGATTTTTGGATATAGTTTCATGTTCATAAGAAAAATCATTTTCCCAGAAGAACAACTTTTAAATCAAATTTTATCATAGTTTTTAATTATCAAACCCAAAACAGCCCGCGGTGTTACTACGACGGCGTATGTCCGGTTTTACGGTGTTTTTTCGTGTTTTCAGGTTTTAAATCATTAAGTTAGCATATTATATAGATATAGAACATGTGTTTAGTTGATTTTAAAAGTCAATTTAGAAGGATTAACTTTTATTTGTGAACAAGTTTAGAATTAACTAAACTATGTTCTAGTGATTTCAAGTTTAAACCTTCGAATAAGATAGTTTTATATATATGAATCGAATGATGTTATGAACATCATTACTAACTCAGATTTTGTGAATAAACCTACTGGAAATGAGAAAAATAGATCTAGCTTCAAAGGATCCTTGGATGGCTTGAAAGTTCTTGAAGCAGAATCATGACACGAAAACAAGTTTAAGTAAGATTTTCACTCGAAATAAGATTGTTATAGTTATAGAAATTGAATCAAAGTTTGAATATGAGTATTACCTTGTATTAGAAAGATATCTTACTGTAAATAAGAAAGATTTCTTGAGGTTGGATGATCACTTTACAAGATTGGAAGTAAGCTAGCAAACTTGGAAGTATTCTTGATTTTATGAAACTAGAACTTATAGAATTTATGAAGAACACTTAGAACTTGAAGATAGAACTTGAGAGAGATCAATTAGATGAAGAAAATTGAAGAATGAAAGTATTTTTAGGTGTTTTTGGTCGTTGGTATTTGGATTAGATATAAAGGATGTGTAATTTTGTTTACATGTAAATAAGTCATGAATGATTACTAATATTTTTGTAATTTTATGAGATATTTTATGCTAGTTGCCAAATGATGGTTCCCACATGTGTTAGGTGACTCACATGGGCTGCTAAGAGCTGATCATTGGAGTGTATATACCAATAGTACATACATCTAAAAGCTGTGTATTGTACGAGTACGAATACGGGTGCATACGAGTAGAATTGTTGATGAAACTGAACGAGGATGTAATTGTAAGCATTTTTGTTAAGTAGAAGTATTTTGATAAGTGTCTTAAAGTCTTTCAAAAGTGTATGAATACATATTAAAACACTACATGTATATACATTTTAACTGAGTCGTTAAGTCATCGTTAGTCGTTACATGTAAATGTTGTTTTGAAACCTTTAGGTTAACGATCTTGTTAAATGTTGTTAACCCATTGTTTATTATATCTAAAGAGATGTTAAATTATTACATTATCATGATATTATGATATATTAATATATCTTAGTATGATATATATATATATACAGTTAAATGTTGTTACAACGATAATCGTTACATATATGTCTCGTTTCGAAATCATTAAGTTAGTAGTCTTGTTTTTACATATGTAGTTCATTATTAATACACTTAATGACATGTTTACTTATCATTTATCATGATTAAACATAGTGTATCAATATCTTAATATGATTCATATGTATTTAGTAAGACGTTGTTATAACGATAATCGTTATATATATCGTTTCGAGTTTTCTTAATTCAATAAACTCAATTTTATGTATATAACTCATTGTTAAAATACCTAATGAGATACTTACTTATCATAATATCATGTTAACTGTATATATAATCATATATATGTCATCATATAGTTTTTACAAGTTTTAACGTTCGTGAATCACCGGTCAACTTGGGTGGTCAATTATCTATATGAAACCTATTTCAATTAATCAAGTCTTAACAAGTTTGATTGCTTAACATGTCGAAAAAACTTAATCATATAAATATCAATTTCATTTAATATATAAAAACATGGAAAAGTTCGGGTCACTACAGTACCTACCCGTTAAATAAATTTCGTCCCGAAATTTTAAGCAGTTGGAGGTGTTGACGTATCTTCTGAAAATAAGTGCAGGTATTTCTTCTTCATCTGATCTTCTCGTTCCCAGGTGAACTCAGGTCCTCTATAAGCATTCCATCGAACTTTAACAATTGGTATCTTGTTTTGCTTAAGTCTTTTAACCTCACGTTCCATTATTTCGACGGGTTTTTCGATGAATTGAAGTTTTTCGTTGATTTGGATTTCGTCTAACCAAATAGTGAGATCTTCTTTAGCAAAACATTTCTTCAAATTTGAGACGTGTAAAGTGTTATGTATGGCCACGAGTTGTTGTGGTAATTCAAGTCGGTAAGCAACTGGTCCGACACGATCAATAATCTTGAATGGTCCAATATACCTTGGATTTAATTTCCCCCATTTACCAAATCGAACAATGCCTTTCCAAGGTGCAAATTTAAGCATGACCATATCTCCAATTTCAAATTCTATATCTTTTCTTTTAATGTCAGCGTAGCTCTTTTGTCGACTTTGGGCGGTTTTCAACCGTTGTTGAATTTGGATGATCTTCTCGGTAGTTTCTTGTATTATCTCCGGACCCGTAATCTGTCTATCCCCCACTTCACTCCAACAAATCGGTGACCTGCACTTTCTACCATAAAGTGCTTCAAACGGTGCCATCTGAATGCTTGAATGGTAGCTGTTGTTGTAGGAAAATTCTGCTAACGGTAGGTGTTGATCCTAACTGTTTCTGAAATCAATAACACATGCTCGTAGCATGTCTTCAAGCGTTTGTATCGTCCTTTCATTCTGCCCATCAGTTTGTGGATGATAGGCAGTACTCATGTCTAGACGAGTTCCTAATGCTTGCTGTAATGTCTGCCAGAATCTTGAAATAAATCTGCCATCCCTATCAGAGATAATAGAGATTGGTATTCCATGTCTGGAGATGACTTCCTTCAAATACAGTCGTGCTAACTTCTCCATCTTGTCATCTTCTCTTATTAGCAGGAAGTGTGCTGATTTGGTGAGACGATCAACTATTACCCAAATAGTATCAAAACCACTTGCAGTCCTTGGCAATTTAGTAATGAAATCCATGGTAATGTTTTTCCATTTCCATACCGGGATTTCGGGTTGTTGAAGTAGACCTGATGGTTTTTGATGCTCCACTTTGACCTTAGAACACGTCAAACATTCCCCTACGTATTTAGCAACATCGGCTTTCATACCCGGCCACCAAAAATGTTTCTTGAGATCTTTGTACATCTTCCCCGTTCCAGGATGTATTGAGTATCTCGTTTTATGAGCTTCTCTAAGTACCATTTCTCTCATACCTCCAAATTTTGGTACCCAAATTCTTTCAGCCCTATATCGGGTTCCGTCTTCCCGAATATTAAGATGCTTCTCCAATCCTTTGGGTATTTCATCCCTTAAGTTTCCCTCTTTTAAAACTCCTTGTTGCGCCACTTTTACTTGAGTAGTAAGGTTAGCGTGAATCATTATATTCATAGCTTTTACTCGAATAGGTTCTCTGTCCTTTCTGCTCAAGGCGTCGGCAACCACATTTGCCTTCCCCGGGTGGTAACGAATCTCAAAGTCGTAATCATTCAACAATTCAATCCATCTGTGCTGCCTCATGTTCAGTTGTTTCTGATTAAATATGTGTTGAAGACTTTTGTGGTCGGTATATATAATACTTTTGACCCCATATAAGTAGTGCCTCCAAGTCTTTAATGCAAAAACAACCGCGCCTAATTTCAAATCATGCGTCGTATAATTCTGCTCGTGAATCTTCAATTGTCTAGACGCATAAGCAATTACCTTCGTTCGTTGTATTAATACACAACCGTGACCTTGCTTTGAGGCGTCATAATATATCACAAAATCATCATTCCCTTCAGGTAATGACAATATAGGTGTCGTAGTTAACTTTTTCTTCAACAATTGAAACGCTTTCTCTTGTTCATCCTTCCATTCAAATTTCTTCCCTTTAAGCGTTAATGCAGTCAAGGGTTTTGCTATTTTGGAAAAATCTTAGATGAATCTCCTGTAATAACCAGCCAGCCCTAAAAATTGGCGTATGTGCTTCGGAGTTTTCGGGGTTTCCCACTTTTCAACGGTTTCAATCTTTGCTGGATCCACCTGAATACCTTCTTTGTTCACTATATGACCGAGGAATTGAACTTCTTGCAACCAAAATATACACTTTGAAAACTTAGCGTACAGTTTTTCCTTTCTTAACAACTCTAGCACTTTTCTCAAATGTTCTTCATGCTCTTGGTCATTCTTTGAGTAATTAAGTATGTCATCGATGAAAACAATGACAAACTTGTCAAGGTATGGTCCACACACTCGGTTCATGAGGTCCATGAACACAGCTGGTGCGTTAGTCAACCCAAACAGCATAACAATAAACTCGTAATGACCGTAACGCGTCCTAAAAGCAGTCTTTGGAATATCATCCTCCTTCACCCGCATTTGATGATACCCAGAATGTAAATCAATCTTCGAATAAACCGACGAGCCTTGTAGTTGATCAAATAAGTCGTCGATTCTCGGTAGTGGGTAACGGTTCTTGATGGTAAGTTTGTTCAACTCTTGGTAGTCGATACACAACCTAAATGTACCATCCTTCTTCTTGACAAACAAAACAGGAGCTCCCCATGGTGATGTGCTTGGTCGAATGAAACCACGCTCTAAAAGTTCCTGTAACTGACTTTGTAATTCTTTCATTTCGCTGGGTGTGAGTCTGTATGGAGCACGAGCTATCGGTGCAGCTCCTGGTACAAGGTCTATTTAAAATTCAACGGATCGATGTGGGGGTAATCCAGGTAATTCTTTCGGAAATACATCGGGAAATTCTTTTACGACGGGAACATCACTGATGTTCTTTTCTTCAGGTTTAACTTCCTTGATGTGTGCTAGAATGACGTAACAACCTTTTCTTATTAGTTTTTGCGCCTTCAAACTACTAATAAGGTTTAATTTCGCGTTGTTCTTTTCTCCGTACACCATTAAAGGTTTTCCCTTTTCACGCATAATGCGAATCGCATTTTTGTAACAAACGACCTCTGCTCTCACCTTTTTCAACCAGTCCATACCAATTATTACATCAAAACTCCCTAACTCGACTGGTATTAAATCAATTTTAAACGTTTCATCCCCCCAGTTTAATTTCTCTATCCCGACATATATTATCTGCTGAAATTAATTTACCGTTTGCTAATTCGAGTAAAAATTTACTATCCAAAGGTGTCAATGGGCAACTTAACTTAGCACAAAAATCTCTACTCATATAGCTTCTATCCGCACCCGAATCAAATAAAACATAAGCAGATTTATTATCAATAAGTACCCGTAACAAGCTCCGGGTCTTCCTGCGCTTCTGCCGTATTAATATTGAAAACTCTTCTGCAGCCCTGCCCATTAGTATTCCCCTGATTCGGGAAATTACTTCTAATGTGACCCAGTTTTCCACATCCATAACAAACAAAGGCGGCATTACTTGTTTCGCCACTATTTGTTCCTTTAGTTCTGTTAAACTTTGGTTCGTAGACCTCACACTTTTTCGCACCATGGCCAGTTCTTTTACACTTGGTGCAAAATGTCGTGCAGAACCCATTCTGGTGGAACTCTTCACACCTTTGGCATTTTTGGTTTTTGTTGCCGTTGTTGTTATTGAGGTTGTTGTTGAGATTGTTATTGTTGTTGGAACGGTTGTTGTTGTTGTTGGGACGTTTGTTGTAGTTATTGTTAGGATTGCGGTTATTGTTGCGATTGTTGTTGCGGTTGTGGTTGTAATTGTTGTTGTTGTTGTATTGGTGACCCTTGTCACTGGTTTCTTCCCACTTTCTCTTGAGTTGTTTTGTGTTGGCTTCTTCGGCCGCCTGCTCTTTAATTCTTCCCTCAATCTGATTTATGAGTTTATGAGACATTCTACTTGCCTTTTGTATGGAAGCGGGCTCGTGTGAACTCACATCTTCTTGAATCCTTACTGGTAACCCTTTTACAAACGCGTCGATCTTCTCTTCTTCATCTTCGAACGCTCCCGGACACAATAGGCACAACTCTGTGAATCGTCGTTCATATGTGGTAATGTCAAACCCTTGTGTTCGTAACTCCCTAAGTTCTACCTTGAGTTTATTGACTTCGTTTCTAGGACGGTACTGCTCGTTCATCAATTGCTTGAATGCCGATCACGGTAGTGCGTAAGCAGCATTTTGTCCTACCTATTCAAGATAGGTGTTCCACCACGTTAACGCAGTTCCTATGAAGGTATGCGTAGTGTACTTAACTTTGTCCTCTTCAGTACACTTACATATGGCAAACACTGATTCAACTTTCTCGGTCCACCGTTTCAATCCAATTGGTCCTTCGGTTCCATCAAATTCCAAAGGTTTGCAGGCAGTGAATTCTTTGTAAGAGCATCCTACATGATTTCTTGTGGAATTAGTTCCACTGCTAGATCCAGAGTTATTGTAATTTTGCATTGCAGCCTGTACTGCGGCTATGTTCGCAGCAAGGAGAACACGGAAGTCTTCCTCGCTCATGTTCAAATTCTGACGAGTCGCCGGTGCCATTTCCTTCAAAAATAGCCAAAAGAATTGAGTTAATCATATAGAATTTACGAGTAGTCAATAGTATCTCGTAGCATTATATGAACTTATTTATAAAAGCTTTTTCTTCATATTAACATTTTATAGTTTTAAATCGGGTAATACCTACCCGTTAAGTTCATACTTACTAGCTACTATATAACTCAACTACTACACTTCTATATGAAAAACTTATTACAATAATATTTCGCGTTCAAATCTTTATACAATATTTTACTGTAAGAACCAGTTTTTCCCTGTTATGTTGGACGCCGTCCAACAGGGTGGGACGCCGTCCCAAACTGAAGGGCTGGACGCCGTCCAGATTGCCTGGCGAGCCTGCTTTTGTGTTTTAAGATATTTAAAGTGGGTATTTTGGTAATTTCACTTGAGGGCCGAATTTAAAGCCCTAGATCAATTTTTGGAGCTTCATTTACTCCATTTACAACCACCAAACTTCATCCACTTCAATTCTAGAGAGAGTGTGTGTTTCAAGTGTGAGAAAGCTCAAATAGAAGAGGAAGAAGCTTGTTTCGGGTTACAGCTCGAGCATTAAAGTTGTTCATCTCCTCACTAGCTATGTTTTGATTGTAGTGGTAAGTCTTAACCTTGATTTCCTTACTATTAATTGTTTAAGGGTTAAGGTTTGGGTTAGTGATGTGAATAAAACCCATTTGTTAGTGATTTGGGGATTTTGGGTAAGTTTGAGTCATGAAGACTCAAAGGGTGACTAACCTAGGGTTTTGAAATGATAAATGAGTTTATGAGTCTTAAATTGGTTAGTTAACCACTAGCACGCCTAGATGTTATGTAAATGAGTGCTATTTGGGCATGTGGTGACCCGAATGGTGTGGAAACCTCGAATGGGTAAAACGGGTCTTTGATGACCTAAGTTGTCTTGTTAGTGTGAAAATGAGTTAACATCGTGATTATATGTGTGTTAAGACCATAAATAGCTAGGGTTAGGGTTTTTGCCAAAGTTGACCCAATATTAGGGTTAAGTGTGCAAATGGGTCAAAATTGCACCATGGGCCAAAACGACACTAGAATGGTAAGTGAGTTGGTTGACCAACTTGATCTTGTAATTAATTATGTGCATAATGTAATAGGTACTTTACATTGAAGTTTGCAAGCTCGGTTATCCTTCATAAAAGACTTCGAGGTGAGTGGAATGATTATATGCATATGTATGTAATGTATTTATTTGTATGCTATGGTATGAACCAAAGAGCCGGTAGTGCCATAGTATGTGCGAGCGTGCTATGATGTGAACCAAAGAGCCGGTAGCGTCATAGTACATGTGTTATAGTGTGAACCAAAGAGCCGGTAGCGCTATAGCACGATTTGTTAGGGGGTGAACCAAAGAGCCGGTAGCACCTTAGCGTAGTTAGAGTGTGAACCAAAGAGCCGGTAGCACTCTAGCGTGAGTATGACTCGAGTCATGATGTGAACCAAAGAGCCTGTAGCATCATGACAAATGCGTATGGTGTGAACCAAAGAGCCGGTAGCACCATGACGCGAGAATGGTTAACCATGGTTGTGTATTGTTTTGTAGCATATTATATTATGTCGATTATATGTTATTGTTTACGCTAGTAGCGGTCTGTTAGAGATTATTAGCTTTGTACTTGATATGGTATGCTAATTGTATTGCTAGCGTGTATGCGGTAAATGTGTAAGTGATTGCAAGTAGGTATATTATATATGTATGTGTATAATTATTGCATTCACTAAGCGTTTGGCTTACCCTCTCGTTGTTTATCTTTTTATAGGCTCCGGCGTTGATAAGGGTAAGGGCATTCGATCGGATTAGAGATCCCGCTTGTTGTTTAGGGGACGCTTTTGGGATTTAATAGCTTTTGGAGTTTGACCGAGACTTGGGTAGTTTAACCCCCAAACACCATGCGCATAGTGTCGTTTGGTAATTAAACTAATGTGGTCGAAACTCATGATTTGTACGAAACTCGTAAAACGGCTGTTGTGGGTCCCATTTTGTAAAAATCGTTTCGATGTTGGAAATCAATTAGCTTTACTTATTTTGATATGTTGTGATAATTGGTTTCATTGAAAATTGTTGGGAAACGGGTTTTTCGTTCAAGCGTAATGTAAAAACTGATCAGAACTTTTTAGCCTAATTGGACGCCGTCCAAAAAGGCTGGACGCCATCCAGGTCTTCAGTACTGGACGCCGTCCAGAAATCTGGACGCCGTCCAGTTGTACAAGCCCTGAAATTTTTTTTTCGGTCGTGTTTTTGTTATAACGAGGGTTGGGTCGTTACAAGTGGTATCAGAGCATGGTCTAAGGGATTTAGGCAACTTGAGATAGGTGCCTAGACTTAGATTTAATTGTGTATGCGTTGTTATGCGGGACTTGTAGGAGACGGGTCGGACCGGGAGTTGATTAGTGCTTAGGTTTATGTGAACTAACCTTGCGCTAATTGTTTTGTGTTGTGTTAGCAATCATCAAGCAAGATAGACGTTGTACTAGCAAGTTAATGCGACGTGCTCGCGTAACAATGATTAGCTACCATTGTTACGGGTTCAAATCGTGTCAAACAAGCGATGTACGACGATTGTTGAGCAAGATGGAGTAGTGTGGTGTATATGTATATACATATGTGTTAAGTTTTCTCGTTCGTTGCATAACCTTTTCCGTTTTATAGTATGAAGACGAGAAACGGACCCGAGACCAATGAAGGGGGTTCGAGCGAGGATGTTGAGTTTACGGCCAAGGTTGAGGCCATTATGCAAAGGCGTCATGAGGCCTTCTTAGAGGATGTTAAGAAGATGTTCTTGGATTCGATTGACGAACAAGTAGTCAATCTAGTCAAGGAACAAGTTAAGATTGTTCTTAAAGAGGATAACGCAGGAAGATGAGACTTCCACTATAAAAACTTCAAAGATGTTCAACCTCCCACCTTTTGACGGTGAACGAGACACACTCAAGAGTGCTCGATGGATCTCCAATATGGAGGGGGCTTTCCGTACTAGTGAGTGACCTCTCGATAAAAAGACGAGGTTTGGTAGTAGCATGATGAGGGGTGATGCCAAGTTGTGGTGGGATGCGAAAATCCGACTTTATGGCGAAGAACAAAGTATGAGTTTGACGTGGGGACGAGTTTAAAGAAGAATTTTTCAAGGAGTACCGAACTTCGGCCGATCTTTCAAAGCTTAAGGACGAGTTACGTACTTTAAGGCAAGGGTCAATGGATTTGAACACTCTCAAGTCCACTTTCTTATCAAAGACCCAATTTTGCCTGGAGTATGACGGGAACGATCACATGTTAAAAGAAGATTTCTACCGAACCTTGAATGATAACTATCAAGAAAGGATTAGTAGGAATTCGGCGAAGACTTTTGATGAGCTATTTGATATTGCTAAGGGTTTTGAGTCGCTTGCTTCAAGAAAGAGTGACTTCACCTTTGGCAAACGAAAATTTGAAGCTGCTAGCCACTCGAACAAGAAGAACAAGAGTGTGACTGAGAGCGTTGGTAGTGCGAAAAAGGGGGCTTCTAAGAGTTTTAGACCCACGTGCTACAATTGTGATAGACAAGGGCACTTGGCCCGTGATTGTACAAACTCATCTTCCAACAAAATCATTTTTTTTAGTTGTAACAAAGAGGGGCACAAGAGGCCGGAGTGTCCCGAATTGCGCAACGATAATGTCAAGCGACTAGAGAAGGCAGCGGGTACGGCTAGGGGTTGAAATTATTTGATGACCAATGAGGAGGCCAAGCAATCCAACAAAGTCGTTTCAGGTATTTTCATGGTTAACTCTAATCCGGCACGAATCCTATTTGATAGTGGTGCCAATTTATCGTTTATTTCTCCAAGATTCGTGCCTAAGTTAAATAAACCGCTAGTGAAGTTAAGTCTTCTGGTAGAAGTTGAAATAGCGGATGGCAAGACGGCGCTAGTGGTTGATGTGTGTAAAAATTGTAATGTTGTGTTTGGTGCCGAAAATTTTAAAATCGATCTCATTCCGATGACTTTGGGTGATTTTGATATCGGTGTTGGCATGGATTGGCTCGATCATAATAGAGCCGATATTGTATGCCATGATAAGTTTATTCAGGTAAAGATCCCAAGTGGGGGAGAGTTAATTATTCACGGTGATAAACGAAGAAGACTTGTGCCGATATGCACTTTTGTACGGGCACGGCGTTTCCTTGTTAGTGGTGGCATGGCTTTTCTTGCCCATGTTGTTGATACTCGAGATGAGCCACCATCCATTCGTGAAATTCTAGTGGTTAGTGAATTCGAAGACGTTTTTCCGGACGAGTTACCGGGTGTTCCGGCGGAAAGACAAGTTGAATTTCGCATTGAGTTGTTTCCGGGGGCTACCCCAATTTCTAAAACTCCTAATCGTTTAGCGCCGATGGAAATGCAAGAGTTGTTAAATTAAACCCAAGAGTTACTTGAGAAGGGTTTCATTCGACCGAATGCTTCGCCGTGGGGCGCTCCGGTTTTATTCGTGAAGAAGAAGGATGGTAGTATGCGGATGTGCATCGATTATCGGGAGTTGAACAAAGTGACGATCAAGAATTGTTATCCATTGCCTAGGATTGACGATTTGTTCGACCAACTCCAAGGTGCAACGTATTTCTCTAAAATCGACCTACGGTCCGGCTATCACCAGATGCAGGTCCGTGAGGAAGACATCGAGAAAACGGCTTTTCGAACGCGTTATGGGCATTTTGAATTCGTAGTTATGCCTTTTGGTCTTACGAATGCACCGGCAGCATTCATGGATCTTATGAACCGAGTGTGCCAACCTATGTTGGACAAGTCGGTAATTGTGTTCATTGACGACATACTTGTCTATTTAAAGAGTATGAAAGAACATGAACTTCATTTGCGGTGTGTGTTAAAGACGTTGCGGAAGGAGAAGTTGTACGCTAAATTCTCCAAATGTGAATTTTGGCTAAGGGAAGTTCAATTCCTTGGCCATATTGTGAACGAAAATGGTATTCAAGTAGATCCGGGGAAGATAGAGACGGTGAAGAGTTGGAGACGACCGACTACGCCTATGGAAATCCGAAGTTTTCTCGGATTGGCCTGTTATTATCGTCGGTTTATCCAAGACTTTTCTAAGCTCGCTTCTTCGTTGACAAAATTGACGAGGAAGAACGCGAGGTTTATTTGGGAGAACGAGCAAGAAATTGCTTTTCAATTGCTAAAAGAGAAATTGTGTCAAGCTCCGGTGTTAGTGTTGCCGGAAGGTGTGGAAGACATGACGGTGTATTGTGATGCCTCTCTAAATGGGCTCGGGTGTGTTCTAATGCAAAGAGGTAAAGTCGTTGCTTACGCCTCTCGACAATTAAAGGAGCATGAAACGAGATATCCAACTCATGATCTTGAGTTGGCGGCGGTTGTGCATGCGTTGAAAATTTGGCGCCATTACTTGTATGGTGTCAAGAGTACGATTTATTCGGATCATAAGAGTTTGAAACATCTCTTTAATCAACGAGATTTGAATTATCGTCAACGTAGGTGGATGGATGTGGTAAAAGACTATGATTGTGAGATACTTTATCATCGGGACAAGGCGAATGTGGTCGCGGATGCTTTAAGTCGAAAGAGTCATCACCCGGCGTTACGATTGGGATTGTTACGTATGATTATTACTAACGATTTTCTTGAAAAACTTGGTGTGATCCAAATAGAGGCTTACGTTCACAACAAGCATGCGGAACGAATTGTGGGGCAATCGGAATTCATTACTATGGGTTCGTGTGGTTTGTTGTCTTTTCAAGGAAGAGTGTGGGTGCCTAAGATGGGTGATTATCGACAAGTGCTACTCGATAAAGCACATAAGTCAAAGTATTCCATTCATCCGGGCACGACGAAAATTTATCTTGACTTAAGGAAAGATTATTGGTGGCCGGGCATGAAACGTGATGTTGTAAAGTATGTTGAGCAATGCGTCACGTGTTTGCAAGTTAAGGCCGAGCACCAAAAGCCGTATGGTAAGTTACAACCGTTAGAAATCCCGAAGTAGAAATGGGAGCACATTACCATGGATTTCATAACAAAGTTACCTAAAACGGAGAGAACCCAATTTGATTCAATTTGGGTGATAGTTGACCGATTGACGAAAAGTGCTTTGTTTCTTCCCATTCGGGAAGCGATATCGTCGGAGACCTTGGCTAAATTGTTTATCAAGGAAGTAGTCGCTCGACATGGGGTTCCTATATATATTATTTCGGATCGAGATACCCGTTTTACATCTCGGTTTTGGGAAAAGTTTCATGACGATATGGGTACACAATTAAAATTGAGCACGACGTATCATCCTCAAACGGACGGGCAAACCGAACGTACGAATCAAACATTAGAGGATATGTTACGGGCGTGTATTATTGATTTCGGTGGTAGTTGGGATGAGCACTTGCCTTTGGTGGAATTCTCGTACAATAATAGTCATCATACTAGTATCGGGATGCCACCTTACGAGATGCTTTATGGGCAGAGGTGTCGAACTCCGATTTGTTGGGGTGAGATTGGTCAAAAAGAAATCGGGAGTACCGATTTGGTTTTAGAGACGAATAGCAAGATTGATATGATTCGGGCTCATTTGAAAAAGGCTCAAGATAGACAAAAGTCGTATGTCGACAAACGTAGGCGAATGATCGAATTTCAAGAAGGTGACATGGTGATGCTTAAGGTTTCGCCATGGAAGGTTATTATTCGGTTTCGAAAGCGGGGAAAGTTAGCTCCTCGGTTTATTGGCCCATTTAAAGTTTTAGCTCGTGTTGGCGAAGTTGCATATCGTTTGGAATTACCCGAAGAACTTGCGGAGATCCATAACACATTCCATGTTTCCCATCTCCGTAAGTGTCTTGCGGATGATTCATCATGGGTACCATTAGACGAGATTGAGCTAAATAATAAGTTGGAGTATGTTGAGGAGCCGATTGCTATACTCGACGAGAAGGTTAAAAGGTTGAGAAATAAAGTGATAAGGACTTTTAAAGTTCAATGGCGTCGTAGTAAAGGTTCCGAGTTTGCTTGGGAACCCGAAGAGTTTGTTTTAGTATATCTTCCTGCTTGTCATGCGGCTTGGATAGCGAGGTCGCAATCCGGTTCAAGTGGGGGAGAGTTGTAAGAACCAGGTTTTCCCTGTTATGTTGGACGTCGTCCAACAGGGTGGGACGCCATCCCAGATTGAAGGGCTGGATGCCGTCCAAAATTCTGGACGCCGTCCAGATTGCCTGGCGAGCCTGCTTTTGTGTTTTTAGATATTTAAAGTGGGTATTTTGGTAAATTCACTTGGGGGCCGAATTTAAAGCCCTGGATCAGTTTTTGGAGCTTCATTTACTCCATTTATAACCACCAAACTTCATCCACTTCAATTCTAGAGAGAGAGTGTGTTTCAAGTGTGAGAAAGCTCAAATAGAAGAGGAAGAAGCTTGTTTCGGGTTAGAGCTCGAGCATTAAATTGTCCATCTCCTCACTAGCTATGTTTTGATTGTAGTGGTAAGTCTTAACCTTGATTTCCTTACTATTAATTGTTTAAGGGTTAAGGTTTGGGTTAGTGATGTGTATAAAACCCATTTGTTAGTGATTTGGGGATTTTGGGTAAGTTTGAGTCATGAAGACTCAAAGGGTGATTAACCTAGGGTTTTGAAAGGATAAATGAGTTTATGAGTCTTAAATTGGTTAGTTAACCACTAGCACGCCTAGATGTTATGTAAATGGGTGCTATTTGGGCATGTGGTGACCCGAATGGTGTGGAAACCTCGAATGGGTAAAACGTGAAAGGACCCGTTCATATACATTATAAACGATTCACAATAGTTGATTTCATCGCGAGGTACTTGACCTCTATATGATACATTTTACAAACATTGCATTCGTTTTTAAAAGACAAACTTTCATTTCATCGAAAGTTGACGATGTGCATACCATTTCATAATATATCCAACTATAATTGACTTAATCATAATCTTGGTAAACTCAACGACTCGAATGCAACGTCTTTTGAAATATGTCATGAATGACTCCAAGTATTATCTCTAAAATGAGCAAATGCACAGCGGAAGATTTCTTTCATACCTGAGAATAAACATGCTTTAAAGTGTCAACCAAAAGGTTGGTGAGTTCATTAGTTTAACATAAATAATCATTTCCATCATTTTAATAGACCACAAGATTTTCATTTTCAGTTCTCATAAATATACGTCCCATGCATAGAGACAAAAATATTATTCATATGGATTGAACACCTGGTATCTGACATTAACAAGATGCATATAAGAATATCCCCTATCATTTCAGAAAATCCTTCAGACATGATAAAAACGAATTCGAAGTACTAAAGCATCCGGTACTTTGGATGGGGTTCGTTAGGCCCAATAGATCTATCTTTAGGATTCGCGTCAATTAGGCGTGCACTAATTCTCAAAATTAGTGATGTTCCCTAATTCTTAGGCTACCAAGTAAAAAGGGGCATATTCGGCTTCGATCATTCAACCATATAATGTAGTTTCGATTACTTGTGTCTATTTCGTAAAACATTTATAAAAATTTCGCATGTATTCTCAGCCCAAAAATATAAAGGGTAAAAAGGCAAATGAAACTCACGCATATAAATATTGTAAAACAGTTAATAAAGCATTTGCATGTATTCTCAGCCCAAAAACGTAAAGAGTAAAAAGGGCAAATGAAACTCACGCATATAAATATTGTAAAACAGTTAATAAAGCATTTGCATGTATTCTCAGCCCAAAAACGTAAAGAGTAAAAGGAATTCAAATGAACTCACGCATATATATATTGTAAAACAGTTAGTAAAACATTTGCATGTATTCTCAGCCTAAAAATGTAAAGAGTAAAAGGGATTCAAATGAACTCACAATACGATATTTTGTAGTAAAAATATTCATACGACGGAAATCTGGACGCCGTCCAGTTCTACAGGCCCTGAAATTTTTTTTGGGTCGTGTTTTTGTTATAAGGAGGGTTGGGTCGTTACATTTACAAACATACAATACCACTATTATACATTTAGGATGAAATATAGCACATAAAAACTTTGCTACTCAGCAGCTATAAAGGCAATTTTAGTTAATACGCAAGTTGTTCAGCAAAAGAAATAAAGACACATAATTCATAAGTCCAAAAACAAGTCATGCATTCTGGTTTTACTAAGACGACTTCCCATCCTTGGTCTTGTGGAAAGTAATCGTTCTGACCATTGACTAGGCAGCATATTGTAATGTCGTCAAAAGCACGAGGGTTTCGTAATGCCCAACAGCCTCGTAGCAATCTAAAAACCTTGTTTCTTACCCCAACTACTGAGTCCGTCACTTGTGGATAGGTTTTATTTAAAAGTTGTAACTCGATATTCTTTTTCTCACTTTGGTAAGAAGCGAACATCACTAACCCGTAAGTATAACATGCTTCTATATGTTGCATGTTAGAAGCTCTTTCTAACTCACGAAATCCTATGTTGGGATATTGTAACATCCTCAAGTGGGCCTAGATGTAAGATTACTAGATTGCCCTTAAGTTGGTGTTGCGTTATTATATGCTTTTATTTTTATTTAATGTTTATTATTAATTAATGATGAGGTTAGGACCAGTTTGTGACAAGGGTCACAGAACAGGTTTGTTTATTTAATTTGGACTTCGTTTGGTTTGCCAAATGATGTACGAAAGATATCAGATAACTGATAAATACCAGTGTGTCACTCAGTGTGGGAATTAAACCCAATTAAGTGACTAAGTGCTGGCTTCCCTTCTCATTTTCTAGAAAACTCCCAAACCCTCCCGTACCTTCATCTCCTTCACATACTCAAACCCTAATTTCTAATCTTTGATCTAGAGCTCAAATCGTTTATATCATTTTGTTCCTCGTGATTTACTGATTCTAACAAGGTAAGAATCATAGCTTTTCATGCTTTAATCTTTGAGAAATTTGAGATTTTGTGTTAGTTTTCTTAAAAGGTGTAAATTGGGTCAAAATGCATTGATTTGATGTTGTTTGAGTCCAAATCTTGTGGGTTTATGTTTCTTGATGATTAGTGTATCAGATTTGGTAAGTTTTGAGGTTAAAAACGAGCTCTAGATCGAGAATTGGATGAATTTGGTTGAAACCCGTCACTTTGGTAGCTGCTACTGCAGATGAACTACCCTCGGCCGATGGTCTCTGACCATCGACCGATGGAGTGAGACGATCGGTCGACGGACTAGACGATCGACTGATGGTGGAAGTCCTTCGACGAACGGTTGAAAATTTAACGATCGACCGATGGTGTAGTCCACCGGCCGATGGAGTAGTGACGATCGGCCGATAGTCTCTGACGATCGACCGATGGTCTTAGACAGTGAAATTTTTACTAAGTGTTGATTTCTAGCCGTTATGCTGCCCGTTTGTATTTTGAGATTTTGATGAAAATTTCAAAAGTGCATAAGTGTTAAACAGGAAAATTTTAGCGGACAGATTTTCTGACAAAATTTCTATATTTGTGTTATTTGGTGTTTATGGACATAAACTAACTCGTGTATATGTATTTCTCAGGAGAAAAGGAGAAAGAGAAGGTTCAGTGATTATATAGCTGAACACCTTCTCGTTTGCTGGTAATCGGTGAGTGGAACTAACTGGAGAATATAGTATATTGTAGCATGTTATATTATGACTGCCATGCTTGTTAGATATACTTAGTATTGTGGATAGTTGGTACATTGTGATGACTGCATGTTGGTTGATGCTTGTCTGCTGGAGCCCAGTGCGTCCCTATTGTGTGGTGGCCTCGGTAGGAGAGATCAACCTGCGGGTTGGGTTCCTCATGTGGTGGCCTAGACAACCGTGGTGTATATATATGTGAATGACGCGTCCGTCGCGTGTGGATTATGTATATACATACGGTGGTGGAGGAACTTCTGGTAAGCCCCAGTCCGATCAGCTGGTGGTTAATGGTTTGGCCGAGCCGCCAGAGTCTCTGTAGACGGCACTTGGGTGATGTTTGTGTGTTAGACTATGTGACATGATTAGTATAACACTTATGTATGCTATGGCCTGTAGTTAGTCGTACTCACTTAGCTTCGTGCTAATTCCCCTCCATCTCCTCCCTGCAGGTTGTTAGCTTTTGTAGATAGTGCTTTTGGGAGAAGACGGGCATGATGATGTTATGTTTGACAGGAGTCAACTCTGATGTTGTCGTGCTTTATGAAAACAATAATCTTTTTGTAAATATGTCTTTCTCTGTATAAACAAGTATTTTGTAATGACACGTGACACAGGTTGTATTAACAATAGTTAATGTGGATATCGTATTAAATTAATATTATGCTTCCGCCACGTATATAAAAAAAAAAAAAAAATCAGCGGTGTCTCAGATATGTTGAGTCAAAATAGGTTCGTAACCCGTAGCGTAAAATTGCATCTAGGTTTCCCGCACTAAATGCCTTAAAGAAAACTTGGCGTAACTTAAAGTCTCCCCAATATGATATACCCCATCTTTCAAAGGAAAGCCTTTTATATACTAAGGCATGCCTGGAATGTCTTTCAAACGTTTGACAAACTAATTTTGCCGTAACTAATTGTGCTGATGAATTCTGCCCGACTCTAGACAAGATTTCATCAATCATATCTCCTGGTAGGTCTTCTAAAATTTTTCGTTGTCTATCCTTAACGTCCATTTTGTGTTTTTATACTGTAAAATAGACAAGGATTAGATTCGAAAAAGATAATTAACAAACAATACAAGCAATTTTTACAAAGAACGTAAAAGTACAAGCACACTACAATACATATAATACACAACATGATTACAACCCTCTAATCTGAATCACTGGTTTCTTCTTCTTCGGACTTGGTTCGTTTTCCTAACTTTCTAGGGATATATGATGTTCCTCTAATACGAGCCGTCATTTTCCACAATGGTTTAGAAAAACCTGGTGGTTTAGAGGTTCCCGGGTTATTGTTACATTTTAGAAAATACGGATGTTGCCAATACATATAAAGTTCATCGGGGTTAGAATCGGGTTTCTCTATTTTTATACCTTTTCCCTTATTATTTTCTTTCACTTTATTAAATTGGGTTGAGGTAATTTCTATAACATCATCGGAATCCTCATCGGGATCCGATTCATCGGAAAATTGGTAATCTTCCCAATATTTTTCTTCCTCGGCGGAAACACCATTGACCATTATTAACTTTGGTCCGTTGGTTGAGGATTTTCTTTTATTTAATCGATTTACTATAGGTATCAATATTTCTTCCTCCGAAACCTCTTCTTCTTCCGGTTCCTCCTCTTCCGGTTCCTCCTCTCCCAGTTCCTCTTCTTCCGGCTCCTCCTCTTCCGGTTCCTCTTCTTCCGGTTCCTCTTCGGGAATTTGTGAATCTTCCCAAAGTATATTCGACTCTTCAGTATTATTAGGTGAGTCGATGGAATTTGTACTAGAGGTAGACATCTATCACACAATATCAAACACATTAAGAGGTTAATATATCACATAATATTTACATGTTAATAATATATAGTTTCCAACAAAAGTGTTAAGCAATCGTTTTTAAAGAAAATACGGTCGAAGTCCAGACTCACTAATGTATCCTAACAAACTCGATAAGACACACTAATGCAAATTTCTGGTTCTCTAAGACCAACGCTCGGATACCAACTGAAATGTCCCGTTCATATTGATTATAAACGTTCCATATTAATTGATTTCGTCACGAGGTTTGACCTCTATATGAGACGTTTTTCATAGACTGCATTCATTTTTAAAACAACCATAACCTTTATTCTATCGATAAAGGTTTAAAAAGCATTACATAGATTATCAAATAATGATAATCTAAAATATACCGTTTACACACGACCATTACATAATGGTTTACAATAAGAATATATTACATCAAAAATAAGTTTCTTGAATGCAGTTTTTACATAATATCATACAAGCATGGACTCCAAATCTTATCCTTATTTTAGTATGCAACAGCGGAAGCTCTTAATAATCACCTGAGAATAAACATGCTTAAAACGTCAACAAAATGTTGGTGAGTTATAGGTTTAACCTATATATTATCAAATCATAATAATATACCACAAGATTTCATATTTCAATACATCCCATACATAGAGATAAAAATCATTCATACGGTGAACACCTGGTAACCGACATTAACAAGATGCATATAGAATATCCCCATCATTCCGGGACACCCATCGGACATGATAATTTCGAAGTACTAAAGCATTCCAAATTTCAGAATGGGGCTTGTTGGGCCCGATAGATCTATCTTTAGGATTCGCGTCAATTTGGGGGTCTGTTCCCAAATTCTTAGGCTACCAAGCTAAAAAGGGGCATATTCGGCTTCGATCATTCACCCATATAAAGTAGTTTCATTTACTTGTGTCTATTTCGTAAAACATTTATAAAATTGCATGTATTCTCATCCCAAAATATTAGATTAAAAGTGGGACTATAACTCACTTTCACAGATTTTTACTTCGTCGGGAAGTAAGACTTGGCCACTAGTCGATTCACGAACCTATAACAAATATGTACATATATATCAAAGTATGTTCAAAATATATTTACAACATTTTTAATACGTTTTAATATTTTAAGTTTATTAAGTCAGCTGTCCTCGTTAGTAACCTACAACTAGTTTCCATAGTTAGATGTACAGAAATAAATCGATATATATTATCTTGGATCAATCCACGACCCAGTGTATACACGTCTCAGGCTAGATCATAACTCAAAGTATATATATTTTTGGAATCAACCTCAACCCTGTATAGCTAACTCCAATATTACTGCATATAGAGTGTCTATGGTTGTTCCAAATAATATATATACATGGGTCGATATGATATGTCAAAACATTTGCATACGTGTCTATGGTATCCCAAGATTACATAATATATTAGAATACATGTATAATACAATATAAGTTAGCTAGGATATGATTTGTATAGAATTGTTACAATATTTTCCGTAGCTACTACAATCAAAAAATATCCAATCTTGTTTTACCCATAACTTCTTCGTTTTAAATCCGTTTTGAGTGAATCAAATTGCTATGGTTTCATATTTAACTCTATTTTATGAATCTAAATAGAAAAAGTATAGGTTTATAGTTGGAAATATAAGTTACAAGTCATTTTTGTAAGAGGTAGTCATTTCAGTCGAAAGAACGGCGTCTTGATGACCATTTTGAAAAACATATTTCCACTTTGAGTTTAACCATGATTTTTGGATATAGTTTTATGTTCATAAGAAAAATAATTTTCCCAGAAAAACAACTTTTAAATCAAATTTTATCATAGTTTTTAATTATCAAACCCAAAACAGCCCGCGGTGTTACTACGACGGCGTATGTCCGGTTTTACTGTGTTTTTTGTGTTTCCAGGTTTTAAATTATTAAGTTAGCATATCATATAGATATAGAACATGTGTTTAGTTGATTTTAAAAGTCAAGTTATAAGGATTAACTTTTGTTTGCGAACAAGTTTAGAATTAACTAAACTATGTTCTAGTGATTTCAAGTTTTATATATATGAATCAAATGATGTTATGAACATCATTACTACATCAGGTTTTGTGAATAAACCTACTAGAAATGAAAAAAATAGATCTAGCTTCAAAGGATCCTTGGATGGCTTGAAAGTTCTTAAAGCAGAATCATGACACGAAAACAAGTTCAAGTAAGATTTTCACTCGAAATAAGATTGTTATAGTTATAGAAATTGAATCAAAGTTTGAATATGAGTATTACCTTATATTATAAAGATATCTTACTGTAAATAAGAAAGATTTCTTGAGATTGGATGATCACTTTACAAGATTGGAAGTAAGCTAGCAAACTTGGAAGTATTCTTGATTTTATGAAATTAGAACTTATAGAATTTATGAAGAACACTTAGAACTTGAAGATAGAACTTGAGAGAGATCAATTAGATGCAGAAAACTGAAGAATGAAAGTGTTTGTAGGTGTTTTTGGTCGTTGGTATATGGATTAGATATAAAGGATGTGTAATTTTGTTTACATGTAAATAAGTCATGAATGATTACTAATATTTTTGTAATTTTATGAGATATTTCATGCTAGTTGCCAAATGATGGTTCCCAAATGTGTTAGGTGACTCACATGGGCTACTAAAAGCAGATCATTGGAGTATATATACCAATAGTACATACATCTAAAAGCTGTGTATTGTACGAGTACGAATACGGGTGCATACGAGTAGAATTGTTGATGAAACTGAACGAGGATGTAATTGTAAGCATTTTTGTTAAGTAGAAGTATTTTGATAAGTGTCTTGAAGTCTTTTAAAAGTGTATGAATACATATTAAAACACTACATGTATATACATTTTAACTGAGTCGTTAAGTCATCGTTAGTCGTTACATGTAAATGTTGTTTTGAAACCTTTAGGTTAACGATCTTGTTAAATGTTGTTAACCCATTGTTTATTATATCTAAAGAGATGTTAAATTATTACATTATCATGATATTATGATATATTAATATATCTTAGTATGATATATATATACAGTTAAATGTTGTTACAACGATAATCGTTACATATATGTCTCGTTTCGAAATCATTAAGTTAGTAGTCTTGTTTTTACATATGTAGTTCATTATTAATACACTTAATGACATGTTTACTTATCATTTATCATGATTAAACATAGTGTATCAATATCTTAATATGATTTATATGTATTTAGTAAGACGTTATAACGATAATCGTTATATATATCGTTTCGAGTTTTCTTAATTCAATAAACTCAATTTTATGTATATAACTCATTGTTAAAATACCTAATGAGATACTTACTTATCATAATATCATGTTAACTATATATATAATCATATATATGTCATCATATAGTTTTTACAAGTTTTAACGTTCGTGAATCACCGGTCAACTTGGGTGGTCAATTGTCTATATGAAACCTATTTCAATTAATCAAGTCTTAACAAGTTTGATTGCTTAACATGTTGGAAACACTTAATCATATAAATATCAATTTCATTTAATATATAAAAACATGAAAAAGTTCGGGTCACTACACTGGTGGTGGTGTCTGCCGCCTTCGTTCTCTTCCATCGCCGTCCTTCCACCCAATCGGACCTCTGAATGAAAACCCAGATGAATCTTCGGGCTAATGACGGTTACACTCAGCTTGGCTGAAATGAGATTGAAAAGGAACAACGGAGCTGGTATGATGAGTTTGGGCAATTAATAATTTATGGTTTTTGATTTTGATTTGGGTTATAAATTTAGGGTTTTAATTTGGAGTTAGGAATTTTGGTTTTGAATTGGGGTTTTATGATTTAGCGTTGTGTGAACCTATCATCATTCATCTCTACCCCTTACAAAGCATGTGGCATACTGCCACATGTCACCCATCCATTTATCTTATCTCTTCTATAACACATGTCATTATATTACTGGTCATAAAAATCCAACTATTCACACTCCTCCATGTGACACGTGACATTTAACCACAAAAACCCCATGTTTTTACTTCAAAACTGGGATTCGGTGACTGTAACCACCCACTTACCCTCTTCAAAACTGTAACCACCTACAATCTGCACCGGCGATTATTTCCTTCGGCGCCCTTAATAAACATCTCCGCCACCGCAGAATTAATTGCTACAACTTTACGAACATAACGGTACTACTTTTGTGTATTTTGAAGACATGTACTCGCCGGAACCTTTTGAATCGTCTTCATCTTCTTCCAAATCCGAAAACGTTGTATGTTTTTAAGGTTTGATAAATAAAGATTTCTATTTTACTTTAATTAATTTCATTTTTTGATCTTTTTTTTATTTACTGATTTGATTATAGGTGTTGATCAAACCGTTAATTTTGTTCAACCTTTCTTTCAAGAATTTAATTTTAGTTCTTTAATGCTGAATTGATTTTTGAATATGGTATTCGATTTTGCAGAATTTGTTTTTGTAAACGATTGTAACAACAACCATTGAATCGATGATTGCATTGGATTTTCCAGTTAAATATATTTTAGCCTTTTAATGGAAGTGCAATTTATATATTGCCAATATAATATATTTTGTTAATTTGATTGTAATTTTGTTTGAATGAAACTTTTGCTCTCTAAGTGCTATAATCATATATCTATAAACATGAATTGATAATGGGTAAGTTACTGTCTAATAACCGAACTATTTTTTGATGTGCATCTTTTACACTAATATAGATTAGTATACCTGGGAAAAAAAATGTTGTGCATCTTTATTAATATTATTATGTCCTTCAGGAAATTGATGATTTGTCAAATATACCCTGACGTGTATTTCACTTTGTATTCATGTGTACATAGTTTTAAATTGACCTTGGGTCTTTGTGCAATGGCTGGAAAGGGCATTCTACTGTTATTGACCCAATTGGTAATTCTACTGTTATTATAAGAAAGGTACCACTAAATTAGTTTTCGTGCAATGTTCATTTATTGAAACACTTCTATGTATAAAAGTCGAGTTGGGAAATAAGGTAGGTTACTGGTCAAAGAAGGTATTTCATACGGGTCAAGTTGCGTTGACCTGAAATACTTTTGAACTCAAATTTTTAAACTTTCTATAAAAAGTTACTATGTCAAACATATTTACATAAGAATATTACTTCAATGGTAAATATAAAATGTTTTATGCATTTAAAATTAAAGTTTATGCAACATGATTTTTTATATTTCTAAGTTTAAAGCATTTTACCCCGAGTTAGTTTGGTTTTGTATTTTTCTTTGGATGTGGCACTGTCTGGTTATTTTATAGTGGATGGCAGGCTCAATGTTGGGTCATTAGCGTTTTTGAAATAAGCAGTTCTAACACCATCAAGTCGGAATTTTGAAAGTGGTCCCTTAATCTTTATTATTTTTTGCTTTAAAATCTTTTCCAGACTTTTTTGTTGTTGTGTACCTATTGTTCTTTATTCACATTGATCCATTAGGCGATTACTCTTAGGAAAAGGAAACCTTGTGCTTTATGTCCCAACTCAGTTGAAGAAATGTTACAGTGATTTCTATATGTGTCCCAGGTTAGCTTTATTATTTCTGACTGCCAATTCTATACTTTAATTCTTTCTATCCTGTGTTACGACTTGGTTTTTATTTTATTTTTTCAAATGTCTATGATACATGCAAGGCCAACTAATTAGTGTTCTAATGATGGCTCACAATGTTTCATATAATAGCGCTTATGATACTTACTTTTACCATATCCTTAGTTTCTAAATTAATACTATTTTACAACGGTTGACGTGCAACGTACGAGCTCTTATAGTAACCTACATGTTTTCGCCCTTGCCCCTACATATATTCGCCAATTATAGCAACCCCGTGCAGCGTGTACGGATGATTTAGAGCTGCCTTTTGGGATGTTTTCGTGCAGTTTTTGCGCTGATTCTCATTGCTTTTCTGCATTGATTGGCAGCAATTTTAGGGCAGTTTTTAGCTGATTTGTACAGGTTTTCGGTTGAATTTGTAAGATATCTGCAGCCATGGAGCTGGTCAATTTTAACATGGATATGTTGATTTTTGCAGTAAAATATACCCCTTCTACTACTGACCACAAAATGCAGCAACATTACTACTAATTTGCAACAACTATTGTGCACATTTCATACATATTTCTTGGCTAATATACACCATATTTCAAGGATGATTTACTGCAGGCTTTTTGCAATCGTCTTTCAAAGAGCAACTTTAATGAATATCGTAACGCATATAACCCTCATCGTCTTTCAAAGAGCAACTTTAATGAACGTGCTTTCTGTCTATATTAATGTTTAGCACAATCCTTACTAAAACTTTAATGCATTGGTTGAATGAAAAACATTGTTTGTCTTATTTTCAAGTATGATGTCTTATATTAATGTGGCTTCGATAATGTTGATAAGTTCGTTTTGATTTTATACTTAGTCTTATTAGGGCCCGCCGTGCAACGCAGGAGCTGTTAAAGGCTAGTTCTTATATATAATAAGAAAACACTTTTGATGTAATTTAGATTTAAAAATAATTACTTGAAAAAATAATAGCCATTAGATTAGGTAATTTAGGATTAATCTTGACCATTGAAAATATGTTGATGTCATTAGAGATTTTAAGCAGCAGTTATGACTCCTAATTACTTTCATGCCCCTAAATAACCTAATCCCACGTTGTTGCAGTTATCATGGAGAAAAAAACTGATCACACACTTATTATAAATATCAATGTTCGGCTTCTTACTCACATCACACATCATAGTTTGATCGTAACTGTTCGTCGATTTCCAGCCGCTGGTTGATGAGCAGCGATTCAAGGGTTTCGTATTGATAGTTGCGTCAATTAAAGTGATTAAAAGGACGATTTAAGGTTATAATACTTTGATTTAACTCTTTTTCCTTTTAAAGTTGGGGTTTCTTTAGTTGAATTTGGTTTCCATCGATTAATTCATGAATTCAATTGAAGGTGATTCTGTTATCAGGTTTTATTTATACTTGCTTCTTTTAGTTCGATTAATTTCCGATTTCGTTTACCCATTTGATTAAAAGTTATCGTTTTCATATGTTTTTTTTTTTTTTTTTTTTTTTTTTGGCTTTTGTTGTGGTGCAGATGATGATGATTCTCAAAATGGCTCTGTTTCAGAGCTAATATCATCATAAATATTATATTCAAAATGATGCAGAATTAGATATGGATTATAAGGGTCCAAGTCAAACAACTACATGTTCAAGTCCATCAAAAAAACTCAATGAAAATTTGGTAGCATTTAGGCTTGTACGTACGGGAGTGGGGTAAACAAACTTGAGCAAGTCACAACCAATTGGAGTTAAAGTCTAAATGTTCTACTTTGAATTTTAAATTATTTTATTTGTATTTTTTTTTTAACTGAAAAATTCAATTGGGTTAAAGTCAACCTGCATTATGATTATTGATTATGCTTTTTTGCCATGTTTAGGTGCACTTTGACTGTTTTGCATTTAAAAATTTGGTAATGGTATTAGATAATTATTAAAATGAGTTGTATTTGTCACGTATTTTTAAATTTACTCCTGTTTGATGATTTGAAATTTAGTATTAGATGATTATAAATTAGTTTAGGGTGTTTGGATATGTAATTTGTTAAGAGATTATTCCCACATTTCAGGTTTATTTGTATTGTTGACTTCAAATTGTAGAAGCTGAAAAAAATCAAATCAGTTGAGGGGTTGTTTAGATGTGCCTGCAGCTAAGTGCGATGACGGTGACTAGAGGTGAAAATTGAGCGCTTCAGGTGGCTCATGTAATTTAGTGCTTCAGGTTTCAATTTTTTTTAGCATTAGGCGCTGTTTGATTAGCGGGATTATTTGTGCCATCTGGTGGAAAAGTTTTACTCGGGGGAGTATCCGCCATCTAACTGTTTTGACACAATTTTAATGGCGTGCAAATAATCAAGATTTTCCAACTGTTCCAGTTTCATCGGTTTCGAGCAGTCAGATCAGGTCACATCTTTTTACAGGTTAGTGTCGTGTAAATATATTATAGACATGTTATGTGAACCTATTTTTTTTTTTTTTTTAACACGTTTATGCAGTTGCTGATGTTTATTCACTGTGTATGCGGGCAAAAATAAGTGATATGAACGTCAATAAGGTCGTGTAAAAGTCATACACATACAGGACACGTGCATGTGGAATTATAAATGAAGAGAAGGTGAATATTTCCACAATTAAAAACGGACGAGCTCAGAATTTTGTGCTTTTTAGAACACATATGTCTGTTTATATAATTGATTCATTTAATGTTTCCTTTGCATTTGTATGAATACATGTATATGCTGACTATTTTGTTGACTATGTGCTATGTGTTTAACTTATACTGTATACCTGGGCATTTTTTAGGCTTTCGTTTGTTTCTGTGCCTGTTTGCTGTCTCGGTTTGTTTGCTTTTATGATAACGTCATTTTCCAAAAAATAAAGAATAAAGAATGTTAGCCGGTCTGATTTAGACGAGGCTGGTGAAAATAGTGGTTTGTGTGGACCAAGTTTGGTTAATTCGAAATAAATAGCTAAGAGACTAAGGTTATTTGAACAAAACGGCTTCGGTCGCTCAATGAAAGTTCTTCTGCTATCTCTGAAAGTAACTTCACTGAAGGAAGTGCTTCCATTGCTGTTGTAACACCTGCACACACAGCTATGCAAGGTTCACTGGCTGGTAATTCTTTTAAATGTTTTGTTTGATTGCTTTTGTATATAAATTTTTAAGTGAGCTGTATATGAACTTTTTGTGTAACCTAACTAATAGTTTCATCTAAGTTGTATTCTATGTGTACTTTATCTATTATAGCTTATATGTTGCAAATTTAACTAAGAATGTGCAGACAGTGGCTTCTATGTGTGGTATGAGAGTTGTAGCTATACAAGCAGAAAGTAGATGCATATGAAGATTTCATGGTAAGGTAACAAAATTCATACATTTTGTTGTAACATAATTAAATGCAACATATTCATTGAATCAGGATCGCCTCAAGTAAGCAACCAGTTATTTGGTGGTCGAATTTTCACTAATCAAGACCTCAAACCAATTTACTTTCTTATTAGCGTATGTATCTATGAGATAAAATTGAAACTTTATGATACATCATACTTGTACACTAATTATTATTTCATATTATTGACAATTTTTACAAAAATATTTATTGTGTTTGTAGGGTTCAAAATAATGCTGCCGATGATCTGTTTCAACTTGAGACAACATATATGCATATCACCACATAAGTATACACTGCACTTGATGACTTTAAAGTCGACCCATTCAACACTGTTGAAGAAATCAGATACACCACGGAGGTAACTCTCTTCAATGAATTATATAATGAATATAATTGTGAGGTATAATTGTTGACGAAATTGTGAAGTCGAAATTTAGAAGAGTGAAATTGTAAATAGTTATAAAAAAAAAAAATTTGAGGGGAGGGGGAGTTGAACCCATTATCTCACCCTAAAGAACTTCTAACTCAACCCACTGTTCTACCAACACTTTACCTTCATAATGTATATAAGTCTATCATACTCTTTGTATCAACTCAAATAAGTTGATGCATATTTATTATTCAAACCTATGTGCTTCACTTTAGATTGAAAGCCATCCTAATATTAGTTGCTGTCTTATTTTATCAACGATCAATTGCTGCACTTTTAATTGAAAGGCTTTACATTTTTTAATGCCTTGGGTTCTACGGTATAATTGTTACCAGATGTATAAACTGGACACTTACAGTTCGACAACATGGAAAGTTCATCTTTTTTAAGTTTTAATATCGCTATGATGACTTAGAAAATAACGGAAACAAGTTTGTTTACAATTCCTTTAACGTTTTAGTTTTGTATGACTATAATTAACATATATTTCAGTAATGTTTTTATGTTCATTCACTTAAAGGTCTTAAAAACATTATTTTATTTTATAATCATCTATGTATAATTCCTGCCGAGTGGCGGGTTATAAACTAGTATTTATTAATTTTAGAGTTTTATGTATTTTCAATTTGGGGATGAAAGAGAAGTGGGAATGAATTTAGGATGAAGGTGATTGTAAAAGGACAAATTTATCCGCACGTGCTTGTCACGTGACTAACTTTAACAGAAAAAGTTAACGGTGTTAGTGAACTGGACTATCCTTACTCCACTTTTAAGTCACAAGGACTATCCACACTCAAAACAGCAACTTTGTCTATCTATGCTGGCTGGTACAAATCACAGGACTATCTGCGCAATTTTCTCTATTATTTTTTATGAATTTGTGTTTAAGAAAGTTTTAAGTATCTTTATAACGTTAGCCGTCTTGAAACTTATAGACGGGTGATTCTAAAGTTCATTAATTACTATGTAATTAATTAAAGATGAATATAGCTTCATGATAACTTATTTTATTGCATAATCATGTGAATTTGAAAGTCTTAAACTAGTAAAATTATAAAAGAAAGTTGGAAAAAATATGTAGAAGGCTGGGTATCATGTCAAGATTGGTATATATTTGTTTTTCCGCGCTAAATATGATCACTCAAATTACAATGATATGTATTTATTTTATCGTGCTAAATATCATCATTCAAACTGTATTTGTTTTACCATGTTATGGCACATTTAAGGAGTGAATACGATAGATAGTTGCTAGAAGCAGAACCTAAGATATGTTGTTGAAAATTAAGATGCTATTTTGTAGTTTGTAAGAATAAGTCTTCTCAAACATTAAATGTATCTCTTCATTAAGTCAAGATCACACAACACCTGAAACATGTTTACATAGAATGATAGCCCATATCCAGTTAGTTATAGATCCCTACTTTCAGAAGGGACGAATGTTAACAATTAGACGATGAACTAGGATTAAAGTCAAATCGGAAGGTAATTTATTAGATCTTACCAAATTGATGGGAAGTAGGCTAATAACAAATTGTGCCCAACTTAATTGGTGCAAGCGTAGAGCGACGTCATTTTAGTAAATGAGATTTGTTATCAATCACATTATTCTTCTTTTTATTTAGAAAACAGTCGTTTTTGTGGTTTACTCCAGATTTTATGCGAGATCCCTAAACTTTTTTACTAGAAGAGTCCTCGTACTTTACACTCGTTTCATAAGAAGTCCCTATCACTAAAGACCGTTAAATTTAACAGTTAACTCATAATAACTCACAACATGTGCCTTGTACATGAAGGATATTTTCGTCATTCCAGTTATTTCATCTGCCCCATATAATTAACACCATATCAATCTTCATATTCAACCTCAATCTACAACCCAAATCAATAACATTTGTAAATTAAAACCCTGACTTTATATCAAATTTAAAACTTAACAGCAAATCAAAACTATTCAAAAAACCTCACAACCAGATCAAACTATTGATTAATTTGCAATAAATCAATAATTAAAAAAAAAAAAAAAAAAAAAAAAAAAAAAAAAAAAAAACTATCAAACAATCTGCATATTAAGGAAACAAATTTTATGCAATGCAACATTTGACTTTTTCTAATTGGATCCTAAAGTAACTGCTCCTTTGTTTACAGATACACAACACAAATGGCACCATATATGAAATTCCAGCACCAGATCCATTCCATGGTGGTGGTCTTAAACCAGATCAAAATCAGATCTTAAACCGGAGCTCATCTTCGCCGGAAATGAACGACTCTGTCAATGGGGACTTGGTGGTGGTCTCCGGTATAAAAATTACAGCAAATCTTGAAAACATGGCCGGATCTGCAATTAGCCACCATGGCCGGAGTTCGAACATCATCAGAAAAAAAAACCACCACCATGGCTAATTCTGCAATTTCTCGTCGGTAAAAATACGATTCTTTCTTGTTTCATATGGTATTCGATTAGGCTCCAATAATGATATAATGGAAATGATATAATGGGTGAACCACATAACTATTTGGAAGTTTGATTTTAAGTCAGTATTCTTGAAAACATAGGTGCAGGTTCAAATCTTGAGGGTGAGTTTTCTTCTTGTGCCTCTGGTATGTGCGGGTCAAGCAGTTAACCTAAACCATTCCAGGTACGCTTTGCGCAATGGATGTGAGAAGTTTCTTCCTAACGTGTGTGTGGGTGACAAATGAGAAGATTCGATGTCAAAATTGTCGTTTCAAAAAAAATATAATGGTGAAGAGTGTGATGATGAAGATGGCAATAATGAATATAATATAATGGGTTCCATTTTTTTTTCCTTCTTATTTTAACATCAAATGGGTTCGAATATAATCAAGATTTCGTACATAAAAGGTAGGAATAATAAATGGGTAAACTAATATTAGTACGTAGTACTAATAATTGATATACTTTGTAATATAATTATGATGAAGAATGAAGAATGAAGATGAGAAAATGAACAATGCCAACAAAAAGAAGGATTAATTAATTAAATGGGTGAAGAGTGCGTGATGATGGTTCATGCTTGTTTATGTTTTGTATCAAATTTTAGGTTTAGATTTTAAATAAATTGATAGTGTGAGGTTATAAGCTAAGAAATAGATATGATGGTTAGGTTATTGGAAGAATTTAGGGATTTTAGTAGGGATGAAGTGATAAAGGGGTACTTAAAATGACGAAATTACCCTCATTGCAAAGAATATGATACAATTTAACGGAAACAATTGACGGTTGTTAGTGACAGGGATTTTTTGTGAAACGAGTGTCAAGTACAGGGATGCCTCTTGTCAAAAAAGTTTAGGGACTACAAATGAGATCTAGAGTAAATCATGTGGAATCCCATGTAATTTTTTCTTTTAGTAATGAGAGATGATACTCACACACTAAAAATTGATCCATAAACACTAACTTACTATTATACCTTTAATTTACAATTATGAAGGTTCAAGTCCCTAGATAAAGTTAGGGTTATAACTGTCAATTTTGTGCTAAAAAGTGTGAATGGATCAATTTTGAGTGTGTGAGTATCACCTCCCTTTATTAATTGATAACATATGAGCTAACTTACTTTCTACATAAACAAGATTGTACAAAAAAGACTTTGTAAAACCACCACCAATAGATTGCTATTAGTGGCGGAAATAGACATTTTTTTCACTAGAAGCGAAATTTTTTTTAAAAGCGTAGCAATTTTTTTTTGGCAAAATATGAAGGTTTTATGCAAAATTTCGAGGTTTTTAGGCAAAATTTTAAGTTTTTTTTTTTTGCAAAATTTGAAGGTTTTTGGGCAAAATTTGAGAGATTTAAGGCAAAATCTTGAGACCTTAGAGGGCAAAATATGAAGACTTATAGTCGAAAAAAATTTCACTGGGTTTGAAATGAAAAAACCCAAATTTTTTGCACTAAAAAAATAATTCACTGGAGGCGAGTGACCCCACTTGCTGCTCTTCATTTCCGCCCCTGGTTGCTATGGATTTATGCACAAATTATCTAACTACATATGTAATGTACCGTTAACCGCATCTGCAATGTACTCTTAATGTGAATGATAATCACTTTTATATTTTTTATAGGCAAGGGCTAAAAGTATAATTTGTGAGACTGAATATGGGTTTCATTTGAAAATTTTCAACTATCCAGCCACTAGATCATCCTTAAATTTTCTTTTTCATTTTTTTTTTTTTTTGCTAAAAAATGAATAGTATAAAACGGACATTTTAATCAAAAGATGAAAAAGCCAACAAGAGTACAACAAATCGACGTTTAGGCTTGGAACAAGGTCACCCTTGGGGTTATAATCATCTATTGTACCTTATTTTCAGTGCATAGTGGATTTATACATACTTTTCAACCCAAGATAATTGCATTACATTGGTTATGGACAGCTGAAGTTCCGTAAAAGTTCGGTTGTCATGAATACTGATTACTTACCACGTCTCACTAGGTACACTATTAGCAATAAACAGGCACCCTTATAATATCCGCAACAACACGCGAGCACGAAATCACTCATTATTAGCTATTTACATAAACTTAATGGTGAGATCTGCATTTGACAATACCATCCAATAGCTCATACAGAAATTTATAAAAAGTGATTAACTAATTTTCACATTTTTAATATATAATAAAGGTAGAAGGTAGATGGTAGATTAGCTGACCAATTTGTTAATGCAAAGGAGGTTCAGTAACTCAAGGAGCAGAACCTACATTGTCCAGGAGATTTAAGAGGCTCGAATAACTTTGGTTGCTGAGTAGACGGTTCCAGAGATAGGTAATGAGTTCAGGTGGAATAGTTAGTTGAGTAGATAGGGGATAGGGATAGGGATAGCGATAGAATGACTAACACATTCTTCAGAGATTGTTTTGATATTTCATGGGTAAATTGATTGTACTAGGGGTATTAATCTAATTCTAAACACTTGATATCTTGTATTTAGGGTATTTGTCTAATTCTAAACAGTTGATAGCTTGTATTAGGGGTATTATTAGTCTAATTCTAAACAATTGATAGCTTGTATTAGGGGTATTATTAGTCTAATTCTAAACAGTTGATATCTTGTATTAGGTGTATTAGTCTAACTATACATACCGATTGTTTTGACGTTTCATGGATCAATTGACGGCACGTTTTGATGTTTCGAGAAACTTTTTTATTAAGTATGCGACAAGCCGCAAGGATCGTAAGTCAATTGTGTCTCGGTCATGACCGGTAAATTTGAGGTTGCGACTTCAAATTCTTCTGTCATGACCAAAACTTATCTACAGAAGTCGCAAGATCGCAAGTCGGCAATGCGTTTGCGACCCAACGACCTCGCAAGCTTGTTTAGTATGTGTTATTGTGAGACTCTAGTCGTTAAGTGAGAAAATTAATATTGCGGTCTAAAATTTCTCGGTAATGACTCATAAGCGAGGTGGGAAATTGCAAATATTTTATTTGGCAAAACGTCATAAAGCTTTTGTTTGACAAATTGGTTAATAACCCTAATATTTATCGTTGCATTTACAACATCATATATGGGACATGAGAGCAACCAAATTTACACATCAATACGGATCATTTGTTTCAATCTTTGTTCATACATAAGATAACCAAAACCATGTACAACAATAGAACAATGGCACACATTTTTTTTTTTTTTTTGTGCAAAAAAGAGAAATTAAATTAAAACAAATCCAAAGATATGATTCCGTTACAATTGATTCAGAGCGTACTGCGTCTGATTGACATTGAACTAGACCTCGTTACAACAAATTACAACGAATACAAATGCCGTAAACACCTGCACAACCATTGAAAGCAGTTGAAGCATTGAAACCTAGCTATGTAAAGCTATTGAATACCAAAACAAGAAATACAACCATTGAAACTCCTCAATCTTCAAACATAATAACCATTCATGAAGATTATTTTCTTTTTGTATACTTAAAAAAATAGAGGTAACTTAGATACCTTTTAAAATTATTGTCTATTAAGCTTTTGTAATCCTATCTTCTAGCTCTTTGCTAGAGAATGTTATTTTTTTAATAAATTTTTGTTGTTATATAGGAAATTACATTATAATCATCATTTCATTTTTTTAATATCCAATCAGTAGCAGAAAGCACCCGTTAAAAAGTTTTTAGATAAAATATTAGCTCGAACTACTGGTTAGCTTTGAGTAAAGTACTTTCATAAGGGTTATAGTTGCTATATAACATCATACTCACATTTATTTATAATAAAACACATAGATTATACTAATCCATGGAATATAAACAACATGGGAAGCACCTAAGCTTTCATGATTCACTTAGAGATTGAGTACTTTTATTTAAAAATACAAAGCGATTAGTAATCTTCCTCATTGTAGTTGATGGGCACAAGGCATAGTGGAAATTTCTTACGGAGAACTAAAGAACCCTCCTCTTCCATGTTCAAATCATCACTCTTCGCTTCGTTAGGAAGTTTCCAATCAAACGAGTAAAGAAGATTTGCTATCACGAACTCCATAGTTGTAGGAGCCGTGTTTATTGCTGGACACGATCTTCTTCCTCCTCCAAAAGGCATCAACTCAAATTCAACATCAAAATTCTCAAACCTTTCTGGATAGAACTCGTTGGCATTGTTTCCCCAAATGTTGGGATCCCTTCCTATACCCCAAACATTAACTAAAGCACTCGTATTTGGTAAGACATCATAACCCCCAACTTGGCAATGGCTTAAGCTTTCGTGAGGGAGCAATAATGGGGCAGGTGGGTGCATTCTGAATGTCTCTTTCACCACCATCTTCAAGTATCTCATTTTTGTAATGTCGAGCTCTCCTGAATCTTGTTTTCTTTCTGTCTTGGTTCGGATTTCACTTTGCAGCTTTCGCATTACCCTAGTGTTTCTGGCGATCTCGGACATTGCCCATACCATCGTGGTGACAGTTGTATCAACTCCTCCCATAAGTACATCCTGAAAAGCTTATTTACATTAGTAATTCCATCATGGAGAATCAATTACACGTTTGAAAAAAAATAACTTTAAAAGAGAGTAGTTCTTTTTTCTAGGTTTGTAATGAAAGTGTATTTACTTACCAGTATGAGTGCTTTGATTTCATCTTTAGTCAACCGGTAGGCAGAAGCATTCTCTTTTAATGATAATTCAATTATAGCATGAACAAAATCTTTGTCGTCATCACTTAATTCATCAATGTTTTGATTGTAATGGTCATCAAGAATCGTCTCAATATACGCATCAATGTTAGCAAAACATGTTTCCAGCTTACCATCGAATCCACTAAATCGGTCAATAAAAGAACCTAACCATGGAAAATAATCACCAAGTGATCCACTAAACATTTCTTGGGTTTCATCTATCATCACTTCCCAAGATGGACCATTAACCGGTTGTTGTCTATAGTTCTTCCCAAATGCCATCTTGCATATCACTTGTTTTATAGTTGCCAAAAACAAGTCGTTTAAATTCACCGCAATGTTTGATGGATGTGATGATATAAAATGAATCATGGTCTCGGTTTCTTTCACCAAGACATGGTTAAACAGTCTAGATCTCTTGGGACCTAAGAATTCGGATACCAATATCTTTCGCATATCCCTTCTATGATCGCTATGAGGGGAGAAGCTGATGTCCACATAATTGTACGTTAGTCGCTTTGTGGCCTTTGAAAATGGTCGAGAACAAAATACGTGATCATGAGTTTTGAATATTTGTTTGGACATGGCAGGTGAAGAAATGATGAGAAAAGGTTTCGAACCAATATAAAATTGCATAATTGGTCCATAGCTTTTCGAAAGCTGCCAAAGGGCTTGATGGCGAGGTTTGGTTAGTATTTGATGCAAGTTTCCGATTATAGGAAGTTTTGGAGGGTTTGGAGGAAGATTATAAGGACTAGCCATGATCAATCTTTTTGTGGACCTTAAAGTATAGAAGAAGATGCACAAAATGAAGGTTGATATAAGAAGCCACGAAGAGTATATCTTCATATTTTTATGTGGTGTTATTGTAAGTTACAAGTTTATTTATAAGAGTGGATGCTTGCAAAAATGAAATACCTACTTAGGATGCTTTTTAAGAAAGCAAACGCCCACCCTTAACAAGTTGCATTGAAAAATATGCAATGTCAACTCTTAAGATTCCAATATGAAATGTTAACACATATCCACCTGAATGAATTTTTCAAGCCTAAATTAACTCCATAGAGCTAAATTAAGATCGAGTGTAAATGAGGTAAATGAGGTTGGAGGTGTTTATGATCGTCTTCCATTCGAAATACTATTTTTGAATTGTGAATCACCATGTCCCGGTCTTAAACCTTTTTAATTACCTTAGCAAAATGTTGATGTTATTTGATTCTGAATGATCACGTAATGTAGTGATAATATGCTCTCCAAAAATTCAGGTTCAACAACCCTCAAAATGAGGACCGAAGTCTCATATTTATAGGTTTTTCAAATTATGCAAAGTGCGCCTTAATTGAATCATGTGGATTGCGCGCCGATCGTAAATACTATCTCGCGATCCTTATAGCATTGTTACTTCATATGCGTAACTCCGCGTATGATCAGAATGACCAATTATTAAGCTTACATTTTCATCCATAAATTACACGTTAAGTTTGTCAAACGTTCTATCTTGTAAAGTTAATAGCATGATTTATGCACACAAAATAAGCCCATATATTTTGTTAGGTTAATAGCATTATATGTTTAGGCTATTTAGGTAGGACAGTTGTTTTTACTTAGATACATACAATCTAATTGGGTTATTCAATAATCGTTTTCGACCCATTATATTGCCATCTTAATTTATGCTATGTTAATAATATGGTATACGGTTGTAGAATTTGATCATTAGATTGTTCCTTGACTCGTAAAACACTTTCCTAATCAAGTATTCGACCTAGTAGGCTCGGGTTGCAAAAAATCTTGACTGTGATGATTTATATATTTACCGCTAATTTTTGTTCTTTTCATGCCATTATTGGTTAAAAGGCTATATTTACATTTGACGATGTGTTATAAGGAAATATCATGTGTCTACATTCAATTCAAATGTGTACTTAAATTAAAGGGTTGTTGGTCTGGCAGTATTGAATGGGTCAGGTCCAGTTGTGAACATATTTTGTAAATTATTCTAAATATTCATGTAATTAAGTGTGGGAGTTTGCCTTTTAAAAAATTGTCTAGTTAATAATTAGTCATATAAGATCTTAAGATAAAAATGTTATTACCTCACTATATTATATATATATATATATATATATATAAAATATTTTATAACTAATTAATATTAATATTAATTAACATCACCACCTAACTACCTCTCATCTCTTCCTTATACTAGCCTGCTTGTACTATACCTGACAACTCGGTCAGGTTGGATCAATTTAGGTAACGGGTTGAAATGGGTCACGATTTAAACGGGTCAGATTTTTAAACGCTTCCAAATGAGTCGGGTTGGGTAACGGGCTGAAATGGATCATAAGTCAAAAGGGTCCTATAGAGTCAGATACTTATACATTTGATTATTTAAGTTTATGATTACGTGTTACGTTTATAATTACGCTTATACCTTTACATCTGATTTTTACATTTATGATTACGTTTGACGGATGAAACTTGTTATGATCTTTATGCTCGACCAATTCACAAGACCAACTAGACCTATCCATAATTATTAAGCTTTAGGATTTCACACCCACTTGACATATTTCTTTATATTTTGTATATGACCAATAAGCTAGAGAAAAAGTCATTGGACATTTTTTTTTAAGTTTTGGTATACATTGTCCAGCTTAATTTTTCTCAAGACTCATTTAACCCGAAAACTTGACCCATATGATCTAAATTTAAGAGTATGAGTCCCAATTGTAAAGCCTAACCACCACTGATTGGTTAGCACTGATAGCACGTGCCAAGTAATCTAGTGAATTTTTTATTTTTTTTTTTTGAATTTTCAACTAGTGACATCAGTTGATAGCATAATTCTTTTTTAGTGACACCACTGAAATAAGTCAAAGTAAAAAAAAAAATTGAGCTTTTAACGTGTGACACCAGTTACTCTCATTTCTAGAACAAATTCGTACAATATTATGTATTCATATAACTCTAAAATATAAATTCAATAATTTAATCATTTATAGTCATCATTAAATGGAGGTGATCATCGCACACCACTTTTTGATTCATGTACACTTTTATGTCATAAATTTACAATTATGCCCCTAGACTAATTTATGAAATTGAACTTATATTATTATTCTAATTAGAACTAAGGGTAAACTAGGTAATTAGATGTACACACTTTTATCATAAATTTACAATTATGCTCCTAGACTAATTTATGAAATTGAACTTATATTAGTATTCTAATTAGAATTAAGGGTAAACTAGGTATTTAGATGTACACACTTTTATGTCATAAATTTACAATTATGCCCCTAGACTAATTTATGAAATTGAACCTATATTATTATTCTAATTAGAATTAAGAGTAAATTAGGTAATTAGATATACATGGATAAAAAAATGGTGTGTGAGAATCACCTCTCATCATTAAACTCAAAAATTAATATATTCAATTGAATAAATCATAGCCATCACTCTCGACTCTTCTACCTATTAAAATATATTTTTATGGTTTGCAAATTAAAATCAATCATCCTAAGATAATATAATGGTTGAGTTCATGATATCCTTTTCAGCATGGAGAGTCTCGTAGTATACAAATGTTGCGCGGAAAGTTCAAACCGTCAAATACTTTTGTTAATTAACGGTACATGCATAGCATGTGAGGGCATTATTGTCAATCTTCAGTGAAAACTAAGAAGAGTAAAGGAAGACGATTATAATTACTATTTGGTTGCTCTTCAATGAACGTCAATTAGATGATGATTTGACCTTGATGGACCCGTTTTAGAGGATTCTGATGGATGTACAAATGCTATTTTGTTGTATTATATTGTTCACGCAACGAGACATGTGAACCTGATTGTCATGGTCATATAAAATTGCTAAACAAATTGTTTGCAAACGTAGTCTGTACTGCTATATGAACTGATTACTGATGGCTTGTGATGAATCATGATAGGTTTTGTTGCCAAACCTGGAGACACTAATATCATTACCATTTACCAACTATTCAGTTATCAATCGTTACCGATTATCTTTTTCAACATGCTTTTCCCATTCTACAGCCATTGTAATACATAGGGCACGGTTATAAGCTTTGTATATTTTCCATCCCAGATAGAACAACATGCCCACTTGAACAAAAACAACGATTTGTACACTTTTGGTAGACTACATACACTAATAACTACAGATATAACGATTTGTATACCTTTATTAAATTGTGATTTAAAAGTGATACGAGAGAAGATTCACTAAATTGCCTTCACATAAAGCATACATGTGCCGTAAATTAACAAAGATATTGGACGGTTTGGACATCCCACACAACATTTGTATACTACGAGGACTCCTATGCTCAAAAAATAGTTTTTGACTTGAGTAGTTTTTTTGAACAAATCACAAGTTGATATCCTCACAAGGTATTTCAAGTTTGATATCCTCACAAAAAATTTCAAGTTCAAAAAATTGCACTTCTGTGAACTTAACGTATCAGGCCCAAAATAAACATGCAAGTAATTTAAATACATCATACGTTACGGGTACAATTAGACCAAACAAATTCACATATCAATATGATTTGTAAGTTTGTATATATAATTTTTTTTTCCAAAGAAGATATCACCAAAACCACGTACAACAGAACAATGAGTAATGACACAATTTAACCATGGCTATATACCATCATCATTAGTCTAAAACAAGAGTATTCAACTTCAAAATCCCAAAGAAAAAAAATAAAAAAAAATGAAAAAATAGACCCACCATTTAGCTATGTTCTCTGTGACAAAATCAAAATCCTAAATACCTTATGCCAACTCAAACAATGGTCAGGAGACAAAAGGAAAGATAACTTCATAGGAAAATAACTTTTCGAAGGGATTTTGAGTGTGAAATTCACTATGTATATAGTTGTTTAATTTATGATTTTTCGGTAGGGGGTGGCGTCCCAGCTAGCCATCCCCACACTCCACCCGAACTCTGTTTTTGTTTTGCATAAGCTTCTTCGGAAGCAGCCTTTTGTCTCTGAAGGATTTCGAGTTCTTTCTGTAAAGCGTCCATTGTCTGTAGCTTTTGTCGTAGCTCTGCAACATCCACCTGTTGATTTTCCACCAGTAATTATTGATTACCAACTCAATAAAAATATGTAGTTAAATTACAAAGATGACTGGCTATCACCAAACACGAGTTACCTCTAGTTTAAAACATCTTGATTGCTCTGTCGCAAGCTGACTACGTACAGACTGAAGTTCCTGCAGAATTCATATATTTGCAAATGAATATGAATCTTAGGGTCTGCAGAATTCATATATTTGCAAATATGTTATTAAACCACTGGAAGTATATTATATTACCTTGTATAATTCTGTGTTCTTAGATTCAGCATCTATCAACTCTTGCTTTAGCTGAAGCGATTGTGACTTTTCATTGCTGAGAACTGATTCTAGTTCTTCCTTTTCTGCTTTTAGGGCAGCTAATGAAAGTTCGCTGACTTCATTAACTTCATTTGTCTGCATAATTGTAGAAATGTTAACACAGCAGTCTTTACACAATATACCCGTGCTTATTTTATTGCAATGAGGATTTTTAAGGATAAACACACTATCATGTATATCATGCTGTCACATAGAGCTTTTCAAATTTCAGGTGTATAACTAAAGGTATCAATTGAATACCATTTATTTTTGAATGGGTTGGTTCAGGTTATGCGTTCAACAGGTCACTAGGCGATCAAAAGTGTTATTGTAAAGCATAAAACCTTGAAATCATTATACTCCCTTTGTCCCTAAATAATTGTCCCGTTTCAAAGTCTTTCTTTTTGTATGACTTTAAATTTTTTTATTTATGCTAAATAATATTTGATGAAAACTATATGAATGGATTCGGTTTTAAAACGTGTTTTCATTGGTATAACTTTCACCAAATATTATATAACACAAATAAAAATAGTTAAAGTTAAAGTTGTACAAGAAAGACTTAAAAAGTCAAAGCGGGAAAATAATTTTGGGACGAAGGGAGTATTAAACAAAAAAATGATTACCACCACAAAATATAACTTTAATAATATTTGACACAATTAACTGTTCATAAACCATTATAATAACTTTTGGACAGAAACTATTTCAGGTTAAACCAATCCGCACTAAACAACCCACCTGACCCATCCGTTTTGACCCAGAAACTGTTTTGACCCATTATGCTACCCAGCCAATGTGCATATTAAGCAACATAGCTACTGATGTTGCATTACGGCTACCTGTGGCTCATTATTGTCCCCATTAATATCCCTTGTTTTTGCTTCTTGAGCAGCTTCAAACTCTAACTCGACATCTCTAGTGCCATTGGTTGCATTCTGCACACCGGAACCACTATCAAGGGGAGGCGTTCCGGTCCTAGTATCATGCAAAGTTGATTTGTGGCCGGGTTTCAGTAAGTTGACCTAATCAACATCAAAAACAAATTAGGGAACCCTTTGAACCGTCGTGTGTGTGTGTGTGCGCGCGCGTGTGTGTGATGGTGGGGTATGGGCTTCCAGTACCTCATTGTTGTATCGTCCATTATACCCTCCAAAAGAAACTAGAATGTCTTCACCGTTGTAGGAGCTCAAGACCAAACTCAGCCCCTGAACAAATATTATATATAACAAACCAAAATATTTTTTTTGTCAAAGTTGTGAAAGAAAGACTTTTGAAAGTCAAATGGGATAGTTATTTTGGGATGGAGGGAGTACCTCACTAGCAAGAGGAACACGTCCTTCAACAGTTGTTACAACTGACCAAGATAGCGTAGACATGTTGAGGACGACGGTTTCTGAAACTCCTGAAAGTAACAAAAAAAGACAGCATTATTGCATAGGTAGCATAACAGGAGGGCCACAGGGTTAGGTATCAGGTCAAAATGAGTTGGGTTGATAGTACTTTCAACCCAATTGACCTCGTTGACTAAATAACGAATGTACACTAGAGTGAAACTTCTTGTTATCAATACATACCACTCTTGTTATCTCCACCACCAACAATGAACCAACTCTCTCCAACGGTCACACCAGCATGGCCAGCTCGTGGACTTGGTATCTCTCCTTGTTGACTTGGTCTAGACCATTCCATCTAAGAAGCATGCATTCATATAAATAAAGTGCTAGTTGGACACAAGGCAAAAACATCAAACATGAAATATCATGATGTTATCTCACAGTTTTTAAATCAAGGACATGCAGATCATTGAAGCATGTTGCATGTGTGCCACCACCAAATATAAGAAGATAACGCTCCGCATGTACTGCAGCAGCATGGTCAGACCGTGGAGAAGGTGACACACCTCTGCAGAAAGAGAAAAATACATGCCTCAAATTATTGATTCTCATTATAATTATAATAATTATAACTATAATTATAAACTATAAATAGCTGCAGCAAAGATCTTACATTGTATCAATTTCATCCCAAGTCATGGTTTCTAAGTCTAATATGTGAAGGTCATTCAAGAGAGTTCTGTTTCTGTCTTGTCCACCAAATATGACTAATGTACTCCCTACAAGTGTAACCGATTGACCTCCACGTGATACCTGCAATAACAAAACGGTAACAAGATGTTATTCACTATTTCTACAGAACATGTACAGTATAGCTAAAATGCTTGTATTTGCACCACAGGATTAGCATCAGAAAATTATTTGTACAGTGTTGATTACGTGATAAATATAGGTTCCATGTAAAAGTTTTGAGATGATACACTTTGAAATGTATGTACGTATATCAGTAAGATTCATCACTTGTAGTATGTATTGTTTTGTAAAGAGAATGGATATGATCTAGATATTTCATATGGCTCCATGTAACTGACACGTTTTGTCACTTACCCTGCATCTACGAATCGATCTTTATGATTTTCTGGCACATAAAAATGGATCTAGATATAGTCTAATTACAATTGAGAAGTAAGTTATGTATATAGTGACAAGAGATTAAGAATGAATACCGGCGGTTTTCCATAGGTCTTCATGGTTGACCAAGTATATGTTTGCAGATCAAATGCCTTTACTGTTCAAATTATACATAAAAGAACCTTATCATTATAATTGTAGTTGTAATTATACAAAGGCGGGATAGCTAATAGAGTTCTAATAATTTTCAAGTGGCCACCAACAATGAGTGTCACCTGTTATGCAACTAACTTTTCGTATGACTAATTGACATTAGTTGTGGTAAGATGGAAGGGTTGGGTAGAGCATTAATATGTCAAAACACGCAGAGTTGGTTGGGTCGATAGGCATACACTTGTCTGATGTAAAAGAAATTTTAGTAATCAACATATTAACTATGATTATAGAGAAGTATTGTTATAAATCTTTGAATAAAGCAATTTCAAAGTTTATTGAGAAATAAACTTTGTGCGACTTTCACCCCTGTTTAACCCATCCAACCCATTTGATGATTCGCCTTTTGGCTAAATTTAATACTATGACCCGTTTGAAATAGAGGCATAAACTATACCAAACCTTTAATAGGTAACTGTGTCAAAATTGCCACATCTAATAGGTAGCTAACAACAATAACGAAAAAACAGAACAAATTCAAACAAACCGTTGACAACGTCAGAAGGATCCTTTGAATGTCCAGCAATTGATATAAGCTTATTCCCTTCCCAGGGTATCTACAGATCAAAATTTTATAACCATTGTTAAAAACAACAAAATGGTCAACAATGAAATTAAAGTTATGGATATAATTAAAAAGTTTCAGAAAAGAATCTCAAATTAATTCGATGAACATAAATATATATCCCCATACTGACCAAAGAATGCCCAGCACAAGAAGTGATAGCCAGAGGAGTCTCAGAATTTGCTTTGGCTTCAACCTTTGACCATGTCCAGTTTCGTAAATCAAGTGTCTGCAACAAATTATTACAGGAATTGAGAGTGCACTCACAACATTAATGCCCTTAAGTAAACCTAACTAAACCAATAGCAGGAATAAAACGGTAGGTTTTAACTCAAACTCTAAAAAAAAAAAAAAAAATGATAACTTTAACACCAGGGAGATACAGAATATTCCTCCCTATAGTCAACGTATAAGTTTGACAACTTGTGATTGACTTCTAACTCGATATAGACAACATAAAAAGATCATTTAGGTAACAAGCAACGGCATTACATATTGACCATATAGTCCCATACCTGAAGATCATTTAGGTAACGTCCATTATGATTTCCACCAAATATATACATTTTATCGTCAATAACAGCTGCTGCATGCTGCCAATTAACAACTAAGTTCATAAAAAGGATAAAAGAACCACTAAACATTAATTGGAACCAGAAGAAAATCAATACCTCGTATCGGGGCTTTGGACGTGGACCAGAAACCGTAGGTGCAACCCATTGGTCATACACACCGACAAAACCAAGCCCGTCCACCACTACATCTTTATCCTGAGTTTCCACAGAATTCCCATTCTCAGTTGGAATGGATTTCGTTTCAGGCAAAGTGACTTCGTTATTTGAGGGTAATTCTGTCTTTTGATTACGCTACAACAGATGCACAATATTCCACGTTAGATTATAGTTTATTGCATATATAATTACATAAGATACTACATTAAAAGGTTTACAATTGACCAAGCTAAAAGGAGAATTACATTCATCTCTACATCTACCACGGGGTCTGAAGTAAAGTTGGATACCCTTGAATACCATCCTGGATCTTCCTCCTGCTCGAGATAAATGGAAGACAAATTTAATCAAGCTCTTGAAACAAGCTATTCGAATTTAAGATGAATACCATGTTAACAATACCTCCAATATTTTTACAAAGAGGCGCATTGCTTCAATGGAAGCCATGCTTCCAAGGCCATTCCAACTGCAATAGAAAAACAATTATTACAATTCAGGTTGACCAACAAACTTAACAGTTTATGATTCCACAAATGTCATCATCCTTGAATATATATATATATAATCACTTTCACGTCCAGCAAACTGGCTACTTTATATACCACTATTACATGAAAATTAACTGGAACTTGATATTTTGCACATTTTAATTATTCAAGATCTACTGTTATCATTAGTGTATTCTAGTTTTCCATATGTTTTCCTTTTTAGAGCTTCTAATATAATATATCACTTTAATTTAATGTTATAATGTCCACGCGAACTTGATTTGTGGCCTTTATGATAATTTCCTCACTTAAAGGACAAATGACACCATATTTTTCATCTGTTTATTTCTGCATATCAACAAGAATATTGATCAGATATTATGGGTGTAATTCTGCATATCAACATAGATATTGATCAGACACTATATGTTCTTTAATCTAATCTTGCTACAAGTCGTGTGCTTTTAATTAAGCAGAAAGACGTGCTATGAATGTATAATCTAATCAATCTTGGATAGCATACAACTAGAAAACATTAAGCGGATAATGCAAGCACTGATTATTATTTGGTCCAGATATAAAAGGATTGGGTTACATGCATTATGTAGCAAAAATAAACAAACCTTGTCCATTTGCCTTGTTCAACCGGACTCCAACCTCTGGGTTTGGGAACATTACAAGGTCCAACAGTTGCCTGATAACAAACAAAAACCCAACTATCAAGCTAACCCTCTGCAAGCAAAACCTCATTGACAAAAGCCTGATAACTAACAAGTAATCAGCAGCATATCACAAAGGATACATAGAATTTCTGGGAGTGTCAGAAGATAAAGCATATGCATACATGTGCGCACAGACATCGGCAAGTACACAGATAAAAATGTACGGAGTAATATATTAGCATAGTGAAGTAACCAATATCAGAAATGATACAAGTATCCACAATATAGCGAGGAGGTGCAAACATAAATCGGCAAACATACTGGTCTAGTGAATGTGTTGGATAATAGATAAACTATTCATACCCGCTAATTAAAGTGAGATGATTAATCAGTTAGGCAAGAAGACGCATTGTAATTAAAGGGTAGAATTTATCATTAAAATTCTTTTTAAAAGTTTATATACTTAAACAAACCTATAAGTTTAAGAGTTCAACTATCATCACCTTCTAATGTTGAATATTCTGTTACTGACGTCTAAAGCGATCCATGCACTAGTCAAATTCCATATCTACATCATGTACATATTGGGATATTCGAGAAAACCTCGTATGATGTCACGATGCGCTCATGCGCTCATTCCATTAATATTAATATTTGAACTGAATCAGAGATTCATTGAACCAGAGATTGTACTTAATGCAAGCACAATTCTACTAATCAAATTCAAATACATCAATAATTTCATATCAGATCAGATAACCTTAATATCTCAAATTTTCAATATAAACAGATATAATTCCCAATATGGCTGATATATACATACATATAGCAAACATACGGTCATAAACCCTAACCTAATATAGTAGGAACACAAGCAATTCAATACGTTAGATCAACTAATGGAAATTGAGCAATTGGCAATGGTATCAGAAATTACAATACCTGCTGATACAAAGCGTAAAGCAACAGAGCGACGTCGTTTGAGAATTTGGAAGTGACAGCTGATGAATCAATGGAATCACCACCGAATCCGGCGTAAGTAGCAGCCGCGTAGAATCGATCAGGATATGCGAGGCCAGAGCTTATCCGAGCCATCGACATTGATTTTGATCGATCGAGTATGATCAGATCAAGATCAAATCAGATCGATGATATTAGGGTGATTTAAGTAGTAATTAGTGAGATTTGAATTGAATTCTGGGCGAATATGGTAGAAAATATTGCTACTTCATTACACTATTTACAAGTTTTTTGTTACATATATAAAATATAAAATGAAAATGAAAAAACAGTAAATATAGAATAAATGTAATGTAACAGTGAGCTTCAGTTTTTGATACATACACACTTAATTTATTAATATGATCTTACTTATAATAATATTGATTTAACTCTTCGATAAATTTAGAGATATAATTATAAATTTTATGATAAAAAGTGTGTATGAATTGTAACTAGTGTGTGAGTATCACCTCCGAATGTAATAATTATAAAGTATAATTTACGTATTTATTTTGTTTTTATATTGATTATTTAATTTAATTTAATGATAATTATTACTGTAATTATTAATTTAATATTAATAATAAATACTACTCGTATATCATGCTAATTTATTTTTATTTTTTAATTATACGAGTCAGGTAATCGGGTATATGTCTAAAACTATCAACCGACCCGTACCTATGAAAAAATTGAAAATAATCACCATATCAAGTCCTAGATCCATTTACTCGGCCCGAAACTAGCCCAAAAATATCAGGTTCCCCATCATTACGGATTTTTTTACCATCCTAAACTGAACCAATTAACTATGAGGGATTAAAATACATAATCTATCTATCTATTATTTATTACATATATTATATAAAAAAACAATCGCAAACTACATTAGTTAAAGCTCAAAACGACAATATTATCGGGGTTTTTTAGTATTTTAGGAACAAATATTGATATAACAATTATAATATTATAGTGGTTAATAAATAATGCATATGAATACATATATTATATTATTACTATTATAAATAATATGGGAGATGATTCGTACACCGCCAAATTTTAGCCATACACCACTAGTTGTGTTTTAAAGCACTTTACTGTACAACTGTCTAATGCACGTTTAGTGGTGTATGGCCAAAAATGATGGTGTACGAATCAGCTCCCTATAAATATAGTTATAATTATATAATCATAAATATTATAAATATAAAATATGAAATAATAATTTTAAATTTAATTATAATAATAATTATAATCATTTTACAATCTTCATCGTGACTTGACGTGCAATGAGTCTGACAATTATGAGCTTATTTAAATTCGTAAAGTACTACGTAAGTACCAAACCTTCACCAATGAAGTGAACACGTACTATTTGTTTTTGGGTTTCTTTATTTCATTTGTGCAAAAAATAAAATAAAAATAATAACATAAATAATAAAGAATTTTGTTAACGACATCGTTATGGTTAATACACTTTGATTTATTGTATATTTTACAACCGTCATCAAGTGACTAGTAACTGATATATAGAACACCTTAAAACGTGTTAACGACAATCCTAAGGACTGTCATTAACAAAATCTTAATTTTCTATTCAATTAGAAAATTGAAACCGTTTACCTATTTATAAAAATGCCTTTAAAAAGAGCTAAGCGTTGCATGAAACGTGAAATCCAAATGACTTAATAATGGAATAACTTAAATTCGTTATGAAAAGCATTAGAACCTAAACTAAACTGATTTTCAAATTGAGGAAGACAACAAAGTTGGATCGTAGTATTGAAGTTTAGAGTGAGTTAAAAGTCATTAACTTACCGCCCAAACCAAACCACCAATTCACCAAAGCTAGCTATTTGAACATGAGAATGCAAACATCTTTCTATTTGAAGTGAAGCAACCATACCAAATAATGCAGTTGACCAGCTGCAACGCCTTGTATCGCTATTAGATTAGATGTATTCTTAAGAGAGTGTTTTCACTTATTGGCCGGAGGTCTATTCGGAAGTAATTTCTTTATCTGTCGAATAGATAGAGGGATGACTTTCTCTACTTTTGAGAATGTTTCACTATGGGTGGAGAAATGACTTGTCTTTATTCTCTGATAGGGGAATGAAGAATGATTGTCTACATCTCACCTCTCTAAACACCACTTATGTGGTATTGGGTTTTGTTTGTTGTTGTTGTATTCTTAAGAGACCAATTGCTTAGCTTAAACTGTAACCTTTTAGTTTTTTGAGTTTAGAAAAACAACTAATTTACTTGTTAATCGAAAATTCCTCGACATCTCTAATATTTTGTATGTTTTGATAAAAACGGCCAGTTTTCAATCTTGTTCTAACTTCACCATACAACGACTTGGGTCCATACTTAAAAAGTTAAAAGGAAGATGACAATCTTCATCATCTTGATCAAAACACATTTATTAATTGATAAAAGTGTGTTGTGATGATCGTCTCTAAAATTTGTAGCCTGCTTTATTTTCTTCAACTCAACCACTTGCAACCAATAAATCGATGTTCAAATACACTTTGTATAAGCTGTATATAAACTACACCGCCGCACAATGAAGTCGAATTACTTGTTAATCCACCTGACTAAATACAAATTCTCAGACTAAGACGTTAAACTAAAAGAATCAGCGATCATGTAAAAGTCCGGTTTGAGCATGGGCCATGTTGATTCAGGTGTTTGTGCATTGAGAGTGAACAAACGTCCACCACGAGCGCAACAAACTGCTACATTGTGGCGCTTAAACGAAGGGCTTTCCACTGCAAATTCTAACACATAGTACTTGACTTTAATCGCTTCGTCTTCTCTCAAGTTTGACTTTATTAACGTTCCTTTAACATCCGATCCTTTGCTAGTAATTTTCCTGATAATAGCTTCTCCTACCTCATCTGGAGTTCCAAATGCTTCAATTCTACCAACAATCCAAGACAAAAAAATGTCATTTTGAAACCATATTAATTTGGTTCTTGATATGCATACAATTATAATGCAACAACTTTGACTTTTAAGTCAAAACTACTTTCTTTCATCTACAAAATTAATCTTTATTAATAACTTTTTTCCCAATGTGGCAATGGTAATTAAGGCTGATTTAGTCTACTGAAAACATATCCTACTTAAAGTTTCATAAATAGCATGTTTGACTTATTAAGGTCAACACTCTACATGACATTATTGTTTAGCTGAGGGATGATTGTAATTATGCAACATACTACTTACGTGAAATCTAGAGAAACAGGGGAAACAATGACGCTAACGTTGAGCTCGCCACTTGACCCCGGTGGACCAAACGCAACAACCGGTTCGTTTACATTCTTACGACGGTTCAAGGGTGGCAAATCAAGTGATCTTTCCATTTCTGCCTTGCCAGCTGCTCTATACAATAAAGTCTGGTCTCCAACCCAATTTTGTGGATAAATAAATTCTGGATATCATTACAACACATTAATAAATTAAGTAAAACTATTTAAGGTCAAACAACCAATTTCAAGCATCAAGCTTTTTACCACTATATTAACAATTACCTACAATTTTTTTATCCTGGTATCAACTACATTAACTATCTTTATGATTACAATGTGAGTTTACTTTTAAAATTTAATATCATAGTTTAATTTTGGTTTAAAATTCACCACGTTTGACTCAAAAAGTCAACGTAGATAAGAGTTGTTATAAGTTACGAACCAAATCCTTCTTCAGATTTGATGCACCGGCTGTAACCTTTGATGGGATAAAGCACATCAAGTTTGAGATTCCGGGTGGTCTCCGGTGACAACCCGAGAAGAAAACTAGTTGTTCCGACGAAGTTAGCACCAACGGCCACTAAAGCAGCTGATCCAATTCCGGTCAAAAGCCGTCGTCTGAAAGCAGTTGCTAACGGCGAGAATTGTTCGGCGGGTAATTTATTGGTAGGGATTGTAGTCTGCAAGTTGTCTTTCCGGTCACCGGAATTTTGTTGGGTCATGTAAGTCCGACCAAGGATATTTTGTTGAATCACCATTTTGTTCCTAGTGTTATTTCGTTTGAGCAAAAGCTTATCACTTTTTTGGTGTAGATATTAACCATGTATAGATATAGATAGCAAGTGATCCAGCTCATCATTTTTCACCTAATATAAATAACAGATCCGAAAATTAACGAGTTAAAAAACTGAATAATCGAAAATTAGAACCTATCGCATAAAACGGATACAAACAAGCTAAGTTAATCTAAAACAAACAATAACCACCAACAAGTTGGATAACCAATTTATAAAGTTAGCTAGCAACAACAAACAAAACTAAACTTTGAAACATTATAATCACCTAAATAATTCCCGATAAAACAATGGACGATCGGAAAACGTTGATGCCCACTGAACTGCCGAAAATTAGAATATAATTAAACTCGGATAACACTATTCTTCACGAGCCGCAACAAAAGAGATCTTAACCGCAAAAAATCCGACCCTTCTCCATAAGAGAAAACCATATATCCGACATGGAGATCGTCGTCTGGTCCAAATTCGAAGAGTGAAACCATAAAAAACGAGTCCCAAAATATAAAACCACAACAAGAGTCAACCCGACACCAGGCTGATGACAAGTTACAAACCAGCTCATCCCGCCCTTAAAGACCACAAGTATCTGTAAGGATCGCATAGCCCAAACACAATGTCCTGCAATATAAGCCTAAGAGTACATCCTTTTTTCTAAAACCAATTAGTGATAGAATGACTTCCCCTTAGACTTATATACATACATTTGTTTTTGTCCCGTGAACGATGTTGGACTTTGGTTTGCACCCTTACAATATCCACTACCTACGAGGGGTGAACCCTCAGTAGGGCAACCACAACTACACCACAAATCATTATAACCACGTGGTCAACACCAACGGGGTGGTGAACCACCAACGGAACTTGCATACGACCATGAAAATAGGAATAAGAACAATTCCACCTCATGTATCATTCAGTTGCCACCACCAAAAGAACGGTGAGCCATGATCCAGTGTCATCCCAGCAGCTCCGGCAAGCCATCAGCTGGAATCCAAGAACTAAAATGAACGGGGAAAAAGGAAACTCGGACCACCAAAGTCAATCCCACCACAAGAACTTTGGTGGCAGAAACCATGGCGCTGGGATCCGCCTCTGTGACGATCGCTCCAAATTCATATGGACGAACACGTCATTCATCGATTTCATTGAAAGGTATTTGACCTCTATAGGATACGTTTTGTAAACATTGCATTCTTTTAAAAAGGCACACCATAAATGAATATTTAAATCAAAGGTTTTCGACATTTGATGATTTCTACATATAGACAATCACCGTAAATAATAGTTTACAATAATACTTCCGTTGACAATGCAGTCAAAATAAGATACATGGTGATAATTTGGTGAATGCAACGTTTCCTTGAAAAAAATGTCATGTAAGACTCCATGCACATAGCTTGTCTAACATATAAGCAAACAGCGGAAGACTTCTAGGAAACCTGAGAATAAACATGCTAACAAGTGTCAACACAAAGGTTGGTGAGTTCATAGTTTTATAGTTTCATATAATCTGTATATAAAGGTGGATCACAAGATTTCAATTGTTTCGTCCAGAAACGTTTATCAAAATATTCTACAAGATTGAGCACCCTGGTAACTAAACTTTAACGTTATAATAAGTACCCCTGTTTTAACATACATGCAACCAACATGTACAATACACGCAATCCAACGTGTACTAAACTCAAATAGTATACGTCTGTTTTATAGTTCAGGCTAGGGTTTCTATACCTGGAACAGACGGGGATGTCAAGCCCTATGGATCCATATACCTCTATTCGCGCTCATCGGTTTTTATAACCGACAGTTACTAGTTACCAAAGCTAAGGGATTTTCGGTTCAAAAATATAGATTGCAAAAGCAATTAAAAAGGGAGCAAATGAAACTCACATTAGCAGCATATAAAGTCGTTCACCAAAATGTGACCGAAACTCGGATTACCAAATAACCGTAGATCTCAACCTAGAGAACATATGTTGATCAATAAATGTCTATCAAGCTAAGTTTGGTCATAGTGTATCACAATCCTAATGCTCGAGATCGACATACAAAAGTTATCCAAAGTTGTTTCAAAAAGTCAATCTGACTCAATACAATAGTTGAATGATCATGGCAATCGAACCATTTTAATATTTCACATAGTTTCCCAATTCTTGTAAAATTAAACTATAGTTTTTATAAGGCTTTTATATATGATAAAACAATCAGTTTTGACAATTGTTCAACAAAAGAGACGTGCCTTATATTATGATTCATTTACTCGGTTGGTAATATTCAAAAATCCATTTTATCAATCTCGTAAACAAGTTGTTTAAATCTTAATTGCAGATTCAAAAGAAATTTCAATTAACGTTAATCATAATTCAGTTGATCATATCTTTTAATCCGTTCATCGAAACTATTCGATATCTAAATGAAAAGTTATTGATTTTTCGTCAGCTTTCCAAAAACATGCATATCATATACCTTTTATCAGTAATATATGTATTTAATTCGTGATTCATCATAAACTGTTTAACGACGAAATTTAGCATACAAGCATGTATAAATATATATACTCGAGCACTAGACATGGATACACAATTAATATATAAAAGATAAAATATGAGTGCTTACGTATCAATATTGAGATTCAATATTGTAGGAAAGTACGTAGACGTAACGGAGATGATAAACACTAGGTTTGATTCATAAATATACCCCCGAACATTACCCATAACCTCCTTGGCAATAACCCATAATTTTCTTAGCTCTATCCCGCTCGAAAACCATTTTGAAAGTGACACGCTCATAACCTCGTCGTAGTATTTTATGTATAATACTAATTAATAATATTAATAATAATAAGATTAATAATAATATTAATCTTAATAATAATAATAATAATAATAATAATAATAATAATAATAATTTATATAATATATATATATATATATATATATATATATATATATATATATATATATATATATATATATATATGAGAGAGAAGAGGTCGAGAGATAGATTGAGTAAAAAAAAATGGCAGAAACGATCGAGCTTTATAATGTGACCTGATATCAGACCCCATGCGATCGCATGGGGAATGTGAGGGAATTCCATGCGATCGCATGGATCCCTTTTCCAGCTCACATTGTTTTGATTTCTTCTTCGTCGACATAATATTATAATATAAATATAATAAATAATTTATATAATTAATTATATATTATATTAAATTCATGTGCATAGTTGACTTGTAATTTTCGTCCCGATAAGTCGTACGTTGTCACTCGACTTCTGTCCCGGTTCCGGTTCTTCGAACGTCCTATCGTATACTGAGAAAACTTGCATTTTACGTTTTGGGATACGTACCTTTGTCAAAATATAGCCTTAAATTATCCCTAAACTATATCACTCGAAATATAATTTATACATTTGAGTGTTTTGGTCATTTACTTCTATAAATCAACGTCTCGCTATTTGTCAAAATACATTTTAAAATAGTGTTTTACTGTAGCAAAGTTACTGTAGCAAAGTTTTTTTATTGTAGCAAATAGTGATTTTCGAAAACACTGTAGCTTTTCGGGTACTGTAGCAATTCGAAAATACTGTAGCAAATTAGTGTTTTACTGGTTCATCTTAAATGTTTTAGTTAACTTATCTAAATATCAAACAGATAATCAAACCAATAAGGTTAATGCACAGTTTCATTTTCATAACACTTTGTTACGTTTTCAAGTTATAGCATATGTATCTATTTACATATAATTGTTTGCGAATCGTTGAGAACAATCGAAGGGTAATTGAATAGTTCAAAATTTTGAGATTCAACTTCATAGACTTTGCTTATCGTGTCAGAAATGTTAATCATACAAAGATTAAGTTTAAATTTGATCAGAAATTTCCGGGTCATCACAGCCTCCCTCCACCGAAAAGTGAAAAACAACAAGGTAGTTGAAACATAAAAACAAAGTTGAAGTCAAAATGACGCCACGACGAGTCAACATATCCCTATCATCCACAACCACTCCCACCGCGAGAACGATGGTGGAGAGTGGTCCTATTCGCCGGAGAGCTTGGCACCACCGAAAACACGTCAAAACTGCATGAAAAGAGAAGGAGGTGCCTGAGAAAAGGAATACCGAAGGGAGAAGAAGAATATGGCGAAAAGGAGAAAAAAAGGCAGAGGTCAGACCTTCGGCGAACTATCGGAGGCTGGATAGAAAAGAAGACATGACTACAAAAAGTAGGATGTGACGAGAAGTAAGTGAGATGAAAGAAAACAAACAAAATGGACGGAATCCGACTGGGGACGGAGCAATGCATCCACCCACCTATCGACGAAAGCAATCATACAATTGAGAGCTCAATCTTCTTGCATCGCACTAATCGACAACTATCAAACCCAACACAAATGTTGGTGATTTGCGTCAACAATATGATTTAAGTGTAATGTGATTAATTTGTTAACCAAAATAATCTTGATAAATATCGAACAAGTTCGGGAAAAGTGTGGAGTGCACACTTGTTTGAACTTATCTTGATTATGACGGGGGTTCGGGGGCAGCGCCCCCGATAGCGGGGTCCAAGGATATATAACTGCCATTCGGTTATAATGGAACTGCCATTCGGTGGAACTGCCATTCGGCAGTTATAAAACTCCCGATTTTTGGTTATTTATTGATTTTTTGGTACGTTTTTATCAAATTCATACACAAAAACACATATTCTCTGTTCATAATTATGAGTTTTATCCGATTAGAGATTTCGATAGTACCATCGAAATACTTTGATCTGAAAGTGATTACACGACTCTCATAAATTCGAATTCGAAACTCTTATTTACAACAACAAATATCTAAATCTACTTGTGTTAATAAATAGAAATCGCTACCAATAAACCATCGAGTCCACCAAACAATAAAACCACCTCAAGAACCACCTAAACCGTTGTCTAACCCAAAATAAAAATGGGCTAGCGAACTCAATCCATCCAATACCTAAATAATCAGAGAGTATTTTCGTTGAAGACTCAAAACTATTTCTGGTTTACCACTCACATTCCCACTACTCAACTACGTTCAACCCTTCTTAACCGCCACTAAAGCCCATCGTAAACCCCTTAATTCTACCATCACCACCACCACAATACAATTCATAATGCAATCATTTCATCTTCATTACTTATTATACCCTCCTTTTCTATCATTTTATCGCCAATTCACAAACTGAGGTACGTTCTGTCCCTCAATCAGAGGTACGTTCTGTCCCTCAATCATTCCATATCTATCCATCTATAAATACCATATGGCTAATAATAGTAATACATGCATTATGAGTTCGTCTAGGGTTCCAATTTGAATCTTAGAATTGGAGAAAAATATGCTATCTATGCGATTAGGGCGCAGATTTAGAACATACACTACATTCACAGTCTCAATTATAACGATTTCTAATGCTAAATTTAGTTTGACTGCTAATGATATTAAAAAGCCCCTGAATTTAGAACAACCTGCTCTTGTTAAGTTAAAAACAGAAAGAAATCCTGAAAAGTTGTTTAAATTGTTCAAGGATAATGCGCGAAACCGACTCGTTGTTGAGAATACGGTTGCGTTTCAGGACACAGTTTCTAGGTTAGCTGGGGCGGGACGGTTTGATTATATTGAAGAATTGCTCGAGGATCAAAAGGCGTTGCCGCAGGGTCGGCGGGAAGGGTTTGTAATTAGGATTATAATGTTGTATGGAAAAGCAGGTATGGTTAAACATGCTGTTAAAACCTTTAATGATATGCATTTATATGGTTGTAAGCGTACTGTTAAGTCAGTTAATGCTGTTCTTAAGGTTTTGGCGGAAACGGGTGATTTGGAGGCGTTTGATTCATTTCTTGGTGATCTTCATTGTGATTTTGACATTAAGTTAGATGTGATATCTGTGAATATTGTGGTGGATGCTTTATGTCGAATGGGAGTTCCTGAAAAAGCGTATTTGAGTATGGGACTGATGGAAAAATCGGGGATTATACCTGATGTGATCACGTATACGACACTTATATCGGCTTTTTATAAATCGGATCGAGCAGAAATAGGGAATGGTTTATGTAATCTTATGGTGATGAAAGGATGTTTACCAAATTTAGTAACGTTTAATGCAAGGGTTCAGTTTTTAGTGTGTAAAGGACGTTCATGGCAGGCTAATAGTTTAATGGGTATGATGCGTTATATTGGAATTACACCTGATGAGGTTACTTTTAACTTGGTGATAAAAGGGTTTTGCAGAGCGGGTTATATTGATATGGCTAAAAGGGTTTATTCTGCTTTGCACGATGAGGGCTACAAGTCAAATGCTAGAATATATCAAACAATGATGCATTATTTGTGTAGAGAAGGTGAATTTGATATGGCGTATACGATGTGCAAAAATAGTATGGAAAAAAATTGGTTTCCAAGTATCAATAGTATATATAAACTACTTCAGGGCCTGCAAAAAAGCGGGAAGATTGATAAAGCTAGGTTTATTATATCTTTGGTGCATAAAAAAGTGCCTTCGTTTTCTTCTATTCAATTGGGCATCATGGAATCATATTTGAAGAAGAGCTGACTCTGTTCCTAGAGGAACTGTTATTTTTTGTACAGTTTCCTAAGATATTCATTTTTTTATGGATAATTATCCACGAAAAGAGAGAGTCCAATATGTTAGTTAAATTTACTGTACCAACTTACTAAGATTTTTGGTGGAGATTTACTTGGAGATATTGAGGATTATCAACTTGAGTTCTTGTACATTTTGTTCTTTCCACACATACTTCTCTCATGTCCTTATAATAAACATATCTTTAATCTTTATACTTTATATAAATATTTGTAATTTTACTAGGGTGTACTTCATAAGCCTCGTAATGGACACAATGGGTTTACATCTGCAGCAATTTGTAAGTTCTGTAGATTATTGATGATTTATGTAAGTTATTGTATATGCTTGCCATTGGTAGTAAATCAATGAAGATCGATTGCTTCTTCGAAACTGTGGTAGGTGAACCGGCTATACTTGTCAATACAGGAGGCAAGTTGGGTTTATCCGATGGCTTGGGTAACTGATCAAAATGGGCTGGGCTAGGTCACCAAAAATAAAATTTACATGTTGAAATCGGTTGCTGACCTGGACACTTCTATAGTCCTAGACTCATGTAGATATTGGTTGACTTGGAAACATATTGTGTACCTAATACCTCTAGTATCTTTCTATCTTAGAGTAAAATATAGTTGACCCAATTATAAGTGAAAAGGTCGATTTTTTTTCACCTTTCTTTCTCCAGTATAGCTTGAACTTTCATTTTGTATTGAGCATAATTGAATTACCTAAATCATTGACTACCATGATGTCATCTCAGATCAAAAGTTATAGGCGGAAGAGGAACGGATGCTGCGGAAGAAGTACTATGAAACGAGGCATCCTGATAGGACGTTCATGTGAGTTTTGGCAGGTTTGATTTAAGAGTTTGCTTTCCGTTGTTTATTTATCCGTCATGAAGCATGAAGTTATCCCAATCCTTTTTGTTATTTGTTGCAGTTTGTTCTCGAGATATATTCTCAAGAGAATGATGTCGTATGCGTAGTCTGTACAAGAAGTTACAGTTTATTAGAGGAATATAAGACATTTATGTGTTCTTTTTGTTTTCTGTATTGGCACAAATGAAATAGAATATAGGTATAAACAATTTATTTACGTGTTCTATTGTTACACCAATGTAGTAGTTTACGGATTGGGTTATGTTTGTAATTTTGTAAATCTCTGAACTGAATTCAAATAGTTTGTTATTACAGGGTGATAAGCTTTTCTCTCTCTATTTGCTCATCGCTGATTCATATTTTTCTTCATTCGTTGAGCTTAGCTTTATGCCTCTTCTTCCTCTTCCGGACACTACCTATTTACAGGGTATGTTATCATGGTGCTTCTATACATCTTGTGAATGCAGCTATTGATGAACTGTCTTATTGGCAGAGCGTAGAAACTTATCATTATCATTTATCATAGCCATTATAGGATAATGAAGAAGAGTTGTTGAATTGCGAAGTCGAGACTCACATAGTAAGAAACATTCAACCATGCAAGTGACATCATAAATTTTCAAAATTTTACGGATTTGTAATAGCTTTAAACGTTCATATAAATATAATGATGCTTTAAGTGTTAAGCCAGGGAGATAAGACTAGGGCTCGATTTTGGCATAGGTACAGGAACGTTTGCTGCTAGAATGAGAGAGCATGATGTGACAATCGTCACAGCGGCTTTTTATCTTGGAGCACCATTTAATGAAATGATTGCTCTTAGAGGTTTGATTCCTCTTTATCGTTCTTTGATAATACTATGGATTTGATTCATACAACGGGGTTTATGGATGGGTGGATCGATCTACAGTTGTTGGACTTCATTATGTTCGACTGGGATTGGATCTTGAGGCCAGGAGGGTTGTGGATCGATCGATTCTTTTGTAACAGGAAAGATATGGATGATTATAAGAAACACAAATGGGCTGTTTCTCATAAGTCTAAAGATGAAGTCTTTCTTTCTGCTTTGCTTGAGAAACCTCCTAGATCTTTATGACTGGTGTTACAGTTTATCATTTTGCTATCAAAATGTTAGTGTCGTTTTATACAAACTTATACAGATTCTGTTTGTCTCTTCCATATAATCTCCAGTTGTAGTAGGTTTTATTTAGAATGATATTTACCAAGTAATAACTGTAATTTTTTTCACTGAAATTTGAAAGTGTGTTGTGATTAGTGATTAAAATAGTTTGTTGTCTTGCATTTTAGAAGTGAAATCATAATAGTACACACTCCAACACGAACCCACACTCAAAATGTTACTATGAAAGTAGTCCAGAATCCAATAAGCATCGCCATATGGATCCGGATTATGATGACATTAGGATCCTGGCTACAGCAACGTGATGCAACGGGTCCGGATTATACGGCTTGCGGACACTCATTGCCTTATGAGTATAGTCCGGATAACCCAGGTACAACTGTACAAGCAGTCTACACCGATAGCTATAGATGTGATACATAAGTCCTACACGTCAGCCCTATAAGGCTCAAGCCCAGTTTCAAATTCTGATCAGCCCCGACTATTAATGTACCGACACTAGCGGCTAGCCTATAAATAGTAGTACGTCTTACTTGCCAGAAACAGTTATACAGACACTTGACATTCTGACAATCTTACGCATTTTATTTCACACACACTTTCTCTAAAGTACACCCACTCTTCCCAAATCCACAGCCTAGTTAAATTTGATGATTGATTGTTTAACCGCTCATCTCGACCCATGTTTGCACGGTTATCAGAGAGTTAACAATCAATCATCCTCCAACAGATCCATTCCTTAATTGCACTCAAGTCATAATATACTTTATCACATCACATCTACATAATGTAGAAGACGTTTACAAGGTCGTCCTGTTAAGAGCTTTATGTGCTGTTTGTTTTTTAAGATGTTTTTGTCTGAAGATCTACGGACCATGTCTGTAAAGAAGATGTGGACTGAAGGTCTGTATGCTGAATAATGAAGACTGTTTGTTTTTAGGTCTGCAACATAACTTAATTCTGTTTGCAGCACTTAGAAGCACATTCCTAAGTCTGCGAGGCTGCAGACATAATAAGACATAATTTTATCTTATGTCTTCAGAAAAACAAACTGTCTGCAGTCAAAACGTCTGCGGGCGCGCAGACATAAGACATAATCCAGGAAAACAAACAACACCACTATCTCTACAACAAGTGGGGTTAAAGATGATGGTCGTTTCGGCAGCCAAGTTGAGGCGATATTTAGAACACTTCACATATTCTTTGATCAAAGAAAATTATATTTAACAGATAAACAGGTCAAATGAAAAATAAATTATTAAATTATTTGAAATGATAATACTTGTACATGGTTTTGGACACATACCAAGCTAATAGGGGCATACCCAACACCAATACATGATTGTATAAACCATCTATATAAATCCATCAATATATAAAACAATCACAAGATCACATAGAAGTTGGCATCCTGATATCCTCAGAGGTTTCAGGTTCAAACATCATTAACACCACAATGACACATCATGAGATGGTCATAAAAGTGTCGTACATGGTCACGGGAAAACCCGATTAGACGTATACATCTGAGCAAAAATATTGGCTACCCTCAGGCATGGGCATGGACAGGGGCAGAGGGAAAACCGTCTTAGTTTAAAACTGTATAATTGTTTAAGAAAAAGTATATACATATACACTTCAAACTGCTACATTGTTCATTACAAGATGGCATTTGTGCGCTATATAAGAAATACTATTTTCTAAACCTCTAGTTAAGACATATATAAGTAACAATTATTAGACCAATATAACTACTACAAAATATAGAAGTAATAATATTGATAGTAATAATGTGAAGATGCAGATACATTAAAGGAAAACGGTTAAAGATGGTAACTTCCCTATGACGGAACAAGGGCAAGTATCTGAGTTTTAAGTCTTCCCATGCACATTTGTATCTCTCTAAATATCGGAAGATTTTGAGTCGATTGTGGATACAAGTGTTCAACCGCAGAATCTAGCATCTGAACCACATCAGCTGGTGGGTACTGTCGTTCAGTACACATCTACATAATCATTCACAAAACAAACTCAGGTAGAATAATCATAATAATAATTAAACTCGAAACAACAGGCTGGTTGGGTAGCATGTCAATATACGAAACTTTTTTACAAGCTAGGTCAGGCAGAACAAATTATTTACGAGGCTTTATGCATCAAAAAGACAAATATATATAAATAAATACAGTTCCGGTGACTTTCAGTTGAACCCATGTAACATGTTTACTACTAAGCTATTTTAATGTTAGGCAGAACAAATTATTTACGAGGCTTTATGCATCAAAAAGACAAATATATATAAATAAATACAGTTCCGGTGACTTTCAGTTGAACCCATGTAACATGTTTACTACTAAGCTATTTTAATGTTGACCTATTACAAATTAAACATAAAATGACACATTTACAGACTGATGGGTCAAATAGGCCCATCTACTTCAATACCCATACCATACGATTCTGTTGCATCATATTATATGTAGCAACACAGGAGACACATCTTCTTTCATTTGGACCCAATTAACCTGTTCCCTACTAAAAGCTAATTTTTTTCTTTATTACAGAGTATTACTTTATATGTTTAACCTATTACAGATTAAACATAATCCAAAAAGGAACATACTTAGCTTGATGGGTCCAAAATAGGCACATTCACTTTAATACCCCATGTGTCAAACTAAAATTGCAAGACATGACTCACCTGAATCATATGATATGTAGCAACACAAGAGACAATAAGCTCAAAGGGTATTGCATCAGGTTCACTAATATCATGCTGCAACTTAAAATCTGATGGAAGGTTGTTTGGAAACGTGTCAGGTGTGAAATTCAACTTGTTCTTATATGTGCCCCCGTTGGCTTGCTCTGAAAGTCTGACAGTTGACGACCCGTATTCAATTTGGGTATTACCAAGATAATCCATAATTGCTGCAACGGTTAAGTGAACATTTTGTTCCGCCTTTATTTTAGACACCGCCTGACATTCATCAAACTAAGTCAGTGTACAACTGTTACCTTGAGAAAAGAAGTGTAATTATTACGTTTACTTAAATTTTGTGTTTTTCATATATGGACAATACAATTGGGAAGAAAGCACTACAATGTTGTCTATGTACTGACTAGTGAGGAAGTTTTTTTTTTTTTTTTTCTTTTTTTTTTTTTTTTTGTAGGCATAAAATATAAAAGTCTGATTACCTGCATGGCAGTGTGTACAAGTTTATGTGCTTCAAGTCTTGAATTATTCACAATTTCAACAACATTAGATGGTAATTGATGATTGGATGACGAGTTGTCAGCAGAACTAATAGGGCCCACAATGCCAGATTGGAGCTTCTGCCAAGGTGGCAAAGGGTTCCCTGGGTATGTGTTACGCTGCCTCAAATTAAGAAGAGCAGAAGTAACCTGCAAGGATATTTCAACAATTTTATTTTTTTTGAAAAAAAGGTACTAAAAAAATGTGTAAAAAGAAACTAATTATAGTCAAAAGTATAATTATATGCCTGGTCACTGGCTTCTTTGAGCTGCATTAGTATCAAAGCATATTCCTTTTTGAAGCTTTCAGATAACTTCATGTCAACGCCTGTCTCATTTTTATGAGTCATCAAACCATCATTTACAAGCTTAAGCTCTGCCAATATTGCTTCCTGAAATTAACATAAAAACTTGGTTATCATTAACAGTCCCTATGTATCGTATATGATTAACGAGATGCAGATACGGTGAAAATTTTGTAATAATATATTTGATACAGAAAATATGAGCAAAGATATTACCTTTTTATCAAGAGCTCGAGTAAGCTCAGAAAGAGCACGAATATCAGTTTCTCTCGACTGGATTTGAGAAACTGAACGCTGTGACATGTCATTTTCAGCAGCTTTAACAGGTGCAGAACCATTATGTCCCTGAAGAAACATTGGTTTAGCCGACATAAATGGATAGGTGCGACTATATAAAGTATCTAGCATATTTCGTTAATACATTCAACTACTGTTAGAAAACTAACCAGTTGCTGATTCATTAAAGCAATAGTAGGAGTTTGTTCAATAGGAAACCTATAATGTACACCGATCTCTCTCCTCAGAGCTTCAGGCATGTTATCCAACATGTTCAAGGGCATACAATCAATATCCTATAAGAATCATTAAAAGAATTGGTAGTTGAAAACAAAGTTTTTAAGTATATACAGTTTATAACTGTTTTATAATGGTTTTGGTATGCAATTTGAGCACCTCACCTTAACAAATGCAACACCTAATTCAGGACGATCAAACTGAATCCTACACTTATCATGATCAACAGTTAGCACACTTCCATCATTAACTTGTCGTGATTCTGGATGAATGGCAACTACTCGTTGTCCTACTGCTAATGGTCGTGCCAAGTCTGTTGGTAGTCCTTCGCGGGTCCCACTTCGAAGCTCGGTATAATGTTTCCTTACGGATTCCCGATATTGCCAAAGTTTCTCCCTTTCTTCACGTAAGAAATTACTCGAGAACCTTCTAGGCTTCCCTAAAGAGCTAAAAACAATGAAGATGAAGATATAAGATAAATAACTTAAATAAAATTCATAAAGGCCAGATAAGAATAAAATATAAAATTACCTTCTTATGACACCCCACTCAACCTTTGTTAGTCTTGGAATGTGGCCTAGCCCAACATGGTGCAAGTACTCAACGAATTCTCTCTTAGCGAACCAGGGGTAGTCAATTGCACTATAGAACCACTCGTAGGTGGACCATCTACGTACACTAGAAGACGCTAGATGATGAAAAGCCCTCTCCTGCGAAACCTGGGGTTAATTTCATGTTATCTTAACTAAGACAGTCAAGAAAAGAGCATCATCTAGGTGGCTTTATGGGCGGGTTGGATAACGGCTCAAAATTGCTTGCTTCAGGTCGGTAAGTTAACCGACATGAATATGTTTCTGTTTTTAATTTAATTAAAATAAGCAAAGCTTTAAACATTATGCAAAAAAAATCTGCATACTATTTTAATAAATAAAAAAAAATGTTAAGTTGTATATAGCAAAACTACATTTTTGGAACCCAAATTGACACTTCCATAACTTAATGGGTCAAAATTGCCACCTCTAGTACTATCTAAAGAAGGTTCAGAATTACCTTGAAGTAGTGTACCCCTTCCTGGGGTTCAGTCTTTTTTATTGGTTGATTTTTCGAAGTAATCTTTCCCAATTTGATCTCATCATGCTCGGCTAATCTATTCGGATTCACCTTACGTTTATTTCTTCTTTTAGACGGCAAATCAATCTCATCAAAAGTTGGCAACAGTGCTGTTGAAACTGCTGAGTCAGCTCCTGTTCTTGACGTATTACTATTTGAAGAAGAGTACTCCACGAGTCTTGTAGATTTACAATTTTTTGAAGGAACGTTCTCTTCTTTGGCAGCTACAACTTTAGTTGCAAACTTTTCTTCATCTTTTAATGGGACCTGAATTAGTATTAGATTAACTATGATACCTTCTCAAGACGTAAAACATACCAAAACTATTGAAGGACCAAATATAACACATCAAAACAATTGAAGGACCAAACTAAGAAGAATCAAAGAAGTACAGACTTACATCAATCAATGAAGATTTGTTTCTTTTTTTCAATGGTTTACTGATACTGATAGAATGATCTAGCTGCTTTCCTTCAGATAATGCCTTATAATCAACTTTTGATTCCCTAGATCTTCCAGATTTAAAACCATCAACTTTAGAAAAAAACTCAATTGGTACTTTCTCTTTGCCGACTTTCGTTTTGTATCTCCGATGACCAGTTGGTGGCTTATCGTCTTTCAATACAAGTGTATCTGCACACAAAAAAGGCAATTGTAATGTCAAAATCAACATACTAATGCAATTAACAACCATCATGCACCAGAACAGTATTGTAATACGAAGAGGTAAACCAAGTTTGTTGATGCACTCAAAACTATTCTTTTACTGTTTATAGAAATCCACATTCCAAATATCCAAATACATTCTTAAAACATTTAAAAGTTCTCACTTATGTTTTGTGGATGTGTCAAAGAAATCTTAAAACTTTACATATGTATTTCAATGTTTCTAATAAAGTTTCAAGCAAGGCAGCTACAAGACATAGCACAAGTAGGGGACCACATATGAGAAGGTAAACACAAACTATCAAATATGTAGTAAGAAACCAAATAAGAAAGTCTCAACCACCAGTAATAATCCCAATATTTACAAGTTAAGTTGATAAAAAGATACATAGATCAAAGACCTATAAACATTATATGTTTACCGGAATCTACTTTCGACGATTGTATCATCAGCGACAAGTTGGCCAATGTCTCCAGTGCATCCAAGCTAGAACTTTCGTCTGTACAAATGAGTCTACGACTTAGAGACTGATCCCTCCATAAACACACAACTAGTATTCAAGATAGTTCTCTAATTATTAAAACAAAGATTATTAATAATATAATATAATATTTACCTTTAAAGAAAAGTTTTTTGTTCCTTTTTGCTTTACCCTGCGACGAGGACTGCTCGATATTCTGATCTGCAACCTCAATATCAACAGCAAGTCCTTCTCCTGTACCACTACATGCTTCACCACCATCATCAAATTCATTATTATCTTTTTGTGAACATAATTTTCTCCCTTTATGGTAAACTTCTTCACCACCAATATTTTCATTTTCAGCCCCTCCACTTCCTGAACTGCCCTCAAAACCCCCTTCGTCTATCAAATTACCATGAAGCGGGGCCCTCACCGTGTCCCACTGCAAAACGACAAGTGATGCATAAACAAAGAGCCCAACAAGGTTAATCATTTAATATAAAAATAAGAAAATAATCATGATCTGATTACAATTTTTTGCCTGCCCTTCGAAGGTGCAGTTGGGGAGCCTCCTCTTTGTAAAGCTTCTGTTAACGCTAGTGCAGCACCATGTGCCACGTCATCAACCTCTCTTTTTCGGCTTCTATTAGAAGGTGAGGCGTAATTTCCTATCTTATCTTTTCTAGATGAATGGTTAATGGGAATGCGGGGTGTTCTTTTTCGAACAGTACATCCTACATTCATTTAAACTAATTAATAAATGTCTGCATTATTCAAATGATAACGTAAAAAGGTACAAACTTTACAGAAACTAAATAATCATAACAGAAAATTACCATCCGATTCCCTTATCTTCAGTTGGGGCAAACGTCTATCACTTGAACCAACTTGCCTTGATTGCAATTTATCTTCTTTCTGAACCAAACCATGGCTACGTTTTTTAGGTTTGTGAACTACTTGACGATCATTGATCGCTTGATCATTATCACTTCCGTCCTGTTAGTAAAGTACATTAGTTCACACACAACAGCAGTAAAGCACATTATTTATCACTGTGATAAGAAGAAATAACTCCAAATAAGTCAAATAAAGAGAGCATCACATATTTGACGAAAACGCGTAAAATACATATAACTAGAGTGACACCATACCTTCCTGGTACAAGTCCTCACACTATTGATAAATACAAATCACCAAAACCAATACTAAAGTCTAAAATATAATGATATGATCTCACCATGGCATTATAATGATCCGAAACCATTGCAATGAATCCGACCACAGAAGCTGTCCCCTCCGGCAATGACAAGTATGCCTGGAAACCAGACGAGTTAAATAGTTAAACTGCAAGCCTGAAAGCTACCAGAAGCATCCAAAAGTTGAATCTCATGCCTAGGAAAATACATAGTAATTGAACTGAAACTAAATATTTCAAACAGAAACTGATACGTATCATAATTATATTATGAAAGATATATTATATATTAACTTCATTATTTGATATTTTACTTACGTATAACTTATTTATTAGGAAAGTCTTAGGGATCATACATATTTAATATTAAGTAGTTAGAATAAAAATGCAACTTTCATGAAAACAGCTTTTAAAATACTTCTTGAAAATCCTATACATAGCTTTCAGATGTTTTTAGGAGCTAATGCGAAGGATTGGGGAAGACTGGATTAGTTGTCAACAACTTATCTCCATTTATTTCGAGTCACAAGTCAAGTTAAGAGTTGATAACTATCGATAAGACTATAAGAGTCAAAAAGATTTAGATAATTTAATAAACAGATAACAAAGTAAAGATATATAGTAAAAATCACAAAAAAGTGGTTATGTAGTTGAACAATATGTTACTGAGAAAGATAAAGCGAAGAACAGAGAAGCACTTATCTATAAGACGTCTAAATCTAACTCAACCACCGATTCTAAAATAGATTCAACCACAATTGATACTTATTCCTTGTTCTATAGAACAAAAATGTCGCCCATAAGACAGTTTAGACAATTATAAGTAATTACCCTATTCATTGTGTAGAGAGCCTCAACCATTTCAGAGTTCCTGGTACGCACCATTGCAGCCACCTAAATGTGAAAGGAAAAAACACATGTACATTATCTAATCAGATTATAAGATAGTTAAAAGAAGTTTGGCTAAGAGATATGAAAGAAACATATCACCATCCTATACTTCAGTTATATGTAACGTGTCGCACTGGGGCTGAAAAGTAACCAAATCACAAAAAAGATAAAAAAACTAGTAGATACGAACCTTTTTCCAGTCTTTTCCAAACTTCCTATAGGCTTTATAGAAGCGCTCAACCTCTTCATCAGTCCATGGAGATCCTAACAAGTCGGAAAGCTTCCTCTTCTGCACAAAGGAATTTGGTATTAAACAAGGCTGCTTAATTTTCTGGCCAAAATATCATGTCAAGTTAACAGAAAAAAAAAGAAAAAAAAAACACTAATTCTTTATCTAAAATATGTCATTATCAAGCAAATATAAACAAATAGTAGACCATGCAACTGCCTCAAGCATAAAAGAGAGAGGGAAGTATCTTCATGCGTGTCTAAAACCAAATTAATAAAAGAAATTATTAGTATGTGCAGATTATTTACAATGTTTCAAACCAACATTGACATTAACATCAGGACGTGGTAATATAGTGCATAGTGTATACATATAGAGAGAGAGGTCAAAAGATGACGTGCGAATGTTTGTAGAGAAATAATATAATACACAACATGACAGATACAAAATAAATATAGTAACGACTTATGTTTACGTAAATTACGTTACTTTTATTCAATATCTAGTTTAGAAGATCAGATTTAAAATAACGGTCAATGGCCTAGTCTCCTTACATTCAAATTTCACATCATAACCACTTCATTGATTTCAAAAAGTATGATCATTTCCGGCTGCTTTATTACAAAAGAGACTCATACAATAGATACAGAAAGAATAAAGTTGTATACAGATCCTGGAAAACCATTATGCAAGCTATACTCATGTCAAAATACACTCGGTTCACAAAAAAGGTAACAGATTTAGTAAATATAAGCTGAACTCGCCTGCCGTCCGGATTTATTAGCAACAATTTTATTCGGGGAGATGTCGACATAATCCGAATACCGTCTATTAACACTTCTAGACTTCCTTGTTGGCGCCATGAACACAATTAGACTCTGAAACACATCATCAAAATATTAAATCATTATGTAGCACATCGATTGGACAAAGAGTCAACATACAGATGCAAACAATTCAAATTTTACACATTCAAATAATTTGAATTATACAGATTCGAATATAGCATTCACAGAGAAGAAAAACAATTTACAAAAGGATTTAATAGAAAACTAGGGATAATGTTAAAGTAAATTGAGTAAAACGAGTATGAAATACGGTGAAATTTAGGGTTTAGTGTAGTGAAAGGAGATGATGTAAATTGTAAAATTTAGGGTTTATGATTTGAATGAATTATTATACCTTTTGTTAATTGAGAGCAAGCTTCATTGAAATTCAAAAAACCTTATGCTTACGATCTCGGCTGTGTTGTTGCGTTCCTTCCTTTTTTATGGCTTTTGAGTTTTGAATTAAAATTAAATTTCTTTTGTGTTAACAAAACACCTCTTTTCAATCTTCTCTGCGTTATATATTCCTCAGAGTTTGTATTTTCTAACAAATCCCTTAAATTTATCCTAATTCTGAATACACCCCTATACTTTGTAAGAATCCCATAAAAGTTCGTAGTAAAAAAAAAAAAAAAAAAAATCCTAAGGGTGTGGATATGGCGGGATAAATTAAAGAACCGAACCGATAAAAAGGAACCGGACTGACCCCAAATAGAAGTATTCGAGTTTTTTCGTTCATTGCTCCGTTTGCTAAATCGATCCGGACCGAATCGATCCTGAAAAAACAGACCGAACGGAACTAGAACAGAACGAAACCGATGATATATGATCAAGTACTTGGTCCAACTTTCTATCGCAAAATAGGACTCGGTACAAGAAGCGTACCAAACTTTACTGTGTTGTTTTTGATAGTTATTTAAATAAGTAAATGAAATGATATACATCCTCTAACCGTGAAAAGAAAGACAATAATTAAATGTCACATGTCATAATCTTACATGATTAGGAGGGTTATTAGGATGATTTGGCACGAAGAAAAATCCTTTTCTTTTTGATGTAAGAGCTCTAGGAGTCGACAACTCATGCCACCGTTAAACCATTTAACGCCGGGGACGTCGACCTGCCGCCACTCCGTCCCGGCGTTAATCCACCGTTAATTCTCGCCGTTATGCTCCACCGTTGCAGTGGTAACGCTATGGTTTGTTTCTTTTCTTTTTTTTCCTTTGTTTTTCTATTTTACTAATATTAAAAGTATTTAAATAATGAATTTAACACCGAGATTTAACACTAAATAATTTCCCCTGTTTTGGCCTCAGTGTAAAATCCAGTGTAAAATTTAACACTGAGATTTAACACCGAACGACTCCTAGTGCTCTAAGTGTAAAATGCTAAATGTTCATAGGTGCGAGCTACTTTGTTTTCTTCATGTCTTTTTGTATTTTTTTGTATTCTCTGTTGATGACATTTGTCCTTTGAAAAACGACTTCATTTTCATTTTCATATGAGTATTCGTTATTTTCTGGAAAAAAATAGAACCATTTGTTACATCGAATTAGAGAACACTATAAGTTTGTATATCTCCCTACCAAAAAGTTTACATATTCATAACAAAACTAAAACACATGAATGTAACCACCCATCTACCTCAAAAAGTTAATACTTATCAAAATTCAAATTTATACCACAAAGCTCGCATTGTAACAATCTTTAAATATCATCTTCTGATTTCAGGCGTCTAAACCCCTGAATCCCTTTCTCCTTCAACTCTCCTATCATTCATCATTTGCACGTAAACTCGTAAACTCGTTTCTTGGGTCGTGTCTCCGGTCAGCAAACAGAGAATAATACAAAGACAGATTGTTATATTGCTATTGCTATTGCCATCACGTTCAACGCATCATAATCACCTCACGTTGACTCTGGGTCTACTAAATCTTTCATGGTCCATATAACTGTCTGCACCTCCACCTGAACCTGACGAGCCCCGACCCTTATTAAATCCCTTATTCGGTTTATCACCAAAGCTTTCTGTTCCACGCCTTTTAAAACCACGCGAACCACCGCCATATGAATCATTTCTGAAACCACCATTTGCAGGGCTTTTTCTTCTATCAGGGGCCGTTTTTCTTCCTCTATGGTTATCTCTACTAAACCCATCATCTTCATCCAAATACTCATCTTTGACTTTACGATAACCACCGTTTGACTTTGAATTTACCCGTGACTTTCGCTTAGGTGTAAAATCATCATCACTCGAGTCTTCATTGCCATAAATCATATCAGAATCGTCATCCGACCCAAAATTATTCGTCATCTTGCCTTTACTTCTGTGTTTATGATCCGCCACATGACTCGATTTCCAGTTTGGATGAACTGGCAGATCATCATCTGAATTGAAATCAACACCCTCATCAGAAAACGCGGATCTTTTCGAAGATTTTGAAACCCGTTTGTTCCTTCGAGAAGAAACGGGTCGACGGGCATTGATATCTTCGTCTTCTGACTCAGAATCAACATCAATATCAGAAAAATTAACGGACGAACTATTTGGTTTTGTATCTAACTCGTAACTATTCACATCATCGTCTTCCTCATCGTCAAAATCATCAAACCCGACTCCCGGTTTAGCCCCATAACCCGAGTAATTTGTTTCTTGAGGCCTCAAGGGCCTCCTATCAAAGAAATTGTTGTCGGGTCGATTCATGTTTTCATCATCCCTTTGTCTGTTTGTTGAAAAATCTTGATCTAGTTTTCGAGAATCTGCGTATTCAAAAGCAGCAACTTCGGCACCATCGGATTCGTTTTCATCGAAATCGAAGTTCCATGCATCGGAAACTTGTTTCCTGCTAGGAACATTGTCAAGTCTTGACCTTTGACCCGGTTGCCTATCTTGCATTTGATTTTGGGTAAATTCATCTGGTGGGCGTTTGCATTCACAATGGAAGCATGCCATATTTCTCCTGTAATTCAAGAACTGACACCTGGAAAACAAACAAAATGATGTCATGATGATGTAAGTCAACAGTGTGTATAGAGAAGAATATTTGGTTTGGTTTAATGATAAATTTTTGCATACTCAGGGCATTCCCATTCGCCTGGAAGTAGTTGTCTCTTTGGACGCTTTGCATCGCATTGCAAACACACGGTGTTCTTTGCAAAATTCATGAAGTCACACCTGGAAAAAAAACCTTAAATTTTAAAAAAAATTCAGACATAGATGCATGATATAACGAAAAGAGAGGGAATTATGAATTTTTAAACAAAAATTGGCTAAATAGAAAGGAATCAAATGGGCCAAACGCTATCCAAAGTGTAATTCATTATGCATTTAACATCCTCAATCGTAAAATTCAATAGATGTGATTATTATTATTATTATCCACATAATTTTATATCACTATATAACAATATAAACAGTTGTGATTCTTTGGGTGGGAAAAGAGTGCTTTGGTCAAACAAACACGCATTTTGAACCAAAGAAAAATTGCATCTCTAACCCAAGGTTGCAGAAAATCGCTACTCTAGAAGTACTCGTTAGGGACTTTTTAGGGAGTACTCGCCAACTCGGGGAGTAGAACTTATGTTGACTAAGTTTGACTTTGACTGAAAATGGCTGAGTTTTGACCAATTTTGACTGACTTTCCGAATTTTGGCCAAATTTTGACCGATTTTCCGAGAATCCCGAGTTTTGGCCATGTTTGACTGAGTTTGACCGCGTTTGCCTGAGTACTCCCCGAGCTCCAAAAAACTTGTACTCGCCGAGTAACTCCAAGTACTGCAACACTGCTTTGACCCATATCATAAATTACGTGTTTCGGAACACATCACACATGTTGACCCATTACACAACCTGCCCATTCTGCCACCTTTAATCACAATGTTCATAACGTCATCACCGAAACTAGAACATATTATAAAGTGTACTTACTTTGAACAGAGCCAGTCTCCTTTTTTCATTTCAACATCATCACGACCAACTCGTCTTTTAGGAGGTGGAGGTGTCTGTTTGACCTTAGGAGGAGGCCTTTTAATAATAGGCGGTGGGAGATTCGGATCTATTGGAATCGCACTCAATTTCACCACTTCATGAAGTAGTTTGCGTACTGCAGCCTTCACTCGTTTTTTCTTCAAAAGTGAGTCGTTGACAACAGACCCGTTTACTGGATCAAACCCATATGTCATTAGAACACGCATTACGTCAATGGTTCTTGCCTCATCTTCTTTATTTGTGAGCAAATATGCGCGTTCACAGGAATTCCTTAAACTGCATGAGCTACAAACCTGGAATACGAATAACAAGTAAACATTTAAGGTATGCTTGGTAACACTAGCTAGTAGCTGCTAGCTGTTAGCTTTATGTATGTTAAAAAGGGTAAAATGACAAAAAGCTATGAGCTTTTTCTCAAACGGTAGTTCTAGTAGCTTTTAGCTTCCAACTTTTTCCCTCCGTCTAAAATCTTTAGGCTTTTTAAACCAAACGAAGTTTTTTATTACATATAAGTTTTTTCATAAAAGCTAGAAGCTCCTAAAAGCTCAAAAAAACTACTTAATCATAAGGTATCAAAGTCCCAATATTTAAGTGACATTTATTTTAATCATAAGGTAAGAATCACAAACCATGTTATAAAGAAGAAAACTTCGATCACAAGTTTCTAAAATATATATTATTCCAGTCTTTATCATACCGAAAAAATTCTAATATCAACAATTATTAGTTATTGCCTTGAGCTCTTGAATGATAAAGTTGTTGCTTTTCGTGTTTTTTTTTTATGTACTTGGTATGTAAAATATGTAAAAATGACCTGAAAATAATTAACAACGATGATAAAACTTACATCTCCTTCATCAAGATGGACGTGTTTCCTCAACAACTTTGCGGAAAACACGACCTTCTTGTCAGCACTAGGGCACCCAAATCCAACCAAAAGTTGTATGTCCTGTCTCGATAGCGACCTGGAAAATATTTCCATCATAACATCTCGAAAAACATACTTACCAAGTCAGCAATGGTCAATTAAAATATAGATTTCGCATTAGTGCCCCTCCAATCTCATTATGCTCCAACCGGTACCATCAAAACAAAGGGTGATTGGGTAATATTTTTATGGGCTACGGGTTTGTTATGAGTTGGAAAAGGCGATAGGCTCATGTTAACAGCTTACCATTACCAACATGAGCTTATGCACTTAAGTAATCCAAAAGCTGATCTTATAAGCACACAACTTACTAAAACGTATTGCAACAACTAACACTCAAAAATTGTCTCTTGTTGAATTTAAGATAGTTTGATACATGTTAGCCGCTGTATTCAAGTTAAGTTTGACTGAATTGGAGAGTATAAAGATATTTAGTATATACATAGTTAGGTGAGAGTATAATGATATTCAGTATATAAATAGTAAGGTGAATTGGAGACACTAATTCATAACTTCATAAAATTAGGTTATTAGAAAAACAATCAAGTACAGAACACTAAAATGAGCAAAATAAATACTGACCTTAATATATCAAACCTATCTTTGCCAAAATTAAGACCTGCAGTCTGAACAGTCTTCCAATCTCTTGTAAAATCAAACCCTTCTTCCATAACTTCACCCATAATCCCACCACCACCACCATCATCACCAACATCAAACCCTGAATCCAAAATCAATTTATCTTCATTTTTTCTCCTAATATCAAAATAATTCTGTTGAACTAACCTTTCCATCAACTCAATCCACTCAGGCCATGGATGAACCAGCTCAACCCCAACTTCTTTTTTCATCAACCCTTTTTCTTGAACCTCTGAAAGATTCAAACTTTCATCTCGTTGAATCATGGGTTGTTGTGTTTGTTGTTGTTGCTGTTGTCGTTTTTCTTTCTTGGATTCACGCCATGCTCGAATTTGATCTAGGGCTTCGTCCTTTTGTGACCGTTCTTTTTCAATAGCATCAATTTGATCAAATACAAAGCTCATCCGTGCTGAAAGGGATGTGGGTTTTGGTGGGGTTTCATTTGATGTTGATGAGTTGGTTGAGAATGGGTTTATAATTTGGCGATTAATGAAAAAAATGGGGTTATGTAAATTAGGGTTTTTGTGGAAGAAACGACGGAAATGAATGAGGTGAAATAAACCCATAGGGATGTATTAAGATGGAAGGTTTAAACCTCCATGGATGAAAACAGTAACGATGATGAAGAAACTTAAACCCTTGAGAGAGACATATGGGAATGATCGTAGGGGGTTTTGTTTGTATGATTTAATTTTATAGACGGGCTTTGATTTGTAGCCCATTTAGCCCATTAATCCTAATCTTTATTAGATTAAGGGGTTGCGTAGATAATAAAAATGGATTGCGTGCATATCACTCTCCTATTATTTGTCTAATATAATATGTTTGCAGTCATGTTTTATTATTATTTTATTATAGTATTATTATTAATAATTTTTTTAGATCGTAGTCAATACTCGTATAATATATTCGGTGTTATCTTATTGATTGATTGTCCTACTATCCTAGTTATATTCATACCCGAGAAAGCATAAACTTAAACTGTAAAATTTTAACTTTATGCACTTTTGCATTTGATTATCCTGAGGCCAAGGTTTATGCCACACAAACTTTAGTTCTCTAACAAGAACATGATATATATGGTAATATAAATATAAATTCTTGGTATTTGCTATTGATTTAAAATTGCCTCGTCTGGTGATGATAAACTTGGTGTAACCTGCAAAGTATGCGCTCCAACAAAAGATGGACTAGAAATCAAAATTTGACAGCAAGCTAAAACCTACGTGGCGGTATGCATTACTAGGTCTTCGTCGGTAAAATTTTAAGAACATATTGATTACGGTTCTTTCCGTGCCTTCATATCCAATTAATACTGGAGTCTTTTTTTTCCATTCACCCTCGGGAATTCCGGACTCCGAGATCCCACCATTCCTTAACTCCCCTCCGCTTCTCTAGTCCGTTCAGATCAGGTTCAACTTCAGTGTACGCAACGGACGGTGAAACCTTCTTTTTATTTTAATTTTTCACTTATTCTTTTCTTTAAGTTTTGCTTTTTATTATTATAATTGTTACAACTGGTTATGGCCATAAATAAAATTAAGAAAAAAGGAATGAGATAGAATGATGAGGAATTTTCGGGTAGGATTTCGAAGACACAATTTCGTCTCATGCCCTTAAGTTAACTAAAGATTAGCCATATGATATTGATGGCTTTGAGATGTGCTCGACAATTAAAACATGGGCTGAAGAGTACCACATGTTGGATATCCACTAATCAACCAACTTTGAATCGCTAGTTTATGTCCAAACAAAAGTTTTATGTAATGCATTCAACCTTCAACCATAGTCGCTTCTTAGTTTTTCTTTGACATAGAGAGTGTCAAATCATTTTTGCGTTGTTATCGACACATAACCTTTGAATGTGTTTAAGAAGTTTAGAAATAAATAGTTGATCACATAAATAGAGATGTCAAGTTGAAGGATAGAATTGGACCTGATGAAATACCAGGAACAAGTATTTCAAGTTGAGAAAATGTATATGACCACTTACAACGGATGATTAGAAAGATGGATCACAATTTCAACGCTACTTCAGTAAAAATATTATAAGATGAATGAATACTTGAGCTTTTCTTAATCTCACTACTTATTGTTAAGGTGAATTATTATTGATAAATTGATGTCCCGTACAAGAATGCTAATATCAAATATAAATAGATGACAACTTAAACCTAATGGGCTGACACTATAAACTGGGCCCTTATAGAAATGGGCTTACAAAGCATAAACATAATGGTAATAATAATATCCGCTAACATTCCCCCGCAGTTGGAGCCGGAGCTGAGCGAACGCTCAAACTGGTCCTGAACTCATCAAAAAGGACAGTAGGAAGGCCTTTGGTGAAGATGTCTGCATACTGATATCACGATGGAACATGAAGAACGCGACACGTCCTTGCACCACAAGATCCCGCACGAAATGAATATCAATCTCTATGTGTTTCATGCGTTGGTGCTGAACCGGGTTACCTGACATGTATACTGCACTCACATTATCACAATACACAATAGTGGCGGAAAACAAAGGATAATGAAGCTCGCGAAGTAGATTGCGGAGCCAGCATGTCTCGGCAACAGCATTAGCAACCCCGCGGTACTCTGCTTCGGCACTGGAGCGAGATGGCGTCAACTGTCGTTTTGAGGACCACGACAGAAGGTTATTACCCAAAAATACACAATATCCTGAGGTTGAGCGAAGAGTGTTGGGGCAACCAGCCCAGTCAGCATCTGAGTAGGCTGTCAGATATGTGGTAGATGATGTAAAAAGCTGTAGTCTGAGATCAAGTGTACCCTGAATATACCGGAGAATCCGCTTAAGTGCGGAAAAATGCTGCTCTCGTGGGTCATGCATGAATAAGCATATCTGCTGTACAGCGTAAGCAATGTCCGATCTCGTGAAAGTGAGGTACTGAAGAGCCCCAGCGAGGCTGCGATACAATGTCGGATTAGCAACAGGTGGACCTGACGTACTAAGCATGGAGTTGGTTTCGACCGGGGTTCTGCTCGGGTGACACCCCATCATATCTGCGCACTCTAAAATCTCGGTAGCGTACTTCTTCTGAGAAAGAAACATCCCCGAAGAGGTACGAGTGACTGAAATACCCAAGAAATAATTCAGCGGACCAAGATCGGTCATGGAGAACTCCCGGTGTAGAGAGGCAATAACCCGCTGAAGAAACTCAGTCGATGAGGCAATCAGAATAATATCGTCCACATATAACAAGAGATATGCAGTATCGGTACCATGTCGATAAATAAATAAGGAAGTGTCGCATCGGCTTTACTGAAAACCGACACTCTGAGCATAGCCTGCGAATCGCTGGTACCATGCACGTGGAGCTTGCTTCAATCCGTAAAGGGATTTCTGTAGGAGACACACATGATCGGGTCGTGAAGGGTCACAAAAACCTGGTGGCTGATGCATATAGACAGTCTCAGAAAGATGACCATGGAGGAAAGCATTCTTGACATCTAGCTGATGAACGGGCCAATTTCGAGAAATGGAAAGACTAAGAACAGTCCGAATGGTGGCTGGTTTAACAACTGGGCTAAACGTCTCATCACAATCAATACCGACCTGCTGGTTGCGACCGTTAGCAACTAGTCGAGCCTTATACCTGCTCAAAGTCCCATCAGCATTAAACTTGTGCTTAAACAACCACATGGAGCGAACTATGTTCGTGTCTGAAGGGCGGGGCACAAGAGTCCAAGTATTATTTTAAATTAAAGCATTATACTCTTAGGTCATAGCGTGTTTCCAGTTGGGGTCTTTAAGCGCGTGAGAGTAAAAGGTAGAAATGGGAGAGGTGGTGGACACATGTAGATTTAAACGTTGTACGGGTTTAGTGATGCCAAGGCGGTGACGGGTGACCATAGGATGAGTGTAGGAAGTATTAGTATTGGTTGGATTTGGTGGATTTGCTGGGATATGAGGTGGTTGAGGTGGTGGTGAGGGAGGTGTGACATTTTCAGGTGAGGGTGGTGTTGTGTGATCAGAGGTGGGTAGTGATGAGGGAGTGGTATTTTCAGCGAAGCTACGAGAGAAGGAGTTAGGTGGTGGATCTAGGAAATCATAGGAAGCAGTAGAGGTGGTAGGAGCAGACGAGGGTGGGGAAGAACCGTATGGAAACGAATTTTCATGGACGGTAACTTGGCGTGATAATATGACTTTGTTGGTGGAGAGATCAAGGCATCGATAGCCTCGATGATTGGATGGGTATCCAAGGAAGATGCATGGTGTAGAGCGGGGAGCGAGTTTGTTAGTTGTATTTAGATGAGGGTAACAGAGGCAACCGAAGACACGTAGTGTGAAATAGTTGGGTGGATTTTTGTAGAGTCGTGTGTGAGGAATATCATAGCTAATGGCGAACGATGGAAGAAGATTTAGAAGGTAGGCGGCCATGTGTAGTGCCTCTGTCCAAAAAGTTGGAGGTAGGTTTGCTTGAAATAGAAGAGTGTGGATTAGGTTATTTATGGTGCGGATCATTCTTTCATATTTGTCGTTTTGTTGGGAAGTTTGGGTGCATGATAATCGAAGTTGAATGCCATTTGATTGGAACAGTTGGTGGAATGGGGTGTTGTCGAATTCCCCTCCTTGATCACATTGGAAAGCTTTAATTTCAGTGTTGAATTATGTTTTAATGAATACGCGAAATTGTACAAATATATTGAATACTTCCGATTTATTGCGTAAGGGAAACACCCATAAATAATGTGAATAATGATCCAAGAAAATAACATAGTATTTAAAACCACTAAGACTTAAAACTGGAGAAGTCCATAAATCAGAATGGATGATATCAAATGCAGAAGTAACATGTGAACTAGAACTACTGAACGGAAGCCTCACGTGTTTGCCAAGTTGGCATGCATGGCAAAACTCGGGAGGCTTCATTTTATTACAAGCTATGTAATTATTAGAAGCAAGACGACGGAATGATTCAACGCTGGGATGTCCGAGACGTTGATGTCATGTAGTGGAGGTGGTGAGGAGGGCATGTTGAATAGGTGTAGATGACTAAGGCGTGAACGGGTAGAGATCTCCGGTGCTGTCACATCGGAGGAGCAAGCGATGAGTGAAGTAGTCTTTGACAGAAAAACCAAACTCGTTAAAACAAACAGACACTTTATTATCACGGGCAAAGCGACGAACAGAAATAAGATTTTTTACAATGTTAGGTGTTACAAGTACATTAGAAAGGTAAAGTGGTCGGTGGATATTAGGCAACACGCTATGGCCAGTGTTAGTGATAGGAATAGTGTTCCCGTCGCCAACGGTAACCGAAGGGTACATGCAATAATTAAAAATTGTACTCAAATTATTAATGCTAGATGTAAGATGGGTGGAAGCACCTGTGTCCATATTCCAATCTACTTCACCACTATGTTGACTGCCCCAGTTAGTAGATTGAGGTGTTGAGGTTTGATAAGTGGGCTGATTGTGAGGTCTGAGTTGCATGTAAAATGTATGAGGCTGTCCACTTTGACATAAGTTGTAAGGCCCAACTCGAGAAGAAAAACCAGACTGGTCAAAGGAATTTGGTCCAATGGTAAAATAAGTCTGTGATCTATTTTGGGTTATGCCATATCAGGCCAAAAGTTCACGTTACGCTTTGATTATTTTCAAGAGCTGAATTGAATTTAAGGAATTTTGATCATAGGCCATCGATATTATTTGTTTGGTGAAGGCTTAGTGCTCAGATATCAAAATAATATGTTATGATCACAAAGGAAATTGATAAAAGATGCTTACAATGATGATGACGTATGCAACCTTGTTGAGGAAAAAAATATGAATAAAGTTGTGACAACCCGGAAATTTCCGAACAAATTTAAACTTAATCTTTATATGTTTCCGACACGATAAGCAAATGCTGTAATGTTGAAATCTCAAAAACTTTGAACTATGTTCATGTATTCATTTACCTTTCGACTGATCTCGACGATTCACGAACAATTATGTTTAAATAGATATGTATGAACATATATATATGTGTGATTATTAAATTGAGAAATATTAATGAAACATTAAACGGTTTGATTAATATGAAAATAAGTTACGAAATCTATTATATGACTTGAGAACGTTAACAAGGTATTAGATGAATAATACTTTACATGAACGTAATTATTTCAAGATATTTTTCAACGGAATTAAAAGATAATATCAAATGATTGATTTATCAGATACATTGTATGATTACGAGTCTCTGTTGAAAGGTCCACTTTGATTTAGGAAATCTTTCCTTTTTAACGGTATTCGGAATGATTGGTAAAGTGATTTACAAGTAAGAACAAAAGTTTCAATTAACGGTAACTGGACAAAAGTTAGTAGAGATTCCTTCTTAATTTTCAATGCATGCTTTACAATAACTTTCTCGTGACTCTTGATAAGTTAATTATTTAACTTTCATAAAATTTATAGTAAGAACATGAAATGTAAATGGATGTCCACAAAATAAGAAAATGGATATGTTTATTTAAAACGATGTCATACATTTAATTGTCCATTGGACTTAATCCTACGATTCACGAATAAACTGTAAGTAAAAATTGGAAATTATTATGACTTATATATTATATGATTTTACTTTATGAAATGAAAATGTTTTATGATATAACAATTTCTATTATTTAAACCTTTGAATAAAATGATTTTTAATATAAGTAGTTTTGGAAAAACTAAACTTTATAGTATTATTTGATTTAGTTTCAAACGTACGAAAATATATTTTTTTTTGATATAATAGAATTTGATTATAAAATATTTTTATGGATTTTCAATGATATGAAAATAAAAATAAAGATAAAATAAAGATTTCTAAAGAGCACTAAAAGACTATAATATTTCATCTCAAGATTTCAAGTTAAAATGATGGAAATCACTAAACCTGCGCACTTGTACGAGAAATATCATAACTAAATCATACTAACTCGAAAAAAGGGTGATTCCAGTGTCCAAACGACTGTAACTCAAAAATCTACAACTTTCGTGAAGACACTATACGCGGATCGCGTACCCATCTACGCGAAACGCGTAATGTTTCAAAACATTACGTAGAATTTGTAAACTTTACGCGAAACGCGTAATGTTTAAATAATTGAGGCAACTTTACTGTTTTTCACCGTTTTTCACTATTTTAACACGTTTTATGTATATTATATTATTATATTATATTATTTAAATTATTATCAATCATCGGTTAGGTGAGAAAAATGTCTATAAGTTCGTCCGATTTCGTTCCAGTTTATCACTCCCTCTTCTATCTATCTCTGATCTCTCTCTATATATAAATAAAAATAATAATAATAATAATAATAATAATAATAATAATAATAATAATAATAATAATTATTATTATTATTATTAATATTAATGAGATTAATATTATTATTATTAATCATTGTTGTTAGTAGTAGTATTATTATTTATACAAAAAATACTACGACGGAGTGCTGTTCGGGTAATTTCAAAACGGGTTTTCAAACGGGTTAGAGCTAAGAAAATTATGGGTTATAGCTAAGGAGGTTATGGGTATTGCTTGGGGGTTTTGATCATGAGTCAAAGGTCAACCTAGCGTTTATCATCTCCGTTGCGTCTACGTACCTTCCTACAATATTGAATCACAATATTGATACGTGAGCATTCATATCTTATCTTTTATATATTAATAGTGTATCCATGTCTAGTGCTCGAGTATATATGATTATGCATGCTTGTATGTTTAATTTTGTCATTAGATAGTTTATGATGAATCACGAATTTGATACATATGCTACTGATATAAAGTATATGATATGCATGTTTTTGGAAAGCTGGCGAAAAATTATTAACTTTTCATTTACAAAATCGCGTGATTTCGATGAACGGATTAAAAGATACCGTCAACTAAATTATATTTGGCGTTAATTGAAATTGTGTTTGAAACTGTAAATTAATATTTAAACAACTTGTCTATGAGATTGATAAATTGGATTTTTAGATATTACTAATCGAGTAAATAAATTTCTATACAAGGCACGTCTTGTTTTGTTGAACAATTGTCAAAGTTAATTGTCTTATCATGTTTTAAAGCTTTATAAACACTATAATATGATTTTACAAGTGTTGGAAAACTATGTGAAATAATAAAATAATTTCGATTGCCATGATAATTCAAATATAATATAGCTCATAAAATAAATAATATTTTGAGTTTGATAAACTGTAAATTCGTTTAATTATCAAGACTTATACTATGTTAATAAACATGTATAGATTTAAAGATCATATTGGGTCAGGTTGACTTTTGAGATGACCTTTGTTAACTTTTGCATGTCGGTCTCGAGCATTAGGATTGTGATACACTATGACCTGACCTAGCTTGTTAGACATGTATTGACCAACATATGTTCTTTAGGTTGAGATCTACGGTTAATTTGCATTCCGAGTTTCGGTCACAGTTCGGTGAATGACCTTATGTGCTGCTAAGGTGAGTTTCATTTGCTCCCTTTTTTAATTGCTTTTGCAATATATATTTTTGGGCTGAGAATACATGCACTTTATTTTCAACGCAATGGATACAAGTACACACTAAATTCTATACCGAGTTTGAATCGAAAATCCCTTAGCTTTGGTAACTAGTAACTGCTGGTTATAAGAAATGGTGGGCGCGAGTAGTTATATATGGATCCATAGGGCTTAACATCCTCGTCTGTTCCAGGTATAGAAACCCTAGCCTGAACTATAAAACAGACGTATGCTATTTGAGTTTAGTACACGTTGGTTTGCGTATATTGTACATGTTGGTTGCATGTATGTTAAAACAGGGGTACTTATTATATATACATTAAAGTTTAGTTACCAGGATGCTCAATCTTGTAGAATAATTTGATAAACGTTTCTGGATGAAACAACTGAAATCTTGTGATCCACCTTTATATACAGATTATGCGCAACATTAAAACTATGAACTCACCAACCTTTGTGTTGACACTTTTAAGCATGTTTATTCTCAGGTTCCTAGAAGTCTTCCATTGTTTGCTTATATGTGATACAAGCTATGTGCATGGAGTCATACATGCTTTATTCGAGAAAACGTTGCATTCACAAAATCATCACCATGTATCTTATTTAGACTGCATTATCAACGGATGTAGTATTTTAAACTATTAATTACGGTGATTGTCTATATGTAGAAATCATCAAACTTCAAAAACCTTGGAATTTGATATTTAATTATGGTGTACCTTTTCAAAAGAATGCAATGTTTACAAAATGTATCATGTAGAGGTCAGTACCTCAATGTGAAATCGATGAATGATGTATTTGTCCAAATGGATTTGGAAGGATCATCACAGTTGGTATCAGAGCTTGAGGTCATAGGGAACCAGAATTTGCATTAGTGTGTTTAACTGGTAATTGTTAGGATGCATTAGTGAGTCTGGACTATGACCGTATCTGTTTTTACCGAGTTTTGCTTATCATTTCTTGTTAGAAATTACATGCTTATCATTCTTAAGTCTAGACATGTTTGCCTGTATTTGTTGCATGAATAGTGTATAGACAAAATTCATATCTTAGCGTATCTGTTACTGTAAACTTTTCCTGACATTTTCCAAAAATTTCTCCGTAACTTATGGGATTTTGGTATTATATATACATATGTAAATTATGTATCGGAGAATACCAAACTAAATCCTATAATCTATCTCATATCAAAATCAATTCCCTGATTGTACAAGATGGATCACGTATCTAGTTCAAATTCCTTAGATTCCGATAAATATTCCGATATGGATTTCCATTCAAGCTCCGAAAGCAGTGTGACCGGAATGGATCAACCAATTAGCCATCATCTATTCTGGATGAATTGGGGATGAGTTTGTAGTCTACTTAATCATTGGAGACAAGAAGAAGGTGATCCCTTCCATCCACCATATTGCCCTCTTGGCGAGGAACCTAAAGCACTTACCGGCGAACCTATTCGTAATACCATATTCTCTCTCATTTCCAGAGTATCTCGTCATGATTATATACTATCTCAAATTCTAGATCTTATTCATCCGCTCGTCCGAACCGCCAATCGTCCCGGGGTAGTAGAAGAAGTCAACGAGCTTCGTGCTCAGGTAGTGACTTTAGAGAATATGGTGAAAAGTTTACAAGCACCAGCAGCATCACCGGCATCAGCAGTACCACCATCATCACCGACACCAACAGTATCATTACCACTACCAACAACAACATCCGCATCCCACACCTCAATATCACAATCTGTACCTCGAGCATCAACGTCATACGCACCATAGATACCAAGGAATACCAACAACAATAAACGATGAAGTATTGATTCATAACTTCATCGAAGAAATATTCTTCAGAGAAAATGTAGTTTCTAAAAGTTTTAGAGATTATATATTCTAGTCCTAGTCGAAAAACGGATGAGATTAATATTATGCTAACTCATTAAATCCATGATTACATCTAAAGAAAATATATATGTAGGTATATTTTCATAAAGATTGTAATTAAGAAAATTCTTTTGTACAAATTGTTAATGGTGAGAATATTTTAACGGTTAGGTAATACCCGAGAGATATATAAATTCACAATTAATATGTTACATTCTTCGATTCTGATTCAACAAATCATCAACTATACTCACTACTTTCACAACAATATATATATATTCTTTTATAAAAATCAAAACAACCATCCTCATCCAAATTTGATTACATATTTTGATTTTGACAAATCAAAATCCAAGTCAAGATTTAACAGAAGACACCACTCTTAGATTCCTATATCTTTCAAAGTTATACTTTGACTTCAAAACTGTGCTAGAACATCATGTGTATATTAACGATTACAATCTGTGTTCAAACCCTTCGAAATTCCTGAAGACACTTCAAATAATGAACAATCGAGATGATGATCCAACCACATGTTACCCACAGTTATGTACCTAAAAAACTCTTGAAACCAAAGTCATAATTTAACACGTATCTGTGTCAGACCCTTTGGCATTTATTAGCTAAAATAACTTTTCAATCCCTTCTAAAAATAGACATTTTTGTCGCAGCTCCAACAAACCAACTTCAATTGTTCATTCGAATAAGCCTTATTATAATGATTACCCTTTCATCATTGTTACCGGGGAACCTTTTATATCTCGCCACATTAGCAGTAAACTTACTAGCAACTTCATTGATCTTTGAGCCTCTTCGAAAAATCACTATACTTATTCATTGGAACCCTATCATTTACTCATCCGCATCTTGTAACAATAATTGCCATACCAACTACCGGGAATTAGAAATCAGTATTTTGAATCTCGCAGTATTTCTACGCCAATAGTTATATATATGCATATAACGTCCATCTTCTAGACTTATATATTTCAAATGTGAAGTTTCTAAAAAACACCACAATCTACGATTTAGTTCTCGAAATTTTGAAAAATGCTGATGAAGCAGCAAAAACTGTAAATGACCTTAACAGTAAAAAGTTTGATGATAAAGAATAGTATATTGGCAAAGCTCAGAAAAAAAAGAGAAGTTTTGGAACTGGAAAACAGATTGAGCAAACTATGAAGGAGGCTGTGGACAAATCACAAAGACTAAACCTGCCTTCAAAGAATCCAAATGATTCAGTATCTACTGAAGTCATTAACGAATATCTTGCTCCTGACTCTAAACCCTTGCGAACAATATTCTTCATCATCATCTGATATTAAAAATTCTAAGATATCATCATATCTTTCATTATAAATATCTTCAATGTTTCTGAAGATATCATCACAACTATTGCTATCCGAAATCATTTACTTCTTCGCGCTATCTGTGTAATATCATAAAAGAAACTATTTTAGTTTCTAAATTCTGAAACCTCCGAGTTTAAAATATGAATGTTATTGAAGTAGTGTTGGGAACTGAAGCATGAGTTAGTATAATATAATGACACTTGATCAACGTGATTATATTACAGTAAGTCATGCTGAGTTTCTAAATGGAACGTGACGATTCACATATCATAACGTCATAATGTGCCATATTACACGACTCCTGTATTCTATTTAACCTCTAAAAATATCAAGAAAATATTTTCTTGATGATTCAGTCTTGTAACATCCTCAATCGGGCCTAGTTGAGAAAAGGAGAAAGAGAAGGTTCAGTGATTAGATAACTGAACACCTTCTCGTTTGCTGGTAATCGGTGAGTGGGACTAACTGGAGAATATAGTATATAGTAGCATGTTATATTATGACTGCCATGCTTGTTAGATATACTTATTATTGTGGATAGTTAGTACATTGTGATGACTGCATGTTGGTTGATGCTTGTCTGCTGGAGCCCAGTGCGTCCCTATTGTGTGGTGGCCTCGGTAGGAGAGATCAACCTGCGGGTTGGGTTCCTCATGTGGTGGTCTAGACAATCGTGGTGTATATATATGTGAATGACGCGTCCGTCGCGTGTGGATTATGTATATACATACGGTGGTGGAGGAACTTCTGTTAAGCCCCAGTCTGATCAGATGGTGGTTAATGGTTTGGCCGAGCCGCCAGAGTCTCTGTAGACGGCACTTGGGTGATGTTTGTGTGTTAGACTATTGTGACATGATTAGTATAACACTTCTGTATGCTATGGCCTGTAGTTAGTCGTACTCTCTTAGCTTCGTGCTAATTCCCCTCCATCTCTTCCCTGCAGGTTGTTAGCTTTTGTAGATAGTGCTTTTGGGAGAAGACGGGCATGATGATGATATGTTTGACGGAGTCAACTCTGATGTGACTTTTTGAATATGAACCGTGTACTTTTGAAAACAGAATGTATTTACGTCTCTTCCTGTTAATATGTAAATTGTTTTAATGACACGTGACATCGGTTTGTACAAATGTCGATATCGTATTTAATTAATATTATGCTTCCGCCACGTATTTATTATAAAAAAAATAGCGGTGTCACAAGTTGGTATCAGAGCACTTGTGACACCGCTATTTTTTTTTTATAATAAATACGTGGCGGAAGCATAATATTAATTAAATACGATATCGACATTTGTACAAACTGATGTCACGTGTCATTAAAACAATTTACATATTAACAGGAAGAGACTTAAATACATTCTGTTTTCAAAAGTACACGGTTCATATTCAAAAAGACACATCAGAGTTGACTCCATCAAACATATCATCATCATGCCCGTCTTCTCCCAAAAGCACTATCTACAAAAGCTAACAACCTGCAGGGAGGAGATGGAGGGGAATTAGCACGAAGCTAAGTGAGTACGACTAACTACAGGCCATAGCATACAGAAGTGTTATACTAATCATGTCACAATAGTCTAACACACAAACATCACCCAAGTGCCGTCTACAGAGACTCTGGCGGCTCGGCCAAACCATTAACCACCAGCTGATCGGACTGGGGCTTACCAGAAGTTCCTCCACCACCGTATGTATATACATAATCCACACGCGACGGACGCGTCATTCACATATATATACACCACGATTGTCTAGGCCACCACATGAGGAACCCAACCCGCAGGTTGATCTCTCCTACCGAGGCCACCACACAATAGGGACGCACTGGACTCCAGCAGACAAGCATCAACCAACATGCAGTCATCACAATGTACTAACTATCCACAACAATAAGTATATCTAACAGGCATGGCAGTCATAATATAACATGCTACTATATACTATATTCTCCAGTTAGTCCCACTCACCGATTACCAGCAAACGAGAAGGTGTTCAGTTATCTAATCACTGAACCTTCTCTTTCTCCTTTTCTCAACTAGGCCCGATTGAGGATGTTACAAATCTAACCCCCCTTAAGAAGATTCCGTCCTCGGAATCTGGTCAAGGTCAAACAAATGGGGATAGCGCGCCCTCATTAACTCCTCAGTTTCCCACATCAAGTTAGAACCTAAACTGTTCCGCCATTCCACTAACACCATAGGAATCTGTTTCTTTCTTAGCTTTGTGACTTTCTTGTCCACTATTCTAACCGGCTCTTCTACTAACTTCTTAGTTAAATCAACTTTCAAATCCTTCAATGGAAGAATCTGACTTTCATCGTCTACTTTGCACTTTCTCAGATAGCACACGTTGAACGTGTTGTGAATTCCTGCTAACTCTGATGGAAGATCTAAAATAACAGTTTGATCATTCAAAATTTCATTGATCGGAAATGGTCCAATAAATCTCGGCGCTAGTTTACCACGTTTACCAAATCTGATCACCCCTTTCCAAGGTGAAACTTTCAAATATACACGATCACCTACATTAAATATCACCGGACGTCTGCGCGGATCAGCATACATCTTTTGCCGGTGATAATGCTAAAAACGAACATATATTTCATAGCATTATTCCTCAAGAAAGACAAGCTTTTAGTTGCAATTGTTCTATTTAAAAGTGATATTCGTTTAAATAATAAAAGGTGAAGACAAAAGACAGATTCGACGAATTGAAGACGCAAACGACCAAAAAGCTCAAAAGTACAAAAGACAATCAAAGAGGTTCCAATTATTGATAAGAAACGTCTCGAAATTATAAGAGTACAAGATTCAAAACGCAAAGTACAAGATATTAAATTGTACGCAAGGACGTTCGAAAATCCGGAACCGGGACCAGAGTGAACTCTCAACGCTCGACGCAACGGACTAAAAATTACAAGTCAACTATGCACATAAATATAATATAATATTTAAATAATTCTTATAATTATTTATATATTATATAAATAAAAAAATCCGTCGGCAAGAAAGACTCCAAAGTTTGTGAGCTGTAATTTCAAACTCAACGAATCGCGGAGTTTGAAGGCAAAAGTTGCCGCGAGTCGCGGAGTAACCCTGAACTCAATTCCCTATAAAGCCAACCGAATTCTGATCATTTTCATCATCCTTTTTCTTCTTCTCTCATAAAACGTATTATATATATATATATATTATAATTTTAATTTTAATTTTAATTATAATTCTAATAATAAGGGTATGTTAGCGAATGTTGTAAGGGTGTAAGTCAAAATTCTGTCTGTGTAACGCTACGCTATTTTTAATCATTGTAAGTTATGTTCAACATTTTTAATTTAATGTCTCGTAGCTAAGTTATTATTATGCTTATTTAAAACGAAGTAATCATGATGTTGGGCTAATTACTAAAATTGAGTAATTGGGCTTTGTACCATAATTGGGGTTTGGACAAAAGAACGACACTTGTGGAAATTAGACTATGGGCTATTAATGGGTTTTATATTTGTTTAACTAAATGATAGTTTGTTAATGTTAATATAAAGATTTACAATTGGGCGTCCCTATAAATTACCATATACACTCAATCGGACACGATGGGCGGGGTATTTATATGTACGAATAATCGTTCATTTAACCGGACACGAGAATGGATTAATAGCCACTAGAATAATTAAAACAGGGGTGAAATTATGTAAAAGGACACTTGGCATAATTGATAACAAAATATTAAAACCTTGGGTTACACTCAGTCGACATCCTGTTGTAATTATTAAACAAAGTATTAAAATCTTGTTATAGTTTAAGTCCCCAATTAGTTGGAATATTTAACTTCGGGTATAAGGATAATTTGACGAGGATACTCGCACTTTATATTTATGACTGATGGACTGTTATGGACAAAAACCAGACGGACATATTAAATAATCCAGGATAAAGGACAATTAACCCTTGGGCATAAAACTAAAATCAACACGTCAAACATCATGATTACGGAAGTTTAAATAAGCATAATTCTTTTATTTCATATTTAATTTCCTTTATTTTATATTTAATTGCACTTCTAAGTATAGCACTTTTATTTATTGTTATTATATTTAATTGCACTTTTAATTATCGTACTTTTTAATTATCGCAAGTTTATTTTATCGCACTTTTATTATTCGCAATTTCATTATCGTTATTTACTTTACGCTTTAAATTAAGTCTTGTATTTATTATTTTACATTTGGTTTTAACTGCGACTAAAGTTTTAAAATCGACAAACCGGTCATTAAATGGTAAAAACCCCCCTTTATAAGAATAATATTACTTATATATATATTTGTATTTTTATAAAAGTAAACTAATATAGCGTTAAGCTTTGTTTAAAGATTTTCCCTGTGGAACGAACCGGACTTACTAAAAACTACACTACTGTACGATTAGGTACACTGCCTATAAGTGTTGTAGCAAGGTCTAAGTATATCCATTCTATAAATAAATAAATATCTTGTGTAAAATTGTATCGTATTTAATAGTATTTTCTTGTAAAATTTAATAGTATTTCGTATACCCCGCTGCACACATCAAGTTATTTTTGGCGCCGCTGCTGGGGAACAATCTAGCTTAAAAGCCGGAAGCAACGCTAATATAAAAAAAAATAAAAATTTTGTTTACCTTTATTAAAATTCGTTTTTATAAAAATACGTTTTAAATATTCGAAAATATAAAAAGAAAAACAAAAATATAAGTATTTTTAAGATTTTGTTAAATATTTAAGTTTTATAAAGTTTCTATATTTTTATATAAGTTTTATTTAAGTATTTTGTTTTTATTTAAAACATATAAAAAAAAATATATATATATAAATCTAGTTTTAAGATTTTTATTTATAAAATTATAAAGTAGTTCTATTTTTATTCTAATTTTTAAAATATAAGTTTTTATTATATAAATATTTTAGATTTGAAAACAGAAAATATAAAACAGAAAAAAAAAACGTCAAATAAAAAAAAAACTGTACCAGAGTTGAATTTTGGAACCCCGCGACTCGCGGGGTTTGCTGCTTGGAATACCGCAACTCGCGGAGACACTCTGACACCGACAGAACCCTAATTTAGCATTTATTACGGGTAATTATTAATTATTATTATTATTAACCCTAATTAATTATTATTATTATAATTAGTTTTACTTTTTATTTAATTTATATAATTAGTTAAATTAGTTTAATTAAATTGTAAAATTAATAGTTTTAATAAATAAATAATATAAAAATAATATTTTTATAAAAATTGTACTTTTTACAACTTTTTGTATATTTTTATATTTTGTCCCTTTTCAATCGTTTTAACGTAATATTTGTATTTTTAGCTCATATTTAGTTTTAAACTTAGTTTTTGCCATAGTTATTTTTACTTCTAGATTTTTTAGGCTTTGCCGTAGAATTCCTTAAGTGCTTTTTCTTTAGACTAAGATTTAGGTGCTTTAGAATTTTGCGACGCCTTTTTAAGTTTTAGTTTCTTTTTAAGTTATTTCCATTTGGGATTTAGTTTTTCCTGTAAGCTTTAATATTTTTAGACACCTTTTACCTATGTATCAATTATCATTCCAATTAGTAATCTCAATTTGCGATTATAATTTTAAGTTAGTTGTAGTAATAAGGTTAGGTTAGTCAAGTATTTTTAAGTTTTATAAGTTTCTTTTATTTTTCCGTCACCTTTTATTTTTCAACCATTTTTCTTTTTCGACCTTTTTCAACGAACTCTTTTTCTTTCTTATTTCTCGCTATTCTAGTTTTAGGACATAGATTTTTATTCTCCTTCTTATCTAAATTTCTTAAAATTACGAAAATTTATTTTAAGTGGTTAAATTGATAGACATCAAAATTTTCTGGTTTGTAGTAATAGTTGGATTTGTACATGGACCGGGTTATTGGAGCCAAACAGTCCTCAATTATATTGAGACCAAACGAATCCTGCCCCTCTGCTGCATCTTTTGACTATTCGAAACGTGGGCAAAATCAGAAAAGTCTATTGATTGGATAACTTATTATAATTTTTCTTTCCTTTTAAAAATTAATAGGATAGGATATTCAGTGAATGCACCGAGCAAGACGTTCACCACCTTTTGTACGTTCACCACCTGTAACTAGATCAAGACATTTAGCAAATATTACTGCCGTTGATTTTTCTTTAGAATCGTCATCCAGTCGACCAAGTACTCCAGTTCAAATTTCCGATAATCCATTTTTTGAACCCGACCTCACAATTGAGAATCCGGAGAAAATTCAGGAACGATTCATAGATCCTGAACCACTAAATTTTCCTCCGGAACCACCAATCATTCAAACAGAGATTGTTGAGGAACGAACCATTAAATCAGAATCCTCTAGTGATTCCGATTCAACAAATTCAATTATGGAGAATCTGGAACCTTTAAGTATGGAAGACCGAATGAGAGCTAAACGCACTGGCCAAGGTCGCGCAATTACTCATCCAGACATTAATGCGCCAGATTATGAAATCAAAGGACAAATTCTACACATGGTGACTAATCAATGCCAATTTAGTGGTGCGCCAAAGGAAGATCCAAATGAACATCTACGTACCTTTAATAGGATCTGCACACTATTTAAAATAAGAGAAGTGGAGGATGAACAGATATATCTCATGTTATTTCCTTGGACTTTAAAGGGAGAAGCCAAAGATTGGTTGGAATCGTTACCTGAAGGGGCGATTGATACATGGGACGTATTAGTTGAAAAATTTCTTAAACAATTCTTTCCGGCATCTAAAGCCGTAAGACTTCAAGCAGAAATTGTTACGTTTACACAGAAGCCAAATGAAACTCTATATGAGGCGTGGACTAGATTTGGAAAGTTGTTAAGAGGATGTCCGCAACATGGTTTAGACACCTGTCAAATAGTACAAATATTCTACCAAGGATGCGACATCACTACAAGGAAAGACATAGATATAGCAGCTGGTGGTTCTATTATGAAGAAAACCGAAACTGATGCTTACAAAATTATTGATAACACTGCTTCCCACTCACATGAGTGGCACCAAGAAAAAGATATCGTTAGATCATCTAAAGCAGCTAGAGCCGATTCTAGCTATGACTTAGATTCCATTTCCGCAAAGATAGATGCTGTCGAGAGACGAATGGAAAAGATGACTAAAGATATCCACTCAATACGAATTAGTTGTGAGCAGTGTGGAGGACCACATTTGACAAAAGATTGTCTCAGTATTGAATTAACAATGGAACAAAGAGAGAATATTTCATACATAAACCAAAGGCCTGGAAATAATTATCAGAATAATTATCAACCGCCAAGACCGATTTACAATCAAAACCAGAATTATAACCAAAATATTCCATACAACAACCAACAAGGTCCTAGCAATCAACAAGTATCCAATAATACTTACAACCAGCAAAGACCTAATTTTCAAAACAAACCACCACAACAAAACGATGATAAAAAGCCGAATTTAGAGGATATGATGACGAAGCTAGTTGAAACTCAAACGTAATTTTTCACATCTCAGAAACAAACTAATGAACAAAATGCTCAAGCATTTAGAAATCAACAAGCTTCTATTCAAAATCTGGAACAAGAAGTAAGTAACCTAGCAAGGTTAATAGGTGAAAGAAAACCGGGAAGTCTACCTAGTGATACAAATGCTAACCCCCGAAATGAAACAGCTAAAGCCATTATCACAAGAAGTGGTACAACACTTAAACCACCTGAAATACCTGTAACTTCTAATGAAGCTATTCCTACTCCACAAGAACCACAACCTAATCAAGATAAGGAAAAAGAACCGGTAGTTGAAAAGGTTAATGAAGATAACACAATTAAGAATAAACATTATATTAAACCATACCAACCACCACTTCCTTATCCGAGTAAAATGAAGAAAGAGAAACTTGAAGCCGAGCAATCCAAATTCTTGGATATGTTTAAACAGATAAATGTAAATCTTCCTTTCATTGATGTGATTTCAGAAATGCCTAGATATGCTAAATTCTTGAAAGATCTAATCTCAAATAGAAAGAAAATGGAAGAACTCTCGGCTGTTACCATGAATGCTAATTGTTCAGCAGTGCTGTTGAATAAGATACCAGAAAAACTATCTGATCCAGGAAGTTTCACAATTCCATGTTTTCTGGGTAGTCTTAGTTCAATAGAAGCATTAGCAGATTTAGGTGCTAGTATAAATCTAATGCCGTATTCACTATACGCTAAACTAGACCTTGGAGAATTGAAACCAACCAGAATAAGCATACAACTAGCCGATAGATCAATAAAATATCCTAGAGGGATAATGGAGAACATGCTAGTTAAAGTTGGTACTTTAGTATTTCCAGTAGATTTTGTTGTTCTGGACATGGAAGAAGATTCTCAAGTTCCTCTCATATTAGGAAGACCATTCTTAAACACGGCTAAAGCAATGATAGACGTGTTCGGTAAGAAATTGACCCTAAGTATAGAGGATGAGAGTGTTACCTTTTCAGTTGATAGAGAAATGAAACAACCACAATCTGCAGATGATACATGTTATTATATTCAAACTATAGATGCACATGCAGAATTATTAGAAGAATTTTCAGAATTACAAGGAACAGGAGAATGTTCTTTAGGAGAAGGTAATGAACCAATTGATGAAGCTGAAATATTAGCTACACTTATAGCTAATGGATATGAACCAACAACAGAAGAAATTCAAATGCTAAAAGAAGAAGACAGATATCGATACAAATCATCGATAGAAGAACCTCCGAAATTAGAGTTAAAGCCACTTCCAAACTATTTGGAATACGCTTATTTACATGGTGAATCTGAATTACCTGTAATAATATCGTCTTCTCTTACTAAAAATGAGAAATCACAACTCATTTCTGTGTTGAAAGCTCATAAACCAGCCATTGCATGGAAGATTCATGATATTAAAGGAATAAGTCCTTCGTATTGCACACATAAAATCCTTATGGAAGAAGGTCATAAAACGTATGTGCAACGCCAACGAAGACTAAATCCTAATATGCAAGATGTAGTTAAGAAAGAGATTATTAAACTGCTAGATGCAGGTCTAATTTATCCAATCTCTGATAATCCATGGGTAAGCCCAGTCCAATGCGTACCTAAGAAGGGTGGCATGACTGTCATTACAAATGAGAAAAATGAGCTTATTCCTACTAGGACTGTAACAGGATGGCGTGTGTGTATTGATTATAGAAAATTAAATGACGCCCACTTTCCCTTACCTTTCATAGATCAAATGTTGGAAAGATTAGCCGGAAATAGTTACTATTGTTTTCTAGATGGATTTTCCGGATATTTTCAAATTCCAATAGCACCTGAGGACCAAGAGAAAACCACATTCATGTGCCCTTATGGTACTTTTGCTTACAAACGCATGCCATTTGGACTTTGTAACGCCCCTGCAACCTTTCAAAGGTGTATGATGGCGATTTTTCATGACATGATAGAAGAATGCATGGAAGTTTTCATGGATGACTTTTCAGTCTTCGGTGATACATTTGAAACATGTCTAGTTAATCTGAAATGAATGCTTATTATATGCGAACAATCAAATCTAGTACTTAATTAGGAGAAATGCCATTTCATGGTTAAAGAAGGCATCGTTCTTGGTCATAAAATTTCAAAAGAAGGAATTGAAGTGGATAGAGCTAAAGTAGATGTAATTGCTAAACTTCCACATCCCACCAATGTTAGAGGAGTTAGGAGTTTTCTAGGGCATGCCGGTTTTTACCGACGTTTCATAAAAGATTTTTCTAAAATTGCCACTCCTATGAATAAACTCCTAGAAAAGGATGCTCCATTCATCTTTTCAGATGAGTGTATCAAATCTTTTAATATTCTTAAAGAGAAACTCACTAATGCGCCGATCATGATAACACCAAATTGGAATCTACCATTTGAACTAATGTGCGATGCAAGTGATTTTGCAATGGGAGCCGTTTTAGGACAAAGAATTGAAAAACGATTTCAACCTATATATTATGCTAGTAAGACGTTACAAGGAGCACAAACGAACTATACAACTACTGAAAAAGAACTCCTTGCTATTGTCTTTGCTTTTGACAAATTTCGATCATATCTTGTTCTAGCAAAAACGGTGGTCTATACCGACCATTCTGCTCTTAGATACCTATTTTCAAAACAAGATGCTAAACCAAGATTAATCCGTTGGATCTTACTCTTACAAGAGTTTGATATTGAAATCCGAGATAAAAGAGGAGCAGAAAATCTCGCCGCTGATCATCTTTCTCGTCTTGAAAATCCCAAATTAGAAGTTCTAAATGAATCGGCCATACAAGATAACTTTCCTGATGAATATCTATTGAAGATAGATTATAAAGAAATTCCATGGTTTGCAGACTATGCAAACTATTTAGTATGTGAATTCCTTGAAAAAAGATTATCGTACCAAAGACGAAAGAAATTCTTCAGTGATATAAAACACTATTTTTGGGAAGATCCACATCTGTTTAAAAGTTGTCCCGATGGAATAATACGCCGATGTGTATTTGGAGATGAAGCTAGTAAAATATTAAACCATTGTCACACAGGACCAACAGGAGGGCATTATGGGCCTCAACTAACAGCAAGAAAAGTTTATGATGCTGGATTCTATTGGCCTACAATTTACAAAGACGCACACCTTCTTTGCAAATCCTGTGATGCTTGTCAATGGGCCGGAAAGATAAGTCAACGTGATGAAATGCCACAAAATGTCATCCAAGTATGTGAAGTATTTGACATTTGGGGTATTGACTTTATGGGTCCATTTCCAAAATCTCATAATAATCTATATATACTCGTAGCCATTGATTATGTATCTAAATGGGCGGAAGCACAAGCTCTCCCAACTAACGATGCACGAGTTGTAGTCAACTTTTTAAAGCGTCTTTTTGCAAGGTTTGGAACACCGAAAGCTTTAATAAGTGATCGGGGTACTCATTTTTGTAATAATCAACTTGAGAAAGTTCTTAAAAGATATGGAGTAACTCATAAAATCTCCACCGCATATCATCCACAAACAAGTGGACAAGTTGAAAATACCAACCGAGCTTTAAAACGTATTCTAGAGAAAACCGTAGGATCAAATCCGAAGGAATGGTCCATTAAATTGGAGGATGCACTCTGGGCTTTTAGAACAGCCTACAAAACTCCAATTGGAACCACACCTTTTAGACTTGTTTATGGAAAAGCATGTCATCTTCCAGTAGAAATTGAACACAAAGCATTTTGGGCTTTGAAGACATGTAATCTTGATTTACATGAAGCCGGACGTCTACGATTAAGTCAACTAAACGAATTAGAAAAATTAAGACATGAAGCATACGAAAATTCGTTAATCTATAAAGAAAGAACGAAGAAATGGCATGATAAAAGAATCAGAAGTTCAAAAGAATTTAAAGAAGGAGACAGAGTTCTTCTTTTCAATTCACGATTCAAGCTATTTCCTGGAAAATTGAAATCAAGATGGTCTGGACCATTCATAGTCAAAAGAGTTTTTCCATACGGAACGATAGAATTAACAAATTCAAATGGGATTGAATTTAAAGTTAATGGTCACAGAGTTAAACACTACATAGATAGTCCGATGGAAGTCGACAACGAAGTTAATCACAATTTCGACACCACAGCTAACTAAGTGTGGGGAGAATCAAGTCTTTAAAGGATAATATGTATTTCTGTTAGAGTTAGATTGTCTGTTTTCGTGTAGTTCTCGAAAATGGAATCCGAATGGTCTTTCCCTAGCAGACCCTAAAGAACTAGTCTTCTCCCCCCATTCTGAATTTTTATTTTTTTTAGGAAATGAAGACTGCCTGTGAACTAAACCATGGTCTAATGCTACACGCTTTGATCACTAAACGTAATAATGACACACTACCGAGTGAAATAGTATCATTAATCAGAGAAAGATTGGACGGAGTTAGAAAAGAATCCAGATGCGAAGATAATAAGTTACAATTTGGTAAAGGAAAATCAAAATCCGCAGCGAAAAGAAGAGCACGACACCTAGAAAGATGTCACAAATGTGGAAAATGGTCACATGGAGGTAAATGTTCAAATAATCAAACCTATTCAAACACCGAATTTGTTACTTTATGCAGAGACGGACCGTTCATATGTTTAGAAGAAAAGACACTGAATGCTCGAGGTTACGCCTATGTAGCTATGGAAAACCAATTAAACCGACTATCTTATGAATGGGATAGATCATATAACTAAGAAATCTATTTCACAGGTAAGTCTGTACAGTCTTTATTATTATTTTTTTTAACCTTTTGATAATAAACGCTAATTTGTTCGCTATAAAGTATTAAATTGGTATTGAATAAAATTAGGTTTGGCGACCGAAATTATTGATATCATTCAAAAATTTATTACATCACTGCGAAATTTAACATTTATTCTTAAGGTATAAATACCTTTAATCAATCAACCCAAAATATTTCAAAAATTCGTCATGAGTTAAATTAGGTCTTGGAACCGAAATTACTTTACCGAAAAGAGGGGCGCATATTTTTGATAATATTTGATTGATTAAAGTAGGATAAAAAGCCAAAAAGATTTTTAATTTTATTTTTACCATGTTTTTAAAATTAATATATAAATCTTAAATTAATATTGTAAACTTTGTAAAAACAATATATTTAAAATTGTAAATATTTAAAAAATTTATATAAGTTTGGTGTGAATTTATAATATGAATTTTTAAATTAAGTTTGGTGTGAATCTTTAATTTTTAAAAATATGAATTTTTAATTTAATGCATTTTAAATTTTAAGTTTGGTGTGAATTTTTAATATTAATTTTGAATTTTATGTATTTTTATTTTAAGTTTGGTGTGAATTTAAAAACAAAAATTTACTTTATCTCATTAAGTTAAAAATATGATTTTTAAAATTCGTCGTAAGTTGAAGACTAGGTCTTTAAACCGAAATTGCTTTACCCAAGGGAGGGACGCGAACTTTTATTATCATTATTTTTAATCTTATTGAATTAAAGTATGCCAAAAACATTAAAAAAACCCAAAAATCTTAGCTTTTAAAACAATCGCTACAAAAAGACAAATTTTAAAATTTTGTCGAAGGACGGACTAGGACATCGATCCGAAACGACCTCGTCCTAAATAACAAGGGAAACAAAATTTTAAAATTAATTACTTAATTGTTTTAATTAATATAAGATGTTATATAAAAAAAAAAACTCCGCGACTCGCGGAGTTTGAAGGTCCAAACACCGCGACTCGCGGAGGGACCAAAAATCAGGAAAAAAATAAAAACGCATAACTGATCAGTCCCCAACCCACAAACAATGAACAGGATTTGTTTTACCATATGTGTATTCGAGACCCACAAAGCGTTGTAAGTATACCTTATTGTGTGGGTTATTATTTATCAGCTATGGTTAGGGGGATGAGACCGCATAGCATAATAGGAGGTGGTATTTTTATTACTTTGATTGCTGAATATCTCGGTGTGGATATAAGTCGGGGGGGATTATTAGTCGAAGAACCAGAACCCCGCGATACAATAGGTTTAAATGTATACCATGGTGCGAAAGTTTTGAAGAGGCGAAATAACGCCGCAGTACAATACCATGGTAGACATCCACAGGTTGAGAGAAACCAACAGCAAGGTAATGTAGGAGGGGGAAATGAAATGCAAGAAATGCAAAGGTTTATAGCTTCACAGGAGTACAAAAATGCTAGACAGAGAGCATTTGAAGATTGGCAAGTTCATCAAAACCAAATCATAGCTCATTGCCAACATATAGGTAGAAACTATATTCCTACTCCAAAACCCATATTCCCTCCCTGGTCTATAGAGATGCAACCACCGTATCCTACGTATAACCCAGCCGAAGCATTTTATAGCACCTATGGTTATGCGTGGAACCCCTATTGGTATCAGTATCATCCCTAGTCTACTTAGTTTTATTTATTTTGTAATTTGTAATGTTGATACGTTTAATACTTATGTTAATATTGTAATAGTTTTTATAATTTTCTAACTTTTATTCTTAGATTTTAATAATTTTTGAATGTGGGGTAATATACCAAACTTCAAAAATATGTATATTTGTTTGCAGTTTATCTTATGTACACAACAGGGTAAAACAACGCATTTTCAAAGACTGGCATTAAGTTCAGCAAAAGCAACTAATTTTGACGACAAGATGCAAAATATATGTGAAATAACAACAAGACAGAATGAACAAATGATGTGTACCATTTATCATTCAGCAAACAAACACCAATATATTTGGAAACTTTGGTAAAATTTAATCATTTTCACACAAATCACCCTCAATAATTTAAATTGTTACTGATTTCTTGCAAATGAGGGCATTGCAAGATCTTAAGTGTGGGAAGGGGTTAAATTCTTTCGGATTTTAAAAATTTTTATCTTAAACACTGGGTTACCATTAAAAATACTAGTAAAGCAGTAGTTGTATTAGAATCTAGTGCTCTCTGATAATAAAGAACAGCCCTAGTCTTATATACTGACTACCCAATTCTAGTAAAATTTTTCAAAATTTTCAATTAAATGAACTCAAAATCATGTTTATACATATTTATGAACGATAAAACTAGGTTTTAACACCGAAATTATTGTTACCTCAGAAAGGACATAAATTGAGAAACAAACCAAAATGTTAAAATTCATTTAAAATGGAATAGATGACGATAAAAAGGAAAATAAAAACCAAGTGTGGGAAAATTTACCAAGTTATCTTAAACATATATCACATATTTTTATACAAATAACTGAAAATACTTTTGCTTTGGACTAAACTAAAAAGTTTTACCTGATTTACTGTAAGAAAGATGGATCTACACGATGAATCAATTCCATCATTAAAAGGAAGTAAAGTCTTCCGAAAAAGACACGCGCTTCTTGATTTAGGTCAAGAAGTTGTCGTCCAGACCAGCTGTAGGTTGACGAAAAATCTAGAAAAGTCATCACTAAAATCAGCAGGAAATCCACGGACCTCAGCATTAAACAGGGTCGCCAAGTGGTCAGATTTATCCCAACCATGAGAAAGATTTATCTCGTACAATGGGGGGGCACCATGCAAATTAGCTTGATAAGACTAATGAATCAGATCCTCAGAAAGGATAATCTCCTTAAAAGATCAAAAATCAGCTTTTAAGCCTGATATTACTCAATCCTTGAGATTGACCTTAAAGATTGAGAATTACAAACTCATGGAATTCAATGATATCTAAACTCGAGCTTGAACGAGAAAATATTTTGATCAAAATTACAAACCGATTTGTTTTCTGAAAACCCTATTTTCAATGCGTTCATTACCATTGAACGTAAAATCCTAGAAATTCACCTGGAATTCATTAGGTCACCTAAACTAAATCGGGTGTCAACCGTAAGAACGGTGGTTGCATATAGTGGTCAAAGACAGGACCTTGTGCCAGACCGAAAAATCATAAGGGTGAGCTTTACTATTGCTCCTACCAAGGATAGTAATTGCGTTCGACACGTTATAGACCATAATTAAAAGCATGTCAGGGGACATTGCCTTAACAGTTGCTTGTTCAACGCTTTCCTTTACAACCGGACGGTAGTTTACCAAAAGGTAATATACGGGACAAGTAAACTGGACGTGTTGCTTTCCTAATACAAGGTTAGCAAGTGGGTGACACAAAACCGCAAGTTTTGAGCTAAAATTTTCAAATCTGAAACCCACCAAACCCACAAAAATATTTTGCAAACACCGGTGAAGGGTTATTCCGGAAAACTTATCTAGGGTAAAAACTAGATTTAATTTTCAAAAGATCAAATGTTTTCATAAAGATCCAATTTCCTTAATGGATCTAAATTTTTATAGTCATGTGGGACTGTAAACCATATCGTTACTACCATTGTTTATACCGCCGTATAGAAATCACTGATGTACAAAGTGTGAAGAATAAAGAAGTGATTCTAGTATTTCAAGATGATATTGCTTGAGGACAAGCAACGCTCAAGTGTGGGAATATTTGATAATGCTAAAAACGAACATATATTTCATAGCATTATTCCTCAAGAAAGACAAGCTTTTAGTTGCAATTGTTCTATTTAAAAGTGATATTCGTTTAAATAATAAAAGGTGAAGACAAAAGATAGATTCGACGAATTGAAGACGCAAACGACCAAAAAGCTCAAAAGTACAAAAGACAATCAAAGAGGTTCCAATTATTGATAAGAAACGTCTCGAAATTACAAGAGTACAAGATTCAAAACGCAAAGTACAAGATATTAAATTGTACGCAAGGACGTTCGAAAATCTGGAACCGGGACCAGAGTCAACTCTCAACGCTCGACGCAACGGACTAAAAATTACAAGTCAACTATGCACATAAATATAATATAATATTTAAATAATTCTTATAATTATTTATATATTATATAAATAAAAAAATCCGTCGGCAAGAAAGACTCCAAAGTTTGTGAGCTGTAATTTCAAACTCCGCGACTCGCGGAGTTTGAAGGTAAAAGTTGCCGCGAGTCGCGAAGTAACCCTGAACTCAATTCCCTATAAAGCCAACCGAATTCTGATCATTTTCATCATCCTTTTTCTTCTTCTCTCATAAAACGTATTATATATATATATTATAATTTTAATTTTAATTTTAATTATAATTCTAATAATAAGGGTATGTTAGCGACTGTTGTAAGGGTGTAAGTCGAAATTCTGTCCGTGTAACGCTACGCTATTTTTAATCATTGTAAGTTATGTTCAACCTTTTAATTTAATGTCTCGTAGCTAAGTTATTATTATGCTTATTTAAAACGAAGTAATCATGATGTTGGGCTAATTACTAAAATTGGGTAATTGGGCTTTGTACCATAATTGGGGTTTGGACAAAAGAACGACACTTGTGGAAATTAGACTATGGGCTATTAATGGACTTTATATTTGTTTAACTAAATGATAGTTTGTTAATGTTAATATAAAGATTTACAATTGGGCGTCCCTATAAATTACCATATACACTCAATCGGACACGATGGGCGGGGTATTTATATGTACGAATAATCGTTCATTTAACCGGACATGGGAATGGATTAATAGCCACTAGAATAATTAAAACAAGGGTGAAATTATGTAAAAGGACACTTGGCATAATTGATAATAAAATATTAAAACTTTGGGTTACACTCAGTCGACATCCTGGTGTAATTATTAAACAAAGTATTAAAATCTTGTTATAGTTTAAGTCCCCAATTAGTTGGAATATTTAACTTCGGGTATAAGGATAATTTGACGAGGATACTCGCACTTTATATTTATGACTGATGGACTGTTATGGACAAAAACCAGACGGACATATTAAATAATCCAGGACAAAGGACAATTAACCCATGGGCATAAAACTAAAATCAACACGTCAAACATCATGATTACGGAAGTTTAAATAAGCATAATTCTTTTATTTCATATTTAATTTCCTTTATTTTATATTTAATTGCACTTCTAAGTATAGCACTTTTATTTATTGTTATTATATTTAATTGCACTTTTAATTATCGTACTTTTTAATTATCGCAAGTTTATTTTATCGCACTTTTATTATTCGCAATTTCATTATCGTTATTTACTTTACGCTTTAAATTAAGCCTTGTATTTATTATTTTACATTTGGTTTTAACTGCGACTAAAGTTTTAAAATCGACAAACCGGTCATTAAACGGTAAAAACCCCCCTTTATAATAATAATATTACTTATATATATTTGTATTTTTATAAAAGTAAACTAATATAGCGTTAAGCTTTGTTTAAAGATTTTCCCTGTGGAACGAACCGGACTTACTAAAAACTACACTACTGTACGATTAGGTACACTGCCTATAAGTGTTGTAGCAAGGTTTAAGTATATCCGTTCTATAAATAAATAAATATCTTGTGTAAAATTGTATCGTATTTAATAGTATTTTCTTGTAAAATTTAATAGTATTTTGTATACCCCGATGCACACATCAGCCGGTCTCTGGCTGCTTTTAACTTCTCTCATGCAATTTCAACCTTTTCTGCAGTTAACTGAACAATTTCAGGACCTGCAAATTGTTTCTCACCTGCTTCTAACCAACACGTAGGAGTTCTGCACTTGCGACCATACAACATTTCATATGGCGGCATTCCGATACTCGAATGATACGAATTATTGTAAGCAAACTCTATCAATGGAAGATGTGAATCCCAAGAACCACCATATTCTAAGACACACGCTCTCAACATGTCTTCTAACGTTTGAATCGTCCGTTCACTCTGACCGTCTGTCTGTGGATGATATGCTGTACTTAGATTCACACGTGTACCCAAATTCTGTTGTAAACTGTTCCAGAAGTTCGATACAAACCTAGTATCTCTATCGGAAACTATTGACAACGGTATACCATGTCGACTAACGATCTCTTTCAAGTACAATTCTGCCAAATCACTTAACGAAGCTGTTTCACGAGTAGCTAAAAAGTGAGCACTCTTTGTTAAACGATCCACAATCACCCAGATCTTGTCGTGTCCTTTCTGGGTTCGGGGTAACTTGGTTACAAAATCCATCGTTATATGATCCCATTTCCACTGAGGAATTTCTAACTATTTTAGAGATCCATACGGTTTCTGATGTTATGCCTTAACTTGCGTACAAATATGACATTTTTCGACAAAATTTGCAACATCTGTCTTCATTGTAGGCCACCAATACAATGTTTTCAAGTCTCTATACATCTTTGTACTACCTGGATGCACTGATAATCTCAATTTATGCGCTTCAGTAAGGATTAAATCCCTCAAATCTCCAAGCATAGGCACCCAAATTCGATCTTTATAGGTCTTTAATCCTCTAGAATCATTGCATAGGTCAAATTTTCTTTTAGTCATTTGTTCAGTCTTTAGGTTTTTGTCATTCAAAGCTACTAACTGAACGGTTTTCAATCGATCAATCAAGTCTGAAACTATTTCGATTCTCATAAATCTAACATTTTCGATGGTTTTCTTGCGACTCAGAGCATCTGCGACCACATTTTCTTTACCCGGATGGTACTTAATCTCACAATCGTAGTCTTTAATCAATTCTAAACATCGACGTTGACGCATATTTAATTCTTTCTGCGAAAAGATATATTGAAGACTCTTATGATCTGTAGAGATTTCAAAATGTGTACCATACAAATAATGTCTCCAAAGCTTCAAAGCAAACACGACTGCAGTTAACTCTAAATTGTGAGTAGGGTAGTTTCGTTCATGATTCTTCAATTATCGTGAAGCATATGCTATGACTTTATTTCTTTGCATCAGAACACAACCTAAACCTGCGTGTGACGCATCGCAGTAAACCACAAAATCTTCTATTCCCTCTGGTAAAGCTAAAACTGGCGATTGACATAACAACTGTTTGAGAGTCTGAAAAGCTTTTTCTTGTTCGTCAGTCCATCGAAAGGCTACATCTTTTCTAGTTAACTTATTCAACGGACCTGCTATTTTGGAAAAGTCTTTGATAAACCGGCGGTAATAACCTGCTAAACCCAAAAAACTTTTAATTTGTGTCGGCATTTTTGGCGAGTTCCAATTCATTACAGCTTCTATCTTAGACTGATCTACTTTGATACCCTGTTCACAAATCACATGACCCAGAAACTGTACCTCCCGCAGCCAAAATTCACATTTGGAAAACTTAGCGTACAACTGTTCCTGTTTCAGAAGTTCTAATACCAATCTCAAATGTGTAGCATGATCTTTCTCGGTTTTCGAATATATCAAGATATCATCTATGAAGACAATCACAAACTTATCAAGATACTGACGACACACCCTGTTCATTAAATCCATAAACACTGCTGGCGCGTTTGTCAACCCAAATGGCATAACTAAAAATTCATAATGACCATATCTAGTTCTGAACGCTGTTTTCGGTATATCACTCTCTGTAACACGTACCTGATGATACCCTGAACGTAAATCAATCTTTGAAAAGTAGGAAGCACCCTGTAACTGATCAAATAAGTCATCTATTCTTGGTAACGGATACTTATTCTTGATTGTTCTCTTATTTAAGTCGCGGTAATCTATACACATACGAAGCGACCCATCTTTCTTTTTCACAAATAAAATAGGAGCACCCCACGGTGAAGAACTTGGTCGGATAAACCCCTTATCTAACAGTTCCTGAATCTGAGACATCATTTCTCTGATTTCTGACGGAGCTAATCTGTAAGGAGCTTTTGCAACTGGCGTAGCACCTGGAACCAAATCAATTTTATACTCTACTTCACGTACTGGAGGTAACCCTGGTAAATCATCTGGAAATACTTCTGGAAATTCTAAAACAACGGGAATATCGGTCACCTGCTTCTTCTCTTTCTTAACATCAATCACGTAGACTAAGAATGAATCACACCCTTTTGTTATTGCCTTCCGAGCTTTCATTAGGGAAACCATAGGAAAGTTAAATCCACTGCGCTCTCCCCTAGCTATCACTCGGGATCCGTCGGCCAAACGAAAAGAAATCATCTTCTTATCACACTTAATATTAGCCCTATTAGCTCTTAACCAATTCATGCCTATGACTACATCAAAGCTAGGTATAGGCATCAACAAACAGGTTAAAGGAAAGGAATGGCCATCAATTTCGATGGTAATTCCAGACACAGATGATGTGCATGGAACCATTTTACCATCAGCTACTTCTATTCCCAAAGGCGCATCTAACCTCCTAACAGGCAAATTCAACTTATCACAAAAGCTTAAGGACATAAAAGAACGATTCGCTCCAGAATCAAATAACACACGAGCTGGCAAGGAATTAACCAAGAACATACCGATAATGACGTCATCGGTAGCGGTTGCAGCGTCTACCGTCATCTGAAACGCCCTTGCCTCTGCTGTTGGAGGATTCTTTCTCTTCTGCCCGGCAGTAGAAGCAGAAGATCCCCCGAAAGTAACTGACCTCGCCCCTGACCCTGCCCCAGAACCGGATCTTGACGCAGATGGAAAATTTGCTGATCTATGCCCCTCTTGATGGCAACTCCAACAAACATTAGACTTAAAAGAACAAGCTGTTGATTCATGACCTAACACTCCACATTTCAAACACCTTCTGGTCATTGGAGAACACGGACCGACATGGGTCGACTTGCAAACATTACACCACCCAGACTGACTAGAACCCGATCCACTCATACCAGACTTACTATTCTGTTTAAACCCACCTGACTTCTTACCACGAAATCCTGATTGCTTACTTGATTGTTGAACAGACTGACCACCTGTTTGACCTTCTGATTTACCTCCAAAAGATCCACTTCTCGAACTTTCTCTTTTTGCTGCCATTATATCACCTTCTGTAACTTTAGCCAACTCATGAGCCTGCGCCAAGGTTATTGCAAATCTCGCAACGGTTCTGTACTCCGGCTTAATCACCCGCATAAAATGCTGAATCTTATCTTTCTCAGTTGGTACCCACTGTTGAACGAACCTTAGCTTAGATGTGAAATCTCTGTCATCTTCATACTCAGAAACTCAGTTTTCAATCTTTCCATCTCATACTCAGAACAATATTGCTCACGAACCTTAGCAGCAAATTGTTCCCAGGTAATCTGGCTGATCTGTTCTTTGGGTAAATATGCAGTGATAGAGTCCCACCATTCCATTGCTTCACCTTTGAGAAGCCTACTAGCAAATAACACTATGGATTCTGGCTCACAAAAACATGCTTCTAACGCCCTCTCCACTTCTCTTAGCCAATTGAGGGTCATCGTAGGGTTTGTGTGTCTGCTGTACTCAGGAGGTTTGCAGTCCATAAACTGTTTATAGGTACACTTCCTTCTTGTCTCAGGGACTTGAAATGGGTACATCATTTGATTAGGAAAAGTCTGGTTAAATGGAAATGGCATTTGATAGTTTTGATAGGTATTTTGTGGAAACTGCGATTGAGAACTGCCACCGGCTTGATTATAAAGGTTTGAAGGAAAAGTTGTGTTTAACGCAGTGGTATTAGGGTTCCATTGCGCCCGTTCCTGTTCTAATTCCTTAATTTTCTCCTGAGCTTCTAGTAACCGACTTTGAAGTTCTATTACTTCTTGAGAAGTTTCTTCTTCTGAAGACACATGTCCATCTTCGTCAGGGGCTCTGAATGTACCAGTTCCAGGGGCAGCAGGGCCAGTAGCATTAGCTTCGTTATCTGTCATTGCTGCACTACCACAAAACTCACACCAAAGCTTAGTATAAATTCTGTTAGTACTAACAACTAACATATATCCTGTCCTAATACTCACTTAACGCATCTCCAGCATGTTATATTTGACATGACTCTTCTAAGTTTGGGAACATGACATGTAGATCACAATGCACATGCTGCCAAACTCAGCTCTGATACCAACTTGTGACACCGCTATTTTTTTTATAATAAATACGTGGCGGAAGCATAATATTAATTAAATACGATATCGACATTTGTACAAACCGATGTCACGTGTCATTAAAACAATTTACATATTAACAGGAAGAGACGTAAATACATTCTGTTTTCAAAAGTACACGGTTCATATTCAAAAAGACACATCAGAGTTGACTCCGTCAAACATATCATCATCATGCCCGTCTTATCCCAAAAGCACTATCTACAAAAGCTAACAACCTGCAGAGAGGAGATGGAGGGGAATTAGCACGAAGCTAAGTGAGTACGACTAACTACAGGCCATAGCATACAGAAGTGTTATACTAATCATGTCACAATAGTCTAACACACAAACATCACCCAAGTGCCATCTACAGAGACTCTGGCGGCTCGGCCAAACCATTAACCACCAGCTGATCGGACTGGGGCTTACCAGAAGTTCCTCCACCACCGTATGTATATACATAATCCACACGCGACGGACGCGTCATTCACATATATATATATACCACGATTGTCTAGGCCACCACATGAGGAACCCAACCCGCAGGTTGATCTCTCCTACCGAGGCCACCACACAATAGGGACGCACTGGGCTCCAGCAGATAAGCATCAACCAACATGCAGTCATCACAATGTACTAACTATCCACAACAATAAGTATATCTAACAAGCATGGCAGTCATAATATAACATGCTACTATATACTATATTCTCCAGTTAGTCCCACTCACCGATTACCAGCAAACGAGAAGGTGTTCAGTTATCTAATCACTGAACCTTCTCTTTCTCCTTTTCTCAACTAGGCCCGATTGAGGATGTTACAAGTCTTTTCAGGATATTCTGGTAATTTGACAAATCAAGATCATGCCATTATAATTTCTTTCTTGGAACATTAATCATGTTCATTCCGAAATTCATATCTACGAATTCTGGACCATATTTCGCTTGACTTAAAGTCGGGAAGAGAAAACAAAAGCATGAAGCTTCAAAATATCAATGGGAGTATAAATCACAGTAAATTGGAGAGAGTATTAACTGTGGATGTCAATGATTATAGAAAGACAGAAGCAGAGGCATCGTAATATAAGGGAAGATATAAAACCCAACAACAACCCAGAAGTTACAAACTGTATATATCGATGCATATAGTAATATAAAGGCACGGGAGAACTAAAAACACTATAAAACCAAGGGTATAGTAAAAGTAAATAGATTCTTCCGGCGGTAGATGAAAAAGAAGAATGACAGATATGAAAGTGAGGAGTATATCAAGAATTAGAACTGGATGGAGCATATCGATGAATGCTTTAAAGTATAAATTGGGAAAGAAAGAATAGAAGGTGTGAGTTGTAAGGAAAAAAAGGGGGTGAATTTATTGAAAAATATTCGACAGAGCAATCAAAACAGATGATCGTATTTAAATCGGATCCTAATTTCCTTGATTTTCGAAGAATCAAATCTTATTACGAAGATTTTCTACAAATCCCTTGAACTCTAGAAAATCAATCCTATCTACATCAAAAGATATGACGAATCTACACTTATTCATTTCACTCTTTTGTGATAACTTCACTCGTACGCTTCACTTAAGCAATTTGTTTTATCCATATTACTCGCTGATGATAAAATTCTAATTTTCAGCTCGTATGCGTCATGAAAACATACTTATTGTTAGCAATGACCATCCCAATCAAATTTCGGGACGAAATTTCTTTAACGGGTAGGTACTGTGACAACCCGGAAATTTCCGAACAAATTTAAACTTAATCTTTTTATGTTTCCGACACGATAAGCAAAGGCTGTAATGTTGAAATCTCAAAAACTTTGAACTATGTTCATGTATTCATTTACCTTTCGACTGCTCTCGACGATTCACGAACAATTATGTGTAAATAGATATGTATGAACATATATATATGTGTGATTATTAAATTGAGAAATATTAATGAAACATTAAATGGTTTGATTAATATGAAAATAAGTTACGAAATCTATTATATGACTTGAGAACATTAACAAGGTATTAGATGAATAATACTTTACATGAACGTAATTATTTCAAGATATTTTTCAACGGAATTTAAAAGATAATATCAAATGATTGATTTATCAGATACATTGTATGATTACGAGTCTCTGTTGAAAGGTCCACTTTGATTTAGGAAACCTTTCCTTTTTAACGGTATTCGGAATGATTGGTAAAGTGATTTACAAGTAAGAACAAAAGTGTCAATTAACGGTAACTGGACAAAAGTTAGTAGAGATTCCTGCTTAATTTTCAATGCATGCTTTACAATAACTTTCTCGTGACTCTTGATAAGTTAATTATTTAACTTTCATAAAATTTATAGTAAGAACATGAAATGTAAATGGATGTCGACAAAATAAGAAAATGGATATGTTGATTTAAAACGATTTCATACGTTTAATTGTCCATTGGACTTAATCCTACGATTCACGAATAAACTGTAAGTAAAAACTGGAAACCATTATGACTTATATATTATATGATTTTACTTTATGAAATGAAAATGTTTTATGACATAACAATTTCTATTATTTAAACCTTTGAATAAAATGATTTTTAATATAAGTAGTTTTGGAAAAACTAAACTTTATAGTATTATTTGATTTAGTTTCAAACGTACGAAAACATTTTTTTTGATATAATAGAATTTGATTATAAAATGTTTTTATGGATTTTCAATGATATGAAAATAAAAATAAAGATAAAATAAAGATTTCTAAAGAGCACCAAAAGACTATAATATTTCATCTCAAGATTTCAAGTTAAAATGATGGAAATCACTAAACCTGCGCACTTGTATGAGAAAAATCATAACTAAATCATACTGACTCTAAAAAGGGTGATTCCGGTGTCCAAACGACCGTAACTCAAAAATCTACAACTTTTGTGAAGACACTATATGCGGATCACATACCCATCTACGCGAAACGCGTAATGTTTCAAAACATTACGCAGAATTTGTAAACTTTACGCGAAACGCGTAATGTTTAAATAATTGAGGCGGCTTTACTATTTTTCACTGTTTTTCACTATTTTAACACGTTTTATATATATTATATTATTATATTATATTATTATATTATATTATTATATTATTTAAATTATTATCAATCATCGGTTAGGTGAGAAAAATGTCTATAAGTTCGTCCGATTTCGTTCCAGTTAATCACTTCCTCTTCTATCTATCTCTGATCTCTCTATATATATAAATAAAAATAATAATTATTATTATTAATATTAATGAGATTAATATTATTATTATTAATCATTGTTGTTAGTAGTAGTATTATTATTTATACATAAAATACTACGACGGAGTGCTGTTCGGGTAATTTCAAAACGGGTTTTCAAACGGGTTAGAGCTAAGGAAATTATGGGTTATAGCTAAGGAGGTTATGGGTATTGCTCGGGGGTTTTGATCATGAGTCAAAGGTCAACCTAGCGTTTATCATCTCCGTTGCGTCTACGTACCTTCCTACAATATTGAATCACAATATTGATACGTGAGCATTCATATCTTATCTTTTATATATTAATAGTGTATCCATGTCTAGTGCTCGAGTATATATGATTATGCATGCTTGTATGTTTAATTTTGTCATTAGATAGTTTATGATGAATCACGAATTTGATACATATGCTACTGATATAAAGTATATGATATGCATGTTTTTGGAAAGCTGGCGAAAAATTATTAACTTTTCATTTAGAAATCGCGTGATTTCGATAAACGGATTAAAAGATACGGTCAACTGAATTATGTTTGACGTTAATTGAAATTGTGTTTGAAACTGTAAATTAATATTTAAACAACATGTCTATGAGATTGATAAATTGGATTTTTAGATATTACTAATCGAGTAAATGAATTTCTATATAAGGCACATCTCGTTTTGTTGAACAATTGTCAAAGTTAATTGTCTTATCATGTTTTAAAGCTTATAAACACTATAATATGATTTTACAAGTGTTGGAAAACTATGTGAAATAATTAAATATTTTCGATTGCCATGATAATTCAAATATAATATAGCTCATAAAATAAATAATATTTTGAGTTTGATAAACTGTAAATTCGTTTAATTATCAAGACTTATACTATGTTAATAAACATGTATAGATTTAAAGATCATATTGGGTCAGGTTGACTTTTGAGATGACCTTTGTTAACTTTTGCATGTCGGTCTCGAGCATTAGGATTGTGATACACTATGACCTGACCTAGCTTGTTAGACATGTATTAACCAACATATGTTCTCTAGGTTGAGATCTATGGTTAATTTGCATTCCGAGTTTCAGTCACAGTTCGGTGAATGACCTTATGTGCTGCTAAGGTGAGTTTCATTTGCTCCCCTTTTTAATTGCTTCTGCAATATATATTTTTGGGCTGAGAATACATGCACTTTATTTTAAACGCAATGGATACAAGTACACACTAAATTCTACACCAAGTTTGAACCAAAAATCCCTTAGCTTTGGTAACTAGTAACTGCTGGTTATAAGAACTGGTGGGCGCGAGTAGTTATATATGGATCCACAGGGCTTGACATCCCCGTCTGTTCCAGGTATAGAAACCCTAGCCTGAACTATAAAACAGACGTATGCTATTTGAGTTTAGTACACGTTGGTTTGCGTGTATTGTACATGTTGGTTGCATGTATGTTAAAATAGGGGTACTTATTATATACGTTAAAGTTTAGTTACCAGGGTGCTCAATCTTGTAGAATAATTTGATAAACGTTTCTGGATGAAACAACTGAAATCTTGTGATCCACCTTTATATATAGATTATGCGCAACATTAAAACTATGAACTCACCAACCTTTGTGTTGACACTTTTAAGCATGTTTATTCTCAGGTTCCTAGAAGTCTTCCGCTGTTTGCTTATATGTGATACAAGCTATGTGCATGGAGTCATACATGCTTTATTCGAGAAAACGTTGCATTCACAAAATCATCACCATGTATCTTATTTAGACTGCATTATCAACGGATGTAGTATTGTAAACTGTTAATTACGGTGATTGTCTATATGTAGAAATCATCAAACGTCAAAAACCTTGGAATTTGATATTCAATTATGGTGTACCTTTTCAAAAGAATGCAATGTTTACAAAACGTATCATGTAGAGGTCAGTACCTCACTGTGAAATCGATGAATGATGTATTTGTCCAAAGGGATTTGGAAGGATCATCACAAAAGTATTTCGATAAAAGAGCCGATGATGCTTTCTGCATATATGATGACACCCACGTGATTTGTATTGTGTCTTCCTAATCTTTATAAATAGCGGGACCCTCCAGTAGAATAGATTGAAATATTGAAATATAGAATGGATTAAAAATTATTTTTACCAATGAATAAGAGATATGATGATGATGATGATGATGATGATGAATTTCGTTGATGCTAGCAGCGGCGGTATGTACGTCGACCAGGAATTTTAGGTATTAGGTTACAGCTCGTGATACCATGTTAAGGTGAATTATTATTGATAAATTGATGTCCCGTACAAGAATGCTAATATCAAATATAAATAGATGATAACTTAAACCTAATGGGCTAACACTATAAACTGGGCCCTTATAGAAATGGGCTTACAAAGCATAAACATAATGGTAATAATAATATCCGCTAACACTTATTTAGTTTATTATCCAACTAATATAATTACAAAAAGTTTTCTTAAAACTAATGGATACCTTTTAAACTTTATAAAATATTAGTCCAATAAATCTCACATACTCAAACCCTAAAAATAAGCCTATGTAATCTTCAAATGTACAAACGCATCATAATGTTATGCTTTCATCTTGCTCCTCATATTCCCATTGCCATGTTCGATCTCCTGTTTTTTCTTCTATCTTTTCCCGACATATTTCAACTCAGCGGAGACGAAGCTAAGAAGCCTCTACGCCATCGGGAAAAGAAATGACACGTAAAATATGACATAAGAGATGAATCGTTGACACTACTCTTAAATTTTAAAAGTAATATAATCGTAGACAGTTTTTTTAAAAAAATAAAAATTAATAATTAATGAATAATATAATATAATTAATAATAATAACAATATAATAAATAATAATAATAATAATAATAACAATAATATAATAATAATAATAATAATAATAATAATAATAATAATAATAATAATAATAATAATAATAATAATAATAATAATAATAATAATAATTGTAGACATGTTATTATCTTAGTGCATTTAATACAACTTACAAAAAAAACAAAATGATGTTAATTAAATCATCGTCGTTAGGTATAAGAATTAAAAATCAAAAGTTCCTTTACATGACTTCATCACTCCCAAATCATCACCCCTCAATCTCTCTCTCAAAACCCAATTTCTCATCCTTTGAAAACCCTAACCCCAACTCCGACGATGGTGCCGGATTTTCTGGTCAATTGCCTAACCCGCCTATGTTTTCTGATCTTCTTAGGTCAGTAGAAGGTGTCAACCTTCCTCATTCTGGTTTGAGTTCCGATGGTACTATTCCGGCTAAGAAGGCTGTGGCAGCAGAGGATTCCTCTCAATTTACGGTGTTCATTGGTAGGTTGGAGAAGGAGGTCACTCGCCATATGATCGAGAGTGCATTTTGCAAGATAGGTACGATCTCTGAAATTAAACACTGGACTGCTAGAAGGTACGCTTTCATCTCCTTCCTGGACCCTTCCAATGCCGTGAAGGCGGTAGAGATGTTGAATGGATCTTGTGTGTTTGGAAGACCCATTTATGTGGGATGGCCTACACGTTCAAGGTCTTATCGTTTTTCAAATAATCTCAAGATTTCTGCAGCCAAAGCTTTCCGATGCAATTTGTCTGTTAATGGGCCTTGTGCGAATGGTATGAATACGAGTTTGAGCATTTTGTTAGTCGATCATGTTCCGTTGGATGAAAAAAAAGTTCAAGATTTTTTGATTAAATCAAAGGCTGAGGTGTTTTCAATTCACAAGATTGGTGTCTTTGGTTGTGTGGTGTTATGCAAGGATGGTAACAGCTTTAATAGGATTTTAGGGAGTGATTTAGCTTTGGTTGGTTTCGTGTTGATCTCGCCTTTTGTTGCTCATGAATATGAATATAGTTGATTTGTATGGGTTGAAATCAGGGGTGTACCTTTTAAGTGTATATCGGAACACAACATTCAGCAGGTGGCGACTTTGTTTGGGGATGTGTTATACGTTGCTAACTCGTCCAAACACATCGGAAATATAGGGTCTCTTTTTGCGTTTGTTAGGTCTAAATACGTAAAACACATACATGAGTTAGTCATGGCTAAGTTGGATGACGATGGGGATTCTTCGATTCAACTTTGGGTTAACGAATTGGGGATGTCGGTTGATGTTCGTTCGATTATCAATGACGGTTTCTCAAGTGAAGTATTGGTGAATGTAAATCTTAGTATCACAGGTGGGTTGAGTTCGAATGTTGATAACTTTGCTGCTCCGAACAGTGACTCGGTGTTGGATGCAACTCCTGTTTGTAATGCTCAAAATGAGGACTCTATCGTGGACGATGACACGAGGGTTGTAGATGCAGTTATGTTGGCTTCGGGTTGTTTCGATGGTATGGAGGAGATGGCTGATTTGAATAAGGGTAACGACATGGCTATTGGGGATGAGAAGGCGATGGAGGGTAAGAAGTCGGAAGGCGTTAAGGGTAAGGAATCGGGTGTTGTTAAGGGTAACATGACTTGTGATGATGGTGGGATTAACAGTAATTCGTATTCTCTTGAGTTTGTTGAACAAAAGCTTAGCGGTTTAAGTGCGGGTCCTTTATCAAAAAAAGACGACTTGCGGAGGTTTTGAATCCGGTTGCGGGTGATAAAACTAATTGTGAACTACTAGATAATTTGGCTAAAGTTGCTACAGGGAATATTGAGGGCCGTAAGTTTTGTATTTGTGCGAATAAACAATGTAAAGGTTTTTGTAGGGGTTGGCACGTTCACTCTCGCAAGTTTCGAGTTAATGGGGGATAGAAGCTTGAGTCGAAGGGCAATTTAAAGATGAAAGGTAAGGTTAAGAAAAAAAGTTCAAAGGGTGGAGGGTTATGTTTGCACGATTCTAGCGATGAAGATGTTAATGGGGATGCTTCTCATGGGAAAACTTTTGATTCTCAAAACATTGAGAATTGTAAGTGGAAGCGCATCGGATCGGGTTCGGGAAAGGTGTTAGATGGTGTGGGTTTTTTTGATCAATTTAGGAATGGTGGCTTGAATGCGGATGGTGTCGGTATTGAATCAACGTTTGCGTTTAAAGCTAGGGCGGATGATGAAGCGAACAACAAAAACCATAATGTTTAAGTTGTAGTGTCTTGGTTCCCTTTTAGTTTGTGGAGATCTTTGTTTTATGTTCTTTGTTTGTTTTTTCGTTTTGTTTCTTCTCGGAGAGGCTCGGGTCTAGTTATAGTTTCTTTTTTGTCTTGTTTAGTTGATGTTTAATGTTGTTGATCCTCGGTCGTGGATGTTGGTTTTGTGCCTTTGTTTGCTTGGCTCTTTTCGAGTTCAAGTTTGTTATAAAAGTTTAAAAGTTTTTGTTTCTTTGCAAAAAAAAAAAAAAAAAAAAAAAAAAAAAAAAAAAAATCAAAAGTTTTGAGTAAAGTTACCAACTCCTAACAAACCCACATTAGACAACTATACAATACAATTTCAATTGACCATCTCTGTCTGACTAATCAACTATAGCCATCATAATTCTTTTCATTGATTATCTTACGTTGTAATACTAATATCTGTCTATAATAATTAACATTGGTAAATTTTTTGTAATAATTACTTTTTTAAAAGTTCGAAATTTTTGATGATTTCGAAAGTTTTTATTGTTTAAGTACTACACAACCTTTATTAGAAATATATAGATAATAGATTTCATATATACTAGTGAAATGACTCGTGGAACCACGGGTTTATTTAAACGAAACAGTTTAATGATATATTTTAAGTATTAAGTGAACGTAAATGCTAAAGTTATTTAGTTTAATGACCTGTGGAATCACATAGTCTGACCAAGAAACTCGTCAGCTGAACATTTCATCAAACACCTAAAATGCATATTAAACAATCATCATCCAATCATAAGAGATAATATTGGTTGTCATTTTATTTTAAAAGTGTAAATTAAAAATATAAATATAAAATTGGTTCCTTCTACCTAACTTTTATACCTTCTCGTATTCAATTCAAAATAATTAATTACAATAATTTAAAATTATTTAATTTTAATAATTAAAATAATTATTAATAAGATTTAATAATAATAACTAATTAATAAGATTTAATTTTATTTCAAAACTATTTAAATTAATGGCATCATCCACAATGCTTAGATTTTTTTCTTTTTCTTTTTTGATTTTTTCTTAACAACGGAATTAGCCTAATAATGACATCATCATTTTAGCAATATAATAGAAACTATACATACTTACAGATTTTATTTTAATTTTTTAAAAAGCAAAGCTTTTAATACAAGTCTTGCTTTTCAAAAAAAATAATAATAAAAGAAATAACATATGTTGATTGACAATTACTCGAAAATTCATTTTCTATCTATTTATTAGAAGGTCAAATAGTAAAATTAAATATAATATAGAGTATTTATCTATATAATTACTCTGAATATATAAATATATATTAATTTTTTTTTATAAAAGTTTAAATTCTTTTCACCAACAATATTATAAATTTAGCCGGTTAAACTTGATTTTTTTTTGTTAGCACAAAAATAACCTGAGACAAATACCATATAAATATTTTTACTTTGAAATATTATAGATTTTACACTGATCATTCAAGTACAAACAAGGTTGCAAAATTCGCTATTAGGGGATTAATCGGTCGGGATTTTGAAATGATTAATCAGAAATTCGGCGATTAATCGGAGATTAATCGGATTGTACTGTATACATTTAAATATTAAATTTTAAAAATTATATGTGTAACTATAGAAAAAACCATAAATATAAAGATAATTTTTAACATAATTGTCTAAAATTGTTCATCAAAACTAAAAAATTCTATTTTAAATTCATGTTAAAATGTTAAACATGTTTGACTTTGACTGACTTTGGTTACCAAATTCGATTTTGATCCATCAATTGACGTTGACTGTTTAATTAAACGTATTTTTGGAAATTGGAACGGATTGCTACTAAAAATGATTAATCAGATATTAATCGACGAATAATCGAGTTTTTTTACAACACTGAGTACAAGTACTCAAATTATAAGGAGGTGGGGGCCCATCTGGAGTACCCTTATATTCCGCTTGCTGTATGTAAGGCCACTTGGTATAATTTGATTCTTTCACAACCATTTTCCCTACTACATCAGCGCCACATAAGCACAAACTCTTTAACATTTGTTTCACATTCCTTTCACTAAACACTCACTATCATACACTCACTTTCAAACTTTAACCAATTTAAAATTATTATTTAAATACAATAAATAAATACCAATAATTAAAAAATAGTTTATTTAATAAAATAAAAAACATTACATTAATAATAATTTTAAACATTACATAATTAAAAAAATAAAAGACAATACATAAAAAAACGTTACATAATAAATAAAAAAATACGAACTTATTAATAAAAAAACGAGCTACTCGAGTGGTGTCGGGTCGTCGTCTTCGTTTTGTTGTTCTTCGGTGTTTGCGTTTTATTCGTCTTCGTCGGTTAACAAGATCGTCTTCATTTTTTGTCGATACTTTTGAAGTATTTTTTGGTCTTCCCTTGGCAAGTCCGGGTTGATGCTTGTATTGAAAATTCGAAATGCACGATTCATTACTTTCATCAAAGCCGATCGCCGTTTTTGTTTTTGAGTTAAAGCAATTTTTTGTTGGGCGACCAACATTTGAGAACGAACTTCTTCGGGCGACCAACACTTTGACGCTTCCGATATTCTTCACGCACCGCTTCAATGACATCTGCGTCATTATGTCTACTTTGCCAAAAAAAAATTAATTGGTCGTAAATACCAATAAAAACTTTGATATCTCTTGACATTTTCGCCCATTTCCCGGTGATTTGATCATTGTTCCTATGTCGATCGGCGACTTGATTATAGTTGTTCACAACCGTATTCCAAAACGAATCGACCGATTGTGAAGTTCCAATTTTCGAATTTTTCGTGGCATCGAGCCAACGTTCGGCCAAAATTTCTTCTTCTTCCTGAGTCCAGTGCATAAGTTGACGTTTCGGCTTTTCGCTTCCTTCAACTAATTTACTTTTTCCCTTTCTTTTAGCTTTTTGTTTTTTGGTCTTGGGTTGTGTTTCGGGGACGCTTTCAAGCGTCGGTTGTGTTAAATGTTGTTGTATGTATGGAAGTTGTTGTTGTTGTTGTGATTGGGAAAAGAATTGTTGTTGGTTAATAGAAAATTGTTGAGGTGAATAATATGTATTCATGTTTTGAAATTGTAATTGTTGTTGAAATGGTAGTGGTGGTGGTTGAACAAATTGTAATTGTTGTTGAAATGGTGATAGTTGTTGGGATGGAACAAAATTTTGTTGTTGAGAAAAACTAGTTTGGCTTGGAGACGAATTGCTAGCTTGGTTCGAAGATGATTGATTTGGTGACGGGATTGGATTGTTTAACATATGGTTGAAGAAATCGTTATTTGGTTAGACATTTTTTTTTTTTAATTGAAAGATTGAGAGTGTATTGTGTTTGAATAAAGATTGAGATTGAGAGTGTAGTGATTGAGTTTGTGTACGTAGTATGTGTATGTATATAGAGTGAAATAAAGTAAAGGAAGAAAAAAAAACTGCATTCTAGCCGTTGGGAAAAAAAAAGTGCATTTTAGCCGTTGGGAATATAAAAAAAAAAAAAAAAAACTGAATTTTAGCCGTTGGAAAAAAACAAAATATTGTAGGGCCCACATGTCAGCCCGTTAGAGCCGTTGCAGGCTTGGCTAACGGACGCTTTCACGGCTTGCTGGTGGTGGTGGTTAATCGTTAACGGGAAGTGGCAGTGGTGGTTAATATGCCATAGCAAGTGGCCTAACCATACATAAACATTACATACATTATCGCTCCGACTAGATTTTGACAAAACTTTTTGACCAAATGATATATGGCTACCAATATTTGATAATGTGGCATTTAAGTATAAGGAAACGAATCCCTTTTGAGCAAAATTAAAAATCAATATTAGTTCGAGTGTTAAAAATCAGGGTTTGGTTTAATGATAATTGATTGATTCTTAAATCGTGTAATCACTTTCTCAATTAAGCATTTCGACCCCATAACCTCGGGTATCACAAAATCTTAATTGGGATAAGACAAGAACAAGATTTGATTCCAGACAAAAAGGTCAATATCCAAGTTATATGAGAGAATGTGTATATTTCAATATGTTCTTATGAAAGCAAATTCCAATTCCCATATATATAAGACATGAAAAGGTGCAGTGAAATGACACAATCTTTCATTGAAAAGATGCAACATTTCAATGTAGAGGTGTAATTTTTCGTTCACACTTTTTTGGAAATTAACTGTAATATAATTTAACCATGTTAATGATGCAATTTCCATAACGTTATCGAGTTATCCTAAACGACCGTGCACTTCACACTCTTCAAACTCGCCATTAAATATAATTCGATAACCATTTGCTCGATAACCATTTGCTTTTCAGTAAACTCCGAGTAACTAAAATGATTGTTCAAAACACTAAAATTATCAACATCAAGTAATTATAACATTACATTTTACGTTACATATTTATCTATTATCCTTTTCCAATATTCTTCTTCTAAAGGTAAGGCCTATGTTATGAAGATTGAACATGAATCTTTAGTAGAAATTTTAAGTCTATCTCGAACACCATGTTATCTCCTCGACACTGTCTCTAATACACTTAATAAATAAACTATCACATATTCTCAGTTAAATAAATAAAGTTTTCTCTATTAATGCTATCAAGTATCAAGTAAGGTTAAATATTTTTTATTGATACATACTCTTTAAAATGTGGTGACCGTGATGTAATCATTAGACTGTCATTTCTTTACAAGTTGATGTCTAAAATACACAGGATCATGCATGCAGGCGGCTCACGTATGTAGTAGTTGGATTATGATGCATAATCAGCTTTTTGACTATATATATTTTTATTAATTTCAAGTTGTGACATATAATAAATCTTATATCATGACCCATTGTGATATCAGACAGAAGATAAGTACTGACTACGATCATAATTAAGGATATGATTATTCTATCTTCGCGGCTCGTTTCCAAGAGACCGTTGAAGAAAGCTTGAATTAGACTATATAAATATCAACTTAGTCTCCCTATCTTTATTCACTTTAAAACTTAAACTTTGATACACAAAAATGACTAGCCATTGTTTGTTCATTTCCGAGAAGAAATTAAATAATTATGAAGCTAAGAAAACAAGATCGAAGGGTACGTGCACGAATAACATGTTTCGTAAGGTTGGAAATTGTTTGTTGGGAGAGAATTATAATGAGATGAAGAAATATAAAGTTAAAGGGAAAGTGGTGTTAATGAAGAAAAACTTGCTGGATTTTAATGACTTGGGTGGCTCGGTTCTGGATCGAGCTCACGAGTTGTTTGGGCGACATATATCGATTCAATTCGTTAGTGCGACTCATGCCGATCCCCAATCCTCAGGTAATTATAAATATAACATACTTGTATTAGCTAGCTTTTGGTGCATGATCAAATTTTAATAAATACCTTTAATTAGTACGTTATTCGATGGATTATATGTTATGCTACTCGGTATGTCTAATGAAAAGATTGATAAAAAAAAAAAAAAACTAATCATATCCTATACTACACTACAACGTTAAAATGTTAGGAGTCTCTAGTATTGGAATTCTACTTTTCCGCTTGTATAACATCCGATCCGATTAATATTCATGTAATCTAATCCGTTTATAACGGACATCGATAATCTAAATAGATGAATATTTGATATGGATATGGATGTTTGTTGGGTCGGATATGAATGGCAAACTTTTTAGGTTATAGACTTATAGGTTCGAGTCCCGTTCTAAACAAAAAATTGGGGGGGGGGGGGGGGGGGGTGTGGGTGTGGGGGTGGGGGTGGGGGTGTGTGTTTCCCGAAAGAAAAAAAAAACATGTTATGTTCAAACTTCACTAACAACATATCTTGAGATAGACAAGAAAAAATGTCAAAATCAGTCACGAGATAACCCGGTTAAACTGCGTACATCTAAGTAAAATACTCTCAATTTTTGGGTAGTCTGAACACGCAAAACCTTATCCATTTACTTTACTTGTTTAACGTACAAGCCATATGTGAAACTAAAACTACATAGGCCAGGAACGGACTATTATAGGGGCATCAGTATCAAGGAATCTCATTAACTTAACTATTATTTGATCAGCAAAGTAATTAAATGCTAATTATGTTCATGGCCTTTCTGGTGTAGAGAAAAAGTTGAGAGGAAAACTTGGAGAACCAGCAATATTGGAAGACTGGATTAGCACCATTACTCCTTTAACCGTGGCAGAATCAACATATGAAGTCACCTTTGATTGGGATGAAGATTTTGGAATACCAGGAGCCTTTTTGGTTCAAAATCTGCACCACGCTGAATTTTACCTCATCAGACTCACTCTTGAAAATATTCCAGGTTATGGCCAACTTCATTTTGTTTGCAACTCATGGGTTTACCCTACCAAAAACTACACTAAAGATCGCATATTCTTCGCTAATAAGGTAAAACTTAATTGATATGTATAATCATCATGACACAGATTATGTTAATTTTATCAAAGATGATTTTTTTTAATGAGTCATGTAACAAAATGTTGTAGGCCTATCTTCCTAGCGAAACACCTAAATTGCTACGTCCGTATAGAGAGGAAGAGATGGCAATCTTGAGAGGAAATGGGACCGGAAAGCTCGAGGAATGGGACAGAGTTTACGACTATGACGTGTATAATGACTTAGGAGATCCAGATGATGAGGAGAAAGTGCGTCCGGTTATTGGAGGGTCGTCTGAGTACCCTTATCCTCGTAGGGGTAGAACAGGCAGACCACCAACTAAATCAGGTTAGTTTCGGTTATTTGCCCACATTTTTTGAGTGACAAATATATTATTGCATTGGATCAAAAAGATCAATTCAATGTAGTTTGGACCTAGAGGCCCATCTACTTGTTATCGAGTTGGGTTTAAATAAATAGTTTGGAATTTTTTTATAAAATACTCTTAAAATTGCTCGATATTTATTTATGATTTATAGTTTTTTGAAGGTAAATGACCACTGAGTACCTTTCAAGTATAATTAGTTTTGAAAAAATAATAATTTTGGATGCCTTTGAGTGTTGATCCCAGATTCACCACTGTCTGGGCTCTGATTTCCTCACAAGAGGTTACACGTTCAAACTGTCCGGGCTCTGATTTCCTCACCACTAAGTACCTTGTTAGGGCCGCGTACATTTGTCTAAAAATTACTTCTCCTCCTCCCCAGCTAACCTGAATAGGCAAAACATTATTTGTTTACAGTTTAACCTAAAAATTATATTGTATAGTTTGATTTATGTTCATGTAAGATGAAGAGTATGATGATAATGTAAAAGCTTTTATTTTCTGATTTTGGCAGATCCTAAAACAGAAAGCAGGCTATCTCTTATTAAGAGTTTAAGTTTGTACGTTCCAAGAGACGAGCGGTTCGGTCACTTGAAAAAATCCGACTTTCTAGCTTATGGACTCGAAGCCATTCTTAAAATCCTTCTCCCTGAAGTTGAGGTTCTAGCTGATGACACATTAGATGAATTTGATTCATTTGAAGATATCTTAAAGCTTTACCATGGAGGAATAAAGCTTCCTCAAGGCCATTTACTTAATAAAATCTCATTACAAGTGTTTAAAGAGCTCGTTCGTTCAGATGGCGAAGGACTTTTCAAATACTCGACGCCACAAGTCATTGAAGGTATCATCACAAGTCATACATCGTGTACACAAAGTAAATGTAAATTGTGATGTTTGGGTTTAATTAAGTTTTAGTTACTAATCCAACTTTTCTTCTTATATGGAAATATAGCCGATTTATCTGCTTGGAGCACAGATGAAGAATTTGCAAGAGAAATGGTGGCTGGAGTTAACCCTGTATCGATAAAACTTCTGACAGTAAGCTTCACATCTTTATAATTTGTATTTAAAAAAATAGCATGTACCAATTAGTTGTTTTGAACCCTACCTGATTCGAAGTGACCCGCTCGTTTTGCACCCTTAAAACAAACACTTATGTCAAAATGTGTTGCTTACATATTTCAGAATTTTCCTCCAACAAGTAATCTGGATGCTGAGGTATATGGTAACCAAAACAGTTCAATAAGATCACATCACATAAAAGAACATCTAGATGGTTTAGAAGTACATGAGGTAACTTTATAAGCTCAAATTCTTATTCTAAAAAAAAATTAACTTTAGTTGAAATCATTGAAATTTGTCATACAGGTACTAAAAGCAAATAGGTTATTTATATTGGATCATCATGACTCATTAATGCCATACGTGAAGCGAATAAACGCAACTTCTAGCAAGATTTACGCCACACGAACTTTACTCCTGTTACTAAAAGATGGAACCTTAAAACCTGTTGCGATTGAGTTAAGTTTGCCACATCCTGAAGATGATAAGCTCGGTGCCATTAGCAAAGTGTGTACGCCAGGACAACATGGTCTCGAAGCAGGAATTTGGAAACTGGCTAAAGCTTATGTAGCAGTTAACGATTCAGGGGTTCATCAACTCATTAGCCATTGGTATGTTTTTATAAACAGTTGATTACGCTTCGTTGTATAGTTCTAATTTGTTTGTTGAGATATATACGATTCATATTTTATAGGTTGAATACACACGCGGTAATTGAACCATTTGTGATAGCAACAAATAGGCAACTAAGTGTTCTTCATCCGATCAACAAGCTTTTGCACCCTCATTTTCGCGATACAATGAATATAAATGCAGCTGCTAGAAATGTATTGATCAATAGTAAAGGTATTCTTGAAAGAACGTTCTTTACCGGGAAATATTCGATTGAAATGTCTTCCAAGATCTACAAGAATTGGGTGTTTCCCAACCATGCTTTACCTAAGGACCTTGTATCTAGGTAAACAATTCAATCTTTTTGTCCTATATAGTAGACTTTTTGCGTCGTTCATACATCAAATTGCATGCCGCGTCCCTGTCATCTTTATTAGCTCCGGTGATCCTTTGATTTTACAAATGTTACCTTGGTGGTCCTCCGTCTATTTTTCGTTAATATGTCTGTTAGTTCAATCACGTGATGTCGTTTAAGATGAATTAAACATTATTTAACGACATCGTGTGTTAATCATGTGATGACACTTAACGGAAATTTTTAACGAAAAGTAGACGGAAAGACCACCAAGGCAACATCTACAAAATCAAGGGATCACTGGAGCTAAAAAATGACTGGGACACGGCATACAATTTGATGTATAAACTAGGGACCACCGACGCAAAAGTCTATAAATATATAAATGTTCTTGCTCTTACTAGTATGATAAATGACCAACATACGAATTTGATTCTTAGGGGAATGGCAATTGAGGATTCAAATTCTACTCATGGACTTCGTTTAACGATTGAAGATTACCCATACGCTGTAGATGGACTTGAAATTTGGTTTGCTATCAAAACATGGGTTCAAGATTATTGTACATTCTATTACAAAAACAACGATATGGTGCAAAATGATATAGAACTTCAATCATGGTGGAAGGAAGTACGAGAAGTGGGCCATGGTGACTTGAAACACGGACCATGGTGGCCTAAACTGAATACCATTCAAGATGTGGTTAACAATGTTACGATAATCATTTGGATATCGTCTGCTCTTCATGCAGCCGTAAACTATGGCCAATATCCATATGCTGGTTATCCACCCAATCGTCCAACTTTAAGTCGTAGACTTATGCCCGAACCAAACTCTCCCGAGTATCAAGAACTTATTGAAGATCCGACCAAAGTTTTATTGAAAACGGTTAGTCCTCAACTGCAGTCGCTTCTTAGTGTTACTTTGATAGAGATACTTTCAAGGCATACGTCCGATGAGGTCTACCTCGGCCAAAGAGAGTGCCCGGAGTGGACCATGGATTCGGAACCTTTGAAGGCGTTCGAAAAGTTTGGAAATAAGTTAAAAGAAATCGAGGAAAATATTATGAGAAGGAATAAAGACGAGAGTTTGAAGAATAGGTGTGGACCTATTAATGTACCATACACACTACTTTATCCTAGTAGTGAAGAAGGAATTACTGGGAGGGGTGTACCTAATAGTGTGTCAATATAAAATTAGTTAGTCTAGTTTCTTTTAAGTACTTTGCTTTATTTTCCTTTGTACAAAATTGAAATTTGTGTAAATTCAATTATGTAAAAAAGGAAAGAGCAAAAGTTTGCCTGAAAATAATTCAAGGATTGCATTTCTCGCTAAATGTTAATGCAGGTCTTGACAAAGTTATTTTGAAGTGGAAATTTGAAATGTTCTTGTAAGTCTCCTCAGCAATGATTACCTGTAAAGTGCAAATGCAGGATTAAGTACCATGAAGATATAAAGGTCTAACACATAGTAAAATGTAGGATCTGAAGAATAAAAAAATATTAGACAAAGGAACGTATTTATTAAACATTTAGCAGGCGTATTTGAGACTCGAGGGATCTTACAGCATGTGTTGGAATCATGCTAAAGTCAAGTAATGAAGATCTTAATGTCTCTTTGATGTATGTTTCCTGCAAAAAAGGTAACTTTTATTGAAGGTAACAAAATGGATCCTAGGTTTTGACAATGATCTAAAACAGGTAAGATTAGGACCTACCTGGGATTTTAATATTCCGGCAGAAACTGATGTATCTTCATCCAATGAATCAAAGTTAACCTCCACTGAATCGGAGGGTTCAAGTGCAGACTTTTTCCTTAGTTTTTTGGATTCGGTTAACAACCTATATAAGTAGTTCAAGATGTGAATATCAACCAAACGGCTTGAATACCATTTACATATTAAAGAAATATAGCTGCATTCCAAAACAATGTCAATAAAAAGGTAAAATAATTTAAGAATAGAATAAAAAGTGTTGTAACTTTAACAAAAGATATGAAATGGTAAGTAATACCTCCCGAGCAAAACCAGCTTCGACTAAAGACTCATCGGGTTGCAAATCCATTATAACCAAAACATCACCTAAACAATGTCCAGTTTCCCTACCGTCACTAGACGCCACCAACTGCTCATCCGTTTCATTATCCGGGCGCTTAAATTCAAGTTTAATCTACAATGACAACATTTATGTCGACGTCAACAGTTTCTATAACAGCTTCCATTTTTAAAATTTTTAAAGTATTAAATATAAGAACTGACATTGATGTCAGTGAGCTTCAAGCAGTGGCCATTAATAGTAATTTCCCCAGCTTTTTCAAAAGATAAAATATCGCCTTGTGACATAGCCTTCACCGAGTCAGCAACTACTTTCATTGATTTACCCAGTCTTTTACCCAACACACTGGTACATCAAACCCCAACAATGAAAAATAAGGTAATTCATGAATTATTCAATAATTCTATATAACTATTTAAATAGAAAAAGTGAAAGAAAAATCTTAAAAGTACCTGAAAATAGGTTCAGCACTTAAAGAAGCATACTTCAAAAGATCATTGCATGGAACAACAGATTTAACATTGAGCTCCTCTAATAAATACTTTAAAGTAAAAGTAAATTCATCCAAATACTTTAAAAAAAAAATAGAAGACAGCAACATATTTTTTGGAAAACTATTTTAACATAACATCAACATACTGCTATTCTACCCATAATCAAATCATTAAATGAAGGAAAAAGTATATCACTAATACCTCTTTCAGTTTACCAGCAATATCATCAAGAAACTCGGCATCTAGGTCAACAATAATCATCTTTTTCAGTGGAGGTTTAAGAGGTCTGTTATGTCGCTCGCGAATTTTAAGTGCATGCTTAATAATTGTCATCATTCCATTTACACTTTTATCGATATGATTTTCCAACTTAAACAATGTCATTAATCATCAATCATTTTACTATAAAGGAAGAATAAAGAATGAATGTGTTGAAATTACATATATACCTTTCCTTCTACTTTAGGGGCATTAGGGAAACTACAAAAGTGAACGCTTTCTTCCAATCCATTAGATACTTTTCTCAAATACTTATAAAGAACCTCGGCGAAGAACGGTGTGAATGGAGCCATTACTTTGCATAAAGTTAAAAGCACCTACGACCCATTATACAAAAATAACTTAATGCAAAGTAACAATGAGTATTATATATACCTGGAAATGGAAATTGAGACCCATGCTCTCAAATTTTGGTCAATTGGGTCAAATTTTCTGGTCAACTAGGTCTTGAGAAAAATTAGGCCCGACAATGTAAACAAAAACTTAAAAAAAGTTCCAATGGGTTTCCCTTCAACTTATTGGGTCCTATAAAAAATATAAAGAAAGATGTCTAATAGGTATCAAATCCTAAAGCTCAATAAATATAGATAGGTCTAATAGGTCTGTGAATGTGTCAAATGGGTCGACCATAACACCGTCAACATTTATGAAAGCATTCATGGTTATATCATTTACTATGTGTATATTAATATGTTCCTATATATAAAATAAAAATAAGAAATAAACAATAATAACTAAAATAATATAATAAATGTAAAAAATCAATGTAAAAGTATATGACCCGTTTTACCCATTTGACACATGACATGTTTTGACCCCATTAGCCAACCTGACCCATATGGACCTGTTTAACCCATGACCCATTTAACCCAAACACGTTTGACTCGTTACCCAAACTGACCAACCTGACCCGTTCGCCAGGTATAATATTATACATACAAAAGCGTATGTATATATAATTCGAAGAAGCATACATGATAGAGATTTGAAAGCGCAGTTCTGCAATCGTCTTCTCCAGTGCGACCTTTCAATCGTTTCCGGTTGAATCGTACGTATATATTCGTTAAACTATCAATGAATTTCAAGAGACGAGGAACCACCTGCAGATGTACTTAAATATTAGCCTTGTATGTGAATTATCAATGAATCGTACGTATATATTCGTTAAATTATCAATGAAATGTAGTAGCATAAAGCTCTTGTATGTGAGTATTATTTGTGTAGAAACGTTAAGGAAATATCCGACTTACTCTATTGAGTTCGTAAGCATCCATATCCTTTCGAACCGACCGAACCAGACTCTGAGTGGCTAAGTTGATCCACTGATCAAGCACATTAGGTGAGTTAACAAGAGTGGGGGGATCAAGAGGAACAAATGTTGCAACTTGCAAGACCCTCAAGCTCGAGTCTTTTTGCACTTTGAACAAGAAATCTATAGGCATTGTACCATGGAAATAATACAACTTTGACCTGCATTGTTGACCAGGTATTCAATAACCAATTACCAAATAATAATTAGAGAAAAGTAAAATTTCACAAGAAATATCATGTAAATGGTCCAATGAGTATTTATAATCAATTGTAAGACAGTTAAGATTACTCACAACATCATAGATTCCATCCTTTTTAAACCGTAAATCTTCTGCGCACACAACTGGGGATTTTATAAGGTACAATTTTAATGCATCCTGTTAAATATCCAGTCAAACAGTCGGACTAAACAACTTTAGAGAAGGAAGATGATGCAATTCTATTTCATATTTTCTGCCATAAAATAATGATGATTGTATGTTTCAGCTTTAAAAAAAAAAACATGGTGCACTTACAGCACCATAATTGTCGATAACTTCCATTGGAGAAGGATAGTTTTTCAATCTTTTAGCCATCTTTTTACCATCCTCTGCCAACACAAGGCCATTGCATATGAGATTCTTGAATGCTGGTTTATCAAATAATGCCGTAGACAGGACCATGAGAGTGTAAAACCTGCATAATTTATAGATACTTATATGCCTTTTGGAAAGAACTATAAAAGAAAAAAGGCATAAAATAGAATCCTTTAACACCTAAAATGGGAAAATTGCACTATTTTGTTCAACTTTATTGAAAAACTAGTTAATTGTCCGCGTTTTAAATATTATAACAACAAACACATCATTACAATATTATAACCTTACGATATACTAACTGGATATATAAATTTGGCATCTAATCGAAATGTACTTCAAGACTTAGTCGCTCTGCTCATTTCACCCATTTCTTTTTTATATATCCTAATTAATTTTCCCATTTAACCCAAAGATAAAACATAACACATAATATATATACATGTTCACTAGTAAATGGATCATAATTACCACCTATACTGATCAGTAAGTAGGACAATGACAAAGCATAAAAAATAACCAAAAATAAATAAATAAAAACATTAACTTGCAGGTGTATTACCATCCACGAGTTTGATCTAACCCCTCGGCTACAAAATCTCCAGGAAAATTCCGTTCAAAGAATTCTTTATTTTCAAACGGCTAATGGATATATGCATAAGGCATGGACCCATTCTCAAACCAGCAATCAAATACCTGAAATCACACAACAAATTTCTCATCATTAAAAAACAAAAACATAGATTTTGTCATCAATAATAACTAATCGAAAATATGAAACAAATATAATTTTCTTACATCCTCTACACGATGAAGCACACCGAATTCTGGACCACGCGGGCTGGGAATTGTGATGTGATCAATTTTGTCGGTCACCTGTGAGAACGAAATTAGTCGGTGAGTATTCAAAAACTCCAAACAAATAACAAAAAAAAATATCACTATTGCATAACCAACCTTCGTTCCAGAAAGCCTTTCAAGTTCTTCAACGGAACGAATAACTACGATATCTACACCATCGTTACTAATCCATATTGGAAGAGGAGTGCCCCAAAACCGATTTCGACTAATAGCCCAGTCTCTTGCATTTTCCAACCAATTCTGAAAGCGATGTTCCTGTATTTCCATAAATAAAAAAATGGACGGAAAATTTAGTTCTATTTAATTTAATAGATAGATTAAATTAAACATTATACTAAAACGTATAATTGGTTGTGTATCAATAGTATTATTACTAAGGACCTATAACGCAAATCAACAGAATCGTTATATAAATATCAAACCTTCACAGACGGTGGAACCCATGTCGTTTCCTTAATGTTCTCTAGCAATCTGTGTTTCAACTTTTCTACTGCAACAAACCTTGAACAAGACACAAAAGAAAATAAGTTCTAGATCATTAAACTCTTAAAACTATAAAATAAGTAGGACGGATTTCCAAAAAAAAAAAAAAAAAAAAAAAATTGAAAATATAAATAATATAAAATAAGCAGGAGGTGTACCAGCTGGGAACTGCTCTGTAGATGAGAGGTTTATCGGATCTCCATCAATAGGGATATGAATGTGTTAACGTTTCGTTTTTCACTAGCCTGTTTTTCTCCTGTATCAGAAATTTAAACGATAATTAATATTTTATGACAATTATTATTGATTGTGATATTTGTAATCCGTAGTTGTACGTATTTTTATGTTTACATTCGGTCATATAATAACAATCAACATTATAATTGTGACTATTGAACTTTTATGTGTGTGTTAATGTTTTATAACAATAGTTAAACTGTTTACACAGTCGACCGAATGTGTCTGGTAACAATATATATATGGGTTAATGCCTCCTTTGTGAGTCATTCCCTCAACCCTAAGCCATATACTTTCGTTCTAGTCGTTCTCTACACCTAATACCCTTTGTATTCATTATTTATTCACTATTAGATCTAACCAAGTTTTTGTTAAATTTTTGTTAGCAAAAACTTAACTTCGTGGTATAATTAAGTGACTTTTTCTTGAGAACAAACCTTCACATCAGTTGAATAACGTAAATGTAAATTAACATGCTTGCCACACAATTTTATTTTTTATACAAACACAATAATCGTCTTCACCAAATGCTGGATCACAGTGCACAATTCCAGTTCCACTATCAGAAGTTACAAAATCATCTGCAACAACTCTGAATGTTGTTTCTGTGTGATCCTTGAAGTAATCAAATAATGGCACATATCTGCAATTCAATATTTCATATAATTTAAGAAAATTCACCAATAAACAAGATTTCAAAATCCGCCAATAAATAGAAGCAGCATAAACACTCACCTTTTACCGACGAGGGAGGACGATCCTGTAAATTTATCCAACGTGTCATAAGAAACCACAAAGCTTTTAGCTTTTCCTTCTTTTGGCTTTAATGGAAGCTCTTATAATCGAGATTCAGCAACAACATAAACTTTACCGTTGGACTTACTCTTCACCTGATTTTATTTGAACTTATCATTGATTATGCAAATAACTTTAAAATAATAAGACAAAATTGTACGGTTGGTCCCCGTAGTTTTCATTAAATGAAGTCGTTAGGCCCTGATTTTTTTTTTTAAGTGGTTGATCCTTCTCATTTACAAATGTCTAGTGGATGGTCCCTGTTTAGGGACCAACAACGCCAGAGGCGATTCTAAGTGAAGATTCGTGGGTCACGTGACACCGCTAGTTTGAAAATTTTTAATAGAAAATACACTGTAAATTTTACAGGACACCACTAAATTTAAATGTATGACCCCATATATTTTTCAAATCTATAGTTTTTCTTTTAAATTGTATATGACACCACTAAATTATACCACTTGGACCCCAATTTTTTTTGAATTTATAATTATTTTGAACGTAAACTATTACCAAAATAGCAATATAATATAATTGGTACTGAAAAAAATTTTGGGACACCATTGAGTTATAATCCTGAAATCGCCACTGAACAACGCCCACTTTATAAACAATGACAACGACCACCCAGCCCATAAAAAGAACAACCACAGGAACCACTCAAGTCCATTTTGTAAACTACAGGGACCACCCGCGCGATTTGTAGGACCAATCACTTCGAAAAAAGATCAGGGACCAATGACTTCATTTAATGTAAACCACAGGGACCAACCGTGCAATTTTGTCTAATAAAAATCCTAACTTTTCACATAAGGTGGAAAAACGGGTATCGGAACAACACAGGCCTTAGACCGATTGTAACGGCATCAAGTAACGTCGTTACTTGCCGACGTGTAAGCCAAGTGACGCTAGAAACTGGAGTAACGGGCCGTTACTTGACGGCGTTACTTCAACGTTTGTACGAAAGAAACGGGGAAAGCAACGGCCATCTTGGCCACATGGCGTCCGCTGGTTGGTTGGGTTATTTAACCGTTTGAAATTTGACCGTTTCCTTTTTTTTTTTTTTTTTCATTTCAATTTTCCTATATATATTTTACATACATTTCAACTTAAACGCATTTAACTTAAACACTTTCATTTTTTACACACATTCAACCAAAAAAAAATAAAAATGTCTAATTCTCCTAACACTCCAAACACTCCTCGAAGTTAATGATTCCGATTCACAAATGAACAACAAAACATCGTTTACAAATCTAATGATATTCGGGAGTCCAAATGCTCCCGGAGTTTCAAACCGACCTATCCTTACACCTAGTCCACAAAATTTTGCCGACGTTCATCGTAATTTATTTGGCTTAAATCAACCGTTAACTTATGAACAACAACAACAATGGGTGTCATACCCCGTCCTAATCCATCTGGACGAAGTCACCAACATCTGGTCCCATTGCGATGATCGACTCCAAATAATGTCTTTAAAATGAGCAAATGCACAGCGGAAGATTTCTTTCATACCTGAGAATAAACATGCTTTAAAGTGTCAACCAAAATGTTGGTGAGTTCATAGGTTTATCATAAAATAATAAAATTCATTATTTTGATAGACCACAAGATTTAAATCGTGCATGGTACAAATGGGCCCGAATCCTATACCCACTTGTAATGTACATGCGATATCTTTTAAATACAGTACACCTTTCTCGTGTATGAAATCATCTTTCATAAATCTTAGTAACCGTACACATATCTCGTGCACAAAAATAACATACACATAACCTGTGTATAAAATCATTCTCTCGATACATAACATTCACTTTTCATTTCATTCATACCTTGGCTTGGTAACCGACCTTAACATATAATGCGCATAATAATATCCCCAAAACAGAACATCTCGTCTGTATAATAATCATATAAACTTCGAAATACTAAACACCACGCCCACTAGCTCTTCCGTCTAGTGAACATTCTGGGTGGGGGTGTTAAACCCGGTAGCTACCTTTAGGATTCGCGTCAATTAGGCGTGCACTAATTTTCAAAATTAGTGATGTTCCCTAATTCTTAGGTTACCAAGCAATAATAATCAGGGGAACAATATTCATATCAATTGTGGCAATTATCACGTCCACATAATTCAATGGTGGCAATTATCACGTCCACATAATTCATTCGAGGAATGTTTTGCTTGTGTCTATCTCGTCAAACATTTATAAAAGCATTTCATGTATTCGCAGTTCAAAATGTATTTCAAAAGCATTTAATAAAGCAGTTGTAAAAGTAGCGCATGTATTCTCAGTCCCAAAAATGTAAAGAGTAAAAAGGAATCAAATGAACTCACCATACTGTATTTTGTAGAAAAAATACATATGACGTTATTGAACAAATGTAAGGTTGGTCTCGGATTCACGAACCTATATCAATTATATATATTAAAACATATAATAGAAATCAAACGAATTTATATTATTAATGATATACTTGTTATTTTAGTAAATTATATGTTATATGTTTTAAGTATATTGTTATGTACTAATTGTTATTTGGTAAGATAATACTAATATTAATAAATAAAAAGTTGTAATTTCTTTATAATGATAATATTAATGATATCAATAATGTCAATTCAAATAAAAATGATAATTTTATTAATAATGTTATTTTTAATAAAAATATAGTTTTAGTAAAAATGATAATTTTAACAATAATGATAATAAAATAAAAAGTATTATTTTTACAATAAAAATTATAATTTTGATAATAACTCTTAATACTAATAATACTTATTAATAATACTTGATAGTAATTAATGTTAATAATAAAATAATATCAATGATAATAATAGTTATAATAATAATAATAATAATAATAATAATAATAATAATAATAATAATAATAATAATAATAATAATAATAATAATAATAAAAATAATAATAATAATAATAATAATAATAATAATAATAATAATAACAATAATAACTACCTTTGAAGCTTTTCACAAAAATAAATGCCTGAGACAAGGCTCGAACTCGCGACCTATCGGTTACACCCAACCTTCCTTAACCATTCTTCTATCAGTATTTTTCTATTTTAACATCCAGTTAATATCTATATAACCCGTATCTCTATAACTCGGCCCAAACTGAAAGTCCAACAACCCAACTACTTCGGCCCAATTATCTATATCTTTTAAAGTTACGGTCCAAATTATAATAAGCAAGTTCACGGCTCCCATAATAAATATAAACGCCCGCAATATTTAAAAAGAAAAGAAGAAAAAAAAATATAACAACTCCACAATCATGAGCTATATATCGGCCAACTTGACCCACTTGTTCCCCATGTGGGAACTCTTCACAGAATCACATATAATACTATGTCCACTATACTAGTCCACTGGTTAAAATTAATTCCTTTAAAGTGTCCATTAGATTAATCAACCAAAAGCATCGATCAGTTGTAGGTAGTGGTAGTAGCTTTGATCGTAACAGTAGACCAAGAGTTAGCAGTCGCATAAATAACAAGTGGTGTTTGTGTTGGGTTGCGGTTTGATGGTCTCATGGCTGAAAACAAAAAAAAAGAAAAGAGAGGGTGGTGGTAATATGGTTTATAGTGTTTGTTTGAGTTATGTCGATATGTATCAATTTTTAGGTGTTATTAAAGTATAATTAGAATATAAGATGGTGTTCGATTGTACAAGCAACAATCGTATTTGCTGTAGTTAAAGGATAAAGGATCGAAGTAAAAATAATTACCATGGCTTGATGGTATCGGTTCCTGGGGCAGACACAAAACAGTAGCAACTATCATTCATGGTGGTGGTTTATGGGTTTGTGAGGTGGTTAAATGGGTGGCTGTTTGGTCACATAAGGTAGTAGTAACAGCAAAAAAAAAAATATATAGCTTGAATTTTCTGTTGTAAAACTGAACCAGAATCAGCAAGATGAAGTGGGTTTTTAGTGGAGTTTGCCGGAGGTGGTTGTTCGTGGTAGCGAGGGTGAAAGAGGAAAGTGGTTATGGATGAGAGGTTCTCGGTTATAACAACAAAAAAAACAAAAAAAATGGGTTCAATGGTGATGGTAGTTCGAAAGTGATGGTTTGATGGTGGGTATTGTGATTTGTAGAAGGTGGTGACAGGCGGTGGTTTAAGGTGGCCAGAAGTGGCGGATGAAGGTGGAGCTCAAAGAAGTGAGAAAAGTGATTAGCTAAGTGAGTGTGTTGTTCTACCTGCCTATTAACTACATCTCTATATATCAATATACTCCGTAAGACTTATATTGTTAAGAACAAAACACAACTAATAATTAATAATAATATATAGTATAATAATATAACAACACAGTAATAATAACCAAAATTTCAAGAATTACACAGTTAGCATACGCTTGAATTGGATTATCCTACCGACAGTTTATCCCGGACGGCTATATAGTGCCCATTGCTAAACAGTTAATGTATAAAAGTGTCCCTAAAAATCTCAAATTTTTAGATTAAACATATTTAATTATTTCACTCATTACCTGATTGAAACCTGATCAAAAAGGTTCAAAAATTATTTATTTTCTGTTCAGATTTATATGTACGGAGTACTAATATTTAAACTTAAAAAGGTAAAAATACTTTTAACAAATCTAAAATCTTCGTAATCGATTTACAGTTCAACTTTTATTTTAATCCATCATAAACTTATATTAAATCTATATGAACGCTAACGAAATGTCAACCGAGTATTACTGATGTTTACTAATTAAGCTCGAAATCATTTATATTCCCTTTCTTTATATAAACAGTTTTAAAATAGCAAAGTTAATTACTAAAGCAAATATATTATATATTTTTAAACAAATAGATTTAATATACCTATATATATTTACAAGTAATATTTATATACATATTTATATATATCTATATATTCTATAGTTTCCATTAATCGCATTTTATTTTATTTATTTTACAATATAAATCCTAATAATCATATTATATAATTTTCTAAATTATATTTCAAATTATAAATACCTATTTAAATATATATGTTATCTATTTACAAATAGTTGTTCGTGAATCGTCGGGAATGGTCGAAGGTTAATTGAATGCATGAAACAGTTCAAACTTTTCGATACTCAACATTACAGACTTTGCTTATCGTGTAGAAAATATGAAATCGTATCGAGAGTTTGGTTCAAAATTAGTCGAAATTTTTCGGGTCACTACAGTACCTACCCGTTAAAGAAATTTCGTCCCGAAATTTGAGTGAGGTTGTCACGGCTAATGATAAGAATGTTTTCATGATGAATATGAGTTGATAAATAGAATTTTTCTCATCAGTTAGTAATATGGATGAAACAATACGTTTATGTGAAGAGTAGGAGTGAAGCTATCACTAAAGAGTGAAATGAAAAAGACAAGTTTCATCATAACTTTTAACTAGTCATGATTGAATTTAGAAAATAAGGTGCGTCTTAACTTTTGACGTTGTCTGGTTGAATTCCGGAATTCAAGAGATTTAAAAGAAAATCTTGGAAATCTATAAGATCTGATGCTTTGGAATTTATGGAAATTAAGATTTCTTTAATTAAATGCGATCATCTGTCTCGATTGCTTTGTCTGGTATTTCCACTATAAATGAACTTCTTCCATTCCATTATTCCCACAACTCTCAACTTTTATACTTCAGTTCATATTTCCAAAACATTTGCCAAATTATCAGAAGTCACTGGAAAAGATGAAATTATCAAGAAAATATCTTCATGATTTTGTTTAGAGATTTAGTAGAATGTAAGAGTCGTGTAACATAGCACATGATGACGTTATGATCTGTGAATCATCACGTTCCATTTAGAAACTCAGCATGACTTACTGTAATATAATCACGTTGATCAAGTGTCATTATATTATACTAACTCATGCATCAGTTCCCAACATTACTTCAATAACATTCATATTTTAAGCTCGGAAGTTTACAGAATATAGAAACTAACAGTTTCTATATGATTGTAACACTGATAGCACGAAGAGATTAATGATTTTAGATAAGAATAGTTATGAAAATATCTTCAGAAATATGGAGGATATTTATAATGAAAGATATGATGATATCTTAGAATTTCTAATATCGAAGGATGGTGAAGAAAATTTGTCTGCAATAATTTGGAGTCAGAAGCAAGGTATTCCCTAAAGATTTCATCAGAAACAGAATCATCAGGATTCTAAATGTACAAGTTTAGTCTTTGTGATTTGTTCAGAGACTCCCTCGTAGTTTGCTCATTCAGTTTTTCAGTTTCAAACTTTTTCTGAGCTTTGCCAACATACAATTCTTTATCATCAACTTTTGGTTGTTGAGGTAGTTTACAGTTTTTTTTTTTTTTTTGTTGCTTCATTCAACTTTTCAAAATTCAGATTATTAATTCGCAGAATGGGTGCTTTTCAGAATTTCAGAATGGAAGATCATAGTTCTAAGAGATAAATGTTATATGGATACATATAACTGTTGATGTGGAAACGTTGCGAGACTCACAATACAGATTTGCTGATTCCTGATAATTGGTATGGCAATTCTTGTTACAAGATGCGGATGAGTACATGATGAGACTTCAATAGATAAATACAGTGATTTGTCGGAGAGATTTAAGCCAAAGAGCAACGAGGTTGCTGGTGCGTCTGCTGGTAATATGGTGAAATATAAAAGGTTCCCTGGTAACAATAAAAGAGCACGCATATATATCAAGGTTATAATAAGGTTGTTTCGAATGAAAAGTCGAAGTTGACTTGCTGAAGCTGTGACAAAATTTGCTACTTTGAAAGGGATTACCAAGTTATTTTGGGTAATAATAACACTAAGGAATTAGCACAGCTACGCGTTAAACGTTTACTCAGTTGCCAAGAGTTTTTCAGGTGCATAACTATATGCATAAATCTTTCCTTTCGTGGATGAAGTGCGGTTGATTCATCCTATCGTTTGAGGTGTTTTCAAGAATCATGAAAGGTTTGAACGCAGAGTGTAATCATCAAGATACAAATGAAATCAAGTGGCAAACTTGAAGAAATGTTTAGTTTCATATGTTATAATCAGTATTTTAATTCATTTTAATTGTCCAATATTATTCGTCCACAGTCGATAGTCCACAGTTTAACAGTCCAATCATTCATATATAGTTTTTAATATATAATATTCGAATTAATTAATACGTATCGTAACCCGTGTACATGTCTCAGACTTGATCACAACTCAAACTATATATATTATTGTAGAATCAACCTCAACCCTGTATAGCTAACTCCAGCATTACTGCATATAGAGTGTCTATGGTTATTCCAAATAATATATATAGATGCGTCGATATGATATGTCAAAACCTTGTATAAGTGTCCCGATATTTAAAGTACGTAAAATAAATAACAGAAATTAAATGACGATAAATAAAATTGCGAGAATTAAAATTGCGATAAATAAAATGCGATAAATGAATTGCGATAAATAAAAGGTAATACGGAATTAACAGTTAGCTAGGAACAGTTAGCGTGGATTCTTAACAAAATTTCTCATAGTTAATTTGTTTGTTTCTAACAAATTTTATTTTGTCCAATGTTTTCTTCATTATGCCACTTGTTGGATTCTGATAAATCAAAATCCAAATATGAAATTGGATGAAAATAGTTATCCTGCGGTGAACGGATTCGTATATCTGTGGATGTAGGTAGGATAGTAAATGACTGTTGAATCAGATTCGAAGAATGTAAAATGTAACTTATTAATGTGAAATCTAAATATTCCTTGGGTTTACCTACCCGTTAAAATATTTTCATCATTAACAGTTTTGTACGAAAGAATTTTTAATTACAATCTTTCAGAAAACATATATACATATATATTTCCTTTAGATGTAATCATGGATTTAATGAGTCAATATGATATTAAAATCATTTGATTTACCATTAGAACAAGAATATATAATCTCTAAAACATTAGAGATTACTTAATCGCCATGTCGAACGAAAATAAAATAGATAGAATGATACGTAGTACGATGATTATACTCGAGGTACAGAATGAGATGTTGAGACATGGATTGTTGATGGTACTGGTGCTGTTATTGATGGTACTGTTGGTGCCGGTGTTGTTGCTGAAGCTGGTAAATTTTGCACCATTTTCTCCAAATTGATTACTCGAGCGCGAAGTTCGTTGACTTCTTCTATTATTCCGGGATGATTGTCGGTCGGAACGAGCGGGTGAATAAGGTTTAGAATTTTAGATAGAATATAATCGTGGCAAGATACTCTGAAAATGAGTGTGGAAATGGTGTTTCGAATAGGTTCGCAGGTAAATGCTTTCTTCGCCAAGAGGGGAATGTGGTGGATGGAAAGGATCGCTTTCTTCGCGTCTCCATCGATTAAGTCGTCTACAAACCCATCAGATGAATTGTGGATGGCTGATTGATTAATTCATTCTGGTGACACCGCTTTTAGAGCTTAGGTGAATATCCATGTCGGAATAGCTGTCGAAATAACTATCGGAATAGCTATCGAAATCTAAGGGACTCGAACTGGTTGAGGGATTCATCTCGTACGATCATATGAAGGATTTTCGATAAGAAATAGATTATAGGATGTAGATTAGTACCCTGCAATACATAATTTACATATGTATATATAATACTAAAATCTCATAAGTTACGGAGGAATCTACGGAAGCTGTCAGGCAAAGGTAACAATAACAGATACGCTAAGATATGAATTAGCAGATACGCTAAGATATAAGTTTTGTCTATACACTATTCATGCAATCAATGCAATAAGATGTGTCTAGACTAAGAATGATAAGCAAGCGATTCCCTAAGAATGATAAGCAGGTAATTTTCGACACAAAATGATAAGCAAAACTTTTGACATGCAGACACGGTCGAAGTCCAGACTCACTAATGCACCTAAACAACTATCAGTTAGACACACTAATGCAAGACCTGGTTCGCTAAGACCACCGCTCTGATACCACATGTCATGCCCCGTCCTAATCTATATGGACGAAGTCACCAACATCTGGTCCCATTGCGATGATCGACTCCAAATAATGTCTTTAAAATGAGCAAATGCACAGTAGAAGATTTCTTTCATACCTGAGAATAAACATGCTTTAAAGTGTCAACCAAAAAGTTGGTGAGTTCATAGGTTTATCATAAAATAATAAAATTCATTATTTTGATAGACCACAAGATTTAAATCCTGCATGGTACAAATGGGCCCGAATCCTATACCCACCTGTAATGTACATGCGATATCTTTTAAATATAGTACACCTTTCTAGTGTACGAAATCATCTTTCATAAATCTTAGTAACCGTACACATATCTCGTGCACAAAAATAACATACACATAACCTGTGTATAAAATCATTCTCTCGATACATAACATTCACTTTTCATTTCATTCATAGCTTGGCTTGGTAACCGACCTTAACATATAATACGCATAATAATATCCCCAAAACAGAACATCTCGTCTGTATAATAATCATATAAACTTCCAAGTACTAAACACCACGCCCACTAGCTCTTCCGTCTAGTGAACATTCTGGGTGGGGGTGTTAAACCCAGTAGCTACCTTTAGGATTCGCGTCAATTAGGCGTGCACTAATTCTCAAAATTAGTGATGTTCCCTAATTCTTAGGTTACCAAGCAATAATAATCAAGGGAAAAATATTCATATCAATTGTGGCAATTATCACGTGCACATAATAATGGTGACAATTATCACGTCCACATAATTCATTCGAGGAATGTTTTGCTTGTGTCTATCTCGTCAAACATTTATAAAAACATTTCATGTATTCGCAGTTCAAAATGTATTTCAAAAGCATTTAATAAAGTAGTTGTAAAAGTAGCGCATGTATTCTCAGTCCCAAAAATGTAAAGAGTAAAAGGGAATCAAATGAACTCACCATACTGTATTTTGTAGTAAAAATACATATGACGTTATTGAACAAATGTAAGGTTGGCCTCGGATTCACGAACCTATATCAATTATATATATTAAAACATATAATAGAAATTGAACGAATTTATATTATTAATGATATACTTGTTATTTTAGTAAATTATATGTTATATGTTTTAAGTATATTGTTATGTACTAATTGTTATTTGGTAAGATAATACTAATATTAATAAATAAAAATTTGTAATTTCTTTATAATGATAATATTAATGATATCAATAATGTCAATTCAAATAAAAATGATAATTTTATTAATAATGTTATTTTTAATAAAAATATAGTTTTAGTAAAAATGATAATTTTAACAATAATGATAATAAAATAAAAAGTATTATTTTTACAATAAAAATTATAATTTTGATAATAACTCTTAATACTAATAATACTTATTAATAATACTTGATAGTAATTAATGTTAATAATAAAATAATATCAATGATAATAATATTTACAATAATAATAATAATAATAATAATAATAATAATAATAATAATAATAATAATAATAACAATAATAATAATAATAATAATAATAATAATAATAATAATAATAATAATAATAATAATAATAATAATAATAATAATAATAATAATAATAATAATAATAATAATAATAATAATAACTACCTTTGAAGCTTTTCATAAAAATAAATGCCTGAGACAAGGCTCGAACTCGCGACCTCTCGGTTACACCCAACCTTCCTTAACCATTCTTCTATCAGTATTTTTCTATTTTAACATCCAGTTAATATCTATATAACCCGTATCTCTATAACTCGGCCCAAACTGAAAGTCCAACAACCCAACTACTTCGGCCCAATTATCTATATCTTTTAAAGTTACGGTCTAAATTATAATAAGCAAGTTCACGGCTCCCATAATAAATATAAACGTTCGCAATATTTAAAAAGAAAAGAAGAAAAAAAAAATATAACAACTCCACAATCATGAGCTATATATCGGCCAACTTGACCCACTTTTTCTCCATGTGGGAACTCTTCACAGAATCACATATAATACTATGTCCACTATACTAGTCCACTGGTTAAAATTAATTCCTTTAAAGTGTCCATTAGATTAATCAACCAAAAGCATCGATCAGTTGTAGGTAGTGGTAGTAGCTTTGATCGTAACAGTAGACCAAGAGTTAGCAGTCGCGTAAATAACAAGTGGTGTTTGTGTTGGGTTGCGGTTTGATGGTCTCATGGCTCAAAACAAAAAAAGAAAAGAGAGGGTGGGGGTAATATGGTTTATAGTGTTTGTTTGAGTTGTGTCCATATGTATCAATTTTTAGGTGTTATTAAAGTATAATTAGAATATAAGATGGTGTTCGATTGTACAAGCAACAATCGTATTTGCTGCAGTTAAAGGATAAAGGATCGAAGTAAAAATAATTACCATGGCTCGATGGTATCGGTTCCCGGGGCAGACACAAAACAGTAGCAACTATCATTCATGGTGGTGGTTTATGGGTTTGTGAGGTGGTTAAATGGGTGGCTGTTAGGTCACGTAAGGTAGTAGTAACAGCAAAAAAAAAAAATAGCTTGAATTTTCTGTTGTAAAACCGAACCAGAATCAGCAAGATGAAGTGGGTTTCAATGGAGTTTGCCGGAGGTGGTTGTTCGTGGTAGCGAGGGTGAAAGAGGAAAGTGGTTATGGATGAGAGGTTCTCGGTTATAACAACAACAAAAATAAAAAAATGGGTTCAATGGTGATGGTAGTTCGAAAGTGATGGTTTGATGGTGGGTATTGTGATTTGTAGAAGGTGGTGACAGGCGGTGATTGTGATGCCCCGTACAAAATCATCGTGTACGAATCATCAACAACAGGATCATTAAAAGGTTAAGTACTATATGCTGTAATAAAAGAAGTTGCAATCACGATAAAAAGCTGACGTCATAACCGACATCAAATGTTTTACACCAACAGTATGCTTCTACGAATAGCAAGCATGAATAAATGTATGTGACCCTTAGGTCGTTACAAAATATAGTTTCAAAAGTATAAAAGTTTGAATGCAAGATAAACAGTTCATGCGGTGATAACACTAGAGCAGCGGGTGTCTACGGCAAGACTAGCACGACAGCGGAAGCAAATAACCTTAAGCACCTGAGAAAAACATGCTTAAAAACGTCAACACAAAGGTTGGTGAGCTATAGTTTAAGTATAACATTATGTAAGGTAGGCCACGAGATTTTGGTGCTACAAAGAGCGTTTCAAAACAGTAAGATAAAGTATATGTTAACCGTGGGCACTTGGTAACTAACTTAACGTTTATACCCCCTGAAAGTACACTTGGCAAGTGCGTATGTCTACGAAGTATTAAACACTCATTAAATGCTAGCGCGACTAGCCCGAGTGGGGATGTCAAACCCTATGGATCCATATCTAAGATTCGCGTTCACCGGTTCAAAAACCAATGACTAAACGTTACCGAGCTAAAGGGAATGTTTCTGCCGTTGTATAATCCACACATATATAAGTTTAAGTACTTGTGCCTAGTATGTAAAACATAAAATCCGCATGTATTCTCAGTTCCCAAAATAAGTTAAAGTAAAAAGGGAATGCTATAACTCACAATGATAAAGTAGCGGTAAAGTATGACTCGGAAAGTAAGCAAGTAATGAAGGTTGTCCAAACGGGTCCTCAAACTAAGTCAAATAGTACTAAGTCAGTAAATCGTCTGAATAGGTTTAAAAGTATGTAAATAAGGTCTTAAAGGTCATCATCATTCATCATCAACAAAAATGCGTAAAGTAAGTTTCGTTTATGAAAGTAGTTTAAAACAAAGGCTGAGTTCGGTCAGTCACCACGACCTCCATACCTACTGAAATAAGGTGAGACCAGTGGCCATGGCTCCTTCTATGAGTCCTTTAAGTGTGGTAAAAATTACAGAAGCAAACTCGTCTTCGTTTGACCGTGACGACGGTCTAAGTGCGAGTAGGTCTGAATTTTCAGCACAACGTTAAATGGACATAGTGACTATAGGAGGGCCATAAATCCTAAACCGTAACTTGGATTAAGACGAGTCCTATATGAAAAGTTATCTAATCGAACAGAGCTATCTAAAAATCATAATTACAGTAGCCCAGGTCATACGGGTCAGACACAGAAATAGTAGAACAATAGGGTCAGTAGGTTCCGGTGGTTCTTGGTGCTCGATGCTTATCATGGTTCTCATCCTTGATGCATATAGCTTTAAGTGTACAACTCGTTGATGTGTTTGCATAATTTTCACCAAGGTTTGAACATCATAACCCAAGTGTAAGTCTAAGACATGAAGCACAACTCACTTAAGTGTTGCAAGTGTTTTGATGAACCAAAGTTACATCAAAGTCTTAGATCTAACACAAATATGAACTTTAAAACTAATAATAAGTTACAAACTTGAAAGTGAACTTATGAAATCAAGATCTTAAGTTGTAGAACATAATTCTTAGTTTGATCTTGAAGATCCAAGACTCAAAAGTCTAGACCTAACATAAGTGTACCAAGTTATAATTAAAGAAACTTACTTACATGTTCTTGAACTTTTAAAGTTAATTTTTGTTCAAGATTAATGAGATCAAAGTTAACTAGTAACATTTGACCAATATTAACCAACAAAAAAAATGAATTTAAAGTACATAATATAAGGTAGTAAACTAAGTAAATAAGTAAATTATTCATGGTGGTTCATACTTTAAAGATTCAAACCAAAGTTTGATCTTTAAGAAAGTAAACTTTAAAGTTTACTAACATGAATTACAAGTATGATTTTTACAACCATGAACTTACAAACTTTAAAACTTTAAAGGTAGAACATAAACTAGTAAGTTTATGTTCTTGAGTGTTCTTGTAAATACAAGATAAAAGAAGAATCTAACTAGAAAGTTGATCCTTGTACTAGTAAGTAAATAACAAACAACAAGTAAGTAAGTAAACCATAAACATGAACAAGTAACAACAAGCAAATGATGATGATTATGCTTATGTTAGGCCACGGTTTTGGATCAAAAAAAGTAGGGAGAAAAGAGTTTGTTACTTACAAGTCTTGAGAGAAAAATGAGATGAGAGAAAGTGTGTAAGTAAGTGTGTGTAAAAATGAGGAAGTGAAATGAGAGAAAGCAAGTAAGTAATTGATCAAAATTTGAAACCAAAACTCTCCCCATCTACACCTAAGGCCGACGGTTTTGGGAAGAGGAATGGGGGAGGAGATTGTTCACTAGTCCATGCACGGTAAAGCCTTAAAAGTGTGGATAAAAGATGGGTTTACATGGGGATTATATGTTAACTAGATTCCAATTGTTCTTAACTAACTAGTTTCCATTTACAAGTAATACTTACATGTGATGATGGGCTAATTAAGTCCATATAAGAAGTAGGGTGGGCTTCATGGGTCCATTGACACTAATAAAGGCCCAAGTTCCAAGTAATAACAAGTTAAGTCCAACAAAGCCCAAGTAATTAACATATAACCTTTGTTAATTAAAATGATTAATAAAACTTAATCATGAATGTAAATAATACTTGAAAATATTATTCGTGTAAGTTTCGTGTGTCACAAAGACGTTTCGGGCAATTAAAGTCAAGTACGGGCAATCATGGCAACATGTAAATGTAATAACGTACATTCGTTTAATCACAAGTATTAATAATAACAATTATTAATAAATAAACGTTGGAAAATCCAGGGTCATTACATTACTCACCTGTTAAAGAAAATTTCGTCCCGAAATTTAAGCTGAGGTAGATGGAGGAGTCGAGAAAAGGTGAGGATACTTCTGCATCATTTGATCCTCTCGCTCCCAGGTAAACTCAGGTCCTCGTTTGGCATTCCATCGCACTCGGACGATTGGAATCTTATTGCGTTTCAAAGTTTTGATCTCTCGATCCATAATTTCTACAGGTTCTTCCACAAAGTGGAGTTTGTCATCAATTGTAAGTTCCTCAAGTGGTATGATAAGTTCAGGTGCCGCAAGACACTTCTTCAAGTTTGACACGTGGAAGGTAGGATGAACTGAGCTCAATTGTGCTGGTAGATCCAAACGGTAAGCAACGGGTCCAACACGTTCCAAGATTTCAAAAGGACCAATGTATCGTGGGTTCAACTTTCCACGTTTTCCAAAGCGAATCACACCTTTCCAAGGTGCAACCTTCAACATTACATGATCACCAACGTTGAATTCAAAATCTTTACATTTAAGATCAGCATAACTCTTTTGATGATCACGGGCAGTCTTAAGTCTAGCTTGAATCTGAGTAATCTTCTCTGTCGTTTCATGGACTACTTCGGGTCCGGTGATTTGCTTTTCGCCTACTTCGGCCCAACAAATAGGAGATCGGCACTTGCAACCATACAACGCTTCAAAAGGTGCAGCATTAATGCTCGAGTGATAACTGTTGTTGTATGAGAATTCGGCTAACGGCAAATGCCTTTTCCAAGCCTTTCCAAAATCAATGACACATGCACGCAACATGTCTTCCAAGGTCTGAATCGTTCGTTCACTTTGCCCGTCAGTCTGAGGGTGATAAGCAGTACTCATGTCAAGACGAGTTCCCATGGCTTTTTGCAAAGAACGCCAAAATTAAGAAGTAAAACGGGGATCACGATCGGAGATGATCGATAAAGGTACACCGTGACGAGATACAACCTCCTTGATGTATAGTTGAGCAAGTCTTTCCATCGTATCTGTTTCCTTCATCACTAAGAAGTGTGCAGATTTAGTAAGGCGGTCAACGATAACCCAAATAGTATCATATCCGCCCACCGTCTTGGGTAGCTTGGTGATGAAATCCATTGTTATCCGTTCCCACTTCCATTGTGGGATTTCTGGTTGTTGAAGTAATCCAGAAGGTCTTTGATGCTCGGCTTTAACCTTCGAGCAAGTCAAACACTTACCAACATAAGTCGTAACGTCCTTTTTAAGATTCAGCCACCAATACTGTTCTTTAAGGTCATGGTACATTTTTCCCGCTCCAGGATGAATCGAATATCTCGATTTGCGTGTTTCATCAAGTATAAGGTTCCGTAGATCTCCATAAAGAGGTACCCAAATTCTTCCAGCATAACATCGGAGTCCAGACTCCCTAACCTCGAATCGAGAAACAAGTATGTTCAAATTTTTATGAGATATATTCCCCTCCTTGAGAGCCTCATCTTGGGCTACTCTGATCTGGCTGTTAAGGTTCGAATGAATGGTGATGTTCAGAGCCCTAACACGAAGAGGTGACGTCCTCTCCTTTCGGCTTAAAGCGTCAGCTACAACATTGGCCTTGCCAGGATGATAACGTAGTTCACAATCGTAGTCGTTGAGCGTCTCGATCCATCGACGTTGTCTCATATTCAGTTGCTTCTGATCGAAGATATGCTGGAGACTCGTGTGAGCGGTAAAGATAGTACTCTTAGTTCCATAAAAATAGTGTCTCCACAATTTGAGCGCAAAGACAACGGCTCCAAGTTCGAGATCATGAGTAGTGTAGTTCCGTTCATGAATCTTCAGTTGGAGGGAGGCATAAGCGATCACCTTTGATCGTTGCATCAGTACACAACCAAAACCACTTTTCGAAGCATCGCAATAAACGACGAAATCGTCACTGCCTTCAGGAAGCGATATGATAGGTGCGGAGGTTAACTTCTTCTTCAAGGTTTGAAATGCTGATTCGTGTGTGGGTTCCCAAATAAACTTCTTACCCTTGTGAGTCAGTGCGGTCAAAGGACGCGCAATCAGAGAAAATCCTTTAATGAACCTTCGGTAGTAACCGGCGAGACCTAGAAATTGGCGAATATGAGTCGGAGTAGTGGGGGTCTCCCACTTGCTGATAGCTTCAATCTTGGTGGGATCAACTTTGATACCCTGGTCGCTCACAACATGACCCAGAAATTGTACTTCCTTCAACCAAAATTCACACTTGGAGAATTTGGCGTAAAGTTGCTCTTGTCTCAAAAGTTCAAGTACTAGTCGGAGGTGTTGCTCATGCTCTTATTCGCTCTTAGAGTAGATGAGGATATCATCTATGAAGATGATAACAAACTTATCCAAGTACGGCTTGCAGACACGATTCATGAGGTCCATGAACACGGCAGGTGCATTTGTAAAACCGAATGGCATCACGAGAAACTCATAATGACCATAACGAGTTCTAAATGCAGTTTTTATCACGTCACTTTCCTTCACCCTCAACTAGTGATAACCGGATCGCAAATCGATCTTCGAGTAAACGCTCGATCCTTGTAGTTGATCAAAAAGATCGTCAATTCGTGGAAGAGGATACCGATTCTTGATTGTCAATTTGTTGAGTTCACGGTAGTCGATACACATACGGAAGGATCCATCCTTCTTCTTCACAAACAACACAGGTGCTCCCCAAGGCGAGAAGCATGGTTGGATAAATCCTCGATCAAGTAGTTCTTGTAGTTGGCTTTGTAATTCTTGCATCCCGGAAGGTGCGAGTCTATAAGGTGTGCGAGCTACAGGTGCAGCTCCTGGCACTAAATCAATCTGAAACTCTACTGCTCTCTGCGGCGGCAATCCAGGAAATTCTTCTGGGAAGACATCGGAAAATTCGTTCATAATTCGAACGTCGTTCACGCTCTTCACCTCAGTTTCTACCGCTTTCACATGCGCTAGGACAGCAACACGTCCCTTCTTCATAATCTTTTGCGCTTTCACGCAACTAATGAGGTTCAACTTCGAGGAACATCTCTCTTCGTAGATAACCAGTGGCTCACCGTCTCCTTGTGGTATACGAAGAGCTTTATCTCCACAAATAATATCAGCCTTTATCTTGCTCAACCAATCCATACCGACTATCACGTCAAAAATTCCCAGTTTGATAGGTATCAAATCAATTTCAAAATCTGCACCAGCTATGTTGATAATAGCTCCTCGACTAATGTGGTCAACTTTTTCAAGTTTACCGTTGGCGACCTCGACAAGCATACTCTCTTTTAACGGGACTAACGACCAATTAATCTTACCGCAAAAATGTCTACATACATATCTTCTATCCGCACCAGTATCAAATAAGACAGAAGCTAAAAGATTGTTGATTTTGAATATACCTGTCACCAAGTTGGGGTTTTCGCGTGCGTCCCTTGCATTAACATTGAAAGCTCTAGCGCGCGGTGGTCCGCCATCTTTTCGCTTATTTGGACACGCATTTCTGAAATGGCCCGTCTATCCGCATTCGTAGCACTTCCTCGGCCCTGTGGGGTTCGGTTTCCCATTCAAAGTGGTGACCTTGCAGTCTTTTCCAACATGCCCAGTCCGTTGGCACTTCTCACAAACAACATTGCAATACCCAGTGTGGTGTTTGTAACACCTCTTGCATTGTGGTAAGGTTCCCTTGTAGTTTGGGTTGGAGTTGGTGTTGTTGTTGGGGTTTCCACCGTTGTTGTTTCCCCTGAAACCCTCATTTCGTTTCGCCGGGTTCTGTTCATAGTTTCTTCCCATGTTGTTGTTGTTGTTATGGTTATCCCATTTGCGCTTCTCACTAGTACCTGCTTCAGTCTTAGTTTTCTCCGGTTCATCGATGGTTATTTGATTCATTAAAGTATGCGCCATGCGCATCGCTTCGGGAACATTTGGTGGTTTGGATGAGGTGACGTTTCCCTTGATGGACTTAGGGAGTCCCCAGAAGTATCTCTCTATTCGCTTGAATTCCGGGGTGACCATTGTCGGACACATAAGAGCTAACTCAAGAAACCTCCTGTTGTAACCATCAAGGTCGTTCTGAACGGCCTTTAACTGCATGAATTCCATTTCCATCTTTTAGATTTCGGTTCTCGGACAATACTCCTCAATCATGGCACACTTAAATTCTTCCCATGGCGTAGCATACGCCTCATCAATGCCTTGTGCCTGTGCCATTGTGTTCCACCACGTGAGCGCGCCGTCTGATAGTGTGCAAGAAGCAAATTTGGTTTTGCTGTCCTCCGAACAGTTGCTAACTCGGAATACTGATTCAAGTTTCTCGAACCATCTGGTGAGACCAACCGGTCCCTCAGTGCCGCTGAAGTTATGTGGTTTACAGCTCTGGAATTCCTTGTAAGTACACCCATTTCGAACGAGTTGAATAACCGGTGGTGGTGGCGGTGGCGGTGGAGCTTGGGGTTGCATTTCCGCAATGGCTGCGGCTACACGTTCTTGGATCATGTCTTCAATTTGAGCAGCAGTAGGTGTGGATCGACCGTTAGCCATGGTGTTCTATACAAACATTTTGACTCAAGTCAAAATCCAGCATTCAATATATAATAATATAGTATATAACAACCAACATGTAAACAGCACAACACATGTTAATTAAGTAACACAAGTTGATACAAGTACCGCAAAACACCATACAGTAACGTAAATAGAACACTTGTGCAAAAAGTAACATCACAAAGTTTCCATTCATTAATAATAAGTTTCATACATCATGATAGATTTGTACAATACATAAGTGAAATATGAAACTACAACTAGATTACATCATGAAATCTAATACAAAAGGTCCTACGGTGAAGGTGGGTGTAGGATGTCTAAAACTTGAGCCAACTGCTCCTCGAGCTCAGTAATGTAACATCCCGCGTTTTTCGGTTAAATTTATTTTAACGCCGTCTTTTTTTTTTTTATATAAAATCTTTCGTATTTAAATTAATAGTTCCGTTGAGTAACGTTCATAATAATCCCGTTATTTAATTTTAACGTCACCCGTTTACTCGAGCGTTTTTTTTTAAAATATTCGTTTAGCTTATTCCCGCACCCGCTCTGAAACTTGAGGGACTAGTTCCGCCACTTGACCAAAGAGGTGGCTAGTAGTTGACTAGTCAACCACTCACCACCTCCACCCACTCATTCATCCATTTCTTTTTTTTTTTCTTCTTTCTTTCTTCTTTTTTTTCTCTCAAGAACACAAACATAAATCATCATCTAAATCCGGATCGGGAAGCAAACTTCAAAACAAATTACATATTCGTGATCCTCTCATCATCCTCTTCGATTTGGTACCAATTTCATCCATTTTGGGTAACTTTCTAAAATCACTAATTTTCTTTAAATTCGTGTTTTTGACTTGAAATTGTGTTAGTTAGTGTCTATGGCTCGTGTATAATATGAATATATGTTTTGTTTGCTCGATTTGTTGATTTGGAGTAACTAGTATGAACTTTGAAATGGGTGTGCTTAATCTTTGATTTTGGATGATTAAATGTTGTTTAATTGTTAAAGTTCATGTATTAATTGTGTTACTAGTATCATTAGCTACATTTTGATGTGTAGGTTGATTAAGAAAACTTCAAAAACCCGATTAAGGATTTTGTGATGTTTGACTAGGGTTTGATAGTTCTTGACATGAACTTTTGATGCTTGAATGTCATGAAATGTTAATTGTTAGTGTTTAGTAGTAATGTATGCTTCATTACCTTCAAAACGGCATATCATATGTGTAAATTGGTTGCCCGAATCATGAAATGCGTTTTACAAACTTGAAACTTTGATTATGAACGTTCATTGAACGTTTGACGAGAATTTGATTATTGTAAATGATGTTTTTGATTGATGATATGTGGTTAGTTGTATTCCTCGTCAAAATACCTTTTCGACGATATATGATAGGCATTATAAGTGTTTGCGGGTCAAGAGTTGGGTAGAAAAGGTTTTGGTTCGTGCACACTTGGAAAAACTGACCAGAATTCTCTGCCCAGGTAGTGGCGAGGCGCGCCACATCCCCGCGCGGCGCGCAGAATCACCTGGCCAGATTCTGACCTCTTGGACCCATTTCACGTGAAATGTTTGACTAGCTATCGACCTCCGATTCACATGAAACTTGTTCTAATATACTTGTATATGAATAACTAGCATAGAAAAATAGTCCGGGACCCGACCCGAACGTGTTGACTTTTTTGTTGACTTTGACCAAGTTTGACTTTTAGTCAAACTTAACCAAACTTTTATGCAATCGTTCTAACATGCTTTTATACGTGATTCTTGTATGAAACTTGACAAATTGATTCACATGCTATATTTAATCGAGTCGTAACGAGCCATAGGACTAATTGAACACATTTCACCCGACCTTGTGTCGTAACCGGTTAATTGATACAACTTATTTGTTTAGGTCAAGGCTAAGCAACTATCATGCATACGTTACTTTGTGAAGTACTTTTATACTCGTGCACTCGAGGTGAGATCATAGTCCCACCTTTGCAAATACTTTTATACTTTTAAATCGTGGGCTGAGAAACATATACTTTATATACATTTATACGGTTTATACTTTCATACTTTGAATACAAATGCGAATACAAGAGCAAAGATACATACGAGTTAGAACGAAAATCCTCAAGTTCAATTACCATTAGTTACACTTGTAGGGTGTGAGCGAGAAATTATGTTGTGTGGCCATGCGGGTTTGACGAACCCTCATCTGACGGATGAAACGTATTTTCGGTATATAGTGTAGGTTCTAACACTATTATGCAGAGGTAAGATTCAGTTAAGTTTTGGTAATTGGGTGCTCGTGATACAGACAACATCTTTTGGGATGTATACGCTTGATATTCACTTTATACTAAATCTTATGGTTTACAAACACATCTTTTGAGATGTATACTTTTTGATACAAACACATCTTTAGAGATGTATACGCTCGATACTAAACCTTGTGATTTAAAAACATACTTTTACAAATACATTTATGATCTCACCAACGTTTTTCGTTGACAGTTTTCTACATGTTTTCTCAAGTTCATACTTGGCTACTTGATACATGCTTCCGCACTCTTTGATTACTTGATTGGAGTCAACCATGCATGCATACGCTAGGGATAGCACTTTTGGATTCAAACTTTTGTTTACATACTTACGCTATTTATAGCAACTGTGTTTTTAAACTAATTATGTCGCAAGTTATTTCATTTATACTTTATGACTTTTGTAAACTTAGACTTGTTGTCGAACGGTTTTGTAAACTAAACTTGCAAGTCTTGTACCTTTCAAATGAATGCGACATAATTTTGGTCAAACGAGTCTCATATAGGGACTACGACCACGCAACGGGACCTAAGTTAACGGCGCCGTCAATAACGGTTTTGGTCGGGTCGTTGCAAGTAACCCGAGCTCGGAGGATTCCCACCTCCCTCCTCAGTTCCTCCTTAGAAGGAGATGGTGGGGCAGGCGGTGCAGGCGGTGCAGGTGGTGCGGGTGGTGCAGGTGGTGCCGGTGGTGCAGACCGCACGAAACGGGGTGCAGACGTTTCGGCTCCAGAAATAGTCAGTACGTAACGGGGTGTCTTACGCACTTGTGGGTCAGCAGGGTACGTCACAAGCTGCTTACGAGCAGTAACCCTACGACGTCGACCAAACGCGTCAGTGAAGGCTCGTCCTCCGTTGATCCCCGGAATGATGGTACCGTCGAAGCGATACCGCTTCTTCGGCGGGGTGGAGGGTGGCTGAATAGGTACATCAGTAGGGTCCTCATCATCACTGCAGTCGTCTGAGGAGGTGTCGTCGGATGAAGCATCAATGGATGACGGGTTGTCCGAATCATGTGGTGGCTGTACGGGTGGCTGAACTGGCCGTCCGTGGGCGGCCATCATCTGTCTGTATCTGCCTGGCGGAATCGGCACTAAACGTCCATTAGGAGCGCGTCGGCACGGCATGCGCATATGGTTACGGAATGGCCCTTCCCCGAACTCCGCGGGAATCACAACACCACCGATGCGGGGCTGTGGCTCCGAGGGTCCGGGAGCAGACGGAGCTGGAATCTCCGTAGGGTCCACGTGTCCGTCAATAGTAGCCACTGGTGCCGGCGCACTACTACTAGCTCCGGAAGACGAAGCGCCGGGGTCACTGGTGCGTATCGGGATCGGTGTGTCGGCAGCAGCAGCAGGTGGGGCGGCTGACGAGTCTGGACTGCCCAAAACGATAGCAGGTGGAGTATCCGACATCTGAACAAGGAAAAATAAATTTTTCCATGTCAGTAAGTCATAAAGCAAGCATGTATTAGGCCAACAGTTTAAATCATGTATAACAATAAGTACCATGGCAATAATAACGAATCGTACAGAGGTAGCATGCAATCGAAAGCAAGTAATATCATACAATAGTGAAATCATATAGTAGCATATGGCATATAGCAGTAAAAGTAAGCAGCAGCATGCAGTAAGTCAGCGGAAACAAGTAAACTAGCAAGTTGTAGATTAGTCCTATTAGTGAATCCTAATCGGGTCGGTCTTAGACTCACTAATGCAACCTAATTCCCTACAACCAATGCTCTGATACCAAATGTGATGCCCCGTACAAAACCATCGTGTACGAATCATCAACAACAGGATCATTACAAGGTTAAGTACTATATGCTGTAATAAAAGAAGTTGCAATCACGATAAAAAGGTGACGTCATAACCGACATCAAATGTTTTACACCAACAGTATGCTTCTACGAATAGCAAGCATGAATAAATGTATGTGACCCTTAGGTCATTACAAAACATAGTTTCAAAAGTATAAAAGTTTGAATGCAAGATAAACAGTTCATGCGGTGATAACACTAGAGCAGCGGGTGTCTACGGCAAGACTAGCACGACAGCGGAAGCAAATAACCTTAAGCACCTGAGAAAAACATGCTTAAAAACGTCAACACAAAGGTTGGTGAGCTATAGTTTAAGTATAACATTATGTAAGGTAGGCCACGAGATTTCGGTGCTACAAAGAGCGTTTCAAAACAGTAAGATAAAGTATATGTTAACCGTGGGCACTTGGTAACTAACTTAACGTTTATACCCCCTGAAAGTACACTTGACAAGTGCGTATGTCTATGAAGTATTAAACACTCATTAAATGCTAGCGTGACTAGCCCAAGTGGGGATGTCAAACCCTATGGATCCATATCTAAGATTCGCGTTCACCGGTTCAAAAACCAATGACTAAACGTTACCGAGCTAAAGGGAATGTTTCTGCCGTTGTATAACCCACACATATATAAGTTTAAGTACTCGTGCCTAGTATGTAAAACATAAAATCCGCATGTATTCTCAGTTCCCAAAATAAGTTAAAGTAAAAAGGGAATGCTATAACTCACAATGATAAAGTAGCGGTAAAGTATGACTCGAAAAGTAAGCAAGTAATGAAGGTTGTCCAAACGGGTCCTCAACCTAAGTCAAATAGTACTAAGTTAGTAAATCATCCGAATAGGTTTAAAAGTATGTAAATAAGGTCTTAAAGGTCATCATCATTCATCATCAACAAAAAGGCGTAAAGTAAGTTTCGTTTATGAAAGTAGTTTAAAACAAAGGCTGAGTTCGGTCAGTCACCACGGCCTCTATACCTAATGAAATAAGGTGAGACCAATGGCCATGGCTCCGTATATGAGTCCTTTAAGTGTGGTAAAAATTACAAAAGCAAACTCGTCTTCGTTTGACCGTGGCGACCGTCTAAGTGCGAGTAGGTCTGAATTTTCAGCACAACGTTAAATGGACATAGTGACGATCGGAGGGCCATAAATCCTAAACCGTAACTCGGATTAAGACGAGTTCTATATGAAAAGTTATCTACTCGAACAGAGATATCTAAAAATCATAATTACATTAGCCCAGGTCGTACGGGTCAGACACAGAAACAGTAGAACAATAGGGTCAGTAGGTTCCAGTGGTTCTTGGTGCTCGATGCTTATCATGGTTCTCATCCTTGATGCATATAGCTTCAAGTGTACAACTCGTTGATGTGTTTGCATCATTTTCACCAAGGTTTGACCATCATAACCCAAGTGTAAGTCTAAGACATGAAGCACAACTCACTTAAGTATTGCAAGTGTTTTGATGAACCAAAGTTACATCAAAGTCTTAGATCTAACACATACATGAACTTTAAAACTAATAATAAGTTACAAACTTGAAAGTTAACTTATGAAATCAAGATCTTAAGTTGTAGAACATAATTCTTAGTTTGATCTTGAAGATCCAAGACTCAAAAGTCTAGATCTAACATAAGTGTACCAAGTTATAATTAAAGAAACTTACTTACATGTTCTTGAACTTTTAAAGTTAATTTTAGTTCAAGATTAATGAGATCAAAGTTAACTAGTAACATTTGACCAATATTAACCAACAAAAAAATGAATTTAAAGTACATAATATAAGGTAGTAAACTAAGTAAACAAGCAAATGATTCATGGTGGTTCATACTTTAAAGATTCAAACCAAAGTTTAATCTTTAAGAAAGTAAACTTTAAAGTTTACTAACATGAATTACAAGTATGATTTTTACAACCATGAACTTACAAACTTTAAAACTTTAAAGATAGAACATAAACTAGTAAGTTTATGTTCTTGAGTGTTCTTGTAAATACAAGATAAAAGAAGAATCTAACTAGAAAGTTGATCCTTGTACTAGTAAGTAAATAACAAACAACAAGTAAGTAAGTAAACCATAAACATGAACAAGTAACAACAAGCAAATGATGATGATTATGCTTATGTTAGGCCACGGTTTTGGATCAAAAAAAGTAGGGAGAAAAGAGTTTGTTACTTACAAGTCTTGAGAGAAAAATGAGATGAGAGAAAGTGTGTAAGTAAGTGTGTGTAAAAATGAGGAAGTGAAATGAGAGAAAGCAAGTAAGTAATTGATCAAAATTTGAAACCAAAACTCTCCCCATCTACACCTAAGGCCGACGGTTTTGGGAAGTGGAATGGGGGAGGAGATTGTTCACTAGTCCATTCATGGTAAAGCCTTAAAAGTGTGGATAAAAGATGGGTTTACATGGGGATTATATGTTAACTAGATTCCAATTGTTCTTAACTAACTAGTTTCCATTTACAAGTAATACTTACATGTGATGATGGGCTAATTAAGTCCATATAAGAAGTAGGGTGGGCTTCACGGGTCCATTGACACTAATAAAGGCCCAAGTTCCAAGTAATAACAAGTTAAGTCCAACAAAGCCCAAGTAATTAACATATAACCTTTGTTAATTAAAATGATTAATAAAACTTAATCATGAATGTAACTAATACTTGAAAATATTATTCGTGTAAGTTTCGTGTGTCACAAAGACGTTTCGGGCAATTAAAGTCAAGTACGGGCAATCATGGCAACATGTAAATGTAATAACGTACATTCGTTTAATCACAAGTATTAATAATAACAATTATTAATAAATAAACGTTGGAAAATTCAGGGTCGTTACAGTAGTTTAAGGTGGCCAGAAGTGGCGGATGAAGGTGGAGCTCAAAGAAGTGAGAAAAGTGATTAACTAAGTGAGTGTGTTGTTCTACCTGCCTATTAACTACATCTCTATATATCAATGTACTCCGTAAGATTTATATTGTTAAGAACAAAACACAGCTAATAATTAATAATAATATATAATATAATAATATAACAACACATTAATAATAACCAAAATTTCAAGAATTACACAGTTAGCAGATGCTTGAATTGGATTATCCTACCGACAGTTTATCCCGGAAGGCTATATCGTGTCCATTGCTAAACAGTTAATGTATAAAAGTGTCCCTAAAAATCTCAAATTTTTAGATTAAACATATTTAATTATTTCACTCATTACCTGATTGAAACCTGATCAAAAGGGTTCGAAAATTATTTATTTTCTGTTCAGATTTATATGTACGGAGTACTAATATTTAAACTTAAAAAGGTAAAAATACTTTTAACAAATCTAAAATCTTCGTAATCGATTTACAGTTCAACTTTTATTTTAATCCATCATAAACTTATATTAAATCTATATGAACGCTAACGAAATGTCAACCGAGTATTACTGACGTTTACTAATTAAGCTCGAAATCATTTATATTCCCTTTCTTTATATAAACAGTTTTAAAATAGCAAAGTTAATTACTAAAGCAAATATATTATATATTTTTAAACAAATAGATTTAATATACCTATATATATTTACAAGTAATATTTATATACATATTTATATATATCTATATATTCTATAGTTTCCATTAATCGCATTTTATTTTATTTATTTTACAATATAAATCCTAATAATCATATTATATAATTTTCTAAATTATATTTCAAATTATAAATACCTATTTAAATATATATGTTATCTATTTACAAATAGTTGTTCGTGAATCGTCGGGAATGGTCGAAGGTTAATTGAATGCATGAAACAGTTCAAACTTTTCGATACTCAACATTACAGACTTTGCTTATCGTGTAGAAAATATGAAATCGTATCGAGAGTTTGGTTCAAAATTAGTCGAAATTTTCCGGGTCACTACAATGGGCGTTTTATCAACAACGAATGTATCAATCCCAACCGCAAATGTTTCTAAACCAACAACAACAACTGTTACCAAACCAACAACAACAAGTGTTGCAAACACAAACGCTACCACAAACACAAGATCGACAATCGGTGGATACACAATCTCTACCACGGGCAATGCGAAAACACACTAAAAAAGATAAAGGTTCGATATATTTTATATATACTAGTTTTATTTATATTTATTATTGTATTAAACTGTTATAATATATATATATATATATATATATATATATATATATATATATATATATATATATATATATATAAGTATGTTCGTAGCCAAATGAATCAATACAACTTCCCGTCAAATGACGATGAGTAGTTTATGTTTTTACGTCTTTTTTATGAATTGAATAAATGTAATTTTTCTTTTTTAGGAAATTAAATTATGTATTTTTTTTATTAGTAATGGTATTAATAAAACGTGTTTTTTATTTAATTTATGTGTGTCTTTTTTTCTTCTTTCATTTATAAAAATATACATAATATAAATACAACTAAATAAAACAGGAAAATGAAAAAAATAAAATATCACCTCAGCGTTCCAAGTAACACCAAAAAAGAAACACCACCACTACTCCACTCAGAAAAGTAACACGTACTACTCATCAAAAAGTGCAAAAAGTCAGGTGTCACCAAAAGTAACACCACTTACCGTTACGGATGGTATTAGACCGATTGTAACGGGGGGTAAGTGACGGGGTCACTTGCCTTGCTGGACAAAAGAAACGCTACCAGCGACCGGTATCGGAGCATCACTTCCGGTGTCACTTTGGCGTCCGGGAGAAAGTGACGAGGCAAGTAACTCCCGTTTTTTTTTCATTATTTTTTATTATTTTAAAAATATTATTTTTACTCCCTTTTAATATCTAACCCAATTATTTTTTAACACATAATCACAATACTCCTAACTAACTCTAAATACAAACACCACCACTACTCAAAAAAAAAAAAAAACAAAACGTGCTAGTCATAAAAAAATGTAAAAAGACAAGTGACACCACAACTAAGATCACCCATAGTTACTTAGTTATGAACCATCAAGTTTTTTTTGGTCTATGTAAAAAGATCTTGTAAAAAGATCTTGTAAAAAGAAAAATAAGACATCCATCGACAATCTTTAAATGCTCCGTCCCAACAGCACTAACAGCCAGATAATCAACCGACCTCTTAAATTCCATTCTCTAAACATGAAACTACCTCACCTGCATTTTAATCTGTTACTGCAATGAGTTTAATTTTACTAAAATTAGGGTTAGATACCTCTTATATACATACGTGCATCAATAACAATCTCTAGCTTCTTCGATAACTAGAGTTAAAAAAGATGGTGAAAAAGGTTCTAGAAGGAGGATGGTTAGCTGCTCGATCCACCGACATCCAACTCACCGGAATTCAGCTCACCACCACTCATCCACCGTCTCCCGATCATTCTCCCTGGATGCCGGCGGCCGTCCCCGGAACGTACGGAATCCAACTTTTCATACATATATTTTTGTCTCTATATTCTATATGTATGAAATCACTTTAGCTTCAAATCTTTTAATTTGGGTCTTATTTTGGTAGTTAATCATTAATCATAGTAATAGTAATTGATAGATTAATTTCTCATAAAATTCGGAGCTTATTTTTTGGCACAAAAGAGGGGTTAGTACGGAATTCAATTCATTCATTATCTATATGTATTTCTATATTTCTATATGTATGTATCACTTTAGCTTGCAATACAGGAGCATTTTAGGTGCTTCACCAAACTTTAAGCTTATCAACACAATGATTACTGATAATTGCAGTTATTTTCTGGAGTAAGTAAAAGAAATAAAATGATTTTAGTATTAGTTAAAATTAAAATGCATTTAAAAGATGAATGTATTCACATCTGTTACATACACTGGTAACTCGAAATAGGTTATTGAGGCATTGCAGTTGTCGATTTAGACCAAAGGTGTCAATATGGGCGGGTTGAAGCGACAAGTAATAAATTAGCGTGTGAAGTTTACACGGTCTATGTTTTTTTCATTTGTTTATTGCAAATTTAAATTTTACTTTTTTATTTTGGCAGAGTTTTGGCAACCCTTGTAAAGAACAACATGATTCCAGATCCTTTTTATGGGTTGAATAATGAAGCAATAATGGACATTGGTGATTCAGGAAGGGATTACTACACCTTCTGGTTCTTCACAACTTTTGAGTGTAAGCCGGTACGTCACAAATCCTTTTAAAGTATTATAATTGTTCAATGCAGCATTTCGAATTTTAATGATCGAAAAACACTATTAAAATGATTATATTTAGCTGAATCGTTAAGCATTGTTCAGTCAAGTGATCAGCATGTTGAACTGAACTTTCGGGGAATCAATTATTCTGCTGAAGTATATTTGAACGGACACGAAACTGTACTACCAAAGGGAATGTTTCGCCGACATTCAATTGATGTTACTGATATCATCCTTCCTGATGGTCAAAATATGCTTGCGGTTCTTGTTCACCCGCCTGATCATCCTGGTACCATTCCTCCTCAGGGTGGCCAAGGGGGCGATCACGAGGTACCTTTTGTGTTCACTAATTTTCATGTGTAATCAGGTTTTGTTGTTAACGGATTTTAAACTAGGGGTAATTCTGTAATTTTTTCCTATGCCAGATTGGAAAAGATGTTACCACCCAATATGTTGAGGGGTGGGATTGGATGGCTCCCATCAGGTAACAACCTTGTATTTTAATTTTGTTATGATAAATTATAAATTAATTAGTTAATATTATTTATTTACTAATTCATTATTTTTTTTTTTTTTTTGGACAGGGATAGGAACACGGGAATTTGGGATGAGGTATCGATCTCTGTTGCAGGGGTGAGTTCTCAGTTAACTGCTCAAATTTGTTTTTCCTTATTTAACTGATTGAAGAAGATATGGCTGTATTTAAAATTAAATTTTTGCTCATAGTTTTTATTTACATTATTGTAGCCGGTAAAAGTTGTAGATCCTCATTTGGTTTCAACATTCTTTGATGATTACAAGAGGGTTTATTTGCACGCTACCGCAGAGATGGTAAACAGAAGTGCTAAAGCAGTCGATTGTTCGGTTAATATTCAAGTGTCAACTGAACTTACGGGAAATACTTGCTTACTTGAAAATCTTCAGACAAAACAGATATCGATTCCTGCTAGATCACATGTTCAATATACATTTCCTGAGGTGAGATTCTTATATAAGTCCTATTTTCAACTAAGTTTGTAATTAATTATATAATCTTGGATGCAGCTTTTTTTCTACAAACCAAATTTGTGGTGGCCAAATGGCATGGGCAAGCAGTCCCTGTATAATGTTGAAATCACTGTTGATGTTGATGGTTATGGAGAATCTGATGCATGGAGTCAACATTTTGGGTTCCGTAAAATTGAGAGCCAAATCGATAGTGCTACTGGTGGAAGGTATTACATGTATAACTCAGATCTGACAAAATGGGTAGAAACAGATCATGGAACTGGTTAAAATGGGTCTGAACGGGTCGAGTTGAGTTAACCTGCAAACATCTTTTTATCCCTTCTTTCTATAAAAGACACTTACAAAAATGTAATGCGTAAAGTACTATTAATAACTGTTTTTTTAATAGATAATCATTATTTTAAAACAAAGCTAGTTAGGAGATTTTATGCAGTATATGACATTTTTGGTAACTTTTAACCCGTTTGACCCCTTTCACCGGTATCCTTTTCAGCCAATTATTTTTTTTTTTTATTTTTTTTTTTTATCAATTAGACTCGCTAGAGTTAAAACATAACTTAAGTTGGTCCATTCATACGCAAGTGGGTTGGAATTGCCACTTACAGTATAATCATTCATCAACTTGAGTAGTTATTATACATATTGTCATGCATATTTACAAATCTATTTGTCAGGCTGTTTAAAGTCAACGGAGAGCCTATATTTATTCGTGGCGGAAACTGGATCCTATCTGATGGTTTACTCAGGCTTTCTAAAAAACGATATGAAACCGACGTCAAGTTTCATGCAGATATGAACTTTAACATGCTACGTTGTTGGGGCGGTGGATTAGCAGAAAGACCCGATTTTTATCGTTACTGTGATATTTACGGTTTGCTAGTAAGTCTTTTACTCTTTTACCCTTTCCTCTTTCAATCCCTTTTAGATTCAGTGAGTTAACAAACGGTTCATGTAGGTTTGGCAAGAGTTTTGGATCACCGGAGACGTTGATGGGCGAGGCGACCCGGTTTCGAACCCGGACGGTCCGTTGGATCACGACCTTTTCTTGTATTGTGCACGAGATACAGTCAAACTTCTAAGAAATCATCCGAGTCTTGCGTTATGGGTGGGCGGTAACGAACAAATACCACCCGATGACATCAACGAAGCTTTGACCAACGATTTAAAACTTCACCCGTTATTCCTAAAAGTCAACGAAAACAATGATAACTCAAAGGAAGAAACAGCGTTGACTTTAATGGATCCTAGTCAATATCTTGATGGAACACGAGTTTACATAAAAGGGTCATTATGGGAAGGATTTGCGGATTCTCAAGGCGGGTTTACTGACGGACCTTATGAAATTCAAAATCCCGAGGACTTTTTTAAAAATGATTATTATAAATACGGGTTTAATCCCGAAGTCGGTAACGTTGGTGTGCCAGTTGCAGCTACGATAAGGGCAACAATGCCTAAAGAAGGATGGGAGATTCCTTTATTTAACGAGTTACCGAGTGGTTACGTAGAAGAAGTTCCTAACCCTATTTGGGTTTACCATAAATACATTCCGTACTCGAAACCGGATCTTGTACATGATCAGATACTACTTTATGGTAAACCGAAACATCTTGATGATTTTTGTCTTAAGGTAGACTGTGACTTCGATGTTTTTATGCACTTTTTTTCTTGTTGTTTAATATTTTTTACAATTATTTAATTATTTCACAGGCTCAACTGGTGAATTATGTACAATATAGAGCGTTATTAGAGGGATGGACATCGCAAATGTGGACAAAGTACACGGGTGTTTTAATATGGAAAACACAAAATCCTTGGACGGGTCTTCGAGGCCAATTCTATGATCATCTTCACGATCAAACGGCTGGATTTTATGGCTGTCGTCATGCTGCAGAACCCATACACGTTCAGTTAAACCTGGCAACGTATTTCATAGAGGTAAATCACTAATTTTTATTCTGACCCATTTGGACATGTTTGAAAATTTGACCCGTTTGACCCATGACCCCAATCCAAAACCGTTTTGACCCGTTACCCAAACCGAATCAACCTGGCCCGTTAGCCAGGTACACGTCTGACTCTTAACCATTTTGCCATCTATAGATTAGCAAGTGTAACATTTTGTAACAAAAAAATAGTTGCTATTATTTTTTTTTTATTTTTTATTTTTTGATAATATTACTATTCCTTTAATCCAGGTGGTCAACACTACATCCCGCGAACTCGCTGATGTGGCGGTAGAGATGTCGGTATGGGATCTTGAAGGGACATGTCCTTACTACAAAGTCTCCGAAAACCTCTCAGTACCATCAAAGAAAACATTACCGATAATGGAGATGAAGTACCCGAAATCTAAAAATCCAAAAGCTGTCTACTATTTACTTCTCAAACTTTATAACATATCCGATTATCGTATAATTTCCCGAAACTTTTACTGGCTACATTTACCCGGTGGCGATTATAAACTACTCGAACCATACAAACAAAAGAAAATACCTCTCAAAATGACTTCCGACATATCTATTAACGGGTCAACTTATAACGTTCATGTACAGCTAGAAAACAAATCGAAGAAACCAGACACTGAAAGCGTCCTTCACAATAACAATTTTGTTGAAAGTAATTATGATGCTGATGTTGATATGATGTCATCAGAAACCGAAAAGGAAGGTGGTTTACTGCAAAAGTTTTACAAACGATTTTCAAGAGAAGAAAATAATAACGTTAGTGTGTCGGAAATAAATGGAAATGATGTTGGTGTTGCTTTCTTTCTTAATTTCTCGGTTCATGGTTCGAGTCAGGATCATAAAAAAGGTGAAGACACTAGAATTCTTCCGGTTCATTATTCAGACAATTATTTTTCGTTAGTTCCTGGTGAGAAGATGGTAGTTACGATTTCGTTTGAAGTACCGAAAGGTGTAACTCCACGAGTTTCACTTCATGGCTGGAATTATGATAGCGGTCATACCGTTCATCAAGCTTTGTAATACATCGTAGCGTTTGTATCATTCATCACGATGTTATTCAACTAAGTTAACCCGTTGTGGAGTCTGTGTGGGTGATTTTGAAAGGTTTGGACCGTTGTTTACTAGTGCGCATGTTGTATTAAGGTGACTGATATGTGTTATTCTATAGACACAATAATCATTACAACTCTTGTATGTTGTGATTTATTCTTATGAATCAAGTTAGATAGTTGAAATTTATTTATTTATTCATGTAACATGTTTTGCTTAAATGAGTTTGATAGCTTCAAGCACCCTATCAATAAGCCTTTTTCATGTTTAATTCACCAGTTTTTAGTTCTTGATAATCCGTTTGAGTTGACTCGTTTAATAATGATTCAGCTCAAGGTCAGTTAGTAAATTTAATTAATTGTCTTGAAGGTTGATCTCGATTAATTTGTAATTTAGTATTGTTTCGAGGCCACACACTTCAATTTCATTGATAAACTCGTCTACACTTGTATTAATATATCACGATTTAGTCGTTCGACTTGAAATTTACTACGACAATTTCTATCCATGACTGTGATATCACAGTCAGTTAGTGCACTTTTTGACCAAAAAGTGCAATCTGCATATGACATAGCAATATCAGTTTCTGATATTATATAATCGTTGTGTTAGTTATATGTGTCAAATATTGAGTAGGATGATGTGGTAAAATCTGATTAATAATTTAGTGAGAAAAAATAAATTAATAATAAAAAATATATATATTTATTAAATCAAAAAAATTAATGATCGGTTGTTAAAGAAAGTCACAGACGGTTTCAAAATCCTCACATACATAACTGACCGTACTCAAACTGACTGACGTCCCGCTAGATTCCTTCAGTTTTTGTTAGTTAAGTGACGGACAGACGATTATATATGGTCTAACGAGATTTTAAAGTAGCGGAGGTAAATAATTACTGAAATTATTTACTTAACCATCCAAAATTAAAAACTTATTTGTTTATTTACCTGAGGTAATTTTTGTTCTAAGCCAAACTCAAGGTTTCGAAGAAGCTGCCCCCAACTTGAAGTTTTGAGTATGAAATGCACACTATAATACACAGAAATTTAACAAATTGACCCGGTTTTCATGGATGAATCCAACATGGGTGTTCCGCAAACTAACAACCTATCTTCCTTCATGGCTTTCGTCTCTCACCACCCATCATTCATCATCACATCTCATCCTAAACCAACAGCAGTTATGCAGCTTGCTATCGAATTCTGGAAAACAAGGCCATTTCAGTATCGGGTCATCAATCCATGCCACATTAATCAAGAACCCACTATTCGGAAACCTTGATAACCCTGTCGAAAGTCGGTACATCATTGCTATTTGGAACTCCCTCATGTTCTTGTATTCAAAATGTGGACACCTGTCTGATGCACAGAAGGTGTTCGATGAAATGTCAATCAGAGATGTTATATCATGGAACACCATTATTTCAGGGTTTCTCACCAAAGGGTTTATTGATGTTGGATTTAATTACTTTAAAACTATGTATGGGTGCTCAGGTGATCATCGGTTTGATCGAGGAACTATCACCACGATTTTATCTTCCTGTGATGGATGTGAGTACTCCAAGATTAATATGATGATTCATACGTTGGTGATCGTTAATGGGTACGAGCGAGAAACGTCAATAGCAAATGCTTTGATAACAGCGTATTTTGGTAGCGGGTGTTTTAGTTCAGGAAGACGAGTTTTTGAAGAGATAAATGATAGAAATGTTGTTACTTGGACAGCAATGATATCTGGACTTGCACAAAATCAATATTGTGAAGAAAGTTTAAAGCTTTTTGTGGAAATGCATAGTGGGTTAGTGTCTCCCAATGCATTAACGTACTTAAGTTCGCTACTCGCGTGTTCTGGTTTGCAGGCACTTAACGAAGGGTGTCAACTACACGGGCTTGTTTTGAAGTTAGGTATGGATTTGGATTTGCATATAGAAAGTGCACTAATGGATATGTACTCTAAATGTGGTAGCATGAAAGAAGCATGGCAGATATTCGAGTCTGCTCAAGTGCTTGACGAGATTTCGATGACAGTGATTCTCACTGGTTTTGCACAAAACGGATGTGAGGAAGAGGCTATTCGTGTATTTGTTAAAATGGTGAAAGAGGGAATTGAATTTGATCCAAACATGGTTTCTGCTATTTTAGGTGTGTTTGGTGGTGATCATTCCTTGAATTTCGGTAAGCAAATCCAATCTTTAGTTGTTAAAAAAGGGTTTGGTTTAAATGTGTATGTTAGTAACGGACTGATCAATATGTACTCGAAATGTGGCGAATTAGAGGAATCGATCAAAGTATTTGAAAGAATGTGTAATAAAAACTCTGTTTCGTGGAACTCGATGATTGCAGCCTTCGCTCGACATGGTAATGCCTGTAAAGCTTTTGAATTATACGAACAAATGAGACGAGATGATATAAAACCAACAGACGTTACGTTTCTTTCGTTGCTTCATGCGTGTAGCCACGTAGGTTTAGTAACTAAAGGAATGGAGTTTTTAAAATCCATGGAAAAAGACCATGGAATTAGTCCACGAAAGGAGCATCATGCTTGTATAGTTGACATGTTAGGACGAAAAGGACTTTTAGATGAAGCCAAAAGCTTTATTGAGGGACTACCTGTAAAGCCTGATGTACAACTCTGGCAAGCACTGTTAGGTGCTTGTAGCTTTCAAGGTAATTCAGATATTGGAAAGTATGCAGCAGCACAGTTGTCGATTACAGCACCCGAGAGCCCTGTGCCTTACATTTTAATGGCGAATATTTATTCTTCAAAAGGAAAGTGGAAAGAACGAGCTGAAACTATACGAATGATGAAGAAGGTAGGGGTGGCGAAAGATACAGGGATAAGTTGGATTGAGATGGATAAGTGCATTCATAGTTTTGTCGTTGATGATCGTATGCATCCACAAACAGAGGATATTTTCGGTGTTTTATCAGTGTTGTTTAGACATTTGAGTGATGAAGGGTACGTGCCGGATAAGAGATTCATTCTACACTACTGGGATGATGATGAAGGGTTAACTGATTCACTGCAAACTCAAGATGCATAAGGGTAGAAGATTAATGAAAGAATTGTTTTGCTTCAAATGTATTACTAGATAAATTGCTTAAGGGTAGCTTTCATGAAATGTGGTAAAATGTGCGGTATACTATTTTACTTATATTTACGACCCGTAAGTAGTAATAAACAAAAACATTATGAACAAAAAAACAAGAGTACACAACACATGTTTATATACCAGATCTGGTTGGCAGTTAGGACCCTTGAATCTGGTTCAAAACAAAATGCTTTAAAAGAATATATAGGTAACTTGCAACTTCACCCTTCATATACATATACTTGTTCTGCTAGGCTGATAATGCTCAAAATGTATGTCACGTTAACAAAACTTACAACATGAAATGACACAAACCAACTGATGATGTAAATATGACATCATCTATGAAGAGTGGTAAATTCTCATATGGATGGTTGCTTTCATTTTCAAATACGCAATGAAAAAAATGCTTATTTTCTCTTCACTCTATTTTACACTCTACTACCTTACCTTAGTTTTGCTGCAAAGCATGGAAGATTTCTTTCACACACACAAAAAAAAACATGTTTATCATTCAATCTCAGGGAGATGCGAATCTTGATCTATCTTTCTGTCGACTTAATCCTCTATCATTCGGTGATGAAGTTTTTCCCCCAACACCTACTACTTGCCTCATCATCTCTGTAACCATCACCATTAAAAATTCAAAAACAAATAAACAAATTCAAGATACAAAACGATTACTGCTTCAGGTGTCCACTTAAACCCAAGTACTGTCGGGTAAATCTAACCCAGACGGCCAGACCCATTTTTAACAGTTTACTCAACTCACCCCATCCCATCCCCATATAGTGGACCCTAATTATTGTTTTTTATATTTAGGATCCATAATTGGTAAAATACAAACAAGTCCAAAAATCGACATACAGATAAAAAAAAAAATAAGAAGAAAAAAGAGGTCTGCTTTGCTAAGGACAATATAAATTACTCCCTCTATCTTAAAAACGTGTCACATATGGTTTGGCGAATACTAGATAATATTAGTAAAAAAATGAAGGATAGTATAAATATCTAGTGTCCAACCTATATGTAAATGGCCCTAAAAACGAGGAGTTTTACAATGCAAGATTTATACCTCGTTGTCTCTCAAGCTCTTGGTCGAGCTCCTCCTTCCACTTCCTCTTGACTTCAACAACGTTCACCCTGAAAATAGAGCATTTATTAGCTTCTGTGTGCACAATAGTTTGTATACAAATATAAAAACAACATTAAATAAACATCAAATAACATATACTAACCCAGGACTGCTAGCTTCTGGCTCAGATTCTGCCCGTGACATGTCGTCACACTGCGGCGATGAAATGTCCATTGGACTACGGCTATTTTCATCACCACTGAAATTTAATGTGCGTCGGCTTCCACTCACAGGGCTTGCATTACTTACAGCATCAATGGCTTTATTATTAGGAGTACCGAGTGGAAATCGACTTGGGGACTTGCTTTTAGGTGGAAGTTTCAGATAATTCGGACTACTTCCATTGCCTGTGACATCAGCGTTTTCTTTTAAACAGGAAGGAACAACGCTATTGTAAAACTCTTCATATAAAGGTGTTTGAAGTCTTTTCAGTTCTGATGCCTGAAATGATAAAGAAACAACATTGTAAGAATCTATTAACCACAAAACAGAAGCTAATTCCATACTCCATCCCATTCAAACTTAAAAAAAAAAAAAAAAAAAAAAAAAAAAAACGTATTGTAAGCTAGAGATGACAACATATGTCAGTCATGTTGATTAGGTAATGGGTCATAACAATTTCGTGTCAAATGGGTAACTCCCCGTTGAGTTGACCCGAAACATTTGTGCATTTCTCTGAAAAAATATTAGATGACAAATGAGTGATATATGATCACAAAAGCTAGATTTATAATGTAGTGGTTGTAACAAAATTACACTAGAGCAACCTCTGACTCATTTTACAAAGAGTAATATTGCATATTACATTAATAAAAACAAATACTTAAAAATAAACAATTTGGTAGGTTGTATGCATCAAAATCTGTTTGATCCATTCGATATGTTCTTCGTTTAGCTAAATTATTTAATAAGACCTGTTTGATTGGAAAAACTCGGCCAAAACTGACCCAATTATATGTGAATGAGTTAAAATTGTCACTTCTATGAGAAATCAAAAGTAAAGACAATACCTTTTCATCCAGAAAAGCTTTTATTTTACATTCAGTCAGTTCATCATCATCTTCGGAGAAAGAATGACCAACATGTCCTTCAGAATGTTGTTCACCATCCAACGTTGCTTGCTGCAGTTTATAAGAACCATCTATGGAAGGTTCTTCCATGGGGTTGAAACTCTAGTCACCAAATGTAATTGTAAAAACATTTAGTTCTTTAATGCTTCCATTCAAAATAGGAAGAAAAACTATATGTATAAAACAGAATAAATATATATATCCACCTTAGTGAAGTCATTGATCACTGAAACAGATCTCAACTTTTCACCCCCACTCTCCATAAAATCGTCCCCATCTAACTGACACATGTCATTATCGCTGTTTCTTGTTCCCAACTCACGCTTACTTTCTTTATAAATCCCAGATGTTACAGGAGAGACGTTGAAGGTACCCATATTGCATACATCAAGCGAAGCAGGGCTGGTTGTCATTTATAAAGGAAACAAATATATTAGTGCTTGATTACATCATCACCATAACAGACAGTATAGAATATGCACCAATTTCTTTTTCTGGATATCGCAGTTCCAACATTTTCGTCCGTCCAATATTCTACCCAAATTACTATTTTGCCCGTCCGTAAACATAAAATGTATGGTCAGGCCTTTGATGCACAAAAAGTTCCTATTTTTGGTCATCATTGATGCAAGTTTAAAGACTAACTAGTAGAATACATGAGTACCCAGCCAAACATTGCAAATAGGGGAAGTTTGGGTAAGCTTATTAAAGGGGTGTACTAGCTTATTGCATTTTGTGACATCTGATAATCCTTATAAAGTGTTTATAAGCTTAGGTGAAAGAGTTTACGGCTTATTATGAATTTAAAAGAAGCAATAAGATTGAGCTACTAGAACGGGGGCTTTCAAAACAGCTTAAGCTAAATCAAACACCTCCTTATTTAAGGATATATGTAGTTTATATGAAAGAATTTGTATTAATATACTCACGAGTGATTCAATATGCTTGTGTACGCAGAGGGAGGAGCTTCAATATTTTCCTGGACACGATAAAAGAATAAACAAAGAAATGATAGGTTGAAAATTTTCAGAAAAAGCAGATGAGAATGAGCCATAACTAACCAATGTAGGAGTACCAACAAAAGAAGTTTGCAGAGATTTCCCTGTAACAAAAGGATGCTGCAAGAAAAATATATGTAAATACCAAATAAGATAAGTTGAGACTTCTCAAAAAATTATAGAAGGTAAAAACTACATTTACCTGCAACAAATCAGAAGCAGAAGGTCTCAACTCAGGTTCCCTGAAATATAACCAATTATAAGACACTGCAAACACATGAAACGAAAAACCAACTAAACAGTAAAAACATATAAGGATATGAGGAATTTTGACCAAAAAAAGGAAGGACTGAATGTACAGTATCATAAAATACATAAACACCAGAAAAGGTGTACGTGAAAGGAAAGCCTTAGTCGTTGATACTCATGTTTCAGATCCAATTTCAGCATCGAAACTTTGACTTTGTGTTAATACTAAAAATCTGAAACATAAGCGTACAAAATGTTAAAAATGCAATTACTTACTTGTGTAAGCATTTCAGTAATAAATCCTGTGCTTCAGGAGAAAGTTGGTCAGGGATGGGAGGATGAGATTTTGTAGTGCCAATATAAAATAGAGCCGCGACCTGAAATGAAGATGAAAATATCACATGGCATTGAGCAATGAGCATAACATGGAGAATAAGCAATGGGTACAAAATGGGTGCGCAGTGTAGGGTTAACAATGGGTCAAAGCGAACACTATAAGTTTCTTATTCTGTTTTTAACTTAACAGAAAGTTAATGTGTCAAATAGGATCAGAAAACTGTATTGATATTACAATAATATATACAGTAATCTACTATAATCTACAATAATCTATACCTCCTGATACTGCTGACTCCAAGGAGGCTTTCCTGTAGCCATCTCAATAACTGTGCACCCTACACTCCATATATCAGCAGTGCTACAAAAATAATACAAGAGATAAAAATGAGATGAATAGAATAGAAAATTAATACTTCATAGAAAAGCAAAACACTAACTCAATTGTAAAGAGCATATATATAACTGTACTTACAAGCTGTGCCCCGTCTGCAGTATGACCTCAGGAGCCATCCAGTATGGTGTGCCTTTCATCGACTTCGCCCCTGGCCCATTAGCCTGACAAAATTTAAGCTTTGAATAAGATATGCTACTTGACCATGATACTAAATGTACAGATCAATAAAGTTGATGTGGGTAGTGGGGCTTACCAGCTCAACAACCTGTTTTGATGCACCAAAATCTGCTAATTTGATGCATCCTTTATTATCAACTAGAATGTTTGCTCCCTGTACATGAAAAGATATTAACAAATAAATGTACTAAGGTGAAGTGGGGGAAAATAAATAAGACAGAAAATGCACCTTAATATCGCGGTGCATTATCCCATTCCCGTGCAAGTAATCGAGGCCAAGTAAAAGTTGTTTTGTATACATTCTTATGACCTGGTTATGAAAAATAGATGAATAATATCATATGCGAAGACTAAATGGAAGATGCAATTTAAAAATTGAAAGTTATATACCGTCTCAGGAAAGGGTCCAAATTTTCCTAAAAGAGATGATATTGATCCTCCGGGAACAAACTCCAACAGAATATTTAAGGTACTGTCCTCTCGTACCGTTCCAAGATATCTCTAAAGTACAACAAGCTAACAACATTAGTTTATAAAATAATCAGCATTTCCTAGAACCTCAATGAGTTTGAACTTACAACGATATTTTGGTGAGAAAGATTCTTCAGAAGCTTTACTTCTTCTTCAAGTTCTCGTATGTGAATCTATTTGTACAATTCAATGAGCTAAATAAGCACCAATATATGATTTTAGTAACTTAAAATAGATGACAGAAAGAAGTTAGCGGCACTGGTGATAATTGCCAATTTTTATGGACGATTGTCCCAAAGTAATATACTATTCTACAAAACATGTGTCCATATACACAGAGAACGCAGAGGTTTTTGATATCACATTGACAATATCATTCTCAAAACAAATAAAATGTAGTAAGCATCAAAACATCGTAGTAATTCAGCTATGAGAGAATATGGAAACATGATATTATAACTAAAACCATTGCTATAGAACATCAACATTTCCACTTTGTCACTTTATTTGTGTAAATTCCACCAACGCATGACAATAAACAATAAAATAATAACAATGATCACATTACTAAAGTAAACACTGCCTTCTTACTAATCCACTATTTCAGGTGATCAGTTGTATGTGCAGGTGTCTGTTATCTAATATAGAACTTCAAGTAACCAAACATTCATATGGTTTTCAGTTGTATAACATTCCATTATATCGACCTACTTGAGGTAACCTAATTGATGGCCTATCCAAACACTGAAATCACATAGTTAGTAAAACTTATGCATTCAACTGTTAGATGTAAACAAACAAGTGATCATACCTGAGTTTTCTCTTTGGATCCACTATTGGCAGCAATCGAAACCTGAAAACGAAACAATCAAAACATCAAACCCCTAACTAAACCCAAATACACTTTAATAGAACATCAAAACTCACCTGTTTGACAGCAAGAAGCTCTCCAGAATCCAGATTCATTCCCATATACACTTGTCCAAACGCACCACATCCAATCAACTCACCTTTTCTCCACCGAATCGTCTGAACATTTTCACTTTTCTCTTTCGCCACCGGCTGCGGTGACGAAAGGATCGAATTAGTTCTAGTGAAAACCCTAGACTTGCGAATACATGAGTTGATTTTGTCAACTAGGGTTCCGGAATGATCGTCGCCGTCAGGAGGACGAAAAACAAGAGATCGGCGAACTGATCCGAACATATCGTGCATTTCAATTAGTGTTGGTATACTTGATAGATTGTAACGTGATTTAATTAGGGTTTATGAGTTGAATTTGATTTTGGGGGATGAAAATAGACGACAGTTTTGTGTAGTTGGAGAGAGAGTGTGTGGGGAAAGGAGGGAAAGGGATACTCATTCCTTTTTTTCAAAAAACTTTACCGACTGATACAATTGCATAGAGAAATATTTTTCTTAGAAATCACCATCACCATAAAATATAAAATAAGTATATAAATATAAGTATAAATAAATATAAATATATTAAATTGCCCAAAAAATTAACATAGAAGTCACAAATTTATAATAAATGGTATATCATTTTTTACTTTGCCCAAAAAGTTATCAGAATTAAATTTAGTGCGTAAAAATTATTCTAATTTGAAAAAAAAAAACCAATAAATAAAGATAATATACGTCCATATATGCTTTCACATAGACGCCATCTCATCGAATCCGATGAGGCCAGGTCATCGAATTTTTCAGCAAAAAAAAATTTTGACGACTTTTTCTGGACAAAATTCCGATTTTTTGGCGACTGCCTCATCGAGAAGATGATGACGTGGCGGCATCTCATCAGATTTGATGAAGTGGTGTCTCTGTGGAAACACAGGTGGACGAATATTATCTTTATTGATATTTTTTGATATCAGAATCTTTTTTACGCACTAAATTCAAATCAGACACTCTTTTAGGCAAAGAAAAAAAACGATCTACCATTTATTAATTTATTAGTAAATATTGTCTTTTATGTTAATTTTCAATTTGCCCGTATATATAAATATAAATAAATAAAGCGTAAAGTTAAATTAAAATATTTAAATATAAATTTTATAAATATAAATGTATAAACATAATAATTAATTCTTTATTGTAGTATATTATTAAAAAAAAACTAATATTATATAGTATATTTTTTTATTTTTTATTTTGAAAGGCAACAAACATTATATTATAAACGAATATACATATATACAATGTCAAAGCTACAGGCACAAATGCTTGACCAGAACTAGACACCACACCACACAGATATATACAAAGCTACATAGAGAGCGAAAACAACCCAAAACTAAGAGACACTGACCAACACATGTTTTGTCCAAAATGCAACAATCGAATGACCTTGGATTTGATAACCAACAATGCCATTCCAATGCTTGATTCTTCAATCTGCTCGAGATCCACACATGACTCACAATTTGAATTTCACTAAAAATTGCATCGCTACTCAAGATATCTTTGTTAAATGTTGATTTGTTCCTATGCTTCAATATGTCATATCCATTGATGCACTCGGTTGCCTGCCATAAGCTTTTTTCAGCTGATGTTTGAAAGCTGTAACTGTAATTTTCTTTGAAGAGCTCCCGAATACTTAGTTTCAAAATGGTCTGCTATGGACATTGACAGTCCATTTGAATGCTATAAATGTACATGAAGGAGTCATTAGTTGTTTTCAAGTTAAGAGTATACTCAAGCTTATGTTGATGTACCTGCTATTAGTACATATATGTTGTTCACCCCTTAATGCTTTTTTTGTTGCTCTTGTCATAATTAATTTATTTCTGATATTTGACAGTGGTTAAGTTAACTCTGATTGATCTTCCTGGGCTGACAAAAGTTGCTGTTGGTGAGTTAACGTCATGCATTTTTTGATTTAGGCAAGTTGGATCTGATTAATTCATATAGTACCATATGTAATCTTTGTAGAGGGTCAATCTGATATCATTATGCAAGACATTGAAAACCTGGTGCGCTCCTATATTAAGAAGGTATGTTGTTTTCAAATATGCCTACCAGTTTGCGAATTTAGTTACACTCATTGTTATTAGGGTTATTATTTAACATATTTATTAGTTTGTGAGAGTAAGTTTTTAGGTGTCTGTTATTTATATGCAAATTGTGACGATCGCTCCAAATTCATATGGACGAACACGTCATTCATCGATTTCATTGCGAGGTATTTGACCTCTATATGATACGTTTTGTAAACATTGCATTCTTTTGAAAAGGCACACCATAAATGAATATTTAAATCAAAGGTTTTCGACATCTGATAATTTCTACATATAGACAATCACCGTAAATAATAGTTTACAATAGTACTTCCGTTGACAATGCAGTCAAAATAAGATACATGGTGATGATTTGGTGAATGCAACGTTTTCTTGAAAAATATGCCATGTACGACTCCATGCACATAGCTTGTCTAACATATAAGCAAACAGCGGAAGACTTCTAGGAAACCTGAGAATAAACATGCTAACAAGTGTCAACACAAAGGTTGGTGAGTTCATAGTTTTAGTGTTTCGCATAATCTGTATATAAAAGTGGATCACAAGATTTCAGTTGTTTCATCCAGAAACGTTTATCAAAAGTTTGTCAATAGATTCTACGTAACAGAGCACCCTGGTAACTAAGCTTTAACGTTATAATAATAAATACCCCATTCATTTTAATACACGCAAACCAACGTGTCCTAAACTCAAATAACACACGTCCGTTAAAAGGCTAGCGCTCTAGCTCGGACGGGGATGTCAAGCCCTATGGATCCATATACTGTTATTCGCGCCCACCAGTCCATATTCTATGTACTGGCAGCTACTAGTTACCAAAGCTAAGGGATTTTCGGTTCAAACTCAGTGTAGAATTAAGTATGTACTTGTATCCATTGCGTTTAAAATAAATTTCATGTATTCTCAGCTCAAAAATATATATTGCAAAAGCAATTAAAAAGGAAGCAATGAAACTCACCTTAGCAGCATATAAAGTTGTTCACCAAAATGTGACCGAAACTCGAATTACCAATTAATCGTAGATCTCAACCTAGAGAACATATGTTGGTCAATAAATGTCTATTAAGCTAGGTCAGGTCATAGTGTATCACAATCCTAATGCTCGAGATCGACATATAATAGTTATCCAAAGTCGTTTCAAAAAGTAAATTTTGACAATAGTTCAACAAAACGAGACGTGCCTTATATAAGGATTCATTTACTCGGTTGGTAATATTTAAAAGTTCACTTTATCAGTCTCGTAAACAAGTTGTTTAAATCTTAATTGCAGATTCAAAAGTAATTTCAATTAACGTCAATCATAATTCAGTTGATCATATCTTTTAATCCGTTCATCGAAACTATTCGATATCTAAATGAAAAGTTATTGATTTTTCGCCAGCTTTCCAAAAACATGCATATCATATACCTTTTATCAGTAATATATGTATTTACTTCGTGATTCATCATAACTATTTAACGACGAAATTTAGCATACAAGCATGCATAAATATATATACTCGAGCACTAGACATGGATACACAATTAATATATAAAAGATAAAATATGAGTGCTTACGTATCAATATTAAGATTCAATATTGTAGGAAAGTACGTAGATGTAACGGAGATAATAAACACTAGGTTTGACTTGCGAATATTACCCACGAATATTACCCATAACCTCCATAGCTATAACCCATAATTTCCTTAGCTCTATCCCGCTCGAAACCCATTTTGAAAGTGACACGTTCATAACCTCGTCGTAGTATTTTATATATAATACTAATAATAACGATATCTAAAAATACTAATAATAATAATAAGATTAATAATAATAATATTAATCTTAATAATAATAATAATAATAATAATAATAATAATAATAATAATAATAATAATAATAATATAGAGGGAGTACGAGATAGATAGAAGTGAAGAATGCATCATAAATCAGAAAAACGATCGAATTTATTGATGTGGCCAGATTTCAGACCCCATGCGATCGCATGGTTTCTGTGTGTAATGGCCATGCGATCGCATGGCCTAGGATTCCAGCTCACAATTTTTTGTATTTTTGTTTGTCGACATATTTATTAATAATATATATAATTTAAATTAATTAATTATATATTATATTAAATTCACGTGCATAGTTGACTTGTAATTTTCGTTCCGATAAGTCGTACGTCATCACTCGACTTATGTCCCGGTTCCGGTTTTTCGAACGTCCTTTCGTATACTGAGAAAACTGGTACTTTACGTTTCGCAGATCGTACCTTTATCAAAATATAGTCTTAAATTATCCATAAACTATACCACTAGAATTGTAACTTATACACTTGAGTGTTTTGGTCATTTACTTCTATAAATCATCGTCTCGCTATTTGTTAATATATATATAATAACAATTCGTTTTATGACCAAGTTAATATTATATTTTCTCGTATTGTTAAATATATATTTTCAATATTAATAAACACGTTTTTAAAATACACATCGCAAGTTATTTATATTTCTTTTAACCAAAGTTCCAAATTACGTTATATGAACAAACACTTTACCATTTATTCCGAATACCGTTAAATGAATGATTTCCCAAATCAACGTGGACCTCACAACAGAGACCCGTAATAATATCATAATTCTTAAGGGACTTAATAAATATCTTTTAATTCAATCGTTTGGCATAATCTTTTAACTCCGTAGTTAAATATATCAATCAGATAATCAAACCAATAAGGTTAATGCACAGTATCGTTTACTTAACACTTTGTTACATTTTCAAGTTATAGTATATGTATCTATTTACATATAATTGTTCGCGAATTGTTTAGAACAATCGAAGGGTAATTGAATAGTTCAAAATTTTGAGATTCAGTTTAACAGACTTTGCTTATCTTGTCAGAAATATTAAACCATATCGAGAATTTGGTTTAGAATAAGTCGAAATTTTCCGGGTCATCACAGTACCTACCCATTAAAGAAATTTCGTCCCGAAATTTGAGTGAGGTTGTCATGGTTAATAATAAAAATGTTTTCATGACGTATATGAGTCGATAAATAGAATTTTATCACCGTTGAATAATATGGATAAAACAATCCAATTACTCGAAGCGTATGAGGGAAATTATTGTAATAGAGTGAAATGGAGAATAGAGATTCATTTTAACTTTTGACATAGTAACGGTTGATTTTTGGAATATAAGGAATAGAAAATCTTCATAATAAGATTTGATTCTTCGGAATTTGCGGAAATTAGGATTTTCTTTGATTAAATGCGTAATCTACCTCGATTGCTATATCTGATATTTTACTATAAATTAAACACTTATGTTTCATTATTTTCACCACTCCTACATCTTCTTCTTCATTTCATACTTTCAAAAGATTGTGAAATGCTTCATCCAGTTCTGATTCTTGATATACTCCTAACTTTCATATCTGTCATTCTTCTTTTTCATCTACCACCAGAGGAAGTTATTTTCTTCTACCATTACCTTGGGGTTATAGTGTTTTTCATTCTCTTGTGTCTTTATATTGCTATATGCATTGATATACACGGTTTGTAATTTCGGGGTTGTTATAGGGCTTTATATTTTCCATTATATTTCGGAGCTTCATGCTTTCGTTTTCTCTTCCCGACTTTAAGTCAAGCGAATAATGGTCCAGAATTCGTAGGTATGGATTTTGAAATGAACATAGTTAATTGATGTTTTGCGAGGTGTACTAGAAAATAGTATTATTTTTACAACGAAATAACTATTAAATACGATACAATTTTACACAAGATATTTATTTATTTATAGAATGGATATACCTAAACATTGCTACAACACTTATAGGCAGTGTACCTAATCGTACAGTAGTGTAGTTTTTAGTAAGTCCGGTTCGTTCCACAGGGAAATCTTTTAAACAAAGCTTAACGTTATATTAGTTTTAATTTATAAAAATACAAATATATATATATATATAAGTAATTTTATTATTATAAAATGGGGTTTTTACCGTTTAATGACCGGTTTATCGATTTTAAAACTTTAGTCACAGTTAAAACCGAATGTAAAATATATAAATATAACTTAATTTAAAACGTAAAATAAATAACGATAATGAAATTGCGATAAATAAAATTGCGATAATTAAAAAGTACAATAATTAAAAGTACAATTAAATACAATGACAATAAATAAAAATGTGATAATTAGAAGTACAATTAAATATGAAAATAAAGGAATTATGCTTATTTAAACTTCCGTAATCATGATGTTTGACGTGTTGATTTTAGTTTTATGCCCATGGGTTAATTGTTCTTTGTCCTGGATTATTTAATATGTCCGTCTGGTTTTTGTCCAAAACAGTCCATCAGTCATAAATATAAAGTGCGAGTGTCCTCGTCAAATTATCCTTATATCCGAAGTCAAATATTCCAACTAATTGGGGACTTAAACTGTAACAAAGTTTTGATACTTTGTTTAATAATTACACCAGGATGTCGACTGCGTGTAACCCAAGGTTTTAATACTTTGTTAACAATTATGCCAAGTGTCCTTGTACATAATTTCACCTTTGTTTTAATAAGTCTATTAATATTAACTATTAATCCATTCCCGTGTCCGGTTAAATGAACGATTATTCGTACATATAAATATCCCGCCCATCGTGTCCGATTGAGTGTATATGGTTATTTATAGGTATGTCCAATTGTAAATCTTTATATTAAAATTAACAAACTATCATTTAGTTAAACAAATATAAAACCCATTAATACCCAAAGTCTAATTTCCACAAGTGTCGTTCTTTTGTCCAAACCCCAATTATGGTACAAAGCCCAATTACCCAATTTTAATATTTTTAGTCAAACATCACGATTACTTCGGCATTAAATAAGCATAATAATAACTTAGTTACGAGACATTAATTTTAAAAAGGAGGACATAACTTACATTGATTATTTATCGCGTAGTGTTACACGGACAGAATTTCGACTTCAAAACCCGTAAAATAACCTTAACATAACCCAAACTAACTAATATAAAACTAACCTATACTATATATATACATATATATATATATATATATATATATATATATATATATATATATATATATATATATATATATTATAAAGGGAGTATTATTTTTTTTTATTTTTTTGTGTGTGTAAAACTCGGCAGAAGCTTGTTGCATTTATAGGACATTTCTGATTTTGGCTGCTCCGCGAGTGCGGAGGTTTAAGCCTTCACAGCTCCGCGAGTGCCGAGTTCCCTGGGCCAGCTCACCAATTTTTGGCCATTTGCTTGTCGACGTTTTATTTAAATATATATAATATATAAATAATTTATATAATTATTTAAATATTATATTATATTCTTGTGCATAGTTGACTCATAATTTTTAGTCCGTTGCGTCCGGCATTGTTAGTTGGCTCAGGTCCCGGTTCCGGATTTTCGAACGTCCTTTCGTATAATTTAATATCTTGTACTTTGCGTTCCGCAACTTGTACTCTTGTCATTTTTAGACGTTTCTTATCAATAAATTGAACCACTTAGATTGTATCTTGTACATTTGATCTTTTTAGACGGTTTTGTCTTCGAATCTTCGTTTTCGCCTTTTGTCTTCGCACTTATTTAATTAAACGAATATTACTTGAAAATAGAACAATTGCAACTGAAAACTTTACATATTGGAAGGATATTGCTACTAAATATATGTTCATTTGGAGCACTATCAAATATCCCCACACTTGAACGTTGCTTGTCCTCAAGCAATACAGAACTTGAAATTAAATCACACGAATCACTTCTTTATTCTTCACACTTTATACATTAGTGATTTTGATACGGCGGTATAAACAATGATAGTAACGGTGTGGTTTACAGTCCCACATGACTATTAAAAATTTAGATCCTTTAAGGAAATTGGATCTTTATGAAAACATTTGATCTTTTGAAAATTCAATCTAGCTTTTACCCTAGATAAGTTTTCCGGAATAACCCTTCACCGGTGTTTGCAAAATATTTTTGTGGGTTTTGTGGGTTTCAGATTTGAAAATTTTAGCTCAACACTTGCAGTTTTGTGTTACCCACTTGCTAACCTTGTATTTAGGAAAGCAACACGTCCAGTTTACTTGTCCCGTATATTACCTTTCGGCAAACTATCGTCCGGTTGTAAAGGAAAGCGATGAACAACCAACTGTTAAGGCAATGTCTAATGACATGCATTTGATTATGGTCCAAAAACGTGTCGGATGCTATTACTATCCTTTGTAAGAGCAATAGTAAAGATTATCCTATGATATTTCGGTCTGACACAAGGTCCTATCTGAAATGTCCCGTTCTTATTGATTAAAAACGTTCCATATTAATTGATTTCGTTGCGAGATTTTGACCTCTATATGAGACGTTTTTCAAAGACTGCATTCATTTTTAAAATAAACCATAACCTTTATTTCATAAATAAAGGTTTAAAAAGCTTTACGTAGATTATCAAATAATGATATTCTAAAATATCCTGTTTACACACGACCATTACATAATGGTTTACAATACAAATATGTTACATCGAAATCAGTTTCTTGAATGCAGTTTTTACACAATATCATACAAACATGGACTCCAAATCTTGTCCTTATTTTAGTATGCAACAGCGGAAGCTCTTAATATTCACCTGAGAATAAACATGCTTTAAACGTCAACAAAAATGTTGGTGAGTTATAGGTTTAACCTATATATATCAAATCGTAACAATAGACCACAAGATTTCATATTTCAATACACATCCCATACATAGAGATAAAAATCATTCATATGGTGAACACCTGGTAACCGACATTAACAAGATGCATATATAAGAATATCCCCATCATTCCGGGACACCCTTCGGATATGATATAAATTTCGAAGTACTAAAGCATCCGGTACCTTGGATGGGGTTTGTTAGGCCCAATAGATCTATCTTTAGGATTCACGTCAATTAGGGTGTCTGTTCCCTAATTTTTAGATTACCAGACTTAATAAAAAGGGGCATATTCGATTTCGATAATTCAACCATAGAATGTAGTTTCACATACTTGTGTCTATTTTGTAAATCTTTTATAAAACCTGCATGTATTCTCATCCCAAAAATATTAGATTTTAAAAGTGGGACTATAACTCACTTTCACAGATTTTTACTTCGTCGGAAAGTAAGACTTGGCCACTGGTTGATTCACGAACCTATAACAATATATACATATATACATATATATCAAAGTATGTTCAAAATATATTTACAACACTTTTAATATATTTTGATGTTTTAAGTTTATTAAGTCAGCTGTCCTCGTTGGTAACCTACAACTAGTTGTCCACAGTTAGATGTACAGAAATAAATCGATAAATATTATCTTGAATCAATCCACGACCCAGTGTATACGTATCTCAGTATTGATCACAACTCAAACTATATATATTTTGGAATCAACCTCAACCCTGTATAGCTAACTCCAACATTCACATATAGAGTGTCTATGGTTGTTCCGAAATATATATAGATGTGTCGACATGATAGGTCGAAACATTGTATACGTGTCTATGGTATCTCAAGATTACATAATATACAATACAAGTTGATTAAGTTATGGTTGGAATATATTTGTTACCAATTTTCACGTAGCTAAAATGAGAAAAATTATCCAATCTTGTTTTACCCATAACTTCTTCATTTTAAATCCGTTTTGAGTGAATCAAATTGCTATGGTTTCATATTGAACTCTATTTTATGAATCTAAACATAAAAAGTATAGGTTTATAGTCGGAAAAATAAGTTACAAGTCATTTTTTTAAAGGTAGTCATTTCAGTCGAAAGAACGACGTCTAGATGACCATTTTAGAAAACATACTTCCACTTTGAGTTTAACCATAATTTTTGGATATAGTTTCATGTTCATAATAAAAATCATTTTCCCAGAATAACAACTTTTAAATCAAAGTTTATCATAGTTTTTAATTAACTAACCCAAAACAGCCCGCGGTGTTACTTCGACGGCGTAAATCCGATTTTACGGTGTTTTTCGTGTTTCCAGGTTTTAAATCATTAAGTTAGCATATCATATAGATATAGAACATGTGTTTAGTTGATTTTAAAAGTCAAGTTAGAAGGATTAACTTTTATTTGCGAACAAGTTTAGAATTAACTAAACTATGTTCTAGTGATTACAAGTTTAAACCTTCGAATAAGATAGCTTTATATGTATGAATCGAATGATGTTATGAACATCATTACTACCTCAAGTTCCTTGGATAAACCTACTGGAAATGAGAAAAATAGATCTAGCTTCAAAGGATCCTTGGATGGCTTGAAAGTTCTTGAAGCAGAATCATGACACGAAAACAATTTCAAGTAAGATTTCCACTCGAAATAAGATTGCTATAGTTATAGAAATTGAATTAAAGTTTGAATATGATTATTACCTTGTATTAGAAAGATAACCTACTGTAAGTAACAAAGGTTTCTTGATCTTGGATGATTACTTAGAATGGATTTAGAAAACTTGGAAGTAAACTTGCAATCTTGGAAGTATTCTTGATTTTATGAAACTAGAACTTTTGGAATTTATGAAGAACACTTAGAACTTGAAGATAGAACTTGAGAGAAATCAATTAGATGAAGAAAATTGAAGAATAAAAGTGTTTGTAGGTGTTTTTGGTCGTTGGTGTATGGATTAGATATAAAGGATATGTAATTTTGTTTTCATGTAAATAAGTCATGAATGATTACTCATATTTTTGTAATTTTATGAGATATTTCATGCTAGTTGCCAAATGATGGTTCCCACATGTGTTAGGTGACTCACATGGGCTGCTAAGAGCTGATAATTGGAGTGTATATACTAATAGTACATACATCTAAAAGCTGTGTATTGTACGAGTACGAATACTGGTGCATACGAGTAGAATTGTTGATGAAACTGAACGAGGATGTAATTGTAAGCATTTTTGTTAAGTAGAAGTATTTTGATAAGTGTCTTTAAGTCTTTCAAAAGTGTATGAATACATATTAAAACACTACATGTATATACATTTTAACTGAGTCGTTAAGTCATCTTAGTCGTTACATGTAAATGTTGTTTTGAAACCTTTAGGTTAACGATCTTGTTGAATGTTGTTAACCCATTGTTTATTATAACAAATGAGATGTTAAATTATTATATTATCATGATATTATGATATATAATATATCTTAGTATGATATATATACAGTTAAATGTCGTTACAACGATAATCGTTACATATATGTCTCGTTTCGAAATCATTAAGTTAGTAGTCTTATTTTTACATATGTATTTCATTGTTAATACACTTAATAATATATTTACTTATAATTTAACATAATTAACCAAGTGTATAAATATCTTAATATGATTCATATGTACCTAGTAAGACGTTGTTATAACGATAATCGTTATATATATCGTTTTCGAGTTTCTTAAATTAATAGTCTCATTTTTATGTATATAACTCATTGTTAAAATACCTAATGAGATACATACTTATAATAAAATCATGTTAACTATATATATAACCATATATATGTCATCGTATAGTTTTTACAAGTTTTAACGTTCGTGAATCACCGGTCAACTTGGGTGGTCAATTGTCTATATGAAACCTATTTCAATTAATCAAGTCTTAACAAGTTTGATTGCTTAACATGTTGGAAACACTTAATCATGTAAATAACAATTTCATTTAATATATATATAAACATGGAAAATTTCGGGTCACTACAGTACCTACCCGTTAAATAAATTTCGTCCCAAAATTTTAAGCAGTTGGAGGTGTTGACGTATCTTCTGGAAATAATTGCGGGTATTTCTTTTTCATCTGATCTTCACGCTCCTAGGTGAACTCGGGTCCTCTACGAGCATTCCATCAAACCTTAACAATCTGTATCTTGTTTTGTTTAAGTCTCTTAACCTCACGATCCATTATTTCGACGGGTTCTTCAATGAATTGAAGTTTTTCATTAATTTGGATTTCGTCCAACGGAATAGTGAGATCTTCTTTAGCAAAACATTTCTTCAAATTTGAGATGTGGAAAGTGTTATGTACAGCCGCGAGTTGTTGAGGTAGCTCCAGTTGGTAAGCTACTGGTCCGACACGATCTATAATCTTGAATGGTCCAATGTACCTTGGATTTAGTTTCCCCCGTTTACCAAATCGAACAACGCCTTTCCAAGGTGAAACCTTAAGCATGACCATTTCTCTAATTTCAAACTCTATATCTTTTCTTTTACTGTCCGCGTAGCTCTTTTGTCGACTCTGGGCGGTTTTCAATCTTTGTTGAATTTGGATGATTTTCTCGGTAGTTTCTTGTATTATCTTCGGACCCATAATCTGTCTATCCCCCACTTCACTCCAACAAACCGGAGACCTGCACTTTCTACCATAAAGTGCTTCAAACGGCGCCATCTCAATGCTTGAATGGTAGCTGTTGTTGTAGGAAAATTCTGCTATCGGTAGATGTCGATCCCAACTGTTTCTGAAATCAATAACACAAGCTCGTAGCATGTCTTCAAGCATTTGTATCGTCCTTTTGCTCTGCCCATCAGTTTGTGGATGATAGGCAGTACTCATGTCTAGACGAGTTCCCAATGCTTGTTGTAATGTCTGCCAGAATCTTGAAATAAATCTGCCATCCCTATCAGAGATAATAGAGATTGGTATTCCATGTCTGGAGATGACTTCCTTCAAATACAGTCGTGCTAACTTCTCCATCTTGTCATCTTCTCTTATTGTCAGGAAGTGTGCTGACTTGGTGAGACGATCAACTATTACCCAAATAGTATCATAACCACTTGCAGTCCTTGGCAATTTAGTAATGAAATCCATGGTAATGTTTTCCCATTTCCATTCCGGGATTTCAGGTTGTTGTAGTAGACCTGATGGTTTCTGATGTTCAGCTTTGACCTTAGAACATGTCAAACATTCTCCTACATATTTAGCAATATCGGCTTTCATACCCGTTCCAGGATGTATTGAGTATCTGGTTTTATGAGCTTCTCTAAGTACCATTTCTCTCATATCTCCAAATTTTGGTACCCAAATTCTTTCAGCCCTATACTGGGTTCCGTCTTCCCTAATATTAAGATGCTTCTCCGATCCTTTGGGTATTTCATCCTTTAAATTTCCCTCTTTTAAAACTCCTTGTTGCGCCTCCTTTATTTGAGTAGTAAGGTTAGTGTGAATCATTATATTCATAGATTTTACTCGAATGGGTTCTCTGTCCTTTCTGCTCAAGGCGTCGGCTACCACATTTGCCTTCCCCGGGTGGTAATGAATCTCAAAGTCGTAATCATTCAACAATTCAATCCACCTACGCTGCCTCATATTCAGTTGTTTCTGATTAAATATGTGTTGAAGACTTTTGTGGTCGGTATATATAATACTTTTGACCCCATATAAGTAGTGCCTCCAAGTCTTTAATGCAAAAACAACCGCGCCTAATTCCAAATCATGCGTTGTATAATTTTGCTCGTGAATCTTCAATTGTCTAGACGCATAAGCAATCACCTTCGTCCGTTGCATTAATACACAACCGAGACCTTGCTTTGATGCGTCACAATAAATCACAAAATCATCATTCCCTTCAGGCAATGACAATATAGGTGCCGTAGTTAGCTTTTTCTTCAATAATTGAAACGCCTTCTCTTGTTCATCCTTTCATTCAAATTTCTTCCCTTTATGCGTTAATGCAGTCAAGGGTTTTGCTATTTTGGAGAAATCTTGGATGAATCTTCTGTAGTAACCAGCCAATCCTAAAAATTGATGTATATGCTTCGGAGTTTTTGGGGTTTCCTACTTTTCAACGGTTTCGATCTTTGTCGGGTCCACCTGGATACCTTCTTTGTTCACTATGTGACCGAGGAATTGAACTTCTTCCAACTAAAATGCACACTTTGAAAACTTAGCGTACAGTTTTTCTTTCCTCAATACTTCTAGCACTTTTCTCAAATGTTCTTCGTGCTCTTGATCATTCTTTGAGTAAATAAGTATGTCATCGATGAAAACAATGACAAACTTGTCAAGATATAGCCCACACACTCGGTTCATAAGGTCCATGAACACAGCTGGTGCGTTAGTCAATCCAAACGGCATAACCATAAACTCGTAATGACCATAACGCGTCCTAATAGCAGTTTTTGGAATATCATCCTCCTTTACTCGCATTTGATGATATCCAGAACGTAAATCGATCTTCGAATAAACCGACGAGCCTTGTAGTTGATCAAATAAGTCGTCAATTCTCGGCAGTGGATAACGGTTTTTGATGGTAAGTTTGTTCAACTCTCTGTAGTCAATACACAACCTAAATGTACCATCCTTCTTCTTGACAAACAAAACAGGAGCTCCCCATGGTGATGTGCTTGGTCGAATGAAACCACGTTCTAATAGTTCTTGCAGTTGGCTTTGCAGTTCTTTCATCTCGCTGGGTGCGAGTCTATAAGGAGTACGAGCTATTGGTGCAGCTCCTGGTACAAGATCTATTTGAAATTCAACAGATCGATGTGGAGGTAGTCCCGGTAATTCTTTCGGAAATACATCGGGAAATTCTTTTGTGACGGGAACATCATTGATACTCTTTTCTTCAGTTTGTACTTTCTCGACGTGTGCTAGAACAGCATAGCAACCTTTTCTTATTAGTTTTTGTGCCTTCAAATTACTAATAAGATGTAGCTTCACGTTGCCCTTTTCTCCGTACACCATTAAGGGTTCTCCTTCTTCTCGTACAATGCGAATTGCATTTTTATAACATACGATCTCTGCTTTCACCTTCTTCAGCCAGTCCATGCCAACTATTACATCAAAACTCCCTAACTCTACTGGTATCAAATCAATCTTAAATATTTCGCTACCCAGTTTAATTTCTCGATTCCGGCATATATTATCTGCTGAAATTAATTTACCGTTTGCTAATTCGAGTAAAAATTTACTATCCAACGGCGTCAATGGACAACTTAATTTAGCACAAAAATCTCTACTCATATAGCTTCTATCCGCACCCGAATCAAATAAAACGTAAGCAGATTTATTGTCAATAAGAAACGTACCCGTAACAAGCTCTGGGTCTTCCTGTGCCTCTGCCGTATTAATATTGAAAACTCTTCCGCGGCCTTGTCCATTCGTGTTCTCCTGGTTCGGGCAATTTCTAATAATGTGGCCCGGTTTTCCACATTTATAACAAACTACATTGGCATAACTTGCTCCGACACTACTTGCTCCGCCATTACTCGTTCCGACACCATTTGTTCCTTTCGTTCTGTTAACCCCTGGTCCGTAGACCTCACACTTCGCCACGCTATGACCATTTCTTTTACACTTGTTGCAAAATTTGGTGCAGAACCCCGAGTGATACTTTTCACACCTTTGGCATAGCTGCTTCTGATTGTTGTTGTTGTTGCGATTGTTATTGTTGTTGGGATGATTGTTGTAGTTGTTGTTGTTGTTGTTGTTGTTGTTGTTGTTGTTGTTGTTGTTGTTGTTGTTGTTGTTGTTGGGCCGTTTGTTGTAGTTGCGATTGATGTTGCGATTGTTGGGATAATTGTTGCGATTATTATTGTAATTGCTATTGTTGTTGTATTGGTGATTCTTATCACCGTTTTCCTCCTACTTTCTTTTGACTTGCTTCACATTGGCCTCTTCAGCCGTCTGTTCTTTAATTCTTTCCTCAATCTGGTTCACTAGTTTGTGAGCCATTCTACATGCCTGTTGTATGGAGGCGGGCTCGTGTGAACTTATATCTTCTTGGATTCTTTCCGGTAATCCTTTCACAAACGCGTCGATCTTCTCTTCCTCATCTTCGAACGCTCCCAGACACAATAGGCACAATTCTGTGAATCGTCTTTTGTACGTGGTAATATCAAATCCTTGGGTTCGTAACCCTCTAAGTTCTGTCTTGAGCTTATTGACCTCGGTTCTGGGACGGTACTTCTCGTTCATCAAGTGCTTGAATGCTGACCACGGTAGTGCGTACACATCATCTTGTCCCACTTGCTCTAGATAGGTATTCCACCATGTTAACGCAGAACCTGTGAAGGTATGCATAGCGTACTTCACTTTGTCCTCTTCAGTACACTTACTTATGGCAAACACCGATTCGACCTTCTCGGTCTACCGTTTCAATCCGATCGGTCCTTCGGTTCTATCAAATTCCAAAGGTTTGCAGGCAGTGAATTCTTTGTAGGTGCATCCTACACGATTTCCTGTACTGCTAGATCCAAGGTTATTGTTGGTATGTAGCGCAGCCTGTACTGCGGCTATGTTTGAAGCTAGAAAAGTACGGAATTCCTCTTCATTCATATTCACGGTGTGTCGAGTAGTCGGTGCCATTTCCTTCAAAATAGTCAAATGGAACAAGTTAATCATACAGAATATTAAGAGTAGTTAATAGTATTTCGTAGCATAATATGAACTCATTTATAAAAGCTTTTTCTTCATATTAGAGTTTTATAAGTTTAAATTCGGGTAGTACCTACCCTTTAAGTTCATACTTAGTAGCTAATATACAATTCAACTACTACAATTCTATATGAAAAACTGATTATAATAATATTTCGCGTTCAAACTTTTATACAATATTTTACAAACTTACAATACCGCTTATTTTACATAAAGCATGAAATATAGCACACAATAACTTTGATACAAGATAGTTGTGAAGATAATTCTAGCTAGTACACAAGTCGTTCAGCAAAGGCAATAAAGACACGTAATTCATACGTCCAGAAACAAGTCATGCATTCTGGTTTTACTAGGACTACTTCCCATCCTTGGTCTTGTGGGACATAACCGTTATGGCCGTTGATAAGACAGCGTGTTGTAACGTCGTCAAAGGGACGAGGGTTACGTAATGACCAACAGTCTCGTAATAACCTAAAAACCTCATTTCTTACCCCAATTACCGACTCCGTCACTTGTGGGAAAGTTTTGTTTGATAGTTGTAGCCCGATGTTCTTTTTCTCACTTTGGTGAGAAGCGAACATTACTAACCCGTAGACATAGCATGCTTCTTTATGTTGCATGTTAGCCGCTTTTTCTAAATCATGAAGTCCTATATTCGGATACATTGAGTCAAAATAATTTCTTAACCCGTTGCGTAAAATAGCATTTGGGTTCCCCGCAATATATGTGTCAAAGTAAACACATCGTAACTTATGGGTTTCCCAATGTGATATCCCCCATCTTTCAAACGAAAGTCTCTTATAAACCAAGACATTCTTGGAACGTTCTTCGAATGTCTTACAAACTGATTTCGCCGTAAATAGTTGTGCCGAAGAATTCTGACCGACTCTAGACAAGATTTCATCAATCATGTCTCCGGGTAGGTCTCTTAAAATATTGGGTTGTCTATCCATTTTGTGTTTTTATACTGTAAAATAGACAAGAGTTAGATTCATAAAAAAATACTTATTAATACAAGCAATTTTTACATATATCATAAAGCATAAGCACACTATATTACATATATTACACCACACGAATACAACTATCTTATTCCGACTCGCTCGTTTCTTCTTCTTCGGTTTTGGTTCGTTTTGCCAAGTTTCTAGGGATATATGATGTTCCCCTAATACGAGCTGTCGTTTTCCACAACGGTTTAGAAAAACCTGGTGGTTTAGAGGTTCCGGGGTTATTGTTACAACTTAAGGGCTTCGGGGGTTAACGATACATATAAAGTTCATCGGGGTTGGAATTAGATTTATCTATTTTTATGCCCTTTCCCTTATTATTTTCTTTTGCCTTTTTAAATTCAGTTGGGGTAATTTCTATAACATCATCGGAATTCTCGTCGGAATCCGATTCATCGGAGAATTGGTAATCCTCCCAATATTTTGCTTCCTTAGCGGAAACACCATTGACCATAATTAACCTTGGTCGGTTGGTTGAGGATTTTCTTTTACTTAACCGTTTTATTATTTCCCCCACCGGTTCTATTTCCTCCTCCGGTTCCTCCTCTTCCGGTTCTGATTCTTCTTCCGGTTCTGATTCTTCTTCCGGTTCTTCTTCGAGAACTTGTGAATCAGTCCAATATATATTCGACTGTTCGTTATTATTAGGTGAGTCAATGGGATTTGTGCTAGAGGTAGACATCTATCACACAATATCAAACATGTTAAGAGATTAATATATCACATAATATATACATGTTAATAATATATAGTTTCCAACAAAAATGTTAAGCAATCATTTTTAAAGAAAACACGGTCGAAGTCCAGACTCACTAATGCATCCTAACAAACTCGATAAGACACACTAATGCAAATTTCTGGTTCTCTAAGACCAACGATCGGATACCAACTGAAATGTCCCGTTCTTATTGATTAAAAACTTTCCATATTAATTGATTTCGTTGCGAGGTTTTGACCTCTATATGAGACGTTTTTCAAAGACTGCATTCATTTTTAAAACAAACCATAACCTTTATTTCATAAATAAAGGTTTAAAAAGCTTTACGTAGATTATCAAATAATGATATTCTAAAATATCCTGTTTACACACGACCATTACATAATGGTTTACAATACAAATATGTTACATCGAAATCAGTTTCTTGAATGCAGTTTTTACACAATATCATACAAACATGGACTCTAAATCTTGTCCTTATTTTAGTATACAACAGCGGAAGCTCTTAATATTCACCTGAGAATAAACATGCTTTAAACGTCAACAAAAATGTTGGTGAGTTATAGGTTTAACCTATATATATCAAATCGTAACAATAGACCACAAGATTTCATATTTCAATACACATCCCATACATAGAGATAAAAATCATTCATATGGTGAACACCTGGTAACCGACATTAACAAGATGCATATATAAAAATATCCCCATCATTCCGGGACACCCTTCGGATATGATATAAATTTCAAAGTACTAAAGCATCCGGTACTTTGGATGGGGTTTGTTAGGCCCAATAGATCTATCTTTAGGATTCGCGTCAATTAGGGTGTCTGTTCCCTAATTCTTAGATTACCAGACTTAATAAAAAGGGGCATATTCGATTTCGATAATTCAACCATAGAATGTAGTTTCACATACTTGTGTCTATTTTGTAAATCATTTATAAAACCTGCATGTATTCTCATCCCAAAAATATTAGATTTTAAAAGTGGGACTATAACTCACTTTCACAGATTTTTACTTCGTCGGGAAGTAAGACTTGGCCACTGGTTGATTCACGAACCTATAACAATATATACATATATATCAAAGTATGTTCAAAATATATTTACAACACTTTTAATATATTTTGATGTTTTAAGTTTATTAAGTCAGCTGTCCTCGTTAGTAACCTACAACTAGTTGTCCACAGTTAGATGTACAGAAATAAATCGATAAATATTATCTTGAATCAATCCACGACCCAGTGTATACGTATCTCAGTATTGATCACAACTCAAACTATATATATTTTAGAATCAACCTCAACCCTGTATAGCTAACTCCAACATTCACATATAGAGTGTCTATGGTTGTTCCGAAATATATATAGATGTGTCGACATGATAGGTCGAAACATTGTATACGTGTCTATGGTATCTCAAAATTACATAATATACAGTACAAGTTGATTAAGTTATGGTTGGAATAGATTTGTTACCAATTTTCACGTAGCTAAAATGAGAAAAATTATCCAATCTTGTTTTACCCATAACTTCTTCATTTTAAATCCGTTTTGAGTGAATCAAATTGCTATGGTTTCATATTGAACTCTATTTTATGAATCTAAACAGAAAAAGTATAGGTTTATAGTCAGAAAAATAAGTTACAAGTCATTTTTGTAAAGGTAGTCATTTCAGTCGAAAGAACGACGTCTAGATGACCATTTTAGAAAACATACTTCCACTTTGAGTTTAACCATAATTTTTGGATATAGTTTCATGTTCATAATAAAAATCATTTTCCCAGAATAACAACTTTTAAATCAAAGTTTATCATAGTTTTTAATTAACTAACCCAAAACAGCCCGCGGTGTTACTACGACGGCGTAAATCCGATTTTACGGTGTTTTTCGTGTTTTCAGGTTTTAATTCATTAAGTTAGCATATCATATAGATATAGAACATGTGTTTAGTTGATTTTAAAAGTCAAGTTAGAAGGATTAACTTTTATTTGCGAACAAGTTTAGAATTAACTAAACTATGTTCTAGTGATTACAAGTTTAAACCTTCGAATAAGATAGCTTTATATGTATGAATCGAATGATGTTATGAACATCATTACTACCTCAAGTTCCTTGGATAACCCTACTGGAAATGAGAAAAATAAATCTAGCTTCAAAGGGTCCTTGGATGGCTTGAAAGTTCTTGAAGCAGAATCATGACACGAAAACAATTTCAAGTAAGATTTTCACTCGAAATAAGATTGTTATAGTTATAGAAATTGAATTAAAGTTTGAATATGATTATTACCTTGTATTAGAAAGATAACCTACTGTAATTAACAAAGGTTTCTTGATCTTGGATGATTACTTAGAATGGATTTAGAAAACTTGGAAGTAAACTTGCAATCTTGGAAGTATTCTTGATTTTATGAAACTAGAACTTTTGGAATTTATGAAGAACACTTAGAACTTGAAGATAGAACTTGAGAGAGATCAATTAGATGAAGAAAATTGAAGAATGAAAGTGTTTGTAGGTGTTTTTGGTCGTTGGTGTATGGATTAGATATAAAGGATATGTAATTTTGTTTTCATGTAAATAAGTCATGAATGATTACTCATATTTTTGTAATTTTATGAGATATTTCATGCTAGTTGCCAAATTATGGTTCCCACATGTGTTAGGTGACTCACATGGGCTGCTAAGAGCTGATCATTGGAGTGTATATACTAATAGTACATACATCTAAAAGCTGTGTATTGTACGAGTACGAATACGGGTGCATACGAGTAGAATTGTTGATGAAACTGAACGAGGATGTAATTGTAAGCATTTTTGTTAAGTAGAAGTATTTTGATAAGTGTCTTGAAGTCTTTCAAAAGTGTATGAATACATATTAAAAAACTACATGTATATACATTTTAACTGAGTCGTTAAGTCATAGTTAGTCGTTACATGTAAATGTTGTTTTGAAACCTTTAGGTTAACGATCTAGTTGAATGTTGTTAACCCATTGTTTATTATAACAAATGAGATGTTAAATTATTATATTATCATGATATTATGATATATAATATATCTTAGTATGATATATATACAGTTAAATGTCGTTACAACGATAATCGTTACATATATGTCTCGTTTCGAAATTATTAAGTTAGTAGTCTTATTTTTACATATGTATTTCATTGTTAATACACTTAATAATATATTTACTTATCATTTAACATAATTAACCAAGTGTATCAATATCTTAATATGATTCATATGTACCTAGTAAGACGTTGTTATAACGATAATCGTTATATATATCGTTTTCGAGTTTCTTAAATTAATAGTCTCATTTTTATGTATATAACTCATTGTTAAAATACCTAATGAGATACATACTTATAATAAAATCATGTTAACTATATATATAACCATATATATGTCATCGTATAGTTTTTACAAGTTTTAACGTTCGTGAATCACCGGTCAACTTGGGTGGTCAATTGTCTATATGAAACCTATTTCAATTAATCAAGTCTTAACAAGTTTGATTGCTTAACATGTTGGAAACACTTAATCATGTAAATAACAATTTCATTTAATATATATATAAATATGGAAAAGTTCGGGTCACTACACTATCTTCGACCATGCTATGCAACCACCGTTCTTACGGTTGACACCCGATTTGGTTTAGATGACCTAATGAATTCCAGGTGAATTCCTAGGATTTTACTTTCAATGGTAATGAACTCATTGAAAATGGGTTTTCAGAAAACAAATCGGTTTTAATTTTTATCAAAATATTTTCTCGTTCAAGCTCGAGTTTAGATATCATCGAATTCTATGAGTTTGTAATTCTCAATCTTTAAGGTCAATCTCAAGGATTGAGTAATATCAGGCTTAAAAGATGATTTTTAATCTTTAAGGAAATTATCCTTTCTGGGGGTCTGATTCATTAGTCTTATCAAGCTAATTTTGCACGGCGCCCTCCCCATTTTACAAGACAGATCCTCTCATGGTTAGGATAAGTCTGACCACATGGCGACCCTGTTTGATGCTGAGGTCCGTGGATTTCCTGCTGATTTTAGAGATGACTTTTCTAGATTTTTCGTCAACCTACAGCTGGTCTGGACGACAACTTCTTGACTTAAATCAAGAAGCGCGTGTCTTTTCCTTAAGACTTTACTTCCTTTTAATGATGGAATTGATTCATCGTGTATTCTTTCAAAAGTATTACAATAAATCGGGTAAAACAGTTAATTTAGTCCAAAACAAAAGCACCTGCAATAACTTTACAGAAACATGTGATAGATAGTTTTTAATTGAATAACTTGGTACATTCTCCCCACACTTGGCTTTTTTCATGCGTCTTTTTATATCTTAATAAATAAATTCAAGCGTTTTAGTTGTTTCTCAATTTATGTCCTCTTTTTAGGGTAACAATAATTTCGGTATTAACACCTAGTTTTATCGTTCATAAATATGTATAAACATGATTTTGAATTCATTTAGTTGAAAATTTTTAAAATTTTCACAATATTTAGAAAATAAGCCAAGTATAAACCCTAGAGAATTTATAACTCTTCCCCACACTTGAGATCATGCAATGCCCTCATTTGCATGAAATCAGACTCTAATTATAAATTCATGAGGGTGATACGTGTAGAAAAGTGATTGAAAATACCCAGTTTGTAATTACAAAGCTCGTCGAATGATAGATGGCGCCTCATCGTTCATTCCTTCTTGTTTTATCACACATGTTTTTCTTCAAAAACGGTTGCTTTTCTAAACTGTTATCTAATATTTGAAAATACGTCTTTACCCTAACTCATCATGCATTTTTATTAATGAGTTATGCACTAACCCGAACCCCTAATTTAACGTTAAGTGGGGTTAGACTTCCCCACAATTAGCTGACGACATTTGAAGTCGGTAGAATAAGTTCCACGAATTAAAATAGTGAGCCCGTTATTTACATCTAGGGTGGTGTATAATATATCAATGGGTTTAAAGTTTAGAATCACCCGATTGTCACTACTTAATTCTTTTTAAGTGTAGCTTTTAGTAAATGGATATGTCTCTTTTCTGGTTCTTGGTCAAATGGATTGTTATACACCGACATACATACTATAGGGTGGACAATTCCTAACATTTCCTTCCGTTCATTCTCGGGATCAAAGGTTTCACCTTTATTACCCAATTGGGTGAAATTCGAGGTGTCAATATCTATTACAGCTCGTAGTTCATCTTCGATGGATGACTCGTCTATTGAGAATATTGGGTTGGAAGGTTGTGGAATGGTGAATTTCGGGATCGAAGTAGATTCTTCTTCATTAACGGTACTTATCGGTCCCACTACTTTGGTCTCGGGGGTAAAATTTTCAACGTTATCGTTTTCCCAAGAGTACCAATTTGTCACCCTTACTTTTTCTTCATTCATTAATTGATCGATGATTTCGTCGGTAGAGGCTAATGTGTCGATATGTTGTGAAATTGGTAAAGCTGAATAAAAAGTATCATCGGCATAATTGGTGATTTCGGAGCTCTCGAATTCATCAAAATTCGATGATATGAGATTTTCTTGCACACGACTCCTCAGATCAACAGGTGTGTAATCTGATAGAGTTTCAGCTTGCCGATTTACAAACTCTCTCATTTGTTCATTTTGAGCATCAAGTTCTTCGAGTTTGATTTTCATATAATCTAAAGAATTTTCAGGCACATAATTTTCCTCGTCTTCTGGTTGTTGAGTTTGGATATATTCTTGGGAATAATCCCAATTTGAATTGTATTCCTCATAATCATTCCATTCAGGTTCTATGGGTGCATAATTTTCCATAGGAACGTAATAATTACATTCCCATGTTGAGTGATAATCTCCACAGATTTCACAACCAGTTATTGTTTTGTCATTCGTGATCCAAGATTGACCGAACGAATTGTCATCAACACCCGTTTGAGAGTATTGATTAAATTGATTTCGGATGTCATAAAGAGTTTCCAAAATATTCTCGAGATTTTCCATAATGCGCTTATTACCAAATTTTAGCTACAATGTGGTGCATTTACTAATTATCCTATTAGTTATAAAACTAAAAATTATATAAGTTATCAAATTAATAGACTTTTCTGATTTTGCCCACGTTTCGAATAGCCAATAGATGCAGCAGGTAGCCAGGACCCTTTAAATCGGAAGCCCACAACTCGCCACTAACAAATCCAACTATTACTACGAACCAGAAAATTTGGATGTCTATCAATTTAACCGCTTAAAATAATTTTTCGTTTGAAATTTTAGAGAAGAAATAGAAAATCTATGTCCTAAAAACTAGCGTGTCGAGAAATAAGAAAGAAAAAGATTACGCGTCGAAAAAAACGTCGAAAAATAAAAATAAGAAAGTAGCGTGTCTAAACTTAAAAAGGCACTAAAAACTAAAAAATAAAAGTTGCGTCTAAAAATATTAAAGCTTAAAAGAAATACTATATCCCAAATGGCAATAACTTAAAAAGGAACTAAAAACTAAAAACGGTGTCGCAAAATTCTAAAGCACCTAGATCTTAGTCTAAAGAAAAAGCACTTAAGGGATTTTACGGCAAAGCCTAAAAATCTAGAAAAAAAAATAACTATGGCAAATACTATATTTAAAACTAAGTACAAACGATAAAAAAATACAAATTATGCTAAAACAAATAAAAAGATACAAAATATAAAAATAAACTTAAAGTTTATAAAATTATAATTTTTATAAAAATATTATTTTTATATTATTTATTTTATAAAAGTATTAATTTTGTAAATTAATAAAACTAATTAAACTAAATAAACAAATTAATTAAAAATTAAAACAAATTAATTAAATATTTAAAACCTAATTAGGGTTAATAATAATAATTATTATTAATAAAACCCTAAACTGTAATTAATGCGTACTATGTTTGACCTGTCAGAGGACCTCTGCGAGTGCGGTTAGTCCTAGTTCAAAAGCTCCGCGAGTCGCGGAGGGTTCAATTTCAGCTGAGAAAGGTTCGATTTTTATGCAGGTTCAGATTTTTTATTTTTTTATTTTTTTATTTTTTTACTTTTTCTGTTTTTCTGTTTTATAAAATATAAAAAAATATAAATATAACTTAAATAAAAATTTAATTTTAAAACTAAAATAAAAATACTTATTTATTTTATAAATATTATAAACTCTTAAAAATATAAATATTTTTTTTTCTTTTTGTATTTTTGTATTTTTACTATTTTTAAAACTTATATTTTTATAAAAATAACTTAACAAAAACTTTTATAAAAACTTTTTTTTTCTTATTTTTAGCGTTGCGCTTTCGGCGTTTAACTTCCCCGGCAGCGGCGCCAAAAATACTTGATGTTTTGCGAGGTGTACTAGAAAATAGTATTATTTTTACAACGAAATAACTATTAAATACGATACAATTTTACACAAGATATTTATTTATTTATAGAATGGATATACCTAAACCTTGCTACAACACTTATAGGCAGTGTATCTAATCGTACAGTAGTGTAGTTTTTAGTAAGTCCGGTTCGTTCCACAGGGAAATCTTTTAAACAAAGCTTAACGCTATATTAGTTTTAATTTATAAAAATACAAATATATATATAAGTAATATTATTATTATAAAAGGGGGTTTTTACCGTTTAATGACCGGTTTGTCGATTTTAAAACTTTAGTCGCAGTTAAAACCGAATGTAAAATATATAAATATAACTTAATTTAAAACGTAAAATAAATAACGATAATGAAATTGCGATAAATAAAATTGCGATAATTAAAAAGTACAATAATTAAAAGTACAATTAAATACAATGACAATAAATAAAAATCTGATAATTAGAAGTACAATTAAATATGAAAATAAAGGAATTATGCTTATTTAAACTTCCGCAATCATGATGTTTGACGTGTTGATTTTAGTTTTATGCCCATGGGTTAATTGTTCTTTGTCCTGGATTATTTAATATGTCCGTCTGGTTTTTGTCCAAAACAGTCCATCAGTCATAAATATAAAGTGCGAGTGTCCTCGTCAAATTATCCTTATATCCGAAGTCAAATATTCCAACTAATTGGGGACTTAAACTGTAACAAGGTTTTAATACTTTGTTTAATAATTACACCAGGATGTCGACTGCGTGTAACCCAAGGTTTTAATAGTTTGTTAACAATTATGCCAAGTGTCCTTGTACATAATTTCACCCTTGTTTTAATAAGTCTATTAACTATTAATCCATTCCCGTGTCTGGTTAAATGAACGATTATTCGTACATATAAATATCCCGCCCATCGTGTCCGATTGAGTGTATATTTTTATTTATAGGTATGTTCAATTGTAAATCTTTATATTAAAATTAACAAACTATCATTTAGTTAAACAAATATAAAGCCCATTAATAGCCCATAGTCTAATTTCCACAAGTGTCGTTCTTTTGTCCAAACTCCAATTATGGTACAAAGTCCAATTACCCAATTTTAATATTTTTAGTCAAACATCACGATTACTTTGGCATTAAATAAGTATAATAATAACTTAGTTACGAGACATTAATTTTAAAAAGGAGGACATAACTTACATTGATTATTTATCGCGTAGTGTTACACGGACAGAATTTCGACTTCAAAACCCGTAAAATAACCTTAACATAACCCAAACTAACTAATATAAAACTAACCTATATATATATATATATATATATATATATATATATATATATATATATATATATATATATATATATATATATATATTATTACAAAGGGAGTATTATTTATTTATTTATTTTTTTGTGTGTGTAAAACTCGGCAGAAGCTCGTTGCATTTATAGGATATTTCTGATTTTGGCTGCTCCGCGAGTGCGGAGGTTTAAGCCTTCACAGCTCCGCGAGTGCGGAGTTCCCTGGGCCAGCTCACCAATTTTTGGCCATTTGCTTGTCGACGTTTTATTTAAATATATATAATATATAAATAATTTATATAATTATTTAAATATTATATTATATTCTTGTGCATAGTTGACTCATAATTTTTAGTCCGTTGCGTCGGGCGTTGATAGTTGGCTCAGGTCCCGGTTCTGGATTTTCGAACGTCCTTTCGTATAATTTAATATCTTGTACTTTGCATTCTGCAACTTGTACTCTTGTCATTTTTAGACGTTTCTTATCAATAAATTGAACCACTTGGATTGTATCTTGTACATTTGAGCTTTTTGGACGGTTTTGTCTTCGAATCTTCGTTTTTGCCTTTTGTCTTCGCACTTATTTAATTAAACGAATATTACTTGAAAATAGAACAATTGCAACTGAAAACTTTACATATTGGAAGGATATTGCTACTAAATATATGTTCATTTGGAGCACTATCATTAATGTTCTAAGAAGGGAATTGTAATGGCACGATCTTGATTTATCAAATTACCAGAATATCCGGAAAAGACCGAATCATCAAGAAATATATTTTCTTGATATATTTAGAGATTATATAGAATAAAAGAGTTATGTAACATGGTTCATGATGAGGGTGGGATCTGTGAACCTTTATCGCGTTCCATTAGAAACTCAGCATGACTTACTGTAATATAATCACGTTGATCAAGTGTCATTATATTATACTAATTCATGATTCAGTTCCCAACACTACTTCAAAACATTCATATTTTAAACTTGAAGGTTTCAGAATTTAGAAACTAAAATAGTTTCTTTTATGATGTAATACAGATAGCGCGAAGAGATGAATGATTTCAGATAAGAATAGTTATGAAGATATCTCCAGAAATATCGAGGATATTTATAATGAAAGATACGATGATATCTTAGAATTTCTAATATCAGAGGATGATGCGGAAAATCTGTCTGTGAAGGATTAGAATGAGGAGTAAGGTGTTTGCTAACGATTTTAGCAGACACTGAATCATTTGGATCCTTTGAAGGTAGATTTCGTCCTTGTGATTTATCCACAGCCTCCTTCATGGTTTGCTCAATCCGTTTTCCAGTTTCAAACCTTCTCTTTTTCTCAGCTTTACCACCATACTATTCTTTATCATCAAACTTTTGACTGTTAAGGTCGTTTACAGTTTTTGCTGCTTCATCAGCATTGTTCCAATTTCATAGAACTAGTTCATAGTTTGGGATGTTTTTCAGAAACTTCACATTCGGAGTAAATAAGTCTAGGAGATAGACATTATATGTTTATATATGACTGTTGGCGTAGAATTGCTGCGTTCGAAATACTGATTGCTAATTCCCGGTAGTTGGTATGGCAATTACCGTTACAAGACGTGGATGAGTACATGATAGGGTTTCAATGAGTATAAGGATTTTTCTAAAGGTCAAAGATCAATGGAGTTGTTGGTAAATTTACTGCTAATGTGGTGGGACATAAAAGGTTCCCCGGTAACAAAAACGTATATGTCAAGGTTACAATAAGGCTAATCGGAAAAGTTGAAGTTGTCTTGTTGGAAGTGTGATAAAACTGGACTTTGAAAAGGATTGCAAGATTATTTTCGGTAATAACAACTTTAAAGGATTTTGCACAGTTTTGAAGTCAAAGTATAGCTTTGAAAGATGTAGAGATCTAAGAATGATGTTACTGGTTAAGAGTTTTGACTTGGATTCTGATCCGTCAATATCAGAATATGTAATCGAATTTGTATGAGAATGATTGTGTATCATTGTGAAGATAGTGAGTATAGTTAATGATTTTTGAATCAAAGTTGAAGAATGTACAGTGTAATATATTAATTGCGAACTTAAATATTTCCCGAGTATCACCTACCCGTTAAATATTTCACAATTAATACTTTGTACAAAAGAATTTTTATTACCATCTTTATGAAAATATATGTATGTAAATTTTCTTCAGATGTAATACAGATTTAATGAGTTAATATCATATTAAGCTCATTTGATTTTTGACTTGACTTAGAAATGAATAATCTCTAAAACATTAGAGATTACATAATCTTCGCGGAGTATTTTACTAATGAAATCAATACTTCATTATTTATTCTTATTGATATTCCTCAGTGAAGGGAGTTGATATTTGTGGAATTCTTGCAAACTTCGCAAGGTGCAAATGATGTTTTCTAGAAAGTTTTGAGTGTATCGAAGATGAAAGTGTAAAATCAACTATGTTATTGAATAATACACTTGGTTTATTATGAAACGAAATTCATTGAATTGAAACAGAGCTTGTAGTTAACAAAGGTTAAGTTGTTAACGAAGGATGCATATCATAGTATATTAATAATATGAGTTTAACCGAGTAATATTTACCCTTTTTCAATTCATACATAATAGCTTAGTACGAAAAGATTTATGATGGTTTTAAAATTTATATATTTAAAATATACATAAAAATTCTTCAGGGGAAATGAGTTAATATTTCATAACTCGTTGATACAATATACGCGTTATTGATTCGTAATAATGTCCACGGTGCTTTCTTGAACTGGCGGAGCTTGTGATGTTAGAGGTGCTGATGATTCTAACGATGTTGACAGCACTGAATGTGCTGATGAGGCTAAGGGTACTGTTGATGTTGTTGGTAAAATAAGTCTAGCTTGTACCTTACGCACCATTCCTGTCGGAGTTTCTATTCTCCTCTCTACTCATCTGATTTATGATTAGAACTGGGATAAATAATCTCTAAAATTTTAGAGATTACATAATCGTCGTAGAATATTTCTCCGATGAAGTTATGAATCAATACTTCATCGTTTATTGTTGTTGGTACTTCTTGGTACCTATGGTGCGTATGATGTTGATATCCGAGATACAGATTGTGATGCTGAGGCGTGTGATGCGGATGTGATTGTTGGTGGTGGTAATGATATTGTTGGTGTTGATGATGGTGGTACTGGTTATGCCGCTGGTGCTGCTGCTGGTGTTCGTAACCCTTGCACCATATTCTCCAAAGCCACTACCCGAGCACGAAGCTCGTTGACTTCTTCTATTATACCGGGATGATCGGTTCGGATGAGCGAATAAATAAGATCTAAAATTCGAGATAGTATATAGTCATGACGAGAAACTCTGGAAATGAGAGAGAAAATGGTGTCTCGAACAGGTTCGCCGGTAAGTGCTTCAGGTTCTTCGCCAAGAGGGCAATGTGGTGGATGGAAGGGATCGCCTTCTTCTTGTCTCCAATGATTAAGTAGGCTACGAACCCATCCCCAATTCATCCAGAATAGATGATGGCTAATTGGTGGATCCATTCCGGTTACGCTGTTTCCGGAGCTTGAGTGGAAATCCATATCGGAATAGCTGTCGGAATATGAGGAATTCGAACTAGATGCGGAATTCATCTTACACGGTTAGATAAAGGATTTTTGATATGAAATGATTTTGGAATATCGGATGATATTCTAATTACATAGAATACCTATATATAGTACAAGGGATCCACAAATTACGGAGGATCTTTCGAAAGCTGTCAGGCAAAGTTTACAGTAACAGGTACGCTAAGATATAAATTAGCAGATACACTAAGATACGAATTTTGTCTATACACTATCTATGCAATCAATGCAATAAGACGCGTTTAGACTTAAGATGATAGACAGGTAATTTCCGATAAGAAATGATAAGCAAAACTTTTGACATGTAGACACAGTCGAAGTCCAGATTTACTGTGATGACCCGAAAATTTCTGACCAAATTTAAACTTTATCTTTAAATGATTTAATGTTTCCGACACGATAAGCAAAGTTTATGAAGTTGAATCACAAAATTTTAGAACTGTTTCATGTATTAAATTACATTTGACTGCTCTCGACGATTCATGAACAATTATATATATATGTACAAGTAAAAACGACTTTCCTACCGTAAAACACTATTTGCTACAGTAAAACACTATTTGCTACAGTTAACCGTATTTTGCTACAGTGCTACAGTGAAAACGACTTTGCTACAGTGATTTGCTACAGTCCAGATTTGCTACAGTGCTACAGTGAAAACGGCTTTCCAACTATCGAGAATTAGCAATCAGTATCTTGAAATCTTGTAGCACGTCTACGCCAACAGTTATATGTGTACATATAACGTCTACCTCCTGGACTTACATACTTCGAATGTGAAGTTTCCGAAAAACACCCCAAACTACGAAACTAGTTCTCCGAATTTTGGAAAAATGTTGATGAAGCAGCAAAAACTGTAAATGACCTTAACAGTCAAAAATTTGATGATAAAGAATAGTATGGTGGTAAAGCAGAGAAAAAGAGAAGGTTTGGAATTGAAAAACGGATTGAGCAGATCATGAAGGAGGCTGTGGACAAATCACAAAGACTAAATCTACCTTCAAAGAATCCAAATGATTCAGAGTCTGCTGAAATCATTAGCGAATACCTTGCTCCTTACTCTAAAACCTTTGCGGACAATATTCTTCATCATAATCTTATCTTAAAAATTCTATGATATCATCGTATCTCCCATTATAAATATCCTCCATATTTCTGAAGATATTTTTCGAAACCATTCTTATCTGAAATCATTACCTCTTCGCGCTATCTGTGTTACATCATAAAAAAAACTATTTTAGTTTCTAAAATCTGAAAAATTCAAAAAAAATAGATGTTTTGAAGTAATGTTGGGAACTGAAGCATGAGTTAGTATAATATAATGACACTTGATCAACGTGATTATATTACAGTAAGTCATGTTGAGTTTCTAATGGAACATGACAAAGGTTCACAGATCACACCCTCATCATAAACCATGTTACATAACTCTTTCATTCTATATGATCTCTAAATATATCAAGAAAATATATTTCTTGATGATTCGGTCTTTTCCGGATATTCTGGTAATTTTACAAGTCAGATTGTGCCATTACCGTTTCTTTCTTAGAACATTAATTATGTTTATTCTGAAATTCATACCTACGAATTCTGGACCATTATTCGCTTGACTTAAGGTCGGGAAGGAAAAACGAAAGCATGAAGCTCCGAAATATAATGGAGAACATAAAGCCCGATAACAACCCCGAAATTACAAACCGTGTATATCAATGCGTATAGCAATATAAAGACACGGAAGAATGAAAAACACTATAACCCCAAGGTAATAGTAGAAGAAAATAACTTCCTCTGGTGGCAGATGAAAAAGAAGAATGAAGGATACGATAGCCAGGAAAATATCAAGAATCAGAACTGGATTAAGCATTTTCACAATCTATTGGGATGTATGAAATAAGAAAGAAGATTATAGGAGTGGTGAAAATAAATGAAACGGAAGAGGTAAATTTATAGCAATCGAGACAGATTACGCATTTAATCAAAGAAAATCCTAATTTCCGCAAATTCCGAAGAATCAAATCTTATTTAGATTATGAAGATTTTCTATTCCTTAAATTCCGGAAATCAATCGTAACTACGTCAAAAGCTAAGACGAATCTCTATTCTTTCATTTCACTCTTTTACGATAACTTCTCTCATACGCTTCGAGAAATCGGATTGTTTTATCCATATAATTCAACGGTGATAAAATTCTATTTATCAACTCATATTCGTCATGAAAATATTTCTATTGTTAGCCATGACGACCTCACTTAAATTTCGGGACGAAATTTCTTTAATGGGTAGGTACTGTGATGACCCGGAAATTTCTGATCAAATTTAAACTTTATCTTTAAATGATTTAATGTTTCCGACACGATAAGCAAAGTCTATGAAGTTGAATCACAAATTCCGACACGATAAGCAAAGTCTATGAAGTTGAATCACAAAATTTTAGAACTGTTTCATGTATTAAATTACATTTGACTGCTCTCGACGATTCATGAACAATTATATATATATGTGCAAGTAAAAACGACTTTCCTACCGTAAAACACTATTTGCTACAGTAAAACACTATTTGCTACAGTGAAACCGTATTTTGCTACAATGCTACAGTGAAAACGACTTTGCTACAGTGATTTGCTACATTAAACACTATTTGCTACAGTAAAACACTATTTGCTACAGTGAACCGTATTTTATTATTAGTAGTATATATACCTAAAATACTACGACGAGGTTATGAGCGTGTCACCTTCAAAATGGGTTTTTGAGCGGGATAGAGCTAAGGAAATTATGGGTTATTGCCAAGGAGGTTATGGGTAATGTTCGAGGGTATATTTGTGAATCAAATATAGTGTTTATCATCTCTGTTGCGTCTACGTACTTTCCTACAATATTGAATCTCAATATTGATACGTAAGTACTCATATTTTATCTTTTATACATTAATTGTGTATCCATGTCTAGTGCTCGAGTATATATATTTATGCATGCTTGTATGTTAAATTTTGTCGTTAAACAGTTATGATGAATCACGAAGTAAATACATATATTACTGATAAAAGGTATATGATATGCATGTTTTTGGAAAGCTGGCGAAAAATCAATAACTTTTCATTTAGAAATCGCGTAATTTCGGTGAACGAATTAAAAGATATGATCAACTGAATTATGATTGACATTGATTGAAATTGCTTTTGAAACTTGTTTGTAAGAATGATAAATTGGATTTTTGAATATTACCAGCCAAGTAAATGAATCCATATATAAGGCACGTCTCGTTTTGTTGAATTATTGTCAAAATTGACTTTTTGAAACGACTTTGGATAACTTTTGTATGTCGATCTCGAGCATTAGGATTGTTATACACTATGACCTGACCTAGCTTGATAGACATTTATTGACCAACATATGTTCTCTAGGTTGAGATCTACGGTTATTTGGTAATCCGAGTTTCGATCACATTTTGGTGAACGACTTTATATGCTGCTAAGGTGAGTTTCATTGATCCCTTTTTAATTGCTTTTGCAATATATATTTTTGGGCTGAGAATACATGCACTTTATTTTAAACGCAATGGATACAAGTACATACTAAATTCTACACTGAGTTTGAACCGAAAATCCCTTAGCTTTGGTAACTGTTAACTGCCAGTTATAAGAACTGGTGGGCGCGAGTAGTAGTATATGGATCCATAGGGCTTGATATCCCCGTCCGAGCTAGAGCACTAGCCTTTTAACGGACGTATGCTATTTGAGAAGCGTACACGTTGGTTTGCGTGTATTATTAAGATGATTATACAAAGGGTACAAATTATATATATGTTAAGTTTAGTTACCAGGGTGCTCAATTTTGTAGAATATTTTGATAAATGTTTCTGGATTGAACAACTGAAATCTTGTTATCCACCTTTATATACAGATTATTCGCAACATTAAAACTATGAACTCACCAACCTTTGTGTTGACACTTGTTAGCATGTTTATTCTCAGGTTCCCTAGAAGTCTTCCGCTGTTTGCTTATATGTTAGACAAGCTATGTGCATGGAGTCATCATACATGGCATATTTTTCAAGGAAACGTTGCATTCACCAAATCATCACCATGTATCTTATTTTAACTGCATTATCAATGGAAGTATTATTGTAAATTATTATTTACAGTGATTGTCTATATGTAGAAATCATCAGATGTCGAAAACCTTTGATTTAAATATTCATTTATGGTGTGCCTTTTCAAAAGAATGCAATGTTTACAAAACGTATCATATAGAGGTCAAATACCTCGCAATGAAATCAATGAATGACGTATTGTCCATATGGATTTGGAGCGATCATCACAGTTGGTATCAGAGCGTTAGTCCTAGCGAACCAGGTCTTGCATGAGTGTGTCTAACTGATAGTTGTTAGGATGCATTAGTAAGTCTGGACTTCGACCGTGTCTGCATGTCAAAAGTTTTGCTTATCATTTTTGTCAGAAATTACCTGCTTATCATTCTTAGTCTAGACACGTTTTGCTGTATTGATTGTATGAATAGTGTATAGACAAAATTCATATCTTAGCGTATCTGTTACTATAAACTTTTCCTGACATCTTCCGAAAATTTCTCCGTGATTTATTGAATTTGGTATTATATATACATATGTAAATTATGTATTGAAGAATACCAAACTAAATTCTATAATCTAATTCATATAAAAAAAATATCATCTCCCTAATTATACAAGATGGATCCCGTATCTAGTTCAAATTCCTTAAACTCTGACAGCTATTCCGATATGGATATTCACCTGAATTCCGAAGACAGTGTAACCGGAATGGATCAACCAATTAGCCATCATCTACTCTGGATGAATTGGGGATGGGTTCGTAGCCTACTTAATTATTGGAGACAAGAAGAAGGCGATCCCTTCCATCCACCACATTGCCCTCTTGGCGAAGCACCTGAAGCACTTACCGGCAAACCTGTTCGTAATACCATTTTCTCTCTCATCTCCAGAATATCTCGTCATGATCATATACTCTCTCAAATTCTGGATCTGATTCATCCGCTCGTCTGAACCGCCAATCATCCCGGTGTAGTAGAAGAAGTCAACGAGCTTCGCTCTCGGGTAGTGGCTTTGGAGAATACGGTGCAAAGGTTACAAGCACCAGCAGCATCACCGGCATCAACAGTACCACCGACAACAACACCAACAGTACCATTACCACCACCAACAACATCCGCATCGCAAAACTCAACTTCACAATCTGTTCCACGAGCATCAACATCATACGCACCGTAGTTACCAAGAAATACCAGCAACAATAACCGATGAAGTATTATCTCATTTCCCCTGAAGAAATTTTATGTATATTTAATATATATGAATTTTTAAATCAAAATAAATCTTTTCGTACTAAGCTATTACGTGTGAATCTTAACTGGTAGGTACTACTCGGTTAGTTCATATTACTAATATGCAATGATGTACATCCTTCCTTAACAACTTAACCATTGTTAACTACAATCTCTGTTTCAACTTAATGAATTCCATTTCATAATAAACCAAGTGTATTATTCAATTACATAATTGATTTTACATTTTCATTTTTGTTGTACTCGAAACTTTCCAGAAAACATCATCTGTGCCTTGTAAGGTTCACAAAGATTCCACAAGCATCAACATCCTTCACCGAGAAATAAGAATAAATAATGTATATTAGCGAAATACTCCGCAAAGATTATGTAATCTTTAATGTTTTAGAGATTAATCATTTCTAAGTCAAGTCGAAAATCAAATGAGCTTAATATGATATTAACTCATTAAATCTGTATTAGATTTGAAAAAAAATATATATATATACATTCATATATTTTCATAAAGACGGTAATAAAATTTTTTTTGTACAAATTATTAATTGTGAAATCTTTAACGGGTAGGTACTACTCGAGAAATATTTAAGTTCACAATTAATATGTTACACTGTACATTCTTCAATTTTAATTCAAAAATCATTAACTATACTCACTATCTTCACAATGATACACAATCATTTCATACAAATTCAATCACATATTCTGATATCGACGGATCAGAATCTAAGCCATAACTCTGAACCGGTGACATCATTCTTAGATCTCTACATCTTTCAAAGCTATACTTTGACTTCAAAACTATGCAAGATCCTTTAGCATTATTTTTACCGAAAATAACCTTGCAATCCCTTTTCAAAGTATCCAGTATTATCAACCATTCAACCAGTCAACGACGACCTTTCAGACTTGTAATTTTGGCATATACGTTTTCGTTACTGGGGAACATTTCATGTTCCACCACATTAGCAGTAAATTTACCAATAACTTCATTGATCTTTGACCTTCCGAAAAATCCTTATACTCATTGAAACTGTATCATGTACTCATCCACATCTTGTAACGGTAATTGCCATACCAACTATCGGGAATTAGCAATCAGTATCTTGAAATCTTGTAGCACGTCTACGCTAACAGTTATATGTGTACATATAACGTCTACCTCCTGGACTTACATACTTCGAATGTGAAGTTTCCGAAAAACACCCCAAACTACGAAACTAGTTCTCCGAATTTTGGAAAAATGTTGATGAAGCAGCAAAAACTGTAAACGACCTTAACAGTCAAAAGTTTAATGATAAAGAATAGTATGGTGGTAAAGCAGAGAAAAAGAGAAGGTTTGGAATTGAAAAACGGATTGAGCAGATCATGAAGGAGGCTGTGGACAAATCACAAAGACTAAATCTACCTTCAAAGAATCCAAATGATTCAGAGTCTGCTGAAATCATTAGCGAATACCTTGCTCCTTACTCTAAAACCTTTGCGGACAATATTCTTCATCATCATCTTATCTTAAAAATTCTAAGATATCATCGTATCTCCCATTATAAATATCCTCCATATTTCTGAAGATATTTTTCGAAACCATTCTTATCTGAAATCATTACCTCTTCGCGCTATCTGTGTTACATCATAAAAGAAACTATTTTAGTTTCTAAAATCTGAAAAATTCGAAAAAAATAGATGTTTTGAAGTAATGTTGGGAACTGAAGCATGAGTTAGTATAATATAATGACACTTGATCAACGTGATTATATTACAGTAAGTCATGTTGAGTTTCTAATGGAACGTGACAAAGGTTCACAGATCACACCCTCATCATAAACCATGTTACATAACTCTTTCATTCTATATAATCTCTAAATATATCAAGAAAATATATTTCTTGATGATTCGGTCTTTTCCGGATATTCTGGTAATTTGACAAGTCAGATTGTGCCATTACCGTTTCTTTCTTAGAATATTAATTATGTTTATTCTGAAATTCATACCTACGAATTTTGGACCATTATTCGCTTGACTTAAGGCCGGGAAGAGAAAACGAAAGCATGAAGCTCCGAAATATAATGGAGAACATAAAGCCCGATAACAACCCCAAAATTACAAACCGTGTATATCAATGCGTATAGCAATATAAAGACACGGGAGAATGAAAAACACTATAACCCCAAGGTAATAGTAGAAGAAAATAACTTCCTCTGGTGGCAGATGAAAAAGAAGAATGAAGGATACGATAGCCAGGAAAATATCAAGAATCAGAACTGGATTAAGCATTTTCACAATCTATTGGGATGTATGAAATAAGAAAGAAGATTATAGGAGTGGTGAAAATAAATGAAACGGAAGAGGTAAATTTATAGCAATCGAGACAGATTACGCATTTAATCAAAGAAAATCCTAATTTCCGCAAATTCCGAAGAATCAAATCTTATTTAGATTATGAAGATTTTCTATTCCTTAAATTCCGGAAATCAATCGTAACTACGTCAAAAGCTAAGACGAATCTCTATTCTTTCATTTCACTCTTTTACGATAACTTCTCTCATACGCTTCGAGAAATCGGATTGTTTTATCCATATAATTCAACGGTGATAAAATTCTATTTATCAACTCATATTCGTCATGAAAATATTTCTGTTGTTAGCCATGACGACCTCACTTAAATTTCGGGACGAAATTTCTTTAACGGGTAGGTACTGTGATGACCCGGAAATTTTTGATCAAATTTAAACTTTATCTTTAAATGATTTAATGTTTCCGACACGATAAGCAAAGTCTATGAAGTTGAATCACAAAATTTTAGAACTGTTTCATGTATTAAATTACATTTGACTGCTCTCGACGATTCATGAACAATTATATATATATGTACAAGTAAAAACGACTTTCCTACCGTAAAACACTATTTGCTACAGTAAAACACTATTTGCTACAGTGAAACCGTATTTTGCTACAGTTCTACAGTGAAAACGACTTTGCTACAGTGATTTGCTACAATAAACACTATTTACTACAGTAAAACACTATTTGCTACAGTGAAACCGTATTTTATTATTAGTAGTATATATACCTAAAATACTACGACGAGGTTATGAGCGTGTCACCTTCAAAATGGGTTTTTGAGCGGGATAGAGCTAAGGAAATTATGGGTTATTGCCAAGGAGGTTATGGGTAATGTTCGAGGGTATATTTGTGAATCAAATCTAGTGTTTATCATCTCTGTTGCGTCTACGTACTTTCCTACAATATTGAATCTCAATATTGATACGTAAGCACTCATATTTTATCTTTTATACATTAATTGTGTATCCATGTCTAGTGCTCGAGTATATATATTTATGCATGCTTGTATGCTAAATTTTGTCGTTAAACAGTTATGATGAATCACGAAGTAAATACATATATTAATGATAAAAGGTATATGATATGCATGTTTTTGGAAAGCTGGCGAAAAATCAATAACTTTTCATTTAGAAATCGTGTAATTTCGGTGAACGAATTAAAAGATATGATCAACTGAATCATGATTGACATTGATTGAAATTGCTTTTGAAACTTGTTTGTAAGAATGATAAATTGGATTTTTGAATATTACCAGCCAAGTAAATGAATCCATATATAAGGCACATCTCGTTTTGTTGAATTATTGTCAAAATTGACTTTTTGAAACGACTTTGGATAACTTTTGTATGTCGATCTCGAGCATTAGGATCGTTATACACTATGACCTGACCTAGCTTGATAGACATTTATTGACCAACATATGTTCTCTAGGTTGAGATCTACAGTTATTTGGTAATCCGAGTTTCGATCACATTTTGGTGAACGACTTTATATGCTGCTAAGGTGAGTTTTATTGATCCCTTTTTAATTGCTTTTGCAATATATATTTTTGGGCTGAGAATACATGCACTTTATTTTAAACGCAATGGATACAAGTACATACTAAATTCTACACTGAGTTTGAACCGAAAATCCCTTAGCTTTGGTAACTGTTAACTGCCAGTTATAAGAACTGGTGGGCGCGAGTAGTAGTATATGGATCCATAGGGCTTGATATCCCCGTCCGAGCTAGAGCACTAGCCTTTTAACGGACGTATGCTATTTGAGAAGCGTACACGTTGGTTTGCGTGTATTATTAAGATGATTATACAAAGGGTACAAATTATATATACGTTAAGTTTAGTTACCAGGGTGCTCAATTTTGTAGAATATTTTGATAAATGTTTCTGGATTGAACAACTGAAATCTTGTGATCCACCTTTATATACAGATTATGCGCAACATTAAAACTATGAACTCACCAACCTTTGTGTTGACACTTGTTAGCATGTTTATTCTCAGGTTCCCTAAAAGTCTTCCGCTGTTTGCTTATATGTTAGACAAGCTATGTGCATGGAGTCATACATGGCATATTTTTCAAGGAAACGTTGCATTCACCAAATCATCACCATGTATCTTATTTTGACTGCATTATCAATGGAAGTATTATTGTAAATTATTATTTACAGTGATTGTCTATATGTAGAAATCATCAGATGTCGAAAACCTTTGATTTAAATATTCATTTATGGTGTGCCTTTTCAAAAGAATGCAATGTTTACAAAACGTATCATATAGAGGTCAAATACCTCGCAATGAAATCAATGAATGACGTATTGTCCATATGGATTTGGAGCGATCGTCACACTTACTAATGCATCCTAACAACTATCAGTTAGACACACTCATGCAAGACCTGGTTCACTAGGACCAACGCTCTGATACCAACTGTGACGATCGCTCCAAATCCATATGGACGAACACGTCATTCATCGATTTCATTGCGAGGTATTTGACCTCTATATGATACGTTTTGTAAACATTGCATTCTTTTGAAAAGGCACACCATAAATGAATATTTAAATCAAAGGTTTTCGACATCTGATAATTTCTACATATAGACAATCACCGTAAATAATAGTTTATAATAGTACTTCCGTTGACAATGCAGTCAAAATAAGATACATGGTGATGATTTGGTGAATGCAACGTTTCCTTAAAAAATATGTCATGTACGACTCCATGCACATAGCTTGTCTAACATATAAGCAAACAGCGGAAGACTTATAGGAAACTTGAGAATAAACATGCTAACAAGTGTCAACACAAAGGTTGGTGAGTTCATAGTTTTAGTGTTTCGCATAATCTGTATATAAAAGTGGATCACAAGATTTCAGTTGTTTCATCCAGAAACGTTTATCAAAAGTTTGTTAATAGATTCTACGTAACAGAGCACCCTGGTAACTAAGCTTTAACGTTATAATGATAAATACCCCATTCGTTTTAATACACGCAAACCAACGTGTCCTAAACTCAAATAACACACGTCCGTTAAAAGGCTAGCGCTCTAGCTCGGACGGGGATGTCAAGCCCTATGGATCCATATACTGTTATTCGCGCCCACCAGTCCATATTCTATGTACTGGCAGCTACTAGTTACCAAAGCTAAGGGATTTTCGGTTCAAACTCAGTGTAGAATTAAGTATGTACTTGTATCCATTGCGTTTAAAATAAATTTCATGTATTCTCAGCCCAAAAATATATATTGCAAAAGCAATTAAAAAGGAAGCAATGAAACTCACCTTAGCAGCATATAAAGTTGTTCACCAAAATGTGACCGAAACTCGGATTATCAATTAATCGTAGATCTCAACCTACAGAACATATGTTGGTCAATAAATGTCTATTAAGCTAGGTCAGGTCATAGTGTATCACAATCCTAATGCTCGAGATCGACATATAATAGTTATCCAAAGTCGTTTCAAAAAGTCAATTTTGACAATAGTTTAACAAAACGAGACGTGCCTTATATAAGGATTCATTTACTCGGTTGGTAATATTTAAAAGTTCAATTTATCAGTCTCGTAAACAAGTTGTTTAAATCTTAATTGCAGATTCAAAAGCAATTTCAATTAACGTCAATCATAATTCAGTTGATCATATCTTTTAATCCGTTCATCGAAACTATTCGATATCTAAATGAAAAGTTATTGATTTTTCGCCAGCTTTCCAAAAACATGCATATCATATACCTTTTATCATTAATATATGTATTTACTTCGTGATTCATCATAACTGTTTAACGACGAAATTTAGCATACAAGCATGCATAAATATATATACTGGAGCACTAGACATGGATACACAATTAATATATAAAAGATAAAATATGAGTGTTTACGTATCAATATTGAGATTCAATATTGTAGGAAAGTACGTAGACGTAACGGAGATAATAAACACTAGGTTTGACTTGCGAATATTACCCACGAATATTACCCATAACCTCCATAGCTATAACCCATAATTTCCTTAGCTCTATTCCGCTCGAAACCCATTTTGAAAGTGACACGTTCATAACCTCGTCGTAGTATTTTATGTATAATACTAATAATAACGATATCTAAAAATACTAATAATAATAATAAGATTAATAATTAATAATAATAATAATAATAATAATAATAATAATAATAATAATAATAATAATAATAATAATAATATAGAGGGAGTACGAGATAGATAGAAGTGAAGAATGCATCATAAATCAGAAAAACGATCGAATTTATAGATGTGGCCAGATTTCAGACCCCATGCGATCGCATGGTTTCTGTGTGTAATGGCCATGCGATCGCATGGCCTAGGATTCCAGCTCACAATTTTTTGTATTTTTGTTTGTCGACATATTTATTAATAATATATATAATATATATAATTTAAATTAATTAATTATATATTATATTAAATTTACGTGCATAGTTGACTTGTAATTTTCATTCCGATAAGTCGTACGTCATCACTCGACTTATGTCTCGGTTCCAGTTTTTCGAACGTCCTTTCGTATACTAAGAAAACTGGTACTTTACGTTTCGCGGATCGTACCTTTATCAAAATATAGTCTTAAATTATCCATAAACTATACCACTAGAATTGTAACTTATACACTTGAGTGTTTTGGTCATTTACTTCTATAAATCATCATCTCGCTATTTGTTAATATATATATAATAACAATTCATTTTATGATCAAGTTAATATTATATTTTATCGTATTGTTAAATATATATTTTCAATATTAATAAACACGTTTTTAAAATACATATCGCAAGTTATTTATATATCTTTTAAGCAAAGTTCCAAATTACGTTATATGAACAAACACTTTACCATTTATTCCGAATACCGTTAAATGAATGATTTCCCAAATCAACGTGGACCTCACAACAGAGACCCGTAATAATATCATAATTCTTAAGGGACTTAATAAATATCTTTTAATTCAATCGTTTGGCATAATCTTTTAACTCCGTAGTTAAATATATCAATAAGATAATCAAACCAATAAGGTTAATGCAAAGTATCGTTTACTTAACACTTTGTTACGTTTTCAAGTTATAGTATATGTATCTATTTACATATAATTGTTCGCGAATCGTTTAGAACAATCGAAGGGTAATTGAATAGTTCAAAATTTTGAGATTCAGTTTAACAGACTTTGCTTATCGTGTCAGAAATATTAAACCATATCGAGAATTTGGTTTAGAATAAGTCAAAATTTTTCGGGTCATCACACAAATACTATACATTCAGGCACATTTTGGCAATGCAATGGAAAAGCTATATGATCGGGCTCCGAATATGATGACAGCTCACTGCAGGAGCAATATAACAAGGTGAATACAGTGTTTGTTTTCATTTATGCAATTTTTGACTTTCTTTGACTGAAATACTTGATTACTAATTGTGTAAATTTATCATACGTATATCTGTAAGACTTGACTTTAAAAGAAGCTGAAACAATTACTCTTTCAATCCATAAGAATTGAAATCAACTTTTATGTGGCTTTATTATTTTCTTCATATTTTAGTGAAGTTTTGGTCTATTTGATAAATTTAATGTAGGTTTGCCCGTTGAATTATAATTGCAATTTTTTTTCCTCCATATGCCGGCATGTAATTCTCCGCCATGGATATCCATACGACATCGCTTCACAGAAAACGATCTCTCTATCACTCCATGGTAACTTTGACTATCTCGGTTATAATGTTTCAGTGCTGAATAAACAGTAATGATTACGAAAACTACTTTTTACACCCATCGTGCAACGTACGGGCTCCTAATAACATAGACGTACCATTTGGAGAAGGTTAGAGTGTTTGGCGGAGATTTTCGACAGGTGTTAAAGAAAAAAGAGAGGATATTGTAGCCGCATCAATAAACTCATCGTTTCCAGTTGGTTTGATTAATGAAGTTGGTGATGAAAAGACAAGCTTATCTACTTATCATCTTAACTAAATGGAACAGCCTGGCTTCTTACAACATGAAGTTAAAACTTATGATTGCGAAATTACCATACCGCGTGGTCGGGTATTAGTAAGTAAACATTCTTATCTTTATACTATTTAAACATAATCATGAACACATTTTTTATTATCAAAGTTTTAACACAATATATTTATATTGAATTTTTTTTTAATTTTTTTTAAGATTTAACTAACAGTTTATTTTACAAATGTATCTTTTTTTTAGCGTCTTCCGAAAGAATTGATGCTACTTCCTGGACTACGAAGTGGAAAAATTGTTTCATGTTACAATTTAGCAAGGAAAAAATACAAATGGCGGTTGAAATAGGAAAATTCAAAGTCAAAGCCAAACCTTTCTGTTACGTACGGTTTTTATCATTTCAGAAAAGAAAATCGCTTAAAGTCGGGAACAAACTGCATATTCACCTACTATTTCGACGAACACGCTTTCTATCTATATTGATGTTTAGCACAATCATTTAAAAACTTCAATGCATTTGATGGATTGAAAAACATTGTTTGTTTAATTATCTACTATGATGTTTTATTTCAATGTTCATTTGTTATTGTCATCATTAACTTATGTTTTAATAGTTAGTGTAATTAGAGCCATCCGTGCAACGCACGGGCTCTCAAAGTCTACTACTACTAATACTTCACAAATTTAAAGGTGATTTTTTGAAATCAAACTCACACACTAACACCAATTTTGTCTATAAATATATTTAAAATCTCCACCCTTGATCCACAACCTCTTGCTATTCATGCTTTCGACGAACACGCTTTCTATCTATATTGATGTTTAGCACAATCATTCAAAAACTTCAATGCATTTGATGGATTGAAAAACATTGTTTATTTAATTATCTACTATGATGTTTTATTTCAATGTTCATTTGTTATTGTCATCATTAACTTATGTTTTAATAATTAGTGTAATTAGAGCCATTCGTGCAACGCACGGGCTCTCAAAGTCTAGTACTACTAATACTTCACAAATTTAAAGGTGATTTTCTGAAATCAAACTCACAACAACAACAACAACAACAACAACAACAACAACAACAAAACCCAATCCAGCTAAATCAAACTCACACACTAACACCAATTTTGTCTATAAATATATTTAAAATCTCCACCCTTGATCCACAACCTCTTGCTATTCATGCTTTCGAAACGTATTTCGTATGACATTAACAATTACTCGTATCTATTATATCCAGGTCATGATCAAATCTTGGAAACACGATTCTATTTTTCTAATAAATCACACCTGATGATCCTATAATTCGATTGTGAATCATGCTTCAAAGCGTAATTCGAATCGCATGACCATGCTGGATCACATTAACCAGTGTCAATTTTTCTCCCGATTCTCATACAATTCCTCGCAAATTTCAAAACGTAAATCGAATCACATGATCATGATAACATACTACACTTTGTTATAGTCAAGTCTGCCATGACAAATATCGGAGCTACAAAGCTCGCCATCTGTATATGCGAGTTGAAACGACAATAAGAGTACTAATAAAAACTACAACTAATATGCGAATGCAACAAGCTTTGCATTCCAAACCTTAAACACGGATAATATTTTGCCAACCTTTAAAAGAAGGCAGCAGAGTAGACCAAAATGAATAGAAAAAATAACATTCACAGTATTTTATTTGTAAAAAAAAAAAAAAGAAAGGACCCCACAATTCACACAAACGATTTCCTAGCACCCTTAGTACCTCTGTATTTCAGTGGGCTCCACACCAACTGTTTCCGTTGCAACGCGACAACCGTAGGATGCTTCGGTTTCCAAGACCCAACAGCAACTGAAGCCGGGCTACCCATAAGCCTACTGCTCCTCGGTGCATCGACAGGTGTCGCCTCAACAGCCATTGACCGAGATGACGATGCTTCCTTTGTAGATCCTCCTCCCAAAGGAGATTGCATCCTTTGAGCACGCCACATCCTTTGTGGGTCCCACACAAAGGATTGCCGGCCCACCACACGGTCATTTCTGACCGCCCGTGGAGCAGCGTTCGATCTAGTGATCGGAGTGGTCATCATGCTGGAGCTTGAAACGGGCTGAAAGGTGGCAACTGACGCCCGTCTTTTCGGCTTCAGAATTTGACTAGTCAACGGCTGAGTAGGTTTTACAGCAATCGACCCTCGCCTGGCCTGTAACAGAGGTTTCATGTTCATGTTTATGTTTGTTCCCCTTGAAAAATTCTCTTTGTTTTCATTCGTGACTTGTCGAGTAAACGATTTTGGATTCGGTTTAAAAGCGGGTGATGGATGATGAGGTGGCACGAAATTACTAATTCTTCGAAGCGGAAGTCTTGATTTTGAGGATGGGCCTAAAGGAGGTCTCTTTTCAGATATTGTGCTCAGACTTTGTCTTAAAGAGGAAAGTGCCGATTGTGAAGAAGCCACTGCAAGAGCTCGGTTTTCCTGTTTCTGCCTCGTTTTTCGCTCTTCAGCTAGCTGGTTTTCAAGATCACGAACCTATTCATATACACAGATAACAGTTACTCATTGTCCGTTAGATGTATAAGTAAAATAGCTAAGATGAGTTTTCATTATTTACATCCTAGATCACTTTTTTAAAGTAAAAAACGGTTTACTACTTTACTACAACTTAATTATAGACTGAACCATTTGTAACATATTGTAAACATGACCCAATTGACCCGTATAAATAATATCATCTGAGCCCATTTGCCCAACCTGCCACCCGCAGTAGTCAATGGTTTCATTGACTACTACACATATAGCTTGCAAGAGAATCTGTTTACCTTATCTTGCAGAGTTTTAGATATGTGTTCCCGTGTAGAAAGACGAAGTTGCAGAGACTGTAAATTATCCTGCAATGGTTTCATTATTTACATCCTAGATCACTTTTTTAAAGTAAAAAACGGTTTACTACTTTACTACAACTTAATTATAGACTGAACCATTTGTAACATATTGTAAACATGACCCAATTGACCCGTATAAATAATATCATCTGAGCCCATTTGCCCAACCTGCCACCCGCAGTAGTCAATGGTTTCATTGACTACTACACATATAGCTTGCAAGAGAATCTGTTTACCTTATCTTGCAGAGTTTTAGATATGTGTTCCCGTGTAGAAAGACGAAGTTGCAGAGACTGTAAATTATCCTGCAATTTTTTTGTTTCTTTTTCATCGTGCTTTGCTTTCTCTGCCTGTTAAACATAAAAAGTTAAATAAATGAATTTTTAAACTTATATAATTAATTGTTTTTTTTTTCTTTCGAATTTGATGTGTATTTGCAATGTCTACTTACCAGCTGCTTGTACTTTAAAAGCTCGGTAACGTCTGTTTGTTTGCGAGCAGGTCCATGTTCAACACCTCTTACACGACTTGCAAAATTTAGTGAGCAAATGGTTTCTCCCAAATCTGATGAACTTGGGCTAATTTGAACGAACATAAGAGTTTTACAATCACCACCTGTCCGATTCATAAGATCAAAAGTTAGTTCCTGACAGATTCAACAAATGGGGTACAAAAATAGTAAGTTATACATCAAAAAACCTCACCTAGAGAGCTCTGCAGGATATGAGTAAGCTTCGAATTCCTGATTTGGACAATAAGTAGACATGCATAAGATAATAGCTGACACTAGTAAGTAGTCGGTATATCGATGTATAACATAAGATTCTAAAAGCTGTATGTTTATAAAGTATATTATAATTTTATGATAAACCAATGTATTATATGTTTAAAGACACTTTATGCTACTTTTGACCAATCTTTTCAGCCAAGTTTAAAACTTTATCCCAAGATGAGAAAAGAAAGACCGAACTCGATCATAGTTTAAGATATACCTGTAAGGAATGTGAGATGTTTTTGATGCAAGAGCAGAAATAACATCTCCTAAAGCTGAAAGTGATTTATTAATAAACTGTGATTCCTTCAATCGTTCACCTTCAACCTCAGTCTTTCCTACACGCTCGCTTCCAGCCAGGTCTACAAGCCAAAGATGGCTTCTAGTTCTGTGTCCATTAACCAAGTTCTCCCCAAGAACAGTCACTCGCAATAAGCTGGATATAACAAAATTGCACAATAACTTTAAAACTTGAAACTTTTTTAACATGGCTTAGCTTGAATAACAAAAAAAAAGGCTATGGTAATTTAATTTACCAGTGAGAACGGCTACTAAGCTCATTTGCATTGGTTGATCCAACAGATCGAACACGACTACCAGTCTTAAGCAACTCCCAAACTTCATCTGTCTTGTTCACTGGTACTTCAGATAGTCCAGGAACTTCTTGTGTTCCTTCAGCCGATTGTTTAATCTCCAATCTGCATATTCTTGATAGTTGTAAATTGTAGTTTTGTAATGTAATTGAAAGTACATATTAAGTATATGTCAAAAAGCTTACTTTTTTGCATGTTGGTCAGCATCATCAACCAACAGATCTTTTATCTTCTCATTATACACCTCCAACATGCTTACAAACAGTTGGTATTTCATAATATCACTCCTTTCTTCTGAAACCCTGAACAACTCCTCCAATGTACGGTAGTTAACTCCCCTGTTTTCAGCAGTTCCTTCCATTGTAAATGTCTTTCCAGTTCCAGTTTGCCCATAAGCAAAGATACACACATTGAACCCATCAAGTACAGACACCACCAGAGGTGAAGTTTGGGTAAAAACAGCATCTGCATACAAAGTACAAACACATAAACACAACAAAGAGAGTTTTCAAGATACGTAAATGAAAAGGAAGCAATCACAAATTCTGCAATTACCTTGGTTGTCTTCAGGTCTAAATATATGATCAAATTTAAATTGCTTTTTAGATGAATCAGCGCCGATGATCTTTAGCTCATTATCAAGAGCCGAATCAAAATCAACAACCGAAGTGCATCCTTTAGCTATCTCATCACTGTTTAATGGTCTACACCGACAATAAACCCTAATGTTTCCTTTAAGTTCAATCAATTCGTTGTACAAACGTCTTCTCTCCGAACACTCTAGACGGCATCTTCTCTCTGACCACACATAAATAAAATACAATAATAACAAATTAAATAGCTTAAATGATGTACACTAAAAAACTCAGCAAACAGGGAGCACAATTGCGAAACTTACCAAGATTTTGTAAAAAATGTAAAAAAGTGAGAAATTCGGAGCCAGGAAAATGATCAGCAATTATACATTTTACGTCATTACGAAGTGATATATGTTCTTTCCTCAGATTCTGAAGCATAACAGATACATCATTATTTTGAATTGACATAAATAAAATTAATACATTATTATCATTTCAAATAATTTAAAGAACCAAAAGTAATCTTAAATTGTACCTTCACTTTATTGCTCAGTTTATTGAGTTTTTCAAATACAGGGAGGGTTTGTTGTTCTTGCTCAGATTGCAATTCACTATTACTATCAACGTTTTCCGAAACTGAAAAAAAGAAACAGATAACATCCAATTAGAAAATATTAAACAACAAAACTATTACGGAGTACAATTAGGGTTAAGAATTTAACCTGCATCCGAAATTGGGGATTCTGCTATGGCTTGATCAGGATCAAGTTTTAATTGCTTCATGTTCATAGTTAGAGTCTCCAATTCTTGAGATTTATCTAACAATTCGATTATTAGAGATCAATTGTACGCAATTCAAAGAATGCAAACCCTAAATTTATCAACTAATTAATAAAAGTTACCTGCCATGAATCGGCTTGTAATCGTACGATTATGGATTTATCCTAGAAATCTTCAACAAAACACGCAAGATTATACTACCGTAAGTAGAGGACGAATAAAAGAATCAGAGCGTATCAAATCAAATAAATGAGAAATTTTAAAACGGGCAAAAAGAAGTAGAGTATAAAAGGGGGGTTTTGATAGATTTTGAATTTGAAGTAATCTGAGCCGTTGATTTAGATGATCAAATCATAACGGATATATAATTCATTAAGTGACGTGATATTTCGTTTTAGCCACTAAAGTTTGAGTACTTATTTATATTTCAGTGCTCAAATATTCGCGACTTTGTCTAATGATTTGGTAACGGCCTGAAGATTTCGAGTTTCCCTAGAGTTTCCCTAAAACATTAACATAATTAACTACGGTATTAACTATAAGTTCACAAATTTTATAAATCTATGTTTATAAAATGATTTGTACCAACTAAATAAAGATAGAGAAGCATGAGAGAAAAAATAAAATATGAATTGATTTTAAGACCACTCCCAACCCATCGTCAGTTTGCAAGGTCAGTCTTAAGTGAGAAAATTTGACGAAAACTAACGAAAATAGTGCAACTGCATTCCTTGGGCGTCAGATCCGTTAGTCACCATGGTGGCGGATTTTGTTGAGACGTGAGTTTTTTTGACCAAGGAATAAAGTTTAATAATTTAATAAATATATATTTTAATAATTAATTTATTTTTTCTCATCCCATTCCTAATTAGATTTTACCACATCACTCAACCCAATATTTAACACAAAAAGTGACACAACGGTTAAAAAAGTCAGAAACTGACATTGCCAAATCACATTCAGTTTGCTCTTTTTAGTCAAAAAGTGTACTAACTGACTCTGACATCACAGTCACGGTTAGAAATGGTCTAAACATGTATATATATTCAAAAGTTGTTAGTTTTTTAGGAAACTTGTATGAAAAGCTTTTTAAATTATGCGGATAGTTTATTTGATTTGTATCAAATTACTAATGTTGAATTTCAGCAAACGTTAATTTGGTGACGACTTGACTGTCGCTTAGAGCTTAAATTGAATTTCAAATAGGATTTAAAATCTATAGAAATTTGATTCCATTTTTCATAGTGTCTCATCTTTTTATTTTTTTATATTTTATTTTATTTATTTTTTTAAATATTTCATACTTAACAATCTCTTTATCCGTCTAACATATATAGTGAGAACTTCTATACTTTACACTCCGGGTGGAGAAATGACTTCTCTTTATTCTATGATAGAAGAAAGATTGTCTACATCTTACATTTCCAATATCCTAGTAAGATTGGGTTTTGTTGTTGTTTTTATCAAATTAGTATTATGGTTCATTCGCATTTGTGACGTTCATAATCCTCAGTGATATTTACTTGTTACCAGGGCCGGTCAAACTTTGGTCAAAGTTTTTGCATACCCCGGGCGAAATGATTATAAAATGCCCCCAACAGTTACGCAAACATATATCTTTATGAGATTTAAACTATGGGTATTAATATTTTTATTTCGAAATGATGCCCCTAACCGCGTGATGCCCCGGGCCGTCGCCCGCTTCGCCCATAGCCTTAGCCGGCCCTGCTTGTTACAACAATATTCTTCATCACTAACACTCATTAAAAAATTATGTTAACTATTAACATGTACCATGTCTCCCCCCTTCGTGTAATCATTTGATATATCCATTTCCATATCTCTTTCATTCACCATCTTCGTGTATAGGTATGAGACTTATCTTCACTTCTAATCCATCTCCCACTACATTTTAGGGTAGCTTTCTATGAAATGAATCAATTGTACGATTTATGCGCAAGGTACAACATGGCTAAGTTCATGTGAGCCTTTGAAGTCACACACATATATACCTAGACATCAATTTATAATATATATTTGATATATGGGAAAAGCTAACTTGTGCCTAACTTGTATCCTTAGGGCACAAGTTAAGAGTGGTTAATGAATTCAAAGTTTCCATCCATGTATATTATAAAATGTAATTAATATAAATGTAAATTTAGAAATTTGTGAGTTTAATAATATAATTTTCTAATATATATAGAAAGTTTAAGTAAAATAAATGAGGCTTAACTTTCTGCCTTAAACTTCTGCCCTTAAGGCATAAGTTAGCCAAACCCTAAAGGCTTTTAGTCCATTAATTAATTAGCCCAAGTTCAAAATTTAAGCCTTAAAGGCTTTTATATATTTTGTTAGGATAAAAAAAAAATACTGAGTATGATTTTAACCTATATATATATTATTAAAAGGGGTTTTGTCGAATAGAGTTTTGATAGTAGCCGCATGAAACGAATACAAGGGTATTCGTTAATTTTAATTAAAATCAAGGGTTTTAACACATTCAGAAGGTGGCTTTGCTTTTGCCGTAAATCAAGAAAACAAGGCTAATTGTTTGTTTTGTTTTAAAAGTCAGACAACAAAACGACGATTAATTTAAAGAAAATGCTAGTTCCTTTTTCTTCTATGAGTTTCGTTGAACTAAAGCACAAGATGTGTGCTTGGTTGGTTGTGGTCTTGCACGTGAACAAAAGCAACAAAACAAGAGTGTTCGATTGAATAAATAAATAATTAATTGTTGATTATAGTACATCCGTAGTGTGGATCAACCAAAAAGACGATCATACTTTTAATCGTAGGTTTTTCTCAATCAAATTGTCCTTATTAAAGAAAGGTTTAGTCTCCATCAAATTCGTGGTCTTCAAAAGAGGTACAATTCTATATTCATACTTCATATTATTTTATTATTAACCGTATAAATTATAATACATATGGATCCGGGCTTTGATGATTGTTTTATGATTAAAACGCTTCCGCTTTATTTGATCATTATTATATGCATGTGTACATATCATAATTGAGTAGAAAATTGTTTTTATTAAAAACCTTAAATCACCATCATCAATCCCATCGAAGATCTCAAATTTCTTTGCCTTGCCATCCAACGATGTATACCCGTCAAACAAGTCCTTAATAGGAGACATTTCATTCGGTTTAGATGATACGTGTCCTTGGTGTTTCGAGGAAACTGAATCAATAAAACATCTACTACTTCACTGCTCGCGAACACATAAAATATGGTCGACCTTATACATAGTCCTTTATGTATAACAAGAAGAGGTTAGTGTATTAGTACACCACTGAAAATTGGTGAGAATTATACATAGTCTTTGATGTTGGTGGTCGGCTGTCTTTATATTCCGGTCGGTTGCCTTTTTGTCGGTGGTCTATATTGAGGTCTTTCAGGCTGACTGTTGCATTCTTGAGAGTGGCCGGATTGTTTTCCGGCCTAGTTACTCCGGTAGGTTTTCGGTTGGCTGTCGGCCACCTTGTTTTGGTGGCAGACAATATTTTCCCGCATGTCTCTGCTGTTTTCTTGATTCTAGTAGGTTTAGAAGTACCCGATCTTCTTTCCGTTGGCGTTTAGACATGTGAGAATGGTTTTAGTGTAACTGATTCATAGGTTTCTTTGTGTTATAGTTGTAATCACATGTTTAGTTCGTAGTTTAAACGAACTTTCACCTTGTTGGTGAATTCTTTTTAATTAAGTTGTTGTTGTTATGGCTCGTTTATTGATTTCCTTTTGAATTGGCTATAGTTGTTGATGATCATCATATCTGTTTAATGTATTTTTTATTTTTATTTTTGGGAAAAAAAAAACTGCACATCCTAAATTTGTCTTTCCACATCTTAACTTCATAATCAACTACATTGAAACATAACTAGCATTACTAAATCAAATCAAATAATTGATTCTAACACAACTAAATAAAAACGACATAAGCATAACTTTAACACGACTAAATAACAACTTAGTGTGGAAAAGAATGGCATGGAATGAAAAAGAGTGAAAAATGATGGAAAGGAATGTAATGTAAATTAACTTATATGTATTCTCGAGTTGGAAAGAGAGTAAAAGAAAATAATTGACACGTAACATTGTTAGGCCACTTGTATCAGCTAGAAGAAACGGCGTTTCTTTATGATGTGGCAAAAAGTAACGCCCGATTTTATCCGTAGTGAGGCGTTTCTTTGAGGTGTTTATGAGGCGTCAGTTGGAAAGTAACATGAAAAGTAACGTGTGTTTCTTGACTTTTATTAATTTTTTATTATTTAAAAATATTATTTTTACTCCCCTTTTAATACTTAACTCAATTATATTTTACCACATCATCACAATCTTCCTAACTAACACCAAAAAGAAACACCACCACTACTCCACTAAAAAAAGAAACACGTCATAATCATCAAAAAAAATACAAAAAGACAATAAACACGAGCAAGAAAAGACTCTACCATTACAAATGGTCGGCAAGCGATCAAGAGAGAAAAAAAAAAGTTGTTGCTAGTTTTTTCTATTTTTGTGAACTTAAATAATAGTACATCATAACATCGTTAGTGACAATATATTAATCATTACATAAATTATATATTGTTTTTCGTAATCCGCTTAAATATGAGCTGAAAAAATTCATAACAAGAAGTACTTTCTAATCCATTCTTTTTCATTCATATTCTTCCTTGAGGATGTAGGCCTAAAAAAAGAAAAAATACTCAAGAAGTGGGCCTAATAAAAATAGAAAAAGAGAAGAAAATGAAACCCTTAATTAACCTAATTTCTTCCAATCTATGTGTCGGAGGGGATGGATTTCGGTCGCCATGGTTTCCTCATCATCATCCAAGCTTCCATTAACTCACCATCGATTTTCAGCCATGGTTGATCTACACAGCAACTCCGTCGGCATCAAAATAATCGAGATTCTGGTGCTTTGCAAGGAATTGAACAAATTATGTGAGTGTATTTTTAAATGAGTTAATATTATTATGTGTTGTCACTTGTCATGATGAGTGTTCTGGCAAATGAATTATACGCAAATGAATTATACGCTGTTAACTTGTTTTACTTAACTTGTTAGGGCTATCAAGCAAAGCTTATAACTTGAAGCTTATTAAAATAATAAATCATAAGCTAACATACTCTTAAGTAATATGCTTGGGTTGGCATGCAACCTTAAGCACTAGACACTGTTTTAATTAAATAAGATATTCGGGTAGGAAGTGTTAAGGATCGTATAGCCCAAACACAATGTCCTGCAATATAAGCCCAAGAGTCCATCTAGGCCTGGTGTTAAGGATCGTATAGCCCAAACACAATGTCCTGCAATATAAGCCCAAGAGTCCATCTAGGCCTCCCCTCCAACGATAGTCTGGATCCAACCTTTACCGCCGCCAACTCGGAACTCTCAACCTGGTGGGTAGGGCAGGGAGATTTCGATACAAGGCTTCCAGGATCAACTCATCGTGCCAGGGTCCCCTCGAACGAGAGCTGGGTCCACTCATCGCTGTGTGCGCTCAGGGGTGCGCCCTACTGCGCCATCCACCACATCGGGGCTATGGCCCAGCTCTGATACCACTTGTTAAGGATCGTATAGCCCAAACACAATGTCCTGCAATATAAGCCCAAGAGTCCATCCTTATTCTAAAACCAATTGGTGATAGAATGACTTTCCCTTAGACTTATATACATACATTTGTTTTGTCCCATGACCGATGTGGGACTTTGGTTTGCACCCTTACAGGAAGTAATATAAAAAGCTGTATAATTCAAGATTAATTAAGAAGACAATCTTAAGCACTAGACATCATGAAGCTGCTGTGCATCTTCCACAAAGAAAAATAAAGTAATTAACTAATAACCAAATCTGGCTTTCATTAAACAAAATGTTTTGGTTCCTTTCCAAAAGAAAAAAGTGATGAAATTGTGTCTGAATGAGAATGACTGGAATTAAATATTAATACAGTAGCATGCACACAGACACTAATGCCTTTTTAAGTTGAACTGCAAAGTTAGTTAATTGACTGCCTCAGTACCTTACATTTGACTCTTCAGGGAATCACAAAAGCTAGACAGCTTGCAACATACTGTATATCTTTAGATCTTCAATTTTTAGCTGTAGAACTTGGTGAAGGGAAACCGAACGTTCCGTAGTACTTAAACCGATTAATTATAATAAACCTGAAAAAGATCAATGATTGTTTTAGTACTCCATTCTTGCATCAGTTTAACTAATTTAAGTTCCTACTACCAAAAAATAAAAGGAAACGTATATTGTAGACTCAACTAAGATAGTTCTCACCTTAAGTTCCTGACCAAACCTAACCAGGCGTTAGTTTACCTCGTCAGTTGAGCTGGACAGCAACTGACGGAATGTAATGAAGTTAAGGGGCGTCAGTTTAGTGGCGTTAATTGGGCTGGTGACGCAAAACCAAAAAAATGTCACGGAACTCTTCAACCAATCAGATTTTTTTCTGATTTAAATAATATATACTCTTTATAATTAATTTATTTTTCCCACCCTATTTCCAATCAGATTTTACCACATCACCTTACTCAATATTTAACACAAAAAACTGACACACACGGTTATAAAATGTCAGAAACTGACATTGCCAAATGACAATCGGATTGCACTTTTTGGCCAAAAAGTGTCAAAACCGCCTGTGACGTCACAGTTACGGTTGGAAATGGTCTAATAACCTGAATAGTTTAACCTCATCTGCAAGATTTATATGATCACTTTGAAAGGCCCAGTTTTGAATTTCAAAAAGATTGTTTCTTATTAGGGCTATCATATAATATTAATAGCTAGACAGCTAGAAGGCACACTGAATTAGGTAGAATATTGGCTTTCATTTGTTTTTATCATCATCTGAGCAATTATATCAGTCCCCAAAGTGCTTAATTGTTCTTCATTTTGCTCACTTTATGTATATATTATTATTATGATGATGAGTGTCCGAAAAGCTCAATCATATCATGTAATCACAATGAAGATCCTAATCAACAAACCAGGACAACTAATTAACAAAATCTGGTCTCTAAGATAACAGTAAGTAAATATATACCTTAATGATTTTACTGTTAAGTTGTGACTCTTAAAACATCACCATTACGTCAGATAAGGAAGCATCACTTTAATCTTTCTTTATAATTCTTAAACTTTCTTCTATAATTTATGTTCCCTTATTATAACCTAATCTAAATTAATATTAGTATTAGTATTATTAATAATAATATACTAAAAGGTACTGTAGTACTTTCTTTAATGCCCTGCTTTTTGCTGACTTATATTCTTTCCACTAGTATAAATTTCACATGAAACTATTGATTGTCATACAACAACACCAAGAAACTTAATTCGATCGTATAGCCAGTAACCTATCCTTTGGAAACTTCAAAACGACTAAAAAAGGACCACAAAGGAGTGAAGTGGAAATGGGAAGAAACAGTTGGCAGAAGAAAACCTCTTATGCCATTTTCAACATTTTCAAAAGTAAAAAAACTTCAGGTGATGAATGGGACGATTCTATAAAAGCTCACAAAGTGTTCTCGAGTGATCAAGATGGCGTTCGATGGGTGGCCGAGCCTGGCATTGATAAAAGAGCTGGTGCTTATATCGACAGTATAACAAATAGATGGAACCATCTCGATATTGGCGACTGATTAACATAACTAAGCCAGCCGATTGCTAGTTTGTTATCAGCTCACACATTATATGTTACTTTTCTGTTTTAGGCAGAATGTGTACAATCATAATAAAATGTTACATGTATTACAATCAAGTAACATATTTCTTGTATGTTATCTATGAATGCATATCAGAATTTGGCTATCATTATTAATGTTAATTAGCACCTCGTATATATTGCATTCATTTGTTTCATTTCAATATGAATATTGTACTCAATGTCATAATTAAAATTGTCAATCAGCCTGGGTTATACTTCAAAATGTGATTGAACATTGCAAAAATATATGTCTAAACCACATTAAATTTGTCACATATATGATTCTTTTTTCAGAAACACAAGTATATATTCATCATTCATCATCAGTATAGTACAAACAATGGATATGATTTAATCTCACTTTCAAGGAAGATGACAATGTAGAAAGGCCTGGTTAACCTTTCTTATTGCATAACTAAATAGCAGTCCGAAACATTATTAAAGTAATTACATCTGCTTAAAGATATTTATTCAGTAAACCTAATTGTTTATCTACGGATTCACATAAATAGTATGCATTGCTAATCCAACACTATAATTAAGGATATTAATGACTGAGTGACTGTAGGATCGTTTTCAGGTCCACCACCATGTACATCATATAAGCTCATGAGTTTCACATTACTCTAAAACCAATTGGTGATAGATGGAGGTTCTCATAAGCTTATATATGCACATTTATTTCTTTCAGTGGGACACAATGAACCGATTAGCTCCAACAGTGACTCTCCATGCCATCATTTTGTTAATCAGCTATATATTTTTTGATCGACGTATTTCATTACTAAATTCTTCGTATAATATTTGATTCTCACAAGTCACGTGTATATATTTGATTTGGAACCTGATTACTATTGTACTATAGAACCAGTCAACCAACATAATTAGTAGTAATTGTTTTTTTTTTTTTTTAACTGCACTAGAGTCTAGACACATAATGATATTTAACGAAGTACTAAGCGCAAACATTTAGTAGTCAAAATGTCTTCTTTGTCAAGTTTTTATGTAGTTCAAGATATTAATCAAGAATAAAGTGGATTGTACTTGAAATTTAATAATGCAATTGGCTCTTTTGTTTTATGGTTCTCATAGCATGTTAAAAGCTAGACAGCTAACAGGCAGTGTGAAACAGGGTGATCTTGAGGTTAGTTTTTTAATGTATATTTTAGCAGATTGAACCTACCATATATACCATTTAAAGGGTTGTTAATCAACCTTTAATTAGTTAGCTTGACCCACACACTTAAATTATTAACACAAACTGTTCAACATTCTTCCTTTCATACCAAATCAAGATCTTTAAAGACAATGATTAACGTTCGTTTAACATGCTGATCCAACATATAATTAAGTATTCAATCGTGACCCTCGTTAGTTACACAAAGAACATATAAAGACTTATATAACCATCAATTTTAGGCACCAGAATCAGCAAATGATTTTATTGAAAGGCCAAATTCTTGTATATATGCTAGATCTTTTGAAGCCTTACAATCTACCGATTCAATGTATTTACATTTACACATATTATAAATGAATAAGATATCACAAAACTTATTAGCGTTGTATTCGTACTTTAATTTGATCCATATATCGAATGCCATAAATTTGATGTCATTAAAATTTTCTTTGTCAAGCCAACGGGTCAACAACAGAAAACAGGACTTATAACAGACAGGGGTCAATTTGGGTCACATTACAAATTTCAAGATATTCGAACCAAATTCATCTACACTAAGTAATTAACCGGTCAAAACATTTCAACAAAGGATTAACTAGTCAACAATGAAATAATTGATTCCCTAATCACATCTTTTCACTTTTTCTTTATGTTTCTTATTCGCCAAATTCGATTTGTTGCATTATATGAACCTTATAAGCACTTAAATAATCATTCATAATCATGATACTCCGCTTTTAGCAAGATGGTACAACAAGTGGTACGTTTTTAAGTACTATATAATCGGGCAAGAACATTTTAATTCCTACAGGCATATTAAGTGTATATATATATATATATATATATATATATATACACACACATATACAAGTAGTTAAGTACCAACATCATATTACATTTATCAGAGGAAAACATAATACAAACAAGTAGCGAGACTCAAATCAATGGGAAGAAACAGCTGGCAACATTCTTTCGGATTCCTCAACATTTTCAAAAGTAAGAAGGCTCGAACAGATCAAGACGATGAAATGGAAGATCATTTTAAAGCATACAAAGTATTTTCAAGCGATCAAGATGGAGTTCGTTGGGTGGCTCAGCCTGGTATCGATAAACGAGCTGGTGCTTATATCGACAACATAACAAACCGGTGGAACCATCTTGACATTAATGACTAATTAACAACATATCATTTTTCATGTTTTTTTATTTCTTTTTGTTTCATTTATATGTGCATAACCAATAAGAATCTCCTGCTGATTTCTTCATGTTCACCCATGATCATAGATATGATCCTGCAATAATATTATTAATTAGAGTGGTTTTCTGTTCTATTTTTTTTATTTGTTCCATGAGTCCTTAAGTGGATTGCAGAATTTGATTTATGTTAAAGTGGTTTGTAAATTGTTATTACAAAAATGTTCATGTGATTGGCTCTTTCAGGGATGGTTCTAACAGCAAGTTAAAAGTTAGACAGCTAGCAGAGATTACATATCATAAAGCAGCTTAATTTATAACTTTTAAAGGAAGTTAAACCTATCAACCTATCAACCTATCTTTTAAAGTGTTATGTTAATTATTCTCCAGCCTTTAGCTTCCATGACCCATAGGTGTAAATTTAATACATTAATCATCTAACATTTATCCCTTTGTATTTTGTACCAAATCAAAATCTTCAGACAATTATTTATATTTTTAACGGCGATTTTTTGGCAGCAGTAGATCATTTTTTGACATTTATTAAATTTGGTATTTCTAGTGATTATTATATGTACCAGAATCCATGATATATAATATGCTAGACTATTTACAGTACTGACATAACAATACTTAAAAGTATAGTTAGTGAAATTTTAGCCATCCATCAATTTAATTCAAGTATATATAATGATTTGTTAGTGTTGTATGCAACTTTAGCTAAATCTAATTAGTAATCTAACTTTTAACAGAGGTACAAAGTGATCAGAATCAGGGCCGTTCCGATGATTCCAATTTTTCATATGGGTCTCGCTCAATTAATAAAAAATAGGCCTTCTGTATACAAAATTTTTAAATATATGTAAGAATAAGTTCAGTAAATACCAAAAAAAAAAAGGATAAGTACCGGCATCAATCATAACAATATTTTTCATAAGTACTACATATTATTGAATTATAGACCCCTTTGGATTATGGGCCTTGTACGAACGCACGTATTGCACGCCCTCAAATCCGCCTCAAATCCCTTGTCAGAATAAGTTAATTGACACGATTCTAGATAATTACAGCTAAAAGTAATGAGCATATATTATTTTCTTTTTCTTAATTAAGAAAACTTACTCTTGAAGCAAAAGTAAAGAAAACAGAACCTACATCCTAAGTTATACAAAAACACATGATCGCTTTCTGTTACTTATTTACCATTTTTGAAATGCAGCATTCTATGAACCATATAAACATTTAATTAAATATTCAGTAATGATCAGGTCATTGCTGTACTCTGTTTGATTCTCACCTTTTCGCCTAATGGTACAGCAAGTGGTACGTTTCCAACTTTTATTAAAAAATTAAGTCCCAACAAAGCGTATAATAAAGTGCAATCATAACATGTATATGTACCCACATCACATTAACACATTAAAGAGCTACCATACAAGAAGAGGCTACGTTATGGGACGAAGCAACTGGCAAAAGAAAGCTTCTTTCACCATCATCAACATTTTCAAAACTATCAAGGGTCGAGATGATCAAGACGATGAATGGGATAATCATTTTAAAAATTACAAAGTTTTTTCAAGTGATCAAGATGGAGTTCGTGGGGTCGCTGAGCCTGGCATCGATAAACGGGCTGGTGCTTACATTGACAATATTACCAACAGGTGGAACCATCTTGATATAGCCGAATAAAACAAGTTGATGTTTTTGTGTTTGTGTTATGATCATGGATTGCATTTTACTCCTTGTCTGTTTTTAGATTATGCAAAGCCATAATAATAATAATAATAAAGGGTATTATATTATCGACAGATTCACTAATTCCTGTTCACTCGTGATCATTGATATGATCGTATGACAATAATAACAAGAGTGGTTTAGATTTTTTGTTGAATATGTCTTCTGATGCATTATTAGATTAACAGTTTTCTTGCTTAATTATTTACATAGTTTATATTTGGTATCCACCAACATGATATATGATGTAGTCCTAGTTATCTGTTTCTATTGAGATATTATACACACGTGTGGTGATCAAATTTGGGATCTTGTTATATATTTACAACAATTTAATCCCGAATCAATTAAGTCTTAGGAATAATAGTGAGCCCTAAACAAGAATCTGATAACCTCACCGACCAACAAACAGATAATCGACAAGAACACGCAAAGATAAAGATAAAATAATGTGCAAGAAACGTAAAAAACAAGAAATTTTAACGTGGTTATGTCTAATCGTTAAATCTAACGATTATTTTATTCCACGGCCAAACAGAGAGAGTTTTCTATTGATATTTTCGTAGGTGCTACAAATACAATGAGAATAGGGTTACAATATATAGGGCAAAAAACGAATCCTTTCCAAAACGAAAAAACTTGTTGAACACGAACACACTCACTTTCGCGAGACCCCCTCGTGTTCCGCAAGCTCCTCAAAACTCGAAACCATTCTTCAATCACGACAATACCATCAGGTATTGATCTTTCGAGAAAATCATCAGGTTCGCGTTTCGCGAGCTCATCCTCGCGATCCGCGAGGTCTTCAGCATCTGTTTTTGTTTTCTCTCATTTAACATCTTCAACCCAACAAATCTCTCACTTCGAATATTTTGAACTAACTCTCACCAGATCACCATTTCGACCTCATTGAATACCCATCTATACCGCCAAGAAAGCTTCTTGTGACACGCACATTCTAACCATCAAGCTAGCAGCTTTCGATAAATAGTACTTCAACTTCTCTTGTAAAAATGTAATCAACAATATCAAATTGTAAACTTCTACTACAATCATCATCCCACAGCAACAATCGATTACCTGACCATAACTCCTTTCGAAAAATATCGTCGAATAAAACGCCTGGGACACGCCGCACTTCCACGCTATGGGAAGGAAGACTTTCGACACCTCAAACTGAGCTACAATCCAATCATCGTTACTAGCTTGGGAACAATCCAACACTCTTTGGTTCTAGCAATCATGTCACTAGACCGTGAGATACCAGGTCGGAGCTCGACCCGACTCTATCAAATCCATCACCCAAGTTGTGACAACCCGGAAATTTCCGACCAAATTTAAACTTGATCTTTAAATGTTTCCGACACGATAAGCAAAGTCTGTAATGTTGAAATCTCAAAAACTTTGAACTGTGTTCATGTATTCATTTACTCATCGACTGCTCTTGACGATTCAGGAACAATTATGTGTAAAACGACTCGGATTTTTCCGTTAATATATATGAGATTAATATTTACACAATTAAATGTTTCCAACATATTAAGCAATCAAACTTGTTAAGACTTGATTAATTGAAACGAAATTTATGTAAACGTTTTACCACCCTTTTATTTTTACGATTCACGACTCATAACTTGTATTAATTATATATATATATATATATATATATATATATATATATATATATATATATATATATATATATATGTGTGTGTGTGTGTGTATATATATATAGATTTAACTTGAAAATATGATAATTAAATATCTCATTAAGTATATTAACAAAGTATTATATATATATTTTCATACTACTAATTTAAAGAGTTTTTGAACAATATATATGTTACTATTTAAACGACGTAATTAACTTATGTTAAAATGTATTTACATATAAAGTATTACGTGTGAAAATACATCCTTACAAGTATTAAATACACTTTATAATATACCAATACATATAAAGGATAGCTATACTTGTATTTTCGTTCAATTTCTTCAAGAATTCTACTCGCATTCATACGGTATTTTTACTCGTATTATACACAGCTTCTAGAAGTATTTACTATTGGTATACCAATAGAAATCTTCAATTATTTGTGTAATATGTCATCCATAACCTAATCAATTTAATATGTCATCCATGACTTAATACATTTTAACTTATCTTAGATATTTTCACTAAAAACCAAATTTTCAAACCTATAAATAAGCACCATTTCTAACTCATTTTTACACATTCATTTTCCAAATTTTACTTTCAATTTTCACACACACTTGCAAAAACTCTCTCAAGTTTTGTTCTACTACTTCTTTCCAGCAACTTTACATTCTAAACTTGAGGTAAAAACTCTACTTCAACTCTTGTTCAATTCATATGTCTATAGCTATCTATATAAGAGTTTATAAACTAGAACATAGTTTAGTTAATTCTAAACTTGTTCGCAAATAAAGTTAATCCTTCTAACTTAACTTTTAAAAACAACTCAACATATGTTTTATATCTATATGATATACTAACTTAATGAGTTAAAACTTGGAAACACGAAGAACACCGTAAAACCGGACATACGCCGTCGTAGTAAAACCGGGGGCTGTTTTGGGTTGGATAATTAAAAACTATCATAATATTTTATTTAAAAGTTGTTCTTCTGGGAAAATGATATTTCATATGAACATGATACTATATCCAAAAATCATGGTTAAAATCAAAATTGAAGTATGCTTTTCAAAATGGTCATCAAGATGTCGTTCTTTTGACGGAAATGACTACCTCTTACAAATATGGATTATAACTTATAACTCTGACTATAAACCACCACTTTTTCAGTTTAGTTTCACAAATTACAGTTCGTTATGAAACATAGCAATTTGATTCACTCAAAACGGATTTATAACGAAGAAATTATGGGCAAAACAATATTGGTTAGAAATGGATAATTTGATTACGGGATTAATTCATTAAAATCTATACTAACCATATCCTAGATAACTTTTCTTATATTATACATGTATTCTAACATGTCATGGTTACACAATACGTCGAATAAATCAAAAGACACCACATACACAATACGTGTAACTACAATAGCGGTATTGTGGGTCATGATTGAGTCTTATACAACACGTGTATACTATGTACTACTAATTGTGAACTACTAACTGTGGACTACTAATTATGAACTACTAATTGTGGACTACTAACATTGGACTGCTAACTTGACAACTTAAACAATCACACGTGATTGAAAATATTAACTTAAACAATCACACGTGATTGAAGATATGATATGAATAATAATTGTATTACATTTTGAAATACATATATATTTGTTACAGGTTCGTGAATCCAAGGACGACGGCCATATTTTTAATAAGTCGAAAACTTATTATTAATATACTTTTACTACTGTGAGTATATAGTCCCATTTTTAAACTCTAAAAATATTTTGGGATGAGAATACATGCATTTTATGTTTTACGCCATGGACACAAGTACTTAAAATATATTCTACGTTGAGTTGTACCACATTGCATATCTTCTCTAATAGCTTGGTAACTAATATTTACATGTTGTAAGAACATGTAAGCGCGAATCCTATTGATATATCTATCGGGTTTGACAACCCCAACCGGACTAGTCGCTCTAGTATCGTAAACGGTTGCATAGTACTTTATTTTTACTACACTTGGTACAGTGTAGGGAGATTTCATAATAAAGGGAATATGCTACATTAATGGTTAAGTATGGTTACCGAAGCGCTCAACAACTTATAGAATATTTTTATACACTTGCGAGTGTACATATATTTATAACTATGAAATCTTGTGGTCTATATTTATATCGATGCTAAACCTATATATCTCACCAACCTTTGTGTTGACTGTTTAAGCATGTTTATTCTCAGGTCCTTAAGAAAGTCTTCCGCTGTTGCATTATCTGAGCAAGCTGTGCATGGAGTCTCATGCTTTTAATTTAATAAAGTGTTGCATTCAATAAAACCTTTGTCATGTATTATATTTGACTGTTATGTCACGTGTGTAGTATTTGAAAATCGATGTATTATGGGGATTATTCCTTAAATAATCGCCCAATTGTTTAAAACATGCATTATTTATAATAATAGTGTGCTTTTTATGAAACGAATGCAATATTTTCTAAAATGTATCATATAGAGGTCAAATACCTCGCTATGGGACCAATGAATAACGTACCACATTTATAGTAATATGGAAAAGTCGTTTCAGTTGGTATCAGAGCGGTGGTCTTAGCGAACCAGGTCTTGCATTAGTGTGTCTAACTGATAGTTGTTAGGATGCATTAGTGAGTCTGGACTTCGACCTTAGCTGCATGTCAAAAAGTTTTGCTTATCATTTCTTGTCAGAAATTACATGCTTATCATTCTTAGTCTAGACACATCTTACTGCATTGATTGCATGAATAGTGTATAGACAAAATTCATATCTTAGCGTATGTATTACTGTAAACTTTGCCTGACATATTTCGTAAATTCCTCCGTAATCTATGAAATCTTTTGTTCTATATATATAGATATTCCAGGTAATTAGAATATCATCCGATAGCCGAAAATCATTTCATATCGAAAAATCCTTTATTCAATCGAATGAAATGGAACTCTCCACTAGTTCAAGTCCCTCGAATTCCGATATGAAGTTTCACTCTAGCTCCGAAAGCAGTGTGACCGGAATGGATCAACCAATTAGCCATCATCTATTCTGGATGAATTGGGGATGGGTTTGTAGTCTACTTGGTCATTGGAGACAAGAGGAAGGTGATCCCTTCCATTCACCATATTTCCCTCTTGGCGAAGAACCTGAAGCACTTACCGGGGAACCTGTCCAAGACACCATTTTCACCCTCATTTTCAGAGTATCTCGCCACGAGTATATATTATCTAAACTTCTAGATCTTATTCATCCGCTCATTCCAACCGCCAATCATCTCGGTGTACTAGAAAAATTCAACGAGCTTCGCGCTAGAGTGGTGGCTTTGGAGAATATGATGCAGAACTTACAAGCATCACAAGCCCCACAAACACCAACTGCACCACCCGCATCAACACCAACAGTACCATTACCACCACCAACAACATCCGCATCGCAAGCCCCAACATCACAATCTGTCCCACGAGCATCAACGTCATACGCCCTGTAGATAGGAATACCAATAACATCAAACGATGAAGTATTGATTCATAACTTCATCGAAGAAATATTCTACGGTGATTATGTAATCTCTAAAGTTTTAGAGATTATTTATTCTAATCATAACCATAAATCAAGATGAGTGGATGTATAGAGATGATAGAGGGGAGAATAGAAACCCTGACAGGAATGGTGCGTGCGTTACAAAATAGACTTGTTGTACAAGCAGCACCAGCAGTACCGACAGCATCACCAGTACCAGTAGCACCTACAATATCACAAGCTCCGCCAGTTCCATAATCACCGACATCATCACAAATCAACAACGAGTATATTGTATCAATGAGTTATGAAGTATTAACTCATTCCATCTGATAAATTTATATGTATATATATATATAGAGAGTTTATATATATATGTATGTATATATATATATATATATATATATATATATATATATATATATATATATATATATATATATATATATATATGAGTTTTTAAACCACAATATATCTTTTCGTACTATGCTATTACGTGTGAATGTTAAAGGGTAGATACTACTCGGTTAATTCATATTACTAATATGCTATGATGTACATCCTTCGTTAATGACTTAACAATCATTAATTATAATCTCTGCTTCAACTCAATAGATTCCATTTCATAATAAACCAAGTGTATTGTTCGAGTACATGTTAGATTTCACACTTTCATTTTCGATGTACTCGAAACTTTCTAGAAAACGTCATTCGTGTCTTGCGAAATTCACAAGAATTCTACGAACACTAACATCAATCACCGAGAAAATATCAATAAAAATGAATAATGAAGTATTGATTCATAATTTCATTTACGTTGAAGAAATACTCCGCAAAAATTATGTAATCTCTAAAGTTTTAGGGGTTATTCATCTAGCTCCAGCAAAAATCAAATGAGTTTAATAGTATATTAACTCATTAAATCTATATTACATCTGCAGAAAATATAAAAACATATATTTTCATAAAGACTGTAATAAAAATTCTCTTGTACAAAATATTACTTATGAAACTTTAACGGGTAGGTAATACTTGAGAATTATACAAATTCACAATTAATATGTTATACTGTACATTCTTCGATTCTGATTCAACAATCATCAACTATACTCACTACCTTCACAACGATGCACATTCTTTCATAGAAATCAAAACAACCATACTCATTCAAATCTAATTACATATTCTGATTTTGAAATCTCAGAATTCAGTTCGAGATATAATCGAAATCATCACTCTTAGATTCCTACATCTTTCAAAACTATACTTTGACTTCAAAAATGTACTAGAACATCATTTCTATTCATGGAACCCAGAAAAATATTTGTATCATTCAAAATCCTAGAACATCATATGAATATTAACAATTACAATCTGTGTTCAAACACTTCGAAATTCCTGAAGACACTCGAGATGATGATCCAACCACATGTTACCTGTAGTCTTGTACCTGAAAAACCCTCGAAACCAAAGTCATAGTTTAACACGTATCCGTGTCAGACCCTTTGGCATTTATAGCTAAAATAAATTTTCATTCTCTTTTCAAAATAGACAGTTTTGTCACAGCTCCAGCAAATCACCTTCAATTTTTCATCGAATAAGCTTTATTATAACAATTACCCCTTCATCATTGCTGCCGGGGAACCTTTCATATCTCGCCACATTAGCAGTAAACTTATCAACAACTTCATTGATCTTTAAGCCTCTCCGAAAAATCAAGATACTTATTCATTGAAACTTTATCAAGTACTCATCTACAACTTGTAACAATAATTGTCATACCAACTACTGGGAATTAGCAATCAGTATTTTGAATTTCGCAGCAATTTTATGCCAACAGTTATATATATATATATATATATATATATATATATATATATATATATATATATATATACATATAACGTCTACCTCCAAGACTTACAGACTTCGAATGTGAAGTTTCTGAAAAACACCCTAAACTGCGAACTAGTTCTCCGAATTTTGGAAAAATGCTGATGAAGCAGCAAAAACTGTAAACGACCTTAACAGTCAAAAGTTTGATGATAAAGAATAGTATGTTGGAAAAACTCAGAAAAAGAGAAGGTTTGGAACTGGAAAACGGATTGAGCAAACTATGAAGGAGGCTGCGGACAAATCACAGAAACGAAACCTACCTTCAAAGAATCCAAATGATTCAGTGTCTGGTGAAATCCTTAGTAAATACCTTGCTCTTTACTCTGAAACCCTTGCAGACAATATTCTTCATCATCCTCTTATCTTAAATATTCTAAGATATCATCGTATCTTCCATTATAAATATCCTCCATATTTCTGAAGATATTTTCATAACCATTCTTATCTGAAATCATTTATCCCCTCGCGTTATCTATAGCACATCATAAAGGAAACTGTTTTAGTTTCTAAACATCTGAAACCTCCGAGTGTAAAGTATGAATGTTTTTGAAGTAATGTTGGGAACTGAAGCATGAATTAGTATAATATAATGACACTTGATCAACGTGATTATATTACAGTAAGTCATGCTGAGTTTCTAATGGGACATGACGATTCACAGACCATACCGTCATCATGTTCCATGTTACACGACTCTGGTATTCTATTTAACCTCTAAAAATATCAAGAAAATATTTTCTTGATGATTCAGTCTTTTCCGGATATTCTGGTAATTTGACAAATCAAGATTTTGCCATTACAATTTCTTTCTTAGAACATTAATTATGTTCATTTCGAAATTCATACCTACGAATTCTGGACCATTATTTGATTGATTTAAAGTCGGGAAGTGAAAACAAAAGAATGAATCTCTAAAATAGAAATGGGGGTATAAATCGTAGCAAATAGGAGAGAACATTAACTGTGGATGACAATGATTATAGAAGACAGAAGCAGGGACGTTGAAATATAAGGGAAGATATAAAGTCCAACAACAACTCAGAAATTACAAACCGTGTATATCGATGCATATAGCAATATAAAGACACGGGAGGACTAAAAACACTATAAAACCAAGAGTATAGTAGAAGTAAATAGATTCTTCCAACGGCAGATGAAAAAGAAGAATGACAGATATGAAGGTTAGGAGTATATCAAGAATCAACACTGGATGGAGCATATTGACGAATACTTTAAAGTATGAGTTGAGAGATAAAGAATAGAAGGTGTGAGTTGTAATGAAACGAAGGGGGTGAATTTATAGTAAAATATCCGACAGAGCAATCAAAACAGATGATCGCATTTAAAGCGGATCCTAATTCCCTTGATTACTGAAGAATCAAATCTTATTACGAAGATTTTCTCCAAATCTCTTGAACTTGGAAATCAATCCTATCTACGTCAAGAGATATGATGAATCTACACCTACTCATTTCACTCTTTTGTGGTAGCTTCACTCGTACTCTTCACATAAACACATTGTCTTATCCATATTACTTAATGACAATAAAACTCTAATTTCCAACTCATAAGAGTCATGAAAACATACTTATTGTCAGCCATGACCATCCCAATCAAATTTCGAGACGAATTTTCTTTAACGGGTAGGTACTGTGACAACCCGGAAATTTCCGACCAAATTTAAACTTGATCTTTATATGTTTCTGTTGAGTCCCCAAAATAATTAAGGATTTAATTATGACAAAACTGTAAAACTAAAATGTTATGTGCAACCAGCACAAGGTTGTTTATGTATAGATAGCATATATTGCTGTGTCGAGTGTTTAGTTTGCTGCTCAGTCTACCAGCACAAGGTAGACAGTGTTCTTCAATCAGCACAGGATGTGTACTCAGCAGTTCAAGAATATCAAGTGTCTCAGCAATGAAGAACCAGCACAGCTGGAATGCAGCTTACTACATAAGACAACTATACTCCATTATAAGCATAGTAGTTTCCCGAGTAGTCTACATCAATGGTACTATTCAACAGAAGTCTAAGACAAAGTTGAACAGAAAAGGACACGCGTCAGCGGCTGACAAGTGACCTTACAAGACCACGTGGGAATGCAGAAGTTTAACGCATGTGCATACATGGGTTATACTTTGTCAACACCTAGGGAACACAATATTCTATTTGGTTTAATCAAATAGTGGTGCCAAACCGAATTGGGGTGTTCCTGCAAATAGCTACCAAAGAGGAAAGAGGAGAGCATGCTCTCTGATGCAGTTGTCCCCACAAGTACAGACATCCTATGTACCAGTGGACATTAGAACCATTACACAGTTAATAGGACTACTATAAATTGTTATATTCATTATTGTAACAACTAGTGGTGTGGGTTTATTTATTTAGAGTCAAAAATGTGTAATAGCTTTTAGTTTACCTCTTAGCTATATTCTAGGTAATCTGTATCAACCAACTATCATTCCACCAAGGATAGTTGTGATTCTTTGTGATTCAATCAATAAAGAATAACCGTTGAAAATTACATGTGACTCTATTTAATCTACATGCTTGAATACTAATCGTGTTTAACTGCTAAGTTATTTAAAATAAATTGTATTCACCCCCCCTCTACAATACTCCTGTTGTTATCAAGGGACCAACAACTGGTATCAGAGCTTCAGTCTTGATAATTAATATCTTGGATCTGAATTCTCTCATGGCCGCATATTCAAATACAGCTCACCTTGAAAATGGCTCATCCAATAGACCACCCAAATTTGATGAAGATAAGTATGAAACTTGGAAGGCAAGATTCATGCTTCACCTTGAGTCTATTGACCCACTCATGCCTGGTATTACCACAGATGGTCTATTTGTTCCCACTGAGACTATTAGTAGTGCTCCAGCTATAGCTGACACACCTGCTGTACCTGGCAGATAGGTTATTCTCACCCCTTCTAGATGGGATGTTGAGGATAAACGTCGTGTTAGACTTGACCCTAAAATCGGAACACTGTTAGCTATAACTTTGCCTAACCCACTGTTCAAACTGATTAAGGGAAAAGAAAATGCCAAGCTTATGTTGGACTATCTAGATGTTACCTATGAGGGTATGAGAGAAGTAAGGCAGAACAGAATGATTGCTTTAAAAAGAGAATATGAAATGTTCTTTGCCTACAAGAATGAAACCCTTAAGCAAACCTTCATTAGGTTTAACTCCTTGATTGCAGACCTGATCACTTTGAATGTCACCTATACTGAATTTGAACAAGTAAACAAATTCATAGATTCATTGCCTACTAAATGGAAATCTGTTACTGACCCTTTAAGAACCACTCAGACCCTAAAGAACTTTAACATGTCTTCTCTCTACAGTTCACTTTGGAACCATGAGAAGGCAGAGGCTAAATTTGAACTTAACTTGAAAGAAAACTTTAGGTCTGCCCCCACCACTTCAAAATCTTCTAAGACAGATGATACTGCTCTTATTGCTGCTGCTAAAAAGAAAGCTCAAAAGGCCTTACTGGTTCAAAAGCTGTTGGCAAAAGAAGAGACAGCTGAGAGTGATGTGGATAGTGGTACTGGGTCTGAAGAAAGCAGTGATGATGAAAGTGATGTAGAAGGGTTTGTTGAAGGTATGGCTTTGCTGGCTAGGCAGTTCAAAAGGTTCAATAGTAATAGAACCAACAAGTCATACAAAGGGAGTAAGAAACCAAGTACTAGGTATAGCAGCAAGTCAGTCAAGGGTCCTAAATCTGAGTGTTATAATTGTGGGAAGGGTGGACATTTTGCTGCTGAATGCATGTCCAGGAAACCTTCAACTTCACATGCAAACTCTTTCTCAAAAGCTGACAAGTACAAGAACAAGTACAAAGCTATGAAAGCTCAGATGAAAGAAAGTGCTAAGAATGATAAGAAGGGTAAAAAGCCAGAAAAGGTTCTAGTTGTCGAGCATCATGATTGGGATGAAACCAGCTCATCATCATCCTCTGATAGTGATACTGATGATGATGGTGCTGGTTATGCTCCAGATAAAAAGCTGTGTTTAATGGCCAAGGAGGTCAAGGAGTCTGATGAGAATGATTGTGGTAGTAAGTTTTTGGCTGATATGAGGGAAGCTGATCAGAAAAGAGACTCACCTCAATGGAAAACTGAATTGATGTATAAGGTTGATAATTTTCGAACTTATACTGATGATGAAAAAGCCGAAATGTTTGACTACCTAAGAGTTGACTTATGTAGAGGCAGCAAACGTGAAGAAGTTTTGAAAACTGATAACAAATCTTTAAATGAGAAACTTAAAAGCAAAAATGATGAAATTAAAATCTTGAAAGATGATATTTCCAAACTTGAAAAACAAAACTTTACTTTAAAATCTCTGCACGTTGAGGCAGCAGAAGTCAAGAACCAGCTGGATAATCTTAAAAAGGTTGTCGCTTCATGGTGTACATCTGCTCAACGCACAGCCAAGTGTGTTAACGAGCAGGTGCCTACCCAAGTTGAAGCTTTCTTTGCTGGTGACTATGCTGCTGCTGCTATTGCAGAAGTTACTTTCATGGACCCAATTCTTGAAACTGATCCTGAAGCTGTCTTGCCAAATACTTTTGCCAAGATTGTTAAGGGTAAAAAGGTCTTGACAAATAAGTTTGTTAGACCTGCTGTGTCCCCACCACCTGCCATGAAAGAGATTTTGGAGGATGAAGTTAGAGCAAGAGAAGACAGTACCTCAATTGATGAGACTACTGACCCCTCAAACATCTACTACACGACTCCAAAAGAAAGACGTATTAAAAGGGAAATCACAGAAAATAATTTAAGAAAAATTAAACCAACTGATTCCCCTTCGTGTTCGAGTTCCAATTATGCTGAGCCAGCTGATGACAAACTTACTGGTCAACCAGTAGCTGTAGACAAGACAGTCAAACGTAATACTGGCAAGTCCAAGGCAGTAGGAAAAACTTCTTCTAGCTCATCAGCTTCAGTAGACAAGCCAGTAACTTCCCACTTTGGCTCGTCAAGTGATAAAGGCAAAGCAATACGTCATGACTATGGTACTGGTTCCAAGAAGAAAGCTGTCCTTAAGGGAAAAGCAAAAGTGGACTCGAATGATGAGCTGTCTATCACTGAGATTATGACAGTCAAGCTTGACCAGCTAATTGAGGCATTAACCAAAAGTCAACCCGATCTTACTGCACCCATTTACTCAGTGTATGACCAGTCACCGATGCCAAATGTGAGAAAATGCTACAAATGTGGCAGCAAGTTTCACTTAGCCAAACAGTGTCCTCTAACCCTAACCCCATCTGCTGCTGCTTCTTCAAGCAAACCAGCAAACAGGAAGAGATCATCAAAGATGACCCTTCCAGAACCCATCCTTGGATGGGTTTTCAAAAAGAACTAATCTCTTAGCTACTGTGCAGGGCATTTAAAACAAGCAAAACTGGTATCTCGATAGTGGTTGTTCGAGACATATGACCGGATGTAAGTCCTTGCTGATGGACTATCAAGAAAAGGATGGTCCAGTTGTTTCGTATGGAGATAATTCGTTGGGTTACACAAAGGGTTTTGGTACTTTGACAAATGGGAATGTCACGTTCTCAAATGTTGCATATGTCATTGGGCTTAAACATAATTTACTTAGCATAAGCCAACTGACAAGTAAGAATAAGATAGTCCAGTTCAGAAAGAAAATTGGCACTATTTTTGATAAGACAGGGAAGCCACTGCTGACTGCAAAACGTCATGAAAACATGTATCAAATTGACATGAACACAACAGTCACAACAACTGATACTTGTTTCTATTCAAAGGCAGCAGACAACCTGAAGTGGTTATGGCACAAGAGACTCTCACATCTCAACTTCAAAGACATTCACAAATTATCCAGTAAAAGTTTGGTGTCTGGGCTACCCACCATGTCTTATATAAAGGACAGATTGTGTCCTGGCTATGAAAAGGGAAAACATCACCATGCCTCATTCAAATCAAAGCAAATCTCATCTGTTGAGAAACCATTTCATTTACTTCATATGGATCTTTTTGGTCCTGTTAATGTGGCCAGCTGTAGTGGGAAGAAGTATACACTAGTTATTGTTGATGAATATTCCAGATACACCTGGGTATTCTTTTTGAATCAAAAGAGTGAAGCTGCTGATGAAATTATCAATTTTATCAAAAGAATGGAGCTTTTGAATGGGCAACTGGTGAAACAGCTAAGAAGTGATCATGGTATAGAATTTAGAAATGCTACATTAGAAGAATTTTGTACTGACAAAGGTATTTCACAGAACTTTTCTGCTGTGAGAATACTTCAACAAAATGGTGTTGCAGAAAGAAGAAACAGAACTCTCATTGAAGCAGCAAGATCTATGTTATCTGAGCCTGGGCTGAAAAATTCATATTGGGCAGAAGCTGTGAACACTGCATGTTTTACCCAGAATAGATCTTTAATAGTGAAAAGACATCAGAAAACTGCTTATGAAGTTCTCAAAGGAAGAAGACCCTCAATTTCATTTCTTCATGTATTTGGCACTCCCTGTTTCATTAGTATGCAATAGGAATCAGCTATGCAAGTTTGATGCTAAGGCTGACGAAGGTATATTCTTGGGATATTCCAACATGTCAAAGGCATATAGGGTTTTCAATAAAAGAAGGGGTTGTTTTGAAGAATCAATTAATGTTACATTTGATAAAACTGCCCCAGCCTCATCTCCCAGTCAAGAAGATGAAGAGTTATTATTTGAAGAGCCTACTCAGTAAGCTCTTGATGATGAAGAAGAACCAGCTGCAAATCCCTCACCAATCCATATTGCTGGGTTCTCTGATGATGAGATGGAACACTCTGTTCCATCTGTGTCTAAACCAAGTGGACCTACTGGCTCTACTGAAGTCCTACAACTTGAGCATAGGTCTACTGGTTCTGAAGGATCACAAGCTGGTACTGGTTACATTAATAATGAACAGCTGTCTCCAACTGCTGCTCGTACCTTTGAACCAGCTGATGATCAAGATACCGTGTGTTCCATGACAAGCTCACCTGTTCATAACACTAGATGGACAAAAGAACATCTAATTGAGCAAGTTATTGGTAATGTGGCTAGTGGTGTTAAAACAAGAAGGCATGCAACCAGTAACTTTTGTATGCATGTAAATTTTGTGTCTACCATTGAACCTACATGTCCTGATGAAGCAATCAAAGATCCAAGCTAGGTAGGAGCTATGCAAGAAGAGATCTCCCAGTTTGATAGGAATAAGATTTGGACATTGGTACCTAAACCTGATGATGAAACTAAGAAGATCATTGGTACCAAGTGGGTTTTCAAGAACAAGATGGATGAAGATGGAATTGTGATCAGAAACAAAGCTAGGTTGGTAGCTCAAGGGTTCAAACATGAAGAAGGATTGGATTATGGAGAGACATATGCTCCAGTGGCTAGGATGGAAGCTATTAGATTGTTCTTGGCATATGCTGCTAAGATGAACTTTAGGGTATTCCAGATGGATGTTAAATCTGCATTTTTAAATGGGAAGCTGCAAGAAGAAGTTTATGTCAAACAGCCTCCTAGTCTTGTAAGCAGTAAATATCCAGACCATGTCTACAAGCTAGACAAAGCTCTTTATGGCCTCAAACAGGCTCCAAGAGCATGGTATGAGACACTTCATGTGTATCTCACTGGTATAGATTTTAAAGTTGAAACAATTGATACCACTCTGTTCTTAAAAGAGATAGATAGTGATCTCTTGCTGGTATAAATATATGTGGATGATATTATTTATGAATCTAAAAATGAGAAACATTGTCAAGATTTTTTAAAACTTATGTCAAAGACATATGAAATGAGCTTACAAAGAGATTTGCAATACTTTTTGGGATTGCAAATTAAACAACTTGATGATGGAATTTTTATAAGTCAGGATAAATATATCAAAGATATGTTAAAGAAATTTGGTCTGACCTGTTTAAAAGATATAGGGACCCCAATGGCAGCATCTATTAAAATAGATGATGATCTCAATGGTGAACCAGTCAATATCACTGAATATAGAGGTATGATTGGATCCCTACTTTATCTTACAGCCAGCAGACCAGATATTATGTTTGTCACATGTCTCTGTGCCAGATATCAAGCTGATCCTAAAGAGTCACACTTGCTAGCAGTAAAAAGGATATTTAGGTATCTGAAAGCTACTGCTAAACATGGTCTTTGGTATCCCAAAGACCAGGATTTTGAGCTAATTGGGTATTCAGATGCTGACTTTGCAAGGTGTAAAATAGACAGGAAAAGTACTACTGGTAGTTGCCAGTTATTGGGTGGTAGGCTAGTCAGCTGGACGAGCAAAAAGCAAAATACTAACTGTGACAACACAAGTGCAATTGCTATCATCAATAATCCTGTGATGCATTCAAGGATGAAGCACATTGATGTTCGATATCATTTCATAAGGGATCACGTTCAAAAAGGAGATGTGGAGCTACATTTTATTTCAACAGACCAGTAGTTAGCAGATCTATTCACAAAGCCCTTAGATGAGAAACATTTTAACTATCTCATCTCTGAGCTGGGTATGCTTGAACTTTAAATAAAAGATAATTTTGTTAGTGTGCTGGCTCTACAACATGTAGGGCAAACCAGTAAGTCACATTTTTTTAACTTACTGCCTACATGTCAAACACTCAGCACAACAAGGTCTTTTATACTTTGATTACTCAAAATGTTTTAAATGAAATAATAAATTGCTCACAAAATTAAATGATTCCTTAAATCTGAAACTCATTTACTCCCAATGATTTAAATTAAATTCATGACATATTAAATGTAACAAAGTATTTTGTATTTTATACAAAACTTATTTTGTGGTCTTTAAATAAATTTTGAATTAAAACATGCTGCATTTAATGCTGAATGAGAGGTATGAGTGTTCAATCTGTATATACGTCATGTCAACAGTCTGTGTCCCCTCGAAAGTGTGCCAGTCTGTCACATCTGCCCACGCGCCTGCAGATGACAGTTGCCATTTTCTCTCTCCTGCACTTTTTCACCCAATCAGAACGGAGAAAAGAGTGTTTTATCTTCCATAATAACCTTCGGTTATTCATTATTCAAATTCACACACTCTTTTCTCTCAAAAATCTTCCAATCTTCTAACTTTCACAACTTCATATCTTCATCTTTACATATCATCAATGGCAGACCAACCACAATCACCACATGTTGAAAACCAGCCAGAGGAACAACATCATCAACAACAACCGGCACAACAACCTGATCAACAACCACAACCGGTACCGAAGGAACATGTTGTTCAAGGACCACTGTTCAATCTCCACCCAGCTCTGGTTAGGGCTGCTAATGCACCTGAACACACAACTATTTGCCTATCGAGAGGCAATGCTGCTCATTCACTCTCCATTCCCAAATCAAAAGCCAATATAGGTTATGAAACGCTAATTGACTACATCCGGCAATCCCCTCTGGCTAGAGCTATCACCGGTGTACCTTCATGCTTATATACTGCCTGCTTGGCATGATTTTGGTATACTGCCACTACTGCCACCACTCCCCAGAATGTTCCATGTATTCGTGGCATGGTAACCGAAACCCTAACTTGCTCCATCATCGCTGAAGCCATCCACCGTGCCCTTCAATTACCAGATGGACCGTTTGTCGCTTCACCAACCAGCGATGTCTTCAGAAGGGAGGTGCTAGAAATCATTGGGTTTTCTCAACCCATAGCTCATACACCTTTGAGGAAGCATATGCCACCTCTTTAATACTACTTCTTTGGGCTGCTGACCCAGTGCATCAGCCAGAAATCAGGAAGTTTTGACCAGTGCTCAGATTTTGAGCTTAAAATTGGTCATGGTTTGTTGTTCAACATGAACATTGATTATGCCAGGGAGATTTATTTGAGGCTAAGGGAGATGGTGCAAGCACCTAAACGAACACATTTAATCCCCTTTCCAAGGTTTTTAAGCCTGGTTTTTGAAAGTGAGCTGGGTGAAGCTTACCAGTAGATTGCTGATCAATCATACGACCTGCCTCTAAAACAAGGGGGTATGCCAAAAGATGCACCTGCTGCTCCATATACTGGTTTGACACCAGACATGCTCGAGTATCTTGCTGCTCGGGGTAGAGCTAACCAATCGACTGCCTCTGGTTCTGCACCAGCTGAGGGGAGGGTCCTCAGCATAAGCCAGCTACGTGTAGGAAGCAGCCAGCTACCTCAACTAGAACATCCACCGTCTCACATACTGGTAAAGTAGTAGTTGTATTAGAATCTAGTGCTCTCTGATAATAAAGAACATCCCTAGTCTTATATACTGACTACTCAATTCTAGTATTGGAATCCGTTACTCATCTATTTCTTGGTAACAGGTAGATCCAAACGTGCAAAGGCTGGCTCCAAGCAAACCACAGGGGAGATTGCACCAGTCTCAACTGCTGCTCCTGCAAAGGATGTGGCTATGGAACCTGGTGCATTTCTAGACCATACAGCATAAATTTCTAACTTAATTGAAAACATTTTAACTGCTGACTTGAAAAATGAAAGTGGAGTTAAAGGTATAACCTTGGCTCCCAAGCTGACTGGTTTTAAAACTAGTGTTAAGAAGAGTAGTAACCCATATTCTTCTAACCAGATACTTCCACATTTTTCTCAAATGAACATAATGGAATATCCTCTGCTGACAGTACAACCAACAGAGAACATCACTGACCCCTGAAGCAATCTTGAGCTGGCTCCTCATCGTGTTGAATCAGCTCAGGCTACTGCACAGCCAATATGTTACTTGGATCATGATAAGAGTCTCACTCCTACATCATTACCAGCTAGAACTCTTACAATATCTGGGTCAACATGTGTTGCCAATGAGTTAGCAGAGTCACAGATGCACTTACAGACACATAACTCTGTCTCAATCAAAGGGCTGACTAAACCACCAGTCTGTCTCCAAAGACCAACAACAGATGCAATTGTTGAGTCAAATTTATTTGGTTCTACAGTTGTTAACATAAAATGTTCTTTTATTTCAGTTCTTAGCAGGGTAGATGAACAGGCAGAGGGGGAGCAAGAAAAGGATGTTAATGTTTCTACTGATGAGCTCTCTAATACTGCTACTGGTGTTGGTGCTACTAATTTGCCTACTGGTGGTGCTGACACTAGTACTGTTGTCTCTACTGCTGCTGGCTCTACTTGAGACAATGTGGTTACTGGTTCCACTGATCTTACTGTTAATGAGGAGGTAGCTACTGCTGATACATCTGCTACTCCTCTTACTGTCTCTGGTTTTGCTGCTTCAAACACTGATTCTGAAGTGGTTGATGAGATGATAATGGAACCTCCTCCGGTACTTGAAAAGGTTATTGATAACATTGTTAAGGAGGTTCTTGATATTTGTGACGACCCAGAAATTTTTGACCAAATTTAAACTTAATCTTTATATTATTTCGACATGATAAGCGAAGTCGGTTAGGTTGAGTCTCAAAAATTTTGAACTGTTTATATATTCAATTACCCTTTGACCATGCCCGATGATTCACGAACCACTATCTGTAAATAAATACATATATATTTAAATATAAATATATAAATATGAAAGAGAAACTTATGTGATTTAATTCATTTGTGTAAATAAAAATAATATATAATATTACTATAAATTTATATATATATGAAAAGTATATTGAATATATATATATATATATATATATATATATATATATATATATATATATATATATATATATATATATATATATATATATATATATGATTTAGAATTTATTTAATAAACGCCCGTAGCACTCGTTTGTCATCTTGATAGTTATTAATCAATTAAAAATGAACTTATGTGATTTTAAAATAAACGGTTATCCGAAAATGAGTTCTATAAATTTTAGGCTTATTAAAATGTATTTAGGAACTATTTGTTAAGTTTTAACACTTTTTATATTTTACCCATAAATGAGAGGGACAGTTGATGTAATTTTTATTTAACAAATTAAGGATTTAAATTTATACCATAATGACCAAAATAAATAAATATAGTTAATTTAAAAATATGAGATTTTTCTGGATACTTTTATCCGCCACTAAGTAACAAAACAGAGTACGAAATTTAGTCCGTGAGTGGTGACGGCTAACTTTCTCCACGTTTTTATTTTAACTCATAATATAATTATTAAATATATTATCAATTACTGTTATTGATTGATGAATAATTCATTTTATTACTATAACATACGTACACATGGTTATAGAGGTTGAAAACAACACTATTACCACTTGTTGAATTTTTGTTTCTGTCTAAATTCCTGAGGTACACCCACTACCACATTTTTTTTCCTTATTTTTTTTCTTTCTTCATATACATATATTTACATATATAGATTTACATATAGATAAAAATGTCCACTTCCCTCTTTCTCATTCACCAACTCGTTATCCCTTACCTCCATAACTTACAAACATCAATCGAAAATTCTTGAGATTTTGTTTATCTTTGATACAGTGGTATCTACTTCTATTCGATTGAAACTCAAAAACCCAAACCAATCGTTAGTCTCCTGTTTTTGTTGTATAAACCAAAGAGCTGCTGCCTTTGTTAACTTTAAAATCGTGACCATCTCCATAACCATCACACGAGACACCATGAACCCCATAATCAACGACAACCAACCAACACCGTTCAATCCTCTTCATCTCCCTCCCTCTCTATATATTATTTTCTCTCGCTGTAACCATAAAACCCACTTGCATTACTATGACGCCTACTCATTTATATATTAATCCACCGCAAACTCATATACCTTTCTTTATTTATATCAAAGTTTATATCATGGACAAGAATACAGCTAGCATGTGTGCATGTGGAGCAAGGAACTAGTGGCCGACAACATCTAAACTATAACCCCACTTGTGCATTTTGGTAATTACAAATCTCGGTTGCTTTTGTTATAATCACACCTAAATACTTTAAAGCCATATCATTAACCCAATTGTTTAAACCCATTTAAATTGGAATGGGCCACTTAATCTATATTAAGTCTTGATCAGCCCAGGAACCAATTGTGATGGCCGCTGTATTTTTTTCTGCGAGGATAACGTTAGACAACAAGTTCGAACCAATTGAAAACTATCAAACCCAGTTTAACTAATACAACCCTCTATATAATTATGTTGCTCTCAAACATAACCCATCTAATACCTTAAAGCCCACTGTTACGATCCTATTTTGTTGTACGATGATGATGATTACAGAAGTGTGTTGATCACAATTAAGAAAGATGAGGACAATGTATATGAATGATATAGATGACGGGCTAGAATGATTATAATATTGATCGACGATGATGATTGAAGGATTTATGATGGTTTGTGATGATATAGAACCGAAAATGATGGTGAAGAATAGGAAGAATAGAGATGATAATTAGATGATGATTTAGTTATAATGATGGTTATATTGGATTAGATTAAGATGATGATTAGATTAGAGTGATAATTAAGAATGATGATTGGTGATATTATGTCGTGAATGATGATACATGATAATGGTGATATCATGAAGAAGATGAAGGCAGGTTTATACAGGTTAAAAATATTTAGTGTAATAATAATTTAAGAAAGTACCAGGCAATTCAATGGTTTGGTGGGTGTTGGTTAGACAGGAGGTCCTAAGTTTGAACCTAAGCTGCTGCAGGATACTGTTTTATGTTTTTTTAAACTGCGAAGAAGGAGGACAGACCAATAGAAGGGTTATATAAATTTCAATCCGGATTAAATAAGTAAAACAGATTAGCTCAGATGGTTTAGAGTGTTTGTGGGTAAGCGGGAAGTCATGGGTTCGAGCCCAGTCTGGGGCATTCATTTTTGGAAAGACTTTTAAAAGGTAGTTTTATTAGTTTTACTACTTTTATTATTATTATTATTATTATTATTATTATTATTATTATTATTATTATTATTATTATTATTATTATTATTATTATTATTATTATTATTATTATATTATTATTATTATTATATTATTATTATTATTATTATTATTATTATTATTATTAATATAATATTAGTAAAAATATTATTTTTATAGATATTATAGTTATTATTATTAATATTATTACTATTATTAAAAGAACCATTATTTTTGAAATTATCATTTTTATTCAAAATTACGTTTCTATTTTCATTAAAATTATTAGTATTATCAAAAGTATCATTATTATTAAAATTTTCATTATTTAAAACTACCTTTTTATTTAAAATTTCATTATCATTATTATTATTATATTATTATAACAAATAAATATTTTGTAAATAAAAATATACTTATACTATAAATATATTAATATTACCTATAATTATATATTAAAAATAGTAACATTTCTATTATATATATATATATATATATATATATATATATATATATATACAAAATAAATACACATATAACATAAGATATATTATATATATATATATATATATATATATATATATATATATATATTAGAATTTAGTACAAATTATATATAAACTACAACACTAATTATATAAATACTATATAATTAATAGATGGAATTATTTGAATTACGATTATATGTGTTAATATATATAACTGATATAGGTTCGTGAATCCAAGGCCAACCCTGCATTTTTCAATGTCATCATATGTATTTTTACTATGAAATACATTATGGTGAGTTCATTTGATTTCCTTTTACTCTTTACATTTTTGGGACTGAGAATACATGCGTTATTTTTACAACTACTTTATTAAATGCTTTTGAAATATATTTTTGAACTGCGAATACATGAAATGCGTTTATAAATATTTGACGAGATAGACACAAGCATAACATTCCTCGAATGAATTATGTGGACGTGATAATTGTCACCATTGAATTATGTGGACGTGATAATTGCCACAATTGACATGAATATTTTTCCCCTGATTATTATTGCTTGGTAACCTAAGAATTAGGGAACATCACTAATTTTGAGAATTAGTACACGCCTAATTGACGCGAATCCTAAAGGTAGCTACCGGGTTTAACACCCCCACCCAGAATGTTCACTAGACGGAAGGGCTAGTGGGCGTGGTGTTTAGTACTTCGAAGTTTATATGATTATTATACAGACTAGATGTTCTGTTTTGGGGATATTATTATGCGAATTATATGTTAAGGTCGGTTACCAAGCCAAGCTATGAAAGCAATGAAAAGTGAATGTTATGTATCGAGAGAATAATTTTATACACAGGTTATGTGTATGTTGTTTTTGTGCACGAGATATGTGTACGGTTACTAAGATTTATGAAAGATGATTTCGTACACGAGAAAGGTGTACTGTATTTAAAAGATATCGCATGTACATTACAGGTGGGTATAGGATTCGGGCCCATTTGTACCATGCAGGTTTAAATCTTGTGGTCTATCAAAATGATGAATTTTATTATATTATGATAAACCTATGAACTCACCAACCTTTTGGTTGACACTTGAAAGCATGTTTATTCTCAGGTATGAAAGAAATCTTCCACTATGCATTTGCTCATATTAGAGATATTATTTGGAGTCATTCATGACATATTTCAAAAGACGTTGCATTCGAGTCGTCGAGTTCATCAAAATTATTATTAAGTCAATTATAGTTGGAGGTATTATGAAATAGTATGCTTGCCGTCAACTTTCAATGTAAAGAAAGTTTGTCTTTTAAAAATGAATGCAATGTTTGTAAAATGTATCATATAGAGGTCAATTACCTCGCGATGTAATCAACTATTGTGAATCGTTTATATTGTATATGAACGGGGCATTTCAATATTGATGCTGCTACCACTCCCACTGTTACTACAACTGCTGCTCCTACTGTTATTTCGGATGTTTCTGATCTTCAATCGAGATAATTTATTACTATGGATTCCGCTGGTAATCTACAGGTTTCTGATTCAACATCGGATATTTTCTTTAAAGGTGCTGCAGATGCTGCTTCTTCGCCTACTGCACAATCACCTACTGCTGCTACTGGTTCTGCGGAACCCATTATAGATGCTGGTACCTCTGCTACTGCCACTACTGATTCATCTCAGGCTACTGCTTCTGCTGAGCAGCAGCCATATGTGTGCCAGGTACCAGATCCTGATGACTTTGTACCTAACTTCATCTATAGGGGAGCCTCCATCACTCCCAGAGTTACCTTGCTGGTAGATCCGCTGACTATTAATCCCCAAAGTGCTCTGGTGTCAGCCAGTAAACTACTTAGGGAAGAGCTGACTGAAATGATGTCTCAGCTTGATCGACCAGCAAGAAAAGAGGTATATGAGAGGCTGGCTACTTTAGAACAGATCAACGAGCAGCCATACTATCACTATTTGGTATGGCTCCAGCTGCTTCTCCATGGCCTAGCACATGGAGGCCTCTCAAGTTCATCAGAGATCCCACTACTGGTAAGTTTATCATGCAACAACTTCCTGATTCGCCAGTACCTTCTGATTCATCAGCTTCTTCCTCATCATCTTCTTCATCTGATGGTGATGCTGATAAAGGTAATGGTAAGGAAGAGCCAGTCATTCATGATAATGTGACTGGCTCTAAAGATAAATTAATGGATCTCACCGATGATGCTGATAATGATGCTGACAAGGATACCAGTGGTTCTAAACCTTCGGGTGAAGGTAAAAATGATGGTGATCATGGTGACGAGTCAGACTCTAACCTTCCACCTCCACCACCCCACGGAGGTACTCCCGTGTTAGCTGCTAGTGATCGCCCCTCAACCAGCTATACTAAGTTTAATGTTGATGAGGTGGCTGCCATCTCCACTTTGGCTGTCTATAAGACATTAGCTGAAGTCACACCGGATCTACAGAACACCATTTGATCGGCTATTGTTGATAGAGTGTCTGAAGCTGTACGCACGGCTGGGGAGGTTACCACTTCTTCTATTGAGAACAAGCTCAAAAAAGTGTGTGCCTTTGCAGATCTTGTTGTGGAAGCCATTGACAAACAACATGAAGAGGAGGAGGATTTAAAGAAGCGAATTATCTCTCACAATGAGTATACTGAGGATATTGTTCGTTTTCAAGCTGATTTGGATGCTGCTAATCGCAGAATTCTTTTCCTTGATGAAGAAAATAGGGTATTAGAAGAGAGATTGGATTCGCAGGAATAGCAAATGGCTACTATGATTCCTGCCTCAGCTTATGTTCAAATGGTGGAGGTAATGCAACGCATGGCTGATCTTCAAGCTGGTGTTAGGGTTGATGTCTAAAATATGGCCATGGGTGTTGCTAGAAATGAAGTTCGAACTTCCAACCTCTGCCTCAGACAATATGGCGTAGATCCTGGTGCCCATCTTTCTCCTGCTGATGCTGACTGGAACAATTTTGCTTTCTCTGTTCCTCAGTCAGATAGTGACCTTGATGCACATGTCTCCCCTGCTCACCCTTCTGCCCCTGCTGATGACAAAAAGGGGGAGAAGAAGTCTAGAAAAAAGTCCAAAAAGAGAAAACAATCTGAGGGGGAGCATGAGCATGAAAAGGCTCCTAAACAGCAAAGGAGAGATGGCGAAGATGGTGGTGATGGTACTGGCACTAAGTCCATCAACGCTCATACTGAAACTGGTGTATAGGCAGTTGGTGAATCTCAACCCAGTGTGTCTGCCACATCAGTGGATAATATTGGTTCTGGCAGTAAGCCCAGTGACGTTTCTGAATTGGCTGTTGCTGAATCTTTTGCTGTCTCTCAAACCATTGAACGTAAATTGAAAAGAAAAATGGAGAGACATCAGAAGAGACAGCAGGAATTAGATGCTGCTTTCAACGCTAAGTTTGGGGCCTATGCTGCTCTAAAAAGACTTAAAATGGAGCGTAGGCGAACCCTCACTCCTGATAAGCGTGAAATTGATGTTGATCTGATCAGCATTGAAGAATATAAAAGGGCTACACTAAAAAGAAATGCTAAGTTCATGATCAAGTATGATAAAAAGAAAGCCAAGCTGTATGCTGAGCGAGCAGATAGAATAAAGAAGATGACTCCTGAAGAGATGAAAGACTATTTAGCTTCTACTGGGTCAGGAGAAGTTAGAGCTGATGTATTTATGAAATGGCTGGATGCAATGTTAGAAACCAGCTCATCTTCTCAACCAGTATCGTCTACGCAGTCAGCTACATAACAACAGCCAGCAGATGTTGATATTCAGGTGGAGCATCTTGCTATTGTTCCCTATCTGACACCACAAGAACCAGTATCAACACAAGAACCATCAGTTGAACCCATGCCAATTGACAAACAAAGGGTGAAATATGCTCCTAGGGACAACCAGCCCCTAAGGAAAGGACCCCTATTTGAGGCAGTTGATGAAGATGCTGAGGCAGTTGTGCCAGCTGATACTAATCAGTCAGCTGGTACTGAAGACACAGCAAGGAGTGCTGTGAATGAAGACCCAGCCAGTAGTGTGCTGCTGGGTGAAACAAGTGTTGAAGACCCAGCAAAGGTGGATGTGCTGGGTGATAATCAAGATGATGATACGGTTAATCCTGCTGACTTTACAGTCTGGGGAAGTGGAGATCACTTATTTGTTCAATCACCTATCTCTCCCTGGACCCTCACTTATTTTAACAGAACACAGGATAATCGTGTTAATCAGTTTCCAGTGAGTTCATCTAGCATAGGTGAATTAATCATGTATCCTCCATCTTCCCCAAAACGTCATGGTAAACACAGAACTTGGGAAGATGATTCAGTTGCCCGTGGTGAGCTAGATCTATTTAAGATGAATCCAGATGAAAGAGATGCTTACAGGCTGGAGATCACTGTACCAAAATTGCTTGAGCAAAGACGAGCAACTATTAATGAAAGGAAACGCCAAGTTAGATTGCTGCATCATCCTCTTGATCAGCCACTCTACATCAATGCCTTGACTTATGGCATTGAAATTGGTGTATACTTAAACAACAGTGGTCAAAGGCTCTCTACTGATGAGGAGAAAGCTCAATTTCAAGAGGCTCGCCAGCTGGGTATGGATCTAAGGGAGTATTGTGCTGCCCTTAGAACTGAAGAGGGTAGAAAGATGATTGAAACAGCAAAGTCCCTGAAAATTACTGCCGATGATTATCTGTTGGGCTTACAAGCTGAAATGCAGAGAAGAGAGGATGCTGATGCTGAACTCGTTGAGAGGGTAAGGCTTCAGGAAATAGAAGACAAATTGGCTGCTGATAGAAAGCTAGAGGCTGAGTCCCTCAAATTAGCTAAAGCCATTGTCAAAGAACAGGATAAGGCCCTTGATGAACTAGAAGCTGCTGAGAAAGCACATGCTATTGCTCCTATAGAAACTGCTCGAACCTTAGAACTATCTGATCATTATTATAGGAGCAGGTATGGTGATGTAATGAACAGAAGATCAAATCCCAGCAAGATCATCAAAGTGCACAGAGGCTCAAAAAGAGCTTTCAATGTCAGTAGGGAAAATAACGTTCAAGAAAGGATAAATTATGATGAGTTACGATCTTTAGGATTCAGTGAATGGATGGAGATATTGGAGTATTTCATTGGTAAAGCTGAAAGTGGTATTAAAAAGTCATTGAAGCCAGAACTCCAAGATCTCTTCAACAAAGCTACAAAATTTGGGAATGCACCAGTAGTAAACGTAGAAGAAGTACTTTCTCAAAAATCTAAAGGTAAGAAATCTACTGGTGAAGGCCCACAAAGAAGAGATCGCATCATTCTACCTCCTCATATTCCTGTATTTGATCCTGCTAATATACCTATCCTGTTTCCTGAAGCCTGGAGAATCAAACAAGAGGAGCTATCTGAAGAGGAATTAGATAAAGATAAAGATAGATAGCCTTCAAGTGCTTAAATTGTATCTTTTGTTTATTTCATTTTTCATTATGATGTTCTTGTAATTACTGTATATACTCTGTTGTAATGAAAGTGAAATGAGTTTATCTTCAAAATCATATCAAATTATAAGATATCGATAACTCAGCAAAAGATCCCAAAAACAAACTTAAAAAGGGAAAAATTTACTTCCTATTTTTCATTAGGTCCCTCGGTGTTGGCTTTAGTGTTTTCTCTATATATCATAGGTTTTGTCATCATCAAATAGGGGGAGATTGTTGAGTCCCCAAAATAATTAAGGATTTAATTATGACAAAACTGTAATTTATTTGCACTAAAATGTTATGTGCAGCCAGCACAAGGTTGTTTATGTTTAGATAGCAGATATTGCTATGTCAAGTGTTTAGTTTGCTGCTCAGTCTACCAGCACAAGGTAGACAGTGTTCTTCAATCAGCACAGGATGTGTACTCAGCAGTTCAAGAATATCAAGTGTCTCAGCAATGAAGAACCAGCACAGCTGGAATGCAGCTTACCACATAAGACAGCTATGCTCCATTATAAGCATAGTAGTTTCTCGAGTGGTCTACATCAATGGTACTATTCAACAGAAGTCAAAGACAAAGTTGAATAAAAAAGGACACGCGTCGGTGGCTGACAAGTTGAAATGTCCCGTTCTTATTGATTAAAAACGTTCCATATTAATTGATTTCGTTGCGAGGTTTTGACCTCTATATGAGACGTTTTTCAAAGACTGCATTCATTTTTAAAACAAACCATAACCTTTATTTCATAGATAAAGGTTTTAAAAAGCTTTACGTAGATTATCAAATAATGATAATCTAAAATATCCTGTTTACACACGACCATTACATAATGGTTTACAATACAAATATGTTACAACAAAATAAGTTTCTTGAATGCAGTTTTTACACAATATCATACAAGTATGGACTCCAAATCTCGTCCTTATTTAAGTATGCGACAGCGGAAGCTCTTAATAATCACCTGAGAATAAACATGCTTAAAACGTCAACAAAAATGTTGGTGAGTTATAGGTTTAACCTATATATATCAAATCATAATAATAGACCACAAGATTTCATATTTCAATACACATCCCATACATAGAGATAAAAATCATTCATATGGTGAACACCTGGTAACCGACATTAACAAGATGCATATATAAGAATATCCCCATCATTCCGGGACACCCTTCGGATATGATATAAATTTCGAAGTACTAAAGCATCCGGTACTTTGGATGAGGTTTGTTAGGCCCAATAGATCTATCTTTAGGATTCGCGTCAATTAGGGTGTCTGTTCCCTAATTCTTATATTACCAGACTTAATAAAAAGGGGCATATTCGATTTCGATAATTCAACCATAGAATGTAGTTTCACGTACTTGTGTCTATTTTGTAAATCATTTATAAAACCTGCATGTATTCTCATCCCAAAAATATTAGATTTTAAAAGTGGGACTATAACTCACTTTCACAGATTTTTACTTCGTCGGGAAGTAAGACTTGGCCACTGGTTGATTCACGAACCTATAACAATATATACATATATATCAAAGTATGTTCAAAATATATTTACAACACTTTTAATATATTTTGATGTTTTAAGTTTATTAAGTCAGCTGTCCTCGTTAGTAACCTACAACTAGTTGTCCACAGTTAGATGTACAGAAATAAATCGATAAATATTATCTTGAATCAATCCACGACCCAGTGTATACGTATCTCAGTATTGATCACAACTCAAACTAAATATATTTTGGAATCAACCTCAACCCTGTATAGCTAACTCCAACATTCACATATAGAGTGTCTATGGTTGTTCCGAAATATATATAGATATGTCGACATGATAGGTCGAAACATTGTATACGTGTCTATGGTATCTCAAGATTACATAATATACAATACAAGTTGATTAAGTTATGGTTGGAATAGATTTGTTATCAATTTTCACGTAGCTAAAATGAGAAAAATTATCCAATCTTGTTTTACCCATAACTTCTTCATTTTAAATCCGTTTTGAGTGAATAAAATTGCTATGGTTTCATATTGAACTCTATTTTATGAATCTAAACAGAAAAAGTATAGGTTTATAGTCGGAAAAATAAGTTACAAGTCGTTTTTCTAAAGGTAGTCATTTCAGTCGAAAGAACGACGTCTAGATGACCATTTTAGAAAACATACTTCCACTTTGAGTTTAACCATAATTTTTGGATATAGTTTCATGTTCATAATAAAAATAATTTTCTCAGAATAACAACTTTTAAATCAAAGTTTATCATAGTTTTTAATTAACTAACCCAAAACAGCCCGCGGTGTTACTACGACGGCGTAAATCCGGTTTTACGGTGTTTTTCGTGTTTCCAGGTTTTAAATCATTAAGTTAGCATATCATATAGATATAGAACATGTGTGTAGTTAATTTTAAAAGTCAAGTTAGAAGGATTAACTTTTGTTTGCGAACAAGTTTAGAATTAACTAAACTATGTTCTAGTGATTACGAGTTTAAACCTTCGAATAAGATAGCTTTATATGTATGAATCGAATGATGTTATGAACATCATTACTACCTTAAGTTCCTTGGATAAACCTACTGGAAAAGAGAAAAATGGATCTAGCTTCAATGGATCCTTGGATGGCTCGAAGTTCTTGAAGCAGAATCATGACACGAAAACAAGTTCAAGTAAGATCATCACTTGAAATAAGATTGTTATAGTTATAGAAATTGAACCAAAGTTTGAATATGATTATTACCTTGTATTATAATGATAACCTACTGTAAGAAACAAAGATTTCTTGAGGTTGGATGATCACCTTACAAGATTGGAAGTGAGCTAGCAAACTTGAAAGTATTCTTGATTTTATGTAACTAGAACTTGTAAAATATATGAAGAACACTTAGAACTTGAAGATAGAACTTGAGAGAGATCAATTAGATGAAGAAAATTGAAGAATGAAAGTGTTTGTAGGTGTTTTTGGTCGTTGGTGTATGGATTAGATATAAAGGATATGTAATTTTGTTTTCATGTAAATAAGTCATGAATGATTACTCATATTTTTGTAATTTTATGAGATATTTCATGCTAGTTGCCAAATGATGGTTCCCACATGTGTTAGGTGACTCACATGGGCTGCTAAGAGCTGATCATTGGAGTGTATATACCAATAGTACATACATCTAAAAGCTGTGTATTGTACGAGTACGAATACGGGTGCATACGAGTAGAATTGTTGATGAAACTGAACGAGGATGTAATTGTAAGCATTTTTGTTAAGTAGAAGTATTTTGATAAGTGTATTGAAGTCTTTCAAAAGTGTATAAATACATATTAAAACACTACATGTATATACATTTTAACTGAGTCGTTAAGTCATCGTTAGTCGTTACATGTAAGTGTTATTTTGAAACTTTTAGGTTAACGATCTTGTTAAATGTTGTTAACCCAATGTTTATAATATCAAATGAGATTTTAAATTATTATATTATCATGATATTATCATGTATGAATATCTATTAATATGATATATATACATTAAATGTCTTTACAACGATAATCGTTACATATATGTCTCGTTTAAAAATCATTAAGTTAGTAGTCTTGTTTTTACATATGTAGTTCATTGTTAATATACTTAATGATATGTTTACTTATCATAGTATCATGTTAACTATATATATATCCATATATATGTCATCATATAGTTTTTACAAGTTTTAACGTTCGTGAATCACCGGTCAACTTGGGTGGTCAATTGTCTATATGAAACATATTTCAATTAATCAAGTCTTAACAAGTTTGATTGCTTAACATGTTGGAAACATTTAATCATGTAAATATCAATCTCAATTAATATATATAAACATGGAAAAGTTCGGGTCACTACAGTACCTACCCGTTAAATAAATTTCGTCCCGAAATTTTAAGCTGTTGAAGGTGTTGACGAATCTTCTGGAAATAGATGCGGGTATTTCTTCTTCATCTGATCTTCACGCTCCCAGGTGAACTCGGGTCCTCTACGAGCATTCCATCGAACCTTAACAATTGGTATCTTGTTTTGCTTAAGTCTTTTAACCTCACGATCCATTATTTCGACGGGTTCTTCGATGAATTGAAGTTTTTCGTTGATTTGGATTTCATCTAACGGAATAGTGAGATCTTCTTTAGCAAAACATTTCTTCAAATTCGAGACGTGGAAAGTGTTATGTACAGCCGCGAGTTGTTGAGGTAACTCAAGTCGGTAAGCTACTGGTCCGACACGATCAATAATCTTGAATGGTCCAATATACCTTGGATTTAATTTCCCTTGTTTACCAAATCGAACAACGCCTTTCCAAGGTGCAACTTTAAGCATGACCATCTCTCCAATTTCAAATTCTATATCTTTTCTTTTAATGTCAGCGTAGCTCTTTTGTCGACTTTGGGCTGTTTTCAACCGTTGTTGAATTTGGATGATCTTCTCGGTAGTTTCTTGTATAATCTCCGGACCCGTAATCTGTCTATCCCCCACTTCACTCCAACAAATCGGAGACCTGCACTTTCTACCATAAAGTGCTTCAAACGGCGCCATCTCAATGCTTGAATGGTAGCTGTTGTTGTAGGAAAATTCTGCTAATGGTAGATGTCGATCCCAACTGTTTCCGAAATCAATAACACATGCTCGTAGCATGTCTTCAAGCGTTTGTATCGTCCTTTCGCTCTGCCCATCAGTTTGTGGATGATAGGCAGTACTCATGTCTAGACGAGTTCCTAATGCTTGCTGTAATGTCTGCCAGAATCTTGAAATAAATCTGCCATCCCTATCAGAGATAATAGAGATTGGTATTCCATGCCTGGAGACGACTTCCTTCAAATACAGTCGTGCTAACTTCTCCATCTTGTCATCTTCTCTTATTGGTAGGAAGTGTGCTGATTTGGTGAGACGATCAACTATTACCCAAATAGTATCAAAACCACTTGCAGTCCTTGGCAATTTAGTGATGAAATCCATGGTAATGTTTTCCCATTTCCATTCCGGGATTTCGGGTTGTTGAAGTAGACCTGATGGTTTCTGATGCTCAGCTTTGACCTTAGAACACGTCAAACATTCTCCTACGTATTTAGCAACATCGGCTTTCATACCCGGCCACCAAAAATGTTTCTTGAGATCCTTGTACATCTTCCCCGTTCCAGGATGTATTGAGTATCTGGTTTTATGAGCTTCTCTAAGTACCATTTCTCTCATATCTCCAAATTTTGGTACCCAAATCCTTTCAGCCCTATACCGGGTTCCGTCTTCCCGAATATTAAGATGCTTCTCCGATCCTTTGGGTATTTCATCCTTTAAATTTCCCTCTTTTAAAACTCCTTGTTGCGCCTCCTTTATTTGAGTAGTAATGTTATTATGAATCATTATATTCATAGATTTTACTCGAATGGGTTCTCTGTCCTTCCTGCTCAAGGCATCGGCTACCACATTTGCCTTCCCCGGGTGGTAACGAATCTCAAAGTCGTAATCATTCAACAATTCAATCCACCTACGCTGCCTCATATTCAGTTGTTTCTGATTAAATATGTGTTGAAGACTTTTGTGGTCGGTATATATAATACTTTTGACCCCATATAAGTAGTGCCTCCAAGTCTTTAATGCAAAAACAACCGCGCCTAATTCCAAATCATGCGTCGTATAATTTTGTTCGTGAATCTTCAATTGTCTAGACGCATAAGCAATCACCTTCGTTCGTTGCATTAATACACAACTGAGACCTTGCTTTGATGCATCACAATAAATCACAAAATCATCATTCCCTTCAGGCAATGACAATATAGGAGCCGTAGTTAGCTTTTTCTTCAATAACTGAAACGCTTTCTCTTGTTCATCATTCCATTCAAATTTCTTCCCTTTATGCGTTAATGCAGTCAAGGGTTTTGCTATTCTGGAAAAGTCTTGGATGAACCTTCTGTAGTAACCAGCTAGTCCTAAAAACTGGCGTATGTGTTTCGGAGTTTTCGGGGTTTCCCACTTTTCAACAGTTTCTATCTTTGCCGGATCCACCTTAATACCTTCTTTGTTCACTATGTGACCGAGGAATTGAACTTCTTCCAACCAAAATGCACACTTTGAAAACTTAGCGTATAATTCTTCCTTCCTCAATACTTCTAACACCTTTCTCAAATGTTCACCGTGTTCTTGGTCATTCTTTGAGTAAATAAGTATGTCATCAATGAAAACAATGACAAACTTGTCAAGGTATGGTCCACACACTCGGTTCATAAGGTCCATGAACACAGCTGGTGCATTAGTTAAACCAAACGGCATGACCATAAACTCGTAATGACCGTAACGTGTTCTGAAAGCAGTCTTTGGAATATCATCTTCTTTCACCCGCATTTGATGATACCCGGAACGTAAGTCAATCTTTGAATAAACAGACGAGCCTTGTAGTTGATCAAATAAGTCGTCGATTCTCGGTAGTGGGTAGCGATTCTTGATGGTAAGTTTGTTCAACTCTCGGTAGTCGATACACAACCTGAATGTACCATCTTTCTTCTTGACAAACAAAACAGGAGCTCCCCAAGGTGATGTGCTTGGTCGAATGAAACCACGCTCTAAAAGTTCTTGTAATTGGCTTTGCAGTTCTTTCATCTCACTGGGTGCGAGTCTGTAAGGAGCACGAGCTATTGGTGCAGCTCCTGGTACAAGATCTATTTGAAATTCAACGGATCGATGTGGGGGTAATCCCGGTAATTCTTTCGGAAATACATCGGGAAATTCTTTTGCGACAGGAACATCATTGATGCTCTTTTCTTCAGTTTGTACTTTCTCGACGTGTGCTAGAACAGCATAGCAACCTTTTCTTATTAGTTTTTGTGCCTTCAAATTACTAATAAGATGTAGCTTCGTGTTACCCTTTTCTCCGTACACCATTAAAGGTTTTCCTTTTTCTCGTATAATGCGAATTGCATTTTTGTAACAAACGATCTCTGCTTTCACTTCTTTCAACCAGTCCATACCGATTATCACATCAAAACTCCCTAACTCTACTGGTATCAAATCAATCTTAAATGTTTCGCTAACCAGTTTAATTTCTCGATTCCGACATATATTATCTGCTGAAATTAATTTACCATTTGCTAATTCGAGTAAAAATTTACTATCCAAAGGCGTCAATGGACAACTTAATTTAGCACAAAAATCTCTACTCATATAGCTTCTATCCGCACCCGAATCAAATAAAACGTAAGCAGATTTATTGTCAATAAGAAACGTACCCGTAACAAGCTCCGGGTCTTCCTGTGCCTCTGCCGCATTAATATTGAAAACTCTTCCGCGGCCTTGTCCATTCGTGTTCTCCTGGTTCGGGCAATTTCTAATAATGTGGCCCGGTTTTCCACATTTATAACAAACTACATTGGCATAGCTTGCTCCGACACTACTTGCTCCGCCATTACTCGTTCCGACACCATTTGTTCCTTTTGTTCTATTAACCCCTGGTCCGTAGACCTCACACTTCACCGCGCTATGACCATTTCTTTTACAGTTGTTGCAAAATTTGGTGCAGAGCCCCGAGTGATACTTTTCACACCTTTGGCATAGCTGTTTCTGATTGTTGTTGTTGTTGCGGTTATTATTGTTGTTGGGATGATTGTTGTAGTTGCTGTTGTTGTTGTTGTTGTTGTTGTTGTTGTTGTTATTGTTGAGCCGTTTGTTGTAGTTGCGATTGATGTTGCGATTGTTGTTGTTGTTGTTGTTGTATTGGTGATTCTTATCACCATTTTCCTCCCACTTTCTTTTGACTTGCTTCACATTGGCCTCTTCAGCAGTCTGTTCTTTAATTCTTTCTTCAATCTGGTTCACTAGTTTGTGAGCCATTCTACATGCCTGTTGTATGGAGGCGGGCTCGTGTGAACTTATATCTTCTTGGATTCTTTCTGGTAATCCTTTCACAAATGCGTCGATCTTCTCTTCCTCATCTTCGAATGCTCCCGGACACAATAGGCACAATTCTGTGAATTGTCTTTCGTACGTGGTAATATCAAATCCTTGGGTTCGTAACCCTCTAAGTTCTGTCTTGAGCTTATTGACCTCGGTTCTGGGACGGTACTTCTCGTTCATCAAGTGCTTGAATGCTGACCACGGTAGTGCGTACGCATCGTCTTGTCCCACTTGCTCTAGATAGGTATTCCACCATGTTAACGCAGAACCTGTGAAGGTATGCGTAGCGTACTTCACTTTGTCTTCTTCAGTACACTTACTTATGGCAAACACCGATTCGACCTTCTCGGTCCACCGTTTCAATCCGATCGGTCCTTCGGTTCCATCAAATTCCAAAGGTTTGCAGGCAGTGAATTCTTTGTAGGTGCATCCTACACGATTTCCTGTACTGCTAGATCCAAGGTTATTGTTGGTATGTAGCGCAGCCTGTACTGCGGCTATGTTTGAAGCTAGAAAAGTACGGAATTCCTCTTCATTCATATTCACGGTGTGTCGAGTAGTCGGTGCCATTTCCTTCAAAATAGGTAAATGGAACAAGTTAATCATACAGAATATTAAGAGTAGTTAATAGTATTTCGTAGCATAATATGAACTCATTTATAAAAGCTTTTTCTTCATATTAGCGTTTTATAAGTTTAAATTCGGGTAGTACCTACCCGTTAAGTTCATACTTAGTAGCTAATATACAATTCAACTACTACAATTCTATATGAAAAACTGATTATAATAATATTTCGCGTTCAAACTTTTATACAATATTTTACAAACTTACAATACCGCTTATTTTACATAAAGCATGAAATATAGCACACAATAACTTTGATACAAGATAGTTGTGAAGATAATTCTAGCTAATACACAAGTCATTCAGCAAAGGCAATAAAGACACGTAATTCATACGTCCAGAAACAAGTCGTGCATTCTGGTTTTACTAGGACTACTTCCCATCCTTGGTCTTGTGCAACATAACCGTTATGGCCGTTGATAAGACAGCGTGTTGTAACGTCATCAAAGGGACGAGGGTTACGTAATGTCCAACAGTCCCGTAACAATCTAAAAACCTCATTTCTTACCCCAATTACCGACTCCGTCACTTGTGGAAATGTTTTGTTTAATAGTTGTAGCCCGATGTTCTTGTTCTCACTTTGGTGAGAAGCGAACATTACTAATCCGTAAGCATAACATGCTTCTTTATGTTGCATGTTAGCCGCTTTTTCTAAATCACGAAGTCCAATATTCGGATATATTGAGTCAAAATAATTTCTTAACCCGTTGCGTAAAATAGCATTTGGGTTCCCCGCAATATATGCGTCAAAGTAAACACATCGTAACTTATGGGTTTCCCAATGTGATATCCCCCATCTTTCAAACGAAAGTCTCTTATAAACCAAGACATTCTTGGAACGTTCTTCGAATGTCTTACAAACTGATCTCGCCTTAAATAGTTGTGCCGAGGAATTCTGGCCGACTCTAGACAAGATTTCATCAATCATGTCTCCGGGTAGGTCTCTTAAAATATTAGGTTGTCTATCCATTTTGTGTTTTTAAACTGTAAAATAGACAAGAGTTAGATTCATAAAAAAAAATACTTATTAATACAAGCAATTTTTACATATATCATAAAGCATAAGAACACTATATTACACTACACGAATACAACTATCTTATTCCGACTCGTTCGTTTCTTCTTCTTCGATTTTTGTTCGTTTTGCCAAGTTTCTAGGGATATATGATGTTCCCCTAATACGAGCCGTCGTTATCCACATTGGTTTAGAAAAACCTGGTGGTTTAGAGGTTCCCGGGTCATTGTTACAACTTAAGGACTTCGGGGGTTGACGATACATATACAGTTCATCGGGGTTGGAATTAGATTTCTCTATTTTTATGCCCTTTCCCTTATTATTTTCTTTTGCCTTTTTAAATTCAGTTGGGGTAATTTCTATAACATCATCGGAATTCTCGTCGGAATCTGATTCATCGGAGAATTGGTAATCCTCCCAATATTTTGCTTCCTTGGCGGAAACACCATTGACCATAATTAACCTTGGTCGGTTGGTTGAGGATTTTCTTTTACTTAACCGTTTTATTATTTCCCCCACCGGTTCTATTTTTTCATCCGGTTCCGATTCTTCTTCCGGTTCCGATTCTTCTTCCGGTTCCGACTCTTCTTCCGGTTCCTCTTCGGGAACTTGTGAATCAGTCCACGAATCTTTCCAATTTACATTTGACTCTTCATTATTATTAGGTGAGTCAATGGGACTTGTTCTAGAGGTAGACATCTATCACATAATATCAAACGCGTTAAGAGATTAATATATCACATAATATTCACATGTTAAAAATATATAGTTTCCAACAAAATTTGTTAAGCAATCATTTTTCAAGTAAACACGGTCGAAGTCCAGACTCACTAATGCATCCTAACAAACTAGATAAGACACACTAATGCAAAATTCTGGTTCTCTAAGACCATCGCTCTGATACCAACTGAAATGTCCCGTTCTTATTGATTAAAAACGTTCCATATTAATTGATTTCGTTGCGAGGTTTTGACCTCTATATGAGACGTTTTTCAAAGACTGCATTCATTTTTAAAACAAACCATAACCTTTATTTCATAGATAAAGGTTTTAAAAAGCTTTACGTAGATTATCAAATAATGATAATCTAAAATATCCTGTTTACACACGACCATTACATAATGGTTTACAATACAAATATGTTACAACAAAATAAGTTTCTTGAATGCAGTTTTTACACAATATCATACAAGTATGGACTCCAAATCTCGTCCTTATTTAAGTATGCGACAGCGGAAGCTCTTAATAATCACCTGAGAATAAACATGCTTAAAACGTCAACAAAAATGTTGGTGAGTTATAGGTTTAACCTATATATATCAAATCATAATAATAGACCACAAGATTTCATATTTCAATACACATCCCATACATAGAGATAAAAATCATTCATATGGTGAACACCTGGTAACCGACATTAACAAGATGCATATATAAGAATATCCCCATCATTCCGGGACACCCTTCGGATATGATATAAATTTCGAAGTACTAAAGCATCCGGTACTTTGGATGAGGTTTGTTAGGCCCAATAGATCTATCTTTAGGATTCGCGTCAATTAGGGTGTCTGTTCCCTAATTCTTATATTACCAGACTTAATAAAAAGGGGCATATTCGATTTCGATAATTCAACCATAGAATGTAGTTTCACGTACTTGTGTCTATTTTGTAAATCATTTATAAAACCTGCATGTATTCTCATCCCAAAAATATTAGATTTTAAAAGTGGGACTATAACTCACTTTCACAGATTTTTACTTCGTCGGGAAGTAAGACTTGGCCACTGGTTGATTCACGAACCTATAACAATATATACATATATATCAAAGTATGTTCAAAATATATTTACAACACTTTTAATATATTTTGATGTTTTAAGTTTATTAAGTCAGCTGTCCTCGTTAGTAACCTACAACTAGTTGTCCACAGTTAGATGTACAGAAATAAATCGATAAATATTATCTTGAATCAATCCACGACCCAGTGTATACGTATCTCAGTATTGATCACAACTCAAACTAAATATATTTTGGAATCAACCTCAACCCTGTATAGCTAACTCCAACATTCACATATAGAGTGTCTATGGTTGTTCCGAAATATATATAGATATGTCGACATGATAGGTCGAAACATTGTATACGTGTCTATGGTATCTCAAGATTACATAATATACAATACAAGTTGATTAAGTTATGGTTGGAATAGATTTGTTATCAATTTTCACGTAGCTAAAATGAGAAAAATTATCCAATCTTGTTTTACCCATAACTTCTTCATTTTAAATCCGTTTTGAGTGAATCAAATTGCTATGGTTTCATATTGAACTATATTTTATGAATCTAAACAGAAAAAGTATAGGTTTATAGTCGGAAAAATAAGTTACAAGTCGTTTTTCTAAAGGTAGTCATTTCAGTCGAAAGAACGACGTCTAGATGACCATTTTAGAAAACATACTTCCACTTTGAGTTTAACCATAATTTTTGGATATAGTTTCATGTTCATAATAAAAATAATTTTCTCAGAATAACAACTTTTAAATCAAAGTTTATCATAGTTTTTAATTAACTAACCCAAAACAGCCCGCGGTGTTACTACGACGGCGTAAATCCGGTTTTACGGTGTTTTTCGTGTTTCCAGGTTTTAAATCATTAAGTTAGCATATCATATAGATATAGAACATGTGTGTAGTTAATTTTAAAAGTCAAGTTAGAAGGATTAACTTTTGTTTGCGAACAAGTTTAGAATTAACTAAACTATGTTCTAGTGATTACGAGTTTAAACCTTCGAATAAGATAGCTTTATATGTATGAATCGAATGATGTTATGAACATCATTACTACCTTAAGTTCCTTGGATAAACCTACTGGAAAAGATAAAAATGGATCTAGCTTCAATGGATCCTTGGATGGCTCGAAGTTCTTGAAGCAGAATCATGACACGAAAACAAGTTCAAGTAAGATCATCACTTGAAATAAGATTGTTATAGTTATAGAAATTGAACCAAAGTTTGAATATGATTATTACCTTGTATTATAATGATAACCTACTGTAAGAAACAAAGATTTCTTGAGGTTGGATGATCACCTTACAAGATTGGAAGTGAGCTAGCAAACTTGAAAGTATTCTTGATTTTATGTAACTAGAACTTGTAAAATATATGAAGAACACTTAGAACTTGAAGATAGAACTTGAGAGAGATCAATTAGATGAAGAAAATTGAAGAATGAAAGTGTTTGTAGGTGTTTTTGGTCGTTGGTGTATGGATTAGATATAAAGGATATGTAATTTTGTTTTCATGTAAATAAGTCATGAATGATTACTCATATTTTTGTAATTTTATGAGATATTTCATGCTAGTTGCCAAATGATGGTTCCCACATGTGTTAGGTGACTCACATGGGCTGCTAAGAGCTGATCATTGGAGTGTATATACCAATAGTACATACATCTAAAAGCTGTGTATTGTACGAGTACGAATACGGGTGCATACGAGTAGAATTGTTGATGAAACTGAACGAGGATGTAATTGTAAGCATTTTTGTTAAGTAGAAGTATTTTGATAAGTGTATTGAAGTCTTTCAAAAGTGTATAAATACATATTAAAACACTACATGTATATACATTTTAACTGAGTCGTTAAGTCATCGTTAGTCGTTACATGTAAGTGTTATTTTGAAACTTTTAGGTTAACGATCTTGTTAAATGTTGTTAACCCAATGTTTATAATATCAAATGAGATTTTAAATTATTATATTATCATGATATTATCATGTATGAATATCTCTTAATATGATATATATACATTAAATGTCTTTACAACGATAATCGTTACATATATGTCTCGTTTAAAAATCATTAAGTTAGTAGTCTTGTTTTTACATATGTAGTTCATTGTTAATATACTTAATGATATGTTTACTTATCATAGTATCATGTTAACTATATATATATATATCCATATATATGTCATCATATAGTTTTTACAAGTTTTAACGTTCGTGAATCACCGGTCAACTTGGGTGGTCAATTGTCTATATGAAACATATTTCAATTAATCAAGTCTTAACAAGTTTGATTGCTTAACATGTTGGAAACATTTAATCATGTAAATATCAATCTCAATTAATATATATAAACATGGAAAAGTTCGGGTCACTACACAAGTGACCTTACAAGACCACGTGGGAATGCAGAAGTTTAACGCATGTGCAGACATGGGTTATACTTTGTCAACACCTAGGGAACACAACATTCTATTTGTTTAATCAAATAGTGGTGCCAAACCGAATTGGGGTGTTCCTGCAAATAGCTACCAAAGAGGAAAGAGGAGAGCATGCTCTCTGATGCAGTTGTCCCCACAAGTACAGACATCCTATGTACCAGTGGACAATAGAACCATTACACAGTTAATAGGACTACTATAAATTGTTGTATCCACTATTGTAACAACTAGTGGTGTGGGTTTATTTATTTAGAGTCAAAAACGTGTAATAGCTTTTAGTTTACCTCTTAGCTATATTCTAGGTAATCTGTATCAACCAACTATCATTCCGCTAAGGATAGTTGTGATTCTTTGTGATTCAATCAATAAAGAATAACCGTTGAAAGTTACCTGTGACTCTATTTAATTTACATGCTTGAATACTAATCGTGTTTAACTGCCAAGTTATTTAAAAGAAATTGTATTCACCCCCCCCCCCCTCCTCAATACTCCTGTTGTTATCAAGGGATCAATAGTTTTCAACACGATAAGCAAAGTCTGTAATGTTGAAATCTCAAAAACTTTGAACTGTGTTCATGTATTCATTTACCCATCGACTGCTCTTAACGATTCACGAACAATTATGTGTAAAACGACCCGGATTTTTCCGTTAATATATATGAGATTAATATTTACACAATTAAATATTTCCAACTTGTTAAGCAATCAAACTTTTTAAGACTTAATTAATTGAAACGGAATTTATGTAAACGTTTGACCACCCTTTTATTTTTACGATTCACGAATGTCGTAACTTGTATTAATTATATATATATATATATATATATATATATATATATATATATATATATATATATATATATATATATATATATAGATTTAACTTGAAAATATGATAATTAAATATCTCATTAAGTATATTAACAAAGTATTATATATATATTTTCATAGTAATAATTTAAAGAGTTTTTGAACAATATATATGTTACTATTTAAACGACGTAATTAACTTATGTTAAAATGTATTTACATATAAAGTATTAAGAGTGTAAATACATCCTTACAAGTATTAAATACACTTTATAATATACCAATACATATAAAGGATATCTACACTCGTATTTTCGTTCAATTTCCTCAAGAATTCTACTCGCATTCATACGGTATTTTTACCCGTATTATACACAGTTTCTAGAAGTATTTACTATTGGTATATACCAATAGAAATCTGCAATTATTTGTGTAATATGTCATCCATGACCTAATCAATTTAATATGTCATCCATGACTTAATACATTTTAACTTATCTTAGATATTTTCACTAAAAACCAAAATTTTAAGCCTATAGATAATCACCATTTCTAACTCATTTTTACACATTCATTTTCCAAATTTTACTTCCAATTTTCACACACACTTGCAAAAACTCTCTCAAGTTTTGTTCTACTACTTCTTTCCAGTAACTTTACATTCTAAACTTGAGGTAAAAACTCTACTTCAACTCTTGTTCAATTCATATGTCTATAGCTATCTATATAAGAGTTTATAAACTAGAACATAGTTTAGTTAATTCTAAACTTGTTCGCAAACAAAGTTAATCCTTCTAACTTAACTTTTAAAAAAAACTTAACACATGTTTTATATCTATATGATATACTAACTTAATGAGTTAAAACTTGGAAACACGAAGAACACCGTAAAACCGGACATACGCCGTCGTAGTAAAACCGGGGACTGTTTTGGGTTGGATAATTAAAAACTATCATAATCTTTGATTTAAAAGTTGTTCTTTTGGGAAAATGATATTTCATATGAACATGATACTATATCCAAAAATAATGGTTAAACTCAAAATTGAAGTATGTTTTTCAAAATGGTCATCAAGATGTCGTTCTTTCGACAGAAATGACTACCTCTTACAAATATGGATTATAACTTGTAACTCCGAATATAAACCGCCACTTTTTTAGTTTAGTTTCACAAATTACAGTTTGTTATGAAACCATAGCAATTTGATTCACTCAAAACGGATTTATAACGAATAAATTATGGGCAAAACAATATTGGTTAGAAATGGATAATTTGATTACGGGATTAATTCATTAAAATCTATACTAACCATATCCTAGCTAACTTTTCTTGTATTATACATGTATTCTAACATGTCATGGTTACACAATACGTCAGATAAATCAAAAGACACCACATACACAATACGTGTAACTACAATAGCGGTATTGTGGGTCATGATTGAGTCTTATACACCACGTGTATACTATGTACTACTAATTGTGGACTACTAACTGTGGACTACTAACTATGGACTACTAATTGTGGACTACTAACGTTGGACTGCTAACTTGACAACTTAAACAATCACACGTGATTGAAAATATAAACTTAAACAATCACACGTGATTGAAAATATTAACTTAAACAATCACACGTGATTGAAGATATGATATGAATAATAATTGTATTACATTTTGAAATACATATATATTTGTTACAGGTTCGTGAATCCAAGGATGACGGCCATATTTTTAATAAGTCGAAAACTTATTATTAATATACTTTTACTACTGTGAGTATATAGTCCCATTTTTAAACTCTAAAAATATTTTGGGATGAGAATACATGCATTTTATGTTTTACGCCATGGACACAAGTACTTAAAATATATTCTACGTTGAGTTGTACCACATTGCATATCTTCTCTAATAGCTTGGTAACTAATATTTACATGTTGTAAGAACATGTAAGCGCGAATCCTATTGATATATCTATCGGGTTTGACAATTCCAACCGGACTAGTCGCTCTAGTATCGTAAACGGTTGCATAGTACTTTATTTTTACTACACTTGGTACAGTGTAGGGAGATTTCATAATAAAGGGAATATGCTACATTAATGGTTAAGTATGGTTACCGAAGCGCTCAACAACTTATAGAATATTTTTATACACTTGCGAGTGTACATATATTTATAACTATGAAATCTTGTGGTCTATATTTATATCGATGCTAAACCTATATATCTCACCAACCTTTGTGTTGACTGTTTAAGCATGTTTATTCTCAGGTCCTTAAGAAAGTCTTCCGCTGTTGCATTATCTGAGCAAGCTGTGAATGGAGTCTCATACTTTTAATTAAATAAAGTGTTGCATTCAATAATACCTTTGTCATGTATTATATTTGACTGTTATGTCACGTGTGTAGTATTTGAAAATCGATGTATTATGGGGATTATTCCTTAAATAATCGCCCAATTGTTTAAAACATGCATTATGTATAATAATAGTGTGCTTTTTATGAAACGAATGCAATATTTTCTAAAACGTATCATATAGAGGTCAAATACCTCGCTATGGGACCAATGAATAACGTACCACGTTTATAGTAATATGGACGAGTCGTTTCACAAGTGATCCATCCGTATAAAATACCATATACTTGATCTATCTCTCCAACAAAGAATAGACCTCCCGGTAGATCAAACAGGTGTACACGACCATCAAGACACCTGTGAGAGAACATCATCACATCCTTGATCTTCTACCTTACAGCTTTCCCTTTTACTGTTGGAACACTGACCTTATATGTGCGCACGAGTTCAGATGAACCTAATTCTTCAATCCAAGTCAACTCCTACTGTACAGATGTCGTATACCAGTGACTCCCACAAGAATATCATGTTCATCTTCTCCGGTCAATTTCAACATACTTTCCATTGGATCTAACCAAAGTCTTGAAATCTCTAATGCTTCCGGATCGACTAACTTGTTTAGTGACTTCAATGCTCCCACTAAAATCCTATTTTCCACTACTTTCAATTCTTCATGAGCCCCCCACTCGAACAAGATCCCTCAATAAAAACAGAAAGTTCCAGCATACAAGGATTTTGAGCACCTAACTTTCCACCTAACCGTTCCTCAATAGGAACTTCAACCATAATCATGGTTCCCCTCTTAACTCCACAAGCAATTGTCTGACTGCCTCTAGACACTATCCACTTTTGATCTCCGAATAAAACATGACACTTTTCATCATCCAACAGCCCAATTTAGATTAATCTCTTCTTGAGCTTGGGTATGAATCTCACGTTCCTCAAGATCTAAATATAACTGAAGTGTTTTATAGCAAGATCACTGATACCTGCAATATCAAGTAATTCCCATCCGCAATTCGGACTCTTTCGGAATACCACATGAAGTTAAGCATCTCGTTTATGTTCGTGGATGCATGATATCAGGCACCCGAATCTAAAACCTAAGATTCGTTAAGAAACTCCTCACAGCATATCAAAGCATCTTCAACCACTGCTGTTGTGTTCTCATCTGCCTTCAAACCCGGGCACTGCAATTTAAAGTGGCCGAACTGCTCACAATTACAACAAACAACATTTCTTGCCTATAATTGAAAGGACCCGTCCTAATTCACCTGGACGAAGTCATCAACATTTGGTCCCATTGCGATGATCGGCTCCAAGTAATGTCCTTATATTGAGCAAATGCACAGCGGAAGACTTAATTCGTACCTGAGAATAAACATGCTTTAAAGTGTCAACCAAAAGGTTGGTGAGTTCATAGGTTTATCATAACAATCATTTCAATATATTAATAGACCACAAGATTTCATAATCATAAACATAATACACTCGCAAGTGTATGTAAAGCATTCTAAGTGGTTGAGCACTTGGTAACCATACTTAACATTTAATCAACGTCGCATATTCCCTTTATTATGAAATCTCACTACACCGTACCAAGTGTAGTCACCAAAACGAAGTACTGTGCAACCGTTGAATACTGGTCGTCCAGTCCGGTTGGGGTTGTCAGGCCCGATAGATCTATCAACAGGATTCGCGTTTACAATACCCATGTAAATAGTAGTTACCAAGCTACAGGGAAATATGCCAGTGGTACAACTCAATGTAGAATATATTTTTAAGTACTTGTGTCTATTTTGTAAACATTTATAAAAGCAGCGCATGTATTCTCAGCCCAAAAATATATACTGCAAAAGCAATTAAAAAGGGAGCAAATGAAACTCACTTTTGCCTTGAAGGTATTTAATTCGACTTGGTCTCCGATAGATATCACGAACCTAACTATATATATAATATATCAACATATTTTCTTTTTAAGTAATCGTTACATATATATATACTTTTAATATTTTCTTAGTCCGTAGTTAGCAGTCCGATGTTAGTGGTCCACAATTAGTTGCTTAAATAAAATAAATAAAGACCCCATCGTATTCGTATTGATCAGAATTAATCTCGACCCATGGTACCATGTTGTCAAATGACGTGTTGCGTACATAAAGTACCGTGTTGTCAAATGACGTGTTGCGTACAATCATGAGGTCTTATGATTAATCTTCTCATGTTGTTTACGGGTGGTCCTGAAATATATAAAATCAAATCATAAGTAATTATATATAAAATATCATATTAATTAGAAAAGATATGATTAATTTACTTTTTCTCCAAATATTTTCGTAGCTAAACTAGCTTCGGATACCCAATCTTGTTTTAGTCGTAGTTTCTTCATTACAACTCCGTTTTTGTTGGTTCAACTTGCCACTTCCTTGGATCGAGTCAAATTTTAAGAATATGAACTGAAAATACCTTAATTTGTATCCAAAATCATAGGTTATAGGTCAAACTTTGGTGAAACTTATGAAAGTGATCATTTTCCATCATAAAAACAACATTTAATGATCATTTTTCTAAAAATACTTACACTTTGAGTTAAACCATGAAATTTTTATGTGTTAACATATTCATAAGAAATATCATTTTTCCAGAACATGAACTTCCAATTCAAAGTTCAAGATGGTTTTTAATTATCCAACCCAAAACAGCCCCCGGTTGCACTCCGACGACGTAGATTCAGTTTTTAAGATGTTCTTTGTAAAACCAAGTTATATCTTGTTAGGTTAGCATATAATTATGATATATTACAGGTCTTGAAGTGTTTTAAAAGTCAAGTTAGAAGGATCTATTTAGTTTGCGAACAAGTTTGAAATCATTCAAACAATGTTCTTGTTGTTAAAATTTTATACCACAAAATAAGATAGCTATATGAATATGAAGTGAATAAGATTATGAAAAAGGTTACTACCTCAAGTTACTTGGATAAATTTACTGCAAAAGATAAGAAATAATCTTGGAATCAAAGAGTGGTGGAGGTAGATCAAAAGGTTGGAAGTAAACTTCTTCAAATGGGTGGTTATTTTGATATGTTCTTGAAAGAGTTTTCTTATGGTGTTTAAGGCTTGTAATTGAAGCTAAATGATGTGGAAAATGCTTGGAGATGATCAAGTATGAAGTTTGGAGTATTTTGAGAGAGAAATGAGGGTGTAGTTATGAGAAAATGGAGTGAAGAAATGGTGTTTATTTATAAAAACGTTTTTAGTTTATAAAGAAAGAAAAGGATTCCTAATTTTGTTTTCTTACTAATAATTCATACTACTTGACAAATTCTAGTTACCTCATATCTAGGGCAGTAATAATGTTGATTAGGATATTGATTTGATGTGTATATACCAATAGTAAATATGTATAGAAGCTGGGTATGATACGGGTACATATAGCCTAGATATACGTATAGAAATCTTGAGGAAACGAAATGAGAATTCAAATATAGCTATCTTTTGTGAATATACTTATATTGTTTTATGTATTTAAGTCCTTAAAAGTGATTAAATACATTATATATACGATACATGTATAAGCATTATAGATTATAAGTATATATATCAAAGAATGTTACGTATAGTTATCGTTTTGAAAACTTAAGTTAGTAGTTTCAAAATATACTTATAACTCATTGTCATTAGTACAAAATGAGATGTTAAACCATCCTTAGATCATGTTAAATATATATAAATACATACATATACACAAATGTATAATTATCGTATGTTATATAGTTCGTGATATCATCGGTCATATTGGACGGTCAAACGTTGTGTAAAACTCTTTTCAAAAACACAAGTCTCAACAATTTGGATTGCTTATCATGTTGGTATGGTTTAATTTATGTAAATATTAATCTCATAAGTATAATTTGGTCGGAAAATTCCGGGTCATTACAGTACCTACCCGTTAAAGAAATTTCGTCCCCGAAATTTGATAGAGGTTGTTATGGATAATAATAAGAAGGTTTTCATGACAAATATAAGGTGATAATGGAGTTTTATCATCATTGAGTAATGTAGATAAAATGATTCGATTATGCGAAGAATATAAATGAGACTATCGTAAAAGAGTGAGATGAGTAAAATATATTCGTCTTAACCGATGACGTAGTTATGATTGATTTCCGGAATTTAAGGGATTTAAAGAGAATCTTACATAATAAGTATTTGGTTCTTTGGTGATTAAGGAAATCAGGATCTTCTTTGATTATATGCAATAATCTGTTTCGATTGCTCTGTCGGATATTTCACTATAAATTCACCCCTTCGTTTCCTTATTTTCCACGACTCACACCTTCTATTCTTTCTCCCTTGATTCTTACTTTAAAGCATTCATCAACATGCTCCATCCAGTCCTGATTCTTGATATACTCCTAACTTTTATATCTGTCATTCTTCTTTTTCATCTACCACCAGAAGAATCTATTTACTTCTACTATACTCTTGTGTTTATAGTGTTTCTAATTCTCCCGTGTCTCTATATTGCTATCTGTATCGATATTCACGGTTTGTAATTTCGGGGTTATTATCGAAGTTTATATTCTTCATTATTTTTCGGAGCTTCATGCTTTCGTTTTCTCTTCCCGACTTCGAGTCAAGCGAGTAATGGTCCGGAATTCCTAGATATGAAATTTAGAATGAACATAGCTAATGCTCTAAGAAGAAAATGGTAATAGAACGATTTTGATTTGTTAAATTACCAGAATACCCTGGAGAAGACCGAGTCATCCAGAAAAATATTCTCTTGATATGTTTAGAGATTAGATAGAATGTAAGAGTCGTGTAAATGGCACATGATGACGGTACTGTGAATCATCATGCTTCATTAGAAACTCAGCATGACTTACTGTAATATAATGACGTTGATCAAGTGTCATTATATTATACTAATCCATGCTTCAGTTCCCAACACTACTTCAAAACATTTATATTTTAAACTCGAAGGTTTCAGAATTTAGAAACTAACACAGTTTCTTTTATGTTGCAGATATTACGGAGAGATAAATGATCTCAGATAAGAATAGTTGTGAAAATATCGCCAGGAATATGGAGGATATTTATAATAGAACATACGAGAATATCTTAGAATTTCTAATATCAATGGATGATGAAGAAGATTTGTCTGTGAAGGTTTAGAATGAGAAATAAGATGTTTACTAATGATTTCAGCAGGCACAGAATCATTTGGATTCTTTGAAGGCAAACTTATTCTTTGTGATTTGTCCACGGCTTTCTTCATAGTTTCACATAATCCGCTTTTCGGTACTAAATTTTCTATCGAGCATTCCTAACACTCCTTTCTTTATCATCAAACTTTTGGCCATTAAAATCATCTACAACATGCTGCTTCGTCAGCATTTTCAAAGTTAACTGATCTGGGTCATCGGTTATCAAACCGAGGTAGTTTAAGGAGAATTGTGTTTTTAGAATGATTAATCGCTGATGGTAATATTGTGGAATATAAAAGGTTCCCCAGTAAAAATAAAGAGTACGCATATATATCGCGGTTATAATAAAGTTATTTCGGATGAAAAGTCGGAGTTGACTTGCTGGAGCTGTGACAAAATTAGCTACTTTGGAAAGGGAATGCAAAACGATCTTCGGTAATAACAATGTCAAAGGAACTAGAACAGATACGTGTCAAACGTTTACTCAGTTTCCGAGGGTTTTTCAGGTGCATAACTATATGCATCAATCTTTTCTTCTGTAGATGAAGTGCGGTTGGTTTATCCTCTCGATTGAGGTGTTTTTAAGAATCATGATAGATTTGAACGCTGATTGTAATTGTCGAGATACAATGAGGTTTAAGATGAAATCAAGTGGCAATCTTGAAGAAATGTTTAGTTTCATATGTTATAATCAATATTTTAATTCATTTTAATTGTCCAATGTCATTAGTCCACAGTCGATAGTCCACAGTAACAGTCCAACAATTCATATATAGTTTAATATATACTATACGAATTAATTAATACGTGTCGTGACCCGTATACCTCTCAGACTTGATCACAACTCAAACTATATATATTATTGTAGAATCAACCTCAACCCTGTATAGAGAACTCGATCATTACTGCATATAGAGTGTCTATGGTGATTCCAAATAATATATATAGATACGTCGATATGATATGTCAAAACATTGTATACGTGTCCCGATATTTAAAGTGCGTAAAATAATTACAGAAATTAAATGACGATAAATAAAAGGGCGATAATTAAATTGTGATAAATAAACTGCGATAAATAAAATGTAATCAGTTAGCTAGGAACAGTTAGCGTGGATTCTTTACAAAAATTTTCATAGTTAATTTGTTTGTTTCTAACAGATTTTATTTTGTCATATGTTTTCTTCATATGCCACTTGTTGGATTCTGGGAAGTCAAAATCCAAATATGAAATTGATTGAAAATGGTTATTCTGCGGTGAACGGATACGTATATCGATGGTTGTAAGTAGGATAGTAAATGACTATTGAATCAGCTTCGACGAATGTACAATGTAACTTATTAAGATGAAATCTAATTATTCCTCGGGTATTACCTACCCGTTAAAAAAAAAATTTCACCATTAATATTTTGTACAAAAGAACTTTTAATTACAATCTTTATGAAAATATATATACATATATATTTTCTTCAGATGAAATCATGAATTTAATGAGTTAATATGATATTAATCTCATTTGCTTTTCGGTTTGAGCTAGAATAAGAAATCTCTAAAACTTTTTGAGACCACATATTCTTCGCAGAATATCAATGAAGTTATGGATCAATACTTCATCGTTCATTATTGTTGGTACTCCTTGGTATCTATGGTGCGTATGATGTTGATGTTTGTGGGACAGATTATGATGTCGAGACGTGTGATGAGGATGTTGTTTGTTAGTGGTGATTATGGTATTGTGGATGTTATTGATGGTGGTGCTGATTATGCTGCTGGTGCTGCTGCTGGTGTTTGCAACCTTCGCACCATGTTCTCCAAAGCCGTCACGCGAGCGCGAAGTTCGTTAACTTCTGCTAGTACACCGGGATGATTGGCGGTTGGAGCGAGCGAATGAACAAGATTTGTAATATGGGATAGTATATAATCGTAACGAGATACTCTAGAAATGAGAGAGAAAATGGTTTTTCGAATAGGTTCGCCGGTAAGTGCTTCAGGTTCATCACCAAGAGGGCAATTTGGTGGATGGAATGGATCACCTTCTTCTTGTCTCCAGTGATTTAGTATATTACGAACCCATCCCCAATTCATCCAGAATAGATGATGGGAAATTGGTTGATCCATTCCGGTGACGCTGCTTTCGGAGCCCAAATGGAAATCCATATCGGCATAACTGTCGGAATCTGAAGAATTCGAACTAGATGCAGAATCCATCTTGTATAATGGGGAAAATGAATTTTTGGTATGGAATAGATTATAGGAGTTAGATTTGGTACTCTTCAATACATAATTTACATATGTATATATAATACCAAAATCCCGTAAATTACGGAGAATCTTTGAAAAGATATCAGGCAAAGTTCGCAATAACAGATATGCTAAGATAAGAATTCGTCTATACACTATCAATGCAGTAAATGCAGTAAAACGTGTCTAGACTTATGAATGATAAGCAGGTAATTTCCTAAGGATGATAAGCAGATGATTTCCGACTAGAAATGATAAGCAAAAATTTTGACATGTAGACACGGTCGAAGTCCAGACTCATTAATGCATCCTAACAACTACTAGTTAGACACACTAATGCAAGACCTGGTTCACTACGAACACCGCTCTGATACCAACTGAAAGGACCCGTCCTAATCCACCTGGACGAAGTCATCAACATTTGGTCCCATTGCAATGATCGGCTCCAAGTAATATCCTTATATTGAGCAAATGCACAGCGGAAGACTTAATTCGTACCTGAGAATAAACATGCTTTAAAGTGTCAACCAAAAGGTTGGTGAGTTCATAGGTTTATCATAACAATCATTTCAATATATTAATAGACCACAAGATTTCATAATCATAAACATAATACACTCGCAAGTGTATGTAAAGAATTCTAAGTGGTTGAGCACTTGGTAACCATACTTAACATTTAATCAACGTCGCATATTCCCTTTATTATGAAATCTCACTACACCGTACCAAGTGTAGTCACCAAAACGAAGTACTGTGCAACCGTTGAATACTGGTCGTCCAGTCCGGTTGGGGTTGTCAGGCCCGATAGATCTATCAACAGGATTCGCGTTTACAATACCCATGTAAATAGTAGTTACCAAGCTACAGGGAAATATGCCAGTGGTACAACTCAACGTAGAATATATTTTTAAGTACTTGTGTCTATTTTGTAAACATTTATAAAAGCAGCGCATGTATTCTCAGCCCAAAAATATATACTGCAAAAGCAATTAAAAAGGGAGCAAATGAAACTCACTTTTGCCTTGAAGGTATTTAATTCGACTTGGTCTCCGATAGATATCACGAACCTAACCATATATATAATATATCAACATATTTTCTTTTTAAGTAATCGTTACATATATATATACTTTTAATACTTTTAATATTTTCTTAGTCCGTAGTTAGCAGTCCGATGTTAGTGATCCACAATTAGTTGCTTAAATAAAATAAATAAAGACCCCATCGTATTCGTATTGATCAGAATTAATCTCGACCCATGGTACCATGTTGTCAAATGACGTGTTGCGTACATAAAGTACCGTGTTGTCAAATGACGTGTTGCGTACAATCATGAGGTCTTATGATTAATCTTCTCGTGTTGTTTAAGGGTGGTCCTGAAATATATAAAATCAAATCATAAGTAATTATATATAAAATATCATATTAATTAGAAAAGATATGATTAATTTACTTTTTCTCCAAATATTTTCGTAGATAAACTAGCTTTGGATACCCAATCTTGTTTTAGTCGTAGTTTCTTCATTACAACTCCGTTTTTGTTGGTTCAACTTTCCACTTCCTTGGATCGAGTCAAATTTTAAGAATATGAACTGAAAATACCTTAATTTTTATTCGAAATCATAGGTTATAGGTCAAACTTTGGTGAAACTTATGAAAGTGATCATTTTCCATCATAAAAACAACATTTATGATCATTTTTCTAAAAATACTTACACTTTGAGTTAAACCATGAAATTTTTATGTGTTAACATATTCATAAGAAATATCATTTTTCCAGAACATGAACTTCCAATTCAAAGTTCAAGATGGTTTTTAATTATCCAACCCAAAACAGCCCCCGGTTGCACTCCGACGACGTAGATTCAGTTTTTAAGATGTTCTTTGTAAAACCAAGTTATATCTTGTTAGGTTAGTGTATCATTATGATATATATCTTGAAGTGTTTTAAAAGTCAAGTTAGAAGGATCTATTTAGTTTGCGAACAAGTTTGAAATCATTCAAACTATGTTCTTGTTGTTAAAATTTTATACCACAAAATAAGATAGCTATATGAATATGAATTGAATAAGATTATGAACAAGGTTACTACCTAAAGTTACTTGGACAAAGTTACTGCAAAAGATAAGAAATAATCTTGGAATCAAAGAGTGGTGGAGTTAGATCAAAAGGTTGGAAGTAAACTTCTTCAAATGGGTGGTTATTTTGATATGTTCTTGAAAGAGTTTTCTTATGGTGTTTAAGGCTTGTAATTGAAGCTAAATGATGTGGAAAATGCTTGGAGATGATCAAGTATGAAGTTAGGAGTATTTTGAGAGAGGAATGAGGGTGTAGTTATGAGAAAATGGAGTGAAGAAATGGTGTTTATTTATAAAAACGTTTTTAGTTTATAAAGAAAGAAAAGGATTTCTAATTTTGTTTTCTTACTAATAATTCATACTACTTGACAAATTCTAGTTACCTCATATCTAGGGCAGTAATAATGTTGATTAGGATGTTGATTTGATGTGTATATACCAATAGTAAATACGTATAGAAACTGGGTATGATACGGGTACATATAGCCTAGATATACGTATAGAAATCTTGAGGAAACGGAATGAGAATTCAAATATAGCTATCTTTTGTGAATATACTTATATTTTTTTATGTATTTAAGTCCTTAAAAGTGATTAAATACATTATATATACGATACATGTATAAGCATTATAGATTATAAGTATATATATCAAAGAATGTTAAATATAGTTATCGTTTTGAAAACTTAAGTTAGTAGTTTCAAAATATACTTATAACTCATTGTCATTAGTACAAAATGAGATGTTAAACCATCCTTAGATCATGTTAAATATATATATAAATACATATATATACACAAACGTATAATTATCATATGTTATATAGTTCGTGATATCATCGGTCATATTGGACGGTCAAACGTTGTGTAAAACTCTTTTCAAAAACACAAGTCTCAACAATTTGGATTGCTTATCATGTTGGTATGGTTTAATTTATGTAAATATTAATCTCATAAGTATAATTTGGTCGGAAAATTCCGGGTCATTACAATAATGGATCTCTCTTAGATCTTGTCCTACTTCTACCCTACCTCTACGTTCTGCACTCAAAAGAGAACCACCCGAATTTCCAGTCGAATCTTTCCTCCTAATCCCCTCACTGAGAATTAAATCTCGGATCCCTTCAAAAGTAAACTTAGTAGTTCTGAATGAACCACTAACTACCATAACCATGCCAGACCAACTCTCGGGCAATGAAGACAAAAGAAACAAAGCTTCCAGCTCATCTTCAAACTTAATATCAACTGATTTTGGACGAGTCAAAATCAGGTTGAACTCATTCACATGATCTGCTGCAAAAGACCCTTCCTTCATCTTTACATTGACAAGTTGCCCGATCTAGAAGACTTTATTTAAAGTCGAGGGTTTCTCATACATGTTGGATAGAGCAGTCAACACTCTTTTAGTCGTGGTTTCAGCCACGATATTGTAGGCGACATTCTTGGCTTAAGAAAGTAGGACTACACCAAGTGCTTTTCTACCCAGTAGATCTCATTCCTCCTACTTCGCCTCTTCAGTTTATTAGTATCAGTGATCGACTGATATAAACCCTTATGATAAAGTAAATCATCAATCTGCATCTTCCAAAAGCCAAAATCCGACCCATCAAACTAGTCTATCTTAATTGTGTTATTATCTACCATTGTTCCTGCAGCAAATCGAGCCTATGCTCTGATACCACTTGTTAGGAATAATAGTGAGCCATAAACAAGAATCTGATAACCTCAGTTATCACCCACCGACCAACAAACTGATAACCAATAAACTCAAAGATAAAGATAAAATAATGTGCAAGAAATGTAAAAAACGAGGAATATTAACGTGTTTATGTCTAATAGTTAAATCTAACTGTTGGTTAGTGATTAAATGATAATATTCAAATGTTAACCACTTTGTTTTGATGATGACACCAAGTCTTGTATGCTTAAACACCGTATAGAACAACACAAGTTCACAAGCCTACACAATCTCTAGCAAACGACCAATACACAAAAACCGTTAAGTCAAAAGAGTAATTTGAAAAACACTAAAGGAGCAGTAATGGGTCCAGGATCGACTGCAGGTCAGACCATGGGATGCCTTTTACCTTGATTCTATGAAACAAGGTACACGGTCGACTCCATGGTCCACCGTGGGTCGACCGCAATTTCTCACTGTCCGAATTTTTGATCGAAAAATGTTTGACTACTTCGGGGCATCTATAATTTACAAAACTTATTTAAACATGCTTAGAATAGTTGTCCCCTTCATATTCAAATGAGTTTTGGTCACGAAAACATTAATCTTGGTTAATCTGTGACAACCCAGAAATTTCTGACCAAATTTAAACTTCAATCTTTATATTATTCCGACACGATAAGTAATGTTTGTTAAGTTAAATCTCAAGAATTTTAGACTGTGTTCATACATTCATTTAACCTAGACCAAATTCCGACGATTCACGAACCATTAAATGAACGAATATAATTATATATGTATATGTGTATATATTATAACTTGAAAAGTTAACAAAGTATTAGGTATAATACTTTACATGAACGTATTTGGTTCAATATGTTTATCGATAGAATTAGAAAATAATGTCAAATGATTGATTTATCAAATACATTGTATGATTACGAGACTATGTTGAGAGGTCCACTTTGATTTAAGAAACCTTTCTTTTTAACGGTATTCGAAAAATGGTAATGTGATTTGCATATAAGAACAATGTGTCACTTATCGAGAGTTAGTCAAAAGTTGTGGAGATTTTCGTTTAATTTTCAAAAGCATGCTTTACACTGATTGACGCGTGTTCCATGGTAATTTTATTATTTAGTTATCATATAATTAAAAAAATATTATTTATAATAACTTTTATTATTTAAACAAGTTAACTTATATAAAACGGACCTTGGAACATAATTGGTTTTGAAAAACTAAATATTATATTAAGTAAATATTTAAATTATATATATAAATTATATTCCTAAAATAAAAAAAATATACATATATACAAATATATTTTTCAAATATAATATAGTTATAAAATGTTTTGATATTTTATATATTAAATGTAAATAACGAGACGTCTATTTTAAGAAGCAAATGACCATATCACTCAAACGTACAAGATATATTTTACAAGATATAGTTTATCGATGTTATAAGTATAGTTAATAATAAAGGTACGTGTCGCGTAATGTAAAGTACTAGTTTTCTAAGCGTACGAAAATGCATTCGATAAACCGAAACCGGATCATAAGTCGAGTGACAACGTACGAGTCATCGGAACAAAAATTACATTTTTACCATGCACGTAAATATAATATAATATATAATTTATTATATAAATTAATTATATTATATATATTAATATTATACGAGTGTCGGCAAGGAAAGTTAATCGATCACAACTGTAGCAGGTGACATGCGATCGCATGGGCATCACCCTTAAACACCATGCGATCGCATGGCTAGGGAAATGAGGTTAGGTCCTTAAATTCGATCGATTTCACTTCTGCACACACACACATATATCATATCTATCTTTCTGTCTATAATACTCCGTAATATATTTATTTTATTTATATTATTATTATTATTAATCGTATTAGTATTATTATTATTATTATGTATTATACATAAAATACTACAACGAGGTTCTGCTCGCGTATTTTCAAAATGAGTTGTTCGAGCGGGATAGAGCTAGGGAAATTATGGGTTATAGTATTATTAATATTAAAACTATCATTTTTTACAAAAATTATTATTTATAGGAATATCATTGTTATTATCATTTTAATAAAAATTATCATTTTATCATAATATCATTTTTAGTAAATATAGATATTGTTATTATTATTAGTAGAATAATAATAATAATAATAATAATAATAATAATAATAATAATAATAATAATAATAATTATTATTATTATTACAAAATACTACAATTTTTACTTATTATTGTTATTATCGATATTATCTTATCAAATAGATATGTGATATAAAGATATTTTATTACACGTAATATAATTACATTAATAATACCTATCATTATATTTATGATATTAAATGAACTTTACAAATTTTATTACTTAAGATATATAAAAGTATAATTTTTTTATATAAATTTTAATATAAAATTTTATTTAGTAATAAATGAATTATATTATTTACTCTAACAAAATTTGTTAAAAAATATTTAAATATATAAAACAACTATATTTAGGTTATATAATAATCATGTATAAATTTTGGAAGTCATTTTGGTCAAGTTGACTTGTGTTGACTTTTACATATTAGTCTCGAGCATTAGGATTATGGTACACTATGACTTGACCTAAATTGTTAAACAGTTATTGACCAACATATAAATATATATACTTAATATAGGTTCGTGAATCCGAGGCCAACCTTACACTTGTTCAATGCCATCATATGCATATTTACTACGAAATACAGTATTGTGAGTTCATTTGATTCCCTTTTACTCTTTACATTTTTGGGACTGAGAATACATGCGCTGTTTTTATAATTGTTTTAATTAAATGCTTTTGAGATATATTTTTGAACTGAGAATACATGAACTGTTTTTTTATAAATGATTGACGAAATAGACACAAGTATTCAAAACTACATTCTATGATAGAATTATTTGGATTCAGAGGTTCGATTTCTATAAAGATTGTATTATCGACCATCGGTGAGATGATTTTGCATTGCACGACGCATTAGCTACCGAAATGGTTCGATTTAGTAGTTAGTAATGGTGAGATGATTTTGCATTGCACGACGCATTAGCTACCATTTTAGCTACCCTCGGTGAGATGATTTTGCATTGCACGATGCATTAGCTACCGAAATGGTTCGATTTAGTAGTTAGTAATGGTGAGATGATTTTGCATTGCACGACGCATTAGCTAACGTTTTAGCTACCCTCGGTGAGAAAATTTTGCATTGCACGATGCATTAGCTACCGTTGTAAAATTATTTACGGTGAGAAATTTTTGCATTGCACGATGCATTAGCTACCGTTATTGAAATTATATTGTATTAACTACCACGGTGAGATGATTTTGCATTGCACGACGCATTAGCTACCATTGGTGAGTTGTTTTGAAAGCATCCGGTGTTCTTCATATGAATGATTTTATAGCAGGAGTAGACCTACACAGATTGTTTTCTAAATATGAGTATCTTGTGGTCTATTATATTATTGAAAATGATTTATTATGATAAACTAATGAACTCGCCAACCTTTTGGTTGACACTTTAAAGCATGTTTATTCTCAGGTATTAAGGAAATCTTCCGCTGTGCATTTGCTCATTTTATAGATATTACTTGGAGTCAGTCATGACATATTTTAAAAGACGTTGCATTCGAGTCGTTGAGTTCATCAAGATTGATAATAAGTCATTCATAGTTTGGATATATTATGAGATAGTATGCATGGCTGTCAACTTCCGTTGTAATGAAAGTTTGTTTTTTTTTTTAAAAACGAATGCAATGTTTGTAAAATGCATCATATAGAGGTTAAATACCTCGCAATGAAATCACCTATCGTGAATCATTTATAATCGGTATGAATGGGTCCTTTCAGTTGGTATCAGAGCAGTGGTCTTAGCGAACCAGGTCTGCATTAGTGTGTCTAACTGATAGTTGTTAGGATGCATTAATGATTCTGGACTTTGACCTTAGCTGCATGTCAAAAGTTTTGCTTATCATTTCTAGTCGGAAATCATCTGCTTATCATCCTTAGGAAATTACCTGCTTATCATTCTTAGTCTAGACACATGTTACTGCATTAATTGCATGAATAGTGTATAGACAATGCTCATATCTTAGCATATCTGTTACTTTAAACTTTGCCTGACATATTCCGTAAATTCCTCCGTAATCTACAAAATCTTTTGTTCTATATATATGGATATTCTATGTAATTAGAATACCATCCGATAGCCATAAATCATTTCGTACTGAAAAACCCTTTGTTCAATCGTACGAAATGGAATTCGCCACTAGTTCAAGTCCCTCAGATTCCGATATGGAGTTTCACTCAAGCTCCGAAAGCAGTGTAACCGGAATGGATCAACCAATTAGCCATCAACTATTTTGGATACATTAGGGATAGGTTCGTAGTCTACTTAGTCATTGGAGACAAGAAGAAGGTGATCCCTTCCATCCACCACATTGCCCTCTTGGCGATGAACCTGAAGCACTTACCGGTGAACCTGTTCGAAACACCATTTTCTCTCTCATCTCCAGAGTATCCCGTCACGATTATATACTATTTCAAATTCTAGATCTTATTTATTCGCTCGTCCGAACCGACAATCACCCCAGTGTAATAGAAGAAGTCGATGAGCTTCGCGCTCGGGTAGTGGCTTTGGAGAATATGGTGCAAAGGTTAAAAACACCAGCAGCAGCACCAGCAGCATAACCAATACAACCATCATCAACGCCAATAGTACCATTACCACCCCCAACCACAACCGCGTCGTAAACCTCAACTTTACAATCTGTCCCACGAGCACCAATGTCATACGCTCTGTAGATACCAAGGAATACCAACAACAACAAACGATGAAGTATTAATTCATAACTTCATTGGAGAAACATTCCGCGGCGATTATGTAATCTCCAAAGTCTTAGAGATTACTTATTCTAGACCTAACCATAAATCTGATGAGTGGACCGAAATGATAAAAGAAACCCTGACTGGGATGGTGTACGATTTACAAGCTAGACCTGTTTTACCAGCAACATCAATAGTACCGTTAGCATCACTAGCACAGTCAGTGCCGTAAGCATCGTCAGAATCAGCAGCACCTATAACATTACAAGCTCCGCCAGTTCAAGAATCACCGTGGACATCATTACTAATCAACAACGCGTATAATGAAGTAATAACTCATTTCCACTGAAGGATTTATATGTATATCTTATATATATAAATTATTAAACCATAATAAATCTTTTCGTACTAAACTATTATGTGTGAATCTTAACTACCCGGTTAATTCATATTACTAATAGGCTATGATGTACATCCTTCGTCAGCAATTTAATCATCGTTAACTACAATCTCTGTTTCAATTCAATGAACTCCATTTCATAATAAATCAAGTGTATTATTCAAAAATATGTTGATTTTACACTTTCATCATCGATGTACTCGAAACTTTTCAGATAACATTATTCGTACCTTGCGAAGTTCACAAGAATTCCACGAACACCAACAACATGCATCAATAAATAACGAAGTATTGATTCATAATTTCAACTACATTGAAGAAATACTCCGTAAAAGTTATGTAATTTCTAAAGTTTTAGGGATTATTCAATTCTAGTTTCAACCGTAAATCAAATGAGTTTAATATGATATTAACTCATTAAATCTGTATTACATCTGAAGAAAATATACATACATATATATTTTCATAAAGACGGTAATAAAATTATTTTGTACAAAATATTAATTGTGAATTTTTTTTAACGGGTAGGTAATACCCTAGAGATATATAAATTCACAATTTATATGTTACATTCTTCGAATCTGATTCAGCAATCACCAATTATACTCACTACTTTCATAACAATATACATTCTTTTAATCAAAACAACCATTCTCATCCAAATTTGATTATGTATTCTGATTTTGACAAATCAAAATCCAAAGTCAAGATTTAACAAAAGACATCACTCTTAGATTCTTACATCTTTCAAAGCTATACTTTGACTTCAAAACTGTGCTAAAACATCATTTCTATTTATAGAACCCAGAAAAGTATTTGTATTATTCAAAATATTAGAACATCATATGAATATTAACGATTACAATCTATGTTCAAACCCCTCGAAATTCCTGAAGACACTTCAAATAATTGACAATCGAGATGATAATCCAACCACATATTACCCACAGTCTTGTACCTGAAAAACTCTCGAAACCAAAGTCATAGTTTAACACGTATCCGTGTCAGACCCTTTGGCATTTATTAGCTAAAATAACTTTTCAATTCCTTTCCAAAGTAGTCAGTTTTGTCACAGCTCCAGCAAGTCAACCTCGACTTTTTCAGTTGAAACAGTCTTATTATAACCTCTATATATACGTTGCCTTTTTGCCATCGTTACTAGGGAGCCTATTATGTTCCACCACATTAGCAATAAACTTACCAACAACTTCACTGATCTTTGACGATCCGAAAAATCATTATATTTGTCGAAACCCCATCATTTACTCATCCGCATCTTGTAACAAGAATTGTCATGCCAATTACTGGGAATTAGCAATTAGTATTTTGAAATCTCGCAGCATGTCTACGCTAACAACTATATGTATACATATAATGTCTCTCTTCTAGACTTACATGTTTCGAATGTGAAGTTTCTGAAAAACACCTCAATCTACCATTTAATTCTTCGAATTTTTGGAAAAGCTGAATGATGCGGCAGAAACTGTAGACAACCGTAACAGTCAAAAGTTTGATGATAAAGAATAGTGTGTTGACAAAGCTCAGAAAAAGAGAAGGTTTAGAAATTGGAAAATGGATTGAGCAAAACATGAAGGAGGCTGTGGACAAATCACAAAGACGAAATCTACCTACAAAGAATCCAAATGATTCAGTGTCTGCCGAAATTATTATCGAATACCTTGCTCCTGACTCTAAACCTTTACGGACAAATCTTCATCATCATCCATCGATGTTAGAAATTCTAAGATATCATCGTATCTTTCATTATAAATATCCTCGATATTTCTGAAGATATCTTCATAACTATTCTTATCTGAAATCAATTATCTTTTCACGCTATCTGTATCACATCAGAAAGAAAACCATTTTAGTTTCTAAATTCTGTAAAATTCGAACTTATAATATGAATGCTTTTGAAGTAGTGTTGGGAACTGAAGCATGATTTAGTATAATACAATGACACTTGATCAACGTGATTATATTACAGTAAGTTATGCTGAGTTTCTAAATAAAACGTGATGATTCACAGGTTATAATGTGTGATGACCCGGGAATTTCCGACTAAATTTAAACTTAATCTTTATATGATTTCGACAAGATAAGCAAAGTGTATAGGTTGAGTCTCAAAAAGTTGGAAGTATTTCATATATTCAATTGACCTTCGACTACTCTCAACGATTCACGAACAATTAAATTGTAAATGGATATGCATATATTACTATATAATAACATGAGATAGTATATGTCGTAATTGTTATAATTAATTTTGTAAAAATAATAATAATATATAAAAAGTATCTATATATAAATAAAATATATATAATATATATATTTTGTAATTTCGAAGTTATTTAGTAAGCAAAGGTAACGCTCAATTTTCATTCGATTGATAGTAAGCGAGTTAAAAAGGATCTTATGTGATTTTAAAATAAACGGTGATCCGAAAATGAGTAATATAAATTTTAGGCTTATAAAAAAATGTATTTAGGAACTATTTATTGAATTTTAAAACTTTTTATATTTTACTTGAGGTTGGGAGTGAATAATTAATGTAATATTTATTTAATAGTTAATAATCAAATTTAATACCATAATGACCAAAATAAATAAATATAGTTAATATGATATTTTTCTGAACACTTTTATCCGCCACTGATTAACGAAGGAGTAAGAAATTTAGTCCGTGAACGATGACGGCTAACTTAATCACACATTTTAATTTTATATTATATTATAATTATTATTATATTAATTAACTACTGTGCCTAATTGAATGATTGTTAAGATTACTATACTAGATTGGAAGATTGAATTACTATGATAAGATCAATGAGTTGTCTGCACGTTCTTTTTATGAATATGAAAATAGGATTATTTATGATATTAATTATATTATATGTTATCTATTTAATTTATAAATCTCTAAATATGGAGTGCTTACATGATACATAAACTTACATGATACATAAACATACAGACAACCTTCCACCAAATTGAACCTACTTGAACTACCTTTCTGTTTGTCTCCACTTACAATATTAAATCACCTTTCATTTTACTAGATATATATATATATATATATATATATATATATATATATATATATATATATATATATATATATATATATATATATATATATATATATATATATATATATATATATATATATATCCTATATATCCATTTACATCTAGGAAAACATTTACTGAAACCAAACTACAATCACCAAACGATCCACCACCACCATATCTTTATTTCTATTTCCATCTGTTTAATGTTTTTGTTTTAATCGACCACCTTTTTGTTGTGGCTAAAACCATTACCACCCATCACCGAACATCGACATCTTAACACTACCACTCGCTACCGCCGCCAAGCTATCTATTTATGTTTTCAAATCGATGTACACAGACCCAAAACAACCATCACCCTTCACCAACACCTGTGATCATCAACCGGCCACACCATCATCCGTCACCCTCCACCATCGACACTCCACAGCCGCTATATATATCTCTCTCTCTTCCCTCTCTCTCTAACTATCTCCTTCTCTTGTTTTGTTTTCTCTTTCGTTTGCATCGTCACTAAATCACCACAACAATCCACCTGCAATCCTGTTAACTGCTACAGCTATTATTTGACGATTTTGAACCAAACACACCACCATCATCGTCGTAACTTACTGCTGCAATTACTCACTTGTTTCTGTTTTTCGAACCACTCTTGGACCACCATCTCACAAAACCCTCTTGAACCGTCACCTTAAACAACCTCCAAGAACCACCACCATGAACCCATTTAAATATCACCACCACCACTATGCTATCTATTTTTAATTTCGAACCACCACTCGTCATTTTTTTTTTTAAACCATCAACCAACCACAACAAAACCTCCATCATCGAACCACCATCGCACCTGCAACTCTGCTGTTGCAGCTGGGTTACTATTGTGTTGTAGCTGTAAACATCACCTATAATCACCACCACCACCGTACATCACCGCCACGCTGCTATGCTTTTGATTTTCTGTTTAAAATTTGAAACCCATTTAAGATGATGATGAATAGTAAAACGCTCACGTTGATGAAGAAGGAACTAGCAAAGTTGATGATGACCGTGTTTATGTTAATGATGATACAGTGAAGTGAAACAATGATGATGAGTTATTGTTGTTGCCACCGTTACGTTTTCTGTTTGTATTGTTACTATTAAAACAATTACAAAACGATGATGATGATATAAAGATCGTGATATATTATGATGATGACGAAGTACAGTGTTATGAGAATAAAGATACAGTGACAATACGATGATATATTGATGCTACAGCTGCGTTTCTAATTCTGTTTCTAATTCTGTTACGATGATAAAAAGGTTAAACGAAGGAAGAAGAAAAACCGACAGATGGATGGGTTTATATATCCATTAATCACATACTTGGACTATTATTTTTTTTTGGGCTTCTTTAAACTTGTTGGGCTGAAGTATATTGGGTTTTGATTTGGACCGAAAGAAGCTGATTGAAGCCAGACAGGATACACGGTATATATATGTCTCGAAACTGATTTAAATCAGAAAAGTGTCGATGGCTGAATGGTTAAAGGAGGTGACGGGGAAGCTAGTGGTCCTGGGTTCGATTCCTAGCAGTGTCATTTTTTTAAAACCTATTCTTTTGAAGGTATAACAACTTTTATTATTAGTATTTATTGTTATTATTACTATTACCCATATTGTTATTATTAGTAATAAATTACTTATCATTATTTTTATTATCATAACTATAAGTATTGTACCCATTATTATTATTGTAAATATTACTAATATTATTGTTAAGTAGTATTAATATTAATATTAACATTTTTATTATTTTAAGTATTATTATTATTATTATTATTATTAATTTTATCATTTTAGTACTATTATCATTCCTACAACATTGATTATTACTATTATTATCATTATTATCAAAATGATACAACTTATATTAATTTTCATAAATATTAGCACTAGAGTCATTTTTAGCACTATTATTATTAACAAATGTGTTATTCATATGATTAACATTATTAGTATTATTTTCATAACAAATAAATATTTTTTATATAAAAGTATACTTATATTAATACTACATACAATTATATATTGAATATATTTGTATAACAAATTATTGATTTTTGATAAAACACTAATGATATATAAATATACATATATAATCATATGTATAAATATTAATTACTTTAAATATGTATATACAAAATAAATATAGATAACATATAATTTAAGATATAAAATATACATAAAAATAGGTATTAATTAGGATTTATAATAAATTTCGTATAACTACAACCCTTAATATATAAATATTATAAGATTAATAAATGAAATTATTTGATTACTATTATATGTGTTAATATACATAATTGATATAGGTTCGTGAATCCAAGGTCAACCCTACACTTGTTAAATGACGTCATATGTATTTTTACCACAAAATACAGTATGGTGAGTTTCATTCGCTTTTTACCCTTTATATTTTTGGGCTGAGAATACATGCGCAACTTTTATAACTGTTTTACGAAATAGACACAAGTAATTGAAATTACGTTCTATGGTTGAATGATCGAAACTGAATATGCCCCCTATATAGTCTGGTAATCTAAGAATTAGGGAACAGAAACCCTAATTGACGCGAACTCTAAAGATAGATCTATCGGGCCCAACAAGCCCCATCCAAAGTACCGGATGCTTTAGTACTTCGAAATTTATATCATGTCCGAAGGAGGATCCCGGAATGATGGGGATATTCTAATATGCATATTGTGAATGTCGGTTACCAGGTGTTCAATCCATATGAACGATTATTTTGTCTCTATGCATGGGACGTATGTTTATGAGAAATGGAAATATGAAATCTTGTGGTCTATTAAAATTATGGAAATGATTATTTATGTTAAACTTATGAACTCACCAACCTTTTGGTTGACACTTTAAAGCATGTTTATTCTCAGGTATGAAAGAAACCTTCTGCTGTGCACTTGTTCATATTACATGGAGTCATTCAGGGTATATAGAGGTCAGAACCTCGCAATGGGACCAGCTGTTGAAGACTTCGTCCAGATGGATTAGGACGGGTCCTTTCATAATGTCATCATGTGCCATGTTACACGACTCTTGTATTCTACTTAACCTCTAAACATATCAAGAAAATATTTTCTTGATGATTCGGTCTTTTCCGGAGTATTCTGGTAATTTGACAAATCAAGATCGTGCCATTACAATTTCCTTCTTAGAACATTAACTATGTTCATTTCAAAATCTATACCTACGAATTCTGGACCATTATTCGCTTGACTTGAAGTCGGGAAGAGGAGACAAAGGTATGGAACTCTTGAATATAAAAGAAAATATAAATCTCGACAACAACACATAAATTACAAACCGTGCATACTAATACGTATTGCCACGTAAAGGCACGGGAGAATTAAAAATACTATAACCCCAAGGTAATAGTAAAAGTAAATAAAATTCTCCGGTGGTAGATGAAAGAAAAGAATGACAGATATGAAAATTAAGAGTATATCAAGGATCAGAACAGGATGGAGCATATTGACGAATGTTTTAAAGTATGAATTGAGGGGGAAAGAATAGAAGGTGTGAGTTGTAAGGAAACGAAGGGGGTGAATTTATAGTAAAATATCCGACAGAGCAATCGAAATAGATTATTGCAATTAACCAAAGAAGATGCAATTTCCTTAATTACCGATGAACCAAATCTCATTACGAAGATTTTCTCTAAATTCCTTGATTTCCGGAAACCAACCGTGACTACGTCACCGGTTAAAATTGACCTACATTTAATTATTTCACTCTTTTGTGATAACTTCACTCATACTCTTCACATAAATGGATTGTTTATTCCATATTATTCAATGATGATAAAATTCTATTTATCAACTCATATTTGTCATGAAAACATTCTTATTATTACCCATGACGACCTCGATCAAATTTCGGGGACGAAATTTCTTTAAAGGGTAGGTACTGTGACAACCCGAAAATTTCCGACCAAATTTAAACTTCAATCTTTATATTATTCTGACACGATAAGCAATGTTTGTTAAGTTAAATCTCAAGAATTTTAGACAGTGTTCATACATTCATTTAACCTCGACGAAATTCTGACGATTCACAAACCATTCAATGAACGAATATAATTATATATGTGTATGTGTATATATTATAACTTGAAAAGTTAACAAAGTATTATGTATAATACTTTACATGAACGTATTTGGTTCAATATGTTTATCGATAGAATTAGAAAATAATGTCAAATGATTGATTATCAAATACATTATATGATTACGAGACTATGTTGAGAGGTCCACTTTGATTTAAGAAACCTTTCTTTTTAACGGTATTCGGAAAATGGTAATGTGATTTGCATATAAGAACAATGTGTCACTTATCGAGAGTTAGTCAAAAGTTGTGGAGATTTTCGTTTAATTTTCAAAAGCATGCTTTACAATGTTTGACGCGTGTTCCATGGTAATTTAATTATTTAGTTATCAGATAATTAAAAAAATATTATTTATAATAACTTTTATTATTTAAAAAAGTTAACTTATATAAAACGGACCTTGGAACATAATTGGTTTTAAAAAACTAAATATTATATTAAGTAAATATTTAAATTATATATATAAATTATATTCTTAAAATAAAAAAAATACATATATACAAATATATTTTCAAATATAATATAGTTATAAAATGTTTTGATATTTTATATATTAAATGTAAACAACTAGACGTCAATTTTTAGAAGCAAATGACCATATCACTTAAATGTACAAGTTATATTTTACAAGATATAGTTTATCGATGTTATAAGTCTAGTTAATAATAAAGGTACGTGTCGCGTAATGTAAAGTACTAGTTTTTAAGCGTACGAAAATGCGTTCAATAAACCGATATCAGATAATAAGTCGAGTGACAACGTACGAGTCATCAGAACGAAAATTACATTTTTACCATGCAAGTAAATATAATATAATATATAATTTATTATATAAATTAAATATATTATATATATTAATATTATACGAGTGTCGGCAAGGAAAGTTAATCGATCACAGCTGTACCAGGGTGCCATGCGATCGCATGGGCATCACCCTTAAACACCATGCGATCGCATGGCTAGGGAAATGAGGTTAGGTCCTTAAATTCGATCGATTTCACTTCTGCACACACACACATATATCATATCTATCTTTCTGTCTATAATACTCCGTAATATATTTATTTTATTTATATTATTATTATTAATATTATTATTAATCGTATTAGTATTATTATTATTATTATTATTAGTATTATTATTATTATGTATTATACATAAAATACTACGACGAGGTTCTGCTCGCGTGTTTTCAAAACGAGTTGTTCGAGCGGGATAGAGCTAGGGAAATTATGGGTTATAGCTATGGAGGTTATGGGTAATGTTCGGGGTATAGCTCGTGAGGTCAACCTAGTGTTTATCGTCTCCGTTGCGTCTACGTACTTTTCTGCAATATTGAATCCCAATATTGATACGTGAGCACTCATAACTTAACTTTTATTTATTAATAGTGTATCACTGACTAGTGCTCGAGTAGATATGATTATGCATATGTTTAATTTAATCGTTAGATAGTTTTGATGAATCATAAGTTTGATACATATGTTACTGAGATAAGGTATAGGATATGCATGTCGTTGGGAAGCTGGTGAAAAATTAATAACTTTTCATTTAGAACTCGTGTGATTTCGATGAACGGATTAAAAGATATAGTCAACTAAATTATTATTACTTTTAGTATATTTATTGTTAAAATGACTGTTATTACTATCATCGTTATTATCGTCGTTATAATTATTATCTAATTATTATTATTATTATTATTATCATTATCGTTATTAATAAAATGTATTATCATTAAAAATTGTTATTTTTTATTATTATTATTATCGTTATTATCATCAAGGTAATTATTATTATTATTATTATTATTATTATTATTATTATTATTATTATTATTATTATTATCATTAAAATAGTTATTAGTATTATCACAATATTTATTATTATTAGTATTATTATAATTAAAACTAATATTAGTAATATCTAATTATTATGATTACTATTATTATCATTATTATGAACGCGATATAAAAGACGACTAAAAGCTATTAACAAATTGATTAGGAAATAATGAGTATAAATTTCATGATGAAATTAAAATATTGAAAGGTATTGATTTAGATAAAAATAATGAATCATTTTCATTATTTTTATCATTATTATTATTAAAAGTATTATTAATATTAAAACTATTATTTTTTACAAAATATATTATTTATAGGAATATCATTGTTATTATCATTTTAATAAAAATTATCATTTTATCATAATATCATTTTTAGTAAATATAGATATTGTTATTATTATTAGTAGAATAATAATAATTTTTATTACAAAATACTACAATTTTTACTTATTATTGTTATTATCGATATTATTTTATCAAATAGATACGTGATATAAAGATATTTTATTACATGTAATATAATTACATTAATAATACCTATCATTATATTTATGATATTAAATGAACTTTACAAATTTTATTACTTAAGATATATAAAAGTATATTTTTTTATATAAATTTTAATATAAAATTGTATTTAGTATTAAATGAATTATATTATTTACTCTAACAAAAACTGTTAAAAAAATATTTAAATATATAAAACGACTATATTTAGGTTATATAATAATCATGTATAAATTTTGGAAGTCATTTTGGTCAAGTTGACTTTTGTTGATTTTGCATATTAGTCTCGAGCATTAGGATTATGGTACACTATGACTTGACCTAAATTGTTAAACAGTTATTGACCAACATATAAATATATTTACTTACTATAGGTTCATGAATCCAAGGCCAACCTTGCACTTGTTCAATGCCATCATATGCATATTTACTACGAAATACAGTATTGTGAGTTCATTTGATTCCCTTTTACTCTTTACATTTTTGGGATTGAGAATACATGCGCTGTTTTTATAACTGTTTTAATTAAATGCTTTTGAGATATATTTTTGAACTGAGAATACATGAACTGTTTTTTTATAAATGATTGACGAAATAGACACAAGTATTCAAAACTACATTCTATGATAGAATTATTTGGATTCAGAGGTTCGATTTATATAAAGATTGTATTATCGACTATCCCGGTGAGAAATTTTTGCATTGCACGATGCACTAGCTACCGTTGTAAAATTATTTACGGTGAGAAATTTTTGCATTGCACGATGCATTAGCTACCGTTATTTAAATTATATTGTATTAACTACCACGGTGAGATGATTTTGCATTGCACGACGCATTAGCTACAGTTGGTGAGTTGTTTTGAAAGGTTCCGGTGTTCTTCATATGAATGATTTTATAGCAGGAGTAGACCTGCACAAATTGTTTTCTAAATATGAGTATTTTGTGGTCTATTATATTATTAGAAATGATTTATTATGATAAACTAATGAACTCACCAACCTTTTGGTTGACACTTTAAAGCATGTTTATTCTCATGTATTAAGGAAATCTTTCACTGTGCATTTGCTCATTTTAAAGATATTACTTGGAGTCAGTCATGGCATATTTCAAAAGGCGTTGCATTCGAGTCGTTGAGTTCATCAAGATTGATACTAAGTCATTCATAGTTTGGATATATTATGAGATAGTACGCATGGTTGTCAACTTTCGTTGTAATGAAAGTTTGTTTTTTAAAAAAACGAATGCAATGTTTGTAAAATGTATCATATAGAGGTCAAATACCTCGCAATGAAATCAACTATCGTGAATTGTTTATAATCGGTATGAACGGGTCCTTTCATAATCACACTTAATGACGCCTTAATGACACTTTTAGCTTGTGATTAATGTTAAACACATAAGTGTTGCTAAATGTCTTTTTACAAAACCATTCTTTTAAATCTAAAAGAAATTTAGACATGATTAGGATGGTCATTAAGTCCCAACTAAAGAGATGCTCTCCACTTGATTAACTTTTAAGCATTACTTACATGCTTAAGTATGATTAATCTTGGTAATTAGTGCAACTTTCAAAAGTCTTTGCAAGGTTCAAATTAGTCTCATTTGGCTTGTTGCAAGTAACCAATGAGGTAAGATACTTCCATCAAAGAAAAGACAAGTTGGTGAAGATATGAGATATGAGGTTTAGAATGTAATGGTTTGTCTCTTTATGATTAATGCAACTAGTCAAAGTGTAACAACCCTGCTTTTTTCGTTACTTCCGCTAACCTTCCGTTAGTTTATTTAACGGCAATTACTTGATGTTTATGTGTTTATGAGTAATAAATGCGCACTTGATCCTTGGAGGGTTACAATAATTAATATGGGTTGATATTAATTCGAATAAATATTCCAGTTTAAGAAATACGATAAAAATGATACAGTTTTGATAACTGCTTTTTGAACAACGAAACGCTCAGGTTTATTTTAATAATTAAATTATTAATTATTAACTTTTCAAAAATAATTAATTTATTGAATTTTTAATAAATTAACGTTTGGTTGCATTTAACGATCGGTTTAGCGTTCCGGGCCTTTGGTACGACTAAACGGCACTTAAAACGGACCAAGAATACGCGCTTTTGCAAAACACGAGCCCGGGAATAGCCATTGGGCCATGTTCGGCCGATTACCCCACCCTACCCCATCTTATTTTTATTTTGGGCTAATTTGTGGACTTATGTGTAACTTATGGGAGTTTAGGGCCTAAGTGTAAGTATTAGACTAGTTAACCTAACATTACACAAACTCTAAACCTAAATAAAAAAAACGCAGCTCTCCCTCTCCCTCTGCTCATTCACGTCAACCTCCACCACCAACAATCCACCATCAATTTTTGCTCTTTGATCAATCTTGCTTCACAAACGTTGTAATTCCCTTCATCCTCTACGCGTTGGTGTATTTAATTTGTTGATCAAAGGTATAATCACATGAACCCTAATCTTAAAAATATGATTTTTATTAATGTTTCATAGTTATGATGTCAATTGCTCAAGTCAATACGCGTACATGTTAATTGTTATCGTTAATTTGATCGTTTGATGCGTTAGGGTTTAAAACCGAATAGTTTATTGCATGATCAGTAAATTTAAGTTTTTCAAATGCAAGATATTATGTTACATTCAGATTCATTGCAAAAAACTATCGAGTTTAGGCTTTGGATTCGCTTGATTTCGTTTCCGGATGATCAAGTTATGGCCCATTGAAATTAACGTTGTGTTTTTGTGTGTAATCAGAAATCTGGGTTTGATAGACCACTAATTGGCATGTGAAAATTATACCACTGGAAAGATAATTTAAAAACACTCAAGTTACACTAGGATATCATGTCGTTTGCTTATGTATAACCAGAGATATGCTTGATTTAGTGTAAAAGTGGAATTATACAGCACTTGAATGAAAACAGAATTGTATGATAAAATGGGTGGACTTTTGTGTTTAAAGCTTTACATATTTGAAAATTACACAAAAATTAATTCACCTTTCATGTAGATATCATAGGCTAATTATATCTATATCTTCGGATAATTGTGCGCGAATGTGGCTAGCTAAACTAGAATCGAATCTGCAAATTGCTCCCTTTTTTATACTCTGTGGTTTGTGTTTATTGATTTAGCATGTATGCTTCTGGAAAATGAAACTTAACATAATATGTGACTTATGGTTAGTTAATGTCAATCTCTGAAACCTTATGCATTGGGCACAATAGGGCCATATTTTGTGTAACTTCTGAATTGAGCTAAAAACTGAATATTCAACTTGCATGAATAAACTGTACAAATTGGCTAAACAAAATTGCTCAATTTTTGATATGTGTTATTTTTACTTGTACTTGAACTATGGCCACTAACCTTGTATCAATTTCATGCCCCTGTCTCCGGTTATAACCGAAACAAAATTAGTACGCTGTCAGAAACTGACTTGGCAAACCATAAATGTACCATTTCTGATTCCTGACTTTTAATTATCATATGAGACCCTGGCCGGACTTTTTGGAATCTATTTTGAGTAGACTTATGATCTGGAGTTTTCCATGTTTACTTGAATTTTTTACTATGAGGTAATGTGCCAAGTATGCTACATGTTCATGAACTTTGTGCACAACGATAAACTGAAATTGTGAAAATGACCATTTATGATCCGAAACGTGTTGTTTGACTCAGGTCTGACATGTTGACCAACATTTGACATGAACCTACTGATATTGACTTTAGTTGACCACATTGACCAAGTTTGACTTTCGGTTGACTTTGTTTGACTTGCATGATATAGTTGACTTTTACTTTGAAACGCGTCGAGTCGAGCAATGAGACAACTTATACTATGAAACCACACTTATTTAAGATACATATATTGACCAACCTAAATACGTATACTTAGGTTGCATTACCCAGCTATAATCCGTACAAGTTTTGTCTTTCAATCCAAGCTTTATTCAAAGGTGAGTCTACAGTCCCGCTTTTTACATGTTTTCAGGGATGAGAATACACGCTGTAATACTTACATTATCAAATGCTTTTGTATTGACATGAGTACTATATATATGCATATCGTGTTTGATCAAAAAGCCTCTAGCTTGAATACTTTTAATCAAGGTTGCAAAATTCGCTATTCGGGGATTAATCGATCGGGACTTTGAAAGGATTAACCAGAAATTCAGGGATTAATTGGGGATTAATCGGATTGTACTATTTACATTAAAATATTAAATTTCAAAAATTATATGTGAAAATATTGAATAAAACCATAAAATAAACATAAAGTTTAACACAATTGTCTAAAAGTGTTCATTTTGTTCAAAATCTTTAAAATTCTAGTTCAACTTCATGTTAAAATGTTGACCAATTTTGACTTTGACCGACTTTTATTACCTAATTTGATTTTGATCCATCAATCTACGTTGACCAATTAATTAAAAGGATTTTCAAAAATCGAAACGGATTGCCCTTAAAAATGATTAATCGGGGATTAAACGGGTTTTTTGCAACACTACTTTTAATACCATCGGTGTAAGCACAATTTAGATGAACGGATCCGTTAGGTTGACAACCTCACCCTACATTATTAATTGTGGTGCATTTACTTTGAACATTAGATACGCTCAATCAAGTGTATAACATTTTACGAGGTAAGGGCGGGTATAGTGGTTTCTATACTCGGGTCATTGCTAGTAATCAGGTGCTCAGATTATGCAAACGTTTTGTGTAGTGACCCGGACTTTTCCATATTTATATATATTAATTGAGATTGATATTTACATGATTAAATGTTTCCAACATGTTAAGCAATCAAACTTATTAAGACTTGATTAATTGAAATATGTTTCATATAGACAATTGACCACCCAAGTTGACCGGTGATTCACGAATGTTAAAACTTGTAAAAACTATATGATGACATATATATGGATATATATATAGTTAACATGATACTATGATAAGTAAACATATCATTAAGTATATTAACAATGAACTACATATGTAAAAATAAGACTACTAACTTAATGATTTTTAAACGAGACATATATATAACGATTATCGTTGTAAAGACATAATGTATATATATCATATTAAGAGATATTCATACATGATAATATCATGATAATATAATAATTTAAAATCTCATTTGATATTATAAACATTGGGTTAACAACATTTAACAAGATCGTTAACCTAAAGGTTTCAAAACAACACTTACATGTAACGACTAACGATGACTTAACGACTCAGTTAAAATGTATATACATGTAGTGTTTTAATATGTATTTATACACTTTTGAAAGACTTCAATACACTTATCAAAATACTTCTACTTAACAAAAATGCTTACAATTACATCCTCGTTCAGTTTCATCAACAATTCTACTCGTATGCACCCGTATTCGTACTCGTACAATACACAGCTTTTAGATGTATGTACTATTGGTATATACACTCCAATGATCAGCTCTTAGCAGCCCATTTGAGTCACCTAACATATGTGGGAACCATCATTTGGCAACTAGCATGAAATATCTCATAAAATTACAAAAATATGAGTAATCATTCATGACTTATTTACATGAAAACAAAATTACATATCCTTTATATCTAATCCATACACCAACGACCAAAAACACCTACAAACACTTTCATTCTTCAATTTTCTTCATCTAATTGATCTCTCTCAAGTTCTATCTTCAAGTTCTAAGTGTTCTTCATATATTCTACAAGTTCTAGTTACATAAAATCAAGAATACTTTCAAGTTTGCTAGCTCACTTCCAATCTTATAAGGTGATCATCCAACCTCAAGAAATCTTTGTTTCTTACAGTAGGTTATCATTCTAATACAAGGTAATAATCATATTCAAACTTTGGTTCAATTTCTATAACTATAACAATCTTATTTCAAGTGATGATCTTACTTGAACTTGTTTTCGTGTCATGATTCTGCTTCAAGAACTTCGAGCCATCCAAGGATCCGTTGAAGCTAGATCCATTTTTCACTTTTCCAGTAGGTTTATCCAAGGAACTTAAGGTAGTAATGATGTTCATAACATCATTCAATTCATACATATAAAGCTATCTTATTCGAAGGTTTAAACTTGTAATCACTAGAACATAGTTTAGTTAATTCTAAACTTGTTCGCAAACAAAAGTTAATCCTTCTAACTTGACTTTTAAAATCAACTAAACACATGTTATATATCTATATGATATGCTAACTTAATGATTTAAAACCTGGAGACACGAAAAACACCGTAAAACCGGATTTACGCCGTCGTAGTAACACCGCGGGCTGTTTTGGGTTAGTTAATTAAAAACTATGATAAACTTTGATTTAAAAGTTGTTATTCTGAGAAAATGATTTTTATTATGAACATGAAACCATATCCAAAAATTATGGTTAAACTCAAAGTGGAAGTATGTTTTCTAAAATGGTCATCTAGACGTCGTTCTTTCGACTGAAATGACTACCTTTACAAAAACGACTTGTAACTTATTTTTCCGACTATAAACCTATACTTTTCTATTTAGATTCATAAAATAGAGTTCAATATGAAACCATAGCAATTTGATTCACTCAAAACGGATTTAAAATGAAGAAGTTATGGGTAAAACAAGATTGGATAATTTTTCTCATTTTAGCTACGTGAAAATTTGTAACAAATCTATTCCAACCATAACTTAATCAACTTGTATTGTATATTATGTAATCTTGAGATACCATAGACACGTATACAATGTTTCGACCTATCATGTCGACACATCTATATATATTTCGGAACAACCATAGACACTCTATATGTGAATGTTGGAGTTAGCTATACAGGGTTGAGGTTGATTCCAAAATATATATAGTTTGAGTTGTGATCAATACTGAGATACGTATACACTGGGTCGTGGATTGATTCAAGATAATATTTATCGATTTATTTCTGTACATCTAACTGTGGACAACTAGTTGTAGGTTACTAACGAGGACAGCTGACTTAATAAACTTAAAACATCAAAATATATTAAAAGTGTTGTAAATATATTTTGAACATACTTTGATATATGTATATATTGTTATAGGTTCGTGAATCAACCAGTGGCCAAGTCTTACTTCCCGACGAAGTAAAAATCTGTGAAAGTGAGTTATAGTCCCACTTTTAAAATCTAATATTTTTGGGATGAGAATACATGCAGGTTTTATAAATGATTTACAAAATAGACACAAGTACGTGAAACTACATTCTATGGTTGAATTATCGAAATCGAATATGCCCCTTTTTATTAAGTCTGGTAATCTAAGAATTAGGGAACAGACACCCTAATTGACGCGAATCCTAAAGATAGATCTATCGGGCCCAACAAGCCCCATCCAAAGTACCGGATGCTTTAGTACTTCGAAATTTATATCTTATCCGAAGGGTGTCCCGGAATGATGGGGATATTCTTATATATGCATCTTGTTAATGTCGGTTACCAGGTGTTCACCATATGAATGATTTTTATCTCTATGTATGGGATGTGTATTGAAATATGAAATCTTGTGGTCTATTATTATTATGATTTGATATATATAGGTTAAACCTATAACTCACCAACATTTTTGTTGACGTTTTAAGCATGTTTATTCTCAGGTGATTATTAAGAGCTTCCGCTGTCGCATACTTAAATAAGGACGAGATTTGGAGTCCATGCTTGTATGATATTGTGTAAAAACTGCATTCAAGAAACTTATTTTGTTGTAACATAATTGTATTGTAAACCATTATGTAATGGTCGTGTGTAAACAGGATATTTTAGATTATCATTATTTGATAATCTACGTAAAGCTTTTTAAACCTTTATTGATGAAATAAAGGTTATGGTTTGTTTTAAAATGAATGCAGTCCTTGAAAAACGTCTCATATAGAGGTCAAAACCTCGCAACGAAATCAATTAATATGGAACGTTTTTAATCAATAAGAACGGGACATTTCAGTTGGTATCCGAGCGTTGGTCTTAGAGAACCAGAATTTTGCATTAGTGTGTCTTATCGAGTTTGTTAGGATGCATTAGTGAGTCTGGACTTCGACCGTGTTTACTTGAAAAATGATTGCTTAACAAATTTTGTTGGAAACTATATATTTTTAACATGTGAATATTATGTGATATATTAATCTCTTAACGCGTTTGATATTATGTGATAGATGTCTACCTATAGAACAAATCCCATTGACTCACCTAATAATAATGAAGAGTCAAATGTAAATTGGAATGATTCGTGGACTGATTCACAAGTTCCCGAAGAGGAACCGGAAGAAGAGTCGAAACCGGAAGAAGAATCGGAACCGGAAGAAGAATCGGAACCGGATGAAGAAATAGAACTGGTGGGGGAAATAATAAAACGGTTAAGTAAAAGAAAATCCTCAACCAACCGACCAAGGTTAATTATGGTCAATGGTGTTTCCGCCAAGGAAGCAAAATATTGGGAGGATTACCAATTCTCCGATGAATCGGATTCCGACGAGAATTCCGATGATGTTATAGAAATTACCCCAACTGAATTTAAAAAGGCAAAAGAAAATAATAAGGGAAAGGGCATAAAAATAGAGAAATCTAATTCCAACCCCGATGAACTTTATATGTATCGTCAACCCCCGAAGTCCTTAAGTTGTAACAATGACCCGGGAACCTCTAAACCACTAGGTTTTTCTAAACCAATGTGGATAACGACGGCTCGTATTAGGGGAACATCATATATCCCTAGAAACTTGGCAAAACGAACCAAAACCGAAGAAGAAGAAACAAGCGAGTCGGAATAAGATAGCTGTATTCGTGTGGTGTAATATATGTAATATAGTGTGCTTATGCTTTATGATATATGTAAAAATTGCTTGTATTAATAAGTATTTTTTTTTTATTTTATGAATCTAACTCTTGTCTATTTTACAGTATAAAAACACAAAATGGATAGACAACCCAATATTTTAAGAGACTTACCCGGAGACATGATTGATGAAATCTTGTCTAGAGTCGGTCAGAATTCTTCGGCACAACTATTTAAGGCGAGATCAGTTTGTAAGACATTCGAAGAACGTTCCAAGAATGCCTTGGTTTATAAAAGGCTTTCGTTCGAAAGATGGGGGATATCACATTGGGAAATCCATAAGTTACGATGTGTTTACTTTGACGCATATATTGCGGGGAACCCAAATGCTATTTTACGCAATGGGTTAAGAAATTATTTTGACTCAATATATCCGAATATTGGACTTCGTGATTTAGAGAAAGCGGCTAACATGCAACATAAAGAAGCATGTTATGCTTACGGATTAGTAATGTTCGCTTCTCACCAAAGTGAGAACAAGAACATCGGCCTACAACTATTAAACAAAACGTTCCCACAAGTGACGGAGTCGGTAATTGGGGTAAGAAATGAGGTTTTTAGATTGTTACGGGACTGTTGGACATTACGTAACCCTCGTCCCTTTGACGACGTTACAACACGCTGTCTTATCAACGGCCATAACGGTTATGTTCCACAAGACCAAGGATGGGAAGTAGTCCTAGTAAAACCAGAATGCATGACTTGTTTCTGGACGTATGAATTACGTGTCTTTATTGCCTTTGCTGAACGACTTGTGTACTAGCTAGAATTATCTTCACAACTATCTTGTATCAAAGTTATTGTGTGCTATATTTCATGCTTTATGTAAAATAAGCGGTATTGTAAGTTTGTAAAATATTGTATAAAAGTTTGAACGCGAAATATTATTATAATCAGTTTTTCATATAGAATTGTAGTAGTTGAATTGTATATTAGCTATTAAGTATGAACTTAACGGGTAGGTACTACCCGAATTTAAACTTATAAAATGCTAATATGAAGAAAAAGCTTTTATAAATGAGTTCATATTATGCTACGAAATACTATTAACTACTCTTAATATTCTGTATGATTAACTTGTTCCATTTGACTATTTTGAAGGAAATGGCACCGACTACTCGACACACCGTGAATATGAATGAAGAGGAATTTCGTACTTTTCTAGCTTCAAACATAGCCGCAGTACAGGCTGCGCTACATACCAACAATAACCTTGGATCTAGCAGTACAGGAAATCGTGTAGGATGCACCTACAAAGAATTCACTGCCTGCAAACCTTTGGAATTTGATGGAACCGAAGGACCGATCGGATTGAAATGGTGGACCGAGAAGGTCGAATCGGTGTTTGCCATAAGTAAGTGTACTGAAGAGGACAAAGTGAAGTACGCTACGCATACCTTCACAGGTTCTGCGTTAACATGGTGGAATACCTATCTAGAGCAAGTGGGACAAGACGATGCGTACGCACTACCGTGGTCAGCATTCAAGCACTTGATGAACGAGAAGTACCGTCCCAGAACCGAGGTCAATAAGCTCAAGACAGAACTTAGAGGGTTACGAACCCAATGATTTGATATTACCACGTACGAAAGACGATTCACAGAATTGTGCCTATTGTGTCCGGGAGCATTCTAAGATGAGGAAGAGAAGATCGACGCGTTTGTGAAAGGATTACCGGAAAGAATCCAAGAAGATATAAGTTCACACCAGCCCGCCTCCATACAACAGGCATGTAGAATGGCTCACAAACTAGTGAACCAGATTGAAGAAAGAATTAAAGAACAGACTGCTGAAGAGGCCAATGTGAAGCAAGTCAAAAGAAAGTGGGGGGAAAACGGTGATGAGAATCACCAATACAACAACAACAGCAGTTACAACAATAATCGCAACAATTATCCCAACAATCGCAACATCAATCGCAACTACAACAAACGGCCCAACAACAACAACAACAACAACAACAGCAGCAACTACAACAATCATCCCAACAACAATAATAACCGCAACAACAACAACAATCAGAAGCAGCTATGCCAAAGGTGTGAAAAGTATCACTCGGGGTTCTGCACCAAATTTTGCAACAAGTGTAAAAGAAATGGTCATAGCGCGGCGAAGTGTGAGGTCTACGGACCAGGGGTTAATAGAACGAAAGGAACAAATGGTGTCGGAACGAGTAATGGTGGAGCAAGTAGTGTCGGAGCAAGTTATGCCAATGTAGTTTGTTATAAATGTGGAAAAACGGGCCACATTATTAGAAATTGCCCGAACCAGGAGAACACGAATGGACAAGGCCGCGGAAGAGTTTTCAATATTAATGCGACAGAGGCACAGGAAGACCCGGAGCTTGTTACGGGTACATTTCTTATTGACAATAAATCTGCTTACGTTTTATTTGATTCGGGTGCGGATAGAAGCTATATGAGTAGAGATTTTTGTGCTAAATTAAGTTGTCCATTGACGCCTTTGGATAGTAAATTTTTACTCGAATTAGCAAATGGTAAATTAATTTCAGCAGATAATATATGTCGGAATCGAGAAATTAAACTGGTTAGCGAAACATTTAAGATTGACTTGATACCAGTAGAGTTAGGGAGTTTTGATGTGATAATCGGTATGGACTGGTTGAAAGAAGTGAAAGCAGAGATCGTTTGTTACAAAAATGCAATTCGCATTATACGAGAAAAAGGAAAACCCTTAATGGTGTACGGAGAAAAGGGCAACACGAAGCTACATCTTATTAGTAATTTGAAGGCACAAAAACTAATAAGAAAAGGTTGCTATGCTGTTCTAGCACACGTCGAGAAAGTACAAACTGAAGAAAAGAGCATCAATGATGTTCCCATTGCAAAAGAATTTCCCGATGTATTTCCGAAAGAATTACCGGGATTACCCCCACATCGATCTGTTGAATTTCAAATAGATCTTGTACCAGGAGCTGCACCAATAGCTCGTGCTCCTTACAGACTCGCACCCAGTGAGATGAAAGAACTGCAAAGCCAATTACAAGAACTTTTAGAGCGTGGTTTCATTCGACCAAGCACATCACCGTGGGGAGCTCCTGTTTTTTTGTCAAGAAGAAAGATGGTACATTCAGGTTGTGTATCGACTACCGAGAGTTAAACAAACTTACCATCAAGAACCGCTACCCACTACCGAGAATCGACGACTTATTTGATCAACTACAAGGCTCGTCTGTTTATTCAAAGATTGACTTACGTTCCGGGTATCATCAAATGCGGGTGAAAGAAGATGATATTCCAAAGACTGCTTTCAGAACACGTTACGGTCATTACGAGTTTATGGTCATGCCGTTTGGTTTAACTAATGCACCAGCCGTGTTCATGGACCTTATGAACCGAGTGTGTGGACCATACCTTGACAAGTTTGTCATTGTTTTCATTGATGACATACTTATTTACTCAAAGAATGACCAAGAACACGGTGAACATTTGAGAAAGGTGTTAGAAGTATTGAGGAAGGAAGAATTGTACGCTAAGTTTTCAAAGTGTGCATTTTGGTTGGAAGAAGTTCAATTCCTCGGTCACATAGTGAACAAAGAAGGTATTAAGGTGGATCCGGCAAAGATAGAAACTGTTGAAAAGTGGGAAACTCCGAAACACATACGCCAGTTTTTAGGACTATCTGGTTACTACAGAAGGTTCATCCAAGACTTTTCCAAAATAGCAAAACCCTTGACTGCATTAACGCATAAAGGGAAGAAATTTGAATGGAATGATGAACAAGAGAAAGCGTTTCAATTATTGAAGAAAAAGCTAACTACGACACCTATATTGTCATTGCCTGAAGGGAATGATGATTTTGTGATTTATTGTGACGCATCAAAGCAAGATCTCGGTTGTGTATTAATGCAACGAACGAAGGTGATTGCTTATGCGTCTAGACAATTGAAGATTCACGAACAAAACTATACGACGCATGATTTGGAATTAGGCGCGGTTGTTTTTGCATTAAAGACTTGGAGGCACTACTTATATGGGGTTAAAAGTATTATATATACCGACCACAAAAGTCTTCAACACATATTTAATCAGAAACAACTGAATATGAGGCAGCGTAGGTGGATTGAATTATTGAATGATTACGACTTTGAGATTCGTTACCACCCGGGGAAGGCAAATGTGGTAGCCGATGCCTTGAGCAGGAAGGACAGAGAACCCATTCGAGTAAAATCTATGAATATAATGATTCATAATAACCTTACTACTCAAATAAAGGAGGCGCAACAAGGAGTTTTAAAAGAGGGAAATTTAAAGGATGAAATATCCAAAGGATCGGAGAAGCATCTTAATATTCGGGAAGACGGAACCCGGTTAGCACGACTGTATTTGAAGGAAGTCATCTCCAGACATGGAATACCAATCTCTATTATCTCTGATAGGGATGGCAGATTTATTTCAAGATTCTGGCAGACATTACAGCAAGCATTAGGAACTCGTCTAGACATGAGTACTGCCTATCATCCACAAACTGATGGGCAGAGCGAAAGGACGATACAAACGCTTGAAGACATGCTACGAGCCTGTGTTATTGATTTCGGAAACAGTTGGGATCGACATCTACCGTTAGCAGAATTTTCCTACAACAACAGCTACCATTCAAGCATTGAGATGGCGCCGTTTGAAGCACTTTATGGTAGAAAGTGCAGGTCTCCGATTTGTTGGAGTGAAGTGGGGGATAGGCAGATTACGGGTCCGGAGATAATACAAGAAACTACCGAGAAGATCATCCAAATTCAACAACGGTTGAAAACCGCCCAAAGTCGACAAAAGAGCTACGCTGACATTAAAAGAAAAGATATAGAATTTGAAATTGGAGAGATGGTCATGCTTAAAGTTGCACCTTGGAAAGGCGTTGTTCGATTTGGTAAACGAGGGAAATTAAATCCAAGGTATATTGGACCATTCAAGATTATTGATCGTGTCGGACCAGTAGCTTACCGACTTGAGTTACCTCAACAACTCGCGGCTGTACATAACACTTTCCACGTCTCGAATTTGAAGAAATGTTTTGCTAAAGAAGATCTCACTATTCCGTTAGATGAAATCCAAATCAACGAAAAACTTCAATTCATTGAAGAACCCGTCGAAATAATGGATCGTGAGGTTAAAAGACTTAAGCAAAACAAGATACCAATTGTTAAGGTTCGATGGAATGCTCGTAGAGGACCCGAGTTCACCTGGGAGCGTGAAGATCAGATGAATAAGAAATACCCGCATCTATTTCCAGAAGATTCGTCAACACCTTCAACAGCTTAAAATTTCGGGACGAAATTTATTTAACGGGTAGGTACTGTAGTGACCCGGACTTTTCCATATTTATATATATTAATTGAGATTGATATTTACATGATTAAATGTTTCCAACATGTTAAGCAATCAAACTTGTTAAGACTTGATTAATTGAAATATGTTTCATATAGACAATTGACCACCCAAGTTGACCGGTGATTCACGAACGTTAAAACTTGTAAAAACTATATGATGACATATATATGGATATATATATAGTTAACATGATACTATGATAAGTAAACATATCATTAAGTATATTAACAATGAACTACATATGTAAAAATAAGACTACTAACTTAATGATTTTTAAACGAGACATATATGTAACGATTATCGTTGTAAAGACATTTAATGTATATATATCATATTAAGAGATATTCATACATGATAATATCATGATAATATAATAATTTAAAATCTCATTTGATATTATAAACATTGGGTTAACAACATTTAACAAGATCGTTAACCTAAAGGTTTCAAAACAACACTTACATGTAACGACTAACGATGACTTAACGACTCAGTTAAAATGTATATACATGTAGTGTTTTAATATGTATTTATACACTTTTGAAAGACTTCAATACACTTATCAAAATACTTCTACTTAACAAAAATGCTTACAATTACATCCTCGTTCAGTTTCATCAACAATTCTACTCGTATGCACCCGTATTCGTACTCGTACAATACACAGCTTTTAGATGTATGTACTATTGGTATATACACTCCAATGATCAGCTCTTAGCAGCCCATGTGAGTCACCTAACATATGTGGGAACCATTATTTGGCAACTAGCATGAAATATCTCATAAAATTACAAAAATATGAGTAATCATTCATGACTTATTTACATGAAAACAAAATTACATATCCTTTATATCTAATCCATACACCAACGACCAAAAACACCTACAAACACTTTCATTCTTCAATTTTCTTCATCTAATTGATCTCTCTCAAGTTCTATCTTCAAGTTCTAAGTGTTCTTCATATATTCTACAAGTTCTAGTTACATAAAATCAAGAATACTTTCAACTTTGCTAGCTCACTTCCAATCTTATAAGGTGATCATCCAACCTCAAGAAATCTTTGTTTCTTACAGTAGGTTATCATTCTAATACAAGGTAATAATCATATTCAAACTTTGGTTCAATTTCTATAACTATAACAATCTTATTTCAAGTGATGATCTTACTTGAACTTGTTTTCGTGTCATGATTCTGCTTCAAGAACTTCGAGCCATCCAAGGATCCGTTGAAGCTAGATCCATTTTTCACTTTTCCAGTAGGTTTATCCAAGGAACTTAAGGTAGTAATGATGTTCATAACATCATTCAATTCATACATATAAAGCTATCTTATTCGAAGGTTTAAACTTGTAATCACTAGAACATAGTTTAGTTAATTCTAAACTTGTTCGCAAACAAAAGTTAATCCTTCTAACTTGACTTTTAAAATCAACTAAACACATGTTCTATATCTATATGATATGCTAACTTAATGATTTAAAACCTGGAGACACGAAAAACACCGTAAAATCGGATTTACGCCGTCGTAGTAACACCGCGGGCTGTTTTGGGTTAGTTAATTAAAAACTATGATAAACTTTGATTTAAAAGTTGTTATTCTGAAAAAATGATTTTTATTATGAACATGAAACTATATCCAAAAATTATGGTTAAACTCAAAGTGGAAGTATGTTTTCTAAAATGGTCATCTAGACGTCGTTCTTTCGACTGAAATGACTACCTTTACAAAAACGACTTGTAACTTATTTTTCCGACTATAAACCTATACTTTTTCTGTTTAGATTCATAAAATAGAGTTCAATATGAAACCATAGCAATTTGATTCACTCAAAACGGATTTAAAATGAAGAAGTTATGGGTAAAACAAGATTGGATAATTTTTCTCATTTTAGCTACGTGAAAATTTGTAACAAATCTATTCCAACCATAACTTAATCAACTTGTATTGTATATTATGTAATCTTGAGATACCATAGACACGTATACAATGTTTCTACCTATCATGTCGACACATCTATATATATTTCGGAACAACCATAGACACTCTATATGTGAATGTTGGAGTTAGCTATACAGGGTTGAGGTTGATTCCAAAATATATATAGTTTGAGTTGTGATCAATACTGAGATACGTATACACTGGGTCGTGGATTGATTCAAGATAATATTTATCGATTTATTTCTGTACATCTAACTGTGGACAACTAGTTGTAGGTTACTAACGAGGACAGCTGACTTAATAAACTTAAAACATCAAAATATATTAAAAGTGTTGTAAATATATTTTGAACATACTTTGATATATGTATATATTGTTATAGGTTCGTGAATCAACCAGTGGCCAAGTCTTACTTCCCGATGAAGTAAAAATCTGTGAAAGTGAGTTATAGTCCCACTTTTAAAATCTAATATTTTTGGGATGAGAATACATGCAGGTTTTATAAATGATTTACAAAATAGACACAAGTACGTGAAACTACATTCTATGGTTGAATTATCGAAATCGAATATGCCCCTTTTTATTAAGTCTGGTAATCTAAGAATTAGGGAACAGACACCCTAATTGACGCGAATCCTAAAGATAGATCTATCGGGCCCAACAAGCTCCATCCAAAGTACCGGATGCTTTAGTACTTCGAAATTTATATCATATCTGAAGGGTGTCCCGGAATGATGGGGATATTCTTATATATGCATCTTGTTAATGTCGGTTACCAGGTGTTCACCATATGAATGATTTTTATCTCTATGTATGGGATGTGTATTGAAATATGAAATCTTGTGGTCTATTATTATTATGATTTGATATATATAGGTTAAACCTATAACTCACCAACATTTTTGTTGACGTTTTAAGCATGTTTATTCTCAGGTGATTATTAAGAGCTTCCGCTGTCGCATACTTAAATAAAGACGAGATTTGGAGTCCATGCTTGTATGATATTGTGTAAAAACTGCATTCAAGAAACTTATTTTGTTGTAACATAATTGTATTGTAAACCATTATGTAATGGTCGTGTGTAAACAGGATATTTTAGATTATCATTATTTGATAATCTACGTAAAGCTTTTTAAACCTTTATTGATGAAATAAAGGTTATGGTTTGTTTTAAAATGAATGCAGTCCTTGAAAAACGTCTCATATAGAGGTCAAAACCTCGCAACGAAATCAATTAATATGGAACGTTTTTAATCAATAAGAACGGGACATTTCATTTTGCAACTTGGAGTTGTACTTGTAAAATCTCGTGATCAAGGAAACTAAACTATTTTTCTGATAATTGTTTTTCAGATACTGTTTTACAACTTTAAACCTGTAGTTTTATCAACATTATTTGTTGACCTGTTTTTGCGTGTTTTTATTCTCAGGTCCTTAAGAGGTAGACTTCCGCTGTGTTTGCTGCATGTCTGGCCTTGGAGTCAGCATTCGATTTAAAGAACATTATTTACTTTCACATTTAAAACTTTTATAACTGTTTAAATACTGTTGGCTTGTGGTTACGATCACAACAATGTTTCTATTTTGGGATTATCGACTTATGTTTTTGAATGTCAACTTTTAATAAAATTAAATGCGATCGCTTTAAACGTCTCATATAGAGGGCGTAACTGTTAACTGTGGGACCTGGATTAACACGCCGTCAGATGGAAATTTGGCGGGGTGTTATACAAAGTATTCTCAATTAGATTCAAACAAATCCAATTGACTTGTAACAAGCACCAATGAAGCAAGATACTTCCATCAAAGATGAAGATAAAGGGTTTAAAGATTTAGGTAATGAAGTTTGGACGCTAGTGGTTTGTCAAGGGACAAAAATCTGCATTTATCTCTTTTTGGAATCAATGACAAAAGTCTCAAGAGAAGATGCTTTCCTTATTTGCAATCTCATGTCCACTTCAATGAATGCATCCAAAGTATAAGATGAAGGTCAAGGACTTCCAGGTGTACTAAGCATATTTTGAAGGCTCTATATTGGGTAAAGAAGCCAAAAATTCAAAGAAAAAGGAGCTCCAACGGATATATTGTAAAGTTGTCCAAAGGCTGCGCGATATAGGTCACGATCGACCGCGCTCCAGACCGCAGTTGTGTCAGTCAAGTTTTTCTTGGACTATAAATACACTCCCTAGCCAAACTTAAAGACCACCTCTTTTCAACATTCTTTCAAAGTCATATCAACTAATATCCCAAGCCTGAAGCACACATCAATGGAGATATTATAAGAGAGAAAGAGAGTTTCTACTTACACTAAGTAGAATTGAAATGTAAATTTTATGCTTATCATTTGTATCTTTAAGTTTACTTTGTAAGAGACTTCCTTAGGGTGTCAAGGTAGTTAAATAGTTCTTGTAATAGGAAACACCATCTTGCTTCATGATTCAACTTCCTTAAAGGTATGTAGGAAGTTGATCAATTCCATTGGGAATTAAGTTGGTGTGACCTACTGAAGAACTATGAGTGATTGTAAACTCAGCTATAAGTTTACTTGTGAGCTATCTTCTTAAAGGGATCTAGAAGGTAGTTTTGATTTCACTATGATAGAGTATTAGGATCTTGTGGTAAGAGCATTTGGTGATTTTGAATTCTTCAAAGAGACGTAAGGGTTCATAAGTTGCGGCTTATTAAGGAGCTAGTGTTGTATCCGGACACTCCACCGGGTTTGAGGTATCATAGTGAAGAAAAGTCTCAATTCGTAGAATTGAGGAGTGGATTAAGGAGGATTAGTTAACATCCTCCAGAACCACTATAAATCCTCGTGTTTGTGCACTTACATTCTTTACATACTTGCATTAACAAACATAAACGCTTCCACACTTAAAACTTACGTTTTGATTGTTAAAGATTTCGAAAAAGTTTTAAGAAAAAACTAAGTAACTATTCACCCCCACCCCCTCCTCTAGTTACTTACACTAATGATTAGTTTAGTCCACAGCCAAACAGTGAGTTTTCTATTGATATTTTGGTAGGTGCTACAGATACAATGAGAATATGGTTACAATATATAGGGCAAAAAACGAATCCTATCCAAGACCAAAAACTTGTCGAACACGGACAGGCTTGCGCTTCGCTAGACCCCCTTGCGTTCCGCCAGCTTCTCAAAACTCGAAACCATTCTTCAAACACGACAATACCACCAGGGATTAATCTTTCGAAAAAATCATCAGGTTCGCATTTCGCGAGCTTATCCTCGCGATCCGCTAGCAGTGGCAGAGCTGGAACAATTGTTTTGAAGGGGTGGCACATGACATATTATATCGAGATAACAAATGATTTTAGTGAAAAATATAAATATCGAGTATGTTGGTAATATCCTCAAGAGAAAAGGGGCTCTCCTGGGCCCGTGGCTCTTAATTTCAAGTAACAATCAAAATGAAATTTGTAGTTTTATGAGTTACGAGCGTTTGATCTTTTAAATCAACTAAATCTGACACCGTTTGAAAAAGATATAACTAAAACTGTGGCAACTCGCAAATTTTGCAAGCCTTCACTATTTTGGTCATATCTCCTTCAGACGAACTCCATTTTAGTTGATTCAAAAGCCCAAACGTCCGTAACTCAAGGGGATACAAATCCCCACTTGCTACTCAAACTTTTGGAGGAACGAGGGCCCCCTCATGCCTTAAGAAAGCTCAGCCTTTGTCCGCGAGGTCTTCAGCATCTGTTTTTGTTTTCTTTCGTTTAACATCTTCAACCCAACATTCAGCAGCCTCATTGGACTTATTTCCTTTGATAATTAACAAGGAGCACATGTTTACTTATTAAGCGTCTTCTTTTTCGATTTATGCATAATTTACTTTTGATACACTATTTTTTTTTTACTTTTCATATATTTTTTTTTCAATTTGGATTTAAACCATCACAAGATATCTAGTGATTGATGTTGTAAGAAATATCAAATTCAAACCTCTATACTACACTTGCATACATGATACTCCATGTTTTACTTTTTCAGATTATTTGAACTTGAACCATTACAAAATGGTCTAGTAATTGACGTTCTGATAACCTTGTAAGAGGTCTAAAGTTCATACCTCTCGAAACGTGAGTACCAAACATGTGAGCAAATACGGTACTTTTTCAATATTTTATAATATTTTATAAACATCGTAATAGAAAGATAAATGCTATTAGCCCAATGGCATAGGATAAATTGCACTAAATGATTTAATATTTCCGTTTCACGTTGTGCAGAATGGAGATATTATATCACTTAATGCAATTTATCCTATGCCATTGAGCAGTGTTGTAAAAAATTCGATTACTCGTCGATTAATCTTCGATCACTCAATTTTAAGAGCATCCGTTCCTATTTTTCAAAATTCGTTTAATGAATCGGTCAACGTTGATCGATAGGTCAAAATCGAATTTGGTAATCATAGTCGGTCAAAGTCAAAATCGGTCAACATTTTAATGAATTTAAACTAGAACTTTGAAGTTTTTAAACAAAATGAACAATTTTAGACAATTACGTTAAAGTTTATGCTTATATTTATGGTTTTCTTCTATATTTACACAATAATTTTTCAAATTTAATATTTAAATGTATAAAGCACAATTCGGTTAATCCCGATTAATCCCCGAATTGCAGATTACTACTTCCAAAGTAGAGTCCTGACCGATTAATCCCCGAATAGCGAATTTTGCAACCTTGACATGGAGGTTCACTTGTGATGACTCCAAACTGCTCGTAAAGTGGGTAGTCGCTTTGAAATTAGTCGGCTCTCAAACTAAGTCGGAAATCGGGTATACCAAAAATCTATAGTTTCTATTAAACTTCTATAATTATGATGTCATTATTAGGCTAATTACTTTGTTAAGAAAAAATCAAAATGAAAAAGAAAAAAATCTAAGCCCTTAAGGTGATGTCATTAATCTAACTAATGACTAATTAAATTAAATCTACTTATTTATTTATTTCATGTTTTTTGGGAAAAAAAATTCACTCTCATTAATTATTAATTATTATTATATTATTATTCAAAATTGAAATATGAGTTCTTTTTACGAGATTAATTACGTTATATATGTATGCGAAATACACGTTTCAATAAAGGATTCTATTGTAGACTTTTATGACAAGGAAAATAGTAATTGTGATGAAATTTGGAAGATGATAGTGAGCGAATAAATGTAGTTCATTTATTCCGACCAAGTTAAGTACATCAATGTGTTTGTAAAAACAACGAGAAGTTTCTTAGTCGGAATCCATCGGAGCATTAAACTAAATAACTTTAGCTTTTAAATTCACTTCATACTTAAAATATATCATTAAACAGTTTTATTTAAACAAACCCGCGATTTCACGGGTAATTTTACTAGTGAATCCTATATCATTAAGTCATATAATAACATTTTCCAAATAAAAATAATTCGATTTGTACCACTATTGGTTACGGTAGATGTCCAACCAGTAATTGCCTTCATAGATCAATATATTTAAGTTTAATAAAAACAATTCAAGTTTAATCATTCACTTGTAACACGTTTGGATCTTAAAACATCAAGTAGATGTTAGATGTATTACGGAGTACCCTTTTTCCCCTATTAAGATTAAGATCACCCATTAAACCACGAATAATTGGTAACGTCTACTTAAAGTGAAAGGATTACATTTTGGGTATTGACGCTGAAATGATCATGACTGGATAATGGGAAAGTTGTAATAGAAAATGTGTTAGAAGAGTATGACGCTGACGTGACATTTAATTTTAATTTTCTGTTTTATTTATTTAATTAAATAAATTAAGATAAAACATTACATAATTAAAAATAAATAAATAACATTACATACTTTATATTTCATAAATAATAAAAAGTTCAATAAATTAAAAAGACTAAAAATTAAACTGAGCAACATGACAATTTTTCCATACCCAACGCATACAGTCAATACTGCCCAACATTCTTTTAAAATCATGTTTCTCCTCGTGCGTCGAATACAACCGATCAATGTCAGTTGCCGTCGGTTTTCTCAAATATTCTCGACTATATAAGTCGATTATACACTTACAATAATCATTTAAGCGAACATATTCAGTTCTCTCCCATTTTTAAATATTCATCAAATATATCCGTTGTTGTTTCATACGCCAACTGTCGCAACGCGGAAGTTATCTTTTGAAATGTTGTAAACCAAAGACGGCCTACTGTACCCGGAGATTGTTAAAAAAACAGCAAAATGTTTTGGAGTAGAATCACTACATATACGTGTGTGTGTGTGTGTGTGTCACTCCGAGGGGGGGGGGGGGTGTTGGGGGTTGTTCATGTGTTCAAATCACCAACGCGGTTAATGTGTACAAATTACAAAGACTATTTGGATAAATAAATCTTTTTTGACTATCCTAAAAATATGGTACAAATCAGAGGGACTAAACAGTTAACCTAAAACATTCCAGGTACGCTTTGCGCGATGGATGAGAGGAGTTTCTTTCTAATGGTGCGTGAGTGGCAAATGAGAGAATTCGATGCCGATATTTCCGTTCTAAAAAAATACATAGTAAACAATAAACATAGCACATAAGGTTAAGGTTATACTCCGTATTAGGCATGTAATAATTAGACTCAAGGCCCAAAAGTCAAGACGGATTAACCCAGCAAGGTAATGAAACATTAGCCCCATAATATGTTCATATTGTCCGTTATTTTTAAAGACAGTTTTCAAGTAACACAAGCAAACTCCAAGTTTCATTTACCAAAAGAAAATTAATGTATAACCTTGAGCTATAATGGTTTGTATTTGTGAAAATCATCACACATCACACATATGTACCAACTTAACCGAGTTATTACTAGATTATTTTCCAACCTCAAACAACCGACTTTTTGTCACACCAAAAAGTGTCAGCGAATAAATTTTGAAACTGAAACATCTTATTAGAACATCAAAATTACGTCAACGTGATTATAACCTTCCTGGTACTCTTTCAATTTCAAATAAAGTGTAGAAAGAAAATCTTGTAAAGCAGTCTTAGATGTTAAAAGCAAATAAAACCATAAAGTAAAAATGTAAAATTGAATAAATCTATCTATTTTACAGTAAAATCCAATCACAACGACATACATTAGACAGTCACGATCTACGTGATAAGTCTACTGAAATACAAAGACGATGACAAATTAATAACAAAAAGAAAAGAAGAAAAAAAAAAGTCCATAAATTATTAACTGATGCGTCAATTTGGGAATCGTAATACACACGTAGGGCTAAACAAGTGTTCATGTGGTAGCAGCTGATTCGAGCCAACTCACCTACAAAAATAGAATATTAAAAAGAAATAAAGTTAAAGATAAAGATAAAATTAAAATTGTACATTGTTATAGATGCTTTTTGATGCTTTGTGTTGGTTCCATTAGAATTAGAATTATATGCATCGGTACTCGATGAGACCGATATCATAGTTTTAAGTGATGATTGTTAGTATTTTATTATGAATTTTTTTTTCTCATAACTATGCTTAAGAATATAAAACACGAGTAATGTTTTTTTATTTGTGCATAACTAAATAACTAAGGCTACAAACTTACACAAATGTACCGATGTCGCTCACAAACTCATTTCCGTCATACTGTCGTCTACCAACTTTCAAAAAGTGTACCGATGTAAACAAAAACTTTCAAAAAGTGTACCGATGTAAACAAAAATGACTTGCTACCGGCTAAACTGGTTAAGATCAACACGTATCATTCGTGGAATGGATCTCAATTCTTGAAAAGAAAAAAAAAAAAAAAAAAAACAGGTCAAAACTAGTATGTAACAGGTCAAAACTATAAAATGTTGATATTAGCACATTTTTTTAAAGTTTATACGCAAGTAGGACGAAAATGAGTTTGTGGACGATATCGGTACATTTGTGTTGTGTAAGTTTGTAGCCTCTTTAACCCTACCTAAAACTACCTCAAATCACTACATCTCTATTTATAATGTAAGATCACTCTTGCCGTTCCAAAAAAAAAAAAAAAAAATCACTAAAAACTCTGAAAAGTTTCTTAATTAGCCCAAAAGGATAATAATAGAAAAATTAATTTATTATAAATATAATTTAAAATAAATATAAATGAAATAAATATATGTTTTGTGATATTTGTGGTTAGCCTCTAAGTAAAGATCTACTAGGCTCTTCTCGATTTTTATGAAAAAAATAAGAAAAACAAGAATGGATAGTGATATTTTCAATAATGAGTATGATAAATCCACTCACTTTATGTATTGACATATTGTATAGTACAATTTTTCAATGAATAAAGTGAGTAAATTTATCAAATACATTATTGAAAATATCAAACCCAAAAAAATTGAAGATGAATGAAAAGGAAAAAAGTGAACGTTTTCAACTTAAAAGCAAAATGAAATAAAAATTAGAATTTTTTTTTTAAAGACAAGCCTCCCAAAATGTACAGTACGCATGGGTCCTTTTAGAACTTTGCAATCATATTCCTACCAAACCACCCCTTGTAGTTGAATAAAGATTAGAATAAAATCATTATTCTCATTTTTGTTCTTTCTTTCTTATCAAAACTCAAAAACACTAGAAACATTTAGTTTCTTTCAATTTCATTTCCTTTATCTTCGTATTGTATCATCATTTTTTCTTAAACATATATATATATATATATATATATATATATATATATATACATATATATATATGAGCAGGATCAATGGGGAAGTAACCAATCGGGGGAAGTAAAAAAAATAATTTTTTTCGTTTTTTTTGGAATTTTTTTTCCGGCATAAAGATTACACGAAAATATGAACATTTAGAAGAGACACTTGATGAATGTTATTATTTAAGCGGGAAAACGATCGACAAAAATAACATTCAAGATAATATTGTTCGTGAAGAATATGAACGTTTTTTTTATGTTGTGTGAAGTAAAATTTAGCCCGATTTAGAGTTTAGGGTTTAGGGTTTAGTGTTTTGGGTTTATAACCCTAAACTCTAAACCGTTCGTGTTAAAAAACTCAATCTAAATCCTAAATCTAAACCCTAAAAGAGTTTAGGGTTTAGGGTTTAGGGTTTAGTGTTTTGGGTTTATAACCCTAAACCATAAACCTTAAACCCTAAACCGTTCGTGTTAAAAACTCAATCTAAATCCTAAATCTAAACCCTAAATCTAAACCATAAACCCTAAATTTCTAAACCCTAATATCTAAACCCTATAAACCCTAATATCTAAACCCCAATAGCTAAAACCTCAAAATACGATCGAAAAACACGATAATTGTTATATATTACTTTTCGAGCATTTTCCCGCCAAAATAAAAACATTTATCACAAAGTGTCTCTACTAAATATTCATATTTTCATCTCATCTATGATGTTCGTGAACAAAGTTTTTTCAAAAAACGAAAAAAAAAAAGTTTTTGCTTCCCCCGCTTCCCCCCGAATGGTTACTTCCCCGTCTACTTCCCTCTTGATCCTACCAAAATATATATATATATATATATATATATATATATATATATATATATATATATATATATATATATATATATATATATATATTATACTCTCATTGTTCAGTTGCAGAAAAATTGCTTAATTGACAAAATAGTCATTTTACCATTACTTTAAAACCAAGATTTTTTAAAAAAATAGCCTTAAGGGCCGACTTAAAAAACTAAAATCAAGCTTTAATATATTATACATCGAGATGGTTACTATTAGTGGGTGGTTGATTATGCTCAAAATACAAAAATTTTATGCACGTCTAAACTTCTTAAAGATAGTCCTAAGCCTATCACTATGTTCCAAGTTTAAATATAAAGGAAAGTAAAAGAAGCGAAGATGATTAAAAGGGAAAGAAATGAAATTATTTCAATTTTGAAGGAAAGCTTGAAAGAAAAATTAATTAAATTTTCTCTGCACTTTCTTTTCTCTGTAAAATATCTCCAAACACCATTCTTTTTAGTTTCTTTCCATTTACTTTCTTTTTCTTTCTAAATTAAAACTCTGGATCATGGTAAAATGTGGATTATCAAATTTCCATTTTAACTACGTAGTATTTAATTTTAAATTATAATATTTTAAAATGTGGATACAATTTCTCGATTGGTGGAATCAAAACAACATAAGTATCTCTAACATCAATGATGCCATCATCTCGGATCAAGGCATATCACATAATTCCATTGGTTCTTCAATATGGCAAGCTGCTAAATGGATTGCGTGCTACATTATTTGGAAACATAGGAACTTAAAGATTTTTTCCGGAAAAATATGGAACCCCGCTGTGATAATCTCCGAGATCCAATCTCAAAGCTTTAGCTGGATCTCAAATCGTTCACGGAAGAAAACACCTATCGATTGGCATCAATGGCTACTCAACCCGTCATTTTACGTGTCACCTCCTTCAAACCGCATAGGCGTCGGTCGTAACCGCATAGGCGTCGGTTAACATAACTTAATTCAAATCGGGATGGTTTCGTTATTCTATATAGCCTATGTGGGTTAGATTAAATGGGTTGGTTGTGTGTCAACTTTGTAGTCGCTTGATCGGCACGGTTGTCCCCTCCTTCCCCGCTTGTTGTTCTTTTACGCAAGTTCGTCCCTCGTAGTGTTATCTAGTCTACGTCTCCCCCGATCATAAGTTCAGATAATTATTCCATATTTTCTCAGCTGATCCGTTTCGTTTATAGCATTGTATAAAAGCATATAGGGACTTGTATTGTAATATTCCATATAATAATAATAATATTTTTGCTTTTCAAAAAAAAAAAAAATAACTGTCTTGCTAGAAATTTGTATAGAAATAAAACTGATAGAAGTTGGTTACAAGTGATTATTCACCCTAAAAAAAGAAAAGAAAAAAATCCAAGCAGATTATTGGTGTGGTTTAAGGAAATAATAATCAGCAAAAACTTACCATGATAATATTACTTGGTAATGACATAAATTGCATAAATAATCCCAGGAAGCCATCCAAGCAAAGTCAGCAAAACACATATCCAAAATTCAGCCTGCAAATCAACGCACCATACACAAATATTAATTATTATTTCTTAACTTCTAAAAAATAACTGAAAATTTAAAAGTAATAGAGACTTACATGACAGCCAAACTTGAGGAAAACACCAAGGGGTGGAAGGATGATTGCAAGAATGATATCTATGAAAGTTGCTGTCGACATTTTGCAAATTTTCTGATTTTCTTAAAAGTTTCTATGATTTATGATTTTTGTGATATTTTGTAACTTATGTGTTGCCTATTGTACCTATTTTATAGCCATGAGGTACACCGGGACACGTGGCTTGTTATGGATTATCTATTTTCATTTTATTTAATTTAATTCTTACCTGTCACCACTTAAAATGTTTTTATAAAGTCTTTTGTTTGCTTGTTAAGATAAAAATGTCGACAAGTTTTTCTTAAAAGCTAAAATTCTATTTTAAAATAAACTACTCCGTAATTGATTAATGTGATTTGGTCGGCGTACTTGTTTCGATAAACTGGTCGACAAGTTTTTTATCCTACTTTATCTACCTCTACATAGTTTTGTACTCTTGTTTGATTAAGTTGCTTAAAATTTTTGTATTGTTTTTTATTGTTTATGTTTGACGTCCTTTATGTCGGTAAGACGGTAACTTGAACTATAAATTCAAGCCACAAGATAAAGTTTATACGTAGTATTATGTAAAGAGTTTGGCAAGCAAGACTTGAATATGTAAAATAACATATGTAAGAATAAAACGAAAATTACATATATAGTAATGTAATATAAGTAATTTTGTAATTTCTTATTCAACCACAACTCATAAACTTATGTTGGTCCGATTAAGGATCATTAACAATCATATATGAGCAAGATCAAAGACATAAAAGATAAACACGATGAATCAAACATAAATTAATATTATTAATATATATAAACGTTGAACTTACGATTAATTGATTTAAACAGATAAACGTCGATTGGTTATGGGAGATCGAGCATGATCTTCCCTTAACAATGGATTGCCAAAACACGGCTCACCAATTAGGGTTTGGCTCTTATCTCTTAACCCTAATGAACACATAAACTGGTATTTATAGGCAAACTAGACATTAACCCTAATGAGTTTAACTCAATGAGTCAATGGGCCTCTTAAACATTATGGACCAATAGTTACGTACATATGCTCCTGTAACTGGCCAGTTTCATGCGTATACATCAACTAGGTGTACAATAAAATAATAAACGTTATTTTTCTAGCGACAACCATACAAAATATGCGTTAACAACTTATTTTTAAAAGCTACTTCTAGTAACATATTTTTTTAAAGCTTATCTTTTTTAATAAGCTCTTCAAACTTCGTCTACAAACAATTCTTGCTTGAAGCTTATTCTTTCAAAAAAAAAAAAAAAAACAAATAATGCTTGAAGTTTGTGTTGAGATATGAAAACTTTAATCAAGGAAAGGAAATCAAGATTACTGTAGAGATAAGTTTTTCTTGGAATTTAAGTTTAACTTGTAGAGCAAGTTTCTAATTTTAGGAAAGTTGTTTACTTCAAGGCAAAGTTAACTTGTTCAACAAGTGCTAATTGATTTTTAGAATGTTTTTGGCTTGAAGGCCAAGTTAACTTGTATAACAAAGAACTAGGTTTAATGTTTCACTATATGTAGACCCCTAGCCTCATTGGTGAGGTCGAATTTTGAGCCGGACCTAAAGAGGGTGTTTAACCAGCCTAAATTTTGCATCTTGGAGAAAATCAGTCGGGATCCAAGGATTTGGATGCCGAATCCGATACCGGGAGCGACCCAAGATTTGGGTGCCGGATCCGGTACCGTGGGTGCCGGACCCAAGATTTGGGTGCCCGAACCGATATCTGAATGTCTAGGACTGGAAAGACTCCTTTTAAGTTATATAATTGTCCAGGGTGCCCAATACTTGGTCCGACCTGTCCTAAGCTGGTTTGCCAGGTCCTAACTTGCATTGTACGGACCGGGTACCCTTCGCCGGACTGGAGTTTAGTGCGGGGGCCTGTGATGACCCGGAAATTTCTGACCAAATTTAAACTTAATCTTTGTATGATTAACATTTCCGACACGATAAGCAAAGTCTGTAAACTGAATCTCAAAATTTTTGAACTACTTTCATATATTCAAATACCTTTCGGTTGTTCTTGACAATTCGCGAACAATTATATGTATATGATACATATATATATACTATAACTTGAAAACGTAACAATGTATTAATTGTTTAATACCGTACATTAAACTTATTGGTTTAAATATTTATTTAAATATATATGATAAGTTAGAATATTAATTGTATGAATAACTTGCGACGTATATTTTAAAACGTGTTTAAAAATATTGAGAATAGATATTAACTTGGTTATGAAACGTTTGATAAATACTATTATATTAATAAATAACGAGATAATGATTTATAGAAGTAAATGACCAAAACACTCGAAAGATTAAGATATACTTTGAGTGATATAGTTTATGGATAATTTAAGGCTATATTTTGACAAAGGTACGTGTCACGAAACGTAAAATGCAAGTTTTCTAAGTGTACAAAAATGCATTTGAGAAACCGAAACCGGGACATAAGTTGAGTAACAACGTACGAGTCATCGGAACGAAAATTACAGGTCAACTATGCACATGAATTTAATATAATATATAATTAATTATATAAATTAAATATATTATATATATTTAAATAATATGTCGACAAACAAGAAAACAAAAGTATGTGAGCTGGATCAGAGGGCCATGCGATCGCATGGCCTTGAAGCACAAATCCCATGCGATCGCATGGGGTGCTTTTTCAGAAAAAGTTCTATAAATTGCACGATTCTGGTTCAGTTTTCTCACACTTTATATTACTCCGTATTACTTATGTTATTTATTTAATTTATTATTTATAATTATTATAATTATTATTATAATAATAATAATAATAATTATTATTATTATTAATATTAAGATTATTATTATTAATCTTATTATTAATAGTATTAGTATTATTATTTTTACGATACAAAAATAATAATATATATATAATATCACGACGGAGGGATGTCCAAATGATTTCGAAACGGGTTTTCGAGCAAGCTAGAGCTAAGGAAATTATGGGTTATTGTCAAAGAGGTTATGGGTAATATTCGGGGGTATATTTGTGAATCAAACCTAGTGTTTATCATCTCTGTTGCGTCTACGTAATTTCCTACAATATTAAATCTCAATATTGGTACGTAAGCACTCATATTTTATCTTTTATATATTAATTGTGTATCCATATCTAGTGCTCGAGTATATATATTTATACATGCTTGTATGCTAAATTTCGTCGCTAAATAGTTTATAATGATTCACGAATTAAATACATATATTACTGGTAAAAGGTATATGATATACATGTTTTTGGAAAGCTGGCGAAAAATCAATAACTTTTCATTTAGATATCGAATAGTTTCGATGAACGGATTAAAAGATACGATCAACTGAATTATGATTGACGTTAAATGGAATTGCTTTTGAATCTGCAATTAATATTTAAAACAACTTGTTTGCAAGATTGATAAATTGGATTTTTGAATATTACCAACCGAGTAAATGAATCCTTATATAAGGTATGTCTCGTTTTGTTAAACTATTGTCAAAATTGAATTTTTGAAACGACTTTGGATAACTTTTGTATGTCGATCTCGAGCATTAGGATTGTGATACACTATGACCTGACCTAGCTTGATAGACATTTATTGACCAACATATATTCTCTAGGTTGAGATCTACGGTTATCTGGTAATCCGAGTTTCGATCACATTTTGGTGAACAACTTTATATGCTGCTAAGGTGAGTTTCATATGATCCCTTTTACCCATTACATTTTTGGGCTGAGAATACATGCAAATGCTTTATTAACTGATTTACAATATTTATATGCGTGAGTTTCATTTGCTCCCTTTTTAATTGCTTTGGTAATATATATTTTTGGGCTGGGAATACATGCACTTTATTTTAAACGCAATGGATACAAGTACATACTAAATTCTACACCGAGTTTGAACCGAAAATCCCTTAGCTTTGGTAACTAGTAACTGCCGGTTATAAGAACTGGTGGGCGCGAGTAGTTATATATGGATCCATAGGGCTTGACATCCCCGTCTGTTCCAGGTATAGAAACCCTAGCCTGAACTATAAAACAGACGTATGCTATTTGAGTTTAGTACACGTTGGTTTGCGTGTATTGTACATGTTGGTTGCATGTATGTTAAAACAGGGGTACTTATTATAACGTTAAAGTTTAGTTACCAGGGTGCTCAATCTTGTAGAATATTTTGATAAACGTTTCTGGATGAAACAACTGAAATCTTGTGATCCATCTTTATGTACAGATTATGCAAAACATTAAAACTATGAACTCACCAACCTTTGTGTTGACACTTGTTAGCATGTTTATTCTCAGGTTCCCTAGGAGTCTTCCGCTGTTTGACTATATGTTAGACAAGCTATGTGCATGGAGTCTTACATGGCATATTTTTCAAGGAAACGTTGCATTCACCAAATCATCACCATGTATCTTATTTTGACTGCATTGTCAACGGAAGTACTATTGTAAACTATTATTTATGGTGATTGTCTATATGTAGAAATCATCAGATGTCGAAAACCTTTGATTTAAATATTCATTTATGGTGTGCCTTTTTAAAAGAATGCAATGTTTATAAAACGTATCATATAGAGGTCAAATACCTCGCAATGAAATCGATGAATGACGTGTTCGTCCATATGGATTTGGAGTGATCGTCACAGTTGGTATCAGAGCGTTGGTCCTAGCGAACCAGGTCTTGCATGAGTGTGTCTAACTGATAGTTGTTAGGATGCATAAGTAAGTCTGGACTTCGACCGTGTCTGCATGTTAAAAGTTTTGCTTATCAGTTCTTGTCGGAAATTATATGCTTATCATTCTTAAGTCTAGACACATTTTCCTGCATTTATTGCATAAATAGTGTATAGACAAAAATACATATCTTAGCGTATCTGTTACTGTAAACTTTTCCTGACATCTTCCGAAAATTTCTCCGTGATTTATGGAATTTGGTATTATATATACATATGTAAATTATGTATTGAAGAATACCAAACTAAATTCTATAATCTAATTCATATAAAAAAAATCATCTCCATAATTATACAAGATGGATCCCGTATCTAGTTCAAAATCCTTAAACTCCGACAGCTATTCCGATATGGATATTCACCTGAATTCCAAAGACAGTGTAACAGGAATGGATCAACCAATCAGCCATCACCTATTCTGGATGAATTGGAGATGGGTTCGTAGCCTACTTAATTATTGGAGACAAGAAGAAGGCGATCCCTTCCATCCACCACATTGCCCTCTGGGCGAAGAACCTGAAGCACTTACCGGCGAACCTGTTCATAATACTATTTTCTCTCTCATCTCCAGAATATCTCGTCATGATCATATACTCTCTCAAATTCTGGATCTTATTCATCCGCTCGTCCGAACCGCCAATCATCCCGGTGTAGTAGAAGAAGTCAACGAGCTTCGTGCTCGGGTAGTGGCTTTGGAGAATATAGTGCAAGGGTTACAGGCACCAGCAACATCACCGGCATCAACAGTACCACCGACAACAACGCCAATAGTACCATTACCACCACCAACAACATCCACATCGCAAACCTCAACTTCACAATCTGTCCCACGAGCATCAACGTCATACGCACCGTAGTTACCAAGAAATACCAGCAACAATAACCGATGAAGTATTAACTCATTTCTCCTGAAGAAATTTTATGTATATTTAATATATATGAATTTTGAAATCAAAATAAATCTTTTTGTACCAAGTTATTACGTGTGAATCTTAACTGGTAGGTACTACTCGGTTAATTCATATTACTAATATGCTATGATGTACATCCTTCGTTAACGACTTAACCATCGTTAACTACAATCTCTGTTTCCAACTCAATGAATTCCATTTCATAATAAACTAAGTATATTATTCAATTATATGGTTGATTTTATACTTTCATCTTCGATGTATTCGAAACTTTCTAGAAAACATCATTCGTACCTTGTGAAGTTAGCAAGAGTTCCATGAGCACCAACATGATTCACTGAGAAAATATCAATAAAACTGAGTATTGATTACATTAGTGAAATACTCCGTAAAGATTATTAAATCTTTAATATTTTAGAGATTATTCATTTCTAATTCAAGTCAAAAATCAAATGAGCTTAATATGATATTAACTCATCAAATCTGTATTACATCTGAACAAAATATACATACATATATTTTCGTAAAAACGGTAATAAAAATTCTTTTGTACAAAATATTACTTGTGAAATCTTTAACGGGTAGGTAATTCCCGGGAAATATATAAGTTCACAATTAATATGTTATACTGTACATTCTTCAACTTTGATTCAAAAATTATTAACTATGCTCACAGCAATATACAATCGTTTCCATACAAATTCAATTACATATTCTGATATTGACGGATCAGAATCCAAGTCAAGATTTAACGGGTAACATCATTCTTAGATCTCTACATCTTTCAAAGCTATACTTTGACTTCAAAAATGTGAAAGATCCTTTAGCATTGTTATTACTGAAAATAACCTTGCAATTTCTTTTCAAAGTATCCAGTATTATCAACCGTTCAACCAGTCAACGACGACCTTTCAGACTTGTAACTTTGGCATATACATTTTTGTTATCGGGGAATCTTTCATGTTCCACCACATTAGCAGTAAATTTACCAACAACTTCATTGATCTTTGACCTTCCGAAAAATCCTTATACTCATTGAAACCGTATCATGTACTCATCCGCATCTTGTAATGGCAATTGCCATACCAACTATCGGGAATTAGCAATCAGTATTTTGAAATCTTGTAGCACGTCTACGCCAACAGTTATATGTGTACATATAACGTCTACCTCCTGGACTTACATACTTCGAATGTGAAGTTTCCGAAAAACACCCCAAACTACGAAACTAGTTCTCCGAATTTTGGAAAAATGTTGATGAAGCAGCAAAAACTATAAACGACCTTAACAGTCAAAAATTTGATGATAAAGAATAGTATGGTGGTAAAGCTGAGAAAAAGAGAAGGTTTGGAATTAAAAAACGGATTGAGCAGACCATGAAGGAGGCTGTGGACAAATCATAAAGACTAAATCTACCTTCAAAGAATGCAAATGATTCAGAGTCTGCTGAAATCATTAGCGAATACCTTGCTCCTTACTCTAAAACCTTTGCGGACAATATTCTTCATCATCATCTTATCTTAAATATTCTAAGATATCATCGTATCTCCCATTATAAATATCCTCCATATTTCTGAAGATATTTTTCGAAACCATTCTTATCTGAAATCATTACCTCTTCGCGCTATCTGTGTTACATCATAAAAGAAACTATTTTAGTTTTTAAAATCTGAAAAATTCGAAAAATGGATGTTTTGAAGTAATGTTGGGAACTGAAGCATGAGTTAGTATAATATAATGACACTTGATCAACGTGATTATATTACAGTAAGTCATGTTGAGTTTCTAATGGAACGTGACAAAGGTTCACATATCATACCCTCATCATGAACCATGTTACATAACTCTTTTATTCTATTTAACCTCTAAACATATAAAGAAAATATTTTTCTTGATGATTCGGTCTTTTTCGAGGTATTCTGGTAATTTGACAAGTCAGATTGTGCCATTACCGTTTCTTTCTTAGAACATTAATTATGTTCATTCCGAAATTCATACCTACGAATTCTGGACCATTATTCGCTTGACTTAAAGTCGGGAAGAGAGAACGGAAGCATGAAGCTCCGAAATATAACGGAGAATATAAAGCCCTATAACAACCCCGAAATTACAAACCATGTATATCAATGCGTATAGCAATATAAAGACACGGGAGAATGAAAAACACTATAACCCCAAGGTAATGGTAGAAGAAAATAACTTCCTTTGGTGGTAGATGAAAAAGAAGAATGACAGATATGAAAGTTAAAAGTATATCAAGAATCAGAACTGGATGAAGCATTTCACAATCTTTTGAAGTATGAAATGAGGAAGAAGATGTAGGAGTGGTGAAAATAATGAAACGGAAGTAGTTAATTTATAGCGAAATATCAGACATAACAATCGAGGCAGATTACGCATTTAATCAAAGGAAATCATAATTTCCTTAAATTTCGAAGAATCAAATCTTATTATGAAGATTTTCTATTCCTTAAATTTCGGAAACCAATCGTTACTACGTCAAAAGATAAGACGAATCTCTATTTCACTCTATTATGATAACTTCTCTCATACGCTTCGAGTAATTGGATTGTTTTATCCATATTATTCAAACAGTGATAAAACTCTATTTATCGACTCATATACGGCATGAAAATTTTTTTATTGTTAGTCATAACGACCTCACTCAAATTTCGGGACGAAATTTCTTTAACGGGTAGGTACTGTGATGACCCGGAAATTTCTGACCAAATTTAAACTTAATCTTTGTATGATTAACATTTTCGACACGATAAGCAAAGTCTGTAAACTGAATCTCAAAATTTTTGAACTACTTTCATATATTCAAATACCTTTCGGTTGTTCTTGACAATTCACGAACAATTATATGTATATGATACATATATATATACTATAACTTGAAAACGTAACAATGTATTAATTGTTTAATACCGTACATTAAACTTATTGGTTTAAATATTTATTTAAATATATATGATAAGTTAGAATATTAATTGTATGAATAACTTGCGACGTATATTTTAAAACGTGTTTAAAAATATTGAGAATAGATATTAACTTGGTTATGAAACGTTTGATAAATACTATTATATTAATAAATAACGAGACAATGATTTATAGAAGTAAATGACCAAAATACTCGAAAGATTAAGATATACTTTGAGTGATATAGTTTATGGATAATTTAAGGCTATATTTTGACAAAGGTACGTGTCACGAAACGTAAAATGCAAGTTTTCTAAGTGTACGAAAATGCATTTGAGAAACCGAAACCGGAACATAAGTTGAGTAACAACGTACGAGTCATCGGAACGAAAATTACAGGTCAACTATGCACATGAATTTAATATAATATATAATTAATTATATAAATTAAATATATTATATATATTTAAATAATATGTCGACAAACAAGAAAACAAAAGTATGTGAGCTGGATCAGAGGGCCATGCGATCGCATGGCCTTGAAGCACAAATCCCATGCGATCGCATGGGGTGCTTTTTCAGAAAAAGTTCTATAAATTGCACGATTCTGGTTCAGTTTTCTCACACTTTATATTACTCCGTATTACTTATGTTATTTATTTAATTTATTATTTATAATTATTATAATTATTATAATAATAATAATAATAATAATAATTATTATTATTATTAATATTAAGATTATTATTATTAATCTTATTATTAATAGTATTAGTATTATTATTTTTACGATACAAAGATAATAATATATATATATAATATCACGACGGAGGGATGTCCAAATGATTTCGAAACGGGTTCTCGAGCAAGCTAGAGCTAAGGAAATTATGGGTTATTGTCAAAGAGGTTATGGGTAATATTCGGGGGTATATTTGTGAATCAAACCTAGTGTTTATCATCTCTGTTGCGGCTACGTAATTTCCTACAATATTAAATCTCAATATTGGTACGTAAGCACTCATATTTTATCTTTTATATATTAATTGTGTATCCATATCTAGTGCTCGAGTATATATATTTATACATGCTTGTATGCTAAATTTCGTCGCTAAACAGTTTATAATGATTCACGAATTAAATACATATATTACTGGTAAAAGGTATATGATATACATGTTTTTGGAAAGCTGGCGAAAAATCAATAACTTTTCATTTAGATATCGAATAGTTTCGATGAACGGATTAAAAGATACGATCAACTGAATTATGATTGACGTTAAATGGAATTGCTTTTGAATCTGCAATTAATATTTAAAACAACTTGTTTGCAAGATTGATAAATTGGATTTTTGAATATTACCAACCGAGTAAATGAATCCTTATATAAGGTATGTCTCGTTTTGTTAAACTATTGTCAAAATTGAATTTTTGAAACTACTTTGGATAACTTTTGTATGTCGATCTCGAGCATTAGGATTGTGATACACTATGACCTGACCTAGCTTGATAGACATTTATTGACCAACATATATTCTCTAGGTTGAGATCTACGGTTATCTGGTAATCCGAGTTTCGATCACATTTTGGTGAACAACTTTATATGCTGCTAAGGTGAGTTTCATATGATCCCTTTTACCCATTACATTTTTGGGCTGAGAATACATGCAAATGCTTTATTAACTGATTTACAATATTTATATGCGTGAGTTTCATTTGCTCCCTTTTTAATTGCTTTTGTAATATATATTTTTGGGCTGGGAATACATGCACTTTATTTTAAACGCAATGGATACAAGTACATACTAAATTCTACAACGAGTTTGAACCGAAAATTCCTTAGCTTTGGTAACTAGTAACTGCCGGTTATAAGAACTTGTGGGCGCGAGTAGTTATATATGGATCCATAGGGCTTGACATCCCCGTCTGTTCCAGGTATAGAAACCCTAGCCTGAACTATAAAACAGACGTATGCTATTTGAGTTTAGTACACGTTGGTTTGCGTGTATTGTACATAACGTTAAAGTTTAGTTACCAGGGTGCTCAATCTTGTAGAATATTTTGATAAACGTTTCTGGATGAAACAACTAAAATCTTGTGATCCATCTTTATGTACAGATTATGCAAAACATTAAAACTATGAACTCACCAACCTTTGTGTTGACACTTGTTAGCATGTTTATTCTCAGGTTCCCTAGGAGTCTTCCGCTGTTTGATTATATGTTAGACAAGCTATGTGCATGGAGTCTTACATGTCATATTTTTCAAGGAAACGTTGCATTCACCAAATCATCACCATGTATCTTATTTTGACTGCATTGTCAACGGAAGTACTATTGTAAACTATTATTTATGGTGATTGTCTATATGTAGAAATCATCAGATGTCGAAAACCTTTGATTTAAATATTCATTTATGGTGTGCCTTTTCAAAAGAATGCAATGTTTATAAAACGTATCATATAGAGGTCAAATACCTCGCAATGAAATCGATGAATGACGTGTTCGTCCATATGGATTTGGAGCGATCGTCACAGGGCCCTTGCCTATTTTTAGTTTTTTTTTCGAAAACTTGTCTTCATATTTTGCTCTAACTTTTTCGTTTCTTGTCTGCTTTTGACGAATTTTGCACTCACACGTTCATAATTCGATTATCTATAAGATGGTATTGGGTAAAATCTCATTTTTCAATTTCACGGGATTATTAATTTGAGCGTAAGTGAACCGTCTTTATTGGTTAGGCTCTGATTTCTTCGTTATAAGTCCATATTCGTTGATTGGTGTGCCATTGTCTTCGTTTTTTTCAAGTTTTTCAAAATAAACTAATAAAAGGGTATATTATAACTTATATTTTATTTTTCTTGGTTATATGAGAGAGACAACGAGGGTCGAAACATTACTTTTTACGTATTAGCACATAGGTTGAGAAATTGATAGTAAGCTCTCAAATTTTCAAAGCTCCTTGATCAAGACCGTGGGTGATGGTGCTTTAACTTCATTCTGGGAAGAGTCGTGCAGTGGCTGTTTGATACTCCTATTAATGTGAAGTTTCAAAGATTGTTTAACTTGGAGGCGGATAAAGGTGCTATGATTCGGGACAACATTACTTGGAAGGATTCGATGTGTCAAACTACATGGACTATACGTGAAACCTGACTATAAAAGCATGAGATGATCTCACTATTTTACTAACAGCTTACATTCTTATTTCATAAAGGTCACAGGATGTTTGGCATTGACGATTATATGGAAGCGGGAAATTCACCGCAAGGGATGTGTCAAATTTTAAGATGACAAGCTGCTTCTCGACAATAATTCACGGCTCAAAACTCTGAGGAACAATGTTGTGCCTTTAAATGTTAAAGTCTTTATGTGGAGACTATTCGAAAACAGATTCCGGTTCATGTGGAACTTGATAAGAGAGCCTCTCTCTCAGAGAGGTATTGATCTCGACTCTGTTAAGTGTCTGATTTGTGATGACAATGTAAAATCCATGGAACATGATGTTTTTTTGCAAATGTCGAATGGAGTTGTGAGAAAAAATGTATAAATGGTGGGGGTTTGGTGTTATGTAAAGCTTAAACTTAAATGAAGCCTTTCGTGGAAGAGCAATCGACAAATGACTCTGTTAGGATCTAAAATTTGACAAGTGGTCGAGTGGTCTTGTGCTTACTTAATGTGGAGAAATAGGAACTGCAAAGTTTTCTCGGGTTGCTCTCTCTACCAACTTGTTACCCGTCTATTATTTCGTGTATATAGTGTTAGGGTACTCGAGCCATGGTGTTGTTTATCGTCTGATGCTTGATGTACTGTATGTTTGGGTTTGGGCATTTTTGACCCTCCCTTCTATTTAATGAATTCTTTTCTTGAAAAAAAAAGACTTCCTCTCTATGTAGAAATCAAAATCAATGTATCAATCCGTAACACTTTTTTTGTTATATAATATGGTTAAGTTAGATAATTGTTGAAGATAAAGATTTTTTCAAAATTTATAGATGAGTATAGATGAGTGTTTAATTTAACCGTTCATAATTAATTTAAAATTAAAATTTTTAACTTTAAAACTAGTTATCAAATTTTATCCCACCTTTTAATTGTATTTTAAATTAATTTTACTCCAACTTTAAATTCATAAAAAGTAGCTAATATCCGATTAGATCAATCACATTAAACCAAACTACCATAAAAAGATGATAATCAACACAACAATCTACAAGTCTATTAAGGAAACAATAACAAAAATTAAGTAAAGAAAAAAAAAATTAAAGAAAAAATAACATATTCACTAAAAGATCAATTCAACATTTTAATAAACGTAAATAAAAACCCACAACCAACACAATTACGATGTTTCATCTGATACGAGTCCACGTACCAACCTAACACAAAGAAAAAGCGAGCGTCATTAGTAAAACAGTTGAATCACCGTTTAATGTTAATTAAAGTACAATTAATTACTCTATTTATTTAACCACATACAGGTAACCACTTGTTTATATCCAATTAAAATTCACATGCAAGCATTTTACTCTATTTTTTTTAAACTACGATTTTTTACATCAATAGATCATTTTACATCAACGACTCTTATTATTACACGTAACACACACCTAACACACCTTCAACATTTTACTCTATTTTATTTGGTTTATTGAAAAACTAATTTTGCTAAAAATAGTAAAGTGAAAGCCCCTTTAACGTCATGTATGAGCAATATATATTTTCTTTGGATCTCTCCAGAAAGACAATACTCGATATAATAATAACAAATCAACAGTGAATATAATTATATTATGATAATTAAATAATTAATAATTGATGTATAGTACTATATAGTATATGAAGAGTGATCGATATTTTCACTTTATTTTCTGATACATCGTCCATTTATATCTTTGCATCAACAATTTATAGTGTACAATTTAAGATGCACTACTTTAGCGGATTTATCCAAAAATCAAGTGAAAATATCATTAACCTACACTTATATGAATGGTTGTTATTAAAAGAAATTACCATAAGATAGATTTAATATAATCACTTGGTGATGGCATAAATTGCATAAATAACACCAGGAACCCATCCAAATAAAGTCAACAATACGCATATCCAAAACTCCACCTGCAACCAACAAAAGATCCCTATTATTTATATAATTATACAAAAAAAAAAAAAAAAAAAAGTTAAACAGTTAACGAAATTATCACACTTTAACGCATCCAATAAATTATAAATTATAAATATAAAATTCTATCAACCGATGTGAGATAACAATTCAAATGCAACAAAATTAAACAATATTAACTCTTCTTTTAAACAATTTTCTATAGATAAAATCAAAATCACATTTCAAATAAATAAATACTCCGTATAATAATATGAGAATATATATGAGTAATTAATTAATTAGAGATAAAGAATTACATGGCAACCGAATTTGAAGAAAACGCCAAGAGGAGGAAGGATGATTGCAAGAATGATGTCGATGCAGTTTAGTGTACCTTCCGACGGCATCTTTACACTTCTCTTTTAATTGTTTTTATTTTTATTATTATTTTGAGTGTGTAAGTGTGTATATTTCGTATAGAATTGTAATGCAATGCTTGTGATCTAAATTGTAAGTTGGTTGTTGCCAGTGGCCACGATTTATAGCACTCACTGCGTGGTGGGGTACACCTGGGACACGTGTTTCCAATGCTTTTCTTTTTATTTAATCTATTTATCAAATATCGAATTATTACGAGTAAAAATCATACTAAATAAATATTGAATTGTTGAATTTGAATATATAATAATAAATAACATACGTAATGAAATATTTATTTTCCTTTTTTTTTTTTTTTTTTTTTAAAGTTTTGGTTGAACAGGTATCAATATCTCCTATCTCTAAAACAAAACAACTAATTTTATAAGATTGGAGGTTCTTCTAATGTTTTGACCTATAAGATAGTTAATCGAAATTGAAAAATAATCGATCGAAAGATCGTCGACGGTAATGAAGAAGGTGATCAATTAATGTGTTTGGTTATTTTTTTTGTTGTATATTTAAAGATTCACGTTTTAGGTTTGATTAAATGGTTGATATGATTTGTTTCGCGTTTGTATATCGTTTAATTTATAGTTAGAGGCTCGATGATAGATAGTTTTAGAGTTGTTCTTTATGCGTTCTAGGTTCGAGCCTCAGCCTCTATGCTTTCGTTTTGCATCTTAGGTTGGGAACGTTTTCTTTTGGAAAATGTTCTTGTTATCTTAACGCGTTAAAATTTTTGTTTTGTTTTTTTTTATTTTTATTTTTGCGAAAAAAACAACTATTTTTATATTTTTGTTTTTTCAAGAGTAATTTTCTAAACAACAGTCACTAAAGTTCTTGTTAACAGGTATAAATGTCTTGTACATATAAATTACTTGCCGCCCTAAAAATAATATTAACCGCTATGTTTATCATTTTTTAATTTATTAACAACAACTTTAAAGAGTGTCTTTGAAAAAATTCTTATTTCAAATAAGAACACTAACTAGTGTTCTAAAAACACAAGTTAACAACATTTAATAAAAAAAACTCAAATTTTATTTAAATAATTTAAACCTTAATTAATAGAAATAATTGTGCCGTTGATCCCTCCATTTTACCCCAAAAAGCTAACAACGTCCCTCAAGTTTTTTTTTTGGCTTTCAGCATCCCTCTATTATCACTTTTTTTGTTTACGCGTCCCTCCGTCAGTCAGGCGTCATACTTGGACGTTAAGTACCATCACGTGCATGAAACGTGATGGGTATTTTGGTCCTTTTACAGATTTTAGCAGATAGTACGCGTGCTTATATATTAAATGGCTTCCCTCCATCCCATTCCAACATCCCAAATCAATTGCAATTAAAAACCCTAAAAAAAACCCTAATCAAATTGTTCAATCGTAATGGAATGCTGGTGTGGTCGTCCAGCTATTGTTCGTATTTTCGGAACTGATGCTAACCCTGGTCGTCGTTTCTATTGTTGTGCATCACAGGTGATTTTCAAAAACCCTAAATTCGAGTAATATAGTTATGCATCACAAATTAGGGTTTTCGACCCTAATTTGTATAACTAATTTTGATGGATTATATATGTTTCAGAGGGGTAGTTGCACCTTCTTTGCATGGTACGATCCTCCAAATCCAGTGATAGCTGCAGTGTATGAACGGCTTCGAAATGAAGAAAGAAATGCTAGGACTTGGAAGTTAATGTGCATTGTTAGTTGGGGTCTGCTTGCCATGTATTACTTTAGTAATTGATCTACAATGTAGTCTTTTGGAAGCTTTTGTTTTAGTTTGTGTGGTATGTTTTTTGTTTGTGAACTTATTTTGGTTTTATGTAAATGTAATCAGTGAATGGTTGTTGAAGTAATGTATGAAATGAATGGTTATTTGATCAATCAGTGTTTGTAGAATTGATGCGTGCGTTACAATACATCTTTTTACCCTCTAAATTTATATTTGACTTAAACACTACAATCAAGCACACAAAACTAACGAGCACTTAAACCCGGTTGTTATAGCACTTTAATGCAAGTATTCTTATCAAGTTCGTCCCAAGGGAAGCGGTGTAAGATGGTTATTTGAAACTAGTAATTGTCCTAGGGTTTGTTTGATTGGGGGGGTTTTGATTGATATCAACTAACAACTAAAACTTGTGCAATTAAACAAAATTAAATTAGCAAAGTAGCAAAGTATTAAAGACTTAAATCAATTAACTAAGACGTGTTCACTTATCTAATCCTCTCTATTCTTGGCTTGCCCCGTTTTGCCTATTTTGTTATCTCATAAGTTGTTGAACTATTAAAAGTTAGAATCACTTCTAAACCTCAATTCAAATGATACTCCACGAATTCACATAAGCTTTGTATCCTAAGATCGAGTTAAGCATGATTTGGTCATTAAGATTGAGCTTGAGTTAAAATCACTTAAAACTCCCAACTATCGAAATCACTTAAGATAATCGGCACTACTATGTTGACTAAAGGCCAATTGAAAACCAACTTAGATCAAGAACACAATCACTTGTAATTCCCTAGCTAGTTGTCTAGATCACCTAAGGTGTTGAAGCACACGTTGATTCACTTCTCAAATCACTAAGAGAGCTACTCAACATATGTAATCAAAGTCAAACCTAAAACAAACTCATAACAATGGTTCTTTAGCCAATCTCAACAACACATGATCATGTAATTCATTCAAACAACAATATTCAATTGATTTGGGGCAAACACTAGCATTAGAGATTCATAGATAAGCAAACACAAAAGATTTAGCCAATCATGGCTAAAACCAAACTAATAATAAGCATAGAAATGTAAATCATCATCATATTCAAGCTATTACAAGTAATCAAAGCAAGTATTAAGATTAAAGTAATGATTACAACTAAATATTGCAAAGTAATTAAAAGAAAGTGAAGATTACAACCCAAATGGTGAAGAAGATGAAGATCTAAGCTAAGTGATGATGTAATGACCCGGAATTTTCTGACCAAATTATACTTATGAGATTAATATTTACATAAATTAAACTATACCAACATGATAAGCAATCCAAATTGTTGAGACTTGTGTTTTTGAAAAGAGTTTTACACAACGTTTGACCGTCCAATATGACAGATGATATCACGAACTATATAACATATGATAATTATACGTTTGTGTATATATATGTATTTATATATATTTAACATGATCTAAGTATGGTTTAACATCTCATTGTGTACTAATGACAATGAGTTATAAGTATATTTTGAAACTACTAACTTAAGTTTTCAAAACGATAACTATACGTAACATTCTTTGATTTATATACTTATAATCTATAATGCTTATACATGTATCGTATATATAATGTATTTAATCACTTTTTAAGGACTTAAATACATAAAACAATATAAGTATATTCACAAAAGATAGCTATATTTGAATTCTCGTTCCGTTTCCTCAAGATTTCTATATGTATATCTAGGGTATATGTACCCGTATCATACCCAGCTTCTATACGTATTTACTATTGGTATATACACATCAAATCAACATCCTAATCAACATTATTACTGCCCTAGATATGAGGTAACTAGGATTTGTCAAGTAGTATGAATTATTAGTAAGAAAACAAAATTAGGAATCCTTTTATTTCTTTATAAACTAAAAACGTTTTTATAAATGAACACCATTTCTTCACTCCATTTTCTCATACCTACACCCTCATTTCTCTCTCAAAATACTCCTAACTTCATACTTGATCATCTCCAAGAATTTTCCCCATCATTTAGCTTCAATTACAAGCCTTAAACACCATAAGAAAACTCTTTCAAGAACATATCAAAATAACCACCCATTTGAAGAAGTTTACTTCCAACCTTTTGATCTAACTCCACCACTCTTTGATTCCAAGATTATTTCTTATCTTTTGCAGTAACTTTGTCCAAGTAACTTAAGGTAGTAACCTTGTTCATAATCTTATTCAATTCATATTCATATAGCTATCTTATTTTGTGGTATAAAATTTTAACAACAAGAACATAGTTTGAATGATTTCAAACTTGTTCGCAAACTAAATAGATCCTTCTAACTTGACTTTTAAAACACTTCAAGACCTATAATATATCATAATGATATGCTAACCTAACAAGATATAACTTGGTTTTACAAAGAACATCTTAAAAACTGAATCTACGTCGTCGGAGTGCAACCGGGGGCTGTTTTGGGTTGGATAATTAAAAACCATCTTGAACTTTGAATTGGAAGTTCATGTTCTGGAAAAATGATATTTCTTATGAATATGTTAACACATAAAAATTTCATGGTTTAACTCAAAGTGTAAGTATTTTAGAAAAATGATCATTAAATGTTGTTTTTATGATGGAAAATGATCACTTTCATAAGTTTCACCAAAGTTTGACCTATAACCTATGATTTCGAATACAAACTAAGGTATTTTCAGTTCATATTCTTAAAATTTGACTCGATCCAAGGAAGTGGCAAGTTGAACCAACAAAAACGGAGTTGTAATGAAGAAATTACGACTAAAACAAGATTGGGTATCCGAAGCTAGTTTAGCTACGAAAATATTTGGAGAAAAAGTAAATTAATCATATCTTTTCTAATTAATATGATATTTTATATATAATTACTTATGATTTGACTTTATATATTTCAGGACCACCCGTAAACAACACGAGAAGATTAATCATAAGACCTCATGATTGTACGCAACACGTCATTTGACAACACGGTACTTTATGTACGCAACACGTCATTTGACAACATGGTACCATGGGTCGAGATTAATTCTGATCAATACGAATACGATGGGGTCTTTATTTATTTTATTTAAGCAACTAATTGTGGACCACTAACATCGGACTGCTAACTACGGACTAAGAAAATATTAAAAGTATTAAAAGTATATATATATATATATATATGTAACGATTACTTAAAAAGAAAATATATTGATATATTATATATATGGTTAGGTTCGTGATATCTATCGGAGACCAAGTCGAATTAAATACCTTCAAGGCAAAAGTGAGTTTCATTTGCTCCCTTTTTAATTGCTTTTGCAATATATATTTTTGGGCTGAGAATACATGCGCTGCTTTTATAAATGTTTACAAAATAGACACAAGTACTTAAAAATATATTCTACGTTGAGTTGTACCACTGGCATATTTCCCTGTAGCTTGGTAACTACTATTTACATGGGTATTGTAAACGCGAATCCTGTTAATAGATCTATCGGGCCTGACAACCCCAACCGGACTGGACGACCAGTATTCAACAGTTGCACAGTACTTCGTTTTGGTGACTACACTTGGTACGGTGTAGTGAGATTTCATAATAAAGGGAATTGTAACGACCCGCACTTTTTCGATCGTTCTATACTTATAAGATTAATATTTACATAAATTAAACCTTACCAACATGATAAGCAAATCCAAATTGTCGAGACTTATGTTTTTCGAAAAGAGTTTTACACAACGTTTGACCGTCTAGTTTGACCGATGATATCACGAACTATACAATATATGATAATTATACGTTTGTGTATATATATGTATATATACATATTTAACATGACCTAAGAATGTTTTAATATCTCATTTTGTATTAATAACAATAAGTTATAAGTATATTTTGAAACTACTAACTTAAGTTTTCAAAATGATAACCATACGTAACGTTATTGGACTTAAATACTTATGACCTATAATGTTTATACATATATCGTATAAGTAATGTATTTAATCACTTTTAAAGACTTAAATACATAAAACAATATAAGTATATTTACAAAAGATAACCATATTTGAATCCTCGTTCCGTTTTCTCAAAGATTTCTATACGTATACCTAGGGTATATGTACCCGTATCATACGCAGCTTCTAGATGTATTTACTATTGGTATATACCAATAAAAATCTGCTCCTTAGCAGCCTTAAATGATTAAGAAACATGTGGAACCAACCATTTGTCAAGTAGCATGAATTATTTAGCAAGAAAACAAAGTTAGGTATCTTTTTTTTCCTTTATAACCTAAAAACGTTTTTATGCATGCACACCATTTCTTCACCCCATTTTCTCATACTTACACTTCCATTTCTCTCTCAAAATACTCTTAACTTCATACTTGATCATCTCCAAGCATTTTCCCCATCATTTAGCTTCAAAAACAACACTTAAACCTCATAAGAAAACCTTACAAAAACACTTCAAGAAATCCTTTCAAGAACACCAACTTACTTCCAATCTTTCATCCACTTCCATCACCCTTTTGGTTCTAGGTTCTTACTCCTCTTTTACAACAACCTTGTCCAAGGAACTTGAGGTAGAATCTATGTTCATAACCTTATTCGATTCATATATATATAGCTATCTTATTTTGTGGTATAAAATTTTAACAACAAGAACATAGTTTGAATGTTTTCAAACTTGTTTGCAAACTAAATAGATCCTTCTAACTTAACTTTTAAAATACTCCAAGACCTGTAATATAACTTAAATATATGCTAATTTAACAAGGTATAACTTGGTTTTTCAAAGATTATCTTAAAAACTGTTTTTACGACGTCGGAGTGCCACCGGGGGCTGTTTTGGGTTGGATAATTAAAAACCATCTTAAACTTTGAATTGGAGGTTTATTTTCTGGAAAAATGATTTTTACTATGAATATGATAACACATAAAAATTTCATGATTTAACTCAAAGTATAAGTATTTTTAGAAAAATAATCATTTAAGGTTGTTTACATGATGGAAAATGATCAACTCCATAAGTTTCACTAAAGTTTGACCTATGACCTGTGATTTTGAATACAAACTAAGGTATTTACAGTTCATAGTCTTAAATAGGGACTCGATCCAAGGAAGTGACAAGTTGAATCAACAAAAACGGAGTTGTAACGAAGAAACTATGACCAAAACGAGATCGGATATCTAAGACTAGTTTAGCCACGAAAATAATTGGGAAAAATTAAATAAATCACATCTTTTTAAGTTAACATGATATTTTATATATATGTACTTATAATTCAATTTTATATGGTTCAGGATCACCCGTAAACAACACGAGAAGATTAATCATAAGATCCCATGATTGTACGCAACACGTCATTTGACAACACCGGTACTTTATGTACGCAACACGTCATTTGACAACACCGGTACCGTGGGTCAAGATTAATCTCGACCAATACATATACGATGGGGTTTTATTTATTTCGTTGAGGGTTTTATTTATTTCATTGCGGGTATATTAAACATCTAAAAATGAACCATTAAAATTGAATTACTAACAACGAACTGCTAACTACGGACTAAGGAATTATTCAAAGTATTAAAAGTATAACAAGTATATATATGTGACGTTTGTTTAAAAAGAAAAGGTATTGATATATTATATATGGATAGGTTCGTGATATCAACCGGAGACCAAGTCAAATTATATATATATCTTCAAGACGAAAGTGAGTATATAGTCCCACTTTTAAACTCTAAATATTTTGGGATGAGAATACATGTATTTTATGTTTTACGTTATGGACACAAGTAACTGAAAAATATATTCTACGTTGAGTTGTACCACTGGCATACTTCCCTGTAGCTTGGTAACTGTTATTTACAGCGGTATTGTAAACGCGAATCCTGTTGATAGATCTATCGGGCCTGACAACCCCAACCGGACTGGACGACCAGTATTCAACGGTTGCACAGTACTTCGTTTCGTGACTACACTTGGTACGGTGTAGTAAGATTTCATAATAAAGGGAATATGCGACGTGATTAAATGTTAAGTATGGTTACCAAGTGCTCAACCACTTAGAATATTTTTATTAAACTGTTTATATACGAAATCTTGTGGTCTATATATATATATTGCTGCCGGCATTAAACCTATATCTCACCAACTTTATGTTGACGTTTTAAACATGTCTATTCTCAGGTGATTACTAAAGCTTCCGCTGCATTATGTTGAATTTGAGCAGGATCTTGCGTACGCATATTTGTGTCAAAAATAAAACTGCATACCCAAGGATTTGTGTTGTAAAATATGCTCGAAATCGTGTTGTTATCATTATATGTAAAGTTTGTAAGTCGAAGATTATCGCTAAACGATAATCATCTTTTTATTGTCTAAAGCTTGTAACAAAAATAATGGTTATGGTTTGTAATGTATAATATATGCAGTTTCTCTTTTAAAAATGTCGCATATAGAGGTCAATACCTCGCAATGAAATCATACGTTATCTAACACGTTCTTATGGTTAAGGACGGGTTATGACATGTGGTATCAGAGCGGTGGTCTTAGCGAACCAGGTTTGCATTAGTGTGTCTAAACCGATAAGTCGTTAGGATACATTAGTAAGTCTGGACTTTGACCGGGTCTGATTTATAAACCATTGCTTATCATTGTTGGTTAAAATTTATATGTAAATATTATGTAGTACTAATGGGTTAGTTGTTGTGTGATAGATGTCGGGCTCAAAACTTGTCATCACATTCAGCGACTTCGAACCAGAATCTTCAGATGGTGTTCCAGTCCTTAACCTATCCGATGACGAAAATAATATCTTTGGGGAAGACTCACAAATTCTGGATGAACCGACTATAGAGAACCCGGAAAGTGAACCCGAGGAGGAAAGTGAACCCGAGGAGGAAAGTGAACCCGAGGAGGAAAGTGAACCCGAGGAGGAAAGTGAACCCGAGGAAGAAATACAGGAAATTACAAAAGACGAGTTCGAACTAGGAATGAAACGAAAGGCTAATGAATTAGAAAATTCAAATCCCGAGTTTAGTAAGGATGATGTGGCACCAACTCCACTAGACACTACCACCCCTATTCCCGCTATTCCTATTCGTTCTATCCCGGCATCCAGTTCTTCAGCCCCACCGCCAAAATATAGGCAGACAGCTAGGATAAGCGTTAGGCCATTCCTTGAACCTAAACGTCCTAGAAAATAGACCAAACGATGCGCTGCCGTATTAAACCATGGGATCATATAATGTTTTGTATAATATTATTAGTGTGGTTTGCTTAATGTTCGATGTAAGATAAGCATATGTAAAATAGTGAAGTGTGAAATGCAATAATTTTCCATGGTTAAGTATTATTTAGATGGTAGTAATTGATTCTGTACTAAGCTATTAAGTATGGACATTAACGGGTAGGTACTACCCTAGATATAATTATAAAACGCTAATAAGAAGAAAAGGCTTTTATAATAATACCTGGTTCATATTATTAATAAGCTATAATGTACTGTAAATATACACTACATCTATAATATTCCATGTGAATAATTATTTTCTTTTCATTCTTATAGAAGAATATGGCGCGATTGAACCGAATGACGGAACAAGAAATCCAGGAACTCATCAATCAGCGAGTGAACGACAGAATGTTATGGGTCGAGGCTGCAAGAGGTGCTGCAGTTAACCCAAATCCTCGTGTGGGGTGCACTTACAAAACTTTTCAAGCTTGCAAGCCCTCATCATTCAGTGGAACAGAAGGACCGATCGGTTTAACCCGGTGGATAGAAAAGATGGAGACTGTGTTTAAAATAAGTGGTTGTGTTGAAAAGGACATGACCAAGTATGCATCGTGCACTTTACAAGATAGTGCACTCACGTGGTGGAAAAATTATGTGAAGGCTGTAGGAGGAGATGTAGCTTATGATACTCCTTGGGAAGAATTCAAAACAATGTTAATCAACGAATATTGTCCAAGGAACGAGGTTAGGAAGTTGGAAGATGAATTACGAAGCCTGAAGGTTGTTGGTACTGAAATCACCAACTACAATCAGCGATTCATGGAATTAGTTTTACTATGTCCTGAATTGGTTCCAACCGAAGAACGGAAGATTGAAATGTACAAAGATGGTTTGCCCAAAAAGGTCAAGGCAAACGTTACAGCATCGAAACCTAAGACAATTCATGAAGCTATAACCATGGCAAACAAGCTAATGGATCAGGTCATCATGGATAAGAAAGCATCCAATACTGATGTGAAGGTATCAGGTAACAAAAGAAAGTGGAATGGAAATTATGATCGAAGTAACCAACAACAATCTTTTAAGAAACAAGAAACCATACAAGGTGCAGGTAGTGGTTCAAGCTTTGGTTACAAAGGACAAAATCCTTTATGCAACCGATGCCACAAACATCACTCTGGCTACTGTAATGTGGTATGCAACAAATGTAATCGAAAGGGTCATCTTGCTGAAGATTGTAGGGCTCTCGTTACAAATACAAATGGTACCAAGACTCTTGCCACCAATGCAAATAGAACTGCTTTGGCTACCATTACTTGTTATGGGTGTGGAAAACAAGGTCACTATAAGAGCCAGTGTCCGAATCTAGAGAAGAATAATGGATCTGCACGTGGAAGAGCATTTGTTATTAATGCTAGAGAGGCGTGTGAAGACCCGGAGCTTGTTACGGGTACGTTTACCATTAATAACTTATCCGCATCTATTATATTTGATACTGGTGCCGATAGAAGTTACGTGAGTAGAGGCTTTTACGCTAAATTGAATTGTTCATCATTACCTCTAGATGCTAAGTACATGATTGAGTTAGCTAATGGTAAACTAATTAAAGCCGATAAAATTTGCCGTGATTGTAAAATAAATTTAGCCGGAGAAACATTTAAAATTGACTTAATACCCGTAGAATTAGGAAGTTTTGATGTAATAGTCGGCATGGACTGGATGTCCAAAGTAGGAGCTGAAGTTGTGTGTGCCAAGAAGGCAATTCGCATTCCTTGTAAGGATAGAATGCCGGTGATGATTTATGGAGAGAAGGGTAACTCAAAGCTAAAACTCATTAGTTATTTAAAAGCTCAAAAGTGCTTGAAGAAAGGGTGCTATGCTATCTTAGCACATGTTAATAAAGTCGAAAAGAAAGAAAAAGAGAAGTGCATCAACGACGTGCCTGTGGCAAGAGATTTTCCTGAAGTTTTTCCGGAAGAGTTGCCGGGATTACCTCCATTTAGATCTGTAGAATTTCAAATAGATTTAGTACCAGGAGCCGCACCAGTGGCTCGTGCTCCATATAGACTTGCACCGTCCGAGTTAAAAGAACTTCAGAGTCAGTTAAAAGAATTACTGGATCATGGATTCATACGACCAAGTACTTCACCGTGGGGAGCTCCGATTCTATTTGTTAAAAAGAAAGATGGATCTTTTAGGATGTGTATAGATTATCGTGAATTAAATAAGTTAACTATCAAAAATCGGTATCCACTACCGAGAATTGACGACTTATTTGATCAACTCCAGGGATCATGTGTTTATTCGAAAATCGACCTAAGATCGGGCTATCATCAACTACGTGTCAAAGAAGAGGACATTCCGAAAACTGCTTTTCGAACACGTTATGGTCATTACGAATTTTTGGTCATGCCGTTTGGATTGACGAATGCGCCAGCTGTATTCATGGACCTCATGAATCGAGTTTGTAGTCCGTATTTAGATAAGTTTGTTATCGTTTTCATTGATGACATTCTTATCTATTCCAAGAGTGAGCAAGAGCATGAGCAGCATTTAAGGTTGATATTAGAGTTGTTGAGAAAAGAACAGCTATACGCTAAATTTTCTAAGTGTGCTTTCTGGTTGAAAGAAGTGCAATTTCTTGGCCACGTTGTTAGTAGCAAAGGAATTCAGGTTGATCCAGCAAAAATTGAAGCCATTGAAAAATGGGAGACTCCTAAAACACCAATGCAGATACGCCAATTTTTGGGTTTAGCCGATTATTATAGAAGGTTTATTCAAGATTTTTCCCGAATAGCTAAGCCGTTGACAGCATTAACGCAAAAAGGGAAGAAATACAAATGGACCTCGGAGCAGGAGAACGCATTTCAATTACTGAAGAAGAAGTTAACTACGGCGCCTATTTTATCGTTACCTGAAGGGAACGATGATTTTGAAATATATTGTGACGCTTCGCGACAAGGTTTTGGTTGTGTTCTTATGCAACGAAAGAAAGTTATTGCATACGCATCCCGACAATTAAAGATTCACGAGCGGAATTATACGACGCATGATCTAGAACTGGGAGCAGTCGTGTTTGCATTGAAGATATGGAGACACTACTTGTATGGGGTTAAATGCACTGTGTTTACTGATCATAAAAGCCTTCAACATATTTTCGATCAAAAACAGCTGAACATGAGGCAACGTAGGTGGGTTGAGTTAATAAATGACTATGATTGTGAAATTCGTTATCATCCCGGGAAAGCGAACGTGGTGGCCGACGCTCTAAGCAGAAAGGAACGAGAACCAATTCGAGTACGAGCGATGAACATAAAAATTCGCATGAATCTCAACTCACAAATCAAAGAAGTTCAACGAGAAGCACTTACTAAAGAAAATATAGGAAATGAAATAATGAAGAAGTATGAGAAGCAACTCGTTATGCGGGAAGATGGAATTCGATATTTTGCAAATCGTATTTGGGTACCGAAGTTGGGTGGATTAAGGAAGTTGATATTGAACGAGGCACATAAGACAAGATATTCGATACATCCTGGAGTTGGAAAGATGTACCAAGATCTTAAGACGCATTATTGGTGGCCTAATTTGAAGACAGACGTTGCAACATATGTTGGGGAATGTTTAACTTGTTCCAAAGTCAAAGCAGAACACCAGAAGCCGTCAGGATTACTTCAACAACCAGAAATTCCAGAATGGAAATGGGACGGTATTACCATGGATTTCATCACGAAGTTACCAAAGACTGCCTGGGGATACGACACCATTTGGGTGATTGTTGATCGTCTCACCAAGTCTGCACATTTCTTGCCTATGAAGGAAACGGATAGAATGGAGAAACTATTACGATTGTATATAAAGGAAATTGTTTCAAGGCATGGAATACCTATTTCCATTATATCTGATCGTGATAGTAGATTTACCTCAAAGTTCTGGCAATCACTACAGGAGGCCCTAGGAACTCGTTTGGATATGAGCACCGCATATCATCCGCAAACCGACGGGCAGAGTGAAAGAACAATTCAGACTCTTGAAGACATGCTCAGGGCATGTGTGATCGATTTTGGAAACGGATGGGATAAATATTTACCATTAGCAGAATTCTCGTATAATAATAGTTATCATGCGAGCATTAAAGCTGCGCCATTCGAAGCATTGTACGGAAGGAAGTGTAGATCTCCTATCTGTTGGAATGAAGTAGGAGATCGACAATTAACTGGTCCCGAGATCATACATGAAACGACTGAGAAGATAGTACAAATCAAGGAGAGATTGAAAACAGCCCGTAGTCGCCAAAAGAGCTACGCCGATGTCCGAAGGAAACCATTAGAGTTTCAGATCGGTGACATGGTTATGCTAAAGGTGTAACCTTGGAAAAGTGTGATACGTTTTGGAAAAAGGGGTAAACTTAACCCAAGATATGTAGGCCCGTTCAAGATCATCGAACGCATTGGACCGGTAGCTTATCGACTCGAGTTACCGCAACAACTCGCCAGAGTACATAATACCTTTCACGTCTCGAACCTTAAGAAGTGTCTTGCAAAGGAAGACCTCACCATTCCTCTTGAAGAAATCCATGTCGACGAGAAACTACAATTCGTCGAAGAACCAATCGAAATCATGGACCGTGAAGTTAAACAGCTCAAGCAGAGCAACATACCGATCGTTAAGGTTCGTTGGAATGCTCGAAGAGGTCCCGAGTTTACGTGGGAATGGGAGGATCAGATGAAACAAAAGTATCCACACTTGTTTCTCGATGACGCAAAATAGGTACAATTTTAAAATTTCGGGACGAAATTTATTTAACGGGGAGGTAATGTAACGACCCGCACTTTTTCGATCGTTCTGTACTTATAAGATTAATATTTACATAAATTAAACCTTACCAACATGATAAGCAAATCCAAATTGTCGAGACTTATGTTTTTCGAAAAGAGTTTTACACAACGTTTGACCGTCTAGTTTGACCGATGATATCACGAACTATACAATATATGATAATTATACGTTTGTGTATATATATGTATATATACATATTTAACATGACCTAAGAATGTTTTAATATCTCATTTTGTATTAATAACAATAAGTTATAAGTATATTTTGAAACTACTAACTTAAGTTTTCAAAACGATAACCATACGTAACGTTATTGGACTTAAATACTTATGACCTATAATGTTTATACATATATCGTATAAGTAATGTATTTAATCACTTTTAAAGACTTAAATACATAAAACAATATAAGTATATTTATAAAAGATAACTATATTTGAATCCTCGTTCCGTTTTCTCAAAGATTTCTATACGTATACCTAGGGTATATGTACCCGTATCATACGCAGCTTCTAGATGTATTTACTATTGGTATATACCAATAAAAATCTGCTCCTTAGCAGCCTTAAATGATTAAGAAACATGTGGAACCAACCATTTGTCAAGTAGCATGAATTATTTAGCAAGAAAACAAAGTTAGGTATCTTTTTTTTCCTTTATAACCTAAAAACGTTTTTATGCATGCACACCATTTCTTCACCCCATTTTCTCATACTTACACTTCCATTTCTCTCTCAAAATACTCTTAACTTCATAATTGATCATCTCCAAGCATTTTCCCCATCATTTAGCTTCAAAAACAACACTTAAACCTCATAAGAAAACCTTACAAAAACACTTCAAGAAATCCTTTCAAGAACACCAACTTACTTCCAATCTTTCATCCACTTCCATCACCCTTTTGGTTCTAGGTTCTTACTCCTCTTTTACAACAACCTTGTCCAAGGAACTTGAGGTAGAATCTATGTTCATAACCTTATTCGATTCATACATATATAGCTATCTTATTTTGTGGTATAAAATTTTAACAACAAGAACATAGTTTGAATGTTTTCAAACTTGTTTGCAAACTAAATAGATCCTTCTAACTTAACTTTTAAAATACTCCAAGACCTGTAATATAACTTAAATATATGCTAATTTAACAAGGTATAACTTGGTTTTTCAAAGATTATCTTAAAAACTGTTTTTACGACGTCGGAGTGCCACCGGGGGCTGTTTTGGGTTGGATAATTAAAAACCATCTTAAACTTTGAATTGGAGGTTTATTTTCTGGAAAAATGATTTTTACTATGAATATGATAACACATAAAAATTTCATGATTTAACTCAAACTATAAGTATTTTTAGAAAAATAATCATTTAAGGTTGTTTACATGATGGAAAATGATCAACTCCATAAGTTTCACTAAAGTTTGACCTATGACCTGTGATTTCGAATACAAACTAAGGTATTTACAGTTCATAGTCTTAAAGAGGGACTCGATCCAAGGAAGTGACAAGTTGAATCAACAAAAACGGAGTTGTAACGAAGAAACTATGACCAAAACGAGATCGGATATCTAAGACTAGTTTAGCCACGAAAATAATTGGGAAAAATTAAATAAATCACATCTTTTTAAGTTAACATGATATTTTATATATATGTACTTATAATTCAATTTTATATGGTTCAGGATCACCCGTAAACAACACGAGAAGATTAATCATAAGATCCCATGATTGTACGCAACACGTCATTTGACAACACCGGTACTTTATGTACGCAACACGTCATTTGACAACACCGGTACCGTGGGTCAAGATTAATCTCGACCAATACATATACGATGGGGTTTTATTTATTTCGTTGGGGGTTTTATTTATTTCATTGCGGGTATATTAAACATCTAAAAATGAACCATTAAAATTGAATTACTAACAACGAACTGCTAACTACGGACTAAGGAATTATTCAAAGTATTAAAAGTATAACAAGTATATATATGTGACGTTTGTTTAAAAAGAAAAGGTATTGATATATTATATATGGATAGGTTCGTGATATCAACCGGAGACCAAGTCAAATTATATATATATCTTCAAGACGAAAGTGAGTATATAGTCCCACTTTTAAACTCTAAATATTTCGGGATGAGAATACATGTATTTTATGTTTTACGTTATGGACACAAGTAACTGAAAAATATATTCTACGTTGAGTTGTACCACTGGCATACTTCCCTGTAGCTTGGTAACTGTTATTTACAGCGGTATTGTAAACGCGAATCCTGTTGATAGATCTATCGGGCCTGACAACCCCAACCGGACTGGACGACCAGTATTCAACGGTTGTACAGTACTTCGTTTCGTGACTACACTTGGTACGGTGTAGTAAGATTTCATAATAAAGGGAATATGCGACGTGATTAAATGTTAAGTATGGTTACCAAGTGCTCAACCACTTAGAATATTTTTATTAAACTGTTTATATACGAAATCTTGTGGTCTATATATATATATTGCTGCCAGCATTAAACCTATATCTCACCAACTTTATGTTGACGTTTTAAACATGTCTATTCTCAGGTGATTACTAAAGCTTCCGCTGCATTATGTTGAATTTGAGCAGGATCTTGCGTACGCATATTTGTGTCAAAAATAAAACTGCATACCCAAGGATTTGTGTTGTAAAATATGCTCGAAATCGTGTTGTTATCATTATATGTAAAGTTTGTAAGTCGAAGATTATCGCTAAACGATAATCATCTTTTTATTGTCTAAAGCTTGTAACAAAAATAATGGTTATGGTTTGTAATGTATAATATATGCAGTTTCTCTTTTAAAAATGTCGCATATAGAGGTCAATACCTCGCAATGAAATCATACGTTATCTAACACGTTCTTATGGTTAAGGACGGGTTATGACAGGAATATGCGACGTTGATTAAATGTTAAGTATGGTTAACAAGTGCTCAACCACTTAGAATGCTTTACATACACTTGCGAGTGTATTATGTTTATGATTATGAAATCTTGTGGTCTATTAACATATTGAAATGATTGTTATGATAAACCTATGAACTCACCAACCTTTTGGTTGACACTTTAAAGCATGTTTATTCTCAGGTACGAATTAAGTCTTTCGTTGTGCATTTGCTCAATATAAGGACATTACTTGGAGCTGATCATCGCAATGGGACCAAATGTTGATGACTTCGTCCAGGTGGATTAGGACGGGTCCTTTCAGTTGGTATCAGAGCGGTGGTTGTAGCGAACCAGGTCTTGCATTAGTGTGTCTAACTAGTAGTTGTTAGTATGCATTAATGAGTCTGGACTTCGACCGTTTCTACATGTCAAAAGTTTTGCTTATCATTTCTAGTCAGAAATCATCTGCTTATCATCCTTAGGAAATTACCTGCTTATCATTCATAAGTCTAGACAAGTTTTACTACATTTACTGCATTAGACGAATTCTTATCTTAGCATATCTGTTATTGCGAACTTTGACTGATATCTTTTCAAAGATTCTCCGTAATTTACGGGATTTTGGTATTATATATACATATGTAAATTATGTATTGAAGAGTACCAAATCTAACTCCTATAATCTATTCCATACCAAAAATTCATTTTCCCCATTATACAAGATGGATTCCGCATCTAGTTCGAATTCTTCAGATTCCGACAGTTATGCCGATATGGATTTCCATTCGGGCTCCGAAAGCAGCGTCACCGGAATGGATCAACCAATTTCCCATCATCTATTCTGGATGAATTGGGGATGGGTTCGTAATATACTAAATCACTGGAGACAAGAAGAAGGTGATCCATTCCATCCACCAAATTGCCCTCTTGGCGATGAACTTGAAGCACTTACCGGCGAACCTATTCAAAACACCATTTTCTCTCTCATTTCTAAAGTATCTCGTCATGATTATATACTATCCCATATTACAAATGTTGTTCATTCGCTCGCTCCAACCGCCAATCATCCCGGTGTACTAGCAGAAGTTAACGAACTTCGCGCTCGCGTGACGGCTTTGGAGAACATGGTGTGAAGGTTGCAAACACCAGCAGCAGCACCAGCAGCATAATCAGCACCACCATCAATAACATCAACAATACCATCATCACCACTAACAAACAACATCCGCATCACACGTCTCGACATCATAATCTGTCCTACAAACATCAACATCATACGCACCATACATACCAAGGAGTACCAAAAATAATGAACGATGAAGTATTGATCCATAACTTCATTGATATTCTGCGAAGAATATGTGGTTTCAAAAAGTTTTAGAGATTTCTTATTCTAGCTCAAACCGAAAAGCAAATGAGATTAATATCATATTAACTCATTAAATTCATGATTTCATCTGAAGAAAATATATATGTATATATATTTTCATAAAGATTGTAATTAAAAGTTCTTTTGTACAAAATAATAATGGTGAAATTTTTTTTTAACTGGTAAGTAATACCCGAGGAATAATTAGATTTCATCTTAATAAGTTACATTGAACATTCGTCGAAGCTGATTCAACAGTCATTTACTATCCTACTTACAACAACCGATATATGTATCCGTTCACTGCAGAATAACCATTTTCATTCAATTTCATATTTGGATTTTGACTTCCCAGAATCCAACAAGTGGCATAAGAAGAAAACATATGACAAAATAAAATCTGTTAGAAACAAACAAATTAACTATGAAAAATTTTGTTAAGAATCCACGCTAACTGTTCCAGCTAACTGTTCCTAGCTAACTGATTACATTTTATTTATCGCAGTTTATTTATCGCAATTTAATTATCGCACTTTTATTTATCGTCATTTAATTTCTGTAATTATTTTATGCACTTTAAATATCGGGACACGTATACAATGTTTTGACATATCATATCGACGCATCTATATATATTATTTGGAATCACCATAGACACTCTATATGCAGTAATGATCGAGTTCTCTATACAGGGTTGAGGTTGATTCTACAATAATATATATTGTTTGAGTTGTGATCGAGTCTGAGACGTATACGGGTCACGACACGTATTAATTGATTCGTATATTATATATTAAACTATATATGAATTATTGGACTGTTACTGTGGACTATCGACTGTGGACTAATGACATTGGACAATTAAAATGAATTAAAATATTGATTATAACATATGAAACTAAACATTTCTTCAAGATTGCCACTTGATTTCATCTTAAACCTCATTGTATCTCGACGATTACAATCAGCGTTCAAATCTATCATGATTCTTAAAAACACCTCAATCGAGAGGATAAACCAACCGCACTTCATCTACGGAAGAAAAGATTGATGCATATAGTTATGCACCTGAAAAACCCTCGGAAACTGAGTAAACGTTTGACACGTATCTGTTCTAGTTCCTTTGACATTGTTATTACCGAAGATCGTTTTGCAATCCCTTTCCAAAGTAGCTAATTTTGTCACAGCTCTAGCAAGTCAACTCCGACTTTTCATCTGAAACAACTTTATTATAACCGCGATATATATGCGTACTCTTTATTGTTACTGGGGAACCTTTTATATTCCACAATATTACCATCAGCGATTAATCATTCTAAAAAAAACACAATTCTCCTGAAACTACCTCGGTTTGATAACCGATGACTCAGATCAGTTAACTTTGAAAATGCTGACGAAGCAGCATGTTGTAGATGATCTTAATGGCCAAAAGTTTGATGATAAAGAAAGGAGTGTTAGGAACGCTCGATAGAAAATTTAGTACCGAAAAGCAGATTATGCGAAACTATGAAGAAAGCCGTGGACAAATCACAAAGAATAAGTTTGCCTTCAAAGAATCCAAATGATTCTGTGCCTGCTGAAATCGTTAGCAAACATCTTATTTCTCATTCTAAACCTTCATAGATAAATCTTCTTCTTCATCCATTGATATTAGAAATTCTAAGATATTCTCGTATGTTCTATTATAAATATCCTTCATATTTCTGGCGATATTTTCACAACTATTATTATCTGAGATCATTTATCTCTCCGTAATATCTGCAACATAAAAGAAACTGTGTTAGTTTCTAAATTCTGGAACCTTCGAGTTTAAAATATGAATGTTTTGAAGTAGTGTTGGGAACTGAAGCATGGATTAGTATAATATAATGACACTTGATCAACATCATTATATTACAGTAAGTTATGCTGAGTTTCTAATGAAGCATGATGATTCACAGTGCCGTCATCATGTGCCATTTACACAACTCTTACATTCTATCTAATCTCTAAACATATCAAGAGAATATTTTTCTGGATGACTCGGTCTTCTCCAGGGTATTCTGGTAATTTAACAAATCAAAATCGTTCTATTACCATTTTCTTCTTAGAGCATTAGCTATGTTCATTCTGAATTTCATATCTATGAATTCCGGACCATTACTCGCTTGACTCGAAGTCGGGAAGAGAAAACGAAAGCATGAAGCTCCGAAAAATAATGAAGAATATAAACTCCGATAATAACCCCGAAATTACAAACCATGTATATCGATGCAGATAGCAATATAGAGACACGAGAGAATTAGAAACACTATAAACATAAGAGTATAGTAGAAGTAAATAGATTCTTCTGGTGGTAGATGAAAAAGAAGAATGACAGATATAAAAGTTAGGAGTATATCAAGAATCAGGACTAGATGGAGCATATTGATGAATGTTTTAAAGTAAGAATCAAGGGAGAAAGAATAGAAGGTGTGAGTCGTGGAAAATAAGGAAACGAAGGGGTGAATTTATAGTGAAATATCTGACAGAGCAATCGAAACAGATTATTGCATATAATCAAAGAAGATCCTGATTTCCTTAATCACCAAAGAACCAAATCTTATTACGTAAGATTCTCTTTAAATCCCTTAAATCCCGGAAATCAATCATAACTACGTCATCGGTTAAGACGAATATATTTTACTCATCTCACTCTTTTAAGATAGTCTCATTTATATTCTTCGCATAATCGAATCGTTTTATCTACATTACTCAATGATGATAAAACTCCATTATCACCTTATATTTGTCATGAAAACCTTCTTATTGTTATCCATAACAACCTCTATCAAATTTCGGGGACGAAATTTCTTTAACGGGTAGGTACTGTAATGACCCGGAATTTTCCGACCAAATTATACTTATGAGATTAATATTTACATAAATTAAACTATACCAACATGATAAACAATCCAAATTGTTGAGACTTGTGTTTTTGAAAAGAGTTTTACACAACGTTTGACCGTCCAATATGACCGATGATATCACGAACTATATAACATATGATAATTATACGTTTGTGTATATATATGTATTTATATATATTTAACATGATCTAAGTATGGTTTAACATCTCATTGTGTACTAATGACAATGAGTTATAAGTATATTTTGAAACTACTAACTTAAGTTTTCAAAACGATAACTATACGTAACATTCTTTGATTTATATACTTATAATCTATAATGCTTATACATGTATCGTATATATAATGTATTTAATCACTTTTTAAAGACTTAAATACATAAAACAATATAAGTATATTCACAAAAGATAGCTATATTTGAATTCTCGTTCCGTTTCCTCAAGATTTCTATATGTATATCTAGGGTATATGTACCCGTATCATACCCAGCTTCTATACCTATTTACTATTGGTATATACACATCAAATCAACATCCTAATCAACATTATTACTGCCCTAGATATGAGGTAACTAGGATTTTTCAAGTAGTATGAATTATTAGTAAGAAAACAAAATTAGGAATCCTTTTATTTCTTTATAAACTAAAAACGTTTTTATAAATGAACACCATTTCTTCACTCCATTTTCTCATACCTACACCCTCATTTCTCTCTCAAAATACTCCTAACTTCATACTTGATCATCTCCAAGCATTTTCCCCATCATTTAGCTTCAATTACAAGCCTTAAACACCATAAGAAAACTCTTTCAAGAACATATCAAAATAACCACCCATTTGAAGAAGTTTACTTCCAACCTTTTGATCTAACTCCACCACTCTTTGATTCCAAGATTATTTCTTATCTTTTGCAGTAACTTTGTCCAAGTAACTTGAGGTAGTAACCTTGTTCATAATCTTATTCAATTCACATTCATATAGCTATCTTATTTTGTGGTATAAAATTTTAACAACAAGAACATAGTTTGAATGATTTCAAACTTGTTCGCAAACTAAATAGATCCTTCTAACTTGACTTTTAAAACACTTCAAGACCTATAATATATCATAATGATATGCTAACCTAACAAGATATAACTTGGTTTTACAAAGAACATCTTAAAAACTGAATCTACGTCGTCGGAGTGCAACCGGGGGCTGTTTTGGGTTGGATAATTAAAAACCATCTTGAACTTTGAATTAGAAGTTCATGTTCTGGAAAAATGATATTTCTTATGAATATGTTAACACATAAAAATTTCATGGTTTAACTCAAAGTGTAAGTATTTTAGAAAAATGATCATTAAATGTTGTTTTTATGATGGAAAATGATCACTTTCATAAGTTTCACCAAAGTTTGACCTATAACCTATGATTTCGAATACAAACTAAGGTATTTTCAGTTCATATTCTTAAAATTTAACTCGATCCAAGGAAGTGGCAAGTTGAACCAACAAAAACGGAGTTGTAATGAAGAAACTACGACTAAAACAAGATTGGGTATCCGAAGCTAGTTTAGCTACGAAAATATTTGGAGAAAAAGTAAATTAATCATATCTTTTCTAATTAATATGATATTTTATATATAATTACTTATGATTTGATTTTATATATTTCAGGACCACCCGTAAACAACACGAGAAGATTAATGATAAGACCTCATGATTGTACGCAACACGTCATTTGACAACACGGTACTTTATGTACGCAACACGTCATTTGACAACATGGTACCATGGGTCGAGATTAATTCTGATCAATACGAATACGATGGAGTCTTTATTTATTTTATTTAAGCAACTAATTGTGGACCACTAACATCGGACTACTAACTACGGACTAAGAAAATATTAAAAGTATTAAATGTATATATATATATGTAACGATTACTTAAAAAGAAAATATATTGATATATTATATATATGGTTAGGTTCGTGATATCTATCGGAGACCAAGTCGAATTAAATACCTTCAAGGCAAAAGTGAGTTTCATTTGCTCCCTTTTTAATTGCTTTTGCAATATATATTTTTGGGCTGAGAATACATGCGCTGCTTTTATAAATGTTTACAAAATAGACACAAGTACTTAAAAATATATTCTACGTTGAGTTGTACCACTGGCATATTTCCCTGTAGCTTGGTAACTACTATTTACACGGGTATTGTAAACGCGAATCCTGTTGATAGATCTATCGGGCCTGACAACCCCAACCGGACTGGACGACCAGTATTCAACAGTTGCACAGTACTTCGTTTTGGTGACTACACTTGGTACGGTGTAGTGAGATTTCATAATAAAGGGAATATACGACGTTGATTAAATGTTAAGTATGGTTACCAAGTGCTCAAACAGTTAGAATGCTTTACATACACTTGCGAGTGTATTATGTTTATGATTATGAAATCTTGTGGTCTATTAACATATTGAAATGATTGTTATGATAAACCTATGAACTCACCAACCTTTTGGTTGACACTTTAAAGCATGTTTATTCTCAGGTACAAATTAAGTCTTTCGCTGTGCATTTGCTCAATATAAGGACATTACTTGGAGCCGATCATTGCAATGGGACCAAATGTTGATGACTTCATCCAGGTTGATTAGGTCGGGTCCTTTCAGATGATGAATCTTGAACAATCTCCCTTGAATCCTCCCTTAATCTCCAATAGATGATGAAATTATGGTTTTGTGTGTGAAAATCGGACCCTAGTTAGCTGCTACAAAAGACGCATATGAAAAATGACATAATCTCGTTCCTTTTATAGTGCTGAAAATCTGGGATGAAACAGCGACAGGAGCGCCGCTTTTGCTTCAGGAGAGGTGCTTTTGTCTGATTGCAAGAGCGGCACTTTTGATGAAGAACGTCGCTTTTGGCACTGATCAGGAACGACGCTTTAGCTTGAAGAATGGCGCTTTTGGACACTGATAAGAAATGAAGATAAATCGTGCATAATAGCGGCACTTTTGATCCAGGAGTGGCGCTTTTGATCCTGTTTCCTGCACTTGTCATTTTCTAAGCCAATTTTTGCCCAAGATTTGATCAATTTTATGCCAAATCAACTACTTAGCCCAATATTCACTAAGTATCTCAATATCACACTAAATAGGTCTCGAGATAGTCAAAAACCGAGCAAAGTGAGGTAGATATCGCGAGATAAACATATATAAATTGAGCGATATCAAACCCCTTACATTTAAGCTTTTGCTTGTCCTCAAGCAAACAATCACAAAACAAGCTTTGGAGGTAGAGAACGAACAAGTGAACAATGCCAAAGCGCGAAAAAGTTTAGGCTCAAAGTGATACCTTTCATGAATAAGCTCTTGATGGCTAAAGTGTTCTCCAAAGACTTACGTTTGCTAGGACCAAGCATAATCATCCTCTTCTTCCACTACACAAAAGACTAATCAAGATCCAATCAATCTCTTCAACATCATAGCTTAACATCTTCTATCCTCAAACAAAATCATGAACATAAATTCAAGCCTAAGTCTACCCGAACCATTCATGCCCCCGGTCAAAGTCAAATTCATCTACGAGAAGGTCATCAATCATCAATCAATAATCATCAAATCTATACAAACTCGAATTTGACCTCCTTGACCTTGACCAAATATGTAGGATTAACAGGATAGCCATAAACTCATCAAACAATTCAATCTCAATCTATCATCAACAAGCTCAAAGTGTACTCAAAAATGTAAAATGCATCCCGAAATGAACAAGGGCTATGAAAATCATACACATCACCACTAATCATAAAATAATGCATCGTGAAAAGAATATGCTTCCGAAAATAATGCTCACCTCATCAAACCGCGTTGGCTATCCCTCTTTCACCTCCATGCCCCCCCAAAACGCCTATTTTTCGTCAATTTCAAGAATGATCGTTAATTCCAAGTATGAACTGTTAATTCCAAGAATAGGGTTAAGGTGGGTGTGCCAAAGGCAAGGGAATGGTTACCCCACCTTTATTGGTTAACCCGGGCTCAGGCCAACCGGCACTCATCGAGCTTTCTATCACAACTCTATGGTTTCTCTCATAGTAGGGCGAAAGTATTGACGGAGGTTCATGGAATTAAGGCCCCACGTGGCTAAATTAGAGAGACCGTCAATTCCAAGTTTTTGAAGCATTAGGAGGACTTTAACCTCCTTTCAAATGGTTGAGCTTGAGTTGGGAGACTTTACTCCCAAGTTTGGAACACACAAGACTTGAAAGACTTTACTTCCAAGTTGGAACAATGGGAGGACTTTAACCTCCCGGAAGTGTCAAAGCTCGAAGCTTTGGTACACTCTTCTACTTCCTACATAACAAGATTTTATGCTTATTTTAAGAAAAGGTAGGAAGTAGGCACTACCTTTTCGTTAGTTGAAAGATCAACGGGGTGCCATAGCTTTTGGCTATGGGTTGTGTTTTCTAGCAACACTAGTACGAAGTCATTGCTCTTCATCAAGAAGATAGCACACGTTGAAGCTCGATGGCTCCTCTTCCCTCGGTATGATACATCGATTGAAACATCGTGAAATAATGAGACAACCAATGTCAATGTAAAATGGTGTGGATTAGGAAGTATCCCACACCAAGTAGTACGACATTCAGGAGACTTGACTCCATTCAATGGATGGACTCGACGCATTCGGAAGTGTTAAAGCATAGAGCTTTAAACACTTGGTTTTGGTACACGTGCATTGAAAGACTTTAACTTTCAAGCACAAACTTGATTTTTCTCAAAAAAATTTGATCATTTAAGCTCAAAATCATATGGAAAGTGAAAGACTTTACTTTCACTTGGTGGAATACAATCATGAAACAAGGAAGACTTTAATTCCTTGAGTTTGGAAACAAGGAAAAGACTTTACTTTTCCAAAAAGTTTAAAAAAACTTCAAGTTTTAACCATTTTTAAGTTGTTTATGATATGATTTTAGTGTAATGGTTAAAAACTTGTTCCAAAAATTGATCGACATTGCAAGCTTTGAACTTTTTCGCATATGTGATATATATACCCGAAAAAGTTTAAAAATGGCTCGAAGTTTTAACTCTCTCCCCCTACATTTAGCGTATGCAATGTCCTCATTGTATTAAAGCGATAGAGTAAGTAAAAATGAGGGAAATTTTGAAATATAAAAGTGATTAGGGAAAAGAAAATAAAAACCGGCCAAAATCAAACAATCTTTGTAGTCACCATATAATCACCAAGGAATGCAAGTCGATGAGCTTGACGCCTGAACTTAATGCCAGGCTTAGATCAATCATCAATAGGGTATCCTGCCACTAAGAACGACAACAAGCAAGCACATACAAACAACCATAAAGAGTATCCACACACACCTATTGTCATAGTTATTACAAATATCGAAGGTATCATGTGTGAGAGTTGCAATATGTGTCTACTACCTCACACCGAATCGACCAAATTGAGTTCACACACACTTGCATCAAATTTAGTTAGGTTACATGCCAATTCAAAAGATAAATTGTTTTACAAACCATTTTGAAGATTGATTACCGAAATTCCACAATTGGTTTGTTTACCACCTCGCCTTCCTTACTCATGCTCTCTTTATAACCCAACCGCTCCATAGGCACCTCTTCGGACTCATCAAGAATCACTTTTAAGAACTTTACGATACGGGTCACATAGTGACCACCCACACTCGGGTGTCCCGACTTCTCACCACTCGCTTCGAATAGATAACTAGTAATAAGGTTGGGGATATGAATGTGTGTTTTCTTGTGAATGTTCTTGACCAACCAAATTTCGAACATTGTCATCTTATCAACGTCTCCTGTTCGGTGGAAGACCGATTTGGCGAGAAACCTTTGAATACACCGGAGGATGGGGCCTTTGAGCGCACTTGGGACTTGATTTGTGGGCATAAATTTGGCATGACTTATCTCGCTCCATTCTTACATAGGATCAAACTCATTAGGATTGTAGGTTTCACATTTCGACAAGTAAGCAAAAGTTGAAGCGGGATCAGAATTCATGTAGAGACCAAGGCATGCTATGAATTGAGCCATGCTCATTTGCCACTTCACACCGCCTAGTCGGAACCTTAGGTAGTTGCGGATCCATGGAGAGATGACTTTGAAATCGACCCTAAGAGTTGACAAGAACTCTCGGGTTAGCAATGGATACACGCTCTCCTTCATGTAAAGGAGCATCTCCCATGGACACTTGACCTCGTTTCCCTCTACAACCGTAAATGCTTCTGGAATTTGATAACCTAGCCCGGCCAATTCAATTTTGGTCCAATAGATATATTTAGCCGGGTACACGGGCGCATGAATCCTACCAATTATCTTAGCCTGAGATGTTTCATCCTTTAAGATCTTTTGTAACCACTTATGGACATCGGCGGGTGTGAAACTCACTTCTCCTCTAGACATAGTTCCCTGTAATATATTCAACAAACAATACATGCGGAAACGAGTCTATGACATTAGCAACAATCAAAAATATCTCAAGCACACAATGGTGGGGGTTAAATGCCCCCTACATTTAGCTTCATGACAAGGGCTTCACAATGTGTAAACATGAATAATATGGCCTAATTGCAAAAAGTCAACTCTGGTCAAAGTCAAAAGTCAACTTGAGCTTAAACTAGGAGCATGCAATTTTAGTGTAGCAATTAGCCAAGCTAGCAAGAATAATCAACAACAATTAATGTTCAATTACAATCACACTCCAATTGGTCAAACTTAGTCAAAAGTCAAAGAATCAAAAACCCTAATTTTCAAATTAGTCACATAAGCATGAAAGTTGGTTTATTTTTGATCTAGACATAACAAAGAAGCATAAATTGACCAATTGCATCATTACATTCTCAATTAGACAAAAACTTTGAGAACCCCCAAATTGGGAAGAACCCTAGAATTTCAAAGTGCAAATTTTCAAAATTAAGCATGCAAAACATGTTAATAATCATGATAGTAACAAGGATTCAACACCAATTTAACATAATCATCATCAATTGCATCTTGATCTACAAACAAGAAGAAATGAGAACATGGCAAGAATCATACAAAGAATTGAAGATAAGTGTAAATGTAGCATGAATCTTACTTTACTCATGTTGAATGATGATTAAAATGCAAGAAATCTTCACAAAAGATGATAAATTGATGTTAGAGGCCAAAGTAGCAGAGCTTGGGTCGCTAAGTGTGAGAATAAATGAAGTGGGTGGAGTAAATGAGGAGTTTTTGTCGTATTTAAAATGTTGACAGCATCAGGCACAGGAGCACCGCTTTTCAGGTAAGAGCGCCGCTTTTGAAAAAAAACAAAAGCGCCACTTTTTAAGAAGCGCCGTTCTTGGCTACTAACCAAATTTGATCCAAAATCACAGGCTAAAGCGTCGCTCTTTGAATAAGGAACGCCACTTTTGAGAGGACAAAAGCGCCGCTTTTGCACCTGGGCAGTTTTGCACCTTCAAAAATCCATTTAACTCAATTACAAGCTATTTTTGCAGTTTTTCAGCTATTCCAAATGCATGACATGCAACTATATGCAAATGCAACCTATGAAAAATATAATATCATACAAGTCTATATGAAATGCAATCCTAAATGCACAAATATACACAAACATGATTGTTTTGATCACGGGTCTATCACTTGACCCGTTTTAGCGCAAGGTGTCATTTTGGGTAAAGCTTGATGTCATCAAGCTCAATAGCATTGATGTCATCCCTATAAACCTTTAATCTATGACCATTAACTTTGAAAGTGTTCCCATCCCATATAATTCCACATATCCCGTAGGGTATGCTTTCTTAACGATATATGGACCCATCCATCTAGATTTCAACTTACCGGGTGAGAACTTAAAATGAGAGTTGTAAACTAAGACCTTATCATTTGGGTAAAATTCTTTGGGGCCTTTGAGTCGGGCATCGTGCCAACGCTTAGTTTTCTCTTTGTATACCAACGAGTTGTCATATGCCTCTAACCTTAGCTCCTCTATCTCGTGTAATTGTGTCACCCTTTTCTCCTTAGATTTCTCTAGGTCTAGACTTAACTCCTTAATTGCCTAAAAAACCTTGTGTTCAACCTCAACCGGTATATGACATGCTTTCCCATATACTAGACGGAACGGTGTGGTGCCTATTGGAGTTTTATAAGCGGTTCTAAAGGCCCATAATGCTTCATCTAGCTTAGTTGACCAAATCTTAGGGTTATTCCTAACCGTTTTCTCCAAAATTCGTTTAAGGGCACGATTTGTATTCTCAACTTGACCGCTAGTTTGAGGATGGTAAGGAGTCGAAAACCGATGGTTTACACCATATTTTCCATGACTCTCTCCATCAAACTATTAGCAAAATGTGTCCCTCGATCCGATATCAATGCCTTTGGCACACCAAACCTAGCAAACAATCCTTTCAAAAATTTAACAACTACTCTCTCATCGTTTGTTGGCAAGGCTTTGGCCTCGGCCCACTTTGAGACATAATCTAACGTCACCAAGATATAAACATTCTTATTCAAGTTTGGGAATGGTCCCATGAAATCTAACCCCCATACATCGAATACCTCGCATATTTGAATGCTTGTTTGAGGCATTTCATCTCTCTTGGAGATTGATCCCGACCTTTGGCATGAGTCACATCTCTTAACTAATTCATGTGCGTACTTAAAGATAGTAGGCCAATAAAACCCCGAATCGAACACCTTCTTTGCGGTGTGATTTGGACCAAAGTAGCCTCCCGTGGGCCCACTATAACAATCTCTTAAAATATCCCGGGCTTCTTACCCATAAACGCATCGCCTTATCACTTGATCCGCCCCAATGCGAAACAAGTGTGGGTCATCCCAAAAGTAATACCGTATATCATTAAAGAACTTTTTCTTTTGTTGGTAAGATAAGCCTTTTCTCAAAACAATTGATGCTAAATAGTTTGCATAATCGGAAAACCATGGGACTTCCTCAACTAGGTCAATTCTCATTAAGTGTTCATCCTGGAAAGTGTCCCGAATTTTGGACTCATCTAAGGGTTGCTGATGTTAAAGCGAAGGGGTACAAAATAGTTATATTTTTACTACAAAATACTATTAAATACGATACAATTTTACACAAGTTATTTATTTATATATAGAGTGGATATATACCTAAACCTTGCTACAACACTTATAGGCAGTGTTTCTAATCGTACAATAGTGTAGTTTTTAGTAAGTCCGGTTCGTTCCACAGGGAGCTAGCCAAGTTTAACGCTATATTTTTAAAAAATATATTTGTATAAATATAAATATATATATATATATAAGTAGTATTATTATTATAAAAGGGGGATTTTACAGTTTAATGATCGGTTTGTCGATTTTAAAACTTAAGTCGCAGTTAAAACCTAATGTAAAATATTAAAAATAAATATAACTTAATTTTAAGCGTAAAGTAAATAACGATAATGAAATTGCGATAAATAAAAGTGCGATAAATAAAATGACAATAAATAAAATTGCGATAATTAGAAAGTACGATAATTAAAATGACAATAAATTAAAGTGCGATAATTAAAAGTGCAATTAAATATGAAATAAAGGAATTATGCTTATTTAAACTTCCGTAATCATGATGTTTGACATGTTGATTTTAGTTTTATTATCATGGGTTAATTGTCCTTTGTCCTGAATTATTCAATATGTCCGTCTGGTTTTTGTCCATAACAGTCCATCAGTCATAAATATAAAGTGCGAGTGTCCTCGTCAAATTATCCTTATATTCGAAGTCAAATATTCCAACTAATTGGGGACTTAAACTATAATTACACCAAGTGTTCTTGTATATAATTCACCCCTATTTTAATAAGTCCATTGGCTATTAATTCATTCCCGTGTCCGGATAAATGAACGATTATTAGTACTTATAAATATCCCGCCCATCGTGTCCGATCGAGTGTATGTGGTTATTTATTGGTACGTCCAATTGTAAATCTTTATATTAAATTAACAAACTATCATTTAATTAAACAAATATAAAGCCCATTAATAGCCCATAGTCTAATTTCCACAAGTGTCGTTCTTTTGTCCAAACCCCAATTATGGTACAAATCCCAATTACCCAATTTTAATATTTAGCCCAACATCATGATTACTTCGGCTTAAATAAGCATAATAGTAATTTAGCTACGAGACATTAATTTAAAAAGGTTAAACATAACTTACAATGAGTATTGATAGCGTAGCGGTACACGGATAGAGTTTCGACTTACACAACCTTAAAATATTCGACTAACCCAACCTTATTATTATCACTAACTTAAAATTAAAATTACAAATTGAGATTACGACTTGGATTGATACTTGATACATAAATATAAGGGAAAGAAAAAGAATAAGAAAAATTAAGTGTCAAAATTACGTCTGAAAATGCTGAAATTTATAGATGTGGCCTGACATCTGATGCCATGCGATCGCATGGATTTAACACTGCTTGGCCATGCGATCGCATGAGCTACTTTTCCAGCTCACATGTCTTTGTTTTCTTCTTTGTCGACGTTATTTAATATAATATAATATAATATATAAATAATTTATATAATTATTTAAATATTATATTTTATTCTTGTGCATAGTAGATTTGTAATTTTTGGTCCGTTGAGTTGGGCGTTAATAGTTGGCTCAGGTCCCGGTTCCGGATTTTCGAACGTCCTTGCGTACAATTTAATATCTTGTATTTTGCGTTTTGCGTCTTGCACTCTTGTAATTTTGAGACGTTTCTCATCAATAATTTGAACCACTTTGATTGTACTTTGTACTTTTGAGCTTTTTGGTCGTTTGCGTCTTCAATTCGTCGAATCTGTCTTTTGTCTTCACCTTTTATTATTTAAACGAATATCACTTGTAAATAGAACAATTGTAACTAAAAGCTTGTCTTTCTTGAGGGATAATGCTATGAAATATATGTTCATTTTTAGCATTATCAAATATTTCCACACTTGACCGTTGCTTGTCCTCAAGCAATATAGTCTTGAAATAAAAATACTAGAATCACTTCTTTATTCTTCACACTTTGTACATCAGTGAACTCTATACGGCGGTATAAACAATGATAGAACAATTGTGGTTTACAGTCTCACATGACTATGAAAATTTAGATCCTTAAGGAAATTGAATCTTTATGAAAACATTTGATCTTTTGTAAATTCAATCTAGCTTTTACCCTAGATAAGTTTTCCGGAATAACCCTTTACCGGTGTTTACAAAATTGTTTTTGTGGGTTTTGTGGGTTTCAGATTTGAAAATTTTAGCTTAAAACTTGCGGTTTTGTGTCACCCACTTGCTAACCTTGTATTGGGAAAGCAACACGTCCAGTATACTTGCTCCGTATATTACCTTTCGGTAAACTACCGTCTGTTTGTAAAGAAAAGCGTTGAATAAGCAACTGCTGAGGCAATGTCCCGTGACATGCTTTTAATTATGGTCTATATCGTGTCGGATGCAATTACTATCCTTTGTAGGAGCAATAGTAAAGATCACCCTATAGTTTTTCGGTCTGGCACAAGGTCCTGTCTTCGATCATGCTATGCAACCACCGTTCTTACGGTTGACACCCGATTTGGTTCAGGTGACCTAATGAATTTCAGATGAATTCTTAGGATTTTACATTCAATGGTAATGAACGCATTAAAAATAGGTTTTCAGAAAACAAATCGGTTTGTAATTTTGATCAAAATATTTTCTCGTTCAAGCTCGAGTTTAGATATCATCGAATTCCATGGGTTTGAATTCTCAATCTTTAAAAGTCAATCTCAAGGATTGAGTAATATCAGTCTTAAAAGCTGATTTTTGATCTTTAAGGAGATTATCCTTTCTGGGGACCTGATTCATTAGTCTTATCAAGCTAATTTGCACGGCGCCCTCCCCATTTTACGAGACAGATCCTCTCATGGTTAGAATAAGTCTGACCACTTGGTGACCCTGTTTGATGTTGAGGTCCGTGGATTTTCAGCTGATTTTCGAGAAAACTTTTCAAGGTTTTTCATAGACTCTACAACTGGTCTGGACGACAACTTCCTGACCTAAATCAAGAAGCGCGTGTCTTTTTCAGAAGACTTTACTTCCTTTTAATGATGGAATTGATTCATCGTGTAGATCCATCTTTTCTTTCAAATATTTGATAAAAAATTGGGTAAAACTGATAAAATTGTCCAAAACAAAAGTATCTTCAGTTATTTGTACAAAAATATGTAATATATGTTTTAAATAACTTGGTAAATTTTTCCCACACTTGACTTTTATTTTCCTTTCTTTGCCTTTTTATTGTCCTCTATTCTATTTTAAATGAATTCTAACATTTTGGGTTATTTCTCAATTTATGTCCTTTCCGACGTAACAATAATTTCGGTGTTAACACCGAGTTTTATCATTCATAATTATGTATAAACATGATTTTGAATTCATTTAATTGAAAATTTTGAAAATTTTACTAGAATTGGGTAGTTAGTATATAAGACTAGGGCTGTTCTTTATTATCAGAGAGCACTAGATTCTAATATAACTACTGCGTTACTAGTTTTTTTAATGGTAACCAAGTGTTTAAGTTTAAAATTTTTAAAAATCCGAAAGAATTTAATCCCTTCCCACACTTAAGATCTTGCAATGCCCTCATTTGCAAGAAATCAGTAACAATTTAAATTATTGAGGGTGATTAGCGTAGAAAAATGATTAAATTTTACCAAAGTTTCCAAACATATTGGCATTTGTTTGCTGAATTATAAATGGTGCACATCATTTGTTCATTCCGTCTTGTTGTTACATCACATTTGTTTTTCATGTTGTCGTCAAAATTAGTAGCTTTTGCTGAACTTAATGCCAGTCTTTGAAAATGCGCTGTTTTACCCTGTTGTGTACAATTGACAATATGCATACATACAAATAACATGCATGGTAATTTGAAATGGGACTTAAAATCCCACTTTCAAATCAAATATGAAATATTAGTACAACATAATAAAAATATTAAACATTACAATAAAAGTATCACAATATTATATGTTTAAACATAAATAAATAGAAATAATAAATAATAAAAAGATAAAAATCATAGAAATCACCAACGGGAACTATATCAATCTGGATAGGGGTTCCAGTTCATGTCGTCGGTCGGGTTTCATGGTTGGTGATAGGTGTACTGGTAGGCCTGGTTAGGGTCATAGAGAGTAAATGGTGGTCTCATCTCGGGCTGGTGTGGAGGATAGTAAGCGGGGCGGGTCGGTACGTAGTGATTCTGAGGTGATAGCCGACTCATGATCTGACGCTGATGATAGTACCATCTATCATGCTGTCGTTGCCTAGAATGCTCGTACTCATTCCGGGCTTGCCACTGCTCTAACCGACTAAATCTATCCTCGTTTGTCATTTCTACCTCATCTATACGCTGGTAGACGTCAGTCATAGCCTCCCTAATGACATCCCTAATGTCATCCGCTTCCTCCATTTCCTCATCTGAACCTCTCTCTACCTGTGGATGATTACCATCATAGGGTACTGCCTGATTGTGTCTGCTCTTTAATACCTTAGCACCCTGATAGACCCACAATCCTAAAGGCTCAACCTGTTCCTTACATACCAAAAGTGGACCCCCTTAATCCCTATCTACACCCAAATACTCTCCAATGAGAGTAATAAAAATACCTCCTCCTATTACTCCCCCTTCCTGTATTCCATCCACCATCTTAGACAAATAAAAACCAACATAGTAAGGGATATTAACAAAGCCTCTTGGGTCTCGAATACACTTAAGGTAAAATAAATCATGTAAGGTCATTTTCTCCTTGTTGTGACCTCTCTGTGTAATCGAGTTAGCCAGAAATCTATGAATTATACGAAGCTCGGCTCTATTAATATGTAAGTAGGAGTGTGTTCCTGCCCGCCCAAAAACATTATAATCTGACATACGCCTCCAGACGGCGTTAGCATCAAAATTCCTATCTACCCTTTCACCATGATAAATCAAATTTGTACAATCGAGTAATAGTAATTCAGCGGGCGTATATATCTGTAAAGCCCTGGCCATGTCCAGCATGGACATCCTGTACATCCTACGGCCAAGTATAAATCTAAGAAAACTTCTATCATCTATCCTATCTACATCCGCATTAAGTGAAATAGTACTCATAAGCTCAACGCACCATTCCTTATATACAGGCCTACGAATGGTGAATAAACGTTCCCAATCGAGAAAAGAAGAGCTGCCATACCTTTGGATCAGTAGCAGTCTAACACGGTTAGCTAGTTGGACCCTTTCCAAAGGCTCCCAATCGATTACCCTTGGCACTTCTACATTTTTCGGTACCAGTTTGAATTTGTTACTTTGATATGTTGGGTAATCTTTCCAGCTTCGATCATATCTCAAATTGGGATGCAACTGTTCTTCATGAATCGTTGAGTGTTGTATTATTGGATGCATCGAAAATACTACGTAGGCATCAACATATTCTTGTTGCGGATCATAATAAGGTACGTGTTGATCAGGTTGTTGTTGTTGTTCCTGTTGTTGCTCCGGTTCATATTGCATTTCTGGTTCAGGTTCTGGAGCAGGTTGTCTAGATGATGATGAAGCACCATCAGTATCGGTATTTCTCTGCAAAACACATTAAACACAAAATTTGTGCATCCAAATATGCATTAGTGTTAGCAAAATAACAACTTAAAACAATAACATGTTGAATCAAAATTAAACTTATACACATTTTCACAATTTTAACAATTCTACACTTTTTCAAATAAGCATATATGAAAATGTTTACAAAGTTCATAAGCATTCAACTCAAATAACATGTTAATATAACCATTACTAGCAATTAAACAAGTTTCAAATGGCATTTACATCAATTTAATCAATTTCATGAATTTTATACCTAAAAAGTCCACTTTAATTCTCAAAAATCATGTTTAGTATCAAAGTTTGGATCATTTAGCTACTTAAACATGTTACACTACTTAATTTAGCAATAATTCATGACAAAAATCGGCCATAACCTGTTTATATCAAAAAGCCTCAAATTGCTCAAGAACACAAACCCTAGATTTCTAAAAATTTTGAAGTTTTTGGATTCAAATCATGTTAGCATCAATCTAGGTGATACATGCATAATATACTAACAATTTAACTCTAATTACACTAGAAATTGATAAAATCAAATTAGGTAAAATATTGGTAAATATCACAAAAACTAGGAAATTTAAGAGTTTAGGGGTATAATTTTTACCTTCTTGTTGAAAAATGCTAACCTAGGCATGATTAGAGCGGATTGTAGGACGAAATTTGGTTGAATTCGGTGAAAAAATGGTGATTTTAGGGGTGTTTTTGGAGTGTATTCGCGTATGTATGTGTGTGTGGTGGTGAAAGAGCAGAATAGCTCGCTGGATATTTCAATCTGACCAGAAATTGGCCTCTATGCGATCGCATGGATATACAGGCCAAACCCCATGCGATCGCATGGGGTCCTGGTATTTTTTTTTATTTTTTAAACCTTATACTTATTAAAACAAATAATTAATTAAATTTTAAAAATTTTGTTTCTTTTTAGGATGAGGGCGTTTCGGATCATTGTCGTAGTCCGTCCCTCGACAAAATTTTAAAATTTGTCACTTTTTAAGCGCTGTTTTAAAAGTAAAGATTTTTGGGTTTTTTAATGTTTTTGGCATACTTTAATTCAATAAGATTAAAAATAATGATAATAAAAGTTCTTGTCCCTCCCTTGGGTAGAGCAATTTCGGTTCAACGACCTAGTTTTCAACTCACGAACAATTTTTAAAAATTAAATTTTTTAACTTAGTGAAATAAAGTAAATTTTTGTTTTTAAATTCACACCAAACTTAAATTTAAAATGCATAAAATTAAAAATTCATATTATTAAAATTAAAAATTCACACCAAATTTATATTATATTTTTGTTTTTATACATACAAACTTATATTAAAAATATCAATTTTTCAAATATTTACAAACTTAAATATATTGACTTTAAAAAGTTTACAATATTAATTTAATATTTATATATTAATTTTAAAAACATGGTAAAAATTAAAATTAAAAAATCTTTTTGGTCTTTTATCCCACTTTAATCAATCAAATATTATCAAAAATATACGCCCCTCTTTTCGGTAAAGTAATTTCGGCTATATTACCTAGTTTTACTCCTGACGAATTTCTGAAATATTTTGGGTTGATTGATTAAAGATATTTATACCTTAAGAATAAACGGTAAATTTCGCAGTGATGTAATAAATTTTTGTATGATATCAATAATTTCGGTTACGCATACCTAATTTTATTGAATACCAATTTAATACTTTATAGCGAACGATTCAGCATTTATTATCAAAAGGGTAAAAGTAATAAAAAAATAAAAACTGTACATACTTACCTATGAAATAGAATTCACAGAGACCTGCCTTAGCCGACTCATAGGAGAGTCGTGTGATTTGGTTCTCCATAGCTACATAAGTATAACCTCGAATCTTCAATATCTTTTCTTCTAAACATATAAACGGTCCTTCTCTGCATAGAGTAACAAATTCGATATTTGAATATGTTTGATTATTTGAACATTTACCTTCATGTGACAATTTTCCGCATTTATAACATCTTTCAAGGTGTCTTGCTCTTCTTTTTGTTGCGAATTTTGATTTTCCTTTACCAAAATGTATCTTATGATGATCTTTTCTGAGTTCTTTTCTTACTCCGTCCATTTTGCCTCTTATGAATGATACCAGTTCACTCGGAAGTGTGTCATTATTACGTTTAGTAATCATAGCATGTAGCATTAGACCATGGTTCAGATCAAAGGAATTCTTCATCTCGTAAACCTAAAATAATAAAAATTCAGAATTGAGAGAGAAGACTAGTTCTTTAGGGTCTGCTAGGGAAAGACCATTCGGATTCCATTCTCGAGAACTACTCAAAAACAGAATATCTAACTCTAACAGAAATATATATTACCCTAAAAAGATTCGAACCTTCCCACACTTAGTTAGCTGTGGTGTCGAAATTGTGATTAACTTCATCTTCAACTTCCATTGGATTATCTATGTAATGTTTAACTCTGTGACCATTAACTTTAAATTCAATCCCATTTGAATTTATTAATTCTACTATTCCGTACGGGAAAACTCTTTTGACTATAAATGGTCCAGACCATCTTGATTTCAATTTTCCAGGAAATAACTTGAATCGTGAATTGAAAAGAAGAACTCTGTCTCCTTCTCTAAATTCTTTTGAACTTCTGATTCTTTTATCATGCCATTTCTTCGTTCTTTCTTTATAGATTAACGAATTTTCATATGCTTCATGTCTTAATTCTTCTAATTCGTTTAGTTGACTTAACCGTAGACATCCGGTTTAATGCAAATTAAGATTACATGTCTTCAAAGCCCAAAATGCATTATGTTCAATTTCTACTGGAAGATGACATGCTTTTTCATAAACGAGTCTAAAAGGTGTGGTTCCAATTGGAGTTTTATAGGTTGTTCTAAAAGCCCAGAGTGCATCCTCCAATTTCATGGACCATTCCTTCGGATTTGATCCTACGGTTTTCTGTAGAATACGTTTTAATGCTCGATTGGCATTTTCAACTTGTCCACTTGTTTTTGGATGATAAGCGGTTGAGATTTTATGAGTTACTCCATATCTTTTGAGAACTTTCTCAAGTTGATTATTACAAAAATGAGTACCCCGATCACTTATTAAAGCTTTCGGTGTTCTAAACCTTGCAAAAATACGTTTTAAGAAGTTGACTACAACTCGTGCAATATTAGTTGGGAGAGCTTGTGCTTCCGCCCATTTAGATACATAATCAATGACAACGAGAATGTAGAGATTATTATGAGATTTTAGAAATGGACCCATAAAGTCAATACCCCAAATGTCAAATACTTCACATACTTGAATGACATTTTGTGGCATTTCATCACGTTGACTTATTTTTCTAGCCCTTTGACATGCATCACAGGATTTGCAAAGAAGGTGTGCGTTTTTGAAAATTGTAGGCCAATAGAATCTAGCATCGTAAACTTTTCTTGCTGTAAGTTGAGGCCCATAATGCCCTCCTGTTGGTCCTGTGTGACAATGGTTTAAGATTTGACTAGCTTCATCTCTGAATACACATCGGCGTATTATTCCATCGGGACAACTTTTAAACAAATGTGGATCTTCCCAGAAATAGTGTTTTATATCACTAAAGAATTTTTTTCGTTTTTGGTACGACAACCCTTTTTCAAGGAATCCACATACTAAGTAGTTTGCATAGTCTGCAAAGCATGGAATTTCACTATAATCTATCTTCAATAGATATTCATCATGAAAGTTTTCTTGTATGGCCGATTCATTTAAAACTTCTAATTCGGGATTTTCAAGACGAGAAAGATGATCAGCGGCGAGATTTTCTGCTCCCTTTTTATCTCGAATTTCAATATCAAACTCTTGTAAGAGTAAGATCCAACGGATTAATCGTGTTTTGGCATCTTGTTTTGAAAATAGGTATCTAAGAGCAGAATGGTCGGTATAGACCACCGTTTTAGCTAGAACGAGATATGAACGAAATTTGTCAAAAGCAAAGACAATAGCAAGGAGTTCTTTTTCAGTAGTTGTGTAGTTCGTTTGTGCTCCTTGTAACGTCTTACTAGCATAATATATAGGTTGAAATCGTTTTTCAATCCTTTGTCCTAAAACGGCTCCCATTGCAAAATCACTTGCATCGCACATGAGTTCAAACGGTAGATTCTAATTTGGAGTTATCATGATCGGCGCATTAGTGAGTTTTTCTTTAAGAATATTAAAAGATTTGATACATTCATCTGAAAAGATGAATGGAGCATCCTTTTCTAGGAGTTTATTCATAGGAGTGGCAATTTTAGAATAATCTTTTATGAAATGTCGGTAAAAACCGGCATGCCCTAGAAAACTCCTAACTCCTCTAACATTGGTGGGATGTGGAAGTTTAGCAATTACATCTACTTTAGCTCTATCCACTTCAATTCCTTCCTTTGAAATTTTATGACCAAGAACGATGCCTTCTTTAACCATGAAATGGCATTTCTCCCAATTAAGTACTAGATTTGATTGTTCGCATCTAATAAGCATTCGTTCAAGATTAACTAGACATGTTTCAAAAGTATCACCGAAGATTGAAAAGTCATCCATGAAAACTTCCATGCATTCTTCTATCATGTCGTGAAAAATCGCCATCATTCACCTTTGAAAGGTTGCAGGGGCATTGCAAAGTCCAAATGGCATGCGTTTGTAAGCAAAAATACCATAAGGGTACGTGAACGTGGTTTTCTCTTAATCTTTGGGTGCTATTGGAATTTGAAAATATTTGGAAAAACCATCAAGAAAACAATAGTAACTATTTCCGGCTAATCTTTCCAACATTTGATCAATGAAAGGTAAGGGAAAGTGATCTTTTCTGGTGGCGTCATTTAATTTTCTATAATCAATACAAACACTCCATCCTGTTACAGTCCTAGTAGGAATAAGCTCATTTTTCTCATTTGTGATGACAGTCATGCCACCCTTCTTAGGTACGCATTGAACTGGGCTTACCCATGGACTATCAGAGATTGGATAAATTAAACCTGCATCTAGCAGTTTAATAATTTCTTTCTTAACAACATCTTGCATATTAGGATTTAGTCTTCGTTGGCGTTGCACATACGTTTTATGACCTTCTTCCATAAGGATTTTATGTGTGCAATACGAAGGACTTATTCCTTTAATATCATGAATCTTCCATGCAATAGCTGGTTTATGAGCTTTTAGCACAGAAATGAGTTGAGATTTTTCATTTTCAGTAAGAGAAGACGATATTATTACAGGTAATTCAGATTCACCATGTAAATAAGCATATTCCAAATGGTTTGGAAGTGTCTTTAACTCTAATGTCGGTGGTTCTTCTATCGACGATTTATATCGATATCTGTCTTCTTCTTTTAGCATTTGAATTTATTCTGTTGTTGGTTCATATCCATTAGCCATAAGTGTAGCTAACATTTCAGTTTCATCAATTGGTTTAGTTCCTTCTCCTAAAGAACATTCTCATATTCCTTGTAATTCTGGAAATTCTTCTAACAATTCTGCATGTGAATCTATAGTTTGAATATAATAACATGTATCATCTGCAGATTGCGGTTGTTGCATGGCTCTATCAACTGAAAAGGTAACACTCTCGTCCTCTATACTTAGGGTCAGTTTCTTACCAAACACGTCTATTATTGCTTTAGCTGTGTTTAAGAATGGTCTTCCTAATATGAGAGGAACTCGAGAATCTTATTCCATGTCCAGAATAACAAAATCTACTGGAAATACTAAAGTACCAAGTTTAACTAGCATGTTTTCCATTATCCCTCTAGGATATTTTACTGATCGATCGGCTAGTTGTATGCTTATTCGTGTTGGTTTCAATTCTCCAAGGTCTAGTTTAGCGTATAGTGAATACGGCATTAAATTTATACTAGCACCTAAGTCTGCCAATGCTTCTATTGAACTAAAACTACCCAGAAAACATGGAATTGTGAAACTTCCTGGATCTGACAATTTTTCTAGTATCTTATTCAACAGCACTGCAGAATAATTAGCATTCATAGTAACAGCCGAGAGTTCTTCCATTTTCTTTCTATTTGTGATTAGACCTTTCAAGAATTTAGCATATCTTGGCATTCCTGAAATTACATCAATGAAAGGAAGGTTGACATTTATCTGTTTAAACATATCCAAGAATTTGGATTGCTCGGCTTCAAGTCTTTCTTTTCTCATTTTACTCGGGTAAGGAAGTGGTGGTTGGTATGGTTTAACATAAGGTTTAGCCTTAACTGTGTTATCTTCATTAACCTTTTCAACTACCGGTTCTGTTTTCTTATCTTGCTCAGATTGTGGTTCTTGTGGAGTAAAAAATAGAGTCATCAGAAATTACAGGTATTTCAGGTGGTTTAAGTGTAATACCACTTCTTGTGGTGATGACTTTAGCTGTTTCATTCCGGGGGTTAGCATTTGTATCACTAGGTAGACTTCCCGATTTTCTTTCACCTATTAACCTTGCTAGGTTACTTACTTCTTGTTCCAAATTTTGAATAGAAGCTTATTGATTTCTAAATGCTTGAGCATTTTGTTCATTGGTTTATTTCTGAGATGTGAAAAATTGCGTTTGAGATTCAACTAGCTTCGACATCATATCTTCTAAATTTGGCTTTTTATCATCGGTTTGTGGTAGTTTGTTTTGAAATATAGGTCTTTGCTGATTGTAAGTATTATTAGATACTTGTTGATTGCTAGGACCTTGTTGGTTGTTATATGGAACATTTCGGTTATAATTCTGGTTTTGATTGTAGATTGGTCTTGGCGGTTGATAATTATCTTGATAATTATTTCCAGGCCTTTGGTTCATGTATGAAACATTCTCTCTTTGTTCCATTGTTTGTTCAATACTGAGACAATCTTTTATCAAATGTGGTCCTCCACACTGCTCACAACTAATTCGTATTGAGTGAATATCTTTAGTCATCTTTTCCATTCGTCTCTCGACAGCATCTATTTTTGCGGAAATGGAATCAAAGTCATGGCTAGAATCAGCTCTAGCTGCTTTAGATGATCTAACGATATCTTTTTCTTGGTACCACTCATGTGAGTGGGAAGCAGTGTTATCAATAATTTTGTAAGCTTCAGTTGCTGTTTTCTTCATAATGGAACCACCAGCTGCTATATCGATATCTTTTCGTGTAGTGATGTCGCATTCTTGGTAGAATATTTGTACTATTTGATAAGTGTCGAAACCATGTTGCGGACATCCTCTTAACAATTTTCCAAATCTTGTCCACGCCTCATACAGAGTTTTGTTTGGCTTTTGTGTGAACGTAAAAATTTCTCATTGAAGTCTTACGGCTTTAGATGCCGGAAAGAATTGTTTAAAAAAATTTTCAACTAAAACATCCCATGTATCAATCGCTCCTTCAGGTAATGATTCTAACCAATCTTTGGCTTCTCCCTTTAAAGTCCAGGGAAATAACATGAGATATATCTGTTCATCCTCAACTTCTCGAATTTTAAATAAAGTACAGATCCTATTAAAGGTACGAAGATGTTCATTTGGATCTTCCTTCGGCGCACCACTAAATTGGCATTGATTAGTTACCATGTGTAGGATTTGTCCTTTGATTTCATAATCTGGCGCATTAATGTCTGGTTGAGTAATTGCGTGACCTTGGCCAGTGCGTTTAGCTCTCATTCGGTCTTCCATACTTAGAGGTTCCAGATTTTCCATGATTGAATTTGTTGAATCTGAATCACTAGAGGATTCGGATTTATTGGGTTGTTCCTCGACAATCTCTGTTTGAATGATTGGTGGTTCCGGAGGAAAGATTAATGGTTCAGAATCTCTGAATTGTCTCTGAATATCTTCCGGATTCTCAATTGTGAGGTCGGGTTCAAAAAATGGATTATCGAAAATTTGAATTGGAGTACTTGGTCGACTGGATGACGATTCTAAAGAAAAATCAATGGCGACAATATTGTATAGATGTCTTGATCTGGTTACAGGTGGTGAACGTTTTGCTCGGTGCATTCACTGAATATCTTATTAGTTATAAAAGATAAAAATTATATAAGTTATCAAATTAATAGACTTTTCTGCTTTTGCCCACGTTTCGAATAGCCAATAGATGCAGCAGGTAGCCAAGACCCTTTAAATCGGAAGCCCACAACTCGCCACTAATAAATCCAACTATTACTACGAACCAGAAAATTTTGGATGTCTATCAATTTAACCACTTAAAATAATTTTTCGTTTAAATTTTAAGAAATTTTAGAGAAGAAATAGAAAATTCTATATCCTAAAAACTAGAGCGTCGAGAAATAAGAAAGAAAAAGGGCGCGTCAAAAAAACGTCGAAAAATAAATGGTCGAAAAATAATAAAAAGAACATAGCGCGTCGAAACTTAAAAGGAACTAAAATTTATAAACAGCGTCGCAAAATTCTAAAGCACCTAAATCTTAGTCTAAAGAAAAAGCACTTAAGGGATTTTACGGCAAAGCCTAAAAATCTAGAAATAAAAATAACTACGGCAAAATAATATACTTAAAATTAATTACGAACGAAAAATTATAAAATTACGTTTAAACGATTAAAAAGATACGAAATATAAAAAGATATAAAAAGTGATAAAATTATTTATTTTTATAAAACTATTATTTTTATATTTATTTTATAAAAGTTATAATTCTTATATATTAATAAAACTAAACAAAACTTAAAAATACAAATTAAATAAAAATTTACACTAATTATTATTAAATTAAACCCTAAACCTAATTAATTAATAATAATAATAATTAAACTAACCCTAATTCTGTCGGCTGAGGTTACCAGGCCTGTCAAATCAAGTCATGCGATCGCATGACTTGGAAGTTATAAATCCATGCGGTCGCATGGAGTAGGGTTTCGGGCTGCTACAGTCCTCGGCCCGATTACTTTATATTTTTTTTTCTGTTTTTAATATTTATATAAAAATATTTATATAAATTAAATAAAACTTATATTTTTACAAAATAAAGAAACTTTATAATTTTATATTATTATATATATATATATATATATATATATATATATATATATATATATATTATATATATATATATTATATATATATATATAACAAACTCTTAAAAATATATAATTTTTGTTTTTTTTTCTTTTTATATTTTTGTATTTTTTTTAAAAATTAAAACGTATTTTTACAAAAGTAAATTAAATTTTTATTATTTTTTATATATATAGCGTTTCGCTTCCGGCGTTTAAACAGTTCCCCGGCAGCGGCGCCAAAAATACTTGATGTTAAAGCGAAGGGTACAAAATAGTTATATTTTTACTACAAAATACTATTAAATACGATACAATTTTACACAAGTTATTTATTTATTTATAGAGTGGATATACCTAAACCTTGCTACAACACTTATAGGCAGTGTACCTAATCGTACAGTAGTGTAGTTTTTAGTAAGTTCGGTTCGTTCCACAGGGAGCTAGCCAAGTTTAACGCTATATTTTTAAAAACTATATTTGTATAAATATAAATATATATATATATATATATATATATATATATATATATATATATATATATATATATATATATATATATATATATATATAAGTAGTATTATTATTATAAAAGGGGGATTTTACCGTTTAATGACCGGTTTGTCGATTTTAAAACTTAAGTCGCAGTTAAAACCTAATGTAAAATATTAAAAATAAATATAACTTAATTTTAAGCGTAAAGTAAATAACGATAATGAAATTGCGATAAATAAAAGTGCGATAAATAAAATGACAATAAATAAAATTGCGATAATTAGAAAGTACGATAATTAAAATGATAATAAATTAAAGTGCGATAATTAAAAGTGCAATTAAATATGAAATAAAGGAATTATGCTTATTTAAACTTCCGTAATCATGATGTTTGACATGTTGATTTTAGTTTTATTATCATGGGTTAATTGTCCTTTGTCCTGGATTATTCAATATTTCAGTCTGGTTTTTGTCCATAACAGTCCATTAGTCATAAATATAAAGTGCGAGTGTCCTCGTCAAATTATCCTTATATTCGAAGTCCAATATTCCAACTAATTGGGGACTTAAACTATAATTACACCAAGTGTCCTTGTATATAATTCACCCCTGTTTTAATAAGTCCATTGGCTATTAATTCATTCCCGTGTCCGGATAAATGAACGATTATTAGTACTTATAAATATCCCGCCCATCGTGTCCGATCGAGTGTATGTGGTTATTTATAGGTACGTCCAATTGTAAATCCTTATATTAAATTAACAAACTATCATTTAATTAAACAAATATAAAGCCCATTATTTATAGGTACTTCAGATTGCTTTCACATCCGATGGTCTAGGTAAGTCATTTATCACGCTAATTTTAGATTTATCTAACTCAATTCCCGCCTTTGAAATTTTATGTCCTAATACCACCCCATCGTTGACCATGAAATGACATTTTTCCCAATTAAGTACTAATTTTGCTTTTTCACAACGAGTTAACATTTTATCAAGATTTTTAAGACAATGATCAAAAGAATCACTAAAAACCGAGAAGTTATCCATGAAAACCTCCATAAACTCCTCAGCCATATCGAAAAAGATAGCAAGCATGCACCTTTGGAATGTCCCCGGGGCATTGCATAACCCGAAGGGCATCCTCCGGTAGGCAAATGTGCCATATGGGCATGTAAAGGTCATCTTTTCTTGATCCTCGGGGTCTATAGGGATTTGAAAGTAACCCGAAAACCCGTCAAGAAAGTAATAGAACTCTTTTCCCGCTAGACGTTCGATCATTTGATTGATGTAAGGTAATGGGAAATGGTCTTTCCTTGTCGCGTCATTTAATCTCCTATAATCTATGCATACGCGCCATCCCGTGATGGTTCGGGTTGGGACAAGCTCATTTTGGTCGTTTAAGATCACTGTGGTTCCACCCTTTTTGGGTAGCACTTGGACGGGACTCACCCATGGTGAGTCGGATATTAGATAAATAAGCCCCGCGTCCAATAGTTTGATCACTTCCTTTTTGACCACCTCTTTCATGTTTGGGTTAAGTCTTCGTTGTCGTTGGACAACCGGTTTATAATTCTCCTCCATGAGGATCTTGTAAGTGAAATATGACGGATTGATCCCCGGGATATCCGTGGTCTTCAATGCTATGGCCTTATGGTGAGACTTAAGTAATGAGACAAGTCGGGTCTTTTGGTCTTGGGTGAGTTTTGAAGATATAATCACCGGAAGTCGGTTTTCTTCCTTAAGATAAGCATACTCAAGATGTTCGGGGAGCTCTTTGAGCTCAAGAGTGGGGGGCTCCTCCCATGAAGGCTTGATTCGAAATCTATCTTCATGAGGGATGGACTCAAATGTATCTTCCCGAATGGTCTCATCTATAAGATCACAATTCATCAATTCCCTAAAATCGGTCTCTAAATCCACAATCTCATTATCAAAAGTTTAGTCAAATTCCGAAGTATCAACCTTTAAAAGCTTTTCAAGTTCATGATGCACATAAATGTCAATATGGTCAATAGCATAACACTCATCATCATCGGTGTTAGTCGGTTGCTTCATAGCTTCCTGGATATTGATAGTCACACGCTCTTCACCAACTCCAATGTTGAGTTGGTTGCGTTGTACCAAGATGATGGTGTCGGCGGTCGACAAAAATGGTCTACCTAGGATGAGGGGGACTTGAAGGTCCTCCTTCATCTCCATGAAAACAAAATCAACCGGGAACACCAAGGAGTCAATGCTAACCAAGATGTCCTCGGCGATGCCAATAGCGGTATTAAATGAGTGGTTGGCCAATATTATTCTAATGCGTGTTGGATTAAGAGGTCCAAGACCAAGTCGCTCGTAAAGTGAATGGGGCATTAAGTTAATGCTTGCACCCAAGTCGGCTAGTGCATTAAACACTTCCGATTCACCAAACTTGTAAGGGAAAACAAATTTTCCAGGATCTCCTAACTTCTTAGGGATCCTTGGTCTTGATGCAAGAATCTTGTTGCACTCCTCTTCAATAAAGAATGAAGTTTCGTCATGGTATTTACCCCTTTGTGATATGAGCTCCTTAATGAATCGACCGTAGTTAGGCATTCCTTTAAGCACATCGGTTATTGGTAGGTTAATCGAGACGTTCTTCATCATTTCTTGAAACTTTTTGTATTGAGCTGCCAACTTGTCTTTCCTCAAAGCACTTGGATATGGTACTGATCTTGTAGCCTTCAAAGGCTCATTACCCTTCTTCTTACCCGATTCATCATTACCCGTACCCTCATTTGAGTTAACCTTTTCTTTACCCTTCTCTTTATTCACCCCGGTTTCCTCTTCAACAAAGCTTGGTAGTGGTTCATGAGTGATAAAGGGTTGTGGTTGAGGGTCTTCAACTCCTTTAGTGGTTAAACCGCTTCGAGTGGTTATGGTGTTGACATTCTCATTTTGGTTTGGGTGAATAGGGTTTAGGTTGGTGTTTTCGATAGAATTTACTCTTGCAATGTTGTTTTGTGGATTTTGGTTCAGTTGACGGTTATTGTTGTAATTGTTGATTGGGTTTACTTGAATGTTTGAAGGTAAAATCCCTTGTGGTCTTTCGTAAACTTGAGTTGAAAGTATTCCAACGGCACTCTCAAGATTTTGGAATGAGGCTTGTTGGTTTCGGATTTGTTGCTTTAAGAACTCATTCTCTTTCATTAGGAAAGCTTCGGTTGTTACTACCTTCTTGATATAGTTTTGCATTATTTCTTCTAAGCTTTTTGAAGGTTGGGATTGTTGAATGTTTTGTTGAGGTTGTTGATTGTAACCGTGGTTATTTTATGGTTGACCATAACCTTGGTTGTTTTGATAATTTGAATTGCTTTGGTTGTTATAAGGTTGGTTGTTGTAAGGTTTTTGGTTTTGGTATTGAGAATTGTTGTTTCAGTTTTGGTTGTAGTTGTTGTTATAACTTTGGTTTCGATTTTGGTTTGTGAATCCGGGTGGTGTATTAGTTTGGTTGTTGAATGACACTTGTTTTTGGTTAGGATTGTAGTAGCTTTGATTAGATGATCCTCCTCTTTGGTAGTTTTGATTACTCACATAGTTCACATGAGCATCCGAATTCGTGGGAATGTCATCTAGATCAACATGATTGCATTGAGTAATTAGAGGACAATTCTTTGTGAGATGTGGACCCTCGCATCTTTGACAACCAACTTACATTGCAACTACCGTTTGTTGAATCTTTTTCAACTCCTTCCCAAATGATTGAAATTGATTGTTCAAGCTTGCAAGCGTCACTTGCCCATTTTCACTCTCGACTTGTGCTACATTCGTCCTTACTAAATCTTGTGGTGAAGGTGCCCATTCATATGTATTGACCGAGATATCTTCTAACATAACTTCGACCGCATTTGGTGATTTGTACATAAATACCCCACCGGATGAAGAATCAAGATGCCGCTTTGTTTGCATATTACAACCGCGATAAAATGTATTAAGGTATTCCTTCTTTGTCAAATCATGCGGTGGACAAGCTCTTAGTAACTTCTTGAACCTAACCCATGCATCATATAAACTCTCATCACCCCATTGGGTGAACCCATTAATCTCCATTTTAACCACTCTACCTTGGACGGTGGAAAGAAATGATTGATAAACTCGTTTGTTAGTTCTTGAAAAGTTCTTATGGAATCAGATGGTAGATTACGTATCCAAGATTTTGCGTCTCCTTGAAGTGTAAAGGGGAATGCCCTTAACTTAAAAGCATCATCGGTGACGTCTTTAGTTTTGTAAATATGACAAAGCTCATTAAAGTGTTGAATATGCTCGAATGGATTTTCATCTATTAACCCATGAAAATAAGTATCCTTGATCATCGGGAAAAAGTTACCCTCGATCTTCCAATTATCCGCTTGAATTGGTGGTTTGGTTATAGCCGGTGCTATCAATGTTGTGCAACCAATCTAGCGTTCCACATTGGAGTATCATTTGGATCATTCAATGCTTCTTGATCAATCGGATGACAATTAGGATCGCCTTCTTCATTAACAATTGGATTACCGTTTGGATCCATCCCTTCTAAACAAAATGGCAAAGCTTCAAAATTTTTCCTTAATACCCTTGCTTCTCTACGATTATAAACCCCGTGCACGTATCGTTCCAGATCAGAGAATGGATGTGTGAACTCTTAATCCTTGTGAGATCTTGTTTTCATACACCAAAGGCACATATCCTTCAATCACAACACAAACACAACGGTTTTTCCAAACAAAATAATATATAAAATGCGAAAAGTAACTTCCGCAAGGGTAAGCCCTTACGAAAGGATCGAACAATCAAAAGTTTAAACCAAATAACCCACTAGGCTAACCGCTTCCCCGGCAGCGGCGCCAAGAAAGTGTGATGCGTGCGTTACAATACATCTTTTTACCCTCTAAATTTATAATTGACTAAAATACTACAATTAAGCACACAAAACTAACGAGCACTTAAACCCGGTTGTTATAGCACTTTAATGCAAGTATTCTTATCAAGTTCGTCCCAAGGGAAGCTGTGTAAGTTGGTTATTTGAAACTATTAATTGTCCCAGGGTTTGTTTGATTGGGGGGTTTTGATTGATATCAACTAACAACTAAAACTTCTGCAATTAAACAAACTTAAATTAGCAAAATAGCAAAGTATTAAAGACTTAAATCAATTAACTAAGACGTGTTCACTTATCTAATCCTCTCTATGCTTGGCTTGCCCCGTTTTTCCTATTTTGTTATCTCATAAGTTGTTGAACTATTAAATGTTATAATCACTTCTAAACCTTAATTCAAATGATACTCCACGAATTCACATAAGCTTTGTATCATAAGATTGAGTTAAGCATGATTTGGTCATTAAGATTGAGCTTGAGTTAAAATCACTTAAAACTCCCAACTATCGAAATCAATTAAGATAATCGGCACTACTATGTTGACTAAAGGCTAATTGAAAACCAACTTAGATCAAGAACACAATCACTTGTAATTCCCTAGCTAGTTGTCTAGATCACCTAAGGTGTTGAAGCACACGTTGATTCACTTCTCAAATCACTAAGAGAGCTACTCCACATATGTAATCAAAGTCAAACCTAAAACAAACTCATAGCAATGGTTCTTTAGCCAATCTCAACAACACATGATCATGTAATTCATTCAAACAACAATATTCAATTGATTTGGGGCAAACACTAGCATTAAAGATTCATAGATAAGCAAACATAAGAGATTTAGCCAATCATGACTAAAACCAAACTAATAATAAGATAGAAATGTAAATCATCATCATATTCAAGCTATTACAAGTAATCAAAGCAAGTATTAAGATTAAAGTAATGATTACAATTAAATATTGCAAAGTAATTAAAACAAAGTGAAGATTATAACCCAAATGGTGAAGAAGATGAAGATCTAAGCTAAGTGATGATGAATCTTGAATAATCTCCCTTGAATCCCCCCTTAATCTCCAATAGATGATGAAATTAGGGTTTTGTGTGTGAAAATCGGACCCTAGGTAGCTGCTACAAAAGATGCATATGAAAAATGACATAATCTCGTTCCTTTTATAGTGCTGAAAATCTGGGATGAAACAGCGACAGGAGCGCCGCTTTTGCTTCTGGAGCGGTGCTTTTGTCTGATTGCAAGAGCGGCACTTTTGATGAAGAACGTCGCTTTTGGCACTGATCAGGAACGACGCTTTAGCTTGAAGAACGGCGCTTTTAGATACTGATAAGAAATGAAGATAAATCGTGCATAATAGCGGAACTTTTGATCCAGGAGTGGCGCTTTTGATCCTGTTTCCTGCACTTGTCATTTTCTAAGCCAATTTTTGCCCAAGATTTGATCAATTTTATGCCAAATCAACTACTTAGCCCAATATTCACTAAGTATCTCAATATCACACTAAATAGGTCTCGAAATGTCAAATTTAAAACTACCATTCAAGTTGAAATGTCAAATTTAAAACTATTCACTAAGTATCTCAATATCACACTAAATAACAATGGTAGGATCAAGTTTTAAATCTGTAGTTTTAAATATCAAATAATGGAACACAACTTGAAATGTCAAATTTAAAACTACCATTATAAAGTCAACATAAGACAATTAGTTTACTACCATTACATAAACTGTTTCCGAAAGACGATAACACAAGTACCAAAAGACAATAACACAAGTACCAAAAGGAAAGTAGAATTGTTCAGGTACACAACCATAACAAATTTAAACACTAAAGATCCAACATAATTTCCTATTTCTTCTTCTTCCCAACTGCTGCAACCTTTCCCTTCTGCTTCACACTTCCACCACCACTAGTAGATGCCTCTCCTTTTCCTTTACAGTCTCTCTTGTTATGTCCATACTCTCCACATGATCCACACTTCTTTAACTTACCTGACAGTTACATAGAAACAACCATGCTAAGAAACTTAAACTAAATAGGAATAAATTGTAAAAGTTAAGTAAGCATACCTTGTGTTGACAATTTTCCTCCATTACCAATCTCATCAACCTCATTTGCAGATAACCTCCTTTTTTTCTTAGGTCTTCCAGGAGTGGAAACCTTTTTTGGTGCCACAAGTGTGTACAAATCACCAGCTTTTGGCCATAAATGTCTGCCATTCAAAGGCTCAATTGTAAACTGATAGGTGTTGTTCCAAGTAGTTAACTTATACACAACATGAACCCAAGTTTCTGGATCACCAACTTCAAAACCATTTTCAACCATATTTCAGTTAACTGCAACTGCATGTTTGCATGGTATGCCAGTTAACTCCCACTTTCTATAGGCACAAGTTCTGGTCTCCATATCAACAACAAACTACTCTTGTGGTTGTCCACTGATTGCTGCTGGTCCAGTAACTTGATATTTTTGGTTTCCTCCCCATAAAAAATTGCATTTGTTAGCTTCAGATTTGAGTTTTTCAAAAACTTTAGTAGCTCCAATACTTAAAGGGCCATCACACTTTGACTTTTTCTTGATAACATTCACAATCCTCTTCATACAATACTCTCTAATGTACTCTAAATCTGTGAAAATGGGTTTGTCTCTTGCATCAACGAGCCATCTATTAAAAACCTCACACATGTTGCAAAGTAAAACATCAGAAACAGCCCTGCCAGTAAAGTGACTCCTTGTCCATTGATGAGGAGGGATATCACTTAACCAAACATAAGCAGCATTATCAAATTCTTTTAACTGGTTCATTGCATGTTCAAACTCAGGTACAGTTGTCACAGTGGCACACCTCCACAAGTGATTTTTATAGGCCACTCCTCTAAATTGGCCTTTCATATTGCCATGAATATGTCTTAAACAGTGTCTGTGCTTAGCACATGGAAACAAATTCTCTACAGCATGTACAAAACCCTAATAACATAAATTAATCTAAGTAACATTAATTAAGGCCTAACAACTATATGAATAAAAAATTAGATATGAATTTAAACAATTAATACCTTTTGTCTGTCTGATATGAATGTAAAGTTAGAGTTGCTACCCAATTCAAGATCTTCACCCAAACATTTTAAAAATCAAGTCCAAGAAGCTCCACATTCTAGCTCAATAATGGCATATGCTACAGGATAAATGCCATTGTTGGAATCTGTAGGAACTAGAGGGGGGGGGGGGTGAATAGTTCCAAAAATCAATTTGTTAAAACTTTTCCGATTTAGGATATCCTACGGTCGACCGTAGATGCGACCGTGGATGTCGTGTTCAATAATGATATTGTTTTCAAGTCCAAGGAACTAGTTTTAACAAAATAGTATGCTTGTGTTTGTTAGACTATATATGAAATAAAGTAAAATGCACAAACACAAGAATTTATAGTGGTTCAGGTGGATGTTAACTAATCCACCTTAATCCACTCCCCAATTCTATGAATTAAGAGTTTTCTTCACTATGATACTCCAAACCCTGTGGAGTATCCGAATACAACACTAGCTCCTCGATAAGCCGCTACTTATGAACCCTTACGTCCCTTTGAAGAATTCAGAATCACCAAAAGCTCTTACCACAAGATCCTAATGCTCTAACCTAGTGAAATCACAACTACCTTCTAGATCCCTTTAAGAAGATAGCTCACAAGTAAACTTATAGCTAAGCTTACAATCACACATAGTTCTTCAATAGGTCACACCAACCTTACTTAGATCAAACTTGTCTTTACATTGGATAAGTATTAATTTCCAATGAAATTAATCAACTTCCTAGATCCCTTTAAGGAAGTTGAATCATTAAGTAAGATAGATGTTTCCTATCGCAAGAACCATTTAACTTCCTTAACCCCTCCAAGGAAGTATCTCACAATGTAAACTTAAAGATACAAATGTTAAGCATAAAGTTTACATTACAATTCTACTTAGTGTAAGTAGAATCTCTCTTTCTCTATTGTAATCTCTCCATAGATTTGTGCTTGAGGCTAGGGAGATTAGTTGATATGACTTTGAAAGTATGTTGGAAAGAGGTGGTCTTCAAGTGTCTTCATGCCTTGGCTTTTATAGATAAAATACTTCCTTTGTATTTGAAATGTATCCGTTGGAATTGAGCACTACAAATTAAAGTCTTGACTTCAATGCTTGAATTTTTGTATCAAGTTTGAACGGATACTTCAAAAGATGTATAATAAACTATGAAGCATAAAGCATTTTCAAGTTCACAATACCAAAGGGGAAGGCATGTTTTCTTGGTTTACCATTGTCATAAACTTCCTCACTAAATATGGCAAATGCTGAATTTTTGTTCCATGACAATTAGAAACCATTCAAGCTTCTTTTTGTAATTCTTCCATTCATTTGTTATCATTTGGTTGCAAGTACATACTTTCATTGGTTACTTGCAACACTCCAAACTTCATAACCCATGACTTCAATCATTTGTCTTTTCTTTGATGGAAGTATATTGCCTCATTGGTTGCTTCATTAATTTCCAAGATAATCATACTTAAACATGTAAGTATGGTCTAAGGGTTAAGAGGAGAGCATCTCTTTAGTTAGGACTTAATGACCATCCTAATCATGTCTCGATATATTTTAGATTTAGAAGTATGATCTGCAATTAGGTACAAAAGGATATTTTGCAATACTTATGTGTTTACCCTTAATTGCAAGCTAAAGTGTCATTAAGACATCATTAAGTATGATTAATCAAGATTTGCGTTCTAGTGACCAAAACTCTTTTGAATATAAAAAGGGCAACCATTCTAAGTATCTTAGAAAAGGTTTTGTAAATTATGGATGCCTCAAAGTGATCAAACTTAAAGTGATTGAAAATCTTGACAGACAAATCTGCGGTCGATCCACGATTGGCCGTGGGGTCGACCGTAGAGCCTAGTTTTCATAAAACGTGTACACTGTGGTGCAGGGCACTCTATGGTCAGACCTACGATCGACCGTGGTCCAGCCGTGTACCATTTGAAATGTCCCGTTCATATTGATTATAAACGTTCCATATTAATTGATTTCGTTGCGAGGTTTTGACCTCTATATGAGACGTTTTTCAAAGACTGCATTCATTTTTAAAACAACCATAACCTTTATTTTATCAATAAAGGTTTCAAAAGCATTACGTAGATTATTAAATAAAGATAATCTAAAATATACTGTTTACACACGACCATTACATAATAGTTTACAATAGAAATATATTACATCAACATATGTTTCTTAAATGCAGTTTTTACATAATATCATACAAACATGGACTTCAAATCTTGTCCTTATTTTAGTATGCAACAGCGAAAGCTCTTAATATTCACCTGAGAATAAACATGCTTTAAACGTCAACAAAAATGTTGGTGAGTTATAGGTTTAACCTATATATATCAAATCGTAACAATAGACCACAAGATTTCATATTTCAATATACATCCCATACATAGAGATAAAAATCATTCATATGGTTAACACCTGGTAACCGACATTAACAAGATGCATATATAAGAATATCCCCATCATTCCGGGACACCCTTCGGATATGATATAAATTTCGAAGTACTAAAGCATCTGGTACTTTGGATGGGGTTTGTTAGGCCCAATAGATCTATCTTTAGGATTCGCGTCAATTAGGGTGTCTGTTCCCTAATTCTTAGATTACCAGACTTAATAAAAAGGGGCATATTCGATTTCGATAATTCAACCATAGAATGTAGTTTCACGTACTTGTGTCTATTTTGTAAATCATTTATAAAACCTGCATGTATTCTCATCCCAAAAATATTAGATTTTAAAAGTGGGACTATAACTCACTTTCACATATTTTTACTTTGTCGGGAAGTAAGACTTGGCCACTGGTCGATTCACGAACCTATAACAAATATGTACATATATATCAAAGTATATTCAAAATATATTTACAACACTTTTAATACATTTTGATGTTTTAAGTTTATTAAGTCAGCTGTCCTCGTTAGTAACCTTCAACTAGTTGTCCAACGTTAGATGTACAGAAAAAAATTGATATATATTATCTTGAATCAATCCACGACCCAGTGTATACACGTCTCAGGCTATATCACAACTCAAAGTATATATATTTGGAATCAACCTCAACCCTATATAGCTAACTCCCACATTACTGCATATAGAGTGTCTATGGTTGTTCCAAATAATATATACACATGGGTCGATATGATATGTCAAAACATTTGCATACGTGTCTATGGTATTCCAATATTACATAATATATTAGAATACACGTATAATACAATATAAGTTAGCTAGGATATGATTAATATAGATTTGTTACCAATTTTCACGTTGCTACAACAAGAAAAATTATCCAATCTTGTTTTACCCATAACTTCTTCATTTTAAATCCGTTTTGAGTGAATAAAATTTTTATGGTTTCATATTGAACTCTATTTTATGAATCTAAACAGAAAAAGTATAGGTTTATAGTCAAAAATATAAGTTACAAGTCGTTTTTGTAAAGGTAGTCATTTCAGTCGAAAGAACGACGTCTAGATGACCATTTTAGAAAACATACTTCCACTTTGAGTTTAACCATGATTTTTGGACATAGTTTCATGTTCATAAGAAAAATCATTTTCCCAGAAGAACAACTTTTAAATCAAAGTTTATCATAGTTTTTAATTAACTAACCCAAAATAGCCCGCGGTGTTACTACGACGGCGTATGTCCGGTTTTACAGTGTTCTTCGTGTTTCCAGGTTTTAAATCATTAAGTTAGCATATCATATAGATATAGAACATGTGTTTAGTTGATTTTAAAAGTCAATTTAGAAGGATTAACTTTTGTTTGCGAACAAGTTTAGAATTAACTAAACTATGTTCTAGTGATTACAAGTTTAAACCTTCGAATAAGATAGCTTTATATGTATGAATCGAATGATGTTATGAACATCATTACTATCTCAAGTTTTCTGGATAAAGCTACTGGAAATGAGAAAAATGGATCTAGCTTCAAAGGATCCTTGGATGGCTTGAAAGTTCTTGAAGCAGAATCATGACACGAAAACAAGTTCAAGTAAGATTTCCACTCGAAATAAGATTGTTATAGTTATAGAAATTGAATAAAAGTTTGAATATGAGTATTACCTTGTATTAGAAAGATATCTTACTGTAAATAATAAAGATTTCTTGAGGTTGGATGATCACTCTACAAGATTGGAAGTAAGCTACCAAACTTGGAAGTATTCTTGATTTTATGAAACTAGAACTTGTAGAATTTATAAAGAACACTTAGAACTTGAAGATAGAACTTGAGAGAGATTAATTAGATGAAGAAAATTGAAGAATGAAAGTGTTTGTAGGTGTTTTTGGTCATTGTTATATGGATTAGATATAAAGGATGTGTAATTTTGTTTACATGTAAATAAGTCATGAATGATTACTCATATTTTTGTAATTTTATGAGATATTTCATGCTAGTTGCCAAATGATGGTTCCTACATGTGTTAGGTGACTCACATGGGCTGCTAAGAGCTAATCATTGGAGTGTATATATCAATAGTACATACATCTAAAATCTGTGTATTGTACGAGTACGAATACGGGTGCATACGAGTAGAATTGTTGATGAAACTGAACGAGGATGTAATTGTAAGCATTTTTGTTAAGTAGAAGTATTTTGATAAGTGTATTGAAGTCTTTCAAAAGTGTATGAATACATATTAAAACACTACATGTATATACATTTTAACTGAGTCGTTAAGTCATCGTTAGTCGTTACATGTAAGTGTTGTTTTGAAACCTTTAGGTTAACGTTCTTGTTAAATGTTGTTAACCCATTGTTTATTAAATCAAATGAGATGTTAAATTATTACATTATCATGATATCATGATGTATTAATATATCTTAATATGATATATATACATTAAATGTCGTTACAACGATAATCGTTACATATATGTCTCGTTTCAAAATCATTAAGTTAGTAGTCTTGTTTTTACATATGTAGTTCATTGTTAATATACTTAATGATATGTTTACTTATCATAATATCATGTTAACTATATATATATCCATATATATGTCATCATATAGTTTTTACAAGTTTTAACGTTCGTGAATCGCCGGTCAACTTGGGTGGTCAATTGTCTATATGAAACCTATTTCAATTAATCAAGTCTTAACAAGTTTGATTGCTTAACATGTTGGAAACATTTAATCATGTAAATATCAATTTCATTTAATATATAAAAACATGGAAAAGTTCGGGTCACTATACCATTCAGACCATTTTATTATTAGGTGTACTGGTCTTTTGCTAGAGATAGTGTAGGCTTATGAACTCATGTCGTCTTGCATATGATTAAGCACTTATCTCTTTTATGTCATCATCAAAACAAAGTGATTAACATTTGAATATTATCATTGGATCATTAACCAACAGAATCAACACCTACAGCTGTTAAAATACAACCTTTTGCAGGTTCCTTCATGAAACAACCATCTAATCCCAACAAATCTCTACCAATTGCCTTGAATCCTTTCTTTAGAGCTTCCATACATACATAAATTCTTTTGAAAACCCTAGTTTTAGATTTTAGGTTACCAGGCTCCACATCAAGTTTCACAGTTGTACCAGGATTAGACCTCTGCATTTCTAAGATATAATCTCTAAGATCCCCATATTGTAATTGATAATCACTTTGCATTATCTTAGTTGCAGTTTTTAAAGCACGATATGCTTTATATTCAGAGATTACAAGTTCCAGATCTGTTTCCAAAAAAGCCTTAACAGCTTTAATAGGTATTTTGGGATTTGTGGCTAATTTTGGCAAAACCTTGGTTGATAAGAATTTGTAAGTGCCAAAAGGTAACTTTCTGGATTGTTTGCAAGTGTGATGGGGTTTGTAGGTGTTCACCTCCCATTCATTACATTCTGGTTGTTTGGAGATCAATAATACAAAGTCACATTTAATATTCAATTTTCTTTTTACCCACTCCCTTTTTACAGGTGCACAAGATTCCCCCTTATCACATTTATTGGAATCCCCATTGACTTGTTTGTCTTTATCCTTTAAATGTTTGTCTTTACTTTTCCCATATAAACTACCTTTTTTACCACATGTTTTTACTCTGCTGGGCCCTCACCACACTTTTGACCTGCACTTTCTTTATTACACTCTTGACTACCACCATTAGCAGCTTCTGGTTTAGTAACAAGCCCTTCACATCGAACCCTAATCCTTTTTCTTTTTTTTTTATCATTCTTAACAAACACAAGCTTTCTTCTTGTTTTAATAGCATGTAAATGTACTGCTTCCTTAACCCCATCTTTTGATTCAAACTTTTGCCCTAAATAAAAAAAGGTCTTTCCAATCTCTGCATTTGATTCCTCATGTGCTCTTATCCCACGAATTTTCTTCTTCCTTAAAGCTTCTTCATCACTTTCAGAATCATAACTCTCAAACCCATCAATATTCAATTCTTCTAGCTCATGATCATCCTCATTTTCTACAACCTCTGTGTTGAAAACCTTATAACCATTACCCATAAACTCAATGTCTTTATCAATGTTGAAGGTGAACTCTCTCATGTCTACATCATCATCATCAATTCGATTATCCTCATATGATTCAAAATAATCACCATCTTCACTAGCTTCACTACCCGCATTACCTTCACTAACATTCTCATCAATTTCTTGAATAAGTACCCTCTTCCCAGTTTTATATGGATGCTCAACATAGACATTAAACTCCCTAATATTATCACTATTGATAATGCTAAAAACGAACATATATTTCATAGCATTATTCCTCAAGAAAGACAAGCTTTTAGTTGCAATTGTTCTATTTACAAGTGATATTCGTTTGTATAATAAAAGGTGAAGACAAAAGACAGATTCGACGAATTTTAGACGCAAACGACCAAAAAGCTCAAAAGTACAAAAGACAATCAAAAAGGTTCCAATTATTGATAAGAAACGTCTCGAAATTACAAAAGTACAAGATTCAAAACGCAAAGTACAAGATATTAAATTGTACGCGAGGACGTTCGAAAATCCGGAACCGGGACCAGAGTCAACTCTTAACGCTCGACGCAACGGACTAAAAATTACAAGTTAACTATGTATATAAATATAATATAATATATAATTAATTATATTAATTATATATATATTATATTTATAAATAAAAAACCGTCGGCAGAGAAAAACTCCAAGGACTGAGCTGTAAAAGTAACCTCCGCGACTCGCGGAGTTTGAAGAGGTTTTCACCGCGAGTCGCGGAGCCCCAAAATTGAAAACTGCCTATAAAGCCAACCGAATTCTGATCAAAATCATCATCTTTTTCTTCCTCATTCATACGTAAAATTTATATTTATATTTATAATTTATATTTTAATTTTAATTATAATTCTAATAATAAGGGTATGTTAGCGAATATTGTAAGGGTGTAAGTCGAAATTCTGTCCGTGTAACGCTACGCTATTTTTAATCATTGTAAGTTATGTTCAACCTTTTTATATTAATGTCTCGTAGCTAAGTTATTATTATGCTTATTTAAAACGAAGTAATCATGATGTTGGGCTAATTACTAAAATTGGGTAATTGGGCTTTGTACCATAATTGGGGTTTGGATAAAAGAACGACACTTGTGGAAATTAGACTATGGGCTATTAATGGGCTTTATATTTGTTTAACTAAATGAAAGTTTGTTAATGTTAATATAAAGATTTACAATTGGGCGTCCCTATAAATTACCATATACACTCGATCGGACACGATGGGCGGGGTATTTATATGTACGAATAATCGTTCATTTAACTGGACACGGGAATGGATTAATAGCTACTAGAATAATTAAAACAGGGGTGAAATTACATTCAAGGGTAATTGGTGTAATTGTTAACAAAGTAGTAAAACCTTGGTTTACACGCAGTCGATAACCTGGTGTATTCATTAAACAAAGTATTAAAACCTTGTTACAATTCGAATCCCCAATTAGTTGGAATATTTAACTTCGGGTATAAGAATAATTTGATGAGGACACTCGCACTTTATATTTATGACTGATGGACTGTTATGGACAAAAACCAGCCGGACATATTAAATAATCCAGGACAAAGGACAATTAACCCATGGGCATAAAACTAAAATCAACACGTCAAACATCATGATTACGGAAGTTTAAATAAGCATAATTCTTTTATTTCATATTTAATTTCCTTTATTTTATATTTAATTGCACTTCTAATTATCACACTTTTATTTATTGTTGTTTAATCGCACTTTTAATTATCGTACTTTTTAATTATCGCAAGTTTACCGCACTTTTATTATTCGCAATTTCATTATCGTTATTTACTTTAAGTTTTAATTTAAGTCTTTTATTTATTTAATATTTTACATTAGGTTTTAACTGCGACTAAAGTTTTAAAATCGACAAACCGGTCATTAAACGGTAAAAACCCCCCTTTATAATAATAATATTACTTATATATATGTTTGTATTTTTATAAAAGTAAACTAATATAGCGTTGAGCTTTGTTTAAAGATTTCCCTGTGGAACGAACCGGACTTACTAAAAACTACACTACTGTACGATTAGGTACACTGCCTATAAGTGTTGTAGCAAGGTTTAAGTATATCCATTCTATAAATAAATAAATATCTTGTGTAAAATTGTATCGTATTTAATAGTATTTTCTGCTAAAATTAATAACTATTTTATATACACCTCGCATAACATCAAGTATTTTTGGCGCCGCTGCCGGGGACTATCTTAAAAGCCGGAAGCGCAACGCTAATATAAAAAAAAAAAAAAAAAAGATTTTTTGTTTACTTTTATTAAAATTCGTTTTGTAAAAATACGTTTTAAATATTCGAAAAATATAAAAAGAAAAACAAAAATATAAGTATTTTTAAGATTTTGTTAAATATTTAAGTTTTATAAGTTTCTTTATTTTTAGTTTAGTTTATAAAAATATAAGTTTTATTAAATATCTTTTATTTATAAAAAAAAAACAGAAAACAGAAAATAAAATAAAAAAAATAAATAAAGAAAAACGCGTTGAAATTATAAGCTGTCATCTGAATTTTTGAACCCCGCGACTCGCGGGGTTTTCTTTATAAATTACCGCGACTCGCGGAGTTTCTCTGACACGCGAACAGGAAGCCCTAATTCAGCATTAATTACGGTAATTATTAATTAATTATTATTAAACCCTAATTATGTATTATTATTATAATTAGTTTTATTTTTACTTTTACTTTTTATTTAATTTATGTATTTAGTATTAATTAGTTTTAATTAAATTGTAAAATTAGTAGTTTTATTAAATAAATAATATAAAAATAATATTTTTATAAAAATTGTACTTTTTACAACTTTTTATATATTTTTATATTTTGTCCCTTTTTAATCGTTGTAGCGTAATATTTGTATTTTTCGCTCATATTTAATTTTAAACTTAGTTTTTGCTATAGTTATTTTTACTCCTAGATTTTTAGGCTTTGCCGTAGAATTCCTTAAGTGCTTTTTCTTTAGACTAAGATTTAGGTGCTTTAGAATTTTGCGACGCCTTTTTAAGTTTTAGTTTCTTTTTAAGTTATTTCCATTTGGGATTTAGTTTTTCCTGTAAGCTTTAATATTTTTAGACACCTTTTACTATGTACCAATTATCATTCCAATTAGTAATATCAATTTGCGATTATAATTTTAAGTTAGTTGTAGTAATAAGATTAGGTTAGTTAAGTATTTTTAAGTTTTTATAAGTTTCTTTTATTTTTCCGTCACCTTTTATTTTTCAACCATTTTTTTTTTCTTTTTCGACCTTTTTCGACGAACTCTTTTTCTTTCTCATTTCTCGCCATTCTAGTTTTTAGGACATAGATTTTTATTCTACTTCTTATCTAAATTTCTTAAAATTACGAAAATCTATTTTGAGTGGTTAAATTGATAGACATCAAAATTTTCTGGTTCGTAGTAATAGTTGGATTTGTACGTGGACCGGGTTATTGGAGCCAAACAGTCCTCAATTATATTGAGACCAAACGAATCCTGCCCCTCTGCTGCATCTTTTGGCTATTCGAAACGTGGGCAAAATCAGAAAAGTCTATTGATTGGATAACTTATTATAATTTTTCTTTCCTTTTTAAAAACTAATAGGATATTCAGTGAATGCACCGAGCAAGACGTTCATCACCTTTTGTACGTTCACCACCTGTAACTAGATCAAGACATTTAGCAAATATAACCGCCGTTGATTTTTCTTTAGAATCGTCATCCAGTCGACCAAGTACTTCAGTTCAAATTTCCGATAATCCATTTTTTGAACCCGACCTCACAATTGAGAATCCGAAGAATATTCAGGAACGGTTCGTAGATCCTGAACCACTAAACTTTCCTCCGGAACCACCAATCATTCAAACAGAGATTGTTGAGGAACGAACCATTAAATCAGAATCATCTAGTGATACCGATTCAACAAATTCAATTATGGAGAATCTGGAACCTTTAAGTATGGAAGACCGAATGAGAGCTAAACGCACTGGCCAAGGTCACGCAATTACTCATCCAGACATTAATGCGCCAGATTATGAAATCAAAGGACAAATTCTACACATGGTGACTAATCAATGCCAATTTAGTGGTGCGCCGAAGGAAGATCCAAATGAACATCTACGTACCTTTAATAGGATCTGCACACTATTTAAAATACGAGAAGTGGAGGATGAACAGATATATCTCATGTTATTTCCCTGGACTTTAAAGGGAGAAGCCAAAGATTGGTTGGAATCGTTACCTGAAGGGGCGATTGATACATGGGATGTTTTAATTGACAAATTTCTTAAACAATTCTTTCCTGCATCTAAAGCCGTAAGACTTCAAGCAGAAATTGTTACGTTCACACAGAAACCAAATGAAACTCTATATGAGGCGTGGACAAGATATGGAAAGTTATTAAGAGGATGTCCGCAACATGGTTTAGACACCTGTCAAATAGTACAAATATTCTACCAAGGATGCGACATCACTACAAGAAAAGACATAGATATAGCAGCTGGTGGTTCTATTATGAAGAAAACCGAAACTGATGCTTACAAAATTATTGATAATACTGCTTCCCACTCACATGAGTGGCACCAAGAAAAAGATATCATTAGATCATCTAAAGCAGCTAGAGCCGATTCTAGCCATGACTTAGATTCCATTTCCGCAAAGATAGATGCTGTAGAGAGACGAATGGAAAAGATGACTAAGGATATTCACTCAATACGAATTAGTTGTGAGCAGTGTGGAGGACCACATTTGACAAAAGATTGTCTCAGTATTGAATTAACAATGGAACAAAGAGAGAATATTTCATACATAAACCAAAGGCCTGGAAATAATTATCAGAATAATTATCAACCGCCAAGACCAATTTACAATCAAAACCAGAATTATAACCGAAATATTCCATACAACAACCAACAAAGTCCTAGCAATCAACAAGTATCCAATAATACTTACAACCAGCAAAGACCGAATTTTCAAAACAAACCACCACAACAAACCGATGATAAAAAGCCGAATTTAGAAGATATGATGACGAAGCTAGTTGAAACTCAAACACAGTTTTTCACATCTCAGAAACAAACCAATGAACAAAATGCTCAAGCATTTAGAAATCAACAAGCTTCTATTCAAAATCTGGAACAAGAAGTAAGTAACCTAGCAAGGTTAATAGGTGAAAGAAAACCGGGAAGTCTACCTAGTGATACAAACGCTAACCCCCGGAATGAAACAGCTAAAGCTATTACCACAAGAAGTGGTACAACACTTAAACCACCTGAAATACCTGTAACTTCTGATGAAACTATTCCTATTCCACAAGAACCACAACCTGATCAAGATAAGGAAAAAGAACCGGTAGTTGAAAAGGTTAATGAAAATAACACAGTTAAGGATAAACCTTATGTTAAACCATACCAACCACCACTTCCTTACCCGAGTAAAATGAAGAAAGAAAAACTTGAAGCCGAGCAATCCAAATTTTTGGATATGTTTAAACAGATAAATGTAAATCTTCCTTTCATTGATGTGATTTCAGGAATGCCAAGATATGCTAAATTCTTGAAAGATCTAATCTCAAATAGAAAGAAAATGGAAGAACTCTCGGCTGTTACTATGAATGCTAATTGTTCAGCAGTGCTGTTGAATAAGATACCAGAAAAACTATCTGATCCAGGAAGTTTCACAATTCCATGTTTTCTGGGTAGTCTTAGTTCAATAGAAGCATTGGCAGACTTAGGTGCTAGTATAAATCTAATGCCGTATTCACTATACGCTAAACTAGACCTTGGAGAATTGAAACCAACCAGAATAAGCATACAACTAGCCGATAGATCAATAAAATATCCTAGAGGGATAATGGAGAACATGCTAGTTAAAGTTGGTACTTTAGTATTTCCAGTAGATTTTGTTGTTCTGGACATGGAAGAAGATTCTCAAGTTCCTCTCATATTAGGAAGACCATTCTTAAACACGGCTAAAGCAATGATAGACGTGTTCGGTAAGAAACTGACCCTAAGTATAGAGGATGAGAGTGTTACCTTTTCAGTTGATAGAGCAATGCAACAACCACAATCTGCAGATGATACATGTTATTATATTCAAACTATAGATGCACATGCAGAATTATTAGAAGAATTTCCAGAATTACAAGGAACAGGAGAATGTTCTTTAGGAGAAGGTAATGAACCAATTGATGAAGCTGAAATGTTAGCTACACTTATAGCTAATGGATATGAACCAACAACAGAAGAAATTCAAATGCTAAAAGAAGAAGACAGATATCGATATAAATCATCGATAGAAGAACCTCCGAAATTAGAGTTAAAGCCACTTCCAAACCATTTGGAATACGCTTATTTACATGGTGAATCTGAATTACCTGTAATAATATCGTCTTCTCTTACTGAAAATGAGAAATCACAACTCATTTCGGTGTTGAAAGCTCATAAACCAGCCATTGCATGGAAGATTCATGATATTAAAGGAATAAGTCCTTCGTATTGCACACATAAAATCCTTATGGAAGAAGGTCATAAAACGTATGTGCAACGCCAACGAAGACTAAATCCTAATATGCAAGATGTAGTTAAGAAAGAGATTATTAAACTGCTAGATGCAGGTTTGATATATCCAATTTCTGATAGCCCATGGGTAAGCCCAGTTCAATGCGTGCCTAAGAAGGGTGGTATGACTGTCATTACAAATGAGAAAAATGAGCTTATTCCTACTAGGACTGTAACAGGATGGCGTGTATGTATTGATTATAGAAAATTAAATGACGCCACCAGAAAAGATCACTTTCCCTTACCTTTCATAGATCAAATGTTGGAAAGATTAGCCGGAAATAGTTACTATTGTTTTCTAGATGGATTTTCCGGATATTTTCAAATTCCAATAGCACCCGAAGACCAAGAGAAAACCACATTTACGTGCCCTTATGGTACTTTTGCTTACAAACGCATGCCATTTGGACTTTGCAACGCCCCTGCAACCTTTCAAAGGTGTATGATGGCGATTTTTCACGACATGATAGAAGAATGCATGGAAGTATTCATGGATGACTTTTCGGTCTTCGGTGATACATTTAAATCATGTCTGGTTAATCTGGAACGAATGCTAATTAGATGCGAAAAATCAAATCTAGTACTTAATTGGGAGAAATGCCATTTCATGGTTAAAGAAGGCATCGTTCTTGGACATAAAATTTCAAAAGAAGGAATTGAAGTGGATAGAGCTAAAGTAGATGTAATTGCTAAACTTCCACATCCCACCAATTTTAGAGGAGTTAGGAGTTTTCTAGGGCATGCCGGTTTTTACCGACGTTTCATAAAAGATTTTTCTAAAATTGCCACTCCTATGAATAAACTCCTAGAAAAGGATGCTCCATTCATCTTTTCAGATGAGTGTATCAAATCTTTTAATATTCTTAAAGAGAAACTCACTAATGCGCCTATCATGATAACACCAAATTGGAATCTACCATTTGAACTAATGTGCGATGCAAGTGATTTTGCAATGGGAGCCGTTTTAGGACAAAGGATTGAAAAACGATTTCAACCTATATATTATGCTAGTAAGACGTTACAAGGAGCACAAACGAACTATACAACTACTGAAAAAGAACTCCTTGCTATTGTCTGTGCTTTTGACAAATTTCGATCATATCTCGTTCTAGCAAAAACGGTGGTCTATACTGACCATTCTGCTCTTAGATACCTATTTTCAAAACAAGATGCTAAACCAAGATTAATCCGTTAGATCTTACTCTTACAAGAGTTTGATATTGAAATCCGAGATAAAAGAGGAGCAGAAAATCTCGCCGCTGATCATCTTTCTCGTCTTGAAAATCCCGAATTAGAAGTTCTGAATGAATCAGCCATACAAGACAACTTTCCTGATGAATATCTATTGAAGATAGATTATAAAGAAATTCCATGGTTTGCAGACTATGCAAACTACTTAGTTTGTGGATTCCTTGAAAAAGGATTATCGTACCAAAGACGAAAGAAATTCTTCAGTGATATAAAACACTATTTCTGGGAAGATCCACATCTGTTTAAAAGTTGTCCCGATGGAATAATACGCCGATGTGTATTTGGAGATGAAGCTAGTAAAATTTTAAACCATTGTCACACAGGACCAACAGGAGGGCATTATGGGCCTCAACTAACAGCAAGAAAAGTTTATGAAGCTGGATTCTATTAGCCTACCATTTACAAAGACGCACACTTTCTTTGCAAATCCTGTGATGCATGTCAAAGGGCCGGAAAAATAAGTCAACGTGATGAAATGCCACAAAATGTCATCCAAGTATGTGAAGTATTTGACATTTGGGGTATTGACTTTATGGGTCCATTTCCAAAATCTCATAATAATCTATATATACTCGTAGCCATTGATTATGTATCTAAATGGGCGGAAGCACAAGCTCTCCCAACTAACGATGCAAGAGTTGTAGTCAACTTTTTAAAACGTCTTTTTGCAAGGTTTGGAACACCGAAAGCTTTAATAAGTGATCGGGGTACTCATTTCTGTAATAATCAACTTGAGAAAGTTCTTAAAAGATATGGAGTAACTCATAAAATCTCCACTGCATATCATCCACAAACAAGTGGACAAGTTGAAAATACAAACCGAGCTTTAAAACGTATTCTAGAGAAAACCGTAGGATCAAATCCGAAGGAATGGTCCATTAAATTGGAGGATGCACTCTGGGCTTTTAGAACAGCCTACAAAACTCCAATTGGAACCACACCTTTTAGACTTGTTTATGGAAAAGCATGTCATCTTCCAGTAGAAATTGAACACAAAGCATTTTGGGCTTTGAAGACATGTAATCTTGATTTACATGAAGCCGGACGTCTACGATTAAGTCAACTAAATGAATTAGAAGAATTAAGACATGAAGCATACGAAAATTCGTTAATCTATAAAGAAAGAACGAAGAAATGGCATGATAAAAGAATCAGAAGTTCAAAAGAATTTAAAGAAGGAGACAGAGTTCTTCTTTTCAATTCACGATTCAAGCTATTTCATGGAAAATTGAAATCAAGATGGTCTGGACCATTCATAGTCAAAAGAGTTTTCCCATACGGAACAATAGAATTAATAAATTCAAATGGGATAGAATTTAAAGTTAATGGTCACAGAGTTAAACATTACATACATGGTCCGATGGAAGTCGACAACGAAGTTAATCACAATTTCGACACCACAGCTAACTAAGTGTGGGGAGAATCAAGTCTTTAAAGGATAATATGTATTTCTGTTAGAGTTAGATTGTCTGTTTTCGTTTAATTCTCGAAAATGGAACCCGAATGGTCTTTCCCTAGCAGACCCTAAAGAACTAGTCTTCTCCCCCCATTCTGAATTTTTATTTTTTTAGGTTTTTACGAAATGAAGACTGCCTGTGAACTAAACCATGGTCTAATGCTACACGCTTTGATCACTAAACGTAATAATGACATACTACCGAGTGAAATAGTATCAGTAATCAGAGAAAGAATGGACGGAGTTAGAAAAGAATCCAGATGCGAAGATAATAAGTTACAATTTGGTAAAGGAAAATCAAAATCCGCAGCGAAAAGAAGAGCACGACACCTAGAAAGATGTCACAAATGCGGAAAATGGTCACATGGAGGTAAATGTTCAAATAATCAAACCTATTCAAATACCGAATTTGTTACTTTATGCAGAGACGGACCGTTCATATGTTTAGAAGAAAAGACACTGAATGCTCGAGGTTACGCCTATGTAGCCATGGAAAATCAATTAAACCGACTATCTTATGAATGGGATAGATCATATAACTAAGAAATCTATTCCACAAGTATGTCTGTACAGTTTTTATTTTTATTTTTATTTTTAACCTTTTGATAATAAACGCTAATTTGTTCGCTAAAAAGTATTAAATTGATATTGAATAAAATTAGGTTTGGCGACCGAAATTATTGATATCATTCAAAAATTTATTACATCACTGCGAAATTTAACGTTTATTATAAGGTATAAATATCTTTAAACAATCAACCCAAAATATTTCAAAAATTCGTCATGAGTTAAATTAGGTCTTGGAACCGAAATTACTTTACCGAAAAGAGGGGCGCATATTTTTGATAATATTTGATTGATTAAAGTGGGATAAAAAGACAAAAAGATTTTTAAATTTATTTTTACCATGTTTTTAAAATTAATATTTAAATCTTAAATTAATATTGTAAACTTTGTAAAAACAATATATTTAAAATATTTGAAAAATTAATATAAGTTTGATATGAATTTATGAATTTTTAAATTAAGTTTGGTGTGAATTTTTAAAATATAAATTTTTAATTTTATGCATTTCAAATTTTAAGTTTGGTGTGAATTTTTAATTTTTAAAATATAAAATTTTAATTTTATGCATTTTAAATTTTGAGTTTGGTGTGAATTTTTAATATTAATTTTGAATTTTATATTTAAGTTGTGTGAATTTAAAAACAAAAATTTACTTTATCTCATTAAGTTAAGAATATGATTTTTAAAATTCGTCGTAAGTTGAAGACTAGGTCTTTGAACCGAAATTGCTTTACCCAAGGGAGGGACGAGAACTTTTATTATCATTATTTTTAATCTTATTAATTTAAAGTATGCCAAAAACATTAAAAAACCCAAAAATCTTAGCTTTTAAAACAATCGCTACAAAAAGACAAATTTTAAAATTTTGTCGAGAGACGGACTAGGACATCGATCCGAAACGACCTCGTCCTAAATAACAAGGGAAACAAAATTTTAAAATTAATTTCTTAATTGTTTTCAAAAGTTAATGATTATAAAAAAAAAAAAAAAAAAAAAAAAACTCCGCGAGTCGCGGAGTTTGAAGTGCATTTCGCCGCGACTCGCGGAGGGTCCGGATTACAGAAAAAAAATAAAAAGAGCTGCACGATCAGTTTCAGTTCCCAACCCAAAAACTCAAAAACTGCTGCGAAAATAGACCCGAAAAACCCGAAAAACACCCCCAAAAATCCCAATTTTTAACCGTTAATCACCAAATTTTTTGCTAAAATCATGTTGAGAAGGATGCTATCTAAGAATTACTCAAGAAAAACGGTAAATTTCTACACCTAAACACCATTTAATTCGAAATTTGATGTTCTTGAGCAATTTTTTTCCCCAATTTGATTTTGATGCTTTTTAGTGTAATTAGACTAAAATTGTTTATGTATTATGCTTGTATAACCTAGATTAATGCTGTTTAACATGATTAGAAGCCTTAAACTTCAAATTTTGAGTAATCTAGGGTTTGTGTTCTTGAGCAAATTTGGGGCTTTTTGATATAAACAGGTTATGGCCGATTTTTGTCATGAATTGTTGCTAAATTAAGTAGTGTAACATGTTTAGGTAGTTAAATGATCCAAACTTTGAGCCTAAACATGATTTTGAGAATTAAAGTGGACTTTTTCAAGTCTAAAATTCATGAACTTGATTTTTGAAAGATAATGCCATTTGAGACTTGTTTAATTGCTAGTAATGATTATTTTGACATGTTATTTGAGTTGAATGCTTATGAACTTGGCGAACATTTTCGTATATGCTTATTTGAAAAAGTGTAGATTTGATAAAAATGTGAAAATAAGCTTAAGTTTGATATAAATTGATAATGTCATTGTAATTATTTTGATTGATGATTTTGCTGACACTAATGCATATTTGGATGCACAAAAATTGTGTTTGATGTGTTTTGCAGAATGAAAGAGGTGAATCTTCATCCCAAGCCCGCAATGCTCCTGCTGAGAATTTGGAACAACAGGAGGTGGATAACTACTACAAGCAGGATGTACCTCATCCAGTCATGACCTTTTCCGATATGCACTTGGAAGAGTTGCACCCGAACCTGAGATTTGACAGACTTTGGATAGATTATCCAAAATATCAAAGGGGTTTGCATACTCTTCATTCTAAGGTTGTTGAGGTACCAAGGGTCATAGAATGGGGACCCTTAGAAGCTGTAGAATTGGCCGGGCCAATTAGGGAATTACTTGTACAGAGGTATGGTAATTCTTCTTTTAATGACTGGATATGTTTATTCACCATACGTAGACCTGTATATAAAGTATGGTGTGAAGAATTGTTATGTAGTATAGAGTTGAATGATCGGGTAGCTAGTTTAACCGATCGTTCTTTTATTAGATTTTTGTTAGGCGGTTCGATGTGCCACATGTCTTTACTGGACATGGCTCAGGCTTTACGTATATATACGCCTGAGGAGTTAGCGTCTGCCGATTGTAGAGGATTGATACTAAACGGTAGAAAGATAGATGAGAATTTTGATACACACGGTGTGTGGAGTCAAATGACAAGCCATCACCGTTTCAAAGGGGGAAATTACTCTTATTTGGATATAGATAGAGCCGAATTAAGAGTGATACATAGGTTTTTAGCTAATTCGATTACACAAAGGGGTAAGAACAAAGAAAAAGTAAATGAACAGGATTTGTTTTACCATTTGTGTATTCGAGACCCACAAAGCGCTGTAAGTATACCATATTGTGTGGGTTATTATTTATCAGCTATGGTTCGGGGGATGCGACCACATAGCATAATAGGAGGTGGTATTTTTATTACTTTGATTGGTGAATATCTCGGTGTGGATATAAGTCGGGGGGGATTATTACTAGAAGAGCCGGAACCCCGCGATACTATAGGTTTAAATGTATACCATGGTGCAAAAGTTTTGAAGAGGCGAAATAACTCCGCAGTACGATACCATGGTAGACATCCACAGGTGGAGAGAAACCAGCAGCAAGGTAATGTAGGAGGGGGGAATGAGATGCAAGAAATGCATAGGTTTATAGCTTCTCAGGAATACGAAAATGCTAGACAGAGAGCATTTGAAGATTGGCAAGTTCATCAGAACCAGATCATAGCTCATTGCCAACATATAGGTAGAAACTATATTCCTACACCGAAACCCATCTTCCCTCCTTGGTCGATAGAGATGCAGCCACCATATCCTACGTATGACCCTGCCGAAGCATTCTATAGCACTTATGGTTATGCCTGGAACCCCTATTGGTACCAATTTCATCCTTAGTTTACTTATTATTTTTTATTATTTTGTAATTTGTAATTATTGATACGTTTAATACTTTTGTTAATATTGTAATCATTTTTATAATTATCTAACTTTTATTCTTAGACTTTAATAATTTTTGAATGTGGGGTAATATACCAAACTTCAAAAATATGTATATATGTTTGCAGTTTATCTTATGTACACAACAGGGTAAAACAACGCATTTTCAAAGACTGGCATTAAGTTCAGCAAAAGCAACTAATTTCAACGACAAGATGCAAAATATATGTGAAATAACAACAAGACGGAATGAACAAATGATGTGCACCATTTATCATTCAGCAAACAAATGCCAATATATTTGGAAACTTTGGTAAAATTTAATCATTTTCACACAAATCACCCTCAATAATTTAAATTGTTACTGATTTCTTGCAAATGAGGGCATTGCAAGATCTTAAGTGTGGGAAGGGGTTAAATTCTTTCGAATTTTAAAATTTTTATATTAAACACTTGGTTACCATTAAAAATACTAGTAAAGCAGTAGTTGTATTAGAATCTAGTTCTCTCTGATAAAAAAGAACAACCCTAGTCTTATATACTGACTACCCAATTCTAGTAAAATTTTTCAAAATTTTCAATTAAATGAATTCAAAATCATGTTTATACATATTTATGAACGATAAAACTAGGTTTTAACACCGAAATTATTGTTACCTCGGAAAGGACATAAATTAAGAAACAAACTAAAATGTTAAAATTCATTTAAAATGGAATAGAGGACGATAAAAAGGAAAATAAAAGCCAAGTGTGGGAAAATTTACCAAGTTATTTTAAACATATGTCACATATATCTGTAACAAATAACTGAAAATACTTTTGCTTTGGACTAAACTAAACTGTTTTACCCGATGAAAGAAAAGAAGAGATGGATCTACACGATGAATCAATTCCATCATTAAAAGGAAGTAAAGTCTTCCGAAAAAGACACGCGCTTCTTGATTTAGGTCATGAAGTTGTCGTCCAGACCAGCTGTAGGTTGACGAAAAATCTAGAAAAGTCATCACTAAAATCAGCAGGAAATCCACGGACCTCAGCATTAAACAGGGTCGCCAAGTGGTCAGATTTATCCTAACCATGAGAAGGATTTATCTCGTACAATGGGGGGGCATCATGCAAATTAGCTGGACAAGACTAATGAATCAGATCCCCAGAAAGGATAATCTCCTTAAAGATTAAAAATCAGCTTTTAAGACTGATATTACTCAATCCTAGAGATTGACCTTAAAGATTGAGAATTACAAACTCATGGAATTCGATGATATCTAAACTCGAGCTTAAACGAGAAAATATTTTGATCAAAATTATAAACCGATTTGTTTTCTGAAAACCCTATTTTCAATGCGTTCATTACCATTGAACGTAAAATCCTAGGAATTCACCTGGAATTCATTAGGTCACCTGAACTAAATCGGGTGTCAACCGTAAGAACGGTGGTTGCATAGCATGGTCAAAGACAGGACCTTGTGCCAGGCCGAAAAATTATAAGGGTGAGCTTTACTATTGCTCCTACCAAGGATAGTAATTGCGTCCGACACGTTATAGACCATAATCAAAAGCATGTCACGGGACATTGCCTTAACAGTTGCTTGTTCAACGCTTTCCTTTCAACCGGACGGTAGTTTACCGAAAGGTAATATACGGGACAAGTAAACTGGACGTGTTGCTTTCCAAATACAATGTTAGCAAGTGGGTGACACAAAACCTCAAGTTTTGAGCTAAAATTTTCAAATCTGAAACCCACCAAACCCACAAAAATATTTTGCAAACACCGGTAAAGGGTTATTCCGGAAAACTTATCTAGGGTAAAAACTAGATTTCAAAAAAATCAAATGTTTTCATAAAGATCCAATTTCCTTAATGGATCTAAATTTTTATAGTCATGTGGGACTGTAAACCATATCGTTACTACCATTGTTTATACCGCCGTATAGAAATCACTGATGTACAAAGTGTGAAGAATAAAGAAGTGATTCTAGTATTTCAAGACAATATTGCTTGAGGACAAGCAACGCTCAAGTGTGGGAATATTTGATAATGCTAAAAACGAACATATATTTCATAGCATTATTCCTCAAGAAAGACAAGCTTTTAGTTGCAATTGTTCTATTTACAAGTGATATTCGTTTGTATAATAAAAGGTGAAGACAAAAGACAGATTCGACGAATTTTAGACGCAAACGACCAAAAAGCTCAAAAGTACAAAAGGCAATCAAAAAGGTTCCAATTATTGATAAGAAACGTCTCGAAATTACAAAAGTACAAGATTCAAAACGCAAAGTACAAGATATTAAATTGTACGCGAGGACGTTCGAAAATCCGGAACCGGGACCAGAGTCAACTCTTAACGCTCGACGCAACGGACTAAAAATTACAAGTTAACTATGTATATAAATATAATATAATATATAATTAATTATATTAATTATATATATATTATATTTATAAATAAAAAACCGTCGGCAGAGAAAAACTTCAAGGACTGAGCTGTAAAAGTAACCTCCGCGACTCGCGGAGTTTGAAGAGGTTTTCACCGCTACTCGCGGAGCCCCAAAATTGAAAACTGCCTATAAAGCCAACCGAATTCTGATCAAAATCATCATCTTTTTCTTCCTCATTCATACGTAAAATTTATATTTATATTTATAATTTATATTTTAATTTTAATTATAATTCTAATAATAAGGGTATGTTAGCGAATATTGTAAGGGTGTAAGTCGAAATTCTGTCCGTGTAACGCTACGCTATTTTTAATCATCGTAAGTTATGTTCAACCTTTTTATATTAATGTCTCGTAGCTAAGTTATTATTATGCTTATTTAAAACGAAGTAATCATGATGTTGGGCTAATTACTAAAATTGGGTAATTGGGCTTTGTACCATAATTGGGGTTTGGATAAAAGAACGACACTTGTGGAAATTAGACTATGGGCTATTAATGGGCTTTATATTTGTTTAACTAAATGAAAGTATGTTAATGTTAATATAAAGATTTACAATTGGGCGTCCCTATAAATTACCATATACACTCGATCGGACACGATGGGCGGGGTATTTATATGTACGAATAATCGTTCATTTAACCGGACACGGGAATGGATTAATAGCTACTAGAATAATTAAAACAGGGGTGAAATTACATTCAAGGGTAATTGGTGTAATTGTTAACAAAGTAGTAAAACCTTGGTTTACACGCAGTCGATAACCTGGTGTATTCATTATACAAAGTATTAAAACCTTGTTACAATTCGAATCCCCAATTAGTTGGAATATTTAACTTCGGGTATAAGAATAATTTGATGAGGACACTCGCACTTTATATTTATGACTGATGGACTGTTATGGACAAAAACCAGACGGACATATTAAATAATCCAGGACAAAGGACAATTAACCCATGGGCATAAAACTAAAATCAACACGTCAAACATCATGATTACGGAAGTTTAAATAAGCATAATTCTTTTATTTCATATTTAATTTCCTTTATTTTATATTTAATTGCACTTCTAATTATCACACTTTTATTTATTGTTGTTTAATCGCACTTTTAATTATCGTACTTTTTAATTATCGCAAGTTTACCGCACTTTTATTATTCGCAATTTCATTATCGTTATTTACTTTAAGTTTTAATTTAAGTCTTTTATTTATTTAATATTTTACATTAGGTTTTAACTGCGACTAAAGTTTTAAAATCGACAAACCGGTCATTAAACGGTAAAAACCCTCCTTTATAATAATAATATTACTTATATATATGTTTGTATTTTTATAAAAGTAAACTAATATAGCGTTGAGCTTTGTTTAAAGATTTCCCTGTGGAACGAACCGGACTTACTAAAAACTACACTACTGTACGATTAGGTACACTGCCTATAAGTGTTGTAGCAAGGTTTAAGTATATCCATTCTATAAATAAATAAATATCTTGTGTAAAATTGTATCGTATTTAATAGTGTTTTCTGCTAAAATTAATAACTATTTTATATACACCTCGCATAACATCAACTATCCATGTAAGTATGCATCATAAAACCATCTTCATCATTGTTTAACAGATGTAACCCAACATTCAACTTTGTATTCGGTTGCAGATACCTCAATACCACATGATCTTGAGGATCATAACCCAAATCTGTTAATACGTGCTTAAATTGATAAAATTTAAACTTATCTACATCAAAACAATCAATGTAGGTTGTTTATCCACTGTAAACTAGTTCACTACCTTTTTTCATTAGACAACCATCATGATGTAAGATAATCGTGAACAAATCAGGGTAACAATCTGCAATTAATTTTGTAAATTTAAAATTAGGCTTCATTCGATTCTAGGGTTCTAAATCTGCAAAAAAAAAAAAAAAAAAAAAAAATTAATAAATAAATAAAGTATAGAAATACACACCGTATATGTCATTGATTGACTTAGGATCAGTATCAGGTGTGCGAATCTGCCAAGACATTGCTTCGATCGATTTAGGATTTGTGGATTTTGATCGTGTAAAATGAGAGGATGATATGTGAGTGTGTAAATTAAATGTGGATACCAACCTTTTCAAACCGGTTTAATTGCTTAAACCTGTAAAAGGACCAAAATAACCATCACGTTTCATGCATGTGATGGTACTTAACGTCCAAGTATGACGTCTGACTGGCGGAGGGACGCGTAATAAAAAAAAAGTGATAATAGAGGGATGCTAAAAGGCAAAAAAAATTTGAGGGACGCTGTTAGCTTTTTGGGGTAAAATGGAGGGACCAACGGCACAATTATTTCCAATTAATAAATAATATTAATGTATTGCTAAAAATTTATAAGTAATCAATGAATTGATTAATACACTGATTGTCAACACCTTTATTATAGTTTTCATTTGACATCTTACTGTTTTATAAATTTTAGTGAAGTATATATTTAATTTTTTTAATTTAATAAAAAATTTATACCGATCGTTGATGTACGATCAATTATAAAGTTACCGAGTAAAACAAGCTACACATTAATAATGATTAAAACCCTATTACATTATATTATATTTATCTGCTAAAACAAATCGTAATTAAACCAATAAAAAAATCAAGTGAACAGTAAATGGATGTTTTGTAATGATATAATATGTCTTGCAGTAATGTGCGGGCTATATCTCTGCTCGTTTTGTATTATAAATAGAAAATCTATGTGTATATAATCGCTGGGGGTAGAAGTTAGCATTTCTCTTTGAATATATATATATATATATATATATAGGCAGGATCAATGGGGAAGTAACCAATCGAGGGGAAATGGGGGAAGCAAAATTTTTTTTCTTCGTTTTTTGGGAAAAAATTGCAGGCATCAAGATCACACGAAAATATGAACATTTAGAAAAGACACTTCATGATGAATGTTATTATTTAGGCGGAAAAACGATCGACAAAAATAACATTCAAGATAATATTGGTCGTGAAGAATGTTAACGTTTTTTTTCTTCATGTTTTGTGAAGTAAAATTTAGCCCGAATCAGAGTTTAGGGTTTAGGGTTTAGTCCCTAAACCCAAAATCCTAAACCCAAAACTCTAAACCGTTCATGTTAAAAACTCAATCTAAATCCTAAATCTAAACCTTAAATCTAAACCCTAAACCTTAAATTTCTAAATCATAATATCTAAACCCTATAAACCCTAATATCTAAACCCTAATATCTAAAACCTAAACATACGCTCGAAAAACACGATAATTGTTATATATTAATTCTTCGAGCGTTTTCCCGGAAAAATAAAAACATTTATCACAAAGTGTCTTTATTAAATGTTCATGAATTTTTTTCCAATATATAATGTTCGTGAACAAAGTTTTTTCAAAAAACGAAAAAAAAAAATTTGCTTACCCCCGCTTCCCCCGATTGGTTACTTCTCCCTTGATCCTACCAATATGTATGTATATATATATATATATATATACACATACATATATAGTGTTCAATAAATTTCTATAATGATGATTTCATAAATAAAGACTATCTAAGCTTAAAAAAATTCAAAAATAACAAAGAATTCTAACACCTTCGTGATGATGTCATTAAAATTAATAATTATATTTAATAAAATATTAACATGTTAATTGTATAATATATCAAACATTATGTACAACTATATGAAAAAACACCCCATGATCAAATTTATAATATTTGAAGTATTATATGCAACTTTATAGTAAAACATCTCCATGACAATATTGTACAATATTTGAAGAATTATGTACAACTTTATGATAAAACACTCAAATGACCATATGTACAAACTTTATAACAAGTTGTATAATTTTTTACAAAACACCTCATGAACACATGTACAAAATTTGAAACATATTGTACAACCTTCATATAATAATTGTATTTTAATTTTTAAAAGATTTTTTAAGAGTTATTTGTTATTACTAATAATTATTATTAAATCTGGAAATACTCAAATTTTAAGCATACTTTATTATTATTATTATTTATTATTATAATTATAATTATAATTATTATTATTTAATTATTGGTTCTCTTTACAGGATTAATTACGTTACATATGTATGCGAAATATATGTCTCAAGAAATATTGTAATGTAGGCTTTTATGATAAGGAAAATAGTAATTATGATGAAATTGGAAGAGGGTAATGGAAGAATAAATGTATTTCATTTTATTCTGACCAAGTTAAGTACATCAATATGTTTATAAAAACAACGACAAGTTTCTTAGTCGAAATTCGTGGTTTCACGAGTCATTAAACTATTTTTTATTAAATTATTTCGTTTAAACAAACTTGTGATTCTACGAGTCATTTTACTAGTATATATATAGTTTTACTAATCTGTCGTTGATCTAATGGTATCAAGAAACCCCTTCAATTAAGAAGTTGTTAGTTCGATTCTAGTTGTGGATATGCAATTAAGAAGTTGTGGGTTAGAGTAACCGTGAAAATTTGTAGACAAAAAAAATGATGATCATAATTTTTAGGGTATGTAATGATTACGCCTTCCAAAATTAAGAATATTTCCAATTTCCAATAATAAAATTAATATCTCATTAATAATTACGTTAAAAAAATATATATTTCATTAATATTTTTTCAAGTGTAGAAACTTCTCTATAATATAGAAACATTTTGTACTTGATGTTTATTATCGTGAAAAAATTTTATACTCCAGTTTATATAAAGGAAAAAATAGGTGGATATTATAAACGCGGTTCCGTGTTTTGCTAACATAAACCTCTCCTTGACGTCCGGATCCGGCCCACATGTTTTGATTCATCACCTTACGCTCCTCCTTATCAAACGTGAACGGTTTTGATGAATCACATGTTTTGATTCATCAACTTAGTTGTGCTTTACAACTTTACAAACTATTCCTAACGACATATACTTAGCTTCATAATTACAATTGTCCCGTGTTAACATTCTATGATTTAATCCAATGTCATTAGCAATATATAGAGATGATAATGAATCCGATGTGAATCCTGTTATAATTCAGTAGGCTTATAACTACCTTTAGTGGCCTAGTTCTTGACTGTAGACTACTAATAAGTATATAGAGAGAATATGAGAGAATATATTTAGTGTGTGTTTTATAAACTCATAACACACATATTTATACTCAAAAAATCTACTATACAATATCTATAATAATAATAAAATTAACATCCAATTTAACTTTTATAACACTCCCCCTTGGATGACAATTTTATTAGAGAATAACTAGTACTGCCTCGTTAAAAACCTTGCTAAAGAAAACCCATTGGGATAAAACTTTAGCTAAGGGAAAAAGAGTGCAGCATAGAGTTGACTCCCCTTCAAGTAGGCAACGCCTGAATTGTTACATCTTTTGAACATGCCTCATGCCAATATTATGAATGTGTGTTCTGAAAATAGCAGTTGGAAGTGCTTTGGTAAAAAGGTCAGCAGAGTTTTTACTTGACTGAACATATCTCATTTCAATCTGGTTGTCCTTAATGAGATTTTGAGTGTATGAGAAGAATCTAGGAGGTATGTGTTTTGTTCGGTCACTTTTGATATACCCTTCTTTCATCTGTGTTATGCAAGCTACATTATCTTCATAGATAGTTGTTGGACTTTTATCGCGTTCTAGTCCACAAGAATCAGTAATGAGTTGTGTCATTGATCTCAACCAAAAACATTCCCGAGTAGCTTCATGTAATGCAATCACTTCGGCATGATTTGATGATGTTGCAACAAGTGTTTGTTTTTTAGAACGCCATGATATTGCGGTACCTCCATTTAGGAATACATATCCATTTTGAGATTTAGCTTTATGTGGATCAGATAAATAACCTGCATCTGCATAACCAACCAAATCTTGTTTCGATTCGTTAGAATAAAATAATCCTAAATCAGTAGTTCCTCGAAGGTATCGAAATATGTGTTTGATCCCATTCCAGTGTCTTTTGGTAGGAGCTGAGCTGAACCTTGCCAACAAATTAACTGCAAAAGAAATGTCAGATCTTGTACAATTTGTAAGATACATAAGAGCTCCAATTGCACTAAGATATGGTACTTCTGGTCCTAGGATATCTTCATGATCTTCACAGGGAAGAAATGGATCAGTGTCAACATTAAGTGATCTAACAACTATAGGAGTACTTAATGGTTTTGCCTTGTCCATATTAAAACGTTTTAAAATCTTTTCAGTATATGTTGTTTGATGTACAAGTAAACCATTAGGAATATGTTTAATTTGTAAACCAAGGCAATACTTGGTTTTTCCGAGATCTTTCATTTCAAATTCTTTCTTTAGAAGTTGAATGGCTTCATGGATCTCTTTTTTTGGTACCTATGATATTAAGACCATTGACATAAATAACTACGATATATATCTGGTCATTGTTTTCATAATTAAAACACATGTGCAAATAAGTTTATATGTATACACTTTTCTTATCAAGTAATCACTTAATCCGTTATACTATTGTATCAACCCATATAAAAATCTTTGTGATTCAATGGAATACATTTCTTTAGGTTTTGCGTTAGATGTTTCTGATACCTTAAACCCTTCAGGTATATTCATATATATTACTATCAAGTGATCCATATAGATAAGTAGTAACAACATCCATGAGATGCATTTAAGTAACTACCAGGTTGATTAAGTATCTAATAAGTAATTGTATTCATTACATAAGGATAAGTTTTCCTCATAATTCATTTCTGGTCTTTGTGGGAAACCTTGAGTTACAAGTCTAGTTTTGCCTTGTATCTTCATTTGCACATTTCTTTTTCGGATAAAAATTCATTTATATCCCATACGTTTCACATCTTTAAAAGTGATAACGATTGATCCGAAAACTTTTCTTTTATTGAGTGATTCTAATTCAGCTCGTATTGCTCCTTTCTGTTGAGCTCAATCATGTCTATTTTGATATTCAATGACAGATTTTGGTTCCAGATCATCATCTTTATTCATGATGTCATTGTAACATTATATGAAAATATCTCATCAAGATTTTTCATTTCATTTCAGTTTCATAATATTGCATAATTTATTGCAATTTATGTATTTATCAATATCCTCTGCAGAAGGAGTATTGATTTGTGGTTCTTGTTGAACACTTTCTTTTACCTCATTATCAGCTGATTTTTTTTTTCGAGGATTTTTATCTTTGGAACCAATTGGTCTCCCACGTTTCTGCCGTAGCAAAGACTCATGAGTGACATTATTGCCAGCTTTTGTAATTTCAATTCTAGCTGAAGCATTTACTGCTGGTATATATGATTTAGTCACTTATTTTTTGTATCTTTAAATGCATAAAGTAATTAATTTGCAAGTTCTTGCATATGCATTATATTTGAACTTTCTTTTCGCATTCTTTTGTGCGATGATCAATATTCCTTAATTAATGTTCACACCATGAAACATCATTTTATTTATATTTCATTTCTCCCCCTAATATAGGGAACAATGTTTCATTAAAGTGACAATTGACAAAACTTGCTGTAAAAACATCACCCGTCATGGGTTCAATATATCTTATGATTGAAGATGTTTCATATCTAACATATATTTCAATCCTTCTTTGAGGAACCATTTGTTGTGGTTGTTCAATTAAAAATACACTGCACAACCAAATGTTCTAAGATGGAAAATATTTGGTCTCCACCAAAATTAAGTTGGTAATGGAGAATATTTATAACTTGCACTTGATTTAATGCGAATTAATGTCACATCATGTAAATTTACATGTCCCCATATAAATATTGAGAGTTTTGTACTCATTTCTAATTGTCTAGTTATTAGCTGTAAGCGTTTATTTATTGATTCAGCTAAACCAATTTTGTGTATGCACATGAGCAACTGGATGTTCAACAACAATCCTTGTAGACATATAATAATCATTAAAAGCTTGAGATGTTAACTCACCAGCATTATCAAGTCTCATCCTTTTAATGGTGTAATCAGAATAATGTGTTCTTAATTTAATAATTTGTGCAAGAAACTTTGCAAATGCCATATTATGGCTTGATAACACACAAACATGAGACCATGCGTTAGATGCGTCTATTAGAAAAATGGTCCACATGATGGATGAATTGGTCCATATATATACCCTTGAATTCTTTCAAGAAACATTGGTGATTATTTCTCAATGTGCTTTTCATTAATCGCCATATGTGATTTTCATTAATCACCATATGTGTTTTTCGTTAATCACTATATGTGCTTTTTATTAATCACTATTTGTGCTTTTCATTAATCACCATATGTGATTTTCATTAATCACCATATGTGCTTTTCATCATATATCATTTTCACCATATGCCCTTTTAATCATATGTGGTGCGCTTTTCGTCATATGCACTTTTCATTATATGCGCTTTTACTTATATGCGATGCGCTTTTCATCATATGCGCTTTTTATCATATGCGCTTTTAATCATATGCGCTGCGCTTTTCATCATATGCGCTTTTTATCATATGCGCTTTTAATCCTATGCGCTTTTCGGTGCTACATAGATATTTCTCATTTTCGATTATCATTGACTGATAATCATATCCATTATGATATATATCAGAGAAACTTAACAAATTTCTCTTTGATTTGGGAGAAAACAAGACATTGTTTACCAAAAAATTCGTACCATTTGGTAATATGAAATTTTGCCTTTTTTGTTTCTTATATCAAGTTTAAAAGAGCTGATATAGTATTTATAATTCCTTCTTTGATTTAAATCAATGAAATATTTCTTAGATTTGATCATAGTGTGTATGTTACTACTATCTGCAATACATAGGTCTTTACCATTTAATTGATGTTGTATTTCTGCAGGATTCATACTAAAACTTCAAATAAGATATGCAAATAATGAGTTATATTTCAGCAAGATAATCAAATTATATTACCTGCAAACAAGTTATAATCTGAAGTACATAAAAGATAACACTTAATAAAACATATGCATTATGGTCTAAAACCATTTATTTATGAGTGATACATAAAAAAAAAAAAAACTAGGCATCTTAGAAAATTCAAACCATTCAAGTCTCAAGGTAGCTCAGGGTTAATTTAATCAAGATTTGTCAACAGATTCACTCTCGTTTTCTTTTCTTTTGGGACTTATTTGTAGAGCTAAACAAGATGTTCATGTATTCAAGAAATACTAGACTGGTGATCCACGTTACCAGATCATTAATAAGAATCTCCGGAATTCTTATAAGAGCGTCTACTAATATCTTTAATTTTATTCTTTCATGGATCACTGTTATTATTTTTTATTTTTTATTTTATTTTTTATTTTTTTATTTTATTTTTTGATAATTAATATCGTATCTATCTTTGAGTATTTTCCATAATACACTTGGATTTTCGATCATATAATATGTAGATTCTAAGGACTCGTCAATATGTTTGCTAAGAAAAATACTTACTATTGCTTTCTCTTGTTCGGAATAATTGTTATTTTCATTCAGGGTTTCTAAAATACAGTTTGATTCGAGATGTTTTTCTACATTCATAACCCATGTTAAGTAGTTGTTCCCACTTGTTCTAAATGAGCAAATTTAAGCTTTTTCAAATTCGACATTTTCTATTATCATAAAGATGAATAACATAAATCATAATCATAATCAACTTCTATTCATAGACAAATAATAAAATGAAATTAGAATCATTTTAAATTCATAAGCAGCAAACAACAGAATAATGGTATGATTACAAATAATAAAACCACAAGGGCAGGATAGAATATAGGTTCACCCGGTGGTATATTAGCAACAATGATGATAGTTAATATGACCAATACAATAGGAAAAATCATCCTTGTGTGAATCATTTTTACAAAAACTTTTTGAGAGTAGTAATCTGAAAAATGAAGATTGATTTGTGAAAATGTGAAAACGGAGATGTTTATTTTATATTTGAAAAATATAGTTGTTGTAACGTCGTCAGTTGACGTTAACAACCGTTATGTATATATGACCGTTGTAACGTCGTTAGTTGACGTTAACGAATAAAGTCACTATATCAAAACGCGTATGAGTAATATAAAGGACAAGATTTTTTTTTCTTATTTTAACTTTTAAGATTTACTTTTAATAAAAATACAAACTACTTTTTCTTATTTTAACTTTTAAGATTTACTTTTAATAAAAATACAAACTACTTTTTCTTATTTTAACTTTTAAGAATTACTTTTAATAAAAATACAAACTACTTTTCTTATTTTAACTTTTAAGATTTACTTTTAATAAAAATACAAACTACTTTTTCTTATTTTAACTTTTAAGATTTACTTTTAATAAAAATACAAACTACTTTTTCTTATTTTAACTTTTAAGATTTACTTTTAATAAAAATACAAACTATTTTTTCTTATTTTAACTTTTAAGATTTACTTTTAATAAAAATACAAACTATTTTTTCTTATTTTAACTTTTAAGATTTACTTTTAAGAATAAACATTAGTATGCATGAAATAAATAATGATTAATTGCATAAGTAATCATAAATGTTAGATAACATATAAAGACCCCATCGTATTCGTATTGATCGGAATTAATCTCGACCCATGGTACCGTGTTGTCAAATGACGTGTTGCGTACATAAAGTACCGTGTTGTCAAATGACGTGTTGTGTACAATCATGAGGTCTTATTAACATAAATATAAATGTTAGTGAAGTTAATAAGAGTCAGATTACAGAAAATATAATTCAGGCGGTATAACCGACCATATATAACTTAAATAACATAAATATAAATGTTAGTGAAGTTAATGAAAGTTAGATTACAGAAATATAATTCAGGCGGTATAACCGACCATATATAACTTAAATAACATAAATATAAATGTTAGTGAAGTTAATAAAAGTTAGATAATTTCTTACCTTGATTAGTGACGTGTGTTTGCTTAGATAAACCTTGATTATAAGGAGCACTTCGTGCTGATAACGTGTTATAATTCAGTAGGCTTATAACTACCTTTAGTGGCCTAGTTCTTGACTGTAGACTACTAATAAGTATATAGAGAGAATATGAGAGAATATGAGAGAATATATTTAGTGTGTGTTTTATAAACTCATAACACACATATTTATACTCAAAAAATCTACTATACAATATCTATAATAATAATAAAATTAACATCCAATTTAACTTTTATAACAAATCCATATTAATATCCATCTATTTAATTTTCAAAATCAATATCCATATTCATATTCATATCTATTTGAATATTATTCATCCATCTATATCCACTAGATTTTGCGGGTTAACAGATATCCGTTAAATGTTTACGTTATTTTAAATATATTCCTATAATAAAATGAACTCTTAAAAGTATTTTTATTTAATATAATTATAACATAGTATAAACAAATTATATACATACTAGTGAAATGACCAGTGAAATCACGGGTTTGTTTAAAGGAAACGGTTTAATAATATTTTTTAGTATTAAGTGAACGTAAATGCTAAAATCATTTAGTTTAATGACCCGTGGAACCACAAAGTCCGACTAAGAAACTCGTCAGCTGAACATTTCATCAAACACCTAAAATGCATATTAAACAATTCACATCCAATCATTAGAAAATTGTAAATTAAAATATAAATTTAAAACTGGTTTCCTTCTGCCTAGCTTTTATACCTTCTCGTACTCAATTCAAAATAATTAATTAAAATAATTCAAAATTATTTAATTTTAATAATTAAAATAATTATTAATAAGATTTAATAATAATAATTAATTAATAAGATTTAATTTTAATTCAAAATTATTTAGATTAATGACATCACCCACCATGCTTAGATTTTTTTTTCTTTTTCTTTTTGAATTTTTCTTAACAAATGAATAAACCTAATAATGACATCAACATTGTAGGATTTTAATATTAACTATAGATTTGTGTAACTATTGTTGTCGAAAGAGTAAAATATGTATGTTATAATTAATGTTTCGTGTAATCTTAAAAATTACTCCGTATTAATTACTCACACATAATTCGAGCTACTTTTTATTGTTATTATAGTCACGAATACTTGAATCTCCACAATTCATATATTCGATAAAATTTTGATAGTTTATAATAATATATATAGAGATATGTAAATGTATACATGCATATCTCATCGTAAATATATATATATATATATATATATATATATATATATATATATATACATATATATATATACATGTATTTTATGTGATAAATGGATATAACAGTGGATGATAAATTGTCATCCATATCTGATCCACTATTTTTTCACATCAGCTATATCTATATTCGTATCCATTAATCATCCATTTATATCATCCATATCCGCTTTCATGGATCGGATTTGGCGGATATCTGATGGATCAGACATCCATAACAATATATGAACGGGGAAATCGAATTGTACAATCGAAACAACTACATGAAAATTTGGTTTGTTTCGGTTTCAACTTTTTAAAGCTGAAAATTTACTGGCTTCATGTATGAGCATAGTTAGATCCACTCAAAATCTTCAAAATAAAGTTTACAAAAAACGTGTTACGAGAGTTGATCAAATCAAAACCCAATAAATTTTGTCTCATATTTATCTATACACGAGCTATTATTAGAGTATTCAGAATGATGACCTAAGAGCACCAGGAGTGGGAGCCCTAGATAAGCTCGTTGCTCGTTTACTGTATTTTATCAAAAATAATTACTCGTATATTAAAATAACTCAAATTTCAAACTAAATTAGCTTAATCTTTAAAATTTTTTAACCCAAATCAAATAAAATACACATACACATCAATATAAAAAAAAGTAAAAAATAAAAACTGACGTGACGAAAGTCAACTGACAAGAAGGGGGACATGGCTTATTAAATAGAAGTCCATATCGAATTTTTTTTGGGTAAGCAAGGAAACCCTCCTATGAACGAGCACATTGGCTCCCCCATAGAAGGTAAAATCTCGGGTATTCAAGTCTCCTGAGCGCGAGACTTGGTAACGGGTGAATTGCACATTATGCGCACCAAATGTTCAATTAAAATAAGAAAAAAAAAATTAAGACAACTTTTTATATTTATTTTATGCGAGTAATTGAATTTAGGAAAAAATTTAATACTCGTCTAAAAAAAGTTCATATTACTATTTATTTATGTCCCAAAATAAATGTCATTTATTTAAAATAATGTAAACAAAAACTCTAAAGTTCCAATTATACTCATTTTAAAGTTAGCAAAACTTATAATATTGATTTTATCTCTTTCTTACATTTTTTTTTTTGAAAAGCAAAGCAATATATTAATCACGAAACATTTACAAGGTTCTTGAGCCTAACGGTCCAAACAATAATACAAGCCCGACATGTTGCAAAGTAAGCAACCAAACCTAAAGCTAAACTCTATATACATTCACGACAATACCATCTAATTTAGGTACGTGGTAGGATTGCACAACCAAGTTAACCAATCGAAATTTTGACCTCGAGATCTATGAGAAAGCCATTCAAAAGACTTTACTTGAATCTCGTTTATTGCCACCGGAATGCACCAACCTTTTTCTCGAAAAACAACATTGTTTCTATTTACCCAAATAAGATAAGCACAAACCCACACGACCGCTTGCCACACGTACTTCCCATTTTCCGTCAAGTTAGTCGGCCCATTCAAACGTAGGATTTCATTCATACTAAGGTTGGATATTAAGCCAAAACCCCACCATGAAAAAACCCGGTTCCAAATATCCATAGATTTATTGCAAAAAATTAGTGAATGTTCAACGGTCTCGATGTCACCATCACATAACGGGCAACGAACGGTGTCTAAGTCTATACCTCGCTTATCTAGTTCATTCCTGACGGGTAGTCGTTTTTGAGTAGCCCTCCAAACAAACATTTCTATCTTCTTTGGGATTAAATTATTGCGCATAGTTGCATACGAGGAGGAGTTACCCGAATAAAAATGAACATAAATAATTGAAGTAAGACTTTTAACTGAAAAGTTACCGTTAGATGTGAGTGACCATTTCCATTCGTCTTTCTTGTCCCGATCAAATTTGTAGTCGCCGATAAATTTTTTAAGCGCAGCCAACCCACCCGTAGCTCGTCCCCTAGGTTCACGGGCCCAGCCCACCTTGAATTTTGGCCCAGTAACAGCCCACTCGAATCTATCCAAAACCGATGCCTGACCATCCGTGTCTAGTCTGTGAAGTCTTGAAAAAATTGTGTTGAGTCGACCTTTGCCCGTCCAATTCTCGTTCCAAAAGCTTGTTGAAGAACCGTCACCAACTTTCTTGTAAAAGGAAACCCGAAATGGAATTCCCATCTCAGTAATCTCGGAACCTATCAAAAGGATATCATGCCAAACACTCGGATTTAGGGATCAAATTTCTCCAACCCCTAAATCCAAACCACCGTTTTGCCCATAAATGCTACGAATAATATTGCACCAAAGGGAGTTAGTTTCGGTTAATAACCTCCACCACCATTTTCCCAAAAGAGTCAAGTTTTTGTGTTTTAGAAGTCCTAAATTTAGCCCGCCCGATTCGTAAGGTGAAACAACTTTTTCCCATTTAACCCACGAGATTTTGAGACTCGTATCCGACCCGCCCCAAAAAAACACTCGTCTCACATTCTCCAATATCTTTAACACACACTTTGGAGCACGAAAAAGAGAGAAATAATACAAGGGAAGACTATTTAGGATCGATTTGGTTAGCACAATTCTTCCTCCTGATGACAACGATCTAATTTTCCAACTCGAAAGCCTTGCTTTAATTTTCTCAACAATGGTATCCCAATTTTTTTGTTTTGACATTTTCTCACAAATTGGTAACTCTAAATATGTAAAAGGAAAGCTACCAACTTTACTGTGATGCCTCGTACAAAATCATCGTGTACAATTCGCCAACAACATGATCTTTACACAGTTGAATACTACATGCTGTTTGAAAACCAGTTTGCATTCATAAAAAGATAGCGTTTTACAAAAGATAGCGTGTATCCTACGAATAGGAGCATAAACATAATTATTTGACCCTAAGGTCGTTACAAAGCCATTGTTTGAAATTAACATAAACTACGAATGCAAAAGAAAAGTTCCATGAATGAGACATCTCTAGTAATGCAGCAGATAACTAATACAGCAGGTCCTTAACAACAATTCAATAACAGTAGGTAAGTGCTCCGGTTGGGTTCTTGGTGCTTGATGCTCATCACGGTTCTCATCCTTGATGCTTGTAGCTTCAAGTGTACAACTCGTTGATGGTTTAGCATCACTTTTGACCAAGATTCACCATCAATACACAATATGTTAAGACCAAGTAAGAACACAACTCATTCATGAGTCTTAGATGGATGATGAACCAAGGTTACATCATATCCTTAGTCTTAATACAAAATTCGATTCACAATAACAACTAAAGCTACAAACTTTACATCAATTCAACAAGTATAAGCACAATCTAAGTCAAATGAGGTGATGGAACCCTAAGCTAGAGAGCTTGGATCCATTTCACACAAGTTACAAGGTTGCAAAGCTAGAAAGCTTGAACCTTTAAGTGTTCTTGAAGATCTTGAAGCGTAAAGCTTGGATCTTGAAGATTACAAACAAAAGTTTGAATCCTTTCAACAAAATAACAAGATCAAAGCAAAAAGAACTTAGATCTAACAAAAAAATATGAAGATTCAAGCTAGAAAGCTTGCATCTTGTTTGTTCTTGAAGATCTTGAAGCATAAAGCTTGAATCTTGAAGATGCATGAAGATTACAAACAAAAGTTTGAATCTTTATCACAAAATAGAAAGATTAAAGTATAAAAGAAGTAGATCTACAAAAGATATGAAGATTCAAGATAGAAAGCTTGAATCTTCCATGTTCTTGAAAGATTCATGCTTGAATCAACAAGATATAAGTAAGATCAAAGCTGCAAGGAACTTGATCTCCATAAGAATGATGATGAAGGTCACGAAAATGATGAAGAAAAGAGGAAGACAAAGAAATCTTACAAGTAAGGAAAGAAAGGAAGAACAAGTGTGTGAAAAACCAAAATGATCAAGTGTTGGAATGAGAGGCAAAGGGCTATTATTTATAAGCAAATGAGGTTCACATGGATTGATGAGGTGGCCAAGACCAAAGGCCTCTTGGCCGTGATTTTTGAGGGAGGGGGAGGGGGACACCACTTTGCTTTATGGATAATGGTTGTCTAAAGTGTGTACTAATGCTAGAATCACATGTGACAAATAGATAATCCTTATCCATTATGCTAGTATGACTCATTAATTATTTATTTATTTATTTATTATTATGGGTCACTAGTAATAATACTTGGGCTAATTAATTGGGTCACTAGCTAGAGTAGGGTGGGCTTGAGCCCAACAAGGTAGAAAGTCCAACAAGACTAACTATTGGGCTTTAGCAATTAAATAAATAAAATTAAGCATCCAAGGGCCCAAGTAATTATTATTATAAAATAATAATTAATATTTCGCTGCCCAAATATTCCGGTTCCGACAAAAGTCAAACGTGCGCGCAGTCCGCGCCGGCAAGTAACACTAACGGTTATAAAGCATCCAATGGACAAGTTAAGCATCCTACGTACTTTAAGGTACGTTTTAACATATAATTGGAAGTAAACCATGTATATCAAGTTTCCAGAGTATAAAGTAACACAGTACGCATAGATACGCAGTTTCGCTAAAATACAAGACACAAAAGCAAGTTGAAAAAGTCGGGTCGTTACATTACCCACCTGTTATTGGATATTTCATCCCGAAATTTAAGCTGAGGCAGGTGTTGGAGTCGGGAAAAGGTGAGGATACTTCTGCTTCATTTGATCCTCTCGCTCCCAGGTAAACTCAGGTCCACGCTTCGCATTCCATCGAACTCGGACAATTGGAATCTTATTGCGTTTCAAGGTTTTGACCTCACGGTCCATAATTTCCACAGGTTCTTCCACGAAGTGGAGTTTGTCATCAATCGTAAGTTCTTCCAATGGTATGATAAGTTCTGGTGGAGCAAGACACTTCTTCAAATTTGATACATGGAAGGTAGGATGAATAGCACTCAACTGAGTCGGAAGATCCAGCCGATAAGCAACGGGTCCAACAAGTTCCAAAATTTTAAAAGGACTAATGTATCTTGGGTTTAACTTTTCACGCTTTCCAAAGCGAATTACACCTTTCCAAGGTGCGACCTTCAACATGACACGGTCACCCACATTGAATTCAAAGTCTTTAAATTTACGGTCAGCATAACTCTTTTGGCGATCACGGGCAGTCTTAAGTCTCGCTTGAATCAGGGCCATCTTCTCTGAGGTTTCATGGACTATCTCGGGTCCGGTGATTTGTACTTCACCTAACTCAGTCCAACAAAAAGGAGAACGGCACTTGCGGCCATACAACGCTTCAAAAGGCGCGGTTTTAATACTCGAATGATAACTGTTATTGTAAGAGAATTCAGCTAACGGCAGATGCCTTTCCCAAGACTTTCCGAAGTCAATAACACAGGCACGCAACATGTCCTCCAAAGTCTGAATCGTTCGTTCACTCTGACCGTCGGTCTGGGAGTGATACGCGGTGCTCATGTCAAGACGGGTCCCCAAGGCTTCTTGCAAAGATCGCCAGAATCTGGAAGCAAAACGGGGATCGCGATCGGAGATAATTGATAAGGGCACACCATGACGAGATACAACCTCTTTGATGTACAGTTGAGCAAGTCTCTCCATTGTATCTGTTTCCTTCATTGCTAGGAAATGAGCAGATTTGGTAAGACGGTCAACGATAACCCAGATTGTATCGTATCCGCCCACCGTTTTTGGTAGCTTCATGATGAAATCCATCGTAATTGCTTCCCATTTCTATTGTGGGATTTCTGGTTGTTGAAGTAATCCAGATGGCCTCTGATGTTTAGCCTTAACCTTCGAACAAGTCAAACACCTTTCAACATAAGTTGCAACATCCTTCTTAAGATTTGGCCACCAATACTGTTCCTTAAGATCGTGGTATATTTTTCCGGCTCCTGGATGAATTGAATATCTCGACTTGTGGGCTTCATCAAGTATAAGGTTCCGTAGATCTCCATAACGAGGTACCCAAATCCTTCCGGCATAACATCCGAGTCCAGACTCCTTAACCTCGAATTTAGAGATGAGGATGTTTAGGTATTCGCGAGATATGTTCTCCTCCCTGAGAGCCTATTCTTGGGCCGCTCGGATCTGGCTGTGAAGATTCGAATGGATGGTGATGTTCAGAGCCCGAACGCGAAGAGGTACCGTCCTCTCCTTTCGACTTAATGCGTCAGCTACAACATTGGCCTTGCCCGGATGGTAGCGAAGTTCATAATCGTAGTCGTTTAGCATTTCAATCCATCGATGCTGTCTCATGTTCAGTTGCTTCTGATCGAAGATGTGTTGGAGACTCTTGTGATCAGTAAAGATAGTACTCTTTGTTCCATAAAGATAGTGTCTCCACAGCTTCAATACGAAGACAACGACTCCAAGTTTGAGATCATGAGTAGTGTAGTTTCGCTCGTGGACCTTCATTTGATGAGATGCATAAGCAATAACCTTCGTTATTTGCATCAACACACAACCAAAACCATTCCTCGAAGCATCGCAGTACACAACGAAGTCGTCACTGCCTTCGGGAAGAGATAAGATAGGTGCAGTGGTTAACTTCTGCTTCAGGGTTTGAAATGCTGCTTCTTGTTCAGTTTCCCAAATGCACTTCTTTCCTTTGTGAGTCAGTGCAGTCAAAGGACGCGAAATCAACAAAAAACCTTCAATGAACCTTCGGTAATAACCGGCAAGACCTAGAAATTGGTGGATGTGAGTCGGAGTAGTGGGGGTTTCCCACATGCTGATAGCCTTGATCTTGGCGGGATCAACTTTGATACCTTGATCACTCACGATATGACCCAGAAATTGGACTTCCTTCAGCTAAAATTCACACTTGGAGAATTTGGCATAAAGCTGCTCTTGTCTCAAGAGTTCAAGCACTAACCGAAGATGTTGCTCATGTTCTTCTTCGCTCTTGGAGTAGATGAGGATATCATCTATGAAGACGATAACGAATTTATCCCGATAAGGCTTGCAGACACGATTCATGAGGTCCATGAACACGGCTGATGCATTGGTTAATCCGAACGGCATCACGAGAAACTCATAATGACCATAGCGGGTTCTAAACGCAGTCTTCATCACATCACTCTCCTTCACCCTCAACTGGTGATAACCGGATCGCAAATTGATTTTAGAGTAAACACTTGATCCTTGAAGCTGATCAAAAAGATCGTCAATTCTGGGAAGAGGATATCGATTCTTGATCATAAATTTATTGATTTGCGGTAGTCGATACACATGCGGAAAGATCCGTCCTTCTTCTTCACGAATAAAACAGGTGCGCCCCAAGGCGACGAGCTTGGTTGGATAAACCCTTGGTCGAGCAATTCCTGTAGTTGACTCTGCAATTCTTGCAGTTCTGAAGGTGCCAGATCCTGTTGCACTTTTCACAGACCGCATTACAATACCCAGTGTGGTGTTTGTAACACCTCTTGCATTGCGGTAGGGTACCTTTGTAGTTCGGGTTGGATCTTGGGCCGGGGTTGGGGTTTCCACCGTTGTTGTGTCTCTTAGCAGGGGTTTGATCATAGGTCCTCCCCTTACTGTTATCCCACTTTCGCTTGTCACTACTACCCGCTTCACACTTGGACTTCTCCGGTTCATCGATGAGAATCTGATTCATGAGTGTATGCGCCATGTGCATTACTTCGGGAACATTCGGTGGCTTGGACGAGGTGACATTACCCTTGATGGACTTAGGGAGTCCCCAAAAGTATCTCTCTATAAGCTTGAATTCCGGGGTGACCATGGTAGGACACATAAGAGCTAACTCAAGAAACCTCCGATTGTAACCATCGAGATCGTTGCCAACAGCTTTCAATTGCATAAACTCCATTTCCATCTTTTGTATCTCGATTCTCGGACAATACTCATCAATCATAGCCGCTTTGAACTCCTCCCATGGCGTATCATACGCCTCATCAATACCTTGTGCCTGAGCCATGGTGTTCCACCACGTGAGGGAGCCATCATAAAGCGTGCATGAAGAAAATTTGGTTTTGTTAGACTCAGAACAATTGCTGACTCGGAATACTGATTCAAGCTTTTCAAACCATCTTGTGAGACCAACAGGCCCCTCAGTTCTGCTGAAGTTATGTGGTTTACAGCTCTGGAATTCCTTGTAGGTGCACAAGTTTCGAACGGGTTGGATAACCGGCGGTGGTTCAGCTTGAGGGTTCATTTCCGCCAAGGCTGCGGCGACTCGTTCATTAATCATCTCTTCTATTTGAGCTGCTGTGGGTGTTGTTCGTGTGTTTACCATTGCCCTTCGAAACAAAAGTTTTGACTTAAGTCAAAATCCAGCATACAACATACAATAATACCGTATATAGTAAACAGGGAAACAACACAACGCATGACAATATAGTAACGCAACCAGGTATAAATTCCGCAAAACCAACATACAGTAATTTAGATAGAACACTGTGCAAGAATTTAACAATACAAAGGTCCATTCATTAATAAAGAGTTGCATACATCTGCATAAGTTCGCACATTACATAAGGAAAACATGGAGCTACAAACGAGATTACAAAATGAAACCTACTACAAAGCTCTATGGTGACGGTGGGTAAAGGATGTCCAGCACATGGGACATCTGCTCCTCGAGCTCAGTCACCCGAGCACGGAGGATCTCTACCTCCCTTGCTAGTTCCTCGACAGAGGGAGAGGCTGGCAGAGTAGGCGGTGCTGGTGGTGCAGGTGGTGCAGATGGTCCGGCTCTAGAGGTAGATGCTGCACGGCGGTAAGGCTTACGCACGAACGGATCAGCCGGGTAAGGCACGATCCGCTTACGGGCGGTAACCCTACAATGCTGGCCATGTGCGTCAGTGAATGCTCGTCCTCCGTTGATCCCCGGAATAACGGTGCCATCGAAACGGTACCGCTTCTTCGGCGGGGTGGAGGGTGGCTGCACAGGTGCATCATCAAGGCCCTCCTCGTCGGAGTTATCTTCACTAGAGTCGTCTGTGGATGAGCCGTCAGATGATGAATCAGCTGGGAGTGGCTGCACGGGTGACTGTACTGGCTGTCCTCGAGCGGCCATCATCTGTCGGTATCTGCCGGGCAGAATCGGCACAAGACGTCCATCAGGAGCGCGTCGGCACCACATGCGTAAATGATTACGGAATGGACCTTCTCCGAATTCTGCGGGAATCACAAAACCACCGGGGCGGGGCTGTGGCTCCTGAGGTACCAGGGCAACTGTAGCTGGAATCTCCGGAGGGTCCTGGGCTCCGACTGCGGTAACCACTGGTACAGGTGTATAGCTTCTGGTTCCGGAGGATGAAGCGCCGGGGTCACTGGTTAACGGAATCTGTGTGTCGGTAGCAGCAGTAGGTGAGGTGGCTGACGAGTCTGAATCGCTGTCCAAAATGATGACATGTGGAATATCCGACATCTGAACAAGGAAAAATAACTTTTCCATGTCAGTAAGTCATAAAGCAAGCACGTATTAGGCACTACAGCAACCTAGCATGGCAGTAATAATAACAGTGCTAAACAGAAATAACATGTGAAAGCAGATAGTAATCATGCAATAGCGGAAATAAGTATACAACAAGTTCGCATGGCAGTGAAGATAAGCAATAGTATGCAGTGAGATCACATAGCAGTAAAAGTAAGCAGTAGCATGCAGTAAGTCTCGCAGAAACAACTAAACTAGCAAGTTGTAGATTAGTCCTATTAGTGAATCCTACTTAGGTCCGGTCTAGACTCACTAATGCAACGTAATTCCCTACAACCAATGCTCTGATACCAACTGTGACGCCCCGTATAAAACCATCGTGTACGATTCGCCAACAACAGGATCTTTACATAGTTGAATACTACATGCTATTTGAAAACCAGTTTGCATTCATAAAAAGATAGCGTTTTACAAAAGATAGCGCGCATCCTACGAATAGGAGCATAAACATAATTATTTGACCCTAAGGTCGTTACAAAGCCATTGTTTGAAATTAACATAAACTATGAATGCAACAGAAAAGTTCCTTGAATGAGACATCTCTAGTATGCAGCGGATAACTAATACAACAGGTCCTTAACAGCAATTCGATAACAGCATGACATCAAGTCTAACAGCGGAAGCAATAAACCTCTAGGCACCTGAGAAATACACGCTTAAAAAGTCAACACGAATGTTGGTGAGCTATAGTTTAAGTTGTAATAGTAACGTAAGATAGGCCACGAGATTTCAGTGCTGCAATAGTGTATCAAAACAGTATGAAAAGTATATACATAACCGTGGGCACCCGGTAACTAGACTTAACGTTTATAACCCCCTGAAAGTACACTTAGCGAGTGCGTATGTTCACGAAGTATTAAACACCCGTTAAATACTAGCGCGACTAGCCCGAGTGGGGATGTCAAACCCTATGGATCCATATCTAAGATTCACGTTCACCGGTTCAAAAACCAATGACTAAACGTTATCGTACTAAGGGGAATGTTTATGCCGTTGTATAACCCACACACATATAAATTTTAAGTACTCGTGCCTAGTAGGTAAAACATAAAAGCGCATGTATTCTCAGTCCCAAAATAGTTAAAGTAAAAAGGATGCTATAACTCACAGTGATAAAAGCGGTAAAGTCGGTAATGAAAGTACGCAAGTAGTAAGTCGGTCCGAAAGGTCGTCAACCTAAATCAATGGTTACTAGGTCAGTAGGTTGCCTTTATAAATTCTAATAGTGCATAAAATAAGTTTAAGTGTCATCATCATCATCGTTCATCATCATAAAAGCTAAGTAAGTTCGACAAGAATAGAGATCGAAACAATAGGCTGAATTCGGTCAGCTGCTACGACCTCTACGTAAGTTGAAAAGACTCATAATCAGTGGCTATGGCTCCATATATGAGTCCTATAGTTGCTGACCACTTTCTAGACTCAAACTCGTCTTAGTTTGACCGTGGTGACGGTCTAAGTGCGAGTAGGTCCGAATTTTCAGCACAACGTCACAAAGGAGTATTGACTTTCGGAAGGCCATAAATCCTAAACCGTAACTCGGATTAAGACGAGGCCTAAACGGAAAATAATCTAATCGAACCGAACTAACTGAAAATCAACTTTCTAGTAGCCCAGGTGGTCTGATCAGATACGAAAAACAGTAGGTAAGTGCTCCGGTGGGGTTCTTGGTGCTTGATGCTCATCACAGTTCTCATCCTTGATGCTTGTAGCTTCAAGTGTACAACTCGTTGATGGTTTAGCATCACTTTTGACCAAGATTCACCATCAATACACAATATGTTAAGACCAAGTAAGAACACAACTCATTCATGAGTCTTAGATGGATGATGAACCAAGATTACATCATATCCTTAGTCTTAACACAATTTCAATTCACAATAACAACTAAATTTACAAACTTTACATCAATTCAACAAGTATAAGCACAATCTAAGTCAAATGAGGTGATGGAACCCTAAGCTAGAGAGCTTGGATCCATTTCACACAAGTTACAAGGTTGCAAAGCTAGAAAGCTTGAACCTTTAAGTGTTCTTGAAGATCTTGAAGCGTAAAGCTTGGATCTTGAAGATTACAAACAAAAGTTTGAATCCTTTCAACAAAATAACAAGATCAAAGCAAAAAGAACTTAGATCTAACAAAAAGATATGAAGATTCAAGCTAGAAAGCTTGCATCTTGTTTGTTCTTGAAGATCTTGAAGCATAAAGCTTGAATCTTGAAGATGCATAAAGATTACAAATAAAAGTTTAAATCTTTATCACAAAATAGAAAGATTAAAGTATAAAAGAAGTAGATCTACAAAAGATATGAAGATTCAAGCTAGAAAGCTTGAATCTTCCATGTTCTTGAAAGATTCATGCTTGAATCAACAAGATATAAGTAAGATCAAAGCTACAAGGAACTTGATCTCCATAAGAATGATGATGAAGGTCACGAAAATGATGAAGAAAAGAGGAAGAAAAAGAAATCTTACAAGTAAGGAAAGAAAGGAAGAACAAGTGTGTGAAAAACCAAAATGATCAAGTGTTGGAATGAGAGGCAAAGGGCTAGTATTTATAAGCAAATGAGGTTCACATGGAATGATGAGGTGGCCAAGACCAAAGGCCTCTTGGCCGTGATTTTTGAGGGAGGGGGACACCACTTTGCTTTATGGATAATGGTTGTCTAAAGTGTGTACTAATGTTAGAATCCCATGTGACAAATAGATAATCCTTATCCATTATGCTAGTATGACTCATTATTTATTTATTTATTTATTTATTTATTATTATGGATCACTAGTAATAATACTTGGGCTAATTAATTGGGTCACTAGCTAGAGTAGGGTGGGCTTGAGCCCAACAAAGGCTCAAGTAAAATAATAATTATTATAAAATAATAATTAATATTTTGCTGCCCAAATATTTCGGTTCCGACAAAAGTCAAACGTGCGCGCAGTCCACGGTTTATCCGTAACGGCAAGTAACACTAACGGTTATAAAGCATCCAATGGACAAGTTAAGCACATGTAACATATGATTACATTGCGAGGTATTTGACCTCTATATGATACATTTTACAAACATTGCATTCGTTTTAAAAGAAAAACTTTCATTACATCGAAAGTTGACAGCATGCATACCATTTCATAATATATCAAACTATCAATGACTTAATAATAATCTTGTTGAACTCAATGACTCGAATGTGACGTCTTTTGAAATATGTCATGAATGACTCCAAGTAATATCTCTAAAATGAGCAAATGCACAGCGGAAGATTTCTTTCATACCTGAGAATAAACATGCTTTAAAGTGTCAACCAAAAGGTTGGTGAGTTCATTAGTTTATCATAATCGATCATTTTCATCATTTTAATAGACCACAAGATTTTCATTTCCATTTCTCATAAATATACGTCCCATGCATAGAGACAAAAATATCATTCATATGGATTGAACACCTGGTAACCGACATTAACAAGATGCATATAGAATATCCCCATCATTCCGGGACACCCATCGGACATGATAATTTCGAAGTACTAAAGCATTCCAAATTCCAGAATGGGGTTTGTTAGGCCCATAGATCTATCTTTAGTATTCGCGTCAATTAGGGGCCAGTTCCCTAATTCTTAGATTACCAGGCTAAAAGGGGCATATTCGGTTTCGATCCATAACGATAATAACTATATTAATATTAATAAAAATAACAATTTTTAATGATAGTATCTTTTATTAATAATAATAATAATAATAATAATAATAATAATAATAATAATAATAATAATAATAATAATAATAATAATAATAATAATAATAATAATAATAATAATAATAATAATAATAATAATAATAATAATGATAATGATAATAATTAGATGATAATTATAACGACGATAATAACGAAGATAATAATAATCATTTTTAATAATAATACAAAATTTCAATTAACTATAACTTCTAATCCATTCATCGAAACCATTCGATATCTAAATAAAAAGTTCTTAATTTTTCGCTAGCTTTCCAACGACATGCATATCATATACCTTATCTCAACCGCATATGTAACTAGTTCATAATCTATCGTCAACTACTTAACAACAATATTAAATGTATAAGCATGCATAATCCTATATACTCGAGCACTAGTCAGGGATACACTAATAATATATAAAAGTTAAGTTATGAGTGCTCACGTATCAATATTGAGATTCAATATTGCAGGAAAGGTACGTAGACGCAACGGAGACGATAAACACTATGTTGACCTCACGAGCATACCCCTGATCCATACTCATAACCTCTGTACCTATAACCCATAATTTCCTTAGCCCTATCCTACTCGAAAAATCCATCTTGAAATATCTCGCTCAAAACCTCGTCGTAGTATTTTATGTATAATACTAATAATAATAATACCTAATACTCCTAATAATAATAATAATAATAATAATAATAATAATAATAATAATAATAATAATAATAATAATAATAATAATAATAATAATATAATTATATACTTACGGAGTGTGTTGAAGAGAATGAGACCAAAGTGCGAGAACTCGAGCATTTTATAGCATATTTCCTGGATCCCATCCTCATGCACTTGCATGAGTTACGTGAGTGATGCTCATGCGAGTGCATGAGCTCACTTGACAGCTCACATGCATTACTAATCTCTACCGACACTTCTAATTTATATTATATATTTATATATATTAATATATATTTAATATAGGTAATTATTTATATAATATATTATATTTACGAGCCTGGTAAAAATGTAATTTTCGTTTCAATGACTCGTACGTTGTCACTCGACTTACGTCTCGTTTCCGATTTCTCGAACTCATTCTCGTAGGCTTAGAAAACTAGCCCTTTACATTTAGTGACACGTACCTTTATAAATAACAAGACTCAAATTAACGAAAAATTAACCCACTCAAAGTGTAACCTACTCATTCGAGTGTTGTGGTCATTTGCTTCTATAAATCATTGTCTCGTTTGTTTATTAAAATATATTTAATAATATATTTAAAGTATCTCTTAAATGAAAATGTTTTATAACTATATTAGTATTGTAATACATATATATATATATATATATATATATATATATATATATATATATATATATATATATATATATATATATATATATATATATATATATATATATATATATATATATATATATATATATATATATATCTTTAATTAGGACTATAATTTAGGTGTGTATAACTGGGATATTAATATAATATTTAGTTTTTCAAAACTAAGTTATAATTTAAAATTTGTTTTAAAATCGTTTTAGAAAAACATTATAACACGTAATGTTTTCATTTTAAAACTTAAATAAATACCATTTATTTATGTACTAATGTTTTAGGTATCAATCACATCAGTAAACGAGTGTTACTATCGTGTACGCAACTAATTTGAAAACATATAATTTTAATGAACACATTTTAAATATACGTTGCAAGTTATTTATATATCTAACAACTAATTTTCCAGTTTACGTTATTTAAACATAGACATTAATAATCTAGTTCTATTATATCGAAAAGTGTTGCGTACATTTGAAATCAAATCAATTGATTATTATGTAATTTAGTCTTCCACTAGCTTTTGTCTAACTCTCGATATTTGACACATTATTCTTATATGCAAATCACTTTACTATTTTTCGAATACCTTTAAAAAATAGATTTCTTAAATCAAAGTGGACCTCTCAACAGGGACTCGTAATCATACAACGTATCTGATAAATCAATCATTTGATATTATCTTCTAATTTGAAATGATTACGCTCAGTAAAGTATTATTCATCTAATACTTTGTTAACGTTCTCAAGCCATATAATAGACTTCGTAACTTATTCTCATATTAATCAGACGTTTAATGTTTCATTAATATTTCTTAATTTAATAATCACATATGTGTATATATTCATACATATCTATTTATACATAATTGTTCGTGAATCGTCGAGAGAAGTCGAAGGGTAATTGATTACATAAACATAGTTCAAAGTTTTTGAGATTTCAGAATTTGCTTATCGTGTCGGAATGATATAAAGATACAGTTTAAATTTGGTCGGAAATTTTTAGGTCGTCACAGTACCTACCCGTTAAAAAAATTTCGTCCCCGAAATTTGATAGAGGTCGTCATGGCTAACAGTAAGAATGCTATTATGACGAATATAAGTTGATAGCTAGGGTTTTATCATGATTAAGAAATATGAATAAAATAATTCAATTCCTTGAAGCGTATGAGTGAAGTTATCATAAAAGAGGGAAATGAGAAAGTTAAAGTTTCATCATATCTTTTGACGTAGTTAGGATTGATTTCCGGAGTTCAAGGAATTTGGAGAAAATCTTCGTAATAAGATTTGATTCATCGGTAATCAAGGAAATTAGGATCCGCTTTAAATGCGATCTTCTGTTTTGATTGCTCTGTTTCGATCTTATGTGTTGTTGTCAAGCTTCATATTTTCTTTTATATTTAAAAGTTCCATACTTTTGTCTCCTCTTCCCGACTTCAAATCAAGCGAATAATGGTCCAGAATTCGTAGGTATGGATTTTGAAATGAATATAGTTACTGTTCTAAGAAGGAAATTGTAATGGCACGATCTTAATTTGTCAAATTACCAGAATACCTCGGAAAAGACCGAGTCATCAAGGAAATTATTTTCTTGATATGTTTAGAAGTTAAGTAGAATACAAGATTCGTGTAACATGGCACATGATGACGTTATGATCTGTGAATCATCACGTTCCATTTAAAAACTCAGCATGACTTACTGTAATATAATCACGTTGATCAATTGTCATTATATTATATTAACTCATGCTTCAGTTCCCAACACTACTTCAAAAATATTCATACCTTAAACTCGAAAGTTTCAAAATTTAGAAACTAAAACAGTTTCCTTTATGATGTGATACAGATAACGCGAAATGATTTCAGATAAGAATAGTTATGAAAATATCTTCAGAAATATAGAGGATATTTATAATGAAAGATATGATGATATCTTAGAATTTCTAATATCGATGGATGATGAAGAAGATTTGTCCGTAAAGGTTTAGAGTCAGGAGTAAGGTATTCGTTAATGACTTCAGCAGATACTGAATCATTTGGATTCTTTGAAGGCAGGTTCAGTCTTTGTGATTTGTCCACAGCCTCCTTCATACTTTGCTCAATCCGTTTTCCAGTTCCAAAATTTCTCTGAGCTTTGCCAATACACTATTTTTTATCCTCAAACTTTTTACTGTTAAGGTCATTTATAGTTTTTGCTACTTCATCAGCATTTCGAGAACTAGTTCGCAGTTCAAGGTGTTTTTCAGAAACTTCACATTCGAAGTATGTAAGTCTTGGAGGTAGACGTTATATGTATATGTAATTGTTGATGTAAACATGCTACGGTTTCAAAATACTGATTGCTGATTCTCAATAATTTGTATGGCAATTCCTGTTATAGGGTGCGGATGAGTAAATAATGGGGTTTTGATAATTATAATAATTTTTCGGAGAGTCAAAGATTAGTGGAGTTGTTGGTAAGTTTATTGCTAATGTGGTGAAACATAAACGGTTCCCCGGTAACGATGACGAAAGGCAACGTATATATCAAGATTATAATAAGGTTGTTTCAACTGGAAAGTCGAGGTTGTCTTGCTGGAGCTGTAACAATACTGACTACTTTGGAAAAGAATTGAAAAGTCATTTCAGCTAATAAATGCCAAAGGGTCTGACACGGATACGTGTTAAACTATGACTTTGGTTTCGAGAGTTATTTTGGTGTATAACTATAGGTAACATGTGGTTGGATCATCATCTCGATTGTTCATTGTTTGAAGTGTCTTCAGGAATTTCGGAGGGTTTGAACACAGATTATAATCGTTAATATACATATGATGTTCTAACACAATTTTGAGGTCAAAGTATAACTTTGAAAGATATAGGAATTTAAGAGTGATGATATTGGTTATATTTCGAATTGAATTCTGCGATTTCAAGATCAGCATATGTAATTGAATTTGAATGAGTATGGTTGCTTTGATTTTTATAAAAGAATGTATATTGTTGAGAAGATAGTGAGTATAGTTGATGATTGCTGAATCAGGTTCGAAGAATGTAACATATTAATTGTGAATTTACATATCACTCGGGTATTACCTACCCGTTAAATTTTTTTTTTCACAATTAATATTTTGTACAAAAGAATTTTATTACAGTCTTTATGAAAATATATATATGTATATATTTTCTTTAGATGAAACATAGATTTAATGAGTTAATATTACATTAAACTCATTTGATTTATGGCTGAAACTAGAGTTGAATAATCCCTAAAGACTTTAGGAATTACATATCTTTTACGGAGTATTTATTTAATGAAATTTGAATTATGAATCAATAATTTGTTATTTGTTGATGCATGATGTTGGTGTTCGTGGAATTCTTGTGAACTTCGCAAGGTACGAATGATGTTGTCTGAAAAGTTTCGAGTACAACGATGATGAAAGTATAAAATCAAACATATATTTGAATAATATGAAATGTCCCGTTCTTATTGATTAAAAACGTTCTATATTAATTGATTTCGTTGCGAGGTTTTGACCTCTATATGAGACATTTTTCAAAGACTGCATTCATTTTAAAACAAACCATAACCTTTATTTCATCAATAAAGGTTTAAAAAGCTTTACGTAGATTATCAAATAATGATAATCTAAAATATCCTGTTTACACACGACCATTACATAATGGTTTACAATACAAATATGTTACAACAAAATAAGTTTCTTGAATGCAGTTTTTACACAATATCATACAAGCATGGACTCCAAATCTCGTCCTTATTTAAGTATGCTACAGCGGAAGCTCTTAATAATCACCTGAGAATAAACATGCTTAAAATGTCAACAAAAATGTTGGTGAGTTATAGGTTTAACCTATATATATCAAATCATAATAATAGACCACAAGATTTCATATTTCAATACACATCCCATACATAGAGATAAAAATCATTCATATGGTGAACACCTGGTAACCGACATTAACAAGATGCATATATAAGAATATCCCCATCATTCCGGGACACCCTTCGGATATGATATAAATTTCAAAGTACTAAAGCATCCGGTACTTTGGATAGGGTTTGTTAGGCCCAATAGATCTATCTTTAGGATTCGCGTCAATTAGGGTGTCTGTTCCCTAATTCTTAGATTACCAGACTTAATAAAAAGGGGCATATTCGATTTCGATAATTCAACCATAGAATGTAGTTTCACGTACTTGTGTCTATTTTGTAAATCATTTATAAAACCTGCATGTATTCTCATCCCAAAAATATTAGATTTTAAAAGTGGGACTATAACTCACTTTCACAGATTTTTACTTCGTCGGGAAGTAAGACTTGGCCACTGGTTGATTCACGAACCTATAACAATATATACATATATATCAAAGTATGTTCAAAATATATTTACAACACTTTTAATATATTTTGATGTTTTAAGTTTATTAAGTCAGCTGTCCTCGTTAGTAACCTACAACTAGTTGTCCACAGTTAGATGTACAGAAATAAATCGATAAATATTATCTTGAATCAATCCACGACCCAGTGTATACGTATCTCAGTATTGATCACAACTCAAACTATATATATTTTGGAATCAACCTCAACCCTGTATAGCTAACTCCAACATTTACATATATAGTGTCTATGGTTGTTCCGAAATATATATAGATGTGTCGACATGATAGGTCGAAACATTGTATACGTGTCTATGGTATCTCAAGATTACATAATATACAATACAAGTTGATTAAGTTATGGTTGGAATAGATTTGTTACCAATTTTCACGTAGCTAAAATGAGAAAAATTATCCAATCTTGTTTTACCCATAACTTCTTCATTTTAAATCCGTTTTGAGTGAATCAAATTACTATGGTTTCATATTGAACTCTATTTTATGAATCTAAACAGAAAAAGTATAGGTTTATAGTCAGAAAAATAAGTTACAAGTCATTTTTGTAAAGGTAGTCATTTCAGTCGAAAGAACGACGTCTAGATGACCATTTTAGAAAACATATTTCCACTTTGAGTTTAACCATAATTTTTGGATATAGTTTCATGTTCATAATAAAAATCATTTTCTCAGAATAACAACTTTTAAATCAAAGTTTATCATAGTTTTTAATTAACTAACCCAAAACAGCCCGCGGTGTTACTACGACGGCGTAAATCCGGTTTTACGGTGTTTTTCGTGTTTCCAGGTTTTAAATCATTAAGTTAGCGTATCATATAGATATAGAACATGTGTTTAGTTAATTTTAAAAGTCAAGTTAGAAGGATTAACTTTTGTTTGCGAACAAGTTTAGAATTAACTAAACTATGTTCTAGTGATTACAAGTTTAAACCTTCGAATAAGATAGCTTTATATGTATGAATCGAATGATGTTATGAACATCATTACTACCTTAAGTTCCTTGGATAAACCTACTGGAAAAGAGAAAAATGGATCTATCTTCAACGGATCCTTGGATGGCTCGAAGTTCTTGAAGCAGAATCATGACACGAAAACAAGTTCAAGTAAGATCATCACTTGAAATAAGATTGTTATAGTTATAGAAATTGAACCAAAGTTTGAATATGATTATTACCTTGTATTAGAATGATAACCTACTGTAAGAAACAAAGATTTCTTGAGGTTGGATGATCACCTTACAAGATTGGAAGTGAGCTAGCAAACTTGAAAGTATTCTTGATTTTATGTAACTAGAATTTGTAGAATTTATGAAGAACACTTAGAACTTGAAGATAGAACTTGAGAGAGATCAATTAGATGAAGAAAATTGAAGAATGAAAGTGTTTGTAGGTGTTTTTGGTCGTTGGTGTATGGATTAGATATAAAGGATATGTAATTTTGTTTTCATGTAAATAAGTCATGAATGATTACTCATATTTTTGTAATTTTATGAGATATTTCATGCTAGTTGCCAAATGATGGTTCCCACATGTGTTAGTTGACTCACATGGGCTGCTAAGAGCTGATCATTGGAGTGTATATACCAATAGTACATACATCTAAAAGCTGTGTATTGTACGAGTACGAATACGGGTGCATACGAGTAGAATTGTTGATGAAACTGAACGAGGATGTAATTGTAAGCATTTTTGTTAAGTAGAAGTATTTTGATAAGTGTATTGAAGTCTTTAAAAAGTGTATAAATACATATTAAAACACTACATGTATATACATTTTAACTGAGTCGTTAAGTTATCGTTAGTCGTTACATGTAAGTGTTGTTTTGAAACCTTTAGGTTAACGATCTTGTTAAATGTTGTTAACCCAATGTTTATAATATCAAATGAGATTTTAAATTATTATATTATCATGATATTATCATGTATGAATATCTCTTAATATGATATATATACATTAAATGTCTTTACAACGATAATCGTTACATATATGTCTTGTTTAAAAAATCATTAAGTTAGTAGTCTTGTTTTTACATATGTAGTTCATTGTTAATATACTTAATGATATGTTTACTTATCATAGTATCATGTTAACTATATATATATATATATCCATATATATGTCATCATATAGTTTTTACAAGTTTTAACGTTCGTGAATCACCGGTCAACTTGGGTGGTCAATTGTCTATATGAAACATATTTCAATTAATCAAGTCTTAACAAGTTTGATTGCTTAACATGTTGGAAACATTTAATCTTGTAAATATCAATCTCAATTAATATATATAAACATGGAAAAGTTCGGGTTACTACAGTACCTACCCGTTAAATAAATTTCGTCCCGAAATTTTAAGCTGTTGAAGGTGTTGACGAATCTTCTGGAAATAGATGCGGGTATTTTTTCTTCATCTGATCTTCACGCTCCCAGGTGAACTCGGGTCCTCTACGAGCATTCCATCGAACCTTAACAATTGGTATCTTGTTTTGCTTAAGTCTTTTAACCTCACGATCCATTATTTCGACGGGTTCTTCGATGAATTGGAGTTTTTCGTTGATTTGGATTTCATCTAACGGAATAGTGAGATCTTCTTTAGCAAAACATTTCTTCAAATTCGAGACGTGGAAAGTGTTATGTACAGCCGCGAGTTGTTGAGGTAACTCAAGTCGGTAAGCTACTGGTCCGACACGATCAATAATCTTGAATGGTCCAATATACCTTGGATTTAATTTCCCTCGTTTACCAAATCGAACAACGCCTTTCCAAGGTGCAACTTTAAGCATGACCATCTCTCCAATTTCAAATTCTATATCTTTTCTTTTAATGTCAGCGCAGCTCTTTTGTCGACTTTGGGCGATTTTCAACCGTTGTTGAATTTGGATGATCTTCTCGGTAGTTTCTTGTATAATCTCCGGACCCGTAATCTGTCTATCCCCCACTTCACTCCAACAAATCGAAGACCTGCACTTTCTACCATAAAGTGCTTCAAACGGCGCCATCTCAATGCTTGAATGGTAGCTGTTGTTGTAGGAAAATTCTGCTAACGGTAGATGTCGATCCCAACTATTTCTGAAATCAATAACACATGCTCGTAGCATGTCTTCAAGCGTTTGTATCGTCATTTCGCTCTTCCCATCAGTTTGTGGATGATAGGCAGTACTCATGTCTAGACGAGTTCCTAATGCTTGCTGTAATGTCTGCCAGAATCTTGAAATAAATCTGCCATCCCTATCAGAGATAATAGAGATTGGTATTCCATGTATGGAGACGACTTCCTTCAAATACAGTCGTGCTAACTTCTCCATCTTGTCATCTTCTCTTATTGGCAGGAAGTGTGCTGATTTGGTGAGACGATCAACTATTACCCAAATAGTATCAAAACCACTTGCAGTCCTTGGCAATTTAGTGATGAAATCCATGGTAATGTTTTCCCATTTCCATTCTGGGATTTCGGGTTGTTGAAGTAGACCTGATGGTTTCTGATGCTCAGCTTTGACCTTAGAACACGTCAAACATTCTCCTACATATTTAGCAACATCGGCTTTCATACCCGGCCACCAAAAATGTTTCTTGAGATCCTTGTACATCTTCCCCGTTCCAGGATGTATTGAATATCTAGTTTTATGAGCTTCTCTAAGTACCATTTCTCTCATATCTCCAAATTTTGGTACCCAAATCCTTTCAGCCCTATACCGGGTTCCGTCTTCCCGAATATTAAGATGCTTCTCCGATCCTTTGGGTATTTCATCCTTTAAATTTCCCTCTTTTAAAACTCCTTGTTGCGCCTCCTTTATTTGAGTAGTAAGGTTATTATGAATCATTATATTCATAGATTTTACTCGAATGGGTTCTCTGTCCTTCCTGCTCAAGGCATCGGCTACCACATTTGCCTTCCTCGGGTGGTAACGAATCTCAAAGTCGTAATCATTCAACAATTCAATCCACCTACGCTGCCTCATATTCAGTTGTTTCTGATTAAATATGTGTTGAAGACTTTTGTGGTCGGTATATATAATACTTTTGACCCCATATAAGTAGTGCCTCCAAGTCTTTAATGCAAAAACAACCGCGCCTAATTCCAAATCATGCTTCGTATAATTTTGCTCGTGAATCTTCAATTGTCTAGACGCATAAGCAATCACCTTCGTTCGTTGCATTAATACACAACCGAGACCTTGCCTTGATGCATCACAATAAATCACAAAATCAGCATTCCTTTCAGGCAATGACAATATAGGTGCCGTAGTTAGCTTTTTCTTCAATAACTGAAACGCTTTCTCTTGTTCATCCTTCCATTCAAATTTCTTCCCTTTATGCGTTAATGCAGTCAAGGGTTTTGCTATTCTGGAAAAGTCTTGGATGAACCTTCTGTAGTAACCAGCTAGTCCTAAAAACTGGCGTATGTGTTTCGGAGTTTTCGGGGTTTCCCACTTTTCAACAGTTTCTATCTTTGCCGGATCCACCTTAATACCTTCTTTGTTCACTATGTGACCGAGGAATTGAACTTCTTCCAACCAAAATGCACACTTTGAAAACTTAGCGTACAATTCTTCCTTCCTCAATACTTCTAACACCTTTCTCAAATGTTCACCGTGTTCTTGGTCATTCTTTGAGTAAATAAGTATGTCATCAATGAAAACAATGACAAACTTGTCAAGGTATGGTCCACACACTCGGTTCATAAGGTCCATGAACACAGCTGGTGCATTAGTTAAACCAAACGGCATGACCATAAACTCGTAATGACCGTAACGTGTTCTGAAAGCAGTCTTTGGAATATCATCTTCTTTCACCCGCATTTGATGATACCCGGAACGTAAGTCAATCTTTGAATAAACAGACGAGCCTTGTAGTTGATCAAATAAGTCATCGATTATCGGTAGTGGGTAGCGGTTCTTGATGGTAAGTTTGTTCAACTCTCGGTAGTCAATACACAACCTGAATGTACCATCTTTCTTCTTGACAAACAAAACAGGAGCTCCCCACGGTGATGTGCTTGGTCGAATGAAACCACGCTCTAAAAGTTCTTGTAATTGGCTTTGCAGTTCTTTCATCTCACTGGGTGCGAGTCTGTAAGGAGCACGAGCTATTGGTGCAGATCCTGGTACAAGATCTATTTGAAATTCAACGGATCGATGTGGAGGTAATCCCGATAATTCTTTCAGAAATACATCGGGAAATTCTTTTGCAATGGGAACATCATTGATGCTCTTTTCTTCAGTTTGTACTTTCTCGACGTGTGCTAGAACAGCATAGCAACCTTTTCTTATTAGTTTTTGTGCCTTCAAATTACTAATAAGATGTAGCTTCGTGTTGCCCTTTTCTCCGTACACTATTAAGGGTTTTCCTTTTTCTCGTATAATGCGAATTGCATTTTTGTAACAAACGATCTCTGCTTTCACTTCTTTCAACCAGTCCATACCGATTATCACATCAAAACTCCCTAACTCTACTGGTATCAAATCAATCTTAAATATTTCGCTAACCAGTTTAATTTCTCGATTCCGACATATATTATCTGCTGAAATTAATTTACCATTTGCTAATTCGAGTAAAAATTTACTATCCAAAGGCGTCAATGGACAACTTAATTTAGCACAAAAATCTCTACTCATATAGCTTCTATCCGCACCCGAATCAAATAAAACGTAAGCAGATTTATTGTCAATAAGAAACGTACCCGTAACAAGCTCCGGGTCTTCCTGTGCCTCTGCCGCATTAATATTGAAAACTCTTCCGCGGCCTGGTCCATTCGTGTTCTCCTGGTTCGGGCAATTTCTAATAATGTGGCCTGGTTTTCCACATTTATAACAAACTACATTGGCATAACTTGCTCCGACACTACTTGCTCTGCCATTACTCGTTCCGACACCATTTGTTCCTTTCGTTCTATTAACCCCTGGTCCGTAGACCTCACACTTCGCCGCGCTATGACCATTTCTTTTACACTTGTTGCAAAATTTGGTGCAGAACCCCGAGTGATACTTTTCACACCTTTGGCATAGCTGCTTCTGATTGTTGTTGTTGTTGCGGTTATTATTGTTGTTGGGATGATTGTTGTAGTTGTTGTTGTTGTTGTTGTTGTTGTTGTTGGGCCGTTTGTTGTAGTTGCGATTGATGTTGCGATTGTTGGGATAATTGTTGCGATTATTGTTGTAATTACTGTTGTTGTTGTATTGGTGATTCTTATCACCGTTTTCCTCCCACTTTCTTTTGACTTGCTTCACATTGACCTCTTCAGCAGTCTGTTCTTTAATTCTTTCTTCAATCTGGTTCACTAGTTTGTGAGCCATTCTACATGCCTGTTGTATGGAGGCGGGCTCGTGTGAACTTATATCTTCTTGGATTCTTTCCGGTAATCCTTTCACAAACGCGTCGATCTTCTCTTCCTCATCTTCGAATGCTCCCGGACACAATAGGCACAATTCTGTGAATCGTCTTTCGTACGTGGTAATATCAAATCCTTGGGTTCGTAACCCTCTAAGTTCTGTCTTGAGCTTATTGACCTCGGTTCTGGGACGGTACTTCTCGTTTATCAAGTGCTTGAATGCTGACCACGGTAGTGCGTATGCATCGTCTTGTCCCACTTGCTCTAGATAGGTATTCCACCATGTTAACGCAGAACCTGTGAAGGTATGCGTAGCGTACTTTACTTTGTCCTCTTCAGTACACTTACTTATGGCAAACACCGATTCGACCTTCTCGGTCCACCGTTTCAATCCGATCGGTCCTTCGGTTCCATCAAATTCCAAAGGTTTGCAGGCAGTGAATTCTTTGTAGGTGCATCCTACACGATTTCCTGTACTGCTAGATCCAAGGTTATTGTTGGTATGTAGCGCAGCCTGTACTGCGGCTATGTTTGAAGCTAGAAAAGTACAGAATTCCTCTTCATTCATATTCACGGTGTGTCGAGTAGTCGGTGCCATTTCCTTCAAAATAGTCAAATGGAACAAGTTAATCATACAGAATATTAAGAGTAGTTAATAGTATTTCGTAGCATCATATGAACTCATTTATAAAAGCTTTTTCTTCATATTAGCATTTTATAAGTTTAAATTCGGGTAGTACCTGCCCGTTAAGTTCATACTTAGTAGCTAATATACAATTCAACTACTACAATTCTATATGAAAAACTGATTATAATAATATTTCGCGTTCAAACTTTTACACAATATTTTACAAACTTACAATACCGCTTATTTTACATATAGCATGAAATATAGCACACAATAAATTTGATACAAGATGGTTGTGAAGATAATTCTAGCTAGTACACAAGTCGTTCAGCAAAGGCAATAAAGACACGTAATTCATACGTCCAGAAACAAGTCATGCATTCTGGTTTTACTAGGATTACTTCCCATCCTTGGTCTTGTAGAACATAACCGTTATGGCCGTTGATAAGACAGCGTGTTGTAACGTTGTCAAAGGGACGAGGGTTACGTAATGTCTAACAGTCCCGTAACAATCTAAAAACCTCATTTCTTACCCCAATTACCGACTCCGTCACTTGTGGGAACGTTTTGTTTAATAGTTGTAGCCTGATGTTCTTGTTCTCACTTTGGTGAGAAGCGAACATTACTAATCCATAAGCATAACATGCTTCTTTATGTTGCATGTTAGCCACTTTTTCTAAATCACGAAGTCCAATATTCGGATATATTGAGTCAAAATAATTTCTTAACCCATTGCGTAAAATAGCATTTGGGTTCCCCGCAATATATGCGTCAAAGTAAACACATCGTAACTTATGGATTTCCCAATGTGATATCCCCCATCTTTCGAACGAAAGCCTTTTATAAACCAAGGCATTCTTGGAACGTTCTTCGAATGTCTTACAAACTGATATCGCCTTAAATAGTTGTGCCGAAGTGTTCTGACCGACTCTAGACAAGATTTCATCAATCATGTCTCCGGGTAGGTCTCTTAAAATATTGGGTTGCCTATCCATTTTGTGTTTTTATACTGTAAAATAGACAAGAGCTAGATTCATAAAAAAAAAATACTTATTAATACAAGCAATTTTTACATATATCATAAAGCATAAGCACACTATATTACATATATTACACCATACGAATACAACTATCTTATTCCGACTCGCTTGTTTCTTCTTCTTCTTCGGTTTTGGTTCATTTTGCCAAGTTTCTAGGGATATATGATGTTCCCCTAATACGAGCCGTCGTTTTCCACATTGGTTTAGAAAAACCTGGTGGTTTAGAGGTTCCCGGGTCATTGTTACAACTTAAGGACTTCGGGGGTTGACGATACATATAAAGTTCATCGGGGTTGGAATTAGATTTTTCTATTTTTATGCCCTTTCCCTTATTATTTTCTTTTGTCTTTTTAAATTCAGTTAGGGTAATTTCTATAACATCATCGGAATTCTCGTCAGAATCCAATTCATCGGAGAATTGGTAATCCTCCCAATATTTTGCTTCCTTAGCGGAAACACCATTGACCATAATTAACCTTGGTCGGTTGGTTGAGGATTTTCTTTTACTTAACCGTTTTATTATTTCCCCCACCGGTTCTATTTCTTCATCCGGTTCCGATTCTTCTTCCGGTTCTGATTCTTCTTCTGGTTCCGACTCTTCTTCCGGTTCCTCTTCGGGAACTTATGAATCATTCCACGAATCATTCCAATTTACATTTGACTCTTCATTATTATTAGGTGAGTCAATGGGACTTGTTCTAGAGGTAGACATCTATCACATAATATCAAACGCGTTAAGAGATTAATATATCACATAATATTCACATGTTAAAAATATATAGTTTCCAACAAAATTTGTTAAGCAATCATTTTTCAAGTAAACACGGTCGAAGTCCAGACTCACTAATGCATCCTAACAAACTAGATAAGACACACTAATGCAAAATTCTGGTTCTCTAAGACCAACGCTCGGATACTAACTGAAATGTCCCGTTCTTATTGATTAAAAACGTTCCATATTAATTGATTTCGTTGCGAGGTTTTGACCTCTATATGAGACGTTTTTCAAAGACTGCATTCATTTTAAAACAAACCATAACCTTTATTTCATCAATAAAGGTTTAAAAAGCTTTACGTAGATTATCAAATAATGATAATCTAAAATATCCTGTTTACACACGACCATTACATAATGGTTTACAATACATATATGTTACAACAAAATAAGTTTCTTGAATGCAGTTTTTACACAATATCATACAAGCATGGACTCCAAATCTTGTCCTTATTTTAGTATGCAACAGCGGAAGCTCTTAGTATTCACCTGAGAATAAACATGCTTTAAACGTCAACAAAAATGTTGGTGAGTTATAGGTTTAACCTATATATATCAAATCGTAACAATAGACCACAAGATTTCATATTTCAATACACATCCCATACATAGAGATAAAAATCATTCATATGGTGAACACCTGGTAACCGACATTAACAAGATGCATATATAAGAATATCCCTATCATTCCGGGACACCCTTCGGATATGATATAAATTTTGAAGTACTAAAGCATCCGGTACTTTGGATGGGGTTTGTTAGGCCCAATAGATCTATCTTTAGGATTCGCGTCAATTAGGGTGTCTGTTCCCTAATTCTTAGATTACCAGACTTAATAAAAAGGGGCATATTCGATTTCGATAATTCAACCATAGAATGTAGTTTCACGTACTTGTGTCTATTTTGTAAATCATTTATAAAACCTGCATGTATTCTCATCCCAAAAATATTAGATTTTAAAAGTGGGACTATAACTCACTTTCACAGATTTTTACTTCGTCGGGAAGTAAGACTTGGCCACTGGTTGATTCACGAACCTATAACAATATATACATATATATCAAAGTATGTTCAAAATATATTTACAACACTTTTAATATATTTTGATGTTTTAAGTTTATTAAGTCAGCTGTCCTCGTTAGTAACCTACAACTAGTTGTCCACAGTTAGATGTACAGAAAATAAATCGATAAATATTATCTTGAATCAATCCACGACCCAGTGTATACGTATCTCGGTATTGATCACAACTCAAACTATATATATTTTGGAATCAACCTCAACCCTGTATAGCTAACTCCAACATTCACATATAGAGTGTCTATGGTTGTTCCGAAATATATATAGATGTGTCGACATGATAGGTCGAAATATTGTATACGTGTCTATGGTATCTCAAGATTACATAATATACAATACAAGTTGATTAAGTTATGGTTGGAATAGATTTGTTACCAATTTTCACGTAGCTAAAATGAGAAAAATTATCCAATCTTGTTTTACCCATAACTTCTTCATTTTAAATCCGTTTTGAGTGAATCAAATTGCTATGGTTTCATATTGAACTCTATTTTATGAATATAAACAGAAAAAGTATAGGTTTATAGTCGGAAAAATAAGTTACAAGTCATTTTTGTAAAGGTAGTCATTTCAGTCAAAAGAACGACGTCTAGATGACCATTTTAGAAAACATACTTCCACTTTGAGTTTAACCATAATTTTTGGATATAGTTTCATGTTCATAATAAAAATCATTTTCTCAGAATAACAACTTCTAAATCAAAGTTTATCATAGTTTTTAATTAACTAACCCAAAACAGCCCGCGGTGTTACTACGACGGCGCAAATCCGGTTTTACGGTGTTTTTCGTGTTTCCAGGTTTTAAATCATTAAGTTAGCATATCAAATAGATATAGAACATGTGTTTAGTTGATTTTAAAAGTCAAGTTAGAAGGATTAACTTTTGTTTGCGAACAAGTTTAGAATTAACTAAACTATGTTCTAGTGATTACAAGTTTAAACCTTCGAATAAGATAGCTTTATATGTATGAATCGAATGATGTTATGAACATCATTACTACCTTAAGTTCCTTGGATAAACCTACTGGAAAAGAGAAAAATGGATCTAGCTTCAACGGATCCTTGGATGGCTCGAAGTTCTTGAAGCAGAATCATGACACGAAAACAAGTTCAAGTAAGATCATCACTTGAAATAAGATTGTTATAGTTATAGAAATTGAACCAAAGTTTGAATATGATTATTACCTTGTATTAGAATGATAACCTACTGTAAGAAACAAAGATTTCTTGAGGTTGGATGATCACCTTACAAGATTGGAAGTGAGCTAGCAAACTTGAAAGTATTCTTGATTTTATGTAACTAGAATTTGTAGAATTTATGAAGAACACTTAGAACTTGAAGATAGAACTTGAGAGAGATCAATTAGATGAAAAAAATTGAAGAATGAAAGTGTTTGTAGGTGTTTTTGGTCGTTGGTGTATGGATTAGATATAAAGGATATGTAATTTTGTTTTCATGTAAATAAGTCATGAATGATTACTCATATTTTTGTAATTTTATGAGATATTTCATGCTAGTTGCCAAATGATGGTTCCCACATGTGTTAGGTGACTCACATGGGCTGCTAAGAGCTGATCATTAGAGTGTATATACCAATAGTACATACATCTAAAAGCTGTGTATTGTACGAGTACGAATACGGGTGCATACGAGTAGAATTGTTGATGAAACTGAACGAGGATGTAATTGTAAGCATTTTTGTTAAGTAGAAGTATTTTGATAAGTGTATTGAAGTCTTTAAAAAGTGTATAAATACATATTAAAACACTACATGTATATACATTTTAACTGAGTCGTTAAGTTATCGTTAGTCGTTACATGTAAGTGTTGTTTTGAAACCTTTAGGTTAACGATCTTGTTAAATGTTGTTAACCCAATGTTTATAATATCAAATGAGATTTTAAATTATTATATTATCATGATATTATCATGTATTAATATCTCTTAATATGATATATATACATTAAATGTCTTTACAACGATAATCGTTACATATATGTCTTGTTTAAAAAATCATTAAGTTAGTAGTCTTGTTTTTACATATGTAGTTCATTGTTAATATACTTAATGATATGTTTACTTATCATAGTATCATGTTAACTATATATATATATATCCATATATATGTCATCATATAGTTTTTACAAGTTTTAACGTCCGTGAATCACCGGTCAACTTGGGTGGTCAATTGTCTATATGAAACATATTTCAATTAATCAAGTCTTAACAAGTTTGATTGCTTAACATGTTGGAAACATTTAATCATGTAAATATCAATCTCAATTAATATATATAAACATAGAAAAGTTCGGGTCACTACATAATACACTTGATCTATTATGAAATAGAATTCATTGAATTGAAATAGAGATTATAGTTATCGATGGTTAATTTGCAGACGAAAAATGTACATCATAGCATATTAGTAATATGAATTAACCGAGTAGTTAAGATTCACATATAATAGCTTAGTATGGAAAGACTTATTATGGTTTAAAAATTTATATATATATATAAGATATACATATAAATCCTTCAGTGGAAATGAGTTAATACTTCATAACTCGTTGATATGACATACTTGTTGTTGATTTATAATGATGTCCACGGTGATTCTTGAACTGTCAGAGCTGGTGATGTTATATGTGTTGCTAGTGCTGATGATGCTGACGGTACTGACGGTGCTGGTGATTCTAACGGTACTGTTGATGCTGCAGATAAAACAAGTCCAACTTGTAAATCACGCACCATTCTTGTCAGGGTTTTTATTCTTCCTTCTATCATTTTGGTTCATTCATCTGATTTTCTAGTTAAGGTTAGAATAGATAATCTCTAAGACTTTAGAGATTACATAATCGTCGTAGAACATTCCTCCAATGAAGTTATGAATCAATACTTCATCGGTTATTGTTGTTAGTACTCCTTGGTATCTATGATGAGTATGATGTTGATGCTCGTGGGGCGGATTGTGAAGTTGAGGTTTACGACACGGTTGTGATTGGGGGTGGTAATGGTACTGTTGGTGTTCATGATGGTGGTACTGGTTATGCTACTGGTGCTGCTGCTGGTGTTTGTAACCTTTGCACCATATTCTCCAGAGCCACTACCCGAGCGCGAAGCTCGTTGACTTCTTCTATTACACCGGGGTGATTGTCGGTTCGGACTAGCGGATAAATAAAATCTATAATTTGATGTAGTATATAATCATGACGAGATACTCTGGAAATGAGAGAGAAAATGGTGTCTCGAATAGGTTCGCCGGTAAGTGCTTCTGGTTCTTCGCCAAGAGGGCAATGTGGTGGATGGAAGGGATCACCTTCTTCTTGTCTCCAATGATTGAGAAGGCTACGAACACATCCCCAATTCATCCAGAATAGATGATGGCTGATTGGTTGATCCATTCCAGTCACACTGCTTTCGGAGTTTGAGTGGGATTCCATTTCAGAATTCGAGGGACTTGAACTAATGACGAATTCCATTTCGTACGATTGAATGAAGGATTTTTTGATATGAAATGATTTTTCCGGCTATCGGGTGGTATTCTAACTACATAGAATATCTATATATATATAGGGCAAAAGATTTCGTGGATTACGGAGAAATTTACGGAATATGTCAGGCAAAGTTTACAGTAACAGATACGCTAAGATGTGAATTAGCAGATACGCTAAGATATGAATTTTGCCTATACACTATTCATGCAATCAATGCAATAAGATGTGTCTAGACTAAGAATGATAAGCAGGAAATTTTCTGACAAAACTGATAAGCAAAACTTTTGACATGCAGACACGGTCGAAGTCCAGACTCACTAATGCATCCTAACAACTATCAGTTAGACACACTAATGCAAGACCTGGTTCGCTAAGACCACCGCTCTGATACCACATGTAAATACCCGTCCTAATCCATAAGAACGAATACATTAACATATGATTACATTGCGAGGTATTTGACCTCTATATGATACATTTTACAAACACTGCATTTGTTTTAAAAGAAAAACTTTCATTATATCGAAAGTTGACAGCATGCATACCATTTCATAATATATCAAACTATCAATGACTTAATAATAATCTTGTTGAACTCAACGACTCGAATGTGACTGATGTTATGCGAGGTGTATATAAAATAGCTATTAAATTTTACAAGAAAATACTATTAAATATGATATAATTTTACACAGGATATTTATTTATTTAGAGAATGGATATACTTAAACCTTGCTACAACACTTATAGGCAGTGTACCTAATCGTAGAGTAGTCTAGTTTTTTAGTAAGTCCGGTTCGTTCAACAGGGAATCTTTTTAAACAAAGCTTAACGCTATATTAGTTTACTTTTATAAAAATACAAATATATATATAAGTAATATTATTATTATAAAGGGGGGTTTTTTACCGTTTAATGACCAGTTTGTCGATTTTAAAACTTTAGTCGCAGTTAAAACCAAATGTAAAATATTAAAAATAAATACAAGACTTAAATTAAAGCGTAAAGTAAATAACGATAATGAAATTGCGAATAATAAAAGTGCGATAAAATAAACTTGCGATAATTAAAAAGTACGATAATTAAAAGTGCAATTAAATACAATAACAATAAAAATGCGATAATTAGAAGTGCAATTAAATATAAAATAAAGGAAATTAAATATGAAATAAAAGAATTATGCTTATTTAAACTTCCGTAATCATGATGTTTGACGTGTTGATTTTAGTTTTATGCCCATGGGTTAATTGTCCTTTGTCCTGGATTATTTAATATGTCCATCTGGTTTTTGTCCATAACAGTCCATCAGTCATAAATATAAAGTGCGAGTATCCTCGTCAAATTATTCTTTTACCCGAAGTTAAATATTCCAACTAATTGGGGACTTAAACTGTAACAAGATTTTAATACTTTGTTTAATAATTACACCAGGATGTCGACTGAGTGTAATCCAAGGTTTTAATATTTTGTTATCAATTATACCAAGTGTCCTTGTACATAATTTCACCCCTGTTTTAATTATTCTAGTGGCTATTAATCCATTCCCGTGTCCGGTTAAATGAACAATTATTCGTACATATAAATACCCCGCCCATCGTGTCCGATCGAGTGTATATGGTAATTTATAGGGACGCCCAATTGTAAATCTTTATATTAACATTAACAAACTATCATTTAGTTAAACAAATATAAAGCCCATTAATAGCCCATAGTCTAATTTCCACAAGTATCGTTCTTTTGTCCAAACCCTAATTATGGTACAAAGCCCAATTACCTAATTTTAATAATTAGCCCAACATCATGATTACTTCGTTTTAAATAAGCATAATAATAACTTAGCTACGAGACATTAAATTAAAAAGGTTGAACATAACTTACAATGATTAAAAATAGCGTAGCGTTACACGGACAGAATTTTGACTTACACCCTTACAACATTTTCTAACATACCCTTATTATTAGGATTTAAAATTAAAATTAAAATTAAAATATAAATTATATATATATTTTTACGTATATATTGAGAGAGAGATAGATATTGAGTGTGAAAAATGATTAGAATTCGGTTGACTTTATAGGGAATTGAGTTCAGGTATACTCCGCGACTCGCGGCCCTTTTTGCCTTCAAACTCCGCGAGTCGCGGAGTTTGTAAATACAGCTCACTCCATTTTGGAGTCTTTCTTGCCGACGGTTTATTTTATTTATATAATATATAAATAATTATAAGAATTATTTAAATATTATATTATATTTATGTGCATAGTTGACTTGTAATTTTTAGTCCGTTGCGTCGAGCGTTGAGAGTTGACTCTGGTCCCGGTTCCGGATTTTCGAACGTCCTTGCGTACAATTTAATATCTTGTACTTTGCGTTTTGAATCTTGTACTCTTGTAATTTGGAGACGTTTCTTATCAATAATTGGAACCTCTTTGATTGTCTTTTGTACTTTTGAGCTTTTTGGTCGTTTGCGTCTTCAATTCGTCGAATCTGTCTTTTGTCTTCACCTTTTATTATTTAAACGAATATCACTTTTAAATAGAACAATTGCAACTAAAAGCTTGTCTTTCTTGAGGAATAATGCTATGAAATATATGTTCGTTTTTAGCATTATCAAATATTCCTACACTTAAGCGTTGCTTGTCCTCAAGCAATATCGTCTTGAAATACTAGAATCACTTCTTTATTCTTCACACTTTGTACATCAGTGATTTCTATACGGCGGTATAAACAATGGTAGTAACGATATGGTTTACAGTCCCACATGACTATAAAAATTTAGATCCATTAAGGAAATTGGATCTTTATGAAAACATTTGATCTTTTGAAAATTAAATCTAGTTTTTACCCTGGATAAGTTTTTCGGAATAACCCTTTACCGGTGTTTGCAAAATATTTTTTTTTTTTTGGGTTTGGTGGGTTTCAGATTTGAAAATTTTAGCTCAAAACTTATGGTTTTGTGTCACCCACTTGCTAACCTTGTATTTGGAAAGCAACACATCCAGTTTACTTGTCCCGTATATTACCTTTTGGTAAACTACCGTCCGGTTGTAAAGGAAAGCGTTGAACAAGCAACTGTTAAGGCAATGTCCCCTGACATGCTTTTAATTATGGTCTATAATGTGTCGGACGCAATTACTATCCTTGGTAGGAGCAATAGTAAAGCCCACCCTTATAATTTTTTGGTCTGGCACAATGTCCTGTCTTTGACCACTATGCAACCACCGTTCTTACAGTTGACACCCGATTTGGTTCAGGTGACCTAATGAATTCCAGGTGAATTCCTAGGATTTTACGTTCAATGGTAATGAACGCATTGAAAATAAGGTTTTCAGAAAACAAATCTGTTTGTAATTTTGATCAAAAAATTTTCTCGTTCAAGCTCGAGTTTAGATATCATTGAATTCCATGAGTTTGTAATTCTCAATCTTTAAGGTCAATCTCAAGGATTGAGTAATATCAAGCTTAAAAGCTGATTTTTGATCTTTTAAGGAGATTATCCTTTCTGGGGATCTGATTCATTAGTCTTATCCAACTAATTTGCATGGTGCCCCCCATTTTACGAGATAAATCCTTCTCATGGTTAGGATAAATCTGACCACTTGGCGACCCTGTTTAATGCTGAGGTCCGTGGATTTCCTGCTGATTTTAGTGATGACTTTTCTAGATTTTTCGTCAACCTACAGCTGGTCTGGACGACAACTTCTTGACCTAAATCAAGAAGCGCGTGTCTTTTTCGGAAGACTTTACTTCCTTTTAATGATGGAATTGATTCATCGTGTAGATCCATCTTTCTTACAGTAAATCAGGTAAAACAGTTTAGTTTAGTCCAAAGCAAAAGTATTTTCAGTTATTTGTTACAGATATATGTGACATATGTTTAAGATAACTTGGTAAATTTTCCCACACTTGGCTTTTATTTTCCTTTTTATCGTCCTCTATTCCATTTTAAATGAATTTTAACCTTTTGGTTTGTTTCTCAATTTATGTCCTTTCCAAGGTTACAATAATTTCGGTGTTAAAACCTAGTTTTATCGTTCATAAATATGTATAAACATGATTTTGAGTTCATTTAATTGAAAATTTTGAAAAATTTTACTAGAATTGGGTAGTCAGTATATAAGTCTAGGGCTGTTCTTTATTATCAGAGAGCACTAGATTCTAATACAACTACTGCTTTACTAGTATTTTTAATGGTAACCAAGTGTTTAAGATAAAAATTATAAAATCCGAAAGAATTTAACCTCTTCCCACACTTAAGATCTTGCAATGCCCTCATTTGCAAGAAATCAGTAACAATTTAAATTATTGAGGGTGATTTGTGAAAATGATTAAATTTTTACCAAAGTTTCCAAATATATTGGCGTTTGTTTGCTGAATGATAAATGGTGCACATCATTTGTTCATTCCGTCTTGTTGTTATTTCACATATATTTTGCATCTTGTCGTCAAAATTAGTTGCTTTTGCTGAACTTAATGCCAGTCTTTGAAAATGCGTTGTTTTACCCTGTTGTGTACATAAGATAAACTGCAAACATATATACATATTTTTGAAGTTTGGTATATTACCCCACATTCAAAAATTATTAAAATCTAAGAATAAAAGTTAGAAAATTATAAAAACTATTACAATATTAACATAAGTATTAAACGTATCAACATTACAAATTACAAAATAAATAAAACTAAGTAGACTAGGGATGATACTGATACCAATAGGGGTTCCATGCATAACCATAGGTGCTATAGAATGCTTCGGCTGGGTTATACGTAGGATACGGTGGTTGCATCTCTATAGACCAGGGAGGGAATATGGGGTTTGGAGTAGGAATATAGTTTCTACCTATATGTTGGCAATGAGCTATGATTTGGTTTTGATGAACTTGCCAATCTTCAAATGCTCTCTGTCTAGCATTTTCGTACTCCTGTGAAGCTATAAACCTTTGCATTTCTTGCATTTCATTTCCCCCTCCTACATTACCTTGCTGTTGGTTTCTCTCAACCTGTGGATGTCTACCATGGTATTGTACTGCGGCGTTATTTCGCCTCTTCAAAACTTTCGCACCATGGTATACATTTAAACCTATAGTATCGCGGGGTTCTGGTTCTTCGACTAATAATCCCCCCTGACTTATATCCACACCGAGATATTCAGCAATCAAAGTAATAAAAATACCACCTCCTATTATGCTATGCGGTCTCATCCCCCTAACCATAGCTGATAAATAATAACCCACACAATAAGGTATACTTACAGCGCTTTGTGGGTCTCGAATACACATATGGTAAAACAAATCCTGTTCATTTACCTTTTCCTTGTTCTTACCTCTTTGTGTAATCGAATTAGCTAAAAACCTATGAATCACTCTTAATTCAGCTCTATCTATATCCAAATAAGAGTAATTTCCCCCTTTGAATCGGTGATGGCTTGTCATTTGACTCCATACACCATGTGTATCAAAATTTTCATCTATTTTTCTACCATTTAGTATCAACCCTCTACAATCGGCAGATGCTAACTCCTCAGGCGTATATATACGTAAAGCCTGAGTCATGTCTAGTAAAGACATGTGGCGCATCGAACCTCCTAACAAAAATCTAATAAAAGATCGATCGGTTAAACTAGCTACCCAGATCATTTAATTCTATACTACACAACAATTCTTCACACCATACTTTATATACAGGTCTACGCATGGTGAATAAACGTACCTAGTCATTAAAAGTAGAATTACCATACCTCTGTGCAAGTAATTCCCTAATTGGCCCGGCCAATTCTACAGCTTCTAATGGTCCCCATTCAATGACCCTAGGTACCTCAACAACTTTAGAATGAAGAGTATGCAAACCCCTTTGGTATTTTGGATAATCTATCCAAAGTCTGTCAAATCTCAGGTTCGGGTGCAAATCTTCCAAGTGCATATCAGAAAATGTCATGACTGGATGAGGTATATCTTGCTTGTAGTAGCTATCCACCTCCTGTTGTTCCGCATTCTCAGCAGGAGCATTGCGAGCTTGGGATGAAGATTCACCCCTTTCAGTCTGCAAAACACATCAAACACAATTTTTGTGCATCCAAATATGCATTAGTGTCAGCAAAATCATCAATCAAAATAATTACAATGACATGATCAATTTATATCAAACTTAAGCTCATTTTCACATTTTTATCAAATCTACACTTTTTCAAATAAGCATATACGAAAATGTTCGCAAGTTCATAAGCATTCAACTCAAATAACATGTCAAAATAATCATTACTAACAATTAAACAAGTTTCAAATGTCATTATTTCTCAAAAATCAAGTTCATGAGACTTGAAAAAGTCCACTTTAATTCTCAAAATCATGTTTAGGCTTAAAGTTTGGATCATTTAACTACCTAAACATGTTACACTACTTAATTTAACAACAATTCATGACAAAAATCGGCCATAACCTGTTTATATCAAAAAGCCCCAAATTTGCTCAAGAACACAAACCCTAGATTACTCAAAATTTGAAGTTTAAGGCTTCTAATCATGTTAAATAGCATCAATCTAGGTTATACAAGCATAATTACACTAAAAAGCATCAAAATCAAATTGGGGGAAAAATTGCTCAAGAACACTAATTTTTGGATTAAATGGTGTTTAGGTGTAGAAATTTACCGCTTTTCTTGAGTAATTCCTTGATAGCATCCTTCTCAACATGATTTTAGTAAAAGATTTGATGATTAACGGTTAAAAATTGTGATTTTGGGGGTGTTTTTTGGGTTTTTTTCGCGCAGTTATTTCGCAGTATTGGTGTGTTTGTGGGTTGCAACTGATCAGTTCTGCGTTTTATTTGTTTTTCTGATTTTTGGTCCTCCCGCGAATCGCGGGGTTTTTATCCTTCAATCTCCGCGAGTCGCGGAGTTTGTTATATTTATATATATATATATATATATATATATATATATATATATATATATATATATATATATATATATATATATATATATATATATATATATATATATATATATCTTATACTAATTAAAACAATTAAGTAATTAATTTTAAATTTTTGTTTCCTTTGTTATTTAGGACGAGGTCGTTTCGGATCGATGTCCTAGTCCGTCCTTCGACAAAATTTTAAAATTTGTCTTTTTGTAGCTATTGTTTTAAAAGCTAAGATTTTTGGTTTTTTAATGTTTTTGGCATACTTTAATTCAATAAGATTAAAAATAATGATAATAAAAATTCTCGTCCCTCCCTCGGGTAAAGAAATTTCGGTTCAAAGACCTAGTCTTCAACTTACGACGAATTTTAAAAATCATATTTTTAACTTAATGAGATAAAGTAAATTTTTGTTTTTAAATTCACACAATTTAAATATAAAATTCAAAATTAATATTAAAAATTCACACCAAACTTAAAATTTGAAATGCATAAAATTAAAAATTCATATTTTAAAAATTAAAGATTCACACCAAACTTAATTTAAAAATTCATATTATAAATTCACACCAAACTTATATTAATTTTTCAAATATTTACAATTTTAAATATATTGTTTTTATAAAGTTTACAATATTAATTTAAGATTTAAATATTAATTTTAAAAACATGGTAAAAATAAAATTAAAAATCTTTTTTCACTTTTTATCCCACTTTAATCAATCAAATATTATCAAAAATATGCGCCCCTTTTTTCGGTAAAGTAATTTCGGTTCCAAGACCTAATTTAACTCATGACGAATTTTTGAAATATTTTGGGTTGATTGATTAAAGATATTTATACCTTAAGAATAAACGTTAAATTTCGCAGTGATGTAATAAATTTTTGAATGATATCAATAATTTCGATCGCCAAACCTAATTTTATTCAATACCAATTTAATACTTTATAGTGAACAAATTAGCGTTTATTATCAAAAGGTTAAAAATAAAAATAAAAATAAAAATAAAGACTGTACAGACTTACCTGTGAGATAGTATTCTTAGTTATATGATCTATCCCATTCATAAGATAGTCGGTTTAATTGGTTTTCCATAGCTACATAGGCGTAACCTCGAGCATTCAGTGTCTTTTCTTCTAAACATATGAACGGTCCGTCTCTGCATAAAGTAACAAATTCGGTATTTGAATAGGTTTGATTATTTGAACATTTACCTCCATGTGACCATTTTTCGCATTTGTGACATCTTTCTAGGTGTCGTGCTCTTCTTTTTGCTGCGGATTTTGATTTTCCTTTACCAAATTGTAACTTATTATCTTCGCATCTGGATTCTTTTCTAACTCCGTCCATTCTTTCTCTGATTACTGATACTATTTCACTCGAAAGTGTGTCATTATTACGTTTAGTGATCAAAGCGTGTAGCATTAGACCATGGTTTAGTTCACAGGCAGTCTTTATTTCCTAAAAAAAAAAAAAAAAATTCAGAATGGGGGGAGAAGACTAGTTCTTTAGGGTCTGCTAGGGAAAGACCATTCGGGTTCCATTTTCGAGAACTATACGAAAACAGACAATCTAACTCTAACAGAAATACATATTATCCTTTAAAGACTTGATTCTCCCCACACTTAGTTAGCTGTGGTGTCGAAATTGTGATTAACTTCGTTGTCGACTTTCATCGGACTATCTATGTAGTGTTTAACTCTGTGACCATTAACTTTAAATTCAATCCCATTTGAATTTATCAATTCTACTATTCCGTATGGGAAAACTCTTTTGACTATGAATGGTCCAGACCATCTTGATTTCAATTTTCCAGGAAATAGCTTGAATCGTGAATTGAAAAGAAGAACTCTGTCTCCTTCTTTAAATTCTTTTAAACTTCTGATTCTTTTATCATGCCATTTCTTCGTTCTTTCCTTATAGATTAACGAATTATCGTATGCTTCATGTCTTAATTCTTCTAATTCGTTTAGTTGACTTAATCGTAGGCGTCCAGCTTCATGTATATCAAGATTACATGTCTTCAAAGCCCAAAATGCTTTGTGTTCAATTTCTACTGGAAGATGACATGCTTTTCCATAAACAAGTCTAAAAGGTGTGGTTCCAATTAGAGTTCTGTAGGCTGTTCTAAAAGCCCAGAGTGCATCCTCCAATTTAATGGACCATTCCTTCGAATTTGATCCTACGGTTTTCTCTAGAATACGTTTTAAAGCTCGGTTGGTATTTTCAACTTGTCCACTTGTTTGTGGATGATATGCGGTGGAGATTTTATGAGTTACTCCATATCTTTTAAGAACTTTCTCAAGTTGATTATTACAGAAATGAGTACCCCGATCACTTATTAAAGCTTTCAGTATTCCAAACCTTGCAAAAAGACGTTTTAAAAGGTTGACTACAACTCGTGCATCGTTAGTTGGGAGAGCTTGTGCTTCTGCCCATTTAGATACATAATCAATGGCTACGAGTATATATAGATTATTATGAGATTTTGGAAATGGACCCATAAAGTCAATACCCCAAATGTCAAATACTTCACATACTTGGATGACATTTTGTGGCATTTCATCACGTTAACTTATTTTTCCGGCCCTTTGACAAGCATCACAGGATTTGCAAAGAAGGTGTGCGTCTTTATAAATTGTAGGCCAATAGAATCCAGCATCATAAACTTTTCTTGCTGTTAGTTGAGGCCCATAATGCCCTCCTGTTGGTCCTGTGTGACAATGGTTTAATATTTTACTAGCTTCATCTCCAAATATACATCGGCGTATTATTCCATCGGGACAACTTTTAAACAAATGTGGATCTTCCGAAAAATAGTGTTTTATATCACTGAAGAATTTCTTTCGTCTTTGGTACGATAATCCTTTTTCAAGGAATCCACAAACTAAGTAGTTTGCATAGTCTGCAAACCACGGAATTTCTTTATAATCTATCTTCAATAGATATTCATCAGGAAAGTTGTCTTGTATGGCCGATTCATTTAGAACTTCTAATTCGGGATTTTCAAGACGAGAAAGATGATCAGCGGCGAGATTTTCTGCTCCTCTTTTATCTCGGATTTTAATATCAAACTCTTGTAAGAGTAAGATCCAACGGATTAATCTTGGTTTAGCATCTTGTTTCGAAAATAGGTATCTAAGAGCAGAATGGTCGGTATAGACCACCGTTTTTGCTCGAACGAGATATGATCGAAATTTGTCAAAAGCAAAGATAATAGCAAGGAGTTCTTTTTCAATAGTTGTATAGTTTGTTTGTGCTCCTTGTAACGTCTTACTAGCATAATATATAGGTTGAAATTGTTTTTCAATCTTTTGTCCTAAAACGGCTCCCATTGCAAAATCACTTGCATCGCACATTAGTTCAAATGGTAGATTCCAATTTGGTGTTATCATGATCGGTGCATTAGTGAGTTTCTCATTAAGAATATTAAAAGATTTGATACACTCATCTGAAAAGATGAATGGGGCATCCTTTTCTAGGAGTTTATTCATAGGAGTGGCAATTTTAGAAAAATCTTTTATGAAACGTCGGTAAAAACCGGCATGCCCTAGAAAACTCCTAACTCCTCTAACATTGGTGGGATGTGGAAGTTTAGCAATTACATCTACTTTAGCTCTATCCACTTCAATTCCTTCTTTTGAAATTTTATGTCCAAGAACGATGCCTTCTTTAACCATGAAATGGCATTTCTCCCAATTAAGTACTAGATTTGATTGTTCGCATCTAATAAGCATTCGTTCAAGATTAGATAGACATGTTTCAAATGTATCACCGAAGACCGAAAAGTCATCCATGAAAACTTCCATGCATTCTTCTATCATGTCGTGAAAAATCACCATCATGCACCTTTGAAAGGTTGCAGGGGCGTTGCAAAGTCCAAATGGCATGCGTTTGTAAGCAAAAGTACCATAAGGGCATGTGAACGTGGTTTTCTCTTGGTCCTCGGGTGCTATTGGAATTTGAAAATATCCGGAAAATCCATCTAGAAAACAATAGTAACTATTCCCGGCTAATCTTTCCAACATTTGATCTATGAAAGGTAAGGGAAAGTGATCTTTTCTGGTGGCGTCATTTAATTTTCTATAATCAATACATACACGCCATCCTGTTACAGTCCTAGTAGGAATAAGCTCATTTTTTTCATTTGTAATGACAGTCATGCCACCCTTCTTAGGTACGCATTGGACTGGGCTTACCCATGGACTATCAGAAATTGGATAAATTAAACCTGCATCTAGCAGTTTAATAATATCTTTCTTAACTACATCTTGCATATTAGGATTTAGTCTTCGTTGGCGTTGCACATACGTTTTATGACCTTCTTCCATAAGGATTTTATGTGTGCAATATGAAGGACTTATTCCTTTAATATCATGAATCTTCCATGCAATGGCTGGTTTATGAGCTTTCAACACAGAAATGAGTTGTGATTTCTCATTTTCAGTAAGAGAAGACGATATTATTACAGGTAATTCAGATTCACCATGTAAATAAGCGTATTCCAAATGGTTTGGAAGTGGCTTTAACTCTAATTTCGGAGGTTCTTCTATCGATGATTTGTATCGATATCTGTCTTCTTCTTTTAGCATTTGGATTTCTTCTGTTGTTGGTTCATATCCATTAGCTATAAGTGTAGCTAACATTTCAGCTTCATCAATTGGTTCATTACCTTCTCCTAAAGAACATTCTCCCGTTCCTTGTAATTCTGGAAATTCTTCTAATAATTCTGCATGTGCATCTATAGTTTGAATATAATAACATGTATCATCTGCAGATTGTGGTTGTTGCATTGCTCTATCAACTGAAAAGGTAACACTCTCATCCTCTATACTTAGGGTCAATTTCTTACCGAACACGTCTATCATTGCTTTAGCCGTGTTTAAGAATGGTCTTCCTAATATGAGAGGAACTTGAGAATCTTCTTCCATGTCCAAAACAACAAAATCTACTGGAAATACTAAAGTACCAACTTTAACTAGCATGTTCTCTATTATCCCTCTAGGATATTTTATTGATCTATCGGCTAGTTGTATGCTTATTCTGGTTGGTTTCAATTCTCCAAGGTCTAGTTTAGCGTATAGTGAATACGGCATTAGATTTATACTAGCACCTAAGTCTGCCAATGCTTCTATTGAACTAAGACTACCCAGAAAACATGGAATTGTGAAACTTCCTGGATCAGATAATTTTTCTGGTATCTTATTCAACAGCACTGCTGAACAATTAGCATTCATGGTAACAGCCGAGAGTTCTTCCATTTTCTTTCTATTTGAGATTAGATCTTTCAAGAATTTAGCATATCTAGGCATTCCTGAAATCACATCAATGAAAGGAAGATTTACATTTATCTGTTTAAACATATCCAAGAATTTGGATTGCTCGGCTTCAAGTTTCTCTTTCTTCATTTTACTCGGGTAAGGAAGTGGTGGTTGGTATGGTTTAACATAAGGTTTAGCCTTAAATGTGTTATCTTCATTAACCTTCTCAACTACCAGTTCTTTTTCCTTATCTTGATCAGGTTGTGGTTCTTGTGGAGTAGGAATAGCTTCATCAGAAGTTACAGGTATTTCAGGTGGTTTAAGTGTTGTACCACTTCTTGTGGTAATGGCTTTAGCTGTTTCATTTCGGGGGTTAGCATTTGTATCACTAGGTAGACTTCCCGGTTTTCTTTCACCTATTAACCTTGCTAGGTTACTTACTTCTTGTTCCAGATTTTGAATAGAAGCTTGTTGATTTCTAAATGCTTGAGCATTTTGTTCATTAGTTTGTTTCTGAGATGTGAAAAACTGCGTTTGAGTTTCAACTAGCTTCGTCATCATATCTTCTAAATTCGGCTTTTTATCATCGGTTTGTTGTGGTGGTTTGTTTTGAAAATTAGGTCTTTGCTGATTGTAAGTATTATTGGATACTTGTTGATTGCTAGGACCTTGTTGGTTGTTGTATGGAATATTTCTGTTATAATTCTGGTTTTGATTGTAAATAGGTCTTGGCGGTTGATAATTATTCTGATAATTATTTCCAGATCTTTGGTTTATGTATGAAATATTCTCTCTTTGTTCCATTGTTAATTCAATACTGAGACAATCTTTTGTCAAATGTGGTCCTCCACACTGCTCACAACTAATTCGTATTGAGTGAATATCTTTAGTCATCTTTTCCATTCGTCTCTCGACAGCATCTATCTTTGCGGAAATGGAATCTAAGTCATGGCTAGAATCGGCTCTAGCTGCTTTAGATGATCTAACGATATCTTTTTCTTGGTGCCACTCATGTGAGTGGGAAGCAGTGTTATCAATAATTTTGTAAGCATCAGTTTCGGTTTTCTTCATAATAGAACCACCAGCTGCTATATCTATGTCTTTCCTTGTAGTGATGTCGCATCCTTGGTAGAATATTTGTACTATTTGACAGGTGTCTAAACCATGTTGCGGACATCCTCTTAACAACTTTCCAAATCTAGTCCACGCCTCATATAGAGTTTCATTTGGTTTCTGTGTGAACGTAACAATTTCTCCTTGAAGTCTTACGGCTTTAGATGCCGGAAAGAATTGTTTAAGAAATTTTTCAACTAAAACGTCCCATGTATCGATCGCCCCTTCAGGTAACGATTCCAACCAATCTTTGGCTTCTCCCTTTAAAGTCCAGGGAAATAACATGAGATATATCTGTTCATCCTCCACTTCTCGGATTTTAAATAGTGTGCAGATCCTATTGAAGGTACGTAAATGTTCATTTGGATCTTCCTTCGGCGCACCACTAAATTGGCATTGATTAGTCACCATGTGTAGAATTTGTCCTTTGATTTCATAATCTGGCGCATTAATGTCTGGATGAGTAATTGCGTGACCTTGGCCAGTGCGTTTAGCTCTCATTCGGTCTTCCATACTTAAAGGTTCCAGATTCTCCATAATTGAATTTGTTGAATCGGAATCACTAGAGGATTCTGATTTAATGGTTCGTTCCTCAACAATCTCTGTTTGAATGATTGGTGGTTCCGGAGGAAAGTTTAGTGGTTCAGGATCTACGAATCGTTCCTGAATATTCTCCGGATTCTCAATTGTGAGGTCGGGTTCAAAAAATGGATTATCGGAAATTTGAACTGGAGTACTTGGTCGACTGGATGACGATTCTAAAGAAAAATCAACGGCAGTAATATTTGCTAAATGTCTTGATCTAGTTACAGGTGGTGAACGTACAAAAGGTGGTGAACGTCTTGCTCGGTGCATTCACTGAATATCCTATTAGTTTTAAAAAGGAAAGAAAAATTATAATAAGTTATCCAATCAATAGACTTTTCTGATTTTGCCCACGTTTCGAATAGCCAAAAGATGCAGCAGAGGGGCAGGATTCGTTTGGTCTCAATATAATTGAGGACTGTTTGGCTCCAATAACCCGGTCCACGTACAAATCCAACTATTACTACGAACCAGAAAATTTTGATGTCTATTAATTTAACCACTTAAAATAAATTTTCGTAATTTTAAGAAATTTAGATAAGAAGTAGAATAAAAATCTATGTCCTAAAACTAGAATAGCGAGAAATAAGAAAGAAAAAGAGTTCGTCGAAAAAGGTCGAAAAAGAAAATTGGTTGAAAAATAAAAGGTGACGGAAAAATAAAAGAAACTTATAAAACTTAAAAATACTTGACTAACCTAACCTTATTACTACAACTAACTTAAAATTATAATCACAAATTGAGATTACTAATTGGAATGATAATTGATACATAGGTAAAAGTCGTCTAAAAATATTAAAGCTTACAGGAAAAACTAGATCCCAAATGGAAATAACTTAAAAAGAAACTAAAACTTAAAAAGGCGTCGCAAAATTCTAAAGTACCTAAATCTTAGTCTAAAGAAAAAGCACTTAAGGAATTCTACGGCAAAGCCTAAAAATCTAGAAGTAAAAATAACTATTGCAAAAACTAAGTTTAAAACTAAATATGAGCTAAATATACAAATATTACGCTAAAACGATTAAAAAGGGACAAAATATAAAAATATACAAAAAGTTGTAAAAAATACAATTTTTATAAAAATATTATTTTTATATTATTTATTTATTAAAACTACTAACTTTACAATTTAATTAAACTAATTTAACTAAATATACAAAATAATAATAAACACTAAAAACTAATTAAAAACTAAAAACCTAATTAGGGTTTTAATTAAAAATAATAATAATAATTACGTAATTAATGCTAAATTAGGGGTCTGTCGGCGTGTCAGGGTGTCTCCGCGAGTCGCGGTATTCGAAGCAGCAAACCTCCGCGAGTCGCGGGGTTCCAGAATTCAACTCAGGTACAGTTTTTAATTCGACGTTTTTTTTATTTTATATTTTCTGTTTTATAATCTAAATATTTGTATAATAAAAACTTATATTTAAAAACTTAAATAAAAATAGAACTACTTTATAATTTTTTTTAAAAATATCTTAAAAATAGATTTATATATATTAAAATTTTTTTTATATGTTTTAAATAAAAATAAAATCTTAAATAAAACTTATATAAAAATAAAGAAACTTTATAAAACTTAAATATTTAACAAAATCTTAAAAATACTTATATTTTTATTTTTCTTTTTATATTTTTGAATAATTAAAAACGTATTTTTATAAAAACGAATTTTAATAAAAGTAAACTAAAATTTTTTTTTTTTTATATTAGCGTTGCTTCCGGCTTTTAAGCGATTCCCCGGCAGCGGCGCCAAAAATAACTTGATGTTATGCGAGGTGTATATAAAATAGCTATTAAATTTTACAAGAAAATACTATTAAATATGATACAATTTTACACAAGATATTTATTTATTTAGAGAATGGATATACTTAAACCTTGCTACAACACTTATAGGCAGTATACCTAATCGTAGAGTAGTGTAGTTTTTTAGTAAGTCCGGTTCGTTCCACAGGGAATCTTTTTAAACAAAGCTTAACGCTATATTAGTTTACTTTTATAAAAATATAAATATATATATAAGTAATATTATTATTATAAAGGGGGGTTTTTTACCGTTTAATGACCGGTTTGTCGATTTTAAAACTTTAGTCGCAGTTAAAACCAAATGTAAAATATTAAAAATAAATACAAGACTTAAATTAAAGCGTAAAGTAAATAACGATAATGAAATTGCGAATAATAAAAGTGCGATAAAATAAACTTGCGATAATTAAAAAGTACGATAAATAAAAGTGCAATTAAATACAATAACAATAAAAATGCGATAATTAGAAGTGCAATTAAATATAAAATAAAGGAAATTAAATATGAAATAAAAGAATTATGCTTATTTAAACTTCCGTAATCATGATGTTTGACGTGTTGATTTTAGTTTTATGCCCATGGGTTAATTGTCCTTTGTCCTGGATTATTTAATATGTCCGTCTGGTTTTTGTCCATAACAGTCCATCAGTCATAAATATAAAGTGCGAGTATCCCCGTCAAATTATCCTTATACCCGAAGTTAAATATTCCAACTAATTGGGGACTTAAACTGTAACAAGATTTTAATACTTTGTTTAATAATTACACCAGGATGTCGACTGAGTGTAATCCAAGGTTTTAATATTTTGTTATCAATTATACCAAGTGTCCTTGTACATAATTTCACCCCTGTTTTAATTATTCTAGTGGCTATTAATCCATTCCCGTGTCCGGTTAAATGAACGATTATTCGTACATATAAATAACCCGCCCATCGTGTCCGATCGAGTGTATATGGTAATTTATAGGGACGCCCAATTGTAAATCTTTATATTAACATTAACAAACTATCATTTAGTTAAACAAATATAAAGCCCATTAATAGCCCATAGTCTAATTTCCACAAGTGTCGTTCTTTTGTCCAAACCCTAATTATGGTACAAAGCCCAATTACCCAATTTTAATAATTAGCCCAACATCATGATTACTTCATTTTAAATAAGCATAATAATAACTTAGCTACGAGACATTAAATTAAAAAGGTTGAACATAACTGGGATATTAATATAATATTTAGTTTTTCAAAACTAAGTTATAATTTAAAGTTTGTTTTAAAATCGTTTTAGAAAAACATTATAACACGTAATGTTTTCATTTTAAAACTTAAATAAATACCATTTATTTATGTACTAATGTTTTAGGTATCAATCACATCAGTAAACGAGTGTTACTATCGTGTACGCAACTAATTTGAAAACATATAATTTTAATGAACACGTTTTAAATATACGTTGCAAGTTATTTATATATCTAACAACTAATTTTCCAATTTACGTTATTTAAACATAGACATTAATAATCTAGTTCTATTATATCGAAAAGCATTGCGTACATTTGAAATCAAATAAATTGATTATTATGTAATTTAGTCTTCCTCTAGCTTTTGTCTAACTCTCGATATTTGACACATTGTTCTTATATGCAAATCACTTTACCATTTTCTGAATACCATTAACAAAAAATAGATTTCTTAAATCAAAGTGGACCTCTCAACAGGGACTCGTAATCATACAATGTATCTGATAAATCAATCATTTGATATTATCTTCTAATTTCGTTGATAAATATTTTGAAATGATTACGTTCATGTAAAGTATTATTCATCTAATACTTTGTTAACGTTCTCAAGCCATATAATAGACTTCGTAACTTATTCTCATATTAATCAGATGTTTAATGTTTCATTAATATTTCTTAATTTAATAATCACACATGTGTATATATTCATACATATCTATTTATACATAATTGTTCGTGAATCGTCGAGAGCAGTCGAAGGGTAATTGATTTCATAAACATAGTTCAAAGTTTTTGAGATTTCAGAATTTGCTTATCGTGTCAGAATGATATAAAGATAAAGTTTAAATTTGGTCAGAAATTTTTGGGTCGTCACAGTACCTACCCGTTAAAGAAATTTCGTCCCCGAAATTTGATAGAGGTCGTCATGGCTAACAGTAAGAATGCTATTATGACGAATATAAGTTGATAGCTAGGGTTTTATCATGATTAAGAAATATGAAAAAAATAATTCAATTCCTTGAAGCGTATGAGTGAAGCTATCATAAAAGAGGGAAATGAGAAATTTAAAGTTTCGTCATATCTTTTGACGTCATTAGGATTGATTTCCGGAGTTCAAGGAATTTGGAGAAAATCTTCGTAATAAGATTTGATTCATCGGTAATCAAGGAAATTAGGATCCGCTTTAAATGCGATCTTCTGTTTTGATTGCTCTATCGGATATTTTACTATAAATCCACCCCCTTCGTTTCCTTACAATTCACACCTTCTATTCTTTCTCCTTTAATTCATACTTTGAATTATTTGTCAATATGCTCCATCCAGTTCTGGTTCTCAATATACTTCTAACTTTCATATCTGTCATTCTTCTTTTTCACCTGCCGCCGGAGGATTTTATCTACTTTTACTTTTACCTTGGAATTATAGTATTTTTAATTCTCCCGTGCCTTTACATTGCAATATGTATTGATATGCACGGTTTGTAATTTATGTGTTGTTGTCAAGCTTCATATTTTCTTTTATATTTAAAAGTTCCATACTTTTGTCTCCTCTTCCCGACTTAAAATCAAGCGAATAATGGTCCAGAATTCGTAGGTATGGATTTTGAAACGAATATAGTTACTGTTCTAAGATGGAAATTGTAATGGCACGATCTTAATTTGTCTAATTACCAGAATACCTCGGAAAAGACCGAGTCATCAAGAAAAATATTTTCTTGATATGTTTAGAAGTTAAATAGAATACAAGAGTCGTGTAACATGGCACATGATGACGTTATGATCTGTGAATCATCACGTTCCATTTAAAAACTCAGCATGACTTACTGTAATATAATCAGGTTGATCAAGTGTCATTATATTATATTAACTCATGCTTCAGTTCCCAACACTACTTCAAAAATATTCATACCTTAAACTCGAAAGTTTCAAAATTTAGAAACTAAAATAGTTTCCTTTATGATGTGATACAGATAACGCGAAATGATTTCAGATAAGAATAGTTATGAAAATATCTTCAGAAATATAGAGGATATTTATAATGAAAGATAAGATGATATCTTAGAATTTCTAATATCGATGGATGATGAAGAAGATTTGTCCGTAAAGGTTTAGAGTCAGGAGTAAGGTATTCGTTAATGACTTCAGCAGATACTGAATCATTTGGATTCTTTGAAGGCAGGTTCAGTCTTTGTGATTTGTCCACAGCCTCCTTCATACTTTGCTCAATCCGTTTTCCAGTTCCAAAATTTCTCTGAGCTTTGCCAATACACTATTCTTTATCCTTAAACTTTTTACTGTTAAGGTCGTTTATAGTTTTTGCTACTTCATTAGCATTTCGAGAACTAGTTCGCAGTTCAAGGTGTTTTTCAGAAATTTCACATTTGAAGTATGTAAGTCTTGGAGGTAGACGTTACATGTATATGTAATTGTTGATGTAAACATGCTGCGGTTTCAAAATACTGATTGCTGATTCTCAATAATTTGTATGGCAATTCCTGTTATAGGGTGCGGATGAGTAAATGATGGGGTTTTGATAATTATAATGATTTTTTGGAGAGTCAAAGATCAGTGGAGTTGTTGGTAAGTTTATTGCTAATGTGGTGGAACATAAATGGTTCCCCGGTAACGATGACGAAAGGCAACGTATATATCAAGGTTATAATAAGGTTGTTTCAACTGGGAAGTCAAGGTTGTCTTGCTGGAGCTGTAACAATACTGACAACTTTGGAAAAGAATTGAAAAGTCATTTTAGCTAATAAATGCCAAAGGGTCTGACACGGATACGTGTTAAACTATGACTTTGGTTTCGAGAGTTATTCAGGTGTATAACTGTGGGTAACATGTGGTTGGATCATCATCTCGATTGTTCATTGTTTGAAGTATCTTCAGGAATTTCGGAGGGTTTGAACACAGATTGTAATCGTTAATATACATATGATGTTCTAACACAATTTTGAAGTCAAAGTATAACTTTGAAAGATATAGGAATTTAAGAGTGATGATATTAGTTATATTTCGAATTGAATTCTGCGATTTCAAGATCAGCATATGTAATTGAATTTGAATGAGTATGGTTGTTTTGATTTTTATAAAAGAATGTATATTGTTGAAAAAATAGTGAGTATAGTTGATGATTGCTGAATCAGGTTCGAAGAATGTAACATATTAATTGTGAATTTATATATCACTCGGGTATTACCTACCCGTTAATTTTTTTTCACAATTAATATTTTGTACAAAAGAATTTTATTACAGTCTTTATGAAAATATATATATGTATATATTTTCTTTAGATGAAACATAGATTTAATGAGTTAATATTAAATTAAACTCATTTGATTTACGGCTGAAACTAGAATTGAATAATCCCTAAAGACTTTAGGAATTACATATCTTTTACGGAGTATTTATTTAATGAAATTTGAATTATGAATCAATACTTTGTTATTTGTTGATGCATGATGTTGGTGTTCGTGGAATTCTTGTGAACTTCGCAAGGTACGAATGATGTTGTCTGAAAAGTTTCGAGTACAACGATGATGAAAGTATAAAATCAAACATATATTTGAATAATACACTTGATCTATTATGAAATAGAATTCATTGAATTGAAATAGAGATTGTAGTTATCGATGGTTAATTTGCTGACGAAAAATGTACATCATAGCATATTAGTAATATGAATTAACCGAGTAGTTAAGATTCACATATAAAAGCTTAGTACGGAAAGACTTATTATGGTTTAAAAATTTATATATATAAGATATACATATAAATCCTTCAGTGGAAATGATTTAATACCTCATAACTCGTTGATATGACATACTTGTTGTTGATTTATAATGATGTCCACGGTGATTCTTGAACTGTCGGAGCAGGTGATGTTATATGTGTTGCTAGTGCTGATGATGCTGAGGGTACTGACGGTGCTGGTGATTCTAACGGTACTGTTGATGCTGCAGATAAAACAAGTCCAACTTGTAAATCACGCACCATTCTTGTCAGGGTTTTTATTCTTCCTTCTATCATTTTGGTTCATTCATCTGATTTTCTAGTTAAGGTTAGAATAGATAATCTCTAAGACTTTAGAGATTACATAATCGTCGTAGAACATTCCTCCAATGAAGTTATGAATCAATACTTCATCGGTTATTGTTGTTAGTACTCCTTGGTATTTATGATGAGTATGATGTTGATGCTCGTGGGGCGGATTGTGAAGTTGAGGTTTACGACACGGTTGTGATTGGGGGTGGTAATGGTACTGTTGGTGTTCATGATGGTGGTACTGGTTATGGTACTGGTGCTGCTGCTGGTGTTTGTAACCTTTGCACCATATTCTCCAGAGCCACTACCCGAGCGCGATGCTCGTTGACTTCTTCTATTACACCGGGGTGATTGTCGGTTCGGACTAGCGGATAAATAAAATCTAGAATTTGATGTAGTATATAATCATGACGAGATACTCTGGAAATGAGAGAGAAAATGGTGTCTCGAATAGGTTCGCCGGTAAGTGCTTCTGGTTCTTCGCCAAGAGGGCAATGTGGTGGATGGAAGGGATCACCTTCTTCTTGTCTCCAATGATTGAGAAGGTATCGAACACATCCCCAATTCATCCAGAATAGATGATGGCTGATTGGTTGATCCATTCCAGTCACACTGCTTTCGGAGTTTGAGTGGGATTCCATTTCGGAATTCGAGGGACTTGAACTAATGACGAATTCTATTTCGTACGATTGAATGAAGGATTTTTCGATATGAAATGATTTTTCCGGCTATCGGGTGGTATTCTAACTACATAGAATATCTATATATATATAGAGCAAAAGATTTCGTGGATTACGGAGAAATTTACGGAATATGTCAGGCAAAGTTTACAGTAACAGATACGCTAAGATGTGAATTAGCAGATACGCTAAGATATGAATTTTGTCTATACACTATTCATGCAATCAATGCAATAAGATGTGTCTAGACTAAGAATGATAAGCAGGAAATTTTCCGACAAAACTGATAAGCAAAACTTTTGACATGCAGACACGGTCGAAGTCCAGACTCACTAATGCATCCTAACAACTATCAGTTAGACACACTAATGCAAGACCTGGTTCGCTAAGACCACCGCTCTGATACCACATGTAAAGACCCGTCCTAATCCATAAGAACAAATACAATAACATATGATTACATTGCGAGGTATTTGACCTCTATATGATACATTTTACAAACACTGCATTCGTTTTAAAAGAAAAACTTTCATTACATCGAAAGTTGACAACATGCATACCATTTCATAATATATCAAACTATCAATGACTTAATAATAATCTTGTTGAACTCAACGACTCGAATGTGACGTCTTTTGAAATATGTCATGAATGACTCCAAGTAATATCTCTAAAATGAGCAAATGCACAGCGGAAGATTTCTTTCGTACCTGAGAATAAACATGCTTTAAAGTGTCAACCAAAAGGTTGGTGAGTTCATTAGTTTATCATAATCGATCATTTTCATCATTTTAATAGACCACAAGATTTTCATTTCCATTTCTCATAAATATACGTCCCATGCATAGAGACAAAAATATCATTCATATGGATTGAACACCTGGTAACCGACATTAACAAGATTCATATAGAATATCCCCATCATTCCGGGACACCCATCGGACATGATAATTTCAAAGTACTAAAGCATTCCAAATTCCAGAATGGAGTTTGTTAGGCCCATAGATCTATCTTTAGGATTCGCGTCAATTGGGGGCCAGTTCCCTAATTCTTAGATTACCTGGCTAAAAGGGGCATATTCGGTTTCGATCCATTCAATCATATAATGTAGTTTCAATTACTTGTGTCTATTTCATCAAACATTTATAAAAGCGCATGTATTCTCAGTCCTAAAAATATATATTGCAAAAGCATTTAAAAAGGGAGCAAATGAAACTCACAATACTGTATTTCGTAGTAGTTATGCATATGATGGCATTGAACAAGTGCAAGGTTGGCCTCGGATTCACGAACCTATATTAATTATATATTTTTATATGTTTGTCAATATCTGTATAGCAATTTAGGTCAGGTAATAGTGTATCACAATCCTAATTCTCGAGACTAAAATGCAAAAGTCAACAAAAGTCAATTTGACTCAAAATGACTTCCAAAAATTGTATATCATAAATATAGTCGTTTAATATATTTAAATGTATCTATCAGATTTTATTATAGTAAATAATACAAACCATTTATTAATAAATAAAAAGTTAAATTAAAGTTTATTTATGATAAAAATATACTTTTATATATCTCAAGTAATAAAATTTATACAGTTTACTCAAAATCATAAATATATAGTAGTTTGTACTATTAATGTAATTATATTACATACGGTGAAAATATCTTTGTATCACATATTTGATAATATTGATAATAATAATAATAATAATAAGTAAAGTTGCACTATTTTATAATAATATTAATTATTTTTAATAATAATAATAATAATAATAATAATAATAACAATATTTATATTTACTAATGATTATGATAAAATGGTAATTCTAATCATGATAATCTTAATAATAACAATACTTTTTAATATTAATTGTAATAATGATAATACTTTATAAAAGTAATAATTCTATTCAAAATGATAAATTTTTAATAATGATAATACTAAAATGATAATAATAATAATAATGATATTTTATAATAACAATGATATTAATAATAATTTTAGTAAAAATGATAGTTTTAATATAAATAATACTCTTAATAATAATAATGATAAAAATAATGAAAATGATATTTTTATTTAAATCAATACCTTTCAATATTTTAAGTTCATCATGATACTTATACTCATTACTTCTTAATCAATTTGTTAATAGTTTTTAGTCGTCTTTTATATCGCATTCATAATAATGATAATAATAGTAATCATAATAATTAGATGTTACTAATATTAGTTTAAATTATAATAATACTAATAATAATAAATATTATGATAATACTAATAACTATTTTAATGATAATACTAATAATAATAATAATAATAATACTAATTATATCCTTAACGATAATAACGATATTAATATTAATAAAAATAACCATTTTTAATGATAATATCTTTTATTAATAATAATAATAATAATAATAATAATAATAATACTAATAATAATAATAATAATAATAATTAGATGATAATTATAACGACGATAATAACGAAGATAATAATAATCATTTTTAATAATAATACAAAATTTTAATTAACTATAACTTCTAATCCGTTCATCGAAACCATTCGATATCTAAATAAAAAGTTCTTAATTTTTCCCTAGCTTTCCAACAACATGCATATCATATACATTATCTCAACCGCATATGTAACTAGTTCATAATCTATCGTCAACTACTTAACGACACTATTAAATGTATAAGCATGCATAATCCTATATACTCGAGCACTAGTCAGGGATACACTAATAATATATAAAAGTTAAGTTATGAGTGCTCACGTATCAATATTGAGATTCAATATTGTAGGAAAGGTACGTAGACGCAACGGAGACGATAAACACTAGGTTGACCTCACGAGCATACCCCTGATCCATACTCATAACCTCCGTAGCTATAACCCATAATTTCCTTAGCCCTATCCTACTCGAAAAATCCATCTTGAAATATCTCGCTCAAAACCTCGTCGTAGTATTTTATGTATAATACTAATAATAATAATACCTAATACTCCTAATAATAATAATAATAATAATAATAATAATAACAATAATAATAATAATAATAATAATAATAATAATAATAATAATAATAATAATAATAATATAATTATATACTTACGGAGTGTGTTGAAGAGAATGAGACCAAAGTGCGAGAACTCGAGCATTTTATAGCATATTTCCTGGATCCCATCCTCATGCACTTGCATGAGTTACGTGAGTGATGCTCATGCGAGTGCATGAGCTCACTTGACAGCTCACACGCATTACTAATCTCTACCAACACTTCTAATTTATATTATATATTTATATATATTAATATATATTTAATATAGGTAATTATTTATATAATATATTATATTTACGAGCCTGGTAAAAATGTAATTTTCGTTCCAATGACTCGTACGTTGTCACTCGACTTACGTCTCGTTTCCGATTTCTCGAACTCATTCTCGTACGCTTAGAAAACTAGCCCTTTACATTTAGTGACACGTACCTTTATAAATAACAAGACTCAAATTAACGAAAAATTAACCCACTCAAAGTGTAACCTAATCATTCGAGTGTTGTGGTCATTTGCTTCTATAAATCAATGTCTCGTATGTTTATTAAAATATATTTAATAATATATTTAAAGTATCTCTTAAATAAAAATGTTTTATAACTTTATTAGTATTGTAATAGATATATATATATATATATATATCTATATATATATATATATATTGTATATATATATATGTATATATACATATACATATATATATATATATATATATATATATATATATATATATATATATATATATATATATATATATATATATATGTATATGTATATATATATATATACACACATATATATATATGTATTACAATATATCTTTAATTAGGACTATAATTTAGGTGTGTATAACTGGGATATTAATATAATATTTAGTTTTTCAAAACTAAGTTATAATTTAAAGTTTGTTTTAAAATCGTTTTAGAAAAACATTATAACACGTAATGTTTTCATTTTAAAACTTAAATAAATACCATTTATTTATGTACTAATGTTTTAGGTATCAATCACATCAGTAAACGAGTGTTACTATCGTGTACGCAACTAATTTGAAAACATATAATTTTAATGAACACGTTTTAAATATATGTTGCAAGTTATTTATATATCTAACAACTAATTTTCCAATTTACGTTATTTAAACATAGACATTAATAATCTAGTTCTATTATATCGAAAAGCATTGCGTACATTTGAAATCAAATCAATTGATTATTATGTAATTTAGTCTTCCACTAGCTTTTGTCTAACTCTCGATATTTGACACATTGTTCTTATATGCAAATCACTTTACCATTTTCCGAATACCGTTAAAAAAAATTTCTTAAATCAAAGTGGACCTCTCAACAGGGACTCGTAATCATACACTGTATCTGATAAATCAATCATTTGATATTATCTTCTAATTTCGTTGATAAATATTTTGAAATGATTATGTTCATGTAAAGTATTATTCATCTAATACTTTGTTAACAATCTCAAGCCATATAATAGACTTCGTAACTTATTCTCATATTAATCAGACGTTTAATGTTTCATTAATATTTCTTAATTTAATAATCACACATGTGTATATATTCATACATATCTATTTATACATAATTGTTCGTGAATCGTCGAGAGCAGTCGAAGGGTAATTGATTTCATAAACATAGTTCAAAGTTTTTGAGATTTCAAAATTTGCTTATCGTGTCGGAATGATATAAAGATAAAGTTTAAATTTGGTCAGAAATTTTTGGGTCATCACAGTACCTACCCGTTAAAGAAATTTCGTCCCCGAAATTTGATAGAGGTCGTCATGGCTAACAGTAAGAATGCTATTATGACGAATATAAGTTGATAGCTAGGGTTTTATCATGATTAAGAAATATGAATAAAATAATTCAATTCCTTGAAGCGTATGAGTGATGTTATCATAAAAGAGGGAAATGAGAAAGTTAAAGTTTCGTCATATCTTTTGACGTAGTTAGGATTGATTTCCGGAGTTCAAGGAATTTGGAGAAAATCTTCGTAATAAGATTTGATTCATCGGTAATCAAGGAAATTAGGATCCGCTTTAAATGCGATCTTCTATTTTGATTGCTCTGTCGGATATTTTACTATAAATCCACCCCCTTCGTTTCCTTACAATTCACACCTTCTATTCTTTCTCCTTTAATTCATACTTTGAATCATTTGTCAATATGCTCCATCCAGTTCTAGTTCTCGATATACTTCTAACTTTCATATCTGTCATTCTTCTTTTTCACCTGCCGCCGGAGGATTTTATCTACTTTTACTTTTACCTTGGAATTATAGTATTTTTAATTCTCCCGTGCCTTTACATTGCAATATGTATTGATATGCACGGTTTGTAATTTATGTATTATTGTCAAGCTTCATATTTTCTTTTATATTTAAAAGTTCCATACTTTTGTCTCCTCTTCCTGACTTAAAATCAAGCGAATAATGGTCCAGAATTCGTAGGTATGGATTTTGAAATGAATATAGTTACTGTTCTAAGAAGGAAATTGTAATGGCACGATCTTAATTTGTCAAATTACTAGAATACCTCGGAAAAGACCGAGTCATCAAGAAAAATATTTTCTTGATATGTTTAGAAGTTAAGTAGAATATAAGAGTCGTGTAACTTGGCACATGATGACGTTATGATCTGTGAATCATCACGTTCCATTTAAAAACTCAGCATGACTTACTGTAATATAATCAGGTTGATCAAGTGTCATTATATTATATTAACTCATGCTTCAGTTCCCAACACTACTTTAAAAATATTCATACCTTAAACTCTAAAGTTTCAAAATTTAGAAACTAAAACAGTTTCCTTTATGATGTGATACAGATAACGCGAAATGATTTCAGATAAGAATAGTTATGAAAATATCTTCAGAAATATAGAGGATATTTATAATGAAAGATATGATGATATCTTAGAATTTCTAATATCGATGGATGATGAAGAAGATTTGTCCGTAAAGGTTTAGAGTCAGGAGTAAGGTATTCGTTAATGACTTCAGCAGATACTGAATCATTTGGATTCTTTGAAGGCAGGTTCAGTCTTTGTGATTTTTCCACAGCCTCCTTCATACTTTGCTCAATCCATTTTCCAGTTCCAAAATTTCTCTGAGCTTTACCAATACACTATTCTTTATCATCAAACTTTTTACTGTTAAGGTCTTTTATAGTTTTTGCTACTTCATCAGCATTTCGAGAACTAGTTCGCAGTTCAAGGTGTTTTTCAGAAACTTCACATTCGAAGTATGTAAGTCTTGGAGGTAGACGTTATATGTATATATAATTATTGATGTAAACATGCTGCGGTTTCAAAATACTGATTGCTGATTCTCAATAATTTGTATGGCAATTCCTGTTATAGGGTGCGGATGAGTAAATGATGGGGTTTTGATAATTATAATGATTTTTGGGAGAATCAAAGATCAGTGGAGTTGTTGGTAGTTTATTGCTAATGTGGTGGAACATAAACGGTTCCCCGGTAACGATGATGAAAGGCAACATATATATCAAGGTTATAATAAGGTTGTTTCGACTGGGAAGTCGAGGTTGTCTTGCTGGAGCTGTAACAATACTGACTACTTTGGAAAAGAATTGAAAAGTCATTTTAGCTAATAAATGCCAAAGGGTCTGACACGGAATACGTGTTAAACTATGACTTTGGTTTCAAGAGTTATTCAGGTGTATAACTGTGGGTAACATGTGGTTGGATCATCATCTCGATTGTTCATTGTTTGAAGTGTCTTCAGGAATTTTGGAGGGTTTGAACACAGATTGTAATCGTTAATATACATATGATGTTCTAACACAATTTTGAAGTCAAAGTATAACTTTGAAAGATATAGGAATTTAAGAGTGATGATATTGGTTATATTTCAAATTGAATTCTGCGATTTCAAGATCAGCATATGTAATTGAATTTGAATGAGTATGGTTGTTTTAATTTTTATAAAAGACTGTATATTGTTGAGAAAATAGTGAGTATAGTTGATGATTGCTGAATCAGGTTCGAAGAATGTAACATATTAATTGTGAATTTATATATCACACGGGTATTACCTACCCGTTAATTTTTTTTTTCACAATTAATATTTTGTACAAAAGAATTTTATTACAGTCTTTATGAAAATATATATATGTATATATTTTCTTTAGATGAAACATAGATTTAATGAGTTAATATTAAATTAAACTCATTTGATTTACGGCTGAAACTAGAATTGAATAATCCCTAAAGACTTTAGGAATTACATATCTTTTACGGAGTATTTATTTAATGAAATTTGAATTATGAATCAATACTTTGTTATTTGTTGATGCATGATGTTGGTGTTCGTGGAATTCTTGTGAACTTCGCAAGGTACGAATGATGTTGTCTGAAAAGTTTCGAGTACAACGATGATGAAAGTATAAAATCAAACATATATTTGAATAATACACTTGATCTATTATGAAATAGAATTCATTGAATTGAAATAGAGATTGTAGTTATCGATGGTTAATTTGCTAACGAAAAATGTACATCATAGCATATTAGTAATATGAATTAACCGAGTAGTTAAGATTCACATATAATAGCTTAGTACGGAAAGACTTATTATGGTTTAAAAATTTATATATATAAGATATACATATAAATCCTTCAGTGGAAATGAGTTAATACTTCATAACTCGTTAATATGACATACTTGTTGTTGATTTATAATGATGTCCACGGTGATTCTTGAACTGTCGGAGCTGGTGATGTTATATGTGTTGCTAGTGCTGATGATGCTGACGGTACTGACGGTGCTGGTGATTCTAACGGTATTGTTGATGCTGCAGATAAAATAAGTCCAACTTATAATCACGCACCATTCTTGTCAGGGTTTTTATTCTTCCTTCTATCATTTTGGTTCATTCATCTGATTTTCTAGTTAAGGTTAGAATAGATAATCTCTAAGACTTTAGAGATTACATAATCGCCGTAGAACATTCCTCCAATGAAGTTATGAATCAATACTTCTTCAGTTATTGTTGTTAGTACTCCTTGGTATCTATGATGAGTATGATGTTGATGCTCGTGGGGCGGATTGTGAAGTTGAGGTTTACGACACGGTTGTGATTGGGGGTGGTAATGGTACTGTTGGTGTTCATGATGGTGGTACTGGTTATGCTACTGGTGCTGCTGCTGGTGTTTGTAACCTTTGCACCATATTCTCCAGAGCCACTACCCGAGCGCGAAGCTCGTTGACTTCTTCTATTACACCGGGGTGATTGTCGATTCGGACTAGCGGATAAATAAAATCTAGAATTTGATGTAGTATATAATCGTGACGAGATACTCTGGAAATGAGAGAGAAAATGGTGTCTCGAATAGGTTCGCCGGTAAGTGCTTCTGGTTCTTCGTCAAGAGGGCAATGTGGTGGATGGAAGGGATTACCTTCTTCTTATCTCCAATGATTGAGAAGGCAACGAACACATCCTTAATTCATCCAGAATAGATGATGGCTGATTGGTTGATCCATTCCAGTCACACTGCTTTCGGAGTTTGAGTGGGATTCCATTTTGGAATTCGAGGGACTTGAACTAATGACGAATCCTATTTCATACGATTGAATGAAGGATTTTTCGATATGAAATGATTTTTTCGGCTATCGGGTGGTATTCTAACTACATAGAATATCTATATATATAGAGCAAAAGATTTCGTGGATTAGGGAGAAATTTACGGAATATGTCAGGCAAAGTTTACAGTAACAGATACGCTAAGATGTGAATTAGCAGATACGTTAAGATATGAATTTTGCCTATACACTATTCATGCAATCAATGCAATAAGATGTGTCTAGACTAAGAATGATAAGCAGGAATTTTTTCGACAAAACTGATAAGCAAAACTTTTGACATGCAGACACGGTCGAAGTCCAGACTCACTAATGCATCCTAACAACAATCAGTTAGACACACTAATGTAAGACCTGGTTCACTAAGACCACTTCTCTGATACCACATGTAAAGACCCGTCCTAATCTGTAGTGACCCGAACTTTTCCATGTTTATATATATTAAATGAAATTGATATTTACATGATTAAGTGTTTCCAACATGTTAAGCAATCAAACTTATTAAGACTTGATTAATTGGAATAGGTTTCATATAGACAAATGACCACCCAAGTTGACCGGTGATTCACGAACGTTAAAACTTGTAAAAACTATACGATGACATATATATGGTTATATATATAGTTAACATGATTTTATTATAAGTATGTATCTCATTAGGTATTTTAACAATGAGTTATATACATAAAAATGAGACTATTAAATTAAGAAACTCGAAAACAATATATATAACGATTATCGTTATAACGTCTTACTAGGTACATATGAATCATATTAAGATATTGATACACTTGGTTAATTATGTTAAATGATAAGTAAATATATCATTAAGTGTATTAACAATGAACTACATATGTAAAAAATAAGACTACTAACTTAATGATTTTGAAACGAGACATATATGTAACGATTATCGTTGTAACGACATTTAATGTATATAGATCATATTAAGAGATATTCATACATCATAATATCATGATAATATAATAATTTAAAATCTCATTTGATATTATAAACATTGGGTTAACAACATTTAACAAGATCGTTAACCTAAAGGTTTCAAAACAACATTTACATGTAACGACTAACGATGACTTAACGACTCAGTTAAAATGTATATACATGTAGTGTTTTAATATGTATTCATACACTTTTGAAAGACTTCAAGACACTTATAAAAATACTTCTACTTAACAAAAATACTTACAATTACATTCTCGTTCAGTTTCATCAACAAATCTACTCGTATGCACCCGTATTCGTACTCGTACAATACACAGCTTTTAGATGTATGTACTATTGGTATATACACTCCAATTATCAGCTCTTAGCAGCCCATGTGAGTCACCTAACACATGTGGGAACCATCATTTGGCAACTAGCATGAAATATCTCATAAAATTACAAAAATATGAGTAATCATTCATGACTTATTTACATGAAAACAAAATTACATATCCTTTATATCTAATCCATACACCAACGACCAAAAACACCTACAAACACTTTCATTCTTCAATTTTATTCATCTAATTGATCTCTCTCAAGTTCAATCTTCAAGTTCTAAGTGTTCTTCATAAATTCCAAAAGTTCTAGTTTCATAAAATCAAGAATACTTCCAAGATTGCAAGTTTACTTCCAAGTTTTCTAAATCCATTCCAAGTAATCATACAAGATCAAGAAACCTTTGTTACTTACAGTAGGTTATCTTTCTAATACAAGGTAATAATCATATTCAAACTTTAATTCAATTTCTATAACTATAACAATCTTATTTTGAGTGGAAATCTTACTTGAAATTGTTTTCGTGTCATGATTCTGCTTCAAGAACTTTCAAGCCATCCAAGGATCCTGTGAAGCTAGATCCATTTTTCTCATTTCCAGTAGGTTTATCCAAGGAACTTGAGGTAGTAATGATGTTCATAACATCATTCAATTCATACATAAAAAGCTGTCTTATTAAACGTTATAAACTTGTAATCACTAGAACATAGTTTAGTTAATTCTAAACTTGTTCGCAAATAAAGTTAATCCTTCTAACTAGACTTTTAAAATCAACTAAACACATATTCTATATCTATATGATATGCTAACTTAATGATTTAAAACCCGAAAACACGATAAACACCATAAAACTGGATATACGCCGTCGTAGTAAAACCGGGGGCTGTTTTGGTTGGGATAATTAAAAGCTAAGAAGAACTTTGATTTAAAAGCTATACTTCTGGAAAAATGATTTTTCTTATGAACATGAAACTATATCCAAAAATCATGGTTAAAATCAAAGTGAAAGTATGTTTTTCAAAATGGTCATCAAGATGTCGTTCTTTCGACAGAAATGACTACCTCTTTCAAAAATGACTTGTAACTTGTATTTCTGACTATAAACTTATACTTTTTCTATTTAGATTCATAAATTTAAGTTCAATACGAAACCGTGGCCACTGGAATCACTCAAAACGGATTAGAAACGAAGAAATGGCGAGTAAAACAAGATTGATAAAAACTACTCATTTTACCTACGTGAAAGTTAGTAATAAATCTATTCCAACCATAACCTAATTAACTTATATTGTATATTATGTAATCTTGAGATACCATAGACACGTATACAATGTTTCGACCTATCATGTCGACCCATCTATATATATATATTGCGGAACAACCATAGACACTCTATATGTGAATGTTGGAGTTAGCTATACAGGGTTGAGGTTGATTCCAAAATATATATATATAGTTTGAGTTGTGATCAATACTGAGATACGTATACACTGGGTCGTGGATTGATTCAAGATAATATTTATCGATTTATTTCTGTACATCTAACTGTGGACAACTAGTTGTAGGTTACTAACGAGGACAGCTGACTTAATAAACTTAAAACATCAAAATGTATTAAAAGTATTGTAAATATATTTTGAACATACTTTGATATATATGTATATATTGTTATAGGTTCGTGAATCAACCAGTGGCCAAGTCTTACTTCCCGACGAAGTAAAAATCTGTGAAAGTGAGTTATAGTTCCACTTTTAAAATCTAATATTTTTGGGATGAGAATACATGCAGGTTTTATAAATGATTTACAAAATAGACACAAGTACGTGAAACTACATTCTATAGTTGAATTATCGAAATCGAATATGCCCCTTTTTATTAAGTCTGGTAATCTAAGAATTAGGGAACAGACACCCTAATTGACGTGAATCCTAAAGATAGATCTATTGGACCTAACAAACCCCATCCAAAGTACCGGATGCTTTAGTACTTCGAAATTTATATCATATCCGAAGGGTGTCCCGGAATGATGGGGATATTCTTATATATGCATCTTGTTAATGTCAGTTACCAGGTGTTCACCATATGAATGATTTTTATCTCTATGTATGGGATGTGTATTGAAATATGAAATCTTGTGGTCTATTGTTACGATTTGATATATATAGGTTAAACCTATAACTCAACATTTTTGTTGACGTTTAAAGCATGTTTATTCTCAGGTGAATACTAAGAGCTTCCGCTGTTGCATACTAAAATAAGGACAAGATTTGGAGTCTATGTTTGTATGATATTGTGTAAAAACTGCATTCAAGAAACTGATTTCGATGTAACATATTTGTATTGTAAACCATTATGTAATGGACGTGTGTAAACAGGATATTTTAGATTATCATTATTTGATAATCTACGTAAAGCTTTTTAAACCTTTATTTATGAAATAAAGGTTATGGTTTGTTTAAAAATGAATGCAGTCTTTGAAAAAACGTCTCATATAGAGGTCAAAACCTCGCAACGAAATCAATTTATATGGAACGTTTTTAATCAATAAGAACGGGACATTTCATAATCCATAAGAACGAATACAATAACATATGATTACATTGGGAGGTATTTGACCTCTATATGATACATTTTACAAACACTGCATTCGTTTTAAAAGAAAAACTTTCATTACATCAAAAGTTGACAGCATGCATACCATTTCATAATATATCAAACTATCAATGACTTAATAATAATCTTGTTGAACTCAACGACTCGAATGTGACGTCTTTTGAAATATGTCATGAATGACTCCAAATAATATCTCTAAAATGAGCAAATGCACAGCGAAAGATTTCTTTTCATACCTGAGAATAAACATGCTTTAAAGTGTCAACCAAAAGGTTGGTGAGTTCATTAGTTTATCATAATCGATCATTTTCATCATTTTAATAGACCACAAGATTTTCATTTCCATTTCTCATAAATATACGTCCAATGCATAGAGACAAAAATATCATTCATATGGATTGAACACCTGGTAACCGACATTAACAAGATGCATATAGAATATCCCCATCATTCCGGGACACCCATCGGACATCATAATTTCGAAGTACTAAAGCATTTCAAATTCCAGAATGGGGTTTGTTAGGCCCATAGATCTATCTTTAGGATTCGCGTCAATTAGGGGCCAGTTCCCTAATTCTTAGATTACCAGGCTAAAAGGGGCATATTCGATTTCGATCCATTCAACCATATAATGTAGTTTCAATTACTTGTGTCTATTTCGTCAAACATTTATAAAAGCGCATGTATTCTCAGTCCCAAAAATATATATTGCAAAAGCATTTAAAAAGGGAGCAAACGAAACTCACAATACTGTATTTTGTAGTAGTTATGCATATGATGGCATTGAACAAGTGCAAGGTTGGCCTCGGATTCACGAACCTATATTAATTATATATTTTTATATGTTGGTCAATATCTGTATAGCAATTTAGGTCAGGTCATAGTGTATCACAATCCTAATGCTCGAGACTAAAATGCAAAAGTCAACAAAAGTCAATTTGACTCAAAATGACTTCCAAAAATTGTATAACATAAATATAGTCATTTTATATATTTAAATGTATCTATCAGATTTTATTATAGTAAATAATACAAACCATTTATTAATAAATAAAAAAGTTAAATTAAAGTTTATTTATGATAAAAATATACTTTTATATATCTCAAGTAATAAAATTTATACAGTTTACTCAAAATCATAAATATATAGTAGTTTGTACTATTAATGTAATTATATTACATATGGTGAAAATATCTTTGTATCACATATTTGATAATATTGATAATAATAATAATAAGTAAAGTTGCACTATTTTATAATAATATTAATTATTTTTAATAATAATAATAATAATAATAATAATAATAATAATAATAATAATAATAATAACAATATTTATATTTACTAATGATTATGATAAAATGGTAATTCTAATCATGATAATCTTAATAATAACAATACTTTTTAATATTAATTGTAATAATAATAATATTTTATAAAAGTAATAATTCTATTCAAAATGATAAATTTTTAATAATGATAATACTAAAATGATAATAATAATGATATTTTATAATAATAATGATATTAATAATAATTTTAGTAAAAATGATAGTTTTAATATAAATAATACTCTTCATAATAATAATGATAAAAATAATGAAAATGATATTTTTATCTAAATCAATACCTTTCAATATTTTAAGTTCATCATGATACTTATACTCATTACTTATTAATCAATTTGTTAATAGTTTTTAGTCGTCTTTTATATCGCGTTCATAATAATAATAATAATAATAATAATAATAATAATAATAATAATAATAATAATAATAATAATAATAATAATAATAATAATAATAATAATAATAATAATAATAATAGTAATCATAATAATTAGATGTTACAAATATTAGTTTTAATTATAATAATACTAATAATAATAAATATTATGATAATACTAATAACTATTTTAATGATAATACTAATAATAATAATACTAATTATATCCTTAACGATAATAACGATAGTAATATTAATAAAAATAACAATTTTTAATGATAATATCTTTTATTAATAACAATAACAATAATAATAATAATAATAATAATAATAATTATAATAATAATAATAATAATAATAATAATAATAATTAGATGATAATTATAACGACGATAATAACGATGATAATAATAATCATTTTTAATAATAATACAAAATTTCAATTAACTATAACTTCTAATCCGTTCATCGAAACCATTCGATATCTAAATGAAAAGTTCTTAATTTTTCGCTAGCTTTCCAACGACATGCATATCATATACCTTATCTCAACCTTATATGTAACTAGTTCATAATCTATCGCCAACTACTTAATGACAGTATTAAATGTACAAGCATGCATAATCCTATATACTCGAGCACTAGTCAGGGATACACTAATAATATATAAAAGTTAAGTTATGAGTGATCACGTATCAATATTGAGATTCAATATTGCAGGAAAGGTATGTAGACACAACGATGACGATAAACACTAGGTTAACCTCACGAGCATACCCCTGATCCATACTCATAACCTCCATAGCTATAACCCATAATTTCCTTAGCCCTATCCTGCTCGAAAAATCCATCTTGAAATATCTCGCTCAAAACCTCGTCGTAGTATTTTATGTATAATACTAATAATAATAATAATACCTAATACTCCTAATAACAAGGTTGAAGAACTCGGAAATCGGGGAGTTCTCGGCAGGACAATTTTCGGGAGTTCTCGGAGAACTCGGGGAGAACTCGTTTATTAACTAAAGTTGACTTTTAATATAAATATATATTTTCAAATATATATATGTATAAATATCAAATTTGTTTATGTTATTTACGTATTGTTAAAGTTTGAGGACTATTATTGTCGTTTCATTAAAGTAAAAGAAAATAATGTAAACTAAATATGTGAGCATGGTATGGTACAGCTGGTTAATAAACTATGTGAAATAAATACGGAAGTATTGACTTGTAGCATATACTGGATACCTTTTATCTCTCTAAGAATTTAAAACCCTAATACCATACAAAAACACACAGCCGCTACATGTATCTCCTCAGTCAACGGATTTTGCTGTTAATATCGTCTCCTTCGTGACCGGCTTTACCTTTTTTTTCTTCCTCTCATTTCCTTTTTCTATTTCCTATCGTTTCCGGCGACATCTGAGTAACTTACCGCCGTTGACCGCCAATGACCGCCGTTGACTGGCGGTTGACCGATTTATTGGCCGAGTTGACCATCGAGAACTCGGTGAGCTCCTGAAAACGAGAACTCAGCGATTTCTCGCCGAGTTAATCCGAGATTTGCAACCTTGCCTAATAATAATAATAATAATAATAATAATAATAATAATAATAATAATAATAATAATAATAATAATAATAATAATAATAATAATAATAATAATAATTATATACTTACGGAGTGTGTTGAAGAGAATGAGACCAAAGTGCGAGAACTCGAGCATTTTATAGCATATTTCCTGGATCCCATCCTCATGCACTTGCATGAGTTATGTGAGTGATGCTCATGCGAGTGCATGAGCTCACTTGACAGCTCACATGCATTACTAATCTCTACCGACACTTCTAATTTATATTATATATTTATATATATTAATATATATTTAATATAGGTAATTATTTATATAATATATTATATTTACGAGCCTGGTAAAAATGTAATTTTCGTTCAAATGACTCGTACGTTGTCACTCAACTTACGTCTCGTTTTCGATTTCTCAAACTCATTCTCGTACGCTTAGAAAACTAGCCCTTTACATTTAGTGACACGTACCTTTATAAATAACAAGACTCAAATTAACGAAAAATTAACCCACTCAAAGTGTAACCTAATCATTCGAGTGTTGTGGTCATTGCTTCTATAAATCAATGTCTCGTTTGTTTATTAAAATATATTTAATAATATATTTAAAGTATCTCTTAAATAAAAATGTTTTATAACTATATTAGTATTGTAATACATATATATATATATATATATATATATATATATATATATATATATATATATATATATATATATATATATATATATATATATATATATTCATATATCTTTAATTAGGACTATAATTTAGGTGTGTATATGAAAGGACCCGTTCATATACATTATAAACGATTCACAATAGTTGATTACATCGCGAGGTATTTGACCTCTATATGATACATTTTACAAACATTGCATTCGTTTTTAAAAGACAAACTTTCTTTACAACGAAAGTTGACGGCATGCACACCATTTCATAATACATCCAACTATAATTGGCTTAATAATAATCTTGATGAACTCAATGACTCGAATGCAACGTCTTTCAAAATATGCCATGAATGACTCCAAGTAATATCCTTAAAATGAGCTAATGCACAGCGGAAGATTTCTTTAATACCTGAGAATAAACATGCTTTAAAATGTCAACCAAAAGGTTGGTGAGTTCATAGGTTTATCATAACTATCATTTCAATATATTAATAGACCACAAGATTTCCGTTTATAAATATATGTACACTTGCAAGTGTATAAAAGTATTCTATAAGTTGTAGGCACCCGGTAACAAGCCTTAACGTTCATGTTTTACCCTCTGAAGTACACCAGATCAGGTGTGTTTAAAATAACTTTGAAGTACTAAATCATCCCATAGTCAGGATGGGGTTTGTCAGGCCCAATAGATCTATCTTTAGGATTCGTGCCTACCGTACATAGACAAGTAGTTTAATGTTACCAAGCTAAGGGTATATTTCTGGTTTAAACCCACATAGAATTAGTTTTAGTACTTGTACCTATTTCGTAAAACATTTATAAAATAGCGCATGTATTCTCAGCCCAAAAAGATATATAAAAAGGGAGTAATGAAACTCACAATACTGTATTTCGTAGCAATTATGTATATGACGGCACTGAACAAGTGCAGGGTTTGTCTCGGATTCACGAACGTATCAATATTGTGATTCAATATTGCAGGAAAGTACGTAGACGCAACGAAAATGATAAACGCTAGGTTGACCTCACGAGCAATACCCTCGATCAATACCCATAACCTCCATAGCTATAACCCATAATTTCCTTAGCTCTATCCCGTTTGAAAACTTATTTTGAAATCGTCTGAGTATAACTCTGTCGTAGTATTTTATGTATACTAATAATATCTTGAAATAATACAAAGAAAATATATATATGTAATTCGATTGAGAGAGTTTAGAGAAATATATTTTCAAGTTTCTATGAAATAATGAAACCTATTGAATTCTATTTATAATAGATTTTTGAATTATTAAAGTGAATTATTAAAGTATGAATTATTAAAGTGAATTATTAAAGTGAATTATTAAAGTATGAATTATTAAAGTGAATTATTAAAGTATGAATTATTAAAGTGAATTATTAAAGTGAATTATTAAAGTATGAATTATTAAAGTGAAAGTAAAGTAAAAGTAAAGTAAAGGTAAAGTTAAAGTATAGTAAAGTATAAAAACTATGTATGTATAATACGCGTATAAATATATATAATATTAATTTAAATCGTTATATATATTTAATGAAATAAAATATAAATATCGTTATATTTATTATACTGGTTAAGTAATGAGTTGTCAAAAGTGATTCTAGATATTTATAAAAGTTATATACGTTTTAATAATAAAGTTCTTTTTAAACTGAAAACGTATTTGTACGTTTGAAAATAGATTAATAGAATATTATGGAAACCAATTCTCCACTAACTTTTGTCTAACTTTCGTAAATGACACTTTTTGTTTTTATTTATAAATAGCTTTACAAATTATTCTGAATATCGTTAAGAGGAATAGATTTTCTCAAATCATAGTGGACCTCTCAACAGAGACTTGTAATCATAATTCAATCATTTAATATATATATTTTTTAATTTCGTCGAAAATCATATTGAAATAAATATGTTCATGTAAAGTATTATACGTTTAATACTTTATTAATATTCTCAAGTTATAATATATATATACATATACATATCAATTTATATATAACGGTTCGTGAATCGTCAGAATTTGGTCGAGGTTATAATGAATGTATGAACACAGTTTAAAATTCCTGAGATTTAACTTAACAAACTTTGCTTATCGTGTCGGAATAATATAAAGATTAAAGTTTAAATTTGGTCGGAAATTTCTGGGTCGTCACATTACCTACCCGTAAAAGAAATTTCGTCCCCGAAATTTGATAGAGGTCGTCATGACTAACAATGAGAATGTTATTATAACGATTATAGAATTTTATCATGTTCAAGAAGAATGGATAAAATAATTCGATTACTCGAAGCGTGTGAGTGAAGTTATCGTAAATGTATGAAATAAGATAATATTGATTCGTCGTATCTTTTGGCGTCATCATGATTGATCTCCGAAAAGAAAATCTTTGTAATCTATATTGGATTTGATTATTCGGCGATTAAGGAAATTATTATCCTCTTCGAATTACTGCGATAATCCATTTTGATTTCTCTGTCGGATATTTCACTATAAATCCACCTCATTTGTTTTCTTACAACTCACACCTTCTCAACTCATATTTTAAAGTATTTGTCAATATGCTTCATCCAGTGCTGATTCTTGATATACTCCTCACTTTCATATCTGTCGCTCTTCTTTTTCATCTGCCTCCGGAAGAATCTATTTACTTCTACTATACTCTTGGTTTTATAGTGTTTTTAGTTCTCCCGTGTCTTTATATTGCTATATGTATTGATATATACGGTTTGTGATTTCTGGGTTGTTGTTGGGTTTTATATCTTCCCTTATATTTCAAAGTCCTTGCTTCTTCTATAATCATTGTCATCCACAGTTAATGCTCTCTTCTATTTGCTATGATTTATACTCCCATTTCTAGTTCGGAGCTTTGTTCTTTCGTTTCTTCTTCTTGCGATTAAGCACCGCTTGTAATGGTCCAGAATTCGCAGATATAAATTTCGGAATGAACATTGTTAATGTTCTAGGAAGGAAATTGTAATGGCACGATCTTGACTTTTCAAATTACCAGAATACCTCGGAAAAGGCCGAATCATCAAGAAATATTTTCTTGATATTTAGAGATCAAAGAGAATACAAGAGTCGTGTAACATAGCACATGATGACGTTATGATCTGTGAATCATCATGTTCCATTTAGAAACTCAGCATGAATTACTGTAATATAATCACGTTGATCAAGTGTCATTATATTATACTAACTCATGCTTCAGCTCCCAACACTTCTTCAAGAATATTCCTATTTTAAACTCGAATGTTTCAGAATTTAGAAACTAAAATAGTTTCTTTTATGATATAATACAGATAGCACGAAGAGGTAAATGATTTTAGATAAGAATAATTATGGAAATATCTTCAGAAATATGTAGGATATTTATAATGAAAGATACGATGATATCTTAAAATTTCTAATATCAGAGGATGATGAAGAATATTGTCCGTAAGGGTTTAGAGTCAGGAGTAAGGTATTCGATAATGACTTCAGTAGACACGGAATCATTTGGATTCTTTGAAGGTAGATTTCGTCCTTGTGATTTATCCACAGCCTTCTTCATGGTTTGCTCAATCCGTATTTTTCAGTACCAAATCTTCTCTTTTTCTGAGCTTTGCCAACACACTACTCTTTATCATCAAACTTTTACTGTTAAGGTCGTTTATAGTTTTTGCTGCTTCATCAGTATTTCGAGAACTAGTTCGCAGTTTAGGGTGTTTTTCAGAAACTTCACATTCAAAGTATATAAGTCCAGAAGATAGACACATATAATTGTTGGCGTAGACATGCTGTGAGATTTCAAAATACTGATTGCTAATTTCCAATGATTCGTATGGCAATTCTCATTACAAGATGCAGATGAGTAAATGATGGGGTTTTAATAAATATAAAGATTTTTTGGAAAGTCAAAGATCAATGAAGTTGTTAATAAGTTTACTGCTAATGTGGTGATATATGAAAGGTTTCCCGGTAATAATGATGAAGGGGTAATCATTATAATAAGGCTTATTCGATTGAACAATTAAAGTTGGTTTGCTGGAGCTGTGACAAAACCGTCTATTTTTAGAAGGGATTGAAAAGTTATTTTAGCTAGTAAATGCCAAAAGATCTAACATGGATACATGTTAAATTATGACTTTGGTTTCAAGAGTTTTTTAGGTACGTAACTGTGGATAACATGTGGTTAGATCATCATCTCGATTGTTCATTATTTGAAGTGTCTTCAGGTATTTCGAAGGGCTTGAACACAGATTATAATCGTTAATATACATACGATGTTCTAACACAGTTTTGAAGTTAAAGTATAGCTTTGAAAGATGTAAGAATCTAAGAGTGATGATACCGGTTATAGCTTGAATTGAATTCGGCGATTTCAAAATCAGAATATGTAATTAGATTTTGAATGAGTATGGTTGTTTTGATTTCTATAAAAGAATGTATATTGTTGTGAAAGTAGGGTGTATAATGGATGATTTGCTGAATCAGATTCGAAGAATGTAACATATTAATTGTGAATTTATATATCTCTCGGGTATTACCTACCCGTTAAAAAAATGTCACAATTAATATTTTGTACAAAAGAATTTTATTACAGTCTTTATGGAAATATATGTGTATATTTCTTCAGATGTAATATAGATTTAATGAGTTAATATTAAATTAAACTCACTTGATTTATGGTTAAGGCTAGGATAGATAATTTCTAAACTTTAGAAATTACATAATCGTCGTAGAATGTTTTCTCAATGAAGTTATGAATCAATACTTCATCGTTGTGGTATTCCTTAGTATCTACAGGGCGTATGACGTCGATGCTCATGGGACAGATTGTGAAGTTGAGGTTTTCGATGCGGTTGTTATTGGTGGTGGTAATGGTACTGTTGATGTTGTTGATGGTGGTACTGGTTATGTTGCTGGTGCTGCTGCTGGTGTTTGTAGCCTTTGCACCATATTCTCCAAAGCCACTACCCAAGCGCGAAGCTCGTTGACTTCTTCTATTACACCGGGGTGATTGTCGGTTCGGACGAGCGGATAAATAAGATCTAGAATTTGGTGTAGTATATAATCATGACGAGATACTCTGGAAATGAGAGAGAAAATGGTGTTTCGAATGTAGTGACCCGTCCTAATCCATATGGACGAAGTCTTCAACAGTTGGTCCCATTGCGAGGTTCTGACCTCTATATGCCATGAACGACTCCATGTAAAATGAGCAAATGCACGGCGGAAGATTTCTTTCGTACCTGAGAATAAAAATGTTTTAAAAGTGTCAACCAAAAGGTTGGTGAGTTCATAAGTTTATCATAAAACAATAAAATTCATCATTTTGATAGACCACAAGATTTAAATGTTGCATGGTACAAATGGGCCCGAATCCTATACCCACCTGTAATGTACACGCGATATCTTTTAAATACAGTACACCTTTCTTGTGTACGAAACCTTTTTCATAAATCTTAGTAACCGTACACATATCTCGTGCATAAAAATAACATACACATAACCTGTGTATAAAATCATTCTCTCGATACATAACATTCATATCAACTGGTGGCAATTATCATGTCCACATAATTCAATGGTGGCAATTATCATGTCCACATAATTCAATGGTGGCAATTATCATGTCCACATAATTCAATAATAATCCGTAGAACTTCTGTCTGCATAATAATTCATTCGAGGAATGTTTTGCTTGTGTCTATCTCGTCAAACATTTATAAAAGCATTTCATGTATTCGCAGTTCAAGATATATTTCAAAAGCATTTAATAAAGCATTTGTAAAAACAGCGCATGCATTCTCAGTCCCAAAAATGTAAAGAGTAAAAGGGAATCAAATGAACTCACCGAATGTATTTTGTAGTAAAAATACATATGACTATATTTAACAATGCAGGGTTGGCCTCGGATTCACGAACCTATATTATTCATATATTTATTAACACATAGAATTGTAATTGAATAAGTTTACATATTTTTATTGGTGATATACTTGTTATATTTAATAATTTATTGGTTTTATTAATTAATTAAGTATGTTTATTTTATATACACTTTTAAATGAATAAATAATAAAAATTTTAATATAGTTATGTTATGTGTATTAAATATATTTTTAAGTAACTATTATTTATATGATAAAATAGTATTGATAATTATAAACAAAAAGTTGTTTCCTTTTATAATAATAATAATAGTAGTTGTAAATATAATAACACTTCTAATTATGATAATCATGTTAATAATAATAATGATAATAATAATAATAATAATAATAATAATAATAATAATAATAATAATAATAATAATAATAATAATAATAATAATAATAATAATAATAATAATAATAATAATAATAATAATAATGCTACCTTAAAAGGGAAAGCTTCCAAAAAGAAAACAAACTGACACAGTTCGAGCTCGAACCCGCGACCTCTCGTTCCACAACACCACCTTTAAACTCTCTGATCTATCATGTTTTTCCGATTTAGACTCAATTTAGTTACTTATAACCCTCTTTATGTTTCAAGCCCGATTAGTGCAACCACATTAAGCCCAACAACATATATACGGCCCAACACTTAGCCTGTCTGATACAATTATTCGATGAAAAAGGAAAAAAACTGTAGGAGCAGGGATTCGAACTCAAGACCTCCTTTCTAACAAGTACATACCCAAACCAATGATCTGCACATTTGTTTCTTGTAATAACTTGCACTTAAAATTGATTTAGCCAGTCACAGGCTGTTCTCCTTGTCCAAACCAAAAAGAAAAACCCAAACGATTATCACCAAATCATACCACCATAAATCTAAATCGTATACATCATCATTATCTAATCATTTCTATTATCATACGCATAATCCTAAACATAATCATATCATAATGATCATTATCATTATCGTGTATTTATAATCACCTTCATCATTTTATAATCGTCACCTCCATCATACACTTAATTATTTTTCAAACTCATAACCGATCGTCCTTAATCACCACATCAATCGATCTCATTTTCATTGCATGTTATTGTACGTCATTGGTACAGCTGCACACAACAGCCATTTATCTCGAATAGCCAGATAGGAAAATAGCAACCGCGGCCCAATTACATAAGATGGATCTTCGGCCCACTCATTAAAACCTCACGGCCCAACTACATGTTCAGTTTTTGTGAAGTAAAACGAATCCGAAGCTGGGAAACAGAAATAATAGCAGCCGTATAAATTAATTATCAAGTTGCACAAGTGGGATCCTTTGTTTGTCAAAATGTCGGCCAATCAAGAATAAAAAGAAATGAAACACACCAAAACTTTAAACTATCATCATCTTTAATTATTATTTTCATCATCACTCATTGTTTTTGTTATGGTTTGTAAACAAAGAAGAGAAGGTAGTTGTAACATTCAACGAGGGCAGAAAGAAAGGAATCAACGAAGTTGTTCATGTGGTTGAATGGTTTGATAACGTGTACATTAATTAGTCAGTGATATTTAATGGGTGTTGCAGGTGTGTCGAATGGGTGATGAAGTGGATTTGTGAAGAAAGAAATAAGGATAGGAAGACAAGGTGGTGGCGATTTGTTAAGGTGTTGAGGGTGTTTAATTCAAGCAGAAATAGAAGGTACTTACATCCGTAGATGTCGAAACAGTTTGGCCTTTGTGGTGATTAAAAGGTGACCGTTAGAAGGTGGCGTTCTCAGGTGGTGGTTTATTGTACATGGTGGAAGAGTGTAGCCGTTTGTGGTAATTTACACGACCGAAAGCAGTAGCGGATAATAAGTATTTAAATGGGTTTTGTAGGGTGAAGTTCATGGTGACGGTGATAGAAACAAAATAGAGGGTGGTGTTCTTGGTGGGTTGTAATTTGTAGGAAGAGAAGTCGAATATCTTCCCTCAACAACTTGTGATGCTCGATTATAGACCAATATGTCGACAGAATATAATACAGGAAGAAGGATACAAAAAAAATAAAAGCAGAAAAAGACTTCTAACAGATTTCAACCTCATTTGTGAATAAATTCATGATTTGTACTTCTGATAATGATATGAAGCAATTTGGAGAAAGAAGGTACCAATCTAATACAGTTGATGGAGATGTAAAACTGATTACGTTTTTATCTTTATGTGTTTATGTATATACGTATTTATATACATATTTATTTATATTTCAGTGTATATATATACTGTATTTTAATGTAAATCTATAAATGTATTTGAATGTTTACTTACTGTATTTGGTATATGTATATGTATATGTATCTGATTATATACATGTATTAATACAAAGAAAAATATATATAAGTAATAGTAATAATACCATTTATAATAAGGATAATAATATCAATAGTTCTAATAATTAATAATTAATAACTAAATAATTTAATAATCATATTAATAATAGGAATAATAATTTATTAATAGGAATAACAAATAAATAATAATAATACTGATAGTAATAAGTATTATCGATAATGTTCATAGTAATATTAATTATAACATTGATAATGATGTTAATAAGTTACAAATACAAATATTAACAACAATAAACTACTAATAGTATTAATAATAATGTTTAATAATAATAATAATACTAATATGTATCATAACAACTAATATTACAACTCTACTATTAGTTATAATAATGATGATATTAATAACAATAATAATTCACATGTATCAATTTTTAGTATTACAATTTTAATAATATTAATAATACCAATATTAATTTTAATAATAATAATGAATATACTACTAATATTATATCTATAATTAAAATTGTAATTTCATTTAATACATTAATATTACAATTTATTAATTATGTAATATTTAATAATTATATCATAGGTTACATGATAACATTTATTGAATCTTTAATTACAATATAAATAATATTACTTATCTATAAAATTTGTTTATACATATATATTTACATTTTTATTTACACACAATTGTTCGTGAATCGTCGAGTATAGTCAAAGGGTAATTGATTACATGAATACAGATTTTCAAACTTTCGAGACTCGACATTACAGATTTTTTACTTATCGTGTCGGAAACATATAAAGATTAAAGTTTAAATTTGGTCGGAAATTCCTGGGTCATCACAGTACCTACCCGTTAAAGAAATTTCGTCCCGAAATTTGAGTGAAGTGGTCATGGCTAACAATAAAAATGTTTTTATGACGAAAATGAGTTGATAAATAGAGTTTTATCATCATTGAGTTATATTGATAAAACAATTTGATTATACGCAGAGTATAAGTGAAGCTATCACAAGAGAGCGAAATGAGTAAATGTTAAATCGTTTTAATTGATGACGTGGTTATGGTTGACTTCCGGAATTCAAGGGAATTAAAGAAAATCTTCGTAATAAGATTTGGTTCTTCGGTGATTAAGGAAATCGGAATCTTCTTTGATTAAATGCAATAATCTGTTTCGATTGCTCTGTCGGATATTTAACTATAAATCCACCCCCCTTCGTTTCCTTATTTCTATATCTCACATCTTCTATTCTTTCTTCTCAATTCATACTTTAAAGCATTCGTTAATATGCTCCATTCCATCCTGATCCTTGATATCCTCTTAACTTTCATATCTGTCATTCTTCTCTTTCATCTACCACCGGAGGATTTTATTTACTTCTACTATTATCTTGGGGTTATAGTGTTATTAATTTTTCCCGTGTCTTTTCGTTGCAATACGTATTGATATATACGGTTTGTAGATTATGTGTTGTTGTCGAGATTTATATTTTCTTTTATATTCAGGGGTTCCATACTTTTGTCTCCTCTTCCCGATTACAAGTCAAGCGAATAATGGTCCGGAATTCATAGGTATGGATTTTGAAATGAACATAGTTAATGTTCTAAGAAGGAAATCGTAATGGTACGATCTTGATTTGGTAATTTACTAGAATATTCGGAAAGATAGAACTATTAAGAATATATATTCTTAATAGGTTTGGAGATTGAGTAAAATGCAAGAGTCGTGTAAATGGCACATGATGACGGTATGTTCTGTGAATCATCACGTTCCATTAGAAACTCAGCATGACTTACTGTAATATAATCACGTTGATCAAGTGTCATTATATTATACTAACTCATGCTTCAGCTCCCAATATTACTTCAATAACATTCATATTTTAAATTCGAAGATTTACAGAATATAGAAACCAAAACAGTTTCCTTTTATGAGATAACACAGATAGCGCGGAGGGATAATTAATATCGGACGAGAATATTTATGAAGATATCTTCAGAAATATTGAGGATATTAATAAAGAAAGATACGATGATATCTTAGAATTTTTAATATCGATGGATGATGAAGAAGATTTGTCCATAAAGGTTTAGAGTTAGAAGCAAGGTATTCGTTAATAACCTCAGCAGGTACTTAATCATTTGGGTTCTTTGAGGGTAGGTTTAGTCTTTGTGATTTATCTACAGCCTCCTTCATGGTTTGCTTAATCCGTTTTCCAGTTCCAACTTTTCTGAGCTTTGCAAACACACTTATTCTTTATCTTCGTACCTTAGACTGTTAAGGTCGTGTACAGTTTTTGCTGTTGTATTCAGCTTTCTCAAAATTCGAAGAACTGATTCGTAGACTAGAGTGCTGTTCAGAATTTCCGAATGGAAGATCATAGTTCTAAAAGATAAATGTTATATGTATACATATAACTGTTGATGTAGAAACGCTGCGAGATTCAAATTACTGATTGCTAATTCCCGGTAATTGGAATGGTAATTCTCGTTATAAGATATGGGTGAGTATTTGGTAGGGTTTTAATGAACAACCATAATGGTTCTTCGGAGAGACTTAAGTCAATGAGTAATGAAGTTGCTGCTAAGTTTTCTGATAATGTGATGGGGTGTAAACGGTTTCCCTGGTAACGATGACGAAAGGCAAACTTATAAATCAAGGTTATAATAAGGCTAGTCCGTCTGAAAAATTGAAGTTGACTTGCTGGAGCTGTGACAAAATTGGCTACTCGAACAGGAGTTGCAAAGTTATTTTCGGTAATAATAACGCTAAAGAAATTTGTACAGCTACGCGTTAAACGTTTACTCATTTTCCGAGAGTTTTTCAGGTGCAATACTATATGCATAAATCTTTCCTTCCGTAGATGGAGTGCGGTTGGTTCATCCTCCTGATTGAGGTGTTTTCAAGAATTACGAAAGGTTTGAACGCAGATTGTAATCGTCAAGATACAATGAGATTTGAGATGAAAATCAAGTGGCAAACTTGAAGTATTGTTTAGTTTCATAGGTTATAAACAATATTTTAATTCATTTTAATTGTCCACTGTTGGTAGTCCTCAATTGATTAGTCCACAGTTAGCTAGGAATAGTTAGCTAGGATTTTATTAGCGTGAATTCTTAACCAAATTTCTCATAGTTAATTTGTTTATTTCTATCAAATTTTATTCCGTCAAATGTTTTCTTCATTATGCCACTTGTTGGATTCTGATAGGTCAAAATCCAAATATGAAATTTTAAATGGAAATGGTTATTCTGTGGTGAACGGATACATATATCTGTGGATGTAAGTAGGATAGGAAATGACTGTTGAATCAAAATTATAGAATGTACAATGTAACTTATTAATGTGAAATCTTAAATATTCCTCGGGCATTACCTACCCGTTAAAATATTTTCATCATTAACAGTGTGTATGAAAGAATTTTTAATCACAATCTTTATGAAAATATATATACATATATATTTTATTCAGATGCAATTATGGATTTAATGAGTTAATATGATATTAATCTCATTTGATTTATCGTTAGAACTAGAATACATAATCTCTAAAACATTAGAGATTACATAATCGCCATGTCGAACGAAGATAAATAATGTAGAACGTCATGTAGAATGATGATTATGCTCGAGGTACAGAATGAGATGTTGAGGCGTGTGATGTTGAAACCTGGGTTATTGGTGATACTGGTATTGATGTTGCTGAAGCTGTTACGTTTTGCACCATATTTTCTAAGGCTACAACTCGTGTGTGAAGCTCGTTGACTTTATTACTCCGGGATGATTGTCGGTAGGAACGAGCGAATGAATAAAGTTTAGAATCTGGCTTGTGATATAGTCGTGGCGAGATACTCTGGAAATAAGAGAAAATGGTATTAAGAATAGGTTCGTCGGTAAGTACTTCAGGTTCTTCGCCAAGAGGTGATTTCGGTTGATGGAAAGGATCGCCTTCTTAGCGTCTCCATTGATTAAATAGACTACGAACTCATCAGATGAATTGGGGATGGCTGATTGGTTGAATTTCTTCTGGTGAGACCGCTCTCGGAGTTTAGGCGAATATCCATGTCGGAATAGCTGTCAGAATAACTATCAGAATAGCTATCGGAATCTGAGGGACTCGAACTGGTTGAGGGATTCATATCGTACGATCAAATGAAGGATTTTCGATAAGAATTAGATTATAAGATATAGATTAGTACCCTGTAATACATAATTTACATATGCATATATCATACTAAAATCCCATAAGTTACGGAGGAATCTACGGAAGCTGTCAGGCAAAGTCTACAGTAACAGATATTCTAAGATATGAATTAGCAGATACGCTAAGATACGAATTTTTGTCTATACACTATCGATGCACTAAATGCAGTAAGACGTGTCTAGACTAAGAATGATAAGCAAGTGATTCTCTAAGAATGATAAGCAGGTAATTTTCGACAAAAATGATAAGCAAAACTTTTTACATGCAGACACGGTCGAAGTCCAGACTCACTAATGTATCTAAAAACTATCAGTTAGACACACTAATGCAAGACATGGTTTGCTAAGACCACCGCTCTGATACCACCTGTAGTGACCCGTCCTAATCCATATGGACGAAGTCTTCAACAGTTGGTCCCATTGCGAGGTTCTAACCTCTATATGCCATGAACGACTCCATGTAAAATGAGCAAATGCACGGCGGAAGATTTCTTTCGTACCTGAGAATAAAAATGTTTTAAAAGTGTCAACCAAAAGGTTGGTGAGTTCATAAGTTTATCATAAAACAATAAAATTCATCATTTTGATAGACCACAAGATTTAAATGCTGCATGGTACAAATGGGCCCGAATCCTATACCCACCTGTAATGTACACGCGATATCTTTTAAATACAGTACACCTTTCTTGTGTACGAAACCTTTTTCATAAATCTTAGTAACCGTACACATATCTCGTGCATAAAAATAACATACACATAACCTGTGTATAAAATCATTCTCTCGATACATAACATTCATATTAACTGGTGGCAATTATCATGTCCACATAATTCAATGGTGGCAATTATCATGTCCACATAATTCAATGGTGGCAATTATCATGTCCACATAATTCAATAATAATCTGTAGAACTTCTGTCTGCATAATAATTCATTCGAGGAATGTTTTGCTTGTGTCTATCTCGTCAAACATTTATAAAAGCATTTCATGTATTCGCAGTTCAAGATATATTTCAAAAGCATTTAATAAAGCATTTGTAAAAACAGCGCATGTATTCTCAGTCCCAAAAATGTAAAGAGTAAAAGGGAATCAAATGAACTCACCGAATGTATTTTGTAGTAAAAATACATATGACTATATTTAACAATGCAGGGTTGGCCTCGGATTCACGAACCTATATTATTCATATATTTATTAACACATAGAATTGTAATTGAATAAGTTTACATATTTTTATTGGTGATATACTTGTTATATTTAATAATTTATTGGTTTTATTAATTAATTAAGTATGTTTATTTTATATACACTTTTAAATGAATAAATAATAAAAATTTTAATATAGTTATGTTATGTGTATTAAATATATTTTTAAGTAACTATTATTTATATGATAAAATAGTATTGATAATTATAAACAAAAAGTTGTTTCCTTTTATAATAATAATAATAGTAGTTGTAAATATAATAACACTTCTAATTATGATAATAATAATAATAATAATAATAATAATAATAATAATAATAATAATAATAATAATAATAATAATAATAATAATAATAATAATAATAATAATAATGCTACCTTAAAAGGGAAAGCTTCCAAAAAGAAAACAAACTGACACAGTTCGAGCTCGAACCCGCGACCTCTCGTTCCACAACACCACCTTTAAACTCTCTGATCTATCATGTTTTTCCGATTTAGACTCAATTTAGTTACTTATAACCCTCTTTATGTTTCAAGCCCGATTAGTGCAACCACATTAAGCCCAACAACATATATACGGCCCAACACTTAGCCTGTCTGATACAATTATTCGATGAAAAAGGAAAAAAACTGTAGGAGCAGGGATTCGAACTCAAGACCTCCTTTCTAACAAGTACATACCCAAACCAATGATCTGCACATTTGTTTCTTGTAATAACTTGCACTTAAAATTGATTTAGCCAGTCACAGGCTGTTCTCCTTGTCCAAACCAAAAAGAAAAACCCAAACGATTATCACCAAATCATACCACCATAAATCTAAATCGTATACATCATCATTATCTAATCATTTCTATTATCATACGCATAATCCTAAACATAATCATATCATAATGATCATTATCATTATCGTGTATTTATAATCACCTTCATCATTTTATAATCGTCACCTCCATCATACACTTAATTATTTTTCAAACTCATAACCGATCGTCCTTAATCACCACATCAATCGATCTCATTTTCATTGCATGTTATTGTACGTCATTGGTACAGCTGCACACAACAGCCATTTATCTCGAATAGCCAGATAGGAAAATAGCAACCGCGGCCCAATTACATAAGATGGATCTTCGGCCCACTCATTAAAACCTCACGGCCCAACTACATGTTCAGTTTTTGTGAAGTAAAACGAATCCGAAGCTGGGAAACAGAAATAATAGCAGCCGTATAAATTAATTATCAAGTTGCACAAGTGAGATCCTTTGTTTGTCAAAATGTCGGCCAATCAAGAATAAAAAGAAATGAAACACGCCAAAACTTTAAACTATCATCATCTTTAATTATTATTTTCATCATCACTCATTGTTTTTGTTATGGTTTGTAAACAAAGAAGAGAAGGTAGTTGTAACATTCAACGAGGGCAGAAAGAAAGGAATCAACGAAGTTGTTCATGTGGTTGAATGGTTTGATAATGTGTACATTAATTAGTCAGTGATATTTAATGGGTGTTGCAGGTGTGTCGAATGGGTGATGAAGTGGGTTTGTGAAGAAAGAAATAAGGATAGGAAGACAAGGTGGTGGCGATTTGTTAAGGTGTTGAGGGTGTTTAATTCAAGCAGAAATAGAAGGTACTTACATCCGTAGATGTCGAAACAGTTTGGCCTTTGTGGTGATTAAAAGGTGACCGTTAGAAGGTGGCGTTCTCAGGTGGTGGTTTGTTGTACATGGTGGAAGAGTGTAGCCGTTTGTGGTAATTTACACGACCGATAGCAGTAGCGGATAATAAGTATTTAAATGGGTTTTGTAGGGTGAAGTTCATGGTGACGGTGATAGAAACAAAATAGAGGGTGGTGTTCTTGGTGGGTTGTAATTTGTAGGAAGAGAAGTCGAATATCTTCCCTCAACAACTTGTGATGCTCGATTATAGACCAATATGTCGACAGAATATAATACAGGAAGAAGGATACAAAAAAAATAAAAGGAGAAAAAGACTTCTAACAGATTTCAACCTCATTTATGAATAAATTCGTGATTTGTACTTCTGATAATGATATGAAGCAATTTGGGGAAAGAAGGTACCAATCTAATACAGTTGATGGAGATGTAAAACTGATTACATTTTTATCTTTATGTGTTTATGTATATACGTATTTATATACATATTTATTTATATTTCAGTGTATATATATACTGTATTTTAATGTAAATCTATAAATGTATTTGAATGTTTACTTACTGTATTTGGTATATGTATATGTATATGTATCTGATTATATACATGTATTAATACAAAAAAAATATATATATAAGTAATAGTAATAATACCATTTATAATAAGGATAATAATATCAATAGTTCTAATAATTAATAATTAATAACTAAATAATTTAATGATCATATTAATAATAGGAATAATAATTTATTAATAGGAATAACAAATAAATAATAATAATACTGATAGTAATAAGTATTATCGATAATGTTCATAGTAATATTAATTATAACATTGATAATGATGTTAATAAGTTACAAATACAAATATTAACAACAATAAACTACTAATAGTATTAATAATAATGTTTAATAATAATAATACTAATATGTATCATAACAACTAATATTACAACTCTACTATTAGTTATAATAATGATGATATTAATAACAATAATAATTCACATGTATCAATTTTTAGTATTACAATTTTAATAATATTAATAATACTAATTTTAATTTTAATAATAATAATGAATATACTACTAATATTATATCTATAATTAAAATTGTAATTTCATTTAATACATTAATATTACAATTTATTAATTATGTAATATTTAATAATTATATCATAGGTTACATGATAACATTTATTGAATCTTTAATTACAATATAAATAATATTACTTATCTATAAAATTTGTTTATACATATATATTTACATTTTTATTTACACACAATTGTTCGTGAATCGTCGAGTATAGTCAAAGGGTAATTGATTACATGAATACAGATTTTCAAACTTTCGAGACTCGACATTACAGATTTTTTACTTATCGTGTCGGAAACATATAAAGATTAAAGTTTAAATTTGGTCGGAAATTCCCGGGTCATCACATCGAACAGGTTCGCCGGTAAGTGCTTCAGGTTCATTGCCAAGAGGGCAATGTGGTGGATGGAAAGGATCGCATTCTTCTTGTCTCCAATGATTAAGGAGGCTACGAACCCATCCCCAATTCATCCAGAATAGATGATGGCTGATTGGTTGATCCATTCCAGTCACACTGCTTTCGGAGCTTGAGTGGGATTCCATTTCGGAATCTGAGGAACTTGAACTGATGACGAATTCCATTTCGTACGATTTGATAAAGGATTTTTCGATACGAAATGATTTTCCGGCTATCGGGTGGTATTCTAACTACATAGAATATCTATATATATAGATCAAAAGATTTCATAGATTACAGAGGAATTTACGAAATATGTCAGGCAAAGTTTACGGTAATAGATACTGTAACGACCCTGGTTTTTCCAACGTTATTTATTAATAATTATTATTATTAATACGCTTGATTAAACGAATGTATGTTATTACATTTACATGTTGCTTTAATTGCCCGTACTTGAACTTTAAATGCCCGAAACGTCTTTGTGACACCCGGAACTTGCACGAATAATATTTTAAGATATTATTTACATTCATGATTAATTTTATTAATCATTTTAATTAACTAAGGCTATTAGTTAGTTACTTGGGCTTAACTTGGACTTTTAGTGGATTAATTGTTAAACTACTTGCAACTTGGGCTTTATTAGTTAATGGACTAGTGTAAGCCCACCCTACTTCTATTTATGAGTTAACTAGCCCACATGACCCTTGTAAGTGTTAGTTGGAAGGTTAACTAGATAGTTAAAGGCTTTAGGAATCTTGTTACTTGCTATCCCCATGCACAACCAACTAATAACCAACTTTAAGCCTTCTTTACATGCAAATGACCACCAAACAAACCTCTTCCCCCCTTGTTGCTGCAGAATGCCGAAACCTTTGAGCCATTTAGTGGTGTTTTGGTTTCCATTTCTTCATTACAACTTACATACAACACTCTCTCATTTACACACACATAAAATACTTGAAACTTCTCTCAAACTTTACTCTCTTTTTCTCTCATATACTTGTAAGTATGATGAACTTTTTCTCTTCTCCTCTCCTTGTAAAAACTGATTTCAAACACCTCTCAATCATCATCAATCTTTGTTGTTATTACTTGTTCTTGTTAAAGATTAATTACTTGTCTTGATTACTAGTTATTATTTACTTACTTACTTGTCTTTCTTTACCAAGTTACAAGATCAAACTTTCTAGTTTTGATTCTTCATTTATATCTTGTATTTAACAAGAACATCAAGAACATAATCTCTCTAGTTATGTTCTACATATTTTGTTTCAAAGAATTAAAATTCATAGTTGTATAAACTCTTTACTTGTAGTTCTTGAAGTAACTTTGAAGTTACTTCACTTAAAGATCAACTTGGGTTGAATCTTTAAAAGTAAGAGCAACTATGAATCATCTTCTTGTTTAGTTAACTTTCTACTTTATTTATTTCAAAGATTTAAAGTTTATAATCTTTATAATTGTTACTTGTGTTCTTGTTTGTTGTATGTTACTAGAATACCACCTTCATGGTTGGTTTAGGTTTATCATTCATTTTCTTTATTTCTTATTGTTAAGTTGCTTACTACACATTTGAACAAGGACATGAAACCAACAAGAGCTTACACTTTGGTGCAAGTATCATGGATCCAACACTTGGTTGTGATCTTTCTTAGTGTTCATGAACTTGTTCATAAACTTACATGTAACCTTGGCTCATCAAACACTTACAACACTTGCACTTGAGTTATGATGGACAAACCTTGGTCAAAATGATGTTAACACATCAACGAGTTGTACACTTGAAGCTATACGCATCAAGGATGAGAACCGTGATGAACATCAAGCACCGAGACAACCGGAACTCTCCAAAACCCACTGTTCTGTCCAAGACCTACTGACCTGATGCTTCTGGAACAGACCAGTAGACCTGGGCTGTTCTAACCTTGATTTTTAGATAGAACTTTTCGAGTAGATAACTTTTCATATAGGACTCGTCTTAATCCGAGTTACGGTTTAGGATTTACGGCCCTCCGATCGTTACCATGTCCTTTAACGTTGTGCAGAAATTTCTGACCTACTCGCACTTAGACCGTCGCCACGGTCAGACCAAGACGAGTTTGCTTCTGTAAATTTTACCACACTTAAGGGACTCATAGACGGAGCCATGACCACTGGTCTCACCTTAATACAGTAAGGGTAGAGGCCGTGGTGACTGACCGAAGTCAGCCTTTGTTTTAAACAACTTTCATAAACGAGTCTTACTTGTTACCTTTTTGTTTAATGATGATTGATGATGACCCTTATGACCTTAATTACGTACTTGTAAACCTTTTGAGACGACTTATTGACTTAGTGCTATTTGACTTAGGTTGAGGACGTTTGGACCGTTACTTGCACACCACTTTCCGACTACTACCTTACCATTACTACTAATCATTGTGAGTTATAGCATTCCCTTTTTACTTTAACTTATTTTGGGAACTGAGAATACATGCGGATTTTATGTTTTACATACTAGGCACGAGTACTTAAACTTTATATATGTGTGGGTTATATAACGGCAGAAACATTCCCTTTAGCTCGGTAACGTTTAATCATTGGTTTTTGAACCGTGAACGCGAATCTTAGATATGGATCCATAGGGTTTGACATCCCCACTCGGGCTAGTAGCGCTAGCATTTAACGAGTGTTTAATACTTCGAGGTTATACGCACTTGCCAAGTGCACTTTAAGGGGGTACATTAAACGTTAAGTTAGTTACCGGGTGCCCACGGTTAAGCATATACTTTTACATACTTTTGAAACGCTCGTTGTAGCACTGAAATCTCGTGGCCTACTTACATTACTGTTATACTTAAACTATAGCTCACCAACCTTTGTGTTGACCTTTTTAAGCATGTATTTTCTCAGGTGCTTGAAGTCGCTTCCGCTATCTTACTAGTCGTGCTGTAGAACCCGCTGCCTAGAGTTGTTATCGCATGACTACTTATGTTGCATTCAAACTTTTTACTTATGAACTTATGTTATGTAACGACCATTATGGTCACGTACACTTATTTAATGCTTCTACTTAGTGAAGCATACTTTGATCTGTAAAACAATTGACGTATGTTATGACGTCACTTTTATTTATGAATGCAAACTCTGTTTTGAAAACGCATATAGTACTTAACCTTGTAATGATCCTGTTGATGATGGTCCGTACATGATGATTTAGTACGGGGCGTCACATTTGGTATCAGAGCATTGGTTGTAGGGAATTAGGATGCATTAGTGAGTCTAAGACCGACCCAAGTAGGATTCACTAGTAGGGCTAATCTACAACTTGTTAGTTTACTTGTTTCCGCTGAACTTACTGCATGCTGCTGCTTACTGTTACTACTATATGCCGTATGCTACTACGTGATTTCACTACTGCATGCTATTACTTGCTTTCGATTGCATGCTAGTTTTGTACGATTACTGATATTGCCATGCTACTTATTGTTATACATGATTTAAACTGTTGGCCTATTATTTGCTTGCTTTATGACATACTGACATGGAAAATTTATTTTTCCTTGTTCAGATGTCGGACGTTCCACCTACTGACATCCCGAGCGGCTCAGGCCCCGTTGTTCCTCCCACTGCTGCACCTGTTGCTGCTGCTGCTGCTGCTGCTGACATTCCGGCCCCGACACCCACTGGCGACCCCGGCGCCTCTAGTTCTGGAGCTAGCTCTAGTGTGCCTATCCCGGCGTCTTCTTCCAGACCCCTGAGGCAACTGGCTCGCATTGGTGGCATGGAGATCCCCGCGGAGTTCGGGGAAGGTCCCTTCCGTAACCACTGGGGCACACCTTGCCGACGCACTGCCGACGGCCGCTTAGCCGTGATTACACCAGGCCGACACCGACAGATGTTGGCCGCTTTCGGATACGTTGAGCCACCCGCGCCACCACCGCATGATTCAGACGACGGTTCTTCCACCGATGCTTCTTCAGACGACACCTCATCTGACGACTCCAGTGATGAGGAGGATCCCGCTGACCGACCGATTCAGGCACCTTCTACCCCGCCGAAGAAGCGGTATCGCTTCGCTGGCATAATTCCTGGTCATACTATCACTGACGCTTATGGTCGGCGTCGTAGGATCACTGCTCGTAAACGGCTGGTGCCGTACCCCGCCGACCCACTGATCTTACCGTCTCCACCCAGAGCCGGACCATCCACTTCAGCACCACCGGCTCCACCTGCACCACCAGCACCACCTGCCCCACCATCTTCCTCTAATGAGGAAATGAGGCGGGAGATTGAGATTCTCCAGACTCGAGTTACTGAGCTCGAGGAGCAGATGACTCATGTTTTGGACATCTTGTACCCACCATCGCCGTAGGACTTTGTACTAGATTCTGTATTGTAATCTCTTTTGTAATTTCATATTTCACTTATGTAATGTACGAACTTATTGTAATGAATGAACTTATTATCATTAATGAATGGAATTTGTGTTGTTACTTTGTGCGCAAGTGTTCTATTTACGTTATCATATCATGGTTTTGTGGTACTTATATATGCTTGCATTACTTAATCAACATGTGTTGTGCTGTTTTCATGTTGGTTGTTATATACTATATTATTATTATTTGCATAATGGATTTTGACTTGAGTCAAAATGTTTGTATAGAACATCATGGCCAACGGGAGATCTATCCCCACCGCGGCACAAATCGAGGAGATGATTAACGAGCGAGTCGCTGCTGCACTAGCTGAAAGACAACCCCAAGTTCCACCACCACCGCCTGTCAATCCACCTGTCGTTCGAGATGGGTGTACTTACAAGGAATTTCAAAACTGCAAGCCACACTACTTCAGTGGCACTGAGGGACCCGTCGGTCTCACCAGATGGTTCGAAAAGTTGGAATCGGTATTCAGGGTTAGCAATTGTTCTGAGGCTAACAAAACGAAATTTGCATCTTGCACGCTGTCTGATGGCGCGCTCACATGGTGGAATACCATGGCCCAAGCGAAAGGAATTGATGAGGCGTATGCTACGCCTTGGGAAGAATTTAAATGTGCTATGATCGAGGAATACTGTCCGAGAACCGAGATTCAAAAGATGGAAATCGAATTTATGCAATTGAAGACCGTGGGGAACGACCTTAACAGCTACAACCGTAGGTTTTTGGAATTGGCTCTTATGTGTCCAACCATGGTCACCCCCGAATTTAAGCGTTTGGAGAAATACTTCTCGGGACTTCCTAAGTCCATCAAGGGTAATGTTACCTCATCCAAGCCACCAAGTGTTCCCGAAGCAATGCGCATGGCGCATACTCTCTTGAATCAAATCATCCTTGACGAGCCGGAGAAGGCTAAGTTTGAAACTGTTAGTGGCGAAAAGAGGAAATGGGACAACAACCACAACAACAACAGGGGTAGGAACTATGATCAAAACCCGGCAAAGCGACAAGAAGGGTTTAGGCAAAACAACAACATGCACAACAACAACACCAACCCCAACAACAACAACCGCACCAATCCGAACTACAAAGGAACCTTACCACAATGCAATAGGTGCTACAAGCACCACACTGGGTATTGCAATGTTATCTGTGAGAAGTGCCAACGATCTGGACATGTTGGCAAGGATTGCAAGGTTACCACTTTGAATGTGAAGCCAAACCACAACAACAATGGGCCTAAGAAGTGTTATGAATGTGGAAAGACGGGCCATTTCAGAAACGAGTGTCCTAACAAGCGTAAGGATGGCGGACCACCGCGTGCTAGAGCCTTCAATGTTAATGCAAGGGACGCTCGCGACAACCCCGACTTGGTGACAGGTATATTCAAGATCAACAATCTTTTAGCTTCTGTCCTATTTGATACTGGTGCCGATAGGAGCTATGTGTGTAGACATTTTTGTGATAAGTTAGATTGGTCGTTAGTTCCTTTGAAGGAAAGTATGCTTGTCGAGGTCGCCAATGGAAAACTTGAAAAGGTTGACCATATTAGTCGTGGAGCTATTATCAACATAGCTGGTGCAGATTTCGAAATTGATTTGATACCTATCAAACTGGGAAGTTTTGACGTGATCGTCGGTATGGATTGGTTGAGCAAGATAAAGGCCGATGTTATCTGTGGAGATAAAGCACTTCGCATACCACAAGGAGATGGCGAACCACTGGTTATCTATGGAGAGAGATGTACCTCGAAGTTGAACCTCATTAGTTGCGTGAAAGCGCAAAAGATTATGAAGAAGGGACGCTTTGCTGTCCTAGCACATGTGAAAGCGGTAGAAACTGAGGTGAAGAACGTGAACGATGTGCGTATTGTGAACGAGTTTTCCGATGTCTTTCCCGAAGAACTGCCTGGATTACCGCCACCGAGGGCAGTAGAGTTTCAGGTTGACTTAGTGCCAGGAGCTGCACCTGTAGCTCGCGCACCTTATAGACTCGCACCTTCCGAGATGCAAGAATTACAGAGTCAACTACAAGAGCTATTAGATCGAGGGTTTATCCAACCAAGCTTCTCACCTTGGGGCGCACCTGTGTTGTTTGTAAAGAAGAAGGATGGATCCTTCCGTATGTGTATCGACTACCGTGAACTCAACAAATTGACTATCAAGAATCGATATCCTCTTCCACGAATTGATGATCTTTTTGATCAACTACAAGGATCGAGCGTTTATTCAAAGATCGATTTGCGATCCGGATATCACCAGCTGAGGGTGAAGGAAAGTGACGTGATGAAAACTGCATTCAGGACCCGTTATGGTCATTATGAGTTCCTCGTGATGCCATTCGGTTTGACAAATGCCCCTGCCGTGTTCATGGATCTCATGAATCGTGTCTGCAAGCCTTACTTGGATAAGTTTGTTATCGTCTTCATAGATGATATCCTCATCTACTCTAAGAGCGAAGAAGAACATGAGCAACACCTCCGATTAGTGCTTGAACTCTTAAGACAAGAGCAACTTTATGCCAAATTCTCCAAGTGCGAATTTTGGTTGAAGGAAGTACAGTTTTTGGGTCATGTGGTGAGCGACCAGGGTATCAAAGTTGATCCCGCCAAGATTGAAGCCATCAGCAAGTGGGAGACCCCCACTACTCCAACGCATATCCGCCAATTTCTAGGTCTCGCCGGTTATTATCGAAGGTTTATCGAAGGATTTTCTCTGATTGCGCGTCCTTTGACCGCACTGACTCACAAGGGCAAGAAGTTCATTTGGGAACCCACACACGAATCAGCATTCCAAACTTTGAAGAAGAAGTTAACCTCCGCACCTATCCTATCACTCCCTGAAGGCAGTGACGACTTTGTTGTTTATTGCGATGCATCGAAGAGTGGTTTTGGTTGTGTACTGATGCAACGATCAAAGGTTATTGCCTATGCCTCCCGCCAATTGAAGATTCACGAGCGGAACTACACTACACATGATCTTGAACTTGGAGCCGTTGTCTTTGCACTCAAATTGTGGAGACATTATCTGTATGGAACTAAGAGCACTATCTTCACCGACCACAAGAGTCTCCAGCACATCTTTGATCAGAAGCAACTAAATATGAGACAGCGTCGATGGATCGAGACGCTCAACGACTACGATTGTGAACTCCGTTATCACCCTGGCAAGGCCAATGTTGTAGCTGACGCTTTAAGCCGAAAGGAGAGGACGGCACCTCTCCGTGTTAGGGCTCTGAACATCACCATCCATTCGAACCTCAACAACCAGATCAGAGTAGCCCAAGTTGAGGCTCTCAAGGAGGAGAACATATCTCACGAGCATTTGAACATACTTGTCTCTCGATTCGAGGTTAGAGAGTCTGGACTCCGATGTTATGCCGGAAGAATTTGGGTACCTTACTATGGAGATCTACGAAGCCTGATACTTGATGAAGCACACAAATCGAGATATTCGATTCACCCCGGTGCAGGTAAGATGTACCACGACCTTAAAGAACAGTATTGGTGGCCGAATCTTAAGAAGGACGTTGCGACTTATGTTGGAAAGTGTTTGACTTGCTCGAAGGTTAAAGCCGAGCATCAGAGACCTTCTGGGTTACTTCAACAGCCGGAAATCCCACAATGGAAGTGGGAAAGGATCACAATGGATTTCATTACTAAGCTGCCGAAGACGGTGGGCGGATGCGATACTATTTGGGTTATTGTTGACCGCCTCACCAAATCTGCACACTTCCTAGCGATGAAGGAAACTGATACAATGGAAAGACTTGCTCAGCTGTACATCAAAGAGGTTGTATCTCGTCATGGTGTACCTTTATCAATCATCTCCGATCGCGATCCCCGTTTTGCTTCCAGATTTTGGCGTTCTTTGCAAGAAGCCATGGGAACTCGTCTTGACATGAGTACTGCTTATCATCCTCAGACTGACGGGCAAAGTGAACGAACGATTCAGACCTTGGAGGACATGCTGCGTGCATGTGTCATTGATTTTGGAAAGGCCTGGGAAAGGCATTTGCCACTCGCCGAATTCTCGTACAATAACAGTTATCACTCAAGCATTAATGCTGCACCTTTTGAAGCATTGTATGGTCGTAAGTGCCGATCTCCTATTTGTTGGGCCGAAGTAGGCGAAAAGCAAATCACTGGACCCGAGGTAGTTCATGAAACCACGGAGAAGATTGCTCAGATCCAAGCTAGACTTAAGACTGCCCGTGATCGCCAAAAGAGCTATGCCGATCTTAAACGGAAAGACTTTGAATTTAATGTTGGTGATCGTGTAATGTTGAAGGTTGCACCTTGGAAAGGTGTGATCCGTTTTGGAAAACGTGGAAAGTTGAACCCACGATACATTGGTCCTTTCGAAATTTTGGAACGTGTTGGACCCGTTGCTTATCGTCTTGATCTACCAGCACAATTGAGCTCAGTTCATCCTACCTTCCATGTGTCAAACTTGAAGAAGTGTCTTGCTGCACCCGAACTCATCATACCTTTGGAAGAACTTACTATTGATGACAAACTCCACTTTGTGGAGGAACCTGTTGAGATTATGGATCGTGAGATCAAAACTTTGAAACGCAACAAGATTCCGATTGTACGAGTACGATGGAATGCCAAACGAGGACCTGAGTTTACTTGGGAACGAGAGGATCAAATGATGCGGAAATATCCTCATCTTTTCCCGACTCCTCCATCTACTTCAGCTTAAATTTCGGGACGAAATTTTCTTTAACAGGTGGGTAATGTAACGACCCTGGTTTTTCCAACGTTATTTATTAATAATTATTATTATTAATACGCTTGATTAAACGAATGTATGTTATTACATTTACATGTTGCTTTAATTGCCCGTACTTGAACTTTAAATGCCCGAAACGTCTTTGTGACACCCGGAACTTGCACGAATAATATTTTAAGATATTATTTACATTCATGATTAATTTTATTAATCATTTTAATTAACTAAGGCTATTAGTTAGTTACTTGGGCTTAACTTGGACTTTTAGTGGATTAATTGTTAAACTACTTGCAACTTGGGCTTTATTAGTTAATGGACTAGTGTAAGCCCACCCTACTTCTATTTATGAGTTAACTAGCCCACATGACCCTTGTAAGTGTTAGTTGGAAGGTTAACTAGATAGTTAAAGGCTTTAGGAATCTTGTTACTTGCTATCCCCATGCACAACCAACTAATAACCAACTTTAAGCCTTCTTTACATGCAAATGACCACCAAACAAACCTCTTCCCCCCTTGTTGCTGCAGAATGCCGAAACCTTTGAGCCATTTAGTGGTGTTTTGGTTTCCATTTCTTCATTACAACTTACATACAACACTCTCTCATTTACACACACATAAAATACTTGAAACTTCTCTCAAACTTTACTCTCTTTTTCTCTCATATACTTGTAAGTATGATGAACTTTTTCTCTTCTCCTCTCCTTGTAAAAACTGATTTCAAACACCTCTCAATCATCATCAATCTTTGTTGTTATTACTTGTTCTTGTTAAAGATTAATTACTTGTCTTGATTACTAGTTATTATTTACTTACTTACTTGTCTTTCTTTACCAAGTTACAAGATCAAACTTTCTAGTTTTGATTCTTCATTTATATCTTGTATTTAACAAGAACATCAAGAACATAATCTCTCTAGTTATGTTCTACATATTTTGTTTCAAAGAATTAAAATTCATAGTTGTATAAACTCTTTACTTGTAGTTCTTGAAGTAACTTTGAAGTTACTTCACTTAAAGATCAACTTGGGTTGAATCTTTAAAAGTAAGAGCAACTATGAATCATCTTCTTGTTTAGTTAACTTTCTACTTTATTTATTTCAAAGATTTAAAGTTTATAATCTTTATAATTGTTACTTGTGTTCTTGTTTGTTGTATGTTACTAGAATACCACCTTCATGGTTGGTTTAGGTTTATCATTCATTTTCTTTATTTCTTATTGTTAAGTTGCTTACTACACATTTGAACAAGGACATGAAACCAACAAGAGCTTACACTTTGGTGCAAGTATCATGGATCCAACACTTGGTTGTGATCTTTCTTAGTGTTCATGAACTTGTTCATAAACTTACATGTAACCTTGGCTCATCAAACACTTACAACACTTGCACTTGAGTTATGATGGACAAACCTTGGTCAAAATGATGTTAACACATCAACGAGTTGTACACTTGAAGCTATACGCATCAAGGATGAGAACCGTGATGAACATCAAGCACCGAGACAACCGGAACTCTCCAAAACCCACTGTTCTGTCCAAGACCTACTGACCTGATGCTTCTGGAACAGACCAGTAGACCTGGGCTGTTCTAACCTTGATTTTTAGATAGAACTTTTCGAGTAGATAACTTTTCATATAGGACTCGTCTTAATCCGAGTTACGGTTTAGGATTTACGGCCCTCCGATCGTTACCATGTCCTTTAACGTTGTGCAGAAATTTCTGACCTACTCGCACTTAGACCGTCGCCACGGTCAGACCAAGACGAGTTTGCTTCTGTAAATTTTACCACACTTAAGGGACTCATAGACGGAGCCATGACCACTGGTCTCACCTTAATACAGTAAGGGTAGAGGCCGTGGTGACTGACCGAAGTCAGCCTTTGTTTTAAACAACTTTCATAAACGAGTCTTACTTGTTACCTTTTTGTTTAATGATGATTGATGATGACCCTTATGACCTTAATTACGTACTTGTAAACCTTTTGAGACGACTTATTGACTTAGTGCTATTTGACTTAGGTTGAGGACGTTTGGACCGTTACTTGCACACCACTTTCCGACTACTACCTTACCATTACTACTAATCATTGTGAGTTATAGCATTCCCTTTTTACTTTAACTTATTTTGGGAACTGAGAATACATGCGGATTTTATGTTTTACATACTAGGCACGAGTACTTAAACTTTATATATGTGTGGGTTATATAACGGCAGAAACATTCCCTTTAGCTCTGTAACGTTTAATCATTGGTTTTTGAACCGTGAACGCGAATCTTAGATATGGATCCATAGGGTTTGACATCCCCACTCGGGCTAGTAGCGCTAGCATTTAACGAGTGTTTAATACTTCGAGGTTATACGCACTTGCCAAGTGCACTTTAAGGGGGTACATTAAACGTTAAGTTAGTTACCGGGTGCCCACGGTTAAGCATATACTTTTACATACTTTTGAAACGCTCGTTGTAGCACTGAAATCTCGTGGCCTACTTACATTACTGTTATACTTAAACTATAGCTCACCAACCTTTGTGTTGACCTTTTTAAGCATGTATTTTCTCAGGTGCTTGAAGTCGCTTCCGCTATCTTACTAGTCGTGCTGTAGAACCCGCTGCCTAGAGTTGTTATCGCATGACTACTTATGTTGCATTCAAACTTTTTACTTATGAACTTATGTTATGTAACGACCATTATGGTCACGTACACTTATTTAATGCTTCTACTTAGTGAAGCATACTTTGATCTGTAAAACAATTGACGTATGTTATGACGTCACTTTTATTTATGAATGCAAACTCTGTTTTGAAAACGCATATAGTACTTAACCTTGTAATGATCCTGTTGATGATGGTCCGTACATGATGATTTAGTACGGGGCGTCACAGATACGATAAGATATGATTTAGCAGATACGCTAAGATATGAATTTTTTTTTATACACTATTCATGCAATCAATGCAGCAAGACGTGTCTAGACTAAGAATGATAAGCAGGTAATTTCCTAAGGATGGTAAGTAGATGATTTTCGACTAAAAATGATAAACAAAACTTTTGACATGCAGACACGGTCGAAGTCCAGACTCACTAATGCATCTTAACAACTATCAGTTAGACACACTAATGCAAGACCTGGTTCGCTAAGACCACCGCTCTGATACCAACTGAAAGGACCTGTTCATATACATTATAAACGATTCACAATAGTTGATTACATCGCGAGGTATTTGACCTCTATATGATACATTTTACAAACATTGCATTCGTTTTTAAAAGACAAACTTTCTTTACAACGAAAGTTGACGACATGCACACCATTTCATAATACATCCAACTATAATTGGCTTAATAATAATCTTGATGAACTCAATGACTCGAATGCAACGTCTTTCAAAATATGCCATGAATGACTCCAAGTAATATCCTTAAAATGAGCTAATGCACTGCGGAAGATTTCTTTAATACCTGAGAATAAACATGCTTTAAAATGTCAACCAAAAGGTTGGTGAGTTCATAGGTTTATCATAACAATCATTTCAATATATTAATAGACCACAAAATTTCCGTTTATAAATATATGTACACTCGCAAGTGTATAAAAGTATTCTATAAGTTGTAGGCACCCGGTAACAAGCCTTAACGTTCATGTTTTACCCTCTGAAGTACACCAGATCAGGTGTGTTTAAAATAACTTCGAAGTACTAAAGCATCCCATAGTCAGGATGGGGTTTGTCAGGCCCAATAGATCTATCTTTAGGATTCGTGCCTACCGTACATAGACAAGTAGTTTAATGTTACCAAGCTAAGGGTATATTTCTGGTTTAAACCCACATAGAATTAGTTTTAGTACTTGTGCCTATTTCATAAAACATTTATAAAATAGCGGATGTATTCTCAGCCCAAAAAGATATATAAAAAGGGAGTAATGAAACTCACAATACTGTATTTCGTAGCAATTATGTATATGACGGCACTGAACAAGTGCAGGGTTTGTCTCGGATTCATGAACGTATCAATATTGTGATTCAATATTGCAGGAAAGTACGTAGACTCAACAAAAATGATAAACGTTAGGTTGACCTCACGAGCAATACCCTCTATCAATACCCATAACCTCCATAGCTATAACCCATAATTTCCTTAGCTCTATCCCGTTTGAAAACTTATTTTGAAATCGTCTGAGTATAAATCCGTCGTAGTATTTTATGTATACTAATAATATCTTGAAATAATACAAAGAAAATATATATATGTAATTCGATTGAGAGAGTTTAGAGAAATATATTTTCAAGTTTCTATGAAATAATGAAACCTATTGAATTCTATTTATAATAGATTTTTGAATTATTAAAGTGAATTATTAAAGTATGAATTATTAAAGTATGAATTATTAAAGTGAATTATTAAAGTATGAATTATTAAAGTGAATTATTAAAGTGAATTATTAAAGTATGAATTATTAAAGTTAAAGTAAAGTAAAAGTAAAGTAAAGGTAAAGTTAAAGTATAGTAAAGTATAAAAACTATGTATGTATAATACGCGTATAAATATATATATATAATATTAATTTAAATCATTATATATATTTAATGAAATAAAATATAAATATCGTTATATTTATTATACTGGTTAAGTAATGAGTTGTCAAAAGTGATTCTAGATATTTATAAAAGTTATATACGTTTTAATAATAAAGTTCTTTTTAAACTGAAAACGTCTTTGTACGTTTGAAAATAGATTAATAGAATATTATGGAAACCAATTCTCCACTAACTTTTGTCTAATTTTCGTAAATGACACTTTTTGTTTTTATTTATAAATAGCTTTACAAATTATTCTGAATATCGTTAAGAGGAATAGATTTTCTCAAATCATAGAGGACCTCTCAACAGAGACTTGTAATCATAATTCAATGTTTCGGATAATTCAATCATTTAATATATATTTTTTTAATTTCGTCGAAAATCATTTGAAATAAATACGTTCATGTAAAGTATTATACGTTTAATACTTTATTAATATTCTCAAGTTATAATATATATATATATATATATATATATATACATATACATATCTATTTATATATAACGGTTCGTGAATCGTTAGAATTTGGTCGAGGTTATAATGAATGTATGAACACAGTTTAAAATTCCTGAGATTTAACTTAACAAACTTTGCTTATCGTGCCGGAATAATATAAAGATTAAAGTTTAAATTTGGTCGGAAATTTCCGGGTCGTCACAGTATAACTGGGATATTAATATAATATTTAGTTTTTCAAAACTAAGTTATAATTTAAAGTTTGTTTTAAAATCGTTTTAGAAAAACATTATAACACGTAATGTTTTCATTTTAAAACTTAAATAAATACCATTTATTTATGTACTAATGTTTTAGGTATCAATCACATCAGTAAACGAGTGTTACTATCGTGTACGCAACTAATTTGAAAACATATAATTTTAATGAACACGTTTTAAATATACGTTGCAAGTTATTTATATATCTAACAACTAATTTTCCAATTTACGTTATTTAAACATAGACATTAATAATCTAGTTCTATTATATCGAAAAGCATTGCGTACATTTGAAATCAAATCAATTGATTATTATGTAATTTAGTCTTCCACTAGCTTTTGTCTAACTCTCGATATTTGACACATTGTTCTTATATGCAAATCACTTTACCATTTTCCGAATACCGTTAAAAAAAATAGATTTCTTAAATCAAAGTGGACCTCTCAACAGGGACTCGTAATCATACAATGTATCTGATAAATCAATCATTTGATATTATCTTCTAATTTCGTTGATAAATATTTTGAAATGATTACGTTCATGTAAAGTATTATTCATCTAATACTTTGTTAACGTTCTCAAGCCATATAATAGACTTCGTAACTTATTCTCATATTAATCAGACGTTTAATGTTTCATTAATATTTCTAAATTTAATAATCACACATGTGTATATATTCATACATATCTATTTATACATAATTGTTCGTGAATCGTCGAGAGCAGTCGAAGGGTAATTGATTTCATAAACATAGTTCAAAGTTTTTGAGATTTCAGAATTTGCTTATTGTGTCGGAATGATATAAAGATAAAGTTTAAATTTGGTCGGAAATTTCCGGGTCGTCACATGCCACATGGTTGATTTCATCCGTATTAACCCCAATACCGTAGAGGCAACTTTTATTAAAATTCACTTTTAACCCGGATGCCAATTCGAAACATTTTAGAAGATTTTGGAGACTATAAGCATTCGATCGACTCCATTCCCCTATAAAGATAGTATCGTCGGCATATTGTAAATGGGAGAGAGGAACTTTATTATCTCCAATTTCAACACCTTTGAAAAGTCCCTTTTCGGTAGCAATTTTTGACATAATATTTAATCCTTCTCCGGCTAAAATAAAGAGGAAAGGTGATAACGGGTCTACCTGCCTAATTCCCCTACCAAGTGAAAATTCACTAGTAGGAGAGCCATTAACCAAGACCGAGATAGATGCGGATTTTAAGCACGAACAAATCCAATTTATCCACTTGGAACCAAAACCCATACTTTTCATAACTTCCAACAAGAACTCCTAATTAAGGCAATCAAAAGCCTTCTCGAAATCAACTTTGAAAAGAATACTTTTTCTTTTTCTTGCACGTAAATAATCAATGCTTTCGTTAACGATCGAAGCCCCATCTAAAATAAATCTACCTTTGATAAAGGCACTTTGTTCCGATCCTACAAGAGACGGGATCACTTTCTTTAACCTATTCGAAAGTAATTTAGCAATTATTTTATAGTAACTACCGATCAAGCTAATTGGTCGGTAGTCACTAAGGTTAAGAGGGTCCGTCTTTTTAGGGATAAGACAAATAAAGGACGCATTACAACCTTTCGAAATTTCACCATTTTCCCAAAACCACCGGATTGCTAAAATAAGATCATCTTTGATTAAGTCCCAATATTTTTTGTAAAACCTCATGTTGAACCCGTCCGGGCCCGGGGCCTTGGTACCCCCACAACCGAAAACCGCATTTTTTTATTTCTGACTCTTCAAAAAGCATTTCCAACATCTCACAATTTTCTGTCGATAGTGAAGGACAGATGAAGTCATCAATACTTGGCCGCAATGTATCAGGTTCTTCGAAAACGTGTTTAAAATGGTTAAGAGCAGCTTCTTTAATAACCGGGGATGAATCATTCCACACTCCATTTATAGATAAGCCCCGAATGTTCCTTTGATTGTTATTTCTTCGAATAATGTTATGAAAATATTTTGTGTTCTCATCACCGTCCATAATCCATTTAACCCGGGATTTTTGTTTAAGCATTCTTGTCTTGAACCTCTCTTTTTCTAACCACTTTTTTCTAGAGTCCCTCCATAAAACTTGCTCATTAAGTAAGCAAGTTTCAGCTTTAACTTCCAACCCATTTGTGATATTTTTCAAATCTTCAATTTCACCATCAAGATCTTTAAATTTAATTATTCTGTAAACTAAATAATTAAATGGCTTATTAAATAGAAGACAAAGTGACCATTTAACTAAGCTATTACTCCGTATAAATTTGTGATTTTTTGTTGAAGGACATTTAATTCAGGACGAATGAGTATAACTATAATAAAGAAAATGTTAAATGTAGCCCTTAAAACATCTTTTAAGCATATCATAATTAAGCTTAATTATATTTATATAACTAGGACCTGTCACACGAATAAATATTGATGTCAAAATTATATGAAAAATGTCTATATTAAAAAAATAATATTTATACTTTTGTAGTTAATTAACGAGAAAATAAACTTAAGTATGATGTACTTAATTAAAGGTTATGTTTAACGCTGTACTCAAAATAATGGTAATGATCTAAATAAATGAAAATGAGACCGCGAGAGCAGTCTTATCGGTTGAGTATCGTGCACGTGCGACCCCCGCTTTTAACATCGAGTTTAATCAAGGTTTTAAACCCATCGAATTAGTGACGGGACCGACCCATTAATCCCTTGTAATTGTGGATACCTTTCATGAATGCTCCCACGTGTTACAGACAGATAATCCAACTTTTAATTTATTATTTTATATATTTTATTAATTATAAATTACTCCTTGTATAACTATACATACATATGCAATATGAATATGATCAATAATTACTCTATAGTTGAGAATGGTTTGATGGAGCATATAAAATGTCAACGCATTTTTAGATGACCCATGACTTAAGTAACCAGTGAAGCGTATTGATAAAAGATATGGATATGGACCCTATGGATTTTAATTACTTAACTGGGCCTGAAAGAAATACCTCTCAGTTAAAAATTTGGGCTGAAAAGCTTCCAAGCCCAACTTACGAGGCACTATGCCCATATACAGTCACCAATTGTGATCATCATAATACAAACTAGTTGTGGAGCCCTCGCTTTGCATCGGGGGCTCCGTTTTGAATGCGAGTTAAAAAAAAAAGTATTGATCTATTTTGTAAAAAAGAATTTTTTTCGACATCTAACATTGAAGGGTTGTTCCTTTTGTAAAAGTTGTTTCTTTTAGCGTTGGGGGTTTTTTTTTTTTTAAAGTTAGTTGATCTATTTTGTAAAAAAGAATGTTTTTCGACATCTTTTGGTAGCATTGAAGGATTGTTACTTTTATGAAAGTTAAATCTTTTATCGTTGAGGAAGGAAAGAAAAAAAAAGGAAAAAAAGGTTAGTTGATTTTTTTGTAAAAAAGAATTTTTTTTCGACATCTTTTGGTAACATTGAAGGATTGGTTCTGTTACGAAAATTGCTTCTTTTATCGTTGGGGACCAAAAAAAAATTGCTTCTTTTAGCACAGTAGTGGCCCCTGTGCGTCCAACTGTTTGAGCGCAGCGTACAAGTCGGTAAAGCGTGGTGGGTGTTATTATTCAATATAATTGGTTTTAGTAATGAGATAAATAATATAAGTATAAAGTGGGGTGTTTGATTTGTATTTTAATGAAAGTTAGGGGGTTAGTTTTGTGAAATTCGAAAATATAAATAGGGCTATTCATCTCATAAAAAACAAATTTTGTCTAATAGTGAATATGTAAATACAAATACATAACTTTTTACAAAGGAAAAGATTAAGAAAGCATGGATACACGATCACACACGGTAATCATGTGGTTTAGTGGATTTTATGTGGTTCTATAACTAAACTTGTATATGTATATATGTTAATCCTATTGTAAGTACGGAGTATTAGTTCAATTCCATGATGAATTAAAATGGAGAAGGGTTTTCATGTTGAGGTTATTTGGTGAGTGTGATTTTATTTTTTATTTTTTTGGGAGTGTGATTTTTTTTTTTTTTTTTTTTTTTTATTTTGACAAGCAAGAATTTTGTATTCATAACCACGAAGAGTTTTACAACAATCGGGAATGAGTACCTAATAAACACGAAGAAAGAGACACGAAACTATTACATATGGTTGCGAAGAGAGCAACCCCCAAAATTTAAACTAAATAGAAAAATAAAAACTTGAATTATTCAACCAAACAAGTCAATCGATCTTCTTCTTTCTCATCCTATGTGATATTCACTCGAACGATCTCGTTTGAATCCCATTTAGAGCAACCGGGATATTCCACATTTTTTCCGCGAAATACCATATTATTTCGATTTTTCCAAATGAGATAAACGCAAACCCATTCTACCGCTTGCCAAATCTTAATCCCGAAAGAAGACATTTGAGCCGATGCATTACCCCGAAGAATTTCATTGAGACTTAAGTTTGAGAAGTTGCTGATGTGCGAAAAGTGGTATATGAATTGTTGTATGGAAAATACCGGTTTTAAAGATTACACACACTAACGGGCAGTGTACCCGATCGTGTAGTAGTATAGATAATGGTAAAATCCGTGTATCGTTCCAAGGACAGTTATATGTGCAAATTAAGATTATATAAACTAAATTGTGATTAAGCTAAAATAAATGAAATCAAACAAGTACAAGATATTGGGTTGCCCTTTAACGATGGGCAAATCAATAAAGGAATAAGTTTAAAGACAATATTTTTGGTATTTTAGGTTTATGAAGATGAAAGATAGTTTTTATATCAAATTAAACAAATATGCTCGTCTAGACTTTTTACCCTCGATTGTTGATTGTTGTTTTAGGATTAAGACCGGATTGATTGACTATGCACGAGAACTAATTAATCGGTTTACCAAGAGTAGTCTTGCGCAAACACTCAAACGGGATTACACGACGCAAGTGATGTTCTTGTCATCTAAGACCTCCTATTTGTAATCAATTAATTCAACTAGTCTAAAGACTTGAATGATGATCATGCCAATGATGTGTTGATCATGATCCACTCCTATGTCAACTAATGGTTTAGCTTACTTCATTCCCTTGGTCCAGTTAAATGCTCAATTCACCCAACCCAAGTAATCAATTAAGTGTAGTAATAGGATCCCTATAAACGTCACTAGATAAGGCAAATTTCTAACACCTATTAGCTATATGGAATTGAGTAGTGAAAATATGTATAACAGATTCTAGGGAATTGATCGTTTACCTAGACAACTACACATATCAAATAAGCTATCCGAAAGTATCTACAAGAGTCGTTCTTACATTCCTATATAGATAAATCGTTTGGACGCAACTTACCTCTTTTGGTAAAAGACGGGCAAACACTTGTCACTAGGTGCAAATCAATATACTAAATCAACAAGATGGTGTTTCTTAGTTGAACAAGTATACTAACTAATTGAATCGAAAAGATTAAACTTAACAAGAATGGTTCTTGTATTCAAACATCAAACTATCATACATAAGAACAATCAATCAACCAAAGTAACAATCAACATCTCGGTTATTAATCTAGACAAGCATAAAAAGAACTAGCTAACAATCATATTTAAAGACAATAACAAACTGGAAATAAAGATAAAATTCATTGTGATAACAAGAATCGACCTCTGATATGAATCTTGGATGATGATCCTGATGATTCTTGAATCCGGATTGAAATGATGGATTAGGTGATCCTGAATTACTCCAAGGATTACCTTGAATCGTAACCTCTGCCTCTAAAAATGACTGTGTAATGGTGTCTGAAGAATGAAGCTGGAAAGGGCCTTAAAAAGTAAGAATATAGCTGAAAAAGCAAGCGTGCGCGGCGCGCACAGTAGGTGCGCGGGGCGCACTAGCCACCTACCACCTTTTACTTTATAGCTCGATTACACGTCTCAGATCTACTTTACAGACGAAAAAGGGTCGTGCGCGGAGGACGTGCGCGGTGCGCACTGTAGTGCGCGGCGCGCTCTGTTGAACTTGCGCGGGGCGCTCTCTAGTTTCCATTTTACTTAAATGTTCTGATCAAATGTTGGAGTGCGCGGTGGTGTGCGCGGTCAGTGCGCGGCGCGCACTGTAGCTTTCAGTTTTCTGTTTCTTCGTTTCTTGTTCTGGTTTTGATCTTTGAGTTGTTTCATTCATTATCTTCAACATTTCTTCAAGTATACAATGATTCTATGCTTAATTACAATACAACGGAATATAAATGGATATATTACAAATTCGTATGAAATAAATGACGATATGACTTGATATTGCGACTAATGATATGTCTATTTTGAGCAATATCAAAATCCCCCACACTTAACTCTTGCTTGTCCTCAAGCAAGTCTTGTTCTAATCATACGAATACAAAACACAAAAATAGAATACACACATTTATTAGAGAACACAATAATAGGAATCACACTCACACCATATAGTACACAAGTTTACACTAGTCACACAAAACACACACGTTCTTTTGGAACACAAAACTCATGCTATATGAGACACACGCACACATTTGGAGTAATCGGGAGAAGTGAACTTCGTTGCAAGTTCTGAAAAATTTAGATCCTTAGGGAAAATTGGATCTTTAGAAAAACGTTTTAAGATTTTGAAAATGTCATGCTAGTTTTTACACTAGACAAGTTTTCCGGTTTTAACCTCAAATTCCGGTTGAGGGTAACTGAAAACCGAAGTCTCAGTCGGCGATTAGCAAGCTATCCGCCCCCATGATTGTAGTATCATGGAACTCTTAACCGGGCGCCCCCTGACGCAATATAAATATCGGTCTTTCATGACAATTTGTACATTTTAGATCAAGGGTTAAAACTGCGAAGACTAAGCTATCGCGTGGTACAGATCCTGCTCCAACTTATGCACCGTAATCGGTCTTGCACTGGATAGCGACTTGGATTTACCCTACCAAGTTTATTTTCGGGTTTGAAAGTTCAAGACTTTCTCTTCCTACTGTACCTTTATATCGTGATATGATATTGGTATGAAATGACATAGTTTAGGAAGTATGCTATATCAAGTAAGGCAAGAATTCGGAAGACTTTACTTCCTTCAAGGATGAACTAGATAATCCTTTAGGTTTAGTGACATTATTCTTTTTCCTTTCAAGCCAAAAGTACTTTAAACATTTTTCTTAGCAAAATTTGGTGATAGTAATTCGAAAAGATTGGTAAAATCCCCCACACTTGGCTTTTTCGTTAAGACTTTTAGTTCAAAAATTTTAAAATTTCCCATTAAATTACAAAAATAAGCCAAGTTGAATACCGTTTGAATACCCCGCGAGAATTTATACCATCCCCCCACACTTAAGATTAAGTAATGCCCTCATTACTTAAAATCAGTAAAATTTAAATTCGAGAGGACAATAGTGAGAAAAAGGAGTTCGAAAAACCTAGGTTCAAAAACCGGAGATCGTGGAATATAGGTGAGCGGTGGCACATCCTTCAGTCCTTGATCTTCATCACACAAATTCTAATTTGATAGGTACCTTGCTGAATTTTAATGCTAGTGTCACTAAAATCTTTAAAAACCTCGTGCACTTTTATTAACGCATCATACACTCGACTCGACCCCAGAATTTAATGCCTAGTGGGGTTAAAACTCCCACACTTTATCGGACGAGACATGAAGTCGGTGGAAAAAGTTCCACGAATCAAAATAGTGAGCCAATCATTTACACCTCGGGTGGTGTATATTATATGTGATAAATCCTTTTTCAGTTTCCCGAAAAAGGATGTCCTAACCCGAGGGTTAACACATGACTCCCCTCCAAGTGCGGTTTTCAGTAACACTTTTGTTCTTATTGGTGGATCTTGGTCAAATGGGTCTTTAAAGATTGTCTTCCCTAAATTGACATCCTCTGGAATAAGCGTGGACCTGCTGTGAATCTCAACTATTGAGCGGGGCTCAATTTCCAGCTTCAATTCCTTTAATTCTTCAGTTGTAAGTTCATAACCATTAGCCATGAGAACGGTTAACAAAGCTTTTTCATCAATCATAGTAACCTCTTCTTCATCACAAAATGAACAGGAATGCAAATCCTGCAATTCTGGGAATTCCATCATTAACTCAGAAAGTGTGTCTATTGGAGTTGACTCATGATCAGCTTCATTTATTATCAACTCATCTCCGACATCAGCACACTCTTGCTTACTCGGAAAGTGAACCAACATATGTGATATATTTCCTATTTGTTGCCCTATGTTCTGAAAGGAGATTTCTTGATCTCCAAACATTTGTGCACACCTCTCACTACCTTGTGTTTGAGCGGCAATAAGTTCTGTTTGAGAGGCAATAAGATTATTCATCATATCTTCTAATCTGTTTGAGAGGCCACGTTCTTCATCTCTTCTAACAAGCTTGTTAGTTTCATCCTCCAATTTGCTAATCAAGTAATCAAGCATCATCCTGCAACTGACAAAAACTAGAAAAGAATAAAAGCACCGACACTAAACAGCGATAACAAAAAAAAAAAAAAAAAAAAAAATTCTAAAAAAAAATAATCACAACTTAGTAAACAATTCTTATCTTGACACAACTGTCCCCGGCAGCGGCGCCAAAAACTTGATGTGCGAAAAGTGGTATATGAATTGTTGTATGAAAAATACCGGTTTTAAAGATTACACACACTAACGGGCAGTGTACCCGATCGTGTAGTAGTATAGATAATGGTAAAATCCGTGTATCGTTCCAAGGACAGTTATATGTGCAAATTAAGATTGTATAAACTAAATTGTGATTAAGCTAAAATAAATGAAATCAAACAAGTACAAGATATTGGGTTGCCCTTTAACGATGGGCAAATCAATAAAGGAATAAGTTTAAAGACAATATTTTTGGTATTTTAGGTTTATGAAGATGAAAGATAGTTTTTATATCAAATTAAACAAATATGCTCGTCTAGACTTTTTACCCTCGATTGTTGATTGTTGTTTTAGGATTAAGACCGGATTGATTGACTATGCACGAGAACTAATTAATCAGTTTACCAAGAGTAGTCTTGCGCAAACACTCAAACGGGATTACACGACGCAAGTGATGTTCTTGTCATCTAAGACCTCCTATTTGTAATCAATTAATTCAACTAGTCTAAAGACTTGAATGATGATCATGCCAATGATGTGTTGATCATGATCCACTCATATGTCAACTAATGGTTTAGCTTACTTCATTCCCTTGGTCCAGTTAAATGCTCAATTCACCCAACCCAAGTAATCAATTAAGTGTAGTAATAGGATCCCTATAAACGTCACTAGATAAGGCAAATTTCTAACACCTATTAGCTCTATGGAATTGAGTAGTGAAACTATGTATAACAGATTCTAGGGAATTGATCGTTTACCTAGACAACTACACATATCAAATAAGCTATCCGAAAGTATCTACAAGAGTCGTTCTTACATTCCTATATAGATTAATCGTTTGGACGCAACTTACCCCTTTTGGTAAAAGACGGACAAACACTTGTCACTAGGTGCAAATCAATATACTAAATCAACAAGATGGTGTTTCTTAGTTGAACAAGTATACTAACTAATTGAATCGAAAAGATTAAACTTAACAAGAATGGTTCTTGTATTCAAACATCAAACTATCATACATAAGAACAATCAATCAACCAAAGTAACAATCAACATCTCGGTTATTAATCTAGACACGCATAAAAAGAACTAGTTAACGATCATATTTAAAGACAATAACAAACTGGAAATAAAGATAGAATTCATTGTGATAACAAGAATCGACCTTTGATATGAATCTTGGATGATGATCCTGATGATTCTTGAATCCAGATTGAAATGATGGATTAGGTGATCCTGGATTACTCCAAGGATCACCTTGAATCGTAACCTCTGCCTCTAAAAATGACTGTGTAATGGTGTCTGAAGAATGAAGCTGGAAAGGGCCTTAAAAAGGAAGAATATAGCTGAAAAAGCAAGCGTGCGCGGCGCGCACAGTAGGTGCGCGGGGCGCACTAGCCACCTACCACCTTTTACTTTACTGCTCGATTACACGTCTCAGATCTACTTTACAGACGAAAAAGGGGTCGTGCGCGGAGGACGTGCGCGGTGCGCACTGTAGTACGCGGCGCGCTCTGTTGAACTTGCGCGGGGCGCTCTCTGGTTTCCATTTTACTTAAATGTTCTGATCAAATGTTGGAGTGCGCGGTGGTGTGCGCGGTCAGTGCGCGGCGCGCACTGTAGCTTTCAGTTTTCTGTTTCTTCGTTTCTTGTTCTGGTTTTGATCTTTGAGTTGTTTCATTCATTATCTTCAACATTTCTTCAAGTATACAATGATTCTATGCTTAATTATAATACAACGGAATATAAATGGATATATTACAAATTCGTATGAAATAAACGACGATATGACTTGATATTGCGACTAATGATATGTCTATTTTGAGCAATATCAGTTGCCAATCCCCCACCAATTAAAAACCCGAGACCAAATATCCAAAGAATGTTTGCAAAAGATAAGAGCATGTTCAATGGTTTCAATTCCATCATCACAAAGGGAACATCGAACACTATGCAAATCGATACCCCTTTTGTCAAGTTCGATTCTAATCAGAATTCTTTTTTTAATCACCCGCCAAGCATTTATTTCAAGCTTTTTGGGGACTAAATAATTGCGGAAAGTTTTGAGATTACCCGACCGGATCATAAGAAGCTTTTCATCCAAAAGTGAGGAAAGACGTTTAACCGTGAAACTATTGTCGATTGATAAGTTCCAAGCCCATGAGTCCTTTCGATGTTGTGATAATCTGACCAACGAAATACAATCAGAGAGTGCAACTAATTCTCCCAGTGTGCGACCTGCAGGTGGCCGAAGCCAACTCCAGGATCTGACGGCTGAATTATCACAACATACTCTGCTGCTAACCTAAGCTGTTTGAACTTTGATCTGCATCCAATCTGAATAGACGATTAATCTGTCACACAATCTGCTGGTACCAACCCATATGTCATTCTAGAATGACATATTCGAACCGTCTCCTAGGACTTTTGCAAACGAGCTGCTGAAAGGCGCACTTACTCATCAATTGTTTTACCCGCCAAAATAATGTTAGCCCAAGCGCCTATAGATGAGGGGCGAGGTGAGACACCCCCCCCCCCAATCAATAAGCCACCACACGAACCATGGATGCTTCGAATAATTTTTACCCAAAGTGAGTTGGTTTCGATTTTAAACCTCCACCACCACTTTCCAAGTAACGCAAGACTTTTACTTTTTAGTGAACCAATATTCAACCCCCGTTCCCGTAAGAAGTAATTACATTATCCCATTTAACCCATTTAATTTTTGAATCCGAACCCGACCCGCCCCAATAAAAGAACGCCTCACACTCTCGAGAATTTTTAACACACAAGGCGTGGCACAGAAGAGCGAAAAGTACACAATTTAATTGGATTATCTCGTGAAATGAAGTCAGTGAAGCTTGAACATGAGACTTCTTATCAGCGGCGAATGTAGCACTAAGCATGTGGGATCAAAACTCAATGGGATTCTATACAGCTTCAACATCGAGTTTACTTTTATCAATTGTAACAATCTCCATCCCAAAGCAAAGGGCGTTCCCAATGCCAACGCACACGTAGTGCCGCTCACCCGAAGCCAGATCAACCATATGCACACTCGGTGTCGCTCACCCGGAGCCAAATCAACAAAACGCCCACACGGTGCCGCTCACCCGGAGCCAAACCAACATATACTATTTGCATAGCAATATAAAATTTATCAAGTAGTATGCACGAGTTGTACTCACCTTGAATAAGAGCAATTAATTCAAATACAAATTTCCAAGCAAGAAATCTACACAATAAACTTCCTCAAGTAGAACGGCTAAACATAATACATACAAGTATATAATCATCACTTATTCATTCTCTTTTAGTCATTCAAGTCCTCAGAACACCTAGAGTTACCATTTGACCCTAAACAACCCAAACTAAGCATACATTTGACTAGCACAAGACTTTCATCAAAAAAAATTCTCAACTTCACCCAAACATTATTGGGAAAATTATTTGAAAATGCATCGAACTTTCACCATATTTCTATTGTATGCATTCAACTTTCAGATCTCCTATTATATGCATTCAACTATTCAAATTGTTCTATTGTACGCATTAAGTAACTTGTACATCATGTTTCAGGTTAATATGTAGAAAAAGTTCGTAGTTAGTCCCTTGACTTAACGTCCGTTAAATGTTTTTATTAAATATTATCTTATTCTACCATTTCCAAAACATCATCATCTTCTAAAACTTAAATGGTATACTCTTCGCATTTTCTTCTAAAAGGGAGAGTGCAATAGCTCTATCAATTTCTTCCCTTCATAAATTCAAACGCTACCCACAAAATAATATTAATAAAAGAAACAAAATCCATATATCCTTCCATTTTTCTTCACCACTCAATTTAAGTACTACTCCGTATATTCTTCTTATAATTTTTCACACTATTTTATAAATAAATAATGATAATAATTCTATCAGATCTATATTTACTTAAGACCTGGTGACTAGTAGCTGCAATTTCGGTTTGCGAAGTGGAAGACGACGACGGCGGTGGACGGAGCCGACGGTACGACCACACAGGAGAAACGAACCCACCAATAGCTATATAGTACTATAATTCTATCAAAAAATAGTATAATTCTATCAGTTTTCCGACTTGCCACCACTACACCTCCGATTTGTCACCGGTGTGGGTTGTAGGAGTTTAAAGAAGAGATATGGGTCTTCATCGGTGAAGATGAGGTCCATGATTTATTGATATTAAATTTGGGTTTTTAATCATTTGATTTCATTAAGTTCGGATCTAATTTAGTTAACCTTTTTACGAATCTGAATAAGTTATGATACATCATAAACATTTTTTACCTAGGGTTTGAAATGGTGGATGCTGGTGTTTAGTGAGCGCTTATTGAAAAATAACAAATCTAATGCTTTTCTCAGTAACTGATTATTTACGACTGGTGTGAAGCTGAGTGCTAAAGAGATAGCTAAAGCATCTAATCCATGTTGAACATGAGATACCCAATTTTGGTTTGATGAAAGATTTAAAAAGTGATCTTTTTTTGAGATTCTTGAGATTGCAGGAAATGAGTTTGGAGTTTGTGAGGTGAAGAAGGGTGGAAGATGAAAGAAGGTGAAAAAGGTGAGGAAGGAAGGATTAATGATGTAATTTTTTCTAGAAACAAGTAATGATGCAATATTTAAAAACTTGAGGGACTAGTGATGTAATTCTGAAATTGAGATGACCTGAAAGTTACCTGCTATAATAGGTTAAATACATACAATAGAGCAATTTAAATAGTTGCATATATACAATAGGAGATTTCAAAGTTGAATGCATATAATAGAAATTTAGTGAAAGTTTAATGCATTTTGAAATAATATTCCCAACATTATTTATCATCTTAAAATCAAAAGGTTTATTAGTCAACATGACCAAAATTAGATTTTAACGCTTAAAAATACAAACTTTTTATATACAAGTTCCATTTTACATTTTTAACACATAATTGCATGTTTGTTAACAACTTGGAACTACCATATTCACTCATCCTAGCCAAAAATTAACCATTAAAACAAAGCCCATTAAAGAGGTTGCATGCTCATTCTTAAGATAATCTAAGCCCGAAATCATAAGAGAAAGGGGTTTAGAGTCATCAACAAACCCCAACTCTCAACTGATTTAAGAATTAAAGATAGCAAATTCGGATTTAGGATTTACCTCAAACTCAAAAGAAGATCTAGCAACACAAACAACAATGACAAGCACACGATGGGTTGGAAAGACACCCTCTCCTTTAAAACTTCAGCTCTCCCTCTTTATACTTCCTCTCTCTAAGTAGAGAGAATCAGAAAATCTTTGGAAATTTTAAGTGGAGAAATGAGGTATTAGACATGAATTTTAGAGTTAAATTAGTGTTATCTAATTTAACACATTTGGTTCCTCAGTTTTCATAACTTGACAAAAATACGCTACCAGGCCCAGATGCGGCGCATCAAGCCTCTCAGCATAAAAATGTCATTCTTAAAATTTCCCACACCTTTATTCAATTCCACAACCAAATCCCCATAATCATTGACATTTTAAAGTATTTTAAACATAAAATAAGACCTCAAAATTCTTGGAATGTTAGATTATGATACTATATTATATGTGTTTTTGCATGAAATGAGCAGAATCACGAGATCTATTAAAAATATATGTTTGTAGAAGCAAGTATTCACAGAATTGGCATTTGGGGTTATTTATAAAGTTAGTTATGTAAATCATACCAATATGATCGTCTCATTATTTTAGTAGGCCTTATACGACACATAATAATGAGCTCATTGAATAGACATAAAAATCTATGACTACTAATTTGTTTAATAAAAGAATTTACACGATTTAATTTGTTTGGTAAATAAATTTTTGTGATTAAATTACTTGATAAATGAATTTATGTGATTTCGTTAGTAGAAAAATCTAAATGAATGAATTATCATACAAGTTTTTCAAAATTTTGTGCCCTTCAAAAATTTAGGTCAATGTTTAATTGTATTATGTACGGAATGCCTTAATGTAAAGTGAGTACCGAGTACAATATTCCCAATAGTGGTCCATTAACAATTTTAATTTGCTACAATTTATCTATATTACAAGAATAAAAGTACATGAGTATTTTCATTCGCGAAGAATTCAATCCAGTCACAAGTTTCCCTACGACTACCTTGTATAACCATATATAATTCAAGTATGTCAACACAAATCTGTAGGTAGGTAGCTAGAGTGAAAAAAATGATACTCTGTACTTGTTTTTGTTCAAAAATATGTTATTATTTGTTTAATACAACCTCAATTTCAACCCATAATAATTATATAAGATATCACTAATTTTCAATAATTGGGAATCATGTTATGATAATTCTCTATTGTCAATATCTCGTTCTTGGAGTTCTTTTAAGTAAAGAACACTTATAAATTTTTTCACAATTAGTATATATTGTTAAATGTATTATATAGATCGGCCCAAGTTCAATTGTGGCTTGGTCCATTAGGGTTCTAGGATTCTTGAGTTTGTAATCCCTATATATATCGTATGAATTATAAAATAATATTTAAGGTATATATAGGGATTATTTTAAACCTGACTCTGATACCATGTTATAAAATGCAAACCCCGTAAATATTATTTTATAATTCATACGATATATATAGGGATTACAAACTCTAGAATCCTAGAACCCTAATGTACCAAACCCACAATCGGACTTGAGCCGATCTATATAATACATTTAACATATATTATGGTGCATGAATAAGGGTCAGAATTCAATTCTTCATTTAGCCGGAGAAAATCTTATCTCCTTGGACAAACATACTAGCTAGCCACAACATCTTAATGATGCCGAGTTAGGCACAAAGGAAGCTTCAAGTACACCAAAGTAAATATGATTATGATCTCTACTATATATAATAACAAACACAATAATAGGTCATCAAAAAATAAAACTTCTAATCCTAACCATCCATTCATAAACATATATCTAATCTAAACCATTCAAATGTCCATGTCATAATTATGACCTCATAATCTCATTGTTTAGCAAGAATCAGACTAAAATACCCTTCATGTTTCAAAAAAGCACGGGAGAAATTGGGTAAATTAGGGTTCTGAAAGGTTTTCATTATCAAACAAACAACTCTATTTTTCTTTTACGAAAATAAACCTCCATCTTCAATTTTGATCGTCAATGATTCCTTCAACTACATACAATCAGCTAAAAATCAAAAACAAAAACAAGATATTTTTTGATTTTGATTTTGATTTAAATTGAACAACGTTTGATAGCGTCAACCATCAAAAACACGACTACCATCAAAATTAATCAAGAATTCTTCAATCATACCCTATATCTATGTTAAATTGGTTTTTTGAATTGCTGTTACTATCTTCAAGGTACACAAATCCTATTTTAACAATCTTCAAAAAATCTCATCGTTTGAGTACAATTAAATCGTGTTTGAGAAGAAGAAATATTGATGGTAAGATTTTTCTGGCTTTATGTTTTACTTATTACATTGCTTAACTTTAAATTAGGTTTCAGTTTTTATGAAATTTTTTAAAGTGCTGACTGGAAATAGTTATTTTAAAAAGTCAAATTCTGCAGTAATGGATCTTCTGAGTTTGCATCTTATGTTAATTGTGATCCTTGGGTGAATGAAAACTCTCAAAGTTTCAGATCCTAAATTCTATTGTTCTTTTGTAGAGATATGTGTATATTGTGCTTATAGTGTTTAAGAAAATAAAATATTCAGTTAACCTTTTGGATCTATGGTTCTTTATTACTTTGATTAACTTGAAATTAGGGTTTTCATTTTTATGAGATTGTTTGAAGTGTTGATTGTTAATTTAGTTAGGGCTCATGATACAGAGTCTGAAATATTGCATAAAGAAAACATAATGCCATACTGACTATATGCACACTCACCATTTGATTGAGATATATAGACTCACCATTTGGTATTATGCACTTGACAAGTGTATGTCACTAAGTGTATGTTATGTTATATTAATATGATAGTATTTGATATATGAAATGTCCCGTTCTTATTGATTAAAAACGTTCCATATTAATTGATTTCGTTGCGAGGTTTTGACCTCTATATGAGACGTTTCTCAAAGACTGCATTCATTTTAAAACAAACCATAACCTTTATTTCATCAATAAAGGTTTAAAAAGCTTTACGTAGATTATCAAATAATGATAATCTAAAATATCCTGTTTACACACGACCATTACATAATGGTTTATAATAGAAATATGTTACAACAAAATAAGTTTCTTGAATGCAGTTTTACACAATATCATACAAGCATGGACTCCAAATCTCGTCCTTATTTAAGTATGCGATAGCGGAAGCTCTTAATAATCACCCGAGAATAAACATGCTTAAAACGTCAACAAAAATGTTGGTGAGTTATAGGTTTAACCTATATATATCAAATCATAATAATAGACCACAAGATTTCATATTTCAATACACATCCCATACATAGAGATAAAAATCATTCATATGGTGAACACCTGGTAACCGACATTAACAAGATGCATATATAAGAATATCCCCATCATTCCGGGACACCCTTCGGATATGATATAAATTTCGAAGTACTAAAGCATCCGGTACTTTGGATGGGGTTTGTTAGGCCCAATAGATCTATCTTTAGGATTCGCGTCAATTAGGGTGTCTGTTCCTTAATTCTTAGATTACCAGACTTAATAAAAAGGGGCATATTCGATTTCGATAATTCAACCATAGAATGTAGTTTCACGTACTTGTGTCTATTTTATAAATCATTTATAAAACCTGCATGTATTCTCATCCCAAAAATATTAGATTTTAAAAGTAGGACTATAACTCACTTTCACAGATTTTTACTTCGTCGGGAAGTAAGACTTGGCCACTGGTTGATTCACAAACCTATAACAATATATACATATATATCAAAGTATGTTCAAAATATATTTACAACACTTTTAATATATTTTGATGTTTTAAGTTTATTAAGTCAGCTGTCCTCGTTAGTAACTTACAACTAGTTGTCCACAGTTAGATGTACAGAAATAACTCGATAAATATTATCTTGAATCAATCCACGACCCAGTGTATACGTATCTCAGTATTGATCACAACTCAAACTATATATATTTTGGAATCAACCTCAACCCTGTATAGCTAACTCCAACATTCACATATAGAGTGTCTATGGTTGTTCCGAAATATATATAGATGTGTCGACATGATAGGTCGAAACATTGTAATGTGTCTATGGTATCTCAAGATTACATAATATACAATACAAGTTGATTAAGTTATGGTTGGAATAGATTTGTTACCAATTTTCACGTAGCAAAAATGAGAAAAATTATCCAATCTTGTTTTACCCATAACTTCTTCATTTTAAATCCGTTTTGAGTGAATCAAATTGCTATGGTTTCATATTGAACTCTATTTTATGAATCTAAACAGAAAAAGTATAGGTTTATAGTCGAAAAAATAAGTTACAAGTCGTTTTTGTAAAGGTAGTCATTTCAGTCGAAAGAACGACGTCTAGATGACCATTTTAGAAAACATACTTCCACTTTGAGTTTAACCATAATTTTTGGATATAGTTTCATGTTCATAATAAAAATCATTTTCTCAGAATAACAAATTTTAAATCAAAGTTTATCATAGTTTTTAATTAACTAACCCAAAACAGCCCGCGGTGTTACTACGACGGCGTAAATCCGGTTTTACGGTGTTTTTCGTGTCTCCAGGTTTTAAATCATTAAGTTAGCATATCATATAGATATAGAACATGTGTTTAGTTGATTTTAAAAGTCAAGTTAGAAGGATTAACTTTTGTTTGCGAACAAGTTTAGAATTAACTAAACTATGTTCTAGTGATTACAAGTTTAAACCTTCGAATAAGATAGCTTTATATGTATGAATCGAATGATGTTATGAACATCATTACTACCTTAAGTTCCTTGGATAAACCTACTGGAAAAGAGAAAAATGGATCTAGCTTCAACGGATCCTTGGATGGCTCGAAGTTCTTGAAGCAGAATCATGACACGAAAATAAGATCAAGTAAGATCATCACTTGAAATAAGATTGTTATAGTTATAGAAATTGAACCAAAGTTTGAATATGATTATTACCTTGTATTAGAATGATAACCTACTGTAAGAAACAAAGATTTCTTGAGGTTGGATGATCACCTTACAAGATTGGAAGTGAGCTAGCAAACTTGAAAGTATTCTTGATTTTATGTAACTAGAACTTGTAGAATATATGAAGAACACTTAGAACTTGAAGATAGAACTTGAGAGAGATCAATTAGATGAAGAAAATTGAAGAATGAAAGTGTTTGTAGATGTTTTTGGTCGTTGGTGTATGGATTAGATATAAAGGATATGTAATTTTATTTTCATGTAAATAAGTCATGAATGATTACTCATATTTGTGTAATTTTATGAGATATTTCATGCTAGTTGCCAAATGATGGTTCCCACATGTGTTAGGTGACTCACATGGACTGCTAAGAGCTGATCATTGGAGTGTATATACCAATAGTACATACATCTAAAAGCTGTGTATTGTACAAGTACGAATACGGGTGCATACGAGTAGAATTGTTGATGAAACTGAACGAGGATGTAATTGTAAGCATTTTTGTTAAGTAGAAGTATTTTGATAAGTGTATTGAAGTCTTTAAAAAGTGTATAAATACATATTAAAACACTACATGTATATACATTTTAACTGAGTCGTTAAGTCATCGTTAGTCGTTACATGTAAGTGTTGTTTTGAAACCTTTAGGTTAACGATCTTGTTAAATATTGTTAACCCAATGTTTATAATATCAAATGAGATTTTAAATTATTATATTATCATGATATTATCATGTATGAATATCTCTTAATATGATATATATACATTAAATGTCTTTACAACGATAATCGTTACATATATGTCTCGTTTAAAAATCATTAAGTTAGTAGTCTTGTTTTTACATATGTAGTTCATTGTTAATATACTTAATGATATGTTTACTTATCATAGTATCATGTTAACTATATATATATCCATATATATGTCGTCATATAGTTTTTACAAGTTTTAACGTTCGTGAATCACCGGTCAACTTTGGTGGTCAATTGTCTTTATGAAACATATTTCAATTAATCAAGTCTTAACAAGTTTGATTGCTTAACATGTTGGAAACATTTAATCATGTAAATATCAATCTCAATTAATATATATAAACATGGAAAAGTTCGGGTCACTACAGTACCTACCCGTTAAATAAATTTCGTCCCGAAATTTTAAGCTGTTGAAGGTGTTGACGAATCTTCTGGAAATAGATGCTGGTATTTCTTCTTCATCTGATCTTCACGCTCCCAGGTGAACTCGGGTCCTCTACGAGCATTCCATCGAACCTTAACAATTGGTATCTTGTTTTGCTTAAGTCTTTTAACCTCACGATCCATTATCTCGACGGGTTCTTCGATGAATTGAAGTTTTTTGTTGATTTGGATTTCATCTAACGGAATAGTGAGATCTTCTTTAGCAAAACATTTCTTCAAATTCGAGACGTGGAAAGTGTTATGTACAGCCGTGAGTTGTTGAGGTAACTCAAGTCGGTAAGCTACTGGTCCGACACGATCAATAATCTTGAATGGTCCAATATACCTTGGATTTAATTTCCCTCGTTTACCAAATCGAACAACGCCTTTCCAAGGTGCAACTTTAAGCATGACCATCTCTCCAATTTCAAATTCTATATCTTTTCTTTTAATGTCAGCGTAGCTCTTTTGTCGACTTTGGGCGGTTTTCAACCGTTGTTGAATTTGGATGATTTTCTCGGTAGTTTCTTGTATAATCTCCGGACTCGTAATCTGTCTATCCCCCACTTCACTCCAACAAATCGGAGACCTGCACTTTCTACCATAAAGTGCTTCAAACGGCGCCATCTCAATGCTTGAATGGTAGCTGTTGTTGTAGGAAAATTCTGCTAACGGTAGATGTCGATCCCAACTGTTTCTGAAATCAATAACACATGCTCGTAGCATGTCTTCAAGCGTTTGTATCGTCCTTTCGCTCTGCCCATCAGTTTATGGATGATAGTCAGTACTCATGTCTAGACGAGTTCCTAATGCTTGCTGTAATGTATGCCAGAATCTTGAAATAAATCTGCCATCCCTATCAGAGATAATAGAGATTAGTATTCCATGTCTGGAGACGAATTCCTTCAAATACAATCGTGCTAACTTCTCCATCTTGTCATCTTCTCTTATTGGCAGGAAGTGTGCTGATTTGGTGAGATGATCAACTATTACCCAAATAGTATCAAAACCACTTGCAGTCCTTGGCAATTTAGTGATGAAATCCATGGTAATGTTTTTCCATTTCCATTCCGGGATTTCGGGTTGTTGAAGTAGACCTGATGGTTTCTGATGCTCAGCTTTGACCTTAGAACACGTCAAACATTCTCCTACGTATTTAGCAACATCGGCTTTCATACCCGGCCACCAAAAATGTTTCTTGAGATCCTTGTACATCTTCCCCGTTCCAGGATGTATTGAGTATCTGGTTTTATGAGCTTCTCTAAGTACCATTTATCTCATATCTCCAAATTTTGGTACCCAAATCCTTTCAGCCCTATACCGGGTTCCGTCTTCCCGAATATTAAGATGCTTCTCCGATCCTTTGGGTATTTCATCCTTTAAATTTTTCTCTTTTAAAACTCCTTGTTGCGCCTCCTTTATTTGAGTAGTAAGGTTATTATGAATCATTATATTCATAGATTTTACTCGAATAGGTTCTCTGTCCTTCCTGCTCAAGGCATCGGCTACCACATTTGCCTTCCCCGGGTGGTAATGAATCTCAAAGTCGTAATCATTCAATAATTCAATCCACCTACGCTGCCTCATATTCAGTTGTTTCTGATTAAATATGTGTTGAAGACTTTTGTGGTCGGTATATATAATACTTTTGACCCCATATAAGTAGTGCCTCCAAGTCTTTAATGCAAAAACAACCGCGCCTAATTCCAAATCATGCGTCGTATAATTTTGTTCGTGAATCTTCAATTGTCTAGACGCATAAGCAATCACCTTCGTCCGTTGCATTAATACACAATCGAGACTTTTCTTTGATGCGTCACAATAAATCACAAAATCATCATTCCCTTCAGGCAATGACAATATAGGTGCCGTAGTTAGATTTTTCTTCAATAACTGAAACGCTTTCTCTTGTTCATCATTCCATTCAAATTTCTTCCCTTTATGCGTTAATGCAGTCAAGGGTTTTGCTATTCTGGAAAAGTCTTGGATGAACCTTCTGTTGTAACCAGCTAGTCCTAAAAACTGGCGTATGTGTTTCGGAGTTTTTGGGGTTTCCCACTTTTCAACAGTTTCTATCTTTGCCGGATCCATCTTAATACCTTCTTTGTTCACTATGTGATCAAGGAATTGAACTTCTTCCAACCAAAATGCACACTTTGAAAACTTAGCGTACAATTCTTCCTTCCTCAATACTTCTAACACCTTTCTCAAATGTTCACCGTGTTCTTGGTCATTCTTTGAGTAAATAAGTATGTCATCAATGAAAACAATGACAAACTTGTCAAGGTATGGTCCACGCACTCGGTTCATAAGGTCCATGAACACGGCTGGTGCATTAGTTAAACCAAACGGCATGACCATAAACTCGTAATAACCGTAACGTGTTCTGAAAGCAGTCTTTGAAATATCATCTTCTTTCACCCGCATTTGATGATACCCGGAACGTAAGTCAATCTTTGAATAAACTGACGAGCCTTGTAGTTGATCAAATAAGTCGTCAATTCTCGGTAGTGGGTAGCGGTTCTTGATGGTAAGTTTGTTCAACTCTCGGTAGTCGATACACAACCTGAATGTACCATCTTTCTTCTTGACAAACAAAACAGGAGCTCCCCACGGTGATATGCTTGGTCGAATGAAACCACGCTCTAAAAGTTCTTGTAATTGGCTTTGCAGTTCTTTCATCTCGCTGGGTGCGAGTCTGTAAGGAGCACGAGCTATTGGTGCAGCTCCTGGTACAAGATCTATTTGAAATTCAACGGATCGATGTGGGGGTAATCCCGGTAATTCTTTCGGAAATACATCGGGAAATTCTTTTGCGATGGGAACATCATTGATGCTCTTTTCTTCAGTTTGTACTTTCTCGACGTGTGCTAGAATAGCATAGCAACCTTTTCTTATTAGTTTTTGTACCTTCAAATTACTAATAAGATGTAGCTTCGTGTTGCCCTTTTCTCCGTACACCATTAAGGGTTTTCCTTTTTCTCGTATAATTAAACGATCTCTGCTTTCACTTCTTTCAACCAGTCCATACCGATTATCACATCAAAACTCCCTAACTCTACTGGTATCAAATCAATCTTAAATGTTTCGCTAACCAGTTTAATTTCTCGATTCCGACATATATTATCTGCTGAAATTAATTTACCATTTGCTAATTCGAGTAAAAATTTACTATCCAAAGGCGTCAATGGACAACTTAATTTAGCACAAAAATCTCTACTCATATAGATTCTATCCGCACCCGAATCAAATAAAACGTAAGCAGATTTATTGTCAATAAGAAACGTACCCGTAACAAGCTCCGGGTCTTCTTGTGCCTCTGCCGCATTAATATTGAAAACTCTTCCGTGGCCTTGTCCATTCGTGTTCTCCTGGTTCGGGCAATTTCTAATAATGTGGCCCAGTTTTCCACATTTATAACAAACTACATTGGCATAACTTGCTCCGACACTACTTGCTCCGCCATTACTCGTTCCGACACCATTTGTTCCTTTCGTTCTATTAACCCCTGGTCCGTAGACCTCACACTTCGCCGCGCTATGACAATTTCTTTTACACTTTTTGCAAAATTTGGTGCAGAACCCCGAGTGATACTTTTCACACCTTTGGCATAGCTGCTTCTGATTGTTATTGTTGTTGCGGTTATTATTGTTGTTGGGATGATTGTTGTAGTTGTTGTTGTTGTTGTTGTTGTTGGGCCGTTTGTTGTAGTTGCGATTGATATTGCGATTGTTGGGATAATTGTTGCGATTATTGTTGTAATTGCTGTTGTTGTTGTATTGGTGATTCTTATCACCGTTTTCCTCCCACTTTCTTTTGACTTGCTTCACATTGGCCTCTTCAGCAGTCTGTTCTTTAATTCTTTCTTCAATCTGGTTCACTAGTTTGTGAGCCATTCTACATGCCTGTTGTATGGAGGCGGGCTCGTGTGAACTTATATCTTCTTGGAGTCTTTCCGGTAATCCTTTCACAAACGCGTCGATCTTCTCTTCCTCATCTTCGAACGCTCCCGGACACAATAGGCACAATTCTGTGAATCGTCTTTCGTACGTGGTAATATCAAATCCTTGGGTTCGTAACCCTCTAAGTTCTGTCTTGAGCTTATTGACCTCGGTTCTGGGACGGTATTTCTCGTTCATCAGGTGCTTGAATGCTGACCACGGTAGTGCGTACGCATCATCTTGTCCCACTTGCTCTAGATAGGTATTCCACCATGTTAACGCATAACCTGTGAAGGTATGCATAGCGTACTTAACTTTGTCCTCTTCAGTACACTTACTTATGGCAAACACTGATTCGACCTTCTCGGTCCACCGTTTCAATCCGATCGGTCCTTCGGTTCCATCAAATTCCAAAGGTTTGCAGGCAGTGAATTTTTTGTAGGTGCATCCTACACGATTTCCTGTACTGCTAGATCCAAGGTTATTGTTGGTATGTAGCGCAGCCTGTACTGCGGCTATGTTTGAAGCTAGAAAAGTACGGAATTCCTCTTCATTCATATTCACGGTGTGTCGAATAGTCGGTGCCATTTCCTTCAAAATAGTCAAATGGAACAAGTTAATCATACAGAATATTAAGAGTAGTTAATAGTATTTCGTAGCATAATATGAACTCATTTATAAAAGCTTTTTCTTCATATTAGCGTTTTATAAGTTTAAATTCGGGTAGTACCTACCCGTTAAGTTCATACTTAGTAGCTAATATACAATTCAACTACTACAATTCTATATGAAAAACTGATTATAATAATATTTCGCGTTCAAACTTTTACACAATATTTTACAAACTTACAATACCGCTTATTTTACATATAGCATGAAATATAGCACACAATAAATTTGATACAAGATGGTTGTGAAGATAATTCTAGCTAGTACACAAGTCGTTCAGCAAAGGCAATAAAAACACGTAATTCATACGTCCAGAAACAAGTCATGCATTCTGGTTTTACTAGGATTACTTCCCATCCTTGGTCTTGTGGAACATAACCGTTATGGCCGTTGATAAGACAGCGTGTTGTAACGTCGTCAAAGGGACGAGGGTTACGTAATGTCCAACAGTCCCGTAACAATCTAAAAACCTCATTTCTTACCCCAATTACCGACTCCGTCACTTGTGGGAACGTTTTGTTTAATAGTTGTAGCCCGATGTTCTTGTTCTCACTTTGGTGAGAAGCGAACATTACTAATCCGTAAGCATAACATGCTTCTTTATGTTGCATGTTAGCCGCTTTTTCTAAATCACGAAGTCTAATATTCGGATATATTGAGTCAAAATAATTTCTTAACCCATTGCGTAAAATAGCATTTGGGTTCCCCGCAATATATGTGTCAAAGTAAACACATCGTAACTTATGGATTTCCCAATGTGATATCCCCCATCTTTCGAACGAAAGCCTTTTATAAACCAAGACATTCTTGGAACGTTCTTCGAATGTCTTACAAACGGATCTCGCCTTAAATAGTTGTGCCCAAGAATTCTGACCGACTCTAGACAAGATTTCATCAATCATGTCTCCGAGTAGGTCTCTTAAAATATTGAGTTGTCTATCCATTTTGTGTTTTTATACTGTAAAATAGACAAGAGTTAGATTCAAAAAAAAAAAAATACTTATTAATACAAGCAATTTTTACATATATCATAAAGCATAAGCACACTATATTACATATATTACACCACACGAATACAACTATCTTATTCCGACTCGCTTGTTTCTTCTTCTTCGGTTTTGGTTCGTTTTGCCAAGTTTCTAGGGATATATGATGTTCCCCTAATACGAGCCGTCGTTTTTCACATTGGTTTAGAAAAACCTGGTGGTTTAGAGGTTCCCGGGTCATTGTTACAACTTAAGGACTTCGGGGGTTGACGATACATATAAAGTTCATCGGGGTTGGAATTAGATTTCTCTATTTTTATGCCCTTTTCCTTATTATTTTCTTTTGCCTTTTTAAATTCAGTTGGGGTAATTTCTATAACATCATCGGAATTCTCGTCGGAATCCGATTCATCGGAGAATTGGTAATCCTCCCAATATTTTGCCTCCTTGGCGGAAACACCATTGACCATAATTAACCTTGGTCAGTTGGTTGAGGATTTTCTTTTACTTAACCGTTTTATTATTTCCCCCACCGGTTCTATTTCTTCATCCGGTTCCGATTCTTCTTCCGGTTCCGATTCTTCTTTCTGTTCCGACTCTTCTTCCGGTTCCTCTTCGGGAACTTGTGAATCAGTCCACGAATCATTCCAATTTACATTTGACTCTTCATTATTATTAGGTGAGTCAATGGGACTTGTTCTAGAGGTAGACATCTATCACATAATATCAAACGCGTTAAGAGATTAATATATCACATAATATTCACATGTTAAAAATATATAGTTTCCAACAAAATTTGTTAAGCAATCATTTTTCAAGTAAACACGGTCGAAGTCCAGACTCACTAATGCATCCTAACAAACTCGATAAGACACACTAATGCAAAATTCTGGTTCTCTAAGACCAACGCTCGGATACCAACTGAAATGTCCCGTTCTTATTGATTAAAAATGTTCCATATTAATTGATTTCGTTGCGAGGTTTTGACCTCTATATGAGACGTTTTTCAAAGACTGCATTCATTTTAAAACAAACCATAACCTTTATTTCATCAATAAAGGTTTAAAAAGCTTTACGTAGATTATCAAATAATGATAATCTAAAATATCCTGTTTACACACGACCATTACATAATGGTTTACAATACAAATATGTTACAACAAAATAAGTTTCTTGAATGCAGTTTTTACACAATATCATACAAGCATGGACTCCAAATCTCGTCCTTATTTAAGCATGCGATAGCGGAAGCTCTTAATAATCACCTGAGAATAAACATGCTTAAACCGTCAACAAAAATGTTGGTGAGTTATAGGTTTAACCTATATATATCAAATCATAATAATAGACCACAAGATTTCATATTTCAATACACATCCCATACATAGAGATAAAAATCATTCATATGGTGAACACCTGGTAACCGACATTAACAAGATGCATATATAAGAATATCCCCATCATTCCGGGACACCCTTCGGATATGATAAAAATTTCGAAGTACTAAAGCATCCGGTACTTTGGATGGGGTTTGTTATGAAATGTCCCGTTCTTATTGATTAAAAACGTTCCATATTAATTGATTTCGTTGCGAGGTTTTGACCTCTATATGAGACATTTTTTAAAGACTGCATTCATTTTAAAACAAACCATAACCTTTATTTCATCAATAAAGGTTTAAAAAGCTTTACGTAGATTATCAAATAATGATAATCTAAAATATCCTGTTTACACACGACCATTACATAATGGTTTACAATACAAATATGTTACAACAAAATAAGTTTCTTGAATGCAGTTTTTACATAATATCATACAAGCATGGACTCCAAATCTCGTCCTTATTTAAGTATGCGACAGCGGAAGCTCTTAATAATCACCTGAGAATAAACATGCTTAAAACGTCAACAAAAATGTTGGTGAGTTATAGGTTTAACCTATATATATCAAATCATAATAATAGACCACAAGATTTCATATTTCAATACACATCCCATACATAGAGATAAAAATCATTCATATGGTGAACACCTGGTAATCGACATTAACAAGATGCATATATAAGAATATCCCCATCATTCCGGGACACCCTTCGGATATGATATAAATTTCGAAGTACTAAAGCATCCGGTACTTTGGATGGGGTTTGTTAGGCCCAATAGATCTATCTTTAGGATTCGCGTCAATTAGGGGTGTCTGTTCCCTAATTCTTAGATTACCAGACTTAATAAAAAGGGGCATATTCGATTTCGATAATTCAACCATAGAATGTAGTTTCACGTACTTGTGTCTATTTTGTAAATCATTTATAAAACCTGCATGTATTCTCATCCCAAAAATATTAGATTTTAAAAGTGGGACTATAACTCACTTTCACATATTTTTACTTCGTCGGGAAGTAAGACTTGGCCACTGGTTGATTCACGAACCTATAACAATATATACATATATATCAAAGTATGTTCAAAATATATTTACAACACTTTTAATATATTTTGATGTTTTAAGTTTATTAAGTCAGCTGTCCTCGTTAGTAACCTACAACTAGTTGTCCACAGTTAGATGTACAGAAATAAATCGATAAATATTATCTTGAATCAATCCACGACCCAGTGTATACGTATCTCAGTATTGATCACAACTCAAACTATATATATTTTGGAATCAACCTCAACCCTGTATAGCTAACTCCAACATTCACATATAGAGTGTCTATGGTTGTTCCGAAATATATATAGATGTGTCGACATGATAGGTCGAAACATTGTATACGTGTCTATGGTATCTCAAGATTACATAATATACAATACAAGTTGATTAAGTTATGGTTGGAATAGATTTGTTACCAATTTTCACGTAGCTAAAATGAGAAAAATTATCCAATCTTGTTTTACCCATAACTTCTTCATTTTAAATCCGTTTTGAGTGAATCAAATTGCTATGGTTTCATATTGAACTCTATTTTATGAATCTAAACAGAAAAAGTATAGGTTTATAGTCAGAAAAATAAGTTACAAGTCGTTTTTGTAAAGGTAGTCATTTCAGTCGAAAGAACGACGTCTAGATGACCATTTTAGAAAACATACTTCCACTTTGAGTTTAACCATAATTTTTGGATATAGTTTCATGTTCATAATAAAAATCATTTTCTCAGAATAACAACTTTTAAATCAAAGTTTATCATAGTTTTTAATTAACTAACCCAAAACAGCCCGCGGTGTTACTACGACGGCGTAAATCCGGTTTTACGGTGTTTTTCGTGTTTTCAGGTTTTAAATCATTAAGTTAGCATATCATATAGATATAGAACATGTGTTTAGTTGATTTTAAAAGTCAAGTTAGAAGGATTAACTTTTGTTTGCGAACAAGTTTAGAATTAACTAAACTTTGTTCTAGTGATTACAAGTTTAAACCTTCGAATAAGATAGCTTTATATGTATGAATCGAATGATGTTATGAACATCATTACTACCTTAAGTTCCTTGGATAAACCTACTGGAAAAGAGAAAAATGGATCTAGCTTCAACGGATCCTTGGATGGCTCGAAGTTCTTGAAGCAGAATCATGACACGAAAACAAGTTCAAGTAAGATCATCACTTGAAATAAGATTGTTATAGTTATAGAAATTGAACCAAAGTTTGAATATGATTATTACCTTGTATTAGAATGATAACCTACTGTAAGAAACAAAGATTTCTTGAGGTTGGATGATCACCTTACAAAATTGGAAGTGAGCTAGCAAACTTGAAAGTATTCTTGATTTTATGTAACTAGAACTTGTAGAATATATGAAGAACACTTAGAACTTGAAGATAGAACTTGAGAGAGATCAATTAGATGAATAAAATTTAAGAATGAAAGTGTTTGTAGGTGTTTTTGGTCGTTGGTGTATGGATTAGATATAAAGGATATGTAATTTTGTTTTCATGTAAATAAGTCATGAATGATTACTCATATTTTTGTAATTTTATGAGATATTTCATGCTAGTTGCCAAATGATGGTTCCCACATGTGTTAGGTGACTCACATGGGCTGCTAAGAGCTGATCATTGGAGTGTATATACCAATAGTACATACATCTAAAAGCTGTGTATTGTACGAGTACGAATACGGGTGCATACGAGTAGAATTGTTGATGAAACTGAACGAGGATGTAATTGTAAGCATTTTTGTTAAGTAGAAGTATTTTGATAAGTGTATTGAAGTCTTTCAAAAGTGTATAAATACATATTAAAACACTACATGTATATACATTTTAACTGAGTCGTTAAGTCATCGTTAGTCGTTACATGTAAGTGTTGTTTTGAAACCTTTAGGTTAACGATCTTGTTAAATGTTGTTAAACCAATGTTTATAATATAAAATGAGATTTTAAATTATTATATTATCATGATATTATCATGTATGAATATCTCTTAATATGATATATATCCATTAAATGTCTTTACAACGATAATCGTTACATATATGTCTCGTTTAAAAATCATTAAGTTAGTAGTCTTGTTTTTACATATGTAGTTCATTATTAATATACTTAATGATATGTTTACTTATCATAGTATAATGTTAAATATATATATATATATCCATATATATGTCATCATATAGTTTTTACAAGTTTTAACGTTCGTGAATCACCGATCAACTTGGGTGGTCAATTGTCTATATGAAACATATTTCAATTAATCAAGTCTTAACAAGTTTGATTGCTTAACATGTTGGAAACATTTAATCATGTAAATATCAATCTCAATTAATATATATAAACATGGAAAAGTTCGGGTCACTACAGTACCTACCCGTTAAATAAATTTCGTCCTGAAATTTTAAGCTGTTGAAGGTGTTGACGAATCTTCTGGAAATAGATGCGGGTATTTCTTCTTCATCTGATCTTCACGCTCCCAGGTGAACTCGGGTCCTTTACGAGCATTCCATCGAACCTTAACAATTGGTATCTTGTTTTGCTTAAGTCTTTTAACCTCACGATCCATTATTTCGACGGGTTCTTCGATGAATTGAAGTTTTTCGTTGATTTGGATTTCATCTAACGGAATACTGAGGTCTTCTTTAGCAAAACATTTCTTCAAATTCGAGACATGGAAAGTGCTATGTACAGTCGCGAGTTGTTGAGGTAACTCAAGTCGGTAAGCTACTGGTCCGACACGATCAATAATCTTGAATGGTCCAATATACCTTGGATTTAATTTCCCTCGTTTACCAAATCGAACAACGCCTTTCCAAGGTGCAACTTTAAGCATGACCATCTCTCCAATTTCAAGTTCTATATCTTTTCTTTTAATGTCAGCGTAGCTCTTTTGTCGACTTTGGGCGGTTTTCAACCGTTGTTGAATTTGGATGATCTTCTCGGTAGTTTCTTGTATAATCTCCGGACCCGTAATCTGTCTATCCCCCACTTCACTCCAACAAATCGGAGACCTGCACTTTCTACCATAAAGTGCTTCAAACGGTGCCATCTCAATGCTTGAATGGTAGCTGTTGTTGTAGGAAAATTCTGCTAACGGTAGATGTCGATCCCAACTGTTTCCGAAATCAATAACACATGCTCGTAGCATGTCTTCAAGCGTTTGTATCATCCTTTCGCTCTGGCCATCAGTTTGTGGATGATAGGCAGTACTCATGTCTAGACGAGTTCCTAATGCTTGCTGTAATGTCTGCCAGAATCTTGAAATAAATCTACCATCCCTATCAGAGATAATAGAGATTGGTATTCCATGTCTGGAGACGACTTCCTTCAAATACAGTCTTGCTAACTTCTCCATCTTGTCATCTTCTCTTATTGGCAGGAAGTGTGCTGATTTGGTGAGACGATCAACTATTACCCAAATAGTATCAAAACCACTTGCAGTCCTTGGCAATTTAGTGATGAAATCCATGGTGATGTTTTCCCATTTCCATTCCGGGATTTCGGGTTGTTGAAGTAGACCTGATGGTTTCTGATGCTCAGCTTTGACCTTAGAACACGTCAAACATTCTCCTACATATTTAGCAACATCGGCTTTCATACCCGGCCACCAAAAATGTTTCTTGAGATCCTTGTACATCTTCCCCGTTCCAGGAAGTATTGAGTATCTGGTTTTATGAGCTTCTCTAAGTACCATTTCTCTCATATCTCCAAATTTTGGTACCCAAATCCTTTCGGCCCTATAACGGGTTCCGTCTTCCCGAATATTAATATGCTTCTCCGATCCTTTGGGTATTTCATCCTTTAAATTTCCCTCTTTTAAAACTCCTTGTTGCGCCTCCTTTATTTGAGTAGTAAGGTTATTATGAATCATTATATTCATAGATTTTACTCGAATGGGTTCTCTGTCCTTCCTGCTCAAGGCATCGGCTACCACATTTGCCTTCCCCGGGTGGTAACGAATCTCAAAGTCATAATCATTCAACAATTCAATCCACCTACGCTGCCTCATATTCAGTTGTTTCTGATTAAATATGTGTTGAAGACTTTTGTGGTCGGTATATATAATACTTTTGACCCCATATAAGTAGTGCCTCCAAGTCTTTAATGCAAAAACAACCGCGCCTAATTCCAAATCATGCGTCGTATAATTTTGTTCGTGAATCTTCAATTGTCTAGACGCATAAGCAATCACCTTCGTTCGTTGCATTAATACACAACCGAGACCTTGCTTTGATTGCATCATAATAAATCACAAAATCATCATTCCCTTCAGGCAATGACAATATAGGTGCCATAGTTAGCTTTTTCTTCAATAACTGAAACGCTTTCTCTTGTTCATCATTCCATTCAAATTTCTTCCCTTTATGCGTTAATGCAGTCAAGGGTTTTGCTATTCTGGAAAAGTCTTGGATGAACCTTCTGTAGTAACCGGCTAGTCCTAAAAACTGGCGTATGTGTTTCGGAGTTTTTGGGGTTTCCCACTTTTCAACAGTTTCTATCTTTGCCGGATCCACCTTAATACCTTCTTTGTTCACTATGTGACCGAGGAATTGAACTTCTTCCAACCAAAATGCACACTTTGAAAACTTAGCGTACAATTCTTCCTTCCTCAATACTTCTAACACCTTTCTCAAATGTTCACCGTGTTCTTGGTCATTCTTTGAGTAAATAAGTATGTCATCAATGAAAACAATGACAAACTTGTCAAGGTATGGTCCACACACTCGGTTCATAAGGTCCATGAACACAGCTGGTGCATTAGTTAAACCAAACGGCATGACCATAAACTCGTAATGACCGTAACGTGTTCTGAAAGCAGTCTTTGGAATATCATCTTCTTTCACCCGCATTTGATGATACCCGGAACGTAAGTCAATCTTTGAATAAACAGACGAGCCTTGTAGTTGATCAAATAAGTCGTCGATTCTCGGAAGTGGGTAGCAGTTCTTGATGGTAAGTTTGTTCAACTCTCGGTAGTCGATACACAACCTGAATGTACCATCTTTCTTCTTGACAAACAAAATAGGAGCTCCCCACGGTGATGTGCTTGGTCGAATGAAACCACGCTCTAAAAGTTCTTGTAATTGGCTTTGCAGTTCTTTCATCTCGCTGGGTGCGAGTCTGTAAGGAGCACGAGCTATTGGTGCAGCTCCTGGTACAAGATCTATTTGAAATTCAACGGATCGATGTGGGGGTAATCCTGGTAATTCTTTCGGAAATACATCGGGAAATTCTTTTGCAATGGGAACATCATTGATGCTCTTTTCTTCAGTTTGTACTTTCTCGACGTGTGCTAGAACAGCATAGCAACCTTTTCTTATTAGTTTTTGTGCCTTCAAATTACTAATAAGATGTAGCTTCGTGTTGCCCTTTTCTCCGTACACCATTAAGGGTTTTCCTTTTTCTCGTATAATGCGAATTGCATTTTTGTAACAAACGATCTCTGCTTTCACTTCTTTCAACCAGTCCATACCGATTATCACATCAAAACTCCCTAACTCTACTGGTATTAAATCAATTTTAAATGTTTCGCTAACCAGTTTAATTTCTCGATTCCGACATATATTATCTGCTGAAATTAATTTACCATTTGCTAATTCTAGTAAAAATTTACTATCCAAAGGCGTCAATGGACAACTTAATTTAGCACAAAAATCTCTACTCATATAGCTTCTATCCGCACCCGAATCAAATAAAACGTAAGCAGGTTTATTGTCAATAAGAAACGTACCCGTAACAAGCTCCGGGTCTTCCTGTGCCTCTGCCGCATTAATATTGAAAACTCTTCCGCGGCCTTGTCCATTCGTGTTCTCCTGGTTCGGGCAATTTCTAATAATGTGGCCCGGTTTTCCACATTTATAACAAACTACATTGGCATAACTTGCTCCGACACTACTTGCTCTGCCATTACTCGTTCCGACACCATTTGTTCCTTTCGTTCTATTAACCCCTGGTCCGTAGACCTCACACTTCACCGCGCTATGAACATTTCTTTTACACTTGTTGCAAAATTTGGTGCAGAACCCCGAGTGATACTTTTCACACCTTTGGCATAGCTGCTTCTGATTGTTGTTGTTGTTGCGGTTATTATTGTTATTGGGATGATTGTTGTAGTTGCTGTTGTTGTTGTTGTTGTTGTTGTTGTTGTTGTTGTTGTTGGGCCGTTTGTTGTAGTTGCGATTGATGTTGCGATTGTTGGGATAATTGTTGCGATTATTGTTGTAATTGCTGTTGTTGTTGTATTGGTGATTCTTATCACCGTTTTCCTCCCACTTTCTTTTGACTTGCTTCACATTGGCCTCTTCAGCAGTCTGTTCTTTAATCCTTTCTTCAATCTGGTTCACTAGTTTGTGAGCCATTCTACATGCCTTTTGTATGGAGGCGGGCTCGTGTGAACTTATATCTTCTTGGATTCTTTCCGGTAATCCTTTCACAAACGCGTCGATCTTCTCTTCCTCATCTTCGAATGCTCCCGGACACAATAGGCACAATTCTGTGAATCGTCTTTCGTACGTGGTAATATCAAATCCTTGGGTTCGTAACCCTCTAAGTTCTGTCTTGAGCTTATTGACCTCGGTTCTGGGACGGTACTTCTCGTTCATCAAGTGCTTGAATGCTGACCACGGTAGTGCGTACGCATCGTCTTGTCCCACTTGCTCTAGATAGGTATTCCACCATGTTAACGCAGAACCTGTGAAGGTATGCGTAGCGTACTTCACTTTGTCCTCTTCAGTACACTTACTTATGGCAAACACCGATTCGACCTTCTCGGTCCACCGTTTCAATCCGATCGGTCCTTCGGTTCCATCAAATTCCAAAGGTTTGCAGGCAGTGAATTCTTTGTAGGTGCATCCTACACGATTTCCTGTACTGCTAGATCCAAGGTTATTGTTGGTATGTAGCGCAGCCTGTACCGCGGCTATGTTTGAAGCTAGAAAAGTACGGAATTCCTCTTCATTCATATTCACGGTGTGTCGAGTAGTCGGTGCCATTTCCTTCAAAATAGTCAAATGGAACAAGTTAATCATACAGAATATTAAGAGTAGTTAATAGTAATTCGTAGCATAATATGAACTCATTTATAAAAGCTTTTTCTTCATATTAGCGTTTTATAAGTTTAAATTCGGGTTGTACCTGCCCGTTAAGTTCATACTTAGTAGCTAATATACAATTCAACTACTATAATTCTATATGAAAAACTGATTATAATAATATTTCGCGTTCAAACTTTTTCACAATATTTTACAAACTTACAATACCGCTTATTTTACATATAGCATGAAATATAGCACACAATAAATTTGATACAAGATGGTTGTGAAGATAATTCTAGCTAGTACACAAGTCATTCAGCAAAGGCAATAAAGACACGTAATTCATACGTCCAGAAATAAGTCATGCATTCTAGTTTTACTAGGATTACTTCCCATCCTTGGTCTTGTGGAACATAACCGTTATGGCCGTTGATAAGACAGCGTGTTGTAACATCGTCAAAGGGACGAGGGTTACGTAATATCCAACAGTCCCGTAACAATCTAAAAACCTCATTTCTTACCCCAATTACCGACTCCGTCACTTGTGGGAACGTTTTGTTTAATAGTTGTAGCCCGATGTTCTTGTTCTCACTTTGGTGAGAAGCGAACATTACTAATCCGTAAGCATAACATGCTTCTTTATGTTGCATGTTAGCCACTTTTTCTAAATCACGAAGTCCAATATTCGGATATATTGAGTCAAAATAATTTCTTAACCCATTGCGTAAAATAGCATTTGGGTTCCCCGCAATATATGCGTCAAAGTAAACACATCGTAACTTATGGATTTCCCAATGTGATATCCCCCATCTTTCGAACGAAAGCCTTTTATAAACCAAGGCATTCTTGGAACGTTCTTCGAATGTCTTACAAACTGATCTCGCCTTAAATAGTTGTGCCGAAGAATTCTGACCGACTCTAGACAAGATTTCATCAATCATGTTTCCGGGTAGGTCTCTTAAAATATTAGGTTGTCTATCCATTTTGTGTTTTTATACTGTAAAATAGACAAGAGTTAGATTCATAAAAAAAAAATACTTATTAATACAAGCAATTTTTACATATATCATAAAGCATAAGCACACTATATTACTTATATTACACCACACGAATACAACTATCTTATTCCGACTCGCTTGTTTCTTCTTCTTTGGTTTTGGTTCGTTTTGCCAAGTTTCTAGGGATATATGATGTTCCCCTAATACGAGCCGTCGTTATCCACATTGGTTTAGAAAAACCTGGTGGTTTAGAGGTTCCCGGGTCATTGTTACAACTTAAGGACTTCGGGGGTTGACGATACATATAAAGTTCATCGGGGTTGGAATTAGATTTCTCTATTTTTATGCCCTTTCCCTTATTATTTTCTTTTGCCTTTTTAAATCCAGTTGGGGTAATTTCTATAACATCATCGGAATTCTCGTCGGAATCCGATTCATCGGAGAATTGGTAATCCTCCCAATATTTTGCTTCCTTGGCGGAAACACCATTGACCATAATTAACCTTGGTCGGTTGGTTGAGGATTTTCTTTTACTTAACCGTTTTATTATTTCCCCCACCGGTTCTATTTCTTCATCCGGTTCCGATTCTTCTTCCGGTTCCGATTCTTCTTCCGGTTCCGACTCTTCTTCCGGTTCCTCTTCGGGAACTTGTGAATCAGTCCACGAATCATTCCAATTTACATTTGACTCTTCATTATTATTAGGTGAGTCAATGGGACTTGTTATAGAGGTAGACATCTATCACATAATATCAAACGCGTTAAGAGATTAATATATCACATAATATTCATATGTTAAAAATATATAGTTTCCAACAAAATTTGTTAAGCAATCATTTTTCAAGTAAACACGGTCGAAGTCCAGACTCACTACTGCATCCTAACAAACTCGATAAGACACACTAATGCAAAATTCTGGTTCTCTAAGACCAACGCTCTGATACCAACTGAAATGTCCCGTTCTTATTGATTAAAAACGTTCCATATTAATTGATTTCGTTGCGAGGTTTTGACCTCTATATGAGATGTTTTTTAAAGACTGCATTCATTTTAAAACAAACCATAACCTTTATTTCATCAATAAAGGTTTAAAAAGCTTTACGTAGATTATCAAATAATGATAATCTAAAATATCCTGTTTACACACGACCATTACATAATGGTTTACAATACAAATATGTTACAACAAAATAAGTTTCTTGAATGCAGTTTTTACATAATATCATACAAGCATGGACTCCAAATCTCGTCCTTATTTAAGTATGCGACAGCGGAAGCTCTTAATAATCACCTGAGAATAAACATGCTTAAAACGTCAACAAAAATGTTGGTGAGTTATAGGTTTAACCTATATATATCAAATCATAATAATAGACCACAAGATTTCATATTTCAATACACATCCCATACATAGAGATAAAAATCATTCATATGGTGAACACCTGGTAATCGACATTAACAAGATGCATATATAAGAATATCCCCATCATTCCGGGACACCCTTCGGATATGATATAAATTTCGAAGTACTAAAGCATCCGGTACTTTGGATGGGGTTTGTTAGGCCCAATAGATCTATCTTTAGGATTCGCGTCAATTAGGGGTGTCTGTTCCCTAATTCTTAGATTACCAGACTTAATAAAAAGGGGCATATTCGATTTCGATAATTCAACCATAGAATGTAGTTTCACGTACTTGTGTCTATTTTGTAAATCATTTATAAAACCTGCATGTATTCTCATCCCAAAAATATTAGATTTTAAAAGTGGGACTATAACTCACTTTCACAGATTTTTACTTCGTCGGGAAGTAAGACTTGGCCACTGGTTGATTCACGAACCTATAACAATATATACATATATATCAAAGTATGTTCAAAATATATTTACAACACTTTTAATATATTTTGATGTTTTAAGTTTATTAAGTCAGCTGTCCTCGTTAGTAACCTACAACTAGTTGTCCACAGTTAGATGTACAAAAATAAATCGATAAATATTATCTTGAACCAATTCACGACCCAGTGTATACGTATCTCAGTATTGATCACAACTCAAACTATATATATTTTGGAATCAACCTCAACCCTGTATAGCTAACTCCAACATTCACATATAGAGTGTCTATGGTTGTTCCGAAATATATATAGATGTGTCGACATGATAGGTCGAAACATTGTATACGTGTCTATGGTATCTCAAGATTACATAATATACAATACAAGTTGATTAAGTTATGGTTGGAATAGATTTGTTACCAATTTTCACGTAGCTAAAATGAGAAAAATTATCCAATCTTGTTTTACCCATAACTTCTTCATTTTAAATCCGTTTTGAGTGAATCAAATTTCTATGGTTTCATATTGAACTCTATTTTATGAATCTAAACAGAAAAAGTATAGGTTTATAGTCGGAAAAATAAGTTACAAGTCATTTTTGTAAAGGTAGTCATTTCAGTCGAAAGAACGACGTCTAGATGACCATTTTAGAAAACATACTTCCACTTTGAGTTTAACCATAATTTTTGGATATAGTTTCATGTTCATAATAAAAATCATTTTCTCAGAATAACAACTTTTAAATCAAAGTTTATCATAGTTTTTAATTAACTAACCCAAAACAGCCCGCGATGTTACTACGACGGCGTAAATCCGGTTTTACGGTGTTTTTCTTGTTTTCAGGTTTTAAATAATTAAGTTAGCATATCATATAGATATAGAACATGTGTTTAGTTGATTTTAAAAGTCAAGTTAGAAGGATTAACTTTTTTTTGCGAACAAGTTTAGAATTAACTAAACTTTGTTCTAGTGATTACAAGTTTAAACCTTCGAATAAGATAGCTTTATATGTATGAATCGAATGATGTTATGAACATCATTACTACCTTAAGTTCCTTGGATAAACCTACTGGAAAAAAGAAAAATGGATCTAGCTTCAACGGATCCTTGGATGGCTCGAAGTTCTTGAAGCAGAATCATGACACGAAAACAAGTTCAAGTAAGATCATCACTTGAAATAAGATTGTCATAGTTATAGAAATTGAACCAAAGTTTGAATATGATTATTACCTTGTATTAGAATGATAACCTACTGTAAGAAACAAAAATTTCTTGAGGTTGGATGATCACCTTACAAAATTGGAAGTGAGCTAGCAAACTTGAAAGTATTCTTGATTTTATGTAACTAGAACTTGTAGAATATATGAAGAACACTTAGAACTTGAAGATAGAACTTGAGAGAGATCAATTAGATGAATAAAATTTAAGAATGAAAGTGTTTGTAGGTGTTTTTGGTCATTGGTGTATGGATTAGATATAAAGGATATGTAATTTTGTTTTCATGTAAATAAGTCATGAATGATTACTCATATTTTTGTAATTTTATGAGATATTTCATGCTAGTTGCCAAATGATGGTTCCCACATGTGTTAGGTGACTCACATGGGCTGCTAAGAGCTGATCATTGGAGTGTATATACCAATAGTACATACATCTAAAAGCTGTGTATTGTACGAGTACGAATACGGGTGCATACGAGTAGAATTGTTGATGAAACTGAACGAGGATGTAATTGTAAGTATTTTTGTTAAGTAGAAGTATTTTGATAAGTGTATTGAAGTCTTTCAAAAGTATATAAATACATATTAAAACACTACATGTATATACATTTTAACTGAGTCGTTAAGTCATCGTTAGTCGTTACATGTAAGTGTTGTTTTGAAACCTTTAGGTTAACGATCTTGTTAAATGTTGTTAAACCAATGTTTATAATATCAAATGAGATTTTAAATTATTATATTATCATGATATTATCATGTATGAATATCTCTTAATATGATATATATCCATTAAATGTCTTTACAACGATAATCGTTACATATATGTCTCGTTTAAAAATCATTAAGTTAGTAGTCTTGTTTTTACATATGTAGTTCATTGTTAATATACTTAATGATATGTTTACTTATCATAGTATCATGTTAAATATATATATATCCATATATATGTCATCATATAGTTTTTACAAGTTTTAACGTTCGTGAATCACCGGTCAACTTGGGTGGTCAATTGTCTATATGAAACATATTTCAATTAATCAAGTCTTAACAAGTTTGATTGCTTAACATGTTGGAAACATTTAATCATGTAAATATCAATCTCAATTAATATATATAAACATAGAAAAGTTCGGGTCACTACATGTTAGGCCCAATAGATCTATCTTTAGGATTCGCGTCAATTAGGGTGTGTGTTCTCTAATTCTTAGATTACCAGACTTAATAAAAAGGGGCATATTCGATTTCGATAATTCAACCATAGAATGTAGTTTCACGTACTTGTGTCTATTTTGTAAATCATTTATAAAACCTGCATGTATTCTCATCCCAAAAATATTAGATTTTAAAAGTGGGACTATAACTCACTTTCACAGATTTTTACTTCGTCGGGAAGTAAGACTTGGCCACTGGTTGATTCACGAACCTATAACAATATATACATATATATCAAAGTATGTTCAAAATATATTTACAACACTTTTAATATATTTTGATGTTTTAAGTTTATTAAGTCAGCTGTCCTCGTTAGTAACCTACAACTAGTTGTCCACAGTTAGATGTACAGAAATAAATCGATAAATATTATCTTGAATCAATCCACGACCCAGTGTATACGTATCTCAGTATTGATCATAACTCAAACTATATATATTTTGGAATCAACCTCAACCCTGTATAGCTAACTCCAACATTCACATATAGAGTGTCTATGGTTGTTCCGAAATATATATAGATGTATCGACATGATAGGTCGAAACATTGTATACGTGTCTATGGTATCTCAAGATTACATAATATACAATACAAGTTGATTAAGTTATGGTTGGAATAGATTTGTTACCAATTTTTACGTAGCTAAAATGAGAAAAATTATCCAATCTTGTTTTACCCATAACTTCTTCATTTTAAATCCGTTTTGAGTGAATCAAATTGCTATGGTTTCATATTGAACTCTATTTTATGAATCTAAACAGAAAAAGTATAGGTTTATAGTCGGAAAAATAAGTTACAAGTCGTTTTTTAAAGGTAGTCATTTCAGTCGAAAGAACGACGTCTAGATGACCATTTTAGAAAACATAATTCCACTTTGAGTTTAACCATAATTTTTGGATATAGTTTCATGTTCATAATAAAAATCATTTTCTCAGAATAACAACTTTTAAATCAAAGTTTATCATAGTTTTTAATTAACTAACCCAAAACAGCCCGCGGTGTTACTACGACGGCGTAAATCCGGTTTTACGGTGTTTTTCGTGTCTCCAGGTTTTAAATCATTAAGTTAGCATATCATATAGATATAGAACATGTGTTTAGTTGATTTTAAAAGTCAAGTTAGAAGGATTAACTTTTGTTTGCGAACAAGTTTAGAATTAACTAAACTATGTTCTAGTGATTACAAGTTTAAACCTTCGAATAAGATAGCTTTATATGTATGAATCGAATGATGTTATGAAAATCATTACTACCTTAAGTTCCTTGGATAAACCTACTGGAAAAGATAAAAATGGATCTAGCTTCAACGGATCCTTGGATGGCTCGAAGTTCTTGAAGCAGAATCATGACACGAAAACAAGTTCAAGTAAGATCATCACTTGAAATAAGATTGTTATAGTTATAGAAATTGAACCAAAGTTTGAATATGATTATTACCTTGTATTATAATGATAACCTACTGTAAGAAACAAAGATTTCTTGAGGTTGGATGATCACCTTACAAGATTGGAAGTGAGCTAGAAAACTTGAAAGTATTCTTGATTTTATGTAACTAGAACTTGTAGAATATATGAAGAACACTTAGAACTTGAAGATAGAACTTGAGAGAGATCAATTAGATGAAGAAAATTGAAGAATGAAAGTGTTTGTAGGTGTTTTTGGTCGTTGTGTATGGATTAGATATAAAGGATATGTAATTTTGTTTTCATGTAAATAAGTCATGAATGATTACTCATATTTTTGTAATTGTATGAGATATTTCATGCTAGTTGCCAAATGATGGTTCCCACATGTGTTAGGTGACTCACATGGGCTGCTAAGATCTGATCATTTCTAGTGTATATACCAATAGTACATACATCTAAAAGCTGTGTATTGTACGAGTACGAATACGGGTGCATACGAGTAGAATTGTTGATGAAACTGAACGAGGATGTAATTGTAAGCATTTTTGTTAAGTAGAAGTATTTTGATAAGTGTATTGAAGTCTTTCAAAAGTGTATAAATACAAATTAAAACCCTACATGTATATACATTTTAACTGAGTCGTTAAGTCATCGTTAGTCGTTACATGTAAGTGTTGTTTTGAAACCTTTAGGTTAACGATCTTGTTAAATGTTGTTAACCCAATGTTTAAAATATCAAATGAGATTTTAAATTATTATATTATCATGATATTATCATGTATGAATATCTCTTAATATGATATATATACATTAAATGTCTTTACAATGATAATCGTTACATATATGTCTCGTTTAAAAATCATTAAGTTAGTAGTCTTGTTTTTACATATGTAGTTCATTGTTAATATACTTAATGATATGTTTACTTATCATAGTATCATGTTAACTATATATATATCCATATATATGTCATCATATAGTTTTTACAAGTTTTAACGTTCGTGAATCACCGGTCAACTTGGGTGGTCAATTGTCTATATGAAACATATTTCAATTAATCAAGTCTTAACAAGTTTGATTGCTTAACATGTTGGAAACATTTAATCATGTAAATATCAATCTCAATTAATATATATAAACATGGAAAAGTTCGGGTCACTACAGTACCTACCCGTTAAATAAATTTCGTCCCGAAATTTTAAGCTGTTGAAGGTGTTGACGAATCTTCTGGAAATAGATGCGGGTATTTCTTCTTCATCTGATCTTCACGCTCCCAGGTGAACTCGGGTCCTCTACGAGCATTCCATCAAACCTTAACAATTGGTATCTTGTTTTGCTTAAGCCTTTTAACCTCACGATCCATTATCTCGACGGGTTCTTCGATGAATTGAAGTTTTTCGTTGATTTGGATTTCATCTAACGGAATAGTGAGATCTTCTTTAGCAAAACATTTCTTCAAATTCGAGACGTGGAAAGTGTTATGTACAGCCGCGAGTTGTTGAGGTAACTCAAGTCGGTAAGCTACTGGTCCGACACGATCAATAATCTTGAATGGTCCAATATACCTTGGATTTAATTTCCCTCGTTTACCAAATCGAACAACGCCTTTCCAAGGTGCAACTTTAAGCATGACCATCTCTCCAATTTCAAATTCTATATCTTTTCTTTTAATGTCAGCGTAGCTCTTTTGTCGACTTTGGGCGGTTTTCAACCGTTGTTGAATTTGGATGATCTTCTCGGTCGTTTCTTGTATAATCTCCGGACCCGTAATCTGTCTATCCCCCACTTCACTCCAACAAATCGGAGACCTGCACTTTCTACCATAAAGTGCTTCAAACGACTCCATCTCAATGCTTGAATGGTAGCTGTTGTTGTAGGAAAATTCTGCTAACGGTAGATGTCGATCCCAACTGTTTCCGAAATCAATAACACATGCTCGTAGCATGTCTTCAAGCGTTTGTATCATCCTTTCACTCTGCCCATCAGTTTGTGGATGATAGTCAGTACTCATGTCTAGACGAGTTCCTAATGCTTGCTGTAATGTATGCCAGAATCTTGAAATAAATCTGCCATCCCTATCAGAGATAATAGAGATTGGTATTCCATGTCTGGAGACGACTTCCTTCAAATACAGTCGTGCTAACTTCTCCATCTTGTCATCTTCTCCTATTGGCAGGAAGTGTGCTGATTTGGTGAGACGATCAACTATTACCCAAATAGTATCAAAACCACTTGCAGTCCTTGGCAATTTAGTGATGAAATCCATGGTAATGTTTTCCCATTTCCATTCCGGGATTTCGGGTTGTTGAAGTAGACCTGATGGTTTCTGATGCTCAGCTTTGACCTTAGAACATGTTAAACATTCTCCTACGTATTTAGCAACATCGGCTTTCATATCCGGCCACCAAAAATGTTTCTTGAGATCCTTGTACATCTTCCCCGTTCCAGGATGTATTGAGTATCTGGTTTTATGAGCTTCTCTAAGTACCATTTCTCTCATATCTCCAAATTTTGGTACCCAAATCCTTTCAGCCCTATACCGGGTTCCGTCTTCCCAAATATTAAGATGCTTCTCCGATCCTTTGGGTATTTCATCCTTTAAATTTCCCTCTTTTAAAACTCCTTGTTGCGCCTCCTTTATTTGAGTAGTAAGGTTATTATGAATCATTATATTCATAGATTTTACTCGAATGGGTTCTCTGTCCTTCCTGCTCAAGGCATCGGCTACCACATTTGCCTTCCCCGGGTGGTAACGAATCTCAAAGTCGTAATCATTCAATAATTCAATCCACCTACGCTGCCTCATATTCAGTTGTTTCTGATTAAATATGTGTTGAAGACTTTTGTGGTCGGTATATATAATACTTTTGACCCCATATAAGTAGTGCCTCCAAGTCTTTAATGCAAAAACAACCGCGCCTAATTCCAAATCATGCGTCGTATAATTTTGTTCGTGAATCTTCAATTGTCTAGACGCATAAGCAATCACCTTCATCCATTGCATTAATACACAACCGAGACCTTGCTTTGATGCGTCACAATAAATCACAAAATCATCATTCCCTTCAGGCAATGACAATATAGGTGCCGTAGTTAGCTTTTTCTTCAATAACTGAAACGCTTTCTCTTGTTCATCATTCCATTCAAATTTCTTCCCTTTATGCGTTAATGCAGTCAAGGGTTTTGCTATTCTGGAAAAGTCTTGGATGAACCTTCTGTAGTAACCAGCTAGTCCTAAAAACTGGCATATGTGTTTCGGAGTTTTTGGGGTTTCCCACTTTTCAACAGTTTCTATCTTTACCGGATCCACCTTAATACCTTCTTTGTTCACTATGTGATCGAGGAATTGAACTTCTTCCAACCAAAATGCACACTTTGAAAACTTAGCGTACAATTCTTCCTTCCTCAATACTTCTAACACCTTTCTCAAATGTTCACCGTGTTCTTGGTCATTCTTTGAGTAAATAAGTATGTCATCAATGAAAACAATGACAAACTTGTCAAGGTATGGTCCACACACTCGGTTCATAAGGTCCATGAACATAGCTGGTGCATTAGTTAAACCAAATGGCATGACCATAAACTCGTAATGACCGTAACGTGTTCTGAAAGCAGTCTTTGGAATATCATCTTCTTTCACCCGCATTTGATGATACCCGGAACGTAAGTCAATCTTTGAATAAACTGACGAGCCTTGTAGTTGATCAAATAAGTCGTCGATTCTCGGTAGTGGGTAGCGGTTCTTGATGGTAAGTTTGTTCAACTCTCGGTAGTCGATACACAACCTGAATGTACCATCTTTCTTCTTGACAAACAAAACAGGAGCTCCCCACGGTGATATGCTTGGTCGAATGAAACCACGCTCTAAAATTTCTTGTAATTGGCTTTGCAGTTCTTTCATCTCGCTGGGTGCGAGTCTGTAAGGAGCACGAGCTATTGGTGCAGCTCCTGGTATAAGATCTATTTGAAATTCAACGGATCGATATGGGGGTAATCCCGGTAATTCTTTCGGAAATACATCGGGAAATTCTTTTGCGATGGGAACATCATTGATGCTCTTTTCTTCAGTTTGTACTTTCTCGACGTGTGCTAGAATAGCATAGCAACCTTTTCTTATTAGTTTTTGTGCCTTCAAATTACTAATAAGATGTAGCTTCGTGTTGCCCTTTTCTCCGTACACCATTAAGGGTTTTCCTTTTTCTCGTATAATGCGAATTGCATTTTTGTAACAAACGATCTCTGCTTTCACTTCTTTCAACCAGTCCATACCGATTATCACATCAAAACTCCCTAACTCTACTGGTATCAAATCAATCTTAAATGTTTCGCTAACCAGTTTAATTTCTCGATTCTGACATATATTATCTGTTGAAATTAATTTACCATTTGCTAATTCGAGTAAAAATTTACTATCCAAAGGCGTCAATGGACAACTTAATTTAGCACAAAAATCTCTACTCATATAGCTTCTATCCGCACCTGAATCAAATAAAACGTAAGCAGATTTATTGTCAATAAGAAACGTACCCGTAACAAGCTCCGGGTCTTCCTGTGCCTCTGCCGCATTAATATTGAAAACTCTTCCGCGGCCTTGTCCATTCGTGTTCTCCTGGTTCGGGCAATTTCTAATAATGTGGCCTGGTTTTCCACATTTATAACAAACTACATTGGCATAACTTGCTCCGACACTACTTGCTCCGCCATTACTCGTTCCGACACCATTTGTTCCTTTCGTTCTATTAACCCCTGGTCCGTAGACCTCACACTTCACCGCGCTATGACCATTTCTTTTACACTTGTTGCAAAATTTGGTGCAGAACCCCGAGTGATACTTTTCACACCTTTGGCATAGCTGCTTCTGATTGTTGTTGTTGTTGCGGTTATTATTGTTGTTGGGATGATTGTTGTAGTTGCTGTTGTTGTTGTTGTTGTTGTTGGGCCGTTTGTTGTAGTTGCGATTGATATTGCGATTGTTGGGATAATTGTTGCGATTATTGTTGTAATTGCTGTTGTTGTTGTATTGGTGATTCTTATCACCGTTTTCCTCCCACTTTCTTTTGACTTGCTTCACATTGGCCTCTTCAGCAGTCTGTTCTTTAATTCTTTCTTCAATCTGGTTCACTAGTTTGTGAGCCATTCTACATGCCTGTTGTATGGAGGCGGGCTCGTGTGAACTTATATCTTCTTGGATTCTTTCCGGTAATCCTTTCACAAACGCGTCGATCTTCTCTTCCTCATCTTCGAACGCTCCCGGACACAATAGGCACAATTCTGTGAATCGTCTTTCGTACGTGGTAATATCAAATCCTTGGGTTCGTAACCCTCTAAGTTCTGTCTTGAGCTTATTGACCTCGGTTCTGGGACGGTATTTCTCGTTCATCAGGTGCTTGAATGCTGACCACGGTAGTGCGTACGCATCGTCTTGTCCCACTTGCTCTAGATAGGTATTCCACCATGTTAACGCAGAACCTGTGAAAGTATGCGTAGCATACTTCACATTGTCCTCTTCAGTACACTTACTTATGGCAAACACCGATTCGACCTTCTCGGTCCACCATTTCAATCCGATCGGTCCTTCGGTTCCATCAAATTCCAAAGGTTTGCAGGCAGTGAATTCTTTGTAGGTGCATCCTACACGATTTCCTGTACTGCTAGATCCCAGGTTATTGTTGGTATGTAGCGCAGCCTGTACTGCGGCTATGTTTGAAGCTAGAAAAGTACAGAATTCCTCTTCATTCATATTCACGGTGTGTCGAGTAGTCGGTGCCATTTCCTTCAAAATAGTCAAGTGGAACAATTTAATCATACAGAATATTAAAAGTAGTTAATAGTATTTCGTAGCATAATATGAACTCATTTATAAAAGCTTTTTCTTCATATTAGCGTTTTATAAGTTTAAATTCGGGTAGTACCTACCCGTTAAGTTCATACTTAGTAGCTAATATACAATTCAACTACTACAATTCTATATGAAAAACTGATTATAATAATATTTCGCGTTCAAACTTTTACACAATATTTTACAAACTTACAATACCGCTTATTTTACATATAGCATTAAATATAGCACACAATAAATTTGATACAAGATGGTTGTGAAGATAATTCTAGCTAGTACACAAGTCGTTCAGCAAAGGCAATAAAGACACGTAATTCATACGTCCAGAAACAAGTCATGCATTCTGGTTTTACTAGGATTACTTCCCATCCTTGGTCTTGTGGAACATAACCGTTATGGCCGTTGATAAGACAGTGTGTTGTAACGTCGTCAAAGGGACGAGGGTTACGTAATGTCCAACAGTCCCGTAACAATCTAAAAACCTCATTTCTTACCCCAATTACCGACTCCGTTACTTGTGGGAACGTTTTGTTTAATAGTTGTAGCCCGATGTTCTTGTTCTCACTTTGGTGAGAAGCGAACATTACTAATCCGTAAGCATAACATGCTTCTTTATGTTGCATGTTAGCCGCTTTTTCTAAATCACGAAGTCCAATATTCGGATATATTGAGTCAAAATAATTTCTTAACCCATTGCGTAAAATAGCATTTGGGTTCCCCGCAATATATGTGTCAAAGTAAACACATCGTAACTTATGGATTTCCCAATGTGATATCCCCCATCTTTCGAAGGAAAGCCTTTTATAAACCAAGGCATTCTTGGAACGTTCTTCAAATGTCTTACAAATGGATCTCGCCTTAAATAGTTGTGCCGAAGAATTCTGACCGACTCTAGACAAGATTTCATCAATCATGTCTCCGGGTAGGTCTCTTAAAATATTGGATTGTCTATCCATTTTGTGTTTTTATACTGTAAAATAGACAAGAGTTAGATTAAAAAAAAAATACTTATTAATACAAGCAATTTTTACATATATCATAAAGCATAAGCACACTATATTACATATATTACACCACACGAATACAACTATCTTATTCCGACTCGCTTGTTTCTTCTTCTTCGGTTTTGGTTCATTTTGCCAAGTTTCTAGGGATATATGATGTTCCCCTAATACGAGCCATCGTTTTCCACATTGGTTTAGAAAAAAATGGTGGTTTAGAGGTTCCCGGGTCATTGTTACAACTTACGGACTTCGGGGGTTGACGATACATATAAAGTTCATCGGGGTTGGAATTAGATTTCTCTATTTTTATGCCCTTTCCCTTATTATTTTCTTTTGCCTTTTTAAATTCAGTTGGGGTAATTTCTATAACATCATCGGAATTCTCGTCGGAATCCGATTCATCGGAGAATTGGTAATCCTCCCAATATTTTGCTTCCTTGGCGGAAACACCATTGACCATAATTAACCTTGGTCGGTTGGTTGAGGATTTTCTTTTACTTAACCGTTTTATTATTTCCCCCACCGGTTCTATTTCTTCATCCGGTTTCGATTCTTCTTCCGGTTCCGATTCTTCTTCCGATTCCGACTCTTCTTCCGGTTCCTCTTCGGGAACTTGTGAATCAGTCCACGAATCATTCCAATTTATATTTGACTCTTCATTATTATTAGGTGAGTCAATGGGACTTCTTCTAGAGGTAGACATCTATCACATAATATCAAACGCGTTAAGAGATTAATATATCACATAATATTCACATGTTAAAAATATATAGTTTCCAACAAAATTTGTTAAGCAATCATTTTTCAAGTAAACACGGTCGAAGTCCAGACTCACTAATGCATCCTAACAAACTCGATAAGACACACTAATGCAAAATTCTGGTTCTCTAAGACCAACGCTCGGATACCAACTGAAATGTCCCGTTCTTATTGATTAAAAACGTTCCATATTAATTGATTTCGTTGCGAGGTTTTGACCTCTATATGAGACGTTTTTCAAAGACTGCATTCATTTTAAAACAAACCATAACCTTTATTTCATCAATAAAGGTTTAAAAAGCTTTACGTAGATTATCAAATAATGATAATCTAAAATATCCTGTTTACACACGACCATTACATAATGGTTTACAATACAAATATGTTACAACAAAATAAGTTTCTTGAATGCAGTTTTTACACAATATCATACAAGCATGGACTCCAAATCTCGTCCTTATTTAAGTATGCGATAGCGAAAGCTCTTAATAATCACCTGAGAATAAACATGCTTAAAACGTCAACAAAAATGTTGGTGAGTTATAGGTTTAACCTATATATATCAAATCATAATAATAGACAACAAGATTTCATATTTCAATACACATCCCATACATAGAGATAAAAATCATTCATATGGTGAACACACCTGGTAACCGACATTAACAAGATGCATATATAAGAATATCCCCATCATTCCAGGACACCCTTCGGATATGATATAAATTTCGAAGTACTAAAGCATCCGGTACTTTGGATGGGGTTTGTTAGGCCCAATAGATCTATCTTTAGGATTCGCGTCAATTAGGGTGTCTGTTCCCTAATTCTTAGATTACCAGACATAATAAAAAGGGGCATATTCGATTTCGATAATTCAACCATAGAATGTAGTTTCACGTACTTGTGTCTATTTTGTAAATCATTTATAAAACCTGCATGTATTCTCATCCCAAAAATATTAGATTTTAAAAGTGGGACTATAACTCACTTTCACAGATTTTTACTTCGTCGGGAAGTAAGACTTGGCCACTGGTTGATTCAAGAACCTATAACAATATATACATATATATCAAAGTATGTTCAAAATATATTTACAACACTTTTAATATATTTTGATGTTTTAAGTTTATTAAGTCAGCTGTCCTCGTTAGTAACCTACAACTAGTTGTCCACAGTTAGATGTACAAAAATAAATCGATAAATATTATCTTGACTCAATCCACGACCCAGTGTATACGTATCTCAGTATTGATCACAACTCAAACTATATATATTTTGGAATCAACCTCAACCCTGTATAGCTAACTCCAACATTCACATATAGAGTGTCTATGGTTGTTCCGAAATATATATAGATGTGTCGACATGATAGGTCGAAACATTGTATACGTGTCTATGGTATCTCAAGATTACATAATATACAACACAAGTTGATTAAGTTATGGTTGGAATAGATTTGTTACCAATTTTCACGTAGCTAAAATGAGAAAAATTATCCAATCTTGTTTTACCCATAACTTCTTCATTTTAAATCCGTTTTGAGTGAATCAAATTGCTATGGTTTCATATTGAACTCTATTTTATGAATCTAAACAGAAAAAGTATAGGTTTATAGTCGGAAAAATAAGTTACAAGTCGTTTTTGTAAAGGTAGTCATTTCAGTCGAAAGAACGACGTCTAGATGACCATTTTAGAAAACATACTTCCACTTTGAGTTTAACCATAATTTTTGGATATAGTTTCATGTTCATAATAAAAATAATTTTCTCAGAATAACAACTTTTAAATCAAAGTTTATCATAGTTTTTAATTAACTAACCCAAAACAGCCCGCGGTGTTACTACGACGGCGTAAATCCGGTTTTACGGTGTTTTTCGTGTCTCCAGGTTTTAAATCATTAAGTTAGCATATAATATAGATATAGAACATGTGTTTAGTTGATTTTAAAAGTCAAGTTAGAAGGATTAACTTTTGTTTGCGAACAAGTGTAGAATTAACTAAACTATGTTCTAGTGATTACAAGTTTAAACCTTCGAATAAGATAGCTTTATATGTATGAATCGAATGATGTTATGAACATCATTACTAACTTAAGTTCCTTGGATAAACCTACTGGAAAAGAGAAAAATGGATCTAGCTTCAACGGATTCTTGGATGGCTCGAAGTTCTTGAAGCAGAATCATGACACGAAAACAAGTTCAAGTAAGATCATCACTTGAAATAAGATTGTTATAGTTATAGAAATTGAACCAAAGTTTGAATATGATTATTACCTTGTATTAGAATGATAACCTACTGTAAGAAATAAAGATTTCTTGAGGTTGGATGATCACCTTACAAGATTGGAAGTGAGCTAGCAAACTTGAAAGTATTCTTGATTTTATGTAACTAGAACTTGTAGAATATATGAAGAACACTTAGAACTTGAAGATAGAACTTGAGAGAGATCAATTAGATGAAGAAAATTGAAGAATGAAAGTATTTGTAGGTGTTTTTGGTCGTTGGTGTATGGATTAGATATAAAGGATATGTAATTTTGTTTTCATGTAAATAAGTCATGAATGATTACTCATATTTTTGTAATTTTATGAGATTTTTCATGCTAGTTGCCAAATGATGGTTCCCACATGTGTTAGGTGACTCACATGGGCTACTAAGAGCTGATCATTGGAGTGTATATACCAATAGTACATACATCTAAAAGCTGTGTATTGTACGAGTACGAATACGGGTGCATACGAGTAGAATTGTTGATGAAACTGAACGAGGATGTAATTGTAAGCATTTTTGTTAAGTAGAAGTATTTTGATAAGTGTATTGAAGTCTTTAAAAAGTGTATATATACAAATTAAAACCCTACATGTATATACATTTTAACTGAGTCGTTAAGTCATCGTTAGTCGTTACATGTAAGTGTTGTTTTGAAACCTTTAGGTTAACGATCTTGTTAAATGTTGTTAACCCAATGTTTATAATATCAAATGAGATTTTAAATTATTATATTATCATGATATTATCATGTATGAATATCTATTAATATGATATATATACATTAAATGTCTTTACAACGATAATCGTTACATATATGTCTCGTTTAAAAATCATTAAGTTAGTAGTCTTGTTTTTACATATGTAGTTCATTGTTAATATACTTAATGATATGTTTACTTATCATAGTATCATGTTAACTATATATATATCCATATATATGTCATCATATAGTTTTTACAAGTTTTAACGTTCGTGAATCACCGGTCAACTTGGGTGGTCAATTGTCTATATGAAACATATTTCAATTAATCAAGTCTTAACAAGTTTGATTGCTTAACATGTTGGAAACATTTAATCATGTAAATATCAATCTCAATTAATATATATAAACATGGAAAATTTCGGGTCACTACAATATTGTCGTTAAATATTATATTTTGGGGATTTATTGCATTTAGATATGCTTAGTTTTATTTGTTGTTATAACCATGATGGCAAAATAATTATAATGTAATGGGTGTTGAAGAGTTTAAAAATTTTGTTGGTGTATAGCAATTTAACATATGAGAGTTGTATCTTAATGTGATATATGACATGAGTATATGGTTTGTAGGTAATATCTGGTTTGTAGGTATTCTATGAACAGTTACGGGTACTTGGTTTGTATCTTAATGTGATATATGACATGGGTATGTTGTTTGTTATTATCAAAATAGTGTTATGAGTGTATAAGATCATCTCGTGTTGTTAAGTAAGATCATCTCGTGTTGCTAAGTAATTAGTAAGAATTGAGTATGACAGTAAACAAAATGGAGTATTAGTGCGTGGAGGTATTTCTTCGTGAAAAAACTTACAAGCATAACCCCCTTTCAAGCTTACGATGTTTGTATGATTCTCATCGATACTGATGTATAACCTATACTCATTAAATTGATCTAATTGAGTATTGATTTATACTACCTTGAAGCTTTTATATTTACCTTTTGTTGATATTCATTATCACCTGGTAGTATATTATGTTACAATCTTATTATTTTGTATGTTTATAGATTGATAAAATGACAAATTAATTGAATATATATACAATGCAATTTGCGGGCACATCATCAAAGGTATTTTGATGAGAAGTCGAATCATGGAACAAGTAAAACATTATGAAACAGGCTAATCAGTTTTAAATTATAAGTTTGCTAAAAAGGGGAAATTCTATTTGATATTCTTCAACCTAAATTTGTACCATTTCAGAAGGATGCTAGCGCAATTGGTGCTAGATGGTGAGGTGATTTTACACGCTTTCTAGCACTCAATTAATTGTTGCACATGAAGGAGTCGCTCCTTTGAGTATTCTGCAACTAGTCATGACGTACTCACTAATTCTCACTTGGAAGAGAGAGTGAAGCACTTGAAACATGCAACAAAAGCTAAAATGAATGAGCTTGAACTACTCCGATAGGACTTAATGAACACAATGGGGATGCTGGCCGATGTCGTCTTTTAGACAGGTTAGTATATGTATATGTATTTATATTGATATAACAACATTTAACTATAGTATTATCATGATTATCATTTAGTTTGTATGGTTATATTCAATAAATAGCATAGTCGTTGAGAAAGACGTATCGTTGGATGGAAAAAGAGCTACTACATCAGCGAGGAATATGGTATTTCCAAGTCATTATGGTGTAGCATATTTTTGAAATATGGTATTTCTAAGTCATTATGGCTCAAGAGCTACTACATCGACGAGGAATATGTTAATTTTATGTACATGTTGGGTTGACTTGAAACACGTTTATCAAAATTCTATGAAATAAAAGTTAATATTATTGGTCTTCTTCGAGGTAATACAATAACACATATTTGTATTTTAATGACCCGTCCTAATCCATCTGGACGAATACATTACATTTGGTTACATCGCGAGGTACTTGACCTCTATATGATACATTTTACAAACATTGCATTCGTTTTTAAAAGACAAACTTTTTTTACATCGAAAGTTGACGGCATGCATACCATTTCATAAATATAACCAACTATAATTGACTTAACAATAATCTTGATGAACTCAACGACTCGTATGCAACGTCTTTTGAAATATGTCATGAATGACTCCAAGTAATATCTCTAAAATGAGAAGCGGAAGATTTCTTTCATACCTGAGAATAAACATACTTTCAAGTGTCAACCAAAAGGTTGGTGAGTTCATAGGTTTATCATAAGTAATAAAATTCATCATTTTGATAGACCACATGATTTAAATACAGTACACCTATCTCGTGTACAAAACCATTTTTCAATAATTCTTTGTAACCGTACACATATCTCGTGTACAAAATATCATACACATAACCTGTTTATAAAATCATTCTCTCGATACATAACATTCACTTTGCTTTCATAGCTTGGCTTGGTAATCGACCTTAACATATAATGCGCATCAATAATATCCCCAAAATAGAACATCTCGTCTGTATAATATATAAACTTCGAAGTACTAAACACCACGTCCACTAGCTCTTCTGTCTAGTGAACATTCTGGGTGGGGGTGTTAAATCCGGTAGTTACCTTTAGAATTTTCGTGAATTAGGGCCATACCCGATTATAATTCTTAGGTTACCAAGCAATAATAATCAGGGAAAATATTCACAACAATTAGTGGCAATTATAACGTCCAACTAATTCAATAATAATCCACAGAACTTCTGTCTGCATAATAATTCATTCGAGGAATGTTTTGCTTGTATCTATCTCATCAAACATTTATAAAAGCATTTCATGTATTAGCAGTTCAAAATATATTTCAAAAGCATTTAATAAAGCAGTTGTAAAAACATCGCATGTATTCTCAGTCCCAAAAATGTAAAGAGTAAAAGGGAGCAAATGAACTCACAATATTGTATTTTGTAGTAAAAATACATATGACGATATTCAACAAGTGTAATGTTGGCCTTGGATTCACGAACCTATATCATTGGTATGTATATATATTAAAACGTATAATCGTGGTCGAACAATTTATTATATCTTAATTTATATATTATATATTTAATTTGTGTTTATATTCAAAATGGTTATTATTTATATAGTTATATTAATATATCCATACTTGTTTAATGTTATATTTAAAAGTCGATAGTTTGTTATTTGTAAGTATTTATATAAATAATATTAGTAAGTTTGATATATATATATATATATATATATATATATATATATATATATATATATATATATATAGTTATGTGAAAATTTAATATAATTATAGTATACATAATAAGTATATTTTATGTACAAAATATTTATTTGCTTAAAAAAAATAGTTTTTGAGATTAATAAAGATAATATTAATAATCATATTATTTAATAATAATACCTATTTTGATAATAATATTAATAATAACAATAATAATAATAATTATTATAATTGTAACTAGAGTTATGATAACGATAATAATAGTTGGTAACTACTACTTACATTAGCGGTAATAACAATAATAACTAATATTCATAATACTTATTAATAATACTAATACTAATAAAATTTTATTACTTAATGATAATAATAATAATAGTAAAAATGATAAGTGTAATAATAATAATAATAATAATAATAATAATAATAATAATAATAATAATAATAATAATAATAATAATAATAATAATAATAATCATAATAATAATAATAATCATATTTGATAATAATTATAACAATACTTATATTAATCTTAGTAGTAGTAATAATAATAATAATAATAATAATAATAATAATAATAATAATAATAATAATAATAATAATAATAATAATAATAATAATAATAATAATAAGTATAACATAACTACCTCAAAGAATAGTCAAAAATATCGCCACCGCCGGGGCTCGAACCCGAGACCTCTCGCTTAACCGAAAGCTCCCTTAACCGTCGCTCCATTTGTTTCTTTTCTATATAATCTAAACTTAAATTTATAAAACCCGTCTGTATTTTCTGTTTCATCTTCTTAATTTCATCACCATTAATCTATTAATTACACTAATCGGCCTAATAGACAGCTTTCGGCCCAAATGCATACATAGCAGCCCAATATCATTTAGATTAGGTTAATTATAATTTGGCCCGTTAGAAGTAGTTTATGATCAACAGAAACAAAAAAATAAGCAGCCGTTTTATTCATCCTTCATCATTAAATCGTGACACTATCATCATCTTATATTTCGTCTACCATTCATCATCGTATGATTATTACTTCGATTCGTATCATCATCAATTTCATTCACTTCCTAGCATTATTTTGAACCATCTGTGCTGTATCGATTAAGAAGTATAAGTACAACCCATATACTAATATTTCAATTCCCAAAAGTTCAACTACATGTTGCAGCCCAACACTCAACTTATTTGATACAATACAATATAGCAGGTTTCGTTGTATAAGGGATTTGGTTAAAATAGATTATAGCAAATAGAACTGCAGCAACAAGGTAGTTAATATGATGGGTTTTAGTTTACCTTCATCATCGTTATTATGTATTATTATATCATTCTTCTTCCTCATCACTTCGTATCATCATAACCATCCAAATCTTGAATCCTAATTATCATCCTAAACCTTCGGTATTATCATAACTATCCTGAATTGTCATTAGTTCTATCCTCTGCTATATGATCATTATATTATCATCTTTATCATTAACATCACGACCCATTACATAAAGTAAGCCCAACAGAGTGGTGGTCCATGAAACAACTTAAAAGAATTCGGTTTAAACCTAACCTGGACGAATTTAAGAAAAAAAAATGTGGGGTAGCAGCATTATTCCTACTTCCCGTCATCATCACACTTTACACCTTGTGCACTACTTTTCATCATACATGTTCCATCCTACATCATCATCTAGTCATCATCCAATACATTTAGCATCAATCATTATCGTCCATTATCCCCTATATTAGATAGATTACTGGCCAACTTGATAGTACTTTATATATATCATTACTTTACAGCTGCTCACCATATCCTCATCTCTATTCATTTATATATTTCAACTGAAACAGAAAAATTGTAGCTGCAGTTGCAGCGTAGATGCTTGATTAAAATAGAATCAAGTCGAAATAACAGAAGGTGTTTGTTTAGTATGTGACGGCTAAGAGAAAGAAAAAGAAAAAAAAGAGACACGTCATAGGTACACTTTATCAACCTACATCTATTGTTTAAAATAAACACACAAAAGTTGCAGTTTGCAAGTAGGTTTAATCGATCAAGATGTTTAACTTTATTGCTGAAATGTCCCGTTCTTATTGATTAAAAACGTTCCATATTAATTGATTTCGTTGCGAGGTTTTGACCTCTATATGAGACGTTTTTCAAAGACTGCATTCATTTTAAAACAAACCATAACCTTTATTTCATAAATAAAGGTTTAAAAAGCTTTACGTAGATTATCAAATAATGATAATCTAAAATATCATGTTTACACACGACCATTACATAATGGTTTACAATACAAATATGTTACAACAAAATAAGTTTCTTGAATGCAGTTTTTACACAATATCATACAAGCATGGACTCCAAATCTCGTCCTTATTTAAATATGCGACAGCGGAAGCTCTTAATAATCACCTGAGAATAAACATGCTTAAAACGTCAACAAAAATGTTGGTTAGTTATAGGTTTAACCTATGTATATCAAATCATAATAATAAACCACAAGATTTCATATTTCAATGCACATCCCATACATAGAGATAAAAATCATTCATATGGTGAACACCTGGTAACCGACATTAACAAGATGCATATATAAGAATATCCCCATCATTCCGGGACACCCTTCGGATATGATATAAATTTCGAAGTACTAAAGCATCCGGTACTTTAGATGGGGTTTGTTAGGCCCAATAGATCTATCTTTAGGATTCGCGTCAATTAGGGTGTCTGTTCCCTAATTCTTAGATTACCAGACTTAATAAAAAGGGGCATATTCGATTTCGATAATTCAACCATAGAATGTAGTTTCATTTACTTGTGTTTATTTTGTAAATCATTTATAAAACCTGCATGTATTCTCATCCCAAAAATATTAGATTTTAAAAGTGGGACTATAACTCACTTTCACAGATTTTTACTTCGTCGGGATGTAAGACTTGGCCACTGGTTGATTCATGAACCTATAACAATATATACATATATATCAAAGTATGTTCAAAATATATTTACAACACTTTTAATATATTTTGATATTTTAAATTTATTAAGTCAGCTGTCCTCGTTAGTAACCTACAACTAGTTGTCCATAGTTAGATGTACAGAAATAAATCGATAAATATTATCTTGAATCAATCCACGACCCAGTGTATACGTATCTCAGTATTGATCACAACTCAAACTATATATATTTTGGAATCAACCTCAACCCTGTATAGCTAACTCCAACATTCACATATAGAGTGTCTATGGTTGTTCTGAAATATATATAGATGTGTCGACATGATAGGTCGAAACATTGTATACGTGTCTATGGTATCTCAAGATTACATAATATACAATACAAGTTGATTAAGTTATGGTTGGAATAGATTTGTTACCAATTTTCACGTAGCTAAAATGAGAAAAATTATCTAATCTTGTTTTACCCATAACTTCTTCATTTTAAATCCGTTTTTTGAGTGAATCAAATTGGTATGGTTTCATATTGAACTCTATTTTATGAATCTAAATAGAAAAAGTATAGGTTTATAGTCGGAAAAATAAGTTTCAAGTCGTTTTTTAAAGGTAGTCATTTCAGTCGAAAGAACGACGTCTAGATGACCATTTTAGAAAACATACTTCCACTTTGAGTTTAACCATAATTTTTGGATATAGTTTCATGTTCATAATAAAAATCATTTTCTCAGAATAACAACTTTTAAATCAAATTTTATCATAGTTTTTAATTAACTAACCCAAAACAGCCCGCGGTGTTACTACGACGGCGTAAATCCGGTTTTACGGTGTTTTTCGTGCTTCCAGGTTCTAAATCATTAAGTTAGCATATCATATAGATATAGAACATGTGTTTAGTTGATTTTAAAAGTCAAGTTAGAAGGATTAACTTTTATTTGCTAACAAGTTTAGAATTAACTAAACTATGTTCTAGTGATTACAAGTTTAAACCTTCGAATAAGATAGCTTTATATGTATGAATCAAATGATGTTATGAACATCATTACTACCTTAAGTTCCTTGGATTAACCTACTGGAAAATAGAAAAATAGATCTAGCTTCAACGGATCCTTGGATGGCTCGAAGTTCTTGAAGCAGAATCATGACACGAAAACAAGTTCAAGTAAGATCATCACTTGAAATAAGATTGTTATAGTTATAGAAATTGAACCAAAGTTTGAATATGATTATTACCTTGTATTAGAATGATAACCTACTGTAAGAAACAAAGATTTCTTGAGGTTGGATGATTACTTGGAATGGATTTAGAAAACTTGAAAGTAAACTTGCAATCTTGGAAGTATTCTTGATTTTATGAAACTAGAACTTTTGGAATTTATGAAGAACACTTAGAACTTGAAGATAGAACTTGAGAGAGATCAATTAGATGAAGAAAATTGAAGAATGAAAGTGTTTGTAGGTGTTTTTGGTCGTTGGTGTATGGATTAGATATAAAGGATATGTAATTTTGTTTTCATGTAAATAAGTCATGAATGATTACTCATATTTTTGTAATTTTATGAGATATTTCATGCTAGTTGTCAAATGATGGTTCCCACATGTGTTAGGTGACTTACATGGGCTGCTAATAGCTTATCATTGGAGTGTATATACCAATAGTACATACATCTAAAAGCTATGTATTGTACGAGTACGAATACGGGTGCATACGAGTAGAATTGTTGATGAAACTGAACGAGGATGTAATTGTAAGAATTTTTGTTAAGTAGAAGTATTTTGATAAGTGTCTTGAAGTCTTTCAAAAGTGTATGAATACATATTAAAACACTACATGTATATACATTTTAACTGAGTCGTTAAGTCATCGTTAGTCGTTACATGTAAATGTTGTTTTGAAACCTTTAGGTTAACGATCTTGTTGAATGTTGTTAACCCATTGTTTATTATAACAAATGAGATGTTAAATTGTTATATTATCATGATATTATGATATATAATATATCTTAGTATGATATATATACAGTTAAATGTCGTTACAACGATAATCGTTACATATATGTCTCGTTTCGAAATCATTAAGTTAGTAGTCTTATTTTTACATATGTATTTCATTGTTAATACACTTAATAATATATTTACTTATCATTTAACATAATTAACCAAGTGTATCAATATCTTAATATGATTCATATGTACCTAGTAAGACGTTGTTATAACGATAATCGTTATATATATCGTTTTCGAGTTTCTTAAATTAATAGTCTCATTTTTATGTATATAACTCATTGTTAAAATACCTAATGAGATACATAGTTATAATCAAATCATGTTAACTATATATATAACCATATATATGCCATCGTATAGTTTTTACAAATTTTAACGTTCGTGAATCACCGGTCAACTTGGGTGGTCAATTGTCTATATGAAACCTATTTCAATTAATCAAGTCTTAACAAGTTTGATTGCTTAACATGTTGGAAACACTTAATCATGTAAATAACAATTTCATTTAATATATATATAAACATGGAAAAGTTCGGGTCACTACAGTACCTACCAGTTAAATAAATTTCATCCCGAAATTTTAAGCAGTTGGAGGTGTTGACGTATCTTCTGGAAATAAATGCGGGTATTTCTTCTTCATCTGATCTTCACACTCCCAGGTGAACTCGGGTCCTCTACGAGCATTCCATCGAACCTTAACAATTGGTATCTTGTTTTGCTTAAGTCTTTTAACCTCACGATCCATTATTTCGACGGGTTCTTCGATGAATTGGAGTTTTTCGTTGATTTGGATTTCATCTAACGGAATAGTGAGATCTTCTTTAGCAAAACATTTCTTCAAATTTGAGACGTGGAAAGTGTTATGTACAGCCGCGAGTTGTTGAGGTAACTCAAGTCGGTAAGCTACTGGTCCGACACGATCAATAATCTTGAATGGTCCAATATACCTTGGATTTAATTTCCCTCGTTTACCAAATCGAACAACGCCTTTCCAAGGTGCAACTTTAAGCATGGCCATCTCTCCAATTTCAAATTCTATATCTTTTCTTTTAATGTCAGCGTAGCTCTTTTGTCGACTTTGGGCGGTTTTCAACCGTTGTTGAATTTGGATGATCTTCTCGGTAGTTTCTTGTATAATCTCCGGACCCGTAATCTGTCTATCCCCCACTTCACTCCAACAAATTGGAGACCTGCACTTTCTACCATAAAGTGCTTCAAACGGCGCCATCTTAATGCTTGAATGGTAGCTGTTGTTGTAGGAAAATTCTGCTAACGGTAGATGTCGATCCCAACTGTTTCCGAAATCAATAACACATGCTCGTAGCATGTCTTCAAGCGTTTGTATCGTCCTTTCGCTCTGCCCATCAGTTTGTGGATGATAGGTAGTACTCATGTCTAGACGAGTTCCTAATGCTTGCTGTAATGTTTGCCAGAATCTTGAAATAAATCTGCCATCCCTATCAGAGATAATAGAGATTGGTATTCCATGTCTGGAGATGACTTCCTTCAAATACAGTCGTGCTAACTTCTCCATCTTGTCATCTTCTCTTATTGGCAGGAAGTGTGCTGATTTGGTGAGACGATCAACTATTACCCAAATAGTATCAAAACCACTTACAGTCCTTGGTAATTTAGTGATGAAAACCATGGTAATGTTTTCCCATTTACATTCCGGGATTTCGGGTTGTTGAAGTAGACCTGATGGTTTCTGATGCTCAGCTTTGACCTTAGAACACGTCAAACATTCTCCTACGTATTTAGCAACATCGGCTTTCATACCCGGCCACCAAAAATGTTTCTTGAGATCCTTGTACATCTTCTCCGTTCCAGGATGTATTGAGTATCTTGTTTTATGAGCTTCTCTAAGTACCATTTCTCTCATATCTCCAAATTTTGGTACCCAAATCCTTTCAGCCCTATACCAGGTTCCGTCTTCCCGAATATTAAGATGCTTCTCCGATCCTTTGGGTATTTCATCCCTTAAATTTCCCTCTTTTAAAACTCCTTGTTGCGCCTCCTTTATTTGAGTAGTAAGGTTATTATGAATCATTATATTCATAGATTTTACTCGAATGGGTTCTCTATCCTTCCTGCTCAAGGCATCGGCTACCACATTTGCCTTCCCCGGGTGGTAACGAATCTCAAAGTCGTAATCATTCAATAATTCAATCCACCTACGCTGCCTCATATTCAGTTGTTTCTGATTAAATATGTGTTGAAGACTTTTGTGGTCGGTATATATAATACTTTTGACCCCATATAAGTAGTGCCTCCAAGTCTTTAATGCAAAAACAACCGCGCCTAATTCCAAATCATGCGTCGTATAATTTTGTTCATGAATCTTCAATTGTCTAGACGCATAAGCAATCACCTTCGTTCGTTGCATTAATACACAACCGAGACCTTGCTTTGATGCATCACAATAAATCACAAAATCATCATTCCCTTCAGGCAATGACAATATAGGTGCCGTAGTTAGCTTTTTCTTCAATAACTGAAACGCTTTCTCTTGTTCATCATTCCATTCAAATTTCTTCCCTTTATGCGTTAATGCAGTCAAGGGTTTTGCTATTCTGGAAAAGTCTTGGATGAACCTTCTGTAGTAACCAGCTAGTCCTAAAAACTGGCGTATGTGTTTCGGAGTTTTCGGGGTTTCCTACTTTTCAGCAGTTTCTATCTTTGCCGGATCCACCTTAATACCTTCTTTGTTCACTATGTGACCGAGGAATTGAACTTCTTCCAACCAAAATGCACACTTTGAAAACTTAGCGTACAATTCTTCCTTCCTCAATACTTCTAACACCTTTCTCAAATGTTCACCGTGTTCTTGGTCATTCTTTGAGTAAATAAGTATGTCATCAATGAAAACAATGACAAACTTGTCAAGGTATGGTCCACACACTCGGTTCATAAGGTCCATGAACACAGCTGGTGCATTAGTTAAACCAAACGGCATGACCATAAACTCGTAATGACCGTAACGTGTTCTGAAAGCAGTCTTTGGAATATCATCTTCTTTCACCCGCATTTGATGATACCCGGAACGTAAGTCAATCTTTGAATAAACAGACGAGCCTTGTAGTTGATCAAATAAGTCGTCGATTCTCGGTAGTGGGTATCGGTTCTTGATGGTAAGTTTGTTCAACTCTCGGTAGTCGATACATAACCTGAATGTACCATCTTTCTTCTTGACAAACAAAACAGGAGCTCCCCACGGTGATGTGCTTGGTCGAATGAAACCACGCTCTAAAAGTTCTTGTAATTGACTTCGCAGTTCTTTCATCTCGCTGGGTGCGAGTCTGTAAGGAGCACGAGCTATTGGTGCAGCTCCTGGTACAAGATCTATTTGAAATTCAACGGATCGATGTGGGGGTAATCCCGGTAATTCTTTCGGAAATACATCAGGAAATTCTTTTGCAATGGAAACATCATTGATGCTCTTTTCTTCAGTTTGTACTTTCTCGACGTGTGCTAGAACAGCATAGCAACCTTTTCTTATTAGTTTTTGTGCCTTCAAGTTACTAATAAGATGTAGCTTGGTGTTGCCCTTTTCTCCGTACACCATTAAGAGTTTTCCTTTTTCTCGTATAATGCGAATTGCATTTTTGTAACAAACGATCTCTGCTTTCACTTCTTTCAACCAGTCTATACCGATTATCACATCAAAACTCCCTAACTCTACTGGTATCAAATCAATCTTAAATGTTTCGCTAACCAGTTTAATTTCTCGATTCCGACATATATTATCTGCTGAAATTAATTTACCATTTGCTAATTTGAGTAAAAATTTACTATCCAAAGGCATCAATGGACAACTTAATTTAGCACAAAAATCTCTACTCATATAGCTTCTATCCGCACCCGAATCAAATAAAACGTAAGCAGATTTATTGTCAATAAGAAACGTACCAGTAACAAGCTCCGGGTCTTCCTGTGCCTCTGCCGCATTAATATTGAAAACTCTTCCGCGGCCTTGTCCATTCGTGTTCTCCTGGTTCGGGAAATTTCTAATAATGTGGCCCGGTTTTCCACATTTATAACAAACTACATTGGCATAACTTGCTCCGACACTACTTGCTCCGCCATTACTCGTTCCGACACCATTTGTTCCTTTCGTTCTATTAACCCCTGGTCCGTAGACCTCACACTTCGCCGCGCTATGACCATTTCTTTTACACTTGTTTCAAAATTTGGTGCAGAACCCCGAGTGATACTTTTCACACCTTTGGCATAGCTGCTTCTGATTGTTGTTGTTGTTGTTGTTGTTGCGGTTATTATTGTTGTTGCGATGATTGTTGTAGTTGCTGTTGTTGTTGTTGTTGTTGTTGTTGTTGTTGGGCCGTTTGTTGTAGTTGCGATTGATGTTGCGATTGTTAGGATAATTGTTGTAATTGCTGTTGTTGTTGTATTGGTGATTCTTATCACCGTTTTCCTCCTACTTTCTTTTGACTTGCTTCACATTGGCCTCTTCAGTAGTCTGTTCTTTAATTCTTTCTTCAATCTGGTTCACTACTTTGTGAGCCATTCTACATGCCTGTTGTATGGAGGCGGGCTCGTGTGAACTTATATCTTCTTGGATTCTTTCCGGTAATCCTTTCACAAACGCGTCAATCTCCTCTTCCTCATCTTCGAATGCTCCCGGACACAATAGGCACAATTCTGTGAATCGTCTTTCGCACGTGGTAATATCAAATCCTTGGGTTCGTAACCCTCTAAGTTCTGTCTTGAGCTTATTGACCTCGGTTCTGGGACGGTACTTCTCGTCCATCAAGTGCTTGAATGCTGACCACGGTAGTGCGTAAGCATCATCTTGTCCCACTTGCTCTAGATAGGTATTCCACCATGTTAATGCAGAACCTGTGAAGGTATGCGTAGTGTACTTCACTTTGTCCTCTTCAGTACATTTACTTATGGCAAACACCGATTCGACCTTCTCGGTCCACCGTTTCAATCCGATCGGTCCTTCGGTTCCATCAAATTCCAAAGGTTTGCAGGCAGTGAATTCTTTGTAGGTGCATCCTACACGATTTCCTGTACTGCTAGATCCAAGGTTATTGTTGGTATGTAGCGCAGCCTGTACTGCGGCTATGTTTGAAGCTAGAAAAGTACGGAATTCCTCTTCATTCATATTCACGGTGTGTCGAGTATTCGGTGCCATTTCCTTCAAAATAGTCAAATGGAACAAGTTAATCATACAGAATATTAAGAGTAGTTAATAGTATTTCGTAGCATAATATGAACTCATTTATAAAAGCTTTTTCTTCATATTAGCGTTTTATAAGTTTAAATTCGGGTAGTACCTACCCGTTAAGTTCATACTTAGTAGCTAATATACAATTCAACTACTACAATTCTATATGAAAAACTGATTATAATAATATTTCGCGTTCAAACTTTTACACAATATTTTACAAACTTACAATACCGCTTATTTTACATATAGCATGAAATATAGCACACAATAAATTTGATACAAGATGGTTGTGAAGATAATTCTAGCTAGTACACAAGTCGTTCAGCAAAGGCAATAAAGACACGTAATTCATACGTCCAGAAACAAGTCATGCATTCTGGTTTTACTAGGATTACTTCCCATCCTTGGTCTTGTGGAACATAACCGTTATGGCCGTTGATAAGACATCGTGTTGTAACGTCGTCAAAGGGACGAGGGTTACGTAATGTCCAACAGTCCCGTAACAATCTAAAAACCTCATTTCTTACCCCAATTACCGACTCCGTTACTTGTGGGAACGTTTTGTTTAATAGTTATAGCCCGATGTTCTTGTTCTCACTTTGGTGAGAAGCGAACATTACTAACCCGTAAGCATAGCATGCTTCTTTATGTTGCATGTTAGCCGCTTTTTCTAAATCATGAAGTCCTATATTCGGATACATTGAGTCAAAATAATTTCTTAACCCATTGCGTAAAATAGCATTTGGGTTCCCCGCAATAAATGCGTCAAAGTAAACACATCGTAACTTATGGATTTTCCAATGTGATATCCCCCATCTTTCGAATGAAAGCCTTTTATAAACCAAGGCATTCTTGGAACGTTCTTCGAATGTCTTACAAACTGATCTCACCTTAAATAGTTGTGCTAAAGAATTCTGACCGACTCTAGACAAGATTTCATTAATCATGTCTCCGGGTAGGTCTTTTAAAATATTGAGTTGTCTATCCATTTTGTGTTTTTAAACTGTAAAATAGACAAGAGTTAGATTCATAAAAAAAATTACTTATTAATACAAGCAATTTTTACATATATCATAAAGCATAAGCACACTATATTACATATATTACACCACACGAATACAACTATCTTATTCCGACTCGCTCGTTTCTTCTTCTTCGGTTTTGGTTCGTTTTGCCAAGTTTCTAGGGATATATGATGTTCCCCTAATACGAGCCGTCGTTTTCCACATTGGTTTAGAAAAACCTGGTGGTTTAGAGGTTCCCGGGTCATTGTTACAACTTAAGGACTTCGGGGGTTGATGATACATATAAAGTTCATCGGGGTTGGAATTAGATTTCTCTATTTTTATGCCATTTCCCTTATTATTTCTTTTGCCTTTTTAAATTCAGTTGGGGTAATTTCTATAACATCATCGGAATTCTCATCAGAATCCGATTCATCGGAGAATTGGTAATCCTCCCAATATTTTGCTTCCTTGGCGGAAACACCATTGACCATAATTAACCTTGGTCGGTTGGTTGAGGATTTTCTTTTACTTAACTGTTTTATTATTTCCCCCACCGGTTCTATTTCTTCATCCGGTTCCGATTCTTCTTCCGGTTCCGACTCTTCTTCCGGTTCCGCTTCGAGAACTTGTGAATCAGTCCACGAATCATTCCAATTTACATTTGACTCTTCATTATTATTAGGTGAGTCAATGGGACTTGTTCTAGAGGTAGACATCTATCACATAATATCAAACGCGTTAAGAGATTAATATATCACATAATATTCACATGTTAAAAATATATAGTTTCCAACAAAATTTGTTAAGCAATCATTTTTCAAGTAAACACAGTCGAAGTCCAGACTCACTAATGCATCATAACAAACTCGATAAGACACACTAATGCAAAATTTTCTGGTTCTCTAAGACCAACGCTCGGATACCAACTGAAATGTCCCGTTCTTATTGATTATAAACGTTCCATATTAATTGATTTCGTTGCGAGGTTTTGACCTCTATATGAGACGTTTTTCAAAGACTGCATTCATTTTAAAACAAACCATAACCTTTATTTCATCAATAAAGGTTTAAAAAGCTTTACGTAGATTATCAAATAATGATAATCTAAAATATCCTGTTTACACACGACCATTACATAATGGTTTACAATACAAATATGTTACAACAAAATAAGTTTCTTGAATGCAGTTTTTACACAATATCATACAAGCATGGACTCCAAATCTCGTCCTTATTTAAGTATGTGACAGCGGAAGCTCTTAATAATCACCTGAGAATAAATATGCTTAAAACATCAACAAAAATGTTGGTGAGTTATAGGTTTAACCTATATATATCAAATCATAATAATAGACCACAAGATTTTATATTTCAATACACATCCCATACATAGAGATAAAAATCATTCATATGGTGAACACCTGGTAACCGACATTAACAAGATGCATATATAAGAATATCCCCATCATTCCGGGACACCCTTCGGATATGATATAAATTTAGAAGTACTAAAGCATCCGGTACTTTGGATGGGGTTTGTTAGGCCCAATAGATTTATCTTTAGGATTCACGTCAATTAGGGTGTCTGTTCTCTAATTCTTAGATTACCAGACTTAATAAAAAGGGGCATATTCAATTTCGATAATTAAACCATAGAATGTAGTTTCACGTACTTGTGTCTATTTTGTAAATCATTTATAAAACCTGCATGTATTCTCATCCCAAAAATATTAGATTTTAAAAGTGGGACTATAACTCACTTTCACAGATTTTTACTTCGTCGGGAAGTAAGACTTGGCCACTGGTTGATTCACGAACCTATAACAATATATACATATATATCAAAGTATGTTCAAAATATATTTACAACACTTTTAATATATTTTGATGTTTTAAGTTTATTAAGTCAGCTGTCCTCGTTAGTAACCTACAACTAGTTGTCCACAGTTAGATGTACAGAAATAAATCGATAAATATTATCTTGAATCAATCCACGACCCAGTGTATACGTATCTCAGTATTGATCACAACTCAAACTATATATATTTTGGAATCAACCTCAACCCTGTATAGCTAACTCCAACATTCACATATAGAGTGTCTATGGTTGTTCCGAAATATATATAGATGTGTCGACATGATAGGTCGAAACATTGTATACGTGTCTATGGTATCTCAAGATTACATAATATACAATACAAGTTGATTAAGTTATGGTTGGAATAGATTTGTTACCAATTTTCACGTAGCTAAAATGAGAAAAATTATCCAATCTTGTTTTACCCATAACTTATTCATTTTAAATCCGTTTTGAGTGAATCAAATTGCTATGGTTTAATATTGAACTCTATTTTATGAATCTAAACAGAAAAAGTATAGGTTTATAGTCAGAAAAATAAGTTACAAGTTGTTTTTTAAAGGTAGTCATTTCAGTCGAAAGAACGACGTCTAGATGACCATTTTAGAAAACATACTTCCACTTTGAGTTTAACCATAATTTTTGGATATAGTTTCATTTTCATAATAAAAATCATTTTCTCAGAATAACAACTTTTAAATCAAAGTTTATCATAGTTTTTAATTAACTAACCCAAAACAGCCCGCGGTGTTACTACGACGGCGTAAATCCGGTTTTACGGTGTTTTTCGTGTTTCCAGGTTCTAAATCATTAAGTTAGCATATCATATAGATATAGAACATGTGTTTAGTTGATTTTAAAAGTCAAGTTAGAAGGATTAACTTTTATTTGCGAACAAGTTTAGAATTAACTAAACTATGTTCTAGTGATTACAAGTTTAAACCTTCGAATAAGATAGCTTTATATGTATGAATCGAATGATGTTATGAACATCATTACTACCTTAAGTTCCTTGGATAAACCTACTGGAAAAGAGAAAAATGGATCTAGCTTCAACGGATCCTTGGATGGCTCGAAGTTCTTGAAGCAGAATCATGACACGAAAACAAGTTCAAGTAAGATCATCACTTGAAATAAGATTGTTATAGTTATAGAAATTGAACCAAAGTTTGAATATGATTATTACCTTGTATTAGAATGATAACCTACTATAAGAAACAAAGATTTCTTGAGGTTGGATGATTACTTGGAATGGATTTAGAAAACTTGGAAGTAAACTTGCAATCTTGGAAGTATTCTTGATTTTATGAAACTAGAACTTTTGGAATTTATGAAGAACACTTAGAACTTGAAGATAGAACTTGAGAGAGATCAATTAGATGAAGAAAATTGAAGAATGAAAGTGTTTGTAGGTGTTTTTGGTCGTTGGTGTATGGATTAGATATAAAGGATATGTAAGTTTGTTTTCATGTAAATAAGTCATGAATGATTACTCATATTTTTGTAATTTTATGAGATATTTCATGCTAGTTGCCAAATGATGGTTCCCACATGTGTTAGGTGACTCACATGGGCTGCTAAGAGCTGATCATTGGAGTGTATATACCAATAGTACATACATCTAAAAGCTGTGTATTGTACGAGTACGAATACGGGTGCATACGAGTAGAATTGTTGATGAAACTGAACGAGGATGTAATTGTAAGCATTTTTGTTAAGTAGAAGTATTTTGATAAGTGTCTTGAAGTCTTTCAAAAGTCTATGAATACATATTAAAACACTACATGTATATACATTTTAACTGAGTCGTTAAGTCATTGTTAGTCGTTACATGTAAATGTTGTTTTGAAACCTTTAGGTTAACGATCTTGTTGAATGTTGTTAACCCATTGTTTATTATAACAAATGAGATGTTAAATTGTTATATTATCATGATATTATGATATATAATATATCTTAGTATGATATATATACAGTTAAATGTCGTTACAACGATAATCGTTACATATATGTCTTGTTTCGAAATCATTAAGTTAGTAGTCTTATTTTTACATATATATTTCATTGTTAATACACTTAATAATATATTTACTTATCATTTAACATAATTAACCAAGTGTATCACTATCTTAATATGATTCATATGTACCTAGTAAGACGTTGTTATAACGATAATCGTTATATATATCGTTTTCGAGTTTCTTAAATTAATAGTCTCATTTTTATGTATATAACTCATTGTTAAAATAACTAATGAGATACATAGTTATAATCAAATCATGTTAACTATATATATAACCATATATATGTCATCGTATAGTTTTTACAAGTTTTAACGTTCGTGAATCACCGGTCAACTTGGGTGGTCAATTGTCTATATGAAACCTATTTCAATTAATCAAGTCTTAACAAGTTTGATTGCTTAACATGTTGGAAACACTTAATCATGTAAATAACAATTTCATTTAATATATATATAAACATGGAAAAGTTCGGGTCACTACAATTGCAGGCTGAATCAGAAATAAGGAAGCATTGCAGTAGCAACAAAAGCAAATCTTAGGTGTTTATGGCTCGATGGTGGGGATGGTTTGAGGTGGCAAGGTGGTTTATGATCCACAAGGAAGAAGAAACAAGATGATCGATTTTATGAAGAAAAGAAGAAAGGAAGTATTAAGAAAGGTATGAACAATAATGAGGTTTGTGGGTTTGTGTTGTGGTGTTCCTCGGATAACAATTTGAAATCACCAGATAAGTTGCAGAAGATTTGGTGTTGTTTTGGTTGCCAAGAACAAGAGACAGAGAGAGAAGAATGTTTCTATAACCTTTCTCATTCACTCCAGTAATACTAATTAGATGTAATGTAATTTAATAAGATGGTGAATGATTCGTTTGCCTTTGTTTTCTAGTTAAGATTTGGTCGACAGGATTTTTTCAATCGTACAGATATTAAGAAAAAATAGAACGACTTTAAACCTAATCGTACTATTTGATTTTGATATGCAATCAACTTTGGACAGAAACAAAATTTAGATAAAGCGTGATAGTGAAGTGAAACTGAATCCATAATACATGTGATATATATCAGTATTTATATTCCATATATAATTAGTATTAATAAGTATATTAATTTATAATGATAATCAGAATAATAGCTAAATTCATAATTTTTCTACTAATTATGATAATAATAACATTAGTGATATAACAAATTGAATGTATAAATTTTCATATATCTATAAATTATATAATGAAACTATTAATATTAATATTAATAATAATAATAATTTAGTAATAATAAGGTTAGTATAATAACTACATTTTTAACTTGTAAATACATACATTAACATTATATATTATTAATTACGTAATATTTAATAATCATTTAATATATTATATAATAGCTTTTATTGATTCTTTATTATTTATAAATTTTATATATATACAGTATACATATAATAATAATTACCTATAGAAATCATATATTTAAATATAAGTTCATTTTAAGTACAACTTAATTATTTTATGTCCTATTTTACCTATTTAATTTTAATGTTTAAATTATATATTTTAAAATTTTAAATTATTATATATATACTTACATTTATATATACATACATATTTAGTTACAAACAATTGTTCGTGAATCGTTGGGAATAGTCGTAGGTCAAATGATTTAATTCAAAAATGTTGAGACTCAGTTTAACAGACTTTGCTTATCGTGTCGAAGTCATATAAAGATTAAGTTTAAATTTGGTCGGATTTTCCCAGGTCGTTACAGTACCTACCCGTTAAAGAAATTTCGTCCCGAAATTTAATCGAGGTCATCATGGCTAATGATAAAAATGTTTTCATGACGAATATGAGTCGATAAATAGAATTTTATCATCATTAAGTAATGTGGATAAAGTAATTCGATTACTCGGAGAGTATGGATGAAGCTACCACAAAAGAGTGAAATGAGACAATAAAGGTTCGTCTTAACTTTTGACATAGTCACGATTGAATTCCGAAATTCAAGAGATTCCAAAAGAAAATCTTTATAATAAGATTTAATTTCTCGGTAATTAAGAAAATTAGAATCTTCTTTGGTTACATGCGATAATCTGTCTCGATTGCTTTGTCTGATATTTCACTATAAATCCATCCTTTTCATTTCCTTTATATTTTGGAGTTCCATACTTTTGTTTTCTCTTTCCGACTTTAAGTCAAGCGAATAATGGTTTAGAATTCGTAGGTATGAAATTTTGAATGAACATGACTAATGTTCTAAGAAAGATATTGTATTAGCACAATTTGACTTGTGAAATTTCCGGAATTCAAGAGAAAAGCTAGAACTATCAAGAGAATTTGTTCTTGATATATTTAGAGATTAGGTAGAATGTAAGAGTCGTGTAAATGGCACATGATGATGATGTTATAATCTGTGAATCATCATGTCCCAATAGAAACTCAACATGACTTACTGTAATATAATCATGTTGATCAAGTGTCATTATATTATACTAACTCATGCATCAATTTCCAACACTACTTCAAAAGCATTCATTGTTTAAACTCGAAAGTTTACAGAATATAGAAACTAGCAGCTTCTTATATGATGTAATACTGATAGCGCGAAGAGATAAATGTTTTCAGATAAGATTAGTTATGAGAATATCTTCAGAAATATCGAGGATATTTATAATGCAAGATACGATGATATCTTAGAATTTCTAATATCGATGGATGATGATGAAAATTTATCCGTAAAGATTTAGAGTTAGGAGCAAGGTTTTCGTTAATGACTTCAGCAGATACTGAATCATTTGAATTCTTTGATGGCAGGTTTTTAATGAACAAATATAATGGTTCTTCGGAGAGACTTAAGTCAATGAGTAATGAAGTTGCTGGTAAATTTACTGCTACTGTGGTGGAATATAAACGGTTCTCCGATAACGACGACGAAAGGCAAACTTATATATCAAAGTTATAGTAAGGCTAATCCGAATGAAAGTCGAAGTTGATTTGCTGGAGCTGTGACAAAATTGGCTAATTTGAAAAAGAATTGGAATGTTATTTTTGGTAATAACAATGCCAAAGGAGCTAGCACAGATACATGTTAAACGTTTACTCAGGTTCCGAGTGTGTTCAGGTGCATAACTATATGCATCAATCTTTTCTTCGGTAGATGAAGTGCGGTTGGTTCATCCTCTCGATTGAGGTGTTTTCAAGAATCATGAAAAGTTTGAACGCAGATTGTAATTGTTAAGATACAGATGAGGTTTAGGATGAAATCAAGTGGCAAACTTGAAGAAATGTTTAGTTTCATATGTTATAATCAATATTTTTATATATTTTAATTGTCCAATGTTATTAGTCCACAGTCGATAGTCCACAGCTAACAGTCCAATAATTCATATATAGTTTAATATATAATATTCGAATTAATTAATACGTATCGTGACCCATGTACATGTCTCGGACTCGATCACAACTCAAAGTATATATATTATTTTAGAATCAACCTCAACCCTGTATAGATAACTTAAGTATTACTTTGCATTTAATTAGTTTTACAACAAAACTCCCCTTTTAAATCTTAGAATAATTAATAGTTCAAGTTTTCAATTGCATGCTCTCTGTGGAATGAATTGGTCAAATACTTGTCCAATTACTGCACGAACTGGTTATAGTTGCCTGTTGTGATGACCCGGAAATTTTCGACCAAATTTAAATTTAATCTTTATATGTTTCCGATACGATAAGCAAAGGCTGTATTGTAGAGTCTAAATAGTTCTTAAACTGTTTACCTAAATTCATGTTGACCTTCGACAATTCTCGACGATTCACGAACAATTGTGTGTAAATAAATATGTATATATATATATATACACATAAATGTAAATATAAATATAAGTGTATATATAATATTTAAATTAATAAAGTACACTATAATCATTTGAATTAAAAATATAAAGTAATATATAGAATTATTAAGTTATTACTAAAATGAATATATATATGAATTCTATATATTGATGTTGGAATATTAAATATTCAATGTATGTTAGAATATATATTACATAATTAATAATATGTAATATTAATTAATATGTAATATAATAAGTTTAATTATAAGTTAATTTAAAGTTGTTATAATACTATTGTTATTACTTTCAATATTAATACTAGTATTACTAATATTGTTATATATATAGATATGAATTTCGATATATATGTACAAGTTGCTATATGATTGTTATTAATATTGATATCAAGATTATTAAAATTATAATACTAATTGTTTTTTTACGTTTGATTTGTTAATATCATTACAACTAGTAGTAAAGTTATAATTTTAGTTATATGATTTATATTAGTAATATTATTAAATTGTTACTTTCATTAAAATAAATATTTATGTTAATATTAAAAGTTATTATGAATATTATTATATTAAAAGAATCGATACATGTATTTTGTTATATTAATGTTATTATTTTTATTATTATTATTAGAAAATAATACAAAATATTATTATTACCATTAATAATATTATTAGTATCATTTTTATGATATTTTTTTTGTATCATTATTAATTATTATTATAAATATAATTAATATTATTATTATCAATATATTAATTACTAATAGTAATTCAATTATATAAATTATATATATAAAAAAAACAAAATAAGGAACTAGTACGAATCAGTTAAGGGTTACAATCAATCTGTTCCTAATTTTGTTTTTGTCTAACATTATTAGATATCAGGATCAAATTAGTACAATTCTGTTGAAAGTCTCAATCTGTTAAATTATTTTATCTTATTTTATTTTTTTCTTTCTTTTCATCTGATCTTTGGTAGAATTAGTCGACTAGTGCCTTTCTATAAATTAAAACAATCATTTATCTGTTAATAACATTTTCAACGACCTTTCATCATCATTATGTATCACACAACTTTTCTGCTAATAATTGGTGAATTAAACAGAGATATTTTCTTTTAAGAACTCGGTACCTCTGTTCTTGAAGGATTTTGGCCAAAATTCGAAATCGATTTCAATTGCAAAAACTATTAATGCAAGATTCTTAGGAATCCCTTATTCAAACTATCTGTAAGTTTTCGAGTTCCAATTTTATTTCTTGAATTCGGATTTTTAAGTCAAAGTTTTTAAAATAAAAAGTCAAAGATTTTTCAACAAGCAAATTCGAATTCTCTGTGATGTTTCCAGATAAATTAGGGATTTAGAAAGTTTCTAGGAGTGTTTTAAAACATAATTCATGTTATGATTATTATATATAACTTTCTAAAAATCAATTTCACGAATTCTTTTTTTTTAAAAAAAAATTGCGACAGCAGTATATATCTGTTTTTATTTTTTTAATTTATTTTTTTAATTTATTTATTGCAAACCGTTAATTGGAATGATTTATAATTAGTTAGAGAATCTAAAAACTTGTTTTGTAACTGATTCATGGATTGAGTTTGTACCTGACTCGATTTGATTTTTGGTGGAAGAAGATGGAGATGAACATGATAGTTATTACGGGTTTTATATTTAAAAAGTCGTATGATTTCAGAAAAAATAAAATTGGCTGAGTGGTTATGAGGTGTGGCATTTAAGCTAGAGGTCGCGGGTTCGAGTCCCGCTCAGGGCATTCTTTTTGGAAAAAAAGCTAAAAAGGGGTATACACTCTTATTATATTTTTACTCTTATTATTATTACTACTAGTTATTATTATTATTATTATTATTATTATTATTGTTATTGTTATGATTATTAGTTAATGTTATTATTGATAAGATAACCATTATTACTATTTTTATAAGTATTATTAATGATATAAGTATTATTAATTTAACATATTATTATTATTATTATTATTATTATTATTATTATTATTATTATTATTATTATTATTATTATTATTATTATTATTAATTGATACTAACATTAGAATGTATTTAGTATTATCATTATTGATATTATCCCTAATTATTAATATTAAGTGTTAATAATTTTAATATTTCTATCATAATGAAATTTAATATATTTATCATTAATATTAATAGTATCATCATATTCGTAATTATTAATATCATTAGTGTTAGTATTATTATAAGTACTAACAAAATTATTATTATTATTATTTTTTTACCATTATTAGCACTACAATTATATTATTATTACTATCATCATTATTATAAGTAGTTTTATTAATAAATATCATTATATAACTATTAAAAATCATTAATCATAACTACCAGTAACAGTAAGATTAATATTTTTACATATATTATTATTAGTATCACGATATTTATCACTAATAGAATTATTAACATTATTACTTTTATTAGTAATATTATGTACAATAATTATTATCATTTTTATCAAAATTAATCTAATGTTAATATTAATATAATTACTAGCTTTAACAAACAAACAATATATATATATATAAAAGATATATATAATACACATAACTTAACTATATTAATATATCTTTATATAAAATGAAAATATATATAATGAAACCTATTAATCTACTATATGTATAAATTATCACTAATAATAATATAAATATTTATTCGATTACAAGCATATGTTTTAATACATATATGAATAATATAGGTTCGTGAATCCGAGGCCAACCCTGCATTGTTCAGTTATTCAATAAAGTCATATGTATTTTTACTACAAAATACATTAGGTGAGTTTCATTTGCTCCCTTTTACTCATTACATTTTTGGGCTGAGAATACATGCGCAATTTTTATAAATGTTTTACGAAGTAGACACAAGTACGTGAAATTACATTCTATGGTTGAATTATCAAAATCGAATACGCCCCTTTTTATTAAGTCTGGTAATCTAAGAATTAGGGAACAGACACCCTAATTGACGCGAACTCTAAAGATAGATCTATCGGGCCCAACAAGCCCCATCCAAAGTACCAGATTCTTTAGTACTTCGAAATTTATATCATGTCCGAAGGAGGATCCCGGAATGATGGGGATATTCTTATATGCATATTGTGAATGTCGGTTACCAGGTGTTCAATCCATATGAATGATATTTTTGTCTCTATGTATGGGACGTATGTTTATGAGAAATGGAAATATGAAATCTTGTGGTCTATTAAAATTATGAAATGATTAATTATGTTAAACTAATGAACTCACCAACCTTTTGGTTGACACTTTAAAGCATGTTTATTCTCAGGTACGAAAGAAATCTTCCGCTGTGCATTTGCTCATCTTAGAGATATTACTTAGAGTCATTCATGACATATTTTAAAAGACGTTGCATTCGAGTCGTTGAGTTCATCAAGATTATTATTAAGTCAATTATAGTAAGATATATTACGAAATGGTATGCATGTTGTCAACTTTCGATGTAATGAAAGTTTGTCTTTTCAAAAATGAATGCAATGTTTGTAAAATGTATCATATAGGGGTCAAGTACCTTGCGATGTAATCAACTGTTGTAAATCGTTTATAATCGATATGGACTTCGTCCGGATGGATTAGGACGGGTCTTCACAGTTGGTATCAGAGCTGGTATAACGCCGTCCATGTATGGCGGGTTAGTGGTAAAGGAGGTTCTCACAGTGTTACCTGTGACGAAGCATTGGCTCTTACTCCTTGCGATCCCTTACGAGGGTTGGCAATTGCCGAGAGGCAGGCCCTAAAATCAGTATTTGAGGTACACTCAGTGGTCACCAGGCAGTTAGCTGGGAAGGCACTGGGTGGGATGGTAGTTGTCCCCAATTGTTTCACAGTTGGTATCAGAGCGGTGGTCTTAGCGAACCAGGTCTACATTAGTGTGCATAACTGATAAGTCGTTTAGATGCATTAGTGAGTCTGGACTTCGACCGTGTCTGCATGTCAAAAGTTTTGCTTATCATTTTTTTTCGAAAATCATCTGCTTATCATCCTTAGGAAATTACATGCTCATTATTCTTAGTCTAGACACGTTTTACTGCATTGACTGCATAAATAGTGTATAGACAAAATTCATATCTTAGCGTATCTGACGATTCATATCTTAGCGTATCTGTTACGGTAGATCTTGCCTGATATCTCTCGTAAATTTCTCCTTAATTTAAGGGATCCTGGTACTATATATATCTATGTAAATTATGCAGTGAGAATACCATCCAACTATCAATTAATGTCACTAAACTCTTCATTTCAAAAATGTTTTCTGTGATCACGTAAGATGGCCTCTACGAATCGACCACGTTCCTCTGACTCCGAAGACAGCGTGACAGGAGCACACCAACTAATCAACTACCGTGATTACTGGAGAAAATGGGGGTGGGTTCGCGACATACTCACCTTATGGAGAAGGGAAGAAGGTACTCCATATCATGAACCGAATCTACCACCTAACCTTGGAGTACTCGACCCGCTCACCGGCGAACCTGTTCGCAACACCGTTTATACCCTTTTTGCCAGAATTTTTCGTCTTGAGACTACCATTAACGGAACTAGAGAAGATATTCAATCTCTACTTCACACTGATAACCAACCAGGGTTAGTAGAAGAAGTTAAAGAACTCCGAGCTCGAGTGTTAACTTTAGAGAGCACGGTACATAGTTTGCAAGCACCATCAGTATCACCAACACCAGTCACATCACCAACCTTAGCACCAACAGCACTAGTACCACCAACAACAACATCCGCATCACCAGCTTCGACATCTCATTCTGTACCTTGAGTATAATCATCGTTCTACATAAACTATCTTCGTTTTTCATGGAGATTATGTAATCTCTAATGTTTTAGAGATTATGTACTCTAGTTCTAGCCGTAAATCTGATGAGTTTAATACCACCTTGACTCATTAAATCCATGATTACGTCTGAAGAAAATATATATGTATATATGTTTTCATAAAGATTGTAATTAAAATTTTTATTGTACAAACTGTTAATGGTGAAAATATTTTAACGGGTAGGTAATACCCGAGGAATATTTAGATTTCGCATTAATAAGTTACACTGTACATTCTACGAATCTGATTCAACTGTTATTTACTATCCTACTTACAACCACAGCTATACGAATCCGTTCACCACAAAATAACCATTTTCATTCAATTTTATATTTGGATGTTGACCTATCAGAATCCAACAAGTGGCATAATGAAGAAAACAGTGAACAAAATAAAATTTGTTAGAAACAAACGAATTAACTAATTGAAATATTGTTAAGAATCCACGCTAACTATTCCTAGCTAACTGTTCCTAGCTAACTGGTTATATTTTTATTTACCACAATTTAATTATCGCAATTTACATTCTCTCAATTTTATTTATCGTCATTTAATTTCTGTATTTATTTTTCGCACTTTAAATATCGGGACATGTATACAAGGTTTTGACATATCATATCGACGCATCTATATATATTATTTGGAATCACCATAGACACTCTATATGCAGTAATGATCGAGTTCTCTATACAGGGTTGAGGTTGATTCTACAATAATATATATACTTTGAGTTGTGATCGAGTCTGAGACGAATACGGGTCACGATACGTATTAATTAATTCGAATATTATATATTAAACTATATATGAATTATTGAATTGCTAACTGTGGACTATCAACTGTGGACTACCAACATTGGACAATCAAAATGAATTAAAATATTGACTATAACATATGAAACTAAACAATTCTTCAAGTTTGCCACTTGATTTCATCTTAAACTTCATTTGTATCTTGACGATTACAATCAACGTTCAAACCTTTCATGATTCTTGAAAACATCTCAAACGAGAGGATGAACCAACCGCACTTCATCTACGAGAGAAAAGTTTGGTGCATTTAGTTATGCATTTGAAAAACTCTCGGAAACTGCGTAAACGTTTAACACGTAGTTGTGCTAATTCCTTTAGTGTTATTATTATCCAAAATAACTTGGTAATTCCTTTCAAAGTAGCAAATTTTGTCACAGCTCCAGCAAATCATCTTCGACTTTTCGTTCGAAACAACCTTATTATTACCTTGATTTATATGTGTGCTCTTTTATTGTTACCGGGGAACCTTTTATATTCCACCATATTACCGTCAGCGTTTAATCATCTAAAAAAATACAATTCTCTTGAAATCACCTCGGATCGATAACCAATGATTCGGATATGGTAGCAGTAAATGTAGAGGAATCGGCAATCAGTACTTTGAAAACTCACATCATATCTACATCAACAGTTATATGTATAACATTTATCTTCTAGAATAATGACCTTCCATTCTGAAATTTTGAAAAGCACCCAGTCTACAAATCAATACTCTGAATATTGAAAAAGCTGAATGAAGCAGCAGAAACCGTAGACAACCGTAAACGATCTTAACAGCCAGAAGTTTGATAATAAAGAATTGTATGTTGGCAAAGCTCATAAACGTTGGAACTGGAAAACGGATTGAGCTAACCATGAAGGAGACCAAGGACAAATACAAGGACCATACCATATATTCAAAGAATCCAGGAATTTCTGGATCCGATGAAACCTTCAACGAATACCTTGCTCTGTTCTCATGTTAAAACCTTGCGGAAAATCTTCCTCATCAACCATCGAACTTAGAAATTCCAAAATATCATCATCAATATCTTCGATATTTCTGAGGATATTTTCATAAATATTCTCGTCCGAAATTATATACCTCTTCGTGCTTTCTGTGTATCATTATATTGGAAACATTCAATAGAAAATTTAGTACTGAAAAGCGGATTATGCGAAACTATGAAGAAAGCCGTGGACAAATCACAAAGAATAAGTTTGACTTCAAAGAATCTAAATGATTCAATATCTGCTAAAGTCTTTAGTGAATATCTTGCTTCTTACTCTAAACCCTTGCAGACAATAGTTTCTATCATCCTCTGATCTTAGATATTCCGAGATATCATCGTATCTTTCATTATAAATATCCTCCATATTTCTGAAGATATTTTCATAACTATTCTTATCTGAAATCATTAATTTCTTAGTGCAATCAGTATTACATCATATAGAAACTGTTAGTTTCTATATTCTGTAAACTTTCGAGTTTAAAATATGAATGTTATTGAAGTAATGTTGGGAACTGATGCATGAGTTAGTATAATATAATGACACTTGATCAACGTGATTATATTATAGTAAGTCATGCTGAGTTTCTAATGGAACGTGATGATTCACAGACTATAACATCATCATGTGTCATGTTACATAACTCTTTCATTCTGCTTAATTTCTGAACATATCAAGAAAATATATTCTTGATAGTTCTATTCTCAGTGATTCTGGTAATTTGACAAATCAAATCGTGCTATTACGTTCTTTCTTGTTTAGAACATTAAATTCATTCGAGATTCTATACCTACGAATTATGGACCATTATTCACTTAATTTAAAGTCGGGAAGAGAAAACAAGAACATGAAGCTCCGATATATAAGGGAAAATATAAAGCCCAACAACAACACCTAAATTACAAACTGTGGATATCAGTACGTATAGCAATATAAAGACATGGGAGGATTATGAATACAATAATCCCTAGAGCATAATAGAAATAAACAGATTCTTCAGGTGGGAGTTGGAAAAGAAGAACGATCATTGTGATAGTTAGAATAAGAACAAGGATCAAAACAGGGTTAAGCATTTTCATAAATTTTTTTGAATTTGGGAATTGAGTATAGAAGTGGTGAAAACAAATTGAACGGAAAAGGTAAATTTATAAAGGAAATATCAGACGTAGTAATCGGGGCAGATCACTGTATTTAATTAAAGAGATCTTAATTTCCATAAATCTCGAAGAATCAGATCTTATAGATTTCCAAGATTTTCTTTAAATCCCTTGAATTTCGGAATTCAATCGTGACTACGTCACCGATTAAGTCAAAATCTTATTTTTTTCAATTCACTCTTTTGCGATAGCTTCACTCGTATTCTTAGATTAATCAAATTATTTTATCATTATTATTCAATGATGATAAACCTCTAATTATCAACTCATATTGGTCATGAAAACATTTTTATTGTAAGCCATGACCACCTCACTCAAATTTCGGGACGAAATTTCTTTAACGGGTAGGTACTGTGATGACCCGAAAATTTTCGAACAAATTTAAACTTAATCTTTATATGTTTCCGATACGATAAGCAAAGGCTGTATTGTAGAGTCTAAATAGTTCTTAAACTGTTTACCTAAATTCATGTTGACCTTCGACAATTCCCGACGATTCACGAACAATTGTGTGCAAATAAATATGTATATATATATATATATACACATAAATGTAAATATAAATATAAGTGTATATATAATATTTAAATTAATAAAGTACACTATAATCATTTGAATTAAAAATATAAAGTAATATATAGAATTATTAAGTTATTACTAAAATGAATATATATATGAATTCTATATATTGATGTTGGAATATTAAATATTCAATGTATGTTAGAATATATATTACATAATTAATAATATGTAATATTAATTAATATGTAATATAATAAGTTTAATTATAAGTTAATTTAAAGTTGTTATAATACTATTGTTATTACTTTCAATATTAATACTAGTATTAATAATATTGTTATATATATAGATATGAATTTCGATATATATGTACAAGTTGCTATATGATTGTTATTAATATTGATATCAAGATTATTAAAATTATAATACTAATTATTTTTTTTACGTTTGATTTGTTAATATCATTATAACTAGTAGTAAAGTTATAATTTTAGTTATATGATTTATATTAGTAATATTATTAAATTGTTACTTTCATTAAAATAAATATTTATGTTAATATTAAAAGTTATTATGAATATTATTATATTAAAAGAATCGATACATGTATTTTGTTATATTAATGTTATTATTATTATTATTATTATTATTATTATTATTATTATTATTATTATTAGAAAATAATACAAAATATTATTATTACCATTAATAATAATATTAGTATCATTTTTATGATATTTTTTTTGTATCATTATTAATTATTATTATAAATATAATTAATATTATTATTATCAATATATTAATTACTAATAGTAATTCAATTATATAAATTATATAAAAAAAAACAAAATAAGGAACTAGTACGAATCAGTTGAGGGTTACAATCAATCTGTTCCTAATTTTGTTTTTGTCTAACATTATTAGATATCAGGATCAAATTAGTACAATTCTGTTGAAAGTCTCAATCTGTTAAATTATTTTATCTTATTTTATTTTTTTCTTTCTTTTCATCGGATCTTTGGTAGAATTAGTCAACTAGTGCCTTTCTATAAATTAAAACAATCATTTATCTGTTAATAACATTTTCAACGACCTTTCATCATCATTATGTATTACACAACTTTTCTGCTAATAATTGGTGAATTAAACAGAGATATTTTCTTTTAAGAACTCGGTACCTCTGTTCTTGAAGGATTTTGGCCAAAATTCGAAATCGATTTCAATTGCAAAAACTATTAATGCAAGATTGTTAGGAATCCCTTATTCAAACTATCTGTAAGTTTTTGAGTTCCAATTTTATTTCTTGAATTCGGATTTTTAAGTCAAAGTTTTTAAAATAAAAAGTCAAAGATTTTTCAACAAGCAAATTCGAATTCTCTGTGATGTTTCCAGATAAATTAGTGATTTAGAAAGTTTCTAGGAGTGTTTTAAAACATAATTCATGTTATGATTATTATATATAACGTTCTAAAAATCAAATTCACAAATTCTTTTTTTTTTTAAAAAAATTGCGACAGCAGTATATATCTGTTTTCATTTTTTTAATTTATTTTTTTAATTTATTTATTGCAAACCGTTAATTGGAATGATTTATAATTAGTTAGAGAATCTAAAAACTTGTTTTGTAACTTATTCATGGATTGAGTTTGTACCTGAGTCGATTTGATTTTTGGTGGAAGAAGATGGAGATGAACATGATAGTTATTACGGGTTTTATATTTAAAAAGTCGTATGATTTCAGAAAAAATAAAATTGGCTGAGTGGTTATGAGGTGTGGCGTTTGAGCTAGAGGTCGCGGGTTCGAGTCCCGCTCAGGGCATTCTTTTTGGAAAAAAGCTAAAAAGGGGTATACACTCTTATTATATTTTTACTCTTATTATTATTACTACTAGTTATTATTATTACGTTTATTATTATTATTATTATTATTGTTATTGTTATTATTATTAGTTAATGTTATTATTGATAAGATAACCATTATTACTATTTTTATAAGTATTATTAATGATATAAGTATTATTAATTTAACATATTATTATTATTATTATTATTATTATTATTATTATTATTATTGTTGTTGTTATTATTATTATTATTATTAATTGATACTAACATTAGAATGTATTTAGTATTATCATTATTGATATTATCCCTAAGTATTAATATTAAGTGTTAATAATTTTAATATTTCTATCATAATGAAATTTAATATATTTATCATTAATATTAATAGTATCATCACATTCGTAATTATTAATATCATTAGTGTTAGTATTATTATAAGTACTAACAAAATTATTATTATTATTATTATTATTATTTTTACCATTATTAGCACTACAATTATATTATTATTACTATCATCATCATTATAAGTAGTTTTATTAATAAATATCATTATATAACTATTAAAAATCATTAATCATAACTACCAGTAACAGTAAGATTAATATTTTTACAAATATTATTATTAGTATCATGATATTTATCACTAATAGAATTATTAACATTATTACTTTTATTAGTAATATTATGTACGATAATTATTATCATTTTTATCAAAATTAATCTAATGTTAATATTAATATAATTACTAGCTTTAACAAACAAACAATATATATATATATATATATATATATATATATATATATATATATATATATATATATATATATATATATATATATATATATATATATATATATATATATATATATATAAAAGATATATATAATATACATAACTTAACTATATTAATATATCTTTATATAAAATGAAAATATATATAATGAAACCTATTAATCTACTATATGTATAAATTATCACTAATAATAATATAAATATTTATTCGATTACAAGCATATGTTTTAATACATATATGAATGATATATGTTCGTGAATCCGAGGCCAACCCTGCATTGTTCAGTTATTCAATAAAGTCATATGTATTTTTACTACAAAATACATTAGGTGAGTTTCATTTGCTCCCTTTTACTCATTACATTTTTGAGCTGAGAATACATGCGCAATTTTTATAAATGTTTTACGAAGTAGACACAAGTACGTGAAATTACATTCTATGGTTGAATTATCGAAATCGAATATGCCCCTTTTTATTAAGTCTGGTAATCTAAGAATTAGGGAACAGACACCCTAATTGACGCGAACTCTAAAGATAGATCTATCGGGCCCAACAAGCCCCATCCAAAGTACCAGATGCTTTAGTACTTTGAAATTTATATCATGTCCGAAGGAGGATCCCGGAATGATGGGGATATTCTTATATGCATATTGTGAATGTCGGTTACCAGGTGTTCAATCCATATGAATGATATTTTTGTCTCTATGTATGGGACGTATGTTTATGAGAAATGGAAATATGAAATCTTGTGGTCTATTAAAATTATGAAATGATTAATTATGTTAAACTAATGAACTCACCAACCTTTTGGTTGACACTTTAAAGCATGTTTATTCTCAGGTACGAAAGAAATCTTCCGCTGTGCATTTGCTCATCTTAGAGATATTACTTAGAGTCATTCATGACATATTTTAAAAGACGTTGCATTCGAGAACTTTGTCATTAAGTTCATCAAGATTATTATTAAGTCAATTATAGTAAGATATATTACGAAATGGTATGCATGTTGTCAACTTTCGATGTAATGAAAGTTTGTCTTTTCAAAAATGAATGCAATGTTTATAAAATGTATCATATAAGGGTCAAGTACCTCGCGATGTAATCAACTGTTGTAAATCGTTTATAATCGATATGGACTTCGTCCGGATGGATTAGGACGGGTCTTCACACCTGTATTGTGTGATAATCGATAGGTATTTAGCTAATAATTTAGAGTACGAAATTACACATCAATATCCAACTATAATTGACTTAATAATAATCTTGATGAACTCAACGACTCGAATGCAACGTCTTTTGAAATATGTCATGAATGACTCCAAGTAATATCTTTAAAATGAGCAAATGCACAGCGGAAGATTTCTTTCATACCTGAGAATAAACATGCTTACAAGTGTCAACCAAAAGGTTGGTGAGTTCATTAGTTTATCAAAATCAATCATTTCCATAATTTTAATAGACCGCAAGATTTTCATTTCCATTTCTCATAAACATAATCTCATATCAGGCATTTCGCATGGCATAGAGATAAAAATCATTCATATGGTGAACACCTGGTAACTGACATTAACAAGATGCATATAAGAATATCCCCTAACATTCCGGGAAATCCTTCGGACATGATAAAAACGATTTCGAAGTACTAAAGCATCCGCAACCATGGATGGGGTTCGTTAGGCCCAATAGATCTATCTTTAGGATTCGCGTCAATTAGTAGATTGGTTTACTAATTCTTAGGTTACCAAGCAAAAGGGGCATATTCGGCTTCGATCATTCACCCATATAATGTAGTTTCAATTATTTGTGTCTATTTCGTAAAACATTTATAAAAATTGCGCATGTATTCTCAGCCCAAAAATATAAAGGGTAAAAAGGCAAATGAAACTCACCAAATGTATTTTGTAGTAAAAATACATATGACTATATTGAACAATGCAGGGTTGGCCTCGGATTCACGAACCTATATCAATTACATATATTAAAATATATAATGAACATATAATGGTATTCGACTCAATTTATATATATTAATTATATAATATATTACTTATTTAAAATAGTAAAGTATTTATTATTTCAGATGTTATATATATCTTTATATGTTATTTTTATATTAAAGTAGTAAATTAGATATACTTATGATATACGTAGTAACTATATTTTTATATAAATATCTTTTATTTGCTAAAATAAGAATTATGATAATACTAAAATAGTGATAGTAATACTAATAATTAACTTTAATAATGATATATAGTAATAATTTTGGTAATAACATTAGTCAATTTATTTGTAGTATTAATAATAATAATAATAATAATAATAATAATAATAATAATAATAATAATAATAATAATAATAATAATAATAATAATAAAAATGCTACCTTCATTAAAACAAGCTTAAAAAAAAAAAAAAACGCCCCTGCTGAGGCTCGAACCCATGATCTCCCGCTCACTAGCAACACCCTTAACCTTCCATCTGATTCTTTTTATCTGATTCAATTCGCTACCCAAGACTATTTAACCCGTTTTAAGGAGCCCAACAGTTCCTTAATCCTCGGCCCAACAACATGTTTTAGTGAATTCAAGGTCACGGCCCATCTGAAATTAAAGTCTCGGCCCACAAATTTAAAGCAAATCATAGTGGCCCAAATGTGAAATGAATCCTAATGGCCCAACAACAAGCTTTTATTATTAAAAAAAAAAATGTCGTCCCCTAGTTTCTAACCCGTGACCTCCAGTTCAACCCTTTCATTTCCAAACCATCCAACCGTCATTCTATTCTGGTAATACTCGCGTGTCTGATTATTTAATATGTACGAGACTAGTTATCATCTTCATCATAAATTCATCTTTAACATCATCGAACATTATTTACCCCATAATCGTTATTTCATGTATAACATCGTCATCATCTAACGTTATAACTGTAAACCATCATTTTATCATCTCCTAATCTTATCCTCATCATGATCAATCATTATTCATCTATATCATCATCCTCATGTTAATCATCATCTTCACGTCTTCGTTGAATAAACCGGGAAGAAATTGTAGTATCAACGGCTGCCATGGCAGTAGTCTTCGAGGAAACAAAATAAATGAATAATAATATCGACGGTTAATTAGAAGTGTAGCAGCAACCATTAACAAAGATTTCGATCAAGGTTTGTGGTTTAATAGATGATTTCGTTCGAATGAAAAGAAAGAAAATATAAATAAAAATGATGATGTTACTTGGTCTCTGAAGTTGCGAGGAACAGAAAAAAATGGGAACACAACTGTACAGCATCATCGTAGGGTCTGCAGGTTGTAGTTGTGGTTTTAATAATCATGAAGGTTTGATGGTGGTGTGTCGGTTTTGAAGCTAACCGTAAATAGAAACAAATGGTTTGCAGGTTTCGATTTAAAGGAAGCCAGAACGAAGAGAGGGAGACGGTTAGTGATGGTTGTTTTTGGTGGATGATGGTGGCCGATGGTAGAGGCTAGGGTGGCGGTGAGTGTTGTGGTTTATCAAGGTGATTAAAGAAGAAGATGATTGTGATCCTCTCAATGTAATCGAGTATATGTATATATCTATCCTATGTCTATATTACCTATATGTATATATAAATATAAATAAGATATGATTAGTGGATGGAAATCAAAAAGAACACAGTAGTCCAAATAGTGAAACAGTAAAGCAGCCTATTACTTGTCATTTAGCTACCGACAATTTTTACGGAGCGTGTCCATTGCTAAACAGTTAACGTATAATTTAATTCAGAAAAATCCCATATTTTAAAATTAAGTACATTTATTTATTTCAATCATTACCTGTTTGAAACCTGATCAAAAAGATTCGATAATTATTTATTTTATGTTCCAATTTATATGTACGGAGTACAAAAACTTAGATTGAAAAGGTAAAAAAAAAATATTTATCAGAACTATTATCTTTTTAATCAAATTTTGGACCAACTTTTATTTTAAAACTTCATATATATATATATATATATATATATATATATATATATATATATATATATATATATATATATATATATATATATATATATATATATATATATATATATATATATATATATATATATATATACATATATATATATATATAAGACCTATTTTAAGAATAATTAAACGTCAACCGAAAGTTACAGACATTTACCATTTAAGCTCAAAATTAATTATATTTAATATACACTGTGTGTATATATACAAACAGTTTTAAATAACAAAATTCACTACGCAAATAAATATATATTAAATAATTAAATAAATATAACAATATATATATACAAGTAATATACATATATTATATATAAAATAATAGTTTTTATTACAATGTATTTTATTTTACATATTTATTTATAATAATAAATGTATATAATAGTTTATTAATGTTCATGTTATTATATATATTATACATATATTTATATATACATATATTTATATATATCCACATATTTACATGCAATGGTTCGTGAATCATCGGGAACAGTCGAACGGTAAATGAATATATAAAATAGTTCAAAATTTTCGAGACTCGGTTTAACAGACTTTGCTTATCATGTCGAAATCATATAAAGATCAAGTTTAAATTTGGTCAGAAATTTTTGGGTCGTCACAGTACCTACCCGTTAAAGAAATTTCGTCCCGAAATTTGATCGAGATTGTCATGGCTAACAATTAGAATGTTTTCCTGACGAATATGAGTTGATAAATAGAGTTTTATCATCATTGATTAATATGAATAAGACAATTCGATTACTTGAAGCGTACGAGTGAAGCTATCACAAAAGAGTGAAAGGTTTCGTCGTAACTTTTTGACGTTGTCTTGGCTAAATTCCGGAATTCAAGGGATTTAAAGAAAATCTTCGAAATCTAAAAGATTTGATTCTTCGACAAGTAAGGAAATTAAGATCTCTATAATTAAATACGGTGATCTGCCTCGATTACTCTGTCTGATATTTCTATTATAAATTAAACTCTTCCATTCCATTATTCTCACCATTCCTATACTTTCTTTCTTAGTTCATACTTCTAAAAGATTGTGAAAATGTTTAATCAGGTTCTAATCCTTGATATTTTTCCTAATTATCATTTATGTCATTCTTCTTTTCAATCTTCCACCAGAAAAATCTGTTTACTTCTACTATTACCTTGGGGTGATACTATTCTTAATTATACTGTGTCTTTATATTGCTATTCGTATTAATATCCACGGTTTGTAACCTACGTGTTTTTATTGGGCTTTATATTTTCTCTTATATTTCGATGTCCCTGCTTCTGTCTCCTATAATCATTGTCATTCACAGTTAATGTTTTCTCCTATTTGCTGCGATTTATACCCCCATTTACACTTCGAAGTTTTATGCTGCGTTTTCTCTTCTTTCCATTAAGTACATTAAGTAATAGTTCAGAATTTGTGGGTATGGAGTTTCGAATGAACTTAATGTTCTAAACAAGAAGGAACGTAATCGCACGATTTGATTTGTCAAATTACCGTAATATCCGGGAAAGATAGAACTATCAAGTAATTATGTTCTTGATATGTTAAGAGGTTAACTAGAATGTAAGAGTCATGTAACATGGCACATGATGACGTTATGGTCTGTGAATCATCACGTTTTATTAGAAACTCAGCATGACTTACTGTAATATAATCACGTTGATCAAGTGTCATTATATTATACTAACTCATGCATCAATTTCCAACACTACTTCAAAATCATTCATAATTCAAACTCGAATTTTAAATAAATTTAGAAGCTAAAGTAGTTTCCTTTATGATGTAATATAGATAGCACGAAGAGATGAATAATTTCGGACGAGAATATTTATGAAAATATCTTCAAAAATATCGAAGATATTTATGATGATATTTTGGAATTTCTAAGTTCGATGGTTGATGAAGAAATATTTTCCGCAACATTTTAACATGACTTCAGAGCAGGATATTCTCTAAAGATTTCATCAGATCCAGAATTACCTGGATTCTTTGAATATAGGGTTTGGTCCTTGTATTTGTCCTTGGTCTCCTTCATGGTTCGCTCAATCTGTTTTTCAGTACTAAATCTTCTATCGAGCGTTCCTAACACTCCATTCTTTATTATCAAACTCTTGGCCATTGAGACCATCTATAATTTTGTTGTTTCCTCTACATTTAATGCAGCCATATCTGAATCATCGGTTATCAATCCAAGGTGGTTTCAAGAGAATTGTATTTTTAGATGATTAAACGTTGATGGTAATATGGTGGAATATAAAAGGGTTTTCTGGTAACAATAAAAGAGCACGCATATATATCAAGGTTATAATAAGGTTGTTTTGAATGAAAAGTCGAAGTTGTCTTGCTGGAGCTGTGACAAAATTGGTTATTTTGAAAAAGAACTGCAAAGTTATTTTGGGTAATAATAACACTAAAGGAATTAACACAGCTACGCGTTAAACGTTTACTCAGTTTTCGAGAGTTTTCAGGTGCATAACTATACGCATCAATCTTTCTTTCTGTAGATGAAGTGCGGTTGGTTCATCCTCTCGATTGAGGTGTTTTCAAGAATCATGAAAGATTTGAACGCAGATTGTAATTGTCAAGATACAAACGAGATTTAAGATGAAATCAAGTGGCAAACTTGAAGAATTGTTTAGTTTCATATGTTATAATCAATATTTTAATTCATTTTAATTGTCCAATGCTATTAGTCCACAGTCGATAGTCCACAGTTAACAGTCCAACAATTCATATATAGTTTAATTTATAATATTCGAATTAATTAATACGTATCGTGACCCGTGTACACGTCTCAGACTCGATCACAACTCAAAGTATATATATTATTGTAGAATCAACCTCAACCCTGTATAGCTAACTCCAGCATTACTGCATATAGAGTGTCTATGGTTATTCCAAATAATATATATAGATGCGTCGATATGATATGTCAAAACCTTGTATACGTGTCCCGATTAAAGTGCGTAAAATAAATAACAGAAATTAAATGACGATAAATAAAATTGCGAGAATATAAATTGCGATAAATAAAATGTAATCAGTTAGCTAGGAACAGTTAGCGTGGATTCTTAACAAAATTCTTCTCATAGTTAAATTGTTTGTTTCTAACAAATTTTATTTTGTTCAATGTTTTCTTCTTTATGCCACTTGTTGGATTCTGATATGTCAAAATCCAATTATGAAATTGAGTTAAAATAGTTATTCTGCAGTGAACGGATACGTATTTCGGTGGTTGTAAGTAGGATAGTAAATGACTGTTGAATCAGATTCGAAGAATGTACAGTGTAACTCATTAATGTGAAATCTAAGTATTTCTCGGGTATTACCTACCCGTTAAAATATTTTCACCATTAATCGTTTGTACAAAAGAATTTTTAATTACAATCTTTATGAAAATATAATAAACATATATATTTTCTTCAGATGTAATCATGGATTTAATGAGTTAATATAGTATTAAACTCATTTGGTTTACCGTTAGAATAAGAATATATAATCTCTAAAACATTAGAGATTATATAATCGTCATGTCGAACGAAGATAAATGATGTAGAACGATACGTAGAACGATGATTATGCTTGAGGTACAGAATGAGATGTTGAGGTATGGATTGTTGATGGTACTGTTGGTGCCGGTGATGTTGCTGAAGCTGGTAAGTTTTGCACCATATTCTCCAAATTGAATACTCGAGCGCGAAGTTCGTTGACTTCTTCTATTACTCCAGGATGATTGTTGGTCAGAACGAGCGAATGAATAAGGTTTAGAATTGTGGATAGAATATAATCGTGACGAGCTACCCTGGAAATGAGGCTGAAAATGGTGTTTCGGATAGGTTCGCTGGTAAGTGCTTCAGGTTCTTCGCCAAGAGAGGAATTCGGTGGGTGGAAAGGATCACCTTCTTCTTGTCTCCAATGATTAAGTAGATCATGAACCTACCCCCAATTCATCCAGAATTGAAGATGACTAATCGGTTGATCCATTCCGGTTACACTGCTTTCGGAGCTCGGGTGGATATCCATATCGGAATAGCTGTCGGAATCCGAGGAATTCGAACTGGTTGAGGGATTCATCTCGTACAATCAGATGAAGGATTTTCGATAAGAAATAGATTATAGGATGTAGATTAGTACCCTGCAATACATAATTTACATATGCATATATAATACTAAAATCCCATAAGTTACGGAAGAATCTATGGAAGCTGTCAGGCAAAGGTAACAATAACAGATACGCTAAGATATGAATTTATCTATATACTGTCTATGCAATAGAGGCAGTAAGACATGTCTGTCTAGACTTTAAGGATGATAAGCAAATAATTTTCGACACTAAATGACAAGCAAAACTTTTGACATGCAGACACGGTCGAAGTCCAGACTCACTAATGCATCCTAACGACTTATCAGTTAGACACACTAATGTAGACCTGGTTCGCTAAGACCACCGCTCTGATTCCAACTTTCATGACCCGTCCTAATCCATCTGGACGAATACATTACATTTGGTTACATCGGAGGTACTTGACCTCTATATGATACATTTTACAAACATTGCATTCTTTTTTTTTTAAAGACAAACTTTCATTTCATCGAAAGTTGATGGCATGCATACCATTTCATAATATATCCAACTATAATTGACTTAATAATAATCTTGATGAACTCAATGACTCGAATGCAACGTCTTTTGAAATATGTCATGAATGACTCCAAGTAATATCTTTAAAATGAGCAAATGCACAGCGGAAGATTTCTTTCATACCTGAGAATAAACATGCTTACAAGTGTCAACCAAAAGGTTAGTGAGTTCATTAGTTTATCAAAATCAATCATTTCCATAATTTTAATAGACCACAAGATTTTCATTTCCATTTCTCATAAACATAATCTCATATCAGGCATTTCGCACGGCATAGAGATAAAAATCATTCATATGGTGAACACCTGGTAACCGACATTAACAAGATGCATATAAGAATATCCCCTATCATTTCGGAAAATCCTTCGGACATGATAAAAACGATTTCGAAGTACTAAAGCATCCGCAACCATGGATGGGGTTCGTTAGGCCCAATAGATCTATCTTTAGGATTCGCGTCAATTAGTAGATCGGTTTACTAATTCTTAGGTTACCAAGCAAAAGGGGCATATTCGGCTTCGATCATTCACCCATATAATGTAGTTTCAATTACTTGTGTCTATTTCGTAAAATATTTATAAAAATTGCGCATGTATTCTCAGCCCAAAAATATAAAGGGTAAAAAGGCAAATGAAACTCACCAAATGTATTTTGTAGTAAAAATACATATGACTATATTGAACAATGCGGGTTGGCCTCAGATTCACAAACCTATATCAATTATATATATTAAAATATATAATGAACATATAATGGTATTCGACTCAATTTATATATATTAATTATATAATATATTACTTATTTAAAATAGTAAAGTATTTATTATTTCAGATGTTATATATATATATATATATATATATATATATATATATATATATATATATATATATATATATATATATGCATATATATATATATATATATATATATATATATATCTTTATATGTTATTTTTATATTAAAGTAGTAAATTAGATATACCTATGATATATGTAGTAACTATATTTTTATATAAATATCTTTTATTTGCTAAAATAAGAATTATGATAATACTAAAATAGTGATAGTAATACTAATAATTAACTTTAATAATGATATATAGTAATAATTTTGGTAATAACATTAGTCAATTTATTTGTAGTATTAATAATAATAATAATAATAATAATAATAATAATAATAATAATAATAATAATAATAATAATAATAATAATAATAATAATAATAATAATGATAATGATGATGATGATGATGATAACAAAAATAATAAAAATGCTACCTTCATGAAAACAAGCTTTTTAAAAAAAAAAAAAACGCCCGTGCTGAGGCTCGAACCCATGATCTCCCGCTCACTAGCAACACCCTTAACCTTCCATCTGATTATTTTTATCTGATTCAATTCGCTACCCAAGACTATTTAACCCATTTTAAGGAGCCCAATAGTTCCTTAATCCTCGGCCCAACAACATGTTTTAGTGAATTCAAGGTCACGGCCCATCTGAAATTAAAGTCTCGGCCCACAAATTTAAAGCAAATCATAGTGGCCCAAATGTGAAACGAATCCTAATGGCCCAACAGCAAGCTTTTATTATTAAAAAAAAATGTCGTCCCCTAGTTTCGAACCCGTGACCTCCAGTTCAACCCTTTCATTTCCAAACCATCCAACCGTCATTCTATTCTAGTAATACTCACGTGTCTAATTATTTAATATGTACGAGACTAGTTATCCTCTTCATCATAAATTCATCTTTAACATCATCGAACATTATTTACCCCATAATCGTTATTTCATGTATAACATCGTCATCTTCTATCGTTATAACTGTAAACCATCATTTTATCATCTCCTAATCTTATCCTCATCATGATTAATCATTATTCATCTATATCATCATCCTCATATTAATCATCATCTTCACGTCTTCGTTGAATAAACCGGGAAGAAATTGTAGTATCAACGGCTGCCATGGCAGTAGTCTTCGAGGAAACAAAATAAATGAATAAATGAATAATAATATCGACGGTTAATTAGAAGTGTAGCAACAACCATTAACAAAGATTTCGATCTGGGTTTGTGGTTTAATAGATGATTTTGTTCGAATGAAAAGAAAGAAAATATAAATAAAAATGATGATTATACTTGGTCTGTGAAGTTGCGAGGAACAGAAAAAAAAGGAAAAAAGGAACACAACTGTACAGCATCATCGTAGGGTCTGCAGGTTGTAGTTGTTTTTTTGATAGTCATGAAGGTTTAATGGTGGTGTGTCAGTTTTGAAGCTAACCATAAACAGAAATAAATGGTTTGCAGGTTTCGAATAAAAGGAAGCCAGAATGAAGAGAGGGAGACGGTTAGTGATGGTTGTTCTTGGTGGATGATGGTGGCCGATGGTAGAGGCTAGGGTGGCGGTGAGTGTTGTGGTTTATCAAGGTGATCAAAGAAGAAGATGATTGTGGTCCTCTCAATGTAATCGAGTATATGTATATATCTATCCTATGTCTATATTACCTATTTACCTATATGTATATATAAATATAAATAAGATATGAGTAGTGGATGGAAATCAATAAGAACACAGTAGTCCAAATAGTGAAACAGTAAAGCAGCCTATTACTTGTCATTTAGCTACCGACAGTTTTTACGGAGCGTGTCCATTGCTAAACAGTTAACGTATAATTTAATTCAGAAAATCCCATATTTTAAAATTAAGTCCATTTATTTATTTCAGTCATTACCTGTTTGAAACCTGATCAAAAAGATTCGATAATTATTTATTTTCTGTTCCAATTTATATGTACGGAGGACAAAAACTTAGATTGAAAAGGTAAAAAAAAAAAATATTTATCAGAACTATTATCTTTTAATCAAATTTTAGACCAACTTTTATTTTAAAACTTCATATATATATATATATATATATTAGACCTATTTTAAGAATAATTAAACGTCAATCGAAAGTTACAGACATTTACCATTTAAGCTCAAAATTAATTATATTTAACATACACTGTGTATATATATAAACAGTTTTAAATAACAAAATCTACTACGCAAATAAATATGTATTAAATAATTAAATAAATATAACAATATATTACAAGTAATATACATATATTATATATAAAATAATAGTTTTTATTACAATGTATTTTATTTTACATATTTATTTATAACAATAAATGTATATAATAGTTTATTAATGTTCATGTTATTATATATATTATACATATATTTATATATACACATATTTATATATATCCACATATTTACAAGCAATGGTTCATGAATCATCGGGAACAGTCGAACGGTAAATGAATATATAAAATAGTTCAAAATTTTCGAGACTCGGTTTAACAGACTTTGCCTATCGTGTCGAAATCATATAAAGATCAAGTTTAAATTTGGTCGGAAATTTCTGGGTCGTCACACCAAATCTACAACTGTTTCAAAAACATTATTGCTTCCATTTAGTGACTGTTGAGACTACCAATTTGGGGTTCCCCTAACTCCACCTGAGACCAAAGTGTTGCACATGATTTGTGATAAGTCCAATGTCACCACTCACCAAACTGCATACACATGGAGTTCAAATGTGAAGCAACATTACTAAATCTTGAGTGAAGAAAAAAAAATCTTAGTTTGGGAAAAATTAAAGCAACATATTATATGTGATAACCTTGTAAATTTGGGCGTGAAGAAGCATTCATGTTCACCAAAAGATTGACACACTTACTATCAACATGCAATGTTCTCTGAGTGTAAAATTCCACACCCAAGGTTCATCCGTTAGAAGTTTAAGCCTCTTGTGGTGAGCAAGCTGCCTAAAATTCACAGAGAAGAAAGATACCATCAAACATAATGTCTATTCTGAATGTAAATACGCACCCACAATTTAAATGATTATAAAAAGAGACCTTTCGTGAAAATTTAACAACTATATAAACAACGACATATTCATATTATTGTAATCAAAACGTCTTTATTGCTAAATGAATAAGAATTGCGAGATTAACCTGTATCCTAAAATTTTTTTAGGGTTTTGTTATGATAAACTTTCAGGATGTATTGAATGCCAGGCTAAAAAATACAAGATTTAATTTCAAATTCAAAGTTACGAATCAAAACCCTAATGCAATTAAATAATTACCTCGTTTTTCTGAATTGGATACTGATTCAAACATCGTAAAACATCTTGCAGTGATCAGCGAAACCTTCATATACATCGTCGGAAGGATAATCGGCTTAAGGGCAAGAGATTGATTAAGGAACTGTGATCGTGGTTTAATTTCGATTTTGGATGTTAAGAGGGATCCGAATAGAATTTTTAGGTCCGGGTATTTTATTTTTAATGGTTTTAGGTCCGCGTTTTTTTTAAAGGGTATTAAGGGTATAATTTTGGTTAAGATTGATTTATTAGCTAATATTTTAAGGGTATGATTAAGGACTGTTGGATTAAGGGGTATTATGATGTAATTTTCTAATCTAACGGTAATTAAGGGGGTTTTGAAAACAATTATTAGCTAATCGAGACTCTCTTTTAATGTATATAGTGATGCTATTAATAAAGCTTCAAGTGGGTCAAATATGTTGGGGTCGGACATACCGCTTTTAGGTGGGTAAATGGTTGTATGCATTTTAATTTATATATGGATTAATTTCAACCTATATGATCAATTCGACCCATTCAACTTGTTCCCATTTCATCAGTGGAAACAAAAAACTGACCCATGACCACAGCCCAAATTAATCGCTTATAAGTTACGGGTTTAAACTGTCACTTGTAAGTTTCGTATCAGAAATGGACCTGGGACAGGTTCACCAGTAAGTGATGGGTTTCTACTGGTGATAGTCATATGGTACCACAAGCTACACGTTTAAGGTTTGGTTTCGTTATCTTCTCTTTATACTTCTTTTTTTGGTTCCTTTCCCTTCACGGTGTTTGAATATATTTCAAGTTAAAACATTTTCTCCAAAAAAAAAAATTTTAAGAGCACTTCACATGATACATCATTAATATCTCCACAATTGACATGTAAGCATTAAAGGTATATGATTTAACTGCATAACAACAGTATTCACATATGACCAATTTTACACAAACGAAGTTAACAAACTATTATTGTAATTGAATCCAATTTGCGAGGGTAGAAGTGCCATTCAACTTTATAGCTAACAGTTCTTGTTCGGTTAGTAGTTATAACTGGAACAAATATAATTATCATTATCGAACATAAATTATGTTTAACACATTACCTGCATCGTAATGACATCTGGTTGATCATCAATCAAAACATATTCACAAGATCTCAATCCCTTGGAAGGTAATCATCAAAAGACGAGTTTCTTTCACCTTATACATGTGACGACCCGGGAAAATCCGACCAAATTTAAACTTAATCTTTATATGACTTCGACACGATAAGCAAAGTCTGTTAAACTGAGTCTCAACATTTTTGAATTAAATCATTTGACCTAAGACTATTCCCAACAATTCACGAACAATTGTTTGTAACTAAATATGTATGTATATATAAATGTAAGTATATATATAATAATTTAAAATTTTAAAATATATAATTTAAACATTAAAATTAAATATGTAAAATATGACATAAAATAATTAAGTTGTACTTAAAATGAACTTATATTTAAATATATGATTTCTATAGGTAATTATTATTATATGTATACTGTATATATATAAAATTTATAAATAATAAAGAATCAATAAAAGCTATTATATAATATATTAAATGATTATTAAATATTACGTAATTAATAATATATAATGTTAATGTATGTATTTACAAGTTAAAAATGTAGTTATTATACTAACCTTATTATTACTTCATTATTATCATTATTAATATTAATATTAATATTAATAGTTTCATTATATAATTTATAGATATATGAAAATTTATACATTCAATTTGTTATATCACTAATGTTATTATTATCATAATTAGTAGAAAAATTATGAATTTAGCTATTATTATGATTATCATTATAAATTAATATACTTATTAATACTAATTGTATATGGAATATAAATACTGATATATAACACATGTATTACGGATTCAGTTTCACTTCACTATCACGCTTTATCTAAATTTTGTTTCTGTCCAAAATTGATTGCATATCAAAATCAAATAGTACGATTAGGTTTAAAGTCGTTCTATTTTTTCTTAATATCTGTACGATTGAAAAATCCTGTCGACCAAATCTTAACTAGAAAATAAAGGTAAACGAATCATTCACCATCTTATTAAATTACATTACATCTAATTATTATTACTGGAGTGAATGAGAATGGTTATAGAAACATTCTTCTCTCTCTGTCTCTTGTTCTTGGCAACCAAAACAACACCAAATCTTCTGCAACTTATCGGGTGATTTCAAATTGTTATCCGAGGAACATCACAACACGAACCCACAAACCTCATTATTGTTCATACCTTTCTTAATACTTCCTTTCTTCTTTTCTTCATAAAATCGATCATCTTTTTTCTTCTTCCTTGTGGATCATAAACCACCATGCCACCTCAAACCATCCCCACCATCGAGCCATAAACACCTAAGATTTGCTTTTGTTGCTACTGCAATGCTTCCTTATTTCTGATTCAGCCTGCAACAAAGTTAAACATCTTGATCGATTAAACCTACTTGCAAACTGCAACTTTTGTGCGTTTATTTTAAACAATAGATGTAGGTTGATAAAGTGTACCTATGACGTGTCTTTTTTTTTTATATTTCTTTCTTTTAGCCTTCACATACTAAACAAACACCTTCTGTTATTTCGACTTGAATCTATTTTAGTCAAGCTTCTACGCTGCAACTGCAGCTACAATTTTTCTGTTTCAGTTGAAATATATAAATGAATAGAGATGAGGATATGGTGAGCAGCTGTAAAGTAATGATATATATAAAGTACTATCAAGTTGGCCGGTAATCTGTCTAATATAGGGGATAATGGACGATAATGATTGATGCTAAATGTATTGGATGATGACTAGATGATGATGTAGGATGGAACATGTATGATGAAAAGTAGTGCATAAGGTGTAAAGTGTGATGATGATGGGAAGTAGGAATAATGCTGCTGCCCCACTTTTTTTTTTTTAAATTCGTCCAGGTTAGGTGTAAACCGAATTCTTTTAAGTTGTTTCATGTACCACCACTCCATTGGGCTTACTTTATGTAATGGGCTGTGATGTTAATGATAAAGATGATAATATAATGCTCATACAGTGGAGGATAGAACTAATGACAATTTAGGATAGTTATGATAATACCGAAGGTGTAGGATGATAATTAGGATTCCAGATTTAGATGGTTATGATGATACGAAGTGATGAGGAAGAAGAATGATATAATAATACATAATAACGATGATGAAGGTAAACTAAAACCCATCATATTAACTACCTTGTTGCTGCAGTTCTATTTGCTATAATCTGTTTTAACCAAATCCCTTATACAACGAAACCTGCTATATTCTATTGTATCAAATAAGTTGAGTGTTGGGCTGCAACATGTAGTTGAACTTTTGGGAATTGAAATATTAGTATATGGGTTGTACTTAGACTTCTTAATCGATACAGCACAGATGGTTCAAAATAATGCTAGGAAGCGAATGAAATTGATGACGATACGAATCGAAGTAATAATCATACGATGATGAATGGTAGACGAGATATAAGATAATGAATGGTAGACGAGAATTTTGGTTAAGCGAGAGGTCTCGGGTTCGAGCCCCGGCGGTGGCGATATTTTTGACTATTCTTTGAGGTAGTTATGTTATACTTATTATTATTATTATTATTATTATTATTATTATTATTATTATTATTATTATTATTATTATTATTATTATTATTATTATTATTATTATTATTATATTATTGTTGTTATTATTACACTTATCATTTTTACTATTATTATTATTATCATTAAGTAATAAAATTTTATTAGTATTAGTATTATTAATAAGTATTATGAATATTAGTTATTATTGTTATTACCGCTAATGTAAGTAGTAGTTACCAACTATTATTATCGTTATCATAACTCTAGTTACAATTATAATTATTATTATTATTATTGTTATTATTAATATTATTATCAAAATAGGTATTATTATTAAATAATATGATTATTAATATTATCTTTATTAATCTCAAAAACTATTTTTTAAGCAAATAAATATTTTGTACATAAAATATACTTATTACGTATACTATAATTATATTAAATTTTCACATAACTATATATATATATATATATATATATATATATATATATATATATATATATATATATATATCAAACTTACTAATATTATTTATATAAATACTTACAAATAACAAACTATCGACTTTTAAATATAACATTAAACAAGTATGGATATATTAATATAACTATATAAATAATAACCATTTTGAATATAAACACAAATTAAATATATAATATATAAATTAAGATATAATAAATTGTTCGACCACGATTATACGTTTTAATATATATACATACCAATGATATAGGTTCATGAATCCAAGGCCAACATTACACTTGTTCAATGTCGTCATATGTATTTTTACTAAAAAATACAATATTTTGAGTTCATTTGCTCCCTTTACTCTTTACATTTTTGGAACTAAGAATACATGCGCTATTTTTACATCTGCTTTATTAAATGCTTTTGAAATATATTTTGAACTGCAAATACATGAAATTCTTTTATAAATGTTTGACGAGATAGACTCAAGCAAAACATTCCTCGAATGAATTATTATGCAGACAGAAGTTCTGTGGATTATTATTGAATTAGTTGGACGTTATAATTGCCACTAATTGTTGTGAATATTTTCCCTGATTATTATTGCTTGGTAACCTAAGAATTAGAATCGGGTATGGCCCTAATTCACATGAATCCTAAAGGTAGCTACCGGGTTTAACACCCCACCCAGAATGTTCACTAGACGGAAGAGCTAGTGGACGTGGTGTTTAGTACTTCGAAGTTTATATATTATACAGACGAGATGTTCTGTTTTGGGGATATTATTGATGCGCATTATATGTTAAGGTCGGTTACCAAGCCAAGCTATGAAAGCAAAGTGAATGTTATGTATCGAGAGAATGATTTTATACACAAGTTACGTGTATGATATTTTGTACATGAGATATGTGTACGGTTACAAAAAATTATTGAAAAATGGTTTTGTACACGAGATAGGTGTACTGTATTTAAATCTTGTGGTCTATCAAAATGATGAATTTTATTGCTTATGATAAACCTATGAACTCACCAACCTTTTGGTTGACACTTGAAAGTATGTTTATTCTCAGGTATGAAAAAAATCTTCCGCTGTGCATTTGCTCATTTTAGAGATATTACTTGGAGTCATTCATGACATATTTCAAAAGACGTTGCATACGAGTCATTGAGTTCATCAAGGTTATTGTTAAGTCAGTTATAGTTGGTTATATTTATGAAATGGTATGCATGCCATCAACTTTCGATGTAAAGAAAGTTTGTCTTTTAAAAACAAATGCAATGTTTGTAAAGTGTATCATATAGAGGTCAAGTACCTCGCGATGTAACCAAATGTAATGTATTCGTCCAGATGGATTAGGACGGGTCATTAAAGTTGGTATCAGAGCGGTGGTCTTAGCGAACCAGGTCTTGCATTAGTGGGTCTAACTGATAGTTGTTTAGATGCATTAGTGGGTCTGGACTTCGACCGTGTCTGCATGTCAAAAGCTTTGCTTATCATTTAGTGTCGAAAATTATTTGCTTATCATTCTTAAAGTCTAGACACGTCTTACTACCTCTATTACATAGACAGTGTATAGATAAATTCATATCTTAGCGTATCTGTTATTGTTACCTTTGCCTGACAGTTTTCGTAGATTCCTCCGTAACTTATGGGATTTTAGTATTATATATGCATATGTAAATTATGTATTGCAGGGTACTAATCTACATTCTATAATCTATTTCTTATCGAAAATCCTTCATCTGATCGTATGAGACGAATCCCTCAACCAGTTTGAGTCCCTCATATTCTGATAACTATTTTGATAGTTATTCCGATAGCTATTCCAACATGGATATTCACCTAAGCTCCGAAAGTAGTGTAAATAAAATGGATCAACTAACTAGTCATCTTTAATTCTGGATGAATTGGGGATGGGTTCATAGTCGACTTAATCAATGGAGACGCAAAGAAGGCAATCTTTTCCATCAACCTTATTGCCCTCTTGGTGATGAACCTGAAGCACTTACTGGCGAACCCATTCAAAAACACCATTTTCAGCCTCATTTCTAGAGTAGCTCAACACGATTATATTCTATCCACAATTCTAAACCTTATTCATTCGCTCGTTCTGACCGACAATCATCCTGGAGTAATAGAAGAAGTCAACGAACTTCGCGCTCGAGTAATCAATTTGGAGAATATGGTGCAAAATTTACCATCTTCAACAACATCATCGGCACCAATAGTACCATCAGTAACAGCACCAGTACCATCAACAATCCATGCCTCAACATCTCATTCTATACCTCGAGTATAATCATCGTTCTACGTATCGTTGTACATCTATTATCTTCGTTCTTCACGACGATTATGTAATCTCTAAAGTTTTAGAGATTATTCATTCTAGTTCCAACCGAAAATCAATAAGATTAATATCATATTAACTCATTAAATCCATGATTACATCTGAAGAAAATATATATGTATATATGTTTTCATAAATATTGTAATTAAAAATTCTTTTGTACAAACTGTTAATGGTGAAAATATTTTAACGGGTAGGTAATACCCGAGGAATATTTAGATTTCACACTATTAAGTTACATTGTACATTCTTCGAATCTGATTCAACGGTCATTTACTATCCTACTTACATCCACAGATATACGAATCCGTTCACCACAGAATAACCATTGTCATCCAATTTCATATTTGTATTTTGATTTATCAGAATCCAACAAGTGGCATAATGAAGAAAACATTGGATAAAATAAAATTTGTTAGAAATTGATGTTATGTGAGGTGTATACGAAATAGTTATATTTTTATTACGAAATACTATTAAATACGATACAATTTTACACAAGTTATTTATTTATTTATAGAGTGGATATACCTAAACCTTGTTACAATACTTATAGGCAGTGTACCTAATCGTACAGTAGTGTAGTTTTTATTAAGTTCGGTTCGTTCCACAGGGAGCTAGCCAAGTTTAACGCTATATTTTTATTTTAAACTTTATTTGTATATAAATATATATATATATAAGTAGTATTATTATTATAAAAAGGGGGTTTTACCGTTTAATGACCGGTTTGTCGATCTTATGTCTTAAGTCACAATTAAAACCTAATGTAAAATATTAAAAATAAAAATAACTTAATTTAAAGTGTGAAGTAAATGACGATAATAAAAGTGCGATAATTAAAAAGTGCGATAAATAAAATGACGATAAATAAAATTGCGATAATTAGAAAGTACGATAATTAAAAGTGCGATAAGATATGAAATAAATGAATTATGCTTATTTAAACTTCCGTAATCATGATGTTCGACGTGTTGATTTTAATTTATTACCATGGGTTAATTGTCCTTTGTCCTGGATTATTCGATATGTCCATCTGGTTTTTATCCATAACAGTCCATCAGTCATAAATATAAAGTGCGAGTGTCCTCGTCAAATTATCCTTATATCCGAAGTCAAATATTCCAACTAATTGGGGACTTAAACTGTAACAAGGTTTTAATACTTTGTTAACAATTACACCAAGTGTCCTTGTACATAATTCACCCCTGTTTTAATGAGTCTATTGACTATTAATCCATTCCTGTGTCCGGTTAAATGAACGATTATTAGTACTTATAAATATCCCGCCCATCGTGTCCGATCGAGTGTATATGGTTATTTATAATTACGTCCAATTGTAAATCTTTATATTAAATTAACGAACTATCATTCAATTAAATAAATATAAAGCCCATTAATAGTCCATAGTCCAATTTCCACAAGTGTCGGTCTTTTGTCCAAACCCCAATTATGGTACAAAGCCCAATTTCCCCATCTTTAATATTTAGCCCAACATCATGATTACTTCGATTTAAATAAGCATAATAATAACTTAGCTACGAGACATTAATTTAAAAAGGTTGAACATAACTTACAATGAGTATTAATCATGTAGTGTTACACGGACAGAATTTCGACTTACAAACTTAAAATATTCGCCACTATAACCTTATTATTATTAACTTAAAATTAAAATTAAAATTAAAATTAAAATTAAAATATAAATATAAATATAAATGTAAATATAAATATATATTGAGAGTGAGAGAGATTGAATATTGTGTAATTAAAACATCGAGCAAACTGCCTTTTTATAATACTTGGCCTGCTACAGTAACTCATGCGAGTGCATGAGTTTTGTGCCTTCTGGCCATGCGATCGCATGGCCAGCTGTTCTAGCTCACATTGAGTTTTAAACGTGGGTTGCGCTTATTTATTTAATATATAATATAATATATATAATTTAATATAATTAATTATATATTATATTATATTCTTGTGCATTGTTGACTTGTAATTTTAGCTCCGTTGCATCGCGCGTTGATAGTTGGTTCATGTCCCGGTTCCGGATTTTTGAACGTCCTTTCGTACGCGGAGATATCTTGTACTTTGCGTTCCGCGGCTCGTACTCTTGTAATTTTTAGATGTTTCTTATCAATAATTCGAACCACTTGGATTGTACTTTGTACTTTTTAGCTTTTTGATCATTTGCGTCTTCAAATCGTCGTTTTCTTCTTTTGTCTTCGCACTTATTTATTTAAACGAATATTACATAAAAATAGAACAATTTCAACTAAAAGCTTTACATATTGGAAGGATATTGTGCCTAAATATATGTTCATTTAGAGCACTATCAAATATCCTCACACTTGAGCGTTGCTTGTCCTCAAGCAATACAGAACTTAAAATAAAATCACACTTCACTCGAATCACTTTTTTTTTATTCTCACACTTTATACATCAGTGATTTTAATACGGCGGTATGAACAATGGTAGTAACGATGTAGTTTACAGTCCCACATGACTATGAAAATTTAGATCCTTTAAGGAAATTGGATCTTTATGAAAACATTTGATCTTTTAAAAATTCATTCTAGCTTTTACCCTAGATAAGTTTTCCAGAATAACCCTTCACTGGTGTTTGCAAATTATTTTTGTGGGTTTTGTGGGTTTCAGTTTTGAAAATTTTAGCTCAAAAACTTGTGGTTTTGTGTCACCCACTTGCTAATCCTTGTATTAGGAAAGCACACGTCCAGTATACTTGCTCCGTATATTACCTTTCAGTAAACTACCGTCCGGTTGTGAAGGAAAGCGTTGAACAAGCAACTGTTAAGGTAATATCTAATGACATGCAGATGTTCATGGTCTAAAATGTGTCGGATGCAATTACTATCCTTTGTAGGAGCAATAGTAAAGATCACCCTATAATTTTTCGGTCTGGCACAAGGTCCTGTCTTCGACCATGCTATGCAACCACCGTTCTTACAGTTGATACCCGATTTGATTCAGGTGACCTAATGAATTCCAGGTGAATTCCTAGGATTTTACATTCAATGGTAATGAACACATTGAAAATAGGTTTTCAGAAAACAAATCGATTTTAATTTGATCAAAATATTTTCTCGTTCAAGCTCGAGTTTAGATATCATCGAATTTCATGAGTTTGTAATTCTCAATCTTTAAAGTCAATCTCAAGGATTGAGTAATATCAGTCTTAAAAGCTAATTTTTAATCTTTAAGGAGATTATCCTTTCTGGGGGTCTGATTCATTAGTCTTATCAAGCTAATTTGCACGGCGCCCTCCCCATTTTACGAGACAGATCCTCTCATGGTTAGGATAAGTCTGACCACTTGGCGACCCTGTTTGATGCTGCGGTCCGTGGATTTCCAGCTGATTTTCGAGAAAACTTTTCAAGTTTTTTCATAGACTCTACAACTGGTCTGGACGACAACTTCCTGACCTAAATCAAGAAGCGCGTGTATTTTTCTCTCGGAAGACTTTACTTCCTTTTAAATTTCATTTATATTACAATAAACTGGGTAAAACTGATTAATATCGTTCAAAACAAAAGTATCTTTAATTATTTGTACAAAAATATGTTATATATGTTCTAAATAACTTGGTAAATTTTTCCCACACTTGGCTTTTATTTTCCTTTCTTTGCCTTTTTATTTTCCTCTATTCCATTTTAAATGAATTCTAACATTTTGGGTTGTTTCTCAATTTATGTCCTTTCCGAGGTAACAATAATTTCAGTGTTAACACCTAGTTTTATCGTTCATAAATATATATAAACATAATTTTGAGTTCATTTATTTGAAAATTTTGAAAAATTTTACTAGAATTGGGTAGTCAATATATAAGACTAGGGTTGTTCTTTATTATCAGAGAGCACTAGATTCTAATACAAATACTTCGTTACTAGTATTTTTAATGGTAACCAAGTGTTTGAATTTAAAATTTTAAAAATCCGAAAGAATTTAACCCTTTTCCCACACTTAAGATCTTGCAATGCCCTCATTTGCAAGAAATCAGTAACAATTTAAATTATTGAGGGTGATTAGCGTAGAAAAATGATTAAATTTTACCAAAGTTTCCAAACATATTGGCGTTTGTTTGTTTTTGGCATACTTTAATTCAATAAGATTAAAAGTAATGATAACAAAATTTCTCGTCCCGCCCTCGGGTAAAGCAATTTCGGTTCAACGACCTAGTCTTCAACTCACGACGAATTTTAAATATCAAATTTTTAACTTAATGAAATAAAGTAAATTTTTGTTTTTAAATTCACACCTAACTTAAATTTAAAATGCATATTAATTTCATACAAAACCTACAAAACAAAAATTCAGAATGGAGGGAGAAAACTAGTTCTTTAGTGTCTGCTAGTGGAAAAGACCAATCGGATTCCATTCTCGGAACTACACGAGAACAGAACAACTAACCCTAGACAGCATTATTTCTTAGAACATTTGAATCTCCCCACACTTAGGTAGCTGTGGTGTCGAATTTGTGATTAACTTCATTGTCAATTTCTCTTGGACCATAATCAACTTGCATATCTGTGACTTTTGCTTTAAGCCATTGGTCGGATTCCTATGTAATATCCACAAATTCAACTAGTTTTGCCTTTTCTTTAGGCGATAAATTGGATACTAACCGGTTACATAACTTAAAGTTCCCCTTAATTCTAGCATCACGAATCCATTTAATAAGTTTCTTCATTGAACTATTAATAACGGGGTCATTTAATTTCGTATCAACAACGGGGTTCTTTGTTATCAGGTCATCATTAGGTTTTACTTCATCTTCCCCACACTTAGGCGTTTTATTATTGTTAAGCACTACCGTTGGAGTTGGTAAATCAATATGGTTTTTACCAATCATTTTTGTTGGTTCAATGGTTTTGGTTGGTGGAGATTTAGACTTTCGACTTACAAAGGTGATCGATTTTTCATCATTACTAAGTGTCATTCTACCCTCTCTTACATCAAATAATGCCCCGGTGGACGCTAAGAATGGTCGACCTAAAATTAGAGGAATGGTTGAGTCCTCTTCTATGTCAATGATAATAAATTCGACTAGAAATGTTAAATTACCCACTTGAACGGGTAGGTTGTCAGCAATTCCAACTGGGTGCCTAATGGTTTGATCAAGGAGTCGAACACTCATTTCCATTGGACTTAACTCACCTACTCCTAATCTCTTATATAATGAAAGAGGCATAACACTCACACTCGCACCTAAATTTGCTAGTGCATCATACATGACACAATCACTAAGTAGACAAGGAACAATAAATTCACCCGGATCAATCATCCTGGGTGGAGATATTGGTGGAACTGTCTTCAACGGGTTTATTTTTACGATTTTTGTTTCTTTCACTTTCTTATTCTTCCTCTTCTTTCCAGAGGTATCACAAACTTTATTACCTATCACTTGCTCATACTCAACTCCTTTTCTTGGAAACAGGATGGGTGGTCTGTATGGTGCCACCATTGGCTTTACATACTCGGGTGGTGGTGGTGTTGTAACTTCTTCATTGTTCCTCACATCGAAAACCTTCCCATCTTCTGATGCTGGTTTTTTAGAATTCGTTGATACCATATTAACATTCTCATTTCGAGGATTTACTTCAGCATTACTCGATAGCTTTCCTTGTTCCGTCTTACTCATCATGCTAGCAAGAGTACCTACGTGTTTTTCTAGATTCAAAATGGAAGCTTGTTGAGTTCTTAATGACTGATCAAACCTCTCATTTGTTTTGGTTTGAGATGTAATAAATTGTGTTTGAGATTCCATTAGCTTTGCCATCATTTCTTCTAGATTCGACTTTTTCTCTTCGGTTTGTTGTGGTGGTTTATACAAGCTAGGTTTTTGTTGATTGAAAGTGTTGTTTTGAGTTGGTTGGTTATTCGGACTTTGTTGGTTGTACGAGTTATTGTTAGTTCCATTTGGATTGTAAAGAATGTTTTGATTTCGATCGAAGTTTGGCCTTGGAGGTTGATAATTATTTTGATAATTATTTCCCGGCCTTTGGTTCATGTAGGAAACATTCTCTCATTGTTCCATCGTTTGCTCAATGTGACAATCTTTCGTTAAGTGTGGTCCACCGCATTGCTCACAACTGATTCGTATTGCGTGAATATCTTTAGTCATCTTTTCCATTCATCTCTCGAAAGCATCTATTTTTGCGAAAAAGAAATCAAAGTCATGGCTAGAATCGACTCTAGCCGCTTTAGATGAACGAAAAATATCTTTTTCCTGGTGCCACTCATTTGAGTGGGAGGCTGTGTTATCAATTATCTTGTGAGCTTCAGTGCGGTTTTTTTCATAATGGAACCACCAGCTGCTATGTCGATGTCTTTTCGTGTAGCAACGTCGACACCTTGGTAGAATATTTGTACTATTTGATAAGTGTCTAGACCGTGCTGAGGACATCCTCTCAACAACTTTCCGAATCTTGTCCACGCCTCATATAGTGTTTCATTTGTCTTTTGCGCGAACGTAACAATTTCTCCTTGAAGTCTCACGGCTTTAGATGGCGGGAAGTGAAATGTCCCGTTCATATTGATTATAAACGTTCCATATTAATTGATTTCGTTGCGAGGTTTTGACCTCTATATGAGACGTTTTTCAAAGGCTGCATTCATTTTTAAAACAACCATAACCTTTTATTTATCAATAAAGGTTTTAAAGCCATTACGTAGATTATCAAATAATGATAATCTAAAATATACTGTTTACACACGACCATTACATAATGGTTTACAATAGAAATATATTACATCGACATATGTTTCTTGAATGCAGTTTTTACACAATATCATACAAACATGGACTCCAAATCTTGTCCTTATTTTAGTATGCAACAGCGGAAGCTCTTAGTATTCACCTGAGAATAAACATGCTTTAAACGTCAATAAAAATGTTGGTGAGTTATAGGTTTAACCTATATATATCAAATCGTAACAATAGACCACAAGATTTCATATTTCAATACACATCCCATACATAGAGATAAAAATCATTCATATGGTGAACACCTGGTAACCGACATTAACAAGATGCATATATAAGAATATCCCCATCATTCCGGGACGCCCTTCGGATATGATATAAATTTCGAAGTACTAAAGCATCCGGTACTTTGGATGGGGTTTGTTAGGCCCAATAGATCTATCTTTAGGATTCACATCAATTAGGGTGTCTGTTCCCTAATTCTTAGATTACCAGACTTAATAAAAAGGGGCATATTCGATTTCGAAAATTCAACCATAGAATGTAGTTTCACGTACTTGTGTCTATTTTGTAAATCATTTATAAAACCTGCATGTATTTTCATCCCAAAAATATTAGATTTTAAAAGTGGGACTATAACTCACTTTCACAGATATTTCCTTCCTCGGAAATAAGACTTGGCCACGGATCGATTCACGAACCTATACAAATATGTACATATATATCAAAGTATGATCAAAATATAATTACAACCATTTTTATTATGTTTTAAAGATTTGAGTATATTAAGTCAGCTGTCCTCGTTAGTAACCTACAACTAGTTGTCCACAGTTAGATGTACAGCAATAAATCGATATATATTATCTTGAATCAATCCACGACCCAGTGTATACACGTCTCAGGCTAGATCACAACTTAAATTATATATATTTTTGGAATCAACCTCAACCCTGTATAGCTAACTCCAACATTACTGCATATAGAGTGTCTATGGTTGTTCCAAATAATATATATACATGGGTCAATATGATATGTCAAAACAGTTGCATACGTGTCTATGGTATCCCAAGATTACATAATATATTAGAATATATGTATAATACAATATAAGTTAGCTAGGATATGATTTGTATAGATTTGTTAAACATTTCCCGTAGCTAAAAAGATCAAAAATATCCAATCTTGTTTTACCCATAACTTCTTCATTTTAAATCCATTTTGAGTGAATCAAATTGCTATGGTTTCATATTGAACTCTATTTTATGAATATAAACAGAAAATGTATAGGTTTATAGTTGGAAATATAAGTTACAAGTCATTTTTGTAAAGGTAGTCATTTCAGTCGAAAGAACGACGTCTAGATGACCATTTTAGAAAACATACTTTCACTTTGAGTTTAACCTTGATTTTTGGATATAGTTTCATGTTCATATGAAAAATCATTTTCCCAAAAGAACAACTTTTAAATCAAAGTTTATCATAGTTTTTAATTATCCAAACCAAAACAGCCCCCGGTTTCACTACGACGGCGTATATCCGACTTTATGGTGTTCATCGTGTTTCCAGGTTTTAAATCATTAAGTTAGCATATAATATAGATATAGAACATGTGTTTAATTGATTTTAAAAGTCAAGTTAGAAGGATTAACTTTTGTTTGCGAACAAGTTTAGAATTAACTAAACTATGTTCTAGTGATTACAAGTTTAAACCTTCGAATAAGATAGCATTATATTTATGAATCGAATGATGTTATGAACATCATTACTACCTCAAGTTTTCTGGATAAAACTACTGGAAATGAGAAAAATGGATCTAGCTTCAAAGGATCCTTGGATGGCTTGAAAGTTCTTGAAACAGAATCATGACACGAAAACAGTTCAAGTAAGATTTTCACTCGAAATAAGATTGTTATAGTTCTAGAAATTGAATCAAAGTTTGAATATGAATATTACCTTGAATTAGAAAGATAACCTACTGTAAATAACAAAGGTTCCTTGATCTTAGATGATTACTTGGAATGGATTATAAAGCTTGGAAGTAGACTTGCAAACTTGGAAGTATTCTTGATTTTTATGAAACTATACTTATGGAATTTATGAAGAACACTTAGAACTTGAAGATGGAACTTGAGAGAGATCAATTAGATGAAGAAAATTGAAGAATAAAAGTGTTTGTAGGTATTTTTGGTCGTTGGTATATGGATTAGATATAAAGGGTATGTAATTTTGTTTTCATGTAAATAAGTCATGAATGATTACTCATATTTTTGTAATTTTATGAGATATTTCATGCTAGTTGTCAAATGATGGTTCCCACATGTGTTAGGTGACTCACATGGGTTGCTAAGAGCTGATCATTGGAGTGTATATACCAAGAGTACATACATCTAAAAGCTGTGTATTGTATCAGTACGAATACGGGTGCATACGAGTAGAATTGTTGATGAAACTGAACGAGGATGTAATTGTAAGAATTTTTGTTAAGTAGAAGTACTTTGATATGTGTCTTTAAGTCTTTCAAAAGTGTAAGAATACATATCAAAACACAACATGTAAATACATTCTAATGTAGTCGTTAAGTCTTCGTTAGTCGTTACATGTAAGTGTTGTTTTGAAACCTTTAAGTTAACGATCTCAATTAATGTTGTTAACCCAATGTTTATTATATCAAATGAGATTTTAAATTATTATATTATCATGCTATTATGATGTATGAATATCTCTTAATATGATACATACATTAAAATATCTTTACAACGATAATCGTTACATATAAGTCTCGTTTCGTAATTCTTGAGTTAGTAGTCTTGTTTTTACATATGTAGTTCATTGTTAACACACTTAATGATATATTTAAATATCATGTAATCATGTTAAATATAGTGTATCAATATCTTAATATGATACATATGTATTTAGTAGACGTTATCATAACGATAATCGTTATATATATCATTTCGAGTTTCTTAACTTAGTAATCTCATTTCTTATATATATCACACATTGTTAATATACTTAGTGAGATACTTACTCATCATAATCTCATGTCAACCATATATATGTGTCTATATATACCACAACATGTAGTTTTTACAATTTTGTAACGTTCGTGAATCGCCGGTCAACTTGGGTGATCAATTGTCTATATGAAACTTATTTCATTTAATCAAGTCTTAACAAGTTTGAATGCTTAACACGTTGGAAACATTTAGTCATGTAAATATCAATCTCAATTAATATATACAAACATGGAAAAGTTCGGGTCACTACAGTACCTACCCGTTAAATAAATTTCATCCGGAAATTTTAAGCTGTTGAAGGTGTTGACGAATCTTCTGGAAATAGATGCGGGTATTTCTTCTTCATCTGATCTTCACGCTCCCAGGTGAACTCGGGTCCTCTACGAGCATTCCATCGAACCTTAACAATCGGTATCTTGTTTTGCTTAAGTCTCTTAACCTCACGATCCGTTATTTCGATGGGTTCTTCAATGAATTGAAGTTTTTCGTTGATTTGGATTTCGTCCAACAGAATAGTGAGATCTTATTTAGCAAAACATTTCTTCAAATTCGAGATGTGGAAAGTGTTATGTACAGCCGCGAGTTGTTGAGGTAGCTCCAGTTGGTAAGCTACTGGTCCGACACTATCTATAATCTTGAATGGTCCAATGTACCTTGGATTTAGTTTCCCCCGTTTACCAAATCGAGAAACGCCTTTCCAAGGTGAAACCTTAAGCATGACCATTTCTCCAATTTCAAACTCTATATCTTTTCTTTTACTGTCCGCGTAGCTCTTTTGTCGACTCTGTGCGGTTTTCAATCGTTGTTGAATTTGGATGATTTTCTCGGTAGTTTCTTGTATTATCTCAGGACCCGTAATCTGTCTATCCCCCACTTCATTCCAACAAATCGGAGACCTTCACTTTCTACCATAAAGTGCCTCAAACGGCGCCATCTCAATACTAGAATGATAGCTGTTGTTGTAGGAAAATTCTGCTAACGGTAGGTGTCGATCCCAACTGTTTCCGAAATCAATAACACATGCTCGTAGCATGTCTTCAAGCGTTTGTATCGTCCTTTCGCTCTACCCATCAGTTTGTGGATGATAGGCAGTACTCATGTCTAGACGAGTCCCCAATGCTTGTTGCAACGTCTGCCAGAACCTTGAAACAAATCTACCATCCCTATCAGAGATAATAGAGACGGGTATTCTGAAAGGACCCGTTCATATACATTATAAACGATTCACAATAGTTGATTACATTGCGAGGTATTTGACCTATATATGATATATTTTACAAACATTGCATTCGTTTTTAAAAGACAATCTTTCTTTACATCAAAAATTGACAGGCATGCATACCATTTCATAATATCCACTATCCAACTATAAATTGATTTAATAATAATCTTTGATGAACTCAATGACTCGAATGCAACGTTCTTCGAAATATGCTATGAAAGACTCCAAGTAATATCTTTAAAATGAGCAAATGCACAGCGGAAGATTTCTTTAACACCTGAGAATAAACATGCTTTAAAGTGTCAACCAAAAGGTTGGTGAGTTCATTAGTTTATCATAATCATTTATTTCCATCATTTTAATAGACCACAAGAATTTCATTTCCAGTTCTCATAAATATACGTCCCATGCATAAAGACAAAAAATAATCATTCATATGGTGAACACCTGGTAACCGACATTAACTAGATACATATAAGAATATCCCCTATCATTCCGGGATCCTCCTTCGGACATGATATAATTTCGAAGTACTAAAGCATCCGGTACTTTGGATGGGGTTTGTTAGGCCCAATAGATCTATCTTTAGAGTTCGCGTCAATTAGGGTGTCTATTCCCTAATTCTTAGATTACCAGACTTAATAAAAAGGGGCATATTCGATTTCGATCATTCAACCATATAATGTAGTTTTGATTACTTGTGTCTATTTCGTAAAAACATTTATAAAATTTGCGCATGTATTCTCAGCCCAAAAATATATATTGCAAAAGCATTTAAAAAGGGAGCAAATGAAACTCACGCATATAAATATTTTAAAACAGTTAATAAAGCATTTGCATGTATTCTCAGCCCAAAAATGTAAAGAGTAAAAGGGGCAAATGAAACTCACGCATATAAATATTTTAAAACAGTTAATAAAGCATTTGCATGTATTCTCAGCCCAAAAATGTAAAGAGTAAAAGGGGCAAATGAAACTCACCATACTGTATTTCGTAGTAAAAATACATATAACGTCATTGAACAAGTGCAAGGTTGACCTCGGATTCACGAACCTAAATTAATTATATATATTTATGTGTTGGTCAATATTTGTCTAACAAATTAGGTTAAGTCATAGTGTACCACAATCCTAATGCTCGAGACTAATATGAAAAAGTCAACAAAAGTAAATTTGACTCAAAATAATTTCTAAAAATCTATACATGATTAATATATAGTTTAAATATCGTCGTTTTATATTTTTAAATATTTTTAAAAGATTTATTAGAGTAAATAATATAATTTACTCTAATACCAACTGAAAGGACCCTTTTATTGATATATTTTTATTGATATATTTTAACTTAACAAACTTTGCTTATCGTGTCGGAATAATATAAAGAAAAAGTTTAAATTTGATTGGAAATTTCCGGGTTGTCACAGTACCTACCCGTTAAAGAAATTTCGTCCCGAAATTTGAGTGGAAAGGTCGTGAATGATAATAAGTATGTTTTCATGATGCATACAGGCTGAAAATTAGAGTTTCATCATCAGTGAATAATTTGGATAAACAATCCATTTATATGAAGAGTACGAATGAAGCTAACATAGAAGAGTGAAATGAGTAAGTGTAGATTCATCTTATCCTTTGACGTAGATATGATTGATTTCCAGATTTCAAGGGATTTGAAGAAAATCTTTGTAATAAGATTTGATTCTCCGGTAACAAAAGGAATTAGGATCCGCTTTAAATGCGATCGTCCATTTTAATTGTTCTGTCGGAGATTTTCTTATAAATTCACCTCCTTCCTTTTCTTACAACTCACACCTTCTGTTGATGCATTTTATGCAAGTCCCTAGACATCTACCCACGTCTATTGCAGGTACAACAGTTTACAGGCCACCATGATCGTTCGTTATTATCCTATTTGTGTTTGTATGTGGTTACAGCAACTGCAGGAACGAGATGTGGATGTTTGACTATCTTAGACTTAGTCAGACGTCCGAGTGAAGCCTCACTCGTACGGCTGACAGGCTCATACGCACGGTTGATGATGAGCTAAGTCACAATTACAATCTAAATGAGAAGACACGAGTGAGTGATCACCCGTACGGCTGATGAAGCCAACTCGTATATGTGATGGATGAATCGTACGGGTGAGTCAACAGCAGGGGTATATAAAGTCTTATGTTCTTCATTTTTAGGTTAAGCCTCTCATTTGTTACACACACTCAGATCTGGTGATCTCCTCCGATTCTCTCTCAACCCAAATCACCCAGGTGGTGAATAATAGCTCTAGGTGTTGATCTAATCACACTTGATTTAGTTGTGGTATGACTAAATTAATCACAAAAAGCTTAACCTATTCACTAGAGGGTTTGATTCACTTATTCCGTCATTGTGTGAGTTAAATCTGTTGATTTCTAAGTTCCTAGTCATGTTTCATCACCTTCTATTCTTTTCCCCTCAACTCATATTTTAAAGTATTCATCAATATGCTCCATCCAGTTCTGATTCTCAATATACTTATAACTTTCATATCGGTCATTCATCTTTTTCATCTACCGCCGGAAGAATCTATTTACTTCTACTATACTCTTGGGTTTATAGTGTTTCTAGTTCTCCCGTGTCTTTATATTGCTATATGCATCGATATATATGGTTTATAATTTTTGGTTTGTCGTTGGGCTTTATATCTTCCCTTATATTTCAAAGTCTCTGTTTCTATCTTCTATAATCATTGTCATCCACAGTTAATGCTCTCTTTTATTTGCTGCAATTTATACCCCAATTTCTATTTCGGAGTTTTGTCCTTTCGTTTCTTCTTCTTGCGATTAAGCACCGCTTGTAATGGTCCAGAATTCACAAATATGATTTTCGGAATGAACATTGTTAATGTTCTAGGAAGGAAATTGTGATGGCACGATCTTGACTTGTCAAATTACTAGAATACCTTAGAAAAGGCCGAATCATCAAGAAATATTTTCTTGATATTTTAGAGGTTAAATAGAATACAAGAGTCGTATAACATGGCACATGATGATGTTATGATCTGTGAATCATCACGTTCCATTTAGAAACTCAGCATGAATTACTGTAATATAATCACGTTGATCAAGTGTCATTATATTATACTAACTCATGCTTCAGTTTCCAACACTACTTCAAAAACATTCATATTTTAAACTCAAAGGTTTACAGAGTATAGGAACTAAACAGTTTCCTTTTTGATGTAATACAGATAGCGCAAAGAGATAAATGATTCCAGATAAGAATAGTTAAGGAAATATCTTCAGAAATATGGAGGATATTTATAATGAAAGATACGATGATATCTTAGAATTTCTAATATCAGAGGATGATGAAGAATATTGTCTGTAAGGGTTTAGTGTCAGGAGCAAGGTATTCGTTAATGACTTTAGCAGACACTGAATCATTTGGATTCTTTGAAGGCAGGTTCAGTCTTTGTGATTTGTCCACAGCCTCCTTCATACTTTGCTCAATCCGTTTTCCAGTTCCAAAACTTCTCTATTTCTGAGCTTTGTTAATACACTAATCTTTATCATCAAACTTTTTACTGCTAAGGTCGTTTACAGTTTTTGTTGCTTCATCAGCATTTCGAGAACTAGTTCGCGGTTCAGAGTGTTTTTCAGAAACTTCACATTCGAAGTATGTAAGCCTTGGAAATAGGCGTTATGTATAACTGTTGGCGTCAACATGCTGTGAGATTTCAAAATACTGATTGCTAACTCCCAATGATTCATATGACAATTCTCGTTACAAGAGGCAGATGAGTAAATGATGAGGTTTCGATAAATATAAAGATTCTTCAGAATGCCCAAGATCAGTGAAGTTGTTGGTAAGTTTATTGCTAATGTGGTGGAATATGAAAGGTTCTCTGGTAACAAAAGGGTAATCACATATATCAAAATTATGATAAGGCTAATCCGAATGAAAAAATCGAAGTTGTCTTGCTGGAGCTGTGATATAATTTGCTACTTTGCAAAGGAATTGCAAGGTTATTTTTGCTAATAAATGCCAAAAGATCTGACACAGATATGTGTTGAATTATGACTTTGGTTTCGAGAGCTTTTTAAGTACATAACTGTGGGTAATATGTGGTTGGATCATCATCTCGATTGCTCATTATTTGAAGTGTCTTCAGAGATTTTCGAAGGGTTTGAACATAGATCGTAATCGTTTGTATACATTTGATGTTCTAACACACTTTTGAAGTCAAAGTATAGCTTTGAAAGATGTAGGAATCTAAAAGTAATGGTACCGGTTATATCTCGAATTGAATTCTGAGATTTTAAAATCAGAATACGTAATTGGGTTTGAATGAGTATGGTTGTTTTGATTTCTATGAAAGAATGTATATTATTGTGAAAGTAGGAAGTATAATTGATAATTTGCTTAATCTGATTCGAAGAATGTAACATATTAATTGTGAATTTATATATATCTCTCGGGTATTACCTACCCGTTAAAAAATTTTCACAATTAATATTTTGTACATAAGAATTTTATTACAGTCTTTATGAAAATATATATGTATATATTCTCCTCAGATGTAACATAGATTTTAATGAGTTAATACTAAATTAAACTCATTCGATTTACGGTTGGAACTAGAATTGAATAATTCCTTGAAGGTTTAGAGGTTACATAAGTATTTCTTCAATAATATTGAAATTATGAATCAATACTTCATTATTTGTTGAGAAGTGATGTTGGTTTTCGTTAAATTCTTGTGAACTTCGCAAAGTACGAATGATGTTATCTGAAAAGTTTCGGTTACATCAATGATGAAGTGTAAAATCAAATATATACTTGATTTATTAGGAATTGGAATTTGTTGAATTGAGACAGAGATTGTAGTTAACGATGGTTAAGTCGCGGGTGAGGGACGTACATTATTGCATATTTGTAATATGAATTAACTGAGTAGTTAAGATTCACACACAATAGCTTAGCACGGAAAGATTTGTTTTTTATTTCAAAATATATATATATATATATATATATATATATATATATATATATATATATATATATATATATATATATATATATATATATATATATATATATATATATATAATATATATATATATAATTTCTTCAGAGGGAATGAGTTAATTTTCTTCATAACTTGTTGATACAATATACACGTTACTGATTCATAATGATGTCCACAGTGATTCTTGAACTGACGGAGTTTGTGATGTTATAGGTGTTGTTGATTCTGATGTTGACTGTACTGACGATGCTGGTGACGTTGACGGTAATGTTGATGCTGTTGGTAAAACAAGTTTAACTTGTTAATCACACACCATTTTTGTCAGGGTTTCTACTCTTCTTTCTATCATTTTGGTTCGCTTAACTGATTTATGGTTAGGGCTAGATTAGATAATCTCTAAGACTTTAGAGATTATATAATCGCCGCAGAATGTTTCTCCAATGAAGTTATGAATTAATACTTCGTCAGTTATTGTTGTTGGTACTCCTTGGTATCTATGGTGCGTATGACGTTGATGCTCGTGGGACAGATTGTGAAGTTGAGGTTTACAACGCGGTTGTGGTTGGAGGTGGTAATGGTACTGTTGGCGTTGATGATGGTGGTACTGGTTATACTGCTGGTGCTGCTGCTGCTGGTGTTTGTAATCTCTGCACCATATTCTCCAAAGCCACTACCCGAGCGCGAAGTTCGTTGACTTCTTCTATTATTCCAGGATGATTGTCGGTCGGAACGAGCGGATAAATAAAATCTAGAATTTGATGTAGTATATAATCGTGACGAGATACCCTGGAAATGAGAGAGAAAATGGTGTCTCGAACAGGTTCGCCGGTAAGTGCTTCAGGTTCTTCGCCAAGAGGGCAATGTGGTGGATGGAAAGGATCGCCTTCTTCTTGTTTCCAATGATTGAGGAGGCTACGAACCCATCCAGAATAGGTGATGACTGATTGGTTGATCCATTCCGGTCACACTGCTTTCGGAGCTTGAGTGAGATTCCATTTCGGAATCCGAGTGACTTGAACTGATGACAAATTCCATTTCGTAAGATTGGATAAAGGATTTTCGATATAAAAATGATTTTTCGGCTATCGGGTGGTATTCTATTTACATAGGATATCTATATATAGAGATCAAAAGATTTCATAGATTATGGAGGAATTTGCGGGGTATGTCAGGTAAAGTTTAAAGTAACAGATACGATAAGATATGATTTAGCAGATACGCTAAGATATGAAGTTTGTCTATACACTATTCATGCAATTAATGTAGCAAGACGTGTCTAGACTAATAATGATAAGCAGGTAATTTCCTATGGATGATAAGCAGATGATTTCCGACTAGAAATGATAAGCAAAACTTTTGACATGCAGACACGGTCGAAGTCCAGACTCACTAATGCATCCTAACGACTTATCAGTTAGACACACTAATGCAGACCTGGTTCGCTAAGACCACTGCTCTGATACCAACTGAAAGGACCCGTTCATATACATTATAAACGATTCACAATAGTTGATTACATTGCGAGGTATTTGACCTATATATGATATATTTTACAAACATTGCATTCGTTTTTAAAAGACAATCTTTCTTTACATCAAAAATTGACAGGCATGCATACCATTTCATAATATCCACTATCCAACTATAAATTGATTTAATAATAATCTTTGATGAACTCAATGACTCGAATGCAACGTTCTTCGAAATATGCTATGAAAGACTCCAAGTAATATCTTTAAAATGAGCAAATGCACAGCGGAAGATTTCTTTAACACCTGAGAATAAACATGCTTTAAAGTGTCAACTAAAAGGTTGGTGAGTTCATTAGTTTATCATAATCATTTATTTCCATCATTTTAATAGACCACAAGAATTTCATTTCCAGTTCTCATAAATATACGTCCCATGCATAAAGACAAAAAATAATCATTCATATGGTGAACACCTGGTAACCGACATTAACTAGATACATATAAGAATATCCCCTATCATTCCGGGATCCTCCTTCGGACATGATATAATTTCGAAGTACTAAAGCATCCGGTACTTTGGATGGGGTTTGTTAGGCCCAATAGATCTATCTTTAGAGTTCGCGTCAATTAGGGTGTCTGTTCCCTAATTCTTAGATTACCAGACTTAATAAAAAGGGGCATATTTGATTTCGATCATTCAACCATATAATGTAGTTTTGATTACTTGTGTCTATTTCGTAAAAACATTTATAAAATTTGCGCATGTATTCTCAGCCCAAAAATATATATTGCAAAAGCATTTAAAAAGGGAGCAAATGAAACTCACGCATATAAATATTTTAAAACAGTTAATAAAGCATTTGCATGTATTCTCAGCCCAAAAATGTAAAGAGTAAAAGGGGCAAATGAAACTCACGCATATAAATATTTTAAAAAAGTTAATAAAGCATTTGCATGTATTCTCAGCCCAAAAATGTAAAGAGTAAAAGGGGCAAATGAAACTCACCATACTGTATTTCGTAGTAAAAATACATATAACGTCATTGAACAAGTGCAAGGTTGACCTCGGATTCACGAACCTAAATTAATTATATATATTTATGTGTTGGTCAATATTTGTCTAACAAATTAGGTTAAGTCATAGTGTACCACAATCCTAATGCTCGAGACTAATATGCAAAAGTCAACAAAAGTAAATTTGACTCAAAATAATTTCCAAAAATCTATACATGATTAATATATAGTTTAAATATCGTCGTTTTATATTTTTAAATATTTTTAAAAGATTTATTAGAGTAAATAATATAATTTACTCTAATACCAACTGAAAGGACCCTTTTATTGATATATTTTTATTGATATATTTTAACTTAACAAACTTTGCTTATCGTGTCGGAATAATATAAAGAAAAAGTTTAAATTTGATTGGAAATTTCCGGGTTGTCACATATTCCATGTATGGAGACAACCTCCTTCAAATACAATCGTGCCAACTTCTCCATTTTGTCATCTTCTCTCATTGGCAGGAAGTGTACTGACTTGGTGAGACGATCAACTATTACCCAATTAGTATCATAACTGAAATGTCCCGTTCTTATTGATTAAAAACGTTCCATATTAATTGATTTCGTTGCGAGGTTTTGACCTCTATATGAGACATTTTTCAAAGACTGCATTCATTTTTAAAACAAACCATAACCTTTATTTCATAAATAAAGGTTTAAAAAGCTTTACGTAGATTATCAAATAATGATAATCTAAAATATCCTGTTTACACACGACCATTACATAATGGTTTACAATACAAATATGTTACATCGAAATCAGTTTTTTGAATGCAGTTTTTACACAATATCATACAAACATGGACTCCAAATCTTGTCCTTATTTTAGTATGCAACAGCGGAAGCTCTTAATATTCACCTGAGAATAAACATGCTTTAAATGTCAACAAAAATGTTGGTGAGTTATAGGTTTAACCTATATATATCAAATCGTAACAATAGACCACAAGATTTCATATTTCAATACACATCCCATACATAGAGATAAAAATCATTCATATGGTGAACACCTGGTAACCGACATTAACAAGATGCATATATAAGAATATCCCCATCATTCCGGGACACCCTTCAGATATGATATAAATTTCGAAGTACTAAAGCATCCGGTACTTTGGATGGGGCTCGTTAGGCCCAATAGATCTATCTTTAGGATTCGCGTCAATTAGGATGTCTGCTCCCTAATTCTTAGATTACCAGACTTAATAAAAAGGGGCATATTCGATTTCGATAATTCAACCATAGAATGTAGTTTCACGTACTTGTGTTTATTTTGTAAATCATTTATAAAACCTGCATGTATTCTCATCCCAAAATATTAGATTTTAAAAGTGGGACTATAACTCACTTTCACAGATTTTTTTTACTTCGTCGAGAAGTAAGACTTGGCCACTGTTGATTCACGAACCTATAACAATATATACATATATATTAAAGTATGTTCAAAATATATTTACAACACTTTTAATATATTTTGATGTTTTAAGTTTATTAAGTCAGCTGTCCTCGTTAGTAACCTACAACTAGTTGTCCACAGTTAGATGTACAGAAATAAATCGATAAATATTATCTTGAATCAATCCACGACCCAGTGTATACGTATCTCAGTATTGATCACAACTCAAACTATATATATTTTGGAATCAACCTCAACCCTGTATAGCTAACTCCAACATTCACATATAGAGTGTCTATGGTTGTTCCGAAATATATATAGATGTGTCGACATGATAGGTCGAAACATTGTATACGTGTCTATGGTATCTCAAGATTACATAATATACAATACAAGTTGATTAAGTTATGGTTGAAATAGATTTGTTACCAATTTTCACGTAGCTAAAATGAGTAAAATTATCCAATCTTGTTTTACCCATAACTTCTTCATTTTAAATCCGTTTTGAGTGAATCAAATTGCTATGGTTTCATATTAAACTATATTTTATGAATCTAAACATAAAAATTATAGGTTTATAGTCGGAAAAATAAGTTACAAGTCATTTTTGTAAAGGTAGTCATTTCAGTCGAAAGAACGACGTCTAGATGACCATTTTAGAAAACATACTTCCACTTTGAGTTTAACCATAATTTTTGGATATAGTATCATGTTCATAATAAAAATCATTTTCTCAGAATAACAACTTTTAAATCAAAGTTTATCATAGTTTTTAATTAACTAACCCAAAACAGCCCGCGGTGTTACTACGACGGCGTAAATCCGGTTTTACGGTGTTTTTTTCGTGTTTCCAGGTTTTAAATCATTAAGTTAGCATATCATATAGATATAGAACATCTGTTTAGTTAATTTTAAAAGTCAAGTTAGAAGGATTAACTTTTGTTTGCGAACAAGTTTAGAATTAACTAAACTATGTTCTAGTGATTACGAGTTTAAACCTTCGAATAAGATAGTTTTATATATATGAATCGAATGATGTTATGAACATCATTACTACCTCAAGTTTAGTAGGTAAACCTACTGGAAGTGACAAGAAATGATCTAGCTTCAAAGGATCTTGGATGGCTTGAAAGTTCTTGAAGTAGGATCATGACACAAAAACAAGTTCAAGTAAGATTTTTACTCGAATTAAGATAGTTTATAGTTATAGAAATTGAATCAAAGTTTGAATATGAATATTACCTTGAATAAGAAAGATAACCTACTATATATAACAAAGGTTTCTTGATCTTAGATGATTACTTGGAATGGATTAGAAAGCTTGGAAGTAAATTAGTAAACTTGAAGGGATTTTTGAAGTGTTCTTGAAGTGTTCTTCCTATGACGATTATAGCTTGATTCTTGAAGTGATTTTTGATGAAGATGATGATTAACTACTGGAAAAATACATTCATAATAGTGTGTGTGTGTTGAGAGAGAATTAGAAAGATAATTGGAAGTGAAATGGAGTGAATGATGAGTGGTAATTGGTGAGTGGGGTTAAAAGGAGTTCTAGTTAGTTGACTAGCTTATGGTAGAAGTTAAAATTGATTAGTCATACATGACATAATCAAGAGTGGAATCCCATGCTAGTTCTTATTGGTATATACCCATAGTAAGTACGTTTTGAAGCTGTGTATAATACGGGTAAGAATACGACTAGAATTCTTGATGAAAGAAAAGAATGGGAAAGTAACTGTAACCATTTTCGTTAAGTAGGAGTGTTTTGATATATGTCTTGAAGTCTTCCAAAAGTATTTTAATACATCTAAATACACTACATGTATATACATTTTAACTGAGTCGTTAAGTCATCGTTAGTCGTTACATGTAAGTGTTGTTTTGAAACCTTTAAGTTAACGATCTCAATTAATGTTGTTAACCCATTGTTTATTATATCTAATGAGATGTTAAATTATTATATTATCATGATATTATGATATATTAATATATCTTAATATGATATATATACATTAAATGTCGTTACAACGATAATCGTTACATATATGTCTCGTTTCGAAATCCTTAAGTTAGTAGTCTTGTTTATATGTATATAACTCATTGTTAATATACTTATGGAGATACTTAATTATCATAAACTCATGTTAACCATATGTATATCCATATATATATCGTCATGTCATTTTTACAAGTTTTAACGTTCGTGAATCGCCGGTCAACTTGGGTGGTCAATTGTCTATATGAAACATATTTCAATTAATAAAGTCTTAACAAGTTTGATTGCTTAACATGTTGGAAACATTTAATCATGTAAATATCAATCTCAATTAATATATATAAACATGGAAAAGTTCGGGTCACTACAGTACCTACCCGTTAATTAAATTTCGTCCTGAAATTTTAAGCTGTTGAAGGTGTTGACGAATCTTCTGGAAATAGATGCGGGTATTTCTTCTTCATCTGATCTTCACGCTCCCAGGTGAACTCGGGTCCTCTACGAGCATTCCATCGAACCTTAACAATTGGTATCTTGTTTTGCTTAAGTCTTTTAACCTCACGATCCATTATTTCGACGGGTTCTTCGATGAATTGAAGTTTTTCGTTGATTTGGATTTCATCTAACGGAATAATGAGATCTTCTTTAGCAAAACATTTCTTCAAATTCGAGACGTGGAAAGTGTTATGTACAGTCGCGAGTTGTTGAGGTAACTCAAGTCGGTAAGCTGCTGGTCCGACACGATCAATAATCTTGAATGGTCCAATATACCTTGGATTTAATTTCCCTCGTTTACCAAATCGAACAATGCCTTTCCAAGGTGCAACTTTAAGCATGACCATCTCTCCAATTTCAAATTCTATATCTTTTCTTTTAATGTCAGCGTAGCTCTTTTGTCGACTTTGGGCGGTTTTCAACCGTTGTTGAATTTGGATGATCTTCTCGGTAGTTTCTTGTATAATCTCCGGACCCGTAATCTGTCTATCCCCCACTTCACTCCAACAAATCGGAGACCTGCACTTTCTACCATAAAGTGCTTCAAACGGCGCCATCTCAATGCTTGAATGGTAGCTGTTGTTGTAGGAAAATTCTGCTAACGGTAGATGTCGATTCCAACTGTTTCCGAAATCAATAACACATGCTCGTAGCATGTCTTCAAGCGTTTGTATCGTCCTTTCGCTCTGCCCATCAGTTTGTGGATGATAGGCAGTACTCATGTCTAGACGAGTTCCTAATGCTTGCTGTAATGTCTGCCAGAATCTTGAAATAAATCTGCCATCCCTATCAGAGATAATAGAGATTGGTATTCCATGTCTGGAGACGACTTCCTTCAAATGCAGTCGTGCTAACTTCTCCATCTTGTCATCTTCTCTTATTGGCAGGAAGTGTGCTGATTTGGTGAGACGATCAACTATTACCCAAATAGTATCAAAACCACTTGCAGTCCTTGGTAATTTAGTGATGAAATCCATGGTAATGTTTTCCCATTTCCATTCCGGGATTTCGGGTTGTTGAAGTAGACCTGACGGTTTCTGATGCTCAGCTTTGACCTTAGAACACGTCAAACATTCTCCTACGTATTTAGCAACATCGGCTTTCATACCCGGCCACCAAAAATGTTTCTTGAGATCCTTGTACATCTTCCCCGTTCCAGGATGTATTGAGTATCTGGTTTTATGAGCTTCTCTAAGTACCATTTCTCTCATATCTCCAAATTTTGAAACCCAAATCCTTTCAGCCCTATACCGGGTTCCGTCTTCCCGAATATTAAGATGCTTCTCCGATCCTTTGGGTATTTCATCCTTTAAATTTCCCTCTTTAAAACTCCTTGTTGCGCCTCCTTTATTTGAGTAGTAATGTTATTATGAATCATTATATTCATAGATTTTACTCGAATGGGTTCTCTGTCCTTCCTGCTCAAGGCATCGGCTACCACATTTGCCTTCCCCGGGTGGTAACGAATCTCAAAGTCGTAATCATTCAATAATTCAATCCACCTACGCTGCCTCATATTCAGTTGTTTCTGATTAAATATGTGTTGAAGACTTTTGTGGTCGGTATATATAATACTTTTGACCCCATATAAGTAGTGCCTCCAAGTCTTTAATGCAAAAACAACCGCGCTTAATTCCAAATCATGCGTCGTATAATTTTGTTCGTGAATCTTCAATTGTCTAGACGCATAAGCAATCACCTTCGTTCGTTGCATTAATACACAACCGAGACCTTGCTTTGATACATCATAATAAATCACAAAATCATCATTCCCTTCCGGCAATGACAATATAGGCGCCGTAGTTAGCTTTTTCTTCAATAACTGAAACGCTTTCTCTTGTTCATCATTCCATTCAAATTTCTTCCCTTTATGCGTTAATGCAGTCAAGGGTTTTGCTATTCTGGAAAAGTCTTGGATGAACCTTCTGTAGTAACCAGCTAGTCCTAAAAACTGGCGTATGTGTTTCGGAGTTTTCGGGGTTTCCCACTTTTCAACAGTTTCTATCTTTGCCGGATCCACCTTAATACCTTCTTTGTTCACTATGTGACCGAGGAATTGAACTTCTTCCAACCAAAATGCACACTTTGAAAACTTAGCGTACAATTCTTCCTTCCTCAATACTTCTAACACCTTTCTCAAATGTTCACCGTGTTCTTGGTCATTCTTTGAGTAAATAAGTATGTCATCAATGACAACAATGACAAACTTGTCAAGGTATGGTCCACACACTCGGTTCATAAGGTCCATGAACACAGCTGGTGCATTAGTTAAACCAAATGGCATGACCATAAACTCGTAATGACCGTAACGTGTTCTAAAAGCAGTCTTTGGAATATCATCTTCTTTCACCCGCATTTGATGATACCCGGAACGTAAGTCAATCTTTGAATAAACAGACGAGCCTTGTAGTTGATCAAATAAGTCGTCGATTCTCGGTAGTGGGTAGCGGTTCTTGATGGTAAGTTTGTTCAACTCTCGGTAGTCGATACACAACCTGAATGTACCATCTTTCTTCTTGACAAACAAAATAGGAGCTCCCCACGGTGATGTGCTTGGTCGAATGAAACCATGCTCTAAAAGTTCTTGTAATTGGCTTTGCAGTTCTTTCATCTCGCTGGGTGCGAGTCTGTAAGGAGCACGAGCTATTGGTGCAGCTCCTGGTACAAGATCTATTTGAAATTCAACGGATCGATGTGGGGGTAATCCCGGTAATTCTTTCGGAAATACATCGGGAAATTATTTTGCGACGGGAACATCATTGATGCTCTTTTCTTCAGTTTTTACTTTCTCGATGTGTGCTAGAATAGCATAGCAACCTTTTCTTATTAGTTTTTGTGCCTTCAAATTACTAATAAGATGTAGCTTCGTGTTGCCCTTTTCTCCGTACACCATTAAGGGTTTTCCTTTTTCTCGTATAATGCGAATTGCATTTTTGTAACAAACGATCTCTGCTTTCACTTCTTTCAACCAGTCTATACCGATTATCACATCAAAACTCCCTAACTCTACTGGTATCAAGTCAATCTTAAATGTTTCGCTAACCAGTTTAATTTCTCGATTCCGACATATATTATCTGCTGAAATTAATTTACCATTTGCTAATTCGAGTAAAAATTTACTATCCAAAGGCGTCAATGGACAACTTAATTTAGCACAAAAATCTCTACTCATATAGCTTCTATCCGCACCCGAATCAAATAAAACGTAAGCAGATTTATTGTCAATAAGAAACGTACCCGTAACAAGCTCCGGGTCTTCCTGTGCCTCTGCCGCATTAATATTGAAAACTCTTCCGCGGACTTGTCCATTCGTGTTCTCCTGGTTCGGGCAATTTCTAATAATGTGGCCCGGTTTTCCACATTTATAACAAACTACATTGGCATAACTTGCTCCGACACTACTTGCTCCGCCATTACTCGTTCCGACACCATTTGTTCCTTTCGTTCTATTAACCCCTGATCCGTAGACCTCACACTTCGCCGCGCTATGACCATTTCTTTTACACTTGTTGCAAAATTTGGTGCAGAACCCCGAGTGATACTTTTCACACCTTTGGCATAGCTGCTTCTGATTGTTGTTGTTGTTGTTGCGGTTATTATTGTTGTTGGGATGATTGTTGTAGTTGCTTTTGTTGTTGTTGTTGTTGTTGTTGTTGGGCCGTTTGTTGTAGTTGCGATTGATGTTGCGATTGTTGGGATAATTGTTGCGATTATTGTTGTAATTGCTGTTGTTGTTGTATTGGTGATTCTTATCACCGTTTTCCTCCCACTTTCTTTTGACTTGCTTCACATTGGCCTCTTCAGCAGTCTGTTCTTTAATTCTTTCTTCAATCTGGTTCACTAGTTTGTGAGCCATTCTACATGCCTGTTGTATGGAGGCGGGCTCGTGTGAACATATATCTTCTTGGATTCTTTCCGGTAATCCTTTCACAAACGCGTCGATCTTCTCTTCCTCATCTTCGAATGCTCCCGGACACAATAGGCATAATTCTGTGAATCGTCTTTCGTACGTGGTAATATCAAATCCTTGGGTTCGTAACCCTCTAAGTTCTGTCTTGAGCTTATTGACCTCGGTTCTGGGACGGTACTTCTCGTTCATCAAGTGCTTGAATGCTGACCACAGTAGTGCGTACGCATCGTCTTGTCCCACTTGCTCTAGATAGGTATTCCACCATGTTAACGTAGAACCTGTGAAGGTATGCGTAGCGTACTTTACTTTGTCCTCTTCAGTACACTTACTTATGGCAAACACCGATTCGACCTTCTCAGTCCACCGTTTCAATCCGATCGGTCCTTCGGTTCCATCAAATTCCAAAGGTTTGCAGGCAGTGAATTCTTTGTAGGTGCATCCTACACGATTTCCTGTACTGCTAGATCCAAGGTTATTGTTGGTATGTAGCGCAGCCTGTACTGCGGCTATGTTTGAAGCTAGAAAAGTACGGAATTCCTCTTCATTCATATTCACGGTGTGTCGAGTAGTCGGTGCCATTTCCTTCAAAATAGTCAAATGGAACAAGTTAATCATACAGAATATTAAGAGTAGTTAATAGTGTTTCGTAGCATAATATGAACTCATTTATAAAAGCTTTTTCTTCATATTAGCGTTTTATAAGTTTAAATTCGGGTAGTACCTACCCGTTAAGTTCATACTTAGTAGCTAATATACAATTCAACTACTACAATTCTATATGAAAAACTGATTTCGCGTTCAAACTTTTACACAATATTTTACAAACTTACAATACCGCTTATTTTACATATAGCATGAAATATAGCACACAATAAATTTGATACAAGATGGTTGTGAAGATAATTCTAGCTAGTACACAAGTCGTTCAGCAAAGGCAATAAAGACACGTAATTCATACGTCCAGAAACAAGTCATGCATTCTGGTTTTACTAGGATTACTTCCCATCCTTGGTCTTGTGGAACATAACCGTTATGGCCGTTGATAAGACAGCGTGTTGTAACGTCGTCAAAGGGACGAGGGTTACGTAATGTCCAACAGTCCCGTAACAATCTAAAAACCTCATTTCTTACCCCAATTACCGACTCCGTCACTTGTGGGAACGTTTTATTTAATAGTTGTAGGCCGATGTTCTTGTTCTCACTTTGGTGAGAAGCGAACATTACTAATCCGTAAGCATAACATGCTTCTTTATGTTGCATGTTAGCCACTTTTTCTAAATCACGAAGTCCAATATTCGGATATATTGAGTCAAAATAATTTCTTAACCCATTGCGTAAAATAGCATTTGGGTTCCCCGCAATATATGCGTCAAAGTAAACACATCGTAACTTATGGATTTCCCAATGTGATATCCCCCATCTTTCGAATGAAAGCCTTTTATAAACCAAGGCATTCTTGGAACGTTCTTCGAATGTCTTACAAACTGATCTCGCCTTAAATAGTTGTGCCGAAGAATTCTGACCGACTCTAGACAAGATTTCATCAATCATGTCTCCGGGTAGGTCTCTTAAAATATTGGGTTGTCTATCCATTTTGTGTTTTTATACTGTAAAATAGACAAGAGTTAGATTCATAAAAAAAATACTTATTAATACAAGCAATTTTTACATATATCATAAAGCATAAGCACACTATATTACATATATTACACCACACGAATACAACTATCTTATTCCGACTCACTTGTTTCTTCTTCTTCAGTTTTGGTTCGTTTTGCCAAGTTTCTAGGGATATATGATGTTCCCCTAATACGAGCCGTTGTTTTCCACATTGGTTTAGAAAAACCTGGTGGTTTAGAGGTTCCCGGGTCATTGTTACAACTTAAGGACTTCGGGGGTTGACGATACATATAAAGTTCATCGGGGTTGGAATTAGATTTCTCTATTTTTATGCTCTTTCCCTTATTATTTTCTTTTGTCTTTTTAAATTCAGTTGGGGTAATTTCTATAACATCATCGGAATTCTCGTCAGAATCCGATTCATCGGAGAATTGGTAATCCTCCCAATATTTTGCTTCCTTAGCGGAAACACCATTGACCATAATTAACCTTGGTCGGTTGGTTGAGGATTTTCTTTTACTTAACCGTTTTATTATTTCCCCCACCGGTTCTATTTCTTCATCCGGTTCCGATTCTTCTTCCGGTTCCGATTCTTCTTCTGGTTCCGACTCTTCTTCCGGTTCCTCTTCGGGAACTTGTGAATCAGTCCATGAATCATTCCAATTTACATTTGACTCTTCATTATTATTAGGTGAGTCAATGGGACTTGTTCTAGAGGTAGACATCTATCACATAATATCAAACGCGTTAAGAGATTAATATATCACATAATATTCACATGTTAAAAATATATAGTTTCCAACAAAATTTGTTAAGCAATCATTTTTCAAGTAAACACGGTCGAAGTCCAGACTCACTAATGCATCCTAACAAACTCGATAAGACACACTAATGCAAAATTCTGGTTCTCTAAGACCAACGCTCGGATACCAACTGAAATGTCCCGTTCTTATTGATTAAAAACGTTCCATATTAATTGATTTCGTTGCGAGGTTTTGACCTCTATATGAGACGTTTTTCAAAGACTGCATTCATTTTTAAAACAAACCATAACCTTTATTTCATAAATAAAGGTTTAAAAAGCTTTACGTAGATTATCAAATAATGATAATCTAAAATATCATGTTTACACACTGCCATTACATAATGGTTTACAATACAAATATGTTACATCGAAATCAGTTTCTTGAATGCAGTTTTTACACAATATCATACAAACATGGACTCCAAATCTTGTCCTTATTTTAGTATGCAACAGCGGAAGCTCTTAATATTCACCTGAGAATAAACATGCTTTAAACGTCAACAAAAATGTTGGTGAGTTATAGGTTTAACCTATATATATCAAATCGTAACAATAGACCACAAGATTTCATATTTCAATACACATCCCATACATAGAGATAAAAATCATTCATATGGTGAACACCTGGTAACCGACATTAACAAGATGCATATATAAGAATATCCCCATCATTCCGGGAAACCCTTCGGATATGATATAAATTTCGAAGTACTAAAGCATCCGGTACTTTGGATGGGGCTCGTTAGGCCCAATAGATCTATCTTTAGGATTCGCGTCAATTAGGGTGTCTGTTCCCTAATTCTTAGATTACCAGACTTAATAAAAAGGGGCATATTCGATTTCGATAATTCAACCATAGAATGTAGTTTCACGTACTTGTGTCTATTTTGTAAATCATTTATAAAACCTGCATGTATTCTCATCCCAAAATATTAGATTTTAAAAGTGGGACTATAACTCACTTTCACAGATTTTTTTTACTTCGTCGAGAAGTAAGACTTGGCTACTATTGATTCACGAACCTATAACAATATATACATATATATTAAAGTATGTTCAAAATATATTTACAACACTTTTAATATATTTTGATGTTTTAAGTTTATTAAGTCAGCTGTCCTCGTTAGTAACCTACAACTAGTTGTCCACAGTTAGATGTACAGAAATAAATCGATAAATATTATCTTGAATCAATCCACGACCCAGTGTATACGTATCTCAGTATTGATCACAACTCAAACTATATATATTTTGGAATCAACCTCAACCCTGTATAGCTAACTCCAACATTCACATATAGAGTTCTATGGTTGTTCCGAAATATATATAGATGTGTCGACATGATAGGTCGAGACATTGTATACGTGTCTATGGTATCTCAAGATTATATAATATATAATACAAGTTGATTAAGTTATGGTTGGAATAGATTTGTTACCAATTTTCACGTAGCTAAAATGAGTAAAATTATCCAATCTTGTTTTACCCATAACTTCTTCATTTTAAATCCGTTTTAAGTGAATCAAATTGCTATGGTTTCATATTAAACTCTATTTTATGAATCTAAACAGAAAAAGTATAGGTTTATAGTTGGAAAAATAAGTTACAAGTCGTTTTTGTAAAGGTAGTCATTTCAGTCGAAAGAACGACGTCTAGATGACCATTTTAGAAAACATACTTTCACTTTGAGTTTAACCATAATTTTTGGATATAGTTTCATGTTCATAATAAAAATCATTTTCTCAGAATAACAACTTTTAAATCAAAGTTTATCATAGTTTTTAATTAACTAACCCAAAACAGCCCGCGGTGTTACTACGACGGCGTAAATCCGGTTTTACGGTGTTTTTTTCGTGTTTCCAGGTTTTAAATCATTAAGTTAGCATATCATATAGATATATAACATGTGTTTAGTTAATTTTAAAAGTCAAGTTAGAAGGATTAACTTTTGTTTGCGAACAAGTTTAGAATTAACTAAACTATGTTCTAGTGATTACTAGTTTAAACCTTTGAATAAGATAGTTTTATATATATGAATCGAATGATGTTATGAACATCATTACTACCTCAAGTTTAGTAGGTAAACCTACTGGAAGTGACAAGAAATGATCTAGCTTCAAAGGATCTTGGATGGCTTGAAAGTTCTTGAAGTAGGATCATGACACAAAAACAAGTTCAAGTAAGATTTTTACTCGAATTAAGATAGTTTATAGTTATAGAAATTGAATCAAAGTTTGAATATGAATATTACCTTGAATAAGAAAGATAACCTACTATATATAACAAAGGTTTCTTGATCTTAGATGATTACTTGGAATGGATTAGAAAGCTTGGAAGTAAATTAGTAAACTTGAAGGGATTTTTGAAGTGTTCTTGAAGTGTTCTTCCTATGATGATTATAGCTTGATTCTTGAAGTGATTTTTGATGAAGATGATGATTAAATACTGGAAAAATACGTTCATAATAGTGTGTGTGTGTTGAGAGAGAATTAGAAAGATAATTGGAAGTGAAATTGAGTGAATGATGAGTGGTAATTGGTGAGTGGTGAGTGGGGTTAAAAGGAGTTCTAGTTAGTTGACTAGCTCATGGTAGAAGTTAAAATTGATTAGTCATACATGACATAATCAAGATTGGAATCCCATGCTAGTTCCTATTGGTATATACCCATAGTAAGTACGTTTTGAAGCTGTGTATAATACGGGTAAGAATACGACTAGAATTCTTGATGAAAGAAAAGAATGGGAAAGTAACTGTAACCATTTTCGTTAAGTAGGAGTGTTTTGATATATGTCTTGAAGTATTCCAAAAGTATTTTAATACATCTAAATACACTACATGTATATACATTTTAACTGAGTCGTTAAGTCATCGTTAGTCGTTACATGTAAGTGTTGTTTTGAAACCTTTAAGTTAACGATCTCAATTAATGTTGTTAACCCATTGTTTATTATATCTAATGAGATGTTAAATTATTATATTATCATGATATTATGATATATTAATATATCTTAATATGATATATATACATTAAATGTCGTTACAACGATAATCGTTACATATATGTCTCGTTTCGAAATCCTTCAGTTAGTAGTCTTGTTTATATGTATATAACTCATTGTTAATATACTTATGGAGATACTTAATTATCATAATCTCATGTTAACCATATGTATATCCATATATATATCGTCATGTCATTTTTACAAGTTTTAACGTTCGTGAATCGCCGGTCAACTTGGGTGGTCAATTGTCTATATGAAAAATATTTCAATTAATCAAGTCTTAACAAGTTTGATTGCTTAACATGTTGGAAACATTTAATCATGTAAATATCAATCTCAATTAATATATATAAACATGGAAAAGTTCGGGTCACTATAATAACCACTTGCAGTCCTTGGCAATTTAGTAATGAAATCCATGGTAATGTTTTTCCATTTCCATTCTGGGATTTCAGGTTGTTATAGTAGACCTGATGGTTTCTGATGTTCAGCTTTGACCTTAGAACACGTCAAACATTCTCCTACATATTTAGCAATATCGACTTTCATACCCGGCCACCAAAAGTGTTTCTTGAGATCTTTATACATCTTCCCCGCTCCGGGATGTATTGAATATCTGGTTTTATGTGCTTCCTTGAGTACCATTTCTCTCACATCTCCAAACCTTGGTACCCAAATTCTATCAGCCCTATATCAGGTTTCGTCTTCCCGAATATTAAGATGTTTCTCTGATCCTTTGGGTATCTCATTCTTCAACTTTCCTTCTTTTACAAGCCCCTGTTGCGCCTCCTTTATTTGAGTAGTAAGGTTAGTACGAATAATTATATTCATAGCTTTTACCCGTATAGGTTCTCTGTCCTTTCTACTCAAAGCGTTAGCTACCACATTCTCCTTCCCCGGGTGGTATCCAATCTCAAAATCATAATCATTCAACAGTTCAATCCACCTGCGTTGTCTCATATTCAGTTGCTTCTGATTAAATATATGTTGGAGACTTTTGTGGTCGGTATATATAATACTTTTGACCCCATATAAATAATGCCTCCAAGTCTTTAATGCAAAAACAACAGCACCCAATTCCAAATCGTGAGTGGTATAATTTTGCTCGTGAATCTTCAATTGTCTAGATGCATAAGCAATCACCTTCGTTCGTTGCATTAATACACAACTGAGACCTTACTTTGATGCGTCACAATAAATTACAAAATCATCATTCCCTTCAGGCAATGACAATATAGGTGCCGTAGTTAGCTTTTTCTTCAATAACTGAAACGCCTTCTCTTGTTCATCCTTCCATTCAAATTTCTTCCCTTTATGCGTTAATGCAGTCAAGGGTTTTTCTATTTTGGAGAAATCTTGGATGAATCTTCTGTAGTAACCAGCCAATCCTAAAAATTGACGTATATGCTTCGGATTTTTGGGGTTTCCCATTTTTCAACGGTTTTGATCTTTGCCGGGTCCACCTGGATACCTTCTTTGTTCACTATGTGACCGAGAAATTGAACTTCTTCCAACCAAAATGCACACTTTGAAAACTTAGTGTACATTTTTTCTTTCCTCAATACTTCTAGCACTTTTCTCAAATGTTCTTTGTGCTCTTGATCATTCTTTGAGTAAATAAGTATGTCATCGATGAAAACAATGACAAACTTGTCAAGATATGGCCCACACACTCGATTCATAAGATCCATGAACACAGCTGGTGCGTTAGTGATAATGCTAAAAACGAACATATATTTCATAGCATTATTCCTCAAGAAAGACAAGCTTTTAGTTGCAATTGTTCTATTTACAAGTAATATTCGTTTAAATAATAAAAGGTGAAGACAAAAGACAGATTCGACGAATTGAAGACGCAAACGACCAAAAAGCTCAAAAGTACAAAATACAATCAACGAGGTTCCAATTATTGATAAGAAACGTCTCAAAATTACAAGAGTACAAGATTCAAAACAAAAAGTACAAGATATTAAATTGTACGCAAGGACGTTCGAAAATCCGGAACCGGGACCAGAGTCAACTCTCAACGCTCGACGCAACGGACTAAAAATTACAAGTCAACTATGCACATAAATATAATATAATATTTAAATAATTCTTATAATTATTTAATATATTATATTTATTTATAAAATCGTCGGCAGAAGAAAACAACCAAATGTGAGCCTCCCCAGCTGGCCATGCGATCGCATGGCCTTGAAGAGCAAAGCTCATGCGATCGCATGAGCTCCTTTTTCAGTTCACAGGCCTATAAATTCGCAGTTTGGTGAACGTAAAATCCATCTATCTTTCTCTTCTCCATTCATACGTAATATTTATATTTATAATTTATATTTTAATTTTAATTTTAATTATAATTCTAATAATAAGGGTATTTTAGCGAATGTTGTAAGGGTGTAAGTCGAAATTCTGTCCGTGTAACACTACGCTATTTTTAATCATTGTAAGTTATGTTCAACCTTTTTAATTTAATTTCTCGTAGCTAAGTTATTATTATGCTTATTTAATCCGAAGTAATCATGATATTGGGCTAATTACTAAAATTGGGTAATTGGGCTTTGTACCATAATTGGGGTTTGGATAAAAGAACGACACTTGTGGAAATTAGACCATGGGCTATTAATGGGCTTTATATTTGTTTAACTAAATGATAGTTTGTTAATGTCAATATAAAGATTTACAATTGGGCGTCCCTATAAATAACCATTTACACTCGATCGGACACGATGGGCAGGGTATTTATATGTACGAATAATCGTTCATTTAACCGGACACGGGAATGGATTAATAGCCACTAGAATAATTAAAACAGGGGTGAAATTATGTACAAGGACACTTGGTATAATTGATAACAAAATATTAAAACCTTGGGTTACACTCAGTCGACATCCTGGTGTAATTATTAAACAAAGTATTAAAATCTTGTTACAGTTTAAGTCCCCAATTAGTTGGAATATTTAACTTCGGGTATAAGAATAATTTGACGAGGACACTCGCACTTTATATTTATGACTGATGGACTGTTATGGACAAAAACCAGATGGACATATTAAATAATCCAGGACAAAGGACAATTAACCCATGGGCATAAAACTAAAATCAACACGTAAAACATCATGATTACGGAAGTTTAAATAAGCATAATTCTTTTATTTCATATTTAATTTCCTTTATTTTATATTTAATTGCACTTCTAATTATCGCATTTTTATTTATTGTTATTGTATTTAATTGCACTTTTAATTATCGTACTTTTTAATTATCGCAAGTTTATTTTATCGCACTTTTATTATTCGCAATTTCATTATCGTTATTTACTTTACGCTTTAATTTAAGTCTTGTATTCATTTTTAATATTTTACATTTGGTTTTAACTGTGACTAAAGTTTTAAAATCGACAAACCGGTCATTAAACGGTAAAAACCCCCCTTTATAATAATAATATTACTTGTATATATATTTGTATTTTTATAAAAGTAAACTAATATAGTGTTAAGCTTTGTTTAAAGATTTTCCCTGTGGAACGAACCGGACTTACTAAAAACTACACTACTGTACGATTAGGTACACTGCCTATAAGTATTGTAGCAAGGTTTAAGTATATCCATTCTATAAATAAATAAATATCTTGTGTAAAATTGTATCGTATTTAATAGTATTTCCTTGTAAAATTTAATAGTATTTTATATACACCTCGCGACACATCAAGTTATTTTTGGCGCCGCTGCCGGGGAACGAATCTAGCTTAAAAGCCGGAAGTGCAACGCTAATATATATAGAAAAAAAAAGATTTTTATTTTTAGTACGCTTTTGTAAAAACACGTTTTAAATATTCAAAAATATTAAAAGAAAAACAAAAATATAAATATTTTTTTAGAGTTTGGTAAATATTTAAGTTTTATAAAGTTTCTTTATTTCTATTTCTTTTAGTTTGTAAAAATATAAGTTTTATTTAATTAATAAATATATTTTATATTTTACAGCAAAAACAGAAAAGAAAAAAAAATTAAAACTCGAGTCCGGTACTGTAGCAGCCCACTCTGTGGCCCGAAACCCTAGCCCATGCGATCGCATGGCCGGATTGTTTAGGACTCATGCGATCGCATGAGCCCATCTGACACGCCAGATTGCAACTGCATTAATTACGGAGTATATTTTAATTATTATTATTATTAAAACCCTAATTAGGGTTTATTAGTTAATTAATATATTAATTTAGTTTTATTTATTATTTGTATTATTTAGTTTAATTAGTTTAATTAAATTGTAAAATTAATAGTTTTATAAAATAAATAATATAAAAATAATATTTTTATAAAAATTGTAATTTTTACAACTTTATGTATATTTTTATATTTTGTCCCTTTTTAATCGTTTAAGCGTAATATTTGTATTTTTAGCTCATATTTAGTTTTAAACTTAGTTTTTGCCATAGTTATTTTTACTTCTAGATTTTTAGGCTTTGCCGTAAAATCCCTTAATTGTTTTTCTTTAGACTAAGATTTAGGTACTTTAGAATTTTGCGACTCCTTTTTAAGTTTTAGTTTCTTTTTAAGTTATTTCCATTTGGAATATAGTTTTTCCGGTAAGCTTTAATATTTTTAGACACCTTGTACCTATGTATCAATTATCATTCCAATTAGTAATCTCAATTTGCGATTATAATTTTAAGTTAGTTGTAGTGATAAGGTTGGGTTAGTCAAGTGTTTTTAAGTTTTATAAGTTTCTTTTATTTTTCCGTCGCCTTTTATCTTTCTTTCTTATTTTTCTTTTTCGATCTTTTTCCGACGAACTCTTTTTCTTTCTTATTTCTCGCTATTCTAGTTTTTAGGACATAGATTTTTATTCTACTTCTTATCTAAATTTCTTAAAATTACGAAAATTTATTTTAAGTGGTTAAATTGATAGACATCAAAATTTTCTGGTTCGTAGTAATAGTTGGATTTGTACGTGGACCGGGTTATTGGAGCCAAACAGTCCTCAATTATATTGAGACCAAACGAATCCTGCCCCTCTGCTGCATCTTTTGGCTATTCGAAACGTGGGCAAAATCAGAAAAGTCTATTGATTGGATAACTTATTATAATTTTTCTTTCCTTTTAAAAACTAATAGGATATTCAGTGAATGCACCGAGCAAGACGTTCACCACCTTTTGTACGTTCACCACCTGTAACTAGATCAAGACATTTAGCAAATATTACTGCCGTTGATTTTTCTTTAGAATCGTCATCCAGTCGACCAAGTACTCCAGTTCAAATTTCCGATAATCCATTTTTTGAACCCGACCTCACAATTGAGAATCCGGAGAATATTCAGGAATGATTCGTAGATCCCGAACCATTAAATTTTCCTCCGGAACCACCAATCATTCAAACAGAGATTGTTGAGGAACGAACCATTAAATCAGAATCCTCTAGTGATTCCGATTCAACAAATTCAATTATGGAGAATCTGGAACCTTTAAGTATGGAAGACCGAATGAGAGCTAAACGCACTGGCCAAGGTCACGCAATTACTCATCCAGACATTAATGCGCCAGATTATGAAATCAAAGGACAAATTCTACACATGGTGACTAATCAATGCCAATTTAGTGGTGCGCCGAAGGAAGATCCAAATGAACATTTACGTACCTTTAATAGGATCTGCACACTATTTAAAATCCGAGAAGTGGAGGATGAACAGATATATCTCATGTTATTTCCCTGGACTTTAAAAGGAGAAGCCAAAGATTGGTTGGAATCGTTACCTGAAGGGGCGATTGATACATGGGATGTTTTAGTTGAAAATTTTCTTAAACAATTCTTTCCTGCATCTAAAGCCGTAAGACTTCAAGGAGAAATTGTTACGTTCACACAGAAACCAAATGAAACTCTATATGAGGCGTGGACAAGATTTGGAAAGTTATTAAGAGGATGTCCGCAACATGGTTTAGATACCTGTCAAATAGTACAAATATTCTACCAAGGATGCGACATCACTACAAGGAAAGACATAGATATAGCAGCTGGTGGTTCTATTATGAAGAAAACCGAAACTGATGCTTACAAAATTATTGATAACACTGCTTCCCACTCACACGAGTGGCACCAAGAAAAAGATATCATTAGATCATCTAAAGCAGCTAGAGCCGATTCTAGCCATGACTTAGATTCCATTTCCGCAAAGATAGATGCTGTCGAGAGACGAATGGAAAAGATGACTAAGGATATTCACTCAATACGAATTAGTTGTGAGCAGTGTGGAGGACCACATTTGACAAAAGGTTGTCTCAGTATTGAATTAACAATGGAACAAAGAGAGAATATTTCATACATAAACCAAAGACCTGGAAATAATTATCAGAATAATTATCAATCGCCAAGACCAATTTACAATCAAAACCAGAACTATAACCGAAATATTCCATACAACAACCAACAAGGTCCTAGCAATCAACAAGTATCCAATAATAATTACAATCAGCAAAGACCTAATTTTCAAAACAAACCACCACAACAAACCGATGATAAAAAGCCGAATTTAGAAGACATGATGACGAAGCTAGTTGAAACTCAAACGCAGTTTTTCACATCTCAAAAACAAACCAATGAACAAAATGCTCAAGCATTTAGAAATCAACAAGCTTCTATTCAAAATCTGGAACAAGAAGTAAGTAACCTAGCAAGGTTAATAGGTGAAAGAAAATCGGGAAGTCTACCTAGTGATACAAATGCTAACCCCCGGAATGAAACAGCTAAAGCCATTACCACAAGAAGTGGTACAACACTTAAACCACCTGAAATACCTGTAACTTCTGATGAAGCTATTCCTACTCCACAAGAACCACAACCTAATCAAGATAAGGAAAAAGAACCGGTAGTTGAAAAGGTTAATGAAGATAACACAGTTAAGGCTAAACCTTATGTTAAACCATACCAACCACCACTTCCTTACCCGAGTAAAATGAAGAAAGAGAAACTTGAAGCCGAGCAATCCAAATTCTTGGATATGTTTAAACAGATAAATGTAAATCTTCCTTTCATTGATGTGATTTCAGGAATGCCTAGATATGCTAAATTCTTGAAAGATCTAATCTCAAATAGAAAGAAAATGGAAGAACTCTCGGCTGTTACCATGAATGCTAATTGTTCAGCAATACTGTTGAATAAGATACCAGAAAAACTATCTGATCCAGGAAGTTTCACAATTCCATGTTTTTTGGGTAGTCTTAGTTCAATAGAAGCATTGGCAGACTTAGGTGCTAGTATAAATCTAATGCCGTATTCACTATACGCTAAACTAGACCTTGGAGAATTGAAACCAACCAGAATAAGCATACAACTAGCCGATAGATCAATAAAATATCCTAGAGGGATAATGGAGAACATGCTAGTTAAAGTTGGTACTTTAGTATTTCCAGTAGATTTTGTTGTTCTGGACATGAAAGAAGATTCTCAAGTTCCTCTCATATTAGGAAGACCATTCTTAAACACGGCTAAAGCAATGATAGACGTGTTCGGTAAGAAACTGACCCTAAGTATAGAGGATGAGAGTGTTACCTTTTCAGTTGATAGAGCAATGCAACAACCACAATCTGCAGATGATACATGTTATTATATTCAAACTATAGATGCACATGCAGAATTATTAGAAGAATTTCCAGAATTACAAGGAACAGGAGAATGTTCTTTAGGAGAAGGTAATGAACCAATTGATGAAGCTGAAATGTTAGCTACACTTATAGCTAATGGATATGAACCAACAACAGAAGAAATTCAAATGCTAAAAGAAGAAGACAGATATCGATATAAATCATCGATAGAAGAACCTCCGAAATTAGAATTAAAGCCACTTCCAAACCATTTGGAATACGCTTATTTACATGGTGAATCAGAATTACCTGTAATAATATCGTCTTCTCTTACTGAAAATGAGAAATCACAACTCATTTCTGTGTTGAAAGCTCATAAACCAGCCATTGCATGGAAGATTCATGATATTAAAGGAATAAGTCCTTCGTATTGCACACATAAAATCCTTATGGAAGAAGGTCATAAAACGTATGTGCAACGCCAACGAAGACTAAATCCTAATATGCAAGATGTAGTTAAGAAAGAGATTATTAAACTGCTAGATGCAGGTCTAATTTATCCAATTTCTGATAGTCCATGGGTAAGCCCAGTTCAATGCGTGCCTAAGAAGGGTGGCATGACTGTCATTACAAATGAGAAAAATGAGCTTATTCCTACTAGGACTGTAACAGGATGGCGTGTGTGTATTGATTATAGAAAATTAAATGACGCCACCAGAAACGATCACTTTCCCTTACCTTTCATTGATCAAATGTTGGAAAGATTAGCCGTAAATAGTTACTATTGTTTTCTAGATGGATTTTCCAGATATTTTCAAATTCCAATAGCACCCGAGGACCAAGAGAAAACCACGTTCACGTGCCCTTATGGTACTTTTACTTACAAACGCATGTCATTTGGACTTTGCAACGCCCCTGCAACCTTTCAAAGGTGCATGATGGAGATTTTTCACGACATGATAGAAGAATGCATGGAAGTTTTCATGGATGACTTTTCGGTCTTCGGTGATACATTTGAAACATGTCTAGCTAATCTTGAACGAATGCTTATTAGATGCGAACAATCAAATCTAGTACTTAATTGGGAGAAATGCCATTTCATGGTTAAAGAAGGCATCGTTCTTGGACATAAAATTTCAAAAGAAGGAATTGAAGTGGATAGAGCTAAAGTAGATGTAATTGCTAAACTTCCACATCCCACCAATGTTAGAGGAGTTAGGAGTTTTCTAGGGCATGCCGGTTTTTACCGACGTTTCATAAAAGATTTTTCTAAAATTGCCACTCCTATGAATAAACTCCTAGAAAAGGATGCTCCATTCATCTTTTCAGATGAGTGTATCAAATCTTTTAATATTCTTAAAGAGAAACTCACTAATGCGCCGATCATGATAACACCAAATTGGAATCTACCATTTGAACTAATGTGCGATGCAAGTGATTTTGCAATGGGAGCCGTTTTAAGACAAAGGATTGAAAAACGATTTCAACCTATATATTATGCTAGTAAGACGTTACAAGGAGCACAAACGAACTATACAACTACTGAAAAAGAACTCCTTGCTATTGTCTTTGCTTTTGACAAATTTCGTTCATATCTCGTTCTAGCAAAAACGGTGGTCTATACCGACCATTCCGCTCTTAGATACCTATTTTCAAAACAAGATGCTAAACCAAGATTAATCCGTTGGATCTTACTCTTACAAGATTTTGATATTGAAATCCGAGATAAAAGAGGAACAGAAAATCTCGTCGCTGATCATCTTTCTCGTCTTGAAAATCCCGAATTAGAAGTTCTAAATGAATCAGCCATACAAGACAACTTTCCTGATGAATATCTATTGAAGATAGATTATAATAAAATCCCATGGTTTGTAGACTATGCAAACTACTTAGTTTGTGGATTCCTTGAAAAAGGATTATCGTACCAAAAACGAAAGAAATTCTTCAGTGATATAAAACACTATTTTTGGGAAGATCCACACATGTTTAAAAGTTGTCCAGATGGAATAATACGCCGATGTGTATTTGGAGATGAAGCTAGTAAAATTTTAAACCATTGTCACACAAGACCAACAGGAGGGCATTATGGGCCTCAACTAACAGCAAGAAAAGTTTATGATGCTGGATTCTATTGGCCTACAATTTACAAAGACGCACACCTTCTTTGCAAATCCTGTGATGCATGTCAAAGGGCCGAAAAAATAAGTCAACGTGATGAAATGCCACAAAATGTCATCCAAGTATGTGAAGTATTTGACATTTGGGGTATTGACTTTATGGGTCCATTTCCAAAATCTCATAATAATCTCTATATTCTCGTAGCCATTGATTAGGTATCTAAATGGGCGGAAGCACAAGCTCTCCCAACTAACGATGCACGAGTTGTAGTCAACTTTTTAAAACGTCTTTTTGCAAGGTTTGGAACACCGAAAGCTTTAATAAGTGATCGGGGTACTCATTTCTGTAATAATCAACTTGAGAAAGTTCTTAAAAGATATGGAGTAACTCATAAAATCTCCACCGCATATCATCCACAAACAAGTGGACAAGTTGAAAATACCAACCGAGCTTTAAAACGTATTCTAGAGAAAACTGTAGGATCAAATCCGAAGGAATGGTCCATTAAATTAGAGGATGCACTCTGGGCTTTTAGAACAGCCTACAAAACTCCAATTGGAACCACACCTTTTAGACTTGTTTATGGAAAAGCATGTCATCTTCCAGTAGAAATTGAACACAAAGCATTTTGGGCTTTGAAGACATGTAATCTTGATTTACATGAAGCTGGACGTCTACGGTTAAGTCAACTAAACGAATTAGAAGAATTAAGACATGAAGCATACGATAATTCGTTAATCTATAAGGAAAGAACGAAGAAATTGCATGATAAAAGAATCAGAAGTTTAAAAGAATTTAAAGAAGGAGACAGAGTTCTTCTTTTCAATTCACGATTCAAGCTATTTCCTGGAAAATTGAAATCAAGATGGTCTGGACCATTCATAGTTAAAAGAGTTTTCCCATACGGAACGATAGAATTAATAAATTTAAATGGGATTGAATTTAAAGTTAATGGTCACAGAGTTAAACACTACATAGATAGTCCGATGGAAGTCGACAACGAAGTTAATCACAATTTCAACACCACAGCTAACTAAGTGTGGGGAGAATCAAGTCTTTAAAGGATAATATGTATTTCTGTTAGAGTTAGATTGTCTGTTTTCATGTAGTTCTCGAAAATGGAATCCGAATGGTCTTTCCCTAGCAGACCCTAAAGAACTAGTCTTCTCCCCCCATTCTGAATTTTTATTTTTTTTAGGAAATGAAGACTGCCTGTGAACTAAACCATGGTCTAATGCTACACGTTTTGATCACTAAACGTAATAATGACACACTACCGAGTGAAATAGTATCAGTAATCAGAGAAAGATTGGACGGAGTTAGAAAAGAATCCAGATGCGAAGATAATAAGTTACAATTTGGTAAAGGAAAATCAAAATCCGCAGCGAAAAGAAGAGCACGACACCTAGAAAGATGTCACAAATGCGGAAAATGGTTACATGGAGGTAAATGTTCAAATAATCAAACCTATTCAAATACCGAATTTGTTACTTTATGCAGAGACGGACCGTTCATATGTTTAGAAGAAAAAACACTGAACGCTCGAGGTTACGCCTATGTTGCTATGGAAAACCAATTAAACCGACTATCTTATGAATGGGATAGATCATATAACTAAGAATACTATCTCACAGGTAAGTCTGTACAGTTTTTATTTTTTTTAACCTTTTGATAATAAACGCTAATTTGTTCGCTATAAAGTATTAAATTGGTATTGAATAAAATTAGGTTTGGCGACCGAAATTATTGATATCATACAAAAATTTATTACATCACTGCAAAATTTAACGTTTATTCTTAAGGTATAAATATCTTTAATCAATCAACACAAAATATTTCAAAAATTCGTCATGAGTTAAATTAGGTTTTGGAACAGAAATTACTTTACCGAAAAGAGGGGCGTATATTTTTGATAATATTTGATTGATTAAAGAGGGATAAAAAGTCAAAAAGATTTTTAATTTTATTTTTACCATGTTTTTAAAATTAATATATAAATCTTAAATTAATATTGTAAACTTTGTAAAATCAATATATTTAAAATTGTAAATATTTGAAAAATTAATATAAGTTTGGTGTGAATTTATAATATGAATTTTTAAATTAAGTTTGGTGTGAATTTTTAATTTTTAAAATATGAATTTTTAATTTTATGCATTTCAAATTTTAAGTTTGGTGTGAATTTTTAATATTAATTTTGAATTTTATATTTAAGTTGTGTGAATTTAAAAACAAAAATTTACTTTATCTCATTAAGTTAAAAATATATGATTTTTAAAATTCGTCGTAAGTTGAAGACTAGGTCTTTGAACCGAAATTGCTTTACCCGAGGGAGGGACGAGAACTTTTGTTATCATTATTTTTAATCTTATTGAATTAAAGTAAGCCAAAAACATTAAAAAACCCAAAAAAATCTTTACTTTTAAAAACCGCGCTTTGATTTGACAAATTTTAAAATTTTGTCGAGGGACAGACTAGGACAACGATCCGAAATGCCCTCGCTCCTAAAGGAAAACAAAATTTTTAAAATTTAATTAATTATAAGTTTTATAAAGTATAAGGTTTTATAAATAAAAAAAAAAATCAGAAATCACTGTAGCCGGCACCCCATGCGATCGCATGGGGTTTGCACTTGGAACCCATGCGATCGCATGGGGACCAAATGCAGGCCTGATACATACAGCAGTTCGGTTCTGCCTCACCACAAACACACACATACATTCACGAAACTCACCCAAAAATTCACCAATTTTCGCCATTTTTTCACCGTAATTCATCAAATTTCTTGCTCTAATCATGCCTAGATTCTCATTCTTCAGCAAATTGGTAAAAATTACACCCCTAAACTCTATAAATTCCTAGTTTTTGTGATAATTACCAATTTTTTTACCTAATGCAATTTTGTTAATTTCTAGTGTAATTAGCGTTAAATTGTTAGTATTTTATGCATGTATAACCTAGATTGATGCTATTGAACATGATTTGAAGCCAAAAACTTCAAAATTTTTAGAAATCTAGGGTTTGTGTACTTGAGCAATTTGGGGTTTTTTGATATAAACAGGTTATGGCTGATTTTTGTCATGAATTATTGCTAAATTGAGTAGTGTAACATGTTTAGATAGTTAAATGATCCAAACAATGATCCTAAACATGATTTTTGGAGATTAAAGTGGACTTTTTAAGTCCAAAATTCATGAACTTGATTAATTTGATGTAATTGCCATTTGAGACTTGTTTAATTATTAGTAATGACTATTTTGACATGTTATTTGAGTTAGATGCTTATGAATTTTGTATACATTTTCATATTTGCTTATTTGAAAAATGTAGAATTGTGAAAAATTGTAAAAATGTGTATAAGTTTAATTTTGATTTAACATGTTATAGTGATTGTTTTAAGTTGTTATTTTGCTAACACTAATGCATATTTGGATGCACAAATTTTGTGTTTAATGTGTTTTGCAGAAAGCCGATACTGGAGGTTCAGGAGCATCATCATCTAGACGACCAGCACCAGCACCAGAACCAGAACCAGAAATGCAACACGAACAAGAACCACAACAGGAACAACAACAACAGCCTGATCAGCACATACCTTATTATGATCCGGTACAGTTTGTTGATGAATTCATAGTATTCCCAATGAGGCTGCCAGTAGAATTCCCAACGATTCCTGAGCACACTCTACATCCTAATCTGAGATTTGATAGAAGATGGAGAGATTACGAGACATATCAAAGGAACAAATTCAAATTGGTAACAAAAAATGTAGAGGTGCCAAGGGTAATCGATTGGGCCCCTTTGGAAACGGTCCATCTAGCTGACCGTGTTAGACAGCTTTTAGTTTAAAGGTATGGCAGTTCTTCTTTTACAGATTGGGAACGTCTTTTCACCATTCGTAGACCTGTATATAAGGAATGGTGTGTTGAGTTGATGAGTACTGTATCACTTGATACAAATATAGTTAGAATAGATGATAGAAGATTTCTTAGGTTTATCCTTGGCGGTAGGATGTACAGAATGTCCATGCTGGACATGGCTAGGGCCTTACAGATATATACTCCTGGTGAGTTGCTATTACCCGATTGTACAAACTTGATTCATTATGGTGAACGGGTAGATAGTAACTTTGACGCCGACGCCATTTGGAGGCGTATGTCACATTTTGATGTTTTTACACGAGCAGGAGGACACTCCTATACACATATTGACAGAGCCGAGCTTCGTATTATTCATAGATTTTTGGCTAACTCGATTACACAAAGAGGTCATAATAAAGAAAAAATTACCTTATATGATTTATTCTACCTAAAGTGTATTCGGGATCCTAGAAGCTTTGTCAATATCCCTTACTGTGTTGCTTTTTATTTATCTAAAATAGTAGAGGGAATGCAGGACGGGAGTATAATAGGAGGAGGTATTTTTGTTACTCTCATTGGAGAGTATTTAGGTGTTGATAGGAACCAAGGGGGTCCATTACAGATTTGTAGAGAACAGGTTGAGCCCTTAGGATTGAAAGTTTATGTGGGTGCTAAGGTATTGAAAAGTAGATGTAACTAGGCAGTACCCTATGAGGGATCTCATCCTCGGGTAGAGAGAGGCTCATACGAGGAAATGGAGGAGGCGGAAGACATTAGGGATGTCTTTCGAGATGCTATTCTTGACGTCCACGTTCGTATAGATGAGGAAGCAATGACGAACGCGGCAAGACATAGTATGTATGAGCAGTGGAACTCCGAGCGAGTATACGAGGATTATAGGCGATGCCAACACGATAGCTGGTTAGTTCATCAGCTCCAAATCATGAGCCAGCTATCATATCAGGTACCAAATAACTATGTACCTACGCGACCTGCTCATTTTCCGCCACATAGCCCCGATATCCGACCACCCTTTAACCGGTATGACTATAACCAAGCCTATCAAAACACCTATAACCAACAATGGAACCCACCTGACGAGATGAACTGGAACCCATATCCAGACTGATTTAGTTCCATTTGGTTATTTTTATGATTTTTATGTTTTTATCTTTTGACTTTTTCATGTTTAAACTTATGTTATTGGATATATTTGTGTAATTTTTATTATTTTATTATTATTGTGTACTAATATTTCATATTTAGAATTTGAAAGTGGGATATTAAGTCCCATTTCAAATTGCCATGCATGATTATATTTGTATGTATGTATATTGTCGATTGTACAAAACAGGGTAAAACAGCGCATTTTCAAAGACTGGCATTAAGTTCAGCAAAAGCTACTAATTTTGACAACAAGATGACAAATAAATGTGATGTAACAACAGACGAAATGAACAAATGATATGCACCATTTATCATTCAGCAAACAAACGCCAATATGTTTGGAAACTTTGGTAAAATTTAATCATTTCTACGCTAATCACCCTCAATAATTTAAATTGTACTGATTTCTTGCAAATGAGGGCATTGCAAGATCTTAAGTGTGGGAAGGGGTTAAATTCTTTCGGATTTTTAAAATTTTTATCTTTATACACTTGGTTACCATTAAAAATACTAGTAACGTAGTAGTTGTATTAGAATCTAGTGCTCTCTGATAATAAAGAACAGCCCTAGTCTTATATACTGACTGCCCAATTCTAGTAAAAATTTTCAAAATTTTCAATTAAATGAACTCAAAATCATGTTTATACATATTTATGAACGATAAAACTAGGTGTTAACACCGAAATTATTGTTACCTCGGAAAGGACATAAATTGAGAAACAAACCAAAATGTTAAAATTCATTTAAAATGGAATAGAGAACAATAAAAAGGAAAATAAAAGCTAAGTGTGGGAAAAATTACCAAGTTATCTTAAACATATGTCACATATTTCTGTAACAAATAACTGAAAATACTTTTGCTTTGGACTAAACTAAACTATTTTACCCGATGAAAGGAAAGAAGAGAGCTGTAGGTTGACGAAAAATCTAGAAAAGTCATCACTAAAATCAGCAGGAAAGCCACGGACCTCAGCATTAAACAGGGTCGCCAAGTGGTCAGATTTATCCTAACCATGAGAAGGATTTATCTCGTAAAATGGGGGGCACCATGCAAATTAGCTGGATAAGACTAATGAATCAGATCCCCAGAAAGGATAATCTCCTTAAAAGATCAAAAATCAGCTTTTAAGCCTGATATTACTCAATCCTTGATATTGACCTTAAAGATTGTGAATTACAAACTCATGGAATTCAATGATATCTAAACTCGAGCTTGAACGAGAAAATATTTTGATCAAAATTACAAACCGATTTGTTTTCTGAAAACCCTATTTTCAATGCGTTCATTACCATTGAACGTAAAATCCTAGAAATTCACCTGGAATTCATTAGGTCACCTGAACCAAATCGGGTGTCAACCGTAAGAACGGTGGTTGCATAGTGGTCAAAGACAGGACCTTGTGCCAAACCTACAAATTATAAGGGTGAGCTTTACTATTGCTCCTACAAAGGATAGTAATTGCGTCCGACACGTTATAGACCATAATTAAAAGCATGTCAGGGGACATTGCCTTAACAGTTGCTTGTTCAACGCTTTCCTTTACAACCGGACGGTAGTTTACCGAAAGGTAATATACTGGACAAGTAAACTGGACGTGTTGCTTTCCTAATACAAGGTTAGCAAGTGGGTGACACAAAACCATAAGTTTTGAGCTAAAATTTTCAATTCTGAAACCCACCAAGCCCACAAAAATATTTTGCAAACACCGGTGAAGGGTTATTCCGGAAAACTTATCTAGGGTAAAAACTAGATTTAATTTTCAAAAGATCAAATGTTTTCATAAAGATCCAATTTTCTTAATGGATCTAAATTTTTATAGTCATGTGGGACTGTAAACCATATCGTTACTACCATTGTTTATACCGCCGTATAGAAATCACTGATGTACAAAGTGTGAAGAATAAAGAAGTGATTCTAGTATTTCAAGACGATATTGCTTGAGGACAAGCAACGCTCAAGTGTGGGAATATTTGATAATGCTAAAAACGAACATATATTTCATAGCATTATTCCTCAAGAAAGACAAGCTTTTAGTTGCAATTGTTCTATTTACAAGTAATATTCGTTTAAATAATAAAAGGTGAAGACAAAAGACAGATTCGACGAATTGAAGACGCAAACGACCAAAAAGCTCAAAAGTACAAAATACAATCAACGAGGTTCCAATTATTGATAAGAAACGTCTCAAAATTACAAGAGTACAAGATTCAAAACAAAAAGTACAAGATATTAAATTGTACGCAAGGACGTTCGAAAATTCGGAACCGGGACCAGAGTCAACTCTCAACGCTCGACGCAACGGACTAAAAATTACAAGTCAACTATGCACATAAATATAATATAATATTTAAATAATTCTTATAATTATTTAATATATTATATTTATTTATAAAACCGTCGGCAGAAGAAAACAACCAAATGTGAGCCTCCCCAGCTGGCCATGCGATCGCATGGCCTTGAAGAGCAAAGCTCATGCGATCGCATGAGCTCCTTTTTCAGTTCACAGGCCTATAAATTCGCAGTTTGGTGAACGTAAAATCCATCTATCTTTCTCTTCTCCATTCATATGTAATATTTATATTTATAATTTATATTTTAATTTTAATTTTAATTATAATTCTAATAATAAGGGTATTTTAGCGAATGTTGTAAGGGTGTAAGTCGAAATTCTGTCCGTGTAACGCTACGCTATTTTTAATCATTGTAAGTTATGTTCAACTTTTTTAATTTATTGTCTCGTAGCTAAGTTATTATTATGCTTATTTAATCCGAAGTAATCATGATGTTGGGCTAATTACTAAAATTGGGTAATTGGGCTTTGTACCATAATTGGGGTTTGGATAAAAGAACGACACTTGTGGAAATTAGACCATGGGCTATTAATGGGCTTTATATTTGTTTAACTAAATGATAGTTTGTTAATGTCAATATAAAGATTTACAATTGGGCGTCCCTATAAATAACCATTTACACTCGATCGGACACGATGGGCAGGGTATTTATATGTACGAATAATCGTTCATTTAACCGGACAAGGGAATGGATTAATAGCCACTAGAATAATTAAAACATGGGTGAAATTATGTACAAGGACACTTGGTATAATTGATAACAAAATATTAAAACCTTGGGTTACACTCAGTCGACATCCTGGTGTAATTATTAAACAAAGTATTAAAATCTTGTTACAGTTTAAGTCCCCAATTAGTTGGAATATTTAACTTCGGGTATAAGAATAATTTAACGAGGACACTCGCACTTTATATTTATGACTGATGGACTGTTATGGACAAAAACCAGACGGACATATTAAATAATCCAGGACAAAGGACAATTAACCCATGGGCATAAAACTAAAATCAACACGTCAAACATCATGATTACGGAAGTTTAAATAAGCATAATTCTTTTATTTCATATTTAATTTCCTTTATTTTATATTTAATTTCACTTCTAATTATCGCATTTTTATTTATTGTTATTGTATTTAATTGCACTTTTAATTATCGTACTTTTTAATTATCGCAAGTTTATTTTATCGCACTTTTATTATTCGCAATTTCATTATCGTTATTTACTTTACGCTTTAATTTAAGTCTTGTATTCATTTTTAATATTTTACATTTGGTTTTAACTGCGACTAAAGTTTTAAAATTGACAAACTGGTCATTAAACGGTAAAAACCCCCCTATATAATAATAATATTACTTGTATATATATTTGTATTTTTATAAAAGTAAACTAATATAGCGTTAAGCTTTGTTTAAAGATTTTCCCTGTGGAACGAACTGGACTTACTAAAAACTACACTACTGTACGATTAGGTACACTGCCTATAAGTGTTGTAGCAAGGTTTAAGTATATCCATTCTATAAATAAATAAATATCTTGTGTAAAATTGTATCGTATTTAATAGTATTTCCTTGTAAAATTTAATAGTATTTTATATACACCTCGAGACACATCAGTTAGTCAATCCAAACGGCATAACCATAAACTCGTAATGACCATAACGCGTCCTAAAAGCAGTTTTTGGAATATCATCCTCCTTTACTCTCATTTGATGATATCCAGAACGTAAATCGATTTTCGAATAAACCGACGAGCCTTGTAGTTGATCAAATAAGTCGTCAATTCTCGGCAGTGGATAACGGTTTTTGATGGTAAGTTTATTCAACTCTCTGTAGTCAATACACAACTTAAATGTACCATCCTTCTTCTTGACAAACAAAACAGGACCTCCCCATGGTGATGTGCTTGGTCGAATGAAACCACGTTCTAATAGTTCTTGCAGTTGGCTTTACAGTTCTTTCATCTCGTTGGGTGCGAGTCTATAAGGAGCACGATCTATTGGTGCAGCTCCTGGTACAAGATCTATTTGAAATTCAACAGATCGATGTGGAGGTAGTCCCGGTAATTCTTTCGGAAATACATCGGGAAATTCTTTTGCGACAAAAACATCATTGATGATCTTTTCTTCAGTTTGTACTTTCTTGACGTGTGCTTGAATAGCATAGCAACCTTTTCTTATTAGTTTTTGTGCCTTCAAATTACTAATAAGATGTAGCTTCGTGTTTCCCTTTTCTCCGTACACCATTAAGGGTTCTCCTTCTTCTCGTACAATGCGAATTGCATTTTTGTAACATACGATCTCTGCTTTCATCTCCTTCAGCCAGTCCATGCCAACTATTACATCAAAACTCCCTAACTCTACTTGTATCAAATCAATCTTAAATATTTCACTACCCAGTTTAATTTCTCGATTACGGCGTATATAATCTGCTGAAATTAATTTACCGTTTGCTAATTCGAGTAAAAATTTACTATCCAACGGCTTCAATGGACAACTTAATTTAGCACAAAAATCTCTACTCATATAGCTTCTATCTGCACCCGAATCAAATAAAACGTAAGCAGATTTATTGTCAATAAGAAACGTACCCGTAACAAGTTCCGGGTCTTCCTGTGCCTCTGTCGCATTAATATTGAAAACTCTTCCGCGGCCTTGTCCATTCGTGTTCTCCTAGTTCGGGCAATTTCTAATAATGTGACCCAGTTTTCCACATTTATAACAAACTACATTGGCATAACTTGCTCCGACACTACTTGCTCTGCCATTACTCGTTCCGACACCATTTGTTCCTTTCGTTTTGTTAACCCCTGGTCCGTAGACCTCACACTTCACCGCGCTATGACCATTTCTTTTACACTTGTTGCAAAATTTGGTGCAGAACCCCGAGTGATACTTTTCACACCTTTGGCATAGCTGCTTCTAATTGTTGTTGTTGTTGCGGTTGTTATTGTTGTTGGGATGATTGTTGTAGTTGTTGTTGTTGTTGTTGTTGTTGTTGTTGTTGTTGTGCCGTTTGTTGTAGTTGCGATTGATGTTGCGATTGTTGGGATAGTTGTTGTTGTATTGGTGACTCTTATCACCGTTTTCCTCCCACTTTCTTTTGACTAGCTTCACGTTGGCCTCTTCGGCCGCCTGTTCTTTAATTCTTCCCTCAATTTGGTTCACTAGTTTGTGAGCCATTCTACATGCCTTTTGTATGGAGGCAGGCTCGTGTGAACTTATATCTTCTTGGATTCTCTCCGGTAACCCTTTCACAAATGCGTCGATCTTCACTTCCTCATCTTCGAACGCTCTCGGACACAATAGGCACAATTCTGTGAATCGTCTTTTGTACGAAGTAATATCGAATCCCTGTGTTCGTAACCATCTAAGTTCTGACTTGAGCTTATTGACCTCAGTTCTGGGACGGTACTTCTCGTTCATCAAGTGCTTGAATGTTGACCACGGTAGCGCGTAAGCAGCATCTTGTCCCACTTGCTCTAGATAGGTATTCCACCATGTTATCACAATACCTGTGAAGGTATGCGTAGCGTACTTCACTTTGTCTCCTTCAGCACACTTACTTATGGAAAACACCGATTCAACTTTCTCGATCCACCGTTTCAATCCGATTGGTCCTTCGGTCCCATCAAATTCTGAAGGTTTGCAGGCAGTGAATTCCTTGTAGGAGCATCCTACACGATTTCTTGCGCCGTTAGCTGTATTGCTAGATTCAGAGTTATTGTTGGTATGTAGCGCGGCCTGTACTGCGGCTATTTTTGAAGCAAGAATGGCACGAAATTCCTCTTCGCTCATATTCAAGGTGTGTCGAGTAGTCAGTGCCATTTCCTTCAAAATAGTCAAATGAAACAAGTTAATCATATAGAATATTAAGAGTAGTCAATAGTATCTCGTAGCATAATATGAACTCATTTATAAAAGCTTTTTCTTCATATTAGCGTTTTATAAGTTTAAATTCGGGTACTACCTACCCGTTAAGTTCATACTTAGTAGCTAATATACAATTCAACTACTACAATTCCATATGAAAAACTGATTATAATAATATATCACATACAAATATTCTTCAAACTTACAACTTCGCTATCTTACATATAACAAGAAATATAGTACACTATGATACAGGACAGTTTTGAAGATAAATCTAGTTAATACGCAAGTTATTCAGCAAAGGAAATAAAGACACGTAATTCATAAGTCCAGAAACAAGTCATGCATTCTGGTTTTACTAAGACGACTTCCCATCCTTAGTCTTGTGGAAAATAACCATTATGACCATTAGCTAGGCAGCATGTTGTAATGTCGTCAAAAGGACGAGGGTTTCGTAATGTCCAACAGCCCCGTAATAATCTAAAAACCTTGTTTCTCACCCCAACTACTGAATCCGTCACTTGTGGGAAAGTTTTATTTAAAAGCTGCAATCCGATGTTCTTTTTCTCACTTTGGTAAGAAGCGAACATCACTAACCCGTAAGCATAACATGCTTCTTTATGTTGCATGTTAGAAGCTCTTTCTAATTCACGAAATCCTATGTTGGGATATGTTGAGTCAAAATAGGTTATTAACCCTTAGCGTAAAATTGCATTTGGGTTCCCCGCATTTAACGCTTTAAAGAAAATACGGCGTAACTTAAAGTCTCCCCAATGTGATATACCCCACCTATCAAAGGAAAGCCTTTTATAAACTAAGGCATTTCTGGAAAGTCTTTCAAATGTTTGACAAGCTAATTTCGCCATAACTAAATGTGCTGATGAATTCTGGCCGACTCTAGACAAGATTTCCTCAATCATATCCTCTGGTAGGTGTTCTAAAATATTCGGTTGTCTACCCTTAACGTCCATTTTTTTAATACTGTAAAATAGACAAGGATTAGATTCGTAATAACAAACAATACAAGCAATTTTTTACATAGAACATAAAAGTACAAGCACATTACAATACATTTATTACATAACATGCTCACACCCCTTTAATCTGAATCACTGGTTTCTTCTTCTTCGGACTTGGTTCTTTTTCCTAATCTTCTAGGGATATATGATGTTCCTATAATACGATTCGTCGTTTTCCACATTGGTTTAGAAAAACCTGGTGGTTTAGAGGTTCCCGGGTTATTGTCACGATATTGAAAATACGGGTGTTGACGGTACATATAAAGTTCATCGGGGTCGGAATCAGATTTCTCTATTTTGATGCCTTTTCCCTTATTATTTTCTTTTGCCTCATTAAATTGGGTTAGGGTAATTTCTATAACATCATCGGAATCCTCATCAGGATTTGATTCATAGGAAAATTGGTAATTTTCCCAATATTTTGCTTCCTTAGCGGAAACACCATTGACCATTATTAACTTTGGTTCATTGGTTGAGGATTTTCTTTTATTTGACCGGTTTTCTGTAGTTCCTACAATTCCCCCCTCCGGAACCTCTTCTTCTTCTGGTTCCTCTTCTTCTGGTTCCTCTTCTTCCGGTTCCTCTTCTTCCGGTTCCGTTTCCTCTTCTTCCGGTTCTTCAGAAACTTGTTGCCAATAAATATTTGACTCTTCGTTATTATTAGGTGAGTCAATGGGATTTGTGCTAGAGGTAGACATCTATCACACAATATCAAACATGTTAAGAGATTAATATATCACATAATATTTACATGTTAATAATATATAGTTTCCAACAAAAATGTTAAGCAATCATTTTTAAAGAAAACACGGTCGAAGTCCAGACTCACTAATGCATCCTAACAAACTCGATAAGACACACTAATGCAAATTTTCTGGTTCTCTAAGACCAACGCTCGGATACCAACTGAAATGTCCCATTCATATTGATTATAAACGTTCCATATTAATTGATTTCGTTGCGAGGTTTTGACCTCTATATGAGACGTTTTTCAAAGACTGCATTCATTTTTAAAACAACCATAACCTTTATTTTATCAATAAAGGTTTTAAAAACATTACGTAGATTATCAAATAATGATAATCTAAAATGTACTGTTTACACACGACCATTACATAATGGTTTACAATAGAAATATATTACATCGACATATGTTTCTTGAATGCAGTTTTTACACAATATCATACAAACACGGACTCCAAATCTTGTCCATATTTTAGTATGCAACAGCGGAAGCTCTTAGTATTCACCTGAGAATAAACATGCTTAAAACGTCAATAAAAATATTGGTGAGTTATAGGTTTAACCTATATATATCAAATCGTAACAATAGACCACAAGATTTCATATTTCAATACACATCCCATACATAGAGATAAAAATCATTCATATGGTGAACACCTGGTAACCGACATTAACAAGATGCATATATAAGAATATCCCCATCATTCCGGGACGCCCTTCGGATATGATATAAATTTCGAAGTACTAAAGCATCCGGTACTTTGGATGAGGTTTGTTAGGCCCAATAGATCTATCTTTAGGATTCGCATCAATTAGGGTGTATGTTCCCTAATTCTTAGATTACCAGACTTAATAAAAAGGGGCATATTCGATTTCGATAATTCAACCATAGAATGTAGTTTCACGTACTTGTGTCTATTTTGTAAATCATTTATAAAACCTGCATGTATTCACATCCCAAAAATATTAGATATTAAAAGTGGGACTATAACTCACTTTCACAGATATTTCCTTCCTCGAAAATAAGACTTGGCCACGGATCGATTCAGGAACCTATACAAATATGTACATATATATTAAAGTATGATCAAAATATAATTACAACCATTTTTATTATGTTTTAAAGATTTGAGTGTATTAAGTCAGCTGTCCTCGTTAGTAACCTACAACTAGTTGTCCACAGTTAGATGTACAGCAATAAATCGATATATATTATCTTGAATCAATCCACGACCCAGTGTATACACGTCTCAGGCTAGATCACAACTCAAATTATATATATTTTTGGAATCAACCTCAACCCTGTATAGCTAACTCCAACATTACTGCATATAGAGTGTCTATGGTTGTTCCAAATAATATATATACATGGGTCGATATGATATGTCAAAACATTTGCATACGTGTCTATGGTATCCCAAGATTACATAATATATTAGAATACATGTATAATACAATATAAGTTAGCTAGGATATGATTTGTATAGATTTGTTAAACATTTCCCGTAGCTAAAAAGATCAAAAATATCCAATCTTGTTTTACCCATAACTTCTTCATTTTAAATCCGTTTTGAGTGAATCAAATTGCTATGGTTTCATATTGAACTCTATTTTATGAATCTAAATAGAAAAAGTATAGGTTTATAGTCGGAAATATAAGTTACAAGTCATTTTTGTAAAGGTAGTCATTTTAGTCGAAAGAACGACGTCTAGATGACCATTTTAGATAACATACTTTCACTTTGAGTTTAACCTTGATTTTTGGATATAGTTTCATGTTCATATAAAAAATCATTTTCCCAGAAGAACAACTTTTAAATCAAAGTTTATCATGGTTTTTAATTATCCAAACCAAAACAGCCCCCAGTTTCACTACGACGGCGTATATCTGACTTTATGGTGTTCATCGTGTTTCCAGGTTTTAAATCATTAAGTTAGCATATCATATAGATATAGAAAATGTGTTTAATTGATTTTAAAAGTCAAGTTAGAAGGATTAACTTTTGTTTGCGAACAAGTTTAGAATTAACTAAACTATGTTCTAGTGATTACAAGTTTAAACCTTCGAATAAGATAGCTTTATATGTATGAATCGAATGATGTTATGAACATCATTACTACCTCAAGTTTTCTGGATAAAACTACTGGAAATGAGAAAAATGGATCTAGCTTCAAAGGATCCTTGGATGGCTTGAAAGTTCTTGAAACAGAATCATGACACGAAAACAGTTCAAGTAAGATTTTCACTCGAAATAAGATTGTTATAGTTCTAGAAATTGAATCAAAGTTTGAATATGAATATTACCTTGAATTAGAAAGATAACCTACTATAAATAACAAAGGTTCCTTGATCTTAGATGATTACTTGGAATGGATTAGAAAGCTTGGAAGTAGACTTGCAAACTTGAAAGTATTCTTGATTTTTATGAAACTATACTTATGGAATTTATGAAGAACACTTAGAACTTGAAGATGGAACTTGAGAGAGATCAATTAGATGAAGAAAATTGAAGAATGAAAGTATTTGTAGGTGTTTTTGGTCGTTGGTATATGGATTAGTTATAAAGGATATGTAATTTTGTTTTCATGTAAATAAGTCATGAATGATTACTCATATTTTTGTAATTTTATGAGATTTTTCATGCTAGTTGCCAAATGATGGTTCCAACATGTGTTTGGTGACTCACATGGGCTGCTAAGAGCTGATCATTGGAGTGTATATACCAATAGTACATACATCTAAAAGCTGTGTATTGTACGAGTACGAATACGGGTGCATACGAGTAGAATTGTTGATGAAACTGAACGAGGATGTAATTGTAAGCATTTTTGTTAAGTAGAAGTACTTTGATATGTGTCTTGAAGTCTTTCAAAAGTGTAAGAATAAATATCAAAACACAACATGTAAATACATTCTAATGGAGTCGTTAAGTCTTCGTTAGTCGTTACATGTAAGTGTTGTTTTGAAACCTTTAAGTTAACGATCTCAATTAATGTTGTTAACCCAATGTTTATTATATCAAATGAGATGTTAAATTATTATATTATCATGATATTATGATGTATTAATATCTCTTAATATGATACATACATTAAAATATCGTTACAACGATAATCGTTACATATAAGTCTCGTTTCGTAATTCTTGAGTTAGTAGTCTTGTTTTTACATATGTAGTTCATTGTTAACACACTTAATGATATATTTAAATATCATGTTATCATGTTAAATATAGTATATCAATATCTTAATATGATACATATGTATTTAGTAGACGTTATCATAACGATAATCGTTATATATATCATTTCGAGTTTCTTAACTTAGTAATCTCATTTCTTATATATATTACACATTGTTAATATACTTAGTGAGATACTTACTCATCATAATCTCATGTCAACCATATATATGTGTCTATATATACCACAACATGTAGTTTTTACAATTTTGTAACGTTCGTGAATTGCCGGTCAACTTGGGTGATCAATTGTCTATATGAAACTTATTTCATTTAATCAAGTGTTAACAAGTTTAATTGCTTAACACGTTGGAAACATTTAGTCATGTAAATATCAATCTCAATTAATATATACAAACATGGAAAAGTTCGGGTCACTATAGAAAGAATCTTTTAAGAAATTTCTCAACTAAAACATCCCATGTGTCAATCGCCCCTTCAGGTAACGATTCTAACCAATCTCTGGCTTCTCCCTTTAAAGTCCGGGGAAATAACATGAGATAGATCTGTTCATCCTCAACTTCTCTGATTTTAAATAGAGTACAGATCCTATTAAAGGTTCGAAGATGTTCGTTTGGATCTTCTTTTGGCGTACCACTATATTGGCATTGATTAGTTACCATGTGTAGGATTTGTCCGTTGATTTTATAATCTGACGCATTAATGTCTGGCTTAATAATGGCATGACCTTGGCCCGTGCGTGTGGCTCTCATTCGGTCTTCCATACTTAGAGGTTCCGTTACTTCCATAATTGAATTTCTTGAAACCGAATCACTAGAGGATTCTGATTTAACGGTTTCTTCCTCGACAATCTCTGGATGAGTAATTTGTGGTTCCGGAGGAATGATTAGTGATTCAGGATCTCTGAATTGTCCTTGAATATTCTCCGGATTCTCAATTGTGAGGTCGGGTTCAAAAAATAGATTATCGGAAATTTGAATTGGAGTACTTGGTCGACTAGATGACGATTCTAAAGAAAAATCAACGGCGACAATATTGGCTAGATGTCTTGATCTGGTTACAGGTGGTGAACGTTTTGCTCGGTGCATTCACTGAATATCCTGTTAGTTATAAAGATAAAAATTATATAAGCTATCAAATTAATAAACTTTTTTGATTTTGCCCATGTTTTGAATAGCCAATAGATGCAGCAGGTAGCTAGGACCCTTTAAATCGGAAGCCCACAACTCGCCACTAACAAATCCAACTATTACTACGAACTAGAAAATTTTGGATGTCTATCAATTTAACCACTTAAAATAATTTTTCGTCGAAATTTAAAGAAGATAAAGAAAATTCTATGTCCTAAAAACTAGAGCATCGAGAAATAAGAAAGAAAAAGAGCGCGTCGAAAAATAAAAGGTCGAAAAATAATCGTCGAAAAATAAGAAAATTGCAGCGTCGAATCTTAAAAGTCTAAAAACTAAAAATTAAAACTTACGTCTAAAGGTATTAAAGCTTAAAGGAATTCTATATCCAAAACGGCAATAACTTAAAAGGCACTAAAATCTATAAAATATTAAAGCGATAAGCGACGTCATAAAATTCTAAAGCGTCTAAATCTTAGTCTAAAGAAAAAGCACTTAAGGGATTTTACGGCAAAGCCTAAAAATTTAGAAATAAAAATAACTACGGCAAATTACTAGTCTTAAAACTAATTACGAATGATAAAAATACAAATTACGATTAAACGATTAAAAAGATACGAAATATAGAAAATAGAACTTAAAGTTATAAAAATACAATTTTTATAAAAATATTATTTTTATATATTTTTTTTAAAAGTATTAATTTTATATATTAATAAAACTAATTAGAACTTAATATTACAAATTAAATAATAAAACAAAAACTAATATTAAAAACTAATTAATTAATTAAACCCTAATTAGGGTTAAATAATAGTAATAATTAATAATACTCAGTAATTAATGCTGTACTATGATCAGACCATTCGTGTCAGAAGGTACCATGGTCGCATGGGTTTTAAGGCCTGGGCTCATGCGATCGCATGAGTAGTAGGTTCAAATCAAATGCAGGTTAAAAATTGACAGGTTCAACGTTTTATTTTTATTTTTTACTGATTTTTTTTACTTTTTAATCTTTACAAATTAATACAAGTAAAATTTATTAAAGTAAACTTAAATTTTTTAAAAACTAAAGAAAAATACTTGTATACTTTATAAAAATATATTTTCTTTTTATCTAAACACTTAAATAGATATATATACTTTTTTTTATATTTTTGTATTTTTAATATTCAAAACGTATTTTTACAAAAAGAAATTAAAACTTAATAAATTTTTTTTTTATATATAGCGTTTCGCTTCGGCATTTAAGAGTTCTCCGGCAGCGGCGCCAAAAATACTTGATGTTATGCGATGTGTATACGAAATAGTTATATTTTTATTACAAAATACTATTAAATACGATACAATTTTACACAGATTATTTATTTATTTATAGAGTGGATATACCTAAACCTTGCTACAACACTTATAGGCAGTGTACCTAATTGTACAGTAGTGTAGTTTTTAGTAAGTCCGGTTTGTTCCACATGGAGCTAGCCAAGTTTAACGCTATATTTTATTTTAAACTATATTTGTATATAAATATATATATAAGTAGTATTATTATTATAAAAAGGGGGTTTTACCGTTTAATGACCGGTTTGTCAATCTTATGTCTTAAGTCACAATTAAAACCTAATGTAAAATATTAAAAATAAAAATAACTTAATTTAAAGTGTAAAGTAAATGACGATAATAAAAGTGTGATAATTAAAAAGTGCGATAAATAAAATGACGATAAATAAAATTGCGATAATTAGAAAGTACGATAATTAAAAGTGCGATAAGATATGAAATAAAGGAATTATGCTTATTTAAACTTCCATAATCATGATGTTCGACGTGTTGATTTTAATTTATTACCATGGGTTAATTGTCCTTTGTCCTGAATTATTCGATATGTCCATCTAGTTTTTGTCCATAAGAGTCCATCAGTCATAAATATAAAGTGCGAGTGTCCTCGTCAAATTATCCTTATATCCGAAGTCAAATATTCCAACTAATTGGGGACTTAAACTATAACAAGATTTTAATACTTTGTTAACAATTACACCAAGTGTCCTTGTACATAATTCACCCCTGTTTTAATGAGTCTATTGACTATTAATCCATTCCTGTGTCCGGTTAAATGAACGATTATTAGTACTTATAAATATCCCGCCCATCGTGTCCGATCGAGTGTATATGGTTATTTAGAATTACGTTCAATTGTAAATCTTTATATTAAATTAACGAAATATCATTCAATTAAATAAATATAAAGCCCATTAATAGTCCATAGTCCAATTTCCACAAGTGTCGGTCTTTTGTCCAAACCCCAATTATGGTACAAAGCCCAATTACCCCGTCTTTAATATTTAGCCCAACATCATGATTACTTCGATTTAAATAAGCATAATAATAACTTAGCTATGAGACATTAATTTAAAAAGGTTGGACATAACTTACAATGAGTATTAATCGCGTAGTGTTACACGGACAGAATTTCGACTTACAAACTTAAAACATTCGCCACTAAAACCTTATTATTATTATTAACTTAAAATTAAAATTAAAATTAAAATTAAAATATAAATATAAATATATATTGACAGTGAGAGAGATTGAATATTGTGTAATTAAAACATCGAGCAAACTGCCTTTTTATAATACTTGGCCTGCTACAGTAACTCATGCGAGTGCATGAGTTTTGTGCTTCTGGCCATGCGATCGCATGGCCAGCTGTTCCAGCTCACATTGAGTTTTAAACGTGGGCTGCGTGTTTTTATTTAATATATAATATAATTTTATATAATTAATTATATATTATATTATATTCTTGTGCATTGTTGACTTGTAATTTTAGCTCCGTTGCGTCGCGGGTTGATAGTTGGTTCATGTCCCGGTTCCGGATTTTCGAACGTCCTTTCGTACGCGGAGATATCTTCTACTTTGCGTTTCGCGGCTCTTACTCTTGTAATTTTTAGACGTTTCTCATCAATAATTCGAACCACTTGGATTGTACTTTGTACTTTTTAGCTTTTTGATCATTTGCGTCTTCAAATCGTCGTTTTCTTCTTCTTCGCACTTATTTATTTAAACGAATATTACATAAAAATAGAACAATTACAACTAAAAGCTTTACATATTGGAAGGATATTGTGCCTAAATATATGTTCATTTGGAGCACTATCAGAAACAAATAAATTAACTATAAGAAATTTTGTTAAGAATCCACGCTAACTGTTCCTATCTAACTATTCCTAGCTAACTGTTAATTCCGTATTACCTTTTATTTATCGCAATTTATTTATCGCAATTTTATTTATCGCAATTTAATTCTCGCAATTTTAATTCTCGCAATTTTATATATCGTCATTTAATTTCTGTTATTTATTTTACGCACTTTATTTATCGTCATTTACGCATTTTAAATATCGGGACACGTATACAATGTTTTGACATATCATATTGACACATCTATATATATTATTTGGAATAACCATAGACACACTATATGCAAAATTTAATTCAATAAGAGACAAACCTATCCACTTAGATTCAATTCCTTAGGCTAGGATTGCTTATTTAAACCCATTAATTAAACAATTACAATGATGTGACACTATATTTATCTGTCGATTCCTACAGTTTAAGACTAGCAACCTAAGTATAACTGTCGTTAACCAATAATTACTAAATCAATTCACAATGATATTACTCAAGATTATAGTCTAACTTAGGTTGGTTTGGTGTCCCTTACAGCCTCACAATTATCGCAACTAGTTTCAAGCTCAACTACTATACGATTAATTTTATTATCGGTGTCCCTCATAAAATCTCACCCATTCCTAAACTATTCACGTTCAATAATCTAGTAAAAGCTATTAATCAATTTAACTATCGTTAGTTAATCAATAACTTCCGTGATCTAACAATCAACAAGTTTAATAACGATGAATCTTTGTTAGACATAAAATTATGTAATTAAAATTAATCGTTTTTAACCAAAAGATCGCAATCCATCACCTAGGTTCATGCATCTAAGTAAATACTAAAGATTTAGCTACTCATGGCAAAGCAAATAACAAATAAATAAGAAGAACAATTAAACATGAACATTGTCTTAATTGAAATTGAAAGCAAATAAAGTAAATTTAAGATCAAAACTAACCAAGAATGATATTGTAGCTTAAACCCTTGTAAAATAATAAAGAAAGACAAAGAAATTCGTAACTAATGTTGCTGTAGGCTAAAATTCGGAATAAAAACTGCATAACCCTATATTGGGGTGAAAAACGAGTATTTATAGAAGCAGGAAAAAAATAGCTGGAACCACCACGTGTCGCGATCCGCGACAAGGCCATCGCGATCTGCGACAAACCAGGACGCGACATACTGACTTGGGACGCGACAGATTGATCAGTTTAACCCCTTTTTCCATGTCGCGTTCTGATGCACTTCATCACGTATCACGATGACTAAAACGCGATAAACCTCATCCTGAAGCGATGGAGACTGATTTTTTCACCCGACACACGTTCATCTTCAATTCTAACTTCGTTTTGGCTATATCCTCAATAAAATCAACAATAATGAACCAACGAACCATATCTTGACATTTTCTTCATTTTACACTAAAATAAACCAATATTTTATTCAAAGTCTTCAAAATACCAATAAATGGAACAAGATAATGCCCAAAATATATGTATGAAAATGGCATTATCAAAATCCCCCACACTTGAACCTTGCTTATCCTCAAGAAAGTCAATCTCGAAACAATAACTGTATGTATAATCTTCAACAAAATTTTGCAAGATTCAAGCCTTCTAGTCAATCCTCCACAAGCTCTCGTTCTCTTCATCTTTTCACGATTAAGCATATTTTCTCACAAAACAATTCCTCACAAAACAATTCCTCACATTCCTATCACTTATAAAACAACATACCAAACCATCAAACGCACCCCCCTTCTTCCCCCCATTTTCATTAAAACACATTTCAAAAACAGTATCCTAAGTGGCCATTAACAAAAAAACTTTTCATAAAACTTTTTTCTAGATCATGAATTGAGATGTAAAGACAAATGGGTTAAGAACTTCTATTTCTTACTACAAATCTTTCATCTCAAAGCCTAAGTTCTTCACTTAGCTTCCCTTTAAAAAAAATCACATCACTAGGCTTTCAATATCCTTCTTTTCTTTGGATTAATCCACCCTTAAAACTTAACTTTCCAACCTCAATAACTACTCATCAATAAACATTCATATTCCTACACATCATGTCAAAAGGAACACACCTTTTCTCTAGGGTTGTTTCTACATCTGTGTTTGTTTAATGAGGTAGGTATAACTTGAACAACAATTGGTGCAAAATGATTACAAATGGTAAAAACAATCTTACGTTATAAGGTTTAGTATTTGTAACATGACTCTTATTCGCATCAAGATAGCCAACTAACAATATTTAAGGCACTATTGCAAATACCGATACTTCACAATTTAATCAGAGATCCAGTTATAAATAGATTCATACCTGTGTTTATGTAGGGAAATCCGTTTTAACTTTTTAACTCTCTTGATTCCATTTCATGCTGATAATTTCTAAATATGCAAGCTATCCACATACTGGTCACATCTCCCTTATCCAACGTACCCCGCAAAGGTAACTCTCCCCAAGGTCTAGCCCTACTAGGTATTTCCCACATCATGAGCCAAAAGTGATCACTGCTGCATAAGTATGAGACGAGTACTTACAACTAAAACTAGCTAAAGATGATCACCTTGCCTTGAGATAGTAATGTCCTTGCCCCGTGTAGCGAACCTTCAACCAACCGATCCCAAATCGGAAAAAGGTCTTAGGTGGTTAGGTGATCTAGCACAACAAAGGATCTATCGGCTCGAGTCTTAGGAACTACTACTTAAGCTCGAATCTCATAACTTTTCTCTTCATTTTTTTTTCTTTTTTTCATATTTTTTTTTAACCACCATAATACCCTCTTTGAATGGTCTACCTCGTCTTCAATTTGTGAATTTGTAAAACCCGCAATGTATGATGTAGCGGATGGATAATGATGTGATCGATGATGATGAATGATTTTTGTAGGAAGTCTTTAACTCATGACATAAAGCAATACCATTCACACTATAGTCAGTAACAGCCACCCCTTAAAGGGTCCATTGGAGTTAGAGATTTGTGATTTTTCTCCTTCAGGCTTGCATACCTAGCACTTATGAGTATAACACTTCTTTAAGAGAGTTAAAAAGCCATAAACACCAAATATGAAGCCATTTATATCCTAATCTATAATTTAACCATTTTTCTCGCATTTTACCCTAAAGCCCTAAATACCGTTATTCTTCATTTCTTGATACAAATAAGTTGCATTGTCATCTTTGAAATAAATACTAAACTAGATCAAATAAGATTAAATTTTTAACATTTTTAACCAAATTTATCCAACATTTATCCCTTTTCAACTTTCTCCTTCCATCAATTGTTTTTCCTCAAGCACTTATATACTCAAAATTCCTAAGTCATGGTCAAAAAGTCCATTCATAATTAACAAACCACTAAAATTTTTCTTAAAACTAAAAAAACCTCACCGGCTAAAACCAAAAATTCCAAGTCAACCCCTAATCACTATCGACGCTCTCATGGGTAAGCATCTCAATTATAACCTTAAAAAGTTTAAAAATTCTGACCACCTAGGCAATTAAAACATGCAAACATTTCAAAATCCGCTAGAATTTATCTCTCCCCCCACACTTAAGATCATGTAATGCCCTCATTTACATAAAATCAGATAATCAAAAATAAATTCGAGAGGACAAAATAGTGAAAAAGGGAAAAGAAAAGAAAACCCGGGTTTTTAGATCCGTAGATCGCGGAAACACGGTGCACGATGGCGCTGAACTTACTGCCAGCATAAGAACATCGGCATTCACTCGATCACCAAAACATCATAATCAAGTAAGGTGCTGAACTTAATGCCAGACTTTGAAAAATTAAAGCATAACCACCGTGGAACCTGAAACGAGAACATACATAACCACAAACCATAAATAATGGGGTGGTACCACCATGGTACCGAAACACCCCATTTAACATCCAAAGTATTAAGTTTTACGACTAACAATTACAATCATCCTAATTAAGTTACAGTCATCCAAAATAAATAAAAAAACAAACAAACGGAATTATTAAAAAGTTTTTGTTCACGTCACCACAAGATCACCACCTCATCCAATCACCAAGGGTTATAACATCCATAAGACCCATCATACAGCCCACCATATGGACCTCCACCACCTGACTGACCTCCCTAGTTACCTTCATCATACTGAGAACTAGACCCTGCTCCTCTTTGTCGAACCATATCCTCCCAAACTGCCTGAGCTGCCGTGCGATCATACACTCGCTAAGGACCCGTCGACTCCGGGTTCCATGGAATACGAGTGCCATAAGGAGTAAAGATGGTATTAGGAGAATTGATCTCCATGTTGTGTCGATGCCAGTCATTATGATACACAACCTCACTGATGCCATATGCAATCTGACTTTCCGAGCGTGCTCGGGTCTCCTCATTATAAAGCTGCATAGTTCGCATATATTCCATTAAATCCCGGTTTGTAAATCGTTGACCCCCGACACCTTGACCCGTATCTTAACCCCCTTCGACCATCTCTTCATCCTCCTCTTGTGTCCCCGGTGCATCTTGGGGACGACGACGAACCCGGAATGGAATAACCTGGCCGTGTTCAATAGATATTACTCTTGCCCCTCGAAAAACATTTTCCCCTAACATAACCGCTTCAGTAACAATTCGTTCCATATCCGATCTATCAATTTCAAAAACCGATGCAATCCTCGTGATAAAGTGACCACCTCTAATCGGGCTTCCCACAGAACGAAGTCCACTACCCTGATGTTTTAAAAAATAAGCCACTCCATAAGCAACCGAAGTAGGTGTCTTGGTTCGGAATTGGTTCACATACCAAAGGTCCAGTAAAGATACCTTCTCGTTCCCACTTCTTTGATGTGTCATAGTATGCGAAACCACTCGTTGAATTGCACGAAGAGCTAGATCCATGATGTTAACACAACGACAGTTACTCGGGCTCCATTCAGAATCGGAAGCAATCTCCCCGAAAACTCTTGCTGCATCAAATTCACTAGGATCAATCATATCAATCACCCTTTCAGCACCCCAAAGATAATCTCGAAACCCAACTCATGTGCGTTCTTCGTCGGTATAAATTCCCAAACAAGTACCCAACTGAAATAATGACATAGAGCGGTTAACCCCACCCAGTCGAAAACTCATAAATGTTTTATCATCAACGTTTTTAGGGTGAAGGTTCATCGCATATGTAGCGTAAAATTCAATAACCAACTCCCGGTAAACGACTTCATGAATACCAAAGAAAGCAACCCAATCAGTATACACAGCACTTCTCCATTCCAACTGCAAATACCCCATAACTGTAGCATATAAACCTCCCCGTTGTAAAACATTCCAATCGATCACCCGATGTGGTTCAAATTCTTTCTGAATCAATTCTTGAACATCCACCTTTCTTTGCTTAATAACCTCCGATCGACCATTAAAACTTAAATTCACATGTAATTCTGTTTGAGGAATTGGAGGTTGCGGTTGCACCTCCTGAGCTGCACCGGCTGCAGTACCGAAACTGGAAGCATCCCTAGCATTACCACGTCCTCCTGTCAGAAAAACAAACACAATGACATCCAAAAAGATATATCCCAAAGGACATGTTAGCGTTAGCTATAACCTGCATTCTTTCAAAAATATACTTAAGGCACACAATATCAATGATCACTTAAAACATTCCAAAAGTATAATCATCATGACAATCCTCATAGTTTATAAGCAATTTCAAAACATGGACGTTAAATCAAGTCAACAGAAATCAATTCAATAACTTCATCTTCTCAACAATATATGTAACTTTAACCAAATAAATCAACAATCAAAACATGTTTTCAAAGCATACATAACATCAGCACATGTTAAACACAATCCAAAAGTCAAACTGAGTCAAACCCAGTCAACCAAGTCAAAATCCCCAATTACACATGAACCCTAGAAGTAAAAATCAAAATCTAGACAATCTAAACATGAATTCATGGCAATTATACTCAGCTAATAATCTTACAACATTCAAATCATATCAATTTAACTCACAAATTCAAAACCCCCAATTAATCATACCTAAGAACCCTAGAAATCAAAGAATGAAATTATAAAACAATAGGCATAAAAATTGAAGCAATAACGTGTTAAGCATACATAATCTTCAATAAAAATCGAACAATAACACATAAACACACCCCCATACTTGTTTTTTCTCATAAACCCTAATTAAGATTAAAATTAAGCATGAGAAAAAAAAGAAAAACAAGCAAGAAGATGTTAAATCATACCCTAGCCATGTTATTATTGTTGATTAGATAAAGATTCGTGAGTAAATCGCGGGTTTAAGTAATGGGTTATGGTGAACGGAGAGAAGAAAATCGCAAGGAGAAGAAAAAATTTTGGGTGGTGGTGATGAAAAGAGATGGAAACAGCTCTTATTCCTCGACCTGCAGTAGTCGTCGCGTTTCGCGACAGTGTGTCGCGTTCCGCGACAAGTGTGATTCCAGCGCGGTGAGACAAGTTAAAACGCGACAAATTTGAGGTACGGGCCTGATCAAACCATCGCGTTCTGAGGGTGTATGTCGCGATACGTGACGTTTTTTTTCTTCCAGATTTTATATTGTTTTTGGATTTTTCTTTTTCTATCAAATAAAGCAAAAAAAATCCACACAAATTATGTAACAAAAACAGTAATACAAAACTCTACACGAATTGATTTTTTAATGAGTCGTTTTCTCGACTCATGGCCACGCTCATGCGTCTTTCGGGTAGAAGGTGAGGTCCTCCCTCTCGGTGTTATCGAATGCCTCGTGATACAATTTTAACCGATGACCATTCACCTTAAAGCTTCTACCCTCGTTATCCAACAATTCTACGTGGCCGGCCGGAAAAGCTTTCTTTACCACGAATGGACTGGACCATCGTGACCTAAGCTTTCCGGCGGAGAATTTGAACTTAGATTGAAATAACAAAACTTTATCGACCGGTTCAAATTCTTTTCTCATCTTCAAATGCACATCATGCCATAACTTCGTTTTCTCCTTATAAATGCGCGAATTTTCATAAGCATGGTTTCGCAATTCCTCAAGTTCATGAATTTGCAAAAACCGATGTTCCCCCCGCTTCATTAAGGTCGGTATTACACTGTTTAAGTGCCCAATACGCCTTATGCTCCACTTCAACCGGCAAATGACACGCTTTTCCGTAAATGAGACGGAATGGTGTGGTACCAATGGGTGTTTTATATGCAGTTCGAAATGCCCATAGCACGTCATTCAACTTCCGGTTCCAAATCTTAGGATTATTTTCCACCGTTCTTTCAAGAATGCGTTTTAGTGAGCGGTTAGTATTCTCAACTTGGTCACTCGTTTGAGGGTGGTAAGCCGTGGAGAAACGGTGGATTACACCGTACTTCTTGAGCACCTTCTCGAGTAGTTGGTTTGCAAAATGTGTACCGCGGTCACTAATCAAGGCCTTTGGAAGCCCGAAACGTGAAAAGAGATTTTTAAGGAAGTCAACGACGACTCTTGCGTCATTAGTAGGAAAAGCTTTGGCCTCCGCCCACTTTGACACGTAGTCAACCACCACAAGGATGTATTTGCATTTGTTGGATGCGGGGAAAGGTCCTATGAAGTCTATCCCCCAAATGTCAAATATCTCACAGACTTGAATACTCGTTTGGGGCATCTCATCTCTTTTGGAGATGTTTCCCGCCCTTTGGCAAGCATCACAAGTTTTGATAAAGGCACTAGCATCTCTGAAAATGGTAGGCCAATAGAATCCCGAATCGAAGATTTTCTTAGCCGTATAATTAGCTCCAAGATGCCGACCTGATGGTCCTTGGTGACAATGCTCTAGAATTTGTTGAGCTTCCTTCCCATAAACACAACGACGAATCACTTGATCCGCCCCAATTCGAAAAAGATGTGGGGCATCCCAAAAGTAGAACTTAATATCCGCAAAGAATTTCTTCTTTTGTTGGTAAGTTAAACCTTTGGAAAGAATGCCCGCGGCTAGATAATTAGCAATATCGGCGAACCAAGGAGTTTCGGATTCAATTTCGATACCCATAAGGGACTCATCGGGGAATGTATCATGAATGTCCGATTCATCGAGTTCCTCTAGGTTTGGATTTTCAAGACGAGATAAATGATCTGCGGCTAAATTTTCGGCACCCTTTTTATCCTTAATCTCAATGTCAAATTCTTGGAGAAGAAGAATCCAACGAATGAGTCTAGGCTTAGCATCTTGTTTGGAGAACAAGTACTTAAGGGTCGAATGATCGTTGTAAACGACCATTTTAGACAACACCAAATATGACCTAAATTTATCAAATGCAAAGACGACCGCAAGGAGTTCCTTTTTCGTAGTGGTATAATTTAATTGAGCCCCCGCAAGTGTCCTACTCGCGTAATAAATAGGTTTAAAGTGATTAACGTGGCGTTGACCTAAATCCGCGCCTAGCGCGAAATCACTAGCATCACACATAAGCTCGAAAGGATGTGACCAATCGGGAGATACCATGATAGGAGCGTGTGTGAGCTTCTCTTTTAAGAAGTTGAAAGCGTTCTCGCACTCGATATTGAAGTCGAATGGAACGTCCTTCTCAAGGAGTTTGGTTAATGGTCGGGCAATCTTAGAAAAGTCCTGGATGAACCTTCTATAGAATCCAGCGTGACCAAGAAAACTACGAATGGCTTTAACGTTTGTAGGTTTAGGAAGGCCCGAAATAACATCAATTTTGGCCTTATCAACCTCAATACCTACACGAGAGATTTTGTGCCCCAAGACAATGCCTTCCTTCACCATGAAGTGGCATTTTTCTCAATTGAGAACAAGGTTTGATTCCTCGCACCTTTTGAGTACTTTTTCAAGATTAGCAAGACACGAATCGAAAGAGTCTCCAAAGACAGAAAAATCATCCATGAAAACTTCCATGAAGTCCTCGATCATGTCATGAAAGATGGCGACCATACACCTTTGGAAGGTGCTAGGGGCATTGCATAGCCCGAATGGCATTCGCCGATAAGCAAAGGTACCGAAAGGAAAAGTAAATGTGGTTTTATCTTGGTCCTTCGGATCGATGGGGATTTGGAAGTAGCCTGAAAATCCATCTAAGAAGCAGTAGAACTCCCTTCCCACCAAACGCTCAAGCATTTGATCGATAAATGGAAGCGGGAAGTGATCCTTCCTAGTGGCGTCATTCAAACGACGATATTCTATGCAAACTCTCCACCCAGTGACGGTACGAGTAGGAACAAGTTCGTCCCTCTCGTTGAGAACAACAGTCGTGCCTCCCTTTTTGGGCATGACTTGAACAGGGCTTACCCACGGGCTGTCTGAGATGGGATAAATTAACCCGGCATCGAGCAATTTAACCACCTCTTTTTAACGACCTCTTTCATATTCGGGTTTAGACGACGTTGCCTTTGTACTACGGGTTTAAAATCATCTTCCATTAGGATTCGATGAGTACAAAAGGCCGAATTAATGCCCGGTATGTCCGAGGTTTTCCAAGCTATTGCCCTTTTGTGGGATTTAAGAACGGAAACCAACCGACCCTTTTGGTCGCTGGTAAGTGTCGAAGAAATAATAACCGGCAATTGGGATGTACCTTGAAGATAAGCATATTCCATGTGAGGTGGAAGCTCCTTAAGCTCCAAGGTGGGCGGTTCTTCGAGAGATGTTTTGATACGGAACTCATTTTTCAACCGGATAGTTTCAAATGATTTCGATTCTTTAAGCTCATCCTCTTTAAGCAATTCCTCCAACTCAACTTCCGGGTCAAAGTCACCGTTGACTTTACCCATCATGATTACATCGACGTGTCTACACTTAACAATTCCTGCAAATCATGCTCAACATAATCGTCAATAACATCAATAGCAAAACAATCATCATCGGTTGAAATAGGGTGTCTCATGGCTTTATTTATGTGACAAATCACCCTCTCATTCCCAACACCTAAGCTAAGTTGTTCTTTTTGAATGTGGATGATAGCATCCGCGGTGTTGAGGAATGGTCGACCTAAAATAATGGGCACCTTAGTATCCTCTCTCATCTCTAAGATCACGAAATCAACTGGGAATACAAGTGACTCAACCTTTACCAATATGTCCTCGGCTATTCCAATGGGGGTATCAAAAGAGTGGTTCGCTAAGCGAATCCCCATTCTTGTAGGTTTCAAGTCTCCTAGGCCGAGTTTAAGATATAACGAATAAGGCATAAGGTTAACACTAGCACCTAAGTTGGTAAGTGCATCGTACACTTCCGAATTACCCATAACACAAGGGATAAGAAAATACACGGGTCTCCCAATTTTTGAGGCATCTTGCTCTTTTTTCAAGATGGCCGAACATTCCCAATGAAGGAATGCAGCGGATACCTCATGGTACTTACCTTTCTTGGAGATAAGATCTTTGAGAAACTTCCCATAGTTAGGCATCCCCTGGAGTACTTCAGCGAGAGGCATGTTCACGCTAATCTGTTTAATCATGTTTGCAAATTTCTGATATTGACTAGCGAGCTTATCCTTTTTCAACGCTTTCGGGTAAGGAATTGGCGCTTTGAACTCCTTCAATGGCAGTGATTTAGTTATGATCTCCGGCGGATCATCTTGCTTTTGCTCTTCATCAGTCGGCTTGTCACTCTTAGGCTCATCCTCCTTCAGCTCCTCATTGGTAGGTACCTGCAAAACATTAGGAGAAACAACAGGGGGAGACTTCGAAGTCTCCTTGTTAATTACCAAACCACTTCGAGTGGTTATAGCATTCGTGCTCATTTCTAGCCGGCCCTTTATTGTTCGGATTTGCCTGCGTATTAGATGGGAGAGCACCCGGTGGTCTCTCCGATAAAGATTGAGCAATACGCCCCACATCCCGTTCCAAGTTCTGAATCGAAGCCTGCTGATTTATAACTTGCTATTTTGTAGATTCCCCATCTTGCCTCAAAGCAGTGATACTTTCGTCCGTTTTCATAATAAAACCCCGTAGCAATTCTTCCAAAAGAGGCATCTTATTTTCTGGCTGCTGAACTGGTGGCATAGGCTGCTGGAAATTCCTAGGTGGTGCTTGCTAATTTCTGTTATTAAACCCAGGAGGCCTGTACGAATATACCTTCTGATTACCCTGATAAACCTGATTACCACTCTGATAATTGTTGCCACCCATATTATTCGCCTGATTGAAAAACTGCCTCCCACCCGGAAATTCACTAAGGGCAAAATCACCCTTCTTAACATAACCCAGATAATTAGCCTGTTCCTCCATTGACGCTTGATCACAATCTTTGGTCAGATGCGGTCCTTGGCAAAATTCACAACCCACCTTCATAGCGTGCATCTCTTTAGTCATTGACTCCATCTGTCTCTTAAAAGTCGCAAGTTGGGCCTTAACTGCAGCAAGCTCGTCACTAGTTTCGGTACTAGCAACATAAGAAGAGCGAGAAACATCTAATTCTTGATGCCAATTATACGAATGCATGGCAGTATCGGAGATGATTTCATAAGCGTCATCCGGAGTCTTTTTCATCAAAGAACCACCTGCAGCAATATCAAGTTCTTTCCTTGTCGGCACATTAACACCCTTGTAGAAAATTTGGACCTTATTGAAGTTGTTTAACCTGTGTTGAGGACAATTACGTAACATTTTTCCAAACCGTGTCCAAGCATCATAAAGTGTCTCATGTGAAGAAACGATGCAAAAATTTATCTTCCATTGTAGCCCCACTATCAATTTCACCTTCAGGCAATGAGTCTAACCAATCCTTGGCGTCATCTTTCAAAGACCAAGGAAAAACCCTCAAATAGATAACTGTATCTGCGATATTTGCGATCTTGAACAAGTTGCAAATGCTTTTGAAGGAATGAAGATGCTCAAATGCATCCTCTTTCTGTGTACCTCTGAATTGGCATTGGTGAGTTATCATATTAAGAATCTGTCCTTTGACCTCAAAATCTGTGGTGACTGGTGGTTGCCTAATAGCATGTCCGTTACCAGCCCTTGTGGCTTTCATCAATGCTTCCATAGTCTGTCCTGCTGCTCCTTCAGCCATGTTAACTTCTTCCTTAATATACTCAAAATTCGGAATATAAAAAGGTAACTCAGTGAAATCCTCGGCGATTTCCTGTTATTCTTTAGCTTTGCTGCGTGTGTAGTAAACTCTAGACGGTTCCAGAGTTATTGGTACCTAACCTGTGATCACACCACAACAAGACCGCGCGTAAAATCAAACAAAAATAGAAAAAAAAGAACTTTTGCAAGAATTGCTTCTCACAAAAGGATCGAATAATCAAAAGCTTAACCAAATTTCCAATAATTACACCGCTCCCCGGCAGCGGCGCCAAAAAGTTGATGTGTAATTTCCTACTCTAAATTATTAGCTAAATACCTATCGATTATCACACAATACAGGCAACTATAACCAGTTCGTGTAGTAATTGAACAAGTATTTGACCAATTCGTTCCACAGAGAGCATGCAATTGAAAACTTGAACTATTAATTATTCTAAGATTTAAAAGGGGAGTTTTGTTGTAAAACTAATTAAATGCAAAAGATAATTAAACTTAAGTCAATAAGAGACAAACGTATCCACTTAGATTCAATTTCCTAAGCTAGGATTGCTTGTTTAAACTCGTTAATTAAACAATTACAATGATGTGACACTGTATTTATCTGTCGATTCCTACAGTTTAAGACTAGCAACCTAAGTATAACTGTCATTAACCTAGAATTACTAAATCAATTCACAATGATATTACTCAAGATTATAGTCTAACTTAGGTTGGTTTGGTGTCCCTTACAGCCTCACAATTATCGCAACTAGTTTCAAGCTCAACCACTATACGATTAATTTTATTATCGGTGTCCCTCATAAAATCTCACGCATTCCTAAACTATTCACGTTCAATAATCTAGTAAAATCTATTAATCAATTTAACTGTCGTTAGTTAATAAATAACTTCCGTGATCTAACAATCAACAAGCTTTAATAACGATGAATCTTTGTTAGACATAAAATTGTGTAATTAAAATTAATTGTTTTTAACCAAAAGATCGCAATCCATCACCTAGGTTCATGCATCTAAGTGAATACTAAAGATTTAGCTACTCATGGCAAAGCAAATAACAAATAAATAAGAAGAACAATTAAACATGAACATTGTCTTAATTGAAATTGAAAGCAAATAAAGTAAATTTAAGATCAAAACTAACCAAGAATGATATTGTAGCTTAAACCCTTGTAAAATAATGAAGAAAGACAAAGAAATTCGTAACTAATGTTGCTGTAGGCTAAAATTCGAAATAAAAACTGCATAACCCTAAATTGGGGTGAAACACGAGTATTTATAGAAGCAGGAAAAAAAATAACTGGAACCGCCACGTGTCGCAATCCGTGATGTGATGACCCGGGAATTTTCGATCAAATTTAAACTTGATCTTTATAAGATTCTGACACGATAAGCAAAATCTGTAATGTTGAGTCTCAAAAGGTTTGAAACTATATTCATGTAATCAATTACCCTTTGACTATTCCCGACGATTCACGAACAAATATGTACAAATAAATATGTATATGTATAGATATACATATATAAATAAATATAAACATAAGTATATATAATAAATTAAAATAATAAGATAAAATTTAATCATTTGAATTGAATATGAAAGATAATAAATAAAATAACAATGTTGTGATTAAATTAAATCTGTATATGAACATATATAATTTCTATGCATATTTAATGTTATATATATATTGTAATGTATATATATATATATATATATATATATATATATATATTAATAGTATTATAATGTCATAATTAATAATATATAATATTAAGTTTGTTTACGGGTTAAAAATAGATTTAAATATAATTGTTATAGTTACTTTCAATATTTTTAAATATTAATATCAGTATTGGTATAGTTACCCCTATTATTATTATCATTGATATAATTAAAAATTCTAAGAATTGTAAGGTATGTTTATCAAAACACAAGTTAAAAATATAAGTATTATTAAAATTATAATCTAAATATGATTTAAATATTATTAGTAATCAAAATTATCATTTATTATATTTAACATGATCATAACTATTTTTATAATTATAATTATAATTATCATTATTTATTATCATTAGTATTAATGATATTATTATTATTATTATTGCTATTACCATTATTGTTATTATGATTATTTGAAACGACCCGACCCAATCCATAGGGACGAATACAATAACATATGATTACATCGCGAGGCATTTGACCTCTATATGATATATTTTATAAACATTGCATTCTTTTTAAAAGATATACCATAAATGAATATTTAAAATTCAATGTTTTCGACATCTGATGATTTCTACATATAGACAATCACCGTAAATAACAATTTACAAGAATACTTCCGTTGACAATGCAGTCAAAATAAATACACGGTGATGATTTTGTGAATGCAATGCTTCCTCGAATAAAACATGTATGACTCCATGCACATGGTTTCTCTAACATATATTCAAACAACGGAAGACTTCTAGGAACCTGAGAATAAACATGCTTTAAACGTCAACATAAAGTTGATGAGATATAGGTTTAATGCTAGCAGCGTTATAAATATAGACCACAAGATTTCATATACATAAACGTTTTAATAAAAATATTCTAAGTGGTTGAGCACTTGATAACCATACTTAACATTTAATCAACGTCGCATATTCCCTTTATTATGAAATCTCACTACACTGTACCAAGTATAGTCACCGAAACGAAGTACTGTGCAACCGTTGAATACTGGTCGTCCAGTCCGGTTGGGGTTGTCAGGCCCGATAGATCTATCAACAGGATTCGCGTTTACAATACCACATGTAAATAGTAGTTACCAAGCTACAGGGAAGTATGCCAGTGGTACAACTCAACGTAGAATATATTTTTTTATCACTTGTGTCCATAACGTAAATCATAAAATGCATGTATTCTCATCCCGAAATATTTAGAGTTTAAAAGTGGGACTATATACTCACTTTTGCCTTGAAGGTATTTAACTCGACTTGGTCTCCGATAGATATCACGAACCTAACCATATATATATAATATATCAACATATTTTCATTTCAAGTAATCGTTACATATATATATATATATATATATATATATATATATACTTATAATACTTTTAATATTTTCTTAGTCCGTAGTTAGCAGTCCGATGTTAGTGGTCCACAATTAGTTGCTCAATAAAATAAATAAAGACCCCATCGTATTCGTATTGATTAGAATTAATCTCGACCCATGGTACCATGTTGTCAAATGACGTGTTGCGTACATAAAGTACCGTGTTGTCAAATGACGTGTTGCGTACAATCATGAGGTCTTATGATTAATCTTCTCGTGTTGTTTACGGGTGGTCCTGAAATATATAAAATCAAATCATAAGTAATTATATATAAAATATCATATTAATTAGAAAATATATGATTAATTTACTTTACCTCCAAATATTTTCGTAGCTAAACTAGCTTCGGATACCCAATCTTGTTTTAGTCGTAGTTTCTTCATTACAATTCCGTTTTTGTTGGTTCACCTTGCCACTTCCTTGGATCGAGTCAAATTTTAAGAATATGAACTAAAAATACCTTAGTTTGTATTCGAAATCACAGGTTATAGGTCAAACTTTGGTAAAACTTATGAAAGTGATCATTTTCCATCATAAAAACAACATTTAATGATCATTTTTCTAAAAATACTTACACTTTGAGTTAAACCATGAAATTTTTATGTGTTAACATATTCATAAGAAATATCATTTTTTCAGAACATGAACTTCCAATTCAAAGTTCAAGATGGTTTTTAATTATCCAACCCAAAACAGCCCCCGGTTGCACTCCGACGACGTAGATTCAGTTTTTAAGGTGTTCTTTGTAAAACCAAGTTATATCTTGTTAAGTTAGCATATCATTATGATATATTACAGGTCTTGAAGTGTTTTAAAAGTTAAGTTAGAAGGATCTATTTAGTTTGCAAACAAGTTTGAAATCATTCAAACTATGTTCTTGTTGTTAAAATTTTACAACATAAAATAAGATAGCTATATAATTATGAATCGAACAAGATTATGAACAAGGTTACTACCTCAAGTTACTTGGACAAAGTTACTGTAAGAGATAATAAAAAATCTTGGAATCAAAGAGTGGTGGAGTTAGATCAAAAGGTTGGAAGTATACTTCTTCAAATGGGTGGTTATTTTGATATGTTCTTGAAAGAGTTTTCTTATGGTGTTTAAGGCTTGTAATTGAAGCTAAATGATGGGGAAAATGCTTGGAGATGATCAAGTATGAAGTTAAGAGTATTTTGAGAGAGAAATGAGGGTGTAGGTATGAGAAAATGGAGTGAAGAAATGGGGTTCATTCATAAAAACGTTTTTAGTTTATAAAGAAAGAAAAGGATTCCTAATTTTGTTTTCTTACTAATAATTCATGCTACTTGACAAATCCTAGTTACCTCATATCTAGGGCAGTAATAATGTTGATTAGGATGTTGATTTGATGTGTATATACCAATAGTGAATACATATAGAAGCTGGGTATGATACGGGTACATATACTCTAGATATACGTATAGAAATCTTGAGGAAACGGAATGAGAATTCAAATATAGCTATCTTTTGTGAATATACTTATATTGTTTTATGTATTTAAGTCCTTAAAAAGTGATTAGATACATTATATATACGATACATGTATAAGCATTATAGGTTATAAGTATATATATCAAAGAATGTTACGTATAGTTATCGTTTTAAAAACTTAAGTTAGTAGTTTCAAAATATACTTATAACTCATTGTAATTAGTACACAATGAGATGTTAAACCATCCTTAGATCATGTTAAATATATATAAATACATATATATACACAAACGTATAATTATCTTATGTTATATAGTTCGTGATATCATCGGTCAAATTGGACGGTCAAACGTTGTGTAAAACTCTTTTCAAAAACACAAGTCTCAACAATTTGGATTTCTTATCATGTTGGTAAGGTTTAATTTATGTAAATATTAATTTCATAAGTATAAAACGATTGGAAAAATTCGGGTTGTTACAGTACCTACCCGTTAAATAAATTTCGTCCCGAAATTTGAATGAGATGGTCATGGCTGACAATAAGTATGTTTTCATGATGTATACGAGTTGGAAATTAGAGTTTTATTATCATCAAGTAATATTGATAAAGCAATTTGATTTTTGTGAAGAGTACGAGTGAGGCTATCACCAAAAGGTGAAATGAGTAGGTATAGATTCGTCATATCTTTTGACGTAGATAGGATTGATTTCCAAGTTCAAGAGATTTGGAGTAAAATCTTTATAATGAGATTTGATTCTTCGATAATCAAGGAAATAAGAATTCGCTTTAAATGTGATCATCTATTTTAATTGCTCTGTCAGATCTTTTACTATAAATCCACCTCCTTTCATTTCCTTACAACTCATACCTTCTATTCTTCCTCCCTCAATTCATACTTTAAAACATTTATTAGTATGCTTCATCCAGTACTGATCCTGGATATACTCTTAACTTTCATCTCTGTCATTCTTTTTTTTCATCTACCTCCGGAGGATTTTATTTATTTCTACTATTACCTTGGGGTTATAGTATTGTTAATTCTCCCGTGCCTTTACATTGCAATACGTATTGATATACACGGTTTCTAATTTATTTGTTATTGTCGAGCTTTATATTTTCTTTTATATTCAACAGTTCCATACTTCTGTTTCCTCTTCCCGACTTCGAGTCAAGCGAATAATGGTCCGGAATTCGTAGGTATGAATTTTGAAATAAACATAGTTAATGTTCTAAGAAAGAAATAGTAATTGCACGATCTTGATTTGGTAAGTTACCAGAATGTCCGAAAAGATAGAATTATCAAGGAGATATGTTCTTAATATGTTTGGAGATTGGGTAGAATGTAAGAGTTGTGTAACATGGCACATGACGACGTTATGATCTGTGAATCATTATGTTCCATTTAGAAACTCAGCATGAATTACTGTAATATAATCACGTTGATCAAGTGTCATTATATTATACTAATTCATGCTTCAGTTTCCAACACTACTTCAAAACATTCATATTTTAAACTCGAATTTTTCAGAATTTAGAAACTAACACAGTTTCTTTTATGTTGTAACGCAAATATTGTGAAGAGATAAATGATTTTTGATGAGGATAGTTGGGAATATATCTTCAGGAATATCAGAGATACTTATAATGAAAAATACGATGATATCTTAGAATATCTAAGATCAAGGAATGACGCGGAAAATCTGTCTGTGAAGGTTTAGAATAAGGAGTAAGGTTCTTACTAACGGTTTCAGCAGACACTGAATCATTTGAATCCTTTGAAGGTAGATTTCATCATTGTGATTTGTCCACGACCTCCTTTATACTTTGCTCAATCCGTTTTCCAGTACCAAATTTTTCGTTCGAGCTTTTCCAATCTATTATTCTTTATTGTCAAACTTCTGACCGTAATTGTTGTCTACTGTCTTTACCACTTTATCAGTCTTTTCCAAAACTTAATAGCACTAATTCATAGACTGGAGCATTTTTCAGAAACTTCACATTTGAAATATGTAATTCTTGTGGATAGACGTTGTATATATATATATATATAACTGCCGAAATAGAAATGCTGCGAGATTTCAAAATACCAATTGTTGATTCCGCCAAAGGGGTAACGAGTTGCTGGTACATCTGCTGATAATGTCGTGGAATATAAAAGGTTCCCTGGTAACAAAAGGGTAATCGTATGTATTACAGGTTATAATAAGGCTACTTCGAATGGAAAGTCGAGGTTGACTTGCTGAAACTGTGAAAAAAATTGCTATTTTGAAAAGGAATCGCAAAGTTATTTTTGCTAATAAATGCTAAAAGATTTAAAGCGGATACGTGTTAAATTATGTCCTTGGTTTCGAGAGCTTTTCAGGTGCAAGACTGCTGGTAATGTGTGGTTGGATCATCATCTTGATTGTCCATTATTTGAAGTGTCTTCGGGAATTTCGAAGGGTTTGATCATAGATTGTAATTGCTAATATACATATGATGTTTTAGGACTTTGAATGATACAAATATTTTTCTGGGTTCCAAGAATCGAATGATGTTCTAGCATAGTTTTAAAGTCAAAGTATAGTTTTGAAAGATGTAAGAGTCCTAAGAGTGATGTCTTCTGTTAAGTCTTGACTTGGATTTCGTTTTGTCGTAATCAAATTTGGATGAGAATGGTTGTTTTGATTTCTATGAAAGAATGTATATTATTGTGAAGGTAGTGAGTATAGTTGATGATTGTTGAATCAGAGTCGAAGAATATAATCATATTAATTATGAATTTATATATCTCTCGGGTATTACCTACTCGTTAAAAAAAAAAATTTCACAAGTAATGTTTTGTACCAGAGAATTTTATTACAATCTTTATGAAAATATATGTACATATATATCTTCTTCAGATGTAATCATGAATTTAATAAGTCAATATAATATTAGACTCATTTGATTTTCGGTTTGAGCTAGAATAAGTAATCTCTAAAACGATTAGGAACCACATATTCTTCACAGAATATTAATGAAGTTATGGATCAATACTTCATTATTTATTCTTATATATATTTCCTTAGTGAATCATGCAGATACTCATTGAACTCTTGCTAACTTTGCAAGATATGAATGTTGTTTCCCAGTAAGCTTCGAGTACATTGAAGATGAAAGTGTAAAATCAAACATATTATTGAATAATACACTTGGTTTATTATAAAACGAAATTCATTGAATTGAAACAGGGATTGTAGTTAACGATGATTAAGTTGCTGACGAAGGACGTACATCATTGCATATTTGTAGTATGAATTTAAACGAGTAGTATCTACCCTTTTTCAATTCATACTTAATAGCTTAGTACGAAAAGATTTATTTTGGTTTCCGAATTCATATATATAAAATATTTATATAAATTCTTCAGAAGAATGAGTTAATACTTCATAACTCGTTGATGCAATATACGCGTTATTGATGATGTCCACGGTGATTCTTGAACTGGTGGAGCTTGTGATGTTAAAGTTGCTGACGATTCTAACGATGTTGACAGCACTGACTGTGTTGGTGAGGCTAAGGGTACTGCTGATGCTGTTGGTAAAACAAGTCTAGCTTGTACCTTACGCATCATTCTTGTCGGGGTTTCTACTCTTCCTTTTATCATTTCTGTCCACTCATCTGATTTATGGTTAAGGCAGAAATAGGTAATCTCTATGTCTTCAGAGATTACATAATCACCATAGAATGTTTCTCCGATGAAGTTGTGAATCAATACTTCGTCGTTTGTTGTTGTTGGTACTTCTTGGTATCTATGGTGCGTGTGACGTTGATATCCGAGGTACGGATGGTGATATTGAGGCGTGTGATGCGGATGTGATTGTTGGTGGTGGTAATGATCCTGTTGATGTTGATGATGGTGATAACATTGATGCTGGTGATGCTGCTAGTGCTTAGGGTATTGAGGCTTGCGATGTTGATGTTATTGACGGTACTGGTTATGCTGCTGATGGTGTTTGTAACCTTCGTACCGTATTCTCCAAAGCCACTACCAGAGTGCGAAGCTCGTTGACTTCTTCTATTACACCGGGGTGATTGTCGGTTCGGACGAGCGGATAAATAAAATCTAGAATTTGATGTAGTATATAATCGTGACGAGATACTCTGGAAATGAGAGAGAAAATGGTTTCTCGAACAGGTTCGTCGGTAAGTGCTTCAGGTTCATCGTCAAGAGGGCAATTTGGTGGATGGAATGGATCACCTTCTTCTTGTCTCCAATGATTGAGGAGGCTACGAACCCATCCCCAATCCATCCAAAATAGATGATGACTGATTGGTTGATCCATTCCGGTCACACTGCTTTCGGAGCTTGAGTGGTATTCCATATCGGAATCCGAGGGACTTCAACTAGTGACGAGTTCCATTTCGTATGATTGAATAAAGGATTTTTCGATATGAAATGATTTTTCGACTATCGGGTGGTATTCTAATTATATAGAATATCCACATATATAGAACAAAAGATCTCATAGATTACGGAGGGATTTACGGAATATGTCAGACAAAGTTTACAGTAACAGATACGCGTAGATATGAATTAGCAAATACGCTAAGATATGAATTTTGTCTATACACCATTCATGCAATGAATGCAGTAAGACGCGTTTAGACTTAAGATGATAAGCAGGTAATTTCCTACAGATGATAAGTAGATGATTTTCGACACAAAATGATAAGCAAAATTTTGACATGCAGACACGGTCGAAGTCCAGACTCACTAATGCAACCTAACGACTTATCAGTTAGACACACTAATGCAGACCTGGTTCGCTAAGACCACCGCTCTGATACCACATGAAACTACCCGACCCAATCCATAGGGACGAATACAATAACATATGATTACATCGCGAGGCATTTGACCTCTATATGATACATTTTATAAACATTGCATTCTTTTGAAAAGATATACCATAAATGAATATTTAAAATTCAATGTTTTCGACATCTGATGATTTCTACATATAGACAATCACCGTAAATAACAATTTACAAGAATACTTCCGTTGACAATGCAGTCAAAATAAATACACGGTGATGATTTTGTGAATGCAATGCTTCCTCGAATAAAAGATGTATGACTCCATGCACATGGTTTCTCTAACATATATTCAAACAGCGGAAGACTTCTAGGAACCTGAGAATAAACATGCTTTAAACGTCAACATAAAGTTGGTGAGATATAGGTTTAATGCTAGCAGCGTTATAAATATAGACCACAAGATTTCATATACATAAACGTTTTAATAAAAATATTCTAAGTGGTTGAGCACTTGATAACCATACTTAACATTTAATCAACGTCGCATATTCCCTTTATTATGAAATCTCACTACACTGTACCAAGTGTAGTCACCGAAACGAAGTACTGTGCAACCGTTGAATACTGGTCGTCCAGTCCGGTTGGGGTTGTCAGGCCCGATAGATCTATCAACAGGATTCGCGTTTACAATACCACATGTAATTAGTAGTTACCAAGCTACAGGGAAGTATGCCAGTGGTACAACTCAACGTAGAATTTTTTTTTTTTATCACTTGTGTCCATAACGTAAATCATAAAATACATGTATTCTCATCCCGAAATATTTAGAGTTTAAAAGTGGGACTATATACTCACTTTTGCCTTGAAGGTATTTAACTCGACTTGGTCTCCGATAGATATCACGAACCTAACCATATATATATAATATATCAACATATTTTCATTTCAAGTAATCGTTACATATATATATATATATATATATATATATATATATATATATATATATATATATATATATATATATATATATATATATACTTATAATACTTTTAATATTTTCTTAGTCCGTAGTTAGCAGTCCGATGTTAGTGGTCCATAATTAGTTGCTCAATAAAATAAATAAAGACCCCATCGTATTCGTATTGATCAGAATTAATCTCGACCCATGGTACCATGTTGTCAAATGACGTGTTGCGTACATAAAGTACCGTGTTGTCAAATGACGTGTTGCGTACAATCATGAGGTCTTATGATTAATCTTCTCGTGTTGTTTACGGGTGGTCCTGAAATATATAAAATCAAATCATAAGTAATTATATATAAAATATCATATTAATTAGAAAAGATATGATTAATTTACTTTACCTCCAAATATTTTCGTAGCTAAACTAGCTTCGGATACCCAATCTTGTTTTAGTCGTAGTTTCTTCATTACAATTCCGTTTTTGTTGGTTCACCTTGCCACTTCCTTGGATCGAGTCAAATTTTAAGAATATGAACTAAAAATACCTTAGTTTGTATTCGAAATCACAGGTTATAGGTCAAACTTTGGTAAAACTTATGAAAGTGATCATTTTCCATCATAAAAACAACATTTAATGATCATTTTTCTAAAAATACTTACACTTTGAGTTAAACCATGAAATTTTTATGTGTTAACATATTCATAAGAAATATCATTTTTCCAGAATATGAACTTCCAATTCAAAGTTCAAGATGGTTTTTAATTATCCAACCCAAAACAGCCCCCGGTTGCACTCCGACGACGTAGATTCAGTTTTTAAGGTGTTCTTTGTAAAACCAAGTTATATCTTGTTAAGTTAGCATATCATTATGATATATTACAGGTCTTGAAGTGTTTTAAAAGTTAAGTTAGAAGGATCTATTTAGTTTGCAAACAAGTTTGAAATCATTCAAACTATGTTCTTGTTGTTAAAATTTTACAACATAAAATAAGATAGCTATATAATTATGAATCGAACAAGATTATGAACAAGGTTACTACCTCAAGTTACTTGGACAAAGTTACTATAAGAGATAAGAAAAAATCTTGGAATTAAAGAGTGGTGGAGTTAGATCAAAAGGTTGGAAGTATACTTCTTCAAATGGGTGGTTATTTTGATATGTTCTTGAAAGAGTTTTCTTATGGTGTTTAAGGCTTGTAATTGAAGCTAAATGATGGGGAAAATGCTTGGAGATGATCAAGTATGAAGTTAAGAGTATTTTGAGAGAGAAATGAGGGTGTAGGTATGAGAAATTGGAGTGAAGAAATGGGGTTCATTCATAAAAACGTTTTTAGTTTATAAAGAAAGAAAAGGATTCCTAATTTTGTTTTCTTACTAATAATTCATGCTACTTGACAAATCCTAGTTACCTCATATCTAGGGCAGTAATAATGTTGATTAGGATGTTGATTTGATGTGTATATACCAATAGTAAATACATATAGAAGCTGGGTATGATACGGGTTCATATACCCTAGATATTCGTATAGAAATCTTGAGGAAACGGAATGAGAATTCAAATATAGCTATCTTTTGTGAATATACTTATATTGTTTTATGTATTTAAGTCCTTAAAAAGTGATTAGATACATTATATATACGATACATGTATAAGCATTATAGGTTATAAGTATATATATCAAAGAATGTTACGTATAGTTATCGTTTTGAAAACTTAAGTTAGTAGTTTCAAAATATACTTATAACTCATTGTCATTAGTACACAATGAGATGTTAAACCATCCTTAGATCATGTTAAATATATATAAATACATATATATACACAAACGTATAATTATCGTATGTTATATAGTTCGTGATATCATCGGTCAAATTGGACGGTCACACGTTGTGTAAAACTCTTTTCAAAAACACAAGTCTCGACAATTTGGATTTCTTATCATGTTGGTAAGGTTTAATTTATGTAAATATTAATCTCATAAGTATAAAACGATTGGAAAAATCCGGGTCGTTACATTATTTTGATTAGTAATATTTTTATTATTATTTTCTATTATAATAATTATCAGTATTTTTATTATTATTATTCTTAATATATTTATTTATATCTATTAATTATTAATATCAACATTTATTATAAATAAATTATATAAAGCATCTATATTTTGAGTGCATCACCATCAAACTGTCCTCCTTTCTTGTCTTTGCCTTTAAGTTATTAGCAGTCTCAATCCATCCTTGTACATAACAATCGAATCCTATCACAAGTAAACTACAAATTCTGTTAACAATACCTTTTTCTTCCTATTTTTATTTAAATTTTTTTCTTCTTTCGTTACCTGGAAGCCAGTACCAGTCGACACCCAATTGGAGTATAAAATAATCAATTTTCATTGCAAATGATTAACTCATTCATTCTCTCCACTCTTTGTATCAGTTACAAACACTTTTAAACAGAATCAAAGTGTAAAGTTTAATCAGTTATATTTTTTTTATTTTTATTTTTTCGTTAACCTCTGTATTGGTTCACATAATCAAGAACTCAATTTTTTAAAGTTTCATCAAATGTGTTAACGCAATTCTGTTCTAAATCCTTCATCAAAACTATCTGGAAATTTTCAAAACCCAACTCTTTATATCGGTTACGAATTTGGAAGTCAAAGATTTTGAAATAAAAAGTCAACCGTTGTTCTTCGTTAAAATTTGAATTCATGTTCGTGTTTCAAGTTAAATTGTTTATGCATAAAGTTTCTAATAGGGATTTTGAATCTCTTTCATGTTGTAATCAAGGTCTCAAATTGTACCAATCTCAAAATCATATTTTTTTTTCTTCTCCAAGTCGCGAACCAAGCAGACCTGTTATGATTTTTTTTTAATTTTTTTTTTGTTGTTTAACTGATAGAAAATCCAAAACATGGTCGTTTCCCTTCTATTACAATCAATTACATAATTCTTGTGTAGGTTGGATTTGGTTACTGTCGATTGGAATTAGATGAAGAAGATGAACACATAATAATTTCGGGTTATAATAAATTGGGATGGCAATAATTCAGAAAAACAGCACAGGTCGTATGGTTTAGGGGTGGTGTTGGTGTTCGAGAGGTCGCGGGTTCAATCCCTGCTTTGGACAATTATTTTTTTTTAAGGACTATCAAGGTAGTTCTATATTTTAAAAAAATCATTATTATTATTATTATTGTTATTTTTATTGTTATAAATTATTATTGTTATGGTTATTATTTTTATTAATAGCATTACTATTAAGTATTAGGATTATTATTATTATCATTATCATTATTTGGAACATAATAAAATTATCATTTTAAACATTACAATTAGTGACAAAATAATACAACTTATAATTATTTTTGTAAATATTAGTAATTGTACCATTTTTAGTACTATTATTATTATTGTGAATATGTTTAGGATTATTATTATTGTAAATATTATTATTATTACTCATATTAATATTTGTATAAATACCATTTTTGTAGTTATTAGTTTTACTATTATTATTATCAACATATGTATCAATTTTAACAATATCGTTGTTATTATTAGTATTATAGATAATAAGAAGGTTATTACCATTAGTAAATCATTATTATCAACACTATCATTTTCGTTACAAATAAATATTTTGTACCTAAAATATACTTAATACATATATTTTAATCATATTAATAGTTTATATATCACATATCAAATATAATAACATTAATTATATAAATACTTATATATATAACGAATTAAGAATATTTTCATATAATACTAACCATATATGTATATATATATATATATATATATATATATATATATATATATATATATAGATATATTAATATAACCAGATATATAAATATTAAACATTTTAAATATATACAAACTAAATAAGTATATATATAAATCAAGTTATAATATATAAACTTGTTTGAATATGATTATATATTTTAATATATATACAAATGATATAGGTTCGTGAATCCGAGGCCAACCCTGCCTTGTTCAGTTTATCTAATGTCGTCATATGTATTTTTACTACAAAATACATTAGGTGAGTTTCATTTGCCCTTTTTACTCTTTACATTTTTGGGCTGAGAATACATGCAAATGCTTTATTAACTGTTTTACAATATTTATATGCGTGAGTTTCATTAATCCCTTTTTAAATGCTTTTGCAATATATATTTTTGGGACTGAGAATACATACGCTGTTTTTATAACTGTTTTACAAAACAGACACAAGTAATCGAAACTACATTATATGGTTGAATTATCGAAATTGAATATGCCCCTTTTTATTAAGTCTGGTAATCTAAGAATTAGGAAACAGACACCCGAATTGACGAGAACTCTAAAGATAGATCTATCGGGCCCAACAAGCCCCATCCAAAGTACCGGATGCTTTAGTACTTCGAAATTTATATCATGTCCGAAGGGGATTCCGGAATGATGGGGATATTCTTATATACATATTGTGAATGTCGGTTACCAGGTGTTCAATCCATATGAATGATATTTTTGTCTCTATGCATGGGACGTATGTTTATGAGAAATGAAAATATGAAATCTTGTGATCTATTAAATTTATGAAATGATTATTTATTTAAACTAATGAACTCACCAACCTTTTAGTTGACACTTTAAAGCATGTTTATTCTCAGGTATGAAAGAAATCTTCCGCTGTGCATTTGCTCACTTTAAAGATATTACTTGGAGTCATTCATGACATATTTCAAAAGACGTTGCATTCGAGTCGTCGAGTTCATCAAGATTATTATTTAGATAATTATAATTAGATATATTATGAAATGGTATGCATACGTCAATTTTCGATGTAAGGAAGTTTGTCTTTTCAAAACGAATGCAATGTTTGTAAAATGTATCATATAGAGGTCAAGTACCTCGCGATGTAACCAACTATTGTGAATCGTTTGTAATCGATGTGGACTTTATCTGGATGGATTAGGACGGGTCCTCACAGTTGGTATCAGAGCGGTAGTCTTAGCGAACCATGTCTGCATTAGTGTGTCTAACTGATAAGTCGTTAGGATGCATTAGTAAGTCTGGACTCCGACCGTGTCTGCATGTCAAAAGTTTTGCTTATCATTTCGTGTCAAAAAATTACCTGTTTATCATTCTTAGAGAATCACTTGCTTATCATTCTTAGTCTAGACACATTTTACTGCATTGACTGCATGAATAGTGTATAGACAAAATTCATATCTTAGCATATCTGCTACTTCATATCTTAGCGTATCTGTTACTGCAACTTTGCCTGACAACTTCCGTAGATTCCTCCGTAACTTATGGGATTTTAGTATTATATATGCATATGTAAATTTTATATTGCAGGGTACTAATCTACATCCTATAATCTATTTCTTATCGAAAATCCTTCATCTGATCGTACGAGATGAATCCTGCAACTAGTTCGAGTCCCTCAGATTCCGATAGCTATTCCGATAGTTATTCCGAAAACTATTCCGACATAGATGTTCACCTAAGCTCCGAAAACAGCGTCACCAGCATGAATCAACCAATCAGCCATTATCAATTCATCTGATGGGTTCGTAGTCGACTTAATTAATGGAAACGCACAGCAGGCAATCCCTTCCACCAACCGAATTCACCTCTTGACAATGAACCTGAAGCGTTTACCGGCGAACCTGTTCGAGACACCATTTTCAGTCTCATTTCCAGGGTAACTCAACAAGATTATATTCTATCCACAATTCTGAACCTTATTCATCCGCTCGCTCCGACCGACAATCATCCTGGAGTAATAAGTCAATGAACTTCGCGCTCGAATAATCAATTCGAAGAATATGGTGCAAAATGTACCAGCTTCAGCAACATCATCGGCACAAACAGTACCATTAATTACAGCACCAGTACCATCAATAATCCATGCTTCAATATCATTATCTGTACTTTGAGTATGATCTTCGTTCTACGTATTGTTCTACCTCATTTATCTTCGTTCGACATGGTGAATATGTAATTTCTAAAGTTTTAGAGATTATTTATTCTAGTTTCAACCGAAAAGCAAATGAGTTTAATATCATATTAACTCATTAAATCCATGAATACATCTGAAAAAAATATATATGTATATATGTTTTCATAAAGATTGTAATTAAAAATTCTCTTGTACAAACTGTTAATGGTGAAAATATTTTAACGGGTAGGTAATACCCGAGGAATATTTAAATTTCACATTAATGAGTTACATTGTATATTCTTCGAATCTGATTCAACAGTTATTCACTATCCTATTTACAACCACCGAGATACGTATCCGTTCACCAAAGAATAACTATTTTCATTCAAATCCAATTTCATATTTGGATTTTGATTTATCATAATCCAACAAGTGGCATAATGAAGAAATAATGGACACAATAAAAAAATTGATTAGAAACAGACTAATTAACAATATTAAATTTTATTAAAAAACCACGCTAATAAAATCCTAGCTAACTGTTCCTAGCTAACTGTTAATTCCGTATTATATTTTATTTATCGCAATTTAATTATCGCAATTTATTTTATCGCAATTTATATTCTCGCAATTTTATTTATTGTCATTTAATTTCTGTTATTTACTTTACGCACTTTATTTATCGTTATTTAATTTCTGTTATTTATTTTACGCACTTTAAATATCGGGACACGTATACAAGGTTTTGACATATCATATCGACGCATCTATATATATTACTTGGAGTCACCATAGACACTCTATAAGCAGTAACAATCGAGTTCTCTATACAGGGTTGAGGTTGATTCTACAATAATATATATAATTTGAGTTATGATCGAGTCTGAGACATATACGGGTCACGACACGTATTAATTAATTTGAATATTATATATGAATTATTGAAATGCTAACTGTGGACTAGTAACTGTGAACTATCAACATTGAACAATTAAAATGAATTAAAATATTGATTATAACATATGAAACTAAACAATTCTTCAAGTTTGCCACTTGATTTCGTCTTAAACATCATTTGTATCTTCACGATTACATTCTGCGTTCAAACCTTTCATGATTCTTGAAAACACTTCAATCGAGAGGATGAACCAACCGCACTTCATTTACGGGAGAAAAGATTGATGCATATAGTTATGCACCTGAAAACACTCAGAACCTGAGTAAACGTTTAACACGTAGCTGTTCTAATTCCTTTAGCGTTATTATTACCGAAAATAAATTTGCATCTGCTGTTCGAGATAGCCAGTTTTGTCACAGCTCCAGCAAGACAACTTCGACTTTTCGTACGAAACAACCTTATTATAACGTTGATATATACGCGTGCTCTTTTATTGTTACCAGGGAACCTTTCATATTCCACCATATTACCATCAGCGTTTAATCATCTAAAAACACAATTTTCTTGAAACTACCTCGGATTAATAACCGATGATTCAGATATCATAGCAGTAAATGTAGAGGAAACAGAAAAATGGTAGATGGTCTGAACAACCAAAAGTTTGATGATAAAGAAAGGAGTGTTAGAAACGCTCGATAGGAAATTGGGTATTGAAAAACAGATTGAGCTACCCATGAAGGAGACCAAGGACAAATACAAGGACCAAACCCTATATTCAAAGAATTCAGGTAATTCTGAATCCGTTGAAATCTTTAGAGAATATCTTGCTCTGAAGTCATGTTAAAATCCTGCGGAAAATCTTTCTCCATCACCCATCGAACTTAGAAATTCCAAAAATATCATCATCAATATCTTCGATATTTCTGAGGATATTTTTATAAATATTCTCGTCCGAAATTATATACCTCTTCGTACTTCCTGTGTATCATTATATTGGAAACATTCAATAGAAAATTTAGTACTGAAAAGCGAATTATGCGAAACTATGAAAGAAGCCGTGGGAAAATCACAAAGAATAAGTTTGACTTCAAAGAATCTAAATGATTCAATGTCTGCTGAAGTCTTTAGTGAATATCTTGCTCCTTACTCTAAACCCTTGCAGACAATAGTTTCTATCATCCTATGATCTTAGATATTCTGAGATATTATCGTATCTTTCATTATAAATATCCTCCATATTTCTGAATATATTTTCATAACTATTCTTATCTGAAATCATTAATCTAGTAGTGCTATCAGTGTTACATTATATAGAAACTGATAGTTTCTATATTCTGTAAACTTTCGAGCTTAAGATACGAATGTTATTGAAGTAATGTTGGGAACTGATGCATGAGTTAGTATAATATAATGACACTTGATCAACGTGATTATATTACAGTAAGTCATGCTGAGTTTCTAATGGAACGTGATGATTCACAGATCTTAACGTCATCATGTGCCATGTTACATAACTCTTTCATTCTACTTAACTTCTGAACATATTAAGAAAATGTATTCTTGATGGTTCTATCTTCTGTAATTTTGATAAATTTGAAAATCAAATCGTGCTATCACGTTCCACCCTGTTTAGAACATTATAATCATTCGAAACTCTATATCTACGAATTCTGGACCATTATTCGCTTAACTTGGAGTCGGGAAGAGAAAACAAGAGCATGGAGCTCTGGAAAATAAAGGAAAATAGAAAGCCGATCATAAACACAGGAATTACAAACCGTGCATATCAATGTTTGTCGCAACATAAAGACACGGGAGAATTAAAAACATTATAACCCCAAGGGCGAAGTAGAAGAAAACAGATTCCTCCGGTGGTAGTTGGAAAAGGAGAATAATTGTTGCGATAGTAAGGATAAGGACAAGGATTAAAACTGGATGAAGCATATTTACTGATGATTTGAAAGTATGAATTAAAATATAGAAATTGGAAGTGGTGAGAAGTAATATAATAGAAGAAGTTCATTTATAGTGAAAATACCAGACAAAGTAATCGAAGCAGATCACCGTATTTAATAAGAGAGATCTTAATTTCCTTATTCACCGAAGAATCAGATCTAATAGATTTCCAAGATTTTCTTTTAAATCCCTAGAATTCCAGAATTCAACCAAGACAACGTCAAAATTTAAAATGAAATTTCATTTATTCATTTCACTCTTTTGTGATAGCTTCATTCATGCTCTTCGAATAATTGAATTATTTTATCTGTATTATTCAATATTGATAAAACTTTAGTTATCAACTCATATTCGTCAGGAAAACATATTTATTGTTAGCCATGACTACCTCACTCAAATTTCGGGACGAAATTTCTTTAACGGGTAGGTACAGTGATGACCCGGGAATTTCCGATCAAATTTAAACTTGATCTTTATAAGATTCTGACACGATAAGCAAAATCTGTAATGTTGAGTCTCAAAAGGTTTGAAACTATATTCATGTAATCAATTACCCTTTGACTATTCCCGATGATTCACGAACAAATATGTACAAATAAATATGTATATGTATAAATATACATATATAAATAAATAAATATAAACATAAGTATATATAATAAATTAAAATAATAAGATAAAATTTAATCATTTGAATTGAATATGAAAGATAATAAATAAAATAACAATGTTGTGATTAAATTAAATCTATATGTGAACATATATAATTTCTATGCATATTTAATGTTATATATATATATATTGTAATGTATATATATATATATATATATATATATATATATATATATATATATATATATATATATATATATATATTAATAGTATTATAATGTCATAATTAATAATATGTAATATTAAGTTTGTTTACGGGTTAAAAATAGATTTAAATATAATTGTTATAGTTACTTTCAATATTTTTAAATATTAATATCAGTATTCGTATAGTTACCCCTATTATTATTATCATTGATATAATTAAAAATTCTAAGAATTGTAAGGTATGTTTATCAAAACACAAGTTAAAAATATAAGTATTATTAAAATTATAATCTAAATATGATTTAAATATTATTAGTAATCAAAATTATCATTTATTATATTTAACATGATCATAACTATTTTTATAATTATAATTATAATTATAATTATCATTATTTATTATCATTAGTATTAATGATATTATTATTATTATTATTGCTATTACCATTATTGTTAGTATGATTATTTTGATTAGTAATATTTTTATTATTATTTTCTATTATAATAATTATCAGTATTTTTATTATTATTATTCTTAATATATTTATTTATATCTATTAATTATTAATATCAACATTTATTATAAATAAATTATATAAAGCATCTATATTTTGAGTGCATCACCATCAAACTGTCCTCCTTTCTTGTCTTTGCCTTTAAGTTGTTAGCAGTCTCAATCCATCCTTGTACATAACAATCGAATCCTATCACAAGTAAACTACAAATTCTGTTAACAATACCTTTTTCTTCCTATTTTTATTTAAATTTTTTTCTTCTTTCGTTACCTGGAAGCCAGTACCAGTCGACACCCAATTGGAGTATAAAATAATCAATTTTCATTGCAAATGATTAACTCATTCATTCTCTCCACTCTTTGTATCAGTTACAAACACTTTTAAACAGAATCAAAGTGTAAAGTTTAATCAGTTAAATTTTTTTTTTTTTTTCGTTAACCTCTGTATTGGTTCACATAATCAAGAACTCGATTTTTTAAAGTTTCATCAAATGTGTTAACGCAATTCTGTTCTAAATCCTTCATCAAAACTATCTGGAAATTTTCAAAACCCAACTCTTTATATCGGTTACGAATTTGGAAGTCAAAGATTTTGAAATAAAAAGTCAACCGTTGTTCTTCATTAAAATTTGAATTCATGTTCGTGTTTCAAGTTAAATTGTTTATGCATAAAGTTTCTAATAGGGATTTTGAATCTCTTTCATGTTGTAATCAAGGTCTCAAATTGTACCAATCTCAAAATCATATTTTTTTTTCTTCTCCAAGTCGCGAACCAAGCAGACCTGTTATGATTTTTTTTTAATTTTTTTTTTGTTGTTTAACTGATAGAAAATCCAAAACATGGTCGTTTCCCTTCTATTACAATCAATTACATAATTGTTGTGTAGGTTGGATTTGGTTACTGTCGATTGGAATTAGATGAAGAAGATGAACACATAATAATTTCGGGTCATAATAAATTGGGATGGCAATAATTCAGAAAAACAGCACAGGTCGTATGGTTTAGGGGTGGTGTTGGTGTTCGAGAGGTCGCGGGTTCAATCCCTGCTTTGGGCAATTATTTTTTTTTAAGGACTTTCAAGGTAGTTCTATATTTTAAAAAAATCATTATTATTATTATTATTGTTATTTTTATTGTTATAAATTATTATTGTTATGGTTATTATTGTTATTAATAGCATTACTATTAAGTATTAGGATTATTATTATTATCATTATCATTATTTGGAACATAATAAAATTATCATTTTAAACATTACAATTAGTGACAAAATAATACAACTTATAATTAATTTTTAAAAATATTAGTAATTGTACCATTTTTAGTACTATTATTATTATTGTGAATATGTTTAGGATTATTATTATTGTAAATATTATTATTATTACTCATATTAATATTTGTATAAATACCATTTTTGTAGTTATTAGTTTTACTATTATTATTATCAACATATGTATCAATTTTAACAATATCGTTGTTATTATTAGTATTATCGATAATAAGAAGGTTATTACCATTAGTAAATCATTATTATCAACACTATCATTTTCGTTACAAATAAATATTTTGTACCTAAAATATACTTAATACATATATTTTAATCATATTAATAGTTTATATATCACATATCAAATATAATAACATTAATTATATAAATACTTATATATATAACGAATTAAGAATATTTTCATATAATACTAACCATATATATATAGAGATATATTAATATAACCAGATATATAAATATTAAACATTTTAAATATATACAAACTAAATAAGTATATATATAAATCAAGTTATAATATATAAACTTGTTTGAATACGATTTTGCATTTTAATATATATACAAATGATATAGGTTCGTGAATCCGAGGCCAACCCTGCCTTGTTCAGTTTATCTAATGTCGTCATATGTATTTTTACTACAAAATACATTAGGTGAGTTTCATTTGCCCTTTTTACTCTTTACATTTTTGGGCTGAGAATACATGCAAATGCTTTATTAACTGTTTTACAATATTTATATGCGTGAGTTTCATTAATCCCTTTTTAAATGCTTTTGCAATATATATTTTTGGGACTGAGAATACATGCGCTGTTTTTATAACTGTTTTACGAAATAGACACAAGTAATCGAAACTACATTATATGGTTGAATTATCGAAATCGAATATGCCCCTTTTTATTAAGTCTGGTAATCTAAGAATTAGGAAACAGACACCCTAATTGACGCGAACTCTAAAGATAGATCTATCAGGCCCAACAAGCCCCATCCAAAGTACCGGATGCTTTAGTACTTCGAAATTTATATCATGTCCGAAGGAGGATCCCGGAATGATGGGGATATTCTTATATACATATTGTGAATGTCGGTTACCAGGTGTTCAATCCATATGAATGATATTTTTGTCTCTATGCATGGGACGTATGTTTATGAGAAATGAAAATATGAAATCTTGTGGTCTATTAAATTTATGAAATGATTATTTATTTAAACTAATGAACTCACCAACCTTTTGGTTGACACTTTAAAGCATGTTTATTCTCAGGTATGAAAGAAATCTTCCGCTGTGCATTTGCTCACTTTAAAGATATTACTTGGAGTCATTCATGACATATTTCAAAAGACGTTGCATTCGAGTAGTCGAGTTCATCAAGATTATTATTTAGATAATTATAATTAGATATATTATGAAATGGTATGCATATCGTCAATTTTCGATGTAAGGAAGTTTGTCTTTTCAAAACGAATGCAATGTTTGTAAAATGTATCATATAGAGGTCAAGTACCTCGCGATGTAACCAACTATTGCGAATCGTTTGTAATCGATGTGGACTTTGTCCGGATGGATTAGGACGGGTCCTCACACGTGACAAGGCCATCGCGATCCGCGACAAACCAGGACGCGACATACTGACTTGGGACGCGACAGATTGATCAGTTTAACCCCTTTTTCCATGTCACATTCTGATGCACTTCATCACGTATCACGATGACTAAAACGCGATAAACCTCATCCTGAAGTGATGGAGACTGATTTTTTTACCCGACACACGTTCATCTTCAATTCTAACTTCGTTTTGGCTATATCCTCAATAAAATCAACAATAATGGGCCACGAACCATATCTTGACATTTTCTTCATTTTAAACTCAAATAAACCAATATCTTATTCAAAGTCTTCAAAATACCAATAAATGGAACAAGATAATGCCCAAAATATATGTATGAAAATGGCGTTATCAGATATATTATGAAATGGTATGCATGCCATCAACTTTCGATGAAATGAAAGTTTGTCTTTAAAAAAAAGAATGCAATGTTTGTAAAATGTATCATATAGAGGTCAAGTACCTCGCGATGTAACCAAATATAATGTATTTGTCCAGATGAATTAGGACGGGTCATAAAATTTGGAACCCAAACAATTGTTATATATTTATACGCCGTTGATGTAAGTTACAGATGAATAATAAATCTTTGCAATATAATAACCCTAATATTTTTAGAAAACCGTTTACTTGGATTCGGATTTTGCAGCACTTTCGACAGATTACATGAAAGCGTCTGCTGTTCTCCGCTTTTGCAATACTTCTAGGTATCGGTGTTGTCACTGCCGTTGCGTTTATTCCAAGACAAGTTTTATCGTATGTGTATATATACGTATAGATCTATTTGTTTGTGTGTGGTTTTATCTAATTGTCACTTTTTCTTAATGTCTTCAACATATGCCATGTCATCTTACATCAAAGTATCCAACCACATAAGTGAATCCAAACAATATTTTAGTACTTCTTCATAGTTTTCTATTACAATGATTAGCTACTTTTGATTATTCGGTATCAGACAATGTCTCTCAAATGGCACATACATACATACTACATGTTAATATAATATGATGTTAAAGTACAACATTCCTTATTGGATTCTGTCTTTGTTATATATCATATACTTTTAAAGTTATACTTATGGTTCACGGGGTGGTGCAGGTACTTGGGGTGAAGGGAAGTTGTCGCCTATAATCCGGGCAGAACATTGTAGTTTTTCTTCCTGTTAACAGCCAATGGGTTCAAGTAATTCGAATATGTTTAAGGGAGTGAGTAGAATGTGTGTTTTTGTTTAAGTAGAAAGAATTTTCATAGTTTATAATCCTTTAATTGACTTAACTATGTTTCATATTTTTAAGGTCAACGCTTGGTTGGAAACACGGGTAGATGACCCGATTGTTGAGAATAGCCATACTATGAGAAAAAAGAATGATCTGATCGATTCATTTGTTCTTGCAGCCAGGACAACATTTGATGTGACATAGGGACAACATTTTATATTTAATAGTTTGAAAGGCAATGAATATTCTATGTATGCAGTGTTCGTAATTGGAAAATGAGGTGTGAAGCGGGTGTGGGAAATACAACCACATGCCAACTACAAGGTTGTGAATACGTTAAATGAGAGGATGAAGATATAATAGTTACTTCCCAATGTAGCTGTTATCTTTATGTATGTGTCCTGGTTACTTCCCAATGTAGCTGTTATCTTTATGTATGTGTCCTGGTTGGCAGGACAGGCAAGTTATTTATCTCTTGATTTCTTCGCATTTGCTTTTAAACATGAATCTTACATTCTATTTGCTTATTTATTGCCATTGTACACTATAGTGATTATGATGCATACTTAAATTAATATATACATCTCTTAATAAATATACTTTTGCTATTATTTATTTATGTTATATGTTATTAATCAAATATGTAATTTGTATAATGTATGATGTAATTATGATATAATTGTTTATGTTTTTATTTAAAATGTGTATCTATATATTATAATGTATTTATGTTATTAATTATTTAATTTGTTTATGGTTTTTTAGTGATTATGATGTATTTATGATATAATTGTTTATGGTGTAATTTAAAATCTGAATATTATGATATATTTACTTATGATATAATTGATTATGGTTTTATTTAGGGTTAGTGTTTAGATTTATAGTTTAGGGTTTAGATTATAGGGTTTAGAGGTTAGGGTTTAGAGCTTAGATTTTAGGTTTTAGAGTTTAGGTGTAGGGTTTTGGGCTTAGATTTAGGGTTCAGGGTTTACTTTAGGGTTTAGGGTTTAGATTATAGGGTTTAGATCTTAGGGCTTCGGGTTTAGGGTTAGGGTTGCAAATGTTTTTAGGGTTTAGAGTTTAGGTTTGGGGTTTAGAGTTTAGATTTAGGGTTTAAAGTTTAGGTTTGGGGTTTAGAGTTTAGATTTAGGGTTTAGAGTTTAGATTTAAGGTTTAGATTTTAGGGTTTGAAGTTTAGGTTTAGGGTTTTGGGTTTAGATTTAGGGTGTAGGGTTTAGGGTTTAGATTTAGGGTTTAGGGTTTAGAGTTTAGGTTTAGGGTTTACACTTTAGGGCTTAGAGTTTAGGGTTAGGGTTTAGATTTAGTTTTGAAAACAAAGGATTTACAAGAGTTTAGGGTTTAAGGTGTAGAGTTTATATTTAGGGTGTAAGGTTTAGATTTTATGGTTTAGATTATAGGGTCTAGGGTTTAGGTAAGGCATACCTAATATTATCATATGTGATCTGTAATATGTACGTTGGTTTTACTAATTAAATATGTAATCTGTATATTATGATGTATTTGTGCTATAATTATTTATGTTGTTATTTTAAATATGTATATTTAAGCAAATTGTATTTAAGTTTACATATAAATCTCCTAATGTACTTTTACTTTTGATCTTACACGAAAATAATATAAGGGCTACAGTTTACAAAAATATAATGGGTTTTTTGCTCATACCTTCAAAGAATGTAGTTTTGTTGAAATTACCAACTTTGATGTGATACTGGACAAAGATGAATTCAAACTTGTGGACCAATAAGTTAAAATCAGTTTGTTGAAAAAAACTATAGTCAAAAGGTGTCACAGGTTTACTATTCTCAAAGATATCTACAACTTCGTTACTTTTAAGGATGTTCAAGAGTGGTTTCTCCCAAAAAAAAAAAAAAAAAAAAAACAGTTGGGTTTAAAATTTTTAGGGTTTAGAGTTTAGGTTTAGGGTTTAGGGTTTAGATTTTAGAGTTTAGGTTTAGAGTTTTGGGTTTAGATTTAGGGTGTAGGGTTTAGGTTAGGGTTTAGGGTTTAGATTTAGGATTTAGGGTTTAGATTTTAGGGCTTAGGGTTTAAAGTTAGGGCTTAGATTTAGTTTTTAAAACAAAGGATTTAGAAGAGTTTAGGGTTTAAGGTGTAGGGTTTATATTTTAGGGTGTAAGGTTTAGATTATAGGGGGTTTATGTTAGGCATACCTAATATTATCATATGTGATCTGTAATCTGTACATTGGTTTTACTAATTAAATCTGTAATATGTATATTATGATGTATTTTTGTTATAATTATTTATGGTGTTATTTTAAATCTGTATATTTAAACAAATTGTATTTAAGTTTACATTTAAATCTCCTAATGTACTTTTATTTTTGATATTACAGAGAAATAATATAAGGGCTACAGTTTACAAAAATTGAAAATATAATGGGTTTTTTTACTCAAACCTTCTAAGAAGGTAGTTTTGTTGAAATTACCAACTTTGATGTGATACTGAACAAAGATGAATTCAAACTTGTAAACCATGAATTTAAAATTAGTTTGTTGAAAAAAATTAGTCAAAAGGTGTCACCTATTTACTATTCTCAAAGATATCTACAACTTCTTTACTTTTAAGGATGTTCAAGAGTGATTTCTTCCGAAAGAAAACAGTCAAACTATGATTTCTGTTTTTGGTAATCTACATAATAAATAATCTATCATGTTAAAAAGTATGTTATAATTACTGTTCATATTGCATGATAAACTAATTTTGATATACTATCTTACATTAGTGTTTAATCTTTAGTTGTTTCTAAAGCTATCACATCGAGTGATGGTTTCTCACTAACTCTTACATTGGTGTTCAATCTTTATTTGTTGCTAAAGCATCACATCAGGTAATGATAATTTCTCACCTGCACATTTTTGTTAGACATTCAATCTTTTACTGTTTTTTAATCATCACATCGGCGCAACTATGCTTTAAATTACTATGTATGTTCATATATCAGGTACACCATTTTAATAGTTCTATTATCAACTGATATTGTATGTGATGAAGGATCAGATGTGGTTTTTCAATTTGTTTTTTAATCTTTGCTTACTTTATTATTATTATATTTTTACAAATTCGAACTTTTAGAATGTTTTATTGTTTGTTTGTATGTATTATCATTGTTGAAGATTGTCTTAAAATTACATAATTGCATAAAACCCGCAAAATCGTAAGTCTTTAACTAATATAAACAGTTAGCGTAATGAATTCAAATTAGTTACAAACATGCGTAATGAATGTGAATGTGGGTACCATTGGTTACACCTAAATTCGATAAAAGTATGTCAAATGCTATAATTTGTATCTTTTGGTGACAATAAATTTGCATCAATTTAATCGTTTATAATGAGATAACTATGCTGATGAGCCTTTTATGTCTGTTTTGAAAGCAGTTTGTTCAGATCTGTAGCTCACACAACCTTTGTTATTGCTATATCACACAACTTTATTTTTAGTGATCAATTGTATGATTCCCCTATTAATATGAATACAAGAGGGATCATGGTCTGAAACATTTTAGTATCATTGCATAAATGATTTATCGTCTAAACCACATCTGATGGTGCTAAATATAAATTGATAAAATTGGTGCATTGTTGTTGGTTACTTCAAAAAAGTTTACTCTATATTACTGCTCAACAGCAGCTTTTGTAATAAAAGAAATACTTTTGTTAATCCTCATAAACGTAACGTGCACCCATTTGTTGAAAAATTACTGGAAGTGGCATGATGAGGCCTGTTCTGAATTCAATAAGTGAGTCATGGACAATGCTCATGCTACTGGTGCAATTCGAGGTATCTTTATATTTAATCAATCGATATATTGTATGTATTCTTTTTAGCTTATTGTTGAGAAAGAGTATACTACAACGAGCGAGTCTCATTGATTTATTGGTTTATAACTATACGTATAATGGGCTCTACATAAACAGCTCTAAATCATAGCATGTTCGTTCAGTGATATGTTCATAGACTGATGCACCTTTTTAACATTTTAACTGACGTCATTTTAGTATCGTAAGTTTTGATAGATTGAATGTAATATTACAACTTTTATGATTGAAATGTTTTGTCATTTTAACTGATCCACCTTCTCCGCAAATTCGTGAGTCTATATAATGGATCAATTCTTATGACGCTCATGCTAATGAAATAGTTATATATGTATCTATTTAGTATTTCCATCCATGGTAAAAAAAATCGTTTAATTTTAGCTTCATATGTACTTATACTCATAAACATTTCTTATTACAATCCTTTGATGGTTAGATATGTGCAACGTATTATGAGGTCGATTTATGTTATTGAATATATCACAACCCTTTGTGGTTTATCTAATATTATTTGATTTTTAATCAACCTAACAAATACTCTATCAATTTCTATCATTTCATAAAACCCGCGAAATCGCGGGTCTTTAACTAGTTCCTCTTAAAATAGGTACAGTTCCTATGTATGCAGAGATTTGAGGTGTTTGATGGCCTATTGAGTACAAAGTGGAAAGCTATTGGGTTAGCCTTCAATTGCACATTCCCACTTTTATTGTCCGTTATACAGCTCAGAGCTTGTACAAGGTTAGCTGAATTATATATAATTTATTACTTTTTATAAGCTCGCCTTAGTAAGAGGTTTAAATTTGACTTCTTCATGTTTTGGGTGATATATACTACCTAAATATTATTCTGTATAAAGAGGACACGGACATACATAATTGGAGCCTTTTTGTGCGATTACTATTTTCATACCTTCATTCCATAACTACAGAATTTGGTATGTTTTTAGGCTTGTGATGACTACTCACACAACTTATTTTTTGGCCATTACAGAATTTGGTAAGTTTTTAGGCATGTGATGACTAATTTGTCACGACCCGAAAATTTCGGTCAAATTTAAACTCTGATAACTCCGACAAGATAAGCAAATTGATGTGTTGCATTAAAATATTTTCATACATTTAATTAACCTTTGGACTTTACCCTACGATTCACGAACAACCTATAAGTTAAAACTCGAACCCGTCATGATTTATATATGATTTTACTTTCTTAAACGAAGACGTTTTATGATATAATAATTTCTATTATTATAACCTTTTAATAAAATGATTTTGAATATAATTAGTTTTGGAAAACTTAATTTTATAATATTTATATACGAAATGATTAAAAATTTCCTATTAAACGATGTCATTTCAAATTAAAAATTTTACGTATTAAGTCGTTTTATTTTTATGATATAATTTTTGTAATTTTTTTTAAGAAACGAAGTTAAATTAAAAATGTACAATTTGTAAAGCACAACGTACAACAACGTATAGCTTAAATAGTTGAATTTAAATTAATTCATTTACTATTCATTGAATAGTAAATGAAACGAAATTAATTTATTTACTATTCACATGAAAGCGACATAATTTAAATTATTAATTATAAGTTACATAAAATACCCCTGAAGTATTTTAAAAATACGACTTTTAAAATATTATTCGATTCGATTTTATTATTATATTATTATTTTGTTACTTTATTATATTATTATAATTAAACACGTTTAATTCTTTTTATTGTTATAATATTATTTTCTAACTATATATATGAACGTCGATCGATCGATAACACACACTCATGATTTCATATTACTCTGTCCAATTTCTAGTTACATTTCCAAATTAGTATTAGTAGTATACATAAAATATTACGACAAGGTTATGCTCTAGTGATTTCAAAATGGGTTTTCAAATGGTTTAAAGCTAGGGAAATTATGGGTTATAGCTATGGAGGTTATGGGTAATGTTCGTGGGTATTGTTCTCAAGTCAAACCTAGTGTTTATCATCTCCGTTGCGTCTACGTACTTTTCTGCAATATTGAATCACAGTATTGATACGTGAGCATTCATATCTTATCTTTTATATATTAATAGTGTATCCATGTCTAGTGCTCGAATATGTATGTTTATGCATACTTGTATGCTTTAATTTTATCATTTGATAGTTTATGATGAAACACGAATTTAATACAAATACTACTGATAAAAAGTATATGATATGCATGTTATTGGAAAGCTGGCGAAAAATCAATAACTTTTCATTTAGAAATCGCATAATTTCGATGAACGAATTAAAAGATATGGACAACTGAATTATGATTAACGTTAATTGGAATTGCTTTTGAACCTGCAATTAAGATTTAAACAACTTGTTTATGAGATTGATAAAGTGGATTTTTAAATATTACCAGCTGAGTAAATGAATCCTTATATAAGGCACGTCTCGTTTTGTTGAACAATTGTCAAAATTGACTTTTTGAAATGACTTTTGATAACTTTTGTATGTCGTTCTCGAGCATTAGGATTGTGATACACTATGACCTGACCTAGCTTGTTAGACATTTATTGACCAACATATGATCTCTAGGTTGAGGTCTACGGTTATTTTGCATTCCGAATTTCGGTCACATTCCAGTGAATTACTTTATGTGCTGCTAAGGTGAGTTTCATTGCTACCTTTTTAATTGCTTTTGCAATACATTTTTGGGCTGAGAATACATGCACTTTATTTTAAACGCAATGGACACAAGTACATACTAAATTCTACACTGAGTTTTAACCGAAAATCCCTTAGCTTTGGTAATTAGTAACTACCAGTTATAAGAACTAGTGGGCGCGATTAGTTGTATATGGATCCATAGGGCTTGACTTCCCCGTCTGTTCCAGGTATAGAAACCCTAGCCTGAATTATAAAACAGACGTATGCTATTTGAGTTTAGTACATGTTGGATTACGTGTATTGTACATGTTGGTTGCATGTATGTTAAAACAGGGATACTTATTATATATACGTTAAGTTTAGTTACTAGGGTGCTCAATTTCGTAGAATCTTTTGATAAACGTTTCGGATGAAACAACTGAAATCTTGCGGTCCACCTTTATATACAGATTATGCGAAACATTAAATCTATGAACTCACCAACCTTTGTGTTGACACTTGTTAGCATGTTTATTCTCAGGTTCCTAGAAGTCTTCCGCTGTTTGCTTATATGTTAGACAAGCTATGTGCATGGAGTCATACATGTTTTATTCGAGAAAGCGTTGCATTCACAAAATCATCACCATGTATCTATTTTGACTGCATTGTCAACGGAAGTATTATTGTAAACTATTATTTACGGTGATTGTCTATATGTAGAAATCATCAGATGTCGAAAACCTTGGATTTTAAATATTCATTTATGGTGTGCCTTTTCAAAAGAATGCAATGTTTACAAAACGTATCATATAGAGGTCAAATACCTCGCAATGAAATCAATGAATGATGTATTCGTCCATATGGATTTGGAGCGATCGTCACAGTTGGTATCAGAGCGTTGGTCTTAGCGAACCAGGTCTTGTATTAGTGTATCTAACTGATAGTCGTTAGGATGCATTAGTAAGTCTGGACTTCGACCGTGTCTGCATTTCAAAAGTTTTGCTTATCATTTCTTATCGGAAATTACCTGCTTATCATTCTTAGTCTAGACACGTTTTACTGCATTGATTGCATGAATAGTGTATGGACAAAATTCATATCTTAGCATATCCGTTACTATAAACTTTGTCTGACAGCTTTCGAAAGTTCCTCTGTAATTTGCGGGATCCCTTGTACTATATATAGGTATTCTATGTAATTAGAATATTATCCGATATCCAAAAATCATTTCATATCAAAAATCCTTTGCCTAACCATGTAAGATGAATTCCGCATCTAGTTCGAGTTCCTCAGATTCCGACAGCTATTCCGATATGGATTTCTACAAGAGCTCCGAAAGCAGAGTAACCCGAATGAATCAACCAATTAGCCATCATCTATTCTGGATGAATTGGGTATGGGTTCGTAATCTACTTAATCATTGGAGACAAGAAGAAGGTGATCCCTTCCATCCACCACATTCACCTCTTGGCGATGAACCTGAAGCACTTACCGGCGAACAAGTCCGAAACACCATTTTCACCCTCATTTCCAGAATAGCTCGCAACGATTACATAATATCTACTATCCTAAATCTTATTCATCCACTTGTCCGAACCGCCAATCATCCCGGTGTAATTGAAGAAGTCAACGAGCTTCGCGCTCGAGTAGTGACTTTGGAGATCATGATGCGCAACGTGCAGACATCACATGCACCACCAACATCAGCGGCAACAGTACCACCGACAACAACACCAACAGTACCATTACCACCAACAACAACATCCCCATCACACGCCTCAACATCACGATCTGTACCTCGAACATCAACATCATACGCACCATAGGTACCAAAGAGTACCAGCAACAACAAACGATAAAGTATGGATTCATAACTTCATTGGAGGAATATTCTACGGTGATTATGTAATCTCTAAAATCTTAGAGATTATTTATCCCAGTTCTAACCATAAATCAGATGAGTAGAGATAGTAGAGGGGGGAATAGAAACCTTGACAGGAATGGTTAGTGATTTACAAGTTAGACTTGTTATACGAGCGCCACCAGAAGTACCACCAGCATCACCATCAGTATCACCAACACTAGCAACACCTGTAACACCACAAGCTCTACCAGCTCCATAATCACCGGCGATATCGACACCACAATCACCAATGGGTATATTGTAATTATGAGTTATGAAGTATTAACTTATTATTTCCAAAGAATTTATATATTATATATATATATAAATTTTGAAACCATAATATATCTTTTCGTACTAAAGCTATTACGTATGAATTTTAAGGGGTAAATATTACTCGGTTAATTCATACTACTAAAATGCTATGATGTACATCCTTCGTTAACGACTTAACCATCGTTAACTACAATCTCTGTTTCAACGCAATGAATTCCATTTCATAATAAACTAAGTGTATTATTCAATTACATAATTGATTTTACATTTTCATTTTTGATGTACTCAAAACTTTCCAGAAAACATCATTCGTACTTTGCGAAGTTCGCAAGAATTCCAAGAGTACCAACATCCTTCACCAAGGAATATCAATAAGAATAAATAATGAAGTATTGATTTCATTAGTGAAATACTCCGCGAAGATTATGTAATCTCTAATGTTTTAGAGATTATTTATTTCTAATTCAAGCCAAAAATCAAATGAGCTTAATATGATATTAACTCATTAAAATATGTATTACATCTGAAGAAAAATATACATACATATATTTTCATAAAGACTGTAATGAAAATTCTTTGTACAAAGTATTAATTGTGAAATCTTTAACGGGTAAGTAATACCCGGGAAATATATAAATTCACAATCAATATGTTACACTGTACATTCCTTAATGTTGATTCAAAAATCATTAACTATACTCAATATCTTCACAGTGATACACAATCATTTCATACATATTTAATTATATATTCTAACAGAATAGAATCCAAGTCAAGATTTAACAAGTGACATCATTCTTAGATCTCTACATCTTTCAAAACTATACTTTGACTTCAAAACTGTGCAAGATCCTTTAGCATTGTTATTACTGAAAATAATCTTGCAATTCCTTTTCAAAGTATCCAGCTTTATCACACCTCCAACCAGTCAATTTCGACTTTTCAGATTAGCCTTATTATAACCTTGACATATACGTTTTTGTTACCGGGGAACCTTTTATGTCTCACCACATTAGCAGTAAATTAACCAACAACTTCATTGATCCTTGACCTTTCAAAAAATCATTTTACTCATTGAAACCCTATCATATACTCATCCACATCTTGTAACAATAATTGCCATACCAACTACCGGGAATTAGCAATCAGTATTTTGAATCTCGCAGCGTTTCTACATCGACAGTTATATGCATACATATAACATTTATCTCTTAGAATTATGATCTTCCATTCTGAAATTCTGAAAAGCACCCAGTCTACGAATCAATACTTCGAATGTTGAAAAAGCTGAATGAAGCAGCTAAAACTGTAAACGACCTTAACAGTAAAAGTTGGCAAAGCTCAGAAAAGTTGGAACTGGAAAACGGATTGAGCAAACCATGAAGGAGGCTGTGGACAAATCACAAAGACTAAACCTGCCTTCAAAGAATCCAAATGATTCAGTATCTGCTGAAGTCATTAACGAATACCTTGCTCCTGACTCTAAACCTTTACGAACAAATCTTCTTCATCATCCTTTGATATTAGAAATTCTAAGATATTATCATATCTTTCATTAAAAATATCTTCGATATTTCTGAAGATATCTTCATAACTATTATTATCCGAAATTATTTATCTCTTCGCGCTATCTGTGTTACATCATAAAAGAAACTATTTTAGTTTCTGAAATTCTGAAGAAAAAAATTCAAATTTAAAATATGAATGTTTTGAAGTAGTGTTGGGAACTGAAGCATGAGTTAGTATAATATAATGACACTTGATCAACGTGATTATATTACAGTAAGTCATGCTGAGTTTCTAATGGAACGTGATAAAGGTTCACAAATCACACCCTCATCATGAACCATGTTACATAACTCTTTCATTCTATTTAACCTCTAAACATATCAAGAAAATATTTTTCTTGATGATTCGGTCTTTCCCGTGAATTTCTGGTAATTTAACCAATCAGATCGTGCCATTACAATTTCTTCTTAGAACATTAGTTATGTTCATCCAAAACTTCATACCTACGAATTCTGGACCATTATCCGCTTGACTTAAGGTCGGGAAGAGAAAACGAAAGCATGAAGCTTCGAAATATAATGGAGAATATAAAGCCCGATAACAACCCCAAAATTACAAACCGTGTATATCAATGCGTATAGCAATATAAAGACACAGGAGAATGAAAAACACTATAACCCCAAGGTAATAGTAGAAGAAAATAACTTCCTCTGGTGGCAGATGAAAAAGAAGAATAAAGGACACGATAGCCAGGAAAATATCAAGAATCAGAACTGGATTAAGCATTTCCATAATCGTTTGAAAGTATGAAATGAGGGAGAAGATGTAGGAGTGATGAAAATAATGGAACGGAAGTGGTTAATTTATAGCGAAATAACAGACAAAGCAATCGAGGCAGATGACCGCATTTAATTAAAGAAGATCTTAATCTCCTTAATTCCCGAAGAATCAAATCTTATTTAGATTATGAAGATTTTCTATTCCTTAAATTCCGAAAATCAATCGTTACTACGTCAAGAGTTCAGACGAATCTTTATTCTCCATTTCACTCTTTTACGATAACTTCTTTCATACGCTTCGAGTAATCGGATTGTTTTATCTATATTAATCAATAATGATAAAATTCTATTTATCAACTCATATTCGTCATGAAAACGTTTTTATTGTTAGCCATGACGACCTCACTCAAATTTCGGGACGAAATTTCTTTTAACGGGTAGGTACTGTCACGACCCGGAAATTTCGGTCAAATTTAAACTCTGATAACTCCGACAAGATAAGCAAATTGATGTGTTGCATTAAAATATTTTCATACATTTAATTAACCTTTGGACTTTACCCTACGATTCACTAACAACCTATAAGTTAAAACTCGAACTCGTCATGATTTATATATGATTTTACTTTCTTAAACGAAGACGTTTTATGATATAATAATTTCTATTATTATATCCTTTTAATAAAATGATTTTGAATATAATTAGTCTTGGAAAACTTAATTTTATAATATTTATATACGAAATGATTAAAAATTTACTATTAAACGATGTCATTTCAAATTAAAAATTTTACGTATTAAGTCGTTTTATTTTTATGATATAATTTTTGTAATTTTTTTAAGAAACGAAGTTAAATTAAAAATGTACAATTTGTAAAGCACAACGTACAACAACGTATAGCTTAAATAGTTGAATTTAAATTAATTCATTTACTATTCATTGAATAGTAAATGAAACGAAATTAATTCATTTACTATTCACATAAAAGCGACATGATTGAAATTATTAATTATAAGTTACATAAAATACCTCTGAAGTATTTTAAAAATACGACTTTTAAAATATTATTCGATTCGATTTTATTATTATATTATTATTTTGTTACTTTATTATATTATTATATTATTCTAATTAAACACGTTTGATTCTTTTTATTATTATAGTATTATTTTCTAACTATATATATGAACGTCGATCGATCGATAACACACACTCATGATTTCATATTACTCTGTCCAATTTCTAGTTACATTTCCAAATTAGTATTAGTAGTATACATAAAATATTACGACAAAGTTATGCTCAAGTGATTTCAAAATGGCTTTTCAAATGCTTTAAAGCTAGGGAAATTATGGGTTATGGCTATGGATGTTATGGGTAATGTTCGTGGGTATTGTTCTCAAGTCAAACCTAGTGTTTATCATCTCCGTTGCGTCTACGTACTTTGCTGCAATATTGAATCACAATATTGATACGTGAGCATTCATATCTTATATTTTATATATTAATAGTGTATCCATGTCTAGTGCTCGAATATATATGTTTATGCATACTTGTATGCTTTAATTTTATCATTTGATAGTTTATGATGAAACACGGATTTAATACAAATACTACTGATAAAAAGTATATGATATGTATGTTATTGGAAAGCTGGCGAAAAATCAATAACTTTTCATTTAGAAATCGCGTAATTTCGATGAACGAATTAAAAGATATGGACAACTGAATTATGATTAACGTTAATTGGAATTGCTTTTGAACCTGCAATTAAGATTTAAACAACTTGTTTATGAGATTGATAAAGTGGATTTTTAAATATTACTAGCTGAGTAAATGAATCCTTATATAAGGCACGTCTCGTTTTGTTGAATAATTGTCAAAATTGACTTTTTGAAATGACTTTTGATAACTTTTGTATGTCGATCTCGAGCATTAGGATTGTGATACACTATGACCTGACCTAGCTTGTTAGACATTTATTGACCAACATATGATCTCTAGGTTGATGTCTACGGTTATTTTGCTTTCCGAATTTCGGTCACATTCCGGTGAATTACTTTATGTGCTGCTAAGGTGAGTTTCATTGCTCCCTTTTTAATTTCTTTTGCAATAAATTTTTGGGCTGAGAATACATGCACTTTATTTTAAACGCAATGGACACAAGTACATACTATATTCTACACTGAGTTTTAACCGAAAATCCCTTAGCTTTGGTAACTAGTAACTACCAGTTATAAGAACTGGTGGGCGCGATTAGTTGTATATGGATCCATAGGGCTTGACTTCCCCGTCTGTTCCAAGTATAGAAACCCTAGCCTGAACTATAAAACAGACGTATGCTATTTGAGTTTAGTACATGTTGGATTGCGTGTATTGTACATGTTGGTTGCATGTATGTTAAAACAGGGATACTTATTATATATACGTTAAGTTTAGTTACCAGGGTGCTCAATTTCGTAGAATCTTTTGATAAACGTTTCGGATGAAACAACTGAAATCTGGTGGTCCACTTTTATATACAGATTATGCGAAACATTAAAACTATGAACTCACCAACATTTGTGTTGACACTTGTTAGCATGTTTATTCTCAGGTTCCTAGAAGTCTTTCGCTGTTTGCTTATATGTTAGACAAGCTATGTGCATGGAGTCATACATGTTTTATTCGAGAAAGCGTTGCATTCACAAAATCATCACCATGTATCTATTTTGACTGCATTGTCAACGGAAGTATTATTGTAAACTATTATTTACGGTGATTGTCTATATGTAGAAATCATCAGATGTCGAAAACCTTGGATTTTAAATATTCATTTATGGTGTGCCTTTTCAAAAGAATGCAATGTTTACAAAACGTATCATATAGAGGTCAAATACCTCGCAATGAAATCAATGAATGATGTATTCGTCCATATGGATTTGGAGCGATCGTCACATAATTACACAACTTACTTCATATATTATCTCTTAAATTTGAATAGTACGATGTACGCTTAATGTATTCACAAGAATCAGTTAGTTAATTTTATGTTCTTACGGTAGCTAAACAGCTAATGCTATTTTGTTGTAATAGTCAATGACACTAGCCTATATGATATGTTTCGTTTACTTCGTCTTATTCTTTTTTTTTTTGTGTGTTACATGCGTTGTAAATTGATATAACCACCAAGTTTCATATAGTAACAATAAAATTGAAGCGGCATTTTGCAAAATTCATTATGATATGTTTGATATAACCGAGGAAGTTTAAGAATAGGTGATGCACACGTGGTATTCTCAACATTATTCCATAATGCGAATTCGAAAATTAACAAATACTATATAAAATCATATCACTGGGATAATTCGATCTTTGATTTCTCTTAAAAAAAACCCGCGAATTCGCGGGTCTTAAGCTAGTATGATGTTAAAAGCAAAAATAAAAATTTCCCCTGTTTGTATTGCAACAAGTTAATTTTAGTTTCGGTTATGATTTTGACATCAAAAAGAAAATAAAAAAGAAAAAGATTGCTATAAAGTATATAGATCAGATAGGCCATATGATTAAAAAAATGTCCAAAAGATGCATGCAACCTTGCATAAGGTATCTTATCTATTATTATAAACTTATAGGGAAATTTGTGGGTCATCACCATCTAGTGGAATGACAGCCTCAAAGCGACCCAAACAGCACACTCCAATTCTCAAAAGCCCAAAGATAACACAATAAAGCTGTATTGTACTTTTGATTACATTTGTTAGAACAGCTTCCATCGAGTCTCTGCACCTATCCTTTTGATTTTCGCTATATTCACCATTCAATAATCAATAAATATAAATATTTCCTGTTTATGATTACAATAACAACACTTGACCAAAACTATAAGTTCAACAAAAACCATATCATCATCAAAACCTCCAACAGTTACATACACCATAATCACAGCATACTTCCTAAAACAAATGAATGCAACCCAAATATATACTCATAAACATGAACAAATAACAAATTTATAACAAACCAACAAAACATATATTAAAAAAAAAAATCTTTTTTACTCAAACGACAGATACTCGTACCCTTGTATTCTTCATATGATTTTATCACAATTAAGCTTTTTCGTCTTCTTTCGTTTCAGCAGGCTTGCTGGCCGTGGCTGTGGCCGTATTATTTTTACCGGTGATAGCTTTCTTTGCCTTAAAGAACGATTTCTTCACTTTTCCCATTAGACCACCCCCCGATTTTGGTGTAGTTTTATCTTCTTCTTTCGGTGTTGATTTTGTTTCTTCGCTTGTTTTCTCTTCCTTTGACTCAGTTTTGACCGGCTCCAATGCAGGCTTCTCAGGTCCTTCTTCTTTAGTACTTTCTTGTGTCCCATTTTCGACAGTTTTGTTGGTACTCGAATCCTTTTTTTCTTCTGCTTTTTCTTCATCTTTTTTCACATCAGTTACAACTTCTTCAATCTTTATAGTCTCAAATTCCTTATCAGGGATCTCTTTAGTTTCAACAGTTTCTTTAGCGCATTCTCCTTTCGGTTCATCTTTGTTTTTTATAGTAATCTCATCTGCAGGAACAGATTTATTGTCTTCAGTAACTTCGGGTTCTTTAACAACCACTTGTTCGTCCAGATTCTTATCAGCAATCTCAACGACTTTTTCTGCAAGTTCTTGTTTCAAATCTTCCTTTTTATTAATTTCGGTCGACGCTTCTTGAACACTAACTATTGGTTCAACTTCTTTAGTATCCGAACATTTTACCACTTCCGGTACAACTTCAGGTTCCTTTTTAACATCTTCAACTACTGCACTTTTCGTGTCGGTTTCTTCCTTTTTTTCCTCAGTTTTCTCCAAGTCAACTGCAGGAACGCTAATCTCGTCTGTTATCTTTTCTTTTTCGACTTTAACAGTTTCAGTTATCTTTTCGTCTTCTTTAACTGCAGGAACTTCAGTTAAAGGCTCAAGTTTAACAGTTTCTGTTTTCTTTTCTTCTACTTCAACAACAGGCACTTTAGTATCAGTGTCCATAGCCATATCTTCAGTTTTCGAAGTTTCTTCTACTGCAACTTCTGGTAATTCTATAACTTTATCAGCAACGATTACTTCACTTGTTGGTGTTACTTCTTCGTCAACTTTCTTTACTTCTTCAACTGTTACGGGTTCAAATTTGTTTTCGCCGGTTGTTTCTTTAGTTACACAGGGCGGTTCTTCGATCTTCACTTCCTCTGTAGGCTTAGTTTCAACTGCTTTGACCTCCTCTTTGACTTCCTGCAATATATTTGAAATTATTGATGTTGAATCCTATAAACTGTTAAAGTTTAAAATTTATTAATAGGATTTTACTATCAAGCCATATTCATAATTCATTGTATACAAGCAACGGGTATCGGACTATATCCAGCCCAGTTTTTCGGTATTAAATAGGATTGTTTATATAATTTTTCTATTAAAAATAAGTTATAAGAGTAAATAACTTTTGGTCAGTATTTTAATGTCATTAAATTTCTAAAATCAGCATCTATGACCACATGGGTGACTACTGTATAAGCTTTATGATTTTTTCTGTTTGCAATTTTGCTCTGTTTTTATGTTGTATAATAGTTGATGAGTTGTATATTTTGTGCTACTTCATTTCATACTAGAAATAAGTCAATAGCCCCTCATGATTCACTAGTAACTTATGAGTTGTGAACGCATATTTAAACCTGTAAATATATAATTCATAACTACTTAATAAGTCTACCTCAAAACATTATCTAAGTTTTGAAACTCATCAAAGATTATTCTAGCACAAATCCAAAAGAGATATCCAACTAACTTACAATCAATAATTTTCCTATTGCATAAATGAGATCCATAAACTAGCATATCAAAAAGCAATAAAACATAGCAAGACTTGAACAACAAAACTAGTTAAACTAAGAACTAAACATTTTAACTTGGTTTCAATAATCATTAAGGTACACTAACAAATAAAGGCTAAACCTAAAGATCATGTAATATCAAACACATATGATCAAACAAATCAACCATCCAAGATAGTCTTGTTATTGACTTTTGCGTCATGATAATAGGTCTTAGGTTCACTGACGTCATATCTTGTCACCATGAGAAAGGGTTGGAAATAGTTAGAAATGGTCATGAAATAACCTGGTCATATCATATGAGTAAAAAAACTCCCCTTCCTCGTGGGTAAGGAAAATCTAATACGTTTATATGATCGAGCAGAGCACTAATTGGTTTGAATTCGTACCTCGTTGATAATAGGATGATCGGATACACCACCTTCGGTCGCCATGGATATATAGAGAAGAATTCAAAAATAGAGAAGAGTGAAAAATGTATGCTATGAAGAAGAAGAAGCACAATATGGAGTGTTTTTAAGCAAATGAATTGTGTGGAAGAGTGACTGGCATACACATGATGGTTTTATGTCATTTATGGGTGATTTGGAGTCCTTTAAAATAAATAGAAAAAGATAGGAGAAAAAATAGATATATAATGGGAAATGGGAAATGTAGTTGTCAAAAGGCGAAGTAACAAGCTTTTCTAGGGACCATTACATTTAACGGCTTTATGTTGTTTTGGTGGTATACACATAGTTGTCTAATTGTCCACTAGCTATACCAACATATTATAATTATAATTATAATTATAATTATAGTTATAATTATAATTATAGTTATAATGGTTATAAATTTATAATACTTATGTTATCTAATACGTGGTTATTGTTTCACCAAGTATAACCTAGAACAAGACCATGATTTGAACCGAGTTAGAACGTTGACATTGACAAATGTCCGTTAAACTATAGCGCAAATACGAGTTTGGGACGATTAAGACATGCCAAATACGTATAAACGGTTACAAGGGCATATATATATAATTTAGGCGTAAAAATTTATACATATAACATACGTGCATGATGTACAAAACAAGTACATACCTAGTAAGTTTTATCGAATATCGAGAGTCTAAACTTGGTCGTTTATGAAGATGAAATCCATCTATTTTCTAATAGGTTTGTGAAAGTAAGGAGGAATATCGCAATTATGATTTGTAATAGTCTGTTATATGAGTTTTATATGTTCATTTAAAGGTGAACATGTTTATGGTTAGAAACAAATGGTAAAGCAGAAAAATAGATATGATTTTTAGTTCTTACCCAACATCACTCCTTTGGATACGGACTACCACAAGGGTTTAATAGTATATATATATATATATATATATATATATATATATATATATATATATATATATATATATATATATATATATATATATATATATATATATATATATATTCATTTTGTATATAAAGATATTAATTTTTATTATGTTATATGTATTAAATATATCCTTATATATATATATATATATATATATATATATATATATATATATATATATATATATATATATATATATATATATATATATATATTTTGTTTGTTAAAAATAGTAATAATAGTAATACTATCATAATTTTAAAAATGACAAAAATAATAATAATAATAATAATGTTAATACTTAATATTACTAATAAAGGTAATAATGTTAATAATAACTCTATTAATGATAATAATAGTGATATTAATAATAATACTTATGAAAATATTAATTTTATTATTAATGATAGTTATAATACTGATTTTAGTTGGTATTTTATGGAATCGTGATTAAGTTTTTTAAAGTAGTCTTTTCATGTATTAGTTTGGTGGCCCAGCCCACTATTATATTTAGCTTTATGGGCCTGATCACATCATTTTCAAGCTACTTGGACAATGTCCATAAAACACATCGACATTTGCTTGTTTGTTCTCCGGGTTGAACTGATCAGTTTCATTTTCAGGGTATGTTTGGCAAAAGTAGATGGAAGTTGGTAGTTGTTAGCTGAAAGTTGGAAGCTGCAGCTGGAAGCTGATAGCTAGAGCTTTTTAGATAGACCCCAGTGTTTGGTAGAGTAGCTGAAGCTGCTGTAAAAAAAATTGATAAAATGACAATAATGGACATCAAGAAAAAATACTTAAATATCTTCATTTTAATTTAATAAAACACAGATAATATAATAATGCTAAATTATTATACATATTTTTTTTAGATTAGAGCTCGTTATATTCTATACTTCAAAGTGTTGTGCCAAACTTGAATGATCACAAAACTACATAGAAGACATACATATTTACGTTGTAATTTTTTTTGGCAAAAAATAGAAAATAATTAAATATAAGGATATAGAAGACAACCGAGTCATTTTAACTTCTGTAAACAAGTAAACAAGTAACCAAGTCAACAAAATACTACCAAAGCTTACATTACACTAGTGTAAATAAATATAAGGGTATTTGTGTTATTTAATGGGCTAAAAAGCTCTATTCCTTCTAAACGCTACATGGAACAGCATTTGAATTAAGAGCTTAATGAAGCTTTTTAATTTACTCAAAAAGCTTTAAGCTAGTTCAATTAAACGAAGTTTTTTATTAGATAAGAGCTTTTTCATAAAAGCTAAAAACTAAAAACTCCAAAAAGCTCTAAAAAGCTCTTTGCCAAACATAGCCTCAATGTATGTTTTTAAATGGGGTTAACACCAAAATACCCATTTTTTTCTCCCTTTTTTGACTCAGAACCCATAAAAAACAAAACTTGACAATTTGCTCGCGCAAGGTGCCTATTTTGCAACTTTGCTTCCCGGTGGACTCAAGGACGCAAGGTGCCTCTTGCGGCCTTGCTTCCCGGAGACGCAAGGACGCAATGTGCCTCTTGCTCCCGTTTGATGTCATAATCAATGTTTTCTTTCAGACATTTCATTACACACTTTACGTGCATATTACGTAATACGTTTTTTGCGACTTATCTTGAAAGGTGAATGTTTGACTATTGTACTCACCTGCCATAAATTCAAGCAATCGAGAACGCTATTCATGATAGAGTACATTTTGTTCATCGTGGAGATAGTTGAATCCCGAACATAAGGTAAACTAACCTGCATACAACCATAATTAGTCATGTTATCAAATATCTCCTATATTTACGCGTACAAAAGATGCCTAAATTGACTTTTAAAAGTTAATGTACCTCCTAAATTTGGAATAATATACCACGAACAATCATAGTCTGTTCTACACTTACTGCTTAAAGTTTTAGATGATTGACAGATTTTCCTAAACCATTCCATAGCTCTTTAAATAAATCAGTCTGTCTGCAAATATGCTTTTTAACCATTTGTAATATATAAAGCGTAAACAATCGAAATCATACAGAAAAAAAAGATAAAAATTAAATCCATTAAGATGCAAAAAATGGTATCGCGTAAGATGTACTTAAGGTGTTTGATAAAATGTCTGAAAGAAAACATTGATCATGATATCAGGCAGGAGCAAGAGGCACCTTGCTGTAAGACCCTAATATTTATTGTACATAGTGTAGAAATGATGTACTTAATGTGTGTGTAACGACCCAACCCATTATCCAACCCAATACGCAAAATAAATTTTTTTTATTACAGTTAGGGTGCGCGGCGCGCAACCCTCTCTGTGCGCGGCGCGCACAGAGCCTGATAAGTTCTGTCCGGATTTTCCAATTGTCGTTTAAAGATCTCCCACTTCCCGACACTTTTAGACGAAACGGTTTTCACAATACATTATAATAAGTAAAGCTCACATGTTTTTATAATAAAACAAGTTTTACCACACCGGGCCCACATCGGCCCGTTTTACGAATTACGCACAAAATATAATTTTCGACCACATGATTTTAACACAAAATAAAGACCGAGCATGGCGATTGGGGATACGCTACCCAATCCTAATCAATCCAAAAGCGCGTCTTCTAAAGCACCTATGCGAGTCCACTAGTTCCCATGCTTACCCGAGCCACCGCTTCCGTGCGAATCTATAAAAATGTAAACAACGAGAGGGTAAGCTAAAGCTTAGTGAGTGCAATAGTTACACACATACATATATAATTTACCTACTTGCACTCCCTTACCCAACCACGAGATAAACCCACCTGTCAATGTCTAAGTAACTAGCATCAACAATCTTACCAAAATAATCTCGTATATCAACGCGTAAAAGCTAGTAACATCAATCGCACCATAATTACCTCGTTTATCAATTCGCACAAGCTAGTAACATCATTCGTACAAATAGCATAAACCTTAGCATATTTTCGCGTATCATCTCGTAACAAAAGCTAGTATCGTCAAAATCGTACAACTAGCAACATCATTAGCATAATAATCATAATAATAATTAAATGCTATCATCAAAAATTTGTAAACCATGGTTAACCAATGACGCAAGGGAATGACTTCGTGATCGAGTCATCGATGTTCATAACAACCGTTAGCGCCCAAAACGGCTACAGTATGCTAACCCCGAGGTGTTCCAAAAACGGCTATGGCTTCACCCCCAAGTGTTCCAAAACGGCTATGGCATCACTTGAGCATCGTATGGGTATAGACGAGCTAGTACTCACACCATGTGCACAAAACGGCTATGTGCACAAATATCAAGTGTGGACAAAACGACTATGCCTCACATCAATGGTCACAAAACGGCTATGTGACTCATTGTCAAATAATAGCAATATAGTAATAATATATCCCATTCACCAACCTTAAGTCGCATATAGTGCACAAAACCCGGCTATTGTGACACTATTCCCAAAGGTGTCCAAACGGCTATCGTCGCATCGATGTGCACCAAAACCCGGCTATTGTGCACATCGCGCACAAGCAAATAAATTATATACATACATGTATAATTATTCCACTCACTTTGAAGTCTCGATGAAAGCAAGCCAAATCCGTTGCTCCGCAATGAAACGTACCTAATCCATCATCATTATAATAAACAACACAATTAGGGTGGATTACAAACCAACCCATATTGACACCTAGTGCAATATCGACTCGGTTGTACTTCCAAGTACAACACATGCCTAAACTTGCCACTAATCACTAACTAGAGTGATAATGGTTCTAATAACGTCAATCAAACCCAATCATAAGTGTTAAACGCCTATCTTGCCCAATTCGACACATAAACCCTAATTTTGACCCAATTCAAAATTTGTCAACCAAATACACTCAAATGGGTTCCAACACTTCCATAATCACTAAACCTAGTGATTAAACTCAATTACAAGTCTTAAATCATAGCCAAGTTGGTTTCCAATCCAAAACCCACCAACAATAACAATAAACCCGATTACTATCATCAATGAACTCACTTCAAGAGTTTAAATGGGTTTCTTAACAATTTAAGTTCAAATCCTAACTTGAATATCAAAATCAAACAATGAAATTCGGAGTTAGAACTTACCACAATAACCAAAACGTAGCTAGAAACGAGGTGAACAACTTTAATACTTGAGCTTTGGTGAGAATCAAGCTCCTTCTTCTCCAAAACCCCAAATCTCTCTCTAGAAATCTCTCTCTCTCTCTCAAGAATGGATGAGAGTGTTTGTGTGGATGTGAATATGATCCAAAATTGACTCCAAGTCTGATAATAAGGCTACAAATCCGTCCCCAAGTGAAAAGACACAAAAGCGCCTCATTTAACTCTAATTAAAACAAAACAGGAAATCTGTCGTAGGTGAGGTGCGCGGCGCGCACACCTGGCCTTGCGTGGCGCGCACAAAGGTCAGGACAGCCTGCCAGTTTTCAATTTGTTCTACACTTCACACGCTTAATGTACGCCATAAATACTCTATGTACAATAAGTATTTGGGTGTTACAACTCTCCCCCACTTAGAATCGATCACGTCCTCGTGATCCTCGTCACTTAACCAACCGGACCCACACTCTATGATCCTCAAACGTACGTTCCAAACGACTTCTACCATATCTATCATTAACTCGAAGTTTATTCCATTTAACCATTACACACTTGCACACATTCTGAAACATGCAATGCACACAATATCCAAAATCTACTACAATAGTTTAGCATACACGGAATCATCACGCGTTTTTCCAACTCCTCTAGGCAATTCTTCCCAATGAATCACCTTTATCACTCAATCATCACCCGCGAGTTTATCAAATCCCCGAATCCGAGCACTAAAACTCGCTCAATCCCATATGTCGGGACGAACTCAACCAAAATTTCATACCTAGACATCGTCTCTATCGTATACCCCTAACAAGCATAATGCTATAGTAACCCCGTCCCCAACATGAAGTCAACAAACCAACCGATGAAGACTGACAAAAATGAATCCTTACGGATAACATTTACCACCTAACATTCCTTGTAGTGTGCATACATGACTAATACGCAACTACCACAAAACACGGCTATTGCACCAATAAACACACGACATGGTCTTCATGACCGAACCACCGGCGTATAAAACAACCAATAGTTTTCAATATTAACACTATGAAGGTTATTCAACACAAAACTCAAGGTGTACAAAAATGGCTATTGTCACACCCTCAAGTACACGAAAAACGGCTATCGTGATATATCTGTAATGTGCAAAAACGGCTATTGCAACACTACCAACGATATGTGGGTGAAACACGGCTATCGCATCACTATTACCGACGTGTGAGTAAAAATCCGCTATTACTCACAACCATGTGCACAAACGGCCATGTGCATAATTCCTACGGGCAATTAAAATCATAAACATACAAGTAACGGTTCTTTCCGGAAACCACTTACCATCAATCACAACCAATGGTGGTTAACGAAGAGCTAATCCTTCCGGATATCACTCATCACCTATCACAAGTCAAACGTGGTCAACCGAGAGATAACCCTAAATAAACACGTACCCGTAATTACCTAGTAGTACACAAAATGGCTATTGTGTAACTACTACCCACAGTATACGACAATGAGGCATCGTACCCTTTCTCAAAGTCCCATTACGCTTCCTCGGTAGGATTATAAATCCCTAATGAAGTCGACACAATTTCTTTGATATAACATTACCAACTTCCTCGTGTGGTAGTACAAATTCTCCCATTTATAACTTTGTTCCTCAATCAAATAGCCAAGATTACAAAGTCAACCGATTTCACCATTTTTCGGCATACACAACCATACTTGGCGCCGGTCCCCCTTCCCGAATTCTCAAGAACTCAATTCAATAATAATAAAAACTAACGTCTACCGTCACCCGTTTGCGGCACTTAAGCGATGACACAATGTCAACATAACACTTATCGTTTTAGAACGAAATTACCGCTACCCGCAAGGTAGACTTTTCCAACTATTAAGTTCCTTCTACCCGTCACCACTACAAATAATCATCCGGCCGACGATACACGCATGCTCACCCTCTTACAGTCGTCCGATTGCTATAGCTCGTAAAATTTCCATTTAGTCACTCATGTACCTAAGGGTTTCTATAAGGTACCCTAAGTACAATGTAGCCGCAACACCATCAGAGTCAAATACCACGCTAGTAGTTATGAAAGAGGCACCTAACATTGCATCCCGTAAACTCCATTACCAACCTTTAACGAGATTAAAACACTCGATCTCTAGGGTTTCATCCACCCGACGAACCTCATGGTTCACCATTCTCAACACAAAAGCGAACACGCGCTTAATAACCGAACACCAAGGCCCATTTCTATGACCTGGTAGAAACATTTCCCAAACACTAAGGAATGCTTGGTTGCACCAAGTCTTACTCCCTTCGTCCGTGAATCCAAATGTCACCATAGGGTAATTTCATTAGGAATATCCTTTTAACAACAATACACACGGCACAATCGGAACCTTAAGGGTCCCGCTAAAATGAGCTTAATGACCCGATGCCGACCAAATGCCTAAGCATCCAAAGACTCGCACCACAGAGTCGAGGCACAACACACTACTCATACACTCTAATGAGTGCAACCAGAAACCATAAACGTAAACCATCCGCTCGCTACGGATTATCTCCAACGGAGAGTAAAGCTTAGCTAAGACTTACATACGCACATGTTATTACTAACGAACAACATACAATATCACACTAAAAGTACCTGAAGCAACATCGTAGGACTCCCGCGCTTCATTGCTCATCATGGAATACTCGCGCTCCAACCTCTTAATTCGATCATCGAACGATTCGGAACACTCTGACTTTCGGTGTCCCTCCTTCCGGCAGATAAAGCACTTGATCGTGCTCGACGGTACACCCGTGCAATCCTTTGCCCAATATCCTTGTTCACCACACGTAAAACACGTACGCACGGCACCTCCCAACTTTTTCGTCTGATTTCTAACCAACTCTGGACACTCTGGCCTTTGGTGTCCTTCTTTATGACAATTGTAACACGTCACATCATCACCCCTCGGTATCGTACACTCCCAAATATTGTGGCCCCTCACCCCACAATTGTAACATTTAGGCATACTAGTGACCGACACTATCTTCATCTTGCTTCCGACACCTTCGGTCGCATTACTTGCTTTCGTACTAGGGCCACTTCTTGATTTGAACTTTCTCTTACCCAAAGGGTGATCAACAAATTTTGGAGCATGAAATTTAATCCCCATAATCGCTCCTTCATCACCATTATCTTGAGGTTTAGGAAACCTCTTTTCGAACTCTTCCCTTACGACTTTAACCACTTGGTCTCGAACCATTTCCGTTATTCGTCCTTCAACCAACTCCTTGGTTACTTCCCTAACTTTTTCGGTGAAAAACGAAACATATTGTTCAAACACGGCCTCAATCCTTAACATTAACTCATCCTTCCCCTCATGAATAGGCTCACTCGTTCCGCATCCATCTTCCGTCTTCATTCTAAAGAATGCGATCAATTAAGCAACGAACGAGTAAAATCATACTTACAATCCCGACCCATCTTGCTCAGTAATAGTCTTACATCACTTGTCAAATACGATTTGCACCCGTAAAAATGGTAGCTAGTCATTATTACGCGTACACGCCGTATCCACTCGTTAATACCACGACCGCTTTGCTCGATGATATAAACCAACACAAACACAAAATATATTAATAATACCCGCATATTAATATAAACGTTAGTCCACCCATAAACAAGGACACTAACCGAATTCTCATTCCGACCCGTACTCCTACAAGTCCCGCATAAAACGCATACACAATTCAAGTCTAAGCCTAGGCACCTATCTCAAGTCGCCTAAATCCCTTAGACCATGCTCTGATACCACTTGTAACGACCCAACCCATTATCCAACCGAATACGCAAAATAATTTTTTTTTATTACAGTTAGGGTGCGCGGCGCGCAACCCTCTCTGTGCGCGGCGCGCACAGAGCCTGATCAGTTCTGTCCGGATTTTCTAATTGTCATTTAAAGATCTCCCACTTCCCGACACTTTTAGACGAAACAGTTTTCAAAACACATTATAATAAGTAAAACTCACATGTTTTTATAATAAAACAAGTTTTACGACATCGGGCCCGCATCGGCCCGTTTTACGAATTACGCACAAAATACAATTTTCGACCACATGATTTTAACACAAAATAAAGACCGGGCATGGCGATTGGGGATACGCTACCCAATCCTAATCAATCCAAAAGCGCGTCTTCTAAAGCACCTATGCGAGTCCACTAGTTCCCATGCTTACCCGAGCCACCGCCTCCGTGCGAATCTATAAAAATGTAAACAACGAGAGGGTAAGCCAAAGCTTAGTGAGTACAATAGTTACACACATACATATATAATTTACCTACTTGCACTCCCTTACCCAACCACGATATAAACCCACCTGTCAATGTCTAAGTAACTAGCATCAACAATCTTACCAAAATAATCTCTTATATCAACGCGTAAAAGCTAGTAACATCAATCGTACCATAATTACCTCGTTTATCAATTCGCACAAGCTAGTAACATCATTCGTACAACTAGCATAAACCTTAGCATATTTTCGCGTATCATCTCGTAACAAAAGCTAGTATCGTCAAAATCGTACAACTAGCAACATCATTAGCATAATAATCATAATAATAATTAAATGCTATCATCAACAATTTGTAAACCATGGTTAACCAATGACGCAAGGGAATGACTTCGTGATCGAGTCATCGATGTTCATAACAACCGTTAGCGCCCAAAACGGCTATGGTATGCTAACCCCAAGATGTTCCAAAAACGGCTATGGCTTCACTTTAACACCCCGTCAAAATCCCTTGGACGGAACGTTAACTCTGGACCCAGTGTTTGGCTTGACTTCTACATAACGGCAACAATTTACAGCGGAAGCAATTAATACCTGAGAATAACAACACGCAAAAACAGGTCAACAAATAATGTTGGTGAATCTACAGGTTTAAAGTAATGTAACAGTATCTGAAAAATAGTTATCAAAAAAATAGTTTAGTTTCCTTGACCACGAGATTCTATCGTTTGCATAAACCTAGCACCTGAATACTAGCAATGACCCGAGTATAGAAGCCACTATACCCGCCTTACCTCGTAAAATATTATACACTTGTTCAAATGTATTTAATGTTCAAAGTAAATGCACCACAGTTTTTATAGCGGGTGAGGTTGTCAACCTAACGGATCCGTCCATCTAAATTGTGCATACACCGATGGTATTAAAAGTATTCAAGCTAGAGGCTTTTTGAACAAACTCATTATGCATATGTGTAGTACTCATGTCAATACAAAAGTATTTGAAAATGTAAATATAACAGCGTGTATTCTCATCCCTGAAAACATGTAAAAAGCGGGATTGTAGACTCACCTTTGAATAAGCTCGGATTGAAAAGTGAACAATTAACTTGTACGATTTATAGCCGAGTAATGCAACCTAAATATACGTATGTAGGTTGGTTAATATATGTATCTTATATAAGTGTGGTTTCATAGTGTACGTTGTCTTATTGCTCGACTCGACGCGTTTCAAAGTAAAAGTCAACTATATCATGCAAGTCAAACAAAGTCAACCGAAGTCAAACCGAAAGTCAAACTTGGTCAAAGTAGTCAACTAAAGTCAACATCAGTAGGTTCATGTCAAATATTGGTCAACATGTCAAACCTAAGTCAAACAATACGTTTTAGGTCATGAATGATCATTTTCACAATTTCAGTTTATCGTCATCCACAAAGTTTATGAACACGTAGCATACTTAGCACATTATCTCATAGTACAAAATTCACGTAAATTTGACAAACTCCAGATCATAAATATACTTAAAATCAATTCCAAAAAGTCTGTCCAGGGACTCATACGACAATTAAAAGTTAGGAATCAGAAGGGATACATTTGGGGTTTGCCAAGTCAGTTTCTGACCGCGCACTGATTTCATTTTGGCTATAACCGGAGTTAGGAACATGAAATTGATACAAGACCAGTGGACATAGTTCAAGGATAAATCAAAGTAACACATATAAAAAATATAGCAACTTTTGTTAAGCCAATTTGTACAGTTTATTCGTGAAATGTTGAACATTCAGTTTTCAGATCAAATCAGAATTCACATAAAGTATGGCTCTATTGTGCCCAATGCATAAGGTTTAAGAGATTGACATAAACTAACAATAAGTCACATATCATGTTAAATTTCATTTTACAGAAGTATACATGCTCAATCAATATACACAATCCACAGAGTATAAAACGGTGAGCAATTTACAGATTCGATTCTCATTTAGTTAGTCACATTCGCATGCGATTATCCGAAGATATAGATACAATTAGCCTATGATATCTACATGAAAGATGAAGTAATTTTTGTCTACTTTTCAAATATGCAAAGTTTTAATCACAAAAGTTAACACATTTTATCATACAAGGTTATTTTCATGCAAGTACTGTATAAAACCACTTTTACACTAATTCAAGCATATCTCGGGCTATACATAAGCAAACGACATGATATCCTAATCTAAATTGAGTGTTTTCAAATTATATTTCCAGTGGTATAAGTCTCACATGCCAATTCATTGCCTATTGATATTGCTCTAAACATACATATTATTCGACGCAATATCAGTTATATTTCATCAGCTTTTATCATTTAAAAAGACATTCAACGTATAATATTCAAGAAAAATGACAAAAGTGGACAAGATCTTGCTATTTGAAGAAACGACGATAAAACGATAGTTTTAACCAAATTTATATCAAGAAAAGTTTATCCGAATGAAAGTACAAGATAGTTGAAGAAAAGAGTTCAAATGGAAAGTACCAAGTCAGTACACGTCGATACGGGATCAACAAAGAACAAACGAAAAAGGAAAATAAAGAAAACTGCCATCAACTCATACGCGAATCGTGTAGGATTACACGAAACGTGTAGCAAGTTAGCCTTATGCGAATCGTGTGAGTCTACACGAAACGCGTAATATTAGGCCGAATTAATCATGAAACTGAAATGGGGCGGCTACTTTTGGTGTTAAAAATCAATTCTTTTTCTCAAGTGCTGCAGAAAGTAAAGGGCATTAACAAAATAAAGGTCACCTACTACTTCAAGATCAAATATAAATACGGAGTACAATCAGACACATTTAAGGGGGAGGACAGAGACTACACACAAATTAATATACATACATATTATTGTTCTGTATTATTTCTATTTCAGTTTCAAAGTTCAAATATTAGGATTAGTTTCAAATATTTAGGGTGTATTGTTCGTGATTAAGGGTGTTATTGTACGCGTGAAAGGGGTGTTATTATTGTAATTTTCCTACCGTTTGAAGTTAATGAAAGTGAAGATATTTTAGTAAGTTTATTCTGTTAAAATTAGCATTGTTATTATGTTTGCATATCTATATTTTTATGTTTATCCTAGTGTAATGAATAGCTAAATTTCCCTAGTGTTTGCTTAAATATAGAGCCCCTAGTGAAATGGATTGTTACCATCTGTAAAAGTTAAAAATGTAACTTTAGTATTTTTAATATTGAGCCTAGTTAAAAGAACCATTTTTATGTAATTAGGTATTTAACCCTTGCCACTTAATTTATTAAATTTAAATAACGAAAGTTGTTTTTATTTACATAAATTAAGCTTCAACATTAAAAATGATCTAGACGAATTTATGGATAAGTTATTAACACCAATTTAGAAATAAACTTCGGTGGTTTGGGTAATATCAATAATTATTTGATAGTGAAATTGTAAAAAGGGAAACCGTTACGATTTGGGTATTGGCGAAAGTCAAAACTAGGCTAGGTCTCAATTTAAATACTTAAGGAATAGTAGCTATCTAAAAAGAATCTGATGAAAATTAGATTTTATTTAGTTAGTCTTAACCTTATATTTTTTCGAAAGAAAAACATAAAGTTTATTACTAAAACATTTTAAATAGGGCGTAAACTCAAAACAATCCATGGACCTAGGGGTGACACATTTAAGTAAACACTCCCATTTATCCCATTATTATCTCTTGTAAACGTATTATTATCATTATTTACGAATTATTATTTTAAAATATAAAAACAATAAATAAAAACATTTAAATCCGTAACAGACTGTTTGTCACATCGTATAAGTCATACGCGAATCGTGTATGGTATACGCGAAACGCGTATGCCTGTAATTCAAACTGTACGACCAGATTCACACAATTCGCGTAGGTTTTAAATTATACGCGATACGCGTATAAATACGCAAAACGCGTAAGGTTACAACGCGGCTACAGTATCAGTTAGGGTAAAATTAGGGTTTTAATTATTTTAATTATTATATTTAAGTTATTATTACATAATTTATATTACTTATTATAAAATACTTTAATACATGTTTTAACCTTATAATTAGTGTTAATTAAAAGTTTATAATTTATAATTAGTTTGTAATTAGTTAAATTACTATTCCTAATAATTTATATTAATATAATTAAAACTTGTCATTTAGTTAATTTAAATAAGTTTATATTATAATTACTCAAAACAAAATTCTAAACATATAGTTTTATTAAAAATTACTATTTTACTAATTACCATCTAGTAATATAATTAATGCATCATAATTAGCATAATTTCATTTAGTTCCTTTTTAAGTTATTTATTGTAATCTTGTAATTTTATTTATGAAGTAAATTAGTTAAGATTATTTTCTGTTACTGTTATATTATAAATTCCTAATCCAAAACCCCCTTTAATTAAGTTTGACATCAAAGACTATTAAAAACCATTAAACACTCCATCTCCCTGTGGAACGAATCGGATTTACCAACAAACTAAACTACACGGATAGGACTAGTTGCCTATATATGTGTGAAATCAACCTGAATTCAATAAAATACCACATATACAATAAATCAATTCGTGTAACAAAACAACTCAAATCCGTTCATAAATAAAGGTTACGATTCGCAACATCAACTTTTTGGCGCCGCTGCCGGGGAGTTGGCAGTTAAATAAATAGATAATTTTTCTGATTCGTAGTAGTAGTTGGATTTGTACGTGGACCGGGTTGTTGGATCACCAATTTTATTGGTCAATAGAAGGATCCTGCCCCTCTGCTGCATCTTTTGGCTATTCAAAACGTGGGAAAAATCAGAAGGAAAATCTGTTTGTTTAAGGGTTTTTATCATTGTTTTTATGTTATTCGATCCTCTCGAGGAAATTCATTTCCAAGAAAGTTCAAAGTTTTTGAATAAATCCTTTAATTCTTTGTACAATTTCCCAAATTGTATGATCCGTTCAATCCTAAACTCGTTAAACTTAATCCGGAACCTCAAAGAATTAATAAAAGGACAAAAACAACAAAAAGAAATAGGAAGTACTAGTAATTTTAAAACACCGAAAAACACTAAAAAAGAGAAACAAATAGGTAACCCTAGATAAACCTTTAGTGAAGTGATCTCATAATAGAAATTAATGTATGAACTTACGTTCCTCCAACGCTGAATTAACTCCTTCACATCCTGAACCCGAAAGAAAATTCCACGAACGCTTAAGAGCTCAAGAAGTAGAATCTCTTGCTAAAAATTTAGAGTCACTTTTATTAGAATCCGACTCTGAACTAATAATTCAACCAATCATAGAGCTGATTATTAAAGAAGAAGAAGAAATGGCTGATACAAATCAAACGATGGAAGCATTAATGAAGGCCACAAGAAAAGGTCAAGGCCACGCAATCATCCAACCCACGATGACTGATGGCTTTGAAATAAAAGGTCAATTTTTACACATGGTAACTAATACATGTCAATTCGGTGGAGCCCCAAATGAGGATGCTAACGAGCATCTTCGTAAGTTTGTAAGCATTTGCAAGCTTTTCAAAATCAAAGATGTCACCGATGAAGTTGCATGTTTAAAAATCTTTTCATGGTCCTTAAAAGATGATGCAAGAGATTGGCTAGACTCATTACCAGAAGGTTATATTGAAAACTGGAATGATATGATGGATAAATTTTTGTCAGAATTCTTTCCTGCTTCAAAAGCAGCAAAATTACAAAGTGACATAAATCACTTTAAACAAAAGCCTAATGAAACTCTTTATGAAGCTTGGACCCGATTCAATAAAATGCTTCGAATATGTCCTCAACACGGGTTGAATACATTCCAAAAGGTCCAAATATTCTATAAAGGAGTTAATGTGGCAACTAGAAAAGATATAGATGTTGCAGCCGGAGGTTCGATCATGAAGAAAACACCTGAAGACGCTCACACAATCATTGCTGATTTAGCTTCCCATTCCCATAATTGGCATCAAGAAATAGAATTCTCTAGATCATCAAATGTTGCTAGTATTGAAAGTAATGATGAAATTGCTTCTTTAAAAGTTCAAATAGCAAATCAAGCACGGCAAATCGAGAAAGTAACCAAGGAAATGCATGCTATCAGAGTAGGATGTGAACTGTGCCAAGGTCCCCATCTTACTAAAGATTGTGATCAAAGTACAATGGAAGAGCAAGCAAATTTCTTAGGTTACTTACGAAAAGGTGAAATGAACTTCAGTGATTTTCCAGCTATAGAAGCAAACAACCGAAAATATCCTCCTATAAACAGCTATCAAGTAGGAGGACCTTCAGGATCAAATAATAATAACTATCAAAATAATAATAACTATCAAGGAGGAAATCCAGGTTACCAAAATAACCGGAATTTCCCAAATCAAAATCAAAGAAATCCGCCACCAGGTTATAATAATCGAAATCAACCTCAACGAAATTATCAAAATAATTTCCAACACAATCAACCACAACCACTAGCATTTAATCAACCACAACCATTAGCAATTATGCAACCTCAACCTGAGAGGAAATCTGGTTTAGAAGATCTCTTAAGAGATTTTATGGTTAAGCACGAGCAAAATGCAGAGCTCCAAACTCAGCAAATCCGAAATCAACAAGCCACAATACAAAACTTAGAAAGGGATGTTGGAAGGATATCACAGTTACTATCAGAGAGACCACCAGGTACTCTCCCCTCAAATACTCAAGTGAATCCCAACAACCCCCAAACAAGGAACGAGCATGTAAATGCTATAACTACTAGAAGTGGTTTAACTACTAAACCGGAGACTCTTAAGTCCCCGGAAGTTCCTTTATCTCCTTCTGTTTTACAAATACCGGTTGATGAAAATGAGCAAGTTGACAAAGAACAAGAGAAAGATGATCCACCTGAGGTCATACCAAAGAAAAGTGAAGAACCAACAGTAAAGGTGCATAAGGAACCTATTCCTTACCCGAAAGCATTAAAGAAAGACAGACTCGCAAGGCGGTATGAGAAATTTGCGGACATGATTAAGCAAATTAGCATTAACATGCCACTCGCGGAGGTTCTTAGGGATATGCCCAATTACGGGAAGTTTTTAAAGGATCTCATATCCTCGAAGGGTAAATACCACGACGTTTCTGCCACATTCCTCCATGAGGAATGTTCGGCCATCTTAAAGAAACAAAATGTACCTCCAAAATTAGGAGACCCTGGTAGTTTTATCATACCATGTATGATGGGTGATTCGGTGGTGTACGATGCACTAGCCGACCTAGGTGCAAGTGTTAACTTAATGCCTTACTCGTTATATTTAAAACTTGACTTAGGAGACTTAAAACCAACCCGAATGGGTATTCGATTAGCAAACCAATCATTTGATACTCCCATAGGTATAGCCGAGGATATACTTGTAAAAGTTGGCTCACTTATCTTTCCCGTCGACTTTGTTATTCTAGAAATGCAAGAGGACACAAAAGTTCCTATCATTTTAGGACGTCCTTTCCTAAACACTGCAGATGCTATCATTAATGTCCCAAAAGAACAATTGAGTCTAGGTGTGGGAAACGAGAGAATAATTTGTCACATTGACAAAGCCATGAAAAGACCCACTTCTACCGATGACTCTTGTTTTCAAATTGATGTTATAGATCTTTGTGTCGAGAATGAATTGAAGGAGCTACTTGAAATTGATATCCCGGGGTTAGCCCCGGTAAGTGAGAATGAATACTTCAATATTGATAAAGATTTTGATGAGTTGATGAAGGTGGTCACGGATGACGAGACCATAATAGAAGAAATTCCCATGGAAGAGGAATCGTTTGAGGAAATCAAAAATGAAGATAGATTCCGTATAAAAAATTCCTTAGAAGAACCACCCGTACTAGAGCTTAAAGAGCTACCCAAACACTTGGAATATGTTTATCTCGAAGAGTTGTATGGTAAAGACGGTGGAACTTTCAAAGTGAACGGACACAGACTCAAGTTATACTTTGAAGAAATCAATACTACGGAAAGAGACGAAATCACCTTCTACCCTAAGGACAAATAAATTCAGGGTAACTCTAAGGTTTTAAACTCCATTCTCGATTTTTATTCTTATCTTTAAGAGTGGGGTTAGATTGGTCTTTCCCTAGCAGACCCTAAAGAACTAGTCTTCTCCCTCCATTCTACCTTTTTAATTTCCTTTTGTTTTTATTGTGTAATTTCAAGATGCGCAGTCAGTATATCTACAACCATTTCATTTTAAAGTGCGATAAGATTTTACCGAGGGATGTGGTGTTAGATATTAAGAAAAGATGCGATAAGGCGAGGAAAGAAGAAAGACAGAAACTAAATGAGACAAACTATGCAAGAGGAAAATCTAAATCAGCAAAAAGGCGTAGAGCACGTCATTTGGGTAAATGTGTGAAATGTGGAAAACCGACTCACTCCGGAGATTGCCCAAAGAATCAAACGGACTCTAATTACGAGTACGTAACCTTATGCCGAGAAGGGCCTTTAAAATGTGCAGAAGAAAACCTCTTAAACCAGCGAGGTTACGCCTACGAAGCAATGGGGAGTGAAATAATGCGACTCCACTACGAGGCGAGCCAACGAGGCTTCACTCTTTAAATCTTTTTCTCGCCAATTGTGTGTTTGTGCATTTTTTGTGTGTAATGTTTTGGTGTGTTTGATTTGTTTTTGTTTGTTGTATGTTCTATTAAAACGGTCTACCATTTAAAAGTGATGAACCTTGAGTTCAATATGTTTTCATTAAAAACGATAAATGTTAAGTGTTACAACTGAATTATCGTTTTTCAAATTGCACGAAATTTCTTGTTGGATTCATAAGATATCTGTTAAATAGTAAACCACGAAAACAAAATAAAAATTTATAAAAAAAATCCTTTCTACTAAATTAAAGGTGAAACGCCTTGAGTTTAACTTGTTTCTTTGAAAATGAAAATGTTAGGTGTCACAACTGAATTTTCATTCTTCAAAATTGCACAGAATTATTTTTTGTTAAATTCTAAAAGTCTATAGTAGATTGAAAAAAAATATACCTTTTTATCAATAACCGTAAAAATATATAACTTGTAAATCTTTGTCGTGGATAATGATAGGTTTGACGACCGAATTTATCTCTACCTAGTCGATAGGAAACAAAGTTTTAAGTTTGAAAATTAGTTGATTTAAGGGTATACAACAAAAATAGAGTGTATTTTAATTCATTTAATTTTTATTTTTCATGTACTTGTTTTTAAAAATTAAAAAACGTTAATAATTTTAACACAAAAATAGAGTGTTTTTATTTTATTTTAAATTTGTTTTCGAAAAACATTAAAAACTTTAACTTTTAATGGATTGAATTTTATAAATTGAAATTATTGAAACATGTATTGAAATTAAAAATTTATAAACGGATTAAGATCAGGTCTAACAACCGAATTTCCGTTACAAATATAAATTTATAAAAGATATTTTTAAATTCAATTGATTTTAAGTAAAAAAAAAAAAAAAAAAATACAGACAAAGCATACGCGAATCGTGTAGACCTACACGAAACGCGTGGAATACAAAGCTTACGCGAATCGCGTAGACCTACGCGAAACGCGTAAGGTCAAAAATATCTGAACATAACAGACGAGCAGCAGTCTGTTCTTTACACACTCTTTTCATTATTTAGGCTGCTGTAAACGAGAGGAAACCCCAAAAACCCGAAAATCACACCCAAAAACTTAAATTAACACTTCCAATCTTCTCCAAATCTTCAATCTTTCAACATGCCTAGATTGGTAAGGGTCCTAAACCCATTTTACTTAGTGTTCTTCAAGTTTTTCATTATTTTTCTTTATAGATAAATCCGATTTATATGCATGTTTTTGTTGATTTTTGCTTGATTATTGCTATATCTATGTTGTTAGTAAGATAATAAACCCGATTAGCATAAAAAAATGAAGTTTAATTGGTTATTGAAAATTAGGGTTTATACAAAATTGGGGAAAATTAGGAAATTGATACTGAGGTGTGTTATTTTGGTTGTAATTAGTTGTTTTTGAGTGTTTTGTTAGTAGTTAGAACTTTTGAACATGATTTTGATTGTTTGACTTTGTGATTTTTAATTTTAGCCTAAATTTGTTAATTTTTTGCAAGTTCATTTTAATGAATCAAGTATGAACTTTAATGCTATTAAGGATTGTTTAGAAGTTGAAATACACGCAATGTGATTGAGTTGAATTAGATACACTTAGATAAATTACGTGTTTTCACTTGTGAATTAAACTTTGCATATGAAACTTGATTTTTGATTTATGATTTTTGGTTTGTTTCTGCTTTGTTTTGAATTATAGAACTAAATCTTCCAAAGTTGTTGAAATAAATTGATTCATGTGGTGATGAAACAAGTTTGTAAGTTGAATTTAGACTCTTTGCTAACATTAACACATCCTATTGGGATGATTTCCTTGTTTTTAAAATGTTATGCAGGGACCATTTAGAATGAGGGCATTTAACCAACAACAAGCACAAGATCAAGTTACCCCCGAAATGGAACAACAACTCTTGAACCTACACCCGATCCTGCAATTTCCTAACGAATTACATCAAAGGGTGCAAAAAGTTAAGGATTTACTCATTCTGGTAAATCGAACCATCTCTCCAGTTTACGTTGTTGATTGGGATCCCCTAGGAGACCCAGTCAATTTAGATACACCGATAAGGGAAATTTTAACCCAAAGTTTCATGAATGAATTTGGGGAAATTAGGTATTATAATGACTTTGAGAGATTGTTTAGGTTAAATTCTCATGTATATAGAGAATGGTGTTTAGAATTTTATTCTACCGTTAGGATGAATATACACCCGGAAAATATCGAAGATACTAGTTTCCTACAATTTAGATTGGGTGGTGTAGATAGAGTAATGTCCCTAGGCGACATGACTATGGCTTTAGGGATTTACGACGGTAATGAGATGAATGCTCCAGGTTTTTGGGAATATATTTTTACAGGAGCTAGGTATACAGGAGATTATGATTCTTTGAGTGTCTGGCGCTCTTTTTCCCAAAAGAATACTTATGTAGCAGGCCAAGAATCATACCTTAAGATCACTGATGTTCGCTATCGAATAATTCATAAATTTATAGCGAACACAATTAACCAAAGGGCATTCCTTAATACAGATAAGATTAATTATGTTGACCTTTGGTATTTGGATGCAATTAGAGATAGGGATACATTTATTAGTATACCCTATGGAGTGGCCTACTTTTTAGCCCATTTTGGTAACGGTGCTCGAGGATCCAGTGACATGTCGGGGGGTCACTATGTCACGTGTTTGGCAGCCTGGTTCGGTCTCGACCCGAACGAATTTGACCCTCCAATCCAACCAATAGATCAACCGGTTCGTAATTTGGGATTGGAGGTGTATAGGACAGCTAAGGCTATACGTGTAAGGGGTGGGGTACGTAGTTTAAGGCAACAGGAAGTTGCTGCTCACGCACCTATGGAGGAGGATGATGAACCCGCGAGGGAAGCTAGGAGGAGACGCAGAGAGCCAGATCAGGCTAGCTCGTCTCATACAGGTACTTCTGATTTCGATATGCTCCAAAACTCGTTTAACGCATTGAGTTTAGATGTACGTAATTCATATCAAAACTGGGGAGCGAGATCAGAAGATCAGTACACTGCTTTATCTCGGCAATTAGGGGATATTAGGCATACCCAACTAGATCAGTATAATTTTCTGTCTAACATCCGATACGATCAGAGGGGTCAGGGAGCACAATTAGAGTGGGCGCATCATCAGGCATATTTATACGCGTCTAACCCGCAGAATTACGCACCCTCAGCCTATCCATCATACCCCCAATGGCAGACACCCAATGACCCTCTACCTCCACCCTATGACCATAACGCCGCCATAGCCGCGAGTCAGGATGCATATAGGCGTTTCTACGAGGAACAACGCCTAAACGAGCAACGGCAGCGACAACAACAGGAGGAGGGCGAACGAGGAGGACCATTTTGGAGCCCATTTGACTAGTTCTATTGTTTTAATCATTTTTATTTTTATGGTGTGTAATAACATAATTGTATGGTGTGTATTGATACTTTTTATACTTCTTATGTTTTATTATATATTAGTAAGAAATTAGTGTGGGGTAATATTGTTTTGTACGATTGAAGTACAACCCCATGTTTTGTATGTTTTTAACATGATTTTGACAGGTACAGAAGAAAATGCAATTAGACGAAACGAAACATCGAAATACATTGTGATACAAACGTTGGATAAAATCATAGGTAAAACAATTTGAAAATCCAAATCGGTTAACAAAGGAAGTTCCAAATACTTCACACTATTTGTCCTCTCAAATTTATACATTATTATCTGATTTTATGTAATGAGGGCATTACATAATCTTAAGTGTGGGGTGGGAATATATAAATTCTCGAGAACTTATAATTTGGTGATTTTTATCAAGATTTATAAAAATTTTAAACAAATATATCAAATGAATTTTTAAGGTAACTACGAGCGATTAAAGCATAGGTGTCAAAAACCGAAATTATCGTCTCAATACATTAAAAACGCATAAGTTTATTTGTTTAAAACCTATAAAAGGAAACCAAGTATAACAAGAATTTATAAAACCTTATGTTGAGAACCATATATCACATGTTTCTATGAAGTTATTGCAGATATCATTGCTTTGGAACGTATAAACCTGAATATTCCACTATTACGAGTAATAGAGGATGAATCAAGTCCATCCCGTAAGGAAGTAAAGTCTTCCAAATTGACATACTTGCTAACTTATGTTAGAAGATGTAGTCCAGAACAGCTGTAGGTTGACGAAAAATCTTGAAAAGTCATCCCTAAAATCGGCTGGAAATCCACCTAACCTCAGCATCAAACAGGGTTTTTGGTGGTCAGACTTATCCTAACCATGAGAAGGATATGTCTCGTACAATGGGGGGGCACAATGCAAATTAGCTTTTAAGACTAATGAATCTAATCCCCAGATGGATAATCTCCGTAAAGATTAACCGCATCTATGTTTGACCGCGGTCAACATACATATGCCATAACAAATTGAGGTGTGCAAACTCATGGTTCACCGATGATATTTGGACACGATATAATTTTGTTCTAAAACTTATGCTATTTTATGAATTATATTTGTGTAAAACCATTTTTTTTTTGGACATTCGGCTTCAAGTTCCATGATACTACAATCATGGGGGCGAATAGCTTGCTAATCGCCGACTGAGACTTCGGTTTTCAGTTACCCTCAACCGGAATTTGAGGTTAAAACCGGAAAACGTGTCTGGTGTAAAAACTAGCATGACATTTTATAAAATCATAAAACGTTTTCACAAGGTCCAATTTTCCCTAAGGATCCAAATTTTTAAACCTTTATCACGAGTTTCATGTTTGTTTCTGTTGTCAGAATTTCGTTTCGTGTGGTGTGCGTGTGATTCAATAAAAAATGTGTAGTGTGCAAAACTTATTCCATATAGCGTGTGTTTCATTTCGTGTAGTGTGTGTTGTGTGATCTAATGTTCAATAAGGAAAAATATGTAATGTTCTAATTCTGTTCAAAGATGTAATTGCTTGAGGACAAGCAACGTTCCAGTGTGGGGTATTTTGATATTGCTCTAAACATACATATTATTCGACGCAATATCAGTTATATTTCATCAGCTTTTATTATTTAAAAAGACATTCAACGTATAATATTCAAGAAAAACGACAAAAGTGGACAAGAGCTTGCTATTTGAAGAAACGACGATAAAACGATAGTTTTAACCAAATTTATATCAAGAAAAGTTTATCCGAATGAAAGTACAAGATAGTTGAAGAAAAGAGTTCAAATGGAAAGTACCAAGTCAGTACACGTCGATACGGGATCAACAAAGAACAAACGAAAAAGGAAAATAAAGAAAACTGCCATCAACTCATACGCGAATCGTGTAGGATTACACGAAACGTGTAGCAAGTTAGCCTTACGCGAATCGTGTGAGTCTACACGAAACGCGTAATATTAGGCCGAATTAATCATGAAACTGAAATGGGGCGGCTACTTTTGGTGTTAAAAATCAATTCTTTTTCTCAAGTGCTGCAGAAAGCAAAGGGCATTAACAAAATAAAGGTCACCTACTACTTCAAGATCAAATATAAATACGGAGTACAATCAGACACATTTAAGGGGGAGGACAGAGACTACACACAAATTAATATACATACATATTATTGTTCTGTATTATTTCCATTTCAGTTTCAAAGTTCAAATATTAGGATTAGTTTCAAATATTTAGGGTGTATTGTTCGTGATTAAGGGTGTTATTGTACGCGTGAAAGGGGTGTTATTATTGTAATTTTCCTACCGTTTGAAGTTAATGAAAGTGAAGATATTTTAGTAAGTTTATTCTGTTAAAATTAGCATTGTTATTATGTTTGCATATCTATATTTTTATGTTTATCCTAGTGTAATGAATAGCTAAATTTCCCTAGTGTTTGCTTAAATGTAGAGCCCCTAGTGAAATGGATTGTTACCATATGTAAAAGTTAAAAATGTAACTTTAGTATTTTTAATATTGAGCCTAGTTAAAAGAACCATTTTTATGTAATTAGGTATTTAACCCTTGCCACTTAATTTATTAAATTTAAATAACGAAAGTTGTTTTTATTTACATAAATTAAGCTTCAACATTAAAAATGATCTAGATGAATTTATGGATAAGTTATTAACACCAATTTAGAAATAAACTTCGGTGGTTTGGGTAATATCAATAATTATATGATAGTGAAATTGTAAAAAGGGAAACCGTTACGATTTGGGTATTGGCGAAAGTCAAAACTAGGCTAGGTCTCAATTTAAATACTTAAGGAATAGTAGCTATCTAAAAAGAATCCGATGAAAATTAGATTTTATTTAGTTAGTCTTAACCTTATATTTTTTCGAAAGAAAAACATAAAGTTTATTACTAAAACATTTTAAATAGGGCGTAAACTCAAAACAATCCATGGACCTAGGGGTGACACATGTAAGTAAACACTCCCATTTATCCCATTATTATCTCTTGTAAACGTATTATTATCATTATTTACGAATTATTATTTTAAAATATAAAAACAATACATAAAAACATTTAAATCCGTAACAGACTGTTTGTCACATCGTATAAGTCATACGCGAATCGTGTATGGTATACGCGAAACGCGTATGCCTGTAATTCAAACTGTACGACCAGATTCACACAATTCGCGTAGGTTTTAAATTATACGCGATACGCGTATAAATACGCGAAACGCGTAAGGTTACAACGCGGCTACAGTATCAGTTAGGGTAAAATTAGGGTTTTAATTATTTTAATTATTATATTTAAGTTATTATTACATAATTTATATTACTTATTATAAAATACTTTAATACATGTTTTAACCTTATAATTAGTGTTAATTAAAAGTTTATAATTTATAATTAGTTTGTAATTAGTTAAATTACTATTCCTAATAATTTATATTAATATAATTAAAACTTGTCATTTAGTTAATTTAAATAAGTTTATATTATAATTACTCAAAACAAAATTCTAAACATATAGTTTTATTAAAAATTACTATTTTACTAATTACCATCTAGTAATATAATTAATGCATCATAATTAGCATAATTTCATTTAGTTCCTTTTTAAGTTATTTATTGTAATCTTGTAATTTTATTTATGAAGTAAATTAGTTAAGATTATTTTCTGTTACTGTTATATTATAAATTCCTAATCCAAAACCCCCTTTAATTAAGTTTGACATCAAAGACTATTAAAAACCATTAAACACTCCATCTCCCTGTGGAACGAATCGGATTTACCAACAAACTAAACTACACGGATAGGACTAGTTGCCTATATATGTGTGAAATCAACCTGAATTCAATAAAATACCACATATACAATAAATCAATTCGTGTAACAAAACAACTCAAATCCGTTCATAAATAAAGGTTACGATTCGCAACATCACCTATCAATACCAGATTTCTGATCAAGCAATAAAAACACAAGGATAATTCAAATTGACATAACTTAATCATACGGAAAGGAAATCAAGCAAATCCAAAGCCTAAACTCAATAGTTTTTTGCAAGAAATCTGATAATAACATAATAATTAACATTTGAAAAACTTAATTTATCTGATCAAGCAAAAACAAATTCATTTTTAAACCCTAGCGCATCAAACAATCAAAATAACGATAACGATTAACACGTACGCGTATAGACTTGAGCAATTGACAACATAACTATGAAACTCTTCTAAAATTAAGATTTTAAGATTTAGGGTTTATGCAATTATACCTTAGATCGCAAAATTAACGATACACGCGCGTAGAGGATGACACGAATTGAGACTTTGATGAAGCAAGATTGATTAAAAATAAATTTTGAGTGTGTGTGTGTGTGTGTTATGGGCGACGATATCAGAGGGAGGGAAGAGGGAGCAGATGTCGACTGGGAAAAAAAAATAATGGGGAAGGGTTTGTGTAATTAGGGTACTACTAAGTATTTATATTAAGCCCTAACACTCCTAATTTATACTTAAATCCCTCAAGTTGCAAAATTAAACATAAAAGGGGGTGGGAGAGGGGCAATCGGCCGAATGGCCCATGGGGTAAACTCCCGGGCTCGTGTTTTATAATTCCGTGTAATCGTGGTCCGTTTTAATGTCGTTTAGTCGTACCGAAGGCCCGGAACGCTAACCCGATCGTTAAATGCAACCAATCGCTTAATTTATTAAAAACCTAATAAATTAAATATTTTAAAAAGTTAATAATTAATAAAATTAATTATTAAAATAAACCCGAGCGTTTCGTTGCTCAAAAAGCTATTATCAAAATCGTATCGTTTTTATCGTATTTCATTATCCGAAATATTTATTTGAATTAATATCAACCCATATTAATTATAGTAACCCTCCGAAGATCAAGTATGCATTTATTACACATAAACACATAAAAGTTAAATAATCGCCGTTAAATAAACTAACGGAAAGTTAACAGAAGTAACGGAAAAATCAGGGTTGTTACATTACCCACCTGTTATTGAAAATTTCATCCCGAAATTTTAGTGATCGTCCGCTGAAGTAGTTTCCTCGGGAAACAATTGCGGATACTTCAGCCTCATCTGGTCTTCACGCTCCCACGTGAACTCTGGTCCTCTTCTCGCGTTCCACCGAACTTTAACGATAGGAATTTTGTTTTGCTTCAACTGTTTGACCTCACGGCCCAAGATTTCAACAGGTTTCTCAATGAAATGAAGTTTATCATCGATACATAGTTCCTCTAAAGGAATAATCAAATTATCATCGGCTAGGCACTTCTTTAGATTGGATACATGGAAAACGTCATGAATACCGCTGAGTGCTTGTGGCAGTTCCAATCTGTAAGCTACCAGTCCAACTCTTTCAGTTATCTCAAACGGTCCAACATATCTAGGACTCAGTTTACCTCGTTTTCCAAATCGTACAACACCCTTCCAAGGTGATACCTTAAGCATAACCTTGTCACCAACTTGAAACTCTATGTCTTTCCATCTAACATTGACGTAACTCTTTTGACGAATTCGTGCCGTTCTCAGTCGTTCCTGAATCTGTAGGACTTTCTCAGTTGTCTCCTGAATAATCTCAGGACCTGTCAATTGACTATCTCCCAATTCGCTCCAATAAACGGGAGATCTATACTTCCTTCGATACAATGCTTCGAAAGGTGCGGCCTTAATGCTCGCATGGTAGCTGTTATTGTAGGAGAACTCAGCTAGTGGTAAATACTCATCCCATCCGTTTCCAAAATCAACGACACACGCTCTCAACATGTTCTCAAAAGTCTGAATAGTTCATTCGCTCTGGCCATCCGTCTGGGGGTGATATGCTGTACTCATATCCAAACGAGTCCCCATTGCTTTCTGCAATGATCGCCAAAACCTGGAAGTAAATCTGCTGTCCCGATCGGATATAATATATATAGGCACTCCATGCCTAGAGACAACTTCCTTAATGTTGATCTGAGCCAACTTCTCTATTTTATCAGTTTCCCTTATCGGTAAGAAGTGTGCGGACTTAGTGAGATGATCCACAATAACCCAAATAGTATCGTGACCTCTCGCCGTTCTTGGTAGTTTCGTAATGAAGTCCATGGAAATACCTTCCCACTTCCACTGGGGAATCTCTGGTTGAGTTAATAATCCTGATGGCTTCTGATGTTCAGCCTTGACTTTAGTGCAAGTCAAGCACTTTCCGACATAGGTAGCAATGTCAGCTTTCAAATTTGGCCACCAATAAAACGCCTTCAAATCTTGGTACATTTTATCTGATCCCGGATGAATTGAGTATCTCGACTTGTGTGCTTCCTCCAACACTAGTTCTCTCAATCCACCAAACTTTGATACCCAAATTCGGTTAGCAAAGTACCGTGTTCCTTCCTCTTTGATGTCAAACTTCTTATCCATTCCTCTGAGAAATTCAACATCGACATTTTCTTGTTTCATGGTTTCTTGTTGTGCTTCGCGGATTTGTGATGTGAGATTCGTACGGACAACTATGTTAAGAGCTTTAACCCTAAGGAGTTTCTCTCGCTCTTTTCTGCTTAAAGCATCCGCCACAACATTCGCCTTGCCCGGATGGTATTGAAGTTTGCAGTTATAATCATTAAGTAGTTCCATCCAACGTCGTTGTCACATGTTGAGTTGTTTCTGATCGAATATGTGCTGTAAACTCTTATGGTCAGTGAAGATAGTAAACTTGGTTCCAAACAGGTAGTGTCTCCACATTTTAAGTGCAAAGACAACAGCTCCTAACTCAAGGTCGTGCGTAGTGTAGTTCTGCTCGTGAATATTTAACTGATGCGATCCATAAGCAATAACCTTATTTCGTTGCATAAGCACGCAACCCATTCCTTGACGTGAGGCATCATAATAAACAATAAGTCTTCACTTCCCTCGGGTAGAGACAATACTGGTGCAGTTGTTAACTTCTTTTTCAACAACTGAAATGCGGACCCTTGCGGGTTTGACCACTCATACTTCTTGACCTTATGAGTCAACGCGCTTAATGGTAGGGCGATCTTAGAGAATCCTTCAATGAATCTCCTGTAGTAACCATCTAGACCCGAAAATTGCCTAATCTGCGTTGGCGTCTTTGGAGTTTCCCAATTCTTAACCGACTCAACTGAAATGTCCCGTTCTTATTGATTAAAAACGTTCCATATTAATTGATTTCGTTGCGAGGTTTTAACCTCTATATGAGACGTTTTTCAAAGACTGCATTCATTTTTAAAACAAACCATAACCTTTATTTCATAAATAAAGGTTTAAAAAGCTTTACGTAGATTATCAAATAATGATAATCTAAAATATCCTGTTTACATACGACCATTACATAATGGTTTACAATACAAATATGTTACATCGAAATCAGTTTCTTGAATGCAGTTTTTACACAATATCATACAAACATGGACTCCAAATCTTGTCCTTATTTTAGTATGCAACAGCGGAAGCTCTTAGTATTCACCTGAGAATAAACATGCTTTAAACGTCAACAAAAATGTTGGTGAGTTATAGGTTTAACCTATATATATCAAATCGTAACAATAGACCACAAGATTTCATATTTCAATACACATCCCATACATAGAGATAAAAATCATTCATATGGTGAACACCTGGTAACCGACATTAACAAGATGCATATATAAGAATATCCCCATCATTCCGGGACACCCTTCGGATATGATATAAATTTCGAAGTACTAAAGCATCCGGTACTTTGGATGGGGTTTGTTAGGCCCAATAGATCTATCTTTAGGATTCGCGTCAATTAGGGTGTCTGTTCCCTAATTCTTAGATTACCAGACTTAATAAAAAGGGGCATATTCGATTTCGATAATTCAACCATAGAATGTAGTTTCGCGTACTTGTGTCTATTTTGTAAATCATTTATAAAACCTGCATGTATTCTCATCCCAAAAATATTAGATTTTAAAAGTGGGACTATAACTCACTTTCACAGATTTTTACTTCGTCGGGAAGTAAGACTTGGCCACTGGTTGATTCACGAACCTATAACAATATATACATATATATCAAAGTATGTTCAAAATATATTTACAACACTTTTAATATATTTTGATGTTTTAAGTTTATTAAGTCAGCCGTCCTCGTTAGTAACCTACAACTAGTTGTCCACAGTTAGATGTACAGAAATAAATCGATAAATATTATCTTGAATCAATCCACGACCCAGTGTATACATATCTCAGTATTGATCACAACTCAAACTATATATATTTTGGAATCAACCTCAACCCTGTATAGCTAACTCCAACATTCACATATAGAGTGTCTATGGTTGTTCCGAAATATATATAGATGTGTCGACATGATAGGTCGAAACATTGTATACGTGTCTATGGTATCTCAAGATTACATAATATACAATACAAGTTAATTAAGTTATGGTTGGAATAGATTTGTTACCAATTTTCACGTAGCTAAAATGAGAAAAATTATCCAATCTTGTTTTACCCATAACTTCTTCATTTTAAATCAGTTTTGAGTGAATCAAATTGCTATGGTTTCATATTGAACTATATTTTATGAATCTAAACAGAAAAAGTATAGGTTTATAGTCGGAAAAATAAGTTACAAGTCGTTTTTGTAAAGGTAGTCATTTCAGTCGAAAGAACGACGTCTAGATGACCATTTTAGAAAACATACTTCCACTTTGAGTTTAACAATAATTTTTGGATATAGTTTCATGTTCATAATTAAAATCATTTTCCCAGAATAACAACTTTTAAATCAAAGTTTATCATAGTTTTTAATTAACTAACCCAAAACAGCCCGCGGTGTTACTACGACGGCGTAAATCCGGTTTTACGGTGTTTTTCGTGTTTCCAGGTTTTAAATCATTAAGTTAGCATATCATATAGATATAGAACATGTGTTTAGTTGATTTTAAAAGTCAAGTTAGAAGGATTAACTTTTATTTGCGAACAAGTTTAGAATTAACTAAACTATGTTCTAGTGATTACAAGTTTAAACCTTCGAATAAGATAGCTTTATATGTATGAATTGAATGATGTTATGAACATCATTACTACCTCAAGTTCCTTGGATAAACCTACTGGAAATGAGAAAAATAGATCTAGCTTCAAAGGATCCTTGGATGGCTTGAAAGTTCTTGAAGCAGAATCATGACACGAAAACAATTTCAAGTAAGATTTCCACTCGAAATAAGATTGTTATAGTTATAGAAATTGAATTAAAGTTTGAATATGATTATTACCTTGTATTAGAAAGATAACCTACTGTAAGTAACAAAGGTTTCTTGATCTTGGATGATTACTTGGAATGGATTTAGAAAACTTGGAAGTAAACTTGCAATCTTGGAAGTATTCTTGATTTTATGAAACTAGAACTTTTAGAATTTATGAAGAACACTTAGAACTTGAAGATAGAACTTGAGAGAGATCAATTAGATGAAGAAAATTGAAGAATGAAAGTGTTTGTAGGTGTTTTTGGTCGTTGGTGTATGGATTAGATATAAAGGATATGTAATTTTGTTTTCATGTAAATAAGTCATGAATGATTACTCATATTTTTATAATTTTATGAGATATTTCATGCTAGTTGCCAAATGATGGTTCCCACATGTGTTAGGTGACTCACATGGGCTGCTAAGAGCTGATCATTGGAGTGTATATACCAATAGTACATACATCTAAAAGCTGTGTATTGTATGAGTACGAATACGGGTGCATACGAGTAGAATTGTTGATGAAACTGAACGAGGATGTAATTGTAAGCATTTTTGTTAAGTAGAAGTATTTTGATAAGTGTTTTGAAGTCTTTTAAAAGTGTATGAATACATATTAAAACACTACATGTATATACATTTTAACTGAGTCGTTAAGTCATCGTTAGTCGTTACATGTAAATGTTGTTTTGAAACCTTTAGGTTAACGATCTTGTTGAATGTTGTTAACCCATTGTTTATTATAACAAATGAGATGTTAAATTGTTATATTATCATGATATTATGATATATAATATATCTTAGTATGATATATATACAGTTAAATCTCGTTACAACGATAATCGTTACATATATGTCTCGTTTCGAAATTATTAAGTTAGTAGTCTTATTTTTACATATGTATTTCATTGTTAATACACTTAATAATATATTTACTTATCATTTAACATAATTAACCAAGTGTATCAATATCTTTATATGATTCATATGTACCTAGTAAGACGTTGTTATAACGATAATCGTTATATATATCGTTTTCGAGTTTCTTAAATTAATAGTCTCATTTTTATGTATATAACTCATTGTTAAAATACCTAATGAGATACATACTTATAATAAAATCATGTTAACTATATATATAACCATATATATGTCATCGTATAGTTTTTACAAGTTTTAACGTTCGTGAATCACCGGTCAACTTGAGTGGTCAATTGTCTATATGAAACCTATTTCAATTAATCAAGTCTTAACAAGTTTGATTGCTTAACATGTTGGAAACACTTAATCAAGTAAATAACAATTTCATTTAATATATATATAAACATGGAAAAGTTCGGGTCACTACAGTACCTACCCGTTAAATAAAATTCGTCCCGAAATTTTAAGCAGTTGGAGGTGTTGACGTATCTTCTGGAAATAAATGCGGGTATTTCTTCTTCATCTGATCTTCACGCTCCCAGGTGAACTCGGGTCCTCTACGAGCATTCCATCGAACCTTAACAATCGGTATCTTGTTTTGTTTAAGTCTCTTAACCTCACGATCCATTATTTCGACGGGTTCTTCAATGAATTGAAGTTTTTCATTGATTTGGATTTCTTCCAACGGAATAGTGAGATCTTCTTTAGCAAAACATTTCTTCAAATTTGAGACGTGGAAAGTGTTATGTACAGTCGCGAGTTGTTGAGGTAGCTCCAGTTGGTAAGCTACTGGTCCGACACGATCTATAATCTTGAATGGTCCAATATACCTTGGATTTAATTTCCCTCGTTTACCAAATCGAACAACGCCTTTCCAAGGTGAAACTTTAAGCATGACCATCTCTCCAATTTCAAATTCTATATCTTTTCTTTTAATGTCAGCGTAGCTCTTTTGTCGACTTTGGGCGGTTTTCAACCGTTGTTGAATTTGGATGATCTTCTCGGTAGCTTCTTGTATAATCTCCGGACCCGTAATCTGTCTATCCCCCACCTCACTCCAACAAATCGGAGACCTGCACTTTCTACCATAAAGTGCTTCAAACGGCGCCATCTCAATGCTTGAATGGTAGCTGTTGTTGTAGGAAAATTCTGCTAACGGTAGATGTCGATCCCAACTGTTTCCGAAATCAATAACACATGCTCGTAGCATGTCTTCAAGCGTTTGTATCGTCCTTTCGCTCTGCCCATCAGTTTGTGGATGATAGGCAGTACTCATGTCTAGACGAGTTCCTAATGCTTGCTGTAATGTCTGCCAGAATCTTGAAATAAATCTGCCATCCCTATCAGAGATAATAGAGATTGGTATTCCATGTCTGGAGACGACTTCCTTCAAATACAGTCGTGCTAACTTCTCCATCTTGTCATCTTCTCTTATTGGTAGGAAGTGTGCTGATTTGGTGAGACGATCAACTATTACCCAAATAGTATCAAAACCACTTGCAGTCCTTGGCAATTTAGTGATGAAATCCATGGTAATGTTTTCCCATTTCCATTCCGGGATTTCGGGTTGTTGAAGTAGACCTGATGGTTTCTGATGCTCAGCTTTGACTTTAGAACACGTCAAACATTCTCCTACGTATTTAGCAACATCGGCTTTCATACCCGGCCACCAAAAATGTTTCTTGAGATCCTTGTACATCTTCCCCGTTCCAGGATGTATTGAGTATCTGGTTTTATGAGCTTCTCTAAGTACCATTTCTCTCATATCTCCAAATTTTGGTACCCAAATTCTTTCAGCCCTATACCGGGTTCCGTCTTCCCGAATATTAAGATGCTTCTCCGATCCTTTGGGTATTTCATCCTTTAAATTTCCCTCTTTAAAAACTCCTTGTTGCGCCTCCTTTATTTGAGTAGTAAGGTTATTGTGAATCATTATATTCATAGATTTTACTCGAATGGGTTCTCTTTCCTTCCTGCTCAAGGCGTCGGCTACCACATTTGCCTTCCCCGGATGGTAACGAATCTCAAAGTCGTAATCATTCAACAATTCAATCCACCTACGCTGCCTCATATTTAGTTGTTTCTGATTAAATATGTGTTGAAGACTTTTGTGGTCGGTATATATAATACTTTTGACCCCATATAAGTAGTGCCTCCAAGTCTTTAATGCAAAAACAACCGCGCCTAATTCCAAATCATGCGTCGTATAATTTTGTTCGTGATTCTTCAATTGTCTAGACGCATAAGCAATCACCTTCGTTCGTTGCATTAATACACAACTGAGACCTTGCATTGATGCGTCACAATAAATCACAAAATCATCATTCCCTTCAGGCAAAGACAATATAGGTGCCGTAGTTAGCTTTTTCTTCAATAACTGAAATGCTTTCTCTTGTTCATCCTTCCATTTAAATTTCTTCCCTTTATGCGTTAATGCAGTCAAGGGTTTTGCTATTCTAGAAAAGTCTTGGATGAACCTTCTGTAGTAACCATCTAGTCCTAAAAACTGGCGTATGTGTTTCGGAGTTTTTGGAGTTTCCCACTTTTCAACAGTTTCTATCTTTGCCGGATCCACCTTAATACCTTCTTTGTTCACTATGTGACCGAGGAATTGAACTTTTCCAACCAAAATGCACACTTTGAAAATTTAGCGTACAATTCTTCCTTCCTCAATACTTCTAACACCTTTCTCAAATGTTCACCGTGTTCTTGGTCATTCTTTGAGTAAATAAGTATGTCATCAATGAAAACAATGACAAACTTGTCAAGGTATGGTCCACACACTCAGTTCATAAGGTCCATGAACACAGCTGGTGCATTAGTTAAACCAAACGGCATGACCATAAACTCGTAATGACCGTAACGTGTTCTAAAAGCAGTCTTTGGAATATCATCTTCTTTCACCCGCATTTGATGATACCCGGAACATAAGTCAATCTTTGAATAAACAGACGAGCCTTGTAGTTGATCAAATAAGTCCTCAATTCTCGGTAGTGGGTAGAGGTTCTTGATGGTAAGTTTGTTCAACTCTCGGTAGTCGATATACAACCTGAATGTACCATCTTTCTTCTTGACAAACAAAACAGGAGCTCCCCACGGTGATGTGCTTGGTCGAATGAAACCACACTCTAAAAGTTCTTGTAATTGGCTTTACAGTTCTTTCATCTCGCTGGGTGCGAGTCTGTAAGGAGCACGAGCTATTGGTGCAGCTCCTGGTACAAGATCTATTTGAAATTCAACGGATCGATGTGGGGGTAATCCCGGTAATTCTTTCAGAAATACATCGGGAAATTCTTTTGCAACGGGAACATCATTGATGCTCTTTTCTTCAGTTTATACTTTCTCGACGTGTGCTAAAATAGCATAGCAACCTTTTCTTATTAGTTTTTGTGCCTTCAAATTACTAATAAGATGTAGCTTCGTGTTGCCCTTTTTCTTTTTACACCATTAAGGGTTTTCCTTTTTCTCGTATAATGTGAATTGCATTTTTGTAACAAACGATCTCTGCTTTCACTTCTTTCAACCAGTCCATACCGATTATCACATCAAAACTCCCTAACTCTACTGGTATCAAGTCAATCTTAAATGTTTCGCTAACCAGTTTAATTTCTCGATTCCGACATATATTATCTGCTGAAATTAATTTACCATTTGCTAATTCGAGTAAAAATTTACTATCCAAAGGCGTCAATGGACAACTTAATTTAGCACAAAAATATCTACTCATATAGCTTCTATCCGCACCCGAATCAAATAAAACGTAAGCAGATTTATTGTCAATAAGAAACGTACCCGTAACAAGCTCCGGGTCTTCCTGTGCTTCTGCTGCATTAATATTGAAAATTCTTCCGCGGACTTGTCCATTCGTGTTCTCCTGGTTCGGGCAATTTCTAATAATGTGGCCCGGTTTTCCACATTTATAACAAACTACATTGGCATAACTTGCTCCGACACTACTTGCTCCGCCATTACTCATTCCGACACCATTTGTTCCTTTCGTTCTGTTAACCCCTGGTCCGTAGACCTCACACTTCGCCGCGCTATGACCATTTCTTTTACACTTGTTGCAAAATTTGGTGCAGAACCCCGAGTGATACTTTTCACACCTTTGGCATAGCTGCTTCTGATTGTTGTTGTTGTTGTTGCGGTTTGTATTGTTATTGGGATGATTATTGTAGTTGTTGTTGTTGTTGTTGTTGTTGTTGTTGTTGTTGTTGTTGTTGTTGTTGTTGGGCCGTTTGTTATAGTTGCGATTGATGTTGCGATTGTTGGGATAGTTGTTGCGATTATTGTTGTAATTGCTGTTGTTGTTGTATTGGTGATTCTTATCACCGTTTTCCTCCCACTTTCTTTTGACTTGCTTCACATTGGCCTCTTCAGCAGTCTGTTCTTTAATTCTTTCTTCAATCTGGTTCACTAGTTTGTGAGCCATTCTACATGCCTGTTGTATGGAGGCGGGCTCGTGTGAACTTATATCTTCTTGGATTCTTTCCGGTAATCCTTTCACAAACGCGTCGATCTTCTCTTCCTCATCTTCGAACGCTCCCGGACACAATAAGCACAATTCTGTGAATCGTCTTTCGTACGTGGTAATATCAAATCCTTGGGTTCGTAACCCTCTAAGTTCTATCTTGAGCTTATTGACCTCGGTTCTGGGACGGTACTTCTCGTTCATCAAGTGCTTGAATGCTGACCACGGTAGTGCGTACGCATCATCTTGTCCCACTTGCTCTAGATAGGTATTCCACCATGTTAACGCAGAACCTGTGAAGGTATGCGTAGCGTACTTCACTTTGTCCTCTTCAGTACACTTACTTATGGCAAACACCAATTCGACCTTCTCGGTCCACCGTTTCAATCCGATCGGTCCTTCGGTTCCATCAAATTCCAAAGGTTTGCAGGCAGTGAATTCTTTGTAGGTGCATCCTTCACGATTTCCTGTACTGCTAGATCCAAGGTTATTGTTGGTATGTAGCGCAGCCTGTACTGCGGCTATGTTTGAACCTAGAAAAGTACGGAATTCCTCTTCATTCATATTCACGGTGTGTCGAGTAGTCGGTGCCATTTCCTTCAAAATAGTCAAATGGAACAAGTTAATCATACAGAATATTAAGAGTAGTTAATAGTATTTCGTAGCATAATATGAACTCATTTATAAAAGCTTTTTCTTCATATTAGCGTTTTATAAGTTTAAATTCGGGTAGTACCTACCCGTTAAGTTCATACTTAGTAGCTAATATACAATTCAACTACTACAATTCTATATGAAAAACTGATTATAATAATATTTCACGTTCAAACTTTTATACAATATTTTACAAACTTACAATACCGTTTATTTTACATAAAGCATGAAATATAGCACACAATAACTTTGATACAAGATAGTTGTGAAGATAATTCTAGCTAGTACACAAGTCGTTCAGCAAAGGCAATAAAGACAAGTAATTCATACGTCCAGAAACAAGTCATGCATTCTGGTTTTACTAGGACTACTTCCCATCCTTGGTCTTGTGGAACATAACCGTTATGGCCGTTGATAAGACAGCGTGTTGTAACGTCGTCAAAGGGATGAGGGTTACGTAATGACCAACAGTCTCGTAATAACCTAAAAACCTCATTTCTTACCCCAATTACCGACTCCATCACTTGTGGGAACGTTTTGTTTAATAGTTGTAGCCCGATGTTCTTGTTCTCACTTTGGAGAGAAGCGAACATTACTAAGCTGTAAGCATAACATGCTTCTTTATGTTGCATGTTAGCCGCTTTTTCTAAATCATGAAGTCCTATATTCGGATACATTGAGTCAAAATAATTTCTTAACCCGTTGCGTAAAATAGCATTTGGGTTCCCCGCAATATATGCGTCAAAGTAAACACATCGTAACTTATGGGTTTCCCAATGTGATATCCCCTATCTTTCAAACGAAAGCCTTTTATAAACCAAGGCATTCTTGGAACGTTCTTCGAATGTCTTACAAACTGATCTCACCTTAAATAGTTGTGTCGAGGAATTCTGACCAACTCTAGACAAGATTTCATCAATCATGTCTCCGGGTAGGTCTCTTAAAATATTGGGTTGTCTATCCATTTTGTGTTTTTAAACTGTAAAATAGACAAGAGTTAGATTCATAAAAAAAATTACTTATTAATACAAGCAATTTTTACATATATCATAAAGCATAAGCACACTATATTACATATATTACACCACACGAATACAACTATCTTATTCTGACTCGCTCGTTTCTTCTTCTTCGGTTTTGGTTCGTTTTGCCAAGTTTCTAGGGATATATGATGTTCCCCTAATACGAGCCATCGTTTTCCACATTGGTTTAGAAAAACCTGGTGGTTTAGAGGTTCCTGGGTTATTGTCACAACTTAAGAAATACGGGTGTTGACGATATATATAAAGTTCATCGGGTTTGGAATCAAATTTCTCTATTTTTATGCCCTTTCCCTTATTGTTCTCTTTTGCCTTATTAAATTGTGTTGGGGTAATTTCTATAACATCATCGGAATCCTTGTCGGGATCCGATTCATCGGAGAATTGGTAATCCTCCCAATACTTTGCTTCCTTGGCGGAAACACCATTGACCATAATTAACTTTGGTCGGTTGGTTGAGAATTTTCTTTTACTTAACCGTTTTATTATTTCCCCCACTGGTTCTATTCCTTCTTCCGGTTCCGATTCTTCTTCCGGTTCCGATTCTTCTTCCGGTTCCGACTCTTCTTCCGGTTCCTCTTCGAAAACTTGTGAATCAGTCCACGAATCATTCCAATTTACATTTGACTCTTCATTATTATTAGGTGAGTCAATGGGACTTGTTCTAGAGGTAGACATTTATCACATAATATTAAACAAATTAAGAGATTAATATATCACATAATATTCACATGTTAAAAATATATAGTTTCCAACAAAATTTGTTAAGCAATCATTTTTCAAGTAAACACGGTCGAAGTCCAGACTCACTAATGCATCCTAACAAACTCGATAAGACACACTAATGTAAAATTCTGGTTCTCTAAGACCAACGCTCTGATACCAACTGAAATGTCCAGTTCTTATTGATTAAAAACGTTCCATATTAATTGATTTCGTTGCGAGGTTTTGACCTCTATATGAGACGTTTTTCAAAGACTGCATTCATTTTTAAAACAAACCATAACCTTTATTTCATAAATAAAGGTTTAAAAAGCTTTACGTAGATTATCAAATAATGATAATCTAAAATATCATGTTTACACACGACCATTACATAATGGTTTACAATACAAATATGTTACATCGAAATCAGTTTCTTGAATGCAGTTTTTACACAATATCATACAAACATGGACTCCAAATCTTGTCCTTATTTTAGTATGCAACAGCGGAAGCTCTTAGTATTCACCTGAGAATAAACATGCTTTAAACGTCAACAAAAATGTTGGTGAGTTATAGGTTTAACCTATATATATCAAATCGTAACAATAGACCACGAGATTTCATATTTCAATACACATCTCATACATAGAGATAAAAATCATTCATATGGTGAACACCTGGTAACCGACATTAACAAGATGCATATATAAGAATATCCCCATCATTCCGGGACACCCTTCGGATATGATATAAATTTCGAAGTACTAAAGCATCCGGTACTTTGGATGGGGTTTGTTAGGCCCAATAGATCTATCTTTAGGATTCGCGTCAATTAGGGTGTCTGTTCCCTAATTCTTAGATTACCAGACTTAATAAAAAGGGGCATATTCGATTTCGATAATTCAACCATAGAATGTAGTTTCGCGTACTTGTATCTATTTTGTAAATCATTTATAAAACCTGCATGTATTCTCATCCCAAAAATATTAGATTTTAAAAGTGGGACTATAACTCACTTTCACAGATTTTTACTTCGTCGGGAAGTAAGACTTGGCCACTGGTTGATTCACGAACCTATAACAATATATACATATATATCAAAGTATGTTCAAAATATATTTACAACACTTTTAATATATTTTGATGTTTTGAGTTTATTAAGTCAGCTGTCCTCGTTAGTAACCTACAACTAGTTGTCCACAGTTAGATGTACAGAAATAAATCGATAAATATTATCTTGAATCAATCCACGACCCAGTGTATACGTATCTCAGTATTGATCACAACTCAAACTATATATATTTTGGAATCAACCTCAACCCTGTATAGCTAACTCCAACATTCACATATAGAGTGTCTATGGTTGTTCCGAAATATATATAGATGTGTCGACATGATAGGTCGAAACATTGTATACGTGTCTATGGTATCTCAAGATTACATAATATACAATACAAGTTGATTAAGTTATGGTTGGAATAGATTTGTTACCAATTTTCATGTAGCTAAAATGAGAAAAATTATCCAATCTTGTTTTACCCATAACTTCTTCATTTTAAATCCGTTTTGAGTGAATCAAATTGCTATGGTTTCATATTGAACTCTATTTTATGAATCTAAACAGAAAAAGTATAGGTTTATAGTCAGAAAAATAAGTTACAAGTCATTTTTGTAAAGGTAGTCATTTCAGTCGAAAGAACGACGTCTAGATGACCATTTTAGAAAACATACTTCCACTTTGAGTTTAACCATAATTTTTGGATATAGTTTCATGTTCATAATAAAAATCATTTTCCCAGAATAACAACTTTTAAATCAAAGTTTATCATAGTTTTTAATTAACTAACCCAAAACAGCCCGCGGTGTTACTACGACGGCGTAAATCCGGTTTTACGGTGTTTTTCGTGTTTCCAGGTTTTAAATCATTAAGTTAGCATATCATATAGATATAGAACATGTGTTTAGTTGATTTTAAAAGTCAAGTTAGAAGGATTCACGTTTATTTGCGAACAAGTTTAGAATTAACTAAACTATGTTCTAGTGATTACAAGTTTAAACCTTCGAATAAGATAGCTTTATATGTATGAATCGAATGATGTTATGAACATCATTACTACCTGAAGTTCCTTGGATAAACCTACTGGAAATGAGAAAAATAGATCTAGCTTCAAAGGATCCTTGGATGGCTTGAAAGTTCTTGAAGCAGAATCATGACACGAAAACAATTTCAAGTAAGATTTCCACTCGAAATAAGATTGTTATAGTTATAGAAATTGAATTAAAGTTTGAATATGATTATTACCTTGTATTAGAAAGATAACCTACTGTAAGTAACAAAGGTTTCTTGATCTTGGATGATTACTTGGAATGGATTTAGAAAACTTGGAAGTAAACTTGCAATCTTGGAAGTATTCTTGATTTTATGAAACTAGAACTTTTGGAATTTATGAAGAACACTTAGAACTTGAAGATAGAACTTGAGAGAGATCAATTAGATGAAGAAAATTGAAGAATGAAAGTGTTTTTAGGTGTTTTTGGTCGTTGGTGTATGGATTAGATATAAAGGATATGTAATTTTGTTTTCATGTAAATAAGTCATGAATGATTACTCATATTTTTGTAATTTTATGAAATATTTCATGCTAGTTGCCAAATGATGGTTCCCACATGTGTTAGGTGACTCACATGGGCTGCTAAGAGCTGATCATTGGAGTGTATATACCAATAGTACATACATCTAAAAGCTGTGTATTGTACGAGTACGAATACGGGTGCATACGAGTAGAATTGTTGATGAAACTGAACGAGGATGTAATTGTAAGCATTTTTGTTAAGTAGAAGTATTTTGATAAGTGTCTTGAAGTCTTTCAAAAATGTATGAATACATATTAAAACACTACATGTATATACATTTTAACTGAGTCGTTAAGTCATCGTTAGTCGTTACATGTAAATGTTGTTTTGAAACCTTTAGGTTAACGATCTTGTTGAATGTTGTTAACCCATTGTTTATTATAACAAATGAGATGTTAAATTGTTATATTATCATGATATTATGATATATAATATATCTTAGTATGATATATATACAGTTAAATGTCGTTACAATGATAATCATTACATATATGTCTCGTTTCGAAATTATTAAGTTAGTAGTCTTATTTTTACATATGTATTTCATTGTTAATACACTTAATAATATATTTACTTATCATTTAACATAATTAACCAAGTGTATCAATATCTTAATATGATTCATATGTACCTAGTAAGACGTTGTTATAACGATAATCGTTATATATATCGTTTTCGAGTTTTTTAAATTAATAGTCTCATTTTTATGTATATAACTCATTGTTAAAATACCTAATGAGATACATACTTATAATAAAATCATGTTAACTATATATATAACCATATATATGTCATCGTATAGTTTTTACAAGTTTTAACGTTCGTGAATCACCGGTCAACTTGGGTGGTCAATTGTCTATATGAAACCTATTTCAATTAATCAAGTCTTAACAAGTTTGATTGCTTAACATGTTGGAAACACTTAATCATGTAAATAACAATTTCATTTAATATATATATAAACATGAAAAAGTTCGGGTTACTACAACTTTTGCTGGATCGACCTGTATTCCATTGGCCCCTACAATATGGCCAAGAAATTGTACCTCTGGTAACCATAAGTCACACTTAGAGAACTTTGCATACAACTGCTCATCTCTAAGCATAGTCAGTATCGAACGTAGATGCTGTTCGTGCTCTTCTCTGTTCTTAGAGTACACCAATATATCATCAATAAACACAATGATGAATTTATCTAGGTATGGCTTACATGCACGGTTCATGAGATCCATGAACACTGCTAGTGCGTTCGTCAAACCAAATGGCATCACTGTAAACTCTTAATATCCATAACGTGTCTTAAACGCTGTCTTCGGGACATCAGCTTCCTTGACTCTCAATGGGTGATACCCGAATCTCATATCAATCTTCGAATGAAAACTAGATTCTTGTAGTTGATCAAATAAGTCATCAATCCTTGGTAGCGGATACCGATTCTTGATTGTCAACTTGTTCAATTCTCTGTAGTTGATACAGAATCTCATCGACCCATCCTTCTTCTTAACAAATAAGATTGGAGCTCCAACTTGGGAATTTGTGGTTATGTGACACACCTTCTCCAATTTAGGGCATTACAACCCTCATGTTCTTCACTATGGGAAGCTCTTGTAGTTATAAAGGTGCAAATGCGTATATTGTATGCGTAACAGGTGCAGCTGCTGGCACCAAATCAATCCGAAATTCGACTTCACGGTGGGGTGGACGTGTAACCTCAGGACAATCCCTAATAGTTGGGAAATATTCGGGTCTCTTAAATTTCGGCTCATCTTTACTCACATGTGCCAGAATTGCGAGACATTCTCATCTCCTGTACTTCTGAACCTTCAAGTAATTAGTGTAACATGACGGTGTACTGATCTCTTCTTCGTACACTATTATCGTCGGTGAAAGAAATTCAAATAGTCTTCTGGTCGTAGCTGCCTCGGTTGTATCGCCAGATAACCAGTTTGTTTCGACCACTAAGTTAAAACTTCCCAGTTTAATAGTTTTATGGAGTACACGTTGTCTAAGGAAGGTACAAGTTTATAAACGTCGTGACCAGTTTCTCTAGCGTTAAAGCTTCTCTCAGCACCGGTGTTGGCAGCATATATAAACATTATGGTTGATGAGCGAGAACGTGATGATTTTCATGGAAAATGAAAATGAACAAGGTGTAATGGCAACTCAAACAAAATCTGATATTTAATCGAAAAGGGTTGGTTCAAACTCCCAGACGGGTGTGTCTCACAGGAACAGATGAAGTGTAGTTCGCGTCGATGTGTTCAAAGTTGGTTGGTAATGTTTGTGGGTATAATGAAAATGATTGTCGCTTAAGAATAACATGTTGGAACAAAATGATGAGGGATATAGTAACGGGTAGTATTACTAGTAGCAATGAGTGGTGGCGTTAGCGATAAGTAGCGATGGGTTGTGATAAGTAGTGATAATAGTAGTGACGTATAAGTTGTTAGATAGCATGCTCACATCATAAGTATATGCACATGTACTCTAATGCACCCAATAAGGCATAATGGTCTTCAGTCGGTAGGCTCGTGTTGGAAAACAAAATCATGGACGGCGGATGGCTGAATGATAGGTAAGTTGGTAATCGAGTGGACAATATCTACTACGTATTGTGCGGGAGGTTATCAGGAATTCCTCCTCTAAAGACGTATCAGAAATGAGTTGTGATGCACATTAGTGAGTAGTAAAACGCGGAGGTGTTGGTAGTGTCGAGTATTACTTAGTAGTGGTAAGCAGTAATGAGTAGTATTGAGTAGTAGCAAGTAGCAATGAGTAGCAGTTAAGTAGTATTTAGTAATGACAAGTGGTAAGAAGCAGTGATCAGTCGTGACTATTAGTGAGAGGCGGCGTTGCGTAGTAGTTAGCAGTAATAAACAGTACTGAGTAGTGGTGTGAGATAACGAGTGTGTTCAAGTAGTGTCTTAGTAGTGACAAGTAGTGATTGGTGGTGACGGACAGTGTCGAGCAGTGTCAAGTTGTGTCGTGATTACAAGTTATTTATAAGTTATAATAATAATTGACTGCACAGTGTGAGTTTCTACTCACATTTAAGATTATACAATTTGTGTTCTAAACGTTGTTTATCCAAGTAACCTACTTGACTCGACCCCCAATTCCTTATTTTGCGATGTCGGAACTTCTATATGAGTTACTGTAATGTAATCCCGGTCATTACATTAGGCTATCTCACATTTCCATTCGACATCACTCCATAAGTTCAAGATGGCGTAGTCAACTTAATTTAGTTAAATATGGCTTCGGGTGTACGTATGTGTTTCGTGATATAGTATATTTAGTCCAAGTCCATGTTGCATGGTGTAAGGCGTATATGTATGTGGTGTAATGTGTAGCCCTACATGTAGCATTGTGAAGCAAATAGTGCAGGTATGGTGTATAAAAGTCGTCTAAGACACACGGCTATAGACTAGACTTCACTAATGCGCCCTACGGTTAGACACACTAATGTATCCTAGTTCCCTATAGCCACAGCTCTGATACCAAATGTAACACCCCGTCAAAATCCCTTTGATGGAACGTTAACTCTGGTCCCAGTGCTTGGCTTGACATCTACGTAACGGCAACAATTTACAGCGGAAGCAATTAATACCTGAGAATAACAACACGCAAAAATGGGTCAATAAATAATGTTGGTGAATCTACAGGTTTAAAGTAATGTAACAGTATCTGGAAAATAGTTATCAGAAAAATAGTTTAGTTTCCTTGACCACGAGATTCTATCGTTTGCATAAACCGAGCACCTGAATACTAGCAATGACCTGAGTATAGAAGCCACTATACCCGCCTTACCTCATAAAATGTTATACACTTGTTCAAATGTATTTAATGTTCAAAGTAAATGCACCACAGTTTTTATAGCAGGTGAGGTTGTCAACCTAATGGATCCATCCATCTAAATTGTGCTTACACTGATGGTATTAAAAGTATTCAAGCTAGAGGTTTTTTGAACAAACTCATTATGCATATGTGTAGTACTCATGTCAATACAAAAATATTTGAAAATTTAAATATAACAGCGTGTATTCTCATCCCTGAAAACATGTAAAAAGCGGGACTGTAGACTCACCTTTGAATAAGCTCGGATTGAAAAGTGAACAATTAACTTGTACGATTTATAGCTGAGTAATGCAACCTAAGTATACGTATGTAGGTTGGTTAATATATGTATCTTATATAAGTGTGGTTTCATAGTGTACGTTGTCTTATTGCTCGACTCGACGCGTTTCAAAGTAAAAGTCAACTATATCATGCAAGTCAAACAAAGTCAACCGAAGTCAAACTGAAAGTCAAACTTGGTCAAAGTAGTCAACTAAAGTCAACATCAGTAGGTTCATGTCAAATATTGATCAACATGTCAAACCTAAGTCAAACAATACGTTTTAGGTCATGAATGATCATTTTCACAATTTCAGTTTATCGTCATCCACAAAGTTTATGAACACGTAGCATACTTAGCACATTATCTCATAGTACAAAATTCAAGTAAATATGAAAAACTCTAGATCATAAATATACCTAAAATTGATTCCAAAAAGTCCAGCCAGGGACTCATACGACAATTAAAATTCAGGAATCAGAAGGGATACATTTGGGGTTTTCCAAGTCAGTTTCTGACCGCGCACTGATTTCATTTTGGCTATAACCGGAGTTAGGAACATGAAATTGATACAATACCGGTGGCCTTAGTTCAAGGACAAATCAAAGTAACACATATAAAAAATATAGAAACTTTTGTTTAGCCAATTTGTACGGTTTATTCGTGCAAGTTGAACATTCAGTTTTCAGATCAAATCAGAATTCACATAAAGTATGGCTCTATTGTGCCCAATGTATAAGGTTTCAGAGATTGATATAAACTAACAATAAGTCACATATCATGTTAAGTTTCATTTTCCAGAAGCATACATTCTAAATCAATATACACAATCCACAGAGTATAAAATGGTGAGCAATTTACAGATTCGATTCTCATTTAGTTAGTCACATTCGCACGCGATTATCCAAAGATCTAGATACAATTAGCCTATGATATCTACATGAAAGATGAAGTACTTTTTGTATAATTTTCAAATATGTAAAGATTTAATCACAGAAGTTAACACATTTTATCATACAAGGTTATTTTCATGCAAGTGCTGTATAAAACCACTTTTACACTAATTCAAGCATATCTCGTGCTATACATAAGCAAACGACATGATATCCTAGTCTAAATCGAGTGTTTTTAAATTATCTTTCCAGTGATATACGTCTCACATGCCAATTCGTTGCCTATCAATACCAGATTTCTGATCAGGCAACAAAAACACAACGATAATTCAAATTACCATAACTTAATCATACGGAAACGAAATCAAGCGAATCCAAAGCCTAAACTCAATAGTTTTTCGCAAGGAATATGATAATAATATAATAATTAACATTTGAAAAACTTAATTTTTCTGATCAAGCAAAAACAAATTCGTTTTTAAACCTTAGTGCATCAAACAATCAAAATAACGATAACGATTAACACGTACGCGTATAGACTTGAGCAATTGACAACATAACTATGAAACTATTATAAAATTCAGATTTTAAGATTTAGGGTTTATGCAATTATACCTTAGATCGCAAAATTAACGATACACGCGCGTAGAGGATGACACGAATTGAGACTTTGATGAAGCAAGATTGATCAAAAATAAATTTTGAGTGTGTGTGTGTTATGGGTGACGACAGCAGAGGGAGGGAAGAGGGAGCAGATGTCGACTGGAAAAAATAATAATGGGGAAGGGTTTGTGTAATTAGGGTACTACTAAGTATTTATATTAAGCCCTAACACTCCTAATTTACACTTAAATCCCTCAATTTGCAAAATTAAACATAAAAGGGGGTGGGAGAGGGGCAATCGGCCGAATGGCCTATGGGGTAAATTCCCGGGCTCGTGTTTTGTAATTCCGTGTAATCGTGGTCCGTTTTAAGTGTCGTTTAGTCGTACCGAAGGCCCGGAACGCTAACTCGATCGTTAAACGCAACCAATCGCTTAATTTATTAAAAACCTAATAAATTAAATATTTTAAAAAGTTAATAATTAATAAAATTAATTATTAAAATAAACCCGAGCGTTTCGTTGCTCAAAAAGCTATTATCAAAATCGTATCGTTTTTATCGTATTTCATTATCCGAAATATTTATTTGAATTAATATCAACCCATATTAATTATAGTAACCCTCCGAAGATCAAGTATGCATTTATTACACATAAACACATAAAAGTTAAATAATCGCCATTAAATAAACTAACGGAAAGTTAACGGAAAAATCAGGGTTGTTACATTCACCCCCAAGTGTTCCAAAACGGCTATGGCATCACTTGAGCATCGTATGAGTATAGACAAGCTAGTACTCACACCATGTGCAAAAAACGGCTATGTGCACAAATATCAAGTGTGGACAAAACGGCTATGCCTCACATCAATGGTCACAAAACGGCTATGTGACTCATTGTCAAATAATAGCAATATAGTAATAATATATCACATCCACCAACCTTAAGTCACATATAGTGCACAAAACCCGGCTATTGTGACACTATTCCCAAAGGTGTCCAAATGGCTATCGTCGCATCGATGTGCACCAAAACTCGGCTATTGTGCACATCGCGCACAAGCAAATAAATTATATACATACATGTATAATTATTCCACTCACTTTGAAGTCTCGATGAAAGCAAGCCAAATCCGTTGCTCCGCCAATGAAACGTACCTAATCCATCATCATAATAATAAACAACACAATTAGGGTGGATTACAAACCAACCCATATTGACACCTAGTGCAATATCGACTCGGTTGTACTTCCAAGTACAACACATGCCCAAACTCGCCACTAATCACTAACTAGAGTGATAATGGTTCTAATAACACCAATCAAACCCAATCATAAGTGTTAAACGCATATCTTGCCCAATTCGACACATAAACCCTAATTTTGACCCAATTCAAAATTTGTCAACCAAATACACTCAAATGGGTTCCAACACTTTCATAATCACTAAACCTAGTGATTAAACCCAATTACAAGTCCTAAATCATAGCCAAGTCGGTTTCCAACCCAAAACCCACCAACAATAACAATAAACCCGATTACTATCATCAATGAACTCACTTCAAGAGTTTAAATGGGTTTCTCAACAATTTAAGTTCAAACCCTAACTTGAATATCAAAATCAAACAATGAAATTCGGAGTTAGAACTTACCACAACAACCAAAACGTAGCTAGGAACGAGGTGAACAACGCCATTTAAGTTTGGTGTGCATTTGTGAAGCTTGGAAATAAAATAGTTATTAAAAAATGAGTTACGTAGTTAATTTATAATAAGAAAAAAAAGTTAAACAATAATAAAGTGAAGAATTATGTGATTGGTTCTTCAAAAGATCTATCAGATGATGGAGTGAATGGTTTGATCAATGAATATTCGATTCTTTCCTAGCTACGTTTTGGTTGTTGTGGTAAGTTTTAACTCTGATTTTCATTGTTTGATTTTGATAATCAAGTTAGGGTTTGAACTTAAATTGTTGAGAAACCCATTTAAACACATGAAGTGAGTTTAGTGTTGCTAGTAATCAGGTTTATTGTTGTTGTTGGTGGGTTTTGGGTTGAAAACCGACTTGGCCATGATTTAGGACTTGGAATTGGGTTTAATCACTAGGTTTGGTGGTTATGGAAGGGTTGGAACCCATTTTAGTGTATTTGAAAGACTAATTTTGAAATGAGTCAAAATTAGGGTTTATGGGTGATGTTGAGAATGATAAGTGTTTAACACTTACGATTGGGTTAAATTGACATATTAGGATCATTGTCACTAGTGTTAGTGATTATTGGTTAGTTTGGGCACGGTTTGTGCTTGGAAGTGCAATTGGTCAAAATTGCACTAAGTGTCAATTGAGTTGGTTTGTAAATCCACTCTAAGTGTGTTGTTGTATTGTGATAATGGAATAGGTACTTTCCATTGGCGTGTTGTGGATTTGTCTATTGCATTCATCAAGATGACAAGGTGAGTGTTACTACCTCCGTCCCAATTAGATAGTCCTGTTTTTCCATTTTGGGATGTCCCAAATTAATAGTCCACTTCCATAAATAGAAAGGAAAGAGGATATTTGATTGGTGGATCTAGAGAGAGAAAATATTTCATTGGTGGATAAATGAAGTTAGTGGGATTTCCTAAAACTGTGTGCCATTTTGTCTGTGGACTATTAAATTGGGACGGAGGGAGTAATATCCTATGTGCATATGTATGTGTAGGATGGGTGCGGGTCGAGTGAAGTGGTTCTCAGTTATAGAGCTCACTTCATATATAGGTGGACTTGATGGACTTGTGTAATAGGTCCAATTGGCACGGTTGTGCTTTTGGTTGACCACCTTTGGCAAGGTGCACACTTTGTGTGTACGTTATCACATGTGTTTGTGATGTGGATTATATAACCCCAACGGCGAAGGGTTGATATTGAAATGTCCCGTTCATATTGATTATAAACGTTCCATATTAATTGATTTCGTCTCGAGGTTTTGACCTCTATATGAGACGTTTTTCAAAGACTGCATTCATTTTTAAAACAACCATAACCTTTATTCTATCGATAAAGGTTTAAAAAGCATTACGTAGATTATCAAATAATGAAAATCTAAAATATACCGTTTACACACGACCATTACATAATGGTTTACAATAAGAATATATTACATCAAAAATAAGTTTCTTGAATGCAGTTTTTACACAATATCATACAAGTATGGACTCCAAATCTTGTCCTTATTTTAGTATGCAACAGCGGAAGCTCTTAATAATCACCTGAGAATAAACTTGCTTAAAACGTCAACAAAAATGTTGGTGAGTTATAGGTTTAACCTATATATTATCAAATCATAATAATAGACCATAAGATTTCATTTTTATAACACATCTCATATCAGGCATTTCGCAAACTGCATAGAGATAAAAATCATTCATATGTTGAACTCCTGGTAACCGACGTTAACTTAATGCATAGAATATCCCCAAAATAGAACCTCTCGTCTGTATAATAATCTCGAAGTACTAAACCATCCATAACCTGAATGGGGGTTGTTAAACCCAATAGATCTATCTTTAGGATTCGCGTCAATTAGGGGCCATTTCCCTAATTCTTAGGTTACTAGACTTGAAGGGCGATATTCGGTTTAATAATCCAACCATAGAATGTAGTTTTGCGTACTTGTGTCTATTTTGTAAAACATTTATAAACTTGCATGTATTCTCATCCCAAAAAAAAAAAATATTATCTTGTAAAAGTGGGCTATAACTCACTTTCACAGATTTTTACTTTGCCGGAAGTAAGACTTGGCCACTGGTCGATTCACGAACCTATACAAAATGTGTACATATATATCAAAGTATGATCAAAATATATTCACAACATTTTTTATTACGTTTTTATGATTTAAGTTTGTTAAGTTAGCAGTCCTCGTTAGTAACCTACAACTAGTTGTCCACAGTTAGATGTGCAGAAATAAATCAAATATATATTATCTTGAATCAATCCACGACCTAGTGTATACACGTCTCAGGCTAGATCACAAATCAATGTATATATATTTTTGGAATCAACCTCAACCCTGTATAGCTAACTCAAAAATTACTGCATATAGAGTGTCTATGGTTATTCCAAATAATATATATAGATGGGTCGATATGATATGTCAAAATATTGTATACGTGTCTATGGTATCCCAAGATTACATAATATGTATAATACAATATAAATTAGTTAGAATATGTTTAGTCTAGATTTGTTACAAAATTTTCGTAGCTAAAACTAGCAAGTTTATCCAATTTTGTTTTACCCGTCATTTTTTCGTTTCAAATCCGTTTTGAGTGATTCAAGTTGCTATGGTTTCATAATGAACTAAAATTTATGAAACTAAACAGAAAAGGTATAAGTTTATAGTCAGAAATACAGGATACAAGTCATTTTTTAAACCGGTAGTCATTTCCGTCGAAAAAACCACATCTTGATGACCATTTTGAAAAACATACTTCCACTTTGTGTTTAACCATGATTTTTGGATATAGTATCATGTTCATATATAATATCATTTTTCCATAAAACAAACTTTCAATTCAAAGATTCAGATACTTTTTATTTTTTTTAACCCAAAACAGCCCCCGATTTCACTACGACGGCGTATGTCCGATTTTACGGCGTTCTTCGTGTTTCCAGGTTTTAAATCATTAAGTTAGCATATCATATAGATATAGAACATGTGTTTAGTTGATTTTAAAAGTCAAGTTAGAAGGATTAACTTTATTTGCGAACAAGTTTAGAATTAACTAAGCTATGTTCTAGTGATTACAAGTTTAAATCTTCAAATAAGATAGCTTTATATGTATGAATCGAATGATGTTATGAACATCATTACTACCTTAAGTTTAGTAGGTAAACCCACTGGAAGTGAAAATAAATGATCTAGCTTCAAAAGATTCTTGGATGGCTTGAAAGTTCTTGAAGTAGAATCATGACACGAAAACAAGTTCAAGTAAGATTTCTGCTCGAATTAAGATTGTTATAGTTATAGAAATTGAATCAAAGTTTGAATATGAGAATTACCTTGAATTAGAGAGATAATCTACTGTAAGTAACAAAGGTTTCTTGATCTTGGATGATTACTTGGAATGGATTAGAAATCTTGGAAGTAATCTTGCAAACTTGAAAGTGTTCTTGGTTTTATGAAACTAGAACTTATAGAATATGTGAAGAACACTTAGAACTTGAAGATAGAACTTGAGAGAGATCAATTAGATAAAGAAAATTGAATAATGAAAGTATTTGTAGGTATTTTTGGTCGTTGGTATATGGATTAGATATAAAGGATGTGTAAGTTTGTTTTCATGTAAATAATTCATGAATGATTTATAATATTTTTTGTAATTTTGTGAGATATTTCATGCTAGTTGCCAAATGATGGTTCCTGTAGTGACCCGAACTTTTCCATGTTTATATATATTAATTGAGATTGATATTTACATGATTAAATGTTTCCAACATGTTAAGCAATCAAACTTGTTAAGACTTGATTAATTGAAATATGTTTCATATAGACAATTGACCACCCAAGTTGACCGGTGATTCACGAACGTTAAAACTTGTAAAAACTATATGATGACATATATATGGATATATATATAGTTAACATGATACTATGATAAGTAAACATATCATTAAGTATATTAACAATGAACTACATATGTAAAAACAAGACTACTAACTTAATGATTTTTAAACGAGACATATATGTAACGATTATCGTTGTAAAGACATTTAATGTATATATATCATATTAAGAGATATTCATACATGATAATATCATGATAATATAATAATTTAAAATCTCATTTGATATTATAAACATTGGGTTAACAACATTTAACAAGATCGTTAACCTAAAGGTTTCAAAACAACACTTACATGTAACGACTAACGATGACTTAACGACTCAGTTAAAATGTATATACATGTAGTGTTTTAATATGTATTTATACACTTTTGAAAAGACTTCAATACACTTATCAAAATACTTCTACTTAATAAAAATGCTTACAATTACATCCTCATTCAGTTTCATCAACAATTCTACTCGTATGCACCCGTATTCGTACTCGTACAATACACAGCTTTTAGATGTATGTACTATTGGTATATACACTCCAATGATCAGCTCTTAGAAGCCCATGTGAGTCACCTAACACATGTGGGAACCATCATTTGGCAACTAGCATGAAATATCTCATAAAATTACAAAAATATGAGTAATCATTCATGACTTATTTACATGAAAACAAAATTACATATCCTTTATATCTAATCCATACACCAACGACCAAAAACACCTACAAACACTTTCATTCTTCAATTTTCTTCATCTAATTGATCTCTCTCAAGTTCTATCTTCAAGTTCTAAGTGTTCTTCATAAATTCCAAAAGTTCTAGTTTCATAAAATCAAGAATACTTTCAAGTTTGCTAGCTCACTTCCAATCTTGTAAGGTGATCATCCAACCTCAAGAAATCTTTGTTTCTTACAGTAGGTTATCATTCTAATACAAGGTAATAATCATATTCAAACTTTGGTTCAATTTCTATAACTATAACAATCTTATTTCAAGTGATGATCTTACTTGAACTTGTTTTCGTGTCATGATTCTGCTTCAAGAACTTCGAGCCATCTAAGGATCCATTGAAGCTAGATCCATTTTTCTCTTTTCCAGTAGGTTTACCCAAGGAACTTAAGGTAGTAATGATGTTCATAACATCATTCGATTCATACATATAAAGCTATCTTATTCGAAGGTTTAAACTTGTAATCACTAGAACATAGTTTAGTTAATTCTAAACTTGTTCGCAAACAAAAGTTAATCCTTCTAACTTGACTTTTAAAATCAACTAAACACATGTTCTATATCTATATGATATGCTAACTTAATGATTTAAAACCTGGAAACACGAAAAACACCGTAAAACCGGATTTACGCCGTCGTAGTAACACCGCGGGCTGTTTTGGGTTAGTTAATTAAAAACTATGATAAACTTTGATTTAAAAGTTGTTATTCTGAGAAAATGATTTTTATTATGAACATGAAACTATATCCAAAAATTATGGTTAAACTCAAAGTGGAAGTATGTTTTCTAAAATGGTCATCTAGACGTCGTTCTTTCGACTGAAATGACTACCTTTACAAAAACGACTTGTAACTTATTTTTCCGACTATAAACCTATAATTTTCTGTTTAGATTCATAAAATAGAGTTCAATATGAAACCATAGCAATTTGATTCACTCAAAACGGAATTAAAATGAAGAAGTTATGGGTAAAACAAGATTGGATAATTTTTCTCATTTTAGCTACGTGAAAATTGGTAACAAATCTATTCCAACCATAACATAATCAACTTGTATTGTATATTATGTAATCTTGAGATACCATAGACACGTATACAATGTTTCGACCTATCATGTCGACACATCTATATATATTTCGGAACAACCATAGACACTCTATATGTGAATGTTGGAGTTAGCTATACAGGGTTGAGGTTGATTCCAAAATATATATAGTTTGAGTTGTGATCAATACTGAGATACGTATACACTGGGTCGTGGATTGATTCAAGATAATATTTATCGATTTATTTCTGTACATCTAACTGTGGACAACTAGTTGTAGGTTACTAACGAGGACAGCTGACTTAATAAACTTAAAACATCAAAATATATTAAAAGTGTTGTAAATATATTTTTGAACATACTTTGATATATATGTATATATTGTTATAGGTTCGTGAATCAACCAGTGGCCAAGTCTTACTTCCCGACGAAGTAAAAATCTGTGAAAGTGAGTTATAGTCCCACTTTTAAAATCTAATATTTTTGGGATGAGAATACATGCAGGTTTTATAAATGATTTACAAAATAGACACAAGTAAGTGAAACTACATTCTATGGTTGAATTATCGAAATCGAATATGCCCCTTTTTATTAAGTCTGGTAATCTAAGAATTAGGGAACAGACACCCTAATTGACGCGAATCCTAAAGATAGATCTATTGGGCCTAACAAACCCCATCCAAAGTACCGGATGCTTTAGTACTTCGAAATTTATATCATATCCGAAGGGTGTCCCGGAATGATGGGGATATTCTTATATATGCATCTTGTTATTGTCGGTTACCAGGTGTTCACCATATGAATGATTTTTATCTCTATGTATGGGATGTGTATTGAAATATGAAATCTTGTGGTCTATTGTTACGATTTGATATATATAGGTTAAACCTATAACTCACCAACATTTTTTGTTGACGTTTAAAGCATGTTTATTCTCAGGTGAATATTAAGAGCTTCCGCTGTTGCATACTAAAATAAGGACAAGATTTGGAGTCCATGTTTGTATGATATTGTGTAAAAACTGCATTCAAGAAACTAATTTCGATGTAACATATTTGTATTGTAAACCATTATGTAATGGTCGTGTGTAAACAGGATATTTTAGATTATCATTATTTGATAATCTACGTAAAGCTTTTTAAACCTTTATTTATGAAATAAAGGTTATGGTTTGTTTTAAAAATGAATGCAGTCTTTGAAAAACGTCTCATATAGAGGTCAAAACCTCGCAACGAAATCAATTAATATGGAACGTTTTTAATCAATAAGAACGGGACATTTCAGTTGGTATCCGAGCGTTGGTCTTAGAGAACCAGAAAATTTGCATTAGTGTGTCTTATCGAGTTTGTTAGGATGCATTAGTGAGTCTGGACTTCGACCGTGTTTTCTTTAAAAATGATTGCTTAACATTTTTGTTGGAAACTATATATTTTTAACATATGAATATTATGTGATATATTAATCTCTTAACGTGTTTGATATTATGTGATAGATGTCTACCTCTAGAACAAGTCCCATTGACTCACCTAATAATAATGAAGAGTCAAATGTAAATTGGAATGATTTGTGGACTGATTCACAAGTTCCCGAAGAGGAACCGGAAGAAGAGTCGGAACCGGAAGAAGAATCGGAACCGGAAGAAGAATCGGAACCGGATGAAGAAATAGAACCGGTGGGGGAAATAATAAAACGGTTAAGTAAAAGAAAATCCTCAACCAACCGACCAAATTTAATTATGGTCAATGGTGTTTCCGCCAAGGAAGCAATATATTGGGAGGATTACCAATTCTCCGATGAATCGGATTCCGACGAGAATTCCGATGATGTTATAGAAATTACCCCAACTGAATTTAAAAAGGCAAAAGAAAATAATAAGGGAAAGGGCATAAAAATAGAGAAATCTAATTCCAACCCCGATGAACTTTATATGTATCGTCAACCCCCGAAGTCCTTAAGTTGTAACAATGACCCGGGAACCTCTAAACCACCAGGTTTTTCTAAACCAATGTGGACAACGACGGCTCGTATTAGGGGAACATCATATATCCCTAGAAACTTGGCAAAACGAACCAAAACCGAAGAAGAAGAAACGAGCGAGTCGGAATAAGATAGTTGTATTCGTGTGGTGTAATATATGTAATATAGTGTTCTTATGCTTTATGATATATGTAAAAATTGTTTGTATTAATAAGTATTTTTTTTATGAAACTAACTCTTGTCTATTTTACAGTTTAAAAACACAAAATGGATAGACAACCCAATATTTTAAGAGACCTACCCGGAGACATGATTGATGAAATCTTGTCTAGAGTCGGCCAGAATTCTTCGGCACAACTATTTAAGGCGAGATCAGTTTGTAAGACATTCGAAGAACGTTCCAAGAATGTCTTGGTTTATAAGAGACTTTCGTTTGAAAGATGGGGGATATCACATTGGGAAACCCATAAGTTACGATGTGTTTACTTTGACGCATATATTGCGGGGAACCCAAATGCTATTTTACGCAACGGGTTAAGAAATTATTTTGACTCAATATATCCGAATATTGGACTTCGTGATTTAGAAAAAGCGGCTAACATGCAACATAAAGAAGCATGTTATGCTTACGGATTAGTAATGTTCGCTTCTCACCAAAGTGAGAACAAGAACATCGGGCTACAACTATTAAACAAAACGTTTCCACAAGTGACGGAGTCGGTAATTGGGGTAAGAAATGAGGTTTTTAGATTATTACGGGACTGTTGGACATTACGTAACCCTCGTCCCTTTGATGATGTTACAACACTCTGTCTTATCAACGGCCATAACGGTTATGTTGCACAAGACCAAGGATGGGAAGTAGTCCTAGTAAAACCAGAATGCATGACTTGTTTCTGGACGTATGAATTACGTGTCTTTATTGCCTTTGCCGAACGACTTGTGTACTAGCTAGAATTGTCTTCACAACTATCTTGTATCAAAGTTATTGTGTGCTATATTTCATGCTTTATGTAAAATAAGCGGTATTGTAAGTTTGTAAAATATTGTATAAAAGTTTGAACGCGAAATATTATTACAATCAGTTTTTCATATAGAATTGTAGTAGTTGAATTGTATATTAGCTACTAAGTATGAACTTAACGGGTAGGTATTACCCGAATTTAAACTTATAAAACGCTAATATGAAGAAAAAGCTTTTATAAATGAGTTCATATTATGCTACGAAATACTATTAACTACTCTTAATATTCTGTATGATTAACTTGTTCCATTTAACTATTTTGAAGGAAATGGCACCGACTACTCGACACACCATGAATATGAATGAAGAGGAATTCCGTACTTTTCTAGCTTCAAACATAGCCGCAGTACAGGCTGCGCTACATACCAACAATAACCTTGGATCTAGCAGTACAGGAAATCGTGTAGGATGCACCTACAAAGAATTCACTGCCTGCAAACCTTTGGAATTTGATGGAACCGAAGGACCGATCGGATTGAAACGGTGGACCGAGAAGGTTGAATCGGTGTTTGCCATAAGTAAGTGTACTGAAGAGGACAAAGTGAAGTACGCTACGCATACCTTCACAGGTTCTGCGTTAACATGGTAGAATACCTATCTAGAGCAAGTAGGACAAGATGATGCGTACGCACTACCGTGGTCAGCATTCAAGCACTTGATGAACGAGAAGTACCGTCCCAGAACCGAGGTCAATAAGCTCAAGACAGAACTTAGAGGGTTACGAACCCAAGGATTTGATATTACCACGTACGAAAGACGATTCATAGAATTGTGCCTATTGTGTCCGGGAGCATTCGAAGATGAGGAAGAGAAGATCGACGCGTTTGTGAAAGGATTACCGGAAAGAATCCAAGAAGATATAAGTTCACACGAGCCCGCCTCCATACAACAGGCATGTAGAATGGCTCACAAACTAGTGAACCAGATTGAAGAAAGAATTAAAGAACAGACTGCTGAAGAGGCCAATGTGAAGCAAGTCAAAAGAAAGTGGGAGGAAAACGGTGATAAGAATCACCAATACAACAACAATAGCAATTACAACAATAATCGCAACAATTATCCCAACAATCGCAACATCAATCGCAACTACAACAAACGGCCCAACAACAACAACAACAGCAACTACAACAATCATCCCAACAACAATAATAACCGCAACAACAACAACAATCAGAAGCAGCTATGCCAAAGGTGTGAAAAGAATCACTCGGGGTTCTGCACCAAATTTTGCAACAAGTGTAAAAGAAATGGTCATAGCGCGGCGAAGTGTGAGGTCTACGGACCAGGGGTTAATAGAACGAAAGGAACAAATGGTGTCGGAACGAGTAATGGCGGAGCAAGTAGTGTCGGAGCAAGTTATGCCAATGTAGTTTGTTATAAATGTGAAAAACCAGGCCACATTATTAGAAATTGCCCGAACCAGGAGAACACGAATGGACAAGGCCGTGGAAGAGTTTTCAATATTAATGCGGTAGAGGCACAGGAAGACCCGGAGCTTGTTACGGGTACGTTTCTTATTGACAATAAATCTGCTTACGTTTTATTTGATTTGGGTGCAGATAGAAGCTATATGAGTAGAGATTTTTGTGCTAAATTAAGTTGTCCATTGACGCCTTTGGATAGTAAATTTTTACTCGAATTAGCAAATGGTAAATTAATTTCAGCAGATAATATATGTCGGAATCGAGAAATTAAACTGGTTAACGAAACATTTAAGATTGATTTGATACCAGTAGAGTTAGGGAGTTTTGATGTAATAATCGGTATGGACTGGTTGAAAGAAGTGAAAGCGGAGATCGTTTGTTACAAAAATGCAATTCGCATTATACGAGAAAAAGGAAAACCCTTAATGGTGTACGGAGAAAAGGGCAACACGAAGCTACATCTTATTAGTAATTTGAAGGCACAAAAACTAATAAGAAAAGGTTTCTATGCTGTTCTAGCACACGTCGAGAAAGTACAAACTGAAGAAAAGAGCATCAATGATGTTCCCATTGCAAAAGAATTTCCCGATGTATTTCCGAAAGAATTACCGGGATTACCCCCACATCGATCCGTTGAATTTCAAATAGATCTTGTACCAGGAGCTGCACCAATAGCTCGTGCTCCTTACAGACTCGCACCCAGCGAGATGAAAGAACTGCAAAGCCAATTACAAGAACTTTTAGAGCGTGGTTTCATTCAACCAAGCACATCACCGTGGGGAGCTCCTGTTTTGTTTGTCAAGAAGAAAGATGGTACATTCAGGTTGTGTATCGACTACCGAGAGTTGAACAAACTTACCATCAAGAACCGCTACCCACTACCGAGAATCGACGACTTATTTGATCAACTACAAGGCTCGTCTGTTTATTCAAAGATTGACTTACGTTCCGGGTATCATCAAATGCGGGTGAAAGAAGATGATATTCCAAAGACTGCTTTCAGAACACGTTACGGTCATTACGAGTTTATGGTCATGCCGTTTGGTTTAACTAATGCACCAGCTGTGTTCATGGACCTTAAGAACCGAGTGTGTGGACCATACCTTGACAAGTTTGTCATTGTTTTCATTGATGACATACTTATTTACTCAAAGAATGACCAAGAACACGGTGAACATTTGAGAAAGATGTTAGAAGTATTGAGGAAGGAAGAATTGTACGCTAAGTTTTCAAAGTGTGCATTTTGGTTGGAAGAAGTTCAATTCCTCGGTCACATAGTGAACAAAGAAGGTATTAAGGTGGATCCAGCAAAGATAGAAACTGTTGAAAAGTGGGAAACCCCGAAAACTCCGAAACACATACGCCAGTTTTTAGGACTAGCTGGTTACTACAGAAGGTTCATCCAAGAATTTTCCAGAATAGCAAAACCCTTGACTGCATTAACGCATAAAGGGAAGAAATTTGAATGGAATGATGAACAAGAGAAAGCGTTTCAGTTATTGAAGAAAAAGCTAACTACGGCACCTATATTGTCATTGCCTGAAGGGAATGATGATTTTGTGATTTATTGTGATGCATCAAAGCAATGTCTCGGTTGTGTATTAATGCAACGAACGAAGGTGATTGCTTATGCGTCTAGACAATTGAAGATTCACGAACAAAATTATACGACGCATGATTTGGAATTAGGCGCGGTTGTTTTTGCATTAAAGACTTGGAGGCACTACTTATATGGGGTCAAAAGTATTATATATACTGACCACAAAAGTCTTCAACACATATTTAATCAGAAACAACTGAATATGAGGCAGCGTAGGTGGATTGAATTATTGAATGATTACGACTTTGAGATTCGTTACCACCCGGGGAAGGCAAATGTGGTAGCCGATGCCTTGAGCAGGAAGGACAGAGAACCCATTCGAGTAAAATCTATGAATATAATGATTCATAATAACATTACTACTCAAATAAAGGAGGCGCAACAAGGAGTTTTAAAAGAGGGAAATTTAAAGGATGAAATACCCAAAGGATCGGAGAAGCATCTTAATATTCGGGAAGACGGAACCCGGTATAGGGCTGAAAGGATTTGGGTACCAAAATTTGGAGATATGAGAGAAATGGTACTTAGAGAAGCTCATAAAACCAGATACTCAATACATCCTGGAACGGGGAAGATGTACAAGGACCTCAAGAAATATTTTTGGTGGCCGGGTATGAAAGCCGATGTTGCTAAATACGTAGGAGAATGTTTGATGTGTTCTAAGGTCAAAGCTGAGCATCAGAAACCATCAGGTCTACTTCAACAACCCGAAATCCCGGAATGGAAATGGGAAAACATTACCATGGATTTCATCACTAAATTGCCAAGGACTGCAAGTGGTTTTGATACTATTTGGGTAATAGTTGATCGTCTCACCAAATCAGCACACTTCCTACCAATAAGAGAAGATGACAAGATGGAGAAGTTAGCACGACTGTATTTGAAGGAAGTCGTCTCCAGACATGGAATACCAATCTCTATTATCTCTGATAGGGATGGCAGATTTATTTCAAGATTCTGGCAGACATTACAGCAAGCATTAGGAACTCGTCTAGACATGAGTACTGCCTATCATCCATAAACTGATGGGCAGAGAGAAAGGACGATACAAATGCTTGAAGACATGCTACGAGCATGTGTTATTGATTTCGGAAATAGTTGGGATCGACATCTACCGTTAGCAGAATTTTCCTACAACAACAGCTACCATTCAAGCATTGAGATGGCGCCGTTTGAAGCACTTTATGGTAGAAAGTGCAGGTCTCCGATTTGTTGGAGTGAAGTGGGGGATAGACAGATTACGGGTCCGGAGATTATACAAGAAACTACCGAGAAGATCATCCAAATTCAACAACGGTTGAAAACCGCCCAAAGTCGACAAAAGAGCTACGCTGACATTAAAAGAAAAGATATAGAATTTGAAATTGGAGAGATGGTCATGCTTAAAGTTGCACCTTGGAAAGGCGTTGTTCGATTTGGTAAACGAGGGAAATTAAATCCAAGGTATATTGGACCATTCAAGATTATTGATCGTGTCGGACCAGTAGCTTACCGACTAGAGTTACCTCAACAACTCGCGGCTGTACATAACACTTTCCACGTCTCGAATTTAAAGAAATGTTTTGCTAAAGAAGATCTCACTATTCCGTTAGATGAAATCCAAATCAACGAAAAACTTCAATTCATCGAAGAACCCGTCGAAATAATGGATCGTGAGGTTAAAAGACTTAAGCAAAACAAGATACCAATTGTTAAGGTTCGATGGAATGCTCATAGAGGACCCGAGTTCACCTGGGAGCGTGAAGATCAGATGAAGAAGAAATACCCGCATCTATTTCCAGAAGATTCGTCAACACCTTCAACAGCTTAAAATTTCGGGACGAAATTTATTTAACGGGTAGGTACTGTAGTGACCCGAACTTTTCCATGTTTATATATATTAATTGAGATTGATATTTACATGATTAAATGTTTCCAACATGTTATGCAATCAAACTTGTTAAGACTTGATTAATTGAAATATGTTTCATATAGACAATTGACCACCCAAGTTGACCGGTGATTCACGAACGTTAAAACTTGTAAAAACTATATGATGACATATATATGGATATATATATAGTTAACATGATACTATGATAAGTAAACATATCATTAAGTATATTAACAATGAACTACATATGTAAAAACAAGACTACTAACTTAATGATTTTTAAACGAGACATATATGTAACGATTATCGTTGTAAAGACATTTAATGTATATATATCATATTAAGAGATATTCATACATGATAATATCATGATAATATAATAATTTAAAATCTCATTTGATATTATAAACATTGGGTTAACAACATTTAACAAGATCGTTAACCTAAAGGTTTCAAAACAACACTTACATGTAACGACTAACGATGACTTAACGACTCAGTTAAAATGTATATACATGTAGTGTTTTAATATGTATTTATACACTTTTGAAAGACTTCAATACACTTATCAAAATACTTCTACTTAATAAAATTGCTTACAATTACATCCTCATTCAGTTTCATCAACAATTCTACTCGTATGCACCCGTATTCGTACTCGTACAATACACAGCTTTTAGATGTATGTACTATTGGTATATACACTCCAATGATCAGCTCTTAGAAGCCCATGTGAGTCACCTAACACATGTGGGAACCATCATTTGGCAACTAGCATGAAATATCTCATAAAATTACAAAAATATGAGTAATCATTCATGACTTATTTACATGAAAACAAAATTACATATCCTTTATATCTAATCCATACACCAATGACCAAAAACACCTACAAACACTTTCATTCTTCAATTTTCTTCATCTAATTGATCTCTCTCAAGTTCTATCTTCAAGTTCTAAGTGTTCTTCATAAATTCCAAAAGTTCTAGTTTCATAAAATCAAGAATACTTTCAAGTTTGCTAGCTCACTTCCAATCTTGTAAGGTGATCATCCAACCTCAAGAAATCTTTGTTTCTTACAGTAGGTTATCATTCTAATACAAGTTAATAATCATATTCAAACTTTGGTTCAATTTCTATAACTATAACAATCTTATTTCAAGTGATGATCTTACTTGAACTTGTTTTCGTGTCATGATTCTGCTTCAAGAACTTCGAGCCATCCAAGGATCCATTGAAGCTAGATCCATTTTTCTCTTTTCCAGTAGGTTTACCCAAGGAACTTAAGGTAGTAATGATGTTCATAACATCATTCGATTCATACATATAAAGCTATCTTATTCGAAGGTTTAAACTTGTAATCACTAGAACATAGTTTAGTTAATTCTAAACTTGTTCGCAAACAAAAGTTAATCCTTCTAACTTGACTTTTAAAATCAACTAAACACATGTTATATATCTATATGATATGCTAACTTAATGATTTAAAACCTGGAAACACGAAAAACACCGTAAAACCGGATTTACGCCGTCGTAGTAACACCGCGGGCTGTTTTGGGTTAGTTAATTAAAAACTATGATAAACTTTGATTTAAAAGTTGTTATTCTGAGAAAATGATTTTTATTATGAACATGAAACTATATCCAAAAATTATGGTTAAACTCAAAGTGGAAGTATGTTTTCTAAAATGGTCATCTAGACGTCGTTCTTTCGACTGAAATGACTACCTTTACAAAAATGACTTGTAACTTATTTTTCCGACTATAAACCTATAATTTTCTGTTTAGATTCATAAAATAGAGTTCAATATGAAACCATAGCAATTTGATTCACTCAAAACGGAATTAAAATGAAGAAGTTATGGGTAAAACAAGATTGGATAATTTTTCTCATTTTAGCTACGTGAAAATTGGTAACAAATCTATTCCAACCATAACTTAATCAACTTGTATTGTATATTATGTAATCTTGAGATACCATAGACACGTATACAATGTTTCGACCTATCATGTCGACACATCTATATATATTTCGGAACAACCATAGACACTCTATATGTGAATGTTGGAGTTAGCTATACAGGGTTGAGGTTGATTCCAAAATATATATAGTTTGAGTTGTGATCAATACTGAGATACGTATACACTGGGTCGTGGATTGATTCAAGATAATATTTATCAATTTATTTCTGTACATCTAACTGTGGACAACTAGTTGTAGGTTACTAACGAGGACAGCTGACTTAATAAACTTAAAACATCAAAATATATTAAAAGTGTTGTAAATATATTTTGAACATACTTTGATATATATGTATATATTGTTATAGGTTCGTGAATCAACCAGTGGCCAAGTCTTACTTCCCGACGAAGTAAAAATCTGTGAAAGTGAGTTATAGTCCCACTTTTAAAATCTAATATTTTTGGGATGAGAATACATGCAGGTTTTATAAATGATTTACAAAATAGACACAAGTAAGTGAAACTACATTCTATGGTTGAATTATCGAAATCGAATATGCCCCTTTTTATTAAGTCTGGTAATCTAAGAATTAGGGAACAGACACCCTAATTGACGCGAATCCTAAAGATAGATCTATTGGGCCTAACAAACCCCATCCAAAGTACCGGATGCTTTAGTACTTCGAAATTTATATCATATCCGAAGGGTGTCCCGGAATGATGGGGATATTCTTATATATGCATCTTGTTATTGTCGGTTACCAGGTGTTCACCATATGAATGATTTTTATCTCTATGTATGGGATGTGTATTGAAATATGAAATCTTGTGGTCTATTGTTACGATTTGATATATATAGGTTAAACCTATAACTCACCAACATTTTTTGTTGACGTTTAAAGCATGTTTATTCTCAGGTGAATATTAAGAGCTTCCGCTGTTGCATACTAAAATAAGGACAAGATTTGGAGTCCATGTTTGTATGATATTGTGTAAAAACTGCATTCAAGAAACTGATTTCGATGTAACATATTTGTATTGTAAACCATTATGTAATGGTCGTGTGTAAACAGGATATTTTAGATTATCATTATTTGATAATCTACGTAAAGCTTTTTAAACCTTTATTTATGAAATAAAGGTTATGGTTTGTTTTAAAAATGAATGCAGCCTTTGAAAAACGTCTCATATAGAGGTCAAAACCTCGCAACGAAATCAATTAATATGGAACGTTTTTAATCAATAAGAACGGGACATTTCAGTTCCCACATGTTTAATGATTCACATGGGCTGCTAAGGAGCTGATCATTGAAGTGTATATACCAATAGTATATACATCTAGAAGCTGTGTATTGTACGAGTACGAATACGGGTGCATACGAGTAGAATTGTTGATGAAAATGAATGAGGATGTAATTGTAAGCATTTTTGTTAAGTAGAAGTACTTTGATATGTGTCTTGAAGTCTTTCAAAAGTGTACTAATACATATAAATACACTACATGTATATACATTTTAACTGAGTCGTTAAGTCATCGTTAGTCGTTACATGTAAGTGTTGTTTTGACACCGTTAAGTTAACGATCTTGTTAAATGTAATTAATTCATTGTTATTATACTTAAATGAGATGTTAAATTGTTATGTTAACATGATAACATGGTGTATGAATATATCTTAACATCATATATATATGTTAAAATACTATTACAACGATAATCGTTACGTATATATATTGTTTCGAAATTCTTAAGTTAGTAGTCTTGTTTTACATTCGTAGTTCATTGTTAATATACTTAATGATATATATAATTATCATTTTATCATGTTAAATATAGTGTAACAATATCTTAATATTATACATATGTATTTAGTAAGACGTTGTTATAACGATAATCGTTATATATATATATATATCGTTTCGAGTTTCTTAACTTAGTAGTCTCATTTTTATGTATATAACTCATTGTTAATATACCTAGTGATATACTTACTTATCATAATATCATGTTAACTATATATATATATATATATCCATATATATATATCATCATATAGTTTTTACAAGTTTTAACGTTCGTGAATCGCCGGTCAACTTGGGTGGTCAATTGTCTACATGACACTCATTTCAAATAATCAAGTCTTAACAAGTTTGATTGCTTAACATGTTGGAAACATTTAATCATGTAAATATCAATTTCATTTAATATATATAAACATGGAAAAGTTCGGGTCACTACAGTACCTACCCGTTAAATAAATTTCGTCCCAAAATTTTAAGCTGTAGAAAGTGTTGACGAATCTTCTGGAAATAGGTGCGGGTATTTATTCTTCATCTGATCTTCACGCTCCCAGGTGAACTCGGGTCCTCTACGAGCATTCCATCGAACCTTAACAATTGGTATCTTATTTTACTTAAGTCTTTTAACCTCACGATCCATTATTTCGAAGGGTTCTTCAATAAATTGAAGTTTTTCGTTGATTTAGATTCCGTCTAATTGAATAGTGAGATCTTCTTTAGCAAAACATTTCTTCAATTTCGAGTCGTGGAAAGTGTTATGTACAGCCGCGAGTTGTTGAGGTAACTCAAGTTGGTAAGCTACTGGCCCGACACGATCTATAATCTTGAATGGTCCAATGTACCTTGGATTTAATTTCCCCCGTTTACCAAATCGAACAACGCCTTTCCAAGATGAAACCTTAAGCATGACCATCTCTCTAATCTCAAATTCTATATCTTTTCTTTTACTGTCCGCGTAGCTCTTTTGTCGACTTTGGGCGGTTTTCAATCGTTGTTGAATTTGGATGATTTTCTCGGTAGTTTCTTGTATTATCTCTAGACCCGTAATCTGTCTATCCCCCACTTCACTCCAACAAATCAGAGAGCTGCACTTCCTATCATAAAGTGCTTCAAACGGTGCCATCTCAATACTCGAATGGTAACTGTTGTTGTAGGAAAATTCTGCTAATAGTAGGTGTCGATCCCAACTGTTTTTGAAATCGATAACACATGCTCGTAGCATGTCTTCAAGGGTCTGTATCGTCCTTTCACTTTGCCCATCAGTTTGTGGATGATAAGCAGTACTCATGTCTAGACGAGTCCCCAATGCTTGTTGCAGTATCTGCCAAAACCTTGAAACAAATCTGCCATCCATATCAGAGATAATAGAGATTGGTATTCCATGTCTGGAGACAACTTCCTTTAAATATAATCGCGCCAACTTCTCCATTTTATCATCTTCTCTCATTGGCAGAAAGTGTGCTGATTTGGTAAGACGATCGACTATTACCCAAATAGTATCATAACCACTTGCAGTTCTTGGCAATTTAGTAATGAAACCCATGGTAATATTTTCCCATTTCCATTCTGGGATTTCAGGTTGTTGAAGTAGACCTGATGGTTTCTGATGTTCAGCTTTGACCTTAGAACACGTCAAACATTCTCCTACATATCTCGCAATATCGGCTTTCATACCTGGCCACCAAAAATGTTTCTTGAGGTCCTTATACATCTTTCCCGCTCCAGGATGTATTGAGTATCTGGTTGTATGTGCTTCCCCAAGTACCATTTTTCTCACATCTCCAAACTTTGGTACCCAAATTCTTTCGGCTCTATACCGGGTTCCGTCTTCTCGAATATTAAGGTGTTTCTCTGATCCTTTGGGTATTTCATTCTTCAAATTCCCTTCTTTTACGACACCCTGCTGCGCCTCCTTTATTTGAGTAGTAAGGTTAGTACGAATAATTATATTCATAGCTTTTACCCGCATAGGTTTTTTGTCCTTTCTACTCAAAGCGTCTGCTACCACATTCGCCTTCCCCGGATGGTAACGAATATCGAAATCTTAATCATTCAATAACTCAATCCACCTACGCTGCCTCATGTTTAGTTGTTTCTGATTAAATATGTGTTGGAGACTTTTGTGATCGGTATATATAATACTTTTGACCCCATATAAGTAGTGCCTCCAAGTCTTTAATGCAAAAACAACCGCGCCTAATTCCAAATCATGCGTCGTATAATTCTGCTCGTGAATCTTCAATTGTCTAGACACATAAGCAATTACCTTCGTTCGTTGCATTAATACACAACCGAGACCTTGCTTTGAGGCGTCACAATATATCACAAAATCATCATTCCCTTCAGGCAATGACAATATAGGTGTCGTAGTTAACTTTTTCTTCAACAATTGAAACGCTTTTTCATGTTCATCCTTCCATTCAAATTTCTTCCCTTTATGCGTTAATGCAGTCAAGGGTTTTGATATTTTGGAAAAATCTTGGATGAATCTTCTGTAGTAACCAGCTAATCCTAAAAATTGACGTATGTGTTTCAGAGTTTTCGGGATTTCCCATTTTTCAACGGTTTCAATCTTTGTCGGATCCACCTGAATACCTTCTTTGTTCACTATGTGACCGAGGAATTGAACTTCTTCCAACCAAAATGCACACTTTGAAAACTTAGCGTACAGTTTTTCTTTCCCCAACAACTCTAGCACTTTTCTCAAATGTTCTTCGTGCTCTTGATCATTCTTTGAGTAGATAAGTATGTCATCGATGAAAATAATGACAAACTTGTCAATATATGGTCCACACACTCGGTTCATAAGGTCCATGAACACAGCTGGTGCATTAGTCAAACCAAATGGCATAACCATAAACTCGTAATGACCGTAACACGTCCTAAAAGCTATTTTCGGAATATCATCCTCCTTCACCCGCATTTGATGATATCCGAAACGTAAATCAATCTTCGAATAAACTGACGAACCTTGTAGTTGATCAAATAAGTCGTCGATTCTCGGTAGTGGGTAACGGTTCTTGATGGTAAGTTTGTTCAACTCTCGGTAGTCGATACACAACCTGAATGTACCATCTTTCTTCTTGACAAATAAAACAGGAGCTCCCCATGGTGATGTGCTTGGTCGAATGAAACCACGCTCTAAGAGTTCTTGTAATTAGCTTTAGAGTTCCTTCATTTCACTGGGTGCGAGTCTGTATGGAGCACGAGCTATTGGTGCAGCTCCTGGTACGAGATCTATTTGAAATTCAACAGATCGGTGTGGAGGTAGTCCCGGTAATTCTTTCAGAAATACATCGGGAAATTCTTTTGCGATGGGAACATCATTGATGTTCTTTTCTTAGGGTTTTACTTCTTCGATGTGTGCTAGAACGGCATAGCAACCTTTTCTTATTAGTTTTTGCGACTTCAAATTACTAATAAGATTTAGCTTCGCGTTGCTCTTTCCTCCGTACACCATTAAGGGTATTCCTTTTTCTCTTACAATGCGAATCGCATTTTTGTAACATACGATTTTCGCTCTCTCCTTTTTCAACCAGTACATGCCGATTATCACATCAAAACTCCCTAACTCTACTGGTATCAAATCAATCTTAAATGTTTCGCTAACCAATTTAATTTCTCGATTCTGACATATCTTATCTGCTGTAATTAATTTACCGTTTGCTAATTCGAGTAAAAATTTATTATCCAAAGGCGTCAATGGACAACTTATTTTAGCACAGAAATCCTTACTCATATAACTTCTATCCGCACCCGAATCAAATAAAACATAAGCAGATGTATTGTCAATAAGAAATGTACCCGTAACAAGCTCCGGGTCTTCCTGCACTTCAACCGCATTAATGTTGAAGACTCTTCCTCGGCCTTGCCCATTATTATCCCCCTGATTTGGACACGCATTTTTTAATGGCCCTTCTTCCTGCATCCGAAACAGGTAATGTCGGCATAACTTGTTCTGGCATTATTTGTTCCCTTAGCCATTGATCCGTAGATTTCGCACTTTGTCACACCATGGCCCTTTCTTTTACACTTAGTACACACTGCCGTACAGAGCCTAGTCGGATGGTATCCTTCACACCTCTGAAATGGTTTCTGCCTCTTGTTGTTATTGTTGGTATTGTTGTTGTTGCGGTTGTTATTGTTGTTGAAACGGTTGTTGTAGTTGTTGCTGGGGTGGTTGTTGTTGTTGCGAAAATTGGTGCGATTGTAGTTGTGATTGTTGTATTGATTGTTAAAATTGTGACCCTTGTCACTAGTTTCTTCCCACTTTCTCTTGATTTGTTTCGTGTTGGCTTCTTCGGCTCCTGCTCTTTAACTCTTTCCTCAATCTGATTTATGTGTTTATGAGCCATTCGACTCGCCTTTTGTATGGAGGTGGGCTCGTGTGAACTTATATCTTCTTGGATTCTTTATGGTAACCCTTTTACAAATGCGTCGATTTTCTCCTCTTCATCTTCGAACGCTCTTGGGCACAATAAACACAACTCCGTGAATCGTCGTTCGTATGTGGTAATGTCGAAACCTTGTGTTCGTAATCCTTTAAGCTCTACTTTGAGCTTATTGACCTCGTTTCTGGGATGATACTGCTCAGTCATCAGATGTTTGAATGCTGACTACGGTAGTGCGTATGCAGCATCTTGTCCCACTTGCTCTAGGTAGGTATTCCACCATGTTAACGTGGTACCTGTGAAGGTATGCGTAGCGTACTTTACTTTGTCTTCTTCAGTATACTTACTTATGGCAAACACCGATTCAACCTTTTCGGTACACCATTTCAATCCGATTGGACCCTCGGTTCCATCGAATTTCAAAGGTTTACAGGCAATGAATTCTTTGTAGGAGCATCCTACACGATTTCTTATGGTGTTATTTGTATTGCTAGATTCAGAGTTATTGTTATTGTTTTGCATTGTAGCCTGTACCGCGGCTATGTTTGCTGCAAGGAAAACACGGAAGTCTTCCTCGCTCATGTTCAAATTCTAACGAGTCGTCGGTGCCATTTCCTTCAAAAATAGCTCAAAAGAATTAAGTTAATCATATAGAATATTAAGAGTACTCAATAGTATTTCGTAGCATAATATGAACTCATTTATAAAAGCTTTTTCTTCATATTAGCGTTTTATAGTTTTAATTCGGGTAGTACCTACCCGTTAAGTTCATACTTAGTAGCTAATATACAATTCAACTACTACAATTCTATATGAAAAACTGATTATAATAATATTTCGCGTTCAAAGTTTTATACAATATTTACAAACTTACAATACCGCTATTATATATATAGTATGAAATATAGCACACAATAACTTTGATACAAAACAGTTGTGACAACAATCCTAGTTAATACGCAAGTCGTTCTGCAAAGGCAATAAAAACATGTAATTCATAAGTCCAGAAACAAGTCATGCATTCTGGTTTTACTAAGACTACTTCCCATCCTTGGTCTTGTGGAACATAACCGTTATGGCCGTTGACAAGACAGCATGTTGTAACGTCGTCAAAGGGACGAGGGTTTCGTAATGTCCAACAGCACCGTAATAATCTAAAAACCTTTTTTCTCACCCCAACTACTGAATTCGTCACTTGTGAGAAGGTTTTATTTAAAAGTTGTAATTCGATGTTCTTTTTCTCACTTTGGTGAGAAGCGAACATCACTAACCTGTAAGCATAACATGCTTCTTTATGTTGCATGTTAGAAGCTCTTTCTAACTCACGAAGTCCTATGTTGGGATATGTTGAGTCAAAATAGGTTCTTAACCCGTAGCGTAAAACTGCATTTGGGTTCCCCGCATTTAACGCTTTAAAGAAAACACGGCGTAACTTACGGTGTCCCCAATGTGATATACCCCATCTTTCAAATGAAAGCCTTTTATAAACTAAGGCATGTCTGGAACGTTCATCAAATGTTCTACACACTAATTTTGCCGTAAATAATTGTGCCGATGAATTCTGACCGACTTTAGACAAGATTTCATCAATCATGTCCCCGGGTAGGTCTTCTAAAATTTTTGGTTGTCTATCCTTAACATCCATTTTTGTTTTAATACTGTAAAAATAGACGAGGGTTAGATTTGTAAAAGATAATTGTCAAATAATACAAGCAATTTTCACATACAACAAGAAAAGTACAAGCACACTTATTTTACATATTTTACACCTCATGATTACAACTCTTTATTCCGACTCACCAGTTCTTCCTCTTCGGACCTGTTTCGTTTTGCTAATTTTCTAGGGATATATGATGTTCCTCTAATACGAGCCGTTGTTTACACAAATGGTTTAGAAAAACCTGGTGGCTTAGAGGTTCTCGGGTTATTGTTACAACTTAAGAAATACGGGTGTTGACGATACATATAAAGTTCATCGGGGTTGGAATCAGGTTTCTCTATTTTGATGCCCTTTCCCTTATTATTTTCTTTTGCCTTTTCAAATTGGGTTGAGGTAATTTCTATAACATCATCGGAATCCTCATCGGGATCCGATTCATCAGAAAATTGGTAATCTTCCCAATATTTTTCTTCCTCGGCGGAAACACCATTGACCATTTTTAACTTTGGTCCATTGTTTGAGGATTTTCTTTTATTTATCTGTTTTTCTATGGTTCCTAATATTTCCTCCTCCAGAACCTCTTCTTCCGGTTCCTCCTCTTCCAGTTCCTCTTCGGGAATTTGTGAATCTTCCCAAACTATATTCGACTCTTCATTATTATTAGGTGAGTCGATGAGATTTGTACTAGAGGTAGACATCTAACACACAATATCAAATACGTTAAGAGATTAATATATCACATAATATTTACATGTTAATAATATATAGTTTCCAAAAAAAATGTTAAGCAATCGTTTTTCAAGTAAACACGGTCGAAGTCCAGACTCACTAATGCATCCTAACGAACTCGATAAGACACACTAATGCAAATTTTTGGTTCTCTAAGACCAACGCTCAAATACCAACTGAAATGTCCCGTTCATATTGATTATAAACGTTCCATATTAATTGATTTTGTCGCGAGGTTTTGACCTCTATATGAGACGTTTTTCAAAGACTGCATTCATTTTTAAAACAACCATAACCTTTATTTTATCGATAAAGGTTTAAAAAGCATTACGTAGATTATCAAATAATGATAATCTAAAATATACCGTTTACACACGACCATTACATAATGGTTTACAATAAGAATATATTACATCAAAAATAAGTTTCTTGAATGCAGTTTTTACACAATATCATACAAGTATGGACTCCAAATCTTGTTCTTATTTTAGTATGCAACAGCGGAAGCTCTTAATAATCACCTGAGAATAAACATGCTTAAAACGTCAACAAAAATGTTGGTGAGTTATAGGTTTAACCTATATATTATCAAATCATAATAATAGACCACAAGATTTCATTTTTATAACACATCTCATATCAGGCATTTCGCAAACTACATAGAGAGAAAAATCATTCATATGTTGAACACCTGGTAACCGACGTTAACTTAATGCATAGAATATCCCCAAAACAGAACCTCTCGTCTGTATAATAATCTCGAAGTACTAAACCATCCATAACCTGAATGGGGGTTGTTAAACCCAATAGATCTATCTTTAGGATTCGCGTCAATTAGGGGCCATTTCCCTAATTCTTAGGTTACCAGACTTGAAGGGCGATATTCGGTTTAATAATCCAACCATAGAATGTAGTTTTGCGTACTTGTGTCTATTTTGTAAAACATTTATAAACTTGCATGTATTCTCATCCAAAAAAATTATTAGCTTGTAAAAGTGGGACTACAACTCACTTTCACAGATTTTTACTTTGCCAGAAGTAAGACTTGGCCACTGGTCGATTCACGAACCTATAAAAAATGTGTACATATATATCAAAGTATGATCGAAATATATTCACAAAATTTTTTATTACGTTTTTATGATTTAAGTTTGTTAAGTTAGCAGTCCTCGTTAGTAACCTACAACTAGTTGTCCACAGTTAGATGTACAGAAATAAATCAATATATATTATCTTGAATCAATCCACGACCCAGTGTATACACGTCTCAGGCTAGATCACAACTTAAAGTATATATATTTTTGGAATCAACCTCAACCCTGTATAGCTAACTCAAACATTACTGCATATAGAGTGTCTATGGTTGTTCCAAATAATATATATAGATGGATCGATATGATATGTCAAAACATTGTATACGTGTCTATGGTATCCCAAGATTACATAATATGTATAATACAATATAAATTAGTTAGAATATGTTTAGTCTAGATTTGTTACAAAATTTTCATAGCTAAAACTAGCAAGTTTATCCAATTTTGTTTTACCCGTCATTTCTTCGTTTCAAATCCGTTTTAAGTGATTCAAGTTGCTATGGTTTCACAATGAACTAAAATTCATGAAACTAAACATAAAAAGTATAAGTTTATAGTCAGAAATACAGGTTACAAGTCATTTTTTAAACAGGTAGTCATTTTCATCGAAAAAACGACATCTTGATGACCATTTTGAAAACATACTTCCACTTTGTGTTTAACCATGATTTTTGGATATAGTATCATGTTCATATGTAATATCATTTTTCCATAAAACAAACTTCCAATTCAAAGATTCAGATACTTTTTATTTTTTTTAACCCAAACCAGCCCCCGATTTCACTACGACGGCGTATGTCCGATTTTACGGTGTTCTTCGTGTTTCCAGGTTTTAAATCATTAAGTTAGCATATCATATAGATATAGAACATGTGTTTAGTTAATTTTAAAAGTCAAGTTAGAAGGATTAACTTTATTTGCGAACAAGTTTAGAATTAACTAAACTATGTTCTAGTGATTACAAGTTTAAATCTTCGAATAAGATAGCTTTATATGTATGAATTGAATGATGTTATGAACATTATTACTACCTTAAGTTTAGTATGTAAACCTACTGGAAGTGAAAAGAAATGATCTAGCTTCAAAAGATTCTTGGATGGCTTGAAAGTTCTTGAAGTAGAATCATGACACGAAAACAAGTTCAAGTAAGATTGTTATAGTTATAGAAATTGAATCAAAGTTTGAATATGAGAATTACCTTGAATTAGAGAGATAACCTACTGTAAGTAACAAAGGTTTCTTGATCTTGGATGATTACTTGGAATGGATTAGAAAGCTTGAAAGTAATCTTGCAAACTTGAAAGTGTTCTTGGTTTTATGAAACTAGAACTTATAGAATATATGAAGAACACTTAGAACTTGAATATAGAACTTGAGAGAGATCAATTAGATGAAGAAAATTGAAGAATGAAAGTGTTTGTAGGTGTTTTTGATCGTTGGTATATGGATTAGATATAAAGGATGTGTAAGTTTGTTTTCATGTAAATAATTCATGAATGATTTATAATATTTTTTGTAATTTTGTGAGATATTTCATGCAAGTTGCCAAATGATGGTTCCCACATGTTTAATGACTCACATGGGCTGCTAAGGAACTGATCATTGAAGTGTATATACCAATAGTATATACATCTAGAAGCTGTGTATTGTACGAGTACGAATACGGGTGCATACGAGTAGAATTGTTGATGAAAATGAATGAGGATGTAATTGTAAGCATTTTTGTTAAGTAGAAGTACTTTGATATGTGTCTTGAAGTCTTTCAAAAGTGTACTAATACATCTAAATACACTACATGTATATACATTTTAACTGAGTCGTTAAGTCATCGTTAGTCGTTACATGTAAGTGTTGTTTTGACACCTTTAAGTTAACGATCTTGTTAAATGTAATTAATTCATTGTTATTATACTTAAATGAGATGTTAAATTGTTATGTTAACATGATAACATGGTGTATGAATATATCTTAACATCATATATATATATATATATATATATATATATATATATATATATATATATATATATAGATATATATATATATGTTAAAATACTATTACAACGATAATCGTTACGTATATATATTGTTTCGAAATTCTTAAGTTAGTAGTCTTGTTTTACATATGTAGTTCATTGTTAATATACTTAATGATATATATAATTATCATTTTATCATGTTAAATATAGTGTAACAATATCTTAATATTATACATATGTATTTAGTAAGACGTTGTTATAACGATAATCGTTATATATATATCGTTTCGAGTTTCTTAACTTAGTAGTCTCATTTTTATGTATATAACTCATTGTTAATATACCTAGTAATATACTTACTTATCATAATATCATGTTAACTATATATATATATATATCCATATATATATATATATATCATCATATAGTTTTTACAAGTTTTAACGTTCGTGAATCGCCGGTCAACTTGGGTGGTCAATTGTCTACATGACACTCATTTCAAATAATCAAGTCTTAACAAGTTTGATTGCTTAATATGTTGGAAACATTTAATCATGTAAATATCAATTTCATTTAATATATATAAACATGGAAAAGTTCGGGTCACTACAGATATTGAGTTGTGATGTGGATAACCCCGATGATGCGGATTTGTATAATCCCGGGATAGTGGGTTTTGAATTGGGAAGTGAATCACATGTGGATGTGGATTCACGATGACGCGTGTAGTTCGATCATCTTATTGAGGTAGTGATCTCGTGTGGTTGCAGATTTACTAAGGCTCGTGTAGTTCGGCCAACCTCGATGTTGTTATGATATTGAAGATAGTAGTCTCGTGTGGATGCGGATTTACTAAGGCTCCTGTAGTTTAGCCAATCTTCATTTTGGTATTGGGTTAAGGCGTTAACCTTGGGCGGTTTACGCTTTGTTATATATATGGTCGTATTATTATGATGTAGCTAACCCTCCGGGTGTAGCTTGTTGGAGTTGTTCATAGCGTCGTTGGTGAACTTACTTGTTGCTTATTAGCTTGTTATATAGTGGTTGAACGGTATGCTTAGATTGCTAGTCTTATTCTTGGATGCTCCGGTATGTTCTATTATTTGTTTGTATGGCGTATCCATTTTATACATATATATATATGTATGTAGTATATTCTCACTCACTAAGCGTTAGCTTACCCTCTCTTTGTTTACATTATTATAGATTTGCATGGATGTGGTGGCTCGGGTAAGCGTGGGAACTAGTGGACTCGCGTAGTTGCTTAGAAGATGTGCTTTTGGATTTGATTAGGATTGGGTAGTGTATCCCAAATCACCATGCTCGGCCTTTATTTTTTGTTAAAACTCACGTGGTCGGTGTCGTAAAACTCGTTTTATTATTGGAACGTGTTAGTTTTATCTAATATTATATGTTGTGAAAAGCGTTTCGTCTAAAAGTGTCTGGAAGTGGGAGATCTTTAAACGAAAAATGGAAATTTCGGACAGATGCTGACCAGGCTTATGCGCGCCGCGCAGAAGCAGTGGAGCACGACGCGCACCCTTCTGTCTTGTATATAAAAAAAATTTCTTGCGTATTCGGTTGGATAACGGGTTGGGTCATTACAAGTGGTATCAGAGCATGGTCTAAGGGATTTAGGTGACTTGAGATAGGTGCCTAGACTTAGACTTTTGTGAGTGCTTATTTGTTGTGGGACTTGTAGGAGTACGGGTCGGAACGGGTTGTAGTTAGTGCTTTGGTTGTAGGTGGACTAACGTTTATATTAATATGCGGATATTATTAATATTATTGCGTTGTGTTTTGTAATTGTTGCGTTGCGAATATCATCAAGCATGATAGTCGTTGTACTAACAAGTTGATACAGCATGTGTGCGTAATAAGGACTTGCAAACCTTATTACGGTTGCAAATCGTGTCTAACAAGTGATGTACGACGAGTGTTGAGCAAGATGGGGCGGTGTTGTGCGTGTGGTTTTATATGTTCGTGGACTAATCGTTTTGCATTCTTTAGAATGATGACGCGAAACGAGATCGAGATGAATGACGAGGAGTTTAACGCTAGAGTTGCGGCCGCCGTTGCGGAGCAAATGGGTGCGTTTCGAGAAGAAATGGATAGGAAGTATTCTGATTTTCGGATTAGGAGTGAAATGGAGCGTTGTCTTAAGACCTTCATGAGGACTAAACGCCCGATGTATGACTGGAAACCGGATGCTTTGGTAAGCACAACATGGATCTCGGATGTCGAAGGGTGTTTTCGCACTATTGAATGCCCTCCCGAGAAGAGGACACGACTCGCTACTAGCTTGTTGTGGGGTAGGGCGAAAGATTGGTTGGGCGGTAAAATCAATATTGTTGGCGGTGAAGCGTTTATGGGGTTACCGTGGGACGATTTTAAGAAGGAATTCTTCGAGGAGTTCCGGACGCAAGCCGATTTGGCAGAATTGCGTGATGAGTTCGAAATTTGAAACAAGGATCTATGAACTTGAATACTCTCAAGACGACCTTTATGGCAAAGGCTCGTTTTTGTCCAGAGTATATTGGGAATGATCGTATGTTGATGGAAGATTTCTATCGAACTCTAAATGATGACCTGCAAAATAAAATTAGCCGGGGTCACGCGAAGTCGTTTGCGGAGTTATTCGCGGTGGCTAGGGATTTCGAATCGTATTCGCGATCAAAGATTGGTGAACCTTCAAGTGAGAAAAGGGTTGTTTCGTATGGTGCTCCAAGTAAGAGAACTAAAGGCGCAAGTGTGAGCACGGGTGGTATACAGACGAGTATATCAGATTCTAGTGCGTCTAGGTCTTACAATTGTGGCGTGAGGGGTCACAAGTCTTGGGAATGTTCGGTGCCAAAGGGTGATGGCACGGTGTGCTTCAATTGCCAAGAAGAAGGACATCGTAAGTCGGAGTGTCCCGAGTTAGCGGGGACGGGTGTGGCTAGAAGACGTTAAGGTACTTTTTGTTTTAATAAATATGTCCTTTGATTATTTATTTATGTGCCGATGCGTTCGGGTTTGCTAATTGCATTGTGTTATGCATATTATTGTTATGGGTGACATTCCTAATGGAATTACCCTATGGTGGTGTATGGATTGACGGAGGAAGGGCGTAAGACTTGGTGCGACAAAGCATTCCTTAGTGTTGGGAAATGTTTCTACCAAGCCATGGGTATGAGCTTTGGTGTTCGGTCGTTAAGCGCTTGTTTGCTTTTGTGTTAAAGTTGATGAACCATGAGGTTCGATGGGTGGATAAAACCCTAAAGATCGAGTGTTTGATCTCAATGTGTGTGATGATCCGTCCAAATCCATTTGGACGAATACATAATTCATCGATTTCACAGTGAGGTACTGACCTCTACATGATACGTTTTGTAAACACTGCATTCTTTTGAAAAGGCACACCATAAATGAATATCAAATTCCAAGGTTTTTGACGTCTGATGATTTCTACATATAGACAATCACCGTAAATAATAGTTTACAATACTACATCCATTGACAATGCAGTCAAAATAAGATACATGGTGATGAATTTGTGAATGCAATGTTTTCTCGAATAAAGCATGTATGACTCCATGCACATAGCTTGTATAACATATAAGCAAACAGCGGAAGACTTCTAGGAACCTGAGAATAAACATGCTTAAAAGTGTCAACACAAAGGTTGGTGAGTTCATAGTTTTAATGTTGCGCATAATATGTATGTAAAAGTGGATCAAAAGATTTCAGTTGTTTCATCCAGAAACATTTATCAAAATATTCTACAAAATTGAGCACCCTGGTAACTAAACTTTAACGTATATATATAATAAGTACCCCTTTTTAACATACATGCAATCAACATGTACAATACAGGCAATCCAACGTGTACTAAACTCAAATAGCATACGTCTGTTTTATAGTTCAGGCTAGGGTTTCTATACCTGGAACAGACGGGGATGTCAAGCCCTATGGATCCATATACAACTACTCGCGCCCACCAGTTCTTATAACTGGCAGTTACTAGTTACCAAAGCTAAGGGATTTTCGGTTCAAACTCAGTGTAGAATTTAGTATGTACTTGTATCCATTGCGTTTAAAATAAAGTGCATGTATTCTCAACCCAAAAATATAGATTACAAAAGCAATTAAAAAGGGATCTATAAACTCACCTTAGCAGCACATAAGGTCATTTACCGAAATGTGACCGAAACTCGGAATGCAAAATAACCGTAGATCTCAACCTATAGAACATATGTTGGTCAATACATGTCTAACAAGCTAGGTCAGGTCATAGTGTATCACAATCCTAATGCTCGAGACCGACATGCAAAAGTTAACAAAAGTCATCTCAAAAAGTCAATTTTGACGATTGTTTAACAAAACGAGACGTGTTTTATATAAGAATTCATTTACTCGACTAGTAGTATCCAAAAATTCAATTTATAAATCTTATAAACAAGTTGGTTAAATATTAATTTCAGATTCAAAAGCAATTTCAATTAACGTTAATCATATTTCAGTTGACCATAACTTTTAATTCGTTCATCGAAATCACGCGATTCCTAAATGAAAAGTTATTAATTTTTCGCCAGCTTTCCAATAACATGCATATCATATACCTTATATCAGTAGTGTATGTATTAAATTCATGATTCATCATAAAACTATCTAACGACGAAAATTAGCATACAAGCAAGCATAAACATATTTACTCGAGCACTAGACATGGATACACTATTAATATATAAAAGGTAAGATATGAATGCTCACGTATCAATATTGTGATTCAATATTGCAGGAAAGTACGTAGACGCAACGGAAATGATAAATGCTAAGTTGGCCTCACGAACAATACCCACGAACATTACCCACAACCTCCATAGCTATAACCCATAAATTCCTTAGCTTTAACCCGTTTGAAAACTTGTTTTGAAATCATTGAACATAATCCCGTCGTAGTATTTTATGTTTAATACCAATAATATTACTAATACTAATAATAATAATAATAGTATGTATATATATATATATATATATATATATATATATATTTACGGAGTACTAGATAGATAGATATAGATATATGTATGTATGTTTTATTTTCTTCTCGTTTCATTGATTCTAAAATTTGAGGTATATATAGAATAAATATAATAATATTGAAATAGAATATAATAATATAATATAATATTATAATAAAGTAATAATATAATAATAATATAATAATAATATAATAATAATATAATAATATAATAATATGAAAATAAAAATGTTTGAATTAGAATTCAATAATATCTGCCGATAGTTTTCTCGGACCGGTATTTCCTACTCTGTTGCTAATAATTAACGGATAAAAGTATGAGTAAAAATTCCACTTTTTATATTTGAATATATGTATATCTGTTTTGCTCTTAAGCTTTATAAAATTGGTTGTAAAAAGGTTCGTTTATAAAGTTTGTACGCGTAATATCTGTTTTCCTAGTTTTTGACTGGACAAAGATATATAATATAATATTAATTTAAATATAATAATATAATAATATTGAAATAAAATATAATAATATAATAATAATTTTGAATCTAATATGAATCGTAAATTTTTAAAAAGTCGTATTTCTTAAATACTTTAGGGGTATATTATGTAACTTATAATTAATAATTTCAATTATGTCGCTTTTATGTGAATAGTAAATGAATTAATTTCGTTTCATTTACTATTCAATAAATAGTAAATGAATTAATTTAAATTCAACAATTCAACAATTTAAGCTACACGTTGTTGTACGTTGTGCTTTACAAATTGTACATTTTTAATTTAACTTCGTTTCTTAGAAAAAAAATACAAAAATTATATCATAAAAATAAAACGACTTAATACGTAAAAATTTTAATTTGAAATAGCATCGTTTAATAGTAAATTTTTATCATTTCATATATAAATATTATAAAATTTAGTTTTCTAGAACTAATTATATTCAAAATCATTTTATTAAGAGGTTATAGTAATAGAGATTATTATATCATAAAACGTCTTCGTTTAAGAATGTAAAATCATATATAAATCATGATGGGTTCGAGTTTTAAATTACAGTATGTTCGTGAATCGCAGGGTAAAGTCTAAAGGTTAATTAAATGTATGAAAACATTTTAATGCAACATATCAATTTGCTTATCTTTCCGGAGTTATCAGAGTTTAAATTTGACCAAAATTTTCGGGTCATGACAGTACCTACCCGTTAAAAGAAATTTCGTCTCGAAATTTGATTGAGATCGTCATGGCTGACAATAAGTATGTTTTCATGACTCATACCAGTTGGAAATTAGAGTTTTATCATCAGTGAGTAATAATGATAAAACAATTTGTTTATGTGAAGAGTACGAGTGAAGCTATCACAAAAGAGTGAAATGAGTAAATGCAGGTTCGTCTTAACCGGTGACGTAGTCACGGATGATTTCCGATATTCAAGGGTTTAGAGGAAATATTTGTAATAAGATTTGATTCTTCGGTAATTAAGGAAATTAGGATTCTCTTTGGTTAAATGCAATAATATGTTTCGATTTCTCTGTCGAATATTTTACTATAAATCCACCAACTTCGTTTCCTTATTTCCACACTCTCATCTTCTACACTTTCTTTCCCATTTTATACTTTAAAGCATTCGTCATTATGCTTCATCCAGTTCTGATTCTTGATATACTCCTAAATTTCATATCTGTCATTCTTCTTTTTCATCTACCACCAGAGGAATCTGTTTACTTCTACTATGCTCTTGGGTTTATAGTATTTTTAGTTCTCCCCTGTCTTTATATTGCTATACGCATCGATATACACGGTTTGTAATTTCTTTTCGCTCATATTCTATTTATATTCCTAAGCTACATGTTTTTGTTTTTCCTTCCTGACTTCAAGTCAAGCGAATAATGGTCCAGAATTCGTAGATATGAATTTAGAAATGAACATAGTTAATGTTCTAAGTAAGAAATTGTAACGGCACGATCTTGATTTGTTAAATTTCCAGAATTCAAGGGAAAAGATAGAACTATTAAGAGAATATGTTCTTGATATGTTTAGAGATTAGATAGAATGTAAGAGTCGTGTAACATGGTACATGATGACGGTATGATCTGTGAATCATCTTGTTTCATTAGAAACTCAGCATGACTTACTGTAATATAACCACGTTGATCAAGTGTCATTATATTATACTAACTCATGCTTCAATTCCCAACACTACTTCAAAAACATTCATATTTTAAATTCGAATTTTTCAGAAATTAGAAACTAAAACAGTTTCCTTTATGATATAACACAGATAGCACGAAGAGATAAATGATTTCAGATAAGAATAGTTATGAAGATATCTCCAGAAATATTGAGGATATTTATAATGAAAGATACGATGATATCTTAGAATTTCTAATATTGAAGATGATAAAGAAGATTTGTCCTTAAAGGTTTAGAGTCAGGAGCAAGGTATTCGTTAATGACTTCAGCAGATACTGAATCATTTGGATTCTTTGAAGGCAGGTTTAGTCTTTGTGATTTGTCCACAGCCTCCTTCATGGTTTGCTCAATCCATTTTCCAGTTCCAATTTTTCTGAGCTTTGCCAACACACTATTCTTTATCATCAAACTTTTGACTGTTAAAGTCATTTATAGTTTTTGCTGCTTCATCAGCTTTTTCAACATTCAAAGTATTGATTCGTAGACTGGTTGCTTTTCAGAATTTCAGAATGGAAGATCATAATTGTAAGAGATAAATGTTATATGTAGACATATAACTGTTGATTCAAAATACTAATTGCTGATTCCCGATAATTGGTATGACAATTCTCGTTACAAGATGTGGATGAGTATATGATAGGGTTTTAATGAACAATTATAATGGTTTTTTGGAGAGACTTAAGTCAATGAGTAATGAAGTTCCTGGTAAGTTTAATGCTAATGTGGTGGGATATAAAAGGTTCCCCGGTAACGACGACGAAAGAGAAAACGTGTATATTAAAGTTATAATGAGGCTTATTCGAATGAAAAATCGAATTGATTTACTGGAGGGTGACAAAACTTGCTACTTTGAAAAGGAATTGCAAAGTTATTTTCGGTGTTAATAATGTCAAAGGATCTAGCATAGTTTTGAATTCAAAGTATGGTTTTGTAAGATGTGAAAATCTAATAGTGATATCTTCTGTGAAATCTTGACTCGGATTCTGATCTGTCAAAAATCAGAATGTGTAATCGAATTTGTATGAAAATGGTTGTTATGATTCTTATGGAAGAATGTATATCGTCGTGAATGTAGTGAGTATAGTTAATGATTCTTGAATCAAAATTGAATAATGTACAGTATAACATATTAATTGTGAACTTATATATTTCCCGAGTATTACCTACCCGTTAAAAAAATTTCACAAGTAATGTTTTGTACAGAAGAATTTTACTACAGTCTTTATGAAAATATATATGTATATTTTCTTCGGATGTAATACGGATTTAATGAGTTAATATACTATTAAACTCATTTGTTTTTCGGCTGGAATTAGAAATGAATAATCTCTGAAACATTTAGAGATTACATAATCCTTGCGGATTATTTTACTAATGTAATCAATACTTCATTATTTGTTGATGAATAATGTTGGTGTTCGTGGGATACTTGTAAATTTCGCAAAGTACGAATGATGTTTTCTGTAAAGTTTCGAGTACATTGAAAATGAAAATGTAAAATCTAATCTGTAGTTGAATAATACACTTGGTTTATTATGAAATGGAATTCATTGATTTGAAACGGAGATTGTAGTTAACGAAGGATGTACATCATAGCATATTAATATGAATTAACCGAGTAGTATTTACCCTTTTTCAATTCATACTTAATAGCTTAGTACGAAAAGATATATTATAGTTTCCAAAGTTCATATATATAAATAATAATAATTAAAGTGGATTATTACATGATTTTAAAATATTTATGAGGAGTCAGAGAAAACGTGTGAACCAAACAGTACACTCAATTTAATTCGCGGGTGAATTTTGTATTCAGACAAGCTAGTGGGATCACAATTCCAATCAAAAATAGTAATCAAAGAATTATTTGCACAGTAATTTAAATAGATATCGGCCGAGGTTTTGTACACTTATACCGACAGTTTTAACGGACTATAATATCGTGTCCCGTTGTTCGCTCAGTGGCGAATAAAAAGTCTTTAGAAAAATCCCATATTTTTAAATTAACTATATTTATTTATTTTGGGTATTATGGTATAAAATTCAATCATTAATTATTAAACAAAAATTTACTCACTGTCCACTCCCGATCCCAGGTAAAATATAAAAAAATTTAAAACTTAATAAATAGTTCCTAATTACATTTTTAATAAATCTAAAAATCATAGAACTCAGTTTCGGATCACCGTTTATTTTAAAATCATATAAGTTTGATTTTAACTTGCTTAATATCAATCAAATGACAATTGAGCGACTGAATAGATTCGAAATCACAATATATCTTTAATATACCTTATATATATATATATATATATATATATATATATATATATATATATATATATATATATATATATATATATATATATATATATATATATATATACGTTTTAAATAATAATTTTCAAAATATCATCTAATAACAACAATATATAATATTATAAATTATATTTCCAGTTATTATATATATATATATATATATATATATATATATATATATATATATATATATATATATATATATATATATATATATAGTTGTTCGTGAATCGTCGGGAACAGTCGAAGGTCAATTGATTTCATGAAATAGTTCAAAAATTTTAAGACTCAATATTACAGACTTTGCTTATCATGTCGAATTCATATTAAGATTAAGTTTAAATATGGTCGGAAATTTCCGGGTCATGACAGTAAAGTTAACTTCAAAGATCATATTTTTCATCAATACAATTAAAGTTAATAGCACGGATTGTTTTTCATAATATCTGTACATCAATTAATCAATTAATATTATTCTTGTGGGGAAAAAAAAATATAGTCTACAGGACTGTTTCCAATTTACTACCTAATTGAAAAATTCATTAAGACGATAAGCATTATTGTCTAATTATCTTTTCCTTTTCTTAATAAATGGTATGGTATATATATATATATATATATATATATATATATATATATATATATATATATATATATATATATATATATATATATATATATATATATATATATAGTAGAGAGATCAAATGAGAACCTTTTTTTGTGTGGATAACCCTGAGAACTCAAGCGGGCGAGAAAAAAAAAGGGCGGGCAAGCACAATTTGACATAGTCGAACAATTTTTGGGCACCTCTCCTATATCAAATCCCTAATTTTCTTAATTAGGGCTTTTGTTTCCTGTTCTGTATACGCGGCCCCTCACCACACCTACCAAATTGATTGTGATGACCCGGAAATTTCGACTAAATTTAAACTTAATCTTAAATGATTAATGATTTTGACACGATAAGTAAAGTCTGTAAAACTGAATCTCAAAAATTTTAAACTATTCAAATACCCTTCAGTTGTTCTCAACGATTCGCGAACCGTTATATGTAAATAGATACATATATATACTATAACTTGAACACGTAACAAAGTTTTAATTGCATGTTACCGTACATTAAACTTATTGGTTTATATATCTATTTGAATATATATGATTTCAAGTTATTTAGTAAACGATAGTAACATTCGATTATTGATTCGATTGATATTTAGATAAGTTAACTAAAACGTTTAAGATGAACAAGTAAAACACTAATTTGCTACAGTATTTTCAAATTGCTACAGTACCCAAAATGCTACAGTGTTTTCGAAAATCACTATTTGCTACAGTAAAATTTACTTTGCTACAGTGAATTGCTACAGTAAAAATTGACTTTGCTACAGTAACTTTGCTACATTAAAACACTATTTTAAAAATGTATTTTAACAAATAGTGAGACGATGATTTATAGAAGTAAATGACCAAAACACTTTAAAGTTTAAGATATACTTTGAGTGGTATAGTTTATGGATAACTTAAGGCTATATTTTGACAAAGGTACGTGACACGAAACGTAAAATGCAAGTTTTCTAAAGGTACGAAAGGACATTCGAAAAACCGGAACCGGGACATAAGTCAAGTGATGACGTACGACTTATCGGAACAAAAATTACAAATCAACTATGCACGGGAATAAAATATAATATATAATTAATTAATTTAAATTATATATTATATATATATATATATTATTTAATTATGTCGACAAGCATTAGGACAAAATTATATGAGCTGGAAAAATGGGCCATGCGATCGCATGGCCAATGGCCTTCAGAACCATGCGATCGCATGGGGTCTGGGGACAGGCCACACCTATAAAAACTCGATCATTCTGCTTCTATTTTAACATATATTACTCCGTATTTATTTTATTTATTTATTTATTATTATTATTATTATTATTATTATTATTAATAAGATTATTATTAATCTTATTATTTTTATTATTAATGTTATTATTTTTGCGATACAAAAATAATAATGTACATAAAATATTAAGACGGAGTGCTGTCCAAGTAATTTTCAAAACGAGTTTTCGAGCGAGCTAGAGCTAAGGAAAATATGGGTTATTACCAAGGAGGTTATGGGTAATGTTCGGGGGTATTTTTGTGAATCAATCCTCGTGTTTATCATCTCCGATGCGTCTACGTGCTTTCCTGCAATATTGTATATCAATATAAAACAGTGAGTTTCATTGATCCCTTTTTATACATATTTTTGGGCTGAGAATACATGCGCTGTTTTATAAAATGAATACAAAAACTAAAACTGATTTGAGTGAGTTTCATATGATCCCTTTTACTCTCTACATTTTTGGGCTAAGAATACATGCAAATGCTTTATTAACCGATATACAATATTTATATGTGTGAGTTTCATATGATCCCTTTTACTCTCTACATTTTTGGGCTGAGAATACATGCAAATGCTTTATTAACTGATTTACAATATTTATATGTGTGAGTTTCATTTGATCCCTTTTTACATATATTTTTGGGCTGAGAATACATGCGCAGTTTTATAAACTGTTTTACTAAATGGATACAAATACTAAAACTGATTTTGTGTGAGTTTCATAAGATCCCTTTTACTCTCTACATTTTTGGGCTGAGAATACATGCAAATGCTTTATTAACCGATATACAATATTTATATGCGTGAGTTTCATTTGCTCCCTTTTTAAATGCTTTTGCAAAATATATTTTTGGGACTGAGAATACATGCACTTTATTTTAAACGCAATGGATACAAGTACATACTAAATTCTACACCGAGTTTGAACCGAAAATCCCTTAGCTTTGGTAACTAGTAACTGCCGGTTATAAGAACTGGTGGGCGCGAGTAGTTGTATATGGATCCATAGGGCTTGATATCCCCGTTCGAGCTAGAGCGCTAGCCTTTTAACGGACGTATGCTATTTGAGAAGCGTACACGTTGGTTTGCGTGTATTATTAAGATGATTATACAAAGGGTACAAATTATATAAACGTTAAAGTTTAGTTACCAGGGTGCTCAATTTTGTAGAACCGATTGATAAACGTTTCGGATGAAACAACTGAAATCTTGTGATCCACCTTTTATGTAAAACCTATTGATAAACGTTTTGAATAAAACAACTGAACTTTTGTAATCCACATTGATATACGGATTATGTGTAATATTAAAACTATGAACTCACCAACCTTTGTGTTGACACTTGAAGCATGTTTATTCTCAGGTTTCTAGAAGTCTTCCGCTGTTTGCTTATACGTGATACAAGATATGTGCTTGGAGTCATACATGCTATATACCAGAAACTTGCATTCACCAAACCATTACCATGTATCTTATTTTGACTGTATTGTCAACAGATGTATTATTGTAAACCATTTAAATGGTGATTGTCTATACGTAGGAATCATCAGATGTTAAAAACCTGGAATTTATATATTCATTTATGAAATACCTTTTCAAACGAATACAATGTTACAAAATGTATCACATAGAGGTCAAATACCTCACAATGAAATCAATGAATGACGTGTTCGTCCATATGGATTTGGAGCGATCGTCACATTGATGCAAAAATAAACTTCCTTATTTCAATCTAGTGGTTCATTTCAAGCAACTATTTAACCATGGAAATTTGCACAGAAGATTAAATAACTTTTTGGATATTATTGTTTTTATCCACTATTTAACCATGAGAACTCGATTATTGTTACTAAAAATTTATTCACTTTGAGCATCTCTCCAAATTGCAAATACCCAGCTACTATTCATGGATGATTGCAGCATCAATCATATCCCAGCTACTATTGATGGGTTTGTTGAGCACAAAAGCAGCTGGGTCTTCAACTCAATTTTTTCTTGCACCTCCAATTATGATCAGATGATGAATCGAAACAGAATGATGTTGGATGGATATAGTCAACGAACAAAGAGTTGTTCGAATAAAAAATTGATTTTGTTGTTTCCTTTGAAGATGCAAATTAATCATCAGAAACAAATTTGTTCAACTAAAAGTATAATAAACCTGATTTGAAGAGCTGGAGAGAGTTGATCGATCACTAAAGGTGAAATGGATATATATTAAATGAAGAAGGAATTGGCCGGAGTACGTGAATCTTCCAATTTTTGCTGAGTTCGAACAATTTTTATTAAGTTCAAACAAATTTTACTATGTTCGAACAATTTTTACTAAGTTCGAACAAATTTTACTATGTTCGAACAATTTTGATTTGAGGCTTGCTTCTACAATTGTCGTTCTACATTTTGAATTCGAACAAATAATGGGTAATTCGAACAATTTTTGAGATGTTCGAACAATTCTTCGTTCTACATTTCATAATTCGAACAAAAAAAATAGAAAGTCGAACCAATTTGGTGAAATTAGAACTTGTTCTACATTTATTGTTCTACCATTACAAAGTTCTACAAAAAAAGATGCAAGTATATGCATCTCTTCATCTCCAAAAAACAGAGTATGATGATAGAATTGAAGAAACACCTAAAGATAATTAAAATCTTAGCAAACTAAGATTCTTTAGAACTGTTGCAAACAGATACATCTGAATATAAAACACATGCCATTAAAATTACAAAAGCCTCATATCGACAGAAGGTACTGTGTTTCACAATTCCAGAAGGTACGTCCCGAAAACATCGACTTCTTGAAATTGAAATTGAAATTTTAAAGATGAATGATTCAATTAACTAACGTGGTCTACTAATGATGCTGCAAGTGTAATACTTCAATTAACTACGTGTGTTTCGTCAAATGGTCTCGGACCGAATGATAAGTTTTGTACAGAGAAGTATATGAACTTATTAGGAGTTTGATGGTACGTGTGTTTCACAGAATTGGCAATTTTAAAGATGAATGATTCAATTAACTAAATTGAAATTTGATTTTAACTAATTTTGTTAGAACAAAAAAAATTGTTCACCCGCCATAGTTCTCAGAGTTCTCAATTAAGTTGAGTTCTCAGGGGATCTTCTCCATATATATATATATATATATATATATATATATATATATATATATATATATATATATATATATATATATATATATATACCATTTATTAAGAAAAGGAAAAGATAATTAGACAATAATGCTTTATGAATTTTTCAATTAGATAGTAAATTTAAAATACATATATATATATATATATATATATATATATATATATATATATATATATATATATATATATATATATATATATATATATATATATATATATATATATATATATATATATATAAATAAATAATATGTTATACTCTGCCCGTCCCATCTTAAGTGTTCACTGTTGACTTATTAAAGTCTTTTTTTTAACTTTGACCGTAAATATTTTTATTTGTATTATATAATATTTGATGAAAATTATATGGAATGAAAATACATTTAAAACTCAGTTCATTCATATAATTTTCATCAAATATTATATAACACAAATAAAAATATTTTCCGTCAAAGTTGACAAAAAAACACTCTGAAAAGTCAACAGTGGAAACTTAAGATGAACGGAGGAGGGAGTATGCTTTATTATTTTGCTATATGAATCACAAATTTGGTACACTCAAATCATGAGGAAATTGAGGGCGTAAATAATTAGTTTGGATTTGTCGTGGGTATTGTTTCAATAATATATCAATTTAAGTATTATCAATATCTGTAATATATATACGAATATATAGTGAATTCAAGAGAAGACAGCTGCATTTTTATTATGATTAATGTCGGCAAGTGTCCATTTTATGCTATTTTAATCTACGAATTTTGTATTTTCCATTTGAATATGCATGTAGACATAAGTCGATGGTATCTTTTATTAATTATATAGTTATAAATATTTTGTACCTATTAAATATTTTGATTCGATTCTTTCATAAGAGTCTCCCGAAAATAATTGATTTCTGAAATTATTTTAGTTAATTAATTCTTGTAGTACATACATCGACAAACTTTTAAACGTTACTAATATTCTTGTATTTAGCACTATTTATTTAGAATACATTTGGCAAACCTTAAAAGTTACTATAGAACTCCGTACTATAGACACGGTAACTTCTCGAGGTTCCGTCTTAGACATCTCGTCATCACAATATATATATATACTAGATTTAAGAGCTCGTGCGTTGCACGGGTACTCCTAATCAAACTAAATTGAAACGTAAAATGTTATATCATTTAACAACCTGATAAAGATAGTTTTAAAATTATCGTTGTGCATTAAATAAACAAAACCTGTTAAATTTTTGTTTATAAACACATTCATGATGTTTAACAAAGAAAAACTAAAAATGGGTTCTAGTGTCTCAATGTTAAACATAAGGTTAATGTAAAACTGTTATATGTTATTTTGGTACAAACATCATTAGATAATTCTATAAGCTTAAATGGTGAACTTTTGTGGTTGATAAATATAATCAACATAAATAACATATTAATATATCACATACATTTAGTCTACTTAATCCTACATTTATATTGTTAAATGTTCATATATATGGAAAATTGCAGAATAACGACGTGTAGATAAAGAAACAACCTAAACAACAACCTTGTAACTTCCATATTTTAACATAATAAACAAAAGTTTGTTGCGTCGGAATCCAATGAGACATTTATCACCAACCCTATATCCATTTGATATGACAAACTTTGTCGAGACGACACATACAAATTTGGTTTTTTTCTGTTGTTCTTCTTTCAGCCCATAGATATGAATAACTTTTTGGAGATCATAGCATTCATATTTTCCGCCACTTTTTAGTTCTGTATTTTGAACAAATTTGTTCGGCAGTCTCTAAAAGATAATAGTAAGCATTAACCATACAAACAATGTTTAAATATTTGTAGATAAGATGCAAAAAACAATAAACCTCTAAAAAATAGCATTCGAAACGTTAATATTGATACCAATTAGTTGTATGATACAATTAGAATGATGAAACCCTTCATTATTTATAATATGTGTATCGAACGGAAATGTATCGAAAATATTATTACCGTAAACGCTATTAAAGAATACATTTACAATGCAAAATCAATTGTGTATAGTCATTGTCACCAAGTATCTTGCATTTGGTCCATGACACAAAGATTATGAGCCCGGACAGAAGTTTTAAAAATACGTTTTTGCAAATCTCAAATATATAACAACAAAAGTACATAATAGGATGAAGTTTGTTGCATTAATACATCGAGTTTACTGTATTTATTATGATTAGATTACATTTGAAAAACAAACAAAGCTCGGTTCTTGACATCTTATGCTGTGATGTGGTTAAATCATGTATTTATACATGAGTATGCTAAATGATGTATTAAAGTTAGGCAAAGTTTACAAACGCATATGATTCTTTCCATTAAAATATGTACTTATTCATTCATGCATTTTGGCACATATATAATACAGGTCACCAAGATAGTGATAATTGAAATTATACTAACAAATGTAATTTTAGTCATTTGACCCAGCATGACTTCAAAATATATGTGTATAGATTAGAAAATAGCAGAGTCCAGGTTACAAATATATAGAACCGTGCACGACGGTTTCAAAAATAGTTTATCCTAACAAAAGTAATCCACATATCTATAAATAATCAACATAAGCAAAAGAGAATAAGATTGTGTATAAAAAGTGTTGAAGATGGTATGTATTTCTAATGTTAAAAATATGATACTCCGTATAAGAAAAAAGGATTATGCCATAAGCACGGGTGATAAAATCTTATTATTCATTATTATTAATGATTAATGAAATGATTTATGCAAATTAATTCAAAAGTGTAAAACGTATGTTATTTGGAGTATGGAGCAATCCATTATAACTTAAATATTTTAATCTTATTTTGACTAATTTTTATAAGTTAGTCAACATTTACACCTCACAAGCATATCATTTCTTATTAATTTAGCCTTAAAATTCGGCAACTTCTTATACTCCGTATGATTTAGAATATTCTATATGCAACGCACGTCTAAAATATAACATTCGAAGACGTTTGTTTTGAGACTGTGTGGTTATAGTATTAAAGTTTTGACAAACGCTAAACCATTCATAATTGAAATATATATCTTTCAGCCCATTAAGAAAGTTCGATAAGTTCCTAACAATACATATTTTGGCCAAAACATAAAGTTACTTGTTTTGACCCAAACCCATTTTGCAAACTAACTGCACTTCTAAAGCTAATTGAGTGTTTATGTCACATGTTTATTCATTCCTTATTTCTAAGATCTGAGCTTGCAATTAAGCTTGAAAATATTTGTTTTCAGACAAAAAACAAAGTTGGTGTAAAACCATAAACAGTCGAAAGTGACACTACAAAGTTGGTGTAAGTAAATTTTAATAAAAACAACAAAGTAATCCCCTAATCCAATTCTAGCTTCTGATTATAGTGCATTTCAGTTGAAAGTGACACTTTACATACTAACTAAATATACTTAATATAGATCAGTTGGGATTTGCAGTTTTCACTTTCTTTTAGACTAAGTATAGCGAGTATATACAGTTTTTTGAAAATGAAAAGACGCATTGCAAAAAAACCGTTAAAGGTGGTCATTACGACCCATTTACTTACAAATAGGATGATTCAAGTTATGTTTACTTCCAACATGTCTTAGTTGCCCGAAGTTCAAATTCAATAAATAGAACCTTCAAAATCATTTTATTCAACAATGAAATTATACAAACCAAAGCACACAAATCCTACTAAATCCTTCATTAATTGTTTATTCATGTACTTCCTTGAGACTTTCCTTATCCAATTACACATTTCAAAACTTTTATGGATTGACAATCTGACATTTTGGACAAATCCTACTAAAAATCACATTTCAAATTACACAAATCCTACAATCTAACATTTTGACATTTTATGTTCTGATTTACACAAATCCTACACACAAATCTATGTACATGTACGTGGCGCGTGACCCTTTTAGTTATGAACTTCTTGATCCAAAAATGAATATCCATTACAATAACAATTAATATAATTATCAAAACAAAAATGATCAAAACTAAACTTCACAAACAAAAACATAATTAAAGGATGCATACACATTGTATTACAAAAGCAACAGACAAATCACATAGCAACAAACAATATATAAATGAGAATCATCAAATACTGCACCCTAAGAAATTTTTAAGAACAAAGGAATTGAAACTATATACCTTCAAGATTAAGATGAATAGAGAACCCAAATGCCGACGGACATTCTCTATCGAGTATCGACAATAGAAAAATACGGCTGCAAACATTGACCTATAAATGCAAATGAAAACACAAATGAAACTAAATGAGTCAAAAAGCGGAGAAACATACCAACTCGGATTTTATATCCAAAACTCAATAGATTATATAATATCCTAAGTGACAATCTTATCTTGATATAAAAACTGAGTCCAACACAACAGTCTCAAACTTATGGTAAGATAGGTGATTGTAAATATTAAAACACTTACAGCTGATGCAGTTAACAAAAAAGAGAACACCCATTCAAGAAAGATGAAGATGATTCGATCTAATAAAAAGAACGAACAAAAAAGAGAAAACAGAGAACAACAAACAATTTATCATAATCGATAGTTCAGTAATTAATCCGGAAATTTCTAAAGATTACCGACGTTCACCAAACTGTGACTCCGACTTCCGATGACGCTGAGTTCCGAATGACCCTCAAACCGAAATATTCACCCCAAATGTACAATCGATTTCTAAAAACCTGGAAGAAGGATAATCCTTCATCACGATTAACCGATTCAAAGGGTAGAAACATTCAGACGAAGCAATAGAAACCCTAAATTTAGATAGGATCGATCATTGTGTGATGAAGATCGTTTAGGTGTAGGCTATGAAGTTTGATTTTTTAAACCCTAATTTCCCATCTGTAGAAAACGATTATACGGTTGGTTACCCATGAAGTGTTTAATTTGTGATGAATTGTTATTTAAAAAAACCCTAATTTTGAAGTAACTGGCCGTGGAAGATGATCAGATGATATTGATGGTGAGCGTGGTTTTCTAGGGTTTTCAAGTTTGAGAGACAGAAGAGCGTACGTGATTGAAACTTGGTTTTGATTTAATCTGTGGTTTTAGGGGACACGTGTTATTTTCTTGTAATTAGTGAAAATAATTCAAAATTAGGAGAAAAAAGATAAGGCTGAGGGTTATTGTGTGACTGACACGTGGATTTAGCTTACAGGTTTAGTAAGATAGAAGATATATATATATATATATATATATATATATATATATATATATATATATATATATATATATATATAGCATATCCTCAAATCACGGGATCATAAAACGATTGTTTTATATAATTGATAATTTTTTTAATTTTTACGTTTCCATGCAACGCACGAGCTCATAAGACTAGTGGAATGAATATAATTTGTGTATGTGTATTTATGAGTCAATTACAAGTTTTCCTTGTTGTCACAATAGATAAGGTTAGGTTTTAAGTCGGTTTCTTCTCTCTTAATGTTGAAGATTGGTTGATAAGTGAGCTAATAAATTTAGTTTTAAGTCTTAATTTGTGACGACCAGGAAAATTTCGACCAAATTTAAACCTTATCTTATTATGATTTCGACACGATGAGCAAAGTCTGTTATGTTGAGTCTCAAAAATTTTGAACTGTTCAATTGACCATCGACCGTTACCGACGATTCACGAACAACTATTTGTAAATAGATATGTATATATTTAAATAAATATATATATATATATATTTATATAATTTGAAATATAATTTATGATGTAATTGTTAGAAATTAATTATGTAAAAATAATAATTATTATTTAAAACATATATATATACAAATAAAGTATATTAAAAATAAATATTAAATAATTGTAATACTCGTTGATGTTCTGATTGATATTAAGCAAGTTAAATTCAAACTTATATTATTTTAAAATAAACGGTGATACGAAAATGAGTTCTATAAATTTTAGGCTTATTAAAAATGTATTTAGGAACTATTTATTAAGTTTTAACACTTTTTATATTTTACCCAAAATTGAGAGGGACAGTTGATGTAATTTTTATTTAATAGTTAATGATCGAATTTTATACCATAATGACCAAAATAAATAAATATAGTTAATTTAAAAATATGAGATTTTTTCAGAGGACTTTTTATCCAGAACTAATTATCAACGGGGTACGATATAATATTCCTATTAAAACTGTTATTAAGATATTTAATTAGATGCACGTTTATTATTAATATTATTATTATATTATATATTTATATTCGATTGAATCGTTAATTGAATTAAAAGAAAAGTAGTTTGTTTTGCAACTGTACCTAATTGATTCGCGTATTGAGTGAACTACTTGTTATATTATAATATAAATATATATAGATATAGATATAGATGGGATACAGAGATAGCCAGACAACAACATTCACTCTTCTTCTTCTTCTTCTATAATCCATATCGACAACCACCACCTTCATTATCTCTATGTATATATATACATACACGCGAATATGCTACAATCACCACCCCAGTCCATCACTGGACCACCGTCACCCTAAACAACTACCACCCTCCTCCTTCATAAGAACACCCCCATTGTTTCACTGTTTGTCCGAGAACCATCACCACTTTTATTTGTGGCCTACTACTCGATCAACCAAACATCACCCTTTTCTTCTCCAACCTTTCATCACTTCACACCCGGCTACATCAACACTGTAAACCACCATCAATTGAAAACCACAAACCGGCCATACTTCCCTTGCTATCGTGATCAAACCACACACACTATCCTTACGGTTCTTTGATCACCATCATCAACTTAACAAGACTGTAACTTCCCTTTAATTGCTACGATTAAACAATCGATAACCACCCAACAAGACTCCTTCGTGTATTACAATTGCTAGCTTGCTATTGTTGCTGTTCGAAAGCCAAACCATTCCTCCATCGAACTCACCACTTAAAACCACCACCATCACCCTCTACCTGCTGTAGTTCGAACATCCATGGTTCATGACTTCTGTTTCAGTTTTCCATCGAAGACCCACTCGTTTGTTTGTCTTCTGTTTAACCGACCCAAACAAACTGCAACCCATCACCTTTTATTCCTTTTTACTACTACTACTACTACTATTTTTCTGTTTATCCAAGGAAAACACCACAACTGGCCATCGAATGGAGCCCCATAAGTTTAGTGGAAATCTTTCAACACCACCGATTTTTTTAAAGCTAGTAATAAAACACCTTTTGATAAAAAATTTTGAGTGTTTAACACATTGACCCCATCACATAATAATTAAAGACTCCACAATTATTAAATTATAAAGATTACAAATACAATATTTTTTTTCTCTTTTCGGTTTTGAAATGGAATTGGTTCCATGGATTACATCAAAAGAAACGAATAATGAAGATACGAGTTTAGACGAAGATAACGAGGATTAACTACTGCAGTTCATGGTTACAAACCACAACCCAAATAACCAACTACCATACGATTTTTTTTATTCTATTTTATTTATTACTGTTGCTACGGTTGGAGTTGAAAACGAAAAAAAATAAGGCGTAAGGTCTCCTGGTTCTGCTCAACGAACGAAAAGAATGAGGACAACCTGCGTATTTTTTTTTTTGTTGCGGCCGTATGAAACCAAACCAAAGACCACATTTTTTGTTTTCTACTTAATTCACGAGGCAGCTAATGACCCTTAAATCGAAATTGGGCTTAGCTAAGTTGTTGGGCCGTGTTCCTGCTTATATCGTTGGGCCACTTAGATTATTACATGGGCTTGCAACTTGGGTTATTATGGTTGGGCTAAAACAAAGACAAACACAGAAACGGGTTTTATAGATTTAAGTAAGAGAATATATCAGAAAAGCTGGATTGCTCAGATGGTTAAGGTGTGTATCGGGTTACCTAGAGGTCGCGGGTTCGAGCCTGGGCGGAGGCGGTTTATTCTTTTTAGAAGCCTATTAAACTTTTAAGGTAGAAATATTATTTATATTATTATCATTATTATTATTATTACTAGAATTATCATTATCATTTTTATAATCATTATTATTATTTTTATAAAAATTATAAATTTTATTATTATTATTATTATTATTATTATTATTATTATTATTATCATTATTACTATTATTTTTAACATTAATATTATTATTTTTAACATTATACTTATATATAAAACATATATAAAAGTAAATACATATAAAAAATATAAACAATTGAAATAATGTATATATATTAATATATAATTTGTTCGATTACAATTACAAGGTGTTAATATATAAAATTGATATAGGTTCGTGAATCTGAGGCCAACCTTGCACTTGTTCAATACCATCATATGCATAATTACTACGAAATACAGTATTGTGAGTTCATTTGATTCCTTTGTACTCTTTACATTTTTGGGACTGAGAATACATGCGCTGTTTTTACAACTGCTTTATTAAATGCTTTTGAAATATATTTTGAACTGCGAATACATGAAATGCTTTTATAAATGTTTAACGAGATAGACACAAGCAAAACATTCCTCGAATGAATTATTACACAGACAAAAGTTCTGTTGATTATTATTAAATTAGGTGGACATGATAATTGCCACCAATTGATGAATATATTTTCCCCTGATTATTATTGCTTGGTAACCTAAGAATTAGAATCGGGTATGGCCCTAATTCAAGCGAATCCTAAAGGTAGCTACGGGTTTAACACCCCCACCCAGAATTTTCACTAGACGGAAGAGCTAGTGGGTATGGTGTTTAGTACTTCGAAGTTTATATATTATACAGACGAGATGTTCTGTTTTGGGGATATTATTGATGCGCATTATATGTTAAGGTCGGTTACCATGTTGTGCAATGAAATCGAAATGAATGTTATGTCTCGAGAGAATGATTTTATACACAGGTTATGTGTATGATATTTTTGTACACGAGATATGTGTACGGTTACTAAGATTTATGAAAATGGTTTCGTACACGAGATAGGTGTACGGTTACCTTGCTTCTGACTCCAAACTCTTGCGAACAAATTTTCTTCACCATCCTTCGATATTAAAAATTCCAAGATATCATCGTATCTTCTATTATAAATATCCTTCATATTTCTGAAGATGTTTTCATAACTATTCTTATCTGAAATCATTAATCTCTTCTTGTTATCAGTGTTACATCATATAGAAACTGTTAGTTTCTATATTCTGTAAACTTTAGAGCTTAAAATATGAATGTTATTGAAGTAATGTTGGGAACTGATGCATGAGTTAGTATAATATAATGACACTTGATCAACGTGATTATATTACAGTAAGTCATGCTGAGTTTCTAATGGAACGTGATGATCCACAGATCATAACGTCATCATGTGCCATGTTACATGACTCTTTTATTCTGCTTAACTTCTGAACATATCAAGAAAATATATTCTTGATAGTTATATTCCCAGTGATTCAGGTAATTTGACAAATCAAATCGTGCGATTACGTTCATTCTTGGTTAGAACATTAAGTTCATTCGAAACTCCATACTTACGAATTCTGGACCGTTACTTGCTTTATTAGAGGTCGGGAGGATAATAAAAAGGCATAGAGCTCCAAAATATAAGAGAAAATATAAAGCTCAATAACGACACGGAAGTTACAAACCGTGAATATTAATAGGAATAGCAATATAAAGACACGGCATAATTAAGAATAGTATCACCCCAAGGTTATATTAAAAGTAAACAGATTTTTCTAGTGGAAGATTGAAAAGAAGGATGACAGAAATGATAATTAGGAAAATATTAGGGATTAGAACTGGACTAAGCATTTTCACAATTTTTTGGATGTATGAACTAAGAAAGAAAGTATATGAATGGTGAGAATAATGGAACGGAGGAGTTTGATTTATAATGGACATATCAGATAAAGCAATCGATACAGATCATCACATTTAATTATACAGATCTTAATTTCTTTATTCGCCGAAGAATCAAATCTTTTAGATTTCGAAAATTTTCTTTAAATCCCTTGAATTCCGGAATTCAACAAAGACAACGTAAAAAGTTAAGACGCACCTTATTTTCTGAATTCAACCATGACTAGTCAAAAGTTATGATGAAACTTGTCTTTCTCATTTCACTATTTAGTGATAACTTCATTCGTACTCTTCGGGTAATCGAATTGTCTTATTCATATTACTATATAGTAATAAAACTCTATTTATCAACTCATATTCGTCATGAAAACATTTTTGTTGTTAGCCATGACGACCTCACTCAAATTTCGGGACGAAATTTCTTTAACGGGTAGGTACTGTAGTGACCCGGAAATTTTCGACTAATTTTAAACCAAACTCTCGATACGATTTAATATATTTGACACGATAAGCAAAGTCTGTTATGTTGAGTCTCAAAATTTTTGAACTGTTTTATTTCATTCATTTAACTTCGACCATTCCCGACGATTCACGAACCTGTAATTGTAAATAAATGTGTATACATACTAAAAATAAATAGAAGTTGCTTTATTATCATTATTACTAATATTATTATTATCATTAATAAAAATTAATAATTTTATAACTAATATTATTAGTGTCATTAATAATTGTTATCATTTTATTATTATTATCATTATTAATTATTATTAAACTTATTAAGATCATTATTATTGTTATTATTAATATCATTTAATTATGATTATTATTACTTTTATTAATATTATTAATATTATTATTATTAGTATTTATATTATTATTAATATAATTATAATTATTAATTATTAATATTATTTAGAAAATAAAAATAAAAATAAAAATAAAAATCATATATATGGATTTAGAATCAGGATCAGTTGCAAGTAGCAAGCAAAACTTTATCTGATTTGTTCCTATCTGATTTATTCCTATCTGATTTTGTTACAAGTCTCAATCTGCTTTTAAATTTCTATTTTGTTTCTTCTTCTGATCGAATATTTTCTGACAACTCAATCAAACTACAAAACAAAATGTTAATTGAATCTTACTACTGTTTAATAACACTTACACTTTCAATAATTCATACTGCAATGTAGGAAATAAAAAAGAAAAATCGTACGAGTTGTTATATATCACGAACGAATTCTTTATTCCTGTCTTTAATTTGGATTACATGACAAGAATCGATTCATAACAGATACAAATTCAGTTGCATTTCATTTTCAACTTTTAATTCTTTTTCTTCTTCTTCTGACAAGAATTGATTCCCTGTCGACCACCTTCTTTGCTGCAAAACAATCAAGATCAAAATTGTGAGCTGTCAATAACAGTTAAAGTGTACGAATCCGTTGCAAGTCTCCATCTACTTTTTTTTTCTTATTTTTTTCTTCCTGCTCGAGATTCTCTGTCGACCATAGCTGCACTACAAACCAAATCAATTGTACCTTTGAGTTCTATTACAATAATTCAAATGCACAATGTATATATCAGCTACAGGAATTGTAAAAAGGAAGGAGAAATATTAAGATACATACATTACTTACACATATCCACCTTTGATACTTGCTTAAGACTCGACAAAACAACACTCACATTATTCAACAAGTTTTCGTTCAAGAACTTAGTTAAATCGATCACCAAACAAAATCATCACAATTACTTCTTCCTATCTTCTACCTGTTTCTGGCCGAGACCCAAAACTACAACCTTCAATCAACCACCACCCTATTAACTTTTATTCAGTTTGTTTCGAGCTGCAACTATAAACACCATTGAACCACAATCACCTTTTGTTTCTCATCTCCCTCTCTAAATTAAAAATACCATAAACAAGCTTCTATTTTGTTTCTGTTTTGGCCCGATAACCAAATCACCACCACTCTAATTTCTGTTTGTTCTATCGAACTCTTCTACTTCTGTGTTGTCTTCCACGATCATCATTTTCATTTGATCACCAATTGAAAATCACAAACCGCCACCAAGCCTCCTCCTTTTTCTTCTCTTTTTCTTATATCTTCAAACCACCCCCATATCAACTTGCTACTGCATCGTGAAATTTTTGTTTCATGGAGAACACTCGTATATCATTACCACCTTCACAAGATCACCTATTGTTTTCTTCTGTTTTGATTATTTTTTTTTTCTTTTTCTTCCTTTGTCGAACAACAGAAAATCTAAGCTGTTATTTTACAGCCGCTACTACAGCATATATATATTATCAATATAAGGTGCTAGTTGGCGTTTTCTTTTCTTTCTAAATGTCCGACAGCTTTAAAAATCAAAGCCACTTGAACCTAATTACAATTTACTTAATCCCTTTTATATTACTTGTAGGACCAAACTCTATCATCACTTGCGATATTATTTCGAGATTACTATATGTTTCCTTTTAAAAACCGACCCAAAAATCAATCACATAACCCACTGATTATGCTCACTGTTTCCATATGAAAATCATTTAACAAATGATCCCACTTGATAGATAAAGTTGTTAATGATGTTGATAAAGGGATGGCATGATAGATGATATTTAATGGTGGGGAAACATATGTCGAGTAGTAAGGAAAATAAAGAAAAAGATGATGATCAATTTGATGGATTCCAGCAAGTTGACGTGAATAACTAAATCAATTACCTTTTAATATACAAACGGGTCCTCGTTATTTGATGGGGATCACATGATGTCACGAATGATGTAATGATAAGATTCGAACTATCTGTTTCTTGCTTCTGGTGGACGAGCTTCAAGGACACCACAAAAACAACCCTAGTCGAATTCCTACTGCTTCTATTGCTAAGTTTTCTATTCGGTTATAAATAAGAGAATGTAACCCTTCATTCTCGATCTTTTGGCTGTCATGTTTACGTGTACCATTGGGCTTATGGAATGATTGTTGGGCCGAAACCCAAATTTTATTGGTACTATATTGCAGTTTAAATTTAAGAAGAAGATGAATAAAGGATCACGGGTTATATAAATTCGTTAAGGGATTAAAACAGAAAAACGGACACAGCCCAGCTGGTTGAGGTGTTGTCGGGTGTCAAAGAGGTCATGAGTTCGAGTCTCGTATGGGACATTTCTTTTTATGATGACTTTTGAAAGGGTATACACTTCCATTACTATTATTATTATTACAATTATTATTATTTGTATTATTATTATTAAAATCACCATTATTATAAATATCAATATAGTTATTATTAGTATTATATCTATTATTATTATTATTATTATTATTATTATTATTATTATTATTATTATTATTATTATTATTATTATAAGTATTAATTATGATCTTACAATTAAATTTAAAACCTTAAAATTATTATCATGAACATGTTTAGTATTATTACTATAAGAGTAAAATAAATTATTACCATTTTCGCAAATATTAGTATTAATATCTTTTTATAAATAATAGAAATGTTAATATCGACATAAGTAATATTATTATCACGAGTATTATTATTATTATTATTATTATGTAGGTACAAAAATCAGCATCATGACTATCACTATCTGTAAAATCAATATTTTTACAAGTATTATTATTAATATCATTGTTATTATCACTAATAGAGTTATTATTAACCTAAGTATATTATTAATGTTATTACCATTATTTGTACTAATATTAACTTAGTATAATTAGAACTACTGTTTCGATAAACAAATGAAATACATACATAAATATATATAATTAACATATATAACATAACAAAATTTAAAATTTTTATATACAGAAGGAACATATAAAACATATATATATTATTAACATAAAAATAATATAACTAATATATTTATATATATATATATATATATATATATATATATATATATATATATATATATATATATATATATATATATATATATATATGTGTGTTCAATAACAACTATGAATATTAATAAATATACAACTGATATAGGTTCGTGAATCCGAGGCCAACCCTGCATTGTTTAGTTATCAATGTCATTCTATGTAGTTTTACTACAAAATACAGTATAGTGAGTTCATTTGAATCCCTTTTGCTCTTTACATTTTTGGGACTGAGAATACATGCGCTGTTTTTACAACTGCTTTATTAAATGCTTTTGAAATATATTTTGAACTGCGAATACATGAAATGCTTTTATAAATGTTTGACGAGATAGACACAAGCAAAACATTCCTCGAATGAATTATTATGCAGACAGAAGTTCTGCGGATTATTGTTGAATTATGTGGACATGATAATTGCCACCATTGAATTATGTGGACATGATAATTGCCACCATTGAATTATGTGGACATGATAATTGCCACCATTGAATTATGTGGACATGATAATTGCCACCAATTGATATGAATGTTATGTATCGAGAGAATGATTTTATACACAGGTTATGTGTATGTTATTTTGTGCACGAGATATGTGTACGGTTACTAAGATTTATGAAAAATGGTTTCGTACACAAGAAAGGTGTACTGTATTTAAAAGATATCACATGTACATTGCAGGTGGGTATAGGATTCGGTCCCATTTGTACCATGCAGCACTTAAATTTTGTGGTCTATCAAAATGATGAATTTTATTGTTTTAAGATAAACCTATGAACTCACCAACCTTTTGGTTGACATTTTAAAGCATGTTTATTCTCAGGTATGAAAGAAACCTTCCGCTGTGCATTTACTCATATTAGAGATATTACATGGAGTCGTTCAAGGCATATAGAGGTCCGTTCATTCCGATGGTACCATATGTTATTGTATTCGTTCTGAAGATTTTGGACGGGGTATGACATGTGGTATCAGAGCGGTGGTCTTAGCGAACCAGGTCTTGCATTAGTATGTCTAACTGATAGTTGTTTAGATGCATTAGTGAGTCTGGACTTCGACCGTGTCTGCATGTCAAAAGTTTTGCTTATCATTTCGTGTCGAAAATTATTTGCTTATCATCCTTAAAGTCTAGACACATCTTACTGCCTCTATTGCATAGACTGTATACAGATAAACTCATATCTTAGCGTATCTGTTATTGTTACCTTTGCCTGACAGCTTCCATAGATTCCTCCGTAACTTATGGGATTTTAGTATTATATATGCATATGTAAATTATGTATTGCAGGGTACTAATCTACATCATATAATCTATTTCTTATCGAAAATCCTTCATTTGATCGTACGATATGGATCCCTCAACCAGTTCGAATTCCTCAGATTTCGACAGTTATTCCGATACGGATATTCACCTAAGCTCCGAAAGCAGTGTCACCGTAATAAAACAACCAATCATCCATCCCTAATTCATCTGATGGGTTCGTAGTCTACTTAATTATTAGAGACAAGAAGAAGGTGATCCTTTCCATCCACCACATTGCCCTCTTGGCGAAGAACCTGAAGCACTTACCGGCGAACCTGTCCGAAACACCATTTTCTATCTCATTTCCAGAGTATCTCGTCACGACTATATACTATACCGAATTCTAGATCTTATTTATCCGCTTGTCCGAACCGACAATCATCCCGGAGTAATAGAAGAAGTCAACGAGCTTCGCGCCCGAGTTGTAGCCTTGGAAAATATGGTGCAAAACGTACCAGCTTCAGCAACATCACCGGCACCAACAGTACCATCAATAAACAGCACTAGTACCATCAACCATCCATGCCTCAATATCTCATTCTGTACCTCGAATGTAATCATCGTTCTACGTATCGTTCTACATCAATTACCTTCGTTCTTCATGCCGATTATGTAATCTCTAATATTTTAGAGATTATGTATCCTAGTTCTAATGATAAATCAAATGAGATTAATATCATTTTGACTCATTAAATCTATAGTTACATCTGAAGAAAATATATATGTATATATATTTTTATGAAGATTGTAATTAAAAGTTCTTTTGTATAAACTGTTAATGTTGAAAATATTTTAACGGGTAGGTAATACCCAAGAAATATTCATATTTCACATTAATAAGTTATACTGTACATTCTTCGAAGCTGATTTAACAGTCGTTTACAATCCTACTTACATCTACAGACATACATATTCGTTCACCACAGAATACCCATTTTCATTCAAATTTCATATTGGGATTTTGATCTATCAGAATCCAACAAGTGGCATAATGAAGAAAACGTTGGACAAAATAAAATTTGTTAGAAACAAACAAATTAACTATGGGAAATTTTGTTAAGAATCCACGCTAACGAAATCCTAGCTAACTGTTAATTCCGTATTACATTTTATTTATCGCATTTTATTTATCGCAATTTTAATTCTCGCAAATTTATTTATCGTTATTTAATTTCTGTTATTTATTTTACGCACTATAAATATCGGGACACGTATACAAGGTTTTGACATATCATATCGACGCATTTATATATATTATTTGGAATAACCATAGACACTCTATATGCAGTAATGATAGAGTTCTCTATACAGGGTTGAGGTTGATTCTACAATAATATATGTAATTTGAGTTGTGATCGAGTCTGAGACATGTACACGGGTCACGAAACGTATTAATTAATTTGAATATTATATATTAAACTATTTATGAATTATTGAATTGCTAACTGTGGACTATCGACCGTGGACTAATAACATTGGACAATTAAAATGAATTAAAATATTGATTATAACATATGAAACTAAACATCTCTTCAAGTTGCCACTTGATTTCATCTTAAACCTCATTTGTATCTTGACGATTACAATCCGCGTTCAAATCTTTCATGATTCTTGAAAACATCTCAATCGAGAGGATGAACCAATCGCATTTCATCTACGAAAGAAAAGATTGATGCATATAGTTATGCACCTGAAAACACTCGAAACCTGAGTAAACGTTTAACACGTATCTGTGCTAGCTCTTTTGGCATTGTTATTACAGAAAATAACATTGAAATTCTTTTTCACAATAGTCAGTTTTGTCACAGCTTCAACAAGTCAATTTCGACTTTTTGTTCAAAACAACCTTATTATAACCTTGATATATATATATATATATATATATATATATATATATATATATATATATATATATATATGCGTGCTCTTTTATTGTTATCGGGGAACCATTTAAATTCCATCATATTACCAGCAGACGTACCAGCAACCTCGTTGCTCCTTGGCTTAAATCTCTTCGATAAATCACTATATTTATCTATTGAAGTCTTATCATGAACTCATCGGCACCTTGTAACGAAAATTGCCATACCAAGTATCGGGAAATCAGCAATCAGTATTTTGAATTTCGCAGCGTTTCTACATCAAAAGTTTTTTGTATACATATAACATTTACCTCTTAGAATTATGATTTTTCCATTCCGAAATTCTGAAAAGCACCCAGTCTGCGAATTAATACTCTGAATTTTTGAAAAGTTGAATGAAACAACAAAAACTGTAAACGACCTCGATAGCTAAAAGTTGATGATAAAGAATTATATGTTGGCAAATCTCAGAAAAAGTTTGAAACTGAAAAACTGATTGAGCAAACTGCGAAGGAGTCTCTGAACAAATCACAAGGACTAAACTTGTACATTAAGAATCCTGATGATTCTATTTCTGATGAAATCTTTAGCGAATACCTTGCTTCTGACTCTAAACTCTTGCGAACAAATTTTCTTCACCATCCTTCGATATTAGAAATTCCAAGATATCATCGTATCTTCCATTATAAATATCCTTCATATTTCTGAAGATGTTTTCATAACTATTCTTATCTGAAATCATTAATCTCTTCGTGTTATCAGTGTTACATCATATAGAAACTGTTAGTTTCTATATTCTGTAAACTTTAGAGCTTAAAATATGAATGTTATTGAAGTAATGTTGGGAACTGATGCATGAGTTAGTATAATATAATGACACTTGATTAACGTGATTATATTACAGTAAGTCATGCTGAGTTTCTAATGGAACGTGATGATCCACAGATCATAACGTCATCATGTGCCATGTTACATGACTCTTTTATTCTGCTTAACTTCTGAACTTATCAAGAAAATATATTCTTGATAGTTCTATTCCCAGTGATTTAGGTAATTTGACAAATCAAATCGTGCGATTACGTTCTTTCTTGGTTAGAACATTAAGTTCATTCGAAACTCCATACTTACGAATTATGGACCGTTACTTGCTTTATTAGAGGTTGGGAGGATAATAAAAAGGCATAGAACTCCAAAATATAAGAGAAAATATAAAGCCCAATAACAACACGGAAGTTACAAACCTTGAATATTAATAGGAATAGCAATATAAAGACACGGCATAATTAAGAATAGTATCACCCCAAGGTTATATTAAAAGTAAACAGATTTTTCTGGTGGAAGATTGAAAAGAAGGATGACAGAAATGATAATTAGGAAAATATTAGGGATTAGAACTGGACTAAGCATTTTCACAATTTTTTGGATGTATGAACTAAGAAAGATGAGAATAATGGAACGGAGGAGTTTAATTTATAATGGACATATCAGACAAAGCAATCGATACAGATCATCACATTTAATTATACAGATCTTAATTTCTTTATTCGCCGAAGAATCAAATCTTTTAGATTTCGAAAATTTTCTTTAAATCCCTTGAATTCCGGAATTTAACAAAGACAACGTCAAAAGTTAAGATGCACCTTATTTTCTGAATTCAACCATGACTAGTCAAAAGTTATGATGAAACTTGTCTTTCTCATTTCACTATTTAGTGATAACTTCATTCGTACTCTTCGGGTAATCGAATTGTCTTATTCATATTACTATATAGTAATAAAACTCTATTTATCAACTCATATTCGTCATGAAAACATTTTTATTGTTAGCCATGACGACCTCACTCAAATTTCGGGACGAAATTTCTTTAACGGGTAGGTACTGTAGTGACCCTGAAATTTTCGACTAATTTTAAACCAAACTCTCGATACGATTTAATATATTTGACACGATAAGCAAAGTCTGTTATGTTGAGTCTCAAAAATTTTGAACTGTTTTATATCATTCATTTAACTTCGACCATTCCCGACGATTCACGAACCCGTAATTGTAAATAAATGTGTATACATACTAAAAATAAATAGAAGTTGCTTTATTATCATTATTACTAATATTATTATTATCATTAATAAATATTAATAATGTTATAACTAATATTATTAGTGTCATTAATAATTGTTATCATTTTATTATTATTATCATTATTAATTATTATTAAACTTATTAAGATCATTATTATTGTTATTATTAATATCATTTAATTATGATTATTATTACTTTTATTAATATTATTAATATTATTATTATTATTATTTATATTATTATTAATATAATTATAATTATTAATTATTAATATTATTTAGAAAATAAAAATAAAAATAAAAATAAAAATAAAAATCATATATATGGATTTAGAATCAGAATCAGTTGCAAGTAGCAATCAAAACTTTATCTGATTTGTTCCTATCTGATTTATTCCTATCTAATTTTGTTACAAGTCTCAATCTGCTTTTTAATTTCTATTTTGTTTCTTCTTCTGATCGAATATTTTCTGACAACTCAATCAAACTACAAAACAAAATGTTAATTGAATCTTACTGCTGTTTAATAACACTTACACTTCTAATAATTCATACTACAATGTAGGAAATAAAAATCAAATAGAAAAATCGTACGAGTTGTTATATATCACGAACGAATTCTTTATTCATGTCTTTAATTTGGATTACATGACAAGAATCGATTCATAACAGATACAAATTCAGTTGCATTTCATTTTCAACTTTTAATTCTTTTTCTTCTTCTTCTGACACGAATTGATTCCATGTCGACTACCTTCTTCGCTGCAAAACAATCAAGATCAAAATTGTGAGCTGTCAATAACAGTTAAAGTGTACGAATCCGTTACAAGTCTCCATCTACTTTTTTTTTCTTATTTTTTTCTTCCTGCTCGAGATTCTCTGTAGACCATAGCTGCACTACAAACCAAATCAATCGTACCTTTGAGTTCTATTACAATAATTCAAATGCACAATGTATATATCAGCTACAGCAATTGTAAAAAGGAAGGAGAAATATTAAGATACATACATTACTTACACATATCCACCTTTGATACTTGCTTAAGACTCGACAAAACAACACTCACATTATTCAACAAGTTTTCGTTCAAGAACTTAGTTAAATCGATCACCAAACAAACTCATCACAATTACTTCTTCCTATCTTCTACCTGTTTCTGGCCGAGACCCAAAACTACAACCTTCAATCAACCACCACCCTATTAACTTTTATTCAGTTTGTTTCGAGCTGCAACTATAAACACCATTGAACTACAATCACCTTTTGTTTCTCATCTCCCTCTCTAAATTAAAAATAACATAAACAAGCTTCTATTTTGTTTCTGTTTTGGCCCGATAACCAAATCACCACCACTCTAATTTCTGTTTGTTCTATAGAACTCTTCTACTTCTATGTTGTCTTCCACGATCATCATTTTCATTTGATCACCAATTGAAAATCACAAACCGCCACCAAGCCTCCTCCTTTTTCTTCTCTTTTTCTTATATCTTCAAACCACCCCCCATATCAACTTGCTGCTGCATCGTGAAATTTCCGTTTCATGGAGAACACCCGTATATCATTACCACCTTCACAAGATCACCTATTGTTTTCTTCTATTTTGATTATTTTTTTTCTTTTTCTTCCTTTGTCGAACAACAGAAAATCTAAGCTGTTATTTTACAGCTGCTACTACAGCATATATATATATTATCAATATAAGGTGCTGGTTGGCGCTTTCTTTTCTTTCTAAATGGCCGACAGCTTTAAAAATCAAAGCCACTTGAACCTAATTACAATTTACTTAATCCCTTTTATATTACTTGTAGGACCAAACTCTATCATCACTTGCTATATTATTTCGGGATTACTATATGTTTCCTTTTAAAAACTGACCCAAAAATCAATCACATAACCTACTGATTATGCTCACTGTTTCCATATGAAAATCATTTAACAAATGATCCCACTTGATAGATAAAGTTGTTAATGATGATGATAAAGGGATGGCATGATAGATGATATTTAATGGTGGGGAAACATATGTCGAGTAGTGTGGAAAATAAAGAAAAAGATGATGATCAATTTGATGGATTCCAGCAAGTTGACGTGAATAACTAAATCAATTACCTTTTAATATACAAACGGGTCCTCGTTATTTGATGGGGATCACATGATGTCACGAATGATGTAATGATAAGATTCGAACTATCTGTTTCTTGCTTCTGGTGGACGAGCTTCAAGGACACCACAAAAACAACCCTAGTCGAATTCCTACTGCTTCTATTGCTAAGTTTTCTATTCGGTTATAAATAAGAGAACGTAACCCTTCATTCTCGATCTTTTGGCTGTCATGTTTACGTGTACCATTGGGCTTATGGAATGATTGTTGGGCCGAAACCCAAATTTTATTGGTACTATATTGCAGTTTAAATTTAAGAAGAAGATGAATAAAGGATCACAGGTTATATAAATTCGTTAAGGGATTAAAACAGAAAAATGGACACAGCCCAGCTGGTTGAGATGTTGTCGGGTGTCAAAGAGGTCATGAGTTCGAGTCTCGTATGGGACATTTCTTTTTATGATGACTTTTGAAAGGGTATACACTTCCATTACTATTATTATTATTATTACAATTATTATTATTTGTATTATTATTATTAAAATCACCATTATTATAAATATCAATATAGTTATTATTAGTATTATATCTATTATTATTATTATTATTATTATTATTATTATTATTATTATTATTATTATTATTATTATTATTATTATTATTATTATTATTATTATAAGTATTAATTATGATCTTACAATTAAATTTAAAACCTTAAAATTATTATCATGAACATGTTTAGTATTATTACTATAAGAGTAAAATAAATTATTACCATTTTCGCAAATATTAGTATTAATATATTTTTATAAATAATAGAAATGTTAATATCAACATAAGTAATATTATTATCACGAGTATTATTATTATTATGTAGGTACAAAAATCAGTATCATGACTATCACTATCTGTAAAATCAATATTTTTACAAGTATTATTATTAATATCATTGTTATTATCACTAATAGAGTTATTATTAACCTAAGTATATTATTAATGTTATTACCATTATTTGGACTAATATTAACTTAGTATAATTAGAACTACTGTTTCGATAAACAAATGAAATACATACATAAATATATATATAATTAACACATATAACATAACAAAATTTAATATTTTTATATACAGAAGGAACATATAAAACATATATATATTATTAACATAAAAATAAAAATAATATAACTAATATATTTATATATATATATATATATATGTGTGTGTGTGTGTGTGTGTTCAATAACAACTATGAATATTAATAAATATACAACTGTAATAGGTTCGTGAATTCGAGGCCAACCCTGCATTGTTTAGTTGTCAATGTCGTTCTATGTATTTTTACTACAAAATACAGTATGGTGAGTTCATTTGAATCCCTTTTACTCTTTACATTTTTGGGACTGAGAATACATGCGCTGTTTTTACAACAGCTTTATTAAATGCTTTTGAAATATATTTTGAACTGCGAATACATGAAATGCTTTTATAAATGTTTGACGAGATAGACACAAGCAAAACATTCCTCGAATGAATTATTATGCAGACAGAAGTTCTGCGGATTATTGTTGAATTATGTGGACATGATAATTGCCACCATTGAATTATGTGGACATGATAATTGCCACCATTGAATTATGTGGACATGATAATTGCCACCAATTGATATGAATGTTATGTATCGAGAGAATGATTTTATACACAGGTTATGTGTATGTTATTTTGTGCACGAGATATGTGTACGGTTGCTAAGATTTATGAAAAATGGTTTCGTACACAAGAAAGGTGTACTGTATTTAAAAGATATCATATGTACATTGCAGGTGGGTATAGGATTCGGGCCCATTTGTACCATGCAACACTTAAATTTTGTGGTCTATCAAAATGATGAATTTTATTGTTTTAAGATAAACCTATGAACTCACCAACCTTTTGGTTGACACTTTAAAGCATGTTTATTCTCAGGTATGAAAGAAACCTTCCGCTGTGCATTTACTCATTTTAGAGACATTACATGGAGTTGTTCAAGGCATATAGAGGTCTGTTCATCGCGATGGTACCATATGTTATTGTATTCGTTCGGAAGATTTTGGACGGGGTATGACATCTTACTGCATTGATTTCATGAATAGTGTATAGACAAAATTCATATCTTAGCATATCTGTTACTGTAAACTTTGCCTGACAGCTTCTGAAGATTTCTTCGTAACTTATAGGATCTTGGTATTCTATATACATATGAAAATTATGTGTTTCTAAGTCCTATAATCTATCCCATATCGAAAATCAATTCGCTGATCGTACGAAATGGAACTCGCCACTAGTTCAAGTTCTTCAGAACCCGACAGCTATTCTGACATGGATGTTCACCTAAGCTTCGAAAGCAGCATCCCCAGAATGAATTAACCAATCAGCCATCCCCAATTCATCTTATGGGTTTGTAGCCTCCTCAATCATTGGAAACAAGAAGAAGGTGATCCCTTCCACCCACCACATTACCCTCTTGGCGAAGAACCTGAAGCACTTACCGGTGAACCTGTCCGAAACACCATTTTCTCTCTCATTTCCAGAGTATCTCATCACGATTATACACTATACCAAATTTTAGATCTTATTTATCCGCTCGTCCGAACCGACAATCACCCCGGTGTAATAGAAGAAGTCAACGAGCTTCACGCTCGGGAGGTGGCTTTGGAGAATATGGTGCAAAGGTTACAAACACCAGCAGCAGCACCAACAGCATAAACAGTACCACCATCAGCAACACCAACAGTACCATCACCACCACCAACTACAACATCCGCATTCCACACCGCAACATCAATAACTGTACCTCAAACATCAACATCATACGCACCATAGATACCAAGGAGTACCAACAACAATGAACGATGAAGTATTGATCCATAACTTCATTGAAGAAATATTATGTAAAGAATATTTGGTTTCTCAAAGTTTTAGAGATTACTTATTTTAGCTCAAACCGAAAAGCAAATGAGATTAATATCATATTAACTCATTAAATCCATGATTACATCTGAAGAAAATATATATGTATATATGTTTTTATAAAAATTGTAATTAAAAATTCTTTCGTACAAACTGTTAATGATGAAAATATTTTAACGGGTAGGTAATACCCGAGAAATATTTAGATTTCACATTAATAAGTTACACTGTACACTCTTCGAATCTGATTCAACAGTCATTTACTATCCTACTTACATCCACAGATATACGAATCCGTTCACCACAGAATAACCATTTTCATTCAATTTCATATTTGAATTTTGACATATCAGAATTCAACAAGTGGCATAATGAAGAAAACATTGGACATATAAAATTTGTTAGAAACAAACAAATTAAGTATGAGAAAAAAATTTCTTAAGATTCCACGCTAATAAAATCCCAGCTAACTGTTCCTAGCTAACTGATTTCATTTTAATTATCGCAATTTAATTATCGCAATTTTATTTATCGTCATTTAATTTCTGTTATTTACTTTACGCACTTTATTTATCATCATTTAATTTTTGTTATTTATTTTACGCACTTTAAATATCGGGACACGTATACAAGGTTTTGACATATCATATCGACGCATCGATATATATTATTTGGAATAACCATAGACACTCTATATGCAGTAATGCTTGAGTTAGCAACACATGGTTGAGGTTGATTCTACAATAATATATATACTTTGAGTTGTGATCGAGTCTGAGACATGTACACGGGTCACGATACGTATTAATTAATTCGAATATTATATATTAAGCTATATATGAATTATTGGACTGTTAACTGTGGACTATCAACTGTGGACTACTAACATTGGACAATTAAAATGAATTAAAATACTGATTATAACATATGAAACTAAACAATTCTTCAAGTTTGCCACTTGATTTCATCTTAAACCTCATTTGTATCTTGAAGATTTCAATCTGCGTTCAAACCTTTCATGATTCTTGAAAACACCTCAATCGAGAGGATGAACCAACCGCACTTCATCTAGTGAAGAAAAGATTGATGCATATAGTTATGCACCTGAAGACACTCGGAACCTGAGTAAATGTTTAACACGTATCTGTACTAGCTCCTTTGGCGTTGTTATTACCGAAAATAACTTTGCAATTCCTTTTCAAATTAGTCAATTTTGTCACAGCTCCAGCAAATCAACTTTGACTTTCATTTGGATTAGCTTTATTATAACCTTAATATATAAGTTTTCTTTTCGTCATCGTTATCAGGGAACCGTTTATATCCCATCACATTAGCAGTAAACTTACCAGCAACTTTATTACTCATTGGCTTAAGTCTCTCTGAAGAACCATTATAATTATTCGTTAAAACCTATTCATATACTCATCCACATCTTGTAATGAGAATTACCGTGTCAATTATCGGGAATTAGCAATCAGTATTTTGAATCTCGCAGTGTTTCTACATCAATAGTTATATGTATACATATAACATTTATCTCTTAGAATTATGATCCTCCATTCTGAAAAGCACTCAGCCTAAGAATCAATACTCTGAATTTTTGAAAAAGCTGAATGAAGCCGCAAAGACTGTAAACGACTTTAACAGTCAAAAGTTTGATGATAAAGAAGGATACGTTGGAAAAGCTCAAAAGAAAAATTAGTACTAGAAAACAGATTGAGCAAACCTTGAAAGAGGTTGTGGATAAATCACAAAGACAAAACCTGCCTTCAAAGAATCCAATTGATTCAGTATCTGTTGAAGTCATTAACGAATACCTTACTCCTGACTCTAAACTCTTACGAACAAATTTTCTTCATCATCCATAGATATTAGAAATTCTAAGATATCATTGCATCTTTCATTATAAATATCCTCGATATTTCTGAAGATATTTTCATAACTATTCTTATCTGAAATCATTTATCTCTTCGCGATATCAGTGTTACATCAGAAAAGAAACCATTTTAGTTTCTAAATTCTAAAAAAAAAATTCGAACTTAAAATATGAATGTTATTGAAGTAGTGTTGGGAACTGAAGCATGAGTTAGTATAATATAATGACACTTGATCAACGTGATTATATTACAGTAAGTCATGCTGAGTTTCTAAATGGAACATGATGATTCATATACCATAACGTCATCATGTGCCATGTTACACGACTCTTACATTCTATCTAACCTCTAAACATATCAAGAACATATTATCTTAATAGTTCTATCTTTTCCGTTGAATTCAGGAAATCAACAGTGACTACGTCACCGGGTAAGACAAACCTTCGTTTACTCATTTCACTCTTTTATGATAGCTTCACTCGTACTCTTCACAAAATCAAATTGTTTTATCTATATTACTCAATGGTGATAAAACTCTATCTATCAACTCATATTCATCATGAAAATATTTTTATTGTTAACCATGATGATCCCACTCAAATTTCGGGATGTAATTTCTTTAACGGGTACTGTGACGACCCGGAAAATTTAGACCAAATTTAAACCTTATCTTATTATGATTTCGACACGATGAGCAAAGTTTGTTATGTTGAGTCTCAAAAATTTTGAACTGTTCAATTGACCATCGACCGTTATCGACGATTCACGAACAACTATTTGTAAATAGATATGTATATATTTAAATAAATATATATATAATTTAAAATATAATTTATGATGTGATTGTTAGAAATTAATTATGTAAAAATAATAATTATTATTTAAAACATATATATATACAAATAAAGTATATTAAAAATAAATATTAAATAATTGTAATACTCGTTGATGTTCTGATTGATATTAAGCAAGTTAAATTCAAACTTATATTATTTTAAAATAAACGGTGATACGAAAATGAGTTCTATAAATTTTAGGCTTATAAAAAATGTATTTGGGAACTATTTATTAAGTTTTAATACTTTTTATATTTTACCCAGAATTGAGAGGGACAGTTGATGAAATTTTTATTTAATAGTTAATGATCGAATTTTATACCATAATGACCAAAATAAATAAATACAGTTAATTTAAAAACACGAGATTTTCCAGAGGACTTTTTATCCGCCACTAATTATCAACGGGGTACGATATAATATTCCTATTAAAACTATCAGTAAGATATTTAATTAAGATGCACATTTATTATTAATATTATTATTATATTATATATTTATATTCAATTGAATCGTTAATTGATTTAAAAGAAAAGTAGTTTGTTTTGCAACTGTACCTAATTGATTCGCATATTGAGTGAACTACTTGTTATATTATAATATAAATATAGAATAGATATAGATGGGATACAGAGATAGCCAGACAACAACATTCACTCTTCTTCTTCTTCTATAATCCATATCGACAACCACCACCTTCATTATCTCTATGTATATATATACATACACGAGAATATGCTACAATCACCACCCCAGTCCATCACTGGACCACCGTCACCCTAAACAACCGCCACCCTCCTCCTTCATAAGAACACCCCCAGTGTTTCACTGTTTGTCTGAGAACCATCACCACTTTTATTTGTGGCCTACTACTCGATCAACCAAACATCACCCTTTTCTTCTCCAACCTTTCATCACTTCATACCCAGCTACATCAACACTGTAAACCACCAACAATTGAAAACCACAAACCGGCCATACTTCCCTTGCTATCATGATCAAACCACACACACTATCCTTACGGTTCTTTGATCACCATCATCAACTTAACAAGACTGTAACTTCCCTTTAATTGCTACGATTAAACAATCGATAACCACCCAACAAGACTCCTTCGTGTATTACAATTGCTAGCTTCCTATTGTTGCTGTTCGAAAGCCAACCCATTCCTCCATCGAACTCACCACTTAAAACCACCACCATCACCCTCTACCTGCTGCAGTTCGAACATCCATGGTTCACGACATCTATTTCAGTTTTCCATCGAAGACCCACTTGTTTGTTTGTCTTCTGTTTAACCGACCCAAACAAACTGCAACCTGTCACCTTTTATTCCTTTTTACTACTACTACTACTACTACTACTATTTTTCTATTTATCCAAGGAAAACACCTCAACTGGCCATCGAATGGAGCCCCATAATTTTAATGGGAATCTTTCAACACCACCGATTTTTTTAAAGCTAGTAATAAAACACCTTTTGATAAAAAGTTTTTAGTGTTTAACACAATGACCCCATCACATAATAATTAAAGACTGGGCAATTATTAAATTATAAAGATTACGGATACAATATTTTTTTTTCTCTTTTCGGTTTTGAAATGGAATTGGTTCCATAGATTACATCAAAAGAAACAAATAATGATGATACGAGTATATACGACGATAACGAGGATTAACTACTGCAGTTCATGGTTACAAACCACAACCCAAATAACCAACTACCATATGATTTTTTTTATTCTATTTTATTTATTACTGTTGCTAAAGTTGGAGTTGAAAACGAAAAACGATAAGGTGTAAGGTTTCCTGGTTCTGCTCAATGAACGAAAATAATGAGGACAACCTGCGTATTTTTTTTTGTTGCAGCCGTATGAAACCAAACCAAAGACCACATTTTTTGTTTTCTACTTAATTCACGAGGCAGCTAATGACCCTTAAATCGAAATTGGGCTTAGCTAAGTTGTTGGACCGTGTCCCTGCTTATATCGTTGGGCCACTTAGATTATTACATGGGCTTGCAACTTGGGTTATTATGGTTGGACTGAAACAAATACAAACATAGAAACGGGTTTTATATATTTAAGTGAGAGAATATATCAGAAAATTTGGTTTGCTCAGATGGTTAAGGTGCGTATCGGGTTAGCGAGAGGTCGCGGGTTCGAGCCTGGGCGGAGGCGGTTTATTCTTTTTAGAAGCCTATTAAACTTTTAAGGTAGAAATATTATTTACATTATTATCATTATTATTATTATTATTAGAATTATCATTATCATTTTTATCATCATTATTATTATTTTTATAAAAATTATAATTATAATTTTTATTATTATTATTATTATCATTATTACTATTATTTTTAACATTAATATTATTATTTTTAACATTATACTTATATATAAAACATATATAAAAGTAAATACATATAAAAAATATAAACAATTGAAATAATGTATATATATTAATATATAATTTGTTCGATTACAATTACAAGGTGTTAATATATAAAATTGATATAGGTTCGGGAATCCGAGGCCAACCTTGCACTTGTTCAATGCCATCATATGCATAATTACTACGAAATACAGTATTGTGAGTTCATTTGATTCCATTTTACTCTTTACATTTTTGGGACTGAGAATACATGCGCTGTTTTTACAACTTCTTTATTAAATGCTTTTCAAATATATTTTGAACTGCGAATACATGAAATGCTTTTATAAATGTTTGACGAGATAGACACAAGCAAAATATTCCTCGAATAAGTTATTATACAGACAGAAGTTCTGTTGATTATTATTGAATTAGGTGTGTAATGCCCCGTCCTAATCCATCTGGACGAAGTCACCAACATCTGGTTCCATTGCGATGATCGACTCCAAATAATGTCTTTAAAATGAGCAAATGCACAGCGGAATATTTCTTTCATACCTGAAAATAAACATGCTTTCAAGTGTCAACCAAAAGGTTGGTGAATTCATAAGTTTATTATAAAACCATAAAATTCATCATTTTGATAGACCACAAGATTTAAATCCTGCATGGTACAAATGGGCCCGAATCCTATACCCACCTGTAATGTACATGCGATATCTTTTAAATACAGTACACCTTTCTCGTGTACGCAATCATTTTTCATAAATCTTAGTAACTGTACACATAACCTGTGTATAAAATCATTCTCTCGATACATAATATTCACATCAATTGGTGGCAATTATCATGTCCACATAATTCAATGGTGGCAATTATCATGTCCACATAATTCAATGGTGGCAATTATCATGTCTACATAATTCAATAATAATCCGCAGAACTTCTGTCTGCATAATAATTCATTCGAGGAATGTTTTGCTTGTGTCTATCTCGTCAAACATTTAATAAAAGCATTTCATGTATTCGCAGTTCAAAATATATTTCAAAAGCATTTAATAAAGCAGTTATAAAAACGGTGTATGTATTCTCAGTCCCAAAAATGTAAAGAGTAAAAGGGAATCAAATGAACTCACGCATATAAATATTGTAAAACAGTTAATAAAGCATTTGCATGTATTCTCAGCCCAAAAATATAATGAGTAAAAAGGGAATCAAATGAACTCACGCATATAAATATTGTAAAACAGTTAATAAAGCATTTGCATGTATTCTCAGTCCAAAAATGTAATGAGTAAAAAGGGAATCAAATGAACTCACCTAATGTATTTTGTAGTAAAAATACATATGACAATATTTAACAACTGAACGATGCAGGGTTGGCCTCGGATTCACGAACCTATATCATTGGTATGTATATATATTAAAACATATAATCGTAGTCGAACAATTTATTATATCTTAATTTATATATTATATATTTAATTTGTGTTTATATTTAAAAATAATTATTATTTATGTAGTTTTATTAATATGTCCATACTTGTTTAATGTTATAATTAAAAATCGATAGTTTGTTAGTTGTAAATATTTATATATATATATATATATATATATATATATATATATATATATATATATATATATATATATATATATATATATATATATATATATATATATATATATATATATATATATATATATAGTTATGTGCAATTTTAATATAATTATAGTATGCATAATAGGTATATTTTATGTACAAAATATTTATCTATTTTAAAAAGTAGTTTTTGCTAAAATGAATAACTTAATAATAATGATTATGAAAATATTAACTGTTGATAATGATACTTAATTCTAAATAATAATAATAATAATAATAATAATAATTATAAAGATATCTATTCTGTTATTTATGGTAATAAGTTTAATTTTAATCATACTAATAATCATATTAACAATAATAATGATATTATTAATAATACTTTTGTTGTTAATATCTAAAATAATACTAACAATTTGTAACATGATATTAATAGTAATATTTATAATAATAATAATTTGTATTATGTTCATAATAATGATAATGATAACAATAATAATAATAATAATAATAATAATAATAATAATAATAATAATAATAATAATAATAATAATAATAATAATAATGAGCATAATTATAATAATAATATTACATATATTAATATTGGTAATAATAATAATAATAATAATAATAATAATAATAATACTAAGTATTAATAATAATTTTAGTAACAATAATAATTATAACAATAAATAACAATAACCATTAACACTAGCAATAACCATGATAATCATAATAATAATAATAATAAAAATAGAATACAACCTTTGAAGACAAGCTTTAAAAAAAATATGCCACCACCCGGGCTCGAACCCAAGACCTCTCGCTTCCCAACAAACAGACTTAACCATTGAACCATCCAAGTTTTTCTGAATTAAACACAACTAGTATATATCTAACCCGATACTTTTCTGTTTCATAATCTTCCTTCTCTTTTATAATTCTAATGACCGGATCCCTTAGTTATGATAAATGAATACCAAATAAATTAGTTTTAGAAAGTGATAATCATAAACATTTTACCTGTACATTTGAAATTAACTGAAAACGAAAATTTTATATAAAAAAAAAATCTGTTGCTTCGTTAAAGAACTCAAAATCAAATCTTGAATTTGAAAAGGTTTTAGACTATAATCCTTGAATGAAATAAGTTCTAAATCTTCTTTATAAACTATCTGTATCATAACTTTAATCTAAAACATCAAAACATAATCGAATTTTACTATGAACATATTCTTTGACTTTTGAATTATAACATTTGACTCAAAAATTCGACTTCCATTCAAAGAATTGAGAGTTGAAACCTTGTAGACATAATCAAAAGGACATTCCTAACATAACTGCAGTTATAGATTTTGAAAATTAAAACGAATTCGAGTTAATGTTCATCACAGTCAAGAACACGATGAACCTTGATTTGATTTTGAATTTTAAGACTATTTTAGACTACGATCTTAACATGAAGTAAGTGTAAAATCATTCCTAGAATCTTTCTGTAACCTCAATTGAACCTAAAACGTAAAATCAAACTTGAATTTCTTCAAGAACAGTTTGTTTGACTTTTTAAGAATTAAGTTTGACTCCAAAATTTGAATTCAATATGGAAATTTGGCAATTGAAACTTTCCAGATTGTTTAAATGAAAGATTTAGAGTAGAACTACATTAACACAAATTGAAATTGATTATGAATTCGATTAATTAGAAAAATGGAATAAGAACAGGGCAATGGCCTGTGTTCTTCATATTTCTTATTTAATTCAATAGATTTGAAGGCTGTAAGGGTATTTGTAATTGTTATTTGATAATTGTGAGTCATATAATATCCCTTAACAACTTGTAGAGATCGTATTATAGTATGAATTTTGTCGACAGGATTTGATTTCAATGGACAGAAAAAAAAAAGGCGAATGGATGGCTAACCGATTTTGGCTGTTAATGTAATTACCATGTTGTGATTTGTACTAAGGAATAAATCAGCTACAGATTGATAGTAACATTAAACTGATCATGATTCTGTAATCGTACACATAATTCTTTTATAATTAATATTAATAATTATAATTATATGAATAATAATTCTAATAATAAATAATACTAATTTCCTAATATAAATATGTATATAATGGCGTACATGTATCTTTATATATATATCTATATATATATATCTATTGTATTTTTTTATATGTATATTTCTTATATTTATATATCTATTTTTTATAGATTATAATTAGTGTTATTAGTAATTATAATGATAATAATAATGTTCTTAATATTATACATAATAATAATAAACTTTTATAATAACATAATAGTAATAATAATATTATTAATGATAATGATAGTAATTATTATAAAAGTGTCAATAATGATATTCTTAGTGAAAAAAAAAATAATGATTTGTATTATTTATAATAATACTAATAATAATAATTTTATTGATAATGGTAATTATAAATATTAATAATCTTAATCAGAATTTTACTACTCATTATAATCTAATAGTGATATTAACAATGATAATAATAATCATAAAATTTATAATTCCTAATAATAACTAAACTAACAATAATTATGATATAATACATAATAATAACAATTATAATATCTGATAATATATATACATAAAACTAATATAGAAGTTGATATTAATATTAGTGCTAAAGATGAAAGTAATAAGAAAGTTATTATAATGACTATATTCTTAACTTGTATTTATATTTAAAATACACAAGTTATTATTTATGGAATTTTTAATGTTATATATATATATATATATATATATATATATATATATATATATATATATATATATATATATATATATATATATATATATATATTACAATATACAAAATATAATAATTATCTATAGGAATTCTATATTTATATAAATTCATTTTAAGTACAACTTAGTTATTTTATATATTATCTTACATATTTAGTTTTAATGTTTAAATTATATTTTATAAATTCCAAATTATTATATATACTACTTATGTACATATACATATTTATTTACACACAATTGTTCTTGAATCATTGAGCATAGTCAAAGGTCAAATGAATTCATAAAAATAGTTCAAGACATTTTGAGACTCAACATTATAGACTTTGCTTATCGTGCCGAAATCATAATAAGATTAGGTTTAAATTTGGTCGGAAATTCCCGGGTCATCACAGTACCTACCCGTTAAAGAAATTTCGTCCTGAAATTTGAGTGAGGTGGTCATGGCTAATAATAAAAATGTTTTCATGACGAATATGAGTTGATAAATTTAGTTTTTCATCATTGAGTAATATGGATAAAAATAATTCGATTATTCGAAGAGTACGAATGAAGCTATCACCAAAGAGTGAAATAGGAAAGTAAAGATTCATCTTAACTTTTGACAGAGTCAGGGTTGAATTCCGGAATTCAAGGGATTTAAAGAAAATCTTCGAAATCTAAAAGATTTAATTCTTCGGCGAGTAAGAAAATTAAGATCTCTATAATTAAATACGGTGATCTGCCTCGATTACTCTGTCTGATATTTCCATTACAAATTAAGCTCTTTCGTTCCATTATTCTCATCATTCCTATACTTTCCTTCTTAGTTCATACATCCAAAAGATTCTGAAAATGCTTAATCCAGTTCTGATCCTTGTCCTCATCCTTACTATCGCAACAATCATTCTCCTTTTCCAACTTTCACCAGAGGAATCTGCTTTCTTCTACTTCGCCCTGGGGATTATAATGTTTTTAATTCTCCCGTGTCTCTATGTTGCAATAAATATTGATATACACGGTTTGTAATTTATGTGTTGTTATCGGGCTTTATATTCTAACTTAAATTTCAAAGCTCTATGCTTTTGTTTTCTCTTCCCGACTTCAAGTCAAGTGAATAATGGTCCAAAATTTGTAGATATAGAGTTTCGAATGATTATAATATTCTAAGCACGAAGGAATGTGATAGCACGATTTGATTTTCAAATTCATCAACATCACGGAAGATAGAACCATCAAGAATACATTTTCTTGATTTGTTCAGGAGTTAAGTAGAATGGAAGAGTTATATAACATGGCACATGTTGACGTTATGACCTGTGAATCATCACGTCCCATTAGAAACTCAGCATGACTTACTGTAATATAATCACGTTGATCATGTGTCATTATATTATACTAACTCATGCATCAGTTCCTAACATTACTTCAATAACATTTATATTTTAAGCTCGAAAGTTTACAGAATATAGAAACTAATAGTTTCTATATGATGTAATACTGATAGCACGAAGAGATTAATGATTTCAGATAAGATTAGTTATGAAAATATATTCAGAAATATAGAGGATATTTATAATGAAAGATACGATAATATCTTGGAATATTTAAGATCAGAGGATGATATAAACTATTGTCCTCAAGGGTTTAGAGTAAAGAGCAAGATATTCACTAAAGACTTTAGCAGGCATTGAATCATTTGGATTCTTTGAAGTCAAACTTATTCTTTGTGATTTGTCCACGACTTCCTTCATAGTTTCGCATAATCCGTTTTTCGGTACTAAATTTTCTATTGAATGTTTCCAATATTCCATTCTTTATCATCAAACTTTCAATGGTTAAGGTCGTGTACAGTTTTTGCCGCTGTATTCAGCTTTTTCAGAATTTGTGGTATTGATTTGTAGACTGGGTGCTTTTCGGAATTTCAGAATGAAAGATCATAATTCTAAGATATAAATGTTATATGTTTACATATAAATGTTGATGTAGACATGCTGCGAGATTTCAAAATATTGATTACTGATTCTCGGTGTTTGGTACGGCAATTCTTGTTACAAGATGCGGATGAGTACATGATGAGACTTCAATAGATAAATATAGTGATTTGTCGGAGGGATTTAAACTAAGGAGCGACGAGGTTGCTGGTACGTCTACTGATAATATGGTGGAATAAAAAAAATTTCTCGGTAAAAACAAAAGAGCACGCATATATATCAAGATTATAATAAGGTTAATCCGAATGAAAATCGAAGTTGACTTGCTGAAGCTGTGACAAAATTGACTAATTTTGGAAAGGGATTGTAAAGTTATTTTCGGTAATAACAATGCCAAAAGAGCTAGCTCAGATACGTTTTAAACGTTTACTCAGGTTCCGAGTGTTTTCAGGTGCATAACTATATGTATCAATCTTTTCTTCCGTAGATGAAGTGCGGTTGTTTCATCCTCTAGATTGAGGTGTTTTCAAGAATCATGAAAGGTTTGAACGCAGATTGTAATCGTCAGGATACAATTGAGGTTTAAGATGAAATCAAGTGGCAAACTTGAAGAATTGTTTAGTTTCATATGTTATAATCAATATTTTAATTCATTGTCCAATGTTATTAGTCCACAGTCGATAGTCCACACTTGACAGTCCAATAATTCCTATATAGTTTAATATATAATATTCGAATTAATTAATACGTGTCGTGACCGGTATACGTCTCAGACTCGATCACAACTCAAACTATATATATTATTGTAGAATCAACCTCAACCCTGTATAGCTAACTCCAGCATTACTGCATACAGAGTGTCTATGGTTATTCCAAATAATATATATAGATGCGTCGATATGATATGACAAAACCTTGTATACATGTCCCGATATTTAAAGTGCGTAAAATAAATAACAGAAATTAAATGACGATAAATAAAATTGCGATAATTAAATTGCGATAAATAAACTGCGATAAATAAAATGTAATCAGTTAGCTAGGAACAGTTAGCTAGGATTTGGTTAGCGTGGATTCTTATCAAAATTTCTCATAGTTAATTTGTTTGTTTCTAACAAATTTTATTTTGTCTAATGTTTTCTTCATTATGCCACTTGTTGGATTCTGATAGGTAAAAATCCAAACATGAAATTGAATGAAAATGGTTATTCTGCAGTGAACAGATTCGTATATCTGTGGATATAAGTAGGATAGTAAATGACTATTGAATCAGATTGGAAGAATGTACAGTGTAACTTATTAATGTGAAATCTAAATATTCCTCGGGTATTACCTACCCGTTAAAATATTTTCACCATTAACACTTTGTACAAAAGAATTTTTAATTACAATCTTTATGAAAACATATCTACATATGTATTTTCTTCAGATGTAATCATGGATTTATGAGTTAATATGATATTAATCTCATCTAGTTTTCGGTTGGAACTAGAATGAATAATCTCCAAAACTTTAGAGATTACATAATCGCCATGTCGAACGAGAATAGATGATGTAGAACGATATGTAGAATGAAGATTATACTCGAGGTTCAGAATGAGATGTTGAGGCATGGATTGTTAATGGTACTGGTGCTGTTATTGATGGTACTGTTGGTGCACGTGATGTTGTTGAAGCTGGTAAATTTTACACCATATTCTCCAAATTGATTACTCGAGCGCGAAGTTCGTTGACTTCTTATATTATTCTGGGATGATTGTCAACTGGAACGAGCGGATGAATAAGATCTAGAATTGTGGATAGAATATAATCGTTGTGGGATATCCTAACAATGAGGGTGAATATGGTGTTTCGAATAGATTCGCCGGTAAGTGCTTCAGGTTCTTCACTAAGAGGTGAATTCGGTTGATGAAAAGGATCACCTTCGTCTTGTCTCCAATGATTAAGTAGACTACGAACCCATCAGATGAATTGATGATGGCCGATTGGTTGATCCATTCCGGTTATACTGCTTTCGGAGCTCAAGTGTGTTTCCATATCGGAATAACTGTCGAAATAACTATCGGAATAGTTATCGGAATCTGAAGGACTCGAACTGGTTGAGGGATTCATCTCGTACGATCAGATGAAGGATTTTCGATAAGAAATAGATTATAGAATGTAGATTAGTACCCTGCAATACATAATCTACATTTGCATATATAATACTAAAATCCTATAAGTTACGGAGGAATCTACGGAATACGGCAGGAAAAGTTTACAGTAACAGGTACGCTAATATATGGATTAGCAGATATGCTAAGATATGAATTTATCTATACACTGTCTATGCAATAGAGGCAGTAAGACATGTCTAGACTTTAAGGATGATAAGCAAATAATTTTTAACACGAAATGATAAGCAAAACTTTTGACATGCAGACACGGTCGAAGTCCAGACCCACTAATGCATCTAAACAACTATCAGTTAGACACACTAATGCAAGACCTGGTTCGCTAAGACCACCGCTCTGATACCAACTGTAATGCCCCATCCTAATCCATCTGGACGAAGTCACCAACATCTGGTTCCATTGCGATGATCGACTCCAAATAATGTCTTTAAAATGAGCAAATGCACAGCGAAATGTATCTTTTATACCTGAGAATAAACATGCTTTCAAGTGTCAACCAAAAGGTTGGTGAGTTCATAAGTTTATCATAAAATCATAAAATTCATCATTTTGATAGACCACGAGATTTAAATCATGCATGGTACAAATGGGCCCGAATCCTATACCCACCTGTAATGTACATGCGATATCTTTTAAATACAGTACACCTTTCTCGTGTATGCAACCATTTTTCATAAATCTTAGTAACCGTACACATATCTCGTGTACAAAATATCATACACATAACTTGTGTATAAAATCATTATCTCGATACATAACATTCACATCAATTGATGGCAATTATCATGTCCACATAATTCAATGGTGGCAATTATCATGTCCACATAATTCAATGGTGGCAATTATCATATCCACATAATTCAATGGTGGCAATTATCATGTCCTCAAAATTCAATAATAATCCGCAGAACTTCTGTCTGCATAATAATTCATTCGAGGAATGTTTTGCTTGTGTCTATCTCGTCAAACATTTAATAAAAGTATTTCATGTATTCGCAGTTCAAAATATATTTCAAAAGCATTTAATAAAGCAGTTATAAAAACGGCGCATGTATTCTCAATCCCAAAAATGTAAAGAGTAAAAGGGAATCAAATGAACTCACGCATATAAATATTGTAAAACAGTTAATAAAGCATTTGCATGTATTCTCAGCCCAAAAATGTAATGAGTAAAAAGGGAATCAAATGAACTCACGCATATAAATATTGTAAAACAGTTAATAAAGCATTTGCATGTATTCTCAGCCCAAAAATGTAATGAGTAAAAAGGGAATCAAATAAACTCACCTAATGTATTTTGTAGTAAAAATACATATGACAATATTTAACAACTGAACGATGCAGGGTTGGCCTCGGATTCACGAACCTATATCATTGGTATGTATATATATTAAAACGTATGATCGTAGTCGAACAATTTATTATATCTTAATTTATATATTATATATTTAATTTGTGTTTATATTTAAAAATAATTATTATTTATGTAGTTTTATTAATATGTCCATACTTGTTTAATGTTATAATTAAAAATCGATAGTTTGTTAGTTGTAAATATTTATATAAATAATATTAGTAAGTTATATATATATGTGCAATTTTAATATAATTATAGTATGCATAATAGGTATATTTTATGTACAAAATATTTATCTGTTTTAAAAAGTAGTTTTGGTAAAATGAATAACTTAATAATAATGATTATGAAAATATTAAATGTTGATAATGATACTTAATTCTTAATAATAATAATAATAATTATAAAGATATCTATTCTGTTATTTATGGTAATAAGTTTAATTTTAATCATACTAATAATCATATTAACAATAATAATGATATTATTAATAATACTTTTGTTGTTAATATATATAATAATACTAACAATTTGTAACATGATATTAATAGTAATATTTATAATAATAATAATTTGTATTATGTTCATAATAATGATAATGATAACAATAATAATAATAATAATAATAATAATAATAATAATAATAATAATAATAATAATAATAAGCATAATTATAATAATAATATTACATATATTAATATTGGTAATAACAATAATAATAATAATAATAATAATAATAATAATAATAATAATAATAATAATAATACTAAGTATTAATAATAATTTTTGTAATAATAACAATTATAACAATAAATAACAATAATCATTAACACTAGCAATAACCATGATAATCATAATAATAATAATAATAAAAATAGAGTACAACCTTTGAAGACAAGCTTTAAAAAAAATATGCCACCATCCGGGCTCGAACCCAAGACCTCTCGCTTCCCAACAAACAGACTTAACCATTGAACCATCCAAGTTTTTCTGAATTAAACACAACTAGTATATATCTAACCCGATACTTTTCTGTTTCATAATCTTCCTTCTCTTTTATAATTCTAATGACCGGATCCCTTAATTATGATAAATGAATACCAAATAAATTAGTTTTAGAAATTGATAATCATAAACATTTTACCTGTACATTTGAAATTAACTGAAAACGAAAATTTTATATAAAATAAAATCTGTTGCTTCGTTAAAGAACTCAAAATCAAATCTTGAATTTGAAAAGGTTTTAGACTATAATCCTTGAATGAAATAAGTTCTAAATATTCTTTATAAACTATTTGTATCATAACTTTAATCTAAAACATCAAAACATAATCGAATTTTACTATGAACATATTCTTTGACTTTTGAATTATAACATTTGACTCAAAAATTCGACTTCTATTCAAAGAATTGAGAGTTGAAACCTTGTAGACATAATCAAAAGGACATTCCTAACATAACTGCAGTTATAGATTTTGAAAATTAAAACAAATTCGAGTTAATGTTCATCACAGTCAAGAACACGATGAACCTTGATTTGATTTTGAATTTTAAGACTGTTTTAGACTACGATCTTAACATGAAGTAAGTGTAAAATCATTCCTAGAATCTTTCTGTAACCTCAATTGAACCTAAAACGTAAAATCAAACTTGAATTTCTTCAAGAACAGTTTGTTTGACTTTTTAAGAATTAAGTTTGACTCCAAAATTTGAATTCAATATGGAAATTTGGCAATTGAAACTTTCCAGATTGTTTAAATGAAAGATTTAGAGTAGAACTACATTAACACAAATTGAAATTGATTACGAATTCGATTAATTAGAAAAATGGAATAAGAACAGGGCAATGGCCTGTGTTCTTCATATTTCTTATTTAATTCAATAGATTTAAAGGCTGTAAGGGTATTTGTAATTGTTATTTGATAATTGTGAGTCATATAATATCCCTTAACAACTTGTAGAGATCGTATTATAGTATGAATTTTGTCAACAGGATTTGATTTCAAAGGACAGAAAATAAAAAAAAATAAAAGGCGAATGGATGGCTAACCGATTTTGGCTGTTAATGTAATTACCATGTTGTGATTTGTACTAAGGAATAAATCATCTACAGATTGATAGTAACATTAAACTGATCATGATTATGTAATCGTACACATAATTCTTTTATAATTAATATTAATAATTAATAATTATATGAATAATAATTCTAATAATAAATAATACTAATTTCCTAATATAAATATGTATATAATGGCGTACATGTATCTTTATATATATCTATATATATCTATTTGTATTTTTTTATATGTATATTTCTTATATTTATATATCTATTTTTTTTATAGATTATAATTAGTGTTATTAGTAATTATAATGATAATAATAATGTTCTTAATATTATACATAATAATAATAAAATTTTATAATAACATAATAGTAATAATAATATTATTAATGATAATGATAGTAATTATTATAAAAGTGTCAATAATGATATTCTTAGTGAAAAAAAATAATGATTTGTATTATTTATAATAATACTAATAATAATAATTTTAATGATAATGGTAATTATAAATATTAATAATCTTAATCAGAATTTTACTACTCATTATAATCTACTAGTGATATTAAGAATGATAATAATAATCATAAAATTTATAATTCCTAATAATAACTAAACTAACAATAATTATGATATAATACATAATAATAACAATTATAATATCTGATAATATATATATATATATATATATATACATAAAACTAATATAGAAGTTGATATTAATATTAGTGCTAATGATGAAAGTAATAACAAAGTTATTATAATGACTATATTCTTAACTTGTATTTATATTTAATATATACAAGTTATTATTTATGGAATTTTTAATGTTTATATATATATATATATATATATATATATATATATATATATATATATATATATTTATATATATATAGTACCTACATTAAGTATTAAATTCTTATATATATATATATATATATATATATATATATATATATATATATATATATATATATATATATATATATTACAATATACAAAATATAATAATTATCTATAGGAATTCTATATTTATATAAATTCATTTTAAGTACAACTTAGTTATTTTATATATTATCTTACATATTTAGTTTTAATGTTTAAATTATATTTTATAAATTCTAAATTATTATATATACTACTTATGTACATATACATATTTACTTACACATAATTGTTCGTGAATCATTGAGCATAGTCAAATGTCAAATGAATTCATAAAAATAGTTCAAGACATTTTGAGACTCAACATTACAGACTTTGCTTATCGTGTCGAAATCATAATAAGATTAGGTTTAAATTTGGTCGGAAATTCCCGGGTCATCACAAGGTGGACATGATAATTGCCACCAATTGGTGAATATATTTTTCCCTGATTATTATTGCTTGGTAACCTAAGAATTAGAATCGGGTATGGCCCTAATTCACGCGAATCCTAAAGGTAGCTACCGGGTTTAACACCCCCACCCAGAATGTTCACTAGACGGAAGAGCTAATGGGCGTGGTGTTTAGTACTTCGAAGTTTATATATTATACAGACGAGATGTTCTGTTTTGGGGATATTATTGATGCGCATTATATGTTAAGGTCGGTTACCATGTTGAGCAATGAAATCGAAATGAATGTTATGTATCGAGAGAATGATTTTATACACAGGTTATGTGTATGATAATTTTGTACACGAGATATGTGTACGGTTACTAAGATTTATGAAAATGGTTTCGTACACGAGATAGGTGTACTGTATTTGAATCTTGTGGTCTATCAAAATGATGAATTTTATTGTTTACGATAAACTTATGAACTCACCAACCTTTTGGTTGACACTTTAAAGCATGTTTATTCTCAGGTATGAAAGAAATCTTCCGCTGTGCATTTGCTCATTTTAGAGATATTACTTGGAGTCATTCATGACATATTTCAAAAGACGTTGCATTCAAGTCGTTGAGTTCATCAAGAATATTATTAAGTCGTTTATAGTTGGATATATTATGAAATGGTATGCATATCTGTCAACTTTCGATGAAATGAAATATTGTCTTTTAAAAACGAATGCAATGTTTGTAAAATGTATCATATAGAGGTCAAGTACCTCGCGATGTAACCAAATATAATGTATTCGTTCAGATGGATTAGGACGGATCACTACATAATTAATGGTTTAATTGATTATCATTGCAAGAGGACTATCATCCTTCACTGATTTTACTAAAGTTCTGTTATACACATGCATTAGTGTCGCATCATTATTATCTCATTATATTATCCTTTCTCACTAACTAACAACTAAAACTAAATATTCTTTTACTAAATGGAATGAATATATTTTGTGTATGTGTATTTGTGGGTCAAGTACGAGTTTGTCACGTCGTCACAATAGATATGATTTCATTTCATTAACCTTTCACTAACTAAAAGTATAAATATTTTTCACTAAATTATACCCATGAGTATGTCCATAAAATATAGGGTAAAATATTTTTTTTTTAAGCGAGGAAACTCTTCTATAAACAAGCACATTGGCTCTCCTATAGAAGGTAAAACCTCGAGTAATCAAGCCCCCGAGCGCGAGAACTGATACCGGGTGAATTGCGCATTATGCACACCCTCTAGTCACACTCCCTTTTTGAACAATTTGGCATAGCCAGAAATTGAACCCGGATGGTGTGCTTCATTGGGTAACTCGATGATCACTCAGGCAAGCCTGAATGGTTTAAATATACGGTAAAATGTAAGAAGTTATAAATATAAAGTACAAGAAATAAAAGCATTGGTCGTGTATGTTTCGCCAAAATCCTTTGAGAATATTCACGGACCCCTTTTAAGAGTGGTCTATTATTAGAGAAACTATTTGGCGACCACTTTACCTTGAGTTTTTCACACTTTGGCAGGGAATGTTCTAAGAAGCCAAGAAGGCTACAAGGGATAAGCGTAGAAAAGTTGGTAGATTCGAGAAGTTATATTTGTTCAGTAGTTCTATATAAAATAAATAGTTTAATCTTTTATGCAATGATTAACTTGATGATTATAGGGATCTTATCATAAACACAAAATTATTATGGCAACAATGTCCGAACCCAAAAGTCAGACAAAGAAACCATGCATCAATAGTAGTACAGTACAACAAACAAATTGCATTGGTTTCTGGAACAGAAGTTACCAAGGGAAAAGGTCTGCAAGCTGTCAGAAAAGACAAGAGAATGTCTAACTGTACAAGCCCATTTAATAATTAATTTACTATGTATATAAAATAAGTTTAAATCAAATGTTCCATTTTTCTATTATTGCAAGACTTTACTTATCATGCATACTTATTTCCATGGAAACACCTCCAAATCCTTTTTCTGATTTTGTGCCTTTTAAACCCAACAAGTGGAAGGTCATACATGCTTTACTACGGATGAATTAGTTTTCGTTGTACATAACTACATGTTTTTAGTTAGCATAACATAATTAAAATACAATAATCCATTTCAATAAACTCAACCCACGTAAATTAATCCTCAATAATTAAACAAAGTAAAATTTCACATAATTTTAATCTTCAATAACTAAACGAATTGAAATTAACATATTAAATAGTGTTGTTAATAATGGTACAGTGTGGAAAAAGAAATATAAACTTATTTTACAGAAAAGAAAAAAAGGTAGTAAAAAAAGATTGCAAAAAGATTTGAAGTAGTAATAAATTGGAGTGCTTAAAATTAAAAATTAAAAGGGTTACAGAAAAGTTTTTGTTGTACATAATTATATGTTTTGTTATGTCAATTTGCCTAGCGCACCCACACCAGCGGAAGCTAAGATATAATTTGTTTGAGACAAACTTGCGAGAAATAATAGAAAGCAAATAAAGTAACTGATAACACGACGATTTAATGTGGTTCGGCAAAACCCTGCCTACGTTCACCCCAAGAGTCTCCTTTATTCTTATAATATAAAAGAACCCGGTACAAGAAAAAGTACACTATGAGTTAAACCCAAACCCCTTAGATTTTAGTATAAAATCTAAGTTTCTCGTACAATCTTTTACACTCCTTACAAGAATAAAACTCTCAACCTCACAAATACACACTCTCCGTTGATATTATCGATCAACTGTGTTTTTCCTTTTGTGATCTTATTTTGTGGATGATATTAACTCTCTCCATGAAACACCTATTTATACATGAAACATTTATATGCATACACTTGCTAGGATACTTCCAGGCCACACCTACTGTGATGACCCGTCCAAATTCATTTGGACGAATACATCATTCATTGATTTCATAGTGAGGTTTTGACCTCTATATGATACGTTTTGTAAACATTGCATTTTTTTGAAAAGGTACACCATAATTGATTATATAAATCCAAGGTTTTCGACATCTGATGATTTCTACGTATAGACAATCACTGTATATAATAATTTTTAACAATACGTCCGTTGACAATACAGTCAAATAAGATACATGGTGATGATTTTGTGAATGCAAAGTTTTCTCGAATAAAGCATGTATGACTCCATGCACATAGCTTGTATAATGTATAAGCAAACAGCGGAAGACTTCCAGGAACCTGAGAATAAACATGCTTAACAGTGTCAACACAAAGGTTGGTGAGTTCATAGTTTTATTGTTGCGCATAATCTGTATATCAAGGTGGATCACAAGATTTCAGTTGTTTCATCCAGAAACGTTTATCAAAATATTCTACGAAATTGAGCACCCTGGTAACTAAACTTTAACATTATAATAAGTACCCTTGTTTTAACATACATGCTACCAACATGTACAATACACGCAATCCAACGTGTACTAAACTCAAATAGCATACGTCTGTTTTATAGTTCAGGCTAGGGTTTCTATACCTGGAACAGATGGGGATGTCAAGCCCTATGGATCCATATACCACTATTCGCGCCCACCGGTTCTTATAACCGGCAGCTACTAGTTACCAAAGCTAAGGGATTTTCGGTTCAAACTCAGTGTAGAATTAAGTATGTACTTGTGTCCATTGTTTTTAAAATAAAGTGCATGTATTCTCAGCCCAAAAATATAGATTGCAAAAGCAATTAAAAAGGGAGCAAATGAAACTCACCTTAGCAGCACATAAATTCATTCACCGAAATGTGACCGAAACTCGGAATGCAAAGTAACCATAGATCTCAACCTAGAGAACATATGTTAATCAATAAATGTCTAACAAGCTAGGTCGGGTCATAGTGCATCACAATCTTAATGCTCGAGACCGACATGCAAAAGTTAACGAAAGTCATCTCAAAAGTCAATCTGACCCAATATGATCTTTAAATCTATACATGTTTATTATATTAACATAGTATAAGTCTTGATAATTGAACGAATTTATAATTTATCAAACTCAAAATATTATTTATTTCAGGAGCTATATTATATTTGAATTATCATGGCAATCGAAATTTTTTTATTATTTCACATAGTTTTTCAATACTTGTAAAATCAGATTATAGTGTTTGTAAAGTTTTAAAACATGATAAGACCGTCAACTTTGACAATTGTTCAACAAAACGAGACGTGCCTTGTATAGAAATTCATTTACTCGATTAGTAATATCTAAAAGTCCAATTTATCAATCTCATAGACAAGTTGTTTAAATATTAATTTACAGTTTCAAACACAATTTCAATTAACGTCAAACATAATTCAGTTGACCATATCTTTTAATCCATCCATCGAAATCACGCGATTTCTAAATGAAAAGTTATTAATTTTTCGATAGCTTTTCAACGACATGCATATCATATACTTTATATCAGTAGCATATGTATCAAATTTGTGATTCATCATAAACTATCTAATGAAAAAATTAAAGCATATAAGCATGCATAAACATATATGCTCGAGCACTAGACATGGATACACTATTAATATATAAAAGATAAGATATGAATGCTCATATATCAATATTATGATTCAATATTGCAGGAAAGTACGTAGACGCAACGGAGATGATATACACTAGGTTTGACTTGCGAACAATACCTACGAACATTACCCATAACCTCCATAGCTATAACCCATAATTTCCTTACCTTTGACTTATTTGAAAACTCGGTTTGAAATCATTTGAGCGGAACTTCGTCGTAGTATTTTATGTATAATACTACTACTAATAATACTCCTAACTATAAGATTAATAATAATATCAATCTTAATTATAATAATAATAATAATAATAATAATAATATTAATAATAATAATAATAATAATAATAATAATAATAATAATAATAATAATAATAATAATAATAATAATAATATATGTAGTGACCCGAACTTTTTCATGTTTATATATATTAAATGAAATTGTTATTTACATGATTAAGTGTTTCCAAAATGTTATGCAATCAAACTTGTTAAGACTTGATTAATTGAAACAGGTTTTATATAGACAATTGACCACCCTAGTTGACCGGTGATTCACGAACGTTAAAACTTGTAAAAACTATATGATGTCATATATATATAATTAACATGGTATTATGATTAGTAAATATATCATTAAGTATATTAACAATGAACTACATATGTAAAAACAAGACTACTAACTTAATAATTTCGAAACGAGACATATATGTAACGATTATCGTTGTAACGACATTTAATGTATATATTTCATATTAAGATATATTAATACATCATGATATCATGATAATGTAATAATTTAACATCTCATTTGATATAATAAACAATGGGTTAACAATATTTAACAAGATCGTTAACCTAAAGGTTTCAAAACAACACTTACATGTAACGACTAACGATGATTTAACGACTCAGTTAAAATGTATATACATGTAGTGTTTTAATATGTATTCATACACTTTTTAAACACTTAAAGACACTTATAAAAATACTTCTACTTAACAAAAATGCTTACAATTACATCCTCGTTCAGTTTCATCAACAATTCTACTCGTATGCACCCGTATTCGTACTTGTACAATACACAGCTTTTAGATGTAGGTACTATTGGTATATACACTCCAATGATCAGCTCTTAACAGCCCATGTGAGTCACCTAACACATGTAGGAACCATCATTTGGAAACTAGCATGAAATATTTCATAAAATTACAAAAATATTAGTAATCATTCATGACTTATTTACAAGTAAACAAAATTACACATCCTTTATATCTAATCCATATACCAACGACCAAAAACACCTACAAACACTTTCATTCTTCAATTTTCTTCATCTAATTGATCTCTCTCAAGTTCTATCTTCAAGTTCTAAGTGTTCTTCATAAATTCTATAAGTTTTAGTTTCATAAAATCAAGAATACTTCCAAGTTTGCTAGCTTACTTCCAATCTTGTAAAGTGATCATCTAACCTCAAGAAATCTTTCTTATTTATAGTAAGATATCTTTCTAATACAAGGTAATACTCATATTCAAACTTTGATTCAATTTCTATAACTATAACAATCTTATTTCGAGTGGAAATCTTACTTGAACTTGTTTTCGTGTCATGATTCTGCTTCAAGAACTTTCAAGCCATCCAAGGATCCTTTGAAGCTACATCTATTTTTCTCATTTCCAGTAGGTTTACCTTCTAAAATTAAGGTAGTAATGATGTTCATAACATCATTTGATTCTTACATATAAAACTATCTTATTCGAAGATTTAAACTTGTAATCACTAGAACATAGTTTAGTTAATTCTAAACTTGTTCACAAATAAAGTTAATCCTTCTAACTTGACTTTTAAAATCAATTAAACACATGTTCTATATATATATATATATATATATATATATATATATATATATATATATATATATATATATATATATATATATATATATATATATATATATATATATATATATGATATGCTAACATAATGATTTAAAACCTGGAAACACGAAAAACACCGTAAAACCGGACATACGCCGTCGTAGTAACACCGCGGGCTGTTTTGGGTTTGATAATTAAAAACTATGATAAACTTTGATTTAAAAGTTGTTCTTCTGAGAAAATGATTTTTCTTATGAACATGAAACTATATCCAAAAATCATGGTTAAACTCAAATTGGAAGTATGTTTTTCAAAATGATCATTAAGACGTCGTTCTTTCGACTGAAATGACTACCTCTTACAAAAATGACTTGTAAATTATATTTACGACTATAAACTGATACTTTTTCTGTTTAGATTCATAAAATAGAGTTCAATATGAAACCATAGCAATTTGATTCACTCAAAACGGATTTAAAACGAAGAAGTTATGGGTAAAACAAGATTAGATATTTTTTTGATTGTTGTAGCTACGGGAAATATTGTAACAATTCTATACAAATCATAACCTAGCTAACTTATATTGTATTATACATGTATTCTAATACATTATCTAATCTTGGGATACCATAGACATGTATGCAAATGTTTTGACATATCATATCGACCCATGTATATATATTATTTGGAACAACCATAGACACTCTATATGCAGTAATGTTGGAGTTAGCTATACAGGGTTGAAGTTGATTTCAAAAATATATATGCTTTGAGTTGTGATCTAGCCTGAGACGTGTATACACTGGGTCGTGGATTGATCCAAGATAATATATATCGATTTATTTCTGTACATCTAACTATGGACAACTAGTTGTAGGTTATTAACGAGGACAGCTGACTTAATAAGCTTAAAACATTAAAATGTATTAAAAAATGTTGTAAATATATTTTGAACATACTTTGATATATATGTACATATTTGTTATAGGTTCATGAATCGACCAGTGGTCAAGTCTTACTTCCCGACGAAGTAAAAATCTGTGAAAGTGAGTTATAGTCCCACTTTTAAAATCTAATATTTTGGGATGAGAATACATGCAACTTTATAAATGTTTTACGAAATAGACACAAGTAAATGAAACTACATTATATGGGTGAATGATCGAAGCCGAATATGCCCCTTTTTAGCTTGGTAGCCTAAGAATTTGGGAATAGACCCCCAAATTGACGCGAATCCTAAAGATAGATCTATCGGGCCCAACAAGCCCCATTTTGGAATTTGGAATGCTTTAGTACTTCGAAATTATCATGTCCGATGGGTGTCCCGGAATGATGGGGATATTCTATATGCATCTTGTTAATGTCGGTTACCAAGTATTCACTATATGAATGATTTTTATCTCTATGTATGGGATGTATTGAAATATGAAATCTTGTGGTCTATTATTATGATTTGATAATATATAGGTTAAACCTATAACTCACCAACATTTTTGTTGACGTTTTAAGCATGTTTATTCTCAGGTGATTATTAAGAGCTTCCGATGTTGCATACTAAAATAAGGACAAGATTTGGAGTCCATGCTTGTATGATATTGTGTAAAAACTGCATTTAAGAAACTTATTTTTGATGTAATATATTCTTATTGTAAACAATTATGTAATGGTCGTGTGTAAACAATATATTTTGGATTATCATTATTTGATAATCTACGTAATGCTTTTTAAACCTTTATCGATAAAATAAAGGTTATGCTTGTTTTAAAAATGAATGCAGTCTTTGAAAAACGTCTCATATAGAGGTCAAAACCTCGCGACGAAATCAATTAATATGGAATGTTTATAATCAATATGAACGGGACATTTCAATATAAATAAAAATAAATATACTATGGAGTATGTGAATTAGATAGAGAGATAGATTGAATTGTGAAATGGTTCGGCAGGATTAATCGAATATATATATATATATATATATATATATATATATATATATATATATATATATATATATATATACATATATATATATATATATATATATATATATATATATATATATATATATATATAAAATATAATAATATAAATATAATATAATAATATAGAAAATAAAAACGTGACAATTAACATTCAATAATATCTGCCGACAGTTTTTGCGGACCGGTATTTCATACTCTGTTGCTAATAATTGACGGGTAAAGCATAAATAAAAAATATTTCACTTTTTATAATTGAATACATATATTTATTTGGTCTTAAGCTTTATAAAACTAGTTGTAAAAAGGTTCATTTATTTATAAAATTACTATATACGTTAGACGTAGAGTGTACGTACTAGTCTGCTGATCATTATGTGCCACCGTAAATTACTGAATTCGTTTAATTCAATCGAATTAATGAATTTTAATATTTTAAAAAGTCGTATTTATTAAATACTTCAGGGGTATTTTATGTAAGTTATAATTAATAATTTCTATCATGTCGCTTTCATGTGAATAGTAAATTAATTAATTTCGTTTCATTTACTATTCATATGAATAGTAAATGAATTAATTTCGATTCAACTATTTAAGTTACGTTGTTGTACGTTGTGCTTTACAACTTGTACATCTTTGATTTAACTTCGTGTTTTCTTAAAAACTAAAAAAATACATCATAAAAATAAAACGATTATATACGTAAACTTTTTAATTCGCAACTGCTTCATCCAATAGTAAATTTTTATCATTTCGTATATAAATATTATTCGCATGTTTTCGTATATATATATATATATATATATATATATATATATATATATATATATATATATATATATATATATATATATATATATATATATACTCAATGTAAATAATTATCATAAGTTACGACGTTCGTGAATCGTCGGACAAACAGGGTGGTCAACCGTTATATAAAACTCATTTTTAAAAGTTTTAAAACTTGTCATAATTCATTACTTGTCATGTCGGAAACATTTATAGTTTTGGTTCAAAATAAGTCGAAATTTTTCCCGGTCGTCACACCTACCTCCATGTGAAAGCAACTATGATAAACATGCCAACATAGACTTGTGATCATGCCAAATCAAACTTGTCTTGGACTATTTCTAGAAACCCACATGTTTTCAATGCAAATTATAAACTATCACATTTAAATGTGAGTCAATTTTGGACATCCATCTAACAATCTCCACCTTGACGAACATTTATCTTCTTCGTCACCAAAAATACTAACACCTAGTACTTTCACCATTGGCCTCCGTTATCACCGCTGCACACACCTTGAATCACCTCGGTCCTGAACCTGATTCAAATAATACGGCCAATAAACATGTGCAGCTGACCCCTTGAACTTACATAGTTGACTCCGGATAGGAGTCTCGAATCACCTCTCCATCCTCAGTAGGATTTCTCTTCTCACCATCGTCTAACTTGATCAAACATGTCATCACATGTTCCCGATCAATTTTCCGTGTGCACACTTTCCAAACCTTTGAGACACGAGTACATTTGGTACTCGCCACCAGACGATATAAACCCTCATACTTCTCTCCCTTCATCAGGACCTTCCTGCCACGTGTGATTAACTCCACCTACGACCGAATAGCCGTATCCTTGAGAATCCATCTGGCTTTAGGAAATTAGATTCTTGCACATCTTTGGTGCGTACGCCACACCACCAAAAGTGTAAGCAGCTCCGTGAAACAATTTTGTTTTCACCATGCCAACACCCTCAACATCACATGTTGAACTGTCACCTAAAGTCAGCACCCCCGCTTTCTTTAATATTAGCTTATCAAAATAAGCTTTCTTGGAACACACATGCATCGTATAACCAGAATCTAAAATCTATTCATCTTGAACAGAAGTAGAACTTTTGGAGATTGTGAGAACATCTCCCAAATTAACCGACTCCTTAACTACTACTGCAGCTGATGAACCCCCAGATTTATCTTCACCATTCTTCCAGAGTGGACAATCCTTCTTGTAATGACCCCACTCTTGACATTTGAAGCACTGGACACCCTTCACACCGTCTCTTGATCTGAACCTACTTTTATTACCAGATCTCTTTTCTGCAAACCTTCCCTTTTCATGACCAACCATAGCAAACTTATGCTCATAACGGCCATCGGATCTTTGTCTCTTATCCTGAGATAAAAGTACCGGTACTACCTCCTCCATCTTTACAGTAGCCTTACCATAAAGAATAGTAGTGACCAAAGTATCATACGAACTGGGAAGAGAGGTAAGAAGAATAAGGGCCTTATCTTCTTCCTCAATATTAACCTCAACTTTTGCAAATTGATCCACCAGACCATTAAACACGTTCATGTGTTCAATGATATTCCCGCCATACTCCATCTTCAAACGATAAAGATCACGCTTCTAGTTTAGCTTTGTGGTCATATTCTTCCCGAGATATAACTTCTTGAGGGCCACCCACAACCCCGTCGCGGTTGTCTCGTCACTGACATTATTAATGATCTTATCACTGATGGAAAGGCAAATGGTACTGACACATCTTTCCTCGATGTCATTTCAATCATCATCCGTCCTCTTTTCTGGCTTTCCTTCCGTTTTACCTTTCAACGGCTTTGCTAAGCCCAGCTGAACCAAGACATCCTTCACCCTTGCTTGCCACAAGGTGAAATTCCCGGTTCCATCAAATGGCTCCACCTTAAACTGCATACTGCTATTTCCCGTCATCTCCAAACCAAAAAATATCCGATAAACCTGGATACGCTCTGATACCACTTATTATGTCAATTTGCCTAGCGCACCCACACCAACGGAAGCTAGGATATAATTTGTTTGAGACAAATTTGCGAGAAATAATAGAAAGCAAATAAAGTAATTAATAACACGACGATTTAACTTGGTTCGGAAAAACCCTACCTACGTCCACCCCAAGAGTCTCCTTTATTCTTATAATATAAAAGAACCTGGTACAAGAAAAAAGTACACTATGAGTTAAACCCAAACCCAAACCCCTTAGATTTTAGTATAAAATCTAAGTTTCTCGTACAATCTTTTACACTCCTTACAAGAATAAAACTCTCAACCTCACAAATATACACTCTCCGTTGATATTATCGATCAACTGTGTTTTTTCTTTTGTGATCTTATTTTGTGGATGATATTAACTCTCTCCATGAAACACCTATTTATACATGAAACATTTACATGCATACACTTGCTAGGATACTTCCAGGCCACACCTACCTCCATGTGAAAGCAACTATGATAAACATGCCAACAGAGACTTGTGATCATGCCAAATCAAACTTGTCTTGGACTATTTCTAGCAACCCACATGTTTTCAATGCAAATAATAAACTATCACATTTAAATGTGAGTCAATTTTGGACATCCATCTAACATGTTTCAATAAAAATATTATAACATATCAAACACCTTTTTGAAATGTAGAAAAATATTGAGTAGTTTTGTTTTTTCGCTTTGGATTATATACTAAATTGATCATATATATAACATAGTGTGAGAAAAGAAATAAAAAAAATTGAGGAAAAATTTATAAAATAAAAAAGTGTGAGAGTTCAAAATAAAAATTAAAATGAGTTGAGAGAATGAGAGGACCATTGAAAATCAACAACAACAATAATAATAACAATACCCAATCCTACTGATATCGCTCCAATTGTTTATATTTTATATCGCGATATCGGTTCTTTATGGTTATTATTTCACAAAGACTTGAAGACTTTTGCGGGTATTTGAGAGAAAATGATGAATTGTGCTCAAGAAGTCTTTGATTTAATGTTTTGGTTGATTCTGGCAAATTATTTGCTTCAAATAGACTTAAAACAAGATAAAACACGAAAAAAATGAAGAATTAGTGAAGCTGGAAGCCATCGCGGTCACGATAGGATTGGTTATGGCCGCGATTTATTAACAGAACATGAGGTTTTCGAATAAGCTCGATCACGGTCGTGATTCGGTAGTTGCGATCGCGATTGGTGTTTTCAAAGGTGAATTGTGGTAGCGATTCCTCGATTGTGGCCGCGATACGGGGTCAGTCAGACACCCGAATTTCCATGTTTAAACTCCCCTATTTAAACCCAACTTTAGGGCAGTTTTTGAGAGACAAATTCTGGAGCAAAAAGAGGTCGTTTTGGAGGTTTAGAGGTCAGTCTTCATCAATTTTGAAGATCTTAAACATCAAGGATCAAGGATTGATCATCTATAATCATTGGTACATTTGTTTTCTTGATTTTTAGTGATATTATCATGAACACTTTTGTTACCAATTGTTTGGCTGATTTTTCTAGCATTACAGGCTAAATCTTTTAGTGTTTACTCAGATGTAATAACTTTTGATTGTTGGATTGTTCTTATTTTCATGGATTTAATGTTTGATTGATTTAGTTTTATTAAGTTTAGTCAAACTCCCATTGTTACGCATGCTTCCTACTTTAATTTGATTATACATGTTATCAACTTGTTATTGTGAGATAATAGGTGTTAGATAATGTGTACTTTAACACTTCATGTCATCTAGATAGTTAGGGCTTTGATTTCAAATGATTGTATTAAATATCTAATCGGTAAATGAATGGTTTTGGGCATCATAATCATGTAATTACATTGAGTGATCTTTGTAGTTAGGATTTTAAGTGATTTTAATCCGGATCAAATCTTAATAGCCGAATCTTTTAATAATTATTGTGTTCAACCAAAAAATCCATTATTGTGTGAATCTGTAACATCCTCAGACATGGCTTAGAAGTAAGATGACTATTTTGCCCTTAGGCATAACTGTGTGGTTAATTATGCTTTTATTTTAGTTGAATAGTTTATATTATTTTATTATGTAGTTAAGACCAGTTTGTGACCAGGGTCACATAACAGCTTCGTTTATTTAATTTGGACTCCGTTAGGGCAGTCAAATTAAGTGCGAAAGATATTAGATAACTGGTCAATACCCGTGTGTGATGGGGTATTGTATTTAGCCTAATTATATAAGCTTGTGACCAGCCTTCTCTCTCACTTTCTTGAACCTTCCAAACAAACACCCCGTACCTAACACTTTCACCACTTGAAAACCATAATCTCTAGATCTTGATTTGGAGCTTGAATTGTGTTTAAAATCGATTTCCTTGTGTCATTGTGAGTCTATCAAGGTAATATTTGTTTGATTTCATGTCCAAATCAGTGTTTTAATTGAGATTAAAGCTAGGTTTTTGATAAAAGTGATTTTGGTGTCTTAATGCTTAATTTGATGTTGTTTTGGCTCAAAACTTGTGGGTTTATACTTTTAAATGTTTTATGTACAAGTTATAAGTGGTTTTGAGGTCAAAAACAGGTTCAAGATTGAGATTTGAGTGATTTTGGTGCGAAACCCGCTAGTTTCTGCTGCTGCTGCACGAAGAACACAACCGTATTGTTGCAGCTTGCACACGCACGGGTACATGGTGCAACCGTACAGGTGCATGTGTAACCGTACGGATGCAGTGGTGTTGGTGCATCCGGGCAGAAGTGTGCAACCGTACGGATGCATGTGCAACCGTACGGATGCATGTGCAACCGTACGGATGCAGATCAGATCAGTAGTTGTTGTTTAATTTAGCTGTTTCCTAGCCGTTATGCTGTCCGCGTGACTTATGATTATCAGGATGTAAATTCTGAAAATGCATAAGTGTTAGGTGGACTTTTAGTGACACTTTTTGTGACTGATTTGCTGTACTGTGCTGTTTTGTGTTAACGGATAGGAACTAACTTGATTTGCCTTATGTTCAGGTGATAAGGATAAGGAAGCCGCTCAGTGATAGAGTATCTGAGCTTATTGCTGGTATTCGGTGAGTGGGTCTATCTCCGGATAGAGTATTAAGTAGCTGACACGCTACTTGTTCAGACTCTTGATTATTATGTTTATGCCTTGTATGATTGCCATGTGTAGTTAGATATTGCCATGCTAGTTAGAATGATTGCATGACTAAATATCTGTGATATTATGTGCGCACTTTTAGTTGGACACCAACCGAGGCGGCAAGGTTGGGAACCCACTGAGGCGGTAAGGTATAGTTGATGTGATATCGACTGTGGTAGCCTGGTCGGGTCATGGTGTTACTGATTGTTCAGTATAGCATAGAAGGACGCATGTGTTGCGTCTGGACGGTTATGCAGTGAAGTTAGTAAAGCGGACTATCGGTAGACTGTAGCCTGATCAACTAAGTCGTGTGCTCATACAAGCCGCCGATCCTCATATTGTCAGTTGTTGTTATATGGTAGTTCAGGATGTTAGCATATCTGTGGCCTTTGCATGTTCAGTTGCTTTTGCTTGGTCTGTTAGATGGTATCCATTCACTTAGCAGTTGTGTTAATTCCCTCACATTTCCACCCCTTGCAGGTTTAGGTACTGCTGCTTCAGGACGGGTGTTGCAAACGGGTTAGAAGACATGTTTGACTACAAGCTTACTCTGATGTTTTCTATCCCAATGATATTTTCACGTAACACCGTTGTTGTATAAATTTGGTTTGTAAACAAAGTTATGTAAACGTTAATTAAGGCTATTTTGGTAATTAAGTATTTACTTCCACTGTGTTTAAAAAAAAATTATGATGTTTCTAGTTGGTATCAGAGCCTGGTTTAGCAGCAAGTACGTGCGCGTATTTGTTCCTAAACCCAAAGGTAAGTCAAACATGTCCGTGGGGTGGGGCTAAGTGAATGTAGGATGTTGTGCATGTTAGTGTTTAGTAAACTAACAGTTATCCACTAAGCTTTTGTGCAAGTGTTTTGTAGCACAGATGGCAGATGCCAAGGATGCGAACGCTACAAACCCAATCCACCCCGGAACGTTCAGTGCTCCAGATGTGGAGGAAGAGGTAGAGGTTTACGATGCTGATTATGTGCATGAGGTTGAAAGTAAGTTTAAGGAAGCTCAGGAAAAGATTGCTGAGCTTAAGTTAGCTAGACAGTCGGGTAATGAGGATACACCACCAGGTTTTGCCACTGCTCAGTCACAAACCATACCGCAAATACACCAGAACCAGTACCAATACCTATTACATAACTAATTCCCTCAACATGTTATGCCACCACAATTTAACTACCAATATCAAATTCCCATGATGATGAACCAAGTTCAGCCGCCCATATAGCAACAATCGTTTCCGCAACAGCAATTTCAACAACAATACCAACCACCAAAAAGATGCACCTTTAAATAATTCCGAGATTGTGGACCGTCTCCATTCTCGAGAAGTACAGACCCAGCCACGACTCTCAATTGGTTACGAGAGGTTGAGAAGGCATTTGAGGCTTGTCAGTGCGAACCAGAACTGAAGGTGACTTATGCCAGTAGGTTATTGAAAGACAGGGCTATGGTGTGGTGGGATTCAGTAATAGCAAGTGTTCCCCCAGAACAAGTTCGAATGATCACTTGGGAGCAATTTTATGGTAAAGTATGTGAGCAGTATTGCAATGTTTTCGATATGAATAGAATTAAGATGGAATTCCTGGAAATGCGAATGACATCGCAGATGTCAATTGATGAGGTGATTGAGAAGTACATGGACAAGTTAAGGTTTGTGCAACAATGGGTGCTTGATGAACAATCAAGAATCCAGCATTTTGTGAATATGATCTTGCCGGAATACAGGACGTTTGTGAGGTCAGCACCGATGTTATCTCAGGTTTTTGTGATGGCAAAGATGGTAGAAAGTGATGTTAGAGCAGCAAGGGGCATGAATATAGGGAATATGGTACCGCAGGGTAGTCAGGCTACCAGTCAGTCTCAGTCAGGTTCTAAGTCTAAGAAACTGTTTAGGTTTAGATCGAAGGGTAAAGGTAATCAACCAAGCACAACGTATGGTTTAGGGAAGAGAGAATGGTGTAAAGGTTGTAAGTCTTCTCACAGTGGGCAGTGTTCTGATGCAAAGAGAAAATGTTTGAGATGTGGTATGGTAGGTCACGAGTCTCAAGGGTGTTCCTTCAGGGAGAATTTATGTTGGAGTTATCATCAGCCGGGTCACCGTTCAGCTAGTTGTCAGGCGTCAAAAGGTGCAAGTTCCGGGGTAGGGTCAGGGGCGTGTTCGGCATCTGTCGGGGGTTCCACAGCCTCAAGTGGACAGAAAAGAAAGAACTCGCCAACTGCGGAAGCCAGGGCCTTTCAGATGATAGTTGAGGCCGCAACTAATAATGATGACATCATAAACGGTATGTTCTTGATCAACTCAATACCTGCTAGAGTATTGTTCGATTTGGGTGCAAATAGGACGTTTATGTCTATAGATTTCTGTACTAAGTTAGGGTTACCTTCTACTGTGCTGCCTAAACCTATTAGAGTAGAGGTAGCTGATGGTAAGACGGTTTTAGTCACAACGTATGTGTCTGGTGCTAGTATAGAAATTGATGGTAGACCGCTTTCTATGTCCTGTTTAGTGCTGCCTATCCCAAGTTTTGATGTAGTATTAGGGATGAACTAGATGAGCCTACATAAGGCCCACATCAAGTGTGATAAGAAGATTGTGACCTTCCGTTTGACCGACGGAACCCGTATTGTAGCCCGAGGGGAACGAAGTGGGTTCAGTTTTCCATTAATCTCTATGATGAAGGTGAAGAAGTCACTTTCTAAGGGGTGTGAGTCTTTTATGGCTTATGTTATTGACGCTATGATAGAGAAGAGAAATGTTACTGATATTCCGGTAGTTTCAGAATTTCCTGAGGTATTTCCTGACGAGTTACCGGGGTTGCCGCCGGTAAGAAAAGTAGAGTATAAGATTGAGTTGGTTCCGGGAACAAATCCAGTAGCTAAGGCTCCTTATAGGTTAGCACCTTCTGAAATTAGAGAGATGATGTCTCAGATACAGGAACTTTTAGACAGGGGGTTTATAACATCGAGTTCCTCATCGTGGGGTGCGCCGGTGTTGTTTGTAAAGAAGAAAGATGGTACTCTGAGAATGTGTATAGATTATCGAGAATTGAATAAGAGGACGGTTAAGAACAAGTATCCTTTACCTAGAATCGATGATCTATTTGACCAGCTTCAGGGTGCGTCGTATTTTTCGAAAATAGATCTTAGATCCGGGTATCATCAGGTTCGGGTTGCAGAATCAGATATACCGAAGACAGCATTCAGAACGAGATATGGGCATTACGAGTTCTTGGTTATGCCATTTGGGTTGACGAATGCTCCAGCGGTTTTCATGGATCTGATGAACAGAGTTTGTAAACCGTATTTAGATCAGTTTGTGGTTATGTTTATCGATGATATATTGGTGTATTCAAAGTCAGAGGCTGATCATGCGACACATCTTCGATTGGTGTTAGAGTTGTTAAAGAAAGAGCAGTTATACGCTAAGTTCTCGAAGTGTGAGTTTTGGCTTCGAGAGGTGCAATTTCTGGGTCATGTTATCTGTGAGGCAGGTATTAAAGTAGATCCATCAAAAATAGAAGCAGTAATGGGTTGGAATTCGCCGAAGACGCCGACAGAAGTTGAGAGTTTCTTGAGTCTTGCGGGTTATTATCGCCGATATATAAAAGATTTTTCTAAATAGCGGGTCCGTTAACCAAATTGACCAGAAAAGACGTAAGTTTTCAATGGAGTGACCAACAGGAACATGCTTTTCAGACGCTCAAACAGTTGTTGTGTCAGGTTCCAGTGTTAGCATTGCAAGAGGGTTCAGATGACTTTGTGGTTTATTGTGATGCGTCAATTACCGGGTTAGGGTGTGTACTGATGCAGAGAGATAAAGTTATTGCGTACGCTTCTTGTCAGTTAAAGACACATGAACGTAATTATCCGGTTCATGATTTAGAAATGGCCACAGTGGTATTTGTGTTGAAGTTATGGAGACACTACTTATATGGTACAAAGTGTGTGATATGTACAGACCATAAGAGCCTCCAATATATTTTCACGCAGAAAGAACTAAATATGCGACAGAGACGGTGGATTGAGCATATAAAAGACTACGATTGTGAAATAAAGTATCACCCGGGTAAAGAAAATGTTGTTGCCGATGCTTTAAGTCGTAAAAAGACCGTAGAGACCGTGAAATTTATGAGAACCGAAATAGTTTCCGACCTTATTGAACAGATAAGACAAGTTCAAGCCCAAGCTTTATTGGAGGAGAACTTAAATACTGAACTGATGACCACAATCAAGGACCAACTGACTGACGATTCCTGATGTTATGCGAGGTGTATATAAAATAGCTTATATTTTACAAGGAAATACTATTAAATACGATACAATTTTACACAAGATATTTATTTATTTATAGAATGGATATACTTAAACCTTGCTACAACACTTATAGGCTGTGTACCTAATCGTACAGTAGTGTAGTTTTTAGTAAGTCCGGTTCGTTCCACAGGGAATCTTTTAACAAAGCTTAACGCTATATTAGTTTTATTTTATAAAAATACAAATATATATATATAAGTAATATTATTATTATAAAGGGGGGTTTTTACCGTTTAATGACCGGTTTGTCGATTTTAAAAACTTTAGTCGCAGTTAAAACCTAATGTAAAATATTAAAAATAAATACAAGACTTAATTTAAAGCGTAAAGTAAATAACGATAAGGAAATTGCGATAAATAAAAGTGCGATAAAATTGCGATAATTAAAAAGTACGATAGTTAAAAGTGCAATTAAATACAATAATAATAAATAAAAGTGCGATAATTAGAAGTGCAATTAAATATAAAATAAAGGAAATTAAATATGAAATAAAAGAATTATGCTTATTTAAACTTCCGTAATCATGATGTTTGACGTGTTGATTTTAACTTTATGCCCATGGGTTAATTTTCCTTTGTCCTGGATTATTTAATATGTCCGTCTGGTTTTTGTCCATAACAGTCCATCAGTCATAAATATAAAGTGCGAGTGTCCTCGTCAAATTATCCTTATACCCGAAGTTAAATATTCCAACTAATTGGGAACTTAAACTGTAACAAGATTTTAATACTTTGTTTAATAATTACACCAGATTATCGACTGCGTGTAACCCAAGGTTTTAATACTTTGTTAACAATTATGCCAAGTGTCCTTGTACATAATTTCACCCCTGTTTTAATAATTCTAGTGACTATTAATCCATTCCCGTGTCCGGTTAAATGAACGATTATTCGTACATATAAATACCCCGCCCATCATATCCGATCGAGTGTATATGGTTATTTATAGGGACGTCCAATTGTAAATCTTTATATTAAAATTAACAAACTATCATTTAGTTAAACAAATATAAAGCCCATTAATAGCCCATAGTCTAATTTTCACAAGTGTCGTTCTTTTGTCCAAACCCCAATTATGGTACAAAGCCCAATTACCCAATTTTAGTAATTAGCCCAACATCAGGATTACTTCGGATTAAATAAGCATAATAATAACTTAGCTACGAGACATTAAATTAAAAAGGTTGAACATAACTTACAATGATTAAAAATTGCGTAGCGTTACACGGACATAATTTCGACTTACACCCTTACAACATTCGCTAACATACCCTTATTATTAGAATTAAAATTAAAATTAAAATATAAATTATAAATATAAATATTACGTATACATATATAGAGAGAGATTGATTTATGATGATTTTTACGATCAAACTGCGTTTGCTTTTATAGGGATTTGAGTCCAGGGAAGCTCCGCGATTCGCGGCATTTTTTGCCTTTAAACTCCGCGAGTCGCGGAGTTTGTTTTTACAGCTCACCCAGCTTTGGCTCTTTGTTTGCCGACGATTTTTAAATATATTATAATATATATATTAATTTTAAGAATTAATTATATATTATATTATATTCATGTGCATAGTTGACTTGTAAATTTTAGTCCGTTGCGACGAGCGTTGAGAGTTGACTCTGGTCCCGGTCCCGGATTTTCGAACGTCCTTGCGTACAATTTAATATCTTGTACTTTACGTTTTGAATCTTGTACTCTTGTAATTTCGAGACGTTTCTTATCAATAATTGGAACCTCTTTGATTGTCTTTTGTACTTTTGAGCTTTTTGGTTGTTTGTATCTTCAATTCGTCGAATCTGTCTTTTGTCTTCACCTTTTATTATTTAAACGAATATCACTTGTAAATAGGACAATTGCAACTAAAAGCTTGTCTTTCTTGAGGAATAATGCTATGAAATATATGTTCGTTTTTAGCATTATCAAATATTCCCACACTTGAGCGTTGCTTGTCCTCAAGCAATATAGTCTTGAAATACTAGAATTACTTCTTTATTCTTCACACTTTGTACATCAGTGATTTCTTTACGGCGGTATAAACAATGGTAGTAACGATGTGGTTTACAGTCCCACATGACTATAAAATTTAGATCCTTTAAGGAAATTGGATCTTTATGAAAACATTTGATCTTTTTGAAAATTCAATCTAGCTTTTACCCTAGATAAGTTTTCTGGAATAACCCTTCACCGGTGTTTGCAAATTCTTTTTGTGGGTTTGGTGGGTTTCATATTTGAAAATTTAGCTCAAAACTTGTGGTTTTGTGTCACCCACTTGCTAACCTTGTATTGGGAAAGCAACACATCCAGTTTACTTGTTCCGTATATTACCTTTCGGTAAACTACCGTCCGGTTGTAAAGGAAAGCGTTGAACAAGCAACTGTTAAGGCAATGTCCCCTAACATGCTTTTGATTATGGTCTATAACGTGTCGGACGCAATTACTATCCTTTGTAGGAGCAATAGTAAAGCTCACCCTTATAATTTTTTGGTCTGGCACAAGGTCCTGTCTTTGACCATGCTATGCAACCACCGTTCTTACGGTTGACACCCGATTTGGTTTAGGTGACCTAATGAATTCCAGGTGAATTCCTAGGATTTTACGTTCAATGGTAATGAACGCATTGAAAATAGGTTTTCAGAAAACAAATCGGTTTGTAATTTTGATCAAAATATTTTCTCGTTCAAGCTCGAGTTTAGATATCATTGAATTCCATGAGTTTGTAATTCTCAATCTTTAAGGTCAATCTCAAGGATTGAGTAATATCAGTCTTAAAAGCTGATTTTTGATCTTTAAGGAGATTATCCTTTCTGGGGATCTGATTCATTAGTCTTATCCAGCTAATTTGCACGGTGCCCCCCATTGTACGAGATAAATCCTTCTCATGGTTAGGATAAATCTGACCACTTGGCGACCCTGTTTTATGCTGAGGTCCATGGATTTCCTGCTGATTTTAGAGATGACTTTTCTAGATTTTTCATCAACCTACAGCTGGTCTGGACGACAACTTCATGACCTAAATCAAGAAGCGCGTGTCTTTTTCGGAAGACTTTACTTCCTTTTAATGATTGAATTGATTCATCGTGTAGATCCATCTTTCATTACAGTAAATCGGGTAAAACAGTTAATTTAGTCCAAAACAAAAGTATTTTCAATTATTTGCTACAGAAATATGTGACATATGTTTAAAATAACTTGGTAATTTTTCCCACACTTGGCTTTTATTTTCCTTTTTATTGTCCTCTATTCCATTTTAAATAAATTTTATCATTTTGGTTTGTTTCTCAATTTATGTCCTTTCCGAGGTAACAATAATTTCGGTGTTAATACCTAATTTTATCATTCATAAATATGTATAAACATGATTTTGAGTTCATTTAATTGAAAATTTTGAAAAATTTTACTAGAATTGGGTAGTCAGTATATAAGACTAGGGCTGTTCTTTATTATCAGAGAGCACTAGATTCTAATACAACTACTGCTTTACTAGTATTTTTAATGGTAACCAAGTGTTTAAGATAAAAATTTTAAAAATCCGAAAGAATTTAACCCCTTCCCACACTTAAGATCTTGCAATGCCCTCATTTGCAAGAAATCAGTAACAATTTAAATTATTGAGGGTGATTAGCGTAGAAATGATTAAATTTTACCAAAGTTTCCAAACATATTGTTGTTTGTGTTGAATGATAAATGGTGCACATCATTTGTTCATTCCGTGTTGTTGTTATTTCACATATATTTTGCATCTTGTCGTCAAAATTAGTTGCTTTTGCTGAACTTAATGCCAGTCTTTGAAAATGCGTTGTTTTACCCTGTTGTGTACATAAGATAAACTCCAAACATATATACATATTTTTGAAGTTTGGTATATTACCCCACATTCAAAAATTATTAAAATCTAATAATAAAAGTTAGAAAATTATAAAAACTATTACAATATTAACATAAGTATTAAATGTATCAACATTACAAATTATAAAATAAATAAAACTAAGTAGACTAGGGATGATACTGATACCAGTAGGGGTTCCATGCATAACCGTATGTGTTATAGAATGCTTCGGCTGGGTTATACGTAGGATACGGTGGTTGGATCTCTATAGACCAGGGAGGAAATACGGGCGATGGAGTAGGAATATAGTTTCTACCTACATGTTGGCAATGAGCTATGATTTGGTTTTGATGAACTTACCAATCTTCAAATGCTCGATGTCTAGCATTTTCATACTCTTGTGAAGCTATAAACCTTTGCATTTCTGTCATTTCATTTCCCCCTCCCACATTACCTGGCTGTTGGTTTCTCTCAACCTGTGGATGTCTTCCTTGGTATGCTACTGCGGCGTTATTTTGCCTCTTCAAAACCTTCGCACCATGGTATACATTTAAACCAATTGTATAGTGGGGTTCTGGTTCTTCGACTAATAATCCCCCCGACTAATATCCACATTGAGATACTCAGCAATTAATGTAATAAATATACCACCTCCTATTATACTGTGTGGTCTCATCCCCCTAACCATAGCTGATAAATAATAACTCACACAATACGGTATACTTACAGCGCTTTGTGGGTCTCGAATACACATGTGGTAAAACAAATCCTGTTCATTTACCTTTTCCTTATTCTTACCTCGTTGTGTAATCGAATTGGCTAAAAACCTATGAATTACTCTTAATTCAGCTCTATCTATATCCAAATAAGAGTAATTTCCCCCTTTAAATCGGTGATGGCTAGTCATTTGACTCCATACACCATGCGTATCAAAATTTTCATCAATTTTCCTACCGTTCAATATCAACCCTCTACAATCGGCAGATGCTAACTCCTCAGGCGTATATATACGTAAGGCCTGAGCCATGTCTAGTAGAGACATGTGGCGCATCGAACCTCCTAACAAAAATCTAATAAAAGATCGATCGGTTAAACTAACTACCCGATCATTTATTTCTATACTACACAATAATTCTTCACACCATACTTTATATACAGGTCTACGCATGCTGAATAAACGTACCCAATCGTTAAAAGTAGAATTACCATACCTCTGCGTAAGTAATTCCCTAATTGGCCCGGCCAATTCTACGGCTTCTAATGGTTCCCATTCTATTACCCTAGGTACTTCAACAGCTTTAGAATGAAGAGTATGCAAGCCCCTTTGGTATTTTGGATAATCTATCCAAAGTCTGTCAAATCTCAAGTTCGGGTGCAAATCTTCCAAGTGCATATCAGAAAATGTCATAACTGGATGAGGTATATCTTGTTTGTAGTAGTTATCCACCTCCTGTTGTTCCGCATTCTCAGCAGGAGCATTGCGAGCTTGGGATGAAGATTCACCCCTCTCAGTCATTTTTCTTGAGTAATTCCTTGATAGCATCCTTCTCAACATGATTTTAGTAAAAGATTTGATGAAAAACGGTGAAAAATTGTGAATTTCGGAGGTTTTAGTGTGTGTTTTTCGGGTGTTTTGTTCGCAGTTTTTGTGGATGGGGAAGGATACTGATCTGTTTTTCGTTTTTATTTTTTTCTGTGTTTTGGACCCTCCGCGAGTCGCGGCGTTTGGCCCTTCCAAATACCGCGAGTCGCGGTGTTTGTTTTTTTTTTTTAAATAAACCTTAACTTATAAAACAAATATAAAATAAATTTAAAATTTTGTTTTCCTTTGTTTTAGGACGAGGTCGTTTCGGATCGATGTCCTAGTCCGTCCTTCGACAAAATTTTAAAATTTGTCTTTTTATAGCGATTGTTTTTAAAAGCTAAGATTTTTGGGTTTTTTTAATATTTTTGGCATACTTTAATTCAATAAGATTAAAAATAATGATAATAAAAGTTCTCGTCCCTCCCTTGGGTAAAGCAATTTCGGTTTAAAGACCTAGTCTTCAACTTACGACGAATTTTAAAAATCATATTTTTAACTTAACGAAATAAAGTAAATTTTTGTGTTTAAATTCACACCAAACTTAAATTAAAAATGCATAAAATTAAAAATTCATATTTTAAAAATAAAAAATTCACGGCAAACTTAATTTAAAAATTCATATTATAAATTCACACCAAACTTATATTATATTTTTGTTTTTATACAAACTTATATTAAAAATATTAATTGTTCAAATATTTACAATTTTAAATATATTAATTTAAAAAGTTTACAATATTAAATTAAAAATCTTTTTGGCTTTTATCCCACTTTAATCAATCAAATATTATCAAAAATATACGCCCCTCTTTTCGGTAAAGTAATTTCGGGTCCATGACCTAATTTAACTCATGACGAATTTTTGAAATATTTTGGGTTGATTGATGAAAGATATTTATACCTTAAGAATAAACGTTAAATTTCGCCGTGATGTAATAAATTTTTGAATGATATCAATAATTTCGGTCGCCAAACCTAATTTTATTCAATACCAATTTAATACTTTATAGCGAACAAATTAGCGTTTATTATCAAAAGGTTAAAAATAAAAATAAAAAAAATAAAAACTGTACAGACTTACCTGTGAGATAGTATTCTTAGTGATATGACCTATCCCATTCATAAGATAGTCGGTTTAATTGGTTTTCCATAGCTACAAAGGCGTAACCTCGAGCATTCAATGATTTTTCTTCTAAACATATGAACGGTCCGTCTCTGCATAAAGTAACAAATTCGGTGTTCGAATAGGTTTGATTATTTGAACATTTACCTCCATGTGACCATTTTCCGCATTTGTGACATCTTTCAAGGTGTCGTGCTCTTCTTTTCGCTGCGGATTATGATTTTCCTTTACCAAATTGTAACTTATTATCTTCGCATCTGGATTCTTTTCTTACTCCGTCCAATCTTTCTCTGATTACTGATACTATATCACTCGGAAGTGTGTCATTATTACGTTTAGTGATCAAAGCGTGTAGCATTAGACCATGGTTTAGTTCACAGGCAGTCTTCATTTCGTAAAAACCTAAAAAAAATAAAAATTCAGAATGGGGGGAGAAGACTAGTTCTTTAGGGTCTGCTAGGGAAAGACCATTCGGGTTCCAGTTTCGAGAACTACACGAAAACAGACAATCTAACTCTAACAGAAATACATATTATCCTTTAAAGACTTGATTCTCCCCACACTTAGTTAGCTGTGGTATCGAAATTGTGATTAACTTCGTTGTCGACTTCCATCGGACTATCTATGTAGTGTTTAACTCTGTGACCATTAACCTTAAATTCAATCCCATTTGAATTTATCAATTCTACTGTTCCGTATGGGAAAACTCTTTTGACTATGAATGGTCCAGACCATCTTGATTTCAATTTTCCAGGAAATAGCTTGAATCGTGAATTGAAAAGAAGAACTTTGTCTCCTTCTTTAAATTCTTTTGAACTTCTGATTCTTTTATCATGCCATTTCTTCGTTCTTTCCTTATAGATTAACGAATTTTCGTATGCTTCTTGTCTTAATTCTTCTAATTCGTTTAATTGACTTAATCGTAGACGTCCAGCTTCATGTAAATCAAGATTACATGTCTTCAAAGCCCAAAATGCTTTGTGTTCAATTTCTACTGGAAGATGACATGCTTTTCCATAAACGAGTCTAAAAGGTGTGGTTCCAATTGGAGTTTTGTAGGCTATTCTAAAAGCCCAGAGTGCATCCTCCAATTTAATGGACCATTCCTTCGGATTTGATCCTACGGTTTTCTTTAGAATACGTTTTAAAGCTCGGTTGGTATTTTCAACTTGTCCACTTGTTTGTGAATGATATGCGGTGGAGATTTTATGAGTTACTCCATATCTTTTGAGAACTTTCTCAAGTTGATTATTACAGAAATGAGTACCCCGATCACTTATTAAAGCTTTCGGTGTTCCAAACCTTGCAAAAAGATGTTTTAAAAAATTGACTACAACTCGTGCATCGTTAGTTGGGAGAGCTTATGCTTCCGCCCATTTTGATACATAATCAATGGCTACGAGAATGTAGAGATTATTATGAGATTTTGGAAATGGACCCATAAAGTCAATACCTCAAATGTCAAATACTTCACATACTTGAATGACATTTTATGGCATTTCATCACGTTGACTTATTTTTCCGGCCCTTTGACAAGCATCACAGGATTTGCAAAGAAGGTGTGCGTCTTTGTAAATTGTAGGCCAATAGAATCCAGCATCATAAATTTTTCTTGCTGTTAGTTGAGGCCCATAATGCCCTCCTGTTGGTCCTGTGTGACAATGGTTTAAAATTTTACTAGCTTCATCTCCGAATACACATCGGCGTATTATTCCATCGGGACAACTTTTAAATAAATGTGGATCTTCCCAGAAATAGTGTTTTATATCACTGAAAAATTTCTTTCGTTTTTTGTACGATAATCCTTTTTCAAGGAATCCACATACTAAATAGTTTGCATAGTCTGCAAACCATAGAATTTCATTATAATCTATCTTCAATAGATATTCATCAGGAAAGTTGTCTTGTATGGCCGATTCATTTAGAACTTCTAATTCAGGATTTTCAAGATGTGAAAGATGATCAGCGGCGAGATTTTCTGCTCCTCTTTTATCTCGGATTTCAATATCGAACTCTTGTAAAAGTAAGATCCAACGGATTAGTCTTGGTTTGGCATCTTGTTTCAAAAATAGGTATCTAAGAGCAGAATGGTCGGTATAGACCACCGTTTTTGCTAGAACGAGATATGAACGAAATTTATCAAAAGCAAAGCCAATAGCAAGGAGTTCTTTTTCAATAGTTGTGTAATTTGATTGTGCTCCTTGTAAAGTCTTACTAGCATAATATATAGGTTGAAATCGTTTTTCAATCCTTTGTCCTAAAACGGCTCCCATTGCAAAATCACTTGCATCGCACATTAGTTCAAATGGTAGATTCCAATTTGTCGTTATCATGATCGGCGCATTAGTGAGTTTCTCTTTAAGAATATTAAAAGATTTGATGCATTCATCTGAAAAAATGAATGGAGCATCCTTTTCTAGGAGTTTATTCATAGGAGTGGCAATTTTTGAAAAATCTTTTATGAAACGTCGGTAAAAACCGGCATGCCCTAGAAAACTCCTAACTCTTCTAACATTGGTGGGATGTGGAAGTTTAGCAATTACATCTACTTTAGCTCTATCCACTTCAATTCCTTCCTTTGAGATTTTATGTCCAAGAACAATGCCTTCTTTAACCATGAAATGGCATTTCTCCCAATTAAGTACTAGATTTGATTGTTCGCATCTAATCAGCATTCGTTCAAGATTAGCTAGACATAATTCAAATGTATCACCGAAGACTGAAAAGTCATCCATGAAAACTTCCATGCATTCTTCTATCATGTCGTGAAAAATCGCCATCATACACCTTTGAAAGGTTGCAGGTGCGTTGCAAAGTCCAAATGGCATGCGTTTGTAAGCAAAAGTACCATAAGGGCACGTGAACGTGGTTTTCTCTTGGTCCTCGGGTGCTATTGGATTTTGAAAATATCCGGAAAAACCATCTAGAAAACAATAGTAACTGTTTCCGGCTAGCCTTTCCAACATTTGATCAATGAAAGGTAAGGGAAAGTGATCTTTCCTGGTGGCGTCATTTAATTTTCTATAATCAATACACACACGCCATCCTATTACAGTCCTAGTAGGAATAAGCTTATTTTTCTCATTTGTAATGACAGTCATGCCACCCTTCTTAGGCACGCATTGAACTGGCTTACCCATGGACTATCAGAAATTGGATAAATTAAACCTGCATCTAGTAGTTTAATAATTTCTTTTTTAACTACATCTTGCATATTCGGATTTAGTCTTCGTTGGCGTTGCACATACGTTTTATGACCTTCTTCCATAAGGATTTTATGTGTGCAATACGAAGGACTTATTCCTTTAATATCATGAATCTTCCATGCAATGGCTGATTTATGAGCTTTCAACACAGAAATGAGTTGTGATTTCTCATTTTCAGTAAGAGAAGACGATATTATTACAGGTAATTCAGATTCACCATGTAAATAAGCATATTCCAAATGGTTTGGAAGTGGCTTTAACTCTAATTTCGGAGGTTCTTCTATCGATGATTTGTATCGATATCTGTCTTCTTCTTTTAACATTTGAATTTCTTCTGTTGTTGGTTCATATCCATTAGATATAAGTGTAGCTAACATTTCAGCTTCATCAATTGGTTCATTACCTTCTCCTAAAGAACATTCTCCTGTTCCTTGTAATTCTGGAAATTCTTCCAACAATTCTGCATGTGAATCTATAGTTTGAATATAATAACATGTATCATCTGCAGATTGCGGTTGTTGCATTGCTCTATCAACTGAAAAGGTAACACTCTCGTCCTCTATACTTAGGGTCAATTTCTTACCGAACACGTCTATCATTGCTTTAGCCGTGTTTAAGAATGGTCTTCCTAATATGAGAGGAACTTGAGAATCTTCTTCCATGTCCAGAACAACAAAATCTACTGGAAATACTAAAGTACCAACTTTAACTAGCATGTTCTCCATTATCCCTCTAGGATATTTTATTGATCGATTGGCTAGCTGTATGCTTATTCTTGTTGGTTTCAATTCTCCAAGGTCTAGTTTAGCGTATAGTGAATACGGCATTAAATTTATACTAGCACCTAAGTCTGCCAATGCTTCTATTGAACTAAGACTACCCAGAAAACATGGAATTGTGAAACTTCCTGGATCAGATAATTTTTCTGGTATCTTTTTCAACAGCACTGCTGAACAATTAGCATTCATAGTAACGGCCGAGAGTTCTTCCATTTTCTTTCTATTTGTGATTATATCTTTCAAGAATTTAGCATATCTAGGCATTCCTGAAATCACATCAATGAAAGGAAGATTTACATTTATCTGTTTAAACATATCCAAGAATTTGGATTGCTCGGCTTCAAGTTTCTCTTTTTTCATTTTACTCGGGTAAGGAAGTGGTGGTTGGTATAGTTTAACATAAGGTTTATCCTTAGCTGTGTTATCTTCATTAACCTTTTTAACTACCGGTTCTTTTTCCTTATCTTGATCAGGTTGTGGTTCTTGTGGAATAGGAATAGCTTCTTCAGAATTTACAGGTATTTCAGGTGGTTTAAGTGTTGTACCACTTCTTGTGGTAATGGCTTTAGCTGTTTCACTCCGGGGGTTAGCATTTGTATCACTAGGTAAACTTCCCAGTTTTCTTTCACCTATTAACCTTGCTAGGTTACTTACTTCTTGTTTCAAATTTTGAATAGAAGCTTGTTGATTTCTAAATGCTTGAGCATTTTGTTCATTGGTTTGTTTTTGAGATGTGAAAAACTGCGTTTGAGTTTCAACTAGCTTCGTCATCATATCTTCTAAATTCGGCTTTTTATCATCGGTTTGTGGTGGTTTGTTTTTGAAAATTAGGTCTTTACTGGTTGTAAGTATTGTTGGATACTTGTTGATTACTAGGACCTTGTTGGTTGTTGTATGGAATATTTCGGTTATAATTCTGGTTTTGATTGTAAATCGGTCTTGGCGGTTGATAATTATTCTGATAATTATTTCCAGGCCTTTGGTTTAGATATGAAACATTCTCTCTTTGTTCCATTGTTAGTTCAATACTGAGACAATCTTTTGTCAAATGTGGTCCTCCACACTGCTCACAACTAATTCGAATTGAGTGTATATCCTTAGTCATCTTTTCCATTCGTCTCTCGACAGCATCTATCTTTGCAGAAATGGAATCTAAGTCATGGCTAGAATCGGCTCTAGCTGCTTTAGATGATCTAACGATATCTTTTTCTTGGTGCCACTCATGTGAGTGGGAAGTAGTGTTATCAATAATTTTGTAAGCACTACTTTCGGTTTTCTTCATAATAGAACCACCAGCTGCTATATCGATGTCTTTCCTTGTAGTGCTGTCGCATCCTTGGTAGAATATTTGTACTATTTGACAGGTGTCTAAACCATGTTGCGGACATCCTCTTAATAATTTTTCAAATCTTGTTCACGCCTCATATAGAGTTTCATTTGGCTTCTGTGTGAACGTAACAATTTCTCCTTGAAGTCTTACGGCTTTAGATGCCGAAAAGAATTGTTTAAGAAATTTTTCAACTAAAACGTCCATGTATCAATCGCCCCTTCAGGTAACTATTCCAACCAATCTTTGGCTTCTCCCTTTAAAGTCCAGGGAAATAACATGAGATATATCTGTTCATCCTCCACTTCTCGAATTTTAAATAGAGTGCAGATCCTATTAAAGGTACGAAGATGTTCATTTGGATCTTCCTTCGGCGCACCACTAAATTGGCATTGATTAGTCACCATGTGTAGAATTTGTCCTTTAATTTCATAATCTGGCGCATTAATGTCTGGATGAGTAATTGCGTGACCTTGGCCAGTGCGTTTAGCTCTCATTCGGTCTTCCATACTTAAAGGTTCTAGATTCTCCATAATTGAATTTGTTGAATCTGAATCACTAGAGGATTCTGATTTAATGGTTCGTTCCTCAACAATCTCTGTTTGAATGATTGGTGGTTCCGGAGGAAAAATTAGTGGTTCAGGATCTATGAATCGTCCCTGAATATTCTCCGGATTCTCAATTGTGAGATCGGATTCAAAAAATGGATTATCAAAAATTTGAATTGGAGTACTTGGTCGACTGGATGACGACTCTAAAGGAAAATCAACGGCGGTAATATTTGCTAGATGTCTTGATCTAGTTACAGGTGGTGAACGTACAAAAGGTGGTGAACGTCTTGCTCGGTGCATTCACTGAATATCCTATTAGTTTTTAAAAGGAAAGAAAAATTATATAAGTTATCCAATTAATAGACTTTTCTGATTTTGCCCACGTTTCGAATAGCCAAAAGATGCAGCAGAGGGGCATGATTCGTTTGGTCTCAATATAATTGAGGACTGTTTGGCTCCAACAACCCGGTCCACGTACAAATCCAACTATTACTACGAACCAGAAAATTTTGATGTCTATCAATTTAACCACTTAAAATAAATTTTCGTAATTTTAAGAAATTTAGATAAGAAGTAGAATAAAAATCTATGTCCTAGAAACTAGAATAGCGAGAAATAAGAAAGAAAAAGAGCGCGTCGAAAAAGGTCGAAAAAGAAAAGAATTGAAAAATAAAAGGCGTCGAAAAATAAGAAATAAAAAGAGTGACTTATAGAACTTAAAAACACTCGACTAACCCAACCTTATTACTATCACTAACTTAAAATTAAAATTGCAAATTGAGATTACTAATTGGAGTGATAATTGATACATAGGTAAAAGGCGTCGAGAAATAAAAATAAGAAATTAGCGTGTTAAAACTTAAAAAGGAACTAAAAACTAAAAATTAAAAGTTGCGTCTAAAAATATTAAAGCTTACAAGTAAAACTATATCCCAAATGGCAATAACTTAAAAAGAAACTAAAACTTAAAAAGATGTCACAAAATTCTAAAGCACCTAAATCTTAGTCTAAAGAAAAAGCACTTAAGGAATTTTACGGCAAAGCCTAAAAATCTAGAAGTAAAAATAACTATGGCAAAAACTATGTCTTAAAACTAAATATGAACGGAAAATACAAAAGTTACACTAAAAACAAATAAAAAGGGACAAAATATAAAAATATACTAAAAGTTGTAAAAAGTACAATTTTTTATAAAAATATTATTTTTATATTATTTATTTTATAAAACTATTAATTTTATATTTTATTTAAACTAATTTAACTAAATAATACAAATAATAAAATAACTAAACTAATTAATATAATATAAATAACCTAATTAGGTTTAAAGTTAATAAAAATAATAATTACCCCGTATTAAATGCAGATTAGGGTTCTGTCAGGCGCGTCAGGGACAACTCTGCGAGTCGCGGTACCAGGTGGCAATAAACGCCGCTAGTCGCGGGATTCAAAATTTCAGATGACAGGCTGATTTAAATTCGACGCGTTTTTGTGTTTTTTTTATTTAATTGTTTTATATTTTCTATTTTAATAAAAGTATTTATATAATAAAAACTTATATCTAAAAATTAAAATAGAAATACTTTATAATTTTATAAATAAAAATCTTAAAACTAGATATATATATATATATATATATATATATATATATATATATATATATATATATATATATATATATATATATATATATATATTCGGTTTTAATTTTATGATTTAAATAAAAACAAAATATTTAAATAAAACTTATATTTTTATAAAATAAAAATAAAGAAACTTTATAAAACTTAAATATTTAACAAACTCTTAAAAATATTTATATTTTTGTTTTCTTTTTATATTTTCGAATATTTAAAACGTATTTTTACAAAAGCATATTTTTATAAAAGTAAACTAAAAATAATAAAAATCTTTTTTTTTATATTTAGCGTTGCGCTTCTGGCGTTTAAGCAAGAAATTGAACTCCCCGGCAGCGGCGCCAAAAATACTTGGTATCATGCGAGGTGTATATAAAATAGCTTATATTTTACAAGGAAATACTATTAAATACGATACAATTTTACACAAGATATTTATTTATTTATAGAATGGATATACTTAAACCTTGCTACAACACTTATAGGCAGTGTACCTAATCGTACAGTAGTGTAGTTTTTAGTAAGTCCGGTTCGTTCCACAGGAAATCTTTTAACAAAGCTTAACGATATATTAGTTTTATTTTATAAAAATACAAATATATATATAAGTAATATTATTATTATAAAGGGGGGTTTTTACCGTTTAATGACCGGTTTGTCGATTTTAAAAACTTTAGTCGCAGTTAAAACCTAATGTAAAATATTAAAAATAAATACAAGACTTAATTTAAAGCGTAAAGTAAATAACGATAAGGAAATTGCGATAAATAAAAGTGCGATAAAATTGCGATAATTAAAAAGTACGATAATTAAAAGTGCAATTAAATACAATAACAATAAATAAAAGTGCGATAATTAGAAGTGCAATTAAATATAAAATAAAGAAAATTAAATATGAAATAAAAGAATTATGCTTATTTAAACTTCCGTAATCATGATGTTTGACGTGTTGATTTTAATTTTATTCCCATGGGTTAATTTTCCTTTGTCCTGGATTATTTAATATGTCCGTCTGGTTTTTGTCCATAACAGTCCATCAGTCATAAATATAAAGTGCGAGTGTCCTCGTCAAATTATCCTTATACCCGAAGTTAAATATTCCAACTAATTGGGGACTTAAACTGTAACAAGATTTTGATACTTTGTTTAATAATTACACCAGATTATCGACTGCGTGTAACCCAAGGTTTTAATACTTTGTTAACAATTATGCCAAGTGTCCTTGTACATAATTTCACCCCTGTTTTAATAATTCTAGTGACTATTAATCCATTCCCGTGTCCGGTTAAATGAACGATTATTCGTACATATAAATACCCCGCCCATCGTATCCGATCGAGTGCATATGGTTATTTATAGGGACGTCCAATTGTAAATCTTTATATTAAAATTAACAAACTATCATTTAGTTAAACAAATATAAAGCCCATTAATAGCCCATAGTCTAATTTCCACAAGTGTCGTTCTTTTGTCCAAACCCCAATTATGGTACAAAGCCCAATTACCCAATTTTAGTAATTAGCCCAACATCATGATTACTTCGGATTAAATAAGCATAATAATAACTTAGCTACGAGACATTAAATTAAAAAGGTTGAACATAACTTACAATGATTAAAAATAGCGTAGCGTTACACGGACAGAATTTTGACTTACACCCTTACAACATTCGCTAACATACCCTTATTATTAGAATTAAAATTAAAATTAAAATATAAATTATAAATATAAATATTACGTATACATATATATAGAGAGATTGATTTATGATGATTTTTACGATCAAACTGCGTTTGCTTTTATAGGGATTTGAGTCCAGGGAAGCTCCGCGACTCGCGGCATTTTTTGCCTTCAAACTCCGCGAGTTTCGGAGTTTGTTTTTACAGCTCACCCAGCTTTGGCTCTTTATTTGCCGACGATTTTTAAATATATTATAATATATATATTAATTTTAAGAATTAATTATATATTATATTATATTCATGTGCATAGTTGACTTGTAATTTTTAGTCCGTTGCGTCGAGCGTTGAGAGTTGACTCTGTTCCCGGTCCCGGATTTTCGAACGTCCTTGCGTACAATTTAATATCTTGTACTTTGCGTTTTGAATCTTGTACTCTTGTAATTTCGAGACGTTTCTTATCAATAATTGGAACCTCTTTGATTGTCTTTTGTACTTTTGAGCTTTTTGGTCGTTTGTGTCTTCAATTCGTCGAATCTGCCTTTTGTCTTCACCTTTTATTATTTAAACGAATATCACTTGTAAATAGGACAATTGCAACTAAAAGCTTGTCTTTCTTGAGGAATAATGCTATAAAATATATGTTCGTTTTTAGCATTATCAATTCCCGTGGACTTAAGACGTTTAAGAACCAAATTTGGGTGCCTATGCTTGGAGATTTAAGAAAATTGATCTTAAATGAAGTGCAAAAATCGAGGTTGACTGTACATCCGGGTAGTACCAAGATGTATAATGATCTAAAGCCGATGTATTGGTGGCCAACGATGAAGAAAGATGTCGCTCAATTAGTAGAAAGATGTCATATTTGTTCTCAAGTTAAATCTGAACACCTGAAACCTTATGGTTCGTTACAACAATTGAAGATTCCAGAGTGGAAATGGGATCATATTACGATAGATTTTGTAACCAAGTTACCTAGATCTCAGAGAGGTAATGATATGATATGGGTAATTGTTGATCGACTGATGAAAAGTGCACATTTCTTAGCTACAAAAGAGACAGCTTCGTTGAGTACTTTGGCAGAATTGTACTTGAAAGAAATAGTTAGTCGACATGGAGTTCCGTTGTCTATCGTATCCGACAGGGATACATAACACTTTCAACGTGTGTTACCTTAGGAAGTGTAAGGTTGATGATGAGACGCAACTGGTTCTGTTAAGTGATTTGAGGGTTGACTTAAATCAAAAGTTAGTTGAAGAACCGGTTAGGATTGTTGATAGAAAGGTGACAAAGGTGAGAAAGAAAGAGATTCATATGGTGCTTGCTGAGTGGAAGCATAGTTTAGGATCGAACCTTACGTGGGAGATCGAAGAGCTGATGAAGGCTCGTTATCCACATCTGTTTGACCTAGACCAGATTCTGAGGATGGAATCTCTTTAAAGGGTGGTTTTGTAACATCCTCAGACAGGGCTTAGAATTAAGATGACTATTTTGCCCTTAGGCATAACTGTGTGGTTGATTATACTTTTATTTTAATTGAATAGTTTATATTATTTTATTATGTGGTTAAGACCAGTGTGTGACAAGGGTCACATAATAGCTTCGTTTATTTAATATGGACTCCGTTAGGGCAGTCAAATTAAGTACGAAAGATATTAGATAACTGGTAAATACCCGTGTGTGATGGAGTATTGTATTTAGCCTAATTATATAAGCTTGTGAACAGCCTTCTCTCTCACTTTCTTGAACCTTTCAAACAAACACCCCGTACCTAACACTTTCACCACTTGAAAACTAATCTCTAGATCTTGATTTGGAGCTTGAATTGTGTTTAAAATCGATTTCCTTGTGTCATTGTGAGTCTATCAAGGTAAGATTTGTTCGATTTCATGTCCAAATCAGTGTTTTAATTGAGATTAAAGCTAGGTTTTTGATAAAAGTGATTTTGGTGTCTTAATACTTAATTTGATGTTGTTTTGGCTCAAAACTTGTGGGTTTATACTTCTAAATATTTTATGTACAAGTTATAAGTGGTTTTGAGGTCAAAAACAGGTTCAAGATTGAGATTTGGGTGATTTTGGTGCGAAACCCGTCGGTTTCTACTGCTACTGCACGAAAAACATAACCGTACGGTTGCAGCTTGTAACCGCACGGGTACATGGTGCAACCGGGCAGAACTGTGCAACCGTACGGATGGATGATGCAACAGGTACAGATGGACTTGTAACCGTACGGATGCATGTGCAACCGTACGGATGCAGATCAGATCAGTTGTTGTTTAATTTAGCTGTTTCCTAGCCGTTATGCTGTCCGCGTGACTTATGATTATCAGGATGTAAATTCTGAAAATGCATAAGTGTTAGGTGGACTTTTAGTGACACTTTTTGTGACTAATTTGCTGTACTGTGCTGTTTTGTGTTAACGGACAGGAACTAACTTGATTGGCCTTATGTTTAGGTGATAAGGATAAGGAAGCCGCTCCGTGATAGATTATCTGAGCTCATTGCTGGTATTTGGTGAGTGGTTCTATCTCCGGATAGAGTATTAAGCAGCTGACACGCTACTTGTTCAGACTTTTTATTATTATGTTTATGCCTTGTATGATTGCCATGTGTAGTTAGATATTGCCATGCTAGTTAGGACGATTGCATGACTGAATATCTGTGATATTATGTGCGCACTGTTAGTTGGACACCAACCGAGGCGGCAAGGTTGGGAACCTACCGAGGCGGCAAGGTAGGGTTGATGTGAGGTCGACTGTGGTAGCCTAGTCGGGTCATGGTGTTACTGATTTACTGATTGTTCAGTATAGCATAGAACGCCGCATGTGTTGCGTCTGGACGGTTATGCAGTAGAGTCAGTAAAGCGGACTATCGATAGACTGTAGCCTGATCAACTAAGTCGTGTGGTCGTACAAGCTGCCAATCCTCATATTGTCAGTTGTTGTTGTATGCTAGTTCAGGACGTTAGCATATCTATGGCCTTTGCATGTTCAGTTGCTTATGCTTGGTCTGTTAGATGGTATCCATTCACTTAGCAGTTGTGCTAATTCCCCCACATTTTCACCCCTTGCAGGTTTGATTATTTGAATGAGATTAATGTGAGTTAGTCAAGTTTGAATAATTGAATTATAACTTGTAACGACCCTGAATTTTCCAACTTATATTATTAATATTTATTATTAATACTTGCGTGTTAATAAATGTATTCTTATACATTTTCCTTGTCACCGTAATTGACTTTCCATGTTCCAACTCGTCTTTTCGACATGTGCTTTTCACGAATAATATTTCGAATATTATTTATGTTCATAATTAATTATTATTAATTATTTCTAATTAACTAACGTAAGTTGTTAATTACTTGGGCTTCTTACTAATTTGTTGCATACTTTACATGGGCTTTTATTATTAGACTTTGACTATCAAAGCCCACCCTACATTACTTAATGGACTAGTTAGTGAGCCCATCATATTACTAGTGATTTATTAAGGTTAAACAAAGATTAATTAGTTAAGTGTTGGAGACAAAAATGTTTCAAGCATGCATGATCACTTTCCCATGTATTTGGCTTTATACCTCTTCCTAGCATTCACCATCCTCCCACAGTTGAAAAATGAAACTTGACCTTCCCCTTTTGGAGCAAAACTGGTCGGTTTTGGGGCTAGGGGAGTGAGCTCCAATTTCTTTTTTTTTTCTTTTTTTTTTGCTACTTATTTACTAGTTTGAACTCATTTTACACATACCTTCTTGCACTACTTTCACTCCAAACTTTTTCTCTCTAAATTGTAAGTTATATTTTTTTTTTCTTTCTCCTTTCTTCCTTTGAAAGTCGACTTGTATCATCATCATCATACTAGTTTGTGGTTTGTTGTTAAAGATCAAGCTTCCTAGTTTGTATCTTCATGTAATCTTGCTTCTTCCATCCTTTGTTTGATGAGGAACTAAGAACAAGGATCTAAGCTTGTTAGCTTATGGTTCTACACTTGAAATATTTTAAAGATCTAAAGTTCATAAGCTTTAAGATCTTACTTGTGTTCATGTTTTGTAAACTTAAGGTTTATTTTCTTAAGATCCAAGCTTTGGATTGAATCTTCTTAAGTATGAAACAAACATGAACTTGTTACTTGTAACTTTAGTTTATTTCTTTATTTTGTTTTAAATTCGTGATTGTATAATATTGGTCAAGTATTACTAGTTAAACTTGATCTCATTCTTCTTGAAACTAAAGTTTAACTTTGTAAGTTCAAGAACATGGAAGTTAAACTTTGTAGTTATAACTTCATACACTTATGTTAGATCTAAGTTTCTATAGCTTATGGTCTTCCAATTTTGTCTAAAACAAAAGCTTATAAGCTTATATATACATTCTACAAGATAAAAATCTAAGTTTCATAACTTATGGTTTTATTAAAGTAAAGATCCAAGTTCCATAACTTAGGGTTTAACTTAAGAACACTAGATCTAGACTTTTTAGTCTAGGATCTTCAAGATCTAACTAAGATCTAAGTTCTACAACTTAAGATCTTGTTTATTTAGTTTACATTCAAGTTTATAGCTTAGTATTACTATTAGAACTCATGTATGTGTCGGATCTAAGATCTTGATGTAACTTTGGTTCATCAACCTTCTTACAACCCTTAAATGAGTTGTGCTAATTATCTTAGACATACACTAGTGTTATGATGGTCAAAACTTGGTTAAGGTGATGCAAATACATCAACTTGTACACTTGAAGCTACAAGCATCAAGGACGAGAACCGTGATGAACATCAAGCACCAAGAAACCACCGGAGCACTTTGCTTACTGTTTTTGAGGTCTGATCAGTCACCTGGGCTACTGGAAAAATTGTTTCCAGATTTTTCGGTTCGAGTAGATGACTTTTCGTTTAGGACTCGTCTTAATCCGATTTACGGTTTAGGATTTATAGCCTTCCGAAAGTCACTACACCTTGGTAACGTTGTGCTGAAATTTCTGACCTACTCGCATTTAAACCATCACCACGGTCAAACGAAGATGAGTTTGGTTCTAAAAATTGTTCAGTGGTTGGAGGACTCACATACAGAGCCATAGCCACTGACTACGCATCTTTTCGATTTGTATAGAGGTCATAGCATCTGAACGAAGTCAGCCTTTGTTTTGATCTCTATTCTTGATTGAAACTTACTTCACCCTTTTTGATTGATGATGAATGATGATGTTGATACTTAAGACCTAATTTACATACTTTTAAACCTTTGGGAATGATTTACTGACTTAGTAACTTTTGACTTAGGTTGAGGACCTTTCGGACCAACTACTTGCTTACTTATCTCGTATCAACTTAACTACTTTTCACTGTGAGTTATAGCATCCCTTTTTACTTTAACTATTTTGGGAACTGAGAATACATGCGCTTTTTACGTTTTACATACTAGGCACGAGTACTTAAACTTTATATATCTGTGGGTTATACAACGGCATATACTTTCCCCTTAGCTCGGTAACGTTTAGTCATTGGTTTTTGAACCGGTGGACGCGAATCTTAGATATGGATTGATGTCGTAGGGGGTGTATACGAAATAGTGTTTATTTTTACTACAAAATGCGACTAAATATTACACAAGTTTTATTTATTTATTTATCGAGTGGATATACCTAAACCTTGCTACAACACTTATAGGCAGTGTACCTAATCGTAGAGTAGTGTAGTTTTTAGTAAGTCCGGTTCGTTCCACAGGGAGCTGGTGAAGTTAACGCTATATTATTAAGTTTATTTGTAAAAATATATATATAAATAAGTAGTAGTATTATTATAAAATGGGGGTTTTACCGTTTAATGACCGGTTTGTCGATTTTAAGCGTAAAAATAAATGACAAAAATTAAAGTGCGTAAAATAAATTGCGATAAATAAAATAAAATGACAGAAAATAAAAGTGCGATGAAAAATACAATAAAACAATTATGCTTATTTAAACTTCCGTAACCATGATGTTTGACTTTTTGATTTTAATTAATTGTCCAATGGGTTAATTGTCCTTTGTCCTGGATTATTTGAAACCTATGTGGTTTTTGTCCAAAATAGTTCATCGGTCATAAATATAAAGTGCGAGTGTTCTCGTCAAATTACCCTTATACCCGAAGTCAAATATTCCAACTAATTAAGGATTTAAACTGTGACGCAGTTATCACTTCTGTCAACAATTACACCAGTTATCACTGTATGTAATCCACCCCTGTTTTGATTAGATATGAATATTAATTTACCTACTTGATCAGTTTGAATAATCAATTACCCAACCCGAATAATTAATTAAATGATTATAATAGATTCCATATGAACGTCGCTAAATAGGACAACCATAATCATTATTAATTATTAGGATAATTAATTTGAAGATAGGTTCGACAGACTCCAATGAGTTGTCACTCAATTAGACAATACCCCCCATCTATTAATAGTCAATAGTCCAATTTCCACAAGTGTCGGTCTTTTGCCCAAACCCTAATTATGGTACAAAGCCCAATTACCCAATTTTAGTAATTAGCCCAACATCATGATTACTTCGGATTAAATAAGCATAATAATAACTTAGCTACGAGACATTAATGTAAAAAGGTTGAACATAACTTACAATGATTAAAAATAGCGTAGCGTTACACGGACAGAATTTCGACTTACACACTCAAACGATCTCTATCATAAATCTTATTATTATCATAATTTAAAATTAAAATTAAGATTATTGTTATATCTGATTACATTAACATTATGATAGAGATATAGAATATAGATATTGATCGATATATAGATAAAAAAAAAGGATAGAAAAGTTCTTCTTTCCTTCGATCGTTACATAGCCTTTTATAGGCGAAATTAGAAATTGAATTTTCATTTACGACCCCTGAACTATGCTCAATTAACAACTTTTTATTATTTAATATTATTCTTATTATGAATTATTTAAATATTATATTTTATTCTTGTGCATAGTTGACTCGTAATTTTTACACCGTTGCGTCGAGCGCTGAAAGTTGGTTCATGCCCCGGTTCCGGATTTTTGAACGTCCTTTCGTACTATTTTATATCGTGTACTTTGCGTTTTGTAACTTGTACTCTTGTCATTTTTAGACGTTCTTCATCAATAATTTGAACCTTTTTATTTGTATCTTGTATATTTGAGCTTTTTGGACCTTTGTGTCTTTAATTCGTCGTTTTCGCCTTTTGTCTTCGCACTTATTTAATATAAACGAATATCACTTGAAAATGGAACAATTGCAACTAAAATCTTGTCTTTCTTGGGGGATTTTGCTATGAAATATATGTTCCTTTTTAGCCTTATCATGGATCCATAGGGTTTGACATCCCCACTCTGGCTAGTAGCGCTAGCATTTAACGTGTGTTTAATACTTCGTAAACTTACGCGCTCTCCAAGTGTACTTTTAGGGGGTGTTATTTACGTTAAGTTAGTTACCAAGTGCCTACGGTTAAACATATACTTTTCATACTGTTTTGAAATACGAAATCTCGTGGCCTACCTTACATTGCTGTTACATTTAAACTATAGCTCACCAACATTCGTGTTGACATTTTTAAGTATGTTTTCTCAGGTGCTTAGAGGTTTGATGCTTCCGCTGTAGTAGTCTTGCTGTGTAGACTCCCACTGCTTTTGTTAGAGGTGTCTCTGCATGAAACGTTTACCTTGCATTCACAACTATGTTGCTTTTGAAACAATCAATTTGTAATGATCATTGGGTCTCGTACTTATGTTAATTGCTTCTATTCGTAGAAGCCTACTATCGTTTATAAAACTTTTGATGTTGGTTATGACGTCACTCTTTCTTATGAATGCAAACTTATTTTAAAACAGCATATAGTGTTTGACCTTGTAATGATCCTGTTGTTGATGATCCGTACACGTTAATTTTGTACGGGGCATCACATTTGGTATCAGAGCATTGGTTGTAGGGAATTAGGTTGCATTAGTGAGTCTAGATCGGACCGAGTAGGATTCACTAATAGGACTAATCTACAACTTGCTAGTTTACTTGTTTCTGCGGAACTTGCTGCATGCTACTGCTTACTTTTACTGCTATATGTCGTATACTGCTACTTGTTTTCACTACTGCATGCTACTATCTGCTTTCGATTGCATGATACTTCTGTAGGATTTGTTATTATTGCCATGCTATTTACTGCTAGATGATCTGGACTGTAGTAGTTACTTTGCTTAATACGTGCTTGCTATATGACTTACTGACATGGAAAAAGTTATTTTTCCTTGTTCAGATGTCGGATATCCCACCCATCATCATTGACTTGGAGAGTGACTCAGATTCATCTGCCGCCTCGCCTGCTATTGCCGTTGACTCACAGATCCCGTCATCGCTACCCTCCAGTGACTTTGGCGATTCATCCTCTGGGGACAGTAGCCACGCACCTGACCTGATGATCATCTCCGACGGAGACGAGGACCCAGAGGAGATTCCAGCTCCACCTAGCCCCGGACTCCCGGAGCCACAGCACCATTCTGGTGGTGCTGTGATCCCAGGGGGAAATGAGGACGGTCCTTTTCGTAATGAGCGAGGACATTGGGTCAGACGCCTTGCTGATGGACGTGTCGTGCCAATCCCGCATAGCAGATATCGACTTATGACCATCGATCGAGCAGATCCACCCTCAGATGATTCAGACGACTCATCATCCGATGACTCCAGCGAGGAGGATTCCGACGAGGACCTTCAGGAGGCGCCCGTGCAGCCACCCTCTACCCCGCCGAAGAAGCGGTATCGTTTCGATGGTACTGTTATTACAGGGGTTAATGGAGGTAGACCGTTCGTGGATGCACGCGGATAGTTGGTTAGGGTTACTGCCCGTTAGCGGGTTGTGCCTTACCCTGCCGATCCATTCGTGCGTAAGGCTTCCCGTTACGCACCGTCTACTTCTGGTGCTGGACCGTCTGCACCACCAGCTCCACCAGCATCATCTGCACCACCAGCTCCACCTGTACCATCTGCACCGCCGGCCCCACTAGCATCCCCCGTCATCGAGGAACTGACGAGGGAAGTGCATATCCTCCATGCTCGGGTAACTGAGCTCGAGGACCAGGTGTCCCACATGATGGACATCCTTTACTCACCGTCACCATAGGGCTATTGTATTAGATTTCATTATGTAATCCCATTTGTAGTTTCATGTTTTACTCATGTATTATACGAACCTTATGCGGATGTATGCAACTTTCTTATTAATGAATGAAACTTAGTGTTGTTTAACTTTTGTACGGTGTTCTATTTATGTTACTAAATGATGATTTTGTGGTACCTGTATCTAGTTGCATTACTTAATTAGCATGTGTTGTGTTGATTCCATGTTGGTTACCATATACCGTATTATTATTTATTGAATGCTGGATTTTGACTTAAGTCAAAACTTTTGTTCAGAAGAACAATGGCAAACAGAAGAGTTTCACGGGAAATGCCCACAGCGGCACAGATTGAGGAAATGATAAATGCTCGAGTAGCCGAAGCAATTGCGAATGTCAACCCCCAAGCTCCACCTGTTAACCAGAACAATCATAACGGGTGCACCTATAAGGAATTTCAAAGCTGCAAGCCCCACAATTTTAGTGGTACTGAGGGGCCAGTTGGACTGACAAGATGGTTTGAGAAATTAGAAGCTAGGTTCCATTGAGCAACTACTAAGAAATGAACAAAACTAAGTATGCCTCCTGTACGCTGTCGGACGGCGCTTTAACCTGGTGGAACACCCTTGCTCAGGCTAAGGGAATTGACGAGGCCTATGCTACATCGTGGGAGGAATTTAAGGGGGCTATGATCGAGGAGTACTGCCCCAGAACAGAGATTCAGAAAATGAAAGCTGAGTTTTGGGAGTTGAAGGTTGTGGGAACCGATCTTGATGGTTATAACCGAAGGTACCTGGAATTAGCTCTGATGTGCCCCACGATGGTTACCCCGGAATTTAAGCGAATGAAACGGTATTTGTGGGGACTTCCCAAGTCCATTCAGGGAAATGTCACCTCTTCGAAACTAGCTGATGTCCCGGAAGATATGCGCATGGCTCACACCCTGATGAACCAAATTACCAGCAAAGAACCAGAAAAGGGGAAATTCGAATCGGGAACTAGTAATGAGAAACGTAAGTGGGACAGCAACAAGGGAAAGGTCTTTGATCAAAACCCAGCTAAGAGGCATGAAAGTTTCAAGAGAAACAACGACGGGAGGAACCCCAACCCGAACCCTAGCTCAAACCCTAACTACAAGGGTAGTCTCCCACAGTGCAAGAGATGCTACAAGCATCATACCGGGTACTGCAACGTGGTCTGTAAAAATTGTAAAAGGACTGGGCATATTGGCAAAGACTGCAAGATCACCACCCCAACTGTGAAGACAACCCCTACTGGGCCAAGGAAATGCTATGAGTGTGGACAACAGGGCCACTTCAGGAATGAATGTCCCAACAAGAGAAAGGACGGCGGGCCGGCGGGTGGAAGGGCTTTCAACGTAAACGCAAGGGATGCCCGTGAGAACCCCGACTTGATTACAGGTATATTCACTATCAACAATCTATTAGCTTCTGTCCTATTTGATACTGGTGTAGTGACCGAAACTTTTCCATGTTTATATATATTAAATGAAATTGTTATTTACATGATTAAGTGTTTTCAACATGTTAAGCAATCAAACTTGTTAAGACTTGATTAATTGAAATAGGTTTCATATAGACAATTGACTACCCAAGTTGACCGGTGATTCACGAACGTTAAAACTTGTAAAAACTATATGATGACATATATATGATTATATATATAGTTAACATGATATTATGATAAGTAAGTATCTCATTAGGTATTTTAACAATGAGTTATATACATAAAATTGAGTTTATTGAATTAAGAAACTCGAAACGATATATATAACGATTATCGTTATAACAACGTCTTACTAAATACATATGAATTGTATTAAGATATTGTTACACTTTGTTTAATCATGATAAATGATAAGTAAACATGTCATTAAGTGTATTAACAATGAACTACATATGTAAAAACAAGACTACTAACTTAATGATTTCGAAACGAGACATATATGTAACGATTATCGTTGTAACAACATTTAACTATATATATATATAGCATACTAGGATATATTAATATATCATAATATCATGATAATTTAATAATTTAACATCTCTTTGGATATAATAAATAATGGGTTAACAACATTTAACAACATCGTTAACCTAAAGGTTTCAAAACAACATTTACATGTAACGACTAACGATGACTTAACGACTCAGTTAAAATGTATATACATGTAGTGTTTTAATATGTATTTATACACTTTTGAAAGACTTCAAGACACTTAATATGTATTTAACAAAAATGCTTACAATTACATCCTCGTTCAGTTTCATCAACAATTCTACTCGTATGCACCCGTATTCGTACTCGTACAATACACAGCTTTTAGATGTATGTACTATTGGTATATACACTCCAATGATCAGCTCTTAGCAGCCCATGTGAGTCACCTAACACATGTGGGAACCATCATTTGGCAACTAGCATGAAATATCTCATAAAATTACAAAAATATTAGTAATCATTCATGACTTATTTACATGTAAACAAAATTACACATCCTTTATATCTAATCCATATACCAACGACCAAAAATACCTACAAACACTTTCATTCTTTAATTTTCTTCATCTAACTGATCTCTCTCAAGTTCTATCTTCAAGTTCTATCTTCAAGTTCTAAGTGTTCTTCATAAATTCTATAAGTTCTAGTTTCATAAAATCAAGAATACTTCCAAGTTTGCTAGCTTACTTCCAATCTTGTAAAGTGATCATCTAACCTTAAAAAATCTTTCTTATTTACAGTAAGATATCTTTCTAATACAAGGTAATACTCATATTCAAACTTTGATTCAATTTCTATAACTATAACAATCTTATTTCGAGTGGAAATCTTACTTGAACTTGTTTTCGTGTCATGATTCTGCTCCAAGAACTTTCAAGCCATCCAAGGATCCTTTGAAGCTAGATCTATTTTTTCTCATTTCCAGTAGGTTTATCCAAAAAACCTGAGGTAGTAATGATATTCATAACATCATTCGATTCATATATATAAAACTACCTTATTCGAAGGTTTAAACTTGAAATCACTAGAACGTAGTTTAGTTAATTCTAAACTTGTTCGCAAACTAAAGTTAATCCTTCTAACTTGACTTTTAAAATCAACTAAACACATGTTCTATATCTATATGATATGCTAACTTAATGATTTAAAACCTGGAAACATGAAAAAAACACCGTAAAACCGGACATACGCCGTCATAGTAACACCGCGGGCTGTTTTTGGTTTGATAATTAAAAACTATGATAAACTTTGATTTAAAAGTTGTTCTTCTGGGAAAATGATTTTTCTTATGAACATGAAACTATATCCAAAAATCATGGTTAGACTCAAAGTGGAAGTATGTTTTTCAAAATGGTCATCAAGACGTTGTTCTTTCGACTGAAATGACTACCTCTTACAAAAACGACTTGTAACTTATATTTCCGACTATAACCCTATACTTTTTCTGTTTAGATTCATAAAATAGAGTTCAATATGAAACCATAGCAATTTGATTCACTCAAAACGGATTTAAAACGAAGAAGTTATGGGTAAAACAAGATTGGATATTTTTTGATTGTTGTAGCTACGGGAAATATTGTAACAATTCTATACAAATCATATCCTAACTAACTTATATTGTATTATACATGTATTCTAATATATTATGTAATCTTGGGATACCATAAACACGTATGCAAATGTTTTGACATATCATATCGACCCATGTATATATATTATTTGGAACAACCATAGACACTCTATATGCAGTAATGTTTGAGTTAGCTATACAGGGTTGAGGTTGATTCCAAAAATATATATACTTTGAGTTGTGATCTATCCTGAGACGTGTATACACTGGGTCGTGGATTGATTCAAGATAATATATATCAATTTATTTCTGTACATCTAACTATGGACAACTAGTTGTAGGTTACTAACGAGGACAGTTGACTTAATAAACTTAAAACATCAAAATGTATTAAAAATGTTGTAAATATATTTTAAATATACTTTGAAATATATATGTATATATTTGTTATAGGTTCATGAATAGACCAGTGACGATGTCTTACTCCCGACGAAGTAAAAATTCTGTGAAAGTGAGTTATAGTCTCACTTTTAAAATCTAATATTTTGGGATGAGAATACATGCAGTTTTATAAATGTTTTACGAAATAGACACAAGTAAATGAAACTACATTATAGGGTGAATGATCGAAGCCAAATATGCCCCTTTTGCTTGGTAGCCTAAGAATTAGTAAACCGATCTACTAATTAACGCGAATCCTAAAGATAGATCTATTGGGCCTAACGAACCCCATCCAAAGTACCGGATGCTTTAGTACTTCGAATTCGTTTTTATCATGTCCAAAGGATTTCCCGGAATGATAGGGGATATTCTTATATGCATCTTGTTAATGTCGGTTACGAGGTGTTCACCATATGAATGATTTTTATCTCTATGTATGGGATGTATATTGAAATATGAAATCTTGTGGTCTATTATTATGATTTGATAATATATAGGTTAAACCAATAACTCACCAACATTTTTGTTGACGTTTTAAGCATGTTTATTCTCAGGTGATTATTAAGAGCTTCCGCTGTCACATACTAAAATAAGGACAAGATTTGGAGTCCATGCTTGTATGATATTATGTAAAAACTGCATTCAAGCAACATATTTTTGATGTAATATATTCTTATTGTAAACCATTATGTAATGGTCGTATGTAAACAGTATATTTTAGATTATCATTATTTGATAATATACGTAATACTTTTTAAACCTTTATAGATAAAATAAAGGTTATGGTTGTTTTAAAAATGAATGCAGTCTTTGAAAAACGTCTCATATAGAGGTCAAAACCTCGCGACGAAATTAATTAATATGGAACGTTTACAATCAATATGAACGGGACATTTCAGTTGGTATCCGAGCGTTGGTCTTAGAGAACCAGAAATTTGCATTAGTGTATCTTATCAAGTTTGTTAGGATACATTAGTGAGTCTGGACTTCGACCGTGTTTTCTTTAAAAACGATTGCTTAACACTTTTGTTGGAAACTATATATTATTAACATGTAAATATTATGTGATATATTAACCTCTTAATGTGTTTGATATTGTGTGATAGATGTCTACCACTAGTACAAATCCCATCGATTCACCTAATAATAATGAAAAGTCGAATATATTTTGGGAAGATTCACAAATTCTCGAAGAGGAACCGGAAGAGGAGGAACCGGAAGAGGAGGAGGAACCGGAGGAAGAAATATTGATACCTATAGTAAATCGATTAAATAAAAGAAAATCCTCAACCAACGGACCAAAGTTAATAATGGTCAATGGTGTTTCCGCCGAGGAAGCAAAATATTGGAAAGATTAACAATTTTCCGATGAATTGGATCCCGATGAGGATTCCGATGATGTTATAGAAATTACCTCGACCCAATTTAATAAAGCAAAAGAAAATAATAAGGGAAAAGGTATAAAAATAGAGAAACCCGATTCCAACCCCGATGAACTTTATATGTATCGGCAACATCCGTATTTCCTAAAATGTAACAGTGACCCGGGAACCTCTAAACCACCAGGTTTTTCTAAACTATTGTGGAAAACGATGGCTCGTATTAGAGGAACACCATATATTCCTAGAAAATTAGGAAAACGAACCAAGTTCGAAGAAGAAGAAACCATTGATTCAGATTAGAGGGTTGTAATCATGTTGTGTATTATATGTATTGTAGTGTGCTTGTACTTTTATGTTCTATGTAAAAATTGCTTTTATTATTTGTTGATTATCTTTTATGAATCTAATCCTTGTCTATTTTATAGTATAAAAACAAAATGGACGTTAAGGGTAGACAATCAAATATTTTAGAGGATCTACCAGAGGATATGATTGAGGAAATCTTATCTAGAGTCGGTCAGAATTCATCAGCACAATTAATTATGGCAAAATTAACTTGTCAAACATTTGAAAGACTTTCCAGAAATGCCTTAGTTTATAAAAGGCTTTCCTTTGATAGGTGGGGTATATCACATTGGAGAGACCGTAAGTTACGCCGTGTTTTCTTTAAAGCGTTAAATGCGGGGAACCCAAATGCAATTTTACGCTACGGGTTAAGAACCTATTTTGACTCAACATATCCCGACATAGGATTTCGTGAATTAGAAAGAGCTTCTAACATGCAACATAAAGAAGCATGTTATGCTTACGGGTTAGTGATGTTCACTTCTTACCAAAGTGAGAAAAAGAACATCGGATTGCAGCTTTTAAATAAAACATTCCCACAAGTGACGGATTCAGTAGTTGGGGTGAGAAACAAGGTTTTTAGATTATTACGGGGCTGTTGGACATTACGACACCCTCGTCCTTTTGACGACATTACAACATGCTGCCTAGCCAATGGTCATAACGGTTATTTTCCACAAGACCAAGGATGGGAAGTCGTCTTAGTAAAACCAGAATGCATGACTTGTTTCTGGACCTATGAATTACGTGTCTTTATTTCCTTTGCTGAACAACTTGCGTATTAACTAGATTTATCTTCAAAACTGTCCTGTATCAAAGTGTACTATATTTCATGTTATATGTAATATAGCGATGTTGTAAGTTTAAAGAATATTTATATGTGATATATTATTATAATCAGTTTTTCATATGGAATTGTAGTAGTTGAATTGTATATTAGCTACTAAGTATGAACTTACCGGGTAGGTAGTACCCGAATTTAAACTTATAAAACGCTAATATGAAGAAAAAACTTTTATAAATGAGTTCATATTATACTACGAAATACTATTGACTACTCTTAATATTCTGTATGATTAACTCGATTCAGTTGGCTATTTTGAAGGAAATGGCACCGACTACTCGACACACCATGAATATGAGCGAAGAGGAATTACATACCTTTCTTGCTGCAAACAAAGCTACAGTACAGGCTGCGCTACATACCAACAATAACTCTGAATCTAGCAATGCAGCTAACGGCGCAAGAAATCATGTAGGATGCTCCTACAAAGAATTCACTGCCTGCAAACCTTTGGAATATGGAACCGAAGGACCAATTGGATTGAAACGGTTGACCGAGAAAGTCGAATCAGTGTTTGCCATAAGTAAGTGTACTGAAGAGGACAAAGTTAAGTACGCTACGCATACCTTTACAGGTACTGCGTTAACATGGTGGAACACCTATCTTGAACAGGTAGGACAAAATGCTGCTTACGCACTACCGTGGTCGGCATTCAAGCACTTGATGAACGAGCAGTACCGTCCTAGAAATGAAGTTAATAAGCTCAAGGTAGAGCTTAGAGAGTTACGAACACAAGGGTTCGACATTACCATGTATGAACGACGATTCACAGAGTTATGCCTATTGTGTCCGGGAGAGTTCGAAGATGAAGAAGAGAAGATCGACGCGTTTGTAAAAGGGTTACCAGTAAGGATTCAAGAAGATGTGAGTTCACACGAGCCCGCTTCAATACAAAAGGCAAGTCGAATGGCTCATAAACTCATAAATCAGATTGAGGAAAGAATTAAATAGCAGGCGGCCGAAGAAGCCAACACGAAACAACTCAAGAGGAAGTGGGAGGAACACGGTGACAAGAGTCACCAGTACAACAACAATAACAATTATAACCACAATCGCAACAACTATCCCAACAACCGCAACAACAATCGCAACAATAACTGCAATCCTAACAATAACTACAACAAACATCCCAACAACAACAACAACTACAACAACCATTTTAACAACAATAACAATCCCAACAACAACCTCAATAACAACAACGGCAACAAAAACCAAAAACAGCCATGTCATAGGTGTGAAGAAAATCATCAGGGGTTTTGCACGACATTTTGCAACAGGTGTAAAAGAAATGGTCATAGCACGACAAAGTGTGAGGTCTACGGACCAAAGTTTAACATAACTAAAGGAACAAATAGTGTCGGAACAAGTAATGTTGGAACGAATAGTGTCAGAGCAAGTAATACCAACGTTGTTTGTTATAAATGTGGAAAACCAGGCCACATTATTAGAAATTTCCTGAATCAGGGGAATACTAATGGTCAGGGCCGTGGAAGAGTTTTCAATATTAATGGGCAGAAGCACAGGAAGACCCGGAGCTTGTTACGGGTACGTTTCTTATTGACGATAAATCTGCTTATGTTTTATTTGATTCGGATGCGGATAGAAGCTATATGAGTAGAGAATTTTGTGCTAAATTAAGTTGCCCATTGACGCCTTTGGATAATAAATTTTTACTTGAATTAGCAAATGGTAAATTAATTTCAGCAGATAATATATGTCGGGATAGAGAAATTAAACTGGGTGATGAAACGTTTAAGATTGATTTAATACCAGTCGAGTTAGAGAGTTTTGATGTAATAATTGGCATGGACTGGTTGAAGAAGGTAATAGCAGAGGTCATTTGTTACAAAAATGCGATTTGCATTATGCGTGAAAAAGGAAAACCTTTAATGGTGTACGAAGAAAAGAACAACGCGAAGTTAAATCTTATTAGTAGTTTGAAGGTGCAAAAACTAATAAGAAAAGGTTGTTACGTCATTCTAGCACACATCGAGGAAGTTAAACCTGAAGAAAAGAACATCAGTGATGTTCCCGTCACAAACGAATTTTCCGATGTATTTCCGAAAGAATTACCGGGATTACCCCCATATCGATCCGTTGAATTTCAAATAGACCTTGTACCAGGAGCTGCACCAATAGCTTGTGCTCCATACAGGCTCGCACCCAGCGAAATGAAAGAATTACAAAGTCAGTTACAGGAACTTTTAGAGCGTGGTTTCATTCGACCAAGTACATCACCATGGGGAGCTCTTGTTCTGTTTGTCAAGAAGAAAGATGGTACATTCAGGTTATGTATCGACTACCGAGAGTTAAACAAACTTACCATCAAGAACCGTTACCCATTACCGAGAATCGACGACTTATTTGATCAACTACAAGGCTCGTCGGTTTATTCGAAGATCGATTTATGTTCTGGATATCACCAAATGCGGGTGAAAGAGGATGACATTCCGAAGACTGCTTTTAGGACGTGTTACGGTCATTACGAGTTTATGGTTATGCCGTTTGGATTGACTAACGCACCAGCTGTGTTCATGGACCTCATGAACCGAGTGTGTGGGCCATATCTTGATAAGTTTGTCATTGTTTTCATCAATGACATACTTATTTACTCGAAGAATTATCAAGAGCACGAAGAACATTTGAGAAAAGTGCTAGAGTTGCTGAGAAAAGAAAAACTGTACGCTAAGTTTTCAAAGTGTGCATTTTGGTTGGAAGAAGTTCAATTCCTCGGTCATATAGTGAACAAAGAAGGTATTCAGGTGGATCTAGCAAAGATTGAAACCGTTGAAAAGTGGGAAACCCCGAAAACTCCGAAACACATACGCAAATTTTTAGGGCTAGCTGGTTATTACAGGAGATTCATCCAAGATTTTTCCAAAATAGCAAAACCCTTGACTGCATTAACGCATAAAGGGAGGAAATTTGAATGGAAGGATGAACAAGAAAAAGCGTTTCAATTGTTGAAGAAAAAGTTAACTACGGCACCTATATTGTCATTACCTAAAGGGAATGATGATTTTGTGATATATTGTGACGCCTCAAAGCATGGTCTCGGTTGTGTATTAATGCAACAAACGAAAGTAATAGCTTATGCGTCTAGACAATTGAAGATTCACGAGCAGAATTATACGACGCATGATTTGGAATTAGGCGCGGTTGTTTTTGCATTAAAGACTTGGAGGCACTACTTATATGGGGTCAAAAGTATTATATATACCGACCACAAAAGTCTTCAACACATATTTAATCAGAAACAACTGAACATGAGGCAGCGCAGATGGATTGAATTGTTGAATGATTACGACTTTGAGATTCGTTATCACCCGGGGAAGGCAAATGTGGTAGCCGACGCCTTGACCAGAAAGGACAGAGAACCCATTCGAGTAAAAGCTATGAATATAATGATTCACACTAACCTTACTACTCAAATAAAGGAGGCGCAACAAGGAGTTTTAAAAGAGGGAAATTTAAAGGATGAAATACCCAAAGGATCGGAGAAGCATCTTAATATTCGGGAAGACGGAACCCAGTATAGGGTTGAAAGGATTTGGGCACCGATATTTGGAGATATGAGAGAAATGGTACTTAGAGAAGCCTATAAAACCAGATACTCAATACATCCTGGAACGGGAAGATGTACAAGGATCTTAAGAAACATTTTTGGTGGCCGGGTATGAAAGCCGATGTTGCTAAATACGTAGGAGAATGTTTGACGTGTTCTAAGGTCAAAGCTGAGCATCAGAAACCATCAGGTCTACTTCAATAACCCGAAATCCCGGAATGGAAATAGGAAAACATTACCATGGATTTCATCACTAAATTGCCAAGGACTGCAAGTGGTTTTGATACTATTTGAGTAATAGTTGATCATCTTACCAAATCAGCACACTTCCTGCCAATAAGAGAAGATGACAAGATGAAGAAGTTAGCACGACTGTATTTGAAGGAAGTCATCTCCAGACATGGAATACCAATCTCTATTATCTCTGATAGGGATGGCAGATTTATTTCAAGATTCTGGCAGACATTACAGCAAGCATTAGGAACTCGTATAGACATGAGTACTGCCTATCATCCACAAACTGATGGGAAGAGCGAAAGGACAATACAAATGCTTGAAGACATGCTACGAGCATGTGTTATTGATTTCAGAAATAGTTGGGATCGACATCTACCGTTAGCATAATTTTCCTACAACAACAGCTACCATTCAAGCATTGAGATGGCGCCGTTTGAAGCACTTTATGGTAGAAAGTGCAGGTCTCTGATTTATTAGAGTGAAGTGGGAGATAGAAAGATTACAGGTCCGGAGATAATACAAGAAACTACCAAGAAGATCATCCAAATTCAACAACGGTTGAAAACCGCCCAAAGTTGACAAAAGAGCTATGCCGACATTAAAAGAAAAGATATAGAATTTGAAATTGGAGAGATGGTCATGCTTAAGGTTGCACCTTGGAAAGGCGTTGTTCGATTTGGTAAACGAGGGAAATTAAATCCAAGGTATATAGGACCATTCAAGATTATTGATCGTGTCGGACCAGTAGCTTACCGACTTGAATTACCACAACAACTCGCGGCTGTACATAACACTTTCCACGTCTCAAATTTGAAGAAATGTTTTGCTAAAGAAGATCTCACTATTCCGTTAGACAAAATCCAAATCAACGAAAAACTTCAATTCGTCGAAGAACCCGTCGAAATAATGGATCGTGAGGTTAAAAGACTTAAGAAAAACAAGATACCAATTGTTAAAGTTCGATGGAATGCTCGTAGAGGACCCGAGTTCACCTGGGAACGAGAAGATCAGATGAAGAATAAATACCCGCACTTATTTTCAGAAGATACGTCAACACCTCCAACTGCTTAAAATTTCGGGACGAAATTTATTTTACGGGTAGGTACTGTAGTGACCCGAACTTTTCCATGTTTATATATATTAAATGAAATTGTTATTTACATGATTAAGTGTTTCCAACATGTTAAGCAATCAAACTTGTTAAGACTTGATTAATTGAAATAGGTTTCATATATATAGTTAACATGATATTATGATAAGTAAGTATCTCATTAGGTATTTTAACAATGAGTTATATACATAAAATTGAGTTTATTGAATTAAGAAACTCGAAACGATATATATAACGATTATCGTTATAACAACGTCTAACTAAATACATATGAATCATATTAAGATATTGTTACACTATGTTTAATCATGATAAATGATAAGTAAACATGTTATTAAGTGTATTAACAATGAAATACATATGTAAAAACAAGACTACTAACTTAATGATTTTGAAATGAGACATATATGTAACGATTATCGTTGTAACAACATTTAACTGTTTAACTACCCATCAAAGTACACTTGACGACCATCATTATATTGGTCCCATAGCTTGATCATAACTCTATATGAATTTAATAAATAACCTTGCATTCTTTATTTAAAAATGATTTCCTATAAAGGAAACCTACCAAAATATGTAAGTTTAGAAAAACCATACATTATTACTTAACCAAAAGTTGACCAAAACAAAGTCAACAACATCCACTATTAAATATATCAAAATAGAATGCAAATTAATGTTTAATAAAAGCTACCATCATAAATATGCAGACTCTCTAAGCACAGCGGAAGCAATCAATCATGAACCTGAGAATAAAACATGCGAGTAACTGTCAACAAAAATATTGAGTGAATTATAGGTTTAATATTGCAAACAATATTTAATATAAACCATAAAAATTTATGTTTGAAAACATAAAAACTCCTTTTTGGACCACAAAATTATATGCTAGAAAACATATAAAAACATTATTCAATTTTTCGTGAGCCACCTGGTAACCACTTAACCATTTATTTACCCTTACCAAACACAATAAATAATATACACCGAACAAGTGTATCTTCAACTAAATACGAAGTACTAAACATTCCGATTATAAATTCTTAGCGCGACTAGCTCGAAATGGGGTTGTCAAACCCGATAGATCTATCCATAGAATTCGCGTTCACCAGTAGAAACCTGTGATTACAATTACCAGATTAGGGAATATTTTTGTTCGACTCACAATGAATAATTTAAACCAACTTCCACTTGTCCAAAATATAAAATAAATTGCATGTATTCTCATCCCAAAAGATTCAAAATAGAAAAATGGGACTATAACTCACCTTAATAGCAAACGAAGTAACCACACAAATATGCGAACAGCAAATGAAGTAAAGTGATCAGGAATGATCACAACGCTGACCTATAAATAAAGCAGGTCGATATAAATAACTAACTTAGGTCAAGTTTTAGTATGATAGCTATTGTATATGTTGCAAGTAGACATAGAACATTACTCAACATGCATCGGTTTGATCGGAACAGCGTACGGACACACACTTTCTATTTTTAGAAAGTTTCTATTTTTAGCAGGTTTCCATTTTTGGAAAGTTTCTATTTTAGGAAAGTTTAAAAAATTTAGAAAGTTTCCATATTTAGAAAGTTTCTATTTTTAGAAAGTTTTAAGTTAAGAAAGTTTCCTTATTTAGAAAGTCAACAAAATTCAACTGAAAGTCAAAGTCAACCGAAAGTCAACTCAAAAATCAACCTTGGTCAAACATAGTCAACATAAATTTTAAAAGTGTAAGTTGTAATAATAATATAAGTTATAATGTTAATTAAAGTTAAATATGTATAATTATGTTATAACATAAGTTTAATTAAATTAAAATGAATTATTAAAGTTAACATAAGTTTAAATGATATAATTAATATACCATAAGTATTTAATTAATTAATTAAATATTAATCATAATATAAGTATTATTAATTAATAATAAATTTTAAATCATATCATAAGTATTATTACTTAATAATGAATTATTAATCATATCATAAGTTTCTAATTATAATTATTAAATCATATGTATTTAATAATTAAATTATAATTAAATAATAACTAAGCCTTATAATAATTAATTAATCCTTATTATAAGTCTTATAATAATAATCTCATAATATAAGTTTAATACTTATCATAAGTATTTTCCATTAATAATAAAAGTATTATTAATCATAAGTTTAATTAAAAGTTTAATTAAATCATAAGTAATAATTAAATGATATAATAAATATATATCATAGGTCTTAAACTATAATAATTACTTTTTATATCATAAGTAATTTAATAAAAATGAAAATCATTATTTATATCATAAGTTTAAATTAATAACCATAAGTTTTAATTAAAAGTTCATCGGATCATAACTTGAGCCTCGGGTGTCGGTTTTCGACGAGTTTTATATATATCTCCGCCTAATCAAACCACCCGACACATTGGTGTACTCAAGAACACCCCAAGAACAGCAACCAAGTTGTGATGATCAGCCATTAAACAACTTGGAGCTTTAATCCGTTCAAAAACACGTTTTAGTCATAACGGGTGATCCGTGGCTTGGATTTCGATGACCCGAACATGAAAGTTTATCCAATCATCATCCCTAACAAACTAGTACACCCTAAAAACTTCAAAAGTGGTCACAAAGTCGGACCAAACCTGGAAAAATTCGTTTTCACATTTTAATCTCAACAAAACACCATTTTAATTATAACTAGAGCTCCGGGAATCGAAAAGACATGAATCCGGAGTCTAAAATTAATGTCTTGATGAGACAAACTCATCTAGACACTTTAATTTCACTTTTATAATAGTTAAAGTTACATAAAAGATCAAACAAGCTGCTGTCCCAAATTAATCAAACCGAAAACATGAATTAACGAGCATTTCTACGCATACAATCAACAATACAATAGCATATAAGCATCATACTATCATTATAACATATAAAAACAGAAAAATTAAAGAAAAATTGAAAAGCTAGGGTTAGGGTTTATACCCTAATCAAGAAGAATGATGTTGAAGATCGCGAGATGGAGAACCCGTATATGCAATTGATCTTTATAGATGATGAATAATTGATATGTTGATGAATAAAACCTAAAATGATGATAATGGGGCTGTATTGGTCGTTCAAGATGAGAGGAGAGGAGAAGGAGCCTTTAGGTTTTGATTAAAATGAATGTATTAGTGAATTTTTGACTAAAAGGCACTAGTATGCAAAAATCACACATTACCCCCCCCCCCCCTCTAAAGAGGGTCCGGCCAAAAATGGGTAGAGTGGGCCCCTTAGTGGGATAATTTTTTTAAATGACAATTTCCTTATGGCCCGAACGCTAGATCGAAACGCGAAAACACGACTACGCGATTGAAAATTCGGGGAGATAACAAATACGCGACGAAAAATATATATAAATACTATAAATAAATATATGACATTAAAATATCATATTTAAAATAATTAGGACTTAAAAATCCCAAAAGCTTGACCGTTGGTTTGAAAACCGAAAAGATTCGCCGGATAGATATCCACGGCACGTAGAAACGTGCAATTTAAAATATGAATACAAATATTCATTTAACACATAATAATTAATATATTATTACAAAAATAATAATATAGGTCATAGAAATGACGTGGCACGAATAACAGTTAACGGTCATTAAATAATTAACGGTAAAAGATAACGAAAAAAGTAGGGTCGTTACAGTACCTTCCCGTTACGGAAATTTCGTCCCGAAATTTAAGCAGGTGCAGGGGTTGACTCAGCATCTGGGAACAAATGCGGGTACTTCTGCTTCATCTGATCTTCACGCTCCAAAGTGAACTCGGGACCGCGTCTGGCGTTCCATCTAACTCGAACAATAGGAATTCTACTCTGCTTAAGAGTCTTAACCTCTCGATCCATAATTTCAACAGGTTCCTCAATAAAATGAAGTTGCTTATCAACATGAAGTTCCTCCAGAGGAATAGTTTCATCGGCCTCGGCCAAACACTTCTTCAAATTCGACATGTGAAAAACGTCGTGAACAACACTGAGTTCTTGTGGCAAATTCAAACGATAAGCCACGGGTCCAACTCTCTCAATAACCTCAAACGGTCCAACAAAACGAAGATTCAACTTTCTCCTTTAACCAAAGCGTACCACACCCTTCCAAGGTGATAGTTTCAACATAACACGATCACCGACCTGAAATTCGGTATTGTTCCTTCTCTTATCAGCATAACTCTTTTGCCTACTTCTAGCGGTTCTCAATTTTTCCTTAATCTGTACGACCTTCTCGGTAGTCTCATGAATAATTTCTGGACCTGTGAGTTGAGCATCCCCAACCTCATTCCAGCAGACATGAGACCCACACTTTCTACCATACAGAGCTTCAAACGATGCGGCTTTAATACTTGCATGATAACTTGTTGTTATAAGAAAATTTAGCCAACGGTAAGTATCTATCCCAACCATTACCAAAATCAATTACGCATGCCTTCAACATGCATTCCAATGTCTGGATGGTCCTTTCATTCTGACCATCCGACTGTGGATGATAAGCGGTGCTCATATCCAATTTAGTTCCCAAAGCATCTTGTAAGGACTGCCAAAACCTCGATGTAAATCGACTGTCTCGGTCCGAAATAATCGATACGGGAATACCATGTCTCGAAACAATCTCTTTCAAATACAAACGAGTAAGCTTCTTCATTGAATCTGTTTCCTTAATTTGCAAGAAATGAGTTGACTTAGTGAGTCGGTCAACAATCACCCAAATGGTATCATAACCACCCACAACTCTTGGTAACTTCGTAATGAAGTCCATCGTATTACCTTCCCACTTCCACTCGGGAATTTCAAGTTGCACCAGAAGTCCGGACGGTTTCTGATGTACAGCATTGACCTTAGCACAGGTCAACCGCTTAGCCACAATGTAGCCACATCAGCTTTCAAATTAGGTCACCAATACAGCTCCTTAAGATCATGATAATTCTTTCCTGAACCAGGATGAATAGAGTACCTAGACTTATGAGCCTCTTCTAAAACAAGTTGTCGTAGATCACCAAACTCCGGAACCCAAAGATGTCCCGTAAAATACCGAGTACCATCGGTTCATACATCTAACTGTTTACTCAAGCCTCGGACCTTCCGGTTACAAAATTCTCCTCCTTCAAGGCTTCTTGTTGAGCTGCAAGAATCTGCCTTGCGAGGTTTGTTCAAATGGTCATATTAAAGGCCCTAAACCTACGAGGTTTAGTCCTCTCTTTACGACTTAACGTATCGGCCACAACATTGGCCTTCCTTGAATGATAAAGAAGTTCGTAGTCATAATCATGCAATGTCTCAACCCATTTTCGTTGCCTCATATTCAACTGTTTTTGGTCAAGGATATGTTGAAGACTTTTGTGATCAGTGTACACTGTACTTTTGACCCCATAATGATAATGTCTCCAAATCTTGAGCTCAAGCACAACATCTCACAACTCTAAATCATGGGTTGTATAATTCTGTTCGTGGATCTTCAACTGACGTGACGCGTATACAATAACTTTCTTTCGTTGCATCAAAACACAACCAAAGCCCTGACGCGAAGCATCACAATAAACAACAAAATCATCATTACTCTCAGGTAGTGACAATATCGGAGCGGTAGTCAACTTCTTCTTCAAAGTTTGAAAAGCAGTCTCTTGTTCATCCTTCCACTCATACTTCTTCCCCTTGTGCGTTAAAGCAGTCAGAGGTTTCGCTATACGAGAGAAATCTTGAATGAACCTTCTATAGTAACCTGCCAACCCTAGAAACTGATGAATCTGAGTAGGAGTTTTTGGAATTTCCCACTTTTCAATCGCCTCAAACTTAACAGGATCAACTTATATTCCCTGTTTACTAACAATATGTTCAAGGAATTGAACTTCTCTTAACCAGAAAGCACACTTAGAGAACTTTGCGTACAATTCTTCTTTCCTCAACAGATCAAGCACTAACCTCAAATGTTCTTCGTGCTCTTCATCACTCTTGGAATAAATAAGAATGACGTCGATGAATACAATAACGAATTTGTCCAGATAGGGTCTACACACACGGTTCATGAGGTCCTTGAACACAGCAGGTGCATTTGTCAATCCGAATGGCATAACAAGGAATTCAAAGTGACCATAACGGGTGCGAAAAGCGGCTTTTAGAACATCAGATTCTTTAACGCGCAATTGATGATAACCGAAACGAAGATCGATTTTTGAATAAACAGACGAACCCTGAAGTTGATCGAATAGATCATCAATTCGAGGTAGAGGGTAACGATTTTTAACAGTAAGCTTGTTCAACTCGCGATAATCAATACACCATCGGAACAAACCACCTTTCTTCTTAACAAACAAAACAGGAGCTCCCCAAGGGAACGAACTGGGACGAATGAAATGTAGTTGCCTCAATGAAGGAAGAAATATATGGAGTAGTCACATCGGTGGCATAGATATTTAAGGCAATTCTCTCAAAGGAGATAACGAGGATCATGGACTTCAAAGTAAATTTTCATTACATTTCTGAAAGGAAGACGTACGAAAGGTGTGATATTTCAACGAGAGTGAACTTCCTTGTACAATGAGCGAGGAAATCTAGGATTCATCCATATTCTTAAATTTATGTGCGGGTGAAAAGAACGCGAATCACGGGTTATAAAGAATGGCCGACTCTAGGTGAGATGAATCTCCAAAAATAATTTCGTGCACCTCAAAGTATTGAATCCTAGGATTGATGTTTATGAGGGTATTGCGGTTGACAGTGAATATTGACAGTAGAAACTCCTCAAATGGTCTAGTGTGATATCTATCTGTGATACCAATTAAAATAATAGTTGGGGTAGAAACCCACCCAGTGCCTTTCCCGAGAACAGGGTAACCACTATACGTATCACAGAAAACTGATTTATCGGTCCGCGTTTCAGCCATGTCCAACCATAAGAGGGAAAATTTTTATGAGCGCAAAGACATTCCAACAAGTTTTATAAAACCGACATCCAAAGTGGTGTAAGAGTTTCTATCAATGAACTTAATGGTAAGTTTCATCCTTAAACGGAGGATGAGAAGAACTGTGATCCAAACACTCTGTAGGGTAATGCGAAAATTTGATAAAATCAATCAAAGGAGTTTTGAAAAAGCTTTAAGCGTTTGATGTGACAACTTAAACGGAATGAAGTTCTTAGTGAATTTAAAAGTATGTACAACGTGTACAATTTTATATAAAACAAATTGACTTAGTCAAACAGCTCAATAAATGAGTGGTTTTTGAAAAAAATTTGAAGGTATGATTTAGTATATACTACCAAAATAGGTACGGGTAAATTTATTCATTTGAATCCATAAGTACATATATGATTTTATAAATTGTATATATGACAAAATATTCCATTACTTCTATTCGCACATAAATCCCGTGAGAACCGCCCAATTAAACAAATGTGTAAAACTCCCGATGATAAGCAGAGTATCTGTATTTTAGAGGTTACAAGTTGGAGTAAGATCGTGAAAGATCGAGTAAATGACTTGAATATTCGTGCGACATTTGACCAACAAATGTTACGAGGTCATGAAAACCAATGAGTTAAATGTTGTTTTGACTATTATCAGGACATAAGTCCTTGGGCCAAAACTGTTCCCGAGCGAAGCTGTTGCTAACAAGCGAGTTATGAAAGATAGAGCATGAGATAGATAATCTGGTTAAAACGAGCTCCTCGCATATCAACAAATAAGATAATGAATATTTTCCCTACCCATGTAATACATCGGAATTTCTGAATGAGTGGTGTAAAATTTTTTCCTTGACTCGCTTTCTATTCCTCATGTCACAATATTGGGACTTCTTTATGAATTAACATAATATAATCATGTTGGCCTGACGCCATTATATTTCACTAATTCATAGTTCCATTCCAATAGCACTACATGAGGTCAGGACACGCGATCAACCTCAGATTTCCACACAATTTCTCTAAAACAATTTCTTAAACAATGTGCTAAGGATAGCATAAGAGACAAAAACATCATAAGTAACGAATAGGAGCAACGATGACATAAATATGTCTTCGAAGTACCAAGAATCTCTAAAAGTCAAGAATGACGTTTTCCGGTTCAAAAACCAAAGCACATAGGCACAACGACACAAAGGCATGTAATATAACAAGAATGTTATATACCTAAACATAATAGCTGACATTGAAATGCCGAGCATTTTAGAAGTCAAGAATGACATCTCGCGTAATATAACTCAAACGTTATATACATAACCATAATAGATGACATAGAAATGTCGAGAATTTCTGAAGTCAAGAATGATATCCCTCGGTTTCACTATGGAGGTGTTCTTATAAAGATAAACTCGTATGAGTCGGAGAATACATTTAAATGGAATGGGAGTTCCTCCCGGAATCAGAAGATAGAAGAGATGTATATATATGAAAATAATATACATACCAATACGATACAAATAATCACATATAATAATATTTTATAGGCCGGGCTGTAGACTAGACTCACAAATGCACCCTATTAACTCGGGTAACGACATCAATGCAGCCTAATTCCCTATAACCAAAGCTCTGATACCAACTTTAACGACCCATCAAAGTACACTTGATGACCATCATTATCTTGGTCCCACAGCTTGATCATAACTCTATATGAATTTAATAAATAACCTTGCAATCTTTATTTAAAAATGATTTTCTATAAAGGAAACCTACCAAAATATGTAAGTTTAGAAAAACCATACATTATTACTTATCCAAAAGTTGACCAAAACAAAGTCAACAACATCCACTATTAAATGTATCAAAATAGAATGCAAATTAATGTTTAACAAAAGCTGCCATCATAAATATGCAGACTCTCTAAGCACAGCGGAAGCAATCAATCATGAAACTGAGAATAAAACATATGAGTAACTGTCAACAAAAATGTTGAGTGAATTATAGGTTTAATATTGCAAACAATATTTAATATAAACTATAAAAATTTATGTTTGAAAACATAAAAACTCCTTTTTGGACCACAAAATTATATGCTAGAAAACATATAAAAACATTATTCCATTTTTCGTGAGCCACCTGGTAACCACTTAACCATTTATTTACCATTGCCAAACACAATAAATAATATACACCGAACAAGTGTATCTTCAACTAAATACGAAGTACTAAACATTCCGATTATAAATTGCTAGCGCGACTAGCTCGAAATGGGGTTGTCAAACCCGATAGATCTATCCATAGGATTCGCGTTCACCAGTAGAAACCAGTGATTACAATTACCAGATTAGGGAATATTTTTGTTCGACTCACAATGAATAATTTAAACCAACTTTCACTTGTCCAAAATATAAAATAAATTGCATGTATTCTCATCTCAAAAGATTTAAAATAGAAAAATGGGACTATAACTTACCTTAATAGCAAATAAAGTAACCACACAAATATGCGAACAGCAAATGAAGTAAAGTGATCAGGAATGATCACAACGCCGATCTATAAATAAAGCAGGTCGATATAAATAACTAACTTAGGTCAAGTCTTAGTATGATAGCTATTGTACATGTTGCAAGTAGACATAGAACATTACTCAACATGCATCGGTTTGATCGGAACAGCGTACGGACACACACCTTCTATTTTTAGAAAGTTTCTATTTTTAGCAGGTTTCCATTTTCGGAAAGTTTCTATTTTAGGAAAGTTTCTATTTTTGGAAAGTTTCCAAATTTAGAAAGTTTCCATATTTAGAAAGTTTCTATTTTTAGAAAGTTTTAAGTTAGGAAAGTTTCCTTATTTAGAGAGTCAACAAAAGTCAACTGAAAGTCAAAGTCAACCGAAAGTCAACTCAAAAGTCAACCTTGGTCAAACATAGTCAACATAAATTTTAAAAGTGTAAGTTGTAATAATAATATAAGTTATAATGTTAATTAAAGTTAAATATGTATAATTATGTTATAACATAAGTTTAATTAAATTAAAATGAATTATTAAAGTTAACATAAGTTTAAATGATATAATTAATATACCATAAGTATTTAATTAATTAATTAAATATTAATCATAATATAAGTATTATTACTTAATAATGAATTATTAATCATATCATAAGTTTCTAATTATAATTATTAAATCATAAGTATTTAATAATTAAATTATAATTAAATAATAACTAAGCCTTATAATAATTAATTAATCCTTATTATAAGTCTTATAATAATAATCTCATAATATAAGTTTAATACTTATCATAAGTATTTTCCATTAATAATAAAAGTATTATTAATCGTAAGTTTAATTAAAAGTTTAATTAAATCATAAGTAATAATTAAATGATATAATAAATATATATCATAGGTCTTAAATTATAATAATTACTTTTTATATCATAAGTAATTTAATAATAATGAAAATCATTATTTATATCATAAGTTTAAATTAATAACCATAAGTTTTAATTAAAAGTTCATCGGGTCAGAACTTGAGCCTCGGGTGTCGGTTTTCGACGAGTTTTATATATATCTCCGCCTAATCAAACCACCTGACACATTGGTGTACTCAAGAACACCCCAAGAATAGCAACCAAGTCATGATGATCAGCCATTAAACAACTTGGAGCTTTAATCCGTTCAAAAACACGTTTTAGTCATAACGGGTGATCCGTGGCTTGGATTTCGATGACCCGAACATGAAAGTTCATCCCATCATCATCCCTAACAAACTAGTACACCCTAAAAACTTCAAAAGTGGTCACAAAGTCGGACCAAACCTGCAACAATTCATTTTCACATTTTAATCTCAACAAAACACCATTTTAATCATAACTAGAGCTCCGGGAATCGAAAAGACATGAATCCGGAGTCTAAAATTAATGTCTTGATGAGATGAACTCATATAGACACTTTAATTTCACTTTTATAATAGTTAAAGTTACAGAAAATATCAAACAAGCTGCTGTCCCAAATTAATCAAACCGAAAACATGAATTAACGAGCATTTCTACGCATACAATCAACAATACAATAGCATATAAGCATCATACTATCATTATAACATATAAAAACAGAAAAATTAAAGAAAAATTGAAAAGCTAGGGTTAGGGTTTATACCCTAATCAAGAATCAAGAAGAAGGATGTTGAAGATCGCGAGATGGAGAACCCGTATATGCAATTGATCTTTATAGATGATGAATAATTGATATGTTGATGAAGAAAACCTAAAATGATGATAATGGGGTTGTATTGGTCATTCAAGATGAGAGAAGAGGAGAAGGAGCCTTTAGGTTTTGATTAAAATGAATGTATTAGTGAATTTTTGACTAAAAGGCACTAGTATGCAAAAATCACACATTAGCCCCCCTCTCTAAAGAGGGTCCAGCCAAAAATGGGTAGAGTGGGACCCTTAGTGGGCTAATTTTTTTAAATGACAATTTCCTTATGGCCCGAACGCTCGATCGAAACCCGAAACGCGAAAACACGACTACGCGATTGAAAATTCGGGGAGATAACAAATACGCGATGAAAAATATATATAAACACTATAAATAAATATATGACATTAAAATATCATATTTAAAATAATTAGGACTTAAAAATCCCAAAAGCTTGACCGCTGGTTTGAAAATCGAAAAGATTCGCCGGATAGAAATCCACGACACGTAGAAACGTGCAATTTAAAATATGAATACAAATATCCATTTAACACATAATAATTAATATATTATTACAAAAATAATAATATAGGTCATAGAAATGACGTGGCACGAATAACAGTTAACGGTCGTTAAATAATTAACGGTAAAAGATAACGGAAAAAGTAGGGTCATTACAAACAGTATATATAGCATACTAGGATATATTAATATATCATAATATCATGATAATGTAATAATTTAACATCTCTTTAGATATAATAAACAATGGGTTAACAACATTTAATAAGATCGTCAACCTAAAGGTTTCAAAACAACATTTACATGTAACGACTAACGATAACTTAACGACTCAGTTAAAATGATTATTGTGATGACCAGGAAATTTTTGAACAAATTTAAACTTTAATCTTTATATTATTCCGACACGATAAGCAAAGTTTGTTAAGTTGAATCTCAAGAATTTTAAACTATGTTCATACATTCATTTAACCTCGACCAAATTCCAATGATTCACGAACCATTATATGAACGGACATGATTATATATGTATATGTGTATATATTATAACTTGAAAACGTTAACAAAGTATTAGACGTATAATACTTTACACGAACGTATTTGTTTCGATATATGTTTAATATAATTATCAACGGAATTAAAAGATAATATTAAATGATTGATTTATCAGATACATTGTATGATCGTGAGTCCCTATTGAGAGGTCCACTTTGATTTAGGAAACCTTTCCTTTTTAACGATATTCGGAATAAATGGTAAAGTGACCTACAAGTAAGATCAAATATGTCAATTAACGATTACTGGACAAAGGTTAGTAGAGATTAACTTCCAACACAATGATTGTCTCGTGTCTCTTGATAAAGTTAATTATTTAGTTTTCTTAATATTGAAAACGTTTTACGACATAGATGAAACCTTTTAAAGAATGATTTTGAATATAACTAATTCTGGAAAACTAAATTATATTTATTCGATTTAGTTCAAATATATGAAAGCGTTCTTCGAAATAATAGATTTTTAATTATTATAACGTTTCGATAAAAAGATGTGAATGTAATTAGTTTTAGAGAACTATAGTTATTCAATTTAGTATGCACACGTTTTTCGATATAATAGAATCTGATTGTTAAAATATTTTTATGGATTTTCAATGATATGAAAATGAAAATAAAGATAAAATAAAGGTTTCTAATGAGCACTAAAAAACTACAACATTTCATCTCAAGATTTCAAGTTAAAATGATGGAAATCACTAAACATGCGCACTTGCACGAGAAAAATCATAACTAAATCATACTGACTCAAAAAAGGGTGATTCTAGTGTCCAGACGTCCGTAACTCATAAATCTACAACTTTCGTGAAGAGACCATATGCGGACCGCGTACCTATCTACGCGAAACGTGTAATGTTTGTTGACATAAAAAGTTTGTCGACATAACGGCTTACCTTTTTCTTAAATTAGGCACAGTTTATTATTATTATATTATATATTGTATTATTATATTATTATTTTACATATATAAATATATATATATATATATATATATATATATATATATATATATATATATATATATATATATATATATATATATATATATATATATGAACGAAGTACTTGTGATTAGGAACTTAAAAACCCGCACACACTCACATAAATAAATCACTCTGTATATTTCCTAGCTTAAATTTTAAATTAGTAGTATGGTACTGTAACAAGTGATACACAGGTATTTTAATTCGGGTTACAAACCGATTATAACTAAGAAAACTATAGGTTATTGCCAAGGAGGTTATGGGTAATATTCGGGGATATATTTATGAATCAAACCTGGTGTTTATCATCTACGTCTACGTACTTTCCTAAAATATTGAATCTCAATATTGATATGTAAGTACTTATATTTTATCTTTTATATAATAATTGTGTATCCTTGTCTAGTGCTCGAGTATATATATATTTATACATGCTTGTATGCTAAATTTCGACGCTAAACAGTTTATAATGAATCACGAATTAAATACATATATTACTGGTAAAAGGTATATGATATACATGTTTTTGGAAAGCTAGCGAAAAATCAATAACTTTTCATTTAGATATCGAATAGTTTCGATGAACGGATTAAAAGATATAAGCAACTGAATTATGATTGACGTTAATTGAAATTGCTTTTGAATCTACAATTAATATTTAAACAACTTGTTTACGAGATTGATAAAATGGATTTTTAAATATTACAAACCGAGTAAATGAATCCTTATATAAGGCATGTCTCGTTTTGTTGAACTAAAGTCAGAATGACTTTTTGAAATGACTTTTGATAAACTTTTGTATGTCGATCTCGAGCATTAGGGTTGTGATACACTATGACTAGACCTAACTTGATAGACATTTATTGACCAACATATGTTCTCTAGGTTGAGATCTACGATTATTTGATAATTCGAGTTTCGGTCATATTACGATGAACAACTTTATATGCTGCTAAGGTGAGTTTCATTTGCTCCCTTTTAATTACTTTTGCAATCTATATTTTTGGGCTGAGAATACATGCACTTTATTTTAAACTCAATGGATACAAGTACATACTAAATTCTACACCGAGTTTGAACCGAAAATCCCTTAGCTTTGGTAACTAGTAACTGCCAGTTATAAGAACTGGTGGGTGCGAGTAGTTGTATATGGATCCATAGGGCTTGAAATCCTCGTCTATTCCAGGTTTAGAAACCCTAGCCTGAACTATTAAACAGACGTATGCTATTTGAGTTTAGTACACGTTGGTTTGCGTGTATTGTACATATTGGTTGTATGTATGTTAAAATAGGTGTACTTATTATAACGTTAAAGTTTAGTTACCAAGGTGCTCAATTTCGTAGAATATTTTGATAAACATTTCTGGATGAAACAACTGAAATCTTGTGATCCACCTTTATATACAGATTATGCGAAACACTAAAACTATAAACTCACCAACCTTTGTGTTGACACTTCTTAGCATATTTATTCTCAGGTTCCCTAGAAGTCTTCTGCTGTTTGCTTATATGTTGGACAAGCTATGTGCATGGAGTCTTACATGGCATATTTTACAAGGAAACGTTGCATTCACCAAATCATCACCATGTATCTTATTTTGACTGCATTGTCAACGGAAGTACTATTGTAAACTATTATTTACGATGATTGTCTATATGTAGAAATCATCATATGTCGAAAACCTTTAATTTAAATATTCATTTATGGTGTGCCTTTTCAAAAGAATGCAATGTTTACAAAACGTATCATATAGAGGTCAAATACCTCGCAATGAAATCGATGAATGACGTGTTCATCCATATGGATTTGGAGCAATCGTCACAGTTGGTATCAGAGCGTTGGTCCTAGCGAACCAGGTCTTGCATAAGTGTGTCTAACTGATAGTTGTTAGGATGCATTAGTAAGTCTGGACTTCGACCGTGTCTGCATGTTAAAAGTTTTGTTTATCATTTCTTGTTAGAAGTTACATGCTTATCATTCTTAAGTCTAGACATGTTTTTCTGCATTTATTGCATAAATAGTGTATAGACAAAATTCATATCTTAGCATATCTGTTACTGTAAACTTTTCCTGACATCTTCCGAAAATTACTCCGTGATTTATGGAATTTTGGTATTATATATACATATGTAAATTATGTATTAAAGAGTACCAATCTAAATTCTATAATCTATTTCATATCAAAAATCATCTCTCTAATTATACAATATGGATCCCGTATCTAGTTTAAATTCCTTAAACTCCGACAGCTATTCCGATATGGATATTCACCTGAATTCCGAAGACAGTGTAACCGGAATGGATCAACCAATCAGCCATCACCTATTCTGGATGAATTGGGGATGAGTTCGTAGCCTACTTAATTATTGGAGACAAGAAGAAGGCGATCCCTTCCATCCACCACATTGCCCTCTTGGCGAAGAACCTGAAGTACTTACCGGCGAACCTGTTCGAGACACCATTTTCTCTCTCATTTCCAGAGTATCTCATCACGATAATATACTATCTCAAATTCTGGATCTTATTCATCCGCTCGTCCGAACCACCAATCATCCCGGTGTAGTAGAAGAAGTCAACGAGCTTCGCGCTCGGATAGTGGCTTTAGAGAATATGGTGCAAAAGGTTACAAGCACCAGCAGCATCACCGGCATCAACAGTACCACCGACAACAACACCAACAGTACCATTACCACCACCAACAACATCCGCATCGCAAACCTCAACTTCACAATCTGTTCCACGAGCATCAACGTCATACGCACCGTAGTTACCAAGAAATACCAACAACAATAACCGATGAAGTATTGATTCATAACTTCATTGGAGAAATATTCTGTGGTGATTATGTAATCTCTAAAGTCTTAGAGATAATCTATTTCAGCCGTAACCGTAAATCAGATGAGTGGACCGAAATGATAGAAGGAAGAGTAGAAACCCTGACCGGAATGGTGCACGATTTACAAGCTAGACTTGTTTTACCAGCAGCATCAACAGTATCGTCAGTATCACCAACACCGGCAAAACCTGTAGCACTACAAGTTTCGCCAATTTCATAAATCACCAACATCATCACAAATCAACAACGCGTATATTGTATCAACGAGTTATGAAGTATTAACTCATTTTCCCTGAAGAAATTATATGTATATATATATATATATATATATATATATATATATATATATATATATATATATATATATATATATATATATATATATATATATATATATATATATATATATATATATATATATGTGTGTGTGAAATTTGAAAACAAAATAAATATTTTCGTACTAAGCTATTACATGTGAATCAAAACTAGAAGGTACTACTCGGTTAGTTCATGTTACTAATATGCTATAAATCCTTCGTTAATGACTTAACAATCGTTAACTACAATCTCTGTTTCAACTCAATGAATTCCATTTCCTAATAAACCAAGTGCATTATTCAATTACATAATTGATTTTACATTTTCATTTTCGATGTACGCGAAACTTTCCAGAAAACATCATCTGTGCCTTGTAAGGTTCACAAAAATTCCACGAGCATCAACATCCTTCACCAAGGAATATCAATAAGACTAATAATGAAGTATTGATTTCATTAGCGAAATACTCCGCAAAGATTAAGTAATCTTTAATATTTTAGAGATTATTCATTTCTAATTCCAGCCAAAAATCAAATGAGCTTAATATGATATTAACTCATTAAATCTGTATTACATCTGAAGAAAATCTACATACATATATTTTCATAAAAACGGTAATAAAAAATTCTTTTGTACGAAGTATTAATTGTGAAATCTTTAACGGGTAGGTAATACTCGGGAAATATATAAGTTCACAATTAATATGTTATACTGTACATTCTTCAACTTTGATTCAAAAAAAATTATTAACTATGCTCACAGCGATATACAATCGTTTCCATACAAATTCAATTACATATTCTGATATTGACGGATCAGAATCTAAGTCAAGATTTAACGGGTGACATCATTCTTAGATCTCTACATCTTTCAAAGCTATACTTTGACTTCAAAAATTCGAAAGATCCTTTAGCATTGTTATTACTGAAAATAATATTGCGATCCCTTTTCAAAGTATCCAGTTTTACCACACTTTCAACCAGTCAACTTCAACTTTTCAGATTAACTTTATTGTAACCTTGACATATACATTCTTGTTACTGGGGAACCTTTCATGTTTCACCACATTAGCAGTAAATTTACCAACAACTTCATTTATCTTTGATGTTTCAAAAAATCATTATACTCATAGAAACCCTATCATGTACTCATCCACATCTTGTAACAATAATTGTCATACCAACTACTGGGAATTAGCAATCAGTATTTTGAATCTTGCAGCACGTCTACGCCAACAGTTATATGTGTACATATAACGTCTACCTCCTGGACTTACATACTTCGAATGTGAAGTTTCTAAAAAACACCCTGAACTGCAAACTAGTTCTCGAAATTCTAATGAAGCTGCAAACACTATAAACGACCTTAACAGTCGAAAGTTGGATGATAAAGAGTAGTGTGTTGGAAAAGCACAGAAAAAGAGAAGGTTTAGAACTGGAAAATGGATTGAGCAAACTATGAAGAAGGTTGTGGACAAATCACAAAGACTAAACGTGCCTTCAAAGAATCCAAATGATTTAGTGTCTGCTGAAGTCATTAACGAATACCTTTCGCTTGACTCTAAACCTTCGACAAATCTTCTTCACCATCCGTTGATATTAGAAATTCTAAGATATTATCATATCTTTCATTATAAATATCCTCAATATTTCTGAAGATATTTTCATAACCATTCTTATTTGAAATCATTCATCTCTTCGCGCTATCTGTGTTATAACATAAAAGAAACTATTTTAGTTTCTAAAATTCTGAAGAAAAAAAATTCGAAAAATGGATGTTTGAAGTAATGTTGGGAATTGAAGCATGAGTTAATATAATATAATGACACTTGATCAACGTGATTATATTACAGTAAGTCATGCTGAGTTTCTAATGGAACGTGATAAAGGTTCACAGATCACACCCTCATCATGAACCATGTTACATAACTCTTTCATTCTATATAATCTCTAAATATATCAAGAAAATATATTTCTTGATGATTCGGTCTTTTCCAGATATTCTGGTAATTTAACAAATCAAGATCGTGCCATTACAATTTCTTTCTTAGAACATTAATTATGTTCATCCGAAATTCATACCTACAAATTCTAGACCATTATCCACTTGACTTAAGGTCGGGAAGAGAAATCGAAAGCATGGAGCTCCGAAATATAAAGGAGAATATAGGCCTGATAACAACCCCGAAATTTACAAACCGTGTATATCAATGCGTATAGTAATAGAAAGACACGGGAGAATGAAAAACACTATAACCCCAAGGTAATAGTAGAAGAAAATAACTTCCTCTGGTGGCAGATGAAAAAGAAGAATGAAGGATACGATAGCTAGGAAAATATCAAGAATCGGAACTGGATTAAGCATTTTTACAATCTATTGGGATGTATGAAATAAGAAAGAAGATTATAGGAGTGGTGAAAATAAATGAAACGGAAGAGGTCAATTTATAGCGAAATATCAGACATAGCAATCGAGGCAGATTACGCATTTAATTAAAGAAGATCTTAATCTCCTTAATTCCCGAAGAATCAAATCTTATTTAGATTATGAAGACTTTCTATTCCATAAATTTCGGAAATCAATCGTTACTACGTCAAGAGATAAGACGCATCTCTATTCTCTATTTCACTTTATTACAATAACTTTCCTCATACGCTTCGAGTAATTGGATTGTTTTATCCATATTATTCAACGGTGATAAAACTTTATTTATTGACTCATATTCATCATAAAAACATTTTTATTGTTAGCCATGACGATCTCACTCAAATTTCGGGACGAAATTTCTTTAACGGGTAGGTACTGTGATGACCCGGAAATTTTCGAACAAATTTAAACTTTAATCTTTATATTATTCCTACACGATAAGCAAAGTTTGTTAAGTTGAATCTCAAGAATTTTAAACTATGATCATACATTTATTTAACCTCGATCAAATTCCAATGATTCACGAACCATTATATGAACGAACATGATTATATATGTATATGTGTATATATTATAACTTGAAAACGTTAACAAAGTATTAGACGTATAATACTTTACACGAACGTATTTGTTTCGATATATGTTTAATATAATTATCAACGGAATTAAAAGATAATATCAAATGATTGATTTATCAGATACATTGTATGATCGTGAGTCCCTATTGAGAGGTCCACTTTGATTTAGAAAAACTTTCCTTTTTAACGATATTCGGAATAAATGGTAAAGTGACCTACAAGTAAGATCAAATATGTCAATTAACGATTACTGGACAAAGGTTAGTAGAGATTAACTTCCAACACAATGATTGTCTCATGTCTCTTGATAAAGTTAATTATTTAGTTTTCTTAATATTGAAAACGTTTTACGACATAGATGAAACCTTTTAAAGAATGATTTTGAATATAACTAATTCTGGAAAACTAAATTATATTTATTCGATTTAGTTCAAATATATGAAAGCGTTCTTCGAAATAATAGATTTTTAATTATTATAACGTTTCGATAAAAAGATGTGAATGTAATTAGTTTTAGAGAACTATAGTTATTCGATTTAGTATGCACACGTTTTTCGATATAATAGAATTTGATTGTTAAAATGTTTTTATGGATTTTCAATGATATGAAAATGAAAATAAAGATAAAATAAAGGTTTCTAATGAGCACTAAAAGACTACAACATTTCATCTCAAGATTTCAAGTTAAAATGATGGAAATCACTAAACCTACGCACTTGCACGAGAAAAATCATAACTAAATCATACTGACTCGAAAAAGGGTAATTCTGGTGTCCAGAGGTTCGTAACTAAAAAATCTACAACTTTCGTGAAGACACCATATGCGGACCGCGTACCTATCTACGCGAAATGCGTAATGTTTGTCGACATAAAAAGTTTGTCGACATAAAAAGTGATGGCGGCTTACCTTTTTCTTAAATTAGGCACAGTTTATTATTATTATATTATATATTGTATTATTATATTATTATTTTATATATATATATATATATATATATATATATATATATATATATATATATATATATATATATATATATATGAACGAAGTACTTGTGAACGGGTATTTTAATTCGGGTTACAAACCGATTATAACTAAGGAAACTATGGGTTATTGCCAAGGAGGTTATGGGTAATATTCGGGGATATATTTATGAATCAAACCTGGTGTTTATCATCTCCGTTACGTCTACGTACTTTCCTACAATATTGAATCTCAATATTGATATGTAAGTACTTATAGTTTATCTTTTATATAATAATTGTGTATCCATGTCTAGTGCTCGAGTATATATATATTTATACATGCTTGTATGCTAAATTTCGACGCTAAACAGTTTATAATGAATCACGAATTAAATACATATATTACTGGTAAAAGGTATATGATATACATGTTTTTGGAAAGCTAGCGAAAAATCAATAACTTTTCATTTAGATATCGAATAGTTTCGATGAACGGATTAAAAGATATAAGCAACTGAATTATGATTGACGTTAATTGAAATTGCTTTTGAATCTACAATTAAGATTTAAACAACTTGTTTACGAGATTGATAAAATGGATTTTTAAATATTACCAACCGAGTAAATAAATCCTTATATAAGGCATGTCTCGTTTTGTTGAACTAAAGTCAGAATGACTTTTTGAAATGACTTTTGATAAAATTTTGTATGTCGATCTCGAGCATTAGGGTTGTGATACACTATGACCAGACCTAGCTTGATAGAGATTTATTGACCAACATATGTTCTCTAGGTTGAGATCTATGATTATTTGATAATTTGAGTTTCGGTCACATTACGATGAACAACTTTATATGCTGCTAAGGTGAGTTTCATTTGCTCCCTTTTTAATTGCTTTTGCAATATATATTTTTGGGCTGAGAATACATGCACTTTATTTTAAACGCAATGGATACAAGTACATACTAAATTCTACACCGAGTTTGAACTGAAAATCCCTTAGCTTTGGTAACTTGTAACTGCCAGTTATAAGAACTGGTGAGCGTGAGTAGTTGTATATGGATCCATAGGGCTTGACATCCCCATCTGTTCCAGGTTTAGAAACCCTAGCCTGAACTATTAAATAGACGTATGCTATTTGAGTTTAGTACACGTTGGTTTGCGTGTATTGTACATGTTTGTTGCATGTATGTTAAAACAGAGGTACTTATTATAACGTTAAAGTTTAGTTACCAAGGTGCTCAATTTCGTAGAATATTTTGATAAACATTTCTGGATGAAACAACTGAAATCTTGTGATCCACCTTTATATACAGATTATACGAAACACTAAAACTATGAACTCACCAACCTTTGTGTTAACACTTCTTAGCATGTTTATTCTCAGGTTCCCTAGAAGTCTTCCGCTATTTGCTTATATGTTAGACAAGCTATGTGCATGGAGTCTTATATGGCATATTTTACAAGGAAACGTTGCATTCACCAAATCATCACCATGTATCTTATTTTGACTGCATTGTCAACGGAAGTACTATTGTAAACTATTATTTACAATGATTGTCTATATGTAGAAATCATCAGATGTCGAAAATCTTTGATTTAAATATTCATTTATGGTGTGCCTTTTCAAAAAAATGCAATGTTACAAAACGTATCATATAGAGGTCAAATACCTCGCAATGAAGTCGATGAATGACGTGTTCGTCCATATGGATTTGGAGCGATCGTCACATATATACATGTAGTGTTTTAATATGTATTCATACACTCTTGAAAGACTTCAAGACACTTATCAAAATACTTCACTTAACAAAAATTCTTACAATTACATCCTCGTTCAGTTTCATCAATAATTCTACTCGTATGCACCCGTATTCGTAATCGTACAATACACAGCTTTTAGATGTATGTACTATTGGTATATACACTCCAATGATCAGCTCTTAGCAACCCATGTGAGTCACCTAACACATGTGTGAACCATCATTTGGCAACTAGCATGAAATATCTCATAAAATTACAAAAATATTAGTAATCATTCATGACTTATTTACATGTAAACAAAATTACACATCCTTTATATCTAATCCATATACCAATGACCAAAAATACCTACAAACACTTTCATTCTTCAATTTTCTTCATCTAATTGATCTCTCTCAAGTTCTATCTTCAAGTTCTAAGCGTTCTTCATAAATTCTATAAGTTCTAGTTTCATAAAATTAAGAATACTTCCAAGTTTGCTAGCTTACTTTCAATCTTGCAAAGTGATCATCCAACCTCAAGAAATCTTTCTAATTTACAGTAAAATATCTTTCTAATACAAGATAATACTCATATTCAAACTTTGATTCAATTTCTATAACTATAACAATCTTATTTCGAGTGGAAATCTTACTTGAACTTGTTTTCGTATCATGATTCTGCTTCAAGAACTTTCAAGCCATCCAAGGATCCTTTGAAGCTAGATCTACTTTTCTCATTTCCAGTAGGTTTATACACAAAACCTGAGGTAGTAATGATGTTCATAACATCATTCGATTTATATATATAAAACTACCTTATTCGAAGGTTTAAACTTGAAATCACTAGAACATAGTGTAGTTAATTCTAAACTTGTTCGCAAACAAAAGTTAATCCTTCTAATTTGACTTTTAAAATCAACTAAACACATGTTCTATATCTATATGATATGCTAACTTAATGATTTAAAACCTGGAAACACGAAAAAAAAACACCGTAAAACCGGACATACGCCGTCGTAGTAACACCGCGGGCTGTTTTGGGTTTGATAATTAAAAACTATGATAAACTTTGATTTAAAAGTTGTTCTTCTGGGAAAATAATTTTTCTTATGAACATGAAACTATATCCAAAAATCATGGTTAGACTCAAAGTGGAAGTATGTTTTTCAAAATGGTCATCAAGACGTCGTTCTTTCGACTGAAATGACTACCTCTTACAAAAACGACTTGTAACTTATATTTACAACTATAAACCTATACTTTTTCGGTTTAGATTCATAAAATATAGTTCAATATGAAACCATAGCAATTTGATTCACTCACAACAGATTTAAAACGAATAAGTTATGGGTAAAACAAGATTGGATATTTTTTTATTGTTGTAGCTACGGGAAATATTGTAACAATTCTATACAAATCATATTCTAGCTAACTTATATTGTATTATACATGTATTCTAATATATTATGTAATTTTGGGATACCATAGACATGTATGCAAACGTTTTGACATATCATATCGACCCATGTATATATATTATTTGGAACAAACATAGACACTCTATATGCAGTAATATTTGAGTTAGCTATACAGGGTTGAGGTTGATTCCAAAAATATATATACTTTGAGTTGTGATCTAGCCTGAGACGTGTATACACTGGGTCGTGGATTGATTCAAGAATATATATATCAATTTATTTCTGTACATCTAACTATGGACAACTAGTTGTAGGTTACTAACGAGGACAGCTGACTTAATAAACTTAAAACATCAAAATGTATTAAAAATGTTATAAATATATTTTGAAGATACTTTGATATATATATATATATATATATATATATATATATATATATATATATATATATATATATATATATATATATATATATATATATATATTGTTATAGGTTCGTGAATCGACCAGTGGCCAAGTCTTACTCCCGACGAAGTAAAAATCTGTGAAAGTGAGTTATAGTCCCACTTTTAAAATCTAATATTTTGGGATGAGAATACATGCAGTTTTATAAATGTTTTACGAAATAGACACAAGTAAATGAAACTACATTATATGGGTGAATGATCGAAGCCGAATATGCCCCTTTTGCTTGGTAGCCTAAGAATTAGTAAACCGATCTACTAATTAACGCGAATCCTAAAGATAGATCTATTGGGCCAAACGAACCCCATCCAAAGTACCGGATGCTTTAGTACTTCGAATTCGTTTTTATCATGTCCGAAGGATTTCCCGGAATGATAGGGGATATTCTTATATGCATCTTGTTAATGTCGGTTACCAGGTGTTCACCATATGAATGATTTTTATCTCTATGTATGGGATGTATATTGAAATATGAAATCTTGTGGTCTATTATTATGATTTGATGATATATAGGTTAAACCTATAACTCACCAACATTTTTGTTGACGTTTTAAGCATGTTTATTCTCAAGTGATTATTAAGAGCTTCCGCTGTTGCATACTAAAATAAGGACAAGATTTGGAGTCCATGCTTGTATGATATTATATAAAAACTGCATTCAAGAAACTTATTTTTGATGTAATATATTGTGACGATCGCTCCAAATCCATATGGACGAATACGTCATTCATCGATTTCATTGCGAGGTATTTGACCTCTATATGATACGTTTTGTAAACATTGCATTCTTTTGAAAAGGCACACCATAAATGAATATTTAAATCAAAGGTTTTCGACATCTGATGATTTCCACATATAGACAATCACCGTAAATAATAGTTTACAATAGTAATTCCGTTGACAATGCAGTCAAAATAAGATACATGGTGATGATTTGATGAATGCAACATTTCCTTGATAAATATGCCATGTAAGACTCCATGCACATAGCTTGTCTAACATATAAGCAAACAGCGGAAGACTTCTAGGGAACCTGAGAATAAACATGCTAACAAGTGTAAACACAAAGGTTGGTGAGTTCATAGTTTTAATGTTTTGCATAATCTGTACATAAAGGTGGATCACAAGATTTTAGTTGTTTCATCTAGAAATGTTTATTAAAATATTCTACAAGATTGAGCACCCTGGTAACTAAGCTTTAACGTTATAATAAGTACCCCTGTTTTAACATACATGCAACCAACATGTACAATACACGTAAACCAACGTGTACTAAACTCAAATAGCATACATCTGTTTTATAGTTCAGGCTAGGGTTTATATACCTGGAACAGACGGGGATGTCAAGCCCTATGGATCCATATACTACTACTCGCGCCCACCAGTTCTTATAACTGGCCGTTACTAGTTACCAAAGCTAAGGGATTTTCGGTTCAAACTCAGTGTAGAATTTAGTATGTACTTGTATCCATTGCATTTAAAATAAAATGCATGTATTCTCAGTCCAAAAATATAGATTGCAAAAGCAATTAAAAAGGGAGCAAATGAAACTCACCTTAGCAGCATATAAAGTCGTTCATCAAAATGTGACCCAAACTCGAATTACCAAATAAACGTAGATCTCAACCTAGAGAACATATGTTGGTCAATAAATGTTCATCAAGCTAGGTCAGGTCATAGTGTATCACAATCCTAATGCTCGAGATCGACATACAAAAGTTTATCAAAAGTCATTTCAAAAAGTCATTTTTGACAATAGTTCAACAAAACAAGACGTACCTTATATAAGGATTCATTTACTCGGTTGGTAATATTCAAAAATACATTTTATCAATCTCGTAAACAAGTTTTTTAAATCTTAATTGCAGATTTAAAAGCAATTTCAATTAACGTCAATCATAATTCAGTCGATCATATCTTTTAATTCGTTCATCGAAACTATTCGATATCTAAATGAAAAGTTATTGATTTTTCGCCAGCTTTCCAAAAACATGTATATCATATACCTTTTACCAGTAATATATGTATTTAATTCGTGATTCATTATAAACTGTTTAGCGACAAAATTTAGCATACAAGCATGTATAAATATATATACTCGAGCACTAGACATGGATACACTATTAATTTATAAAAGATAAAATATAAATGCTTACGTATCAATATTGTGATTCAATATTTTAGAAAAGTACGTAGATGTAAAGGATATGATAAACACTAGGTTTGATTCACAAATATACCCCCGAATATTACCCATAACCTCCTTGACAATAACCCATAATTTCCTTAGCTCTAGCTTGCTCGAAAACCCGTTTCGAAATCATTTGGACATCACTCCGTCGTGATATTTTATATATATTATTATTTTTGTATCGTAAAAATAATAATACTAATACTATTAATAATAAGATTAATAATAATAATCTTAATATTAATAATAATAATAATAATAATAATAATAATAATAATAATAATTATTATTATTATTATTATTATTATTATTATTATTATTATTATTATTATTATTATTATTATTATTATTATTATAAATAATAAATTAAATAAATAACATAAGTAATACGGAGTAATATAAAGAGTGTGAGAAAACTGAACCAGAAGTCGAGCAATTTATAGCACCTTTCCTGAAAAAGCACCCCATGCGATCGCATGGAATTTGTGCTTCAGGGCCATGCGATCGCATGGCACCCTGGGACAGTTCACAATCTTTTAACTTTTAGCTTGTCGACATATTATTTAATTATATATAATATATATAATTTATATAATTAATTATATATTATATTAAATTCACGTGCATAGTTGACTTGTAATTTTTGTTCCAATAAGTCGTACGTCGTCACTCGACTTATGTCCCGGTTCCGATTTTTCGAGTGTCCCTTCGTACGCTGAGAAAACTAGTACCTTACGTTTCGTGAATCGTACCTTTATCAAAATGTAGTCTTAAATTATCCATAAACTATACCACTCGAAATATAACTTATACGTTTGAGTATTTTGGTCATTTACTTCTATAAATCATCGTCTCGCTATTTGTTAATATATATATAATAACAATTCATTTTATGACCAAGTTTATATTTTATTGTATTGTTAAATATATATTTTCAACATTAATAAACACGTTTTAAAATACATCTCGCAAGTTATTCATATATCTAATTCCAACAGTTAATATTCATTATTTATTGTATGTGTTATTTAAACAAATACACTTAATTAATCAATTCTATTATATCGAAAAAAACGTTCTAGCATGTTTAAAACAAAATCAATTGAATATTATGCAGTTTAGTTCTCCATTAATTTTTATCCAACTTTCATTATCTAACACTTTATCATTTATTCCGAATACCGTTAAAAAAAAGGAATGATTTCTCAAATCAGTGTGGACCTCACAACAGAGACCCGTAACAATATCGTAATCATTAAGAGACTCAATAAATATCTTTTAATTCAATCGTTTGGCATAATCTTTTAACTCCGTAGTTAAATATATCAATCAGGTAATCAAACCAATAAGTTTAATGCACAGTATCATATACTCAACACTTAGTTACATTTTCAAGTTATAGTATATATATATATATATATATATATATATATATATATATATATATATATATATATATATATATATATATATATATATATATATGTATCTATTTATATATAATTGTTCGTGAATCGTTGAGAACACTCGAAGGGTAATTGAATAGTTCAAAATTTTGAGATTTAACTTCATACACTTTGCTTATCGTGTCGAAAACATTTAATCATACAAGATTAAGTTTAAATTTGGTCAGAAATTTCCGGGTCATCACAGTACCTACCCGTTAAAGAAATTTCGTCCCGAAATTTGAGTGAAGTTGTCATGGCTAACAAGACAAATGTTTTCACGACGAATATGAGTTGATAAATAGAATTTTTTTTATCACCGTTGAATAATATGGATAAAACAATCCAATTACTCAGAGCGTATGAGAGAAGTTATCGTAATAGAGTGAAATGGAGAATAGAGATGCGTCTTATCTCTTGACGTAGTAACGATTGATTTCCGGAATTTAAGGAATAGAAAATCTTCATAATCTAAATAAAATTTGATTCTTCGAAATTTGCGGAAATTAGGATTTTCTTTGATTAAATGCGTAATCTGCCTCGATTGCTATGTCTAATATTTCGCTATAAATTGACCTCTTCCATTTCATTATTTTCACCACTCCTATATCTTCTTCCTCATTTCATACTTCCAAAAGATTGTGAAATGCTTCATCCAGTTCTGATTCTTGATATACTCCTAACTTTCATATCTGTCATTCTTCTTTTTCATCTACCGCAAGAGGAAGTTATTTTCTTCTACCACTACCTTAGGGTTATAGTATTTTTCATTCTCCCGTGCCTTTACGTTGCAGTACGTATCGATATGCACGGTTTGTAATTTATGTGTTGTTGTCGGGCTTTATGTTTTCCATTATAATTCGGAGCTTCATGCTTTCATTTTTCATTCCCGACTTCAAATCAAGCGAATAATACTCCAGAATTCGTAGATATGGAGTTTTGGATGAACATAGTTAATGTTCTAAGAAGGTAATCGTAATGGCACAATCTTGATTTGTCAAATTACCAGAATATCCGGAAAGATAGAACTATCAAGAAGATATGTTCTTAATATGTTTGGAGATTGGGTAGAATGTAAGAGTCGTGTAACATGGCACATGATGACGGTATGGACTGTGAATCATCATGTTTCATTAGAAACTCAGCATGACTTACTGTAATATAATCACGTTGATCAAATGTCATTATATTATACTAACTCATGCTTCAGTTCCCAATATTACTTCAAAACATCCATTTTTCGAATTTTTCAGATTTTAGAAACTAAAATAGTTTCTTTTATGATGTAACACAGATAGCGCGAAGAGGTAATGATTTCAGATAAGAATGGTTTCGAAAAATATCTTCAGAAATATGGAGGATATTTATAATGGGAGATACGATGATATCTTAGAATATTTAAGATAAGATGATGATGAAGAATATTGTCCGCAAAGGTTTTTGAGTAAGGAGCAAGGTATTCGCTAATGATTTCAGCAGACACTAAATCATTTGGATTCTTTGAAGTAGATTTAGTCTTTGTGATTTGTTCATAGCCTCCTTCATGGTCTGCTCAATCCGATTTTCAATTCCAAACCTTCTCTTTTTCTCAACTGTACCACCATACTATTCTTTATCATCAAACTTTTGACTGTTAAAGTCGTTTACCATTTTTGCTTCTTTATCAGCATTGTTCCAATTTCAGAGAACTAGTTCATAGTTTGGGATGTTTTTCAGAAACTTCACCTTCGAAGTATGTAAGTCTAGAAGATAGACATTATATGTATATATATAACTGTTGGCATAGGAAATTTGAAATACTGATTGCTAATTCCCGGTAGTTGGTATGGCAATTACCGTTACAAGATGTGGATGAGTACATGATAGGGTTTCAATGAGTATAAGGATTTTTTTCGAAAGGTCAAAGATCAATGGAGTTGTTGGTAAATTTACTGCTAACGTGGTGGAACATAAAAGGTTCCCCAGTAACAAAAATGTATATGTTAGGGTTATAATATGGCTAATCTGAAAAATTGAAGTTGACTAGTTGGAAGTGTAGTAAAACTGGATACTTTGAAAAGGGATTGCAAAATTATTTTCGGTAAAAACAATGCTAATGGATCTTGCACAGTTTTGAAGTCAAAGTATAGCTTTGAAAGATGTAGAGATATAAGAATGATGTTACTTATTAAATCTTTACTTGGATTCTGTTCTGTCAGAATATGTAATTGAATTTGTATAAAAATGATTGTATGTCGTTGTGAGTATTGTTAATAATTTTTGAATCAAAGTTGAAGAATGTACAGTATAACATATTAATTGTGAACTTATATATTTCCCGGGAATTACCTACCCGTTAAAGATTTCACAAGTAATATTTTGTACAAAAAAATTTTCATTACAGTCTTTATGAAAATATATGTATGTATATTTCTTCAGATGTAATACGGATTTAATGAGTTAATATCATATTAAGCTCATTTGATTTTCGACTTGACTTAGAAATAATTAATCTCTAAAACATTAAAGATTACATAATCTTTACGGAGTTTTTCACTAATGAAATCAACACTTCATTATTTATTCTTATTGATATTCCTCAGTAAAGGATGTTGGTGCTCGTGGAATTTTTGTGAAACTTACAAGGCACAGATGATGTTTTCTGGAAAGTTTTGAGTACATCGAAAATGAAAATGCAAAATCAATTATGTAATTGAATAATACACTTGGTTTATTATGAAATGGAATTCATTAAGTTGAAACAGAGATTGTAGTTAACAATGGTTAAGTTGTTAAGGAAGGATGTACATCATTGCATATTAGTGATATGAATTAACCGAGTAGTACCTACCAGTTAAGATTTACACGTAATAGCTTAGTACGAAAAGATTCATTTTGATTTGAAAATTCATATATATTAAAAATACATAAAAAAAATTTCAGGGGAAATGAGTTAATACTTCATCGGTTATTGTTGCTGGTATTTCTTGGTAACTAGGTGCGTATGACATTGATGCTCGTGGAACAGATTGTGAAGTTGAGGTTTGCGATGCGGATGTTGTTGGTGGTGGTAATGGTACTGTTGATGTTGTTGCCGGTGGTACTGTTGATGCCGGTAATGCTGCTGGTGCTTGTAACCTTTGCACCATATTCTCCAAAGCCGCTACCCGAGCGCGAAGCTCGTTGACTTCTTCTACTACACCAGGATGATTGGCGGTTCGGACGAGCGGATGAATAAGATCCAGAATTTGAGATAGTATATTATCGTGACGAGATACTCTAGAAATGAGAGAGAAAATGGTGTCTCGAACAGGTTTACCGGTAAGTGCTTCAGGTTCTTCACCAAGAGGGCAATGTGGTGGATGGAAGGGATCGCCTTCTTCTTGTCTCCAATAATTAAGTAGGCTACGAACCCATCCCCAATTCATTCAGAATAGATGATGGCTAATTGGTTGATCCATTCCGGTTACACTGTCTTCGGAATTCAGGTGAATATCCATATCGGAATAACTGTAAGAGTTTAAGGAATTTGAACTAGATACGTGATCCATCTTGTATAATCAGGGAATTGATTTTGATATGAGATAGATTATAGGATTTAGTTTGGTATTCTCCGATACATAATTTACATATGTATATATAATACCAAAATCCCATAAGTTACGGAGAAATTTTCGGAAGATGTCATTAAAAGTTTACAGTAACAGATACGCTAAGATGTGAATTTTTGTCTATACACTATTTATGTAATAAATGTAGGAAAGCGTGTCTAGACTTAAGAATGATAAACATGTAATTTCCGACAAGAAATGATAAGCAAAACTTTTAACATGCAGACACGGTCGAAGTCCAGACTTACTAATGCATCTTAACAACTATCAGTTAGACACACTCATGCAGGACCTGGTTCGCTAGGACCAACGCTCTGATACCAACTGTGACGATCGCTCCAAATCCATATGGACGAACACGTCATTCATCGATTTCATTGCGAGGTATTTGACCTCTATATGATACGTTTTGTAAACATTGCATTCTTTTGAAAAGGCACACCATAAATGAATATTTAAATCAAAGGTTTTCGACATCTGATGATTTCCACATATAGACAATCACCGTAAATAATAGTTTACAATAGTAATTCCGTTGACAATGCAGTCAAAATAAGATACATGGTGATGATTTGGTGAATGCAATGTTTCCTTGATAAATATGCCATGTAAGACTCCATGCACATAGCTTGTCTAACATATAAGCAAACAGCGAAAGACTTCTAGGGAACCTGAGAATAAACATGCTAACAAGTGTCAATACAAAGGTTGGTGAGTTCATAGTTTTAATGTTTTGCATAATCTGTACATAAAGGTGGATCACAAGATTTCAGTTGTTTCATCTAGAAATGTTTATTAAAATATTCTACAAGATTGAGCACCCTGGTAACTAAGCTTTAACGTTATAATAAGTACCCCTGTTTTAACATACATGCAACCAACATGTACAATACACGTAAACCAACGTGTACTAAACTCAAATAGCATACATCTGTTTTATAGTTCAGGCTAGGGTTTCTATACCTGGAATAGACGGGGATGTCAAGCCCTATGGATCCATATACTACTACTCGCGCCCACCAGTTCTTATAACTGGCCGTTACTAGTTACCAAAGCTAAGGGATTTTCGGTTCAAACTCAGTGTAGAATTTAGTATGTACTTGTATCCATTGCATTTAAAATAAAATGCATGTATTCTCAGTCCAAAAATATAGATTGCAAAAGAAATTAAAAAGGGAGCAAATGAAACTCACCTTAGCAGCATATAAAGTCGTTCACCAAAATGTGACCGAAACTCGAATTATCAAATAAACGTAGATCTCAACCTAGAGAACATATGTTGGTCAATAAATGTTTATCAAGCTAGGTCAGGTCATAGTGTATCACAATCCTAATGCTCGAGATCGACATACAAAAGTTTATCAAAAGTCATTTCAAAAAGTCATTTTTGACAATAGTTCAACAAAACAAGACGTACCTTGTATAAGGATTCATTTACTCGGTTGGTAATATTCAAAAATACATTTTATCAATCTCGTAAACAAGTTTTTTAAATCTTAATTGCAGATTTAAAAGCAATTTCAATTAACGTCAATCATAATTCAGTCGATCATATCTTTTAATTCGTTCATCGAAACTATTCGATATCTAAATGAAAAGTTATTGATTTTTCGCCAGCTTCCCAAAAACATGTATATCATATACCTTTTACCAGTAATATATGTATTTAATTCGTGATTCATTATAAACTATTTAGCGATGAAATTTAGCATACAAGCATGTATAAGTATATATACTCGAGCACTAGACATGGATACACTATTAATTTATAAAAGATAAAATATAAATGCTTACGTATCAATATTGTGATTCAATATTTCAGAAAAGTACGTAGACGTAACGAAGATGATAAACACTAGGTTTGATTCACAAATATACCTCCGAATATTACCCATAACCTCCTTGAAAATAACCCATAATTTCCTTAGCTCTAGCTTTCCCGAAAACTCGTTTCGAAATCATTTGGACATCACTCCGTCGTGATATTTTATATATATTATTATTTTTGTATCGTAAAAATAATAATACTAATACTATTAATAATAAGATTAATAATAATAATCTTAATATTAATAATAATAATAATAATAATAATAATAATTATTATTATTATTATTATTATTATTATTATTATTATTATTATTATAAATAATAAATTAAATAAATAACATAAGTAATACGGAGTAATATAAAGAGTGTGAGAAAACTGAACCAGAAGTCGAGCAATTTATAGCACCTTTCCTGAAAAAGCACCCCATGCGATCGCATGGAATTTGTGCTTCAGGGCCATGCGATCGCATGGCACCCTGGGACAGTTCACAATCTTTTAACTTTTAGCTTGTCGACATATTATTTAATTATATATAATATATATAATTTATATAATTAATTATATATTATATTAAATTCACGTGCATAGTTGACTTGTAATTGTTGTTCCGATAAGTCGTACGTCGTCACTCGACTTATGTCCCGGTTCCGGTTTTTCGAGTGTCCCTTCGTACGCTGAGAAAACTAGTACCTTACGTTTCGTGAATCGTACCTTTATCAAAATATAGCCTTAAATTATCCATAAACTATACCACTCGAAATATAACTTATACGTTTGAGTATTTTGGTCATTTACTTCTATAAATCATCGTCTCGTTATTTGTTAATATATATATAATAACAATTCATTTTATGACCAAGTTTATATTTTATTGTATTGTTAAATATATATTTTCAACATTAATAAACACGTTTTAAAATAGTTCACGCAAGTTATTCATATATCTAATTCCAACAGTTAATATTCCTTATTTATTGTATGTGTTATTTAAACAAATACACTTAATTAATCAATTCTATTATATCGAAAAAAACGTTCTAGCATGTTTAAAACAAAATCAATTGAATATTATGCAGTTTAGTTCTCCATTAATTTTTATCCAACTTTCATTATCTAACACTTTATCATTTATTCCGAATACCGTTAAAAAAAGGAATGATTTCTCAAATCAGTGTGGACCTCACAACAGAGACCCGTAACAATATCGTAATCATTAAGAGACTCAATAAATATATTTTAATTCAATCGTTTGGCATAATCTTTTAACTCCGTAGTTAAATATATCAATCAGGTAATCAAACCAATAAGTTTAATGCACAGTATCATATACTCAACACTTAGTTACGTTTTCAAGTTATAGTATATATATATGTATCTATTTATGTATAATTGTTCGTGAATCGTTGAGAACACTAGAAAGGTAATTGAATAGTTCAAAATTTTGAGATTTAACTTCATAGACTTTGCTTATCGTGTCGAAAAAATTTAATCATACAAGATTAAGTTTAAATTTGGTCAGAAATTTCCGGGTCATCACATATATTCTTATTGTAAACCATTATGTAATGGTCGTATGTAAACAGTATATTTTAGATTATCATTATTTGATAATCTACGTAATGCTTTTTAAACCTTTATAGATAAAATAAAGGTTATGGTTGTTTTAAAAATGAATGCAGTCTTTGAAAAACGTCTCATATAGAGGTCAAAACCTCGCGAAAAAATCAATTAATATGGAACGTTTATAATCAATATGAACGGGACATTCTCGTCTCTCGATTCGAGGTTAAGGAGACTGGACTCCGATACTTCTCCGGAAGAATTTGGGTGCCTAGTTATGGGGATTTGCGAAGCCTTATCCTAGACGAAGCCCACAAGTCAAGATATTTGATTCATCCAGGAGCCGGTAAAATGTACCACGATCTCAAGGAACAGAATTGGTGGCCAAATCTTAAGAAGGATGTTGTAACTTATGTTGGGAAGTGGACTTGCTCAAAAGTTAAGGCCGAACATCAGAGGCCCTCTGGGTTACTTCAGCAACCAGAAATCTCACAATGAAAGTGGGAAAGGATAACGATGGACTTCATCACGAAACTAGCAAAGACGGTGGGCGGATACGATACCATCTGGGTTATCGTTGCCCTTATCGATTATTTCAAACCGAGATGCCTGTTTTGCTTCTAGATTTTGGCGTTCTTTTCAAGAAGCCTTGGGGACTCGTCTCGACATGAGTACTGCATATCACCCACAGACCGAAGGACAAAGTGAACGTACAATTCAGACTTTGGAGGACATGTTGCGTGCTTATGTCATTGCTTTCAAAAGGCTTGGGAAAGGCATTTGCCGCTAGTCGAATTCTCTTACAACAACAGTTATCATTCGAATATTAATGCCACACCTTTCTAAGCGTTGTATGGCTGCAAATGCCGTTCTCCTATTTGTTGGGCCGAAGTAGGCGAAAAGCAAATCACCGGACTCGAGTTAGTCCATGAAACAACCGAGAAGATTGTCCAAATTCAAGCAAGACTCAAGACGGCCTGAAAGGACCCGTCCTAATCCATCTGGATGAATACATTACATTTGGTTACATCGTGAGGTACTTGACCTCTATATGATACATTTTACAAACATTGCATTCGTTTTTAAAAGACAAACTTTCTTCACATCGAAAGTTTGACGGCATGCATACCATTTCATAATATATCTAACTATAATTGACTTAATAATAATCTTGATGAACTCAACGACTCGAATGCAACGTCTTTTGAAATTTGTCATGAATGACTCCAAGTAATATCTCTAAAATGAGCAAATGCACAGCGAAAGATTTCTTTCATACCTGAGAATAAACATGCTTTAAAGTGTCAACCAAAAGGTTGGTGAGTTCATTAGTTTATCATAATCAATCATTTTCATCATTTTAATAGACCACAAGATTTTTATTTCCATTTCTCATAAATATACGTCCCATGCATAGAGACAAAAATCATTCATATGGATTGAACACCTGGTAACCGACATTAACAAGATGCATATAAGAATATCCCCTATCATTCCGGGACATCCATCGGACATGATAAAACAACATCGAAGTACTAAAGCATCCGCTACAACGGATGGGGTTTGTTAGGCCCAATAGATCTATCTTTAGGATTCGCGTCAATTAGTAGATCGGTTTACTAATTCTTAGGCTACCAAGCAAAAGGGGCATATTCGGCTTCGATCATTCAACCATAGAATGTAGTTTCTATTACTTGTGTCTATTTCGTCAAACATTTATAAAAACGCATGTATTCTCAGTCCCAAAAATATATATTGCAAAAGCATTTAAAAAGGGAGTAATGAAACTCACGATACTGTATTTTGTAGTAAAAATACATATGACGTCTTTGAACAATTGTGGGGTTGGCCTCGGATTCACGAACCTATATTATTCATATATATATTAAAACATATAATAACAACTAACGAGTTGATATTTTAATAATTTACATATCATATTACTAATTAAGTTATATTTATCCTATAGTTAATATTTATTTCTATATTATATTTATTAATATTAATATAGTAAATACTTATTAAAGTAGTTTAATAATATAATATTTATCATTTGTCATAATATATTACAAATAGAAATTTATTTCAAGGTTTATATATGGTAAGAATATGTATTTATATTAATTAATATATTTTATATATAGTTTACTTAATGTCATAAAAATTTAGTAATATATAATATTAATATATTTGTAATGTATTTTGTAAAATAATATCTATTTGTAATAATAGTGATAATAAAAAAATGATACTTTTGAAAATGATAATTTTTAATATAAATGGTATTAATAATAATTTCAATAATGATACTAATAATAATAACCTAAATGATAATAATAATAATGTTAATTCTAATATCAATGTTAGTAATAATAGTAACCTAATAACAATAATAACTAATAATAACAATAATAATAATAATAATAATAATAATGAGTAATAAGTAAACTACCTCAATGAAGTAGCCCTAAAAAATGCCCAAGTTCGGGTTTGAACCCGCGACGTCCCGCTAACCCGATAACATCCTTAACCATCACGCTATGTATTTCAATTGTGGAATAACACCCAACTTGAATTGTTTTTAACCTTTACTTCTGTATCCTTCATCTTTTTCAAAACAAAAAATGTTCGAGTACAAGCTCGAACCCACGACCTCTCGATTAACCAACACACTCCAGACAAATGAACCATTAGTTTATTTCTGTTTTTTTTTTCACTCGCTCGACTAATTAATAATATGTCTCAAACTGTTTTATCTTCATCTTACATCTATCATCATCACATCCATTTTCATCATCGTATACCTTATTACAAACATCATTGATCACAAAATCATACACCTATCATTATCACGAAAGCATCTAAATATTATGAACAATATTCTAACCATTTTAATCATTATTATATGATCCTCACGACATCAGCATATATAATTATTTATCGTCTTCCCTTTAATATCGAACTTATCAACATAATTATTTTCGTTATACTAGTATCATCATGATCATTATTACAACCACATCATCATCATCCTTACTCGAATATTTTATCATCCTTATTATCGACACCCCCTATCGTGTAACATACATTATAAAAAAACTTATATTCAAACGTCACTATACTATATTGGTTGGCCATACTAGCTCCACTTGCATAACCCTTTTCTTGGAGACTGATTATGCATTGTATTTTAATATTCAATATACCCACTTTAACAAAACTTGAGACATATAAGGCCATCGAACTTTTCCTACTCTCATTTAATATGCAACTGTACTCCATTAATATTATATATAAAGTGCACGTGTTTGGTGAAATTAGAAAATAGGAGAAGGATAAAAGTAGCTGCTGCAGTAGCGATAACAATGGTTTGCTGGTGGTGGTTCAACGTATCACAACAATCGTAGCGGTAATTAATTCGAACATGAAGTGAAAACATCAATAAACAATGATGATGGTGATCGTGTTGGTGAAGATGGATGATTATACTAGAAAACTGCAGGTTCCAGTTAGTGAGGAAATGGTTTTACTCATTAATAGCTGTGACAAAATGGTAGTAGTTCATGGTGGTTGTCAAGGGTTGAAGAAGGTGGTCATTATGGGTTGTAGGGGTGGCGATTTTTGGTAGTGTGGTGAAGAAATGATCATTGAACAACAGAAGCGAGACAAAGGAGAAGTCGTATTACCTTGAACATAAACAAACTAAAAAATTTCGGATGGGTGTTCTCAACCGGGACAGCAACATAAACGGTTTAATGACTTTTCGAATAGTTGTAGTTTGAAGCAGTAATGATCAATTGTGTTCGGAGGTGTTGAGGTGGTGGTTGTAATTGAAGAAGTAGGTGTCGAGGGAGGTGATGAACCGGTGGTTTAGTAGAATCAATAGGGTTCAATGGTGACGGTTCTTCAAACAATACACAGGAACGGGCACGTAGTTTTGATGGTAGCAATTGGATAGAATTAGTGAAACACGAGTAGTTTAAAGGGAGTTGGATGGAAACGGAAGCGAGTTGATGGTTTTGGTCATGAGGTTATGGTAGAGAAGAGGGAGATTAGTGCAGGTTGTTACATATATGTTTGTTGAGATATACATATGTATATCTATAAGTTCAAACAATAAAGTAATGAAAGGAGTATTATAAAGAAAGAAAAATCAAGAAAAGATAAAGAGGTGATGGGTTTATGATTGATGGTTATTGATTGGTTCGATCAAAAGATAGTGGAGAAGATAGTGATTTGTGTTGGTGGGTGATGTTTTTCTTGTATATATGCATATGTACCGTAATATATATATATTCAATGAATGAGTAGGATGGTGGTGATGTTGATAGGAAACAAGAAACATTTACAAAAAATCTCCACTCAATATTTGATGGTAATCAAGTCAGGAAAAGAAAAAAATAAAAAGACAAGTAGGTTTTCAAATTGTAATGTCTATTGTCTGTATGGGCATATGTCTATATATGTATCTATATGTATCATCGATTAAAGTAGTAAACATAATATAACATACATAGACTATGAGCATGGTGAAAGAATCATGAGGCAATAATGGAAAGTATAGACAATCAATTTGAAATAGTAAATGGGTTGATTAAATCAAATTCCACGGATGAACTAATTGACACTAGTGGACGTTTAATAATAATATTAATTAATAATAGCACTACGTTCATATGTCTAATGATAATTAAATGAAACAGAATAAATAGTGAAGCAGCCTCATTTCTTGTTTTAATCTACCGACAGTTTTAACGGACTCTTATTTTATGCCCCGTTATTCACTCAGTGGCGAATAAAAAAAGTCTTCAGAAAAATCCCAAATTTTTAGATTAAGTTTCTTTAATTATTTCGGTCATTATGGTATAAAATTCGGTCATTAACTATTAAATAGAATTTACATTAATTATTCACTCCCAACTCAAGTAAAATATAAAAAGTTTTAAAATTTAACTAATAGCTACTAAATACATTTTTACTAATCCTATAATTTATATAACTCATTTTTGAATCATCGTTTATTTTAAAATTATTTAAGTTTGAATTTAACTTGCTAAATAGCAATCGGAACATCACACAAGTATTACAATCATTTAATATTTCTTTTTAATATACTTTATTTATATATATAGATATATTTTAAATAATAATTATTATAATATCATATTTTTATTTTATCTTAATTGATTTTAATAACAACAACATATAATACCTCAAATTATATTTCAATTTATTATTTATATATATATATATATATATATATATATATATATATACACACACACACACACCTATCTATTTACAATTAATTATTCGTGAATCGTAGAGAGCAGTCGAAGGCCAATTGAATATATGAACATAGTTTCAAGGTTTTCGAGACTCAACATTACAGACTTTGCTTATCGTGTCGAAATCATGAAAGAATAAAGTTTAAATTTGATCAAAAATTTCCGGGTCGTCACAGTACCTACCCGTTAAAGAAATTTCGTCCCAAAATTTGAGTGAGGTGGTCATGACTAACAATAAAAATGTTTTTATGACGAATATGAGTTGATAAATAGAGTTTTATCTTCATTGAGTAATATGGACAAAATAATTCGATTACTCGGAAAGTATAAGTGAAGCTATCACAAATGAGTGGAATGAATAAATGAAATATGTCTTAACCGGTGACGTAGTCACGGTTGATTTTTGGAATTCAAGGAATTTAGAGAAAATCTTTGTAATAAGATTTGGTTCTTCGAAAATTAAGGAAATTAGGATCCTCTTTGATTAAATGCGATAATATGTCATGATTGCTTTATCTGATATTTCATTATAAATTCACTCCCTTCGTTTCCTTTATATCTTAGAGTTCCATACTTTTGTTCTCTCTTCCCGACTTTAAGTCAAGCGAATAATGGTCCATAATTGTTAGATATTGAGTTTCGAATGAACATAACTAATGTTCTAAGAGAGAAATTGTAATAGCACGATCTTGATTAGTTAAATTACTAGAATTCTAGAGAAAAGATAAAACTATCATGAAAATATGTTATTGATATGTCTATAGATTAGACAGAATGTAAAAGTTGTGTAACATGGCACATGATGACGTTATGGTCTGTGAATCATCGCGTTTCATTAGAAACTCAGCATGACTTACTGTAATATAATTACGTTGATCAAGTGTCATTATATTATACTAACCCATGCTTCAGTTCCCAACACTACTTCAAAAACATTCAAATTTTAAATTCGAATTCTTCAGAATTTAGAAACTAAAACAGTTTCCTTTCTGATGTAACACTGATAGTGTGAAAAGATAAATGATTTCAGATAAAAATAGTTCTGAAAACATCTTCAGGAATATTGAAGGTATTTATAATGAAAGATACGATGATATCTTAGAATTTCTAATATCGATGGATGATGAAGAAGATTTATCCGCAAGAGTTTAGTGTCAGGAACAAGGTATTTGTTAGTGACTTCAGCAGATACTGAATCATTTGGATTCTTTGAAGGCGGGTTTATTCTTTGTGATTTGTCCACAGTCTCCTTCATAGTTTGCTCAATTCGTTTTCCAGTTCCAAACCTTCTCAGTTTCTGAGCTTTTTCAACACACCATTGTTTATCATCAAACTTTTGACTATTAAGGCAGTCTTCAGTTTTCACTGCTTCATCAGCTTTTTTTTTTTTCCAAACTCAGAAAATTGATTCGTAAACTAGTTGCTTTTCAGAATTTTAGAATGGAAGATCATAATTCTAAGAGATAAATGTTATATGTATACATATAACTGTTGATGTAGGAACGTTACGAGATTCAAAATACTGATTGATAATTCCCGGTAATTGGTATGGTTATTCTCGTTATAAGATGTGGATGAGTATATGATAAGGCTTTAATGAACAAATATAAGAGTTCTTCGGAGAGACTTAAGCCAATGAGTAATGAAGTTGCTGGTAAGTTTACCGTTAAAGTGATGGAATATAAACGGTTTTTCGGTAACGATGACGAAAGGCGAACTTATATATCAAAGTTATAATAGAATTTATTCGAATGAAAAGTCGAAATTAATTTGCTGGAGCTGTGACAAAATTGGCTAATTTGAAAAGGGATTGCAAAGTTATTTTCGGTAATAACTGATAATGCTAAAAACGAACATATATTTCATAGCATTATTCCTCAAGAAAGACAAGATTTTAGTTGCAATTGTTCTATTTACAAGTGATATTCGTTTAAATATTGAAAGGTGAAGACAAAAGACAGATTCGACGAATTGAAGACGCAAACGACCAAAAAGCTCAAAAGTACAAAATACAATCAAAGAGGTTCCAATTATTGATAAGAAACGTCTCGAAATTATAAGAGTACAAGATTCAAAACGCAAAGTACGAGATATTAAATTGTACGCAAGGACGTTCGAAAATCCGGAACTGGGACCAGAGTCAACTCTCAACACTCGACGCAACGGACTAAAAATTACAAGTCAACTATGCACATAAATATAATATAATATTTAAATAATTCTTATAATTATTTATGTATTATATAATATATTATAAACCGTCGGCAAGAAAGGCTCCAAACTTGTGTGAGCTGTAAAAGCAAACTCCGCGAGTTGTGGAGTTTGCAGTGCAAAAATTATGCGAGTTGCGGAGCCCCAAATGTTGAAACTGCCTATAAAGCTCGCGCATTCTGATCGTAAAAAAATCATCCATAATTCAATCTCTCTCTATATATGTATACGTAAATATATTTATATTTATATTTTAATTTTAATTTTAATTTTAATTCTAATAATAAGGGTATGTTAGCGAATGTTGTAAGGGTGTAAGTCGACATTCTGTCCGTGTAATGCTACGCTATTTTTAATCATTGTAAGTTATGTTCAACCTTTTTAATTTAATGTCTCGTAGCTAAGTTATTATTATGCTTATTTAATCCGAAGTAATCATGATGTTGGGCTAATTACTAAAATTGGGTAATTGGGGTTTATACCATAATTGGGGTTTGGACAAAAGAACGACACTTGTGGAAATTAGACTATGGGCTATTAATGGGCTTTATATTTGTTTAACTAAATGATAGTTTGTTAATGTTAATATAAAGATTTACAATTGGACGTCCCTATAAATAACCACATACACTCGATCGGACACGATGGGCGGGGTATTTATATGTACGAATAATCGTTCATTTAACCGGACACGGGAATGGATTAATAGTCACTAGAATTATTAAAACAGGGGTGAAATTATGTACAAAGACACTTGGCATAATTGTTAACAAAGTATTAAAACCTTGGGTTACACTCAGTCGACATCCTGGTGTAATTATTAAACAAAGTATTAAAATCTTGTTACAGTTTAAGTCCCCAATTAGTTGGAATATTTAACTTTGGGTATAAGGATAATTTGACAAGGACACTTGCACTTTATATTTATGACTGATGGACTGTTATGGACAAAAACCAGACGGACATATTAAATAATCCATGACAAAGGACAATTAACCCATGGGCATAAAACTAAAATCAACACGTCAAACATCATGATTACGGAAGTTTAAATAAGCATAATTCTTTTATTTCATATTTAATTTCCTTTATTTTATATTTAATTGCACTTCTAATTATCGCATTTTTATTTATTGTTATTGTATTTAATTGCACTTTTAATTTTCGTACTTTTTAATTATCGCAAGTTTATTTTATCGCACTTTCATTTATCGCAATTTCATTATCGTTATTTACTTTAAGCTTTAAATTAAGTCTTGTATTTATTTATTATTTTACATTTGGTTTTAACTGCGACTAAAGTTTTAAAATCGACAAACCGGTCATTAAACGGTAAAAACCCCCCTTTATAATAATAATATTACTTATATATATATATTTGTATTTTTTTAAAAGTAAACTAATATACCGTTAAGCTTTGTTTAAAGATTTTCCCTGTGGAACGAACCGGACTTACTAAAAACTACACTACTGTACGATTAGGTACACTGCCTATAAGTGTTGTAGCAAGGTTTAAGTATATCCATTCTATAAATAAATAAATATCTTGTGTAAAATTGTATCGTATTTAATAGTATTTCCTTGTAAAATTTAATTGTATTTTATACCCCTTAGCTTTAACATCAAGTATTTTTGGCGCCGCTACCGGGGAGCAATCTAGCTTAAAAGCCGGAAACGTAACGCTAAATTTAAAAAAAAAAAAAGATTTTTATTTTTAGTTTACTTTTATTAAAATTCTCTTTTGTAAAAATACGTTTTTAATTATTCGAAAATATAAAAAGAAAACAAAATTTTATATATTTTTTAAGATTTTGTTAAATATTTAAGTTTTATAAAGTTTCTTTATTTTTATTTTATGAAAATATAAGTTTTATTTAAATATTTTTATTTAAAAAAAACTGAAAAAAAAATTAATATATATATAAATCTATTTTTAAGATATTTTTAAAATTATAAAGTAGTTCTATTTTTATTTTAGTTTTTAAATATAAGTATTTATTATATAAATATTTTTATTTAAACAGAAAATATAAAACAGAATATAAAAAAAACGCGTCGAATTTTAATCAACCTGTCATCTGAAAATTGGAACCCCGCGACTCGCGGAGTTTGCAGCTTCGAATACCGCAACTCCCGGAGACACTCTGACACGCCGACAGAAACCCTAATCAGCATTAAATACGGGGTAATTATTATTTATTTATTATTATTAACCCTAATTAATTATTTATTATTATAATTAGTTTTAAGTTTTTAAATTAAATTGTATTTTAGTTAAATTAGTTTAATTAAAATATAAAATTAATAGTTTAATAAAATAAATAATATAAAAATAATATTTTTATAAAAATTGTAATTTTTACAACTTTTTGTATATTTTTATATTTTGTCCCTTTTTAATTGTTTTAGCGTAATATTTGTATTTTTCGCTCGTATTTAGTTTTAAGATATAGTTTTTGCCATAGTTATTTTTTTACTTCTAGATTTTTAGACTTTGCCGTAAAATTCCTTAAGTGCCTTTTCTTTAGACTAAGATTTAGGTACTTTAGAATTTTATGACGCCTTTTTAAGTTTTAGTTTCTTTTTAAGTTATTGCCATTTGGGATATAGTTTTTCTTGTAAGCTTTAATATTTTTAGACACCTTTTACCTATGTATCAATTATCATTCCAATTAGTAATCTCAATTTGCGATTATAATTTTAAGTTAGTGATAGTAATAAGGTTGGGTTAGTCGAGTGTTTTTAAGTTCTATAAGTTACTCTTTTTCTTTCTTATTTTTATTTTTTGACCTTTTCCGACACACTCTTTTTCTTTCTTATTTCTCGCTATTCTAGTTTTAGGACATAAATTTTTATTCTACTTCTTATCTAAATTTCTTAAAATTACGAAAATTTATTTTAAGTGGTTAAATTGATAGACATCAAAATTTTCTGGTTCGTAGTAATAGTTGGATTTGTACGTGGACCGGGTTATTGGAGCCAAACAGTCCTCAATTATATTGAGACCAAACGAATCCTGCCCCTCTGCTGCATCTTTTGGCTATTCGAAACGTGGGCAAAATCAGAAAAGTCTATTAATTGGATAACTTATATAATTTTTCTTTCTTTTTAAAAACTAATAGGATATTCAGTGAATGCACCGAGCAAGACGTTCACCACCTTTTGTACGTTCACCACCTGTAACTAGATCAAGACATTTAGCAAATATTACCGCCGTTGATTTTTCTTTAGAATCGTCATCCAGTAGACCAAGTACTCCAGTTCAAATTTCCGATAATCCATTTTTTGAACCCGACCTCACAATTGAGAATCCGGAGAATATTCAGGGACGATTCATAGATCCTGAACCACTAAACTTTCCTCCAGAACCACCAATCATTCAAACAGAGATTGTTGAGGAACGAACCATTAAATCAGAATCCTCTAGTGATTCCGATTCAACAAATTCAATTATGGAGAATCTGGAACCTTTAAGTATGGAAGACCGAATGAGAGCTAAACGCACTGGCCAAGGTCACGCAATTACTCATCCTGACATTAATGCGCCAGATTATGAAATCAAAGGACAAATTCTACACATGGTGACTAATCAATGCCAATTTAGTGGTGCACCGAAGGAAGATCCAAATGAACATCTTCGTACCTTTAATAGAATCTGCACTCTATTTAAAATAAGAGAAGTTGAGGATGAACAGATATATCTCATGTTATTTCCCTGGACTTTAAAGGGAGAAGCCAAAGATTGGTTGGAATCGTTACCTGAAGGGGCAATTGATACATGGGACGTTTTAGTTGAAAAATTTCTTAAACAATTCTTTCCGGCATCTAAAGCCGTAAGACTTCAAGGAGAAATTGTTACGTTTACACAGAAATCGAATGAAACTCTATATGAGGCGTGGACAAGATTTGGAAAGTTATTAAGAGGATGTCCGCAACATGGTTTAGACACCTGTCAAATAGTACAAATATTCTACCAAGGATGCGACATCACTACAAGAAAAGACATCGATATAGCAGCTGGTGGTTCTATTATGAAGAAAACCGAAACTGATGCTTATAAAATTATTGATAACACTGCTTCCCACTCACATGAGTGGCACCAAGAAAAAGATATCGTTAGATCATCTAAAGCAGCTAGAGCCGATTCTAGCCATGACTTAGATTCCATTTCCGCAAAGATAGATGCTGTCGAGAGACGAATGGAAAAGATGACTAAGGATATTCACTCAATACGAATTAGTTGTGAGCAGTGTGGAGGACCACATTTGACAAAAGATTGTCTCAGTATTGAATTAACAATGGAACAAAGAGAGAATATTTCATACATAAACCAAAGGCCTGGAAATAATTATCAGAATAATTATCAACCACCAAGACCGATCTACAATCAAAATCAGAATTATAACCGAAATATTCCATACAACAACCAACAAGGTCCTAGCAATCAACAAGTATCCAACAATACTTACAATCAGCAAAGACCTAATTTTCAAAACAAACCACCACAACCCGATGATAAAAAGCCGAATTTAGAAGATATGATGACGAAGCTAGTTGAAACTCAAACGTAGTTTTTCACATCTCAGAAACAAACTAATGAACAAAATGCTCAAGCATTTAGAAATCAACAAGCTTCTATTCAAAATCTGGAACAAGAAGTAAGTAACCTAGCAAGATTAATAGGTGAAAGAAAACCGGGAAGTTTACCTAGTGATACAAATGCTAACCCCCGGAATGAAACAGCTAAAGCTATTACCACAAGAAGTGGTACAACACTTAAACCACCTGAAATACCTGTAACTTCTGATGAAGCTATTCCTACTCCACAAGAACCACAACCTGATCAAGATAAGGAAAAAGAACCGGTAGTTGAGAAGGTTATTGAAGATAACACAGCTAAGGATAAACCTTATGTTAAACCATACCAACCACCACTTCCTTACCCGAGTAAAATGAAGAAAGAGAAACTTGAAGCCGAGCAATCCAAATTCTTGGATATGTTTAAAAAGATAAATGTAAATCTTCCTTTCATTGATGTGATTTCAGGAATGCCTAGGTATGCTAAATTCTTGAAAGATCTGATCACGAATAGAAAGAAAATGGAAGAACTCTCGGCTGTTACTATGAACGCTAGTTGTTCAGCAGTGCTGTTGAATAAGATACCAGAAAAACTATCTGATCCATGAAGTTTCACAATTCCATGTTTTCTGGGTAGTCTTAGTTCAATAGAAGCATTGACAGACTTAGGTGCTAGTATAAATTTAATGCCATATTCACTATACGCTAAACTAGACCTTGGAGAATTGAAACCAACAAGAATAAGCATACAACTAGCCGATCGATCAATAAAATATCCTAGAGGGATAATGGAGAACATGCTAGTTAAAGTTGGTACTTTAGTATTTCCAGTAGATTTTGTTGTTCTGGACATGGAAGAAGATTCTCAAGTTCCTCTCATATTAGGAAGACCATTCTTAAATACGGCTAAAGCAATGATAGACGTGTTTGGTAAGAAATTGACCCTAAGTATAGAGGACGAGAGTGTTACCTTTTCAGTTGATAGAGCAATGCAACAACCGCAATCTGCAGATGATACATGTTATTATATTGAAACTATAGATGCACATGCAGAATTATTAGAAGAATTTCCAGAATTACAAGGAACAGGAGAATGTTCTTTAGGAGAAGGAACTGAACCAATTGATGAAGCTGAAATGTTAGCTACACTAATAGCTAATGGATATGAACCAACAACAGAAGAAATTCAAATGCTAAAAGAAGAAGACAGATATCGATATAAATCATCGATAGAAGAACCACCGACATTAGAGTTAAAGCCACTTCCAAACCATTTGGAATACGCTTATTTACATGGTGAATCTGAATTACCTGTAATAATATCGTCTTCTCTTACTGAAAATGAGAAATCACAACTCATTTCTGTATTGAAAGCTCATAAACCAGCCATTGCATGGAAGATTCATGATATTAAAGGAATAAGTCCTTCGTATTGCACACATAAAATCCTTATGGAAGAAGGTCATAAAACGTATGTGCAATGCCAACGAAGACTAAATCCTAATATGCAAAATGTAGTAAAGAAAGAAATTATTAAACTGCTAGATGCAGGTTTAATATATCCAATTTCTGATAGTCCATGGGTAAGCCCAGTTCAATGCGTGCCTAAGAAGGGTGACATGACTGTTATCACAAATGAGAAAAATGAGCTTATTCCTACTAGGACTGTAACAGGATGGCGTGTGTGTATTGATTATAGAAAATTAAATGACGCCACCAGAAAAGATCACTTTCCCTTACCTTTCATTGATCAAATGTTGGAAAGATTAGCCGGAAATAGTTACTATTATTTTCTAGATGGATTTTTCGGATACTTTCAAATTCCAATAGCACCCGAAGATCAAGAGAAAACCACATTCACATGCCCTTATGGTACTTTTGCTTACAAACGTATGTCATTTGGACTTTGCAACGCCCCTGCAACCTTTCAAAGGTGCATGATGGCGATTTTTCACGAAATGATAGAAGAATGCATGGAAGTTTTCATGGATGACTTTTCAGTCTTCAGTGATACATTTGAAACATGTCTAGTTAATCTGGAACGAATGCTTATTAGATGCGAACAATCAAATCTAGTACTTAATTGGGAGAAATGCCATTTCATGGTTAAAGAAGGCATCGTTCTTGGACATAAAATTTCAAAAGAAGGAATTGAAGTGGATAGAGCTAAAGTAGATGTAATTGCTAAACTTCCACATCCAACCAATGTTAGAGGAGTTAGGAGTTTTCTAGGGCATGTCGGTTTTTACCGACGTTTCATAAAAGATTTTTCTAAAATTGCCACTCCTATGAATAAACTCCTAGAAAAGGATGCTCCATTCATCTTTTCAGATGAATGTATCAAATCTTTTAATATTCTTAAAGAGAAACTCACTAATGCATCGATCATGATAACACCAAATTGGAATCTACCGTTTGAACTAATGTGCGATGCAAGTGATTTTGCAATGGGAGCCGTTTTAGGACAAAGGATTGAAAAACGATTTCAACCTATATATTATGCTAGTAAGAAGTTACAAGGAGCACAAACGAACTATACAACTACTGAAAAAGAACTCCTTGCTATTGTCTTTGCTTTTGACAAATTTTGTTCATATCTCGTTCTAGCAAAAACGGTGGTCTATACCGACCATTCTGCTCTTAGGTACCTATTTTCGAAACAAGATGCCAAACCAAGATTAATCCATTGGATCTTACTCTTACAAGAGTTCGATATTGAAATCCGAGATAAAAGAGGAGCAGAAAATCTCGCCGCTGATCATCTTTCTCGTCTTGAAAATCTCGAATTAGAAGTTCTAAATGAATCGGCCATACAAGACAACTTTTCTGATGAATATCTATTGAAGATAGATTATAATGAAATCCCATGTTTTGCAGACTATGCAAACTACTTAGTATGTGGATTCCTTGAAAAAGGATTATCGTACCAAAAACGAAAGAAATTCTTCAGTGATATAAAACACTATTTTTGGGAAGATCCACATCTGTTTAAAAGTTGTTCCGATGGAATAATACGCCGATGTGTATTTGGAGATGAAGCTAGTAAAATTTTAAACCATTGTCACACAGGACCAACAGGAGGGCATTATGGGCCTCAACTAACAGCAAGAAAAGTTTATGAAGCTGGATTCTATTAGCCTACAATTTACAAAGACGAACACCTTCTTTGCAAATCCTGTTATGCATGTCAAAGGGCCAGAAAAATAAGTCAACGTGATGAAATGCCACAAAATGTCATCCAAGTATGTGAAGTATTTGACATTTAGGGTATTGACTTTATGGGTCCATTTCCAAAATCTCATAATAATCTCTATATTCTCGTAGCCATTGATTATGTATCTAAATGGGCGAAAGCACAAGCTCTCCCAACTAATGATGCACGAGTTGTAGTCAACTTTTTAAAACGTCTTTTTGCAAGGTTTGGAACACCGAAAGCTTTAATAAGTGATCGGGGTACTCATTTCTGTAATAATCAACTTGAGAAAGTTCTTAAAAGATATGGAGTAACTCATAAAATCTCCACCGCATATCATCCGCAAACAAGTGGATAAGTTGAAAATACCAACCGAGCTTTAAAACGTATTCTATAGAAAACCGTAGGATCAAATCCAAAGGAATGGTCCTTTAAATTGGAGGATGCACTCTGGGCTTTTAGAACAGCCTACAAAACTCCAATTGGAACCACACCTTTTAGACTTGTTTATGGAAAAGCATGTCATCTTCCAGTAGAAATTGAACACAAAGCATTTTGGGCTTTAAAGACATGTAATCTTGATATACATGAAGCTGGACGTCTACGATTAAGTCAACTAAACGAATTAGAAGAATTAAGACATGAAGCATACGAAAATTCGTTAATCTATAAAGAAAGAACGAAGAAATGGCATGATAAAAGAATCAGAAGTTTAAAAGAATTTAAAGAAGGAGACAGAGTTCTTCTTTTCAATTCATGATTCAAGCTATTTCCTGGAAAATTGAAATCAAGATGGTCTGGACCATTCATAGTCAAAAGAGTTTTCCCATACGGAACAGTAGAATTAATAAATTCAAATGGAATTGAATTTAAAGTTAATGGTCACAGAGTTAAACATTACATAGATAGTCCGATGGAAGTCGACAACGAAGTTAATCACAATTTCGACACCACAGTTAACTAAGTGTGGGGAGAATCAAGTCTTTAAAGGATAATATATATTTCTGTTAGAGTTAGATTGTCTGTTTTCGTGTAGTTCTCGAAAATGGAACCCGAATGGTCTTTCCCTAGCAGACCCTAAAGAACTAGTCTTCTCCCCCCATTCTGAATTTTTATTTTTTTAGGTTTTTACGAAATGAAGACTGCCTGTGAACTAAACCATGGTCTAATGCTACACGCTTTGATCACTAAACGTAATAATGACACACTACCGAGTGAAATAGTATCAGTAATCAGAGAAAGATTGGACGGAGTAAGAAAAGAATCCAGATGCGAAGATAATAAGTTACAATTTGGTAAAGGAAAATCAAAATCCGCAGCGAAAAGAAGAGCACGACACCTTGAAAGATGTCACAAATGCGGAAAATGGTCACATGGAGGTAAATGTTCAAATAATCAAACCTATTCGAATACCGAATTTGTTACTTTATGCAGAGACGGACCGTTCATATGTTTAGAAGAAAAAACACTGAATGCTCGAGGTTACGCCTATGTAGCTATGGAAAACCAATTAAACCGACTATCTTATGAATGGGATAGATCATATAACTAAGAATACTATCTCACAGGTAAGTCTGTACAGTTTTTATTTTTTTTATTTTTATTTTTAACCTTTTGATAATAAACGCTAATTTGTTCGCTATAAAGTATTAAATTGGTATTGAATAAAATTAGGTTTGGCGACCGAAATTATTGATATCATTCAAAAATTTATTACATCACTGCGAAATTTAACGTTTATTCTTAAGGTATAAATATCTTTAATCAATCAACCCAAAATATTTCAAAAATTCGTCATGAGTTAAATTAGGTCATGGAACCGAAATTACTTTACCGAAAAGAGGGGCGCATATTTTTGATAATATTTGATTGATTAAAGTGGGATAAAAAGCCAAAAAGATTTTTAATTTTATTTTTACCATGTTTTTAAAATTAATATATAAATCTTAAATTAATATTGTAAACTTTGTAAAATCAATATACTTAAAATTGTAAATATTTGAAAAATTAATATTTTTAATATAAGTTTGCATGTATAAAAACAAAAATATAATTTAAGTTTGGTGTAAATTTTATAATATGAATTTTTAAATTAAGTTTGGTGTGAATTTTTAATTTTTAAAATAAGAATTTTTAATTTTATGCATTTCAAATTTTAAGTTTGGTGTGAATTTTTAATATTAATTTTGAATTTTATGTATTTTTATTTTAAGTTTGGTGTGAATTTAAAAACAAAAATTTACTTTATTTCGCTAAGTTAAAAATATAATTTTTAAAATTCGTCGTAAGTTGAAGACTAGGTCGTTGAACCGAAATTGCTTTACCCGAGGGAGGGACGAGAACTTTTATTATCATTATTTTTAATCTTATTGAATTAAAGTATGACAAAAACAATAAAAAAAACCCAAAAATCTTAGCTTTTAAAACAATCGCTACAAAAAGACAAATTTTAAAATTTTGTGGAAGGACGGACTAGGACATCGATCCGAAACGACCTCGTCCTAAATAACAAGGGAAACAAAATTTTAAAATTAATTAATTAATTGTTTTATAAGTTAAGGTTTTTATATAAAAAAAAATACAAAATCCGCGACTCGCGGAGTTTGAAGGGTCAAACACCGCGACTCGCGGAGGGACCAAAACTCAGAAAAAAATAAAAACGTAATCAGCTCAGTCCACACACCACTACACAAAAATAAACTGTGAAAATACTGCGAAAAAACCCGAGAAAACACTCCCAAATTCACAATTTTTCACCGTTAATCATCAAATCTTTTACTAAAATCATGTTAAGAAGGATGCTATCAAGGAATTACTCAAGAAAAACGGTAAATTTCTACACCTAAACACCATTTAATCCGAAAATTAGTGTTCTTGAGCAATTTTATACCCAATTTGATTTTGATGCTTTTTAGTGTAATTATGCTTAAATTGTTTATGTATTATGCTTGTATAACCTAGATTGATGCTATTTAACATGATTAGAAGCCTTAAACTTCAAATTTTGAGTAATCTAGGGTTTGTGTTCTTGAGCAATTTGGGGCTTTTTGATATAAACAGGTTATGGCCGATTTTTGTCATGAATTGTTGCTAAATTAAGTAGTGTAACATGTTTAGGTAGTTAAATGATCCAAACTTTGAGCCTAAACATGATTCTGAGAATTAAAGTGGACTTTTTCAAGTCCAAAATTCATGAACTTGATTTTTGAGAGATAATGCCAATTGAGACTTGTTTAATTGCTAGTAATGATTATTTTGACATATTATTTGAGTTGAATGCTTATGAACTTGGCGAACATTTTCGTATATGCTTATTTGAAAAAGTATAGATTTGATGAAAATATGAAAATGAGCTTAAGTTTGATATAAATTGATCATGTCATTGTAATTATTTTGATTGATGATTTTGCTGACACTAATGCATATTTGGATGCACAAAAATTGTGTTTGATGTGTTTTGCAGACTGAAAGGGGTGAATCTTCATCCCAAGCTCGCAATGCTCCTGCTGAGAATACGGAACAACAGGAGGTGGATAACTACTACAAACAAGATATACCTCATCCAGTCATGACATTTTCTGATATGCACTTGGAAGATTTGCACCCTAACCTGAGATTTGACAGACTTTAGATAGATTATCCAAAATACCAAAGGGGTTTGCATACTCTTCATTCTAAAGCTGTTGAAATACCTAGGGTCATAGAATGGGGACCATTAGAAGCTGTAGAATTGGCCGGGCCAATTAGGGAATTACTTGCACAGAGGTATGGTAATTCTACTTTTAACGATTGGGTACGGTTATTCAACATGCGTAGACCTGTATATAAAGTATGGTGTGAAGAATTGTTGTGTAGTATAGAATTAAATGATCGGGTAGCTAGTTTAACTGATCGATCTTTTATTAGATTTTTGTTAGGAGGTTCGATGCGCCACATGTCTTTACTAAACATGGCTCAGGATTTACGTATATATACGCCTGAGGAGTTAGCATCTGCCGATTGTAGAGGGTTGATATTGAACGGTAGGAAGATAGACGAAAATTTTGATACGCATGGTGTATGGAGTCAAATGACTAGCCATCACTGATTTAAAGGGGGAAATTACTCTTATTTGGATATAGATAGAGCTGAATTAAGAGTAATTCATAGGTTTTTAGCCAATTCGATTACACAACGAGGTAAGAACAAGGAAAAGGTAAATGAACAGGATTTATTTTACCACATGTGTATTCGAGACCCACAAAGCGCTGTAAGTATACCTTATTGTGTGGGTTATTATTTATCAGCTATGGTTAGGGGATGAGACCGCATAGCATAATAGGAGGTGGTATATTTATTACTTTGATTGCTGAATATCTCGGTGTGGATATAAGTCGGGGGGATTACTAATCGAAGAACCAGAACCCCGAGATACAATAGGTTTAAATGTATACCATGGTGTGAAAGTTTTAAAGAGGCGAAATAACGCCGCAACACGATATAATGGTAGACATCCACAGGTTGAGAGAAACCAACAGCAAGGTAATGTAGGAGGGGGAAATGAAATGGCAGAAATGCAAAGGTTTATAGCTTCACAAGAGTATGAAAAGGCTAGACATAGAGCATTTGAAGATTGGCAAGTTCATCAAAACCAAATCATAGCTTATTGCCAACATATAGGTAGAAACTATATTCCTACTCCATCGCCCATATCCCCTCCATGGTCTATAGAGATCCAACCACCGTATCCTACGTATAACCCAGCCGAAGCATTTTATAACACATATGGTTATGCATGGAACCCCTACTGGTATCAGTATCATCCCTAGTCTACTTAGTTTTATTTATTTTTTAATTTGTAATGTTGATACATTTAATACTTATGTTAATATTGTAATAGTTTTTATAATTTTCTAACTTTTATTATTAGATTTTAATAATGTTTGAATGTGGGGTAATATACCGAACTTCAAAAATATGTATATATGTTTGCAGTTTATCTTATGTACACAACAGGGTAAAACAACGCATTTTCAAAGACTGGCATTAAGTTCAGCAAAAGCAACTAATTTTGACAACAAGATGCAAAATATATGTGAAATAACAACGAGAAGGAATGAACAAATGATGTGCACCATTTATCATTCAACACAAACACAAATATGTTTGGAAACTTTGGTAAAATTTAATCATTTTCACACAAATCACCCTCAATAATTTAAATTGTTACTGATTTCTTGCAAATGAGGGCATTGCAAGATCTTAAGTGTGGAAAGGGGTTAAATTCTTTCGGATTTTAAAATTTTTACTTTATACACTTGGTTACCATTAGAAATACTAGTAAAATAGTAGTTGTATTAGAATCTAGTGCTCTCTGATAATAAAAGAACAGCCCTAGTCCTATATACTGACTACCCAATTCTAGTAAAATTTTTCAAAATTTTCAATTAAATGAACTCAAAATCATGTTTATACATATTTATGAACGATAAAACTAGGTGTTAACACCGAAATTATTGTTACCTTGGAAAGGACATAAATTGAGAAACAAACCAAAATGTTAGAATTCATTTAAAATGGAATAGAGGACAATAAAAAGGAAAATAAAAGCCAAGTGTGGGAAAAATTACCAAGTTATCTTAAACATATGTCACATATTTCTGTAACAAATAACTGAAAATACTTTTGCTTTGGACTAAACTAAACTGTTTTACCCGATGAAAGAAAAGAAGAGATGGATCTACACGATGAATCAATTCCATCATTAAAAGGAAGTAAAGTCTTCCGAAAAAGAAACGCGCTTCGTGATTTAAGTCAGGAAGTTGTCGTCCAGACCAGCTGTAGGTTGACGAAAAATCTAGAAAAGTCATCACTAAAATCAGCAGGAAATCCACGGACCTCAGCATCAAACAGGGTCGCCATGTGGTCAGACTTATCCTAAGCATGAGAGGATCTGTCTCGTAAAATGGGGAGGGCGCCATGCAAATTAGCTTGATAAGACTAATGAATCAGATCCCCAGAAAGGATAATCTCCTTAAAAGATCAAAAATCAGCTTTTAAGCTTGATATTACTCAATCCTTGAGATTGACCTTAAAGATTGAGAATTCAAACTCATGGAATTCAATGATATCTAAACTCGAGCTTGAACAAGAAAATATTTTGATCAAATTATAAACCGATTTGTTTTCTGAAAACCCATTTTCAATGCGTTCATTACCATTGAACGTAAAATCCTAGGAATTCACCTGGAATTCATTAGGTCACCTGAACTAAATCGGGTGTCAACCGTAAGAACAGTGATTGCATAGCATGGTCAAAGACAGGACCTTGTGCCAGACCGAAAAATCATAAGGGTGAGCTTTACTATTGCTCCTACCAAGGATAGTAATTGCGTCCGACACGTTATAGACCATAATTAAAAGCATGTCAGGGGACATTGCCTTAACAGTTGCTTTTTCAACGCTTTCCTTTACAATCGGACGGTAGTTTACCGAAAGGTAATATACGGAGCAAGTATGCTGGACGTGTTGCTTTCCTAATACAAGGTTAGCAAGTGGGTGACACAAAACCGCAAGTTTTGAGCTAAAATTTTCAAATATGAAACCCACCAAACCCACAAAAATAATTTGCAAACACCGGTAAAGGGTTATTCCGGAAAACTTATCTAGGGTAAAAACTAGATTTAATTTTCAAAAGATCAAATGTTTTCATAAAGATCCAATTTCCTTAATGGATCTAAATTTTTATAGTCATGTGAGACTGTAAACCATATCGTTACTACCATTGTTTATACCGCCGTAAAGAAATCACTGATGTATAAAGTGTGAAGAATAAAGAAGTGATTCTAGTGTTTCAAGACTATATTGCTTGAGGACAAGCAACGCTCAAGTGTGGGAATATTTGATAATGCTAAAAACGAACATATATTTCATAGCATTATTCCTCAAGAAAGACAAGCTTTTAGTTGCAATTGTTCTATTTACAAGTGATATTCGTTTAAATATTAAAAGGTGAAGACAAAAGACAGATTCGACGAATTGAAGACGTAAACGACCAAAAAGCTCAAAAGTACAAAATACAATCAAAGAGGTTCCAATTATTGATATGAAACGTCTCGAAATTACAAGAGTACAAGATTCAAAACGCAAAGTACAAGATATTAAATTGTACGCAAGGACGTTCGAAAATCCGGAACCGGGACCAGAGTCAACTCTCAACGCTCGACGCAACGGACTAAAAATTACAAGTCAACTATGCACATAAATATAATATAATATTTAAATAATTCTTATAATTATTTATATATTATATAATATATTATAAACCGTCGGCAAGAAAGGCTCCAAACTTGTGTGAGCTGTAAAAGCAAACTCCGTGAGTTGCGGAGTTTGCAGTGCAAAAATTACGCGAGTCGCGGAGCCCCAAATGTTGAAACTGCCTATAAAGCTCGCGCATTCTGATCGTAAAAAAATCATCCATAGTTCAATCTCTCTCTATATTTGTATACGTAAATATATTTATATTTATATTTTAATTTTAATTATAATTCTAATAATAAGGGTATGTTAGCGAATGTTGTAAGGGTGTAAGTCGAAATTCTGTCCGTGTAACGCTACGCTATTTTTAATCATTGTAAGTTATGTTCAACCTTTTTAATTTAATGTCTCGTAGCTAAGTTATTATTATGCTTATTTAATCCGAAGTAATCATGATGTTGGGCTAATTACTAAAATTGGGTAATTGGGCTTTGTACCATAATTGGGGTTTGGACAAAAGAACGACACTTGTGGAAATTAGACTATGGGCTATTAATGGGCTTTATATTTATTTAACTAAATGATAGTTTGTTAATGTTAATATAAAGATTTACAATTGGACGTCCCTATAAATAACAACATACACTCGATCGAACACGATGGGCGGGGTATTTATATGTACGAATAATCTTTCATTTAACCGGACAAGGGAATGGATTAATAGTCACTAGAATTATTAAAACAGGGGTGAAATTATGTACAAGGACACTTGGCATAATTGTTAACAAAGTATTAAAACCTTGGGTTACACTCAGTCGACATCCTGGTGTAATTATTAAACAAAGTATTAAAATATTGTTACAGTTTAAGTCCCCAATTAGTTGGAATATTTAACTTTGGGTATAAGGATAATTTGACGAGGACACTCGCACTTTATATTTATGACTGATGGACTGTTATGGACAAAAACCAGACGGACATATTAAATAATCCAGGACAAAGGACAATTAACCCATGGGCATAAAACTAAAATCAACACGTCAAACATCATGATTACGAAAGTTTAAATAAGCATAATTCTTTTATTTCATATTTAATTTCCTTTATTTTATATTTAATTGCACTTCTAATTATCGCATTTTTATTTATTGTTATTGTATTTAATTGCACTTTTAATTATCGTACTTTTTAATTATCGCAAGTTTATTTTATCGCACTTTCATTTATCGCAATTTCATTATCGTTATTTACTTTACGCTTTAAATTAAGTCTTGTATTTATTTATTATTTTACATTTGGTTTTAACTGCGACTAAAGTTTTAAAATCGACAAACCGGTCATTAAACGGTAAAAACCCCCATTTATAATAATAATATTACTTATATATATATATATATTTGTATTTTTATAAAAGTAAACTAATATAGCGTTAAGCTTTGTTTAAAGATTTTCCCTGTGGAACGAACCGGACTTACTAAAAACTACACTACTGTACGATTTGGTACACTGCCTATAAGTGTTGTAGCAAGGTTTAAGTATATCCATTCTATAAATAAATAAATATCTTGTGTAAAATTGTATCGTATTTAATAGTATTTCCTTGTAAAATTTAATAGTATTTTATACCTCTTAGCTTTAACATCAATAACAATGCCAAAGGAGCTAGCACAGATACGTGTTAAACGTTTACTCAGGTTCCGAGAGTTTTTCAGGTGCATAACTATATGCATAAATCTTTTCTTTCGTAGATGAAGTGCGATTAATTATCCAATGTTGGTAGTCCTCAGTTGATAGTCCACAGTTAGCAGTTCAATAATTCATATATAGTTTAATATATTATATTCGAATTAATTAATACGTGTCGTGACCCATTGTATACATGTCTCAGACTCGATCACAACTCAAAGTATATATATTATTTAGAATCAACCTCAACCCTGTATAGCTAACTCGAACATTACTGCATATAGAGTGGCTATGGTTATTCCAAATAATATATATAGATGCGTCGATATAATATGTCAAAACTTTGTATACGTGTCCCGATATTTAAAGTGCGTAAAATAAATAACAGACATTAAATGACGATAAATAAAATTGCGAGAATTAAAATTGCGATAATTAAATTACGATAAATAAAATGTAATAAGGAATTAATAGTTAGCTAGGAACAGTTAGCTAGGATTTTGTTAGCGTGGTTTCTTAACAAAATTTCTCATAGTTAATTTGTTTGTTTCTAACAAATTTTATTTTGTCCAATGTTTTCTTCATTATTCCACTTGTTGGATTCTGATAGATCAAAATCCAAATATGAAATTGATAGAAAATGGTTATTCTGTGGTGAACGGATACGTATATCTGTGGATGTAAGTAGACCGTTGAATCAGATTTGAAAGAATGTACAGTGTAACTTATTAATGTGAAATCTAAATATTCCTCGGGTGTTACCTACCCGTTAAAATATTTTCACCATTAACAGTTTGTACAAAAGATACATTACAGTTTGTCCAAATTCAAGCAAGACTCAAGACGGCCTGAAAGGACCCGTCCTAATCCATCTGGATGAATACATTACATTTGGTTACATCGCGAGGTACTTGACCTCTATATGATACATTTTACAAACATTGCATTCGTTTTTAAAAGACAAACTTTCTTCACATCGAAAGTTTGACGGCATGCATACCATTTCATAATATATCTAACTATAATTGACTTAATAATAATCTTGATGAACTCAACGACTCGAATGCAACGTCTTTTGAAATTTGTCATGAATGACTCCAAGTAATATCTCTAAAATGAGCAAATGCACAGCGGAAGATTTCTTTCATACCTGAGAATAAACATGCTTTAAAGTGTCAACCAAAAGGTTGGTGAGTTCATTAGTTTATCATAATCAATCATTTTCATCATTTTAATAGACCACAAGATTTTCATTTCCATTTCTCATAAATATACGTCCCATGCATAGAGACAAAAATCATTCATATGGATTGAACACCTGGTAACCGACATTAACAAGATGCATATAAGAATATCCCCTATCATTCCGGGACATCCATCGGACATGATAAAACAACATCGAAGTACTAAAGCATCCGCTACAACGGATGGGGTTTGTTAGGCCCAATAGATCTATCTTTAGGATTCGCGTCAATTAGTAGATCGGTTTAATAATTCTTAGGCTACTAAGCAAAAGGGGCATATTCGGCTTCGATCATTCAACCATAGAATGTAGTTTCTATTACTTGTGTCTATTTCGTCAAACATTTATAAAAACGCATGTATTCTCAGTCCCAAAAATATATATTGCAAAAGCATTTAAAAAGGGAGTAATGAAACTCACGATACTGTATTTTGTAGTAAAAATACATATGACGTCTTTGAACAATTGTGGGGTTGGCCTCGGATTCACGAACCTATATTATTCATATATATATTAAAACATATAATAACAACTAACGAGTTGATATTTTAATAATTTACATATCATATTACTAATTAAGTTATATTTATCCTATAGTTAATATTTATTTCTATATTATATTTATTAATATTAATATAGTAAATACTTATTAAAGTAGTTTAATAATATAATATTTATCATTTGTCATAATATATTACAAATAGAAATTTATTTCAAGGTTTATATATGATAAGAATATGTATTTATATTAATTAATATATTTTATATATAGTTTACTTAATGTCATAAAAATTTAGTAATATATAATATTAATATATTTGTAATGTATTTTGTAAAATAATATCTATTTGTAATAATAGTGATAATAAAAAAATGATACTTTTAAAAATGATAATTTTTAATATAAATGGTATTAATAATAATTTCAATAATGATACTAATAATAATAACCTAAATGATAATAATAATGTTAATTCTAATATCAATGTTAGTAATAATAGTAACCTAATAACATTAATAACTAATAATAACAATAATAATAATAATAATAATAATAATAATAATGAGTAATAAGTAAACTACCTCAATGAAGTAGCCCTAAAAAAATGCCCAAGCCTGGGTTTGAACCCGCGACGTCCCGCTAACCCGATAACATCCTTAACCATCACGCTATGTATTTCAATTGTGGAATAACACCCAACTTTAATTGTTTTTAACCTTTACTTCTGTATCCTTCATCTTTTTCAAAAAAAAAAATTGTTTTTTTTCACTCGCTCGACTAATTAATAATATGTCTCAAACTGTTTTATCTTCATCTTACTTCTATCATCATCACATCCATTTTCATCATCGTGTACCTTATTACAAACATCATTGATCACAAAATCATACACCTATCATTATCACAAAAGCATCTAAATATTATGATCAATATTCTAACCATTTTAATCATCATTATACGATCCTCACGACATCAGCATATATCATTAATTATCGTCTTCCCTTTAATATCGAACTTATCAACATAATTATTTTCGTTATACTAGTATCATCATGATCATTATTACAACCGCATCATCATCATCCTTACTCGAATATTTTATCATCCTTATTATCGACACCCCCTTATCGTGTAACATACATTATAAAAAAAATTATATCTAAACGTCACTATACTATATTGGTTGGCCATACTAGCTCCACTTGCATAACCCTTTTCTTGGAGACTGATTATGCATTGTATTTTAATATTCAATATACCCACTTTAACAAAACTTGAGACATATAAGGCCATCGAACTTTTCCTACTCTCATTTAATATGCAACTGTACTCCATTAATATTATATATAAAGTGCACGTGTTTGGTGAAATTAGAAAATAGGAGAAGGATAAAAGTAGCTGCTGCAGTAGCGATAATAATGGTTTGCCGGTGGTGGTTCAACGTATCACAACAATCGTAGCAGTAATTAATTCGAACATGAAGTGAAAACAGCAATAAACAATGATGATGGTGATCGTGTTGGTGAAGATGGATGATTATACTAGAAAACTGCAGGTTCCGGTTAGTGAGGAAATGGTTTTACTCGTTAATAGCTGTGACAAAATGGTAGTAGTTCATGGTGGTTGTCAAGGGTTGAAGAAGGTGGTCATTATGGGTTGTAGGGGTGGCGATTTTTGGTAGTGTGGTGAAGAAATGATCATTGAACAACAGAAGCGAGACAAAGGAGAAGTCGTATTACCTTGAACATAAACAAACTAAACAAGTTCGGATGGGTGTTCTCAACCGGGACAACAACATAAACGATTTAATGACTTTTCGAATAGTAGTAGTTCAAAGCAGTAATGATCAATGGGTGTTCGGAGGTGTTGAGGTGGTGGTTGTAATTGAAGAAGTAGGTGTCGAGGGAGGTGATGAACCGGTGGTTTAGTAGAATCAATAGGGTTCAATGGTGACGGTTCTTCAAACAATACACAGGAACGGGCACGTAGTTTCGATGGTAGCAAGTGGATAGAATTAGTGAAACACGAGTAGTTTAAAGGGAGTTGGATGGAAACGGAAGCGAGTTGATGGTTTTGGTCATGAGGTTATGGTAGAGAAGAGGGAGATTAGTGCAGGTTGTTACATATATGTTTGTTGAGATATACATATGTATATCTATAAGTTCAAACAATAAAGTAATGAAAGGAGTATTATAAAGAAAAAAATCAAGAAAAGATAAAGAGGTGATGGGTTTATGATTGATGGTTATTGATTGGTTCGATCAAAAGATAGTGGAGAAGATAGTGATTTGTGTTGGTGGGGTGATGTTTTTCTTGTATATATGCATATGTACCGTAATATATATATATATATATATATATATATATATATATATATATATATATATATATATATATATATATATATATATATATATATATATATATATATATATATATATATATATATATATATATATATATATATATATATATATTCAATGAATGAGTAGGATGGTGGTGATGTTGATAGGAAACAAGAAACATTTACAAAAAATCTCCACTCAATATTTGATGGTAATCAAGTCAGGAAAAGAAAAAAATAAAAAGACAAGTAGGTTTTCAAATTGTAATGTCCATTGTCTGTGTGGGCATCTGTCTATATATGTATCTATATGTATCATCAATTAAAGTAGTAAACATAATATAACATACATAGACTATGAGCATGGTGAAAGAATCATGAGGCAATAATGGAAAGTATAGACAATCAATTTGAAATAGTAAATGGGTTGATTAAATCAAATTCCACGGATGAACTAATTGACACTAGTGGACATTTAATAATAATATTAATTAATAATAGCACTACGTTCATATGTCTAATGTTAATTAAATGAAACAGAACAAACAGTGAAGCAGCCTCATTTCTTGTTTTAATCTACCGACAGTTTTAACGGACTCTTATTTTGTGCCCCGTTGTTCACTCAGTAGCGAATAAAAAAAGTTTTCAGAAAAATCCCAAATTTTTAGATTAAGTTTCTTTAATTATTTCAGTCATTATGGTATAAAATTCGGTCATTAACTATTAAATAGAATTTACATTAATTATTAACTCCCAACTCAAGTAAAATATAAAAAGTTTTAAAATTTAACTAATAGCTACTAAATACATTTTTACTAATCCTATAATTTATATAACTCATTTTTGAATCACCGTTTATTTTAAAATTATTTAAGTTTGAATTTAACTTGCTAAATAGCAATCGGAACATCACACGAGTATTACAATCATTTAATATTTCTTTTTAATATACTTTATTTATATATATAGATATATTTTAAATAATAATTATTATAATATCATATTTTTATTTTATCTTACTTAATTGATTTTAATAACAACAACATATAATACCTCAAATTATATTTCAATTTATTATTTATATATATATACACCCCTATCTATTTACAATTAATTATTCGTGAATCGTAGAGAGCAGTCGAAGGTCAATTGAATATATGAACATAGTTTCAAGGTTTTCGAGACTCAACATTACAGACTTTGCTTATCGTGTCGAAATCATGAAAGAATAAAGTTTAAATTTGATCGGAAATTTCCGGGTCATCACACGGCCCGTGATCGCCAAAAGAGTTATGCCGACCTTATACGTAAAGACTTCGAATTCAACGTGGGTAACCGTGTAATGTTGAAGGTCGCACCTTGGAAGGGTGTAATCCGTTTTAGAAAACGTGGGAAGCTCAATCCGTGATACATTGGTCCTTTCGAAATCTTGGAGCATGTTGGACCCGTTGCTTACCGTCTGGATCTTCTGACTCAATTAAGCTCAGTTCATCCTACCTTTCACGTATCGAACTTACGATTGATGACAAACTCCACTTCGTGGAAGAACCTGTCAAAATTATGGACCGTGAGGTCAAAACTTTAAAACGCAACAAGATTCCGATCGTTCGAGTTCGATGGAATGCCAAACGAGGACCTGAGTTTACCTGGGAACAAGAGGATCAAATGATGCGGAAGTATCCTCACCTTTTCCTAACTCCTCCATCTACCTCAGCTTAAAATTTCGGGACGAAATTTTCTTTAACAGATGGGTAATTTTCTTTAAGAATACATTTTCTTTAAAATGTATTCTTATACATTTTCCTTGTCACCGTAATTGACTTTCCATGTTCCGACTCGTCTTTTCGACACGTGCTTTTCACGAATAATATTTCAAATATTATTTACGTTCATAATTAATTATTATTAATTATTTCTAATTAACTAATGTAAGTAGTTAATTACTTGGGCTTCTTACTAATTTGTTGCATACTTTACATGGGCTTTTATTATTGGACTTGGACTATCAAAGCCCACCCTACATTAATTAATGGACTAGTTAGTGAGCCCGTCATATTACTAGTGATTTATTAAGGTTAAACAAAGATTAGTTAGTTAAGTGTTGGAAACAAAAATGTTTCAAGCATGCATGATCACTTTCCCATGTATTTGGCTTTATACCTCTTCCTAGCATTCACCATCCTCCCACACTTGAAAAATGAAACTTGACCTTCCCCTTTTGGAGCAAAACCGATCGGTTTTGTGGCTAGGGGAGTGAGCTCCAATATCTTTTTTTTTTTGCTACTTATTTACTAGTTTGAACTCATTTTACACATACCTTCTTGCACTACTTTCACTCCAAACTTTTTCTCTCTAAATTGTAAGTAATATTTTTTTTTTCTTTCTCTTTTCTTCCTTTGAAAGTCGACTTGTATCATCATCATCATACTAGTTTGTTGTTTGTTGTTAAAGATCAGGCTTCCTAGTTTGTATCTTCATGTAATCTTGCTTCTTCCATCCTTTGTTTGATGAGGAACCAAGAACAAGGATCTAAGCTTGTTAGCTTATGGTTCTTGGTGTCGTAGCGTGGGGGTACCAAATAGTTTATATTTTTACTAGGAAAAACTATTAAATATGCTACAATTTTACACAAGTTTTAATTATTTATTTACAAATGGGATATACCTAAACCTTGCTACAACACTACAGGCAGTGTACCTAATCGTAGAGTAGTGTAGTTTTTAGTAAGTCCGGTTCGTTCCACATGGAGCTGACTTATTTCACACTATATTTTAAACAATTATATTCGTACAAAATATATTATATTAATAATATATAAAAGGGGGTTTTACCGTTTAATGACCGGTTTGTCGATTTTATATTTTAAGCGAAGCGTAAAGTAAATGACGATATTTAACTAACAATATAAAATAAATAACAATAATTAAAATGACAATAAATAAAAGTACGAGGAAATATGAAATAAAATATATTATGCTTATTTAAACTTCCGTAATCATGATGTTTGACGTGTTAATTTTTAGTTTATTCCCATGGGTTAATTGTCCTTTGTCCTGGATTATTTAATATGTCCGTCTGGTTTTGTCCATAACAGTCCATCGGTCATAAATTTAAAGTGCGAGTGTCCTCGTCAAATTATTCTTATACCCGAAGTCAAATATTCCAACGAATTGGGGACTTAAACTGTAACAAGGTTTTAATACTTTGTTTAATAATTACACCAGGATATCGACTGTGTGTAACCCAAGGTTTTAATACTTTGTTATCAATTATGCCAAGTGTCCTTGTACATAATTTCACCCCTGTTTTAATAATTCCATAGACTATTAATCCATTCCCGTGTCCGGTTAAATGAACGATTATTCGTACATATAAATACCCCGTCCATCGTGTCCGATCGAGTGTATATGGTTATTTATAGGTACATCCAATTGTAAATCTTTATATTAAAATTAACAAACTATCATTTAGTTAAACAAATATAAAACCCATTAATAGCCCATAGTCTAATTTCCACAAGTGTCGTTCTTTTGTCCAAACCCCAATTATGGTACAAAGCCTAATTACCCAATTTTAATATGTTTAGCCCAACATCATGATTACTTCATCTTAAATAAACATAATAATAACTTAAGCACGAGACATTAATTTAAATAGGAGAACATAGCTTACATTGATTATTTATCGCGTAGTGTTACACGGACAGAGCTCCGACTTTAAAACCCGTAAAAATAACTTTTACATAACCCAAACTAATCTAATATAACACTAATCTATACTATTTATATATATATATATATATATATATATTTATCTTATACTACGGAGTATTATTATTATTATGTTATTTAAACTCGCAGAATTCATGGTCTTTTATAGGCATTTTGATTTCTGACAGCTCCGCGAGTCATGGAGTTTTAAGCCTTCAAACTCCGCGAGTCGTGGAGTTTGAAAATACAGCTCACAAACTTTTGGCTCCTAGCTTGTCGGCATAATAAATATATAAATATAAAATATAAATAATTAATATGATTATTTATATATTATATTATATTCTTGTGCATAGTATACTTGTGATTTTTGGTCCATTGCGTCGGGCGTTGATAGTTGGCTCGTGTACCGGTTCCGGATTTTCGAACGTCCTTTCGTATAATTTAATATCTTGTACTTTGCATTTTGTAACTTGTACTCTTGTCATTTTTAGACGTTTTTCATCAATAAATTGAACCTTTTGAATTGTATCTTGTACATTTGAGCTTTTTGGACGTTTTTGTCTTCAAATCTTCGTTTTCGCCTTTTGTCTTCGCACTTATTTATTTAAACAATTACAATAAAAATATAATACAATTACATATGAAAACCTATTATTTAGGAGGGATATTGCTATGAAATATATGTTCCTTTTTAGCCTTATCAAATATCCCCACACTTGAGCGTTGCTTGTCCTCAAGCAATACATAACTTGAAATAAAAACATACATGAATCACTTTTTTATTCATCACACTTTGTACATCAGTGATTTTGATATGGTGGTATAAACAATGATAATAACGATAGAACCATGGTTAAAGGTGGGTGTGTCATCCACAGTTGCCTCGGGTTTAGGTCAACGACACTTGCAATCAAATAGCCGATTTACTTTCGGTTTCCAAAGCAAAGTGCACATTTGAAAGGCGGTTTACAGTCCCACATGGCTATGAAAATTTAGATCCTTAAGGAAATTAGATCTTTATGAAAACATTTGATCTTTTGAAAATTGATGTTTCGCGAGGTGTATATAAAATAGTTATTAATTTTAGCAGAAAATACTATTAAATACGATACATTTTTACACAAGATATTTATTTATTTATAGAATGGATATACTTAAACCTTGCTACAACACTTATAGGCAGTGTACCTAATCGTACAGTAGTGTAGTTTTTAGTAAGTCCGGTTCGTTCCACAGGGAATCTTTTTTTAAACAAAGCTCAACGCTATATTAGTTTACTTTTATAAAAATACAAACATATATATAAGTAATATTATTATTATAAAGGGGTTTTTTTTTTATCGTTTAATGACACGTTTGTCGATTTTAAAACTTTAGTCGCAGTTAAAACCAAATGTAAAATAATAAATAAATACAAGACTTAATTTTAAGCTTAAAGTAAATAACGATAATGAAATTGCAAATAATAAAAGTGCGATAAAATAAACTTGCGATAATTAAAAAGTACGATAATTAAAAGTGCAATTAAATACAATAATAATAAAAATGCGATAATTAGAAGTGCAATTAAATATAAAATAAAGGAAATTAAATATGAAATAAAAGAATTATGCTTATTTAAACTTTCGTAATCATGATGTTTGACGTGTTGATTTTAATTTTATGCCCATGGGTTAATTGTCCTTTGTCCTGAATTATTTAATATGTCCGTTTGGTTTTTTGTCCATAACAGTCCATCAGTCATAAATATAAAGTGCGAGTGTCCTCATCAAATTATTCTTATACCCGAAGTTAAATATTCCAACTAATTGGGGACTTAAACTGTAACAAGATTTTAATACTTTGTTTAATAATTACACCAGGATGTCGACTGAGTGTAACCCAAGGTTTTAATATTTTGTTATCGATTATACCAAGTGTCCTTTTACATAATTTCACCCCTGTTTTAATTATTCTAGTGGCTATTAATCCATTCCCGTGTCCGGTTAAATGAACGATTATTCGTACATATAAATACCCCGCCCATCATGTCCGATTGAGTGTATATGGTAATTTATAGGGACGCCCAATTGTAAATCTTTATATTAACATTAACAAACTATCATTTAGTTAAACAAATATAAAGCCCATTAATAGCCCATAGTCTAATTTCCACAAGTGTCGTTCTTTTGTCCAAACCCCAATTATGGTACAAAGCTCAATTACCCAATTTTAGTAATTAGCCCAACATCATGATTACTTCGTTTTAAATAAGCATAATAATAACTTAGCTACGAGACATTAATATAAAAAGGTTGAACATAACTTACAATGATTAAAAATAGCGTAGCGTTACACGGACAGAATTTCGACTTACACCCTTACAACATTCGCTAACATACCCTTATTATTAGAATTATAATTAAAATTAAAATATAAATTATATATATATATATTTTACGTATGAGGAGAAGAAGAAAAAAATGATTAAAATGATCAGAATTCGGTTGGCTTTATAGGCAGAATTTCATTTTGGGGCTCCGCGACTCGCGGCATTTTTGCCTTCAAACTCCGCGAGTCTCGGAGATTGAAATTACAGCTCACAACTTTGGAGTCTTTCTCTGCCGACGGTTTTTATTTATAAATATAATATATATATAATTAATATAATTAATTATATATTATATTATATTTATATACATAGTTAACTTGTAATTTTTAGTCCGTTGCGTCGAGCGTTGAGAGTTGACTCTGGTCCCGGTTCCGGATTTTCGAACGTCCTTGCGTACAATTTTATATTTTGTACTTTGCGTTTTGAATCTTGTACTCTTGTAATTTCGAGACGTTTCTTATCAATAATTGGAACCTCTTTGATTGTCTTTTGTACTTTTGAGCTTTTTGGTCGTTTGCGTCTTCAATTCGTCGAATCTGTCTTTTGTCTTCACCTTTTATTATTTAAACGAATATCACTTGTAAATAGAACAATTGCAACTAAAAGCTTGTCTTTCTTGAGGAATAATGCTATGAAATATATGTTCGTTTTTAGCATTATCAAATATTCCCACACTTGAGCGTTGCATGTCCTCAAGCAATATCGTCTTGAAATACTAGAATCACTTCTTTATTCTTCACACTTTGTACATCAGTGATTTCTTTACGGCGGTATAAACAATGGTAGTAACGATATGGTTTACAGTCCCACATGACTATAAAAATTTAGATCCATTAAGGAAATTGGATCTTTATGAAAACATTTGATCTTTTGAAAATTAAATCTAGTTTTTACCCTAGATAAGTTTTCCGGGATAACCCTTTACCGGTGTTTGCAAAATATTTTTGTGGGTTTGGTGGGTTTCAGATTTGAAAATTTTAGCTCAAAACTTATGGTTTTGTGTCACCCACTTGCTAACCTTGTATTTGGAAAGCAACACGTCCAGTTTATTTGTCCCGTATATTACCTTTCGGTAAACTACCGTCCGGTTGTAAAGAAAAGCGTTGAACAAGCAACTGTTAAGGCAATGTCCCCTGACATGCTTTTAATTATGGTCTATAACGTGTCGGACGCAATTACTATCCTTGGTAGGAGCAATAGTAAAGCTCACCCTTATGATTTTTCGGTATGGCACAAGGTCCTGTCTTTGACCATGCTATGCAACCACCGTTCTTACGGTTGACACCCGATTTAGTTCAGGTGACCTAATGAATTCCAGGTGAATTCCTAGGATTTTACGTTCAATGGTAATGAACGCATTGAAAATAGGGTTTTCAGAAAACAAATCGGTTTGTAATTTTGATCAAAATATTTTCTCGTTCAAGCTCGAGTTTAGATATCATTGAATTCCATGAGTTTGTAATTCTCAATCTTTAAGGTCAATCTCAAGGATTGAGTAATATCAGGCTTAAAAGCTGATTTTTGATCTTTTAAGGAGATTATCCTTTCAGGGGATCTGATTCATTAGTCTTATCCAGCTAATTTGCATGGTGCCCCCCCATTGTACAAGATAAATCCTTCTCATGGTTAGGATAAATCTGACCACTTGGCGACCCTGTTTAATGCTGAGGTCCGTGGATTTCCTGCTGATTTTAGTGATGACTTTTCTCGATTTTTCGTCAACCTACAGCTGGTCTGGACGACAACTTCATGACCTAAATCAAGAAGCGCGTGTCTTTTTCGGAAGACTTTACTTCCTTTTAATGATGGAATTGATTCATCGTGTAGATCCATCTTTCTTTTCTTTCATCGGGTAAAACAGTTTAGTTTAGTCCAAAGCAAAAGTATTTTCAGTTATTTGTTACAGATATATGTGACATATGTTTAAGATAACTTGGTAAATTTTCCCATACTTGGCTTTTATTTTCCTTTTTATCGTCCTCTATTCCATTTTTAAATGAATTTTAACATTTTGGTTTGTTTCTCAATTTATGTCCTTTCCGAGGTTACAATAATTTCGGTGTTAAAACCTAGTTTTATCGTTCATAAATATGTATAAACATGATTTTGAGTTCATTTAATTGAAAATTTTGAAAAATTTTACTAGAATTGGGTAGTCAGTATATAAGACTAGGGCTGTTCTTTATTATCAGAGAGCACTAGATTCTAATACAACTACTGCTTTACTAGTATTTTTAATGGTAACCAAGTGTATAAAGTAAAAAATTTTAAAATCCGAAAGAATTTAACCCCTTCCCACACTTAAGATCTTGCAATGCCCTCATTTGCAAGAAATCAGTAACAATTTAAATTATTGAGGGTGATTTGTGTGAAAATGATTAAATTTTTACCAAAGTTTCCAAATATATTGGCGTTTGTTTGCTGAATGATAAATGGTGCACATCATTTGTTCATTCCGTCTTGTTGTTATTTCACATATATTTTGCATCTTGTCGTCAAAATTAGTTGCTTTTGCTGAACTTAATGTCAGTCTTTGAAAATGCGTTGTTTTACCCTGTTGTGTACATAAGATCAACTGCAAACATATATACATATTTTTGAAGTTTGGTATATTACCCCACATTCAAAAATTATTAAAATCTAAGAATAAAAGTTAGATAATTATAAAAATGATTACAATATTAACAAAAGTATTAAACGTATCAATAATTACAAATTACAAAAAAAAAAAAAAAAAAAAAATTATACTAGGGATGATACTGGTACCAATAGGGGTTCCAGGCATAACCATAGGTGCTATAGAATGCTTCAGCAGGGTTATACGTAGGATATGGTGGCTGCATCTCTATAGACCAGGGAGGGAAGATGGGTTTCGGTGTAGGAATATAGTTTCTACCTATATGTTGGCAATGAGCAATGATTTGGTTCTGATGAACTTGCCAATCTTCAAATGCTCTCTGTCTAGCATTTTCGTATTCCTGAGAAGCTATAAACCTTTGCATTTCTTGCATCTCATTCCCCCCTCCTACATTACCTTGCTGTTGGTTTCTCTCCACCTGTGGATGTCTACCATGGTATTGTACTGCGGCGTTATTTCGCCTCTTCAAAACTTTCGCACCATGGTATACATTTAAACCTATAGTATCGCGGGGTTCCGGTTCTTCTACTAATAACCCCCCCCCCCCCCCGACTTATATCCACACCGAGATATTCACCAATCAAAGTAATAAAAATACCACCTCCTATTATGCTATGCGGTCTCATCCCCCGAACCATAGCTGATAAATAATAACCCACACAATACGGTATACTTACAGCGCTTTGTGGGTCTCGAATACACATATGGTAAAACAAATCCTGTTCATTTACCTTTTCCTTGTTTTTACCCCTTTGTGTAATCGAATTAGCTAAAAACCTATGAATCACTCTTAATTCGGCTCTATCTATATCCAAATAAGAGTAATTTCTCCCTTTGAAACAGTGATGGCTTGTCATTTGACTCCACACACCGTGTGTATCAAAATTTTCATCTATCTTTCTACCGTTTAGTATCAACCCTCTACAATCGGCAGATGCTAACTCCTCAGGCGTATATATACGTAAAGCCTGAGCCATGTCCAGAAAAGACATGTGGCGCATCGAACCGCCTAACAAAAATCTAATAAAAGAACGATCGGTTAAACTAGCTACCCGATCATTCAACTCTATACTACACAACAATTCCTCACACCATACTTTATATACAGGTCTACGCATGGTGAATAAACGTACCCAGTCATTAAAAGTAGAATTACCATACCTCTGTACAAGTAATTCCCTAATTGGCCAATTCTACAGCTTCTAAGGGTCCCCATTCTATGACCCTCGGTACCTCAACAACCTTAGAATGAAGAGTATGCAAACCCCTTTGATATTTTGGATAATCTATCCAAAGTCTGTCAAATCTCAGGTTCGGGTGCAACTCTTCCAAGTGCATATCAGAAAAGGTCATGACTGGATGAGGTATATCCTGCTTGTAGTAGTTATCCACCTCCTGTTGTTCCGCATTCTCAGCAGGAGCATTACGGGCTTGGGATGAAGATTCACCCCTTTCAGTCTGCAAAACACATCAAACACAATTTTTGTGCATCCAAATATGCATTAGTGTCAGCAAAATCATCAATCAAAATAATTACAATGACATTATCAATTTATATTAAACTTAAGCTTATTTTCACATTTTTATCAAATCTACACTTTTTCAAATAAGCATATACGAAAATGTTCGCCAAGTTCATAAGCATTCAACTCAAAAAACATGTCAAAATAATCATTACTAGCAATTAAACAAGTCTCAAATGGCATTATCTTTCAAAAATCAAGTTCATGAATTTTAGACTTGAAAAAGTCCACTTTAATTCTCAAAATCATGTTTAGGCTCAAAATTTGGATCATTTAACTACCTAGACATGTTACACTACTCAATTTAGCAACAATTCATGACAAAAATCGGCCATAACCTGTTTATATCAAAAAGCCCCAAATTTGCTCAAGAACACAAACCCTAGATTACTCAAAATTTGAAGTTTAAGGCTTCTAATCATGTTAAACAGCATCAATCTAGGTTATACAAGCATAATACATAAACAATTTAAGCATAATTACACTAAAAAGCATCAAAATCAAATTGGGGAAAAATTTGGCTCAAGAACACTAATTTCGGATTAAATGGTGTTTAGGTGTAGAAATTTACCATTTTTCTTGAGTAATTCCTAGATAGCATCCTTCTCAACATGATTTTAGTAAAAGATTTGGTGATTAACGGTAAAAAATTGTGATTTTGGGGGTGTTTTTGGGTGTATTTTCGGAGTGTTTTTCGCTGTGTTTTTGAGTTGGGGGTTGGACTGATCAGTTCTTGCGTTATATTTTTTTTCTGTAAATTGGTCCTCCCGCGACTCGCGGGGATTAAACCTCCAAACTCCGCGGGTCGCGGAGTTTGCTATTTTTTTTTTTTATATATAATCATTAACTTATGAAACAATTAAGTACTTAATTTTAAAATTTTGTTTCCCTTGTTATTTAGGACGAGGTCGTTTCGGATCGATGTCCTAGTCCGTTCCTCGACAAAATTTTAAAATTTGTCTTTTTGTAGCGATTGTTTTAAAAGCTAAGATTTTTGGGTTTTTTTAATGTTTTTGGCATACTTTAAATTAATAAGATTAAAAATAATGATATTAAAAGTTCTCGTCCCTTCCTTGGGTAAAGCAATTTCGGTTCAAAGACCTAGTCTTCAACTTACGACGAATTTTAAAAATCATATTTTTAACTTAATGAGATAAAGTAAATTTTTGTTTTTAAATTCACACAACTTAAATATAAAATTCAAAATTAATATTAAAAATTCACACCAAACTTAAAATTTGAAATGCATAAAATTAAAAATTCATATTTTTAAAAATTAAAAATTCACACCAAATTTAATTTTAATTTTTCAAATATTTACAATTTTAAAAATATTGTTTTTACAAAGTTTACAATATTAATTTAAGATTTAAATATTAATTTTAAAAACATGGTAAAAATAAAATTAAAAATCTTTTTGTCTTTTTATCCCACTTTAATCAATCAAATATTATCAAAAATATGCGCCCCTCTTTTCGGTAAAGTAATTTCGGTTCCAAAACCTAATTTAACTCATGACGAATTTTTGAAATATTTTGGGTTGATTGTTTAAAGATATTTATACCTTAAGAATAAACGTTAAATTTCGCAGTGATGTAATAAATTTTTGAATGATATCAATAATTTCGGTCGCCAAACCTAATTTTATTCAATACCAATTTAATACTTTTTAGCGAACAAATTAGCGTTTATTATCAAAAGGTTAAAAATAAAAATAAAAACTGTACAGACATACCTGTGAAATAGATTTCTTAGTTATATGATCTATCCCATTCATAAGATAGTCGGTTTAATTGGTTTTCCATGGCTACATAGGCGTAACCTCGAGCATTCAGTGTCTTTTCTTCTAAACATATGAACGGTCCGTCTCTGCATAAATTAACAAATTCGGTGTTTGAATAGGTTTGATTATTTGAACATTTACCTCCATGTGACCATTTTCCACATTTGTGACATCTTTCTAGGTGTCGTGCTCTTCTTTTCGCTGCGGATTTTGATTTTCCTTTACCAAATTGTAACTTATTATCTTCGCATCTGGATTCTTTTCTAACTCCGTCCATTCTTTCTCTGATTACTGATACTAGTTCACTCTGTAGTATGTCATTATTACGTTTAGTGATCAAAGCGTGTAGCATTAGACCATGGTTTAATTCACAGGCAGTCTTCATTTCCTAAAAACCTAAAAAAATAAAAATTCAGAATGGGGGGAGAAGACTAGTTCTTTAGGGTCTGCTAGGGAAAGACCATTTGGGTTCCATTTTCGAGAACTACACGAAAACAGACAATCTAACTCTAACAGAAATACATAAACCCCTAGATTCTCCCCACACTTAGTTGGCTGTGGTATCGAAATTGTGATTAACATTATTTTCAATTGAATCATTAACAACTTGTATATCTTTGACTTTTACTTCAATCCATTTGTTGATTTCCTCCGTAACTTTCACAAATTCAACTAACATTGCCTTTTCTTTTGACGATAAATTGGATATTAATCGGTTATATAACTTAAAGTTTCCTTTAATCTTAGCATCGTGAATCCGTTTATAAAGTTTCTTCATTGAACTGTTAAAAATGGATTCATCTAATTTTGTATCATCAACGGCATTCTTTGTGATTGGATCATCATTAAGTGTTTCTTCATCTTCCCCACACTTATGCATTTTTATTGGTCTAACAGTTTTGGTTTGTGGAGATCTAACTTTTCGGTTCACAAAGGTGATCGATGTATCACCATTCCTAAGTGTTATTCTACCTTCTCTTACATCAATGAATGCCTCGGTGGTTGCTAAAAATGGGCGACCTAGAATTAGAGGAATATCAAGGTTTTCCTCCATATTAATCACTATGAAGTTTGCAACAAAGGTCAAACTTCCCACATTAACAAGTAAATTATCTGCTATTCCAACCGGGTGTTTAATGGTTTGGTCAAATGATTGAACACCTATTTTGGTTGGTTTTAATTTACCCATGCCTAATCTTTTGTATAAGGAAAGAGGCATAATATTTGCACTTGCTCCTAAATCTGCGAGTCCATTATATACAGCACCATTATTAAGTAAGCAAGAAATGATAAATTCACCCGGGTCTCCTGCTTTAGTAAGTCGAGTTGGTTTGTAAACCTTTTTCGGGTGTTCTTTCCTTGGTTCTTTCATTTCTATTTGAATTTCTTGTTCACATTTTTCTTCGTTTCTTGGAATGGGAGGTTTGTATAGGAATTCTTCTTCATCACTCAAATTTGAATCCTCCCTATATTCCAGTTTTGATTTTTCATATGTTGTTGATAACATATTTATGTTTTCATTTTGAAGGTTTTCTTGGGTGGTGAAATTATGATTAACTTCATTGTCAACTTCCATCGGACCATGTATGTAATGTTTAACTCTGTGACCATTAACTTTAAATTCAATCCCATTTGAATTTATCAATTCTATCGTTCCGTATGGGAAAACTCTTTTGACTATGAATGGTCCAGACCATCTTGATTTCAATTTTTCAGGAAATAGCTTGAATCGTGAATTGAAAAGAAGAACTCTGTCTCCTTCTTTAAATTCTTTTGAACTTCTGATTCTTTTATCATGCCATTTCTTCGTTCTTTCTTTATAGATTAACGAATTATCGTATGCTTCATGTCTTAATTCTTCTAATTCGTTTAGTTGACTTAATCGTAGACGTCCGGCTTCATGTAAATCAAGATTACATGTCTTCAAAGCCCAAAATGCTTTGTGTTCAATTTCTACTGGAAGATGACATGCTTTTCCATAAACAAGTCTAAAAGGTGTGGTTCCAATTGGAGTTTTGTAGGCTGTTCTAAAAGCCCAGAGTGCATCCTCTAATTTAATGTACCATTCCTTTGGATTTGATCCTACGGTTTTCTCTAGAATACATTTTAAAGCTCGGTTGGTGTTTTCAACTTGTCCACTTGTTTGTGGATGATATGCGGTGGAGATTTTATGAGTTACTCCATATCTTTTAAGAACTTTCTCAAGTTGATTATTACAGAAATGAGTACCCCGATCACTTATTAAAGCTTTCGGTGTTCCAAACCTTGCAAAAAGACGTTTTAAAAAGTTGACTACAACTCGTGCATCGTTAGTTGGGAGAGCTTGTGCTTCCGCCCATTTAGATACATAATCAATGGCTACGAGTATATATAGATTATTATGAGATTTTGGAAATGGACCCATAAAGTCAATACCCCAAATGTCAAATACTTCACATACTTGGATGACATTTTGTGGCATTTCATCACGTTGACTTATTTTTCCGGCCCTTTGACAAGCATCACAGGATTTGCAAAGAAGGTGTGCGTCTTTGTAAATTGTAGACCAATAGAATCCAGCATCATAAACTTTTCTTGCTGTTAGTTGAGGCCCATAATGCCCTCCTGTTGGTCCTATGTGACAATGGTTTAATATTTTACTAGCTTCATCTCCAAATACACATCGGCGTATTATTCCATCGGGACAACTTTTAAACAGATGTGGATCTTCCCAAAAATAGTGTTTTATATCACTGAAGAATTTCTTTCATCTTTGGTACGATAATCCTTTTTCAAGGAATCCACAAACTAAGTAGTTTGCATAGTCTGCAAACCATGGGATTTCATTATAATCTATCTTTAATAGATATTCATCAGGAAAGTTGTCTTGTATGGCCGATTCATTTAGAACTTCTAACTCAGGATTTTCAAGACGAGAAAGATGATCAGCGGCGAGATTTTCTGCTCCTCTTTTATCTCGGATTTCAATATCAAACTCTTGTAAGAGTAAGATCCAACGAATTAATCTTGGTTTAGCATCTTGTTTTGAAAATAGGTATCTAAGAGCAGAATGGTCGGTATAGACCACCGTTTTTGCTAGAACGAGATATGATTGAAATTTGTCAAAAGCAAAGACAATAGCAAGGAGTTCTTTTTCAGTAGTTGTATAGTTCGTTTGTGCTCCTTGTAACGTCTTACTAGCATAATATATAGGTTGAAATCGTTTTTCAATCCTTTGTCCTAAAACGGCTCCCATTGCAAAATCACTTGCATCGCACATTAGTTCAAATGGTAGATTCCAATTTGGTGTTATCATGATCGGTACATTAGCGAGTTTTTCTTTAAGAATATTAAAAGATTTGATACACTCATCTGAGAAGATGAATGGAGCATCCTTTTCTAGGAGTTTATTCATAGGAGTAGCAATTTTAGAAAAATCTTTTATGAAACGTCGGTAAAAACCGGCATGCCCTAGAAAACTCCTAACTCCTCTAACATTGGTGGGATGTGGAAGTTTAGCAATTACATCTACTTTAGCTCTATCCACTTCAATTCCTTCTTTTGAAATTTTATGTCCAAGAACGATGCCTTCTTTAACCATGAAATGGCATTTCTCCCAATTAAGTACTAGATTTGATTGTTCGCATCTAATAAGCATTCGTTCCAGATTAACTAGACATGATTTAAATGTATCACCGAAGACTGAAAAGTCATCCATGAATACTTCCATGCATTCTTCTATCATGTCGTGAAAAATCGCCATCATACACCTTTGAAAGGTTGCAGGGGCGTTGCAAAGTCCAAATGGCATGCGTTTGTAAGCAAAAGTACCATAAGGGCACGTGAATGTGGTTTTCTCTTGGTCCTCGGGTGCTATTGGAATTTGAAAATATCCGGAAAATCCATCTAGAAAACAATAGTAACTATTTCCGGCTAATCTTTCCAACATTTGATCTATGAAAGGTAAGGGAAAGTGATCTTTTCTGGTGGCGTCATTTAATTTTCTATAATCAATACACACACGCCATCCTGTTACGGTCCTAGTAGGAATAAGCTCATTTTTCTCATTTGTAATGACAGTCATGCCACCCTTCTTAGGTACGCATTGAACTGGGCTTACCCATGGACTATCAAAAATTAGATATATCAAACCTGCATCTAACAGTTTAATAATCTCTTTCTTAACTACATCTTGCATATTAGGATTTAGTCTTCGTTGGCGTTGCACATATGTTTTATGACCTTCTTCCATAAGGATTTTATGTGTGCAATACGAAGGACTTATTCCTTTAATATCATGGATCTTCCATGCAATGGCTGGTTTATGAGCTTTCAACACAGAAATGAGTTGTGATTTCTCATTTTCAGTAAGAGAAGACGATATTATTACAGGTAATTCAGATTCACCATGTAAATAAGGGTATTCCAAATGGTTTGGAAGTGGTTTTAACTCTAATTTCGGAGGTTCTTCTATCGATGATTTATATCGATATCTGTCTTCTTCTTTTAGCATTTGAATTTCTTCTGTTGTTGGTTCATATCCATTAGCTATAAGTGTAGCTAACATTTCAGCTTCATCAATTGGTTCATTACCTTCTCCTAAAGAACATTCTCCTGTTCCTTGTAATTCTGGAAATTCTTCTAATAATTCTGCATGTGCATCTATAGTTTGAATATAATAACATGTATCATCTGCAGATTGTGGTTGTTGCATTGCTCTATCAACTGAAAAGGTAACACTCTCATCCTCTATACTTAGGGTCAATTTCTTACCGAACACGTCTATCATTGCTTTAGCCGTGTTTAAGAATGGTCTTCCTAATATGAGAGAAACTTGAGAATCTTCTTCCATGTCCAGAACAACAAAATCTACTGGAAATACTAAAGTACCAACTTTAACTAGCATGTTCTCCATTATCCCTCTAGGATATTTTATTGATCTATCGGCTAGTTGTATGCTTATTCTGGTTGGTTTCAATTCTCCAAGGTCTAGTTTAGTGTATAGTGAATACGGTATTAGATTTATACTAGCACCTAAGTCTGCCAATGCTTCTATTGAACTAAGACTACCCAGAAAACATGGAATTGTGAAACTTCCAGGATCAGATAGTTTTTCTGGTATCTTATTCAACAGCACTGCTGAACAATTAGCATTCATAGTAACAGCCGAGAGTTCTTCCATTTTCTTTCTATTTGAGATTAGATCTTTCAAGAATTTAGCATATCTAGGCATTCCTGAAATCACATCAATGAAAGGAAGATTTACATTTATCTGTTTAAACATATCCAAGAATTTGGATTGCTCGGCTTCAAGTTTCTCTTTCTTCATTTTACTCGGATAAGGAAGTGGTGGTTGATATGGTTTAACATAAGGTTTATCCTTAACTGTGTTATCTTCATTAACCTTTTCAACTACCGGTTCTTTTTCCTTATCTTGATCAGGTTGTGGTTCTTGTGGAGTAGGAATAGTTTCATCAGAAGTTACAGGCATTTCTGGTGGTTTAAGTGTTGTACCACTTCTTGTGGTAATGGCTTTAGCTGTTTCATTCCGGGGGTTAGCATTTGTATCACTAGGTAGACTTCCCGGTTTTCTTTCACCTATTAACCTTGCTAGGTTACTCACTTCTTGTTCCAGATTTTGAATAGAAGCTTGTTGATTTCTAAATGCTTGAGCATTTTGTTCATTGGTTTGTTTTTGAGATGTGAAAAACTGCGTTTGAGTTTCAACTAGCTTCGTCATCATATCTTCTAAATTCGGCTTTTTATCATCGGTTTGTTGTGGTGGTTTGTTTTAAAAATTTGGTCTTTGCTGATTGTAAGTATTATTGGATACTTGTTGATTGCTAGGACCTTGTTGGTTGTTGTATGGAATATTTCGGTTATAATTTTGGTTTTGATTGTAAATCGGTCTTGGCGGTTGATAATTATTCTGATAATTATTTCCAGGCCTTTGGTTTATGTATGAAATATTCTCTCTTTGTTCCATTGTTAATTCAATACTGAGACAATCTTTTGTCAAATGTGGTCCTCCACACTGCTCACAACTAATTCGTATTGAGTGAATATCCTTAGTCATCTTTTCCATTCGTCTCTCCACAGCATCTATCTTTGCGGAAATGGAATCTAAGTCATGGCTAGAATCGGCTCTAGCTGCTTTAGATGATCTAATGATATCTTTTTCTTGGTGCCACTCATGTGAGTGGGAAGCAGTGTTATCAATAATTTTGTAAGCATCAGTTTCAGTTTTCTTCATAATAGAACCACCAGCTGCTATATCTATGTCTTTTCTTGTAGTGATGTCGCATCCTTGGTAGAATATTTGTACTATTTGACAGGTGTTTAAACCATGTTGCGGACATCCTCTTAACAACTTTCCATATCTTGTCCACGCCTCATATAGAGTTTCATTTGGTTTCTGTGTAAACGTAACAATTTCTGCTTGAAGTCTTACGGCTTTAGATGCAGGAAAGAATTGTTTAAGAAATTTGTCAACTAAAACATCCCATGTATCAATCGCCCCTTCAGGTAACGATTCCAACCAATCTTTGGCTTCTCCCTTTAAAGTCCATGGAAATAACATGATATATATCTGTTCATCCTCCACTTCTCGGATTTTAAATAGTGTGCAGATCCTATTAAAGGTACGTAGATGTTCATTTGGATCTTCCTTCGGCGCACCACTAAATTGGCATTGATTAGTCACCATGTGTAGAATTTGTCCTTTGATTTCATAATCTGGCGCATTAATATCTGGATGAGTAATTGCGTGACCTTGGCCAGTGCGTTTAGCTCTCATTCGGTCTTCCATACTTAAAGGTTCCAGATTCTCCATAATTGAATTTGTTGAATCGGAATCACTAGAAGATTCTGATTTAATAGTTCGTTCCTCAACAATCTCTGTTTGAATGATTGGTGGTTCCGGAGGAAAGTTTAATGGTTCAGGATCTACGAATCGTTCCTGAATATTCTTCGGATTCTCAATTGTGAGGTTGGGTTCAAAAAATGGATTATCGGAAATTTGAACTGAAGTACTTGGTCGACTGGATGACGATTCTAAAGAAAAATCAACGGCGATTATATTTGCTAAATGTCTTGATCTAGTTACAGGTGGTGAACGTACAAAAGGTGGTGAACGTCTTGCTCGGTGCATTCACTGAATATCCTATTAGTTTTTAAAAGGAAAGAAAAATTATAATAAGTTATCCAATCAATAGACTTTTCTGATTTTGCCCACGTTTCGAATAGCCAAAAGATGCAGCAGAGGGGCAGGATTCGTTTGGTCTCAATATAATTGAGGACTGTTTGGCTCCAATAACCCGGTCCACGTACAAATCCAACTATTACTACGAAACAGAAAATTTTGATGTCTATCAATTTAACCACTTAAAATAAATTTTCGTAATTTTAAGAAATTTAGATAAGAAGTAGAATAAAAATTTATGTCCTAAAACTAGAATAGCGAGAAATAAGAAAGAAAAAGAGTTCGTCGGAAAAAGGTTGAAAAAGAAAAATGGTTGAAAAATAAAAGGTGACGGAAAAATAAAAGAAACTTATAAAAACTTAAAAATGCTTGACTAACCTAACCTTATTACTACAACTAACTTAAAATTATAATCGCAAATTGAGATTACTAATTGAATGATAATTGATACATAGTAAAAGGTGTCTAAAAATATTAAAGCTTACATGAAAAATTAAATCCCAAATGAAAATAACTTAAAAAGGAACTAAAACTTAAAAAGGCGTCGCAAAATTCTAAAGCACCTAAATCTTAGTCTAAAGAAAAAGCACTTAAGGAATTCTACGGCAAAGCCTAAAAATCTAGAAGTAAAAATAACTATGGCAAAAACTAAGTTTAAAACTAAATATGAGCTAAAAATACAAATATTACGCTAAAACAATTAAAAAGAGACAAAATATAAAAATATACAAAAAGTTATAAAAAGTACAATTTTTATAAAAATATTATTTTTATATTATTTATTTAATAAAACTACTAATTTTACAATTTAATTAAACTAATTTAACTAAAATATAAATTAAATAAAACTTAAATTAAAACTAATTATAGTAATAATAATAATTAGGGTTAAATAATAATTATAATTAATAATAATCCGTAATAAATGTAGTTTAGGGTTTCTGTCGGTGTCAGAGAAACTCCGCGAGTCGCGGTTCTCAAAGCTGCAAACCCCGCGAGTCGCGGGGTTCAGAAATTCAACTCTGAAACAGTTTAAAATTTACGCGTTTTTTTATTTTTTTTATTTTCTGTTTTTAATTTTCTGTTTTAATAAAATTATTTATATAATAAAAACTTATATCTAAAAACTAAAATAGAAATATTTTATAATTTTATAAATAAAAATCTTAAAACTAGAATTATATATATATATATTTTTTCGGTTTTTGATTTTATGTTTTAAAAATACTTAAATAAAACTTATATTTTATAAAATAAAAATAAAGAAACTTTCTAAAACTTAAATATTTAACAAAATTTTAAAAATATATAAATTTTTCTTTTTATATTTTCAAATATTTAAAACGTATTTTTATAAAAACGAATTTTAATAAAAGTAAAAAAAAAAAATTTTTTTTTTAATATTAGCGTTGCGCTTCCGGCATTTAAGAAGATGTCCCCGGCAGCGGCGCCAAAAATACTTTGATGTTTCGCGAGGTGTATATAAAATAGTTATTAATTTTAGCAGAAAATACTATTAAATACGATACATTTTTACACAAGATATTTATTTATTTATAGAATGGATATACTTAAACCTTGCTACAACACTTATAGGCAGTGTACCTAATCGTACAGTAGTGTAGTTTTTAGTAAGTCCGGTTCGTTCCACAGGGAATCTTTTTTTAAACAAAGCTCAACGCTATATTAGTTTACTTTTATAAAAATACAAACATATATATAAGTAATATTATTATTATAAAGGGGTTTTTTTTTTACCGTTTAATGACCGGTTTGTCGATTTTAAAACTTTAGTCGCAGTTAAAACCAAATGTAAAATAATAAATAAATACAAGACTTAATTTTAAGCTTAAAGTAAATAACGATAATGAAATTGCAAATAATAAAAGTGCGATAAAATAAACTTGCGATAATTAAAAAGTACGATAATTAAAAGTGCAATTAAATACAATAATAATAAAAATGCGATAATTAGAAGTGCAATTAAATATAAAATAAAGGAAATTAAATATGAAATAAAAGAATTATGCTTATTTAAACTTCCGTAATCATGATGTTTGACGTGTTGATTTTAATTTTATGCCCATGGGTTAATTGTCCTTTGTCCTGAATTATTTAATATGTCCGTTTGGTTTTTTGTCCATAACAGTCCATCAGTCATAAATATAAAGTGCGAGTGTCCTCATCAAATTATTCTTATACCCGAAGTTAAATATTCCAACTAATTGGGGACTTAAACTGTAACAAGATTTTAATACTTTGTTTAATAATTACACCAGGATGTCGACTGAGTGTAACCCAAGATTTTAATATTTTGTTATCGATTATACCAAGTGTCCTTGTACATAATTTCACCCCTGTTTTAATTATTCTAGTGGCTATTAATCCATTCCCGTGTCCGGTTAAATGAACGATTATTCGTACATATAAATACCCCGCCCATCGTGTCCGATTGAGTGTATATGGTAATTTATAGGGACGCCCAATTGTAAATCTTTATATTAACATTAACAAACTATCATTTAGTTAAACAAATATAAAGCCCATTAATAGCCCATAGTCTAATTTCCACAAGTGTCGTTCTTTTGTCCAAACCCCAATTATGGTACAAAGCCCAATTACCCAATTTTAGTAATTAGCCCAACATCATGATTACTTCGTTTTAAATAACCATAATAATAACTTAGCTACGAGACATAAATATAAAAAGGTTGAACATAACTTACAATGATTAAAAATAGCGTAGTGTTACACGGACAGAATTTCGACTTACGCCCTTACAACATTCGCTAACATACCCTTATTATTAGAATTATAATTAAAATTAAAGTATAAATTATATATATATATATATATATATATTTTACGTATGAGGAGAAGAAGAAAAAAAATAATTAAAATGATCAGAATTCGGTTGGCTTTATAGGCAGAATTTCATTTTGGGGCTCCGCGACTCGCGGCATTTTTGCCTTCAAACTCCGCGAGTCGCGGAGATTGAAATTACAGCTCACAACTTTGGAGTCTTTCTCTGCCGACGGTTTTTATTTATAAATATAATATATATATAATTAATATAATTAATTATATATTATATTATATTTATATACATAGTTAACTTGTAATTTTTAGTCCGTTGCGTCGAGCGTTGAGAGTTGACTCTGGTCCCGGTTCCGGATTTTCGAACGTCCTTGCGTACAATTTTATATTTTGTACTTTGCGTTTTGAATCTTGTACTCTTGTAATTTCGAGACATTTCTTATCAATAATTGGAACCTCTTTGATTGTCTTTTGTACTTTTGAGCTTTTTGGTCGTTTGCGTCTTCAATTCGTCGAATCTGTCTTTTGTCTTCACCTTTTATTATTTAAACGAATATCACTTGTAAATAGAACAATTGCAACTAAAAGCTTGTCTTTCTTGAGGAATAATGCTATGAAATATATGTTCGTTTTTAGCATTATCAAAAATTCAATCTAGCTTTTACCCTAGATAAATTTTCCAGAATAACCCTTCACCGGTGTTTGCAAAATATTTTTGTGGGTTTTATGGGTTTCAGATTTAAAAATTTTAGCTCAAAACTTATGGTTTTGTATCACCCACTTGCTAACCTTGTATTGGGAAAGCAACACGTCCAGTATACTTGCTCCGTATATTACCTTTCGATAAACTACCGTCCGGTTGTAAAGGAAAGCGTTGAACAAGCAACTGTTAAGGCAATGTCCCCTGACATGCTTTTAATTATGGTCTATAAGGTGTCGGACGCAATTACTATCCTCTGTAGGAGCAATAGTAAAGTTCACCCTTATAATTTTTCGGTCTGGCACAAGGTCCTGTCTTTGACCATGCTATGCAACCACCGTTCTTACGGTTGACACCCGATTTGGTTCAGGTGACCTAATGAATTCCAGGTGAATTTCTAGGATTTTACGTTCAATGGTAATGAACGCATTGAAAATGGGTTTTTAGAAAACAAATTGGTTTATAATTTTGATCAAAATATTTTCTCGTTCAAGCTCGAGTTTAGATATCATTGAATTTCATGAGTTTGAATTCTCAATCTTTAAGGTCAATCTCAAGAATTGAGTAATATCAGGCGTAAAAGCTGATTTTTGATCTTTTAAGGAGATTATCCTTTCTGGGGATCTGATTCATTAGTCTTATCAAGCTAATTTGCACAGCACCCTCCCCATTTTACGAGACAGATCCTCTCATGGTTAGGATAAGTCTGACCACATGGCGACCCTGTTTGATGCTGAGGTCCGTGGATTTCCTGCTGATTTTAGTGATGACTTTTCTAGATTTTTCGTCAACCTACAGCTGGTCTGGACGACAACTTCTTGACCTAAATCAAGAAGCGCGTGTCTTTTTCGGAAGACTTTACTTCCTTTTAATGATGGAATTGATTCATCGTGTAGATCCATCTTTTCTTTTCTTTCATCGGGTAAAATAGTTAATTTAGTCCAAAACAAAAGCACCTGCAATAACTTTACGGAAACATGTGCTAGATAGTTTTTAATAACTAGGTACATTCTCCCCACACTTAGTTTCTTTCTTTGCCTTTTTATTCTCCTTTATTCCATTTTAAATGAATTCAAGCGTTTTAGGGCGTTTCTCCATTTATGTCCTTTCCGAGGTAACGATAATTTCGGTATTAACACCTAATTTTCATCGTTCATAAATATGTATAAACATGATTTTGAATTCATTTAGTTGAAATTTTTTCAAATTTTCATAAAATTTGGCAAATAAACCAAGTATAAACCCGAGAGAATTTATAACCCTTCCCCACACTTGAGATCATGCAATGCCCTCATTTGCATGAAATCAGACTCTAATTATAAATTCATGAGGGTGATTAGTGTAAAAAAATGATTGAAAATACCCAGTTTGTAATTACAAAGCTCGTCAAATGATAGATGGCGCGCTTCATCGTTCATTCCTTCTTGTTTTATCACACATGTTTTTTTTTTCAAAAACGGCTGCTTTTCTGAACTGTTTACTAATATTTGAAAAAGCGTCTTTTACCCTAATCATGCATTTTTATTAACGAGTTATGCACTAACCCGAACCCCTAATTTAACTTTAAGTGGGGTTAGACTTCCCCACACTTAGCTGACGACATGTGAAGTCGGTAGAATGAGTTCCACGAATTAGAGTAGTGAGCCAGTTATTTACATCTCGGGTGGTGTATAATATATCAATGGGTTTAAAGTTTAGACTCACCCGATTGTCACTACTTAATTCTTTTTTAAGTGTAGCTTTTAGTAAATGGATATGTCTCTTTTCTGGTTTTTGGTCAAATGGATCGATATACACCGACATACTTATTTCTATAGGGTGGACAATTCCTAATATTTCCTTCCTTTTATTCTCAGGATCAAAGTTTTCACCTCTATTACCTAATTGGGTGAAATTCGAGGTGTCATTATCTATTACAGCTCGTAGTTCATTTCCGGTGGATGACTCATCTATTGAGAATATTGGGTTGGAAGGTTGTGGAATGGTGAAGTTCGGTTTGGCCTCGGGGGTAAAATTTTCAACGTTATCGTATTCCCAAGAGTACCAATTTGTCTTCCTTACTTCTTCTTCATCCATAGATGGATCGATGATTTCGTCGGTAGAGGCTAATGTGTCGATATGTTGTGAAATTGGTAAAGCTGAATAGTTGGTGATTTCGGAGCTCTCGAATTCATTAAAATTCGATGATATGAGATTTTCTTGCACAATACTCCTCAGATCAACAGGTGTGTAGTCTGATAGAGTTTCAGCTTGCCGATTTACAAACTCTCTTATTTGTTCATTTTGAGCATTGAGTTCTTCGAGTTTGATTTTCATATTGTCTAATAAATTTTCAGACACGTAATTTTCCTCGTCTACTGGTTGTTGAGTTTGGAAATATTCTTGGGAATAATCCCAATTTGAATTGTATTCTTCATAATCGTTCCATTCAGGTTCCGTGGGTGCGTAATTTTCCATAGGAATGTAATAGTAACATTCCCATGTTGAGTGATAATCTCCACAGATTTCACAACCAGTTATTGTTTCGTCATTCATGATCCAAGATTGACCGAACGAATTGTCATCAACACCCGTTTGAGAGTATTGATTTAATTGATTTTGGATATCAAAAAGAGTTTCCATAGCCTTGTTTTCAAAATTTTCCATTTTATTGCGATGGCCAAATTTTAGCTACAATGTGGTGCATTTACTAATTATCCTATTAGTTATAAAAATAGAAAAACTTATATAAGTTGTCCCATTAATAGACTTTTCTGCTTTTGCCCACGTTTCAAATAGCCAAAAGATGCAGCAGGGAGCCAGAACCCTTTAAATCGGAAGCTCACAACTCAGCCACTAACAAATCCAACTATTACTACGAAGCAGAAAATTGTCAACGTCCATTAATTTAACCACTTAAATAATTTTTCTTTCCGTTTGAGATATTAGATAAGAAATAGAGAAAATTTCTAAGTCCTAAAAACTAAAGCGTCGAGAAATAAGAAAGAAAAAGAATGCGCGTCGAAAAACGTCGAAAAATAAAAATAAGAAAATAGCGCGTCGTAACTTAAAAGTCTAAAAATTATATCTAAAAAGTTGCGCCTAAAGGTCTAAAGGTAAATGCAATTTTATTCAGAAAACGGCAATTATTTAAAGGCACTAAAATCTATTTAAAACTAAAGCGAAAAACGGCGTCGCAAAATTCTAAAGCGCCTAAATCTTAATCTAAAGAAAAAGCACTTAAGGGATTTTACGGCAAAGCCTAAAAATCTAGAAATAAAAATAAGCTACGGCAAAATACTAAATTTAAAACTAGCTACGAACAATAAAAATACAAATATTATGCTAAAAATAAATAAAAATAAACAAAAATAATAAAAATAAACTTAAAGTTGTAAAAAGTACAATTTTTATAAAAATATTATTTTTATCTTTATTATTTTATAAAAGTATTAATTTTTATATATAATAAAACTAATTATAATACAAAATACAAATTAATTTAAAAACTAAAACTAAATATTAATAATAATAAATTAAATAGGGTTTATAAATAATAATAATTAATAATATTCTGTAATTAATGCGAAATAGGGTTTCTGGTCTGGCTGGTCAGGGCGGCTCCCGAGTCGTGGAGTTTTAAGCCTGCAAACTCCGCGAGTCGTGGAGTTTGAAAAAAAAACGTTTTTTTTTTAAAGTTTATATTGTTTTTCTAAAATGATATATAAATATATTTATACAAAAATAAATTAAAAATATACCGTTTCGTTGAGTCCCCGGCAGCGGCGCCAAAAACTTGGTGTCGTAGCGTGGGGGTACCAAATAGTTTATATTTTTACTAGGAAAAACTATTAAATATGCTACAATTTTACACAAGTTTTAATTATTTATTTACAAATGGGATATACCTAAACCTTGCTACAACACTATAGGCAGTGCACCTAATCGTAGAGTAGTGTAGTTTTTAGTAAGTCCGGTTCGTTCCACAGGGAGCTGACTTATTTCACACTATATTTTAAACAATTATATTCGTACAAAATATATTATATTAATAATATATAAAAGGGGGTTTTACCGTTTAATGACCGGTTTGTTGATTTTATATTTTAAGCGAAGCGTAAAGTAAATGACGATATTTAACTAACAATATAAAATAAATAACAATAATTAAAATGACAATAAATAAAAGTACGAGGAAATATGAAATAAAATATATTATGCTTATTTAAACTTCCTTAATCATGATGTTTGACGTGTTGATTTTTAGTTTATTCCCATGGGTTAATTGTCCTTTGTCCTGGATTATTTAATATTTCTGTCTGGTTTTTGTCCATAACAGTCCATCGGTCATAAATTTAAAGTGCGAGTGTCCTCGTCAAATTATTCTTATACCCGAAGTCAAATATTCCAACTAATTGGGGACTTAAACTGTAACAAGGTTTTAATACTTTGTTTAATAATTACACCAGGATATCGACTGCGTGTAACCCAAGGTTTTAATACTTTGTTATCAATTATTCCAAGTGTCCTTGTACATAATTTCACCCCTGTTTTAATAATTCCATAGACTATTAATCCATTCCCGTGTCGGGTTAAATGAACGATTATTCGTACATATAAATACCCCGCCCATCGTGTCCGATCGAGTGTATATAGTTATTTATAGGTACATTCAATTGTAAATCTTTATATTAAAATTAACAAACTATCATTTAGTTAAACAAATATAAAGCCCATTAATAGCCCATAGTCTAATTTCCACAAGTGTCGTTCTTTTGTCCAAACCCCAATTATGGTACAAAGCCCAATTACCCAATTTTAATATTTTTAGCCCAACATCATGATTACTTCGTCTTAAATAAACATAATAATAACTTAAGCACGAGACATTAATTTAAAAAGAAGAACATAGCTTACATTGATTATTTATCGCGTAGTGTTACACGGACAGAGCTCCGACTTTAAAACCCGTAAAAATAACTTTTACATAACCCAAACTAATCTAATATAACACTAATCTATATATTATATATATATATATATATATATATATATATATATATATATATATATATATATATATATATATATATATATATATATATATATATATATATATATATCTTATACTACGGAGTATTATTATTATTATGTTATTTAAACTCGCAGAATTTGTGGTCTTTTATAGGAATTTTGATTTCTGACAGCTCCGCGAGTCATGGAGTTTTAAGCCTTCGAACTCCGCGAGTCGTGGAGTTTGAAAATACAGCTCACAAACTTTTGGCTCCTAGCTTGTCGACATAATAAATATATAAATATAAAATATAAATAATTAATATAATTATTTATATATTATATTATATTCTTGTGCATAGTAGACTTGTAATTTTTGGTCCATTGCGTCGGGCGTTGATAGTTGGCTCGTGTACCGGTTCCGAATTTTCGAACGTCCTTTCGTATAATTTAATATCTTGTACTTTGCGTTTTGTAACTTGTACTCTTGTCATTTTTAGACGTTTTTCATCAATAAATTGAACCTTTTGAATTGTATCTTGTACATTTGAGCTTTTTGGACGTTTTTGTCTTCAAATCTTCGTTTTCGCCTTTTGTCTTCGCTCTTATTTATTTAAACAATTACAATAAAAATATAATACAATTACATATGAAAACCTATTATTTATGAGGGATATTGCTATGAAATATATGTTCCTTTTTAGCCTTATCAGTTCTACACTTGAAATATTATAAAGATCTAAAGTTCATAAGCTTTAAGATCTTACTTGTGTTCATGTTTTGTAAGCTTAAGGTTTATTTTCTTAAGATCCAAGCTTTGGCTTGAATCTTCTTAAGTATGAAACAAACATGAACTTGTAACTTGTAACTTGTAACTTTAGTTTATTTCTTTATTTTGTTTTAAATTCGTGATTGTATAATATTGGTCAAGTATTACTAGTTAAACTTGATCTCATTCTTCTTGAAACTAAAGTTTAACTTTGTAAGTTCAAGAACTTGGAAGTTAAATTTTCTAGTTATAACTTCATACACTTATGTTAGATCTAAGTTTATATAGCTTATGGTCTTCCAATTTTGTCTAAAACAAAAGCTTATAAGCTTATATATACATTCTACAAGATAAAAATCTAAGCTTCATAACTTATGGTTTTATTAAAGTAAAGATCCAAGTTCCATAACTTAGGGTTTAACTTAAGAACACTAGATCTAGACTTTTTAGTCTAGGATCTTCAAGATCTAACTAAGATCTAAGTTCTACAACTTAAGATCTTGTTTATTTAGTTTACATTCAAGTTTATAGCTTAATATTACTATTAGAACTCATGTATGTGTCGGATCTAAGATCTTGATGTAACTTTGGTTCATCAACCTTCTTACAACCCTTAAATGAGTTATGCTAATTATCTTAGACATACACTAGTGTTATGATGGTCAAAACTTGGTTAAGGTGATGCAAACACATCAACGAGTTGTACACTTGAAGCTACAAGCATCAAGGATGAGAACCGTGATGAACATCAAGCACCAAGAACCCACCGGAGCACTTTTCTTACTGTTTTTGAGGTCTGATCAGTCACCTGGGCTACTGGAAAAGTTGATTTCTAGATTTTTTGGTTCGAGTAGATGACTTTTTGTTTAGGACTCGTCTTAATCCGATTTACGGTTTAGAATTTATAGCCTTCCGAAAGTCACTACACCTTTGTAACGTTGTGCTGAAATTTCTAACCTACTCGCATTTAAACCGTCGCCACGGTCAAACGAAGATGAGTTTGGTACTGAAAATTGTTCAGTGGTTGGAGGGCTCATATACGGAGCCATAACCACTGACTACGCATCTTTTCGATTTGTATAGAGGTCGTAGCAGCTAAACGAAGTCAGCCTTTGTTTCGATCTCTATTCTTGATTGAAACTTACTTCACCCTTTTTGATTGATGATGAATGATGATGATACTTAAGACCTAATTTACATACTTTCAAATCTTTGGGAATGATTTACTGACTTAGTACCTTTTGAATTAGGTTAAGGACCTTTCGGACCAACTACTTGCTTACTTATCTCGTATCAACTTAACTACTTTTCACTGTGAGTTATAGCATCCCTTTTTACTTTAACTATTTTGGAAACTGAGAATACATGCGCTTTTTACGTTTTACATACTAGGCACGAGTACTTAAACTTTATATATGTGTGGGTTATACAACGACATAAACTTTCCCCTTAGCTCGGTAACGTTTAGTCATTGGTTTTTGAACCGGTGGATGCGAATCTTAGATATGGATCCATAGGGTTTGACATCCCCACTCGGGCTAGTAGCGCTAGCATTTAACGGGTGTTTAATACTTCGTAAACTTACGCACTCGCCAAGTGTACTTTTAGGGGGTGTTATTTATGTTAAGTTAGTTACCAAGTGCCCACAGTTAAACATATACGTTTCATACTGTTTTGAAATACGAAATCTCGTGGCCTACCTTACATTGCTGTTACATTTAAACTATAGCTCACCAACATTCGTGTTGACATTTGTAAGCATGTTTTCTCAGGTGCTTAGAGGTTTGATGCTTCCGCTGTAGTAGTCTTGCTGTGTAGACTCCCACTGCTTTTGTTAGAGGTGTCTCTGCATGAAATGTTTACCTTGCATTCACAACTATGTTACTTTTGAAACAATGAATTTGTAATGACCATTGGGTCTCGTACTTATGTTAATTGCTTCTATTCGTAGAAGCCTACTATCGTTTGTAAAACTTTTGATGTTGGTTATGACGTCACTCTTTCTTATGAATGCAAACTTATTTTAAAACAGCATATAATGTTTGACCTTGTAATGATCCTGTTGTTGATGATCCGTACACGTTAATTTTGTACGGGGCGTCACATAACTTATCAGACATTTAATCAGTTTTAATTGAAAGAACGATCCACGTTATTAGTGAATCATCTGAGTGAACACTGCTTCGTCCTTCTGGTTATTTGTTTTATTTATTTTTGCATTATTAGTTTAATCAAACCCTCGTTTTACAACATAAATCTTCAGAATAATTATCAGTCTTAAAATCTTAAACGCTGCTTTTCTCAGCTTGTTGGTTATGTTCCCAACTTCCATGTTCTCCCTAAAAACTCCATTTGGTATCATATCTATCATGGTCTTACCACACGTCCACCTAAGCATCCTCATTTCTGCCACCTCCATCCTCTTCTCTTGGGCTTTCGTCATTGGCCAACACTCCGATCCGTACAACATGGCTTGTCTGATTGCCACCTTGAAGAATTTCCCTTTCAACTTAAGGGGTACCTTCTTGTCACACAACACCCCTTTCGCTGCCCTCCACTTCAACCATCCTACTCGTATACGGTGCGTCACGCCCTCATCTATCCTTCCTGATTTGTGGAGCATCGAGCCTAAATATCTAAAGGACTCGTGTGGAGGTAAAATTTGATCCCCAATTCGGACATCCACTATATCCTCTTGTTCCTCTTCGCTCGTCTTGAAATCACATCTAAGATACTCCGATTTAAGTCTGCTAATCCGTAGGCCATTTGATTCTAGGGCGATCCTCCATTGCTCTAGCATTCTGTTAAGCTCATCCTGGGAATCCGTAACTAATACAATATCGTCGGCGAATATTAGGCACCATGGGATGTTATCTTGTATCCTTTGAGTCAGTTCGTCTAGGATCAAAGCGAAAAGATATGGGCTAAGGGCCGATCCCTGATGTAAACTTACCTCTAGAGGAAAAACTCAGTGTTTCCTACAGTCGTACGTACACGAGTCTTCGTCCCCTCGTACATATCTCTAATAATTCTTTTATATCTACTTGACCATTGAAAAACAATATGGGGCAAACTGTAAAATTGGCGAGAACTAAAGTTGAGAAAAAAAGTAAGGAAGGAAGAATCTTGAAAATTTTAGGATTTAAAAAAATATAAAGTAGGTGGTATGAAAATGAATAGTAACTTCGTAGCTAACTAACTAATCCAAGTGTTCGAGAGTGGCTCTGAACTTTTAATTGTTAACGTTGCTAATGGATTATATAGATAATTTGGATCTTTTAACTCCCTCAATGCAAGTTACTAACATAACTTATAACGAAATTTGTTAACATGACTTGAAAATTTTAGGGAACCTAATATTTGTAAACGAGAATCACAAAAAAGGCGAGAACTACTAGAACTTTTAAATTACAAAAATTTTTACATACGGGTGATTTGAATCATCCATAAATGTTTATGGGAGAGTAAAATAAACATAAAATAGTTTGAAAAAAAAAACTTATATTTTACCTATATAATCAAATATATAGTTTCTCGTTCACATGTGCATATTTATTTGTGAACATATGAACAAATTCATATAATTAACAATTTAACATTTAATTTGTGATAATAAACATATATTTGTTAATGATATGAACATTAATTAACATTTGCATGTAATTTGTTGCATTTAAATGTATAAAAACTATAAAATTAAGAAGTTCTCGCAGTTCTCGTCTTTTTGTGATTCTCGTTTGAACCTGCCCCTCAAATAGTGTAAAATAATTTTACTTCTGAAAATTATACTATTACACTTGAAATTTTTTCGTAGATGATGGGAGTATCCCTTTCCGTTACAGTAAGTATAGATAGATACTTGATGCTTAATGTTTATACCTATTTGGATTGTGTCATTTACTTAAGCTTGTGCTAACTCTCTCGATCTGTTAATGCACAGTTATAATGGATGAAATAAAATCATACTGGATATATCACCCATAGATAAAATTGTTCTCTTACATTGACTAATTATTACTTTTTCCAAACTACCTATCTTTTAGTTTTAACTTTTTCTTAAAATAAAGATAGATAAAATGGTAAGTTTTTACCTGATGTGATCTGTCATGAAAATCTTTGTTTCATATCTATTGTACTTATGTGTAAATTACAGTGTGAGAGTACACAAAGTTGTTGAAGTCGACTAAATATAAGCACGTCCTCGGTCTCAATTCTCTTTTTTACTCATTTTTTTTTATGTTCCAAATTAATTATACACTTATACAAATAGATAAGAATAATGCGATAAAATTCATTTGTGCACTTAGTTTATATATGTAAGATAAAAAATAAAGAGTAAAACTAAAAAATAAACAACATGTGACCATCATTTTTTCTTAAATTGTGTGTTTTGTCTGAACATAATAGATTTTGAACGGAGAGGGTAGTTTGTTTCCACTATAGTACTTCCTCCATTCTAATCCTATTGTCCTTTATTCATTTTTAGAATATTTCAAATTAATTGTTTACTTTCATAAATAGATAAAGAATAATGTAATAACGTTCTTTTTTGCCCTTACTTTATACATATAAGACAAAAAATTGGTAAAACATAAAGAGTAAAACTATATAAATCACATGTGACAATCATTTTTTCTTAAATTGAATAGATTTGGGACGGAATGAATATATATTTTTGAGAAAAAACACTAATTAAATGTAAAAAGATTAAATGATCTTGTTGAGTTATACATTGTAATAGGCCATACACATATCGATCTAACTGAAATTATATATTGATTATGTACCTAAATAACATTGTTCAAGCTCCAAACTTACTCATACATACAATTGACAATGACAGATAAGGCAAAGAAATTAACTTGTATCTATCCAACAAAGAGTGATTGCCGAGTTACTTCACTTTTGATGAAGATAATCCGTATTATAATAGTGATTGTTATTTTCATGGAAAAAAAGTCTGTAATTTAATTTGAAATTTCATTTCATGGGACAATTTCTTTTGAAATTTAATTTGGAAAAATGTAGTATCATCTGAATATTCGGGTCAAAACGTGTAAGTTGGCAGGGACACGCTAACCCTGTGTGCCGTAGCACCCACCAATCCCACCCCGAAAGAGACCTGTGCCGGCAAAGTACCTCCTCCCAGGTACCACAGTGACGGCAAGGCTATTTTTACCCCAGCTAGCTAGACCACCGAAACACTTCACAAATTTCTCCCCGGAGGGAGAAATAATTCCATGCGGGGCGCCCAGACTGAGAATCGAACTTGCGCCTTTCTTCGGGTCAAAGCTTCCCCCACTGTGGACCCAGGGATCAAAGGCATCGGGTACCACTGAGCTATAAGCTCGTTGGTGTATCATCTGAATATTGACATGGACACTAAGGGAAAAGGATTTGTCCTCCCAGTTACTGTTTGTATTTATCATATACTCCTAAATATATGTCCTTTACTGAACCCACTCCTTCACTCATGTCACATGTCACATGTCACATGTCACATGTCACAACTCATTGATTCCAACTTCACCTCACTTCTTTCAGTTTCACTTTACTACCTTCAATACTTTGACCTAAATAGTTTAGTCTCTTAGGCCACTCGTTAGCGTATGTGAAAGGAACCGCCATCCACCACCACCCAGTGCCACCCACTCACGACCATAGGTAGCAGCTCGCCAGAAAGGTCGCCAGTTCGGCCTACAACGGAAGTCTCACGAGCATAAGTGGGTACCGCATGTTTGAATATTTTATTTTTTATTCAAACGGATATAATTTTTACCGTTTGATTTTAACTTATTTTATTATTATTTTAAAATACAATATATAATTTACTAATATAAATATAACCCAACACTGTCATTTACATACGATCAATTTCAATTTTTACGTACATTCACTCTCATATTTCACTTTCAATTTTTATACAATTACACTTCTACACCATGATTTTTACTAATATTGTTACTTTTGACACATGTCGTGTTGTTGACTAAGGATATTGGGACAATATTTTTCACCGGTCTGATCGTAGTGAAGATAGATATTATACTGATTGAGTGGTATTATATCATTAATTGTATTTTAAATTTTATGTAATCGTAGTTTAATTTATATAATCGTAGTTTAAATTTATGTAATCGTAGTTGAAATTTATGTAATCGTTTTTTGATTATGTAATGTTTATTTTTAATTATTAATTTACTAATGTTATTTATATTTATATTTTGTATTTAAATAATAATTAAAATGGTAAAGTTGGATAATGAAGTTTATGATAGAGAAAGATTAGTGAAAGACTGAAAGGAATGTTTAAGATGTTTGTGCTCATGTAACGCTGATGTGAAAAAAATAAGTTCTGTGAAAGAGGTGAACGATAGAGAGTGGTCTTAACTAGTTTCAATGACATTTCCATGTTTATGCATGGTACACTTCCTCCGTCCAAAATTAATAGTCCATCTTTCTTTTTTGATTCGTTTTAAATTAATTGTTCACTTTCATAAATAGATAAAAATAATTGGTAAGAGTACATTTATACCTTTACTTTATTTAACTAAGACAAATATGTAGATAAAAAATACTGAAAAGTAGGAAAAAAGTACATGTGATAGTAATTTATTCTTAAACTACGTGTTTTTTTTATCTGAGGATTATTAAATTGTAACGAATGAAGTACATTCTACAAGAATCTGGTGTATAAAAGACGTTAATGTGAAAAGATGCGTCATACCACTCGATAGTAGTTTACTTTAATGGAAAGTCAAATTGTAAAAGAAACGGTTTCACAAAGTTCGGTATAAACACACAAGCTGATTTTGAGAAAAAAATTAAAAAACTTGTTACACACTCCTTCAAAATTTGCTTCATTTCAATTCCTTAAAAAATGGAGAATTGTATTGTCTCTTCAAGAGAAGAATTGTTTTAAGGGTAAGCATTTAAATTTAATAGACTTCTTTATGATATAAGCACATGATATAAAGTAATTGTCAATAAAAAGTAATCCATAATTGGTATGTTTGAATATCTCCCTCTTTCTCTTTCTATTGTGTCCGATTTCTTGTAATAATGAACATCAAATATTAATCAAGTATCGGCAATTCTTGTTTTACTAAAGAAATGTTGAAGGTGTGAAGAATTTGATCAAAGGAACAAGTCGAAGAGAGCTTGACTTGGTGAACAAGTCGTAGAGATATTGTTGCCTTAATTAATCTTCTAGTAGGAATAGAGTATGGAGCAAGTAATAGATATTTATGGAATGTCTTTTGCTTGAAGAACAAGTGTAACTTGGTGGACAAGTTTAAATCTTCTATAAATTGTAACCCCTAGCCTCATTGTAATGTATGCACAAAAATATAGTGAAAAATCTCTGGTTTGCGCCCGTGGAGTAAACCCTTCTCCGCGTTTTGGAATTGGGATATAACCACATTAAATACCCGTGTCGCTTGTACTTTATTTATCGTTTTAATTCGTTTTCCGTTCATGGTTAGTGATTGAGATCAATCGCTTGTCTTGTTAGGGCCTACCGAATTCCTAACAAGTGGTATCTAGAGCTCAAGGTTCGAGTATGAGCACGATGGCGAATTGAAAGTATGGTGAACGAACAACGGGTATATGATGTGATGCAACATGTATCATGATCATGGGATCAGTCAACGGGGTCGATGATCGGATCGATGATCGGATCGATGCGTCTTGTTGCTAAGAGATTTTTGGGATTGCGGTCCCGTTCGAGGGAATGATGAACTTTCAAAATTCGGATTCTACTGCGCAGATGGAGGAGAAAAATCATAGCAGGTTCGTTAACCGTTGGATTAGTTTGAAATTTTTAACAACGATTCTACATACATAGGTCTAGTGGCCGTAAAAATTTGAGGAAGATCGAACCGTTAGATCTCGAGATATAGTTTTTCGAAGCTGCTGCCATTCAGGTTTAAACTGTTAAGATTCGAAGCTGTTAAAAAAGAAAAATCATTACGGGTTCGTTAACTGCCGGATCTCCTTAAACATTTTACTGTATGTAAAAGATGTATAGAGCTAGTCGTGGTTAAAATTTGACAGTGATCAGACAGTTAGATCTGGAGTTATGGTTTTTCGAAGTTGCAGTTGTTCGGGTTTGGAGCTGCAGTGAGAGAAAAAACATAGAGGGTTCGTCTACCATTGGATCTACGTGTCATAACCCGTCCTTAACCATAAAAACGAGTTAGATAACGTATGATTTTATTGCGAGGTATTGACCTCTATATGCGACATTTTTAAAAGAACAACTGCATTTATTTTACATTACAAACCATAACTCTTATTTTAATACAAGCTTTAGACAATAAAAAGATGATTATCGTTTAGCGATAATCTTAGACTTACAAACTTTACATGTGATGATAACAATACGATTTCTAGCATATTTTACATTACAATTCCTCGGATATGCAGTTTTATTTTTGACACAAATATGCATACTCAAGATCTTGCTTAAATTCAACATGTTGCAGCGGAAGCTTTTAGTTATCACCTGAGAATAAACATGCTTAAAACGTCAACATAAAGTTGGTGAGATATAGGTTTAATGCCGGCAGCGGTATAAATATAGACCACAAGATTTCATATGTAAACATTTTAATAAAAATATTCTAAGTGGTTGAGCACTTGGTAACCATACTTAACATTTAATCACGTCGCATATTCCCTTTATTATGAAATCTTACTACACCGTACCAAGTGTAGTCACGAAACGAAGTACTGTGCAACCGTTGAATACTGGTCGTCCAGTCCGGTTGGGGTTGTCAGGCCCGATAGATCTATCAACAGGATTCGCGTTTACAATACCGCTGTAAATAGTAGTTACCAAGCTACAGGGAAGTATGCCAGTGGTACAACTCAACGTAGAATATATTTTTCAGTTACTTGTGTCCATATCGTAAAACATAAAATACATGTATTCTCATCCCGAAATATTTAGAGTTTAAAAGTGGGACTATATACTCACTTTTGCCTTGAAGATATATATATTTTGACTTGGTCTCCGGTTGATATCACGAACCTATCCATATATAATATATCAATATATTTTCATTTTAAACAATCGTCACGTATATATACTTATAATACTTTTAATGTCTTCTTAGTCCGTAGTTAGCAATTCAATTTTAATGGTTCATATTTAGGTGTTTAATAAATAAATAAAACCCCCATCGAAATCGTATTGGTCGGGATTAATCTTGACCCACGGTACCGTGTTGTCAAATGACGTGTTGCGTACATAAAGTACCGGTGTTGTCAAATGACGTGTTGCGTACGTATATGAGGTCTTATGATTAATCTTCTCGTGTTGTTTACGGGTGATCCTGAAATATATAAAATTAAATTATGAGTACATATATATAAAATATCATGTTATTTTAGAAAGATATGATTTATTTAATTTTTCTCCAATTATTTTCGTGGCTAAACTAGTTTTGGATATCCGATCTTGTTTTGGTCATAGTTTCTTCGTTACAACTCCGTTTTCGTTGGTTCAACTTGCCACTTCCTTGGATCGAGTCCTTATTTAAGAATATGAACTGTAAATACCTTAGTTTGTATTCGAAATCACAGGTCATAGGTCAAATTTTGGTGAAACTTATGAAGTTGATCATTTTCCGTCATGTAAACAACCTTAAATGATTATTTTTCTAAAAATACCTATACTTTGAGTTAAATCATGAAATTTTTATGTGTTATCATATTCATAGTAAATATCAATTTTCCAGAGAATAAACCTCCAATTCAAAGTTCAAGATGGTTTTTAATTATCCAACCCAAAACTGCCCCCGGTTGCACTCCGACGTCGTAAATTCAGTTTTTAAGGTGTTCTTTGAAAAACCAAGTTATACCTTGTTAAATTAGCATATATTTTGATATATTACAGGTCTTGAAGTATTTTAAAAGTTAAGTTAGAAGGATCTATTTAATTTGCAAACAAGTTTGAAATCATTCAAACTATGTTCTTGTTGTTAAAATTGTATACCATAAAATAAGATAGCTATATATATATATATGAATCGAATAAGGTTATGAACAAAGTTACTACCTCAAGTTACTTGGACAAGGTTGCTATAAAAGAGGAGTAAAAACCTAGAACCAAAAGAGTGGTGGAGTTGGATGAAAGATTGGAAGTAAACTTGTGTTCTTGGAAGGATTCTTGAAGTGTTTTTGTAAGGGTTTTCTTATGGTGATTAAGTGATGTTTTTGAAGCTAGATCTTCATGGTTGTGATCTGATATGGTTAAGGTGTTTAAGGCTCATAAGTGTGTGTGTATTTAGCTAGAAAATTGAAGTAAAAATGAATCAAAATGATGATCCCCCCATGGTCCTTAAAAACGTGAATCAAAGGGAAACAAGGACAAGATTTTAGGTTGTTCTTTTGTGCAATTTGTCATACTTGCTTCCAAATTCAATTACCTTATACCTAGGGCATGAACAAGGGCTGGTTGGTGGTGATTTGATGTGTATATACCAATAGTAAATACGTATAGAAGCTAGGTATGATACGGGTACATGTACTCTAGATATACGTATAGAAATCTTGTGAAAACGGAACGAGAATTCAAATATAGCTATCTTTTGTGAATACACTTATATTGTTTTATGTATTTAAGTCCTTAAAAAGTGATTAAATACATTACATATACTATATATGTATAAACATTATAGGTCATAAGTATTTATGTCAAATAACGTTACGTATGGTTATCGTTTTGAAAACTTAAGTTAGTAGTTTCAAAATATACTTATAACTTATTGTTATTAATACAAAATGAGATATTACAACATTCTTAGATCATGTTAAATATGTATATATACATATATATACACAAACGTATAATTATCATATGTTATATAGTTCGTGATATCATCGGTCAACTAGACGGTCAAACGTTGTGTAAAACTCTTTTCAAAACATAATTCTCAACAATTTGGATTGCTTATCATGTTGGTAAGTTTAATTTATGTAAATATTAATCTTATAAGTATAGAATGATCGGAAAAATGCGGGTCATTACAGTACCTACCCGTTAAATAAATTTCGTCTCGAAATTTTAAAATTGTACCTATTTTGCGTCATCGGGAAACAAATGTGGATATTTTTGTTTCATCTGATCCTCCTGTTCCCATGTAAACTCGGGACCCCTTCGAGCATTCCAACGAACCTTAACAATCGGTATATTGCTCTGCTTGAGCCGTTTAATTTCACGATCCATGATTTCGATTGGTTCTTCGATGAATTGTAGTTTCTCGTCGACATGGATTTCTTCAAGAGGAATGGTGAGGTCTTCCTTTGCAAGACACTTTTTAAGGTTTGAGACATGAAAGGTATTATGTACTCCGGCGAGTTGTTGCGGTAACTCGAGTCGATAAGCTATCGGTCCAATGCGTTCGATGATCTTGAACGGGCCTACATATCTTGGGTTCAGTTTACCCCTTTTTCCGAAGTGTATTACACCTTTCCACGGTGACACCTTTAACATAACCATGTCCCCGATCTGAAACTCTAATGGTTTCCTTCAGACATCGGCGTAGCTCTTTTGGCGACTACGGGCTGTTTTCAATCTCTCCTTGATTTGTACTATCTTCTCAGTCGTTTCGTGTATGATCTCGGGACCAGTTAATTGTCGATCTCCTACTTCATTCCAACAAATAGGAGATCTACACTTCCTTCCGTACAATGCTTCGAATGGCGCAGCTTTAATGCTCGCATGATAACTATTATTATACGAGAATTCTGCTAATGGTAGATATTTATCCCATCCGTTTCCAAAATCGATCACACATGCCCTGAGCATGTCTTCAAGAGTCTGAATTGTTCTTTCACTCTGCCCGTCGGTTTGCGGATGATATGCGGTACTCATATCCAAACGAGTTCCTAGTGCCTCCTGTAGTGATTGCCAGAACTTTGAGGTAAATCTACTATCACGATCAGATATAATGGAAATAGGTATTCCATGCCTTGAAACTATTTCCTTTATATATAATCGTAATAATTTCTCCATTCTATCCGTTTCCTTTATAGGCAAGAAATGTGCAGATTTGGTAAGACGATCAACAATTACCCAAATGGTGTCGTATCCCCAGGCAGTCTTTGGTAACTTCGTGATGAAATCCATGGTAATACCATCCCATTTCCATTCTGGGATTTCTGGTTGTTGAAGTAACCCTGACGGCTTTTGGTGTTCTGCTTTGACTTTGGAACAAGTTAAACACTCCCCAACATATGTTGCAACATCTGTCTTTAAATTAGGCCACCAATAATGTGTCTTAAGATCTTGGTACATCTTTCCAACTCCAGGATGTATCGAGTATCTTGTCTTATGTGCCTCATTCAATATCAACTTCCTTAATCCACCCAACTTTGGTACCCAAATACGGTTTGCAAAATATCGAATTCCGTCTTCCCGTATAACGAGTTGCTTCTCATACTTCTTCATTATTTCATTTCCTATGTTTTCTTTAGTAAGTGCTTCTCATTGAACTTCTTTGATTTGTGAGTTGAGGTTCATGCGAATTTTTATGTTCATCGCTCGTACTCGAATTGGTTCTCGTTCCTTTCTGCTTAGTGCGTTAGCCACCACATTCGCTTTCCTGGGATGATAACGAATTTCACAATTATAGTCGTTTATTAACTCGACCCACCTACGTTGCCTCATGTTCAGCTGTTTCTGATCAAAAATATGTTGAAGGCTTTTATGATCAGTAAACACAGTGCATTTAACCCCATACAAGTAGCGTCTCCATATCTTCAATGCAAACACGACTGCTCCCAGTTCTAGATCATGCGTCGTATAATTCCGCTCGTGAATCTTCAATTGTCGGGATGCGTATGCAATAACTTTCTTTCGTTGCATAAGAACACAACCAAAACCTTGTCGCGAAGCGTCACAATATATTTCAAAATCATCGTTCCCTTCTGGTAACGATAAAATAGGCGTCGTAGTTAACTTCTTCTTTAGTAATTGAAATGCACTCTCCTGCTCAGAGGTCCATTCATATTTCTTCCCTTTTTGCGTTAACGCTGTCAACGGCTTAGCTATTCGGGAAAAATCTTGAATAAACCTTCTATAATAACCGGCTAAACCCAAAAATTGGCGTATCTGCATTGGTGTTTTAGGAGTCTCCCATTTTTCAATGGCCTCAATTTTAGCTGGATCAACCTGAATTCCTTTGCTACTAACAACGTGACCAAGAAATTGCACTTCTTTCAACCAGAAAGCACACTTAGAAAATTTAGCGTATAGCTGTTCTTTTCTCAACAACTCTAATATTAACCTTAAATGCTGCTCATGCTCTTGCTCACTCTTGGAATAGATAAGAATGTCATCAATGAAAACAATAACAAACTTATCTAAATATGGACTACAAACTCGATTCATGAGGTACATGAATACAGCTGGCGCATTCGTCAATCCAAACGGCATGACCAAAAATTCGTAATGACCGTAACGTGTCCGAAAAGCAGTTTTCGGTATATCTTCTTCTTTGACGCGTAGTTGATGATAACCCGATCTTAGGTCGATTTTCGAATAAACACATGATCCTTGCAGTTGATCAAATAAGTCATCAATTCTCGGTAGTGGATACCGATTCTTGATAGTTAACTTATTTAATTCACGATAATCTATACACATCCTAAAAGATCCATCTTTCTTTTTAACAAATAGAATCGGAGCTCCCCACGGTGAAGTACTTGGTCGTATGAATCCACGATCCAGTAATTCTTTTAACTGATCTTGAAGTTCTTTTAATTCGGACGGTGCAAGTCTATATGGCGCACGAGCCACTGGTGCAGCTCCTGGTACTAAATCTATTTGAAATTCTACAGATCTAAATGGAGGTAATCCCGGCAACTCTTCCGGAAAAACTTCAGGAAAATCTCTTACCACAGGCACATCGTTGATGCAATTCTCTTTTTCTTTCTTTTCGACTTTATTAACATGTGCTAGAATAGCATAACATCCCTTTTCTAAACACTTCTTGGCTTTCAAATAACTAATGAGTTTTAGCTTTGAATTACCCTTCTCTCCATAAATCATCACCGGCATTTTATCCTTACAAGGAATGCGAATTGCCTTCTTGGCACACACAACTTCAACTCCTACTTTGGACATCCAGTCCATGCCAACTATTACATCAAAACTTCCTAATTCTACGGGTATCAAGTCAATTTTAAACGTTTCTCCGGCTAAATTTATTTCACAATCACGACAAATTTTATCGGCTTTAATTAGTTTACCATTAGCTAACTCAATCATGTACTTAGCATCTAAAGGCAATGATGAACAATTCAATTTAGTGTAAAAATTTCTACACACGTAACTTCTATCGGCACCAGTATCAAATATAGTAGATGCTGATAAGTTATTAATGGTAAACGTACCCGTAACAAGCTCCGGGTCTTCACGTGCCTCTCTAGCATTAATAATAAATGCTCTCCCACGTGCAGGTCCGATATTCTTCTCTGAATTCGGGCACTGGCTCTTATAGTGACCTTGTTTTCCACACCCATAACAAGTAATGGTAGCCAAAGCAGTTCTATTTGCATTGGTGGCAGGAGTCTTGGTACCATTTGTATTTGTAACGAGAGCCCTACAATCTTCAGCAAGATGACCCTTTCGATTACATTTGTTGCATACCACATTACAGTAGCCAGAGTGATGTTTGTAGCATCGGTTACATAAAGGATTTTGTCCTTTGTAACCAAAGCTTAAACCACTACCCGCACCTTGCGTGATTTCTTGTTTCTTAAAAGATTGTTGTTGGTTACCTCGATCATAATTTCCATTCCACTTTCTTTTGTTACCTGATACCTTCACATCAGTATTGGATACTTTCTTATCCATGATGACCTGATCCATTAGCTCGTTTGCCATGGTTATAGCTTCATGAATTGTCTTAGGTTTCGATGCTGTAACATTTGCCTTGACCTTTTTGGGCAAACCATCTTTGTACATTTCAATCTTTCGTTCTTCGGTTGGAACCAATTCAGGACATAGCAAAACTAATTCCATGAATCGCTGATTGTAGTTGGTGATTTCAGTACCAACAACCTTCAGGCTTCGTAATTCATCTTCCAACTTCCTAACCTCGTTCCTTGGACAATACTCGTTGATTAACATTATTTTGAATTCTTCCCATGGAGTATCATAAGCTACATCTCCTCCTACAGCCTTCACATAATTTTTCCACCGCATGAGTGCACTATCTTGTAAAGTGCACGATGCATACTTGGCCATGTCCTTTTCAACATAACCACTGATTTTAAACACAGTCTCCATCTTTTCTATCCACCGGGTTAAACCGATCGGTCCTTCTGTTCCACTGAATGATGAGGGCTTGCAAGCTTGAAAAGTTTTGTAGGTGCATCCTACACGAGGATTTGGGTTAACTGCAGCAGCTCTTGCAGCCTCGACCCATAACATTCTGTCGTTCACTCGCTGGTTGATGAATTCCTCGACTTCTTGTTCCGTCATTCGATTCAATCGCGTCATATTCTTCTATAAGAATGAAAAGAAAATAATTATTCACATGGAATATTATAGATGTAGTGTATATTTACAGTACATTATAGCTTATTAATAATATGAACCAGGTATTATTATAAAAGCCTTTTCTTCTTATTAGCGTTTTATAATTATATCTAGGGTAGTACCTACCCGTTAATGTTCATACTTAATAGCTTAGTACAGAACCAATTACTACCATCTAAATAATACTTAACCATGGAAAATTATTGCATTTCATACTTCACTATTTTACATATGCTTATCTTACATCGAACATTAAACAAACCACACTAATAATATTATACAAAACATTATGTGATCCCATGGTTTAATACGGCAGCGCATCGTTTGGTCTATTTTCTAGGATGTTTAGGTTCAAGGAATCGCTTAACGCTTATCCTAGCTGTCTGCCTATATTTTGGCTGTGGGGCTGAAGAACTGGATGCCGAGATAGAACGAATAGGAATAGCGGAAATAGGGGTGGTAGTGTCTAGTGGAGTTGGTGCCACATCATCCTCACTAAACTCGGGATTTGAATTTTCTAATTCATTAGCCTTTCGTTTCTTTCCTAGTTCGAACTTGTCTTTTGTAATTTCCTGTATTTCTTCCTCGGGTTCACTTTCCTCCTCGGGTTCACTTTCCTCCTCGGGTTCACTTTCCTCCTCGGGTTCACTTTCCGGGTTCTCTATAGTCGGTTCATCCGGAATTTGTGAGTCTTCCCCAAAGATATTATTTTCATCATCGGATAGGTTAATGACTGGAACACCATCTGAAGATTCTGGTTCGGAGTCGCTGAATGTGATAACAAGTTTTGAGCCCGACATCTATCACACAACAACTAACCCATTAGTACTACATAATATTTACATATAAATTTTAACCAACAATGATAAGCAATGGTTTTTAAATCAGACCCGGTCAAAGTCCAGACTTACTAATGTATCCTAACGACTTATCAGTTAGACACACTAATGCAAACCTGGTTCGCTAAGAACCTCGCTCTGATACCACATGTCATAACCCGTCCTTAACCATAAAAACGAGTTAGATAACGTATGATTTCATTGCGAGGTATTGACCTCTATATGCGACATTTTTAAAAGAACAACTGCATTTATTTTACATTACAAACCATAACTCTTATTTTAATACAAGCTTTAGACAATAAAAAGATGATTATCGTTTAGCGATAATCTTAGACTTACAAACTTTACATGTGATGATAACAATACGATTTCTAGCATATTTTACATTACAATTCCTCGGATATGCAGTTTTATTTTTGACACAAATATGCATACTCAAGATCTTGCTTAAATTTAACATGTTGCAGCGGAAGCTTTTAGTTATCACCTGAGAATAAACATGCTTAAAACATCAACATAAAGTTAGTGAGATATAGGTTTAATGCCGGCAGCGGTATAAATATAGACCACAAGATTTCATATGTAAACATTTTAATAAAAATATTCTAAGTGGTTGAGCACTTGGTAACCATACTTAACATTTAATCACGTCGCATATTCCCTTTATTATGAAATCTTACTACACCGTACCAAGTGTAGTCACGAAACGAAGTAATGTGCAACCGTTGAATACTGGTCGTCCAGTCCGGTTGGGGTTGTCAGGCCCGATAGATCTATCAACAGGATTCGCGTTTACAATACCGCTGTAAATAGTAGTTACCAAGCTACAGGGAAGTATGCCAGTGGTACAACTCAACGTAGAATATATTTTTCAGTTACTTGTGTCCATATCGTAAAACATAAAATACATGTATTCTCATCCCGAAATATTTAGAGTTTAAAAGTGGGACTATATACTCACTTTTGCCTTGAAGATATATATATTTTGACTTGGTCTCCGGTTGATATCACGAACCTATCCATATATAATATATCAATATATTTTCATTTTAAACAATCGTCACGTATATATACTTATAATACTTTTAATGTCTTCTTAGTCCGTAGTTAGCAATTCAATTTTAATGGTTCATATTTAGGTGTTTAATAAATAAATAAAACCCCCATCGAAATCGTATTGGTCGGGATTAATCTTGACCCATGGTACCGTGTTGTCAAATGACGTGTTGCGTACATAAAGTACCGGTGTTGTCAAATGACGTGTTGCGTACGTATATGAGGTCTTATGATTAATCTTCTCGTGTTGTTTACGGGTGATCCTGAAATATATAAAATTAAATTATGAGTACATATATATAAAATATCATGTTATTTTAGAAAGATATGATTTATTTAATTTTTCTCCAATTATTTTCGTGGCTAAACTAGTTTTGGATATCCTATCTTGTTTTGGTCATAGTTTCTTCGTTACAACTCCGTTTTCGTTGGTTCAACTTGTCACTTCCTTGGATCGAGTCCTTATTTAAGAATATGAACTGTAAATACCTTAGTTTGTATTTGAAATCACAGGTCATAGGTCAAATTTTGGTGAAACTTATTAAGTTGATCATTTTCTGTCATGTAAACAACCTTAAATGATTATTTTTCTAAAAATACCTATACTTTGAGTTAAATCATGAAATTTTTATGTGTTATCATATTCATAGTAAATATCAATTTTCCAGAGAATAAACCTCCAATTCAAAGTTCAAGATGGTTTTTAATTATCCAACCCAAAACAGCCCCCGGTTGCACTCCGACGTCGTAAATTCAGTTTTTAAGGTGTTCTTTGAAAAACCAAGTTATACCTTGTTAAATTAGCATATATTTTGATATATTATAGGTCTTGAAGTATTTTAAAAGTTAAGTTAGAAGGATCTATTTAGTTTGCAAACAAGTTTGAAATCATTCAAACTATGTTCTTGTTGTTAAAATTGTATACCATAAAATAAGATAGCTATATATATATATATGAATCGAATAAGGTTATGAACAAAGTTACTACCTCAAGTTACTTGGACAAGGTTGCTATAAAAGAGGAGTAAAAACCTAGAACCAAAAGAGTGGTGGATTTGGATGAAAGATTGGAAGTAAACTTGTGTTCTTGGAAGGATTCTTGAAGTGTTTTTGTAAGGGTTTTCTTATGGTGATTAAGTGATGTTTTTGAAGCTAGATCTTCATGGTTGTGAGCTGAGATGGTTAAGGTGTTTAAGGCTCATAAGTGTGTGTGTATTTAGCTAGAAAATTGAAGTAAAAATGAATCAAAATGATGATCCCCCCATGGTCCTTAAAAACGTGAATCAAAGGGAAACAAGGACAAGATTTTAGGTTGTTCTTTTGTGCAATTTGTCATACTTGCTTCCAAATTCAATTACCTTATACCTAGGGCATGAACAAGGGCTGGTTGGTGGTGATTTGATGTGTATATACCAATAGTAAATACGTATAGAAGCTAGGTATGATACGTGTACATGTACTCTAGATATACGTATAGAAATCTTGTGAAAACGGAATGAGAATTCAAATATAGCTATCTTTTGTGAATACACTTATATTGTTTTATGTATTTAAGTCCTTAAAAAGTGATTAAATACATTACATATACGATATATGTATAAACATTATAGGTCATAAGTATTTATGTCAAATAACGTTACGTATGGTTATCGTTTTGAAAACTTAAGTTAGTAGTTTCAAAATAAACTTATAACTTATTGTTATTAATACAAAATGAGATATTACAATATTCTTAGATCATGTTAAATATGTATATATACATATATATACACAAACGTATAATTATCATATGTTATATAGTTCGTGATATCATCGGTCAACTAGACGGTCAAACGTTGTGTAAAACTCTTTTCAAAACATAATTCTCAACAATTTGGATTGCTTATCATGTTGGTAAGTTTAATTTATGTAAATATTAATCTTATAAGTATAGAATGATCGGAAAAATGCGGGTCATTACACTACGTGAAACTTGGACTGTAGGTACCAGAAGTACTGATCTAAGAGTGGTGAAATTCTGGTGATGATCGGACCATTTTGAAGTGGCGACAGTTTTATGAGAGAGTTCCAGTTTTAATGTTGCGAGTGGCGAGACGAATTGTTTTGCGAATCTTCGGGCGATAAAGGATGTGATTTTTCAGATATGTAGCTTTGTTATGGGAGCCAAAATATAGTCCGGATGTGTTGGACAGCGCTGTGGGCACACCTCTCAGCATGCGTGCGTTCCTTTGGTAACGTGGAGTTTGAAATGTCCCGTTCTTATTGATTAAAAACGTTCCATATTAATTGATTTCGTTGCGAGGTTTTGACCTCTATATGAGACGTTTTTCAAAGACTGCATTCATTTTTAAACAAACCATAACCTTTATTTCATCAATAAAGGTTTAAAAAGCTTTACGTAGATTATCAAATAATGATAATCTAAAATATCCTGTTTACACACGACCATTACATAATGGTTTACAATACAAATATGTTACAACAAAATAAGTTTCTTGAATGCAGTTTTTACATAATATCATACAAGCATGGACTCCAAATCTTGTCCTTATTTAAGTATGCGACAGCGGAAGCTCTTAATAATCACCTGAGAATAAACATGCTTAAAACGTCAATAAAAATGTTGGTGAGTTATAGGTTTAACCTATATATATCAAATCGTAACAATAGACCACAAGATTTCATATTTCAATACACATCCCATACATAGAGATAAAAATCATTCATATGGTGAACACCTGGTAACCGACAATAACAAGATGCATATATAAGAATATCCCCATCATTCCGGGACACCCTTCGGATATGATATAAATTTCGAAGTACTAAAGCATCCGGTACTTTGGATGGGGTTTGTTAGGCCCAATAGATCTATCTTTAGGATTCGCGTCAATTAGGGTGTCTGTTCCCTAATTCTTAGATTACCAGACTTAATAAAAAGGGGCATATTCGATTTCGATAATTCCACCATAGAATGTAGTTTCACGTACTTGTGTCTATTTTGTAAATCATTTATAAAACCTGCATGTATTCTCATCCCAAAAATATTAGATTTTAAAAGTGGGACTATAACTCACTTTCACAGATTTTTACTTCGTCGGGAAGTAAGACTTGGCCACTGGTTGATTCACGAACCTATAACAATATATACATATATATCAAAGTATGTTCAAAATATATTTACAACACTTTTAATATATTTTGATGTTTTAAGTTTATTAAGTCAGCTGTCCTCGTTAGTAACCTACAACTAGTTGTCCACAGTTAGATGTACAGAAATAAATCGATAAATATTATCTTGAATCAATCCACGACCCAGTGTATACGTATCTCAGTATTGATCACAACTCAAACTATATATATTTTGGAATCAACCTCAACCCTGTATAGCTAACTCCAACATTCACATATAGAGTGTCTATGGTTGTTCCGAAATATATATAGATGTGTCGACATGATAGGTCGAAACATTGTATACGTGTCTATGGTATCTCAAGATTACATAATATATAATACAAGTTGATTAAGTTATGGTTGGAATAGATTTGTTACCAATTTTCACGTAGCTAAAATGAGAAAAATTATCCAATCTTGTTTTACCCATAACTTCTTCATTTTAAATCCGTTTTGAGTGAATCAAATTGCTATGGTTTCATATTGAACTCTATTTTATGAATCTAAACCAAAAAAGTATAGGTTTCTAGTCGGAAAAATAAGTTACAAGTCGTTTTTGTAAAGGTAGTCATTTCAGTCGAAAGAACGACGTCTAGATGACCATTTTAGAAAACATACTTCCACTTTGAGTTTAACCATAATTTTTGGATATAGTTTCATGTTCATAATAAAAATCATTTTCTCAGAATAACAACTTTTAAATCAAAGTTTATCATAGTTTTTAATTAACTAACCCAAAACAGCCCGCGGTGTTACTACGACGGCGTAAATCCGGTTTTACGGTGTTTTTCGTGTTTCCAGGTTTTAAATCATTAAGTTAGCATATCATATAGATATAGAACATGTGTTTAGTTGATTTTAAAAGTCAAGTTAGAAGGATTAACTTTTGTTTGCGAACAAGTTTAGAATTAACTAAACTATGTTCTAGTGATTACAAGTTTAAACCTTCGAATAAGATAGCTTTATATGTATGAATCGAATGATGTTATGAACATCATTACTACCTTAAGTTCCTTGGATGAACCTACTGGAAAAGAGAAAAATGGATCTAGCTTCAATGGATCCTTGGATGGCTCAAAGTTCTTGAAGCAAAATCATGACACGAAAACAAGTTCAAGTAAGATCATCACTTGAAATAAGATTGTTATAGTTATAGAAATTGAACCAAAGTTTGAATATGATTATTACCTTGTATTAGAATGATAACCTACTGTAAGAAACAAAGATTTCTTGAGGTTGGATGATCACCTTACAAGATTGGAAGCGAGCTAGCAAACTTGAAAGTATTCTTGATTTTATGAAACTAGAACTTTTGGAATTTATGAAGAACACTTAGAACTTGAAGATAGAACTTGAGAGAGTTCAATTAGATGAAGAAAATTGAAGAATGAAAGTGTTTGTAGGTGTTTTTGGTCGTTGGTGTATGGATTAGATATAAAGGATATGTAATTTTGTTTTCATGTAAATAAGTCATGAATGATTACTCATATTTTTGTAATCTTATGAGATATTTCATGCTAGTTGCCAAATGATGGTTCCCACATGTGTTAGGTGACTCACATGGGCTGCTAAGAGCTGATCATTGGAGTGTATATACCAATAGTACATACATCTAAAAGCTGTGTATTGTACGAGTACGAATACGGGTGCATACGAGTAGAATTGTTGATGAAACTGAACGAGAATGTAATTGTAAGCATTTTTGTTAAGTAGAAGTATTTTGATAAGTGTATTGAAGTCTTTCAAAAGTGTATAAATACATATTAAAACACTACATGTATATACATTTTAACTGAGTCGTTAAGTCATCGTTAGTCCTTACATGTAAGTGTTGTTTTGAAACCTTTAGGTTAACGATCTTGTTAAATGTTGTTAACCCAATGTTTATAATATCAAAAGAGATTTTAAATTATTATATTATCATGATATTATGATGTACGAATATCTCTTAATATGATATATATACATTAAATGTCGTTACAACGATAAACGTTACATATATGTCTCGTTTCAAAATCATTAAGTTAGTAGTCTTGTTTTTACATATGTAGTTCATTGTTAATATAATTAATGATATGTTTACTTATCATAATATCATGTTAACTATATATATAACCATATATATGTCATCATATAGTTTTTTTTTTTTTTACAAGTTTTAACGTTCGTGAATCACCGGTCAACTTGGGTGGTCAATTGTCTATATGAAACATATTTCAATTAATCAAGTCTTAACAAGTTTGATTGCTTAACATGTTGGAAACATTTAATCATGTAAACATCAATCTCAATTAATATATATAAACATGGAAAAGTTCGGGTCACTACAGTACCTACCCGTTAAATAAATTTCGTCCCGAAATTTTAAGCTGTTGAAGGTGTTGACGAATCTTCTGGAAATAGATGCGGATATTTCTTCTTCATCTGATCTTCACGCTCCCAGGTGAACTCGGGTCCTCTACGAGCATTCCATCGAACCTTAACAATTGGTATCTTGTTTTGCTTAAGTCTTTTAACCTCACGATCCATTATTTCGACGGGTTCTTCGATGAATTGGAGTTTTTCGTTGATTTGGATTTCATCTAACGGAATAGTGAGATCTTCTTTAGCAAAACATTTCTTCAAATTCGAGACGTGGAAAGTGTTATGTACAGCCGCGAGTTGTTGAGGTAACTCAAGTCGGTAAGCTACTGGTCCGACACGATCAATAATCTTGAATGGTCCAATATACCTTGGATTTAATTTCCCTCGTTTACCAAATCGAACAACGCCTTTCCAAGGTGAAACTTTAAGCATGACCATCTCTCCAATTTCAAATTCTATATCTTTTCTTTTAATGTCAGCGTAGCTCTTTTGTCGACTTTGGGCGGTTTTCAACCGTTGTTGAATTTGGATGATCTTCTCGGTAGTTTCTTGTATAATCTCCGGACCCGTAATCTGTCTATCCCCCACCTCACTCCAACAAATCGGAGACCTGCACTTTCTACCATAAAGTGCTTCAAACGGCGCCATCTCAATGCTTGAATGGTAGCTGTTGTTGTAGGAAAATTCTGCTAACGGTAGATGTCGATCCCAACTGTTTCCGAAATCAATAACACATGCTCGTAGCATGTCTTCAAGCGTTTGTATCGTCCTTTCGCTCTGCCCATCAGTTTGTGGATGATAGGCAGTACTCATGTCTAGACGAGTTCCTAATGCTTGCTGTAATGTCTGCCAGAATCTTGAAATAAATCTGCCATCCCTATCAGAGATAATAGAGATTGGTATTCCATGTCTGGAGACGACTTCCTTCAAATACAGTCGTGCTAACTTCTCCATCTTGTCATCTTCTCTTATTGGTAGGAAGTGTGCTGATTTGGTGAGACGATCAACTATTACCCAAATAGTATCAAAACCACTTGCAGTCCTTGGCAATTTAGTGATGAAATCCATGGTAATGTTTTCCCATTTCCATTCCGGGATTTCGGGTTGTTGAAGTAGACCTGATGGTTTCTGATGCTCAGCTTTGACTTTAGAACACGTCAAACATTCTCCTACGTATTTAGCAACATCGGCTTTCATACCCGGCCACCAAAAATGTTTCTTGAGATCCTTGTACATCTTCCCCGTTCCAGGATGTATTGAGTATCTGGTTTTATGAGCTTCTCTAAGTACCATTTCTCTCATATCTCCAAATTTTGGTACCCAAATCCTTTCAGCCCTATACCGGGTTCCGTCTTCCAGAATATTAAGATGCTTCTCCGATCCTTTGGGTATTTCATCCTTTAAATTTCCCTCTTTTAAAACTCCTTGTTGCGCCTCCTTTATTTGAGTAGTAATGTTATTATGAATCATTATATTCATAGATTTTACTCGAATGGGTTCTCTATCCTTCCTGCTCAAGGCATCGGCTACCACATTTGCCTTCCCCGGGTGGTAACGAATCTCAAAATCGTAATCATTCAATAATTCAATCCACCTACGCTGCCTCATATTCAGTTGTTTCTGATTAAATATGTGTTGAAGACTTTTGTGGTCGGTATATATAATACTTTTGACCCCATATAAGTAGTGCCTCCAAGTCTTTAATGCAAAAACAACCGCGCCTAATTCCAAATCATGCGTCGTATAATTTTGTTCGTGAATCTTCAATTGTCTAGACGCATAAGCAATCACCTTCGTTCGTTGCATTAATACACAACCGAGACCTTGCTTTGATGCGTCACAATAAATCACAAAATCATCATTCCCTTCAGGCAATGACAATATAGGTGCCGTAGTTAGCTTTTTCTTCAATAACTGAAATGCTTTCTCTTGTTCATCATTCCATTCAAATTTCTTCCCTTTATGCGTTAATGCAGTCAAGGGTTTTGCTATTCTGGAAAAGTCTTGGATGAACCTTCTGTAGTAACCAGCTAGTCCTAAAAACTGGCGTATGTGTTTCGGAGTTTTCGGGGTTTCCCACTTTTCAACAGTTTCTATCTTTGCCGGATCCACCTTAATACCTTCTTTGTTCACTATGTGACCGAGGAATTGAACTTCTTCCAACCAAAATGCACACTTTGAAAACTTAGCGTACAATTCTTCCTTCCTCAATACTTCTAACACCTTTCTCAAATGTTCACCGTGTTCTTGGTCATTCTTTGAGTAAATAAGTATGTCATCAATGAAAACAATGACAAACTTGTCAAGGTATGGTCCACACACTCGGTTCATAAGGTCCATGAACACAGCTGGTGCATTAGTTAAACCAAACGGCATGACCATAAACTCGTAATGACCGTAACGTGTTCTGAAAGCAGTCTTTGGAATATCATCTTCTTTCACCCGCATTTGATGATACCCGGAACGTAAGTCAATCTTTGAATAAACAGACGAGCCTTGTAGTTGATCAAATAAGTCGTCGATTCTCGGTAGTGGGTAGCGGTTCTTGATGGTAAGTTTGTTCAACTCTCGGTAGTCGATACACAACCTGAATGTACCATCTTTCTTCTTGACAAACAAAACAGGAGCTCCCCACGGTGATGTGCTTGGTCGAATGAAACCACGCTCTAAAAGTTCTTGTAATTGGCTTTGCAGTTCTTTCATCTCGCTGGGTGCGAGTCTGTAAGGATCACGAGCTATTGGTGCAGCTCCTGGTACAAGATCTATTTGAAATTCAACGGATCGATATGGGGGTAATCCCGGTAATTCTTTCGGAAATACATCGGGAAATTCTTTTGCAATGGGAACATCATTGATGCTCTTTTCTTCAGTTTGTACTTTCTCGACGTGTGCTAGAACAGCATAGCAACCTTTTCTTATTAGTTTTTGTGCCTTCAAATTACTAATAAGATGTAGCTTCGTGTTGCCCTTTTCTCCGTACACCATTAAGGGTTTTCCTTTTTCTCGTATAATGCGAATTGCATTTTTGTAACAAACGATCTCCGCTTTCACTTCTTTCAACCAGTCCATACCGATTATCACATCAAAACTCCCTAACTCTACTGGTATCAAATCAATCTTAAATGTTTCGCTAACCAGTTTAATTTCTCGATTCCGACATATATTATCTGCTGAAATTAATTTACCATTTGCTAATTCGAGTAAAAATTTACTATCCAAAGGCGTCAATGGACAACATAATTTAGCACAAAAATCTCTACTCATATAGCTTCTATCCGCACCCGAATCAAATAAAACGTAAGCAGATTTATTGTCAATAAGAAACGTACCCGTAACAAGCTCCGGGTCTTCCTGTGCCTCTACCGCATTAATATTGAAAACTCTTCCACGGCCTTGTCCATTCGTGTTCTCCTGGTTCGGGCAATTTCTAATAATGTGGCCTGGTTTTCCACATTTATAACAAACTACATTGGCATAACTTGCTCCGACACTACTTGCTCCGCCATTACTCTTTCCGACACCATTTGTTCCTTTCGTTCTATTAACCCCTGGTCCGTAGACCTCACACTTCGCCGCGCTATGACCATTTCTTTTACACTTGTTGCAAAATTTGGTGCAGAACCCCGAGTGATTCTTTTCACACCTTTGGCATAGTTGCTTCTGATTGTTGTTGTTGTTGCGGTTATTATTGTTGTTGGGATGATTGTTGTAGTTGCTATTGTTGTTGTTGTTGTTGTTGTTGGGCCGTTTGTTGTAGTTGCGATTGATGTTGCGATTGTTGGGATAATTGTTGCGATTATTGTTGTAATTGCTGTTGTTGTTGTATTGGTGATTCTTATCACCGTTTTCCTCCCACTTTCTTTTGACTTGCTTCACATTGGCCTCTTCAGCAGTCTGTTCTTTAATTCTTTCTTCAATCTGGTTCACTAGTTTGTGAGCCATTCTACATGCCTGTTGTATGGAGGCGGGCTCGTGTGAACTTATATCTTCTTGGATTCTTTCCGGTAATCCTTTCACAAACGCGTCGATCTTCTCTTCCTCATCTTCGAATGCTCCCGGACACAATAGGCACAATTCTGTGAATCGTCTTTCGTACGTGGTAATATCAAATCCTTGGGTTCGTAACCCTCTAAGTTCTGTCTTGAGCTTATTGACCTCGGTTCTGGGACGGTACTTCTCGTTCATCAAGTGCTTGAATGCTGACCACGGTAGTGCGTACGCATCATCTTGTCCCACTTGCTCTAGATAGGTATTCCACCATGTTAACGCAGAACCTGTGAAGGTATGCGTAGCGTACTTCACTTTGTCCTCTTCAGTACACTTACTTATGGCAAACACCGATTCAACCTTCTCGGTCCACCGTTTCAATCCGATCGGTCCTTCGGTTCCATCAAATTCCAAAGGTTTGCAGGCAGTGAATTCTTTGTAGGTGCATCCTACACGATTTCCTGTACTGCTAGATCCAAGGTTATTGTTGGTATGTAGCGCAGCCTGTACTGCGGCTATGTTTGAAGCTAGAAAAGTACGGAATTCCTCTTCATTCATATTCACGGTGTGTCAAGTAGTCGGTGCCATTTCCTTCAAAATAGTTAAATGGAACAAGTTAATCATACAGAATATTAAGAGTAGTTAATAGTATTTCGTAGCATAATATGAACTCATTTATAAAAGCTTTTTCTTCATATTAGCGTTTTATAAGTTTAAATTCGGGTAGTACCTACCCGTTAAGTTCATACTTAGTAGCTAATATACAATTCAACTACTACAATTCTATATGAAAAACTGATTATAATAATATTTCGCGTTCAAACTTTTATACAATATTTTACAAACTTACAATACCGCTTATTTTACATAAAGCATGAAATATAGCACATAATAACTTTGATACAAGATAGTTGTGAAGACAATTCTAGCTAGTACACAAGTCGTTCAGCAAAGGCAATAAAGACACGTAATTCATACGTCCAGAAACAAGTCATGCATTCTGGTTTTACTAGGACTACTTCCCATCCTTGGTCTTGTGCAACATAACCGTTATGGCCGTTGATAAGACAGCGTGTTGTAACGTCATCAAAGGGACGAGGGTTGCGTAATGTCCAACAGTCCCGTAATAATCTAAAAACCTCATTTCTTACCCCAATTACCGACTCCGTCACTTGTGGAAACGTTTTGTTTAATAGTTGTAGCCCGATGTTCTTGTTCTCACTTTGGTGAGAAGCGAACATTACTAATCCGTAAGCATAACATGCTTCTTTATGTTGCATGTTAGCCGCTTTTTCTAAATCACGAAGTCCAATATTCGGATATATTGAGTCAAAATAATTTCTTAACCCGTTGCGTAAAATAGCATTTGGGTTCCCCGCAATATATGCGTCAAAGTAAACACATCGTAACTTATGGGTTTCCCAATGTGATATCCCCCATCTTTCAAACGAAAGTCTCTTATAAACCAAGACATTCTTGGAACGTTCTTCGAATGTCTTACAAACTGATCTCGCCTTAAATAGTTGTGCCAAAGAATTCTGGCCGACTCTAGACAAGATTTCATCAATCATGTCTCCGGGTAGGTCTCTTAAAATATTTGGTTGTCTATCCATTTTGTGTTTTTAAACTGTAAAATAGACAAGAGTTAGATTCATAAAAAAAATACTTATTAATACAAGCAATTTTTACATATATCATAAAGCATAAGAACACTATATTCCATATATTACACCACACGAATACAACTATCTTATTCCGACTCGCTCGTTTCTTCTTCTTCGGTTTTGGTTCGTTTTGCCAAGTTTCTAGGGATATATGATGTTCCCCTAATACGAGCCATAATTTTCCACATTCGTTTAGAAAAACCTGGTGGTTTAGAGGTTCCCGGGTCATTGTTACAACTTAAGGACTTCGGGGGTTGACGATACATATAAAGTTCATCGGGGTTGGAATTAGATTTCTCTATTTTTATGCCCTTTCCCTTATTATTTTCTTTTGCCTTTTTAAATTCAGTTGGGGTAATTTCTATAACATCATCGGAATTCTCGTCGGAATCCAATTCATCGGAGAATTGGTAATCCTCCCAATATTTTGCTTCCTTGGCGGAAACACCATTGACCATAATTAACCTTGGTCGGTTGGTTGAGGATTTTCTTTTACTTAACCGTTTTATTATTTCCCCCACCGGTTCTATTTCTTCATCCGGTTCCGATTCTTCTTCCGGTTCCGATTCTTCTTCCGGTTCCGACTCTTCTTCCGGTTCCTCTTCGGGAACTTGTGAATCAGTCCACGAATCATTCCAATTTACATTTGACTCTTCATTATTATTAGGTGAGTCAATGGGACTTGTTCTAGAGGTAGACATCTATCACATAATATCAAACGCGTTAATAGATTAATATATCACATAATATTCACATGTTAAAAATATATAGTTTCCAACAAAATTTGTTAAGCAATCATTTTTCAAGTAAACACGGTCGAAGTCCAGACTCACTAATGCATCCTAACAAACTCGATAAGACACACTAATGCAAAATTCTGGTTCTCTAAGACCAACGCTCGGATACCAACTGAAATGTCCCGTTCTTATTGATTAAAAACGTTCCATATTAATTGATTTCGTTGCGAGGTTTTGACCTCTATATGAGACGTTTTTCAAAGACTGCATTCATTTTTAAACAAACCATAACCTTTATTTCATCAATAAAGGTTTAAAAAGCTTTACGTAGATTATCAAATAATGATAATCTAAAATATCCTGTTTACACACGACCATTACATAATGGTTTACAATACAAATATGTTACAACAAAATAAGTTTCTTGAATGCAGTTTTTACATAATATCATACAAGCATGGACTCCAAATCTTGTCCTTATTTAAGTATGCGACAGCGGAAGCTCTTAATAATCACCTGAGAATAAACATGCTTAAAACGTCAACAAAAATGTTGGTGAGTTATAGGTTTAACCTATATATATCAAATCGTAACAATAGACCACAAGATTTCATATTTCAATACACATCCCATACATAGAGATAAAAATCATTCATATGGTGAACACCTGGTAACCGACAATAACAAGATGCATATATAAGAATATCCCCATCATTCCGGGACACCCTTCGGATATGATATAAATTTCGAAGTACTAAAGCATCCGGTACTTTGGATGGGGTTTGTTAGGCCCAATAGATCTATCTTTAGGATTCGCGTCAATTAGGGTGTCTGTTCCCTAATTCTTAGATTACCAGACTTAATAAAAAGGGGCATATTCGATTTCGATAATTCCACCATAGAATGTAGTTTCACGTACTTGTGTCTATTTTGTAAATCATTTATAAAACCTGCATGTATTCTCATCCCAAAAATATTAGATTTTAAAAGTGGGACTATAACTCACTTTCACAGATTTTTACTTCGTCGGGAAGTAAGACTTGGCCACTGGTTGATTCACGAACCTATAACAATATATACATATATATCAAAGTATGTTCAAAATATATTTACAACACTTTTAATATATTTTGATGTTTTAAGTTTATTAAGTCAGCTGTCCTCGTTAGTAACCTACAACTAGTTGTCCACAGTTAGATGTACAGAAATAAATCGATAAATATTATCTTGAATCAATCCACGACCCAGTGTATACGTATCTCAGTATTGATCACAACTCAAACTATATATATTTTGGAATCAACCTCAACCCTGTATAGCTAACTCCAACATTCACATATAGAGTGTCTATGGTTGTTCCGAAATATATATAGATGTGTCGACATGATAGGTCGAAACATTGTATACGTGTCTATGGTATCTCAAGATTACATAATATATAATACAAGTTGATTAAGTTATGGTTGGAATAGATTTGTTACCAATTTTCACGTAGCTAAAATGAGAAAAATTATCCAATCTTGTTTTACCCATAACTTCTTCATTTTAAATCCGTTTTGAGTGAATCAAATTGCTATGGTTTCATATTGAACTCTATTTTATGAATCTAAACCAAAAAAGTATAGGTTTCTAGTCGGAAAAATAAGTTACAAGTCGTTTTTGTAAAGGTAGTCATTTCAGTCGAAAGAACGACGTCTAGATGACCATTTTAGAAAACATACTTCCACTTTGAGTTTAACCATAATTTTTGGATATAGTTTCATGTTCATAATAAAAATCATTTTCTCAGAATAACAACTTTCAAATCAAAGTTTATCATAGTTTTTAATTAACTAACCCAAAACAGCCCGCGGTGTTACTACGACGGCGTAAATCCGGTTTTACGGTGTTTTTCGTGTTTCCAGGTTTTAAATCATTAAGTTAGCATATCATATAGATATAGAACATGTGTCATAACCCGTCCTTAACCATAAGAACGTGTTAGATAACGTATGATTTCATTGCGAGGTATTGACCTCTATATGCGACATTTTTAAAAAGGAAAACTGCATATATTATACATTACAAACCAAACCATTATTTTTGTTACAAGCTTTAGACAATAAAAAGATGATTATCGTTTAACGATAATCTTCGACTTACAAACTTTACAAATGATAATAACAACACGATTTCTAGCATATTTTACAACACACGTCCTCGGATATGCAGTTTTATTTTTGACACAAATATGAGTACGCATGATCCTGCTTAGATTCAACATAATGCAGCGGAAGCTTTAATTATCACCTGAGAATAAACATGTTTAAAAACGTCAACATAAAGTTGGTGAGATATAGGTTTAGTGCGCAGCAATATATATATATAGACCACAAGATTTCGTATATAAACATTTCAATAAAAATATTCTAAGTGGTTGAGCACTTGGTAACCATACTTAACATTTTCACGTCGCATATTCCCTTTAATATGAAATCTTACTACACCGTACCAAGTGTAGTCACAAAACGAAGTACTGTGCAACCGTTGAATACTGGTCGTCCAGTCCGGTTGGGGTTGTCAGGCCCGATAGATCTATCAACAGGATTCGCGTTTACAATACCGCTGTAAATATTAGTTACCAAGCTACAGGGAAGTATGCCAGTGGTACAACTCAACGTAGAACATATTTTTCAGTTACTTGTGTCCATATCGTAAAACATAAAATACATGTATTCTCATCCCGAAATATTTAGAGTTTAAAAGTGGGACTATATACTCACTCTTGTCTTGATGATATATATATTTTGACTCGGTCTTCCGGTTGATATCACGAACCTATCCATATATAATATATCAATATGTTTTCATTTTAAAACAAACGTTATATATATATATACTTGTTATACTTTTAATATTTTGAATATTTCCTTAGTCCGTAGTTAGCATTCCGATGTTAGTAATTCAATTTTTAATGGTTCATTTTTAGATGTTTAATATACCCGCAATAAACAAAACCCCCAACGAAATAAATAAAACCCCATCGTATATGTATTGGTCGAGATTAATCTTGACCCATGGTACCGGTGTTGTCAAATGACGTGTTGCGTACATAAAGTACCGGTGTTGTCAAATGACGTGTTGCGTACAAACATGGGATCTTATGATTAATCTTCTCGTATTGTTTACGGGTGATCCTGAACCATATAAAATTGAATTATAAGTACATATATATAAAATATCATGTTATCTTAGAAATATGTGATTTATATCATTTTTTTCCAATTGATCCCGTAGTTGAAATGATCTAGGATAACCAATTTTGTTTCGGTCATAGTTTCTTCGTTACAAATCCGTTTTCGTTGATTCAAATTGCCATCTTCTTGGATCGAGTTCTTCTTTAAGACTATGAACTGTAAATACCTTGGTTTGTATTCAAAATCATACGGCATAAGTGAAACATTAGTGAAACATATGAAGTTAAACATTTTTGTTACAACAAAATCATTTAATGACCATTTTTCTAAAAATACTTATACTTTGAAAAACCAAGTTTTACCTTGTTAAATTAGTATATACATAAGTTATATTACAGGTCTTGAAGTATTTTAAAAGTTAAGTTAGAAGGATCTATTTAGTTTGCAAACAAGTTTGAAAACATTCAAACTATGTTCTTGTTGTTAAACTTTTGTACCACAAAATAAGATAGCTATATATATATGAATCGAATAAGGTTATGAACATAGTTACTACCTCAAGTTCCTTGGATGAAGTTGCTGTAAAAGAGAAGTAAGAAGCTAGAATCAAAAGGGTGATGGAAGTGGATGAAAGATTGGAAGTAAGTTGGTGTTCTTGGAAGGTTTTCTTGAAGTGTTTTTGTATGGTTTTCTTATGGTGTTTTAGTATGGTTTTTGAAGCTAGATCTTTATGGAACTTTGCTGGATTGTTATGGAGTTTAGAGAGTAAGAAAGAGTGTGTGTTTTTAGTTAAGAGATTGAAGTAAAAATGAATCAAAAATGATGATACATATATACTCCTAAAAATGTGATCTTTAAGGATAACATGACAAAATTCTAGTTTGTATTTTTGTAATTAGTCTTGCAATGATTCAAAAGTAATTACCTAGCTCTAAGGGCATGAATAAGGGCTGGTTAGGTGGTGATTTGATGTGTATATACCAATAGTAAATACGTATAGAAGCTTGGTATGATACGAGTACAAATACTCTAGGTATACGTATAGAAATTTTGTGAAAAATGGAATGAGGATTCAAATATAGCTATCTTTTGTGAATACACTTATATTGTTTTATGTATTTAAGTCTTTAAAAGTGATTAAATACATTATTTATACGATATATGTATAAACATTATAGGTCATAAGTATTTAAGTCAAATAACGTTACGTATGGTTATCGTTTTGAAAACTTAAGTTAGTAGTTTCAAAATACACATATAACTTGTTGTTATTAATATAAAATGAGATATTAAAACATTCATTAATCATGTTAAATATGTATATATACATATATATACACAAACGTATAATTATCATATATTGTATAGTTCGTGATATCATCGGTCAAACTAGACGGTCAAACGTTGTGTAAAACTCTTTTCGGAAATATCAGTCTCGACAATTTGGATTGCTTATCATGTTGGCAAGGTTTAATTTATGTAAATATTAATCTTATAAGTATAGAATGATCGAAAAAGTGCGGGTCGTTACATTACCTCCCCGTTAAATAAATTTCGTCCCGAAATTTTAAAATTGTACCTATTTTGCGTTATCGAGAAACAAGTGCGGATACTTTCGTTTCATCTGATCCTCTCGTTCCCAAGTAAACTCAGGACCTCTTCTAGCATTCCAACGAACCTTAACAATCGGTATATTGCTCTTTTTGAGTTGTTTAACTTCACGGTCCATGATTTCGATTGGTTCTTCGACGAATTGTAGTTTCTCGTCGACATGGATTTCTTCGAGAGGAATGGTGAGGTCTTCCTTTGCAAGACACTTCTTAAGGTTTGAGACGTGAAAGGTATTATGTACTCCGGCGAGTTGTTGTGGTAACTCGAGTCGATAAGCTACCGGTCCAATGCGTTCGATGATCTTAAACGGGCCTACGTATCTTGGGTTCAGTTTACCCCTTTTGCCAAAACGTATTACACCTTTCCAAGGTGACACCTTTAGCATAACCATGTCCCCAACCTGAAACTCTAATGGTTTCCTTCGAACATCGGCGTAGCTCTTTTGGCGACTACGGGCTGTTTTCAATCTCTCCTTGATTTGCACTATCTTCTCAGTCGTTTCATGTATGATCTCGGGACCAGTTAAATGTCGATCTCCTACTTCATTCCAACAGATAGGAGATCTACACTTCCTTCCGTACAATGCTTCGAATGGCGCAGCTCCAATGCTCGCATGATAACTATTATTATACGAGAATTCTGCTAACGGTAGGTATTTATCCCATCCGTTTCCAAAATCGATCACACATGCCCTGAGCATGTCTCCGAGAGTCTGAATCGTTCTTTCACTCTGTCCATCGGTTTGTGGATGATATGCGGTACTCATATCCAACCGAGTTCCTAGTGCCTCCTGTAGTGATTGCCAAAACTTTGAGGTAAATCTACTATCACGATCGGATATAATGGAAATAGGTATTCCATGCCTTGAAACAACTTCCTTTATATACAATCGTAATAGTTTCTCCATTCTATCTGTTTCCTTTATAGGCAAGAAATGTGCAGACTTGGTGAGACGATCAACAATCACCCAAATGGTGTCGTACCCCCAGGCAGTCTTTGGTAACTTCGTGATGAAATCCATGGTAATACCGTCCCATTTCCATTCTGGAATTTCTGGTTGTTGAAGTAACCCTGACGGCTTCTGGTGTTCTGCTTTAACCTTGGAACAAGTTAAACACTCCCCAACATATGTTGCAACGTCTGTTTTTAAATTAGGCCACCAATAATGCGTCTTAAGATCTTGATACATCTTTCCAACTCCAGGATGTATCGAGTATCTTGTCTTATGTGCCTCGTTCAATATTAACTTCCTTAATCCACCCAACTTCGGTACCCAAATACGATTTGCAAAATATCGAATTCCATCTTCCCGCATAACGAGTTGCTTCGCATACTTCTTCATTATTTCATTTCCTATATTTTCTTTAGTAAGTGCTTCTCGTTGAACTTCTTTGATTTGTGAGTTGAGATTCATGCGGATTTTTATGTTCATCGCTCGTACTCGAATTGGTTCTCGTTCCTTTCTGCTTAGAGCGTCGGCCACCACGTTCGCTTTCCCGGGATGATAACGAATTTCACAATCATAGTCATTTATTAACTCAACCCACCTACGTTGCCTCATGTTCAGCTGTTTTTGATCGAAAATATGTTGAAGGCTTTTATGATCAGTAAACACAGTGAATTTAACCCCATACAAGTAGTGTCTCCACATCTTCAATGCAAACACGACTGCTCCCAATTCTAGATCATGCGTCGTATAATTTCGCTCGTGAATCTTCAATTGTCGGGATGCAAATGCAATAACTTTCTTCCGTTGCATAAGAACACAACCAAAACCTTGTCGCGAAGCGTCACAATATATTTCAAAATCATCGTTCCCTTCTGGTAACGATAAAATAGGCGCCGTAGTTAACTTCTTCTTCAGTAATTGAAATGCGTTCTCCTGCTCCGAGGTCCATTCATATTTCTTCCCTTTTTGCGTTAACGCTGTCAACGGTTTAGCTATTCGGGAAAAATCTTGAATAAACCTTCTATAATAACCGGCTAAACCCAAAAATTGGCGTATCTGCATTGGTGTCTTAGGAGTCTCCCATTTTTCAATGGCTTCAATTTTTGCTGGATCAACCTGAATTCCTTTGCTACTAACAACGTGGCCAAGAAATTGTACTTCTTTCAACCAGAAAGCACACTTAGAAAATTTAGCATAAAGTTGTTCTTTTCTCAACAACTCCAATATCAACCTTAAATGCTCTTCATGCTCTTGCTCACTCTTGGAATAGATAAGAATATCATCAATGAAAACGATAACAAACTTATCTAAATACGGACTACAAACTCGATTCATGAGGTCCATGAATACAGCTGGCGCATTCGTCAATCCAAACGGCATAACCAAAAATTCGTAATGACCGTAGCGTGTCCGAAAAGCAGTTTTCGGTATATCTTCTTCTTTGACACGTAATTGATGATAGCCCGATCTTAGGTCAATTTTCGAATAAACACATGATCCTTGCAATTGATCAAATAAGTCATCAATTCTCGGTAGTGGATACCGATTCTTGATAGTTAACTTATTTAATTCACGATAATCTATACACATCCTAAAAGATCCATCTTTCTTCTTAACAAACAAAATTGGAGCTCCCCACGGTGATGTACTTGGTCGTATGAATCCACGGTCCAGTAATTCTTTTAACTGACTTTGAAGTTCTTTTAACTCGGACGGTGCAAGTCTATATGGAGCACGAGCCACTGGTGCAGCTCCTGGTACTAAATCTATTTGAAATTCTACCGATCTAAATGAAGGTAATCCCGGCAATTCTTCCGGAAAAACTTCAGGAAAATCTCTTGCCACAGGCACGTCGTTGATGCACTTTTCTTTCTTTTCGACTTTATTAACATGTGCTAAAATAGCGTAACATCCCTTTTCTAAACACTTCTTGGCTTTCAAACAGCTAATGAGTTTTAGCTTTGAATTACTCTTCTCTCCATAAATCATCACCGGTATTTTATCCTTACCAGGAATACGAATTGCCTTCTTGGCACAAACAACTTCCGCTCCTATTTTGGACATCCAGTCCATGCCGACTATTACATCAAAACCTCCTAATTCCACGGGTATTAAGTCGATTTTAAACGTTTCTCCGGCTAGATTTATTTCACAATCACGACAAATTTTATCGGCTTTAATTAGTTTACCATTAGCTAACTCAATCAAGTACTTAGCATCTAGAGGTAATGATGAACAATTCAATTTAGTGTAAAAATTTATACACACGTAACTTCTATCGGCACCAGTATCAAATAAAATAGATGCTGATAAGTTATTAATGGTAAACGTACCCGTAACAAGCTCCGGGTCTTCTCGTGCCTCTCTAGCATTAATAACAAAAGCTCTTCCACGTGCAGGTCCGCCATTCTGATTCGGGCACTGGCTCTTATAGTGACCTTGTTTTCCACACCCAAAACAAGTAATGTTAGCCAAAGCAGTTCTATTTGCGTTGGTGGCAGGAGTCTTGTTGCCATTCGTAACGAGAGCCTTACAATCTTCAGCAAGATGACCCTGTCGATTGCATTTGGTGCACAACACACTACAGTAACCAAAGTGATGTTTGTGACAACGGTTGCATAAAGGACTTTGTCCTTTGTAACCAAAGCCTGAACCGCTACCCGCACCTTTCGGGGTTTCTGGTTTCTTAAAAGATTGCTGTTGGTAACCTCGATCATAATTTCCGTTCCACTTCCTTTTGTTACTCGATACCTTCACCTCAGTATTGAATGCTTTCTTGTCCAAAATGACCTGATCCATTAGCTCGTTCGCCATGGTTATAGCTTCATGAATTGTCTTAGGTTTCGACGCCGTAACGTTTGCCTTGACCTTTCTAGGCAACCCACCTTTGTACATTTCAATCTTCCGTGCTTCGGTTGGAACCAATTCAGGACATAGTAAAACCAATTCCATGAATCGCTGATTGTAGTTGGTGATTTCAGTACCAACCACCTTCAAACTTCGTAACTCATCTTCTAACTTAATAACCTCATTCCTTGGACAATACTCGGTGATTATCATCGCTTTGAATTCTTCCCATGGAGTATCATAAGCTACATCTCCTCCTACCGCCTTCACATAATTCTTCCACCATGTGAGTGCACTATCTTGTAAAGTGCACGATGCAAACTTGGTCATGTCTTTTTCATCACAACCACTGATTTTGAACACCGTCTCCATCTTTTCTATCCATCGGGTTAAACCGATAGGTCCTTCCGTTCCACTGAATGATGATGGCTTGCAAGCTTGGAACGTCTTGTAGGAGCATCCTACACGAGGATTTGGATTAACTGCAGCAGCTCTTGCAGCCTCAACCCATAACATTCTGTCGTTCACTCGCTGGTTGATGAGTTCCTCGAGTTCTTGTTCCGTCATTCGATTCAATCGCGCCATTTCCTAATGAAAGAAAATAATTATTCACATGGATTATTATAGATGTAGTGTGTATTTATAGTACATTATAGCTTATTAATAATATGAACTAGGTATTATTATAAAAGCCTTTTCTTCTTATTAGCGTTTTATAATTATATCTTGGGTAGTACCTACCCGTTAATGTTCATACTTAATAGCTTAGTACAGAATCAATTACTACAATCTAAATAATACTTAACCATGGAAAATTATTGCATTTCATACTTCAATATTTTACATATGCTTATCTTACATCGAACATTAAGCAAACCACACTATTAATATTATACAAAACATTATTCGGTTCCATGGTTTGACACAGCAGCGCATCGTTCGGTCTATTTTCTAGGACGTTTAGACACAAAGATTTGCTTAACGCTTATCCTAACTGTCTGCCTATATTTTGGCTGTGGGACTGAAGAACTGGATGCCGGGACAGAACGAATAGGAATAGCGGGGATAGGGGTGGTAGTGTTGAGTGGAATTGGTGCCACATCATTCTCATTAAACTCGGGATTTGGATTTTCTAATTCATTAGCCTTTCGTTTCTTTCCTAGTTCGAACTCGTCTTTTGTAATTTCCTGTATTTCTTCCTCGGGTTCACTTTCCTCCTCGGGTTCACTTTCCTCCTCGGGTTCACTTTCCGGGTTCTTTATAGTTGGTTCATCCGGAATTTGTGAGTCTTCCCCAAGGATACCATTTTCGTCATCGGACAGGTTAATGACTGGAACGCCATCTGAAGATTCTGATTCGGAGTCGTTGATTGTGATAACAATTTTTGAGCTCGACATCTATCACACAACAACTAACCCATTAGTACTTATATAATATTTACATATAAATTTTAACCAACAGTGATAAGCAATGTTTTTTTTTTTTTTAAATCAGACCCGGTCAAAGTCCAGACTTACTAATGTATCCTAACGGCTTCTCGGTTAGACACACTAATGCAGACCTGGTTCGCTAAGACCAACGCTCTGATACCACATGTCATAACCCGTCCTTAACCATAAGAACGTGTTAGATAACGTATGATTTCATTGCGAGGTATTGACCTCTATATGCGACATTTTTAAAAAGGAAAACTGCATATATTATACATTACAAACCAAACCATTATTTTTGTTACAAGCTTTAGACAATAAAAAGATGATTATCGTTTAACGATAATCTTCGACTTACAAACTTTACAAATGATAATAACAACACGATTTCTAGCATATTTTACAACACACGTCCTCGGATATGCAGTTTTATTTTTGACACAAATATGAGTACGCATGATCCTGCTTAGATTCAACATAATGCAGCGGAAGCTTTAATTATCACCTGAGAATAAACATGTTTAAAAACGTCAACATAAAGTTGGTGAGATATAGGTTTAGTGCGCAGCAATATATATATATAGACCACAAGATTTCGTATATAAACATTTCAATAAAAATATTCTAAGTGGTTGAGCACTTGGTAACCATACTTAACATTTTCACGTCGCATATTCCCTTTAATATGAAATCTTACTACACCGTACCAAGTGTAGTCACAAAACGAAGTACTGTGCAACCGTTGAATACTGGTCGTCCAGTCCGGTTGGGGTTGTCAGGCCCGATAGATCTATCAACAGGATTCGCGTTTACAATACCGCTGTAAATATTAGTTACCAAGCTACAGGGAAGTATGCCAGTGGTACAACTCAACGTAGAACATATTTTTCAGTTACTTGTGTCCATATCGTAAAACATAAAATACATGTATTCTCATCCCGAAATATTTAGAGTTTAAAAGTGGGACTATATACTCACTCTTGTCTTGATGATATATATATTTTGACTCGGTCTTCCGGTTGATATCACGAACCTATCCATATATAATATATCAATATGTTTTCATTTTAAAACAAACGTTATATATATATATACTTGTTATACTTTTAATATTTTGAATATTTCCTTAGTCCGTAGTTAGCATTCCGATGTTAGTAATTCAATTTTTAATGGTTCATTTTTAGATGTTTAATATACCCGCAATAAACAAAACCCCCAACGAAATAAATAAAACCCCATCGTATATGTATTGGTCGAGATTAATCTTGACCCATGGTACCGGTGTTGTCAAATGACGTGTTGCGTACATAAAGTACCGGTGTTGTCAAATGACGTGTTGCGTACAAACATGGGATCTTATGATTAATCTTCTCGTATTGTTTACGGGTGATCCTGAACCATATAAAATTGAATTATAAGTACATATATATAAAATATCATGTTATCTTAGAAATATGTGATTTATATCATTTTTTTCCAATTGATCCCGTAGTTGAAATGATCTAGGATAACCAATTTTGTTTCGGTCATAGTTTCTTCGTTACAAATCCGTTTTCGTTGATTCAAATTGCCATCTTCTTGGATCGAGTTCTTCTTTAAGACTATGAACTGTAAATACCTTGGTTTGTATTCAAAATCATACGGCATAAGTGAAACATTAGTGAAACATATGAAGTTAAACATTTTTGTTACAACAAAATCATTTAATGACCATTTTTCTAAAAATACTTATACTTTGAAAAACCAAGTTTTACCTTGTTAAATTAGTATATACATAAGTTATATTACAGGTCTTGAAGTATTTTAAAAGTTAAGTTAGAAGGATCTATTTAGTTTGCAAACAAGTTTGAAAACATTCAAACTATGTTCTTGTTGTTAAACTTTTGTACCACAAAATAAGATAGCTATATATATATGAATCGAATAAGGTTATGAACATAGTTACTACCTCAAGTTCCTTGGATGAAGTTGCTGTAAAAGAGAAGTAAGAAGCTAGAATCAAAAGGGTGATGGAAGTGGATGAAAGATTGGAAGTAAGTTGGTGTTCTTGGAAGGTTTTCTTGAAGTGTTTTTGTATGGTTTTCTTATGGTGTTTTAGTATGGTTTTTGAAGCTAGATCTTTATGGAACTTTGCTGGATTGTTATGGAGTTTAGAGAGTAAGAAAGAGTGTGTGTTTTTAGTTAAGAGATTGAAGTAAAAATGAATCAAAAATGATGATACATATATACTCCTAAAAATGTGATCTTTAAGGATAACATGACAAAATTCTAGTTTGTATTTTTGTAATTAGTCTTGCAATGATTCAAAAGTAATTACCTAGCTCTAAGGGCATGAATAAGGGCTGGTTAGGTGGTGATTTGATGTGTATATACCAATAGTAAATACGTATAGAAGCTTGGTATGATACGAGTACAAATACTCTAGGTATACGTATAGAAATTTTGTGAAAAATGGAATGAGGATTCAAATATAGCTATCTTTTGTGAATACACTTATATTGTTTTATGTATTTAAGTCTTTAAAAGTGATTAAATACATTATTTATACGATATATGTATAAACATTATAGGTCATAAGTATTTAAGTCAAATAACGTTACGTATGGTTATCGTTTTGAAAACTTAAGTTAGTAGTTTCAAAATACACATATAACTTGTTGTTATTAATATAAAATGAGATATTAAAACATTCATTAATCATGTTAAATATGTATATATACATATATATACACAAACGTATAATTATCATATATTGTATAGTTCGTGATATCATCGGTCAAACTAGACGGTCAAACGTTGTGTAAAACTCTTTTCGGAAATATCAGTCTCGACAATTTGGATTGCTTATCATGTTGGCAAGGTTTAATTTATGTAAATATTAATCTTATAAGTATAGAATGATCGAAAAAGTGCGGGTCGTTACAACATGTGTTTAGTTGATTTTAAAAGTCAAGTTAGAAGGATTAACTTTTGTTTGCGAACAAGTTTAGAATTAACTAAACTATGTTCTAGTGATTACAAGTTTAAACCTTCGAATAAGATAGCTTTATATGTATGAATCGAATGATGTTATGAACATCATTACTACCTTAAGTTCCTTGGATGAACCTACTGGAAAAGAGAAAAATGGATCTAGCTTCAATGGATCCTTGGATGGCTCAAAGTTCTTGAAGCAAAATCATGACACGAAAACAAGTTCAAGTAAGATCATCACTTGAAATAAGATTGTTATAGTTATAGAAATTGAACCAAAGTTTGAATATGATTATTACCTTGTATTAGAATGATAACCTACTGTAAGAAACAAAGATTTCTTGAGGTTGGATGATCACCTTACAAGATTGGAAGCGAGCTAGCAAACTTGAAAGTATTCTTGATTTTATGAAACTAGAACTTTTGGAATTTATGAAGAACACTTAGAACTTGAAGATAGAACTTGAGAGAGTTCAATTAGATGAAGAAAATTGAAGAATGAAAGTGTTTGTAGGTGTTTTTGGTCGTTGGTGTATGGATTAGATATAAAGGATATGTAATTTTGTTTTCATGTAAATAAGTCATGAATGATTACTCATATTTTTGTAATCTTATGAGATATTTCATGCTAGTTGCCAAATGATGGTTCCCACATGTGTTAGGTGACTCACATGGGCTGCTAAGAGCTGATCATTGGAGTGTATATACCAATAGTACATACATCTAAAAGCTGTGTATTGTACGAGTACGAATACGGGTGCATACGAGTAGAATTGTTGATGAAACTGAACGAGAATGTAATTGTAAGCATTTTTGTTAAGTAGAAGTATTTTGATAAGTGTATTGAAGTCTTTCAAAAGTGTATAAATACATATTAAAACACTACATGTATATACATTTTAACTGAGTCGTTAAGTCATCGTTAGTCCTTACATGTAAGTGTTGTTTTGAAACCTTTAGGTTAACGATCTTGTTAAATGTTGTTAACCCAATGTTTATAATATCAAAAGAGATTTTAAATTATTATATTATCATGATATTATGATGTACGAATATCTCTTAATATGATATATATACATTAAATGTCGTTACAACGATAAACGTTACATATATGTCTCGTTTCAAAATCATTAAGTTAGTAGTCTTGTTTTTACATATGTAGTTCATTGTTAATATAATTAATGATATGTTTACTTATCATAATATCATGTTAACTATATATATAACCATATATATGTCATCATATAGTTTTTTTTTTTTTTTACAAGTTTTAACGTTCGTGAATCACCGGTCAACTTGGGTGGTCAATTGTCTATATGAAACATATTTCAATTAATCAAGTCTTAACAAGTTTGATTGCTTAACATGTTGGAAACATTTAATCATGTAAACATCAATCTCAATTAATATATATAAACATGGAAAAGTTCGGGTCACTACAGTACCTACCCGTTAAATAAATTTCGTCCCGAAATTTTAAGCTGTTGAAGGTGTTGACGAATCTTCTGGAAATAGATGCGGATATTTCTTCTTCATCTGATCTTCACGCTCCCAGGTGAACTCGGGTCCTCTACGAGCATTCCATCGAACCTTAACAATTGGTATCTTGTTTTGCTTAAGTCTTTTAACCTCACGATCTATTATTTCGACGGGTTCTTCGATGAATTGGAGTTTTTCGTTGATTTGGATTTCATCTAACGGAATAGTGAGATCTTCTTTAGCAAAACATTTCTTCAAATTCGAGACGTGGAAAGTGTTATGTACAGCCGCGAGTTGTTGAGGTAACTCAAGTCGGTAAGCTACTGGTCCGACACGATCAATAATCTTGAATGGTCCAATATACCTTGGATTTAATTTCCCTCGTTTACCAAATCGAACAACGCCTTTCCAAGGTGAAACTTTAAGCATGACCATCTCTCCAATTTCAAATTCTATATCTTTTCTTTTAATGTCAGCGTAGCTCTTTTGTCGACTTTGGGCGGTTTTCAACCGTTGTTGAATTTGGATGATCTTCTCGGTAGTTTCTTGTATAATCTCCGGACCCGTAATCTGTCTATCCCCCACCTCACTCCAACAAATCGGAGACCTGCACTTTCTACCATAAAGTGCTTCAAACGGCGCCATCTCAATGCTTGAATGGTAGCTGTTGTTGTAGGAAAATTCTGCTAACGGTAGATGTCGATCCCAACTGTTTCCGAAATCAATAACACATGCTCGTAGCATGTCTTCAAGCGTTTGTATCGTCCTTTCGCTCTGCCCATTAGTTTGTGGATGATAGGCAGTACTCATGTCTAGACGAGTTCCTAATGCTTGCTGTAATGTCTGCCAGAATCTTGAAATAAATCTGCCATCCCTATCAGAGATAATAGAGATTGGTATTCCATGTCTGGAGACGACTTCCTTCAAATACAGTCGTGCTAACTTCTCCATCTTGTCATCTTCTCTTATTGGTAGGAAGTGTGCTGATTTGGTGAGACGATCAACTATTACCCAAATAGTATCAAAACCACTTGCAGTCCTTGGCAATTTAGTGATGAAATCCATGGTAATGTTTTCCCATTTCCATTCCGGGATTTCGGGTTGTTGAAGTAGACCTGATGGTTTCTGATGCTCAGCTTTGACTTTAGAACACGTCAAACATTCTCCTACGTATTTAGCAACATCGGCTTTCATACCCGGCCACCAAAAATGTTTCTTGAGATCCTTGTACATCTTCCCCGTTCCAGGATGTATTGAGTATCTGGTTTTATGAGCTTCTCTAAGTACCATTTCTCTCATATCTCCAAATTTTGGTACCCAAATCCTTTCAGCCCTATACCGGGTTCCGTCTTCCAGAATATTAAGATGCTTCTCCGATCCTTTGGGTATTTCATCCTTTAAATTTCCCTCTTTTAAAACTCCTTGTTGCGCCTCCTTTATTTGAGTAGTAATGTTATTATGAATCATTATATTCATAGATTTTACTCGAATGGGTTCTCTATCCTTCCTGCTCAAGGCATCGGCTATCACATTTGCCTTCCCCGGGTGGTAACGAATCTCAAAATCGTAATCATTCAATAATTCAATCCACCTACGCTGCCTCATATTCAGTTGTTTCTGATTAAATATGTGTTGAAGACTTTTGTGGTCGGTATATATAATACTTTTGACCCCATATAAGTAGTGCCTCCAAGTCTTTAATGCAAAAACAACCGCGCCTAATTCCAAATCATGCGTCGTATAATTTTGTTCGTGAATCTTCAATTGTCTAGACGCATAAGCAATCACCTTCGTTCGTTGCATTAATACACAACCGAGACCTTGCTTTGATGCGTCACAATAAATCACAAAATCATCATTCCCTTCAGGCAATGACAATATAGGTGCCGTAGTTAGCTTTTTCTTCAATAACTGAAATGCTTTCTCTTGTTCATCATTCCATTCAAATTTCTTCCCTTTATGCGTTAATGCAGTCAAGGGTTTTGCTATTCTGGAAAAGTCTTGGATGAACCTTCTGTAGTAACCAGCTAGTCCTAAAAACTGGCGTATGTGTTTCGGAGTTTTCGGGGTTTCCCACTTTTCAACAGTTTCTATCTTTGCCGGATCCACCTTAATACCTTCTTTGTTCACTATGTGACTGAGGAATTGAACTTCTTCCAACCAAAATGCACACTTTGAAAACTTAGCGTACAATTCTTCCTTCCTCAATACTTCTAACACCTTTCTCAAATGTTCACCGTGTTCTTGGTCATTCTTTGAGTAAATAAGTATGTCATCAATGAAAACAATGACAAACTTGTCAAGGTATGGTCCACACACTCGGTTCATAAGGTCCATGAACACAGCTGGTGCATTAGTTAAACCAAACGGCATGACCATAAACTCGTAATGACCGTAACGTGTTCTGAAAGCAGTCTTTGGAATATCATCTTCTTTCACCCGCATTTGATGATACCCGGAACGTAAGTCAATCTTTGAATAAACAGACGAGCCTTGTAGTTGATCAAATAAGTCGTCGATTCTCGGTAGTGGGTAGCGGTTCTTGATGGTAAGTTTGTTCAACTCTCGGTAGTCGATACACAACCTGAATGTACCATCTTTCTTCTTGACAAACAAAACAGGAGCTCCCCACGGTGATGTGCTTGGTCGAATGAAACCACGCTCTAAAAGTTCTTGTAATTGGCTTTGCAGTTCTTTCATCTCGCTGGGTGCGAGTCTGTAAGGATCACGAGCTATTGGTGCAGCTCCTTCATTTTAAATCTGTTTTGAGTGAATCAAATTGCTATGGTTTCATATTGAACTCTATTTTATGAATCTAAACCAAAAAAGTATAGGTTTCTAGTCGGAAAAATAAGTTACAAGTCGTTTTTGTAAAGGTAGTCATTTCAGTCGAAAGAACGACGTCTAGATGACCATTTTAGAAAACATACTTCCACTTTGAGTTTAACCATAATTTTTGGATATAGTTTCATGTTCATAATAAAAATCATTTTCTCAGAATAACAACTTTTAAATCAAAGTTTATCATAGTTTTTAATTAACTAACCCAAAACAGCCCGCGGTGTTACTACGACGGCGTAAATCCGGTTTTACGGTGTTTTTCGTGTTTCCAGGTTTTAAATCATTAAGTTAGCATATCATATAGATATAGAACATGTGTTTAGTTGATTTTAAAAGTCAAGTTAGAAGGATTAACTTTTGTTTGCGAACAAGTTTAGAATTAACTAAACTATGTTCTAGTGATTACAAGTTTAAACCTTCGAATAAGATAGCTTTATATGTATGAATCGAATGATGTTATGAACATCATTACTACCTTAAGTTCCTTGGATGAACCTACTGGAAAAGAGAAAAATGGATCTAGCTTCAATGGATCCTTGGATGGCTCAAAGTTCTTGAAGCAAAATCATGACACGAAAACAAGTTCAAGTAAGATCATCACTTGAAATAAGATTGTTATAGTTATAGAAATTGAACCAAAGTTTGAATATGATTATTACCTTGTATTAGAATGATAACCTACTGTAAGAAACAAAGATTTCTTGAGGTTGGATGATCACCTTACAAGATTGGAAGCGAGCTAGCAAACTTGAAAGTATTCTTGATTTTATGAAACTAGAACTTTTGGAATTTATGAAGAACACTTAGAACTTGAAGATAGAACTTGAGAGAGTTCAATTAGATGAAGAAAATTGAAGAATGAAAGTGTTTGTAGGTGTTTTTGGTCGTTGGTGTATGGATTAGATATAAAGGATATGTAATTTTGTTTTCATGTAAATAAGTCATGAATGATTACTCATATTTTTGTAATCTTATGAGATATTTCATGCTAGTTGCCAAATGATGGTTCCCACATGTGTTAGGTGACTCACATGGTCTGCTAAGAGCTGATCATTGGAGTGTATATACCAATAGTACATACATCTAAAAGCTGTGTATTGTACGAGTACGAATACGGGTGCATACGAGTAGAATTGTTGATGAAACTGAACGAGAATGTAATTGTAAGCATTTTTGTTAAGTAGAAGTATTTTGATAAGTGTATTGAAGTCTTTCAAAAGTGTATAAATACATATTAAAACACTACATGTATATACATTTTAACTGAGTCGTTAAGTCATCGTTAGTCCTTACATGTAAGTGTTGTTTTGAAACCTTTAGGTTAACGATCTTGTTAAATGTTGTTAACCCAATGTTTATAATATCAAAAGAGATTTTAAATTATTATATTATCATGATATTATGATGTACGAATATCTCTTAATATGATATATATACATTAAATGTCGTTACAACGATAAACGTTACATATATGTCTCGTTTCAAAATCATTAAGTTAGTAGTCTTGTTTTTACATATGTAGTTCATTGTTAATATAATTAATGATATGTTTACTTATCATAATATCATGTTAACTATATATATAACCATATATATGTCATCATATAGTTTTTTTTTTTTTTTACAAGTTTTAACGTTCGTGAATCACCGGTCAACTTGGGTGGTCAATTGTCTATATGAAACATATTTCAATTAATCAAGTCTTAACAAGTTTGATTGCTTAACATGTTGGAAACATTTAATCATGTAAACATCAATCTCAATTAATATATATAAACATGGAAAAGTTCGGGTCACTACAGAGTTGATCCTGAAGTCTTGTATAGAAATCTCACTGGTCCGCACACAGACAATTTGAGAGTTCCGTTTGGCGGCGGTAAAGGTTGGGTCCGATCTATCGTTGGAAGGGAGGCCTATATGGATTTGGGTTTGAGGAGAGGTTTGTTATAGTGCAAACCAAAGTCATACATCGGATATGGGGAAGAAACATATGTGTGCTTAATGTTTTCTCTCAGGTTTGGGCGGTAAGGTAGCAAACAGTGAGACATTCGTTTGGAAATCGAAAGTAGGAGTTATCGAGAAGGTTGGATACTCACAGGTTGTAGTCTGGATGTGTGGATAGCGCAACGTGACATTTGCAGCATGTCAATGGTTGGCTTAACCCCTTGGTTGGCACACGCGTGGATGAGTTGATCTTAGAGCCTTGTACCGTAAGTAGCCTTGATGTGGTCCCATTCAAGTTGTGTTTCGAGGTTACGGCAGGTACTAAAGAAGGTTGGATCTTGACTATCATTAGAGGGATACCGAGTTGAACTTAGGTTTGAGGGGAGGTTTGTTGTAATTCAAACCAAAGTCCAACATCAGATTATTGAACGGGTTGACCAATGTACTTGGTCAAATATTCCATAGTATTTTGGAATATGTGGGCAGGGTTAGAGCTTCTCCCACTAAAGAAATTGGTTTGAAGTTGTCGGAAAGGACGTGTTCGACTATGGCTCGGGTTTGGTTGACATTGGTACAACAAAGTGAGTGGTTTTCTTCGGGGTGAAAAATTATGAATCTTTAGGTGACGGTAGAAGTGGATAATCTTGTAAGTCCTAGAACTTGAGCTTTCTAGAGGGTATCGGGAATTCGATGGGAGTTTGGTAACCGACGGAAGTACCGAGCTAGTGGGAGTTTAACGACTAATGGGAGTTATGAAGACGTTTATGCAACGTGGGTCTCTGGTACTCACAAGATTGGTGTGTATGACACTAGGGTACTTGGATGCTGCAATATACCCTCAAATGGCAAAGAGATTTGCAACTTGTAAGATCCTGAATTTTGTGCGTCAGGAAATACTCCTGAAAGTGTCAGTAAATGTGTGTATCAGAAAGTGCCACTGAAAGTGAGCCTAACACTTATGCATTTTCAGAATTTGCATCAGAATCAGACTTAGTCAATTTCAGTCCCAGAACTTCAGAAAGCTGGCTGACTTCGATTTCAGTTGAAGTGCGCGGCGCGCAAAAACCTACTGACTGACCCAATTCGTGATTTTAATATTTTAAAAGGGGCATTTGGGTCTTTTCACTTGAGGGTCGGTTTTTGAGCCACAAAACTGACCCAATGCTTATCCTATCCTCATTTCACCTCCTTTCGAAAAATCATTACATTAGCAGTAAATATACTCAACCGCATCTTGTAATGAGAATTTCCATATTAATTACTGGGAATCAGCAATCAGTATTATGAATCCCGCAGTATTTCTATATTAATAGTTATATGTATACATATAACCTTTATCTCTTAGAATTATGATCTTCAATTTTGAATTTCTGAAAAGTACCCAGTATTAAAATCCATTCTCTGAGTATCAAAGGGACTAATAAAGCAATGGTTGCGTTAGTGTGTTAGTGTGTTGTGAATCATCGGGTAACATTCCTAACTGAATATTCCATGTAGTTGTGGTTGTGCCGATATGTGGAAGGGTGTAAGACTTGGTGTTCCCGAGCATCTCCTTAGTGTTAGATGAAGGACTTCCTTAGGCTATATCGTTTAGCCTTATGGAAATTACGGGTAGCGTGTGATCGCTAGGAACTTTCGATAAGACGATAAACCGTAAGGTTTGTCGGGTAGGTATGACTTCGGGTCATTATTATAGAGAGATGGGTGACATCGGGTGCATGGAACCTAAAGATCGAGTTTCTAAAATCCGGTTGATGGTGGTGGGAGTCTGCATGACACTGCGTCAGGTGCCTCTTTATACCTGCTAGTGTAGTGTTCAACTCTAGTAGTGGTGTGATCACTTTGTGCGTAGGGTGACCGTGAGATGCCCTTGGAAGCAGCAGAGATTACAATAGTGATCGACGGGTGATAGTAATTCGACGGTTGTGAAAGTGGAAGTTTAAGAGCATTGCAGTAAATGCTTCTTATGAAGTGACGAATGAGCGGATCTTGCTGCTCTTATGTGTTAGACGAGTAACGATGACCGGTGAGCCGGTGATGGACTTAATGGTCGGTTAGGCCGAAGGTTATGATGAAGCGTTGATATCGCGGTCGACGCAATTATTGTGTCAGATTGGTCATTCTTCTCCATGAGAGTGAGTAATTGTTGATAAAGGTTCGTTGCGTGGAAGGTCGGGTGATCTCGACGGAGATGCACGACTGATTAAGCGAAGTGGCATATGCTTAGGCATAGAGACGTATGTGGGACTTTGGTGGAGTTCGCTTTGTGAACGATTAAGGCAGTTGATTGTGATTTGTGGTATGAAGGTGCGATGTCGTCACGTGTATGGCATTTCAAGTGAATGTGTATGACGGCTCTGAGAGCCTAAAGTGAATTTGCAGTGATTTGGAGTATATGACCAATGATGAGAATGGTCATGTGTGTCGTGAAATGACAAATCCGATGGGTGTTATCATCTTGGCGGTGAGAATGTAGAACTGAATCCTAAGTGGGGGAGTTTTTACTACCGTCTGAGGAAGCTCCGATGGTGTTAGATCAAGTGAAGTGTAAAGACTTCTCATGTAAGGTGGTCGTGTAGTACCAAAGTGCAGTATGAGACCAAGTGTGAAGCTTGAGATCTCGGAGTGAGAGAACGAAGTTGTCGTTGTGGGTGCTCTTGTAATGTAAATCTGGGTTTCTATGAAATTCAGATAGTACTATTGAATAGGTACAAGTTAGATATTGTGGTGGTTGCTGTATTTTCCCTGTCGGAAAACGTGATCGTGAAAATTGTCAGTGGATTATTCCACTTTATGGATGAATGTGAGGCGGGGAGTACCGGTTCCGATTGTCTCACATAGAGATGTACGGATGTTGTTTGTTTGCAAGGGTGTGTTCCCTAGTGATGTGACTCGTTAGTTGCATCGAGATGTCGAGGCCATTCTTAACGGACGGTCGAGGCAAGAGGATTCACCAGGCGTTGATGGATATTTTTGTGGGTCGTGTGACGAATTGCGAATTGTTCTGATGATAATTCTTTGTTGACGGGATTCTAGTACATGAATAGTTTCCATGCTAGTACTAGGAAGCCGTAATTGTAAGGATGTGTTGCATGGTTCAGAGGAGAAACCCTGTGTCGAGTGTTGATGTTTTGTCTAACTCGTGGTGTATTATTGTCGTACTGGATTGAAATGCCCCGTTCATATACAATATAAACGATTCATAATAGTTGATTACATCGCGAGGTACTTGACCTATATATGATACATTTTACAAACATTGCATTCATTTTTTAAAAAACAAACTTTCATTATATCGAAAGTTGACAGGCATGCATACCATTTCATAATATATCAAAGTATCAATGACTTAATAATAATCTTGTTGAACTCAACGACTCGAATGCAACGTCTTTTGAAATATGTCATGAATGTCTCCAAGTAATATCTCTAAAATGAGCAAATGCACAGCGAAAGATTTCTTTAATACCTGAGAATAAACATGCTTTAAAATGTCAACCAAAAGGTTGGTGAGTTCATAGGTTTATCATAAAACAAATAAAATTTATCATTTTGATAGACCACAAGATTTAAATGCTGCATGGTACAAATGGGCCCGAATCCTATACCCACCTATAATGTACATGCGATATCTTTTAAATACAGTACACCTTTCTCGTGTACAAAATCATCTTTCATAAATCTTAGTAACCGTACACATATCTCGTGCACAAAAATAACATACACATAACCTGTGTATAAAATCATTCTCTCGATACATAACATTCACTTTTAATTTCTTTCATAGCTTGGCTTGGTAACCGACCTTAACATATAATGCGCATAATAATATCCCCAAAACAGAACATCTCGTCTATATAATAATCATAATAACTTCAAAGTACTAAACACCACGCCCACTAGCCCTTCCGTCTAGTGAACATTCTGGGTGGGGGTGTTAAACCCGGTAGCTACCTTTAGGATTCGCGTCAATTAGGTGTGCACTAATTCTCAAAATTAGTGATATTCCCTAATTCTTAGGTTACCAAGCAATAATAATCAGGGGAAAAATATTCATATCAATTGTGGTAATTATCACGTCTACATAATTCATTCGAGGAATGTTTTGCTTGTGTCTATCTCGTCAAACATTTATAAAAATATTTCATTTATTCGCAATTCAAAATATATTTCAAAAGCATTTAATAAAGCAGTTGTAAAAGTAGCGAATGTATTCTCAGTCCCAAAAATGTAAAGAGTAAAAGGGAATCAAATGGACTCACCTAATGTATTTTGTAGTAAAAATACATATGACGATATTGAATAAGTGTAGGGTTGGCCTCGGATTCATGAACCTATATCATTGATATATATATATATATATATATATATATATATATATATATATATATATATATATATATATATATATATATATATATATATATATATATATATATATATATATATATATATATATATATTAAAACGTATAATTGTAATCAAACAACTTTATTTATTGTTTGTGATATAATTTTTATATCAATATCAAATAACTTATTTACTTCAATATATTTTCTTTTTATATATTTTAATTAAGAGTATTTATATATTTAGGTTATGGTTATTATTATATTTATATAAATAATCTTTTGTTCGCAAAATAATAGTTATAGTATTATTAGAATAATATTAATGATAATAAAAATGATAGTAATTATAATGCTTCATATTACTAATAAAGATACTAATGTTATTAATTCTATACTAATGGTATTAATATTAATAACCGTAAAAATCTTAGTTTTCCTGTGAATGATAGTTATGACAATAGTTTTAGTAATTACATAATAATATTATTCGTTATAATATAAATAATAATACTTATGATGATAATAATAATAATACATATTATGAAACCTATAGTTATGATAATAATAACAATAATAATAATAATAATAATAATAATAATAATAATAATAATAATAATAATAATAATAATAATAATAATAATAATAATAATAATAATAATAATAATAATAATAATAATCTTAATCTTAATAGTAATAACTAATACTTATCTTAGTAACAATAATAATAATTATAATATTAAATGATAATACTACTAATAACTATAATAGTATTGTTATTAACTCGATTAATGATAATAATGATAATCATCTTTATTATTGTTTGTAGTAACAATTCTTTAACATAGTAACAATAATTAATAATCATAATAATACTAACAGTAGTAATAATTTACATAATACTAATATTAATAATAATAATAATAATAATAATAATAATAATAATAATAATAATATTAATAATAATAAAGGCTACCTTAGAAGAAATCGTCCTAAAAAAATATACTGCAGCTCCAAGGACTCGAACCCATGACCTCTCAAAAACCCGACAACACCCTAACCATACAGTCTAGCTCGTTTTTCTGAATCATTAACCCAGTTATATTTATTTAACCCCAATACACGAGCTATCATCTTCTTCATCCTCTCTTGCATAGTCGATTAATCCAAACCTTAACTTAAAATTTGATTTACTTTGAAACATTAATAAGAACGACATGTGCTTGTAATTACCAGACACGAATAAAAAAAAATTAAACAGATACTGAAACTATTCCTGTCGCGAAGAAGCTTTGTTTAACTCCAATCTTGATTTCAATTTTCTCGACAATCTGAACATGCTGGACAACGATATGTAACAGATTTTGTAGTTATTTGAATAATTAAATTAGTTATACTGATTCCTAATCTGTATTACATATCTGTATACGTATAATAGTATGTATGCATGTATTTCTATACGCATATATCTATATATTTTATACACTTTCAATAACTAATAACTGTATCTTTAATAATACTGCACTTAATATTATAAATAATAATAATAATATAATAGTAATAATAATAATATTATTATTATTATTAGTAATGATAATAATAACCATAAAATTTATAATGATATTAATTATAATAATACTAATAACACTTATATAAATGAGACTCATATTTCTATTCTATTAGTAATTGTAATACTAATAATAATTATTATTATATTCATAATAGTAAATAATAATGATACTAAAAAGAATAAAAATATAATAATTAGATTAATCATAATAATAAATATAAATTGTATTATTTACTAATAATAATAATAATAATAGTAATAATACATTATTAATATAATATTTATGTTTTTATCTTGTAATTACATTTAATATTGCAATTTATTAATTGTGTAATATTTAGTAATTATGTCTACAATAATATATTTTTAATATTTAATGTCTATACCTTACAATATATATATATATATATATATATATATATATATATATATATATATATATATATATATATATATATACACACAATAGTGATAATAATCACAATCTATTTAATAATATTATTGATAATGTTACATAATAATAATACTGATAATGATAATGGTATTAATATACTAATTATACTCCGCTTGTAATTATGTTTACTATTTGTTATAATGTCTTTTAACTATATAATTTTATTGTATCCTCATTATTTATTAATTATATATATATTTATTACAATATTACGTATGTATAGAGTTTCATATATATTTACATATTTATTTATACATTGATGTTCATGAATCGTCGGGAATAGTCAAAGGTATAACTGAATCTATATAAATAGCTCAAAATTTTGTAGCTCAGTTTAACAGACTTTGCTTATCAAGTTGAAATCATATAAAGACTAAGTTTAAATTTGGTCGGAAATTTTCGGGTCGTCACAGTACCTACCCGTTAAAGAAATTTCGTCCCGAAATTTGAGTGGAGTGGTCATGGCTAACAATAAAAATATTTTCATGACGAATATGAGTTGATAAATAGAGTTTTATCATCATTGAGTAATAAGGATGAAATAATTCGATTATTCAAATAGTACGAATGAAGCTATCACTAAATACTAATATGAGAAAGACATGTTTCATCATAACTTTTGACCAGTCATGGTTGAATTTAGAAAAATAGGGTTCGTCTTAACTTTTGACGTTGTCTCGGTTGAATTCCGGAATTTAAGGGATTTAAAGAAAATCTATGAAATCTATAAGATCTGATTCTTTGGTAAATGAGGAAATTAGGATCTATTTAATTAAATGTGATGATCTGCCTCGATTGCTCTGTCTAATATTTTCATTATAAATTAAATTCTTCCGTTCCATTATTCTCATCATTCATATACTTTCTTTCTTAGTTCATACATCCAAACGATTGTGAAAATGCTTAATCCAGTTCTGATCCTTGTCCTCATCCTTACTATCGCAACAATCATTCTTCTTTTTCAACTTTCACCAGAGGAATCTGCTTTCTTCTACTTCGCCCTTGGGGTTATAGTGTTTTTAATTCTCCCGTGTCTTTATGTTGCGATTAACATTGATATACACGGTTTGTAATTTATGTGTTGTTATCGGGATTTATATTCTCCCTTATATTTCGAAGCTCTATGCTTTTGTTCTCTCTTCCCGACTTCAAGTCAAGCGAATAATGGTCCAAAATTCATAGATATAGAGTATCGAATGAACTTAAAGTTCCAAACAAGAAAGAACGTAATAGCACGATTTGTTTTGTCAAATTACCAGAATCACTGAGAATAAAACTATCAAGAATATATTTTCTTGATATGTTTAAAAGTTAAGCAGAATGAAAGAGTTATGTAACATGGCACATGATGATGGTATGATTTACTGTGAACCATTATCACGTTTCATTAGAAACTCAACATGACTTACTGTAATATAATCACGTTGGCCGGGCGTCATTATATTATACTAACTCATGCTCAACTTCTTAACATTTCTCCAGAATCCATTCATAATTTATACTTACATTTTACAGAATATTGAAAACTAAAACAGTTTTCAATATGATGTAATACAGATAGCGTGAAGAGGTATATAATTTCGGACGAGAATATTTATGAAAGTATCCTCAGAAATATCGAAGATATTTATTATGATATTTCGGAATTTCAAAGTTCGAAGGTTGATGAAGAAAGATATTCCGCAAGATTTTAACATGACTTCGGAGCAAGATATTTTCTAAGGATTTCATCGGATACAAAATTATCTGGATTCTTGAAATACATGGTATGGTCCTTGTATTTGTCCTTTGCCTCCTTCCTGGTTAGCTCAATCCGTTTTTTCAGTACAAAATTTTCTATCGAGCGTTCCCAACATTCCATTCCTTATTATCAAACCTTTGGCCATTTAGACCATCTACAATTTTTTTTTCTGTTTCCTCTGCATTTAATGCTACGATATCTGAATCATCGGTTATCAATTCGAGAGGTTTCAAGAAAGTTGTGTTTTTAGATGATTAAATGATGCTGGTAATATGGTGGAATATAAAAGGTTCTCTGGTAACAATAAAAGAGCACGCATATATTTCAAGGTTATAATAAAGTTGTTTCGAATGAAAAATCAAAATTAACTTGTTGGAGCTGTGACAAAATTTGCTACTTTAAAAGGGATTATCAAGTTATTTTGGGTAATAATAACACTAAAGGAATTAGCACAGCTACGTTTTAAATGTTCACTCAGTGTCCGAGAGTTTATCAAGTGCATAACTATGTGCATAAATCTTTCCTTCCGTAGATGAAGTGCGGTTGGTTCATCCTATCGATTAAGGTGTTTTCAAGAATCATGAAAGGTTTGAACGCAGATTGTAATTGTCAAGATACAAACGAGGTTTAAGATGAAATTAAATGGCAAACTTGAAGAATTATTTAGTTTCATATGTTATAGTCAATATTTTAATTCATTTTAATTGTCCAATGTTGGTAGTCCATAGTTGATAGTCCACAGTTAGCAATTCAATAATTCATATATAGTTTAATATATAATATTCGACTTAATTAATACGTATCGTGACCCATGTACATGTCTCAGACTCGATCACAACTCAAACTATATATATTATTGTAGAATCAACCTCAACCCTGTATAGCTAACTCCAGCATTACTGCATATAGAGTGTTTATGGTTATTTCAAATAATATATATAGATGCGTCGATATGATATGTCAAAACCTTGTATACGTGTCCCGATATTTAAAGTGCGTAAAATAAATAACAGAAATTAAATAACGATAAATAAAATTGCGAGAATTAAAGTTGCGATAAATAAATTGCGATAAATAAAAGGTAATACGGAATTAACAGTTAGCTAGGAACAGTTAGCGTGGATTCTTAACAAAATTTCTCATAGTTAATTTTTTTGTTTCTAACAAATTTTATTTTGTCCAATGTTTTCTTCATTATGCCACTTGTTGGATTCTGGTAAATCAAAATCTAAATATGAAATTGGATGAAAATGGTTATTCTGTGGTGAACGGATACGTATATCGGTGGTTGTAAGTAGGATAGTGAATGATTGTTGAATCAGCTTCGAATTATGTACAGTGTAATTTATTAATGTGAAATCTAAATATTCCTCGGGTATTACCTACCCGTTAAAATATTTTCACCATTAACCATTTGTACAAAAGAATTTTCAATTACAATCTTTATAAAAATATATATACATATATATTTTTGTTCAGATGTAATCATGGATTTAATGAGTTAATGTAACATTAAACTCATTTGCTTTTCGGTTAGAATTAGAGTATATAATCTCTAAAACAATAAAGATTACATAATCATCATGTAGAATGAAGATAAATAATGTAGAACGATACGTAGATTGATGATTATGCTCGAGGTACATAATGAGATATTGAGGTGTGTGATGTTGAACTTGGGTTGTTGGTGGTACTGGTATTGATGTTGGTGTTGGTGATGTTGCTGAAGCTGGTAAATCTTGCACCATATTCTCCAAATTTATTTCTCGAGCGCGAAGTTCGTTGACTTCTTCTATTATTCTGGGATGATTTTCAGTCAGAATGAGTGGATGAATAAGGTTTTGAATTGTAGATAGTATATAATCGTGGTGAGATATTCGGTAAATGAGTGTGAAAATGGTGTTTCGAATGGGTTCATCAGTGAGTGCTTCATGTTCTTCACCAAGAGTGCAAGTTGGTGGGTGGAAATGATCGCCTTCTTCTCGTCTCCATCGGTTAAGTCAACCACAAACCCATCAGACGAATTGGTTGATTCATTCTGGGACACTGCTTTCGGAGCTTAGGTGAAACTCCATATCGGAATAGTTGTCGGAATCCAAGGAATTCGAACTGGTTGAGGGATTCATCTCGTACGATCAAATGAAGGATTTTCAATAAGAGATAGATTATAGGATATAGATTAGTACCCTGCAATACATAATTTACATATGCATATATAATACTAAAATCCCATAAGTTACGCAGGAATCTACGGAAGCTGTCAGGCAAAAGTAGCAATAACAGATACGCTAAGATATGAATTTATCTATACACTGTCTATGCAATAGAGGCAGTAAGACGTGTCTAGACTTTAAGGATGATAAGCAAGTAATTTTCGACACGAAATGATAAGCAAAACTTTTGACATGCAGACACGGTCGAAGTCCAGACCCACTAATGCATCTTAACAACTATAAGTTAGACACACTAATGCAAGACCTGGTTCGCTAAGACCACCGCTCTGATACCAACTGAAATTCCCCATTCATATACAATATAAACGATTCATAATAGTTGATTACATCGCGAGGTACTTGACCTCTATATGATACATTTTATAAACATTGCATTCGTATTTTAAAAGACAAACTTTCATTATATCGAAAGTTGACAGGCATGCATACCATTTCATAATATATCAAACTATCAATGACTTAATAATAATCTTGTTGAACTCAACGACTCGAATGCAACGTATTTTGAAATATGTCATGAATGTCTCCAAGTAATATCTCTAAAATGAGCAAATGCACAGCGGAAGATTTCTTTAATACCTGAGAATAAACATGCTTTAAAGTGTCAACTAAAAGGTTGGTGAGTTCATAGGTTTATCATAAAATAAATAAAATTTATCATTTTGATAGACCACAAAATTTAAATGCTGCATGGTACAAATGGGCCCGAATCATATACCCACCTGTAATATACATGCGATATCTTTTAAATACAGTACACCTTTCTCGTGTACAAAATCATCTTTCATAAATCTTAGTAACCGTACACATATCTCGTGCACAAAAATAACATACACATAACCTGTGTATAAAATCATTCTCTCGATACATAACATTCACTTTTCATTTCTTTCATAGCTTGGCTTGGTAACCGACCTTAACATATAATGCGCATAATAATATCCCCAAAACAGAATATCTCTTCTGTATAATAATCATAATAACTTCGAAGTACTAAACACCACGCCTACTAGCCCTTCCGTCTAGTGAACATTCTGGGTGGGGGTGTTAAACCCGGTAGCTACCTTTAGGATTCGCGTCAATTAGGCGTGCACTAATTCTCAAAATTAGTGATATTCCCTAATTGTTAGGTTACCAAGCAATAATAATCAGGGGAAAAATATTCATATCAATTGTGGCAATTATCACGTCCACATAATTCAATGGTGGCAATTATCACGTCTACATAATTCATTCGAGGAATGTTTTGCTTGTGTCTATCTCGTCAAACATTTATAAAAGCATTTCATGTATTCGCAGTTCAAAATATATTTCAAAAGCATTTAATAAAGCAGTTGTAAAAGTAGCGCATGTATTCTCAGTCCCAAAAATGTAAAGAGTAAAAGGAAATCAAATGGACTCACCTAATGTATTTTGTAGTAAAAATACATATGACGATATTGAATAAGTGTAGGGTTGGCCTCGGATTCACGAACCAATATCATTGATATATATATATATATGTATATATATATATATATATATGTATATATATATATATATGTATATATATATGTATATATATATATATATATATATATATATATATATATATATATATATATATATTAAAACATATAATTGTAATCAAACAACTTTATTTATTGTTTGTGATATAATTTTTATATCAATAACTTATTTACTTCATTATATTTTCTTTTTATATATTTTAAATAAGAGTATTTACATATTTAGGTTATGGTTATTATTATATTTATATAAATAATCTTTTGTTTGCAAAATAATAGTTATAGTATTATTAGAATAATATTAATGATAATAAAAATGATAGTAATTATAATGCTTCATATTACTAATAAAGATACTAATGTTATTAATTCTATACTAATGGTATTAATATTAATAACCATAAAAATCTTAGTTTTCCTGTGAATGATAGTTATGACAATAGTTTTAGTAATTACATAATAATATTATTCGTTATAATATAAATAATAATACTTATGATGATAATAATAATAATAATACATATTATGAAACCTATAGTTATGATAATAATAATAATAATAATAATAATAATAATAATAATAATAATAATAATAATAATAATAATAATAATAATAATAATAATAATAATAATAATAATAATAATAATAATAATCTTAATCATAATAGTAATAACTAATACTTATCTTAGTAACAATAATAATAATTATAATATTAAATGATAATACTACTAATAACTATAATAGTATTGTTATTAACTCGATTAATGATAATAATGATAATCATCTTTATTATTATTTGTACTAACAATTCTTTAACATAGTAACAATAATTAATAATCATAATAATACTAACTGTAGTAATAATTTACATAATACTAATATTAATAATAATAATAATAATAATAATAATAATAATAATAATAATAATAATAATAATAATAATAATAATAATAATAATAATAATAATAATATTAATAATAATAAAGGCTACCTTATAAGAAATTGTCCTAAAAAAATATACTGCAGCTCCAAGGACTCGAACCCATGACCTCTCAAACACCCGACAACACCCTAACCATACAGTCTAGCTCGTTTTTCTGAATCATTAACCCAGTTATATTTATTTAACCCCAATACACGAGCTATCATCTTCTTCATCCTCTCTTGCATAGTCGATCAATCCAAACCTTAACTTAAAATTTGATTTACTTTGAAACATTAATAAGAACGACCTGTCCTTGTAATTACCAGACACGAATAATAATAAAAAAAATTAAACAGATACTGAAACTGTTCCTGTCGCGAAGAAACTTTGTTTAACTCCAATCTTGATTTCAATTTGCTCGACAATCTGAACATGCTGGACAACGATATGTAACAGATTTTGTAGTTATTTGAATAATTAAATTAGTTATACTGATTCCTAATCTGTATTACATATCTGTATACGTATAACAGTATGTATGCCTGTATTTCTATACACATATATCTATATATTTTATACACTTTCAATAACTAATAACTGTATCTTTAATAATACTGCACTTAATATTATAAATAATAATAATAATAATATAATAGTAATAATAATAATAATAATATTATTATTAGTAATGATAATAATAACCATAAAATTTATAATGATATTAATTATAATAATACTAATAACACTTATATAAATGAGACTCATATTTATATTCTATTAGTAATTATAATACTAATAATAATAATTATTATATTCATAATAGTAAATAATAATGATACTAATAAGAATAAAAATATAATAATTAGATTAATCATAATAATAAATATAAATTGTATTATTTAATAATAATAATAATAATAATAATAATAATAATAATAATGACATTAACATATCATTTTACATGTATTTTACTTTCATATATATAATCTTCTTAATAGATTTTAATATTACTATTTATTTTGTTATAAGTAATAATACATTATTAATATAATATTTATATTTTTATCTTGTAATTACATTTAATATTGCAATTTATTAATTATGTAATATTTAGTAATTATGTCTACAATAATATATTTTTAATATTTAATGTCTATATATATATATATATATAATCGTGATAATAATGACAATCTATTTAATAATATTATTGATAATGTTACATAATAATAATACTGATAATGATAATGGTATTAATATTAATATACTAATTATACTCCGCTTTTAATTATGTTTACTATTTGTTATAATGTCTTTTAACTATATAATTTTATTGTATCCTCATTATTTATTAATTATATATATATATTTATTACAATATTACATATGTATAGAATTTCATATATATTTACATATTTATTTATACATCGATGTTCGTGAATCGTCGGGAATAGTCAAAGGTATAACTGAATCTATATAAATAGTTCAAAAATTTGTAGCTCGGTTTAACAGACTTTGCTTATCAAGTTGAAATCATATAAAGACTAAGTTTAAATTTGGTCGGAAATTTTCGGGTCGTCACATGGATTAATCCAGAGACCGACGGTCGTGTGCGGATTGATTGCTGGGAAAGTTTGTGTTCCTCGTGTGATTATTTGGTGATACCGGTATTCTTCGTAGAAGGAATAACCCGATGGTGGTGACGGGGGAAGTTGGTTCTTGATTCAGAGAACATTCTTGATTGGCTGGTTTACAAGTCATTAAAGTACGGAGTTTTGACGCGGTATAAATCCTTCTCAATTTGGATTAATGCAAGACTTGGTTCACGGCGTAGTGAATTTAGTATATTGCGTTGGGTGATATAGTTGTGGATGTAGCTTGTTGCGAGTTGTAGCCGAGAGAATTTGAAGGAATATATGGTGTTTTCCGTATTTCCTAAATGGGCATTTTGGACGTTGAGCGTATGAGATACCGCTAGTTGCGGTAATGCATGTTAGTGATTATTAGCGTGTAGTGAGATTTTCAGATTAATGAAAATTTTATGGACATCGAGTTTGGATATGTATCGGAGGACCATAGAGTGTGGGTCTGGTTGGTTAAGTGAGGAGATCACGGGGACGTGATCCAGTTTAAGTAGGGGAGAGTTGTAAGATCCTGAATTTTGTGCGTCAGAAAATACTTCTGAAAGTGTCAGTAAATGTGTGTATTAGAAAGTGCCACTGAAAGTGAGCCTAACACTTATGCATTTTCAGATTTTTCATCAGAATCAGACTTAGTCAATTTTAGTCCCTGAACTTCAGAAAGCTGGCTGACTTCAATTTCAGTTGAAGTGCGCGGCGCGCACCTGTTTGCGCGGCGCGCAAAAAACTGCTGACAGACCTAATTCGTGATTTTAATATTTTAAAAGGGGCATTTGGGTCTTTTCACTTGAGGGTCGGTTTTTGAGCCACAAAACTGACTCAATGCTTATCTTATCCTCATTTCACCTCCTTCCACACATTTGGTTTTTGAGACTAGACTTCGACGTGTAACAAATGTTTCAGAAAACCAATTTGGTTTCATGCCAGGGCGCTCTTCGATAGAGGCAATCCATATTATTAGGAACCTTATGGAGAAGTATAGATAAAAGCAAAAGAACCTCGAGATGGTATTCTTAGACTTGGAAAAGGCCTACAATTGCGTACCACGAAATTTGATTTGGAAGACCCTTAGAGGTAGGAGTATCCCGAGTAGATATATTAGTGTTATTAGGGATATGTACGAAGGGGCGAAGTCTTGCGTTCGAACGCTGGTGGGAAATATCGAAGTTTTTCCAATAGAAGTAGGCCTGCATCAGTGATCGACCCTTAGCCCTTTTCTTTTCGTTTTGATCCTTGATGAGCTTTCTCGAGGGATACAAGAGTGTATCCCTTGGTGCCTAAATTTTTCCGATGATATTGTGCTTGTTTTCGAATCTAAGGAGGAACTTAATAGAAGACTGGAGCAATGAAGGGTAGCCTTAGAAGGTAATGGTCTGCAAATTAGTAGACAAAAGCCGGAATATCTTAGATGTGATTTTGATAGAAACAATGATGAACAAGATAATGGGGTGAACATCTGCATTGGAGACCAAATCTTGCATCCACAAACCTCGTTTAGATACTTAGGCTCGATGCTCTACAAATCAGGGAGGATAGATGAAGACGTGTCTTACCGTATTAAAGTAGGGTGGGTGAAGTGGAGAGCAGCAACTGGAGTCTTATGCCACAGGAAGATCCCCTAAAGCTAAAAGGAAAATTCTTCAAGGTGGCAATTAGACCTGCCATGTTATACGGATCAGAATGTTGACCAATAACGAAGGCGCAAGAGTGAAGGATGGAGGTGGCAGAGATGAGGATGTTTAGGTGGACATGTGGTAAAACGATGTTGGATATGATCCTAAATAGTGTTTTTAGGGAGAACCTGAAAGTTAGAAGCATCATCGACAAGCTAAGAGAAGAATGGCTTCGATGGTTTGGGCATGTAAGGAGGTGACCGCTTAATGCACCTGTTAGAAGAGTCGAGGCACTTACAGTTGACGGTGTAAGGAGAAGGGGTAGACCCACACGTAGGTGGGAGGATAAAATAAAGCTCGACTTGAAGGAGCTTTTATTGACCGAGGAGATGACTTCTAATAGGAATGCGTGGAGGGCTAGAATTAGAATAGACGAGTAGGCTTTGGTTTATTTGTGTGTATCCAGGTAGGGGCTTGTGGGTATGTGGGTATGGGGGAATGTGTGTATGTGTCTTCCTTTGAAGTGATGTTCATATGGATGTTTGTGTACGTATGTATCTTCATGTATCGTGTATTCCGTGCTTTGCATTAACCAGGACCTCAGCTTGGTATTGGGTATGAATGTGTGTGCAAGTATGTTTGTGTTTGTATAGAGGTACGTGTATGTATGTACGCATGTTTAGGGTTTAGGGTATGGATGCATGCATGTTTAGGTACGGATGTTTTTTGGTATGTATTTTATATGTGTGCATATATGGTTGCTTTGTATATGTTTATGGATTATGTATGTATGTATGTATGGGTGTATGTATGTAGGTTTATGTCTGTAGATATGTATGTTTAGGAGTGTTTCTGGTTGTTCGTATGTGGCCATGTATGTTTATTGTTATTTTAGTGTGTAGCATTTCTCGATATGTCTGGAGCCCTGCACAGCAGCGTAAGGTATATATATATGTATATATGTATATATATATATGTATATATATATATATATGTATATATATATATATATATATATATATATATATATATATATATATATATATATATATGTATATACATACATACATATAGCCCTATTATATGACGCAACATCAAACGTCGATTTATTGGCGACTTGACCGCCGCTTAGAGGCTATAGTGAACTCCAGGTTTGATTTAAAACCCATCTCGCTCCTACCATTTTCATGGCATCTCGATTTTATTACTTTTTATTTATTTATTTATCTCTATTTATTTAAATTATTTACATTATTCATTTTTAGTTTGTTTTATTTTACTTTATTTTCTACTACTTTTTGGGCCGGAGGTCCTATTGGAAGCAATCTCTTTATCCGTCGAACAGAGAGAGAGGACTTTCTCTACTCTTGTGAGTGTTTCACTCGGGGTGGAGAAATGATTTCTCTTTATTCTAATATAGAGGAAGGGTTGTCTACGCCTCACCTTCCCCATATACCTCACGCATGTGGGATTGGGCATGTTGTTGTTGTATATAAGTCCAATTTTTTTTTAGCTTGTTGTAAGCTTTTAGTATGTTTGTTAATTTTTTTTTTTTTTTTTTTTTTTGGTAATAACTTATGTCAATCAAATTATATTCAGGATTGTTCTAATGTTAGCTCTTAGAGCTATATTTAAGGGAAATTTTCAAGCTTTAATGATAGTACATTACATTAGAAGTAATGTGTTAGTTACTTGAGATGGTTTTTAGAAATGTACAAAAAATTTATGCATGTCTTAAATCCTTAAGCATAGTCCTAAAGGCTATGTTTAGAAAATTCTTATATTAATAGAACGCTAGCGTAGTTCTAAAAATTATATTAAAATTGCTATATTTAAATTTATGTTGAATTAATTTTAATTATCAAGTATATATATATATATATATATATATATATATATATTAATTCTAATTTTCCTTTTCTAAATTTGACATCATTATTATTAATTGTAACTTCGAATTAGATATAAGGAATTAAGTTAGTACTCGTATCAAAGTTGGAGAACTCGGATCTCGGGTAGATTTCGTTTGGACATTTTTGAGGAGTTTTCGGCATCTCGAAAAGTTCTCCGGGAGATCTCGGGCGTTGACTTTTTAGCTTTTTTATTATAAAAATAAGATATAAAAATAAATATATGTATCTCTATATACATTTTTACGAGATTTAACAAGAATTTTCAGAAAATGAGCGAGAAAACCAAGAAATTAAGAGATTGCGAGAAAATCCGGGAAATGAGCAAGAAAATCCAAGAAATCATGCCTTTGACCAAGTTTGACCCAGTTGAGTTGTTGACCAAGAAATCTTGGGAGATGGACATTTCTTCTCGACTGCCTTCCAAAAACGAGATCTCGAGGAGAAATAAGGAGATTTACAATACTGACTCGTATATGGTTAAATGTAATCTCAACAATTTAACATTCTTCAATATTTTATTATTTATCTCTCCTAAGTATCACTCTTCATTTTAACAGTACTTATTAAATACCACCGAAGCCTTGACATGACATGGGAGGTATGGTGTGGGATCCAACCTGAGACTGCCAATCAAAGTTCGACTCTTTAACGTGTGTGTCAATAACTTATGATTGTAAAAGTGGTTAAGTCTCCTCTGGATAATGCCGATATAGCCGTTCGAAAAAAATAGTACGGAGTACTTGTTAAAAAAAAATTTGGGTTTTTCGTTTTGACTTTGATTTGGCCGTGGATTGGGGTGAAACAACGGAAATCGGGAGGCCAATTAGTATTAAAAAAGATAATTTCTATAACATATTTTCAGAAATTTTTTGTGAATTTAGTATTTCCCCATTGTTGAATATAAGACAGTATAATGATTAATAATTTGTAACGAATTCTTTTTATAAACAAAATGGTGAATTAACAGGGCTGCCCTTCCTATTAATTTGAACCCTCAACTTCTAGTCTTCCCCTCCATTTTCAATAAACTTCTTCAACCTTCTCTCATTTTCTCTCACTTTCCAATTGAAAAAAATTGCTATCATAGGCTTACTTTTTTTTGGGTGACAAAAGTAATCATAAATAGTAAAAACCAACCTTAAATTTGTAAAAGAATCTGTACATGGGGAGGCATTCTTGTTGTTATAAACAAAAGCTAAGAAAAGGTCTTTGGTCCCCTGAAGAAGATGAAAAACTCATTAGACATATCACTAAATTTGGTCATGGATGTTGGAGCTCTGTCCCTAAACTTGCAGGACTTGAAAGATGTGGCAAAAGTTGCAGGCTTAGATGGATTAATTACTTAAGACCTGATTTAAAAAGAGGCACATTCTCTCAACAAGAAGAAAAACTCATTATTGAATTACATGCAGTTTTAGGCAACAAGTAAGTCTTTTCTTTTCACTTTATCTTTATTAACTTATAACATTTTTGGTATTGTCCAATGATGAAACTTCAGGGGGCAGGATGGTGTTCTGGCCCCTCCAAACTTTCTGGTTATATAATTATAATACTCTTAATATTGTTGACCCAAAAATACAAATTTTGAGTAAAAAGTAGAGAAAATATTCAAGTTTATATGGCTAAGTTGGTTTTTGAATATTCAAACTTAAAGCATAATCAAAGTAAAGCTATAAATATATGGCGTAAAAAACGTGTTCAAGTTTCGTACTAGTCCGGTCTAAGTAATTATTTATTGTACTGATTTTGAACAATGAGTTTAAACTATGTTAATCTTTTTAGGTGGTCACAAATTGCAGCTCAATTGCCGGGAAGAACAGATAATGAAATCAAGAATTTATGGAATTCGTCGATTAAGAAGAAGTTAAGGCAAAGAGGGATTGATCCAAACACTCATAAACTACTTTCGGAGATCAAAGATGAGCATAACGACAAGAATTCGCATAGCTCGTACACTCTAGACGAAAAACCTAAACCGAATACAATTCCTACGATATCAAGATCTTACCCGCTCATCGAAAACTCTCCACCCGCAACGCACGAGTTTTTCCTTAACAGATTCATCACTACACACGAGACCGCAACCAAACAACCTGAAACCCATAACCATCTTTCAGGATTTATGCCTTTTAACTATTCCCAACAACAACAACAACAACAACAACCACCACCACTTCCAACAGAATCAACTGATCACATTTTCTTCACGGATTCGAAAACATCGCCGGACTTGTTACCCGAATACAACACAAGCACCGGCGGTTTTAGTCAGAATACATGGGGGAATAGTACAAGTAATAATAATAATGGGTTTTTTCAGTTTAACAATGGGTATCAAACATGGGGTTTGACTGATTGCACAAAAAGTCAAAGTCAAACCCAAACCCAAGTTAATGGAGTTGAAAGTGAATCAGATCATATGAAATGTTATGATCAGTATCTTCCATTTTTGATGGGGAAATCATCAATTGAGACTAAACCTGAAGTTAACGTTGGGGTCAATAACAATGAATTGTATCAAAGGATTTCAACAAGCTATGGACAATTTACATAAATTTCAGCAAATTCAAAATTCATACTGGTGTGCATTCTAGAGATTCTTTTTTATATATATTTTGTTTTTTATTTATCTTAGAATTTGTTTAATTTTGAATTTATTTTTTAATTTAATCTAATGTCGTGTAAATAGGGTCGTAAAGATTATTTGTCAATTTATTTGATTTGATCTTATATTATAATAATATTGCCTTGATTTCAACCACGGATAATTTTATACAATATTTAATACTACATTCGTCATAATATTCTGTATGTACATTATTGTTATGATGATTGATATATAATTTTAATCATTGTTCCATAATCAACATCATTCATTATATGATTATCATTATATTATATTATTTATATATTGAAATCAGAGAACTCATAGAACTCACAGATATAGCTAAATCTGCACACAGATTGTGTCATTCTGCACACAGATTGTGTCAATCTGTACATGGATTGAGCTCAATCTGCACCCAAATTGAGTTTAGTCTATGAGTTCTTTGAGTTTTCTTCTACCCTTGGTTCTCTCTGGATCTCACTATATATATATATATATATATATATATATATATATATATATATATATATATATATATATATATATATATATATATATATATATATATATATATATATATATATATATAACATTTACTTTATTACTTTATTTATCTATATAATTAAACGAGTAATAGCAAGTGCACAGAAGTTGTGATGTGGTCCAGCGGTTGGTAGTTTGCCTCCTTTAGGGGAGGTTAGGAGTTCGACCCTCGGTGGCTACATATTAACCCACAATTTCATCCCTGCCATGAAGTTCCACTCATGGCACATTTCCCACATCACGTTGGGGGGTAAAGGGGAGGTGAGGTTTTACTAGTCCATGCCCCGTGTGGGATTGGTGCAGGTTTTTAGTATCGCTATTTACATACCAATATGAACTGCAATTACATGTTTTGCACGGTTTTTACACACAAGTGCAACGTACGGACTCAAAAAGCTAGTGTGTGTGTGTGTGTGTGTGTGTATATATATATATATAGTGGTAGGATCAAGAGAGAAGTAACCAATCGGGGGGAAGAAAAAAAAAATTTTATTTCGTTTTTTGAAAAAACTTTGTTCACGAACATTATAGATTAAATGAAAATATGAACATTTAATAAAGACACTTTGTGATAAATGTTTTTATTTTGGCGGGAAAACGCTCGAAGAAGTAATATATAACAATTATCGTGTTTTTCGAGCGTATGTTGAGGTTTCAGACATTAGGGTTTAGAAATTTAGGGTTTAGGGTTTAGATTTAGGATTTAGATTGAGTTTTTAACACAAACGGTTTAGGGTTTAGGGTTTAGGGTTTGGTGTTTTGGGTTTATGGAATAAACCCAAAACACCAAACCTTAAACTCTAAACTCTAAATCGGACTAAATTTTATTTCACAAAACATGAAAAAAAAACCGTTAACATTCTTTACGAACAATATTATCTTGAATGTTATTTGTGTCGATCGTTTTTCCGCCAAAATAATAACATTCATCACGAAGTGTCTTTTTTAAATGTTCATATTTTCATCCAATCTTTAATTTTCGTGAACAAAGTTTTTTCAAAAAACGAAAAAAAAAATTTGTTTTCCCCCGCTTCCCCCCGATTGGTTACTTCCCCATTGATCCTGCCCATATATATATATATATATATATGTGTGTGTGTGTGTGAGAGAGAGAGAGAGAGAGACCTGATAGAATGACATTATTACCACTTCCGATAAATTGAAACAATAGAAACCCCGACCAGTTCATGTTATATTGTCTCGGGTTATTGTCTCAACCATGAATTTGAATTTTCTCCAATTACTTTTCAACATGATGAGTCATATATATGTTTCGTGAGAAAGAAATGCGAGGCCAATTCTTATAACATTTATTTGTTTAATTATTATATCTATTTCCTACGAAGTAGTAACTTGATCTATCAATTTACAAGATAGAATCCTCTCACCTCAAGAATGTACCTTAATTCCTTAAATATCTTTGAGGTGGTGAATGGCGATGGACTTGATGGGGGCTTACCTTTCAAAGTGAATGTCATGAGTTCTAAATTCACAAAGTTAAAAACATTAATACTTCTTGTGATTACGGAGATTCGTATACGATAACTTCAATTTGCCCGTAAAGTTCGTAATCGCCTTGAGATTACCATTAAATGCTACCACTTATTTCTCAAAATAAATGTTTACTTTACTATTTATATTTATTTAAAAGTAATTGTGCACTTACAAAAAAATTATCAATAAGTATCATTAAACTTCATAATCTACGGTACACATTTATTATTTCCCATCTATTATATAAATTCAATCAAATACATACTATAAGACAATATTGACATCTATCACACATATATTAAATTCAACAAAAAATTTTAGAGAACACTTTTTTTTAACGCATTTGTCTAGTTTTATCAATTACTTTCTTACCTTGATAACTATATTTTTAGGGCAAATGATCCGAAAAAGGTAAATTATCAAATTTGACAATAAAGGTAAGATAACTTTTTCAGAAGTCTGAAAAGGATTATGATTTGAAAATGTGTGCAATTGAGGTGATATCGTCAAATTTATTAACAATCGTTAGTTAAATTTCGTTAAGTGCTCACATGTGTTTTGTCATGTGAGGGACAATATTACACGATCGTTAATAAATTTAATGACGAGCATTGAAGGCGCTTTCGTTAACAACCAAGGCATAGCCAACTCTTCACTTGGCGAATTAATTTGGCAAGTAACTAAATGGACATGCGGTTATACGATTTGGAAATATAGAAACTGCAAAGTATTTCGAAACGAAGATTGGTCAACAAATAGAATCTTCTCGGATATTCAAACACAATGCTTCAATTGGATTTCAAAAAGACTTAAAAAGCCTCGTTAGATTGGATTCAATGATTAATCAATCCTATCTCTTTCGGCTCACACATAGCTCAACGCACGAGTATTGGTTAAAACATAGAAGACGAAGGCTGCATCTGAAGTTTTTTAAGATTCTAAATGTAAATCAAACAGTACACGTTGTTGCACATATCATTTCCAGACTTTTGGGCCCCTTTAAATCAATTGGGCTGACCCGTCTCGCATAATATGTAAAAAGTTCAAATCATCAATTGTTTGTGGGTCCGTATCCTTGAAAAAATAGGTGCAGGTTCAAATCTGGGGGGAGTTTTCTTCAAAGGTTGTGCCTATTGTATCCTTCACTCTGTGCGGGTCAAGCAGTTAACCTAAATCATTCCGGGCACGCTTTGCGCGATGCATGCGAGGAGTTTCTTCTTAACGGGTGCGTAGTGACAAATGAGAGAATTCGATACCGATATTGTCGTTCTAAAAAAAATATGTAAAAAGTTCATAATAATAAATATTTTTGCTTGCTTTTCAAATAAAAAATAAAAAATTTGCACAATTTTTTAAATCATAATTCTTTTCAAACAAAAATTGAAACTTGCATTCCTTTTTAAGCATTTGAAAAAAATTATATGACCTTTATTGTCATATTTGATAATTTAAGTTATCTTTACTCGCCATTTACCCTTTTCAAATTCAATATAGCAAAATATCATCACTTTTCTAATTTTTGTCATCTAATTTATCACCTGAAAATTAACCTGTTAATAGTTAGTATTGTGACATTTGAGTTCAAGTGTCACAAAAAATGGAATCACTCACTCAATTTGACAAGGCTATGGATGGAAAATACAAGCAACCACGTCATTTTGCCTCAAACTAAATTCCGAAAAGAAATACGGTAGTTTTATCAGTGGCGATTCCAGGAATAAAAGTCAATGGAGTCCTAAATTTTTTTAGTACTAACTATATTTAAATGCTATTTTAGAGTTTAATTTCAATAAACTATAAATTCAGATAATATATGAGGTCCGAATAGTTAAATTTAATGATGTTTTGTACAATTTAAAAGAAAAATTATAAATTTGAAAAATATATGAGATCTTGCAGTTAAATTTAGTAATGTCCTATACAATTTAAAGGATATTTTCTACTAAAAATTTTTAAACTAGTGATGTCATGTGACCCTACGGGTATATAGGTAAGTCGCCACTGAGTTTTATCCAAAGATCTAAAAAAGTTACAATTCATACATATTTTGACAGTTTTTTTTTTTTTTTTGACAAAAACGGTAACATTAATACGGATCCGAAGATCATAACAATACAAACGATTACAAAGGACATCCAAACAAATGACACAAGCGGCAAAAACAAAAGAAACCTAATCAAACGGTCCACCAACAGGGTGGAAAAAACATGTTTACAAGGAATCTGAACTAACAAAAGGATAGCCAACTAACCGAAAGTACAAAGAGAGAAATAAACAAACAGTCAATATAAAATCGGGAGAACGCGGATTATACCGAACAACAAGACCCCAACGGTAAGACTGTCAAATCCAAATAATCAAAGCCTTCGAAAGTAGCTCCACCGGCAAAAAAAAATAGTTAATAAAAGCCGGAGACGAGCCAGATCTCGAACTGTGAGATCATCGCCTGGTACGTCCCAAACATCACAACTGGAAAGGAGCAACCAAACAATACTAACCACAGATAGATCACCATAACAGGAACCCTAACCCCACCAACCACCACCCAAACCACCCGCGGATCCAGTTACTGCCACCAACTGGGTGACCAAACTACCAGAACCACCAATGGGACAGACAGTAGCTTCCATCACCGAGACCGGACACAACCAGCAACCACCACCAACTGGGTGGAAAACCGCCGTTCGTCGCCGACCCACAATACCCCGACGAAGCAAAGGTTCCAGAAAAATGGATGAAGGGACGGCGAGAAAAGAGAACCAAACAGCCATAATCACCCTAACCACGAGAATGGTGGTTTGAGGTGATATTGTAACACCGGCCAATTTTTTTTTTTTAAATACACGGTGGAAGACTTTATTAACAAACACAATATAAGTCACGTCATTACGTTTAAGTTTACACAACGGTGTTACGTTATCACAAAACATTATTTATACAAAAGTCCACATCAGAGTTGGGTTGTCAAACATGTCTTCTGCAATAGCACCCTTCCCGACTAGCAGTACCTAAACCTGCAAGGGGAGAATATGTGGGGGATTAGCGCCCGCTAAGTGAATGGAATCTATCTAACAGATATAGCTTAAGTCACACACAAGCTATATACTAACAACAACACATGCTAACTATCAACTAGCATACAATAAGACAATACGAGGATCGGCAGCTTGTACGAGCACACGACTCCTAGCTGATCGGACTTGAGTCTACCGATAGTCCCTGCTACTCAATTCACAGTATAGTTATCCAGATGCAGGGGATGCATCATTTACACTATACTCTACAATCAGTAGCCTATGGACCCAACCTCCCCTAGGCACGGTTGACCTCATACGGACTCTAACCTCTCCTAGGCACGGTCTCGAGTCCCCAGTCTCCCTAGGCCCGACTGGTGCCATTCACACAGTGTACACATAATTCACATACAACATCAGGCATACTATATTATTCTAACATGGCAATTTCTACACTATGCATGGTAAAAGAGTCAACCACAGTAGCATGATATGCTACTTAAACTCTATCCGGAGATAGACCCACTCACCAATTACCAGCAACTGCTCAGTTATTATTTCTGAGCTTCCTCCTTGTCCTTATAACCTGAGAACAACACAAACAAAGTTAATATACATATCCAATAAATAATATAATCATTTCATACGATTAACTAGGTCATAACACCATATAATAAAACACTAATAAAATAATTAAAATAAAAGCACTTAAGACTAAGCACAAACCCTAAGGGCAAAATAGGCAACTTACAACTAGCCCGGGTTTCAGTCTGTTACAAATCCACCCCCCTTAAGAAGATTCCGTCCTCGGAATCTGGTCTTGGTCAAACAAATGAGGGTAACGTTTTCTCATCAACTCTTCCATTTCCCACGTAAGATTAGAACCCAAACTGTGTTTCCACTCAATCAACACCATCGGAATCTCTTTCTTTCTCAGCTTAGTCACCTTTTGGTCAACCACACGGACCGGCTCTTCCACCAATTTCTTATTCAAATCGACCCTTAAATCTTCTAAAGGAAGAAGTTGTGTTTCATCGTCGACTTTACACTTACGAATATAACATACGTTGAATGTATTATGAATACCAGCTAACTCTGGTGGAGGATCTAACACCACAGTCTGATCATTCAACACTTCACTGATCGGAAACGGACCAATAAATCTCGGTGCTAACTTACCACGTTTACCGAATCTGATAACCCCTTTCCACGATGAAACTTTCAGATACACTCGTTCACCCACATTAAAGGTTATCGGATGTCTACGTGGATCAGCATACATTTTCTGCCTATCTCTAGCGGCTTTCAACTTTTCTCTCGCAATTGCAACTTTTTCGGCTGTCATTTGAACAATTTCGGGACCTGCAAACTGTTTCTCCCCGGCTTCTAACCAACAAGTCGGAGTTCTGCAACGACGACCGTATAACATTTCGTAGGGCGACATCCCTATACACGAATGATATGAATTATTATACGCAAATTCGACCAACGGCAAATGTGTATCCCACGAACCACCGTATTCTAACACACAAGCCCTTAACATATCCTCCAAAGTCTGTATCGTTCTTTCACTCTGACCGTCTGTCTGAGGATGATAAGCTGTACTTAAATTCACACGTGTACCCAAATTCTGTTGAAGACTATTCCAAAAATTCGACACAAATCTGGAATCTCTGTCTGAAACGATCGATAATGGCACACCATGTCGACTAACTATCTCGTTTATATACAATTCGGCTAACTCACTTAACGAAGCTGTTTCACGAGTAGCAAGAAAATGAGCACTTTTAGTTAGGCGATCCACTATTACCCAAATCATATCATGTCTTTTCTGAGTTCGAGGTAATTTGGTCACAAAATCCATCGTTATATGTTCCCATTTCCACTCTGGAATCTGTAACTGACGTAACGAACCATAAGGTTTCTGATGTTCGACCTTCACTTGAGCACATATATGACAGTTTTCGACATAACGGGCGATATCTGATTTCATTGTTGGCCACCAATACACTGTTTTCAAATCATGATACATCTTATTACTACCCGGATGTACTGTCAATCTGGATTTGTGAGCTTCCGTCATGATTAAATCCCTCAAATCTCCAAGCTTAGGCACCCAAACACGATTTTTTAAGGTCTTTAGTCCACGTGAGTCATCAATTAAGTCCACTTTTCATTTGGTCATTTGTTCAGATATAATATGTTCGTCCTCTAAAGCACAGGCCTGAATGGTTTTTAAGATGTTAATCAAATCTGAAGTTATATTCAAACGAAGAAATTTCACATTTTCACTTGACTTTTTACGACTTAGCGCATATGCAACCACATTTGCCTTACCCGGATGGTATTTAATTTCACAATCGTAATCTTTGATCAACTCTTGCCATCGTCTCTGACGCATATTCAATTCTTTCTATGAGAAGATATACTGCAAACTCTTGTGATCTGTACATATAACACAATGGGTTCCATACAAATAGTGTCTCCACAGTTTCAAAGCAAACACTACTGCAGCCATTTCAAGATCATGCACTGGATAATTCTTCTCATGAACTTTCAACTGTCGCGAGGCGTAGGCGATTACTTTATCTCTGTGCATTAATACACAACCCAACCCAGCATATGATGCATCACAGTATACCACGAAGTTGTCTGAACCTTCTGGTAAAGCTAACACTGGTGCCTGACACAGTAGCTGTTTCAAAATCTGAAAAGCCTTTTCCTGTTCATCAGTCCATCGAAAGGCTACATCTTTACGAGTCAACTTAGTCAACGGACCCGCTATTTTCGAGAAATCCTTGATAAATCTGTTATAATAACCGGCTAATCCCAGAAAACTCTTAATCTCAGTCGGAGTCTTCGGAGAATTCCAATTCATTACCGCTTCTATCTTTGTCGGATCAACTTTTATACCTTCGGCACAAATCACATGACCCAAAAACTGCACTTCACGTAACCAAAATTCACACTATGAAAATTTTGCAAATAGTTGTTCACGTTTCAACATGTTCAAAACCTGTCTCAGATGTTCAGCATGTTCACTTTCGGTCTTTGAATACACTAGTATATCATCTATAAACACAATCGCAAACTTATCTAAGAACGGGCGACACACTCTATTCATTAGATCCATGAAGATTGCTGGTGCATTCGTCAACCCAAACGGCATGACAAGAAATTCATAATGACCATACCTTGTTCTGAACGCTGTTTTCGGTATATCTGATTCTGCAACACGAACCTGATGATATCCGGATCGTAAGTCTATCTTAGAAAAGAATGAAGCACCCTGTAACTGATCGAACAAATCATCTATGCGAGGTAACAGATACTTATTCTTCACTGTTCTTTTGTTCAATTCACGATAATCAATACACATACGCATTGACCCATCTTTCTTTTTAACAAACAATACCGGAGCACCCCACGGTGAAGAACTCGGTCGGATAAACCCACGATCTAATAGTTCTTGAATCTGTGACATCATTTCACGGATTTCAGACGGCGCTAATCGGTATGGAGCTTTTGCAACTGGAGTTGTTCCAGGAACCAATTCAATCTTATATTCGACTTCCCTTACCGGCGGCAGACCTGGTAACTCATCTGGGAACACTTCGGGAAATTCTGATACTATCGGAATATCTGCCACTGTTTTCTTTTCTTTCTTCGCATCAATCACATATGCAAGAAATGATTCACAACCCTTTGCCATCGACTTTTTCGCTTTCATCAGGGTTATCAATAGAAAATTATACCCTCCCCGCTCCCCTTGGCCCACAACACGGGTTCCATCGGTCGAACGAAAGGTAATCATTTTCCTATCACACTTAATATTAGCCCTAAGCGAGCTCAACTAATCCATTCCTAGTACTACATTAAAGCTAGGAATAGGTAACACTAAACAAGTCACCGGGAAAGACTTCCCTTCGATCTCTATACAAACCCCAGTCACATAGGTTGTGATGGGTGTGGTCTTACCATCGGCTACTTCCACACTAACCGGCTTGGGTAACACAGTAGCTGGTAAATTCAACTTAGCACAGAAATCTATGGACATAAAACTCCTATTGGCACCACAATCAAACAATACGCGAGCAGGTATTGAGTTGATTAGAAACATACCGGTGATTACTTCGTCGGTTGCACAGCATTCTCAACCGACATCTGAAAAGCTCTAGCCTCTGCTGTTGAAGGGTTCTTCCTCTTCTGCCCACTCGAGGCAGTTGACCCTCCAGCTGATGCTGAACGCGCCCCTGACCCTGCCCCAGAACTACCACTCTTCGACGGACAACTAATTGCACGATGCCCTGGTTTGTGACAACTCCAACACACACTATTCGGATACGGGCATGCTGAAGACTCATGCCCAACAACACCACACTTTAAGCATCTTCTTGTAGCCTCAGAACACTGACCACTGTGAGAAGATCGACACGTGTGACATCAAATCCCTTTACCTGATCCAGATCCAGTACTACTCTGACCACTTTTACCATTCGATTTAAACCCACTAGACTTCTTGAATTTAGATCCTAATTGACCAGATACTTGCCCACCTTGTTGTAGCACATTACCAAACATTCTATTTCTGGCAGCCTGAACATCACTTTCTACCATCTTAGCCATCACAACAGCTTGAGACAATGATGTAGATGTTCTAACAAAAGTTCTGTACTCAGGCAGAATGATATTAACAAAATGCTGGATACGAGACGCTTTGTCTGGCACCCATTGTTGTACAAACCTCAGTTTATCCATAAACTTCTCTACTACCTCATCGATCGTCATTTGAGGTGTCATCTTCATTTCAAGAAACTCGGTCTTGATTCGGTTCATATCAAATGGATTACAATATTGTTCACACACCTTCCCATGAAACTGCTCCCATGTGATCATACTCACTTGCTCTTTTGGTATACTAGAAATCAAAGAATCCCACCAAATCATAGCCCTACCTTTCAACAGTCTACTAGCATATGTTACCTTCAGCTCGGGTTCACACTGACACGCTTCAAATACCCTTTCAACTTCTCGCAACCAATTGAGAGTTACAGTCGGATCAGTACTTCCAGAGAACTCGGAGGGTTTGCAATCACGGAAGTTCTTATACGTACATCTTTTGGGTGGTTGCATGTAAGGTTGATGGAACATTTGCATTTGGTATGGATTCATCATCATGGGATTTTGGTAAGTAAAGGTGTTTTGTGGTGGCATATAATATTGGTTAGGTATTTGATTCTGAAACTGGTTCTGGGGCACATTAGGTATCGTTTGGGATTGCGCGGTTGGGAATCCAGGTGGTGTATCATCATTTCCAGAATGCCTCGCCAATTCAAGCTCATTAATTTTGTCCTCGGCCTCTTTTAGCTTGCTTTCTAACTGAAGGATGTAACTACTCTGATCATCATCTGACTCAACACCTTCTTCTGGTGCTCTGAATGTTCTGGGGTTAGATGGGCCAGTTGCGTTTCTACCAGCCATACCTGTGCTACAAAACAGCTCACACAAAAGCTTAGTGGATAACAGTTAGTTCAATCACAACTAACACACGTATATCCTATTTTCACTTAGCCCCCACTCCCACAGACATGTTTGACTTGCCTCAGGGTTTGGGAACAAAATACGCGCACGTATTTGCTGCCAAACCATGCTCTGATACCAACTTGTAACACCGGCCAATTTTTTTTTTTTAAATACACGGTGGAAGACTTTATTAACAAACACAATATAAGTCACGTCATTACGTTTAAGTTTACACAACGGTGTTACGTTATCACAAAACATTATTTATACAAAAGTCCACATCAGAGTTGGGTTGTCAAACATGTCTTCTGCAATAGCACCCTTCCCGACTAGCAGTACCTAAACCTGCAAGGGGAGAATATGTGGGGGATTAGCGCCCGCTAAGTGAATGGAATCTATCTAACAGATATAGCTTAAGTCACACACAAGCTATATACTAACAACAACACATGCTAACTATCAACTAGCATACAATAAGACAATACGAGGATCGGCGGCTTGTACGAGCACACGACTCCTAGCTGATCGGACTTGAGTCTACCGATAGTCCCTGCTACTCAATTCACAGTATAGTTATCCAGATGCAGGGGATGCATCATTCACACTATACTCTACAATCAGTAGCCTATGGACCCAACCTCCCCTAGGCACGGTTTTCCTCATACGGACTCTAACCTCTCCTAGGCACGGTCTCGAGTCCCCAGTCTCCCTAGGCCCGACTGGTGCCATTCACACAGTGTACACATAATTCACATACAACATCAGGCATACTATATTATTCTAACATGGCAATTTCTACACTATGCATGGTAAAAGAGTCAACCACAGTAGCATGATATGCTACTTAAACTCTATCCGGAGATAGACCCACTCACCAATTACCAGCAACTGCTCAGTTATTATTTCTGAGCTTCCTCATTGTCCTTATAACCTGAGAACAACACAAACAAAGTTAATATACATATCCAATAAATAATATAATCATTTCATACGATTAACTAGGTCATAACACCATATAATAAAACACTAATAAAATAATTAAAATAAAAGCACTTAAGACTAAGCACAAACCCTAAGGGCAAAATAGGCAACTTACAACTAGCCCGGGTTTCAGTCTGTTACAGATATGGCCGCCAGAAGCCTCCGTAAACTCGCCAGAAAAGGAAAAGGAAAAGGATAAAAACGGACGCTTATTGAACGGAAAAGCAAAACAAAAGAACAGACCCGGTAGAAACCGAAAGGAAAGTAAAAAAGAGAAGACCCACCGGACCTCCGGCGAGATGTCGGAGGTCGGTAAAGGGTTTCGGCAGCCCAGATCAGTAAGCAGAGAACCGGCAGAAAAGAAAGTAAACAGAAAATCCTTCTCACACGCCACCGAAGCTCACAGAGTACGTACGGAAACCGAACGAACTCGCCACCTGAGAGAGACGCCGGCAGTCGGAAAAAGTGTCGGAAGTCACAAAAGCTTCGAACCAGATCATGAGGGAGATGGAGGAAGGAAGAAAATAAAAAGAAAAGGAAAAGGGTGCCGGACCACGAGCAGCAAACCGGTGGCCAGTGGAGATGGAAAAAGGAGAGTTATTTTGTTTGAATTCTAGGGAAATGTACCGAGAGAGTTTTTTGATGAGAGAGAATTAATTATTCGGAAAGAATTTTGGGATTTTTATATTTTGACATTCTTATCGAGTAAATCCTACGATATAATTAAAATGGTCTATTGAACTAACAAACTAAAAAGCCCTAGCAACATTGATAATATACATCGGCTAATACATCAACATTAAAAGAGTAACATCTGGAGCAGGTACAGTCCTATATTCGGAGTTTTTTTGTTTTATCAATAAACAATTTGAAGGTTTCAAGCATTTTGAATACACATGAAAGGTGAGTTTTGACCCAGTAAGCACATTCCAATTTTAGCTAAAATTGTAAATGTAAATTTTACACATTTGGTATCTACATTTGGATGGTTATACACTTATTCCCAAACAATGAGTCAAATATATTTCTTTTAGCATTACTGTTATAGCAATGACAAAAGAGTACGCGTACTATCATTACAATTGCTGATATACTTTTACATTAATGTTACAAATACACAATTATGTTAAATAACAGTACAATCCCCACTTGTTCTTTGCCAGAATGGGGAAAGTGCAGTTTATTCAATAATAAATAGTGTATAAACGATGACGTTTCATAAAAATCATGCTTTGAATAGCAGGTTGTGGCAGCTCTTATCACATGGATACGGGCAGTCCGTTTCTTTAACGCTTGCTCGATCAAAATACCAGTCTCCCACTGCCAATGCTATCGGCTGCACCATATTTAATTTTGAAGCATATTCAGTTTTTATAGCTTATACAATACAATTGTGTATCCAGATATTAGTTGTGTTTAATTTATAACTCGTTCTCAATGATATCGTTGTTTTGAGATGTTCATTCATGAAAGTATATTTAAGACGAACCTTGTTGTTAATAAATGGAGAATCATCTGCAAACCATGTATCCTGCCTCTCTGTTTGGCAATGCGCGAAACAAGAGTTCACAAACAATCCATTTTGTTTAGATGTCGAGAAATCTTTAAGTGCGTTTAACATCTGGTTTCTGAAACCTGCAAAAGGGATCAACAACAGTCAACAACAGATGAGATTAAAGTAAAACGAGCGAATTCAAACTATATACTTATAAACTGGTTGATTTGTTGTGTTCGTAGATAAGTCAAATGGGTCAAATCTGTTAAAGCACAAAAAGCACCTTAAGTGACATTATATTATGCCTTCCAGTGTTGGCAGTGGGACGGGTCGGTGGATGTCGCCAGAGGGTCGGGTCTACTTTTTTTTTATTTTATTTATATTCAAATTTAATAGAAAATATAAAATGAAAAAATGTTTTTGCTGGCCAATGCAACCAGATCCGATACCTTGAAAAAAATCCATCTGAGATGGCGAACAATTCCCAGGGTTGTTCCGACATGCCTTCCAAGTACCGTTAGGATCGGCAGATGCGGTACATAAGCTCGAAACGACCTGAGAGAAAGGGAATTAAACATTGCACTCCACTACTCGTTACCCAAGGTAATATAACGCGGGGATCAAATGTTTACCTGCCAAGAATCATAGGCCGCATTGAGAATGAACATAGGTGTTTGGATGTGGGAAACAATGTTCTGAGGGAAAAAGCACTGGTAAAAAAACAAAAATTAGATCAGTAAACAAGCAGTAGATACGCAGCAGCATGTGGTTTTAAGGTTACTTACCGAAGTCTCATCAAGCTGGTTTGTGCAAGATGGTGACAAGTTTTTTGCAACCCCCTGTACATGATAAACATAAGAGATGTTATCAAAATTTTAGTACTAAAACAACAAACTAGATAAGAAATGAAGTACCTGCAAGGAAACGACACCTTGATACATGTTCCGTAGCGTATGTCCACCACTTACATCGGTCCTAAAATGTCATAAAAAAACCAAAAATGAGAAAATTAAAAATTAATATAGTGAGCAAAATGTGCAGTCTAAATTGTAAAAGATATCATCTTACGCGTCCATGAACATTCCAGCATCAGCCAAACACTTGACTTTGGTGCTGCCAGAAAATAACGAACTGAACTCGTCACAGTGTAAAATCGATGCCAGACCACCGGCTGAGCACCCAGAAAGAAGTGCCTGAAATCGAATTTTACGTATTTATAAAAAGAAACATCAAGTCTTTAAAGAATTTTGTGTATTTATATACAGTATTCTGTACCGGTTAACAAGTAACAAATGCTAACGTATCGGTAACACTAAAAAGAATACCTGTTCAGCATTTTTCATCCCTTTTGACATCAAGTCTTCCATTGCTGCCAACCATATTTTCTGCCCTCTAAATTGTAGGTTATTTGCCTATATTGCAATATATGAAAATAACCACTGTTAAAAAAAAAAAAGGCATAATTTGAAACGGTATAATCATTGGACGCGGTTATGTACCTTATCTTCTGAATCCCCAGCGAAGGATGCACCATCACAATAACGAACCTTTACTCGATTCCAGTTGAAAAAATCTGATCAAGAAATGGGGATATTACTTAATTTCATACAAATAAGGGGGTAAATGAATTGTGAATCTAAATTCTAGAGTTAAATATGTTAACACATTTACCGAAAAGGTCAAATGGTTCCAATGGGTTGAAACTTGAAAGTTGAGCAAAGTTTATTTTTGAATGTATAAAAAATACTAAATCAAGAAATCTTGTAACCATTGAAATGATACTAGTTTTGTAATCATAGTCACACATATGGTCTAGAAGTACTGTTAATGGGTCAACTTGACTCGACCAGACCCATTTTGACCCATAACAAAAACATCTATCTTGACCCATCCCAATTTGACGCGTTTTCAAAAAAATGTATCCATTTTGATCCGAAGCTGTATTAACCTGTAACATATCCCAACCGACCCGTCCAGTTTGCAACCTCTACTATATGCTCATATTCAACGCAGCTGAAGGATACCTGGATTTTCTTCAGCCTTATTGCTCAAAATTCCTGTAAATGCCAACTGTCTCTCAAAAAAATTGGATGATCCACGCCTTGTTGTTTTTCGATAAACACATGATCTAATTGTATTACACCATCCTCCACCCTGTAATATATTAATATGTATCGTTAAAGTTATTATATAACATTTAGGCCTAAAATGTAGCCATATAAAGTATGGTTAGTAGCTTTTAGTTACAACTAACAATACTGTCAATTGTTTGAAGAACATGAATGAAGGATTGAATATAAGTTGACAGATGTTAAAGAATGTTAACATCAAAGATTAAAGGTGTTTCAATAGTGGAATAGTGTATTAACAATTAACAAATTATTAGTTATAACATGGATAGATGTCATTATCGATTTAGCTGTCAGTCTGTCACTAACCTCCAATTGAATGAGCCAACTGTTAGCACCCGACTCGAATCCACGGTGCAAATGATAACCAGGTAATGTTCCATCCAAACATACTGTAAAAAGTGAAACGGCAAAGAAAAGATTCTTCAAAATAGCTCATGTTTAACATTAAATTTAGGGTAAATGTATATAAACATCATCCATCATCCATATATATCATATATACAAGCAAAACCTCATGGGCTTATATAAAAATGACAGTCTAATCATACCCCCTTTCTAAAATCTGGATGCAAAACACAGAGGAATTCGCTTGATTCAAGCAAATTTGTTTATTCTTGAAATATGAAACCACTAGGCTCAGATAAAGTAACCCGTGAACAATCATGTGAAAAGTTGACAAATTGTACTAAAGTACTAAACTTTATTGTATATAAACATTTTAGAGTTATTAAAACAACAAATATAGACATCATATTGCAATCTTGAAACTACTTGATTGAAATTATAATAATTACAAGTGTGTCATGGAGGGGTAATAATTGGAGAAGATAGCAAATAAGAAAATAACCTATTAAAAACATACTTCATATAATTAAACAATATCAATGTATGACCTCAAAAAATTAAAAACTTAGACAACTTCTAAAAATTCAAAGACCAGTCACATGTAACTACTAATAAAGTAGTAACATAAAAAGAATTGAACACCCAAAAACAACATCAATTAGCTATACAAATCCACATAAACTTTAATAAAAGTTACAACTACAAATCTTTATCTCAGCAACCCATAAAACAAGAAAACACAAATGCAATTTCATACCAGCTCCTTTAGCTGCAGCTTCTTGAATAAGAGTGAGACCCACAAGAAGTGGATTAGGAGCAGCAGCAGAAGCAGCAGCAGCAGCAGATGCTTCCAGTGATGAAATCACTTCACTTGTATTATAATGAAACTCTGTCTCATCATACCTGTATCCATTTACTAATTTCCCAAAAATATGTAATCCAACTAGTACAAATTTCACAACCCATGTCCAATATTGGGTCCTCATTCTTAAATCTTGCAAAAGAATTGAGATTTAATAAATATAAATAAAGAATATGAAAAGAAGAATATTTGTGAGATATTGTTTTGTAAATCTGAGTGGATAATCATATCCTCATGAAATAGTGGTTTGTAGAATCTAAGTTAAGTAAACAACATAAGCATGAGTTGAAGAAAAAGAAAGAAAGAGAGGCAAAATTGTTTTCTTTGCCGGGCCAAATGCCAAGGAAATATGTTGTGCTTTTCTTTTTTCTTATTGCTTTTAATTTAATTTTAATATCTTATATCTTATATCTTATATTTTAATAAGAAAAATAAGTTATAAATCTATCTATATATATAGAATACATTAACAAGGTTTTAAACACATATCGCGACACGTATGATGTTTAAAACCTTGTTTAATACAATGTATAGATAGATTGACACATCTAAATGACTCATATCCCGACACGTGACAAAGCTCTTGTTTTAGAGTTTGAGAATACTACTTTAATGATATCATCAAGATACAATTTTAATAGATGCTATAAATAGACATTACTCCATATAAATACATTATACATGAGCTACGTTTCGAATATTTTGGAGAATCAATGATAATGGAACTTTCCTCCCTATACTTTCCTTATTATTCATATGCTAAGCTTTACTTTATATATATATATATATATATATATATATATATATATATATATATATATTACCCTATATTCTGTTTACACAACTAAATACATGCTTTCTATTGGTCCATACAAACTATCAACACCAATTAACCCCAATTTTTTAATGCTTATTGCTATTGTTATTATTGTTATCTACACAAATACAAATATTTTAATCTTTACTATTGTTATTTATATTTTATGGTTAAACTTTGATTTATAGTAATTGGGCTTGGAATGAAAAAAGTTAATTTTGAGCCGTTCTTAAATTCAATCAATCAAATTAGTTTGGGCCTAAAATTAATTCAGTCAAATTAAACGGGCTTAATGTCTATGATTTTAGTGAAGTTGACTTTAATTGTTGTTGTTGTTATTATTATTATTATTATTATTATTATTATTATTATTATTATTATTATTATTATTATTGAAATTTTTTGATGTTTATTACGGAGCATTATTTTACAGAGTAAGTAAGCGTGCTAGTGTAAACAAAAAGCCACCAATATCGTACGAGGGTGAATAAAAAGTCATCATCATCAGCCATCCAATATCTTTGTTCAATCGTTCATCTTCATTAATTTCATGTAATTTATCTTGAAGATTTTTATCATAATCGAACTAATCAAGATTTTCTTCATTCGGTAGTTGATGTTGTTGTGCGACATGTGTATCGTATTGGTTCAGGCACAATTAGTTTGTAATCTCGAAAGGTATTGTCCGTTTTTTGATCTAGGGTTGATTTACTTATTTGGTATGTTATTCTTCCAGATATTTTGTTTAACTGTATAATAGTTTTTTTTTTTTGTTTTTTTTATTTCTAAAGGTATTGCTCTCGGTTTGATTTGGGGTTGATTTCCTTATTGGTTTCCTACTTTTTCACAAGTTTTGTCTAACTGTCGGATTGTTTTTTCAGCGGTCTTTCAGTTATGGCCTATTGCAATCGACTTTGGTGTTTGCAGGTAATATATGGCTTTAATTTTGTGTTGTGTTGCTTTGTTGTCTTTCATGTTGTTGTCTTTGTATTTGGTGTTTTTCGTTGTGAAAAAATCCAGGTTGCGTGTAAAGTACATGTGCTACGCTTTTGTAAACGTTTGTGGCAACTCTTGTCTGTGTTGCCATAAACCTTTTTCCAGGTATTTGTTCAATTCTAGAATTGACTTCCTTATATTTTTATTAGCTTCATTTAATTTTTATACACTTAATCACGTATGAAGTTTCTATTTTTGGTGGTCATGGTGATGACGGTGGCAGTGACAGCGGTTGTTATATTGATGGTGGTAGTGTATACTAAACAAAGGTTGTGATGATCGGTGTTATTATTTGAACAAATGATGATATTAACATTGTTTTGCCATTTTGGTTTCTCATTTGATTAAATTAAATATAAATATTGTAACTCATATGATGTTATGTTGAATGTAGGTTCTAATATATTTGTCATGATTGGATTGTTTTCAATATAAAGCAACAACTGAAGCTCTTGAAATCACGTCTGTCTATTAAAATAAATTGATACAATGACTTTATGCGCTGTCTATCAAAAATAGTTTATATCTTTTAGCAGGTTAGTTTTTAGAAAGTATTGATGGAGATAGGTTAGACTCAAACCTGCTAGATAAAGGATTTTATGTGAGTTAATTTATTGTAATATTGATGTTATATTTATAGCGACAAAAAGAATATGAAAACTCTAGAAAACTTCAAATTTGAACCTAACCTATTATCTTTATATTATAATTAACATTTTTAGTTTTTTCAATCTTTCTTGGAAAAGTATTAATGTAACACAGACTTACTTACTACAAACAAGTATGTGATTAGGACTAATATAATTATATAACCACTAATAAACGAAGTACCCACTCCTCTGGTGCTAAGTGGAACTCGATTTATTTTAGTCAAAGTGGTCAATGAGTCATCAATACATATTAATGGAAGCTAATACTTTCATCCTTGACGTTATCTTTCAAAAATATATTAATATAAATTCAAATTTACGTATAACATATATTTAAGGTATTTTTAAAAAAAATAAGTGGATCTATTAAAAGTTATATAGGAAATATTAACTCCTCGTATTAATAACCGTATTATTACTGTATATACTATTCAACGCTTGTTTTGGCGTCATTTTGATGGGTTGGAAACGAGTAAAATGACACAAGGTGGCTTGATTATTTGAACTAGGAGCCTTTTTTTTCTTTTCAAAAAGCGAAATATTATTAAAAACACGAAGCAGGCCAGGCAAGAGCCAAGCCCAATACAAGCGAACATAGCCCAGTTACAACCCTTCCGGATGCTATGAAAACAGAATACAGAGTTGCTGAGAACGCAACTTGTTACATTCACGAAGTACAATACATAATTAGGTTAGTTAACCAAGCTAGCCAATCTATCTTAACATTTTTTACCGCGGCGCGATCCATTCGAACGATTTTAATTGGATTTCCATAAGAGGCGTTGCACCATTCCAAGTCTTGTTTGAAAATACCTTGCAATTCCGATTCCGCCAAATAAGGTAAGCACATGTTCACTCCAACGCTTACCAAATTGTTGAGCCCGTTGGAGTTAGAGACCGATTACATTTGCCCCGAAAAGCCTCATTCACACTCAAATTTGAAACCGTGCCCAAGTTCCACCACTTGTATACTCTTTCCCAAACATTCATCGACCAACGGCAAAATATCATAGAGTGGTCAATCGATTCAATGTCCTCATCACATAAAGGGCATCCAACGGAGTCAAGGTCAATACCTCGTTTATCGAGTTCGGTACGTACCGGGATCCGTTTATTTAATACCCTCCACATGAAGATTTCAACTTTCAAAGGAACAAGGGGATTTCGAATTGTTTCTTGCCTCAACCTACCATCAATAATCGTATGATCATCAATAATTCGCGAAAGTTTTTTAGTAGTGTAAATACCGTTTGAAGTCAGTCTCCATTGCCATGTATCTTTTTCAAGGTTCTGCTTTTCGTATGAGTTTAGAAGTGAAATAATATTTTGTAGTTTACCGCTTGCACGACCAAAGGGGTCACGAACCCAATTCCAATTTGCTTGCCACCTGCCGTTATCCCATGAAACCCTCTCGCCAACCACAGCTTGCTACTCCGCATCTAATCGAAAAAGACGACCAAACTTGACTTTTAGAGGTTGACGATCCCCAAGCCAGGGGTCTTCCCAGAAAGAAGAGGTGGCTTGATTATTCGAACTTAGGTACGCAAGCCATTTTGAATAGGCCATTTTCTTCTCACGTTATCCTTTTGGATCGCTCTCGAAGTTTGTCCTGATACCACTTGTATTATCAAAAAAAATAGACAAGTTTAGCAAACACACTCGATGATTATTATTCACTACCAAAGAGCCATAAATAGCTAACAAACAAGACACGATGTGATCATCGATTATACCCACGCCTCACACGTAAACCAAAATAATAGGACTTGAACTAACCCTACGACCATGGGCATCTCAGAGAGTGTGTGAGTGGGGCAATCGCATAGGGCCCAAAATTTTGAAAGAGCCCAAAATTTTGAAAAACATGTCTTTTTATATAACGGTATAAAAAACTGGGGCGGGTGATCACTGATTTGTATTAAACGGACACAAAAATCGGGGCATTTTATAAAACGTGATGATGAGGATGTTGAAAAATTTAATTTTTATGAGGGCTCATTTTATATCTCGCACGGGGCCTTCAAATATAATGAGACGGCCCTGCCTACGACCATTTCTAAGAAACCATTTCTAAGAAACCTGGAACATAAATGCTAACTAATGGACATAAAACCCATGACACCTAATGAGCCACAAGCCCATTTATTTAAGTTGCTAAACTGAAAAATAGGGCCAACAATGGGTACATAGTCAAAAACTCAAAATACAAGTGAAGTCAAAGGGACAAAGCCAGTGGTCAAATGGTGCTGGTATGGCTTTTCCTCGGATCTGGTCAAACCTAATGGCCGGATAAGTAATGTGAGCCAGTGAGCGAGACTCTGTTAATAATTTGGATGCATTCTCATATGCAGATGCATGCAGACTGCCGATATATATGAGTATACCCTAAATTTGTAGCTTACTTGGGCCCAACCTTATCTCTCGTATGCCATACAACCCACCTATACAGATAATGTCATAATACAGTATGAACTGGAGTACCAAATATTAATTTTTGTTCTTATATTGAAGACGTATTTAAAAATTAAACATTTAAAAAATGAGTTATTAAGCGGGAATCAATTTTTTTCATAGAAGTGAGGAATAATATTTGCCAATGGATCACTTAAAATAAAATACGGAGGTACGTGATCGTTATTTTACATGACTTATGGTGTTTCATAATTACTTTAGAAAATATGAACGCGGATTTGGTGACAATTTGCATAATACTTGCATCTTCTAAAGTGCAAACATCTCTTTTTTAACGGCTTGAATTTTATTAGAAAAAAGGCTAGCAAGCTAGGAGCTAGATGAAAAAGAAAAAGTCACATATGATTACAAAGCCAAGAATTTCAATCTGTCGTAACTTATACTTTTAGATTTAGGACACAAAAAAGCAATTAGTCTAATACAATTGAATAAATCACTTTTTCTGACTTCATGGGAATCATGAACGATATCGTTACGCAGCCTCCAAATCCAGCAAAGAGTAGCAGCCATAATGCAATAAAAACGATCAGAATGAATGTGAGACCGAATTGAAAAACATCACAATCCACAAAAAGAGATCGTCGGTAGAATCAAAAAGTTAGCAGGCAGCCAATATAATGAGAATACAGATCGTGGCTAAACAGACCAAACAAGAAACAAGAAATTGATGATAGTTTAAGGAAAGAAACCTTCTCGGTATTCTTTATTATTTCTAGATAATAATCAAAATCCAATCAATCACTAACTGTCGATGGATACATTTTAAATACTAACAAAGATAACTCAAAACAAGAAAAGGATAAACATGAGATAAACTTGGAGTTGTAACAACTCTCTTATTCAAAATAAACTCAGTCAACAAGTCTTGATTACCCCTTGCTGCCGTTTGTTTTCTTCCAACCGAGCCCAACATGTTGATAATGCTAAAAACGAACATATATTTCATAGCATTATTCCTCAAGAAAGACAAGCTTTTAGTTGCAATTATTCTATTTACAAGTGATATTCGTTTAAATAATAAAAAGTGAAGACAAAAGACAGATTCGACGAATTGAAGACGCAAACGATCAAAAAGCTCAAAAGTACAAAATACAATCAAAGAGGTTCCAATTGTTGATAAGAAACGTCTCAAAATTACAAGAGTACAAGACGCGAAACGCAAAGTACATGATATTAAATTATACGCAAGGACGTTCGAAAATCCGGAACCGGGACCAAAGTCAACTCTCAACGCTCGACGCAACGGACTAAAAATTACAAGTTAACTATGCACATAAATAAAATAAAATATTTAAATAATTTTTATAATTATTTATATATTATATTATTATTTATAAACGTCGGCAAGCAAAGAAACAAAGGCATGTGAACTTCACCAGCTGGCCATGCGATCGCATGGCCTGGAAGGTAGAAAGCCATGCGATCGCATGGCACACTTTTTCAGCCCCAGGTCCTATAAATTCGCAGTTTGGTGAACGAAAAAAATATCCATATCCATCTCTCTATCTATACGTAAATATATTTATATTTATATTATAATTTTAATTTTAATTTTAAATTCTAATAATAAGGGTATGTTAGCGAATGTTGTAAGGGTGTAAGTCGAAATTCTGTCCGTGTAACGCTACGCTATTTTTAATCACTGTAAGTTATGGTTAATGTTATTTTTAAATTAAATGTCTCGTAGCTAAGTTATTATTATGCTTATTTAATACCGAAGTAATCATGATGTTGGGCTAAATTATTAAGATTGGGTAATTGGGCTTTGTACCATAATTGGGGTTTGGACAAAAGAACGACACTTGTGGAAATTAGACTATGAGCTATTAATGGACTTTATATTTGTTTAACTAAATGATAGTTTGTTAATTTAATATAAAGATTTACAATTGGACGTACCTATAAATAACCATATACACTCGATCGGATACGATGGGAGGGATATTTATATGTATGAATAATCGTTCATTTAACCGGACACGGGAATGGATTAATAGTCTATGGAATTATTAAAACAGGGGTGAAATTATGTACAAGGACACTTGGCATAATTGTTAACAAAGTATTAAAACCTTGGGTTACACGCAGTCGATATCCTGGTGTAATTATTAAACAAAGTATTAAAACCTTGTTACAGTTTAAGTCCCCAATTAGTTGGAATATTTGACTTCGGATATAATGATAATTTGACGAGGACACTCGCACTTTATATTTATGACTGATGGACTGTTATGGACAAAAACCAGACGGATATATTAAATAATCCAGGACAAAGAACAATTAACCCATGTGAATAAACTAAAAATCAACACGTCAAACATCATGATTACGGAAGTTTAAATAAGCATAATTCTTTTATTTCATATTTAATTGCACTTTTAATTATCGCACTTTTATTTATTGTCATCGTATTTTATCGCACTTTTATTTATCGCAATTTCATTATCGTTATTTACTTTATGCTTTAAATTAAGTTATATTTATTTTTAATATTTTACATTAGGTTTTAACTGCGACTAAAGTTTTAAAAATCGACAAACCGGTCATTAAACGGTAAAAACCTCCTTTAATAATAATAATATTACTTATATATATTTTTGTATTTTTACAAATATAGTTTTTAAAATTATAGCGTTAAGCTTGTTTAAGAGATCCCTGTGGAACGAACCGGACTTACTAAAAACTACACTACTGTACGATTAGGTACACTGTCTATAAGTGTTGTAGCAAGGTTTAGGTATATCCATTCTATAAATAAATAAATATCTTGTGTAAAATTGTATCATATTTAATAGTATTACGTTGTAATGATAATACTATTTCCTAGTACACCTCGCATACCATCACATGTAATCCAGCAAAATAATCTTCCAAAGTGATTGGCCCAATGCGTGGCCCAGCAACCAGTCCAACAGGCCCATTCATAACTGCATCATCCTCTCCCCCTTCGGAAAGACTCGACCTCGAGTCCAAATCATTGGTGCCATGATAAGCTGAAAGATCCGCAACATTGAAGGTGGCCGAGACGTTATAGTGCCCCGGTAATTCTATCTTGTAGGCATTGTCGTTGAGCTTTTGTAACACGTGAAAAGGACCATCTGCCCTCGGGTTTAGCTTGCCAAATCTGCCACCCGGGAATCGTTCTTTGCGTAAAGGAATCCAAACAAGATCGCCCACTTCAAATACCACACGTTTTCTACGAGTATCAGCACGAAGTTTATAAACCTCGTTTTGAGAAACAATACGATTATGAACATCCTCATGCAAAGCCTTCAGGTGGTCAGCCTGATCAATCCCATCAGTAGGTCCCACTCGTTTGATGGGTTGTGGTAATAAGTCAAGTGGAGTTAGGGGATTGGCACCATACACAACTTCAAAAGGACTCTTTCCAGTCGTCCGATTAACTGACCGATTGAAAGCAAACTCAGCTTGTGGAAGAATGGTATCCCATTGCTTAGGATGGTCACCAACTAGACTTCGCAACAAGTTTCCCAAGCTACGATTAACAACCTCAGTCTGTCCGTCAGTTTGCGGGTGGTGGGAGCTACTAAACTTCAAAGTGGAACCAACTCTAGCCCACAAGGTGCGCCAAAAATGGCTAACAAACTTCACATTTCGGTCAGATGTTAATGATTTTGGAATACCATGTAATTTAACAATCTCAGCAAAGTATAAACGTGCCACCTGACTTGCATCGAATGATTTATTACACGGGACAAAGTGCGCCATCTTTGAGAATCGATCAATAACCACCATGATGGAATCCTTATTTCGTTGCGTTTTGGGTAAACCCAACACAAAGTCGAGAGACATATCCTCCCAAGGTGCATTCGGTATAGGTAATGGCATATATAAACCCGAATTGCTTCCATGGGTTTTGGCCAAATGACACACGCGACAACGATTGACGATACGGTTCACATCTTTAACCATGTGTGGCCAGTAGAATTTATCGTTGAGCAATGCTAGTGTTTTGTTCATACCGAAATGTCCACCTAATCTACCACCGTGAGTTTCCAATATTATGGCATCCCTTAGCGAGCCTTTTGGGATGCAAATTCGACGACCATTAAACAGGTAGCCATCGTGAATGAAGAAGGATTTAAAGGCACCCTTTGTACAGTTAGACCATATATCACAAAAGTCACGATCATCCTGATATAAATGTTTCCATTCATCAAAGCCATGAACATGCAGTTTCATTGTCGAGACAAGTGAGTGCCTCCAACTAAGAGCATCAGCAACCTGATTATTTTTACCAGCCTTGTGTTTGATGACAAAAGAAAACGCTTGCAGGGCCTCAACCCATCTAGCATGACGAGGATTCAATTTATGTTGCCCATGGATATATTTCAACGATTCGTGGTCAGAATATAGATAAATTCTGATGGTAATAAATAGTGCCTCCATGTTTCGAGTGTACGCACAATCGCATAGAATTCACGATCGTACGTGGAATACCGCCTTCTTGTCTCGTTCAGTTTCTCGCTAAAATAGGCAATGGGACAATTGTCTTGGCTTAAAACGCCACCAATGCCAACACCTGATGCGTCACACTCCACTCTAAAAATGTCATTAAAATTGGGCAAAGCGAGAATATGGGCCTGTGTTACCTGCGATTTCAAGTTGTTGAAGGCGATATCAGCCATTTCTGTCCAAGCGAACCTTCCATGTTTCATGCATTCCGTAACAGGCGCTATGATGGAACTAAAGTTCTTGGTAAATCTGTGATAGAAAGATGCTAAACCATGAAAGATGCGCACCTCAGAAAGAGTTTTTGGTGTTGGCCAACTTGTAATAGCTTCGACTTTTGCTTCGTCCATTTGTATCCCGTCACCTGAGATCACATATTCGAGGAAAGTCACTTTAGGAGTAAACAAATGACATTTCTTTTCATTCGCGTAAAGATGTTGCTCGCGTAAAACCGTGAATACTTGGCGAAGATGGTCAAGGTGCTGCTCTTTGGTTAGGATATAAACCAAGATATCGTCAAAGTAAACCACAACAAAGTGTCCGATAAAAGGTTTAAAAACCTGATTCATGAGTCGCATAAAGGTACTTGGAGCGTTCGAGAGGCCAAAGGGCATGACCATCCACTCATAAAGGCCATCGCGTGTCTTAAATGCAGTTTTCCATTCATCCCCGGGTCGCATTCTTATTTGGTGATACCCGCTTCGTAAGTCTATCTTGGAGAAAACCGTAGACCCGAATAATTGGTCAATAAGATCATCAAACCGGGGTATAGGAAATCGATACTTTACCGTGATTTTGTTGATGGCCCGACTGTCGATGCACATCCGAAAAGAGCCACCATGCTTTGGAACAAGTAATGCGGGCACCGCACACGGGCTCATGCTTTCGCGTATGAGTCCTTTTGCCAACAACTCATTAACCTGTCTTTGAAGTTCCGCAAATTCTTTGGGATTTAAGCGGTACGCTGGTTTATTAGGAATCACCGCACCGGGCATAAAATCTATGCAATATTGGATATCACGCATTGGAGGCAAGCCCGATGGTACCTCATCAGGAAGTACATCACAAAAATCATCTAGTAGTGTTTGAACCTCTGGTGAACTGTTTACATGAATATGATTGCTTTCTGACACAACCAAAGCAAATACTATCGACGATGCTTGCGTAGCTAATTCAAACTCGGAGCGGCTAAGGAACAGATTTGGTTCCTTTTCTGTAACCTTGCGTGTGTCCATAGGTGCCAATGTAATATTGATGCCATCTTTAACAAAACTATATGTATTTTTGTAACCGTCATGCTTAGTTTTGCGGTCGAATTGCCAAGGTCGTCCTAATAACAAATGACATGCATCCATGGGTACGAATTCGCACCACACATCATCGTGGTATTTGTTGCCAATGGAGAATTTCACCAAGCAACGTTTGTCCACTTTAACATGATTGCCACACTTTAACCACGTTAAACGATATGGTTCCGGGTGGTTCTCGGCTTGGAGTTCGAGTTTGTCAACCATCTCCTTAGACACAACGTTTTCACAGCTACCCCCATCAATAACCAATGAACATACCTTTCCTTTCGCGGTCACCTTGGTCCGAAATATGTTGTTGCGGAGCCAAGACATGTCGTCAACCTGAGTGGCAAGAGAACTATTAAGGGCACGACGAATTACCAAACACTCCCCTTGGTCGGCATACAGTAGTTCCTCCTGATCAACATGTTCATTGGTAAGTGTGTGATCAAACTCCCCATCTGTCTCATATTGTGTTTCGCCACTTTCATCCCACATAGTGATTGCTCTTTTATTCTGGCAGTCACGTGCGTAGTGTCCTGTACCTTGGCATTTGAAACATGTTGGAAGTTTGGAGTTTTGCCCTTGTGTAACTCCACCCGTGCGTGCATCAGCAGGAGCTTTGATGGAGGGTGTAACAGCAGGTTTGGGTGTAAAAGGAGGGCGATTATATGGTGACTTGGACTTACTCTTAAGCTGTTTCTCAACTTTCAATGCAAGCCGACACACATCCGTGTAAGTCCAGTAAGGTTGTAGGGTGACCACATCTGCTATCTCGGGTTTAAGTGTGCCCAAAAAGCGAGCAATAAGTTGTTCCTCTTCCTCAGTTATATCACATCTCATCCGTAATCTATCAAATTCGTGAATGTGTTCTTCCACGGTCATTGATTTCTGTCGCAGATTATGGTATTCGACAAACGCCTCTTGTCGATGATTTTCAGGTAAGAATTTATCCTTCATTAATTTCTTCATTTTACCCCATGTGTCAACTTTAGATTTGCGAGCAAGAGCTCGTTGTTTCCGAACATGGTCCCACCAAAGTGAAGCGTGTTTCTTGAGTTTGAGAGCAACAAGCTTTACCTTCAAGGTCTCTGGAATATCCTTGATGTCGAAGACACGCTCCACCGTACTCAACCAATCCAAAAAGTCATCAGGGTGTGCTGTGCCATTGAATTCAGGAATTTCGACTTTCATCCCGACACTGCGCAAAGGATCTTCGCGATATTCTCTGCCATACCCACGACGTAAATTACCAAAAGGATTGAAATCTTCACGATCAGGTGTCCTTTCAGAATCGTGTACCCTCTGTCATGATTGAGTTCAAGTTCAGCAATTCGTCGTTGTAGACGATCAAATTCTTCATCACGTGGATCGACGTAGCTGCCTCCTTCGGCGTGTCTGCGACTGCCTTCACCTCGTGTTCTTCCTTGGTAATAATGTTCAGCCATTCCTGGAAACTGATACCAAATAATGAGAATACAGATCGTGGCTAAACAGACCAAACAAGAAACAAGAAATTGATGATAGTTTAAGGAAAGAAACCTTCTCGGTATTCTTTATTATTTCTAGATAATAATCAAAATCCAATCAATCACTAACTGTCGATGGATACATTTTAAATACTAACAAAGATAACTCAAAACAAGAAAAGGATAAACATGAGATATACTTGGAGTTGTAACAACTCTCTTATTCAAAATAAACTCAGTCAACAAGTCTTGATTATCCCTTGCTGCCGTTTGTTTTCTTCCAACCGAGCCCAACATGTAATCCATAAGTGATTGGCCCAATGCGTGGCCCAGCAACCAGTCCAACAGGCCCATTCATAACTGCATCACAATACCTACCCAAGTACGAATGCGTCTCCATAGAGTAGCGACCATGTTACAATGAATGAGTTTGTAAATACTTCAAATGTCTAACACATTGCATCTTTTTATAAATATTTAAAAAAATTCCGGAATATTAATATTTATCTTGATTAATATAGTAACATTCATAGTGACAAAATAAAAAAGTCAATGAAAGTTCATAAATTTTATTAGAGTTAATGACATTATCGACGACAATACTTTTTTATAATTATTTTTTTTCACTTCTTTTATATTATCTCCTAAATAAGACTTTCTCGTAATTTCTTTACCGTTCAAATAATTGTTTCGTTTAACTTTTCAAAGTAATTTTTTTTTCAAAAGTTTTTTTAAATATTTTTATTCATGCTCTATAATCAGGGGCGGAGACAAGGGGACTGAGGGATGCTCAGCCTCTCCTAAGGCTCAATCGATACGCAAGTTTCATTTGTATTATTATGCACAAATAATTGTAAACATTCCTCAAAGCCCAAATATCAAATATAATGTTATGGCTTGTTAATTAGTTTTTTTGTAATTATCCGATTAACGACTAAACCACCCCCATCTGTAAATCCTGGCTTCGCCTCTATCTACAATATTTGATAAAAAGTATATGAATGAATCCAATTTTAGATGTATTTATATTTGTACAACTTTTATGAAATTAAATAGAAATATTTTAAGTTAAAGTCGTACAAAAACGATATAAAAAGTTAAGTGAGATAATAATTTTAGAACATGTAGACCCTTGAAAGAGCTCGATATAAGGTCTAATAATAATGTTAGGAAACGTTCACCAGTCATGCACCAGTGTACATAACAAAAATAGTATGCGTGTGGGTACCGCATACGAAGACATGTTATATTGCGGTTTTCTATGATATCAAACGCGTTTTTTCAATAAACATTAATAATTAAATTTGGATTCTTATAGCTTTGATTAAAAGTTAAGATGATAAGGTACACTATAGTAGCTCAACGCCTTGTGTCAAACATATGCAACAACTTGAGGTGGAAGACTTTAGATCGAGTTGAATCGGTCACACAGTCACATCACCCTTTGACATTGCAATGCCAATTACGATTTCATTATTAAATCAAGTTTTATTTTATCACTATTTTCTTGTAACTAAGTAGTACGAAACTTTTGTTAAAAATCAATACACCATAAACCTTAAAGTTGCATATAAGAAATGCAGGGTGTAAAACAATTCAATTCTGTAATCTTTATAGGTGGCGTAAAATCCTTATAGTCAGTTCCTCTCATTAATCTGTGAATTTATTAAAGTGTAGCTATGTTATTGTAATTATAATTCAAATGAAAACAGAAGCAAGATAGCAGTTAACAGATAATCACCAAACTAAAAGAAACGGAATCAAGCAACAAGGAACACCGTAATTGTTTGGAACCTTCCAACTTAACGGAAGAAAAAAATAGTACATGAACTTCAACGTAAAGTAAGGACGAGACTTGATATTCTCAATAATAATTCTTAACCTAAACAAAGGATTTACTGCTACAAATATGAGAAAAGAAACCTTCATAAAAAACCTCTTACTAGAGTAGCAACAAAAAAGAAGTTTCAATACTAAAAAAGAACCGGTTTATATAGTTATTTTGGTTGTGATGTGTAAACAAAACTGAGATTTGTTTACCTTTTGGAGTATTATGTATGTTTAAAATATTAAATAGCATGTTTCAATTTATATGAATATATATATATCAGGTTTTGTTTTAATATATATATATATATATATATATATATATATATATATATATATATATATATATATTGGTAGGATCAAGAGGGAAGTAACCAAGTGGGGGGAAGCAAATTTTTTTTTTTTTTTTTTTGAAAAAACTTTGTTCACGAACATTATAGATTGGATGAAAATATGAACATTTAGAAAAGACACTTCGTGATGAATGTTATTATTTTGGCGGGAAAACGCTCGAAAAATAAAATATAACAATTATCGTGTTTTTCGAGCGTATGTTGAGGTTTTAGACATTAGGGTTTAGATATTAGGGTTTAGATATTAGGGTTTAGAGGGTTTAGATATTAGGGTTTAGAAATTTAGGGTTTAGGGTTTAGATTTAGGGTTTAGATTTAGGATTTAGATTGAGTTTTTAACACGAACGGTTTAGAGTTTAGGGTTTAGGGTTTAGGTCCATAAACCCTAAACCCTAAACCCTAAACTCTAAATCGGGCTAAATTTTACTTCACAAAACATGAAAAAAAACGTTAACATTCTTCACGAACAATATTATCTTGAATGTTATTTTTGTCGATCGTTTTTTCGCCAAAATAATAACATTCATCACGAAGTGTCTTTTCTAAATGTTCTTATTTTCATCCAACCTATAATGTTCGTGAACAAAGTTTTTTTTAAAAAACGAAAAAAAATTTTTTTTTGCTTCCCCCCGTTTCCCCCCGATTGGTTACTTCTCCATTTATCCTGCCCCTATATATATATATATATATATATATATATATATATATATATATATATATATATATATATATATATATATATATCGGGTTTTCACTACAAACTAAATCTCATTTAGTGGCATACAAAATGTGCCACTAAATAATAGAAAAAGTGCCACTGAAAGCCAATTTGGGAATCGCTAGCACGTATAAAAAGTGCCACTAGAAACGCTACCACTAAAGAGCTATAGTGGCATTTTTGGGATGTGTTGCTGCAGCTCTTCTTATTTAGCGGTACATATTTTTATGCCACGACAAATATAAAACCTTTATTGGCACTAAATTTGTGCCACTGATTTTTTTATCTTGATTAAATCATACTGCTTTAGAACCGGTTTTTGATAATAAAAAAAAAAAAAGGTTCCGAATAAATTATATCGAAACCCCAATTATATTGATTAAAAAGGGGTTCCTTTTGTTAGATTCAGTTTTGGATTAAAGAGAGGTTTCTTATACTAAACAAAGAAACCAGTTTTATGTTGAAAAGAGGTTTCTTTTCTTCATCAAAGTAACCGGTTTCTAAACCGGTTTCACACTTTTGGAACCCCCACCTAAAGGAACCTCTTCTAAAACCGGTTCCTAAAGGGTAAAAAAGAGGTTCCTTTGCTAATTTTTGTAGTCTCGATTGAACTTTTTTTTTTGGGTGACCGAGGAAACCTTTCTATGAACGAGCACATTGACTCCCCCATAGTTTGTATAACCTCGAGTAATCAAGCCCCCCGAGCGGGTAAAAAAGAGGTTCCTTTGCTAATTTTTTGTAGTCACACTCCCTTTTTGAAAAAATTGGCATAACCAGAAATTGAACTCGGGTGGTGTGCTTCATTGGACAACTCAGTGGCCACACAGAAATGATTAAACTATGAAAAGGGATAAATTGAAACGGGTCGTAAAGGAACGATATAGTGATATAATTATGATTTTTTTGGTTGAATGGTAGTATACTATATTAGCTTTGTAGTAAAAGTAACAAGCTTGATGGAAATTACGGTACAAACACCTGTTTGTACCATGTCAACCCAGCCAAAACGGTGTCCGAAAGATCGGTTTATCCTACATGTATGCTTCGTGTGTAGGTTAAAGATGAACAATCTGAATTGTATCAAACCGGCGTTGCTTACACCGGTTTGATGAATTTCTGACACAAAACAAACCAGCTTTTTAAAGGTCGGTTTGTGTAAATCCTAATTTTATAACCCTAACTTCATTCGCGTTATAAATAGACTGCCTCTGATTTCTATATTTGTAACCCTAATTCTACTCGTGTTATAACTTATAAATACTTTGTCTTCTAAATGACATCGTGAAAGCATTAATGCGTCACATTTCAGGTTTGATGGTCAATGTTATGTACGTTAGTTGAATAATAATTGTTTGTATTTTTTTAACAATTACAATTCCATTACACAATGTAAGCATTCCATTAAATTCAACTAATACGTTACATAAATAAAATGGTGTTCCTTTCAGATAATACTTAGGATAGATAAAGAAATAACTATCATTTGAGAGGACACATTTTCCTGTTATGACCGGTACCGCAACAAATATGACATTTTAGTCCTTCACTGCTTATTCCAATGCCAGGCTCATCCATCTCATTCGGAATATGTTTTCAACGTCTCCTTACGTTTTCACTGCTTGTTGTTTCCATCTCCCACATGTACACTCTCGTGCTTTAAAACGCACTGTGAATTCGTTACATCCAACCCTTGCTTTTTCATAAGTTGTGTGAACCTTGTGCACACCTTGCTGAACACCATAAAGAGTTACCATGTAGGTTCTTGATCTTGTTTCACGAATTTGACAGAGATTCCACATTTTCTTTGACATTGGTAAGTCCTAATATTGAGCTTTTTTTGCCAGATCGATAAATTATTTTCTGGTGTAATCGAATGTATATTCAATATGGGAATACACTTTTGAAAGGTTCGAACAACAGGTCCAAAAGCCCAGAAAAAAAACTTGAATTGAATCGATTAAGGTTAGGTTTGTGGATCATTTGACAATTAAACTACTGTATCGGGATTGGTATAACGTATTTCTTCTAAAAACCTTGGCAAATCTGCAAAGTTGTTTTGTCAAGTTCCAAACAAACCGTTGAATTGCAATACGCCTACCATTCTATGCCTTAGCGTAACTGACAATCTAACAACCACATTCCATTTCTGTTTTACGTGTGCTTGTATGTGTTTAATCTGATACACAATAGTTTGGCTGATTTGACCAGCAATAGCACTAGCGATCAAACTTGATGTTAAACAACGATCGTTGTTCATCCGGACACGTCTGAAACATTTGTGTTCATTCTTCCATTTTGATATACGCCATATGCACTCTTTGATTCTGTTTGAACTACTTACTTTCCAGGCACATGGCCTTGGTTTAGGTCGAACTTCTTACTTTTTACCTGTTGTAAATCATTTTGCATTAAAATACCTCTGAATACTATCATCAATAATGATTTCTCTTTTAGCTTTATATTACACGTCCGAACAGCATATAGAAGTTCAATTTAGTTTCTAAGAACCATCTTTCTCAGAATTTTACCATCATCTTCATTCCAAAAATCCCATTCTTGTTCTTCACATTCTTCGAATGTAAGTGTGTTATCATCATCATCATCCACTTCATCATCAACAAAACCGAAACGTGAGACAAATGTATCAGTGATTTGTGGAGTTTGTTCCACCACGACTTCATTTACGTCATCTTCTAAAAGTTCTTACTTCATATTCACTTTCATCTACATCTTCACCATCGCCTTCATCTTCAACGTTAACTTTGTCTTCATATACACTGCTTGAGTGGATTTGAGAAATTGATGGACTAAGATCCTTAGTTGTAACGACATGTGAAGATTGAATAATATTATGCATCTGTTCCACAAAAGTATATTGTTGTGTGAAAATGACTCGTTGCTCAAAAAATTGCACTTCAAATTGAGCATGGTAATTTAAATCACGCGCAGCCAAAAAATAAATTGTTTCCAAATATGTATCGTTAGTGATTTCATTCCTACATGGTTCACCACATAAATCATTACACAAAATGAGTTTCAATGTACACGAATCTGATTGAGCATCAACGTATCACTATATATCATGTTTGACAACATGGTAAGTTAACCTTGTAAAAGAGTAAAAAAACATTTCTTAGTGACTGATCATCACCAGTTAAGCCTATCATTGATAAATGTAACTCCAGCACCTCAAACAAGATGAACCATCATTGTACGAAAATCAGCTGTCAAAATTATTGAGATTAGGTTATTTTCTTAGTGAGTGAACGATTAAGATGAATTTTTTAGTTGTTTTCAGATATGATAAAATTGAAAATGTTTATACTATAAATAGCAGATAAACAATATAAACCGAACATACAAATACCGAGTTTTAGCTTAATAATTCATATATGCAATAACATACTGACAAACATGACTAGAGACTGGACTACATAATGCTTTTTTTTCAAAAGCTGATGACAAACTGGTGTTCAAAATGCCGGTTTGACAGTGATTATGTAAAGTGACCTAACCGGCGTTTAAACAACGGTTTGGTTGTGACATGGCAAATGAGTACAACCTTTTTGCCCCCGTTTGCAGAAATGTATGATAAATGTGACAAATCGACGTTGTAAACTCCGGTTTACTCTGTCATATGTTAAACCGACTTTTCAAAGAGTGGTTATATGTATTCTACGAAAACTACATGCAAAATACTTTTTTTTTAAACACACCATATATTACACCTTATCTAAATGATAAAATTTATGAATAGTAAATCATGGTGAGCCCTTCTTTGTTTTTTTCTTTTATTATTGCATTTTGTTTCATTTACTACTATTCAACCAAAAAAAATTATATAATTATATTATGGTAAGGATTTTAATATAAGTAGCAGTCTTGGAATGAAGGAGAAGAGGCATAGATCTAAATATCTAAAAAGATTATCAAATAAAAATTTTAATTTCAGTTGACATATAATTAATAAAATACTAAAATGAGCCTGTAAAAAGTTGTTTTTACCTGTTAATCGTTGATAGCAATGACTGAACAAATTTATATATCAATGGATAAGTATATCCACGGTAAAAACTTAAGTTGTAACTCAAACATCATGTAAGCATAATATACGTTTCTTTTACTGGAGTACATATATGTTTTATATGGTATCATAAAAATTTAAATTGTAGCTCAAATATATATAATTAAAAAAACTAATACCGGTAAATCTGATGTTATCATAATTTATGTTTCATTCTATTCGGATTAAAATTAAATTCAAAAGAGTGTATAGTAGTCATAAATTTACACCAAATTATCTGTTAAAGTAAAAAGTGATATATGTATATTAGATTAATATTCATAGGCTCATAACCGAAACCAAGGGAAAGTATTTGAACAATAGGTTCGAAGATCTGAGTTGATAGACTCCGTTTTGAAAGATATGACTTGATCAGTCTGGTATATGATAATAATGATTTCTTAAATCTCTATATATTTAGTTACCCCAATACCTTCTAAATCATAGTAATGTTGACTGTATCATCAAATGTTGGAAATTACTGCTTGGAGTGAGAATCGAACATGAGCTGGCAGTACCCAAGTTGAATCCCACCACATACCACTCAAGTCAAGGCTTTGAAGGTTTACACACACACACACACACACACACACACACATATATATATATATCAAATGTGAAATACATATACAAAATATATAAATATACAGATATGCATACACAATAACTATTAAAAATGTATTTACTATTACAAATACATTTTTCCTGTAATGATATTATGAATTCTTAATGCGTAGTCACAATAGGACATGTATATCTAATGTAATAAACATATGAATTACACATGTTAATTTGTCTTAATCTACGTTTATTTCCATTACATATTTGAAAATATTATAAAATTTTTAAATAGCCAATAGATATCTATTAACCCGTTTAATTTACATGATATAGATGAATGGACTGAAATTAAATTGATATGGATGAACAAAAATTAAATGAATATGGATATGATCTTACCCGATTTATATTCGATTCATTGTCATCACAGTCTTGATAGCAAGAGCACTGCGAGTGGTGATTGAGTCAATCAATGTGTCTCAAGTGAATGAATCGAATGAAAAAACTAAAGAGTGAGATTTGTGTCAAGCATGGAGCGAGTCATTTCTTATGGCGATATGGTGTGGCTCGGTGGTGGGCGGTTCCTTTCCGATCAGTTTCTTTTTGCCCGTTGGTTTCACCTTATTTCCAGGCTCCTTTTGTGATGTTCTTTCACTTTGGGGGTGTGGTCGAAGTGATATTTCTTGGTGGTTGTCGCTTCTCCGGTAGGAGGTCTACGCTTCAGTTACGTTTGTTTGTTATGTTGCGGTGGTGGTCGGTGTTCTTGAAACGCCTTGACTCGTACTTTTTTTTATATAAAATTTCTGGATTAACCTGGAATCCGATTATACTGCGCGGCGCGCCAAAATCTGCGAGGCGCGCAGTATAGCTAAATTCAGGAATCTGAAAATTATCAACTTCTGGTCCTAGTTTGCCTTATACTACGCGGCGCGCAGTAGTCTGCGCGACGCGCAGTTCAACTATTCCAAATTTGATTCTAACTTACCGAATTTCAACCCATTTTAGCACATGTTATGACTAAACCAAATAAGTCTGCATTGCATCCAACTGATCAAAATCACATTACAAGAGTTTAAGTCAATTTCAAAACCATGACTACAACAAACATTTAATCTCTACTCCCAAGCTTTGAAAATACATTCGAGTAGTTCTTTACATATGTTTAATCAAACGGTTTCCAACCATCATACACAATAATAATATTTAAATGACACAAAAAGGGGTGTTACGCTATTCAAGTGGTTGTATCTTCGCGGGGTTAGAACCGGTGCATCCACTTACCAAAAGAGAATTCTTCAAGCTAAACAAATTAAGTCTTTCGCTTTCCTTTGTCACTAAAACCGACCTCACCTACAACCAGTGTTGTAAATCTCCCGAGATCTCCCCGAGATCTCTCCCGAGATCTCCCCCAGATCTCTCCCGAGATCTCCCCGAGATCTCCCCGAGATCTCTCCCGAGATCTCGCTTTTAGAAGGCAACCGAGACGAGATGTTCATCTCCCGAGATTTCTAGGTCAACCGAGTCAAAGCCACGATTTCTCGAATTTTCTTGCTAATTTGTAAGATTTTCTTGTAAAATTCGTAAATTCTAAGATATTCTCGCTCATTTCTCGGATATTTTGTAAAATCTCGTAAAAACGTATATAAATATACATATATTTATGTTTTTATGTATATTTTTATTAAAAAAAAAACTATAAAGCCAACGTAACTCAACGTCCGAGATCTCCCCGAGATTATTCCGAGATGCCGAGATCTCCTTAAAAAAGTCCAAATGAGATCTCCCCGAGATCCGAATTCTCCAACCTTGCCTACAACATTCATACGACTAAATGGTAAGCAAAATGCTTAGTGAATATATAAGTGTAATCTATAACATAACTATACAAACTTACATACAAACATATGTAGTAACAATTACTACTTTAACGCTCACAAATTCGAAGCCTAAGCAGATTGTGACAATTGCACAAGGCTTATTGCCACCTAATCATACTAGCTTATGCTAGTTAACTAAACATATTTGGGATACAATCCCCATTCAAATTACATAACACAATTTGCTAAATTGCAAGTCTAAGGTCATGTGTCCCATTTACAACTTATATACTCACCTTGAAATAAAACAACCACAAAGAGCACAAAGTACAAACAAGCTCCTTTAGCAACCTATTCACAAATACACAAAAACATACATACATTACTTTCATATCTTGATGCTTCACTTTATTCAAGTAAGTGTGGTTCAACACACCTCCTACCTTCTAAATTACTATACAAAACTATTCGAAACTCAAACCTATATTGACACCTTCAAGATTTTGGCTACAACATGAGCATTTGTAGTCAAATGACTCTTTAAAATTAAGTATAATAAGGATGTAGTTTTCCTTTCTCTAGTCTAAAACACAACTTATTGCATAAAGTTAATTAGTTGTGACTTCTAATTCATAAATTTATGATTTATAATGACAAATTCATTTTTAAAACTATCTATACTATCTACTTGCATCTTCTAGTCCCAAAATACCCATTAACTTGAATTCTAGTCAAAACCCGCAAATTACTAAAAGTAAAAGTTAGGGTTTTCTTCTTACCACAAGAAGAAAAGAGGTGTAGATGGAGCAAGGTAGGCTAGAGAATCTTCTACTTCAAATGTTGGATAACTTCAATTGAGATTAAAATCCCTAATTTGATAAAATGAGAGAACCCTAAACTTTTATCTTGAACTAGTTAGGTACGAAATGAGAAATGAGAAATGAAAAGTGAAATCTGGATCCTTCAACCTTATCAGCTATTAAATCTCGAATTTCAAATAAATCATTCCATCTTACAAAAATAACAAATCAGTCCCTGCTGATCTGGAAGACTGCGCGGCGGGCAGAATTACAGCGCGACACGGTTCTACTGGAACAGATATGAGTGTTCATCGGTTCGGTTTTCGGTTTAGTCGGTTCGGTGTATTTGGTTTTATAATTTTTTTGGGCAAAACCGAAAACCGAACCGAAAACCGAATTCAAATTTAAAACCGAACCGAACCGAACCGAAAACCGAAATTGAATTCGAATTCGGTTCGGTTTTCGATTAAAACCGAATATTATGAAAAAACTGAGAACGATGGTAGTTTAATTGTGGCGTTACTGATGTCTTAGTATTTATATCTTAAACAATGACGTACTATTGAATTATCAAGAATTCGATGATTTATTAATAGTTACAGCTAAATTATGACGTTTACTGCTTCTGTTATTAAGAAGAAAAACATAATAATTTGTGTAACAAAATTATAATGGGAGCTACCAAATCGTTCGAGTTGCCCAATGAAGCACACCACCCGGGTTCAATTCCTGGCTTTGTCAAATTGTTCAAAAAGAAAGTGTGACTAGAGGGTGTACATAATGCGCAATTCACCCGGTACCAGGTCTCGCGCTCAGGGGGCTTGATTACCCGAGGTTTTACCTTCTATGGGGGAGTCAATGTGCTCGTTCATAGGAGGGTTTCCTCGCTTACCCAAAACATAAATATACAAATTAAATATATAAAAAATTTTGAATTCGGTTTTCGGTTAAACCGAATTCAGAATTTTCAAAATCGAAAACTGAACAGAAAACCGAATTTAAACTCGATTTCGGTTTGACTCGATCCGAAAACCGTTTTGCATATTCGGTTTGGTTTCGGTTTGGTTTTCGGGTTCCTCGGTTTCAAACCAAATACTGACCACCCTTAGGAATAGAGCTGTCACAGTTCTTCTGGAATAGAGCTGTCACAGTTCTCCTGGTCGTTCCCTTGTTTTCCGATTACCTCGGGTTTGACGTCTCCGACGTTCTAACCGGTGGTTTATGTGCTCGAGAGAATGCTTTAGTGTAGCCGGTTCAGTTGTTACCATATATTATAACATTAGCCACTTTTTGTTTCCTAGTTTAACGTGATTAAACCCTGATGGTGAGCCTGTTTGTTTAGGATTGTTCAGTTGTATGTACGTCTCGTGCAGTTGTTTGTTGACTAGAATTCGTTTTAATTTACCTTTATATCGGTTGCAATTGTTGATCGCCAGATCAGTTAATGTTGTTACGTTTTTTCGAAAAAATAAATAACCACATCTACTAGCTTTAGCGAGATTAATCGTAAAATGTATATATCCAACGATATAGATCGATAGGACCAAAGGGTTTCTCGCCCAGGAGTATCGAGGAGGCTCATTTATCTTGTGGTTATGAGTTCGAGTTCCGTCTTGCATCCGAACCTCCCGGGGGCGGGGGTCCAGTTGGCCGCGTTACCTTCTGAGTGTTGGTCCTGTGATTTTCTTCCGGTACATGGCACATCTGTAATCGGGTATGTGGCTGTAACTATAGTGGGCCCCTTGTAACTCCCTAAATAATGATCAGTAGGATAATCAACTCAATCAAACGATTTATACAAATTATACTTTACTTCATCATCATCATTATAATATTCACCATTATAATATTCACCGTAAAATAAGTAGTTTATTCACCATTATAATAAGTAGTTTATTTTTAGACACTAATACCTACTTTGAGAAAAACACTTCAATTCTCTACCTTCCCTAAAATATTCTTATTTTTAAACAAACTTCATGATCTTATATGACTATATGACTTATGTATATGAGTTGTATCCGTCGAATCAATTTATCAACTTATTTATTTTAGGAAAGTTTGAATATTTCCCATTTCCCTCTCTTTCCTTTACATCTCCTGTAGCCGACTTCATTTTCATTGGTCAATGTTTGACTTTTTTTACACAACCCCACGCCCCATCACAAACACTATATATACACCTTATTTCTCTCTACTCTACTTCACATCAAAAAAACAATTCCGATATTTCAGTAAGTAAAACTACTAAAAAACCTTTAATTTCTAGCGAGTATTTAAAAATGGAGCTTCTTTCCCATAGCAAAAATTTCATCTTGTTTGTTGTCTTGTTAACCACCTTGAGTACCTTGGCACTAGGCCAAGGTACCAGGTTCGGGTTCTACAGAAACTCGTGCCCCAGGGTTGAAAACATCGTACAAACTGCCGTCCGGACTGCAGTCCAAAACAACCCGACAATCGCACCTGGTCTACTAAGAATGTTCTTTCACGATTGCTTCGTTAATGGTTGTGATGCATCTATACTAATCAATGGCGCCTCGTCTGAGAAAAGCGCTCGTCCCAACTTACTATTGAGAGGCTTTGAAGTCATCGATGCCGCGAAGACTCGGCTCGAAGTAGCATGTCCTGGGGTGGTCTCATGTGCTGACATTCTTGCCCTTGCTGCTCGTGATTCGGTTGTGCAGACCGGAGGAACGGGGTGGCCAGTACCATTAGGTCGCAGAGATGGAAGAGTTTCACAGGCATCTGATACTGCAAACCTGCCAGCTTTCAATGACCCGATTAATGTTCAAATCAAGAAGTTTAGTGACAAAGGTCTTAATACCCAAGATCTTGTTGCCCTTAGTGGTAAGTTATATATACACCAACTTTAGACAAATAGATTGTTATATATCCAAATTTATATTAAATCTTATGGACGTGTTTTATGCATGGTTTGATTGATATACAGGAGCACACACAATTGGGACAGCTGCATGTGCGCTATTTAGCTACAGACTATACAACTATAACAATACCAATGGGCCCGACCCGACTATTGACCCAGCATTCCTTCCCACGTTACAAAATCTTTGCCCCAATGGTGGTGATGGTTCAACGCGTGTTACCCTAGACACGGGCAGTGTAGGAAGATTTGATAATTCATACTACTCGAACTTGAGGAACCGGAGGGGAGTACTCGAATCAGATGCAGCGTTATGGAACAGCCCAACGACACAAAGGTTTGTTCAACGGTTTCTTGGACTTAGGGGATTGGCTGGGTTGACTTTCAACGTTGAGTTCGGAATATCGATGGTTAAGATGGGTAATGTTGAGGTGAAGACTGGGACTCAAGGTGAAATTCGTAGGGTTTGTACTGCATTTAATTAAGTGATTGATGATTAAGCAAATGTAATATAGGAGTGATAAGATGGAGTTATTGGGGTATGTTGTTAATTTTACAATAATGTAGCAGCAATATGTTACTTGTATAATCTAATCAATGATAATAAAATGTGTTTCCTACTTTGCTTTTAATTTAGTTTACATTGGTTACATGCATGCATGCATATGGTGTAAAAAAACAAAAGGAGATTACATACGTTCAGACATAAAAGAGCAAGTTTTCTCATATATATATATATATATATATATATATATATATATATATATATATATATATATATATATATATATATATATATATATATATACACACACACACATACATACATACATACATACATACATACATACATACATACACAATGACAGAGGATTGTAAGGGCAGGGGTGCCATAATCTCCCCAAAAAGTTTAGTCTTTACTAGCAATTTGTATAAATTTAGGGACTAAATATGTTAATTCAATCTTGAGCCCATCAAATTAATATTTGAATGTCTAGCATACGGTTTATCAATAATTAATTATCAAATTAAGAGAATACATCTTTTGATTGAGTTCTTTTGGCACCTTTATTGTAAGTGTTCAAGCTCCGTCGCTGTATATATATATATATATATATATATAAATATATATATATATATATATATATATATATATGTGTGTGTGTGTGTGTGTGTGTGTGTGTGTGTGTGTGTGTGTGTGTGAGTGATTGACTAGAAATGGCAATGGATTGGATATGGATCGGGTAATGCCATATCCACATCCATATCCATTTAATTTTTTTTCATCCATATCCGTTTAGTATTATTTTGTAGTGACCCGAACTTTTGCATGTTTATATATATTAATTGAGATTGATATTTACATGACTAAATGTTTCCAACGTGTTAAGCAATCAAACCTGTTAAGACTTGATTAAATGAAATAAGTTTCATATAGACAATTGATCACCCAAGTTGACCGGCGATTCACGAACGTTACAAAATTGTAAAAACTACATGTTGTGGTATATATAGACATATATATATATATATATATATATATATATATATATATATATATATATATATATATATATATATATATATATATATATATATATATATATATATATATATATATATGGTTGACATGAGATTATGATGAGTAAGTATCTCACTAAGTATATTAACAATGTGTGATATACATAAGAAATGAGATTACTAAGTTAAGAAACTCGAAATGATATATATAACGATTATCGTTATGATAACATCTACTAAATATATATGTATCATATTAAGATATTGATACACTATATTTAACATGATAAAATGATATTTAAATATATCATTAAGTGTGTTAACAATGAACTATATATGTAAAAACGAGACTACTAACTCAAGAATTACGAAACGAGACTTATATGTAACGATTATCGTTGTAACGATATTTTAATGTATATATCATATTAAGAGATATTCATACATCATAATATCATGATAATATAATAATTTAACATCTCATTTGATATAATAAACATTGGGTTAACAACATTAATTGAGATCGTTAACTTAAAGGTTTCAAAACAACACTTACATGTAACGACTAACGAAGACTTAACGACTCCATTAGAATGTATATACATGTTGTGTTTTGATATGTATTCTTACACTTTTGAAAGACTTCAAGACACATATCAAAGTACTTCTACTTAACAAAAATACTTTTAGATGTATGTACTATTGGTATATACACTCCAATGATCAGCTCTTAGCAGTCCATGTGAGTCACCTAACACATGTGGGAACCATCATTTGGCAACTAGCATGAAATATCTCATAAAATTACAAAAAAATTAGTAATCATTCATGACTTATTTACATGAAAACAAAATTACATATCCTTTATATCTAATCCATATACCAACGACCAAAAACACCTACAAACACTTTCATTCTTCAATTTTCTTCATCTAATTGATCTCTCTCAAGTTCCATCTTCAAGTTCTAAGTGTTCTTCATAAATTCCATAAGTATAGTTTCATAAAAATCAAGAATACTTTCAAGTTTGCAAGTCTACTTCCAAGCTTTCTAATCCATTCCAAGTAATCATCTAAGATCAAGGAACCTTTGTTATTTATAGTAGGTTATCTTTCTAATTCAAGGTAATATTCATATTCAAACTTTGATTCAATTTCTACAACTATAACAATCTTATTTCGAGTGAAAATCTTACTTGAACTGTTTTTGTGTCATGATTCCGCTTCAAGAACTTTCAAGCCATCCAAGGATCCTTTGAAGCTAGATCCATTTTTCTCATTTCCAGTAGTTTTATCCAGAAAACTTGAGGTAGTAATGATGTTCATAGCATCATTCGATTCATACATATAAAGCTATCTTATTCGAAGGTTTAAACTTGTAATTACTAGAACATAGTTTAGTTAATTCTAAACTTATTCGCAAACAAAAGTTAATCCTTCTAACTTGACTTTTAAAATCAACTAAACACATGTTCAATATCTATATGATATGCTACCTTAATGATTTAAAACCTGGAAACACGATGAACACCATAAAATTGGATATACGCCGTCGTAGTGAAACCGGGGGCTGTTTTGGTTTGGATAATTAAAAACTATGATAAACTTTGATTTAAAAGTTGTTCTTCTGGGAAAATGATTTTTTATATGAACATGAAACTATATCCAAAAATCTTGGTTAAACTCAAAGTGAAAGTATGTTTTTCAAAATGGTCATCAAGATGTCGTTCTTTCGACAGAAATGACTACCTCTTTAGTAATTGACATGTAACTTAAATTTCTGTCTATAAACCTATACTTTTTCTATTTGGATTCTTAAATTAGAGTTCAATATGAAACCATAGCAATTTGATTCACTCAAAACGGATTTAAAATGAAGAAGTTATGGGTAAAACAAGATTGGATATTTTTGATCTTTTTAGCTACGGGAAATGTTTAACAAATCTATACAAATCATATCCTAGCTAACTTATATTGTGTAACGTCCTCCCAATAGGGTCTGGAAGGAACGTCACTAATATCAAAACATACCAACATATTATAATAAACGAGAACAATACTAAATGATGAATTTAACTTTAATGAGTACGCAGCAGAAAATGAAATGTCGTTACAATGACAGGAATAACAATATCGTAAATGTTCACATGCAGAAGTAATAAATGCGATATCTCTTGATCCTATGTCCAAGTAGCATCACATAAGCGGTAAGTAGAAGAGCTTGAATCAAACAGCACCTGAGACAAAATATGCTAAAGTGTCAACCAAAAAGGTTGAGTGAAGTTCATAGGTTTAACAAAAAGTTTGTCATTGTTTTAGACCACAAGATTTAGTTTGTAAAGTTGATCTCCCGCAGGATCAAAAGTTATGCCAATGCGTGATATTTAGACTAAACGTTCAAGTTTTTGCCCCATGACAAGTTGTGTCTGTCCTTGTCGGTTTAATTTCATTATTAAGTAATACAATGACTTGGTCAAATGTATCGGGGACGTTACTCCCGATAGGCCTACCCCCAATAATTAAGCATGCCGCAGCAATTAAAAATATCACTGTAGGGACTTAGTCGGACATAGCCGGGTATAGCATAGTTTAACAGTTTGGTACTTGTGTCTAAAGTGTAAAAAGTAAAAACAGCATGTGTCTCACCCCAAGTAAAAGTAAGTAAGTTTGCTAGCAATAAAGAGGGGCTATGAATTCACCTTAGTAAGTAGAGAGAGAGTTATTCCTCGGAATAAAGAGTTGAACGAGTGAGCAGGAAAGTCAACCTATTGACATTTAAGAGTAGTTAAGTGTTTTGCCCATGTTTAAGTTTAAGTATAGTTTGTTTTACTAAGTTTCTATTCCTAGTAAGTTACTATTTTTATAAAGTTTTCATTTTTAGAAAGTTTCTTATTTTACTAAGTTTCTATGACTAGAGAGTTTCTACTTTTATCAGTGTTTTCCATTTTAGGATACTTGCCGTATTAGATAAGCTTCCAATCACCCCTTTCCCTTCGAATGGCTAATTTAGATCTAGGGGCTTGAGTCATAGGATCCTTTAAATCGGAAATCCAAACCCTCTGCCTAGAATCTCATAGAAACCATTCGTCAAGAAAGTTCGAAGATCTATACATCTCTAATACATATCCCAAAATGTTTTTATGTTACAATATAAGTAGTAGGTTATAGGTGCTAGTAATAGTAATAGTGTATACATGTTATTTATTTTATTTTTAATTGCATATAATTTATAACATTATTTACATGTTTCGGTAAAAATAATAACCGAAGTAAAAAGTAAAAAGTAAAAAGTAAAAAGTAAAACAAATAAAAAGTAAGAAAAGAATACTTACTAGTAGTAATTCTTCAAAGAGAGAATGAGAGAAATTTTGGTGTGAGTTTGAATGAGAAATGAGGGGTATTTATACTTGAAAAAATTAGGTAAAAAGAATAAAATAATTAAAAGAAAAAGAAATATTTTAATTCTTAATGGGATTTTAAAATTAAAAAGTATTAAATGTTAGGTCATGGGATAATGCACAAAATAAAATAATAAAAGTAGTTTTTCCATTACAATTTTTAATTAAAAAAGTAATTTATTTATTTATTTATTTATTTTTTTCATTTATTTTAAGGATTTTTTTTATATAAATAAACAAATTGATTTAATGCTTTTCCAAGAATATTTGTCAATAATATTTTATTTTATTTTATTTTTTATTTTTTTATTTAATTAATAAATACAAATTTTGCATAAAAATAATAAATAATTCGGTATTTTGTATTTTTAATAATAATTATGATTTTAATTATTAAACTATAGTTTTAGTAAGTTTGTAAATATTATTACATTTATATATAATTGGATTTATTATATAGTTAAATATATAATACATTAACTAAATAATAAAAGTGATACAAAGTTTATATACTTAGTTAAATTATGTCAAATTATATAAATTAATAATATATTATTTATTTAAGCGTATATTGTTGACTAAAAATTACTATTCGGTCAATATTTAATTGTATATAACAACCCTTAATACATATAGTCAGACATATAACCCTAGGGTTAATTCAGTAATTTAGAAGTTGAAAAGTGAGGGTTGTTACAGTACCTCCCCGTTAATAAAAACTTCGTCCCGAAGTTTTAGGTAGACTTCTCGGATGCATCAGCGGTTGAGAAGAGATGGGGATATTTCTGTTTCATTTGGTCTTCACGTTCCCAGGTATACTCGGGGCCACGTCGTGAATTCCAACGGATCTTAACAATAGGTATGGTGCTTTGTTTTAAGCGTTTAGCAGATCGGTCCATGACTTCTACGGGTTCCTCTATGAAGTGCATTTTATCATCAATGCGAATGTCATCTAAAGGAATAACGAGGGTGTCATCAGCGAGACACTTTTTAAGATTCGAGACATGAAATACGTCGTGTACGCTGCTAAGTTTAGCAGGTAATTCTAATCGATAAGTCACGGGTCCGATCCTTTCAGTAATCTTGAAGGGTCCAAAAAAACGCGAACTTAGTTTGCTTCGTTTACCAAAACGAACGACGCCTTTCTAAGGGGATACTTTCAACATGACTTTGTCACCAACTTGGAATTCCAAATCTTTCCGACCTTTATTAGCATAGCTCTTCTGCCGGCTGCGGGCAGTTTCTATTCGTTTCTTAATCTGAACTATCTTTTTGGTTGTCTCGTGTATGATTTCAGGACCAGTTAACTGTCTGTCCTCTAATTCATCCCAGCACAGTGGGGATCTACATTTTCGTCCGTATAAGGCCTCAAAAGGTGCAGCCTTAATACTTGAGTGGTAAATATTATTGTAAGAGAATTCAACCAAAGGTAAATGTCTATCCCAGCCTTTGCCGAAGTCGATAACACAAGCGTGAAGCATATCTTCCAATGTTTGAATGGTTCGTACACTTTGACCATCGGTTTGCGGATGATAAGCAGTACTCATGTCGAGTTGAGTTCCAAGAGCAGTTTGTAAGGATTTCCAGAATCTGGAAGTGAATCTACTGTCGCGATCGGATATGATTGATATAGGAACACCATGGCGAGAGAAAATTTCTTTGATATACAGTTGTGACAATCTCTCCATCTTGTCGGTCTCCTTGATCGGTAAGAAATGGGCAGATTTAGTAAGACGATCTACTATGACCCATATAGTATCATTGCCACTAGAAGTCTTGGGCAATTTAGTAATAAAGTCCATAGTGATACATTCCCACTTCCACTGTGGAATATCGGGTTGTGTCAACAGACCAGAAGGCTTTTGATGTTCAGCCTTGACTTTCAAACAAGTGAGACACTTACTAACATAAGTAGTAATGTCGGCTTTCATATTAGGTCACCAGTAGAATTCCTTCACATCGTGGTACATCTTACTGGAACCCGGATGAAGAGAATACCTAGTCTTATGCGCTTCATCCAAGACTAGTTCACGGAGATTACCGAAGCGAGGAACCCAAATTCTGTTGCCAAAGTACCGTGTACCATTGATGTCGTAGCGTGGGGGTACGAAATAGTTTATATTTTACTAGGAAAAACTATTAAATACGATACATTTTTACACAAGTTTTAATTATTTATTTACAAAATGGATATACCTAAACCTTGCTACAACACTATAGGCAGTGTACCTAATCGTAGAGTAGTATAGTTTTTAGTAAGTCCAGTTCGTTCCACAGGGAACGGGCTTATTGCACACTATATTTTAAACAATTATATTCGTACAAAATATATTATATTAATAATATATAAAAGGGGTTTTACCGTTTAATGACCGGTTTGTCGATTTTATATTTTAAACGAAGCGTAAAGTAAATGACGATATTTAAATAACAATATAAAATAAATAACAATAATTAAAATGACAATAAATAAAAGTACGAGGAAAAATGAAATAAAATATATTATGCTTATTTAAGCTTTCGTAACCATGATGTTTGACGTTTTGATTATTTATTACCCTGGGTTAATTGTCCTTTGTCCTGGATTATTTGATAAGTCCATCTGGTTTTTGTCCATAACAGTCCATCAGTCATAAATATAAAGTGCGAGTATCCTCGTCAAATTATCCTTATACCCGAAGTCAAATATTCCAACTAATTGGGGACTTAAACTGTAACAAGGTTTTAATACTTTGTTTAATAATTACATCAGGATATCAACTGCATGTAATCCAAGGTTTTAATACTTTGTTATCAATTATGCCAAGTGTCCTTGTACATAATTTCACCCCTGTTTTAATAATTTTAGTGACTATTAATCCATTCCCGTGTCCGGTTAAATGAACGATTATTCGTACATATAAATACCCCGCCCATCGTGTCCGATCGAGTGTATATGGTTATTTATAGGTACGTCAAATTGTAAATCTTTATATTAAAATTAACAAACTATCATTTAGCTAAACAAATATAAAGCCCATTAATAGCCCATAGTCTAATTTTCACAAGTGTCGTTCTTTTGTCCAAACTCCAATTATGGTACAAAGCCCAATTACCCAATTTTAGATATTTTTAGCCCAACATCATGATTACTTCGGATTAAATAAGCATAATAATAACTTAGCTACGAGACATTAATGTAAAAAGGAGAACATTACTTACATTGAGTATTTATCGCGTAGTGTTACACGGTCAGAATTTCGACTTCAAAACCCGTAAAATAACTTTTACATAACCCAAAATAATCTAATATAACACTAATCTATACTATATATATATATATATATATATATATATATATATATATATATATATATATATATATATATATATATATATATATATATATATTATATATATATTTATTTATTTATATTATACTACAGAGTATTATTATTATTTATTATATATTTACTCGCAAAATTCGTGACCTTTTATAGGCATTTTGGAATTTGGCAGCTCCGCGAGTCGTGGAGTTTTTGGCCTTCAAACTCCGCGAGTCGTGGAGTTTGAAAATCCAGCTCACAAACTTTTGGCTCCTAGCTTGTCGACATAATAAATATATAAATATAAAATATAAATAATTAATATAATTATTTATATATTATATTATATTCTTGTGCATAGCTGACTTGTAATTTTTGGTCCGTTGCGTCGGGCGTTGATAGTTGACTCATGTCTCGGTTTCGGATTTTCGAACGTCCTTGCGTACAATTTAATATCTTGTACTTTGCATTTTGTAACTTGTACTCTTGTCATTTTTAGACGTTTTTCATTAATAAATTGAACCTTTTGAATTGTATCTTGTACATTTGAGCTTTTTGGACGTTTGTGTCTTCAAATCTTCGTTTTCACCTTTTGTCTTCGCACTTATTTATTTAAACAATTACAATGAAAATATAATACAATTACATATGAAAACCTATTATTTAGGAGGGATATTGCTATGAAATATATGTTCCTTTTTAGCCTTATCAAATATCCCCACACTTGAGCGTTGCTTGTCCTCAAGCAATACATAACTTGAAATAAAATCACACTTCACTCGAATCACTTTTTTATTCTCACACTTTATACATCAGTGATTTTGATACGGCGGTATAAACAATGATAGTAATGATAGAACCATGGTTAAAGGTGGGTGTGCCATCCACAGTTGCCTCGGGTTTAGGTCAACGACACTTGCAATCAAATAGCCGATTTACTTTCGGTTTCCAAAGCAAAGTGCACATTTGAAAGGCGGTTTACAGTCCCACATGACTATGAAAATGTAGATCCTTAAGGAAATTGGATCTTTATGAAAATATTTGATCTTTTGAAAATTCAATCTAGCTTTTACCCTAGATAAATTTTCCGGAATAACCCTTCACCGGTGTTTGCAAAATATTTTTGTTTTGTGGGTTGTGTGGGTTTCAGATTTGAAAATTTTAGCTCAACACTTGTGGTTTTGTGTTACCCACTTGCTAACCTTGTATTGGGAAAGCAACACGTCCAGTATACTTGTCCCGTATATTACCTTTCGGCAAACTACCATCCGGTTGTAAAGGAAAGCGATGAACAAGAAACTGTTAAGGCAATGTCTAATGACATGCTTTTGATTATGGTCTATAAACGTGTCGGATGCTAGTACTATCCTTTGTAGGAGCAATAGTAAAGCTCACCCTATAGTTTTTCGGTCTGGCACAAGGTCCTGTCTCCGACCATGCTATGCAACCACCGTTCTTACGGTTGACACCCGATTTGGTTCAGGTGACCTAATGAATTCCAGGTGAATTCCTAGGATTTTACGTTCAATGGTAATGAACGCATTGAAAATGGTTTTTCAGAAAACAAATCGGTTTATAATTTTGATCAAAATATTTTCTCGTTCAAGCTCGAGTTTAGATATCATCGAATTCCATGAGTTTGTAATTCTCAATCTTTAAGATCAATCTCAAGGATTGAGTAATATCAGTCTTAAAAGCTGATTTTTAATCTTTAAGGAGATTATCCTTTCTGGGGATCTGATTCATTAGTCTTATCAAGCTAATTTGCACGGCGCCCTCCCCATTTTACGAGACAGATCCTCTCATGGTTAGGATAAGTCTGACCACTTGGCGACCCTGTTTTATGCTGAGGTCCGTGGATTTCCTGCTAATTTTAGTGTTGACTTTTCTAGATTTTTCGTCAACCTACAGCTGGTCTGGACGACAACTTCTTGACCTAAATCAAGAAGCGCGTGTCTTTTTCGGAAGACTTTACTTCCTTTTAATGATGGAATTGATTCATCGTGTAGATCCATCTTTTCTTTTCTTTCATCGGGTAAAACAGTTAATTTAGTCCAAAACAAAAACACCTGCAATAACTTTACGGAAACATGTGCTAGATAGTTTTTAATTGAATAACTAGGTACATTCTCCCCACACTTAGTTTCTTTCTTTGCCTTTTTATTCTCATTTATTCCATTTTAAATGAATTCAAGCGTTTTAGGGTGTTTCTCAATTTATGTCCTTTCCGAGGTAACGATAATTTCGGTATTAACACCTAGTTTTCACAGTTCATAAATATGTATAAACATGATTTTGAATTCATTTAGTTGAAAAATTTTAAAATTTTCACAATATTTAGAAAATAAGCCAAGTATAAACCCGAGAGAATTTATAACCCTTCCCCACACTTGAGATCATGCAATGCCCTCATTTGCATGAAATCAGACTCTAATTATAAATTAATGAGGGTGATTAGTGTAGAAAAGTGATTGAAAATACCCAGTTTGTAATTACAAAGCTCGTTGAATGATAGATGGCGCGCCTCATCGTTTATTCCTTCTTGTTTTATCACACATATTTTTCTTCAAAAACGGTTGCTTTTCTGAATTGTTTGCTAATCTTTAAAAATGCGTCTTTTACCCTAATCATGCATTTTTATTAACGAGTTATGCACTAACCCGAACCCCTAATTTAACGTTAAGTGGGGTTAGACTTCCCCATACTTAGCTGACGACATGTGAAGTCGGTAGAATAAGTTCCACGAATTAAAATAGTGAGCCAGTTATTTACATCTCGGGTGGCATAAAATATATCAATGGGTTTAAAGTTTAGACCCACCCGATCGTCACTACTTAATTCTTTTTTAAGTGTAGCTTTTAGTAAATGGATATGTCTCTTTTCTGGTTCTTGGTCAAATGGATCGATATACATCGACATACATATTTCTATAGGGTGGATAATTCGTAACATTTCCTTCCGTTCATTCTCGGGATCAACAGTTTCACCTCTATTACCCAATTGGGTGAAATTCGAGGTGTCATTATCTATTAAAGCTCGTAGTTCATCTTCGGTAGATGACTCGTCTATTGAGAATATTGGGTTGGAAGGTTGTGGAATGGTGAATTTCGGGATTGGAGTAGATTCTTCTTCATTAACGGTACTTATTGGTCTCACCATTTTGGTCTCGGGGGTAAAATTTTTAACGTTATCGTTTTCCCAAGAGTACCAATTTGTCACCCTTACTTCTTCTTTATCCATTGATGGATCGATGATTTCGTCGGTAGAGGCTAATGTGTCGATATGTTGTGAAATTGGTAAGACTGAATAAAAAGTATCATCGGGATAGTTGGTAATTTCGGAGCTCTCGAATTCATCAAAATTCAATGATATGAGATTTTCTTGCACAATACTCCTCAGATCAACAGGTGTGTAGTCTGATGAGTTTCAGCTTGCCGGTTTACAAACTCTCTCATTTGTTCATTTTGAGCATTGAGTTCTTCGAGTTTGATTTTCATATTGCCTAATAAATTTTCAGACACGTAATTTTCCTCGTCTACTGGTTGTTGAGTTTGGATATATTCTTGGGAATAATCCCAATTTGAATTGTATTCTTCATAATCATTCCATTCAGGTTCCGTGGGTGCGTAATTTTCTATAGGAACGTAATAATAACATTCCCATGTTGAGTGATAATCTCCACAGATTTCACAACCAGTTATTGTTTCGTCATTCGTGATCCAAGATTGACCGAACGAATTGTCATCAACACTCGTTTGAGAGTATTGATTTAATTGATTTTGGATATCAAAAAGGGTTTCAATAGCCTTGTTTTCAAAATTTTCCATTTTATTGAGATGGCCAAATTTTAGCTACAATGTGGTGCATTTACTAATTATCCTATTAGTTATAAAAATAGAAAAACTTATATAAGTTGTCCAATTAATAGACTTTTCTACTTTTGCCCACGTTTCGAATAGCCAAAAGATGCAGCAGGGAGCCAGAACCCTTTAAATCGGAAGCTCACAACTCAGCCACTAACAAATCCAACTATTACTACGAAGCAGAAAATTGTCAACGTCCATTAATTTAACCACTTAAATAATTTTTCTTCCCGTTTGAGATATTAGATAAGAAATAGAGAAAATTTCTAAGTCCTAAAAACTAAAGCGTCGAGAAATAAGAAAGAAAAAGAATGCGCGTCGAAAAACGTCGAAAAATAAAAATAAGAAAATAGCGCGTCGTAACTTAAAAGTCTAAAAATTATATCTAAAAAGTTGCGCCTAAAGGTCTAAAGGTAAATGCAATTTTATTCAGAAAACGGCAATTACTTAAAGGCACTAAAATCTATTTAAAACTAAAGCGAAAAACGGCGTCTCAAAATTCTAAAGCACCTAAATCTTAGTCTAAAGAAAAAGCACTTAAGGGATTTTATGGCAAAGCCTAAAAATCTAGAAAATAAAAATAAGCTACGGCAAAAACTATGTCTTAAAACTAGCTACGAACGAAAAATATACAAATATTACGCTAAAACAAATGAAAAGATACAAAATATAAAAATAAACTTAAAGTTATAAAAATTATTTATTTTTATAAAAATATTATTTTTATATTATTTATTTTATAAAAGTATTAATTTATATATATATTTAATAATACTAATTAATATTTAAAATACAAATTAATTTAAAAACTAAAACTAAATATTAATATTAAATATAAACCTAATTAAGTTTTAATAATAATAATTAAATTATACTCGTAATAAATGCCAAATTAGGGTTCTGGGTGCGTCTGTCAGGGTGGCTCCGCGAGTCGTGGAGTTTTAAGCCTGCAAACTCCGCGAGTCGTGGAGTTTGCATTTTCGGTTTTTTTTTTTAAATTTTATATTGTTTTTCTAAAATGATATATAAATATATTTATACAAAAATAAATTAAAAATCTAGCATTTCGCCAAGTTCCCCGGCAGCGGCGCCAAAAACTTGATGTCGTAGCGTGGGGGTACGAAATAGTTTATATTTTACTAGGAAAAACTATTAAATACGATACATTTTTACACAAGTTTTAATTATTTATTTACAAAATGGATATACCTAAACCTTGCTACAACACTATAGGCAGTGTACCTAATCGTAGAGTAGTATAGTTTTTAGTAAGTCCGGTTCGTTTCACAGGGAACGGGCTTATTGCACACTATATTTTAAACAATTATATTCGTACAAAATATATTATATTAATAATATATAAAAGGGGTTTTACCGTTTAATGACCGGTTTGTCGATTTTATATTTTAAACGAAGCGTAAAGTAAATGACGATATTTAAATAACAATATAAAATAAATAACAATAATTAAAATGACAATAAATAAAAGTACGAGGAAAAATGAAATAAAATATATTATGCTTATTTAAGCTTTCGTAACCATGATGTTTGACGTTTTGATTATTTATTACCCTGGGTTAATTGTCCTTTGTCCTGGATTATTTGATAAGTCCATCTGGTTTTTGTCCATAACAGTCCATCAGTCATAAATATAAAGTGCGAGTATCCTCGTCAAATTATCCTTATACCCGAAGTCAAATATTCCAACTAATTGGGGACTTAAACTGTAACAAGGTTTTAATACTTTGTTTAATAATTACATCAGGATATCAATTGCGTGTAATCCAAGGTTTTAATACTTTGTTATCAATTATGCCAAGTGTCCTTGTACATAATTTCACCCCTGTTTTAATAATTTTAGTGACTATTAATCCATTCCCGTGTCCGGTTAAATGAACGATTATTCGTACATATAAATACCCCGCCCATCGTGTCCGATCGAGTGTATATGGTTATTTATAGGTACGTCCAATTGTAAATCTTTATATTAAAATTAACAAACTATCATTTAGCTAAACAAATATAAAGTCCATTAATAGCCCATAGTCTAATTTTCACAAGTGTCGTTCTTTTGTCCAAACTCCAATTATGGTACAAAGCCCAATTACCCAATTTTAGATATTTTTAGCCCAACATCATGATTACTTTGGATTAAATAAGCATAATAATAACTTAGCTACGAGACATTAATGTAAAAAGGAGAACATTACTTACATTGAGTATTTATCGCGTAGTGTTACACGGTCAGAATTTCGACTTCAAAACCCGTAAAATAACTTTTACATAACCCAAACTAATCTAATATAACACTAATCTATACTATATATATATATATATATATATATATATATATTTATATTATACTACAGAGTATTATTATTATTTATTATATATTTACTCGCAGAATTCGTGACCTTTTATAGGCATTTTGGAATTTGGCAGCTCCGCGAGTCGTGGAGTTTTTGGCCTTCACACTCCGCGAGTCGTGGAGTTTGAAAATCCAGCTCACAAACTTTTGGCTCCTAGCTTGTCGACATAATAAATATATAAATATAAAATATAAATAATTAATATAATTATTTATATATTATATTATATTCTTGTGCATAGCTGACTTGTAATTTTTGGTCCGTTGCGTCGGGCGTTGATAGTTGACTCATGTCCCGGTTTCGGATTTTCGAACGTCCTTGCGTACAATTTAATATCTTGTACTTTGCGTTTTGTAACTTGTACTCTTGTCATTTTTAGACGTTTTTCATTAATAAATTGAACCTTTTGAATTGTATCATGTACATTTGAGCTTTTTGGACGTTTGTGTCTTCAAATCTTCGTTTTCACCTTTTGTCTTCGCACTTATTTATTTAAACAATTACAATGAAAATATAATACAATTACATATGAAAACCTATTATTTAGGAGGGATATTGCTATGAAATATATGTTCCTTTTTAGCCTTATCAACCATTAGCTTTCACTTGGAGTTGGTTCTCGAAACCGATAGGTCCTTCACCTTCGATAAGTGTTGGTTTAATAGCTTCCAGTTGAGCTTCGCAGATTCGTGATATAAGATTTGATTTGATTTTCAGGTTTAAGGCACGAACACGTTTAACATCGTCTTTTCGACTAAGGGCATCAGCAACTACGTTTGCCTTTCCAGGATGATATTCCATCTTACAGTCATAATCGTTCAATAACTCGAGCCATCGTCTTTGCCTCATATTCAGCTATTTTTGATCAAAGATGTGTCGAAGACTTTTATGGTCAGTGTACACCGTAAACTGAGTACCATATAGATAATGTCTCCATATCTTTAATGCAAATACCACGGCACCTAACTCAAGGTCGTGTGTGGTATAGTTCTCCTCGTGTTTCTTCAACTGTCTAGATGCGTAGGCAATAACCTTTTCACGTTGCATTAAAACACAACCAAAGCCTTGCTTTGAGGCATCGCAGTAAATAACAAAATCGTCAGTACCTTCAGGTAAAGATAGAATCGGGGCTGTGGTCAACTTCTCTTTCAGAATCTTGAAAGCAGATTCCTATTCTTCGGACCACTCAAACTTCTTCCCTTTTTGAGTTAGCTTCGTAAGAGGTTTGGCAAGAAGGGAAAAATCCTTTATGAATCTCCGATAATAACCGGCAAGTCCCAAAAATTGACGAATATTCTTCGCAGTCTTTGGTATCTCCCAGTTCTGGATAGCGGTAATCTTAGCTGGATCGACATGTATTCCATTACTATCAACAATGTGTCCGAGGAATTGTACGGTTTTGAGCCAAAACTCGCACTTAGAAAACTTAGCGTAGAGTTGTTCCTTTCGTAAGAGTTCAAGAATCACGCGCAGATGTTGCTCATGTTCCTTCTCACTCTTGGAGTAGATCAAAATGTCATCAATGAAAACAATGACGAATTTATCGAGATAAGGTTTGCAGACACGGTTCATGAGATCCATGAAAATGGCAGGAGCATTGGTCAAACCAAAAGGCATGACACAGAATTCATAGTGCCCAAAACGAGTGCGAAAAGCAGTCTTAGGAATATCAGATTCCTTGACTCTAAGTTGGTGATATCCGGACCTCAAATCAATCTTTGAATAAACACTTGACCCTTGAAGTTGGTCGAATAGATAATCAATACGTGGCAACGGATAACGGTTCTTGATAGTAAGCTTGTTAAGTTCGCGGTAATCAATGCACATCCTTAACGTACCATCCTTCTTTTTAACAAATATAATAGGAGCTCCCCATGGGGACGAGCTTGGATGAATGAAACCTTTATCCAATAGTTCTTGGAGGTGGTTGGAAAGTTCCTTCATTTCGGAAGGTGCTAAGCGGTATGGTGCTTTAGCAATAGGAGCAGCACCGGGAGCTAAATCAATTTGAAATTCAATTTGTCGAGGAGGTGGAAGACCAGGAAGATCTTCGGGAAACACATCGGGATAGTCTCTAACCACTGGTACATCTTCAATACGCTTCTCTTCCGATTCGATCAGCTTAACGTGGGCTAGAATGGCTGGATAACCTTTCATAAGGTATTTGCGGGTTTTGATATAGGAGATGATATTGAGATTGGAACCACTCTTTTCACCTTGGATGATGAGAGTATCTCCATTCCCCAATGGAACATTAACAGTTTTATCGTAACACATGATAGCAGCATGTAATGGACGTAACCAATCCATACCAACTACGACGTCAAAACTTCCGAGTTTGACCGGCAAAAGGTCTATCTTAAATTCTTTATCGGCTAAGATTAGGTTGCAGTTTTTATAGATTTTATCGACTTGCATGACCTTTCCATTGGCTACTTCTACTAATCTTTTAGTTTCTAAGGGTTGAGGCTTTTCAGCAAATAGGGTACAAAAATCACTAGACACGTAACTTCTGTCGGCACCAGTATCGAATAAAATAGTTGCATAGAAATTATTGACAAGATACGTACCCGTGATAACTTCATCTTCATCTCAGGCTTCAGCAGCAGTAATAACAAACGCACGACCCTTCGCAGCAGTAGCATTAGCTCCAGTAGCGGGATTATCTTTCTCCTTAGGACAATTCGGACTAATGTGTCCCTTCTCTCCACAAGTATAGCATGTAGGAGGAGCTTTGGCCGGAACAATAGCCTTATCCTTTGGAGGAGTCTTACACGTCTTAGTAACGTGTCCCACTTTCTTACACAACGCACAAACCGCAGTACACTTCCCCGGGTAATGCCTCTCACAACGAATACAGAAAAGATAAGTACCCTTATAATTCAACCTTGTACCATCCGCAGGCTTCTTATTATCATTCTGAGCCGAACCTTGAGATGGCTCAAACTTCCTCTTACCATCATTACCCTTGGTTTCAACTTGCTTATTGGTCGACACCCTTCTTCTCTTGGCCAACATGAGATTTTGTGCCATGAGAATCACAGCATCCAAAGTAACCTTCTCAGCAGTAATAATATTCCCTTGAACATCCTCAGGAAGACCTTCAATATACCGCTCAATTCTTCTAGCTTCAGTAGGAAACATTTTAGGACATAGAGTAGAAAGCTCCAGATAACGATTGGTATAGTTCTCAATGTCAGTACCCTTGACCTTGAGTTCCCAGAACTCAGCTTCAAGTTTCTGAACTTGACTTCGAGGACAGAATTTGTTGACCATCATGCTTTTGAGTTCATCCCATGGAATTGCATTAGCATTATCAATTCCTACGGACTTGGCATGAGCAGTCCACCAAGTTAAAGCATTGCCACCCAATGAGCTAGTGGCATAATTTACTCGATCGTTATCACCACATTTGCAAATACGGAAAATAGATTCCATCTTCTCGAACCAACGGACTAGTTCGATAGCTTCTTCAGTCCCCTTAAATGCAGGAGGATGACAGTTTGATAAATCCTTGTAGGAACAAGGTTTCGGTTGTGGATTAGCATGGTTAGCTTGGGCGTTGCCTTGGGCGGCAGCAAGTAACTGTTGGAATTGCTCAGTAGTTAACACAATATTGTTAACGGTAGGTGCAGCTGAACGTGTAGTGACCCGAACTTTTCCATGTTTATATATATTAATTGAGATTGATATTTACATGATTAAATGTTTCCAACATGTTAAGCAATCAAACTTGTTAAGACTTGATTAATTGAAATATGTTTCATATAGACAATTGACCACCCAGGTTAACCGGTGATTCACGAACGTTAAAACTTGTAAAAACTATATGATGACATATATATGGATATATATATATATATATATATATATATATATATATATATATATATATATATATATATATATATATATATATATATATATATATATATATATATATATAGTTAACATGATACTATGATAAGTAAACATATCATTAAGTATATTAACAATGAACCACACATGTAAAAACAAGACTACTAACTTAATGATTTTTAAACGAGACATATATGTAACGATTATCGTTGTAAAGACATTTAATGTATATATATATATCATATTAAGAGATATTCATACATGATAATATCATGATAATTTAATAATTTAAAATCTCATTTGATATTATAAACATTGGGTTAACAACATTTAACAAGATCGTTAACCTAAAGGTTTCAAAACAACACTTACATGTAACGACTAACGATGACTTAACGACTCAGTTAAAATGTATATACATGTAGTGTTTTAATATGTATTTATACACTTTTGAAAGACTTCAATACACTTATCAAAATACTTCTACTTAACAAAAATGCTTACAATTACATCCTCGTTCAGTTTCATCAACAATTCTACTCGTATGCACCCGTATTCGTACTCGTACAATACACAGCTTTTAGATGTATGTACTATTGGTATATACACTCCAATGATCAGCTCTTAGCAGCCCATGTGAGTCACCTAACACATGTGGGAACCATCATTTGGCAACTAGCATGAAATATCTCATAAAATTACAAAAATATGAGTAATCATTCATGACTTATTTACATGAAAACAAAATTACATATCCTTTATATCTAATCCATACACCAACGACCAAAAACACCTACAAACACTTTCATTCTTCAATTTTCTTCATCTAATTGATCTCTCTCAAGTTCTATCTTCAAGTTCTAAGTGTTCTTCATAAATTCCAAAAGTTCTAGTTTCATAAAATTAAGAATACTTTCAAGTTTGCTAGCTCACTTCCAATCTTGTAAGGTGATCATCCAACCTCAAGAAATCTTTGTTTCTTACAGTAGGTTATCATTCTAATACAAGGTAATAATCATATTCAAACTTTGGTTCAATTTCTATAACTATAACAATCTTATTTCAAGTGATGATCTTACTTGAACTTATTTTCGTGTCATGATTCTGCTTCAAGAACTTCGAGCCATCCAAGGATCCGTTGAAGCTAGATCCATTTTTCTATTTTCCAGTAGGTTTATCCAAGGAACTTAAGGTAGTAATGATGTTCATAACATCCTTCGATTCATACATATAAAGCTATCTTATTCGAAGGTTTAAACTTGTAATCACTAGAACATAGTTTAGTTAATTCTAAACTTGTTCGCAAACAAAAGTTAATCCTTCTAACTTGACTTTTAAAATCAACTAAACACATGTTATATATCTATATAATATGCTAACTTAATGATTTAAAACCTGGAAACACGAAAAACACCGTAAAACCGGATTTACGCCGTCGTAGTAACACCGCGGGCTGTTTTGGGTTAGTTAATTAAAAACTATGATAAACTTTGATTTAAAAGTTGTTATTCTGAGAAAATGATTTTTATTATGAACATGAAACTATATCCAAAAATTATGGTTAAACTCAAAGTGGAAGTATGTTTTCTAAAATGGTCATCTAGACGTCGTTCTTTCGACTGAAATGACTACCTTTACAAAAACGACTTGTAACTTATTTTTCTGACTATAAACCTATACTTTTTCTGTTTAGATTCATAAAATAGAGTTCAATATGAAACCATAGCAATTTGATTCACTCAAAACGGATTTAAAATGAAGAAGTTATGGGTAAAACAAGATTGGATAATTTTTCTCATTTTAGCTACGTGAAAATTGGTAACAAATCTATTCCAACCATAACTTAATCAACTTGTATTGTATATTAAGTAATCTTGAGATACCATAGACACGTATACAATGTTTCGACCTATCATGTCGACACATCTATATATATTTCGGAACAACCATAGACACTCTATATATGAATGTTGGAGTTAGCTATTCAGGGTTGAGGTTGATTCCAAAATATATATAGTTTGATTTGTGATCAATACTGAGATACGTATACACTGGGTCGTGGATTGATTCAAGATAATATTTATCGATTTATTTCTGTACATCTAACTGTGGACAACTAGTTGTAGGTTACTAACGAGGACAGCTGACTTAATAAACTTAAAACATCAAAATATATTAAAAGTGTTGTAAATATATTTTGAACATACTTTGATATATATGTATATATTGTTATAGGTTCGTGAATCAACCAGTGGCCAAGTCTTACTTCCCGACGAAGTAAAAATCTGTGAAAGTGAGTTATAGTCCCACTTTTAAAATCTAATATTTTTGGGATGAGAATACATGCAGGTTTTATAAATGATTTACAAAATAGACACAAGTACGTGAAACTACATTCTATGGTTGAATTATCGAAATCGAATATGCCCCTTTTTATTAAGTCTGGTAATCTAAGAATTAGGGAACAGACACCCTAATTGACGCGAATCCTAAAGATAGATCTATTGGGCCTAACAAACCCCATCCAAAGTACCGGATGCTTTAGTACTTCGAAATTTATATCATATTCGAAGGGTGTCCCGGAATGATGGGGATATTCTTATATATGCATCTTGTTAATGTCGGTTACCAGGTGTTCACCATATGAATGATTTTTATCTCTATGTATGGGATGTGTATTGAAATATGAAATCTTGTGGTCTATTATTATGATTTGATATATATAGGTTAAACCTATAAATCACCAACATTTTTGTTGACGTTTTAAGCATGTTTATTCTCAGGTGATTATTAAGAGCTTCCGCTGTCGCATACTTAAATAAGGACGAGATTTGGAGTCCATGCTTGTATGATATTGTGTAAAAACTGCATTCAAGAAACTTATTTTGTTGTAACATATTTGTATTGTAAACCATTATGTAATGGTCGTATGTAAACAGGATATTTTAGATTATCATTATTTGATAATCTACGTAAAGCTTTTTAAACCTTTATTGATGAAATAAAGGTTATGGTTTGTTTTAAAATGAATGCAGTCTTTGAAAAACGTCTCATATAGAGGTCAAAACCTCGCAACGAAATCAATTAATATGGAACGTTTTTAATCAATAAGAACGGGACATTTCAGTTGGTATCTGAGCATTGGTCTTAGAGAACCAGAATTTTGCATTAGTGTGTCTTATCGAGTTTGTTAGGATGCATTAGTGAGTCTGGACTTCGACCGTGTTTACTTGAAAAATGATTGCTTAACAAATTTTGTTGGAAACTATATATTTTTAACATGTGAATATTATGTGATATATTAATCTCTTAACGCGTTTGATATTATGTGATAGATGTCTACCTCTAGAACAAGTCCCATTGACTCACCTAATAATAATGAAGAGTCAAATGTAAATTGGAATGATTCGTGGACTGATTCACAAGTTCCCGAAGAGGAACCGGAAGAAGAGTCGGAACTGGAAGAAGAATCGGAACCGGAAGAAGAATCGGAACCGGATGAAGAAATAGAACCGGTGGGGGAAATAATAAAACGGTTAAGTAAAAGAAAATCCTCAACCAACCGACCAAGGTTAATTATGGTCAATGGTGTTTCCGCCAAGAAAGCAAAATATTGGGAGGATTACCAATTCTCCGATGAATCGGATTCCGACGAGAATTCCGATGATGTTATAGAAATTACCCCAACTGAATTTAAAAAGGCAAAAGAAAATAATAAGGGAAAGGGCATAAAAATAGAGAAATCTAATTCCAACCCCGATGAACTTTATATGTATCGTTAACCCCCGAAGTCCTTAAGTTGTAACAATGACCCGGGAACCTCTAAACCACCAGGTTTTTCTAAACCAATGTGGAAAACGACGGCTCGTATTAGGGGAACATCATATATCCCTAGAAACTTGGCAAAACGAACCAAAACCGAAGAAGAAGAAACAAGCGAGTCGGAATAAGATAGTTGTATTCGTGTGGTGTAATATATGTAATATAGTGTGCTTATGCTTTATGATATATGTAAAAATTGCTTGTATTAATAAGTATTTTTTTTTGAATCTAACTCTTGTCTATTTTACAGTATAAAAACACAAAATGGATAGACAACCCAATATTTTAAGAGACCTACCCGGAGACATGATTGATGAAATCTTGTCTAGAGTCGGTCAGAATTCTTCGGCACAACTATTTAAGGCGAGATCAGTTTGTAAGACATTCGAAGAACGTTCCAAGAATGCCTTGGTTTATAAAAGGCTTTCGTTCGAAAGATGGGGGATATCACATTGGGAAATCCATAAGTTACGATGTGTTTACTTTGACGCATATATTACGGGGAACCCAAATGCTATTTTACGCAATGGGTTAAGAAATTATTTTGACTCAATATATCCGAATATTGGACTTCGTGATTTAGAAAAAGCGGCTAACATGCAACATAAAGAAGCATGTTATGCTTACGGATTAGTAATGTTCGCTTCTCACCAAAGTGAGAACAAGAACATCGGGCTACAACTATTAAACAAAACGTTCCCACAAGTGACGGAGTCGGTAATTGGGGTAAGAAATGAGGTTTTTAGATTGTTACGGGACTGTTGGACATTACGTAACCCTCATCCCTTTGACGACGTTACAACACGCTGTCTTATCAACGGCCATAACAGTTATGTTCCACAAGACCAAGGATGGGAAGTAATCCTAGTAAAACCAGAATGCATGACTTGTTTCTGGACGTATGAATTACGTGTCTTTATTGCCTTTGCTGAACGACTTGTGTACTAGCTAGAATTATCTTCACAACCATCTTGTATCAAATTTATTGTGTGCTATATTTCATGCTATATGTAAAATAAGCGGTATTGTAAGTTTGTAAAATATTGTGTAAAAATTTGAACGCGAAATATTATTATAATCAGTTTTTCATATAGAATTGTAGTAGTTGAATTGTATATTAGCTACTAAGTATGAACTTAACGGGTAGGTACTACCCGAATTTAAACTTATAAAACGCTAATATGAAGAAAAAGCTTTTATAAATGAGTTCATATTATGCTACGAAATACTATTAACTACTCTTAATATTCTGTATGATTAACTTATTCCATTTGACTATTTTGAAGGAAATGGCACCGACTACTCGACACACCGTGAATATGAATGAAGAGGAATTTCGTACTTTTCTAGCTTCAAACATAGCCGCAGTACAGGCTGCGCTACATACCAACAATAACCTTGGATCTAGCAGTACAGGAAATCGTGTAGGATGCACCTACAAAGAATTCACTGCCTGCAAACCTTTGAAATTTGATGGAACCGAAGGACCGATCGGATTGAAACGGTGGACCGAGAAGGTCGAATCGGTGTTTGCCATAAGTAAGTGTACTGAAGAGGACAAATTGACGTACGCTACGCATACCTTCACAGGTTCTGCGTTAACATGGTGGAATACCTATCTAGAGTAAGTGGGACAAGATGATGCGTACGCACTACCGTGGTCAGCATTCAAGCACTTGATGAACGAGAAGTACCGTCCCAGAACCGAGGTCAATAAGCTCAAGACAGAACTTAGAGGGTTACGAACCCAAGGATTTGATATTACCACGTACGAAAGACGATTCACAGAATTGTGCCTATTGTGTCCGGGAGCATTCGAAGATGAGGAAGAGAAGATCGACGCGTTTGTGAAAGGATTACCGGAAAGAATCCAAGAAGATATAAGTTCACACGAGCCCGCCTCCATACAACAGGCATGTAGAATGGCTCACAAACTAGTGAACCAGATTGAAGAAAGAATTAAAGAACAGACTGCTGAAGAGGCCAATGTGAAGCAAGTCAAAAGAAAGTAGGAGAAAATGGTGATAAGAATCACCAATACAACAACAACAGCAATTACAACAATAATTGCAACAATTATCCCAACAATCGCAACATCAATCGCAACTACAACAAACGGCCCAACAATAACAACAATAATAACAACAACAACAACAACTACTACAACAATCATCCCAACAACAATAATAACTGCAACAACAACAACAATCAGAAGCAGCTATGCCAAAGGTGTGAAAAGTATCACTCGGGGTTCTGCACCAAATTTTGCAACAAGTGTAAAAGAAATGGTCATAGCGCGGCGAAGTGTGAGGTCTACGGACCAGGGGTTAATAGAACGAAAGGAACAAATGGTGTCGGAACGAGTAATGGCGGAGCAAGTAGTGTCGGAGCAAGTTATGCCAATGTAGTTTGTTATAAATGTGGAAAACCGGGCCACATTATTAGAAATTTCCCGAACCAGGAGAACACGAATGGACAAGGCCGCGGAAGAGTTTTCAATATTAATGCGGTAGAGGCACAGGAAGACCTGGAGCTTGTTACGGGTACGTTTCTTATTGACAATAAATCTGCTTACATTTTATTTGATTCGGGTGCGGATAGAAGCTATATGAGTAGAGATTTTTGTGCTAAATTAAGTTGTCCATTGACGCCTTTGGATAGTAAATTTTTACTCGAATTAGCAAATGGTAAATTAATTTCAGCAGATAATATATGTCGGAATCGAGAAATTAAACTGGTTAGCGAAACATTTAAGATTGATTTGATACCAGTAGAGTTAGGGAGTTTTGATGTGATAATCGGTATGGACTGGTTGAAAGAAGTGAAAGCAGAGATCGTTTGTTACAAAAATACAATTCGCATTATACGAGAAAAAGGAAAACCCTTAATGGTGTACGGAGAAAAGGGCAACACGAAGCTACATCTTATTAGTAATTTGAAGGCACAAAAACTAATAAGAAAAGGTTGCTATGCTATTCTAGCACACGTCAAGAAAGTACAAACTGAAGAAAAGAGCATCAATGATGTTCCCATTGCAAAAGAATTTCCCGATGTATTTCCGAAAGAATTACCGGGATTACCCCCACATCGATCCGTTGAATTTCAAATAGATCTTGTACCAGGAGCTGCACCAATAGCTCGTGCTCCTTACAGACTCGCACCCAGCGAGATGAAAGAACTGCAAAGCCAATTACAAGAACTTTTAGAGCGTGGTCTCATTCGACCAAGCTGTAGTGACCCGAACTTTTCCATGTTTATATATATTAATTTAGATTGATATTTACATGATTAAATGTTTCCAACATGTTAAGCAATCAAACTTGTTAAGACTTGATTAATTGAAATATGTTTCATATAGACAATTGACCACCCAAGTTGACCGGTGATTCACGAATGTTAAAACTTGTAAAAACTATATGATGACATATATATGGATATATATATAGTTAACATGATACTATGATAAGTAAACATATCATTAAGTATATTAACAATGAACTACATATGTAAAAATAAGACTACTAACTTAATGATTTTTAAACGAGACATATATGTAACGATTATCGTTGTAAAGACATTTAATGTATATATATCATATTAAGAGATATTCATACATGATAATATCATGATAATATAATAATTTAAAATCTAATTTGATATTATAAACATTGGGTTAACAACATTTAACAAGATTGTTAACCTAAAGGTTTCAAAACAACACTTACATGTAACGACTAACGATGACTTAACGACTCAGTTAAAATGTATATACATGTAGTGTTTTAATATGTATTTATACACTTTTGAAAGACTTCAATACACTTATCAAAATACTTCTACTTAACAAAAATGCTTACAATTATATCCTCGTTCAGTTTCATCAACAATTCTACTCGTATGCACCCGTATTCGTACTCGTACAATACACAGCTTTTAGATGTATGTACTATTGGTATATACACTCCAATGATCAGCTCTTACCAGCCCATGTGAGTCACCTAACACAAGTGAGAACCATCATTTGGCAACTAGCATGAAATATCTCATAAAATTACAAAAATATGAGTAATCATTCATGACTTATTTACATGAAAACAAAATTACATATCCTTTATATCTAATCCATACACCAACGACCAAAAACACCTACAAACACTTTCATTCTTCAATTTTCTTCATCTAATTGATCTCTCTCAAGTTCTATCTTCAAGTTCTAAGTGTTCTTCATAAATTCCAAAAGTTCTAATTTCATAAAATCAAGAATACTTCCAAGATTGCAAGTTTACTTCCAAGTTTTCTAAATCCATTCCAAGTAATCATCCAAGATCAAGAAACCTTTGTTACTTACAGTAGGTTATCTTTCTAATACAAGGTAATAATCATATTCAAACTTTAATTCAATTTCTATAACTATAACAATCTTATTTCGAGTGGAAATCTTACTTGAAATTGTTTTCGTGTCATGATTCTGCTTCAAGAACTTTCAAGCCATCCAAGGATCCTTTGAAGCTAGATCTATTTTTCTCATTTCCAGTAGGTTTATCCAAGGAACTTGAGGTAGTAATGATGTTCATAACATCATTCGATTCATACATATAAAGCTATCTTATTCGAAGGTTTAAACTTGTAATCACTAGAACATAGTTTAGTTAATTCTAAACTTGTTTGCAAATAAAAGTTAATCCTTCTAACTTGACTTTTAAAATCAACTAAACACATGTTCTATATCTATATGATATGCTAACTTAATGATTTAAAACCTGAAAACACGAAAAACACCGTAAAACCGAATTTACGCCGTCGTAGTAACACCGCGGGCTGTTTTGGGTTAGTTAATTAAAAACTATAATAAACTTTGATTTAAAAGTTTTTATTCTGGGAAAATGATTTTTATTATGAACATGAAACTATATCCAAAAATTATGGTTAAACTCAAAGTGGAAGTATGTTTTCTAAAATGGTCATCTAGACGTCGTTCTTTCGACTGAAATGACTACCTTTACAAAAACGACTTGTAACTTATTTTTCTGACTATAAACCTATACTTTTTCTGTTTAGATTCATAAAATAGAGTTCAATATGAAACCATAGCAATTTGATTCACTCAAAACGGATTTAAAATGAAGAAGTTATGGGTAAAACAAGATTGGATAATTTTTCTCATTTTAGCTACGTGAAAATTGGTAACAAATCTATTCCAACCATAACTTACTCAACTTGTATTTTATATTATGTAATCTTGAGATACCATAGACACGTATACAATGTTTCGACCTATCATGTCGACACATCTATATATATTTCGGAACAACCATATACACTCTATATGTGAATGTTGGAGTTAGCTATACAGGGTTGAGGTTGATTCCAAAATATATATAGTTTGAGTTGTGTTCAATACTGAGATACGTATACACTGGTTCGTGGATTGATTCAAGATAATATTTATAGATTTATTTCTGTACATCTAACTGTGGACAACTAGTTGTAGGTTACTAACGAGGACAGCTGACTTAATAAACTTAAAACATCAAAATATATTAAAAGTGTTGTAAATATATTTTGAACATACTTTGATATATATGTATATATTGTTATAGGTTCGTGAATCAACCAGTGGCCAAGTCTTACTTCCCGACGAAGTAAAAATCTGTGAAAGTGAGTTATAGTCCCACTTTTAAAATCTAATATTTTTTGGATGAGAATACATGCAGGTTTTATAAATGATTTACAAAATAGACACAAGTACGTGAAACTACATTCTATGGTTGAATTATCGAAATCGAATATGCCCCTTTTTATTAAGTCTGGTAATCTAAGAATTAGGGAACAGACACCCTAATTGACGCGAATCCTAAAGATAGATCTATTGGGCCTAACAAACCCCATCCAAAGTACCGGATGCTTTAGTACTTCAAAATTTATATCATATCCGAAGGGTGTCCCGGAATGATGGGGATATTCTTATATATGCATCTTGTTAATGTCGGTTACCAGGTGTTCACCATATGAATGATTTTTATCTCTATGTATGGGATGTGTATTGAAATATGAAATCTTGTGGTCTATTATTATGATTTGATATATATAGGTTAAACCTATAACTCACCAACATTTTTGTTGACGTTTTAAGCATGTTTATTCTCAGGTGATTATTAAGAGCTTCCGCTGTCGCATACTTAAATAAGAACGAGATTTGGAGTCCATGCTTGTATGATATTGTGTAAAAACTGCATTCAAGAAACTTATTTTGTTGTAACATATTTGTATTGTAAACCATTATGTAATGGTCGTGTGTAAACAGGATATTTTAGATTATCATTATTTGATAATCTATGTAAAGCTTTTTAAACCTTTATTGATAAAATAAAGGTTATGGTTTGTTTTAAAATGAATGCAGTGTTTGAAAAACGTCTCATATAGAGGTCAAAACCTCGCAACGAAATCAATTAATATGGAACGTTTTTAATCAATAAGAACGGGACATTTCAGTTGGTATTCGAGCGTTGGTCTTAGAGAACCAGAATTTTGCATTAGTGTGTCTTATCGAGTTTGTTAGGATGCATTAGTGAGTCTGGACTTCGACCGTGTTTATTTGAAAAATGATTGCTTAACAAATTTTGTTGGAAACTATATATTTTTAACATGTGAATATTATGTGATATATTAATCTCTTAACGCGTTTGATATTATGTGATAGATGTCTACCTCTAGAACAAGTCCCATTGACTCACCTAATAATAATGAAGAGTCAAATGTAAATTGGAATGATTCGTGGACTGATTCACAAGTTCCCGAAGAGGAACCGAAAGAAGAGTCGGAACCGGAAGAAGAATCGGAACCGGAAGAAGAATCGGAACCGGATGAAGAAATAGAACCGGTGGGGGAAATAATAAAACGGTTAAGTAAAAGAAAATCCTCAACCAACCGACCAAGGTTAATTATGGTCAATGGTGTTTCCGCCAAGGAAGCAAAATATTGGGAGGATTACCAATTCTCCGATGAATCGGATTCCGACGAGAATTCTGATGATGTTATAGAAATTACCCCAACTGAATTTAAAAAGGCAAAAGAAAATAATAAGGGAAAGGGCATAAAAATAGAGAAATCTAATTCCAACCCCGATGAACTTTATATGTATCGTCAACCCCCGAAGTCCTTAAGTTGTAACAATGACCCGGGAACCTCTAAACCACCAGGTTTTTCTAAACCAATGTGGAAAACGACGGCTCGTATTAGGGGAACATCATATATCCCTAGAAACTTGGCAAAACGAACCAAAACCGAAGAAGAAGAAACAAGCGAGTCGGAATAAGACAGTTGTATTCGTGTGGTGTAATATATGTAATATAGTGTGCTTATGCTTTATGATATATGTAAAAATTGCTTGTATTAATAAGTATTTTTTTTATGAATCTAACTCTTGTCTATTTTACAGTATAAAAACACAAAATGGATAGACAACCCAATATTTTAAGAGACCTACCCGGAGACATGATTGATGAAATCTTGTCTAGAGTCGGTCAGAATTCTTCGGCACAACTATTTAAGGCGAGATCAGTTTGTAAGACATTCGAAGAACGTTCCAAGAATGCCTTGGTTTATAAAAGGCTTTCGTTCGAAAGATGGGGGATATCACATTGGGAAATCCATAAGTTACGATGTGTTTACTTTGACGCATATATTGCGGGGAACCCAAATGCTATTTTACGCAATGGGTTAAGAAATTATTTTGACTCAATATATCCGAATATTGGACTTCGTGATTTAGAAAAAGCGGCTAACATGCAACATAAAGAAGCATGTTATGCTTACGGATTAGTAATGTTCGCTTCTCACCAAAGTGAGAACAAGAACATCGGGCTACAACTATTAAACAAAACGTTCCCACAAGTGACGGAGTCGGTAATTGGGGTAATAAATGAGGTTTTTAGATTGTTACGGGACTGTTGGACATTACGTACCCCTCGTCCCTTTGACGACGTTACAACACGCTGTCTTATCAACGGCCATAACGGTTATGTTCCACAAGACCAAGGATGGGAAGCAATCCTAGTAAAACCAGAATGCATGACTTGTTTCTGGACGTATGAATTACGTGTCTTTATTTCCTTTGCTGAACGACTTGTGTACTAGCTAGAATTATCTTCACAACCATCTTGTATCAAATTTATTGTGTGCTATATTTCATGCTATATGTAAAATAAGTGGTATTGTAAGTTTGTAAAATATTGTGTAAAAGTTTGAACGCGAAATATTATTATAATCAGTTTTTCATATAGAATTGTAGTAGTTGAATTGTATATTAGCTACTAAGTATGAACTTAACGGGTAGGTACTACCCGAATTTAAACTTATAAAACGCTAATATGAAGAAAAAGCTTTTATAAATGAGTTCATATTATGCTACGAAATACTATTAACTACTCTTAATATTCTGTATGATTAACTTGTTCCATTTGACTATTTTGAAGGAAATGGCACCGACTACTCGACACACCGTGAATATGAACGAAGAGGAATTCCGTACTTTTCTAGCTTTAAACATAGCCGCAGTACAGGCTGCGCTACATACCAATAATAACCTTGGATCTAGCAGTACAGGAAATCGTGTAGGATGCACCTACAAAGAATTCACTGCCTGTAAACCTTTGGAATTTGATGGAACCGAAGGACCGATCGGATTGAAACGGTGGACCGAGAAGGTCGAATCGGTGTTTGCCATAAGTAAGTGTACTGAAGAGGACAAAGTGAAGTACGCTACGCATACCTTCACAGGTTCTGCGTTAACATGGTGGAATACCTATCTAGAGCAAGTGGGACAAGACGATGCGTACGCACTACCGTGGTCAGCATTCAAGCACTTGATGAACGAGAAATACCATCCCAGAACCGAGGTCAATAAGCTCAAGACAGAACTTAGAGGGTTACGAACCCAAGGATTTGATATTACCACGTACGAAAGACGATTCACAGAATTGTGCCTATTGTGTTCGGGAGCATTCGAAGATGAGGAAGAGAAGATCGACGCGTTTGTGAAAGGATTACTGGAAAGAATCCAAGAAGATATAAGTTCACACGAGCCCGCCTCCATACAACAGGCATGTAGAATGGCTCACAAACTAGTGAACCAGATTGAAGAAAGAATTAAAGAACAAACTGCTGAAGAGGCCAATGTGAAGCAAGTCAAAAGAAAGTGGGAGGAAAACGGTGATAAGAATCACCAATACAACAACAACAGCAATTACAACAATAATCGCAACAATTATCCCAACAATCGCAACATCAATCGCAACTACAACAAACGGCCCAACAACAACAACAACAACAGCAACTACAACAATCATCCCAACAACAATAATAACCGCAACAACAACAACAATCAGAAGCAGCTATGCCAAAGGTGTGAAAAGTATCACTCGGGGTTCTGCACCAAATTTTGCAACAAGTGTAAAAGAAATGGTCATAGCGCGGCGAAGTGTGAGGTCTACGGACCAGGGATTAATAGAACGAAAGGAACAAATGGTGTCGGAACGAGTAATGGCGGAGCAAGTAGTGTCGGAGCAAGTTATGCCAATGTAGTTTGTTATAAATGTGGAAAACCGGGCCACATTATTAGAAATTGCCCGAACCAGGAGAACACGAATGGACAAGGCCGCGGAAGAGTTTTCAATATTAATGCGGCAGAGGCACAGGAAGACCCGGAGCTTGTTACGGGTACGTTTCTTATTGACAATAAACCTGCTTACGTTTTATTTGATTCGGGTGCGGATAGAAGCTATATGAGTAGAGATTTTTGTGCTAAATTAAGTTGTCCATTGACGCCTTTGGATAGTAAATTTTTACTCGAATTAGCAAATGGTAAATTAATTTCAGCAGATAATATATGTCGGAATCGAGAAATTAAACTGGTTAGCGAAACATTTAAGATTGATTTGATACCAGTAGAGTTAGGGAGTTTTGATGTGATAATCGGTATGGACTGGTTGAAAGAAGTGAAAGCAGAGATCGTTTGTTACAAAAATGCAATTCGCATTATACGAGAAAAAGGAAAACCCTTAATGGTGTACGGAGAAAAGGGCAACACGAAGCTACATCTTATTAGTAATTTGAAGGCACACAAACTAATAAGAAAAGGTTGCTATGCTGTTCTAGCACACGTCGATAAAGTACAAACTGAAGAAAAGAGCATCAATGATGTTCCCATTGCAAAAGAATTTCCCGATGTATTTCCGAAAGAATTACCGGGATTACCCCCACATCGATCCGTTGAATTTCAAATAGATCTTGTACCAGGAGCTGCACCAATAGCTCGTGCTCCTTACAGACTCGCACCCAGCGAGATGAAAGAACTGCAAAGCCAATTACAAGAACTTTTAGAGCGTGGTTTCATTCGACCAAGCACATCACCGTGGGGAGCTCCTGTTTTGTTTGTCAAGAAGAAAGATGGTACATTCAGGTTGTGTATCGACTACCGAGAGTTGAACAAACTTACCATCAAGAACCGCTACCCACTACCGAGAATCGACGACTTATTTGATCAACTACAAGGCTCGTCTGTTTATTCAAAGATTGACTTACGTTCCGGGTATCATCAAATGCGGGTGAAAGAAGATGATATTCCAAAGACTGCTTTCAGAACACGTTACGGTCATTACGAGTTTATGGTCATGCCGTTTGGTTTAACTAATGCACCAGCTGTGTTCATGGACCTTATGAACCGAGTGTGTGGACCATACCTTGACAAGTTTGTCATTGTTTTCATTGATGACATACTTATTTACTCAAAGAATGACCAAGAACACAGTGAACATTTAAGAAAGGTGTTAGAAGTATTGAGGAAGGAAGAATTGTACGCTAAATTTTCAAAGTGTGCATTTTGGTTGGAAGAAGTTCAATTCCTCGGTCACATAGTGAACAAAGAAGGTATTAAGGTGGATCCGGCAAAGATAGAAACTGTTGAAAAGTGGGAAACCCCGAAAACTCCGAAACACATACGCCAGTTTTTAGGACTAGCTGGTTACTACAGAAGGTTCATCCATGACTTTTCCAGAATAGCAAAACCCTTGACTGCATTAACGCATAAAGGGAAGAAAAAGCTAACTACGGCACCTATATTGTCATTGCCTGAAGAGAATGATGATTTTGTGATTTATTGTGACGCATCAAAGCAAGGTCTCGGTTGTGTATTAATGCAACGAACGAAGGTGATTGCTTATGCGTCTAGACAATTGAAGATTCACGAACAAAATTATACGACGCATGATTTGGAATTAGGTGCGGTTGTTTTTGCATTAAAGACTTGGAGGCACTACTTATATGGGGTCAAAAGTATTATATATACTGACCACAAAAGTCTTCAACACATATTTAATCAGAAACAACTGAATATGAGGCAGCGTAGGTGGATTGAATTATTGAATAATTACGACTTTGAGATTCGTTACCACCCGGGGAAGGCAAATGTGGTAGCCGATGCCTTGAGCAGGAAGGACAGAGAACCCATTCAAGTAAAATCTATGAATATAATGATTCATAATAACCTTACTACTCAAATAAAGGAGGCGCAACAAGGAGTTTTAAAAGAGGGAAATTTAAAGGATGAAATACCCAAAGGATCGGAGAAGAATCTTAATATTCGAGAAGACGGAACTCGGTATAGGGCTGAAAGGATTTGGGTACCAAAATTTGGAGATATGAGAGAAACGGCACTTAGAGAAGCTCATAAAACCAGATACTCAATACATCCTGGAACGGGGAAGATGTACAAGGATCTCAAGAAACATTTTTGGTGGCCGGGTATGAAAGCCGATGTTGCTAAATACGTAGGAGAATGTTTGACGTGTTCTAAGGTCAAAGCTGAGCATCAGAAACCATCAGGTCTACTTCAACAACCCGAAATCCCGGAATGGAAATGGGAAAACATTACCATGGATTTCATCACTAAATTGCCAAGGACTGCAAGTGGTTTTGATACTATTTGGGTAATAGTTGATCGTCTCACCAAATCAGCACACTTCCTACCAATAAGAGAAGATGACAAGATAAAGAAGTTAGCACGACTGTATTTGAAGGAAGTCATCTCCAGACATGGAATACCAATCTCTATTATCTCTGATAGGGATGGCAGATTTATTTCAAGATTCTGACAGACATTACAGCAAGCATTAGGAACTCGTCTAGACATGAGTACTGCCTATCATCCACAAATTGATGGACAAAGCGAAAGGACGATACAAATGCTTGAAGACATGCTACGAGCATGTGTTATTGATTTCGGAAACAGTTGGGATCGACATCTACCGTTAGCAGAATTTTTCTATAACAACAGCTACCATTCAAGCATTGAGATGGCGCCGTTTGAAGCACTTTATGGTAGAAAGTGCAGGTCTCCGATTTGTTGGAGTGAAGTGGGGGATAGACAGATTACGGGTCCGGAGATTATACAAGAAACTACCGAGAAGATCATCCAAATTCAACAACGATTGAAAACCGCCCAAAGTCGACAAAAGAGCTACGCTGACATTAAAAGAAAAGATATAGAATTTGAAATTGGAGAGATGGTCATACTTAAAGTTGCACCTTGGAAAGGCGTTGTTCGATTTGGTAAAAGAGGGAAATTAAATCCAAGGTATATTGGACCATTCAAGATTATTGATCGTGTCGGACCAGTAGCTTACCGACTTGAGTTACCTCAACAACTCGCGGCTGTACATAACACTTTCCACGTCTTGAATTTGAAGAAATGTTTTGCTAAAGAAGATCTCACTATTCCATTAGATGAAATCCAAATCAACGAAAAACTTCAATTCATCGAAGAACCCGTCGAAATAATGGATCGTGAGGTTAAAAGACTTAAGCAAAACAAGATACCAATTGTTAAGGTTCGATGGAATGCTCGTAGAGGACCCGAGTTCACCTGGGAGCGTGAAGATCAGATGAAGAAGAAATACCCGCATCTATTTCCAGAAGATTCGTCAACACCTTCAACAGCTTAAAATTTCGGGACGAAATTTATTTAACGGGTAGGTACTGTAGTGACCCGAACTTTTCCATGTTTATATATATTAATTGAGATTGATATTTACATGATTAAATGTTTCCAACATGTTAAGCAATCAAACTTGTTAAGACTTGATTAATTGAAATATGTTTCATATAGACAATTGACCACCCAAGTTGACCGGTGATTCACGAACGTTAAAACTTGTAAAAACTATATGATGACATATATATGGATATATATATAGTTAACATGATACTATGATAAGTAAACATATCATTAAGTATATTAACAATGAACTACACATGTAAAAACAAGACTACTAACTTAATGATTTTTAAACGAGACATATATGTAACGATTATCGTTGTAAAGACATTTAATGTATATATATCATATTAAGAGATATTCATACATGATAATATCATGATAATATAATAATTTAAAATCTCATTTGATATTATAAACATTGGGTTAACAACATTTAACAAGATCGTTAACCTAAAGGTTTCAAAACAACACTTACATGTAACGACTAACGATGACTTAACGACTCAGTTAAAATGTATATACATGTAGTTTTTTAATATGTATTTATACACTTTTGAAAGACTTCAATACACTTATCAAAATACTTCTACTTAACAAAAATGCTTACAATTACATCCTCGTTCAGTTTCATCAACAATTCTACTCGTATGCACCCCTATTCGTACTCGTACAATATACAGCTTTTAGATGTATGTACTATTGGTATATACACTCCAATGATCAGCTCTTAGCAGCCCATGTGAGTCACCTAACACATGTGGGAACCATCATTTGGCAACTAGCATGAAATATCTCATAAAATTATAAAAATATGAGTAATCATTCATGACTTATTTACATGAAAACAAAATTACATATCCTTTATATCTAATCCATACACCAACGACCAAAAACACCTACAAACACTTTCATTCTTCAATTTTATTCATCTAATTGATCTCTCTCAAGTTCTATCTTCAAGTTCTAAGTGTTCTTCATATATTCTACAAGTTCTAGTTACATAAAATCAAGAATACTTTCAAGTTTGCTAGCTCACTTCCAATCTTGTAAGGTGATCATCCAACCTCAAGAAATCTTTGTTTCTTATAGTAGGTTATCATTCTAATACAAGGTAATAATCATATTCAAACTTTGGTTCAATTTCTATAACTATAACAATCTTATTTCAAGTGATGATCTTACTTGAACTTGTTTTCGTGTCATGATTCTGCTTCAAGAACTTCGAGCCATCCAAGCATCCGTTGAAGCTAGATCCATTTTTATATTTTCCAGTAGGTTTATCCAAGGAACTTAAGGTAGTAATGATGTTCATAACATCCTTCGATTCATATATATAAAGCTATCTTATTCGAAGGTTTAAACTTGTAATCACTAGAACATAGTTTAGTTAATTCTAAACTTGTTCGCAAACAAAAGTTAATCCTTCTAACTTGACTTTTAAAATCAACTAAAAACATGTTATATATCTATATGATATGCTAACTTAATGATTTAAAACCTAGAAACACGAAAAACACCGTAAAACCGGATTTACGCCGTCGTAGTAACACCGCGGGCTGTTTTGGATTAGTTAATTAAAAACTATGATAAACTTTGATTTAAAAGTTGTTATTCTGAGAAAATGATTTTTATTATGAACATGAAACTATATCCAAAAATTATGGTTAAACTCAATGTGGAAGTATGTTTTCTAAAATGGTCATCTAGACGTCGTTCTTTCGACTGAAATGACTACCTTTACAAAAATGACTTGTAACTTATTTTTCTGACTATAAACCTATACTTTTTCTGTTTAGATTCATAAAATAGAGTTCAATATGAAACCATATCAATTTGATTCACTCAAAACGGATTTAAAATGAAGAAGTTATGGGTAAAACAAGATTGGATAATTTTTCTCATTTTAGCTACGTGAAAATTGGTAACAAATCTATTCCAACCATAACTTAATCAACTTGTATTGTATATTATGTAATCTTGAGATACCATAGACACGTATACAATGTTTCGACCTATCATGTCGACACATCTATATATATTTCGGAACAACCATAGACACTCTATATGTGAATGTTGGAGTTAGCTATACAGGGTTGAGGTTGATTCCAAAATATATATAGTTTGAGTTGTGATCAATACTGAGATACGTATACACTGGTTCGTGGATTGATTCAAGATAATATTTATCGATTTATTTCTGTACATCTAACTGTGGACAACTAGTTGTAGGTTACTAACGAGGACAGCTGACTTAATAAACTTAAAACATCAAAATATATTAAAAGTGTTGTAAATATATTTTGAACATACTTTGATATATATGTATATATTTTTATAGGTTTGTGAATCAACCAGTGGCCAAGTCTTACTTCCCGACGAAGTAAAAATCTGTGAAAGTGAGTTATAGTCCCACTTTTAAAATCTAATATTTTTGGGATGAGAATACATGCAGGTTTTATAAATGATTTACAAAATAGACACAAGTACGTGAAACTACATTCTATGGTTGAATTATCGAAATCGAATATGCCCCTTTTTATTAAGTCTGGTAATCTAAGAATTAGGGAACAGACACCCTAAATGACACGAATCCTAAAGATAAATCTATTGGGCCTAACAAACCCCATCCAAAGTACCGGATGCTTTAGTACTTCGAAATTTATATCATATCCGAAGGGTGTCCCGGAATGATGGGGATATTCTTATATATGCATCTTGTTAATGTCGGTTACCAGGTGTTCACCATATGAATGATTTTTATCTCTATGTATGAGATGTGTATTGAAATATGAAATCTTGTGGTCTATTATTATGATTTGATATATATAGGTTAAACCTATAACTCACCAACATTTTTGTTGACGTTTTAAGCATGTTTATTCTCAGGTGATTATTAAGAGCTTCCGCTGTCGCATACTTAAATAAGGACGAGATTTGGAGTCCATGCTTGTATGATATTGTGTAAAAACTGCATTCAAGAAACTTATTTTGTTGTAACATATTTGTATTGTAAACCATTATGTAATGGTCGTGTGTAAACAGGATATTTTAGATTATCATTATTTGATAATCTACGTAAAGCTTTTTAAACCTTTATTGATGAAATAAAGGTTATGGTTTGTTTTAAAATGAATGCAGTCTTTGAAAAACGTCTCATATAGAGGTCAAAACCTCGCAACAAAATCAATTAATATGGAACGTTTTTAATCAATAAGAACGGGACATTTCAGAACGAACCATGATGTCACTACATAAAAGTGAACATAAGTCGGATAAGTTAACAAATTTGAGAAATTACAAGTAGGAATAAGATAAAGTATTAATATCACATGATATAAATAAAACACTTTATTTTATTAAGGAGCTAGGCATTAAATAAGCCTTTTAATATATGATTCGGAAATAGAAATAGTTTTAAGGCATAGCCTTTACATAGATGGAAAATAGAAAGATAACTAAAGAATATTAAGATTCATATTCCTTCTTCTCGTCCTCAACCTTCTTCATAAACTTCTCAACTTTCTCATTCTTCGCCTTTTGTTTCTCATGCAAGAACTCGAGATTATCATAAAGGTTAGAAACTTCATTGTTGATTACATGGTACTTGTGGTCCCTTATAGAAAGTTCATTATTCACGCAGTTTTCCTCCATCTTCAATCTAAGGTCAACATCTTCTCTTAGGTAGGAGAGAGATTGCTTCCCCCATCGGGTATTTCTATCACCTTCATACTTCACCAACTTTATCTTTTTCTTTAGTTCAGCATTTTCCTCCATGAGCTTCTTGATCGCTAGGTCTTTTTCCTTCATTTGAAAATCGATCCTTGCAATATGGCGAATTAGGTCATCGGTAGTTTTTCGCAGATTCATGAGCTCGTACTTGGCATCAACTTCATCGTAGAAAGGAGATCAGGATCTTTTCTTTGACGGCCCAGTTTCTTCAAGACATTTCCTCTTGTCTTTATTCCTCGGGGTTGGATAGTATTCAGGAGACCCATGTAACTTTAGAGTAGTATTTGGGCTATAATTTGGTGAGGGAGGACCACCAAAGCCATAAGGTGGACTTTGGACTGGTCTTTCTGTGGAAGACCTTTCAGTATCTTTTTCGGTTGGCTTGAAAAGATTCATTTTGGTCATTTGATGATAATTAGACATCCTAACATTAGGAAGGATATTTTGATTAGAATCTTTAAGTCAAGTTTATTAAACATAATCGTTAAGATTATGGGGCAATCCTAAGTGCTTTAATTCTAAGGCAGGAAAGGTTATAGTTTCCTAGATTGCTAAGGCACCCTAGCTAACAAGTAAGGCACACATAAAAATGCAATCCTGGTTCTCTATAACAGCCTGGTTATGCTCTGATACAAATCTGTCACGTCCTCCCAATAGGGTCTGGAAGGAACGTCACTAATATCAAAACATACCAACATATTATAATAAACGAGAACAATACTAAATGATGAATTTAACTTTAATGAGTACGCAGCGGAAAATGAAATGTCGTTACAATGACAGGAATAACAATATCGTAAATGTTCATATGCAGAAGTAATAAATGCGATATCTCTTTATCCTATGTCCAAGTAGCATCACATAAGCGGTAAGTATAAGAGCTTGAATCAAACAGCACCTGAGACAAAATATGCTAAAGTGTCAACCAAAAAGGTTGAGTGAAGTTCATAGGTTTAACAAAAAGTTTGTCGTTATTTTAGACCATAAGATTTAGTTTGTAAAGTTGATCTCCCGCAGGATCAAAAAGTTATACCAATGCGTGATATTTAGACTAAACGTTCAAGTTTTTGCCCCATGACAAGTTGTGTCTGTCCTTGTCGGTTTAATTTTATTATTAAGTAATACAATGACTTGGTCAAATGTATCGGGGACGTTACTCCCGATATGCCTACCCCCAATAATTAAGCATGTCGCAGCAATTAAAAATATCACTGTAGGGACTTAGTCGGACATAGCCGGGTATAGCATAGTTTAACAGTTTGGTACTTGTGTCTAAAGTGTAAAAAGTAAAAACAGCATGTGTCTCACCCCAAGTAAAAGTAAGTAAGTTTGCTAGCAATAAAGAGGGGCTATGAATTCACCTTAGTAAGTAGAGAGAGAGTTATTCCTCGGAATAAAGAGTTGAACGAGTGAGCAGGAAAGTTAAACTATTGACATTTAAGAGTAGTTAAGTGTTTTGCCCATGTTTAAGTTTAAGTATAGTTTGTTTTACTAAGTTTCTATTCCTAGTAAGTTACTATTTTTATAAAGTTTTCATTTTTAGAAAGTTTCTTATTTTACTAAGTTTCTATGACTAGAGAGTTTCTACTTTTATCAGTGTTTTCCATTTTAGGATACTTGCCGTATTAGATAAGCTTCCAATCACCCCTTTCCCTTCGAATGGCTAATTTAGATCTAGGGGCTTGAGTCATAGGACCCTTTAAATTGGAAATACAAACCCTCTGCCTAGAATCTCATAGAAACCATTCGTTAAGAAAGTTCGAAGATCTATACATCTCTAATACATATCCCAAAATGTTTTTATGTTACAATATAAGTAGTAGGTTATAGGTGCTAGTAATAGTAATAGTGTATACATGTTATTTATTTTATTTTTAATTGCATATAATTAATAACATTATTTACATGTTTCGGTAAAAATAATAACCGAAGTAAAAAGTAAAAAGTAAAAAGTAAAAAGTAAAAAAAATAAAAAGTAAGAAAAGAATACTTACTAGTAGTAATTCTTCAAAGAGAGAATGAGAGAAATTTTGGTGTGAGTTTGAATGAGAAATGAGGGGTATTTATACTTGAAAAAATTAGGTAAAAAGAATAAAATAATTAAAAGAAAAAGAAATATTTTATTTCTTAATGGGATTTTAAAATTAAAAAGTATTAAATGTTAGGTCATGGGATAATGCACAAAATAAAATAATAAAAGTAGTTTTTCCATTACAATTTTCAATTAAAAAAGTAATTTATTTATTTATTTATTTATTTTTTTCATTTATTTTAAGGATTTTTTTTATATAAATAAACAAATTGATTTAATGCTTTTCCAAGAATATTTGTCAATAATATTTTATTTTATTTTATTTTTTATTTTTATTTATTTAATTAATAAATACAAATTTTGCATAAAAATAATAAATAATTCAGTATTTTGTATTTTTAATAATAATTATGATTTTAATTATTAAACTATAGTTTTAGTAAGTGTGTAAATATTATTACATTTATATATAATTGGATTTATTATATAGTTAAATATATAATACATTAACTAAATAATAAAAGTGATACAAAGTTTATATACTTAGTTAAATTATGTCAAATTATATAAATTAATAATATATTATTTATTTAAGCGTACATTGTTGACTAAAAATTACTATTCGGTCAATATTTAATTGTATATAACAACCCTTAATACATATAGTCAGACATATAACCCTAGGGTTAATTCAGTAATTTAGAAGTTGAAAAGTGAGGGTTGTTACATATTGTATTATACATGTATTCTAATATATTATGTAATCTTGGGATACCATAGACACGTATGCAAATGTTTTGACATATCATATCGACCCATGTATATATATTATTTGGAACAGCCATAGACACTCTATATGCAGTAATGTTGGAGTTAGCTATACAGGGTTGAGGTTGATTCCAAAAATATATATACTTTGAGTTGTGATTTAGCCTGAGACGTGTATACACTGGGTCGTGGATTGATTCAAGATAATATATATCGATTTATTTCTGTACATCTAACTGTGGACAACTAGTTGTAGGTTACTAACGAGGACAGCTGACTTAATACACTCAAATCTTTAAAATATAATAAAAATGGTTGTAATTATATTTTAATCATACTTTGATATATATGTACATATTTGTATAGGTTCGTGAATCGATCCGTGGCCAAGTCTTATTTTCGAGGAAGGAAATATCTGTGAAAGTGAGTTATAGTCTCACTTTTAAAATCTAATATTTTTGGGATGAGAATACATGCAGGTTTTATAAATGATTTACAAAATAGACACAAGTACGTGAAACTATATTCTATGGTTGAATTATCGAAATCGAATATGCCCCTTTTTATTAAGTCTGGTAATCTAAGAATTAGGGAACAGACACCCTAATTGACGCGAATCCTAAAGATAGATCTATTGGGCCTAACAAACCCCATCCAAAGTACCGGATGCTTTAGTACTTCGAAATTTATATCATATCCAAAGTGTGATGACCCTAGAAATTTCTGACCAAATTTAAACTTAATCTTTGTATGATTAATATTTCCGACGCGATAAGCAAAGTCTGTAAAATTGAATCTCAAAATTTTTGAACTACTTTCATATATTCAAATACCTTTCGGTTGTTCTCGACGATTCGCGAATAATTATATGTATATAGATACATATATATATATACTATAACTTGAAAATGTAACAATGTATTAATTGTTTGATACCGTAAATTAAACTTATTGGTTTAAATATTTATTTGAATATATATGATAAGTTGGAATATTAATTGTATGAATAACTTGCGACGTATATTTAAAACTTGTTTATGAATGTTGAAAATATATATTAACTTGGTCATAAAACGATTTGTTATTATATATATATCAACAAATAGCGAGACAATGATTTATAGAAGTAAATGACCAAAACACTCGAAAGTTTAAGATACACTTTGAATGATATAGTTTATTGATAATTTAAGACTATATTTTGACAAAGGTACGAGTCACAAAACGTAAATTGCGAGTTTTCTAAGCGTACGAAAATGCGTTCGAGAAACCGGAACCGGGACATAAGTCGAGTGACAACGTACGAGTCATCGGAACAAAAATTACAAGTCAACTATGAACATGAATTTAATATAATATATAATTAATTATTTAAATTATATATATTATATATATTATATTTAATTATGTCGACAAACAAAACAACAAAAAATTGTGAGCTGGATTTTGGGGTCATGCGATCGCATGAGAAATAGGCATAAAACCCATGCGATCGCATGGGCATCAGATTCCAAAAAGTTGCCTATAAAATGCCAGTTTCTGCTCGAGTTTTTCTTATACATATTACTCCCTCTGTAATTATTATTATTATTTGTCATAACCCGACCTTAACCATAAGGACGAATACAATAACATATGATTTCATCGTGAGGTATTGACCTCTATATGCGACATTTTTAAAAAACTGCATTCGTTTTTACAATACAAACCATAGCTTTTATTACAAATACAAGGTTTAAACAACTTAATAATGATTATCGTTTAGCGATAATCTTAGACTTACAAACTTTACATGTGATAATAACAATACGACCTCCAACATATTTTACATTACAAATCCTCCGATATGCAGTTTTATTTTTGACACAAATATGCATACTCAAGATCTTGCTTAAATTCAACATGTTGCAGCGGAAGCTTTTAGTTATCACCTGAGAATAAACATGCTTAAAACGTCAACATAAAGTTGGTGAGATATAGGTTTAATGCCGGCAGCGTCATAAATATAGACCACAAGATTTCATATATAAACGTTTTAATAAAAATATTCTAAGTTGTTGAGCACTTGATAACCATACTTAACATTTAATCAACGTCGCATATTCCCTTTATTATGAAATCTTACTACACCGTACCAAGTGTAGTCACCGAAACGAAGTACTGTGCAACCGTTGAATACTGGTCGTCCAGTCCGGTTGGGGTTGTCAGGCCCGATAGATCTATCAACAGGATTCGCATTTACAATACCTCATGTAAATAATAGTTACCAAGTTACAGGGATGTATGCCAGTGGTACAACTCAACGTAGAATATATATTTTTAATCACTTGTGTCCATAACATAAATCATAAAATGCATGTATTCTCATCCCGAAATATTTAGAGTTTAAAAATGGGACTATATACTCACCTTTGTCTTGAAGGTATTTAACTCGACTTGGTCTCCGATAGATATCACGAACCTAACCATATATATAATATATCAACATATTTTCTTTTTAGGTAATCGTTACATATATATATATATATATATATATATATATATATATATATATATATATATATATATATATATATACACTTTTAATACTTTTAATATTTTCTTAGTCCGTAGTTAGCAGTCCGATGTTAGTGGTCCACAATTAGTTGCTTAAATAAAATAAATAAAGACCCCATCGTATTCGTATTGATCAGAATTAATCTCGACCCATGGTACCATGTTGTCAAGTGACGTGTTGCGTACATAAAGTACCGTGTTGTCAAATGACGTGTTGCGTACAATCATGAGGTCTTATGATTAATCTTCTCGTGTTGTTTACGGGTGGTCCTGAAATATATAAAATCAAATCATAAGTAAATATATATTAAATATTATGTTAATTAGCCAAGATATGATTAATTCGATTTTGTCATAATATGATATATTGCAGGTCTTGAAGTGTCTTTTTAAAAATCAAATTAGAAGGATCTATTTAGTTTGCGAACAAGTTTGAAATCACTCAAACTATGTTCTTGTTGTTAAAATTTTACAACACAAAATAAGATAGCTATATAAATATGAATCGAATAAGGTTATGAATAAGATTACTACCTCAAGTTACTTGGACAAAGCTACTGGAAAAGGTAAGAAAAATCTTGGAATCAAAAGAGTGGTGGAGTGGGATTGAAAGATTGGAAGTAATCTCCTTGAAATCGGATGACTATATTGATACGTTCTTGAGTAGGTAAATGAAGAGAGATTAGGGAGTGAATTAACTTAAAAGAAAATAGCATGATTATGGGATGGATATATAGGAGATTTAGTTTGTTTTCTTGCACTAAAGTTACACATGAGGTTAAATGGCTGGTTCCCACATGTAACATCATGTCTAGTGGCTGATCATTGAAGTTTATTGTTGGTATATACCAATAGTAAATACGTATAGAAGCTGGGTATGATACGGTTACATATACCCTAGATATACTTGTAGAAATTTTGAGGAATCGGAACGAGAATTCAAATATGGACGGGTTTATAACTGTAAAAGAGGCTCAAAACTGGGCTTTTATTTTTGGGTCAAACCGGGCCAAAATAAAATTTTAAGACATTTTTAATAAAGCAATGTTAGCCCAAAAAAAAATTTCCAAGCTGACCCCAGCCAGGGGCTCTGCCCCTTGGACCCCGCCAGGGGTTGCCACCCCTTGGACCCCACTTATCGGGGGCGCTGCCCCCGAACCCCCGTCATAATCAAGATAAGTTCAAACAAGTGTGCACTCCACACTTCCCCAAACTTGTTCGATATTTATCAAGATTATTTTGGTTACAAATTAATCCCATTACACTTAAATCATATTGGTGACATAGATCACCAACACAATATAGATTGTAAATATATATGTCAAAGAACGTTACATATAGTTATCGTTTTGAAAACTTAAGTTAGTGGTCTCAAAGTATGCTTATAACTCATTGTTGTTAGTTCACAATGAAATGCTAAACCATCCTTAAATCATGTTAAATATGTATAGATATGTACATATACATAATCGTATAATTATCGTGTGTTATATAGCTCGTGATATCATCGGTCAAATTGGACGGTCAAACGTTGTGTGAAACTCTTTTCAAAAACATAAGTCTCAACAGTTTGGATTGCTTATCATGTTGGTAAGGTTTATTTTATGTAAATATTAATCTCATAAGTATAAAACGATCGGAAAAATCCGAGTCGTTACATTATTATTATTATTATTATTATTATTATTATTATTATTATTATTATTATTATTAAGATTAATATTATTATTAATCTTATTATTATTAGTAGTATTAATATTATACATAAAATACTACGACGAGGTCTTGAGCGTGTCACTTTCAAAATGGGTTTTCAAGCGGGATAGAGCTAAGGAAATTATGGGTAATGTTCGGGGGTATATTTATGAATCAAACCTAGTGTTTATCATCTGCGTTACGTCTATGTACTTTCCTACAATATTGAATCTCAATATTGATACGTAAGCACTCATATTTTATCATTTATATATTAATTGTGTATCCATGTCTAGTGCTCGAGTATATATATTTATGCATACGTGTATGCTAAATTTCGTCGTTAAACAGTTTATAATAGATCACAAATTAAATACATATATTACTGGTAAAAGGTATATATTATATACATGTTTTTGGAAAGCTGGCGAAAAATCAATAACTTTTCATTTAGATATCGAATAGTTTCGATGAACGGATTAAAAGATATGATCAACTGAATTATAATTGACGTTAATTGGAATTGCTTTTGAATCTGCAATTAATATTTAAACAACTTTTTTGTAAGATTGAGAAATTGGATTTTTGAATATTACCAACCGAGTAAATGAATCCTTATATAAGGTACGTCTCGTTTTGTTGAACTATTGTCAAAATTGACTTTTTGAAACGCTTTTGGATAACTTTTGTATGTCGAACTCGAGCATTAGGATTGTGATACACTATGACCTGACCTAGCTTGATAGACAATTATTGACCAACATATGTTCTCTAGGTTGAGATCTACGGTTATTTGGTATTCCGAGTTTCGGTCCCATTTCGGTGAATGACCTTATGTGCTGCTAAGGTGAGTTACATTTGCTCCCTTTTTAATTGCTTTTGCAATATATATTTTTGGGCTGAGAATACATGCACTTTATTTAAAACAATGGACACAAGTACATACTAAATTCTATACTGAGTTTGAACCAAAAATCCCTTAGCTTTGGTAACTAGTAACTGCCGGTTATAAGAACTGGTGGGCGCGAGTAGTAGTATATGGATCCATAGGGCTTGATATCCCCGTCCGAGCTAGAGCACTAGCCTTTTAACGGACGTATGCTATTTGAGAAGCGTACACGTTGGTTTGCGTGTATTATTAAGATGATTATACAAAGGGTATAAATTATATATACGTTAAGTTTAGTTACCAGGGTGCTTAATTTCGTAGAATATTTTGATAAACGTTTCTGGATGAAACAACTGAAATCTTGTGATCCACCTTTATGTACAGATTATGCAAAACATTAAAACTATGAACTCACCAACCTTTGTGTTGACACTTGTTAGCATGTTTATTCTCAGGTTCCCTAGAAGTCTTCCGCTGTTTGTTTATATGTTAGACAAGCTATGTGCATGGAGTCTTACATGGCATATTTATCAAGGAAACGTTGCATTCACCAAATCATCACCATGTATCTTATTTTGACTGCATTGTCAACGGAATTACTATTGTAAACTATTATTTACGGTGATTGTCTATATGTAGAAATTAGCAGATGTCGAAAACCTTTGATTTAAATATTCATTTATGGTGTGCCTTTTCAAAAGAATGCAATGTTTACAAAACGTATCATATAGAGGTCAAATACCTCGCAATGAAATCGATGAATGACGTGTTCGTCCATATGGATTTGGAGTGATCGTCACAGTTGGTATCAGAGCATTGGTCCTAGTGAACCAGGTCTTGCATGAGTGTGTGTAACTGATAGTTGTTAGGATACATTAGTAAGTCTGGACTTCGACTGTGTCTGCATGTCAAAAGTTTTGCTTATCATTTCTTGTCAGAAATTACCTGTCTATCATCTTAAGTCTAAACACGTCTTATTGCATTGATTGCATAGATAGTGTATAGACAAAATTCATATCTTAGCGTATCTGTTACTGTAAACTTTTCCTGATATTTTCCGAAAATTCCTCTGTGATTTATGGAATTTTGGTATTATATATACATATGTAAATTATGTATTGAAGAGTACCAATCTAAATTCTATAATCTATTTCATATCAAAAATCATCTCTCTAATTATACAAGATGGATCCCGTATCTAGTTCAAATTCCTTAAACTCCGACAGCTATTCCGATATGGATATTCACCTGAATTCCGAAGACAGTGTAACTGGAATGGATCAACCAATCAGCCATCACCTATTCTGGATGAATTGGGGATGGGTTCGTAGCCTACTTAATTATTGGAAACAAGAAGAATGCGATCCCTTCCATCCACCACATTGCCCTCTTGGCGAAGAACCTGAAGCACTTACCGGCGAACCTGTTCGAGACACCATTTTCTCTCTCATTTCCAGAGTATCTCGTCACGATAATATACTATCTCAAATTCTGGATCTTATTCATCCGGTCGTCCGAACCGCCAATCATCCCGGTGTAGTAGAAGAAGTCAACGAGCTTCGCGCTCGGGTAGTGGCTTTGGAGAATATGGTGCAAAGGTTACAAGCACCAACAGCATCACCGGCATCAACAGTACCACCGACAACAACACCAACATTACCATTACCACCACCAACAACATCTGCACCGCATGCCTCAACATCACAACATGTACCTTGAACATCAATGTCATACGCACCATAGATACCAAGGAGTACCAACAACAATAACCAATGAAGTATTGATTCATAATTTCATTGGAGAAATATTCTGCGGCGATTATGTAATCTTTAAAGTCTTAGAGATAATCTATTCCAGCCGTAACCGTAAATCAGATGAGTGGACCAAAATGATAGAAGGAAGAGTAGAAACCCTGACCGGAATGGTGCACGATTTACAAGCTAGACTTGTTTTACCAGCAGCATCAACAGTATCGTCAGTATTACCAACACCGGCAAAACCTGTAGCACTACAAGTTCCGCCAATTTCATAATCACCAACATCATCACAAATCAACAACGCGTATATTGTATCAACGAGTTATGAAGTATTAACTCATTTTCCCTGAAGAAATTATATGTATATTTTATATATATATATATATATATATATATATATATATATATATATATATATATATATATATATATATATATATATATATATATATATATATATATATATATGTGAAATTTGAAAACAAAATAAATCTTTTCGTACTAAGCTATTACATGTGAATCATAACTGGTAGGTACTACTCGGTTAGTTCATGTTACTAATATGCTATACATCCTTCGTTAATGACTTAACAATCATTAACTACAATCTCTGTTTCAACTCAATGAATTCCATTTCCTAATAAATCAAGTATATTATTCAAATACATGATTGATTTTACACTTTCATTTTCGATGTACCTGAAACTTTCCAGAAAACATCATCTGTGCCTTGTAAGGTTCACAAAAAATTCCACGAGCAACAACATCCTTCACCAAGGAATATCAATAAGAATAAATAATGAAGTATTGATTTAATTAGTGAAATATTCCGCGCAGATTATATGATCTCTAATGTTTTAGAGATTTTTCATTTCTAATTCAAGCCAAAAATCAAATGAGCTTAATATGATATTAACTCATTAAATCTGTATTACATCTGAAGAAAATATACATACATATATTTTCATAAAGATTGTAATGAAAATTCTTTTGTACAAAATATTACTTGTGAAATCTTTAACGGGTAGGTAATACTCGGGAAGTAGATAAGTTCACAATTAATATGTTACACTGTACATTCTTCAACTTTGATTCAAAAATTATTAACTATACTCACAGTGATATACAATCATTTTCATACAAATTCAATTATATATCCTAACAGAACGGAATCCAAGTCAAGATTTAACAAATGACATCATTCTTAGATCTCTACATCTTTCAAAGCTATACTTTGACTTCAAAACTGTGAAAGATCCTTTAGCATTGTTATTACTGAAAATAATCTTGCAATCCTTTTCAAAGTATCCAGTTTTATCACACTTCCAACCAGTCAACTTCGACTTTTCAGATTAGCCTTATTGTAACTTTGACATATACGTTCTTATTACCAGGGAACCTTTCATGTTCCACCACATTAGCAGTAAATTTACCAAAAACTTTATTAATCCTTGACCTTTCGAAAAATCCTTATACTCATTGAAACCCTATCATGTACTCATCCACATCTTGTAACAATAATTGCCATACCAACTACCGGGAATTAGCAATCAGTATTTTGAATCTCGTAGCATTTTCTACGACAACAGTTATATATACATATAATGTCTATCTTCTAGACTTACATACTTCGAATGTGAAGTTTCTGAAAAACATCCCAAATTATGAACTAGTTTTCTGAAATTGGAACAATGCTGATGAAGCAGCAAAAACTGTAAACGACCTTAACAGTCAAAAGTTTGATGATAAAGAATAGTATGGCGGTAAAGCTGAAAAAAAAGAAAAAAAAAGAAGGTTTGGAACTGAAAAACGGATTGAGCAAAGTATGAAGGAGGTTGTGGATAAATCACAAAGACTGAACCTGCCTTCAAAGAATCCAAATGATTCAGTGTCTGCTGAAACCATTAGTAAGAACCTTACTTCTTATTCTAAACCTTCACTAACAGATTTTCCGCATCATCCTCTGATATTAGAAATTCTAAGATATCATCATATCTTTCATTATAAATATCCTCCATATTTCTGAAGATATTTTTTTTATAACCATTCTTATCTGAAATCATTCATCTCTTCGCGCTATCTGTGTTACATCATAAAAGAAACTATTTTCGTTTCTAAAATCTGAAAAATTCGAAAAATAGATGTTTTGAAGTAATGTTGGGAATTGAAGCATGATTTAGTATAATATAATGACACTTGATCAACGTGATTATATTACAGTAAGTCATGCTGAGTTTCTAATGGAAAGTGATAAAGGTTCACAGATCACACCCTCATCATGAACCATGTTACATAACTCTTTCATTCTATTTAATCTCTAAATATATCAAGAAAATACTTTTCTTGATGATTCAGTCTTTTCCAGATATTCTGGTAATTTGACAAATCAAGATCGTGCCATTACAATTTCTTTCTTAGAACATTAACTATGTTCATTCCGAAATGTATAACTACGAATTCTGGACCATTATTCGCTTGACTTAAAGTAGGGAAGAGAGAATGAAAGCATGAAGCTTCGAAATATAATGGAGAATATAAAGCACGATAAAAACACATAAATTACAAACCATGAATATCAATAAGTATTGCAACGTAAAGACACGGGAGAACTAAAAACACTATAAAGCCAAGAGTATAGTAAAAGTGAATAGATTCCTCCAGCGGCAGATGAAAAAGAAGAATGATAGATATGAAAGTTAGGAGTATATCAAGAATTAGAATTGGATGAAGCATTTACACAATCTATTAAGAAGTATTAAATAAGGAAGAAGATTATAGGAGTGGTGAAAATAAATGAAACGGAAGAGGTCAATTTATAGTGAAATATCATACATAGCAATCGAGGCAAATTACGCATTTAATCAAAGAAAATCTTAATTTCTGCAAATTCCGAAGAATTAAATCTTATTTAGATTACGAAGATTTTCTATTCCGAAAATCAATCGTTACTACGTCAAGAGATAAGACGCATCTCTATTCTTCATTTCACTCTTTTACGATAACTTCTCTCATACGCTTCGAATAATCGGATTGTTTTATCCATATTATTCAACGGTGATAAAACTCTATTTATCAACATATATACGGCATGGAAACATTTTTATTGTTAGTCATGACGACCTCACTCAAATTTCGGGACGAAATTTCTTTAATGGGTAGGTACTGTGATGACCCCGGAAATTTCTGACCAAATTTAAACTTAATCTTTGTATGATTAATATTTCCGACGCGATAAGCAAAGTCTGTAAAACTGAATCTCAAAATTTTTGAACTACTTTCATATATTCAAATACCTTTCGGTTGTTCTCGATGATTCGCGAACAATTATATGTATATAGATACATATATATATACTATAACTTGAAAACGTAACAATGTATTAATTGTTTGATACCGTACATTAAACTTATTGGTTTAAATATTTATTTGAATATATATGATAAGTTGGAATATTAATTGTATGAATAACTTGCGACGTATATTTAAAACTTGTTTATGAATGTTGAAAATATATATTAACTTGGTCATAAAACGATTTGTTATTATATATATATATATCAACAAATAGCGAGACAATGATTTATAGAAGTAAATGACCAAAACACTCGAAAGTTTAAGATACACTTTGAATGATATAGTTTATTGATAATTTAAGACTATATTTTGACAAAGGTACGAGTCACAAAACGTAAATTGCGAGTTTTCTAAGCGTACGAAAATGCGTTCGAGAAACCAGAACCGGGACATAAGTCGAGTGACAACGTACGAGTCATCGGAACGAAAATTACAAGTTAACTATGTACATAAATTTAATATAATATATAATTAATTATTTAAATTATATATATTATATATATTATATTTAATTATGTCGACAAACAAAACAACAAAAAATTGTGAGCTGGATTTTGGGGTCATGCGATCGCATGAGAAATAGGCATAAATCCCATGCGATCGCATGGGCATCAGATTCCAAAAAGTTGCCTATAAAATGCCAGTTTCTGCTCGAGTTTTTCTTATACATATTAATCCCTCTGTAATTATTATTATTATTTATATTATTATTTATATTATTATTATTATTATTATTATTATTATTATTATTATTATTATTATTATTATTATTATTATTATTATTATTATTATTATTATTATTATGATTAATATTATTATTAATCTTATTATTATTAGTAGTATTAATATTATACATAAAATACTACGACGAGGTCTTGAGCGTGTCACTTTCAAAATGGGTTTTCAAGCGGGATAGAGCTAAGGAAATTATGGGTAATGTTCGGGGGTATATTTATGAATCAAACCTAGTGTTTATCATCTGCGTTACGTCTATGTACTTTCCTACAATATTGAATCTCAATATTGATACGTAAGCACTCATATTTTATCATTTATATATTAATTGTGTATCCATGTCTAGTGCTCGAGTATATATATTTATACATACGTGTATGCTAAATTTCGTCGTTAAACAGTTTATAATAGATCACAAATTAAATACATATATTACTGGTAAAAGGTATATATTATATACATGTTTTTGGAAAGCTGGCGAAAAATCAATAACTTTTCATTTAGATATCGAATAGTTTCGATGAACGGATTAAAAGATATGATCAACTGAATTATAATTGACGTTAATTGGAATTGCTTTTGAATCTGCAATTAATATTTAAACAACTTTTTTGTAAGATTGAGAAATTGGATTTTTGAATATTACCAACCGAGTAAATGAATCCTTATATAAGGTACGTCTCGTTTTGTTGAACTATTGTCAAAATTGACTTTTTGAAACGATTTTGGATAACTTTTGTATGTCGAACTCGAGCATTAGGATTGTGATACACTATGATCTGACCTAGCTTGATAGACAATTATTGACCAACATATGTTCTCTAGGTTGAGATCTACGGTTATTTGGTATTCCGAGTTTCGGTCATATTTCGGTGAATGACCTTATGTGCCGCTAAGGTGAGTTTCATTTGCTCCCTTTTTAATTGCTTTTGCAATATATATTTTTGGGCTGAGAATACATGCACTTTATTTTAAATAATGGACACAAATACATACTAAATTCTATACTGAGTTTGAACCGAAAATCCCTTAGCTTTGGTAACTAGTAACTGCCGGTTATAAGAACTGGTGGGCGCGAGTAGTAGTATATGGATCCATAGGGCTTGATATCCCCGTCCGAGCTAGAGCACTAGCCTTTTAACGGACGTATGCTATTTGAGAAGCGTACACGTTGGTTTGCGTGTATTATTAAGATGATTATACAAAGGGTATAGATTATATATACGTTAAGTTTAGTTACCAGGGTGCTCAATTTCGTAGAATATTTTGATAAACGTTTCTGGATGAAACAACTGAAATCTTGTGATCCACCTTTATGTACAGATTATGCAAAACATTAAAACTATGAACTCACCAACCTTTGTGTTGACACTTGTTAGCATGTTTATTCTCAGGTTCCCTAGAAGTCTTCCGCTGTTTGCTTATATGTTAGACAAGCTATGTGCATGGAGTCTTACATGGCATATTTATCACGGAAACGTTGCATTCACCAAATCATCACCATGTATCTTATTTTGACTGCATTGTCAACGGAATTACTATTGTAAACTATTATTTACGGTGATTTTCTATATGTAGAAATTAGCAGATGTCGAAAACTTTTGATTTAAATATTCATTTATGGTGTGCCTTTTCAAAAGAATGCAATGTTTACAAAACGTATCATATAGAGGTCAAATACCTCGCAATGAAATCGATGAATGACGTGTTCGTCCATATGGATTTGGAGCGATCGTCACACGAAGGGTGTCTCGGAATGATGGGGATATTCTTATATATGCATCTTGTTAATGTCGGTTACCAGGTATTCACCATATGAATGATTTTTATCTCTATGTATGGGATGTGTATTGAAATATGAAATCTTGTGGTCTATTGTTACGATTTGATATATATAGGTTAAACCTATAACTCACCAACATTTTTGTTGACGTTTAAAGCATGTTTATTCTCAGGTGAATACTAAGAGGTTCCGTTGTTGCATACTAAAATAAGGACAAGATTTGGAGTCCATGTTTGTATGATATTGTGTAAAAACTGCATTCAAGAAACATATGTCGATGTAATATATTTCTATTGTAAACCATTATGTAATGGTCGTGTGTAAACAGTATATTTTAGATTATCATTATTTGATAATCTACGTAATGTTTTTTTTAAACCTTTATTGATAAAATAAAGGTTATGGTTGTTTTAAAAATGAATGCAGTCTTTGAAAAACGTCTCATATAGAGGTCAAAACCTCGCAACGAAATCAATTAGTATGGAACGTTTATAATCAATATGAACGGGACATTTCAGTTGGTATCCGAGCGTTGGTCTTAGAGAACCAAAAAATTTGCATTAGTGTGTCTTATCGAGTTTGTTAGAATGCATTAGTAAGTCTAGACTTCGACCGTGTTTTCTTTAAAAATGATTGCTTAACATTTTTGTTGGAAACTATATATTATTAACATGTAAATATTATGTGATATATTAATCTCTTAACATGTTTGATATTGTGTGATAGATGTCTACCTCTAGCACAAATCCCATTGACTCACCTAATAATAACGAAGAGTCGAATATATATTGGCAAGATTCACAAGTTCCCGAAGAACCGGAAGAAGAGGAAACGGAACCGGAAGAAGAGGAACCGGAAGAAGAGGAACCAGAAGAAGAGGAACCGGAAGAAGAAGAGGTTTCGGAGGGGGGAATAGTAAGAACCTCAGAAAACCGGTCAAATAAAAGAAAATCCTCAACCAATGGACCAAAGTTAATAATGGTCAATGGTGTTTCCGCTAAGGAAGCAAAATATTGGGAAAATTACCAATTTTCCGATGTATCGGATCCTGATGAAGATTCCGATGATGTTATAGAAATTACCCCGACCGAATTTAATGAGGCAAAAGAAAATAATAAGGGAAAAGGCATCAAAATAGAGAAATCTGATTCCGACCCCGATGAACTTTATATGTACCGTCAACACCCGTATTTTTAATATCGTGACAATCACCCGGGAACCTCTAAACCACCAGGTTTTTCTAAACCAATATGGAAAACGACGACTCGTATTAGAGGAACATCATATATCCCTAGAAGATTAGGAAAAAGAACCAAGTCCGAAGAAGAAGAAACCAGTGATTCAGATTAGAGGGGTGTGAGCATGTTGTGTAATAAATGTATTGTAGTGTGCTTGTACTTTTATGTTCTATGTAAAAATTGCTTGTATTGTTTGTTATTACGAATCTAATCCTTGTCTATTTTACAGTATAAAAACAAAATGGACGTTAAGGGTAGACAACCGAATATTTTAGAAGACCTACCAGAGGATATGATTGAGGAAATCTTGTCTAGAGTCGGTTAGAATTCATCAGCACATTTAGTTATGGCGAAATTAACTTGTCAAACATTTGAAAGACTTTCCAGAAATGCCTTAGTTTATAAAAGGCTTTCCTTTGATAGGTGGGGTATATCACATTGGGGAGACTTTAAGTTACGCCGTGTTTTCTTTAAAGCGTTAAATGCGAGGAATCCAAATGCAATTTTACGCTACGGGTTAAGAACCTATTTTGACTCAACATATCCTAATATAGAATTTCGTGAATTAGAAAGAGCTTCTAACATGCAACATAAAGAAGCATGTTGTGCTTACGGGTTAGTGATGTTCGCTTCTTACCAAAGTGAGAAAAAGAACATCGGATTGCAGCTTTTAAATAAAACTTTCCCACAAGTGACGGATTCAGTAGTTGGGGTGAGAAACAAGGTTTTTAGATTATTACGGGGCTGTTGGACATTACGAAACCCTCGTCCTTTTGACGACATTACAACATGCTGCCTAGCCAATGGTCATAACGGTTATTTTCCAAAAGACCAAGGATGGAAAGTCGTCTTAGTAAAACCAAAATGCATGACTTGTTTCTGGACTTATGAATTATGTGTCTTTATTTCCTTTGCTGAACAACTTGCGTATTAACTAGATTTATCTTCAAAACTGTCCTGTATCATAGTGTACTATATTTCATGTTATATGTAATATAGCGAAGTTGTAAGTTTGAAGAATATTTGTATGTGATATATTATTATAATCAGTTTTTCATATGGAATTATAGTAGTTGAATTGTATATTAGCTACTAAGTATGAACTTAACGGGTAGGTAGTACCCGAATTTAAACTTATAAAACGCTAATATGAAGAAAAAGCTTTTATAAATGAGTTCATATTATGCTACGAGATACTATTGACTACTCTCAATATTCGGTATGATTAACTTGTTACATTTGACTATTTTGAAAGAAATGGCACCGACTACTCGACACACCTTGAATATGAGCGAAGAGGAATTTCATGCCTTTCTTACTTCAAACATAGCCGCAGTACAGGTCGCGCTACATGCCAACAATAACTCTGAATCTGGCAATACAGCTAACAGCACAAGAAATCGTGTAGGATGCTCCTACAAGGAATTCACTGCCTGTAAACCTTCAGAATTTGATGGGACCGAAGGACCAATCGGATTGAAACGGTGGACCGAGAAAGTTGAATCGGTGTTTACCATAAGTAAGTGTGCTGAAGGAGACAAAGTGAAGTACGCTACGCATACCTTCACAGGTATTGCATTAACATGGTGGAATACCTATCTAGAGCAAGTGGGACAAGATGCTGCTTACGCGCTACCGTGGTTAGCATTCAAGCACTTGATGAATGAGAAGTAGCGTCCCAGAACCGAGGTCAATAAGCTCAAGTCAGAACTTAGAGGGTTATGAACACAGGGATTCGATATTACTTCGTACGAAAGACGATTCACAGAATTGTGCCTATTGTGTCCGAGAGCGTTCGAAGATGAGGAAGAGAAGATCGATGCGTTTGTGAAAGGGTTACCGGAGAGAATCCAAGAAGATATAAGTTCACACGAGCCTGCCTCCATACAAAAGGCATGTAGAATGGCTCACAAACTAGTGAACCAGATTGAGGGAAGAATTAAAGAACAGACGGCCGAAGAGGCCAACTTGAAGCTAGTCAAAAGAAAGTGGGAGGAAAACGGTGATAAGAGTCACCAAAACAACAACAACTATCCCAACAATCGTAACATCAATCGCAACTACAACAAACGGCACAACAACAACAACAACAACTACAACAATCATCCCAACAACAATAACAACCACAACAACAACAACAATCAGAAGCAGCTATGCCAAAGGTGTGAAAAGTATCACTCGGGGTTCTGTACCAAATTTTACAACAAGTGTAAAAGAAATGGTCATAGCGCGGCGAAGTGTGAGGTCTACGGACCAGGGGTTAACAGAACGAAAGGAACAAATGGTGTCAGAACGAGTAATGGCGGAGCAAGTAGTTTCAGAGCAAGTTATGCCAATGTAGTTTGTTATAAATGTGGAAAACTGGGCCACATTATTAGAAATTTCCCGAACCAGGAGAACACGAATGGACAAGGCCGCGGAAGAGTTTTCAATATTAATGCGGCAGAGGCACAGGAAGACTCGGAGCTTGTTACGGGTACGTTTCTTATTGACAATAAATCTACTTACGTTTTATTTGATTCGGGTGCGTATAGAAGCTATATGAGTAGAGATTTTTGTGCTAAATTAAGTTGTCCATTGACGCCGTTGGATAGTAAATTTTTACTCGAATTAGCAAACGGTAAATTAATTTCAGCAGATTATATATGCCGGAATCGAGAAATTAAACTGGGTAGCGAAATATTTAAGATTGATTTGATACCAGTAGAGTTAGGGAGTTTTGATGTAATAGTTGGCATGGACTGGCTGAAGGAGATGAAAGCAGAGATCGTATGTTACAAAAATGCAATTCGCATTGTACGAGAAGAAGGAGAACCCTTAATGATGTACGGAGAAAAGGGCAACACCAAGCTACATCTTATTAGTAATTTGAAGGCACAAAAACTAATAATAAAAGGTTGCTATGCTGTTCTAGCACACGTCGAGAAAGTACAAACTGAAGAAAAGAGCATCAATGATGTTCCTGTTGCAAAAGAATTTCCCGATGTATTTTCGAAAGAATTACCGGGACTACCTCCACATCGATCTGTTGAATTTCAAATAGATCTTATACCAGGATCTGCACCAATAGCTCGTGCTCCTTACAGACTCGCACCCAGTGAGATGAAAGAACTGCAAAACCAACTGCAAGAACTATTAAAACGTGGTTTCATTCGACCAAGCACATCACCATGGGGAGCTCCTGTTTTGTTTGTCAAGAAGAAGGATGGTACATTTAGGTTGTGTATTGACTACAGAGAGTTGAATAAACTTACCATCAAAAACCGTTATCCACTGCCGAAAATTGATGACTTATTTGATCAACTACAAGGCTCGTCGGTTTATTCGAAAATTGATTTACGTTCTGGATATCATCAAATGCGAGTAAAGGAGGATGATATTCCAAAAACTACTTTTAGGACGCGTTATAGTCATTACGAGTTTATGGTTATGCCGTTTGGGTTGACTAACGCACCAGCTTTGTTCATAGACCTCATGAACCAGGTGTGTGGACCATACCTTGACAAGTTTGTCATTATTTTCATCGATGACATACTTATTTACTCAAAGAATGATCAAGAGCACGAAGAACATTTGAGAAAAGTGCTAGAAGTATTGAGGAAAGAAAAACTCTACGCTAAGTTTTCAAAGTGTGCATTTTGGTTTGAAGAAGTTCAATTCCTAAGTCACATAGTTAACAAAGAAGGTATCCAGGTGGACCCGGCAAAGATCGAAATCGTTGAAAAGTGGGAAACCCCAAAAACTCTGAAGCATATACGTCAATTTTTAGGATTGGCTGGTTACTACAGAAGTTTCATCCAAGATTTCTCCAAAATAGCAAAACCCTTGACTGCATTAACGCATAAAGGGAAGAAATTTGAATGGAAGGATGAACAAGAGAAGGTGTTTCAGTTATTGAAGAAAAAGCTAACTACGGCACCTATATTGTCATTGCCTGAAGAGAATGATAATTTTGTGATTTATTGTGACGCATCAAAGCAAGGTCTCGGTTGTGTATTAATGCAACGAACGAAAGTGATTGCTTATGCGTCTAGACAATTGAAGATTCACGAGCAAAATTATACAACTCACGATTTGGAATTGGGTGATGTTGTTTTTGCATTAAAGACTTGGAGGCATTATTTATATGGATTCAAAAGTATTATATATACCGACCACAAAAGTCTCCAACATATATTTAATCAGAAGCAACTGAATATGAGACAACACAGGTGGATTGAACTGTTGAATGATTATGATTTTGAGATTCGATACCACCCGGGGAAGGTGAATGTGGTAGCCGACACTTTGAGTAGAAAGGACAGAGAACCTATACGGGTAAAAGCTATGAATATAATTATTCGTACTAACCTTACTACTCAAATAAAGGAGGCGCAACAGGGGGTTGTAAAAGAAGGAAAGTTGAAGAATGAGATACCCAAAGGATCAGAGAAACATCTTAATATTCGGGAAGACGGAACTTTATATAGGGTTGATAGAATTTGGGTACCAAGGTTTGGAGATGTGAGAGAAATGGTACTTAAAGAAGCACATAAAACCAGATATTCAATACATCCCGAAGCGGGGAAGATGTATAAAGATCTCAAGAAACACTTTTTGTGGCTGGGTATGAAAGCCGATATTGCTAAATATGTAGGAGAATGTTTGACGTGTTCTAAGGTCAAAGCTGAACATCAGAAACCATCAGGTCTACTACAACAACCTGAAATCCCGGAATGGAAATGGTAAAACATTACCATGGATTTCATTACTAAATTGCCAAGGACTGCAAGTGGTTATGATACTATTTGGGTAATAGTTGATCGTCTCACCAAGTCAGCACACTTCCTGCCAATGAGAGAAGATGACAAAATGGAGAAGTTGGCGGGATTGTATTTGAAGGAGGTTGTCTCCAGACATGGAATACCCATCTCTATTATCTCTGATGTAGCAACCCGACAAAATCGTCATTGACGGCGCCGGCTACTTAGGTCCCATTACGTGGTCATAAGTCTTTAAAATGACGTTTGACCGAAAATATGTCGCATTCATTTCAAAAGTTAAGATTTGTTCCCAAGTTTACAAGAATCGTTCATCCAAAAGTTACGTTACAAAGTTATAAGTACAATTAAAATCTATGCGACACGATTTAAAAGTAGCCAAAAGATGCTCCATGTATGCATGTATATACTCGACATCCAAGCAAGTATAAAAAGTAATGAGCGGAAGCATGTATCATAAAACGTTCAAGGGCCTGAGAAAAACATAGAAATCTGTCAACGAAAACGTTGGTGAAATCATAGGTTTAAGTAAGTAAGTACAAGTGAACCACAAGATTTGTAACATTGATATAATAGTAATACATTCCAAAAGTTTGTTTCACAAGCACCCAATTATCAATGCTTAACATTCCTTCCATAGAACCCCATCACAATAGTGTTAGAACATACACTGTTTCTCGAAAATATATTTCATTCGTAAACGGTAGCGAACCGTTTGAATGAGGGTTTGTCAAACCCATATGGCCATATAACATAAGTTCTCGCTTACACCCAGCAAGTGTAACTAAAGATAATCGAATTGAGGATTTTTGTTCAAACTCGTATGTAGAATGTCTGTTTTCCTGTACTTGTGTTCACTTAGTAAAAAGAAACGTTTATGTTTTCTCATCCCAAATGTAAGTTCAAAAGAGTAAAAGTAGGACTATGATCTCACCTTGAGTGCACGTATGAAAAGTACTTCACAAAGTAACGTATGCAAAGGACAATGCTAGTCTTGACCTAAACAAATAGTTCGTATCAATAACGGTAAACACGATAGGTCAAAGATGTTCAATTAGTCCTATGGCTCGTTAAGACTCGATCATAATAGCATGTGAATCAAATTGTCATGTTTCATGTAAGGTATAAGTATAAAAGCATGTTAGAATTATTTCACAAACATTTGGTTAAGTTTGACAAAAAGTCAAACTTTGGTCGAGTCAAAGTCAATGAAAAAGTCAACTCGTTCGGGTCGGGTCCCGAACTATTTTTCTGAGGTTTTTATTCATATATAAGCATGTTAGAACAAGTTACATGTGAATCGGAGGTCCATAGCGTGCCAAACATTTTTCATATTTTGACCATGTAGGTCAGAATCAAACTACGCTTATTGTCGCGCCGCGGCGAATAACGGGAGCTGGTACCTGGTCAGTCTCAATTGTCTAAGTCCCAAACCAAAATTCAAACAACCATAAAACACAAACCGTAAACACTTAGAACTCGTATCTTATATCGTTAGAAAGGTAATTTGACAAAGAACACAACTACATACATTTCACCAACCAAAAACATCATTTGCAATAACCGACTTTCCAACATTTAATGCTCAATTAATGCTCAAGTTCATCAATGCACGTTTTTGATTCGGGAATTAAATGCATACATATGACACACCGTTTCGTAGGTAATCAAGCATACAATATAACTAACTACTTACTAACAATAATTCATGGCATTCAATGCATCAAATATTCATTTCAAGCTTATCAAACCATAACCCAAATTCACCAAAATCACTAATCAAGTTCATGAACTTTTCTAAAGCAACCTACACATCAAATTGAAGCTAGTGATATTAGGAACACATTTAATACATGCATTTATAACATTTAACATCATTCAAACAACCAAATCAACAAATCAAACACACCAAAGTTTCAAGTTCATGCTAGTTACCAAAATAACAAGATCGAACATATAAATCATATATTCATGTTAGACTTGAGCCATAGACACTAATTAACAACTTTATAAGTTAAAAACATCAAGAACACAAAATCTAGTGATTTTAGAAAGTTACCCAAACGAGATGTAATCGGTATGGAATCGAAGAGGAAGTTGCAAGGATTCCAAAAATGCAATTTGTTTGGATTGAAGCTTGCTAGATTTGAAATGGATGATGATTCTTTGAGATGAAGATTGAGAGAAATTGTGAAAGTAGTAAAAGAAAAGAGAAAAGAAAATGGAATAATGAATGGATGAGGTTGAAGGTTTGACTAGTTGACCTAGTCAAATCTTTGGCCTCTTGGCAAGTTTAGTCCCTCCACTTTGAATCGGGTGCGTGAATTACCTAAACGATATAATTTAAAACGCGTATTAACGAAGGATGTTATAAACATATAACGGACTTTAAAATAGTTAAACGGAAAAGTAAACGGAAAAAGGCGGGATGTTACATCTGATAGGGATGGTAGATTTGTTTCAAGGTTCTGGCAGACGTTGCAACAAGCATTGGGGACTCGTCTAGACATGAGTACTGCCTATCATCCACAAACTGATGGGCAGAGCGAAAGGACGATACAAATGCTTGAAGACATGCTACGAGCATGTGTTATTGATTTCGGAAACAGTTGGGATCGACACCTACCGTTAGCAGAATTTTCCTACAACAACAGTTATCATTCTAGTATTGAGATGACGCCGTTTGAGGCACTTTATGGTAGAAAGTGCAGGTCTCCGATTTGTTGGAATGAAGTGGGGGATAGACAGATTACGGGTCCGGAGATAATACAAGAAACTACCGAGAAAATCATCCAAATTCAACAACGATTGAAAACCGCCCAGAGTCGACAAAAGAGCTACGCGGACAGTAAAAGAAAAGATATAGAGTTTGAAATTGGAGAAATGGTCATGCTTAAGGTTTCACCTTAGAAAGGCGTTGTTCAATTTGGTAAACGGGGGAAACTAAATCCAAGGTACATTGGACCATTCAAGATTATAGATCGTGTCGGACCAGTAGCTTACCAACTGGAGTTACCTTTGTAGTGACCCGAACTTTTCCATATTTATATATATTAATTGAGATTGATATTTACATGATTAAATGTTTCCAACATGTTAAGCAATCAAACTTGTTAAGACTTGATTAATTGAAATATGTTTCATATAGACAATTGACCACCCAAGTTGACCGGTGATTCACGAACGTTAAAACTTGTAAACACTATATGATGACATATATATGGATATATATATAGTTAACATGATACTATGATAAGTAAACATATCATTAAGTATATTAACAATGAACTACATATGTAAAAACAAGACTACTAACTTAATGATTTTTAAACGAGACATATATGTAACGATTATCGTTGTAAAGACATTTAATGTATATATATATCATATTAAGAGATATTCATACATGATAATATCATGATAATATAATAATTTAAAATCTCATTTGATATTATAAACATTGGGTTAACAACATTTAACAAGATCGTTAACCTAAAGGTTTCAAAACAACACTTACATGTAACGACTAACGATGACTTAACGACTCAGTTAAAATGTATATACATGTAGTGTTTTAATATGTATTTATACACTTTTGAAAGACTTCAATACACTTATCAAAATACTTCTACTTAACAAAAATGCTTACAATTACATCCTCGTTCAGTTTCATCAACAATTCTACTCGTATGCACCCGTATTCGTACTCGTACAATACACAGCTTTTAGATGTATGTACTATTGGTATATACACTCCAATGATCAGCTCTTAGCAGCCCATGTGAGTCACCTAACACATGTGGGAACCATCATTTGGCAACTAGCATGAAATATCTCATAAAATTACAAAAATATGAGTAATCATTCATGACTTATTTATATGAAAACAAAATTACATATCCTTTATATCTAATCCATACACCAACGACCAAAAACACCTACAAACACTTTCATTCTTCAATTTTCTTCATCTAATTGATCTCTCTCAAGTTCTATCTTCAAGTTCTAAGTGTTCTTCATAAATTCCAAAAGTTCTAGTTTCATAAAATCAAGAATACTTTCAAGTTTGCTAGCTCACTTCCAATCTTGTAAGGTGATCATCCAACCTCAAGAAATCTTTGTTTCTTACAGTAGGTTATCATTCTAATACAAGGTAATAATCATATTCAAACTTTGGTTCAATTTCTATAACTATAACAATCTTATTTCAAGTGATGATCTTACTTGAACTTGTTTTCGTGTCATGATTCTGCTTCAAGAACTTCGAGCCATCCAAGGATCCATTGAAGCTAGATCCATTTTTCTCTTTTCCAGTAGGTTTATCCAAGGAACTTAAGGTAGTAATGATGTTCATAACATCATTCGATTCATACATATAAAGCTATCTTATTCGAAGGTTTAAACTTGTAATCACTAGAACATAGTTTAGTTAATTCTAAACTTGTTCGCAAACAAAAGTTAATCCTTCTAACTTGACTTTTAAAATCAACTAAACACATGTTCTATATCTATATGATATGCTAACTTAATGATTTAAAACCTGGAAACACGAAAAACACCGTAAAACCGGATTTACGCCGTCGTAGTAACACCGCGGGCTGTTTTGGGTTAGTTAATTAAAAACTATGATAAACTTTGATTTTAAAGTTGTTATTATGAGAAAATGATTTTTATTATGAACATGAAACTATATCCAAAAATTATGATTAAACTCAAAGTGGAAGTATGTTTTCTAAAATGGTCATCTAGACGTCGTTCTTTCGACTGAAATGACTACCTTTACAAAAACGACTTGTAACTTATTTTTCCGACTATAAACCTATACTTTTCTGTTTAGATTCATAAAATAGAGTTCAATATGAAACCATAGCAATTTGATTCACTCAAAACGGATTTAAAATGAAGAAGTTATGGGTAAAACAAGATTGGATAATTTTTCTCATTTTAGCTACGTGAAAATTGGTAACAAATCTATTCCAACCATAACTTAATCAACTTTTATTGTATATTATGTAATCTTGAGATACCATAGACACGTATACAATGTTTCGACCTATCATGTCGACACATCTATATATATTTCGGAACAACCATAGACACTCTATATGTGAATGTTGGAGTTAGCTATACAGGGTTGAGGTTGATTCCAAAATATATATAGTTTGAGTTGTGATCAATACTGAGATACGTATACACTGGGTCGTGGATTGATTCAAGATAATATTTATCGATTTATTTCTGTACATCTAACTGTGGACAACTAGTTGTAGGTTACTAACGAGGACAGCTGACTTAATAAACTTAAAACATCAAAATATATTAAAAGTATTGTAAATATATTTTGAACATACTTTGATATATATATGTATATATTGTTATAGGTTCGTGAATCAACCAGTGGCCAAGTCTTACTTCCCGACGAAGTAAAAATCTGTGAAAGTGAGTTATAGTCCCACTTTTAAAATCTAATATTTTTGGGATGAGAATACATGCAGGTTTTATAAATGATTTACAAAATAGACACAAGTACGTGAAACTACATTCTATGGTTGAATTATCGAAATCGAATATGCCCCTTTTTATTAAGTCTGGTAATCTAAGAATTTGGGAACAGACACCCTAATTGACGCGAATCCTAAAGATAGATCTATTGGGCTTAACAAACCCCATCCAAAGTACCGGATGCTTTAGTACTTCGAAATTTATATCATATCCGAAGGGTGTCCCGGAATGATGGGGATATTCTTATATATGCATCTTGTTAATGTCGGTTACCAGGTGTTCACCATATGAATGATTTTTATCTCTATGTATGGGATGTGTATTGAAATATGAAATCTTGTGGTCTATTGTTACGATTTGATATATATAGGTTAAACCTATAACTCACCAACATTTTTGTTGACGTTTAAAGCATGTTTATTCTCAGGTGAATATTAAGAGCTTCCGCTGTTGCATACTAAAATAAGGACAAGATTTGGAGTCCATGTTTGTATGATATTGTGTAAAAACTGCATTCAAGAAACTGATTTCGATGTAACATATTTGTATTGTAAACCATTATGTAATGGTCGTGTGTAAACAGGATATTTTAGATTATCATTATTTGATAATCTACGTAAAGCTTTTTAAACCTTTATTTATGAAATAAAGGTTATGGTTTGTTTTAAAAATGAATGCAGTCTTTGAAAAACGTCTCATATAGAGGTCAAAACCTCGCAACGAAATCAATTAATATGGAACGTTTTTAATCAATAAGAACGGGACATTTCAGTTGGTATCCGAGCGTTGGTCTTAGAGAACCAGAATTTTGCATTAGTGTGTCTTATCGAGTTTGTTAGGATGCATTAGTGAGTCTGGACTTCGACCGTGTTTTCTTGAAAAATGATTGCTTAACAAATTTTGTTGGAAACTATATATTTTTAACATGTGAATATTATGTGATATATTAATCTCTTAACGCTTTTGATATTATGTGATAGATGTCTACCTCTAGAACAAGTCCCATTGACTCACCTAATAATAATGAAGAGTCAAATGTAAATTGGAATGATTCGTGGACTGATTCACAAGTTCCCGAAGAGGAACCGGAAGAAGAGTCGGAACCGGAAGAAGAATCGGAACCGGAAGAAGAATCGGAACCGGATGAAGAAATAAAACCGGTGGGGGAAATAATAAAACGGTTAAGTAAAAGAAAATCCTCAACCAACCGACCAAGGTTAATTATGGTCAATGGTGTTTCCGCCAAGGAAGCAAAATATTGGGAGGATTACCAATTCTCCGATGAATCGGATTCCGACGAGAATTCCGATGATATTATAGAAATTACCCCAACTGAATTTAAAAAGGCAAAAGAAAATAATAAGGGAAAGGGCATAAAAATAGAGAAATCTAATTCCAACCCCGATGAACTTTATATGTATCGTCAACGCCCGAAGTCCTTAAGTTGTAACAATGACCCGGGAACCTCTAAACCACCAGGTTTTTCTAAACCAATGTGGACAACGACGGCTCGTATTAGGGGAACATCATATATCCCTAGAAACTTGGCAAAACGAACCAAAACCGAAGAAGAAGAAACGAGCGAGTCGGAATAAGATAGTTGTATTCGTGTGGTGTAATATATGTAATATAGTGTTCTTATGCTTTATGATATATGTAAAAATTGCTTGTATTAATAATTATTTTTTTATGAATCTAACTCTTGTCTATTTTACAGTTTAAAAACACAAAATGGATAGACAACCCAATATTTTAAGAGACCTACCCGGAGACATGATTGATGAAATCTTGTCTAGAGTCGGCCAGAATTCCTCGGCACAACTATTTAAGGCGAGATCAGTTTGTAAGACATTCGAAGAACGTTCCAAGAATGTCTTGGTTTATAAGAGACTTTCGTTTGAAAGATGGGGGATATCACATTGGGAAACCCATAAGTTACGATGTGTTTACTTTGACGCATATATTGCGGGGAACCCAAATGCTATTTTACGCAACGGGTTAAGAAATTATTTTGACTCAATATATCCGAATATTGGACTTCGTGATTTAGAAAAAGCGGCTAACATGCAACATAAAGAAGCATGTTATGCATACGGATTAGTAATGTTCGCTTCTCACCAAAGTGAGAACAAGAACATCGGGCTACAACTATTAAACAAAACGTTTCCACAAGTGACGGAGTCGGTAATTGGGGTAAGAAATGAGGTTTTTAGATTATTACGGGACTGTTGGACATTACGTAACCCTCGTCCCTTTGATGACGTTACAACACGCTGTCTTATCAACGGCCATAACGGTTATGTTGCACAAGACCAAGGATGGGAAGTAGTCCTAGTAAAACCAGAATGCATGACTTGTTTCTGGACGTATGAATTACGTGTCTTTATTGCCTTTGCTGAACGACTTGTGTACTAGCTAGAATTATCTTCACAACTATCTTGTATCAAAGTTATTGTGTGCTATATTTCATGCTTTATGTAAAATAAGCGGTATTGTAAGTTTGTAAAATATTGTATAAAAGTTTGAACGCGAAATATTATTATAATCAGTTTTTCATATAGAATTGTAGTAGTTGAATTGTATATTAGCTAATAAGTATGAACTTAACGGGTAGGTACTACCCGAATTTAAACTTATAAAACGCTAATATGAAGAAAAAGCTTTTATAAATGAGTTCATATTATGCTACGAAATACTATTAACTACTCTTAATATTCTGTATGATTAACTTGTTCCATTTAACTATTTTGAAGGAAATGGCACCGACTACTCGACACACCGTGAATATGAATGAAGAGGAATTCCGTACTTTTCTAGCTTCAAACATAGCCGCAGTACAGGCTGCGCTACATACCAACAATAACCTTGGATCTAGCAGTACAGGAAATCGTGTAGGATGCACCTACAAAGAATTCACTGCCTGTAAACCTTTGGAATTTGATGGAACTGAAGGACCGATCGGATTGAAACGGTGGACCGAGAAGGTCGAATCGGTGTTTGCCATAAGTAAGTGTACTGAAGAGGACAAAGTGAAGTACGCTACGCATACCTTCACAGGTTCTGCGTTAACATGGTGGAATACCTATCTAGAGCAAGTGGGACAAGACGATGCGTACGCACTACCGTGGTCAGCATTCAAGCACTTGATGAACGAGAAGTACCGTCCCAGAACCGAGGTCAATAAGCTCAAGACAGAACTTAGAGGGTTACGAACCCAAGGATTTGATATTACCACGTACGAAAGACGATTCACAGAATTGTGCCTATTGTGTCCGGGAGCATTCGAAGATGAGGAAGAGAAGATCGACGCGTTTGTGAAAGGATTACCGGAAAGAATCCAAGAAGATATAAGTTCACACGAGCCCGCCTCCATACAACAGGCATGTAGAATGGCTCACAAACTCGTGAACCAAATTGAAGAAAGAATTAAAGAACAGACTGCTGAAGAGGCCAATGTGAAGCAAGTCAAAAGAAAGTGGGAGGAAAACGGTGATAAGAATCACCAATACAACAACAACAGCAATTACAACAATAATCGCAACAATTATCCCAACAATCGCAACATCAATCGCAACTACAACAAACGGCCCAACAACAACAACAACAACAACAACAACAACAGCAACTACAACAATCATCCCAACAACAATAATAACCGCAACAACAACAACAATCAGAAGCAGCTATGCCAAAGGTGTGAAAAGAATCACTCGGGGTTCTGCACCAAATTTTGCAACAAGTGTAAAAGAAATGGTCATAGCGCGGCAAAGTGTGAGGTCTACGGACCAGGGGTTAATAGAACGAAAGGAACAAATGGTGTCGGAACGAGTAATGGCGGAGCAAGTAATGTCGGAGCAAGTTATGCCAATGTAGTTTGTTATAAATGTGGAAAACCGGGCCACATTATTAGAAATTGCCCGAACCAGGAGAACACGAATGGACAAGGCCGTGGAAGAGTTTTCAATATTAATGCGGCAGAGGCACAGGAAGACCCGGAGCTTGTTATGGGTACGTTTCTTATTGACAATAAATCTGCTTACGTTTTATTTGATTCGGGTGCGGATAGAAGCTATATGAGTAGAGATTTTTGTGCTAAATTAAGTTGTCCATTGACGCCTTTGGATAGTAAATTTTTACTCGAATTAGCAAATGGTAAATTAATTTCAGCAGATAATATATGTCGGAATCGAGAAATTAAACTGGTTAGCGAAACATTTAAGATTGACTTGATACCAGTAGAGTTAGGGAGTTTTGATGTGATAATCGGTATGGACTGGTTGAAAGAAGTGAAAGCAGAGATCGTTTGTTACAAAAATGCAATTCGCATTATACGAGAAAAAGGAAAACCCTTAATGGTGTACGGAGAAAAGGGCAACATGAAGCTACATCTTATTAGTAATTTGAAGGCACAAAAACTAATAAGAAAAGGTTGCTATGCTGTTCTAGCACACGTCGAGAAAGTACAAACTGAAGAAAAGAGCATCAATGATGTTCCCGTCGCAAAAGAATTTCCTGATGTATTTCCGAAAGAATTACCGGGATTACCCCCACATCGATCCGTTGAATTTCAAATAGATCTTGTACCAGGAGCTGCACCAATAGCTCGTGCTCCTTACAGACTCGCACCCAGCGAGATGAAAGAACTACAAAGCCAATTACAAGAACTTTTAGAGCGTGGTTTCATTCGACCAAGCACATCACCGTGGGGAGCTCCTGTTTTGTTTGTCAAGAAGAAAGATGGTACATTCAGGTTGTGTATCGACTACCGAGAGTTGAACAAACTTACCATCAAGAACCGCTACCCACTACCGAGAATCGATGACTTATTTGATCAACTACAAGGCTCGTCTGTTTATTCAAAGATTGACTTACGTTCCGGGTATCATCAAATGCGGGTGAAAGAAGATGATATTCCAAAGACTGCTTTCAGAACACGTTACGGTCATTACGAGTTTATGGTCATGCCGTTTGGTTTAACTAATGCACCAGCTGTGTTCATGGACCTTATGAACCGAGTGTATGGACCATACCTTGACAAGTTTGTCATTGTTTTCATTGATGACATACTTATTTACTCAAAGAATGACCAAGAACACGGTGAACATTTGAGAAAGGTGTTAGAAGTATTGAGGAAGGAAGAATTGTACGCTAAGTTTTCAAAGTGTGCATTTTGGTTGGAAGAAGTTCAATTCCTCGGTCACATAGTGAACAAAGAAGGTATTAAGGTGGATCCGGCAAAGATAGAAACTGTTGAAAAGTGGGAAACCCCGAAAACTCCGAAACACATACGCCAGTTTTTAGGACTAGCTGGTTACTACAGAAGGTTCATCCAAGACTTTTCTAGAATAGCAAAACCCTTGACTGCATTAACGCATAAAGGGAAGAAATTTGAATGGAATGATGAACAAGAGAAAGCGTTTCAGTTATTGAAGAAAAAGCTAACTACGGCACCTATATTGTCATTGCCTGAAGGGAATGATGATTTTGTGATTTATTGTGATGCATCAAAGCAAGGTCTCGGTTGTGTATTAATGCAACGAACGAAGGTGATTGCTTATGCGTCTAGACAATTGAAGATTCACGAACAAAATTATACGACGCATGATTTGGAATTAGGCGCGGTTGTTTTTGCATTAAAGACTTGGAGGCACTACTTATATGGGGTCAAAAGTATTATATATACCGACCACAAAAGTCTTCAACACATATTTAATCAGAAACAACTGAATATGAGGCAGCGTAGGTGGATTGAATTATTGAATGATTACGACTTTGAGATTCGTTACCACCCGGGGAAGGCAAATGTGGTAGCCGATGCCTTGAGCAGGAAGGACAGAGAACCCATTCGAGTAAAATCTATGAATATAATGATTCATAATAACATTACTACTCAAATAAAGGAGGCGCAACAAGGAGTTTTAAAAGAGGGAAATTTAAAGGATGAAATACCCAAAGGATCGGAGAAGCATCTTAATATTCGGGAAGACGGAACCCGGTATAGGGCTGAAAGGATTTGGGTACCAAAATTTGGAGATATGAGAGAAATGGTACTTAGAGAAACTCATAAAACCAGATACTCAATACATCCTGGAACGGGGAAGATGTACAAGGATCTCAAGAAACATTTTTGGTGGCCGGGTATGAAAGCCGATGTTGCTAAATACGTAGGAGAATGTTTGACGTGTTCTAAGGTCAAAGCTGAGCATCAGAAACCATCAGGTCTACTTCAACAACCCGAAATCCCGGAATGGAAATGGGAAAACATTACCATGGATTTCATCACTAAATTGCCAAGGACTGCAAGTGGTTTTGATACTATTTGGGTAATAGTTGATCGTCTCACCAAATCAGCACACTTCCTACCAATAAGAGAAGATGACAAGATGGAGAAGTTAGCACGACTGTATTTGAAGGAAGTCGTCTCCAGACATGGAATACCAATCTCTATTATCTCTGATAGGGATGGCAGATTTATTTCAAGATTCTGGCAGACATTACAGCAAGCATTAGGAACTCGTCTAGACATGAGTACTGCCTATCATCCACAAACTGTTGGGCAGAGCGAAAGGACGATACAAACGCTTGAAGACATGCTACGAGCATGTGTTATTGATTTCGGAAACAGTTGGGATCGACATCTACCGTTAGCAGAATTTTCCTACAACAACAGCTACCATTCAAGCATTGAGATGGCGCCGTTTGAAGCACTTTATGGTAGAAAGTGCAGGTCTCCGATTTGTTGGAGTGAAGTGGGGGATAGACAGATTACGGGTCCGGAGATTATACAAGAAACTACCGAGAAGATCATCCAAATTCAACAACGGTTGAAAACCGCCCAAAGTCGACAAAAGAGCTACGCTGACATTAAAAGAAAAGATATAGAATTTGAAATTGGAGAGATGGTCATGCTCAAAGTTGCACCTTGGAAAGGTGTTGTTCGATTTGGTAAACGAGGGAAATTAAATCCAAGGTATATTGGACCATTCAAGATTATTGATCGTGTCGGACCAGTAGCTTACCGACTTGAGTTACCTCAACAACTCGCGGCTGTACATAACACTTTCCACGTCTCGAATTTGAAGAAATGTTTTGCTAAAGAAGATCTCACTATTCCGTTAGATGAAATCCAAATCAACGAAAAACTCCAATTCATCGAAGAACCCGTTGAAATAATGGATCGTGAGGTTAAAAGACTTAAGCAAAACAAGATACCAATTGTTAAGGTTCGATGGAATGCTCGTAGAGGACCCGAGTTCACCTGGGAGCGTGAAGATCAGATGAAGAAGAAATACCCGCATCTATTTCCAGAAGATTCGTCAACACCTTCAACAGCTTAAAATTTCGGGACGAAATTTATTTAACGGGTAGGTACTGTAGTGACCCGAACTTTTCCATATTTATATATATTAATTGAGATTGATATTTACATGATTAAATGTTTCCAACATGTTAAGCAATCAAACTTGTTAAGACTTGATTAATTGAAATATGTTTCATATAGACAATTGACCACCCAAGTTGACCGGTGATTCACGAACGTTAAAACTTGTAAACACTATATGATGACATATATATGGATATATATATAGTTAACATGATACTATGATAAGTAAACATATCATTAAGTATATTAACAATGAACTACATATGTAAAAACAAGACTACTAACTTAATGATTTTTAAACGAGACATATATGTAACGATTATCGTTGTAAAGACATTTAATGTATATATATATCATATTAAGAGATATTCATACATGATAATATCATGATAATATAATAATTTAAAATCTCATTTGATATTATAAACATTGGGTTAACAACATTTAACAAGATCGTTAACCTAAAGGTTTCAAAACAACACTTACATGTAACGACTAACGATGACTTAACGACTCAGTTAAAATGTATATACATGTAGTGTTTTAATATGTATTTATACACTTTTGAAAGACTTCAATACACTTATCAAAATACTTCTACTTAACAAAAATGCTTACAATTACATCCTCGTTCAGTTTCATCAACAATTCTACTCGTATGCACCCGTATTCGTACTCGTACAATACACAGCTTTTAGATGTATGTACTATTGGTATATACACTCCAATGATCAGCTCTTAGCAGCCCATGTGAGTCACCTAACACATGTGGGAACCATCATTTGGCAACTAGCATGAAATATCTCATAAAATTACAAAAATATGAGTAATCATTCATGACTTATTTATATGAAAACAAAATTACATATCCTTTATATCTAATCCATACACCAACGACCAAAAACACCTACAAACACTTTCATTCTTCAATTTTCTTCATCTAATTGATCTCTCTCAAGTTCTATCTTCAAGTTCTAAGTGTTCTTCATAAATTCCAAAAGTTCTAGTTTCATAAAATCAAGAATACTTTCAAGTTTGCTAGCTCACTTCCAATCTTGTAAGGTGATCATCCAACCTCAAGAAATCTTTGTTTCTTACAGTAGGTTATCATTCTAATACAAGGTAATAATCATATTCAAACTTTGGTTCAATTTCTATAACTATAACAATCTTATTTCAAGTGATGATCTTACTTGAACTTGTTTTCGTGTCATGATTCTGCTTCAAGAACTTCGAGCCATCCAAGGATCCATTGAAGCTAGATCCATTTTTCTCTTTTCCAGTAGGTTTATCCAAGGAACTTAAGGTAGTAATGATGTTCATAACATCATTCGATTCATACATATAAAGCTATCTTATTCGAAGGTTTAAACTTGTAATCACTAGAACATAGTTTAGTTAATTCTAAACTTGTTCGTAAACAAAAGTTAATCCTTCTAACTTGACTTTTAAAATCAACTAAACACATATTCTATATCTATATGATATGCTAACTTAATGATTTAAAACCTGGAAACACGAAAAACACCGTAAAACCGGATTTACGCCGTCGTAGTAACACCGCGGGCTGTTTTGGGTTAGTTAATTAAAAACTATGATAAACTTTGATTTTAAAGTTGTTATTATGAGAAAATGATTTTTATTATGAACATGAAACTATATCCAAAAATTATGATTAAACTCAAAGTGGAAGTATGTTTTCTAAAATGGTCATCTAGACGTCGTTCTTTCGACTGAAATGACTACCTTTACAAAAACGACTTGTAACTTATTTTTCCGACTATAAACCTATACTTTTCTGTTTAGATTCATAAAATAGAGTTCAATATGAAACCATAGCAATTTGATTCACTCAAAACGGATTTAAAATGAAGAAGTTATGGGTAAAACAAGATTGGATAATTTTTCTCATTTTAGCTACGTGAAAATTGGTAACAAATCTATTCCAACCATAACTTAATCAACTTTTATTGTATATTATGTAATCTTGAGATACCATAGACACGTATACAATGTTTCGACCTATCATGTCGACACATCTATATATATTTCGGAACAACCATAGACACTCTATATGTGAATGTTGGAGTTAGCTATACAGGGTTGAGGTTGATTCCAAAATATATATAGTTTGAGTTGTGATCAATACTGAGATACGTATACACTGGGTCGTGGATTGATTCAAGATAATATTTATCGATTTATTTCTGTACATCTAACTGTGGACAACTAGTTGTAGGTTACTAACGAGGACAGCTGACTTAATAAACTTAAAACATCAAAATATATTAAAAGTATTGTAAATATATTTTGAACATACTTTGATATATATGTATATATTGTTATAGGTTCGTGAATCAACCAGTGGCCAAGTCTTACTTCCCGACGAAGTAAAAATCTGTGAAAGTGAGTTATAGTCCCACTTTTAAAATCTAATATTTTTGGGATGAGAATACATGCAGGTTTTATAAATGATTTACAAAATAGACACAAGTACGTGAAACTACATTCTATGGTTGAATTATCGAAATCGAATATGCCCCTTTTTATTAAGTCTGGTAATCTAAGAATTTGGGAACAGACACCCTAATTGACGCGAATCCTAAAGATAGATCTATTGGGCTTAACAAACCCCATCCAAAGTACCGGATGCTTTAGTACTTCGAAATTTATATCATATCCGAAGGGTGTCCCGGAATGATGGGGATATTCTTATATATGCATCTTGTTAATGTCGGTTACCAGGTGTTCACCATATGAATGATTTTTATCTCTATGTATGGGATGTGTATTGAAATATGAAATCTTGTGGTCTATTGTTACGATTTGATATATATAGGTTAAACCTATAACTCACCAACATTTTTGTTGACGTTTAAAGCATGTTTATTCTCAGGTGAATATTAAGAGCTTCCGCTGTTGCATACTAAAATAAGGACAAGATTTGGAGTGCATGTTTGTATGATATTGTGTAAAAACTGCATTCAAGAAACTGATTTCGATGTAACATATTTGTATTGTAAACCATTATGTAATGGTCGTGTGTAAACAGGATATTTTAGATTATCATTATTTGATAATCTACGTAAAGCTTTTTAAACCTTTATTTATGAAATAAAGGTTATGGTTTGTTTTAAAAATGAATGCAGTCTTTGAAAAACGTCTCATATAGAGGTCAAAACCTCGCAACGAAATCAATTAATATGGAACGTTTTTAATCAATAAGAACGGGACATTTCAACCTTAACAACTCGCGACTGTACATAACACTTTCCACGTCTCGAATTTGAAGAAATGTTTTGCTAAAGAAGATCTCACTATTCCGTTGGACGAAATCCAAATCAATGAAAAACTTCAATTCATTGAAGAACCCGTCGAAATAATGGATCGTGAGGTTAAGAGACTTAAGTAAAACAAGATACCGATTGTTAAGGTTCGATGGAATGCTCGTAGAGGACTCGAGTTCACCTGGGAGCATGAAGATCAGATGAAGAAGAAATACCCACATCTATTTCCAGAAGATTCGTCAACACCTTCAACAGCTAAAAATTTCGGGACGAAATTTATTTAACGGGTAGGTACTGTAGTGACCCGAACTTTTCCATGTTTATACATATTAATTGAGATTGATATTTACATGACTAAATGTTTCCAACGTGTTAAGCAATCAAACTTGTTAAGACTTGATTAAATGAAATAAGTTTCATATAGACAATTGATCACCCAAGTTGACCGGCGATTCACGAACGTTACAAAATTGTAAAAACTACATGTTGTGGTATATATAGACATATATATATATATGGTTGACATGAGATTATGATGAGTAAGTATCTCACTCAGTATATTAACAATGTGTGATATACATAAGAAATGAGATTACTAAGTTAAGAAACTCGAAATGATATATATAACGATTATCGTTATGATAACGTCTACTAAATATATATGTATCATATTAAGATATTGATACACTATATTTAACATGATAAAATGATATTTAAATATATCATTAAGTGTGTTAACAATGAACTACATATGTAAAAACAAGACTACTAACTCAAGAATTACGAAACGAGACTTATATGTAACGATTATCGTTGTAACGATATTTTAATGTATATATCATATTAAGAGATATTCATACATCATAATATCATGATAATATAATAATTTAACATCTCATTTGATATAATAAACATTGGGTTAACAACATTAATTGAGATCGTTAACTTAAAGGTTTCAAAACAACACTTACATGTAACGACTAACGAAGACTTAACGACTCCATTAGAATATATATACATGTTGTGTTTTGATATGTATTCTTACACTTTTGAAAGACTTCAAGACACATATCAAAGTACTTCTACTTAACAAAAATGCTTACAATTACATCCTCGTTCAGTTTCATCAACAATTCTACTCGTATGCACCCGTATTCGTACTCGTACAATACACAGCTTTTAGATGTATGTACTATTGGTATATACACTCCAATGATCAGCTATTAACAGTCCATGTGAGTCACCTAACACATGTGGGAACCATCATTTGGAAACTAGCATGAAATATCTCATAAAATTACAAAAATATTAGTAATCATTCATGACTTATTAGTAAAATTACATATCCTTTATATCTAATCCATATACCAACGACCAAAAACACCTACAAACACTTTCATTCTTCAATTTTCTTCATCTAATTGATCTCTCTCAAGTTCCATCTTCAAGTTCTAAGTGTTCTTCATAAATTCCATAAGTATAGTTTCATAAAAATCAAGAATACTTCCAAGTTTGCAAGTCTACTTCCAAGCTTTCTAATCCATTCCAAGTAATCATCTAAGATCAAGGAACCTTTGTTATTTATAGTAGGTTATATTTATAATTCAAGGTAATATTCATATTCAAACTTTGATTCATTTTCTACAACTATAACAATCTTATTTCGAGTGAAAATCTTACTTGAACTGTTTTCGTGTCATGATTCTGCTTCAAGAACTTTCAAGCCATCCAAGGATCCTTTGAAGTTAGATCTATTTTTCTCATTTCCAGTAGTTTTATCCAGAAAACTTGAGGTAGTAATGATGTTCATAACATCATTCGATTCATACATATAAAGCTATCTTATTCGAAGGTTTAAACTTGTAATCACTAGAACATAGTTTAGTTAATTCTAAACTTGTTCGCAAACAAAAGTTAATCCTTCTAACTTTACTTTTAAAATCAACTAAACACATATTCTATATCTATATGATATGCTAACTTAATGATTTAAAACCTGGAAACACGATGAACACCATAAAATCGGATATACTCCGTCGTAGTGAAACCGGGGGCTGTTTTGGTTTGGATAATTAACAACTATGATAAACTTTGATTTAAAAGTTGTTCTTCTGGGAAAATGATTTTTCATAAGAACATGAAACTATATCCAAAAATCTTGGTTAAACTCAAAGTGAAAGTATGTTTTTCAAAATGGTCATCAAGATGTCATTCTTTCGACGGAAATGACTACCTCTTTAGTAATTGACATGTAACTTAAATTTCCGACTATAAACCTATACTTTTTATGTTTTGATTCTTAAATTAGAGTTCAATATGAAACCATAGCAATTTGATTCACTCAAAACGGATTTAAAATGAAGAAGTTATGGGTAAAACAAGATTGGATATTTTTGATCTTTTTAGCTACGGGAAATGTTTAACAAATCTATACAAATCATATCCTAGCTAACTTATATTGTATTATACATGTATTCTAATCTATTATGTAATCTTGGGATACCATAGACACGTATGCAAATGTTTTGAAATATCATATCGACCCATGTATATATATTATTTGGAACAACCATAGACACTCTATATGCAGTAATGTTGGAGTTAGCTATACAGGGTTGAGGTTGATTCCAAAAATATATATACTTTGAGTTGTGATTTAGCCTGAGACGTGTATACACTGGGTCGTGGATTGATTCAAGATAATATATATCAATTTATTTCTGTACATCTAACTGTGGACAACTAGTTATAGGTTACTAACGAGGACAGCTGACTTAATACATTCAAATCTTTAAAATATAATAAAAATGGTTGTAATTATATTTTAATCATACTTTGATATATATGTACATATTTGTATAGGTTCGTGAATCGATCCGTGGCCAAGTCTTATTTCCGAGGAAGGAAATATCTGTGAAAGTGAGTTATAGTTCCACTTTTAAAATCTAATATTTTTGGGATGAGAATACATGCAAGTTTTATAAATGATTTACAAAATAGACACAAGTACGTGAAACTACATTCTATGGTTGAATTATCGAAATCGAATATGCCCCTTTTTATTAAGTCTGGTAATCTAAGAATTAGGGAACAGACACCCTAATTGACGCGAATCCTAAAGATAGATCTATTGGGCCTAACAAACCCCATCCAAAGTACCAGATGCTTTAGCACTTCGAAATTTATATCATATCCGAAGGGTGTCCCGGAATGATGGGGATATTCTTATATATGCATCTTGTTAATGTCGGTTACCAGGTGTATTGAAATATGAAATCTTGTGGTCTATTGTTACGATTTGATATATATAGGTTAAACCTATAACTCACCAACATTTTTGTTGACGTTTAAAGCATGTTTATTCTCAGGTGAATACTAAGAGCTTCCGCTGTTGCATACTAAAATAAGGACAAGATTTGGAGTCCATGTTTGTATGATATTGTGTAAAAACTGCATTCAAGAAACATATGTCGATGTAATATATTTCTATTGTAAACCATTATGTAATGGTCGTGTGTAAACAGTATATTTTAGATTATCATTATTTGATAATCTACGTAATGTTTTTTTTAAACCTTTATTGATAAAATAAAGGTTATGGTTGTTTAAAAATGAATGCAGTCTTTGAAAAACGTCTCATATAAAGGTCAAAACCTCGCAACGAAATCAATTAATATGGAACGTTTATAATCAATATGAACGGGACATTTCATATTTCATCCATCCATATCTATATCCAATGGACTAAGTGGGTTAATAGATATTCATTGAATATTCAGTAAAATATTAATCTAACGTCGATTTTAAAAATTAAATATAAATTATAACAAATTTATTACACATGTTTTGATCGTTATTTGTCGTCGCATGTGATTTCAATTAAGCAAAATACATTACAATATAGGTATATATATGGTTAAACTAATCTAAATATGTAAGGTTTAATACTATCAATAACATTTTAGTAATTGTAACTTTTATAACTCTTATTTTTGTTAATAATTTAAAATTTATAGGTTATACGTAATTGTATATCGATATGTAGATGTATATGCCTATATTTTAGTATGTATTATGTATATATAGATGTATTTCGGGTTATAATGGATTTATCCATGGATGATATATTGTCATCCATATTTGATTCACAAAATATTTAGAGCATCAATTTCCATACCCATATCCATTTATCGTCCATTTAGATCATCCATATCTATTATAAATGGATCGGATCGGATGGATATTCACGGATGGAACATCTATTGCCATCCCTATGTGTGTGTATATGATAACCTTAGACGCCGTGAAGGCTATGGTTAAGAAATTAATTAGAAAGTTAATATTTTTTTTAATATAAAACTAGATATTTTCTTCCGTGAATTTTTTTGGATCCAATAAGTCGTCTGCAAAATTCGCAGGCATCGACGAAGAAAAGTCAACGTAGGTCTCACGTTCGTCCAGAAAAGATTTAACTTTTCGTTCAAAAAAATTTTCTGGGACAAACTACTGCGGACGACATGTTACAGACAACATGTCGTTCGTAAAGATTTATTGGGAAGAAAAATCGTCTGCAAAAAACGAAAAATGTCGTCTCAAAAGGTAATGTTTTATGTGGTGCAGTTATAGGTTACTTATTTAGATTGGCCAGATTGGCGAAATTAGTAAGTTTTCAAGATTATAGATTATTTAATTATATAAAAAATTCTTACAGGTAGTACATGCTCTTTCAAAAAGAGTCAAATTTGAAGTTGGATATATACCAATTTTTGCATGTCAAACATATATAAACCCCTAATATAGACATTGACTTTTGCTAAATGTCAGACAATTATATCCGTATATCTATAACTAAATCTTGACTTTCTTTATTCAACGACTTACGCATACATACAAACCGCTTGATATATATGTTACTTCCATTGGCGTACCATGTTCAAGACAAAATAATAAGATAAGATAAGATAACTATATATAATAAAATTATTTCATTATTGGTATATGTTAGGACCAATTTTTATTTGATACAATTTGTCTTTGATTACTATAGGCGTATAAATGAATGTTTTAGATATCATCATGAAATTAGATGGTAACCTTTGCACCATATGAGAAAAACCTCTCAACCTTCTTCTAACTAACTTCTTAACCTTATAACCACCTATGAATTTTGAGTAAGAGTATTGGTACAATTTGCTAGTGTTGATCATCATCATATATCATCAACTTCATCTTAACAATATCATCATCATCATCATCATCATCATCATCATCATCATCATCATCATCATCATCATCATCTTAATATCTTCATCATTCCAACCTACTGTATCTAATTGATTTAAGCAGTTGAACACGAATTGAAGGATTTTATGATTTTTAGTTGGTATCGGAGTCAAAGAAAATTTCGTTCATCGATCCTAAATTTTCGAATTCGTATTCTAATCATCAAATGTCCCGTTTTTCACCTGCGTCTCAGCGGCAATAAAAGTGGGAGGAGAGCGGGAAGGTTTTAAGTTTAATCATGTAAGAGAAATGGTAGATTTAGGGCTCCGTTTGTTTTTTTTTTTATTAAATTCTGAATCTAAATAATGTCTGTCTGGATATTTAATGTCTGTGAGGAAAAAATCAAGTTCAAATAATTACTGTTTGTTTAATGTGCTGAACGTATTGGCTGAATAACTTTAAATTACTAATTTGACCCCATGATTAATTAAATATTAGTAGATATTAACCTCTTATTAATGATCTAATAATGTAATGAATAAATAATCTTACATAAAAATTACGTTCTTTTTTGTATAACCTTACAAAATCAACAATAATAAAAATAACCTTTTATATATTAAGGTATAACATATATTTATAATATATTATAATTCTACTAATGACAAACATGGCAAATGTAAACTAGATCGGCGACAAAGAAACATAAATCAAGGAAAAATAAAATTCATTCTTAATTCGAGTTATTTCTTGTCGTTAGATGATTAGCAATTTCTTCACACAAATTTGCCATATATTGCATGCTTTGAGGACCCCATTGTGTTCCAATAAGATCTACTTCACCCTCTTCATGTTGTTCCACATCGTTAGTTAAATCACCCTCTTCGTTTTGTTCCACATCATTAGTTACATCGCATTCGTCACATTCCAAAAATTATACATCATGAATATTATATTTTCGAATAAATTTATGTATCGCAAAACAAACAATCACCACATTCCTTTGTATTGAGAATTCGTATGGAGCCATATCTAGTAAGATTGGAAATCTTTTCTTCAAAACACCGTAAGAACGTTCGATTATATTTCTTAATTGTGCATGCGCATGATTGAATTTTTCTTCTTTAGTTATAGCTCGCCGGCCTTTAAAATCTATATATATATATATATATATATATATATATATATATATATATATATATATATATATATATATATATATATATATATATATATATATATATATATATATATATATATATGCTAACCAATACCTAGTGTTACGGTAAGGAGCCAAAAACCCACGACTATTTGCATACGCAGCATCATAGAGATAATATTTATCTGTAATTAATAACATACGTGATAAAAGATTGAAAATTAATATTATTATACATATGTAGGAATTTATATTTATATGATACAAATTAAGAAGAAAAAATAAAAATAATTATATAACATGATACAAACCCGGTTGAGGAAATGGAAAGCCTGAATTTGGGTTAAATAAAACTTCCGTTATGTAACGACCCCAAAATCATTTAACCAAGATCGACACTTTTTAAAAAAAAAACAAAGCATTTCAGCCTGCACTTAGGCGCGGCGCGCCACTCCCCAGCCGTGGCGCGGCTCATGCTGGGAGCTGAAGATCAGGAGCCTTGAAAATGACTGTCCCCAAATTACACTATTTCCCGCGACGCACCCCCAAGGGCCGCGGCGCGGCTCCACCCTGAATCTGATTCTGACCTCCATTAATACGTAAGACCTCCAATTTTCAAACTTTAAACATTAGGAGTTTTTATTAATTACACAATGTCATATCGACACATTAAACGTTTTATCGCAACCCTTGGTACAAGAATGACCCGTTATACAAAATACGAATTAAGACTACATAACCCAACCCGGTACCAAGAGCATAATCCCGGGAACTACCAAATCCCCAATCCACCTCCAAATATCCAAAAGCTAATCCTCCAATCTTAAGCAATGTCTATCAACCCTAGTCTAGCAACTAGGTAACTCCGCATCAACGATACCTATAAAAAGGTACACAACGAGAGGGGTAAGCATAAAGCTTAGTGAATGCAATAATTATACACATACATATATAATATACCTACTTGCAATCACTTACACACATACCGCATACTTACTAGCAATTTAATTAGCATACTAACTCCAACTATAAAGCTAATAACCTCCAATACTGCAGCTAGCATAATCAATCGCATATACACGAAACAATATAATATGCTACACTACAACGCATACACAAACCATATGGTTAACCATACGCGCGTCATGGTGCTACCGGCTCCGTGGTTCACACCATACGCATTGTCAGGATGCTACCAGCTCCGTGGTTTACATCACAACTCGAGTCATAATCTCGTTGAGGCGATACCGGCTCCGTGGTTCACACCTCAACACTCGTGCTATAGTGCTACCGGCTCCCTGGTTCACACTACAACACACGTACCTTAGTGCTACCGGCTCCGTGGTTCACACTACAATACACGTACCATGATGCCACCGGCTTCGTGGTTCACACCATAACACATTCGCACATACTATGGCACTTTCGGCTCCATGGATCATGCCATAGCATACAAATAAATACATTATATACATACGCATATAATTATTCCACTCACCTTGAACTCGAGCATTACAAACCATGCGCGAAATCTCCACCAACGCACCCGCGCAAGCTTTTACCTATAATACGCATATAGGTATACACACAATCAACATACATTCTCTATAAGAGAATTCGACGCCAACGCCCTTAAACAAGGGTTTATACCTACCTCCACCATCCGCCCATTTAGACACCTAAGGCGGAGTTCACCAATTACCACTACGGGTGGTAATTCTGACCCATACAAACAAGTATAACTTAACCCAATTTATACTTGACACCAATTAGACCAACTTACGCCTTAATACTAAATTACTACTTAGGTAGTAATTATTTCAAATGCCATTTACACCAAAAACCCCAACACGTCTAATATTGACCCATATTGCTTTTGACCACGTTTGACTTATGTTAAAATATCATTTTAACCCAAAATTACTTCTCGCGAGTAATTACATCCAAAAATATCATTTAACACTTAACAAAAGCATTTAACATTCATTTAATCCAAATTAGTATCATCATCAATTTTGACCCAATTCAAAGTCAACCCGTTTTGACATAAGTCCCAAAAACGCTCAAAATCACTAACGGCTAGTGTTATATTTTCAAAACACCAATTAACACTTAAACCAAGTATTAACATACTTGATTCACCAAAACTTGACTCAAAACTCATTTTGACACCAAACTAAGTCAACACCCATTTTGACTAGCAAACTTGTTCTTAAGAACATCAAAATCACTAACAAACTTACAACCTAGTGATTTAACACCCAAATCATGACAAATACTTCCAAATTCATCATCAACCCCTAAACTCACAATAATCGGGTTTACATACACATTACCTACAACAAAACCCCCAATTTCATGAGAAATAGGGTTTATAACCCTAACAAGCTCAAACCCCAAACATGAACAAGAATCTTAAATAATTAAATTCATAGTTAGAACTTACCAACACTACCACAACGTAGCCGTGAACGAGGTGAACAACTTTAACTCTTGAGACCTGACCCGAATCACTCTTCTTCTCCAAATCTCTAAATTTCTCTCTAGAAGTCTCCCTCTCTCTCTAAGATGAGATGAGAGAGTTGTGTGGATGTGAAAATGATCCAAAACTGAATCCAAATTTGATATTATGGCCACAAATCTGTCCCCAAGTGAAAAGACACAAATACCCTTCATTTAAAATAAAAACATGGAACTTCCACCAGGTAGAAGCCGCGGCGCGGCCCCTTAGAGGCGCGACGCGCCTCAAAGTGTAAAGCTGAGACATCAGCTTCTTTCAGGGACTGAAATTGTCTAAGTCTGATTTTGATGCAAAATCTAAAAATGCATAAGTGTTAGGTTGACTCTTAGTGACACTTTCTGCTGCACACATTTTCTGACACTTTCATAAACATTTTTTGATGTACAAATTTTAGGATCTTACACGTTAATACTCTAGAATCATGTCCAATTCCTTCCCAATTAAGTTCATTTCAAACAGGACCTAGGTTTCCAGTGGAAAAGTTTAATTAAAGATCAATAACTTATTACTATCCATCAACATCTTTATGGGCTTAGTGTAACGACCCGTCAAAATCGCTATTGACGCGGCACGTTAATCATTGATTCCACGGTGAGGTTTTGACCTCTATATGATACGTTTTTGATAAAATATTGCATTCATTAAAATAAGTGACTTTCTAAACATAGAAAGTTATAAACATGTGGGCGAGTGCTTAGGTATAAGCAAAGCCCCAAAATACATAAGTCTTTAATTTACAGGTTGACATCACAGTCCAATTATTTATTACACAACGCAGTTTTATTTTGAATGCAATAAACTTTGTACAAAGCATGAGAGACTCCATGCAGGCAACAAGCACATCACAGCGGAAGTAGTCTAAGGACCTGAGAATAAGGTGCTGTTTGTTTTTTAAGATGTTTTCGTCTGAAGATCTGCGAACCACGTCTGTAGAGAAGATGTGGCCTGAAGGTCTGTAAGCTGATTACAAAAAGACTGTTTGTTTTTATGTCTGCAAAATCTTTTTCTGAATTTATGTAATTTTCGGTTAATTATTAACTATTAACTTATATAAATAACAACATTTATTTAACATTCACAATTATTAATATAGCATTCAAAATTAACTGTTATCGCTATTATATACACATATAATATAATAAAAAATTAGGTGATTCATATTATTATTGATGGTAAATAAATAGTAATACTCGGTAGTATTTATATTTATATTTATATATTTATACATAAATAAAGGAAAAGTAAAGATACTTTGACAAGGTTATTAATGTTACACGTATTACACTATCACCCACTTGTATCATGTATACTCTGTATCAGCTTCATTGTTCATTCCCAAATTCTCATTTTTGTTCGAATCAAATTGAAAGTATATATCCCTCCTCTTTAATTTTTGCATATATCTCGTTATATATCTATCATCTCAATCTCAATCCTTCATTACATATCAATATTCTTTCATGTTCTTCATATCTAAAATCAAGTGACGAATTCTTTAATTTCTACCAAAAAACCTTATTTTACATTCGTTTCATCCCCTATAGTTTACTTAGAATAAATAAAAAAGGACATGTGCGAAAGAAATTTATCAATTTGTTGCAGCCGGAGGTCATACCGTCGGTGGTGCCGCCGCCGTCGGAGGTGGTGTGAGTAGGTTGGGGGAATAATTGGAAGAGATGATAAGGTTGGCAGTGAAGTAGTTACAAAAGAATAATAATGTAAATGTAAGAGATAAAAATGTCTTAACAAGTTGGAAGCTGTATTTTAAAGCTTCAAATTTGAAGATGTTTAAAGGTCTTATTTTGTCTTATGTCTTCGAAAAAACAAACCGTCTTCAATGAAAACGTCTTCCCGCCCGCAGACATAAGACATAATAAGGTCTTCAATATGAAAAACAAACGACACCTAAAACATGCTAAAAAGTTAACACGAATGTTGGTGAGTTATAGGTTTAATTGCTCGAGTCATAAACATATATAAAGATAGACCACAAGATTTCATCAAAAGTTTATCAATAGATTCTACGTAACAGAGCACCCTGATAACTAAACTTAACGCTATAATGATAATTACCCTATTCGTTTTAATACACGCAAACCAACGTGTCATAAACTCAAATAACATACGTCCGTTAAAAGGCTAGTGCTCTAGCTCGGACAGGGATGTCAAGCCCTATGGATCCATATACAATTATTCGCGCCCACCAGTCCATATCCTATGTACTGGCAGCTACTAGTTACCAAAGCTAAGGGATTTTTGGTTTAACTCAGTGTAGAATTTAGTATGTACTTGTGTCTTATTGCGTTTAAAATAAATTGCATGTATTCTCAAAAAAAAAATTAAAGTATTTAAAAAGGGATCTATAAACTCACAGTTCAATATTGAGACTCAATATTGTAGGCAAATTGCGTAGACGTAATGATGGTAGACGACTGTATGGTTGACCTTGGATTCAAGAACAATACCCGATATTTCCTTAGCTTAAAGCGGTTTGAAACCCGAATTAAAAACACCCTCGTATATACCTTATTATTATTAAACTTAAATTTAAAATTATAATTATAATATAAATATAAATAAATTACAGAATAATATGGAAAGAGTTGTGAAGAAAATCGTCAAGCAAACTGGCGTATTTATAATACTTTTCCATTTACTGTAGCTCGTGCGATCGCATGAGTTTTCAGTGTTTTTGCCATGCGATCACATGGTCGCCTTTTCTGTTTTTTTTTGCTAGTTCGTCGACATCAAATAGTTTTACTGTAGCAAATAGTGTTTTACTTGTACATCTTATATATATATATATATATATATATATATATATATATATATATATATATATATATATATATATATATATATATATATATATATATATATATATATGTATATTTATATTTACATAATATTAAATCATATAGAGAATTGGTTTAAATTAGTCAAAATTTTCCGGGTCATCACATAACCTCCCCTTAAAGAAAATTTCGTCCCGAAATTTTGAGTAGTACCTGTTTTATGAGTGATATCAGTGAACAAATATGGATACTTTTGCTTTATTTGATCCTCACATTCCCAAGTAAACTCGGGTCCTCGTCTAGCGTTCCAACGAACCCTAACTATCGGTATTTTGCTTTGTTTTAATTGTTTGACCTTACGGTCCATGATTTCAACAGGTTCTTCGATAAAATGGAGTTTATCATTGATTCATATTTCGTCAAGAGGAATTACGACATCCTCTTCAGCTAAACATTTCTTTAAATTTGACACGTGAAATGTGTCATGAACACTACTAAGTTCTTGCGGTAGCTTTAATCGATAAGCAACTGCTCCAATTCTTTCGATGATTTCAAAGGGTCCTACGTACCTAGGACTTAGCTTTCCTCGTTTACTGAATCGTACAACGCCTTTCCAGGGTGACACTTTCAACATGACTTTGTCGCCCACTTGAAATTCTAGCAGTTTTCTTCTTACATCAGCATAACTCTTTTGGAGACTCATGGCCATTTTCAATTGCTGTTGTATTTGAATGATCTTTTCGGTGGTTTCATGAATAATTTCTGGTCCGGTAAGTTGTCTTTCTCCTACTTCACTCCAACAAATAGGAGACCTGCACTTTCTACCGTAAAGTGCTTCAAATGGCGCTGCGTTGATGCTCGTATGATAGCTGTTATTGTATGAGAATTATGCCAATGGTAAATGTTTATCCCATCCGTTTCCGAAATTGATGACACATGCCCTCAGTATGTCTTTTAGGGTTTGAATGGTTCTTTCACTTTGGCCATTTGTCTGTGAGTGATAAGCGGTGCTCATATCTAATTGAGTTCCCAATGCTTTTTGTAATGACTGCCAGAAACGTGACGTGAATCGGGTGTCGCGATCAGATATGATGGAGATAGGTACACCATGCCTGGAAACTACTTCCTTCAGATATAGGCGTGCTAATTTCTCCATACTGTCTGTCTCCTTTATTGGTAGAAAGTGAGCTGATTTAGTTAGACGATTAACTATCACCCAAATAGTATCATGACTACTTGCAGTCCTTGGCAATTTCGTAATGAAATCCATGGTTATTCTTTCCCATTTCCACTGCGGAATTTCTGGTTGTTGCAGTAATCCCGACGGCTTTTGGTGCTCAGCTTTGACCTTTGCACACGTCAAACATTTGCTTACATAAGTAGCAATTTATGTCTTCATATTAGGCCACCAATAGAACTTCTTGAGATCGTGGTACATTTTCCCATTTCCTGGGTGAATTGAGTACCTCGTTTTGTGTGCTTCATCTAGTACTAGTTGCCTTAGGTTACCATGTCTTGGTACCCATATCCTACCAGCAAAATACAGGGTTCCATCGGCTTTTACTTCAAGCTGTTTTTCTAACCCTCTGCACATTTCGTCTTTTTCATTTTCTTCTTTTAAAGCCTCTAACTGTAATGCTTGAATTTTCTTTGTGAGATCAGTACGAATTGTAATATTCAAAGCTTGGACCCTAAGAGGTTTTACTCTTTCTTTCTGACTTAGGGCATCAGCTACAACATTAGCCTTTCCGGGGTGGTAACGGATTTCACAATCGTAATCGGTTAACAACTCTACCCAGCGACGTTGCCTCATATTGAGTTGTTTTTGATCAAAAATATGCTGAAGACTCTTATGGTCAGTGTATATTGCACACTTGGTGCCATATAGATAGTGTCTCCATATTTTGAGTACAAAAACTACTGCTCCAAGTTTCAAATCGTACGTCGTATAGTTCTTTTCATTAATTTTTAGTTTTCATGAGGCATATGCGATAACTTTTGGGCGTTGCATTAATACACATCCTAAACCTTGGCGCGAAGCATCACAATAGATCACAAAATCATCATTTCCTTCTGGTAATGACAAAATGGGTGCAGATGTTAACTTCTTCTTTAATAACTGGAATGAGGATTCCTGTTCCGTGGACCAATCATACTTCTTTCCCTTTTGAGTCAATGCAGTTAAGGGTTTGGCGATTCTAGAGAAATCTTGAATGAATCTTCGGTAGTAACCAGCAAGACCTAAGAATTGGTGGATTTGTGTTGGAGTCTTCGGTTTTTCCCATTTACTAATGGCTTCGATCTTGGCAGGGTCAAATTTAATTCCATGTTTACTGACAACATGGCCTAAAAATTGTACTTCTTGTAACCAGAAATCACACTTCGAAAATTTTGCGTACAATTCTTCTTTCTTGATTGGATGAAGTTAGGTTCGTGCATAAAACATAAAAACTGCCAGAATTCTCTGCACAGGTAATGGCGCGGCGCGCCATATAGCCGCGCGGCGCCAAAGTGGTCTGTCCAACTTTGTCGATTTTTGAATAATGTTTGCTATGCTACGCACCTCCGATTCACATGTAACTTGTTCTAACATGCTCATATATGATTAAAAACCTCCGAAAAATAGTTCGGGACCCGACCCAAACGTGTTGACTTTTTCGTTGACTTTGACCGACCAAAGTTTGACTTTTTGTCAAACTTAACCAAATGATTATGCAACCTTCCTAACTTGTTTCTATACTTGTATCTTGCATGAAACTTGACAATTTGATTTCACATGCTATATAATCGAGTTGTAACGAGCCATAGGACTAATTGAACATCTTTGACCTATCGTGTTTACCGTTATTGATACGACCTATTTGTTTAGGTCAAGACTAGCACTATCCTTCGCACACGTTATTTTGTGAAGTACTTTTCGTACGTGCACTCAAGGTGAGATCATAGTCCCACTTTTACTCTTTTTGAACTTACATTTGGGATGAGAAAACATAAACATTTCTTTTACTAAGTGAACACAAGTACAGGAAAACAAACATTCTACATACGAGTTTAGAACAAAATCCTCAATTCGATTATCATTAGTTATACTTGCCGGGTGTAAGCGAGAACTTATGTTGTATGGATCCATATGGGTTTGACAAACCCTCATTTAAACGGTTCGCTACCGTTTACGAATGAAATATATTTTCGTGAAACAGTGTATGTTCTAACACTACTGTGATGGGGTTCTATGGAAGGAAAGTTAAGCATTGATAATTGGGAGCTCGTGAAACAAACTTTTGGAATGTATTACTATTATATCGATGTTACAAATCTTGTGGTTCATTTGTACTTACTTACTCAAACCTATGATTTCACCAACGTTTTCGTTGACAGATTTCTATGTTTTTCTCAGGACCTTGAATATTTGTGTGATACATGCTTCCGCTCATTACTTTTGATACTTGCTTGGATGTCGAGTATACATGCATAGTTGGAGCGCCTTTTGGCTACTTTAAATTGTGTCGCATAGGTTTCATTCGTACGTTAAACATTGAAATGTAACTAGTCTTTTGAACTACATTTGTAAACTTGAAACATCCTTTTACTTATGAAATAAATGCGACATATTTTGGTCAAACGTCATGATAAAGACTTATGACCACGTAACGGGACCTAAGTAGTCAGCGCCGTCAAACATGATTTGGTCGGGTCGCTACAGATGGTATCAGAGCGTCGGTTGTAGGGATTTAGAGTTCATTGGTGTCGACCCCGAGTCATAGGGTACATTAGTGAATCTAGACTACAACCGGCATATAGACCGAAGTAGGAACTACTTGACTATTTGTGCATTATACTCGAACTCTCCTATCATATCTAACTCTTATTCGATCTTGATATCACGTTGTTAAATTTGATTGACACGCCACCTTGACTATATGAAATGATGTTGAATGCACATATGAATCAGGGTAATATAATTTCCGGGATTATATTACGGTGACTCATATGAACATTCCGACATTGTGGCATAAAGAATTTAAGGCGAGTGAAGGAAAATTTTCTCTTTATCTTTATTCCATATCACGGTTAGTATTATTTAGAATACTAACCAACGGTATTCTTGTGTCTTGAAGGAACAATGGCTCGTCGACGCGCTCCTCCCGAAACTCCCGAACAAGCTCTACAACGAATGATAGCCACCGCCGTGGATGAGGCCATGGCCGGTCACTCTTCCAACAACAATAACAATAACAACAATCACAACAACAACAAAAACAACAATGGAGCCGGTAACTCAAACGAAGGGTGCTCCTACAAATCCTTCATGGGGTGCAAACCTCACACTTTTGATGGAACCGGGGGACCGGTCGTGCTCACCCGATGGTTTGAGTAAACGGAAGCCGTCTTTAGCATAAGAGGTTGTCGGGACCAAGACAAGGTCAAATACTCCACTCACACCTTCGCCGGTGTCGCTCTTACATGGTGGAATACTTATGTATAATCGGTGGGTACCGATGAAGCTCACGCCCTCTCTTGGGCCGACTTGAGGGAAAAGATGATTGTCGAATATTTCCCTCGTGAAGAAACCCGAAGGCTCGAACAAGTGCTAAGAACTTTAAAGGCGATCAGAAATGATCTCAAGGCTTATAATCAACGATTTTCCGAACTAGCCTTGATGTGCCCAAATCTTGTGAACCCCGAAGCTTTGAACATGGCTAGCAAATTGATAGAAACGGTTGACGAAATCGTAGTTCCGGCACCTAAGGCCGAGGATAAATCGGGCGGCAACAAAAGAAAGTGGGAACCCTCCCAATCAAGCAACAACAACTTTGCTAAGAAGCCTTACACCTCCGACGGCAAGAAGGGTTATGCCGGGAACCTACCCCTTTGCAACAAATGCAAATTTGCCACCGGTGCCAAGGAGTTGGTCATAAGGCCAATGAGTGTAAAAGTGTTGCCCTCATCGCTCGAAGGGGGCCCAATGCACCAAAAACGGGCACTTGTTATGAATGTGGCCAAACGGGCCATTATAGAAATGCATGCCCGAAGAGGAAAGATAACCCCAATACGCGCGGCCGAGCTTTCAACATCAACACCGAGGAAGCCCGAGATGATAATGAATTAGTCATGGGTACGTTTCTTCTCAACAACACTTATGTTACTTGTTTATTCGATTCGGGTGCCGATAAGAGTTTTGTATCCAAGACTTTGACTCATTCTTTTAATACTCCACCACGTCCACTAGATACCACTTATACCATTGAAGTGGCCAACAGAAAACTATTGAGTGCCGACACATATTACCGGGGGTGTACGTTAAATATTTTGGGTAATGAGTTTGAAATCGACTTGATACCCATGGAACTAGGTAGCTTCGATGTAATAATCGGTATGAATTGGCTAGCCAAAACAAAATCTCACATCCTTTGTGATCTTAACGCAATCCGAATCCCTATCGAGAATGGTGAACCGTTGATCGTCTATGGCGATAAGAGTTGCACCGGACTCAACCTCGTTTCGTGCATTAAAGTTAGAAAGCTACTCCGTAAGAGTTGTTTTGCGATCCTTGCTCACGTTAAGAAAGTCGAGTTCGATGAGAAGCACATCGATGATGTGCCAATTGTTAGTGACTATTCCGATGTATTTAGCGACGAATTGCCGGGTCTTCCACCTCATCGACCGGTTGAATTCCAAATCGATCTTATTCCGGGAGCCGCACCCGTAGCACGTGCACCATATAGACTCGCTCCATCCGAAATGCAAGAATTGCAAAGTCAAATCCAAGAACTACTTGATCGTGGTTTTATCCAACCTAGCCATTCACCTTGGGGCGCTCCGATTTTGTTTGTTAAAAAGAAAGACGGATCCCTACGAATGTGCATTGACTATCGTGAACTAAACAAATTGACGGTTAAGAACCGATATCCTCTTCCTCGCATCGATGACCTCTTTGATCAATTACAAGGGTCTTGTGTATATTCAAAAATCGATCTCCGCTCGGGTTATCATCAATTGAGGGTTAAGGGGGAAGATGTCTCCAAAACCGCTTTCCGAACTCGTTATGGTAGTTATGAATTTCTTGTAATGCCATTTGGTCTCACTAACGCACTGGCGGTGTTCATGGATCTTATGAACTGCGTGTGCAAACCGTATCTTGACAAATTCGTTATCGTGTTCATCGATGATATTTTAGTCTATTCAAAAAGCGAAGAAGAACACGAGGAACACCTCCAACTTGTGCTTGAACTTTTAAGACAAGAACAACTCTATGCCAAATTCTCCAAGTGTGAATTTTGGTTAAAGGAAGTTCAATTTCTTGGTCATGTTGTAAGTGACCAAGGTATTAAAGTCGATCCAACGAAAATTGAAGCCATTAGTAAATGAGAGACTCCTACTACTCCTACTCACATCCGTCAATTCTTGGGTCTCGCCGGATACTACCGTAGATTCATCAAGGATTTTTCCTTGGTTGCTCGTCCTCTAACCACGTTAACTCATAAGGGAAGAAAATTCGTTTGGGCAACCGAACATGAATCTGCATTCCAAATCTTGAAAACGAAGCTAACCACCGCTCCTATCTTGTCACTTCCCGAAGGCAATGATGACTTTGTTGTATATTGCGATGCCTCGAAACATGGTTTTGGGTGTGTATTGATGCAATGAACGAAAGTCATTGCTTATGCTTCTCGACAACTCAAAATTCATGAACGAAACTACACGACGCATGATCTCGAACTCGGAGCCTTTGTCTTTGCACTTAAAATGTGGAGACACTATCTTTATGGAACCAAGAGTACTATCTTTACCGACCACAAAAGTCTCCAACACATATTCGATCAAAAGCAACTAAACATGAGACAACGAAGGTGGATTGAAACCTTAAACGATTACGATTGCGAGCTTCGTTACCATCCCGGGAAGGCAAATGTAGTAGCCGATGCCTTATGTCAAAAAGAAAGAGCGGTGCCTCTTCGTGTTCGAGCCTTAAACATCACCATCCACACAAACCTTAATAGCCAAATTCGGGTAGCCCAAGATGAGGCTCTCAAGGATGAAAACCTTTCACACGAGCTCTTGAACATTCTCGTCTCTCGATTCGAAATTAGGGAGACCGGACTCCGATATTATGCCGAAAGGATTTGGGTGCCTAGTTATGGGGACCTACGAAGCCTTATTTTAGATGAAGCCCATAAGTCACGATACTCGATTCACCCCGGTGCCAATAAGATGTGCCACGACCTTAAACAACTATATTGGTGGCCGAACATCAAAAGGGATGTAGCTACTTATGTTTCCAAGTGTTTGACATGTTCCAAAGTCAAAGCCGAACACCAAAGACCGTCCGGACTACTTCAACAACCCAAGATCCCACAATGGAAGTGGGAAAGGATAACGATGGATTTTATCACCAAGCTACCAAAAACGACGGGCGGTTATGATACCATTTGGGTTATTGTTGACCGCCTCACCAAATCCGCAAACTTCCTTGCTATGAAAGAAACGGACAAAATGGAGAAACTTGCACAACTTTACATTAAGGAGATCGTAGCCCGACACGGTGTACCTTTATCGATTATCTCTGACCGAGATGGCCGTTTTGTTTCTAGATTTTGGCGTACATTGCAAGAAGCGTTGGGAACTGATGTTTTAGCAGAGTGGTATAAAAATACTATTAAATTTAGCAGAAATACTATTAAATACGATACAATTTTACACAAGATATTTATTTATTTATTGAATGGATATACTTAAACCTTGCTACAACACTTATAGGCAGTGTACCTAATCGTACAGTAGTGTAGTTTTTAGTAAGTCCGGTTCGTTCCACAGGGAATCTTTTTAAACAAAGCTTAACGCTATATTAGTTTACTTTTATAAAAATACAAATATATATATAAGTAATATTATTATTATAAAGGGGGGGTTTTTAGCGTTTAATGACCGGTTTGTCGATTTTAAAACTTTAGTCGCAGTTAAAACCAAATGTAAAATAATAAATAAATACAAGACTTAATTTAAAGCGTAAAGTAAATAACGATAATGAAATTGCGAATAATAAAAGTGCGATAAAATAAACTTGCGATAATTAAAAAGTACGATAATTAAAAGTGCAATTAAATACAATAACAATAAATAAAAATGCGATAATTAGAAGTGCAATTAAATATAAAATAAAGGAAATTAAATATGAAATAAAAGAATTATGCTTATTTAAACTTCCGTAATCATGATGTTTGACGTGTTGATTTTAGTTTTATGCCCATGTGTTAATTGTCCTTTATCCTGAATTATTTAATATGTCCGTCTGGTTTTTGTCCATAACAGTCCATCAGTCATAAATATAAAGTGCGAGTATCCTCGTAAAATTATCCTTATACCCGAAGTTAAATATTTCAACTAATTGGGGACTTAAACTGTAACAAGATTTTAATACTTTGTTTAATAATTACACCAGGATGTCGACTGAGTGTAACCCAAGGTTTTAATATTTTGTTATCAATTATACCAAGTGTCCTTGTACATAATTTCACCCCTGTTTTAATTATTCTAGTGGCTATTAATCCATTCCCGTGTCCGGTTAAATGAACGATTATTCGTACATATAAATACCCCGCCCATCGTGTCCGATCGAGTGTATATGGTAAATTATAGGGACGCCCAATTGTAAATCTTTATATTAACATTAACAAACTATCATTTAGTTAAACAATTATAAAGCCCATTAATAGCCCATAGTCTAATTTCCACAAGTGTCGTTCTTTTGTCCAAACCCCAATTATGATACAAAGCCCAATTACCCAATTTTAGTAATTAGCCCAACATCATGATTACTTCGGATTAAATAAGCATAATAATAACTTAGCTACGAGACATTAAATTAAAAAGGTTGAACATAACTTACAATGATTAAAAATAGCGTAGCGTTACACGGACAGAATTTCGACTTACACCCTTACAACATTTGCTAACATACCCTTATTATTAGGATTTAAAATTAAAATTAAAATTAAAATATAAATTATATATATATATATTTACGTATATATTGTGAGAGATAGATTATAGATGATGAAAAATGATCAGAATTCGGTTGGCTTTATAGGGAGTTTCAAACTTTGGGGCTCCGCGACTCGCGGCCCATTTTGCCTTCAAACTCCGCGAGTCGCGGAGTTTGTAAATACAGCTCACTCCTTTTGGAGTCTTTCTTGCCGACGGATTTTTATAATTTATATAATATATAAATAATTATAAGAATTATTTAAATATTATATTATATTTATGTGCATAGTTGACTTGTAATTTTTAGTCCGTTGCGTCGAGCGTTGAGAGTTGACTCTGGTCCCAGTTCCGGATTTTCGAACGTCCTTGCGTACAATTTAATATCTTGTACTTTGCGTTTTGAATCTTGTACTCTTGTAATTTCGAGACGTTTCTTATCAATAATTGGAACCTCTTTGATTGTCTTTTGTACTTTTGAGCTTTTTAGTCGTTTGCGTCTTCAATTCGTCGAATCTGTCTTTTGTCTTCACCTTTTATTATTTAAACGAATATCACTTGTAAATAGAACAATTGCAACTAAAAGCTTGTCTTTCTTGAGGAATAATGCTATGAAATATATGTTCGTTTTTAGCATTATCAAATATTCCCACACTTGAGCGTTACTTGTCCTCAAGCAATATCGTCTTGAAATACTAGAATCACTTCTTTATTCTTCACACTTTGTACATCAGTGATTTCTATACGGCGGTATAAACAATGGTAGTAACGATATGGTTTACAGTCCCATATGACTATAAAAATTTAGATCCATTAAGAAAATTGGATCTTTATGAAAACATTTGATCTTTTGAAAATTAAATCTAGTTTTTACCTTAGATAAGTTTTCCGGAATAACCCTTTACCGGTGTTTGCAAAATATTTTTGTGAGTTTGGTGGGTTTCAGATTTGAAAATTTTAGCTCAAAACTTATGGTTTTGTGTCACCCACTTGCTAACCTTGTATTTGGAAAGCAACACGTCCAGTTTACTTGTCCCGTATATTACCTTTCGGTAAACTACCGTCCGGTTGTAAAGGAAAGCGTTGAACAAGCAACTGTTAAGGCAATGTCCCCTGACATGCTTTTAATTATGGTCTATAACGTGTCGGACGCAATTACTATCCTTGGTAGGAGCAATAGTAAAGCTCACCCTTATGATTTTTCGGTCTGGCACAAGGTCCTGTCTTTGACCATGTTATGCAACCACCGTTCTTACGGTTGACACCCGATTTAGTTCAGGTGACCTAATGAATTCCAGGTGAATTCCTAGGATTTTACATTCAATGGTAATGAACGCATTGAAAATAGGGTTTTCAGAAAACAAATCGGTTTGTAATTTTGATCAAAATATTTTCTCGTTCAAGCTCGAGTTTAGATATCATTGAATTCCATGAGTTTGAATTCTCAATCTTTAAGGTCAATCTCAAGGATTGAGTAATATCAGTCTTAAAAGCTGATTTTTAATCTTTAAGGAGATTATCCTTTCTGGGGATCTGATTCATTAGTCTTATCAAGCTAATTTGCACGGTGTCCCCCCCATTGTACGAGATAAATCCTTCTCATGGTTAGGATAAATCTGACCACTTGGCGACCCTGTTTAATGCTGAGGTCCGTGGATTTCCTGCTGATTTTAGTGATGACTTTTCTAGGTTTTTCGTCAACCTACAGCTGGTCTGGACGACAACTTCATGACCTAAATCAAGAAGCGCGTGTCTTTTTCGGAAGACTTTACTTCCTTTTAATGATGGAATTGATTCATCGTGTAGATCCATCTCTTCTTTTCTTTCATTGGGTAAAACAGTTTAGTTTAGTCCAAAGCAAAAGTATTTTCAGTTATTTGTACAAAAATATGTGACATATGTTTTGAATAACTTGGTAAATTTTCCTACACTTGGCTTTTATTTTCCTTTTTATCGTCCTCTATTCCATATTAAATGAATTTTAACATTTTGGTTTGTTTCTCAATTTATGTCCTTTCCGAGGTAACAATAATTTCGGTGTTAACACCTAGTTTTATTGTTCATAAATATGTATAAACATGATTTTGAGTTCATTTAATTGAAAATTTTGAAAAATTTTACTAGAATTGGGTAGTCAGTATATAAGACTAGGGCTGTTCTTTATTATCAGAGAGCACTAGATTCTAATACAACTACTGCTTTACTAGTTTTTTTAATGGTAACCCAGTGTTTAAGATAAAAATTTTAAAATCCGAAAGAATTTAACCCCTTCCCACACTTAAGATCTTGCAATGCCCTCATTTGCAAGAAATCAGTAACAATTCAAATTATTGAGGGTGATTTGTGTGAAAATGATTAAATTTTTACCAAAGTTTCCAAATATATTGGCGTTTGTTTGCTGAATGATAAATGGTGCACATCATTTGTTCATTCCGTCTTGTTGTTATTTCACATATATTTTGCATCTTGTCGTCAAAATTAGTTGCTTTTGCTGAACTTAATGCCAGTCTTTGAAAATGCGTTGTTTTACCCTGTTGTGTACATAAGATACACTGCAAACATATATACATATTTTTGAAGTTTGGTATATTACCCCACATTCAAAAATTATTAAAATCTAAGAATAAAAGTTAAAAATTATAAAAACTATTACAATATTAACATAAGTATTAAATGTATCAACATTACAAATTACAAAATAAATAAAACAAAGTAGACTAGGGATGATACTGATACCAATAGGGGTTCCAAGCATAACCATAGGTGCTATAAAATGCTTCGGCAGGGTTATACGTAGGATATGGTGGTTGCATCTCTCTAGACCAGGGAGGGAATATGGGTTTTGGCGTAGGAATATAGTTTCTACCTATATGTTGGCAATGAGCTATGATTTGGTTTTGATGAACTTGCCAATCTTCAAATGCTCTCTGTCTAGCATTTTCGTACTCCTGTGAAGCTATAAACCTTTGCATTTCTTGCATTTCATTTCCCCCTCCTTCATTACCTTGCTGTTGGTTTCTCTCAACCTGTGGATGTCTACCATGGTATTGTACTGCGGCGTTATTTCGCCTCTTCAAAACTTTCGCACCATGGTATACATTTAAACCTATAGTATCGCGGGGTTCTGGTTCTTCGACTAATAACCCCCCCGACTTATATCCACACCGAGATATTCAGCAATCAAAGTAATAAAAATACCACCTCCTATTATGCTATGCGGTCTCATCCCCCTAACCATAGCTGATAAATAATAACCCACACAATAAGGTATACTTACAGCGCTTTGTGGGTCTCGAATACACATATGGTAAAACAAATCCTGTTCATTTACCTTTTCCTTGTTCTTACCTCTTTGTGTAATCGAATTAGCTAAAAACCTATAAATTACTCTTAATCCAGCTCTATCTATATCCAAATAAGAGTAATTTCCCTCTTTGAATCGGTTATGGCTTGTCATTTGACTCCATACACCGTGTGTATCAAAATTTTCATCTATCTTTCTACCATTTAGTATCAACCCTCTACAATCGGCAGATGCTAACTCCTCAGGCGTATATATACGTAAAGCCTGAGCCATGTCTAGTAAAGACATGTGGCGCATCGAACCTCCTAACAAAAATCTAATAAAAGATCGATCGGTTAAACTAGCTACCCGATCATTTAATTCTATACTACACAACAATTCTTCACACCATACTTTATATACAGGTCTACGAATGGTGAATAAACGTACCCAGTCGTTAAAAGTTGAATTACCATACCTCTGTGCAAGTAATTCCCTAATTGGCCCGGCCAATTCTACAGCTTCTAATGGTCCCCATTCTATGACCCTCGGTACCTCAACAACTTTAGAATGAAGAGTATGCAACCCCCTTTGATACTTTGGATAATCTATCCAAAGTCTGTCAAATCTCAGGTTCGGATGCAAATCTTCCAAGTGCATATCAAAAAATGTCATGACTGGATGAGGTATATCTTGCTTGTAGTAGTTATCCACCTCCTGTTGTTCCGCATTCTCAGCAGGAGCATTGCGAGCTTGGGATGAAGATTCACCCCTTTCAGTCTGCAAAACACATCAAACACAATTTTTGTGCATCCAAATATGCATTAGTGTCAGCAAAATCATCAATCAAAATAATTACAATGGCATGATCAATTTATATCAAACTTAAGCTCATTTTCATATTTTCATCAAATCTACACTTTTTCAAATAAGCATATACGAAAATGTTCGCCAAGTTCATAAGCATTCAACTCAAATAACATGTCAAAATAATCATTACTAGCAATTAAACAAGTTTCAAATGGCATTATCTCTCAAAAATCAAGTTCATGAATTTTAGACTTGAAAAAGTCCACTTTAATTCTCAAAATCATGTTTAGGCTCAAAGTTTGGATCATTTAACTACCTAAACATGTTACACTACTTAATTTAGCAACAATTCATGACAAAAATCGGCCATAACCTATTTATATCAAAAAGCCCCAAATTTGCTCAAGAACACAAACCCTAGATTACTCTAAATTTGAAGTTTAAGGCTTCTAATCATGTTAAATAGCATCAATCTAGGTTATACAAGCATAATACATAAACAATTTAAGAATAATTACACTAAAAAGCATCAAAATCAAATTGGGGGAAAAATTGCTCAAGAACACCAAATTTTGGATTAAATGGTGTTTAGGTGTAGAAATTTACCGTTTTTCTTGAGTAATTCCTTGATAGCATCCTTCTCAACATGATTTTAGTAAAAGATTTGATGATTAACGGTTAAAAATTGTGATTTTGGGGGTGTTTTTGCGTGTTTTTTCTGCAGTTATTTCGCAGTTTTTTTTTTCTGTGTTGGGACTGATCAGTTCGATCAGTATATATTTTTTTCTGGTTTTTTCATCCTCCGTGAGTCGCGGTGTATTTACCTTTCAAACTCCGCGACTCGCGGAGTTTGTACTTTTTTTTTAAACATCTTATATTAATTAAAACAATTAAGTAATTAATTTTAAAATTTTGTTTCCCTTGTTATTTAGGACGAGGTCGTTTCGGATCGATGTCCTAGTCCGTCCTTCGACAAAATTTTAAAATTTGTCTTTTTGTAGCGATTGTTTTAAAAGTTTAAGATTTTTGGGTTTTTTAATGTTTTTGGCATACTTTAATTCAATAAGTTAAAAATAATGATAATAAAAGTTCTTGTCCCTCCCTTGAGTAAAGCAATTTCGGTTCAAAGACCTAGTCTTCAACTCACGACGAATTTTTAAAAATCATATTTTTAACTTAATGAGATAAAGTAAATTTTTGTTTTTAAATTCACACAACTTAAATATAAAATTCAAAATTAATATTAAAAATTCACACCAAACTTACAATTTAAAATGCATAAAATTAAAAATTCATATTTTAAAAATTAAAAATTCACACCAAACTTAATTTAAAAATTCATATTATAAATTCACACCAAACTTATATTAATTTTTCAAATATTTACAATTTTAAATATATTGTTTTTACAAAGTTTACAATATTAATTTAAGATTTATAAATTAATTTTAAAAACATGGTAAAAATAAAATTAAAAATCTTTTTGGCTTTTTATCCCACTTTAATCAATCAAATATTATCAAAAATATGCGCCCCTCTTTTAGGTAAAGTAATTTCGGTTCCAAGACCTAATTTAACTCATGACGAATTTTTGAAATATTTTGGGTTGATTGATTAAAGATATTTATACCTTAAGAATAAACGTTAAATTTCGTAGTGATGTAATAAATTTTTGAATGATATCAATAATTTCGGTCGCCAAACCTAATTTTATTCAATACCAATTTAATACTTTATAACAAACAAATTAGCGTTTATTATCAAAAGGTTAAAAATAAAAAAATAAAATAAAAACTGTACAAACATACATGTGAAATAGATTTCTTAGTTATACGATCTATCCCATTAATAAGATAGTCGGTTTAATTGGTTTTCCATGGCTACATAGGCAAAACCTCGAGCATTCACTGTCTTTTCTTCTAAACATATGAACGGTCCGTCTCTGCATAAAGTAACAAATTCGGTATTTGAATAGGTTTGATTATTTGAACATTTACCTCCATGTGACCATTTTCCGCATTTGTGACATCTTTCTAGGTGTCGTGCTCTTCTTTTCGCTGCGGATTTTGATTTTCCTTTACCAAATTGTAACTTATTATCTTCGCATCTGGATTCTTTTCTAACTTCGTCCATTCTTTCTCTGATTACTGATACTATTTCACTCGGTAGGGTGTCATTATTACGTTTAGTGATCAAAGCGTGTAGCATTAGACCATGGTTTAGTTCACAGGCAGTCTTCATTTTGTAAAAACCTAAAAAAAATAAAAATTCAGAATGGGGGGAGAAGACTAGTTCTTTAGGGTCTGCTAGGGAAAGACCATTCGGGTTCCATTTTCGAGAACTACACGAAAACAGACAATCTAACTCTAACAGAAATACATATTATCCTTTAAAGACTTGATTCTCCCCACACTTAGTTAGCTGTGGTGTCGAAATTGTGATTAACTTCGTTGTCGACTTCCATCGGACTATCTATGTAGTGTTTAACTCTGTGACCATTAACTTTAAATTCAATCCCATTTGAATTTATCAATTCTACTGTTCCGTATGGGAAAACTCTTTTGATTATGAATGGTCCAGACCATCTTGATTTCAATTTTCCAGGAAATAGCTTGAATCGTGAATTGAAAAGAAGAACTCTGTCTCCTTCTTTAAATTCTTTTGAACTTCTGATTCTTTTATCATGCCATTTCTTCGTTCTTTCCTTATAGATTAACGAATTATCGTATGCTTCATGTCTTAATTCTTCTAATTCGTTTAGTTGACTTAACCGTAGACGTCCAGCTTCATGTAAATCAAGATTACATGTCTTCAAAGCCCAAAATTCTTTGTGTTCAATTTTTACTGGAAGATGACATGCTTTTCCATAAACAAGTCTAAAAGGTGTAGTTCTAATTGGAGTTTTGTAGGCTGTTCTAAAAGCCCAGAGTGCATCCTCCAATTTAATGGACCATTCCTTCGAATTTGATCCTACGGTTTTCTCTAGAATATGTTTTAAAGCTCGGTTGGTATTTTCAACTTGTCCACTTGTTTGTGGATGATATGCGGTGGAGATTTTATGAGTTACTCCATATCTTTTAAGAACTTTCTCAAGTTGATTATTACAGAAATGAGTACCACGATCACTTATTAAAGCTTTCGGTATTCTAAACCTTGCAAAAAGACGTTTTAAAAAGTTGACTACAACTCGTGCATCGTTAGTTGGGAGAGCTTGTGCTTCCGCCCATTTAGATACATAATCAATGGCTACGAGTATATATAGATTATTATGAGATTTTGGAAATGGACCCATAAATTCAATACCCCAAATGTCAAATACTTCACATACTTGGATGACATTTTGTGGCATTTCATCACGTTGACTTATTTTCCGGCCCTTTGACAAGCATCACAGGATTTGCAAAGAAGGTGTGCGTCTTTGTAAATTGTAGGCCAATAGAATCCAGCATCATAAACTTTTCTTGCTGTTAGTTGAGGCCCATAATGCCCTCCTGTTGGTCCTGTGTGACAATGGTTTAATATTTTACTAGCTTCATCTCCAAATACACATCGGCGTATTATTCCATCGGGACAACTTTTAAACAGATGTGGATCTTCCCAAAAATAGTGTTTTATATCACTGAAGAATTTCTTTCGTCTTTGGTACGATAATCCTTTCTCAAGGAATCCACAAACTAAGTAGTTTGCATAGTCTGCAAACCATGGAATTTCTTTATAATCTATCTTCAATAGATATTCATCAGGAAAGTTGTCTTGTATGGCCGATTCATTTAGAACTTCTAATTCGGGATTTTCAAGACGAGAAAGATGATCAGCGGCGAGATTTTCTGCTCCTCTTTTATCTCGGATTTCAATATCAAACTCTTGTAAGAGTAAGATCCAACGGATTAATCTTGGTTTAGCATCTTGTTTTGAAAATAGGTATCTAAGAGCAGAATGGTCGGTATAGACCACCGTTTTTGCTAGAACGAGATATGAACAAAATTTGTCAAAAGCAAAGACAATAGCAAGGAGTTCTTTTTCAGTAGTTGTATAGTTCGTTTGTGCTCCTTGTAACGTCTTACTAGCATAATATATAGGTTGAAATCGTTTTTCAATCCTTTGTCCTAAAACGGCTCCCATTGCAAAATCACTTGCATCGCACATTAGTTCAAATGGTAGATTCCAATTTGGTGTTATCATGATCGGCGCATTAGTGAGTTTCTCTTTAAGAATATTAAAAGATTTGATACACTCATCTGAAAAGATGAATGGAGCATCCTTTTCTAGGAGTTTATTCATAGGAGTGGCAATTTTAGAAAAATCTTTTATGAAACGTCGGTAAAAACCGGCATGCCCTAGAAAAATCCTAACTCCTCTAACATTGGTGGGATGTGGAAGTTTAGCAATTACATCTACTTTAGCTCTATCCACTTCAATTCCTTCTTTTGAAATTTTATGACCAAGAACGATGCCTTCTTTAACCATGAAATGGCATTTCTCCCAATTAAGTACTAGATTTGATTGTTCGCATCTAATAAGCATTCGTTCCAGATTAACTAGACATGATTCAAATGTATCACCGAAGACTGAAAAGTCATCCATGAAAACTTCCATGCATTCTTCTATCATGTCGTGAAAAATCGCCATCATACACCTTTGAAAGGTTGCAGGGGCGTTGCAAAGTCCAAATGGCATGCGTTTGTAAGCAAAAGTACCATAAGGGCACGTGAATGTGGTTTTCTCTTGGTCCTCGGGTGCTATTGGAATTTGAAAATATCCGAAAAAACCATCAAGAAAACAATAGTAACTGTTTCCGGCTAATCTTTCCAACATTTGATCTATGAAAGGTAAGGGAAAGTGATCTTTTCTGGTGGCATCATTTAATTTTCTATAATCAATACACACACGCCATCCTGTTACAGTCCTAGTAGGAATAAGCTCATTTTTCTCATTTGTAATGACAGTCATGCCACCCTTCTTAGGTACGCATTGAACTGGGCTTACCCATGGACTATCAGAAATTGGATAAATTAAACCTGCATCTAGCAGTTTAATAATCTCTTTCTTAACTACATCTTGCATATTAGGATTTAGTCTTCGTTGGCGTTGCACATATGTTTTATGACATTCTTCCATAAGGATTTTATGTGTGCAATACGAAGGACTTATTCCTTTAATATCATGAATCTTCCATGCAATGGCTGGTTTATGAGCTTTCAACACAGAAATGAGTTGTGATTTCTCATTTTCAGTAAGAGAAGATGATATTATTACAGGTAATTCAGATTCACCATGTAAATAAGCGTATTCCAAATGGTTTGGAAGTGGTTTTAACTCTAATTTCGGAGGTTCTTCTATCAATGATTTGTATCGATATCTGTCTTCTTCTTTTAGCATTTGAATTTCTTCTGTTGTTGGTTCATATCCATTAGCTATAAGTGTAGCTAACATTTCAGCTTCATCAATTGGTTCATTACCTTCTCCTAAAGAACATTCTCCTGTTCCTTGTAATTCTGGAAATTCTTCTAATAATTCTGCATGTGCATCTATAGTTTGAATATAATAACATGTATCATCTGCAGATTGTGGTTGTTGCATTGGTCTATCAACTGAAAAGGTAACACTCTCATCCTCTATACTTAGGGTCAATTTCTTACCGAACACGTCTATCATTGCTTTAGCCGTGTTTAAGAATGGTCTTCCTAATATGAGAGGAACTTGAGAATCTTCTTCCATGTCCAAAACAACAAAATCTACTGGAAATACTAAAGTACCAACTTTAACTAGCATGTTCTCCATTATCCCTCTAGGATATTTTATTGATCTATCGGCTAGTTATATGCTTATTCTGGTTGGTTTCAATTCTCCAAGGTCTAGTTTAGCGTATAGTGAATATGGCATTAGATTTATACTAGCACCTAAGTCTACCAATGCTTCTATTGAACTAAGACTACCCAGAAAACATGGAATTATGAAACTTCCTGGATCAGATAGTTTTTCTGGTATCTTATTCAACAGCACTGCCGAACAATTACCATTCATGGTAACAGCCGAGAGTTCTTCCATTTTCTTTCTATTTGAGATTAGATCTTTCAAGAATTTAGCATATCTAGGCATTCCTGAAATCACATCAATGAAAGGAAGATTTACATTTATCTGTTTAAACATATCCAAGAATTTGGATTGCTCGGCTTCAAGTTTCTCTTTCTTCATTTTACTCGGGTAAGGAAGTGGTGGTTGGTATGGTTTAACATAAGGTTTATCCTTAGCTGTGTTATCATCATTAACCTTTTCAACTACCGGTTCTTTTTCCTTATCTTGATCAGGTTGTGGTTCTTGTGGAGTAGGAATAGCTTCATCAGAAGTTACAGGTATTTCAGGTGGTTTAAGTGTTGTACCACTTCTTGTGGTAATGGCTTTAGCTGTTTCATTCCAAGGGTTAGCATTTGTATCACTAGGTAAACTTCCCGGTTTTCTTTCACCTATTAACCTTGCTAGGTTACTTACTTCTTGTTCCAGATTTTGAATAGAAGCTTGTTGATTTCTAAATGCTTGAGCATTTTGTTCATTAGTTTGTTTCTGAGATGTGAAAAACTGCGTTTGAGTTTCAACTAGCTTCGTCATCATATCTTCTAAAGTCGGCTTTTTATCATCGGTTTGTTGTGGTGGTTTGTTTTGAAAATTAGGTCTTTGCTGATTGTAATTATTATTGGATACTTGTTGATTGCTAGGACCTTGTTGGTTGTTGTATGGAATATTTCGGTTATAGTTCTGGTTTTGATTGTAAATAGGTCTTGGCAGTTGATAATTATTCTGATAATTATTTCCAGGCCTTTGGTTTATGTATGAAATATTCTCTCTTTGTTCCATTGTTAATTCAATACTGAGACAATCTTTTGTCAAATGTGGTCCTCCACACTGCTCACAACTAATTCGTATTGAGTGAATATCCTTAGTCATCTTTTCCATTCGTCTCTCCACAGCATCTATCTTTGCGGAAATGGAATCTAAGTCATGGCTAGAATCGGCTCTAGCTGCTTTAGATGATCTAATGATATCTTTTTCTTGGTGCCACTCATGTGAGTGGGAAGCAGTGTTATCAGTAATTTTGTAAGCATCAGTTTCGGTTTTCTTCATAATAGAACCACCAGCTGCTATATCTATGTCTTTCCTTGTAGTGATGTCGCATCCTTGGTAGAATATTTGTACTATTTGACAGGTGTCTAAACCATGTTGCGGACATCCTCTTAATAACTTTCCATATCTTGTCCACGCCTCATATAGAGTTTCATTTGGCTTCTGTGTAAACGTAACAATTTCTGCTTGAAGTCTTACGGCTTTAGATGCAGGAAAGAATTGTTTAAGAAATTTTTCAACTAAAACATCCCATGTATCGATCGCCCCTTCAGGTAACGATTCCAACCAATCTTTGGCTTCTCCCTTTAAAGTCCAGGGAAATAACATGAGATATATCTGTTCATCCTCCACTTCTCGGATTTTAAATAGTGTGCAGATCCTATTAAAGGTACGTAAATGTTCATTTGGATCTTCCTTCGGCGCACCACTAAATTGGCATTGATTAGTCACCATGTGTAGAATTTGTCCTTTGATTTCATAATCTGGCGCATTAATGTCTGGATGAGTAATTGCGTTACCTTGGCCAGTGCGTTTAGCTCTTATTCGGTCTTCCATACTTAAAGGTTCCAGATTCTCCATAATTGAACTTGTTGAATCGGAATCACTAGAGGATTCTGATTTAATGGTTCGTTCCTCAATAATCTCTGTTTGAATGATTGGTGGTTCCGGAGGAAAGTTTAGTGGTTCAGGATCTACGAATCGTTCCTGAATATTCTCCGGATTCTCAATTGTGAGGTCGGGTTCAAAAAATGGATTATCGGAAATTTGAACTGAAGTACTTGGTCGACTGGATGACGATTCTAAAGAAAAATCAACGGCAGTAATATTTGCTAAATGTCTTGATCTAGTTACAGGTGGTGAACGTACAAAAGGTGGTGAAGGTCTTCCTCGGTGCATTCACTGAATATCCTATTAGTTTTTAAAAGGAAAGAAAAATTATAATAAGTTATCCAATCTATAGACTTTTCTGATTTTGCCCACGTTTCGAATAGCCAAAAGATGCAGCAGAGGGGCAGGATTCGTTTGGTCTCAATATAATTGAGGACTGTTTGGCTCCAATAACCCGGTCCACGTACAAATCCAACTATTACTACGAACCAGAAAATTTTGATGTCTATCAATTTAACCACTTAAAATAAATTTTCGTAATTTTAAGAAATTTAGATAAGAAGTAGAATAAAAATCTATGTCCTAAAAACTAGAATAGCGAGAAATAAGAAAGAAAAAGAGTTCGTCGAAAAAGGTCGAAAAAGAAAAATGGTTGAAAAATAAAAGGTGACGAAAAAATAAAAGAAACTTATAACACTTAAAAACACTTAACTAACCTAACCTTATTACTACAACTAACTTAAAATTATAATCGCAAATTGAGATTACTAATTGGAATGATAATTGATACATAGGTAAAAGTCGTCTAAAAATATTAAAGCTTACAGGAAAAACTAAATCTCAAATGGAAATAACTTAAAAAGAAACTAAAACTTAAAAAGGCGTCGCAAAGTTCTAAAGTACCTAAATCTTAGTCTAAAGAAAAAGCACTTAAGGAATTCTACGGCAAAGCCTAAAAATCTAGAAGTAAAAATAACTATGGCAAAAACTAAGTTTAAAACTAAATATGAGTTAAAAATACAAATATTACGCTAAAACGATTAAAAAGGGACAAAATATAAAAATATACAAAAAGTTGTAAAAAGTACAATTTTTATAAAAATATTATTTTTATATTATTTATTTTATAAAACTATTAATTTTACAATTTAATTAAACTAATTTAACTAAAATATAAATTAAATAAAAAATAACTTAAAATAAAACTAATAATAATAATAATAATAATAATAATTAGGGTTAATAATAATTGTAATTAATAATTATCCGTAATAAATGCAGTTTAGGGTTTCTGTCGGTGTCAGAGTCTCTCCGCGAGTCGCGGTATTCGAAACAGCAAACCCCGCGAGTCGCGGGGTTCCAGCTTTCAACTCTGGTACAGTTTTAATTCGACGTTTTTTTTTTATATTTTATGTTTAAATAAAAATATTTATATAATAAAAACTTATATTTTAAAAACTAGAATAAAAAAATAGTACTACTTTATAATTTTATAAATAAAAATCTTAAAGCTAGATTTATATATATTTATTTTTTTATATGTTTTAAATAAAAACAAAATACTTAAATAAAACTTATATAAAAATAAAGAAACTTTATAAAACTTAAATATTTAACAAAATCTTAAAAATACTTATATTTTTGTTTTTCTTTTTATATTTTCGAATAATTAAAACGTATTTTTATAAAAACGAAAAAAAAGTAAACTAAAATTTTTTTTTTTTTATTAGCGTTGCGCTTCCGGCGTTTAAGAGTTTCCCGGCAGCGGCGCCAAAAATAACTTGATGTTTTAGCAGAGTGGTATAAAAATACTATTAAATTTAGCAGAAATACTATTAAATACGATACAATTTTACACAAGATATTTATTTATTTATTGAATGGATATACTTAAACCTTGCTACAACACTTATAGGCAGTGTACCTAATCGTACAGTAGTGTAGTTTTTAGTAAGTCCGGTTCGTTCCACAGGGAATCTTTTTAAACAAAGCTTAACGCTATATTAGTTTACTTTTATAAAAATACAAATATATATATAAGTAATATTATTATTATAAAGGGGGGTTTTTACCGTTTAATGACCGGTTTGTCGATTTTAAAACTTTAGTCGCAGTTAAAACCAAATGTAAAATAATAAATAAATACAAGACTTAATTTAAAGCGTAAAGTAAATAACGATAACAAAATTGCGAATAATAAAAGTGCGATAAAATAAACTTGCGACAATTAAAAAGTACGATAATTAAAAGTGCAATTAAATACAATAACAATAAATAAAAATGCGATAATTAGAAGTGCAATTAAATATAAAATAAAGGAAATTAAATATGAAATAAAAGAATTATGCTTATTTAAACTTCCGTAATCATGATGTTTGACGTGTTGATTTTAGTTTTATGCCCATGGGTTAATTGTCCTTTGTCCTGGATTATTTAATATGTCCGTCTGGTTTTTGTCCATAACAGTCCATCAGTCATAAATATAAAGTGCGAGTATCCTCGTAAAATTATCCTTATACCCGAAGTTAAATATTCCAACTAATTGGGGACTTAAACTGTAACAAGATTTTAATACTTTGTTTAATAATTACACCAGGATGTCGACTGAGTGTAACCCAAGGTTTTAATATTTTGTTATCAATTATACCAAGTGTCCTTGTACATAATTTCACCCCTGTTTTAATTATTCTAGTGGCTATTAATCCATTCCCGTGTCCGGTTAAATGAACGATTATTCGTACATATAAATACCCCGCCCATCGTGTCCGATCGAGTGTATATGGTAAATTATAGGGACGCCCAATTGTAAATCTTTATATTAACATTAACAAACTATCATTTAGTTAAACAAATATAAAGCCCATTAATAGCCCATAGTCTAATTTCCACAAGTGTCGTTCTTTTGTCCAAACCCCAATTATGGTACAAAGCCCAATTACCCAATTTTAGTAATTAGCCCAACATCATGATTACTTAGGATTAAATAAGCATAATAATAACTTAGCTACGAGACATTAAATTAAAAAGGTTGAACATAACTTACAATGATTAAAAATAGCGTAGCGTTACACGGACAGAATTTCGACTTACACCCTTACAACATTTGCTAACATACCCTTATTATTAGGATTTAAAATTAAAATTAAAATTAAAATATAAATTATATATATATATATATATATATTTACGTATATATTGAGAGAGATAGATTATAGATGATGAAAAATGATCAGAATTCGGTTGGCTTTATAGGGAGTTTCAAACTTTGGGGCTCCGCGACTCGCGGCCCATTTTGCCTTCAAACTCCACGAGTCGCGGAGTTTGTAAATACAGCTCACTCCTTTTGGAGTCTTTCTTGCCGACGGATTTTTATAATTTATATAATATATAAATAATTATAAGAATTATTTAAATATTATATTATATTTATGTGCATAGTTGACTTGTAATTTTTAGTCCGTTGCGTCGAGCGTTGAGAGTTGACTCTGGTCCCAGTTCCGGATTTTCGAACGTCCTTGCGTACAATTTAATATCTTGTACTTTGCGTTTTGAATCTTGTACTCTTGTAATTTCGAGACGTTTCTTATCAATAATTGGAACCTCTTTGATTGTCTTTTGTACTTTTGAGCTTTTTGGTCATTTGCGTCTTCAATTCGTCAAATCTGTCTTTTGTCTTCACCTTTTATTATTTAAACGAATATCACTTGTAAATAGAACAATTGCAACTAAAAGCTTGTCTTTCTTGAGAAATAATGCTATGAAATATATGTTCGTTTTTAGCATTATCAGCAACGCGTTTAGACATGAGCACCGCATATCATCCTCAAACCGATGGACAAAGCGAACGTACAATTCAAACCTTAGAGGACATGTTACGAGCTTGCGTGGTTGATTTCGGAAAAGCTTGGGACAAGCACTTACCTCTCGCCGAGTTCTCTTACAACAATAGTTATCACGCGAGTATTAAAGTCGCACCTTTTGAAGCGCTATATGGCCGAAAATGTCGTTCACCTCTTTGTTGGGCCGAAGTAGGCGACGTACAAATCACCGGACCCGAACTCATTCACGAAACCACCGAGAAGATCGTTCAAATCCGAGATAGGCTTCGGACGGCCCGGAGTCGTCAAAAGTGTTATACCGAAAAAAGACGCAACGACCTTGAATTTCAAGTCGGTGACCGCGTCATGTTAAAAGTCGCACCTTGGAAGGTGTAATCCGTTTTGGGAAACGTGGGAAGCTAAATCCATGGTATATTGGTCCTTTCGAAATCTTGGAGCGTATTGGAACCGTTGCTTATCGTTTAGATCTTCCGCCTCAATTGAACTCCGTTCATCCTACCTTCCATTTATCTAACTTGAAAAAGTGTCTTGCCGAACCCGATATCGTCATCCCTCTCGAGGAACTTACTATTGATGACAAACTTCATTTTTTGGAGGAACCGGTTGAAATTGTGGACACCTCCGTCAAGACATTGAAACAAAGCCGAATTCCGATTGTTAAAGTCCGTTGGAACGCTAAAAGGGGACCCGAGTTTACTTGGGAAAGGCAAGATCAAATGCAAAATAAATACCCTCATTTGTTCCCGGCTCCGGAAACGCAAGATCCCGAAGAAGAAACAACGACTACTACGCCTACTTAAATTTCGGGACGAAATTTCTTTTAAGGAGTAGGTAATGTAACATCCCGCCTTTTTCCGTTTACTTTTCCGTTATACTATTTTAAACTCCGTTATATGTTTATAACATCTCCCGTTAACACGCGTTTTAAATTATCTCGTTTAGGTAATTCACGCACCCGTTTCCAAAGTTGAGGGACTAAGTTTGACAAAGGAGCAAAGAGGTGACTAGGTCAAAGAGTCAACACTCTTCCTCCTCCATTCATTATTTCTTTTCTTTTCCATTTTTCTCTAATACTTTCACAAATTCTCTCAAACACCACTTCAAGGATTCATCATCCAAATCAAATCGAGCAAGCATCCATCTAAACAAATTGCATATTTGGAATCCTCTCATCTTCCTCTTCGATTCCATACCGATTTCATCAAGTTTGGGTAACTTTCTAAAATCACTAGATTTTGTGTTCTTGATGTTTTTAACTTATAAAGTTGTTAATTAGTGTCTATGGCTCAAGTCTAACATGATTATATGATTTATATGCTCGATTTCGTTATTTGAAGTAACTAGCTTGAATATGAACTTTGGTGTGTTTAGTTTGGTAATTTGGTTGCTTAAATGTTGTTGTTATGGTAAAGTGCAAGTATTAAATGTGTTACTAGTAGCACTAGCTTCAATTTGATGTGTGGATTGTTTTAGAAAACTTCATAAACTTGATTATTGGTTTTGGTGGATTTGGATTAGGGTTTGATGAACTTGAAATGAACTGTTGATGCTTTGAATGACATGAAATGTTATTTGTAAGTGTTAGGTTGTATTGTATGCTTGATCACCTTCGAAACGGCATATCATTCATGTAAATTGGTTGCCAAATCATCGAATTTCATTTATGAACTTGAATGCATTTAATGAGGAGCTTTGAATGTGATTTTGGTTGTTGTAAAAGTAAATGTGATGGATGAAATGTGTTTAGTTGTTTTCCTTGTCAAAATACCTTTCTGATGATATAAGATACATGCTTTGGTTGTTTGCGGGTCATAAATGGTGATTGGTTGAAGTTAGGTTCGTGCATAAAACATAAAAACTGCCAGAATTCTCTGCACAGGTAATGGCGCGGCGCGCCATATAGCCGCGCGGCGCCAAAGTGGTCTGTCCAACTTTGTCGATTTTCGAATAATGTTTGCTATGCTACGCACCTCCGATTCACATGTAACTTGTTCTAACATGCTCATATATGATTAAAAACCTCCGAAAAATAGTTCGGGACCCGACCCGAACGTGTTGACTTTTTCGTTGACTTTGACCGACCAAAGTTTGACTTTTTGTCAAACTTAACCAAATGATTATGCAACCTTCCTAACTTGTTTCTATACTTGTATCTTGCATGAAACTTGACAATTTGATTTCACATGCTACATAATCGAGTCGTAACGAGCCATAGGACTAATTGAACATCTTTGACCTATCGTGTTTACCGTTATTGATACGACCTATTTGTTTAGGTCAAGACTAGCACTATCCTTCGCACACGTTATTTTGTGAAGTACTTTTCGTACGTGCACTCAAGGTGAGATCATAGTCCCACTTTTACTCTTTTTGAACTTACATTTGGGATGAGAAAACATAAACATTTCTTTTACTAAGTGAACACAAGTACAGGAAAACAAACATTCTACATACGAGTTTAGAACAAAATCCTCAATTCGATTATCATTAGTTACACTTGCCGGGTGTAAGCGAGAACTTATGTTGTATGGATCCATATGGGTTTGACAAACCCTCATTCAAACGGTTCGCTACCGTTTACGAATGAAATATATTTTCGTGAAACAGTGTATGTTCTAACACTATTGTGATGGGGTTCTATGGAAGGAAAGTTAAGCATTGATAATTGGGTGCTCGTGAAACAAACTTTTGGAATGTATTACTATTATATCGATGTTACAAATCTTGTGGTTCATTTGTACTTACTTACTCAAACCTATGATTTCACCAACGTTTTCGTTGACAGATTTCTATGTTTTTCTCAGGTCCTTGAACATTTGTGTGATACATGCTTCCGCTCATTACTTTTGATACTTGCTTGGATGTCGAGTATACATGCATAGTTGGAGCGCCTTTTGGCTACTTTAAATTGTGTCGCATAGGTTTCATTCGTACGTTAAACATTGTAATGTAACTAGTCTTTTGAACTACATTTGTAAACTTGAAACATCCTTTTACTTATGAAATAAATGCGACATATTTTGGTCAAACGTCATGATAAAGACTTATGACCACGTAACGGGACCTAAGTAGTCAGCGCCGTCAAACATGATTTGGTCGGGTCGCTACAGATGGTATCAGAGCGTTGGTTGTAGGGATTTAGAGTTCATTGGTGTCGACCCTGAGTCATAGGGTACATTAGTGAATCTAGACTACAACCGGCATATAGACCGAAGTAGGAACTACTTGACTATTTGTGCATTATACTCGAACTCTCCTATCATATCTAACTCTTATTCGATCTTGATATCACGTTGTTAAATTTGATTGACACGCCACCTTGACTATATGAAATGATGTCGAATGCACATATGAATCAGGGTAATATAATTTCCAGGATTATATTACGGTGACTCATATGAACGTTCCGACATTGTGGCATAAAGAATTTAAGGCGAGTCAAGGAAAATTTTCTCTTTATCTTTATTCCATATCACGGTTAGTATTATTTAGAATACTAACCAACGGTATTCTTGTGTCTTGAAGGAACAATGGCTCGTCGACGCGCTCCTCCCGAAACTCCCGAACAAGCTCTACAACGAATGATAGCCACCGCCGTGGATGCGGCCATGGCCGGTCACTCTTCCAACAACAATAACAATAACAACAATCACAACAACAACAACAACAATGGAGCCGGTAACTCAAACGAAGGGTGCTCCTACAAATCCTTCATGGGGTGCAAACCTCACACTTTTGATGGAACCGGGGGACCGGTCATGCTCACCCGATGGTTTGAGCAAACGGAAGCCGTCTTTAGCATAAGCGGTTGTCGGGACCAAGACAAGGTCAAATACTCCACTCACACCTTCGCCGGTGTCGCTCTTACATGGTGGAATACTTATGTACAATCGGTGGGTACCGATGAAGCTCACGCCCTCTCTTGGGCCGACTTGAGGGAAAAGATGATTGTCGAATATTTCCCTCGTGAAGAAACCCGAAGGCTCGAACAAGAGCTAAGAACTTTAAAGGCGATCGGAAATGATCTCAAGGCTTATAATCAACGATTTTCCGAACTAGCCTTGATGTGCCCAAATCTTATGAACCCCGAAGCTTTAAGGGTTGAACTTTACATGGATGGTCTTCCAAAGAGTATCAAACACGGAGTAATGTCATCCAAACCCACTAATCATCAAGAAGCTTTGAACATGGCCCGCAAATTGATAGAAACGGTTGACAAAATCGTAGTTCCGGCACCTAAGGCCTAGGATAAATCGGGCGGCAACAAAAGAAAGTGGGAACCCTCCCAATCAAGCAACAACAACTTTGCTAAGAAGCCTTACACCTCCGACGGCAAGAAGGGTTATGCCGGGAACCTACCCCTTTGCAACAAATGCAACAAACATCACTTTGGTGAATGTGGCAAGTTAATTTGCCACCGGTGCCAAGGAGTTGGTCATAAGGCCAATGAGTGTAAAAGTGTTGCCCCCATCGCTCGAAGGGGGCCCAATGCACCAAAAACGGGCACTTGTTATGAATGTGGCCAAACGGGCCATTATAGAAATGCATGCCCGAAGAGGAAAGATAACCCCAATACGCGCGGCCGAGCTTTCAACATCAACACCGAGGAAGCCCGAGATGATAATGAATTAGTCACGGGTACGTTTCTTCTCAACAACACTTATGTTACTTGTTTATTCGATTCGGGTGCCGATAAGAGTTTTGTATCCAAGACTTTGACTCATTCTTTTAATACTCCACCACGTCCACTAGATACCACTTATACCATTGAAGTGGCCAACGAAAAACTATTGAGTGCCGACACATATTACCGGGGGTGTACGTTAAACATTTTGGGTAATGAGTTTGAAATCGACTTGATACCCATGGAACTAGGTAGCTTCGATGTAATAATCGGTATGAATTGGCTAGCCAAAACAAAATCTCACATCCTTTGTGATCTTAACGCAATCCGAATCCCTATCGAGAATGGTGAACCTTTGATCGTCTATGGCGATAAGAGTTGCACCGGACTCAACCTCGTTTCGTGCATTAAAGTTAGAAAGCTACTCCGTAAGGGTTGTTTTGTGATCCTTGCTCACGTTAAGAAAGTCGAGTCCGATGAGAAGCACATCGATGATGTGCCAATTGTTAGTGACTATTCCGATGTATTTTCTGACGAATTGCCGGGTCTTCCACCTCATCGACCGGTTGAATTCCAAATCGATCTTATTCCAGGAGCCGCACCTGTAGCACGTGCACCATATAGACTCGCTCCATCCGAAATGCAAGAATTGCAAAGTCAAATCCAAGAACTACTTGATTGTGGTTTTATCTAACCTAGCCATTCACCTTGGGGCGCTCCGATTTTGTTTGTTAAAAAGAAAGACGGATCCCTACGAATGTGCATTGACTATCGTGAACTAAACAAATTGACGGTTAAGAACCGATATCCTCTTCCTCGCATCGATGACCTCTTTGATCAATTACAAGGGTCTTGTGTATATTCAAATATCGATCTACGCTCGGGTTATCATCAATTGAGGGTTAAGGGGGAAGATGTCTCCAAAACCGCTTTCCTAACTCGTTATGGTAGTTATGAATTTCTTGTAATGCCATTTAGTCTCACTAACGCACCGGCGGTGTTCATGGATCTTATGAACCGCGTGTGCAAACCGTATCTTGACAAATTCGTTATCGTGTTCATCGATGATATTTTAGTCTATTCAAAAAGCGAAGAAGAACACGAGGAACACCTCCGACTTGTGCTTGAACTTTTAAGACAAGAACAACTCTATGTCAAATTCTCCAAGTGTGAATTTTGGTTAAAGGAAGTTCAATTTCTTGGTCATGTTGTAAGTGACCAAGGTATTAAAGTCGATCCAACGAAAATTGAAGCCATTAGTAAATGGGAGACTCCTACTACTCCTACTCACATCCGTCAATTCTTGGGTCTCGCCGGATACTACCGTAGATTCATCAAGGATTTTTCCTTGGTTGCTCGTCCTCTAACCACGTTAACTCATAAGGGAAGAAAATTCGTTTGGGCAACCGAACATGAATCCGCATTCCAAATCTTGAAAACGAAGCTAACCACCGCTCCTATCTTGTCACTTCCCGAAGGCAATGATGACTTTGTTGTATATTGCGATGCCTCAAAACATGGTTTTGGGTGTGTATTGATGCAACGAACGAAAGTCATTGCTTATGCTTCTCGACAACTCAAAATTCATGAACGAAACTACACGACGCATGATCTCGAACTCGGAGCCGTTGTCTTTGCACTTAAAATGCGGAGACACTATCTTTATGGAACCAAGAGTACTATCTTTACCGACCACAAAAGTCTCCAACACATTTTCGATCAAAAGCAACTAAACATGAGACAACGAAGGTGGATTGAAACCTTAAACGATTACGATTGCGAGCTTCGTTACCATCCCGGGAAGGCAAATGTAGTAGCCGATGCCTTAAGTCGAAAAGAAAGAGCGGTGCCTCTTCGTGTCCGAGCCTTAAACATCACCATCCACACAAACCTTAATAGCCAAATTCGGGTTGCCCAAGATGAGGCTCTCAAGGATGAAAACCTTTCACACGAGCTCTTGAACATTCTCGTCTCTCGATTCGAAATTAGGGAGACCGGACTCCGATATTACGCCGGAAGGATTTGGGTGCCTAGTTATGGGGACCTACGAAGCCTTATTTTAGATGAAGCCCATAAGTCACGATACTCGATTCACCCCGGTGCCAATAAGATGTACCACGACCTTAAACAACTATATTGGTGGCCGAACATCAAAAGGGATGTAGCTACTTATGTTTCCAAGTGTTTGACATGTTCCAAAGTTAAAGCCGAACACCAAAGACCGTCCGGACTACTTCAACAACCCGAGATCCCGCAATGGAAGTGGGAAAGGATAACGATGGATTTTATCACCAAGCTACCAAAAACGACGAGCGGTTATGATACCATTTGAGTTATTGTTGACCGCCTCACCAAATCCGCACACTTCCTTGCCATGAAAGAAACGGACAAAATGGAGAAACTTGCACAACTTTACATTAAGGAGATCGTATCCCGACACAGTGTACCTTTATCGATTATCTCCGACCGAGATGGCCGTTTCATTTCTAGATTTTGGCGTACATTGCAAGAAGCGTTGGGAACGCGTTTAGACATGAGCACCGCATATCATTCTCAAACCGATGGACAAAGCGAACGTACAATTCAAACCTTAGAGGACATGTTACGAGCTTGCGTGGTTGATTTCGGAAAAGCTTGGGACAAGCACTTACCTCTCGCCGAGTTCTCTTACAACAATAGTTATCCCGCGAGTATTAAAGTCGCACCTTTTGAAGCGCTATATGGCCGAAAATGTCGTTCACCTCTTTGTTGGGCCGAAGTAGGCGACGTACAAATCACCGGACCCGAACTCATTCACGAAACCACCGAGAAGATCGTTCAAATCCGAGATAGGCTTCGGACGGCCCGGAGTCGTCAAAAGTGCTATACCGACAAAAGACGCAACGACCTTGAATTTCAAGTCGGTGACCGCGTCATGTTAAAAGTCGCACCTTGGAAGGGTGTAATCCGTTTTGGGAAACGCGGGAAGCTAAATCCACGGTATATTGGTCCTTTCGAAATCTTGGAGCGTATTGGAACCGTTGCTTATCGTTTAGATCTTCCACCTCAATTGAACTCCGTTCATCCTACCTTCCATGTATCTAACTTGAAAAAGTGTCTTGCCGAACCCGATATCGTCATCCCTCTCGAGGAACTTACTATTGATGACAAACTTCATTTTTTGGAGGAACCGGTTGAAATTGTGGACACCTCCGTCAAGACATTGAAACAAAGCCGAATTTCGATTGTTAAAGTCCGTTGGAACGCTAAAAGGGGACCCGAGTTTACTTGGGAAAGGCAAGATCAAATGCAAAATAAATACCCTCATTTGTTCCCGGCTCCGGAAACGCAAGATCCCGAAGAAGAAATAACGACTACTACGCCTACTTAAATTTCGGGACGAAATTTCTTTTAAGGAGTAGGTAATGTAACAACCCGCCTTTTTCCATTTACTTTTCCGTTATACTATTTTAAACTCCGTTATATGTTTATGACATCTCCCGTTAACACGCGTTTTAAATTATCTCGTTTAGGTAATTCACGCACCCGTTTCTAAAGTTGAGGGACTAAGTTTGACAAAGGAGCAAAGAGGTGACTAGGTCAAAGAGTCAACACTCTTCCTCCTCCATTCATTATTTCTTTTCTTTTCCATTTTTCTCTAATACTTTCACAAATTCTCTCAAACACCACTTCAAGGATTCATCATCCAAATCAAATCGAGCAAGCATCCATCTAAACAAATTGCATATTTGGAATCCTCTCATCTTCCTCTTCGATTCCATACCGATTTTATCAAGTTTGGGTAACTTTCTAAAATCACTAGATTATGTGTTCTTGATGTTTTTAACTTATAAAGTTGTTAATTAGTGTCTATGGCTCAAGTCTAACATGATTATATGATTTATATGCTCGATTTCGTTATTTGAAGTAACTAGCTTGAATATGAACTTTGGTGTGTTTGATTTGGTAATTTGGTTGCTTAAATGTTTATGTTATGGTAAAGTGCAAGTATTAAATGTGTTACTAGTAGCACTAGCTTCAATTTAATGTGTGGGTTGTTTTAGAAAACTTCATAAACTTGATTATTGGTTTTGGTGGATTTGGATTAGGGTTTGATGAACTTGAAATGAACTGTTGATGCTTTGAATGACATGAAATGTTATTTGTAAGTGTTAGGTTGTATTGTATGCTTGATCACCTTCGAAACGGCATATCATTCATGTAAATTGGTTGCCGAATCATCGAATTTCATTTATGAACTTGAATGCATTTAATGAGGAGCTTTGAATGTGATTTTGGTTGTTGTAAAAGTAAATGTGATGGATGAAATGTGTTTAGTTGTTTTCCTTGTCAAAATACCTTTCCGATGATATAAGATACATGCTTTGGTTGTTTGTGGGTCATAAATGGTGATTGGTTGAAGTTAGGTTCGTGCATAAAACATAAAAACTGCCAGAATTCTCTGCACAGGTAATGGCGAAGCGCGCCATATAGCCGCGCGGCGCGCCAAAGTGGTCTGTCCAACTTTGTCAATTTTCGAATAATGTTTGCTATGCTACGCACCTCCGATTCACATGTAACTTGTTCTAACATGCTCATATATGATTAAAAACCTCCGAAAAATAGCTCGGGACCCGACCCGAACGTGTTGACTTTTTCGTTGACTTTGACCGACCAAAGTTTGACTTTTTGTCAAACTTAACCAAATGATTATGCAACCTTCCTAACTTGTTTCTATACTTGTATCTTGCATGAAACGTGACAATTTGATTTCACATGCTACATAATCGAGTCGTAACGAGCCATAGGACTAATTGAACATCTTTGACCTATCGTGTTTACCGTTATTGATACGACCTATTTGTTTAGGTCAAGACTAGCACTATCCTTCGCACACGTTATTTTGTGAAGTACTTTTCGTACGTGCACTCAAGGTGAGATCATAGTCCCACTTTTACTCTTTTTGAACTTACATCTGGGATGAGAAAACATAAACATTTCTTTTACTAAGTGAACACAAGTACAGGAAAACAAACATTCTACATACGAGTTTAGAACAAAATCCTCAATTCGATTATCATTAGTTACACTTGCCGGGTGTAAGCGAGAACTTATGTTGTATGGATCCATATGGGTTTGACAAACCCTCATTCAAACGGTTCGCTACCGTTTACGAATGAAATATATTTTCGTGAAACAGTGTATGTTCTAACACTATTGTGATGGGGTTCTATGGAAGGAAAGTTAAGCATTGATAATTGGGTGCTCGTGAAACAAACTTTTGGAATGTATTACTATTATATCGATGTTACAAATCTTGTGGTTCATTTGTACTTACTTACTCAAACCTATGATTTCACCAATGTTTTCGTTGACAGATTTCTATGTTTTTCTCAGGTCCTTAAACATTTGTGTCATACATGCTTTCGCTCATTACTTTTGATACTTGCTTGGATGTCGAGTATACATGCATAGTTGGAGCGCCTTTTGGCTACTTTAAATTGTGTCGCATAGGTTTCATTCGTACGTTAAACATTGTAATGTAACTAGTCTTTTGAACTACATTTGTAAACTTGAAACATCCTTTTACTTATGAAATAAATGCGACATATTTTGGTCAAACGTCATGATAAAGACTTATGACCACGTAACGGGACCTAAGTAGTCGGCGCCGTCAAACATGATTTGGTCGGGTCGCTACAGATTACGTCAAAACTTCCTAATTCTACGGGTATCAAATCGATTTTGAAGGTTTCACCAGCGAGATTTATTTCGCAACCATGGCAAATTTTATTGGCTTTTATCAGTTTACCATTAGCTAATTCAATAGTATGTTTATCGTCTAGAGGCAATGATGCACATTTTAGTTTAGAACTAAAGTCTTTACACATATAACTTCTATCAGCACCCGTATCAAACATAATAGAAGCTAGTTGATTATTAATGGTAAACGTACCCGTGACAAGATTAGGATCCTCACGTGCTTCACTGGTACTAACATTAAATGCCCTCCCACGTGCGGGTTTTTTGTTCTTCTCCTTATCAGGGCATTGATTTATAATGAAAGGACCCGTTCATATACATTATAAACGATTCACAATAGTTGATTACATCGTGAGGTATTTGACCTCTATATGATACATTTTACAAACATTGCATTTGTTTTTAAAAAACAAACTTTATTCACATCAAAAGTTGACTGCATGCATACCATTTCATAATATCCAACTATAAATGATCTAATCTGTCATTTACTTAATCATAATCTTTATTGAACTCAATAACTTGAATGCAACGTCTTTTAAAATATGCCATGAATGACTCCAAGTAATATCTCTAAAATGAGCAAATGCACAGCGGAAGATTTCTTTCATACCTGAGAATAAACATGCTTTCAAGTGTCAACCAAAAGGTTGGTGAGTTCATTAGTTTATCATAAACGATCATTTTCATCATTTTAATACACCACAAGATTATCATTTCTCATAAATACACATCTCATATCAGGCATTTCGCAAACTGCATAGAGTTAAAAATCATTCATATGGATTGAACACCTGGTAACCGACGTTAACTTAATGCATAGAATATCCCCAAAATAGAACCTCTCGTCTGTATAATAATCTCAAAGTACTAAAGCATTCGTACCCCGAATGGGACTTGTCAAGTTCCATAGATCTATCTTTAGGATTCGCGTCAATCAGGGGCCATTTCCCTAAATTCTTAGGTTACCAGACTTGAAGGGTGATATTCGGTTTAATAATCCAACTGTAGAACATAATTTTAAGTACTTGTGTCTATTTCATAAAGTAGTTGTAAAAACAGCGCATGTATTCTCAGTCCCAAAAATATATATTGAAAAACATTTAAAAAGGGAGCAAATGAAACTCACAATACTGTATTTTGTAGTAAAAATACATATGACGTCATTGAACAAGTGCAATGTTGGCCTTGGATTCACTAACCTATATTAATTATATATATTTATATGTTTGATCAATATCTGTCTAACAATTTAGGTCAAGTCGTAGTGTATCACAATCCTAATGCTCGAGACTAAATATGCAAAAGTCAACAAAATCATATTGACCAAAATGTCTTTCAAAATTTATACATGATTATTATATAGTTTAAATATATTCGTTTTATTTATTTAAATATTTTTAATAGATTTTATTAAAGTAAATAATATAGTTCTTTTATTAATAAATAAAATTTTATATTAAAATTTATATAATAAAAATATACTTTTATATATCTTAAGTAATAAAATTTATAAAGTTCATTTAATATCATAAAAATAATATAATAGGTATTATTAATATAATTATATTATACGTAGTAAAATATTTTGTATCACATATTTATTTGATAAAATAATATTGATAATAATAATAATAATAAGTAAAAGTTGTATTATTTTATAATAATTATTATTATTCTACTAATAAAAATAACAATAATTATATTTTATAAAAATGATAAAATGATATTTTTTATTAAGAATAGTACTAAAATGATAATAATAATAATAATGATGTTTCATATTAATAATGATATTTTTATTAAAAATAATAATTTTAGTAAAAATGATAGTTTTAATATTAATAATACTTTTAATAATAATAATAGTAAAATAATGAAAATGATATTTTTCCTTTAAATCAATATCTTACAATATCCTAATTTCATCATAATACTCATACTCATTATTTCCTAATCGCTTCGTTTAATAGCTTTTAGTCGTCTTTTATATCGCGTTCATATTAATAATAATAATAGTAATCATAATAATTAGATGTTACTAATATTAGTTTTAATTATAATAATACTAATAATAATAATATTAATGATAATACTAATAACTATTTGAATGATAATAATAATAATAATAATAATTATAATAATAATAATAATTATAACCTTAACGATAATAACGATAGTAATAATAATAAAAATAACAATAATATCTTTTATTAATAACGACAATGATAATAATAATAATTATTATTATTATAATAATTAGATTATAACGACGATAATAACGACGATAATAATAATCATTTTTAATAATAATATAAAAATTCAATTGACTTTAACTTCTAAACCGTTCATCGAAACCATTCGATATCTAAATGAAAAGTTCTCAATTTTTCGCTAGCTTTTCAATGACATGCATATCATATACCTTATCTTAATAGCATATGTATTTAATTCAAGATTCGACATAACCTATCTAACGATAATAACGAACGTATAAGCATGCATAATCCTATATACTCGAACACTAGTCAGGGATACACTAATAATATATAAAAGTTAAGTTATGAGTGCTCACGTATCAATATTGAGATTCAATATTGTAGGAAAAGTACGTAGACGCAACGAAGATGATAAACACTAGTTTGGCTCATGAGCAACACTCCCGAACCATACCCATAACCTCCATAGCTATAACCCATAATTTTCTTAGCTCTATCCCGCTCAAAAAATAATTTCAAAATCACTCGGACAGCACTCCGTCGTAATATTTTATGTATACTAATAATATCTTGAAATAATACGGAGTAAATATATATATGTAAATCAATTGAGAGAGTTTAGAGAAAAATATTTTCAAGTTTCTATGAAATAATGAAACCTATTGAATTCTATTTATAATAGATTTTTGAATTATTAAAGTGAATTATTAAAGTATGAATTATTAAAGTGAATTATTAAAGTATGAATTATTAAAGTGAATTATTAAAGTGAATTATTAAAGTATGAATTATTAAAGTGAATTATTAAAGTATGAATTATTAAAGTGAATTATTAAAGTTAAAGTAAAGTAAAAATAATGTAAAGGTAAAGTTTAAGTATAGTAAAAGTATAAAACTATGTACGTATAATACGCGTATAAATATATATAATATTAATTTAAATCGTTATATATATTTAATATAAATATCGTTATCTTTATCATACTGGTTAAGTAATGAGTTGTCAAAAGTGGTTCTAGATATTTATAAAAGTTATATATGTTTTAATAATAATGTTCTTTTTAAACTGAAAACGTTTTTGTACGTTTGAAATTAAATCAAATAAATATGATAATTTTATTTTCCAAAACTAAATATATTTAAGAATCATTTTGTTTAAAGGTTAAAATAATGGAAATCGTTATATCATAAAATGTTTTAGAAAAGTAGAATCATAAATATTCATAATAGGCTTCAAGTTTTTAAATTACAGTCTGTTGGTGAAGCATGCGATAAAGTTCAAAGGTTAAATAAACGTATGAAATCATCTTAATGAAAAATGTCGAGTTACTTAACTTGTCAATATCCAACATCTAAGTTATTTACACTCCACGTTCTTACTTATAAATCACTTTACCATTTTCCGAATGTTGTCAAAAAGAATAGATTTCTTAAATCACAGTGGACCTCATAACATAGACCCGTAATCATATCACAATGTATCTGATAAATCAATCATTTGATATTATCTTCTAATTCCATCGATAAACATATTGAAACAAATACATTCATATAAAGTATTATACGTTTAATACTTTATTAATATTCTCAAGTTATAATATATATATATACATATATATACATATTTATCTATATAAAATGGTTCGTGAATCGTTGAAATTTGGCCGAGGTTATAATGAATGTATGAACACAATTTAAAATTCTTGAGATTTAACTTAACAAACTTTGCTTATCGTGTCGGAATAATATAAAGATAAAGTTTAAATTTGGTTGGAAATTTCCGGGTTGTCACAGTACCTACCCGTTAAAGAAATTTCGTCCCGAAATTTGAATGGGATGGTCATGGCTGACAATAAGTATGTTTTCATGGTGTATACGAGTTGGAAATTAGAGTTTTATTATCATCAAGTAATATAGATAAAGCAATTTGATTTTTGTGAAGAGTACGAGTGAAGTTATCACAAAAGAATGAAATAAGTAAATGCACGTTCTTTTCAACCATTGACATAGTCACGGTTGATTTCCAGAATTCAAGGAATTTAGAGAAAATCTTCGTAAAAATATTTGGTTCTTCTGTAATTAAGGAAGTTAGGATCAGCTTTGATTGAATGCGATAATCTGTTTTGATTGCTCTGTCGGATATTTTACTATATATCCACCCCCTTCGTTTCCTTATTTCCACAACTCACACCTTTTATTCTTTCTCCCTCAATTCATACTTTATAGAATTCGCTAATATGCTCCATCCAGTTCTGATTCTTGATATACTCCTAACTTTCATATCTGTCATTCTTCTTTTTCATCTGCCGCCAGAAGAATCTAATTACTTCTACTATACTCTTGGTTTTATAGTGTTTTTAGTTCTCCTATGTCTTTATATTGCTATATGCATCGATATATATGGTTTGTAATTTTTGGGTTGTTGTTGGGTTTTATATCTTCCCTTATACTTCAAAGTCCCTGCTTCTGTCTTCTATAATCATTGTCATCCACAGTTAATACTCCCTCCTATTTGCTGCGATTTATACTCCAATTTCTATTTTGGGGCTTTGTCCTTTCGTTTCTTCTTCTTGAGATTAAGCATCGCTTGTAATGGTCCATAATTCGTAGATATAGATTTCGGAATGAGCATTGTTAATGTTCTAAGAAGGAAATGGTAATGGCACGGTCTTGATTTGTTAAATTACCAGAATACCCTGGAAAAGACCGAATCATCAAGAAATATTTTCTTAATATTTTAGAGGTTAAATAGAATACAAGAGTCGTGTAACATGGCACATGATGATGTTATGATCTGTGAATCATCAAGTTCCATTTAAAAAATCAGCATGACTTACTGTAATATAATCACGTTGATCAAGTGTCATTATATTATACTAACTCATGCTTCAGTTCCCAACACTACTTCAATAGTATACATATTTTAAATTCGAATTTTTCATAATTTAGAAACTAAAATAGTTTCTTTTATGATGTAACACAGATAGCGCAAAGAGGTAAATGATTTCGAATATCAATAGTTATGAAGATATCTTCAGAAACATTGAAGATATTTATAATGAAAGATGTGATGATATCTTAGAATATCTAAGATCAGAGGATGATGAAGAATATTATTCACAAGGGTTTAGAGTCAGGAGTAAGGTATTTGATAATAATTTCAGCAGACACTGAATCATTTGGATTCTTTGAAGGCAGGTTTAGTCTTTGTGATTTGTCCATAGCCTCCTTCATGGTTTGCTTAATCCATTTTCCAGTTCCAAACCTTCTCTTTTTCTGAGCTTTTCCAACACACTATCCTTTATTATCAAACTTTTGACTGTTAAGGTCGTTTACAGTTTTTGCTGCTTCATCAGCATTTTCCAAACTTCGGAGAACTAGTTCGCAGTTTAGGGTGTTTTTCAGAAATTTTACATTCAAAGTATATAAGTCTAGGAGATAGACGTTATATATACACCTATAACCGTTGGCGGAGACATACTGCAAGATTTCAAAATACTGATTGCTGATTCCCAGTAATTGGCATGACAATTCTTGTTACAAGATGCGGATGATTAAATGATGGGGTTTCGATAAATATAATGACTTTTTAGAAAGTCAAAGATCAGTGAAGTTGTTGGTAAGTTTATTTCTAATGTGGTGAGACATAAAAGGTTCTCCGGTAACGATGACGAAAGGGCAACGTCTATATCAAGGTTATAATAAGACTGTTTCAACTGAAAAGTCGAAGTTGACTTGCTGAAGCTGTGACAAAACTGACTAATTTGAAAAGGAATCGCAAAGTTATTTTTGCTAATAAATGCCAAAGGGTCTGACACTGATACGTGTTAAATTATGACTCTGGTTTCGAGAGCTTTTCAGATGCAAGACTGTGGTTAATATGTGGTTGGATCATCATCCCAATTGTTCATTATTTAAAGTGTCTTCAGGAATTTCTAAGGGTTTTGAATGCAGATTGTAATAGTTAATATACATATGATGTTCTAACACAGTTTTGAAGTCAAAGTATAGCTTATGAAAGATGTAAGGATCTAAGAGTGATGATTTTGGTCATATCTCGAGTTGAATTCTGAGATTTCAAAATCAGAATATGTAATTAAATTTTGAATGAGTATGGTTGTTTTGATTTCTATAAAAGAATGTATATTGTTGTGAAAGTAGGGAGTATAATGGATGATTTGCTGAATCAGATTCGAAGAATGTAACATATTAATTGTGAATTTACATATCTCTCGGGTATTACCTACCCGTTAAAAAAAATTCACAATTAATATTTTGTACAAAAGAATTTTATTACAGTCTTTATGAAAATATATATGTGTATATTTTCTTCAGATGTAATATAGATTTAATGAGTTAATGTTAAATTAAACTCATTTGATTTACGGTTATAACTAGAATTGAATATCCCTAAAGGCTTTAAAAATTACATAACTTTTACGGAGTATTTCTTTAATGACATTGAAATTATGAATCAATACTTCATTATTTGTTGATGTATGATGTTCGGTTCGTGGAATTCTTGTGAATTTCGCAAAGTACGAATGATGTTATTTGAAAAGTTTCGAGTACATTGATGATGAAAGTGTAAAATCAAACATATATTTGAATAATACACTTGATTTATTATGAGATGGAATTTATTGAATTAAAACAGAGATTGTAGTTAACGATGGTTAAGTTGTTAAGGAAGGGTGTACATCTTGGCATATTAGTAATATGAATTTAATCGAGTAGTATCTACCCTTATTTAATTCATACATAATAGCTTAGTACGAAAGATTTATTTTAATCTCAAAATTTATATATATATAATATACATATAATTTCTTCAGAGGAAATGAGTTAATACTTCATAACTCGTTGATACAATATACTCGTCATTGATTCGTAATGATGTCCACGGTGATTCTCGAACTGACGGAGTTTGTGATGTTATAGGTGCTGCTGATTCTGATGACACTGACGACACTGACTGTGATGGTGATGCTACGGTACTGTTGATGTTGTTGGTAAAACAAGTCTAGCTTATAAATCACGCATCATTCTTGTCAGGATTTCTATTATTCCTTCTATCATTTCGATTCACTCATCTGATTTATGGTTAGGGTTAGAATAGATAATCTCTAAGACTTTAGAGATTACATAATCGTCGCGGAGTGTTTCTCCAATGAAGTTATGAATAAATACTTCATCGTTTGTTGTTGTTGGTATTCCTTTGTATCTACAGGGCATATGACATTGGTGGTCGTGGGACAGATTGTAAAGTTGAGGTTTACGACGCGGTTGTGGTTGAGGGTGTAATGGTAGTGTTGGCGTTGATGATGGTAGTACTGGTTATGCTGCTGGCGCTGCTTCTGGTGTTTGTAACCTTTGCACCATATTCTCCAAAGCCACTACCCGAGCGCGAAGCTCGTTGACTTCTTCTATTACACCGGGGTGATTGTCGGTTCGGACGAGCGGATAAATAAAATCTAGAATTTGATGTAGTATATAATCGTGACGAGATACTCTGGAGATGAGAGAGAAAATGGTGTTTCGGACAGGTTCGCCGGTAAGTGCTTCAGGTTCTTTGCCAAGAGGGCAATGTGGTGGATGGAAAGGATCGTCTTCTTCTTGTCTCCAATGATTGAGGAGGCTACGAACCCATCCCCAATTCATCCAAAATAGATGATGGCTAATTGGTTGATCCATTCCAGTCACACTGCTTTTGGAGCTTAAGTGGGATTCCATATCGGAATTTGAGGGACTTGAACTAATGACGAATTCCATTTCGTTCGATTGAATAAAGGATTTTTCGATATGAAATGATTTTCCGGCTATTGGGTGGTATTCTAATTACATAGAATAACTATATATATAGCGCAAAAGATTTCGTAGATTACGGAGGAATTTACTGGATATGTTAGGCAAAGTTTACAGTAACAGATATGCTAAGATATGAATTTTGTCTATACACTATTCATGCAATCAATGCAGTAAGACGTGTCTAGACTAAGAATGATAAGCAGGAAATTTCCGACAAAAATGATAAGCAAAACTTTTGACAATGCAGACACGGTCGAAGTCCAGACTCACTAATGCATCCTAACGACTATCAGTTAGACACACTAATGCAGACCTGGTTCGCTAAGACCACCGCTCTGATACCAACTTAAAGGACCCGTTCATATACATTATAAACGATTCACAATAGTTGATTACATCGCGAGGTATTTGACCTCTATATGATACATTTTACAAACATTGCATTTGTTTTTAAAAGACAAACTTTATTCACATCAAAAGTTGACTGCATGCATACCATTTCATAATATCCAACTATAAATGATCTAATCTGTCATTTACTTAATCATAATCTTTATTGAACTCAATGACTTGAATGCAACGTCTTTTGAAATATGCCATGAATGACTCCAAGTAATATCTCTAAAATGAGCAAATGCACATCGAAAGATTTCTTTCATACCTGAGAATAAACATGCTTTCAAGTGTCAACCAAAAGGTTGGTGAGTTCATTAGTTTATCATAAACGATCATTTTCATCATTTTAATAGACTACAAGATTTTCATTTCTCATAAATACACATCTCATATCAGGCATTTCGCAAACTGCATAGAGTTAAAAATCATTCATATGGATTGAACACCTGGTAACCGACGTTAACTTAATGCATAGAATATCCCCAAAACAGAACCTCTCGTCTGTATAATAATCTCGAAGTACTAAAGCATTCGTTCCCCGAATGGGACTTGTCAAGGTCCATAGATCTATCTTTAGGATTCGCGTCAATCAGGGGCCATTTTCCTAAATTCTTAGGTTACCAGACTTGAAGGGCGATATTCGGTTTAATAATCCAACCATAGAATGTAATTTTAAGTACTTGTGTCTATTTCATAAAGTATTTGTAAAACCAGCGCATGTATTCTCACTCCCAAAAATATATATTGCAAAAACATTTAAAAAGGGAGCAAATGAAACTCACAATACTGTATTTTGTAGTAAAAATACATATGACATCATTGAACAAGTGCAATGTTGGCCTTGGATTCACGAACCTATATTAATTATATATATTTATATGTTTGATCAATATCTGTCTAACAATTTAGGTCAAGTCGTAGTGTATCACAATCCTAATGCTCGAGACTAAATATGCAAAAGTCAACAAAATCATATTGACCAAAATGTCTTTCAAAATTTATACATGATTATTATATAGTTTAAATATAGTCATTTTATTTATTTAAATATTTTTAATAGATTTTACTAAAGTAAATAATATAGTTCTGTTATTAATAAATAAAATTTTATATTAAAATTTATATAATAAAAATATACTTTTATATATCTTAAGTAATAAAATTTATAAAGTTCATTTAATATCATAAAAATAATATAATAGGTATTATTAATGTAATTATATTATACGTAGTAAAATATTTTGTATCACATATTTATTTGATAAAATAATATTGATAATAATAATAATAATAATAATAATAATAATAATAATAATAATAATAATAATAATAATAATAATAATAATAATAATAATAATAATAATAATAATAATAATAATAATAATAATAATAAGTAAAAGTTGTATTATTTTATAATAATTATTATTATTCTACTAATAAAAATAACAATAATTATATTTTCTAAAAATGATAAAATGATATTTTTTATTAAGCATAGTACTAAAATGATAATAATAATGATGTTTCATATTAATAATGATATTTTTATTAAAAATAATAATTTTAGTAAAAATGATAGTTTTAATATTAATAATACTTTTAATAATAATAATAGTAAAATAATGAAAATGATATTTTTCCTTTAAATCAATATCTTACAATATCCTAATTTCATCATGATACTCATACTCATTATTTTCTAATCGCTTCGTTTAATAGCTTTTAGTCGTCTTTTATATCGCGTTCATATTAATAATAATAATAGTAATCATAATAATTAGATGTTACTAATATTAGTTTTAATTATAATAATACTAATAATAATAATATTAATGATAATACTAATAACTATTTGAATGATAATAATAATAATAATAATTATTATAATAATAATAAAATAATAATTATAATAATAATTATAATAATAATAATTATAACCTTAACGATAATAACGATAGTAATAATAATAAAAATAATATCTTTTATTAATAACGACAATGATAATAATAATAATAATAATAATTATTATTATTATAATAATTATATTATAACGACGATAATAACGACGATAATAATAATAATTTTTAATAATAATATAAAAATTCAATTAACTTTAACTTCTAAACCGTTCATCGAAACCATTCGATATCTAAATGAAAAGTTCTCAATTTTTCGCTAGCTTTTCAATGACATGCATATCATATACCTTATCTTAATAGCATATGTATTTAATTTAAGATTCGACAAAACCTATCTAACGACAATAACGAACGTATAAGCATGCATAATCCTATATACTCAAACACTAGTCAGGGATACACTAATAATATATAAAAGTTAAGTTATGAGTGCTCACGTATTAATATTGAGATTCAATATTGCAGGAAAAGTACGTAGACGCAACGAAGATGATAAACACTAGTTTGACTCACGAGCAATACTCTCGAACCATACCCATAACCTCCATAGCTATAACCCATAATTTCCTTAGCTCTATCCCGCTCGAAAAATAATTTTGAAATCACTCGGACAGCACACCGTCGTATTATTTTATGTATACTAATAATATCTTGAAATAATATGGAGTAAATATATATATGTAAATCAATTGAGAGAGTTTAGAGAAAAATATTTTCAAGTTTCTATGAAATAATGAAACCTATTGAATTCTATTTATAATAGATTTTTGAATTATTAAAGTGAATTATTAAAGTATGAATTATTAAAGTGAATTATTAAAGTATGAATTATTAAAGTGAATTATTAAAGTGAATTATTAAAGTATGAATTATTAAAGTGAATTATTAAAGTATGAATTATTAAAGTGAATTATTAAAGTTAAAGTAAAGTAAAAATAATGTAAACGTAAAGTTTAAGTATAGTAAAAGTATAAAACTATGTACGTATAATACGCGTATAAATATATATAATATTAATTTAAATTGTTATATATATTTAATATAAATATCGTTATCTTTATCATACTGGTTAAGTAATGAGTTGTCAAAAGTGGTTCTAGATATTTATAAAAGTTATATATGTTTTAATAATAATGTTCTTTTTAAACTGAAAACGTTTTTGTACGTTTGAAGCTAAATCAAATAAATATGATAATTTTGTTTTCCAAAACTAAATATATTTAAGAATCATTTTGTTTAAAGGTTAAAATAATGGAAATCTTTATATCATAAAACGTTTTAGAAAAGTAGAATCATATATATTCATAATAGGTTTCAAGTTTTTAAATTACAGTCTGTTGGTGAAGCATGCTGAAACGACCCGACCCAATCCATAGGGACGAATACAATAACATATGATTACATCGCGAGGCATTTGACCTCTATATGATACATTTTATAAACATTGCATTCTTTTGAAAAGATATACCATAAATGAATATTTAAAATTCAATGTTTTCGACATCTGATGATTTCTACATGTAGACAATCACCGTAAATAACAGTTTACAAGAATACTTCCGTTGACAATGCAGTCAAAATAAATACACGGTGATGATTTTGTGAATGCAATGCTTCCTCGAATAAAACATGTATGACTCCATGCACATGGTTTCTCTAACATATATTCAAACAGCGGAAGACTTCTAGGAACCTGAGAATAAACATACTTTAAACGTCAACATAAAGTTGGTGAGATATAGGTTTAATGCTAGCAGCGTTATAAATATAGACCACAAGATTTCATATACATAAACGTTTTAATAAAAATATTCTAAGTGGTTGAGCACTTGATAACCATACTTAACATTTAATCAACGTCGCATATTCCCTTTATTATGAAATCTCACTACACTGTACCAAGTGTAGTCACCGAAACGAAGTACTGTGCAACCGTTGAATACTGGTCGTCCAGTCCGGTTGGGGTTGTCAGGCCCGATAGATCTATCAACAGGATTCGCGTTTACAATACCACATGTAAATAGTAGTTACCAAGCTACAGGGAAGTATGCCAGTGGTACAACTCAATGTAGAATATATTTTTTTATCACTTGTGTCCATAACGTAAATCATAAAATGCATGTATTCTCATCCCGAAATATTTAGAGTTTAAAAGTGGGACTATATACTCACTTTTTCCTTGAAGGTATTTAACTCGACTTGGTCTCCGATAGATATCACGAACCTAACCATATATATATAATATATCAACATATTTTCTTTTCAAGTAATCGTTATATATATATATATATATATATATATATATATATATATATATATATATATATATATATATATATATATATACTTTTAATACTTTTAATATTTTCTTAGTCCGTAGTTAGCAGTCCGATGTTAGTGGTCCACAATTAGTTGCTCAATAAAATAAATAAAGACCCCATCGTATTCGTATTGATCAGAATTAATCTCGACCCATGGTACCATGTTGTCAAATGACGTGTTGCGTACATAAAGTACCGTGTTGTCAAATGACGTGTTGCGTACAATCATGAGGTCTTATGATTAATCTTCTCGTGTTGTTTACGGGTGGTCTTGAAATATATAAAATCAAATCATAAGTAATTATATATAAAATATCATATTAATTAGAAAAGATATGATTAATTTACTTTATCTCCAAATATTTTCGTAGCTAAACTAGCTTCGGATACCCAATCTTGTTTTAGTCGTAGTTTCTTCATTACAACTCCGTTTTTGTTGGTTCAACTTGCCACTTCCTTGGATCGAGTCAAATTTTAAGAATACGAACTGAAAATACCTTAGTTTGTATTCGAAATCATAGGTTATAGGTCAAACTTTGGTAAAACTTATGAAAGTGATCATTTTCCATCATAAAAACAACATTTAATGATCATTTTTCTAAAAATACTTACACTTTGAGTTAAACTATGAAATTTTTATGTGTTAACATATTCATAAGAAATATCATTTTTCTAGAACATGAACTTCCAATTCAAAGTTCAAGATGGTTTTTAATTATCCAACCCAAAACAGCCCCCGGTTGCACTCCGACGACGTAGATTCAGTTTTTAAGGTGTTCTTTGTAAAACCAACTTATATCTTGTTAAGTTAGCATATCATTATGATATATTACAGGTCTTGAAGTGTTTTAAAAGTTAAGTTAGAAGGATCTATTTAGTTTGCAAACAAGTTTGAAATTATTCAAACTATGTTCTTGTTGTTAAAATTTTACAACATAAAATAAGATAGCTATATAATTATGAATCGAACAAGATTATGAACAAGGTTACTACCTCAAGTTACTTAGACAAAGTTACTGTAAGAGATAAGAAAAAATCTTGGAATCAAAGAGTGGTGGAGTTAGATCAAAAGGTTGGAAGTATACTTCTTCAAATGGGTGGTTATTTTGATATGTTCTTGAAAGAGTTTTCTTATGGTATTTAAGGCTTGTAATTGAAGCTAAATGATGGGGAAAATGCTTGGAGATGATCAAGTATGAAGTTAGAAGTATTTTGAGAGAGAAATGAGGGTGTAGGTATGAGAAAATGGAGTGAATAAATGGTGTTCATTCATAAAAACGTTTTTAGTTTATAAAGAAAGAAAAGGATTCCTAATTTTGTTTTCTTACTAATAATTCATGCTACTTGACAAATCCTAGTTACCTCATATCTAGGGCAATAATAATGTTGATTAGGATGTTGATTTGATGTGTATATACCAATAGTAAATACATATAGAAGCTGGGTATGATACGGGTACATATACCCTAGATATACGTATAGAAATCTTGAGGAAACGGAATGAGAATTCAAATATAGCTATCTTTTGTGAATATACTTATATTGTTTTATGTATTTAAGTCCTTAAAAAGTGATTAAATACATTATATATACGATACATGTATAAGCATTATAGGTGATAAGTATATATATCAAAGAATGTTACGTATAGTTATCGTTTTGAAAACTTAAGTTAGTAGTTTCAAAATATACTTATAACTCATTGTCATTAGTACACAATGAGATGCTAAACCATCCTTAGATCATGTTAAACATATATAAATACATATATATACACACAAACATATAATTATCGTATGTTATATAGTTCGTGATATCATCGGTTAAATTGGACGGTCAAACGTTGTGTAAAACTCTTTTCAAAAACACAAGTCTCAACAATTTGGATTGCTTATCATGTTGGTAAGGTTTAATTTATGTAAATATTAATCTCATAAATATAAAACGATTGGAAAAATCCGGGTCGTTACACATGCGATAAAGTTCAAAGGTTAAATAAACGTATGAAATCATCTTAATGAAAAATGTCGAGTTACTTAACTTGTCGATATCCAACATCTAAGTTATTTACACTCCACGTTCTTACTTATAAATCACTTTACCATTTTCTGAATGTTGTCAAAAAGAATAGATTTCTTAAATCACAGTGGACCTCATAACATAGACCCGTAATCATATCACAATGTATCTAATAAATCAATCATTTGATATTATCTTCTAATTCCATCGATAAACATATTGAAATAAATACATTCATATAAAGTATTATACGTTTAATACTTTATTAATATTCTCAAGTTATAATATATATTTATATACATATATATATATATATATATTTATTTATATAAAACGGTTCGTGAATCGTTGAAATTTGGCCGAGGTTATAATGAATGTATGAACACAATTTAAAATTCTTGAGATTTAACTTAACAAACTTTGCTTATCGTGTCGGAATAATATAAAGATAAAGTTTAAATTTGGTTGGAAATTTCCGGGTTTTCACATATAAAGTGACCAGACTTCCCGCATCCAAAACATTTCTTGACGTCGGTCGGTTTCGTCTTTACTTCAGAAACGGTGGCATAACAATCTTTCGCCACATGTCCTTTCTAGTTGCACTTATCACAGACCACTTGGCAATAACCTGCATGATGTGTGTAACATCTTTTGCAGAACGGATGGGGTCCCTTATAGTTTGGACTTGCAGTTGCCCCATCTTGTTTACCTTTAAAAGTTTCTTGTTTCTTCAGGTGAGTACTTTTGCCCTTATAATCTTCCCATTTCCTCTTTCCTTCAGTTGTCTTGACTTCGGTAATTGGTGCCTTAATCGAACTCTCTGTGATCTGGTCCATGAGTTGGTGTGCCATTGTCATGGCTTCCTGCATCATATTCGGTTTGGACGATGTAACATTTCCTTTGATATTGATCGATAAACCGTCAATATACATTTCTATCTTTCGTTTCTCGTTTGGCACCAATTCGGGACACAACAAGGCTAGTTCCATGAAATGCTTTTCATAGTTATTGAGATTCGCGCCGAAAACCTTCAGATTACGTAACTCAGATTCCATTTTTCTGATCTCGTTTCGAGGACAGTACTCCTCGATTAGCATCTTTTTCAGTTCTTCCCAAAAGATATCATATGCCGTATCTACTCCTTCTGCTTTAGCATAATTGTTCCACCAAGTAAGTGCACCGTCTTGCAACGTGCACGAAGCATACTTTGACTTGTCTCCGTCCGCACAATTACTGATTTTGAAAACGGACTCCATCTTTTCAAACCATCGGGTTAGACCGACTGGTTCCTCGGTTCCACTAAACGTCTGTGTTTTGCATCCTTGAAAAGTTTTGTATGAGCATCCGTTTCGTGAGTTTGTGTTTACGGCTGCTGCTTTGGCTGCTGCTTTGGCTGTTGCTTTTGCTGCCTCAGCTGTAGCAATTCTTTCATTCACACGTTTCTCGACTAGTTCCTCAAACTCAGTATTCGACATTTGAGACATGTTTCTTCAATAAACACAACAGAGATAATTTAATCATATAGAATACTATAGGTAAAATGAGTTGTCAATAGTTAATCGTAGCATATTAATAATATGAACCAATTATTATAAAAGCTTTTTCTTCTTATTAGCATTTTATAATTATTTCTAGGGTATTACCTACCCGTTAAGTTCATACATAATAGCTAGTACAAGGAATTAACTACTAAAATCCTAATAATATTCCACTATGAAAAATTATAGCGAGTTACTACGTTATTATGTAATAATAATAATAAGAAGTAGTAATAACACAAATAATCATTCCATGCATTTATTATTAATAAACCAAAATAATACAATACCATACCATACAATACCGATATTTTACATATGCTTATTTTACATAACAAGATAGAGTAGCACACATAAGCAATAGAATAGCGCATGGAAGATTTATGGTTGCGAGGTCGTTTATTCAGAACTATCAGAAACTTCTTCCCATTTGGTTCTCTCTGCCAATTGTTTGTGTGCACATGGTCCGACAGACATTCTAGCAGTGTATTTAATTTTTGGTTGGGGTTTTGAGGTACCCGTTGCCTCAGTGGGTTTAATACAATAAGGGTGGTTACGGATCGAATGGTCCTGTTCCTTTTTAATAATTAAGGACATTTTATTATTGTGGTTGTTTTTATTATCTATAGCAAGTTGGAATTTCTCCTTAGTGACTTCTTTTATTTCATTAGCGAAATCCTCTTCCTCACTGATCTCGTCTGATGACGAACTGTCTGAGTCATGTGTAGGAGAATATGATGATGAACCGTCTGAATCATGTGTACGAGAATATGTACCGGTGGTCATGAACCGAAATCTGCCAGGCGTAATCTGCACAACCCGCCCGTCGGCGGTGTATCTGGCCCAATGTCCATGTTCGTTTAGAAATGGATGATCCTCGTTTACTCCAGGGATCATGGGTCCATGCCAACGATACTGTGGCTCCGGAAAACTAGAGCTGGGTGGAGCTGGAACCTCCTCTGGGTTTACCGGGAGTTGAGATTCCCCAGCTAACACAATTTCTTCTTTAATAGGTATTGGAACGCCCTTTTCAGTTGTGGATATAATAGATTCAGTGTCCGATTCCGAGTCGTACAAAATGATAGGATTAGAAGAAGTCATCTATCACATAATTGAAACAACAATTACGTTAGCATATAAATATATCACATATAATGTTTTTGACCAAATGATAAGCAAAAATAAGTAAAAACAGACATGGTCATAGTCCAGACTCACTAATGCATCCTAACAATTACCAGTTAAACACACTAATGTAATTTATGGTTCCCTATGACCTCAAGCTCTGATACCAACTGTAACGACCCGTCAAAATCGCTATTGACGCGGCACGTTAATCATTGATTCCACAGTGAGGTTTTGACCTCTATATGATACGTTTTTGATAAAATATTGCATTCATTAAAATAAGTGACTTTCTAAATATAGAAAGTTATAAACATGTGGGCGAGTGCTTAGGTATAAGCAAAACCCCAAAATACATAAGTCTTTAATTTACATGTTAACATCACAGTCCAATTATTTATTACACAACGCAGTTTTATTTTGAATGCAATAAACTTTGTACAAAGCATGAGAGACTCCATGCAGGCAACAAGCATATCACAGCGGAAGCAGTCTAAGGACCTGAGAATAAAACATGCTAAAAAGTCAACACGAATGTTGGTGAGTTATAGGTTTAATTGCTCGAGTCATAAACTGTAACGACCCGGAAATTTCTGACCAAAGTTAAACCTTAATCTTTATATGTTTTCGTCACGATAAGCAAAATCTGAAATGTTGAGTCTAGAAAATTTTGAAAAGATGTTCATATAATTCATTTGACCTTCGACTGATCCCGATGATTCACGAACCATTATTTGGAAATGTGTGTATATATAAATGTATGTATATGTGTATATATAACCAAAAACAAAAATTAGTGAACCTTTATGATCAGTTTTTAATCAGGTAATGAGTGATATAATTAAATGTGTTTAATCTAAAAATTTGGAATTTTTAGGAACACTTTTATATTTTAATTGTTTAGCATTGGACACGAAACACTTCCCCTTAAATTTATGCAGTACTTAAGTAAGGAATCATTATCACACGATTTTTATTTATAATATAATTATTATTATAATTATTATATTAAACACAATAACTTAGATCCGTGATAATCGGTGTATGATTTAAGTATACTGTGCCTAGCATGATTGAAATTGAATTTGTGTATGTTACTTTTGCACTTTAAAATCCCTTAAATATATTTTAACACGTTTATAATCTTATCAATATTAACAACTTGCATATTATATGATGTACCTATCTGTATATATATTTATGCAAGGAATTCAGTGTTATCAACACATCACCAAGAAAACCACTCCCTAACTCACTTGTCCAATCCCTTTCTGTCTAAACTGCAACCCATGAACAACCTCCACCAATTCATCATCATCCTCGACTCCGGCAATCCACCATACGGTTACCACTTTGTTTTTTTATTCACCCATCGTTTGAACACCCTATCTCTTTCACCTTCAATGAATCCCACAACCATCCCAAACCCACACTAAATCACCACTTGAAATCACCACAAACCTAATTACTAACTTGGATTTTCTATTTCAATCAAACCATTTCGCCACCACTATGAAATCTCACCATCAATTAGCCAACCTTCACACCCACCTGCTTTCCTACTCGAACCCACTGATATGTTGCTGTGTTTCGACCACCATCACAACCTAAAACAACATCGGACTGCTGCAACTGCTATTAGGTTGTTAATTACTGCTACTGTGAACCGTAACCGATCACCAAGCAAGATCAATATAAGCTGCTGCAGTTCTCTCCTTCTTCTTTGATCGTAAACCACTACTACTAACTGCTCAATTATAAATCACTCAAGATTGTTTCGTATAATATTCAACCAAACCCATTTGTAAACTACTCCTATTCTTCTGTATTTTTTTCAGTCTTTCTGTGCGTGGCCAAACCCAACCCAACACCACTTGTTAATTATTTTGAGTATAACCCGAAACCACCACCACTTGCAACCATCGAATAATTCATCTCAAACCAACATGAACTCTCTCTAACTCTCTAAAAATTACATATACATATACCTAGATATGTACCGGATGTAACCCCAACAATCACCTTCGGTTACACCTTCATCGACCACCACAACCCTACGAACACCACCACAACCCTAGTTACTATTTACACCTGTTCCTGCTATCGTCTCTGTTACAGCAGAGATCGATGATGATGATGATTGGGATAACAAAGATGAAAGATGATGAGCAATTGGAGTACCTTAAATAAAACGTGGGGTTGCAGGTGCCCCATAAACCTTTTTAACCACCCCACTAATATAAAGAATCCAATGTCGATTTCGTTTATATTTTTTTTTCTTTCGTATAAGCTGGAAACAATAAAAGACAGCGAATTAGGTTTTAATCTTGGGCTTATATAAAGCTTTGCGCCGTGAGTTTGATAGTGGGCCGTATGATTATGTTGTCGGTCCATGGTTGTTTTTGTTGTGGACTTGATGGTACCTGATATTCGAATATTGATTAAAAGAATTTAAGGCGTAATTTAAAACAGAAATAAAATCGTAGAAGAAAGGTTAGGGGCTTGTGCGTGTGATCGAGAGGTCACGGGTTCGAGTCCCGTTCCAGGCAGTTTAAAATCTTTTTAGTGTTTTAAGGTAAAATTCTATTATTATTATTATTATTATTATTATTATTATTATTATTATTATTATTGATATGGTTAGTAATATTGAAATTATTATTTTCATTATCATTATTAATAAGATTATTTTTTTTTATTAAAGGTATTATTTTTATTTATTAAAATTATCATTATCATTTAAGATATCATTTTTATTTAAATTATTAATATCATTTTTACTACTAGTATTATTATTATTATTAGAATAAAAGTTAGTTATATAAAAATATATTTAATAAAACTATATTATATTAATTATCTATTTAATGAATATAAAAAAATAAATATAGTTTATTTAGTTATTAATAAAACGTGCAAGTTAATAAAATAACAATTAATAAAAATATCTAAATTTGTTCGATTACAAGTATGAGTGTTAACATATATGCAAATAATATAGGTTCGTGAATCCGAGGCCAACCCTACATTTGTTCAATGATGTTATATGTATTTTTACTACAAAATACATTAGGTGAGTATATAGTTCCCTTTTTAAACTCTAAATATTTTGAGCTGAGAATACATGCGCTGCTTCTATAAATGATTTACGTTATGGACACAAGTGATCAAAAATAAATTCTACGTTGAGTTGTACCATGGCATATCTCTTTATACTTGGTAGCTAATATTTACGTGAGGAGCGTAAACGCGAATCCTGTTGATAGATCTATCGGGCCTGACAACCCCAACCGGGCTGGACGACCAGTTTTCAACGGTTGCACAGTACTTCATTTCGTTACTACACTTGGTACGGTGTAGGGATTATTTAAGAATATGCTGTTGTGATTTAAATGTTAAGTATGGTTACCAAGTGCTCAACGACTTTTTCATACACTTGCGAGTGTATTATGTATGTATATGAAATCTTGTGGTCCATAGTTATAACGCTGCTAGCATCAAACCTATATATCTCACCAACTTTATGTTGACCTTTTAAAGCATGTTATTCTCAGGTACGATTTAAGTCTTCCGCTGTGCATTAGCTCATATTAAAGATATTATTTGGAGTCGATCATCGTAATGGGACCAACTGCTAAAGACTTCGTCCGGGAGGATTAGTCGCGGACATTTCAGTTGGTATCAGAGCGTTGGTCTTAGCGAACCAGGCCTTGCATTAGTGTGTCTAACTGGTAGTTGTTAGGATACATTAGTGAGTCTGGACTTTGACCGTGTCTACATGTCAAAAGTTTTGCTTATCATTTCTAGTCGTAAATTATTTGCTTATCATCCTTAGGGAATTGCCTGCTTATCATTCATAAGTCTAGTCACGTCTTACTGCATTTAGTGCATCGATAGTGTATAGACAAAATTCATATCTTAGCATATCTGTTACTTTGGACTTTAGTTGACATATTTTCAAAGATTCTCCGTAATTTACGGGATTTTGGTATTATATATACATATGTAAAGTATGTATTGAAGAGTACCAAATCTAACTTCTATAATCTATTTCATACCAAAAAATTCATTTTTCCGATTATACAAGATGGATTCCGCATCTAGTTCGAATTCCTCAGATTATGACAGCTATGCCGATATGGATTTTCATTCAAGCTCCGAAGGCAGCATCACCGGAATGGATCAACCAATCTCCCATCATCTATTCTGGATGAATTGGGGGTGGGTTCGTAATATACTAAGTCACTGGATACATGAAGAGGGTGATCCCTTCCATCCACCAAATTGCCCTCTTGGCGATGAACCTGAAGCACTTACCGGCGAACCTGTTCGAGAAACCATTTTCTCTCTCATTTCTAGAGTATCTCGTCACGATTATATACTATCCCATATTTCAGATCTTGTTCATTCGCTCACTCCAACCACCAATCATCCCGGTGTACTAGCAGAAGTTAACGAACTTCGCGCTCACGTGACGGCTTTGGAGAATATGGTGCGAAGGTTACAAACACCAGCAGCAGCACCAGCAGCATAATCCGTACCACCATCATCAACACCGACAGTACCCATATCACCCTCAACCACAACCGCGTCGTAAACCTCAACATCACAATTTGTACCTCGGATATCAACATCACACACCTCAATATCACTATCTGTACTTCGAGTATGATCTTCGTTTTACATATCATTCTATATCGATTATCTTCGCTTTACTTATCGTTCTATCTCATTTATCTTCGTTCGACATGGTAATTATGTAATCTTTAATGTTTTAGAGATCATGTAATCAAGTATTAACGATAAATCAAAAAAATTTAATATCTTATTGACTCATTAGATCCATGATTACATCTGAAGAAAATATATATACAAGTATATTTTCATAAAGATTGTAATTAAAAATTCTTTCGTACAAACTGTTAATGATGAAAATATTTTAACGGGTAGGTAGTACCCGAGGAATATTTAGATCTCACATTAATAAGTTACAGTGTATATTCTTCGAATCTGATTCAACGGTCATTTGCTATTCTACTTACAACCACCGATATTCGTATCTGTTCACCTCCGAATAACCATTTTTATTCAAATTTCATATTTGGATTTTTATCTATCAGAATCCAACAAGTGGCATAATGAAAAAAACGTTGGACAAAATAAAAAGTGTTAGAAACAAACAAATTAATTATGAGAAATTCTGTTAGGAATCCACGCTAACTGTTCCTAGTTAACTATTCCCAGCTAACTGTTAATTCCGTATTACATTTTATCGCAATTTAATTTATTGTCATTTAAGTTCTGTTATTTATTTTACGTATTTTAAATAACGGGACACGTATACAAGGTTTCGACCTATCATATCGACCCATCTATATATATATTTCGGAACAACCATAGACACTCTATATGTGAATGTTGGAGTTGGCTATACAGGGTTGAGGTTGATTTCAGAATATATATATGGTTTGAGTTGTGATCAATACTGAGACCGGTACACGGGTCACGATACGTATTAATTAATTCGAATATTATATATTAAATTATATATGAATATATTGAAATGTCCCGTTCTTATTGATTAAAAACGTTCCATATTAATTGATTTCGTTGCGAGGTTTTGACCTCTATATGAGACGTTTTTCAAAGACTGCATTCATTTTTAAACAAACCATAACCTTTATTTCATAAATAAAGGTTTAAAAAGCTTTACGTAGATTATCAAATAATGATAATCTAAAATATCATGTTTACACACGACCATTACATAATGGTTTACAATACAAATATGTTACAACAAAATAAGTTTCTTGAATGCAGTTTTTACACAATATCATACAAGCATGGACTCCAAATCTTGTCCTTATTTAAGTATGCGACAGCGGAAGCTCTTAATAATCACCTGAGAATAAACATGCTTAAAACGTCAACAAAAATGTTGGTGAGTTATAGGTTTAACCTATATATATCAAATCGTAACAATAGACCACAAGATTTCATATTTCAATACACATCCCATACATAGAGATAAAAATCATTCATATGGTGAACACCTGGTAACCGACAATAACAAGATGCATATATAAGAATATCCCCATCATTCCGGGACACCCTTCGGATATGATATAAATTTCGAAGTACTAAAGCATCCGGCACTTTGGATGGGGTTTGTTAGGCCCAATAGATCTATCTTTAGGATTCGCGTCAATTAGGGTGTCTGTTCCCTAATTCTTAGATTACCAGACTTAATAAAAAGGGGCATATTCGATTTCGATAATTCAACCATAGAATGTAGTTTCATGTACTTGTGTCTATTTTGTAAATCATTTATAAAACCTGCATGTATTCTCATCCCAAAAATATTAGATTTTAAAAGTGGGACTATAACTCACTTTCACAGATTTTTACTTCGTCGGGAAGTAAGACTTGGCCACTGGTTGATTCACGAACCTATAACAATATATACATATATATCAAAGTATGTTCAAAATATATTTACAACACTTTTAATATATTTTGATGTTTTAAGTTTATTAAGTCAGCTGTCCTCGTTAGTAACCTACAACTAGTTGTCCACAGTTAGATGTACAGAAATAAATCGATAAATATTATCTTGAATCAATCCACGACCCAGTGTATACGTATCTCAGTATTGATCACAACTCAAACTATATATATTTTGGAATCAACCTCAACCCTGTATAGCTAACTCCAACATTCACATATAGAGTGTCTATGGTTGTTCCGAAATATATATAGATGTGTCGACATGATAGGTCGAAACATTGTATACGTGTCTATGGTATCTCAAGATTACATAATATATAATACAAGTTGATTAAGTTATGGTCGGAATAGATTTGTTACCAATTTTCACGTAGCTAAAATGAGAAAAATTATCCAATCTTGTTTTACCCATAACTTCTTCATTTTAAATCCGTTTTGAGTGAATCAAATTGCTATGGTTTCATATTGAACTATATTTTATGAATCTAAACAAAAAAAGTATAGGTTTCTAGTCGGAAAAATAAGTTACAAGTCATTTTTGTAAAGGTAGTCATTTCAGTCGAAAGAACGACGTCTAGATGACCATTTTAGAAAACATACTTCCACTTTGAGTTTAACCATAATTTTTGGATATAGTTTCATGTTCATAATAAAAATCATTTTCTCAGAATAACAACTTTTAAATCAAAGTTTATCATAGTTTTTAATTAACTAACCCAAAACAGCCCGCGGTGTTACTACGACGGCGTAAATCCGGTTTTACGGTGTTTTTCGTGTTTCCAGGTTTTAAATCATTAAGTTAGCATATCATATAGATATAGAACATGTGTTTAGTTGATTTTAAAAGTCAAGTTAGAAGGATTAACTTTTGTTTGCGAACAAGTTTAGAATTAACTAAACTATGTTCTAGTGATTACAAGTTTAAACCTTCGAATAAGATAGCTTTATATGTATGAATCGAATGATGTTATGAACATCATTACTACCTTAAGTTCCTTGGATGAACCTACTGGAAAAGAGAAAAATGGATCTAGCTTCAATGGATCCTTGGATGGCTCAAAGTTCTTGAAGCAAAATCATGACACGAAAACAAGTTCAAGTAAGATCATCACTTGAAATAAGATTGTTATAGTTATAGAAATTGAACCAAAGTTTGAATATGATTATTACCTTGTATTAGAATGATAACCTACTGTAAGAAACAAAGATTTCTTGAGGTTGGATGATCACCTTACAAGATTGGAAGTGAGCTAGCAAACTTGAAAGTATTCTTGATTTTATGAAACTAGAACTTTTGGAATTTATGAAGAACACTTAGAACTTAAAGATAGAACTTGAGAGAGTTCAATTAGATGAAGAAAATTGAAGAATGAAAGTGTTTGTAGGTGTTTTTGGTCGTTGGTGTATGGATTAGATATAAAGGATATGTAATTTTGTTTTCATGTAAATAAGTCATGAATGATTACTCATATTTTTGTAATCTTATGAGATATTTCATGCTAGTTGCCAAATGATGGTTCCCACATGTGTTAGGTGACTCACATGGGCTGCTAAGAGCTGATCATTGGAGTGTATATACCAATAGTACATACATCTAAAAGCTGTGTATTGTACGAGTACGAATACGGGTGCATACGAGTAGAATTGTTGATGAAACTGAACGAGAATGTAATTGTAAGCATTTTTGTTAAGTAGAAGTATTTTGATAAGTGTATTGAAGTCTTTCAAAAGTGTATAAATACATATTAAAACACTACATGTATATACATTTTAACTGAGTCGTTAAGTCATCGTTAGTCGTTACATGTAAGTGTTGTTTTGAAACCTTTAGGTTAACGATCTTGTTAAATGTTGTTAACCCAATGTTTATAATATCAAAAGAGATTTTAAATTATTATATTATCATGATATTATGATGTACGAATATCTCTTAATATGATATATATACATTAAATGTCGTTACAACGATAAACGTTACATATATGTCTCGTTTCAAAATCATTAAGTTAGTAGTCTTGTTTTTACATATGTAGTTCATTGTTAATATAATTAATGATATGTTTACTTATCATAATATCATGTTAACTATATATATAACCATATATATGTCATCATATAGTTTTTTTACAAGTTTTAACGTTCGTGAATCACCGGTCAACTTGGGTGGTCAATTGTCTATATGAAACCTATTTCAATTAATCAAGTCTTAACAAGTTTGATTGCTTAACATGTTGGAAACATTTAATCATGTAAACATCAATCTCAATTAATATATATAAACATGGAAAAGTTCGGGTCACTACAGTACCTACCCGTTGAATAAATTTCGTCCCGAAATTTTAAGCTGTTGAAGGTGTTGACGAATCTTCTGGAAATAGATGCGGGTATTTCTTCTTCATCTGATCTTCATGCTCCCAGGTGAACTCGGGTCCTCTACGAGCATTCCATCGAACCTTAACAATTGGTATCTTGTTTTGCTTAAGTCTTTTAACCTCACGATCCATTATTTCGACGGGTTCTTCGATGAATTGGAGTTTTTCGTTGATTTGGATTTCATCTAACGGAATAGTGAGATCTTCTTTAGCAAAACATTTCTTCAAATTCGAGACGTGGAAAGTGTTATGTACAGCCGCGAGTTGTTGAGGTAACTCAAGTCGGTAAGCTACTGGTCCGACACGATCAATAATCTTGAATGGTCCAATATACCTTGGATTTAATTTCCCTCGTTTACCAAATCGAACAACGCCTTTCCAAGGTGAAACTTTAAGCATGACCATCTCTCCAATTTCAAATTCTATATCTTTTCTTTTAATGTCAGCGTAGCTCTTTTGTCGACTTTGGGCGGTTTTCAACCGTTGTTGAATTTGGATGATCTTCTCGGTAGTTTCTTGTATAATCTCCGGACCCGTAATCTGTCTATCCCCCACCTCACTCCAACAAATCGGAGACCTGCACTTTCTACCATAAAGTGCTTCAAATGGCGCCATCTCAATGCTTGAATGGTAGCTGTTGTTGTAGGAAAATTCTACTAACGGTAGATGTCGATCCCAACTGTTTCCGAAATCAATAACACATGCTCGTAGCATGTCTTCAAGCGTTTGTATCGTCCTTTCGCTCTGCCCATCAGTTTGTGGATGATAGGCAGTACTCATGTCTAGACGAGTTCCTAATGCTTGCTGTAATGTCTGCCAGAATCTTGAAATAAATCTGCCATCCCTATCAGAGATAATAGAGATTGGTATTCCATGTCTGGAGACGACTTCCTTCAAATACAGTCGTGCTAACTTCTCCATCTTGTCATCTTCTCTTATTGGTAGGAAGTGTGCTGATTTGGTGAGACGATCAACTATTACCCAAATAGTATCAAAACCACTTGCAGTCCTTGGCAATTTAGTGATGAAATCCATGGTAATGTTTTCCCATTTCCATTCCGGGATTTCGGGTTGTTGAAGTAGACCTGATGGTTTCTGATGCTCAGCTTTGACCTTAGAACACGTCAAACATTCTCCTACGTATTTAGCAACATCGGCTTTCATACCCGGCCACCAAAAATGTTTCTTGAGATCCTTGTACATCTTCCCCGTTCCAGGATGTATTGAGTATCTGGTTTTATGAGCTTCTCTAAGTACCATTTCTCTCATATCTCCAAATTTTGGTACCCAAATCCTTTCAGCCCTATACCGGGTTCCGTCTTCCCGAATATTAAGATGCTTCTCCGATCCTTTGGGTATTTCATCCTTTAAATTTCCCTCTTTTAAAACTCCTTGTTGCGCCTCCTTTATTTGAGTAGTAATGTTATTATGAATCATTATATTCATAGATTTTACTCGAATGGGTTCTCTATCCTTCCTGCTCAAGGCATCGGCTACCACATTTGCCTTCCCCGGGTGGTAACGAATCTCAAAATCGTAATCATTCAATAATTCAATCCACCTACGCTGCCTCATATTCAGTTGTTTCTGATTAAATATGTGTTGAAGACTTTTGTGGTCGGTATATATAATACTTTTGACCCCATATAAGTAGTGCCTCCAAGTCTTTAATGCAAAAACAACCGCGCCTAATTCCAAATCATGCGTCGTATAATTTTGTTCGTGAATCTTCAATTGTCTAGACGCATAAGCAATCACCTTCGTTCGTTGCATTAATACACAACCGAGACGTTGCTTTGATGCGTCACAATAAATCACAAAATCATCATTCCCTTCAGGCAATGACAATATAGGTGCCGTAGTTAGCTTTTTCTTCAATAACTGAAACGCTTTCTCTTGTTCATCATTCCATTCAAATTTCTTCCCTTTATGCGTTAATGCAGTCAAGGGTTTTGCTATTCTGGAAAAGTCTTGGATGAACCTTCTGTAGTAACCAGCTAGTCCTAAAAACTGGCGTATGTGTTTCGGAGTTTTCGGGGTTTCCCACTTTTCAACAGTTTCTATCTTTGCCGGATCCACCTTAATACCTTCTTTGTTCACTATGTGACCGAGGAATTGAACTTCTTCCAACCAAAATGCACACTTTGAAAACTTAGCGTACAATTCTTCCTTCCTCAATACTTCTAACACCTTTCTCAAATGTTCACCGTGTTCTTGGTCATTCTTTGAGTAAATAAGTATGTCATCAATGAAAACAATGACAAACTTGTCAAGGTATGGTCCACACACTCGGTTCATAAGGTCCATGAACACAGCTGGTGCATTAGTTAAACCAAACGGCATGACCATAAACTCGTAATGACCGTAACGTGTTCTGAAAGCAGTCTTTGGAATATCATCTTCTTTCACCCGCATTTGATGATACCCGGAACGTAAGTCAATCTTTGAATAAACAGACGAGCCTTGTAGTTGATCAAATAAGTCGTCGATTCTCGGTAGTGGGTAGCGGTTCTTGATGGTAAGTTTGTTCAACTCTCGGTAGTCGATACACAACCTGAATGTACCATCTTTCTTCTTGACAAACAAAACAGGAGCTCCCCACGGTGATGTGCTTGGTCGAATGAAACCACGCTCTAAAAGTTCTTGTAATTGGCTTTGCAGTTCTTTCATCTCGCTGGGTGCGAGTCTGTAAGGAGCACGAGCTATTGGTGCAGCTCCTGGTACAAGATCTATTTGAAATTCAACGGATCGATGTGGGGGTAATCCCGGTAATTCTTTCGGAAATACATCGGGAAATTCTTTTGCAATGGGAACATCATTGATGCTCTTTTCTTCAGTTTGTACTTTCTCGACGTGTGCTAGAACAGCATAGCAACCTTTTCTTATTAGTTTTTGTGCCTTCAAATTACTAATAAGATGTAGCTTCGTGTTGCCCTTTTCTCCGTACACCATTAAGGGTTTTCCTTTTTCTCGTATAATGCGAATTGCATTTTTGTAACAAACGATCTCCGCTTTCACTTCTTTCAACCAGTCCATACCGATTATCACATCAAAACTTCCTAACTCTACTGGTATCAAATCAATCTTAAATGTTTCGCTAACCAGTTTAATTTCTCGATTCCGACATATATTATCTGCTGAAATTAATTTACCATTTGCTAATTCGAGTAAAAATTTACTATCCAAAGGCGTCAATGGACAACTTAATTTAGCACAAAAATCTCTACTCATATAGCTTCTATCCGCACCCGAATCAAATAAAACGTAAGCAGATTTATTGTCAATAAGAAACGTACCCGTAACAAGCTCCGGGTCTTCCTGTGCCTCTACCGCATTAATATTGAAAACTCTTCCACGGCCTTGTCCATTCGTGTTCTCCTGGTTCGGGCAATTTCTAATAATGTGGCCTGGTTTTCCACATTTATAACAAACTACATTGGCATAACTTGCTCCGACACTACTTGCTCCGCCATTACTCGTTCCGACACCATTTGTTCCTTTCGTTCTATTAACCCCTGGTCCGTAGACCTCACACTTCGCCGCGCTATGACCATTTCTTTTACACTTGTTGCAAAATTTGGTGCAGAACCCCGAGTGATTCTTTTCACACCTTTGGCATAGTTGCTTCTGATTGTTGTTGTTGTTGCGGTTATTATTGTTGTTGGGATGATTGTTGTAGTTGCTGTTGTTGTTGTTGTTGTTGTTGTTGTTGTTGTTGTTGTTGTTGTTGTTGTTGTTGGGCCGTTTGTTGTAGTTGCGATTGATGTTGCGATTGTTGGGATAATTGTTGCGATTATTGTTGTAATTGCTGTTGTTGTTGTATTGGTGATTCTTATCACCGTTTTCCTCCCACTTTCTTTTGACTTGCTTCACATTGGCCTCTTCAGCAGTCTGTTCTTTAATTCTTTCTTCAATCTGGTTCACTAGTTTGTGAGCCATTCTACATGCCTGTTGTATGGAGGCGGGCTCGTGTGAACTTATATCTTCTTGGATTCTTTCCGGTAATCCTTTCACAAACGCGTCGATCTTCTCTTCCTCATCTTCGAATGCTCCCGGACACAATAGGCACAATTCTGTGAATCGTCTTTCGTACGTGGTAATATCAAATCCTTGGGTTCGTAACCCTCTAAGTTCTGTCTTGAGCTTATTGACCTCGGTTCTGGGACGGTACTTCTCGTTCATCAAGTGCTTGAATGCTGACCACGGTAGTGCGTACGCATCATCTTGTCCCACTTGCTCTAGATAGGTATTCCACCATGTTAACGCAGAACCTGTGAAGGTATGCGTAGCGTACTTCACTTTGTCCTCTTCAGTACACTTACTTATGGCAAACACCGATTCAACCTTCTCGGTCCACCGTTTCAATCCGATCGGTCCTTCGGTTCCATCAAATTCCAAAGGTTTGCAGGCAGTGAATTCTTTGTAGGTGCATCCTACACGATTTCCTGTACTGCTAGATCCAAGGTTATTGTTGGTATGTAGCGCAGCCTGTACTGCAGCTATGTTTGATGCTAGAAAAGTACGGAATTCCTCTTCATTCATATTCACGGTGTGTCGAGTAGTCGGTGCCATTTCCTTCAAAATAGTTAAATGGAACAAGTTAATCATACAGAATATTAAGAGTAGTTAATAGTATTTCGTAGCATAATATGAACTCATTTATAAAAGCTTTTTCTTCATATTAGCGTTTTATAAGTTTAAATTCGGGTAGTACCTACCCGTTAAGTTCATACTTAATAGCTAATATACAATTCAACTACTACAATTCTATATGAAAAACTGATTATAATAATATTTCGCGTTCAAACTTTTATACAATATTTTACAAACTTACAATACCGCTTATTTTACATAAAGCATGAAATATAGCACACAATAACTTTGATACAAGATAGTTGTGAAGACAATTCTAGCTAGTACACAAGTCGTTCAGCAAAGGCAATAAAGACACGTAATTCATACGTCCAGAAACAAGTCATGCATTCTGGTTTTACTAGGACTACTTCCCATCCTTGGTCTTGTGCAACATAACCGTTATGGCCGTTGATAAGACAGCGTGTTGTAACGTCATCAAAGGGACGAGGGTTACGTAATGTCCAACAGTCCCGTAATAATCTAAAAACCTCATTTCTTACCCCAATTACCGACTCCGTCACTTGTGGAAACGTTTTGTTTAATAGTTGTAGCCCGATGTTCTTGTTCTCACTTTGGTGAGAAGCGAACATTACTAATCCGTAAGCATAACATGCTTCTTTATGTTGCATGTTAGCCGCTTTTTCTAAATCACGAAGTCCAATATTCGGATATATTGAGTCAAAATAATTTCTTAACCCGTTGCGTAAAATAGCATTTGGGTTCCCCGCAATATATGCGTCAAAGTAAACACATCGTAACTTATGGGTTTCCCAATGTGATATCCCCCATCTTTCAAACGAAAGTCTCTTATAAACCAAGACATTCTTGGAACGTTCTTCGAATGTCTTACAAACTGATCTCGCCTTAAATAGTTATGCCGAAGAATTCTGGCCGACTCTAGACAAGATTTCATCAATCATGTCTCCGGGTAGGTCTCTTAAAATATTGGGTTGTCTATCCATTTTGTGTTTTTAAACTGTAAAATAGACAAGAGTTAGATTCATAAAAAAAATACTTATTAATACAAGCAATTTTTACATATATCATAAAGCATAAGAACACTATATTCCATATATTACACCACACGAATACAACTATCTTATTCCGACTCGCTCGTTTCTTCTTCTTCGGTTTTGGTTCGTTTTGCCAAGTTTCTAGGGATATATGATGTTCCCCTAATACGAGCCGTCGTTGTCCACATTGGTTTAGAAAAACCTGGTGGTTTAGAGGTTCCCGGGTCATTGTTACAACTTAAGGACTTCGGGGGTTGACGATACATATAAAGTTCATCGGGGTTGGAATTAGATTTCTCTATTTTTATGCCCTTTCCCTTATTATTTTCTTTTGCCTTTTTAAATTCAGTTGGGGTAATTTCTATAACATCATCGGAATTCTCGTCGGAATCCGATTCATCGGAGAATTGGTAATCCTCCCAATATTTTGCTTCTTTGGCAGAAACACCATTGACCATAATTAACTTTGGTCGGTTGGTTGAGGATTTTCTTTTACTTAACCGTTTTATTATTTCCCCCACCGGTTCTATTTCTTCATCCGGTTCCGATTCTTCTTCCGGTTCCGATTCTTCTTCCGGTTCCGACTCTTCTTCCGGTTCCTCTTCGGGAACTTGTGAATCAGTCCACAAATCATTCCAATTTACATTTGACTCTTCATTATTATTAGGTGAGTCAATGGGACTTGTTCTAGAGGTAGACATCTATCACATAATATCAAACACGTTAAGAGATTAATATATCACATAATATTCATATGTTAAAAATATATAGTTTCCAACAAAAATGTTAAGGAATCATTTTTAAAGAAAACACGGTCGAAGTCCAGACTCGCTAATGCATCCTAACAAACTCGATAAGACACACTAATGCAAATTTTCTGGTTCTCTAAGACCAACGCTCGGATACCAACTGAAATGTCCCGTTCTTATTGATTAAAAACGTTCCATATTAATTGATTTCGTTGCGAGGTTTTGACCTCTATATGAGACGTTTTTCAAAGACTGCATTCATTTTTAAACAAACCATAACCTTTATTTCATAAATAAAGGTTTAAAAAGCTTTACGTAGATTATCAAATAATGATAATCTAAAATATCCTGTTTACACACGACCATTACATAATGGTTTACAATACAAATATGTTACAACAAAATAAGTTTCTTGAATGCAGTTTTTACACAATATCATACAAGCATGGACTCCAAATCTTGTCCTTATTTAAGTATGCGACAGCGGAAGCTCTTAATAATCACCTGAGAATAAACATGCTTAAAACGTCAACAAAAATGTTGGTGAGTTATAGGTTTAACCTATATATATCAAATCGTAACAATAGACCACAAGATTTCATATTTCAATACACATCCCATACATAGAGATAAAAATCATTCATATGGTGAACACCTGGTAACCGACAATAACAAGATGCATATATAAGAATATCCCCATCATTCCGGGACACCCTTCGGATATGATATAAATTTCGAAGTACTAAAGCATCCGGCACTTTGGATGGGGTTTGTTAGGCCCAATAGATCTATCTTTAGGATTCGCGTCAATTAGGGTGTCTGTTCCCTAATTCTTAGATTACCAGACTTAATAAAAAGGGGCATATTCGATTTCGATAATTCAACCATAGAATGTAGTTTCATGTACTTGTGTCTATTTTGTAAATCATTTATAAAACCTGCATGTATTCTCATCCCAAAAATATTAGATTTTAAAAGTGGGACTATAACTCACTTTCACAGATTTTTACTTCGTCGGGAAGTAAGACTTGGCCACTGGTTGATTCACGAACCTATAACAATATATACATATATATCAAAGTATGTTCAAAATATATTTACAACACTTTTAATATATTTTGATGTTTTAAGTTTATTAAGTCAGCTGTCCTCGTTAGTAACCTACAACTAGTTGTCCACAGTTAGATGTACAGAAATAAATCGATAAATATTATCTTGAATCAATCCACGACCCAGTGTATACGTATCTCAGTATTGATCACAACTCAAACTATATATATTTTGGAATCAACCTCAACCCTGTATAGCTAACTCCAACATTCACATATAGAGTGTCTATGGTTGTTCCGAAATATATATAGATGTGTCGACATGATAGGTCGAAACATTGTATACGTGTCTATGGTATCTCAAGATTACATAATATATAATACAAGTTGATTAAGTTATGGTCGGAATAGATTTGTTACCAATTTTCACGTAGCTAAAATGAGAAAAATTATCCAATCTTGTTTTACCCATAACTTCTTCATTTTAAATCCGTTTTGAGTGAATCAAATTGCTATGGTTTCATATTGAACTCTATTTTATGAATCTAAACAAAAAAAGTATAGGTTTCTAGTCGGAAAAATAAGTTACAAGTCGTTTTTGTAAAGGTAGTCATTTCAGTCGAAAGAACGACGTCTAGATGACCATTTTAGAAAACATACTTCCACTTTGAGTTTAACCATAATTTTTGGATATAGTTTCATGTTCATAATAAAAATCATTTTCTCAGAATAACAACTTTTAAATCAAAGTTTATCATAGTTTTTAATTAACTAACCCAAAACAGCCCGCGGTGTTACTACGACGGCGTAAATCCGGTTTTACGGTGTTTTTCGTGTTTCCAGGTTTTAAATCATTAAGTTAGCATATCATATAGATATAGAACATGTGTTTAGTTGATTTTAAAAGTCAAGTTAGAAGGATTAACTTTTGTTTGCGAACAAGTTTAGAATTAACTAAACTATGTTCTAGTGATTACAAGTTTAAACCTTCGAATAAGGTAGCTTTATATGTATGAATCGAATGATGTTATGAACATCATTACTACCTTAAGTTCCTTGGATGAACCTACTGGAAAAGAGAAAAATGGATCTAGCTTCAATGGATCCTTGGATGGCTCAAAGTTCTTGAAGCAAAATCATGACACGAAAACAAGTTCAAGTAAGATCATCACTTGAAATAAGATTGTTATAGTTATAGAAATTGAACCAAAGTTTGAATATGATTATTACCTTGTATTAGAATGATAACCTACTGTAAGAAACAAAGATTTCTTGAGGTTGGATGATCACCTTACAAGATTGGAAGTGAGCTAGCAAACTTGAAAGTATTCTTGATTTTATGAAACTAGAACTTTTGGAATTTATGAAGAACACTTAGAACTTAAAGATAGAACTTGAGAGAGTTCAATTAGATGAAGAAAATTGAAGAATGAAAGTGTTTGTAGGTGTTTTTGGTCGTTGGTGTATGGATTAGATATAAAGGATATGTAATTTTGTTTTCATGTAAATAAGTCATGAATGATTACTCATATTTTTGTAATCTTATGAGATATTTCATGCTAGTTGCCAAATGATGGTTCCCACATGTGTTAGGTGACTCACATGGGCTGCTAAGAGCTGATCATTGGAGTGTATATACCAATAGTACATACATCTAAAAGCTGTGTATTGTACGAGTACGAATACGGGTGCATACGAGTAGAATTGTTGATGAAACTGAACGAGAATGTAATTGTAAGCATTTTTGTTAAGTAGAAGTATTTTGATAAGTGTATTGAAGTCTTTCAAAAGTGTATAAATACATATTAAAACACTACATGTATATACATTTTAACTGAGTCGTTAAGTCATCGTTAGTCGTTACATGTAAGTGTTGTTTTGAAACCTTTAGGTTAACGATCTTGTTAAATGTTGTTAACCCAATGTTTATAATATCAAAAGAGATTTTAAATTATTATATTATCATGATATTATGATGTACGAATATCTCTTAATATGATATATATACATTAAATGTCGTTACAACGATAAACGTTACATATATGTCTCGTTTCAAAATCATTAAGTTAGTAGTCTTGTTTTTACATATGTAGTTCATTGTTAATATAATTAATGATATGTTTACTTATCATAATATCATGTTAACTATATATATAACCATATATATGTCATCATATAGTTTTTTTACAAGTTTTAACGTTCGTGAATCACCGGTCAACTTGGGTGGTCAATTGTCTATATGAAACCTATTTCAATTAATCAAGTCTTAACAAGTTTGATTGCTTAACATGTTGGAAACATTTAATCATGTAAACATCAATCTCAATTAATATATATAAACATGGAAAAGTTCGGGTCACTACATATATTGGACTAGTGGACAACTGGACTATTGGACTGCTAACTTTGGACAATTAAAATGAATTAAAATATTGATTATAACATATGAAACTAAACAATTCTTCAAGTTTGCCACTTGAGTTCATCCTAAACCTCATTTGTATCTTGACGATTACAACCCGCGTTCAAACCTATCATGATTCTTGAAAACACCTCGATCGAGAAGTTAAACCAGCTGCACCTCGTCTATGGAAGAAAGATTCATGCATACAGTTATGCACCCGAAAAACCCTCGAAACTAAATTTATAGTTTAACACATACCGTGTTGAAACCTTTGCCATTTATTAGCAAAAACAATCCTACAATCCCTTTTCAAAAAAAAACTAATTTTGTCACAGCTCCACTTTGACTTCTCAGTGAGACTACTCCTATTATAACCTCGATATTTATATCTTGTCCTTTCGCCATCGTTACCGGAGAACCTTTTATATTTCACAACATCATCAGCAGATGTACCAGCAACTCGTTATTTTTCTGGTGAAATCCGCAACCAGTATTTTGAAAATCTCGTAGAAATTCTCCCAGTTATATCGCAAATGTTTATCCCTAAGAATCTCATATTTCGAATGTGAAGTTTCTGAAAAACACCCTAAACTATGAAGTAGTTCTTGAAAAGCTGATGAAGCAGCAAAAACTGTAAACGACTTTAACAATCAAAAGATTGATGATAAAGAATGGTATGGTGGTAAAGCTAAGAAAATAGAAGGATTGAAACTGTAAGACGGATTGAGCAAAATATGAAAGAGGCTGTGGATAAATCACAAGGGCTGAACCCACTTTCAAAGAATCCAAACGATTCAGTGCCTGCTAAAATCGTTAGTAAGAACCCTATTCCTTATTATAAACCTTCACAGACAAATCTTCCTCGTTATCCATCGATATCATTATGCCTTTCATTGTAAATATCCTCAATATTTCTGGAGATATTTTCACAACTATTCCTATCTGAGATCATTTATTCTTCCGTAATTTCTACGTTACAATACCAAGGAAACTGTGTTAGTTTCTAAGTTCTAAAACTTTCGAGTTTAAAATAGGAATGTTCTGAAGCAATGTTAGGAACTGATGCATGAATTAGTATAATATAATGAAACTTGATCAACTTCATTATATTATAGTAAGCCATGTTAAGTTTCTAATGGAATATGATGATTCACAGTACCATCATCATGTGCCATGTTACACGGCTCTTACATTCCATCTAATCTCTAAATATATCAAGAAAATATTATTCTTGATGATTCGGTCTTTCACAGGATATTCTGATGATTTGACAAAATAAAATCGTGCCATTTCCAATTCTTTTTGAGAACATTAGCTATGTTCATTTCAAATTTCATACCTGCAAATTTCGGACCAATACTCGCTTGACTCGAAGTCGGGAAGAGAAAACGAAAGCATGAGGCTTTGAAGAATAATGAAGAATACAAAGGCCGATAACAATCCCGAAGTTACAAACCGTGTATATCAATACGTAATGCAACGTAAAGACACGGGAGTATTAAAAACATTATAATTCCAAGGAAAGGATAAAAGTGAATAGATTCTTCTGGCGGTAGATGAAAGAGAAGAATGAAAGATATGAAAGTTAGAAGTATACCAAAAATCAGAACGGGATGAAGCATTTTAAAGAATACCTTAAGGTATGAATTAGAGGAGGAAGAATAGGAGATGTGAGGTATGGAAGTAATGAAAGGAAGAAGATGGATTTATAGTAAAATATCCGACAAAGAAATCGAAACAGATTACCGCATTAAATCAAAGCAGATCCTGTTTCCGAAATTGTCGAAGAACCAAATCTTATACATAAGATTTTCTTTAAATCCCTTAAATTCTGGAAATCAATCCTAATCACGTCATTGGTTAAACCAATTCCATATTCACTCATTTCATTCTTTTGTGATAACTTCATTCGTGCGCTTCACATGATCGAATCATTTTATCTATATCTTCCAATAATGATAAAACTCTATTATTACCTCATATTCGTCATGAAAACATTCCTATTGTTATTTATGACAACCTCTACCAAATTTCGGGGACGAAATTTCTTTAACGGGTGGGTACTGTAACGACCCGGAAATTTCCAACCAAAGTTAAACCTTAATCTTTATATGTTTTCGTCACGATAAGCAAAATCTGAAATGTTGAGTCTAGAAAATTTTGAAAAGATGTTCATATAATTCATTTGACCTTCGACTGATCCCGATGATTCACGAACCATTATTTGGAAATGTGTGTATATATAAATGTATGTATATGTGTATATATAACCAAAAACAAAAATTAGTGAACCTTTATGATCAGTTTTTAATCAGGTAATGAGTGATATAATTAAATGTGTTTAATCTAAAAATTTGGAATTTTTAGGAACACTTTTATATTTTAATTGTTTAGCATTGGACACGAAACACTTCCCCTTAAATTTATGCAGTACTTAAGTAAGGAATCATTATCACACGATTTTTATTTATAATATAATTATTATATTAAACACAATAACTTAGATCCGTGATAATCGGTGTATGATTTAAGTATACTGTGCCTAGCATGATTGAAATTGAATTTGTGTATGTTACTTTTGCACTTTAAAATCCCTTAAATATATTTTAACACGTTTATAATCTTATCAATATTAACAACTTGCATATTATATGATGTACCTATCTGTATATATATTTATGCAAGGAATTCAGTGTTATCAACACATCACCAAGAAAACCACTCCCTAACTCACTTGTCCAATCCCTTTCTGTCTAAACTGCAACCCATGAACAACCTCCACCAATTCATCATCATCCTCGACTCCGGCAATCCACCATACGGTTACCACTTTGTTTTTTTATTCACCCATCGTTTGAACACCCTATCTCTTTCACCTTCAATGAATCCCACAACCATCCCAAACCCACACTAAATCACCACTTGAAATCACCACAAACCTAATTACTAACTTGGATTTTCTATTTCAATCAAACCATTTCGCCACCACTATGAAATCTCACCATCAATTAGCCAACCTTCACACCCACCTGCTTTCCTACTCGAACCCACTGATATGTTGCTGTGTTTCGACCACCATCACAACCTAAAACAACATCGGACTGCTGCAACTGCTATTAGGTTGTTAATTACTGCTACTGTGAACCGTAACCGATCACCAAGCAAGATCAATATAAGCTGCTGCAGTTCTCTCCTTCTTCTTTGATCGTAAACCACTACTACTAACTGCTCGATTATAAATCACTCAAGATTGTTTCGTATAATATTCAACCAAACCCATTTGTAAACTACTCCTATTCTTCTGTATTTTTTTCAGTCTTTCTGTGCGTGGCCAAACCCAACCCAACACCACTTGTTAATTATTTTGAGTATAACCCGAAACCACCACCACTTGCAACCATCGAATAATTCATCTCAAACCAACATGAACTCTCTCTAACTCTCTAAAAATTACATATACATATACCTAGATATGTACCGGATGTAACCCCAATAATCACCTTCGGTTACACCTTCATCGACCACCACAACCCTACGAACACCACCACAACCCTAGTTACTATTTACACCTGTTCCTGCTATCGTCTCTATTACAGCAGAGATCGATGATGATGATGATGATTGGGATAACAAAGATGAAAGATGATGAGCAATTGGAGTACCTTAAATAAAACGTGGGGTTGCAGGTGCCCCATAAACCTTTTTAACCACCCCACTAATATAAAGAATCCAATGTCTATTTCGTTTATATTTTTTTTTTCTTTCGTATAAGCTGGAAACAATAAAAGACAGCGAATTAGGTTTTAATCTTGGGCTTATATAAAGCTTTGGGCCGTGAGTTTGATAGTGGGCCGTATGATTATGTTGTCGGTCCATGGTTGTTTTTGTTGTGGACTTGATGGTACCTGATATTCGAATATTGATTAAAAGAATTTAAGGCGTAATTTAAAACAGAAATAAAATCGTAGAAGAAAGGTTAGGGGCTTGTGCGTGTGATCGAGAGGTCACGGGTTCGAGTCCCGTTCCAGGCAGTTTAAAATCTTTTTAGTGTTTTAAGGTAAAATTCAATTATTATTATTATTATTATTATTATTATTATTATTATTATTATTATTATTATTATTATTATTATTATTATTATTATTATTATTATTGATATGGTTAGTAATATTGAAATTATTATTTTCATTATCATTATTAATAAGATTATTTTTTATTATTATTAAAGGTATTATTTTTATTTATTAAAATTATCATTATCATTTAAGATATCATTTTTATTTAAATTATTAATATCATTTTTACTACTAGTATTATTATTATTATTAGAATAAAAGTTAGTTATATAAAAATATATTTAATAAAACTATATTATATTAATTATCTATTTAATGAATATAAAAAAATAAATATAGTTTATTTAGTTATTAATAAAACGTGCAAGTTAATAAAATAACAATTAATAAAAATATCTAAATTTGTTCGATTACAAGTATGAGTGTTAACATATATGCAAATAATATAGGTTCGTGAATCCGAGGCCAACCCTACATTTGTTCAATGATGTTATATGTATTTTTACTACAAAATACATTAGGTGAGTATATAGTTCCCTTTTTAAACTCTAAATATTTTGGGCTGAGAATACATGCGCTGCTTCTATAAATGATTTACGTTATGGACACAAGTGATCAAAAATAAATTCTACGTTGAGTTGTACCATGGCATATCTCTTTATACTTGGTAGCTAATATTTACGTGAGGAGCGTAAACGCGAATCCTGTTGATAGATCTATCGGGCCTGACAACCCCAACCGGGCTGGACGACCAGTTTTCAACGGTTGCACAGTACTTCGTTTCGTTACTACACTTGGTACGGTGTAGGGATTATTTAAGAATATGCTGCTGTGATTTAAATGTTAAGTATGGTTACCAAGTGCTCAACGACTTTTCCATACACTTGCGAGTGTATTATGTATGTATATGAAATCTTGTGGTCCATAGTTATAACGCTGCTAGTATCAAACCTATATATCTCACCAATTTTATGTTGACCTTTTAAAGCATGTTATTCTCAGGTACGATTTAAGTCTTCCGCTGTGCATTAGCTCATATTAAAGATATTATTTGGAGTCGATCATCGCAATGGGACCAACTGCTGAAGACTTCGTCCGGGAGGATTAGTCGCGGACATTTCATAAACATATATAAAGATAGACCACAAGATTTCATCAAAAGTTTATCAATAGATTCTACGTAACAGAGCACCCTGGTAACTAAACTTAACGCTATAATGATAATTACCCTATTCGTTTTAATACACGCAAACCAACGTGTCATAAACTTAAATAACATACGTCCGTTAAAAGGATCGCGCTCTAGCTCGGACGGGGATGTCATGAAATGTCCCGTTCTTATTGATTAAAAACGTTCCATATTAATTGATTTCGTTGCGAGGTTTTGACCTCTATATGAGACGTTTTTCAAAGACTGCATTCATTTTTAAAACAAACCATAACCTTTATTTCATAGATAAAGGTTTTAAAAAGCTTTACGTAGATTATCAAATAATGATAATCTAAGATATCCTGTTTACACACGACCATTACATAATGGTTTACAATACAAATATGTTACAACAAAATAAGTTTCTTGAATGCAGTTTTTACATAATATCATACAAGCATGGACTCCAAATATCGTCCTTATTTAAGTATGCGACAGCGGAAGCTCTTAATAATCACCTGAGAATAAACATGCTTAAAACGTCAACAAAAATGTTGGTGAGTTATAGGTTTAACCTATATATATCAAATCATAATAATAGACCACAAGATTTCATATTTCAATACACATCCCATACATAGAGATAAAAATCATTCATATGGTGAACACCTGGTAACCGACATTAACAAGATGCATATATAAGAATATCCCCATCATTCCGGGACACCCTTCGGATATGATATAAATTTCGAAGTACTAAAGCATCCGGTACTTTGGATGGGGTTTGTTAGGCCTAATAGATCTATCTTTAGGATTCGCGTCAATTAGGGTGTCTGTTCCCTAATTCTTAGATTACCAGACTTAATAAAAAGGGGCATATTCGATTTCGATAATTCAACCATAGAATGTAGTTTCACGTACTTGTGTCTATTTTGTAAATCATTTATAAAACCTGCATGTATTCTCATCCCAAAAATATTAGATTTTAAAAGTGGGACTATAACTCACTTTCACATATTTTTACTTCGTCGGGAAGTAAGACTTGGCCACTGGTTGATTCACGAACCTATAACAATATATACATGTATATCAAAGTATGTTCAAAATATATTTACAACACTTTTAATATATTTTGATGTTTTAAGTTTATTAAGTCAGCTGTTCTCGTTAATAACCTACAACTAGTTGTCCACAGTTAGATGTACAGAAATAAATCGATAAATATTATCTTGAATCAATCCACGACCCAGTGTATACGTATCTCAGTATTGATCACAACTCAAACTATATATATTTTGGAATCAACCTCAACCCTGTATAGCTAACTCCAACATTCACATATAGAGTGTCTATGGTTGTTCCGAAATATATATAGATGTGTCGACATGATAGGTCGAAACATTGTATACGTGTCTATGGTATCTCAAGATTACATAATATATAATACAAGTTGATTAAGTTATGGTTGGAATAGATTTGTTACCAATTTTCACGTAGCTAAAATGAGAAAAATTATCCAATCTTGTTTTACCCATAACTTCTTCATTTTAAATCCGTTTTGAGTGAATCAAATTGCTATGGTTTCATATTGAACTCTATTTTATGAATCTAAACAGAAAAAGTATAGGTTTATAGTCGGAAAAATAAGTTACAAGTCATTTTTGTAAAGGTAGTCATTTCAGTCGAAAGAACGACGTCTAGATGACCATTTTAGAAAACATACTTCCACTTTGAGTTTAACCATAATTTTTGGATATAGTTTCATGTTCATAATAAAAATCATTTTCTCAGAATAACAACTTTTAAATCAAAGTTTATCATAGTTTTTAATTAACTAACCCAAAACAGCCCGCGGTGTTACTACGACGGCGTAAATCCGGTTTTACGGTATTTTTCGTGTTTCCAGGTTTTAAATCATTAAGTTAGCATATCATATAGATATAGAACATGTGTTTAGTTGATTTTAAAAGACAAGTTAGAAGGATTAACTTTTGTTTGCGAACAAGTTTAGAATTAACTAAACTATGTTCTAGTGATTACAAGTTTAAACCTTCGAATAAGATAGCTTTATATGTATGAATCGAATGATGTTATGAACATCATTACTACCTTAAGTTCCTTGGATAAACCTACTGGAAAAGAGAAAAATGGATCTAGCTTCAATGGATCCTTGGATGGCTCGAAGTTCTTGAAGCAGAATCATGACACGAAAACAAGTTCAAGTAAGATCATCACTTGAAATAAGATTGTTATAGTTATAGAAATTGAACCAAAGTTTGAATATGATTATTACCTTGTATTAGAATGATAACCTACTGTAAGAAACAAAGATTTCTTAAGGTTGGATGATCACCTTACAAGATTGGAAGTGAGCTAGCAAACTTGAAAGTATTCTTAATTTTATGAAACTAGAACTTTTGGAATTTATGAAGAACACTTAGAACTTGAAGATAGAACTTGAGAGAGATCAATTAGATGAAGAAAATTGAAGAATGAAAGTGTTTGTAGGTGTTTTTGGTCGTTGGTGTATGGATTAGATATAAAGGATATGTAATTTTGTTTTCATGTAAATAAGTCATGAATGATTACTCATATTTTTGTAATTTTATGAGATATTTCATGCTAGTTGCCAAATGATGGTTCCCACATGTGTTAGGTGACTCACATGGGCTGCTAAGAGCTGATCATTGGAGTGTATATACCAATAGTACATACATCTAAAAGCTGTGTATTGTACGAGTATGAATACGGGTGCATACGAGTAGAATTGTTGATGAAACTGAACGAGGATGTAATTGTAAGCATTTTTGTTAAGTAGAAGTATTTTGATAAGTGTATTGAAGTCTTTCAAAAGTGTATAAATACATATTAAAACACTACATGTATATACATTTTAATTGAGTCGTTAAGTCATCGTTAGTCGTTACATGTAAGTGTTGTTTTGAAACCTTTAGGTTAACGATCTTGTTAAATGTTGTTAACCCAATGTTTATAATATCAAATAAGATTTTAAATTATTATATTATCATGATATTATCAAGTATGAATATCTCTTAATATGATATATATATATATATATATATATATATATATATATATATATATATATATATATATATATATATATATTAAATGTCTTTACAACGATAATCGTTACATATATGTCTCGTTTAAAAATCATTAAGTTAGTAGCCTTATTTTTACATATGTAGTTCATTGTTAATATACGTAATGATATGTTTACTTATCATAGTATCATGTTAACTATATATATATCCATATATATGTCACCATATATTTTTTACAAGTTTTAACATTCGTGAATCACCGGTCAACTTGGGTGGTCAATTGTCTATATGAAACATATTTCAATTAATCAAGTCTTAACAAGTTTGATTGCTTAACATGTTGGAAACATTTAATCATGTAAATATCAATCTCAATTAATATATATAAACATGGAAAAGTTTGGGTCACTACAGTACCTACTCGTTAAATAAATTTCGTCCCGAAATTTTAAGCTGTTGAAGGTATTGACGAATCTTCTGGAAATAGATGCGGGTATTTCTTCTTCATCTGATCTTCACGCTCCCAGGTGAACTCGGGTCCTCTACGAGCATTCCATCGAACCTTAACAATTGGTATCTTGTTTTGCTTAAGTCTTTTAACCTCACGATCCATTATTTCGACGGGTTCTTCGATGAATTGAAGTTTTTCGTTGATTTGGATTTCATCTAACAGAATAGTGAGATCTTCTTTAGCAAAATATTTCTTCAAATTCGAGACGTGGAAAGTGTTATGTACAGCCCCGAGTTGTTGAGGTAACTCTAGTCGGTAAGCTACTGGTCCGACACGATCAATAATCTTGAATGGTCCAATATACCTTGGATTTAATTTCCCTCGTTTACCAAATCGAACAAAGCCTTTCCAAGGTGCAACTTTAAGCATGACCATCTCTCCAATTTCAAATTCTATATCTTTTCTTTTAATGTCAGCGTAGCTCTTTTGTCGACTTTGGGCGGTTTTCAACCGTTGTTGAATTTGGATGATCTTCTCGGTAGTTTCTTGTATAACCTCCGGACCCGTGATTTGTCTATCCCCCACTTCACTCCAACAAATCGGAGACCTGCACTTTCTACCATAAAGTGCTTCAAACGGCGCCATCTCAATGCTTGAATGGTAGCTGTTGTTGTAGGAAAATTCTGCTAACGGTAGATGTCGATCCCAACTGTTTCTGAAATCAATAACACATGCTCGTAGCATGTCTTTAAGCGTTTGTATCGTCCTTTCGCTCTGCCCATCAGTTTGTGGATGATAGGCAGTACTCATGTCTAGACGAGTTCCTAATGCTTGCTGTAATGTCTGCCAGAATCTTGAAATAAATCTACCATCCCTATCAGAGATAATAGAGATTGGTATTCCATGTCTGGAGACGACTTCCTTCAAATACAGTCGTGCTAACTTCTCCAACTTGTCATCTTCTCTTATTGGCAGGAAGTGTGCTGATTTGGTGAGACGATCAACTATTACCCAAATAGTATCAAAACCACTTGCAGTCCTTGGCAATTTAGTGATGAAATCCATGGTAATGTTTTCCCATTTCCATTCCGGGATTTCGGGTTGTTGAAGTAGACCTGATGGTTTCTGATGCTCAGCTTTGACCTTAGAACACGTCAAACATTCTCCTACGTATTTAGCAACATCGGCTTTCATACCCGGCCACCAAAAATGTTTCTTGAGATCCTTGTACATCTTCCCCGTTCCAGGATGTATTGAGTATCTGGTTTTATGAGCTTCTCTAAGTACCATTTCTCTCATATCTCCAAATTTTGGTACCCAAATCCTTTCAGCCCTAAACCGGGTTCCGTCTTCCCGAATATTAAGATGCTTCTCCGATCCTTTGGGTATTTCATCCTTTAAATTTCCCTTTTTTAAAACTCCTTGTTGCGCCTCCTTTATTTGAGTAGTAATGTTATTATGAATCATTATATTAATAGATTTTACTCGAATGGGTTCTCTGTCCTTCCTGCTCAAGGCATCGGCTACCACATTTGCCTTCCCCGGGTGGTAACGAATCTCAAAGTCGTAATCATTCAATAATTCAATCCACCTACGCTGCCTCATATTCAGTTGTTTCTGATTAAATATGTGTTGAAGACTTTTGTGGTCGGTATATATAATACTTTTGACCCCATATAAGTAGTGCCTCCAAGTCTTTAATGCAAAAACAATCGCGCCTAATTCCAAATCATGCGTCGTATAATTTTGTTCGTGAATCTTCAATTATCTAGACGCATAAGCAATCACCTTCGTTCGTTGCATTAATACACAACCGAGACCTTGCTTTGATGCATCACAATAAATCACAAAATCATCATTCCCTTCAGGCAATGACAATATAGGTGCCGTAGTTAGCTTTTTCTTCAATAACTGAAACTCTTTCTCTTGTTCATCATTCCATTCAAATTTCTTCCCTTTATGCGTTAATGCAGTCAAGGGTTTTGCTATTCTGGAAAAGTCTTGGATGAACCTTCTGTAGTAACCAGCTAGTCTTAAAAACTGGCGTATGTGTTTCGGAGTTTTCGGGGTTTCCCACTTTTCAACAGTTTCTATCTTTGCCGGATCCACCTTAATACCTTCTTTGTTCACTATGTGACCGAGGAATTGAACTTCTTCCAACTAAAATGCACACTTTGAAAACTTAGCGTACAATTCTTCCTTCCTCAATACTTCTAACACCTTTCTCAAATGTTCACCGTGTTCTTGGTCATTCTTTGAGTAAATAAGTATGTCATCAATGAAAACAATGACAAACTTGTCAAGGTATGATCCACACACTCGGTTCATAAGGTCCATGAACACAGCTGGTGCATTAGTTAAACCAAACGGCATGACCATAAACTCGTAATGACCATAACGTGTTCTGAAAGCAGTCTTTGGAATATCATCTTCTTTCACCCGCATTTGATGATACCCGGAACGTAAGTCAATCTTTGAATAAACAGACGAGCCTTGTAGTTGATCAAATAAGTCATCGATTCTCGATAGTGGGTAGCGGTTCTTGATGGTAAGTTTGTTCAACTCTCGGTAGTCGATACACAACCTGAATGTACCATCTTTCTTCTTGACAAACAAAATAGGAGCTCCCCACGGTGATGTGCTTGGTCGAATGAAACCACGCTCTAAAAGTTCTTGTAATTGGCTTTGCAGTTCTTTCATCTCGCTGGGTGCGAGTCTGTAAGGAGCACGAGCTATTGGTGTAGCTCCTGGTACAAGATCTATTTGAAATTCAACGGATCGATGTGGGGGTAATCCCGGTAATTCTTTCGAAAATACATCGGGAAATTCTTTTGCAATGGGAACATCATTGATGCTCTTTTCTTCAGTTTGTACTTTCTCGACGTGTGGTAGAACAGCATAGCAACCTTTTCTTATTAGTTTTTGTGCCTTCAAATTACTAATAAGATGTAGCTTCGTGTTGCCCTTTTCTCCGTACACCATTAAGGGTTTTCATTTTTCTCGTATAATGCGAATTGCATTTTTGTAACAAACGATCTCTGCTTTCACTTCTTTCAACCAGTCCATACCGATTATCACATCAAAACTCCCTAACTCTACTGGTATCAAATCAATCTTAAATGTTTCGCTAACCAGTTTAATTTCTCGATTCCGACATATATTAACTGCTGAAATTAATTTACCATTTGCTAATTCGAGTAAAAATTTACTATCCAAAGGCGTCAATGGACAACTTAATTTAGCACAAAAATCTCTACTCATATAGCTTCTATCCGCACCCAAATCAAATAAAACGTAAGCAGATTTATTGTCAATAAGAAACGTACCCGTAACAAGCTCCGGGTCTTCCTGTGCCTCTGCCGCATTAATATTGAAAACTCTTCTGCGGCCTTGTCCATTCGTGTTCTCCTGGTTCGGGCAATTTCTAATAATGTGGCCCGGTTTTCCACATTTATAACAAACTACATTGGCATAACTTGCTCCGACACTACTTGCTCCGCCATTACTCGTTCCGACACCATTTGTTCCTTTCGTTCTATTAACCCCTGGTCCGTAGACATCACACTTAGCCGCGCTATGACCATTTCTTTTACACTTGTTGCAAAATTTGGTGCAGAACCCCGAGTGATACTTTTCACACCTTTGGCATAGCTGCTTCTGATTGTTGTTGTTGTTGCGGTTATTATTGTTGTTAAGATGATTGTTGTGGTTGCTGTTGTTGATGTTTTTGTTGTTGTTGTTGTTGTTGGGCCGTTTGTTGTAGTTGCGATTGATGTTGCGATTGTTAGGATAGTTGTTGCGATTATTGTTATAATTGCTGTTGTTGTTGTATTGGTGATTCTAATCACCGTTTTCCTCCCACTTTCTTTTGACTTGCTTCACATTGGCCTCTTCAGCAGTCTGTTCTTTAATTCTTTCTTCAATCTGGTTCACTAGTTTGTGAGCCATTCTACATGCCTGTTGTATGGAGGCGGGCTCGTGTGAACTTATATCTTCTTGGATTCTTTCCGGTAATCCTTTCACAAACGCGTCGATCTTCTCTTCCTCATCTTCGAATGCTCCCGGACACAATAGGCACAATTCTGTGAATCGTCTTTCGTACGTGGTAATATCAAATCCTTGGGTTCGTAACCCTCTAAGTTCTGTCTTGAGCTTATTGACCTCGGTTCTGGGACGGTACTTCTCGTTCATCAAGTGCTTGAATGCTGACCACGGTAGTGCGTATGCATCGTCTTGTCCTACTTGCTCTAGATAGGTATTCCACCATGTTGACGCAGAACCTGTGAAGGTATGCGTAGCGTACTTCACTTTGTCCTCTTCAGTACACTTACTTATGGCAAACACCGATTCAACCTTCTCGGTCCACTGTTTCAATCCGATCGGTCCTTCGGTTCCATCAAATTCCAAAGGTTTGCAGGCAGTGAATTCTTTGTAGGTGCATCCTACACGATTTCTTGTACTGCTAGATCCAAGGTTATTTTTGGTATGTAGCGCAGCCTGTACTGCGGCTATGTTTGAAGCTAGAAAAGTACGGAATTCCTCTTCATTCATATTCACGGTGTGTCGAGTAGTCGGTGCCATTTCCTTCAAAATAGTTAAATGGAACAAGTTAATCATACAGAATATTAAGAGTAGTTAATAGTATTTCGTAGCATAATATGAACTCATTTATAAAAGCTTTTTCTTCATATTAGCGTTTTATAACGTTAAGTTCATACTTAGTAGCTAATATACAATTCAACTACTACAATTCTATATGAAAAACTGATTATAATAATATTTCGCGTTCAAACTTTTACACAATATTTTACAAACTTACAATACCGCTTATTTTACATATAGCATGAAATATAGCACACAATAAATTTGATACAAGATGGTTGTGAAGATAATTCTAGCTCGTACACAAGTCGTTCAGCAAAGGCAATAAAGACACGTAATTCATACGTCCAGAAACAAGTCATGCATTCTGGTTTTACTAGGATTACTTCCCATCCTTGGTCTTGTGGAACATAACCGTTATGGCCGTTGATAAGACAGCGTGTTGTAACGTCGTCAAAGGGACGAGGGTTACGTAATGTCCAACAGTCCCGTAACAATCTAAAAACCTCATTTCTTACCCCAATTACCGACTCCGTCACTTGTGGGAACGTTTTGTTTAATAGTTGTAGCCCGATGTTCTTGTTCTCACTTTGGTGAGAAGCGAACATTACTAATCCGTAAGCATAACATGCTTCTTTATGTTGCATGTTAGCCGCTTTTTCTAAATCACGAAGTCCAATATTCGGATATATTGAGTCAAAATAATTTCTTAACCCATTGCGTAAAATAGCATTTGGGTTCCCCGCAATATATGCGTCAAAGTAAACACATCGTAACTTATGGATTTCCCAATGTGATATCCCCCATCTTTCGAACGAAAGCCTTTTATAAACCAAGGCATTCTTGGAACGTTCTTCGAATGTCTTACAAACTAATCTCGCCTTAAATAGTTGTGCCAAAGAATTCTGACCGACTCTAGACAAGATTTCATCAATCATGTCTCCGGGTAGGTCTCTTAAAATATTGAGTTGTCTATCCATTTTGTGTTTTTATACTGTAAAATAGACAAGAGTTAGATTCATAAAAAAAATACTTATTAATACAAGCAATTTTTACATATATCATAAAGCATAAGCACACTATATTACATATATTACACCACACGAATACAACTATCTTATTCCGACTCGCTTGTTTCTTCTTCTTCGGTTTTGGTTCGTTTTGCCAAGTTTCTAGGGATATATGATGTTCCCCTAATACGAGCCGTCGTGATCCACATTAGTTTAGAAAAACCTGGTGGTTTAGAGGTTCCCGGGTCATTGTTACAACTTGTGATGACCCGAAATTTTTTTGACTTATTTAAACCAATTCTCTATACGATTTATTATTTTAACACGTTAAACAAAGTCTGTTAGATTGAGTCTCAAAATTTTAGAACTGTTTCATATATACAATTACCTTTGACTACTCTCGACGATTCATGAACAATTATATGTATGTATATATATATGTACAAGTAAAAACGACTTTCCTACAGTAAAACCCTATTTGCTACAGTAAAACACTATTTGCTACAGTAAAACACTATTTGCTACAGTGAACACTATTGCTACAGTAAACACTATTTGCTACAGTAAAACACTATTTGCTACAGTAACACTATTTGATGTCGACGAACTAGCAAACAAAAACAGAAAAGGCGGCCATGCGATCGCATGGCAAAAACACTGAAAACTCATGCGATCGCATGAGCTACAGTAAACGGAAAAGTAATATAAATACGCCTGTTTTGCTCGACGAATTATCACATATTTTTTCTTCAGTAATAAAAAATTTATATTTAAATTATAATTATAAATTTAAATTTAAGTTTAATAATAATAAGGTATATTCGAGGGTGTTTTAATTCGGGTTTTAAACCACTTTAAGCTAAGGAAATATTGGGTATTGTTCGGGGTATTGTTCTTGAATCCAAGGCCAACCATACAGTCGTCTACCATCATTACGTCTACGCAATTTGCCTACAATATTGAGTCTCAATATTGAACTGTGAGTTTATAGTCTCCCTTTTTAAATACTTTAAATATTTTTGGGCTGAGAATACATGCAATTTATTTTAAACGCGATAAGACACAAGTACATACTAAATTCTACACTGAGTTAAACCGAAAATCCCTTAGCTTTGGTAACTAGTAGCTGCCAGTACATAGGATATGGACTGGTGGGCGCGAATAATTGTATATGGATCCATAGGGCTTGACATCCCCGTCCGAGCTAGAGCACTAGCCTTTTAATGGACGTATGTTATTTGAGTTTAAGACACGTTGGTTTGCGTGTATTAAAACGAATGGGGTAGTTATCACTATAGCGTTAAGTTTAGTTACCAAAGTGCTCTGTTACGTAGAATCTATTGATAAACTTTTGATGAAATCTTGTGGTCTATCTTTATATATGTTTATGACTCGAGCAATTAAACCTATAACTCACCAACATTCGTGTTGACTTTTTAGCATGTTTTATTCTCAGGTCCTTAGAATGCTTCCGCTGTGATGTGCTTGTTGCCTGCATGGAGTCTCTCATGCTTTGTACAAAGTTTATTGCATTCAAAATAAAACTGCGTTGTGTAATAAATAATTGGACTGTGATGTCAACCTGTAAATTAAAGACTTATGTATTTCGGGGTTTTGCTTATACCTAAGCACTCGTCCACATGTTTATAACTTTCTATGTTTAGAAAGTCACTTATTTTAATGAATGCAATATTTTATCAAAACGTATCATATAGAGGTCAAAACCTCACTGTGGAATCAATGATTAACGTGCCGCGTCAATAGCGATTTTGACGGGTCGTTTCACAACTTAAGAACTTCGGGGGTTGACGATACATATAAAGTTCATCGGGGTTGGAATTAGATTTCTCTATTTTTATGCCCTTTCCCTTATTATTTTCTTTTGCCTTTTTAAATTCAGTTGGGGTAATTTCTATAACATCATCGGAATTCTCGTCGGAATCCGATTCATCGGAGAATTGGTAATCCTCCCAATATTTTGCTTCCTTGGCGGAAACACCATTGACCATAATTAACCTTGGTCGGTTGGTTGAGGATTTTCTTTTACTTAACCGTTTTATTATTTCCCCCACCGGTTCTATTTCTTCATCCGGTTCCGATTCTTCTTCCGGTTCTGATTCTTCTTCCGGTTCCGACTCTTCTTCCGGTTCCTCTTCGGGAACTTGTGAATCAGTCCACGAATCATTCCAATTTACATTTAACTCTTCATTATTATTAGGTGAGTCAATGGGACTTGTTCTAGAGGTAGACATCTATCACATAATATCAAACGCGTTAAGAGATTAATATATCACATAATATTCACATGTTAAAAATATATAGTTTCCAACAAAATTTGTTAAGCAATCATTTTTCAAGTAAACACGGTCGAAGTCCAGACTCACTAATGCATCCTAACAAACTCGATAAGACACACTAATGCAAAATTCTGGTTCTCTAAGACCAACGCTCGGATACCAACTGAAATGTCCCGTTCTTATTGATTAAAAACGTTCCATATTAATTGATTTCGTTGAGAGGTTTTGACCTCTATATGAGACGTTTTTGAAATACTGCATTCATTTTTAAAACAAACCATAACCTTTATTTCATAGATAAAGGTTTTAAAAAGCTTTACGTAGATTATCAAATAATGATAATCTAAGATATCCTGTTTACACACGATCATTACATAATGGTTTACAATACAAATATGTTACAACAAAATAAGTTTCTTGAATGCAGTTTTTACATAATATCATACAAGCATGGACTCCAAATATCGTCCTTATTTAAGTATGCGATAGCGAAAGCTCTTAATAATCACCTGAGAATAAACATGCTTAAAACGTCAACAAAAATGTTGGTGAGTTATAGGTTTAACCTATATATATCAAATCATAATAATAGACCACAAGATTTCATATTTCAATACACATCCCATACATAGAGATAAAAATCATTCATATGGTGAACATCTGGTAACCGACATTAACAAGATGCATATATAAGAATATCCCCATCATTCCGGGACACCCTTCGGATATGATATAAATTTCGAAGTACTAAAGCATCCGGTACTTTGGATGGGGTTTGTTAGGCCCAATAGATCTATCTTTAGGATTCGCGTCAATTAGGGTGTCTGTTCCCTAATTCTTAGATTACCAGACTTAATAAAAAGGGGCATATTCGATTTCGATAATTCAACCATAGAATGTAGTTTCACGTACTTGTGTCTATTTTGTAAATCATTTATAAAATCTGCATGTATTCTCATCCCAAAAATATTAGATTTTAAAAGTGGGACTATAACTCACTTTCACAGATTTTTACTTCGTCGGGAAGTAAGACTTGGCCACTGGTTGATTCACGAACCTATAACAATATATACATGTATATCAAAGTATGTTCAAAATATATTTACAACACTTTTAATATATTTTGATGTTTTAAGTTTATTAAGTCAGCTGTCCTCGTTAATAACCTACAACTAGTTGTCCACAGTTAGATGTACAGAAATAAATCGATAAATATTATCTTGAATCAATCCACGACCCAGTGTATACGTATCTCAGTATTGATCACAACTCAAACTATATATATTTTGGAATCAACCTCAACCCTGTATAGCTAACTCCAACATTCACATATAGAGTGTCTATGGTTGTTCCGAAATATATATAGATGTGTCGACATGATAGGTCGAAACATTGTATACGTGTCTATGGTATCTCAAGATTACATAATATATAATACAAGTTGATTAAGTTATGGTTGGAATAGATTTGTTACCAATTTTCACGTAGCTAAAATGAGAAAAATTATCCAATCTTGTTTTACCCATAACTTCTTCATTTTAAATCCGTTTTGAGTGAATCAAATTGCTATGGTTTCATATTGAACTCTATTTTATGAATCTAAACAGAAAAAGTATAGGTTTATAGTCGGAAAAACAAGTTACAAGTCGTTTTTGTAAAGGTAGTCATTTCAGTCGAAAGAACGACGTCTAGATGACCATTTTAGAAAACATACTTCCACTTTGAGTTTAACCATAATTTTTGGATATAGTTTCATGTTCATAATAAAAATCATTTTCTCAGAATAACAACTTTTAAATCAAAGTTTATCATAGTTTTTAATTAACTAACCCAAAACAGCCCGCGGTGTTACTACGACGGCGTAAATCCGGTTTTACGGTGTTTTTCGTGTTTCCAGGTTTTAAATCATTAAGTTAGCATATCATATAGATATAGAACATGTGTTTATTTGATTTTAAAAGTCAAGTTAGAAGGATTAACTTTTGTTTGCGAACAAGTTTAGAATTAACTAAACTATGTTCTAGTGATTACAAGTTTAAACCTTCGAATAAGATAGCTTTATATGTATGAATTGAATGATGTTATGAACATCATTACTACCTTAAGTTCCTTGGATAAACCTACTGGAAAAGAGAAAAATGGATCTAGCTTCAATGGATCCTTGGATGGCTCGAAGTTCTTGAAGCAGAATCATGACACGAAAACAAGTTCAAGTAAGATCATCACTTGAAATAAGATTGTTATAGTTATAGAAATTGAACCAAAGTTTGAATATGATTATTACCTTGTATTAGAATGATAACCTACTGTAAGAAACAAAGATTTCTTGAGGTTGGATGATCACCTTACAAGATTGGAAGTGAGCTAGCAAACTTGAAAGTATTCTTGATTTTATGAAACTAGAACTTTTGGAATTTATGAAGAACACTTAGAACTTGAAGATAGAACTTGAGAGAGATCAATTAGATGAAGAAAATTAAAGAATGAAAGTGTTTGTAGGTGTTTTTGGTCGTTGGTGTATGGATTAGATATAAAGGATATGTAATTTTGTTTTCATGTAAATAAGTCATGAATGATTACTCATATTTTTGTAATTTTATGAGATATTTCATGCTAGTTGCCAAATGATGGTTCCCACATGTGTTAGGTGACTCACATGGGCTACTAAGAGCTGATCATTGGAGTGTATATACCAATAGTACATACATCTAAAAGCTGTGTATTGTACGAGTATGAATACGGGTGCATACGAGTAGAATTGTTGATGAAACTGAACGAGGATGTAATTGTAAGCATTTTTGTTAAGTAGAAGTATTTTGATAAGTGTATTGAAGTCTTTCAAAAGTGTATAAATACATATTAAAACACTACATGTATATACATTTTAACTGAGTCGTTAAGTCATCGTTAGTCGTTACATGTAAGTGTTGTTTTGAAACCTTTAGGTTAACGATCTTGTTAAATGTTGTTAACCCAATGTTTATAATATCAAATGAGATTTTAAATTATTATATTATCATGATATTATCATGTATGAATATCTCTTAATATGATATATATATATATATATATATATATATATATATATATATATATATATATATATATATATATATATATATATATATATATATATTAAATGTCTTTACAACGATAATCGTTACATATATGTCTCGTTTAAAAATCATTAAGTTAGTAGCCTTGTTTTTACATATGTAGTTCATTGTTAATATACGTAATGATATGTTTACTTATCATAGTATCATGTTAACTATATATATATCCATATATATGTCATCATATAGTTTTTACAAGTTTTAACGTTCGTGAATCACCGGTCAACTTGGGTGGTCAATTGTCTATATGAAACATATTTCAATTAATCAAGTCTTAACAAGTTTGATTGCTTAACATGTTGGAAACATTTAATCATGTAAATATCAATCTCAATTAATATATATAAACATGGAAAAGTTCGGGTCACTACATGTCAAGCCCTATGGATCCATATACAATTATTCGCGCCCACCAGTCCATATCCTATGTACTGGCAGCTACTAGTTACCAAAGCTAAGGGATTTTTGGTTTAACTCAGTGTAGAATTTAGTATGTACTTGTGTCTTATTGCATTTAAAATAAATTGCATGTATTCTCAGCCCAAAAATATTTAAAGTATTTAAAAAGGGATCTATAAACTCACAGTTCAATATTGAGACTCAATATTGTAGGCAAATTGCGTAGACGTAATGATGGTAGACGACTGTATGGTTGACCTTGCATTCAAGAACAATACCCCGAGCAATACCCAATATTTCCTTAGCTTAAAGCGGTTTGAAACCCGAATTAAAAACACCCTCGTATATACCTTATTATTATTAAACTTAAATTTAAAATTATAATTATAATAAAAATATAAATAAATTACAGAATAATATGGAAAGAGTTGTGAAGAAAATCGTCGAGCAAACTAGCGTATTTATAATACTTTTCCATTTACTGTAGCTCATGCGATCGCATGAGTTTTCAGTATTTTTGCCATGCGATCGCGTGGCCGCCTTTTCCGTTTTTGTTTGCTAGTTCGTCGACATCAAATAGTGTGTACTATAGCAAATAGTGTTTACTGTAGTAAATAGTGTTTACTGTAGCACTGTAGCAAAATACGGTTTCACTGTAGCAAATAGTGTTTTACTGTAGCAAATAGTATTTTACTGTAGCAAATAGTGTTTTACTTGTACATCTTATAATATATATATATATATATATATATATATATATATATATATATATATATATATATATATATATATATATATATATATGTATATTTATATAATATTAAATCATATAGAGAATTGGTTTAAATTAGTCGAAATTTTCCGGGTCATCACACTTAGTCACATTAAAACGTCACTTTTATGAATTGAGTTATTAATTTAATTGGGCTTCTACAGTTTTATTTACCTTCTAGCCTTGTATATCATGACTACATTTGACCATAATTGACCATAGCTCAAATATTTTTCTCTTTTAAAATTTTCTTCATAGATTAACATATTTAAAATTTAAATATGTTTTTTTGTTTATTTGTATTTCGAAGTATTAGTATAACATATATATATATATATATATATATATATATATATATATATATATATATATATATATATATATATATATATATATATATATATATATATATATATATATATATATATATATATATTCCATAACTAGGGTAGTGTGTGATGGTTTATTGGGGACCAAATTTAGATTAAAGTGATTGATGGTGGTTGAAACTGGTTCTTGATAATGAAGATTGTAAAAAATAAAAAATAAAATAATTACTAAAGCACTCATGTGAACAAAACTTGAAATGGCTACACAGAAGTATTATGGGAATAAAAAAAGTTTCTATATGATATAGTCCAACAACATATCCTTCAATATAAGTCCCAAAATCCCTATATTTTTTTTAAACCGATTGGTAGTAGAGGAATTATACTTACAAGTATATGCATACATTTGTTTTATCCTATTAACATGTGGCACTTTGGTTTGCACATTTATAAACCTCCTCACAAACCTAAGTCCCTCTATTAGGCCTCCCTAACGATAGCGGGGTTCACTCATTGTTCCGCAGGACCGAGGGGTGCGCCCACGTCGCGGCGTGCACTCACTGCACTGTCCACCACATCTGGGCTTATAGGATCGTATAGTCGAACAATATCTTCTACAATATAACCTCAAGAGTCTCTCTTTTTTCTAAGCATCAATTAGTAGTAGAGAGAGTTTCTCTTAAATTTATATAGATGCATTTATTCATGTATACCACGAGCAATAGTGAAATTTTGATCTACACCCTTAGAGTCTCATCTATAATATATGTATATATGACTAACTTTGTAGTTCAATTTTTAAAATTTTTGAGTCTCGTCTATAATATATGTATATGACTAACTTTGTAGTTCAATTTTTAAATTTTTTGTTTGCTAATAACAGACAGTGGAGAATTTAAATAGAGACCCATGGGGTTACAGGAAACCGCTAATTTGAAATTTTTTAGTAGAAAATACTTATAAATTGTATGAGACGCCACTAAAATGTATGACTCCATATATTTTTCAAATCTATAGTAAGTATTTTTTTTTTAATTTTAAATGACACCACTAAATTATACTACTCGGACCACATATATTTGTCTTTATAACTTTTTTGAAGATAAACTATCATTAAAATAACAATCTAATATATTTAGTATTGAAAACAAAGGTTTCTTTACTCTGGTTGGTTTAGTCTATCTTTGTTTATACGGCTCAAATTCTGTTTACAGGATCAAATTTTTTCCTTCCCTTTTTGCCATTGTACTTCATATTCTAAGATCATTACACGTAAAAAAAAATCAAGGTAAAAATTTATCCCGCAACAAAACGCGGGTCCTCAACTCTCGTTACCATCTACTATTAATTAACAACGACATGCACATACGTGACCAGTATAAATATACAGATTTTATTACAGTATAAAAGTTTACATACAAAATTAAGCAGTTTACTGCTATTTTATTTTACAAAGTTGGTTGCTAGCTAGCTATCAATAAATAGCCATTCCAGAACCACACTTGCTATAACAGCATCCTCATCGTATCAACCGAAGATTTAATTAATTGCAGTACAAATCTTACGAATTTCGCCTTGAGTCCCTGTCTTCACCTCAACATTACCCATCTTAATCATTGATCTTCCGAACTCAACGTTGAAAGTCAACCCAGCCAGTCCCCTAAGTCCAAGAAACCGTTGCACAAACCGTTGTGTCGTTGGTTCGTTCCACAACGCAGCATCGGATTCAAGTACTCCCCTTTGGTTCCTCAAATTCGAGTAGTACGAATTATCGAAGCTTCCCACACTGCCCGTGTCTAGAGGCACACGCGTTGAACCATCTCCACCATTGGGACAAAGATTTTGTAACGTGGGAAGGAATGCTGGGTCAATAGTCGGGTCGGGCCCATTGGTGTTGTTATAGTTGTATAATCTGTAGCTAAATAATGCACATGCAGCTGTACCAATTGTGTGGGCTCCTGGAAATCAATTAAACACATGAGTCACATTTAAATTTCGTTAAAAATTTTACTTCCTCAACTCCACCGAAATACCTGTCCCCTAAGAATTTCATTACATTTATATAATAGTACTACGTTTGATAAATGTCAGTTTTATCTTTATATTTTTTTTCAAGCGAACAATTATCTTGAAAGATATATAAATGTTAAGATATATATAGACAATTTTTTTGGACGAATGGAATATTTGACAATTGGTGGTCTATATATATTTGACTTACCACTAAGGGCAACAAGATCTTGGGTGTTAAGACCTTTGTCACTGAACTTTTTGATCAGAACGTTAATCGGGTCATTGAAAGCGGGCAGGTTTGCGGTGTCAGTCGCCTGTGAAACTCTGCCATCTCTGCGGCCTAATGGCACTGGCCACCCTGTTCCTCCGGTCTGCACGACAGAATCACGGGCAGCAAGGGCAAGAATGTCAGCACATGAGACCACTCCAGGACAAGCTGCTTCGAGCTGAGTCTTTGCAGCATCGATGACTTCAAAGCCTCTCAACAGTGAGTTAGGGCCCCCGGTTTTCTCAGACGCTGAACCATCGATAAGAATAGATGCATCACAACCATTAACGAAGCAATCGTGAAAGAACATTCTTAGTAAACCAGGTGCGATTGTCGGGTTAGAACGGACAGCTGTTTGCACGGCGGTCTGCACGATGGTTTCGACCCTTGGGCATGAGGTCCGGTAAAACCCAACCCGGGTGCCTTGGCCTAGTGCCATGGTGACAAAGGTGGCTAACAAAATAACAAACAAGATAACATTTTTGTTATGGGAAGGAACCTCCATATCTAGATATCTTTTATTCCCTTCTGTTTTGAAAAATTTGTGGTTGTAATTGATATAAGTACGTGTTGGATATTGTTTTATGTTCTAATGTGAGATAGAACATAGATGAAGAGGGTATTTATAGTGTTTGGGAGTGGGGTGTGTGTTGAAAAGTCAAAGGTGGTGATAAAAGTCAAACGAAGTCGGCCACGAGGCATGCATGTAAAGAAAGCTTAAGAGAGGCAGAGAAAACTTCGAACTTAATTCGAACATGTACGTCCATAAGTTGATGAAGACAGCTCATGATGTCTTTCATATAAACTTAATCAAAGGAAATATATATTATATGTCTAAAAAGGTGAATTCCGTGTTATCTATTGTGAACGGAATAGGAATTTTATAAATTATTATGGGTATTGTTTATTCCTTTTAAATTTGCTTTTAGATTACGAAATGGAGAAATATTCTTTATTTTATCTAAATCTTAAATTCAATACAAATTTGCTAATGACTACTCTGATTTTTTTTTTTTTTTTTTTTTTTTTTTGTGACTCAGGAACCCCCCTACGAACGAATCCTTTGGACTCCCCCGCAGAGGGTAAACCTGGGGGAACGAGCCTGCTGAGCGCCAGACACGCTACCGGGTGAATTGCCTGTGAAGGCACTCCTCACAACAACCTCCCATTTTGAACGAGCGACCGAAGCCAGACTCGAACCCGGGTGGGTTGCAGGGTGGAGCAACTCAGTGATCATCCAAGCTAAGCCCGGATGGTTACTACTCTGATTTATAATTGTATAATTTTGATAGACCAGTGCAATTTCTTTCTTAAAAGTAGTCCAGGTTTAGACATTAAGAGCACTGAGAGTGGTGACTGAGGTCACTTGGCATGTCAGGCGTGATTTGCTGAGTCAGAAAAAGTGAGGAGTGGTGACCTATGTCAGTTAATGTGTTAGTTAGTGTGTTAAAATAATATTTTATTATATTTAATAATGTATTCATTTGAAAAAAAAAAGCAAAAAAAAAAAATGTGGTAACCTCCGTCGCCTATGCGACTGACATGGGGGAGACTTACAAAAGTGACTTGACTGGGGAGTGGGGGACTAAGTCACTTGGGGTGTAACGGGGCATGTGACATACTCCACTCCCATTGCTCTAAGCTCAACTTGCCATAGAGCTCGCCCACTACTAGAAAACCACTCAACGGAGACGACATTTTTGATTTTTTCAGACAACATGTCGTCCCCAATACCCTTTTCGGATGAATGTCATTCCGAAAGTGTCGTCCCCAAACATTTATCCCAGAAAGTTTTTTCGGACGAAATATGCTTTTCTCCCGGACGACGGTGGGCACACTTTGACTTTTTCAACTGGAATAGAGGACGACCTTTTCGGACGACATTTGAAAACGACATGTCGTCCGGAAATAAATATATTAAAAAATAATTTCTGTTTTATTAGTTATTTATAAATGTTTAGTTATTTTGTATGCAGACGACTTTTTTGCGACGACATGTCGGCACGAAGTATAATAATAAAATAATGTTTATTTAATATTTATTTTTCGATTAAAAAGGATTTATTAATATTTTCCCGAACGACCTTTTAGGGACGACATGTCGTCCCGAAAGGGTGCTTTTGTTTTTTTATATACAAATTCTTTATTTTACCAGATCCATTAAATAGAAGAGAACAACATTCCTGCTCAGATCCATTTGTATAAAAAGTAGTGAAAGAGAAAGATAAGGAGTTTTGAACCGCTAACATAAAAAAGAAAAAAGAAAAAGGATATGATATTTGGGGATAGAGGGACTTTGTAACGACCCGCACTTTTCCGATCGTTCTATACTTATGAGATTAATATTTACATAAATTAAACCTTACCAACATGATAAGCAATCCAAATTGTTGAGACTTATGTTTTTGAAAAGAGTTTTACACAACGTTTGACCGTCTAGTTTGACCGATGATATCACGAACTATACAATATATGATAATTATACATACATATTTAACATGATCTAAGGATGTTTTAATATCTCATTTTGTATTAATAACAAAAAGTCATAAGTATATTTTGAAACTACTAACTTAAGTTTTCAAAACAATAACCTACGTAACGTTATTTGACATAAATACTGATGATTTATAATGTTTATACATATATCGTATAAGTAATGTATTTAACCATTTTTAAAGGGCTTTTATACATAAAACAATATAAGTATATTTACAAAAGATAGTTATATTTGAATTCTCGTTCCGTTTCCTCAATAATCCTATACGTATATCTAGGGTACTATACACAGCTTCTAGAAGTATTTACTATTGGTATATACCAATAGAAATCTTCAATTATTGGAATAATATGTCATTCATGACATAATAAATTTTAACTTATCTTAGATATTTTCACTAAAAACCAAATTTTCAAGCCTATAAATAAGCACCATTTCTAACTCATTTTTACACATTCATTTTCCAAATTTTACTTCCAATTTTCACACACACTTGCAAGAACTCTCTCAACTTTTATTTTACTACTTCTTTCCAGCAACTTTACATTTTAAACTTGAGGTAAAAACTCTACTTCAACTCTTTTTCAATTCATATATTTAAAGCTATATATATAAGAGTTTATAAACTAGAACATAGTTTGAATGATTTCAAACTTGTTCGCAAACTAAATAGATCCTTCTAACTTAACTTTTAAAATACTTCAAGACCTGTAACATATCTTAATTATATGCTAACTTAACAAGGTATAACTTGGTTTTTCAAAGAACACCTTAAAAACTGAATTTACGACGTCGGAGTGCAACCGGGGGCTGTTTTGGGTTGGATAATTAAAAACCATCTTAAACTTTGAATTGGAGGTTTATTTTCTGGAAAAATGATTTTTACTATGAATATGATAACACATAAAAATTTCATGATTTAACTCAAAGTATAAGTATTTTTAGAAAAATAATCATTTGAGGTTGTTTACATGATGGAAAATGATTAACTTCATAAGTTTCACTAAAGTTTGACCTATGCCGTGTGATTTTGAATACAAACTAAGGTATTTTCAGTTCATAGTCTTAAAGAGGGACTCGATCCAAGGAGATGGCAAGTTGAATCAACGAAAACGGAGTTGTAACGAAGAAACTATGACCGAAACAAAATCGGATATCCAAGACTAGTTTAGCCACGAAAATAATTGGGAAAAAATTAAATAAATCACATCTTTTTAAGTTAACATGATATTTTATATATATGTACTTATAATTCAATTTTATATGGTTCAGGATCACCCGTAAACAACACGAGAAGATTAATCATAAGATCCCATGATTGTACGCAACACGTCATTTGACAACACCGGTACTTTATGTACGCAACACGTCATTTGACAACACCGGTACCATGGGTCAAGATTAATCTCGACCAATACATATACGATGGGGTTTTATTTATTTCGTTGGGGGTTTTATTTATTTCATTGCGGGTATATTAAACATCTAAAAATGAACCATTAAAATTGAATTACTAACAACGAACTGCTAACTACGGACTAAGGAATTATTCAAAGTATTAAAAGTATAACAAGTATATATATGTGACGTTTGTTTAAAAAGAAAAGGTATTGATATATTATATATGGATAGGTTCGTGATATCAACCGGAGACCAAGTCAAATTATATATATATCTTCAAGACGAAAGTGAGTATATAGTCCCACTTTTAAACTCTAAATATTTCGGGATGAGAATACATGTATTTTATGTTTTACGTTATGGACACAAGTAACTGAAAAATATATTCTACGTTGAGTTGTACCACTGGCATACTTCCCTGTAGCTTGGTAACTAATATTTACAGCGGTATTGTAAACGCGAATCCTGTTGATAGATCTATCGGGCCTGACAACCCCAACCGGACTGGACGACCAGTATTCAACGGTTGCACAGTACTTCGTTTCGTGACTACACTTGGTACGGTGTAGTAAGATTTCATAATAAAGGGAATATGCGACGTGATTAAATGTTAAGTATGGTTACCAAGTGCTCAACCACTTAGAATATTTTTATTAAACTGTTTATATACGAAATCTTGTGGTCTATATATATATATTGCTGCCGGCATTAAACCTATATCTCACCAACTTTATGTTGACCTTTTAAAACATGTCTATTCTCAGGTGATTACTAAAGCTTCCGCTGCATTATGTTGAATTTGAGCAGGATCTTGCGTACGCATATTTGTGTCAAAAATAAAACTGCATACCCAAGGATTTGTGTTGTAAAATATGCTCGAAATCGTGTTGTTATCATTATATGTAAAGTTTGTAAGTCGAAGATTATCGCTAAACGATAATCATCTTTTTATTGTCTAAAGCTTGTAACAAAAATAATGGTTATGGTTTGTAATGTATAATATATGCAGTTTCTCTTTTAAAAATGTCGCATATAGAGGTCAATACCTCGCAATGAAATCATACGTTATCTAACACGTTCTTATGGTTAAGGACGGGTTATGACATGTGGTATCAGAGCGGTGGTCTTAGCGAACCAGGTTTGCATTAGTGTGTCTAACTGATAAGTCGTTAGGATACATTAGTAAGTCTGGACTTTGACCGGGTCTGATTTAAAAACCATTGCTTATCATTGTTGGTTAAAATTTATATGTAAATATTATGTAGTACTAATGGGTTAGTTGTTGTATGATAGATGTCGGGCTCAAAACTTGTTATCACATTCAGCGACTCCGAACCAGAATCTTCAGATGGTGTTCCAGTCATTAACCTATCCGATGACGAAAATAATATCTTTGGGAAAGACTCACAAATTCCGGATGAACCGACTATAGAGAACCCGGAAAGTGAACCCGAGGAGGAAAGTGAACCCGAGGAGGAAAGTGAACCCGAGGAGGAAAGTGAACCCGAGGAGGAAAGTGAACCCGAGGAAGAAATACAGGAAATTACAAAAGACGAGTTCGAACTAGGAAAGAAACGAAAGGCTAATGAATTAGAAAATTCAAATCCCGAGTTTAGTAAGGATGATGTGGCACCAACTCCACTAGACACTACCACCCATATTCCCGCTATTCCTATTCGTGCTGTCCCGGCATCCAGTTCTTCAGCCCCACAGCCAAAATATAGGCAGACAGCTAGGATAAGCGTTAGGCCATTCCTTGAACCTAAACGTCCTAGAAAATAGACCAAACGATGCGCTGCCGTATTAAACCATGGGATCATATAATGTTTTGTATAATATTATTAGTGTGGTTTGCTTAATGTTCGATATAAGATAAGCATATGTAAAATAGTGAAGTGTGAAATGCAATAATTTTCCATGGTTAAGTATTATTTAGATGGTAGTAATTGATTCTGTACTAAGCTATTAAGTATGGACATTAACGGGTAGGTACTACCCTAGATATAATTATAAAACGCTAATAAGAAGAAAAGGCTTTTATAATAATACCTGGTTCATATTATTAATAAGCTATAATGTACTGTAAATATACACTACATCTATAATATTCCATGTGAATAATTATTTTCTTTTCATTCTTATAGAAGAATATGGCGCGATTGAACCGAATGACGGAACAAGAAATCCAGGAACTCATCAATCAACGAGTGAACGATAGAATGTTATGGGTCGAGGCTGCAAGAGGTGCTGCAGTTAACCCAAATCCTCGTGTGGGGTGCACTTACAAAACTTTTCAAGCTTGCAAGCCCTCATCATTCAGTGGAACAGAAGGACCAATCGGTTTAACCCGGTGGATAGAAAAGATGGAGACTGTGTTTAAAATCAGTGGTTGTGTTGAAAAGGACATGACCAAGTATGCATCGTGCACTTTACAAGATAGTGCACTCACGTGGTGGAAAAATTATGTGAAGGCTGTAGGAGGAGATGTAGCTTATGATACTCCGTGGGAAGAATTCAAAACAATGTTAATCAACGAATATTGTCCAAGGAACGAGGTTAGGAAGTTGGAAGATGAGTTACGAAGTCTGAAGGTTATTGGTACTGAAATCACCAACTACAATCAGCGATTCATGGAATTAGTTTTGCTATGTCCTGAATTGGTTCCAACCGAAGAACGGAAGATTGAAATGTACAAAGATGGTTTGCCCAAAAAGGTCAAGGCAAACGTTACAGCATCGAAACCTAAGACAATTCATGAAGCTATAACCATGGCAAACGAGCTAATGGATCAGGTCATCATGGATAAGAAAGCATCCAATACTGATGTGAAGGTATCAGGTAACAAAAGAAAGTGGAATGGAAATTATGATCGAGGTAACCAACAACAATCTTTTAAGAAACAAGAAACCATACAAGGTGCAGGTGGTGGTTCAAGCTTTGGTTACAAAGGACAAAATCCTTTATGCAACCGATGCCACAAACATCACTCTGGCTACTGTAATGTGGTATGCAACAAATGTAATCGAAAGGGTCATCTTGCTGAAGATTGTAGGGCTCTCGTTACAAATACAAATGGTACCAAGACTCCTGCCACCAATGCAAATAGAACTGCTTTGGCTACCATTACTTGTTATGGGTGTGGAAAACAAGGTCACTATAAGAGCCAGTGTCCGAATCCAGAGAAGAATAATGGATCTGCACGTGGAAGAGCATTTGTTATTAATGCTAGAGAGGCGTGTGAAGACCCGGAGCTTGTTACGGGTACGTTTACCATTAATAACTTATCCGCATCTATTATATTTGATACTGGTGCCGATAGAAGTTACGTGAGTAGAGGCTTTTACGCTAAATTGAATTGTTCATCATTACCTCTAGATGCTAAGTACATGATTGAGTTAGCTAATGGTAAACTAATTAAAGCCGATAAAATTTGCCGTGATTGTAAAATAAATTTAGCCGGAGAAACATTTAAGATTGATTTGATACCCGTAGAATTAGGAAGTTTTGATGTAATAGTCGGCATGGACTGGATGTCCAAAATAGGAGCTGAAGTTGTGTGCGCCAAGAAGGCAATTCGCATTCCTCGTAAGAATAAAACGCCAGTAATGATTTATGGAGAGAAGGGTAACTCAAAGCTAAAACTCATTAGTTATTTGAAAGCTCAAAAGTGCTTGAAGAAAGGGTGCTATGCTATCTTAGCACATGTTAATAAAGTCGAAAAGAAAGAAAAAGAGAAGTGCATCAATGACGTGCCTGTGGCAAGAGATTTTCCTGAAGTATTTCCGGAAGAGTTGCCGGGATTACCTCCATTTAGATCTGTAGAATTTCAAATAGATCTTGTACCAGGAGCTGCACCGGTTGCCCGTGCTCCATATAGACTTGCACCGTCCGAGTTAAAAGAACTTCAGAGTCAGTTAAAAGAATTACTGGATTGTGGATTCATACGACCAAGTACTTCACCGTGGGGTGCTCCAATTTTATTCGTCAAGAAGAAAGACGGATCTTTCCGAATGTGTATAGATTATCGTGAATTAAATAAGTTAACTATCAAGAATCGGTATCCACTACCGAGAATTGACGACTTATTTGATCAACTCCAAGGATCATGTGTGTACTCGAAAATTGACCTAAGATCGGGCTATCATCAATTACGTGTCAAAGAAGAAGATATACCGAAAACTGCTTTTCGGACACGTTATGGTCATTACGAATTTTTGGTCATGCCGTTTGGGTTGACAAATGCACCAGCTGTATTCATGGACCTCATGAATCGAGTTTGTAGTCCATATTTAGATAAGTTTGTTATCGTTTTCATTGATGATATTCTTATCTATTCCAAGAGTGAGCAAGAGCATGAGCAGCATTTAAGGTTGATATTAGAGTTGTTAAGAAAAGAACAGCTATACGCTAAATTTTCTAAGTGTGCTTTCTGGTTGAAAGAAGTGCAATTTCTTGGCCACGTTGTTAGTAGCAAAGGAATTCAGGTTGATCCAGCAAAAATTGAAGCCATTGAAAAATGGGAGACTCCTAAAACACCAATGCAGATACGCCAATTTTTGGGTTTAGCCGGTTATTATAGAAGGTTTATTCAAGATTTTTCCCGAATAGCTAAGCCGTTGACAGCATTAACGCAAAAAGGGAAGAAATACGAATGGACCTCGGAGCAGGAGAACGCATTTCAATTTCTGAAGAAGAAGTTAACTACGGCGCCTATTTTATCGTTACCTGAAGGGAACGATGATTTTGAAATATATTGTGACGCTTCGCGACAAGGTTTTGGTTGTGTTCTTATGCAACGAAAGAAAGTTATTGCATACGCATCTCGACAATTGAAGATTCACGAGCGGAATTATACGACGCATGATCTAGAACTGGGAGCAGTCGTGTTTGCGTTAAAGATATGGAGACACTACTTATATGGGGTTAGATGCACTGTGTTTACTGATCATAAAAGTCTTCAACATATTTTTGATCAGAAACAGCTGAACATGAGGCAACGTAGGTGGGTCGAGTTAATAAACGACTATGATTGTGAAATTCGTTATCATCCCGGGAAAGCGAATGTGGTGGCTGACGCACTAAGCAGAAAGGAACGAGAACCAATTCGAGTACGAGCGATGAACATAAAAATTCGCATGAATCTCAACTCACAAATCAAAGAAGTTCAACGAGAAGCACTTACTAAAGAAAATATAGGAAATGAAATAATGAAGAAGTATGAGAAGCAACTCGTTATACGGGAAGATGGAATTCGATATTTTGCAAACCGTATTTGGGTACCGAAGTTGGGTGGATTAAGGAAGTTGATATTGAACGAGGCACATAAGACAAGATACTCGATACATCCTGGAGTTGGAAAAATGTATCAAGATCTTAAGACACATTATTGGTGGCCTAACTTAAAGACAGACGTTGCAACATATGTTGGGGAGTGTTTAACTTGTTCCAAGGTCAAGGCAGAACACCAGAAACCATCAGGGTTACTTCAACAACCAGAAATCCCAGAATGGAAATGGGATGGTATTACCATGGATTTCATCACGAAGTTACCAAAGACTGCCTGGGGATACGACACCATTTGGGTGATTGTTGATCGTCTTACCAAATCTGCCCATTTCTTACCTATAAAGGAAACGGATAGAATGGAGAAACTATTACGATTGTATATAAAGGAAATTGTTTCAAGGCATGGAATACCTATTTCCATTATATCCGATCGTGATAGTAGATTTACCTCAAAGTTCTGGCAATCACTGCAGGAGGCACTAGGAACTCGTTTAGATATGAGTACCGCATATCATCCGCAAACCGATGGGCAGAGTGAAAGAACGATTCAGACTCTTGAAGACATGCTCAGGGCATGTGTGATCGATTTTGGAAACGGATGGGATAAGTATCTACCGTTAGCAGAATTTTCGTATAATAATAGTTATCATGCAAGCATTAAAGCTGCACCATTCGAAGCATTGTATGGAAGGAAGTGTAGATCTCCTATCTGTTGGAATGAAGTAGGAGATCGACAATTAACTGGTCCCGAGATCATACACGAAACGACTGAGAAGATAGTACAAATCAAGGAGAGATTGAAAACAGCCCGAAGTCGCCAAAAGAGCTACGCCGATGTCCGAAGGAAACCATTAGAGTTTCAGATTGGGGACATGGTTATGCTAAAGGTGTCACCTTGGAAAGGTGTAATACGTTTCGGTAAAAGAGGTAAACTGAACCCAAGATATGTAGGCCCGTTCAAGATCATCGAACGCATTGGACCGGTAGCTTATCGACTCGAGTTACCGCAACAACTCACCGGAGTACACAATACCTTTCACGTCTCAAACCTTAAGAAGTGTCTTGCAAAGGAAGACCTCACCATTCCTCTTGAAGAAATCCATGTCGATGAGAAACTACAATTCATCGAAGAACCAATCGAAATCATGGATCTTGAAGTTAAACAGCTCAAGCAGAGCAACATACCAATCGTTAAGGTTCGTTGGAATGCTCGAAGAGGTCCTGAGTTTACTTGGGAACGAGAGGATCAGATGAAACAAAAGTATCCACACTTGTTTCTCGATGACGCAAAATAGGTACAATTTTAAAATTTCGGGACGAAATTTATTTAACGGGTAGGTACTGTAACGACCCGCACTTTTCCGATCGTTCTATACTTATGAGATTAATATTTACATAAATTAAACCTTACCAACATGATAAGCAATCCAAATTGTTGAGACTTATGTTTTTGAAAAGAGTTTTACACAACGTTTGACCGTCTAGTTTGACCGATGATATCACGAACTATACAATATATGATAATTATACATACATATTTAACATGATCTAAGGATGTTTTAATATCTCATTTTGTATTAATAACAAAAAGTCATAAGTATATTTTGAAACTACTAACTTAAGTTTTCAAAACAATAACCTACGTAACGTTATTTGACATAAATACTGATGATTTATAATGTTTATACATATATCGTATAAGTAATGTATTTAACCATTTTTAAAGGGCTTTTATACATAAAACAATATAAGTATATTTACAAAAGATAGTTATATTTGAATTCTCGTTCCGTTTCCTCAATAATCCTATACGTATATCTAGGGTACTATACACAGCTTCTAGAAGTATTTACTATTGGTATATACCAATAGAAATCTTCAATTATTGGAATAATATGTCATTCATGACATAATAAATTTTAACTTATCTTAGATATTTTCACTAAAAACCAAATTTTCAAGCCTATAAATAAGCACCATTTCTAACTCATTTTTACACATTCATTTTCCAAATTTTACTTCCAATTTTCACACACACTTGCAAGAACTCTCTCAACTTTTATTTTACTACTTCTTTCCAGCAACTTTACATTTTAAACTTGAGGTAAAAACTCTACTTCAACTCTTTTTCAATTCATATATTTAAAGCTATATATATAAGAGTTTATAAACTAGAACATAGTTTGAATGATTTCAAACTTGTTCGCAAACTAAATAGATCCTTCTAACTTAACTTTTAAAATACTTCAAGACCTGTAACATATCTTAATTATATGCTAACTTAACAAGGTATAACTTGGTTTTTCAAAGAACACCTTAAAAACTGAATTTACGACGTCGGAGTGCAACCGGGGGCTGTTTTGGGTTGGATAATTAAAAACCATCTTAAACTTTGAATTGGAGGTTTATTTTTTGGAAAAATGATTTTTACTATGAATATGATAACACATAAAAATTTCATGATTTAACTCAAAGTATAAGTATTTTTAGAAAAATAATCATTTGAGGTTGTTTACATGATGGAAAATGATTAACTTCATAAGTTTCACTAAAGTTTGACCTATGCCGTGTGATTTTGAATACAAACTAAGGTATTTTCAGTTCATAGTCTTAAAGAGGGACTCGATCCAAGGAGATGGCAAGTTGAATCAACGAAAACGGAGTTGTAACGAAGAAACTATGACCGAAACAAAATCGGATATCCAAGACTAGTTTAGCCACGAAAATAATTGGGAAAAAATTAAATAAATCACATCTTTTTAAGTTAACATGATATTTTATATATATGTACTTATAATTCAATTTTATATGGTTCAGGATCACCCGTAAACAACACGAGAAGATTAATCATAAGATCCCATGATTGTACGCAACACGTCATTTGACAACACCGGTACTTTATGTACGCAACACGTCATTTGACAACACCGGTACCATGGGTCAAGATTAATCTCGACCAATACATATACGATGGGGTTTTATTTATTTCGTTGGGGGTTTTATTTATTTCATTGCGGGTATATTAAACATCTAAAAATGAACCATTAAAATTGAATTACTAACAACGAACTGCTAACTACGGACTAAGGAATTATTCAAAGTATTAAAAGTATAACAAGTATATATATGTGACGTTTGTTTAAAAAGAAAAGGTATTGATATATTATATATGGATAGGTTCGTGATATCAACCGGAGACCAAGTCAAATTATATATATATCTTCAAGACGAAAGTGAGTATATAGTCCCACTTTTAAACTCTAAATATTTCGGGATGAGAATACATGTATTTTATGTTTTACGTTATGGACACAAGTAACTGAAAAATATATTCTACGTTGAGTTGTACCACTGGCATACTTCCCTGTAGCTTGGTAACTAATATTTACAGCGGTATTGTAAACGCGAATCCTGTTGATAGATCTATCGGGCCTGACAACCCCAACCGGACTGGACGACCAGTATTCAACGGTTGCACAGTACTTCGTTTCGTGACTACACTTGGTACGGTGTAGTAAGATTTCATAATAAAGGGAATATGCGACGTGATTAAATGTTAAGTATGGTTACCAAGTGCTCAACCACTTAGAATATTTTTATTAAACTGTTTATATACGAAATCTTGTGGTCTATATATATATATTGCTGCCGGCATTAAACCTATATCTCACCAACTTTATGTTGACCTTTTAAAACATGTCTATTCTCAGGTGATTACTAAAGCTTCCGCTGCATTATGTTGAATTTGAGCAGGATCTTGCGTACGCATATTTGTGTCAAAAATAAAACTGCATACCCAAGGATTTGTGTTGTAAAATATGCTCGAAATCGTGTTGTTATCATTATATGTAAAGTTTGTAAGTCGAAGATTATCGCTAAACGATAATCATCTTTTTATTGTCTAAAGCTTGTAACAAAAATAATGGTTATGGTTTGTAATGTATAATATATGCAGTTTCTCTTTTAAAAATGTCGCATATAGAGGTCAATACCTCGCAATGAAATCATACGTTATCTAACACGTTCTTATGGTTAAGGACGGGTTATGACAGACTTGAACCCTCATGATTTTTGAAATCGACGGATTTTCCTCTTACTATAAATTTCATTATTGCCGGTATTGACATGTAGAACGGGACTCTATCTTTATTCTCGTCCGATTAATCAGTTCTTCAAAAGATCTATCAGATTATGGAGTGAATGGTTCTAAAACCACAATTACATTAAAAATTCAAACATTAAACATCTGACAAACTACTAATTAAACATTCAACATTCGACAAATTAAACACCACAATTACACATCCAAAATATTGTTTAAACATTGAACATAAACATTAAACAAATTGTCTTCAAACAAATCCAACAAACTACTTACCATTGTTCTTCGTCCATGTCATGGTTTTCATTTTCGTTTAAAGTGTGAGAATTGGAAGTACTGGGAGAATTGGAAGTATTTGGAGTCCCGAACACATCTCGCAAATGAGTTGGTATAACCATATTGAAGCAAAGACTTCTGCTATTTGACTCTCCCAGGGCGTTGAGTTTGTTTGTTGCGGTCGTGGTCAAGGGCAGAGCTTAAGGTAACCTAAAGGGGGTATCCTGTAACATCCCGCGTTTTTCCGTTAAATTTATTTTAACACCGACTTTTTTTTAGATAATGTCTTTCGTTATCTAAATTTGTATCTTTCGTTAACTAACGTTCTTAATATTTTCGTGATTCGATTATAACATCTCCCGTTTATTCTCGTGTATTTAAAATAATTCGTTTGATAATTCACGCACCCGCTTCCAAACTCGAGGGACTAAAGTTGTCAAGTGGGCAAACTAGTTGACTTTGTTAACTAGTCAACCCACCATCTCATCCATTCATTTTCTTCAATTATTTGTGCTCTCAAACTCCAAATCCTAAATTCATCATCTATTTCAATTCAAGCAAGCAAACATCAAAACAAATTACATATTCGTGATCATCTATTCATCCTCTTCAATTTGGTACCAATTTCACTACTTGGGGTAAGGTTTCTAATAACTCTAGATTTCTCAAATTCGTTTTATAGACTCAAAATGGTGTTAGTTAGTGTCTATGGCTCAAGTCTAACATGAATATGTGTTTTGTTTGCTCGATTTGTTGTTTTGAGTAACTAGCTTGAATATTAAAATGGGTGGGCTTAATCTTGAGTTTTGGGTAATTAAATGTTGTTTAAATGTTAAAGTTCATGTATTAAATTTATTACTAGCATCATTAGCTTCATTTTGATGTGTAGGTTGATTTAGAAAAGCTTCATTTACAAAATTAATGAATTCATGATTCTTGGTTAGGGTTTGATGAACTTTAAAATGAACTTTTGATGCATTGAATGCTATGAAATGTTGTTAGTAAGTGTTTAGTTGTATTGTATGTTTAATTACCTTCGAAATGGCATATCATATGTGTAGATTGGATTCCCGAATCATGAAATACATTTTAAGAACTTGAAACTTTGATTATAAACATTTAACGACCATTCAACGAGGTTTTTGTTGTTTTAAATGATGAATTTGATTGATGATATGTGTTTAGTTGTATTCCTCGTTAAATTACATTTCCAACGATATAAGATACGTGTTTTGAATGTTTATGGTTCATAAGTTACGTTCGTTTGAAGTTTAGTTCGAGACTTGTAAAATTTCCAGCATTTTCCACTAGTCAGATAGGGATGCGGCGGATCCCTTATAGATGCGGCGCATCTGATGCAGGCTGCCCAAAATCTTCATTTTTCGTTTAATTTCAACTATGCTATGCACCTCTGATTGACATGAAACTTGGCCAACATGCTCATATATGATTATGAAACTTAGAAAAATTGTCCGAGACCCGACCCGAACACGTTGACTTTTTCGTTGACTTTGACCAAAGTTTGAATTTTAGTCAAACTTAACAAAATGCTTATGCAATCGTTCTAACGTGCTTTTATACTAATATCTCGCATGAAACTTGACAACTTGATTCACATGCTATATATTCAAGTCGTAACGAGCCATAGGACTAATTGAACACATTTTGTCCGACCTTGTGTCGTAACCGGTAATTGATACAACTTATTTGTTTAGGTCAAGGCTAAACAACTTTCATACATACTTTTACTTTGTGAAGTACCTTTATACTCATGCACTGGAGGTGAGATCATAGTCCCACCTTTTTTAACAACTTTTATACTTATAAATCGTGGGCTGAGAAACATATACTTTGTTTACATTTTGTACTACTTACTTTTATACTTTGAACATAAGTACGAAAACAAACATTCCACGTGCGAGTTAGAACAAAAAGCCTCAATTCGATTTTCATTAGTTACACTTGCAGGGTGTAAGCGAGAACTTATGTTGCGTGGCCATACGGGTTTGACAAACCCTCATTCGGACGGTTCGCTACCGTTATGCGGATTAAAATATAATTTTGAGAAATAGTGTAGGTTCTAACACTATGTGTATGGGGTACTTGAAACGTTAAGCCTTGATAATTGGTTGCTCGCGAATAACAACTTTTGGAATGCAAACGATTTGGATAATCAACTTTATGAAAATACTAAATCTTGTAGTTCAAAATATAACGTTTACAAATACACCTATGATTTCACCAACATTTTTGTTGACAGTTTTCTATATGTTTCTCAGGTTCATACTTGGCTACTTGATACATGCTTTTGCACACTTTGATTACTTGCTTGGGGTCAAGCATACATGCATACGCTAGTGATAGCACCTTTGAATTCAAACTTAAAGCATACATACTTACGCTATTTATAGCAACCGTGATTTTCAACTTATATTATGTCGCAAGTCATTTCAATTATACTTTATAACTTTTGTAAACTTAAACATATGGTCAAACCGTTTGGTAACTTAAAACTTTGTAAGTCTTATACGTTTCAAATGAATGCGACATAATTTTGGTCAAACGCGTCTCATTTAGAAACTATGACCACGCAACGGGACCTAAGTTAACGACACCGTCAATGACGATTTTCTCGGGTTGTTACATATCCGCCCCACCTGGATTTAACGGGAAAATTTTTTTTACACTATAAAAAAAATTACTAAAAAATAAAGTTTTTATTAGTGTTTACCCCTGCGATATATTCACAAAATCCCACAATAACATTAAAAACTTTATTTTTTAGTAATTTTTTTTTATAGTGTAAAAAAAATTTTCCCGTTAAATTCAGGTGGGGCGGATATGTAACGCCCGAGAAAATCGTCATTGACGGCGTCGTTAACTTAGGTCCCGTTGCGTGGTCATAGTCCCTAAATGAGACGCGTTTGACCAAAATTATGTCGCATTCATTTGAAACGTATAAGACTTACAAAGTTTTAAGTTACCAAACGGTTTGACCATATGTTTAAGTTTACAAAAGTTATAAAGTATAATTGAAATGACTTTCGACATAATATAAGTTGAAAATCACGGTTGCTATAAATAGTGTAAGTATGTATGCTTTAAGTTTGAATCCAAAGGTGCTATCATTAGCGTATGCATGTATGCTTAACCCCAAGCAAGTAATCAAAGTGTGCGGAAGCATGTATCAAGTAGCCAAGTATGAACCTGAGAAACATATAGAAAACTGTCAACGAAAACGTTGGTGAAATCATAGGTGTATTTGTAAACGTTATATTTTGAACCACAAGATTTAGTATTTCCATAAAGTTGATTATCCAAATCATTTGCATTCCAAAAGTTATTATTCGCGAGCACCCAATTATCAAGGCTTAACGTTTCACGAACCCCGTACACATAGTGTTAGAACCTACACTGTTTCTCAAAATTATATTTCATCCGCATAACGGTAGCGAACCGTCTGAATGAGGGTTTGTCAAACCCGTATGGACACGCAACATAAGTTCTCGCTTACACCCTGCAAGTGTAACTAATGATAATCGAATTGAGGCTTTTTGTTCTAACTCGCACGTGAAATGTTTGTTTTCGTACTTGTGTTCAAATTATAAAAGTAAGTAGTACAAAATGTAAACAAAGTATATGTTTCTCAGCCCACGATCTAAAAGTATAAAAGTTGTTGAAAAAGGTGGGACTATGATCTCACCTCGAGTGCATGAGTATAAAGGTACTTCACAAAGTAAAAGTGTGCATGAAAGTTGTTTAGCCTTGACATAAACAAATAAGTTGTATCAATTACCGGTTACGACACAAAGTCGGGCGAAATGCGTTCAATTAGTCCTATGGCTCGTTACGACTTGAATATATAGCATGTGAATCACGTTGTCAAGTTTCATGCGAGATATTAGTATAAAAGCACGTTAGAACGATTGCATAAGCATTTTGTTAAGTTTGACTAAAATTCAAACTTTGGTCAAAGTCAACGAAAAAGTCAACGTGTTCGGGTCGGGTCTCGGACAATTTTTCTAAGTTTCATAATCATATATGAGCATGTTGGCCAAGTTTTATGTCAATCGGAGGTGCATAGCATAGTTAAAATTAAACGAAAAACGAAGATTTTGGGCAGCCTGTGTGATAACCCGTCCTAATCCATCCGGGCGAAGTCATCAACCTTTGATCCCAGAGCGATGATCGACTCCAAATATTGTCCTTAAAATGAATAAAATGCATAGCGGAAGGTTTCTTTCACACCTGAAAATAAACATGCTTTAAAGTGTCAACCAAAAGGTTGGTGAGTTCATTAGTTTAACATAAATAATCATTTCATAATTTTAATAGACCACAAGATCTCATATTTACATTTCTCATAAACATACGTCCCATGCATAGAGACAAAAATATCATTCATATGGATTGAACACCTGGTAACCGACATTCACAATATGCATATAAGAATATACCCATCATTCCGGGATCCTTCTTTGGACATGATATAAATTTCGAAGTACTAAAGCATCCGGTACTTTGGATGGGGCTTGTTGGGCCCGATAGATCTATCTTTAGAGTTCGCGTCAATTAGGGTGTCTGTTCCCTAATTCTTAGATTACCAGACTTAATAAAAAGGGGCATATTCAGTTTCGATCATTCAACCATAGAACGTAATTTCAATTACTTGTGTCTATCTCGTCAAACATTTATAAAAGCATTTCATGTATTCACAGTTCAAAATATATTTCAAAAGCATTTAATAAAGTAGTTATAAAAACAGTGCATGTATTCTCAGTCCCAAAAATGTAAAGAGTAAAAGGGAATCAAATGAACTCACACATATAGATATTGTAAAACAGTTAATAAAGCATTTGCATGTATTCTCAGCCCAAAAATGTAAAGAGTAAAAAGGGATTAAATGAAACTCACCTAATGTATTTTGTAGTAAAAATACATATGACGATATTAAACAACTGAACAACGCAGGGTTGGCCTCGGATTCACGAACCTATATCATTTGTATATCTTATTAAAACATAAAATCGTAAACGAACCTATTTATATACATATACATATATTGTTATATTTGATAGTTTATAGGTTTTATTTATTAATTAAGTATAGTTAATCTTATGTATATCTTAGATGAATAATTATTATTTATTATAATCATATTAATGTAGTTATGTTATGTATAATAAATATATTTTTATGTAGCTAATATTTATTTGATAAAATTATATTAATAATAAATAATGAGTTGTATTTCTATAATAATAGTAATAGTAGTTACTTATTAATGGTAGTAAACTTAATAATAATACTTTCTTATATATATTTAATAACCAAAAAAAACTTGCAGTTTAATCCTAATCCGATTATACATGCATTACATCCATTAAATAAACATATTCACTTGATATATATATCCATAGTTTATTTATATTAATTATAGTCATAAATATGAATCTTATCATATCGTTAATCATATTTTTAATTTCTTCGTAGTACTTTTCATATATATATATTTTCATACATAGAATTATAATTATAGTTATATCGTATACTTTCATTAACCTTTTGATCCACAATTCTAATCATAATAACATTAGTAATACTTATTTTAATAGTAATCTTAATAAATTAATAATAACGATAATAATAATAATATTTATTGATAATACTAATAATGATAATGATTGTAGTTATTAATAATAATAACAATAATTAATAATAATAATAATAATGTTGATCATGATAATAATATTATCTATAATATTTAATAATAATATTAATAATAATAGTTATAATTATAATAATAATAATAATATTTAGTGATATTACTTAATAATAACTAAAATGCTTATAATAATAATCATATCCTAATTTATCATAATAATAACAATTTATAATAACAATAACAATATTAATAATAATGAAGATGATGATAATAATAATAATAATAATAATAATAATAATAATAATAATAATAATAATAATAATAATAATAATAATAATAATAATAATAATAATAATAATAATAATAAATATAAATATAAAGTGAGCTACCTTGAGAAATCCTCTAAAAAAAAGAAAAACTGCCCAAAGTCGGGATTGAACCCAAGACCTCTCGTAACCCGACACAATACTCTGACCACTCTTCCATCCCATTCCTTTTCTGATTTATACACAGTTTTATTAATTATAACTCGTTTTACTCTTTTTATCCATTCTCTTCTTCTTTATAAATCGAATCAATCACTCAATACCTTACAAGTTTTATTTAAATATGGATTTGAAACAGAATTAAACTTCAACAGTGATTGAAATGATTCAGAGGAAAAGAATAACAGAGAAAGAAAAGAAAAAAAATAAAAAAAAATTAAAATTAAAACTGCTACTGCAGTAGCGTAGCCAAAAAAGAAAAAAAAATTGATTTTGATTTAGAGGAAGTTTTAGACAATATGTATAACATGAAAAAGATCTTAAATCATTTATGTAAACTCTCTCTATCATCAATTTAATCTAAAACACAAAATTGAAAGCGAATTTCTTGATGAACACTTCCGTTGACTTTGAAAACTCAAAACTTTGACTCAACAATTCTAACTCATTTTGAAAAATTGAGATTTGAAACTTTCCAGATAGTTTGAACAAATGATTTCCAACGGAACTGCATTTAAGGATTTTTGAAATTATTAGAAATTCAACGAATTGGATAAAACTTACATGAACAGAGGTATCGTGCAGTTTTAAATCTTTTCTATTAAATTATCGTATTTGATGATGTGTGTGTAAAGTGGATTGAGTCTGTTATGAATACAGAGAAATCACTGGCTTTTAAAACTAATGACATCGACCAGATGATTTACAAGGACGAAAGGATAAAAAAAAAAATAAACTAGTTGCTATCATGCTTTATCAGATTCTTTGCTAATTGAATTGGACTTTAAACAGATTGAGGACACAAACAAAAAATGAATTGTAGCTTGATAGATATATGGAACAGAATCAGATTCTAAATTGGACGTTTGATATTATATATTTATATTAAATATTAAATATTAATATTAATAATTAATAACTATAATTATATTATTAATAAGTACATTTCTAATAATAATAATAAGAGTAATGATACTAATAAGTCACAATAAAAATAATTTTAGTGAATCTGATAATAATAATACTATTAATGATAATAATAATAACAATACTAATTATTTTAGTATTAATAAGGATAATAATAATATTAATGATAATATTTATATATATCAAATTCTATATTTATATGTTATATATTTATTATATTGATATTAAAAATGTTAATGTTGATATCATTTTGAAAGTGGTAATAATATTACTTTAGTAGTTATATCTTAAATTCATAACTTAATTGAATATCTTAATATTATTTATTATTAATTATGAATCGTAATATATTATATAATAACATATATGGAATGTTTAATATTTACACATTTTATATTTAATATTATGTAATTGTGTTTGCATATTAGTTACCTCATGTAAATATGAATACATGATAATGTTATATATATATAATCATTTTATAACTATTTACTATATTATATTATATTATTTCATATTAGAAATTACAATAATAATAATTATGTATAGAAGTCATTTATATTTGTATATAAAGATTTATTTATCTTAACAACAACATTATTATCTTGCATGTTATTTTACATATTTAGTTTTAAATATTTAACTTGTATTTTATTGTTTCAAATTATATTACAAATTATTATATATATATATATATGTACATTTATATATACATATATATATATATATATATATATATATATATATATATATATATATATATATATATATATATATATAATTATTTACAAATAGTTGTTCATGAATCGTCGGGAATAGTCAAGGGTCAATTGGTTACATGAATATAGATTTCAAGAATTTCGAGACTCAATATTACAGACTTTGCTTATAGTGTCGGAAACATATATAGATTAAGTTTAAATTTGGTCGGAAATTCCCGGGTCATCACAGTACCTACCCGTTAAAGAAATTTCGTCCCAAAATTTGAGTGAGGTGGTCATGGTTAACAATAAAAATGTTTTCATGACGAATATGAGTTGATAATAGAGTTTTATTATCCTTGAGTAATATGGATAAAATGATTCGATTAATCGAAGCGTATGAATGAAGTGATCACAAAAGATCGAGATGAAAAGATGGAGATTTTCCATAACTTTTGACGTAATCGTGATTGAATTCAGAAAATAAGGTGAATCTTAACTTTTGACGTAGAGGGTTGAATTCCGGGATTCAAGGGATTTTAAAGAAAATCTTCGAAATCTAAAAGATTTGATTCTCCGACGAGTAAGGAAATTAAGATCTCTATTATTAAATACGATGATCTGCCTCGATTACTACGTCTGATTTTTCCATTATAAATTTACCTTTTCCGTTCCATTAGTTCTCACCACTTTTATACTAAATTCCCAAATTTAAAAGATTTATGAAAAAGCTTAACCCTGTTCTGATCCTTGTTCTTATTCTAACTATCGCAATGATCGTTCTTCTTTTCCAACTCCCACCTGAAGAATCTGTTTATTTCTATTATGCTCTAGGGATTATTGTATTTATAATCCTCCCGTATCTTTACATTGCTATACGTACTGATATCCACGGTTTGTAATTTCGGTGTTGCCATTGGGCTTTATATTTTCTCTTATATTTTGGATCTCTTTGCCTTTTTATTATCCTCCCGACCTCTAGTAAAGCGAGTAATGGTCCAGAATTCGTAAGTATAGAATTTCAGATAAACATCATGTTCTAAATAAGAAAGAAGGTATTAGCACGATTTGATTTGTCAAATTATCAGAATCACTGAGTATAGAACTATCAAGAATATATTTTTTCTTGATATGTTCAGAAGTTAATTAGAATGAAAGAGTTATGTAACATGGCACATGATGACGTTAAGGTCTGTGAATCATCACGTTCCATTAGAAACTCAGCATGAATTACTGTAATATAATCACGTTGATCAAGTGTCATTATATTATACAAACTCATGCATCAGTTCCCAACATTACTTCAATAACATTCATATTTTAAGCTCGAAAGTTTACAGAATATAGAAACTAACAGTTTAAACTAACAGTTTCTATATGATGTAACACTGATAGCACGAAGAGATAAATGATTTCAGATAAGAATAGTTAAGAAAATATCTTCAGAAATATGGAGGATATTTATAATGAAAGATACGATGATATCTTTGAATATCTAAGATCAGAGAATGATGGAGACTATTGTCTGCAAGGGTTTAGAGTAATGAGCAAGATATTCGTTAAAGACTTCAGCAGTCATTGAATCATTTAGATTCTTTGAAGTCAAACTTATTCTTTGTGATTTGTCCACGGCTTTCTTCATAGTTTCGCATAACATGCTTTTCGGTACTAAATTTTCTCTTGAATGTTTCTAATATAATGATACACAGGAAGCACGAAGAGGTGTATAATTTCGGACGAGAATATTTTTGAAAATATCCTCAGAAATATCGAAGATATTGATGATGATATTTTGGAATTTCTAAGTTCGATGATTGATGGAGAAAGATTTTCCGCAATATTTTAACATGACTTCGGGCAGGATATTCTCTAAAGTTTTCAACGGATCCAGAATTACCTGAATTCTTTGAATATAGGGTTTGGTCCTTGTATTTGTCCTTGGTCTCCTTCATTGTTAGCTCAATCCGTTTTCCAGTTCCAACTTTTCTGAGCTTTTCCAACATACTATTCTTTATCATCAAACTTCTGATGATTAGGGTCATTTACAGTTTTTGTTGCTTCATTCAACTTTTCAAAATTCAGAGTACTGGTTCGCGGACTGGGTGCTTTTTAGAATTTCAGAATGGAAGATCATTATTCTAAGATATAAATGTTATACATATAAATGTTGATGTAGATATGCAGTAATTTTTCAAAGTACTGCTTGTCGATTCTTCTACATTTACTGCTACCATATCTGAATCATTGGTTATCGATCTGAGGTGATTTCAAGAGAATTGTGTTTTTAGATGATTAAACGCTGATGGTAATATGGTGGAATATAAAAGGTTCCCCGGTAATAATAAAAGAGCATACATATAAATCAAAGTGATAATAAGGTTGTTTCGAACGAAAAGTCGAAGTTGATTTGCTGGAGCTGTGACAAAATTTGCTACTTTGAAAGGAATTACCAAGTTATTTTGGGTAATACTAACACTAAGGAATTAGCACAACTATGTGTTAAACGTTTACTCAGTTTCCGAGAGTTTTTCAGATGCATAACTAAATGCATCAATCTCTTCTCCCGTAGATGAAGTGCGGTTGATTCATCCTATCGATTGAAGTGTTTTCAAGAATCATGAAAGGTTTGAACGCAGATTGTAATTGTGATGATACGAATGGTGTTTAAAATGAAATCAAGTGGCAAACTTGAAGAATTGTTTAGTTTCATATGTTATAATCAATATTTTAATTCATTTTAATTGTCCAGTGTTGGTAGTCCACAGTTGATAGTCCACAGTAACAGTCCAGTAATTCATATACAGTTTAATATATAATATTCGAATTAATTAATACGTTTCGTGACCCGTATACGTCTCAGACTCGATCAAAACTCAAACTATATATATATACATATAGATGGGTCGATATGATATGTCAAAACATTGTATACGTGTCCCAATATTTAAAGTGCGTAAAATAAATAACAGAAATTTAATAATGATAAATAAAGTGCGTAAAGTAAATAACAGAAATTAAATAACAATAAATAAAAATGCGAGAATTAAATTGCGATAACATAAATTGCGATAATTTAATTGCGATAAATAAAATGTAATACGGAATTAACAGTTAGCTAGGAACAGTTAGCTAGGATTTTGTTAGCGTGGATTCTTAACAAAATTTCATATTGTTAATTAGTGTGTTTCTAATCAATTTTTATTGTGTCCATTTTTTCTTCATTATGCCACTTGTTGGATTCTGATAGGTCAAAATCCAAATATGAAATTGAATTTGAATGAAAATAGTTATTCTTTGGTGAACGGATACGTATCTCAGTGGTTGTAAATAGGATAGTGAATAACTGTTGAATCAGATTCGAAGAATATACAGTGTAACTTATTAATGTGAAATTTAAATATTCCTCGGGTATTACCTACTCGTTAAAATATTTTCACCATTAACAGTTTGTACAAAAGAATTTTTAATTACAATCTTTTTGAAAACATATATGCTTATATATTTTCTTCAGATGAAATCATGGATTTAATGAGTCAATATGATATTAAACTCATTTGATTTATCGTTAGAACAAGAATATATAATCTCTAACATATTAGAGATTACATAATCACCATGTCGAACGAAGATAAATGATGTAGAATGATTCGTAGAACAATAATTATATTCGAGGTACAGAATGAGATGTCAAGGCATGGATTATTGATGGTACTGGTGTTGTTACTGATAGTTCTGTTGATGCCGGTGATGTTGCTGAAGCTGGTAAGTTTTGCACCATGTTCTCTAAATTGATTACTCGAGCGCGAAGCTCGTTGACTTCTTTGATTATTCCGGGATGATTGTTTGTTAGAACGAGCGGATGAATAAGGTTTAGAATTTGAGATAGTATATAATCATGGCGAGATATTCGGGAAATGAGGGTGAAAATAGTGTTACGAACAGGCTCGTCGGTAAGTACTTCAGGTTTTCCACCAAGAGGTGAATTCGGTTGGTGGAAAAGATCACCTTCTTCTCGTCTCCGTTGAATAAGTCGACTACGAAACCATCAGATGAATTGGGGATGGATGATTGGTTGATTCATTATGATGACGTTGCTTCCGGAGCTTAGATGACTATCCATTCGGAATAACTGTCGGGATAACTATCGAAATAGCTGTCGGAATTTGAGGGACTCGAACTAGTTGAAGGATTCATCTCGTACGATCAGGTGAAGGATTTTTCGATAATAAATAGATTATAGGATGTAGATTAGTACCCTGCAATACACAATTTACATATGCATATATAATACTAAAATCTCATAAGTTACGGAGGAATCTACGGAAGTTGTCAGACAAAGTTACAGTAACAGATACGCCAAGATATGAAGTAGCAGATACGCTAAGATATGAAGTAGCAGATACGCTAAGATATGAATTTTGTCTATACACGATTCATGCAGTCAATGCAGTAAAACATTTCTAGACTAAGAATGATAAGCAAGTGATTCTCTAAGAATGATAAGCAGATAATTTTTGATATGAAATGATAAGCAAAACTTTTGACATGCAGACACGGTCGAAGTCCAGACTCACTAATGCATCCTAACAACTATCAGTTAGACACACTAATGCAAGACATGGTTCTCTAAGACCAATGCTCTGATACCAACTGTGATAACCCGTCCTAATCCATCCGGGCGAAGTCATCAACCTTTTATCCCAGAGCGATGATCGACTCCAAATATTGTCCTTAAAATCAATAAAATGCATAGCGGAAGGTTTCTTTCACATCTGAAAATAAACATGCTTTAAAGTGTCAACCAAAAGGTTGGTGAGTTCATTAGTTTAACATAAATAATCATTTCATAATTTTAATAGACCACAAGATTTCATATTTCCATTTCTCATAAACATACGTCCCATGCATAGAGACAAAAATATCATTCATATGGATTGAATACCTGGTAACCGACATTCACAATATGCATATAAGAATATCCCCATCATTCCGGGATCCTCCTTCGGACATGATATAAATTTCGAAGTACTAAAGCATCCGGTACTTTGGATGGGGCTTGTTGGGCCCGATAGATCTATCTTTAGAGTTCGCGTCAATTAGGGTGTCTGTTCCCTAATTCTTAGATTACCAGACTTAATAAAAAGGGGCATATTCAGTTTCGATCATTCAACCATAGAACGTAATTTCAATTACTTGTGTCTATCTCGTCAAACATTTATAAAAGCATTTCATGTATTCACAGTTCAAAATATATTTCAAAAGCATTTAATAAAGTAGTTATAAAAACAGTGCATGTATTCTCAGTCCCAAATGTAACATCCCGCGTTTTTCCGTTAAATTTATTTTTAACACCGTCTTTTTCTTTTAAATAATACCTTTCGTTATTTAAATTCGTAGTTTCCGTTGACTAACGTTCATAATAATTCCGTCATTTAATTATAACATCTCTCGTTAACTTGCGTTTTAAAAATATTCGATCGGTTAAATCCCGCACCCGCTTTGAAACTCGAGGGACCGGAGTTGCCAAATGGGCAAACTAGTTGACTAGGTCAACTAGTCAACCCATTTCATCCATTCCATCATCTCCCTCATCCCTTTTCTCTCCATCTCAAGAACACACACACAAACCCATTCCATTCATTCATCATCTAAATTCAATCTTGGAAGCTCACAACAAATCCGATTACATATTTGGAATCCTCTCTTCATCCTCTACAATTTGATACCAACTTCATCTCGTTTGGGTAACATTTCTAAAACTCTAGATTTCTCTAAATTCGTGTTTTTGATTTGAAATGGTGTTAGTTAGTGTCTATGGCTCGAGTCTAACATGAATATATGTTTGGTTTGCTCGATTTGTTGTTTTTGGAGTAACTAGCATGAACTTGAAATGGGTGTGCTCAATCCTTGATTTTGGATGAGTTAATGTTGTTAGATTGTTAAAGTGCATGTTTTAATTGTGTTACTAGTATCACTAGCTTCGTTTTGATGTGTAGGTTGATTAAGAAAACTTCAAAAACATGAATATTGATTTTGTGATGTTTGACTAGGGTTTGATAGTTCTTGACATGAACTTTTGATGCTTGAATGCCATGGAATGTTAATTGTTAGTGATTAGTTGTAATGTATGCTTAATTACCTTCGAAACGGCATATCGTATGTGTAAATTGGATTCCCGAATCATAAAATACGTTTTACGAACTTGAAACTTTGAAAATAAACCTTTCTTGATCAATTGACGAGTTTTCGGTTATTGTAAATGTTATTTTTGTTTGATGAAACATGTTTAGTTGTGTTCCTTGTCAAAAGAGCTTTCCAACGGTATGAGATACGCTTTCTAATTGTTTACGGTTTGAGTTTTGCGTTTGTTTGAAATTTTACCAAGCCTTGAACAAGTGAAACAGGCCTGGGACCAGGCCACGGCCATTGTCGCGGCGCGACAGGCCTGGCCGCGGCGCGACATAAGCCGCGTCCAGATTCTGTTTCCCTTGACCTTTTTACTAAAAATGTTTGACATGTTCTAGACCTCCGATTCACATGAGACTTGTTCTAACATGCTTATATATGAATAAAAACCTCAGAAAAATAGTTCGGGACCCGACCCGATCCCGTTGACTTTGACTTTGACCAAGTTTGACTTTTAGTCAAACTTAACCAAACTTTTATACAATCATTCTAACATGCTTTTATACTTGTTTCTTGTATGAAACTTGACAACGTGATTCACATGCTATACTTAATCGAGTCGTAACGAGCCATAGGACTAATTGAACATCTTTGACCTATCGTGTTTACCGTTATTGATACAACCTATATGTTTAGGTCAAGACTAGCTTTGTCTTTGCACGCGTCTACTTGTTGAAGTACTTTATTAACTCTTGCACTCAAGGTGAGATCATAGTCCCACTTTTACTCTTTTTGAACTTATATTTGGGATGAGAAAACATAAACGATTCTTTTGAACTAAGTGAACACAAGAACGGGAAAACAAACATTCTACATACGAGTTTAGAACAAAATCCTCAATTCGATTATCATTAGTTACACTTGCCGGGTGTAAGCGAGAACTTATGTTGTATGGATCCATATGGGTTTGACAAACCCTCATTCAAACGGTTCGCTACCGTTTACGAATGAAATATATTTTCGAGAAACAGTGTTTGTTCTAGCACTAAGTGATGGGGTATACAATGGAAGGAATGTTAAGCTTTGATAATTGGGTGCTCGTGAAACAAACTTTTGGAATGTATTACTATTATTTCATTGATGCAAATCTTGTGGTTCACTTGTACTTACTTACTTAAACCTATGATTTCACCAACGTTTTCGTTGACAGATTTCTATGTTTTTCTCAGGTCCTTGAACGATACATGATACATGCTTCCGCTCATTATTTGATACTTGCATTGGATGTCGAGTATATGTGCATTTCATGGAGCGTCTTTTGACTTTACTTTAAACCGTGTCGCCTAGATTTCATTCGTATTATAACGTTGTAACTTAACTATTGGTTGAACAATTCTTGTAAACTTTGGGAACAATCTTTATTTTGAAATGAAGGCGACATATTTTGGTCAAACTTTGTCTTAAAGACTTATGACCACGTAACGGGACCTAAGTAGACGGCGCCGTCAAACATGATTTGGTCGGGTCGCTACAGATGGTATCAGAGCGTTGGTTGTAGGGATTTAGAGTTCATTGGTGTCAACCCCGAGTCATAGGGTACATTAGTGAGTCTAGACTACAACCGGCATATAGACTGAAGTAGGAATTATTTGACTAATTGTGCATTTATACTCGAACTCTCCTATCATATCTAACTCGTATTCGATCTTGATCTTACGTTGATAAATTTTGTTGGTGCGCCACCTTGACTTATGAAGTAATGTTAAATGCACATGAGAATCAGGGTAATATAATTTCCGGGATTATATTACGGTGATTCACATGGACGTTCCGACATTATGACATAGAGAATTTAAGGCGAGTCAAGGAAAAATTTTTTCTCTATCCTTATTCCATGCCACGGTTAGTATTGTTGAAAATACTAACCAACGATATTCTTGTCTCATGAAGGAACAATGGCTCACCAAGGTCAACACAATACTCCTCCCGAAACTCTAGAACAAGCTCTTCAACGAATGATAACCACCGCCGTGGGTACGGCCGTGGCCGATCACTTTTCTAACAACAACAATCATGGAGCCGGTAATTCAATCGAAGGTTGCTCCTACAAGAACTTCATGAAGTACAATCCTCCCACTTTCAATGGAACCGAAGGACCGGTTGCTCTCACCCGATGGTTCGAACAAACAGAAGCCGTTTTTAGCATAAGCGGTTGTCGGGACCAAGATAAGGTCAAGTTTTCCACCCCCACTCTCACCGGTATTGCTCTCTCATGGTGGAACACGTATGTACAATCGGTGGGTATCGATGAAGCCCTTACACTCTCTTGGACCGAATTAAGAGAAAGAATGACCACCGAATACTTCCCGCGCGAAGAGACTCGAAGGCTCGAACAGGGGCCAAGAAATTTAAAAATAGCCCGAGATGACCTCGAAGCTTATAATCAACGGTTTGCCGAACTAACCTCAATTTGTCCAAACCTCCGGGCTCCCGGGCCCCAAGGAGTTGAGTTTTACATGGATGGCCTCCCTAAGAGCATTCCACACGGGGTAATGCCATTAAGACCCGCCGACCTACAAGAGGCTGTGATGATAGCCCGCCGATTTATAAAAACGGTGGATGAAATTGAAGCGCTGGCACCAACGGCCGAGGCCCAACCAGTTAACAACAAAAGAAAACAGGAAGCCTCTCCATCAAGCAACCACAACCACAACGACTCCACCAAGAAGCCTTTCACCCCCGGCGGCAGGAAAAATTATGCTGGAACACGACCTTTTTGCAACACGTGCCACAAACATCATTATGGAAAATGTGGCGGACCATTTTGCATCAAGTGTCAAAGAAGTGGCCATGTGGCCCATAGTTGTAAGGGTGTCGCCCCCGTCGCTAAAAAGGTGCCCAGTGCACGCAGAAGGGGTGCTTGTTTTGAATGTGGACAACTGGGTCATTTTAAGAATGCATGTCCCAAGAAGAACGCCCACCCTAATGTACGCGAATGAGCTTTCAACCTTAACACATAGGATTCCCGGAACGACAATTAGTTACGGGTACGTTTCTTCTCAACGACTCTTATGTTTCATGTTTATCCGATTCGGGTATCGATAAATGTTTTGTATCCAAGGCTTTGGAGCCTACTCTTTGCACTCCACCCCTCCCCCTAGATATTACTTACGCCATTCAAGTGACCAACGGAAAACCATTGCGTATCGAAAAATTTTATCGGAGGGAGTACGTTAAACTTATTGGGTAGGTAATTTGAACTTCTATTTGACATCTATAGAACTAGGGAGCCCGAAACCTATACGTTAGGAAGGGAATGTTTTCCCCACATATATGTGATTTTAGTGAACTAAATGATTTCCGTTTAAGAACCGATATCCTCTTCCCCGTATCAACAACCTCTTGAACCGTTACACGGATCTCGCGTATATTCTAAAATCGACCTTCATTCTGGTTATCATCAATTGAGGGTTAAGGGAGAAGATGTCTCCTAAACCGCTTTCCGAACTCGCTACGATAGTTATAAATTTCTTTTAGTGCCGTTCAGTTTATCTAAGGCTCCGCCCGTATTCATAGACCTCCGGAACCGCGTATGCAAACTTATCTAGACAAATCCGTTACCGTACTTATAATTGATGTTTTAAGCTATTCAAGCGGAAAGGAAAAAACGGACAACGTCTCCGTCTTACGCTCGAACTCTTGAGAAAAGAGCAACTCTATGCCGAATTCTCCAAGTGAGAATTTTGGTTAAACGAAGTCCAAATTCTAAACCATGTTGTTAGTGGTCAAGGTAAAAAAAAAAAAAAAAAAAAAAAAAAAAAAAAAAAAATTTAATTAATTAATTTTGGAGAAAACCCTCACGACTCAGACTTGTATTCGTAAAAATCTTAGATCTCACCGGTTGTTACCGAAGATTCATTTCTGACTTTTCTCGTATTACACGACTTTAATCTCTCCGCGATCGAACCTTGAGCGTGAAGAATCACACCAACATTTCTAGCTAAATTCGTACAACACCAGATGGGACTCAAATATGGAAATATTTCTACTTGGACGCCGAAAGGCATACTCCCTCGACTCGAAATCAACGGGACGGAAATTCGTTATTTTGCACGAAGAATTCGAATACTAAATTGTGGATCCGATCAATATTCTTGTCATCACGTACCACACTACATACCTCTGTTATTTCACCGTTACCGTCTGATATTACTGGAAATTAAGATAACACACAATCCAACGATACTTCACTCTTCTTTGACTTAACGCCCTTGTGTTTCTGATAATCGGTCAACTATTATTCAACCCCGAACTATACAACTACGTGTACTACCTCGTTTCTCTTTCAGACTTCAACTTTTGACAACTAGAGGCACGTTATAGCAACCTCGAGATGTAAACTCATCCTATTCTAAGTCCTCATTTCACTACTATCTTTACCGTTCGCATTTCCGTTTAAAGAAACTCCTTGTAACATTTCTCCATGGATAGAGAAACTCCTCATATTACATAAGTATTCGCCACGAGGGTGAATAGTCCTAACGAACATTTTTCGAACCCTAACTAACTTGTTCAAACGTATCTTAAGAGATTCTTTTCCAACACGGTGTATCTTTGTCAATTATTCTGTATCGAAATACTCGTTTCACTTCTAGTTTTACAAGAAACCTTGGGAACCTGCTTAGACATGAGTACCGCGTACCACCCACAAACTGACGAACCGAGCAAACGAACGATTTACGTCTTGGAAAGACATCTCACAAACTCGTATTGTCACCTTTAGTAGATCACTCTTACAACAGTAGTTACCACTCGTGTGTTCACGCGCACTTTTCGAAACCTTATATGACCGCTAATGTCATACCCCTGTTCATTTAACCAAAGCATCAACCACCGAAATCTGAACTCCATCAAGAAACAACAATTGAGATCGTTCAAGTCCGAGAAGGGCTCGAGACAACCCATTGTCGCCAGAAGAGTTATACCAAACTTAGAGGAGAACCTCACAAATCCCAGTGTGTAACCGCGTAATATTGAGAACCCGCACCTTGGAAGGGTGTAATCCGTTTCGGGAATCAGGAAAAGTTAAACCCGCGACATGTTAACCCTTTTGAAACCTTGGGGCGTATTGGAACCGCTCCCTACCGTTTAGAACTTCCGACTCAATTAAGTTTCCGTTTACCCTACATTTCGTGTAACAAACTTAGAAACGTGTCCTGCGGAATAGGAACGTGCAATCCTGCTGGATACATCAACTATCGATGACAAACTTCTCTTCATAGGAAAACCAGTTGAAACTGGGGATCGTAAAAACCGAACCATAATGCAACGTAAAACCCTGACTATCCAAATTCATGAGAACCCTCAAGAACGTACTTTCACTTATTCATAGCATTGACAACGTAAAGTCTCGAGTAAGAGATATCGACTACTACTTCCAACTAAATTTCGGGACGAAATTTCTTTTGAGTTGTGGATAATGTAACATCCCGCGTTTTTCCGTTAAATTTATTTTTAACACCGTCTTTTTCTTTTAAATAATACCTTTCGTTATTTAAATTCGTAGTTTCCGTTGACTAACGTTCATAATAATTCCGTCATTTAATTATAACATCTCTCGTTAACTTGCGTTTTAAAAATATTCGATCGGTTAAATCCCGCACCCGCTTTGAAACTCGAGGGACCGGAGTTGCCAAATGGGCAAACTAGTTGACTAGGTCAACTAGTCAACCCATTTCATCCATTCCATCATCTCCCTCATCCCTTTTCTCTCCATCTCAAGAACACACACACAAACCCATTCCATTCATTCATCATCTAAATTCAATCTTGGAAGCTCACAACAAATCCGATTACATATTTGGAATCCTCTCTTCATCCTCTACAATTTGATACCAACTTCATCTCGTTTGGGTAACATTTCTAAAACTCTAGATTTCTCTAAATTCGTGTTTTTGATTTGAAATGGTGTTAGTTAGTGTCTATGGCTCGAGTCTAACATGAATATATGTTTGGTTTGCTCGATTTGTTGTTTTTGGAGTAACTAGCATGAACTTGAAATGGGTGTGCTCAATCCTTGATTTTGGATGAGTTAATGTTGTTAGATTGTTAAAGTGCATGTTTTAATTGTGTTACTAGTATCACTAGCTTCGTTTTGATGTGTAGGTTGATTAAGAAAACTTCAAAAACATGAATATTGATTTTGTGATGTTTGACTAGGGTTTGATAGTTCTTGACATGAACTTTTGATGCTTGAATGCCATGGAATGTTAATTGTTAGTGATTAGTTGTAATGTATGCTTAATTACCTTCGAAACGGCATATCGTATGTGTAAATTGGATTCCCGAATCATAAAATACGTTTTACGAACTTGAAACTTTGAAAATAAACCTTCTTGATCAATTGACGAGTTTTCGGTTATTGTAAATGTTATTTTTGTTTGATGAAACATGTTTAGTTGTGTTCCTTGTCAAAAGAGCTTTCCAACGGTATGAGATACGCTTTCTAATTGTTTACGGTTTGAGTTTTGCGTTTGTTTGAAATTTTACCAAGCCTTGAACAAGTGAAACAGGCCTGGGACCAGGCCACGGCCATTGTCGCGGCGCGACAGGCCTGGCCGCGGCGCGACATAAGTCGCGTCCAGATTCTGTTTCTCTTGACCTTTTTACTAAAAATGTTTGACATGTTCTAGACCTCCGATTCACATGAGACTTGTTCTAACATGCTTATATATGAATAAAAACCTCAGAAAAATAGTTCGGGACCCGACCCGATCCCGTTGACTTTGACTTTGACCAAGTTTGACTTTTAGTCAAACTTAACCAAACTTTTATACAATCATTCTAACATGCTTTTATACTTGTTTCTTGTATGAAACTTGACAACGTGATTCACATGCTATACTTAATCGAGTCGTAACGAGCCATAGGACTAATTGAACATCTTTGACCTATCGTGTTTACCGTTATTGATACAACCTATATGTTTAGGTCAAGACTAGCTTTGTCTTTGCACGCGTCTACTTGTTGAAGTACTTTATTAACTCTTGCACTCAAGGTGAGATCATAGTCCCACTTTTACTCTTTTTGAACTTATATTTGGGATGAGAAAACATAAACGATTCTTTTGAACTAAGTGAACACAAGAACGGGAAAACAAACATTCTACATACGAGTTTAGAACAAAATCCTCAATTCGATTATCATTAGTTACACTTGCCGGGTGTAAGCGAGAACTTATGTTGTATGGATCCATATGGGTTTGACAAACCCTCATTCAAACGGTTCGCTACCGTTTACGAAGGAAATATATTTTCGAGAAACAGTGTTTGTTCTAGCACTAAGTGATGGGGTATACAATGGAAGGAATGTTAAGCTTTGATAATTGGGTGCTCGTGAAACAAACTTTTGGAATGTATTACTATTATTTCATTGATGCAAATCTTGTGGTTCACTTGTACTTACTTACTTAAACCTATGATTTCACCAACGTTTTCGTTGACAGATTTCTATGTTTTTCTCAGGTCCTTGAACGATACATGATACATGCTTCCGCTCATTATTTGATACTTGCATTGGATGTCGAGTATATGTGCATTTCATGGAGCGTCTTTTGACTTTACTTTAAACCGTGTCGCCTAGATTTCATTCGTATTATAACGTTGTAACTTAACTATTGGTTGAACAATTCTTGTAAACTTTGGGAACAATCTTTATTTTGAAATGAAGGCGACATATTTTGGTCAAACTTTGTCTTAAAGACTTATGACCACGTAACGGGACCTAAGTAGACGGCGCCGTCAAACATGATTTGGTCGGGTCGCTACACCAAAAATGTAAAGAGTAAAAGGGAATCAAATGAACTCACACATATAGATATTGTAAAACAGTTAATAAAGCATTTGCATGTATTCTCAGCCCAAAAATGTAAAGAGTAAAAAGGGATTAAATGAAACTCACCTAATGTATTTTGTAGTAAAAATACATATGACGATATTAAACAACTGAACAACGCAGGGTTGGCCTCGGATTCACGAACCTATATCATTTGTATATCTTATTAAAACATAAAATCGTAAACGAACCTATTTATATACATATACATATATTGTTATATTTGATAGTTTATAGGTTTTATTTATTAATTAAGTATAGTTAATCTTATGTATATCTTAGATGAATAATTATTATTTATTATAATCATATTAATGTAGTTATGTTATGTATAATAAATATATTTTTATGTAGCTAATATTTATTTGATAAAATTATATTAATAATAAATAATGAGTTGTATTTCTATAATAATAGTAATAGTAGTTACTTATTAATGGTAGTAACCTTAATAATAATACTTTCTTATATATATTTAATAACCAAAAAAAAACTTGCAGTTTAATCCTAATCCGATTATACATGCATTACATCCATTAAATAAACATATTCACTTGATATATATATCCATAGTTTATTTATATTAATTATAGTCATAAATAAGAATCTTATCATATCGTTAATCATATTTTTAATTTCTTCGTAGTACTTTTCATATATATATATTTTCATACATAGAACTATAATTATAGTTATATCGTATACTTTCATTAACCTTTTGATCCACAATTCTAATCATAATAACATTAGTAATACTTATTTTAATAGTAATCTTAATAAATTAATAATAACGATAATAATAATAATATTTATTGATAATACTAATAATGATAATGATTGTAGTTATTAATAATAATAACAATAATTAATAATAATAATAATAATGTTGATCATGATAATAATATTATCTATAATATTTAATAATAATATTAATAATAATAGTTATAATTATAATAATAATAATATTTAGTGATATTACTTAATAATAACTAAAATGATTATAATAATAATCATATCCTAATTTATCATAATAATAACAATTTATAATAACAATAACAATATTAATAATAATGAAGATAATAAATAATAATGAAGATAATAATAATAATAATAATAATAATAATAATAATAATAATAATAATAATAATAATAATAATAATAATAATAATAAATATAAAGTGAGCTACCTTGAGAAATCTTCTAAAAAAAAAAAAACTGCCCAAAGCCGGGATTGAACCCAAGACCTCTCGTAACCCGACACAATACTCTGACCACTCTTCCATCCCATTCCTTTTCTGATTTATACACAGTTTTATTAATTATAACTCGTTTTACTCTTTTTATCCATTCTCTTCTTCTTCTTCTGTATAAATCGAACCAATCACTCAATACCTTACAAGTTTTATTTAAATATGGATTTGAAACAGAATTAAACTTCAACAGTGATTGAAATGATTCAGAGGAAAAGAATAACAGAGAAAGAAAAGAAAAAAAATAAAAAAAATTAAAATTAAAACTGCTACTGCAGTAGCGTAGCCAAAAAAGAAAAAAAAAATTGATTTTGATTTAGAGGAAGTTTTAGACAATATGTATAACATGAAAAAGATCTTAAATCATTTATGTAAACTCTCTCTATCATCAATTTAATCTAAAACACAAAATTGAAAGCGAATTTCTTGATGAACACTTCCGTTGACTTTGAAAACTCAAAACTTTGACTCAACAATTCTAGCTCGTTTTGAAAAATTGAGATTTGAAACTTTCCAGATAGTTTGAACAAATGATTTCCAACGGAACTGCATTTAAGGATTTTTGAAATTATTAGAAATTCAACGAATTGGATAAAACTTACATGAACAGAGGTATCGTGCAGTTTTAAATCTTTTCTGTTAAATTAAACTGTTAATTGTGATAGTATTTGATGATGTGTGTGTAAAGTGGATTGAGTCTGTTATGAATACAGAGAAATCACTGGCTTTTAAAACTAATGACATCGACCAGATGATTTACAAGGACGAAAGGATAAAAAAATAAATAAAATAAAATAAAAATAAACTAGTTGCTATCATGCTTTATCAGATTCTTTGCTAATTGAATTGGACTTTAAACAGATTGAGGACACAAACAAAAAATGCATTGTAGCTTGATAGATATATGGAACAGAATCAGATTCTAAATTGGACGTTTGATATTATCTATTTATATTAAATATTAAATATTAATATTAATAATTAATAACTATAATTATATTATTAATAAGTACATTTCTAATAATAATAATAATAAGAGTAATGATACTAATAAGTCACAATAAAAATAATTTTAGTGAATCTGATAATAATAATACTATTAATGATAATAATAATAACAATATTAATTATTTTAGTATTAATAAGGATAATAATAATATTAATGATAATATTTATATATATCAAATTCTATATTTATATGTTATATATTTATTATATTGATATTAAAAATGTTAATGTTGATATCATTTTGAAAGTGGTAATAATATTACTTTAGTAGTTATATCTTAAATTCATAACTTAATTGAATATCTTAATATTATTTATTATTAATTATGAATCGTAATATATTATATAATAACATATATGGAATGTTTAATATTTACACATTTTATATTTAATATTATGTAATTGTGTTTGCATATTAGTTACCTCATGTAAATATGAATACATGATAATGTTATATATATATATATATATATATATATATATATATATATATATATATATATATATATATAATCATTTTATATCTATTTACTATATTATATTATATTATTTCATATTAGAAATTACAATAATAATAATTATGTATAGAAGTCATTTATATTTGTATATAAAGATTTATTTATCTTAACAACAACATTATTATCTTGCATGTTATTTTACATATTTAGTTTTAAATATTTAACTTGTATTTTATTGTTTCAAATTATATTTCAAATTATTATATATATATATATATGTACATTTATATATATATATATATATATATATATATATATATATATATATATATATATATATATATATATAATTATTTACAAATAGTTGTTCGTGAATCGTCGGGAATAGTCAAGGGTCAATTGGTTACATGAATATAGATTTCAAGAATTTCGAGACTCAATATTACAGACTTTGCTTATAGTGTCGGAAACATATATAGATTAAGTTTAAATTTGGTCGGAAATTCCCGGGTCATCACAGCCTGCATCAGATGCGCCGCATCTATAAGGGATGCGCCGCATCCCTATCTGACTAGTGGAAAATGCTGAAAATTTTACAAGTCTTGAACTAAACTTCAAACGAACGTAACTTATGAACCGTAAACATTCAAAACACGTATCTTATATCGTTAGAAAGGTAATTTAACGAAGAATACAACTAAACACATATCATCAATCAAATTCATTATTTAAAGCAACAAAAACCTCGTCGAATGGTCGTTAAATGTTTATAATCAAAGTTTCAAGTTCTTAAAATGCATTTCATGATTCGGGAATCCAATCTACACATATGATATGCCGTTTCGAAGGTAATTAAATATACAATACAACTAAACACTTACTAACAACATTTCATAGCATTCAATGCATCAAAAGTTCATATTAAAGTTCATCAAACCCTAACCAAGAATCATGAATTCATTAATTTTGTAAATGAAGCTTTTCTAAATCAACCTACACATCAAAATGAAGCTAATGATGCTAGTAATACATTTAGTACATGAACTTTAACATTTAAACAACATTTAATCACCCAAAACTCAAGATTAAGCAAACCCATTTTCATATTCAAGCTAGTTACTCAAAACAACAAATCGAGCAAACAAAACACATATTCATGTTAGACTTGAGCCATAGACACTAACTAACACCATTTTGAGTTTATAAAACGAATTTGAGAAATTTAGAGTTATTAGAAACCTTACCCCAAGTAGTGAAATTGGTACCAAATTGAAGAGGATGAAGAGAGGTTCACGAATATGTAATTTGTTTTGATGTTTGCTTGCTTGAATTGAAATAGATGATGAATTTAGGATTTGGAGTTTGAGAGCACAAATAATAGAAGTAGTAGAGAGAAGTGGGAGGTTGAAGAAAATGAATGGATGAGATGGTGGGTTGACTAGTTGACCTAGCCAACTAGTTTGTCCATTTGACAACCTTAGTCCCTCGAGTTTGGAAGCGGGTGCGTGAATTATCAAACGAATTATTTTAAATACACGAGAATAAACGGGAGATGTTATAATCGAATCACGGAAATATTAAGAACGTTAGTTAACGAAAGATACGAATTTAGATAATGAACGACATTATCTAAAGAAAAGACGGTGTTAAAATAAATTTAACGGAAAACGCGAGATGTTACAGGATACCCCCTTTAGGTTACCTTAAGCTCCGCCCTTGACCACGACCGCAACAAACAAACTCAACGCCCTGGGAGAGTCAAATAGCAGAAGTCTTTGCTTCAATATGGTTATACCAACTCATTTGCGAGATGTGTTCGGGACTCCAAATACTTCCAATTCTCCCAGTACTTCCAATTCTCACACTTTAAACGAAAATGAAAACCAAGACATGGACGAAGAACAATGGTAAGTAGTTTGTTGGATTTGTTTGAAGACAATTTGTTTAATGTTTATGTTCAATGTTTAAACAATATTTTGGATGTGTAATTGTGGTGTTTAATTTGTCGAATGTTGAATGTTTAATTAGTAGTTTGTCAGATGTTTAATGTTTGAATTTTTAATGTAATGTGGTTTTAGAACCATTCACTCCATAATCTGATAGATCTTTTGAAGAACTGATTAATCGGACGAGAATAAAGATAGAGTCCCGTTCTACATGTCAATACCGGCAATAATGAAATTTATAGTAAGAGGAAAATCCGTCGATTTCAAAAATCATGAGGGTTCAAGTCCCTCTATCCCTAAATATCATTTCCTTTTTCTTTTTCCTTTTTTATGTTAGCGGTTCAAAACTCCTTATCTTTCTCTTTCACTACTCTTTATACAAATGGATCTGAGCAGAAATGGGCGGTAAAACCCCCCACCTCCACTGCCTCAGTAATGCGATGTGCGGAAGGCACCCTTGGGTGAAATTCAAGGGTAAATGAACAACCTTTTGTGCAATGTTGCACCCCACGAAAGTTGAATTTCTGACCTCTCGCTAAGAGATGCATGCCACTATCACATAAGCTACAAGTCTACAACACAAGAACACAAGTTTAACATAAGCATCAATGAGTTATGGGTTCTCCATAACCTTCTCATTTTTCTTTGTGATTATTGTCCAAAGTTATAATCCGTAAGAAATAAGTTTTGTTGGTTCTACATTTTATTTTGTTTGATTATTGGTACTTTTTATTTTAAGAAGTACAAACGTCTCATTTACTTAGAAGGATTTATTTAAGATTTTGAGACAGAAAATAGTCGTTGTAAACGTAAAAGTTTTTAACACATACATTTTCAAATATTTTTCATCTCATTAAAAGTTAATCTAATCTTTAAATAATACTCCGTACATTACTATTCTTAGTATTTTTGAAATCGAAGTTGATAGTCAACTTTGTTTAGTTATAATCTCAAATAAGTCTCTCAATACTCTATAGCATGATTTGACATGTTGAATAGTATTGGAGCCCTTTAAAAAATTTAGGTGTTCGATTGCATATTTTGCAACGTTCAAAGATGTTTTGCAATGTTCAAAAATGTCTATGATAAAAATTTAAGTACGAAGTATGATAGAATGTGTAGTGTTTAATTACAAGTTAGTTGTCAGTTAATGAAATTAAATAATGCTGATCGATGTAGGTAGCTAAAAAGTTCAGTTACCTTAGTTAATATAGCGAGTGGTGTACAATTTAGTCAGACTTATGTGTAGTCGTTATTTGTCAAAGAATTAAAGATGAGGGGACCTGTTCAACGCGTAGTCGTTATTTGTAAACCTCGAGTGGTTTACAGATTGCATATGGAATTATGGATTGAGCCCACTTCAATATTCACGTTGAAGTTGGTCACTAATTAGAAACATACATTAATTTAATACTTAATTTAACTGCCAAAAAAGGAAAAAAAAATTAACTAAAGGAAATTCTAACTGAGTGCTATAAGCATGTACAATAAGAAATACATAGTGTATTTTAATTTAAAATTATCTGAATAATAATAATAACTAGTTGTTGAACCCTCGCTTCGCGCCAGGGGGTTCGGTTTTCAATGTATTTTATTGCGTTTAGTTTGTAAAATTATTTCGTAACTAAAGAATGATGTCGTTAAAGCGCAACTCGAGTCGAACTAAAAGTTATAACCCGTGAAAAATTTAAATGTTATTTTAAGTTAACAATATATGTCCATCTCCGGGTTTAGCTATGTAATTATCGACTTTTAAAAATTTAACGCAAAATCAACGTGTATGAAAAGTGCCCCAAATATTTAGCGTTTTTTAAAAAGCGTCCGTTTTGCGTATAGTTAGTGACATTGTGTTCCTAAAATTATTTCGAGTTTAACGATGGTGTCGGAAAAATTTAACTCGTTGCGAGCGAGAAGATATGACCCGTTGAATATTTGGGTAGAGTTTATTTAAGATTTTTTATGAAAATAGTTATTTGACACTTTACCCCCTGTTTGGGGAGCCGATTTGAATATTTGAAAAAGTGTGAGGGTCTTTGTTGGTGTGACGCCCCGTACAAAACCATCGTGTACGGATCATCAACAACAGGATCATCACAAGGTCAAACACTATATGCTGTTTGAAAACCGATTTGCATTCATTAAAAAGATAACGTTTTACAAAGATAACATGTCGTAAGACTTATTACAAACCATTGTTCTAAAATAACATAAGTTTACGAATGCAAAACATAAGTTTCCTCTAGCAATGCAGCGGATAACTAGTACAGTAGGTCCATAACAGCAATTCAATAACAGCATGACAGCAAGTCTAACAGTGGAAGCAATAAACCTCTAGGCACCTGAGAAATACACGCTTAAAAAGTCAACACGAATGTTGGTGAGCTATAGTTTAAGTTGTAATAGTAACGTAAGATAGGCCACGAGATTTCAGTGCTGCAACAGCGTATCAAAACAGTATGAAAAGTATATGCATAACCGTGGGCACCCGGTAACTAGACTTAACGTTTATAACCCCCTGAAAGTACACTTGGCGAGTGCGTATGTTCACGAAGTATTAAACACCCGTTAAATGCTAGCGCGACTATCCCGAGTGGGGATGTCAAACCCTATGGATCCATATCTAAGATTCGCGTTCACCGGTTCAAAAACCAATGACTAAACGTTACCGTGCTAAGGGGAATGTTTATGCCGTTGTATAACCCACACACATATAAAGTTTAAGTACTCGTGCCTAGTATGTAAAACGTAAAAAGCGCATGTATTCTCAGTCCCAAAAATAGTAAAAGTAGTAAAAAGGGATGTTATAACTCACAGTGATAAAAGCGGTAAAGTCGGTAATGAAAGTACGCAAGTAGTAAGTCGGTCCGAAAGGTCGTCAACCTAAATCAAATGTTACTAGGTCAGTAGGTTGTCTTTATAAATTCTAATAGTGCATAAAATAAGTTAAAGTGTCATCATCATCATCATTCATCATTCATCATCATAAAAGCTAAGTAAGTTTGACGAGAATAGAGATCGAAACAATAGGCTGACTTCGGTCAGCTGCTACGACCTCTACGTAAATCGAAAAGATGCATGGTCAGTGGCTATGGCTCCGTATATGAGTCCCCTAACAGGTGACCAATTTTCAGAACCTAACTCGTCTTCGTTTGACCGTGGCGACGGTTTAAGTGCGAGTAGGTCAGAAATTTCAGCACAACGTTAATAGGGTGTAGTGACTATCGGAGGGCCATAAATCATAAACCGTAACTCGGATTAAGACGAGGCCTAAATGGAAAATCATCTACTCGTACCGAACTAACTGAAAATCAACTTTATAGTAGCCCAGGTGGTCTGATCAGATACGAAAATCAGTGGACAAGTGCTCCAGTGGGGTTCTTGGTGCTTGATGCTCATCACGGTTCTCATCCTTGATGCTTGTAGCTTCAAGTGTATAACTCGTTGATGGTTTAGCATCACTTTTGACCAAGATTCACCATCAATACACAATATGTTAAGACCAAGTAAGAACACAACTCATTCATGAGTCTTAGATGGATGATGAACCAAGGTTACATCATATCCTTAGTCTTAACACAATTTCAATTCACAATAACAACTAAAGTTACAAACTTTACATTAATTCAACAAGTAATAGCACAATCTAAGTCAAATGAGATGATGGAACCCTAAACTAGAGAGCTTGGATCCATTTCACACAAGTTACATGGTTGCAAAGCTAGAAAGCTTGAACCTTTAAGTGTTCTTGAAGATCTTGAAGCATAAAGCTTGGATCTTTAAGATATATGAAGATAACAAACACAAGTTTGAATCTTTTTCCCAAAACAACATGATCAAAGCAAAAAGAACTTAGATCTAACAAAAAGATATGAAGATCCAAGCTAGAAAGCTTGCATCTTGTTTGTTCTTGAAGATCTTGAAGCATAAAGCTTGGATCTTGAAGATGCATGAAGATTACAAACAAAAGTTTGAATCTTTATCATAAAATAGAAAGATTAAAGTATAAAAGAAGTAGATCTACAAAAGATATGAAGATTCAAGCTAAAAAGCTTGAATCTTCCATGTTCTTGAAAGATTCATGCTTGAATTAACAATATATAAGTAAGATCAAAGCTAGAAGGAACTTGATCTTCCACATAATGATGATGATGTACACGAATTTAAGAAGGAAAGAGGAAGGAAAAGAAAAACTTACAAGCTAGGAAAGAAAGAAAGAATAAGTGTGTGAAAAGCCAAAATGATCAAGTGTTGGAATGAGGGACTAAAGGCTAGTATTTATAGGCAAATGAAGATCACATGGATTGATGAGGTGGCCAAGACCATGGTGGTGGTGGTGGACGGTATTATAGGGGGGAGGGGGAGACAAAAACTTGCTTTTTGGCTAATGGTGTCTAAAGTGTGTCCTTTTGCTAGAATCTTATGTAACATTTAGATAAACCTTATCCATTATGCTAGTATGACTCATTAATTAATTTATTTATTATTTATTTATTATTATGGGCCACTAGTAATAATACTTGGAATAATTAATTGGGTCACTAGCTAGAGTAGGGTGGGCTTGAGCCCAACAAGGTAGAAAGTCCAACAAGACTAACTATTGGGCTTTAGCAATTAAATAAATAAAATTAAGCATCCAAAAGCCCAGGTAATTATTATTAGAAAATAATAATTAATATTTCGTAGTCCAAAAGTTCCAGTTCTGACAAAAGTCAAACGTGCGCACAGTCCGCGGTTTATTCGTAACGGCAAGTAACACTAACGGTTATAAAGCATCCAATGGACAAGTTAAGCATTCTACATACCACAGGGCACGTTTTTAAGTATATATGAATATAAAACACGTGTGCCAAGGTTCCGGAGTAATAAAGTAAAACAGTACGCACAAATACGCAGTTTCGCTAAAATACAAGGCATAAAAGCAAGTCGAAAAAGTCGGGTCGTTACATTACCCACTTGTTATTGGAAATTTCGTCCCAAAATTTAAGCTGAGGCAGGTGTTGGAGTCGTGAAAAGGTGAGGATACTTCTGCATCATTTGATCCTCTCATTCCCAAGTGAACTCAGGTCCATGCTTGGCATTCCATCGAACTCGGACAATTGGAATCTTATTGGGTTTCAAGGTTTTGACCTCACGGTCCATAATTTCGACAGGTTCTTCCACGAAGTGGAGTTTGTCATCAATCGTAAGTTCCTCCAGGGGTATGATAAGTTCCGGTGGAGCAAGAAACTTTTTCAAATTTGATACATAGAAGGCAGGATGAACAGCACTCAACTGAGTCGGAAGATCCAGCCGATAAGCAACAGGTCCAACATGTTCCAAAATCTCAAAAGGACCAATATATCGCGGGTTTAACTTTCCGCGCTTTCCAAAACGAATTACACCTTTCCAAGGTGCGACCTTCAACATTACTCGGTCACCCACTTTGAATTCGAAGTCTTTACATTTAAGATCAGCATAACTCTTTTGGTGATCGCGGGCCGTCTTAAGTCCCGCTTGAATCTGAGAAATCTTCTCCGTCATTTCATGGACTATCTCGGGTCTGGTGATTTGCACTTCGCCTAACTCGGCCCAACAAATAGGAGAACAGCACTTGCGGCCATACAACGCTTCAAAAGGCGCAGCTTTAATACTTGAATGATAACTGTTGTTGTAAGAGAATTCGGCTAGCGGCAGATGTCTTTCCTAAGAATTTCCAAAGTCAATAACACAGGCACGTAACATGTTCTCTAAAGTCTGAATCGTTCGTTCGCTCTGACCGTCGGTCTGGGGGGTGATACGCGGTGCTCATGTCGAGACGAGTTCCCAAGGCTTGTTGCAATGAACGCCAGAATCTGGAAGCAAAACGGGGATCGCGATCTGAGAAAATTGATAGAGGCACACCATGACGAGATACAACTTCTTTGATGTACAGTTGAGCAAGTTTCTCCATTGTGTCTGTTTCTTTCATCGCTAGAAAATGAGCAGATTTGGTAAGACGGTCAACGATAACCCAGATTGTATCGCATCCGCCCACCGTCTTTGGTAGCTTCGTGATGAAATCCATTGTAATTGCTTCCCATTTCCATTGTGGGATTTCTGGTTGCTGAAGTAATCCAGATGGCCTCTGATGTTCAGCCTTAACCTTCGAACAAGTTAAACACCTTCCAACATAAGTTGCAACATCCTTCTTAAGATTTGGCCACCAATACTGTTCCTTAAGATCGTGGTACATTTTGCCAGCTCCTGGATGAATCGAATATTTCGACTTGTGGGCTTCATCAAGTATAAGGTTTCATAGATCTCCATAACGAGGTACCCAAATTCTTCCGGCATAACATCGGAGTCCAGACTCCTTAACCTCGAATTTAGAGACGAGAATGTTCAGGTATTCGTAAGATATGTTCTCCTCCTTGAGAGCCTCTTCTTGGGCTACTCAAATCTAACTGTAGAGGTTCGAATGGATGGTGATGTTCAGAGCCCGAACGCGAAGAGGTACCGTCCTCTCCTTTCGACTTAAGGCGTCAGCTACAACATTGGCCTTACCCGGATGATAGCGAAGTTTACAATCGTAGTCATTTAGCGTTTCAATCCATCGACGCTGTCTCATGTTCAGTTGCTTCTGATCGAAGATGTGTTGGAGGCTTTTGTGATCGGTGAATATGGTACTCTTTGTCCCATAAAGATAGTGTCTCCACAACTTCAAAGCGAAGACAACGGCTCCAAGTTTGAGATCGTGAGTAGTGTAGTTTCGCTCGTGGACCTTCAGTTGACGAGATGCATAGGCAATGACCTTCGTTCTTTGCATCAATACACAACCAAAACCATTCTTCGAAGCATCGCAGTACACAACAAAGTCGTCACTGCCTTCAGGAAGAGATAAGATAGGTGCGGTGGTTAACTTCTACTTCAGGGTTTGAAATGCTGCTTCTTGTTCTTTTTCTCAAACAAACTTCTTCCCTTTATGAGTTAATGCAGTCAAAGGACGCGAAATCAAAGAGAAACCTTCAATGAACCTTCGGTAATAACCGACAAGACCTAGAAATTGGCGGATGTAAGTCAGAGTAGTGGGGGTTTCCCACATGCTGATAGCCTTGATCTTGGCGGGATCAACTTTGATACCTTGATCACTCACAATATGACCCAGAAATTGGACTTCCTTCAGCCAAAATTCACACTTGGAGAATTTGGCATAAAGCTGCTCTTGTCTCGAGAGTTTGAGCACTAACCGAAGATGTTGCTCATGTTCTTCTTTGCTCTTGGAGTAGATGAGGATACCATCTATGAAGACGATAACGAATTTATCCAGGTATGGCTTGCAGACACGATTCATGAGGTCCATGAATACAGCGGGTGCGTTGGTTAAACCGAATGGCATCACGAGAAAATCATAATGACCATAGCGGGTTCTAAACGCAGTCTTCATCACATCACTCTCCTTCACCCTCAATTGGTGATAACCTAATCGCAAATCGATCTTAGAATAAATGCTTGATCCTTGCAGCTGATCAAAAAGATCGTCAATTCGGGGAAGAGGATATCGATTCTTGATCGTCATCTTGTTCAGCTCACGATAATCATACACATGTGGAAGGATCCATCCTTCTTCTTCACGAATAAAACAGGTGCGCCCCAAGGTGATGAGCTCGGTTGGATAAACCCTCGGTCGAGCAATTCCTGCAGTTGACTCTGCAACTCTTGCAGTTCTGAAGGTGCCAAACGATACGGCGCACGAGCTACGGGTGCAACTCCCGGCACTAGATCGATTTGGAACTCCACTGCTCTGGGTGGTGGTAATCCAGGAAACTCTTCTGGAAAGACGTCGGGGAATTCATTCACGATTCGCACGTCATTCACACTCTTCTCCTCTGATTTTAAAGCCTTCACGTGTGCTAAAACGGCAAGTCGTCCTTTCTTCATGATCTTCTGTGCTTTCATACAACTAATGAGGTTCAGTTTTGAACTACATCTCTCTCCATATATAACCAGTGGCTCACCATCTCCTTGTGGTATACGAAGAGCTTTATCTCCACAGATAACATCGGCCCTTACTTTAGTCAACTAGTTCATGCCGACAATCACGTCAAAGCTTCCCAATTTGATGGGTATCAAGTCAATTTTGAAATCCACGCCATCTATGTTAATAATAGCTCCTCGGCCAATTTAGTCAACCTTTTCAAGTTTACCGTTGGCTACCTCGACAAGCATACTTTCTTTTAAAGGAACTAATGACCAATTTATCTTATCGCAAAAGTGTCTACATACATAGCTTCTATCGGCACCAGTATCAAATAGGACAGAAGCTAAAAGATTGTTGATAGTGAATATACCTGTAACAAAGTTGGGGTTCTCACGTGCATCCCTTGCATTAACATTAAAAGCCCTACCACGCGGTGGTCCGCCGTCCTTCTTCTTATTGGGGCAATCATCCCTAAAGTGGCCCTGCTGTCCACACTCACAGCATTTCCTTGGCCCATTTGGGTTTGTCCTTGCAGCTAGGACGGGAATCTTGCAGTTCTTACCAACATGTCCGATCCTGTTGCACTTTTCACATACCGCATTATAATACCCAGTATGGTGTTTGTAACACCTCTTGCATTGCAGTAGGGTACCTTTGTAGTTCAGGTTGGAGCTTGTGCCGGGGTTGGGGTTTCCACCGTTGTTGTGTCTCTTAACAGGGGTTTGATCATAGGTCCTCCCCTTACTGTTATCCCACTTTCGCTTGTCACTACTACCCGCTTCAGACTTGGACTTCTCTGGTTCATCGATGAGAATCTGATTCATGAGTGTATGCGTCATGTGCATTGCTTTGAGAACATTCGGTGGCTTAGACGAGGTGACATTACCCTTGATGGACTTAGGGAGTCCCCAAAAGTATCTCTCCATACGCTTGAATTCCGGGGTGACCATGGTAGGACACATAAGAGCTAACTCAAGAAACCTCCGATTGTAACCATCGAGATCGTTGCCCACAGCTTTCAATTGCATAAACTCTATTTCCATATTTTGTACCTCGGTTCTCGGATAATACTCATCAATCATAGCCGCTTTGAACTCCTCCCATGGCGTAGCATACGCCTCATCAATACCTTGTGCCTGAGCCATGGTGTTCCACCACGTGAGGGCGCCATCAGATAGCGTGCAGGAAGCCAATTTGGTTTTGTTAGACTTGGAATAGTTGCTGACTCGGAATACTGATTCAAGCTTTTCAAACCATCTTATGAGACCAACAGGCCCCTCAGTTTCGCTGAAGTTATGTGGCTTACATCTCTGGAATTCCTTGTAGGTGCACTCTTTTCGAACGGGTTGGATAACCGGCGGTGGTTCAGCTTGAGGGTTCATTTCCGCCAAGGCTGCGGCGACTCGTTCATTAATCATCTCTTCGATTTGAGCTGCTGTGGGTGTTGTTCGTGTGTTTTCCATTGCCCTTCGAAACAGAAATTTTGACTTAAGTCAAAATCCAGCATTTAATATATAATAATATAGTATATAGTAAACAGGGAAACAACATAACGCATGCCAATATAGTGACTCAACTAGGTAAAAATACCGCAAAACCAACATACAGTAATGTAAATAGAACAATGTGCAAGAATTTAACAATACAAAGATCCATTAATAAAGAGTTGCATACATAAGTTCGTACATTACATAAGGAAAACATGGAACTACAACGAGATTAGAAAATGAAACCTACTACAAAGCTCTATGGTGACGGTGGGTAAAGGATGTCCAGCACATGGGACATCTGCTCCTCGAGCTCAGTCACCCGAGCACAGAGGATCTCCACCTCCCTCGTCAGTTCCTCAACAGAGGGAGGGGCTGGTAGAGCAGGCGGAGCTGCTGGTGCAGGTGGCGCTGGTGGTGCAGATGGTCCTGCTCCAGAGGTAGATGCTGCACGGCGGTAAGGCTTACGCACGAACGGATCAGCTGGGTAAGGCACAACACGCTTACGGGCGGTAACCCTACAACGCTGGTCACGTGCGTCAGTGAATGCTCGTCCTCCGTTGATCCCCGGAATAACGGTGCCGTTGAAACGGTACCGCTTCTTCGGCGGGGTGGAGGGTAGCTGCACAGGTGCATCATCAAGGTCCTCCTCGTCAGAGTCATCATCGCTAGAGTCGTCTGTGGATGAGCCATCGGATGATGAATCAGCTGGGGGTGGCGGTGATCGGCGACCGGTAGTCATGATCCGGTATCTGAAAGGTGGGATCGTTATGACACGTCCATCAGGAAGGCGTCGACACCAATGGTTATGCTCATTAAGGAACAGAACGTCCCCGTATTCCCCAGGAATCACAACACCACCGGGGCGGGGCTGTGGCTCCTGAGGTACCGGGGCAACTGGAGCTGGAATCTCCGGAGGGTCCTGGGCTCCGACTGCGGTAACCACTGGTACAGGTGTATGGTTGCTGGTTCTGGAGGATGAAGCACCGGGGTCACTGGTTAACGGGATCTGTATGTCAGTAGCAGTAGTAGGTGAGGTGGCTGACGAGTCTGAATCGCTGTCCAAAATGATGACAGGTGGAATATCCGACATCTGAACAAGGAAAATAACTTTTCCATATCAGTAAGTCATAAGCAAGCAAGTATTAGGCACTATACCAACCTAGCATGGCAATCAGTACTAATCGGAGATAACATGTGAAAGCAAATAGTAATCATGCAAAGGCAGAAATAGGCATACAGCAAGTTCGCATGGCAGTAAAGATAAGCAATAGCATGTAGTAAGATCATACAGCAGAAAGTAGGCAAAGCATGCAGTAAGTCTCGCAGAAACAAGTAAACAAGCTAGTTGTAGATTAGTCCTATTAGTGAATCCTACTTAGGTCCGGTCTAGACTCACTAATGCAACCTAATTCCCTACAACCAATGCTCTGATACCAACTGTGACGTCCCGTACAAAACCATCGTGTACGGATCATCAACAACAGGATCATCACAAGGTCAAACACTATATGCTATTTGAAAACCGATTTGCATTCATTAAAAAGATAACGTTTTACAAAGATAACATGTCGTAAGACTTATTACAAACCATTGTTCCAAAATAACATAAGTTTACGAATGCAAAACATAAGTTTCATAATTTGAGACATCTCTAGCAATGCAGCGGATAACTAGTACAGTAGGTCCATAACAGCAATTCAATAACAGCATGACAGCAAGTCTAATAGCGGAAGCAATAAACCTCTAGGCACCTGAGAAATACATGCTTAAAAAGTCAACACGAATGTTGGTGAGCTATAGTTTAAGTTGTAATAGTAACATAAGATAGGGCACGAGATTTCAGTGCTGCAACAGCGTATCAAAACAGTATGAAAAGTATATGCATAACTGTGGGCACCCGGTAACTAGACTTAACGTTTATAACCCCCTGAAAGTACACTTGGCGAGTGCGTATGTTCACGAAGTATTAAACACCCGTTAAATGCTAGCGCGACTAGCCCGAGTGGGGATGTCAAACCCTATGGATCCATATCTAAGATTCGCGTTCACCGATTCAAAAACCAATGACTAAACGTTACCGTGCTAAGGGGAATGTTTATGCCGTTGTATAACCCACACACATATAAAGTTTAAGTACTCGTGTCTAGTATGTAAAACGTAAAAAGCGCATGTATTCTCAGTCCCAAAAATAGTAAAAGTAGTAAAAAGGGATGTTATAACTCACAGTGATAAAAGCGGTAAAGTCGGTAATGAAAGTACGCAAGTAGTAAGTCGGTCCGAAAGGTCGTCAACCTAAATCAAATGTTACTAGGTCAGTAGGTTGTCTTTATAAATTCTAATAGTGCATAAAATAAGTTTAAGTGTCATCATCATCATCATTCATCATCATAAAAGCTAAGTAAGTTTGACGAGAATAGAGATCGAAACAATAGACTGACTTCAGTCAACTGATACGACCTCTACTTAAATCGAAAAGATGCATGGTCAGTAGCTATGGCTCCGTATATGAGTCCCCTAACAGCTGACCAATTTTCAGAACCTAACTCGTCTTCGTTTGACCGTGGCGACGGCTTAAGTGCGAGTAGGTCAGAAATTTCAGCACAACGTTAATAGGGTGTAGTGACTATCGGAGGGCCATAAATCCTAAACCGTAACTCGGATTAAGACGAGGCCTAAACGGAAAATCATCTAATCGAACCGAACTAACTGAAAATCAATTTTACAGTAGCCCAGGTTGAAATGTCCCATTCATATTGATTATAAACATTCCATATTAATTGATTTCGTTGCGAGGTTTTGACCTCTATATGAGACGTTTTTCAAAGACTGCATTCATTTTTAAAACAACCATAACCTTTATTTTATCAATAAAGGTTTCAAAAGCATTACGTAGATTATCAAATAATGATAATCTAAAATATACTGTTTACACACGACCATTACATAATGGTTTACAATAGAAATATATTACATCGACATATGTTTCTTGAATGCAGTTTTTACATAATGTCATACAAACATGGACTCCAAATCTTGTCCTTATTTTATTATGCAACAGCGGAAGCTCTTAATATTCACCTGAGAATAAACATGCTTTAAACGTCAACAAAAATGTTGGTGAGTTATAGGTTTAACCTATATATATCAAATCGTAACAATAGACCACAAGATTTCATATTTCAATATACATCCCATACATAGAGATACAAATCATTCATATGGTGAACACCTGGTAACCGACATTAACAAGATGCATATATAAGAATATCCCCATCATTCCGGGACACCCTTCGGATATGATATAAATTTCGAAGTACTAAAGCATCTGGTACTTTGGATGGGGTTTGTTAGGCCCAATAGATCTATCTTTAGGATTCGCGTCAATTAGGGTGTCTGTTCCCTAATTCTTAGATTACCATACTTAATAAAAAGGGGCATATTCGATTTCGATAATTCAACCATAGAATGTAGTTTCACGTACTTGTGTCTATTTTGTAAATCATTTATAAAACTTGCATGTATTCTCATCCCAAAAATATTAGATTTTAAAAGTGGGACTATAACTCACTTTCACAGATTTTTACTTCGTCGGGAAGTAAGACTTGGCCACTGGTCGATTCACGAACCTATAACAAATATGTATATATATATCAAAGCATATTCAAAACATATTTACAACACTTTTAATACATTTTGATGTTTTAAGTTTATTAAGTCAGTTGTCCTCGTTAGTAACCTACAACTAGTTGTCCAACGTTAGATGTACAGAAAAAAAATTGATATATATTATCTTGAATCAATCCACGACCCAGTGTATACACGTCTCAGACTAGATCACAACTCAAAGTATATATATTTTTGGAATCAACCTCAACCCTGTATAGCTGATAATGCTAAAAACGAACATATATTTCATAGCATTATTCCTCAAGAAAGACAAGCTTTTAGTTGCAATTGTCCTATTTACAAGTGATATTCGTTTAAATAATAAAAGGTGAAGACAAAAGACAGATTCGACGAATTGAAGACGCAAACGACCAAAAAGCTCAAAAGTACAAAATACAATCAAAGAGGTTCCAATTATTGATAAGAAACGTCTCGAAATTACAAGAGTACAAGATTCAAAACGCAAAGTACAAGATATTAAATTGTACGCAAGGACGTTCAAAAATCCGGAACCGGGACCAGAGTCAACTCTCAACGCTCGACGCAACGGACTAAAAATTACAAGTCAACTATGCACATAAATATAATATAATATTTAAATAATTCTTATAATTATTTATATATTATATAATATATAAAAATCCGTCGGCAAGAAAGGAGCCAAAATGTGTGAGCTGGTTTTACAAACTCCGCGAGTTGCGGAGTTTGTAGTGAAAATGGGCCGCGAGTCGCGGAGTTCCCCTGGACAAAAATCCCTATAAAAGCCAGCGCAATTCGACGATTTAAATATCCATAATCTATCTCTCTCTCAATATATACGTAAATATATATATATATATATATATATATATATATATATATATATATATATATATATATATATATATATATATATATATATATATATATATATATAATTTATATTTTAATTTTAATTTTAATTTTAAATCCTAATAATAAGGGTATGTTAGCGAATGTTGTAAGGGTGTAAGTCGAAATTCTGTCCGTGTAACGCTACGCTATTTTTAATCATTGTAAGTTATGTTTATATTATTTTCATTAATGTCTCGTAGCTAAGCCATTATTATGCTTATTTAATTCGAAGTAATCATGATGTTGGGCTAAAAATATTAAAATTGGGAAATTGGGCTTTGTACCATAATTGGGGTTTGGACAAAAGAACGACACTTGTGGAAATTAAACTATGGGCTATTAATGGGCTTTATATTTGTTTAACTAAATGATAGTTTGTTAATTTTAATATAAAGATTTACAATTGGACGTCCCTATAAATAACCATATACACTCGATCGGACACGATGGGCAGGGTATTTATATGTACGAATAATCGTTCATTTAAACGGACACGGGAATGGATTAATAGTCATTAGAATTATTAAAACAGGGGTGAAATTATGTACAAGGACACTTGGCATAATTGATAACAAAGTATTAAAACCTTGGGCTACACGCAGTCGATAACCTGGTGTAATTATTAAACAAAGTATTAAAATCTTGTTACAGTTTAAGTCCCCAATTAGTTGGAATATTTAACTTCGGGTATAAGGATAATTTAACGAGGACACTCGCACTTTATATTTATGACTGATGGACTGTTATGGACAAAAACCAGACGGACATATTAAATAATCCAGGACAAGGGACAATTAACCCATGGGTATAAAACTAAAATCAACACGTCAAACATCATGATTACGGAAGTTTAAATAAGCATAATTCTTTTATTTCATATTTAATTTCCTTTATTTTATATTTAATTGCACTTCTAATTATCGCACTTTTATTTATTGTTATTGTATTTAATTGCACTTTTAATTATCGTACTTTTTAATTATCGCAATTTTATTTTATCGCACTTTTATTTATCGCAATTTCATTATCATTATTTATTTTACGCTTTAAATTAAGTTGTATTTATTTTTACATTAGGTTTTAACTGCAACTAAAGTTTTAAAATCGACAAACCGGTCATTAAACGGTAAAAACCCCCCTTTATAATAATAATATTACTTATTTATATATTTGTATTTTTATAAAATAAAACTAATATAGCGTTAAGCTTTGTCTAAAAGATTCCCTGTGGAACGAACCGGACTTACTAAAAACTACACTACTGTATGATTAGGTACACTGCCTATAAGTGTTGTAGCAAGGTTTAAGTATATCCATTCTCTAAATAAATAAATATCTTGTGTAAAATTGAATCGTATTTAATAGTATTTACTTATAAAATTTATAAGCTATTTTATATACACCTCGCATAACATCAATAGCTAACTCCCACATTACTGCATATAGAGTGTCTATGGTTGTTCCAAATAATATATACACATGGGTCGATATGATATGTCAAAACATTTGCATACGTGTCTATGGTATCCCAAGATTACATAATATATTAGAATACATGTATAATACAATATAAGTTAGCTAGGATATGATTAATATAGATTTGTTACCAATTTTCACGTTGCTACAACAAGAAAAATTATCCAATCTTGTTTTACCCATAACTTCTTCATTTTAAATCCGTTTTGAGTGAATCAAATTGCTATGGTTTCATATTGAACTCTATTTTATGAATCTAAACAGAAAAAGTATAGTTTTATAGTCAGAAATATAAGTTACAAGTCGTTTTTGTAAAGGTAGTCATTTCAGTCGAAAGAACGACGTCTAGATGACCATTTTAGAAAACATACTTTCACTTTGAGTTTAACCATGATTTTTGGATATAGTTTCATGTTCATAAGAAAAATCATTTTCCCAGAAGAACAACTTTTAAATCAAAGTTTATCATAGTTTTTAATTAACTAACCCAAAACAGCCCGCAGTGTTACTACGACGGCGTATGTCCGGTTTTACAGTGTTCTTCGTGTTTCCAGGTTTTAAATCATTAAGTTAGCATATCATATAGATATATAACATGTGTTTAGTTGATTTTAATAGTCAAGTTAGAAGGATTAACTTTTGTTTGCGAACAAGTTTAGAATTAACTAAACTATGTTCTAGTGATTACAAGTTTAAACCTTCGAATAAGATAGCTTTATATGTATGAATTGAATGATGTTATGAACATCATTACTATCTCAAGTTTTCTGGATAAAGCTACTGGAAATGAGAAAAATGGATCTAGCTTCAAAGGATCCTTGGATGGCTTGAAAGTTCTTGAAGCAGAATCATGACACGAAAACAAGTTCAAGTAAGATTTCCACTCGAAATAAGATTGTTATAGTTATAGAAATTGAATCAAAGTTTGAATATGAGTATTACCTTATATTAGAAAGATATTTTACTGTAAATAATAAAGATTTCTTGAGGTTGTGTGATCAATCTACAAGATTGGAAGTAAGCTAGCAAACTTGGAAGTATTCTTGATTTTATGAAACTAGAACTTGTAGAATTTATGAAGAACACTTAGAACTTGGAAGTATTTTGATAAGTGTCTTGAAGTCTTTCAAAAGTGTATGAATACATACTAAAACACTACATGCATATACACTTTAACTGAGTCGTTAAGTCATCGTTAGTCGTTACATGTAAGTGTTGTTTTGAAACCTTTAGGTTAACGAGCTTGTTAAATATTGTTAACCCATTGTTTATTAAATCAAATGAGATGTTAAATTATTACATTATCATGATATCATGATGTATTAATATATCTTAATATGATATATATACATTAAATGTCGTTACAACGATAATCGTTACATATATGTCTCGTTTCAAAATCATTAAGTTAGTAGTCTTGTTTTTACATATGTAGTTCATTGTTAATATACTTAATGATATGTTTACTTATAATAATATCATGTTAACTATATATATATATCCATATATATGTCATCATATAGTTTTTACAAGTTTTAACGTTCGTGAATCGTCGGTCAACTTGGGTGGTCAATTGTCTATATGAAACATATTTCAATTAATCAAGTCTTAACAAGTTTGATTGCTTAACATGTTGGAAACATTTAATCATGTAAATATCAATTTCATTTAATATATAAAAACATGGAAAAGTTTGGGTCACTACAGTACCTACCCGTTAAATAAATTTCGTCCCGAAAATTTAAGCTGTTGAAAGTGTTGACGAATCTTCTGGAAATACATGCGGGTATTTCTTCTTCATCTGATCTTCATGCTCCCAGGTGAACTCGGGTCCTCTACGAGCATTCCATCGAACCTTAACAATCGGTATCTTGTTTTGTTTAAGTCTCTTAACCTCACGATCCATTATTTCGACGGGTTCTTCAATGAATTGAAGTTTTTCATTGATTTGGATTTCGTCCAACGGAATAGTGAGATCTTCTTTAGCAAAACATTTCTTCAAATTCGAGACGTGGAAAGTGTTATGTACATTCGCAAGTTATTGAGGTAACTCAAGTCGATAAGCTACTGGTCCAACATGATCAATAATCTTGAATGGTCCAATATACCTTGAATTTAATTTCCCCCGTTTACCAAATCGAACAACACCTTTCCAAGGTGCAACCTTAAGCATGACCATTTCTCCAATTTCAAATTCTATGTCTTTTCTTTTAATGTCGGCGTAGCTCTTTTGTCGACTTTGGGCGGTTTTCAACCATTGTTGAATTTGGATGATCTTCTCGGTAGTTTCTTGTATTATCTCTGGAACCGTAATCTGTCTATCCCTCACTTCACTCCAACAAATCGGAGACCTGCACTTTCTACCATAAAGTGCTTTAAACGGCGCCATCTCAATGCTTGAATGATAGCTGTTGTTGTAGGAAAATTCTGCTAACGGTAGATGTCGATCCCAACTGTTTTCGAAATCAATAACACATGCTCGTAGCATGTCTTCAAGCATTTGTTTCGTCCTTTCGCTCTGCCCATCAGTTTGTGGATGATAGGCAGTACTCATGTCTAGACGAGTTCCTAATGCTTGCTGTAATGTCTGCCAGAATCTTGAAATAAATCTGCCATCCCTATCAGAGATAATAGAGATTGGTATTCCATGTCTGGAGACGACTTCCTTCAAATACAGTCGTGCTAACTTCTCCATCTTGTCATCTTCTCTTATTGGCAGAAAGTGTGCTGACTTGGTGAGACGATCAACTATTACCCAAATAGTATCATAACCACTTGCAGTCCTTGGCAATTTAGTAATGAAATCCATGGTAATGTTTTCCCATTTCCATTCCGGAATTTCAAGTTGTTGCAGTAGACCTGATGGTTTCTGATGTTCAGCTTTGACCTTAGAACACGTCAAATATTCTCCTACATATTTAGCAATATCGGCTTTCATACCTAGCCACCAAAAATTTTCTTAAGATCCTTGTACATCTTCCCCGTTCCAGGATGTATTGAGTATCTGGTTTTATGAGCTTCTCTAAGTACCATTTCTCTCATATCTCCAAATTTTGGTACCCAAATTCTTTCAGCCCTATACCGGGTTTTGTCTTCCCGAATATTAAGATTCTTCTCTGATCCTTTGGGTATTTCATCCTTTAAATTTCCCTCTTTTAAAACTCCTTGTTGCGCCTCCTTTATTTGAGTAGTAAGGTTAGTGTGAATCATTATATTCATAGATTTTACTCGAATGGGTTCTCTGTCCTTTCTGCTCAAGGCGTCAGCTACCACGTTTGCCTTCCCTGGGTGGTAACGAATCTCAAAGTCGTAATCATTCAACAATTCAATCCACCTACACTGCCTCATATTCAGTTGTTTCTGATTAAATATGTGTTGAAGACTTTTGTGGTCGGTATATATAATACTTTTGACCCCATATAAGTAGTGCCTCTAAGTCTTTAATGCAAAAACAACCGCGCCTAATTCCAAATCATGCGTCGTATAATTTTGCTCGTGAATCTTCAATTGTCTAGACGCATAAGCAATCACCTTCGTCCGTTGCATTAATACACAACCGAGACCTTGCTTTAATGCGTCACAATAAATCACAAAATCATCATTACCTTTAGGCGATGACAATATAGGTGCCGTAGTTAGCTTTTTCTTCAATAATTGAAACGCCTTCTCTTGTTCATCCTTCCATTCAAATTTCTTCCCTTTATACGTTAATGCAGTCAAGGGTTTTGCTATTTTGGAGAAATCTTGGATGAATCTTCTGTAGTAACCAGCCAATCCTAAAAATTGACGTATATGCTTCGGAGTTTTTGGGGTTTCCCACTTTTCAACGGTTTCGATCTTTGCAGGGTCCACCTGGATACCTTCTTTGTTCACTATGTGACCGAGGAATTGAACTTCTTCCAACCAAAATGCACACTTTGAAAACTTAGCGTACAATTTTTCTTTCCTCAATACTTCTAGCACTTTTCTCAAATGTTCTTCGTGCTCTTGATCATTCTTTGAGTAAATAAGTATGTCATCGATGAAAACAATGACAAACTTGTCAAGATATGGCCCACACACTCAGTTCATAAGGTCCATGAACACAGCTAGTCAATCCAAACGGCATAACCATAAACTCGTAATGATCATAACGCGTCCTAAAAGCAGTTTTTGGAATATCATCCTCCTTTACTCGCATTTGATGATATCCAGAACGTAAATCAATCTTCGAATAAACCGATGAGCCTTGTAGTTGATCAAATAAGTCGTCAATTCTCGGCAGTGGATAACGATTTTTGATGGTAAGTGTGTTCAACTCTCTGTAGTCAATACACAACCTAAATGTACCATCCTTCTTCTTGACAAACAAAACAGGAGCTCCCCATGGTGATGTGCTTGGTCGAATGAAACCACGTTCTAATAGTTCTTGCAGTTGGCTTTACAGTTCTTTCATCTCGCTGGGTGCGAGTCTATAAGGAGCACGAGCAATTGGTGCAGCTTCTGGTACAAGATCTATTTGAAATTCAACAGATCGATATGGAGGTAGTCCCGGTAATTCTTTCAGAAATACATCGGGAAATTCTTTTGCGACGGAAACATCATTGATGCTCTTTTCTTCAGTTTGTACTTTCTCGACATGTGCTAGAACAGCATAGCAACCTTTTCTTATTAGTTTTTGTGCTTTCAAATTACTAATAAGATGTAGCTTCGTGTTGCCCTTTTCTCCGTACACCATTAAGGGTTCTCCTTCTTCTCGTACAATGCGAATTGCATTTTTATAACATACAATCTCTGCTTTCACCTTCTTCAGCCAGTCCATGCCAACTATTACATCAAAACTCCCTAACTCTAAGGGTATCAAATCAATCTTAAATATTTCGCTACCCAGTTTAATTTCTCGATTCCGGCATATATAATCTGCTGAAATTAATTTACCGTTTGCTAATTCGAGTAAAAATTTACTATCCAACGGCGTCAATGGACAACTTAATTTAGCACAAAAATCTCTACTCATATAGCTTCTATCCGCACCCGAATCAAATAAAACGTAAGCAGATTTATTGTTAATAAGAAACGTACCCGTAACAAGCTCCGGGTCTTCCTGTGCCTCTGCCGCATTAATATTGAAAACTCTTCCACGGCCTTGTCCATTCGTGTTCTCCTGGTTCGGGCAATTTCTAATAATGTGGCCCGGTTTTCCACATTTATAACAAACTACATTGGCATAACCTGCTCCGACACTACTTGCTCCGCCATTACTCGTTCCGACACCATTTGTTCCTTTTGTTCTGTTAACCCCTGGTCCGTAGACCTCACACTTCGCCGCGCTATGACCATTTCTTTTACACTTGTTGCAAAATTTGGTGCAGAACCCCGAGTGATACTTTTCACACCTTTGGCATAGCTGCTTCTTATTGTTGTTGTTGTTGTTGTTGCGGTTGTTATTGTTGTTGGAATGATTGTTGTAGTTGCTGTTGTTGTTGGGCCGTTTGTTGTTGTTGCGATTGATGTTGCAATTGTTGGGATAGTTGTTACGATTATTGTTGTAATTGCTGTTGTTGTTGTATTAGTGATTCTTATCACCGTTTTCCTCCCACTTTCTTTTGACTTGCTTCACATTGGCCTCTTCAGCCGCCTGTTCTTTAATTCTTTCCTCAATCTGGTTCACTAGTTTGTGAGCCATTCTACATGCCTGTTGTATGGAGGCGAGCTCGTGTGAACTTATATCTTCTTGGATTCTTTCCGGTAATCCTTTCACAAACGCGTCGATCTTCTCTTCCTCATCTTCGAACGCTCTCGGACACAATAGGCCCAATTCTGTGAATCGTCTTTCGTACGTGGTAATATCAAATCCTTGGGTTCGTAACCCTCTAAGTTATGTCTTGAGCTTATTGACCTCGGTTCTGGGACGGTACTTCTCGTTCATCAAGTGCTTGAATGCTGACCATGATAGTGCGTAAGCATCATCTTGTCCCACTTGCTCTAGATAGGTATTCCACCATGTTAACGCAGTACCTGTGAAGGTATGCGTAGCGTACTTCACTTTGTCCTCCTCAGTACACTTACTTATGGCAAACACCGATTCGACCTTCTCGGTCCACCATTTCAATCGGATCGGTCCTTCGGTTCCATCAAATTCCAAAGGTTTGCAGGCAGTGAATTCTTTATAGGTGCATCCTACACGATTTCTTGAGCCGTTAGCTGCATTGCTAGATTCGAAGTTATTGTTGGTATGTAGCGTAGCCTGTACTGCGGCTATGTTTGAAGCAAGAAAGGCACGAAATTTCTCTTCGCTCATATTCAAGGTGTGTCGAGTAGTCGGTGCCATTTCCTTCAAAATAGTCAAATGAAACGAGTTAATCATATAGAATATGAAACGACCCGTCCTTATCCACCTGGACGAAGTCATCAACATCTGGTCCCATTGCGATGATAGACTCCAAGTAATGTCCTTAAAATGAGCAAATGCACAGCGGAAGACTTAATTCGTACCTGAGAATAAACATGCTTAAAAGTGTCAACCAAAAGGTTGGTGAGTTCATAGGTTTATCATAACAATCATTTCAATATATTAATAGACCACAAGATTTCATAATCATAAACATAATACACTCGCAAGTGTATGTAAAGCATTCTAAGTTGTTGAGCACTTGGTAACCATACTTAACATTTAATCAACGTCGCATATTCCCTTTATTATGAAATCTCACCACACCGTACCAAGTGTAGTCACCGAAACGAAGTACTGTGTAACCGTTGAATACTGGTCGTCCAGTCCGGTTGGGGTTGTCAGGCCCGATAGATCTATCAACAGGATTCGCGTTTACAATACCACATGTAAATAGTAGTTACCAAGCTACAGGGAAGTATGCCAGTGGTACAACTCAACGTAGAATATATTTTTAAGTACTTGTGTCTATTTCGTAAACATTTATAAAAGCAGCGCATGTATTCTCAGCCCAAAAATATATATTGCAAAAGCAATTAAAAAGGGAGCAAATGAAACTCACCTAATGTATTTTGTAGTAAAAATACATATGACTATATTGAACAATGCAGGGTTGGCCTCGGATTCACGAACCTATATCAATTATATTTATTAACACATTGTAATCGAACAAATTTATATACTATTATTATTAATGATATATTTGTTATTTTAATAAATTATATGTTTCATTAATTAATTAACTATATTTATTTTATAAATACTTAATATAAAATATTAATGTAGTTAGGTTATATGTATTAACTATATTTTTATAAAACTATTATTTCTTTGTTAAAATTATGATTATAGTAATACTACAATAATGATAACACTAATAATATTAAAAATACATCATTTGTTATATATGAAGATTTAAAATAAAAAAAAATATGTTTATAATATGTAATATTATTATAAGTATAATTTTATATACAAAATATTTATTTGTTGTAAAAATAATAATATTGATAATACTAGTAATAAAATAATGATAATAATAATAATAATGATAATAATTTTAATAATATTAATACTTATGTTCATAATAATAATAATAATAATAATAATAATAATAATAATAATAATAATAATAATAATAATAATAACAATAATAATAATAAAAATGAAAATGTATACCCTTTTGAAAACTTTTCTAAAAAGAATTGCCCATGATAGGGCTCGAACCCGCGACCTCCCGCTAACTAGACAACAACCTTAACCATTCCTCCATATTCATCAATTTATTTTACCCCAATTATATATAAGCCCTTTTTAATTCCTTGTTTCAACCCAACTTCAACGAAGCCCAACTGAATCCTAAACCCTTGGCCCAACTTCGGCCCAACATCACTTCTATTGTTAAATTAAAAAAAAACTGTACACACCTGGAATTGAACCCGGAACCTCCTGTCTAGCAAACACACTACCAAACCAATGAACTGTTCTATTTTTTCCTAATTTAGCTAGCATACTAAATTCTTTTAACTATCTGCTGTCTTCTCCTAAAAACCCATCAATCTTTCTATTATCAATATTATGTAATATCATTATCAGATTTCCTATATTACTTATCATCTATTATTCTCGTTATCAATTACATCAACATCTTGTATTCGTTTTCAACCTCAACGATTATCATCAAGTTATCATTTCAGCCTCACAGACTCATCGTCTTCCCATCATCTTCATCGTGGCCTCATTATTATCTTTATTCCACCACCGTTGTAACCGTATCCGATATATCTTCATCTTCGTGACAACATTATCATGTCATCATACCATAATCATCATCACTTACTTATTCCATCCATCTTGCTACTGTAATAGAAAATAGAGACGGATGAGAAAAGTTGCAGGTGTCACTGTTTCATCATCTTCTTTACTTCTTTCGTTCTCGAATTAGAAAAATAGAAACAGGAACTGCAGCTGTATAGCAGCGTAGCAGTAGCAGCAGCCTATTCATCGTCTTCTACCATCGTAAATCATCATCTTCGTCCACTATTCATCACCACTTTCAAGTGGGTTTCGTAAAAAAAAATATAGAAACAGATGTACTGTAGCAACAGCTACAAAAGGAGGCTGCAGTTGGGTTGGTTTGATGGTGGCTTATGTTGGTGCCTGATGATGGTTAAATGGGTGATGATCCCAGGCTGTTTACAGTAGCAAAATAGAAGTGAAAACTTTACTTTTAAGCGGATATTCTTGAACAGAATAGATAGACAGGAGTAGCAATAGTAGTTCGAGTATGGCAACAGATATATGGTTATGGGTTTCGGTATAAAGATGGTGGTATTCGTTGAGCATGCACAAGCGGTGGTAGGTTGTTGTTGTTCAATTCTTTCGACATGAAGCAAAAACATAAAGCCGAAGATGGTGGGTATGCAAAGTGGTTCATGATGGTGTTAGGATGATGTTCGGTGGTGGTTCTTGGTCTCGGTTAGTGGCTAGTGCGAGCATTAGTATGAAGGTTGAAGGAGGTGGCTATTTAGAGGTGGTTGATTGGTTGTGCTTGTAGAAAACTAGACGAGTGAAAATCATATATATATAAATGAGATTGTATGCAAGTATATAACATATGCATATATTATATATATATATATATATATATTATTTATATATATTATTTTATTAATACAATAATAATCATAATAATTCTTATAAAAAGTTGTTAGTGATTATGATTTGGTGAGGGTAATTGGAACAAAACAAAGAAGTTGGTTTATATCATCCATGTCTATACATAATAGATAATGCATATATATATATAATAATAGAAATAGAAATTTTCATTATATTAATAATGTAAAGTACATATATCATTATCATTTGCCTTTAAAAGAAAACAGCTATACATTAGCTGTATAACATATAAAAGGATCTGCCGACAGATTTGGATTCATATATTACGGACTGGATTTCGTGTCCATTGCTAAACAGTTAAAATATAAAAGTGTTCCTAAAAATCCCAAATTTTTAGATTAAATATATTTAATTATTTCACTCATTAACTGTTTGAAACCTGATCAAAAAGGTTCGATAATTATTTATTTTCTGTTCCAATTTATATGTACGGAGTACTAATATTTAAACTTAAAAAAAAAATAGAATTATTTTTAACAAATCTAACATCTTCGTAATCGATTTACAGTTCAACTTTTATTTTAGTCCTTCATGAACATGTAAAATATCTCTATATTAAAACTAACGAAACGTCAACCGAGTGTTACTGACGTTTACTAATTAGGCTTGAAATCATTCATTTTCAATATACACATTATATATATATATATATATATATATATATATATATATATATATATATATATATATATATCAAATCTTAATTAACAAGTTTAAGTAAATAAATATATTAATTATATTCTTTTAAACAACTAAATATAATATTATATATTTACAAGTAATATTTATATATATATATATATATATTTTTATATATATTATTATATTATGTATATATTTAAATATATATGTAACTATTTACAAATTGTTGTTCGTGAATCGTCGGGAGTTGTCAAAGGCCAATTGAATGAATGAAACAGTTCAAAATTTTTGAGACTCAATCTAACAGACTTTGCTTATCTTGTCAAAAATATTAAATCGTATCGAGAGCTTGGTTTAAAATTAGTCAAAATTTTCCGGGTCGTGACAGTACCTACCCGTTAAAGAAATTTCGTCCCGAAATTTGAGTGAGGTCATTATGGCTAATAATAAAAATGTTTTCATGACAAGTATGAATTGATAAAATAGAATTTTATCACCGTTGCGTAATATAGATAAGATAATTCGATCATGCAAAGAGGACGAATGAAGCTATCACTTAAAGAGTGAATCTAGAAAGACAAATTTCATCATAACTTTTAACTAATCATGGTTGAATTTTTGGAAAATGAGGTTCGTCTTAACTTTTGACGTTGTCTCGATTGAATTCCAGAATTCAAGGGATTTAAAAGAAATATTCTAATCAGAAGGAAAATGTATTAGCACGAATTATTAGCAACGATTGGAATTACGGAAGAACGGAAATATCAAGGAAATATTTCCGTGATATGCTTAGAGATTAAGTAGAATGAAAGAGTCGTGTAACATGGCACATGATGGTGGTATGATCTACTGTGAACCATCATCACGTTTCATTAGAAACTCAGCATGACTTACTGTAATATAATTACGTTGGCCAAGCGCCATTATATTATACTAACTCATGCTTCAATTCCCAACACTTCTCCACAATTCATTCATAATTTATACTTAGATTTTACTGAAGTTTCCAATATAATGAAATACAGAAAACAAGAAGAGGTAGGTAATTTCGGACAAGAGTATTTATGAAAATATCCTCAGAAATATCGAAGATATTTATGATGATATTTTGAAATTTCTAAGTTCGAAGGTTGGTGAAGAAAAATTTTCCGCAAGATTTTAACATGACTTCGGAGCAAGATATTTTCTAAAGATTTCATCGAATCCAGAATTACCTGAATTCTTTGAATATAGGGTTTAATCTTCGTATTTATCCTTGGTCTCCTTCATGGTGTTCTCAATCCGATTTTCAGTACCAAATTTTCTATCAAGCGTTCCTAACACTTCCTTCTCTATCATCAACTTTTGGCCATTAAGACCATCTACAACATGCTGCTTCGTTAGCATTTTCAAAGTTAGCGGATCTGGGTCATCGGTTATCAAACCGAGATGGTTTCAGGAGAATTGTGTTTTTAGATGATTAAACGCTGATGGTAATATGGAGGAATATAAAAGGTTCTCTGATAACAATAAATGAGCACGCATATATATCAAGGTTATAATAAGGTTGTTTCGGATGAAAAAGTCGGAGTTGACTTGTTGGAGCTGTGACAAAATTGTCTAATTTGAAAAGGAATTTCAAGGTTATTTTCGTAAATAACAATGCCGAAGGAGCTAACACAGATATGTGTTAATCGTCTACTCAGATTTTGAGTGTTTTCAGGTGCATAACTATATGCATCAATCTTTTCTCTCGTAGATGGAGTACGGTTGGTTCATCCTCTAGATTGAAGTGTTTTCAAGAATCATGAAAGATTTGAACATGGATTGTAATCACCAAGATACAAATGAAGTTTAAAATGAAATCAAGTGGCAAACTTGAAGAAATGTTTAGTTTCATATGTTATAATCAATATTTTAATTCATTTTAATTGTCCAATATTATTAGTCCACAGTCGATAGTCCACAGTTAACAGTCCAATAATTCATATATAGTTTAATATATAATATTCGTATTAATTAATACGTTTCGTGACCCGTATACGTCTCAGACTCGATCACAACTCAAACTATATATATTATTGCAGAATCAACCTCAACCCTGTATAGCTAACTCCCGCATTACTGCATATAGAGTGTCTATGGTTATTCCAAATAATATATATAGATGCGTCGATATGATATGTCAAAACCTTGATACGTGTCCCGATATTTAAAGTGCGTAAAATAAATACAGAAATTAAATGACAATAAATAAAATTGCGAGAATGTAAATTGCGATAATTAAATTGCGATAAATAAAATGTAACCAGTTAGCTAGGAACAGTTAGCTAGGATTTTGTTAGCGTGGATTCTTAACAAAATTTCTCATAGTTAATTTGTTTGTTTCTAACAAATTTTATTTTTGTCCAATGTTTTCTTCATTATGCCACTTGTTGGATTCTGAGAAGTCAAAATCCAAATATGAAATTGAAAGAAAATGGTTATTTTGTGGTGAACAGATTCGTATATCGGTGAATGTAAGTAGGATAGTAAATGACTGTAGAATCAGATTCGAAGAATGTACAGTGTAACTTATTAATGTAGAATCTAAATATTCCTCGGGTATTACCTACCCGTTAAAATATTTTCGCCGTTAACAGTGTGTACAAAAGATATTTTAATTACAATCTTTCTGAAAACATATATACATATATATTTTCTTCAGATATACTCATGGATTTAATGAGTTAATATGATATTAAGTTCATATGATTTTCGATTTGAGCTAGAATATGTAATCTCTAAAACTATTAGGAACCACATATTCTTCGCACAATATCAATGAAGTTATGGATCAATACTTCATCTTTCATTGTTGTTGGTACTCCTTGGTATATATGGTGCGTATGATGTTGATGTTTGTGGTAAAGATTTTGATATTGAGGTGTGGGATGCAAATGTTGATGTTGTTGATGGTAGTACTGGTTATGCTGCTAGTGCTGCTGCTGGTGTTTGTAACCTTCGCACCATATTCTCTAAAGCCACTACCCGAACGCGAAGCTCGTTGACTTCTTCTATTACTCCGGGTTGATTGTTGGTCGGAACGAGCGGGTGAATAAGGTTTAGAATTATAGATAGAAGATAATCGTGACGAGATATTCAAAAAATGAGGATGAAAATGGTGTTTCGGATAGGTTCACCGGTAAGTGCTTCAGGTTCTTCGCCAAGAGGTGAATTCGGTTGGTGGAAAGGATCACCTTCTTCGTGTTTCCATTGATTAAGTCAACTTTGAACCCATCATACGAATAGGGATGGCTGATTGATTGATTCATTCTGGTGACGGTGCTTTCGGAGCTGGAGTGGGACCTCATCTCGGAATCCGAGGGACTTGAACTAGTTGTGAGTTCCATTTCGTACGATTGAATAAAGGATTTTCGATATGAAATGATTTTCGGATATCGGATAATATTCTAATTACATAGAATACCTAAATTTAGTATAGAAGATCCCGTAGATTACGGAGGGAATTAAGGAAACATGTCAGATAAAGTCTACAGTAACAGATACGCTAAGATATGAATTTATCTGTACATTATCTATCAAATAAGTGCAGGAAGTCGTGTCTAGACTTAAGAATGATAAGCAGGCAATTCCCTAAGGATGATAAGTAGATGATTTCCGACTAGATATGATAAGCAACACTTTTGACATGTAGACACGGTCAAAGTCCAGACTCATTAATGTATCCTAACAACTACTAGTCAGACACACTAATGCAAGACCTAGTTCGCTAAGACCACCGCTCTGATACCACATGAAATGACCCGTCCTTATCCACCTGGACGAAGTCATCAACATCTGGTCCCATTGCGATGATAGACTCCAAGTAATGTCCTTAAAATGAGCAAATGCACAGCGGAAGACTTAATTCGTACCTGAGAATAAACATGCTTAAAAGTGTCAACCAAAAGGTTGGTGAGTTCATAGGTTTATCATAACAATCATTTCAATATATTAATAGACCACAAGATTTCATAATCATAAACATAATACACTCGCAAGTGTATGTAAAGCATTCTAAGTTGTTGAGCACTTGGTAACCATACTTAACATTTAATCAACGTCGCATATTCCCTTTATTATGAAATCTCACCACACCGTACCAAGTGTAGTCACCGAAACGAAGTACTGTGCAACCGTTGAATACTGGTCGTCCAGTCCGGTTGGGGTTGTCAGGCCCGATAGATCTATCAACAGGATTCGCGTTTACAATACCACATGTAAATAGTAGTTACCAAGCTACAGGGAAGTATGCCAGTGGTACAACTCAACGTAGAATATATTTTTAAGTACTTGTGTCTATTTTGTAAACATTTATAAAAGCAGCGCATGTATTCTCAGCCCAAAAATATATATTGCAAAAGCAATTAAAAAGGGAGCAAATGAAACTCACCTAATGTATTTTGTAGTAAAAATACATATGACTATATTGAACAATGCAGGGTTGGCCTCGGATTCACGAACCTATATCAATTATATTTATTAACACATTGTAATCGAACAAATTTATATACTATTATTATTAATGATATATTTGTTATTTTAATAAATTATATGTTTCATTAATTAATTAACTATATTTATTTTATAAATACTTAATATAAAATATCAATGTAGTTAGGTTATATGTATTAACTATATTTTTATAAAACTATTATTTCTTTGTTAAAATTATGATTATAGTAATACTACAATAATGATAACACTAATAATATTAAAAATACATCATTTATTATATATGAAGATTTAAAATAAAAAAAATATGTTTATAATATGTAATATTATTATAAGTATAATTTTATATACAAAATATTTATTTGTTGTAAAAATAATAATATTGATAATACTAGTAATAAAATAATGATAATAATAATAATAATGATAATAATTTTAATAATATTAATACTTATGTTCATAATAATAATAATAATAATAATAATAATAATAATAATAATAATAACAATAATAATAATAAAAATGAAAATGTATACCCTTTTGAAAACTTTTCTAAAAAGAATTGCCCATGACAGGGCTCGAACCCGCGACCTCCCGCTAACTAGACAACAACCTTAACCATTCCTCCATATTCATCAATTTATTTTACCCCAATTATATATAAGCCCTTTTTAATTCCTTGTTTCAACCCAAATTCAACGAAGCCCAACTGAATCCTAAACCCTTGGCCCAACTTCGGCCCAACATCACTTCTATTGTTAAATTAAAAAAAAACTGTACACACCTGGAATTGAACCCGGAACCTCCTGTCTAGCAAACACACTACCAAACCAATGAACTGTTCTATTTTTTCCTAATTTAGCTAGCATACTAAATTCTTTTAACTATCTGCTGTCTTCTCCTAAAAACCCATCAATCTTTCTATTATCAATATTATGTAATATCATTATCAGATTTCCTATATTACTTATCATCTATTATTCTCGTTATCAATTACATCAACATCTTGTATTCATTTTCAACCTCAACGATTATCATCAAGTTATCATTTCACCCTCACAGACTCATCGTCTTCCCATCATCTTCATCGTGGCCTCATTATTATCTTTATTCCACCACCGTTGTAACCGTATCCGATATATCTTCATCTTCGTGACAACATTATCATGTCATCATACCATAATCATCATCACTTACTTATTCCATCCATCTTGCTACTGTAATAGAAAATAGAGACGGATGAGAATAGTTGCAGGTGTCACTGTTTCATCATCTTCTTTACTTCTTTTGTTCTCGAATTAGAAAAATAGAAACAGGAACTGCAGCTGTATAGCAGCGTAGCAGTAGCAGCAGCCTATTCATCGTCTTCTACCATCGTAAATCATCATCTTCGTCCACTATTCATCACCACTTTCAAGTGGGTTTCGTAAAAAAAAATATAGAAACAGATGTACTGTAGCAACAGCTACAAAAGGAGGCTGCAGTTGGGTTGGTTTGATGGTGGCTTATGTTGGTGCCTGATGATGGTTAAATGGGTGATGATCCCAGGCTGTTTACAGTAGCAAAATAGAAGTGAAAACTTTACTTTTAAGCGGATATTCTCGAACAGAATAGATAGACAGGAGTAGCAATAGTAGTTCGAGTATGGCAACAGATATATGGTTATGGGTTTCGGTATAAAGATGGTGGTATTCGTTGAGCATGCACAAGCGGTGGTAGGTTGTTGTTGTTCAATTCTTTCGACATGAAGCAAAAACATAAAGCCGAAGATGGTGGGTATGCAAAGTGGTTCATGATGGTGTTAGGATGATGTTCGGTGGTGGTTCTTGGTCTCGGTTAGTGGCTAGTGCGAGCATTAGTATGAAGGTTGAAGGAGGTGGCTATTTAGAGGTGGTTGATTGGTTGTGCTTGTAGAAAACTAGACGAGTGAAAATCATATATATATAAATGAGATTGTATGCAAGTATATAACATATGCATATATTATATATATATATATATATTATTTATATATATTATTTTATTAATACAATAATAATCATAATAATTCTTATAAAAAGTTGTTAGTGATTATGATTTGGTGAGGGTAATTGGAACAAAACAAAGAAGTTGGTTTATATCATCCATGTCTATACATAATAGATAATGCATATATATATATATATATAATAATAGAAATAGAAATTTTCATTATATTAATAATGTAAAGTACATATATCATTATCATTTGCCTTTAAAAGAAAACAGCTATACATTAGCTGTATAACATATAAAAGGATCTGCCGACAGATTTGGATTCATATATTACGGACTGGATTTCGTGTCCATTGCTAAACAGTTAAAATATAAAAGTGTTCCTAAAAATCCCAAATTTTTATATTAAATATATTTAATTATTTCACTCATTAACTGTTTGAAACCTGATCAAAAAAGTTCGATAATTATTTATTTTCTGTTCCAATTTATATGTACGGAGTACTAATATTTAAACTTAAAAAAAAATAGAAATATTTTTAACAAATCTAACATCTTCGTAATCGATTTACAGTTCAACTTTTATTTTAGTCCTTCATGAACATGTAATATATCTCTATATTAAAACTAACGAAACGTCAACCGAGTGTTACTGACGTTTACTAATTAGGCTCGAAATCATTCATTTTCAATATACACATTCTATATATATATATATATATATATATATATATATATATATATATATATATATATATATATATATATATATATATATCAAATCTTAATTAACAAGTTTAAGTAAATAAATATATTAATTATATTCTTTTAAACAACTAAATATAATATTATATATTTTACAAGTAATATTTATATATATATATTTTTATATATATTATTATATTATGTATATATTTAAATATATATGTAACTATTTACAAATTGTTGTTCGTGAATTGTCGGGAGTTGTCGAAGGCCAATTGAATGAATGAAACAGTTCAAAATTTTTGAGACTCAATCTAACAGACTTTGCTTATCTTGTCAAAAATATTAAATCGTATCGAGAGCTTGGTTTAAAATTAGTCGAAATTTTTCGGGTCGTGACAGAATATCAAGAGTAGTCAATAGTATTTCGTAGCGTAATATGAACTTATTTATAAAAGCTCTTTCTTCATATTAGCATTTTATACTCTTTAATTCGGGTAGTACCTACCCGTTAAGTTCATACTTAGTAGCTAACATACCATTTCAACTACTACAATTCTATATGAAAAACTAATCACAAAAAAAAAAAAAAAAAAAAAAAATATCATATTCAAACCTTTATACAATAACTTGCAAACTTACAATACTGCTTTTTTTTACATATAACATGAAATATAGCACATAAAACTTTGATACAAAGTAGTTGCAAAGATAATTCTAGTTAATAAATAAGGCGTTCAGCAAAGGCAATAAAGACACGTAATTCATACGTCCAGAAATAAGTCATGCATTCTGGTTTTACTAATACCACTTCCCATCCTTGGTTTTGTGGAACATAACCGTTGTGAACGATAGTAAGACAATGTGTTGTAACATCGTCAAAAGGATGAAGGTTACGTAATGACCAACAGTCTCGTAATAACCTAAAAACCACATTTCTTACCCAAATTACCGACTCCGTCACTTGTGGGAACGTTTTGTTTAATAGTTGTAGCCCGATGTTCTTGTTCTCACTTTGGTGAGAAGCGAACATTACTAACCCGTAAGCATAACATGCTTCTTTATGTTGCATGTTAGCCGCTTTTTCTAAATCACGAAGTCCTATATTCGGATATATTGAGTCAAAATAATTTCTTAACCCGTTGCGTAAAATAGCATTTGGGTTCCCCACAATATATGCATCAAAGTAAACACATCGTAACTTTTGGATTTCCCAATGTGATATCCCCCATCTTTCGAACGAAAGCCTTTTATAAATCAAGGCATTCTTGGAACGTTCTTCGAATGTCTTACAAACTGATCTCGCCTTAAATAGTTGTGCCGAGGAATTCTGACCGACTCTAGACAAGATTTCATCAATCATGTCTCCGGGTAGGTCTCTTAAAATATTGGGTTGTCTATCTATTTTGTGTTTTTATACTGTAAAATAGACAAGAGTTAGATTCATAAAAAAATACTTATTAATACAAGCAATTTTTACATATATCATAAAGCATAAGCACACTATATTACATATATTACACCACACGAATACAACTATCTTATTCTGACTCGCTCGTTTCTTCTTCTTTGGTTTTGGTTCGTTTTGCCAAGTTTCTAGGGATATATGATGTTCCCCTAATACGAGCCGTCGTTTTCCACATTGGTTTAGAAAAACCTGGTGGTTTAGAGGTTCCCGGGTTATTGTCACGACTTAAGAAATACGGGTGTTGACGATACATATAAAGTTCATCGTGTTTGGAATCAAATTTCTCTATTTTTATGCCCTTTCCCTTATTGTTCTCTTTTGCCTTATTAAATTGTGTTGGGGTAATTTCAATAACATCATCGGAATCCTTGTCGGGATCTGATTCATCGGATAATTGGTAATCCTCCCAATACTTTGCTTCCTTGGCAGAAACACCATTGACCATAATTAACTTTGGTCGGTTGGTTGAGGATTTTCTTCTACTTAACCGTTTTATTATTTCCCCCACTGGTTCTATTTCTTCTTCCAGTTCCGATTCTTCTTACGGTTCCGACTCTTCTTCCGGTTCCTCTTCTGGAACTTGTGAATCAGTCCACGAATCATTCCAATTTACATTTAACTCTTCATTATTATTAGGTGAGTCAATGGGACTTGTTCTAGAGGTAGACATCTATCACATAATATCAAAAACGTTAAGAGATTAATATATCACATAATATTCACATGTTAAAAATATATAGTTTCCAACAAAAATGTTAAGCAATCATTTTTAAAGAAAACACGGTCGAAGTCCAGACTCACTAATGCATCCTAACAAACTCGATAAGACACACTAATGCAAATTTTTTGGTTCTCTAAGACCAACGCTCGGATACCAACTGAAATGTCCCGTTTATATTGATTATAAACGTTCCATATTAATTGATTTCTTTGCGAGGTTTTGACCTCTATATGAGACGTTTTTCAAAGACTACATTCATTTTTAAAACAACCATAACCTTTATTTTATCAATAAAGGTTTCAAAAGCATTACGTAGATTATCAAATAATGATAATCTAAAATATACTATTTACACACGACCATTACATAATGGTTTACAATAGAAATATATTACATCGACATATGTTTCTTGAATGCAGTTTTTACATAATATCATACAAACATGGACTCCAAATCTTATCCTTATTTTAGTATGCAACAGCGGAAGCTCTTAATATTCATCTGAGAATAAACATGCTTTAAACGTCAACAAAAATGTTGGTGAGTTATAGGTTTAACCTATATATATCAAATCGTAACAATAGACCACAAGATTTCATATTTCAATATACATCCCATACATAGAGATAAAAATCATTCATATGGTGAACACCTGGTAACCGACATTAACAAGATGCATATATAAGAATATCCCCATCATTCCGGGACACCCTTCGGATATGATATAAATTTCGAAGTACTAAAGCATCATGTACTTTGGATGGGGTTTGTTAGGCCCAATAGATCTATCTTTAGGATTCACGTCAATTAGGGTGTCTGTTCCCTAATTCTTAGATTACCAGACTTAATAAAAAGGGGCATATTCGATTTCGATAATTCAACCATAGAATGTAGTTTCATGTACTTGTGTCTATTTTGTAAATCATTTATAAAACCTGCATGTATTCTCATCCCAAAAATATTAGATTTTAAAAGTGGGACTATAACTCACTTTCACAGATTTTTACTTCGTCGGGAAGTAAGAATTGGCCACTGGTCGATTCATGAACCTATAACAAATATGTACATATATATCAAAGTATATTCAAAATATATTTACAACACTTTTAATACATTTTGATGTTTTAAGTTTATTAAGTCAGCTGTCCTCGTTAGTAACCTACAACTAGTTGTCCAACGTTAGATGTACAGAAAAAAAATTGATATATATTATCTTGAATCAATCCACGACCCAGTGTATACATGTCTCAGGCTAGATCACAACTCAAAGTATATATATTTTTGGAATCAACCTCAACCCTGTATAGCTAACTCCCACATTACTGCATATAGAGTGTCTATGGTTGTTCCAAATAATATATACACGGGGGTCGATATGATATGTCAAAACATTTGCATACGTGTCTATGGTATCCCAACATTACATAATATATTAGAATACATGTATAATACAATATAAGTTAGCTAGGATATGATTAATATAGATTTGTTACCAATTTTCACGTTGCTATAACAAGAAAAATTATCCAATCTTGTTTTACCCATAACTTCTTCATTTTAAATCCGTTTTGAGTGAATCAAATTGCTATGGTTTCATATTGAACTCTATTTTATGAATCTAAACAGAAAAAGTATAGATTTATAGTCAGAAATATAAGTTACAAGTCGTTTTTTAAAGGTAGTCATTTCAGTCGAAAGAACGACGTCTAGATGACCATTTTAGAAAACATACTTTCACTTTGAGTTTAACCATGATTTTTGGATATAGTTTCATGTTCATAAGAAAAATTATTTTCCCAGAAGAACAACTTTTAAATCAAATTTTATCATAGTTTTTAATTAACTAACCCAAAACAGCCCGCGGTGTTACTACGACTGCGTATGTCCGGTTTTACAGTGTTCTTCGTGTTTCCAGGTTTTAAATCATTAAGTTAGCATATCATATAGATATAGAACATGTGTTTAGTTGATTTTAAAAGTCAAGTTAGAAGGATTAACTTTTGTTTGCGAACAAGTTTAGAATTAACTAAACTATGTTCTAGTGATTACAAGTTTAAACCTTCGAATAAGATAGCTTTATATGTATGAATCGAATGATGTTATGAACATTATTACTACCTCAAGTTTTCTGGATAAAGCTACTAGAAATGAGAAAAATGGATCTAGCTTCAAAGGATCCTTGGATGGCTTGAAAGTTCTTGAAGCAGAATCATGACACGAAAACAAGTTCAAGTAAGATTTCCACTCGAAATAAGATTGTTATAGTTATAGAAATTGAATAAAAGTTTGAATATGAGTATTACCTTGTATTATAAAGATATCTTACTGTAAATAATAAAGATTTCTTGAGGTTGGATGATCACTCTACAAAATTGGAAGTAAGCTAGTAAACTTGGAAGTATTCTTGATTTTATGAAACTAGAACTTGTAGAATTTATGAAGAACACTTAGAACTTGAAGATAGAACTTGAGAGAGATTAATTAGATGAAGAAAATTGAAGAATGAAAGTGTTTGTAGATCTTTTTGGTCATTGGTATATGGATTAGATATAAAGGATGTGTAATTTTGTTTACATGTAAATAAGTCATGAATGATTACTCATATTTTTGTAATTTTATGAGATATTTCATGCTAGTTGCCAAATGATGGTTCCCACATGTGTTAGGTGACTCACATGAGCTACTAAGAGCTGATCATTGGAGTGTATATACCAATAGTACATACATCTAAAAGCTGTGTATTGTACGAGTACGAATACGGGTACATACGAGTAGAATTGTTGATGAAACTGAACGAGGATGTAATTGTAAGCATTTTTGTTAAGTAGAAGTATTTTGATAAGTGTCTTGAAGTCTTTCAAAAGTGTATGAATACATATTAAAACACTACATGTATATACATTTTAACTGAGTCGTTAAGTCATCGTTAGTCGTTACATGTAAGTGTTGTTTTGAAACCTTTAGGTTAACGAGCTTGTTAAATGTTGTTAACCCATTGTTTATTAAATCAAATGAGATATTAAATTATTACATTATCATGATATCATGATGTATTAATATATCTTAATATGATATATATACATTAAATGTCGTTACAACGATTATCGTTACATATATGTCTCGTTTCAAAATCATTAAGTTAGTAGTCTTGTTTTTACATATGTAGTTCAATGTTAATATACTTAATGATATGTTTACTTATCATAATATCATGTTAACTATATATATATATATATATATATCCATATATATGTCATCATATAGTTTTTACAAGTTTTAACGTTCGTGAATCACCGGTCAACTTGGGTGGTCAATTGTCTATATGAAACCTATTTCAATTAATCAAGTCTTAACAAATTTGATTGCTTAACATGTTGGAAACATTTAATCATGTAAATATCAATTTCATTTAATATATAAAAACATGGAAAAGTTCGAGTCACTACACAGGTGGTCTGATCAGATACGAAAATCAGTGGACAAGTGCTCCGGTGGGGTTCTTGGTGCTTGATGCTCATCACGGTTCTCATCCTTGATGCTTGTAGCTTCAAGTGTACAACTCGTTGATGGCTTAGCATCACTTTTGACCAAGATTCACCATCAATACACAATATGTTAAGACCAAGTAAGAACACAACTCATTCATGAGTCTTAGATGGATGATGAACCAAGGTTACATCATATCCTTAGTCTTAACACAATTTCAATTCACAATAAGAACTAAAGTTACAAACTTTACATTAATTCAATAAGTAATAGCACAATCTAAGTCAAATGAGGTGATGGAACCCTAAGCTAGAGAGCTTGGATCCATTTCACACAAGTTACAAGGTTGCAAAGCTAGAAAGCTTGAACCTTTAAGTGTTCTTGAAGATCTTGAAGCATAAAGCTTGGATCTTTAAGATATATGAAGATAACAAACACAAGTTTGAATCTTTTTCACAAAACAACATGATCAAAGCAAAAAGAACTTAGATCTAACAAAAAGATATGAAGATCCAAGCTAGAAAGCTTGCATCTTGTTTTTTCTTGAAGATCTTAAAGCATAAAGCTTGGATCTTGAAGATGCATGAAGATTACAAACAAAAGTTTGAATCTTTATCATAAAATAGAAAGATTAAAGTATAAAAGAAGTAGATCTACAAAAGATATGAAGATTCAAGCTAAAAAGCTTGAATCTTCCATGTTCTTGAAAGATTCATGCTTGAATCAACAATATATAAGTAAGATCAAAGCTAGAAGGAACTTGATCTTCCACATAATGATGATGATGTACACGAATTTAAGAAGGAAAGAGGAAGGAAAAGAAAAACTTACAAGCTAGGAAAGAAAGAAAGAATAAGTGTGTGAAAAGCCAAAATGATCAAGTGTTGGAATGAGGGACTAAAGGCTAGTATTTATAGGCAAATGAAGATCACATGGATTGATGAGGTGGCCAAGACCATGGTGGTGGTGGTGGACGGCATTAGAGGGGGGAGGGGGAGACAAAAACTTGCTTTTTGGCTAATGGTGTCTAAAGTGTGTCATTTTGCTAGAATCTTATGTAACATTTAGATAAACCTTATCCATTATGCTAGTATGACTCATTAATTAATTAATTTATTATTTATTTATTATTATGGGCCACTAGTAATAATACTTGGGCTAATTAATTGGGTCACTAGCTAGAGTAGGGTGGGCTTGAGCCCAACAAGGTAGAAAGTCCAACAAGACTAACTATTGGGTTTTAGCAATTAAATAAATAAAATTAAGCATCCAAAATCCCAGGTAATTATTACTAGAAAATAATAATTAATATTTCGCAGTTCAAAAGTTCCGGTTCTGACAAAAGTCAAACGTGCGCGCAGTCCGCGGTTTATTCGTAACGGCAAGTAACACTAACGGTTATAAAGCATCCAATGGAAAAGTTAAGCATTCTACATACCCCAGGGCACATTTTTAAGTATATATGAATATAAAACACGTGTGCCAAGGTTCCGGAGTAATAAAGTAACACAGTACGCACAAATACGCAGTTTCGCTAAAATACAAGGCATAAAAGCAAGTCGAAAAAGTCGGGTCGTTACAGTTGGTGTAGTGAAATTTAATTAGAATTAAAAAAAGATGAAAGGACGAAAATGCCCCTAATTACTATTCACCATTTTTGTCTATTAGATAATATAGTAATATAGTAATTATACGGAGTATTATATATTTATATATATCTATATACCCCTGCAAATATTCAGTATATATATCGTCAATACTTAGCTTTATATGGAGTAAATACTAATAGAAAATAGAACTCTTTCATAACTTAAAAAAATTTATTAATTATATTTAAGTTTAAGAAATACATAATGTATATAACTCGTTAAAACCCGAAAGGGTGACTTGGTGGTAAGATGCTTGAAAAGTTCCAAAGGAACACAGGTTCAATCCCCACCTACTACGCTTTGGGGGGCTTGCATTTCAAAAAATATATGTATATATAACTCGTTAATAACAACAACGACAACATCGACGGTTTAACGCATGAAGCACAAGGATTTATGACATTGTGGTTAATGTCTAATTTAAGTGTCTAAGAAGACATAGAAATTTAACATTGACGGCAAAAGTAGGGAATGATTGGGTGGTTAGTTACGGTGTCTAATTCAGTGGAGAGTGGTTCAGTGCGAATTCAAAGTCTAGGACTCGACACTGAAGAGTGAAGCCCGACGGTGGACCTCGGGTTTAACACAGGAAAGAGTCCACGACGCTGGGTTCCCAACATCGGATGAGCAAAACCGAGAAAAAGGGTGTCAACTCCGTGTGCTTTAATGATAGCCCATACTTCAACTATCATCATAAAATTCTAATCATTTTATTAATTTGATTTATAGTTTTTTTATAGATATAATTTTGTTGTGAAATCAGTATGTTATTCGAAGAAAGATTTATATTGTGACAACCCGGAAATTTCCAACCAAATTTAAACTTTATCTTTATATTATTCTTACACGATAAGCAAAGTTTGTTAAGTTAAATCTCAAGAATTTTAAATTGTGTTCATACATTCAATTAAACCTCGACCAAATTCCAATGATTCACGAACCATTATACGAATAAGCATGATTTTATATGTATATGTGTATATGTTATAGCTTGAAAACGTTAACAAGGCATTAGACGTATAATACATTACATAAACATATTTGTTTCAGAATATATTTTAAAAATAATTATTGACGAAACTAAAAGATAAGTTGAATTATCAGATACATTGAATTATGATTATTAGACCCTGATGAGAGGTCCACTTTGATTTAGAAAACCTTTTCTTTTTAACGGTATCCAGAATATTTGGTAAAAGTAGTTTACAAAAGCGTCATTTACGAGAGTTAGTCAAAAGTTAGTAATCATCTCCGTTTAAATTTCAAAAGTGTACCTCACTTTGATTAGATCGCGTCCCTTAATAATCAACTAATTAGTTTTTATATTAAAAACATTAATTTGTAAAATAACTACTATTACTTAAGGACGAGTTAAATTATATCAACCGAACTTTGAAATGTAATTAGTTTTGAAAGACTAAATCATTTGATGAATATTTCATATATATATATATATATATATATATATATATTGTATAAATTTACAATTTTTATATATTTTTAACTTAGTCATAAAACGTCCTGATTTAAAATAAAATATTTTGACAAACAATGAACCACTGATTTATAGAAACAAATGACCACAACACTCAACTATATAAGTCACATTTTTTATAAAGTAATTTGTTGATAAGAAAGTCAAATTATTAATAAGGGTACACGTCGCGTAACGTAAAAGGCTAGTTTTCTAAACATATGAAAGTGCGCTCGAAAAACCGAAAGTGGTACATGAGTCGAGTGACAACGTACGAGTCATTTAAGTAAAAATTATATTTTTACCATGAACGAGAATATAATATAATATTTAATTAATTCTAAATATTAAATATATTATATAATAAATAAATATAAATATATATATATATATATATATATATATATATATATATATATATATATATATATATATATATATATATATATATATATATATATATATATATAACATAGAACCGTTGGTAGAAAATTAAGTAGGAATGAGCTGTATTAAGGACTCCGCAAATTACGAACCAATTACTCATCAAACCTCCGAGATTACGGAGGTGTCAGTTCCGGATCAGGTCTATAAAACTCAAATTGTTCGGCTAGATTCATCCATCATATATCACTCAATCCCTCTATATAAGATATATACTCCGTATATCATTTATTTTATTTAAATTATTATTATTATTATTATTACTATTATTAAGATTATTATTATTATTATGGTTATTAGTAGTATTATTATTATTAGTATTATACATAAAATACTACGACAAGAGGTACGCGAGAGTTATTTCAAAACACGTTCTGTGAGTGGGATAGGGCTAAGGAAATTATGGGTTATAGCTATGGAGGTGATTGGGTATGGTTTATGGGTATGCTCGTGAGGTCAATTTAGTGTTTATCATCTCCTTTGAGTCTTCGTACCTTTCCTGCAATATTGAATCTCAATATTGATACGTGAGTACTCGTAAATAAATTTTTACATACTAATAGTGTATCCCTAACTAGTGCTCGAGAATATAGGATTATGCATGCTTATATTTTTGATATTGCCCTTAGATAGGTTATGTTGAATCTTGAATTAGTTACACCTGCGGTTGAGATAAGGTATAAGATATGCATGTCCTTGGAAAACTAGCGAAAAATTAAGAACTTTTCCTTTAGATGACGAATGGATTCGATGAACGGATTAGAAGTTATAGTCAATTGAATTTTTGATATTATTATTAAAAATGATTATTATCATCGTCGTTATTATCGTCGTTCCAGTTTTTATCAAATTATTATTATTATTATTATTATTATTATTATTATTATTATTATTATTATTATTATCAATAAAAAGTATTATCATTAAAAATTGTTATTTTTATTATTATTACTATTGTTAAAGTTATAATTAGTATTATTATTATTATTAATCATTAAAATAGTTATTAGTAATATCATTATCATAACATTTATTATTATTATTATTATAATATTAAGTAACACTTAATTATTATAACCACTATTATTATCATTAAAATGAACACGATATAAAAGACGATTTAAAAGTTACTATCAAATCAATTAGGAAATAATGATTATCGGTATCATGATGAAATTTAAAATATTGTAAGAAATTGATTTAGATAATATTATCGTTTTTCATTATTTTTATCACTATTATTATTAAAAGTATTATTAATATTAAAAATATCATTTTTATGAAAATTATTATTTTTAAGAGGAATATCATTGTTAATCAAAAATTTTATTTTTATCGTTTTATCATAATTTCATTTTTAAATATAAAAATTAATATTTTTATAACAATAATTATTATTATTAAGTACTACAACTTTTACTTACTATTATTACCAATGTTAATTTATCAAATAAATAAGTAATACAAATAATGTTATTACCTTAATGAAACCTATCAAAATATTTTTATGAACTTTATAAATTTTATTACTTAAGATATATAAAAGTATATTTTTATATAAAATTATATTTATTAATAAAAGAATTATATCATTTACTCTAGTTAAATCTTTTAAAAATATTTAAAAATATAAAACAACGATATTTAAAATATATAATAATCATGTATAAATTTTGGAAATCATTTTGAGTCAAATTGACTTTTGTTGACTTATGCATATTAGTCTCGAGCATTAGGATTGTGGTACACTATGACTTGACCTAATTTATTAAACAAATATTGACCAACACATAATTATATATAATTAATATAGATTTGTGAATCCAAGGCCAACCTTGCACTTGTTCAATGACGTCATATGTATTTTTACTACAAAATACAGAATTGTGAGTTTCATTACTCCATTTATATATATATATATATATATATATATATATATATATATATATATATATATATATATATATATATATATATATATATATATATATATATATATATATATATATATATATATATATATATATATATATATATATATATATATATATATATATATTTTGGGACTGAGAATACATGCGTTGCTTTTATAAATGTTTTACGAAATAGACACAAGTACTTAAAATTACATTCTATGGTTGGATTATTAAACCGAATATCGCCCTTCAAGTCTGGTAACCTAAGAATTTAGGGAAATGGCCCCTGATTGACGCGAATCCTAAAGATAGATCTATGGACCTTGATAAGTCCCATTCGGGGTACGAATGCTTTATTACTTCGAGATTATTATTATACAGATGAGAGGTTCTGTTTGGGGATATTCTATGCATTAAAGTTAACGTCGATTACCAGGTGTTCAATCCATATGAATGATTTTTAATTCGCGGGTTACGCGTATTATTTTGTACTCGGGTTACGTGTATAATTAAATATATGAAATCTTGTGGTCTATTAAAATGATGAAAATGAATGATTATGATAAACTAATGAACTCACCAACCTTTTGGTTGACACTTTAAAGCATGTTTATTCTCAGGTATTAAAGAAATCTTTCGCTGTGCATTAGCTCATTTTAAGGATATTACTTGGAGTCATTCATGGCATATTTCGAAAGACGTTGCATTCGAGTCATTGAATTCATCAAGATTATTATTAAGTCAATTATAGTTGGATGTATTATGAAATGGTATGCATGCCGTCAACTTTAGATATAAAGAAAGTTTGTCTTTTAAAAATGAATGCAATGTTTGTAAAATGTATCATATAGAGGTCAAATACCTCGCGATGTAATCAACTATTGTGAATCGTTTATAATGTATATGAACGGGTCCTTTCAGTTAGTATCAGAGCGGTGGTCTTAGCGAACCAGGTCTGCATTAGTGTGTCTAACTGATAGTTGTTAGGATGCATTAGTGAGTCTGGACTTTGACCGTGTCTGCATTGTCAAAAGTTTTGCTTATCATTTTTGTTGAAAATTGCCTGCTTATCATTCTTAGTCTAGACACGTCTTACTGTATTTATTGCATGAATAGTGTATAGAGAAAATTCATATCTTAGCGTACCTGTTACTGTAAACTTTGCCTGACATATCCCGTAAATTCCTCCGTAATCTACGAAATCTTTTGCGCTATATATATAGATATTCTATGTAATTAGAATACCACCCGATAGTCAGAAAATCATTTCATATTGAAAAATCCTTTATTCAATCGAACGAAATGGAATTCGTCATTAGTTCAAGTCCCTCGAATTTCGATATGGAATCCCACTCAAGCTCCGAAAGAAGTGTGACTGGAATGGATCAACCAATCAGCCATCATCTATTTTGGATGAATTGGGGATGGGTTCGTAGCCTCCTCAATCATTGGAGGCAAGAAGAAGGCGATCCTTTCCATCCACCACATTGCCCTCTTGGCGAAGAACCTGAAGCACTTACCGGCGAACCTGTCCGAAACACCATTTTCTCTCTCATTTCCAGAGTATCTCGTCACGATTATATACTACATCAAATTCTAGATTTTATTTATCCGCTCGTTCGAACCGACAATCACCCTGGTGTAATAGAAGAAGTCAACGAGCTTCGCGCTCGGGTAGTGGCTTTGGAGAATATGGTGCAAAGATTACAAACACCAGCAGCAGCACCATCAGCATAACCAGTACTACCATCATCAACGCCAACAGTACCATTACCACCCCCAACCACAACCGCGTCGTAAGCCTCAACTTTACAATCTGTCCCACGAGCACCAATGTCATACGCCCTGTAGATACCAAGGAATACCAACAACAACAAACGATGAAGTGTTGATTCATAACTTCATTGGAGAAAGACTCCACGGTGATTATGTAATCTCTAAAGTCTTAGAGATTATCTATTCTAACCCTAACCATAAATCAGATGAGTGAATCGAAATGATAGAAGGAAGAGTAGAAACCCTGACAAGAATGATGCGTGATTTATAAGTTAGACTTGTTTTACCAACAACATAAACAGTACCGTAGCATCACCATCACAGTCAGTGCCGTCAGTGTCATCAGAATCAGCAGCACCTATAACATCACAAACTCCGTCAGTTCAAGAATCACCGTGGACATCATTACGAATCAATAACACGTATATTGTATCAACGAGTTATGAAGTATTAACTCATTCCCTATGAAGAAATTATATGTATATTATATATATAAAAATTTTGAGATCAAAATAAATCTTTCGTACTAAGCTATTATGTATGAATTAAATAAGGGTAGATACTACTCGATTAAATTCATATTACTAATATGCTAAGATGTACATCCTTCCTTAACAACTTAACCATCGTTAACTACAATCTCTATTTTAATTCAATAAATTCCATCGCATAATAAATCAAGTGTATTATTCAAATATATGTTTGATTTTACACTTTCATCATCGATGTACTCGAGACTTTTCAAATAACATCATTCGTACTTTGCGAAATTCACAAGAATTCCACGAACCGAACATCATACATCAACAATTAACGAAGTATTGATTCATAATTTCAATGTCATTAAAGAAATACTCCGTAAAAGTTATGTAATTTTTAAAGCCTTTAGGGATTATTCAATTCTAGTTTCAACCGTAAATCAAATGAGTTTAATTTAACACTAAGTCATTAAATCTATGTTACATCTGAAGGAAATATACATATATATATTTCATAAAGACTGTAATAAAATTCTTTTGTACAAAATATTAATTGTGAAAATTTTTTTTAACGGGTAGGTAATACCCGAGAGATATATAAATTCACAATTAATATGTTACATTCTTCAAATCTGATTTAGCAAATCATCCATTATACTCCCTACTTTCACAACAATATACATTCTTTTATAGAAATCAAAACAACCATACTCAATCAAAATTTAATTACATATTCTGATTTTGAAATCTCAGAATTCAACTCGAGATATGACCAAAATCATCACTCTTAGATCCTTACATCTTTCACAAGCTATACTTTGACTTCAAAACTGTGTTAGAACATCATATGTATATTAACGATTACAATCTGTGTTCAAATCCCTTCGAAATTTCTGAAGACACTTCAAATAATGAGCAATCGAGATGATGATTCAACCACATATTACCCACAGTTATGTACGTAAAAAGCTCTCGAAACTAAAGTCATAATTCAACACATATCTGTGTCAGATCCTTTGGCATTTATTAGCAAAAATAACTTTGCAATTTCTTTTCAAAGTAGCAAATTCTATCACAGCTCCAGCAAGACAACTTCGATTTTTCATTCGGAGTAGCCTTTCATAATCTTGATATATATGTTGCCCTTTCGCCATTGTTACCGGGGAACCTTTCATATCTCGCCATATTAGCAGTAAACTTATCAGCAACCGTAATGATTTGAGATTTTCCGAAAAGTCATTATATTTTTCAAAACCCCATCATTTACTCATATGTCTCTTGTAACGAGAATTGCCATACGAATCATTGGGAATTAGCAATCAGTATTTTGAAATCTCACAGCATGTTGACGCCAACAGTTATACATAACGTCTATTTCCAAGGCTTACATACTTCGAATGTGAAGTTTCTAAAAAACACTCTGAACTGCGAACTAGTTCTCGAAATGCTGATGAAGCAACAAAAACTATAAACGACCTTAGCAGTAAAAAGTTTGATGATAAAGATTAGTGTATTAGCAAAGCTCAGAAAAAGAGAAGTTTTGGAACTGGAAAACGGATTGAGTAAAGTATGAAGTAGGCTGTGGACAAATCACAAAGACTGAACCAGCCTTCAAAGAATCCAAATGATTTAGTGTCTGATGAAATCATTAATGAATACTTTGCTCCTGACACTAAACCCTTACATACAATATTCTTCATCATCCTCTGATAATAGAAATTCTAAGATATCATCGTATCTTTCATTATAAATATCCTCAATATTTCTGAAGATATTTCCATAACTATTCTTATCTGGAATCATTTATCTCTTTACGCTATCTGTATTACATCAAAAAGGAAACTGTTTAGTTCCTATACTCTGTAAACCTTTGAGTTTAAAATAAGAATATTTTTGAAATAGTGTTGAAAACTGAAGCATGAGTAAGTATAATATAATGACACTTGATCAACGTGATTATATTACAGTAATTCATGCTGAGTTTCTAAATGGAACGTGATGATTCACAGATCATAACATCATCATGTGCCATGTTATACGACTCTTGTATTCTATTTAACCTCTAAAATATCAAGAAAATATTTCTTGATGATTCGGCTTTTTCCGAGGTATTCTGGTAATTTGACAAGTCAAGATCGTGCCATTACAATTTCCTTCTTACAACATTAACAATGTTCATTCCGAATTTCATATCTGCGAATTATGGACCATTATAAGCGGTAATTACTCACAAGAAGAAGAAACGGAAGGACAAAACTCCGAAACAGAAATTGGGGTATAAATCGCAGCAAATAAAAGAAAGCATTAACTGGAGATGACAATGATTATGGGAGACAGAAGCAGGGACATCGAAATATAAGAGAATATATAAAATCCAACAACCACCCAGAAATTATAAATCGTATATATCAATACATATAGCAATATAAAGACACGGGAGAACTAAAAACACTATAAACCCAAGAGTATAGTAGAAGTAAATAGATTCTTCCGGCAGCAAATGAAAAAGAAGAATGACTAATATGAAAGTTAGAAGTATATCGAGAATCAGAACTGGATGGAGCATATTGACGAATACTTTAAAATATGAGTTGAGGGAGAAAGAATAGAAGGTGTGAGTTGTAAGAAAACGAAGGAGGTGGATTTATAGGAAAACCTCCGGCAGAGCAATCAAAATGGATGATCGCTGATGTTATGCGAGGTGTATATAAAATAGCATATAAATTTTATAAGGAAATACTATTAAATACGATACAATTTTACACAAGATATTTATTTATTTAGAGAATGGTGAAAGGACCCGTCCTAATCCACCTGGACGAAGTCATTAACATTTGGTCCCATTGCGATGATCGGCTCCAAGTAATGCCCTTATATTGAGCAAATGCATAGCGGAAGACTTAATTCGTACCTGAGAATAAACATACTTTAAAGTGTCAACCAAAACGTTGGTGAGTTCTTAGGTTTCTCATGACAATCATTTCAATATGTTAATAGACCACAAGATTTCATAATCATAAACATAATACACTCGCAAGTGTATGTAAAGCATTCTAAGTGGTTGAGCACTTGGTAACCATACTTAACATTTAATCAACGTCGCATATTCCCTTTATTATGAAATCTCACTACACCGTACCAAGTGTAGTCACCAAAACGAAGTACTGTGCAACCGTTGAATACTGGTCGTCAAGTCCGGTTGGGGTTGTCAGGCCCGATAGATCTATCAACAGGATTCGCGTTTACAATACCCATGTAAATAGTAGTTACCAAGCTACAGGGAAATATGCCAGTGGTACAACTCAACGTAGAATATATTTTTAAGTACTTGTGTCTATTTTGTAAACATTTATAAAAGCAGCGCATGTATTCTCAGCCCAAAAATATATATTGCAAAAGCAATTAAAAAGGGAGCAAATGAAACTCACTTTTGCCTTGAAGGTATTTAATTCGACTTGGTCTCCGATAGATATCACGAACCTAACCATATATATAATATATCAACATATTTTCTTTTTAAGTAATCGTTACATATATATATATATATATACTTTTAATATTTTCTTAGTCCGTAGTTAGCAGTCCGATGTTAGTGGTCCACAATTAGTTGCTTAAATAAAATAAATAAAGACCCCATCGTATTTGTATTGATCAGAATTAATCTCGACCCATGGTACCATGTTGTCAAATGACGTGTTGCGTACATAAAGTACCGTGTTGTCAAATGACGTGTTGCGTACAATCATGAGGTCTTATGATTAATCTTCTCGTGTTGTTTACGAGTGGTCCTGAAATATATAAAATCAAATCATAAGTAATTATATATAAAATATCATATTAATTAGAAAAGATATGATTAATTTACTTTTTCTCCAAATATTTTCGTAGCTAAACTAGCTTCGGATACCCAATCTTGTTTTAGTCATAGTTTCTTCATTACAACTCCGTTTTGGTTGGTTCAACTTGCCACTTCCTTGGATCGAGTCAAATTTTAAGAATATGAACTGAAAATACCTTAGTTTGTATTCGAAATCATAGGTTAGTGGTCAAACTTTGGTAAAACTTATGAAAGTGATCATTTTCCATCATAAAAACAACATTTAATGATCATTTTTCTAAAAATACTTACACTTTGAGTTAAACCATGAAATTTTTATGTGTTAACATATTCATAAGAAATATCACTTTTCCAGAACATGAACTTCCAATTCAAAGTTCAAGATGGTTTTTAATTATCCAATCCAAAACAGTCCCCGGTTGCACTCCGACGACGTAGATTCAGTTTTTAAGATGTTCTTTGTAAAACCAAGTTATATCTTGTTAGGTTAGCATATCATTATGATATATTACAGGTCTTGAAGTGTTTTAAAAGTCAAGTTAGAAGGATCTATTTAGTTTGCGAACAAGTTTGAAATCATTCAAACTATGTTCTTGTTGTTAAAATTTTATACCACAAAATAAGATAGCTATATGAATATGAATTGAATAAGATTATGAACAAGGTTACTACCCCAAGTTACTTGGACAAAGTTACCCCAACAGATAGGGGATCTACACTTCCTTCCATACAGTGCTTCAAATGGTACAGCTTTAATGCTCGCATGATAACTGTTATTATACGAGAATTCTGCTAATGGTAGATACTTATCCCATCCGTTTCCAAAATCGATCACACATGCCCTGAGCATGTCTTCAAGAGTCTAAATTGTTCTTTCACTCTGCCCGTCAGTTTGTGGATGATATGCGGTGCTCATATCCAAACGAGTTCCCAGGGCCTCCTGTAGTGATTGCCAAAACTTTGATGTAAATCTACTATCACGATCGGATATAATGGAAATAGGTATTCCATGCCTTGAAACAATTTCCTTTATGTATAATCGTAATAGTTTCTCCATTCTATCTGTTTCCTTTATAGGCAAGAAATGTGCAGATTTGGTGAGACGATCAACTATTACCCAAATGGTGTCATAACCCCAGGCAGTCTTAGGTAACTTTGTGATGAAATCAATGGTAATACCATCCCATTTCCATTCTGGGATTTCTGGTTGTTGAAGTAACCCTGACGGCTTCTGGTGTTCTGCTTTGACTTTGGAACAAGTTAAACATTCCCCAACATATGTTGCAACATCTGTCTTTAAATTAGGCCACCAATAATGCGTCTTAAGATCTTGATACATCTTTCCAACTCCAGGAGGTATCGAGTATCTTGTCTTAGGTGCCTCGTTCAATATCAACTTCCTTAATCCACCCAACTTTGGTACCCAAATACGGTTTACAAAATATCGAATTCCGTCTTCCCGTATAACGAGTTGTTTCCCATACTTCTTCATTATTTCATTTCCTATGTTTTCTTTAGTAAGAGCTTCTCGTTGAGCCTCTTTGATTTGTGAGTTGAGATTCATGCAAATTTTTATGTTCATCGCTCGTACTCGAATTGGTTCCCGTTCCTTTCTGCTTAGAGCGTCGGCCACTACATTCGCTTTCCCGGGATGATAGCGAATCTCACAATCATAGTCATTTATCAGCTCGACCCACCTACGTTGCCTCATGTTCAGCTGTTTCTGATCAAAAATATGTTGAAGGCTTTTATGATCAGTAAACACAGTGCATTTAACCCCATATAAATAGTGTCTCCAAATCTTCAATGCAAACACTACCGCTCCTAATTCTAAATCATGCGTCGTATAATTCCGCTCATGAATCTTCAATTGTCGGGATGCGTATGCTATAACTTTCTTCCGTTGCATAAGGACGCAACCAAAACCTTGTCGCGAAGCGTCACAATATATCTCAAAATCATCGTTCCCTTCAGGTAACGATAAAATAGGTGCTGTAGTCAACTTCTTCTTCAGTAATTGAAATGCACTTTCCTGCTCAGAAGTCCATTTGTACTTCTTCCCTTTTTGCGTTAACGCTGTTAATGGTTTAGTTATTCGGGAAAAATCTTGAATAAACCTTCTATAATAACTAGCTAAACCCAAAAATTGGTGTATCTGCGTTGGTGTCTTAGGAGTCTCCCATTTTTCAATGGCCTCAATTTTAGCTGGATCAACCTGAATTCCTTTGCTACTAACAACATGGCCAAGAAATTGCACTTCTTTCAACCAAAATGCACACTTAGAAAATTTGGCGTATAACTGTTCTTTTCTTAACAATTCTAATACCAACCTTAAATGCTGCTCATGCTCTTGCTCACTCTTGGAATAGATAAGAATATCGTCAATGAAAACGATAACAAACTTATCTAAATACGGACTACAAACTCGATTCATTAGGTCCATGAATACAGCTGGCGCATTAGTCAACCCAAACGGCATAACCAAAAATTCGTAATGACCATAACGTGTCCGAAAAGCAGTTTTCGGAATATCTTCTTCTTTGACACGTAATTGATGATAGCCCGATCTTAAGTCAATTTTCGAGTACACACATGATCTTTGCAGTTGATCAAATAAGTCGTCAATTCTCGGTAGTGGATACCGATTCTTAATAGTTAACTTATTTAATTCACGATAATCTATACACATCCTAAAAGATCCATCTTTCTTCTTGACGAATAAAATCGGAGCTCCCCACGGTGAAGTACTTGGTCGTATGAATCCACGGTCCAGTAATTCTTTTAACTGACTCTGAAGTTCTTTTAACTCAGACGGTGCAAGTCTATATGGAGCACGAGCCACAGGTGCAGCTCCTGGTACTAGATCTATTTGAAATTCTACAGATCTAAATGGAGGTAATCCCGGCAACTCTTCCGGAAAGACTTCAGGAAAATCTCTTGCCACAGGCACGCCATTGATGCTCTTCACTTTTTCCTTCTTTTCGACTTTATTAACATGTGCTAAGATAGCATAACACCCTTTCTTCAAGCACTTTTGAGCTTTCAAACAACTAATGAGTTTTAGCTTTGAGTTACCCTTCTCTCCATAAATCATTACTGGCATTTTATCCTTACGAGGAATGCGAATTGCCTTCTTGGCACACACAACTTCAGCTCCTATTTTGGACATCCAGTCCATGCCGACTATTACATCAAAACTTCCTAATTCTACGGGTATCAAATCAATCTTAAATATTTCTCCGGCTAAATTTATTTTACAATCACGGAAAATATTATCGGCTTTAATTAGTTTACCATTAGCTAACTCAATCATGTACTTAGCATCTAGAGGTAATGATGAACAATTCAATTTAGCGTAAAAGTCTCTACTCACGTAACTTCTATCGGCACCAGTATCAAATATAATAGATGCGGATAAGTTATTAATGGTAAACGTACCCGTAACAAGCTCCGGGTCTTCACATGTCTCTCTAGCATTAATAACAAATGCTCTTCCACGTGCAGATCCATTATTCTTCTCTAGATTCGGACACTGGCTCTTATAATGACCCTGTTTCCCACACCCATAACAGGTAACAGTGGCCAAGGCAGTTCTATTTGCATTAGTGGCAGGAGTCTTGGTGCCATTTGTATTTGTAACAAGAATCCGACAATCTTCAGCAAGATGACCCCTTCGATTACAATTTTCGCACACCACATTACAATAACCAGAGTGATGTTTGTGGCATCTATTACATAAAGGATTTCGTCCTTTGTAACCTGAGTTCGAACCGCTTCCCGCACCTTGCGTGGTTTCTTGTTTCTTGTTGGATTGTTGATGATTACCTTCCCACTTTCTTTTGTTTCCCGATGTCTTGACATCGATGTTCTTATCCAGAATAATCTGGTCCATCAACTCGTTCGCCATGGTGATGGCTTCGTGAATAGTCTTGGGTTTCGATGCTGTAACATTTGCTTTGACATTTTTAGGCAAACCATCTTTGTACAGTTCTATCTTCCGTTCTTCGGTTGGTACCAATTCGGGACATAGCAAAGCTAATTCCATGAATCGCTGATTGTAGTTGGTGAGTTCAGTACCAACAACTTTCAGGCTTCGTAATTCAGCTTCCAACTTCCTAACCTCGTTCCTTGGATAATACTCGTTGATTAGCATTGTTTTGAATTCTTCCCAGGGAATATCATAAGCTACATCTCCTCCTACGGCCTTCACATAGTTTTTCCACCACGTGAGTGCACTATCTTGTAGGTGCACGATGCATACTTGGTCATGTCCTTCTCAATACAACCACTGATTTTAAACACAGACTCGATCTTTTCGATCCACCGGGTTAAACCGACTGGTCCTTCTGTTCCACTGAATGATGAGGGCTTACAACCTTGAAAAGTTTTGTAAGTACATCCCACACGAGGATTTGGGTTAACAGCAGCACCTCTCGCGGCCTCGACCCATAACATTCTGTCGTCCACTCGCTGATTGATGAGTTCCTCGATTTCTTGTTCCGTCATTCGGTTCAATCGCGCCATAATCTTCAATAAGAATGAAAAAAAATAATTATTCACATGGAATATTACAGATGTAGTATGTATTTACAGTACATCGTAGCTTATTAATAATATGAACCAGTTATTATTATAAAAGCCTTTTCTTCTTATTAGCGTTTTATAATTATACCAAGGGTAGTACCTACCCGTTAAAGTTCATACTTAATAGCTTAGTACAGAAATCAATTACTATCACCCAAATAATACTCAACCATGGAAAATTATTGCATTTCACACTTCACTATTTTACATATGCTTATCTTACATCAAACATTAAGCAAACCACACTAGTAATATTATACAAAACGTTATATGATCCCATAGTTTAAAACAACAGCGCATCATTTAACCCAAAACGTTTGTGTTCAAAGAAATTGCTTAAAGGTTATCCTGGTTGTCTCCCTGCATTTTGGCTGAGGAACCGAAGAACTGGATGTCGGGATAGAACTAATAGGAATAGTGGGAATAGGTGTGGAAGTATATGGTGGAGTTGGTGCCACAACATCCTTACTAAACTTGGGATTTGGATTTTCTAATTCAGTAGCCTTTCGTTTCTTTCCTCTTTCAAACTTGTCTTTCGTAATTTCCTGTATTTCTTCCTCCTCAGGATCACTTTCCGGTTCCTCTTCAATTGATTCATCCGAAAATTTTGAGTCTTCCTCAAAGGTATCATTTTTGTCATCGGACAGGTTAATGACTGGAACACCATCTGAAGATTCTGGTTCGGAGTCGCTGAATGTGATAACAAGTTCTAAGCCAGACATCTATCACATAACAACTAGCACGTTAGTACCACATAATATTTACATATTAATTTTTTTTAACCAACAAGGATAAGCAATAGTTTTCGAAATTAAACACGGTCAAAGTCCAGACTCACTAATGCATCTTAACAAACTCGATAAGACACACTAATGCAAATTTTCTGGTTCTCTAAGACCAACGCTCAGATACCACATGTCATAACCCGACCTTAACCATAAGGACGAATACAATAACATATGATTTCATCGAGAGGTATTGACCTCTATATGCGACATTTTTCAAAAACTGCATTCGTTTTTACAATACAAACCATAGCTTTTATTACAAATACAAGGTTTAAACAACTTAATAATGATTATCGTTTAGCGATAATCTTAGACTTACAAACTTTACATGTGATAATAACAATACGACTTCCAACATATTTTACATTACAAATCCTCCGATATGCAGTTTTATTTTTGACACAAATATGCATACTCAAGATCTTGCTTAAATTCAACATGTTGCAGCGGAAGCTTTTAGTTATCACCTGAGAATAAACATGCTTAAAACGTCAACATAAAGTTGGTGAGATATAGGTTTAATGCCGGCAGCGTTATTAATATAGACCACAAGATTTCATATATAAACGTTTTAATAAAAATATTCTAAGTTGTTGAGCACTTGATAACCATACTTAACATTTAATCAACATCGCATATTCCCTTTATTATGAAATCTTACTACACCGTACCAAGTGTAGTCACCGAAACGAAGTACTGTGCAACCGTTGAATACTGGTCGTCCAGTCCGGTTGGGGTTGTCAGGCCCGATAGATCTATCAACAGGATTCGTGTTTACAATACCTCATGTAAATAGTAGTTACCAAGTTACATAGAAGTATGCCAGTGGTACAACTCAACGTAGATTATATATTTTTAATCACTTGTGTCCATAACGTAAATCATAAAATGCATGTATTCTCATCCCGAAATATTTAGAGTTTAAAAGTGGGACTATATACTCACGTTTTGCCTTGAAGGTAATAAACATGACTTGGTCTCTGATTGATATCACAAACCTAACCATATATATAATATATCAACATATTTTCTTTTCAAGTAATCGTTACATATATATATATATATATATGCTTTTAATACTTTTAATATTTTCTTAGTCCGTAGTTAGCAGTCCGATGTTAGTGGTCCACAATTAGTTGCTTAAATAAAATAAATAAAGATCCCATCGTATTCGTATTGATCAGAATTAATCTCGACCCATGGTACCATGTTGTCAAGTGACGTGTTGCGTACATAAAGTACAGTGTTGTCAAATGACGTGTTGCGTACAATCATGAGGTCTTATGATTAATCTTCTCGTGTTGTTTACGGGTGGTCCTGAAATATATAAAATCAAATCATAAGTAAATATATATGAAATATCATATTAATTAGAAAATATATGATTAATTTAATTTTTCTCCAAATATTTTCGTAGCTAAACTAGCTTCGGATACCCGATCTTGTTTTAGTCGTAGTTTCTTCATTACAACTCCGTTTTTGTTGGTTCAACTTGTCACTTCCTTTGATCGAGTCAAATTTTAAGAATATGAACTGATAATACCTTAGTTTGTATTCGAAATCACAGGTTATAGGTCAAACTTTAGTGAAACTTATGAAAGTGATCATTTTCCATCATAAAAACAACATTTAATGATCATTTTTCTAAAAATACTTACACTTTGAGTTAAACCATGAAATTTTTATGTGTTAACATATTCATAAGAAATATCATTTTTCCAGAACATGAACTTCCAATTCAAAGTTCAAGATAGTTTTTATTTATCCAACCCAAAACAGCCCCCGGTTGCACTCCGACGACGTAGATTCAGTTTTTAAGGTGTTCTTTGTAAAACCAAGTTATATCTTGTTAAGTTAGCATATCATTATGATATATTATAGGTCTTGAAGTATTTTAAAAGTCAAGTTAGAAGGATCTATTTAGTTTGCGAACAAGTTTGAAATCATTTAAACTATGTTCTTGTTGTTAAAATTTTATACCACAAAATAAGATAGCTATATGAATATGAATTGAATAAGATTATGAATAAGGTTACTACCTCAAGTTACTTGGACAAAGTTACTATAAGAGATGAGAAAAATCCTAGAATCAAAAGAGTGGTGGAGTTGGATTGAAAGGTTGGAAGTAAACTTGTTTACTTGGAAGGATTTTTGAAGTGTTCTTGAATGGATTTTCTTATGATGATTAAGGGTTGTTTTTGAAGCTAGATCTTCATGGTTATTTGATGAGATTGTGAAGAACACTTAAGGTTCCTAAGAGTGTGTTTTTGGTTAGAGAAAATGTGTAGTAAAAATGAAAATGGAATGGAGTATAAATGGTGGTGAAAAGATGTATAAATTTGTAATATTGTGCAAAAGTCTTGTAACATGCCAAATTGATTAATCATGCATGCTAAGATCCAAAATTGGCTGACTCATGGCTGATAATAAAGTGATTGTGATGTGTATATACCAATAGTAAATACGTATAGAAGCTGGGTATGATACGGGTACATATACCCTAGATATACGTATAAAAATCTTGAGAAAACAGAACGAGGATTCAAATATAGCTATCTTTTGTAAATATACTTATATTGTTTTATGTATATAAGCCCTTTAAAAGTGATTAAATACATATTTATACGATACTTGTATAAGTATTGTAGGTTAAAGATATATATGTCAAATAACGTTACGTATAGTTATCATTTTAAAAACTTAAGTTAGTAGTCTCAAAGTATACTTATAACTTATTGTTATTAGTACACAATAAGATGTTAAACCATTCTTAGATCATGTTAAATATATATAAATACATATATATACACAAACGTATAATTATCGTTTGTTATATAGTTCGTGATATCATCGGTCAAATTGGACGGTCAAACGTTGTGTAAAACTCTTTTTAAAAACATAAGTCTCAACAATTTAGATTGCTTATCATGTTGGTAAGGTTTAATTTATATAAATATTAATCTTATAAGTGTAAAACGATCAGAAAAATCCGGGTCGTTACAGAGTGTCTATGGTGATTCCAAATAATATATATAGATGCGTCGATATGATATGTCAAAATATTGTATACGTGTCCCGATATTTAAAGTGCGTAAAATAATTACAGAAATTAAATGACGATAAATAAAAGTGCGATAATTAAATTGCGATAAATAAACTGTGATAAATAAAATGTAATCAGTTAGCTAGGAACAGTTAGCTGGAACAGTTAGCGTGGATTCTTAACAAAAATTTTCATAGTTAATTTGTTTGTTTCTAACAGATTTTATTTTGTCATATGTTTTCTTCATATGCCACTTGTTGGATTCTGGGAAGTCAAAATCCAAATATGAAATTGAATGAAAATGGTTCTTCTGCGGTGAACGGATACGTATATCGGTGGTTGTAAGTAGGATAGTAAATGACTGTTGAGTCAGCTTCGACGAATGTACAATGTAACTTATTAAGATGAAATCTAATTATTCCTCGGGTATTACCTACCCGTTAAAAAAAATTTCACCATTAATATTTTGTACAAAAGAACTTTTAATTACATTCTTTATGAAAACATATATACATATATATTTTCTTCAGATGAAATCATGAATTTAATGAGTTAATATGATATTAATCTCATTTGCTTTTCGGTTTGAGCTAGAATAAGAAATCTCTAAAACTTTTTGAAACCACATATTCTTCGCAGAATATCAATGAAGTTATGGATCAATACTTCATCGTTCATTATTGTTGGTACTCCTTGGTATCTATGGTGCGTATGATGTTGATGTTTGTGGGATAGATTATGATGTCGAGACGTGTGATGCGGATGTTGTTTGTTAGTGGTGATGATGGTATTGTTGATGTTATTGATGGTGGTGTTGATTATGCTGCTGGTGCTGCTGCTGGTGTTTGCAACCTTCGCACCATGTTCTCCAAAGCCGTCACGCGAGCGTGAAGTTCGTTAACTTCTGCTAGTACACTGGGATGATTGGCGGTTGGAGCGAGCGAATGAACAAGATTTGTAATATGGGATAGTATATAATCGTGATGAGATACTCTAGAAATGAGAGAGAAAATGGTGTTTCGAATAGGTTCGCCGGTAAGTGCTTCAGGTTCATCGCCAAGAGGGCAATTTGGTGGATGGAATGGATCACCTTCTTCTTATCTCCAGTGATTTAGTATATTACGAACCCATCCCCAATTCATCCAGAATAGATGATGGGAAATTGGTTGATCCATTCCGGTGACGCTGCTTTCGGAGCCCGAATGGAAATCCATATCGGCATAACTGTCGGAATCTGAAGAATTCGAACTAGATGCGGAATCCATCTTGTATAATGGGGAAAATGAATTTTTGGTATGAAATAGATTATAGGAGTTAGATTTGGTACTCTTCAATACATAATTTACATATGTATATATAATACCAAAATCCCGTAAATTACGAAGAATCTTTGAAAAGATATCAGTCAAAGTTCGCAATAACAGATATGCTAAGATAAGAATTCGTCTATACACTATCAATGCAGTAAATGCAGTAAAACGTGTCTAGGCTTATGAATGATAAGCAGGTAATTTCCTAAGGATGATAAGCAGATGATTTTCAACTAGAAATGATAAGCAAAACTTTTGACATGTAGACACGGTCGAAGTCCAGACTCATTAATGCATCCTAATAACTACTAGTAAGACACACTAATGCAAGACCTGGTTCGCTACGACCACTGCTCTGATACCAACTGAAAGGACCCGTCCTAATCCACCTGGATGAAGTCATCAACATTTGGTCCCATTGCGATGATCGGCTCCAAGTAATGCCCTTATATTGAGCAAATGCACAGCGGAAGACTTAATTCGTACCTGAGAATAAACATGCTTTAAAGTGTCAACCAAAAGGTTGGTGAGTTCATAGGTTTCTCATGACAATCATTTCAATATGTTAATAGACCACAAGATTTCATAATCATAAACATAATACACTCGCAAGTGTATGTAAAGCATTCTAAGTGGTTGAGCACTTGGTAACCATACTTAACATTTAATCAACATCGCATATTCCCTTTATTATGAAATCTCACTACATCGTACCAAGTGTAGTCACCAAAACGAAGTACTGTGCAACCGTTGAATACTGGTCGTCCAGTCCGGTTGGGGTGGTCAGGCCCGATAGATCTATCAACAGGATTCGCGTTTACAATACCCATGTAAATAGTAGTTACCAAGCTACAGGGAAATATGCCAGTGGTACAACTCAATGTAGAATATATTTTGAAGTACTTGTGTCTATTTTGTAAACATTTATAAAAGCAGCGCATGTATTCTCAGCCCAAAAATATATATTGCAAAAGCAATTAAAAAGGGAGCAAATGAAACTCACTTTTGCCTTGAAGGTATTTAATTCGACTTGGTCTCCGATAGATATCACGAACCTAACCATATATATAATATATCAACATATTTTCTTTTTAAGTAATCGTTATATATATATATATATATATATATATATATATATATATATATATATATATATATACTTTTAATACTTTTAATATTTTCTTAGTCCGTAGTTAGCAGTCCGATGTTAGTGGTCCACAATTAGTTGCTTAAATAAAATAAATAAAGACCCCATCGTATTCGTATTGATCAGAATTAATCTCGACCCATGGTACCATGTTGTCAAATGACGTGTTGCGTACATAAAGTACCGTGTTGTCAAATGACGTGTTGCGTACAATCATGAGGTCTTATGATTTATCTTCTCGTGTTGTTTACGGGTGGTCCTGAAATATATAAAATCAAATCATAAGTAATTATATATAAAATATCATATTAATTAGAAAATATATGATTAATTTACTTTTTCTCCAAATATTTTCGTAGCTAAACTAGCTTCGGATACCCAATCTTGTTTTAGTCGTAGTTTCTTCATTACAACTCCGTTTTTGTTGGTTCAACTTGCCACTTCCTTGGATCGAGTCAAATTTTAAGAATATGAACTGAAAATACCTTAGTTTGTATTTGAAATCATAGGTTATAGGTCAAACTTTGGTGAAACTTATGAAAGTGATCATTTTCCATCATAAAAACAACATTTAATGATCATTTTTCTAAAAATACTTACACTTTGAGTTAAACCATGAAATTTTTATGTGTTAACATATTCATAAGAAATATCATTTTTCCAGAACATGAACTTCCAATTCAAAGTTCAAGATGGTTTTTAATTATCCAACCCAAAACAGTCCCCGGTTGCACTCCGACGACGTAGATTCAGTTTTTAAGATGTTCTTTGTAAAACCAAGTTATATCTTGTTAGGTTAGCATATCATTAGCATATCATTATGATATATTACAGGTCTTGAAGTGTTTTAAAAGTCAAGTTATATGGATCTATTTAGTTTGCGAACAAGTTTGAAATCGTTCAAACTATGTTCTTGTTGTTAAAATTTTATACCACAAAATAAGATAGCTATATGAATATGAATTGAATAAGATTATGAACAAAGTTACTACCTCAAGTTACTTGGACAAAGTTACTGCAAAATATAAGAAATAATCTTGGAATCAAAGAGTGGTGGAGTTAGATCAAAAGGTTGGAAGTAAACTTCTTCAAATGGGTGGTTATTTTGATATGTTCTTGAAAGAGTTTTCTTATGGTGTTTAAGGCTTGTAATTGAAGCTAAATGATGGGGAAAATGCTTGGAGATGATCAAGTATAAAGTTTAGAGTATTTTTAGAGAGAAATGAGGGTGTAGGTATGAGAAAATGGAGTGAAGAAATGGTGTTCATTTATAAAAACGTTTTTAGTTTATAAAGAAAGAAAAGGATTCCTAATTTTGTTTTCTTACTAATAATTCATACTACTTGAAAAATCCTAGTTACCTCATATCTAGGGCAGTAATAATGTTGATTAGGATGTTGATTTGATGTGTATATACCAATAGTAAATACGTATAGAAGCTGGGTATGATACGGGTACATATACCCTAGATATACGTATAGAAATCTTGAGGAAACGGAACGAGAATTCAAATATAGCTATCTTTTGTGAATATACTTATATTGTTTTATGTATTTAAGTCCTTAAAAAGTGATTAAATACATTATATATACGATACATGTATAAGCATTATAGATTATAAGTATATATATATCAAAGAATGTTACGTATAGTTATCGTTTTGAAAACTTAAGTTAGTAGTTTCAAAATATACTTATAACTCATTGTCATTAGTACACAATGAGATGTTAAACCATCCTTAGATCATGTTAAATATATATAAATACATATATATACACAAACGTATAATTATCGTATGTTATATAGTTCATGATATCATCGGTCATATTGGACGGTCAAACGTTGTGTAAAATTCTTTTCAAAAACACAAGTCTTAACAATTTGGATTGCTTATCATGTTGGTATGGTTTAATTTATGTAAATATTAATCTCATAAGTATAATTTGGTCGGAAAATTCCGGGTCATTACAAATGGATATACTTAAACCTTGCTACAACACTTATAGGCAGTGTACCTAATCGTACAGTAGTGTAGTTTTTAGTAAGTCCGGTTCGTTCCACATGGAATCTTTTAGACAAAGCTTAACGCTATATTAGTTTTATTTTATAAAAATACAAATATATAAATAAGTAATATTATTATTATAAAGGGGGGTTTTTACCGTTTAATGACCGGTTTGTCGATTTTAAAACTTTAGTTGCAGTTAAAACCTAATGTAAAAATAAATACAACTTAATTTAAAGCGTAAAATAAATAATGATAATGAAATTGCGATAAATAAAAGTGCGATAAAATAAAATTGCGATAATTAAAAAGTACGATAATTAAAAGTGCAATTAAATACAATAACAATAAATAAAAGTGCGATAATTAGAAGTGCAATTAAATATAAAATAAAGGAAATTAAATATGAAATAAAAGAATTATGCTTATTTAAACTTCCGTAATCATGATGTTTGACGTGTTGATTTTAGTTTTATGCCCATGGGTTAATTGTCCTTTGTCCTGGATTATTTAATATGTCCGTCTGGTTTTTGTCCATAACAGTCCATCAGTCATAAATATAAAGTGCGAGTGTCCTCGTCAAATTATCCTTATACCCGAAGTTAAATATTCCAACTAATTGGGGACTTAAACTGTAACAAGATTTTAATACTTTGTTTAATAATTACACCAGGTTATCGACTGCGTGTAACCCAAGGTTTTAATACTTTGTTATCAATTATGCCAAGTGTCCTTGTACATAATTTCACCCCTGTTTTAATAATTCTAGTGACTATTAATCCATTCCCGTGTCTGGTTAAATGAACGATTATTCGTACATATAAATACTCTGCCCATCGTGTCCGATCAAGTGTATATGGTTATTTATAGGGACGTCCAATTGTAAATCTTTATATTAAAATTAACAAACTATCATTTAGTTAAACAAATATAAAGCCCATTAATAGCCCATAGTTTAATTTCCACAAGTGTCGTTCTTTTGTCCAAACCCCAATTATGGTACAAAGCCCAATTATCCAATTTTAATATTTTTAGCCCAACATCATGATTACTTCGGATTAAATAAGCATAATAACGGCTTAGCTACGAGACATTAATGAAAATAATATAAACATAACTTACAATGATTAAAAATAGCGTAGCGTTACACGGACAGAATTTCGACTTACACCCTTACAACATTCGCTAACATACCCTTATTATTAGGATTTAAAATTAAAATTAAAATTAAAATATAAATTATATATATATATATTTACGTATATATTGAGAGAGAGATAGATTATGGATATTTAAATCGTCGAATTGCGCTGGCTTTTATAGGGATTTTTGTCCAGGGGAACTCCGCGACTCGCGGCCCATTTTCACTACAAACTCCGCAACTCGCGGAGTTTGTAAATCCAGCTCACACATTTTGGCTCCTTTCTTGCCGACAGATTTTTATATATTATATAATATATAAATAATTATAAGAATTATTTAAATATTATATTATATTTATGTGCATAGTTGACTTGTAATTTTTAGTCCATTGCGTTGAGCGTTGAGAGTTGACTCTGGTCCCGGTTCCGGATTTTCGAACGTCCTTGCGTATAATTTAATATCTTGTACTTTGCGTTTTGAATCTTGTACTCTTGAAATTTTGAGACATTTCTTATCAATAATTGGAACCTCTTTTATTGTATTTTGTACTTTTGAGATTTTTGGTCGTTTGCGTCTTCAATTCGTCGAATCTATCTTTTGTCTCCACCTTTTATTATTTAAACGAATATCACTTGTAAATAGGACAATTGCAACTAAAAGCTTGTCTTTCTTGAGGAATAATGCTATGAAATATATGTTCGTTTTTAGCATTATCAATCGCATTTAAAGCAGATCCTAATTTCCTTAACCAAATCTTATTACGAAGATTTTCTCTAAATTCCTTGGATTTCGGAAATCAGCCGTGACTATGTCATTGGTTAAAAAAACGTGCATTTACTCATTTCATTCTTTTGTGATAACTTCAATCGTACTCTTCACAAAAATCAAATTGCTTTATCTATATTACTTGATGATAATAAAACTCTAATTTCCAACTCGTATACGTCATGAAAACATACTTATTGTCAGCTATGACCATCCCATTCAAATTTCGGGACGAAATTTCTTTAACGGGTAGGTACTGTGACAACCCGGAAATTTCCAACCAAATTTAAACTTTATCTTTATATTATTCCGACACGATAAACAAAGTTTGTTAAGTTAAATCTCAAGAATTTTAAAATGTGTTCATACATTCAATTAAACCTCGACCAAATTCCAATGATTCACGAACCATTATACGAATAGGCATGATTTTATATGTATATGTGTATATGTTATAGCTTGAAAACGTTAACAAGGCATTAGACGTATAATACGTTACATAAACATATTTGTTTCAGAATATATTTTAAAAATAATTATTGACGAAACTAAAAGATAAGTTGAATTATCAGATACATTGAATTATGATTATTAGACCCTGATGAGAGGTCCACTTTGATTTAGAAAACTTTTTCTTTTTAACGGTATCCGGAATATTTGGTAAAAGTAGTTTACAAAAGCGTCATTTACGAGAGTTAGTCAAAAGTTAGTAATCATCTCCGTTTAAATTTCAAAAGTGTACCTTACTTTGATTAGCTCGCGTCCCTTGATAATCAACTAATTAGTTTTTATATTAAAAACATTAATTTGTAAAATAACTACTATTACTTAAGGACGAGTTAAATTATATCAACCAAACTTTGAAATGTAATTAGTTTTGAAAGACTAAATCATTTGATGAATATTTCATATATATATATATATTGTATAAATTTACAATTTTTATATATTTTTAACTTAGTCATAAAACGTCCTGATTTAAATAAAATATTTTGATAAACAACGAACCACTGATTTATAGAAGCAAATGACCACAACACTCAACTATATAAGTCACATTTTTTATAAAGTAATTTGTTGATGAGAAAGTCAAATTATTAATAAGGGTACACGTCGCGTAACGTAAAAGGCTAGTTTTCTAAACATACGAAAGTGCGCTCGAAAAACCGAAAGTGGTACATGAGTCGAGTGACAACGTACGAGTCATTTAAGTAAAAATTATATTTTTACCATGAATGAGAATATAATATAATATTTAATTAATTCTAAAGATTAAATATATTATATAATATATATATATATATATATATATATATAACATAGAACCGTTGGTAGAAAATCAAGTAGGAATGAGCTGTATTAAGGACTCCACAAATTACGAACCAATTACTCATCAAACCTCCGAGATTACGGAGGTGTGGGTTCCGGATCGGGTCTATAAAACTCAAATTGTTCGGCTAGATTCATCCATCATATATCACTCAATCCCTCTATATAAGATATATACTCCGTATATCATTTATTTTATTTAAATTATTATTATTATTACTATTATTAAGATTATTATTATTATGGTTATTAGTAGTATTATTAAATTAGTATTATACATAAAATACTACGACAAGAGGTACGCGAGAGTTATTTCAAAACACGTTCTATGAGTGGGATAGGGCTAAGGAAATTATGGGTTATAGCTATGGAGGTGATTGGGTATGGTTCATGGGTATGCTCGTGAGGTCAATTTAGCGTTTATCATCTCCATTGCGTCTACGTACCTTTCCTGCAATATTGAATCTCAATATTGATACGTGAGTACTCGTAAATAAATTTTTACATACTAATAGTGTATCCCTGACTAGTGCTCGAGCATATAGGATTATGCATGCTTGTATTTTTGATATTGCCCTTAGATAGGTTATGTTGAATCTTGAATTAGTTACACCTGCGATTGAGATAAGGTATAAGATATGCATGTCCTTGGAAAGCTAGCGAAAAATTAAGAACTTTTCCTTTAGATGACGAATGGATTCGATGAACGGATTAGAAGTTATAGTCAATTGAATTTTTGATATTATTATTAAAAATGATTATTATCATCGTCGTTATTATCGTCGTTCCAGTTTTTATCAAATTATTATTATTATTATTATTATCAATAAAAGGTATTATCATTAAAAATTGTTATTTTTATTATTATTACTATTGTTAAAGTTATAATTAGTATTATTATTATTATTAATCATTAAAATAGTTATTAGTAATATCATTATCATAACATTTATTATTATTAGTATTATAATATTAAGTAACACTTAATTATTATAACCACTATTATTATCATTAAAATGAACGCGATATAAAAGACGATTTAAAAGTTACTATCAAATCAATTAGAAAATAATGATTATGGGTATCATGATGAAATTTAAAATATTGTAAGAAATTGATTTAGATAATATTATCGTTTTTCATTATTTTTATCACTATTATTATTAAAAGTATTATTAATATTAAAAATATCATTTTTATGAAAATTATTATTTTTAAGAGGAATATCATTGTTAATCAAAAATTTTATTTTTATCGTTTAATCATAATTTTATTTTTAAATATAAAAATTAATATTTTTATAACAATAATTATTATTATTAAGTACTACAACTTTTACTTACTATTATTACCAATGTTAATTTATCAAATAAATAAGTAATACAAATAATGTAATTACCTTAATGAAACCTATCAAAATATTTTTGTGAACTTTATAAATTTTATTATTTAAGATATATAAAAGTATATTTTTATATAAAATTATATTTATTAATAAAAGAATTATATCATTTACTCTAGTTAAATCTTTTAAAAATATTTAAAAATATAAAACGATGATATTTAAAATATATAATAATCATGTATAAATTTTGGAAATCATTTGAGTCAAATTGACTTTTGTTGACTTCTGCATATTAGTCTCGAGCATTAGGATTGTAGTACACTATGACTTGACCTAATTTATTAAACAAATATTGACCAATACATAATTATATATAATTAATATAGGTTCGTGAATCCAAGGCCAACCTTGCACTTGTTCAATGACGTCATATGTATTTTTACTACAAAATACAGTATTGTGAGTTTCATTACTCCCTTTATATATATATATATATATATATATATATATATATATATATATATATATATATATATATATATATATATATTTGGGACTGAGAATACATGCGTTGCTTTTATAAATGTTTTACGAAATAGACACAAGTACTTAAAATTACATTCTATGGTTGGATTATTAAACCGAATATCGCCCTTTAAGTCTGGTAACCTAAGAATTTAGGGAAATGGCCCCTGATTGACGCGAATCCTAAAGATAGATCTATGGACCTTGACAAGTCCCATTCGGGGTACGAATGCTTTATTACTTCGAGATTATTATTATACAGACGAGAGGTTCTGTTTGGGGATATTCTATGCATTAAAGTTAACGTCGGTTACCAGGTGTTCACTCCATATGAATGATTTTTAATTCGCGGGTTACGCGTATTATTTTGTACTCGGGTTACGTGTACAATTAAATATATGAAATTTTGTGGTCTATTAAAATGATGGAAATGAATGATTATGATAAACTAATGAACTTACCAACCTTTTGGTTGACACTTTAAAGCATGTTTATTCTCAGGTATTAAAGAAATCTTCCGCTGTGCATTAGCTCATTTTAAGGATATTACTTGGAGTCATTCATGGCATATTTCGAAAGACGTTGCATTCGAGTCATTAAGTTCATCAAGATTATTATTAAGTCAATTATAGTTGGATGTATTATGAAATGGTATGCATGCCGTCAACTTTAGATATAAAGAAAGTTTGTCTTTTAAAAATGAATGCAATGTTTGTAAAATGTATCATATAGAGGTCAAATACCTCGCGATGTAATCAAGTATTGTGAATCGTTTATAATGTATATGAACGGGTCCTTTCATATATGAAATCTTGTGCTGCAACTTTTAAGAAAAGAACGATTTTAGTTCCTTTATTGTATTAATTTACTCATATTTAGTACTTTAATTACCAAAAATCATTGAGATTATTTAGTATTTGTTAACTAAATTGACATTAACAGTCATTGAAGTACATTACGTTTATACATGTCTAAGGAGATTGTTTCATACTTCATATTTTTCATAATTTTAACTATTCCGTATTATTTTTCCCTTTTTTGTTAATTTTTTCTATATGGTTATCTTACCGGCCTGTTAGATATTAAATTCAATTTCTAAATTGCGTAACTCTCCTAGTTGTACAATATTTGATGGTCATGGTGAAATTGAGGATTAAGGTAAACTTAGAGATCAAGGTGAACTTGATAAAAAAAATAAAAAAATTGGAGTCAGGCTATAAATAGGAACCATTGTTGCTAAGAGAAAAGGTGCAGAAAACGGAGTGAAAAATTGTAAGAAAATAGAGAGTGATTTATGTAATCTATATGAATGTAACAACTTTTAATATAGTGAATTTCTCTTTTCGGAGTTGTTTGGTTTTTCTCTGGTTTTTGTAAATTCTTGTAGTGTAATTGCATTTCCGGTTTTCATTGGACTGATGTTGAGAACTAAGTGATGTTGTTTTTCCCAACAACTGGTATCAGAAACAAAAGTTTGGTGGGGGGGTCTCGGTTATACAAATTCGGAGTATGCTTAGTGATTGCAGGTTTGTCTGAGCTTCCATATACGAAAAGAATTCTATGGATCGTATATGGTATTTTGGTTATAGTATACAATATTAGTTTCTTATATACAAATACGATCTCGAAATTCGGTCAAATGAGGTTTGATGCGGAGAAATTTGATGGAAGAATCAATTTTAGGCAAGTTCAAGTCAAAGATGTGTTAGTTCAGACTCGTTACAAGACATTGAAGGTTCACCCACTCTTATTTATGGCAGTAATTCTGGCGTAACCAGGGCCAGGGCATCTCAAATCGTTTTTTTTTTCCTCAAGGAGCAATTTCATACTTTATGAATGGATGAAGTACCAAAATTTCTAATCATCTGAGCATTCTTAATAATATCATTTCAATACTAGAGGCTATTGGAGTTGAAGCTGATGATGAAGATAAAGTTTTGAGGTTGATATTATCTTTACCATCGTTCTTTGAGCACATAAAACCTATTTTGATGTATGAGAAATATCGTTTCAGAACTGAGGCTATTGAAGTTGAAGTTGATGATGAAGGTAAAACTTTGAAGCTGATATTATCTTTACCATCGTCCTTTGAGCACATGAAACCTATTTTGATGTATGAGAAGGAAAATTTAAAGCTTAAAAATGTTATTAGCAAATTCCTATGTGAGGACAAAACATTAGAAGATAACAAAATATCTTCATTAGAATTTTAGTACTAGTGTATGGAGAGAGGAAGAAGAAATACTCCGGGAAGAATCTCATATGTTGGACATGTGAGAAAACGTATTATACATTTATACACTCTAAATTGTGTTTATTAGGGTTAAATTAGTAATCTTATAAATCATATATAATTTACCTGTTCATACTTGAATGATTATTTTTTAACAAAAAACATTTATAATGTTATCAAAGGGTTATTGGCTTAGCGGTATCAATGTGACCATTTCAATCATGAGGTTAAGGGTTTAAGTCCTGGTATAAACACATGTATATATTTTGTTGATTAATTTGACATAGTGGTGTGTATGAGTTGATCTTTCTAAAAGAAAATTTCTATAATTTCATCCATCTTACTCATTTAATATTTATTTTTTCATTTTATCTAATTATCTTCCATAATAAAAAAACATGAATCATCATATATATCTCTACTTGCATCCATCTCATTATCATGTTTATAAAATGTTTTTTATCAAAATAAACCCACTGCCAATAAAACGTAGCTCAGTTGGTAATGAGTGAGGGCGTTTTACCACAAATAAGGAGAGGTCACGGTTATGTAACACTGCACATTTCTCATGATTTCATTAAATAGACGCAGCGAAAGTATTTCCATAGTAATTACAAGCAACATTAATTATATTTTACGTTATGTAACCAAACCATAGTTATATTACAACATTAGTGTTACGTAAATTAATCACATCAGGGCTTAGCATTACAAACATGCAGCAAACCTAACTTGCAAGTGAGAAGATATGGAGGATTAACATGAAGTCAATTGAATGAGAATCCTAACAGATATAATCATATAGTTCAAGCCTAACTTCAATCCGATCATTACAAGAGGACCGACGACCCTGCCAAGTCTACAACCCTAAATGATCACGCTAGAGTTATTATCTCACAATATAATCCCCCTAATGTAACACATACATCAAAGATTTTATAATGATTAACACAATAATAATTGGGCCCAACCCAACCTCTTATGGTCGACCTATTTTGTCCCCACTCTCGCATGCACAATAACATAAACATTGGACACAAATCACAAACATTAATTCATAATCATGTTAGAATGTTATAATTCACCCATGAATCTTATTGATCAAAGAGGTCAAATATATAGTACATGATCTGATCTCATATCCCTTGATTTTAGGGATCCTACATTTAATATGAGATATGTATAGATATGCCTACATTTAATGCTTGATATTACATAAGATATTTTCTACGTCTAATATCCGTTAACATCCCCCCGCAGTTTGAGCGTGAGAGGAATGAACGGTCAAACTGGATTAAAACGCTAAAAACTAAATAACATTCTTCTTTCCGAGCAGACTGATATTCGTTGATGTGGTTGCGTATTGCTTGACTGCGTTTCCTTTTCCGTAAGTTTTTTTTATTACGTCATGGCTTGCTTTGCCTAAGAATTGAGCAGGACTTAGGCATTGAACTTTGTCGACGATAACCACTCTTTATCGAAAGAGATTATTATTCTAATAATAATGACAAGGGTTGATCACCTAAGTGGGGTTGAAAAGTATTCAATCATATTCCATATATGTCGGTTGTTGTCTTTGCACACCTACAAAATGTGTGGCATGTGAATCCTCTATTGGTTACTAATAAATAATAGTGGCTAGAGAGAGCAAATATGGCAACTATATGCCACTTTGAGATGGAGTAAAAAAAAAATGTAGCCGGATAGGAAAGAGAAGATGGCTCGAGAGCTTGGGTTGCAGCCGAGATGATTGTGGCCAAGAAATCAGACAATTTGGTGATTAAGAAAGGAATACGGTGATCATGTCATCGTGAAGAAAAAGAGATGAAGAACAGAGAAGATGGAATGGAATCTCCGTGGGTGATTTCAAAGAACAGAGGTAAGTTTTTTTTTTTTTTTTTTAATTTTTTTTTTGTAAGAACAGAGAAGCGGAATGAGTTTAGGATCGATGAGCTGTAACGATGTATATTTCAACCGTGATGTAGCTGTTGCAGTGATGAGCCTACGGTGTATATTTCAACCGTGATTTGAGTGCTTTTTGCAAGAAATTGAAAAAGAAAAGAAATATAGAAGACGGGAGCTGAAACGGTGTATATTTCAACCGTGATGTTGCTGCTCCGGTGGTGGTATGACAGTGTATATTTCAACCGTGATTTGAAGTTTTTTTTTTTTTTTTTTTTTGATGAATTTTGCGGTAAATTGAAATGCAAAAGAAAATATAGATAGAAGACCGAAGAGATTCGGTATTGATGGTGGATAGGAAGATTTGCAACGATGTATATTTCAACCGTGAGTTTTGCAAGAAACAGGAGAAAGATAGATAGAAGAGCGAATTATAGGTTCGGTGGTTGATTTGAAGATTTGATGGGTGGTAGAGCAGAAGCGGCAAACATTCGACCGACTAGGTTTTGGATCAAACCCTCTAATACCATGTTAGAATGTTATAATTCACCCATGAATCTTATTGATCAAAGAGGCCAAATATATAGTACATGATCTGATCTCATATCCCTTGATTTTAGGGATCCTACATTTAATATGAGATATGGATAGATATGCCTACATTTAATGCTAGATATTATATAAGATATTATCTACGTCTAATATCCGTTAACAAATCAATCATATCAACAGATAGTAACTACACTTGTTACTATGTATAAATATCCGTACAGATATTCCTACTCACATGGTGTCAGCAAAAACTCTTAAGTCTATTGTTACCGAGTCTTCTCATTCTCTTTGTCACCTGAGAATATCATATTCCTAGTCAGAATACATTTCCAAATCAATAATAGCATCATTCAATACTGTAAGCAGTATCCTAAGTTCATATTCAGCACATGGGTCAAGATTACAAATGACACATTCATTGGCCGCACACAGGAGTAAATCATGCGCGTGTGTGGTCAAACACGTGTACGTGTGAAACCAACCCATCCTAGTTACACGTCAGACCTATCACGCGCACGCATGACATGACATGCGCCTGTGTGACATGGACATGTGCACATGTGACTATTCATGCGCGCTCATGAAACTATCAATTTCCAGTCAAGCGTAAGACACAGCAAAAGGCTTGTGACTTTATCACGCGTATGGGTTGAAAAACAAGCACACGTCTGAGTAGTCATGCAACGAACGCATGAATAGTCATGTGCGCGTAAGGCGATGAATTACAACAACAATTGTTGTACGAGTTTGAAAACACCAATTCATCATTTTAGACATGTTTTGAGCATATAAATCATTCAGGAAATTCGATTATACCATGTTTAAGATAGATCTAATTCTAATTTTGACAAACAAATAACATATAACAAGATTCAAGCAATCATTATCAAGTTTCATGAAACTCATAAAACCTTCTCTCAAATTAACAGAATCAAACACATAATCACCTGAGTTGTGGATTCACAAAAGCGCTTAGATACGAATTAAGGTTGATTAAAATCAAATATTAAAGGTTCAAGAATTTGAGAGATAAGGGTGATTTGGTTCTCTTTGTTTATGTAAAAGAAAAAAACATAAATAAGAAACCAGAGATACTTAACAATGAGGTAACCGCCTCTTCTATATTCACATGTATTTTACTCCTATCCAAACCACAATGCTTACATTAAGTAGGTCTTAAGACAATTCCATCAACCACATATATTATGTGATCGTTTTCACAAAACAAATCCATATGTTCACTTAATAAATTAACATATCATAAAAATATTTTTTCTGTTAAATTACCAACAATCAAATATAATTTTAACATATCTAAATTATATTAATAAAATAACATGGGGAGACTTACCGATTTAGGCCAATAATACGAGCGTTACATGTTTGAACGATGTCACCCCTATAGGCGCAACCATTGAGTGAGTCATGTATGCCTCTCACATTATGAAATTGGCAGCCGATTATGGGTCGGTCGGGGTTTCCGATATCAACCTTTTGCCACAAATTAGAATAAACCCACTATAAGGGGTATGCAAATTTCAAGTCGAGCCGAAATAGAGAACCAAACTAGACTAGAATCAAACATGAAGAAATCAAGCATACTTGGTTCGATCCTTGATTTTAGTTTTAACAATTTTAGGTCTCGAGTCGATCAGCACCTACACACATTTTTTTAAGTAACCAGTCCGTAAGATTAATTTGTGACAAAACTAATCTCTTAAAATCTGTATTCTTGTGTTTTGAAATTTAGTACATTCAGTGATTGATATGCCTTAATTTAATGACAAAATCGCTAAAATGGTCCATGTGGTTTGTATCAAAATGCTGATTTAGTCCCTATGCTTTTTTTTCGACTGAGTTCATCCTCGTGGTTTGCTAAATGAAGCTGATTTCGTCCCTCTGGTCAACGGCCGCTAAAAATATCCGTTAACTCCAGTCATGTGCTAGACATGTGAGGGTATTTTCGTCTTTTTCCTTCCTTTTCTTCTCCAACACATCTATTACCTTCTTATTTATCCTCTTTATTCCTAAAAAGGAAGAACAAACCCTAATTTTTTTAATCTTATTCTCCTCTAATAATTTATTTATCAAATATCAAAAATCTAGAAACTACTTTTCTCAAGAAGGTATTATAAGTCGTGATAAGAACAGAAGCATGTAAAAACACTATAAAAAGTTCTTCAAACACTCCCGATTGTGATTTCTTTTCCCTCTCTCACATAAATCCCTTTGAAACTTTACTCCTCTTGCAGCCGACACCGCCAAATTTCACATTTTTCCGGCGCATATCCTCTTCGCAGGTTTGGTACTCCTACTTTCTTCTCCCACTCTGACTTGGTTTCGTGCTGCGATGATGTATCGAAGTGGGATACACGAAAATACAGAAAACCAGGGTGCATTCATCTCGTTCATGGTCATCTCGTTCATGGTGGTTCACCTCCCTCCGACGCCACCACTGCTCCGGCAAACCATCGCCGTCCGACAGCCTGAAAAACGAGCTGTAAATTGCAGGTGCTCTGAAATTGCAGGTGATCTGACAAAGGTACCAGATCCGGTGGTGTTCATTAACATCCAAAACTCTGAAATTACAGGTGCTTCTGATTTTAATTTGAGTCTTCATATCTGAGAAAAGGGTTTATGAAACCAAAGGGGTTTTGAATGGGTGTTGTGTTTTTTAAGGAGATGAATTTGGGTTTTGTGTTTTTGAAGAAGATGAATTTAGGTTGAAGAAAGAGTAAATTGGAATTAGGTTAAAAGCATCTAATTTGATTGAAAGAGATGAATGGGTCCGTATTTAATTGGATTTTAATTTTAATTTTATATTTATATTTATATTTATATTTATTTATATATTTGAGTAGTGTACAGTGGTTGAAACTTGAAAGCTCCTCACGTGGTTAACTGGCAGCATGATAGGGTTTAAAAAGACAGATATACCCATCACGTGATTCGCACATGATAGGGTTTAACAGTGATTTTTAACGTCCGTCAGAAATAGGGACTAAATTAGCAACATTGACAAATCATGAGGATCAAATCCATCAAAAAAAAGCATAGGGACTAAATCAACATTTTGATACAAACCACAGGGACTATTTCAGCAATTTTGTCTAATTTAATTGTTATTTTATTATATAATATCGCAAATAATATTAAAATAAGTGATTACGAGGAAAAGAACATAAATTCTACATTACTCTCTTTACTAAAACACAGAGTCGGTTACTGTTCAATTTAGGACAAAATGGTCCTTTCACATATGACTATATGTTTTAGTAAATGGAGTAATATCCTTTCACGTATTTTTTATTTATTAGTTGATCATATGTCTACTTTTTCTTGTTAGTTGAACATCTATGATAGAGTACGTTTCACTTATATCATTTATTACTTTTATATCATTTATTACTTGTTAAAATTTTACAATTTATTATATAAGCATATAATTTTTATATCTTTATGCATTTATAATGTGATGCACCGTAATAAAGTGAGTTCGAATATATAAGTGCATGTATTTTATATTTGTGTTAATGCATATCAATATTCATTATATTAATTTAAATGTTATTTCTCATATATTTCATTATTAGTAGATATATTTTTTCATGTTAGTTTAAGATCATGACATATTAAATTATAGTAAAATCATAGCTAAATGCTAAATCGAACTATATACAATTAATCCAATACTGGTTATAGTTTTTCTAATTGTTTGGTTCTCAGTCGAGTTGATCCTAACCTGATCTGATCTTGAAGCATAAACATGACTACACACTATTAGACTAGGTTAGGTTAGGTAGCTCAAGTTTGATGGTGAGCTTGAGTCCGTTAGGTCTTTCTTGTAATCTATAAATAGTGGATCAACAAAATTTGATTCACTAGTGGATCAATAATATTTGATCCAATATGAGAATCGTCTCTAACTGAAACTTATGAATTTTAGAGTCTTTGTAATCATTCACTAGCGTCTTGCTAGGGAGTCTTTTCATTTATATAATTTTGTTGTTAAAAAACAATAATATTTGAATTCTCACAGGGTTTCATGATATCAGAGCGGTATTATCCTAGGACCTAGTCGGCCGTGTTGGGAAAATTAAAATCTGATGAGTCAAAAGCATGCTAGAATCTGGAGATTTAGAGTCTGAAGTCGCAGACTCTGGAATTTACTGAAGTCAACGGTTTGAGATTTCTTGATGCCTAAGCTAAAGAATATTCTGGATATATGGTTAAAGTTTAAGAAGATTTATTTTGATTCAGTTTTATCTCCAGAAGATTGACTTTAGAGTTATTAGCATATTAGTTTGGTTTTTAAGTTTATCTTTTCCATATTTTTAGCTATGTAGTTTTGGAAACCAAATCTCTAGATTTGGTGTTTATCTGTATAAATAGGGACTCGCGTTTTACTTTGTAGATGTACTTTTCACGATCAATATCATTAGTCTTCTATTCTATTATCGTGTTCTCTCAAACTCTGCACTAATAATTCATATCTATTGTTTAAGTGAGAGTCTGGTGTTCATAGTTCAATTACTGTGAACTAATAACTGGTATCAGAGCGGTTAAGGTGTAAATCCTATTACGGTAATCTTTACAAACGATCCATATTTTTATAAATATGTCTACCAGTACCATTCCTACCCCAGTTATGGCTGGAAAAGGTGTGCCAATATTCGATGGTACAGACTTTGCAACTTGGAAATTGAAAGTCCTATGGTTTTTAGGATCTATTCATGAAGAAGTTGAGCATGTTCTTACAACAGGACCCATTATTCCTGGTTCAATGATAGCTGCTGTTCCTGCCACAGATACTGTTGCTGCATAACCTGCCTATTTTCGTGAAACACCAAGAGAAAGGTGGACTGAAGCAGAAGCTATCAAGTTCAAACTGGATAGCAAAATAAGGAGTATTATTGGGAATGCTGTTACTGTTCTAATTCTCAGAAAGATCAGTCACGCCAAGACTGCTAAAGCTATGTGGCATCTATTGCTTAATGACTATGAAGGAGTCACTGTTGTTAAGACTCAGAAGAAGAAGAAGAATCTGATTAGATGTTATGAATTTTGCTGCTGAGCCTAAAGAATCTTTAAGTGATCTTCATTCAAGATTTCAGGTTCTGATAAATGATCTTGAAAGTGTTGGTGTAGAGAAAACACAACAAGTGTTATGTCAAAAGTTCATTGAATTGTTACCTTCGAACTTTGAGTCTGTAATTACATCTATGGTAATTAGTGAGAAGGTAGATAACTATGAGTTGAGTGAATTGTTTGGTATACTATCAAACTTTGAGGAAACACAACTGAAGAACAAGATCAATGCTAAGAAAACTGCTAAAGATCCAGAAGCTGCATTGGTGGCTACCACAAAGAAGAATAAGCAGTTATTCTCTAGTTATTCTAGCAAGGTTGAATCTGAGAGTGATGAAACTTCTGATGATGATAGTGAATCTGATGAAGATGAGGAGATCAAAGATCTGGAAGTCCAGATGGCTCTTTTGACTCAAAGGATTGAGCAGAAAAAGTTTGGTTATAAGAAGGGTAAAGGCAAGGGTACTTTTGATCCAAAGAAAGCTAAATGCTTTAAGTGTGGCAAGTTAGGACACATAGCTGCTGACTGCTGGTCTAAGGGTGAAGGAGGTGCTAACTCCAACAAGTCTGTTAACAAAGCAAGAAAGTACAAACTTAAGTACATGAAGTTAAAGAGTGAAGCAGAAAGATCTAAGAACAAAGAACAAGAGAAAGCTTTGTACACAGAAGCATGGGAAGATGAAGACTCATCATCTGATGAGGAGGAGGATAAGTGTCTAATGGCTATAATTGATGGTGGTTCTAGCAAGTTTGAGGAAGATCTGAAAGCTATTGAGAAGATGGATAAAGACTCTACTTGTAATAAAGTTTCTGCTTATAAGGTACAAAACTTTGTGAACTATCTTGATAATGAAAAAGTGAGAATATTTCAGTACTTGCTCCTTGACTTTCAATGGTGTTTAGATGATATTGATAGGTTAAGAACACAAATTTTTGATCTTAAAAATACTATCAAAGATAAAGATGCTAAAATTAAAGTCTTGAAAAAATGTGAGGTAGAACTTGACACATATAAAATGGCATACACAGAAGAAACTAAAAGATTAAATACTGAATTAGGAAGATCAATGAAAAGGTCAAAACACTATGAATCAATTTGTAAATCTTAGTGTGTATCTTTCAAAAAGAATTCTGATGCTATTGCCAAATAAATTCCAAATGATGTCAAATCTATACTAGGTGAAAACTACATATTAGATAATAATGTGGAAGTTGATCCAAGTGTATTCAAACCTGACATTCTACCAAACACATTTGTAAAATTTGATGGTGACAAAAAGATTTTAACCAATGCTTTTGTAAGGTCATTAGATTCTGTTGAACCTTCTGAGACTATAATACTTGAAAGTAAAAATCCATTAGAGTCTGAACTTTTGAAACCTTCAGACTCTAGCATTTTAGTCTCTCAAAATAAAAGTGTATGTTCTGACCTAGAGTCTGACACCCAAGAGTCAAGTTGCAATAACAACTCTGAATCATAAAAGGGTTAACTAAAAGAAGGTCAAAGTTAAAACAAGCTAAGACTATTCAAAAACTCAAAAAGAAAATTTCTAAGCTCAATGAAAAAATCAAGAGTCAAGAAAAACCTTCAGTTAAAAGAACATCTTTTTTTCCTAAGGAAATTAAAAAGATATGGAAACCCAAAGTTTGTGAAAATAAAAGTGTCTTAAAATCTGTAAAGGACAGTTGATCTGGATTGGAAACAAAGCTTTTGTTTAGAGAGTGAAGAGCACTCCAATTGAACCCACTGAAAAGTGGGTTCCCCTTAAAAACTAATCATTCTCTTCTGTTTGTGTCTTGCGTAGCAGGGTAACATGTGGTATCTGGATAGTGGTTGCTCAAGACACATGACTGGATGCAAAGAGCATCTTGTAGGGTTTGTTGAAGAAAATGGTCCCTCTGTAAGATATGGGGATAATTTTGTTGCAAAGACAATTAGTTATGGTACTGTTAAAGCTGGAAGTGTTACATTTAAGAAAGTTGCTTTAGTTGAAGGGCTGAAACATAATCTGCTGAGTGTGAGCCAAATTGCTGATGAAGACTGTGAGATCAGAATTAGGAAGAAAGCTGGTATTATTTATGATCCTAAAGGAAGGCCAACTCTTGTGGCCTGGAGATTTCAAAATGTGTATATGCTGGATCTAGAATCTGTTGATGCTGGAATTGAGACATGTCTGTACTCTCAGACTGTCCCAGAACTTAATTGGCTTTGGCACAAAAGGCTTTCTTATCTTAATTTCAAAAGTATCAATGAGCTTTCCAAAAAGAAGCTTGTAAGAGGTCTTCCACAACAACCTTTCAAGAAAGATAAACCTTGTTCTGCTTGTATTATGGGTAAACAGTCCAAAACAAAATTTCCCTCAAAAACCCTAGTTACCATTAGTGTTCCACTTCACATGCTTCACATGGATCTGTTTGGTCCAATGAACACTAGTAGTTTGGGTGGAAAAAGATATACTTTGGTAATTGTTGATGAGTATTCCAGATTTACATGGGTTATTTTCTTAGCAGCAAAGAGTGATGCTCCTGAAGAAATCATCAACTTGATCAAGAAAGAGCAGGTGCAGAAGGGTGTTCTTGTCAAACAGTTGAGAAGTGATCATGGTACTGAGTTCAAAAATGTTACATTAATTGATTTTTGTGTAGAGTCTGGAATTGGTCAAAATTTCTCTGCTGTTAGAACTCCACAACAAAATGGAGTTGCTGAAAAAAGAAATAGGACACTCATTGAAGTAGCCAGAACCATGCTATGTCAATCAAATGTTGCCCTAAGGTTCTGGGCTGAAGCTGTCAATACAGCATGTTACACTCAAAATAGGTCCTTGATTGTGAAGAAACATGGTAAAACTCCTTATGAGTTATATCATAAAAAGGTGCCTACTATTCATTACTTTCATGTATTTGGGTGTAAATGCTATATTTTAAATCAAAGAGATCAGCTTGATAAGATGAGGCCAAATTCTGATGAAGGTATATTTATGGGATATTCTTCTGTATCCAAAGCATATAGAGCATATAATCAGAGGAGAATGAAGATTGAAGAATCCATTAATGTTTTCTTTGATGAAAGTTCTTTAGAAATGGATCAGTCATGTAGTACTGAGCTATCTGCACTTAGTGAATTATCTAATTTAATTTCAGGGAATAGTGTTCAGACTCTAGATTCAGAGTCTGAGTCAGATTGAACTAAATTTGTCTGAATTGAGAAATAAAGTTGCAGATGATACTCACACAGAAGAATCTTCACAGGAAGAAGAATCTGTTGTCAATCAAGAAAGTGGTGATCAGTCATCAAATACCACTTTGGATCTCATTGTTCCTACTAGAAAAAAATCTAGAAACATAGTTCCTCCAAAGCACCTTGAGGATTATGTTGTGGATCCTACAGGTCTGCCTAAACCTAGTTCTTCTTCACAGACACCTGTGACTGATTTTGCTATAGCAAATTACTGCTTCTTTTCTTGTTTTCTTTCACTAATTGAGCCTAAAGAAGTATATGAAGCATTGGCTGGCAATGATTGGGTTGAGGTTATGACTGAAGAATTGACAGAATTTGAAAGGAATGATGTTTGGGAATTGGTTCCAAAGCCTGCTGATAAAACTGCAATAGGCACAAAATGGGTTTTTAGAAACAAAGTTGATAAAGATGGTATTGTAATCAGAAATAAAGCAAGGTTGGTTGCTCAAGGGTACAGACAAGAAGAAGGAATAGACTATGATGAGACTTTTGCTCCTGTTGCTAGAATTGAAGCTATTAGACTGTTTCTGGCATATGCTGCTCACAAAGATTTCAAGGTGTTTCAAATGGATGTGAAGAGTGCTTTCCTGAATGGTAAATTGCAAGAAGAAGTTTATGTGAAACAACCTCCTGGTTTTGTAAGTAAGAAATTTTCTAAGCATGTTTGCAGATTGAAGAAAGCATTGTATGTTTTGAAGCAAGCTCCCAGAGCCTGGTATGATACCTTGACAACATTTCTTCTAGAAAAGAACTTTTCCAGAGGAGCCATTGACAAGACTTTGTTTATCAAAAAGGACAAAGGTGATGTGTTACTTGTTCAAATTTATGTTGATGACATTATTTTTGGGTCTACAAATACACACTTAAGAAAATGGTTTTCTGACATTATGTCTGAAGAGTATAGAATGAGTAATTTATGTACTTTAAACTATTTTTTTGGGTTGCAAATAAAATAGAGTTCTGAAGGCATTTTTATTAACCAAAGTAACTACATTTCTGACATGTTAACTAAATTTGGTTTTAAAAATTGTTCTACTTTAAGAACTCCAATGAGTGTTTATGAAAAGCTTGATAAAGATGAATCTGAGAAACTTACTTGTCAATCAACTTATAGAGGTATGATTGGATCTTTGCTATATTGAACTGCAAGTAGACCTGATATAATGTTTGCTACATGTCTTTGTGCACGTTACCAATCTGATCCTAGGGAGTCTCATTATAAAGTTGTGAAAAGAATTTTTAGGTACTTAAAAGGTACCCCTAACCTGGGTCTTTGGTACTCTAAAGACTCAAGGTTTGATCTAATTGGTTACACAGATGCAGACTATGCAGGTTACAAATTAGACAGAAAAAGCACTTCTAGTAGATGTCAATTGCTAGGTGGAAAATTGGTCAGCTGGTCTAGTAAAAAGCAGAATTTTGTGGCCACTTCCACAGCAGAAGCTGAATATGTTGCTGCAGGAAGTTGTTGTGCTCAGTTACTTTGGATGCAACATTAACTTCTGGATTTTGGGTTAACATTGACCAACACTCCAATAATGTGTGATAATGAAAGTGCAATTGCTATTACTGAGAATCCAGTGTTTCACTCAAGAACCAAGCATATTGAAATCAGGCATCATTTTAGAAGGGATTGTGTTGAAAAGGGCAAAGTGTTTTTAAAGCATATTGGCACTAAGGATCATTTGGCAGATATTTTCACTAAAGAACTTCCTGAGGAAAGGCATTTTTATCTTCTTAGACAACTTGGAATGTTAAATCCATCAATTAAAATTGTTCCAGTGATGATACTCTCTAAACTGTTGTTGTAAAAAAAAAAAAAAAATTTAGAGTCTGGATTACGTCATATTCAGAGTCTGGATGACACCATGTTATTTAGAGTCTGGAAAGGTTTAATCTTTTTGTGTATTTTTACTGTAAACTTGTTTCCTTCTTTGGTCAATAAAGGTTTTCTTTATTCGGATTTATAAAGTAAAAAGTTAAATTTTGAAGGGGGTTAATGGTAACTTTTTGAAATTTTTGTGTCAGAGGTATTTATATTTCCCCTAATTTTCTTTCTTCAAAATCTTCTTCAAATTAATCTTCAAATATAAACCCTAATCCCTCTCATTCGATCATCATCTTCTTCAAAAGCTCTCTCGGTTTTCATAATTCACTTGTGTTCTTTCAAGTTTTTGATTGAAGCTAATGGCAAATACGAAGTTCATTCTTTTTGTTCTTGTTCCCACCGATAACATGATTAGGGCAAAAGAAATCAGAGGAGAGAAGGATGTGCAGGTTTCAGCTAACAATAGGGTTGCTTGTGCTACTGTTCCTGCGAATTTTACTAATGAAGGGTATGAGGATTTGGTATTGTTCATGCAAAATCACCCTTTAAAGGAGGCTTTCTTCAAGACAACTATCATGTTTCCAGAGATGTTAGGCGAATTTTGGTATACCTGTGTTGGAAACAGAGAAGCTAGATCTATCATTGGTACTTATAGAGATGGTAACAATTCTTTAACTATTACTGAAAATCATTTAAGAATTGCTTTGAATCTTCCTGTTCAGGATAACTTTGTTAGAACTGTGTCAAGGTCTGCTGTGAGATCTTGTTTTCCTATGGTTGGTCAGCCTTTAACTAATTCTTCTGTTAAGATTAGTATGGTCTCTCCAAGGTGGATGTTTTTGTTATCGAATGTCATTACAAGTTTGAGCTTCAAATGTGGTAGTCTGACTGAGGTTAATGATTTTGAGGCACATCTGTTTCATGCTATGGTCACTGGAAGGAATATTGATTTTGCACGTTTAATCTTCAATGAACTCTCTCCAAGAGATCATAATGTGCCTTTTATCAGGTTTTTAAGTTTAACGTTTGAACAGGCTATGACTCCTGCTTTGTATGATGGGCTTAAAGTGTTTCGTGTGTATAAGTATACCTTTATTCCAGAATGTAGTGTCAGAATGTTTCACAGTCACATTGTGAATGATCAAGAGGTAGCTCTTACTCCTGTTATGTTGCATTGGGTCAATCTTGGCCGTGCAGATCAACCTACAGATTCTGAGCAATCAGGGTCTACAGGGGCATCTTCTTCAGAATCTGAGCAATCAGGATCTGCAGGAGATCACAACAATGGTCAACTATCTTTAGAATCTGAGCAATCAGATTCTACCCCCACACAAACTTCACCCCATGTTGTTTCACAAACAGAGCAGGCTGAAGACATGGGTGAGGAAATCCCACCTCACTCTAACCCATCTTCACCCACTGCTGCTGAGCAAATTATCCACTCAACCCACCTTATGAACCCACCAGTTCATACTGAGAATACCACCATATCTAAAACCTTAGATACTACAGCACTTGTGGATTCACCTCAAAAATTCACTAGGAAGAGTGATGCACGTACTGCTCCACCACCTCTGCTAGAGGTTGGTGAGAGGAGTGCTTTGACCCAACCTGAACCTGGTAGGTTAGTTAACTTGGATACCTACACTACAGTCACTGAGAAAACCCACTCAGTTGACTTACATGAAGAAGTCCCAATCCTGGACTCAAATAACCAAATCCAACAACCTACTGCAATGGCCAAGCCAACTTTTACCCCAGACTTAAGTCTGCCACTACCCACCCAAAATATTCCATCCTTACACCTTCTTGCACAGGCTGCCAATATCACACTCATGTCACAGGGTAAGATACAGGCCTCAAAATCTTCTGTGTCCAAAGATCAGCTTTCTTTACAACAGGAAGGCTGTGAGGACATACCAACCCTACCCTTATCCACTGGCATTACTTCTCAGACTGAGGCACCAGTCCCCATGGTTGGCCTACATCAGGCTTTGACCAAGTTGACTAAGGAGTTTAATGACAAGCTCTCTGGTGTGCAGTCAAAGATTAATAATCTTAACTTTAATAATAATTTTGTTTTAAAAGATGAGCTGATGGAGGTAAGGAGGTTGGTAGGGGATATGCAGGGGTTGACTAGTACAGGTGGTTCAGGGTCTGTTACAGAAATTAATCACAGGTTGGCTGAGCTGGAGAAAAGAATGGTTGGTGTTGATGAACTGAGACAATGCTTTACTGGGTTTGCTTCTGATATTTGTTCCCTCAAAAATCAACAGACTGAAATTTGGATGGTCATATCTTCTCTGCCTTTAGATGATGTCAAAAAGGGGGAGAAAAGAAAGAGGTCAGATGATGCAGGTATTGCAGATGCAGGTTTTGCAAGTGTTGAGGGGGAGCAATCTAAGAGGACTCACATTGAGGGAGAGCAACAAATTGAGGGGGAGAATGTTGTTGATAAGGGTACTGGTGACAAGCAGGGTAATTCTAGTAATGTTTTAGTTGCTGCTACTCAAAGAGGTGATGGTGATCTCAGAGCCCAGATGAACAAGAGATTCAGATTCAGAAGATATGATGGTGATGTTGTGAAAGTTGAAGTTGAAAAATCTGAGTTTGAAGATGTGATTTTGCTGTTAACAATGGACATTTGCTAGACAGAAGGTTAAGAGTAAAAATGAATCAAATTGTTCGTTTAGGTTTCTGTGAATGGAGAGGCATTGATGCTTGTATCAAGGAGTATGCAGGGGATCAAGTTATTGTGAATGAAGTGTTAAAGAGAGTGTGCATGTTGGTTCACTTGGTATTTGAAGAGGGATTCATCAGTATTAAAGATTATGAAGTGTTTTGTGAAACTTTTAACCTGGAAATGAAGAAGAGAAGAATTAAGGGACATGTTGAAAGATATGCTGTTCCTGAGCATTTGGAGTTTGTTGATGACAAGTATGTTGAATACTTGGATGGATTGATGATAAAGACTTCTAGAAATCAAAAGATGTTGATTAGATGTGATTAGTTTGAAGAAGCAAGCATTGATATGTTAATTAATCTTTTGTCCAGGTGTGAAACAGAGCAAACATTTCCTTTTAGGGTGCAATTGTTGAAACACTTGTATAGCAAGCTGAATATGTTGAAGAAAATTACTCACATGAAGAACAAGTGTAAGCTTATCGAAAAGGAGTATGCTAAGGTGGTTAATTAGGTGTACAGGTTGTTTTGACATCATCAGATAGGGGGAGATTGTTGGGAAAATGAAAATCTGATGAGTCAAAAGCATGCTAGAATCTGGAGATTTAGAGTCTGAAGTTGCAGACTCTGGAATTTACTGAAGTCAACGGTTTGAGATTTCTTGATGCCTAAGCTAAAGAATATTCTGGAGATATGTTTAAAGTTTAAGAAGATTTATTTTGATTCAGTGTTATCTCCAGAAGATTGACTTTAGAGTTATTAGCATATTAGTTTGGTTTTTAAGTTTATCTTTTCCATATTTTTAGCTATGTAGTTTTGGAAACCAAATCTCCAGATTTGGTGTTTATCTGTATAAATAGGGACTCATGTTTTACTTTGTAGATGTACTTTTCACGATCAATATCATTAGACTTCTATTCTATTATCATGTTCTCTCAATCTCTGCACTAATAATTCATATCTATTGTTTAAGTGAAAGTCTGGTGTTCATAGTTCAATTATTGTGAACTAATAGGCCGCCATGAACCGCCATCTTTATACTCCCACGTCAAATCATCTACCCTACAAACAATCAAATCGATCGTAACCTACCACATAATCCTCCATTGTCACACCCCCAAAATGGACCAGGGGTAATTGTGACCAATCATATCATAACACAGTTGTATAAGCGAGAACGACTTTAAATGAGACGTTTTATTTATTAAATAAACAGCGGAAGCATTATTCAAAGTTTTACATCATAAGAGTACAGTAAATGGAAAATGTCTTAAACAAAATGATAAATATGAATGATGGACTCCATGCAAGCAGCAAAGCATACATCAATCATCTAGTAGCAAGTAGCAGCTAGCTCAATCATCACCTGAGACAAAACACGCTTAAAGTGTCAACAAAAAAGGTTGAGTGAAATTCATAGGTTTATAAATAATATCCAAAGTTTTAGACCACAAGATTTAGTTTAAAGTTGATTGATATAGAAATATCAATCTAAAAGTGTTGCTGCATTTTGTAATATCGCTACTAAACAAGTTTACCCTATGACACCTTGTACTGTCAGTGTCGTGGAATCATTATTATGTAACCAAAGACCAACGGTCGAATGGTTAGAGACGTTACTCTCAATAGGCCTACTCACAATAATTAAGTTTGCATTTAAACGTAGCAATTGACGATATTACGGTAGGGATTTAGCATGAATCAAAGCATGACAGCATAGTTAACAATTTAGTACTTGTGTCTAAGTGTAAAACAGTTATAAAGCAAGCATGTGTCTCACCCCAAAAGTTGTAAAACAGTTATGAAACAGTAAAAAGTGGGGCTATGAAGTTTACCTTAGTAGCACACGAAAGAATTGAACGCAAGGACGTGACCGAGATCTCAACCTAGAGATAGAACGTATGATCAGACATTGCCTAACAGACAATAGTTTATAGTACTATATTAATAGTAATGGTTCACTAAAGAATTTCCATTTTCGGAAGGTTACTATTTATGGAAAGTTTCCACTTATAGTAATTTTCCAATTTTAGAAAGTTCGGGTTAATCTTTAGCAAGATGTTGTACAACTCTACTCAAACTTAGTTGCTATCAAATAAGTCAGGAATGACCAGATGTAACCGGGGGCTCAGGATTCTTGACTAGAATCTAAGTCATGGCATTCGAGATCCACAAGCTTACCCATAAATGGCAACCTAGACATCATTCACTTACGACCGTGAGTAGCGATGAAGTTCACATGAATTATACATTATCTTTGATTAGCCTTTACTTTAGGTGTATACACATAACGAATTATTAATGTACTTAATAATTATATATATGATAATATAACCTAAGTTTTATTTAATATTTAGTTATTATACCTTAGTATGTCTTATATATATTAAATATAATTACCTTTAAATAAATACCTAAATTACTTCAAAAAAATAGTATTTTATTAATCGAACATTATTCAAAAAATGTCTAAATAATAGATTAAATATCTAAAAATTACATACATAATTTTTATAGTCTTAGTTAATCATATAGATTAGTAGAAAAATTTAAGAAAACGTTTTTATTATATTTTTGTATTTATTTTTATTTTTACCCTTAATGTATTCACAAAACAATTTTAATTCTACATAATTACTAAATAAACCCAAATAATTATTTTTATAATTTTTATAAGTTTCTATCAGTCTAATAACCTGTAGAAAAATATTTAATTTTTTTTTATTATTTTATATTTATTCTTAATTTACCTTCGAATTACATAATAATAGAGTTTAATTATATAATAAATACCAATTCGACCCAAGTAATTATTTTTATAATTTTTTCAGATCTATATAAGTTTTAAAAACTCAGAAAAAATTTATATATATTTTATTTTTGGTTAAAAGTATTTATTACGAATTTTACATTGTTTTTACGTTTAAACACTACATAATTCGTATTTAATTATAAATAATATTCCATAAATTATCAAAATTATTTTTATGCATCATAACACTTATAATACTAATTATAACATATAAACATAATTAATTTCGAATTTTACAAAGAATATACAATAAATATAAATATAAATGAAAATATTGAAAAAAATTTAATAAAAATAGAAAGTACCTCAAATTTTCTTCAAGGTTTTGAGAGAATAACTTAAGTTTTTGTGTTTGGCAAGAAAAAATGAATGAGGAGCCATGTATTTATAGGTAAAAAATGGTTGGTGAAAAGAAAAAAAAATAATAAAATAAAGGTGCCAATTTTGACAAAATAATAAAAACATGTTAAAAATGTTTTTAATAAGTTTTTATTTTTGAAAATATTTAGTCAAAATTCATGGGCTCATTATTTAATTTATAAAAAAAATCTTATTTCTTTTTATTTTTATTTTTTTTATAAGCTAAAAATATATATATAATGATTAAAATAACTTATCATTTAATTAATAATTATGTTTCATATAGTTTTAAATATAATACACATTAATATTAATATTAACTAAAGTTATTTTATATAATTAGTGTAAACTTTAGTTAACAAAAAGTGTCGACTAAAAATAAATATTTGATCAATGTCAAATTTAATTATATATTACGTATGGATAACAACCCTATAGTCAAATTAGTCAATTCAGGTATGAAAATATGAGGGTTGTTATAGTACCTACCCGTTAAAAGAAATTTCGTCCCGAAATTTAGTTGTTTCCATTAATCGGTGTTGTTCGTACATAGACGAGGATATTTACGTTTTATTTGGTTTTCATGTTCCCAGGTATGCTCGGGGCCTTGCGTGAATTCCAACGGATAGAATATTGTTCTGTTTCAAGAATTAAAATCATACAAACCATAATTTCTACAAGTTCTTCTACGAAGTGCATTTTATTATTAATGCGGAGATCATTCAAAATGATGATGTTTTACAAGTCATTTCAGTAAATTAGATACATGAAATATGTTATGAATAATATTGTGCTCATTTAAAACCTTGAGCGTTTATGCCACACATTATTGGGGCAGATAAGACAGAGAGGAGTTCGTGAAATCATATTCATGAAATTTGATAGAGATTATCATTGTTTACAACAAGAATATCTTAATGATGAATATGAGTTGAAAAATAAAGTTTTGTCACTATTTAATAATATGGATAAAACGATTCGATTATAGGAAGCGTATAAACGAAGGTATCGTAAAAGAGTGAATGAGAAAATTAAATGTTCGCCTTAACTTTTGACGTAGTCACGATTGATTTCCGGAATTCAAGGGATTAAAGGAAATCTTCGTAATCTATAAGATTTGATTCTTCGGTATTCACGGAATTTTGAGATTTCTTTGATTAAATGCGGTGAATTGCCTTGATTGACGTGTTTGGAAATTTTGCTATAAATTAGCTTCTTCCGTTTCATTATCTTCACCACTTCTATACTTTCTTCCTAAATTCATACTTCCAAAAGATTTGTTAATATGCTCAATCCTGTATTAATACTTGTTATTATATTGACCATATATGCAGTCATTCTTCTTTTTCTTTTACCACCAGAGGAATCTGTTTACTTCTACTATGCTCTTGGGGTTATAGTGTTTTAATTCTCCCGTGTCTTTATATTGCTATACGCATTGATATACACGGTTTGTAGTTTCGGAGTCGTTATCGGGCTTTATATTTTCCCTTATATGTCGGAGCTTTATGCTTTTGTTTCTTCTTCCCGACTTCAAGTCAAGCGAACAATGGTCCAGAACTAGTAGGTATGAAGTTTCGAATGATCATAATCTATAAAGTAGAAAGGAAAGGTAATAGCACGATTTGATTTGTCAAATTACCAGAATATTCGGAAAAGACTGAATCATCAAGAAAAATATTTTCTTGATATGTTTAGAGGTTAAATAGAATGTAAGAGTCATGTAACATGGCGAATGGTGATTTATACAGTCTATGAATCATCATCTTCCATTAAAAATTTAGAATGACTTACTGTAATATAATCATGTTGGCCTGACGTCATTATATTATACTAACTCATGCTTCAATTCCCAACACTTCTTCAAATCATTCATAATTTAAACTTGAATTTTACAGAATATAGAAACTAATACAGTTTCCTTTATGATGTGATAAAGATATCGCAAAGAGATACTTAATTGCGGACAAGAATCGTTATGATGATATCATCAGAAATATAGAGGATACTTATGATGATATTTTGGAATTTCTAAGTTCGAAAGTTGATGAAGAAAAATTTTCCGTAAGCTTTTAACATGACTTCGGAGCAAGATATTCTCTAAAGAATTCATCGGATCCAGAATTACCTGGATTCTTTGAATATAGGGTTTGGTCCTTGTATTTGTCCTTGGTCTCCTCCATGGTTAGCTCAATTCATTTTTCAGTTCCAAATTTTCTTTTGAGCTTTTCCAACGTACCATTCTTTATTATAAAACTTTTGGCCATTGAGACCATCTACAATTTTGCTGTTTCCTCTCCATTTAATGCAGCCATATTTGAATCATTGGTTATCATTCCGAGATGGTTTCAAGAAATTTCATTTTTAGATGATTAAACGCTGATTGTAATCGTCAACGGATCTAATGGTTGATGAATAGGCGTTGTTGATTTCAAAAGAAATGAACGATAATTTCGGTGGTTTGATGTGATAATTCATCATAGAATACGAATGAATATATATATGAATTTAGTAATCTTTAGGAAGATAACACCTGCTAAAGCTTTACTTGGATTCTGATATGTCAAATTAGAATATGTAATTGAATTTGTACGAAAATGGTTGTTCTTTAGTGAACGGATACATATATCTTGTGAACGTAAGTAGTATAGTTACTGATTATTGAATCAAAATTGAAGAATGTACAATGCAACATATTAATGTGAGATATAAATATTTCTCGGGTATTACCTACCCGTTAAAATATTTTCACAATTAACAGTTTGTACAAAAGAACTTTAATTACAATCTTTATGGAGATATACGTTCATATATGTATTCTTCAAATATAATATAGATTTAATGAGTTAATATAATATTAAAATCATTTGATTTGCGGTTGGAACAAGAATAAATAATCTTCAAAACTTGAGAGATTACATAATCGTCGCGGAATATTTCTTTAATGGAGTTATGAATCAATACTTCATCGTTCATTGTTATTGATATACCTCGGTATATGATGTTGGTGCTCGTGGAATTCTTGTGAAATTCACAAGACACGAATAATGTTTTCTAAAAAGTTTAGAGTACATCGAAAATGGAAGTGTAAAATCAGAAATGTATTTGAATAATACACTTAATTTATTATGAAATGGAGTTTATTGTGCTGAAGCAGTGATTAACGATCATTAAGTCATTAACGAAGGATGTACATTATAGCATATTAGTGATATGAATTAACCAAGTAGTACATACTAGTTAAGATTTACACGTAATAGCTTAGTACGAAAAGATTTATTATTGTTTCAAACTGTAACAACCCGAACCTTACCACGGCAATTCCCGTTAAATTTTACAACAAAAAAAAAAAAATTTCTGGTGCAGTTCAATTGCGCGGCGCGCCAGGTGGGTGCGCGGCGCGCTAAACCACCTGGACAGCCCGCTGTCCCCGGAAGTCAATTTAACGAAAATGTTTGACTAGTTCCCGACATTTTTAGCCAAAACGCTTTTAACCATAAATTCATATATATAAAACTAGCACGTTTAATTAATAAAATTGAGTTTACGAAGCGGGTCCCACAACGACCCATTTTACCACCTTAAGTACCGAAATACAACATTTGACCAAAAGACTTTTAATACAAACAAAGCCGAGCATGGCGATTGGGGATACACTACCCAATCCTAAACGATCCAAAAGCAAGTCACTAAAGCAACTATGCAAGTCTTCTAGTCCTCGCGCTTACCCGAGCCACCGTCTGCAACGTATCTATAAAAAGAGTCAACAACGAGAGGGTAAGCTAATGCTTAGTGAATGATAACATACTACATACATATATATGTATAAAATGAATACGCCACACAAAACAAATACCGCATACCGAAGCATCCAAGTATAAAGCATCTACACTAAGCATACCGTACGATCTAAGCAACGAGCTAATGATACAACACAAAAGATAGTCCGCCAACGACAAAGTAAACATCGCCAAATAGCTACACCCGGAGGGTTAGCTACAACACAACAACACATTAATATAATACAATAATAATAATACACAAGGTTAACCCCTTAACCTCAATCACACGAACATTGGCCGAACAACCCGAGCCTTGTGAATTCGCACAACCCGAAATTCACTTCTCAACCATAAGATGACCGAACAACCCGAGTCATCGTGAATCCGCACTACCCGAGATTCACTACCTCAAATAAGGTGACCGAACAACCCGAGTCACCATGAATCCGCACTACCCGAGATTCATTTCACAATACTAAAACCCACGGTCACGGGATTATAAAATCCACCACACAACCACATCAACCCTTCGCCATTAGGGTTATAACAACCAAATCACAACCAAGTGTGATAACGTGCACACAAACGTGTACTTCGCCAAAGATGGTCAACCAAGACGCACAAACGTGCCAATTGGACTTATACACAAGTCCTTCAAATCCACCTATATGTGAAGTGAGCTCTATAACCGAGAATCACTTCACCCGACCCGCACCCATCCTACACATACATATGCATATAGGATATTATCACTCACCTTGAAGTCTTGAAGAAAGCTTCCAAGTAAACCGCAACTCGCCGATGGAAAATACCTATTCCATTATCACAAATACCACAACACAATTAGATTGGATTCACAAATTAACCCAATTCGTCACTTAGTGCCATTTCGACCCAAATGCACTTCCAAGCACAAACCGTACCCAAACTAACCAATAATCACTAACACAAGTGAGAATGGTCCAAATATGCCAATTAAACCCGAACACAAGTGCCAAACGCGTGTCATACCCATTTTGACACTTAAACCCTAATTTTGACCCATAAAGGTCAAAATCTCATCCTTTACAAGTTTTGACACCAAAACACATTTAACTCGGTTCTATACTTCAACTTAATCCATTTTAAGTTTATAAACCTCATTAAATCGCCAAATGGGTCATAATCACCACCAAACCCTAATTTGACAACCAAATTACCCTAAATGGGTTTCAACACTTCCATAATCACCTACTTAAGTGATTAAACTCAAATTAAAGTTCTAAACATGGCCAATTAGTTCGCCAACTCAAAATCCACCAACAATTAACAACAAACCCGATTACTAGCTTCACTAAACCCATTTCATCACATAAAAGGGTTTTACAACTAATTAACCCAAAACCCTAATTTGAATATCAAATTAAATAATTGAAATTCGGAGTTTGAGCTTACCAATACTATCACCGTGTAGCCGAGAACGAAAGGAACAACTTTAAAACCCGAGACTTTGAACGATTCGAGCTTCTTCCTTACCAAAACCTCCAATCTCTCTCTAAACTCTTACTCTCTCTCTAAAAATGGATGAAGATGATGAGTGGATGTGAAGGTGATCCAAAACTGATCCAAACCAGCTCATATGCCTCACAAATCCGGCCTCAAGTGAAATTACCCATTTGCCCTTCATTTAAACCAATTAAAAACAAGGGATTCTGTCAGCAGCAAACGGCGCGGCGCGCCCCTACCCCGCGCGGCGCGCGACCTCTCTGAAACAGATTCTTTTTCATTTTAAACTTTATATAAATAATCCGCGAAACCCAATCTCGAACGTCTTAATACACAAACAAGCAAGATAAATATTCGGGTCTTACAACTCTCCCCCACTTAAACTCGATCACGTCCTCGTGATCCTCATCACTTAACCAAGTGGAACTCACCCTACGGTCCTCGACATAAGTCCCAATCCGACTTTCCTAAGCAATTCCTTCCCAACGAATCGCCTTCCACAACTAAATCGTCACCCGCGATTTATTCAAATCACTATCCGAGCACTAAAACCATGCTCATTCCCCAACATCGGGAAAACTCAACCAATCTCGTACCAAGATATCGATCCCTTAGCGCACACTTACCGAGTACAACGCTAAAAACAGCCAAGTCTCAACCTAAGGTCAACAACCCGAAACGATGAAACCGAACCAAACGAATCCTTACGGATATCACCTAATCATTAAACATCCCTTGTAGTGCGCAATACGACCAATACGCAACTACCGTAACAATACAATCCAACGGTTAGAAACCGATAGCGCCCAAAACGGCTATGGGAACGCAAATCCCAAGGGGTACGAAATCATCTATCGTCACACCCGTAACAAACATGTGAGCGAAATACGACTATCGCACCACTAATCATACCACGTGGTCCTCACGACCCCACCATCGACGCATAAAACGACCGATAGTTCCCACAACATGGTCCTTACGACCCCACCATTGGTGTATCAAACAACCAATAGATTACAACTCAACATGGCCGAAACAACCCGAGCCAAAACACATATGGAGGATGGTCGAAACAACCCGAACCTTAGTGAATTCGCACAACCCGAAATCCACCAACCCAATCCATATATCTCACAACGAAATGACCGCACAACCCGAGTCATCGTGAATACGCGCAAACCGATATTCACTACTACCACCACATAGTATAACCGAGGATGGCCGTACTACCCGAACCTTAGTGAATCCGAACTACCCGACATTCACTACCTCAAACTATGAGCCCAACCAACAGGGACATTCGTACTACCTGAAATATTGTGAATACGAACAACCCGATATTCACGTCCCACAACACAACCCTCTTGATGAAGTCAGCGGACCCCGAAGGTCATGCTCCACCAATCTCATTATCGGATGAAGTCAGCGGACCCGAAGATCATGCTTCACCGATCTCAATACCAGATGAAGTCAGCGGACCCGAAGATCATGCTCCATCAATCACGTACTCCCATGATGAAGTCAGCGGACCCTAAAGATCATGCTCCATCACGCAACCATACTATAATGAAGTCAGCGGACCCCGAAAGTCATGCTTCATTAATCATCAATACCACGATGAAGTCAGCGGACCCCGAAGGTCATGCTTCATCAACTACATACCATAATCGAGCAAGAACCACCTATATCAAACATAGGTACCGAACAAGAATTCTCCAAAAGAGAACCCGACACACACCTTCCTTAACCGAAGGATTTCACCTTGCTCACCAAACACGTCCATTATCTCTCAACGAGATTTACCACATTACCGCCTCGGTGGGATTCCAATCCAAACCATAAGTACAATTTATCCGAAATCGCACTCTACCACGAATCGACCCAAAACTAGGTCTCGGTAAAAATTCCAGATCTACCAAAATCATCATCCGAAATATCACACTAACACTTTCCTCGCGCAGGAGTGCGACTCCCCCACTTGGAAACACGTTCCTATATCACCACTCGTACACCCGTACGATGCTACCAAAGGTAGACTTTACCAACAATTGGGTACACACGACCCATCACCACACCTTGCTCTAACCTTGAGCACACGAAGGATTTCAATCAATCCTTAAACACTTCGAACGAAAAGTGTACCACGATTACACAAACCATACCCTCGCAATTATCCAATTGCTTTAGTTTGTCAAGTTTCACCTAGTCACTCATGTACCTACGGGTTTCTCCCGGTACCCTAAGTACAATGTAACCACAACACAATCGGAGTCGACACCACGCTAGTAGGTATAAAAGAGGCACCTAATGTCGCGTCATAAAGACTCCATTACCAACACACATCGAGATTTTAAACACTCGGCCTCAAAGGTTCCAATCACCCGACGAACCTCATGGTTCATCACTTCAACACCAAAAGCGAACACGCGCTAAACAATCGAACACCAAAAGCATTTCCGTGGCTTGGTAATAACATTCCCCAAATACTAAGGAATGCTTGGTTACACCAAGTCTTACGCCCTTCGTCCAACAACCAAACATCACCATAGGGTACTTCCGTTAGGAACGTCACCCTGAACCATAACATGCAAATCACTATGCAATTAACAAGTCCGAACATAAATGCCACATAAATAAATATTCAAAGACATATTTATCAAAACGAAACGTACCTCAACGTCTCCTTGCGGCATTCGCCGCCGCCAACTCGGGACAATCCGGCTTGCGATGTCCCTCTTTATGACAATAGTAGCACATTCCGCCTTCACTTCTCGGCATCGTGCATTCCCACAACTTGTGACCCCTAACGCCACAATTGAAACATCTAGGCGCACGAGATTCCACCGCGCCCTTTACCACTTTACTCGTACTCGCACTCGGACCCTTAGTCCTCTTACTCGGAGCACCATAAGAAACAACCCTTCCCTCACTTGAAGGTTCGCCCTTTTTCGATCGCGTATAAGACTCGAAACCTCTAGCCACCGCAAATAATTCTGCAAACGATTTCGCGTAGCCCCGGCTAATCTTACCTTTCAAGTCATCATTCAAGGTTCGATAGAAATCCTCCATCAACAAACGATCATTCCCCAAATATTCCGGGCAAAAACGAGCCTTTGACATAAAAGTCGTCTTTAAAGTATTCAAGTCCATAGAACCCTGTTGCAAATTTCGCAACTCACAACGCAATTCCGATAAATCGGCTGAAGTTCGGAACTCCTCGAAGAATTCCTCCTTAAATTCGCCCCACGATAACGTCATAAACGTTTCACCACCGACAAGATCAATCTTGCCATCCAACCAGTCCTTCGCCCTACCCCGCAACAAACTAGTAGCGAGTCTCGTCTTTTTCTCGGGAGGGCATTCCATAGTACGAAAACACCCTTCGACATCCGAAACCCAAGTCGTACTCACCAAAGGATCCGGTTTCCCATCATACATCGGGGGTCTAGTCCTCATGAAGCTCTTAAGACAACGCTCCATTTCACCCCTATTTTGGAATTCGGAATACTTCCCATCCATTTCTTCTCGAAACGCTCTCATTTGCTCCGCAACGGCGGCCGTAACTCTAGCGTTAAATTCCGTGTCATTCGTCTCGGTCTCGTTTCGCGTCGTCATTCTAAAGAATGCAAAACGATTAGTCCACGCACGTATAAAACGACACGCACAACACCACCCCATCTTGCTAAACACTCGTCGTACATCACTTGTTAGACACGATTTGCACCCGTAATAAGGTCTGCAAGTTCTTATTACGCACACACGCCGCATCGACTTGTTAGTACAACGACCGCCTCGCTCGATGATATAAACAAACACAACCAAAATTCTACGCGGTACAAACACACGCGAGAATTACTATCACAACACAAGAGCATATTAATAATATCCGCATTACTAATATAAACGTTAGTCAACCTATAAACAAGGCACTAACTAAACCCATTCCGACCCGTAATCCTACAAGTCCCGCAACAAATTAAGCACACACAAAAGTCTAAGTCTAGGCACCTATCTCAAGTCACCTAAATCCCTTAGACCATGCTCTGATACCACTTGTAACAACCCGAACCTTACCACGGCAATTCCCGTTAAATTTTACAACAAAAAAAAAAAAAAATTCTGGTGCAGTTCAATTGCGCGGCGCGCCAGGTGGGTGCGCGGCGCGCCAAACCACCTGGACAGCCCGCTGTCCCCGGAAGTCAATTTAACGAAAATGTTTGACTAGTTCCCGACATTTTTAGCCAAAACGCTTTTAACCATAAATTCATATATATAAAACTAGCACGTTTAATTAATAAAATTGAGTTTACGAAGCGGGTCCCACAACGACCCATTTTACCACCTTAAGTACCGAAATACAACATTTGACCAAAAGACTTTTAATACAAACAAAGCCGAGCATGGCGATTGGGGATACACTACCCAATCCTAAACGATCCAAAAGCAAGTCACTAAAGCAACTATGCAAGTCTTCTAGTCCTCGCGCTTACCCGAGCCACCGTCTGCAACGTATCTATAAAAAGAGTCAACAACGAGAGGGTAAGCTAATGCTTAGTGAATGATAACATACTACATACATATATATGTATAAAATGAATACGCCACACAAAACAAATACCGCATACCGAAGCATCCAAGTATAAAGCATCTACACTAAGCATACCGTACGATCTAAGCAACGAGCTAATGATACAACACAAAAGATAGTCCGCCAACGACAAAGTAAACATCGCCAAATAGCTACACCCGGAGGGTTAGCTACAACACAACAACACATTAATATAATACAATAATAATAATACACAAGGTTAACCCCTTAACCTCAATCACACGAACATTGGCCGAACAACCCGAGCCTTGTGAATTCGCACAACCCGAAATTCACTTCTCAACCATAAGATGACCGAACAACCCGAGTCATCGTGAATCCGCACTACCCGAGATTCACTACCTCAAATAAGGTGACCGAACAACCCGAGTCACCATGAATCCGCACTACCCGAGATTCATTTCACAATACTAAAACCCACGGTCACGGGATTATAAAATCCACCACACAACCATATCAACCCTTCGCCATTAGGGTTATAACAACCAAATCACAACCAAGTGTGATAACGTGCACACAAACGTGTACTTCGCCAAAGATGGTCAACCAAGACGCACAAACGTGCCAATTGGACTTATACACAAGTCCTTCAAATCCACCTATATGTGAAGTGAGCTCTATAACCGAGAATCACTTCACCCGACCCGCACCCATCCTACACATACATATGCATATAGGATATTATCACTCACCTTGAAGTCTTGAAGAAAGCTTCCAAGTAAACCGCAACTCGCCGATGGAAAATACCTATTCCATTATCACAAATACCACAACACAATTAGATTGGATTCACAAATTAACCCAATTCGTCACTTAGTGCCATTTCGACCCAAATGCACTTCCAAGCACAAACCGTACCCAAACTAACCAATAATCACTAACACAAGTGAGAATGGTCCAAATATGCCAATTAAACCCGAACACAAGTGCCAAACGCGTGTCATACCCATTTTGACACTTAAACCCTAATTTTGACCCATAAAGGTCAAAATCTCATCCTTTACAAGTTTTGACACCAAAACACATTTAACTCGGTTCTATACTTCAACTTAATCCATTTTAAGTTTATAAACCTCATTAAATCGCCAAATGGGTCATAATCACCACCAAACCCTAATTTGACAACCAAATTACCCTAAATGGGTTTCAACACTTCCATAATCACCTACTTAAGTGATTAAACTCAAATTAAAGTTCTAAACATGGCCAATTAGTTCGCCAACTCAAAATCCACCAACAATTAACAACAAACCCGATTACTAGCTTCACTAAACCCATTTCATCACATAAAAGGGTTTTACAACTAATTAACCCAAAACCCTAATTTGAATATCAAATTAAATAATTGAAATTCGGAGTTTGAGCTTACCAATACTATCACCGTGTAGCCGAGAACGAAAGGAACAACTTTAAAACCCGAGACTTTGAACGATTCAAGCTTCTTCCTTACCAAAACCTCCAATCTCTCTCTAAACTCTTACTCTCTCTCTAAAAATGGATGAAGATGATGAGTGGATGTGAAGGTGATCCAAAACTGATCCAAACCAGCTCATATGCCTCACAAATCCGGCCTCAAGTGAAATTACCCATTTGCCCTTCATTTAAACCAATTAAAAACAAGGGATTCTGTCAGCAGCAAACGGCGCGGCGCGCCCCTACCCCGCGCGGCGCGCGACCTCTCTGAAACAGATTCTTTTTCATTTTAAACTTTATATAAATAATCCGCGAAACCCAATCTCGAACGTCTTAATACACAAACAAGCAAGATAAATATTCGGGTCTTACACAAACCATATATATATAAAGTATACATATATAATTCTTCAGGAAGAATGAGTCAATACATCTTAACTCATTATTACTAATATTCCTTGGTATCTATGGGGCATATGATGTTGATATCCGAGGTACTGAGTGTGATGTTGAGGCGTGAAATGCAGATGTTGTTGTTGGTGATGCTGATGCTGTTGGTGGTGATGCTGATGGTACTGGTTATGCTGCTGGTGCTGCCGCTGGTGTTCGTAGGTTTCGCACCATATTCTCTAGAGCCACCACTCGAGAGCGAAGCTCGTTGACTTCTTCTATTATTCCGGGATGATTGGCGGTTCGGACAAGTGGATGAATAAGATCTAGAATTTTAGATATTATATATTCGTGACTGGATATCCTGGAAATGAGGGTAAAAATAGTGTTCCGAACGGGTTCGCCGGTAAGTGCTTCAGGTTCTTCACCAAGAGGTGAATTCGGTTGGTGGAAGGGATTACCTTCTTCTTGTCTCCATTGATTAAGTTTACTACGAACCCATCCCCAATTCATCCAAAATAGATGATGGCTGATTGGTTCGTTTGTTCTGGTTACGCTGCCATTGGAGCTCGAGGAATCGGTTGAGAAATCCATATTATGTGATTTGATTTAGGGTTTGATATGAGATTAGTGTTGAATACTGGATGATATATTCATCTCCTTGAATATGTATATGTAGCAAAAAGATTTCCGTAATTTACGAAGGAAATTTAGGAAAAGTGTTAGACAAAGATTATTGGGATAGATACGATAAGATATAATAAGATATGATGTGTCTATACTCTAATAATGGAAGTATGACGTGTTTAGATGATAAGTATGTAATCTGATAATCTTTTAATTAAAGATTTTCAATTCGTAATGTCCTATTTAGGTCCAGGGGCTTGAGCTATAGGATCCTTTAAATCAGTAACCCAAACGCTTTCTATTCTATAGTTTCGTAGACGTCATCCGTCAGGAAAATTCAATGATCAAAACAACAAGAAAGCAAAGAAAGTAATGAATATGAATAGTGATGACATTATAATGTCTTTGAGATTCTCGATAACTCAATAACATTTTCTGGTTCGCAAACCGATGCATAAAGGCATAAGGCATAAGGCATATAGTTACGTGCTATAACAGGGAGTTATATACGTTTAAGTATGAATAGTAACAAATATAGAAGTTTCAAAATTCATGAATAATATTTCATGTAATACATATGTAATACACAAACCATGATAGATGACTTAGGAATGTCAAGAATTTCAGAAATCGTAGTGTCACATTTAAACACGGTGGCGTAATTGGATAGTACTTAGAAAAGTGAACAGAGTTCTTAGATTGACTTGGCATTCTAAGATAAGTAAAGTTTCTAAAGTATAGTGTAGCATTTAACAATTAAAGGCAACAATTAAAGGCACTATAGTCAAGGAAAGTTGTAGTCCTACATTGCTAAGGTACCTAATTGTATAAGGCACACTTAAAATGCAATCCTGGTTCTCTACAACAGCACTGCTCTGATACCAATCTGTCACACCCCCAAAATGGACCAGGGGTAATTGTGACCAATCATATCATAACACAGTTGTATAAGCGAGAACGACTTTAAATGAGATATTTTATTTATTAAATAAACAGCGGAAGCATTATTCAAAGTTTTACATCATAAGAGTACAGTAAATGGAAAATGTCTTAAACAAAATGATAAATATGAATGATGGACTCCATGCAAGCAGCAAAGCATACGTCAATCATCTAGTAGCAAGTAGCAGCTAGCTCAATCATCACCTGAGACAAAACACGCTTAAAGTGTCAACCAAAAAGGTTGAGTAAAATTCATAGGTTTATAAATAATATCCAAAGTTTTAGACCACAAGATTTAGTTTAAAGTTGATTGATATAGAAATATCAATCTAAAAGTGTTGCTGCATTTTGTAATATCGCTACTAAACAAGTTTACCCTATGACACCTTGTACTGTCAGTGTCGTGGAATCATTATTATGTAACCAAAGACCAACGGTCGAATGGTTAGAGACGTTACTCTCAATAGGCCTACTCACAATAATTAAGTTTGCATTTAAACGTAGCAATTGACGATATTACGGTAGGGATTTAGCATGAATTAAAGCATGACAGCGTAGTTAACAATTTAGTACTTGTGTCTAAGTGTAAAACAGTTATAAAGCAAGCATGTGTCTCACCCCAAAAGTTGTAAAACAGTTATGAAACAGTAAAAAGTGGGGCTATGAAGTTCACCTTAGTAGCACACGAAAGAATTGAACGGAAGGACGTGACCGAGATCTCAACCTAGAGATAGAACGTATAATCAGACATTGCCTAACAGACAATAGTATATAGTACTATATTAATAGTAATGGTTCACTAAAGAATTTCCATTTTCGGAAGGTTACTATTTATGGAAAGTTTCCACTTATAGTAATTTTCCAATTTTAGAAAGTTCGGGTTAATCTTTAGCAAGATGTTGTACAACTCTACTCAAACTTCGTTGCTATCAAATAAGTCAGGAATGACCAGATGTAACCGGGGGCCCAGGATTCTTGACCAGAATCTAAGTCATGGCATTCGAGATCCACAAGCTTACCCATAAATGGCAACCTAGACATCATTCACTTACGACCGTGAGTAGCGATGAAGTTCACATGAATTATACATTATCTTTGATTAACCTTTACTTTAGGTGTATACACACAACGAATTATTAATGTACTTAATAATTATATATGTGATAATATAACCTAAGTTTTATTTAATATTTAGTTATTATACCTTAGTATGTCTTATATATATTAAATATAATTACCTTTAAATAAATACCTAAATTACTTCAAAAATAATAGTGATTTATTAATCGAACATTATTCAAAAAATGTCTAAATAATAGATTAAATATCTAAAAATTACATACATAATTTTTATAGTCTTAATTAATCATATAGATTAGTAGAAAAATTTAAGAAAACGTTTTTATTATATTTTTGTATTTATTTTTGTTTTTACCCTTAATGTATTCACAAAACAATTTTAATTCTACATAATTACTAAATAAACCCAAATAATTATTTTTATAATTTTTATAAGTTTCTATCAGTCTAATAACCTGTAGAAAAATATTTAATTTTTTTTATTATTTTATATTTATTCTTAAATTACCTTCGAATTACATAATAATAGAGTTTAATTATATAATAAATACCAATTCAACCCAAGTAATTATTTTTATAATTTTTTCAGATCTATATAAGTTTCAAAAACTCAGAAAAAAATTATATATATTTTATTTTTGGTTAAAAGTATTTATTACGAATTTTACATTGTTTTTACGTTTAAACACTACATAATTCGTATTTAATTATAAATAATATTCCATAAATTATCAAAATTATTTTTATGCATCATAACACTTATAATACTAATTATAACATATAAACATAATTAATTTCGAATTTTACAAAGAATATACAATAAATATAAATATAAATGACAATATTGAAAAAAATTAATAAAAATAGAAAGTACCTCAAATTTTCTTCAAGGTTTTGAGAGAATAACTTAAGTTTTTGTGTTTGGCAAAGAAAAAATGAATGAGGAGCCATGTATTTATAGGTAAAAAATAGTTGGTGAAAAGAAAAAAAAATAATAAAATAAAGGTGCCAATTTTGACAAAATAATAAAAACATGTTAAAAATGTTTTTAATAAGTTTTTATTTTTGAAAATATTTAGTCAAAATTCATGGGCTCATTATTTAATTTATAAAAAAAATCTTATTTCTTTTTATTTTTATTTTTTTATAAGCTAAAAATATATATATAATGATTAAAATAACTTATCATTTAATTAATAATTATGTTTCATATAGTTTTAAATATAATACGCATTAATATTAATATTAACTAAATTTATTTTATATAATTAGTGTAAACTTTAGTTAACAAAAAGTGTCGACTAAAAATAAATATTTGATCAATGTCAAATTTAATTATATATTACGTATGGATAACAACCCTATAGTCAAATTAGTCAATTCAGGTATGGAAATATGAGGGTTGTTATATCCATATCTATCCTCAAGGTTGCAAAATTCGGTATTCGGGGATTAATCGATCGGGACTTTGAAAGGATTAATCGGCAATTCAGAGATTAATCGGGGATTAATCGGATTCTATTTATACAGTTAAATAATAAATTTTAAAAATTAATGTGTAAATATAGAAGAAAACCATAAACATAAACATAAACATTAACATAATTGTCTAAAATTGTTCATTTTATTCAAAAACTCTGAAGTATTAGTTTATAATCATGTTAAAATGTTGACATATTTTGACTTTGACCGACTTGATTATCAAATTCGATTTTGAACCAACAATTTACGTTAACCGACTAATTAAACGGATTTTGAATAAACGGAACGGGCTACTCTTAAAAATGAGTAATCGAGGATTAATCGGGGATTAAACGGGTTTTTTACAACAGTGTCTATCCTACCACAAAGTGCGAATCTTTAATTTTTTATACATATTCTGTCATATCTACAATCTATTATCAACCCAAAGTAAGCACTTAACCAGTAAACACCTTTATTCGTATTAAAAGCACCTCAAATACATACCAAACTCTTTTTTTAAAGTGAAGAAAATTGTCATCGTCGACAAAAGTTGTCTGCCCAAGTTCTGCTCATTTCTTAAACAAAGCAAGCCACGACATAAAAAAAACGTTACAGAATAAGGAGAACGCAGCCAAGCAATATGCAATTATATCAACGAATATATTTTTGTTTAGTACAACAAATTAGAAAGAAAAAAATTGTGTTTTTATTTATTCTTTTAATGTTTAGTGTTTTCTTCAAGTCTGAACTTTCATGATTTTGCGTTAAGACTCTGGGAAGCATTAGACATTTTAGGTTAGGCTCAAGTCTAAACTGTGAGTTTCAGTTCATTAGAATTAATTAGATTGGTTAAGGTTAGTTCTTTAATCTACAAATAGCACTTTAATAGTAAAGTTATAATCATGGGGTTTATCCTATCTATAGACAATTACGTTGATAGCACTTTGATTTCTTTGTGTTACAAGTGAAGTTTAAGATTGGACCACTGCTTTCATATAATTTTAATTTATTTCCACTACAATATTGACTCATCTCACGCGTCTGTCTCATGTTTATATATTCTTTTGTTCTTTAATATAAGAAAGTTGTGTGAAATCAAGACCAAAATGATACGATTCCGCGGAGTCCCTACTTACCTGAACGTTAAGCAACACTAACTGAATATTTATATTTGTATATTACTACTACTAGTGTATGATAATACAAGTTAATTAAGGATAGTGGTGGTTCAAAATCAAATTATGTGGACTTATTGATCAAGTTATGGATTAAGATGAATCATCTACATACACATAAAATATTGTTTGCATTCCTTATTATAAAATGTTTGGGTGCGTGTAATGCGAAATTCACCATGTACTAAATCTCGCGCTCGGAGGTTTGATTACTCGAGATTTACCCTCTATGGGAGAGCCAATGTCCTCGTTCATAGAGGGTTTTCTGACTTTCTCGCTAAATAAAAAAAATATTTGGATTTCTTGGTATCACTGATTACTACTTACAAGTAGAACACACGATTGGGACATATTTGAGTCCAAGGTTCGTTTACAGAAGACTAGTGATCAAGGTAAAATATTGTAGGATGTGTAACTATGCTAATTGATCGATAAACCATTTATGAGCTAAATCAAAATGTGTTGGGAAATTACGGTCTCACTAATTCCCACCACTCAGCCCAACAATAATAGTAAAGAAATAAGAACAATACACAACACAAGATTTAACGTGGAAACTCCAAAACAGGAGAAAAACCACTGGCCCCCAAAAAGAGAAAATACGCTATATCACAAATTGTTACAATGATATAGACGACTCTCTTAAGCCAACTACACTCTCCAAAATATTTAATTAATACAACTCTCAAACAAGGGTAAGAAAGAAAGAAATAATCAAATACTTAAAGTGTATTGATTGGTGCGATTTGGAATGAAGACTTAGCCCCTCTTATATAACCAAGTCACTCACCCCTCACATCTTCCTCCCACCAATGTGGGATAAACATATCTTCTACTAGCCAAAATAAACCAACAAATCTCCACCTTTTGGATAGAAGAAGATAACCATGCTTCCACATTGCTAGGATAACCGATGTAGACGCTTCCTCGACGACAACTTCAAGATCCTCATATTTATGCCGTTGACATTATCTCCTAAGAGACAAAACTTGCATCTTCATCGAACATTGTCTAAACCGACAATCATTGTCATCACAGACAATCATAACTCTTAACAAGAATTATCATACTCCACCATTAAGAGTATAGCACTTAGAATATCACATTCCAAGCATTTCACCTCGGCACATGTTGTTGAACAACCAGCTGAAACTTTATAGTGCAACTTCCCTGTTTGGTTTTTCCGAAAGTCCCATCAGCTACAACATCAGTTTCCACCACACAACCTGCATAAATGCCAAACCAATGCCCGTGTGTAATTGTGGAACCGCTAACGAACATCCTTTTCCACGGTGGCACGGAAACACCATGAGGATGACGTGACTTCAGAGGAATTCGTCACTCTCCGTAACAACGGAGACAATGTTAGCGTCTTTGGAGCCATTTGCCGGATTAGCTCCACCTGGACAATTAACCCTTACATGCCCAGTCTTCCCGCACTTCCAGCATGTCAGATTCTTTCTAGAGTTTCTCTTCTGCCTATCCGAACACAACACTATCGTATCTCCTGATGACGAGACCCCGTTACCTTCCAGTCTTTTCTCCTCGGATAGGAGCTTGCTAGTAACGTCTTCAAACTTCAGAGTTTTCTTCCCATACATCAAAATAGGTTTCATGTGTTCATAAGACGATGATAAAGATAATATCAACCTCAAAGCTTTATTTTCATCATCCGTTTTAACTCCAATAGCCTCCAGTTCTGAAACAATACCGTTAAGAATACTTAGATGATCTGAAATCTTTGAACCCCATCCATACGCAGAGTATGAAATTGTTCTTTAAGACACAACCGATTTGAGATGCCGTTGCCCTGGTACAACTGCTCTAGTTTAACCCAAAGCTCCTTTGCCGTTGATAACCCGTGCACATTTGCAAGCACGTTCTTTGCAAGACACAAATGAATCGCACTTGCTGCCCTCAAATCCATATCATCCCATTCTTCTTCATCGAACTTACTGCTAGAATCACTGCCGGGAACAAAGGTGGGTTTACCTTTCAATGCCTTGTGTAACCCGGACTGAATCAACACATCCTTGACTTGAACCTGCCATAAGCCAAAATTGATCATCCCATCAAATTTCTCAACATCAAACCTCATTGGACTGAACTTCGACATCGTATCCGTATCCTATAAACAACACTTTCTCTGATTTTGCTCACGTTTCGAATAGCCAAAAGATGTAGCAGGTAGCTAGGACCCTTTAAATCGGAAATCCACAACTAGGCCACTAACAAATCCAACTATTACTACGAATCAGAAAAAATATTGTCTAACCAGATACCCTATACGATCAATAGAACTCGTTTCTGATGTGGACGATCCACTCACGTGGCAACCACAGAGCATACTCCGACTCCTATAACCGAGACCCCCGTCAAACCTGACGCTCTGATACCAGTTGTTGGGAAATTACGGTCTCACTAATTTCCACCACTCAGCCCAACAATAATAGTAAAGAAATAAGAACAATACACAACACAAGATTTAACGTGGAAACTCCAAAACAGGAGAAAAACCACTGGCTCCCAAAAAGAGAAAATACGCTATATCACAAATTGTTACAATGATATAAACGACTCTCTTAAGCCAACTACACTCCAAAATATTTAATTAATACAACTCTCAAACAAGGGTAAGAAAGAAAGAAATAATCAAATACTTAAAGTGTATTGATTGGTGCGATTTGGAATGAAGACTTAGCCCCTCTTATATAACCAAGTCACTCACCCCTCACATCTTCCTCCCACCAATGTGGGATAAACATATCTTCTACTAGCCAAAATAAACCAACAAAATGTTCCAACATGCAGGAATGATATGTCATCATGTTTACACGGATAACATATATTAGAAAATTTGTGACAAAATTAAGGTTTGATTTAAAGAAATTTCTTTAACCAAAATAAGGACGAATCAATGTGATTTATCTAAGAATATCTTAACACGAAATAAAAATCTATAATCCATTCACTGGAATTGGAAGAATCATATTACGGAGTATCTGTTTTATTGTTTATGTTATCGATAAAAGCGAACTATCTTTATAACAAGGAAAACTCTTGCTATTAAACGATGAAAGAATACCAATAAACATATAGACTACGGACAAAGTCAAACTAAACGCGAGAAGAACACCCCCAACAAACTAATAGGAAAAAAAGAAACAAACATCACAAAAACACTAATTAAACCAACTAAATCGACTACAAAACAACCGCCCCAAAGACCCATAAACTACAAACCTACAATGGCTCTGAAGGATCAACCCCACCGAACAAGCTACACATGTTCTTATGAAAATTCTCAACCTTAACACTAACACTCTTACGCTCATAAATAAGCTTCAAAAGTTTTATCATTGACTTTTGAAACTGAAGGGCTTTACACATGCAATTCGAGAACGAAAATCCATATCAAATCACCCTCCGCAACCTAATTAAGATCGGAATCACCATCCTCATCCACCGGAACCAACTTATTCTTCTTTTATTTTTCTTAACTACAGATCCTTCTTCAATTGACTAAACACCCACCGAGGATCAACCCTCATCCGACACCTTCAAGCTTATGACATTACTACCCCCACACGGACCCTTGGACTTAAGATTTGTCAACAAATGCATCTTAACATTTTATATCTAAACCAGATCGCAACAAACACTCTTTAATGCCACACGAACATGAAATATCAATAGCGGCCGTCTTACCAAATTCTGGGTCGCCACCTAAATCAAGCAACGGGTCTAAATGACCCATATAATTCGCCATCCTTGACCAACATGATGTAAAACTGATGAAAAATCAACAACACCACACCTCGGATTCTTATTACCATAGGCTCGGATTCTTATTACCATAGGCTTGTTGAATCGAAGCAAACTGATTGCCCTATCAATCAAGAATCAAACCAACTCCCTTATCGAACATGTCACAGCATGATTCATCCGCAGTAGGATCTAAACCCAAATCATAACTTAACCTCTGATGCACTGGGAAATTACGGTCTCACTAATTCCCACCACCCAGCCCAACAATAATAGTAAAGAAATAAGAACAATACACAACACAAGATTTAACGTGAAAACTCCAAAACAGGAGAAAAACCACCGGCCCCCAAAGAGAGAAAATACACTATATCACAAATTGTTACAATGATATAGACGACTCTCTTAAGCCAACTACACTCTCCAAAATATTTAACTAATACAACTCTCAAACAAGGGTAAGAAAGAAAGAAATAATCAAATACTTAAAGTGTATTGATTGGTGCAATTTGGAATGAAGACTTAGCCCCTCTTATATAACCAAGTCACTCACCCCTCACATCTTCCTCCCACCAATGTGGGATAAACATATCTTCTACTAGCCAAAATAAACCAACAAATCTCCACCTTTTGGATAGAAGAAGATAACCATGCTTCCACATTGCAAGGATAACCGATGTAGACGCTTCCTCGACGACAACTTCAAGATCCTCATCTTCATGCCGTTGACATTATCTCCCAAGAGACAAAACTTGCATCTTCATCGAACATTATCTAAACCGACAATCATTGTCATCACAGACAATCATAACTCTTAACAAGAATTATCATACTCCACCATTAAGAGTATAGCACTTAGAATATCACATTCCAAGCATTTCACCTCGGCACATGTTGTTGAACAACCAGCTGAAACTTTATGGTGCAACTTCCCTGTTTGGCTTTCCCGAAAGTCCCATCAGCTACAACATCAGTTTCCACCACACAACCTGCATCAACGCCAAACCAATGCCCATGTGTAATTGTGGAACCGCTAACGAACATCCCTTTCCACGGTGGCGCGGACACACCATGAGGATGACGTGACTTCAGAGGAATTCGTCACTCTCCGTAACAACGGAGACAATGTTAGCGTCTTTGGAGCCATTTGCCGGATTAGCTCCACCGGGACAATTAACCCTTACATGTCCAGTCTTCCCGCACTTCCAACATGTCAGATTCTTTCTAGAGTTTCTCTTCTGCCTATCCGAACATAACACTATCGTATCTCCTGATGACGAGACCCCGTTACCTTCCAGTCTTTTCTCCTCGGATAGGAGCTTGCTAGTAACGTCTTCAAACTTCAGAGTTTTCTTCCCATACATCAAAATAGGTTTCATGTGTTCATAAGACGATGATAAAGATAATATCAACCTCAAAGCTTTATCTTCATCATCCGTTTTAACTCCAATAGCCTCCAGTTCTGAAACAATACCGTTAAGAATACTTAGATGATCTGAAATCTTTGAACCCCCATCCATACGCAGAGTATGAAATTGTTCTTTAAGACACAACCGATTTGAGATGCCCTTGCCCTGGTACAACTGCTCTAGTTTAACCCAAAGCTCCTTTGTCGTTGATAACCCGTGCACATTTGCAAGCACGTTCTTTGCAAGACACAAACGAATCGCACTTGCTGCCCTCAAATCCATATCATCCCATTCTTCTTCATCGAACTTACTGCTAGAATCACTGCCAGGAACAAGGGTGGGTTTACCCTTCAAAGCCTTGTGTAAACCGGACTGAATCAACACATCCTTGACTTGAACATGCCATAAGCCAAAATTGATCATCCCATCAAATTTCTCTACATCAAACCTCATTGGACTGAACTTCGACATCGTATCCGTATCCTATAGACAACAACTTTCTCTGATTTTGCTCACGTTTCGAATAGCCAAAAGATGTAGCAGGTAGCCAGGACCCTTTAAATCGGAAATCCACAACTAGGCCACTAACAAATCCAACTATTACTACGAATCAGAAAAAATATTGTCTAACCAGATACCCTATACGATCAATAGAACTCGTTTATGATGTGGACGATCCACTCACGTGGCAACCACAGAGCATACTCTGACTCCTATAACCGAGACCCCCGTCAAACCTGACGCTCTGATACCAGCTGTTGGGAAATTACGGTCTCACTAATTCCCACCACCCAGCCCAACAATAATAGTAAAGAAATAAGAACAATACACAACACAAGATTTAACGTGAAAACTCCAAAACAGGAGAAAAACCACCGGCCCCCAAAGAGAGAAAATACACTATATCACAAATTGTTACAATGATATAGACGACTCTCTTAAGCCAACTACACTCTCCAAAATATTTAACTAATACAACTCTCAAACAAGGGTAAGAAAGAAAGAAATAATCAAATACTTAAAGTGTATTGATTGGTGCAATTTGGAATGAAGACTTAGCCCCTCTTATATAACCAAGTCACTCACCCCTCACATCTTCCTCCCACCAATGTGGGATAAACATATCTTCTACTAGCCAAAATAAACCAACAATGCACAGCCCGAAGAAAAACAACATCATCTCTCGGTGCATCTTGCTCCACAAATTTACCTGACAAATGGGTCGAGATGAGTCGGGTTGGGTCAATGATCAAATGGGTTTGAGTCGAAACGGGTCATGTGTCAAAATGGGTCAGAATCAAAATGGGTCAAACGGGATGGGTCGAAACCCTGGTCGGGTTGGGTAAAGACCCGGGTCGGTTGGGTCGGGCTAGTAAAATTGTTCTTGTTTGTATCTTTTCCAAACATGCGCCCCGAAAAGGCACCCAGAAAATGTGCATCGAAAACGCGCCCCACAAGCGCGCAACAAGCACGCCCCGAAGCGCGCCCTGAAAACGCGCCACCAAAACCTCGCGCAGAAAAACTCACGCCGAAGACGCGAACCGAAGACGCGGCCAGAAGACGCCTGAAGAAAAACGCGCCCCGAAAACCCGCGAAGAAAATGCGCCCCGAAAACAAGCACGAAAAGTGCACGTCGAAAAGCCATGGTCAAAAACGCGTGTCGAAAAACGGGCCCTTAAAACGCGCCCCGAAATCCGTGCCTCAAAAAATGCATCTCGATTTAATTTTAGTAGGACCCAATTGGGTCAAGTCTGGGACCCATTATCTTTTCAAAACTATTCGGTTTTGATGAGTTTTAAAAATGGACTTCTTCTTTTATTTTCTTTATTATGTGCTTTAACCCATTTCAGTCTTCAAGTAAATTTAATGGACTCATTTTTAAAGCTTTGGGTCTTGTTTGTCATGTCTATTCGCAACTAAGCTCGAACCCATCAAATGCAACGATTTAACTTATAAATCGTTTGTATAACGACTACAACTCTACAAGGATAAAAATTATGTTGAAGTCCCAAAGAAATATGCTTCGGGTCCATGTATTATGACTGGATTTGGACCTATGCTATTAGGTGGTTAACTACATGGAGCCCAAGATACGAAGAAACCCATTTCTCTGCAGTCCATTAGCTTCAACCCATCTCCCTCGATTACGATACCAAGTCGTGTCTAATTTTTATCTTTTCATTTATTTAAAGATAAATCTTAATCTTATGTTCATGAAAATTTTACATCACCGTGACAATAGCGAATAAAAAAAGTTTTTGTTGCCATCGATATGTACGAGTTCTTACCTTTTTGTAAAAAAATGTGACATATCGATTTTTACATCAATTACAAAACATTTTTCAACCATAGACATTTTTAAGTACTTCTTTGAAATTTTATGGGTAAAAAAAAAAAAAAAAACCATATTCCCTTTTTTAAAAATTTATGGCTTTTATCTAACATTTTTTTTGACAATTTGCCTTTTAATTATTGAGATTTTCACTTTTGATTTCATGTTGATAATTCATATTCTATATTTAAACATGTAGATTTTAATAACTTAACGGTATACTCTGATTTCGTACGCAGAAATTTATAAAATTTAGATGTTTAAGTTTTTTTTTTAAACAACAATTGTATAAAACTAGTTTTCGAATCTTCGCTTCGCGTCGGGGGTTCGGTTTTCAATGTATTTTATTGCGTCTAGTTTGTAAAATTATTTCGTGGCTAACGATGATGTCGTTGAAACGCAACTCGAGTCGAACTAAAAGGTATAACCCGTGAAGGATTTAAATGTTATTTTAATGTAACAATATATGTGCATCTCCGCGTTCCCTATGAAATTGTCGACTTTTAAAAATTTAACGCAAAATCAACGTGTATGAAAAGTACCTCAAATATTTAGCATTTTCTTAAAAAGCGTTCGTTTTGCGTATAGTTAGTGACATTGTTTTCCTAAAATTATTTCGAGTTTAACGATGGTGTCGGAAAAATTTAACTCGTTGCGAGCGAGAGGATATGACCCGTTGAATATTTATGTGGAGTTTATTTAAGATTTTTATGAAAATGGTTATTTGACACTTTACCCCCCTGTTTGGGGGTCGATTTGATTTTTTGAAAAAAAAGGGGGGGGAGGCTTTGTAAGTGAAATGAAATTTATGGAGAAAAAAAAAGTGAAGAGACGAAAACGCCCATAGTTTCTATTCATAATTTTTGTTTAATAGATAATATATTTATTTTTGTCTAATAGATAGTATATATTAATTTGGAAGTATAAGTTGATAATTCAATTTGGATATCGTATTTTGTGAAACACACACTACATGGCTACACAAAGTAGGGGTGTACACCATTTAGTTTTAAACCGAATAAACCGAATATCGAATCGATTCTAAATAATAATAAAAAACAAACCGAATTTTTTAAACAGTTTTCGGATCGATCAAAACCGAAACCGAATTCGTAACTCGGTTTTTGGTTTTGAAAATTTCAAATTTAGTTAACCGAAAACCGAATTAAAAACCGAATTCAAAAAAAACATTTTAAAACGTATTTATAATTATAATATTATAATATTTATATTATATTTGATGTATTATTACATTTTTATTAAACAATAAACATGTTATATACCTTATATACTTAAATTAATTCCACAACCGTTATTCCTAATTTATATGTAAGTTTATGCTGGTTAGAATTTTTATTTTTAGTGATTTTCGGTTTTAACCGAAACCAAACCGAAATCAAATTCGGTTTTCGGTTCGGTTTTGGTTATGGTTTTCATAATTAAATTTGGTTTCTGTTTGGTTTTTGGTTATGATTTTATAAGTTTCAAAACTAAAAAAATCGAATCGAATAAATCGAAAAATCAAAAACTGAACTGATGAACACCCCTAAAACAAAGAGGTTGATTGCATGATTTTCGTTCATCATGATAGTTGCATATTAAAATCAATTTTATGTAAAATGGATTTTAAGCAATAGACTGAAATTATTTCAACGATCAGAAATTAAATATTTAATATTTATAAAATTTAATAAATAATAAATATTTAAGATGTATTTGATTTTTTTCGCCCATACCATGTACGAATATTATAAATATTTAATTAACATAAAGAAACACTATTTAATACTAAAATTTACTTAAATTAAGATTTGTAAATTATTTTTTTTAAGGCAAGTAATAGATATATATTAACAATCAGTAATATTTATTTTTAATCATATTATTTTAACGTAAATAAATATTAATTAAAATTTATGTATACTCGAGCTTTATTACTAGTAGTATTTGATAATATAATATAATATAATATAATATAATATAATATAATATAATATAATATATATAATGGGTCATCATCAAGAGGTAAACACTTTTTTGGAGGGAAGTAATTTTTTTTTAAATTTTTTTTTCAAACATCAAGATTACATGAATATATGAACATTTAAAATGGACATTTTTGTGAGGAATGTTATTATTTTGACCGAAATTCATGTATGTTTTAATTGAAGTTTATTTTTATCGTTTTGTTTACATCTTGTGTGAATTTTTTTTTCTTCCAAAATTTAGCCCGATTTAGAGTTTAAGGTTTAGTGTTTTGGGTTTAATTTCTAAACCCAAAACCGTAAATCGTTCATGTTAAAAATTCAATCTAAACCCTAATTTCTAAATCCTAAAACCTAATTTCTAAACCCTAATTTTTAAACCTCAATTTCTAACTCCTTAAAAATACCTTAATTAAAACATTACATATGATGCATGTTATCATTTATTTCTTCGAGCGTTTTCCCGCAAAAATAATAACATTTATTACAAAATGTTTTTTTTTAATGTTTATATTTTCATGTGATCTTAATGATTGAAAAAAAATTCAAAAAAAAAAAAATTACTTTCCTCCACTTTTCCAAAAAAAATGTTTCACTCCTGATTAAAACACCTACTAATAAATCTATTTACATCTATTTCATGACGTAGCAGCTGTAGCACCATTTTCTGGCAGATTGTAGTGTTCCAACAAATGAGACTTTAAGTGAAAGTCAAGGTAAGCTTATGTGAGATTAATTGGTCAGTAATTGTAAGGGTAACTAACTTTGGTGTGGATTATATATCAGTTATTACTGGTATATGATTAGGAATAAATTGATCCCTTCTATTTTACTCGTATCTCCTTTTATGTAAATTATATTATATTCTAATTCTAATTGTAAGTCAATAATCAATATTTGCTATACATGTGTTATTCATTAAATAATTAAACCTTGTTAACTACTGATGTGGAATCTTAAGGAACCAAAAAGTCCATCTGAGTTTTAAAGTAAAAGTTAGCATGTAACATTTTTTTTCTTTGTAAAAAACGAAAACTTTATAACAAATATTTTTCTCTAAAAAAGAAAAGGATAAACGGGAAGCAAACAACAAGAAGGACGACGAGGCTTGATGGCAATAAACTAACCCTACCTAATAAACTAAACGAGCATAAACTAAACTAAATTAAACCCAAGCCCCACCTCACAACAGAAAACCAACATATACACGATACAACCGACTGAACACAAAACATACAAAACTAGACACACCAATAAACCATCGAACAACAACCGAAACATTATATAAGATGTTCATATATTCTTAAAAAACGTCAATGACATACACAGAAACAAGAGAAAAAATTCTTTAAAAAGTATAGGTTGAAATGTACCAGCTACCCACCTGGAGTACATTGCTGTTATTATGTCTTCTACTACTACATACTTTAAATACCCCTTCATTCCATTATAATTACTCACTTTTATTTCTTCTTGTTATTAATTAATAGTCCGTACAAATTACTATATTACTCGTACTTTATATTACTAATTGTTAGCTATGGCAGCAACATTTTTTAATGGGCTGATGATTGGCACAATAATGCTTGCCATTTTCTTGGCTTCATTCATCTCTGCAGATCCTGACTTACTTCAAGATGTTTGTGTTGCAGATCTTTCATCTGGTACTTTGCTTACTTCATACCATCCAAGTATTATTATTATTATTAAATGAATGAAATTTATTTCAATTCATCTGCTTATTTTCCAACGAAAAATGTTTATTTTATTATTCTGTAAACACAGGAACAAAACAGAATGGATTCGCTTGCAAAAGCAACATATCAGCAGACGATTTCTTCTTCGCAGGGTTAACCAAGCCTGCTAGCACCAACAACACGTTTGGTGCGACCGTGACTGCAGCCTCAGTCACCCAAATCAACGGTCTAAACACATTGGGTGTGTCCATGGCCCGCATTGATTACGCACCTGGTGGTTCAAACCCACCACACACTCACCCACGAGCCACTGAGATTGTGTTTGTGCTCGAAGGCGAGTTAGATGTTGGATTCATAACCACAGAAAACAAACTTTTTTCCAAGACTGTTAAAAAAGGTGAAATCTTTACGTTCCCTAGAGGCTTAATTCATTTTCAGATAAATAAAGGGAGTGTTCCTGCTGCCGTTATTGCCGGATTCAACAGCCAGTTGCCTGGCACTCAACGGGTGGCTAACGCTTTATTTGCATCATCTCCTACTGTCGAAGACGTTGTTTTGACTAAAGCATTTCAAATTGGAACAAAAGAGGTGGAAAAAATTAAGGCAAAATTGGCTCCCAAATGACTAGTACAATCTCAAGTGCACAAGTCATGCAGTCCATTTATGGGTTTACAAGTTTTTACCATTTGTTTTGTTGTTGTTTTAATAAAGGTTTAATGAGCAAACGTGTTAAGGGTCCATGTATTATTATAAGGCTTCCAAGTTTCTGATTTATCAATAAAAAAAAGTACAATATAACACGTTGATGATCGATTAACGTTAATTGCGTCTATCTTAACAGAACTAAGTAAATAGTAGCCATTTTTTTCTTGTCTTGATTCGGTAGCTGACAACAATTGCGATCTCTAACGAGTATGTCAATCAACCGACCTGGCTCGATTCCCTCAAGGTGGGAAGGTTTCTTCAATAAAAGTATCAAACAGTTTTGAAGGATCCTTCCATAAAATGGTAAAATGTGCAATTTAAACATGTTGGATTTTTCTAACGAGCTATCTTTAACGTGCATAAGTGTGTTATATTGATTTTTTGGGGGCGATTATTCAACTGTACAATATATTTCTGCATCTTAATGACACCAGACGACTGAGTGTCGTTAGAAAAACCCAAAATCTTATAATAACAATTAGGCAAGACTTATATTTGTGTGGAGATATGAGAACTATGTGGTTTAAAATAGGAGATTGGTAGCACTCTGTCTTGAATTTACATTAGGCATTATGTGATGTGATGCCAATCAAATCTGGTTCTGATAAATAGTTAGCCTATACTGTGTCATATTTCATCATGTTTGTTGATTTAGGGTTCAAATGCGCTTAATAGGTGAACAATTGAGCCTTTCAGCTTCAATATTTGTAACAAACATGTCTACCCTTCTGAGTTGTATGAAGTGTGAGGGATCACGGGCCATGCATATGATAAAATCAAGCGTTTGTTATAACATAGCATCTACTTGTTGATAATAATTGAATCCTGGGCTGTGCATATCACAGTCAAAAAATCTACTAGTAAATAAATATAAATAAATGGAGGAAGTGAATATGGTGCTGTTATACATATAAGCTTATATGACAAACACCACAAATTCTCATGATTTTGATATTTTTCTTGTAAACTAAACTACATTTTAACTATTTTACAACATTTTATATGATTATATATTGATTGAAGCAACGAAATTCGAATTAATTCATGTTTTGCATGAGTAGTTCTCAAACACTATTAATATGCAATTGTTCATGTGGAACAATATGTCATCTATATTTGATGAAATTTGCCAAAAGAACTAACAACAAAATGTAATCTTTTGTTTGTTGTAGATTCAATAAGGCATTTCAAAACTTATCATACAAAAACAACATCAAAATCATGAAAATTTGAGGTGTTTGTCATATAAGCTTATATGCACAACAACACCATATTCACTTTTCCCAAAATAAATAGATAGATAAGATACTAGTTAACAAATACTCCGTAGAACAAATATGGATGTAGTTTTAAGTGGTTAACAGCATATATATATATATATATATATATATATATATATATATATATATATATATATATATATATATATATATATATATATATATACTCATCTCAAAGGAGATTGGGTTGAAGGTTTCTAGCTTGCAATCTAGAAGCCCACCTTCTAGATGTTCAAAGTAGCCTTCTTTGAACACCATGTGGAAGTAGCAAAGTTGAAAACGGTGACGGCCGCCAACCTTCCACGTTCACACGTCACCTTCCTCGTTTACACCTATCTACCGCTATAAGATCTTAGCTATAAATAGAGGTGCAAACCTCAGTTGTAAATCATCCCAAATCACTCAGAGAAGTGTAATCACAACCTAGAGAGTGCTTGTGAGTTTGAGAGTTTTTTTGAGTTTTGTAAATACACGTGTAATCTATTCTTGTGAGTAATAGAGTTATTTTCTCTCAAATTTATATCTCCCAACGTCCAGGCGATCCTCTCTTCCTAACAAGTGGTGTCAAGAGTTTGGTTAGAGACGTTGGTTGAGTTTTTGGGTCTTCTGAAGTTTCCTCAAAATTCAATTTTGAGTGTACCATTGAATTCGTCTCGTCGAACCGAGTCCAACGCAAAAAAAGGTGACTTAAACGGAGTTATAACGAGCCCAGAAAACGCGGACAAAGTTTGGTCAACTCGCCGGAATCTCGCCGGAGAAGACGACCGGTGCCGGAATTTTCGCCGGAGAAGAAAGTCCTGTAGTAATTCACTGTAGCTGCTGGAGGCACTGTAGCAAGTACTGTAGCAGTACTGTAGCAGTACTGTAGCAATTATGAAATTTTACAATTTGGTCTCTGAAATTTTTAGAATTTCATTTTTGGTCTCTGAAGTTTATAAAAATTATAATTTTGCCCCGTAAGTGGAATTTAAGCCGCGAAGTGTTTATTCCACCATTTTCAACCGTTCCGGACGTAACGGTGATCTTTGTTTTCTACAAATCAACCCCGTTTGTGTTGAAAAATTATTTGTAAGGTGATAATGTCCATAGAAGAATCAACATCATCTTCGGGAGCTATGATTATGCTCACAGCCACAAACTACACGCTGTTGAAACCTCAGATGGAAGATCTCCTCAACTGTAAGGATTTGTTCGATCCTATTGAATTGGAGGGTATAAACCCTGATTCTGCCAAAGAGAAAGAGTGGAAGAAATCAAACCAAAAAACTATTGGTCAGATCCGTCAATGGATTGATCATAGTGTCTTCCACCATGTTGCACAAGAGACAGACGCATATGTCCTCTGGAAAAAGTTGGAGGACATGTATCAGGCCAAGACTGCTCGGAATAAAGCCCTGTTGATGAGGCGTTTAGTCAACATGAAGCTTAAAAGTGGAACTTCAGTTGTCGAGCATACCAGTGAGTTCCAGAGCTTGGTCAACCAGTTATCGTCTGTAGAGATGCCGCTTGGCGATGAAGTCCATGCGCTATTGCTACTTAGTTCTCTTCCCGATAGCTGGGAAACGCTGGTCGTAACACTCAGCAACTCAGCTCTGAATGGCAAACTTACCATGTCAATGGTCAAGGATGCCCTATTCAGTGAAGAGGCAAGGAGAAAAGACATGGGCACAGATTAGACCCATGCCTTTGTCACAGAGAATCGGGAGAGACAGCGAATGAGTAGCAAAAATAAATGGAGAGGCAGAAGCAAGAGCAGGGGCAGGTCAGCTAACGGCAGAAAACCAACATATAAAATGCCATTATTGTGGATTAGAAGGACATATGAAGAAGAACTGCTATAGATTGTAAGAGGAACAAGATCAAAGCAGTTCACAGTCGAAGAACAAGGGTGGAGAAACATTAGTTAATATCACTGGTGATGTAGCTTATTGTTCAACCCATGATGAAACATGAAACGACCCGTTCATATCACTATAAACGCAGTACGTTATTCATTGGTCCCATAGCAAGGTATTTGACCTCTATATGATATGTTTTAGAAATTATTGCATTCGTTTCATAAAAAGCACACCATTATTATACATAATGCACGTTTTAAACAAGTGGGCGATTATTTAAGAAATAATTCCCATAATACATCGGTTTCCAAATACTACACACGTGACATAAAAGTTGAATATAATACATGACGAAGGTTTTATTGAATGCAACACTTCATTTAAACAAAAACATGAGACTCCATGCACAGCTTGCTCAGATAATGCAACAGCGGAAGACTTTCTTAAGGACCTGAGAATAAACATGCTTAAACATTCAACACAAAGGTTGGTGAGATATATAGGTTTAGCATCGATATAAATATAGACCACAAGATTTCATAGTTATAAATATATGTACACTCGCAAGTGTATAAAAGTATTCTATAAGTTGTTGAGCGCTTCGGTAATCATACTTAACCATTAATGTGGCATATTCCCTTTATTATAAAATCTCCCTACACTGTACCAAGTGTAGTAAAAATGAAGTACTATGCAACCATTTACGATACTAGTGCGACTAGCCCGGTTTGGGTTGTCAAACCCGATAGATCTATCAATAGGATTCGCGCTTACATGTTCTTACAACATGTAAATATTAGTTACCAAACTATTAGGGAAAAATATGCAAAGTGGTACAACTCAACGTATAATATGTTTTTAGTACTTGTGTCCATTGCGTAAAACATAAAATGCATGTATTCTCATCCCAAAATATTTTTAGAGTTTAAAAATGGGACTACATACTCACAGTAGTAAAAGTATATTAATAATAAGTTTTCAACTTATTAAAAATATGACCGTCGTCCTTGGATTCACGAACCTATAGCAATAATAACAATTCAGATAATAATACGATATATGAATAAAATAAAGCAAGTTCATAGAATACTTATATAATAATTTTTAACATTTTATGTTAGTAGTCCATTGTTAGTAGTCCAAAATAGTCCGAAAAGTCCAACAATCCAATAATCGGTATATATATATATATATATATATATATATATATATATATATATATATATATATATATATATATATATATATATATATATATATATATATATATATATAATCTTAGAATTACCCCCACGACGTATTGTATACGTATTGTCTTAGAATTAACTAATACGTATTGTGTACGTATTGTCTTAGGATTTATCAAAACGTATTGTATACTTATTGTGTTAGGACGTACCAAGAATATTACTATACAATCACAGAATTAGCCAAGATTATAATATTTTATTATACTACTGATAGCATGTCCAAATATATATAGGATATAGGAAAAATTAACAAGGATATGGTTAATATAGTTTTTATAATATAAATTTCGTCCATACAACGTTAATTTTAGCAGATTTTGTTTTGCTCGCCAAATATTCATTACAACACCGTTTAAAGTGAATCAAATTGCTATGGATTCATTAAGAAGTAAATTTTACAAAACCAATTCGAAAAGTTCATCGCAAGTAGTAATTTTGAGAGCTTTACCTTCTTTTTGTGTCGGTGGACAGATTTGGAAAAATCCCGGCATCCACCCAATATATGATTTTTGATAAAATACTTCCACTTTGTCTAAGATAGGTTTTTAATTCCTAACCCAAAACAGCCCGCTTTTTACCGAATGGAGATTAAAGGATATATGTTAAGTTTCAAGGTGTTCTTCATATGTACAAGTTATAAGTTCTTATATTAACTTAATATAACATCATAATACATATAAATAAGTGTTATTAGAGTTAAGTTAGAAAGATTAGATTAGTTTTTCAAACAAGCTTGGTGTTCACCAAAACAAGTTCTAGTTTTTACAAGTTTTATAAGTATAATAAGATAGCAACTATACAAGGAATTGAACAAGGATTTTGAGAAGTATTTTACCCTGATTATGAAGAGGAAAGTTGCTGAGATTAAAGTATGATATGAGAGCATTCAAGTGTGTGTTTTTAGTTTAAGAAAATGTGGAGTAAAAATGAGTTAAAATGGTCCTTATTTATAAGCTTATAATTTTGGCTTTTAGTGAAAATATCTAAGATAAGTTAAATTGTATTAAGTCATGCATGACATATTAAATTGATTAGGTCATGAATGACATATTACACAAATAATTGCAGATTTCTATTGGTATATACCAATAGTAAATACTTCTAGAAGCTGTGTATAATACGGGCAAAAATACCGTATGAATGCGAGTAGAATTCTTGAGGAAATTGAACGGAAATACGAGTATAGCTATCCTTTATATGTATTGGTATATTATAAAGTGTATCCAATACTTGTAAGGATGTATTTACACTCGTAATACATTATATGTAAATACATTTTAACATAAGTTAATTACGTCGTTTAAATAGTAACATATATATTGTTCAAAAACTCTTTGAATTAGTAGTATGAATATATATATATATATATATATATATATATATATATATATATATATATATATATATATATATATATATATATATATATATATATATATATAATACTTTGTTAATATAGTTAATGAGATATTTAATTATCATATTTTCAAGTTAAATATATATAAATCCATATATATACATAATAATTAAACAATTAAACAATTAAATCAAGTTATGACGTTCGTGAATCGTCGGAATAAAAGGGTGACCAAAAGCTTATGTAAAACTCTTTCCGGAGGTTCAAGATTATTTAAAATCCATTGCTTATCAAGTCGGAATTATATAAAGATTAAGTTTAAATTTGGTCGGAAATTTTCGGGTCGTCACAGTACCTACCCGTTAAAGAAATTTCGTCCCGAAATTTGATCGAGGTCGTCATGGCTAACAATAAGAATGTTATTATGACGAATATAAGTGGATTCATAGGGTTTTATCATGCTTGAGAAATATGGATAAAATAATTCGATTACTCGAAACGTATGAGTGAAGCAATCGTAAAAGAGTGAAATGAGAAAATAGGGATTCGTCTTATCTTTTGACGTCATCACGGTTGATCTCCGGATTAAAGAAAATCTTTGTAATCTATATAAGATTTGATTCTTCGGCGATTAAGGAAATTATGATCCTCTTCGATTTAATGCAATAATCTGTCTCGATTTCTCTGTCGGATATTTTACTATAAATCAACCTCCTACGGTTCCTTATTTCCACATCTCCCATCTTTTATACTTTCTTCCTTTCTTCGTACTTCCAAAACATTCGTCAATATGCTCCATCCAGTTTTAATTCTTGATATATTCTTGACTATCACATCTGTCATTCTTCTTTTTCATCTTCCACTGGAGGAATCCGTTAATTTCTACTATGCTCTTGGGTTTATAGTGTTCTTAGTTTTCCCATGTCTTTATATTGCTATACGCATCGATGTACACGGTTTGTAATTTCTGCGTTGTCTTCGTGCTTATTTTTTCCTTATATTTTGGAGTTTTATGCTTCCGTCTTCTTTTCCCGACTTCAAGTCAAGCGAATAATGGTCTAGAATTCATAGATATGAAATTCGGAATGAACATAGCTAATGCTCTAAGAGAGAAATTGTAATAGCACAATTTGACTTGTGAAATTACCAGAATCCAAAGGAAAAGATAGAACTATCAATAGAATATGTTCTTGATATGTTTAGAGATTAGATTGAATGTAAGAGTCATGTAACATGGCACATGATGACGTTATGGTCTGTGAATCATTACGTTCCATTTAGAAACTCAGCATGACTTACTGTAATATAATCACGTTGATCAAGTGTCATTATATTATACTAACTCATGTTTCAGTTTCCAGCATTACTTTAAAAATATTCATACTTTACACTAAGAGGTTTCAGATATTTAGAAACTAAAACAGTTTTCTTTATGATGTGATACAGATAACGCGAAGGAATAAATGATTTCAGATAAGAATGGTTATGAAAATATCTTTAGATGAAATGACCCGTCCTAATCCATCTGAACGAAGTCCATATCGATTATAAACGATTCACAATAGTTGATTTCATTGCGAGGTACTTGACCTCTATATGATACATTTTACAAACATTGCATTTGTTTTTTAAAAGATAAACTTCCATTTCATCGAAAGTTAACAGATATGCATATCCTTTCATAATATATCCAAACTATGAATGACTTAATATTGATCTTGATGAACTCAATTACTCGAATGCAACGTCTTTTAAAATATGTCATGAATGACTCCAAGTAATATCTCTAAATGAGCAAATGCACATCGGAAGATTTCTTTCATACCTGAGAATAAACATGCTTTCAAGTGTCAACCAAAAGGTTGGTGAGTTCATAGGTTTATCATAAACAATAAAATTCATCATTTTGATAGACCACAAGATTTAAATGCTGCATGGTACAAATGGGCCCGAATCCTATACCCAGCTGTAATGTACATGCGATATCTTCTAAATACAGTACACCTTTCTCGTGTACGAAATCCATTTTTCATAAATCTTAGTAACCGTACACATATCTCGTGCACAAAAACTAATACACATAACCGGTGTATAAAAATCATTATCTCGATACATAACATTCACTTTGCTTTCATCGCTTGGCTTGGTAACCGACCTTAACATATAATGCGCATCAATAATATCCCAAAAAATAGAACCTCTCGTCTGTATAATATATAAACTTTGAAGTACTAAACACCACGCCCACTAGCTCTTCTGTCTAGTGAACATTCTGGGTTGGGGTGTTAAACCCGGTAGCTACCTTTAGGATTCGCGTAAATTAGGGCCATACCCGATTCTAATTCTTAGGTTACCAAGCAATAATAATCAGGGGAAAAATATTCACAATAATTAGTGGCAATTATCACGTCCAACTAATTCAATAATAATCCACAGAACTTCTGTCTGCATAATAATTCATTCGAGGAATGTTTTGCTTGTGTCTATCTCGTCAAATATTTATAAAAGCATTTCATGTATTCTCAGTTCAAAATATATTTCAAAAGCATTTAGTAAAGCAGTTATAAAAACAACTCATGTATTCTCAGTCCCAAAAATGTGAAGAGTTAAAGGGAGCAAATGAACTCACGATGTTGTATTTTTTAGTAAAAATACATATGACGACATTGAACAAGTGTAGGGTTGGCCTCGGATTCACGAACCTATATCATTTGTATATATATTAAAACATATAATCGTATTTGAATAAGTTTATATATATTATTATTAATGATCATACTTGTTAATTTATGTGTTTAATATATTTAATTTATATATTTTTATATCACTAATATTTATTGTAACATATTAATAATACCAATTTATATTAAGGTTTATATTTAATAAAGAATATATATATATATATATATATATATATATATATATATATATATATATATATATATTTTAATTGATATATTTTACATTTAGTTTAATTAATATCATTTAATAACAAAAATATAGTGATATGTAATATTAATATTATTGTAATGTGTAAAAATATCTATTCGTAATAATACTAACATGATAGGAATGATAATACTAACGATAGTGATATTAATAACAATAACAGTGTTAACTTATTACTGATAAAGAAAATAACTTTACTAATTTTTGATAAACTGATAGTTTTAATAAAAATAATAATTTTGAAAATTTTTTAAATATAATGATACTTTACTTTGATAATATAATGATAAAGTAAAAATAATAGTTTTAGCATAAATAGCATTTTTAGTAGTAATGGTAAGTTCAATAATAATTATTGTTTTAAAACAAATTTTAATAATCATATAATTAATAATATTAAAATCAATGTTAAATGGTACTTCTAATACTAATATCAATAATAATGATACTTAATGATATTAATGATAATAATAACTATACATATGATAATAATGCTAATATTAATGATACTAATAACAATTTGCATACTAATAATACTTTATAATTATATTTAGTAATAACTATAATGATATTAATATTAATTATATTATTGATAGTAATAATAATAATATTTCTATACCACTAGCTAATAACAATAAATGATAATAATAATAAGTAATAATAATAATAATGATAATAATAATAATAATAATAATAACAATAATAATATTAATATTTGAAATAAAAATAAAGTGTATACCCTTCTTTAAAAAGAATTGCTCCAGACAGGACTCAAACCCGAGACCTCTCGCTCCTTCCTAACGCCCTCAAACCATCCCACCATTTTAGTTTTTCTGTTATAATAATGCTTTCAATTCATTTTATCATGTATCATCGTTGTTATTTTAAACCACTCGGCCCAAAAAGAAGCCCAACAAACCGATAGTCCATTTATCAATTACAGGAAGCCCAAGATGTAGTCCAGTACCCATTTTAATTCTAATAGCTATAATTGGGTTTTTACTCCTGCTTTTGTTCGATCGGAAAAAGGAAAAAAAATAAACCGTAGCAATCTAGATTCGAACTCAAGACCTCTCGATTAACACCCACCCTTCCAACCAACTGAACTATCTCATTTTTCTGTTTTATCTCCCCAACATAAATACCTAAACTATATATCTATCTGATCTTTCTTCTTCTTTATATTTTGGTAAAGGGTTTTACCCGGTAAATATTATTAAAAATAATAATAAAAGATACAAATAGGGACAACGACCTCAAGCGCATCTTGAGGCCTCGCAGACAACTAAAGACCAAGCTAGAACCTAACAACAAAACATGACTAGCAAAACCAGACCAACAACCACCTTGCTACCCACGGACACAACCTATAGCCAGCTCGATTTCAAACCAAACGTAGCTCTTTCCTTAGAAGGATCTTTCGTAGCCATAAACTTAGCAGTTTCATTCCCATTCGATTCAACATCGCTTTCATCAATAATGTTGAATGTTGCTTTATTTAAAGCTTTGAACGAGTTCTGAATCTTCACTTAAGAACTTTTACTTGTCCCAACTTTCGACTTATTTTTGTCGCCCGGAACATTCTTTGGCAAACCATTATTAGAATCAACATTCTTCTTGGTCCTGTACATCAGTTTTTGCTTTGGTTTACTTACACCAAAAGTAACCTTCTTCTTGTTATTACCATTTAACCATTCTTTATTCACCTTCTTGCCAACTACCTGGAAACCATCTTCATCTTTTGACTCTTTTGGTTGAATAACCTCAGTCATCGTCACCGCCTTTGGACATTGGACATCCAAGTGCCCAAAAATAGCGCAACAGCTACATCTCGGAGGTTTCCATCCGTACTCTATCTTTAAAGTACATATGGTTTTGCTCTTACCATCGATACTTGGTATCGCCATATTGATATTATCCTTCAACTCTTTCTCTGACGACACTTCAATCAATGCTCGAGCAAAATTAGGCCTTCCCCATGACTCTAGACACATTGAGCTCGTGTAAGAGTCCAACCTCATTGGAGTACCAATATTAGAAGCAATTACACTTAGCCTAGTCTCAGTAAAGCCTGCTATTAGGATATCATGGATTTTAACCCAGATCGGGACACGTGTTAGATCCTCCTTTAATAATGGAACATCAGGTGACCATGTGTTTAAAATGATAGGGGTTGAACGAATAATCCACGGGCCTGATTCGAGCACTCCCTGCAGTCCCGTTTCTGAATTGAACTTAAAGGAGAAGAAACACTTAGAGTTCATCATTATTTTTTCCAGACCGAACTTCTTCCATACGTTAGTGACATAGTTTTTCACAACTGGATAAGCTACACGTTTACAGAGAAAATACTCATAAAGTGTATTAGTATACCTTTCATTCACCTCCATAACTGACGCTAACGTCAACTCAACATCAAACCATCTTCTAGCGTAATAGTTGGTTCTATAAACCTGAAATTAACCTTCTTCTTATTTTGATTACCATTAAAAGCACCCAAATAGGAGGATGTTGAAACATCCTTGTCGACAGTAACATGTGGTTTCATAGCCCCTTGATCATCATCATGTGGAGAAGTCCTAGGAATATCGAGTTTAGGGAAAATATATTCATACTCAGATGATTTTGTTCTACCACCATCAATAAGGTCTTCCGAGGAAGACCGAACCTTAGCATCATCCTTATACACGCTTCTTTTATCAACAAAATCAGACTCTTTATATGTCATATAATCAGGACTAATCGGATCATGAGTACCTTCCTATTCTACACGTTCAACATGATCAACATGTTCATCCTTGTCAATTGATTCAACCAGAGCACCATGATCAATATTATCACCCTTCTTACTAACTGATTCAATAGGCATACCATGATCAATATGTCTGCCCTCAGCTTGTACTTGAACCCCTTGTATATCTTGACGTTGAACATCCGAGACAGATTCTTCACCATCGCTGCCAATTATACGATTACGTAGTACCCTAGACGCTGTTTGCGAAACTTTATTCTTAGTATTCCCACCAAAATTTTTGCCCATGACTTGGATTCAAGACAGCCACAGCTAAACGAATGATAGATTCAGTGTTAGATCGAAAACGAGAACGGAAAAATCAAGCAAGAAAAAGATCGCCGTTTGGGTTACGAAAAGTACGGAGCATTAGGGTTTAACACGTATGCCTATTTTCACTTCTTAATATATCATCATCATCTTCATAACATAAATATCATTCAAACATCACAATCATTCCATCACCATGATCCATAAAAAAATATCGCGTAAAAAAAATATGGAACGGGTCTAGTTAATGGGCGATTACTTTACCAATTGTTATTGCAAAAGTTGATTTCCTTTCCCTACCCACTAGAAAGTGTCGACTATAATATACCACAAGGACCCTACATTTTGTCATCTAATTGATTTTCTTTTCCTTGCCACATACAAATCGACAGAATCTAAAGAGTGAGTGGTTCCACTTCTTCTTTAATGACTTATATTACGTTATAATCTACTAGCATACTTGTATAAAGGTGATAATTAAAGGTGGTTTGTTTTGATGGCAATGGAGTTCTCGGTCTAAAACAGAAACGTCACATAGTACTGTGGTGTTCGAACAAACAAAAAGAAACAGAAGCGAGTACAAGTATAGTTGCTGTATCAGGTTATAATAATGGTGGCTCGTGAGGTTTAAAATAGAAAGCAGAAGCATGTTAGCAGCAGTAGTATCGAGCCATTTTCTTGGTTTATTACAACGAGTAATAACTAAAAAGAAAAAAATGAATGGTAGTAGAAGGTTGGTCGAAACATGAGCAGAAATAAATTTGGTTTTGTGGTGGAAATAGATGGTGAGTTGGATTGATCAAGGTTGGGGTTAGATTTGAGTTCGATCATAAAGAGTAAGTAAACAGAAAAACACTTGTATATATATGATGGTGACGATGGTTACAGGAAGTGGTGTCTCGATCCAAAAGAAGAAGAAAGAGAAAGAAAAAAATATAAAGTGAAGAAGGTAGCGGTTGATTGATGTTGTATTATACATTGATGAATAAACCGAAGACGAAAAGAATGAAAGTTATAACTGATATAAAGGGTGGAGAAACGAATGGATTAATCAAAGACAAAGAGAATCGATTATTTTGTAGGCAGATTACAGTCGACAGCTTATATCAATCATAAAGAAAGTTAGAAAGAAGAAAGAGATGTGAAACAGATAAAGAGGAAGAAATCAATTAATCTCTAACAGAATTTGTTTTGTTCCTGTGATGGAAATTTTGATTTGTACAATTAGAATCAATTATCTATAGTTGGAAAATGATGTGAAACAGATTTTGGATTCGCTGTAAATATGAAATCTGATTTGTACGATTTTTATCAATCACTAACAGATGGACAATGACCTGAAACAACTTCTGAATTGTCAAATCTATATAAACGGTTTTTACATATTTGATATTAATAAATAATTAAATAAATTAATAATAATAATAATAATAATAATAATAATAATAATAATAATAATAATAATTTTATAAATAATAATAATAATTATTATTAACAATTATGATAATATTAATAATGACTTTAATAATAATGGTAATTATAATTATAAAAGTAATAATGTTAATAATAATAATAATAATATTAATCATGATAACAAATAATATTTAAATTACAACTAAATAATAATTTTAATCATTCTTATAGTAATATTTATATTTAAGTATTTATTTTGATAACCATAATCTTAAATTTATTAAGATTTTTATATTTAACATTTGTTAATATCACTAATAATGATATTAATAATAACGAAAGTAGTAATAATATGGTTTGTCATTATTATTATATTTTTAACTTGTTGTTACATCATATACTATATATGTAAATATGAATACAGTAATAATTTTTTATATATAATTATTATATATTTATTTACTATATTATTTTATAATAGGAATAAATATTATAAATTTCAAGACATAATATTTATATCTTTCATATATATATATATATATATATATATATATATACATATAATAATAATTATGTATAATTATCATAAGTGTTTCTATATATATATTGTTTTTAATGATAACCTTATTATATTATATATTATTTTTCCATATTTATTTCTATTGGTAAATTTGTATTTTATTATTTCCCATTAATATTTACATATATATATATATATATATATATATATATATATATATATATATATATATATATATATATATATATATATATATATATATATACACATATTATTAACAATTATTCGTGAATCGTCGGGATTGGTCAAAGGTCAAATGTATACATGAACACAGTTCAAAGCTTTTGAGACTTCAACATTACAGACTTTGCTTATCGTGTTGGAAATATATAAAGTTCAAGTTTAAATTTGGTCGAAAATTTTCGGATCGTCACAGTACCTACCCGTTAAAGATATTTCGTCCCGAAATTTGAATGTGGTTGTCATGGCTAACAATAAAAATATTTTCCTGACGAATATGAGCTGATAAATAGAGTTTTATTACTGTGGAGTAATATGGATAAGATAATCGATTACTCGAAGAGTATAAGCGAAGCTATCGCAAAAGTTTGAAATAAAGAAGTAGAGATTCATCTTAACTTTTGACATAGTCTTGGTTGATTTTCGGAATTCCAGGGATTTAAAGATAATCTTCGAAGTCTAAAAGATTTGTTTCTTCAGCGAATAAAGAAATTAGGATCTCTATAATTAAATACGGTGATCTGTCTCGATTACTCTGTCTGATATTTCCATTATAAATTAAACTTTTTCCGTTCTATTATTTTTGGAGTTCCATCCTTTTGTTTTCTCTTCCTGACTTTAAGTCAGGCGAATAATGGTTCAGAATTCATTGGTATGGAGTTTCGAATGAACCTGACTAATGTTCTAAGTGAGAAATTGAAATGGCACGATCTTGATTGGTTAAATTACCAGAATTCAGGAGAAAATATAGAACTATCAAGAAAATATGTTCTTGATATGTTTATGGATTAGATAGAATGTAATAGTCATGTAACATGGCACGTGATGACGTTATGGTCTGTGAATCATCACTTTCCATTAGAAACTCAGCATGACTTACTGTAATATAATCACGTTGATCATGTGTCATTATATTATACTAACTCATGCATCAATTTCCCACAATACTTCAAAAACACTAATATTTTAAACTCGAAGGTTTACAGAATATAGAAACTAAACAGTTTCTTTTATGATGTAATACTGATAACGCGAGAAGATAAATAATATCGGACAAGAATATTTTTATAAAGATATCTTCAGAAATATTGAGGATATTAATAATGAAAGATATAATAATATCTTAGAATTTTAGAATCAAATTGTGATGAAGAAATTCATTCACAATGATTTAGGGTGATTAAGGAGTAAGGTATTCGCTAAAGATTTCATCTGAAACGGAATCATCAGGATTCTTTATGTACAAGTTTAGCCCTTGTGATTTGTTCAGAGTCTCCATCATGGTTTGCTCAATTTGTTTATCAAAATCTGTGAGCTTTTTCAACACTCAAATCTTTTATCATTAAACTTTTGACTGTTAAGGCAGTCTTCGATTTTCACTGCTTCATCAGCTTTTTCAAAACTCAGAAAACTGGTTCATATGCTAAAACACTTTTCGAAAGTTTAGAATTGAAGTTCGTAAATCCAGGAGATAGAAGTTATATATATATAATTATTGTCGTAGAATAGCTGAGAAATCCGAGATTATCAATTGTTGCCTCTCGGTATTTGGTATGGTAATTATCGATACAAGATGCCGATGAGTTCATGATAAGACTTCAATAGATAAATATAGTGATTATCGGAGAGATTTAAGCCAATGAGTAATGAAGTTGTTGGTAAGTTTACTGCTGACGCGGTGGAATATAAACGGTTCTTCGGTAACGATGATGAAGGAATAATCTTTATAATAAGGTTTATTCGAATGAAAAATTGAAGTTGATTTGTTGGAGCTGTGACAAAATTGGCTAATTTTGGAAAGGTATTGTAAAGTTATTTTCAGTAATAACACGCCAATGGATCTGGCATAGTTTTGAATTCAAAGTATGGCTTCGAAAGATGTAGGAATCTAAAAGTGATGTCTTCTGTTAAATCTTGACTTGGATTTTGATCGGTCAAAATCCGAATATGGAATTAAATTTGAATGAAAATAGTTGTTCTTTGGTGAACGTATACGTATATTTTTGGATGTACGTAGGATAGTAAATAAATATTGAAGCAGATTCGAAGAATGTAAAGTGTAACTTATTAATGTGAAATCTAAATATTCCTCGGGTATTACCTACCCGTTAAAATATTTTTACCATTAATAGTTTGTACAAAAGAACTTTTAATTACAATCTTTATGAAAATATATATACATATATATTTTCTTCAGATATAATCATGGATTTAATGAGTTAATATGATATTAAACTTATTTGCTTTTCGGTTTGAGCTAGAATAAGTAATCTCTAAAACTATTAGGAACCACATATTCTTCACAGAATATTAATGAAGTTATGGATCAATACTTCATCGTTAACTATTAGGAATCACATATTCTTCGCATAATATTTCTTCAATGAATTATGTATCAATACTTCATCGTTCATTGTTGTTGGTACTCCTTGGTATCTATGGTGCGTATGATGTTGATGTTCGAGGTACAGATTGAAATGTTGAGGTGTGGGATGCGGATGTTGCTGTTGGTGGTGATGATGGTACTGTTAATGTTGCTGATGGTGGTACTGTTGGTGCCAGTGATGTTGCTGAAGCTGGTACGTTTTGCACCATATTTTTCAAGGCTACAACTCAGGTGCGAAGCTCGTTGACTTATTACTCCGGGATGATTGTCGGTAGGAACAAGCGGATGAAAAAGATCTAGAATTTGAGTTGTGATATAATCGTGGCGAGATACTCTGGAAATGAGAGAGAAAATAGTATTACGAACAGGTTCGCCGGTAAGTGCATCAGGTTCTTCACCAAGAGGTGAATTCGGTTGATGGAAGGGATCACCTTCTTCTTGCCTCCAATGATTAATTAGGCTACGAACCCATCCCCAATTCATCCAGAATTGATGATGGCTGATTGGTTGGTCCATTCCGGTTACACTGTCTCCGGAGGTTGAGTGGAAATCCAAATCGAAATAGTTGTCGAAATCCAAGAAATTTGAACTAGTTGTGAGTTCCGTCTAGTACGGTTAGATAAAGGGGTTTCGGTATGGAATGATTTTCGGGTATCGGATGATATTCTAATTACATAGAATATCTGTGTATAGTACAGAAGATCCCGTAGATTACGGAGAAAATTAAGAAAACGTGTCAGACAAAGTTTATTGTGATGGGATATGAATTTGTCTGTACACCATCCATGCAATAATTGCAATAAGACGTGTCGAGACTGAAAATGATAAGTTGATATTTTTCGATAAGAACAGTAAGCAAAACTTTTAACATGCAGACTAGGTTCAAGTCTAGACTCATTAATATAACCTAAAAACTACTAGGTCGAAGTCCAGACTCATTAATGCATCCTAACAACTTCTAGTTAAACACACTAATGCAAGACCTAGTTCGCTACGACCACCGCTCTGATACCAACTGAAATGACCCGTCCTAATCCATCTGAACAAAGTCCATATCGATTATAAACGATTCACAATAGTTGATTTCATTGCGAGGTACTTAACCTCTATATGATACATTTTACAAACATTGCATTCGTTTTTTAAAAGACAAACTTCCATTTCATTGAAAGTTAGCAGATATGCATATCCTTTCATAATATATCCAAACTATGAATGACTTAATATTGATCTTGATGAACTCAATGACTCGAATGCAACGTCTTTTGAAATATGTCATGAATGACTCCAAGTAATATCTTTAAATGAGCAAATGCACAGCGGAAGATTTCTTTCATACCTGAGAATAAACATGCTTTCAAGTGTCAACCAAAAGGTTGGTGAGTTCATAGGTTTATCATAAACAATAAAATTCATCATTTTGATAGACCACAAGATTTAAATGTTGCATGGTACAAATGGGCTAGAATCTTATACCCACCTGTAATGTACATGCGATATCTTCTAAATACAGTACACCTTTCTCGTGTGCGAAATCCATTTTTCATAAATCTTAGTAACCGTACACATATCTCTTGCACAAAAACTAATACACATAACCGGTGTATAAAAATCATTCTCTCGATACATAACATTCACTTTGCTTTCATCGCTTGGCTTGGTAACCGACCTTAACATATAATGCGTATCAATAATATCCCCAAAAACAGAACCTCTCGTCTGTATAATATATAAACTTCGAAGTATTAAACACCACGCCCACTAGCTCTTCCGTCTAGTGAACATTCTGGGTGAGGGTGTTAAACCCGGCAGCTACCTTTAGGATTCGCATAAATTAGGGCCATACCCGATTCTAATTCTTAGGTTACCAAGCAATAATAATCAGGGAAAAATATTCACAATAATTAGTGGCAATTATCACGTCCAACTAATTCAATAATAATCCACAGAACTTCTGTCTGCATAATAATTTATTCGAGGAATGTTTTTCTTGTGTCTATCTCGTCAAATATTTATAAAAGCATTTCATGTATTCTCAGTTCAAAATATATTTCAAAAGCATTTAGTAAAGCAGTTATAAAAATAGGGCATGTATTCTCAGTCTCAAAAATGTGAAGAGTTAAAGGGAGCAAATGAACTCACGATGTTGTATTTTGTAGTAAAAATATATATGACGACATTGAACAAGTGTAGGGTTGGCCTCGGATTCACGAACCTATATCATTTGTATATATATTAAAACATATAATCGTATTTGAATAAGTTTATATATATTATTATTAATGATCATACTTGTTAATTTATGTGTTTAATATATTTAATTTATATATTTTTATATCACTCATATTTATTGTAACATATTAATAATACCAATTTATATTAAGGTTTATATTTAATAAAGAAAATATATATATATATATATATATATATATATATATATATATATATATATATTTTATATTTTAATTGATATATTTTACATTTAGTTTAGTTAATATCATTTAATAACAAAAATATAGTGATATGTAATATTAATATTATTGTAATGTGTAAAAATATCTATTCGTAATAATACTAACATGATAGGAATGATAATACTAACGATAGTGATATTAATAACAATAAAAGTGTTAACTTATTACTGATAAAGAAAATAACTTTACTAATTTTTGATAAACTGATAGTTTTAATAAAAATAATAATTTTGAATTTTTTTAAATATAATGATACTTTACTTTGATAATATAATGATAAAGTAAAAATAATAGTTTTAGCATAAATAGCATTTTTAGTAGTAATGGTAAGTTTAATAATAATTATCGTTTTAAAAGAAATTTTAATAATCATATAATTAATAATACTAAAATCAATGTTAAATGGTACTTCTAATACTAATATCAATAATAATGATACTTAATGATATTAATGATAATAATAACTATACATATGATAATAATGCTAATATTAATAATACTAATAACAATTTGCATACTAATAAATCTTTATAATTATACTTAGTAATAACTATAATGATATTAATATTAATTATATTAATGATAGTAATAATAATAATAATATTTCTATAACACTAGCTAATAACAATAAATGATAATAATAATAATAATAATAATAATAATAATAATAATAATAATAATAATAATAATAATGATAATAATAATAATAATAATAATAACAATAATATTAATATTTGAAATAAAAATTAAGTGTATACCTTTCTCTAAAAAGAATTTCTCCAGACAGGACTCGAACCCGAGACCTCTCGCTCCTTCCTAACGCCCTCAAACCATCCCACCATTTTCATTTTTCTGTTATAATAACGCTTTCAATTCGTTTTATCATGTATCATCGTTGTTATTTTAAACCTCTCGGCCCAAAAAGAAGCCCAACAAACCGATAGTCCATTTATCAATTACAGGAAGCCCAAGATGTAGTCCAGTACCCATTTTAATTCTAATAGCTGTAATTGGGTTTTTGCTCCTGCTTTTGTTCGATCGAAAAAAGGAAAAAAAAATAAACCGTAGCAATCTAGATTCGAACTCAAGACCTCTCGATTAACACCCACCCTTCAAACCAACTGAACTATCTCATTTTTCTGCTTTATCTCCCCGACATAAATACCTAAACTATATATCTATCTGATCTTTCATCTTCTTTATAGTATCACATAAAATCACAAATCATAAACATAACCTATTTAACATTTCATCGTACCCAACCATCTAAATATATCATCATCATCATCTTCATAGCATAAATATCATTCGAACATCACAATCATTCCATCACCATGATCCATAAAAAAATATCGCGTAAAAAAAATATATGGAACGGGTCTAGTTAATGGGCGATTACTTTACCAATTGTTATTGCAAAAGTTGATTTCCTTTCCCTACCCACTAGAAAGTGTCGACTATAATATACCATAAGGACCCTACATTTTGTCATCTAATTGATTTTCTTTTCCTTGCCACATACAAATCGACAGAATCCAAAGAGTGAGTGGTTCCATTTCTTCTTTAATGACTTATATTACTTTATAACCCACTAGCATACTTGTATAAAGGTGATAATTAAAGGTGGTTTGTTTTGATGGCAATGGAGTTCTCGGTCTAAAACAGAAACATCACATAGTACTGTGGTGTTCGAACAAACAAAAAGAAATAGAAGCGAGTATAAGTATAGTTGCTGTATCGGGTTATAATGGTGGCTCGTGAGGTTTAAAACAGAAAGCAGAAGCATGTTAGCAGCAGTAGTATCGAGCCATTTTCTTGGTTTATTACGACGAGTAATAACTAAAAAGAAAAAATGAATGGTAGTAGAAGGTTGGTCGAAACATGAGCAGAAACAAATTTGGTTTTGTGTTGGAAATAGATGGTGAGTTGGATTGATCAAGGTTGGGGTTGGATTTGAGTTCGATCATAAAGAGTAAGTAAACAGAAAAACACTTATATATATATATGATGGTGACGATGGTTACAGGAAGTGGTGTCTCGAACCAAAAGAAGAAGAATGAGAAAGAAAAAAAATATAAAGTGAAGAAGGTAGCGGTTGATTGATGTCGTATTATACATTGATGAAGAAACCGAAGACAAAAAGAATGAAAGTTATAATTGATATAAAGGGTGGAGAAACGAATGGATTAATCAAAGACAAAGAGAATCGATTGTTTTGTAGGCAGATTACAGTCGACAGCTTATATCAATCATAAAGAAAGTTAGAAAGAAGAAAGAGACGTGAAACAGATAAAGATGAAGAAATCAATTAATCTCTAACAGAATTTGTTTTGTTCCTCTGATGGAAATTTTGATTTGTACAATTAGAATCAATTATCTATAGTTGGAAAATGATGTGAAACAGATTTTGGATTTGCTGTAAATATGAAATCTGATTTATACGATTTTTATCAATCACTAACAGATGGACAATGACCTGAAACAACTTCTGAATTGTCAAATCTATATAAACGGTTTTTACATATTTGATATTAATAAACAATTAAATAAATTAATAATAATAATAATAATAATAATAATAATAATTTTATAATAATAATTTTATAAATAATAATAATAATAATTATTAACAATTATGATAATATTAATAATGACTTTAATAATAATGGTAATTATAATTATAAAAGTAATAATAATAATAATAGTAATAATAATAATAATAATAATAATAATAATAATAATAATAATAATAATAATATTAATCATGATAAAAAACAATATTTAAATTACAACTAAATAATAATTTTAATCATTCTTATAGTAATATTTATATTTAAGTATTTATTTTGATAACCATAATCTTAAATTTATTAAGATTTTTATATTTAACATTTGTTAATATCACTAATAATGATATTAATAATAATGAAAGTAGTAATAATATAGTTTGTCATTATTATTGTATTTTTAACTTGTTGTTACATCATATACTATATATGTAAATATGAATACAGTAATAATGTTTTATATATAATTATTATATATTTATTTACTATATTATTTTATAATAAGAATAGATATAATAAATTTCAACACATAATATTTATATCTTTCATATATATATATATATATATATATATATATATATATATATATATATATATATATATATATATATATATATATATATATATATATATATATATATATATATATATATATATATATATATATATATTACAATATACAAATAATAATAATTATGTATAATTATCATATATGTTTCTATATATATATTGTTTTTAATGATAACCTTATTATATTATATATTATTTTTCCATATTTATTTCTATTGGTAAATTTGTATTTTATTATTTCCCATTAATATTTATACACACACACACACACACACACACACACACATATATACATATATATATATATACATACATATTATTAACAATTGTTCGTGAATCGTCGGGATTGGTCAAAGGTTAAATGTATACATGAACACAGTTCAAAGTTTTTGAGACTTCAACATTACAGACTTTGCTTATCGTGTTGGAAACATATAAAGTTCAAGTTTAAATTTGGTCGGAAATTTCCGGGTCGTCACATCAGAAATATGAAGGATATTTATAATGGAAGATACGATGATATCTTAGAATATTTAAGATAAGAGGATGATGAAGAATATTGTCCGCAAGAGTTGAGAGTAAGGAGCAAGTTATTCGCTAAAGACTTCAGCAGACACTGAATCATTTAGATTCTTTGAAGGCAGATTTAGTCTTTGTGATTTGTCCACAGCCTCCTTCATGGTTTGCTCAATCCGTTTTCCAATTCTAAACCTTCTCTTTTTTTGAGCTTTACCAACACACTATTCTTTATCATCAAACTTTTGACTGTTACGGTTTTCTACAGTTTCTGCTGTTTCATTCAGTTTTTTTTTCTTTCAAAATTCAGGGTATTAATTCGTAGACTGGGTGCTATTCAGAATTTCAGAATTGAAGGTCAAAATTTCCAGGAGTGACACGTTATATGTATATATATATATATATATATATATATATATATATATATATATATATATATATATATATATATATATATATATATATATATATATATATATATATATATAATTGTTGAGGTGAAAACGCTGCGAGATTTGAGATTGATGATTGTTGATTCCCTGGTAGTTGGTATGGAAATTATTGTTACAGGATGTAGATGGGTACATGATGGGGTTTCATGAATAATATAGATATTTTTCAGAGAGACTAAGGCCGAAGTTGCTGGTACATCTGCTGATAATGTGGTGGAATATAAAAGGTTCCCCAGTAACGATGGCGAAAGGGCAACGTATATATCGAGGTTATAATAAGGCTAGTCCGACTGAAAAGTCGAAGTTGACTTACTGGAGCTGTGACAAAACTGGCTACTTTGAAAAGGGATTGAAAAGTTATTTTTGGTAATAAATGCCAAAAGATCTAACCCAGATGCGTGTTAAACTTTTACTTAGGTTCCAGGAGTTTTCCAGATGTATGACTATATGCATAAGTCTTTCTTTTTGTAGGTAACGTGTGGTTGGATCATCCTCTCGATTGTTTCTTAATTGAGGTGTTTTCAAGAATCATGAAGGGTTTGAATGCAGATAGTAATCATCCATATACCTATGATATTCTAGAATTTTGAATGATACGAATACTTTTCTGGGTTTTATGAATAGAAGTGATGTGCTATCACAGTTTTGAAGTCAAAGTATAACTTTGAAAGATGTAGGGATTTAAGAGTGATGTCTCCTGTTAAATCTTGACTTGGATTTTGATTTATCAAAATCAGAATATGTAATCGAATTTGGATGAAAATGATTGTTTCGGATTTTTATGAAAGAATGTATATCGTTGTAAAAGTAGTGAGTATAGTTGATGATTGCTGAATCAGATTCGAAGAATGTAATATATTAATTGTGAATTTATATATCTCTCGGGTATTACCTACCCGTTAAAAGTTTCACAAGTAATATTTTGGTACAGGAAAATTTTTATTACAGTTTTTATGAAAATATATGTATATTTTCTTCAGATGTAATACAGATTTGATGAGTTAATATTAAATTAAGCTCATTTGATTTTTGACTAGAATTAGAAATGAATAATCTCTAAAACAATAGAGATTACATAATCTTCGCGGAGTATTTCACTAATATAATCAATACTTTATTATTTATTCTTATTGACATTCCTTGGTGACGGATGTTGATGCTTGTGAATTCTTGCGAACTTCGTAAGATATGAATGACGTTTTCTAGAAAGCTTCAAGTATATCTAAGTGTAAAATCAAACATGTAATTCAATAATACACTTAGTTTATTATGAAACGGAATTCATAGAGTTGAAACAGAGGTCGTAGTTAACGATGGTTAAGTTGTTAAGGAAGGATGTACATCATAGCATATTAGTAATATGAATTTAACCGAGTAGTATCTACCTTTATTTAATTCATACATAATAGCTTAGTACGGAAAGATATATTTTGATCTCAAAATTCATATATATATATATATAAAATATACATATAATTTCTTCAGGGGGAATGAGTTAATACTTCATAACTCGTTGATACAATATACGCGTTGTTGATTTGTGATGATGTTGATGATTATCGAATTGGCGGAGCTCGTAGTTCTACAGGTTTTGCCGGTGTTGGTGATACTGATGGTGATGCTGGTGGTACTACCGGTGGTGCTTGTATAACAAGTCTAGCTTGTAAACCAAGCACCATTCTTGTCAGGGTTTCTACTCTTCCTTCTATCATTTTGGTAACTCATCTGATTTATGGTTAAGGTTGGAATAGATAATCTCTAAGACTTTAGAGATTAGATAATCGCCGCATAATTTTTTCTCCAATGAAGTTATGAATCAATACTTCATCGTTGATTTTTATTAGTACTCCTAGGTATCTATGGTGCGTATGACGCTGATGTTCGAGGTACAGATTGTGACGTTGAGATGTGGGATGCGGATGTTGTTGTTGATGGTGGTAATGGTACTGTTGATGTTGCTGATGTAGTGACCCGAACTTTTCCATGTTTATATATATATTAAATGAAATTGTTATTTACATGATTAAGTGTTTCCAACATTTTAAGCAATCAAACTTGTTAAGACTTGATTAATTGAAATAGGTTTCATATAGACAATTGACCACCCAAGTTGACCGGTGATTCACGAACGTTAAAACTTGTAAAAATTATACGATGACATATATATGGTTATATATATAGTTAACATGATTTTATTATAAGTATGTATCTCATTAGGTATTTTAACAATGAGTTATATACATAAAAATTAGACTATTAATTTAAGAAACTCGAAAACAATATATATATAACGATTATCGTTATAACAACGTCTTACTAGGTACATATGAATCATATTAAGATATTGATACACTTGGTTAATTATGTTAAATGATAAGTAAATATAATATTAAGTGTATTAACAATGAAATACATATGTAAAAATAAGACTACTAACTTAATGATTTCGAAACGAGACATACATGTAACGATTATCGTTGTAACGACATTTAACTGTATATATATCATACTAAGATATATTATATATCATAATATCATGATAATATAACAATTTAACATCTCATTTGTTATAATAAGCAATGGGTTAACAACATTCAACAAGATCGTTAACCTAAAGGTTTCAAAACAACATTTACATGTAACGACTAACGATGACTTAACGACTCAGTTAAAATGTATATACATGTAGTGTTTTAATATGTATTCAAATACTTTTGAAAGACTTCAAGACACTTATCAAAATACTTCTACTTAAAAAAATGCTTACAATTACATCCTCGTTCAGTTTCATCAACAATTCTACTCGTATGCACCCGTATTCGTACTCGTACAATACACAGCTTTTAGATGTATGTACTATTGGTATATACACTCCAATGATCAGCTATTAGCAGCCCATGTGAGTCACCTAACACATGTGGGAACCATCATTTGGCAACTAGCATGAAATATCTCATAAAATTACAAAAATATGAGTAATCATTCATGACTTATTTACATCAAAACAAAATTACATATCCTTTATATCTAATCCATACACCAACGACCAAAAACACCTAAAAACACTTTCATTCTTCAATTTTATTCATCTAATTGATCTCTCTCAAGTTCTATCTTCAAGTTCTAAGTGTTCTTCATAAATTCCAAAAGTTCTAGTTTCATAAAATCAAGAATACTTCCAAGATTGCAAGTTTACTTCCAAGTTTTCTAAATCCATTCCAAGTAATCATCCAAGATCAAGAAACCTTTGTTACTTACAGTAGGTTATCTTTCTAATACAAGGTAATAATCATATTTAAACTTTAATTCATTTTCTATAACTATAACAATCTTATTTCGAGTGGAAATCTTACTTGAAATTGTTTTCGTGTCATGATTCTGCTTCAAGAACTTTCAAGCCATCCAAGGATCCTTTGAAGCTAAATCTATTTTTCTCATTTCCAGTAGGTTTATCCAAGGAACTTGAGGTAGTAATGATGTTCATAACATCATTCGATTCATACATATAAAGCTATCTTATTCGAAGGTTTAAACTTGTAATCACTAGAACATAGTTTAGTTAATTCTAAACTTGTTCGCAAATAAAAGTTAATCCTTCTAACTTGACTTTTAAAATCAACTAAACACATGTTCTATATCTATATGATATGCTAACTTAATGATTTAAAACCTGGAAACACGAAAAACACCGTAAAATCGGATTTACGCCGTCGTAGTAACACCGCGGGCTGTTTTGGGTTAGTTAATTAAAAACTATGATAAACTTTGATTTAAAAGTTGTTATTCTGGGAAAAAGATTTTTATTATGAACATGAAACTATATCCAAAAATGATGGTTAAACTCAAAGTGGAAGTATGTTTTCTAAAATGGTCATCTAGACGTCGTTCTTTCGACTGAAATGACTACCTTTACAAAAATGACTTGTAACTTATTTTTCTGACTATAAACCTATACCTTTTCTGTTTATATTCATAAAATAGGGTTCAATATGAAACCATAGCAATTTGATTCACTCAAAACGGATTTAAAATGAAGAAGTTATGGGTAAAACAAGATTGGATAATTTTTCTCATTTTAGCTACGTGAAAATTGGTAACAAATCTATTCCAACCATAACTTAATCAACTTGTATTGTATATTATGTAATCTTGAGATACCATAGACACGTATACAATGTTTCGACCTATCATGTCGACACATCTATATATATTTCGGAACAACCATAGACACTCTATATGTGAATGTTGGAGTTAGCTATACAGGGTTGAGGTTGATTCCAAAATATATATAGTTTGAGTTGTGATCAATACTGAGATACGTATACACTGGGTCATAAATTGATTCAAGATAATATTTATCGATTTATTTCTGTACATCTAACTGTGGACAGCTAGTTGTAGGTTACTAACGAGGACAGCTGACTTAATAAACTTAAAACATCAAAATATATTAAAAGTGTTGTAAATATATTTTGAACATACTTTGATATATATGTATATATTTTTATAGGTTCGTGAATCAACCAGTGGCCAAGTCTTACTTCCCGACGAAGTAAAAATCTGTGAAAGTGAGTTATAGTCCCACTTTTAAAATCTAATATTTTTGGGATGAGAATACATGCAGGTTTTATAAATGATTTACAAAATAGACACAAGTATGTGAAACTACATTCTATGGTTGAATTATCGAAATCGAATATGCCCCTTTTTATTAAGTCTGGTAATCTAAGAATTAGGGAACAGACACTCTAATTGACGCGAATCCTAAAGATAGATCTATTGGGCCTAACAAACCCCATCCAAAGTACCGGATGCTTTAGTACTTCGAAATTTATATCATATCCGAAGGGTGTCCCAGAAATGATGGGGATATTCTTATATATGCATCTTGTTAATGTCGGTTACCAGGTGTTCACCATATGAATGATTTTTATCTCTATGTATGGGATGTGTATTGAAATATGAAATCTTGTGGTCTATTGTTACGATTTGATATATATAGGTTAAACCTATAAGTCACCAACATTTTTGTTGACGTTTAAAGCATGTTTATTCTCAGGTGAATACTAAGAGCTTCCGCTGTTGCATACTAAAATAAGGACAAGATTTGGAGTCCATGTTTGTATGATATTGTGTAAAAACTGCATTCAAGAAACTGATTTCGATGTAACATATTTGTATTGTAAACCATTATGTAATGGTCGTGTGTAAACAGGATATTTTAGATTATCATTATTTGATAATCTACGTAAAGCTTTTTAAACCTTTATTTATGAAATAAAGGTTATGGTTTGTTTTAAAAATGAATGCAGTCTTTGAGAAACGTCTCATATAGAGGTCAAAACCTCGCAACGAAATCAATTAATATGGAACGTTTTTAATCAATAAGAACGGGACATTTCAGTTGGTATCCGAGCGTTGGTCTTAGAGAACCAGAAAATTTGCATTAGTGTGTCTTATCAAGTTTGTTAGGATGCATTAGTGAGTCTGGACTTCGACCGTGTTTTCTTTAAAAATGATTGCTTAACATTTTTGTTGGAAACTATATATTATTAACATGTATATATTATGTGATATATTAATCTCTTAACATGTTTGATATTGTGTGATAGATGTCTACCTCTAGCACAAATCCCATTGACTCACCTAATAATAACGAAGAGTCGAATATATATTGGACTGATTCACAAGTTCCCGAAGAAGAACCGGAAGAAGAATCAGAACCGGAAGAAGAATCAGAACCGGAAGAAGAATCGGAACCGGATGAAGAAAATAATAAGGGAAAGGGCATAAAAATAGAGAAATCTAATTCCAACCCCGATGAACTTTATATGTATCGTCAACCCCCGAAGCCCTTAAGTTGTAACAATGACCCGGGAACCTCTAAACCACCAGGTTTTTCTAAACCGTTGTGAAAAACGACAGCTCGTATTAGGGGAACATCATATATCCCTAGAAACTTGGCAAAACGAACCAAAACCGAAGAAGAAGAAACGAGCGAGTCGGAATAAGATAGTTATATTCGTGTGGTGTAATATATGTAATATAGTGTGCTTATGCTTTATGATATATGTTAAAATTGCTTGTATTAATAAGTATTTTTTTTTATGAATCTAACTCTTGTCTATTTTACAGTATAAAAACACAAAATGGATAGACAACCCAATATTTTAAGAGACCTACCCGGAGACATGATTGATGAAATCTTGTCTAGAGTCGGTCAGAATTCTTCGGCACAACTATTTATGGTGAAATTAGTTTGTAAGACATTCGAAGAACGTTCCAAGAATGCCTTGGTTTATAAGAGACTTTCGTTTGAAAGATGGGGGATATCACATTGGGAAACCCATAAGTTACGATGTGTTTACTTTGACGCATATATTGCGGGGAACCCAAATGCTATTTTACGCAACGGGTTAAGAAATTATTTTGACTCAATGTATCCGAATATAGGACTTCATGATTTAGAAAAAGCGGCTAACATGCAACATAAAGAAGCATGCTATGCTTACGGGTTAGTAATGTTCGCTTCTCACCAAAGTGAGAAAAAGAACATCGGGCTACAACTATTAAACAAAACCTTCCCACAAGTGACGGAGTCGGTAATTGGGGTAAGAAATGAGGTTTTTAGGTTATTACGAGACTGTTGGTCATTACGTAACCCTCATCCCTTTGACGACGTTACAACACGCTGTCTTATCAACGGCCATAACGGTTATGTTCCACAAGACCATGGATGGGAAGTAGTCCTAGTAAAACCAGAATGCATGACTTGTTTCTGGACGTATGAATTACGTGTCTTTATTGCCTTTGCTGAACGACTTGTGTACTAGCTAGAATTATCTTCACAACTATCTTGTATCAAAGTTATTGTGTGCTATATTTCATGCTTTATGTAAAATAAGCGGTATTGTAAGTTTGTAAAATATTGTATAAAAGTTTGAACGCGAAATATTATTATAATCAGTTTTTCATATAGAATTGTAGTAGTTGAATTGTATATTAGCTACTAAGTATGAACTTAACGGGTAGGTACTATCCGAATTTAAACTTATAAAACGCTAATATGAAGAAAAAGCTTTTATAAATGAGTTCATATTATGCTACGAAATACTATTAACTACTCTTAATATTCTGTATGATTAACTTGTTCCATTTGACTATTTTGAAGGAAATGGCACCGACTACTCGACACACCGTGAATATGAATGAAGAGGAATTCCGTACATTTCTAGCTTCAAACATAGCCGCAGTACAGGCTGCGCTACATACCAACAATAACCTTGGATCTAGCAGTACAGGAAATCGTGTATGATGCACCTACAAAGAATTCACTGCCTGCAAACCTTTGGAATTTGATGGAACCGAAGGACCGATCGGATTGAAACGGTGGACCGAGAAGGTCGAATCGGTGTTTGCCATAAGTAAGTGTACTGAAGAGGACAAAGTGAAGTACGCTACGCATACCTTCAGAGGTTCTGCGTTAACATGGTGGAATACCTATCTAGAGCAAGTGGGACAAGATGATGCGTACGCACTACCGTGGTCAGCATTCAAGCACTTGATGAACGAGAAGTACCGTCCCAGAACCGAGGTCAATAAGCTCAAGACAGAACTTAGAGGGTTACGAACCCAAGGATTTAATATTACCACGTACGAAAGACGATTCACAGAATTGTGCCTATTATGTCCGGGAGCGTTCGAAGATGAGGAAGAGAAGATCGACGCGTTTGTGAAAGGATTACCGGAAAGAATCTAAGAAGATATAAGTTCACACGAGCCCGCCTCTATACAACAGGCATGTAGAATGGTTCACAAACTAGTGAACCAGATTGAGGAAAGAATTAAAGAACAGACGGCTGAAGAGGCCAATGTGAAGCAAGTCAAAAGAAAGTGGGAGGAAAACGGTGATAAGAATCACCAATACAACAACAACAGCAATTACAATAATAATCGCAACAATTATCCCAAAAATCGCAAAATCAATCGCAACTACAACAAACGGCCCAACAACAACAACAATAACAACAACAACAACAACAACAACAGCAACTACAACAATCATCCCAACAACAATAACAACCGCAACAACAACAACAATCAGAAGCAGCTATGCCAAAGGTGTGAAAAGTATCACTCGGGGTTCTGCACCAAATTTTGCAACAAGTGTAAAAGAAATGGTCATAGTGCGGCGAAGTGTGAGGTCTACGGACCAGGGGTTAACAGAACGAAAGGAACAAATGGTGTCGGAACGAGTAATGGCGGAGCAAGTAGTGTCGGAGCAAGTTATGCCAATGTAGTTTGTTATAAATGTGGAAAACCGGGCCACATTATTAGAAATTGCCCGAACCAGAAGAACACGAATGGACAAGGCCGCGGAAGAGTTTTCAATATTAATGCGGCCGAGGCACAGGAAGACCCAGAGCTTGTTACGGGTACGTTTCTTATTGACAATAAATCTGCTTACGTTTTATTTGATTCGGGTGCGGATAGAAGCTATATGAGTAGAGATTTTTGTGCTAAATTAAGTTGTCCATTGACGCCGTTGGATAGTAAATTTTTACTCGAATTAGCAAACGGTAATTTAATTTCAGTAGATAATATATGCCGAAATCGAGAAATTAAACTGGGTAGCGAAATATTTAAGATTGATTTGATACCAGTAGAGTTAGGGAGTTTTGATGTAATAGTTGGCATGGACTGGCTGAAGAAGGTGAAAGCAGAGATCGTATGTTATAAAAATGCAATTCGCATTGTACGAGAAGAAGGAGAACCCTTAATGGTGTACGGAGAAAAGGGCAACATGAAGCTACATCTTATTTGTAATTTGAAGGCACAAAAACTAATAAGAAAAGGTTGCTATGCTGTTCTAGCACACGTCGAGAAAGTACAAACTGAAGAAAAGAGCATCAATGATGTTCCCGTCGCAAAAGAATTTATCGATGTATTTTTGAAAGAATTACCGGGATTACCCCCTCATCGATCCGTTGAATTTCAAATAGATCTTGTACCAGGAGCTGCACCAATAGCTCGTGCTCCTTACAGACTCGCACCCAGCGAGATGAAAGAACTGCAAAGCCAATTACAAGAACTTTTAGAGCGTGGTTTCATTCGACCAAGCACATCACCGTGGGGAGCTCCTGTTTTGTTTGTCAAGAAGAAAGATGGTACATTCAGGTTGTGTATCGACTACCGAGAGTTGAACAAACTTACCATCAAAAACCGTTATCCACTGCCGAGAATTGACGACTTATTTGATCAACTACAAGGCTCGTCGGTTTATTCGAAGATCGATTTACGTTCTGGATATCATCAAATGCGAGTAAAGGAGGATGATATTCCAAAAACTGCTTTTAGGACGCGTTATGGTCATTACGAGTTTATGGTTATGCCGTTTGGATTGACTAATGCACCAGCTGTGTTCATGGACCTTATGAACCGAGTGTGTGGGCCATATCTTGACAAGTTTGTCATTGTTTTCATCGATGACATACTTATTTACTCAAAGAATGATCAAGAGCACGAAGAACATTTGAGAAAAGTGCTAGAAGTATTGAGGAAAGAAAAACTGTACGCTAAGTTTTTAAAGTGTGCATTTTGGTTGGAAGAAGTTCAATTCCTCGGTCACATAGTGAACAAAGAAGGTATCCAGGTGGACCTGGCAAAGATCGAAACCGTTGAAAAGTGAGAAACCCCAAAAACTCCGAAGCATATACGTCAATTTTTAGGATTGGCTGGTTACTACAGAAGATTCATCCAAGATTTCTCCAAAATAGCAAAACCCTTGACTGCATTAACGCATAAAGGGAAGTAATTTGAATGGAAGGATGAACAAGAGGAGGCGTTTCAATTATTGAAGAAAAAGCTAACTACGGCACCTATATTGTCATTGCCTGAAGGGAATGATGATTTTGTGATTTATTGTGACGCATCAAAGCAAGGTCTCGGTTGTGTATTAATGCAACGAACGAAGGTGATTGCTTATGCGTCTAGACAATTGAAGATTCACGAGCAAAATTATACGACGCATGATTTGGAATTAGGCGCGGTTGTTTTTGCATTAAAGACTTGGAGGCACTACTTATATGGGGTCAAAAGTATTATATATACCGACCACAAAAGTCTTCAACACATATTTAATCAGAAACAACTGAATATGAGGCAGCGTAGGTGGATTGAATTGTTGAATGATTACGACTTTGAGATTCGTTACCACCCGGGAAAGGCAAATGTGGTAGCCGACGCCTTGAGCAGAAAGGACAGAGAACCCATTCGAGTAAAATCTATGAATATAATGATTCACACTAACCTTACTACTCAAATAAAGGAGGCGCAACAAGGAGTTTTAAAAGAGGGAAATTTAAAGGATGAAATACCCAAAGGATCGGAGAAGCATCTTAATATTCGGGAAGACGGAACCCGGTATAGGGCTGAAAGAATTTGGGTACCAAAATTTGAAGATATGAGAGAAATGGTACTTAGAGAAGCTCATAAAACCAGATACTCAATACATCCTGGAACGGGGAAGATGTACAAGGATCTTAAGAAACATTTTTGGTGGCCAGGTATGAAAGCCGATATTGCTAAATATGTAGGAGAATGTTTGATGTGTTCTACGGTCAAAGCTGAACATCAGAAACCATCAGGTCTACTACAACAACCTGAAATTCCGTAATGGAAATGGGAAAACTTTCCATGGATTTCATTACTAAATTGCCAAGGACTGCAAGTGGTTGTGATACTATTTGGGTAATAGTTGATTGTCTCACCAAGTCAGCACACTTCCTGCCAATAAGAGAAGATGACAAGATGGAGAAGTTAGCACGACTGTATTTGAAGGAAGTCGTCTCCAGACATGAAATACCAATCTCTATTATCTCTGATAGGGATGGCAGATTTATTTCAAGATTCTGGCAGACATTACAGCAAGCATTGGGAACTCGTCTAGACATGAGTACTGCCTATCATCCACAAACTGATGGGCAGAGCAAAAGGACGATACAAACGCTTGAAGACATGCTACGAGCTTGTGTTATTGATTTCGAAAACAGTTGGGATCGACATCTACCGTTAGCAGGATTTTCCTACAACAGCAGCTACCATTCAAGCATTGAGATGGCGCCGTTTGAAGCACTTTATGGTAGAAAGTGTAGGTCTCCGATTTGTTGGAGTGAAGTGGGGGATAGACAGATTACGGGTCCGGAGATAATACAAGAAACTACCGAGAAAATCATCCAAATTCAACAAAGATTGAAAACCGCCCAGAGTCGACAAAAGAGCTACGCGGACAGTAAAAGAAAAGATATAGAGTTTGAAATTGGAGAAATGGTCATGCTTAAGGTTTCACCTTGGAAAGGCGTTGTTCGATTTGGTAAACGGGGGAAACTAAATCCAAGGTACATTGGACCATTCAAGATTATAGATCGTGTCGGACCAGTAGCTTACCAACTGGAGCTACCTCAACAACTCGCGGCTGTACATAACACTTTTCACGTCTCAAATTTGAAGAAATGTTTTGCTAAAGAAGATCTCACTATTCCGTTGGACGAAATCCAAATCAATGAAAAACTTCAATTCATTGAAGAACCCGTCGAAATAATGGATCGTGAGGTTAAGAGACTTAAACAAAACAAGATACCGATTGTTAAGGTTCGATGAAATGCTCGTAGAGGACCCGAGTTCACCTGGGAGCGTGAAGATCAGATGAAGAAGAAATACCCGCATTTATTTCCAGAAGATACGTCAACACCTCCAACTGCTTAAAATTTCAGGACGAAATTTATTTAACGGGTAGGTACTGTAGTGACCCGAACTTTTCCATGTTTATATATATATTAAATGAAATTGTTATTTACATGATTAAGTGTTTCCAACATGTTAAGCAATCAAACTTGTTAAGACTTGATTAATTGAAATAGGTTTCATATAGACAATTGACCACCCAAGTTGACCGGTGATTCACGAACGTTAAAACTTGTAAAAATTATACGATGACATATATATGGTTATATATATAGTTAACATGATTTTATTATAAGTATGTATCTCATTAGGTATTTTAACAATGAGTTATATACATAAAAATGAGACTATTAATTTAAGAAACTCGAAAACGATATATATAACGATTATCGTTATAACAACGTCTTACTAGGTACATATGAATCATATTAAGATATTGATACACTTGGTTAATTATGTTAAATGATAAGTAAATATATTATTAAGTGTATTAACAATGAAATACATATGTAAAAATAAGACTACTAACTTAATGATTTCAAAACGAGACATATATGTAACGATTATCGTTGTAACGACATTTAACTGTATATATATCATACTAAGATATATTATATATCATAATATCATGATAATATAACAATTTAACATCTCATTTGTTATAATAAACAATGGGTTAACAACATTCAACAAGATCGTTAACCTAAAGGTTTCAAAACAACATTTACATGTAACGACTAACGATGACTTAACGACTCAGTTAAAATGTATATACATGTAGTGTTTTAATATGTATTCATACATTTTTGAAAGACTTCAAGGCAATTATCAAAATACTTCTACTTAACAAAAATGCTTACAATTACATCCTCGTTCAGTTTCATCAACAATTCTACTCGTATGCACCAGTATTCGTACTCGTACAATACACAGCTTTTAGATGTATGTACTATTGGTATATACACTCTAATGATTAGCTATTAGCAGCCAATGTGAGTCACCTAACACATGTGGGAACCATCATTTGGCAACTAGCATGAAATATCTCATAAAATTACAAAAATATGAGTAATCATTCATGACTTATTTACATAAAAACAAAATTACATATCCTTTATATCTAATCCATACACCAACGACCAAAAACACCTACAAACACTTTCATTCTTCAATTTTATTCATCTAATTGATCTCTCTCAAGTTCTATCTTCAAGTTCTAAGTGTTATTCATAAATTCCAAAAGTTCTAGTTTCATAAAATCAAGAATACTTCCAAGATTGCAAGTTTACTTCCAAGTTTTCTAAATCCATTCCAAGTAATCATCCAAGATCAAGAAACCTTTGTTACTTAAAGTAGGTTATCTTTCTAATACAAGGTAATATTCATATTCAAACTTTAATTCAATTTCTATAACTATAACAATCTTATTTCGAGTGGAAATCTTACTTGAAATTGTTTTCGTGTCATGATTCTGCTTCAAGAACTTTCAATCCATCCAAGGATCCTTTGAAGCTAGATCTATTTTTATCATTTCCAGTAGGTTTATCCAAGGAACTTGAGGTAGTAATGATGTTCATAACATCATTCGATTCATACATATAAATCTATCTTATTCGAAGGTTTAAGCTTGTAATCACTAGAACATAGTTTAGTTAATTCTAAACTTGTTCGCAAATAAAAGTTAATCCTTCTAACTTGACTTTTAAAATCAACTAAACACATGTTATATATCTATATGATATGCTAACTTAATGATTTAAAACATGGAAACACAAAAAACACCGTAAAATCGGATTTACGCCGTCGTAGTAACACCGCGGGCTGTTTTGGGTTAGTTAATTAAAAACTATGATAAACTTTGATTTAAAAGTTGTTATTCTGGGAAAAAGATTTTTATTATGAACATGAAACTATATCCAAAAATTATGGTTAAACTCAAAGTGAAAGTATGTTTTCTAAAATGGTCATCCAGACGTCGTTCTTTCGACTGAAATGACTACCTTTACAAAAATGACTTGTAACTTATTTTTCCGACTATAAACCTATACTTTTTCTATTTATATTCATAAAATAGAGTTCAATATGAAACCATAGCAATTTGATTCACTCAAAACGGATTTAAAATGAAGAAGTTATGGGTAAAACAAGATTGGATAATTTTTCTCATTTTAGCTACGTGAAAATTGATAACAAATCTATTCCAACCATAACTTAATCAACTTGTATTGTATATTATGTAATCTTGAGATACCATAGACACGTATACAATGTTTCAACCTATCATGTCGACACATCTATATATATTTCGGAACAACCATAGACACTCTATATGTGAATGTTGGAGTTAGCTATACAGGGTTGAGGTTGATTCCAAAATATATATAGTTTGAGTTGTGATCTGTAGTGACCCGAACTTTTCCATGTATATATATATATATATTAATTGAGATTGATATTTACATGATTAAATGTTTCCAACATGTTAAGCAATCAAACTTGTTAAGACTTGATTAATTGAAATATGTTTCATATAGACAATTGACCACCCAAGTTGACCGGTGATTCACGAACGTTAAAACTTGTAAAAACTATATGATGACATATATATGGATATATATATATATATATATATATATATATATATATATATAGTTAACATGATACTATGATAAGTAAACATATCATTAAGTATATTAACAATGAACTACATATGTAAAAACAAGACTACTAACTTAATGATTTTTAAACGAGACATATATGTAACGATTATCGTTGTAAAGACATTTAATGTATATATATCATATTAAGAGATATTCATACATGGTAATATCATGATAATATAATAATTTAAAATCTCATTTGATATTATAAACATTGGGTTAACAACATTTAACAAGATCGTTAACCTAAAGGTTTCAAAACAACACTTACATGTAACGACTAACGATGACTTAACGACTCAGTTAAAATGTATATACATGTAGTGTTTTAATATGTATTTATACACTTTTGAAAGACTTTAATACACTTATCAAAATACTTCTACTTAACAAAAATGCTTACAATTACATCCTCGTTCAGTTTCATCAACAATTCTACTCGTATGCACCCGTATTCGTACTCATACAATACACAGCTTTTAAATGTATGTACTATTGGTATATACACTCCAATGATCAGCTATTAGCAGCCCATGTGAGTCACCTAACACATGTGGGAACCATCATTTGGCAACTAGCATGAAATATCTCATAAAATTACAAAAATATGAGTAATCATTCATGACTTATTTACATGAAAACAAAATTACATATCCTTTATATCTAATCCATACACCAACGACCAAAAACACCTACAAACACTTTCATTCTTCAATTTTCTTCATCTAATTGATCTCTCTCAAGTTATATCTTCAAGTTCTAAGTGTTCTTCATAAATTCTACAAGTTCTAGTTACATAAAATCAAGAATACTTTCAAGTTTGCTAGCTCACTTCCAATCTTGTAAGGTGATCATCCAACCTCAAGAAATCTTTGTTTCTTACAGTAGGTTATCATTCTAATACAAGGTAATAATCATATTCAAACTTTGGTTCAATTTCTATAACTATAACAATCTTATTTCAAGTGATGATCTTACTTGAACTTGTTTTCGTGTCATGATTCTGCTTCAAGAACTTCGAGCCATCCAAGGATCCGTTGAAGCTAGATCCATTTTTTCTCTTTTCCAGTAGGTTTATCTAAGGAACTTAAGGTAGTAATGATGTTCATAACATCATTCGATTCATACATATAAAGCTATCTTATTCGAAGGTTTAACCTTGTAATAACTAGAACATTGTTTAGTTAATTCTAAACTTGTTCGCAAACAAAAGTTAATACTTCTAACTTGACTTTTAAAATAAACTAAACACATGTTCTATATCTATATGATATGCTACCTTAATGATTTAAAACCTGAAAACACGAAAAACACCGTAAAACCGGATTTACGCCGTCGTAGTAACACCGCGGGCTGTTTTGGGTTAGTTAATTAAAAACTATGATAAACTTTGATTTAAAAGTTGTTATTCTGAGAAAATGATTTTTATTATGAACATGAAACTATATCCAAAAATTATGGTTAAACTCAAAGTGGAAGTATGTTTTCTAAAATGATCATCTAGACGTCGTTCTTTCGACTGAAATGACTACCTTTACAAAAATGACTTGTAACTTATTTTTACGACTATAAACCTATTCTTTTTCTGTTTAGATTCATAAAATAGAGTTCAATATGAAACCATAGCAATTTGATTCACTCAAAACGGATTTAAAATGAAGAAGTTATGGGTAAAACAAGATTGGATAATTTTTCTCATTTTAGCTACGTGAAAATTGGTAACAAATCTATTCCAACCATAACTTAATCAACTTGTATTGTATATTATGTAATCTTGAGATACCATAGACACGTATACAATGTTTCGACCTATCATGTCGACACATCTATATATATTTCGGAACAACCCTAGACACTCTATATGTGAATGTTGGAGTTAGCTATACAGGGTTGAGGTTGATTCCAAAATATATATAGTTTGAGTTGTGATCACTACTGAGATACGTATACACTGGGTCGTGGATTGATTCAAGATAATATTTATCGATTTATTTCTGTACATCTAACTGTGGACAACTAGTTGTAGGTTACTAACGAGGACAGCTGACTTAATAAACTTAAAACATCAAAATATATTAAAAGTGTTGTAAATATATTTTGAACATACTCTGATATATATGTATATATTGTTATAGGTTCGTGAATCAACCAGTGGCCAAGTCTTACTTCCCGACGAAGTAAAAATCTGTGAAAGTGAGTTATAGTCCCACTTTTAAAATCTAATATTTTTGGGATGAGAATACATGCAGGTTTTATAAATGATTTACAAAATAGACACAAGTACGTGAAACTACATTCTATGGTTGAATTATCGAAATCGAATATGCCCCTTTTTATTAAGTCTGGTAATCTAAGAATTAGGGAACAGACACCCTAATTGACGCGAATCCTAAAGATAGATCTATTGGGCCTAACAAACCCCATCCAAAGTACCGGATGCTTTAGTACTTCGAAATTTATATCATATCCGAAGGGTGTCCCGGAATGATGGGGATATTCTTATATATGCATCTTGTTAATGTCGGTTACCAGGTGTTCACCATATGAATGATTTTTATCTCTATGTATGGGATGTGTATTGAAATATGAAATCTTGTGGTCTATTATTATGATTTGATATATATAGGTTAAACCTATAACTCACCAACATTTTTGTTGACGTTTTAAGCATGTTTATTCTCAGGTGATTATTAAGAGCTTCCGCTATCGCATACTTAAATAAGAACGAGATTTGGAGTCCATGCTTGTATGATATTGTGTAAAAACTGCATTCAAGAAACTTATTTTGTTGTAACATATTTGTATTGTAAACCATTATGTAATGGTCGTGTGTAAACATGATATTTTAGATTATCATTATTTGATAATCTATGTAAAGCTTTTTAAACCTTTATTGATGAAATAAAGGTTATGGTTTGTTTTAAAATGAATGCAGTCTTTGAAAAACGTCTCATATAGAGGTCAAAACCTCGCAACGAAATCAATTAATATGGAACATTTTTAATCAATAAGAACGGGACATTTCATGATCAATACTGAGATACGTATACACTGGGTCGTGGATTGATTCAAGATAATATTTATCGATTTATTTCTGTACATCTAACCGTGGACAACTAGTTGTAGGTTACTAACGAGGACAGCTGACTTAATAAACTTAAAACATCAAAATATATTAAAAGCGTTGTAAATATATTTTGAACATACTTTGATATATATGTATATATTGTTATAGGTTCGTGAATCAACCAGTGGCCAAGTCTTACTTCCCGACGAAGTAAAAATCTGTGAAAGTGAGTTATAGTCCCACTTTTAAAATCTAATATTTTTGGGATGAGAATACATGCAGGTTTTATAAATGATTTACAAAATAGACACAAGTACGTGAAACTACATTCTATGGTTGAATTATTGAAATCGAATATGCCCCTTTTTATTAAGTCTGGTAATCTAAGAATTAGGGAACAGACACCCTAATTGACGCGAATCCTAAAGATAGATCTATTGGGCCTAACAATCCCCATCCAAAGTACCGGATGCTTTAGTACTTCGAAATTTATATCATATCCGAAGGGTGTCCCAGAAATGATGGGGATATTCTTATATATGCATCTTGTTAATGTCGGTTACCAGGTGTTCACCATATGAATGATTTTTATCTCTATGTATGGGATGTGTATTGAAATATGAAATCTTGTGGTCTATTGTTACGATTTGATATATATAGGTTAAACCTATAACTCACCAACATTTTTGTTGACGTTTAAAGCATGTTTATTCTCAGGTGAATACTAAGAGCTTCCGCTGTTGCATACTAAAATAAGGACAAGATTTGGAGTCCATGTTTGTATGATATTGTGTAAAAACTGTATTCAAGAAACTGATTTCAATGTAACATATTTGTATTGTAAACCATTATGTAATGGTCGTGTGTAAACAGGATATTTTAGATTATCATTATTTGATAATCTACGTAAAGCTTTTTAAACCTTTATTTATGAAATAAAGGTTATGGTTTGTTTTAAAAATGAATGCAGTCTTTGAAAAACGTCTCATATAGAGGTCAAAACCTCGCAACAAAATCAATTAATATGGAACGTTTTTAATCAATAAGAACGGGACATTTCAGCTGATGGTGGTACTGTTGATGTTGGTGATGCTGCTGGTTCTTGTAACCTTTGCACCATATTCTCCAAAGCCACTACCCGAGTGCGAAGCTCGTTGACTTCTTCTATTACACCGGGATGATTTTCGGTTCGGACGAGCGGATGAATAAGATCTAGAATGTTAGATAGTATATAATCATGACGAGATACTCTGGAAATGAGATAGAAAATGGTGTTTCAGACAGGTTCGCCGGTAAGTGCTTCAGGTTCTTCGCCAAGAGGGAAATGTGGTGGATGGAAGGGATCACCTTCTTCTTGTCTCCAATGATTAAGTAGGCTGCGAACCCATCCCCAATTAATCCAGAATAGATGATGGCTAATTGGTTGATCCATTCCAGTCACACTGGTTTCGAAGCTCGAGTGAAACTCCATATCGGAATTCGAGGGACTTGAACTAGTGGCGAGTTCCATTTCGTACGATTGAATAAAGGATTTTTCGATATGAAATGATTTTTGGCTATCGGATGTATTCTAATTACATAGAATATCTATATATATATATATATATATATATATATATATATATATATATATATATATATATATATATATATATAGAACAAAAGATTTCGTAGATTACGGAGGAATTTATGGAATATGTCAGGCAAAGTTTACAGTAACAGATATGCTAAGATATGATTTAGCAGATATACTAAGATATGAATTTTTCCTATACACTATCTATGCAATAATTACAGTAAGACACGTTAAGACTTAAGATGATAAACAGGTAATTTTCGACAAGAAATGATAAGAAAAACTTTTGACATGTAGACATGGCCGAAGTCCAGACTCACTAATGCATCCTAACAACTATCAGTTAGACACACTAATGCAAGACCTGGTTCGCTAAGACCACTGCTCTGATACCAACTGAAATGACCCGTTCATATCACTATAAACGCAGTACCTTATTCATTGGTCCCATAGTGAGGTATTTGACCTCTATATGATACGTTTTAGAAATTATTGCATTCGTTTCATAAAAAGCATACCATTATTATACATAATGCATGTTTTAAACAAGTGGACGATTATTTAAGAAATAATCCCCATAATACATCGGTTTCTAAATACTACACACGTGACATAAAAGTTGAATATAATACATGATGAAAGTTTTATTGAATGCAACACTTCATTTAAACAAAAACATGAGAATCCATGCACAGCTTGCTCAGATAATGCAACAGCGGAAGACTTTTTTAAGGACCTGAGAATAAACATGCTTAAACAATTAACACAAAGGTTGGTGACATATATAGGTTTAGCATCGATATAAATATAGACCACAAGATTTTATAGTTATAAATATATGTACACTCGCAAGTGTATAAAAGTATTCTATAAGTTATTGAGCGCTTCGGTAACCATACTTAACCATTAATGTGGCATATTCCCTTTATTATGAAATCTCCCTACACTGTACTAAGTGTAGTAAAAACGAAGTACTATGCAACCGTTTACGATACTAGAGCGACTAGCCCGGTTGGGGTTGTCAAACCCGATAGATCTATCAATAGGATTCGCGCTTACATGTTTTTATAACATGTAAATATTAGTTACCAAGCTATTAGGGAAAATATGCAAAGTGGTACAACTCAACGTAGAATATATTTTTAGTACTTGTGTCCATTGCGTAAAACATAAAATGCATGTATTCTCATCCCAAAATATTTTTAGAGTTTAAAAATGGGACTATATACTCACAGTAGTAAAAGTATATTAATAATAAGTTTTCAACTTATTAAAAATATGACCGTCGTCCTTGGATTCACGAACCTATAACAATAATAACGATTCAGATAATAATACAACATATGAATAAAATAAAGCAAGTTCATAGAATACTTATATAATAATTTTTAACATTTTATGTTAGTAGTCCAAAATAGTCCAAAAAGTCCAACAGTCCAATAATCGGTATATATATATATATATATATATATATATATAATCTTAGAATTACCCCACGACGTATTGTATACGTATTGTCTTAGAATTAACTAAGATGTATTGTGTACGTATTGTCTTAGGATTTATCAAAACGTATTGTATACTTATTGTGTTAGGACGTACCAAGAATATTATTATACAATCACAGAATTAACCAAGATTATAATATTTTATTATACTACTGATCACATGTCCAAATATATATAGGATATAGGAAAAATTAACAAGGATATGGTTAATATAGTTTTTATAATATAAATTTCGTCCATACAATGTTAATTTTAGCAGATTTTGTTTTGCTCGTCAAATATTCATTACAACTCCGTTTAAAGTGAATCAAATTGATATGGATTCATTAAGAAGTAAATTTTACAAAACTAATTCGAAAAGTTCATCCCAAGTAGTAATTTTTAGAGCTTTACCCTCTTTTTGTGTTGGTGGACAGATTTGGAAAAATCTCGGCATCCACCCAATATATGATTTTTGATAAAATACTTCCACTTTGTCTAAAATCATGAAAAAAATACTGGAAGTCTTATTTACATATATTAACATATTTCCAAAGTCTTAGCCTCGAACTCAAAGTCTAAGATAGGTTTTTAATTCCCAACCCAAAACAGCCTGCTTTTTACCGAATGGAGATTAAAGGATATATGTTAAGTTTCAAGGTGTTCTTCATATGTACAAGTTATAAGTTCTTATATTAACTTAATATAACATAATAATACATATAAATAAGTGTTATTAGAGTTAAGTTAGAAAGATTAGATTAGTTTTTCAAACAAGCTTGGTGTTCACCAAAACAAGTTTTAGTTTTTACAAGTTTTATAAGTATAATAAGATAGCAACTATACAAGGAATTGAACAAGGATTTTGAGAAGTATTTTACCTTGATTATGAAGAGGAATGTTGTTGAGACTAAAGTATGATATGAGAGCATTCAAGTGTGTGTTTTTAGTTTAAGAAAATGTGGAGTAAAAATGAGTTAAAATGGTCCTTATTTATAAGCTTATAATTGTGGCTTTTAGTGAAAATATCTAAGATAAGTTAAATTGTACTAAGTCATGCATGACATATTAAATTGATTAGGTCATGGATGACATATTACACAAATAATTGTAGATTTCTATTGGTATATAGTAATAGTAAATACTTTTAGAAGCTGTGTATAATACGGGTAAAAATACCGTATGAATGCGGGTTGAATTCTTGAGGAAATTGAATGGAAATACGAGTATAGCTATCCTTTATATGTATTGGTATATTATAAAGTGTATTAAATACTTGTAAGGATGTATTTACACTCGTAATACATTATATGTAAATACATTTTAACATAAGTTAATTACGTCGTTTAAATAGTAACATATATATTGTTCAAAAACTCTTTAAATTTGTAGTATGAAAATATATATATAATACTTTGTTAATATACTTAATGAGATATTTAATTATCATATTTTCAATTTAAATATATATAAATCCATATATACACAATAATTAAACAATTAAATCAAGTTATGACGTTCGTGAATCGTCGGAATAAAAGGGTGACCAAAAGCTTGTGTAAAACTCTTTCTGCAGGTTCAAGATTTATTAAAATTCATTGCTTATCAAGTCGGAATTATATAAAGATTAAGTTTAAATTTGGTCGAAAATTTCCGGGTCGTCACAAAACATGCCTTTACGTCTCATGAGAAGACACAGAATGGGTGGTAGATACTGCAGCTTCCTACCACGTGACTCCATACAAGGAATACTTCACAACATACAAAGCTGGAGACTTTGGAGCTGTGAAGATGGGAAATTCCAGTTCCGCTGAGATTGTCTGAATTGGTGATGTCAAGATAAAGACAAGTTCCGGGAGCACAATCACTTTGAAGGATGTCCGCCATGTGCCAGATCTTCGGCTGAATTTACTTTCTGGGGTAGCTTTTAACAAACAGGGCTATGATAGTCATTTCAGTAGAGGCACATGGAAATTGTCAAGAGGCGCTATGATAGTCGCTCGAGGACACATTTGTGGCACACTATACAAAATTCATGTGAAGATCTGCACAGGCAACCTTAATATTGCGGAAAAGGAGGCTTCACAAAATTTATGGCACCAGAGACTCGGTCACATGAGTGAGAAACCCTAATAAAGAAGGAGCTTATCAATGTAGACAAGGATGCTGCACTAGATCCTTGCAATCATTGTTTATTTGGTAAGCAGCAAAGAGTCTCGTTTAATTCCTCTTCAATAAGAAAATCAGAGTTACTCAGTCAGGTACACTCTGATGTTTGCGGTCCCTTAGAGGTTGAATCAATTGGCGGCAATCGATACTTTCTGACATTTATCGATGATACTTCTCGAAAGGTGTGGGTATATTTCTTGTGGATGAAGGACCAGGTGTTCGATTACTTCAAACAGTTCCATGTCATGGTAGAACGTGAGATAGGAAAGAAGTTAAAGTATCTTCTATAGTGACCCGAACTTTTCCATGTTTATATATATTAAATGAAATTGATAATTTACATGATTAAATGTTTCCAATATGTTAAGCAATCAAACTTGTTAAGACTTGATTATTTGAAATGAGTTTCATGTAGACAATTGACCACCCAAGTTGACCGGCGATTCACGAACGTTAAAACTTGTAAAAACTATATGATATATATATATATATGGATATATATGTATATATATATATATATATATATATATATTTATATAGTTAACATGATATTATGATAGGTAAGTATCTCACAAGGTATATTAACAATGAGTTATATACATAAATGAGACTACTAAGTTAAGAAACTCGAAACGATATATATAACGATTATCGTTATAACAACGTCTTATTAAATACATATGTATCATATTAAGATATTGTTACACTATATTTAACATGATAAAATGATAATTATATATATCATTAAGTATGTTAACAATGAACTACATATGTAAAACAAGACTTCTAACTTAAGAATTTCGAAACGAGACATATATGTAACGATTATCGTTGTAACGACATTTTAATGTATATATATCATATTAAGATATATTCATACACCATGTTATCATGATAATATGATAATTTAACATCTCATTAGATTTAATAAACAATGGGTTAACTACATTAAATGAGATCGTTAACTTAAAAGTTTCAAAACAGCATTTACATGTAACGACTAACGATGACTTAACGACTCAGTTAAAATGTATATACATGTAGTGTATTAAGATGTATTAGTACGCTTTTGAAAGACTTCAAGACACATATCAAAGTATTACTACTTAACAAAAATGCTTACAATTACATTCTCATTCATTTTCATCAACAATTCTACTCGTTTTCATCCGTATTCGTACTCGTACAATACACAGCTTCTAGATGTATTTACTATTGGTATATTGTGATGACCCGGAAATTTCTGACTAAATTTAAACTTAATCTTTAACGTTTCCGACACGATAAGCAAAGTCTATGAAGTTGAATCTCAAAATTTTGAATTATTCAATTACCCTTCGATTGTTCTCAACGATTCGCGAACAATTATATGTAAATAGGTACATATACTATAACTTGAAAACATAACAAAGTGTTATGAAAATGATACTGTGCATTAACCTTATTGGTTTGATTATCTGATTGATATTTAGATAAGTTAACTAAAACGTTTAAGATGAACCAGTAAAACACTAATTTACTACAGTATTTTTGAATTGCAACAGTACCCGAAAAGCTACAGTATTTTCAAAAAACACTATTTGCTACAGTAAAACACTATTTACTACAGTGCTACAGTGAAAACGCCTTTGCTACAGTAAAATACTATTTGCTACAGTAATACTATTTACTGCAGTAACACACTATTTGCTACACTACTACTTGCTACTGTAAACACTATTTGCTACAGTATTTTATATGTCGACGAACTAGCAAACAAAAGCGGATCAGGCGGCCATTCGATCGCATGGCAAAAGCACTGAAAACCCATGCGATCGCATGGGGTACTGTAGCAGGCCACATACTATAAAAGCTCGATCTGGTTCTTTGTTTCCTCAATCAGTTTACTCCGTATATATTTAAATTATATATTATTATTATTATTATTATTATTATTATTATTATTATTATTATTATTATTATTATTATTATTATTATTATTATTATTATTATTAATATTAAGATTAATATTATTATTAATCTTATCATTATTAGTAGTATTAGTATTATTATTATTTATACATAAAATACTACGACGAGGTCATGAGCGTGTCACTTTCAAAATGGGTTTTCAAACGGGATAGAGCTAAGGAAATTATGGGTTATAACTATGGAAGTTATGGGTAATATTCATGGGTATTGTTTGCAAATCAAACCTAGTGTTTATCATCTCTGTTGCGTCTACGTACTTTCCCGCAATATTGAATCACAATATTGATACGTGAGTATTCATATCTTATCTTTTATATATTAATTGTGTATCCATGTCTAGTGCTCGAGTATTTATATTTATGCATGCTTGTATGCTAAATTTCGTCGTTAAACAGTTTATAATGAATCTAGAATTAAATACATATATTACTGGTAAAAGGTATATGATATACATATTTTTGGAAAGCTGGCGAAAAATCAATGACTTTTCATTTAGATATCGAATAGTTTCGATGAACGGATTAAAATATATGATCAACTAAATTATGATTGACGTTAATTGAAATTGCTTTTGAATCTGCAATTAAGATTTAAACATCTTGTTTACGAGATTGATAATTTGGATTTTTGAATATTACCAACCGAGTAAATGAATCCTTATATAAGGTACGTCTCGTTTTGTTAAACTACTGTCAAAATTGACTTTTTGAAACGACTTTGGATAACTTTTGTATGTCGATCTCGAGCATTAGGATTGTGATACATTATGACCTGACCTAGCTTGATAGACATTTATTGACCAACATATGTTCTCTAGGTTGAGATCTACGGTTATTTGGTAATCCGAGTTTCAGTCACATTTTGGTGAACGACTTTATATGCTGCTAAGGTGAGTTTCATTTGCTCCCTTTTTAAATGATTTTGCAATATATATTTTTGGACTGAGAATACATGCACTTTATTTTAAAAACAATGGACACAAGTACATACTAAATTCTACACTGAGTTTGAACTGAAAATCCCTTAGCTTTGGTAACTAGTAACTGCCGGTTATAAGAACTGGTGGGCGCGAGTAGTAGTATATGGATCCATAGGGCTTGATATCCCCGTCCGAGCTAGAGCACTAGCCTTTTAATGGATGTATGCTATTTGAGAAGCGTACACGTTGGTTTGCGTGTATTATTAAGATGATTATATAAAGGGTACAAATTATATATACGTTAAGTTTAGTTACTAGAGTGCTCAATTTCGTAGAATATTTTGATAAATGTTTCTGGATGAAACAACTGAAATCTTATGATCCACTTTTATATATAGATTATACGAAACACTAAAACTATGAACTCACCAACCTTTGTGTTGACACTTGTTAGCATGTTTATTCTCAGGTTTCCTAGAAGTCTTCCGCTATTTGCTTATATGATAGACAAGCTATGTGCATGGAGTCTTACATGGCATATTTTTCAAGAAAACATTGCATTCACCAAATCATCACCATGTATCTTATTTTGACTGCATTGTCAACGGAAGTACTGTTGTAAACTATTATTTATGGTGATTGTCTATATGTAGAAATCATCAGATGTCGAAAACCTTTGAATTAAATATTCATATATGGTTTGCCTTTTCAAAAGAATGCAATGTTTATAAAACGTATCATATATAGGTCAAATACCTCGCAATGAAATCGATGAATGACGTGTTCATCCATATGGATTTGGAGCGATCGTCACAGTTGGTATCAGAGCGTTGGTCCTAGTGAACCAGGTTTTGCATGAGTGTGTCTAACTGATAGTTGTTAGGATGCATTAGTAAGTCTGGACTTCGACCGTGTCTGCATGTTAAAAGTTTTGCTTATCATTTCTTGTCGGAAATTACATGCTTATCATTCTTAAGTCTAGACACGTTTTCCTGCATTTATTACATAAATAGTGTATAGACAAAAATTCATATCTTAGCGTATCTGTTACTGTAAACTTTTCCTGACATCTTCCGAAAATTTCTCCGTGATTTATGGAATTTGGTATTATATATACATATGTAAATTATGTATTGAAGAATACCAAACTAAATTCTATAATCTAATTCATATAAAAAAAAAAATCATCTCCCTAATTATACAAGATGGATCCCGTATCTAGTTCAAATTCCTTAAACTCTGACAGCTATTCCGATATGGATATTCACCTAAATTCCGAAGACAGTGTAACCGGAATGGATCAACCAATTAGCCATCATCTATTCTGAATGAATTGGGGATGGGTTCGTAGCCTACTTAATTATTGGAGACAAGAAGAAGGCGATCCCTTCCATCCACCACATTGCCCTCTTGGCGAAGAACCTGAAGCACTTACCGGCGAACCTGTTCGAGACACCATTTTCTCTCTCATTTCTAGAGTATCTCGTCACGATAATATACTATCTCAAATTCTGGATCTTATTCATTCGCTCGTGCGAACCGCCAATCATCCCGGTGTAGTAGAAGAAGTCAACGAGCTTCGCGCTCGGGTAGTGGCTTTGGAGAATATGGTGCAAAGGTTACAAGCACCAGCATCATCACAGGCATCAACAGTACCACCGACAACAATACCAACAGTACCATTACCACCACCAACAACATCCGTATCGCAAACCTCAACTTCACAATCTGTCCCACGAGCATCAACGTCATACGCACCGTAGTTACCAAGAAATACCAGCAACAATAACCGATGAAGTATTAACTCATTTCCCCTGAAGAAATTTTATGTATATTTAATATATATGAATTTTGAAATCAAAATAAATCTTTTCGTACTAAGCTATTACGGGTGAATCTTAACTGGTAGGTACTACTCGGTTAGTTCATGTAACGACCAGGATTTTTTCGATCGTTTTATACTTATGAGATTAATATTTACATAAAATAAACCTTACCAACATGATAAGCAATCCAAACTGTTGAGACTTATGTTTTTGAAAAGAGTTTCACACAACGTTTGACCGTCCAATTTGACCGATGATATCACGAACTATATAACACACGATAATTATACGATTATGTATATGTACATATCTATACATATTTAACATGATTTAAGGATGGTTTAACATTTCATTGTGAACTAACAACAATGAGTTATAAGTATACTTTGAGACCACTAACTTAAGTTTTCAAAATGATAACTATATGTAACATTCTTTGACATATATACTTACAATATATAATGTGTTGGTGATCTATGTCACCAATATGATTTAAGTGTAATGGGATTAATTTGTAACCAAAATAATCTTGATAAATATCGAACAAGTTTGGGGAAGTGTGGAGTGCACACTTGTTTGAACTTATCTTGATTATGACGGGGGTTCGGGGGCAGCGCCCCCGATAAGCGGGGTCCAAGGGGTGGCAACCCCTGGCGGGGTCCAAGGGGCAGAGCCCCTGGCTGGGGTCGAGATGCCAGGTCAGCTTGGAAAATTTTTTTTGGGCTAACATTGCTTTATTAAAAATGTCTTAAAATTTTATTTTGGCCCGGTTTGACCCAAAAATAAAAGCCCAGTTTTGAGCCTCTTTTACAGTTATAAACCCGTCCATATTTGAATTCTCATTCTGATTCCTCAAAATTTCTACAAGTATATCTAGGGTATATGTAACCGTATCATACCCAGCTTCTATACGTATTTACTATTGGTATATACCAACTATAAACTTCAATGATCAGCCACTAGACATGATGTTACATGTGGGAACCAGTCATTTAACCTCATGTGTGACTTTTGTGCAAGAAAACAAACTAAATCTCCTATATATCCATCCCATAATCATGCTATTTTGCACACACACACACATACAATTTCATTTCCAATTTTCTTTCAAGTTAATTCACTCCCTAATCTCTCTTCATTTACCTACTCAAGAACGTATCAATATAGTCATCCGATTTCAAGGAGATTACTTCCAATCTTTCAATCCCACTCCACCACTCTTTTGATTCCAAGATTTTTCTTACCTTTTCCAGTAGCTTTGTCCAAGTAACTTGAGGTAGTAACCTTATTCATAACCTTATTCGATTCATATTTATATAGCTATCTTATTTTGTGTTATAAAATTTTAACAACAAGAACATAGTTTGAGTGATTTCAAACTTGTTCGCAAACTAAATAGATCCTTCTAATTTGATTTTTAAAAAACACTTCAAGACCTGTAATATATCATATTATGACAAAATCGGATTAATCATATCTTGGCTAATTAACATAATATTTAATATATATTTACTTATGATTTGATTTTATATATTTCAGGACCACTCGTAAACAACACGAGAAGATTAATCATAAGACCTCATGATTGTACGCAACACGTCATTTGACAACACGGTACTTTATGTACGCAACACGTCATTTGACAACATGGTACCATGGGTCAAGATTAATTCTGATCAATACGAATACGATGGGGTCTTTATTTATTTTATTTAAGCAACTAATTGTGGACCACTAACATCGGATTGCTAACTACGGACTAAGAAAATATTAAAATATATATATATATATATATATATATATATATATATATATATATATATATATATATATATATATATATATATATATATATATATATATATATGTAACGATTACTTGAAAAGAAAATATGTTGATATATTATATATATGGTTAGGTTCGTGATATCTATCGGAGACTAAGTCGAGTTAAATACCTTCAAGACAAAAGTGAGTATATAGTCCCACTTTTAAACTCTAAATATTTCGGGATGAGAATACATGCATTTTATGATTTACGTTATGGACACAAGTGATTAAAAATATATATTCTACGTTGAGTTGTACCACTGGCATACTTCCCTGTAACTTGGTAACTACTATTTACATGAGGTATTGTAAACGCGAATCCTGTTGATAGATCTATCGGGCCTGACAACCCCAACCGGACTGGACGACCAGTATTCAACGGTTGCACAGTACTTCGTTTTGGTGACTACACTTGGTACGGTGTAGTAAGATTTCATAATAAAGGGAATATGCGACGTTGATTAAATGTTAAGTATGGTTATCAAGTGCTCAACAACTTAGAATATTTTTATTAAAACGTTTATATATGAAATCTTGTGGTCTATATTCATAATGCTGCCGGCATTAAACCTATATCTCCCAACTTTATGTTGATGTTTTAAGCATGTTTATTCTCAGGTGATAACTAAAAGCTTCCGCTGCAACATGTTGAATTTAAGCAAGATCTTGAGTATGCATATTTGTGTCAAAAATAAAACTGCATATCGGAGGATTTGTAATGTAAAATATGTTGGAGGTCGTATTGTTATTATCACATGTAAAGTTTGTAAGTCTAAGATTATCGCTAAACGATAATCATTATTAAGTTGTTTAAACCTTGTATTTGTAATAAAAGCTATGGTTTGTATTATAAAAACGAATGCAGTTTTTGAAATATGTCACATATAGAGGTCAATACCTCGCGATGAAATCATATGTTATTGTATTCGTCCTTATGGTTAAGGTCGGGTTATGACAGTTCATATTACTAATATGCAATGATGTACATCCTTCCTTAATAACTTAACCATTGTTAACTACAATCTCTGTTTCAACTTAATGAATTCCATTTCATAATTGATAGTGCTCCAAATGAACATATATTTAGTAGCAATATCCTCCCAATATGTAAATTATTTAGTTGTAATTGTCCTATTTTAAGTTGTAATCGTTTATATTAAATAAGTGCGAAGACAAAAGGCTAAAACGACGATTTGAAGATGCAAATGACCAAAAAGCTCAAATGTACAAGATACAATCCAAGTGGTTCAATTTATTGATAAGAAACGTCTATAAATGACAAAAGTACAAGTTGCGGAACGCAAAGTACAAGATATTAAATTATACGAAAGGACGTTCGAAAATCCGAAACCGGGACCTGAGCCAACTATCAACGCCCGACTCAACGGACCAACAATTACAAGTCTACTATGCACAAGAATATAATATAATATTTAAATAATTATATAAATTAATTATATATTTTATATTATATTAAATAACGTCGACAAGCAAGAAATCAAAAGACATGTGATCTGATCCAGCTGTCCATGCGATCGCATGGCCACAAGGCACAAAAGCCATGCGATCGCAATGAAATACATGCTTCTGGCCAACTCTATAAATTCAGCAATTTTCGGCCAGTTTATGTACACCATCATTCTCTTTACTCTTTGTAATATATATATATATATATATATATATATATATATATATATATATATATATATATATATATATATATATATATATATATATATATATATATATATATATATATATATATATATATATATATATATATATATATATATAGTATAGGGTAGTTTTATATTAGATTAGTTTTGGGTTATGCAAAGGTTATTTTATGGGTTTTAAAGTCGGAGCTCTGTCCGTGTAACTGTGACGACCCGGAAATTTTCGACCAAATTTAAACTTTAATCTTTATATTATTCCGGCACGATAAGCAAAGTTTGTTAAGTTAAATCTCAAGAATTTTAAACTGTGTTCATACATTCATTATAACCTCGACCAAATTCCGACGATTCACGAACCGTTATATATAAATAGATATGTATATGTATATATATATATATATATATTATAACTTGAGAATATTAATAAAGTATTAAACGTATAATACTTTACACGAACGTATTTGTTTCAATATGATTTTCGATGAAAAAAAATATATTAAATGATTGAATTATCAGAAACATTGAATTATGATTACAAGTCTCTGTTGAGAGGTCCACTATGATTTGAGAAAATCTATTCCTCTTAACGGTATTCAGAATAATTTGTAAAGCTATTTATAAATAAAAACAAAAAGTGTCATTTACGAAAGTTAGACAAAAGTTAGTGGAGAATTGGTTCCATAATATTCTATTAATCTATTTTCAAACGTACAAAGACGTTTTCAGTTTAAAAAGAACTTTATTATTAAAACGTATATAACTTTTATAAATATCTAGAATCACTTTTGACAACTCATTACTTAACCAGTATAATAAATATAACGATATTTATATTTTATTTCATTAAATATATATAACAATTTAAATTAATATTATATATATTTATACGTGTATTATACATACATAGTTTTTTATACTTTTACTATACTTTAACTTTAACTTTACTTTACTTCTATTTTACTTTAACTTTAATAATTCACTTTAATAATTCATACTTTAATAATTCACTTTAATAATTCATACTTTAATAATTCACTTTAATAATTCATACTTTAATAATTCACTTTAATAATTCATACTTTAATAATTCACTTTAATAATTCATACTTTAATAATTCACTTTTATAATTTAAAAATCTATTATAAATAGAATTCAATAGGTTTCATTATTTCATAGAAACTTGAAAATATATTTCTCTAAACTCTCTCAATTGATATATATATATATATATATATATATATATATATATATATATATATATATATATATATATATATATATATATATATATATATATATATATATATATATATATATATATATATATATATATATATATATATATATATATATATATATATTGCTCTGTATTATTTCAAGATATTATTAGTATACATAAAATATTACGACGGAGTGCTGTCCGAGTGATTTCAAAATAGTTTATTAGAATTAGTCGAAGCTAAGGAAATTATGGGTTATAGATATGGAGGTGATGGGTATGGTTCATGGGTATGCTCGTGAGGTCAATCTAGTGTTTATCATCTCCGTTGCGTCTACGTACTTTCCTGCAATATTGAATCTCAATATTGATACGTTCGTGAATCCGAGGCCAACCTTGCACTTATTAAATGACGTTATATGTATTTTTACTACGAAATACAGTATTGTGAGTTTCATTTACTCCCTTTTTACATATATTTTTGGGACTGAGAATACATGCGCAACTTTTATAAATGTTTTACGAAATAGGCACAAGTACCAAAACTAATTCTACGTGGGTTTAAACCAGAAATATACCCTTAGCTTGGTAACATTAAACTACTTGTCTATGTACGGTAGGCGTGAATCCTAAAGATAGATCTATTGGGCCTGACAAACCCCATCCTGACTATGGGATGCTTTAGTACTTCGTGGTTATTTTAAACACACCTGATCTGGTGTACTTCAGAGGGTAAAACATGAATGTTAAGGCTTGTTACCGGGTGCCTACAACTTATAGAATACTTTTATACACTTGCGAGTGTACATATATTTATAAACGGAAATCTTGTGGTCTATTAATATATTGAAATGATTGTTATGATAAACCTATGAACTCACCAACCTTTTGGTTGACACTTTAAAGTATGTTTATTCTCAGGTATTAAAGAAATCTTCCGCTGTGCATTAGCTCATTTTAAGGATATTACTTGGAGTCATTCATGGCATATTTTGAAAGATGTTGCATTCGAGTCATTGAGTTCATCAAGATTATTATAAAGCCAATTATAGTTGGATGTATTATGAAATGGTGTGCATGCCGTCAACTTTCGTTGTAAAGAAAGTTTGTCTTTTAAAAACGAATGCAATGTTTGTAAAATGTATCATATAGAGGTCAAATACCTCGCGATGTAATCAACTATTGTGAATCGTTTATAATGTATATGAATGGGTCCTTTCAGTTGGTATCAGAGCGGTGGTCTTAGCGAACCAGGTCTGCATTAGTGTGTCTAACTGATAGTCGTTAGGATGCATTAGTGAGTCTGGACTTCGACCGTGTCTGCATTTCAAAAGTTTTGCTCATCATTCTTGTCGGAAATTACCTGCTTATCATTCTTAGTCTAGATACATCTTATTGCATTGATTGCATGAATAGTGTATAGACAAAATTCATATCTTAGCGTATCTGCTAATTCATATCTTAGCATATCTGTTACTGTAAACTTTGCCTGACATATTCCGTAAATTCCTCCGTAATCTACGAAACCTTTTGCTCTATATAATTAGAATACCACCCGATAGCCGGAAAATCATTTCATATCGAAAAATTCTTTATTCAATCGTACGAAATGGAATTCGTCATTAGTTCAAGTCCCTCGGATTCCGAAATGGAATCCCACTCAAGTTCCGAAAGCAGTGTGACTGGAATGGATCAACCAATTAGTCATCATATATTCTGGATGAATTGGGGATGGGTTCGTAGCCTCCTTAATCATTGGAGACAAGAAGAAGGTGATCCCTTCCATCCACCACATTGCCCTCTTATCGAAGAACCTGAAGCACTTACCGGCGAACCTATCCGAAACACCATTTTCTCTCTTATTTCTAGAGTATCTCATCACGATTACATACTACACCAAATTCTAGATTTTATTTATCCGCTCGTCCGAACCGACAATCACCCCGGTGTAATAGAAGAAGTCAACGAGTTTCGCGCTCGGGTAGTGACTTTGGAGAATATGGTGCAAAGGTTACAAACACCAGCAGCAGCACCAGCAGCATAAACAGTACCACCATCAGCAACACCAATAGTACCATCACCACCACCAACAACAACATCCACATCTCACACCGCAACATCACAATATGTATCTCAAACATCAACATCATACGCCCTGTAAATATCCAGGAATATCAACAACAACAAACGATGAAGTATTAATTCATAAACTTCATTGAAGAGATATCTCTGTGGCAGTTATGTAATCTCCAAAATCTTAGAGATTATTTAATTCTGACCGTAAATCGGATGAGTGAACGGAGATGGTAGAGTAGAAACTTTGATCGAAAATGGTGTACGATTTACAAGCTATAATTGTTTTACCAACAGCATCAACAGGACCGTAGCATCATCAACACAGTCAGTGCCGTCAGTATCGTCAGAATCAACAGCACCTGTAACATCACAAACTCTGTCAGTTCAAGAATCATTGTGGACATCATTACGAATCAACAACAAATATATTGTATCAACGAGTTATGAAGTATTAACTCATTTCTAATCGAAAGATTTATATGTATATTTTATATGTATAAATTTTTAAACCATAATAAATCTTCCCGTACTAAGCTATTATGTGTGAATCTTAACTACTCAGTTAATTCATATTACAAATATGCAATGATGTACGTCCTTCGTCCGTAACTTAACCATCGTTAATTACAATCTCTGTCTCAATTCAATAAAAAAATCCAATTCATAATAAATCAAGTGTATTATTCGAATATATGTTTGATTTTACACTTTCATCATCGATGTACTCGAACTTTTCAAATAACATCATTCGTACCTTGCGAAGTTCACAAGAATTTCACGAAAACCAACAAATAACAAAGTAATGATTCATAATTTCAATATTATTGAAGAAATACTTATGCAATTTATAAAGTTTTAGGGATTATTCAATTCTAGTTCCAACCATAAAACAAATGAGTTTAATTTAATATTAACTCATTAAATCTATATTACATCTAAAGAAAATATACACATATATTTTCATAAAGACTGTAATAAACTTCTTTTGTACAAAATATTAATTGTGAAAATTTTTTTAACGGGTAGGTAATACCCGAGAGATATATAAATTCACAATTAATATATTACATTTTTCGAAACTGATTCAGCAATCATCAACTATACTCCCTACTTTCACAACAATATCCATTCTTTCATATAAATCAAAACAATCATACTCATTCAAATTCAATTACATATTCTGATTTTGAAATCGCATAATTCAATTCGAAATATAACCAGTATCATCACTCTTAGATTCCTATATCTTTCAAAGCTATACTTTGACTTCAAAACTGTGTTAGAACATCATATGTATTAACGATTACAATATGTGCTCAAACCCTTCGAAATTCCTGAAGACACTTCAACTAAGGAACAATCGAGATGATGATCCAACCACATGTTACCCACAGTTATACACCTGAAAAACTCTCAAAACCCAAGTCATAGTTCGACACGTATCCGTGTTAGACCCTTTGGCATTTACTAGCTAAAATAACTTTTCAATTCCGTTTCAAAATAGACAGTTTTGTCACAGCTCCAGCAAGTCATCTTCGACTTCTCAATCAAAACAGTCTTATTATAACCTCGATAGATACGTTGCCCTTTCGCCAGCGTTACCGGGGAATCGTTTATATTCACCACATTAGCAATAAACTTACCAACAACTTCATTGATCTTTGACTTTCCAAAAAAAATTCATTATAATTATCGAAACCCTATCATATACTCATTCGTACCTTATAACAAGAATTGCCATACCAATTATTGAGAATCAGCAATCAGTATTTTGAAACCTCGCAGCATGTCTACATCAACAATTACATATACACACAACGTCTACCTCGAAGACTTACATTCTTTGAATGAGAAATTTCTTAAAAACACCCTAAACTGCGAACCAGTTCTCGAAATTTTGAAAAATGCTGATGAAGCAGCAAAAACTGTAAACGACCTTAACAGTAAAAAGTTGGATGATAAAGGCTAGTATATTGGCAAAGCTCAGAAAAAGAGAAGCTTTGAAACTGGAAACGGATTGAGCAAAGTATGAAGGAGGCTGTGGACAAATCACAAAGGCTGAACCTGCCTTCAAAGAATCCAAATGATTCAGTACTTGCTGAAGTCATTAACGAATACCTTGCTCCTGACTCTAAATCCCTGCGGACAATATCCTTCATCATCCTCTGATATTAGACATTCTAAGATATCATCGTATCATTCATTATAAATATCATCCATACTTCTGAAGATATTTTTATAATTATTCTTATCTGAAATCATTTACCTCTTCGCGCTATCTGTATTATATCATAAAAGAAACTATTTTAGTTTCTAAATTCTGAAACATTCGAGTTTAAAATAAGAATATTCTTGAAGAAGTGTTGGGAGCTGAAGCATGAGTTAGTATAATATAATGACACTTGATCAACGTGATTATATTACAGTAATTCATGCTGAGTTTCTAAATGGAACATGATGATTCACAGATCATAACGTCATCATGTGCTATGTTACATGACTCTTGTATTCTCTTTGATCTCGAAATATCAAGAAAATATTTCTTGATGATTCGTCCTTTTCTGAGGTATTCTGGTAATTTGACAAGTCAAGATCGTGTCATTACAATTTCCTTCCTAGAACATTAACAATGTTCATTCCAAAATTTATATCTACGAATTCTGGACCATTACAAGCGGTGCTTAATCGCAAGAAGAAGAAACGAAAGGACAAAGCTCCGAACTAGAAATGGGAGTATAAATCATAGCAAATAGAAGAGAGCATTAACTGTGGATGACAATGATTATAGAAGAAGCAAGGACTTTGAAATATAAGGGAAGATATAAAACCCAACAACAACCCAGAAATCACAAACCGTATATATCAATGCATATAGCAATATAAAGACACGGGAGAACTAAAAACACTATAAAACCAAGAGTATAGTAGAAGTAAATAGATTCTTCCGGAGGCAGATGAAAAAGAAGAGCGACAGATATGAAAGTGAGGAGTATATCAAGAATCAGCACTGGATGAAGCATATTGACAAATACTTTAAAATATGAGTTGAGAAGGTGTCAGTTGTAAGAAAACAAATGAGGTAGATTTATAGTGAAATATCCGACAGAGAAATCAAAATGGATTATCGCATTAATTCAAAGAGGATCATAATTTCCTTAATCGCCGAATAATCAAATCCAATATAGATTACAAAGATTTTCTTTTCGGAGATCAATCGTGATGACGTCAAAAGATACGACGAATCACTGTTATCTTATTTCATTCATTTACGATAACTTCACTCACACGCTTCGAGTAATCGAATTATTTTATCCATTCTTCTTGAACATGATAAAACTCTATAATTGTTATAATAACATTCTCATTGTTAGTCATGACGACCTCTATCAAATTTCGGGGACGAAATTTCTTTAACGGGTAGGTACTGTGACGACCCGAAAATTTTCGACCAAATTTAAACTTTAATCTTTATATTATTCCGACACAATAAGCAAAATTTGTTAAGTTAAATCTCAAGAATTTTAAACTGTGTTCATACATTCATTATAACCTCGACCAAATTCCGACGATTCACGAACCGTTATATATAAATAGATATGTATATGTATATATATATATATATTATAACTTGAGAATATTAATAAAGTATTAAACGTATAATACTTTACACGAACGTATTTGTTTCAATATGATTTTCGACGAAAAAAAATATATATTAAATGATTGAATTATCAGAAACATTGAATTATGATTACAAGTCTCTGTTGAGAGGTCCACTATGATTTGAGAAAATCTATTCCTCTTAACGGTATTCAGAATAATTTGTAAAGCTATTTATAAATAAAAACAAAAAGTGTCATTTACGAAAGTTAGACAAAAGTTAGTGGAGAATTGGTTTCCATAATATTCTATTAATCTATTTTCAAACGTACAAAGACGTTTTCAGCTTAAAAAGAACTTTATTATTAAAACGTATATAACTTTTATAAATATCTAGAATCACTTTTGACAACTCATTACTTAAACAGTATAATAAATATAACGATATTTATATTTTATTTCATTAAATATATATAACGATTTAAATTAATATTATATATATTTATACGTGTATTATACATACATAGTTTTTTATACGTTTACTATACTTTAACTTTACCTTTACTTTATTTCTACTTTACTTTAACTTTAATAATTCACTTTAATAATTCATACTTTAATAATTCACTTTAATAATTCATACTTTAATAATTCACTTTAATAATTCATACTTTAATAATTCATACTTTAATAATTCACTTTAATAATTCATACTTTAATAATTCACTTTAATAATTCATACTTTAATAATTCACTTTTATAATTCAAAAATCTATTATAAATAGAATTCAATAGGTTTCATTATTTTATAGAAACTTGAAAATATATTTCTCTAAACTCTCTCAATTGATATATATATATATATATATATATATATATATATATATATATATATATATATTTGCTCTGTATTATTTCAAGATATTATTAGTATACATAAAATATTACGACGGAGTGCTGTCCGAGTGATTTCAAAATAGTTTATTTGAATGAGTCGAAGCTAAGGAAATTATGGGTTATAGCTATGGAGGTGATGGGTATGGTTCATGGGTATGCTCGTGAGGTCAATCTAGTGTTTATCATCTCCGTTGCGTCTACGTACTTTCCTGCAATATTGAATCTCAATATTGATACGTTCGTGAAACCGAGGCCAACCTTGCACTTATTAAATGACGTTATATGTATTTTTACTACGAAATACAGTATTGTGAGTTTCATTTACTCTCTTTTTACATATATTTTTGGGACTGAGAATACATGCGCAACTTTTATAAATGTTTTACGAAATAGGCACAAGTACCAAAACTAATTCTACGTGAGTTTAAACCAGAAATATACCCTTAGCTTGGTAACATTAAACTACTTGTCTATGTACGGTAGGCGCGAATCCTAAAGATAGATCTATTGGGCCTGACAAACCCCATCCTGACTATGGGATGCTTTAGTACTTCGAGGTTATTTTAAACATACCTGATCTGGTGTACTTCAGAGGGTAAAACATGAACGTTAAGGCTTGTTACCGGGTGCCTACAACTTATAGAATACTTTTATACACTTGCGAGTGTACATATATTTATAAACGGAAATCTTGTGATCTATTAATATATTGAAATGATTGTTACGATAAACCTATGAACTCACCAACCTTTTGGTTGACACTTTAAAGCATGTTTATTCTCAGGTATTAAAGAAATCTTCCACTGTGCATTAGCTCATTTTAAGGATATTACTTGGAGTCATTCATGGCATATTTTGAAAGACGTTGCATTCGAGTCATTGAGTTCATCAAGATTATTATAAAGCCAATTATAGTTGGATGTATTATGAAATGGTGTGCATGCCGTCAACTTTCGTTGTAAAGAAAGTTTATCTTTTAAAAACGAATGCAATGTTTGTAAAATGATATAGAGGTCAAATACCTCGCAATGTAATCAACTATTGTGAATCGTTTATAATGTATATGAACGGGTCCTTTCAGTAACACTACGCGATAAATAATCAATGTAAGCTATGTTCTCCTTTTTAAATTAATGTCTCGTACTTAAGTTATTATTATGCTTATTTAAGATGAAGTAATCATGATGTTGGGCTAAAAATATTAAAATTGGGTAATTGGGCTTTGTACCATAATTGGGGTTTGGACGAAAGAATGACACTTGTGGAAATTAGACTATGGGCTATTAATGGGCTTTATATTTGTTTAACTAAATGATAGTTTGTTAATTTAATATGAAGATTTACAATTGGACGTACCTATAAATAACCACATACACTCGATCGGACACGATGAGAGGGATATTTATATGTACGAATAATCGTTCATTTAACCGGACACGGGAATGGATTAATAGTCTATGAAATTATTAAAACAGGGGTGAAATTATGTACAAGGACACTTGGCATAATTGGTAACAAAGTATTAAAACCTTGGGTTACACGCAGTCGATATCCTTGTGTAATTATTAAACAAAGTAATAAAACCTTGTTACAGTTTAAGTCCCCAATTAGTTGGAATATTTAACTTCGGGTATAAGGATAATTTAACGAGGACACCCGCACTTTATATTTATGACTTATGGACTGTTATGGACAAAAACCAGACGGACATATTGAATAATCCAGGACAAAGAACAATTAACCCATGGGAATAAAATAAAATCAACACGTCAAACATCATGATTACGGAAGTTTAAATAAGCATAATTCCTTTATTTTCATATTTAATTGCACTTCTAATTATCACATTTTTAATTATTGCAATTTTATTTCATCGCACTTTTATTTATTGCAATTTCATTATCGTTATTTATTTTACACTTTAAATTAAGTCTTTTATTTATTTAATATTTTACATTAGGTTTTAACTGCGACTAAAGTTTTAAAATCGACAAACCGGTCATTAAACGGTAAACCCCCTTTTATATATTATTATATATAATTATAAATATTTTGTACAAATATAGTTAATTAAAATATAGTGTACAATAAGCCCGCTCCCTGTGGAACGAACCGGACTTACTAAAAACTATACTACTCTACGATTAGGTACACTGCCTATAGTGTTGTAGCAAGGTTTAGGTATATCCATTCTCTAAATAAATAAATATCTTGTATAAAATTGTAACGTATTTAATAGTTTTTCCTAGTAAAATATAAGCTATTTTATACCCCTTAGCTTTGACATCAAGTATTTTTGGTGCCGCTGCCGGGAAAGCGGCGAAACACTATATTATTAATATATATTTGTATAAATATATTTATTTATAATTTTTAGAAAAACAATATAAAATCTAAAAAAAATATATATATAAAAAGAAAAACAAAAATTTATATATTTTTAAGAGTTTGTTAAAAGTTTTATAAAGTTTCTTTATTTTTATTTTAGTTTATAAAAATATAAGTTTTATTTAAATATTTTGTATTTATATAAAAACAGAAAATTAGAAAACAGAAAAAAAAATTAAATAAAAACTCTCGGGCCCGAACACTGTAGCAGCCCAGCTCCTGGCCCGAAACCCTACCTCATGCGATTGCATGTGATTTTAACTTCCAAACCATGCGATCACATGGCTTGAGTTGACAGGCCTGGTAACCTCAGCCGACAGTTTAGGGTTTTAATTAATTTATAATTATTATAACCCTAATTAGGTTAGTTTATTTAATTATTAGTTTTAGTTTTATTTAATTAATTTGTATTTTTAGTTTAATTAGTTTTAATAAATTATAAAACTAATACTTTTATAAAATAAATAATATAAAAATAATATTTTTATAAAAATTGTACTTTTTACAACTTTAAGTTTATTTTTATATTTTGTATCTTTTTATTTGTTTTAGTGTAATATTTGTATTTTTTTTGCTCGTATTTAGTTTTAATATAGTTTTTACCATAGTTATTTTTATTTCTAGATTTTTAGGCTTTGCCGTAAAATCCCTGAAGTGCTTTTTCTTTAGACTAAGACTTAGGTTCTTTAGAATTTTGCGACGATGTTTATAAATTTTAGTACCTTTTTAAATTATTGCCATTTTGGGATATAGTATTCCTTTTAAGCTTTAATATTTTTAGACGCAACTTTTAATTCTTAGTTTTTAGTTCCTTTTTAAGTTTCGACGCGCTACTTTCTTATTTTTATTTTTCGACGCCTATTATTTTTCGACATTTTTATTTTTCGACGTTTTTCGACGCACTTCTTTTTCTTTCTTATTTCTCGACGATCTAGTTTTTAGGACATAGAATTTTCTATTTCTTCTCTAAAATTTCAAAAACGAAAAATTATTTTAAGCGGTTAAATTGATAGACATCTAAATTTTCTGCTTCGTAGTAATAGTTGGATTTGTTAGTGGCTGAGTTGTGAGCTTCCGATTTAAAGGGTTCTGGCTCCCTGCTGCATCTATTGGCTATTCGAAACGTGAGCAAAAGTAGAAAAGTCTATTAATTTGATAACTTATATAATTTTTATTTTTATAACTAATAGGATAATTAAGTAAATGCACCACATTGTAGCTAAAATTTGGTAATAAGCGCATTATGGAAAATCTCGAGAATATTTTGGAAACTCTTTATGACATCCGAAATCAATTTAATCAATACTCTCAAACGGGTGTTGATGACAATTCGTTCGGTCAATCTTGGATCACGAATGACGAAACAATAACTGGTTGTGAAATCTGTGGAGATTATCACTCAACATGGGAATGTTATTATTACGTTCATATGGAAAATTATGAACCCATGGAACCTGAAGGGAACGATTATGAAGAATACAATTCAAATTGGGATTATTCCCAAGAATATTTCCAAACTCCACAACCAGAAGATGAGGAAAATTATGTGTCTGAAAATTCTTTAGATTATATGAAAATCAAACTCGAAGAACTTGATGCCCAAAATAAACAAATGAGAAAGTTTGTAAATAGGCAAGCTGAAACTCTATCAGATTACACACCTGTTGATATGAGGAGTATTGTGCAAGAAAATCTCATATCATCGAATTTTGATGAATTCAAGAGCTCCGAAATCACCAATTATCCCGATGATACTTTTTATTCAGCTTTACCAATTTCACAACATATCGACACATTAGCCTCTACCGACAAAATCATCGATCCATCAATGGATGAAGAAGAAGAAGTAAGGGTGTCAAATTGGTACTCTTGGGAAAACGATAACGTTGAAAATTTTACCCCCGAGACCAAAATGGTGGGACCGATTAATGAAGAAGAATTTGCTTTGATCCCGAAATTCACCATTCCACAACCTTCCAACCCAATATTCTCAATAGACGAGTCATCTACTAAAGATGAACTACAAGCTGTAATAGATATTGACACCTCGAATTTCACCCAATTGGGTAATAGAGGTGAAAACCTTGATCCCGAGAATGAACGAAAGGAAATGTTAGGAATTGTCCACCCTATAGAAATGTGTATGTCGGTGTATATCGATCCATTTGACCAAGAACCAGAAAAGAGACATATCCATTTACTAAAAGCTACACTTAAAAAAGAATTAAGTAGTGACGATCGGGTGGGTCTAAACTTTAAACCCATTGATATATTTTATACCACCCGAGATGTAAATAACTGGCTCACTATTTTAATTCGTGGAACTTATTCTACCGACTTCACATGTCATCAGCTAAGTATGGGGAAGTCTAACCCCACTTAATGTTAAATTCGGGGTTCGGGTTAGTGCATAACTCGTTAATAAACATGCATAATAAATTAGGGTAAAAGACGCATTTTTAAAGATTAACAAACAGCTCCGAAAATCAGCCGTTTTTGAAGAAAAAAAACATGTGTGATAAAACAAGAAGGGATGAACGATGAGGCGCACCATCTATCATTCGACGAGCTTTGTAATTACAAAATTGGGTATCTTTAACTACTTTTCTACACTAATCACCCTCATAAATTTATAATTAGAGTCTGATTTCATGCAAATGAGGGCATTGCATGATCTCAAGTGTGGAGAAGGGTTATAAATTCTCTCAGGTTTACACTTGGTTTAATTGCCAAATTTTGTGAAAATTTTAAAAAATTTCAAATAAATGAATTCAAAACCATGTTTATACATATTTATGAACGATGAAAACTAGGTGTTAATACCGAAATTATCGTTACCTCGGAAAGGACATAAATTGAGAAACACCCTAAAACACTTAAATTCATTTAAAATGGAATAAAGGAGAATAAAAAGGCAAAGAAAGAAACTAAGTATGGGGAGAATGTACCAAGTTATTCAATTAAAAAACTATCTATCACATGTTTCTGTAAAGTTATTGCAGGTGCTTTTGTTTTGGACTAAGTTGACCGTTTTACTCGCAATATTATAATAAAGATAAAAGAAAAGATGGATCTACACGATGAATCAATTCCATTATTAAAAGGAAGTAAAGTCTTCCGAAAAAGACACGCGCTTCTTGATTTAGGTCAAGAAGTTGTCGTCCAGACCAGCTGTAGGTTGACGAAAAATCTAGAAAAGTTATCTCTAAAATCAGCAGGAAATCCACGGACCTCAGCATCAAACAGGGTCGCCATGTGGTCAGACTTATCCTAACCATGAGAGGATCTGTCTCGTAAAATGGGGAGGGCGCCGTGCAAATTAGCTTGATAAGACTAATGAATCAGACCTCCAGAAAGGATAATCTCCTTAAAGATTAAAAATCAGCTTTTAAGATTGATATTACTCAATCCTAGAGATTGACCTTAAAGATTGAGAATTACAAACTCATGGAATTCAATGATATCTAAACTCGAGCTTGAACGAGAAAATATTTTGATCAAATTAAAACCGATTTGTTTTCTGAAAACCTATTTTCAATGCGTTCATTACCATTGAACGTAAAATCCTAGGAATTCACCTGGAATTCATTAGGTCACCTGAACCAAATCGGGTGTTAACCGTAAGAACGGTGGTTGCATAGCATGGTCAAAGACAGGACCTTGTGCCAGACCGAAAAAAATTATAGGGTGATCTTTACTATTGCTCCTACAAAGGATAGTAATTGCATCCGACACGTTGTAGACCATGAACATCTGCATGTCATTAGACATCGCCCTAACAGTTGCTTGTTCAACGCTTTCCTTTACAACCGGACGGTAGTTTACCGAAAGGTAATATACGGAGCAAGTATACTGGACATGTTGCTTTCCTAATACAAGGTTAGCAAGTGGGTGACACAAAACCGCAAGTTTTGAGCTAAAATTTTCAAATCTGAAACCCTCCAAACCCACAAAAACAATTTGCAAACACCGGTGAAGGGTTATTCCGGAAAACTTATCTAGGGTAAAAGCTTGATTGAATTGTCAAAAGATCAAATGTTTTCATAAAGATCCAATTTCCTTAAAGGATCTAAATTTTCATAGTCATGTGGGACTGTAAACCACATCGTTACTATCATTATTTATACCGCCGTATCAAAATCACTGATGTATAAAGTGTGTGAATAAAAAAAGTGATTCGAGGGAAGTGTGATTTAATTTCAAGTTATGTATTGCTTGAGGACAAGCAACGTTCAAGTGTGGGGATATTTGATAGTGCTCCAAATGAACATATATTTAGTAGCAATATCCTCCCAATATGTAAATTATTTAGTTGTAATTGTCCTATTTTAAGTTGTAATCGTTTATATTAAATAAGTGCGAAGACAAAAGGCGAAAACGACGATTTGAAGACGCAAATGACCAAAAAGCTCAAATGTACAAGATACAATCCAAGTGGTTCAATTTATTGATAAGAAACGTCTAAAAATGACAAAAGTACAAGTTACGGAACGCAAAGTACAAGATATTAAATTATACGAAAGGACGTTCGAAAATCCGGAACCGGGACCTGAGCCAACTATCAACGCCCGACTCAACGGACCAAAAATTACAAGTCTACTATGCACAAGAATATAATATAATATTTAAATAATTATATAAATTATTTATATATTTTATATTATATTAAATAACGTCGACAAGCAAGAAATCAAAAGACATGTGATCTGATCCAGCTGTCCATGCGATCGCATGGCCACAAGGCACAAAAGCCATGCGATCGCATGAGCCCAAAAATCTGGCCAACTCTATAAATTCAGCAATTTTCGGCCAGTTTATGTACACCATCATTCTCTTTACTCTTTGTAATATATATATATATATATATATATATATATATATATATATATATATATATATATATATATATATATATATATATATATATATATATATATATATATATATATATATATATATAGTATAGGGTAGTTTTATATTAGATTAGTTTTGGGTTATGCAAAGGTTATTTTACAGGTTTTAAAGTCGGAGCTCTGTCCGAGTAACACTACGCGATAAATAATCAATGTAAGCTATGTTCTCCTTTTTAAATTAATGTCTCGTACTTAAGTTATTATTATGCTTATTTAAGACGAAGTAAACATGATGTTGGGCTAAAAATATTAAAATTGGGTAATTGGGCTTTGTACCATAATTGGGGTTTGGACAAAAGAACGACACTTGTGGAAATTAGACTATGAGCTATTAATGGGCTTTATATTTGTTTAACTAAATGATAGTTTGTTAATTTAATATGAAGATTTACAATTGGACGTACCTATAAATAACCACATACACACGATCGGACACGATGGGCGGGATATTTATATGTACGAATAATCGTTCATTTAACCGAACACGGGAATGGATTAATAGTCTATGGAATTATTAAAACAGGGGTGAAATTATGTACAAGGACACTTGGCATAATTGGTAACAAAGTATTAAAACCTTGGGTTACACGCAGTCGATATCCTGGTGTAATTATTAAACAAAGTAATAAAACCTTGTTACAGTTTAAGTCCCCAATTAGTTGGAATATTTAACTTCGGGTATAAGGATAATTTGACGAGGACACTCGCACTTTATATTTATGACTGATGGACTGTTATGGACAAAAACCAGACGGACATATTGAATAATCCAGGATAAAGAACAATTAACCCATGGGAATAAAATAAAATCAACACGTCAAACATCATGATTACGGAAGTTTAAATAAGCATAATTCCTTTATTTTCATATTTAATTGCACTTCTAATTATCACATTTTTAATTATCGCAATTTTATTTCATCGCACTTTTATTTATTGCAATTTCATTATCGTTATTTATTTTACGCTTTAAATTAAGTCTTTTATTTATTTAATATTTTACATTAGGTTTTAACTGCGACTAAAGTTTTAAAATCGACAAACCGGTCATTAAACGGTAAACCCCCTTTTATATATTATTATATATAATTATAAATATTTTGTACAAATATAGTTAATTAAAATATAGTGAACAATAAGCTCGCTCCCTGTGGAACGAACCGGACTTACTAAAAACTATACTACTCTACGATTAGGTACACTGCCTATAGTGTTGTAGCAAGGTTTAGGTATATCCATTCTCTAAATAAATAAATATCTTGTATAAAATTGTAACGTATTTAATAGTTTTTCCTAGTAAAATGTAAGCTATTTTATACCCCTTAGCTTTGACATCAATAATAAACCAAGTGTATTATTTAATTACATAATTGATTTTACATTTACATTTTCGATGTACTCGAAACTTTCCAGAAAACATCATATGTGCCTTGTAAGGTTCACAAAAATTCCACGAACACCAACATCCTTCACCGAGGAATATCAATAAGAATAATTAATGAAGTATTGATTTCATTAGTGAAATACTCCACGAAGATTATGTAATCTCTAATGTTTTAGAGATTATTCATTTCTAATTCAAGCCAAAAATCAAATGAGTTTAATATAATTTTAACTCATTTAATCTGAATTACATCTGAAGAAAATGTGCATACAGATATTTTCATAAAGACTGTAATGAAAAATTCTTTTGTACAAAATATTACTTGTGAAATCTTTAACGGGTAGGTAATACTCGGGAAATATATAAGTTCACAATTAATATGTTACACTGTACATTCTTCAACTTTAATTCAAAAATCATTAACTATACTCACTACCTTAACTGCAATACACAATCATTTCATACAAATTCAATTACATATTCTGATATTGACGGATCAGAATCTAAGTCATAACTCTGAACCAGTGACATCATTCTTAGATCTCTATATATTTCAAAGCTATACTTTGACTTCAAAACTGTGCAAGATCCTTTAGCGTTGTTTTTAATGAAAATAATCTTGCAATCCCTTTTCAAAGTATCCAGTTTTATCACACTTCTAACTAGTCAACTTTAACTTTTCAGATTAGCCTTATTATTACCTTGACATATACGTTCTTGTTACTGGGGAACCTTTCATGTTCCACCACATTAGCAGTAAATTTACCAACAACTTTATTAATCCTTGACCTTTCGAAAAATCCTTATACTCATTGAAACCCTATCATGTACTCATCCACATCTTGTAACAATAATTTCCATACCAACTACCAGAAATTAGCAATCAGTATTTCGAATTTCGCAGCAATTCTACGCCAATAGTTATATATATACATATAATGTCTATCTTCTAGACTTACATACTTCGAATGTGAAGTTTCTGAAAAACATCCCAAACTATGAACTAATTCTCTAAAATTGGAACAATGCTGATGAAGCAGCAAAAACTGTAAATGACCTTAACAGTCAAAAGTTTGATGATAAAGAATAGTATGGTGGTAAAGCTGAGAAAAAGAGAAGGTTTAGAACTGGAAAACGGATTGAGCAAAGTATGAAGGAGGTTGTGGATAAATCACAAAGACTGAACCTGCCTTCAAAGAATCCAAATGATTCAGTGTCTGCTGAAGTCATTAACGAATACCTTGCTCCTTACTCTAAAACCTTTGCGGACAATATTCTTCATCATCATCTTATCTTAAATATTCTAAGATATTATCGTATCTTCCATTATAAATATCCTCCATATTTCTGAAGATATTTTTTCTAAACCATTCTTATCTGAAATCATTACCTCTTCGTGCTATCTGTATTACATCATAAAAGAAACTATTTTAGTTTCTAAATTCTGAAACCTTCAAGTTTAAAATATAAATATTTTGAAGTAGTGTTGGGAACTGAAGCATGAATTAGTATAATATAATGACACTTGATCAACGTAATTATATTACAGTAAGTCATGCTGAGTTTCTAATGGAACGTGATAAAGGTTCACAGATCCCACCCTCATCATGAACCATGTTATATAACTCTTTCATTCTATATAATCTCTAAATATATCAAGAAAATATATTTCTTGATGATTCGGTCTTTTTCGGATATCCTGGTAATTTGATAAATCAAGATCGTGCCATTACAATTCCCTTCTTAGAACATTAACTATGTTCATTTCAAAATCCATACCTACGAATTTTGGACCATTATTCGCTTGACTTAAAGTCGGGAAGAGAAAACGAAAGCATGAAGCTCCGAAATATAATGGAAAATATAAAGCCCTATAACAACCCCGAAATTACAAACCGTTTATATCAATGCGTATAGCAATATAAAGACACGGGAGAATGAAAAACACTATAACTCCAAGGTAATGGTAGAAGAAAATAACTTCCTCTGGTGGTAGATGAAAAAGAAGAATGGCAGATATGAAAGTTAGGAGTATATCAAGAATCAGAACTGGATGAAGTATTTCGCAATCTTTTGGAAGTATGAAATGAAGAAGAAGATGTAGGAGTGGTGAAAATAATGAAACGGAAGTGTTTAATTTATAGCAAAATATCAGACATAGCAATGGAGGCAGATTACGCATTTAATCAAAGAAAATCCTAATTTCCGCAAATTCCGAAGAATCAAATCTTATTTAGATAATGAAGATTTTCTATTCCTTAAATTCCGGAAATCAATCGTTACTACGTCAACAGTTAAGGCGAATCTCTATTCCTTCAATTCACTATTTTACGATAACTTCTCTCATAGGCTTCGAGTAATTGGATTGTTTTATCCATATTATTCAACGGTAATAAAAATTCTATTTATCAACTCATATTCATCATGAAAATATTTTTATTGTTAGCCAACGGTAATTGGATTGTTTTACCCGGAAATTTCTGACCAAATTTAAACTTAATCTTTAACGTTTCCGACACGATAAGCAAAGTCTATGAAGTTGAATCTCAAAATTTTGAATTATTCAATTACCCTTCGATTGTTCTCAACGATTCGCGAACAATTATATGTAAATAGGTACATATACTATAACTTAAAAACATAACAAAGTGTTATGAAAATGATACTGTGCATTAACCTTATTGGTTTGATTATCTGATTGATATTTAGATAAGTTAACTAAAACGTTTAAGATGAACCAGTAAAACACTAATTTACTACAATATTTTTGAATTGCTACAGTACCCGAAAAGCTATAGTGTTTTCGAAAAACACTATTTGCTACAGTAAAAAAACGACTTTGCTACAGTGCTACAGTGAAAACGACTTTGCTATAGTAAAAATACTATTTGCTACAGTAACACTATTTGCTACAGTACTACAGTGAAAACGACTTTGTTACAGTAAAAACACTATTTGCTACAGTACTATTTGAATACAGTAAACACTATTGCTACAGTACACTATTGCTACAGTACACACTATTGCTACAGTGAACACTATTTGATACAGTATTTTTATGTCGACGAACTACAAACAAAAGCGGATCAGGCGGCCATGCGATAGCATGGTAAAAGCACTGAAAACCCATGCGATCGCATGGGGTACTGTATCAGGCCACATACTATAAAAGCTCGATCTGGTTCTTTGTTTCCTCAATCAGTTTACTCCGTATATATTTAAATTATATATTATTATTATTATTATTATTATTATTATTATTATTATTATTATTATTATTATTATTATTATTATTATTATTATTATTATTATTAATATTAAGATTAATATTATTATTAATCTTATCATTATTAGTAGTATTAGTATTATTATTATTTATACATAAAATACTACGACGAGGTCATGAGCGTGTCACTTTCAAAATGGGTTTTCAAACTGGATAGAGCTAAGGAAATTATGGGTTATAACTATGGAAGTTATGGGTAATATTCATGGGTATTGTTTGCAAATCAAACCTAGTGTTTATCATCTCTGTTGCGTCTACGTACTTTTCTGCAATATTGAATCACAATATTGATATGTGAGTATTCATATCTTATCTTTTATATATTAATTGTGTATCCATGTCTAGTGCTCGAGTATTTATATTTATGCATGCTTGTATGTTAAATTTCATCGTTTAACAGTTTATAATGAATCTAGAATTAAATACATATATTACTGGTAAAAGGTATATGATATACATGTTTTTGGAAAGCTGGCGAAAAATCAATGACTTTTCATTTAGATATCGAATAGTTTCGATGAACGGATTAAAATATATGATCAACTGAATTATGATTGACGTTAATTGAAATTGCTTTTGAATCTGCAATTAAGATTTAAACAGCTTGTTTACGAGATTGATAAATTGGATTTTTGAATATTACCAACCGAGTAAATGAATCCTTATATAAGGTACGTCTCGTTTTGTTAAACAACTGTCAAAATTGACTTTTTGAAACAACTTTGGATAACTTTTGTATGTCGATCTCGAGCATTAGGATTGTGATACACTATGACCTGACCTAGCTTGATAGACATTTATTGACCAACATATGTTCTCTAGGTTGAGATCTACGGTTATTTGGTAATCCGAGTTTCAGTCACATTTTGGTGAACAACTTTATATGCTGCTAAGGTGAGTTTCATTTGCTCCCTTTTTAAATGATTTTGCAATATATATTTTTGGACTGAGAATACATGCACTTTATTTTAAAAACAATGGACACAAGTACATACTAAATTCCACATTGAGTTTGAACCGAAAATCCCTTAGCTTTGGTAACTAGTAACTGCCGGTTATAAGAACTGGTGGGCGCGAGTAGTAGTATATGGATCCATAGGGCTTGATATCCCCGTCCGAGCTAGAGCACTAGCCTTTTAACGGACGTATGCTATTTGAGAAGCGTACACGTTGGTTTGCGTGTATTATTAAGATGATTATACAAAGGGTACAAATTATATATACGTTAAGTTTAGTTACCAGAGTGCTCAATTTCGTAGAATATTTTGATAAACGTTTCTGGATGAAACAACTGAAATCTTATGATCCACTTTTATATACAGATTATACGAAACACTAAAACTATGAACTCACCAACCTTTGTGTTGACACTTGTTAGCATGTTTATTCTCAGGTTTCCTAGAAGTCTTCCGCCGTTTGCTTATATGATAGACAAACTATGTGCATGGAGTCTTACATGGCATATTTTTCAAGAAAACGTTGCATTCACCAAATCATCACCATGTATCTTATTTTGACTGCATTGTCAACGGAAGTACTGTTGTAAACTATTATTTACGGTGATTGTCTATATGTAGAAATCATCAGATGTTGAAAATCTTTGATTTAAATATTCATATATGGTTTGCCTTTTCAAAAGAATGCAATGTTTATAAAACGTATCATATAGAGGTCAAATACCTCGCAATGAAATCGATGAATGACGTGTTCGTCCATATGGATTTTGAGCGATCGTCACATATATACACTTCAATGATCAGCTCTTAGCAGCCCTTGTGAGTCACCAAGACATGTGGGAACCATCATTTGACAACTAGCATGACTTATGAGCATGAAAACAAAAACTAGTAACCTTATATTGACTAAGCATTAGGCATTTTTTTCAAACAACACACACATCACATTTCTTTAATTTTCTAATCCAAATTCTCTCCATCTTAACTCTCTCTAAGCTTAAGAACGTCTATAATTCATTAATATTAATCATCTAGGTCAATCTAGCTTCAATTACAATCAAGAAACATCATCATTCAAGAACACATCAAGAACACTTCACAAATACTTTCAAGGTTACTAGCTTACTTCCAATCTTGCAAATCCATTTTAAGTGATCATCCAATCTCAAGAAATCATTGTTATTTACAGTAGGTTATCTTTTTAAATCAAGGTAATACTCATATTCAAACTTTGATTCAATTTTTATAACTATAACAATCTTAATTCGAGTGATAATCTTATTTGAACTTGTTTTCATGTCATGATTCTACTTCAAGAACTTTCAAGCCATCCAAGATCCTTTGAAGCTAGATCAATTTTTGTCACTTCCAGTAGGTTTACCTACTAAACTTGAGGTAGTAATGATGTTCATAACATCATTCGATTCATATATATAAAACTATCTTATTCGAAGATTATAACTTGTAATCACTAGAACATAGTTTAGTTAATTCTAAACTTGTTCACAAACAAAGTTAATCCTTATAAGTTAAATTTTAAAATCAACTAAACACATATTCTATATCTATATGATATGCTAACTTAATGATTTAAAACCCGGAAACACGATGAACACCGTAAAACCGGACATACGCCGTCGTAGTAAAACCGCGGGCTGTTTTGGGTTTGTTAATTAAAAACTATGATAAACTTTGTTTTAAAAGTTGTTCTTTTGGGAAAATAATTTTTCTTATTAACATGAAACTATATCCAAAAATCATGGTTAAACTCAAAGTGGATGTATGTTTTTCAAAAATGGTCATCGAGACGTCGTTCTTTCGACTGAAATGACTATCTCTTACAATATTGACTTGTAACCTGTATTTTCGACTATAAACTTATACATTTTCTATTTGGTTTCATAAATTTCAGTTCATTATGAAACCATAGCAACTTGAATCACTCAAAACGGATTTAAAACAAAGAAGTTATGGGTAAAACAAGATTGGATAATTTTGCTTGTTGTAGCTACGTGAAATTTGTAACAAATCTATACAAATCATAACTTACTAACTTATATTGTATTATACATGTATTCTAACATATATTATGTAATCTTAGAATACCATAGACACGTAAACAATGTTTTGACATATCATATCGACCCATCTATATATATTATTTGGGAACAACCATAGACACTCTATATGCAGTAATGCTTGAGTTAGCTATACAGGGTTGAGGTTGATTCCAAAATAATATATATACTTTGAGTTGTGATCTAGCCTGAGACTTGTATACACTGGGTCGTGGATTGATTTGAGATAATATATATATATTGATTTATTTCTGTACATCTAACTGTGGACAACTAGTTGTAGATTACTAACGTTGGACTGCTAACTTAACAAACTTAAATCGTTAAAAACATATTAAAAATGTTGTGAATATATTTCGATCATACTTTGATATATATGTATACATTTGTTATAGGTTCGTGAATCAACCCGTGGCCAAGTCTTACTTCCCGACGAAGTAAAAATCTGTGAAAGTGAGTTATAGTCCCACTTTTAAAATCTAATATCTTTTGGGATGAGAATACATGCAATTTTATAAATGTTTTACAAAATAGACACAAGTACGTGAAACTACATTCTATGGTTGAATTATTGAAATCGAATATGCCCCTTTTTGCTTGGTAGGCTAAGAATTAGGGAACTGGCCCCTAATTGACGCGAATCCTAAAGATAGATCTGTGGGCACAAACAAGTCCCAGTCAAAGAATTTGAACTGCTTTAGTACTTCGATTTTATCATGTCCGAAGGGAGTCCCGGAATGATGGGGATATTCTATATGCATCTTGTTAATGTCGGTTATGTAGTGACCCGAACTTTTCCATGTTTATATATATTAATTGAGATTGATATTTACGTGATTAAATGTTTCGAACATGTTAAGCAATCAAACTTGTTAAGACTTGATTAATTGAAATAAGTTTCATATAGACAATTGACCACCCAAGTTGACCGGCGATTCACGAACGTTAAAACTTGTAAAAACGACATGACGATATATATATGGACATACATATGGTTAACATGAAATTATGATAAGTAAGTATCTCCATAAGTATATTAACAATGAGTTATATACATATAAACAAGACTACTAACTTAAGGATTTCGAAACGAGACATATATGTAACGATTATCGTTGTAACGACATTTAAATGTATATATATCATATTAAGATATATTAATATATCATAATATCATGATAATATAATAATTTAACATCTCATTAGATATAATAAACAATGGGTTAACAACATTAATTGAGATCGTTAACTTAAAGGTTTCAAAACAACACTTACATGTAACGACTAACGATGACTTAACGACTCAGTTAAAATGTATATACATGTAGTGTATTTAGATGTATTAAAATACTTTTGGAAGACTTCAAGACATATATCAAAACACTCATACTTAACGAAAATGGTTACAGTTACTTTCCCATTCTTTTCTTTCATCAAGAATTCTAGTCGTATTCTTACCCGTATTATACACAGCTTCAAAACGTACTTACTATGGGTATATACCAATAGGAACTAGCATGGGATTCCACTTTTGATTATGTCATGTATGACTAATCAATTTTAACTTCTACCATGAGTTAGTCAACTAACTAGAACTCCTTTTAACCCCACTCACCACTCACCAATTACCACTCATCATTCACTCCATTTCACTTCCAATTCTCTTTCTAATTCTTGTAGTGACCCGAACTTTTCCATGTTTATATATATTAATTGAGATTGATATTTACATGATTAAATGTTTCCAACATGATAAGCAATCAAACTTGTTAAGACTTGATTAATTGAAATATGTTTCATATAGACAATTGACCACCCAAGTTGACCGGTGATTCACGAACGTTAAAACTTGTAAAAACTATATGATGACATATATATGGATATATATATAGTTAACATGATACTATGATAAGTAAACATATCATTAAGTATATTAACAATGAACTACATATGTAAAAACAAGACTACTAACTTAATGATTTTTAAACGAGACATATATGTAACGATTATCGTTGTAAAGACATTTAATGTATATATATCATATTAAGAGATATTCATACATGATAATATCATGATAATATAATAATTTAAAATCTCATTTGATATTATAAACATTGGGTTAACAACATTTAACAAGATCGTTAACCTAAAGGTTTCAAAACAACACTTACATGTAACGACTAACGATGACTTAACGACTCAGTTAAAATGTATATACATGTAGTGTTTTAATATGTATTTATACACTTTTGAAAGACTTCAATACACTTATCAAAATACTTCTACTTAACAAAAATGCTTACAATTACATTCTCGTTCAGTTTCATCAACAATTCTACTCGTATGCACCCGTATTCGTACTCGTACAATACACAGCTTTTAGATGTATGTACTATTAGTATATACACTCCAATGATCAGCTCTTAGCAGCCCATGTGAGTCACCTAACACATGTGGGAACCATCATTTGGCAACTAGCATGAAATATCTCATAAGATTACAAAAATATGAGTAATCATTCATGACTTATTTACATGAAAACAAAATTACATATCCTTTATATCTAATCCATACACCAACGACCAAAAACACCTACAAACACTTTCATTCTTCAATTTTCTTCATCTAATTGAACTCTCTCAAGTTCTATCTTCAAGTTCTAAGTGTTCTTCATAAATTCCAAAAGTTCTAGTTTCATAAAATCAAGAATACTTTCAAGTTTGCTAGCTCACTTCCAATCTTGTAAGGTGATCATCCAACCTCAAGAAATCTTTGTTTCTTACAGTAGGTTATCATTCTAATACAAGGTAATAATTATATTCAAACTTTGGTTCAATTTCTATAACTATAACAATCTTATTTCAAGTGATGATCTTACTTGAACTTGTTTTCGTGTCATGATTCTGCTTCAAGAACTTCGAGCCATCCAAGGATCCATTGAAGCTAGATCCATTTTTCTCTTTTCCAGTAGGTTTATCCAAGGAACTTAAGGTAGTAATGATGTTCATAACATCATTCGATTCATACATATAAAGCTATCTTATTCGAAGGTTTAAACTTGTAATCACTAGAACATAGTTTAGTTAATTCTAAACTTGTTCGCAAACAAAAGTTAATCCTTCTAACTTGACTTTTAAAATCAACTAAACACATGTTCTATATCTATATGATATGCTAACTTAATGATTTAAAACCTGGAAACACGAAAAACACCGTAAAACCGGATTTACGCCGTCGTAGTAACACCGCGGGCTGTTTTGGGTTAGTTAATTAAAAACTATGATAAACTTTGATTTAAAAGTTGTTATTCTGAGAAAATGATTTTTATTATGAACATGAAACTATATCCAAAAATTATGGTTAAACTCAAAGTGGAAGTATGTTTTCTAAAATGGTCATCTAGACGTCGTTCTTTCGACTGAAATGACTACCTTTACAAAAATGACTTGTAACTTATTTTTCCGACTATAAACCTATACTTTTTCTGTTTAGATTCATAAAATAGAGTTCAATATGAAACCATAGCAATTTGATTCACTCAAAACGGATTTAAAATGAAGAAGTTATGGGTAAAACAAGATTGGATAATTTTTCTCATTTTAGCTACGTGAAAATTGGTAACAAATCTATTCCAACCATAACTTAATCAACTTGTATTGTATATTATGTAATCTTGAGATACCATAGACACGTATACAATGTTTCGACCTATCATGTCGACACATCTATATATATTTCGGAACAACCATAGACACTCTATATGTGAATGTTGGAGTTAGCTATACAGGGTTGAGGTTGATTCCAAAATATATATAGTTTGAGTTGTGATCAATACTGAGATACGTATACACTGGGTCGTGGATTGATTCAAGATAATATTTATCGATTTATTTCTGTACATCTAATTGTGGACAACTAGTTGTAGGTTACTAACGAGGACAGCTGACTTAATAAACTTAAAACATCAAAATATATTAAAAGTGTTGTAAATATATTTTGAACATACTTTGATATATATGTATATATTGTTATAGGTTCGTGAATCAACCAGTGGCCAAGTCTTACTTCCCGACGAAGTTAAAATCTGTGAAAGTGAGTTATAGTCCCACTTTTAAAATCTAATATTTTTGGGATGAGAATACATGCAGGTTTTATAAATGATTTACAAAATAGACACAAGTACGTGAAACTACATTCTATGGTTGAATTATCGAAATCGAATATGCCCCTTTTTATTAAGTCTGGTAATCTAAGAATTAGGGAACAGACACCCTAATTGACGCGAATCCTAAAGATAGATCTATTGGGCCTAACAAACCCCATCCAAAGTACCGGATGCTTTAGTACTTCGAAATTTATATCATATCCGAAGGGTGTCCCGGAATGATGGGGATATTCTTATATATGCATCTTGTTATTGTCGGTTACCAGGTGTTCACCATATGAATGATTTTTATCTCTATGTATGGGATGTGTATTGAAATATGAAATCTTGTGGTCTATTGTTACGATTTGATATATATAGGTTAAACCTATAACTCACCAACATTTTTGTTGACGTTTAAAGCATGTTTATTCTCAGGTGAATATTAAGAGCTTCCGCTGTTGCATACTAAAATAAGGACAAGATTTGGAGTCCATGTTTGTATGATATTGTGTAAAAACTGCATTCAAGAAACTGATTTCGATGTAACATATTTGTATTGTAAACCATTATGTAATGGTCGTGTGTAAACAGGATATTTTAGATTATCATTATTTGATAATCTACGTAAAGCTTTTTAAACCTTTATTTATGAAATAAAGGTTATGGTTTGTTTTAAAAATGAATGCAGTCTTTGAAAAACGTCTCATATAGAGGTCAAAACCTCGCAACGAAATCAATTAATATGGAACGTTTTTAATCAATAAGAACGGGACATTTCAGTTGGTATCCGAGCGTTGGTCTTAGAGAACCAGAAAATTTGCATTAGTGTGTCTTATCGAGTTTGTTAGGATGCATTAGTGAGTCTGGACTTCGACCGTGTTTTCTTTAAAAATGATTGCTTAACATTTTTGTTGGAAACTATATATTTTTAACATATGAATATTATGTGATATATTAATCTCTTAACGTGTTTGATATTATGTGATAGATGTCTACCTCTAAAACAAGTCCCATTGACTCACCTAATAATAATGAAGAGTCAAATGTAAATTGGAATGATTTGTGGACTGATTCACAAGTTCCCGAAGAGGAACCGGAAGAAGAGTCGGAACCGGAAGAAGAATCGGAACCGGAAGAAGAATCGGAACCGGATGAAGAAATAGAACCGGTGGGGGAAATAATAAAACAGTTAAGTAAAAGAAAATCCTCAACCAACCGACCAAAGTTAATTATGGTCAATGGTGTTTCCGCCAAGGAAGCAAAATATTGGGAGGATTACCAATTCTCCGATGAATCGGATTTCGACGAGAATTCCGATGATGTTATAGAAATTACCCCAACTGAATTTAAAAAGGCAAAAGAAAATAATAAGGGAAAGGGCATAAAAATAGAGAAATCTAATTCCAACCCCGATGAACTTTATATGTATCGTCAACCCCCGAAGTCCTTAAGTTGTAACAATGACCCGGGAACCTCTAAACCACCAGGTTTTTCTAAACCAATGTGGACAACGACGGCTCGTATTAGGGGAACATCATATATCCCTAGAAACTTGGCAAAACGAACCAAAACCGAAGAAGAAGAAATGAGCGAGTAGGAATAAGATAGTTGTATTCGTGTGGTGTAATATATGGAATATAGTGTTCTTATGCTTTATGATATATGTAAAAATTGCTTGTATTAATAAGTATTTTTTTTTATGAATCTAACTCTTGTCTATTTTACAGTTTAAAAACACAAAATGGATAGACAACCCAATATTTTAAGAGACCTACCCGGAGACATGATTGATGAAATCTTGTCTAGAGTCGGCCAGAATTCTTCGGCACAACTATTTAAGGCGAGATCAGTTTGTAAGACATTTGAAGAACGTTCCAAGAATGTCTTGGTTTATAAGAGACTTTCGTTTGAAAGATGGGGGATATCACATTGGGAAACCCATAAATTACGATGTGTTTACTTTGACGCATATATTGCGGGGAACCCAAATGCTATTTTACGCAACGGGTTAAGAAATTATTTTGACTCAATATATCCGAATATTGGACTTCGTGATTTAGAAAAAGCGGCTAACATGCAACATAAAGAAGCATGTTATGCTTACGGATTAGTAATGTTCGCTTCTCACCAAAGTGAGAACAAGAACATCGGGCTACAACTATTAAACAAAATGTTTCCACAAGTGACGGAGTCGGTAATTGGGGTAAGAAATGAGGTTTTTAGATTATTACGGGACTGTTGGACATTACGTAACCCTCGTCCCTTTGATGACGTTACAACACGCTGTCTTATCAACGGCCATAACGGTTATGTTGCACAAGACCAAGGATGGGAAGTAGTCCTAGTAAAACCAGAATGCATGACTTGTTTCTGGACGTATGAATTACGTGTCTTTATTGCCTTTGCCGAACGACTTGTGTACTAGCTAGAATTGTCTTCACAACTATCTTGTATCAAAGTTATTGTGTGCTATATTTCATGCTTTATGTAAAATAAGCGGTATTGTAAGTTTGTAAAATATTGTATAAAAGTTTGAACGCGAAATATTATTACAATCAGTTTTTCATATAGAATTGTAGTAGTTGAATTGTATATTAGCTACTAAGTATGAACTTAACGGGTAGGTACTACCCGAATTTAAACTTATAAAACGCTAATATGAAGAAAAAGCTTTTATAAATGAGTTCATATTATGCTACGAAATACTATTAACTACTCTTAATATTCTGTATGATTAACTTGTTCCATTTAACTATTTTGAAGGAAATGGCACCGACTACTCGACACACCGTGAATATGAATGAAGAGGAATTCCGTACTTTTCTAGCTTCAAACATAGCCGCAGTACAGGCTGCGCTACATACCAACAATAACCTTGGATCTAGCAGTACAGGAAATCGTGTAGGATGCACCTACAAAGAATTCACTGCCTGCAAACCTTTGGAATTTGATGGAACCGAAGGACCGATCGGATTGAAACGGTGGACCGAGAAGGTTGAATCGGTGTTTGCCATAAGTAAGTGTACTGAAGAGGACAAAGTGAAGTACGCTACGCATACCTTCACAGGTTCTGCGTTAACATGGTGGAATACCTATCTAGAGCAAGTGGGACAAGATGATGCGTACGCACTACCGTGGTCAGCATTCAAGCACTTGATGAACGAGAAGTACCGTCCCAGAACCGAGGTCAATAAGCTCAAGACAGAACTTAGAGGGTTACGAACCCAAGGATTTGATATTACCACGTACGAAAGACGATTCACAGAATTGTGCCTATTGTGTCCGGGAGCATTCGAAGATGAGGAAGAGAAGATCGACGCGTTTGTGAAAGGATTACCGGAAAGAATCCAAGAAGATATAAGTTCACACGAGCCCGCCTCCATACAACAGGCATGTAGAATGGCTCACAAACTAGTGAACCAGATTGAAGAAAGAATTAAAGAACAGACTGCTGAAGAGGCCAATGTGAAGCAAGTCAAAAGAAAGTGGGAGGAAAACGGTGATAAGAATCACCAATACAACAACAACAGCAATTACAACAATAATCGCAACAATTATCCCAACAATCGCAACATCAATCGCAACTACAACAAACGGCCCAACAACAACAACAACAACAACAACAACAACAACTACAACAATCATCCCAACAACAATAATAACCGCAACAACAACAACAATCAGAAGCAACTATGCCAAAGGTGTGAAAAGAATCACTCGGGGTTCTGCACCAAATTTTGCAACAAGTGTAAAAGAAATGGTCATAGCGCGGCGAAGTGTGAGGTCTACGGACCAGGGGTTAATAGAACGAAAGGAACAAATGGTGTCGGAACGAGTAATGGCGGAGCAAGTAGTGTCGGAGCAAGTTATGCCAATGTAGTTTGTTATAAATGTGGAAAACCAGGCCACATTATTAGAAATTGCCCGAACCAGGAGAACACGAATGGACAAGACCGTGGAAGAGTTTTCAATATTAATGCAGTAGAGGCACAGGAAGACCCGGAGCTTGTTACGGGTACGTTTCTTATTGACAATAAATCTGCTTACGTTTTATTTGATTCGGGTGCGGATAGAAGCTATATGAGTAGAGATTTTTGTGCTAAATTAAGTTGTCCATTGACGCCTTTGGATAGTAAATTTTTACTCGAATTAGCAAATGGTAAATTAATTTCAGCAGATAATATATGTCGGAATAGAGAAATTAAACTGGTTAGCGAAACATTTAAGATTGATTTGATACCAGTAGAGTTAGGGAGTTTTGATGTGATAATCGGTATGGACTGGTTGAAAGAAGTGAAAGCGGAGATCGTTTGTTACAAAAATGCAATTCGCATTATACGAGAAAAAGGAAAACCCTTAATGGTGTACGGAGAAAAGGGCAACACGAAGCTACATCTTATTAGTAATTTGAAGGCACAAAAACTAATAAGAAAAGGTTGCTATGCTGTTCTAGCACACGTCGAGAAAGTACAAACTGAAGAAAAGAGCATCAATGATGTTCCCATTGCAAAAGAATTTCCCGATGTATTTCCGAAAGAATTACCGGGATTACCCCCACATCGATCCGTTGAATTTCAAATAGATCTTGTACCAGGAGCTGCACCAATAGCTCGTGCTCCTTACAGACTCGCACCCAGTGAGATGAAAGAACTGCAAAGCCAATTACAAGAACTTTTAGAGCGTGGTTTCATTCGACCAAGCACATCACCGTGGGGAGCTCCTGTTTTGTTTGTCAAGAAGAAAGATGGTACATTCAGGTTGTGTATCGACTACCGAGAGTTGAACAAACTTACCATCAAGAACCGCTACCCACTACCAAGAATCGACGACTTATTTGATCAACTACAAGGCTCGTCTGTTTATTCAAAGATTGACTTACGTTCCGGGTATCATCAAATGCGGGTGAAAGAAGATGATATTCCAAAGACTGCTTTCAGAACACGTTACGGTCATTACGAGTTTATGGTCATGCCGTTTGGTTTAACTAATGCACCAGCTGTGTTCATGGACCTTATGAACCGAGTGTGTGGACCATACCTTGACAAGTTTGTCATTGTTTTCATTGATGACATACTTATTTACTCAAAGAATGACCAAGAACACGGTGAACATTTGAGAAAGGTGTTAGAAGTATTGAGAAAGGAAGAATTGTACGCTAAGTTTTCAAAGTGTGCATTTTGGTTGGAAGAAGTTCAATTCCTCGGTCACATAGTGAACAAAGAAGGTATTAAGGTGGATCCGGCAAAGATAGAAACTGTTGAAAAGTGGGAAACCCCGAAAACTCCGAAACACATACGCCAGTTTTTAGGACTAGCTGGTTACTACAGAAGGTTCATCCAAGACTTTTCCAGAATAGCAAAACCCTTGACTGCATTAACGCATAAAGGGAAGAAATTTGAATGGAATGATGAACAAGAGAAAGCGTTTCAGTTATTGAAGAAAAAGCTAACTACGGCACCTATATTGTCATTGCCTGAAGGGAATGATGATTTTGTGATTTATTGTGATGCATCAAAGCAAGGTCTCGGTTGTGTATTAATGCAACGAACGAAGGTGATTGCTTATGCGTCTAGACAATTGAAGATTCACGAACAAAATTATACGACGCATGATTTGGAATTAGGCGCGGTTGTTTTTGCATTAAAGACTTGGAGGCACTACTTATATGGGGTCAAAAGTATTATATATACCGACCACAAAAGTCTTCAACACATATTTAATCAGAAACAACTGAATATGAGGCAGCGTAGGTGGATTGAATTATTGAATGATTACGACTTTGAGATTCGTTACCACCCGGGGAAGGCAAATGTGGTAGCCGATGCCTTGAGCAGGAAGGACAGAGAACCCATTCGAGTAAAATCTATGAATATAATGATTCATAATAACCTTACTACTCAAATAAAGGAGGCGCAACAAGGAGTTTTAGAAGAGGGAAATTTAAAGGATGAAATACCCAAAGGATCAGAGAAGCATCTTAATATTCGGGAAGATGGAACCCGGTATAGGGCTGAAAGGATTTGGGTACCAAAATTTGGAGATATGAGAGAAATGGTACTTAGAGAAGCTCATAAAACCAGATACTCAATACATCCTGGAACGGGGAAGATGTACAAGGATCTCAAGAAACATTTTTGGTGGCCGGGTATGAAAGCCGATGTTGCTAAATACGTAGGAGAATGTTTGACGTGTTCTAAGGTCAAAGCTGAGCATCAGAAACCATCAGGTCTACTTCAACAACCCGAAATCCCGGAATGGAAATGGGAAAACATTACCATGGATTTCATCACTAAATTGCCAAGGACTGCAAGTGGTTTTGATACTATTTGGGTAATAGTTGATCGTCTCACCAAATCAGCACACTTCCTACCAATAAGAGAAGATGACAAGATGGAGAAGTTAGCACGACTGTATTTGAAGGAAGTCGTCTCCAGACATGGAATACCAATCTCTATTATCTCTGATAGGGATGGCAGATTTATTTCAAGATTCTGGCAGACATTACAGCAAGCATTAGGAACTCGTCTAGACATGAGTACTGCCTATCATCCACAAACTGATGGACAGAGCGAAAGGACGATACAAACGCTTGAAGACATGCTACGAGCATGTGTTATTGATTTCGGAAACAGTTGGGATCGACATCTACCGTTAGCAGAATTTTCCTACAACAACAGCTACCATTCAAGCATTGAGATGGCGCCGTTTGAAGCACTTTATGGTAGAAAGTGCAGGTCTCCGATTTGTTGGAGTGAGGTGGGGGATAGACAGATTACGGGTCCGGAGATTATACAAGAAACTACCGAGAAGATCATCCAAATTCAACAACGGTTGAAAACCGCCCAAAGTCGACAAAAGAGCTACGCTGACATTAAAAGAAAAGATATAGAATTTGAAATTGGAGAGATGGTCATGCTTAAAGTTTCACCTTGGAAAGGCGTTGTTCGATTTGGTAAACGAGGGAAATTAAATCCAAGGTATATTGGACCATTCAAGATTATTGATCGTGTCGGACCAGTAGCTTACCGACTTGAGTTACCTCAACAACTCGCGGCTGTACATAACACTTTCCACGTCTCAAATTTGAAGAAATGTTTTGCTAAAGAAGATCTCACTATTCCGTTAGATGAAATCCAAATCAACGAAAAACTCCAATTCATCGAAGAACCCGTCGAAATAATGGATCGTGAGGTTAAAAGACTTAAGCAAAACAAGATACCAATTGTTAAGGTTCGATGGAATGCTCGTAGAGGACCCGAGTTCACCTGGGAGCGTGAAGATCAGATGAAGAAGAAATACCCGCATCTATTTCCAGAAGATTCGTCAACACCTTCAACAGCTTAAAATTTCGGGACGAAATTTATTTAACGGGTAGGTACTGTAGTGACCCGAACTTTTCCATGTTTATATATATTAATTGAGATTGATATTTACATGATTAAATGTTTCCAACATGATAAGCAATCAAACTTGTTAAGACTTGATTAATTGAAATATGTTTCATATAGACAATTGACCACCCAAGTTGACCGGTGATTCACGAACGTTAAAACTTGTAAAAACTATATGATGACATATATATGGATATATATATAGTTAACATGATACTATGATAAGTAAACATATCATTAAGTATATTAACAATGAACTACATATGTAAAAACAAGACTACTAACTTAATGATTTTTAAACGAGACATATATGTAACGATTATCGTTGTAAAGACATTTAATGTATATATATCATATTAAGAGATATTCATACATGATAATATCATGATAATATAATAATTTAAAATCTCATTTGATATTATAAACATTGGGTTAACAACATTTAACAAGATCGTTAACCTAAAGGTTTCAAAACAACACTTACATGTAACGACTAACGATGACTTAACGACTCAGTTAAAATGTATATACATGTAGTGTTTTAATATGTATTTATACACTTTTGAAAGACTTCAATACACTTATCAAAATACTTCTACTTAACAAAAATGCTTACAATTACATTCTCGTTCAGTTTCATCAACAATTCTACTCGTATGCACCCGTATTCGTACTCGTACAATACACAGCTTTTAGATGTATGTACTATTAGTATATACACTCCAATGATCAGCTCTTAGCAGCCCATGTGAGTCACCTAACACATGTGGGAACCATCATTTGGCAACTAGCATGAAATATCTCATAAGATTACAAAAATATGAGTAATCATTCATGACTTATTTACATGAAAACAAAATTACATATCCTTTATATCTAATCCATACACCAACGACCAAAAACACCTACAAACACTTTCATTCTTAAATTTTCTTCATCTAATTGAACTCTCTCAAGTTCTATCTTCAAGTTCTAAGTGTTCTTCATAAATTCCAAAAGTTCTAGTTTCATAAAATCAAGAATACTTTCAAGTTTGCTAGCTCACTTCCAATCTTGTAAGGTGATCATCCAACCTCAAGAAATCTTTGTTTCTTACAGTAGGTTATCATTCTAATACAAGGTAATAATTATATTCAAACTTTGGTTCAATTTCTATAACTATAACAATCTTATTTCAAGTGATGATCTTACTTGAACTTGTTTTCGTGTCATGATTCTGCTTCAAGAACTTCGAGCCATCCAAGGATCCATTGAAGCTAGATCCATTTTTCTCTTTTCCAGTAGGTTTATCCAAGGAACTTAAGGTAGTAATGATGTTCATAACATCATTCGATTCATACATATAAAGCTATCTTATTCGAAGGTTTAAACTTGTAATCACTAGAACATAGTTTAGTTAATTCTAAACTTGTTCGCAAACAAAAGTTAATCCTTCTAACTTGACTTTTAAAATCAACTAAACACATGTTCTATATCTATATGATATGCTAACTTAATGATTTAAAACCTGGAAACACGAAAAACACCGTAAAACCGGATTTACGCCGTCGTAGTAACACCGCGGGCTGTTTTGGGTTAGTTAATTAAAAACTATGATAAACTTTGATTTAAAAGTTGTTATTCTGAGAAAATGATTTTTATTATGAACATGAAACTATATCCAAAAATTATGGTTAAACTCAAAGTGGAAGTATGTTTTCTAAAATGGTCATCTAGACGTCGTTCTTTCGACTGAAATGACTACCTTTACAAAAATGACTTGTAACTTATTTTTCCGACTATAAACCTATACTTTTTCTGTTTAGATTCATAAAATAGAGTTCAATATGAAACCATAGCAATTTGATTCACTCAAAACGGATTTAAAATGAAGAAGTTATGGGTAAAACAAGATTGGATAATTTTTCTCATTTTAGCTACGTGAAAATTGGTAACAAATCTATTCCAACCATAACTTAATCAACTTGTATTGTATATTATGTAATCTTGAGATACCATAGACACGTATACAATGTTTCGACCTATCATGTCGACACATCTATATATATTTCGGAACAACCATAGACACTCTATATGTGAATGTTGGAGTTAGCTATACAGGGTTGAGGTTGATTCCAAAATATATATAGTTTGAGTTGTGATCAATACTGAGATACGTATACACTGGGTCGTGGATTGATTCAAGATAATATTTATCGATTTATTTCTGTACATCTAATTGTGGACAACTAGTTGTAGGTTACTAACGAGGACAGCTGACTTAATAAACTTAAAACATCAAAATATATTAAAAGTGTTGTAAATATATTTTGAACATACTTTGATATATATGTATATATTGTTATAGGTTCGTGAATCAACCAGTGGCCAAGTCTTACTTCCCGACGAAGTTAAAATCTGTGAAAGTGAGTTATAGTCCCACTTTTAAAATCTAATATTTTTGGGATGAGAATACATGCAGGTTTTATAAATGATTTACAAAATAGACACAAGTACGTGAAACTACATTCTATGGTTGAATTATCGAAATCGAATATGCCCCTTTTTATTAAGTCTGGTAATCTAAGAATTAGGGAACAGACACCCTAATTGACGCGAATCCTAAAGATAGATCTATTGGGCCTAACAAACCCCATCCAAAGTACCGGATGCTTTAGTACTTCGAAATTTATATCATATCCGAAGGGTGTCCCGGAATGATGGGGATATTCTTATATATGCATCTTGTTATTGTCGGTTACCAGGTGTTCACCATATGAATGATTTTTATCTCTATGTATGGGATGTGTATTGAAATATGAAATCTTGTGGTCTATTGTTACGATTTGATATATATAGGTTAAACCTATAACTCACCAACATTTTTGTTGACGTTTAAAGCATGTTTATTCTCAGGTGAATATTAAGAGCTTCCGCTGTTGCATACTAAAATAAGGACAAGATTTGGAGTCCATGTTTGTATGATATTGTGTAAAAACTGCATTCAAGAAACTGATTTCGATGTAACATATTTGTATTGTAAACCATTATGTAATGGTCGTGTGTAAACAGGATATTTTAGATTATCATTATTTGATAATCTACGTAAAGCTTTTTAAACCTTTATTTATGAAATAAAGGTTATGGTTTGTTTTAAAAATGAATGCAGTCTTTGAAAAACGTCTCATATAGAGGTCAAAACCTCGCAACGAAATCAATTAATATGGAACGTTTTTAATCAATAAGAACGGGACATTTCAATTCTCTCTCAACACACACACACTATTATGAATGTATTTTTCCAGTAGTTAATCATCATCTTCATCAAAAATCACTTCAAGAATCAAGCTATAATCATCATAGGAAGAACACTTCAAGAACACTTCAAAAATCCCTTCAAGTTTACTAATTTACTTCCAAGCTTTCTAATCCATTCCAAGTAATCATCTAAGATCAAGAAACCTTTGTTATATACAATAGGTTATCTTTCTTATTCAAGGTAATATTCATATTCAAACTTTGATTCAATTTCTATAACTATAAACTATCTTAATTCGAGTAAAAATCTTACTTGAACTTGTTTTTGTGTCATGATCCTACATCAAGAACTTTCAAGCCATCCAAGATCCTTTGAAGCTAGATCATTTCTTGTCACTTCCAGTAGGTTTACCTACTAAACTTGAGGTAGTAATGATGTTCATAATGAAATGTCCCGTTCTTATTGATTAAAAACGTTCCATATTAATTGATTTCGTTGCGAGGTTTTGACCTCTATATGAGACGTTTTTCAAAGACTGCATTCATTTTAAAACAAACCATAACCTTTATTTCATAAATAAAGGTTTAAAAAGCTTTACGTAGATTATCAAATAATGATAATCTAAAATATCCTGTTTACACACGACCATTACATAATGGTTTACAATACAAATATGTTACATCGAAATCAGTTTCTTGAATGCAGTTTTTACACACTATCATACAAACATGGACTCCAAATCTTGTCCTTATTTTAGTATGCAATAGCGGAAGCTCTTAGTATTCACCTGAGAATAAACATGCTTTAAACATCAACAAAAATGTTGGTGAGTTATAGGTTTAACCTATATATATCAAATTGTAACAATAGACCACAAGATTTCATATTTCAATACACATCCCATACATAGAGATAAAAATCATTCATATGGTGAACACCTGGTAACCGACATTAACAAGATGCATATTATAAGAATATCCCCATCATTCCGGGACACCCTTCGGATATGATATAAATTTCGAAGTACTAAAGCATCCGGTACTTTGGATGGGGTTTGTTAGGCCCAATAGATCTATCTTTAGGATTCGCGTCAATTAGGGTGTCTGTTCCCTAATTCTTAGATTACCAGACTTAATAAAAAGGGGCATATTCGATTTCGATAATTCAACCATAGAATGTAGTTTCACGTACTTGTGTCTATTTTGTAAATCATTTATAAAACCTGCATGTATTCTCATCCCAAAAATATTAGATTTTAAAAGTGGGACTATAACTCACTTTCACAGATTTTTACTTCGTCGAGAAGTAAGACTTGGCCACTGTTGATTCACGAACCTATAACAATATATACATATATATCAAAGTATGTTCAACATATATTTACAACACTTTTAATATATTTTGATGTTTTAAGTTTATTAAGTCAGCTGTCCTCGTTAGTAACCTACAACTAGTTGTCCACAGTTAGATATATAGAAATAAATCGATAAATATTATCTTGAATCAATCCACGACCCAGTGTATACGTATCTCAGTATTGATCACAACTCAAACTATACATATTTTGGAATCAACCTCAACCCTGTATAGCTAACTCCAACATTCACATATAGAGTGTCTATGGTTGTTCCGAAATATATATAGATGTGTCGACATGATAGGTTGAAACATTGTATACGTGTCTATGGTATCTCAAGATTACATAATATACAATACAAGTTGATTAAGTTATGGTTGGAATAGATTTGTTACCAATTTTCACGTAGCTAAAATGAGAAAAATTATCCAATCTTGTTTTACCCATAACTTCTTCATTTTAAATCCGTTTTGAGTGAATCAAATTGCTATGGTTTCATATTGAACTCTATTTTATGAATCTAAACAGAAAAAGTATAGGTTTATAGTCAGAAAAATAAGTTACAAGTCGTTTTTGTAAAGGTAGTCATTTCAGTCGAAAGAACGACGTCTAGATGACCATTTTAGAAAACATACTTCCACTTTGAGTTTAACCATAATTTTTGGATATAGTTTCATGTTCATAATAAAAATCATTTTCTCAGAATAACAACTTTTAAATCAAAGTTTATCATAGTTTTTAATTAACTAACCCAAAACAGCCCGCGGTGTTACTACGACGGCGTAAATCCGGTTTTACGGTGTTTTTCGTGTTTCCAGGTTTTAAATCATTAAGTTAGCATATCATGTAGATATAGAACTTGTGTTTAGTTAATTTTAAAAGTCAAGTTAGAAGGATTAACTTTTGTTTGCTAACAAGTTTAGAATTAACTAAACTATGTTCTAGTGATTACGAGTTTAAACTTTCGAATAAGATAGTTTTATATATATGAATCGAATGATGTTATGAACATAATTACTACCTCAAGTTTAGTAGGTAAACCTACTGAAAGTGACAAGAAATGATCTAGCTTCAAAGGATCTTGGATGGCTTGAAAGTTCTTGAAGTAGGATCATGACACAAAAACAAGTTCAAGTAAGATTTTTACTCGAATTAAGATAGTTTATAGTTATAGAAATTGAATCAAAGTTTGAATATGAATATTACCTTGAATAAGAAAGATACCCTACTATATATAACAAAGGTTTCTTGATCTTAGATGATTACTTGGAATGGATTAGAAAGCTTGGAAGTAAATTAGTAAACTTGAAGGGATTTTTGAAGTGTTCTTGAAGTGTTCTTCCTATGATGATTATAGCTTGATTCTTGAAGTGATTTTTGATGAAGATGATGATTAACTACTGGAAAAATACGTTCATAATAGTGTGTGTGTGTGTGTTGAGAGAGAATTAGAAAGAGAATTGGAAGTGAAATGGAGTGAATGATGAGTGGTAATTGGTGAGTGGTGAGTGGGGTTAAAAGGAGTTCTAGTTAGTTGACTAGCTCATGGTAGAAGTTAAAATTGATTAGTCATACATGACATAATAAATAGTGGAATCCCATGCTAGTTCCTATTGGTATATACCCATAGTAAGTACATTTTGAAGCTGTGTATAATACGGGTAAAAATACGACTAGAATTCTTGATGAAAGAAAAGAATGGGAAAGTAACTGTAACCATTTTCGTTAAGTATGAGTGTTTTGATATATGTCTTGAAGTCTTCCAAAAGTATTTTAATACATCTAAATACACTACATGTATATACATTTTAACTGAGTTGTTAAGTCATCGTTAGTCGTTACATGTAAGTGTTGTTTTGAAACCTTTAAGTTAACGATCTCAATTAATGTTGTTAACCCATTGTTTATTATATCTAATGAGATGTTAAATTATTATATTATCATGATATTATGATATATTAATATATCTTAATATGATATATATACATTTAAATGTCGTTACAACGATAATCGTTACATATATGTCTCGTTTCGAAATCCTTAAGTTAGCAGTCTTGTTTATATGTATATAACTCATTGTTAATATACTTATGGAGATACTTACTTATCATAATCTCATGTTAACCATATGTATATCCATATATATATCGTCATGTCATTTTTACAAGTTTTAACGTTCGTGAATCGCCGGTCAACTTGGGTGGTCAATTGTCTATATGAAACATACTTCAATTAGTCAAGTCTTAACAAGTTTGATTGCTTAACATGTTGGAAACATTTAATCATGTAAATATCAATCTCAATTAATATATATAAACATGGAAAAGTTCGGGTCACTACAGTACCTACCCGTTAAATAAATTTCGTCCCGAAATTTTAAGCTGTTGAAGGTGTTGACGAATCTTCTGGAAATAGATGCGGGTATTTCTTCTTCATCTGATCTTCATGCTCCCAGGTGAACTCGGGTCCTCTACGAGCATTCCATCGAACCTTAATAATTGGTATCTTGTTTTGCTTAAGTCTTTTAACCTCACGATCCATTATTTCGACGGGTTCTTCGATGAATTGAAGTTTTTCGTTGATTTGGATTTCATCTAACGGAATAGTGAGATCTTCTTTGGCAAAACATTTCTTCAAATTCGAGACGTGGAAAGTGTTATGTATGAAATGTCCCGTTCTTATTGATTAAAAACGTTCCATATTAATTGATTTCGTTGCGAGGTTTTGACCTCTATATGAGACGTTTTTCAAAGACTGCATTCATTTTTAAAACAAACCATAACCTTTATTTCATAAATAAAGGTTTAAAAAGCTTTACGTAGATTATCAAATAATGATAATCTAAAATACCCTGTTTACACACGACCATTACATAATGGTTTACAATACAAATATGTTACATCGAAATCAGTTTCTTGAATGCAGTTTTTACATAATATCATACAAACATGGACTCCAAATCTTGTCCTTATTTTAGTATGCAACAGCGGAAGCTCTTAATATTCACCTGAGAATAAACATGCTTTAAACATCAACAAAAATGTTGGTGAGTTATAGGTTTAACCTATATATATATCAAATCGTAACAATAGACCACAAGATTTCATATTTCAATACACATCCCATACATAGAGATAAAAATCATTCATATGGTGAACACCTGGTAACCGACATTAACAAGATGCATATATAAGAATATCCCCATCATTCCGGGACACCCTTCGGATATGATATAAATTTCGAAGTACTAAAGCATCCGGTACTTTGGATGGGGTTTGTTAGGCCCAATAGATCTATCTTTAGGATTCACGTCAATTAGGGTGTCTGCTCCCTAATTCTTAGATTACCAGACTTAATAAAAAGAGGCATATTCGATTTCGATAATTCAACCATAGAATGTAGTTTCACGTACTTGTGTCTATTTTGTAAATCATTTATAAAACCTGCATGTATTCTCATCCCAAAAATATTAGATTTTAAAAGTGGGACTATAACTCACTTTCACAGATTTTTACTTCGTCGGGAAGTAAGACTTGGCCACTGGTTGATTCACGAACCTATAACAATATATACATATATATCAAAGTATGTTCAAAATATATTTACAACACTTTTAATATATTTTGATGTTTTAAGTTTATTAAGTCAGCTGTCCTCGTTAGTAACCTACAACTAGTTGTCCACAGTTAGATGTACAGAAATAAATCGATAAATATTATCTTGAATCAATCCACGACCCAGTGTATACGTATCTCAGTATTGATCACAACTCAAACTATATATATTTTGGAATCAGCCTCAACCCTGTATAGCTAACTCCAACATTCACATATAGAGTGTCTATGGTTGTTCCGAAATATATATAGATGTGTCGACATGATAGGTCAAAACATTGTATACGTGTCTATGGTATCTCAAGATTACATAATATACAATACAAGTTGACTAAGTTATGGTTGGAATAGATTTGTTACCAATTTTCACGTAGCTAAAATGAGAAAAATTATCCAATCTTGTTTTACCCATAACTTCTTCATTTTAAATCCGTTTTGAGTGAATCAAATTGCTATGGTTTCATATTGAACTCTATTTTATGAATCTAAATAGAAAAAGTATAGGTTTATAGTCGGAAAAATAAGTTACAAGTCGTTTTTGTAAAGGTAGTCATTTCAGTCGAAAGAACGACGTCTAGATGACCATTTTAGAAAACATACTTCCACTTTGAGTTTAACCATAATTTTTGAATATAGTTTCATGTTCATAATAAAAATCATTTTCTCAGAATAACAACTTTTAAATCAAAGTTTATCATAGTTTTTAATTTACTAACCCAAAACAGCCCGCGGTGTTACTACGACGGCGTAAATCCGGTTTTACGGTGTTTTTCGTGTTTCCAGGTTTTAAATCATTAAGTTAGCATATCATATAGATATAGAACATGTGTTTAGTTGATTTTAAAAGTCAAGTTAGAAGGATTAACTTTTGTTTGCGAACAAGTTTAGAATTAACTAAACTATGTTCTAGTGATTACAAGTTTAAACCTTCGAATAAGATAGCTTTATATATATAAATCGAATGATGTTATGAACATCATTACTACCTTAAGTTCCTTGGATAAACCTACTGGAAAAGAGAAAAATGGATCTAGCTTCAACGGATCTTTGGATGGCTCGAAGTTCTTGAAGCAGAATCATGACACGAAAACAAGTTCAAGTAAGATCATCACTTGAAATAAGATTGTTATAGTTATAGAAATTGAACCGAAGTTTGAAGATGATTATTACCTTGTATTAGAATGATAACCTACTGTAAGAAACAAAGATTTCTTGAGGTTGGATGATCACTTTACAAGATTGGAAGTGAGCTAGCAAACTTGAAAGTATTCTTGATTTTATGTAACTAGAACTTGTAGAATATATGAAGAACACTTAGAACTTGAAGATAGAACTTGAGAGAGATCAATTAGATGAAGAAAATTGAAGAATGAAAGTGTTTGTAGGTGTTTTTGGTCGTTGGTGTATGGATTAGATATAAAGGATATGTAATTTTGTTTTCATGTAAATAAGTCATGAATGATTACTCATATTTTTGTAATTTTATGAGATATTGCATGCTAGTTGCCAAATGATGGTTCCCACATGTGTTAGGTGACTCACATGGGCTGCTAAGAGCTGATCATTGGAGTGTATATACCAATAGTACATACATCTAAAAGCTGTGTATTGTACGAGTACGAATACGGGTGCATACGAGTAGAATTGTTGATGCAACTAAACGAGGATGTAATTGTAAGCATTTTTGTTAAGTAGAAGTATTTTGATAAGTGTATTGAAGTCTTTCAAAAGTGTATAAATACATATTAAAACACTACATATATATACATTTTAACTGAGTCGTTAAGTCATCGTTAGTCGTTACATTTAAGTGTTGTTTTGAAACCTTTAGGTTAACGATCTTGTTAAATGTTGTTAACCCAATGTTTATAATATCAAATGAGATTTTAAATTATTATATTATCATGATATTATCATGTATGAATATCTCTTAATATGATATATATACATTAAATGTCTGTACAACGATAATCGTTACATATATGTCTCGTTTAAAAATCATTAAGTTAGTAGTCTTGTTTTTACATATGTAGTTCATTGTTAATATACTTAGTGATATGTTTACTTATCATAGTATCATGTTAACTATATATATATCCATATATATGTCATCATATAGTTTTTACAAGTTTTAACGTTCGTGAATCACCGGTCAACTTGGGTGGTCAATTGTCTATGTGAAACATATTTCAATTAATCAAGTCTTAACAAGTTTGATTGCTTAACATGTTGGAAACATTTAATCATGTAAATATCAATCTCAATTAATATATATAAACATAGAAAAGTTCGGGTCACTACAATGTACAGCCGCGAGTTGTTGAGGTAACTCAAGTCGGTAAGCTACTGGTCCGACACGATCAATAATCTTGAATGGTCCAATATACCTTGGATTTAATTTCCCTCGTTTACCAAATCGAACAACGCCTTTCCAAGGTGCAACTTTAAGCATGACCATCTCTCCAATTTCAAATTCAATATCTTTTCTTTTAATGTCAGCGTAGCTCTTTTGTCGACTTTGGGCGGTTTTCAACCGTTGTTGAATTTGGATGATCTTCTCGGTAGTTTCTTATATAATCTCCGGACCCGTAATTTGTCTATCCCCCACTTCACTCCAACAAATCGGAGACCTGCACTTTCTACCATAAAGTGCTTCAAACGGCGCCATCTCAATGCTTGAATGGTAGCTGTTGTTGTAGGAAAATTCTGCTAACGGTAGATGTCGATCCCAACTGTTTCCGAAATCAATAACACATGTTCGTAGCATGTCTTCAAGCGTTTGTATCGTCCTTTCGCTCTGCCCATCAGTTTGTGGATGATAGGCAGTACTCATGTCTAGACGAGTTCCTAATGCTTGCTGTAATGTCTGCCAGAATCTTAAAATAAATCTGCCATCCCTATCAGAGATAATAGAGATTGATATTCCATGTCTGGAGACGACTTCCTTCAAATACAGTCGTGCTAACTTCTCCATCTTGTCATCTTCTCTTATTGGTAGGAAGTGTGCTGATTTGGTGAGACGATCAACTATTACCCAAATAGTATCAAAACCACTTGCAGTCCTTGGCAATTTAGTGATGAAATCCATGGTAATGTTTTCCCATTTCCATTCCGGGATTTCGGGTTGTTGAAGTAGACCTGATGGTTTCTGATGCTCAGCTTTGACCTTAGAACACGTCAAACATTCTCCTACGTATTTAGCAACATCGGCTTTCATACCCGGCCACCAAAAATGTTTCTTGAGATCCTTGTACATCTTCCCCGTTCCAGGATGTATTGAGTATCTGGTTTTATGAGCTTCTCTAAGTACCATTTCTCTCATATCTCCAAATTTTGGTACCCAAATCCTTTCAGCCCTATACCGGGTTCCGTCTTCCCGAATATTAAGATGCTTCTCCGATCCTTTGGGTATTTCATCCTTTAAATTTCCCTCTTTTAAAACTCCTTGTTGTGCCTCCTTTATTTGAGTAGTAATGTTATTATGAATCATTATATTCATAGATTTTACTCGAATGGGTTCTCTGTCCTTCCTGCTCAAGGCATCGGCTACCACATTTGCCTTCCCCGGGTGGTAACGAATCTCAAAGTCGTAATCATTCAATAATTCAATCCACCTACGCTGCCTCATATTCAGTTGTTTCTGATTAAATATGTGTTGAAAACTTTTGTGGTCGGTATATATAATACTTTTGACCCCATATAAGTAGTGCCTCCAAGTCTTTAATGCAAAAACAACCGCGCCTAATTCCAAATCATGCGTCGTATAATTTTGTTCGTGAATCTTCAATTGTCTAGACGCATAAGCAATCACCTTCGTTCGTTGCATTAATACACAACCGATACCTTGCTTTGATGCGTCACAATAAATCACAAAATCATCATTCCCTTCAGGCAATGACAATATAGGTGCCGTAGTTAGCTTTTTCTTCAATAACTGAAACGCTTTCTCTTGTTCATCATTCCATTCAAATTTCTTCCCTTTATGCATTAATGCAGTCAAGGGTTTTGCTATTCTGAAAAAGTCTTGGATGAACCTTCTGTAGTAACCAGCTAGTCCTAAAAACTGGCGTATGTGTTTCGGAGTTTTCGGGGTCTCCCACTTTTCAACAGTTTCTATCTTTGCCGGATCCACTTTAATACCTTCTTTGTTCACTATGTGACCGAGGAATTGAACTTCTTCCAACCAAAATGCACACTTTGAAAACTTAGCGTACAATTCTTCCTTCCTCAATACTTCTAACACCTTTCTCAAATGTTCACCGTGTTCTTGGTCATTCTTTGAGTAAATAAGTATGTCATCAATGAAAACAATGACAAACTTGTCAAGGTATGGTCCACACACTCGGTTCATAAGGTCCATGAACACAACTGGTGCATTAGTTAAACCAAACGGCATGACCATAAACTCGTAATGACCGTAACGTGTTCTGAAAGCAGTCTTTGGAATATCATCTTCTTTCACCCGCATTTGATGATACCCGGAACGTAAGTCAATCTTTGAATAAACAGACGAGCCTTGTAGTTGATCAAATAAGTCGTCGATTCTCGGTAGTGGGTAGCGATTCTTGATGGTAAGTTTGTTCAACACTCGGTAGTCGATACACAACCTGAATGTACCATCTTTCTTCTTGACAAACAAAACAGGAGCTCCCCACGGTGATGTGCTTGGTCGAATGAAACCACGCTCTAAAAGTTCTTGTAATTGGCTTTGCAGTTCTTTTATCTCGCTGGGTGCGAGTCTGTAAGGAGCACGAGCTATTGGTGCAGCTCCTGGTACAAGATCTATTTGAAATTCAACGGATCGATGTGGGGGTAATCCCGGTAATTCTTTCGGAAATACATCGGGAAATTCTTTTGCAATGGGAACATCATTGATGCTCTTTTCTTCAGTTTGTACTTTCTCGACGTGTGCTAGAACAACATAGCAACCTTTTCTTATTAGTTTTTGTGCCTTCAAATTACTAATAAGATGTAGCTTTGTGTTGCCCTTTTCTCCGTACACCATTAAGGGTTTTCCTTTTTCTCGTATAATGCGAATTGCATTTTTGTAACAAACGATCTCTGCTTTCACTTCTTTCAACCAGTCCATACCGATTATCACATCAAAACTCCCTAACTCTACTGGTATCAAATCAATCTTAAATGTTTCGCTAACCAGTTTAATTTCTCGATTCCGACATATATTATCTGCTGAAATTAATTTACCATTTGCTAATTCGAGTAAAAATTTACTATCCAAAGGCGTCAATGGACAACTTAATTTAGCACAAAAATCTCTACTCATATAGCTTCTATCCGCACCCGAATCAAATAAAACGTAAGCATATTTGTTGTCAATAAGAAACGTACCTGTAACAAGCTCCGGGTCTTCCTGTGCCTCTGCCGCATTAATATTGAAAACTCTTCCGCGGCCTTGTCCATTCGTGTTCTCCTGGTTCGGGCAATTTCTAATAATGTGGCCCGGTTTTCCACATTTATAACAAACTACATTGGCATAACTTGCTCCGACACTACTTGCTCCGCCATTACTCGTTCCGACACCATTTGTTCCTTTCGTTCTATTAACCCCTGCTCCGTAGACCTCACACTTCGCCGCGCTATGACCATTTCTTTTACACTTGTTGCAAAATTTGGTGCAGAACCCCGAGTGATACTTTTCACACCTTTGGCATAGCTGCTTCTGATTGTTGTTGTTGTTGCGGTTATTATTGTTGTTGGGATGATTGTTGTAGTTGCTGTTGTTGTTGTTGTTGTTGTTGGGCCGTTTGTTGTAGTTGCGATTGATGTTGCGATTGTTGGGATAATTGTTGCGATTATTGTTGTAATTGCCGTTGTTGTTGTATTGGTGATTCTTATCACCGTTTTCCTCCCACTTTATTTTGACTTGCTTCACATTAGCCTCTTCAGCAGTCTGTTCTTTAATTCTTTCTTCAATCTGGTTCACTAGTTTGTGAGCCATTCTACATGCCTGTTGTATGGAGGTGGGCTCGTGTGAACTTATATCTTCTTGGATTCTTTCCGGTAATCCTTTCACAAACGCGTCGATCTTCTCTTCCTCATCTTCGAATGCTCCCAGACACAATAGGCACAATTCTGTGAATCGTCTTTCGTACGTGGTAATATCAAATCCTTGGGTTCGTAACCCTCTAAGTTCTGTCTTGAGCTTATTGACCTCGGTTCTGGGACGGTACTTCTCGTTCATTAAGTGCTTGAATGCTGACCACGGTAGTGCGTACGCATCGTCTTGTCCCAATTGCTCTAGATAGGTATTCCACCATGTTAACGCAGAACCTGTGAAGGTATGCGTAGCGTACTTTACTTTGTCCTCTTCAGTACACTTACTTATGGCAAACACCGATTCGACCTTCTCGGTCCACCGTTTCAATCCGATCGGTCCTTCGGTTCCATCAAATTCCAAAGGTTTGCAGGCAGTGAATTCTTTGTAGGTGCATCCTACACGATTTCCTGTACTGCTAGATCCAAGGTTATTGTTGGTATATAGTGTAGTGACCCAAACTTTTCCATGTTTATATATATTAATTGAGATTGATATTTACATGATTAAATGTTTCCAACATGTTAAGCAATCAAACTTGTTAAGACTTGATTAATTGAAATAGGTTTCATATAGACAATTGACCACCCAAGTTGACCGGTGATTCACGAACGTTAAAACTTGTAAAAACTATATGATGACATATATATGGTTATATATATAGTTAACATGATATTATGATAAGTAAACATATCATTAAGTATATTAACAATGAACTACATATGTAAAAACAAGACTACTAACTTAATGATTTTGAAACGAGACATATATGTAACGATTATCGTTGTAACGACATTTAATGTATATATATCATATTAAGAGATATTCGTACATCATAATATGATGATAATATAATAATTTAAAATCTCTTTTGATATTATAAACATTGGGTTAACAACATTTAACAAGATCGTTAACCTAAAGGTTTCAAAACAACATTTACATGTAACGACTAACGATGACTTAACGACTCAGTTAAAATGTATATACATGTAGTGTTTTAATATGTATTCATACACTTTTGAAAGACTTCAAGACACTTATCAAAATACTTCTACTTAACAAAAATGCTTACAATTACATCCTCGTTCAGTTTCATCAACAATTCTACTCGTATGCACCCGTATTCGTACTCGTACAATACACAGCTTTTAGATGTATGTACTATTGGTATATACACTCCAATGATCAGCTCTTAGCAGCCCATGTGATTCACCTAACACATGTGGGAACCATCATTTGGCAACTAGCATGAAATATCTCATAAAATTACAAAAATATGAGTAATCATTCATGACTTATTTACATGAATACAAAATTACATATCCTTTATATCTAATCCATACACCAACGACCAAAAACATCTACAAACACTTTCATTCTTCAATTTTATTCATCTAATTGATCTCTCTCAAGTTCTATCTTCAAGTTCTAAGTGTTCTTCATAAATTCCAAAAGTTCTAGTTTCATAAAATCAAGAATACTTTCAAGTTTGCTAGCTCACTTCCAATCTTGTAAGGTGATCATCCAACCTCAAGAAATCTTTGTTTCTTACAGTAGGTTATCATTCTAATACAAGGTAATAATCATATTCAAACTTTGGTTCAATTTCTATAACTATAACAATCTTATTTCAAGTGATGATCTTACTTGAACTTGTTTTCGTGTCATGATTTTGCTTCAAGAACTTCGAGCCATCCAAGGATCCATTGAAGCTAGATCCATTTTTCTCTTTTCCAGTAGGTTTATCCAAGGAACTTAAGGTAGTAATGATGTTCATAACATCATTCGATTCATACATATAAAGCTATCTTATTCGAAGGTTTAAACTTGTAATCACTAGAACATAGTTTAGTTAATTCTAAACTTGTTCGCAAACAAAAGTTAATCCTTCTAACTTGACTTTTAAAATCAACTAAACACATGTTCTATATCTATATGATATGCTAACTTAATGATTTAAAACCTGGAAACACGAAAAACACCGTAAAACCAGATTTACGCCGTCGTAGTAACACCGCGGGCTGTTTTGGGTTAGTTAATTAAAAACTATGATAAACTTTGATTTAAAAGTTGTTATTCTGAGAAAATGATTTTTATTATGAACATGAAACTATATCCAAAAATTATGGTTAAACTCAAAGTGGAAGTATGTTTTCTAAAATGGTCATCTAGACGTCGTTCTTTCGACTGAAATGACTACCTTTACAAAAACGACTTGTAACTTATTTTTCCGACTATAAACCTATACTTTTCATTTTAGATTCATAAATTAGAGTTCAATATGAAACCATAGCAATTTGATTCACTCAAAACGGATTTAAAATGAAGAAGTTATGGGTAAAACAAGATTGGATAATTTTTCTCATTTTAGCTACGTGAAAATTGGTAACAAATCTATTCCAACCATAACTTAATCAACTTGTATTGTATATTATGTAATCTTGAGATACCATAGACACGTATACAATGTTTCGACCTATCATGTCGACACATCTATATATATTTCGGAACAACCATAGACACTCTATATGTGAATGTTGGAGTTAGCTATACAGGGTTGAGGTTGATTCCAAAACATATATAGTTTGAGTTGTGATCAATACTTAGATACGTATACACTGGGTCGTGGATTGATTCAAGATAATATTTATCGATTTATTTCTGTACATCTAACTGTGGACAACTAGTTGTAGGTTACTAACGAGGACAGCTGACTTAATAAACTTAAAACATCAAAATATATTAAAAGTGTTGTAAATATATTTTGAACATACTTTGATATATATGTATATATTGTTATAGGTTCGTGAATCAACCAGTGGCCAAGTCTTACTTCCCGACGAAGTAAAAATCTGTGAAAGTGAGTTATAGTCCCACTTTTAAAATCTAATATTTTTGGGATGAGAATACATGCAGGTTTTATAAATGATTTACAAAATAGACACAAGTACGTGAAACTACATTCTATGGTTGAATTATCGAAATCGAATATGCCCCTTTTTATTAAGTCTGGTAATCTAAGAATTAGGGAACAGACACCCTAATTGACGCGAATCCTAAAGATAGATCTATTGGGCCTAACAAACCCCATCCAAAGTACCGGATGCTTTAGTACTTCGAAATTTATATCATATCCGAAGGGTGTCCCGGAATGATGGGGATATTCTTATATATGCATCTTGTTAATGTCGGTTAACAGGTGTTCACCATATGAATGATTTTTATCTCTATGTATGGGATGTGTATTGAAATATGAAATCTTGTGGTCTATTATTATGATTTGATATATATAGGTTAAACCTATAACTCACCAACATTTTTGTTGACGTTTTAAGCATGTTTATTCTCAGGTGATTATTAAGAGCTTCCGCTGTCGCATACTTAAATAAGTACGAGATTTGGAGTCCATGCTTGTATGATATTGTGTAAAAACTGCATTCAAGAAACTTATTTTGTTGTAACATATTTGTATTGTAAACCATTATGTAATGGTCGTGTTTAAACAGGATATTTTAGATTATCATTATTTGATAATCTACGTAAAGCTTTTTAAACCTTTATTGATGAAATAAAGGTTATGGTTTGTTTTAAAATGAATGCAGTCTTTGAAAAATGTCTCATATAGAGGTCAAAACCTCGCAACGAAATCAATTAATATGGAACGTTTTTAATCAATAAGAACGGGACATTTCAGTTGGTATCCGAGTGTTGGTCTTAGAGAACCAGAATTTTGCATTAGTGTGTCTTATCGAGTTTGTTAGGATGCATTAGTGAGTCTGGACTTCGACCGTGTTTACTTGAAAAATGATTGCTTAACAAATTTTGTTGGAAACTATATATTTTTAACATGTGAATATTATGTGATATATTAATCTCTTAACGCGTTTGATATTATGTGATAGATGTCTACCTCTAGAACAAGTCCCATTGACTCACCTAATAATAATGAAGAGTCAAATGTAAATTGGAATGATTCGTGGACTGATTCACAAGTTCCCGAAGAGGAACCGGAAGAAGAGTCGGAACCGGAAGAAGAATCAGAACCGGAAGAAGAATCGGAACCGGATGAAGAAATAGAACCGGTGGGGGAAATAATAACACGGTTAAGTAAAAGAAAATCCTCAACCAACCGACCAAGGTTAATTATGGTCAATGGTGTTTCCGCCAAGGAAGCAAAATATTGGGAGGATTACCAATTCTCCGATGAATCGGATTCCGACGAGAATTCCGATGATGTTATAGAAATTACCCCAACTGAATTTAAAAAGGCAAAAGAAAATAATAAGGGAAAGGGCATAAAAATAGAGAAATCTAATTCCAACCCCGATGAACTTTATATGTATCGTCAACCCCCGAAGTCCTTAAGTTGTAACAATGACCCGGGAACCTCTAAACCACCAGGTTTTTCTAAACCAATGTGGACAACGACGGCTCGTATTAGGGGAACATCATATATCCCTAGAAACTTGGCAAAACGATCCAAAACCGAAGAAGAAGAAACAAGCGAGTCGGAATAAGATAGTTGTATTCGTGTGGTGTAATATATGTAATATAGTGTGCTTATGCTTTATGATATATGTAAAAATTGTTTGTATTAATAAGTATTTTTTTTTATGAATCTAACTCTTGTCTATTTTACAGTATAAAAACACAAAATGGATAGACAACCTAATATTTTAAGAGACCTACCCGGAGACATGATTGATGAAATCTTGTCTAGAGTCGGTCAGAATTCTTCGGCACAACTATTTAAGGCGAGATCAGTTTGTAAGACATTCGAAGAACGTTCCAAGAATGCCTTGGTTTATAAAAGGCTTTCGTTCGAAAGATGGGGGATATCACATTGGGAAATCCATAAGTTACGATGTGTTTACTTTGACGCATATATTGCGGGGAATCCAAATGCTATTTTACGCAACGGGTTAAGAAATTATTTTGACTCAGTATATCCGAATATAGGACTTCGTGATTTAGAAAAAGCGGCTAACATGCAACATAAAGAAGCATGTTATGCTTACGGATTAGTAATGTTCGCTTCTCACCAAAGTGAGAACAAGAACATAGGGCTACAACTATTAAACAAAACGTTCCCACAAGTGACGGAGTCGGTAATTGGGGTAAGAAATGAGGTTTTTAGATTATTACGGGACTGTTGGACATTACGTAACCCTCGTCCCTTTGACGACGTTACAACACGCTGTTTTATCAACGGCCATAACGGTTATGTTCCACAAGACCAAGGATGGGAAGTAATCCTAGTAAAACCAGAATGCATGACTTGTTTCTGGACGTATGAATTACGTGTCTTCATTGCCTTTGTTGAACGACTTGTGTACTAGCTAGAATTATCTTCACAACCATCTTGTATCAAATTTATTGTGTGCTATATTTCATGCTATATGTAAAATAAGCGGTATTGTAAGTTTGTAAAATATTGTGTAAAAGTTTGAACGCGAAATATTATTATAATCAGTTTTTCATATAGAATTGTAGTAGTTGAATTGTATATTAGCTACTAAGTATGAACTTAACGGGTAGGTACTACCCGAATTTAAACTTATAAAACGCTAATATGAAGAAAAAGCTTTTATAAATGAGTTCATATTATGCTACGAAATACTATTAACTACTCTTAATATTCTGTATGATTAACTTGTTCCATATGACTATTTTGAAGGAAATGGCACCGACTACTCGACACACCGTGAATATGAATGAAGAGGAATTCCGTACTTTTCTAGCTTCAAACATAGCCGCAGTACAGGCTGCGCTACATACCAACAATAACCTTGGATCTAGCAGTACAAAAAAATCGTGTAGGATGCACTTACAAAGAATTCACTGCCTGCAAACCTTTGGAATTTGATGGAACCGAAGGACCGATCGGATTGAAACGGTGGACCGAGAAGGTTGAATCGGTGTTTGCCATAAGTAAGTGTACTGAAGAGGACAAAGTGAAGTACGCTACGCATACCTTCACAGGTTCTGCGTTAACATGGTGGAATACCTATCTAGAGCAAGTGGGACAAGACGATGCGTACGCACTACCGTGGTCAGCATTCAAGCACTTGATGAACGAGAAGTACCGTCCCAGAACCGAGGTCAATAAGCTCAAGACAGAACTTAGAGGGTTACGAACCCAAGGATTTGATATTACCACGTACGAAAGACGATTCACAGAATTGTGCCTATTGTGTACGGGAGCATTCGAAGATGAGGAAGAGAAGATCGACGTGTTTGTGAAAGGATTACCGGAAAGAATCCAAGAAGATATAAGTTCACACGAGCCCGCCTCCATACAACAGGCATGTAGAATGGCTCACAAACTAGTGAACCAGATTGAAGAAAGAATTAAAGAACAGACTGCTGAAGAGGCCAATGTGAAGCAAGTCAAAAGAAAGTGGGAGGAAAACGGTGATAAGAATCACCAATACAACAACAACAGCAATTACAACAATAATCGCAACAATTATCCCAACAATTGCAACATCAATCGCAACTACAACAAACGGCCCAACAACAACAACAACAACAACAACAACAACAACAGCAACTACAACAATCATCCCAACAACAATAATAACCGCAACAACAACAACAACAACAACAACAACAATCAGAAGCAGTTATGCCAAAGGTGTGAAAAGTATCACTCGGGGTTCTGCACCAAATTTTGCAACAAGTGTAAAAGAAATGGTCATAGCGCGGCGAAGTGTGAGGTCTACGGACCAGGGGTTAATAGAACGGAAGGAACAAATGGTGTCGGAACGAGTAATGGCGGAGCAAGTAGTGTCGGAGCAAGTTATGCCAATGTAGTTTGTTATAAATGTGGAAAACCGGGCCACATTATTAGAAATTGCCCGAACCAGGAGAACACGAATGGACAAGGCCGCGGAAGAGTTTTCAATATTAATGCGGCAGAGGCATAGGAAGACCCGGAGCTTGTTACGGGTACGTTTCTTATTGACAATAAATCTGCTTACGTTTTATTTGATTCGGGTGCGGATAGAAGCTATATGAGTAGAGATTTTTGTGCTAAATTAAGTTGTCCATTGACGCCTTTGGATAGTAAATTTTTACTCGAATTAGCAAATGGTAAATTAATTTCAGCAGATAATATATGTCGGAATCGAGAAATTAAACTGGTTAGCGAAACATTTAAGATTGATTTTATACCAGTAGAGTTAGGGAGTTTTGATGTGATAATCGGTATGGACTGGTTGAAAGAAGTGAAAGCAGAGATCGTTTGTTACAAAAATGCAATTCGCATTATACGAGAAAAAGGAAAACCCTTAATGGTGTACGGAGAAAAGGGCAACACGAAGCTACATCTTATTAGTAATTTGAAGGCACAAAAACTAATAAGAAAAGGTTGCTATGCTGTTCTAGCACACGTCGAGAAATTACAAACTGAAGAAAAGAGCATCAATGATGTTCCCATTGCAAAAGAATTTCCCGATGTATTTCCGAAAGAATTACCGGGATTACCCCCACATCGATCCGTTGAATTTCAAATAGATCTTGTACCAGGAGCTGCACCAATAGCTCGTGCTCCTTACAGACTCGCACCCAACGAGATGAAAGAACTGCAAAGCCAATTACAAGAACTTTTAGAGCGTGGTTTCATTCGACCAAGCACATCACCGTGGGGAGCTCCTGTTTTGTTTGTCAAGAAGAAAGATGGTACATTCAGGTTGTGTATCGACTACCGAGAGTTGAACAAACTTACCATCAAGAACCGCTACCCACTACCCAGAATCGACGACTTATTTGATCAACTACAAGGCTCGTCTGTTTATTCAAAGATTGACTTACGTTCCGGGTATCATCAAATGCGGGTGAAAGAAGATGATATTCCAAAGACTGCTTTCAGAACACGTTACGGTCATTACGAGTTTATGGTCATGCCGTTTGGTTTAACTAATGCACCAGCTGTGTTCATGGACCTTATGAACCGAGTGTGTGGACCATACCTTGACAAGTTTGTCATTGTTTTCATTGATGACATACTTATTTACTCAAAGAATGACCAAGAACACGGTGAACATTTGAGAAAGGTGTTAGAAGTATTGAGGAAGGAAGAATTGTACGCTAAGTTTTCAAAGTGTGCATTTTGGTTGGAAGAAGTTCAATTCCTCGGTCACATAGTGAACAAAGAAGGTATTAAGGTGGATCCGGCAAAGATAGAAACTGTTGAAAAATGGGAAACCCCGAAAACTCCGAAACACATACGCCAGTTTTTAGGACTAGCTGGTTACTACAGAAGGTTCATCCAAGACTTTTCCAGAATAGCAAAACCCTTGACTGCATTAACGCATAAAGGGAAGAAATTTGAATGGAATGATGAACAAGAGAAAGCGTTTCAGTTATTGAAGAAAAAGCTAACTACGGCACCTATATTGTTGATATTGCTCTAAACATACATATTATTCGACGCAATATCACTCATATTTCATAGGTTTTTATCTTCTACAAAGACATTCAATGCGCATTTCACGAGAAAAACGACAAAAGTGGATAAAAGCTTGCTATTTGAAGATTCGACGATAAAACGATAGTTTTAACCAGATTTATATCAAGAAACGTTTATCTGAATGAAAGTACAAGATTGATGAAGAAAAGAGTTCAAATGTATAATACCAAGACAGTACACGTCAACACGAGATCAACATAGAACGACTGAAGAACAAAAATCAAGAAAACTGAAATTTACTCTTACACGAATCGTGTACCATTACACGAATCGTGTAATGTAACTGGTCTTACACGAATCGTGTGACCATACACGATTCGTGTAATGTTAGGCCGAAATACTGTTCCAGTTTCGAGAAGGGTGGCTAGCTTTTTAATTTTAAAACAATACTTTTTCTGAATTGTGTACAGCAAAGAGTCCAATTGAAGATTTCAACAACTACTTGAAGGTTATAAATATGGATACGTTCAGAGATACAGATACACAGAGATTACAACACAAATTTATATTTCAATTACTATAGTTAATATTATTGTTAATTTTATTACGCTGTAAAAATAGTTTCAGTTATTAAGGGGGTATTGTTCGTGAAAAAGGGTGTTATTGTACGCGTGAAAGGGGTGTTATTATTGTAATTTTTTCTACCATTTGAAGTTAATGCAAGTGAAGATATATTAGTAAGTTTACTCTGTTAAAATTAGCGTTGTTATTATGTTTGCATATATATATATTTTTATGTCTCCCCTAGTGTAATGGATAGCTAAATTTCTCTAGTGTTTGCTTAAATGTAGAGCCCCTAGTGAAATGGATTGTTACCATTAGTAAAGTTAAAATGTAACTTTAGTATTTTTAATATTGAGCCTAGTTAAAAGAACCATTTTTATGTAATTAGGTATTTAACCCTTGCCACTTAATTTAGTAAATTTAAATAACGAAAGTTGTTTTTATTTACACAAATTAAGCTTCAACATTAAAAATGATCTAGACGAATTTATGGATAAGTTATTGACACCAATTTAGAAATAAACTTCGGTGGTTTGGGTGATATCAATAAATTATGTGAAGGTGAAATTATAAAAAGGGAGACCGTTATAATTTGGGTATGGGCGAAGGTCAAAACTAGGCTAGGTCTCAATTTAAATACTTAGGGAATAGTAGCTTTCTAAGAAGAATCCGATGAAAATTAGATTTTATTTAGTTAAGTTGTAACTTTATATTTATTCGAGAGAAAAATGTAAAGTTTGATACTAGAACATTTTAATAGGGCGTAAAACTTAAAACAATCCATGGATCTAGGGGTGACACAATTAAGTAAACACTTCCCATTTATCTTATTTTTATTTCTTATAAAAGTTTTATCTTTATTATTTACGAATTTCAAGTTTAAAATATATAAAAATACATAAAAATAACTAATTTTCGAAACAGTAATCTGTCCCATAATTTAAACCTTACACGAATCGTGTACTCCTACACGAATCGTGTAGGCCTTGACGCGGCTACAGTACCAGCTAGGGTAAAAATTAGGGTTTTGATTAATTAATTATTTATAATTTAGGTTATTAGTTATTTAATTATTATAATTAGGTTATTTATTATATAATCAGTTTTAATTAAGTATAAAATACAAAAATACATGTTTTAATCCTAAAATTAGCATTAATCATTATAGGTTTATAAATTGTAATTAGTTTATAATTAGTAAATTAATTAAATTCCTTTTAATTTGTATTAGTTTTATTAAAAATGCATTTTAGTTAAATTAATTAAGTTTATATAATTTTTTGCTTAAAACAAAATTCTAAACATATAGTTTTATTAAAAATTACTATTTTATTAATTATCATCTAGTAATATAACTGTCGCATCATAATTAGTATAATTTCATTTAGTTCCTTTTTAAGTTAATTTTTGTAAACTTGTAATTTTATTTAGTAAATTAGTTTTAGTTATTTTCTTTTACTGTTATTTTACAATTGCCTAATCCAAAACCCTCATTAATTAAGTTTGACATCAAAGACTATAATAAAAAAAAAAAAAACCATTAAACACTCCATCTCCCTGTGGAACGAATCGGATTTACCAACAAACTAAACTACACGAATAGGACTAGTTGCCTATATATATGTGTGAAATCAACCTAAAATCTATAAAATACCACATATACAATAAATCAATTCGTGTAACAAAACAACTTAAATCCGTTCATAAATAAAGGTTACGTTCGCATCACATCAACTTTTTGGCGCCGCTGCCGGGGAATTGGCAGTTAAATAAATAGATAATTTTTCTGATTCGTAGTAGTAGTTGGATTTGTACGTGGACCGGGTTGTTGGATCACCAATTTTATTGGTCTTTGAAGGATCCTGCCCCTCTGCTGCATCTTTTGGCTATTCAAAACGTGGGCAAAAATCAGAAGGAAAATCTGTTTGTTTAAAGGTTTTTATCATTGTTTTTATGTTATTCGATCCTCTCGAGGAAATTCATTTCCAAGAAAGTTCAAAGTTTTTGAATAAATCCTTTAATTCTTTGTACAATTTCCCAAATTGTATGATCCGTTCAATCCTAAACTCGTTAAACTTAATCCAGAACCTCAAAGAATTAATAAAGGACAAAAACAACAAAAAGAAATAGGAAGTACTAGTAATTTTAAAACACCGAAAAACACTAAAAAAAGAGAAACAAATAGGTAACCCTAGATAAACCTTTAGTGAAGTGATCTCATAATAGAAATTAATGTATGAACTTACGTTCCTCCAACGCTGAATTAACTCCCTCACATCCTGAACCCGAAAGGAAATTCCACGAACGCTTAAGAGCTCAAGAAGTAGAATCTCTTGCTAAAAATTTAGAGTCACTTTTCTTAGAATCCGACTCTGAACCAATAATTCAACCAATCATAGAGCCGATTATTAAAGAAGAAGAAGAAATGGCTGATACAAATCAAACGATGGAAGCATTAATGAAGGCCACAAGAAAAGGTCAAGGCCACGCAATCATCCAACCCCCGATGACTGATGGTTTTGAAATAAAAGGTCAATTTTTACACATGGTAACTAATACATGTCAATTCGGTGGAGCCCCAAATGAGGATGCTAACGAGCATCTTCGTAAGTTTGTAAGCATTTGCAAGCTTTTCAAAATCAAAGATGTCACCGATGAAGTTGCATGTTTAAAAATCTTTCCATGGTCATTAAAAGATGATGCAAGGGATTGGCTAGACTCATTACCAGAAGGTTATATTGAAAACTGGAATGATATGATGGATAAATTTTTGTCAGAATTCTTTCCTGCTTCAAAAGCAGCAAAATTACAAAGTGATATAAATCACTTTAAACAAAAGCCTAATGAAACTCTTTATGAAGCTTGGACTCGATTCAATAAAATGCTTCGAATATGTCCTCAACACGGGTTAAATACATTCCAAAAGGTCCAAATATTCTATAAAGGAGTCAATGTGACAACTAGAAAAGATATAGATGTTGCAGCTGGAGGTTCGATCATGAAGAAAACACCTGAAGACGCTCACACAATCATTGCTGATTTAGCCTCCCATTCTCATAATTGGCATCAAGAAATAGAATTTTCTAGATCATCAAATGTTGCTAGTATTGAAAGCAATGATGAAATTGCTTCTTTAAAAGTTCAAATAGCAAATCAAGCAAGGCAAATCGAGAAAGTAACCAAAGAAATGCATGCTATCAGAGTAGGATGTGAACTGTGCCAAGGTCCCCACCTTACTAAAGATTGTAATCAAGCAACAATGGAAGAGCAAGCAAATTTCTTAGGTTACTTACGAAAAGGTGAAATGAACTTTAGCGATTTTCCAACTATAGAAGCAAACAACCGAAGATATCCTCCCATCAACAGCTATCAAGTAGGAGGACCTTCAGGATCAAATAATAATAACTATCAAAATAACAATAACTATCAAGGTGGAAATCAAGGTTACCAAAACAACCGGAATTTTCAAAATCAAAATCAAAGAAATCCACCGCCAGGATATAATAACCGAAATCAACCTCAAAGAAATTATCAAAATAATTTCCAACCCAATCAACCGCAACCATTAGCACTCATGCAACCACAACCATTAGCAATTATGCAACCTCAACCCGAGAGGAAATCTGGTTTAGAAGATCTCTTAAGAGATTTTATGGTTAAACATGAGCAAAATGCAGAGCTCCAAACTCAGCAAATTCGAAATCAACAAGCTACAATACAAAACTTAGAAAGAGATGTTGGAAGGATCTCACAGTTACTATCAGAGAGACCACCAGGTACTCTCCCCTCAAATACTCAAGTGAATCCCAACAATCCCCAAACAAGGAACGAGCATGTAAATGCTATAACTACTAGAAGTGGTTTAACTACTAAACCCGAGACTCCAAAATCTCCGGAAGTTCCTTTATCTCCTACTATTTCACCAATACCGGTTGATGAAAACGAGCAAGATAACGAAGAACAAGAGAAAAATGATCTACCGGAGGTCATACAAAAGAAAATTGAAGAACCACCAGTAAAAGTGCATAAGGAACCTATTCCTTACCCAAAAGCATTAAAGAAAGATAGACTCGCAAAGCGATATGAGAAATTTGCGGACATGATTAAGCAAATTAGCATTAACATGCCACTCGCAGAAGTTCTTAGGGATATGCCCAACTACGGGAAATTCTTAAAAGATCTAATATCTTCAAAGGGTAAATACCATGATGTTTCTGCCACATTCCTCCATGAAGAATGTTCGGCTATCTTAAAGAAACAAAATGTACCTCCAAAATTAGGAGACCCTGGTAGTTTTATCATACCATGTATGATGGGTGATTCGGTAGTGTACGATGCACTAGCCGATCTAGGTGCAAGTGTCAACTTAATGCCTTACTCGTTATATTTAAAACTCGACTTGGGAGACTTAAAACCAACCCGAATGGGTATTCGATTAGCAAATCAATCATTTGACACTCCCATAGGTATAGCCGAGGATATACTTGTAAAAGTTGGCTCACTCATCTTCCCCGTCGACTTTGTTATTCTAGAAATGCAAGAGGACACAAAAGTTCCTATCATTTTAGGACGTCCTTTCCTAAATACTGCAGATGCTATCATCAATGTCCAAAAAGAACAATTAAGTCTAGGTGTAGGAAACGAGAGAATAATTTGTCACATTGACAAAGCCATGAAAAGACCCACTTCCACCGACGACTCTTGTTTTCAAATTGATGTTATAGATCTATGTGTCGAAAATGAATTAAAAGAACTACTAGAAATTGATATCCCGGGATTAGCCCCGGTAAGTGAAGATGAATACTTCAATATTGATGAAGATTTTGATAAGTTAATGAAGGTAGTCACGGATGACGAGACCATTAACGAAGAAATTCCCAATGAAGAGGAAACATTTGAGGAAATCAATAATGAAGATAGATTCCGTATAAAGAATTCCTTGGAAGAACCACCCGTACTAGAGCTTAAAGAGCTACCCAAACACTTGGAGTATGCTTATCTCGAAGGTACATATCAATTACCAGTAATTATCGCTTCACATCTTTCCGATAATGAGAAAGATAGGTTAATTTCTGTTTTAAAAACCCATAAAAAAGCTATAGCCTGGAAAACAACCGACATTCCGGGAATAAACCCGTCTTACTGTACACATAAAATTCTCCTTGAGAATGATTACAAACCCGTAGTACAAAGACAACGTAGGCTAAATCCCAACATGAAAGAAGTTGTCAAAAAGGAGGTTATCAAGTTACTTGATGCCGGGTTAATATACCCTATATCCGATAGCCCGTGGGTTAGTCCTGTTCAAGTAGTACCCAAGAAAGGAGGTACAACTGTAGTCCTTAATGATAAAAATGAACTCGTTCCTACGAGAACAGTCACTGGTTGGAGAGTCTGTATAGACTACCGTCGTTTAAATGACGCCACAAGGAAAGATCATTTCCCACTTCCTTATATTGATCAAATGTTAGAACGTTTAGCGGGAAAAGAATACTATTGTTTCCTTGATGGATTCTCCGGTTATTTTCAAATTCCCATTGATCCATTAGACCAAGACAAGACAACTTTTACTTGTCCATTTGGTACTTTCGCATACCGACGAATGCCGTTCGGATTATGCAATGCGCCAGGCACCTTCCAAAGGTGTATGATGGCAATATTTCATGACATGATAGAAGAAAGTATGGAAGTCTTCATGGACGATTTCTCTATTTTTGGAGATTCCTTCGATTCATGCCTTTCAAACCTCGAACGAATGTTAATTCGTTGTGAAGAATCAAATCTTGTTTTAAATTGGGAAAAATGCCACTTCATGGTGAAGGAAGGCATTGTCTTAGGACACAAGATTTCTCGAGATGGAATGGAAGTAGACAAAGCTAAGATTGATGTAATTTCAAAGCTTCCTCCTCCAACTAACGTTAAAGGAATTCGTAGTTTCTTAGGTCATGCGGGATTCTATCGACGATTCATAAAGGATTTTTCAAAAATCGCTCGACCCATGACTAAACTTCTTGAGAAAGATAGTACATTCGATTTCAATGACGAATGCCTACAAGCTTTCTCCATCCTAAAAGAAAAACTTACGAATGCACCTATCATAGTATCTCCCGATTGGTCCAAACCATTCGAGCTAATGTGTGACGCAAGCGACTATGCTTTAGGTGCTGTTTTAGGACAACGTTCAGATAATCATTTTCGTCCGATTTATTATGCAAGCAAAACTTTAACAGGAGCCCAAATTAATTACACCACCACAGAAAAGGAACTCCTAGCAGTTGTCTATGCATTTGATAAATTTCGGTCATATTTAGTGTTGTCTAAAACCATTGTTTACACAGATCATTCAGCACTTAGATACTTATTCAAGAAGCTAGACGCAAAACACCGTCTAATTCGTTGGGTTCTTTTACTACAAGAATTCGACATTGAAATACGTGATAAGAAAGGAGCTGAGAATCTAGCTGCCGATCACTTATCTCGACTTGAAAATCCCGAATTAGAGAAACTTGATGATACAATCATCAAAGATACATTCCCTGATGAATCTCTAATGAGAATAGAAACCGACTTTGAAATTCCATGGTTTGCTGATTTTGCAAACTATCTTGCTACAGGAGTATTAATTAAAAATCAAACATACCAGCAAAAGAAGAAATTCTTTGCTGATTTAAAGTATTACTTCTGGGAGAGTCCTAATCTTTTTCGAATAGGAGCGGATCAAGTTATCCGCCGTTGCATATATGGTAAAGAAGCTCAACAAATATTAGAGCACTGTCATCAAGGTCCAGCTGGTGGTCATTTCGGACCTAGCTATACAGCCAAAAAGGTTTTTGACTCAGGCTTTTATTGGCCAACTATTTTCAAAGATGCATATCACATGGTTAAAACATGTGATTCTTGTCAAAGATCTGGAAATATCTCCAAGAGGGACGAAATGCCACAACAAAGCATCCAAGTATGCGAAGTATTTGACATTTGGGGTATTGACTTCATGGGTCCATTCCCCGCTTCTAACAAATGTAAATACATTCTCGTAGCAGTCGATTATGTTTCTAAATGGGCTGAAGCAAAAGCCCTACCCACTAACGATGCTCGAGTTGTTGTTAGCTTCCTTAAAAACCTTTTCTCACGTTTTGGGATTCCAAAGGCATTAATCAGTGATCGTGGAACTCATTTTACAAATCAATTACTCGAGAAAGTGCTTAAAAAGTATGGAGTTAATCATCGTTTCTCAACTTCTTACCACCCTCAAACGAGTGGCCAAGTTGAAAACACTAATCGAGGTCTTAAACGAATTTTAGAAAGAACGGTAAATAACAACCCGAAAATCTGGCATCGAAAGCTAGATGATGCGCTATGGGCATTTAGAACCGCATTTAAAACGCCCATTGGTACTACACCTTTCCGATTAGTTTATGGTAAGGCATGTCATCTACCTGTCGAAATCGAACACAAGGCATATTGGGCTTTAAGAGAATGTAACACCGACCTTGTGCAAGCCGGGGAAAACCGATTCTTACAAATTAATGAATTAGATGAATTAAGACTACAAGCATATGAAAACTCTAAAACATATAAAGAGAAAACTAAAAGATGGCACGATGCACGACTAAAAACAAAAGAATTTGAACAGGGAGATAAAGTTTTAGTCTTCCAATCACGTTTTAAGTTTTCACCTGGGAAATTAAGATCCCGATGGTCTGGGCCATATATAATAAAACAGGTTTTTCCATCTGGATATACAGAATTGTACGGTAAAGACGGTGGAACTTTCAAGGTGAACGGTCATCGACTAAAGCTATACTTTGAAGGGATCAACACTACGGAAAGAGACGAAGTCACATTCTACCCTAAGGACAACTAAATTCAGGGTAACTCTAAGGTTGTAAAACTCCATTCTCACTTTTCATTTTTATCTTTACGAGTGGAGTTCGATTGGTCTTTCCCTAGCAGACCCTAAAGAACTAGTCTTCTCCCCCCATTCTACCTTTTTAATTTCTTTTGGTTTGTTTTTATTTCTTTATTTTCAAGATGCGAGGTAAATATACCTACAACCACTTCATTTTAATGTGCGATAAAATTCTACCAAGAGATGTGGTATTAGATATTAAGAAACGATGCGATGCGATAAGAAAAAGAGAAAGACAAGATTATAATGAAAAAAATTATGCAAAAGGTAAATCAAAATGCGCTAAGAGACGTCGAGCACGACAATTGGGTAAATGTGAAAAATGTGGAAAACCGGCTCACTCCGGAGATTGCCCAAAGAACCAAACGGACTCTAATTTCGAGTACGTAACTTTATGCCGAGAAGGGCCTTTCAAATGTTTAGAAGAAAACCTCTTAAACCCACGAGGTTACGCCTACGAGGCAATGGGAAGCGAAATTTCACGACTCGACTACGAGGCGAGTCAACGTGGGTTCACTATCTAATTCTTTTTCTCGTCGATTGTATGTATGTGCATATTTTATTTTTATTTTTTATTTTGTGTGTATTTTGGTTTATATTTGTTTGCAGTGAGTTTTATAAAAAGATCTACTATTTAAAATTGATTAAACTTGAATTTAACCTGTTTTCATTGAAAACAATAATGTTAAAGTGTTAAAACTGAATTATTATTGTTCAAACTGCACGAAATTAATTGTTAAATTGTTAAGATATCTTTTAAATAGTAAACCACGAAAACAAAATAAAAATCAGAAAAATTCTTTCTACTAAATTGAGGTGAAACGCCTTGAGTTTAACTTGTTCTTTGAAAATGAAAATGTTAGGTGTCACAACTGAATTTTCATTCTTCAAAATTGTACAGAATATTTGTTAAATTCTAAAAGTCTGTAGTAGATTGCAAAATTATACTCTTTTATCAATAACCGTAAAAATATATAACTTATAAAACTTTGTCGTGGATAATGATAGGTTTGACAACCGAAATTAATCTCTACCTAGACGATAGGAAACAAAGTTTTAAGTTTGAAAATTAGTTGATTTAAGGGTATATAACAAAAATAGAGTGAATTTTTATTTATTTTTATTTTTATTTTTCATGTACTTGTTTTTATTTTATTTATTTTCGATAAAACTATAAAAACTTTAAACTTTTAATTTATTGAATTTTATAAATTGACTTTAAAAATTTATAAACGGATTAAGATCAGGTGTAAAAACCGAATTTCCGTTACAAATATAAATTTTTAAAAGATATTTTAAGATTCAATTGATTTTAAGTTATAAAAAAAAATATAGAGTGTATTTTAATTTGTTTAAACTTTTATTTTTCATGTACTTGTTCTAAAATTAAAAATGTTAATCTTTTTAACACAAAAATAGAGTGTTTTTATTTTATTTTTAATTTGTTTTTGAAAAACTTTTAAAAACTTTAACTCTTAATGAATTAAATTTTATAAATTTATTTTTAAGATTTATAAGCGGATAAAGAACAGGTGTAAAAACCGAATTTCCGTTACAAATATAAATCTATAAAAGATATTTTTAAAACTTAATTAATTATAAGTTATATATAAAAAAAAAAAAAAAAAAAAAAAAAAAAAAAAAAAAAAAAAAAAAAAAATATACAGCTGGAATTTAAGCCTTACACGAATCGTGTAGGCCTACACGATTCGTGTAAGGCCACACGACCTGAACATAACAGCCGGGGCAGGGGCTGGGTTTGCACACTTCATCTCCCAATTTTTTTTCTGCAAAATCGAACCAAAAACCCCAAAATCCCCAAAATCGCCCCAAATCACTAAATTAACACCTCAAATCACCTCTAATTCTTCAACCTTTCATCATGCCAAGAGCGGTACGGATTTTTAACCCAATTTAATTAGTGTTCTTCAAGTTTTTCATTATTTTTCTTTTTAGTTATAATCCGAAATTTATGCATGTTTTTGTTGATTGTTGCTTGATTATTGTTATATATATGTTGTTAGTAACATGATAAACCCGATTAGCATGAAAAATTTGAGTTTAAGTGGTGTTTGCAAATTAGGGTTTATACCAAATTGGGGAAGATGAAGAAATTGTTACTAAAGTGTGTTAATTTAGTTATAATTAGTTGTTTTTGAGTATTTTGTTAGTATATAGAACTTGCGAACATAATTTTGATTGTTTTATTTTGTGATTTTTAATTTTAGCCTAAAATTGATAACTTTTGATACTTTCATGAATCAAGTATGCGTTTGAATGATGTTAAGGATAATTTAGAAGCTGAGATACGCGCAATGTGATTGAATAGAAGTATATATGCTTAGAAAAATTGCGTGTTTCACTTATGAGTTAGACTTTTTATATGAAACTTGATTTTTGATTCGTGATGTTTAGTTTGTTTTGCTTTTTCTTGAATGATAGAACTAATTATCCCAAGTTTGTTGAATTAAATTGAATAATGTGGTGTTGAAAACGAGCTTGTTTGTTGAAGTTAAAAATCTTTGCTAACATTTACACATCCTATTGGGATGATTTCCTTGTTTTTAAAATGTTATGCAGGGACCAATTAGAATGAGGCCGGTTAACCAACAAGAAGAAGTTACGCCCGATATGGAACAACGAATGTTGCTACTGCACCCGATTCTACATTTCCCTATCGAAATGAGCCAAAGGGTACAAAAGGTAAAGGATTTGCTTAATCTGGCAACTCGAACAATCAATCAAGTTTGCATTGTTGATTGGGCACCTTTAGGTCACCCAGTTAATTTAGATACACAGATTAGGGATATTTTAACCCAAAGTTATACGGATGAATTTGGGGTAGTTAGGAGTTTTAATGACTGGGAGAGATTGTTTAGCTTGACTGCTCCTGTATATAGGGAATTTTGTTTAGAATTTTATTCTACTGTTAGGATGATTCCCCGCCCAGCAAGTGTCCAAGATAATAGTTTTCTACAATTCCGACTGGGTGGGATTGATAGACGGATGTCCCTAGGCGACTTAACTATAGCATTAGGGATTTATGAGGGTCATGAAAGGATTGCTCCAGGTTTTTGGGATTTTATATTTAATGGAGCTAGATATTCAGGAGATTATGAGCATGGCAGGGTCTGGCAATCTTTTTCCGGTAGGAATACATATTCAGCCGGCCGAGAATCCTATCTTAAGATCCGAGATATTCGCTATCGTTTAATTCATAAATTTATAGCGAACACTATTAACCAAAGGGCATTCCTTTCTACAGATAGGATTAATTATGTCGACCTTTGGTATTTGGATCATATTAGAGATAGGTATTCTACTATTAGTATACCCTATGGAGTGGCCCACTTTTTGGCCAATGTAGGTAAAGGTGCTCGAGGAGACAGTGACATATCGGGGGGTCACTATATCACATGTTTGGCATCCTGGTTCGATATCAACCCGAACGACTTTGCGCCTCCAATCCAACCGATAAATCAACAGGTTCGTACCTTAGGATTGGATGTGTATAGGACAGCTAAAGCTATACGGGTGAGGGCTGGGGTGATTAGTTTAAGGGAACAGGATGTTGCACCTCAAGAACCGATGCAGGAGGATGACGAGCCCGAGAGGGAAGCCAGGAGGAGACGACGCGACACAGATCAGGCGAGCTCGTCTCAGGCAGGTACTTCTGATTACGATTTACTCCAAAGTTCATTTAACTCATTGAGTTTAGATGTACGTAACTCTTATCAAAACTGGGGAGTAAGATCAGAAGACCAGTATACGGCTTTATCTCGGCAGTTAGGGGACATTAGGCATACGCAGTTAGATATTAGACAAACCCAAGTAGATCAATATAGTATGCTGTCCAACATCCAATACGATCAGAGGGGAATACAAAATCAATTAGAGTGGGCGCACCATCAGGCACATTTATACGCGTCTAACCCACAATCATACGCACCCTCAGCCTTTCCATCATACCCCCAATGGCAGTCACCCAATGACCCGCTACCTCCATCATATGATCACAACGCCGCCATTGCCGCAAGTCAGGATGCATACAGGCGCTTCTACGAGGAACAACGCCTAAGCGAGCAGCGGCAACGACAGCAGCAGGAGGAGGGTGAGCGAGGAGGCCCGTATTGGAGCCCATTTGATTAGTTATATTGTTTTAAACATTTACATTTTTATTTTTGTTTGGTTTGTAATAACATAATTTTGTGTGGTGTGTATTTTTACATTTTTTATGTTTATTATGTTTTATTATATCTTAGTAAGAATTAAGTGTGGGGTAATATTGTTTTGTATGATTGAAGTACAACACCATATTTTGTGTGTTTTTAACATGGTTTTGACAGGTACAGATAAAAATGCAATTAGACGAAACGAAACATCGATACAAACGTTGGATAAAATCATAGGTAAAACAATTTGAAAATCCAAATCGGTTAACAAAGGAAGTTCCAAAAACTTCACACTAATTGTACTCTCAAATTTATACATTATTATCTGATTTGATGTAATGAGGGCATTACATAATCTTAAGTGTGGGGTGGGAATATATAAATTCTCGAGAACTTATAAGTTATTGGTTTTTATGAAAATTTGAAAATTTTTAAACAAATGTATCTAATCAATTTTTAAGGTAACTACGAGCAATTAAAGATCAGGTGTAAAAACCGAAATTGTTGTCTCCATACATTAAAAATACATAAGTTTATTTGTTTAAAACTTATAAAAGAAAACCATTTATAACAAGAATTTATAAATCCTTATATTGAGAACCATTTATCACATGTTTCTTTGAAGTTTATTGCAGATATCATTGCTAAGGAACGTATAAACCTGAATATTCCATTATCACGAGTAATAGAGGATGAATCAAGTCCATCCCGTAAGGAAGTAAAGTCTTCCGAATTGACACACTTGCTAACTTATGTTAGAAGATGTAGTCCAGAACAGCTGTAGGTTGACGAAAAATCTTGTAAAGTCATCCCTAAAATCGGCTGGAAATCCACCTAACCTCAGCATCAAACAGGGTTTTTGGTGGTCAGACTTATCCTAACCATGAGAAGGATATGTCCCGTACAATGGGGGGGCACAATGCAAATTAGCTTTTAAGACTAATGAATCTAATCCCCAGATGGATGATCTCCGTAAAGATCAACTGCATCTATGTTTGACCGCGGTCAACATACATATGCCATAACAAATTGAGGTGTGCAAACTCATGGTTCACCGATGATATTTGGACACGATATAATTTTGTTCTAAAACTTATGCTATTTTATGAATTATATTTGTGTAAAACTATTTTTGGACATTTGGCTTCAAGTTCCATGATACTACAATCATGGGGGCGAATAGCTTGCTAATCGCCGACTGAGACTTCGGTTTTCAGTTACCCTCAACCGGAATTTGAGGTTAAAACCGGAAAACGTGTCTAGTGTAAAAACTAGCATGACATTTTATAAAATCATAAAACGTTTTCACAAGGTCCAATTTTCCCTAAGGATCCAAATTTTTAAAACACTAATCACGAGTTTCATGTTTGTTTCTGTTGTCAGAATTTCATTTCGTGTGGTGTGTGTGTGATTCAATAAATACTGTGTTGTGTAATAAATTTCATATAGCGTGTGTTTCATTTCGTGTAGTGTGTGTTGTGTAATATATAATGTTCTAACTCTGTTAAAAGATGTAATTGCTTGAGGACAAGCAACGTTCTAGTGTGGGGTATTTTGATATTGCTCTAAACATACATATTATTCGACGCAATATCACTCATATTTCATAGGTTTTTATCTTCTACAAAGACATTCAATGCGCATTTCACGAGAAAAACGACAAAAGTGGATAAAAGCTTGCTATTTGAAGATTCGACGATAAAACGATAGTTTTAACCAGATTTATATCAAGAAACGTTTATCTGAATGAAAGTACAAGATTGATGAAGAAAAGAGTTCAAATGTATAATACCAAGACAGTACACGTCAACACGAGATCAACATAGAACGACTGAAGAACAAAAATCAAGAAAACTGAAATTTACTCTTACACGAATCGTGTACCATTACACGAATCGTGTAATGTAACTGGTCTTACACGAATCGTGTGACCATACACGATTCGTGTAATGTTAGGCCGAAATACTGTTCCAGTTTCGAGAAGGGTGGCTAGCTTTTTAATTTTAAAACAATACTTTTTCTGAATTGTGTACAGCAAAGAGTCCAATTGAAGATTTCAACAACTACTTGAAGGTTATAAATATGGATACGTTCAGAGATACAGATACACAGAGATTACAACACAAATTTATATTTCAATTACTATAGTTAATATTATTGTTAATTTTATTACGCTGTAAAAATAGTTTCAGTTATTAAGGGGGTATTGTTCGTGAAAAAGGGTGTTATTGTACGCGTGAAAGGGGTGTTATTATTGTAATTTTTTCTACCATTTGAAGTTAATGCAAGTGAAGATATATTAGTAAGTTTACTCTGTTAAAATTAGCGTTGTTATTATGTTTGCATATATATATATTTTTATGTCTCCCCTAGTGTAATGGATAGCTAAATTTCTCTAGTGTTTGCTTAAATGTAGAGCCCCTAGTGAAATGGATTGTTACCATTAGTAAAGTTAAAATGTAACTTTAGTATTTTTAATATTGAGCCTAGTTAAAAGAACCATTTTTATGTAATTAGGTATTTAACCCTTGCCACTTAATTTAGTAAATTTAAATAACGAAAGTTGTTTTTATTTACACAAATTAAGCTTCAACATTAAAAATGATCTAGACGAATTTATGGATAAGTTATTGACACCAATTTAGAAATAAACTTCGGTGGTTTGGGTGATATCAATAAATTATGTGAAGGTGAAATTATAAAAAGGGAGACCGTTATAATTTGGGTATGGGCGAAGGTCAAAACTAGGCTAGGTCTCAATTTAAATACTTAGGGAATAGTAGCTTTCTAAGAAGAATCCGATGAAAATTAGATTTTATTTAGTTAAGTTGTAACTTTATATTTATTCGAGAGAAAAATGTAAAGTTTGATACTAGAACATTTTAATAGGGCGTAAAACTTAAAACAATCCATGGATCTAGGGGTGACACAATTAAGTAAACACTTCCCATTTATCTTATTTTTATTTCTTATAAAAGTTTTATCTTTATTATTTACGAATTTCAAGTTTAAAATATATAAAAATACATAAAAATAACTAATTTTCGAAACAGTAATCTGTCCCATAATTTAAACCTTACACGAATCGTGTACTCCTACACGAATCGTGTAGGCCTTGACGCGGCTACAGTACCAGCTAGGGTAAAAATTAGGGTTTTGATTAATTAATTATTTATAATTTAGGTTATTAGTTATTTAATTATTATAATTAGGTTATTTATTATATAATCAGTTTTAATTAAGTATAAAATACAAAAATACATGTTTTAATCCTAAAATTAGCATTAATCATTATAGGTTTATAAATTGTAATTAGTTTATAATTAGTAAATTAATTAAATTCCTTTTAATTTGTATTAGTTTTATTAAAAATGCATTTTAGTTAAATTAATTAAGTTTATATAATTTTTTGCTTAAAACAAAATTCTAAACATATAGTTTTATTAAAAATTACTATTTTATTAATTATCATCTAGTAATATAACTGTCGCATCATAATTAGTATAATTTCATTTAGTTCCTTTTTAAGTTAATTTTTGTAAACTTGTAATTTTATTTAGTAAATTAGTTTTAGTTATTTTCTTTTACTGTTATTTTACAATTGCCTAATCCAAAACCCTCATTAATTAAGTTTGACATCAAAGACTATAATAAAAAAAAAAAAACCATTAAACACTCCATCTCCCTGTGGAACGAATCGGATTTACCAACAAACTAAACTACACGAATAGGACTAGTTGCCTATATATATGTGTGAAATCAACCTAAAATCTATAAAATACCACATATACAATAAATCAATTCGTGTAACAAAACAACTTAAATCCGTTCATAAATAAAGGTTACGTTCGCACACATCAATTGTCATTGCCTGAAGGGAATGATGATTTTGTGATTTATTGTGACGCATCAAAGCAAGGTCTCGGTTGTGTATTAATGCAACGAACGAAGGTGATTGCTTATGCGTCTAGACAATTGAAGATTCACGAACAAAATTATACGACGCATGATTTGGAATTAGGCGCGGTTGTTTTTGCATTAAAGACTTGGAGGCACTACCTATATGGGGTCAAAAGTATTATATATACCGACCACAAAAGTCTTCAACACATATTTAATCAGAAATAACTGAATATGAGGCAGCGTAGGTGGATTGAATTATTGAATGATTACGACTTTGAGATTCGTTACCACCCGGGGAAGGCAAATGTGGTAGCCGATGCCTTGAGCAGGAAGGACAGAGAACCCATTCGAGTAAAATCTATGAATATAATGATTCATAATAACCTTACTACTCAAATAAAGGAGGCGCAACAAGGAGTTTTAAAAGAGGAAAATTTAAAGGATGAAATACCCAAAGGATCGGAGAAGCATCTTAATATTCGGGAAGATGGAACCCGGTATAGGGCTGAAAGGATTTGGGTACCAAAATTTGGAGATATGAGAGAAATGGTACTTAGAGAAGCTCATAAAACCAGATACTCAATACATCCTGGAACGGGGAAGATGTACAAGGATCTCAGGAAATATTTTTGGTGGCCGGGTATGAAAGCCGATGTTGCTAAATACGTAGGAGAATGTTTGACGTGTTCTAAGGTCAAAGCTGAGCATCAGAAACCATCATGTCTACTTCAACAACCCGAAATCCCGGAGTGGAAATGGGAAAACATTACCATGGATTTCATCACTAAATTGCCAAAGACTGCAAGTGGTTTTGATACTATTTGGGTAATAGTTGATCGTCTCACCAAATCAGCACACTTCCTGAGAATAAGAGAAGATGACAAGATGGAGAAGTTAGCATGACTGTATTTGAAGGAAGTCGTCTCCAGACATGGAATACCAATCTCTATTATCGCTGATAGGGATGGCAGATTTATTTCAAGATTCTGGCAGACATTACAGCAAGCATTAGGAACTCGTCTAGACATGAGTACTGCCTAACATCCACAAACTGATGGGCAGAGTGAAAGGACGATACAAACGCTTGAAGACATGCTACGAGCATGTGTTATTGATTTCGGAAACAGTTGGGATCGACATCTACCGTTAGCAGAATTTTCCTACAACAACAGCTACCATTCAAGCATTGAGATGGCGCCGTTTGAAGCACTTTATGGTAGAAAGTGCAGGTCTCTGATTTGTTGGAGTGAAGCAGGGGATAGACAGATTACGGGTCCGGAGATTATACAAGAAACTACCAAGAAGATCATCCAAATTCAACAACGGTTGAAAACCGCCCAAAGTCGACAAAAGAGCTACGCTGACATTAAAAGAAAAGATATAGAATTTGAAATTGGAGAGATGGTCATGCTTAAAGTTGCACCTTGGAAAGGCGTTGTTCGATTTGGTAAACGAGGGAAATTAAATCCAAGGTATATTGGACCATTCAAGATTAATGATCGTGTCGGACTAGTAGCTTACCGACTTGAGTTACCTCAACAACTCATGGCTGTACATAACACTTTCCACGTCTCGAATTTGAAGAAATGTTTTGCTAAAGAAGATCTCACTATTCCGTTAGATGAAATCCAAATCAACGAAAAACTTCAATTCATCGAAGAACCCGTCGAAATAATGGATCGTGAGGTTAAAAGACTTAAGCAAAACAAGATACCAATTGTTAAGGTTCGATGGAATGCTCGTAGAGGACCCGAGTTCACCTGGGAGCGTGAAGATCAAATGAAGAAGAAATACCCGCATCTATTTCCAGAAGATTCGTCAACACCTTCAACAGCTTAAAATTTCGGGACGAAATTTATTTAACGGGTAGGTACTGTAGTGACCCGAACTTTTCCATGTTTATATATATTAATTGAGATTGATATTTACATGATTAAATGTTTCCAACATGTTAAGCAATCAAACTTGTTAAGACTTGATTAATTGAAATAGGTTTCATATAGACAATTGACCACCCAAGTTGACCGGTGATTCACGAACGTTAAAACTTGTAAAAACTATATGATGACATATATATGGTTATATATATAGTTAACATGATATTATGATAATTAAACATATCATTAAGTATATTAACAATGAACTACATATGTAAAAACAAGACTACTAACTTAATGATTTTGAAACGAGACATATATGTAACGATTATCGTTGTAACGACATTTAATGTATATATATCATATTAAGAGATATTCGTACATCATAATATGATGATAATATAATAATTTAAAATCTCTTTTGATATTATAAACATTGGGTTAACAACATTTAACAAGATCGTTAACCTAAAGGTTTCAAAACAACATTTACATGTAACGACTAACGATGACTTAACGACTCAGTTAAAATGTATATACATGTAGTGTTTTAATATGTATTCATACACTTTTGAAAGACTTCAAGACACTTATCAAAATACTTCTACTTAACAAAAATGCTTACAATTACATCCTCGTTCAGTTTCATCAACAATTCTACTCGTATGCACCCGTATTCGTACTCGTACAATACACAGCTTTTAGATGTATGTACTATTGGTATATACACTCCAATGATCAGCTCTTAGCAGCCCATGTGAGTCACCTAACACATGTGAGAACCATCATTTGGCAACTAGCATGAAATATCTCATAAAATTACAAAAATATGAGTAATCATTCATGACTTATTTACATGAATACAAAATTACATATCCTTTATATCTAATCCATACACCAACGACCAAAAACATCTACAAACACTTTCATTCTTCAATTTTATTCATCTAATTGATCTCTCTCAAGTTCTATCTTCAAGTTCTAAGTGTTCTTCATAAATTCCAAAAGTTCTAGTTTCATAAAATCAAGAATACTTTCAAGTTTGCTAGCTCACTTCCAATCTTGTAAGGTGATCATCCAACCTCAAGAAATCTTTGTTTCTTACAGTAGGTTATCATTCTAATATAAGGTAATAATCATATTCAAACTTTGGTTCAATTTCTATAACTATAACAATCTTATTTCAAGTGATGATCTTACTTGAACTTGTTTTCGTGTCATGATTTTGCTTCAAGAACTTCGAGCCATCCAAGGATCCATTGAAGCTAGATCCATTTTTCTCTTTTCCAGTAGGTTTATCCAAGGAACTTAAGGTAGTAATGATGTTCATAACATCATTCGATTCATACATATAAAGCTATCTTATTCGAAGGTTTAAACTTGTAATCACTAGAACATAGTTTAGTTAATTCTAAACTTGTTCGCAAACAAAAGTTAATCCTTCTAACTTGACTTTTAAAATCAACTAAACACATGTTCTATATCTATATGATATGCTAACTTAATGATTTAAAACCTGGAAACACGAAAAACACCGTAAAACCAGATTTACGCCGTCGTAGTAACACCGCGGGCTGTTTTGGGTTAGTTAATTAAAAACTATGATAAACTTTGATTTAAAAGTTGTTATTCTGAGAAAATGATTTTTATTATGAACATGAAACTATATCCAAAAATTATGGTTAAACTCAAAGTGGAAGTATGTTTTCTAAAATGGTCATCTAGACGTCGTTCTTTCGACTGAAATGACTACCTTTACAAAAACGACTTGTAACTTATTTTTCCGACTATAAACCTATACTTTTCTTTTTATATTCATAAATTATAGTTCAATATGAAACCATAGCAATTTGATTCACTCAAAACGGATTTAAAATGAAGAAGTTATGGGTAAAACAAGATTGGATAATTTTTCTCATTTTAGCTACGTGAAAATTGGTAACAAATCTATTCCAACCATAACTTAATCAACTTGTGTTGTATATTATGTAATCTTGAGATACCATAGACACGTATACAATGTTTCGACCTATCATGTCGACACATCTATATATATTTCGGAACAACCATAGACACTCTATATGTGAATGTTGGAGTTAGCTATACAGGGTTGAGGTTGATTCCAAAATATATATAGTTTGAGTTGTGATCAATACTGAGATACGTATACACTGGGTCGTGGATTGATTCAAGATAATATTTATCGATTTATTTCTGTACATCTAACTGTGGACAACTAGTTGTAGGTTACTAACGAGGACAGCTGACTTAATAAACTTAAAACATCAAAATATATTAAAAGTGTTGTAAATATATTTTGAACATACTTTGATATATATGTATATATTGTTATAGGTTCGTGAATCAACCAGTGGCCAAGTCTTACTTCCCGAAGAAGTAAAAATCTGTGAAAGTGAGTTATAGTCCCACTTTTAAAATCTAATATTTTTGGGATGAGAATACATGCAGGTTTTATAAATGATTTACAAAATAGACACAAGTACGTGAAACTACATTCTATGGTTGAATTATCGAAATCGAATATGCCCCTTTTTATTAAGTCTGGTAATCTAAGAATTAGGGAACAGACACCCTAATTGACGCGAATCCTAAAGATAGATCTATTGGGCCTAACAAACCCCATCCAAAGTACCGGATGCTTTAGTACTTCGAAATTTATATCATATCCGAAGGGTGTCCCGGAATGATGGGGATATTCTTATATATGCATCTTGTTAATGTCGGTTACCAGGTGTTCACCATATGAATGATTTTTATCTCTATGTATGGGATGTGTATTGAAATATGAAATCTTGTGGTCTATTATTATGATTTGATATATATAGGTTAAACCTATAACTCACCAACATTTTTGTTGACGTTTTAAGCATGTTTATTCCCAGGTGATTATTAAGAGCTTCCGCTGTCGCATACTTAAATAAGTACGAGATTTGGAGTCCATGCTTGTATGATATTGTGTAAAAACTGCATTCAAGAAACTTATTTTGTTGTAACATATTTGTATTGTAAACCATTATGTAATGGTCGTGTTTAAACAGGATATTTTAGATTATCATTATTTGATAATCTACGTAAAGCTTTTTAAACCTTTATTGATGAAATAAAGGTTATGGTTTGTTTTAAAATGAATGCAGTCTTTGAAAAATGTCTCATATAGAGGTCAAAACCTCGCAACGAAATCAATTAATATGGAACGTTTTTAATCAATAAGAACGGGACATTTCATGTAGCGCAGCCTGTACTGCAGCTATGTTTGAAGCTAGAAAAGTACGGAATTCCTCTTCATTCATATTCACGGTGTGTCGAGTAGTCGGTGCCATTTCCTTCAAAATAGTCAAATGGAACAAGTTAATCATACAGAATATTAAGAGTAGTTAATAGTATTTCGTAGCATAATATGAACTCATTTATAAAAGCTTTTTCTTCATATTAGCGTTTTATAAGTTTAAATTCGGGTAGTACCTACCCGTTAAGTTCATACTTAGTAGCTAATATACAATTCAACTACTACAATTCTATATGAAAAACTGATTATAATAATATTTCGCGTTCAAACTTTTATACAATATTTTACAAACTTACAATACCGCTTATTTTACATAAAGCATGAAATATAGCACACAATAACTTTGATACAAGATAGTTGTGAAGATAATTCTAGCTAGTACACAAGTCGTTCAGCAAAGGCAATAAAGACACGTAATTCATACGTCCAGAAACAAGTCATGCATTCTGGTTTTACTATGACTACTTCCCATCCTTGGTCTTGTGGAACATAACCGTTTTGGCCGTTGATAAGACAGCGTGTTGTAACGTCGTCAAATGGACGAGGGTTACGTAATGTCCAACAGTCCCGTAACAATCTAAAAACCTCATTTCTTACCCCAATTACCGACTCCGTCACTTGTGGGAACGTTTTGTTTAATAGTTGTAGCCTGATGTTCTTGTTCTCACTTTGGTGAGAAGCGAACATTACTAATCCGTAAGCATAACATGCTTCTTTATGTTGCATGTTAGCCGCTTTTTCTAAATCACGAAGTCCAATATTCGGATATATTGAGTCAAAATAATTTCTTAACCCATTGCGTAAAATAGCATTTGGGTTCCCCGCGATATATGCGTCAAAGTAAACACATCGTAACTTATGGATTTCCCAATGTGATATCCCCCATCTTTCGAACGAAAGCCTTTTATAAACCAAGGCATTCTTTGAACGTTCTTCGAATGTCTTACAAACTGATCTCGCCTTAAATAGTTGTGCCGAAGAATTCTGACCGACTCTAGACAAGATTTCATCAATCATGTCTCTGGGTAGGTCTCTTAAAATATTGGGTTGTCTATCCATTTTGTGTTTTTATACTGTAAAATAGACAAGAGTTAGATTCATAAAAAAATACTTATTAATACAAGCAATTTTTACATATATCATAAAGCATAAGCACACTATATTACTTATATTACACCACACGAATACAACTATCTTATTCTGACTCGCTTGTTTCTTCTTCTTCGGTTTTGGTTCGTTTTGCCAAGTTTCTAGGGATATATGATGTTCCCCTAATACGAGCCGTCGTTATCCACATTGGTTTAGAAAAAACCTGGTGGTTTAGAGGTTCCCGGGTCATTGTTACAACTTAAGGACTTCGGGGGTTGACGATACATATAAAGTTCATCGGGGTTGGAATTAGATTTCTCTATTTTTATGCCCTTTCCCTTATTATTTTCTTTTGCCTTTTTAAATTCAGTTGGGGTAATTTCTATAACATCATCGGAATTCTCGTCGGAATCCAATTCATCGGAGAATTGGTAATCCTCCCAATATTTTGTTTCCTTGGCGGAAACACCATTGACCATAATTAACCTTGGTCGGTTGGTTGAGGATTTTCTTTTACTTAACCGTTTTATTATTTCCCCCACCGGTTCTATTTCTTCATCCGGTTCCGATTCTTCTTCCGGTTTCGATTCTTCAGGAACTTGTGAATCAGTCCACGAATCATTCCAATTTACATTTGACTCTTCATTATTATTAGGTGAGTCAATGGGACTTGTTCTAGAGGTAGACATCTATCACATAATATCAAACGCGTTAAGAGATTAATATATCACATAATATTCACATGTTAAAAATATATAGTTTCCAACAAAATTTGTTAAGCAATCATTTTTCAAGTAAACACGGTCGAAGTCCAGACTCACTAATGCATCCTAACAAACTAGATAAGACACACTAATGCAAAATTCTGGTTCTCTAAGACCAACGCTCTGATACCAACTGAAATATCCCGTTCTAATTGATTAAAAACGTTTGATATTAATTGATTTCGTTGCGAGGTTTTGACCTCTATATGAGACGTTTTTCAAAGACTGCATTCATTTTAAAACAAACCATAACCTTTATTTCATAAATAAAGGTTTAAAAAGCTTTACGTAGATTATCAAATAATGATAATCTAAAATATCCTGTTTACACACGACCATTACATAATGGTTTACAATACAAATATGTTACATCGAAATCAGTTTCTTGAATACAGTTTTTACACAGTATCATACAAACATGGACTCCAAATCTTGTCCTTATTTTAGTATGCAACAGCGGAAGCTCTTAGTATTCACCTGAGAATAAACATGCTTTAAACGTCAACAAAAATGTTGGTGAGTTATAGGTTTAACCTATATATATCAAATTGTAACAATAGACCACAAGATTTCATATTTCAATACACATCCCATACATAGAGATAAAAATCATTCATATGGTGAACACCTGGTAACCGACATTAACAAGATGCATATTATAAGAATATCCCCATCATTCCGGGACACCCTTCGGATATGATATAAATTTCGAAGTACTAAAGCATCTGGTACTTTGGATGGGGTTTGTTAGGCCCAATAGATCTATCTTTAGGATTCGCGTCAATTAGGGTGCCTGTTCCCTAATTCTTAGATTACCAGACTTAATAAAAAGGGGCATATTCGATTTCGAAAATTCAACCATAGAATGTAGTTTCGCGTACTTGTGTCTATTTTGTAAATCATTTATAAAACCTGCATGTATTCTCATCCCAAAAATATTAGATTTTAAAAGTGGGACTATAACTCACTTTCACAGGTTTTTACTTCGTCGAGAAGTAAGACTTGGCCACTGTTGATTCACGAACCTATAACAATATATACATATATATCAAAGTATGTTCAACATATATTTACAACACTTTTAATATATTTTGATGTTTTAAGTTTATTAAGTCAGCTGTCCTCGTTAGTAACCTACAACTAGTTGTCCACAGTTAGATATACAGAAATAAATCGATAAATATTATCTTGAATCAATCCACGACCCAGTGTATACGTATCTCAGTATTGATCACAACTCAAACTATACATATTTTGGAATCAACCTCAACCCTGTATAGCTAACTCCAACATTCACATATAGAGTGTCTATGGTTGTTCCGAAATATATATAGATGTGTCGACATGATAGGTCGAAACATTGTATACGTGTCTATGGTATCTCAAGATTACATAATATACAATACAAGTTGATTAAGTTATGGTTGGAATAGATTTGTTACCAATTTTCACGTAGCTAAAATGAGAAAAATTATCCAATCTTGTTTTACACATAACTTCTTCATTTTAAATCCGTTTTGAGTGAATCAAATTGCTATGGTTTCATATTGAACTCTATTTTATGAATCTAAACAGAAAAATTATAGGTTTATAGTCGGAAAAATAAGTTACAAGTCGTTTTTGTAAAGGTAGTCATTTCAGTCGAAAGAACGACGTCTAGATGACCATTTTAGAAAACATACTTCCACTTTGAGTTTAACCATAATTTTTGGATATAGTTTCATGTTCATAATAAAAATCATTTTCTCAGAATAACAACTTTTAAATCAAAGTTTATCATAGTTTTTAATTAACTAACCCAAAACAGCCCGCGGTGTTACTACGACGGCGTAAATCCGGTTTTACGGTGTTTTTCGTGTTTCCAGGTTTTAAATCATTAAGTTAGCATATCATATAGATATAGAACATGTGTTTAGTTAATTTTAAAAGTCAAGTTAGAAGGATTAACTTTTGTTTGCGAACAAGTTTAGAATTAACTAAACTATGTTCTAGTGATTACGAGTTTAAACCTTCGAATAAGATAGTTTTATATATATGAATCGAATGATGTTATGAACATCATTACTACCTCAAGTTTAGTAGGTAAACCTACTGAAAGTGACAAAAAATGATCTAGCTTCAAAGGATCTTGGATGGCTTGAAAGTTCTTGAAGTAGGATCATGACACAAAAACAAGTTCAAGTAAGATTTTTACTCGAATTAAGATAGTTTATAGTTATAGAAATTGAATCAAAGTTTGAATATGAATATTACCTTGAATAAGAAAGATAACCTACTGTATATAACAAAGGTTTCTTGATCTTAGATGATTACTTGGAATGGATTAGAAAGCTTGGAAGTAAATTAGTAAACTTGAAGGGATTTTTGAAGTGTTCTTGAAGTGTTCTTCCTATGATGATTATAGCTTGATTCTTGAAGTGATTTTTGATGAAGATGATGATTAACTACTGGAAAAATACGTTCATAATAGTGTGTGTGTGTGTGTGTTGAGAGAGAATTAGAAAGAGAATTGGAAGTGAAATGGAGTGAATGATGAGTGGTAATTGGTGAGTGGTGAGTGGGGTTAAAAGGAGTTCTAGTTAGTTAACTAGCTCATGGTAGAAGTTAAAATTGATTAGTCATACATGACATAATCAAGAGTGGAATCCCATGCTAATTCCTATTGGTATATACCCATAGTAAGTACGTTTTGAAGCTGTGTATAATACGGGTAAGAATACGACTAGAATTCTTGATGAAAGAAAAGAATGGGAAAGTAACTTTAACCATTTTCGTTAAGTATGAGTGTTTTGATATATGTCTTGAAGTCTTCCAAAAGTATTTTAATACATCTAAATACACTACATGTATATACATTTTAATTGAGTCGTTAAGTCATCGTTAGTCGTTACATGTAAGTGTTGTTTTGAAACCTTTAAGTTAACGATCTCAATTAATGTTGTTAACCCATTGTTTATTATATCTAATGAGATGTTAAATTATTATATTATCATGATATTATGATATATTAATATATCTTAATATGATATATATACATTTAAATGTCGTTACAACGATAATCGTTACATATATGTCTCGTTTCGAAATCCTTAAGTTAGCAGTCTTGTTTATATGTATATAACTCATTGTTAATATACTTATGGAGATACTTACTTATCATAATCTCATGTTAACCATATGTATATCCATATATATATCGTCATGTCGTTTTTACAAGTTTTAACGTTCCTGAATCACCGGTCAACTTGGGTGGTCAATTGTCTATATGAAACATATTTCAATTAATCAAGTCTTAACAAGTTTGATTGCTTAACATGTTGGAAACATTTAATCATGTAAATATCAATCTCAATTAATATATATAAACATGGAAAAGTTCGGGTCACTACACATAACATCAATCGATTCATATATATAAAACTATCTTATTCGAAGGTTTAAACTCGTAATCACTAGAACATAGTTTAGTTAATTCTAAACTTGTTCGCAAACAAAAGTTAATCCTTCTAACTTGACTTTTAAAATTAACTAAACACATGTTCTATATCTTTATGATATGCTAACTTAATGATTTAAAACCTGGAAACACGAAAAACACCGTAAAACCGGATTTACGCCGTCGTAGTAACACCGCGGGCTGTTTTGGGTTAGTTAATTAAAAACTATGATAAACTTTGATTTACAAGATGTTATTCTGAGAAAATGATTTTTATTATGAACATGAAACTATATCCAAAAATTATGGTTAAACTCAAAGTGGAAGTATGTTTTCTAAAATGGTCATCTAGACGTCGTTCTTTCGACTGAAATGACTACCTTTACAAAAATGACTTGTAACTTATTTTTCCGACTATAAACCTATACTTTTTCTGTTTAGATTCATAAAATAGAGTTCAATATGAAACCATAGCAATTTGATTCACTCAAAATGGATTTAAAATGAAGAAGTTATGGGTAAAACAAGATTGGATAATTTTTCTCATTTTAGCTACGTGAAAATTGGTAACAAATCTATTCCAACCATAACTTAATCAACTTGTATTGTATATTATGTAATCTTGAGATACCATAGACACGTATACAATGTTTCGACCTTTCATGTCGACATATCTATATATATTTCGGAACAACCATAGACACTCTATATGTGAATGTTGGAGTTAGCTATACAGGGTTGAGGTTGATTCCAAAATATATATAGTTTGAGTTGTGATCAATACTGAGATACGTATACACTGGGTCGTGGATTGATTCAAGATAATATTTATCGATTTATTTCTGTACATCTAACTGTGGACAACTAGTTGTAGGTTACTAACGAGGACAGCTGACTTAATAAACTTAAAACATCAAAATATATTAAAAGTGTTGTAAATATATTTTGAACATACTTTAATATATATGTATATATTGTTATAGGTTCGTGAATCAACAGTGGCCAAGTCTTACTTCTCGACGAAGTAAAAACCTGTGAAAGTGAGTTATAGTCCCACTTTTAAAATCTAATATTTTTGGGATGAGAATACATGCAGGTTTTATAAATGATTTACAAAATAGACACAAGTACGCGAAACTACATTCTATGGTTGAATTTTCGAAATCGAATATGCCCCTTTTTATTAAGTCTGGTAATCTAAGAATTAGGGAACAGACACCCTAATTGACGCGAATCCTAAAGATAGATCTATTGGGCCTAACAAACCCCATCCAAAGTACCGGATGCTTTAGTACTTCGAAATTTATATCATATCCGAAGGGTGTCCCGGAATGATGGAGATATTCTTATATATGCATCTTGTTAATATCGGTTACCAGGTGTTCACCATATGAATGATTTTTATCTCTATGTATGGGATGTGTATTGAAATATGAAATCTTGTGGTCTATTATTATGATTTGATATATATAGGTTAAACCTATAACTCACCAACATTTTTGTTGACGTTTTAAGCATGTTTATTCTCAGGTGATTATTAAGAGCTTCCGCTGTCGCATACTTAAATAAGGACGAGATTTGGAGTCCATGCTTGTATGATATTGTGTAAAAACTGCATTCAAGAAACTTATTTTGTTGTAACATATTTGTATTGTAAACCATTATGTAATGGTCGTGTGTAAACAGGATATTTTAGATTATCATTATTTGATAATCTACATAAAGCTTTTTAAACCTTTATTGATGAAACAAAGGTTATGGTTTGTTTTAAAATGAATGCAGTCTTTGAAAAACGTCTCATATAGAGGTCAAAACCTCGCAACGAAATCAATTAATATGGAACGTTTTTAATCAATAAGAACGGGACATTTCAGGTTACCAGGTGTTCACCATATGAATAATTTTTATCTCTATGTATGGGATGATGTTTATGAAAAATGGAACTATGAAATTTTGTGGTCTATTATTACGATTTGATAAATATATAGGCTAAACCTAAAACTCACCAACATTTTTGTTGACATTTAAAGAATGTTTATTCTCAGATGATTATTAAGAGCTTCTGCTGTTGCATGCTAATTTATGGACAAGAGTTGGAGTCAGCATGCTTGTATAATATTGTTTAAAAACTGCATTCGAAGACTTAAATTGATGTGTAATATTATTGTTATCCATTATGTAATAATCATGTGAAAACGCTATATTTTAGATTATCATTATTTGATAATCATCGTAATATTTTAAACCTTTATCGATAAAATAAAGGTTATGGTTTGTTTTAAAATCGAATGCAGTCTTTGAAAAATGTCTCATATAGAGGTCAAAACCGCAACGAAATCAATTAATATGGAACGTTTATAATCGATATGAACGGGACATTTCATCTTCGATCCGACAACGATGGTGAATACTCTTCCAGGCAGTTCGATGCCAATTCCAGATCATATGGCATCCGACATGAGAAGACAGTTCCACGTACCCCTCAACACAATGGTATAGCAGAAAGAATGAACTGAACAATCATGGAACATGTTCGGAGCATGCTCAGTATGGCTAAGCTGCCAAAGCCATTCTGGGGAGAAGCAGTCAGAGCCGCATGTTACTTGATCAACCGATCTCCATCAGTACCACTGAATTTTAAAGTTCCAGAGAAACTTTGGTCTGGAAAGGATCCATCATACTCTCACTTAAGAGTATTTGGATGTTTGGCATACGCACATGTATCCAAAGAGCTCAGACATAAGCTGGATGCAAGGACCACTCCATGCATATTCATAGGCTATGGAGATGAAGAATTTGGATACAGATTATGGGATCCAAATGAGAAAAAGGTGATCAGAAGTAGGGACGTGGTGTTCCATGAAAGTCAGACAATAGAAGATATTGAAAAGCCCACAATATCTCAGAAGACAAATGTTGCTGCTCAGGTGCTAGAGGCAACAACGGAATCATTCATGAAAAATCAATTTTCAGTGCAAGAAGAAATGCCAGAAGTAGAAGATAATGATGATGGTGCTGAGCAGGGGAGCCACAACCCCATCTGCCAGACGTTCTAGAAACATCACAAGGCCAAGATGATGGTGGATCTCCTCAGAATATTCCAGAAGTTCGTAGATCTGAATGAAGCCGGATTCCATCGAGTAGATATCCAGAATCCGAGTACCTTCTACTTACTGAAGATGGAGAACCAGAGAGTTTTCATGAAGCGGTAACTCATAAGGATAAAGAAAAATGGTTGCTCGCAATGTAGGATGAGATGGATTCTCTGCAGAAAAATCAAACTTATGAGATTGTAGAACTTTCATGCGGGAAGAAGGCACTGAAAAACAAATAGGTGTTCAAGCTGAAAAAGGATGGTAGTGGAAAAGTGGTGAAATACAAAGCACGACTTGTAGTCAAAGGATTTCAATAGAAGAAAGGGATTGATTTTGATGAGATATTTTCATCAGTAATCAAGATGACTTCAATTAGAGTCATACTTGGATTGGTCGCAAGTATGAACTTGGAGCTTGAACAGATGGATGTAAAGACAGCTTTTCTTCATGGAGATTTATAAGAAGAAATTTACATGGAGCGGCCGAAAGGTTTTGAGGTTTCAGGAGATAACCTCGTATGCAAGCTGCAGAAAAGTTTATACGATTTAAAGCAGGCACCTAGGGAGTGGTACAAGAAGTTTGACTCGTGCATGGTGAGTCAAGGGTACAAGAAAACTACGGCAGATGAGTGTGTCTACATTCAGAAGTTTTCTAAAGGAAATTTCGTTGCTCTTCTACTATATGTAGACGATATTTTGATCGTAGGGAAAGACGCAACGAAGATCAACTAGCTGAAGAAGGAACTCTCGAAGTCTTTTGACATGAAAGACTTAGGACAGGCTCAACAGATTTTGGGAATGCAGATAACCCGAGACAGGAAGAATAAAAGGTTATGGCTATCTCAGGAGAAGTATATTGAACGAGTATTTTCACGTTTCAATATGAACAATGCCAAACCTGTTAGCATTCCATTAGCCAACCATTTCAAGTTAAGCAAGAGTTCTTGTCCCTCATCCAAGGAAGAGATCGGGGAGATGTCTTCAGTACTATATTCTTCAGCAGTTGGAAGTTTGATGTATGCGATAGTGTGTACAAGGCCCGATATTGCTCATGCAGTGGGAACGGTGAGTCATTTTCTCTCCAACCCCGGGAAAGAGCATTGGAATGCGGTAAAATGGATTCTCAGATATCTTAAATGTACAACGAATCTATGTTTTTGTTACGGAGGAGCTGATCCAATCTTGGAAGGCTATACATATGCGAATATGGCCGGAGATCCTGATAGTAGGAAATCTACTTCAGGATTCATTTACACTTTTGCAGGGGGAGCTGTTTCAAGGCAGTCAAGACTACAGAAGTGTGTTGCATTATCCACAACCGAAGCAGGATATATTGCTGCCGCAGAAGCTGGAAAAGAAATGTTGTGGTTAAAGCGTTATCTTCAAGAATTTGAAATCAAGCAAAAAGAGTGCAAGGTACATTGTGGCAGTCAGAGTGCTCTAGATTTGAGCAAGAACTCCATGTACCATTCCCTACAAAACATATTGATATTCGCTATCATTGGATACGCGAGGTAATTGATCGACAACTGTTGAGACTAGTGAAGATCTATACAAAGGAGAATCCTGCGGATATGTTGACAAAGGTGGTGACTCGAGAGAAATTGGAGTTATGCAGAGACATAACTGGAATGTTCGTGGATTCGGCTGGAGGGGGAGAATTGAAGGTTTTCAGCCTACAATCTAGAAGCCCACCTTCTAGATGTTCAAAGTAGTCTTCTTTGAACACCATGTGGAAGTAGCAAAGTTGAAAACGGTGACGGCCGCCAACCTTCCACGTTCACACGTCACCTTCCTCGTTCACACCTATCTACCGCTATAAGATCTTAGCTATAAATAGAGGTGCAAACATCAGTTGTAAATCATCACAAATCACTCAGAGAAGTGTAATCACAACCTAGAGAGTGTGTGTGAGTTTGAGAGTTTTTTTGAGTTTTGTAAATACTCGTGTAATCTATTCTTGTGAGTAATAGAGTTATTTTCTCTCAAATTTATATCTCCCAACGTCCAGGCGATCCTCTCTTCCTAACATGGGTTTCGAAACTTTGAACTCCAACATAATTTTTGTAGTTCACGGCTAGTGGAACATAAGGCCTTTTTAATAGAGTTTTTCTTTAGTACTAAGTTTACAATTCTTCTGTCCCTTTAGCAAAATTTGAGCTTGTTCCATACTACACGTATTAAAATTATTGCCGTTTGATGACTCCGGAAAATTTGCAAAGAGAACTGGTCGTGTTCGCAAAGCAAATCAGATACTTAAGTTAAGACAAAAAATAAACGTTTACAAGGGTCCTTTTTTATGACTCGAACTGGGCCTTGTAAATCAATGAGACGGACCCTGTGAATATTCTGTCGAACATTTGATTTGATGCATAGACACATTTTAGTGTTTTGATATAAAGTTGTTATTATTTGATGGACAAAGCTATCAAAATCTCACATCCCATTTTCAAACCGAATCCCGACAAGACTTCATTGCTTGGTAAGTCGCTCAACAAAGAGTATAAGTTATGACCATTGGCCTAACATTATTGAGATGCTCTTATCAAATAATCTGAAAGACTGAAATTTGAAAAAGAAAAAAAAAATATAATCGCAATACCCGATTGTATGTTACAACTAGAAAGATATGATGGGTGGTTTGAACGGTATATTTTACATTATCCGCAGAGGCGGAGACAAAGGGGGACTGAGTAGTGCTCAGTTTCCCCCAATGTCTAAATAAAGCTGAAATCTCAATTGTACTTTATGCCCAAATAATTATAAGCTTTCCTAAATGAGAGAGTCTCAAATGTATTATTATGTAAAAATAGTTGTAAATTAAATGACTCAATTGTCCAAAACTCATATAATAAACAAGTAACTCATTATAATTATAAAAATTAGCTTATTTTACATTATTATTGATTAAAAATTATTAATCTAATATTTGTTTATCGAGTAAGTCACACTCATCTTTAAATTCAGAGTTCGCCTCTAATTATGTAATACTCCGTATTTTACCTTTTATGTTGATTTGTATTGTATATGTGTGTCAAGGGGTTAACAGTGATGTTGTACATGTGCCGACTTTTCTTGATCCGAAATTGTCGTACACTCGTACACGTTATGACCCTAGAGATCATCATGCATGATAAAGTTGACTTATTGACTTCCTAAACTCCCAATGAAAACAACCATGTCTTTTTATCTATACATAAAGTTGATATATTTAGATAAAAACGAGTTGAGACGGATTCATTGTACATCTTCTCTTAACGAGTTAAACGAATTTATTCACGAATGTGATCACAACGAAGTAAAAACGCCTACCCTTTTAGTACCGCATACACATCGATTTGAAGGCAATCAAAACTTCATGTTATAAAAGAAATTAAACAAAATAGCCAAGTAAATGATCATTTGGCTACACTACAGATTTGATTATAGCCAATATTTAACACCTTTATTCCAAAATTCAGCATAATGATCATATTAAATTACCACAAAATCAATTAACGTTCTTGGTCAGCAACAACTTGTTTATCATTATCTTTTTCCTGATTTGTGCCATCAACAATAACACCTTCTTTTTCTTTCTGTTTCTCTTGCTTCAATTGATTAATAGCTAGTTGTTCAAAATATTTTGTAGCTTGTAATAATTCACCATAGTATTCCTGATTAGCTTCCATACACTTCCTCCAAGCTAATCTAGCTTCATAACACATCTCCACATAATCTTCATTATTCTTTTCACCTTCTTCACAATATTTCTCCAAATTAACGAATGCTTTTTTACACGCACCCTTTTTTATATACAAACAAAGCCCACATTCGCCTTCTTCTTCTTCTTCTTCTTCTTCTTCTTCTTGAATCTGGATTTGTTGTTCTTGATTTTGGGTTTCTTGTTCTTGATTTTGGGTTTGTTCTTCTTGATTTTGAGTTTCTTGTTCATGATTTTGGGTTTCTTGTTCTTGATTAAGGTTTTCGGTTTCTAGGGTTTCAGGGGCTGACGACGTGATCGTGGTTGAAGAGGTCTTAGGGTTTTGTTGTTGGGGTGAATTTGGGGGAGATGATGAAACAGGCGATGATAATTGGTTTCCCATGATTTTGAACGTTTTTAAGTTAAACCGTGATTTATGGGATTTATTATATGTAAAAGCTAACTTATGCACCAAGACAGGTCATTATTTACATTCAAAATTGGGATATTGACAAAAATACACTTTTTTCAAAACTTTCAAGAAAAATATAAATTCAGAATTTTTTTCTTGCAAAAGTACCACATTGAGTCGACCTATATATGGGTCTATTATAGTGCTCCAAATGAACATATATTTAGGCGCAATATCCTTTCAGTATGTAAAGCTTTTAGTTGCATTTGTTCTATTTTCAAGTAATATTCGTTTAAATAAATAAGTGCGAAGACAAAAGAAGAAAACGACGATTTGAAGACACAAATGACCAAAAAGCTCAAATGTACAAGATATAATTCAAGTGGTTCAATTTATTGATGAGAAACGTCTAAAAATTACAAGAGTACAAGCCGCGAAACGCAAAGTACAAGATATATAAGCGTACGAAAGGACGTTCGAAAATCCGGAACCGAAACATAAACCGAGCATCAATGCGCGAGTCAACGGAGCTAAAATTACAAGTCAACTATGCACAAAAATATAATATAATATAATATATATATAATTATATACTATTATATTATATATTAAAAAAATCTCAGCAGCCCACGTTTTAATCAAGATATGAGCTGGCCAGGGCGGCCATGCGAGTGCATGAGAATTACACTGAATCCCATGCGAGTGCATGAGCTACAGGATCAGAAAATTTTCCTATAAATTCCAGGCTTCTGCTCGACGAAAAAACTACACCTACACCTTAATTTCTTTCTTTCTCTCTATATGTAATATATATTTATATTATAATTTTAATTTAAGTTAATTTTAATAATAAAGTTATGGTTTAGTTGGGTTATTGTAAGAAATGTTTTACGAGTTTTAAAGTCGAAACTCTGTCCGGGTAACGCTACGCGATAAATAATCACTGTAAGCTATGTTCTTCCTTTTTAAATTAATGTATCGTAACTAAGTTATTATTATGCTTATTTGAGCTGAAGTAATCGTGATGTTAGACTAAATATTAAAGACGGGGTTATTGGATTTTGTACCATAAATCGGGTTTGGACAAAAGACCGACACTTGTGGACATTGGACTATGGACTATTAATAGATGGGGATATTGTCTAATCGAATGACAACTCATTAGAATCTGTCGAACCTATCTTCAAATTAGTTAATTTAATAATTATTAAATGATTATGCATGTCCTATTTAGTGACGTTTATACGACATCTTTTACGATCATTTAACTAATTATTCGGGTTGGGTAATTGATTATTCAAACTGATCAAGTGGGTAAATTAATGTTCATATCTTATTAAAACAGGGGTGGATTACATACAATGGTAATTGGTGTAATTGTTAACAAAGTATTAAAACCTTGGATTACACGCAGTCGATAACCTGGTGTAATTATTAACAAAGTATTAAAACCTTGTTACAGTTTAAATCCCTAATTAGTTGGAATATTTAACTTCGGGTATAAGGTTAATTTGATGAGCATTTTATAATTATGACCGATGGACTATTATGGGCAAAAACCCGATAGGTTTCAAATAATCCAGGAAAAAGGACAATTAACGCAGATAAATAAATTAAAATCAAAACGTCAAACATCATGGTTACGGAAGTTTAAATAAGCATAATTGTGTTATTTTATATCTCATCGTACTTTTATTTACTGTCATTTTATTTATTGTCATTTTAATTTGTCATTTACTTTACGCACTTTAATTATTGTCATTTATCTTTAAGCTTAAAAATATAAAATCGACAAACCGGTCATTAAACGGTAAACCCCCTTTTATATAATATTACTATATATAATTATATATATTTTATATAAATATAGTTGTTAGAAATATAGTACGTAATCACTAGCTCCCTGTGGAACGAACCAGACTTACTAAAAACTACACTACTCTACGATTAGGTACACTGCCTATAGTGTTGTAGCAAGGTTTAGGTATATCCCATCCGTAAATTAATTAAAACTTGTATCATATTTCGTAGTATTTCGTAAACCATCGCTCGCACATCAGTCTACCACCGTTTATACCGATCGACTATAGAAATAAAGAAGAGGTCGACCCAAAAAAGCAAGGGCGACCAAAAAACGGCCGACCCTTCCCTGATAAACCCAATCGACGACAAAACACCCCATTCTGTTTTCAAACCCAATCGGCTCCAGTTCCATGACGATTCACACCCTAAATCGTCACCCCATCGATTCATACCCTAAATCATCAATTGTTTCTTTTAATTCTTCAAACCAACCGCCATCGTCACCCACATCGACCTCATTCATTCTTCTTTTTTTCCCAACCGTCGGCTTTTAGGTCTTGAAACTGTGTTTAAAACAATTTCAACAATTTCAAACCCTAAAGTGCTTGTGCTTGAGGATACGATTTTCAAGAAGATGATTGATGTTGAGGTAATCTTCAATTCCTAATTTCGAACTTTGAATTAATTTTGAAAAAATTTCCTAAATGTGTATGATATGTACATATGTATATGTATATGTATATGTATATGTATATGTATATGTGTAGGCTTTCAAAACATGTTGATATGTATATGTGTTTGTTTATAAGTGTATGTGTATATGTATAATATATGTGTACTGTATATGTATATATGTACAGTATATATGTACAATATAGTATATGTGTATATGTATAGTATATGTGTATGTACAGTATAATATATGTGTATATCTACAGTATAGTAGATGTATACAGTATAAGTATATATGTACTATATATATGTGTATACATGTACTACATATATATATTTGCACAGTATAGTATAGGTATTATATATGTACAATATAGTATATGTATATATGTACATTATATGTGTATATGTATATGTACAATATATGTATATATGTACAGTATATGTATGTATGTATAGTACTATGTACGAAAACATCTTGTATATGTGTATAGTATATGTATGGAAGCAGCTTGTATATGTGTATATATGAATAGTATATGTATTTGTAAAATGTATATGTGTATATATGTATGATTGGTATAATGTATATGTTTATGTGTATATATGTATATGTATAAGTAGTAAACTGTTATTTTTGGTATGTAGGAATGGTTTGAGGCGAAGATCACTTGCCGGAGCAAGATGACTTTGCTTGATGAAATTAAACAAAACTCACCCCGGTTCAGGAGAATCTATTTCGAGAGACATGTTTTGGTCATTGGTTAGATATAAAGTGTTATGACATTGATCCGGGATACATTCATTGCCTATTAATGAATCATATTGACCGTCTTGACAACCCGATAGTTGGACGCGAACTACTTGAGGATCCGGAAGAGCTGTGGTTTCAAGCTACACCTGATCATCCCATTAGATGCGGTAGACGTGAGTTCTGTTTGGTGACTGGAATGCGTTTTGGGCCGGTTACATCATTTGTTGAGTGGATACAACAAGACACGTCTGATTTTGATCATTCTATTTCACATCGTGTGTTTTCAAACCGGTGTAGTGGTCCTCGCCATTGGAGTTTCATGATGCGTTTATGAAGGGTACACTTAAAGGAAGTGACAAGGATAAGGTCATAGTCGTTATTACGTTGATAGTTTACATTTGTTTTTGTGGAAAGAAGTTGCGAGACCCCGTAGACAAAAAATTTCTTCTCTTGATAGAGAACGCTAACTTGATGAACTAGTTTCCATGGGGTTCCTACATATGGAGAATACTTTATAATCAGTTGCGCCACATGTTGGTACCATATAAAGAAAAAATAGCAAAGGACATCAGTGAAGGCAAAAAGGTGACATATTGTTTGAGAGGCTTTACATGGGCGTTTAAGGTATAATTTTTAACAACAACAACGGAATAATTTAATATGTTTCCCATTTGTTAAAGTATAATTTTGTACGTTTTAAAGATGTGGATATGGGAGGCATACAAACACAGAATAGAAGATTATGCTAATAATATAACTTTATAATATGTATACTTTATATATACAGTATACATATAATTTTTGTATTCTTATGGGTTTTTTTTAAAGGATGATGTTGTATTGATATTGATGCTGATATATTAACTTTCACAAAGAAGTGAAAAATTCAGTTACAAAATGGGCAATCTGGACTTACTAATCTAGCCCACTAAGAAAGCCCATATCCTTACAAAACATTACAAAAACACTACCTTACAACCATGAGTGTCAAAAAAGAAAAATATAGGAACTATGCATGTACTCCAACATCACACTAGCATCAAATTAACATCCAAGGCTCCATCTTCCATACATAATATTGGTGACGGTGACTCGCGCATACTTTCGATTTCACTAGCCATTGAAACACCTTCAACTTTATTCAGGTCACCATAGCGGCCCAACATGTATATATCCCATTAAACACCACCTCATTCCTAGCCATCCCTATCGCCCAACAAATAACTGGGACGATTAAGCTCCAAAACTTGCCAACCTTGATTCCCAAACCATTACAACACTCAAATCCACTATTAAATAGTGCATGATCCAAAATATATTCCACCATTTAAACAAGTCCATCCATAACTTGTGCATCCACGAGCAATGTAAGAGCGGATGTTCAATCGGTTCCACATGATCCGCAAACTAACTACAGTTTTCATCCATCCCATCTTTTAAACTTTTTTTTGGGCAAAAGGATGAAGTTGTATGTACTCTTACATTTTTACCCTTTGTCTAATTGTATGAAATAATTAGCTGTTAATGAGTGTTATTTTAAATATGTTTGACGCGGTGCTTTTATGAGCTTTTAGTTTTTATGAAAAAACTCGTATTTAATATAAAACTTCGTTTGATTAAAGAAGTTTAGAGATTCGGCTAAAATATATCTAAAAAACTACCAGCTACCAGTTAAAAGCTACCAACTAATGGCTAAAATCGAAAAACTACTAGCTACAAGCTAAAAGCTACCACTTATCGGCTAGTTTTGCCAAACATACCCTTTTGATGTACACCCTCAATATAAACATGATATATTTAACATTTAACTATTTTAATTCATTTACGCTCCACAAATTTCCTTCATTTACATAAATATAATTAAATATTCTACGTCCAGATTATTTCAAAGTATTTTAATTTAACAATGGCCAAATGGCCCGAAAAGGTAATCTATTTTGACAAATTTGCCAATAAAGGTAATATGATTTTTCCAGATACCCGAAAAGAATGTTTGTTTTAATTTGGAAGCTGAAAGGTTTATAAATTGAAAAAGTGTTAAATTGAGGTAATTTTTGCTGATGTGGCATTTTTTTTAACTTCCTTTGCCAATATGGAAATACACTAAATACACGTATACATTTATATTTAAAATTAATTCCATGTGTATAAAATCAATTAAAACCCTTCATATAAAACCCTAATTTTGTGAGCAAGCTTTATAAAGTTGTACCCATATGAAGGGTTTTAATTCATTTTATACACATGGACTTAATTTTAAATATAAATGTATACGTGTATTTAGTGTATTTCCAGATTGGCAAAGGAAAATAAAAAAAAAACTCCACATCTGCAAAAATTACCTCAATTTAACACTTTTTCAAATTATAATCCTTTTCGGCTTCCAAATTAAAACAAACATTCTTTCCGGGCATCTGAAAAAGTCATATTACCTTTATTGACAAATTTGTCAAAATAGGTTACCTTTTCGGGCCATTTGACCTTTAACAATTATATAATTTTAAAAACGATAAATCAAATATGGTATAACTTTCAGTTTATGAGTAGGAGTTAGAGTTTAGGGTTATAGTTTTGGATTTATGGGTTAAGAGTATAGGGTTTAGAGGTTTAGGGTATAGGATTTAAGGTTAGAATTATGTCAAGCAAAGCAAAATGATGATGATTGCCACACTGTTTTGGTTAATTAACAAGTTAAAGATCGGCCCGCGATTTGTTGTGGTGTTGTTTCGATTTGTTAGTTTTTACGGGTTTTTAGTAGCGGATAATTAGATAATATTATTCGATAGCATTAATCGTTTGTTGTGTAGCGTTGGCTATTCACATGAAGAAAATGCCTACGATCATCATGTCGTTTAGTTGGTTATAAACATAAAGATTGTTTATTTGGAATTCCTTTTTTTCTCTTGGTTCTTTGTCTTCAGTTTCTGGGAACAACATTCGCTTTCTTCCTACTTGTTTAGAGTGGGTGGTACTGGTGTTGCAATGCTTTTTCCAGAGCTTACTTGTTTGTTCAAAAGGTTTTGAATATTAAAACTAATGCATGAAACTTTTCAACCATCAGATTTAGATAGTATTGAGTTGCAGACGCTCCTGAAAGTTGTAGATGTCCCACATTGGTGAATAAATAAGCTGTAATGATACGTGCACCTACGCGCATGGCGCTCGTGCATATCACATGCGGGGCGCACGTCGTGACTAATTAAACTGAGTCTGATCGGGAGGCACGCGTACAGTCTTTGCTTGGCGCGCACGAAAGCAATCCGATATAATATTATCCTTAATTAAACATGATCATTTTCTAACTATAACTCCGTTATTTATGGACGTTATTCGGAAGGATCTAGAAATTAATTAGCAGGTAATCTAGGGTTAGGGTTTCATTATAAATACAACTCTAACCTTCTTCATTCGACAGCAACGTTTTTCTGTATTACTCGGTTACTGATTGCATCCAGAAAACGATCTTACGGTAACATGTATGTTCTTCGAACATAAACCCTATGCAACTGTAGTGACCCGAACTTTTCCATGATTATATATTATATGAGATCTATATCTACATGATTAAATGTTTCCAACATGTTAAGCAATCAAACTTATTAAGACTTGATTAATTGAAATGAGTTTATGTAGACAATTGACCACCCCATTTGCCTGATGATTCACGAACGTCATAACTTGTGATAATTATATAATCGTTTTATTTTTTTTATGATGTAAGTTTTTATTTTTTTTATATATATATATATATATATATATATATATATATATATATATATATATATATATATATATATATATATATATATATAAAAGAAGAAATATAATTAAATCAAAGATGTAAAAGTAAAATACTATTTGCTACAATAAAATACTATTTGCTATAGTAAATTTTCGCTTTGCTACAATAAAATACTATTTGCTACAGTAAAATACTATTTGCTACATTAAAAAACTATTTGCTACAGTAAATACTATTTGCTACAGTAAACACTATTTACTAAAGTAAACACTATTTACTCGTATTCAATCCGTATTAGTACTCGTACAATACACAACTTCTAAATGTATATACTATTGGTATATATACTTCAATGATCAGCTCTTAACAGCCCTTAATGAGTCATCAAATATGTGGAAACCAACATTTGGCAACTAGCATGAATGATTATAGTAAAAATCAAACTAATGGAGCCTATATTTGACTCCTCCATTTACGTGAACCTACACACACACAAACACATTTTCATCCAACTTCCATGCATTAAACACATCTCTCTCTAGTTTCCTCTTGATGTTCTAAGTGTTCTTCATCATCTCCATCAAAATCTAGCTCAATCTAGCTCAAAAATCCAAACATAAATCAACATACAACATAAACTTTCAAGAACACTTCCAAGTTTGCTAGATTACTTCCAACCTTGCAAATCCATTTCAAGTGATCATCCAACCTCAAGAAATCTTCATTTATATAGTATGTATTCTTTCTAAATCAAGGTAATAACTATATATAAGCTTTAATTAAAAAATTTATAAACATAACTATCTTAATTCGGGTAGCAATCTTACTTGAACTTGTTTTCGTGTCATGATTTTGCTTCAAGAATTTCCAAGCCATCAAAGATCCTTTGAAGCTCAAGTTATTTTCTCATCATTTCCAGTAGGTTTACCTACTATACTTTAGGTAGTAATGATGTTCATAACATCATTCGATTCATATATATATATAACTATCTTATTTGAAGATTTAAACTTGTAATCATTAGAACATAGTTTAGTTAATTCTAAAATTGTTCGCAAACAAAGGTAATCCTTCTAACTTAACTTTTAAAATCAACTAAACACATGTTCTATATTTATATGATATGCTAACTTAATGATTTAAAACCTGGAAACACGAAGAACACCGTAAAACCGGACATACGCCGTCGTAGTGAAACCGGGGGCTGTTTTGGGTTAGATAATTAAAAACTATGATAAACTTTAATTAAAAGTTGTTCTTTTGGGAAAATAATTTTTCTTATGAACATGAAACTATATCCAAAAATCATGGTTAAACTCAAAGTGGAAGTATGTTTTTCAAAATGGTCATCTAGACGTCGTTCTTTCGACTGAAATGACTACCTCTTACAAAAATGACTTATAACTTATATTTCCGACTATAAACCTATACTTTTTCTGTTTAGATTAGTAATCTTTGGTTCAATATGAAACCATAGCAATTTGATTCACTCAAAACGAATTTAAAACGAAGAAATTATGGGTAAAACAATATTGGATTTATTTGCTTGTTTTAGCTACGTGAAACTTTGAAACAAATCTATACTAACCATAACTTAACTAACTTATATTGTATTATACATGTATTCTAACATATATTATGTAATCTTGATAGACCATGGACACGTATACAATGTTTTGACATATCATATCGACGTCATCTATATATATTATTTGGAATAACCATAGACACTCTATATGCGGTAATGCTCGAGTTAGCTATACAGGGTTGAGGTTGATTCCAAAATAATATATATACCTTGAGTTGTGATCGAGTCTGAGACTTGTATACACTGGGTCGTGGATTGATTCGAGATAATATATATCGATTTATTTCTGTACTACTAACTGTGGACAACTAATTGTGGACTACTAACGTTGGACTGTTAACTTAACAAACTTAAATCGTTAAAACGTAATAAAATATGGTATGAATATATTTCTATCATACTTTGATATATGTATATATTTGTTATAGGTTCATGAATCGACCCATGACCAAGTCTTATTTTCCAACGAAGTGAAAATACGTGAAAGAGAGTTATAGTCCCACTTTTAAAATCTAATTTTTTGGGATGAGAATACATGCAGTTTTTTTAAATGTTTTACAAAATAGACACAAGTACGTAAAACTACATTCTATGGTTGGATTATTAAACCGAATATGTCCCTTTTTAGTCTGGTAATCTAAGAATTATGGAACATACACCCTAATTGACGCGAATCCTAAAGGTAGATCTATTGGGCTCAACAAACCCCATCCAAAGTACCGGATGCTTTAGTACTTCGAAATTATCATATCCGAAGGTTGTCCCGGAATGATGGGGATATTCTATATGCATGTTGTTAATGTCGGTTACCAGGTGTTCACCATATGAATGATTTTTATGCAGATTGCTATTTGCATGCATGATGTTTATGAGAAATGGAAATATGAAAATCTTCTGGTCCACTATTACGATTTGATAAATATATAGGCTAAACCTATAACTCACCAACATTTTTGTTGACGTTTTAAGCATGTTTATTCTCAGGTGATTATTAAGAGCTTCCGCTGTTGCATGCTAATTAAAGACAAGAAATGGAGTCAGCATTCTTGTATGATAATGTTTAAAAACTGCATTCGGAAAATAAATTGATGTATAATATTATTGTAAGCCATTATGTAATGGTTGTGTGTAAAAGTGTATTTTAGATTATCATTACTTGATAATCCATGTTATGTCTATTAAACCTTTATCGATAAAATAAAGGTTACGGTTTGTTTTAAAAACGAATGCAGTCTTTGAAAAACATCTTATATAGAGGTCAAAACCTCGCAACGAAACCAATTAATATGAAACGTTTATAATCGATATGAACGGGAAATTTCAGTTGGTATCCGAGCGTTGGTCTTAGAGAACCAGAAATTTGCATTAGTGTGTCTAACCGAGTTTGTTAGGATGCATTAGTGAGTCTGGACTTCGACCGTGTTTACTTGAAAAACGAGTGCTTAACACTTTTGTTGGAAAATATATATTTTTACATGTAAATATTATGTGATATATTAATCTCTTAACGTGCTTGATATTGTATGATAGATGTCAACTTCTAGTACAAATCCTATCGACTCACCTAATAATAATGAAGAGTCGAATGATGAGACGACCCGTCCTAATCCATAAGGACGAATACAATAACATATGATTACATTGTGAGGTTCTGACCTCTATATGATACATTTTACAAACATTGCATTCGTTTTAAAAAAGACAAACTTTCATTTCATCGAAAGTTGACGGCATGCATACCATTTCATAATATATCCAACTATAATTGACTTAATAATAATCTTGACGAACTCAACGATTTGAATGCAACGTCTTTTGAAATATGTCATGAATGACTCCAAATAATTCTCTAAAATGAGCAAATGCACAGCGGAAGATTTCTTTCATACCTGAGAATAAACATGCTTTCAAGTGTCAATCAAAAGGTTGGTGAGTTCATTAGTTTATCATAAACAATCATTTCCATTAATTTAATAGACCACAAGATTTTCATTTCATTTCTCATAAATATCATGCATCTGCATAAAAATCATTCATATGGATTGAACTGTCATAACCCGTCCTTAACCATAAGAACGAGTTAGATAACGTATGATTTCATTGCGAGGTATTGACCTCTATATGCGACATTTTTAAAAGAACAACTGCATTTATTTTACATTACAAACCATAACTCTTATTTTAATACAAGCTTTAGACATTATAAAGATGATTATCGTTTAGCGATAATCTTAGACTTGCAAACTTTACATGTGATGATAACAATATGATTTCCAACATATTTTACATTACAAATCCTCCGATATGCAGTTTTATTTTTGACACAAATATGCATACTCAAGATCTTGCTTAAATTCAACATGTTGCAGCGGAAGCTTTTAGTTATCACCTGAGAATAGACATGTTTAAAACGTCAACATAAAGTTGGTGAGATATAGGTTTAATGCCGGCAGCGATATAAATATAGACCACAAGATTTCATATGTAAACATTTTAATAAAAATATTCTAAGTGGTTGAGCACTTGGTAACCATACTTAACATTTAATCACGTCGTATATTCCCTTTATTATGAAATCTTACTACACCGTACCAAGTGTAGTTACGAAACGAAGTACTGTGCAACCGTTGAATACTGGTCGTCCAGTCCGGTTGGGGTTGTTAGGCCCGATAGATCTATCAACAGGATTCGCGTTTACAATACCGCTGTAAATAATAGTTACCAAGCTACAGGGAAGTATGCCAGTGGTACAACTCAACGTAGAATATATTTTTCAGTTACTTGTGTCCATAACGTAAAACATAAAATACATGTATTCTCATCCCGAAATACTTAGAGTTTAAAAGTGGGACTATATACTCACTTTTGCCTTGAAGATATATATTTTTACTTGGTCTCCGGTTGATATCACGAACCTATCCATATATAATATATCAATATATTTTTATTTTAAACAATCGTCACATATATATACTTATAATACTTTTTATGTCTTCTTAGTCCGTAGTTAGTAATTTAATTTTAATGGTTCATTTTTAGGTGTTTTAATAATTAAATAAAACCCCCATCGAAATAAATAAAACCCCCATCGAAATAAATAAAACCCCCATCGTATTCGTATTGGTCGGGATTAATCTTGACCCACGGTACCGGTGTTGTCAAATGACGTGTTGCGTACAATCATGGGATCTTATGATTAATCTTCTCGTATTGTTTACGGGTGATCCTGAAATATATAAAATTAAATTATGAGTACATATATATAAAATATCATGTTATTTTAAAAAGATGTGATTTATTTAATTTTTCTCCAATTATTTTCGTGGCTAAACTAGTCTTGGATATCCGATTTTGTTTTGGTCATAGTTTCTTCGTTACAACTCCGTTTTCGTTGGTTCAACTTGCCACTTCCTTGGATCGAGTCCTTCTTTAAGAATATGAACTGTAAATACCTTAGTTTGTATTCGAAATCACAGGTCATAGGTCAAACTTTGGTGAAACTTATGAAGTTAATCATTTTCCATCATGTAAACAACCTTAAATGATTATTTTTCTAAAAATACTTATACTTTGAGTTAAATCATGAAATTTTTATGTGTTATCATATTCATAGTAAATATCATTTTTCCATAAAATAAACCTCCAATTCAAGGTTCAAGATAGTTTTTAATTATCCAACCCAAAACAGCCCCCGGTTGCACTCCGACGTCGTAAAAACAGTTTTTAAGGTGTTCTTTGAAAAACCAAGTTATACCTTGTTAAATTAGAATATATTTATGATATATTACAGGTCTTGAAGTATTTTAAAAGTTAAGTTAGAAGGATCTATTTAGTTTGCAAACAAGTTTGAAAACATTCAAACTATGTTCTTGTTGTTAAAATTTTATACCATAAAATAAGATAGCTATATATATATATGAATCGAATAAGGTTATGAACAAAGTTACTACCTCAAGTTACTTGGACAAGATTGCTGTAAAAGAGGAGTAAAAACCTAGAACCAAAAGAGTGATGGAGTTGAATGAAAAATTGGAAGTAAACTTGTGTTCTTGGAAGGATTCTTGAAGTGTTTTTGTAAGGGTTTTCTTATGGTGATTAAGTGATGTTTTTGAAGCTAGATCTTCATGGTAACTTTGCTGAATTGATTAAGGGTTTTAAGGCTTCTAAGTATGTGTGTGTTTTGGCTAGAAAGTTGAAGTAAAATGAATCAAAATGATGATCCTTGGATACTCCTTAAAAACGTGAATCAAGGGTAGACATGGACAAAATTTCAAGTTGTAATTTTATGTAATTAGTCAAGCTATCCTCCAAATTCAATTACCTTATACCTAGGGCATGAACAAGGGCTGGTTGGTGGTGATTTGATGTGTATATACCAATAGTAAATACGTATAGAAGCTAGGTATGATACGAGTACATATACCGTAGATATACGTATAGAAATCTTGTGAAAAATGGAATGAGAATTCAAATATAGCTATCTTTTGTGAATATACTTATATTGTTTTATGTATTTAAGTCCTTAAAAAGTGATTAAATACATTATATATACGATATATGTATAAACATTATAGGTCATAAGTATTTATATCAAAAAACGTTACGTATGGTTATTGTTTTGAAAACTTAAGTTAGTAGTTTCAAAATATACTTATAACTTATTGTTATTAATACAAAATGAGGTATTAAAACATTCTTAGATCATGTTAAATATGTATATATACATATATATACACAAACGTATAATTATCATATGTTATATAGTTCGTGATATCATCGGTCAAACTAGACGGTCAAACGTTGTGTAAAACTCTTTTCAAAAACATAAATCTCAACAATTTGGATTGCTTATCATGTTGGTAAGGTTTAATTTATGTAAATATTAATCTTATAAGTATAGAACGATCGAAAAAGTGCGGGTCATTACAGTACCTACCCGTTAAATAAATTTCATCCCGAAATTTTAAAATTGTACCTATTTTGCGTCATCGAGAAACAAGTGTGGATACTTTTGTTTCATCTGATCCTCTCGTTCCCAAGTAAACTCAGGACCTCTTCGAGCATTCCAACGAACCTTAACGATCGGTATGTTGCTCTGCTTCAGCTGTTTAACTTCACGGTCCATGATTTCGATTGGTTCTTCGATGAATTGTAGTTTCTCATCGACATGGATTTCTTCAAGAGGAATGGTGAGATCTTCCTTTGCAAGACACTTCTTAAGGTTCGAGACGTGAAATGTATTATGTACTCCGGCGAGTTGTTGTGGTAACTCGAGTCGATAAGCTACCGGTCCAATGCGTTCGATAATCTTGAACGGGCCTACGTATCTTGGGTTCAGTTTACCCCTTTTTCCGAAACGTATTACACCTTTCCAATGTGACACCTTTAGCATAACCATGTCACCGATCTGAAACTCTAATGGTTTCCTTCGAACATCGGCGTAGCTCTTTTGGCGACTACGGGCTATTTTCAATCTCTCCTTAATTTGTACTATCTTTTCAGTAGTTTCATGTATGATCTCGGGACCAGTTAATTTTCGATCTCCTACTTCATTCCAACAGATAGGAGATCTACACTTCCTTCCATACAGTGCTTCGAATGGTGCAGCTTTAATGCTCGCATGATAACTATTATTATACGAGAATTCTGCTAACGGTAGATATTTATCCCATCCGTTTCCAAAATCGATCACACATGCCCTGAGCATGTCTTCAAGAGTCTGAATTGTTCTTTCACTCTGCCCGTCGGTTTGCGGATGATATGCAGTACTCATATCCAAACGAGTTCCTAGTGCCTCCTGTAGTGATTGCCAGAACTTTGAGGTAAATCTACTATCACGATCAGATATAATGGAAATAGGTATTCCATGCCTTGAAACTATTTCCTTTATATATAATCGTAATAATTTCTCCATTCTATCCGTTTCCTTTATAGGCAAGAAATGTGCAGATTTGGTAAGACGATCAACAATTACCCAAATGGTGTCGTATCCCCAGGCAGTCTTTGGTAACTTCGTGATGAAATCCATGGTAATACCATCCCATTTCCATTCTGGGATTTCTGGTTGTTGAAGTAACCCTGACGGCTTCTGGTGTTCTGCTTTGACTTTGGAACAAGTTAAACACTCCCCAACATATGTTGCAACGTCTGTCTTTAAATTTGGCCACCAATAATGTGTCTTAAGATCTTGGTACATCTTTCCCACTCCAGGATGTATCGAGTATCTTGTCTTATGTGCCTCGTTCAATATCAACTTCCTTAATCCACCCAACTTCGGTACCCAAATACGATTTGCAAAATATCGAATTCCATCTTCCCGTATAACGAGTTGCTTCTCATACTTCTTCATTATTTCATTTCCTATATTTTCTTTAGTAAGTGCTTCTCGTTGAGCCTCTTTGATTTGTGAGTTGAGATTCATGCGAATTTTTATGTTCATCGCTCGAACTCGAATTGGTTCTCGTTCCTTTCTGCTTAAAGCATCGGCCACCACGTTCGCCTTCCCGGGATGATAATGAATTTCACAATCATAGTCGTTTATTAACTCGACCCACCTACGTTGTCTCATGTTCAGCTGTTTCTGATCAAAAATATGTTGAAGGCTTTTATGATCAGTAAACACAATGCATTTAACCCCATACAAGTAGTGTCTCCATATCTTCAATGCAAACACGACTGCTCCCAGTTCTAGATCATGCGTCGTATAATTCCGCTCGTGAATCTTCAATTGTCGGGATGCGTATGCAATAACTTTCTTCCGTTGCATAAGAACGCAACCAAAACCTTGTCGCGAAGCGTCACAATATATTTCAAAATCATCGTTCCCTTCTGGTAACGATAAAATAGGCGCCGTAGTTAACTTCTTCTTTAGTAATTGAAATGCACTCTCCTGCTCAGAGGTCCATTCATATTTCTTCCCTTTTTGCGTTAACGCTGTCAACGGCTTAGCTATTCGGGAAAAATCTTGAATAAACCTTCTATAATAACCGGCTAAACCCAAAAATTGGCGTATCTGCGTTGGTGTCCTAGGAGTCTCCCATTTTTCAATGGCTTCAATTTTTGCTGGATCAACCTGAATTCCTTTGCTACTAACAACGTGACCAAGAAATTGCACTTCTTTCAACCAGAAAGCACATTTAGAAAATTTAGCATATAGCTGTTCTTTTCTTAACAACTCTAATATCAACCTTAAATGCTGCTCATACTCTTGCTCACTCTTGGAATAGATAAGAATATCATCAATGAAAACGATAACAAACTTATCTAGATATGGACTACAAACTCGATTCATGAGGTCCATGAATACAGCTGGCGCATTCGTCAATCCAAACGGCATGACCAAAAATTCGTAATGACCGTAGCGTGTCCGAAAAGCAGTTTTCGGTATATCTTCTTCTTTGACGCGTAGTTGATGATAGCCCGATCTTAGGTCAATTTTCGAATAAACACATGATCCTTGCAGTTGATCAAATAAGTCATCAATTCTCGGTAGTGGATACCGATTCTTGATAGTTAACTTATTTAATTCACGATAATCTATACACATCCTAAAAGATCCATCTTTCTTCTTAACAAATAAAATTGGAGCTCCCCACGGTGAAGTGCTTGGTCGTATGAATCCACGGTCCAGTAATTCTTTTAACTGACTTTGAAGTTCTTTTAATTCGGACGGTGCAAGTCTATATGGCGCACGAGCCACTGGTGCAGCTCCTGGTACTAAATCTATTTGAAATTCTACAGATCTAAATGGAGGTAATCCCGGCAACTCTTCCGGAAAGACTTCAGGAAAATCTTTTGCCACAGGCACGTCATTGATGCTCTTCACTTTTTCCTTCGTTTCGACTTTATTAACATGTGCTAAGATAGCATAGCACCCTTTCTTCAAGCACTTTTGAGCTTTCAAATAACTAATGAGTTTTAGCTTTGAGTTACCCTTCTCTCCATAAATCATTACTGGCGTTTTATCCTTACGAGGAATGCGAATTGCCTTCTTGGCGCACACAACTTCAGCTCCTATTTTGGACATCCAGTCCATGCCGACTATTACATCAAAACTTCCTAATTCTACGGGTATCAAATCAATCTTAAATGTTTCTCCGGCTAAATTTATTTTACAATCACGGCAAATTTTATCGGCTTTAATTAGTTTACCATTAGCTAACTCAATCATGTACTTAGCATCTAGAGGTAATGATGAACAATTCAATTTAACGTAAAAGTCTCTACTCACGTAACTTCTATCGGCACCAGTATCAAATATAATAGATGCGGATAAGTTATTAATGGTAAACGTACCCATAACAAGCTCCGGGTCTTCACACGCCTCTCTAGCATTAATAACAAATGCTCTTCCACGTGCAGATCCATTGTTCTTCTCTGGATTCGGACACTGGCTCTTATAATGACCCTGTTTCCCACACCCATAACAAGTAACAGTGGCCAAGGCAGTTCTATTTGCATTGGTGGCAGGAGTCTTGGTACCGTTTGTATTTGTAACGAGAGCCCTACAATCTTCAGCAAGATGACCCTTTCGATTACATTTGTTTCATACCACATTACAGTAACCAGAGTGATGTTTGTGGCATCGGTTGCATAAAGGATTTTGTCCTTTGTAACCAAAGCTTAAACCACTACCCGCACCTTGCGTGATTTCTTGTTTCTTAAAAGATTGTTGTTGGTTACCTCGACCATAATTTCCATTCCACTTTCTTTTGTTACCTGATACCCTCACATCAGTATTGGATACTTTCTTATCCATGATGACCTGATCCATTAGCTCGTTTGCCATGGTTATAGCTTCATGAATTGTCTTAGGTTTCGATGCTGTAACATTTGCCTTGACCTTTTTGGGAAAACCATCTTTGTACATTTCAATCTTCCGTTCTTCGGTTGGAACCAATTCAGGACATAGCAAAACTAATTCCATGAATCGCTTATTGTATTTGGTGATTTCAGTACCAATAACCTTCAGACTTCGTAATTCATCTTCCAACTTCCTAACCTCGTTCCTTGGACAATATTCGTTGATTAACATTGTTTTGAATTCTTCCCATGGAGTATCATAAGCTACATCTCCTCCTACAGCCTTCACAAAATTTTTCCACCACGTGAGTGCACTATCTTGTAAAGTGCACGATGCATACTTGGTCATGTCCTTTTCAACACAACCACTGATTTTAAACACAATCTCCATCTTTTCTATCCACCGGGTTAAACCGATCGGTCCTTCTGTTCCACTGAATGATGAGGGCTTGCAAGCTTGAAAAGTCTTGTAGGTGCATCCTACGCGAGGATTTGGGTTAACTGCAGCAGCTCTTGCAGCCTCGACCCATAACATTCTATCGTTCACTCGCTGGTTGATGAATTCCTCGATTTCTTGTTCCGTCATTCGATTCAATCGCGCCATATTCTTCTATAAGAATGAAAAGAAAATAATTATTCACATGGAATATTATAGATGTAGTGTATATTTACAGTACATTATAGCTTATTAATAATATGAACCAGGTATTATTATAAAAGCCTTTTCTTCTTATTAGCGTTTTATAATTATATCTAGGGTAGTACCTACCCGTTAATGTCCATACTTAATAGCTTAGTACAGAACCAATTACTACCATCTAAATAATACTTAACCATGGAAAATTATTGCATTTCATACTTCATTATTTTACATATGCTTATCTTACATTGAACATTAAGCAAACCACACTAATAATATTATACAAAACATTATATGATCCCATGGTTTAATACGGCAGCGCATCGTTTGGTCTATTTTCTAGGACGTTTAGGTTCAAAGAATCGCTTAACGCTTATCCTAGCTGTCTGCCTATATTTTGGCTGTGGGGCTGAAGAACTGGATGCCGGGATAGAACGAATAGGAATAGCGGGAATAGGGGTGGTAGTGTCTAGTGGAGTTGGTGCCACATCATCCTCACTAAACTCGGGATTTGAATTTTCTAATTCATTAGCCTTTCGTTTCTTTCCTAGTTCGAACTTGTCTTTTGTAATTTCCTGTATTTCTTCCTCGGTTTCACTTTCCTCCTCGGGTTCACTTTCCTCCTCGGGTTCACTTTCCTCCTCGGGTTCACTTTCCTCCTCGGGTTTACTTTCCGGGTTCTCTATAGTCGGTTCATCCGGAATTTGTGAGTCTTCCCCAAAGATATTATTTTCGTCATCGGATAGGTTAATGACTGGAACACCATCTGAAGATTCTGGTTCGGAGTCGCTGAATGTGATAACAAGTTTTGAGCCCGACATCTATCACACAACAACTAACCCATTAGTACTACATAATATTTACATATAAATTTTAACCAACAATGATAAGCAATGGTTTTTAAATCAGACCCGGTCAAAGTCCAGACTTACTAATGTATCCTAACGACTTATCAGTTAGACACACTAATGCAAACCTGGTTCGCTAAGACCACCGCTCTGATACCACATGTCATAACCCGTCCTTAACCATAAGAACGAGTTAGATAACGTATGATTTCATTGCGAGGTATTGACCTCTATATGCGACATTTTTAAAAGAACAACTGCATTTATTTTACATTACAAACCATAACTCTTATTTTAATACAAGCTTTAGACAATATAAAGATGATTATCGTTTAGCGATAATCTTAGACTTACAAACTTTACATGTGATGATAACAATACGATTTCCAACATATTTTACATTACAAATCCTCCGATATGCAGTTTTATTTTTGACACAAATATGCATACTCAAGATCTTGCTTAAATTCAACATGTTGCAGCGGAAGCTTTTAGTTATCACCTGAGAATAGACATGTTTAAAACGTCAACATAAAGTTGGTGAGATATAGGTTTAATGCCGGCAGCGTTATAAATATAGACCACAAGATTTCATATATAAACGTTTTAATAAAAATATTCTAAGTTGTTGAGCACTTGATAACCATACTTAACATTTAATCAACGTCGCATATTCCCTTTATTATGAAATCTTACTACACCGTACCAAGTGTAGTTACCAAAACGAAGTACTGTGCAACCGTTGAATACTGGTCGTCCAGTCCGGTTGGGGTTGTCAGGCCCGATAGATCTATCAACAGGATTCGCGTTTACAATACCTCATGTAAATAATAGTTACCAAGTTACAGGGAAGTATGCCAGTGGTACAACTCAATGTAGAATATATATTTTTAATCACTTGTGTCCATAACGTAAATCATAAAATGCATGTATTCTCATCCCAAAATATTTAGAGTTTAAAAGTGGGACTATATACTCACCTTTTCCTTGAAGGTATTTAACTCGACTTGGTCTCCGATAGATATCACGAACCTAACCATATATATAATATATCAACATATTTTCTTTTCAAGTAATCGTTACATATATATATATATACTTATAATACTTTTAATATTTTCTTAGTCCGTAGTTAGCAGTCTGTTGTTAATGGTCCACAATTAGTTGCTCAATAAAATAAATAAAGACCCCATCGTATTCGTATTGATCAGAATTAATCTCGACCCATGGTACCATGTTGTCAAATGACGTGTTGCGTACATAAAGTACCGTGTTGTCAGATGACGTGTTGCGTACAATCATGAGGTCTTATGATTAATTTTCTCGTGTTGTTTACGGGTGGTCCTGGAATATATAAAATCAAATCATAAGTAAATATATATTAAATATTATGTTGATTAGCCAAGATATGATTAATCCGATTTTGTCATAATATGATATATTACAGGTTTTGAAGTGTTTTAAAAAAATCAAATTAGAAGGATCTATTTAGTTTGCGAACAGGTTTGAAATCATTCAAACTATGTTCTTGTTGTTAAAAATTTTATAACACAAAATAAGATAGCTATACAAATATGAATTGAATAAGATTATGAATAAGGTTACTACCTCAAGTTACTTGGATAAAGCTACTAGAAAAGATAGAAAATAATCTTGATCAAACTTTCTTATGATGATTATAGGTTGTTCATGAAGCTAGTTCTTCATGAGTATTTGCTGAGATTGTGAAGAACACTTAGAGTTCCTAAGAGTGTGTTTTTGGTTAGAGAAAGATGGTTGTAAGAATGAAATGAAAAACCAAGGTGATGGTGATACTTATAGGACAGTCTGGTTGTTGAGGGAACAAGGACAAATTATTGTGTTGAATTTTTGAGTAATAATGTATGCTAGCTTATAAATAAGATTCCCTCTTATCTAGGGCAGATCTAAAGCTGATAAGGATATTGATTTGATGTGTATTTACCAATAGTAAATACGTATGGATGATGAGTATGATACGGTAAAAGAAGCTCAAAATCGGGCTTTTATTTTGGGTCCAACCGGGCCAAAAATAAAATTTTAAGATATTTTTAATAAAGCAATGTTAGCCCAAAAAAAAATTTCCAAGCTGACCTGGCATCTCGACCCCAGCCAGGGGCTCTGCCCCTTGGACCCCGCCAGGGGTTGCCACCCCTTGGACCCCGCTTATCGGGGGCGCTGCCCCCGAACCCCCGTCATAATCAAGATAAGTTCAAACAAATGTGCACTCCACACTTCCCCAAACTTGTTCGATATTTATCAAGATTATTTTGGTTACAAATTAATCCCATTACACTTAAATCATATTGGTGACATAAATCACAACACATTATAGATTGTAAGTATATATGTCAAAGAACGTTACATATAGTTATCGTTTTGAAAACTTAAGTTAGTGGTCTCAAAGTATACTTATAACTCATTGTTGTTAGTTCACAATGAAATGTTAAACCATCCTTAAATCATGTTAAATATGTATAGATATGTACATATACATAATCGTATAATTATCGTGTGTTATATAGTTCGTGATATCATCGGTCAAATTGGACGGTCAAACGTTGTGTAAAACTCTTTTCAAAAATATAAGTCTCAACAGTTTGAATTGCTTATCATGTTGGTAAGGTTTAATTTGTGTAAATATTAATCTCATAAGTATAGAACGATCGGAAAATTCCGGGTCGTTACAGTACCTACCCGTTAAATAAATTTCGTCCCGAAATTTTAAAATTGTACCTATTTTGCGTTCTCGGGAAACAAATGTGGGTACTTTTGTTTCATCTGATCCTCTCGTTCCCAAGTAAACTCGGGACCCCTTCGAGCATTCCAACGAACCTTAACGATTGGTATGTTGCTCTGCTTGAGTTGTTTAACTTCACGGTCCATGATTTCGACTGGTTCTTCTATGAATTGTAGTTTCTCGTCGACTTGGATTTCTTCAAGAGGAATGGTGAGGTCTTCCTTTGCAAGACACTTCTTAAGGTTTGAAACGTGAAATGTATTATGTACTCCGGCGAGTTGTTGTGGTAATTCGAGTCGATAAGCTACCGATCCAATGCGTTCGATGATCTTGAACGGGCCTACATACCTTGCGTTCAGTTTACCTCTTTTTTCAAAACGTATTACACCTTTCCAAGGTGACACCTTTAACATAACCATGTCACCGATCTGAAACTCTAATGGTTTCCTTCGGACATCGGCGTAGCTCTTTTGGCGACTACGGGCTGTTTTCAATCTCTCCTTGATTTGTACTATCTTCTCAGTCGTTTCGTGTATGATCTCGGGACCAGTTAATTGTCGATCCCCTACTTCATTCCAACAGATAGGGGATCTACACTTCCTTCCATACAGTGCTTCGAATGGTGCAGCTTTAATGCTCGCATGATAACTGTTATTATATGAGAATTCTGCTAATGGTAGATATTTATCCCATCCGTTTCCAAAATCGATCACACATGCCCTGAGCATGTCTTCAAGAGTCTGAATTGTTCTTTCACTCTGCCCATCAGTTTGTGGATGATATGCGGTGCTCATATCCAAACGAGTTCCCAGGGCCTCCTGTAGTGATTTCCAAAACTTTGATGTAAATCTACTATCACGATCGGATATAATGGAAATAGGTATTCCATGCCTTGAAACAATTTCCTTTATGTATAATCGTAATAGTTTCTCCATTCTATCTGTTTCCTTTATAGGCAAGAAATGTGCAGATTTGGTGAGACGATCAACTATTACCCAAATGGTGTCATAACCCCAGGCAGTCTTAGGTAACTTTGTGATGAAATCCATGGTAATACCGTCCCATTTCCATTCTGGGATTTCTGGTTGTTGAAGTAACCCTGACGGCTTCTGGTGTTCTGCATTGACTTTGGAACAAGTTAAACATTCCCCAACATATGTTGCAACGTCTGTCTTCAAATTAGGCCACCAATAATGCGTCTTAAGATCTTGATACATCTTTCCAACTCCAGGATGTATCGAGTATCTTGTCTTATGTGCCTCATTCAATATCAACTTCCTTAATCCACCCAACTTTGGTACCCAAATACGGTTTGCAAAATATCGAATTCCGTCTTCCCGTATAACGAGTTGTTTCCCATACTTCTTCATTATTTCATTTCCTATGTTTTCTTTAGTAAGAGCTTCTCGTTGAGCTTCTTTGATTTGTGAGTTGAGATTCATGCGAATTTTTATGTTCATTGCTCGTACTCGAATTGGTTCCCGTTCCTTTCTGCTTAGAGCGTCGGCCACTACATTCGCTTTCCCAGGATGATAGCGAATCTCACAATCATAGTCGTTTATCAGCTCGACCCACCTACGTTGCCTCATGTTCAGCTGTTTCTGATCGAAGATATGTTGAAGGCTTTTATGATCGGTAAACACAGTGCATTTAACCCCATATAAGTAGTGTCTCCATATCTTCAATGCAAACACTACTGCTCCCAATTCTAAATCATGTGTCGTATAATTCCGCTCATGAATCTTTAATTGTCGGGATGCGTATGCTATAACTTTCTTCCGTTGCATAAGGACGCAACCAAAACCTTGTCGCGAAGCGTCACAATATATCTCAAAATCATCGTTCCCTTCAGGTAACGATAAAATAGGTGCTGTAGTCAACTTCTTCTTCAGTAATTGAAATGCACTCTCCTGCTCAGAAGTCCATTCGTACTTCTTCATTTTTTGTGTTAACGCTGTTAATGGTTTAGCTATTCGAGAAAAATCTTGAATAAACCTTCTATAATAACCAGCTAAACCCAAAAATTGGCGTATCTGCATTGGTGTCTTAGGAGTCTCCCATTTTTCAATGGCCTCAATTTTAGCTGGGTCAACCTGAATTCCTTTGCTACTAACAACATGGCCAAGAAATTGCACTTCTTTCAACCAAAACGCACACTTAGAAAATTTGGCGTATAATTGTTCTTTTCTTAACAATTCTAATACCAATCTTAAATGCTGCTCATGCTCTTGCTCACTCTTGGAATAGATAAGAATATCGTCAATGAAAACGATAACAAACTTATCTAAATACGGACTACAAACTCGATTCATGAGGTCCATGAATACAGCTGGTGCATTCGTTAACCCAAACGGCATGACCAAAAATTCATAATGACTGTAGCGTGTCCGAAAAGCAGTTTTCGGAATATCTTCTTCTTTGACGCGTAGTTGATGATAGCCCGACCTTAGGTCGATTTTCGAGTAAACACATGATCCTTGCAATTGATCAAATAAGTCATCAATTCTCGGTAGTGGATACCGATTCTTGATAGTTAACTTATTTAATTCATGATAATCTATACACATTCGGAAAGATCCGTCTTTCTTCTTGACGAATAAAATCGGAGCTCCCCACGGTGAAGTGCTCGGTCGAATGAAACCACGGTCCAGTAATTCTTGTAACTGGCTTTGTAACTCTTTCATCTCAGATGGTGCAAGTCTATATGGAGCACGAGCCACTGGTGCAGCTCCCGGTACTAGATCTATTTGAAATTCTACAGATCTAAATGGAGGTAATCCTGGTAACTCTTCCGGAAATACTTCAGGAAAATCTCTTGCCACAGGCACGTCGTTGATGCTCTTCACTTTTTCCTTCGTTTCGACTTTATTAACATATGCTAAGATAGCATAGCACCCTTTCTTCAAGCACTTTTGAGCTTTCAAATAACTAATGAGTTTTAGCTTTGAGTTACCCTTCTCTCCATAAATCATTACTGGCGTTTTATCCTTACGAGGAATGCGAATTGCCTTCTTGGCACACACAACTTCAGCTCCTATTTTGGACATCCAGTCCATGCCGACTATTACATCAAAACTTCCTAATTCTACGGGTATCAAATCAATCTTAAATGTTTCTCCGGCTAAATTTATTTTACAATCACGGCAAATTTTATCGGCTTTAATTAGTTTACCATTAGCTAACTCAATCATGTACTTAGCATCTAGAGGTAATGATGAACAATTCAATTTAGCGTAAAAGTCTCTACTCACGTAACTTCTATCGGCACCAGTATCAAATATAATAGATGCGGATAAGTTATTAATGGTAAACGTACCCGTAACAAGCTCCGGGTCTTCACACGCCTCTCTAGCATTAATAACAAATGCTCTTCCACGTGCAGATCCATTATTCTTCTGTGGATTCGGACACTGGCTCTTATAATGACCCTGTTTCCCACACCCATAACAAGTAACAGTGGCCAAGGCAGTTCTATTTGCATTGGTGGCAGGAGTCTTGGTACCGTTTGTATTTGTAGCAGGAACCCTACAATCTTCAGCAAGATGACCTTTTCGATTACAATTGTTGCACACCACATTACAATAACCAGAGTGATGTTTGTGGCATCTGTTACATAAAGGATTTCGTCCTTTGTAACCTGAGTTTGAACCGCTACCCGCACCTTACGTGGTTTCTTGTTTCTTGTTGGATTGTTGATGATTACCTTCCCACTTTCTTTTGTTTCCCGATGTCTTGACATCGGTGTTCTTATCCAGAATAATCTGGTCCATCAATTCCTTCGCCATGGTGATAGCTTCATGAATAGTCTTGGGTTTGGATGCTGTAACATTTGCCTTGACCTTTTTAGGCAAACCGTCTTTGTACAGTTCAATCTTCCGTTCTTCGGTTGGTACCAATTCGGGACATAGCAAAGCTAATTCCATGAATCGCTGATTGTAGTTGGTGAGTTCAGTACCAATAGCTTTCAGGCTTCGTAATTCAGCTTCCAACTTCCTAACCTCGTTCCTTGGACAATATTCGTTGATTAGCATTGTTTTGAATTCTTCCCAAGGAGTATCATAAGCTACATCTCCTCCTACGGCCTTCACATAGTTTTTCCACCACGTGAGTGCACTATCTTGTAGGGTGCACGATGCATACTTGGTCATGTCCTTCTCAATACAACCACTGATTTTAAACACAGACTCAATCTTTTCGATCCACCGGGTTAAACCAACCGGTCCTTCTGTTCCACTGAATGATGAGGGCTTGCAACCTTGAAAAGTTTTGTAAGTGCACCCCACACGAGGATTTGGGTTAACTGCAGCACCTCTTGCAGCCTCCACCCATAACATTCTGTCATTCACTCGCTGATTGATGAGTTCCTGGATTTCTTGTTCCGTCATTCGGTTCAATCGCGCCATAATCTTCAATAAGAATGAAAAAATAATTATTCACATGGAATATTATAGATGTAGTATGTATTTACAGTACATCGTAGCTTATTAATAACATGAACCAGTTATTATTATAAAAGCCTTTTCTTCTTATTAGCGTTTTATAATTATATCTAGGGTAGTACCTACCCGTTAAAGTTCATACTTAATAGCTTAGTACGAAAATCAATTACTACCACCCAAATAATACTTAACCATGGAAAATTATTGCATTTCACACTTCACTATTTTACATATGCTTATCTTACATCAAACATTAAGCAAACCACACTAGTAATATTATACAAAACATTATATGATCCCATGGTTTAAAACAACAGCGCATCATTTAACCCAAAACGTTTGTGTTCAAAGAAATCGCTTAAAGGTTATCCTGGTTGTCTCCCTGCGTTTTGGCTGAGGAACCGAAGAACTGGATGTCGGGATAGAACTAATAGGAATAGCGGGAATAGGTGTGGAAGTATCTGGTGGAGTTGGTGCCACAACATCCTCTCTAGACTCGGGATTTAGATTTTCCATTTCAGTAGCCTTTCGTTTCTTTCCTCGTTCGAACTTGTCTTTCGTAATTTCCTGTATTTCTTCCTCCTCAGGATCACTTTCCGGTTCCTCTTCAATTGATTCATCCGGAACTTGTGAGTCTTCCCCAAAGGTGTCGTTTTCATCATCGGATAGATTAATGACTGGAACACCATCTGAAGAGTCTGGTTCGGAGTCGCTGAATGTGATAATAAGTTCTAAGCCAGACATCTATCACATAACAACTAGCACGTTAATACCACATAATATTTACATATTAATTTTTAACCAACAAGGATAAGCAATAGTTTTCGAAATCAAACACGGTCAAAGTCCAGACTCACTAATGCATCCTAACAAACTCGATAAGACACACTAACGCAAATTCTATGGTTCTCTAAGACCAACGCTCTGATACCACATGTCATAACCCGACCTTAACCATAAGGACGAATACAATAACATATGATTTCATCGCGAGGTATTGACCTCTATATGCGACATTTTTCAAAAACTGCATTCGTTTTTACAATACAAACCATAGCTTTTATTACAAATACAAGGTTTAAACAACTTAATAATGATTATCATTTAGCGATAATCTTAGACTTACAAACTTTACATGTGATAATAACAATACGACCTCCAACATATTTTACATTACAAATCCTCCGATATGCAGTTTTATTTTTGACACAAATATGCATACTCAAGATCTTGCTTAAATTCAACATGTTGTAGCGGAAGCTTTTAGTTATCACCTGAGATTAAACATGCTTAAAACGTCAACATAAAGTTGGTGAGATATAGGTTTAATGCCGGCAGCGTTATAAATATAGACCACAAGATTTCATATATAAACGTTTTAATAAAAATATTCTAAGTTGTTGAGCACTTGATAACCATACTTAACATTTAATCAACGTCGCATATTCCCTTTATTATGAAATCTTACTACACCGTACTAAGTGTAGTTACCGAAATGAAGTACTGTGCAACCGTTGAATACTGGTCGTCCAGTCCGGTTGGGGTTGTCAGGCCCGATAGATCTATCAACAGGATTCGCGTTTACAATACCTCATGTAAATAATAGTTACCAAGTTACAGGGAAGTATGCCAGTGGTACAACTCAACGTAGAATATATATTTTTAATCACTTGTGTCCATAACGTAAATCATAAAATGCATGTATTCTCATCCCGAAATATTTAGAGTTTAAAAGTGGGACTATATACTCACCTTTTCCTTGAAGGTATTTAACTCGACTTGGTCTCCGATAGATATCACGAACCTAACCATATATATAATATATCAACATATTTTCTTTTCAAGTAATCGTTACATATATATATATACTTATAATACTTTTAATATTTTATTAGTCCGTAGTTAGCAGTCTGTTGTTAATGGTCCACAATTAGTTGCTTAATAAAATAAATAAAGACCCCATCGTATTCGTATTGATCAGAATTAATCTCGACCCATGGTACCATGTTGTCAAATGACGTGTTGCGTACATAAAGTACCGTGTTGTCAGATGACGTGTTGCGTACAATCATGAGGTCTTATGATTAATTTTCTCGTGTTGTTTACGGGTGGTCCTGGAATATATAAAATCAAATCATAAGTAAATATATATTAAATATTATGTTGATTAGCCAAGATATGATTAATCCGATTTTGTCATAATATGATATATTACAGGTTTTGAAGTGTTTTAAAAAAATCAAATTAGAAGGATCTATTTAGTTTGCGAACAGGTTTGAAATCATTCAAACTATGTTCTTGTTGTTAAAAATTTTATAACACAAAATAAGATAGCTATACAAATATGAATTGAATAAGATTATGAATAAGGTTACTACCTCAAGTTACTTGGATAAAGCTACTAGAAAAGATAGAAAATAATCTTGATCAAACTTTCTTATGATGATTATAGGTTGTTCATGAAGCTAGTTCTTCATGAGTATTTGCTGAGATTGTGAAGAACACTTAGAGTTCCTAAGAGTGTGTTTTTGGTTAGAGAAAGATGGTTGTAAGAATGAAATGAAAAACCAAGGTGATGGTGATACTTATAGGACAGTCTGGTTGTTGAGGGAACAAGGACAAATTATTGTGTTGAATTTTTGAGTAATAATGTATGCTAGCTTACAAATAAGATTCCCTCTTATCTAGGGCAGATCTAAAGCTGATAAGGATATTGATTTGATGTGTATTTACCAATAGTAAATACGTATGGATGATGAGTATGATACGGTAAAAGAAGCTCAAAATCGGGCTTTTATTTTGGGTCCAACCGGGCCAAAAATAAAATTTTAAGATATTTTTAATAAAGCAATGTTAGCCCAAAAAAAAATTTCCAAGCTGACCTGGCATCTCGACCCCAGCCAGGGGCTCTGCCCCTTGGACCCCGCCAGGGGTTGCCACCCCTTGGACCCCGCTTATCGGGGGCGCTGCCCCCGAACCCCCGTCATAATCAAGATAAGTTCAAACAAATGTGCACTCCACACTTCCCCAAACTTGTTCGATATTTATCAAGATTATTTTGGTTACAAATTAATCCCATTACACTTAAATCATATTGGTGACATAAATCACAACACATTATAGATTGTAAGTATATATGTCAAAGAACGTTACATATAGTTATCGTTTTGAAAACTTAAGTTAGTGGTCTCAAAGTATACTTATAACTCATTGTTGTTAGTTCACAATGAAATGTTAAACCATCCTTAAATCATGTTAAATATGTATAGATATGTACATATACATAATCGTATAATTATCGTGTGTTATATAGTTCGTGATATCATCGGTCAAATTGGACGGTCAAACGTTGTGTAAAACTCTTTTCAAAAATATAAGTCTCAACAGTTTGAATTGCTTATCATGTTGGTAAGGTTTAATTTGTGTAAATATTAATCTCATAAGTATAGAACGATCGGAAAATTCCGGGTCGTTACAGTACCTACCCGTTAAATAAATTTCGTCCCGAAATTTTAAAATTGTACCTATTTTGCGTTCTCGGGAAACAAATGTGGGTACTTTTGTTTCATCTGATCCTCTCGTTCCCAAGTAAACTCGGGACCCCTTCGAGCATTCCAACGAACCTTAACGATTGGTATGTTGCTCTGCTTGAGTTGTTTAACTTCACGGTCCATGATTTCGACTGGTTCTTCTATGAATTGTAGTTTCTCGTCGACTTGGATTTCTTCAAGAGGAATGGTGAGGTCTTCCTTTGCAAGACACTTCTTAAGGTTTGAAACGTGAAATGTATTATGTACTCCGGCGAGTTGTTGTGGTAATTCGAGTCGATAAGCTACCGATCCAATGCGTTCGATGATCTTGAACGGGCCTACATACCTTGCGTTCAGTTTACCTCTTTTTCCAAAACGTATTACACCTTTCCAAGGTGACACCTTTAACATAACCATGTCACCGATCTGAAACTCTAATGGTTTCCTTCGGACATCGGCGTAGCTCTTTTGGCGACTACGGGCTGTTTTCAATCTCTCCTTGATTTGTACTATCTTCTCAGTCGTTTCGTGTATGATCTCGGGACCAGTTAATTGTCGATCCCCTACTTCATTCCAACAGATAGGGGATCTACACTTCCTTCCATACAGTGCTTCGAATGGTGCAGCTTTAATGCTCGCATGATAACTGTTATTATATGAGAATTCTGCTAATGGTAGATATTTATCCCATCCGTTTCCAAAATCGATCACATATGCCCTGAGCATGTCTTCAAGAGTCTGAATTGTTCTTTCACTCTGCCCATCAGTTTGTGGATGATATGCGGTGCTCATATCCAAACGAGTTCCCAGGGCCTCCTGTAGTGATTGCCAAAACTTTGATGTAAATCTACTATCACGATCGGATATAATGGAAATAGGTATTCCATGCCTTGAAACAATTTCCTTTATGTATAATCGTAATAGTTTCTCCATTCTATCTGTTTCCTTTATAGGCAAGAAATGTGCAGATTTGGTGAGACGATCAACTATTACCCAAATGGTGTCATAACCCCAGGCAGTCTTAGGTAACTTTGTGATGAAATCCATGGTAATACCGTCCCATTTCCATTCTGGGATTTCTGGTTGTTGAAGTAACCCTGACGGCTTCTGGTGTTCTGCTTTGACTTTGGAACAAGTTAAACATTCCCCAACATATGTTGTAACGTCTGTCTTCAAATTAGGCCACCAATAATGCGTCTTAAGATCTTGATACATCTTTCCAACTCCAGGATGTATCGAGTATCTTGTCTTATGTGCCTCATTCAATATCAACTTCCTTAATCCACCCAACTTTGGTACCCAAATACGGTTTGCAAAATATCGAATTCCGTCTTCCCGTATAACGAGTTTTTTCCCATACTTCTTCATTATTTCATTTCCTATGTTTTCTTTAGTAAGAGCTTCTCGTTGAGCCTCTTTGATTTGTGAGTTGAGATTTATGCGAATTTTTATGTTCATTGCTCGTACTCGAATTGGTTCCCATTCCTTTCTGCTTAGAGCGTCGGCCACTACATTCGCTTTCCCAGGATGATAGCGAATCTCACAATCATAGTCGTTTATCAGCTCGACCCACCTACGTTGCCTCATGTTCAGCTGTTTCTGATCGAAGATATGTTGAAGGCTTTTATGATCGGTAAACACAGTGCATTTAACCCCATATAAGTAGTGTCTCCATATCTTCAATGCAAACACTACTGCTCCCAATTCTAAATCATGCGTCGTATAATTCCGCTCATGAATCTTTAATTGTCGGGATGCGTATGCTATAACTTTCTTCCGTTGCATAAGGACGCAACCAAAACCTTGTCGCGAAGCGTCACAATATATCTCAAAATCATCGTTCCCTTCAGGTAACGATAAAATAGGTGCTGTAGTCAACTTCTTCTTCAGTAATTGAAATGCACTCTCCTGCTCAGAAGTCCATTCGTACTTCTTCATTTTTTGTGTTAACGCTGTTAATGGTTTAGCTATTCGAGAAAAATCTTGAATAAACCTTCTATAATAACCAGCTAAACCCAAAAATTGGCGTATCTGCATTGGTGTCTTAGGAGTCTCCCATTTTTCAATGGCCTCAATTTTAGCTGGGTCAACCTGAATTCCTTTGCTACTAACAACATGACCAAGAAATTGCACTTCTTTCAACCAAAACGCACACTTAGAAAATTTGGCGTATAATTGTTCTTTTCTTAACAATTCTAATACCAATCTTAAATGCTGCTCATGCTCTTGCTCACTCTTGGAATAGATAAGAATATCATCAATGAAAACGATAACAACCTTATCTAAATACGGACTACAAACTCGATTCATGAGGTCCATGAATACAGCTGGCGCATTCGTTAACCCAAACGGCATGACCAAAAATTCATAATGACCGTAGCGTTTCCGAAAAGCAGTTTTCGGAATATCTTCTTCTTTGACGCGTAGTTGATGATAGCCCGACCTTAGGTCGATTTTCGAGTAAACACATGATCCTTGCAATTGATCAAATAAGTCATCAATTCTCGGTAGTGGATACCGATTCTTGATAGTTAACTTATTTAATTCACGATAATCTATACACATTCGGAAAGATCCGTATTTCTTCTTGACGAATAAAATCGGAGCTCCCCACGGTGAAGTGCTCGGTCGAATGAAACCACGGTCCAGTAATTCTTGTAACTGGCTTTGTAACTCTTTCATCTCAGATGGTGCAAGTCTATATGGAGCACGAGCCACTGGTGCAGCTCCCGGTACTAGATCTATTTGAAATTCTACAGATCTAAATGGAGGTAATCCTGGTAACTCTTCCGGAAATACTTCAGGAAAATCTCTTGCCACAGGCACGTCGTTGATGCTCTTCACTTTTTCCTTCGTTTCGACTTTATTAACATATGCTAAGATAGCATAGCACCCTTTCTTCAAGCACTTTTGAGCTTTCAAATAACTAATGAGTTTTAGCTTTGAGTTACCCTTCTCTCCATAAATCATTACTGGCGTTTTATCCTTACGAGGAATGCGAATTGCCTTCTTGGCGCACACAACTTCAGCTCCGATATGCAGTTTTATTTTTGACACAAATATGCATACTCAAGATCTTGCTTAAATTCAACATGTTGCAGCGGAAGCTTTTAGTTATCACCTGAGAATAAACATGCTTAAAACGTCAACATAAAGTTGGTGAGATATAGGTTTAATGCCGGCAGCGTTATAAATATAGACCACAAGATTTCATATATAAACGTTTTAATAAAAATATTCTAAGTTGTTGAGCACTTGATAACCATACTTAACATTTAATCAACGTCGCATATTCCCTTTATTATGAAATCTTACTACACCGTACCAAGTGTAGTTACCGAAACGAAGTACTGTGCAACCGTTGAATACTGGTCGTCCAGTCCGGTTGGGGTTGTCAGGCCCGATAGATCTATCAACAGGATTCGCGTTTACAATACCTCATGTAAATAATAGTTACCAAGTTACAGGGAAGTATGCCAGTGGTACAACTCAACGTAGAATATATATTTTTAATCACTTGTGTCCATAACGTAAATCATAAAATGCATGTATTCTCATCCCGAAATATTTAGAGTTTAAAAGTGGGACTATATACTCACCTTTTCCTTGAAGGTATTTAACTCGACTTGGTCTCCGATAGATATCACGAACCTAACCATATATATAATATATCAACATATTTTCTTTTCAAGTAATCGTTACATATATATATATATATACTTATAATACTTTTAATATTTTCTTAGTCCGTAGTTAGCAGTCTGTTGTTAATAGTCCACAATTAGTTGCTCAATAAAATAAATAAAGACCCCATCGTATTCGTATTGATCAGAATTAATCTCGACCCATGGTACCATGTTGTCAAATGACGTGTTGCGTACATAAAGTACCGTGTTGTCAGATGACGTGTTGCGTACAATCATGAGGTCTTATGATTAATTTTCTCGTGTTGTTTACGGGTGGTCCTGGAATATATAAAATCAAATCATAAGTAAATATATATTAAATATTATGTTAATTAGCCAAGATATGATTAATCCGATTTTGTCATAATATGATATATTACAGGTTTTGAAGTGTTTTAAAAAAATCAAATTAGAAGGATCTATTTAGTTTGCGAACAGGTTTGAAATCATTCAAACTATGTTCTTGTTGTTAAAAATTTTATAACACAAAATAAGATAGCTATATAAATATGAATTGAATAAGATTATGAATAAGGTTACTACCTCAAGTTACTTGGATAAAGCTACTAGAAAAGATAGAAAATAATCTTGATCAAACTTTCTTATGATGATTATAGGTTGTTCATGAAGCTAGTTCTTCATGAGTATTTGCTGAGATTGTGAAGAACACTTAGAGTTCCTAAGAGTGTGTTTTTGGTTAGAGAAAGATGGTTGTAAGAATGAAATGAAAAACCAAGGTGATGGTGATACTTATAGGACAGTCTGGTTGTTGAGGGAACAAGGACAAATTATTGTGTTGAATTTTTGAGTAATAATGTATGCTAGCTTACAAATAAGATTCCCTCTTATCTAGGGCAGATCTAAAGCTGATAAGGATATTGATTTGATGTGTATTTACCAATAGTAAATACGTATGGATGATGAGTATGATACGGTAAAAGAAGCTCAAAATTGGGCTTTTATTTTGGGTCCAACCGGGCCAAAAATAAAATTTTAAGATATTTTTAATAAAGCAATGTTAGCCCAAAAAAAAATTTCCAAGCTGACCTGGCATCTCGACCCCAGCCAGGGGCTCTGCCCCTTGGACCCCGCCAGGGGTTGCCACCCCTTGGACCCCGCTTATCGGGGGCGCTGCCCCCGAACCCCCGTCATAATCAAGATAAGTTCAAACAAATGTGCACTCCACACTTCCCCAAACTTGTTCGATATTTATCAAGATTATTTTGGTTACAAATTAATCCCATTACACTTAAATCATATTGGTGACATAAATCACAACACATTATAGATTGTAAGTATATATGTCAAAGAACGTTACATATAGTTATCGTTTTGAAAACTTAAGTTAGTGGTCTCAAAGTATACTTATAACTCATTGTTGTTAGTTCACAATGAAATGTTAAACCATCCTTAAATCATGTTAAATATGTATAGATATGTACATATACATAATCGTATAATTATCGTGTGTTATATAGTTCGTGATATCATCGGTCAAATTGGACGGTCAAAAGTTGTGTAAAACTCTTTTCAAAAATATAAGTCTCAACAGTTTGAATTGCTTATCATGTTGGTAAGGTTTAATTTGTGTAAATATTAATCTCATAAGTATAGAACGATCGGAAAATTCCGGGTCGTTACATCAAACCATAGAATGTAGTTTCGCTTACTTGTGTCTATTTCGTAAAGCATTTATAAAAGTAGTGCATGTATTCTCAGTCCCAAAATATATATTGCAAAAGCATTTAAGAAGGGAGCAAATGAAACTCACGATATTGTATTTTGTAGTAAAAATACATATGACGACATTGAACAAGTGTAGGGTTGGCCTTGGATTCACGAACCTATATCATTTGTATATATATTAATACAAATAATTGAAATCGAACAATTATATATATATATATATATATATATATATATATATATATATATATATATATATCATTTGTTTGCTAATGAAAATTGTAATTATAATAATATTAAAATAATATTAAATATGATAATAATTATAATACTTTAGATTTCTAAGAAAAGTAATAATGTTAATAATTTTATTAGTGATAATAATAATGATATTAATGATAATAACTATAAAAATATTAATTTTACTGTTAATGATAGTTATGATAATGATTTTAGTAATCACATAATAATAATACTCATGATAATATAAATAATAATACTTATAATCATGTTAGTGGTAATAATAATAATAATCTTAATATTAATATTAATGATGATAATAATATTTATAGTCATGTTAATAATACTCATTTTAATGATAATAATATGTAATTACATTATTATGGTATTACTATTAATTAACTTAACCATAATAATAATAATAACCATATTTATAATGATAATCATTTTAATAATAATAATGATAATACTCATAATAATACTTATATTAATAATAATAATAATAATAATAATAATAATAATAATAATAATAATAATAATAATAATAATTATAAAATGTAACAATTTCTAATATTAATGATAATAATAATAAATTTTTATTACTTTCATAATAATAATCATAATCATAATCATAATGATGTTAATAATACTAAAAATGATAAGATTACTAATAATAATAATGTTGAGTCCCCAAAATAATTAAGGATTTAATTATGACAAAACTGTAATTTATTTGCACTAAAATGTTATGTGCAGCCAGCACAAGTTTGTTTATGTATAGATAGCAGATATTGCTGTGTCGAGTGTAGTTTGCTGCTCAGTCTACCAGCACAAGGTAGACAGTGTTCTTCAATCAACACAGGATGTGTACTAAGCAGTTCAAGAATATCAAATGTCTCAGCAATGAAGAACCAGCACAGATGGAATGCAGCTTACTTCACAAGACAGCTATGCTCCATTATAAGCATAGTAGTTTCCCGAGTGGTCTACATCAATTGTACTATTCAACAGAAGTCAAAGACAAAGTTGAACAGAAAAGGACACGCATCGGCGGCTGACAAGTGACCTTATAAGACCACGTGGGAATGCAGAAGTTTAACGCATGTGCAGACATGGTTTATACTTTGTCAACACCTAGGGAACACAACATTTTATTTTTTAATGAAATAGTGGTGCCAAACCGAATTGGGGTGTTCCTGCAAATAGCTACCAAAGAGGAAAGAGGAGAGCATGCTCTCTGATGCAGTTGTCCCCACAAGTACAGACATCCTATGTACCAGTGGATAATAGAACCATTACACGGTTAATAGGACTACTATAAATTGTTGTATTCACTATTGTAACAACTAGTGGTGTGGGTTTATTTATTTAGAGTCCAAAATGTGTAAAAGCTTTTAGTTTACCTCTTAGCTATATTCTAGGTAATCTGTATCAACCAACTATCATTCCGCCAAGGATAGTTGTGATTCTTTGTAATTCAATCAATAAAGAATAACCGTTGAAAATTACCGGTGACTCTATTTAATTTACATGTTTGAATACTAATCGTGTTTAACTGTTAAGTTAATTAAAAGAAATTGTATTCACCCCCCCTCTACAATACTCCTGTTGTTATCAAGAGACCAACAACTGGTATCAGAGCTTCAGTCTTGATAATTAATATCTTGGATCTGAATTCTCTCATGGCTGCATATTCAAATACAGCTTACCTTGAAAATGGCTCATCCAATAGACCACCCAAATTTGATGAAGATGAGTATGAAACTTGGAAGGCAAGATTCATGCTTCACCTTTGGTCTGTTGACCCACTCATGCCTGGTATTACCACAGATGGTCCATTTATTCCCACTGAGACTATTGGTAGTGCCCCAGCTACAGCTGACACTCCTGCTATTCCTGGCAGAGAGGTTATTCTCACCCCTTCTAGATGGGATGCTGAGGATAAACGTCGTGTTGGACTTGACCCTAAAATCAGAACCCTGTTAGCTATAACTTTGCCTAACCCACTGTTCAAACTGATTAAGGGAAAAGCAAATGCCAAGCTTAGGTTGGACTATCTAGATGTCACCTATGAGGGTATGGGAGAAGTAAGGCAGAACAGAATGATTGCTTTAAAAAGAGAATATGAAATGTTCTTTGCCTATAAGAATGAAACCCTTAAGCAAACCTTTATTAGGTTTAGCTCCTTGATTGCAGACCTGATCACTTTGAATGTCACCTATACTGAATTTGAACAAGTAAACAAATTCATTGATTCACTGCCTACTAAATGGAAATCTGTTACTGATCCTTTAAGAACCACTCAGACCTTAAAGAACTTTAACATGTCTTCTCTCTACAGTTCACTTTGGAACTATGAGAAAGCAGAGGCTAAATTTGAACTTAACTTGAAAGAAAACTTTAGGTCTGCCCCCACCACTTCAAAATCTTCTAAGACAGATGATACTGCTCTTATTGCTGCTGCTAAAAAGAAAGCTCAAAAGGCTTTACTAGTTCAAAGGTTGTTGGCAGAAGAAGAGACAGCTGAGAGTGATGTGGATAGTGGTACTGGGTCTGAAGAAAGCAGTGATGATGAAAGTGATGTAGAAGGGTTTGCTGAAGGTATGGCTTTGCTGGCTAGGCATTTCAAAAGGTTCAATCGTAATAGAACCAGCAAGTCATACAAAGGGAGTAAGAAATCGAGTGCCAGGTATAGAAGCAAGTTAGTCCAGGGTCCTAAATCTGAGTGTTATAATTGTAGGAAGGTTGGACATTTTGCTGCTGAATGCATGTTCAGGAAACCTTCAACTTCACATGCTAACTCTTTCTCAAAAGCTGATAAGTACAAGAACAAGTACAAAGCTATGAAAGCTCAGATGAAGGAAAGTGCTAAGACTGATAACAAGGGTAAAAAGCCAGAAAAGGTTCTAGTTGTTGAGCATCATGATTGGGATGAAACCAGCTCGTCATCTTCCTCTGATAGTGATACTGATAATGATGGTGATGGTTATGCTTCTGATAAAAAGCTGTGTTTAATGGCCAAGGAGGTCAAGGAGTCTGATGAGAATGATAGTGGTAGCAAGTTTTTGGCTGATATGAGGGAAGCTGATCTGAAAAGAGATTCACCTCAATGGAAAACTGAATTGATGTATAAGGTTGATAATTTTCGAACTTATACTGATGATGAAAAAGCCAAAATGTTTGACTACCTAAGAGTTGATTTATGTAGAGGCAGCAAACGTGAAGAAGTTTTGAAAACTGACAATAAATCTTTAAATGACAAACTTAAAAGCAAAAATGATGAAATTAAACTCTTGAAAGATGAAATTTTCAAACTTGAAAAACAAAACTTTGCTTTAAAGTCTCTTCACGTTGAGGCAGCAGAAGTCAAGAACCAGCTGGATAATCTTAAAAAGGTTGTCACTTCGTGGTGTACATCTACTCAACGCACATCAAAGTGTGTTAACGAGTAGGTGTCTGCCCAAGTTGAAGCTTTCTTTACTGGTGACTATGCTGCTACTGCTGCTATTGCAGAAGTTACTTTCATGGACCCAATTCTTGAAACTGATCCTGAAGCTGTCTTGCCAAATACTTTTGACAAGATAGTTAAGGGTAAAAAGGTCTTGATAAATAAGTTTGTTAGACCTGCTGTGTCCCCACCACCTACCATGAAAGAGATTTTGGAGGATGAAGTTAGAGCAAGAGAAGCCAGTACCTCAATTGATGAGACTACTGATGAAATGTCCCGTTCATATTGATTATAAACGTTTCATATTAATTGATTTCGTCACGAAGTTTTGACCTCTATATGAGACATTTTTCAAAAACTGCATTCATTTTTAAAATAACCATAACCTTTATTTTATCGATAAAGGTTTAAAAAGTATTACGTAGATTATCAAATAATGATAATCTAAAATGTACTGTTTACACACGACCATTACATAATGGTTTACAATAAGAATATATTACATCAAAAATAAGTTTCTTGAATGCAGTTTTTACACAATATCATACAAGCATGGACTCCAAATCTTGTCCTTATTTTAGTATGCAACAGCGGAAGCTCTAAATAATCACCTGAGAATAAACATGCTTAAAACGTCAACAAAAATGTTGGTGAGTTATAGGTTTAACCTATATATTATCAAATCATAATAATAGACCACAAGATTTCATATTTCAATATACATCCCATACATAGAGATAAAAATCATTCATATGGTGAACACCTGGTAACCGAAATTAACAAGATGCATATAAGAATATCCCCTATCATTCCGGGAAATCCTTCGGATATGATAAAAACGAATTCGAAGTATTAAAGCATCCGGTACTTTGGATGGGGTTCGTTGGGCCCAATAGATCTATCTTTAGGATTCGCGTCAATTAGTAGTTCGGTTTACTAATTCTTAGGTTACCAAGCAAAAGGGGCATATTCGGCTTCGATCATTCACCCATACAATTGAAATGTCCCGTTCTTATTGATTAAAAACGTTCCATATTAATTGATTTCGTTGCGAGGTTTTGACCTCTATATGAGACGTTTTTCAAAGACCGCATTCATTTTAAAACAAACCATAACCTTTATTTCATCAATAAAGGTTTAAAAAGCTTTACGTAGATTATCAAATAATGATAATCTAAAATATCCTGTTTACACACGACCATTACATAATGGTTTACAATACAAATATGTTACACCAAAATAAGTTTCCTGAATGCAGTTTTTACACAATATCATACAAGCATGGACTCCAAATCTCGTCCTTATTTAAGTATGCGACAGCGGAAGCTCTTAATAATCACCTGAGAATAAACATGCTTAAAACGTCAACAAAAATGTTGGTGAGTTATAGGTTTAACCTATATATATCAAATCATAATAATAGACCACAAGATTTCATATTTCAATACACATCCCATACATAGAGATAAAAATCATTCATATGGTGAACACCTGGTAACCGACATTAACAAGATGCATATATATGAATATCCCCATCATTCCGGGACACCCTTCGGATATGATATAAATTTCGAAGTACTAAAGCATCCGGTACTTTGGATGGGGTTTGTTAGGCCCAATAGATCTATCTTTAGGATTCGCGTCAATTAGGGTGTCTGTTCCCTAATTCTTAGATTACCAGACTTAATAAAAAGGGGCATATTCGATTTCGATAATTCAACCATAGAATGTAGTTTCACGTACTTGTGTCTATTTTGTAAATCATTTATAAAACCTGCATGTATTCTCATCCCAAAAATATTAGATTTTAAAAGTGGGACTATAACTCACTTTCACAGATTTTTACTTCGTCGGGAAGTAAGACTTGGCCACTGGTTGATTCACGAACCTATAACAATATATACATATATATCAAAGTATGTTCAAAATATATTTACAACACTTTTAATATATTTTGATGTTTTAAGTTTATTAAGTCAGCTGTCCTTGTTAGTAACCTACAACTAGTTATCCAAAGTTAGATGTACAGAAATAAATCGATAAATATTATCTTGAATCAATCCACGACCCAGTGTATACGTATCTCAGTATTGATCACAACTCAAACTATATATATTTTGGAATCAACCTCAACCCTGTATAGCTAACTCCAACATTCACATATAGAGTGTCTATGGTTGTTCCGAAATATATATAGATGTGTCGACATGATAGGTCGAAACATTGTATACATGTCTATGGTATCTCAAGATTACATAATATACAATACAAGTTGATTAAGTTATGGTTGGAATAGATTTGTTACCAATTTTCACGTAGTTAAAATGAGAAAAATTATCCAATCTTGTTTTACCCATAACTTCTTCATTTTAAATCCGTTTTGAGTGAATCAAATTGCTATGGTTTCATATTGAACTATATTTTATGAATCTAAACAGAAAAAGTATAGGTTTATAGTCGGAAAAATAAGTTACAAGTCGTTTTTGTAAAGGTAGTCATTTCAGTCGAAAGAACGACGTCTAGATGACCATTTTTGAAAACATACTTCCACTTTGAGTTTAACCATAATTTTTGGATATAGTTTCATGTTCATAATAAAAATCATTTTCCCAGAATAACAACTTTTAAATCAAAGTTTATCATAGTTTTTAATTAACTAACCCAAAACAGCCAGCGGTGTTACTACGACGGCGTAAATCCGGTTTTACGGTGTTTTTCGTGTTTCCAGATTTTAAATCATTAAGTTAGCATATCATATAGATATAGAACATGTGTTTAGTTGATTTTAAAAGTCAAGTTAGAAGGATTAACTTTTATTTGCGAACAAGTTTAGAATTAACTAAGCTATGTTCTAGTGATTACAAGTTTAAACCTTCGAATAAGATAGCTTTATATGTATGAATCGAATGATGTTATGAACATCATTACTACCTTAAGTTCCTTGGATAAACCTACTGGAAAAGAGAAAAGTGGATCTAGCTTCAACAGATCCTTGGATGGCTCGAAGTTTTTGAAGCAGAATCATGACACGAAAACAAGTTCAAGTAAGATCATCACTTGAAATAAGATTGTTATAGTTATAGAAATTGAACCAAAGTTTAAATATGATTATTACCTTGTATTAGAATGATAACCTACTGTAAGAAATAAAGATTTCTTGAGGTTGGATGATCACCTTACAAGATTGGAAGTGAGCTAGCAAACTTGAAAGTATTCTTGATTTTATGTAACTAGAACTTGTAGAATATATGAAGAACACTTAGAACTTGAAGATAGAACTTGAGAGAGATTAATTAGATGAAAAAAATTGAAGAATGAAAGTGTTTGTAGGTGTTTTTGGTCGTTGGTGTATGGATTAGATATAAAGGATATGTAATTTTGTTTTCATGTAAATAAGTCATGAATGATTACTCATATTTTTGTAATTTTATGAGATATTTCATGCTAGTTGCCAAATGATGGTTCCCACATGTGTTAGGTGACTCACATGGGCTGCTAAGAGCTGATCATTGGAGTATATATACCAATAGTACATACATCTAAAAGCTGTGTATTGTACGAGTACGAATACGGGTGCATACGAGTAGAATTGTTGATGAAACTGAACGAGGATGTAATTGTAAGCATTTTTGTTATCTAGAAGTATTTTGATAAGTGTATTGAAGTCTTTCAAAAGTGTATAAATACATATTAAAACACTACATGTATATACATTTTAACTGAGTCGTTAAGTCATCGTTAGTCGTTACATGTAAGTGTTGTTTTGAAACCTTTAGGTTAACGATCTTGTTAAATGTTGTTAACCCAATGTTTATAATATCAAATGAGATTTTAAATTATTATATTATCATGATATTATCATGTTTGAATATCTCTTAATATGATATATATACATTAAATGTCTTTACAACGATAATCGTTACATATATGTCTCGTTTAAAAATCATTAAGTTAGTAGTCTTGTTTTTACATATGTAGTTCATTGTTAATATACTTAATGATATGTTTACTTATCATAGTATCATGTTAACTATATATATATATCCATATATATGTCATCATATAGTTTTTACAAGTTTTAACGTTCGTGAATCACCGGTCAACTTGGGTGGTCAATTGTCTATATGAAACATATTTCAATTAATCAAGTCTTAACAAGTTTGATTGCTTAACATGTTGGAAACATTTAATCATGTAAATATTAATCTCAATTAATATATATAAACATGGAAAAGTTCGGGTCACTACAGTACCTACCCGTTAAATAAATTTCGTCCCGAAATTTTAAGCTGTTGAAGGTGTTGACGAATCTTCTGGAAATAGATGCGGGTATTTCTTCTTCATCTGATCTTCACGCTCCCAGGTGAACTCGGGTCCTCTACAAGCATTCCATCGAACCTTAACAATTGGTATCTTGTTTTGCTTAAGTCTTTTAACCTCACGATCCATTATTTCGACGGGTTCTTCGATGAATTGAAGTTTTTCATTGATTTGGATTTCATCTAACGGAATAGTGAGATCTTCTTTAGCAAAACATTTCTTCAAATTCGAGATGTGGAAAGTGTTATGTACACCCGCGAGTTGTTGAGGTAACTCAAGTCGGTAAGCTACTTGTCCGACACGATCAATAATCTTGAATGGTCCAATATACCTTGGATTTAATTTCCCTCGTTTACCAAATCGAACAACGCCTTTCCAAGGTGCAAATTTAAGCATGACCATCTCTCCAATTTCAAATTTTATATCTTTTCTTTTAATGTCAGCGTAGCTCTTTTGTCGACTTTGGGCGATTTTCAACCGTTGTTGAATTTGGATGATCTTCTCGGTAGTTTCTTGTATAATCTCCGGACCCGTAATCTGTCTATCCCCCACTTCACTCCAACAAATTGGAGACCTGCACTTTCTACCATAAAGTGCTTCAAACGGCGCCATCTCAATGCTTGAATGGTAGCTGTTGTTGTAGGAAAATTCTGCTAACGGTAGATGTCGATCCCAACTGTTTCCGAAATCAATAACACATGCTCGTAGCATGTCTTCAAGCGTTTGTATCGTCCTTTCACTCTGTCCATCAGTTTGTGGATGATAGGCAGTACTCATGTCTAGACGAGTTCCTAATGCTTGCTGTAATGTCTGCCAGAATCTTGAAATAAATCTGCCATCCCTATCAGAGATAATAGAGATTGGTATTCCATGTCTGGAGACGACTTCCTTCAAATACAGTCGTGCTAACTTCTCCATCTTGTCATCTTCTCTTATTGGCAGGAAGTGTGCTGACTTGGTGAGACGATCAACTATTACCCAAATAGTATCAAAATCACTTGCAGTCCTTGGCAATTTAGTGATGAAATCCATGGTAATGTTTTCCCATTTCCATTCCGGGATTTCGGGTTGTTGAAGTAGACCTGATGGTTTCTGATGCTCAGCTTTGACCTTAGAACACGTCAAACATTCTCCTACATATTTAGCAACATCGGCTTTCATACCCGGCCACCAAAAATGTTTCTTGAGATCCTTGTACATCTTCCCCGTTCCAGGATGTATTGAGTATCTGGTTTTATGAGCTTCTCTAAGTACCATTTCTCTCATATCTCCAAATTTTGGTACCCAAATCCTTTCAGCCCTATACCGGGTTCCGTCTTCCCGAATATTAAGATGCTTCTCCGATCCTTTGGGTATTTCATCCTTTAAATTTCCCTCTTTTAAAACTCCTTGTTGCGCCTCCTTTATTTGAGTGGTAAGGTTATTATGAATCATTATATTCATAGATTTTACTCGAATGGGTTCTCTGTCCTTCCTGCTCAAGGCATCGGCTACCACATTTGCCTTCCCCGGGTGGTAACGAATCTCAAAGTCGTAATCATTCAACAATTCAATCCACCTACGCTGCCTCATATTCAGTTGTTTCTGATTAAATATGTGTTGAAGACTTTTGTGGTCGGTATATATAATACTTTTGACCCCATATAAGTAGTGCCTCCAAGTCTTTAATGCAAAAACAACCGCGCCTAATTCCAAATCATGCGTCGTATAATTTTGTTCGTGAATCTTCAATTGTCTAGACGCATAAGCAATCACCTTCGTTCGTTGCATTAATACACAACCGAGACCTTGCTTTGATGCGTCACAATAAATCACAAAATCATCATTCCCTTCAGGCAATGACAATATAGGTGCCGTAGTTAGCTTTTTCTTCAATAACTGAAACGCTTTCTCTTGTTCATCATTCCATTCAAATTTCTTCCCTTTATGCGTTAATGCAGTCAAGGGTTTTGCTATTCTGGAAAAGTCTTGGATGAACCTTCTGTAGTAACCAGCTAGTCCTAAAAACTGTCGTATGTGTTTCGGAGTTTTCGGGGTTTCCCACTTTTCAACAGTTTCTATCTTTGCCGGATCCACCTTAATACCTTCTTTGTTCACGATGTGACCGAGGAATTGAACTTCTTCCAACCAAAATGCACACTTTGAAAACTTAGCGTACAATTCTTCCTTCCTCAATACTTCTAACACCTTTCTCAAATGTTCACCGTGTTCTTGGTCATTCTTTGAGTAAATAAGTATGTCATCAATGAAAACAATGACAAACTTGTCAAGGTATGGTCCACACACTCGGTTCATAAGGTCCATGAACACAGCTGGTGCATTAGTTAAACCAAACGGCATGACCATAAACTCGTAATGACCGTAATGTGTTCTGAAAGCAGTCTTTGGAATATCATCTTCTTTCACTCGCATTTGATGATATCCAGAACGTAAGTCAATCTTTGAATAAACAGACGAGCCTTGTAGTTGATCAAATAAGTCGTCAATTCTCGGTAGTGGGTAGCGGTTCTTGATGGTAAGTTTGTTCAACTCTCGGTAGTCGATACACAACCTGAATGTACCATCTTTCTTCTTGACAAACAAAACAGGAGCTCCCCACGGTGATGTGCTTGGTTGAATGAAACCACGCTCTAAAAGTTCTTGTAATTGGCTTTGCAGTTCTTTCATCTCGCTGGGTGCGAGTCTGTAAGGAGCACGAGCTATTGGTGCAGCTCTTGGTACAAGATCTATTTGAAATTCAACGGATCGATGTGGGGGTAATCCCGGTAATTCTTTCGGAAATACATCGGGAAATTCTTTTGCAATGGGAACATCATTGATGCTCTTTTCTTCAGTTTGTACTTTCTCGACGTGTGCTAGAACAGCATAGCAACCTTTTCTTATTAGTTTTTGTGCCTTCAAATTACTAATAAGATGTACCTTCGTGTTGCCCTTTTCTCCGTACACCATTAAGGGTTTTCCTTTTTCTCGTATAATGCGAATTGCATTTTTGTAACAGACGATCTCTGTTTTCACTTCTTTCAACCAGTCCATACCGATTATCACATCAAAACTCCCTAACTCTACTGGTATCAAATCAATCTTAAATGTTTCGCTAACCAGTTTAATTTCTCGATTCCGACATATATTATCTGCTGAAATTAATTTACCATTTGCTAATTCGAGTAAAAATTTACTATCCAAAGGCGTCAATGGACAACTTAATTTAGCACAAAAATCTCTACTCATATAGCTTCTATCCGCACCCGAATCAAATAAAACGTAAGCAGATTTATTGTCAATAAGAAACGTACCCGTAACAAGCTCCGGGTCTTCCTGTGCCTCTGCCGCATTAATATTGAAAACTCTTCCGCGGCCTTGTCCATTCGTGTTCTCCTGGTTCGGGCAATTTCTAATAATGTGGCCCGGTTTTCCACATTTATAACAAACTACATTGGCATAACTTGCTCCGACACTACTTGCTCCGCCATTACTCGTTCCGACACCATTTGTTCCTTTCGTTCTATTAACCCCTGGTCCGTAGACCTCACACTTCGCCGCGCTATGACCATTTCTTTTACACTTGTTGCAAAATTTGGTGCAGAACCCCGAGTGATACTTTTCACACCTTTGGCATAGCTGCTTCTGATTGTTGTTGTTGTTGCGGTTATTATTGTTGTTGGGATGATTGTTGTAGTTGCTGTTGTTGTTGTTGTTGTTGTTGTTGTTGTTATTGTTGTTGTTGTTGTTGTTGGGCCGTTTGTTGTAGTTGCGATTGATGTTGCGATTGTTGGGATAATTGTTGCGATTATTGTTGTAATTGCTGCTGTTGTTGTATTGGTGATTCTTATCACCGTTCTCCTCCCACTTTCTTTTGACTTACTTCACATTGGTCTCTTCAGCAGTCTGTTCTTTAATTCTTTCTTCAATCTGGTTCACTAGTTTGTGAGCCATTCTACATGCCTGTTGTATGGAGGTGGGCTCGTGTGAACTTATATCTTCTTGGATTCTTTCCGGTAATCCTTTCACAAACGCGTCGATCTTCTCTTCCTCATCTTCGAATGCTCCCGGACACAATAGGCACAATTCTGTGAATCGTCTTTCGTACGTGGTAATATCAAATCCTTGGGTTCGTAACCCTCTAAGTTCTGTCTTGAGCTTATTGACCTCGGTTCTGGGACGGTACTTCTCGTTCATCAAGTGCTTGAATGCTGACCACGGTAGTGCGTACGCATCGTCTTGTCCCACTTGCTCTAGATAGGTATTCCACCATGTTAACGCAGAACCTGTGAAGGTATGCGTAGCGTACTTCACTTTGTCCTCTTCAGTACACTTACTTATGGCAAACACCGATTCGACCTTCTCGGTCCACCGTTTCAATCCGATCGGTCCTTCGGTTCCATCAAATTCCAAAGGTTTGCAGGCAGTGAATTCTTTGTAGGTGCATCCTACACGATTTCCTGTACTGCTAGATCCAAGGTTATTGTTGGTATGTAGCGCAGCCTGTACTGCGGCTATGTTTGAAGCTAGAAAAGTACGGAATTCCTCTTCATTCATATTCACGGTGTGTCGAGTAGTCGGTGCCATTTCCTTCAAAATAGTCCAATGGAACAAGTTAATCATACAGAATATTAAGAGTAGTTAATAGTATTTCGTAGCATAATATGAACTCATTTATAAAAGCTTTTTCTTCATATTCGCGTTTTATAAGTTTAAATTCGGGTAGTACCTACCCGTTAAGTTCATACTTAGTAGCTAATATACAATTCAACTACTACAATTCTATATGAAAAACTGATTATAATAATATTTCGCGTTCAAACTTTTATACAATATTTTACAAACTTACAATACCGCTTATTTTACATATAGCATGAAATATAGCACACAATAAATTTGATACAAGATGGTTGTGAAGATAATTCTAGCTAGTACACAAGTCGTTCAGCAAAGGCAATAAAGACACGTAATTCATACGTCCAGAAACAAGTCATGCATTCTGGTTTTACTAGGATTACTTCCCATCCTTGGTATTGTGGAACATAACCGTTATGGCCGTTGATAAGACAGCGTGTTGTAACGTCGTCAAAGGGACGAGGGTTACGTAATGTCCAACAGTCCCGTAACAATCTAAAAACCTCATTTCTTACCCCAATTACCGACTCCGTCACTTGTGGAAACGTTTTGTTTAATAGTTGTAGCCCGATGTTCTTGTTCTCACTTTGGTGAGAAGCGAACATTACTAATCCGTAAGCATAACATGCTTCTTTATGTTGCATGTTAGCCGCTTTTTCTAAATCACGAAGTCCAATATTCGGATATATTGAGTCAAAATAATTTCTTAACCCGTTGCGTAAAATAGCATTTGGGTTCCCCGCAATATATGCGTCAAAGTAAACACATCGTAACTTATGGGTTTCCCAATGTGATATCCCCCATCTTTCAAACGAAAGTCTCTTATAAACCAAGACATTCTTGGAACGTTCTTCGAATGTCTTACAAACTGATCTCGCCTTAAATAGTTGTGCCGAGGAATTCTGACCGACTCTAGACAAGATTTCATCAATCATGTCTCCGGGTAGGTCTCTTAAAATATTGGGTTGTCTATCCATTTTGTGTTTTTAAACTGTAAAATAGACAAGAGTTAGATTCATAAAAAAATACTTATTAATACAAGCAATTTTTACATATATCATAAAGCATAAGCACACTATATTACATATATTATACCACACGAATACAACTATCTTATTCCGACTCGCTCGTTTCTTCTTCTTCGGTTTTGGTTCGTTTTGCCAAGTTTCTAGGGATATATGATGTTCCCCTAATACGAGCCGTCGTTATCCACATTGGTTTAGAAAAACCGGGTGGTTTAGAGGTTCCCGGGTCATTGTTACAACTTAAGGACTTCGGGGGTTGACGATACATATAAAGTTCATCGGGGTTGGAATTAGATTTCTCTATTTTTATGCCCTTTCCCTTATTATTTTCTTTTGCCTTTTTAAATTCAGTTGGGGTAATTTCTATAACATCATCGAAATTCTCGTCGGAATCCGATTCATCGGAGAATTGGTAATCCTCCCAATATTTTGCTTCCATGGCGGAAACACCATTGACCATAATTAACCTTGGTCGGTTGGTTGAGGATTTTCTTTTACTTAACCGTTTTATTATTTCCCCCACCGGTTCTATTTCTTCATCCGGTTCCGATTCTTCTTCCGGTTCCTATTCTTCTTCTGGTTCCGACTCTTCTCCCGGTTCCCTTTCGGGAACTTGTGAATCAGTCCACGAATCATTCCAATTTACATTTGACTCTTCATTATTATTAGGTGAGTCAATGGGACTTATTCTAGAGGTAGACATCTATCACATAATATCAAACGCGTTAAGAGATTAATATATCACATAATATTCACATGTTAAAAATATATAGTTTCCAACAAAATTTGTTAAGCAATCATTTTTCAAGTAAACACGGTCGAAGTCCAGACTCACTAATGCATCCTAACAAACTCGATAAGACACACTAATGCAAAATTCTGGTTCTCTAAGACCAACGCTCGGATACCAACTGAAATGTCCCGTTCTTATTGATTAAAAACGTTCCATATTAATTGATTTCGTTGCGAGGTTTTGACCTCTATATGAGACATTTTTCAAAGACTGCATTCATTTTAAAACAAACCATAACCTTTATTTCATCAATAAAGGTTTAAAAAGCTTTACGTAGATTATCAAATAATGATAATCTAAAATATCCTGTTTACACATGACCATTACATAATGGTTTACAATACAAATATGTTACAGCAAAATAAGTTTCTTGAATGCAGTTTTTACACAATATCATACAAGCATGGACTCCAAATCTCGTCCTTATTTAAGTATGCAACAGCGGAAGCTCTTAATAATCACCTGAGAATAAACATGCTTAAAACGTCAACAAAAATGTTGGTGAGTTATAGGTTTAACCTATATATATCAAATCATAATAATAGACCACAAGATTTCATATTTCAATACACATCCCATACATAGAGATAAAAATCATTCATATGGTGAACACCTGGTAACCGACATTAACAAGATGCATATATAAGAATATCCCCATCATTCCGGGACACCCTTCGGATATGATATAAATTTTGAAGTACTAAAGCATCCGGTACTTTGGATGGGGTTTGTTAGACCCAATAGATCTATCTTTAGGATTCGCGTCAATTAGGGTGTCTGTTCCCTAATTCTTAGATTACCAGACTTAATAAAAAGGGGCATATTCGATTTCGATAATTCAACCATAGAATGTAGTTTCACGTACTTGTGTCTATTTTGTAAATCATTTATAAAACCTGCATGTATTCTCATCCCAAAAATATTAGATTTTAAAAGTGGGACTATAACTCACTTTCACAGATTTTTACTTCGTCGGAAAGTAAGACTTGGCCACTGGTTGATTCACGAACCTATAACAATATATACATATATATCAAAGTATGTTCAAAATATATTTACAACACTTTTAATATATTTTGATGTTTTAAGTTTATTAAGTCAGCTGTCCTTGTTAGTAACCTACAACTAGTTGTCCACAGTTAGATGTACAGAAATAAATCGATAAATATTATCTTGAATCAATCCACGACCCAGTGTATACGTATCTCAGTATTGATCACAACTCAAACTATATATATTTTGGAATCAACCTCAACCCTGTATAGCTAACTCCAACATTCACATATAGAGTGTCTATGGTTGTTCCGAAATATATATAGATGTGTCGACATGATAGGTTGAAACATTGTATACGTGTCTATGGTATCTCAAGATTACATAATATACAATACAAGTTGATTAAGTTATGGTTGGAATAGATTTATTACCAATTTTCACGTAGTTAAAATGAGAAAAATTATCCAATCTTGTTTTACCCATAACTTCTTCATTTTAAATCCATTTTGAGTGAATCAAATTGTTATGGTTTCATATTGAACTATATTTTATGAATCTAAACAGAAAAAGTATAGGTTTATAGTCGGAAAAATAAGTTACAAGTCGTTTTTGTAAAGGTAGTCATTTCAGTCGAAAGAACGACGTCTAGATGACCATTTTAGAAAACATACTTCCACTTTGAGTTTAACCATAATTTTTGGATATAGTTTCATGTTCATAATAAAAATCATTTTCCCAGAATAACAACTTTTAAATCAAAGTTTATCATAGTTTTTAATTAACTAACCCAAAACAGCCAGCGGTGTTACTACCACGGCGTAAATCCGGTTTTACGGTGTTTTTCGTGTTTCCAGATTTTAAATCATTAAGTTAGCATATCATATAGATATAGAACATGTGTTTAGTTGATTTTAAAAGTCAAGTTAGAAGGATTAACTTTTATTTGCGAACAAGTTTAGAATTAACTAAGCTATGTTCTAGTGATTACAAGTTTAAACCTTCGAATAAGATAGCTTTATATGTATGAATCGAATGATGTTATGAACATCATTACTACCTTAAGTTCCTTGGATAAACCTACTGGAAAAGAGAAAAGTGGATCTAGCTTCAACGGATCCTTGGATGGCTCGAAGTTCTTGAAGCAGAATCATGACACGAAAACAAATTCAAGTAAGATCATCACTTGAAATAAGATTGTTATAGTTATAGAAATTGAACCAAAGTTTAAATATGATTATTACCTTGTATTAGAATGATAACCTACTGTAAGAAATAAAGATTTCTTGAGGTTGGATGATCACCTTACAAGATTGGAAGTGAGCTAGCAAACTTGAAAGTATTCTTGATTTTATGTAACTAGAACTTGTAGAATATATGAAGAACACTTAGAACTTGAAGATAGAACTTGAGAGAGATTAATTAGATGAAGAAAATTGAAGAATGAAAGTGTTTGTAGGTATTTTTGGTCGTTGGTGTATGGATTAGATATAAAGGATATGTAATTTTGTTTTCATGTAAATAAGTCATGAATGATTACTCATATTTTTGTAATTTTATGAGATATTTCATGCTAGTTGCCAAATGATGGTTCCCACATGTGTTAGGTGACTCACATGGGCTGCTAAGAGCTGATCATTGGAGTGTATATACCAATAGTACATACATCTAAAAGCTGTGTATTGTACGAGTACGAATACGGGTGCATACGAGTAGAATTGTTGATGAAACTGAACGAGGATGTAATTGTAAGCATTTTTGTTATCTAGAAGTATTTTGATAAGTGTATTTAAGTCTTTCAAAAGTGTATAAATACATATTAAAACACTACATGTATATACATTTTAACTGAGTCGTTAAGTCATCGTTAGTCGTTACATGTAAGTGTTGTTTTGAAACCTTTAGGTTAACGATCTTGTTAAATGTTGTTAACCCAATGTTTATAATATCAAATGAGATTTTAAATTATTATATTATCATAATATTATCATGTTTGAATATCTCTTAATATGATATATATACATTAAATGCCTTTACAACGATAATCGTTACATATATGTCTCGTTTAAAAATCATTAAGTTAGTAGTCTTGTTTTTACATATGTAGTTCATTGTTAATATACTTAATGATATGTTTACTTATCATAGTATCATGTTAACTATATATATATATCCATATATATGTCATCATATAGTTTTTACAAGTTTTAACGTTCGTGAATCACCGGTCAACTTGGGTGGTCAATTGTCTATATGAAACATATTTCAATTAATCAAGTCTTAACAAGTTTGATTGCTTAACATGTTGGAAACATTTAATCATGTAAATATTAATCTCAATTAATATATATAAACATGGAAAAGTTCGGGTCACTACAACAATGTAGTTTCATTTACTTGTGTCTATTTCGTAAAACATTTATAAAACTGCATGTATTCTCATCCCAAAATAATAGATTTTAAAAGTGGGACTATAACTCACTTTCACAGATTTTTACTTCGTCAGGAAGTAAGACTTGGCCAGTGGTCGATTCACGAACCTATAACAAATATGTACATATATATCAAAGTATGTTCAAAATATATTTACAACATTTTTAATACGTTTTACTGTTTTAAATTTATTAAGTCAGCTGTCCTCGTTAGTAACCTACAACTAGTTGTCCACAGTTAGATGTACAGAAATAAATCGATATATATATTATCTTGAATCAATCCACGACCCAGTGTATACACGTCTCAGGCTAGATCACAACTCAAAGTATATATATTTTTGGAATCAACCTCAACCCTGTATAGCTAACTCCAACATTACTGCATATAGAGTGACTATGGTTGTTCCAAATAATATATATACATGGGTCGATATGATATGTCAAAACATTTGCATACGTGTCTATGGTATCCCAAGATTACATTAGAATACATGTATAATACAATATAAGTTAGCTAGGATATTATTTGTATAGAATTATTACAATATTTCCCGTAGCTACAACAATCAAAAAATATCCAATCTTGTTTTACCCATAACTTCTTCGTTTTAAATCCGTTTTGAGTGAATCAAATTGTTATGGTTTCATATTGAACTCTATTTTCTGAATCTAAACAGAAAACGTATAGGTTTATAGTCTAAAATATAAGTTACAAGTCGTTTTTGTAAGAGGTAGTCATTTCAGTCGAAAGAACGACGTCATGATGACCATTTTGAAAAAAAGATACTTCCACTTTGAGTTTAACCATGATTTTTGGATATAGTTTCATGTTCATAAGAAAAATCATTTTCCCTGAAGAACAACTTTTAAATCAAAGTTTATCATAGTTTTTAATTATCAAACCCAAAACAGCCCGCGGTGTTACTACGACGGCGTATATTCGGTTTTACAGTGTTTTTCGTGTTTTCCGGTTTTAAATAATTAAGTTAGCATATCATATAGATATAGAACATGTGTTTAGTTGATTTTAAAAGTCAAGTTAGAAGGATTAACTTTTGTTTGCGAACAAGTTTAGAATTAACTAAACTATATTCTAGTGATTACATGTTCAAATCTTCGAATAAGATAGTTTTATATGTATGAATCGAATGATGTTATGAACATCATTAATACCTAAAGTTTAGTAGGTAAACCTACTGGAAGTGACAAGAAATGATCTAGCATCAAAGGATCTTGGTTGGCTTGAAAGTTCTTGAAGTAGAATCGTGACACGAAAACAAGTTCAAGCAAGATTATCACTCGAATTAGATAGTTATAGTTATAAGAATTGAATTAAAGTTTGTATATGAGTATTACCTTGATTTAGAATGATATCTTACTGTAAACAATAAGGATTTCTTGAGGTTGGATGATCACTTTACAAGATTGGAAGTGAGCTAGTAAACTTGGAAGTATTCTTGATTTTATGAAACTAGAACTTGTAGAATTTATGAAGAACACTTAGAACTTGAAGATGAAACTTGAGAGAGATCAATTAGATGAAGAAAATTGAAGAATGAAAGTGTTTGTAGGTGTTTTTGGTCATTGGCATATGGATTAGATATAAAGGATATGTAATTTTATTTTCATGTAAATAAGTCATGAATGATTACTAATATTTTTGTAATTTTATGAGATATTTCATGCTAGTTGCCAAATGATGGTTCCAACATGTGTTAGGTGACTCACATGGGCTGCTAAGAGCTGATCATTGGAGTGTATATACCAATAGTGCATACATCTAAAAGCTGTGTATTGTACGAGTACGAATACGGGTGCATACGAGTAGAATTGTTGATGAAACTGGACGAGGATGTAATTGTAAGCATTTTTGTTAAGTAGAAGTATTTTGATAAGTGTCTTGAAGTATTTCAAAAGTGTATGAATACATATTAAAACACTACATGTATATACATTTTAACTGAGTCGTTAAGTCATCGTTAGTCGTTACATGTAAATGTTGATTTGAAACCTTTAAGTTAACGATCTTGTTAAATGTTGTTAACCCAATGTTTATTATATCTAATGAGATGTTAAATTATTATATTATCATGATATTATAATATATTAATATATCTTAATATGATATATATACATTTAAATGTTGTTACAACGATAATCGTTACATATATGTCTCGTTTCGAAATCATTAAGTTAGTAGTCTTGTTTTTACATATGTAGTTCATTATTAATACACTTAATGACATGTTTACTTATCATTTATCATGATTAAACATAGTGTATCAATATCTTAATATGATTCATATGTATTTAGTAAGACGTTGTTATAACAATAATCGTTATATATATCGTTTTCGAGTTTCTTAAATTCAATAGTCTCATTTTTATATATATAACTCATTGTTAAAATACCTAATGAGATAATTACTTATCATAATATCATGTTAACTATATATATAACCATATATATGTCATCATATAGTTTTTACAAGTTTTAACGTTCGTGAATCACCGGTCAACTTGGGTGGTCAATTGTCTATATGAAACCTATTTCAATTAATCAAGTCTTAACAAGTTTGATTGCTTAACATGTTGGAAACATTTAATCATGTAAATATTAATCTCAATTAATATATATAAACATGGAAAAGTTCGGGTCACTACAGTACCTACCCGTTAAATAAATTTCGTCCCGAAATTTTAAGCTGTTGAAGGTGTTGACGAATCTTCTGGAAATAGATGCGGGTATTTCTTCTTCATCTGATCTTCATGCTCCCAGGTGAACTCGGGTCCTCTACAAGCATTCCATCGAACCTTAACAATTGGTATCTTGTTTTGCTTAAGTCTTTTAACTTCACGATCCATTATTTCGACGGGTTCTTCGATGAATTGAAGTTTTTCGTTGATTTGGATTTCGTCTAACGGAATAGTGAGATCTTCTTTAGTAAAACATTTCTTCAAATTCGAGACGTGGAAAGTGTTATGTACAGCCGCGAGTTGTTGAGGTAACTCAAGTCGGTAAGCTACTTGTCCGACACGTTCAATAATCTTGAATGGTCCAATATACCTTGGATTTAGTTTCCCTCGTTTACCAAATCGAACAACGCCTTTCCAAGGTGAAACTTTAAGCATGACCATCTCGCTAATTTCAAATTCTATATCTTTTCTTTTAATGTCAGTGTAGCACTTTTGTCGACTTTGGGCTGTTTTCAATCGTTGTTGAATTTGGATGATCTTCTCGGTAGTTTCTTGTATTATCTTCGGACCCATAATCTGTCTATCCACCACTTCACTCCAACAAATCGGAGACCTGCACTTTCTACCATAAAGTGCTTCAAACGGCGCCATCTCAATGCTTGAATGGTAGCTGTTGTTGTAGAAAAATTCTGCTAACGGTAGATGTCGATCCCAACTGTTTCCGAAATCAATAACACATGCTCGTAGCATGTCTTCAAGCGTTTGTATCGTCCTTTCACTCTGCCCATCAGTTTGTGGATGATAGGTAGTACTCATGTCTAGACGAGTTCCTAATGCTTGCTGTAATGTCTGCCAGAATCTTGAAATAAATCTGCCATCCCTATCAGTGATAATAGAGATTGGTATTCCATGTCTGGAGACGACTTCCTTCAAATACAGTAGTGCTAACTTCTCCATCTTGTCATCTTCTCTTATTGGCAGGAAGTGTGCTGATTTGGTGAGACGATCAACTATTACCCAAATAGTATCAAAACCACTTGCAGTCCTTGGCAATTTAGTGATGAAATCCATGGTAATGTTTTCCCATTTCCATTCCGGGATTTCGGGTTGTTGAAGTAGACCTAATGGTTGATGCTCAGCTTTGACCTTAGAACACGTCAAACATTCTCCTACGTATTTAGCAACATCGGCTTTCATACGTGGCCACCAAAAATGTTTCTTGAGATCCTTGTACATCTTCCCCGTTCCAGGATGTATTGAGTATCTGGTTTTATGAGCTTCTCTAAGTACCATTTCTCTCATATCTCCAAATTTTGGTACCCAAATTCTTTCAGCCCTATACCGGGTTCCGTCTTCCCGAATATTAAGATGCTTCTCCGATCCTTTGGGTTTTTCATCCTTTAAGTTTCCCTCTTTTAAAACTCCTTGTTGCGCCTCCTTTATTTGAGTAGTAAGGTTAGTGTGAGTCATTATATTCAAAGATTTTACATGAATGGGTTCTCTGTCCTTTCTGCTCAATGCGTCGACTACCACATTTGCCTTCCCCGGGTGGTAACGAATCTCAAAGTCGTAATCATTCAACAATTCAATCCACCTGCGCTGCCTCATGTTCAGTTGTTTCTGATTAAATATGTGTTGAAGACTTTTGTGGTCGGTATATATAATACTTTTGACCCCATATAAGTAGTGCCTCCAAGTCTTTAATGCAAAAACAACCGCGCCTAATTCCAAATCATGCGTCGTATAATTTTGCTCGTTAATCTTCAATTGTCTTGACGCATAAGCAATTACCTTCGTTCGTTACATTAATACACAACCGAGACCTTGCTTTGAGGCGTCACAATATATCACAAAATCATCATTCCCTTCAGGTAATGACAATATTGGTGCCGTAGTTAACTTTTTCTTTAATAATTGAAACGCTTTTTCTTGTTCATCCTTCCATTCAAATTTCCTCCCTTTATGCGTTAATGCAGTCAAGGGTTTTGCTATTTTGGAAAAATCTTGGATGAATCTCCTGAAATAACCAGCTAGCCCTAAAAATTGGCGTATGTGTTTCGGAGTTTTCGGGGTTTCCCACTTTTCAACGGTTTCAATCTTTGCTGGATCCACCTGAATACCTTCTTTGTTCACAATATGACCGAGAAATTGAACTTCTTCCAACCAAAATGCACACTTTCAAAACTTAGCATACAGTTTTTCTTTTCTCAGCAACTCTAGCACTTTTCTCAAATGTTCTTCGTGCTCTTGATCATTCTTCGAGTAAATAAGTATGTCATCGATGAAAACAATGACAAACTTGTCAAGATATGGCCCACACACTCGGTTCATGAGGTCCATGAACACAGCTGGTGCATTAGTCAATCCAAACGGAATAACCATAAACTCGTAATGACCGTAACGCGTCCTAAAAGCAGTCTTTGGAATATCATTCTCCTTCACCCGCATTTGATGATACCCAGAACGTAAATCAATCTTCGAATAAATCGACGAGCCTTGTAGTTGATCAAATAAGTCATCGATTCTCGGTAGTGGGTAACGGTTCTTAATGTTAAGTTTGTTCAACTCTCAGTAGTCGATACACAACCTGAATGTACCATCTTTCTTCTTGACAAACAGAACAGGAGCTCCCCATGGTGATGTGCTTGGTTGAATGAAACCACGCTCTAAAAGTTCATGTAACTGACTTTGTAATTCTTTCATTTCACTGGGTGCGAGTCTATATGGAGCACGAGCTATTGGTGCAGCTCCTGGTACAAGGTCTATTTGAAATTCAACGGATCGATGTGGGGGTAATCCCGGTAATTCTTTCGGAAATACATCGGGAAATTCTTTTGCGACGGGAACATCACTGATGTTCTTTTCTACAGGTTTAATTTCCTCGATGTGTGCTAGAATGACGTAACAACCTTTTCTTATTAGTTTTTTGTGCCTTCAAACTACTAATAAGATTTAATTTCACGTTGTTCTTTTCTCCGTACACCATTAAAGGTTTTCCTTTTTCACGCATAATGCGAATCGCGTTTTTGTAACAAACGACCTCTGCTCTCACCTTCTTCAACCAGTCCATGCCAATTATTACATCAAAACTCCCTAACTCGACTGGTATTAAATCAATCTTAAACGTTTCATCACCTAGTTTAATTTCTCTATCCCGACATATATTATCTGCTGAAATTAATTTACCATTTGCTAATTCGAGTAAAAATTTATTATCCAAAGGCGTCAATGGGCAACTTAATTTAGCACAAAATTCTCTACTCATATAGCTTCTATCCGCACCCAAATCAAATAAAACATAAGCAGATTTATCGTCAATAAGAAACGTACCCGTTACAAGCTCCGGGTCTTCCTGTACTTCTGCCGCATTAATATTGAAAACTCTTCCACGGCCCTGCCCATTAGTATTCCCCTGATTCGGGAAATTTCTAATAATGTGGCCCGATTTTTCACATTTATAACAAACAGGGTTGGTATTACTTGCTCTGACACTATTCGTTTCGGCATTACTTGTTCCGACATTATTTGTTCCTTTAGTTCTGTTAAACTTTGGTCCGTAGACCTCACACTTTGTCGCGCTATGACCATTTCTTTTACACCTGTTGCAAAATGTCATGCAAAACCCCTGGTGATTTTCTTCACACCTATGACATGGCTGTTTTTGGTTTTTGTTGCCGTTGTTGTTATTGAGGTTGTTGTTGGGATTGTTGTTGTTGTTGTTGAAATGGTTGTTGTAGTTGTTGTTGTTGCTGGGATGTTTGTTGTAGTTATTGTTAGGATTGCGGTTATTGTTGCGATTGTTGTTGCAGTTTTGGGATAGTTGTTGCGATTGTGGTTGTAATTATTGTTGTTGTTGTTGTTGTACTGGTGACTCTTGTCACCGTTTTCCTCCCACTTCCTCTTGAGTTGTTTCGTGTTGGCTTCTTCGACCGCCTGCTCTTTAATTCTTCCCTCAATCTGATTTATGAGTTTATGAGCCATTCGACTTGCCTTCTGTATAGAAGCAGGCTCGTGTGAACTCACATCTTCTTGGATCCTTACTGGTAACCCTTTTACAAACACGTCGATCTTCTCTTCTTCATCTTTGAATGCTCCCAGACACAATAGGCACAACTCTATGAATCGTCGTTCATATGTGGTAACGTCGAACCCTTGTGTTTGTAACTCTCTAAGTTCTGCCTTGAGTTTATTGACTTCGTTTCTAGGACGGTACTCTCGTTCATCAATTGCTTGAATGCCGACCACGGTAGTGCGTAAGCAGCATTTTGTCCTACCTGTTCAAGATAGGTGTTCCACCATGTTAACGCAGTACCTGTGAAGGTATGCATAGCGTACTTAACTTTGTCCTCTTCAGTACACTTACTTATGGCAAACACCGATTCGACTTTCTCGGTCCACCGCTTCAATCCAATTGGTCCTTCAGTTCCATCAAATTCTAAAGGTTTGCAGGTAGTGAATTCTTTGTAGGAGTATCCTACATGATTTCTTGTGCCGTTAGCTGCATTGCTAGATTCGGAGTTATTGTTGGTATCTAGCGCAGCCTGTACTGCGGCTATGTTTGCAGCAAGAAAGGTACGAAATTCCTCTCCGTTCATATTCATGGTGTGTCGAGTAGTCGGTGCCATTTCCTTCAAAATAGCCAACTGAATCGAGTCAATCATACAGAATATTAAGAGTAGTCAATAGTATTTCGTAGCATAATATGAACTCATTTATAAAAGCTTTTTCTTCATATTAGCGTTTTATAAGTTTAAATTCGGGTACTACCTACCCGTTAAGTTCATACTTAGTAGCTAATATACAATTCAACTACTACAATTCCATATGAAAAACTGATTATAATAATATATCACATACAAATATTCTTCAAACTTACAACTTCGCTATATTACATATAATATGAAATATAGTACACTTTGATACAGGACAGTTTTGAAGATAAACCTAGTTAATACGAAGTTGTTCAGCAAAGGAAATAAAGACACGTAATTCATAAGTCCAGAAACAAGTCATGCATTCTGGTTTTACTAAGACGACTTCCCATCCTTGGTCTTGTGAAAAATAACCGTTATGACCATTGGCTAGGCAGCATGTTGTAATGTCGTCAAACGGACGAGGGTTTCGTAATATCCAACAGCCCCGTAATAATCTAAAAACCTTGTTTCTCACCCCAACTACTGAATCCGTTACTTGTGGGAAGGTCTTATTTAAAAGTTGCAATCCGATGTTCTTTTTCTCACTTTGGTAAGAAGCAAACATCACTAACCAGTAAGCATAACATGCTTCTTTATGTTGCATGTTAGAAGTTCTTTCTAATTCACGAAATCCTATGTTGGGATATGTTGAGTCAAAATAGGTTCTTAACCCTTAGCGTAAAATTGCATTTGGGTTCCCCGCATTTAATGCTTTAAAGAAAACACGGCGTAACTTACGGTCTCTCCAATGTGATATACCCCACCTATCAAAGGAAAGCCTTTTATAAACTAAGGCATTTATAGAAAGTCTTTCAAATGTTTGACAATTTAATTTCGCCATAACTAAATGTGCTGATGAATTTTGACCGACTCTAGACAAGATTTCCTCAATCATATCCTCTGGTAGGTCTTCTAAAATATTCGGTTGTCTACCCTTAATGTCCATTTTGTTTTTATAATGTAAAATAGACAAGGATTAGATTCGTAAAAGATAATTAACAAACAATACAAGCAATTTTTACATAGAACATAAAAGTACAAGTACACTACAATACATATAATATACAACATGATTACAACCCTCTAATCTGAATCACTGGTTTCTTCTTCTTCGGACTTGGTTCGTTTTCCTAATTTTCTAGGAATATATGGTGTTCCTCTAATACGAGCCGTCTTTTTTCATAATGGTTTAGAAAAACCTGGTGGTTTAGAGGTTCCCGGGTCATTGTTACCTTTTAGGAAATCGGATGTTGCCGGTACATATAAAGTTCATCGGGGTTGGAATCGGGTTTCTCTATTTTTATACCTTTTCCCTTATTATTTTCTTTCGCTTTATTAAATTGGGTCGAGGTAATTTCTATAACATCATCGGAATCCTCATCGGGATCCGATTCATCGGAAAATTGATAAACTTCCCAATATTTTGCTTCCTCGGCGGAAACACCATTGACCATTATTAACTTTGGTCCGTTGGTTGAGGATTTTCTTTTATTTAATCGATTTACTATAGGTATCAATATTTCTTCCTCCAGAACCTCTTCTTCTTCTAGTTCCTCTTCTTTCGATTCCTCCTCTTCTGGTTCCTCTTCTTCCGGTTCCTCTTCTTCCGGTTCCTCCTCTTCCGGTTCCTCCTCTTCCGGTTCCTCTTCGGGAATTTGTGAATCTTCCCAAAATATATTCGACTCTTCATTATTATTAGGTGAATCAATGGGATTTGTACTAGAGGTAGACATCTATCACACAATATCAAACACGTTAAGAGATTAATATATCACATATTATTTACATGTTAATAATATATAGTTTCTAACAAATAAAAAAATGTTAAGCAATCATTTTTGAAGAAAAACACGGTCGAAGTCCAGACTCACTAATGCATCCTAACAAACTCGGTAAGACACACTAATGCAATTTTCTGGTTCTCTAAGACCAACGCTCGGATACCAACTGAAATGTCCCGTTCATATTGATTATAAACGTTCCATATTAATTGATTTCGTCGCGAGGTTTTGACCTCTATATGAGACGTTTTTCAAAGACTGCATTCATTTTTAAAATAACCATAACCTTTATTTTATCGATAAAGGTTTAAAAAGTATTACGTAGATTATCAAATAATAATAATCTAAAATATACTGTATACACACGACCATTACATAATGGTTTACAATAAGAATATATTACATCAAAAATAAGTTTCTTGAATGCAGTTTTTACACAATATCATACAAGCATGGACTCCAAATCTTGTCCTTATTTTAGTATGCAACAGCGGAAGCTCTTAATAATCACCTGAGAATAAACATGCTTAAAACGTCAATAAAAATGTTGGTGAGTTATAGGTTTAACCTATATATTATCAAATCATAATAATAGACCACAAGATTTCATATTTCAATATACATCCCATACATAGAGATAAAATTCATTCATATGGTGAACACCTGGTAACCGACATTAACAAGATGCATATAAGAATATCCCCTATCATTTTGGGAATCCTTCGGACATGATAAAAACGAATTCGAAGTACTAAAGCATCCGGTACTTTGGATGGGGTTCGTTAGGCCCAATAGATCTATCTTTAAGATTCACGTCAATTAGTAGATCGGTTTACTAATTCTTAGGTTACCAAGCAAAAGGGGCATATTCGGCTTCGATCATTCACCCATACAATGTAGTTTCATTTACTTGTGTCTATTTCGTAAAACATTTATAAAACTGTATGTATTCTCATCCCAAAATAATAGATTTTAAAAGTGGGACTATAACTCACTTTCACAGATTTTTACTTCGTCGGGAAGTAAGACTTGGCCACTGGTCAATTCACGAACCTATAACAAATATGTATATATATATATATCAAAGTATGTTCAAAATATATTTACAACATTTTTAATATGTTTTACTGTTTTAAATTTATTAAGTCAGCTGTCCTCGTTAGTAACCTACAACTAATTGTCCACAGTTAGATGTACAGAAATAAATCGATATATATTATCTTGAATCAATCCATGACCCAGTGTATACACGTCTCAGGCTAGATCACAACTCAAAGTATATATATTTTTGAAATCAACCTCAACCCTGTATAGCTAACTCCAACATTACTGCATATAGAGTGTCTATGGTTGTTCTAAATAATATATATACATGGGTCAATATGATATGTCAAAACATTTGCATACGTGTCTATGGTATCCCAAGATTACATTAGAATACATGTATAATACAATATAAGTTAGCTAGAATATGATTTGTATAGAATTGTTACAATATTTCCCGTAGCTACAACAATAAAAAAATATCCAATCTTGTTTTACCCATAACTTCTTCGTTTTAAATCCGTTTTGAGTGAATCAAATTGCTATGGTTTCATATTGAACTCTATTTTATGAATCTAAACATAAAAAGTATAGGTTTATAGTCAGAAATATAAGTTACAAGTCATTTTTGTAAGAGGTAGTCATTTCAGTCGAAAGAACGACGTCTTGATGACCATTTTGAAAAACATACTTCCACTTTGAGTTTAACCATGATTTTTGGATATAGTTTCATGTTCATAAGAAAAATCATTTTTCCAGAAGAACAACTTGTAAATCAAAGTTTATCATAGTTTTTAATTATCAAACCCAAAACAGCCCGCGGTGTTACTACGACGGCGTATATTCGGTTTTACGGTGTTTTTCGTGTTTTTCGGTTTTAAATCATTAAGTTAGCATATCATATAGATATAGAACATGTGTTCAGTTGATTTTAAAAGTCAAGTTAGAAGGATTAACTTTTGTTTGCGAACAAGTTTATAATTAACTAAACTATGTTCTAGTGATTACATGTTCAAATCTTCGAATAAGATAGTTTTATATGTATGAATTGAATGATGTTATGAATATCATTACTACCTCAAGTTTAGTAGGTAAACCTACTGGAAGTGACAAGTAATGATCTAGCTTCAAAGGATCTCGGATGGCTTGAAAGTTCTTGAAGTAGAATCATGACACGAAAACAAGTTCAAGTAAGATTATCACTCGAATTAAGATAGTTATATTTATAGGAATTGAATCAAAGTTTGTATATGAGTATTACCTTGATTTAGAATGATATCTTACTATAAACAACAAGGATTTCTTGAGGTTGGATGGTCACTTTATAGGATTGGAAGTGAGCTAGTAAACTTGGAAGTATTCTTGATTTTATGAAACTAGAACTTGTAGAATTTATGAAGAACACTTAGAACTTGAAGATGAAACTTGAGAGAGATCAATTAGATGAAGAAAATTGAAGAATGAAAGTGTTTTTAGGTGTTTTTGGTCGTTGGCATATGGATTAGATATAAAGGATATGTAATTTTGTTTTCATGTAAATAAGTCATGAATGATTACTAATATTTTTGTAATTTTATGAGATATTTCATGCTAGTTGCCAAATGATGGTTCCCACATGTGTTAGGTGACTCACATAGGCTGCTAAGAGCTGATTATTGGAGTGTATATACCAATAGTACATACATCTAAAAGCTGTGTATTGTACGAGTACGAATACGGGTGCATACGAGTAGAATTGTTGATGAAACTGGACGAGGATGTAATTGTAAGCATTTTTGTTAAGTAGAAGTATTTTGATAAGTGTCTTGAAGTCTTTCAAAAGTGTATGAATACATATTAAAACACTACATGTATATACATTTTAACTGAGTCGTTAAGTCATCGTTAGTCGTTACATGTAAATGTTGATTTGAAACCTTTAAGTTAACGATCTTGTTAAATGTTGTTAACCCAATGTTTATTATATCTAATGAGATGTTAAATTATTATATTATCATGATATTATGATATATTAATATATCTTAATATGATATATATACATTTAAATGTTGTTACAACGATAATCGTTACATATATGTCTCGTTTCGAAATCATTAAGTTAGTAGTCTTGTTTTTACATATGTAGTTCATTGTTAATACACTTAATGACATGTTTACTTATCATTTATCATGATTAAACATAGTGTATCAATATCTTAATATGATTCATATGTATTTAGTAAGACGTTGTTATAACGATAATCGTTATATATATCATTTTCGAGTTTCTTAAATTCAATAGTCTCATTTTTATGTATATAACTCATTGTTAAAATACCTAATGAGATACTTACTTATCATAATATCATGTTAACTATATATATAACCATATATATGTCATCATATAGTTTTTACAAGTTTTAACGTTCGTGAATCACCGGTCAACTTGGGTGGTCAATTGTCTATATGAAACCTATTTCAATTAATCAAGTCTTAACAAGTTTGATTGCTTAACATGTTAGAAACACTTAATCATGTAAATATCAATTTTATTTAATATATATAAACATGAAAAAGTTCAGGTCACTACAACTGACCCCTCAAGCATCTACTACATGACTCCAAAGGAAAGACGTATTAAAAGGGAAATCACTTAAATTAATCTAAGGAAAATTAAACCAACTGATTCCCCTTCATGTTCGAGTTCCAATTGTGCTGAGCCAGCTGATGACAAACTTACTGGTCAACCAGTAGCTGTAGACAAGCCAGTCAAACGAAATACTGGCAAGTCCAAGGCAGCAGGTAAAACTCCTACTAGCTCATCAGCTTCAGTAGACAAGCCAGTAACTTCCCACGCTGGCTTGATAAGTGATAAAGGCAAAGCAATACGTCATGACTATGGTACTGGTTCTAAGAAGAAAGCTGCCCTTAAGGGAAAAGCAAAAGTGGACTCGAATGATGAGCTGTCTATCACTGAGATTATGACAGTCAAGCTTGACTAGCTAATTGAGGCAGTAGCCAAAAGTCGACCCGATCTTACTGCACCCATTTACTCAGTGTATGACCAGTCACCGATACCAAATGTGAGAAAATGCTACAAATGTGGTAGCAAGTTTCACTTAGCCAATCGGTGTACTCTAACCCTAACCCCATTTGCTGCTGCTTCTTCAAGCAAACCAGCAGACAGGAAGAGAGCATCAAAGATGACCCTTCCAGAACCCATCCTTGGATAGGTTCCCAAAAAGAACTAATCTCTTAGCTACTGTGCAGGGCATTCAAAACAAGCAAATCTGGTATCTCGATAGTGGTTGTTCGAGACATATGACCGGATGTAAGTCCCTGCTGATGGACTATCAAGAAAAGGATGGTCCAGTTGTTTCGTATGGAGATAATTCGTTGGGTTACACAAATGGTTTTGGTACTTTAACAAATGGGAATGTCACGTTCTCAAATGTTGCATATGTCGTTGTGCTTAAATATAATTTACTCAGCATAAGCCAACTGACAAGTAAGAATAAGATAGTCCAATTCAGAAGAAAAATTGGCACTATTTTTGATAAGACAGGGAAGCCACTGCTGACTGCAAAACGTCATGAAAACATGTATCAAATTAACATGAACATAGCAGTCACAACAACTGATACTTGTTTCTATTCAAAGGCAGCAGACAACCTGAAGTGGTTATGGCACAAGAGACTCTCACATCTCAACTTCAAAAACATTCACAAATTATCCAGTAGAAGTTTGGTGTCTGGGCTACCCACTATGTCTTATGTAAAGGACAGATTGTGTCCTGGCTGTGAAAAGGGAAAACATCACCATGCCTTATTCAAATCAAAGAAAATCTCATCTATTGAGAAACCATTTCATTTACTTTATATGGATCTATTTGGTCCTGTTAATGTGGCCAGCTGTAGTGGAAAGAAGTATACATCGGTTATTGTTGATGAATATTCCAGATACACCTGGGTATTCTTTTTGAAGCAAAAGAGTTAAGCTGCTGATGAAATTATTAATTTTATCAAAAGAATGGAGTTTTTAAATGGGCAACTGGTGAAACAGCTAAGAAGTGATCATGGTACAGAATTCAGAAATGCTACATTAGAAGAATTTTGTGCTGACAAAGGTATTTCATAGAACTTTTCTACTGTGAGAACACCTCAACAGAATGGTGTTGCAGAAAGAAGAAACAGAACTCTCATTGAAGCAGCAAGATCTATGTTAGCTGAGTCTGGGCTGAAAAATTCATATTGGGTAGAAGCTGTGAACACTGTATGTTTTACCCAGAATAGATCTTTAATAGTGAAAAGACATCAGAAAACTGCTTATGAAGTTCTCAAAGGAAGAAGACCCTCAATTTATTTCTTCATGTATTTGGCACTCCCTGTTTCATTCTAAACAATAGGGATTAGCTAGGCAAGTTTGATGCTAAGGCTGACGAAGGTATATTCTTGGGATATTCCAACATGTCAAAGGCATATAGGGTTTTCAATAAAAGAAGGGGTTGTTTTGAAGAATCAATTAATGTTACATTTGATGAAACTGCCCCAGCTTTATCTCCCAGTCAAGAAGAGGAAGAGTTATTGTTTGAAGAGCCTACTCAGCAAGCTCTTGATGATGAAGAAGAACCAGCTGCAAATCCCTCACCAATCCATGTTGCTGGGTTCTCTGATGATGAGATGGAATACTCTGTTCCATCTGTGTCTAAACCAAGTAGACCTACTGGCTCTACTGAAGTCCTACAACTTGACCATAGGTCTACTGGTTCTGAAGGATCACAAGCTGGTACTGGTTACATTAATAATGAACAGCTGTCTCCAACTGCTGCTCATACCTTTGAACCAGCTGATGATCAAGATGCTGTGTGTTCCACGACAAGCTCACTTGTTCATAACACTAGATGGACAAAAGAGCATCCAATTGATCAAGTTATTGGTAATCTGGCTAGTGGTGTTAAAACAAGAAGACATGCAACTAGCAATTTTTGTATGCATGTAAGTTTTGTGTCTACCATTGAACCTACATGTCCTGATGAAGCAATCAAAGATCCAAGCTGGGCAGGAGCTATGCAAGAAGAGATCTCCCAGTTTGATAGGAATAAGGTTTGAACATTGGTACCTAAACCTGATGATGAAATTAAGAAGATCATTGGTACCAAGTGGGTTTTCAAGAACAAGATGGATGAAGATGGGATTGTGATCAGAAACAAAGCTAGATTGATAGCTCAAGGATTCAAATAGGAAGAAGGATTGGATTATGGAGAGACATATGCTCCAGTGGCCCGGATGGAAGCTATCAGATTGTTCTTGGCATATGCTGCTAAGATGAACTTTAGGGTATTCCAAATGGATGTTAAATCTGCATTTCTAAATGGGAAGCTGCAAGAAGAAGTTTATGTCAAACGGCCTCCTGGTTTTATAAGCAGTAAATATCCAGACCATGTCTACAAGCTAGATAAAGCTCTTTATGGCCTCAAACAGGCTCCAAGAGCATGGTATGAGACACTTCATGTGTATCTCACTGGTATAGGTTTTAAGGTTGGAACAATTGATACCACTTTGTTCTTAAAAGAGAAAGATGGTGATCTCTTGCTGGTACAGATATATGTGGATGATATTATTTATGGATCTAAAAATGAGAAACATTGTCAAGATTTTTCAAAACTTATGTCAAAGAGAAAGATGGTGATCTCTTGATGCTTACAAAGAGATTTGCAATACTTTTTAGGATTGCAAATTAAACAACTTGATGATGGAATTTTTATAAGTCAGGATAAATATATCAAAGATATGTTAAAGAAATTTGGTCTGACCTGTTTAAAGGATATAGTGACCCCGATGGCAGCATCTATTAAAATAGATGCTGATCTCAATGGTGAACCAGTCAATATCACTGAATATAGAGGTATGATTGGATCCCTACTTTATCTTACAGGCAGCAGACCAGATATTATGTTTGCCACATGTCTCTGTGCCAGATATCAAGCTGATCCTAAAGAGTCACACTTGCTAGCAGTAAAAAGGATATTTAGGTATCTGAAAGCTACTGCTAAACGTGGTCTTTGGTATCCTAAAGACCAAGATTTTGAGCTAATTGGGTATTCAGATGCTGACTTTGCAGGGTGTAAAATAGGCAGGAAAAGTACTACTGGTGGTTGTCAGTTACTGGGTGGTAGGCTAGTCAGCTGGACGAGCAAAAAGCAAAATACTGTGTCCACATCTACTGCTGAGGCAAAATACATTTCTGCTGGTAGTTGTACTGCTCAAGTACTATGGATGCAAAGCCAGCTGAAGGACTATGGTGTTCATGTTACAAAGACTCCAATCTACTGTGACAATACAAGTGCAATTGCTATCACTAACAATCCTGTGATGCATTCAAGGATGAAGCACATTGACGTTCGATATCATTTCATAAGGGATCATGTTCAAAAAGGAGATGTGGAGCTACATTTTATTTCAACAGACCAGCAGTTAGCAGATCTATTCACAAAGCCCTTAGATGAGAAACGTTTTAACTATCTCATCTCTGAGCTGGGTATGCTAGAACTTTAAATAAAAGACAATTTTGTTGGTGTGCTGGCTCTACAACATGTAGGGCAAACCAGTAAGTCACATTTATTAACTTACTGCCTACATGTCAATCACTCAGCACAACAATGTCTTTTATACTTTGGTTACTCAAAATATTTTAAATGAAATAATAAATAGCTCACAAAATTAAATGATTCCTTAAAACTGAAACTCATTTACTCCCAATGATTTAAATTAAATTCATGACATATTAAATGTAACAAAGTATTTTGTATTTAATACAAAACTTATTTTGTGGTCTTTAAATCAATTTTGAATTAAAACCTGCTGTATTTAATGCTGAATGGGAGGTATGAATGTTCAAGCTGTATATACATCATGTCAACAGTCTGTGTCCCCTCGAAAATGTGCCAGTCTGTCACATATGCCCACGCGCCTGCAGATGACAGTTGCCATTTTCTCTCTCCTGCACTTTTTCACCCAATCAGAACGGATAAAAGAGTGTTTTATCTTCCATAATAACCTTCGGTTATTCATTATTCAAAATCACACACTCTTTTCTCTCAAAATCTTCCAAACTTCCAACTTTCATAACTTCATATCTTCATCTTTACCTATCATCAATGGCAGACCAACCACAATCACCACATGTTGAAAACTAGCCAGAGGAACAACAACAGCAACAACAACCAGTACAACAACCTGATCAACAACCACAACTGGCACCCGAGGATAGGTTGTTCAAGGACCACCAGTCTGTCCCCAGAGACCTACTTTGTCTCAATCAAAGGGCTGACTAAACCACCAGTCTATCCCCAGAGACCAACAACAGATGCAATTGTTGAGTCAAATTTATTTGGTTCTACAGTTGTTAACATAAAATGTTCTTTTGTTTCAGTTCTTAGCAGGGTAGATGAACAGGCAGAGGGGGAGCAAGAAAAGGATGTTAATGTTTCTACTGATGAGCTCTCTGCTTCTACTACTGGTGTTGGTGCTACTGAATTGCCTACTGGTGGTGCTGATACTAGTACTGTTGTCTCTACTGCTGCTGGCTCTACTGGAGACAATGTGGTTACTAGTTCCACTGTTCTTAATGATAATGAGGAGTTAGCTACTGCTGATATATCTGCTACTCCTCCTACTGTCTCTGGTATTGCTGCTTCAATCACTGATTCTACAGTGGTTGATGAGATGATAATGTAACCTCCTCCGGTACTTGAAAAGGTTATTGATAACATTGTTAAGGAGGTTCTTGATATTGATATTGCTGCCACTACTGATGTTACTACTGAAGTGGTTACTAGTGGTGGCTTGCATGCTGATGATGATTCCTGGCCTTCGTTTCTTCAGGATGTTGGCTATGTTTCCAAAGAGCCACAGGTGGATACTGCTACTGCTACTACTGTTATTCCATCTACTGAGCAGTCATCCGATGTTGCTACTGGTTCTATTAGTATTCTGGATGTTTCTGATCTTCAATCGCGATAATTTATTACTGTGGATCCAGCTGGTAATCTACAGGTTTCTGATTCAACACCGGATACTTTCTTTAGAGGTGATGCAGATGCTGCTTCTTCACCTACTGCACAGTCACCTACTGCTGCTACTGGTTCTACGGAACTCTTTATGGATGCTGGTACCTCTGCTACTGCCACTACTGATTCATCTCAGGCTACTGCTTCTGCTGAGAAGAAGCCATAAGTGTGCCAGGTACTAGATCCTGATGAAGTTGTACCTAACTTCATCTATAGGGGAGCATCCATCACTCCCAGAGTTTCCTTGCTGGTGGATCAGCTGACTATTGATCCCCAAAGTGCTCTGGTGTCAGCCAGTAAACTACCTAGGGAAGAGCTGATTGAAATGCTGTCTCAGCTTGATCGACCAGCAAGAGAAGAGGTATATGAGAGGCTGGCCACTTTAGAACAGATCAATGAGCAGCCATACTATCACTATTTTGGTATGGCTCCAGCTGCTTCTCTATGGCCTGGTACATGGAGGCCTCTCAAGTTCATCAGAGATCCCACTACTGGTAAATATATCATGCAACAACTTCCTGATTCGCCAGTACCTTCTGATTCATCAGCTTCTTCCTCATCATCTTCTTTATCTGATGGTGATGGTGATGCTGATAAAGGTACTGGTAAGGAAGAGCCAGTCATTCATGATAATGTGACTAGCTCCAAAGATAAACCAGTGGATCTCACTGATGATGCTGATAATGATGCTGACAAGGATACCAGTGGATCTAAACCTTCGGGTGAAGGTAAAAATGATGGTGATCATGGTGACGAGACATACTCTGACCTTCCACCTCCACTACCTCACGGAGGTACTCATGTGTTAGCTGCTAGTGATCGCCCCTCAACCAGCTATACTAAGTTTAATGCTGATGAGGTGGCTGCCATCTCCACTTTGGCTGTCTATAAGACATTAGCTGAAGTCACACCGGATCTACAAAACACCATTCGTTCTTCTATTGTTGATAGAGTGTCTGAAGCAGTACGCACAGCTGGGGAGGTTACCACTTCTTCTATTGAGAACAATCTCAAACAAGTGTGTGCCTTTGCAGATCTTGTGGTGGAAGCCATTGTCAAACAACATGAAGAGGAGGAGGATTTAAAGAGTCGAATCATCTCTCACAATGAGTATACTGAGGATATTGCCCGTCTTCAAGCTAATTTGGATGCTGCTAATCGTAGAATTCTTTTCCTTCATGAAGAAAATAGGGTGTTAGAAGAGAGATTGGATTCACAGGAACAGCAAATGGCTACTATGATTCCTGCCTCAGCTTATGTTCAAATGGTGGAGGTAATGCAACGCATGGCTGATCTTCAAGCTGGTGTTAGGGCTGATGTCCAAAATATGGCCATGGGTGTTGCTAGAAATGAAGTTCGAACTTCCAACCTCTGCCTAAGACAATATGGCGTAGATCCTGGTGCCTATCTTTCTCCTGCTGATGCTGACTGAAACAATTTTGCTTTCTCTATTCCTCAGTCAGATAGTGACCTTGATGCACAGGTCTCCCCTGCTCACCTTTCTGCCCCTGCTGATGACAAAAAGGGGGAGAAGAAGTCTAGAATAAAATCCAAAAAGAGAAAATAATCTGAGGGGGATCATGAGCATGAAAAGGCTCCTAAACAGCAAAGGAGAGATGGTGATGATGGTGGTGATGGTACTGGCACTAAGCCCAGCAGCGCTCATACTGAAGCTGGTGTACAGGCAGCTGGTGAAACTCAACCCAGTGTGTCTGCCACATCAGTGGATGATATTGGTTCTGGCAGTAAGCCCAGTGACATTTTTTAATTGGCTGTTATTGAATCTTTTACTGTCTCTCAAACCATTGAAGGTAAATTGAAAAGAAAAATGGAGAGACATCAGAAGAGACAGCAGGAATTAGATGCTGCTTTTAACGCTAAATTTGGGGCCTATGCTGCTCTAAAAAGATTTAAAATGGAGCGTAGACGAACCCTCACTCCTGATAGGCATGAAATTGATGATGATCTGATCAGCATTGACGAATATAAAAGGGCTACCCTGAAACAAAATGCTAAGTTCATGATCAAGTATGATAAAAAAGAAAGCCAAGCTGTATGCTGAGCGAGCAGATAGAATAAAGAAGATGACTCCTGAAGAAATGAAAGACTATTTAGCTTCTACTGAGTCAGGAGGAGTTAGAGCTGATGTATTTATGAAATGGCTATATGCAATATTAGAAACCAACTCATCTTCTCGACCAGTATCGTCTACTCAGCCAGCTACACAACAACAGCCAGCAGATGTTGATGTTCAGGGGGAGCATCTTGCTATTGTTCCCTATCTGCCACCACAAGAACCAGTATCAACACAAGAACCATCAGCTGAACCCAAGCCAATTGACAAACAAAGGGTGAAATCTGTTCCTAGGGATAACCAGCCCCTAAGGAAAGGACCCCTATTTGAGGCAGCTGATGAAGATACTGTGGCAGTTGTACCAGCTGATACTAACCAGTCAGCTGGTACTGAAGACACAACAAGGGGTGCTATGAATGAAGACCCAGCCAGTAGTGTGCTGCTGGGTGAAACAAGTGTTGAAGACCCAACAAAGGTGGATGTGCTGGGTGCTAATCAAGATGATGATACGGTTAATCCTGCTGACTTTACAGTCTTGGGTAGTGGAGATCAATTATTTGTTCAATCACCTATCTCTCCTCGAACCCTCACTTATTTTAACAGAAACAGGATAATCGTGTTAACCAGTTTCCAATGAGTTCATCTGGCATAAGTAAATCAATCATGTATCCTCCATCTTCCCCAAAACATCATGGTAAGCACAGAACTTGGGAAGATGATTCAGTTGCCCGTGGTGAGCCAGATCTATTTAGAATGAATCTAGATGAAAGAAAGGCTTACAGGCTGGAGATCACTGTACAAGAATTGCTTGAGCAAAGACAAGTAGCTATTAATGAAAGGATACGCCAAGTTAGATTGCTGCATCATCCTCTTGATCAGCCATTCTACATCATTGCCTTGACTTATGGCATTGAAATTGGTGTATACTTAAATAACAGTGGTCAAAGGCTCTCTACTGATGAGGAGAAAGCTCAATTTCAAGAGGCTCACCAGCTAGGTATGGATCTAAGGGAGTATCTTGCTGCCCTTAGAACTGAAGATGGTAGAAAGATGATTGAAACAGCAAAGTCCCTGAAAATTATTGTCGATGATTATCTGTTGGGCTTAGAAGCTGAAAAGCAAAGAAGGGATGCTGCTGATGCTGAACTCGCTGAGAGGGTAAGGCTTCAGGAAATAGAAGATAAATTGGCTGCTGATAGAAAGCTAGAGGCGGATTCCCTCAAATTAGCTAAAGCCATTGTCAAGGAACAAGATAAGGCCCTTGATGAACTAGAAGCTGCTGAGAAAGCACCTGCTATTGCTCCTATAGAAACTGCTCGAACCATAGAACTATCTGATCATTATTATAGGAGCAGGTATGGTGATGTGATGAACAGAAGATCAAATCCCAGCAAGATCATCAAAGTGCATAGAGGCTCAAAAAGAGCTTTCAATGTCAACAGGGAGAATAATGTTCAAGAAAGGTTAAATTATGATGAGTTACGATCGTTAGGATTCAGTAAATGGATGGAGATATTGGAGTACTTCATTGGTAAAGCTAAAAGTGGTATTAAAAAGGCATTGAAGCTAGAACTCCAAGACCTCTTCAACAAAGCTACAAAATTTGGGAATGCACCAGTAGTAAACGTAGAAGAAGTACTTCCTCAAAAACCTAAAGGAAAGAAATCTACTTGTGAATGCCCACAAAGAAGATATCGCATCATTCTTCCTCCTTATATCCCTGTATTTGATCCTGCTGATATACCTATCCTATTTCCTGAAGCCTGGAGAATCGAATAAGAGGAGCTATCTGAAGAGGAATTAAATAAAGATAAAGATAGATAGCCCTCTAGTGGTCAAATTGCATCTTTTGTTTATTTTATCTTTCATTATGATGTTCCTGTAATTACTGTATATACTCTGTTGTAATGAAAGTGAAATGAGTCTATCTTCAAAATCATATCAAATTATAAGATATAGATAATTCAGCAAAAGATCCCAAAAACAAACTTAAAAATGGGATAAATTTACTGCCTATTTTTCATTAGGTCCTTCGGTGCTAGCTTTAGTGTTTTCTCTATATGTCATAGGTTTTGTCATCATCAAAGAGGGGGAGATTGTTGAGTCCCCAAAATAATTAAGGATTTAATTATGACAAAACTGTAATTTATTTGCACTAAAATGTTATGTGCAGCCAGCACAAGTTTGTTTATGTATAGATAGCAGATATTGCTGTGTCGAGTGTAGTTTGCTGCTCAGTCTACCAGCACAAGGTAGATAATGTTCTTCAATCAGCACAGGATGTGTACTCAGCAGTTCAAGAATATCAAGTGTCTCAGCAATGAAGAACCAGCACAGCTGGAATGCAGCTTACTTCACAAGACAGCTATGCTCCATTATAAGCATAGTAGTTTCCCGAGTGGTCTACATCAATTGTACTATTCAACAGAAGTCAAAGACAAAGTTGAACAGAAAAGGACACGCGTCGATGCCTGACAAGTGACCTTACAAGACCACGTGGGAATGCAGAAGTTTAACGCATGTGCAGACATGGGTTATACTTTGTCAACACCTAGGGAACACAACATTCTATTTTTTTAATCAAATAGTGGTGCCAAACCGAATTGGGGTGTGCCTGCAAATAGATACCAAAGAGGAAAGAGGAGAGCATGCTCTCTGATGCAGTTGTCCCCACAAGTACAGACATCTTATGTACCAGTGGACAATAGAACCATTACACGGTTAATAGGACTACTATAAATTGTTGTATCCACTATTGTAACAACCAGTGGTGTGGGTTTATTTATTTAGAGTCCAAAACGTGTAAAAGCTTTTAGTTTACCTCTTAGCTATATTCTAGGTAATCTGTATCAACCAACTATCATTCCGCCAAGGATAGTTGTGATTCTTTATGATTCAATCAATAAAGAATAACCGTTGAAAATTACCTATGACTCTATTTAATTTACATGTTTGAATACTAATCGTGTTTAACTGTTAAGTTAATTAAAAGAAATTGTATTCACCCCCTCTACAATACTCCTGTTGTTATCAAGGGACTAACAAATAACATTATGAATACTTATAATAATAATACTAATATTGATTATACTACTTATACATAAGATAATAATAACTATTGTAGTGACCCGAACTTTTCCATGTTTATATATATATATTAAATGAAATTGTTATTTACATGATTAAGGGTTTCCAACATGTTAAGCAATCAAACTTGTTAAGACTTGATTAATTGAAATAGGTTTCATATAGACAATTGACCACCCAAGTTGACCGGTGATTCACGAACGTTAAAAGTTGTAAAAACTATATGATGACATATATATGGATATATATATATATATATATATATATATATATATATATATATATATATATATATAGTTAAAATGATATTATGATAAGTAAACATATCATTAAGTATATTAACAATGAACTACATATGTAAAAGCAAGACAACTAACTTAATGATTTTGAAACGAGACATATATGTAACGATTATCGTTGTAACGACATTTAATGTATATATATCATATTAAGAGATATTCATACATCATAATATCATGATAATATAATAATTTAAAATCTCATTTGATATTATAAACATTGGGTTAACAACATTTAACAAGATCATTAACCTAAAGGTTTCAAAACAACACTTACATATAACGACTAACGGTGACTTGACGACTCAGTTAAAATGTATATACATGTAGTGTTTTAATATGTATTTATACACTTTTGAAAGACTTCAAGACACTTATCAAAATACTTCTATTTAACAAAAATGCTTACAATTACATCCTCGTTCAGTTTCATCAACAATTCTACTCGTATGCACCCGTATTCGTACTCATACAATACACAGCTTTTAGATGTATGTACTATTGGTATATACACTCCAATGATCAGCTCTTAGTAGCCCATGTGAGTCACCTAACACATGTGGGAACCATCATTTGGCAACTAGCATGAAATATCTCATAAAATTACAAAAATATGAGTAATCATTCATGACTTATTTACATAAAAACAAAATTACATATCCTTTATATCTAATCCATACACCAACGACCAAAAACACCAGAAACACTTTCATTCTTCAATTTTCTTCATCTAATTGATCTCCCTCAAGTTCTATCTTCAAGTTCTAAGTGTTCTTCATAAATTCTACAAGTTCTAGTTTCATAAAATCAAGAATACTTCCAAGTTTGCTAGCTTACTTCCAATCTTGTAGGGTGATCATCCAACCTCAAGAAATCTTTCTTATTTACAGTAAGATATCTTTCTAATATAAAGTAATACTCATATTCAAACTTTGATTCAATTTCTATAACTATAACAATCTTATTTCGAGTGGAAATCTTACTTGAACTTGTTTTCGTGTCATGATTCTACTTCAAGAACTTTCAAGCCATCCAAGATCCTTTGAAGCTAGATCCATTTGTCTCTTTTCCAATAGGTTTATCCATAAAACATGAGGTAGTAATGATTTTCATAACGTCATTCGATTAATACATATAAAGCTATCTTATTCGAAGGTTTAAACTTGAAATCACTAGAACATAGTTTAGTTAATTCTAAACTTGTTCGCAAACAAAAATTAATCCTTCTAACTTGACTTTTAAAATCAACTAAACACATGTTCTATATCTATATTATATGCTAACTTAATGATTTAAAACCTGGAAACACGAAAAACACCGTAAAACTGGACATACGCCGTCGTAATAACACCACGGGCTGTTTTGGGTTTGATAATTAAAACTATGATAAGCTTTGATTTAAAAGTTGTTCTTCTGGGAAAATGATTTTTCTTATGAACATGAAACTATATCCAAAAATCATGGTTAAACTCAAAGTGGGAGTATGTTTTTCAAAATGGTCATCAAGACGTCGTTCTTTCGACTAAAATGACTACCTCTTACAAAAACAACTTGTAACTTATATTTCCGACTATAAATCTATACATTTTCTATTTAGATTCATAAAATAGAGTTCAATATGAAACCATAGCAATTTGATTCACTCCAAACGGATTTAAAATGAAGAAGTTATGGGTAAAACAAGATTGGATATTTTTTGATAATTTTAGCTACGGGAAATGTTTAACAAATCTATACAAATCATATCCTAGCTAACTTATATTGTATTATACATGTATTCTAATATATTATGTAATCTTGGGATACCATAGACACGTATGCAAATGTTTTGACATATCATATCGACCCATATGTATATATTATTTGGAACAACCATAGACACTCTATATGCAGTAATGTGGGAGTTAGCTATACAGGGTTGAGGTTGATTCTAAAAATATATATACTTTGAGTTGTGATCTAGCCTGAGACGTGTATACACTGGGTCGTGGATTGATTCAAGATAATATATATCGATTTATTTCTGTACATCTAACTGTGGACAACTAGTTGTAGGTTACTAACGAGGACAACAGACTTAATAAACTTAAAACATCAAAATGTATTAAAAGTGTTGTAAATATATTTTGAACATACTTTGATATTTATGTACATATTTGTTATAGGTTCGTGAATCGACCTGTGGCCAAGTCTTACTTCCCTACGAAGTAAAAATCTGTGAAAGTGAGTTATAGTCCCACTTTTAAAATCTAATATTTTGGGATGAGAATACATGCAGTTTTATAAATGTTTTACGAAATAGACACAAGTAATTGAAACTACATTATATGGGTGAATGATCGAAGCCGAATATGCCCCTTTTGCTTGTTAGCCTAAGAATTAGTAAACCGATCTACTAATTGACGCGAATCTTAAAGATAGATCTATTGGGCCTCACGAACCCCATCCAAAGTACCGGATGCTTTAGTACTTTGAATTCGTTTTTATCATGTCCGAAGGATTTCCCAGAATGATAGGGGATATTCTTATATGCATCTTGTTAATGTCGGTTACCAGGTGTTCATCATATGAATGAATTTTATCTCTATGTATGGGATGTATATTGAAATATGAAATCTTGTGGTCTATTATTATGATTTGATAATATATAGGTTATACCTATAACTCACCAACATTTTTGTTGACGTTTTAAGCATGTTTATTCTCAGGTGATTATTAAGAGCTTCCGCTGTCGCATATTTAAATAAGGACGAGATTTGGAGTCCATGCTTGTATGATATTGTGTAAAAACTGCATTCAAGAAACTTATTTCGTTGTAACATATTTGTATTGTAAACCATTATGTAATGGTCGTGTGTAAACAGGATATTTTAGATTATCATTATTTGATAATCTACGTAAAGCTTTTTAAACCTTTATTGATGAAATAAAGGTTATGGTTTGTTTTAAAATGAATGCAGTCTTTGAAAAACATCTCATATAGAGGTCAAAACCTCGCAACGAACTCAATTAATAAGTACTACTCTTGATAAATAAGTACTACCCGAATTAAAGAGTATAAAATGCTATTATGAAGAAAGAGCTTTTATAAATAAGTTCATATTACGCTACGAAATAATATTGACTACTCTTGATATTCTATATGATTAACTCGTTTCTTTTGGCTATTTTTGAAGGAAATGGCACCAACTACTCGACATACCGTGAGTATGAATGAAGAGGAGTTCGTACCTTTCTTGCTGCAAACATAGCCGCAGTACAGACTGCGCTACATACCAACAATAACGCTGAATCTAGCAATGCAGCTAACGGCGCAAGAAATCGTGTAGGATGTACCTACAAAGAATTCACTGCGTTAACATGGTGGAACACGTATCTTGAACAGGTAGGACAAAATGCTACTTACGCACTACCGTGGTCGGCATTCAAGCAATTGATGAACGAGCAGTACCGTCCTTGAAACGAAGTCAATAAACTCAAGGCAGAACTTAGAGAGTTACGAACACAAGGGTTAGACGTTACCACATATGAACGACGATTCACAGAGTTGTGCCTATTGTGCCCGAGAGCATTCGAAGATGAAGAAGAGATGATCGATGCATTTGTAAAAGGGTTACCAGTAAGGATTCAACAAGATGTAAGTTCACACGAGCCCGCTTCTATACAGAAGGCAAGTCGAATGCCTCATAAACTCATAAATCATATTGAGGGAAGAATTAAAGGGCAGGCGGCCGAAGAAACCAACACGAAACAACTCAAGAGGAAGTGGGAGGAAAACGGTGACAAGAGTCACCAGTACAACAACAATAACAATTACAACCACAATCGCAACAACTATCCCAACAACCGCAACAACAATCGCAACAATAACCGCAATCCTAACAATAACTACAACAAACATCCCAACAATAACAACAACAAATACAACAACCATTTCAACAACAATAACAATCCCAACAACAACCTCAATAACAACAACGACAACAAAAACCAAAAGCAACCATGTCATAGGTGTGAAGAAAATCACCAGGGGTTTTGCACGACATTTTACAACAGATGTAAAATAAATGGTCATAGCGCGACAAAGTGTGAGGTCTACGGACCAAAGTTTAACAGAACTAAGGGAGCAAATAATGCCAGAACAAGTAATGCCGAAACGAATATTGTCGGAGCAAGTAATACCAACGCTGTTTGTTATAAATGTGGAAAACCGGGCCACATTATTAGAAATTACCCGAATCAGGGGAATACTAATGGGCAGGGCCGTGGAAGAGTTTTCAATATTAATGCGGCAGAAGCACAGGAAGACCCGGAGCTTGTTACGGGTACGTTTCTTATTGACGATAAATCTGCTTATGTTTTATTTGATTCGGGTGCAGATAGAAGCTATATGAGTAGAGAATTTTGTGCTAAATTAAGTTGCCCATTGACGCCTTTGGATAGTAAATTTTTACTCGAATTAGCAAATGGTAAATTAATTTCAGCAGATAATATATGTCGGAATCGAGAAATTAAACTGGTTAGCGAAACATTTAAGATTGACTTGATACCAGTAGAGTTAGGGAGTTTTGATGTGATAATCGGTATGGACTGGTTGAAAGAAGTGAAAGCAGAGATCGTTTGTTACAAAAATGCAATTTTTATTATACTAGAAAAAGGAAAACCCTTAATGATGTAAAGAGAAAAGTGCAACGCAAAGTTAAATCTTATTAGTAACCTGAAGGCACAAAAACTAATAAGAAAAGGTTGCTATGCTGTGCTAGCACACGTCGAGAAAGTCAATTCCGAAGAAAAGAACATCAATGATATTTCTGTCGCAAAAGAATTTCCCGATGTATTTCCGAAAGAATTAGCGGGACTACCTCCACACCGATCCGTTGAATTTCAAATAGACCTTGTACCGGGAGCTACACCAATAGCTCATGCTCCATACAGACTCGCACCTAGCGAAATGAAGGAACTTCAGAGCCAATTACAAGAACTTTTAGAGCGTGGTTTCATTCGACCAAGCACATCACCGTGGGGAGCTCCTGTTTTGTTTGTCAAGAAGAAAGATGGTACATTCAGATTGTGTATCGACTACCAAGAGTTGAACAAACTTACCATCAAGAACCGCTACCCACTACCGAGAATCGACGACTTATTTGATCAACTACAAGGCTCGTCTATTTATTCAAAGATTGACTTACGTTTCGGGTATCATCAAATGCGAGTGAAAGAAGATGATATTCCAAAGACTGCTTTCAGAACACGTTACGGTCATTACGAGTTTATGGTCATGCCGTTTGGATTGACTAACGCACCAGCTGTGGTCATGGACCTTATAAACCGAGTGTGTGGGCCATATCTTGACAAGTTTGTCATTGTTTTCATCGATGACATACTTATTTACTCAAAGAATGATCAAGAGCATGAAGAACATTTGAGAAAAGTGCTAGAAGTATTGAGGAAAGAAAAACTGTACGCTAAGTTTTCAAAGTGTGCATTTTGGTTGGAAGAAGTTCAATTCCTCGGTCACATAGTGAACAAAGAAGGTATCCAGGTGGACCCGACAAAGATCGAAATCGTTGAAAAGTGGGAAACCCCAAAAACTCCGAAGCATATACGTCAATTTTTAGGATTGGCTGGTTACTACAGAAGATTCATCCAAGATTTCTCCAAAATAGCAAAACCCTTGACTGCATTAACGCATAAAGGGAAGAAATTTGAATGGAAGGATGAACAAGATAAGGCGTTTCAGTTATTGAAGAAAAAGCTAACTATGGCACCTATATTGTCATTGCCTGAAGGGAATGATGATTTTGTGATTTATTGTGACGTATCAAAGCAAGGTCTCAGTTGTGTATTAATGCAACGAACGAAGGTGATTGCTTATGCGTCTAGACAATTGAAGATTCACGAGCAAAATTATACGATGCATGATTTGGAATTAGGCGCGGTTGTTTTTGCATTAAAGACTTGGAGGCACTACTTATATGGGGTCAAAAGTATTATATATACCTACCACAAAAGTCTTCAACACATATTTAATCAGAAACAACTGAATATAAGGCAGCGTAGGTGGATTGAATTATTGAATGATTACGACTTTGAGATTCATTACTACCCGGGGAAGGCAAATGTGGTAGCTGACGCCTTGAGCAGGAAGGACAGAGAACCTATTCGAGTAAAATCTATGAATATAATGATTCACAATAACCTTACTACTCAAATAAAGGAGGCGCAACAAGGAGTTTTAAAAGAGGGAAATTTAAAGGATGAAATACCCAAAGGATCGGAGAAGCATCTTAATATTTGGGAAGATGGAACCCGGTATAGGGCTGAAAGAATTTGGGTACCAAAATTTGGAGATATGAGAGAAATGGTACTTAGAGAAGCTCATAAAACCAGATACTCAATACATCCTGGAACGGAGAAGATGTACAAGGATCTTAAGAAACATTTTTAGTGGCCAGGTATGAAAGCTGATATTGCTAAATATGTAGGAGAATGTTTGACGTGTTCTAAGGTCAAAGCTGAACATCAGAAACCATCAGGTCTACTACAACAACCTGAAATCCCGAAATGGAAATGGAAAAACATTACCATGGATTTCATTACTAAATTTCCAAGGACTGCAAGTGGTTATGATACTATTTCGGTAATAGTTGATCGTCTCACCAAGTCAGCACACTTCCTGGCAATGAGAGAAGATGACAAAATGGAGAAGTTAGCAAGATTGTATTTGAAGGAGGTTGTCTCCAGACATGGAATACCCGTCTCTATTATCTCTGATAGGGATGGTAGATTTGTTTCAAGGTTCTGGCAGACGTTGCAACAAGCATTAGGACTCGTCTAGACATGAGTACTGCCTATCATCCACAAACTGATGGACAGAGTGAAAGGACGATACAAACACTTGAAGATATGCTACGAGCATGTGTTATTGATTTCAGAAACAGTTGGGATCAACATCTACCGTTAGCAGAATTTTCCTACAACAACAGCTACCATTCAAGCATTGATATGACGCCGTTTGAAGCACTTTTGAAAGGACCCGTTCATATACATTATAAACGATTCACAATAGTTGATTACATCGCGAGGTATTTTGACCTCTATATGATACATTTTACAAACATTACATTCGTTTTTAAAAGACAAACTTTCTTTACAACGAAAGTTGACGGATGCACACCATTTCATAATACATCCAACTATAATTGACATAATAATAATCTTGATGAACTCAATGACTCGAATGCAACGTCTTTCAAAATATGCCATGAATGACTCCAAGTAATATCCTTAAAATGAGCTAATGCACAGCGGAAGATTTCTTTTATACCTGAGAATAAACATGCTTTAAAGTGTCAACCAAAAGGTTGGTGAGTTCATAGGTTTATCATAACAATCATTTCAATATATTAATAGACCACAAGATTTCCGTTTATAAATATATGTACACTCGCAAGTGTATAAAAGTATTCTATAAGTTGTAGGCACCCGGTAACAAGCCTTAACATTCATGTTTTACCCTCTGAAGTACACCAGATTAGGTGTGTTTAAAATAACCTCGAAGTACTAAAGCATCCCATAGTCAGGATGGGGTTTGTCAGGCCCAATAGATCTATCTTTAGGATTCGCGCCTACCGTACATAGACAAGTAGTTTAATGTTAACAAGCTAAGGGTATATTTCTGGTTTAAACCCACGTAGAATTAGTTTTAATACTTGTGCCTATTTTGTAAAACATTTATAAAAACAGCGCATGTATTCTCAGTCCCAAAAATATATATAAAAGGGAGCAAATGAAACTCACCATACTGTATTTCGTAGTAAAAATACATATAACGTCATTTAACAAGTGCAAGGTTGGCCTCAGATTCACGAACCTATATTAATTATATATATTTATATGTTGGTCAATATTTGTCTAACAATTTTTGGTCAAGTCATAGTGTACCACAATCCTAATGCTCGAGACTAATATGCAAAAGTCAACAAAAGTCAACTTGACCCAAAATGACTTCTAAAATTTATACGTGTTTATTATATAACTTAACTATAGTCGTTTTATATATTTAAATATATTTATTAGATTTTATAATAATAAAAGTCATTTATTAATAAAAATTTATATTAACGTTTATATATGATAAAATATACTTTTATATATCTTAAGTAGTAAAATTTATAAAGTTCACTTAATATCTTAAAACTATAGTGGTAAGTATTATTAATGTAATTATATTACGCGTGGTGAAAAATATCTTTGTATCCCCTATTTATTTGATAAAATAATATTGATCATGATAATAATAAGTAAAAGTTGTATTATTTTGTAATAATAATTATTATTATTCTATAAAAAAATAACAATATTTATATTTACTAAAAATGTTATTATGATAAAATGATAATAGTAACATAATAGTAATAATGATATTTTATAATAACAATGATATTTCTATTAAAATAATAACGACGATAGTAATAATAATCATTTTAACAATAATACTAAAATTCAGTTGACTATAACTTCAAATCCGTTCATCGAAACCATTCGATATCTAAATGAAAAGTTCTTAATTTTTCGCTAGCTTTCCAATGACATGCATATCATATACCCTATCTCAGTATCATATGTATCTAATTCAGGATTCAACAAACCTATCTAAGGACAATATCGAATGTACAAGCATGCATAATCCTATATACTCGAGCACTAGTCAGGGATACACTATTGATATATAAAAGTTAAGTTATGAGTGCTCACGTATCAATATTGAGATTCAATATTGCAGGAAAGTACGTAGACGCAACGGAGATGATAAACACTAGATTGACCTCACGAGCATACCCATGAACCATACCCATCACCTCCATAGCTATAACCCATAATTTCCTTAGCTTCGACTCATTCAAAAAACTATTTTGAAATCACTCGGACATCACTCCGTCGTAATATTTTATGTATACTAATAATATCTTGAAATAATACAGAGCAAATATATATATATATATATATATATATATATATATATATATATATATATATATATATATATATATATATATATATATATATATGTAAATCGATTGAGAGAGTTTAGAGAAATATATTTTCAAGTTTCTATGAAATAATGAAACCTATTTAATTCTATTTATAATAGATTTTTAAATTATTAAAGTGAATTATTAAAGTATGAATTATTAAAGTGAATTATTAAAGTGTGAATTATTAAAGTGAATTATTAAAGTATGAATTATTAAAGTGAATTATTAAAGTATGAATTATTAAAGTTAAAGTAAAGTAAATGTAAAGTTAAAGTATAGTAAAAGTATAAAAACTATGTATGTATAATACGCGTATAAATATATATAATATTAATTTAAATCGTTATATATATTTAATGAAATAAAATATAAATATCCTTATATTTATTATACTGGTTAAGTAATGAGTTGTCAAAAGTGATTCTAGATATTTATAAAAGTTATATACGTTTGAATAATAAAGTTCTTTTTAAACTGAAAACGTTTTTGTACGTTTGAAAATAGATTAATAGAATATTATAGAAACCAATTCTCCACTAGCTTTTGTCTAACTTTCGTAAATGACACTTTTTATTTTTTTTTATAAATAGCTTTACAAATTATTCCGAATATCGTTAAGAGGAATAGATTTCTCAAATCATAGTGGACCTCTCAACAGAGACTTGTAATCATAATTCAATGTTTCTGATAATTCAATCATTTAATATATATATTTTTTTTAATCTCGTCGATAATCATATTGAAACAAATACGTTCATATAAAGCATTATACTTTTAAATACTTTGTTGACATTTTCAATTTATAACATATACACATATACATACATATTCATATATGTTCATTTAATGGTTCGTGAATCATTGGAATTTGGTCGAGGTTTAAATGAATGTATAAACATAGTTTAAAATCCTTGAGATTTAACTTAACAAACATTGCTTATCGTGTCAGAATAATATAAAGATAAAGTTTAAATTTAGTCAGAAATTTCCGGGTCGTCACAACTTTATGGTAGAAAGTGCAGGTCTCCGGTTTGTGGGAGTGAAGTGGGGGATAGATAGATTACGGGTCCAGAGATAATACAAGAAACTACCGAGAAGATCATTCAAATTCAACAACGGTTGAAAACCGCCCAAAGTCGACAAAAGAGCTACGCTGACATTAAAAGAAAAGATATAGAATTTGAAATTAGAGAGATGGTCATGCTTAAAGTTGCACCATGGAAAGGCGTTGTTCGATTTGGTAAACGAGGGAAATTAAATCCAAGGTATATTGGACGATTCAAGATTATTGATCGTGTCGGACCAGTAGCTTACCGAATTGAGTTACCTCAACAACTCGTGGCTGTACATAACACTTTCCACGTCTCGAATTTGAAGAAATGTTTTGCTAAAGAAGATCTCACTATTCCGTTAGATGAAATCCAAATCAACGAAAAACTTCAATTCATCGAAGAACCCATCGAAATAATGGATCGTGAGGTTAAAAGACTTAAGAAAAACAAGATACCAATTGTTAAGGTTCGATGGAATGCTTGTAGAGGACCCGAGATCACCTGAGAACAAGAAGATCAGATGAAGAAGAAATACCCGCATTTATTTCCAGAAGATACGTCAACACCTCCAACTGCTTAAAATTTCGAGACGAAATTTATTTAACGGGTAGGTACTGTAGTGACCCGAACTTTTCCATGTTTATATATATATATATATATATATATATATATATATATATATATATATATATATATATATATATATATATATATATATATATATATATATATATATATTAAATGAAATTGTTATTTACATGATTAAGTGTTTCCAACATGTTAAGTAATCAAACTTGTTAAGACTTGATTAATTGAAATAGGTTTCATATAGACAATTGACCACCCAAGTTGACCGGTGATTCACGAACGTTAAAACTTGTAAAAGCTATATGATGACATATATATGGATATATATATATATAGTTAACATGATATTATGATAAGTAAATATATCATTAAGTATATTAACAATGAACTACATATGTAAAAGCAAGACTACTAACTTAATGATTTTGAAACGAGACATATATGTAACGACATTTAATGTATATATATCATATTAAGAGATATTCATACATCATAATATAATGATAATATAATAATTTAAAATCTCATTTGATATTATAAACATTGGGTTAACAACATTTAACAAGATCGTTAACCTAAAGGTTTCAAACAACACTTACATGTAACGACTAACGATGACTTAACGACTCAGTTAAAATGTATATACATGTAGTGTTTTAATATGTATTTATACACTTTTGAAAGACTTCAAGACACTTATCAAAATACTTCTACTTAACAAAAATGCTTACAATTACATCCTCGTTCAGTTTCATCAACAATTCTACTCGTATGCACCCGTATTTGTACTCGTACAATACACAGCTTTTAGATGTATGTACTATTGGTATATACACTCCAATTATCAGCTCTTAGCAGTCCATGTGAGTCACCTAACACATGTGGGAACCATCATTTGGCAACTAGCATGAAATATCTCATAAAATTACAAAAATATGAGTAATCATTCATGACTTATTTACATAAAAACAAAATTACATATCCTTTATATCTAATCCATACACCAACGACCAAAAATACCTACAAACACTTTCATTCTTCAATTTTCTTCATCTAATTGATCTCCCTCAAGTTCTATCTTCAAGTTCTAAGTGTTCTTCATAAATTCTACAAGTTCTAGTTTCATAAAATCAAGAATACTTCCAAGTTTGCTAGCTTACTTCCAATCTTGTAGGGTGATCATCCAACCTCAAGGAATCTTTCTTATTTACAGTAAGATATCTTTCTAATATAAGGTAATACTCATATTCAAACTTTGATTCAATTTCTATAACAATAACAATCTTATTTCGAGTGGAAATCTTACTTGAACTTGTTTTCGTGTCATGATTCTACTTCAAGAACTTTCAAGCCATCCAAGATCCTTTGAAGCTAGATCCATTTGTCTCTTTTTCAGTAGGTTTATCCACAAAACTTGAGGTAGTAATGATGTTCATAACATCATTCAATTCATACATATAAAGCTATCTTATTCGAAGGTTTAAACTTGAAATCACTAGAACATAGTTTAGTTAATTCTAAACTTGTTCGCAAACAAAAATTAATCCTTCTAACTTGACTTTTAAAATCAACTAAACACATGTTCTATATCTATATGATATGCTAACTTAATGATTTAAAACCTGAAAATACGAAAAATACCGTAAAACTGGACATACGCCGTCGTAGTAACACCGCGGGCTGTTTTGGGTTTGATAATTAAAAACTATGATAAGCTTTGATTTAAAAGTTGTTCTTCTGGGAAAATGATTTTTCTTATGAACATGAAACTATATCCAAAAATCATGGTTAAACTCAAAGTGGAAGTATGTTTTTCAAAATGGTCATCAAAACGTCGTTCTTTCGACTAAAATGACTATCTCTTACAAAAATGACTTGTAACTTATAGTTTTGACTATAAACCTATACTTTTTCTGTTTAGATTCATAAAATAGAGTTCAATATGAAATCATAGCAATTTGATTCACTCAAAACGGATTTAAAATGAAGAAGTTATGGGTAAAACAAGATTGGATATTTTTTGATTATTTTAGCTACGGGAATGTTTAACAAATCTATACAAATCATATCCTAGCTAACTTATATTGTATTATACATGTATTCTAATATATTATGTAATCTTGGGATACCATAGATACGTATGCAAATGTTTTGACATATCATATCGACCCATGTGTGTATATTATTTGAAACAACCATAGACACTCTATATGCAGTAATGTGGGAGTTAACTATACAGGGTTGAGGTTGATTCCAAAAATATATATACTTTGAGTTGTGATCTAGCCTGAGACGTGTATACACTGGGTCGTGGATTGATTCAAGATAATATATATCGATTTATTTCTGTACATCTAACTGTGGACAACTAGTTGTAGGTTACTAACGAGGACAACTGACTTAATAAACTTAAAACATCAAAATGTATTAAAAGTGTTGTAAATATATTTTGAACATACTTTGATATATATGTACATATTTGTTATAGGTTCATGAATCGACCAGTGGCCAAGTTTTACTTTCCGACGAAGTAAAAATCTGTGAAAGTGAGTTATAGTCCCACTTTTAAAATCTAATATTTTGGGATGAGAATACATGCAGTTTTATAAATGTTTTACGAAATAGACACAAGTAATTGAAACTACATTATATGGGTGAATGATCGAAGCCGAATATGCCCCTTTTGCTTGGTAGCCTAAGAATTAGTAAACCGATCTACTAATTGACGTGAATCCTAAAGATAGATCTATTGGGCCTAATGAACCCCATCCAAAGTACCGGATGCTTTAGTACTTCGAATTCGTTTTTATCATGTCCGAAGGATTTCCCGAAATGATAGGGGATATTCTTATATGCATCTTGTTAATGTCGGTTTCAGGTGTTCACCATATGAATGAATTTTATCTCTTTGTATGGGATGTATATTGAAATATGAAATTTTGTGGTCTATTATTATGATTTGATAATATATAGGTTAAACCTATAACTCACCAACATTTTTGTTGACGTTTTAAGCATGTTTATTCTCAGGTGATTATTAAGAGCTTCCGCTGTCGCATACTTAAATAAGGACGAGATTTGGAGTCCATGCTTGTATGATATTGTGTGGAAACTGCATTTAAGAAACTTATTTCGTTGTAACATATTTGTATTGTAAACCATTATGTAATGGTTGTGTGTAAACATGATATTTTAGATTATCATTATTTGATAATCTACGTAACGCTTTTTAAACCTTTATTGATGAAATAAAGGTTATGGTTTGTTTTAAAATGAATGCAGTCTTTGAAAAACGTCTCATATAGAGGTCAAAACCTCGCAACGAAATCAATTAATATGGAACGTTTTTAATCAATAAGAACGGGACATTTCAACTATAACACTAATAATAACAATAATAATAATAATAACATAACAATAACAATAATAACAATAACAATAATAATAATAATAATAATAATAATAATAATAATAATAATAATAATAATAATAATAATAATAATAATAATAATAATAATAATAATAATAATAATAATAATAATAATAATAATAATAATAATAATAATAAAAAATGAAAACTACCTCCAAAGATTGTTCTAAAAAGAATGCCCCGAACCGGACTCGAGACCTCTCGCTCACCCTCAACCCTCCATAACCATTACTCTAATTCTGATTTCCTGCTTATATTCTCATACCATTTTTATTTAAACCCGTTTAAATTTCTTTTCATCTTCTCCAAATATTCACGCGACCAGAGAACTTCCATAACCAAAATAACGAATCCTTGATTTCATTTAAGACTTGTAAACAACCGTAAAAGTAACTTGAATCGAACAGCTACTGTGTTCGTCGTTGCTTACTTTTGAAAAAAAAATTTGATTTTGATTTTGATCGCGTATTAGACTATGATTATAACATAAAATAGTTTAGAAAATATTCTTAGAAACATTATAAACCATCAATTTAACTTGAATCAAAACAAATAACATGAATTCGATTGATGAACAAAGTTTGACTTTTTGTTTCAAAAACTTTGACTCGAAAATTCGAGATCGATAAAACGAATTGGGATTTGAAACTTCACAGATAGTTTGAGTATGAGATTCCTAATACTTCTACATTATTACATTTTGTAATTTCTTTCAAATTCGAGTTTTGAAAAAAATTAATCAAGAACAGAGAACGAACACTTTTTTTTTTAAATTTGATCTGTTTAATCTAATCTGTAACTTGCAAAGGATACGTTATATAGCGTGATAGTACATGATTTAACAGTGGAATTGACTCAACTAGCATTTGTTTTGTAGCTTGATTAACTCGACAGGTAGTACCAATTTGACACAGAAAGAAAGAAATTAAGAGCAGATATAATTTTTAATTTCATTCGTACAAATCAAGGATTTTTAATATCAGATGGATAATTGAAACTTGATTGTGATATAACACAGAATACCTAATTATTTGATTATTATTTGATTATATATCTGTATATATATAATTCTAAATCTTGAAAATTACATAAATAATAATAATAATTCTAACAATAATGATAATAATTTTAATTGTATTAATGATAATAATAATCATATTTTTAATCTTAATAATAATAATATTTAACATAATAATAATAACAACAATTAATTTATAATAATAATAATAACAATAATAATAATAATGTAACAAATTACATGTATCAATTTTATATCTATATATTATATTAAAATAGAATCATTCATAATACTGATATTAATATTGGTATCAATATTTATTTTAATAATAATAATGAAAGTAATAATCATTTATACATCACAACTTTCATATTTATATACTGTATATTTATAGTAATAATATTAATAATACTATCATTGATATTAATATTAATAGTCATAGTCATAGTAATAATGAAAGTAACTATAACAATTATATTTTTAACCTGTAATCAAACTGATCATATTAATGTTACCAATTATTAATTATGTAATATATAATATCATGTATCGAATATTTATTATTCATACATACAATATAATAATAATTATACATTGATATCATATAGATATATATTTTAATTACAACTTATTTATTTACATTTTTAATTCTAATAGTTTAAAGTGTATTTTATTAATTCAAAATTTATATATATATATATATATATATATATATATATATATATATATATATATATATATATATATATACATACATACATACATACATATACATATTTAATTACACACCATTATTCGTGAATCGTCGGAAATAGTCACAGGGTAATTTAATACATGAAGTATTTCAAAAATTTTGAGACTCACCTTTACAGAATTTGCTTATCGTGTCGAACCCATATAAAGATTAGGTTTACATTTGGTCAAAAATTTCCGGGTCGTCACAAATGATTTGTGGGAAGATTCACAAAATTCGGAAGAAGAAGAACCGGAAGAAGAGGTTCTGCAGGAGGAAATATTATGAACCACAAAAAATAGATAAATAAAAGAAAATCATCAATTAATGGACCAAAATTAAAAATGGTTTGTGGTGTCTCCACTGAGGAGGAAAAATATTGGAAGATTACCAATTTTCTGATGAATCGGATCCCGACGAGGATTCCGATGATGTTATAGAAATTACCCCGGCTCAATTTAATAGGGCAAAAGAAAATAATAAGGGAAAAACTATCAAAATGGAAAAACCCGAGTCCAAAACCGAAGAACTCTATGTTAACATGAAGTATCCCGATGGTATATATTGTAAACACCTGTATTTCTTAAATTTTAACTATAACCCGGGAACATCTAAACCACCAGGTTTTTCTAGACCATTTGTGAAAACGAAGACTCGTATTAGAGGAGCACCATGTATCTGTAACGACCCGCCAAAATCGCTATTGACGCAGTACGTTATTCACCAGTTTCATTGCGAGGTATTGACCTCTATATGATACGTTTTGTAAACATTGTATTCTTTTGAAAAGGCACACCATAAATGAATATCTAAATCCAAGGTTTTTGACATCTGATGATTTCTACATATAGACAATCACCGTAAATAATAGTTTACAATAATACATCCGTTGACAATGCAGTCAAAATAAGATACATGGTGACGATTTTGAGAATGCAAAGTTTTATCGGATAAAGCATGTATGACTCCATGCACATAACTTGTATAACGTATAAGCAAACAGCGGAAGACTTCTTGAGACCTGAGAATAAACATGCTAAAAAGTGTCAACACAAAGGTTGGTGAGTTCATAGTTTTAATATTGCGCATAATCTGTATATAAAGGTGGATCACAAGATTTCAGTTGTTTCATCCAGAAACGTTTATCAAAATATTCTACAAGATTGAGCACCCTGGTAACTAAACTTAACGTATATATAATAAGTACCCCTGTTTTAACATACATGCAACCAACAGGTACAAAACACGTAAACCAACGTGTACTAAACTCAAATAGTATGCGTCTGTTTTATAGTTCAGGCTAGGATTTCTATACCTGGAACAGACGGGGATGTCAAGCCCTATGGATCCATATATAACTACTCGCGCCCACCAGTTCTTATAACCGGCAGTTACTAGTTACCAAAGCTAAGGGATTTTCGGTTCAAACTCGGTGTAGAATTTAGTATGTACTTGTATCCATTGCGTTTAAAATAAAGTGCATGTATTCTCAGCCTAAAAATATAGATTGCAAAAGCAATTAAAAAGGGAGCATATGAAACTCACCTGACAACTTCAGAAATAAATTACAGAGATGTGACCGAATATCGGAATGCAAGTAACTGTAGACCTCAACCTAGAGAACATATGTTGGTCAATAAGTATCTAATAAGCTAGGTCGGTCCATAGGGTAAGTATAGTCCTACTGCTCAAGTCCGACTCATAAATTTAGCAAAATTTAGCAAAAGTCAACAAAAGTCAACACCAGTCAAAGTAAGTCAACTGTAAGTCAAACGCAAGTCAAACACAGTCAACATGGTTAACACAAGTTAACAATATCATAATATTACACAAGTTGGTCAAATAGTCAAACATAGGTCAAACTTAAGTTATCCATTTTTACTAAAAATTATTATTTACATATATGTATTTTTTTAGGTATTTTCTAGCTGATTCCAGGTCCCACTAAATAAGATATCATACCTTAGGTCATGACCATTGGAAAGTATGTTGTCCCACCTTTCTATAGACAGTTTATTTGACAAAAATGAAGTTACGGTTTTAAAGTGATGACCTCGTGAAAACAGTCTCCCGAAACATAAAATGCTGATAAAAATTGCTGTCAAGTGTTCAAAATCAGCAACGATTATCCATTTTCTCGCTTCTTTTAAACCTGTTTAGACTTAACAAAATCATACATATAATATATCGTTTTAAAGCATGGCGTAACTACTTTTAATAACAAATAATAGTTTTTATCCAAACTTAACTGATTTCAACTTACGAGTCCGCAAAGTAGACCCAAGAGTCATTTTTGACACTTTACCAAAACTAAAAGTCAGCCCCAACATCCTGTTTTCATGCTCGTTTTAAACTAGTTTTGACTCGACAAAATCATTCATATCTTATATCATTTTGAAGCGTCTCATATCTACTTTCTGACCCAATTAATAGCTTTCACCATAACTTAATTATTTACAATTTACGAGCCTACAAAGTGAGCCCGTGAGTCATTTTGACACTTTCACTAAAATAATAAAATTTTTCCATTGACAACTCAAATTCCAAACCATAATACTTGAGTATGTAAAAATCATGTCATAAGTTTAAAAATGATATTTTAGACGTGTAACATACCTTTGATCCTCAAAATTTCGCATATTGGTCAAAGTAGACGCGTATGACCCAAATGGGTCATAAATACCTATTTGACCAAAACATGCTAAAACTCATTTTTAAAACATTATAATTTTCAAACTTACTTAAATTGATATATCGGACGTGTTCAAGTTGCCCGTTACCCATTTTGACATTTTTAGGCTCAAACGGGTCAAGTGTCCAAACGGGCGGTTTAAGTTACATGGTTTATACGTATACAAATTTACCACTTTAGAACACACCACACTATATGAAATAGTTAATATAAGTGTATTAAGTTCATGCAAAAAGTCTCAAGTCTCAAGTATTGGTCATTATTTTTATAACACAAAATATTTGCAAAAACACGAGTTTAAAACACGGTTTACAGCAGTAACTTCTGTGATTTTTAGAAAAATCATCGCAACTCCAAATCAGTCACCGCCAATTGGAGATGCGTATTTTTTAAGTGAAGAACCTGCACAATATTTCCCATGACCTGTTCTATCACGAAACAGCCCCAGCAACCGCATACGTACAGGTTGGTCAAATCAGTTTTTAACAGCACTTTTAATAAAATGTACAAAACTTTGAACGAGTGTATAGGGTTCAAGAAAAATCGAAATGACCCGATTCTTGAGTCTAAATTCAATAGATTTTCGACATCTACAATCCTATCAACCCAAGTTTTTAATTACACCTCGTTAACAGTGTCAAAAATGTACTTTTTCAGCCTATCCCGAAATGTACCTTATTTTAATCCTAATTTTTGACCCGTTCGCCCAATTTACACAATATCTATATGAAAATTTAACTACTTTTCGAGAGTAATTCATTTAAAAACTTATCATTATCAGTTACTAAGATTTACCTGCTCAGAATCAGATAAGCAGTTAAGAATTTTTATATCAAAATCTATTTACGCGTAGTTTTTGATCCGTTAATCGAAATCAAACGATTCTTAAACCAAAAGTTATTAATTTTTCAAGCTCTCTTTAAATATCATCATGCCAAGAACAGACTGTAAATTCAATTTTTCCAGAATCCCAATTTCAAATACGAATTTTCAATCCGAAATCAATTAATCATAACTTTTGATCTAGAAATCGAAATCACATGATATCTTAATGAAAATTTATTAATTTTTCAAGAGCAATACATTTATACAAATATCATAAACTGAAAATATCATGTTCATATCAGTAGCATACCATTCAAATTCGTGATCATTTATAAAAACGAGTTAAAACTTCAATTAAACATAAATGAGCATACGGTAACGAAAATTCGAAATTCCAAAGCCCAAACTTATTAGTTTTTCAAGAGGATTCTGATTATCTCATAATATTATACATTCAACAAGTTCAAGTTTCTGACCTCACACAAAACAAATTCGTGATTCATCAAAAAGCCACCAAACGATCAAATTAACGAATAATATCATGCATACATACAAGGACTTGAGCACTAGACACTATATCTTCCCTAATATGTAACAAAAACATGAAAGCTAGAAAATTGGAGTCTTTAAAACTTACTCTAATCAAGAAATTGTTGGTATGGATGTGTAGAGCTCTTCGAGATGAATCCGAATATGTAAATAATTTTATGATCAAGCGATTTCTTGAAGGTGTTCTTGAGGATGAAAGATTGATGATGATGATGATGATGAATAGTAATGGGTGTTCTTAATAAGAGAATAAGATAGATACGTATGTGTGTGTGTTTGGTGAAATGAATGTAGATTAGAAATATAAGTAGAAAAGGAAAGTCACGGGTTTAAACTGTAGTAGTCACGGGTAGTTATAAGATATCACGGGTGTAATAATTTGATAAACACAGGTATTATATCTATTTGCAATTATAATTATAGATGTCACAATTTTTAGCTGTATGGTCACGAGTTCTATTAAATTCTTAACCGTTATCTAAAACCCAATGTATTTTACTTTAATATGATTTACTTAATTGATTTATTTTGTATTAAAAATATACATTTATATATTGTTCAAAACCTTTTAGAATCTTGACATTATACTTAGTTGATGTGTTTCATAAAATACTTATTTATTATATTTTTAAATTAGATACTGAAAACATGAATGTTTAAACTAATTTTCTCGGGTTTAGTTTAAGAATATCCTAATTAATAAAATTGATTTTCAAAACTCAATTATTATATAACATAATAATTATTAAAATTAATAATCATACGTTTTGTTGTCTTAAAATATATTATTTTTTCTCGTTTTCACTAACCGTAGTGTTTTAAAAAAAATCTAACCAATATTAACAATAGTATATTTAAAAAAAATTACATACAAAATTGTAAATTTTAAGCAACGGTTGTTAAGTTTTCAACGAAAAGTTAACGGAAAAATTCGGGTTATTACATTACCTACCCCTTAAAGAAAATTTCGTCCCGAAATTTTGGTTGGTGTGATTAAACGGCATTTAAGAAACAAGTGAGGATAAAAATGTTCGTCTTGACATAGTAAGATCGAGCATCTTGTAGTTAAGTATGAAAGTTATATTTCTTTGACGACGAATACTTTTGACTAAACTGTTCGGAGTGCAAGTATGATATGACAAAGATGAGAAGGAAATTACATGTGACTCAAATGATGTCACATATAGAGTATCAGTATATTCAGATGTCAGTAGAGAAAATAAAGGAATCATGTAACATGGTACATGGTGAAGGTAAGGTTGATCAAGTTTTACCCCCATCACGTTCCATTAGAACTTCTGCATGACTTACTATAATATAATCACGTCGATTAACTGTCATTATATTACACTAACTCATGCTTCCATTCCAACACTACTCCAAAATATTTATGGATATAAAACAAGTGTCGTTTTCCAGAATTTATAAATCAAAATAATTTTAAAAAGGGGTGTACTAAAAATAGTACGAGAATATAATATTTATTAATAATATTGAAAGGGTAATGACGTAAGAATGTCTTTGAAACTATTGAGAATCTTCGTGAGTTGGAAAAGACTTCTACCGATTCACAATTTGAGATGTCAGGAGTTTTTGAATCGAAGCACATAAGCACATAATATAACACATATGATATCTATAAAAATATATAAGTAATAACTCACATAGGAATGTCGGGAATTTCGAAAGTCCTGAATGATGCTTCTGGGTTTTTTTTTTTTTTTTCAATAACCGGGGTGTTGAAATTGTACTCGCTTGAGCAGGAGAAGGCTTGTAATCAAATGGAGAAATACTTTCTCACTGATAGTAATAATAATATTATATTAATGTCAGAATATGTACATAATCACGTATAAGTGTAACGACACGGTTGTAGACTAGACCACTAATGTATCCAAACAGTCCAGTTTAGACACACTAATGCACCTAACTCCCTACAACCAACGCTCTGATACCACCTGTAACGACCCGCCAAAATCGCTATTGACGCAGTACGTTATTCACCGATTTCATTGCGAGGTATTGACCTCTATATGATACGTTTTGTAAACAATGTATTCTTTTGAAAAGGCACACCATAAATGAATATCTAAATCCAAGGTTTTCGACATCTGATAATTTCTACATATAGACAATCACCGTAAATAATAGTTTACAATAATACATCCGTTGACAATGCAGTAAAAATAAGATACATGGTGATGATTTTGTGAATGCAAAGTTTTATCAGATAAAACATGTATGACTCCATGCACATAACTTGTAAAAACGTATAAGCAAACAGTGGAAGACTTCTAGAGACCTGAGAATAAACATGCTAAAAAGTGTCAACACAAAGGTTGGTGAGTTCATAGTTTTATTATTGCGCATAATCTGTATATAAAGGTGGATCACAAGATTCCAGTTATTTCATCCAGAAACGTTTATCAAAATATTCTACAAGATTGAGCACCCTGGTAACTAAACTTAACGTATATATAATAAGTACCCGTGTTTTAACATAAATGCAACCAACATGTACAATACACGCAAACCAACGTGTACTAAACTCAAATAGTATACGTCTATTTTATAGTTCAGGCTAGGGTTTCTATACCTGGAAAAGACGGGGATTTCAAGCCCTATGGATCCATATATAACTACTTCCTCCTATCAGTTCTTATAACCGGCAGTTACTAGTTACCAAAGCTAAGGGATTTTCGGTTCAAACTCAGTGTAGAATTTAGTATGTACTTGTATCCATTGAGTTTAAAATAAAGTGCGTGTATTCTCAGCCCAAAAATATAGATTGCAAAAGCAATTAAAAAGGGAGCATATGAAACTCACCTGACAACTTCAGAAATAAATCACAGAGATGTGACCGAATATCGGAATGCAAGTAACTGTAGACCTCAACCTAGAGAACATATGTTGGTCAATAAGTGTCTAATAAGCTAGGTCGGTCCATAGGGTAAGTATAGTCCTACTGCTCAAGTCCGACTCATAAATTTAGCAAAATTTAGCAAAAGTCAACAAAAGTCAACACCAGTCAAAGTAAGTCAACTGTAAGTCAAACACAAGTCAAACACAGTCAACATGGTTAACACAAGTTAACAATCTCATAATATTACACAAGTTGGTCAAATAGTCAAACATAGGTCAAACTTAAGTTATCCATTTTTACTAAAAAATTATTATTTACATATATGTATTTTTTAGGTATTTTGTAGCTGATTCCGGGTCCCACTAAATAAGATATCATACCTTAGGTCATGACCATTGGAAAGTATGTCATCCCACCTTTCTATAGACAGTTTATTTGACAAAAATGGAGTTACGGTTTTAAAGTGATGACCTCGTGAAAACAGTCTCCCGAAACATAAAATGCTGATAAAAATTGCTGTCAAAGTGTTCAAAATCAGCAACGATTATCCATTTTCTCGCTTCTTTTAAACCTGTTTAGACTTAACAAAATCATACATATAATATATAGTTTTAAAGCATGACGTAACTACTTTTAATACCAAATAATAGTTTTTATCCAAACTTAACTGATTTCAACTTACGAGTCCGCAAAGTAGACCCAAGAGTCATTTTTGACACTTTACCAAAACTAAAAGTCAGCCCCAACATCCTGTTTTCATGCTCGTTTTAAACTAGTTTTGACTCGACAAAATCATTCATATCTTATAACATTTTGAAGCGTCTCATATCTACTTTCTCACCCAATTAATAGCTTTCACCATAACTTAATCATTTACAATTTACGAGCCTACAAAGTGAGCCCGTGAGTCATTTTGACACTTTCACTAAAATAATAAAATTTTTCCATTGACAACTCAAATTCCAAACCATAATACTTGAGTATGTAAAAATCATGTCATAAGTTTAAAAATGATATTTTAGACGTGTTACATACCTTTGATCCTCAAAATTTCGCATATTGGTCAAAGTAGACGCGTATGACCCAAATGGGTCATAAATACCTATTTGACCAAAACATGCTAAAACTCATTTTTAAAACATTACAATTTTCAAACTTACTTAAATTGATATATCGGACGTGTTCAAGTTGCCCGTTACCCATTTTGACATTTTTAGGCTCAAACGGGTCAAGTGTCCAAACGGGCTATTTAAGTTACATGGTTTATACGTATACAAATTTACCACTTTAGAACACACCACACTATATGAAATAGTTAATATAAGTGTATTAAGTTCATACAAAAAGTCTCAAGTCTCAAGTATTGGTCATTATTTTTATAACACAAAATATTTGCAAAAACACGAGTTTAAAACACGGTTTACAGCAGTAACTTCTGTGATTTTTAGAAAAATTATCGCAACTCCAAATCAGTCACCGCCAATTGGAGATGCGTCGTTTTTAAGTGAAGAACCTGCACAATTTTTCCCATGACCTGTTCTATCTTGAAACAGCCCCAGCAACCGCAAACGTACACGTTGGTCAAATCAGTTTTTAACAGCACTTTTAATAAAATGTACAAAACTTTGAACGAGTGTATAGGGTTCAAGAAAAATTGAAATGACCCGATTCTTGAGTCTAAATTCAATATCTTTTGACGTCTACAATCCTATCGACCCAGAGTTTTAATTAAACCTCGTTAACCGTGTCAAAAATGTACTTTTTCAGCCTACCCCGAAATGTACCTTATTTTAATCCTAATTTTTGACCCGTTCGCCCAATTTACACAATATCTATATGAAAATTTAACTACTTTTTGAGAGTAATTCATTTAACAACTTATCATTATCGGTTACTAAGATTTACCTGCTCAGAATCAGATAAGCAGTTACGAATTTTTATATCAAAATCTATTTACGCGTAGTTTTTGATCCGTTAATCGAAATCAAACGATTCTTAAACCAAAAGTTATTAATTTTTCAAGCTTTATTTAAATATCATCATGCCAAGAATAGACTGTAAACTCAATTTTTCTAGAATCCCAATTTCAAATACGAATTTTTAATCCGAAATTAATTAATCATAACTTTTGATCTAGAAATCGAAATCACATGATATCTTAATGAAAAGTTATTAATTTTTCAAGAGCAATACATTTATACACATATCATAAACTGAAAATATCATGTTCATATCAGTAGCATACCATTCAAATTCATGATCATTCATAAAAACGAGTTAAAACTTCAATTAAACATAACATGAGCATACGGTAACGAAAATTTGAAATTCCAAAGCCCAAACTTATTAGTTTTTCAAGAGGATTCTGATTATCTCATAATATTATACATTCAACAAGTTCAAGTTTCTGACCTCACAAAAAACAAATTCGTGATTCATCAAAAAGTCACCAAACGATCAAATTAACGAATAATATCATGCATACATACAAGGACTTGAGCACTAGACACTATATCTTCCCTAATATGTAACAAAAACATGAAAACTAGAAAATTAGAGTCTTTAAAACTTACTCTAATCAAGAAATTATTGGTATCGATGTGTAGAGCTCTTCGAGATGAATCCGAATATGTAAACAATTTTATGATCAAGCGATTTCTTGAAGGTGTTCTTGAGGATAAAAGTTTGATGATGATGATGATGATGATGAATAGTAATGGGTGTTCTTAATAAGAGAATAAGATAGATACATATGTGTGTGTGTGTTTGGTGAAATAAATCTAGATTAGAAATATAAGTAGAAAAGGGAAGTCACGAGTTTAAACTGTAGTAGTCACGGGTAGTTATAAGATATCACGGATGTAATAATTTGATAAACACGGGTATTTACATATTAACTAATAGACAAAATTTATAAATAGTAACCAGGGGCATTTTTGACTTTTCACCTTTTTTTAAAAAAAAAATTTAACTAAATTTCATTTTATTAACAAAGCCCCCCACACTTTTTTGAAAAATTTAAATCGACCCCCCAAACAGGGGGGTAAAGCATCAAATAACCATTTTCATAAAAAATCTTAAATAAACTCCACCCAAATATTCAACGGGTCATATCTTCTAGATCGCAACGAGTTAAATTTTTCCGACACCATCGTTAAACTTGAAATAATTTTAGGAACACAATATCACTAGCTATACGCAAAACGGATGATTTTTAAAAAATGCTAAATATTTGAGGTACTTTTCATACACGTTGATTTTGCGTTAAATTTTTTAAAAGTCGACAATTCCATAGTGAAACGAGGAGATGCACATATATTGTTAATTTAAAATAAAATTTAAATCTCTCACGGGTTATACCTTTTAGTTCGACTCGAGTTGCGCTTCAACGACATCATCGTAAGCCACAAAATAATTTTACTAAACGCAATAAAATACATTGAAAATCGAACCCCCGGCGCGAAGCGAGGGTTCGATAACTAGTTATATCTATTTGTAATTATAATTATAGATGTCACAATTTTTAACTGTATGGTCACGGGTTTTATTAAATTCTTAACCGTTATCTAAAACCCAATGTATTTTACTTTAATATGATTTACTTAATTGATTTATTTTGTATTAAAAAAATACATTTATATATTATTCAAAACCTTTTAGAATCTTGACGTTATACTTAGTTGATGTGTTTCATAAAATACTTATTTATAATATTTTTAAATTAGATACTGAAAACATGAATGTTTAAACTAATTTTCTCGGGTTTAGTTTAAGAATATCCTAATTAATAAAATTGATTTTCAAAACTCAATTATTATATAACATAATAATTATTAAAATTAATAATCATACGTTTTGTTGTCTTAAAATATATTTTTTTTTCTCGTTTTCACTAACCGTAGTGTTTTAAAAAAAAATCTAACCAATATTAACAATAGTATATTTAAAAAAATTACATACAAAATTGTAAATTTTAAGCAACGGTTGATAAGTTTTCAACGGAAAGTTAACGGAAAAAGTCGGGTTATTACAGTATCCCTAGGAAATTAGCAAAACGAACCAAGTCCGAGGACGAAGAAACAAGCGAGTCGGAATAAAGAGTTGTAATCATGTTGTGTAATATATGTATTGTAGTGTGCTTGTACTTTTATGTTATATGTAAAAATTGCTTGTATTGTTTGTTAATTATCTTTTACAAATCTAATCTTCGTCTATTTTACAGTATAAAAGCACTAAATGAACGTTAAGAATAGACAACCGAATATTTTGGAAGACCTACCAGGGGATATGATTGATGAAATCTTGTCTAGAGTTGGTCAGGAGTCACCGGCTTAATTGTTTATGGCGAGATTAGTCTGTAGAACATTTGAAAGACGTTCCAGGCATGCCTTAGTTTATAAAAGGCTTTCCTTCAATAGATGGAGTATATCACATTGGGGAGACCTTAAGTTACGTCGTGTTTTCTTTAAGGCTTTGTGTGCGGGAAACCCTAATGCAATTTTCCGCTACGGGTTGAGAGCCTATTTTGACTCCACATATCCCAACATAGGACTTCGTTCTTTAGAAAAAGCCTCAAACATGCAACTTAAAGAAGCATGTTATGTTTACGGGATTGTGATGTTCGCTTCTCACCAAATTGAGAAAAAGAACATCGGATTGCAACTTCTAAATAAAACATTCCCACAAGTGATGGATTCAGTAGTTGGGGTGAGAAATAAGGTTTTTAGATTGTTACGGAGCTGTTGGGCATTACATAACCCCCATCCTTTTGACGACATTACAACATGCTGCCTAGCCAACGGCCACAACGGTTATATTCTACAAGATCAAGGATGGGAAATAGTATTAGTAAAACCCGAATGCATGACTTGCTTCTGGACCTAAGAATTACGTGTCTTTATTGCCTTTGCTGAACGACTTGCGTTAAACTAGAATTGTTTTCGCAACTGCTTTGTATCAAAGTTATTGTGTTCTTTTTTCATGCTATATGTAAAATAGCGGTATTGTAAGTTGTAATATTTTGTATAATAGTTTGAACGCGAAATTTTATTGTAATCAGTTTTTCATATGGAATTGTAGTAGTTTAATTGTATATTAGCTACTAAGTATGAACTTAACGGGTAGGTACTACCTGAATGGAAACTTATAAAACGCTAATATGAAGAAAAAGCTTTTATAAATAAGTTCATATTATGCTACGAAATACTATTGACTACTCTTAATATTCTATATGATTAACTTAATTCTTTTGGCTATTTTTGAAGAAAATGGCACCGACTACTCGTCAGAACTTGAACATGAGAGAGGAAGACTTCCGTGTTTTTCTTGCAGCAAACATAGCTGCAGTGCAGGCCTCAATGCAAAATAACAACAATAACTCTGGATCTAGCAGTGGAACTAACTCCACAAGGAATCGTGTAGGATGCTCCTACAAAGAATTCACTGCCTGTAAACCTATGGAATTCGATGGAACCGAAGGACCGATCGGATTAAAACGGTGGACCGAGAAGGTCGAATCGGTGTTTGCCATAAGTAAATGTACTGAAGAAGACAAAGTAAAGTACGCTACGCATACCTTCACAGGTACTGCGTTAACATCGTGGAACACCTATCTCGAGCAGGTAGGACAAGATGCTGCTTACGCACTACCGTGGTCAGCATTCAAACACTTGATGAACGAGCAGTACCGTCCCAAAAACGAGGTCAATAAGCTCAAGGTAGAGCTTAGAGAACTACGAACGCAAGGATTCGATATTACCACATACGAACGATGATTCACAGAGTTGTGCCTATTGTGTCTAAGAGTGTTCGAAGATAAAGAAGAGAAGATTGACGCATTTGTAAAAGGGTTACCAGAGAGGATTCGGGAGGATGTGAGTTCAAACGAGCCTACCTCCATATAAAAGGCAAGTCGAATGGCTTACAAACTAGTGAACCAGATTGAGGGAAGGATTAAAGAGCAGGCGGCCGAAGAGGCCAACATGAAACAAGTCAAGAGAAAATGGGAGGAAAACAGTGACAAGAGTCATCAATACAATAACAACAACAATCACAACATCAATCGCAACAACTATCCCAACAACCGCAACATCAATCGCAATTCCAACAACAACTACAACAAATGTCCCAACAACAACAACTACAACAATCGTCTCAACAACAATAACAACCGCAACAACAACAATTCCTATAACAACAAGAAGCAGAAACAGCCATGCAAAAGGTGTGAAGAGTACCATCCGAATGAGTTCTGCACGACATTTTGCACCAAGTGTAGTAGAAAAGGTCATAGTGCGGCGAAGTGTGAGGTCTACGGACCGACGAATAACAAAATTAACAGAACAAATAATGTCGGAATAAATGATGCCGCCGTAGTTTGTTTTGGATGTGGAAAATCGAGCCACATTATTAGAAATTGCCCGAATTAGGGAAATACTAATGGGCAGGGCCGCGGAAGAGTTTTCAATATTAATGCGGCAGAAGCGCAAGAAGACCCGGAGCTTGTTACGGGTACGTTTCTTATTGACAATAAATCTGCTTATGTTTTATTTGATTCGGGTGCGGATAGAAGCTATATGAGTAGAGATTTTTGTGCTAAATTAAGTTGTCCATTGACACCTTAGGATAATAAATTTTTACTCGAATTAGCAAACGGTAAATTAATTTCTACAGATAAAATATGTCGGAATCGAGAAATTAAACTGGTTAGCGAAACGTTTAGGATTGATTTGATACCAGTAGAGTTAGGGAGTTTTGATGTGATAATTTTCATGGACTGGTTGAAAAAGGAGAAAGAAGAGATCGTATGTTATAAAAATGCAATTCGCATTGTACGAGAAAAGGGAAAACCCTTAATGTTGTACGGAGAAAAGAGCAACGCGAAGCTAAATCTTATTAGTAATTTGAAGGCGCAAAAGCTAATAAGAAAAGGTTGCTATGCTGTTCTAGCACATGTTGAGAAAGTACAAACCGAAGAAAAGAACATCAATGATGTTCCAGTCGCAAAAGAATTTCCCGATGTATTTCCGAAAGAATTACCGGGACTACCTCCACACCGATCCGTTGAATTTCAAATAGACCTTGTACCAGGAGCTGCACCAATAGCTCATGCTCCATACAGACACGCATTCAGCGAAATGAAGGAACTCCAGAACCAATTACAGGATCTTTTAGAGCGTGGTTTCATTCGACCAAGCACATCATCGTGGGGAGCTCCTGTTTTGTTTGTCAAAAAGAAAGATGGTACATTTAGGTTGTGTATCGACTACCGAGAGTTGAACAAACTTACCATCAAGAACCGTTATCCACTACAAAGAATCGACGACTTATTTGATCAGCTGCAAGGTTCATCAGTTTACTCGAAGATTGATTTACGTTCTGGATATCATCAAATGAGGGTGAAGGAGGATGATATTCCAAAGACTGCTTTCAGGACTCGTTACGGTCATTATGAGTTTATAGTTATGCCGTTTGGACTCACTAATACACCAGCTGTGTTCATGGACCTCATGAACCGAGTGTTTGTGCCATATCTTGACAAGTTTGTTATTGTTTTCATTGATGACATACTTATTTACTCAAAGAACGATCAAGAACACGAAGAAAATTTGAGAAAAGTGCTAGAATTGTTGAGGAAGGAAAAACTGTACGCTAAGTTTTCAAAGTGTGCATTTTGGTTGGAAGACGTTCAATTCCTCGGTCATGTAGTGAACAAAGAAGGTATTCAGGTTGATCCGGCAAAGATTGAAACCGTTGAAAACTGGGAAATCCCGAAAACTCTGAAGCATATACTCCAATTTTTTGGATTGGCTGGTTACTACAGAAGATTCATCCAAGATTTTTCCAAAATAGCAAAACCCTTGACTGCATTAACGCATAAAGGGAAGAAATTTAAATAGAAGGATGAACAAGAGAAAGCGTTTCGGTTATTAAAGAAAAAGCTAACTACGACACCTATATTGTCATTGCCTGAATGGAATGATGATTTTGTGATTTATTGTGACTCCTCAAAGTAAGGCCTAGGTTGTGTATTAATGCAACGAACGAAGGTAATTGCTTACGTGTCTAGACAATTAAAGATTCACGAGCAAAATTATACGACTCACGATTTGGAATTGGGCGCTGTTGTTTTTGCATTAAAGAAATGGATGCACTACTTATATGGGGTCAAAAGTATTATATATACCGACCACAAAAGTCTCCAACATATATTTGATTAGAAATAACTGAACATGAGGCAGCGTAGGTGGATTGAATTGTTGAATGATTACGATTTTGAGATTCGTTACCACCCGGGGAAGGCGAATGTGGTAGCCGACGCTTTGAGTAGAAAGGACAGAGAACCTATGCGGGTAAAAGCTATGAATATAATTATTCGTACTAACCTTACTACTCAAATAAAGGAGGCGCAATAGGGAGTTTTAAAAGAAGGAAATTTGAAGAATGAAATACCCAAAGGATCGGAGAAACATCTTAATATTTGGGAAGACGGAACCCGGTATAGGGCTGAAAGAATTTGGGTACCAAAGTTTGGAGATGTGAGAGAAATGGTACTTAGGGAAGCACATAAAACCAGATACTCAATACATCCTGGAGCGAGAAAGATGTACCAAGATCTCAAGAAACACTTTTGGTGGCCGGGTATGAAAGCCGATATTGCTACATACGTAGGAGAATGTTTGACGTGTTCTAAAGTCAAAGCTGAACATCAGAAACCATCAGGTCTACTTCAACAACCTGAAATCCCAGAATAGAAATGAGAAAACATTACCATGGATTTCATTACTAAATTGTCAAGGACTACAAGTGGTTATGATACAATTTGAGTAATAGTCGATCGTCTCACTAAGTCAGCACACTTTCTACCAATGAGAGAAGATGACAAAATGGAAAAGTTAGCACGACTATACTTGAAGGAAGTCGTCTCCAGACATGGAATACCAGCCTCTATTATCTCTGATATGGATGGCAGATTTGTTTCAAGGTTCTGGCAGACGTTGCAACAAGCATTGGGGACTCGTCTAGACATGAGTACTGCCTATCATCCACAAACTGATGGGCAGAGTGAAAGGACAATACAGACACTTGAAGACATGCTACGAGCATGTGTTATTGATTTTGGAAACAGTTGGGATCGACATCTACCATTAGCAGAGTTTTCCTACAACAACAGTTACCACTCGAGTATTGAGATGGAACCGTTTGAGGTACTTTATGGCAAAAAGTGCAGGTCTCTGATTTGTTGGAACAAGGTGGGGGATAGACAGATTACGGGTCCAGAAATTATCCAAGAAACTACCGAAAAAATCATTCAAATTCAACAACGGTTGAAAACCGCCCAAAGTCGACAAAAGAGCTACGCGGACAGTAAAAGAAAAGATATAGAATTTGAAATTGGTGACATGGTCATGCTTAAGGTATCACCTTGGAAAGGTGTTGTTCGTTTTGGAAAACGAGGAAAACTAAACCCGAGATACATTGGGCCATTCAAGGTTATTGACCGTGTTGGACCGGTAGCTTATCGACTTGAATTACCTCAACAATTAGCCGGCGTACATAATACCTTTCACGTCTCGAATCTGAAGAAATGCTTAGCTAAAGAAGATCTCACTATTCCTTTAAACGAAATTAAGATCAACGAAAAACTACAATTCGTTGAAGAACCCGTCGAAATAATGGATCGAGAGGTTAAAAGACTTAAGCAAAATAAAATACCAATCGTTAAAGTTCGATGGAATGCTCGTAGAGGACCCGAGTTCACCTGGGAGCGTGAAGATCAGATGAAGAAGAAATACCCACACTAATTTCCAGAAGATACGCCAACATCTCCTACTGCTTGAAATTTCAGGACGAAATTTATTTAACGGGTAGGTACTGTAGTGACCCGAACTTTTCCATGATTATATATTATATGAAATCTATATTTACATGATTAAATGTTTCCAACATGTTAAGCAATCAAACTTGTTAAGACTTGATTAATTGAAATGAGTTTATGTAGACAATTGACCACCCCATTTGCCTGATGATTCACGAATGTCATAAATTGTGATAATTATATAATCGTTTTATTATTTTATGATGTAATTTTTTATTATATATATATATATATATATATATACATATACATATATATATATATATATATATATATATATATAAAAGAAGAAATACAAGTAAATCAAAGATGTACAAGTAAAACACTATTTGCTACAGTAAAACACTATTTACTACAGTAAAACACTATTTGCTACAGTAAATTTTCACTTTGATACAGTAAACACTATTTACTCGTATTCAATCCGTATTCGTACTCGTACAATTCACAACTTCTAAATGTATATACTATTGGTATATACACTTCAATGATCAGCTCTTAACAGCCCTTAATGAGTCATCAAACATGTGGGAACCAACATTTGAAAACTAGCATGAATGATTACACTAAAAATCAAACTAATGGAGCCTATATTTGACTCCTCCATTCACGTGAACCTACACACACACACAAACACATTTTCATCCAACTTCCATGCATTAAACACATCTCTCTCTAGTTTCCTCTTGATGTTCTAAGTATTCTTCATTATCTCCATCAAAATCTAGCTCAATCTAGCTCAAAAATTCAAACATAAATCAACATACAACATAAACTTTCAAAAACACTTCCAAGTTTGCTAGATTACTTCCAACCTTGCAAATCCATTTCAAGTGATCTTCCAACCTCAAGAAATCTTCATTTATATAGTAGGTGTTCTTTCTAAATCAAGGTAATAACTATATATAAGCTTTAATTAAAAATTTATAAACATAACTATCTTAATTCGGGTAGCAATCTTACTTGAACTTGTTTTCGTGTCATGATTTTGCTTCAAGAATTTCCAAGCCATCAAAGATCCTTTGAATCTCAAGTTATTTTCACATCATTTCCAGTAGGTTTACCTACTATACTTTAGGTAGTAATGATGTTCATAACATCATTCGATTCATATATATATATAACTATCTTATTCGAAGATTTAAACTTGTAATCACTAGAACATAGTTTAGTTAATTCTAAAATTGTTCGCAAACAAAGTTAATCCTTCTAAATTAACTTTTAAAATCAACTAAACACATGATCTATATCTATATGATATGCTAACTTAATGATTTAAAACCTGGAAACACGAAGAACACCGTAAAACCGGACATACGCCGTCGTAGTGAAACCGGGGGCTGTTTTGGGTTAGATAATTAAAAAATATGATAAACTTTGATTTAAAAGTTGTTCTTCTGGGAAAATAATTGTTCTTATGAACATGAAACTATATCCAAAAATCATGGTTAAACTCAAATTGAAAGTATGTTTTTCAAAATGGTCATCTAGACGTCGTTCTTTCGACTGAAATGACTACCTCTTACAAAAATGACTTATAACTTATATTTCCGACTATAAACCTATTCTTTTTCTATTTAGATTAGTAATCTTTGGTTCAATATGAAACCATAGCAATTTTATTCACTCAAAACGGATTTAAAACGAAGAAATTATGGGTAAAACAAAATTGGATATTTTTGCTTGTTTTAGCTACGTGAAACTTTGTAACAAATCTATACTAACCATAACTTAACTAACTTATATTGTATTATACATGTATTCTAACATATATTATGTAATCTTGATAGACCATAGACACGTATACAATGTTTTGACATATCATATCGACGTCATCTATATATATTATTTGGAATAACCATAGACACTCTATATGCGGTAATGCTCGAGTTAGCTATACAGGGTTGAGGTTGATTCCAAAATAATATATATACCTTGAGTTGTGATCGAGTCTGAGACTTGTATACACTGGGTCATGGATTGATTCGAGATAATATATATCGATTTATTTATGTACTACTAACTGTGGACAACTAATTGTGGACTACTAACGTTGGACTGTTAACTTAACAAACTTAAATCGTTAAAACGTGATAAAATATGGTATGAATATATTTCTATCATACTTTGATATATGTATATATTTGTTATAGATTCGTGAATCGACCCGTGGCCAAGTATTATTTTCCAATGAAGTGAAAATACGTGAAAGTGAGTTATAGTCCCACTTTTAAAATCTAATATTTTTGGGATGAGAATACAGGCAGTTTTTTAAATGTTTTACAAAATAGACACAAGTATGTAAAACTGTAACAACCCAAACCAACCCTCGACCAAACCACGCGAAAATACAAAATAAAAAAAAAATTTCCTGTGCAGCATACCAGCGCGGCGCGCTAGGTACGGGCGCGGCGCGCCAAAGTGGACTGTCCAGAAAGTCTCAAAATGCGAAAAAGATTGACTAGTTCCCGACACTTTTAGACGAAACACTTTTTACCATACATTCAAATATGTAAAACTAACTTGTTTCAAATATAAAATCAATGTTTTACAGGCGGGGCCCACATCGGCCGTTTTACGAGTTTAATACAATTTACGAGTTTCGACCACCAAAAAGTTTAAGTTCCAAACTACACAATGAGCATGGCGTTTGGGATTAAACTACCCAACTATCGGTCAAACTCCAAGAGCTACTAAAACCAAAAGCGTCCCCTAGCATCAAGCGGGATCTCTAGTCCAAAACGATGCCCTTACCCTTGTCCAAAACCGAACCTATAAAATGGTAAACAACGAGAGGGTAAGCAAAGCTTAGTGAATGCAATAATTATATGAATACATATATAATTATACCTACTTGCATACACTTACACAACCGCAAACATGCTAGCAAACAACATTAGCTTATCGTCGCAATAACAAGCTATAATTCACCAATACCCCCAAGCTAGCATAACAACCGCATATAAATATAACTCGAATAATATAATATGCTTACAACACAAATAACCATGGTTAACCAATAGTACAAGGGAACGGCGCTCGCGAAAACGCCATCGGTGTTCGTAACAACCGTTAGGGCACTTAACACCTCGCACCACTAACCCCTAGGGTGGCACCTTAACACCTCGGCACATCACCCCGAGTGGCATCTTAACACCTCGATGCATCACTCATTATTTTACGGAGTGGTGTCTTAACACCTCGACACTACACTCCTAGGTGGCATCTTAACACCTCGATGCTACAGCCGAGTGGCATCTTAACACCTCGATGCTACACTCTTCACGTAAAACGTGGTGTCTTAACACCTCGACACTACACCTTTCACGCTACAACAAATAGATACATTATATACATACGCATATAATTATTCCACTCACCTCAAAGTCTTGTGAAAAGATACCCGAGCTTGCGAAACCTCAAAGTAACGTACCTATCACATTATACATATTATCAAACGCAAACTCAAGTCGGTCAACCAATTCTTTCACCATTCCTAAGTCATTTTGACCCAAAGTGCAATCCCGACCCATTTTGCACCATTAACCCTAATAATGGGTCAACTTCACCAAAAACCCTAACTCTAGTCAAATATGGTCTTATTACATTTTTAAATCACCAATTTAACTCATTTTCACACATGCAAGACCACTTAGGTCATTAAAGACTCATTTGACCCATTTCAAGGTCAACACACCCATTTGGGTCATCCATGCCCAATTAACACCCATTTACATATCATTGAAGTGTTCTAGTACTTTAACTAACTAATTAGGTTCATAAACATAAATTAACACTTTGAAAACCCTAATTAGTTACCTTTGAGTCTACATGACCCAAATTCACCCAAAATCCCCAAATTACTAGCAAGTGGGTTTTATGTGCATCACTAACCCAAACCCTAACCCTTAATGCAATTAAAGTAAGAATCTAGGTTTTAGAACTTACCAACACAATCACTACGTAGCTAGCGACTAGATGAACGACTTTAGAACTCGCACTAAGACCCGATTCAACCTCCTTTACCCTTTAATGAAGCTTTCTCACTCAAGAAATGCACTCTCTCACTAGAATTGAATTGGAGAGGATAAGGTGGTTGTGAATGGAGTTAATGAGCTCCCAAAACTGATCCAAGGCATTAAATTCGGGCTCCAAAGTGTTTTGACCAAAATGCCCTCAAAATATCTTTTTTAAAAGAAGAGGAGAATCTGTCGCAGACAGATGGCGCGGCGCGCCACCAGGCCGCGCGGCGCGCGACACCTCCAGTTCAGCTTCTTTCTTGCTTTTAAATATATAACCAAAACCCCGTTTCAAGTATCGAACATTACACTTATATACACTACAAATATTCGGGTCTTACAACTCTCCCCCACTTATTCGGATTGCGTCCTCGCAATCCAAGCCGCATGACACGAGGGAAGATAAACTAACATGAACTCTTCGGGCTCCCAAGTGAACTCGGAACCTTTACTTCGTCGCCATTGAACCTTGAAAGTTCTCACCTCTTTATTTCTCAACATTTTCACCTTCTCGTCAAGGATAGCAATCGGTTCCTCGACATATTCTAACTTGTTGTTTAGCTCGATCTCGTCTAAAGGCATCCATGAGGAATCATCCGCAAGACACTTACGGAGGTGGGAAACATGAAATGTATTATGGATCCCCGCAAGCCTTCGGGTAATTCCAATCGATATGCAACTTCACCAACACGAGCTAAAACCTTGAATGGCCCAATAAACCGAGGAGCTAACTTTCCCCGTTTTCGAAATCGAATAATACCTTTCCATGGCGAAACCTTAAGCATCACCATATCGCCTTCTTAGAACTCAATCAATCGCCTACGTCTATCGGCATACGACTTTTGCCTATCTTGAGCCTTCTTCAAATGTTCCCGAATCAAATCGATCTTGCCATTGGTCTCTAAAACCAAATAGGTACTCCCGATCTCTCTTTGACCCACTTCTCCCCAACAAACGGGAGTTCGACACCTACGCCCATAAAGCATTTCGTAAGGTGGCATCCCGATACTAGTATGATAACTATTATTGTACGAGAATTCCACCAAAGGCAAATGCTCATCCCAACTACCACCGAAGTCAATGATGCACGCTCGTAGCATATCTTCCAAAGTTTGATTCGTACGTTCAGTTTGACCGTCCGTTTGAGGATGATACGCCGTGCTCAACTTCAATTGCGTACCCATATCTTCATGAAACTTTTCCCAAAACCGAGATGTAAAACGGGTATCTCGATCCGAAATAATAGATATAGGAACCCCATGTCGCGAGACCACTTCCTTGATAAACAACTTAGCCAAGGTCTCCGACGATATCGCTTCTTTAATGGGAAGAAACAAAGCGCTTTTTGTCAATCGGTCAACTATAACCCAAATCGAATCGAATTGGGTTCTCGCCGTTTTAGGTAACTTTGTAATGAAATCCATGGTAATGTGTTCCCATTTCCACTTCGGGATTTCTAACGGTTGCAACTTACCATACGGCTTTTGGTGTTCGGCTTTTACTTGTAAACACGTGACACATTGCTCAACATACTTCACAACATCACGTTTCATGCCCGGCCACCAATAATCTTTCTTCAAGTCAAGATACATTTTCGTCGCGCCCGGATGAATGGAATATTTTGACTTATGTGCTTCATCAAGTAGCACCCGTCGGTAATCACCCATCTTAGGCACCCACACCCTTCCTTGGAAGGACAACAAACCACGCGGACCCATAGTAATAAACTCCGATTGGCCCACGATTCGCTCCGTATGCTTGTTGTGAACATAAGCCTCTATTTGAATCTCACCAAGCTTTTCAAGAAAATCGTTGGTAATAATCAAACGTAACGACCCCACTTTTATCGCCGGATGTTGACTCTTTCGACTCAACGCATCCGCGACCACATTCGCCTTACCCGGATGATAAAGTATTTCACAATCGTAGTCTTTCACCACATCCATCCACCTACGTTGGCGATAATTCAAATCTCGTTGATAAAGAGATGTTTCAAACTCTTATGATCCGAATAAATCGTACACTTGACACCATACAAGTAATGGCGCCAAATTTTCAACGCATGCACTACCGCCGCCAACTCAAGATCATGAGTCGAATACCTCGTTTCATGTTCCTTTAATTGTCGAGAGGCATAAGCGATGACCTTACCTCTTTGCATTAGAACACACCCGAGACCATTTAAGGAAGCATCACAATAGACCACCATGTCTTCAACACCTTCCGGTAACACTAACACCGGAGCTTGACACAACTTCTCTTTTAACAATTGAAAAGCAATTTCTTGCTCGTTCTCCCAACCAAACCTAGCATTCTTTCTCGTCAACTTCGTCAATGGAGAAGCAATCTTAGAAAAGTCTTGGATAAACCGACGATAATAACCGGCCAATCCGAGAAAACTTCGGATTTCCGTAGGCGTAGTCGGTCGTCCCCAACTCTTCACCATTTCGATCTTCCCCGGATCTACTTGAATCCCGTTTTCGTTCACGATATGACCAAGGAATTGAACTACCCTTAGCCAAAATTCGCATTTGGAGAACTTTGCATACAACTTCTCCCTTCGTAGCGTCTTCAATACTTCACGCAAATGATGTTCATGTTCGTTCATACTTTTCGAGTAGACTAGTATGTCGTCAATGAACACTATTACCGACTTGTCCAACATAGGTTGGCACACTCGGTTCATAAGATCCATGAATGCCGCCGGTGCATTCGTAAGACCAAAGGGCATAACTACAAACTCATAATGCCCGTAACGCGTTCGAAAAGCCGTTTTCTCTATGTCTTCCTCACGGACCCGCATTTGGTGATAGCCGGACCGTAGGTCGATCTTAGAGAAATACTATGCACCTTGAAGTTGATCAAATAAATCGTCAATCCTAGGTAATGGATAACGATTCTTGATCGTCACTTTATTCAACTCACGGTAATCAATGCACATACGCATACTACCGTCTTTCTTCTTCACAAATAACACCGGAGCGCCCCATGGCGAAGCACTCGGTCGAATAAAACCCTTCTCGAGCAACTCTTGGGTTTGATTTAACAACTCTTGCATTTCCGTTGGTGCTAAACGATAAGGAGTTTTAGCAATGGGAGTAGCTCCCGGAACCAACTCAATACGAAACTCAACTTGTCTTTCCGCCGGAACACCCGGTAATTCGTCCGGAAAAACGTCTTCGAATTCACTAACAACCGGAATTTCACGAATAGGTGGTGGCTCATTACGAGTATCAACAACATGAGCAAGGAAAGCCATGCCACCGGTAACAACAAAACGACGTGCCCGTGCAAAAGTGCACATCGGCACCGGTCTCCTTCGCTTATCACCATGAATAATTAACTCTCCCCCACTTAGGGTCTTCACACGAATAAACTTATCATGGCATGCAATATCGGCTCTATAACGATCGAGCCAATCCATACCAATGACAATATCAAAGTCGCCCAAGGTCATTGGAATATGATCAATTTTAAAGGTTTCGGCACCAAAAACAACATCACGATTTTCACACACATCAACCACTAGCACCGTCTTGCCGTCCGCTATTTCGACTTCTATCGGACGACTTAACTTAGCTAACGGTCTATTAAGTTTAGGCACAAATTTAGGAGACACAAACGACAAATTTGCACCGCTATCGAAAAGAATCCTTGCCGGATTAGAATTAACCATGTAAGTACCTGAGACAACTTCGTGCGATTGTTTAGCTTCATCATTGGTCATCAAATAGTTGCGACCCCTAGCCGTACCCGCCGCCTTCTCTAACCGCTTCACATTATCGTTTCGCAAGTCGGGACACTCCGGCTTCTTATGCCCTTCTTTGCCGCAATTAAAACAAGTGACTTTGTTCCCGGAACGTGGTTTCGGACACTCACGAGCCATATGACCCGGTTGCCCACAATTGTAGCACGTATAAGAAAACCCGCCGGTAGTGCCCTTCTTTGCACTATTGACACTTTCGGCCCCCCTCTTGCTCTTGCTCTTCTTGCTTGAGGCGTTAGAGTAACTAAAACCTTCAAATTTTCTTTTGGAAAACATGAAATCACTCTTTCTTGGAACCTCCGGCTCAAAACCCCGAGCCAACTCGAACAATTCATCAAAAGACTTAGCCATACCCCGACTAATCTTCCCCTTGTACTCATCATTCAAAGTACGGTAGAAATCCTTCATGAGCTTATGATCATCACCAACATATTCCGGGCAAAAACGAGTCTTTGATAAGAATGTAGACTTAAGAGTAACTAAGTCCATTGAGCCTTGTTGCAAATGGTGCAACTCGTCCCGGATTCTATCGAGATCGGAAGAAGTTCGGTATTCCTTGAAAAACTCCTTCTTAAACTCTTCCCACGTCAAGCCCATACATTGTTCCTCACCATATAAGTTTATTTTATCATCCCACCATAACTTAGCCTCTTCTCGTAGCATGCTAGAGCCATACCTCGCCTTCTTCTCGGGAGGACATTCCGAGGTACAGAAAGCTCCCTCAATATCAGAGATCCAACATGTACTTTTCAAGGGATCTCGCACCCCATTAAACATCGGGGGTTGAGCGTCCTTGAAATTCTTGTAGTGGAAGTCCCGCCTTCCTTCACCTCCTTCACCACGAGGATAAATGTTTCTAGCATCAAGGGCCTCTTCGATAGTGGCCTTCATTCGTTCATTTATCAAATCGGTCACTTGCCCATCGACCGAATCTTGGAAGACTTTTCGGACGTCCGTAAGAAAATCCGCTTTTAACTTTTTAAAGACGGCCTCAACCTTGGCCGAAAACTCGGCGTCCTCACTTGTACTTCCGTTATCATGATCGGGTCCATTTCTCGTCTTCATTCTATAAAACGAAGTAGGTTAAACGGCAAAACAAAAGACATAACACGTATGTATATACATATACACCACACTACCCCATCTTGCTCAACAATCGTCGTACATTGCTTGTTCGACACGATTTGCGCCCGTAACAATGGTAGCTAATCATTGTTACGCGAGCACGTCGCATTAACTTGCTAGTACAACGTCCATCTCGCTCGATGCTCGCTAAACATACATAACAATTAGAGCATGATTAGTTTACATAAACCTATGCACAAACCAATCCCGATCCGACCCAAAGTCCTACAAGTCCCGCATAGCGCACACATAAAAAGTCTAAGTCTAGGCGCCTATCTCAAGTCACCTAAATCCCTTAGACCATGCTCTGATACCACTTGTAACAACCCAAACCAACCCTCGACCAAACCACGCGAAAATACAAAATAAAAAAAAAATTCCTGTGCAGCATACCCGCGCGGCGCGCCAGGTAGGGGCGCGGCGCGCCAAAGTGGACTGTCCGGAAAGTCTCAAAATGCGAAAAAGATTGACTAGTTCCCGACACTTTTAGACGAAACGCTTTTACCATACATTCAAATATGTAAAACTAACTTGTTTCAAATATAAAATCAATGTTTTACAGGCGGGGCCCACATCGGCCGTTTTACGAGTTTAATACAATTTACGAGTTTCGACCACCAAAAAGTTTAAGTTCCAAACTACACAATGAGCATGGCGTTTGGGATTAAACTACCCAACTATCGGTCAAACTCCAAGAGCTACTAAAACCAAAAGCGTCCCCTAGCATCAAGCGGGATCTCTAGTCCAAAACGATGCCCTTACCCTTGTCCAAAACCGAACCTATAAAATGGTAAACAATGAGAGGGTAAGCAAAGCTTAGTGAATGCAATAATTATACGAATACATATATAATTATACCTACTTGCATACACTTACACAACCGCAAACATGCTAGCAAACAACATTAGCTTATCGTCGCAATAACAAGCTATAATTCACCAATACCCCCAAGCTAGCATAACAACCGCATATAAATATAACTCGAATAATATAATATGCTTACAACACAAATAACCATGGTTAACCAATAGTACAAGGGAACGGCGCTCGCGAAAACGCCATCGGTGTTCGTAACATCCGTTAGGGCACTTAACACCTCGCACCACTAACCCCTAGGGTGGCACCTTAACACCTCGGCACATCACCCCGAGTGGCATCTTAACACCTCGATGCATCACTCATTATTTTACGGAGTGGTGTCTTAACACCTCGACACTACACTCCTAGGTGGCATCTTAACACCTCGATGCTACACCCGAGTGGCATCTTAACACCTCGATGCTACACTTTTCACGTGAAACGTGGTGTCTTAACACCTCGACACTACACCTTTCACGCTACAACAAATAGATACATTATATACATACGCATATAATTATTCCACTCACCTCAAAGTCTTGTGAAAAGATACCCGAGCTTGCGAAACCTCAAAGTAACGTACCTATCACATTATACATATTATCAAACACAAACTCAAGTCGGTCAACCAATTCTTTCACCATTCCTAAGTCATTTTGACCCAAAGTGCAATCCCGACCCATTTTGCACCATTAACCCTAATAATGGGTCAACTTCACCAAAAACCCTAACTCTAGTCAAATATGGTCTTATTACATTTTTAAATCACCAATTTAACTCATTTTCACACATGCAAGACCACTTAGGTCATTAAAGACCCATTTGACCCATTTCAAGGTCAACACACCCATTTGGGTCATCCATGCCCAATTAACACCCATTTACATATCATTGAAGTGTTCTAGTACTTTAACTAACTAATTAGGTTCATAAACATAAATTAACACTTTGAAAACCCTAATTAGTTACCTTTGAGTCTACATGACCCAAATTCACCCAAAATCCCCAAATTACTAGCAAGTGGGTTTTGTGTGCATCACTAACCCAAACCCTAACCCTTAATGCAATTAAAGTAAGAATCTAGGTTTTAGAACTTACCAACACAATCACTACATAGCTAGCGACTAGATGAACGACTTTAAAACTCGCACTAAGACCCGATTCAACCTCCTTTACCCTTTAATGAAGCTTTCTCACTCAAGAAATGCACTCTCTCACTAGAATTGAATTAGAGAGGATAAGGTGGTTGTGAATGGAGTTAATGAGCTCCCAAAACTGATCCAAGGCATTAAATTCGGGCTCCAAAGTGTTTTGACCAAAATGCCCTCAAAATATCTTTTTTAAAAGAAGAGGAGAAATTCGTCGCAGACAGATGGCGCGGCGCGCCACCGGGCCGCGCGGCGCGCGACACCTCCAGTTTAGCTTCTTTCTTGCTTTTAAATATATAACCAAAACCCCGTTTCAAGTATCGAACATTACACTTACATACACTACAAATATTCGGGTCTTACAAAAACTACATTCTATGGTTGGATTATTAAACCGAATATGCCCTTTTTAGTCTGGTAATCTAAGAATTAGGGAACAGACACCCTAATTGACGCGAATCCTAAAGGTAGATCTATTGGACTCAACAAACCCCATCTAAAGTACCGGATGCTTTAGTACTTCAAAATTATCATATCTGAAGGTTGTCCCGGAATGATGGGGATATTCTATATGCATCTTGTTAATGACGGTAACCAGGTGTTCACCATATGAATGATTTTTATGCAGATTGCTATTTGCATGCATGATGCTTATGAGAAATGGAAATATGAAAATCTTGTGGTCTATTATTACGATTTGATAAATATATAGGCTAAACCTATAACTCACCAACATTTTTGTTACGTTTTAAGCATGTTTATTCTCAGGTGATTATTAAGAGCTTCCGCTGTTGAATGCTAATTAAAGACAAGAAATGGAGTCAGTATTCTTGTATGATAATGTTTAAAAACTGCATTCGGAAAACAAATTGATGTATAATATTATTGTAAGCCATTATGTAACGGTTGTGTGTAAAAGTGTATTTTAGATTATCATTACTTGATAATCCATGTTATGTCTATTAAACCTTTATCGATAAAATAAAGGTTACGGTTTGTTTTAAAAATGAATGCAGTCTTTGAAAATCGTCTCATATAGAGGTCAAAACCTCACAACGAAACCAATTAATATGAAACGTTTATAATCGATATGAACGGGACATTTCAGCAACCACCTTTAGTGGCCATTGTTGTGGCAGTTGCCATCAATGGTGGACTAGTTTTGATCACCCTCTTGAAGATCATCATCTCTATGAGGGTTATTCACGGTAAACCGGACCGGATCAAAATTATGAATGTCCTTAAACACTCCTACTTGCACTCGACATTAATCTAGTTCATAGAGCAGATTTATGTTCGATCAAGCTGGATATCACTTGCAATGTATCTAAGTTTAATATTTTTTAATAGAGTTTTGTAAATTTGTAAAGAAATTTAAGATGGTCATCTTCATTGTGCAATATTATAAATATTACTAATAGGCATGAGCTTGTCACTATTCATAGTGGCAAGGATGCAATTAACCCCAGTTAGAGGGTCCTTAGGATATTTGACATTTTTTGATTATTTTTTCACTATTTTTTATAGCTTTTTTCACTTCCTATTTTTTTCTTTCATTTTCATTCATTTACTTTATAAACTTTTTGTTAACCGACCGCGAACCATTTTTTAAAAATGCTTCGTTAACCGACCAAAACCTTTTTTCATTACCTTTTTTCGCTTACTTTTTTCCCTTTCATTTTTAATTCCTTTATTTTTAAACATTTGGTTAACCGACCGTTAGCCGTTTTTTTTAAACGTTTAATTAATCGACCGTTAACCAACCAAAACCACCCCGCAGCGAAGCGCGGGTTTGTTTATCCTCGTTAACACTACAAGAAAAAAAAGTTTTTGTGACGAGAGCTATTTGGTAACTTGAAATGTCCCGTTCATATTGATTATAAACGTTCCATATTAATTGATTTCGTCGCGAGGTTTTGACCTCTATATGAGACGTTTTTCAAAGACTGCATTTATTTTTAAAACAACCATAACCTTTATTTTATCGATAAAGGTTTAAAAAGCATTACGTAGATTATCAAATAGTGATAATCTAAAATATACCGTTTACACACGACCATTACATAATGGTTTACAATAAGAATATATTACATCAAAAATAAGTTTCTTGAATGCAGTTTTTACATAATATCATACAAGCATGGACTCCAAATCTTGTCCTTATTTTAGTATGCAACAGCAAAAGCTCTTAATAATCATCTGAGAATAATCATGCTTAAAACGTCAACAAAAATGTTGGTGAGTTATAGGTTTAACCTATATATTATCAAATCATAATAATAGACCACAAGATTTCATATTTCAATATACATCCCATACATAGAGATAAAAATCATTTATATGGTGAACACCTGGTAACCGACATTAACAAGATGCATATAAGAATATCCCCTATCATTCCGGGAAATCCTTCAGACATGATAAAAACGAATTCGAAGTACTAAAGCATCCGGTACTTTGGATGGGGTTCGTTAGGCCCAATAGATCTATCTTTAGGATTCGCGTCAATTAGTAGATCGGTTTACTAATTCTTAGGCTATCAAGCAAAAGGGGCATATTCGGCTTCGATCATTCACTCATATAATGTAGTTTCATTTACTTGTGTCTATTTCGTAAAACATTTATAAAACTGCATGTATTCTCATCCCAAAATATTAGATTTTAAAAGTGGGGCAATAACTCACTTTCACAGATTTTTACTTCGTCGGGAAGTAAGATTTGGCCACTGGTCGATTCACGAACCTATAACAAATATGTACATATATATCAAAGTATGTTCAAAATATATTTACAACATTTTTAATACGTTTTACTGTTTTAAATTTATTAAGTCAGCTGTCCTCGTTAGTAACCTACAACTAGTTGTCCACAGTTAGATGTACAGAAATAAATCGATATATATTATCTTGAATCAATCCACGATCCAGTGTATAAATGTCTCAGGCTAGATCACAACTCAAAGTATATATATTTTTGGAATCAACCTCAACCCTGTATAGCTAACTCAACATTACTGCATATAGAGTGTCTATGGTTGTTCCAAATAATATATATACATGGGTCGATATGATATGTCAAAACATTTGCATAGGTTTCTATGGTATCCCAAGATTACATTAGAATACATGTATAATAAAATATAAGTTAGCTAGGATATGATTTGTATAGAATTGTTACAATATTTCCCGTAGCTACAACAATCAAAAAATATCCAATCTTGTTTTACCCATAACTTCTTCGTTTTAAATCCGATTTGAGTGAATCAAATTGCTATGGTTTCATATTGAACTTTATTTTATGAATCTAAACATAAAAAGTATAGGTTATAGTCGGAAAAATAAGTTACAAGTCGTCTTTGTAAAGGTAGTCATTTCAGTCGAAAGAACGACGTCTAGATGACCATTTTGGAAAACATACTTCCACTTTGAGTTTAACCATTATTTTTGGATATAGTTTCATGTTCATAAGAAAAATAATTTTCCCAGAAGAACAACTTTTAAATCAAAGTTTATCATAGTTTTTAATTAACTAACCCAAAACAGCCCGCGGTGTTACTACGACGGCGTATATCCGGTTTTACGGTGTTTTTCGTGTTTCCGGTTTTAAATCATTAAGTTAGAATATCATATAGATATAGAATATGTGTTTAGTTGATTTTAAAAGTCAAGTTAGAAGGATTAACTTTTGTTTGCGAACAAGTTTAGAATTAACTAAACTATGTTCTAGTGATTACATGTTCAAATCTTCGAATAAGATAGTTTTATATGTATGAATCGAATGATGTTATGAACATCATTACTACCTCAAGTTTAGTAGGTAAACCTACTGGAAGTGACAAGAAATGATCTAGCTTCAAAGGATCTTGGATGGCTTGAAAGTTCTTGAAGTTAACACGAAAACAAGTTCAAGTAAGATTATCACTCGAATTAAGATAGTTATAGTTATAGGAATTGAATCAAAGTTTGTATATGAGTATTACCTTGATTTAGAATGATATCTTACTATAAACAACAAGGATTTCTTGAGGTTAGATGATCACTTTACAAGATTGGAAGTGAGCTAGTAAACTTGGAAGTATTCTTGATTTTATGAAACTAGAACTTGTAGAATTTATGAAGAACACTTAGAACTTGAAGATGGAACTTGAGAGAGATGAATTAGATGAAGAAAATTGAAGAATGAAAGTGTTTGTAGGTGTTTTTGGTCGTTGGTATATGGATTAGATATAAAGGATGTGTAATTTTGTTTTCATGTAAATAAGTCATGAATGATTACTAATATTTTTTGTAATTTTATGAGATATTTCATGCTAGTTACCAAATGATGGTTCCCACGTGTGTTAGGGACTCACATGGGCTTCTAAGATCTGATCATTGGATTGTATATACCAATAGTACATACATCTAAAAGCTATGTATTGTACGAGTACGAATACGGGTGCATACAAGTAGAATTGTTGATGAAACTGAACAAGGATGTAATTGTAAGCATTTTTGTTAAGTAGAAGTATTTTGATAAGTGTATTGAAGTCTTTCAAAAGTGTATGAATACATATTAAAACACTACATGTATATACATTTTAACTGAGTCGTTAAGTCATCGTTAGTCGTTACATGTAAATGTTGATTTGAAACCTTTAAGTTAACGATCATGTTAAATGTTGTTAACCCAATGTTTATTATATCTAGTGAGATGTTAAATTATTACATTATCATGATATTATGATATATTAATATATCTTAGTATGATATATATGTACAGTTAAATGTTGTTACAACGATAATCGTTACATATATGTCTTGTTTCGAAATCATTAAGTTAGTAGTCTTGTTTTTACATATGTAGTTCATTGTTAATACACTTAATGACATGTTTACTTATCATTTATCATGATTAAACATAGTGTATCAATATCTTAATATGATTCATATGTATTTAGTAAGACGTTGTTATAACGATAATCGTTATATATATCATTTCGAGATTCTTAATTCAATAAACTCAATTTTATGTATATAACTCATTGTTAAAATACCTAATGAGATACTTACTTATCATAATATCATGTTAACTATATATGTAACCATATATATGTCATCGTATAGTTTTTACAAGTTTTAACGTTCGTGAATCACCGGTCAACTTGGGTGGTCAATTGTCTATATGAAACCTATTTCAATTAATCACGTCTTAACAAGTTTGATTGCTTAACATGTTGGAAACACTTAACCATGTAAATAACAATTTTATTTAATATATATAACCATGGAAAAGTTTGGGTCACTACATAACTAAGTATGCAAATATGGTCACTAAGTCAAATTAGTGACCAAAATAAATTGGTAATTTTTTATCACCATTTGCTCAATATGCTTTACATGTTGGATTTACACACAGTCAATGCGATAGTTCACTTTTTATTTACAAGCATGGGGCAAATGTAGCCTATCTTCTACTCTATGTATAGGACATTATATCTTCTCTTGGCAAAGTATTTGCCATGACTGATCTTGGACCACTTAATTACTTTTAGGGATTTCTGCCACTAGTATTTCACAAGGCATGGTTCTATCCTCTGTTGCAAAACACCCCGTCTCGAGCCGTTGCGACGCCTGTCTCGACGGTTTGGTGACTAGCCCGTCCCGTCTTGAAGAAAACCGTCTAATATGACAGTCAACAGTCAATATTCGGGTCAAAGTTGGAAAAAAAATCGGGTCAAAGTCGATCAAAATTCAGGAAAAGCCAGAAAATCGGTAAAATCGGTGAAATATATCGTATTTTAGTTTGAATTTTTTGTATTAAATTGACGATGATAGCAATTATGGGTACAAATTAATCAATTGAAGTTTTTAGCCTTAAAATATGTGTACATATATGCATTTTTATACTTATATATTTAAAAGTCAACTTTGGTCAACGTCCGTCTCGACCCCCGTCTCAACCCCGTCTTGAACGTCTCGACCTTTTTAGGACCCGACCGTCTCGACCCCGTCTCACGTCTTTTGCAACCTTGGTTCTATCTCAACAAAAATATGCACTTGATATTTTAAATCGGGCTGATATGTCTAATTGTAAGCCTTGCAGCACTCATGTTGATACAAAGTCCAAACTTGGGCATAATGGGCCTCCGGTCACGGATCTCACTCTATACCGCAGCTTAGCAGATGCTCTACAATTTTTGACCTTTACCAGACCTGATATTACGTACGCAGTTCAGTATTTGTGTTTGTTCATACATGACCCACAAGAACCTCACTTCAATGCTCTTAACGCGTGTTATGTTATGTTCGTGGGACAGTTGATGATGGGCTTCAGATTTTTTCGTCTTCCACGACGAAACTCATTGCTTACACAGATGTAGAATGTGGAGGATGTCCCGTCACTCTTCGTTCTACATCCGGGTATTGTGTATTCGTTGGTGATAATCTTTTATCATGGTATTCCAAAAGAAAATACATGCAATCGTCTCCCACTCAAGTACCGAAGCATAATATCGAGCGGTTGCTAATGTTGTTGCTGAGACATGTTGGAAACGTAACTTACTTCGCAAGCTTCACTCGCCACTTTGTCATGCTACTTTGGTTTATTGTGATAATGTGAATGCAGTTTACCTTTCTACCAACCCAGTCTAGCACCAACGCACAAAACATATTGAGATCGACATACATTTCGTGCATGATAAGGTAGCTTTAGTCGCTATTCGTGTAATTCATGTCCTTAATACTTCTCAGTATGCTGACATATATATTTACTATAAGGGACTATAAGGGCCTGCAACTCAATTATTCACGGTTTTCAAATTCAGCTTAAGCGTCCGTTCATTAGCTCCCGTTACAACCGCGGGAGCGTATTAGTGTGTGTGTATATATATTCATTGTATATATAGCATTTTGTATTTTTAGTATAGCTATTATCATGACATGTATTCTTAGTATTTAGCATAATTCCCTCGTAAAGATATGGGAAGTCAGTTATTTCTCTTGTACTATATATATAGGTCTTCCATTGTAATGAGAAGGTCATCCAAAATTCATTTGATTTTAGTCTAGGGATGGCAAAATTACAACTTGTATGCTTAAATTACTTTTAGGATAACTAACTGTTAAAAAAAGTACTTTTAGGATAAAATCTAAAGATGGTAAAATTGTTGGGTTGATTAATGTCCATGGGTCAAAACGGGTAACTATCATCCAACTTGCTACAGGAAACTTCAACTACTTTATAGTTTATACTCATACTCATTCTATAGTCGGTTGAATAGTTGGTTAAATTTTACATCATCAACAACAACAACAACAAAACCCAATACCACATAAGTGGTGTATGGGAAGGTGAGATGTAGACAATCCTTCTCCTATTCGAGAATAAAGACAAGTCAATTCTCCACCCAGAGTCAAACACTGTCAAAAGTAGAGAAAGTCATCTTTCTCTCTATTCGACGGATAAAGAGATTGCTTCCGAGAGGACCTCCGGCCTTTAAGTAAAAAAAAGTTTTTAAAAAATTAAAAAAAATAATAATAATAATTAGACGCTATGAAAATGGTAGAATCAAATTTCCATGGGTTTTAACTCCTGACATAAATTTAATTTAGGCTCTAAAATTCAGTCAAGTCGACAATAAATCGATGATTAAATTTTACATGTCTTTAGCATATAATAATCCTTTTATTTTATTTTATTCACCCAAAATAGAGTAAACATGAGCGTACAATTTATAGCCAGAGTTAAAACTAACTGGCCTTTATTCTAGGAAGAATACAATCAAATATAACTAACTTAAACGACTTCAAAATGAGATGGATGCAAACCATCATAATTTTACTTTTATCCAACTGAAGAAGAGGGTTAAGAAATCACAAACTTCAAGCAAATCACCCAAATCTTTACTAACAAATATAAAAAAATAACACACTGACCTACATGGGCGGGTTAAAACAGGTCATTTAGTTCCTAATGCAGACAGGTAATAAGCTTTTTGCAACATACAAGAATTAATCCGTTTGAGATATAACTGAAAAAACGACCCATTAACAAGTACAATGCTTGCTGAAAGGTCTCACTTCTAGGACAGAGACCTTTTAGGGGAATGTTATTATAATTAAACATGGCTAATATATATATATATATATATATATATATATATATATATATATATATATATATATATATATATATATATATATATATATATATATAATATATATATATATATAAATTGATCTATTAGACAAAGTCTTTTTGTTGCAATAGATAAATTCTAAAGTATATCAGGAACCAACCAGTCCTTTTTAACAGCTCCACCAACAATACAAATACCTGTTTCTTTACATAAACTCAAACACACAAGTCAGTCAAGAATAATGAGGTTACGAAAAGCAGGTAAAACTATGTGGTGGTTGATTACATGTACGCGCAAAAAGCAATTTCATACAATCTCGAAAATGGACCTACAAGATATGCTTAGACCAGAGCTCACAACCATTTATGAAGATTCATCAACATATATATGAGCAAGATAACCGAGCAGATTTATCCAGGAAGCGTACGAAGATGGAAAATAAGGTGATGAGCAATGACGAGATAGGTCGAGTTTTTTACCACTCAATTCATCATAAAGAACTCGTATGCGCTCTTCTTGATGGAATTCAAGCATACTAAAATCCATCTTATTCTGCTACGTGTAATTTCTCTTTTTCGTAATTTTTCATGTTATCGTATGAATTTCTGGTGTCTACTGTAAGAATTACCTCTTGAATGTATGTTTGCAATTGTTGGATGCTACATTGTCACTCAAGAATAAGTCAATTATATTAGATCATTGATCACGTCAAGCAATAGTTTTATCACAAGAGTCGTAACCAAGCAGTAGCTAGTTTACTTGGAGTTAAGTGGGGTCAAAGGACCTCATTAATTAATTTTTTTTTTCGACCCTTCATTTAAAAAACAAAAATAATAAATAGTAATCAACTACGTGTTTAAAGTACCCTAAACTTCGAAGGTTGTACATGGAAGTCACACTTTAACTTGACAACTAGCCTAAACTCAGCTTAAAATTTTTGAGGACAAAAATAAAACTTGGGTACAAAGGTTAAATTCAGGGGTCAAACACGAATTGATACCACTCAGTTACAAGGACTCTGGGCATTGTATCATACTGAGAAAATGAGAAAATAGATACACGAGAGTTGCTGCAACTTTATACAATTTAACACTTTTAGACTATTTGTAACAGGTGCAGTAACCTACATGGACCAAAAGAAACGCCAAATTTTGGGTAGAAAGTGACACCAAAAGAAATTGGTGTCGTTGTTTATTTTATTTTTTTATTAATTTAAAAATAATGATTTTATCCTCTTAAAATTCTTAATCCAATTATTTTTTAACACATCATAACAATACTTCTAACTAACACAAAAAAACACAGCCTGATCCACTCAAAAAAGAAACACGTCCTAATCATCAAAAAAAAGTGCAAAAAGGCAAGTGACACGATAAAGAAACGTCTCTGCCGTTACAAAGGATCTTATTCCAAAAATCAGTAAAATATCATATTAAATTACCTAAAATCAATTAATTAGCTTTCTTGGTCAGCAACAACTTGTTTATCCTTCTCTTATTCTTGATTTGTGGCATCAACAATAACACCTTCTTTTTCTTTCTGTTTCTCTTGCTCCAATTGATTCATAGCTTGTTGTTGAACATCTTTTTCAGCTTTCAAAATTACACCATAGTAATCTTGATTAGCTTCCATACATTTTTTTAAAGCAGATGTAGTTTCGTAACATTTTCCCGCAATATCTTCATTATTCTTTTCAGCTTCTTCAATACATTTTTCCCAATCAACAAATGCTTTTTTACACTTACCCCCTTTCATAAACAAACAAAACCCACATTCGCCTACCTCCTTTTCTTCTTCTTCTTCTTCTTCTTCTTCTTCTTCTTCTTGAATCTGGGTTTCTTGTTCTTGATTTTGAGTTTCTTCTTCTTGATTTTGGGTTTGTTGTTCTTGTTTTTGGGTTTCTAGTTCTTGATTTTGGGTTTCTTGTTTTTGATTTTGGGTTTCTTGTTCTTGATCTTGGGTTTCTTGTTCTTGATTTTGGATTTCTTGTTCTTGATTAAGGTTTTGGGTTTCAGGGGCTGATGACATGACGACGATTGGGTTGGTTTTAGGGATTTGTTGTTGTTAGAAAACGATTGAACCCGTTCCTATTATTGACTACATGAGTCTATATTTATAAGTACATATGCAAGCCTAAAGCGCTAACAAACCCTATTGAACCAAGCCCACAAACAGACTTGGGCCTATCTCTAATTTGTCTCAATCTCCTCACGGTTCGAGCGACGAAATTGCAAAAACTCGGACTGAAAGAAAACATTAATATTGAAAAAATGCTAAAAAAATAAACAAAAGTAACTCCATTTTTTTCTCTTATTTATCGCATCAAATAAACTGATAATCGTTTGTAGAGTGCAGATCTCTTTGACGGCTTCTCCTTTTGTGACCAAATCGACGATTATCACTTTATCAATCTATCTTCGTGCATAATAAAAAGTTCTTTTTTATATATGTCTATCATTGCTGGCGGCATTATGAGTTGCGATCCAGTTTGACCGTTCGCTCATCTCCCGCTCCAACTGCGGGGCGATGTTAATGGATATTCTATATCATATATATTATTCTAGATAGCTGGCATATTATCATTCATATCTTTGTATTTATATTGTCATATCATTCTATTGATACGAAGAATATAGTCCATATTTAGTCACCTTACATCTTGTATTTATGGGACGTTCAAATGAATGAAATGGCATGAAAAGTTAATCACTCAATAGTTGTTAGGAGTGAATTTGGGGGAGACGATGAAAAAGGTGCTGATAATTGGCTTCCCATGATTTTGAACGTTTTCAACACAAACCCTAAAAAATTTTATGGGATTTATTATATGAAAAAAAAAAAAAAAAAAAAAAAAAAAAAACCTTTATGCCCCAAGAGTCATTATTACATTCAACAATTTTAATCTAACCATAATAGCACATTTTGTTCGGTTCGTTTTTGTGTTCTATTTGTGGCCGTTTTTGTGTTGCCCCATGACTTTTTTCCTTTTAGTTTTTCATGTTTCGCGTTTTTGTTCGGTTAGGCGCGGCTCGCTGTTAGATAGTTGTGATTCGTTCTTTTTTGTTAGTAGATAGCTTTCTATAGATGAGGCGTGTTGGAACCCTTTTAGTAATGTTTGATTAATTCTTTCATCGGTTGATGAAAGTCTATGGCTTAAATAGTTAAAGTTTTTTTGCTAAAAAAATATAATAGCACATTAAGTGGCTATTGTTTTCAACGAGGAAAACAGACTCGCGCTTCGCTACGGGGTGGTGTCGGTCTGTTAACTGTTTTGATTTTGGTCGGATAGTTATTGGATAGTTAGATGTTTATAATATAAAGAAAGTGAAAAGGGAAGTGAGGAAAAGATTGTATAACGGTTGTGGTTTTGGTCGGGTAGTTATCGGTTAGTTGAAAGATTATAAAATAAAGAAAGTGAAAAAGGAAATGAGGAAAAGGTTGTAAAAAGTAGAGAAAAAATAAAGGTTTTGTAAAAAAAAATGCCAAATGACCATTTTACCCCAGAGGTGTCCAAAATTACAGCCATGTGCCACTATGAACAGTGAGTGGCAGGCTCATCACTATTAGTATATATGATAATGTTAGCGACTTCAGTACTTAGCGAGTGTACTTAGCGACTTCAGTACCCTAGGTTATGAAACTCACTTACAATAAACGAAAATAGTTGATGTATATGAAGAAACTAGCAAAAACGATAAAGACAAGAGAATTTAACGAGGTTATATGTAATCACGAATGATTACTTTAATCCTCGGGCACCAAAGAGAGTTCTTTTATTGATAATTTTTGTGGATACATGTATGGGTTACAATAAGATGTTTAAATAGGTAAAACTCAACAAGGAAACGACTTAGGGAAAAAGAAAACACGATTCTGGAAGTTTCCGCCCGTCTGCCACAACCTCGCGGTCGCGAGGTTCTCTTCTCAGCATCTGATGAATTTGTTCAATCTCGCGATCGCGAGAATCACTCCAGCAGCTTTTTCTCGTTTTTCGATTCCTTGTTTAACTCGCTTCGCACTCCCAACAATTGACTCCCAAATGACTAGTACAATCACATGTTCACAAGTAATTCAGTCCATTTATGGGTTTACAAGTTTTTAGTATTTGTTTTGTTGTATCTTTAATAAAGGTGTGATGACCCGAAAATTTCTGACCAAATTTAAACTTAATCTTTAACGTTTCCGACACGATAAGCAAAGTCTGTAAAATTGAATCTCAAAATTTTTGAACTATTCAATTACCTTTCGATTGTTCTCAACGATTCGTGAACAATTATATGTAAATAGATACATATATATACCATAACTTGAAAACGTAACAAAGTGTTGAGTATATGATACTGTGCATTAAACTTATTGGTTTGATTATCTGATTGATATATTTAGATACAGAGTTAAAAGATTATGCCAAACGATTGAATTAAAAGATAATTATTGAGTCCCTTAAGGATTATGATATTATTACGGGTCTCTGTTGTAAGGTCCACGTTGATTTGGAAAATCATTCATTCTTAACGGTATTCGGAATAAATGGTAAAGTATTTGTTTAAATAACGTAATTTGGACACATACAATAATAAGGAATATCAACTGTTGGAATTAGATATATGAATAACTTGCGATATGTATTTTAAAACGTGTTTATTAATATTGAAAATATATATTTAACAATACGATAAAATATAATATTAACTTGGTCATAAAAATGAATTGTTATTATATATATATTAACAAATAGCGAGAAGATGATTTATAGAAGTAAATGATCAAAATACTCGAAAGTTTAAGATATACTTTGAGTGGTATAGTTTAGGGATAATTTAAGGATATATTTTGACAAAGGTACGTGACACGAAATATAAAATACAAGTTTTCTCAGCGTACGAAAGGACATTTAAAAAACCGGAACCGTGACATAAGTCGAGTGATGACGTACGACTTATCGAAACAAAAATTACAAGTCAACTATACATGTGAATTTAATATAATATATAATTAATTATATAAATTAAATATATTATATAAAATTATGTCGACAAACAAAAAGTAAAGTTTGTGAGCTGGATCAGAGGGTCATGCGATCGCATGGCCTTGAAGCACAAATCCCATACGATCGCATGGGTTACTTTTTCAGAAAATGTTCTATAAATTGCGCGATTTGTGGCTCAGCTGAATCTATCTCTCTTTCTCTAGTATTATTACTCCGTAATATTTATTTAATTTATTATTATTATTATTATTATTATTATTATTATTATTATTATTATTATTATTATTATTATTATTATTATTATTATTATTATTAAGATTAATATTATTATTAATCTTATTATTATTAGTATTATTAATTATGTATTATACATAAAATACTACGACGAGGTCATGAGTGTAGTGACCCGAACTTTTCCATGTTTATATATATTAATTGAAATTGATATTTACATGATTAAATGTTTCTAACATGTTAAGCAATCAAACTTGTTAAGACTTGATTAATTGAAATATGTTTCATATAGACAATTGACCACCCAAGTTGACCGGTGATTCACGAACGTTAAAACTTGTAAAAACTATACGATGACATATATATGGTTATATATATATAGTTAACATGTTTTTATTATAAGTATGTATCTCATTAGGTATTTTAACAATGAGTTATATACATAAAAATGAGACTATTAATTTAAGAAACTCGAAAACGATATATATAACGATTATCGTTATAACAACGTCTTACTAGGTACATATGAATCATATTAAGATATTGATACACTTGGTTAATTATGTTAAATGATAAGTAAATATATTATTAAGTGTATTAACAATGAAATACATATGTAAAAATAAGACTACTAACTTAATGATTTCGAAACGAGACATATATGTAACGATTATCGTTGTAACGACATTTAACTGTATATACATCATACTGAGATATATTATATATCATAATATCATGATAATATAACAATTTAACATCTCATTTGTTATAATAAACAATGGGTTAACAACATTCAACAAGATCGTTAACCTAAAGGTTTCAAAACAACATTTACATGTAACGACTAACGATGACTTAACGACTCAGTTAAAATGTATATACATGTAGTGTTTTAATATGTATTCATACACTTTTGAAAGACTTCAAGACACTTATCAAAATACTTCTACTTAACAAAAATGCTTACAATTACATCCTCGTTCAGTTTCATCAACAATTCTACTCGTATGCACCCGTATTCGTACTCGTACAATACACAGCTTTTAGATGTATGTACTATTGGTATATACACTCCAATGATCAGCTCTTAGCAGCCCATGTGAGTCACCTAACACATGTGGGAACCATCATTTGGCAACTAGCATGAAATATCTCATAAAATTACAAAAATATGAGTAATCATTCATGACTTATTTACATGAAAACAAAATTACATATCCTTTATATCTAATCCATACACCAACGACCAAAAACACCTACAAACACTTTCATTCTTCAATTTTCTTCATCTAATTGATCTCTCTCAAGTTCTATCTTCAAGTTCTAAGTGTTCTTCATATATTTTACAAGTTCTAGTTACATAAAATCAAGAATACTTTCAAGTTTGCTAGCTCACTTTCAATCTTGTAAGGTGATCATCCAACCTCAAGAAATCTTTGTTTCTTACAGTAGGTTATCATTCTAATACAAGGTAATAATCATATTCAAACTTTGGTTCAATTTCTATAACTATAACAATCTTATTTCAAGTGATGATCTTACTTGAACTTGTTTTCGTGTCATGATTCTGCTTCAAGAACTTCGAGCCATCCAAGGATCCATTGAAGCTAGATCCATTTTTCTCTTTTCCAGTAGGTTTATCCAAGGAACTTAAGGTAGTAATGATGTTCATAACATCATTCGATTCATACATATAAAGCTATCTTATTCGAAGGTTTAAACTTGTAATCACTAGATCATAGTTTAGTTAATTCTAAACTTGTTCGCAAACAAAAGTTAATCCTTCTAACTTGATTTTTAAAATCAACTAAACACATGTTCTATATCTATATGATATGCTAACTTAATGATTTAAAACCTGGAAACACGAAAAACACAGTAAAACCGGATTTACGCCGTCGTAGTAACACCGCGGGCTGTTTTGGGTTAGTTAATTAAAAACTATGATAAACTTTGATTTAAAAGTTGTTATTCTGAGAAAATGATTTTTATTATGAACATGAAACTATATCCAAAAATTATGGTTAAACTTAAAGTGGAAGTATGTTTTCTAAAATGGTCATCTAGACGTCGTTCTTTTGACTGAAATGACTACCTTTACAAAAACGACTTGTAACTTATTTTTCCGACTATAAACCTATACTTTTTCTGTTTATATTCATAAAATAGAGTTCAATATGAAACCATAGCAATTTGATTCACTCAAAACGGATTTAAAATGAAGAAGTTATGGGTAAAACAAGATTGGATAATTTTTCTCATTTTAGCTACGTGAAAATTGGTAACAAATCTATTCCAACCCTAACTTAATCAACTTGTATTGTATATTATGTAATCTTGAGATACCATAGACACGTATACAATGTTTCGACCTATCATGTCGACACATCTATATATATTTCGGAACAACCATAGACACTCTATATGTGAATGTTGGAGTTAGCTATACAGGGTTGAGGTTGATTCCAAAATATATATAGTTTGAGTTGTGATCAATACTGAGATACGTATACACTGGGTCGTGGATTGATTCAAGATAATATTTATCGATTTATTTCTGTACATCTAACTGTGGACAACTAGTTGTAGGTTACTAACGAGGACAGCTGACTTAATAAACTTAAAACATCAAAATATATTAAAAGTGTTGTAAATATATTTTGAACATACTTTGATATATATGTATATATTGTTATAGGTTCGTGAATCAACCAGTGGCCAAGTCTTACTTCCCGACGAAGTAAAAATCTGTGAAAGTGAGTTATAGTCCCACTTTTAAAATCTAATATTTTTGGGATGAGAATACATGCAGGTTTTATAAATGATTTACAAAGTAGACACAAGTACGTGAAACTACATTCTATGGTTGAATTATCGAAATCGAATATGCCCCTTTTTATTAAGTCTGGTAATCTAAGAATTAGGGAACAGACACCCTAATTGACGCGAATCCTAAAGATAGATCTATCGGGCCCAACAAGCCCCATCCAAAGTACCGGATGCTTTAGTACTTCGAAATTTATATCATATCCGAAGGGTGTCCCGGAATGATGGGGATATTCTTATATATGCATCTTGTTAATGTCGGTTACCAGGTGTTCACCATATGAATGATTTTTATCTCTATGTATGGGATGTGTATTGAAATATGAAATCTTGTGGTCTATTATTATGATTTGATATATATAGGTTAAACCTATAACTCACCAACATTTTTTTGACGTTTTAAGCATGTTTATTCTCAGGTGATTATTAAGAGCTTCCGCTGTCGCATACTTAAATAAGGACGAGATTTGGAGTCCATGTTTGTATGATATTGTGTAAAAACTGCATTCAAGAAACTTATTTTGTTGTAACATATTTGTATTGTAAACCATTATGTAATGGTCGTGTGTAAACAGGATATTTTAGATTATCATTATTTGATAATCTACGTAAAGCTTTTTAAACCTTTATTGATGAAATAAAGGTTATGGTTTGTTTTAAAATGAATGCAGTCTTTGAAAAATGTCTCATATAGAGGTCAAAACCTCGCAACGAAATCAATTAATATGGAACGTTTTTAATCAATAAGAACGGGACATTTCAATGAGTGGGTTATTTTCAAAATGGTTTTCAAGCGGGATAGAGCTAAGAAAATTATGGGTTATTGCCAAGGAGGTTATGGGTAATGTTCGGGGGTATATTTGTGAATCAAACCTTGTGTTTATCATCTCCGTTACGTCTACGTACTTTCCTGCAATATTGAATCTCAATACCGATACGTAAGCACTCATATCTTATCTTTTATATATTAATTATGTATCCATGTCTAGTGCTCGAGTATATATATTTATATATGCTTGTATGCTAAATTTCGTCGTTAAACAATTTATAATGAATCACTAATTAAATACACATATTACTCGTAAAAGGTATATATGATATACATGTTTTTGGAAAGCTGGCGAAAAATCAATAACTTTTCATTTAGATATCGAATAGTTTCGATGAACGGATTAAAAGATATGATCAACTGAATTATGATTGACGTTAATTGAAATTGCTTTTGAATCTGCAATTAAGATTTAAACAACTTGTTTACGAGGTTGATAAAGTGAACTTTTAAATATTACCAACCGAGTAAATGAATCCTTATATAAGGCACGTCTCGTTTTGTTGAACTATTGTCAAAATTGACTTTTTGAAACGACTTTGGATAACTATTATATGTCGATCTCGAGCATTAGGATTGTGATACACTATGACTTGACCTAGCTTGATAGACATTTATTGACCAACATATGTTCTCTAGGTTGAGATCTACGATTAATTGGTAATCCGAGTTTCGGTCACATTTTTGGTGAACAACTTTATATGCTGCTAAGGTGAGTTTCATTGCTCCCTTTTTAATTGCTTTTGCAATATATATTTTTGGGCTGAGAATACATGCAATTTATTTTAAACGCAATGGATACAAGTACATACTTAATTCTACACTGAGTTTGAACCGAAAATCCCTTAGCTTTGGTAACTAGTAGCTGCCAGTACATAGGATATGGACTGGTGGGCGCGAATAACAGTATATGGATCCATAGGGCTTGACATCCCCGTCCGAGCTAGAGCGCTAGCCTTTTAACGGACGTGTGTTATTTGAGTTTAGGACACGTTGGTTTGCGTGTATTAAAACGAATGGGGTATTTATCATTATAACGTTAAAGCTTAGTTACCAGGGTGCTCTGTTACGTAGAATCTATTGACAAACTTTTGATAAACGTTTCTGGATGAAACAACTGAAATCTTGTGATCCACTTTTATATACAGATTATGCGAAACACTAAAACTATGAACTCACCAACCTTTGTGTTGACACTTGTTAGCATGTTTATTCTCAGGTTTCCTAGAAGTCTTCCGCTGTTTGCTTATATGTTAGACAAGCTATGTGCATGGAGTCGTACATGGCATTTTTTGTCATAACCCGTCCTTAACCATAAGAACGTGTTAGATAACGTATGATTTCATTGCGAGGTATTGACCTCTATATGCGACATTTTTAAAAGAGAAACTGCATATATTATACATTACAAACCATAACCATTATTTTTGTTACAAACTTTAGACAATAAAAAGATGATTATCGTTTAGCGATAATCTTCGACTTACAAACTTTACATATAATGATAACAACACGATTTCGAGCATATTTTACAACACAAATCCTTGAGTATGCAGTTTTATTTTTGACACAAATATGCGTACGCAAGATCCTGCTCAAATTCAACATAATGCAGCGGAAGCTTTAGTAATCACCTGAGAATAGACATGTTTTAAAAGGTCAACATAAAGTTGGTGAGATATAGGTTTAATGCCGGCAGCAATATATATATATATAGACCACAAGATTTCGTATATAAACAGTTTAATAAAAATATTCTAAGTGGTTGAGCACTTGGTAACCATACTTAACATTTAATCACGTCGCATATTCCCTTTATTATGAAATCTTACTACACCGTACCAAGTGTAGTCACGAAACGAAGTACTGTGCAACCGTTGAATACTGGTCGTCCAGTCCGGTTGGGGTTGTCAGGCCCGATAGATCTATCAACAGGATTCGCGTTTACAATACCGCTGTAAATAACAGTTACCAAGCTACAGGGAAGTATGCCAGTGGTACAACTCAACGAAGAATATATTTTTCAGTTACTTGTGTCCATAACGTAAAACATAAAATACATGTATTCTCATCCCGAAATATTTAGAGTTTAAAAGTGGGACTATATACTCACTTTCGTCTTGAAGATATATATATAATTTGACTTGGTCTCCGGTTGATATCACGAACCTATCCATATATAATATATCAATACCTTTTCTTTTTTAAACAAACGTCACATATATATACTTGTTATACTTTTAATACTTTGAATAATTCCTTAGTCCGTAGTTAGCAGTTCGTTGTTAGTAATTCAATTTTAATGGTTCATTTTTAGATGTTTAATATACCCGTAATGAAATAAATAAAACCCCCAACGAAATAAATAAAACCCCATCGTATATGTATTGGTCGAGATTAATCTTGACCCATGGTACCGGTGTTGTCAAATGACGTGTTGCGTACATAAAGTACCGGTGTTGTCAAATGACGTGTTGCGTACAATCATGGGATCTTATGATTAATCTTCTCGTGTTGTTTACGGGTGATCCTGAACCATATAAAATTGAATTATAAGTACATATATATAAAATATCATGTTAACTTAAAAAGATGTGATTTATTTAATTTTTTCCCAATTATTTTCGTGGCTAAACTAGTCTTGGATATCCGATTTTGTTTCGGTCATAGTTTCTTCGTTACAACTCCGTTTTCGTTGATTCAACTTGCCATCTCCTTGGATCGAGTCCCTCTTTAAGAATATGAACTGTAAATACCTTAGTTTGTATTCAAAATCACACGGCATAGGTCAAACTTTAGTGAAACTTATGAAGTTAATCATTTTCCATCATGTAAACAACCTCAAATGATTATTTTTCTAAAAATACTTATACTTTGAGTTAAATCATGAAATTTTTATGTGTTATCATATTCATAGTAAAAATCATTTTTCCATAAAATAAACCTCCAATTCAAAGTTTAAGATGGTTTTTAATTATCCAACCCAAAACAGCCCCCGGTTGCACTCCGACGTCGTAAATTCAGTTTTTAAGGTGTTCTTTGAAAAACTAAGTTATACCTTGTTAAGTTAGCATATAATTAAGATATGTTACAGGTCTTGAAGTATTTTAAAAGTTAAGTTAGAAGGATCTATTTAGTTTGCGAACAAGTTTGAAATCATTCAAACTATGTTCTAGTTTATAAACTCTTATATATATAGCTTTAAATATATGAATTGAAAAAGAGTTGAAGTAGAGTTTTTACCTCAAGTTTAAAATGTAAAGTTGCTGGAAAGAAGTAGTAAAATAAAAGTTGAGAGAGTTCTTGCAAGTGTGTGTGAAAATTGGAAGTAAAATTTGGAAAATGAATGTGTAAAAATGAGTTAGAAATGGTGCTTATTTATAGGCTTGAAAATTTGGTTTTTAGTGAAAATATCTAAGATAAGTTAAAATTTATTATGTCATGAATGACATATTATTCCAATAATTGAAGATTTTTATTGGTATATACCAATAGTAAATACTTCTAGAAGCTGTGTATAGTACCCTAGATATACGTATAGGATTATTGAGGAAACGGAACGAGAATTCAAATATAACTATCTTTTGTAAATATACTTATATTGTTTTATGTATAAAAGCCCTTTAAAAATGATTAAATACATTACTTATACGATATATGTATAAACATTATAAATCATCAGTATTTATGTCAAATAACGTTACGTAGGTTATTGTTTTGAAAACTTAAGTTAGTAGTTTCAAAATATACTTATGACTTTTTGTTATTAATACAAAATGAGATATTAAAACATCCTTAGATCATGTTAAATATGTATGTATAATTATCATATATTGTATAGTTCGTGATATCATCGGTCAAACTAGACGGTCAAACGTTGTGTAAAACTCTTTTCAAAAACATAAGTCTCAACAATTTGGATTGCTTATCATGTTGGTAAGGTTTAATTTATGTAAATATTAATCTCATAAGTATAGAACGATCGGAAAAGTGCGGGTCGTTACAGTACCTACCCGTTAAATAAATTTCGTCCCGAAATTTTAAAATTGTACCTATTTTGCGTCATCGAGAAACAAGTGTGGATACTTTTGTTTCATCTGATCCTCTCGTTCCCAAGTAAACTCAGGACCTCTTCGAGCATTCCAACGAACCTTAACGATTGGTATGTTGCTCTGCTTGAGCTGTTTAACTTCACGATCCATGATTTCGATTGGTTCTTCGATGAATTGTAGTTTCTCATCGACATGGATTTCTTCAAGAGGAATGGTGAGGTCTTCCTTTGCAAGACACTTCTTAAGGTTTGAGACGTGAAAGGTATTGTGTACTCCGGTGAGTTGTTGCGGTAACTCGAGTCGATAAGCTACCGGTCCAATGCGTTCGATGATCTTGAACGGGCCTACATATCTTGGGTTCAGTTTACCTCTTTTACCGAAACGTATTACACCTTTCCAAGGTGACACCTTTAGCATAACCATGTCCCCAATCTGAAACTCTAATGGTTTCCTTCGGACATCGGCGTAGCTCTTTTGGCGACTTCGGGCTGTTTTCAATCTCTCCTTGATTTGTACTATCTTCTCAGTCGTTTCGTGTATGATCTCGGGACCAGTTAATTGTCGATCTCCTACTTCATTCCAACAGATAGGAGATCTACACTTCCTTCCATACAATGCTTCGAATGGTGCAGCTTTAATGCTTGCATGATAACTATTATTATACGAAAATTCTGCTAACGGTAGATACTTATCCCATCCGTTTCCAAAATCGATCACACATGCCCTGAGCATGTCTTCAAGAGTCTGAATCGTTCTTTCACTCTGCCCGTCGGTTTGCGGATGATATGCGGTACTCATATCTAAACGAGTTCCTAGTGCCTCCTGCAGTGATTGCCAGAACTTTGAGGTAAATCTACTATCACGATCGGATATAATGGAAATAGGTATTCCATGCCTTGAAACAATTTCCTTTATATACAATCGTAATAGTTTCTCCATTCTATCCGTTTCCTTTATAGGCAAGAAATGGGCAGATTTGGTAAGACGATCAACAATCACCCAAATGGTGTCGTATCCCCAGGCAGTCTTTGGTAACTTCGTGATGAAATCCATGGTAATACCATCCCATTTCCATTCTGGGATTTCTGGTTGTTGAAGTAACCCTGATGGTTTCTGGTGTTCTGCCTTGACCTTGGAACAAGTTAAACACTCCCCAACATATGTTGCAACGTCTGTCTTTAAGTTAGGCCACCAATAATGTGTCTTAAAATCTTGATACATCTTTCCAACTCCAGGATGTATCGAGTATCTTGTCTTATGTGCCTCGTTCAATATCAACTTCCTTAATCCACCCAACTTCGGTACCCAAATACGGTTTGCAAAATATCGAATTCCATCTTCCCGTATAACGAGTTGCTTCTCATACTTCTTCATTATTTCATTTCCTATATTTTCTTTAGTAAGTGCTTCTCGTTGAACTTCTTTGATTTGTGAGTTGAGATTCATGCGAATTTTTATGTTCATCGCTCGTACTCGAATTGGTTCTCGTTCCTTTCTGCTTAGTGCGTCAGCCACCACATTCGCTTTCCCGGGATGATAACGAATTTCACAATCATAGTCGTTTATTAACTCGACCCACCTACGTTGCCTCATGTTCAGCTGTTTTTGATCGAAAATATGTTGAAGGCTTTTATGATCAGTAAACACAGTGCATTTAACCCCATACAAGTAGTGTCTCCATATCTTCAATGCAAACACGACTGCTCCCAGTTCTAGATCATGCGTCGTATAATTCCGCTCGTGAATCTTTAATTGTCGGGATGCGTATGCAATAACTTTCTTCCGTTGCATAAGAACGCAACCAAAACCTTGTCGCGAAGCGTCACAATATATTTCAAAATCATCGTTCCCTTCTGGTAACGATAAAATAGGCGCCGTAGTCAACTTCTTTTTCAGTAATTGAAATGCACTCTCCTGCTCAGAAGTCCATTCATATTTCTTCCCTTTTTGCGTTAACGCTGTCAACGGCTTAGCTATTCGGGAAAAATCTTGAATAAACCTTCTATAATAACCGGCTAAACCCAAAAATTGGCGTATCTGCATTGGTGTCTTAGGAGTCTCCCATTTTTCAATGGCTTCAATTTTTGCTGGATCAACCTGAATTCCTTTTCTACTAACAACGTGGCCAAGAAATTGCACTTCTTTCAACCAGAAAGCACATTTAGAAAATTTAGCATATAGCTGTTCTTTTCTCAACAACTCTAATATCAACCTTAAATGCTGCTCATGCTCTTGCTCACTCTTGGAATAGATAAGAATATCATCAATGAAAACGATAACAAACTTATCTAAATATGGACTACAAACTCGATTCATGAGGTCCATGAATACAGCTGGCACATTCGTCAATCCAAACGGCATGACCAAAAATTCGTAATGACCGTAGCGTGTCCGAAAAGCAGTTTTCGGTATATCTTCTTCTTTGACACGTAATTGATGATAGCCCGATCTTAGGTCAATTTTCGAGTACACACATGATCCTTGGAGTTGATCAAATAAGTCGTCAATTCTCGGTAGTGGATACCGATTCTTGATAGTTAACTTATTTAATTCACGATAATCTATACACATTCGGAAAGATCCGTCTTTCTTCTTGACGAACAAAATTGGAGCTCCCCACGGTGAAGTACTTGGTCGTATGAATCCACGGTCTAGTAATTCTTTTAACTGACTTTGAAGTTCTTTTAATTCGGACGGTGCAAGTCTATATGGCGCACGAGCCACTGGTGCAGCTCCTGGTACTAAATCTATTTGAAATTCTACAGATCTAAATGGAGGTAATCCTGGCAACTCTTCCGGAAAAACTTCAGGATAATCTCTTGCCACAGGCACGTCATTGATGCACTTCTCTTTTTCTTTCTTTTCGACTTTATTAACATGTGCTAGAATAGCATAACATCCCTTTTCTAAACACTTCTTGGCTTTCAAATAGCTAATGAGTTTTAACTTTGAGTTACTCTTCTCTCCATAAATCATCACCGGCATTTTATCCTTACAAGGAATGCGAATTGCCTTCTTGGCACACACAACTTCAGCTCCTACTTTGGACATCCAGTCCATGCCGACTATTACATCAAAACTTCCTAATTCTACGGGTATTAAGTCAATTTTAAATGTTTCTCCGGCTAAATTTATTTTACAATCACGGCAAATTTTATCGGCTTTAATTAGTTTACCATTAGCTAACTCAATCATGTACTTAGCATCTAGAGGTAATGATGAACAATTCAATTTAGCGTAAAAGCCTCTACTCACGTAACTTCTATCTGCACCAGTATCAAATATAATAGATGCGGATAAGTTATTAATGGTAAACGTACCCGTAACAAGCTCCGGGTCTTCACACGCCTCTCTAGCATTAATAACAAATGCTCTTCCACGTGCAGATCCATTATTCTTCTCTGGATTCGGACACTGGCTCTTATAGTGACCTTGTTTTCCACACCCATAACAAGTAATGGTAGCCAAAGCAGTTCTATTTGCATTGGTGGCAGGAGTCTTGGTACCATTTGTATTTGTAACGAGAGCCCTACAATCTTCAGCAAGATGACCCTTTCGATTACATTTGTTGCATACCACATTACAGTAGCCAGAGTGATGTTTGTGGCATCGGTTGCATAAAGGATTTTGTCCTTTGTAACCAAAGCTTGAACCACCACCTGCACCTTGTATGGTTTCTTGTTTCTTAAAAGATTGTTGTTGGTTACCTCGATCATAATTTCCATTCCACTTTCTTTTGTTACCTGATACCTTCACATCAGTATTGGATGCTTTCTTATCCATGATGACCTGATCCATTAGCTCATTTGCCATGGTTATAGCTTCATGAATTGTCTTAGGTTTCGATGCTGTAACGTTTGCCTTGACCTTTTTGGGCAAACCATCTTTGTACATTTCAATCTTCCGTTCTTCGGTTGGAACCAATTCAGGACATAGCAAAACTAATTCCATGAATCGCTGATTGTAGTTGGTGATTTCAGTACCAATAACCTTCAGACTTCGTAACTCATCTTCCAACTTCCTAACCTCGTTCCTTGGACAATATTCGTTGATTAACATTGTTTTGAATTCTTCCCACGGAGTATCATAAGCTACATCTCCTCCTACAGCCTTCACATAATTTTTCCACCACGTGAGTGCACTATCTTGTAAAGTGCATGATGCATACTTGGTCATGTCCTTTTCAACACAACCACTGATTTTAAACACAGTCTCCATCTTTTCTATCCACCGGGTTAAACCGATTGGTCCTTCTGTTCCACTGAATGATGAGGGCTTGCAAGCTTGAAAAGTTTTGTAAGTGCACCCCACACGAGGATTTGGGTTAACTGCAGCACCTCTTGCAGCCTCGACCCATAACATTCTGTCGTTCACTCGTTGATTGATGAGTTCCTGGATTTCTTGTTCCGTCATTCGGTTCGATCGCGCCATATTCTTCTATAAGAATGAAAAGAAAATAATTATTCACATGGAATATTATAGATGTAGTGTATATTTACAGTACATTATAGCTCATTAATAATATGAACCAGGTATTATTATAAAAGCCTTTTCTTCTTATTAGCGTTTTATAATTATATCTAGGGTAGTACCTACCCGTTAATGTCCATACTTAATAGCTTAGTACAGAATCAATTACTACCATCTAAATAATACTTAACCATGGAAAATTATTGCATTTCACACTTCACTATTTTACATATGCTTATCTTATATCGAACATTAAGCAAACCACACTAATAATATTATACAAAACATTATATGATCCCATGGTTTAATACGGCAGCGCATCGTTTGGTCTATTTTCTAGGACGTTTAGGTTCAAGGAATGGCCTAACGCTTATCCTAGCTGTCTGCCTATATTTTGGCTGTGGGGCTGAAGAACTGGATGCCGGGACAGCACGAATAGGAATAGCGGGAATAGGGGTGGTAGTGTCTAGTGGAGTTGGTGCCACATCATCCTTACTAAACTCGGGATTTGAATTTTCTAATTCATTAGCCTTTCGTTTCTTTCCTAGTTCGAACTCGTCTTTTGTAATTTCCTGTATTTCTTCCTCGGGTTCACTTTCCTCCTCGGGTTCACTTTCCTCCTCGGGTTCACTTTCCTCCTCGGGTTCACTTTCCGGGTTCTCTATAGTCGGTTCATCCGGAATTTGTGAGTCTTCCCCAAAGATATTATTTTCGTCATCGGATAGGTTAATGACTGGAACACCATCTGAAGATTCTGGTTCGGAGTCGCTGAATGTGATAACAAGTTTTGAGCCCGACATCTATCATACAACAACTAACCCATTAGTACTACATAATATTTACATATAAATTTTAACCAACAATGATAAGCAATGGTTTTTAAATCAGACCCGGTCAAAGTCCAGACTTACTAATGTATCCTAACAACTTATCGGTTAGACACACTAATGCAAACCTGGTTCGCTAAGACCACCGCTCTGATACCACATGTCATAACCCGTCCTTAACCATAAGAACGTGTTAGATAACGTATGATTTCATTGCGAGGTATTGACCTCTATATGCGACATTTTTAAAAGAGAAACTACATATATTATACATTACAAACCATAACCATTATTTTTGTTACAAACTTTAGACAATAAAAAGATGATTATCGTTTAGCGATAATCTTCGACTTACAAACTTTACATATAATGATAACAACACGATTTCGAGCATATTTTACAACACAAATCCTTGAGTATGCAGTTTTATTTTTGACACAAATATGCGTACGCAAGATCCTGCTCAAATTCAACATAATGCAGCGGAAGCTTTAGTAATCACCTGAGAATAGACATGTTTTAAAAGGTCAACATAAAGTTGGTGAGATATAGGTTTAATGCCGGCAGCAATATATATATATAGACCACAAGATTTCGTATATAAACAGTTTAATAAAAATATTCTAAGTGGTTGAGCACTTGGTAACCATACTTAACATTTAATCACGTCGCATATTCCCTTTATTATGAAATCTTACTACACCGTACCAAGTGTAGTCACGAAACGAAGTACTGTGCAACCGTTGAATACTGGTCGTCCAGTCCGGTTGGGGTTGTCAGGCCCGATAGATCTATCAACAGGATTCGCGTTTACAATACCGCTGTAAATAACAGTTACCAAGCTACAGGGAAGTATGCCAGTGGTACAACTCAACGTAGAATATATTTTTCAGTTACTTGTGTCCATAACGTAAAACATAAAATACATGTATTCTCATCCCGAAATATTTAGAGTTTAAAAGTGGGACTATATACTCACTTTCGTCTTGAAGATATATATATAATTTGACTTGGTCTCCGGTTGATATCACGAACCTATCCATATATAATATATCAATACCTTTTCTTTTTTAAACAAACGTCACATATATATACTTGTTATACTTTTAATACTTTGAATAATTCCTTAGTCCGTAGTTAGCAGTTCGTTGTTAGTAATTCAATTTTAATGGTTCATTTTTAGATGTTTAATATACCCGTAATGAAATAAATAAAACCCCCAACGAAATAAATAAAACCCCATCGTATATGTATTGGTCGAGATTAATCTTGACCCATGGTACCGGTGTTGTCAAATGACGTGTTGCGTACATAAAGTACCGGTGTTGTCAAATGACGTGTTGCGTACAATCATGGGATCTTATGATTAATCTTCTCGTGTTGTTTACGGGTGATCCTGAACCATATAAAATTGAATTATAAGTACATATATATAAAATATCATGTTAACTTAAAAAGATGTGATTTATTTAATTTTTTCCCAATTATTTTCGTGGCTAAACTAGTCTTGGATATCCGATTTTGTTTCGGTCATAGTTTCTTCGTTACAACTCCGTTTTCGTTGATTCAACTTGCCATCTCCTTGGATCGAGTCCCTCTTTAAGAATATGAACTGTAAATACCTTAGTTTGTATTCAAAATCACACGGCATAGGTCAAACTTTAGTGAAACTTATGAAGTTAATCATTTTCCATCATGTAAACAACCTCAAATGATTATTTTTCTAAAAATACTTATACTTTGAGTTAAATCATGAAATTTTTATGTGTTATCATATTCATAGTAAAAATCATTTTTCCATAAAATAAACCTCCAATTCAAAGTTTAAGATGGTTTTTAATTATCCAACCCAAAACAGCCCCCGGTTGCACTCCGACGTCGTAAATTCAGTTTTTAAGGTGTTCTTTGAAAAACTAAGTTATACCTTGTTAAGTTAGCATATAATTAAGATATGTTACAGGACTTGAAGTATTTTAAAAGTTAAGTTAGAAGGATCTATTTAGTTTGCGAACAAGTTTGAAATCATTCAAACTATGTTCTAGTTTATAAACTCTTATATATATAGCTTTAAATATATGAATTGAAAAAGAGTTGAAGTAGAGTTTTTACCTCAAGTTTAAAATGTAAAATTGCTGGAAAGAAGTAGTAAAATAAAAGTTGAGAGAGTTCTTGCAAGTGTGTGTGAAAATTGGAAGTAAAATTTGGAAAATGAATGTGTAAAAATGAGTTAGAAATGGTGCTTATTTATAGGCTTGAAAATTTGGTTTTTAGTGAAAATATCTAAGATAAGTTAAAATTTATTATGTCATGAATGACATATTATTCCAATAATTGAAGATTTCTATTGGTATATACCAATAGTAAATACTTCTAGAAGCTGTGTATAGTACCCTAGATATACGTATAGGATTATTGAGGAAACGGAACGAGAATTCAAATATAACTATCTTTTGTAAATATACTTATATTGTTTTATGTATAAAAGCCCTTTAAAAATGATTAAATACATTACTTATACGATATATGTATAAACATTATAAATCATCAGTATTTATGTCAAATAACGTTACGTAGGTTATTGTTTTGAAAACTTAAGTTAGTAGTTTCAAAATATACTTATGACTTTTTGTTATTAATACAAAATGAGATATTAAAACATCCTTAGATCATGTTAAATATGTATGTATAATTATCATATATTGTATAGTTCGTGATATCATCGGTCAAACTAGACGGTCAAACGTTGTGTAAAACTCTTTTCAAAAACATAAGTCTCAACAATTTGGATTGCTTATCATGTTGGTAAGGTTTAATTTATGTAAATATTAATCTCATAAGTATAGAACGATCGGAAAAGTGCGGGTCGTTACATTTTTTCAAGGAAACGTTGTATTCACCAAATCATCACCATGTATCTTATTTTGACTGCATTGTCAACGGAAGTACTATTGTAAACTATTATTTACGGTAATTGTCTATATGTAGAAATCATCAGATGTCGAAAATCTTTGATTTAAATATTCATTTATGGTGTGCCTTTTCAAAAGAATGCAATGTTTACAAAATGTATCATATAGAGGTCAAATACCTCGCAATGAAATCGATGAATGACGTGTTTGTTCATATGGATTTGGAGCGATCGTCACAAAAGGTTTCTTGAGCAAATATGGTATAGTATCTGTCCATGTATTGTAAGGCTCCCAAGCATCTGATTTATCAATAAAATTACAAGATAACACCCGTTTATGATCGAACTAATTAACGCTAACTAGGTCTATCTTAGCAGACATAAGTTGAACATAACCAAACATTTAGCGAATTGAATATAGAATTTTTCGACTCGTGGCTATTTAATCACAAGATAACGAAGAATTACGATGACTAAATTGAAATGATTATTTTTAGTACACTTGAAGTCCACCAAAGCTTCTACTACTTGTCATCCTATCCAAAAAGAGTGCATACGAATTCTTTACGCTGTATTGAGTTCTGAAAACTTGACCCGTATGCTCCTTCATTTTCTTCCTTGTATTTGCAAGCTCATTTGATTTCTTTGTTTCATTATTTTGGTCATATCTCCCTGATTCTTCATTGATGGTTGCGAGTGCACTTCCAAGTATCTCGTCTATGCTCATTTTTGATTCTGTACGCAATCGTGTTTTTGGTCTAGTACATGGAATCCACCACCACAATGTTATAATTCCGATTTTCATACTTGGGATCACTATATGTTGTTGTCAAATTTGTGTGTTTGAGTGTCTTTTGATTCGATATGTATTTGTATTTATAGTTGGTTCATGTAGTGGTTGAAATAACTTGGACTAGTTCTAGATTTACTATAATAGAGCTTTATAATCTAAAGGAAAGACTGTGTCTAATTAATGATTTCAAATTTTGAATTAAAAAAATGTTAAGTAACTCTGTTTATAAAAATAATTACCAACTTAGATTGACTTCATCATGATTATATGATTTATATTCATTAGGGGGTTGGAAATTAGTCATGGGTCAAAATGGGTAATCAGAGGAAATTGCTTATGAGTTTTGACCTGTTTGCTGTTAAGTTAATACTTCGGAATTCACAGATTCTGTCTTTTTTTCTTAAACGGCGATATCGATATCGAATGCTCTCATTTGTCACCAACACACGCGTTAGGAGGAAACCCAATTCGCGATGATGTTGGCAGTACCATCGAAGGTTGGGAAAACTCCCAGAGACCTTCCCAAATTGCATTGATGTTGACAGTACCATCAAAGGTTGGAAACTCCCTTCTTGGAGTGGTAATTGAACCTGAGTTGGCAGTAACCCAAGTTGAATCTCACCCCTATGCCACTCAAGCCAAGCTTCGGTGGTTACGCGTTCTATCTATTAACCAGTTTACCCGTTTATAATTTTACACATTCTTTTCTTTGGTTTTACTAGTATTCTTTTGACCCGGCCTGTATGTATAATGTATGCACTCTGAAAACATTAAAAACGTATCGACTTGTAGATGACTAATTCACTCCGTCCTGTTCCAAATGCTTAGGTGATCAACACAAATGTTATATAATAGTAATACTAGTTGTGCTAAATATATTAGTATATCAACTTGACATTTTCATAATACAAACCTGAACGAAAATAGCTATCATCCAACTGCTACAGGAAACTTCAACTATATATGTTATACCCAATCTATCTATATATACAAATAACATTTCAGTTTCTACTATTAATTTATATGAGTTTATTACCTGACTCTTTCATGGATATAATTATAATGTACTAAGACACTAAGACACATATCTTATGAGAAATGTTATTTTAAATTTAATATGGTTTATGGTTTTTATATAATAAAACAATTAATCTATTAGACAAAGTCTTTATTATGTTGCAATAGACACATTTTAAAGTATATCAAGAACCGGCCAGGCCATTCTAACTGCTCCACTAACAATACAAATACATGTTTCATCTAACATTCTCTAATGAACTCAAACACACAAATCAGCCAAGAATAATGAGGTTACAAAAATCAGGTAGAAATTTGTGGTGGTTAATTACATGTACACGCAAAAAGCAGTTTCGTAAAATATCACAATTGGACATTGAAGATATGCTTAGACCAGAGCTCACAACCATTTATGAAGATTCAGCAACGTGTGAGCCGAATAATCGAGCAGATTTATCCAGAAAGTGTTCGAAGATGGAGAAGGTGGTGAATAAGGACGAGCAAGGTCGAGTTTTCACCACTCAGTTCAGTGTAAAGAACTCATACGCACTCTTCTTGAATAGGATGACAAGCAATAGAAGCTTTGGTGGAATTCAAACATACTGAAAATGTATTCATTATCTTGTTTTTCAACGTGCAATTTATCTTTTTTGGAACTTTTCATGTTATCGTACGAATCTCTGGTGTATACCGAATAAATACCTTTTTAAGGATAATCAATGTATGTTTGCAAAATTGTTGGATGTTTTTATTTTTTAACTGAGAAATTTTATAAAAGAAAACACTTCTATCAACGTGCTAGAAAAGAATTACAAAGGCTTTAAAAGTCAAGAGTTACAACTAGATACAAAATTACCTCTATTTAATATGTCAAATGGTTCAAATCCACATCTCGCAAACTAGGTGTCACTGTTGGAAACTAAACTTGATTGTGGGCTATTTGTTTTGGATTTGGGCTTGCAAGTATACAAATATTTTTGATCAAGATTATAGCCCATTATGTAGAAACTTCTTGTAATATGTAGTAGTGAAAGTGTGTAGAATGTGTGTAGAATAATCTTGTAAAATATCTAAGTCTAGAATTATCATGAGAATACTTAGGAAATATCTAGATATTAGATGATGAAGTATTCTAGACTAGTCTATGGTGTAGTATAAATAGATGGATTCACCTCTCATTTGTAATCAAGCAACAAAGCAAAGCAAGTAAGCAATAAAACAAAGTTTTCAAGATCAATCAAACTTCTAAATTATCAATCCTCTCTTTCCCAAATAATATACTTAGCCCCCTATTTCTAACAAATTGGTATCAAGAGGTTGGTTCGACAAGATGATGGCCAACAATGTCATCACGTTTCCTCGCCTCACAAAGGATAATTATGATCGATGGAGCATCCAAATGAAGACCTTCCTAGGTGGACAAGACTTATGGGAGATTGTGGAGGAAGGCTATGAGGAACCTGCAGAAAAAGGTCCTCTCAGCAAGGAGAAAAAATTAATGAAGACGAACGATCAAAAGGCTCTTTCCATCATCCAACAAAGTGTAGATGATGGAGCTTTTGAGAAAATTGCAAGTGCAACCACCGCCAAAGAAAGCATGGGAGATCTTGGAGAATTCTTATAAGGGAGCTGATAAGGTGAAAAAGGTTCGGCTACAAACACTACGAGGTGAGTTCGAATCCTTAAATAAGAAAGACTCAGAATCAATTTCCGATTATTTTACAAGAGTCTTGGCGATTGTCAATCAATTAAAGAGGAATGGTGAAACTTTAAGTGATGTAAGAGTCATTGAGAAAATTCTTAGATCATTAGATTCAAAATTCGACTATATAGTAGTAGCCATTGAAGAATCTAAAGATCTAGAATCAATGAATAGTCGTAGCCATTGAAGAATCTAAAGATCTAGAATCAATGACTATCGATGAACTCATGAGTTCACTACAAGCCCATGAAGAGAGGTTTAATAAGAAAAGTAAAGAGCCTTTGGAGCAAGCTTTACAAGCAAAACTCTCTTTCAAGGAAGAAAACAGTGAAAAGACTCATCAAACGAGTCAACGAGGTCGTGGTCAAGTACGTGGCCGAGGACGAGGGCAAGGATATATCAAACGTGGAGGTTATAGTTCGTACAAAAATGAAGAAAGAAGTCAAGATTTTCACTCGACAAGAGGTCGCGGGAAAGGCTACACAAGTAGAAGGCCAAGGTATGACAATTCTCAAACTAAATATTATAATTGTCATAAATTTGGCCACTATGCTTCGGAATGCGAGAAGTCAAACAATTACGTGCAAGAAAGAGAAAATTTTGCACAAGAAGATACTGAAGCCGTGGAAAACACTTTGCTACTAGCATGCAAAGGTGATGACAACAGAGAATCAATTTTATGGTATCTCGACACCGGTGCAAGCAACCATATGTGCGGTGATAAAAGCATGTTTGTGGAGTTAGACGAGGTAATAAGTGGAAATATCACCTTCGGTGATTCCTCGAAAGTACCGGTTAAAGGCAAAGGTAAGATCCTCATCTGCTTGAAGAATGGAAGACATCAATTTATCTCCAACGTATATTATGTACCCAATATGAAGACAAATATACTGAGTGTTGGACACCTCTTAGAGAAAGGCTATGATATTCACATGATAAATCGTAGTCTTTATCTAAGAGACCAAAAAGGAGGTTTGATTGCTAAGGTGCCAATGTCAACGAATAGGATGTTCATGCTAAATATTCAACATGACATTCCAAGATGTTTAAAAGCATGCTTCAAAGATAATTCTTGGCTTTGGCACATGAGATACGGGCACTTAAATTTTGGAGGCTTAAAATTATTATCAAGTAAAGGAATGGTGAAGGGTTTGCCTCCAATTAATCATCCGGATCAAATATGTGAGGGATGCCTTCTAGGAAAGCACTTCCGAAACAGTTTTCCAACAGAAGCTTCTAGTAGAGCGAAGAAACCTCTAGAACTTATTCACACGGATGTGTGTGGACCCATAAGCCCACCGTCTTTTGGTAAAAATAGATATTTTCTTCTACATTGATGATTTTAGTCGAAAGACATGGGTCTATTTTCTAAAAGAGAATTCGGAAGCTTTTAGAATGTTCAAGAAGTTTAAAGCATTTGTGGAGAATCAAAGTGGTCTCACCAAAAAGGCGATGAGATCCGATCGTGGAGGAGAGTTCACATCCAAGGAATTCAAGGAATTTTGTGGCAACAACGGGTTACAACGTCCTCTAACTCTTCCGTATTCACCTCAACAAAATGGTGTTGCGGAAAGAAAAAATAGGACCATTCTTGATATGGCCCGGAGTATGTTAAAGAGCAAAAGGATGCCTAAGGAGTTTTGGGCTGAGGCAGTGGACTGTGCGATCTATCTATCAAATCACTCGCCCACTAGAAGTGTCAAGAACAAAACGCCCATTGAAGCTTGGAGTGGAAGGAAGCCCGGCATCTCACACCTTCGAGTGTTCGGAAGTGTGGCATATGCTCATGTGCCAGATCAGAAGAGGACGAAGCTCGATGATAAAAGCGAGAAACTCATATTCGTGGGCTATGACTCAAGTTCGAAGGGTTACAAGCTATACAATCCCAAGAATGGTAAAGTAATCTCAAGTCGAGACGTAGTGTTCGATGAAGAAGCAACATGGGATTGGAATGTTCCCGAAGAGGAGAACTACGACTTTCTCCATTATCCATTCGAGAGTACTGCAAAGAATGAAGAATATCTAGAAGTTCAAGAACCTTCTTGTACACCATCTCCGCACTCTCCACATACTCCAACCACTACACTTAATGAAGTGACACCAACATCAGGAGGAGAATCAAGTAGGCTACAACATCACACAAGGAGCATTGAGGAGTTGTACGAGGTAACACAGCCTATGGAGGATCTATCATTGTTCTGCCTTCTTGCCGATTGTGAGCCAATAAGCTATGAAGATGCAGCAAAAAGCCAAAAGTGGAAACGTGCTATGGACGAAGAGATTCAAGTAATTGAGAAGAATAATACGTGGGATCTTGCCACACTACCAAAGGGACATAAGGCTATTGGTGTAAAAAGGGTGTACAAGGCCAAGAAGAATTCCAAAGGTTAAGTTGAAAGATATAAGGCAAGGTTGGTGGCGAAGGGATATAGTCAACGAGCCGGTATAGACTATGACGAGGTATTTGCTCCCGTCGCTCGTCTAGAAACTATAAGATTGATAATCTCACTTGCGGCTCAACATAATTGGAAGATTTATCAAATGGATGTCAAATCCGCGTTCCTTAATGGCTACTTAGAAGAAGAAGTCTATATAGAACAACCTTTGGGATACATCGTGAAAGGCCAAGAGAATAAGGTGCTAAAATTGAAAAAGGCCTTATACGGGTTGAAGCAAGCACCTCGGGCATGGAATAGCAGGATAGACAAGTATTTCCAGCAGAATGACTTTACGAAATGCCCCCATGAGCATGCCTTCTACACCAAAGTTAGCAATGATGGAGATGTTATGATTGTGTGCCTATACGTGGATGACTTGATATTCACTGGTAGTAATCTCAAAATGTTTGAGGAGTTCAAGAAAGCAATGGTTCGGGAGTTCGAGATGACCGACATTGGACTTATGGCTTACTATCTTGGGATCGAGATAAAACAAAAGAAAGAAGGAATATTCATATCCCAAGAAGGTTATGCGAATGAGGTGCTCAAGAAGTTTAAGATGAATGACTGCAAGTCAATGAATACACCGGTGGATTGCAATCTCAAATTGTCAAAAGATGATGAAGGATACTTGGTGGACCCAACACAATACAAGAGTTTGGTTGGAAGTTTGAGGTACCTAACCTGCACGAGGCCAGATATTCTCTACGGAGTTGGACTAGTAAGTCGATACATGGAAGCAACTACAATAAATCACTTGAAGGCGGCCAAGAGGATACTTCGCTACATCAAAGGTACGATTGACTATGGCCTGTTTTATTCGCCTTCTGAGCACTTCAAGCTAGTTGGATACAGTGATAGTGATTGGACTGGAGACATAGATGATCGTAAGAGTACGAGTGGTTTCGTGTTCTATATGGGAGATACGGCGTTCACATGGAGCTCGAAGAAGCAACCCATTGTGACTCTATCAAAGTGTGAAGCCGAGTTTGTAGCAGCAACATCGTGCACCTGTCATGCAATATGGCTCAGGAAGTTACTAAATGAGCTTAAGTTTTTTCAAAAGGAAGCTACGGAGATATATGTGGATAACAAGTCTGCGATTGCTCTAGCAAAGAATCCAGTCTTCCATGATCGAAGCAAGCACATCGATACGAAATACCATTTCATCAGGGAGTGTGTTACAAATAAAGAGGTGCAGATAAAGTACACGAAGTCATTCGACCAAGTTGCTGATATTTTCACAAAGCCTCTAAAACACGAGATTTTTCAGAGATTACAGAATATGCTCGGAGTGACGAAATCAAGTTTAAGGGGGGCTGTTGGAAACTAAACTTGATTGTGGGCTATTTGTTTTGGATTTGAGCTTGCAAGTATACAAATATTTTGGATCAAGATTATAGCCCATTATGTAGAAACTTCTTGTAATATGTAGTAGTGAAAGTGTGTAGAATGTGTGTAGAATAATCTTGTAAAATATCTAAGCCTAGAATTATCATGAGAATACTTAGGAAATATCTAGATATTAGATGATGAAGTATTCTAGACTAGTCTATGGTGTAGTATAAATAGATGGATTCACCTCTCATTTATAATCAAGCAACAAAGCAAAGCAAGTAAGCAATAAAACAAAGTTTTCAAGATCAATCAAACTTTCAAATTATCAATCCTCTCTTTCCCAAATAATATACCTAGCCTCCTATTTCTAACAGTCACCAGTGGCGAAAACAGGAATTTTTTTCACCCGGGGCGAAATTTTTTTTAAAGCGTATCAACTTTTTTTAGTAAAATATGGAGGTTTTTGGGGAAAATATGGTGATTTTTGAGCAAAATGTGGAGGTTTTTAGGCAAAATATGAAGGTTTTGAGGCAAAATACGGAGGTTTTGGGGCAAAATATGGAGGTTTTGGGAAAAAAAAAAAATTCCACCGGGGCAAAGTCGAAAAACCCAAAATTTTACACTAAAAATTGCAAATCGACTGGAGGCATCTGCCCCCCCTTGCCCCATGCTATTTCCGCCACTTCGTGTCACGTCCATCTATATATATATAAGGGAGTGATCTGTACACAATCAATTTTTTTCTATACATAAACAATCATACTTTATGATGTAGTATTAACAACACTTCGAAATATGTTTATTCATGTATGAATAAAAATTAATTGTGTATGAATATCATCTAGTTAACTAGAAATTTACGTGAAAGACGGTGAGAATGATCCTAATGAAATAGTGGCCCAATGACCGAAAAAATTAGTGATTCCTTTTATTTCTTGAAGTTGGGTTGCTTCTTACCCATGACTAGGAAGCCTGCTTCAAGCCCAACTGAACCCAGTTTCATAAAGCCCAATTAGATCGATAAAAGTAACATACCGTATCGTAAAGTGCTTCATTTAATAAACCTGGAGGGAGCCCATGGCTTGATAATTAGTATTACATGATTGTTGACTTTTATAAATAATTTTGAAGATTTGAATTATCATCATTGTTATCAAAATCACTCCCAATAACTTCATCATCCAAAAACAAACACACTACCAGTTGAGTTGTTTATAAGGTAATTCATGAGTCGTGACTCGTGAGACCACATTAACATATGATGCAATGTTTTTACAAATAATGAAATAGTTTTTCTCGAAAGGCGCAGAATTGAAAAAGAATGAAATGTAACACGAGCATATCTTTAACTTTAACAATTAAAATATTCATATTTCACGTTTATAAGTTATAAGGTTTTTTTTATGTTCAGACTATTATACTGACGAACGGGTAATTCAACCTCATACTCTATCGTTCAACTCAGCATTAATACTCTGTGGCTGTTTCGAACCTTTCCTTAACCACTACCAAATTGATAAAAATTGACAATATTTTACCTTTTTCTACATTTTACTCCTGATTTATGTCAACTGGGTACTATTTTCTAACTTATACTAAAAGTGTTTAATTACTTAATATGCGAAATGAAAATTACAGTAAAAGATCAAAGATGATTATTTTATATGTAATCAACAAATAAGCCCTGATTTTACTAACGCATACCAAAATTAAATCATCCAATAAATCTAACACATTTCATTTTACATTTACATTAAAAAATAAACTAACATCACGGAGTAATAATAGTAATAAATACAGTAATAAATATAATTAACGCAACAAACATAACATTATACGAGTAATTAATAAACCATCCTACCATAAACAAACAGAAGAGTTGTTATGACGATTTAAACGAATAAACCTTTTCTTTCTAAACCCAGAGAAGAATCCGTGACGTAGCCTGAACCATATAATTTTCTGGATCTTTTTTGCGGATCCTAGTTTGACCCATATTAATCTCTTGACCCGAAACAAGGATGTCTTCATTTTCTGACCATTTGTTTGTTTTCTGCTGAACTTATAACTTTTAAGAAATAACTGTCTTTTCTCTACTTCTGTTATGCTTGTGTATGGAATCATACCCGTGCCCGTACCCGTATCCGTACCCATAACCGAATCACTTCTGAATATGGGATTCATGGTTTTGGAGAAAAGAAGAATTAAGAAGATAGTGAAATTAAGGGGAAGTTTTTATAAGGAAACATATAGAAAATGTGAAAGAGGTTGTTTCTCTCACTGTGCAGTTATATGATCACAAAGTCTATAAAAAGTGTAAATAATTTTTATAATCAATTCTTTCGGCCCTCTTTTCAGAAATTCCTTCCTGACTTTCATAATATTTTTTCTTGAATTATTTTTTATTTTGAACTTGGACCACAAAGCCACATAGTCAATGTATATTATACGGAGTATTATATATCCTTCTATATTTCAGTATTATTTGTATTCAGTAATCTATATTTTGGGGTGATGTACTACTTGTTTAGAGCAATCAATCAAGTGATATTACTATTGGGAACATGTGTTTGATTTATATGTTGTATATATTTATTTAAATTTCGTAATTTTTATCTAAAACTATAATATTGTTGAACTGACAAGCAAAAAGGAAAGTCTCGAATAAGAATTATAATAATACGTAGTATAATTTAACTCAGAAAGTTAACACAATAAACAGTAACTCAATAGGTAGCATTAGTAACTTTTTTAAATAGTATATTAGAATAATAATAATAATTTGTAGTGGGTAAAGTTTCCAACAATTTTGTAGTACTAAGGACCTAGGTTACAAAGAAAAGAAAAAAATGGTTAAGTTTTCTTTCTGGTCAATGATTTTACCACTTATGACGTAGACGAGTTAGTCTAATTCATTTGACTTTTGATTAACTACACACGTGTTCCAGTTTAGCCTGCTTATTTTCTTCATTGGTCAAAGATTTCACTTGTTAATTCAATCACTGAATCTCAAGTTATTTAGGCTGAAGGCAAAACTGTATCAAACACCCCCAGTTTTCAAACTTAACATATTATCCCCCTGAAGCATAATTTTCCCCCCCTAAGATCATTCCCAACGGCATGTGATAGGGCATGTCATCAACACTGTCACGGGAGGGCGCCGATGGCATTGGTGCCGCTCTCGGCCGCCCTCCACCGCCCTCTCTCCCATCGCCCTCGTACAAATCATACATACGCACAAATGAGGACGAGAAAATGATACAAATGTTTGAAATATTTCATCCCGGCTCACGACATGAGGTTTGCCAAATACGTATCATCTTCACCTATTTTTAGTCCTAATCAACAATACACCAATTTCCCCCTTCAACAACAACAATTTCCTCAACAACAATTTCATCAACAACAATTTCATCAACAACAAACTCGTCCAACAATACGACAACTTATGTTTCCAAATCAAGTTCCCACACAAATTCCAACGGATACCGAATCCGGTGTTGAAGATGTTGAAGCCGTTCCCGAAACTGAACCCGAAGATGTTGAAGACGAGGGTGAAAGTGACCCGAGATCAAAAGGAAAAAAGAAAGTGACATGCAAAAAAGTGGCGTGGACGGACGAAGAAAGTGTGATTTTGGCAAAGGTTTGGATGCAAGCATCCGAACTAACGGGAACGGGCCAAACAAAAGAGTCTTTTTGGGGTTATATCCGAGAAAATTACAATGCCCAAGTGCGTGAAAAACGTCGAGCCGATCAAATAACGGAAAAATGGACCAAGATGTCGAAAGATGTCAAACTTTTTATCGGTAACTACACGAAGCTTGAATCATATTGGCAAAGTGGGAACAACGATGCCGATATCGTAAGTAGCGCACGTCGGGCATTTAAGTAACAAACGAACCGTAAGTTTCTTTACGAGGAAGCGTGGCGAGTTCTCAAAGATTGTCCTAAATTTCTAACATTCGAGGGGGTCGTTCTCAAGCGTAATCGGCCTGTCGAGTTACCCCCACCGCTTGTGAGTGGACTGGGTGAAGGTTTGAACCAAGGTGCGGGTGAAGGTGCGGGTGGGGATCTGAGTCAGTTTGAAAGGTTATTTCACGAAGAACCTCTACGTCGTCCACCGGGTCGTTCAAGAACCAAGAGTCAAAGGAGTTCGGGTTCATCCGATGCGGCCTCGTAATTGTCGTCCAACGAAGCTCGTGTAAAATTGATTGAAAGCGCCAACGCTACAAGGCGGACGATGGATAGGATATACGACGCGATCGAGACCCGTGAAATGTTAGATAATTTGTCATTTCTCACCCAACCATGTGCACCAGACTTGACGGAGGAACAACGCGTTTTGGTATTGAGAGCCTGAACAAAAATCACCAAGAAATACCAAAAAGCGTTTGTGTTATCCGACGACGACGAGTAGTTTTTATTGTTTTATGTACTTGTGTTTTCAATTATGTCTTTTTATATATAAAAATGTAACTGTATTTATTTAATAAATGTGATGTTCAAAAACAATTATTTATTTGCTTTAATAATAATAATAATAATAATAATAATAATAATAATAATAATAATAATAATAAAAATAATAATAATAATAATAATATAATAATAATAAAAATAATAATAATAATAAAATTTGAGAAAGTATGTCATGGTTGGCAATGGTGTGTTATAGGAGTGTTATGGGAGGAAGTTGTGAGACAGGAGGAGAGAGAAAGCTGATGTGGCGCTGAGGAAATTTTGAAGAATGTGTCATGGTTGGGAATGGTCTAACTTGTTAGTCAAAAGATTCGACTACAGTTAAAGAGGGAAAAAAAGGTAGTGTATTTTTTATCAAGGTATAATGTTAGGCTTGATATGTTCTTTATGTTAGGTGAATGGTTCGTTAATACGAGAAGTAATCATTCATACTATAGACCATGAAATTTATACGTAACTTATCAAAAAGAATGTTTTTTTTTGACATTTCTAGTTTTTTTTGGGTAAGCAAGGGAATGAAATATCCCGTTCATATTGATTATAAATGTTCCATATTAATTGATTTCGTTGCGAGGTTTTGACCTCTATATGAGACGTTTTTCAAAGACCACATTCATTTTTAAAACAAACCATAACCTTTATTTTATCGACAAGGTTAAAAAGACACCACTTAGACTATCCAGAAATGATAATCTAACAAATATCACACTTACACACTACCAATACATATTGGTTTACAAATATTAATATGTTACAACAAAATAAATCTCGAATGCAGTTTTAAACAATATAATACAAGCATGCTGACACCAAATCTTGTCCATATAATAGCATGCAACAGCGGAAGCTCTTAATAATCACCTGAGAATAAACATGCTTTAAACGTCAACAAAAAATATTGGTGAGTTATAGGTTTAACCTATATATTTATCAAATCGTAATAATAGACCACAAGATTTCATATTTCAATAAACATCTCATACATAGAGATAAAAATCATTCATATGGTGAACACCTGGTAACCGACCTTAACAAGATGCATATAGAATATCCCCTATCATTCCGGGACTCCCTTCGGACATGATGAATTCGAAGTACTAAAGCATCTGGTACTTTGGATGGGGCTCGTTGGGCCCAATAGATCTATCTTTAGGATTCGCGTCAATTAGGGTGTCTGTTCCCTAATTCTTAGATTACCAGACTAAAAAGGGGCATATTCGGTTTAATAATCCAGCCATAGAATGTAGTTTCATTTAATTGTGTCTATTTTGTAAAACATTTATAAAACTGCATGTATTCTCATCCCAAAATATTTGATTTTAAAAGTGGGACTATAACTCACTTTCACAGATTTTTACTTCGTCGGGAAGTAAGACTTGGCCACTGGTCGATTCACGAACCTATAACAAATATGTACATATATATCAAAGTATGTTCAAAATATATTTACAACATTTTTAATACGTTTTGCTGTTTTAAGTTTATTAAGTCAGTTGTCCTCGTTAGTAACCTACAACTAGTTGTCCACAGTTAGACGTACAGAAAATAAAGCGTTATATATTATCTCGAATCAATCCACGACCTCATGTATACAAGCGTCAGGCTAGATCACGACTCAAAGTATATATAATATTTTGGAATCAACCTCAACCCTGTATAGCTAACTCCAACATTACTGCATATAGAGTGTCTATGGTTGTTCTGAAATATATATGTATATGGGTCGATATGATATGTCAAAACATTGTATTCGTGTCTATGGTATCCAAAGATTACATAATATATTAGAATACATGTATAATACAATATGAGTTAGCTAGGATATGATTAATATAGATTTGTTACCATTTTCACGTAGCTACAACAAGAAAAATTATCCAATCTTGTTTTACCCATAACTTCTTCGTTTTAAATCCATTTTGAGTGATTCAAGTTGCTATGGTTTTATAGTGAACTTAAGTTTATGAATCTAAACAGAAAAAGTATAAGTTTATAGTCAAAAATACAGATTACAAGTCATTTTTGTAAAGGCAGTCATTTCAGTCGAAAGAATGACGTCTAGATGACCATTTTGGAAAACATACTTCCACTTCGAGTTTAACCATGATTTTTAGATATAGTTTCATGTTCATAAGAAAAATCATTTTTCCAGAAGAACAACTTTTAAATCAAAGTTTATCATAGTTTTTAATTAACTAACCCAAAACAGCCCGCGGTGTTACTACGACGGCGTATATCCGGTTTTACGGTGTTTTTTGTGTTTTCAGGTTTTAAATCATTAAGTTAGCATATCATATAGATATAGAACATGTGTTTAGCATATCGTATCTTCTATTATAAATATCCTCAATATTTCTGAAGATATTTTTGTAATTATTCTTATCTGAAACCATTCATCTCTTCGCGCTATCTGTGCTACATCATAAAAGAAACTATTTTAGTTTCTAAAATCTAAAAAAATTCGAAAAATAGATGTTTTGAAGTAATGTTGGGAATTGAAGCATGAGTTAGTATAATATAATGACACTTGATCAACGTGATTATATTACAGTAAGTCATGCTGAGTTTCTAATGGAACGTGATAAAGGTTCACAGATCACACCCTCATCATGAACCATGTTACATAACTCTTTCATTCTATTTAATCTCTAAATATATCAAGAAAATACTTTTCTTGATGATTCGGTCTTTTCCAGATATTCTGGTAATTTGACAAATCAAGATCGTGCCATTACAATTTATTTCTTAGAACATTAACTAAGTTCATTCCGAAATGTATAGTTACGAATTCTGGACCATTATTCGCTTGACTTGAAGTCGGGAAGGAAAAACGAAAGCATGGAGCTCCTAAATATAAGGGAAAATATAACCTGACAACAACACATATATTACAAACCATGTATATCAATGCGTGTAGCAATATAAAGACAAGGGAGAATGAAAAATACTATAACCCCAAGGTAATAGTAGAAGAAAATAACTTCCTCTGGTGGCAGATGAAAAAGAAGAATGAAAGATACGATAGCCAAGAAAATATCAAGAATCGGAACTGGATTAAGCATTTCACAATCTTTTAGAAGTATGAAATAAGGAAGAAGATGTAGGAGTGGTGAAAATAATGAAACGGAAGTGGTTAATTTATAGCAAAATATCAGACATAGCAATCGAGGCAGATTACGCATTTAAAGGAAATCTTAATTTCCTTAAATTTCGAAGAATCAAATCTTATTTAGATTATGAAGATTTTCTATTCCTTAAATTTCGGAAACCAATCGTAACTACGTCAAAAGTTAAGACGAATCTCTATTCTTTCATTTCACTCTTTTACGATAACTTCTCTCATACGCTTCGAGAAATCAGATTGTTTTATCCATATTATTCAACGGTGATAAAATTCTATTTATTAACTCATATTCGTCATGAAAACATCTTTATTGTTAGCCATGACGACCTCACTTAAATTTCGGGACGAAATTTCTTTAACGGGTAGGTACTGTGATGCCCCGGAAATTTCTGACCAAATTTAAACTTTATCTTTAAATAATTTAATGTTTTCAACACGATAAGCAAAGTCTGTAATGTTGAGTCTCAAAGTTTTGGAACTATATTCATGTAATCAATTATTCTTTGACTGTTCTCGAAGATTCACGAATAATATATATAACTTAATGTGCATATATATATATATATATATATATATATATATATATATATATATATATATATATATATATATATGATTTCAAGTTATTTAGTAAACGATAGTAACATTTGATTATTGATTCGATTGATATTTAGATAAGTTAACTAAAACGTTTAAGATGAACCAGTAAAACACTAAATTGCTACAGTAATTTTGAATTGCTACAGTACCCGAAAAGCTACATTGTTTTCGAAAATCACTATTTGCTACAGTAAAAATGACTTTGCTACAGTAAACACTATTTTCTACAGTAAACACTATTTTGCTACAGTAAACACTACCCGAACTAGCAAACAAAAACGGATAAGGCGGCCATGCGATCGCATGGCAAAAACACTGAAAACTCATGCGATCGCATGGAGTCTGAAATCTGGCCACATCTATAAATCGAGCCATTTCTGCATTCTGCTTCTCATTCTTCATTACTACTCCGTATTATATTTCTTAATTATATTATTATTGTTATTATTAATTATTATTGTTATTATTATTATTATTAAGATTAATATTATTATTAATCTTATTATTATTAGTAGTATTTGTATTATTATTAGTATTACACATAAATACTACGACGAGGTTATGTCCAAAAGATTTCAAAAATGGTTTTCGAGCGAGATAGAGCTAAGGAAACTTTGGGTTATTACTAATGAGGTTACGGGTATTGTTCGAGGGTTTTGCTTCTAAGTTAAATCTAGTGTTTATCATCTCTGTTGCGTCTACGTATTTTCCTACAATATTGAATCTCAATATTGATATGTAAGCACTCATATTTTATCCTTTATAAATTAATAGTGTATACATGTCTAGTGCTCGAGTATATATATTTATACATGTTTGTATGTTAAATTTCATCGTTAAACAGTTTATAATGAATCACAAATTAAATCCATATATTACTGGTAAAAGATATATGATATACATGTTTTTGGAAAGCTGGTGAAAAATCAATAACTTTTCATTTAGACACTGAATAGTTTCGATGAACGGATTAAAAGATATGGTCAACTGAATTATGATTGACGTTAATTGAAATTGCTTTTGAATCTGCAATTAAGATTTAAACAATTTGTTTACAAGATTGATAAAACGGGTTTTTGAATATTACCAACCGAGTAAATGAATCCTAATATAAGGCACGTCTCGTTTTCTTAAACAATTGTCAAAATTGACTTTTTGAAATAACTTTTGATAACTATTGTATGTCGATCTCGAGCATTAGGATTGTGATACACAATGACCTGACCTACCTTGATAGACATTTATTGACCAACATATGTTCTCTAGGTTGAGATCTACGGTTATTTGATATTCCGAGTTTCGGTCACGTTTTGGTGAACAACTTTATGTACTGCTAAGGTGAGTTTCATTGATCCCTTTTTAATTGCTTTTGCAATATATTTTTGGGCTGAGAATACATGCACTTTATTTTAAATGCAATGGATACAAGTACATACTAAATTCTACACTGAGTTTGAACCGAAAATCCCTTAGCTTTGGTAACTAGTAACTTCCAGTTATAAGAACTGGTGGGCGCGAGTAGTAGTATATGGATCCATAGGGCTTGATATCCCAGTCCGAGCTAGAACACTAGCCTTTTAACGGACGTATGCTATTTGAGAAGCGTACACGTTGGTTTGCGTGTATTATTAAGATGATTATACAAAGGGTACAAATTATATATACGTTAAGTTTAGTTACCAGGGTGCTCAATCTTGTAGAATATTTTGATAAACGTTTCTGGATGAAACAACTGAAATCTTGTGATCCACTTTTATATACAGATTATACGAAACACTAAAACTATGAACTCACCAACCTTTGTGTTGACACTTGTTAGCATGTTTATTCTCAGGTTCCTAGAAGCCTTCCGCTATTTGATTACATGTTATACAAGCTATGTACATGAAGTCTTGCATGCTTTATTCAAGAAAACGTTGCATTCACAAAATCATCACCATGTATCTTATTTTAACTGCATTGTCAATGGAATTACTATTGTAAACTATTATTTACGGTGATTGTCTATATATAGAAATCATCAGATATCGAGAACCTTTGATTTAAATATTCATTGATGGTGTGCCTTTTCAAAAGAATGCAATGTTTACAAAACATATCATATAGAGGTCAAATACCTCGCAATGAAATCAATGAATGACGTGTTCGTCCATATGAATTTGGAGCAATCGTCACAGTTGGTATCAGAGCGTTGGTCCTAGTGAACCAGGTCTTGCATGAGTGTGTCTAACTGGTTATTGTTAGGATGCATTAGTGAGTCTGGACTATGACCGTATATGTTTTTACCAAGTTTTGCTTACCATTTATCGTCGAAAATTACTTACTTATCATTCCTAAGTCTAGACATGTCTTACTGCATTTACTGCATAGATAGTGTACCGACAAAATTCATATCTTAGCATATCTGTTAATGTAAACTTTTCCTGACATCTTCCGAAAATTTCTCCGTAATTTATGGGATTTTGGTATTATATATACATATATAAATTATGTATTGAGGAGTACCAATCTAAATTCTATAATCTATCTTATATCAAAAATCAATTCCCTGATTATACAAGATGGATCACGTATCTAGTTCAAATTCCTTAAATTCCGACAGCTATTCCGATATGGATATTCACCTGAACTCCGAAGACAGTGTAACCGGAATGGATCAACCAATTAGCCATCATCTATTCTGGATGAATTGGGGATGGGTTCGTAGCTTACTTAGTCATTGGAGACAAGAAGAAGGCGATCCCTTCCATCCACCACATTGCCCTCTTGGCGAAGAACCTGAAGCACTTACCGGCGAACCTGTTCGTAATACCATTTTCTCTCTCATTTCCAGAGTATCTAGTCATGATTATATACTATCTCACATTCTAAATCTTATTCGTCCGCTCGTCCGAACCACCGATCATCCCGGTATAATAGAAGAAGTCAACAAGCTTCGCGCTCGGGTAGTGGCTTTGGAGAATATGGTGCGAAGGTTACAAACACCAGCAGCAGCACCAGCAGCATAAACAGTACCACCATCATCAACAACAACAGTACCATTACCACCACCAACAACCACATCCGCATCCCACACCTCAATATCACATCTAAAAACTGTACTTCGGATATCAACATCATACGCACCGTAGATACCGAGGAGTGCCAACAACAATAAATTATGAAGTACTGATTCATAACTTCATCGAAGAAATATTCTACAGTGATTATGTAATCTCTAAAATCTTAGAGATTATTTATCCCAGTTCTAACTGTAAATCAGATAAATAGAAGGAAGAATAGAAACCCTGACAAGAATGATGCGTAAGGTACAAGCTAGACTTGTTTTACCAACCGCATCAATAGTACCCTTAGCCTCACCAGCACAGTTAGTGCTGTCAACATCATTAGAATCATCCGCACCTCTAACATCACAAGCTCCGCCAGTTCAAGAAAGCACCGTGGATATTATTACAAGTCAACAATGCGTATATTTGTATCAACGAGTTATGAAATATTAACTCATTCCCTCTGAAGAATTTATATGTATATCTTATATATATTTTAAAACCATCATAAATCTTTTTGTACTAAGGTATTAAGTATGAATTGAAAAAGGGTAAATACTACTCGGTTAAATTCATATTACTAATATGCTATGATGTACATCATTCGTTAACAACTTAACCTTCGTTAACTACAATCTCTGTTTCAATCCAAAGAATTCCGTTTCATAATAAACCAAGTGTATTATTCAATAATATGGTTGATTTTACACTTTCATCTTCGATACACTCGAAACTTTCTAGAAAACATCATTTGCACCTTGCGAAGTTTGCAAGAATTCCACGAATATCAACACCCTTCACCAAGGAATATCAATAAGTATAAATAATGAAATATTGATTTCATTAGTGAAATACTCCGCAAAGATTATGTAATCTTTAATATTTTAGAGATTATTCATTTCTAATTCAAGCCGAAAATCAAATGAGCTTAATATGATATTAACTCATTAAATCTGTATTACATCTGAAGAAAATATACATACATATATTTTCATAAAAACGGTAATAAAAATTCTTTTGTACAAAGTATTAATTGTGAAATCTTTAACGGGTAGGTAATACTCGAGAAATATATAAGTTCAGAATTAATATGTTATACTGTACATTCTTCAACTTTGATTCAAAAATTATTAACAATGCTCACAACGATATATAATCGTTTTCATACAAATTCGATTACATATTGACGGATCAGAATCCAAGTCATAACTCTGAATCGATGACATCATTCTTAGATCTCGACATCTTTCAAAGATATATTTTGACTTCAAAACGGTGCAAGATCCTTTAGCGTTGTTTTTACCGAAAATAATCTTGCAATCCTTTTCAAAGTATCCAGTTTTATCACACTTCCAACCAACTTTGACTTTTCATATTAGCCTTATTGTGACTTTGATATATACGTTCTTGTTACTGGGAAACCTTTCATGTTCCACCACGTTAACAGTAAATTTACCAACAACTTCATTGATCTTTGACCTTTCGGGAAATCCTTATACTCATTGAAACCCTATCATTTACTCATCAGCATCTTGTAACGAGAATTGCCATAAGAATTATCGGGAATTAGCAATCAGTATTTTGAAATTTTACAGCACGCCTACGCCAACAGTTATATGTGTACATATAACGTCTACCTCCTGGATTCACATACTTCGAATGTGAAGTTTCTGAAAAACATCCCAAACTATGAACTAGTTCTCTGAAATTGGAACAATGCTGATGAAGCATCAAAAACTGTAAACGACCTTAACAGTCAAAAGTTTGATGATAAAGAATAATATGGTGGTAAAGCTGAGAAAAAGAGAAGGTTTGGAACTGGAAAACGGATTGAGCAAAGTATGAAGGAGGCTGTGGATAAATCACAAAGACTGAACCTGCCTTCAAAGAATCCAAATGATTCAGTGTCTGCTGAAATCCTTAGTAAATACCTTGCTCCTTACTCTAAAACCTTTACGGATAATATTCTTCATCATCATCTTATCTTGAATATTCTAAGATATCCTCGTATCTTTCGTTATAAATATCCTCAATATTTCTGAAGATATTTTTGTAATTATTCTTATCTGAAACCATTCATCTCTTCGCGCTATCTGTGTTACATCATAAAAGAAACTATTTTAGTTTCTAAAATCTAAAAAAATTCGAAAAATAGATGTTTTGAAGTAATGTTGGGAATTGAAGCATGAGTTAGTATAATATAATGACACTTGATCAACGTGATTATATTACAGTAAGTCATGCTGAGTTTCTAATGGAACATGATTAAGGTTCACAGATCACACCCTCATCATGAACCATGTTACATAACTCTTTCATTCTATTTAATCTCTAAATATATCAAGAAAATACTTTTCTTGATGATTCGGTCTTTTCCAGATATTCTGGTAATTTGACAAATCAAGATCGTGCCATTACAATTTATTTCTTAGAACATTAACTAAGTTCATTCCGAAATGTATTGCTACGAATTCTGGACCATTATTTGCTTGACTTGAAGTCGGGAAGTAAAAACGAAAGCATGGAGCTCCTAAATATAAGGGAAAATATAAAGCCTGACAACAACACATATATTACAAACCATGTATATCAATACGTATAGCAATATAAAGACAAGGGATAATGAAAAATACTATAACCCCAAGGTAGAAGAAAATAACTTCCTCTGGTGGCAGATGAAAAAGAAGAATGAAAGATACGATAGCCAAGAAAATATCAAGAATCGGAACTGGATTAAGAATTTCACAATCTTTTAGAAGTATGAAATAAGGAAGAAGATGTAGGAGTGGTGAAAATAATGAAATGGAAGTGGTTAATTTATAGCAAAATATCAGACATAGCAATCGAGGCAGATTACGCATTTAAAGGAAATCTTAATTTCCTTAAATTTCGAAGAATCAAATCTTATTTAGATTATGAAGATTTTCTATTCCTTAAATTTCGGAAATCAATTGTAACTACGTCAAAAGTTAAGACGAATCTCTATTCTTTCATTTCACTCTTTTACGATAACTTCTCTCATACGCTTCGAGAAATCAGATTGTTTTATCCATATTATTCAACGGTGATAAAATTCTATTTATCAACTCATATTCGTCATGAAAACATTTTTATTGTTAGCCATGACGACCTCACTTAAATTTCGGGACGAAATTTCTTTAACGGATAGGTACTGTGATGACCCGGAAATTTCTGACCAAATTTAAACTTTATCTTTAAATGATTTAATGTTTTCAACACGATAAGCAAAGTCTGTAATGTTGAGTCTCAAAGTTTTGGAACTATATTCATGTAATCAATTATTCTTTGATTGTTCTCGAAGATTCACGAACAATATATATATAACTTAATGTGCATATATATATATATATATATATATATATATATATATATATATATATATATATATATATATATATATATATATATATATATATATATATATATATATATATATATATATATATATATGATTTCAAGTTATTTAGTAAACGATAGTAACATTCGATTATTGATTCGATTGATATTTAGATAAGTTAACTAAAACGTTTAAGATGACCCAGTAAAACACTAATTTGCTACAGTACCCGAAAAGCTACATTGTTTTCGAAAATCACTATTTGCTACAGTAAAAATGACTTTGCTACAGCAAACACTATTTGCTACAGTAACACTATTTGCTACAATAAAACACTATTTTGCTACAGTAAACACTATTTGATGTCGACGAACTAGCAAACAAAAACGGATAAGGCGGCCATGCGATCGCATGACAAAAACACTGAAAACTCATGCGATCGCATGGAGTCTGAAATCTGGCCACATCTATAAATCGAGCCATTTCTGCATTCTGGTTCTCATTCTTCATTCCTACTCCGTATTATATTTATTAATTATATTATTATTGTTATTATTAATTATTATTATTATTATTAATATTATTATTATTATTAAGATTAATATTATTATTAATCTTATTATTATTAGTAGTATTTGTATTATTATTAGTATTACACATAAAATACTACGACGAGGTTATGTCCAAAAGATTTCAAAAATGGTTTTCGAGCGAGATAGAGCTAAGGAAACTTTGGGTTATTACTAATGAGGTTACTAGTATTGTTTGAGGGTTTTGCTTCTAAGTCAAATCTAGTGTTTATCATCTCTGTTGCGTCTACGTATTTTCCTACAATATTGAATCTCAATATTGATATGTAAGCACTCATATTTTATCCTTTATAAATTAATAGTGTATACATGTCTAGTGCTCGAGTATATATATTTATACATGTTTGTATGTTAAATTTCATCGTTAAACAGTTTATAATGAATCACAAATTAAATCCATATATTACTGGTAAAAGGTATATGATATACATGTTTTTGGAAAGCTGGCGAAAAATCAATAACTTTTCATTTAGACACTGAATAGTTTCGATGAACGGATTAAAAGATATGGTCAACTGAATTATGATTGACGTTAATTGAAATTGCTTTTGAATCTGCAATTAAGATTTAAACAAATTGTTTACAAGATTGATAAAATGGATTTTTGAATATTACCAACCGAGTAAATGAATCCTAATATAAGGCACGTCTCGTTTTCTTAAACAATTGTCAAAATTGACTTTTTGAAATAACTTTTGATAACTATTGCATGTCGATCTCGAGCATTAGGATTGTGATACACAATGACCTGACCTACCTTGATAGACATTTATTGACCAACATATGTTCTCTAGGTTGAGATCTACGGTTATTTGATATTCCGAGTTTCGGTCACGTTTTGGTGAACAACTTTATGTACTGCTAAGTTGAGTTTCATTGATCCCTTTTTAATTGCTTTTGCAATATATTTTTGGGCTGAGAATACATGCACTTTATTTTAAATGCATTGGATACAAGTACATACTAAATTCTACACTGAGTTTGAACCGAAAATCCCTTAGCTTTGGTAACTAGTAACTGCCAGTTATAAGAACTGGTGGGCGCGAGTAGTAGTATATGGATCCATAGGGCTTGATATCCCAGTCCGAGCTAGAGCACTAGCCTTTTAACGGAAGTATGCTATTTGAGAAGCGTACACGTTGGTTTGCGTGTATTATTAAGATGATTATACAAAGGGTACAAATTATATATACGTTAAGTTAAGTTACCAGGGTGCTCAATCTTGTGGAATATTTTGATAAACGTTTCTGGATGAAACAACTGAAATCTTGTGATCCACTTTTATATACAGATTATACGAAACACTAAAACTATGAACTCACCAACCTTTGTGTTGACACTTGTTAGCATGTTTATTCTCAGGTTCCTAGAAGCCTTCCGCTGTTTGCTTACATGTTATACAAGCTATGTACATGGAGTCTTGCATGCTTTATTCAAGAAAACGTTGCATTCACAAAATCATCACCATGTATCTTATTTTGACTGCATTATCAACGGAATTACTATTGTAAACTATTATTTACGGTGATTGTCTATATATAGAAATCATCAGATGTCGAGAACCTTTGATTTAAATATTCATTGATGGTGTGCCTTTTCAAAAGAATGAAATGTTTACAAAACGTATCATATAGAGGTCAAATACCTCGCAATGAAATCAATGAATGACGTGTTCGTCCATATGGATTTGGAGCGATCGTCACAGAAAGTAAGCTAGCAAACTTGGAAGTGTTGTTGGTGTGTTCTTGAGTAGTTATTTTATAACTTGGTTTATGTATGGATTTATGAACTAGATTGAGCTAGATTTTGTTGAAGATGATGAAGAACACTTAGAACAAAGGAAGAACACTTGAGAGAGAGTAGTTTGATACATGAAAATTGAAAATAAAAGTGTGTTTGTGGTTCATCATTCACGTGAAATGTAGGAGTCAATATAGGCTCCATTAGTTTGTTGTTTTGTTAGATATTTCTTGCTAGATGTTAAATGATGGTTCCCATATGTGTTAGGTGACTCACAAGGGCAGCTAAGAGCTGATCATTGGAGTGCATATACCAATAGTAAATACATTTAGAAGCTGGGTATTGTACGAGTACGAATACGGGTGCATACGAGTAGAATTGTTGATGAAAATGAACGAGGATGTAATTGTAAGCATTTTTGTTAAGTAGAAGTACTTTGATAAGTTTCTTGAAGTCTTTCAAAAGTATATAAATACATATTAAAACACTACATGTATATACATTTTAACTGAGTCGTTAAGTCATCGTTAGTCGTTACATGTAAATGTTGATTTGAAACCTTTAAGTTAACGATCTTGTTAAATGTTGTTAACCCAATGTTTATTATATCTAATGAGGTGTTAAATTATTATATTATCATGATATTATGATATATTAATATATCTTAATATGATATATATACATTTAAATGTCGTTACAACGATAATCGTTACATATATGTCTCGTTTCGAAATCCTTAAGTTAGTAGTCTTGTTTTTACATATGTAGTTCATTGTTAATATACTTAATGATATGTTTACTTATCATTTATCATGTTTATATATAGTGTAACAATATCTTAAAATGATTCATATGTAATTAGTAAAACGTTGTTATAACGATAATCGTTATATATATCGTTTTCAAGTTTCTTAATTCAATAGTCTCATTTTTATGTATATAACTGTGATGACCCGGAAATTTCTGATCAAATTTAAACTTAATCTTTAACGTTTCTGACACGATAAGCAAAGTCTATGAAGTTGAATTTCAAAATTTTAAACTATTCAAATACCCTTCGATTGTTCTCAACAATTCGCGAACAATTATATGTAAATAGATATATATATATATATATATATATATATATATATATATATATATATATATATATATATATATATATATATATATATATATACTATAACTTGAAAACATAACAAAGTATTAAGAAAATGATACTGTGCATTAAACTTATTGGTTTGATTATCTGATTGATATATTTAACTACGGAATTAAAAGATTATGCCAAACGATTGAATTAAAAGATATTTATTAAGTCCCTTAAGAATTATAATATTATTACGAGTTTCTGTTATGAGGTCCACATTGATTTGGGAAATCATTCATGTTTAACGGTATTCGGAATAAATGGTAAAGTGTTTGTTTAAATAACGTAATTTGGACACATACAATAATAAGGAAGATTAACTGTTAGAATTAGATATATGAATATATTGCGATATGTATTTTTAGACGTGTTTATAAATATTGAAAATAGATATTAACTTGGTTATGAAACGTTTGATAAATACTATTATATTAATAAATAACGAGACAATGGTTTATAGAAGTAAATGACCAAAACACTCGAAAGATTAAGATATACTTTGAGTGGTATAGTTTATTGATAATTTAATACTATATTTTGATAAAGGTACGAGTCACGAAACATAAAGTGATAGTTTTCTAAGCATACGAAAATGCGTTCGAGAAACCGAAACTGGGGCATAAGTCGAGTGACAACGTACGAGACATCAGAACGAAAATTTCAAGTCAACTATGCACGAGAATATAATATAATATATAATTAATTAATATAAATTATATATATTATATATTAATAAATAAATATGTCGACAAACAAGAAAACAAAAGTTTGTGAGCTGGATCAGAGGGCCATGCGATCGCATGGCCTTGATGCCCAAAAACCATGCGATCGCATGGGGTTGGAAATCAGGCCACATCTATAAATTCAGTCGAATTCGTTCCAGTTTTGCACACATACATATTACACTCGTATATATATTTATATTTATATTATTATTATTATTATTATTATTATTATTATTATAATTATTATTATTAAGATTAATATTATTATTATTATTAATCTTATTATTTTTAATTAGTAGTATTATACATAAAATACTACGACGAAGTCATGAGCGTGTCACTTTCAAAATGGGTTTTCAAGCGGATTATGCTAAGGAAAATATGAGTTATAGCTATGGAGGTTATGGGTAATGTTCATGGGTATATTTGTGAATCAAACCTAGTGTTTATCATCTCCGTTGCGTCTACGTACATTCCTACAATATTGAATCTCAATATTGATACGTAAGCACTCATATTTTATCTTTTATATATTAATTGTGTATCCATGTCTAGTGCTCGAGTATATATATTTATACATGCTTGTATGGTAAATTTTGTCGTTAAACAGTTTATGATGAATCACGAATTAAATACATATATTCCTGGTAAAAGGTATATGATATGCATGTTTTTGGAAAGCTGGCGAAAAATCAATGACTTTTCATTTAGATATCGAATAGTTTCGATGAACGGAGGTGTTGACGTATCTTCTGGAAATAGGTGAGGGTATTTATTCTTCATCTGATCTTCTTGTTTCCAGGTGAACTCAGGTCCTCTACGAGCATTCCATCGAACCTTAACAATTGGTATCTTATTTTGCTTAAGTCTTTTAACCTCACGATACATTATTCTGACGGGTTCTTCGATGAATTGAAGTTTTTCGTTGATTTGGATTTCGTCTAACGGAATAGTGAGATCTTCTTTAGCAAAACATTTCTTCAAATTCGAGACGTGGAATGTGTTATGTACAGCCACGAGTTGTTGAGGTAACTCAAGTCGGTAAGCCACTGGTCCGACACGATCAATAATCTTGAATGGTCCAATATACCTTGGATTTAATTTCCCTCGTTTACCAAATCGAACAACGCCTTTCCAAGGTGCAACTTTAAGCATAACCATCTCTCCAATTTCAAATTCTATATCTTTTCTTTTAATGTCAGCGTAGCTCTTTTGTCGACTTTGGGCGGTTTTCAACCGTTGTTGAATTTGGATGATCTTCTCGGTAGTTTCTTGTATTATCTCTGGACCCGTAATCTATCTATCCCCCATTTCACTCCAACAAATCAGAGACCTGCACTTTCTACCATAAAGTGCTTCAAACGATGCCATCTCAATGTTTGAATGGTAGCTGTTGTTGTAGAAAAATTCTGCTAATGGTAGATGTCGATCCCAACTGTTTCCGAAATCAATAACACATGCTCGTAGCATGTCTTCAAGCGTTTGTATCGTCCTTTTGCTCTGCCCATCAGTTTGTGGATGATAGGCAGTACTCATGTCTAGACGAGTTCCTAATGCTTGCTGTAATGTCTGCCAGAATCTTGAAATAAATCTGCCATCCCTATCAGAGATAATAGAGATTGGTATTCCATGTCTGGAGACGACTTCCTTCAAATACAGTCGTGCTAAATTCTCCATCTTGTCATCTTCTCTTATTGGCAGGAAGTGTGTTGATTTGGTGAGATGATCAACTATTACCCAAATAGTACCAAAACCACTTGCAGTCCTTGGCAATTTAGTGATAAAATCCATGGTAATGTTTTCCCATTTTCATTCCGGGATTTCGGGTTGTTGAAGTAGACCTGATGGTTTTTGATGCTCAGCTTTGACCTTAGAACACGTCAAACATTCTCCTACATATTTAGCAATATCGATTTTCATACCTGGCCACCAAAAATGTTTCTTAAGATCCTTGTACATCTTCCCCGTTCCAGGATGTATTGAGTATCTGGTTTTATGAGCTTCTTTAAGTACCATTTCTCTCATATCTCTAAATTTTGGTACCCAAATTCTTTCAGCCCTATACCGGGTTCCGTCTTCCCGAATATTAAGATACTTCTCCGATCCTTTGGGTATTTCATTCTTTAAATTTCCTTCTTTTAAAACTCCTTGTTGCGCCACCTTTATTTGAGTAGTAAGGTTATTGTGAATCATTATATTCATAGCTTTTACTCGAATGGGTTCTCTGTCCTTTCTGCTCAAGGCGTCGGCTACCACATTTGCCTTCCCCGGGTGGTAATGAATCTCAAAGTCATAATCATTCAACAATTCAATCCACCTGCGCTGCCTCATGTTCAGTTGTTTCTGATTAAATATGTGTTGAAGACTTTTGTAGTCGGTATATATAATACTTTTGACCCCATATAAGTAGTGCCTCCAAGTCTTTAATGCAAAAACAACCGCGCCTAATTCCAAATCATGCGTCGTATAATTCTGCTCGTGAATCTTCAATTCTCTAGACGCATAAGCAATTACTTTCGTTCGTTGCATTAATACACAACCGAGACCTTGCTTTAAGGCGTCACAATATATCACAAAATCATCATTCCCTTCAGGTAATGACAATATAGGTGTCTGATGTGGTAGCGTGGGGGTACATGATAGTACTATATTTTACTAAGAAATACGTTACAAATTACACAAGTTTTAATTATTTATTTACAAATGGGATATACCTAAACCTTGCTACAACACTATAGGCAGTGTACCTAATCGTACAGTAGTGTAGTTTTTAGTAAGTCCGGTTTGTTCCACAGGGAGCGGGCTTATTGCACACTATATTTTTAAACAATTATATTTGTACAAAATATATTATATTAATAATATATAAATGGGGGGTTTTACCGTTTAATGACCGGTTTGTCGATTTTAAAACTTTAGTCGCAGTTAAAACCGAATGTAAAATAAATATAACTTAATTTAAAACGTAAAATAAATAACGATAATGAAATTTCGATAAATAAAAGTGCGATAATTAAAAAGTACGATAATTAAAAGTGCAATTAAATACAATAACAATAAATAAAAGTGCAATAATTAGAAGTGCAATTAAATATGAAAATAAAGGAATTATGCTTATTTAAACTTCCATAATCATGATGTTTGACGTGTTGATTTTAGTTTTATGCACATGGGTTAATTGTCCTTTGTCCTGGATTATTTAATATGTCCATACGGATTTGTCCATAATAGTCCATCAGTCATAAATATAAAGAGCGAAAGCCTTCGTCAAATTATTCTTATTCCCGAAGTCAAATATTCCAACTAATTGGGGATTCGAATTGTAACAAGGTTTTAATACTTTGTTTAATGAATACACCAGGTTATCGACTGCGTGTAAACCAAGGTTTTACTACTTTGTTAACAATTACACCAATTACCCTTGAATGTAATTCACCCCTGTTTCAACAAGTCTATTAACTATTAATCCAGTTCCGCGTCCGATAAAATGAATAATTATTGGTATTTATAGATATCCCGCCCACCGTACCCAGTCAAGCGTATGTGGTTATATATAAATACATCAAATTATAAGTTTGTATATTAAATTAACAAGGTATTGTTTAATTAATATAAAACCCATTAATAGCCCATAGTCTAATTTCCACAAGTGTCGTTCTTTTATCCAAACCCCAATTATGGTACAAAGCCCAATTACCCAATTTTAATATTTTTAGCCCAACATCATGATTACTTCGGTATTAAATAAGCATAATAATAACTTAAGTACGAGACATTAATTTAAAAAGGAGAACATAACTTACATTGAGTATTTATCGCGTAGTGTTACACGGACAGAATTTCGACTTCAAAAACCCGTAAAATAACCTTTACATAACCCGAACTAATCTAATATAAAACTACCCTATACTATATATATATATTATATATATATATATTTATTATTTATTACAGAGTATTATTATTATTATTATTTTATATTTTTACTCGGTAGAATGCATGGCCTTTTATAGGCGTTTTGATTTCTGACAGCTCCGCGAGTCGTGGAGTTTTAAGCCTGCAAATCCGCGAGTCGTGGAGTTTGAAAATCCAGCTCACATAATTTTGGAACATTGCTTGTCGACATAATTTATATATAAATATAAAATATAAATAATTAATATAATTATTTATATATTATATTATATTCTTGTGCATAGTAGACTTGTAATTTTTAGTCCGTTGCGTCGGGCGTTGATAGTTGACTCATGTCCCGATTCCGGATTTTCGAACGTCCTTGCGTACTATTTTATATCGTGTACTTTGCGTTTTATAACTTGTACTCTTGTCATTTTTAGACGTTTCTCATCAATAAATTGAACCATTTGAATTGTATCTTGTACATTTGAGCTTTTTGGACGTTTGTGTCTTCAAATCTTCGTTTTCGCCTTTTGTCTTCGCACTTATTTAATATAAACGATTACAACTTACAATAGGAAAATTACAACTAAATAATTTACATATTGGGAGGATATTGCTACTAAATATATATTCATTTGGAGCACTATCAAATATCCCTACACTTGAACGTTGCTTGTCCTCAAGCAATACAGAACTTGAAATTAAATCACACGAATCACTTCTTTATTCTTCACACTTTATACATCAGTGATTTTGATACGGCGGTATAAACAATGATAGTAACGATGTGGTTTACAGTCCCACATGACTATGAAAATGTAGATCCTTAAGGAAACATTTGATCTTTTTGAAAATTTAATCTAGCTTTTACCCTAGATAAGTTTTTCGGAATAACCCTTCACCGGTGTTGCAAAATATTTTTGTGGGTTTTGTGGGTTTCAGATTTGAAAATTTTAGCTCAAAACTTATGGTTTTGTGTCACCCACTTGCTAACCTTGTATTAGGAAAGCAACACGTCCAGTTTACTTGTCCCGTATATTACCTTTCGGTAAACTACCGTCCGGTTGTAAAGGAAAGCGATGAACAAGCAACTGTTAAGGCAATGTCCCGTGACTTGCTTTTGATTATGGTCTATAACATGTCGGACGCAATTACTATCCGTTGTAGGAGCAATAGTAAAGCTCACCCTTATAATTTTCCGGTCTGGCACAAGGTCCTGTCTTTGACCATGCTATGCAACCACCGTTCTTACGGTTGACACCCGATTTGGTTCAGGTGACCTAATGAATTCCAGGTGAATTCCTAGGATTTTACGTTCAATGGTAATGAACGCATTGAAAATGGGTTTTTAGAAAACAAATCGGTTTGAAATTTTGATCAAAATATTTTCTCGTTCAAGCTCGAGTTTAGATATCATTGAATTCCATGAGTTTGAATTCTCAATATTTAAGGCCAATCTCAAGGATTGAGTAATATCAGTCTTAAAAGCTGATTTTTAATCTTTAAGGAGATTATCCTTTCTGGGGATCTGATTCATTAGTCTTATTAAGCTAATTTTCACGGTGTCCCCCATTGTACGAGATAAATCCTTCTCATGGTTAGGATAAATCTGACCACTTGGCGACCCTGTTTGATGCTGAGGTCCGTGGATTTTCTGCTGATTTTAGTGATGACTTTTCTAGATTTTTCGTCAACCTACAGCTGGTCTGGACGACAACTTCTTGACCTAAATCAAGAAGCACGTGCCTTTTTCAGAAGACTTTACTTCCTTTTAATGATGGAATTGCTTCATAGTGTAGATCCATCTTTTCTTTTCTTTCATCGGGTAAAATAGTTAATTTTGTCCAAAACAAAAGCACCTGCAATAAACTTTACAGAAACATGTGCTAGAAAGTTTTTAATTAAATAACTAGGTACATTCTCCCCACACTTAGTTTCTTTCTTTGCCTTTTTATTCTTAAATAAATAAATTCAAGCGTTTTAGGGTGTTTCTCAATTTATGTCCTTTCCGAGGTAACGATAATTTCGTTATTAACACCTAATTTTTACCGTTCATAAATATATATAAACATGATTTTAAATTCATTTAGTTGAAAATTTTTCAAATTTTCATAAAATTTGGCGTATAAACCCGAGAGAATTTATAACCCTTCCCCACACTTGAGATTATGCAATGCCCTCATTTGCATGAAATCAGACTCTAATTATAAATTCATGAGGGTGATTAGTGTAGAAAAGTGATTGAAAATACCCAGTTTGTAATTACAAAGCTCGTCAAATGATAGATGGCGCGCCTCATCGTTCATTCCTTCTTGTTTTATCACACATATTTTTCTTCAAAAACGGTTGCTTTTCTAAACTGTTTGCTAATCTTTGAATATACGTATTTTACCCTAAATTATCATGCATTTTTATTAATGAGTTATGCACTAACCCGAACCCCGAATTTAACGTTAAGTGGGGTTAGACTTCCCCACACTTAGCTGACGACATGTGAAGTCGGTAGAATGAGTTCCACGAATTAGAGTAGTGAACCAGTTATTTACATCTCGGGTGATGTATAATATATCAATGGGTTTAAAGTTTAGACTCGCCCGATTGTCACTGCTTAATTCTTTTTTAAGTGTAGCTTTTAGTAAATGGATATGTCTCTTTTCTGGTTTTTGGTCAAATGGATCGATATACACCGACATACTTGTTTCTATAGGGTGGACAATTCCTAATATTTCCTTCCTTTTATTCTCAGGATCAAAGTTTTCACCTCTATTACCAATTGGGTGAAATTCAAGGTGTCATTATCTATTACAGCTCGTAGTTCATTTCCGGTGGATGACTCGTCTATTGAGAATATTGGGTTGGAAGGTTGTGGAATGGTGAAGTTCGGTTTGGCCTCGGGGGTAAAATTTTCAACGTTATCGTATTCCCAAGAGTACCAATTTGTCACCCTTACTTCTTTTTTATCCATTGATGGATCGATGATTTCGTCGGTAGAGGCTAATGTGTCGATATGTTGTGAAATTGGTAAGACTGATTAAAAAGTATCATCGGGATAGTTGGTGATTTCGGAGCTCTCGAATTCATCAAAATTTGATGATATGAGATTTTCTTGCACACGACTCCTCAGATCAACAGGTGTGTAGTCTGATAGAGTTTCAGCTTGCCGGTTTACAAACTCTCTCATTTGTTCATTTTGAGCATTGAGTTCTTCGAGTTTGATTTTCATATTGTCTAATAAATTTTCAGACACGTAATTTTCCTCGTCTACTGGTTGTTGAGTTTAGAAATATTCTTGGGAATAATCCCAATTTGAATTGTATTCTTCATAATCATTCCATTCAGGTTCCGTGGGTGCGTAATTTTCCATAGGAACGTAATAATAACATTCCCATGTTGAGTGATAATCTCCACAGATTTCACAACCAGTTATTGTTTCGTCATTCGTGATCCAAGATTGACCGAACGAATTGTCATCAACACCCGTTTGAGAGTATTGATTTAATTGATTTTGGATATCAAAAAGAGTTTCCATAGCCTTGTTTTCAAAATTTTCCATTTTATTGCGATGGCCAAATTTTAGCTACATTGTGGTGTATTTACTAATTATCCTATTAGTTATAAAAATAGAAAAACTTATATAAGTTGTCCAATAAATAGACTTTTCTACTTTTGCCCACGTTTCGAATAGCCAAAAGATGCAGCAGGGAGCCAGAACCCTTTAAATCGGAAGCTCACAACTCAGCCGCTAACAAATCCAACTATTACTATGAAGCAGAAAATTGTCAACGTCCATTAATTTAACCACTTAAATAATTTTTCTTTCCGTTTGAGATATTAGATAAGAAATAGAGAAAATTTCTAAGTCCTAAAAACTAAAGCGTCGAGAAATAATAAAGAAAAAGAATGCGCGTCGAAAAACGTCGAAAAATAAAAATAAGAAAGTAGCGAGTCGTGACTTAAAAGGCACTAAAATTTTAAAATCGTCGCAAATTTCTAAAGCACCTAAATCTTAGTCTAAAGAAATAGTACTTAAGGGAGTTAATGGCAAAGCCTAAAAATCTAAAAATAAAAATAAGCTACGGCAAAATACTAGAACTTAAAACTAGCTACGAACAATAAAGATACAAATATTACACTAAAAAAAATACAAAATATAAAAATAAACTTAAAGTTGTAAAAAGTACAATTTTTATAAAAATATTATTTTTATATTTTTATTTTATAAAAGTATTAATTTTTATATATAATAAAACTAATTAAAAGTAATTATTACAAATTTAATTAAAACTAAATATTAAATATTAAATTAATTAAACCTAATTAGGGTTTTAAAATAATAATAATTAATATTATTCCGTAATAAATGCGAAGTAGGGTTCCTGGGTGCGCCTGTCAGGGTGGCTCCGCGAGCCGTGGAGTTTTAAGCCTGCAAACTCCGCGAGTCGTGGAGTTTGAAAAACGTGTTTTTTTTTAAATTTTATATTGTTTTTTAAAAATATATATAAATATATTTATACAAAAATAAATTAAAAATATAGCGTTTCGCCGAGTCCCCGGCAGCGGCGCCAAAAACTTGATGTGGTAGCGTGGGGGTACGTGATAGTACTATATTTTACTACGAAATACGTTACAAATTACACAAGTTTTAATTATTTATTTACAAATGGGATATATCTAAACCTTGCTACAACACTATAGGCAGTGTACCTAATCGTACAGTAGTGTTGTTTTTTGTAAGTCCGGTTCGTTCCACAGGGAGCGGGCTTATTGCACACTATATTTTTAAACAATTATATTTGTACAAAATATATTATATTAATAATATATAAAAGGAGGTTTTTACCATTTAATGACCGGTTTGTCGATTTTAAAACTTTAGTCGCAGTTAAAAATGTAAATTAAATATAACTTAATTTAAAACGTAAAATAAATAACGATAATGAAATTTCGATAAATAAAAGTGCGATAATTAAAAAGTACGATAATTAAAAGTGCAATTAAATACAATAACAATAAATAAAAGTGCAATAATTAGAAGTGCAATTAAATATGAAAATAATGGAATTATGCTTATTTAAACTTCCATAATCATGATGTTTGACGTGTTGATTTTAGTTTTATGCCCATGGGTTAATTGTCCTTTGTCCTGGATTATTTAATATGTCCATACGGATTTGTCTATAATAGTCCATCAGTCATAAATATAAAGAGCGAAAGCCTTCGTCAAATTATTCTTATTCCCGAAGTCAAATATTCCAACTAATTGGGGATTCGAATTATAACAAGGTTTTAATACTTTGTTTAATGAATACACCAGGTTATCGACTGCGTGTAAACTAAGGTTTTACTACTTTGTTAACAATTACACCAATTACCCTTGAATGTAATTCACCCCTGTTTCAAAAAGTTTATTAACTATTAATCCAGTTCCGTGTCCGGTAAAATGAATAATTATTGGTATTTATAGATATCCCGCCCACCGTACCCCGTCAAGCGTATGTGGTTATATATAAATACGTCAAATTATAAGTTTGTATATTAAATTAACAAGGTATTGTTTAGTTAATATAAAACCCATTAATAGCCCATAGTCTAATTTCCACAAGTGTCGTTCTTTTATCCAAACCCCAGTTATGGTACAAAGCCCAATTACCCAATTTTAATATTTTTAGCCCAACATCATGATTACTTCGGTATTAAATAAGCATAATAATAACTTAAGTACAAGACATTAATTTAAAAAGGAGAACATAACTTACATTGAGTATTTATCGCGTAGTGTTACACGGACAGAATTTCGACTTCAAAAACCCGTAAAATAACCTTTACATAACCCGAACTAATCTAATATAAAACTACCCTATATATATATATATATATATATATATATATATATATATATATATATATATATATATATATATATATATATATATATATATATATATATATATATATATATATATTTTATTTATTATTTATTACAGAGTATTATTATTATTATTATTTTATATTTTTACTCGGCAGAATGCATGGCCTTTTATAGGCGTTTTGATTTCTGACAGCTCCGCGAGTCGTGGAGTTTTAAGCCTGCAAACTCCGCGATTCGTGGAGTTTGAAGCCTGACAGCTCCGCGAGTCGTGGTGTTTTAAGCCTGCAAACTCCGCGAGTCGTGGAGTTTGAAAATCCAGCTCACATAATTTTGGAACCTTGCTTGTCGACATAATTTATATATAAATATAAAATATAAATAATTAATATAATTATTTATATATTATATTATATTCTTGTGCATAGTAGACTTGTAATTTTTAGTCCGTTGCGTCGGGCGTTGATAGTTGACTCATGTCCCGATTCCGGATTTTCGAACGTCCTTGCGTACTATTTTATATCGTGTACTTTGCGTTTTGTAACTTGTACTCTTGTCATTTTTAGACGTTTCTCATCAATAAATTGAACCTTTTGAATTGTATCTTGTACATTTGAGCTTTTTGGACGTTTGTGTCTTCAAATCTTCGTTTTCGCCTTTTGTCTTCGCACTTATTTAATATAAACGATTACAACTTACAATAGGAAAATTACAACTAAATAATTTACATATTGGGAGGATATTGCTACTAAATATATGTTCATTTGGAGCACTATCAGTGTCGTAGTTAACTTTTTCTTTAACAATTGAAACGCTTTCTCTTGTTCATCTTTCCATTCAAATTTCTTCCATTTATGCGTTAATGCAGTCAAGGGTTTTGCTATTCTGGAAAAGTCTTGGATGAACCTTCTATAGTAACCAGCTAGTCCTAAAAATTGGCGTATATGCTTCGGAGTTTTTGGGGTTTCCCACTTTTCAACAGTTTCAATCTTTGTTGGATCCACCTGAATACCTTATTTGTTCACTATGTGACCGAGGAATTGAACTTCTTCCAATCAAAATGCACACTTTGAAAATTTAGCGTGCAATTTTTCTTTCCTTAACAACTCTAGCACTTTTCTCAAATGTTCTTCGTGCTCTTGGTCATTCTTTGAGTAAATAAGTATGTCATCGATGAAAACAATGACAAACTTATCAAGGTATGGTCCACACATTCGGTTCATGAGGTCCATGAACACAGCTGGTGCGTTAGTCAACCCAAACGACATAACCATAAACTCGTAATGACCATAACGCGTCCTAAAAGCAGTCTTTGGAATATCATCGTCCTTCACCCGCATTTGATGATACCCAGAACGTAAATTAATCTTCGAATAAACCGATGAGCCTTGTAGTTGATCAAATAAGTCATCGATTCTCGGTAGTGGGTAGCAGTTCTTGATGGTAAGTTTGTTCAACTCTTGGTAGTCGATACACAACCTAAATGTACCATCCTTCTTCTTGACAAACAAAACAGGAGCTCCCCATGGTGATGTGCTTGGTCGAATGAAACCACGCTCTAAAAGTTCTTGTAACTGACTTTGTAATTCTTTCATTTCGCTGGGTGCGAGTCTGTATGGAGCACGAGCTATTGGTGCAGCTCCTGGTACAAGGTCTATTTGAAATTCAACGGATCGATGTGGGGGTAATCCCGGTAATTCTTTCGGAAATACATCGGGAAATTCTTTTGCGACGGAAACCTCACTGATGTTTTTTTCTTCAGGTTTAACTTCCTCGACGTGTGCTAGAATGACGTAACAACCTTTTCTTATTAGTTTTTGCGCCTTCATACTACTAATAAGATTTAATTTTACGTTATTCTTTTCTCCGTACACCATTAAGGGTTTTTCTTTTTCCCGTACAATGCGAATTGCATTTTTGTAACATACGATCACTGCTCTCACCTTTTTCAACCAATCCATGCCAATTATCACATCAAAACTTCCTAACTCTACTGGTATCAAATCAATCTTAAATGTTTCACTAACCAGCTTAATTTCTCGATTCCGACATATATTATCTGCTGTAATTAATTTACCATTTGCTAATTCGAGTAAAAATTTATTATCCAAAGGTGTCAGTGGACAACTTAATTTAGCACAAAAATCTCTACTCATATAGCTTCTATCCGCACCCGAATCAAATAAAACATAAGTAGATGTATTGTCAATAAGAAACGTACCCGTAACAAGCTCCGGGTCTTCCTGCGCTTCTGCCGCATTAATATTGAAAACTCTTCTGCGGCCTTGCCCATTAGTATTCCCTTGGTTTGGGCAATTTCTAATAATGTGGCCCGGTTTTCCACATTTATAACAAACTACGTCGGCATTATTTGTTCCGACCTTATTTGTTTCTTTAATTTTGTTGTTCTTTGGTCCATAAACCTCACATTTTGCCGCGCCATGACCACTTCTCTTACACTTGGTGCAAACTGTTGTGCAAAACGCATCCGGATGGTACTCTGCACACCTGAAGCATGGTTGTTTCTGTTGTTTGTTGTTATTGAGGTTGTTATTGGGATTGTTATTGTTGTTGAAACGGTTGTTGTAGTTGTTATTGTTGTTGTTGTTGTTCGGAAGTTTGTTGTAGTTATTGTTAGGATTGCGGTTATTGTTGCGGTTGTGGTTGTAATTGTTATTGTTGTTGTACTGGTAACTCTTGTCGCCGTTTTCCTCCCACTTCCTCTTGAGTTGTTTCGTGTTGGCTTCTTCTGCCGCCTGTTCTTTAATTCTCCCCTCAATCTGATTTATGAGTTTATGAGCCATTCGACTTGCCTTCTGTATGGAAGTAGGCTCGTGTGAACTCCCATCTTCTTGAATCCTTACTGGTAACCCTTTTACAAACGCGTCGATCTTCTCTTCTTCATCTTCGAACGCTCCCGGACACGATAGGCACAAATCTGTGAATCGCCGTTCATACATGGTAATGTCGAACCCTTGTGTTCGTAACTCTCTAAGCTCTACCTTGAGCTTATTGACTTCGTTTCTAGGACGGTACTGCTCGTTCATCAATTGCTTGAATGCCGACCACGGTAGTGCGTAAGCAGCATTTTGTCCTACCTATTCAAGATAGGTATTCCACCATGTTAACGCAGTACCTGTGAAGGTATGCGTAGCGTACTTAACTTTTTCCTCTTCAGTACACTTACTTATGGCAAACACCGATTCAACTTTCTCGGTCCACGGTTTCAATCCAATTGGTCCTTCGGTTCCATCAAATTCCAAAGGTTTGCAGGCCATGAATTCTTTGTAGGAGCATCCTACACGATTTCTTGTGGAATTAGTTCCACTTCTAGATCCAAAGTTATTATTATTTTGCATCGCAGCCTGTACTGCGGCTATGTTTGCTGCAAGGAAAACACGGAAGTTTTCTGAAATGTCCCGTTCTTATTGATTAAAAACGTTCCATATTAATTGATTTCGTTGCGAGGTTTTGACCTCTATATGAGATGTTTTTTCAAAGACTGCATTCATTTTTAAAACAAACCATAACCTTTATTTCATAAATAAAGGTTTAAAAAGCTTTACGTAGATTATCAAATAATGATAATCTAACATATCCTGTTTACACACGCCCATTACATAATGGTTTACAATACAAATATGTTACATCGAAATGAATTTCTTGAATGCAGTTTTTACACAATATCATACAAACATGGACTCCAAATCTTGTCCTTATTTTAGTATGCAACAGCGGAAGCTCTTAGTATTCACCTGAGAATAAATATGCTTTAAACGTCAACAAAAATGTTGGTGAGTTATAGGTTTAACCTATATATATCAAATCGTAACAATAGACCACAAGATTTCATATTTCAATACACATCCCATACATAGAGATAAAAATCATTCATATGGTGAACACCTGGTATCTGACATTAACAAGATGCATATTTAAGAATATCCCCATCATTCCGGGATCCTCCTTCGGACATGATATAAATTTCGAAGTACTAAAGCATCCGGTACTTTGGATGGGGTTTGTTAGGCCCAATAGATCTATCTTTAGGATTCGCGTCAATTAGGGTATCTGTTCCCTAATTCTTAGATTACCAGACTTAATAAAAAGGGGCATATTCGATTTCGATAATTCAACCATAGAATGTAGTTTCACGTACTTGTGTCTATTTTGTAAATCATTTATAAAACCTGCATGTATTCTCATCCCAAAAATATTAGATTTTAAAAGTGGGACTATAACTCACTTTCACAGATTTTTACTTCGTCGGGAAGTAAGACTTGGCCACTGGTTGATTCACGAACCTATAACAATATATACATATATATCAAAGTATGTTCAAAATATATTTACAATACTTTTAATACATTTTGATGTTTTAAGTTTATTAAGTCAGCTGTCCTCGTTAGTAACCTACAACTAGTTGTCCACAGTTAGATGTACAGAAATAAATCGATAAATATTATCTTGAATCAATCCACGACCCAGTGTATACGTATCTCGGTATTGTTCATAACTCAAACTATATATATATTTTGGAATCAACCTCAACCCTGTATAGCTAACTCCAACATTCACATATAGAGTGTCTATGGTTGTTCCGCAATATATATATATATATATATATATATATATATATATATATATATATATATATATATATATATATATATAGATGGGTCGACATGATAGGTCGAAACGTTGTATACGTGTCTATGGTATCTCAAGATTACATAATATACAATATAAGTTGATTATGTTATGGTTGGAATCAGGGGCGGAGCTATGCCTTTGGTTGTGGGGGCATGTGCCACCACTCACCATTGTCATGTTACTTCGATATATCCAATAATTTAGTGCCATCATTTTATGTTAACTCCACTATCTTTTAAGTTTCATTACATCTGTGCAATGTAAGTAAGCTTTATTGTTTATGTGTCTAGGCTTATCATATGCCTTAGTACCGATCTTAAACACGTTACTATTGGTTTAGATTTTGTGTCACCACTAACTAAAAATTCTGGATCCGCCCCTGGTTGGAATAGATTTATTACTAACTTTCACGTAGGTAAAATGAGTAGTTTTTATCAATCTTCTTTTACTCGCCATTTCTTCGTTTCTAATCCGTTTTGAGTGATTCCAGTGGCCACGGTTTCGTATTGAACTTAACTTTATGAATCTAAATAGAAAAAGTATAAGTTTGCAGTCGGAAATACAAGTTACAAGTCATTTTTGAAAGAGGTAGTCATTTTCGTCGAAAGAACGATATCTTGATGACCATTTTGAAAAACATACTTTCACTTTGAGTTTAACCATGATTTTTGGATATAGTTTCATGTTCATAAAAAAATCATTTTTACAGAAGTATAGCTTTTAAATAAAAGTTCTTCTTAGCTTTTAATTATCCCAACCAAAACAGCCCCCGGTTTTACTACGACGGCGTATATCCAGTTTTATGGTGTTTATCGTGTTTCTGGGTTTTAAATCATTAAGTTAGCATATAATATAGATACAGAACATGTGTTTAGTTGATTTTAAAAGTCTAGTTGGAAGGATTAACTTTATTTGCGAACAAGTTTAGAATTAACTAAACTATGTTCTAGTGATTACAAGTTTATAACGTTGAATAAGACAGCTTTTTATGTATGAATCGAATGATGTTATGAACATCATTACTACCTCAAGTTCCTTGAATAAACCTACTGGAAATGAGAAAAATGGATCTAGCTTCAAAGGATCCTTGGATGGCTTGAAAGTTCTTGAAGCAAAATCATGACACGAAAACAATTTCAAGTAAAATTTCCACTCGAAATAAGATTGTTATAGTTATAGAAATTGAATTAAAGTTTGAATATGATTATTACCTTGTATTAGAAAGATAACCTACTGTAAGTAACAAAGGTTTCGTGATCTTGGATGATTACTTGGAATGGATTTAGAAAACTTGGAAGTAAACTTGCAATCTTGGAAGTATTCTTGATTTTATGAAACTAGAACTTTTGGAATTTATGAAGAACACTTAGAACTTGAAGATAGAACTTGAGAGAGATCAATTAGATGAAGAAAATTGAAGAATGAAAGTGTTTGTAGATCTTTTTTGTCGTTGGTGTATGGATTAGATATAAAGGATATGTAATTTTGTTTTCATGTAAATAAGTCATGAATGATTACTCATATTTTTTGTAATTTTATGAGATATTTCATGCTAGTTGCCAAATGATGGTTCCCACATGTGTTAGGTGACTCACATGGGCTGCTAAGAGCTGATCATTAGAGTATATATACCAATATTACGTACATCTAAAAGTTGTGTATTGTACGAGTACAAATACGGGTGCATACGAGTAGAATTGTCGATGAAACTGAACGAGAATGTAATTGTAAGCATTTTTGTTAAGTAGAAGTATTTTGATAAGTGTCTTGAAGTCTTTCAAAAGTGTATGAATACATATTAAAACACTACATGTATATACATTTTAACTGAGTCGTTAAGTCATCGTTAGTCGTTACATGTAAGTGTTGTTTTGAAACCTTTAGGTTAACGATCTTGTTAAATGTTGTTAACCCAATGTTTATAATATCAAAAGAGATTTTAAATTATTATATTATCATGATATTATGATGTACGAATATCTCTTAATATGATATATATACATTAAATATCGTTACAACGATAATCGTTACATATATGTCTCGTTTCAAAATCATTAAGTTAGTAGTCTTGTTTTTACATATGTAGTTCATTGTTAATATACTTAATGATATGTTTACTTATCATAATATTATGTTAACTATATATATAACCATATATATGTCATCATATAGTTTTTGCAAGTTTTAATGTTCGTGAATCACCGGTCAACTTGGGTGGTCAATTGTCTATATGAAACCTATTTCAATTAATCAAGTTTTAACAAGTTTGATTGCTTAACATGTTGGAAACACTTAATCATGTAAAATAACAATTTCATTTAATATATATATATATAAACATGGAAAAGTTCGGGTCACTACAGTACCTACCCGTTATATAAATTTCGTCCCGAAATTTTAAGCAGTTGGAGGTGTTGACGTATCTTCTGGAAATAAATGCGGGTATTTCTTCTTCATCTGATCTTCTCATTCCCAGGTGAACTCGGGTCCTCTACGAGCATTCCATCGAACCTTAACAATTTGTATCTTGTTTTGCTTAAGTCTTTTAACCTCACGATCCATTATTTCGACGGGTTCTTCGATGAATTGAAGTTTTTCGTTGATTTGGATTTCGTCTAACAGAATAGTGAGATCTTCTTTAGCAAAACATTTCTTCAAATTCGAGACGTGGAAAGTGTTATGTACAGCCGCTAGTTGTTGAGGTAACTCAAGTCGGTAAGCTACTGGTCCGACACGATCAATAATCTTGAATGGTCTAATATACCTTGGATTTAATTTACCTTGTTTACCAAATCAAACAATGCCTTTGCAAGTTGCAACCTTAAGCATGACCATCTCTCCAATTTCAAATTCTATATCTTTTCTTTTAATGTCGGCGTAGCTCTTTTGTCGACTTTGGGCGGTTTTCAACCGTTGTTGAATTTGGATGATCTTCTCGGTAGTTTCTTGTATAATCTCCGGACCCGTAATCTTTCTATCCCCCACTTCACTCCAACAAATCGGAGACCTGCACTTTCTACCATAAAGTGCTTCAAACGGCGCCATCTCAATGCTTGAATGGTAGCTGTTGTTGTAGGAAAATTCTGCTAACGGTAGATGTCGATCCCAACTGTTTCCGAAATCAATAACACATGCTCGTAGCATGTCTTCAAGCGTTTGTATCGTCCTTTCAGTCTGCACATCAGTTTGTGGATGATAGGCAGTACTCATGTCTAGACGAGTTCCTAATGCTTGCTGTAATGTCTGTCAGAATCTTGAAATAAATCTGCCATCCCTATCAGAGATAATAGAGATTGGTATTCCATGTCTGGAGATGACTTCCTTCAAATACAGTCGTGCTAACTTCTCCATCTTGTCATCTTCTCTTATTGGCAGGAAGTGTGCTGATTTGGTGAGACGATCAACTATTACCCAAATAGTATCAAAACCACTTACAGTCCTTGGCAATTTAGTGATGAAATCCATGGTAATGTTTTCCCATTTCCATTCCGGGATTTTGGGTTGTTGAAGTAGACCTGATGGTTTTTGATGCTCAGCATTTACCTTAGAACACGTCAAACATTCTCCTACGTATTTAGCAACATCGGCTTTCATACCCGGCCACCAAAAATGTTTCTTGAGATCCTTGTACATCTTTCCCGTTCCAGGATGTATTGAGTATCTGGTTTTATGAGCTTATCTAAGTACCATTTCTCTCATATCTCCAAATTTTGGTACCCAAATCCTTTCAGCCCTATACCGGGTTCCGTCTTCCCGAATATTAAGATGCTTCTCCGATCCTTTGGGTATTTCATCCTTTAAATTTCCCTCTTTTAAAACTCCTTGTTGCGCCTCCTTTATTTGAGTAGTAAGGTTATTGTGAATCATTATATTCATAGATTTTACTCGAATGGGTTCTCTGTCCTTCCTGCTCAAGGTGTCGGCTACCACATTTGCCTTCCCCGGGTGGTAACGAATCTCAAAGTCGTAATCATTCAACAATTCAATCCACCTACGCTGCCTCATATTCAGTTGTTTCTGATTAAATATGTGTTGAAGACTTTTGTGGTCGGTATATATAATACTTTTGACCCCATATAAGTAATGCCTCCAAGTCTTTAATGCAAAAACAACCGCGCCTAATTCCAAATCATGCGTCGTATAATTTTGTTCGTGAATCTTCAATTGTCTAGACGCATAAGCAATCACCTTCGTTCGTTGCATTAATACACAACCGAGACCTTGCTTTGATGCGTCACAATAAATCACAAAATCATCGTTCCCTTCAGGCAATGACAATATAGGTACCGTAGTTAGCTTTTTCTTCAATAACTGAAACGCTTTCTCTTGTTCATCCTTCCATTCAAATTTCTTCCCTTTATGCATTAATGCAGTCAAGGGTTTTGCTATTCTGGAAAAGTCTTGGATGAACCTTCTGTAGTAACCAGCTAGTCCTAAAAACTGGCATATGTGTTTTGGAGTTTTCGGGGTTTCCCACTTTTCAACAGTTTCTATCTTTGCCGGATCCACCTTAATACCTTCTTTGTTCAATATGTGACCGAGGAATTGAACTTCTTCCAACCAAAATGCACACTTTGAAAACTTAGCGTACAATTCTTCCTTCCTCAATACTTCTAACACCTTTCTCAAATGTTCACCGTGTTCTTGGTCATTCTTTGAGTAAATAAGTATGTCATCAATGAAAACAATGACAAACTTGTCAAGGTATGGTTCACACACTCGGTTCATAAGGTCCATGAACACAGCTGGTGCATTAGTTAAACCAAACGGCATGACCATAAACTCGTAATGACCGTAACGTGTTCTGAAAGCAGTCTTTGGAATATCATCTTCTTTCACCCGCATTTGATGATACCCGGAAAGTAAGTCAATCTTTGAATAAACAGACGAGCCTTGTAGTTGATCAAATAAGTCGTCGATTCTCGGTAGTGGGTAGTGGTTCTTGATGGTAAGTTTGTTCAACTCTCGGTAGTCGATACACAACCTGAATGTACCATCTTTCTTCTTGACAAACAAAACAGGAGCTCCCCACGGTGATGTGCTTGGTCGAATGAAACCACGCTCTAAAAGTTCTTGTAATTGGCTTTGCAGTTCTTTCATCTCGCTGGGTGCGAGTCTGTAAGGAGCACGAGCTATTGGTGCAGCTCCTGGTACAAGATCTATTTGAAATTCAACGGATCGATGTGGGGGCAATCCCGGTAATTCTTTCGGAAATACATCGGAAAATTCTTTTGCGATGGGAACATCATTGATGCTCTTTTCTTCAGTTTGTACTTTCTCGACGTGTGCTAGAACAGCATAGCAACCTTTTCTTATTAGTTTTTGTGCCTTCAAATTACTAATAAGATGTAGCTTCGTGTTGCCCTTTTCTCCGTACACCATTAAGGGTTTTCCTTTTTCTCGTATAATGCGAATTGCATTTTTGTAACAAACGATCTCTGCTTTCACTTCTTTCAACCAGTCCATACCGATTATCACATCAAAACTCCCTAACTCTACTGGTATCAAGTCAATCTTAAATGTTTCGCTAACCAGTTTAATTTCTCGATTCTGACATATATTATCTGCTGAAATTAATTTACCATTTGCTAATTCGAGTAAAAATTTACTATCCAAAGGCGTTAATGGACAACTTAATTTAGCACAAAAATCTCTACTCATATAGCTTCTATCCGCACCCGAATCAAAAAAAACGTAAGCAGATTTATTGTCCATAAGAAACGTACCCGTAACAAGCTCCGGGTCTTCCTGTGCCTCTGCCGCATTAATATTGAAAACTCTTCCGCTGCCTTGTCCATTGGTGTTCTCCTGGTTCGGGCAATTTCTAATAATGTGGCCCGGTTTTCCACATTTATAACAAACTACATTGGCATAACTTGCTCCGACACTACTTGCTCCGCCATTACTCATTCCGACACCATTTGTTCCTTTCGTTCTGTTAACCCCTGGTCCATAGACCTCACACTTCGCCGCGCTATGACCATTTCTTTTACACTTGTTGCAAAATTTGGTGCAGAACCCCGAGTGATACTTTTCACACCTTTGGCATAGCTGCTTCTGATTGTTGTTGTTATTGCGGTTATTATTGTTGTTGGGATGATTGTTGTAGTTGCTGTTGTTGTTGTTGTTGTTGTTGTTGTTGTTGTTGTTGTTGGGCCGTTTGTTGTAGTTGCGATTGATGTTGTGATTGTTGGGATAGTTGTTGCGATTATTGTTGTAATTGCTGTTGTTGTTGTATTGGTGATTCTTATCACCGTTTTCCTCCTACTTTCTTTTGACTTGCTTCACATTGGCCTCTTCAGCAGTCTGTTCTTTAATTCTTTCTTCAATCTGGTTCACTAGTTTGTGAGCCATTCTACATGCCTGTTGTATGGAGGCTGGCTGTGAACTTATATCTTCTTGGATTCTTTCCGGTAATCCTTTCACAAATGCGTCGATCTTCTCTTCCTCATCTTCGAACGCTCCCGGACACAATAGGCACAATTCTGTGAATCGTCTTTCGTACGTGGTAATATCAAATCCTTGGGTTCGTAACCCTCTAAGTTCTGTCTTGAGCTTATTGACCTCGGTTCTGGGACGGTACTTCTCGTTCATCAAGTGCTTGAATGCTGACCACGGTAGTGCGTAAGCATCATCTTGTCCCACTTGCTCTAGATAGGTATTCCACCATGTTAACGCAGAACCTGTGAAGGTATGCGTAGCGTACTTCACTTTGTCCTCTTTAGTACACTTGCTTATGGCAAACACCGATTCGACCTTCTCGGTCCACCGTTTCAATCCGATCGGTCCTTCGGTTCCATCAAATTCCAAAGGTTTGCAGGCAGTGAATTCTTTGTAGGTGCATCCTACACGATTTCCTGTACTGCTAGATCCAAGGTTATTGTTGGTATGTAGCGCAGCCTGTACTGCGGCTATGCTTGAAGCAAGAAAGGCACGAAATTCCTCTTCGCTCATATTCAAGGTTTGTCGAGTAGTCGGTGCCATTTCCTTCAAATAGTCAAATGAAACAAGTTAATCATACAGAATATTAAGAGTAGTCAATAGTATCTCGTAGCATAATATGAACTCATTTATAAAAGCTTTTTCTTCATATTAGCGTTTTATAAGTTTAAATTCGGGTAGTACCTACCCGTTAAGTTCATACTTAGTAGCTAATATACAATTCAACTACTACAATTCTATATGAAACACTGATTATAATAATATTTCGCGTTCAAACTTTTACACAATATTTTACAAACTTACAATACCGCTTATTTTACATATAGCATGAAATATAGCACACAATAACTTTGATACAAGATAGTTGTGAAGATAATTCTAGCTAGTACACAAGTCGTTCAGTAAAGGCAATAAAGATACGTAATTCATACGTCCAGAAACAAGTCATGCATTCTGGTTTTACTAGGACTGCTTCCCATCCTTGGTCTTGTGGAACATAACCGTTATGGCCGTTGATAAGACAGCGTGTTGTAACGTCATCAAAGGGACGAGGGTTACGTAATATCCAACAGTCCCTTAACAATCTAAAAACCTCATTTCTTACCCCAATTACCGACTCCGTCACTTGTGGGAACGTTTTGTTTAATAGTTGTAGCCCGATGTTCTTGTTCTCACTTTGGTAAGAAGCGAACATTACTAAGCCGTAAGCATAACATGCTTCTTTATGTTGCATGTTAGCCGCTTTTTCTAAATCACGAAGTCCTATATTCGGATATATTGAGTCAAAATAATTTCTTAACCCGTTGCGTAAAATAGAATTTGGGTTCCCCGCAATATATGCGTCAAAGTAAACACATCGTAACTTATGAATTTCCCAATGTGATATCCCCCATCTTTCGAACGAAAGCCTTTTATAAACCAAGGCATTCTTGGAACGTTCTTCGAATGTCTTACAAACTGATCTCGCCTTAGATAGTTGTGCCGAGTAATTCTGACCAACTCTAGACAAGATTTCATCAATCATGTCTCCGGGTAGGTCTCTTAAAATATTGGGTTGTCTATCCATTTTGTGTTTTTATACTGTAAAATAGACAAGAGTTAGATTCATAAAAAAAATACTTATTAATACAAGCAATTTTTACATATATCATAAAGCATAAGCACACTATATTACATATATTACACCACACGAATACAACTATCTTATTCTGACTCGCTCGTTTCTTCTTCTTCGGTTTTGGTTCGTTTTGACAAGTTTCTAGGGATATATGATGTTCCCCTAATACGAGCCGTCGTTTTCCACATTGGTTTAGAAAAACCTGGTGGTTTAGAGGTTACCGGGTTATTGTTACAACTTAGGAAATACGGGTGTTGACGATACATATAAAGTTCATCGGGGTTGGAATCAGATTTCTCTATTTTTATGCCCTTTCCCTTATTGTTCTCTTTTGCCTTTTTAAATTCAGTTGGGGTAATTTCTATAACATAATCGGAATCCTTGTCGGGATTCGATTCATCGGAGAATTGGTAATCCTCCCAATATTTTGCTTCCTTGGCGGAAACACCGTTGACCATAATTAACTTTGGTCGGTTGGTTGAGGATTTTCTTCTACTTAACCGTTTTATTATTTCCCCCACTGGTTCTTCTTCCGGTTCCGATTCTTCTTCCGGTTTCGATTCTTCTTCCGGTTCCGACTCTTCTTCCGGTTCCTCTTCGGGAACTTGTGAATCAGTCCACGAATCATTCCAATTTACATTTGACTCTTCATTATTATTAGGTGAGTCAATGGGACTTATTCTAGAGGTAGACATCTATCACATAATATCAAACACGTTAAGAGATTAATATATCACATAATATTCACATGTTAAAAATATATAGTTTCCAACAAAATTTGTTAAGCAATCTTTTTTTTTTTTTTTTCAAGTAAACACGGTCGAAGTCCAGACTCACTAATGCATCCTAACAAACTCGATAAGACACACTAATGCAAAATTCTGGTTCTCTAAGACCAACGCTCGGATACAAACTGAAATGTCCCGTTCTTATTGATTAAAAACGTTCCATATTAATTGATTTCGTTGCGAGGTTTTGACCTCTATATGAGACGTTTTTTCAAAGACTGCATTCATTTTTAAAACAAACCATAACCTTTATTTCATAAATAAAGGTTTAAAAAGCTTTACGTAGATTATCAAATAATGATAATCTAACATATCCTGTTTACACACGACCATTACATAATGGTTTACAATATAAATATGTTACATCGAAATCAATTTCTTGAATGCAGTTTTTACACAATATCATACAAACATGGACTCCAAATCTTGTCCTTATTTTAGTATGCAACAGCGGAAGCTCTTAGTATTCACCTGAGAATAAACATGCTTTAAACGTCAACAAAAATGTTGGTGAGTTATAGGTTTAACCTATATATATCAAATCGTAACAATAGACCACAAGATTTCATATTTCAATACACATCCCATACATAGAGATAAAAATCATTCATATGGTGAACACCTGGTATCCGACATTAACAAGATGCATATTTAAGAATATCCCCATCATTCCGGGATCCTCCTTCGGACATGATATAAATTTCGAAGTACTAAAGCATCCGGTACTTTGGATGGGGTTTGTTAGGCCCAATAGATCTATCTTTAGGATTCGCGTCAATTAGGGTGTCTGTTCCCTAATTCTTAGATTACCAGACTTAATAAAAAGGGGCATATTCGATTTCAATAATTCAACCATAGAATGTAGTTTCACGTACTTGTGTCTATTTTGTAAATCATTTATAAAACCTGCATGTATTCTCATCCCAAAAATATTAGATTTTAAAAGTGGGACTATAACTCACTTTCACAGATTTTTACTTCGTCGGGAAGTAAGACTTGGCCACTGGTTGATTCACGAACCTATAACAATATATACATATATATCAAAGTATGTTCAAAATATATTTACAATACTTTTAATACATTTTGATGTTTTAAGTTTATTAAGTCAGCTGTCCTCGTTAGTAACCTACAACTAGTTGTCCACAGTTAGATGTACAGAAATAAATCTATAAATATTATCTTGAATCAATCCATGACCCAGTGTATACATATCTCAGTATTGATCACAACTCAAACTATATATATATTTTGGAATCAACCTCAACCCTGTATAGCTAACTCCAACATTCACATATAGAGTGTCTATGGTTGTTCCGCAATATATATATATATAGATGGGTCGACATGATAGGTCAAAACATTGTATACGTGTCTATGGTATCTCAAGATTGCATAATATACAATATAAGTTGATTAGGTTATGGTTGGAATAGATTTATTACTAACTTTCACGTAGGTAAAATGAGTAGTTTTTATCAATCTTGTTTTACTCGCCATTTCTTCGTTTCTAATCCGTTTTGAGTGATTCCAGTGGCCACGGTTTCGTATTGAACTTAAATTTATGAATCTAAATAGAAAAAGTATAAGTTTATAGTCGAAAATACAAGTTACAAGTTGTTTTTGAAAGAGGTAGTCATTTCCGTCGAAAGAACGACATCTTGATGACCATTTTGAAAAACATACTTTCACTTTGAGTTTAACCATGATTTTTGGATATAGTTTCATGTTCATAAGAAAAATCATTTTTCTGTAAGTATAGCTTTTAAATCAAAGTTCTTCTTAGCTTTTAATTATCCCAACCAAAACAGCCCCCGATTTTACTACGACGGCGTATATCCAGTTTTATGGTGTTTATCGTGTTTCCGGGTTTTAAATCATTAAGTTAGCATATCATATAGATATAGAACATGTGTTTAGTTGATTTTAAAAGTCTAATTAGAAGGATTAACTTTATTTGCGAACAAGTTTATAATTAACTAAACTATGTTCTAGTGATTACAAGTTTATAACGTTGAATAAGACAGCTTTTTATGTATGAATCGAATGATGTTATGAACATCATTACTACCTCAAGTTCCTTGAATAAACCTACTGGAAATGATAAAAATGGATCTAGATTCAAAGGATCCTTGGATGGCTTGAAAGTTCTTGAAGCAGAATCATGACACGAAAACAATTTCAAGTAAGATTTCCACTCGAAATAAGATTGTTATAGTTATAGAAATTAAATTAAAGTTTGAATATGATTATTACCTTATATTAGAAAGATAACCTACTATAGGTAACAAAGGTTTCTTGATCTTGGATGATTACTTGGAATGAATTTAGAAAACTTGGAAGTAAACTTGCAATCTTGGAAGTATTCTTGATTTTATGAAACTAGAACTTTTGGAATTTATGAAGAACACTTAGAACTTGAAGATAGAACTTGAGAGAGATCAATTAGATGAAGAAAATTGAAGAATGAAAGTGTTTGTAGGTGTTTTTGGTCGTTGGTGTATGGATTAGATATAAAGGATATGTAATTTTGTTTTCATGTAAATAAGTCATGAATGATTACTCATATTTTGTAATTTTATGAGATATTTCATGCTAGTTGCCAAATGATAGTTCCCACATGTATTAGGTGACTCACATGGGCTGCTAAGAGCTGATCATTAGAGTGTATATACCAATAGTACATACATCTAAAAAGCTGTGTATTGTACGAGTACAAATACGGGTGCATACGAGTAGAATTGTTGATGAAACTGAACGAGGATGTAATTGTAAGCATTTTTGTTAAGTAGAAGTATTTTGATAAGTGTCTTGAAGTCTTTCAAAAGTGTATGAATACATATTAAAACACTACATGTATATACATTTTAACTGAGTCGTTAAGTCATCGTTAGTCGTTACATGTAAGTGTTGTTTTGAAACCTTTAGGTTAACGATCTTGTTACATGTTGTTAACCCAATGTATATAATATCAAAAGAGATTTTAAATTATTATATTATCATGATATTATGATGTACGAATATCTCTTAATATGATATATATATATACATTAAATGTCATTACAACGATAATCGTTACATATATGTCTCGTTTCAAAATCATTAAATTAGTAGTCTTGTTTTTACATATGTAGTTCATTGTTAATATACTTAATGATATGTTTACTTATCATAATATTATGTTAACTATATATATAACCATATATATGTCATCATATAGTTTTTGCAAGTTTTAACGTTCGTGAATCACCGGTCAACTTTGGTGGTCAATTGTCTATATGAAACCTATTTCAATTAATCAAGTCTTAACAAGTTTGACTGCTTAACATGTTGTAAACACTTAATCATGTAAAATAACAATTTCATTTAATATATATATAAACATGGAAAAGTTCGGGTCACTACATCTTCCTCGCTCATGTTCAAATTCTGACGAGTCGCCGGTGCCATTTCCTTCAAAAAGAGCCCAAAAGAATTAAGTTAATCATATAGAATTTTAAGAGTAGTCAATAGTATTTCGTAGCATAATATGAACTTATTTATAAAAGCTTTTTCTTCATATTAGCATTTTATAGTTTTAATTCGGGTAGTACCTACCCATTAAGTTCATACTTAGTAGCTATTATACAATTCAACTACTACGATTCTATATGAAAAACTTATTATAATAAAATTTCGCGTTCAAATTTTATACAAAATTTTACAAACTTACAATACCACTATTATACATATATGATGAAATATAGCACATAATAACTTGCTACACGGCAGCTATAAAGGTAATTCTAATTAATACGCAAGTTGTTCAGCAAAGGCAATAAAGACACGTAATTCATAAGTCCAGAAACAGGTCATGCATTTTGGTTTTACTAAAACGACTTCTCATCCTTGGTCTTGTGAAAAGTAACTGTTATGACCATTGGCTAGGCAGCATGTTGTAATGTCGTCAAAAAGATGAGGGTTTTGTAATGCCCAACAGCCTTGTAGCAATCTAAAAACCTTGTTTCTTACCCCAACTACTGAGTCCGTCACTTGTGGGAATGTTTCATTTAATAGTTGTAATCCGATGTTCTTTTTCTCACTTTGGTGAAAAGCGAACATCACTAACCCGTAAGCATATCATGCTTCTTTATGTTGCATGTTAGAAGCTCTTTCTAATTCACGAAATCCTATGTTGGAATATGTTGAGTCAAAATAGGTTCTTAACCCGTAGCGAAAAATTGCATTTGGGTTCCCCGCATTTAACGCTTTAAAGAAAACACGGCGTAACTTACAGTCTCCCCAATGTGATATACCCCACCTATCAAAGGAAAGCCTTTTATAAACTAAGGCATTTCTGGAAAGTCTTTCAAATGTTGGACAAGTTAATTTCGCCATAACTAAATGTGCTGATGAATTCTGACCCACTCTAGACAAGATTTCCTTAATCATATCCTCTGGTAGGTCTTCTAAAATATTCGGTTGTCTACCCTTAACGTCCATTTTGTTTTTATCCTGTAAAATAGACAAGGATTAGATTTGTAAAAGATAATTAACAAATAATACAAGCAATTTTTACATAGAACATAAAAGTACAAGCACACTACAAAACATATAATACACAACATGATTACAACCCTCTAATCTGAATCACTGGTTTCTTCTTCTTCGGACTTGGTTCGTTTTCCTAATTTTCTAGGAATATATGATGTTCCTCTAATACGAGCCGTCATTTTCCACAATGGTTTAGAAAAACCTGGTGGTTTAGAGGTTCCCGGGTTATTGTTACATTTTAGGAAATACGGACATTGCCGATACATATAAAGTTCATCGGGGTTGGAATCAGGTTTCTCTATTTTTATATCTTTTCCCTTATTATTTTCTTTTGCTTTATTTAATTGTGTTGAGGTAATTTCTATAACATCATCGGAATCCTCATCGGGATCCGATTCATCGGAAAATTGATAATCTTCCCAATATTTTGCTTCCTCGGCGGAAACACCATTGACCATTATTGACTTTAGTCCGTTGATTGAGGATTTTCTTTTATTAAACTGATTTACTGTAGGTATCAATATTTCTTCCTCCGGAACCTCTTCTTCTTCTTCCGGTTCCTCTTCTTCTGGTTCCTTCTCTTCCGGTTCTTCCTCTTCCGGTTTCTCCTCTTCCCGAAACTGAACCCGAAGATGTTGAAGATGAGGGTGAAAGTGACCCGAGATCAAAAGGAAAAAAGAAAGTGACATGCAAAAAAGTGGCGTGGACGGACGAAGAAAGTGTGATTTTGGCAAAGGTTTGTATGCAAGCATCCGAACTAACAGGAACGGGCCAAACAAAAGAGTCTTTTTGGGGTTATATCCGAGAAAATTACAATGCTCAAGTGCGTGAAAAATGTCGAACCGATCAAATAACGGGAAAATGGACCAAGATGTCGAAAGATGTCAAACTTTTTATCGGCAACTACACGAAGCTTGAATCATTTTGGCAAAGTGGGAACAACGATGCCGATATCGTAAGTAGCGCACGCCTGGCATTTAAGTAACAAACGAACCGTAAGTTTCTTTACGAGGAAGCGTGGCGAGTTCTCAAAGATTGTCCTAAATTTCTAACATTCGAGGGGGTCGTTCTCAAGCGTAATCGGCCTGTCGAGTTACCCCAACCGATTGTGAGTGGACCGGGTGAAGGTTAGAACCAAGGTGCGGGTGAAGGTGCTGGTGGGGATCCGAGTCAGTTTGAAAGGTTATTTCACGAAGAACCTCTACGTCGTCCACCGGGTCGTTCAAGAACCAAGAGTCAAAGGATTTCGGGTTCATCCGATGCGGCCTCGTAATTGTCGTCCAACGATGCTCGTGTAAAATTGATTGAAAGCGCCAACGGTACAAGGCGGACGATGGATAGGATATACGACGCGATCGAGACCCGTGAAATGTTAGATAATTTGTTATTTCTCACCCAACCATATGTACCAGACTTGACGGAGGAACAACGCGTTTTGGTATTGAGAGCCCGAACAAAAATCACCAAGAAATACCAAAAAGCGTTTGAGTTATCCGACGACGACGAGTAGTTTTTATTGTTTTATGTACTTGTGTTTTTAATTATGTCTTTTTATATAAAAAAATGTAACCGTATTTATTTAATAAATGTGATGTGCAAAAACAATTATTTATTTGCTTTAATAATAATAATAATAATAATAATAATAATAATAATAATAATAATAATAATAATAATAATATAATAATAATAATAAAAATAATAATAAAATTTGAGAAAGTATGACATGGTTGGCAATGGTGTGTTATAGGAGTGTTATGGGAGGAAGTTGTGAGACAGGAGGAGAGAGAAAGCTGATGTGGTGCTGAGAAAATTTTGAAGAATGCGTCATGGTTGGGAATGGTCTAACTTGTTAGTCAAAAGATTCGACTACAGTTAAAGAGGGAAAAAAAGGTAGTGTATTTTTTATCAAGGTATAATGTTAGGCTTGACATGTTCTTTATGTTAGGTGAATGGTTTGTTAATACGAGAAGTAATCATTCATACTATAGACCATGAAATTTATACGTAACTTATCAAAAAGAATGTTTTTTTGACATTTCTAGTTTTTTTTGGGTAAGTAAGGGAATGAAATGTCCCGTTCATATTGATTATAAACTTTCCATATTAATTGATTTCGTTGCGAGGTTTTGACCTCTATATGAGACGTTTTTCAAAGACTGCATTCATTTTTAAAACAAACCATAACCTTTATTTTATCGACAAGGTTAAAAAGACACCACTTAGACTATCCAGAAATGATATTTGATGTCGTGCGAGGTGTACGTGAAATACTTATATATTTTTATTACGAAATACGTTACAAATAACACAAGTTTTAATTATTTATTTACAAATGGGATATACCTAAACCTTGCTACAACACTATAGGTAGTGTACCTAATCGTAGAGTAGTATAGTTTTTAGTAAGTCCGGTTCGTTCCATAGGGAGACGACTTATTTTACACTATATTTTTAAACAATTATATTTGTACAAAATATATTATATATAGTAATAATATATAAAAGGGGGTTTACCGTTTAATGACCGGTTTGTCGATTTTATATTTTAAGCGAAGCGTAAAGTAAATGACGATATTTAACCAACGATAAAATAAATAACAATAATTAAAATGACAAAATAAATAAAAGTATGAGAAAATATAAAATAAAATATATTATGCTTATTCAAATTTCCGTACTCATGATGTTTGAAGTTTTGATTTTAATTTATTACCTTGGGTTAATTGTCCTTTGTCCTGGATTATTAGATAAGTCCATCTGGTTTTGCCATAATAGTCCATCGGTCATAATTATAAAGTGCGAGGGTCTTCGCCAAATTAACCTTATACCCGAAGTCAAATATTCCAACTCATTGGGGATTCGAACTGTAACAAGGTCTTAATACTTTGTTTAATGAATACACCAGGTTATCGACTGTGTGTAATCCAAGGTTTTAATACTTTGTTAACAATTACACCAATTATCCTTGAATGTAATCCACCCCTATTTTAATGAGTCAAGTAACTATTAATCCATCCCCGTGTCCGGTCAAATGAACAATAATTCGTACTTATAAACATCCAGCCCATCGTGTCCGATTAAGCGTATGTGGTTATATATAGATACGTCAAATCATAACCTTTATATTAAACTAACGAGGTATCGTTAATTTAATATAAAGCCCATTAATAGCCCATAGTCTAATTTCCACAAGTGTCGATCTTTTGTCCAAACCCCAATTATGGTATAAAATCCAATAACCCCGTCTTAATATTTAGCCCAACATCATGATTACTTTGACTTAAATAAGCATAATAATAACTTAGTTACGAGACATTAATTTAAAAAGGAGAACATAGCTTACATTGATTATTTATCGCGTAGTGTTACACGGAGAGAACTTCGACTTCAAAATCCGTAATTAACCGTTACATTAACTAAACTAACTAATATAAAACTAAACTAATTTATATTATATATATAAATATTATATATATATATATATATATATATATATATATATATATATATATATATATATATATATATATATATATATATTACAGAGATAGAGAGTTTGATATGGTGCAAAGAACTCGGCAGATTTCGTGGCCTTTTATAGGCATTTTCTGAAATGACTGCTCCGAGATCACGAAGCATTTGTGCCTTCCAGCTCCGAGATCACGAAGTGACGCACTCCAGCTCACCAACTTTTGGCCATTTGCTTGTCGACATTTTTATTATATAATATAATATATATATAATTTTATATAATTATTTATATATTATATTATATTCTTGTGCATAGTTGACTTGTAATTTTTGGTCCGTTGCGTCGGGCGTTGATAGTTGGTTCATGTCTCTGTTCCGGATTTTCGAACGCCTTTTCGTACAATTTAATATCTTGTACTTTGCATTTCACAACTTGTACTCTTGTCATTTTTAGACGTTTCTTATCAATAAATTGAACCATTTGAATTGTATCTTGTACATTTGAGCTTTTTGGACGTTTGCGTCTTCAAATCTTCGTTTTCGTCTTTTGTCTTCGCACTTATTTATTTAAACGAATATTACTTGAAAATAGAATAATTGCAACTGAAAACTTTACATATTAGAAGGATATTGCTACAAAATATATGTTCATTTGGAGCACTATCAAATATCCCCACACTTGAACGTTGCTTGTCCTCAAGTAATACAAAACTTGAAATTAAATCACACGAATCACTTCTTTATTCTTCACACTTTATACATCAGTGATTTTGATACGGCGGTATAAACAATGATAGTAACGATGTGGTTTACAGTCCCACATGACTATAAAAATTTAGATCCTTTAGGAAATTGGATCTTTATGAAAACATTTGATCTTTTGAAAATTCAATCTAGCTTTTACCCTAGATAAGTTTTCCAGAATAACCCTTCACCGGTGTTTGCAAAATATTTTTGTGGGTTTTGTGGGTTTCAGATTTGAAAATTTTAGCTCAAAACTTATGGTTTTGTGTCACCCACTTGCTATCCTTGTATTGGGAAAGCAACACGTCCAGTATACTTGCTCCGTATATTACCTTTCGGCAAACTACCGTCCGGTTGTAAAGGAAAGCATTGAACAAGCAACTGTTAAGACAATGTCTAATGACATGCATTTGATTATGGTCCAAAAACATGTCGGATGCTAGTACTATCCTTTGTAGGAGCAATAGTAAAGATCGTCCTATAATTTTTTCGGTCTGGCACAGGGTCTTGTCTCCGACCATGCTATGCAACCACCGTTCTTACGGTTGACACCCGATTTGGTTCAGGTGACCTAATGAATTCTAGGTGAATTTCTAGGATTTTACGTTCAATGGTAATGAACGCATTGAAAATGGATTTTCAGAAAACAAATCGGTTTTAATTTGATCAAAATATTTTCTCGTTCAAGCTCGAGTTTAGATATCATCGAATTCCATGAGTTTGTAATTCTCAATCTTTAAAGTCAATCTCAAGGATTGAGTAATATCAGTCTTAAAAGCTGATTTTTAATCTTTAAGGAGATTATCCTTTCTGGGGGTCTGATTCATTAGTCTTATCAAGCTAATTTGCACGGTGCCCTCCCCATTTTACGAGACAGATCCTCTCATGGTTAGGATAAGTCTGACCACTTGGCGACCCTCATTGATGCTGAGGTCCGTGGATTTCCTGCTGATTTTAGAGATGACTTTTCTAGATTTTTCGTCAACCTACAGCAGATCTGGACGACAACTTCTTGACCTAAATCAAGAAGTGCGTGTCTTTTTCAGAAGACTTTACTTCCTTTTAATGATGGAATTGATTCATCGTGTAGATCCATCTTTCTTTCAAATATATTACAATAAATCGGGTAAAACAGTTAATTTAGTCCAAAATAAAAGCACCTGCAATAACTTTACAGAAACATGTGATAGATAGTTTTTAATTGAATAACTTGGTACATTCTCCCCACACTTGGCTTTTTTCATGCGTCTTTTTATATCTTAATAAATAAATTCAAGCGTTTTAGTTGTTTCTCAATTTATGTCCTTTTCGAGGTAACAATAATTTCGGTATTAACACCTAGTTTTAACGTTCATAAATATATATAAACATGATTTTGAATTCGTTTAGTTGAAAATTTTTCAAATTTTCACAAAATTTGACAAATAAACCAAGTGCAAACCCGAGAGAATTTATAACCCTTCCCCACACTTGAGATCATGCAATGCCCTCATTTGCATGAAATCAGACTATAGTTATAAATTTATGAGGGTGATTAGTATAGAAAAGTGATTAAATATACCCAGTTTGTAATTACAAAGCTCGTCGAATGATAGATGGTGCACCTCATTGTTCATTCCTTCTTGTTTTATCACACATGTTTTTCTTCAAAAACGGTTGCTTTTCTGAACTGTTTGCTAATATTTGAAAATGCGTCTTCTACCCTTACTCATTATGCATGTTTATTAACGAGTTATGTACTAACCCGAACCCCTAATTTATCGTTAAGTGGGGTTAGACTTCCCCACACTTAGCTGACGACATGTGAAGTCTGTAGAATAAGTTCCATGAATTAGAATAGTGAGCCAGTTATTTACATCTCGGGTGGTATATAATATATCAATGGGTTTAAAGTTTAGACTCACCCGATCGTCACTACTTAATTGTTTTTTAAGTGTAGCTTTTAGTAAATGGATATGTCTCTTTTCTGGTTCTTGGTCAAATTGATCGATATACACCGACATACATACTATAGGGTGGAAAATTCCTAACATTTCCTTCCGTTTATTCTCGGGATCAAAGTTTTCACCTCTATTACCCAATTGGGTAAAATCCGAGGTGTCATTATCTATTACAGCTCGTAGTTCATCTTCGGTAGATGACTCGTCTATTGAGAATATTGGGTTGGAAGGTTGTGGAATGGTGAATTTCGGGATCGAAGCAAATTCTTCTTCACTAACGGTACTTATCGGTCCCACTACTTTGGTCTCGGGGGTAAAGTTTTCAACGTTATCATTTTCCCAAGAGTACCAATTTGTCACCCTTATTTCTTCTTCATCCATTGATGGATTGATGATTTCGTCGGTAGAGGCTAATGTGTCGATATGTTGTGAAATTGGTAAGACTGAATAAAAAGTATCATCGGGATAATTGGTGATTTCAGAGCTCTCGAATTCATTAAAATTCGATTATATGAGATTTTCTTGCACACGACTCCTCAGATCAACAGGTGTGTAATCTGATAGAGTTTCAGCTTGCCGATTTACAAACTCTCTCATTTGTTCATTTTGAGCATCAAGTTCTTCGAGTTTGATTTTCATATAATCTAAAGAATTTTCAGACACATAATTTTCCTCGTCTTCTGGTTGTTGAGTTTGGAAATATTCTTGGGAATAATCCCAATTTGAATTGTATTTCTCATAATCGTTCCATTCAGGTTTCGTGGGTACGTAATTTTCCATAGGAACGTAATAATAACATTCCCATGTTGAATGATAATCACCACAGATTTCACAACCAGTTATTGTTTCGTCATTCGTTATTCAAGATTGACCGAACGAATTGTCATCAACACCCGTTTGAGAGTATTGATTTCGTATGTCATAAAGAGTTTCCAAAATATTCTCGAAGTTTTCCATAATGCGCTTATTACCAAATTTTAGCTACAATGTGGTGCATTTGCTAATTATCGTATTAGTTATAAAATAAAAAATTATATAAGTTATCAAATTAATAGACTTTTCTGATTTTGCCCACGTTTTGAATAGCCAATAGATGCTGCAGGTAGCCAGGACCCTTTAAATCGGAAGCCCACAACTGGCCACTAACAAATCCAACAATTACTACGAACCAGAAAATTTAGATGTCAATCAATTTAACCGCTTAAAATAATTTTTCGTTTGGAATTTTAGAGAGAGAAAATAGAAAATCTATGTCCTAAAAACTAGCGTGTCGAGAAATAAGAAAGAAAAAGATTACGCGTCGAAAAACGTCGAAAAATAAAAATAAGAAAGAAAAACGTCGAAACTTAAAAGTCTAAAAACTATATCTAAAAAGTTGCGCATAAAGGTATTGAAACTTAAAAGGAATTCTATATCCAAAACGGCAATAACTTAAAAAGGCACTAAAATTTAAAACGGCGTCGCAAAATTCTAAAGCGCCTAAATCTTAATCTAAAGAAAAAGCACTTAAGGAATTTTACGGCAAAACTTAGAAATCTAGAAATATAAAAATTCTAAAAAACTAAATTTAAAACTAATTACGAACGATAAATATACAAATTATGAATTAAACGATAAATATACAAATTTTAACTAAAATGATAAAAATACAAATTTTATAAAAATATTATTTTTATATTGTTATTTTATAAAAATATTAATATAAATAATAATAACTAAAACTTAAAATATAAATTAATTAAAAACTAAAACTAAATATATTTTTTTTTGAGAAGCACTAAAACTAAATATTAAATATAAATCCTAATTAGGTTTTAAATAATAATAATTAAAAATTAAACCCTAAATATGTAATTAATGATCCTAGGTATCAGCTGTCAGAGCAGCTCCGCGATCGCTGCGATTTGTACCTTCGATGCTCCGAGATCGCGGAGTTAAACAGTGATGGATCCGGTTCAAAGGTTGGTCTGCTACAGTGTTCGGCCCAGTTCGTTTTAATTTTTAAAATTTTTTTTTTAATTTTATATTGTTTTTCTAAAAATATATATAAATATATTTATACAAAAATGAATTAAAAATATAGCGTTTCGCCGACTCCCCGGCAGCGGCACCAAAAACTTGATGATGTAGTGATGTCAAAGCTAAGGTATACGAAATAGTTTATTTTTAGTGCGAAAAACTATTAAATACGATACAATTTTACACAAGATATTTATTTATTTATAGAATGGATATACTTAAACCTTGCTACAACACTTATAGGCAGTGTACCTAATCGTACAGTAGTGTAGTTTTTAGTAAGTCCGGTTCGTTCCACAGGGAAATCTTTAAACAAAGCTTAACGCTATATTAGTTTACTTTTATAAAAATACAAATATATATATAAGTAATATTATTATTATAAAGGGGGGTTTTTACCGTTTAATGACCGGTTTGTCGATTTTAAGACTTTAGTCGCAGTTAAAACCTAATGTAAAATATAAAATAAATACAAGACTTAAATTAAAGCGTAAAGTAAATAACGATAATGAAATTGCGAATAATAAAAGTGCGATAAAATAAACTTACGATAATTAAAAAGTACGATAATTAAAAGTGCGATTAAATAACAATAAATAAAAGTGCGATAATTAGAAGTGCAATTAAATATAAAATAATAGGAAATTAAATATGAAATAAAAGAATTATGCTTATTTAAACTTCCGTAATCATGATGTTTGACGTGTTGATTTTAGTTTTATGCCCATGGGTTAATTGTCCTTTGTCCTGGATTATTTAATATGTCCGTCTGGTTTTTGTCCATAACAGTCCATCAGTCATAAATATAAAGTGCGAGTGTCCTCATCGAATTATTCTTATACCCGAAGTTAAATATTCCAACTAATTGGGGATTCGAATTGTAACAAGGTTTTAATACTTTGTTTAATGAATACACCAGGTTATCGACTGCGTGTAAACCAAGGTTTTACTACTTTGTTAACAATTACACCCATTACCCTTGAATGTAATTTCACCCCTGTTTTAATTATTCTAGTGGCTATTAATCCATTCCCGTGTCCGGTTAAATGAACGATTATTCGTACATATAAATACCCCGCCCATCGTGTCCGATCGAGTGTATATGGTAATTTATAGGGACGCCCAATTGTAAATCTTTATATTAACATTAACAAACTATCATTTAGTTAAATAAATATAAAGCCCATTAATAGCCCATAGTCTAATTTCCACAAGTGTCGTTCTTTTGTCAAAACCCCAATTATGGTACAAAGCCCAATTACCCAATTTTAGTAATTAGCCCAACATCATGATTACTTCGTTTTAAATAAGCATAATAATAACTTAGCTACGAGACATTAATGTAAAAAGGTTGAACATAACTTACAATGATTAAAAATAGCGTAGCGTTACACGGACAGAATTTCGACTTACACCCTTACAATATTCGCTAACATACCCTTATTATTAGAATTATAATTAAAATTAAAATTAAAATATAAATTATATATATATATATCGTTTACATATGAGAGAAGAGAGAAAAAGATTATATTTTGCGATCAGAATTCGGTTGGCTTTATAGGGATTTTCGATTTTTGGGGCTCCGCGACTCGCGGCATATTTTGCCTTCAAACTCCGCGAGTCGCGGAGTTTGAGATTCCAGCTCACACTTTGGAGTCTTTCTCTGCCGACGGTTTATTTATAAATATAATATATATATAATTAATATAATTAATTATATATTATATTATATTTATATACATAGTTAACTTGTAATTTTTAGTCCGTTGCGTCGAGCGTTGAGAGTTGACTCTGGTCCCGGTTCCGGATTTTCGAACGTCCTTGCGTACAATTTTATATTTTGTACTTTGCGTTTTGAATCTTGTACTCTTGTAATTTTGAGACGTTTCTTATCAATAATTGGAACCTTTTTTATTGTCTTTTGTACTTTTGAGCTTTTTGGTCGTTTGTGACTTCAATTCGTCGAATCTGTCTTTTGTCTTCACCTTTTATTATTTAAACGAATATCACTTGTAAATAGAACAATTGCAACTAAAAGCTTGTCTTTCTTGAGGAATAATGCTATGAAATATATGTTCGTTTTTAGCATTATCAAATATTCCCACACTTGAGCGTTGCTTGTCCTCAAGCAATATCGTCTTGAAATACTAGAATCACTTCTTTATTCTTCACACTTTGTACATCAGTGATTTCTATACGGCGGTATAAACAATGGTAGTAACGATATGGTTTACAGTCCCACATGACTATAAAAATTTAGATCCATTAAGGAAATTGGATCTTTATGAAAACATTTGATCTTTTGAAAATTAAATCTAGTTTTTACCCTAGATAAGTTTTCCGGAATAACCCTTTACCGGTGTTTGCAAAATATTTTTGTGGGTTTGGTGGATTTCAGATTTGAAAATTTTAGCTCAAAACTTGCGGTTTTGTGTCACCCACTTGCTAACCTTGTATTTGGAAAGCAACACGTCCAGTTTACTTGTCCCGTATATTACCTTTCGGTAAACTACCGTCCGGTTGTAAAGGAAAGCGTTGAACAAGCAACTGTTAAGGCAATGTCCCGTGACATGCTTTTGATTATGGTCTATAAACGTGTCGGATGCTAATACTATCCTTTGTAGGAGCAATAGTAAAGCTCACCCTTATAATTTTTTGGTCTGGCACAAGGTCCTGTCTTCGACCTTGCTATGCAACCACCGTTCTTACGGTTGACACCCGATTTAGTTCAGGTGACCTAATGAATTCCAGGTGAATTCCTAGGATTTTACGTTCAATGGTAATGAACGCATTAAAAATAGGGTTTTCAGAAAACAAATCGGTTTATAATTTTGATCAAAATATTTTCTCGTTCAAGCTCGAGTTTAGATATCATTGAATTCCATGAGTTTGAATTCTCAATCTTTAAGGTCAATCTCTAGGATTGAGTAATATCAGGCTTAAAAGCTGATTTTTGATCTTTAAGGAGATTATCCTTTCTGGGGATCTGATTCATTAGTCTTATCCAGCTAATTTGCATGGTGCCCCCCATTGTACGAGATAAATCCTTCTCATGGTTAGGATAAATCTGACCACTTGGCGACCCTGTTTAATGCTGAGGTCCGTGGATTTCCAACCGATTTTAGTGATGACTTTTCTAGATTTTTCGTCAACCTACAGCTGGTCTGGACGACAACTTCTTGACCTAAATCAAGAAGCGCGTTTCTTTTTTGGAAGACTTTACTTCCTTTTAGTGATGGAATTGATTCATCGTGTAGATCCATCTCTTCTTTTCTTTCATCGGGTAAAACAGTTTAGTTTAGTCCAAAGCAAAAGTATTTTCAGTTATTTGTTACAGATATATGTGACATATGTTTAAGATAACTTGGTAAATTTTCCCACACTTGGCTTTTATTTTCCTTTTTATCGTCCTCTATTCCATTTTAAATGAATTTTAACATTTTGGTTTGTTTCTCAATTTATGTCCTTTCCGACGTAACAATAATTTCGGTGTTAAAACCTAGTTTTATCGTTCATAAATATGTATAAACATGATTTTGAATTCATTTAATTGAAAATTTTAAAAAATTTTACTAGAATTGGGTAGTCAGTATATAAGACTAGGGCTGTTCTTTTTTTATCAGAGAGCACTAGATTCTAATACAACTACTGCTTTACTAGTATTTTTAATGGTAACCAAGTGTTTAAGATAAAAATTTTAAAAGCCGAAAGAATTTAACCCCTTCCCACACTTAAGATCTTGCAATGCCCTCATTTGCAAGAAATCAGTAACAATTTAAATTAATGAGGGTGATTTGTGTGAAAATGATTAAATTTTACCAAAGTTTCCAAATATATTGGCGTTTGTTTGCTGAATGATAAATGGTGCACATCATTTGTTCATTCCGTCTTGTTGTTATTTCACATATATTTTGCATCTTGTCGTCAAAATTAGTTGCTTTTGCTGAACTTAATGCCAGTCTTTGAAAATGCGTTGTTTTACCCTGTTGTGTACATAAGATAAACTGCAAACATATATACATATTTTTGAAGTTTGGTATATTACCCCACATTCAAAAAATTATTAAAATCTAAGAATAAAAGTTAGATAATTATAAAAATGATTACAATATTAACAAAAATATTAAATGTATCAATAATTACAAATTACAAAATAAAAAAAATAATAAGTAAACTAAGGATGATATTGGTACCAATAGGGGTTCCAGGCATAACCATAGGTGCTATAGAATGCTTCGGCAGGGTCATACGTAGGATATGGTGGCTGCATCTCTATAGACCAAGGAGAGAAGATGGGTTTCGGTGTAGGAATATAGTTTCTACCTATATGTTGGCAATGAGCTATGATTTGGTTCTGATGAACTTGCCAATCTTCAAATGCTCTCTGTCTAGCATTTTCGTATTCCTGAGAAGCTATAAACCTATGCATTTCTTGCATCTCATTCCCCCCTCCTACATTACCTTGCTGCTGGTTTCTCTCCACCTGTGGATGTCTACCATGGTATCGTACTGCGGCGTTATTTCGCCTCTTCAAAACTTTCGCACCATGGTATACATTTAAACCTATAGTATCGCGGGGTTCCGGCTCTTCTAGTAATAATCCCCCCCGACTTATATCCACACCGAGATATTCACCAATCAAAGTAATAAAAATACCACCTCCTATTATGCTATGCGGTCGCATCCCCCGAACCATAGCTGATAAATAATAACCCACACAATATGGTATACTTACAGCGCTTTGTGGGTCTCGAATACACATATGGTAAAACAAATCCTGTTCATTTACTTTTTCCTTGTTTTTACCCCTTTGTGTAATCGAATTAGCTAAAAACCTATGTATCACTCTTAATTCGGCTCTATCTATATCCAAATAAGAATAATTTCCCCCTTTGAAACGGTGATGGCTTGTCATTTGACTCCACACACCTGTGTATCAAAATTTTCATCTATCTTTCTACCGTTTAGTATCAATCCTCTACAATCGGCAGACGCTAACTCCTCAGGCGTATATATACGTAAAGCCTGAGCCATGTCCAGTAAAGACATGTGGCGCATCGAACCGCCTAACAACAATCTAATAAAAGAACGATCGGTTAAACTAGCTACCCGATCATTCAACTCTATACTACATAACAATTCTTCACACCATACTTTATATACAGGTCTACGTATGGTGAATAAACATACCCAGTCATTAAAAGAAGAATTACCATACCTCTGTACAAGTAATTCCCTAATTGGCCCGGCCAATTCTACAGCTTCTAAGGGTCCCCATTCTATGACCCTTGGTACCTCAACAACCTTAGAATGAAGAGTATGCAAACCCCTTTGATATTTTGGATAATCTATCCAAAGTCTGTCAAATCTCAGGTTCGGGTGCAACTCTTCCAAGTGCATATCGGAAAAGGTCATGACTGGATGAGGTATATCCTGCTTGTAGTAGTTATCCACCTCCTGTTGTTCCAAATTCCCAGCAGGAGCATTGCGGGCTTGGGATGAAGATTCACCCCTTTCATTCTGCAAAACACATCAAACACAATTTTTGTGCATCCAAATATGCATTAGTGTCAGCAAAATAATCAATCAAAATAATTACAATGACATTATCAATTTATATCAAACTTAAGCTCATTTTCACATTTTTATCAAATCTACACTTTTTCTAATAAGCATATACGAAAATGTTCGCCAAGTTCATAAGCATTCAACTCAAATAACATGTCAAAATAATCATTACTAGCAATTGAACAAGTCTCAAATGGCATTATCTTTCAAAAATCAAGTTCATGAATTTTAGACTTGAAAAAGTCCACTTTAATTCTCAAAATCATGTTTAGGCTCAAAGTTTGGATCATTTAACTACCTAGACATGTTACACTACTCAATTTAGCAACAATTCATGACAAAAATCGGCCATAACCTGTTTATATCAAAAAGCCCCAAATTGCTCAAGAACACAAACCCTAGATTTCTCAAAATTTGAAGTTTAAGGCTTCTAATCATGTTAAACAGCATCAATCTAGGTTATACAAGCATAATACATAAACAATTTGAGCCTAATTACACTAAAAAGCATCAAAATCAAATTGGAAAAAAAATTGCTCAAGAACATCAAATTTTGAATTAAATGGTGTTTAGATGTAGAAATTTACCGTTTTTCTTGAGTAATTCTTAGATAGCATCCTTCTCAACATGATTTTAGCAAAAGATTTGGTGATTAACGGTTAAAAATTGTGATTTTTGGGGTTTTTTCTTGGGTTTTTCGCAGCTATTTTCGCAGGTTGTTTGAGTTGAGGAGTATGAAACTGAGCTGTTGCAGCTCTTTATTTTTTTTCTGTAATCCGGCCCCTCCGCGAGTCGCGGTGAAATACCCTTCAAACTCCGCGACTCGCGGAGTTTGTTTTTTTTTTTTTTTTTTTATAATCATTAACTTTTGAAACAATTAAGTACTTAATTTTAAAATTTTGTTTCCCTTGTTATTTAGGACGAGGTCGTTTCGGATCGATGTCCTAGTCCGTCCCTCGACAAAATTTTAAAATTTGTCTTTTTGTAGCGATTGTTTTAAAAGCTAAGATTTTTGGGTTTTTTTTTATGTTTTTGGCATACTTTAATTCAATAAGATTAAAAATAATGATAATAAAAGTTCTCGTCCCTTCCTTGGGTAAAGCAATTTCGGTTCAAAGACCTAGTCTTCAACTTACGACGAATTTTAAAAATCATATTCTTAACTTAATGAGATAAAGTAAATTTTTGTTTTTAAATTCACACAACTTAAATATAAAATTCAAAATTAATATTAAAAATTCACACCAAACTTAAAATTTGAAATGCATAAAATTAAAAATTCATATTTTAAAAGTTAAAAATTCACACCAATCTTAATTTAAAAATTCATATTATAAATTCACACCAAACTTATATTAATTTTTCAAATATTTACAATTTTAAATATATTGTTTTTACAAAGTTTTCAACATTAATTTAAGATTTAAATATTAATTTTAAAAACATGGTAAAAATAAATTTAAAAATCTTTTTGTCTTTTTATCCCACTTTAATCAATCAAATATTATCAAAAATATGCGCCCCTCTTTTTGGTAAAGTAATTTCGGTTCCAAGACCTAATTTAACTCATGACGAATTTTTGAAATATTTTGGGTTGATTGTTTAAAGATATTTATACCTTAAGAATAAACGTTAAATTTCGCAGTGATGTAATAAATTTTTGAATGATATCAATAATTTCGGTCGCCAAACCTAATTTTATTTAATACCAATTTAATACTTTTTAGCGAACAAATTAGCGTTTATTATCAAAAGGTTAAAAATAAAAATAAAAATAAAAACTGTACAGACATACCTGTGAAATAGATTTCTTAGTTATATGATCTATCCCATTCATAAGATAGTCGGTTTAATTCGTTTTCCATGGCTACATAGGCGTAACCTCGAGCATTCAGTGTCTTTTCTTCTAAACATATGAACGGTCCGTCTCTGCATAAAGTAACAAATTCGGTATTTGAATAGGTTTGATTATTTGAACATTTACCTCCATGTGACCATTTTCCGCATTTGTGACATCGTTCTAAGTGTCGTGCTCTTCTTTTCGCTGCGGATTTTGATTTTCCTTTACCAAATTGTAACTTATTATCTTCGCATCTGGATTCTTTTCTAACTCCGTCCATTCTTTCTCTGATTACTGTTACTATTTCACTCGGTAGTATGTCATTATTACGTTTAGTGATCAAAGCGTGTAGCATTAGACCATGGTTTAGTTCACAGGCAGTCTTCATTTCGTAAAAACCTAAAAAAATAAAAATTCAGAATGGGGGGAGAAGACTAGTTCTTTAGGGTCTGCTAGGGAAAGACCATTCGGGTTCCATTTTCGAGAACTACACGAAAACAGACAATCTAACTCTAACAGAAATACATATTATCCTTTAAAGACTTGATTCTCCCCACACTTAATTAGCTGTGGTGTCGAAATTGTGATTAACTTCGTTGTCGACTTCCATCAGACCATGTATGTAATGTTTAACTCTGTGACCATTAACTTTAAATTCAATCCCATTTGAATTTATTAATTCTATCGTTCCGTATGGGAAAACTCTTTTGACTATGAATGGTCCAGACCATCTTGATTTCAATTTTCCAGGAAATAGCTTGAATCGTGAATTGAAAAGAAGAACTCTGTCTCCTTCTTTAAATTCTTTTGAACTTCTGATTATTTTATCATGCCATTTCTTCGTTCTTTCTTTATAAATTAACGAATTTTCGTATGCTTCATGTCTTAATTCTTCTAATTCGTTTAGTTGACTTAATCGTAGACGTCCGGCTTCATGTAAATCAAGATTACATGTCTTCAAAGCCCAAAATGCTTTGTGTTCAATTTCTACTGGAAGATGACATGCTTTTCCATAAACAAGTCTAAAAGGTGTGGTTCCAATTGGAGTTTTGTAGGCTGTTCTAAAAGCCCAGAGTGCATCCTCCAATTTAATGGACCATTCCTTCGAATTTGATCCTACGGTTTTCTCTAGAATACGTTTTAAAGCTCGGTTGGTATTTTCAACTTGTCCACTTATTTGTGGATGATATGCGGTGGAGATTTTATGAGTTACTCCATATCTTTTAAGAACTTTCTCAAGTTGATTATTACAGAAATGAGTACCCCGATCACTTATTAAAGCTTTCGGTGTTCCAAACCTTGCAAAAAGACATTTTAAAAAGTTGACTACAACTCGTGCATCGTTAGTTGGGAGAGCTTGTGCTTCCGCCCATTTAGATACATAATCAATGGCTACAAGTATATATAGATTATTATGAGATTTTGGAAATGGACCCATAAAGTCAATACCCCAAATGTCAAATACTTCACATACTTGGATGACATTTTGTGGCATTTCATCACGTTGACTTATTTTTCCGGCCCTTTGACATGCATCACAGGATTTGCAAAGAAAGTGTGCGTCTTTGTAAATTGTAGGCCAATAGAATCCAGCTTCATAAACTTTTCTTGCTGTTAGTTGAGGCCCATAATGCCCTCCTGTTGGTCCTGTGTGACAATGGTTTAAAATTTTACTAGCTTCATCTCCAAATACACATCGGCGTATTATTCCATCGGGACAACTTTTAAACAGATGTGGATCTTCCCAAAAATAGTGTTTTATATCACTGAAGAATTTCTTTCGTCTTTGGTACGATAATCCTTTTTCAAGGAATCCACAAACTAAGTAGTTTACATAGTCTGCAAACCATGGGATTTCTTTATAATCTATCTTCAATAGATATTCATCAGGAAAGTTGTCTTGTATGGCTGATTCATTTAGAACTTCTAATTCGGGATTTTCAAGACGAGAAAGATGATCAGCGGCGAGATTTTCTGCTCCTCTTTTATCTCGGATTTCAATATCAAACTCTTGTAAGAGTAAGATCCAACGGATTAATCTTGGTTTAGCATCTTGTTTTGAAAATAGGTATCTAAGAGCAGAATGGTCGGTATAGACCACCGTTTTTGCTAGAACGAGATATGATCGAAATTTGTCAAAAGCAAAGACAATAGCAAGGAGTTCTTTTTCAGTAGTTGTATAGTTTGTTTGTGCTCCTTGTAATGTCTTACTAGCATAATATATAGGTTGAAATCGTTTTTCAATCCTTTGTCCTAAAACGGCTCCCATTGCAAAATCACTTGCATCGCACATTAGTTCAAATGGTAGATTCCAATTTGGTGTTATCATGATCGGCGCATTAGTGAGTTTCTCTTTAAGAATATTAAAAGATTTGATACACTCATCTGAAAAGATGAATGGCGCATCCTTTTCTAGGAGTTTATTCATAGGAGTGGCAATTTTAGAAAAATCTTTTATGAAACGTCGGTAAAAACCGGCATGCCCTAGAAAACTCCTAACTCCTCTAACATTGGTGGGATGTGGAAGTTTAGCAATTATATCTACTTTAGCTCTATCCACTTCAATTCCTTCTTTTGAAATTTTATGTCCAAGAACGATGCCTTCTTTAACCATGAAATGGCATTTCTCCCAATTAAGTACTAGATTTGATTGTTCGCATCTAATTAGCATTCGTTCCAGATTAACTAGACATGATTTAAATGTATCACCGAAGACTGAAAAGTCATCCATGAATACTTCCATGCATTCTTCTATCATGTCGTGAAAAATCGCCATCATGCACCTTTGAAAGGTTGCAGGGGCGTTACAAAGTCCAAATGGCATGCGTTTGTAAGCAAAAGTACCATAAGGGAATGTGGTTTTCTCTTGATCTTCGGGTGCTATTGGAATTTGAAAATATCCGGAAAATCCATCTAGAAAACAATAGTAACTATTTCCGGCTAATCTTTCCAACATTTGATCTATGAAAGGTAAGGGAAAGTGATCTTTTCTGGTGGCGTCATTTAATTTTCTATAATCAATACATACACGCCATCCTGTTACAGTCCTAGTAGGAATAAGCTCATTTTTCTCATTTGTAATGACAGTCATGCCACCCTTCTTAGGTACGCATTGAATTGGGCTTACCCATGGACTATCAGAAATTGGATATATCAAACCTGCATCTAGCAGTTTAATAATCTCTTTCTTAACTACATCTTGCATATTAGGATTTAGTCTTCGTTGGCGTTGCACATACGTTTTATGACCTTCTTCCATAAGGATTTTATGTGTGCAATACGAAGGACTTATTCCTTTAATATCATGAATCTTCCATGCAATGGCTGGTTTATGAGCTTTCAACACAGAAATGAGTTGTGATTTCTCATTTTCAGTAAGAGAAGACGATATTATTACAGGTAATTCAGATTCACCATGTAAATAAGCATATTCCAAATGGTTTGGAAGTGGCTTTAACTCTAATTTCGGAGGTTCTTCTATCGATGATTTATATCGATATCTGTCTTCTTCTTTTAGCATTTGAATTTCTTCTGTTGTTGGTTCATATCCATTAGCTATAAGTGTAGCTAACATTTCAGCTTCATCAATTGGTTCATTACCTTCTCCTAAAGAACATTCTCCTGTTCCTTGTAATTCTGGAAATTCTTCTAATAATTCTGCATGTGCATCTATAGTTTGAATATAATAACATGTATCATCTGCAGATTGTGGTTGTTGCATTGCTATATCAACTGAAAAGGTAACACTCTCATCCTCTATACTTAGGGTCAGTTTCTTACCGAACACGTCTATCATTGCTTTAGCCGTGTTTAAGAATGGTCTTCCTAATATGAGAGGAACTTGAGAATCTTCTTCCATGTCCAAAACAACAAAATCTACTGGAAATACTAAAGTACCAACTTTAACTAGCATGTTCTCCATTATCCCTCTAGGATATTTTATTGATCTATCGGCTAGTTGTATGCTTATTCTGGTTGGTTTCAATTCTCCAAGGTCTAGTTTAGCGTATAGTGAATACGGCATTAGATTTATACTAGCACCTAAGTCTGCCAATGCTTCTATTGAACTAAGACTATCCAGAAAACATGGAATTGTGAAACTTCCTGGATCAGATAGTTTTTCTGGTATCTTATTCAACAGCACTGCTGAACAATTAGCATTCATAGTAACAGCCGAGAGTTCTTCCATTTTCTTTCTATTTGAGATTAGATCTTTCAAGAATTTAGCATATCTTGGCATTCCTGAAATCACATCAATGAAAGGAAGATTTACATTTATCTGTTTAAACATATCCAAGAATTTGGATTGCTCGGCTTCAAGTTTCTCTTTCTTCATTTTACTCGGGTAAGGAAGTGGTGGTTGGTATGGTTTAACATAAGGTTTATCCTTAACTGTGTTATTTTCATTAACCTTTTCAACTACCGGTTCTTTTTCCTTATCTTGATCAGGTTGTGGTTCTTGTGGAGTAGGAATGGCTTCATCAGAAGTTACAGGTATTTCAGGTGATTTAAGTGTTGTACCACTTCTTGTGGTAATAGCTTTAGCTGTTTCATTCCTGGGGTTAGCATTTGTATCACTAGGTAGACTTCCCGGTTTTCTTTCACCTATTAACCTTACTAGGTTACTTACTTCTTGTTCTAGATTTTGAATAGAAGCTTGTTGATTTCTAAATGCTTGAGCATTTTGTTCATTAGTTTGTTTCTGAGATGTGAAAAACTGTGTTTGAGTTTCAACTAGCTTTGTCATCATATCTTCTAAATTCGGCTTTTTATCATCGGTTTGTTGTGGTGGTTTGTTTTGAAAATTTGGTCTTTGCTGATTGTAAGTATTATTGGATACTTGTTGATTGCTAGGACCTTGTTGGTTGTTGTATGGAATATTTCGGTTATAATTTTGGTTTTGATTGTAAATCGGTCTTGGCGGTTGATAATTATTCTGATAATTATTTCCAGGCCTTTGGTTTATGTATGAAATATTCTCTCTTTGTTCCATTGTTAATTCAATACTGAGACAATCTTTTGTCAAATGTGGTCCTCCACACTGCTCACAACTAATTCGTATTGAGTGAATATCTTTAGTCATCTTTTCCATTCGTCTCTCCACAGCATCTATCTTTGCGGAAATGGAATCTAAGTCATGGCTAGAATCGGCTCTAGCTGCTTTAGATGATCTAACGATATCTTTTTCTTGGTGCCACTCATGTGAGTGGGAAGCAGTATTATCAATAATTTTGTAAGCATCAGTTTCGGTTTTCTTCGTAATAGAACCACCAGCTGCTATATCTATGTCTTTTCTTGTAGTGATGTCGCATCCTTGGTAGAATATTTGTACTATTTGACAGGTGTCTAAACCATGTTGCGGACATCCTCTTAATAACTTTCCATATCTTGTCCACGCCTCATATAGAGTTTCATTTGGTTTCTGTGTGAACGTAACAATTTCTGCTTGAAGTCTTACGGCTTTAGATGCAGGAAAGAATTGTTTAAGAAATTTGTCAACTAAAACGTCCCATGTATCAATCGCCCCTTCAAGTAACGATTCCAACCAATCTTTGGCTTCTCCCTTTAAAGTCCAGGGAAATAACATGAGATATATCTGTTCATCCTCCACTTCTCGGATTTTAAATAGTGTGCAGATCCTATTAAAGGTACGTAGATGTTCATTTGGATCTTCCTTCGGCGCACCACTAAATTGGCATTGATTAGTCACCATGTGTAGAATTTGTCCTTTGATTTCATAATCTGGCGCATTAATGTCTGGATGAGTAATTGCGTGACCTTGGCCAGTGCGTTTAGCTCTCATTCGGTCTTCCATACTTAAAGGTTCCAGATTCTCCATAATTGAATTTGTTGAATCGGTATCACTAGATGATTCTGATTTAATGGTTCGTTCCTCAACAATCTCTGTTTGAATGATTGGTGGCTCCGGAGGAAAGTTTAATGGTTCAGGATCTATGAACCGTTCCTGAATATTTTCCGGATTCTCAATTGTGAGGTCGGGTTCAAAAAATGGATTATCGGAAATTTGAACTGAAGTACTTGGTTGACTGGATGACGATTCTAAAGAAAAATCAACGGCTGTTATATTTGCTAAATGTCTTGATCTAGTTACAGGTGGTGAACGTACAAAAGGTGATGAACGTCTTGCTCGGTGAATTCACTGAATATCCTATTAGTTTTAAAAAGGAAAGAAAAATTATAATAAGTTATCCAATCAATAGACTTTTCTGATTTTTGCCCACGTTTCGAATAGCCAAAAGATGCAGCAGAGGGGCAGGATTCGTTTGGTCTCAATATAATTGAGGACTGTTTGGCTCCAATAACCCGGTCCACGTACAAATCCAACTATTACTACGAACCAGAAAATTTTGATGTCTATTAATTTAACCACTTAAAATAAATTTTCGTAATTTTAAGAAATTTAGATAAGAAGTAGAAAAAATTCTAAGTCCTAAAAACTAGAATGGCGAGAAATAAGAGAGAAAAAGAGTTCGTCGCAAAAGGTAGAAAAAGAAAAAATGGTTGAAAAAAAAGGTGACGAAAAAAAATAAAAGAAACTTATCAAAACTTAAAAATACTTAACTAACCTAACCTTATTACTACAACTAACTTAAAATTATAATCGCAAATTGAAATTACTAATTGGAATGATAATTGATACATAGTAAAAGGTGTCTAAAAATATTAAAGCTTACAAGAAAAACTAAATCCCAAATGGAAATAACTTAAAAAGAAATTAAAACTTAAAAAGGCGTCGCAAAATTCTAAAGCACCTAAATCTTAGTCTAAAGAAAAAGCACTTAAGGAATTCTACGGCAAAGCCTAAAAATCTAGGAGTAAAAATAACTATAGCAAAAACTAAGTTTAAAATTAAATATGAGCTAAAAATACAAAAGTTATGCTACAACGATTAAAAAGGGACAAAATATAAAAATATATAAAAAGTTGTAAAAAGTACAATTTTTATAAAAATATTATTTTTATAATATTTATTTAATAAAACTACTAATTTTACAATTTAAATAAATTAATTAAACTAAAAATACAAATTAATTAAAAAGTAAAAGTTAAAATAAAACTAATAATAATAATAATAATTATTAGGGTTAAATAATAATAATAATTAATTAATACCCGTAATTAATGCTGGTTTAGGGTTTTTTGTCGCCTGTCAGAAAGTCTCCGCGAGTCGCGGCAATTAAAGCATCAAACCCCGCGAGTCGCGGGGTTCCAGAATTCAGCTGACAGGTTTAAATATTCGACGCGTTTTTTCTTTATTTATTTTTTTTATTTTATGTTTTCTGTTTTTTCTATAAATAAAAGATATTTAATAAAACTTATATTTTTATAAATTAAAAAAAAAATAAAGAAACTTATAAAACTTAAATATTTAACAAAATCTTAAAAAAAATACTTATATTTTTGTTTTTCTTTTTATATTTTTGAATAATTAAAACGTATTTTTACAAAAACGAATTTTTAATAGAAGTAAGCTAAAAATCTTTTTTTTTTTATTATTAGCGTTGCGCTTCCGGCGTTTAGAAATTTCCCCGGCAGCGGCGCCAAAAATACTTGATGTCAAAGCTAAGGTATACGAAATAGTTTATTTTTAGTGCGAAAAACTATTAAATACGATACAATTTTACACAAGATATTTATTTATTTATAGAATGGATATACTTAAACCTTGCTACAACACTTATAGGCAGTGTACCTAATCGTACAGTAGTGTAGTTTTTAGTAAGTCCGGTTCGTTCCACAGGGAAATCTTTAAACAAAGCTTAACGCTATATTAGTTTACTTTTATAAAAATACAAATATATATATAAGTAATATTATTATTATAAAGGGGGGTTTTTACCGTTTAATGACCGGTTTGTCGATTTTAAGACTTTAGTCGCAGTTAAAACCTAATGTAAAATATAAAATAAATACAAGACTTAAATTAAAGCGTAAAGTAAATAACGATAATGAAATTGCGAATAATAAAAGTGCGATAAAATAAACTTACGATAATTAAAAAGTACGATAATTAAAAGTGCGATTAAATAACAATAAATAAAAGTGCGATAATTAGAAGTGCAATTAAATATAAAATAATAGGAAATTAAATATGAAATAAAAGAATTATGCTTATTTAAACTTCCGTAATCATGATGTTTGACGTGTTGATTTTAGTTTTATGCCCATGGGTTAATTGTCCTTTGTCCTGGATTATTTAATATGTCCGTCTGGTTTTTGTCCATAACAGTCCATCAGTCATAAATATAAAGTGCGAGTGTCCTCATCGAATTATTCTTATACCCGAAGTTAAATATTCCAACTAATTGGGGATTCGAATTGTAACAAGGTTTTAATACTTTGTTTAATGAATACACCAGGTTATCGACTGCGTGTAAACCAAGGTTTTACTACTTTGTTAACAATTACACCAATTACCCTTGAATGTAATTTCACCCCTGTTTTAATTATTCTAGTGGCTATTAATCCATTCCCGTGTCCGGTTAAATGAACGATTATTCGTACATATAAATACCCCGCCCATCGTGTCCGATCGAGTGTATATGGTAATTTATAGGGACGCCCAATTGTAAATATTTATATTAACATTAACAAACTATCATTTAGTTAAACAAATATAAATCCCATTAATAGCCCATAGTCTAATTTCCACAAGTGTCGTTCTTTTGTCCAAACCCCAATTATGGTACAAAGCCCAATTACCCAATTTTAGTAATTAGCCCAACATCATGATTACTTCATTTTAAATAAGCATAATAATAACTTAGCTACGAGACATTAATGTAAAAAGGTTGAACATAACTTACAATGATTAAAAATAGCGTAGCGTTACACGGACAGAATTTCGACTTACACCCTTACAATATTCGCTAACATACCCTTATTATTAGAATTATAATTAAAATTAAAATTAAAATATAAATTATATATATATATATATCGTTTACATATGAGAGAAGAGAGAAAAAGATTATATTTTGCGATCAGAATTCGGTTGGCTTTATAGGGATTTTCGATTTTTGGGGCTCCGCGACTCGCGGCATATTTTGCCTTCAAACTCCGCGAGTCGCGGAGTTTGAGATTCCAGCTCACACTTTGGAGTCTTTCTCTGCCGACGGTTTATTTATAAATATAATATATATATAATTAATATAATTAATTATATATTATATTATATTTATATACATAGTTAACTTGTAATTTTTAGTCTGTTGCGTCGAGCGTTGAGAGTTGACTCTGGTCCCGGTTCCGGATTTTCGAACGTCCTTGCGTACAATTTTATATTTTGTACTTTGCGTTTTGAATCTTGTACTCTTGTAATTTTGAGACGTTTCTTATCAATAATTGGAACCTTTTTGATTGTCTTTTGTACTTTTGAGCTTTTTGGTCGTTTGCGTCTTCAATTCGTCGAATCTGTCTTTTGTCTTCACCTTTTATTATTTAAACGAATATCACTTGTAAATAGAACAATTGCAACTAAAAGCTTGTCTTTCTTGAGGAATAATGCTATGAAATATATGTTCGTTTTTAGCATTATCATGTAGCGTGGGGGTACGAAATACTTATATATTTTTATTACGAAATAAGTTACAAATAACACAAGTTTTAATTATTTATTTATAAATGGGATATACCTAAACCTTGCTACAACACTATAGGCAGTGTACCTAATCGTAGAGTAGTATAGTTTTTAGTAAGTCCGGTTCGTTCCACAGGGAGACGACTTATTTTACACTATATTTTTAAACAATTATATCTGTACAAAATATATTATATATAGTAATAATATATAAAAGGGGGTTTACCATTTAATGACCGGTTTGTCGATTTTATATTTTAAGCGAAGCGTAAAGTAAATGACGATATTTAACCAACGATAAAATAAATAACAATAATTAAAATGACAAAATAAATAAAAGTACGAGAAAATATAAAATAAAATATATTATGCTTATTTAAATTTCCGTACTCATTATGTTTGACGTTTTGATTTTAATTTATTACCCTGGGTTAATTGTCCTTTGTCCTGGATTATTCGATAAGTCCATCTGGTTTTGCCAAAATAGTCCATCGGCCATAATTATAAAGTGCGAGGGTCTTCGTCAAATTAACCTTATACCCGAAGTCAAATATTCCAACTAATTGGGGATTCGAACTGTAACAAGGTCTTAATACTTTGTTTAATGAATACACCAGGTTATCGACTGTGTGTAATCCAAGGTTTTAATACTTTGTTAACAATTACACCAATTATCCTTGAATGTAATCCACCCCTGTTTTAATGAGTCCAGTAACTATTAATCCATCCCCGTGTCCGGTCAAATGAACAATAATTCGTACTTATAAATATCCCGCCCATCGTGTCCGATTAAGCGTATGTGGTTATATATAGATACGTCAAATCATAACCATTATATTAATTTAACGAGGTATCATTAATTTAATATAAAGCCCATTAATAGCCTATAGTCTAATTTCCACAAGTGTCGATCTTTTGTCCAAACCCCAATTATGGTACAAAGTCCAATAACCCCGTCTTAATATTTAGCCCAACATCATGATTACTTTGACTTAAATAAGCATAATAATAACTTAGTTACGAGACATTAATTTAAAAAGGAGAACATAGCTTACATTGATTATTTATCGCGTAGTGTTACACGGAGAGAACTTCGACTTCAAAACCCGTAATTAACCATTACAATAACTAAAATAACTAATATAAAACTAAACTAATTTATATTATATATATATATATATATATATATATATATATATATATATATATATATATATATATATATATATATATATATATATATATATATATATATTACAGAGATAGAGAGTTTGATATGGTGCAAAGAACTCGGCAGATTTCGTGGCCTTTTATAGGCATTTTCTGAAATGACTGCTCCGAGATCGCGAAGCATTTGTGCCTTCCAGCTCCGAGATCGCGAAGTGACGCACTCCAGCTCACCAACTTTTGGCCATTTGCTTGTCGACGTTTTTATTATATAATATAATATATATATAATTTTATATAATTATTTATATATTATATTATATTATATACTTGTGCATAGTTGACTTGTAATTTTTGGTCCGTTGCGCCGGGCGTTGATAGTTGGTTCATGTCTCGGTTCCGGATTTTCGAACGCCTTTTCGTACAATTTAATATCTTGTACTTTGCGTTTCACAACTTGTACTCTTGTCATTTTTAGACGTTTCTTATCAATAAATTAAACCATTTGAATTGTATCTTGTACATTTGAGCTTTTTGGACGTTTGCGTCTTCAAATCTTCGTTTTCGCCTTTTGTCTTCGCACTTATTTATTTAAACGAATATTACTTGAAAATAGAACAATTGCAACTGAAAACTTTACATATTGGAAGGATATTGCTACTAAATATATGTTCATTTGGAGCACTATCAAATATCCCCACACTTGAACGTTGCTTGTCCTCAAGCAATACAAAACTTGAAATTAAATCACACGAATCACTTCTTTATTCTTCACACTTTATACATCAGTGATAGTAACGATGTGGTTTACAGTCCCACATGACTATAAAAATTTAGATCCTTTAGAAAATTGGATCTTTATGAAAACATTTGATCTTTTGAAAATTCAATCTAGCTTTTACCCTAGATAAGTTTTCCGGAATAACCCTTCACCTGTGTTTGCAAAATATTTTTATGGGTTTTGTGGGTTTCAGATTTCAAAATTTTAGCTCAAAACTTATGGTTTTGTGTCACCCACTTGCTATCCTTGTATTGGGAAAGCAACACGTCCAGTATACTTGCTCCGTATATTACCTTTCGGCAAACTACCGTTCGGTTGTAAAGGAAAGCGTTGAACAAGCAACTGTTAAGGCAAGGTCTAATGACATGCATTTGATTATGGTTCAAAAATGTGTCGGATGCTAGTACTATCCTTTGTAGGAGCAATAGTAAATATCATCCTATAATTTTTTCGGTCTGGCACAAGGTCTTGTCTCCGACCATGCTATGCAACCACCGTTCTTACGGTTGACACCCGATTTAGTTCAGGTGACCTAATGAATTCTAGGTGAATTCCTAGGATTTTACGTTCAATGGTAATGAACGCATTGAAAATGGATATTCAGAAAATAAATCGGTTTTAATTTGATCAAAATATTTTCTCGTTCAAGCTCGAGTTTAGATATCATCGAATTCCATGAGTTTGTAATTCTCAATCTTTAAAGTCAATCTCAAGGATTGAGTAATATCAGTCTTAAAAGCTGATTTTTAATCTTTAAGGAGATTATCCTTTCTGGGGGTCTGATTTTTAGTCTTATCAAGCTAATTTGCACGGCGCCCTCCCCATTTTACGAGATAGATCCTCTCATGGTTAGGATAAGCCTGACCACTTGGCGACCCTGTTTGATGCTGAGGTCCGTGGATTTCCTGCTGATTTTAGAGATGACTTTTCTAGATTTTTCGTCAACCTACAGCTGATCTGAACGACAACTTCTTGACCTAAATCAAGAAGCGCGTGTCTTTTTCGGAAGACTTTACTTCCTTTTAATGATGGAATTGATTCATCGTGTAGATCCATCTTTCTTTCAAATATATTACAATAAATCGGGTAAAACAGTTAATTTAGTCCAAAATAAAAGCACCTGCAATAACTTTACAGAAACATGTGATAGATAGTTTTTAATTGAATAACTTGGTACATTCTCTCCACACTTGGCTTTTTTCATGCGTCTTTTTATATCTTAATAAATAAATTCAAGCGCTTTAGTTGTTTCTCAATTTATGTCTTTTTCGAGGTAACAATAATTTCGGTATTAACACCTAGTTTTATCGTTCATAAATATATATAAACATGATTTTGAATTCGTTTAGTTGAAAATTTTTCAAATTTTCACAAAATTTAGCAAATAAACCAAGTGCAAACCCGAGAGAATTTATAACCCTTCCCCACACTTGAGATCATGCAATGCCCTCATTTGCATGAAATCAGACTATAATTATAAATTCATGAGGGTGATTAGTGTAGAAAAGTGATTAAAAATACCAAGTTTGTAATTACAAAGCTCGTCGAATGATAGATGGTGCACCTCATTGTTCATTCCTTCTTGTTTTATCACACATGTTTTTTTCAAAAACGGTTGCTTTTCTGAACTGTTTGCTAATATTTGAAAATGCGTCTTCTACCCTTACTCATTATGCATGTTTATTAACGAGTTATGCACTAACCCGAACCCCTAATTTATCGTTAAGTGGGGTTAGACTTCCCCACACTTAGCTGATGACATGTGAAGTCGGTAGAATAAGTTCCATGAATTAGAATAGTGAGCCAGTTATTTACATCTCGGGTGGTATATAATATATCAATGGGTTTAAAGTTTAGACTCACCCGATCGTCACTACTTAATTGTTTTTAAGTGTAGCTTTTAGTAAATGGATATGTCTCGTTTCTGGTTCTTGGTCAAATGGATCGATATACACCAACATACATACTATAGGGTGGAAAATTTCTAACATTTCCTTCCGTTTATTCTCGGGATCAAAGTTTTCACCTCTATTACCCAATTGGGTAAAATCCGAGGTGTCATTATCTATTACAGCTCGTAGTTCATCTTCGGTAGATGACTCGTCTATTGAGAATATTGGGTTGGAAGGTTGTGGAATGGTGAATTTCGGGATCGAAGCAAATTCTTCTTCACTAACGGTACTTATCGGTCCCACTACTTTGGTCTCGAGGGTAAAGTTTTCAACGTTATCGTTTTCCCAAGAGTACCAATTTGTCACCCTTATTTCTTCTTCATCCATTGATGGATTGATGATTTCGTCGGTAGAGGCTAATGTGTCGATATGTTGTGAAATTGGTAAGACTGAATAAAAAGTATCATCGGGATAATTGGTGATTTTGGAGCTCTCAAATTCATTAAAATACGATGATATGAGATTTTTTTGCACACGACTCCTCAGATCAACAGGTGTGTAATCTGATAGAGTTTCAACTTGCCGATTTACAAACTCTCTCATTTGTTCATTTTGAGCATCGAGTTCTTCGAGTTTGATTTTCATATAATCTAAAGAATTTTCAGACACATAATTTTCCTCGTCTTCTGGTTGTTGAGTTTGGAAATATTCTTGGGAATAATCCCAATTTGAATTGTATTTCTCATAATCGTTCCATTCAGGTTTCGTGGGTGCGTAATTTTCTATAGGAACGTAATAATAACATTCCCATGTTGAATGATAATCTCCACAGATTTCACAACCAGTTATTGTTTCGTCATTCGTTATCCAAGATTGACCGAACGAATTGTCATCAACACCCGTTTGAGAGTATTGATTTCGTATGTCATAAAGAGTTTCCAAAATATTCTCGAAATTTTTCATAATGCGCTTATTACCAAATTTTAGCTACAATGTGGTGCATTTGCTAATTATCCTATTAGTTATAAAATAAAAAATTATATAAGTTATCAAATTAATAGACTTTTCTGATTTTTCCCACATTTCGAATAGCCAATAGATGCAGCAGGTAGCCAGGACCCTTTAAATCGGAAGCCCACAACTCACCACTAATAAATCCAACTATTACTACGAACCAGAAAATTTGGATGTCTATGAATTTAACCGCTTAAAATAATTTTTCGTTTGGAATTTTAGAGAGAGAAAATAGAAAATCTATGTCCTAAAAACTAGCGTGTCAAGAAATAAGAAAGAAAAAGATTACGCGTCGAAAAACGTCAAAAAATAAAAATAAGAAAGAAAAACGTCGAAACTTAAAAGTCTAAAAACTATATTTAAAAAGTTGCGCCTAAAGGTATTGAAACTTAAAAGGAATTCTATATCCAAAACGACAATAACTTAAAAAGGCACTAAAATTTAAAACGGCGTCGCAAAATTCTAAAGCGCCTAAATCTTAATCTAAAGAAAAAGCACTTAAAGAATTTTACGGCAAAACTTAGAAATCTAGAAATATAAAAATTCTACGGCAAAAACTAAATTTAAAACTAATTACGAACTACGAATTAAACGATAAATATACAAATTTTAACTAAAATGATAAAAATACAAATTTTATAAAAATATTATTTTTATATTATTATTTTATAAAAATATTAATATAAATAATAATAACTAAAACTTAAAATATAAATTAATTAAAAACTAAAACTAAATATTAAATATAAATCCTAATTAGGTTTTAAATAATAATAATTAAAAATTAAACCCTAAATATGTAATTAATGATCCTAGGTATCAGCTGTCAGAGCAACTCCGCGATCGCTGCGATTTGTATCTTCGATGCTCCGAGATCGCGGAGTTAACCAGTGATGGATCCGGTTCAAAGGTTGGGCTGCTACAGTGTTCGGCCCAGTTCATTTTAATTTATAATTTTTTTTTAATTTTATATTGTTTTTCTAAAAATATATATAAATATATTTATATAAAAATAAATTAAAAATATAGCGTTTCACCGACTCCCCAGCAGCGGCGCCAAAAACTTGATGATGTAGCGTGGGGGTACGAAATACTTATATATTTTTATTACGAAATACCTTACAAATAACACAAGTTTTAATTATTTATTTACAAATGGGATATACCTAAACCTTGCTACAACACTATAGGCAGTGTACCTAATCGTAGAGTAGTATAGTTTTTATTAAGTCCGGTTCGTTCCACAGGGAGACGACTTATTTTACACTATATTTTTAAACAATTATATTTGTACAAAATATATTATATATAGTAATAATATATAAAAGGGGGTTTACCGTTTAATGACCGGTTTGTCGATTTTATGTTTTAAGCGAAGCGTAAAGTAAATGACGATATTTAACCAACGATAAAATAAATAACAATAATTAAAATGACAAAATAAATAAAAGTACGAGAAAATATAAAATAAAATATATTATGCTTATTCAAATTTCCGTACTCATGATGTTTGACGTTTTCATTTTAATTTATTACCCTGGGTTAATTGTCCTTTGTCCTGGATTATTCGATAAGTCCATCTGATTTTGCCATAATAGTCCATCGGTCATAATTATAAAGTGCGAGGGTCTTCGCCAAATTAACCTTATACCCGAAGTCAAATATTCCAACTAATTGGGGATTCGAACTGTAACAAGGTCTTAATACTTTGTTTAATGAATACACCAGGTTATCGACTGTGTGTAATCCAAGGTTTTAATGCTTTGTTAACAATTACACCAATTATCTTTGAATGTAATCCACCCCTGTTTTAATGAGTCCAGTAACTATTAATCCATCCCCGTGTCCGGTCAAATGAACAATAATTCGTACTTATAAATATCCCGCCCATCGTGTCCGATTAAGCGTATGTGGTTATATATAGATACGTCAAATCATAACCTTTATATTAAATTAACGAGATATCGTTAATTTAATATAAAGCCCATTAATAGCCCATAGTCTAATTTTCACAAGTGTCGATCTTTTGTCCAAACCCCAATTATGGTATAAAATCCAATAACCCCGTCTTAATATTTAGCCCAACATCATGATTACTTTGACTTAAATAAGCATAATAATAACTTAGTTACGAGACATTAATTTAAAAAGGAGAACATAGCTTACATTGATTATTTATCGCGTAGTGTTACACGGAGAGAACTTCGACTTCAAAACCCGTAATTAACCGTTACATTAACTAAACTAACTAATATAAAACTAAACTAATTTATATTATATATATAAATATTATATATATATATATATATATATATATATATATATATATATATATATATATATATATATATATATATATATATTACAGAGATAGAGAGTTTGATATGGTGCAAAGAACTCGGCAGATTTCGTGGCCTTTTATAGGCATTTTCTGAAATGATTGCTCCGAGATCGCGAAGCATTTGTGCCTTCCAACTCCGAGATCGCGAAGTGACGCACTCCAGCTCACCAACTTTTGGCCATTTGCTTGTCCACGTTTTTATTATATAATATAATATATATATAATTTTATATAATTATTTATATATTATATTATATTCTTGTGCATAGTTGACTTGTAATTTTTGGTCCGTTGCGTCGGGCGTTGATAGTTGGTTCATGTCTCGATTCCGGATTTTCGAACGCCTTTTCGTACAATTTAATATCTTGTACTTTGCGTTTCACAACTTGTACTCTTATCATTTTTAGACGTTTTTTATCAATAAATTGAACCATTTGAATTGTATCTTGTACATTTGAGCTTTTTGGACGTTTGCATCTTCAAATCTTCGTTTTCGCCTTTTGTCTTCGCACTTATTTATTTAAACGAATATTACTTGAAAATAGAACAATTGCAACTGAAAACTTTACATATTGGAAGGAGACTGCTACTAAATATATGTTCATTTGGAGCACTATCAAATATCCCCACACTTGAACGTTGCTTGTCCTCAAGCAATACAAAACTTGAAATTAAATCCCACGAATCACTTATTTATTCTTCACACTTTATACATCAGTGATTTTGATACGGCGGTATAAACAATGATAGTAACGATGTGGTTTACAGTCCCACATGACTATAAAAATTTAGATCCTTTAGGAAATTGGATCTTTATGAAAACATTTGATCTTTTGAAAATTCAATCTAGCTTTTACCCTAGATAAGTTTTCCGGAATAACCCTTCACCGGTGTTGGCAAAATATTTTTGTGGGTTTTGTGGGTTTCAGATTTGAAAATTTTAGCTCAAAACTTATGGTTTTGGGTCACCCACTTGCTATCCTTGTATTGGGAAAGCAACACGTCCAGTATACTTGCTCCGTATATTACCTTTCGGAAAACTACCGTCCGGAAAACTACCGTCCGGTTGTAAAGGAAAGCGTTGAACAAGCAACTGTTAAGGCAATGTCTAATGACATGCATTTGATTATGGTCCAAAAACGTGTCGAATGCTAGTACTATCCTTTGTAGGAGCAATAGTAAATATCATCCTATAATTTTTTCGGTCTGGCACAAGGTCCTGTCTCTGACCATGCTATGCAACCACTGTTCTTACGGTTGACACCCGATTTGGTTCAGGTGACCTAATGAATTCCAGGTGAATTCCTAGGATTTTACATTCAATGGTAATGAACGCATTGAAAATGGATTTTCAGAAAACAAATCGGTTTAAATTTGATCAAAATATTTTCTCGTTCAAGCTCGAGTTTAGATATCATCGAATTCCATGAGTTTGTAATTCTCAATCTTTAAAGTCAATCTCAAGGATTGAGTGATATCAGTCTTAAAAGCTGATTTTTAATCTTTAAGGAGATTATCCTTTCTGGGGGTCTGATTCATTAGTCTTTTCAAGTTAATTTGCACGGCGTCCTCCCCATTTTACGAGACAGATCCTCTCATGGTTAGGATAAGCCTGACCACTTGGCGACCCTGTTTGATGTTGAGGTCCGTGGATTTCCTGCTGATTTTAGAGATGACTTTTCTAGATTTTACGTCAACCTACAGCTGGTCTGGACAACAACTTCTTGACCTAAATCAAGAAGCGCGTGTCTTTTTCGGAAGACTTTACTTCCTTTTAATGATGGAATTGATTCATCGTGTAGATCCATCTTTCTTTCAAATATATTACAATAAATCGGGTAAAACAGTTAATTTAGTCCAAAATAAAAGCACGTGCAATAACTTTACAGAAACATGTGATATATAGTTTTTAATTGAATAACTTGGTACATTCTCCCCACACTTGGCTTTTTTCATGCGTCTTTTTATATCTTAATAAATAAATTCAAGCGTTTTAGTTGTTTCTCAATTTATGTCCTTTTCGAGGTAACAATAATTTCGGTATTAACACCTAATTTTATCGTTCATAAATATATATTAACACCCTTATTTCTTCTTCATCCATTGATGGATTGATGATTTCGTCGGTAGAGGCTAATGTGTCGATATGTTGTGAAATTGGTAAGACTGAATAAAAAGTATCATCGTGAAATGTCCCGTTCTTATTGATTAAAAACGTTCCATATTAATTGATTTCGTTGCGAGGTTTTGACCTCTATATGATGCGTTTTTCAAAGACTGCATTCATTTTTAAAACAAACCATAACCTTTATTTCATAAATAAAGGTTTAAAAAGCTTTACGTAGATTATCAAATAATGATAATCTAAAATATCCTGTTTACACACGACCATTACATAATGGTTTACAATACAAATATGTTACATCGAAATCATTTTCTTGAATGCAGTTTTTACACAGTATCATACAAACATGGAATCCAAATCTTGTCCTTATTTTAGTATGCAACAGCGGAAGCTCTTAGTATTCACCTGAGAATAAACATGCTTTAAACGTCAACAAAAATGTTGGTGAGTTATAGGTTTAACCTATATATATCAAATCGTAACAATAGACCACAAGATTTCATATTTCAATATACATCCCATACATAGAGATAAAAATCATTCATATGGTGAACACCTGGTAACCGACATTAACAAGATGCATATATAAGAATATCCCCATCATTCCGGGACACCCTTCGGATATGATATAAATTTCGAAGTACTAAAGCATCCGGTACTTTGGATGGGGTTTGTTAGGCCCAATAGATCTATCTTTAGGATTCGCGTCAATTAGGGTGTATGTTCCCTAATTCTTAGATTACCAGACTTAATAAAAAGGGGCATATTCGATTTCGATAATTCAACCATAGAATGTAGTTTCACGTACTTGTGTCTATTTTGTAAATCATTTATAAAACCTGCATGTATTCTCATCCCAAAAATATTAGATTTTAAAAGTGGGACTATAACTCACTTTCACATATTTTTACTTCGTCGGGAAGTAAGACTTGGCCATTGGTTGATTCACGAACCTATAACAATATATACATATATATCAAAGTATGTTCAAAATATATTTACAACACTTTTAATATATTTTGATGTTTTAAGTTTATTAAGTCAGCTGTCCTCGTTAGTAACCTACAACTAGTTGTCCACAGTTAGATGTACAGAAATAAATCGATAAATATTATCTTGAATCAATCCACGACCCAGTGTATACGTATCTCAGTATTGATCACAACTCAAACTATATATATTTTGGAATCAACCTCAACCCTGTATAGCTAACTCCAACATTCACATATAGAGTGTCTATGGTTGTTCCGAAATATATATAGATGTGTCGACATGATAGGTCGAAACATTGTATACGTGTCTATGGTATCTCAAGATTACATAATATACAATACAAGTTGATTAAGTTATGGTTGGAATAGATTTGTTACCAATTTTCACGTAGCTAAAATGAGAAAAATTATCCAATCTTGTTTTACCCATAACTTCTTCATTTTAAATCCGTTTTGAGTGAATCAAATTGCTATGGTTTCATATTGAACTCTATTTTATGAATCTAGACAGAAAAAGTATAGGTTTATAGTCATAAAAATAAGTTACAAGTCGTTTTTGTAAAGGTAGTCATTTCAGTCGAAAGAACGGCGTCTAGATGACCATTTTAGAAAACATACTTCCACTTTGAGTTTAACCATTTCAGAATAACAACTTTTAAATCAAAGTTTATCATAGTTTTTAATTAACTAACCCAAAACAGCCCGCGGTGTTACTACGACGGCGTAAATCCGGTTTTACGGTGTTTTTCGTGTTTCCAGGTTTTAAATCATTAAGTTAGCATATCATATTGATATAGAACATGTGTTTAGCTGATTTTAAAAGTCAAGTTAGAAGGATTAACTTTTGTTTGCGAACAAGTTTAGAATTAACTAAACTATGTTCAATTGATTACAAGTTTAAACCTTCGAATAAGATAGCTTTATATGTATGAATTGAATGATGTTATGAACATCATTACTTCCTTAAGTTCCTTGGATAAACCTACTGGAAAAGATAAAAATGGATCTAGCTTCAACGGATCCTTGGATGGCTCGAAGTTCTTGAAGCAGAATCATGACACGAAAACAAGTTCAAGTAAGATCATCACTTGAAATAAGATTGTTATAGTTATAGAAATTGAACCAAAGTTTGAATATGATTATTACATTGTATTAGAATGATAACCTACTGTAAGAAACAAAGATTTCTTGAGGTTGGATGATCACCTTACAAGATTGGAAGTGAGCTGGCAAACTTGAAAGTATTCTTTATTTTATGTAACTAGAACTTGTAGAATATATGAAGAACACTTAGAACTTGAAGATAGAACTTGAGAGAGATCAATTAGATGAAGAAAATTGAAGAATGAAAGTGTTTGTAGGTGTTTTTGGTCGTTGGTGTATGGATTAGATATAAAGGATATGTAATTTTGTTTTCATGTAAATAAGTCATGAATGATTACTCATATTTTTGTAATTTTATGAGATATTTCATGCTAGTTGCCAAATGATGGTTCCCACATGTGTTAGGTGACTCACATGGGCTGCTAAGATCTGATCATTGGAGTATATATACCAATAGTACATACATCTAAAAGCTGTGTATTGTACGAGTACGAATACGGGTACATACGAGTAGAATTGTTAATGAAACTGAACGAGGATGTAATTGTAAGCATTTTTGTTAAGTAGAAGTATTTTGATAAGTGTATTGAAGTCTTTCAAAAGTGTATAAATACATATTAAAACACTACATGTATATACATTTTAACTGAGTCGTTAAGTCATCGTTAGTCGTTACATGTAAGTGTTGTTTTGAAACCTTTAGGTTAACGATCTTGTTAAATGTTGTTAACCCAATGTTTATAATATCAAATGAGATTTTAAATTATTATATTATCATGATATTATCATGTATGAATATCTCTTAATATGATATATATACATTAAATGTCTTTACAACGATAATCGTTACATATATGTCTCGTTTAAAAATCATTAAGTTAGTAGTCTTGTTTTTACATATGTAGTTCATTGTTAATATACTTAATGATATGTTTACTTATCATAGTATCATGTTAACTATATATATATATATCCATATATATGTCATCATATAGTTTTTACAAGTTTTAACGTTCGTGAATCACCGATCAACTTGGGTGGTCAATTGTCTATATGAAACATATTTCAATTAATCAAGTCTTAACAAGTTTGATTGCTTAACATGTTGGAAACATTTAATCATGTAAATATCAATCTCAATTAATATATATAAACATGTAAAAGTTCGGGTCACTACAGTACCTACCCGTTAAATAAATTTCGTCCCGAAATTTTAAGCTGTTGAAGGTGTTGACGAATCTTCTGGAAATAGATGCGGGTATTTCTTCTTCATCTGATCTTCACGCTCCCAGGTGAACTCGGGTCCTCTACGAGCATTCCATCGAACCTTAACAATTGGTATCTTGTTTTGCTTAAGTCTTTTAACCTCACGATCCATTATTTCGACGGGTTCTTCGATGAATTGAAGTTTTTCGTTGATTTGGATTTCATCTAACGGAATAGTGAGATCTTCTTTAGCAAAACATTTCTTCAAATTCGAGACGTGGAAAGTGTTATGTACAGCCACGAGTTGTTGAGGTAACTCAAGTCGGTAAGCTACTGGTCCGACACGATCAATAATCTTGAATGGTCCAATATACCTTGGATTTAATTTCCCTCGTTTACCAAATCGAACAACGCCTTTCCAAGGTGCAACTTTAAGCATGACCATCTCTCCAATTTCAAATTCTATATCTTTTCTTTTAATGTCAGCGTAGCTCTTTTGTCGAATTTGGGCGGTTTTCAACCGTTGTTGAATTTGGATGATCTTCTCGGTAGTTTCTTGTATAATCTCCGGACCCGTAATCTGTCTATCCCCCACTTCACTCCAACAAATCGGAGACCTGCACTTTCTACCATAAAGTGCTTCAAACGGCGCCATCTCAATGCTTGAATGGTAGCTGTTGTTGTAGGAAAATTCTGCTAACGGTAGATGTCGATCCCAACTATTTCTGAAATCAATAACACAAGCTCGTAGCATGTCTTCAAGCGTTTGTATCGTCCTTTCGCTCTGCCCATCAGTTTGTGGATGATAGGCAGTACTCATGTCTAGACGAGTTCCTAATGCTTGCTGTAATGTCTGCTAGAATCTTGAAATAAATCTGCCATCCCTATCAGAGATAATAGAGATTGGTATTCCATGTCTGGAGACGACTTCCTTCAAATACAGTCGTGCTAACTTCTCCATCTTGTCATCTTCTTTTATTGGCAGGAAGTGTGCTGACTTGTTGAGACGATCAACTATTACCCAAATAGTATCATAACCACTTGCAGTCCTTGGCAATTTAGTAATGAAATCCATGGTAATGTTTTCCCATTTCCATCCTGGGATTTCAGGTTGTTGTAGTAGACCTGATGGTTTCTAATGTTCAGCTTTGACCTTAGAACACGTCAAACATTCTCCTACATATTTAGCAATATCGGCTTTCATACCTGGCCACCAAAAATGTTTCTTAAGATCCTTGTACATCTTCCCCGTTCCAGGATGTATTGAGTATCTGGTTTTATGAGCTTCTCTAAGTACCATTTCTCTCATATCTCCAAATTTTGGTACCCAAATTCTATCAGCCCTATACCGGGTTTCATCTTCCCGAATATTAAGATGCTTCTCCAATCCTTTGGGTATTTCATCCTTTAAATTTCCCTCTTTTAAAACTCCTTGTTGCGCCTCCTTTATTTGAGTAGTAAGGTTAGTGTGAATCATTATATTCATAGATTTACTCGAATGGGTTCTCTGTCCTTTCTGCTCAAGGCGTCGGCTACCACATTTGCCTTCCCCGGGTGGTAACGAATCTCAAAGTCGTAATCATTCAACAATTCAATCCACCTACGCTGCCTCATATTCAGTTGTTTCTGATTAAATATGTGTTGAAGACTTTTGTGGTCGGTATATATAATACTTTTGACCCCATATAAGTAGTGCCTCCAAGTCTTTAATGCAAAAACAACCGCGCCTAATTCCAAATCATGCGTCGTATAATTTTGCTCGTGAATCTTCAATTGTCTAGACGCATAAGCAATCACCTTCGTCCGTTGCATTAATACACAACCGAGACCTTGCTTTGATGCGTCACAATAAATCACAAAATCATCATTCCCTTCAGGCAATGACAATATAGGTGCCGTAGTTAGCTTTTTCTTCAATAATTGAAACGCCTTCTCTTGTTCATCCTTCCATTCAAATTTCTTCCCTTTATGCGTTAATGCAGTCAAGGGTTTTCCTATTTTGGAGAAATCTTGGATGAATCTTCTGTAGTAACCAGCCAATCCTAAAAATTGACGTATACGCTTCGGAGTTTTTGGGGTTTCCCACTTTTCAACAGTTTCTATCTTTGCCGGATCCACCTTAATACCTTCTTTGTTCACTATGTGACCGAGGAATTGAACTTTTTCCAACCAAAATGCACACTTTGAAAACTTAGCGTACAATTCTTCCTTCCTCAATACTTCTAACATCTTTCTCAAATGTTCACCGTGTTCTTGGTCATTCTTTGAGTAAATAAGTATGTCATCAATGAAAACAATGACAAACTTGTCAAGGTATGGTCCACACACTCGGTTCATAAGGTCCATGAACACAGCTGGTGCATTAGTTAAACCAAACGGCATGAACATAAACTCGTAATGACCGTAACGTGTTCTGAAAGCAGTCTTTGGAATATCATCTTCTTTCACCCGCATTTGATGATACCCGGAACGTAAGTCAATCTTTGAATAAACAGACGAGCCTTGTAGTTGATCAAATAAGTCGTCGATTCTCGGTAGTGGGTAGCGATTCTTGATGGTAAGTTTGTTCAACTCTCGGTAGTCGATACACAACCTGAATGTACCATCTTTCTTCTTGACAAACAAAACAGGAGCTCCCCACGGTGATGTGCTTGGTCGAATGAAACCACGCTCTAAAAGTTCTTGTAATTGGCTTTGCAGTTCTTTCATCTCGCTGGGTGCGAGTCTGTAAGGAGCACGAGCTATTGGTGTAGCTCCTGGTACAAGATCTATTTGAAATTCAACGGATCAATGTGGGGGTAATCCTGGTAATTCTTTCGGAAATACATCGGGAAATTCTTTTGCAATGGGAACATCATTGATGCTCTTTTCTTCAGTTTTTACTTTCTCGACGTGTGCTAGAACAGCATAGCAACATTTTCTTATTAGTTTTTGTGCCTTCAAATTACTAATAAGATGTAGCTTCGTGTTGCCCTTTTCTCCGTACACCATTAAGGGTTTTCCTTTTTCTCGTATAATGTGAATTGCATTTTTGTAACAAACGATCTCTGCTTTCACTTCTTTCAACCAGTCCATACCGATTATCACATCGAAACTCCCTAACTCTACTGGTATCAAATCAATCTTAAATGTTTTGCTAACCATTTTAATTTCTCGATTCTGACTTATATTATCTGCTGAAATTAATTTACCATTTGCTAATTCGAGTAAAAATTTACTATCCAAAGGCTTAATGGACAACTTAATTTAGCTCAAAAATCTCTACTCATATAGCTTCTATCCGCACCCGAATCAAATAAAACGTAAGCAGATTTATTGTCAATAAGAAACGTACCCGTAACAAGCTCCGGGTCTTCCTGTGCCTCTGCAGCATTAATATTGAAAACTCTTCAGCGGCCTTGTCCATTCGTGTTCTCCTGGTTCGGGCAATTTCTAATAATGTGGCCAGGTTTTCCACATTTATAACAAACTACATTGGCATAACTTGCTCCGACACTACTTGCTCCGCCATTACTCGTTCGTTCACCATTTGTTCCTTTCGTTCTATTAACCCCTGGTCCATAGACTTCACACTTCGCCGCGCTATGACCATTTCTTTTACACTTGTTGCAAAATTTGGTGCAGAACCCCGAGTGATACTTTTCACACCTTTGGCATAGCTGCTTCTGATTGTTGTTGTTGTTGCGGTTATTATTGTTATTAGGATGATTGTTGTAGTTGCTGTTGTTGTTGTTGTTGTTGTTGTTGGGCCGTTTGTTGTAGTTGCGATTGATGTTGCGATTGTTGGGATAATTGTTGCGATTATTGTTGTAATTGTAGTTGTTGTTGTATTGGTGATTCTTATCACCGTTTTCCTCCCACTTTCTTTTGACTTGCTTCACATTGGCCTCTTCAGTAGTCTGTTCTTTAATTCTTTCTTCAATCTGGTTCACTAGTTTGTGAGCCATTCTACATGCCTGTTGTATGGAGGCGGGCTCGTGTGAACTTATATCTTCTTGGATTCTTTCCGGTAATCCTTTCACAAACGCTTCGATCTTCTCTTCCTCATCTTCGAATGCTCCCGGACACAATAGGCACAATTCTGTGAATCGTCTTTCGTACGTGGTAATATCAAATCCTTGGGTTCGTAACCCTCTAAGTTCTGTCTTGAGCTTATTGACCTCGGTTCTGGGACGGTACTTCTCGTTCATCAAGTGCTTGAATGCTGACCATGGTAGTGCGTACGCATCGTCTTGTCCCACTTGCTCTAGATAGGTATTCCACCATGTTAACGCAGAACCTGTGAAGGTATGCGTAGCGTACTTCACTTTGTCCTCTTCAGTACACTTACTTATGGCAAACACCGATTCGACCTTCTCGGTCCACCGTTTCAATCCGATCGGTCCTTCGGTTCCATCAAATTCCAAAGGTTTGCAGGCAGTGAATTCTTTGTAGGTGCATCCTACACGATTTCCTGTACTGCTAGATCCAAGGTTATTGTTGGTATGTAGCGCAGCCTGTACTGCGGCTATGTTTGAAGCTAGAAAAGTACGGAATTCCTCTTCATTCATATTCATGGTGTGTCGAGTAGTCGGTCAAAATGGCCAAATGGAACAAGTTAATCATACAGAATATTAAGAGTAGTTAATAGTATTTTGTAGCATAATATGAACTCATTTATAAAAGCTTTTTCTTCGTATTAGCATTTTATAAGTTTAAATTCGGGTAGTACCTACCCGTTAAGTTCATACTTAGTAGCTAATATACAATTCAACTACTACAATTCTATATGAAAAACTGATTATAATAATATTTCGCGTTCAAACTTTTACACAATATTTTACAAACTTACAATACCGCTTATTTTACATATAGCATGAAATATAGCATACAATAAATTTGATACAAGATGGTTGTGAAGATAATTCTAGCTAGTACACAAGTCGTTCAGCAAAGGCAATAAAGACACGTAATTCATACGTCCAGAAACAAGTCATGCATTCTGGTTTTACTAGGATTACTTCCCATCCTTGGTCTTGTGGAACATAACCGTTATGGCCGTTGATAAGACAGCGTGTTGTAACGTCGTCAAAGGGACGAGGGTTATGTAATGTCCAACAGTCCCGTAACAATCTAAAAACCTCATTTCTTACCCCAATTACCGACTCCGTCACTTGTGGGAACGTTTTGTTTAATAGTTGTAGCCCGATGTTCTTGTTCTCACTTTGGTGAGAAGCGAACATTACTAATCCGTAAGCATAACATGCTTCTTTATGTTGCATGTTAGCCGCTTTTTCTAAATCACGAAGCCCAATATTCGGATATATTGAGTCAAAATAATTTCTTAACCCATTGCGTAAAATAGCATTTGGGTTCCCCGCAATATATGCGTCAAAGTAAACACATCGTAACTTATGGATTTCCCAATGTGATATCCCCCATCTTTCAAACGAAAGCCTTTTATAAATCAAGGCATTTTTGGAACGTTCTTCGAATGTCTTACAAACTGATCTCGCCTTAAATAGTTGTGCCGAAGAATTCTGACCGACTCTAGACAAGATTTCATCAATCATGTCTCTGGTAGGTCTCTTAAAATATTGGGTTGTCTATCCATTTTGTGTTTTTATACTGTAAAATAGAACAAGAGTTAGATTCATAAAAAAAATACTTATTAATACAAGCAATTTTTACATATATCATAAAGCATAAGCACACTATATTACATATATTACACCACACGAATACAACTATCTTATTCTGACTCGCTTGTTTCTTCTTCTTCGGTTTTGGTTCATTTTGCCAAGTTTCTAGGGATATATGATGTTCCCCTAATACGAGCCGTCATTTTCCACATTGGTTTAGAAAAACCTGGTGGTTTAGAGGTTCCCGGGTCATTGTTACAACTTAAGGACTTCGGGGGTTGACGATACATATAAAGTTCATCGGGGTTGGAATTAGATTTCTCTATTTTTATGCCCTTTCCCTTATTATTTTCTTTTGCCTCTTTAAATTCAGTTGGGGTAATTTCTATAACATCATCGGAATTCCCGTCGGAATCCGATTCATCGAAGAATTGGTAATCCTCCCAATATTTTGCTTCCTTGGCGGAAACACCATTGACCATAATTAACCTTGGTCGGTTGGTTGAGGATTTTTTTTTACTTAACCGTTTTATTATTTCCCCCACCGGTTCTATTTCTTCATCCGGTTCCAATTCTTCTTCCGGTTCCGATTCTTCTTCCGGTTCCGACTCTTCTTCCGGTTCCTCTTCGGGAACTTGTGAATCAGTCCACGAATCATTCCAATTTACATTTGACTCTTCATTATTATTAGGTGAGTCAATGGGACTTGTTCTAGAGGTAGACATCTATCACATAATATCAAACGCGTTAAGAGATTAATATATCACATAATATTCACATGTTAAAAATATATAGTTTCCAACAAAATTTGTTAAGCAATCATTTTTCAAGTAAACACGGTCGAAGTCCAGACTCACTAATGCATCCTAAGAAACTCGATAAGCACACTAATGCAAAATTCTGGTTCTCTAAGACCAACGCTCTGATACCAAATGAAATGTATCGTTCTTATTGATTAAAAACGTTCCATATTAATTGATTTCGTTGCGAGGTTTTGACCTCTATATGAGACGTTTTTCAAAGACTGCATTCATTTTTAAAACAAACCATAACCTTTATTTCATAAATAAAGGTTTAAAAAGCTTTACGTAGATTATCAAATAATGATAATCTAAAATATCCTGTTTACACACGACCATTATATAATGGTTTACAATACAAATATGTTACATCGAAATCATTTTCTTGAATGCAGTTTTTACACAGTATCATACAAACATGGACTCCAAATCTTGTCCTTATTTTAGTATGCAACAGCGGAAGCTCTTAGTATTCACCTGAGAATAAACATGCTTTAAACGTCAACAAAAATGTTGGTGAGTTATAGGTTTAACCTATATATATCAAATCGTAACAATAGACCACAAGATTTCATATTTCAATATACATCCCATACATAGAGATAAAAATCATTCATATGGTGAACACCTGGTAACCGACATTAACAAGATGCATATATAAGAATATCCCCATCATTCCGGGACACCCTTCGGATATGATATAAATTTCGAAGTACTAAAGCATCCGGTACTTTGGATGGGGTTTGTTAGGCCCAATAGATCTATCTTTAGGATTCGCGTCAATTAGGGTGTCTGTTCCCTAATTCTTAGATTACCAGACTTAATAAAAAGGGGCATATTCGATTTCGATAATTCAACCATAGAATGTAGTTTCACGTACTTGTGTCTATTTTGTAAATCATTTATAAAACCTGCATGTATTCTCATCCCAAAAATATTAGATTTTAAAAGTGGGACTATAACTCACTTTCACAGATTTTTACTTCGTCGGGAAGTAAAACTTGGCCACTGTTGATTCACGAACCTATAACAATATATACATATATATCAAAGTATGTTCAAAATATATTTACAACACTTTTAATATATTTTGATGTTTTAATTTTATTAAGTCAGCTGTCCTCGTTAGTAACCTACAACTAGTTGTCCACAGTTAGATGTACAGAAATAAATCGATAAATATTATCTTGAATCAATCCACGACCCAGTGTATACGTATCTCAGTATTGATCACAACTCAAACTATATATATTTTGGAATCAACCTCAACCCTGTATAGCTAACTCCAACATTCACATATAGAGTGTCTATGGTTGTTCCGAAATATATATAGATGTGTCGACATGATAGGTCGAAACATTGTATACATGTCTATGGTATCTCAAGATTACATAATGTACAATACAAGTTGATTAAGTTATGGTTGGAATAGATTTGTTACCAATTTTCACGTAGCTAAAATGAGAAAAATTATCCAATCTTGTTTTACCCATAACTTCTCCATTTTAAATCCGTTTTGAGTGAATCAAATTGCTATGGTTTCATATTGAACTCTATTTTATGAATCTAAATAGAAAAAGTATAGGTTTATAGTCAGAAAAATAAGTTACAAGTCGTTTTTGTAAAGGTAGTCATTTCAGTCGAAAGAACGACGTCTAGATGACCATTTTAGAAAACATACTTCCACTTTGAGTTTAACCATAATTTTTGGATATAGTTTCATGTTCATAATAAAAATCATTTTCTCAGAATAACAACTTTTAAATCAAAGTTTATCATAGTTTTTAATTAACTAACCCAAAACAGCCCGCGGTGTTACTACGACGGCGTAAATCCTGTTTTACGGTGTTTTTTGTGTTTCCAGGTTTTAAATCATTAAGTTAGCATATCATATAGATATAGAACATGTGTTTAGTTGATTTTAAAAGTCAAGTTAGAAGGATTAACTTTTGTTTGCGAACAAGTTTAGAATTAACTAAACTATGTTCTATTGATTACAAGTTTAAACCTTCGAATAAGATAGCTTTATATGTATGAATCGAATGATGTTATGAACATCATTACTACCTTAAGTTCCTTAGATAAACCTATTGGAAAATAGAAAAATGGATCTAGCTTCAACGGATCCTTGGATGGCTCGAAGTTCTTGAAGCAGAATCATGACACGAAAACAAGTTCAAGTAAGATCATCACTTGAAATAAGATTGTTATAGTTATAGAAATTGAACCAAAGTTTGAATATGATTATTACCTTGTATTAGAATGATAACCTACTGTAAGAAACAAAGATTTCTTGAGGTTGGATGATCACCTTACAAGATTGGAAGTGAGCTAGCAAACTTGAAAGTATTCTTGATTTTATGTAACTAGAACTTGTAGAATATATGAAGAACACTTAGAACTTAAAGATAGAACTTGAGAGAGATCAATTATGAAATGTCCCGTTCTTATTGATTAAAAACGTTCCATATTAATTGATTTCGTTGCGAGGTTTTGACCTCTATATGAGACGTTTTTCAAAGACTGCATTCATTTTTAAAACAAACCATAACCTTTATTTCATAAATAAAGGTTTAAAAAGCTTTACGTAGATTATCAAATAATGATAATCTAAAATATCCTGTTTACACACGACCATTACATAATGGTTTACAATACAAATATGTTACATCGAAATCAGTTTCTTGAATGCAGTTTTTACACAATATCATACAAACATGGACTCCAAATCTTGTCCTTATTTTAGTATGCAACAGCGGAAGCTCTTAATAATCACCTGAGAATAAACATGCTTTAAACGTCAACAAAAATGTTGGTGAGTTATAGGTTTAACCTATATATATCAAATCGTAACAATAGACCACAAGATTTCATATTTCAATACACATCCCATACATAGAGATAAAAATCATTCATATGGTGAACACCTGGTAACCGACAATAACAAGATGCATATATAAGAATATCCCCATCATTCCGGGACACCCTTCGGATATGATATAAATTTCGAAGTACTAAAGCATCCGGTACTTTGGATGGGGTTTGTTAGGCCCAATAGATCTATCTTTAGGATTCGCGTCAATTAGGGTGTCTGTTCCCTAATTCTTAGATTACCAGACTTAATAAAAAGGGGCATATTCGATTTCGATAATTCAACCATAGAATGTAGTTTCACGTACTTGTGTCTATTTTGTAAATCATTTATAAAACCTGCATGTATTCTCATCCCAAAAATATTAGATTTTAAAAGTGGGACTATAACTCACTTTCACAGATTTTTACTTCGTCGGGAAGTAAGACTTGGCCACTGGTTGATTCACGAACCTATAACAATATATACATATATATCAAAGTATGTTCAAAATATATTTACAACACTTTTAATATATTTTGATGTTTTAAGTTTATTAAGTCAGCTGTCCTCGTTAGTAACCTACAACTAGTTTTCCACAGTTAGATGTACAGAAATAAATCGATAAATATTATCTTGAATCAATCCACGACCCAGTGTATACGTATCTCAGTATTGATCACAACTCAAACTATATATATTTTGGAATCAACCTCAACCCTGTATAGCTAACTCCAACATTCACATATAGAGTGTCTATGGTTGTTCCGAAATATATATAGATGTGTCGACATGATAGGTCGAAACATTGTATACGTGTCTATGGTATCTCAAGATTACATAATATATAATACAAGTTGATTAAGTTATGGTTGGAATAGATTTGTTACCAATTTTCACGTAGCTAAAATGAGAAAAATTATCCAATCTTGTTTTACCCATAACTTCTTCATTTTAAATCCGTTTTGAGTGAATCAAATTGCTATGGTTTCATATTGAACTCTATTTTATGAATCTAAACAGAAAAAGTATAGGTTTATAGTCGGAAAAATAAGTTACAAGTTGTTTTTGTAAGGGTAGTCATTTCAGTCGAAAGAACGACGTCTAGATGACCATTTTAGAAAACATACTTCCACTTTGAGTTTAACCATAATTTTTGGATATAGTTTCATGTTCATAATAAAAATCATTTTCTCAGAATAACAACTTTTAAATCAAAGTTTATCATAGTTTTTAATTAACTAACCCAAAACAGCCCGCGGTGTTACTACGACGGCGTAAATCCGGTTTTACGGTGTTTTTCGTGTTTCCAGGTTTTAAATCATTAAGTTAGCATATCATATAGATATAGAACATGTGTTTAGTTGATTTTAAAAGTCAAGTTAGAAGGATTAACTTTTGTTTGCGAACAAGTTTAGAATTAACTAAACTATGTTCTAGTGATTACAAGTTTAAACCTTCGAATAAGATAGCTTTATATGTATGAATCAAATGATGTTATGAACATCATTACTACCTTAAGTTCCTTGGATGAACCTACTGGAAAAGAGAAAAATGGATCTAGCTTCAATGGATCCTTGGATGGCTCAAAGTTCTTGAAGCAAAATCATGACACGAAAACAAGTTCAAGTAAGATCATCACTTGAAATAAGATTGTTATAGTTATAGAAATTGAACCAAAGTTTGAATATGATTATTACCTTGTATTAGAATGATAACCTACTGTAAGAAACAAAGATTTCTTGAGGTTGGATGATCACCTTACAAGATTGGAAGTGAGCTAGCAAACTTTAAAGTATTCTTGATTTTATGTAACTAGAACTTGTAGAATTTATGAAGAACACTTAGAACTTGAAGATAGAACTTGAGAGAGATCAATTAGATGAAGAAAATTGAAGAATGAAAGTGTTTGTAGGTGTTTTTGGTCGTTGGTGTATGGATTAGATATAAAGGATATGTAATTTTGTTTTCATGTAAATAAGTCATGAATGATTACTCATATTTTTGTAATTTTATGAGATATTTCATGCTAGTTGCCAAATGATGGTTCCCACATGTGTTAGGTGACTCACATGGGCTGCTAAGAGCTGATCATTGGAGTGTATATACCAATAGTACATACATCTAAAAGCTGTGTATTGTACGAGTACGAATACGGGTGCATACGAGTAGAATTGTTGATGAAACTGAACGAGAATGTAATTGTAAGAATTTTTGTTAAGTAGAAGTATTTTGATAAGTGTATTGAAGTCTTTCAAAAGTGTATAAATACATATTAAAATACTACATGTATATACATTTTAACTGAGTCGTTAAGTCATCGTTAGTCGTTACATGTAAGTGTTGTTTTGAAACCTTTAGGTTAACGATCTTGTTAAATGTTGTTAACCCAATGTTTATAATATCAAAAGAGATTTTAAATTATTATATTATCATGATATTATGATGTACGAATATCTCTTAATATGATATATATACATTAGATGTCGTTACAACGATAAACGTTACATATATGTCTCGTTTCAAAATCATTAAGTTAGTAGTCTTGTTTTTACATATGTAGTTCATTGTTAATATAATTAATGATATATTTACTTATCATAATATCATGTTAACTATATATATAACCATATATATGTCATCATATAGTTTTTTTTACAAGTTTTAACGTTCGTGAATCACCGGTCAACTTGGGTGGTCAATTGTCTATATGAAACCTATTTCAATTAATCAAGTCTTAACAAGTTTGATTGCTTAACATGTTGGAAACATTTAATTATGTAAACATCAATCTCAATTAATATATATAAACATGGAAAAGTTCGGGTCACTACAGTACCTACCCGTTAAATAAATTTCGTCCCGAAATTTTAAGCTGTTGAAGGTGTTGACGAATCTTCTGGAAATAGATGCGGGTATTTCTTCTTCATCTAATCTTCACGCTCCCAGGTGAACTCGGGTCCTCTACGAGCATTCCATCGAACCTTAACAATTGGTATCTTGTTTTGCTTAAGTCTTTTAACCTCACGATCCATTATTTCGACGGGTTCTTCGATGAATTGAAGTTTTTCGTTGATTTGAATTTCATCTAACGGAATAGTGAGATCTTCTTTAGCAAAACATTTCTTCAAATTCGAGACGTGGAAAGTGTTATGTACAGCCGCGAGTTGTTGAGGTAACTCAAGTCGGTAAGCTACTGGTCCGACACGATCAATAATCTTGAATGGTCCAATATACCTTGGATTTAATTTCCCTCGTTTACCAAATCGAACAACGCCTTTCCAAGGTGAAACTTTAAGCATGACCATCTCTCCAATTTCAAATTCTATATCTTTTCTTTTAATGTCAGCGTAGCTCTTTTGTCGACTTTGGGCGGTTTTCAACCGTTGTTGAATTTGGATGATCTTCTCGGTAGTTTCTTGTATAATCTCCGGACCCGTAATCTGTCTATCCCCCACCTCACTCCAACAAATCGGAGACCTGCACTTTCTACCATAAAGTGCTTCAAACGGCGCCATCTCAATGCTTGAATGGTAGCTGTTGTTGTAGGAAAATTCTGCTAACGGTAGATGTCGATCCCAACTGTTTCCGAAATCAATAACACATGCTCGTAGCATGTCTTCAAGTGTTTGTATCGTCCTTTCGCTCTGCCCATCAGTTTGTGGATGATAGGCAGTACTCATGTCTAGACGAGTTCCTAATGCTTGCTGTAATGTCTGCCAGAATCTTGAAATAAATCTGCCATCCCTATCAGAGATAATAGAGATTGGTATTCCATGTCTGGAGACGACTTCCTTCAAATACAGTCGTGCTAACTTCTCCATCTTGTCATCTTCTCTTATTGGCAGGAAGTGTGCTGATTTGGTGAGACGATCAACTATTACCCAAATAGTATCAAAACCACTTGCAGTCCTTGGCAATTTAGTGATGAAATCCATGGTAATGTTTTCCCATTTCCATTCTGGGATTTCGGGTTGTTGAAGTAGACCTGATGGTTTCTGATGCTCAGCTTTGACCTTAGAACACGTCAAACATTCTCCTACGTATTTAGCAACATCGGCTTTCATACCCGGCCACCAAAAATATTTCTTGAGATCCTTGTACATCTTCCCCGTTCCAGGATGTATTGAGTATCTGGTTTTATGAGCTTCTCTAAGTACCATTTCTCTCATATCTCCAAATTTTGGTACCCAAATCCTTTCAGCCCTATACCGGGTTCCGTCTTCCCGAATATTAAGATGCTTCTCCGATCCTTTGGGTATTTCATCCTTTAAATTTCCCTCTTTTAAAACTCCTTGTTGCGCCTCCTTTATTTGAGTAGTAATGTTATTATGAATCATTATATTCATAGATTTTACTCGAATGGGTTCTCTATCCTTCCTGCTCAAGGCATCGGCTACCACATTTGCCTTCCCCGGGTGGTAACGAATCTCAAAATCGTAATCATTCAATAATTCAATCCACCTACGCTGCCTCATATTCAGTTGTTTCTGATTAAATATGTGTTGAAGACTTTTGTGGTCGGTATATATAATACTTTTGACCCCATATAAGTAGTGCCTCCAAGTCTTTAATGCAAAAACAACCGCGCCTAATTCCAAATCATGCGTCGTATAATTTTGTTCGTGAATCTTCAATTGTCTAGACGCATAAGCAATCACCTTCGTTCGTTGCATTAATACACAACCGAGACCTTGCTTTGATGCGTCACAATAAATCACAAAATCATCATTCCCTTCAGGCAATGACAATATAGGTGCCGTAGTTAGCTTTTTCTTCAATAACTGAAACGCTTTCTCTTGTTCATCATTCCATTCAAATTTCTTCCCTTTATGCGTTAATGCAGTCAAGGGTTTTGCTATTCTGGAAAAGTCTTGGATGAACCTTCTGTAGTAACCAGCTAGTCCTAAAAACTGGCGTATGTGTTTCGGAGTTTTCGGGGTTTCCCACTTTTCAACAGTTTCTATCTTTGCCGGATCCACCTTAATACCTTCTTTGTTCACTATGTGACCGAGGAATTGAACTTCTTCCAACCAAAATGCACACTTTGAAAACTTAGCGTACAATTCTTCCTTCCTCAATACTTCTAACACCTTTCTCAAATGTTCACCGTGTTCTTGGTCATTCTTTGAGTAAATAAGTATGTCATCAATGAAAACAATGACAAACTTGTCAAGGTATGGTCCACACACTCGGTTCATAAGGTCCATGAACACAGCTGGTGCATTAGTTAAACCAAACGGCATGACCATAAACTCGTAATGACCGTAACGTGTTCTGAAAGCAGTCTTTGGAATATCATCTTCTTTCACCCGCATTTGATGATACCCGGAACGTAAGTCAATCTTTGAATAAACAGACGAGCCTTGTAGTTGATCAAATAAGTCGTCGATTCTCGGTAGTGGGTAGCGGTTCTTGATGGTAAGTTTGTTCAACTCTCGGTAGTCGATACACAACCTGAATGTACCATCTTTCTTCTTGACAAACAAAACAGGAGCTCCCCACGGTGATGTGCTTGGTCGAATGAAACCACGCTCTAAAAGTTCTTGTAATTGGCTTTGCAGTTCTTTCATCTCGCTGGGTGCGAGTCTGTAAGGAGCACGAGCTATTGGTGCAGCTCCTGGTACAAGATCTATTTGAAATTCAACGGATCGATGTGGGGGTAATCCCGGTAATTCTTTCGGAAATACATCGGGAAATTCTTTTGCAATGGGAACATCATTGATGCTCTTTTCTTCAGTTTGTACTTTCTCGACGTGTGCTAAAACAGCATAGCAACCTTTTCTTATTAGTTTTTGTGCCTTCAAATTACTAATAAGATGTAGCTTCGTGTTGCCCTTTTCTCCGTACACCATTAAGGGTTTTCCTTTTTCTCGTATAATGCGAATTGCATTTTTGTAACAAACAATCTCTGCTTTCACTTCTTTCAACCAGTCCATACCGATTATCACATCAAAACTCCCTAACTCTACTGGTATCAAGTCAATCTTAAATGTTTCGCTAACCAGTTTAATTTCTCGATTCCGACATATATTATCTGCTGAAATTAATTTACCATTTGCTAATTCGAGTAAAAATTTACTATCCAAAGGCGTCAATGGACAACTTAATTTAGCACAAAAATCTCTACTCATATAGCTTCTATCCGCACCCGAATCAAATAAAACGTAAGCAGATTTATTGTCAATAAGAAACGTACCCGTAACAAGCTCCGGGTCTTCCTGTGCCTCTACCGCATTAATATTGAAAACTCTTCCACGGCCTTGTCCATTCGTATTCTCCTGGTTCGGGCAATTTCTAATAATGTGGCCTGGTTTTCCACATTTATAACAAACTACATTGGCATAACTTGCTCCGACACTACTTGCTCCGCCATTACTCGTTCCGACACCATTTGTTCCTTTCGTTCTATTAACCCCTGGTCCATAGACCTCACACTTCGCCGCGCTATGACCATTTCTTTTACACTTGTTGCAAAATTTGGTGCAGAACCCCGAGTGATTCTTTTCACACCTTTGGCATAGTTGCTTCTGATTGTTGTTGTTGTTGCGGTTATTATTGTTGTTGGGATGATTGTTGTAGTTGCTGTTGTTGTTGTTGTTGTTGTTGTTGTTGTTGGGCCGTTTGTTGTAGTTGCGATTGATGTTGCGATTGTTGGGATAATTGTTGCGATTATTGTTGTAATTGCTGTTGTTGTTGTATTGGTGATTCTTATCACCGTTTTCCTCCCACTTTCTTTTGACTTGCTTCACATTGGCCTCTTCAGCAGTCTGTTCTTTAATTCTTTCTTCAATCTGGTTCACTAGTTTGTGAGCCATTCTACATGCCTGTTGTATGGAGGCGGGCTCGTGTGAACTTATATCTTCTTGGATTCTTTCCGGTAATCCTTTCACAAACGCGTCGATCTTCTCTTCCTCATCTTCGAATGCTCCCGGACACAATAGGCACAATTCTGTGAATCGTCTTTCGTACGTGGTAATATCAAATCCTTGGGTTCGTAACCCTCTAAGTTCTGTCTTGAGCTTATTGACCTCGGTTCTCGGACGGTACTTCTCGTTCATCAAGTGCTTGAATGCTGACCACGGTAGTGCGTACGCATCGTCTTGTCCCACTTGCTCTAGATAGGTATTCCACCATGTTAACGCAGAACCTGTGAAGGTATGCGTAGCGTACTTCACTTTGTCCTCTTCAGTACACTTACTTATGGCAAACACCGATTCAACCTTCTCGGTCCACCGTTTCAATCCGATCGGTCCTTCGGTTCCATCAAATTCCAAAGGTTTGCAGGCAGTGAATTCTTTGTAGGTGCATCCTACACGATTTCCTGTACTGCTAGATCCAAGGTTATTGTTGGTATGTAGCGCAGCCTGTACTGCGGCTATGTTTGAAGCTAGAAAAGTACGGAATTCCTCTTCATTCATATTCACGGTGTGTCGAGTAGTCGGTGCCATTTCCTTCAAAATAGTTAAATGGAACAAGTTAATCATACAGAATATTAAGAGTAGTTAATAGTATTTCGTAGCATAATATGAACTCATTTATAAAAGCTTTTTCTTCATATTAGCGTTTTATAAGTTTAAATTCGGGTAGTACCTACCCGTTAAGTTCATACTTAGTAGCTAATATACAATTCAACTACTACAATTCTATATGAAAAACTGATTGTAATAATATTTCGCGTTCAAACTTTTATACAATATTTTACAAACTTACAATACCGCTTATTTTACATAAAGCATGAAATATAGCACACAATAACTTTGATACAAGATAGTTGTGAAGATAATTCTAGCTAGTACACAAGTCGTTCAGCAAAGGCAATAAAGACACGTAATTCATACGTCCAGAAACAAGTCATGCATTCTGGTTTTACTAGGACTACTTCCCATCCTTGGTCTTGTGCAACATAACCGTTATGGCCGTTGATAAGACAGCGTGTTGTAACGTCGTCAAAGGGACGAGGGTTACGTAATGTCCAACAGTCCCGTAATAATCTAAAAACCTCATTTCTTACCCCAATTACCGACTCCGTCACTTGTGGAAACGTTTTGTTTAATAGTTGTAGCCCGATGTTCTTGTTCTCACTTTGGTGAGAAGCGAACATTACTAATCCGTAAGCATAACATGCTTCTTTATGTTGCATGTTAGCCGCTTTTTCTAAATCACGAAGTCCAATATTCGGATATATTGAGTCAAAATAATTTCTTAACCCGTTGCGTAAAATAGCATTTGGGTTCCCCGCAATATATGCGTCAAAGTAAACACATCGTAACTTATGGGTTTCCCAATGTGATATCCCCCATCTTTCAAACGAAAGTCTCTTATAAACCAAGACATTCTTGGAACGTTCTTCGAATGTCTTACAAACTGATCTCGCCTTAAATAGTTGTGCCGAGGAATTCTGGCCGACTCTAGACAAGATTTCATCAATCATGTCTCCGGGTAGGTCTCTTAAAATATTGGGTTGTCTATCCATTTTGTGTTTTTAAACTGTAAAATAGACAAGAGTTAGATTCATAAAAAAATACTTATTAATACAAGCAATTTTTACATATATCATAAAGCATAAGAACACTATATTACATATATTACACCACACGAATACAACTATCTTATTCCGACTCGCTCGTTTCTTCTTCTTCGGTTTTGGTTCGTTTTGCCAAGTTTCTAGGGATATATGATGTTCCCCTAATACGAGCCGTCGTTGTCCACATTGGTTTAGAAAAACCTGGTGGTTTAGAGGTTCCCGGGTCATTGTTACAACTTAAGGACTTCGGGGGTTGACGATACATATAAAGATCATCGGGGTTGGAATTAGATTTATCTATTTTTATGCCCTTTCCCTTATTATTTTCTTTTGCCTTTTTAAATTCAGTTGGGGTAATTTCTATAATATCATCGGAATTCTCGTCGGAATCCGATTCATCGGAGAATTGGTAATCCTCCCAATATTTTGCTTCCTTGGCGGAAACACCATTGACCATAATTAACCTTGGTCGGTTGGTTGAGGATTCTCTTTTACTTAACCGTTTTATTATTTCCCCCACCGGTTCCGATTCTTCTTCCGGTTCCGATTCTTCTTCCGGTTCCGATTCTTCTTCCGGTTCCGACTCTTCTTCCAGTTCCTCTTCGGGAACTTGTGAATCAGTCCACGAATCATTCCAATTTACATTTGACTCTTCATTATTATTAGGTGAGTCAATGGGACTTGTTCTAGAGGTAGACATCTATCACATAATATCAAACACGTTAAGAGATTAATATATCACATAATATTCATATGTTAAAAATATATAGTTTCCAACAAAAATGTTAAGCAATCATTTTTAAAGAAAACACGGTCGAAGTCCAGACTCACTAATGCATCCTAACAAACTCGATAAGACACACTAATGCAAATTTTCTGGTTCTCTAAGACCAACGCTCTGATACCAACTGAAATGTCCCGTTCTTATTGATTAAAAACGTTCCATATTAATTGATTTCGTTGCGAGGTTTTGACCTCTATATGAGACGTTTTTCAAAGACTGCATTCATTTTTAAAACAAACCATAACCTTTATTTCATAAATAAAGGTTTAAAAAGCTTTACGTAGATTATCAAATAATGATAATCTAAAATATCCTGTTTACACACGACCATTACATAATGGTTTACAATACAAATATGTTACATCGAAATCAGTTTCTTGAATGCAGTTTTTACACAATATCATACAAACATGGACTCCAAATCTTGTCCTTATTTTAGTATGCAACAGCGGAAGCTCTTAATAATCACCTGAGAATAAACATGCTTTAAACGTCAACAAAAATGTTGGTGAGTTATAGGTTTAACCTATATATATCAAATCGTAACAATAGACCACAAGATTTCATATTTCAATACACATCCCATACATAGAGATAAAAATCATTCATATGGTGAACACCTGGTAACCGACAATAACAAGATGCATATATAAGAATATCCCCATCATTCCGGGACACCCTTCGGATATGATATAAATTTCGAAGTACTAAAGCATCCGGTACTTTGGATGGGGTTTGTTAGGCCCAATAGATCTATCTTTAGGATTCGCGTCAATTAGGGTGTCTGTTCCCTAATTCTTAGATTACCAGACTTAATAAAAAGGGGCATATTCGATTTCGATAATTCAACCATAGAATGTAGTTTCACGTACTTGTGTCTATTTTGTAAATCATTTATAAAACCTGCATGTATTCTCATCCCAAAAATATTAGATTTTAAAAGTGGGACTATAACTCACTTTCACAGATTTTTACTTCGTCGGGAAGTAAGACTTGGCCACTGGTTGATTCACGAACCTATAACAATATATACATATATATCAAAGTATGTTCAAAATATATTTACAACACTTTTAATATATTTTGATGTTTTAAGTTTATTAAGTCAGCTGTCCTCGTTAGTAACCTACAACTAGTTTTCCACAGTTAGATGTACAGAAATAAATCGATAAATATTATCTTGAATCAATCCACGACCCAGTGTATACGTATCTCAGTATTGATCACAACTCAAACTATATATATTTTGGAATCAACCTCAACCCTGTATAGCTAACTCCAACATTCACATATAGAGTGTCTATGGTTGTTCCGAAATATATATAGATGTGTCGACATGATAGGTCGAAACATTGTATACGTGTCTATGGTATCTCAAGATTACATAATATATAATACAAGTTGATTAAGTTATGGTTGGAATAGATTTGTTACCAATTTTCACGTAGCTAAAATGAGAAAAATTATCCAATCTTGTTTTACCCATAACTTCTTCATTTTAAATCCGTTTTGAGTGAATCAAATTGCTATGGTTTCATATTGAACTCTATTTTATGAATCTAAACAGAAAAAGTATAGGTTTATAGTCGGAAAAATAAGTTACAAGTTGTTTTTGTAAGGGTAGTCATTTCAGTCGAAAGAACGACGTCTAGATGACCATTTTAGAAAACATACTTCCACTTTGAGTTTAACCATAATTTTTGGATATAGTTTCATGTTCATAATAAAAATCATTTTCTCAGAATAACAACTTTTAAATCAAAGTTTATCATAGTTTTTAATTAACTAACCCAAAACAGCCCGCGGTGTTACTACGACGGCGTAAATCCGGTTTTACGGTGTTTTTCGTGTTTCCAGGTTTTAAATCATTAAGTTAGCATATCATATAGATATAGAACATGTGTTTAGTTGATTTTAAAAGTCAAGTTAGAAGGATTAACTTTTGTTTGCGAACAAGTTTAGAATTAACTAAACTATGTTCTAGTGATTACAAGTTTAAACCTTCGAATAAGATAGCTTTATATGTATGAATCGAATGATGTTATGAACATCATTACTACCTTAAGTTCCTTGGATGAACCTACTGGAAAAGAGAAAAATGGATCTAGCTTCAATGGATCCTTGGATGGCTCAAAGTTCTTGAAGCAAAATCATGACACGAAAACAAGTTCAAGTAAGATCATCACTTGAAATAAGATTGTTATAGTTATAGAAATTGAACCAAAGTTTGAATATGATTATTACCTTGTATTAGAATGATAACCTACTGTAAGAAACAAAGATTTCTTGAGGTTGGATGATCACCTTACAAGATTGGAAGTGAGCTAGCAAACTTTAAAGTATTCTTGATTTTATGTAACTAGAACTTGTAGAATTTATGAAGAACACTTAGAACTTGAAGATAGAACTTGAGAGAGATCAATTAGATGAAGAAAATTGAAGAATGAAAGTGTTTGTAGGTGTTTTTGGTCGTTGGTGTATGGATTAGATATAAAGGATATGTAATTTTGTTTTCATGTAAATAAGTCATGAATGATTACTCATATTTTTGTAATTTTATGAGATATTTCATGCTAGTTGCCAAATGATGGTTCCCACATGTGTTAGGTGACTCACATGGGCTGCTAAGAGCTGATCATTGGAGTGTATATACCAATAGTACATACATCTAAAAGCTGTGTATTGTACGAGTACGAATACGGGTGCATACGAGTAGAATTGTTGATGAAACTGAACGAGAATGTAATTGTAAGAATTTTTGTTAAGTAGAAGTATTTTGATAAGTGTATTGAAGTCTTTCAAAAGTGTATAAATACATATTAAAATACTACATGTATATACATTTTAACTGAGTCGTTAAGTCATCGTTAGTCGTTACATGTAAGTGTTGTTTTGAAACCTTTAGGTTAACGATCTTGTTAAATGTTGTTAACCCAATGTTTATAATATCAAAAGAGATTTTAAATTATTATATTATCATGATATTATGATGTACGAATATCTCTTAATATGATATATATACATTAGATGTCGTTACAACGATAAACGTTACATATATGTCTCGTTTCAAAATCATTAAGTTAGTAGTCTTGTTTTTACATATGTAGTTCATTGTTAATATAATTAATGATATATTTACTTATCATAATATCATGTTAACTATATATATAACCATATATATGTCATCATATAGTTTTTTTTACAAGTTTTAACGTTCGTGAATCACCGGTCAACTTGGGTGGTCAATTGTCTATATGAAACCTATTTCAATTAATCAAGTCTTAACAAGTTTGATTGCTTAACATGTTGGAAACATTTAATTATGTAAACATCAATCTCAATTAATATATATAAACATGGAAAAGTTCGGGTCACTACAAATTAGATGAAGAAAATTGAAGAATAAAAGTGTTTGTAGGTGTTTTTGGTCGTTGGTGTATGGATTAGATATAAAGGATATGTAATTTTGTTTTCATGTAAATAAGTCATGAATGATTACTCATATTTTTGTAATTTTATGAGATATTTCATGCTAGTTGCTAAATGATGGTTCCCACATGTGTTAGGTGACTCACATGGGCTGCTAAGAGCTGATCATTGGAGTATATATACCAATAGTACATACATCTAAAAGCTGTGTATTGTACGAGTACGAATACGGGTGCATACGAGTAGAATTGTTAATGAAATTGAACGAGGATGTAATTGTAAGCATTTTTGTTAAGTAGAAGTATTTTGATAAGTGTATTGAAGTCTTTCAAAAGTGTATAAATACATATTAAAACACTACATGTATATACATTTTAACTGAGTCGTTAAGTCATCGTTAGTCGTTACATGTAAGTGTTGTTTTGAAACCTTTAGGTTAACGATCTTGTTAAATGTTGTTAACCCAATGTTTATAATATCAAATGAGATTTTAAATTATTATATTATCATGATATTATCATGTATGAATATCTCTTAATATGATATATATACATTAAATGTCTTTACAACGATAATCGTTACATATATGTCTCGTTTAAAAATCATTAAGTTAGTAGTCTTGTTTTTACATATGTAGTTCATTGTTAATATACTTAATGATATGTTTACTTATCATAGTATCATGTTAACTATATATATATATATATCCATATATATGTCATCATATAGTTTTTACAAGTTTTAACGTTCGTGAATCACCGATCAACTTGGGTGGTCAATTGTCTATATGAAACATATTTCAATTAATCAAGTCTTAACAAGTTTGATTGCTTAACATGTTGGAAACATTTAATCATGTAAATATCAATCTCAATTAATATATATAAACATGGAAAAGTTCGGGTCACTACACATCGGGATAATTGGTGATTTCGGAGATCTCGAATTCATTAAAATTCGATGATATGAGATTTTCTTGCACACGACTCCTCAGATCAACAGGTGTGTAATCGGATAGAATTTCAGCTTGCCGATTTACAAACTCTCTCATTTGTTCATTTTGAGCATCAAGTTCTTCGAGTTTGATTTTCATATAATCTAAAGAATTTTCAGACACATAATTTTCCTCGTCTTCTGGTTGTTGAGTTTGGAAATATTCTTGGGAATAATCCCAATTTGAATTGTATTTCTCATAATCGTTCCATTCAGGTTTTGTGGGTGCGTAATTTTCCATAGGAACGTAATAATAACATTCCCATGTTGAATGATAATCTCCACAGATTTCACAACCAGTTATTGTTTCGTCATTCGTTATCCAAGATTGACCGAACGAATTGTCATCAACACCCGTGTAATAACCCAACTTTTTTTGTCAAATAATTAACGAACGTTAGTAAAATTCTATGGTTTTATACGCTAGGATTTTTTTTTACAAAGTTATTATCTGTTCATTACTATACGATTAATTTCGACTTTGATTAAATATTATTTGGTTCTGTAAAATCAATGAAACATGGTTAATTTAAATTACCAAAACTTTTATAAATGAACTTTGATCATCATCATCAAGTAACGAAATAAATTTATAATAAATACGGGGATCGAAGTGTAATTATTAAAAGTTACAAAAAAAAAAATTAAAAATAAATAAAATATAACCCAAACTTCTTAAATTTGATACCACTAAATTATAATTAATATAATAATTATAATGTTATACGAATATGAATGGAACACACACATACGTAACTCATCTTCTTGTAAAATTTTAACTTATGAGAATTTAAAATATATAGTGGTATAATAATAATACCCATGCAGCCCCTATACAATGACCACTTTTTGGTAGATAAAAAAAAAAAAAAAAATTAGATGATCACTCATCTGCATACGTCCAATTCAAGAAAAAAAAGAAGATGATGATACTAGTTCAAGTTACTATTTTGGTCCTTGAGTTATTCACTACCTTACAATAATAAACATAAATATGTCTACTACTAGTACTAATATGTGGGCTCATCCAACTAACATACATTAGGGAAAAAAAAATTATAAAAAGAAAAAGCAGCGAATCGCTTTTACCTCATTCTAGTTATAATATTATCATCAAGCTTGCAAATTTAATTCAAAATAATTAAAGAATTTAAGCTAGTGGATACAACAACAAACTCAATAGCTATTAAATACTTTAAATGAGGGCAACGAAGAAGTCAAATAAGTATGGCTGTATGGTTGAATAATTATTCTACTACTTAGACCATCTTTATTATTATATGCATATAATGCATATATTAATATATCACCATCATATTTACGATTGTATATATATGTACCACCCTTCTCATGTTATACATCTGCATCTCATACATTTCACTCACCTTTAAAAACATATTCATAACACTCATTCCATATACTCATTAGAAAAATCCATCAACCAAAACCATAAAACATGCAGGATCTCATGTGCATTTTTTTTAGCCAAACCAAACCATGTACACTTTGAATCACTAACAATCATCACTTCACCACCATCATTGATCATCTTTTCTTCAAGAACACCCTCAATATTTGCTTGATCGTTAAATTGATTGCATATTCGTGTTCCCCTCGACGAGCCCTACGTATCTATACCAACAATTGTATGAATAGGGTAAGATCTAAAAAACTCTATTTTTCCATATTTATTTTCTATCATATGATTTAGATGTTCTATTGCTCAATTGGTCGCGTTTGTACATGTAATTAGTCGTTATGTTGCCTGAATTGCGAGTTAGGGTTTAATCACGAATTGTATTGCTATGCTACTGGTTTTGTGACTTTGTTTTCTGTAATTGAAAAGTATTTAGATGAATAACTATCGAAAAACTATTGAGTTTGCTCGCTTGAATCGCATGATTTCGTTTTGTATAGCTTAAGTTATGCTCGTTTGAAGTTTCGGTATGTAATTATGCTATAAATCAAAAACCGCTATTTATGTGTTTTGAATGGGCTTGTGAACTGATTCTAAATGGATAGAGAATTGAAAAACACATAAAATGGACTAGGATATCATAGTAATCGGATTTTTAAAAGTCGTTTTATGATAACTCGAATGTTCGTGCTACAACTTGTTGACTAGGAATTTGTTTATGAACCAAACGACCATTTAACATGATTTTTTTATGACCAAGCTTTTGTATTCTGTAAATTAAATGATTAGTACTTGATAATTCATGTAGATATCATAGGCTAATTGTATCTAGATCTTTAGATAATCGCGGGCCAATGTGACTAGCGAGACTAGAATTGAATCTGTAAATTACTCCCTGTTTTATACTATGAGGATGGTGTTTATTGAATGAGCATGTAAGCTTCTGGAATATGAATTTTAACATGATATGTGACTTATTTTTAGTTTATGTCAATCTCTGAAACCTTATGCATTGGGCACAATAGAGCCATACTTTATGTGAATTCTGATTTGAGCTGAAAAACTGAATGTTCAACTTGCACGAATAAACTGTACAAATTGGCTAAACAAAAATTGCTTAAATTTTGATATGTGTTAGTTTAACTTATCCTTGAACCATTTCCACTGGTTTTGTATTAATTTCATGTCCCTAGCTCAGGTTATAGCCAAAACGAAATCAGTGCGCGGTCAGAAACTGACTTGGCAAACCATAAATGTATCCCTTTTGATTCCTGACTTTTAATTATCGTATGAGACCCTGGCTGGACTTTTTGGAATCGATTTTGAGTATACTTATGATCTGGAGTTTGCCATGTTTACTTGAATTTTGTACTATGAGATAATATGCTAAGTTTGCTACATGTACATGAACTTTGTGCACAACGATAAACTAAAATTGTGAAATTGACCAATTATGATCTAAAACATGTTGTTTGACTTAGGTTTGACATGTTGACCACCATTTGACATGAACCTACTGATGTTGAATTTAGTTGACTACTTTGACCAAGTTTGACTTTCGGTTTGACTTCGGTTGACTTTGTTTGACTTGCATGAATTAGTTGAATGTATGTTGACTTCTACTTTGAAACGCGTCGATTTGAGCAATAAGACAACTTATACTATCAAACCACACTTGTTTAATACATATTTATTGACCAACCTAAATACATATACTTAGGTTGCATTACTCGGCTATAAACCGTACAAGTAAATTGTCCACTTTTCAATCCGAGCTTTATTCAAAGGTGAGTCTACAGTCCTGCTTTTTACATGTTTTCAGGGATGAGAATACACGCTGTTATACTTACATTATCAAATGCTTTTTGTATTGACACGAGTACTATATCTGCATATTGAGTTTGTACACAAAGCCTCTAGCTTGAATACTTTAAATACCATCGGTGTAGGCACAATTTAGATGGACGGATCTGTTAGGTTGACAACCTCACCCGCTATAAAAACTGTGGTGCATTTATTTTGAATAGAATACATTCGTTCAAGTGTATACCATTTTTATGAGGTAAAGGCGGGTATAGTGGATTCTATACTCGGGTCATTGCTAGTATTCAGGTTCTCATAGATTATGCAAACGTTTCGCAACTTGGAGTTATACTTGTAAAATCTCGTGGTCAAGGAACTTAAACTATTTTCTGATAACTGTTTTTCAGATACTATACAACGTTATTTAAAACTGTAGTTTACGAACAAATGAGATAAAACTTGACATGGTATTGTCTACAAATGATTGAAACTTGACATGGTAGTGTCAACAAACTTTTGAAATGGGACACGGTGTTGTCTACAAACTTTTAACGTTAAACCTTAGTGGTCTTCCACTAATAAACATTTTCGAAATGTTATTTCTTAAACATACTGTATTGTTTACTTAAAACCTGTAGATTCACTCAACATTATTGTTGATCCGTTTTGCGTGTTTTATTCTCAGGTATTAATTGCTTCCGCTGTAAGATATTGTTGTTACGTAGAAGTCAAGCTAAGCACTGGGACCAGAGTTAACATTCCGTTAAAGGGATTTTTGACGGGGTGTTACATTTGGTATCAGAGCTTTGGCTATAGGGAACTAGGATGCATTAGTGAGTCTAACGGTAGGGCGCATTAGTTGCTCTAGTCTATAGCCGTGTGTCTTGGATGACTTTTATACACCATACATGCACTATTTGCTTCACAATACGACATGTAGGGCTACACATTACATCACGTACATATACACCCTATACCCATATGATATGGACTTGAACTAAACGTTATACTACGAATCACATACGTACACGCGACGCGAGATTTAACTAAATCAAGTTGATTACGCCATCTTGAACTTATAGAGTTATGTCGAATGGAAATGTGAGATAGCGTAATGTAATGACTGGGATTACATTACGGTAACTCATATAGAAGTTCCGACATCGCAAAATAAGAAATTGGGAGCGAGTCAAGTAGGTTACTTGGATAAATACCGTTTAGAACATAAACCGTTTAATTTCAAATATGAGTAGAAATTTACACTGTACGAATTAATTGTTATTATAACCTATAAGGAGCGTGTAATCACGTCACAATTCGTCACTACCCAACACTGTCCGTCACCCCTGATTTCTACTTGGCACTACGAAGACACTGCCTGGACATACTCATCATCTTATACCATTACTCCTTGCTATTTATCGTTGGTTACTACTACTCAACGCCGCCTCTCACTACTAGACGCGACCGATCACTACTTCTCGCTACTTATCATTTTTGATCCACCGACATCTTACTGCAATTATTGTACCAATTACATATAGGCTAATCCTGTCGCTATCATACTTATTGTATTAGATTTTGTCTGATATATTTCCTAAATTTCCTCCGTAAATTACGGAAATCTTTTTGCTATATACACGTATTCAAGGAGACAAACATAGCATCCAACACTCAATTCATATCAAACCCTATTCTAAACACATAATATGAATTTCTCATCAGATTCCTCGAGCTCCATGGACAGCGTAACCGGAATGAACGAACCTATTAGCCATCATCTTTTCTGGATGAATTGGGAGTGGGTTCGTAGTCGACTTAATCAATGGAGGCGAGAAGAAGGCGATCCCTTCCACCAACCGAATTCACCTATTGGCGAAGAACCTGAAGCACTTACCGGCGAACCAGTTCGGAACACTATTTTCACCATTATTTCTAGAATATCCCGTCACGAATATCTAATATCCAGAATTTTAGATCTTATTCATCCGCTTGTCCGAACCGCCAATCATCCCGGAATAATAGAAGAAGTCAACGAGCTTCGCGCTCGAGTAGTGGCTTTAGAAAATATGGTACAAAACCTACGAGCACCAGCAGCAGCACCAGCAGCATAACCAGCACCACCAGTACCATCAACATCACCACCAACAGCATCAACTTTACCAACAACAACATCTACAACCCACATCACACTCGGTACCTCGGATATCAACATCATACGCCTCATAGATACCAAGGAATATTAGTAATAATGAGTTAAGATGTATTGACTCATTCGTCTTGAAGAATTATATATGTATACTTTGTGTATATATATATATATATATATATATATATATATATATATATATATATATATATATATATATATATATATATATGATTTGGAACAATAATAAATCTTTTCGTACTAAGCTATTAAGTGTAAATCTTAACTAGTATGTACTACTTGGTTAATATGCTATGATGTACATCCTTCGTTAATGACTTAACAATCATTAATCACTGCTTCAGCACAATAAACTCCATTTCATAATAAACCAAGTGTATTACTCAAATACATGATTGATTGTATACTTTTATTTTCAATGTACTCGAAACCTTTTTGAAAATATTATTCGTGCCTTGCGAAGTTCAAAAGAAATCCACGAGCACCAACATCATATACCGAGGTATATCAATAACAATGAACGATGAAGTATTGATTCATAGCTTCATTAAAGAAATGTTCTGCGACGATTATGTAATCTCTCAAGTTTTGAAGATTATTTATTTTTGTTCCAACCGCAAATCAAATGAGTTTAAAATTATATTAACTCATTAAATCTGTATTGTAATTAAAAACTCTTTTGTAAATATTGTTAATTGTGAAAATATTTTAACAGGTAGGTAATACCCGAGAAATATTTATATCTCACATTAATATGTTACATTGTAAATTCTTCAAATTATGATTCAATAAACAGTAGCTATACTACTTACATTCACAAGATATATGTATCCGTTCACTAAAGAACAACCACTACATATTTTGACATATCAGAATTTAAGTAAAACTTTAGTAGGTGTTATCTTCCTAAAGATCACTACATTCATGAATTATTCATTCGTATTCTATGATGAATTATCACGTCAAACCACCGAAAATAGAACCATTGATGGTTACATTCTACGCTTAAACACTTCAAATTCAAAATTCTTGAAAACATCCTTTGTATCTTAACGATCACAATCAGCGTTTAATCATCTAAAAATAAAATTTCTTGAAACACCTCGGATTCATAACCAGTGATTCAGTTATGATGCTGATGAAGCAGTAAAACTGTAGATGGTCTTAATGGCCAAAAGTTTGATGATAAAGAATGGAGTGTTGGAAACACTCAATAGAAAATTAGTACTGGAAAATCGAAATTTAAAATAAGAAGATTGGAGTTGAGAAAATGAGGAAACAGGGACGTTTGATTTATATCGAAACTTACAGTAATAGTAACACGTCAATCGATGCAGATTGATGTATTAAATTGAGAAGGATCCTAATATCCTTAAAGATCTAAAGAGATTTTCAAAACCCTTAAATTTCGAAAATCACTCGTGATTATATTTAAAAGTCAATGCGGTCAATTATTATCTTATCACAATTATTGGTGACAGCTTTTTTTTCATACATTCCGCGTAATCTCTATAGTTTCATCCACATATTTTTTTAGCAACTTTACACTTAAACCTAACTTCATCGCTCATAATTGAATTATTTTATATCTCCTTAATAGAGACAAATTTTAATCTCATTCGATTTGTGTATGTATCACGAAACTGATGGCATTCGAAAATCCTTTCCATGTATCAATTTCGAAGAAATAATTACTCTTATTAAACTCTGTTATGGTTCTCGTAAAAAAAAAATCCAAATTCACATCGAATCTTTTGATACAAGAATAATTTTTTTTATTATTATTGACTACCATCAGCCAAAATTTCGGGACGAAATTTTCAATAACGGATAGGTACTGTAATAACCCAACTTTTTTCGTCAAATAATTAACGAACGTTAGTAAAATTCTATGGTTTTATACGCTAGGATTTTTTTTTACAAAGTTATTATCTGTTCATTACTATACGATTAATTTCGACTTTGATTAAATATTATTTGGTTCTGTAAAATCAATGAAACATGGTTAATTTAAATTACCAAAACTTTTATAAATGAACTTGGATCATCATCATCAAGTAACGAAATAAATTTATAATAAATACGGGGATCGAAGTGTAATTATTAAAAGTTACAAAAAACATAAAAATAAATAAAATATAACCCAAACTTCTTAAATTTGATACCACTAAATTATAATTAATATAATAATTATAATGTTATACGAATATGAATGGAACACACACATACGTAACTCATCTTCTTGTAAAATTTTAACTTATGAGAATTTAAAATTTATAGTGGTATAATAATAATACCCATGTAGCCCCTATACTATGACCACTTTTGGTAGATAAAAAAAAAATATAGATGATCACTCATCTGCATACGTCCAATTCAAGAAAAAAAAGAAGATGATGATACTAGTTCAAGTTACTATTTTGGTCCTTGAGTTATTCACTACCTTACAATAATAAACATAAATATGTCTACTACTAGTACTAATATGTGGGCTCATCCAACTAACATACATTAGGAAAGAAAAAAATTATAAAAAGAAAAAGCAGCGAATCGCTTTTACCTCATTCTAGTTATAATATTATCATCAAGCTTGCAAATTTAATTCAAAATAATTAAAGAATTTAAGCTAGTGGATACAACAACAAACTCAATAGCTATTAAATACTTTAAATGAGGGCAAAGAAGAAGTCAAATAAGTATGGCTGTATGGTTGAATAATTATTCTACTACTTAGACCATCTTTATTATTATATGCATATAATGTATATAATGTATATATTAATATATCATCATCATATTTACGATTGTATATATATGTACCACCCTTCTCATGTTATACATCTGCATCTCATACATTTCACTCACCTTTAAAAACATATTCATAACACTCATTCCATATACTCATTAGAAAAATCCATCAACCAAAACCATAAAACATGCAGGATCTCATGTGCATTTTTTTAGCCAAACCAAACCATGTACACTTAGAATCACTAACAATCATCACTTCACCACCATCATTGATCATCTTTTCTTCAAGAACACCCTCAATATTTGCTTGATCGTTAAATTGATCGCATATTCGTGTTCCCCTCGACGAGCCCTACGTATCTATACCAACAATTGTATGAATAGGGTAAGATCTAAAAAAACTCTATTTTTCCATATTTATTTTCTAATCATATGATTTAGATGTTCTATTGCTCAATTGGTCGCGTTTGTACATGTAATTAGTCGTTATATTGCCTGAATTGCGAGTTAGGGTTTAATCACGAATTGTATTGCTATGCTACTGGTTTTGTGACTTTGTTTTCTGTAATTGAAAAGTATTTAGATGAATATCTATCGAAAAACTATTGAGTTTGCTCACTTGAATCGCATGATTTCGTTTTGTATAGCTTAAGTTATGCTCGTTTGAAGTTTCGGTATGTAATTATGCTATAAATCAAAAACCGCTATTTGTGTGTTTTGAATGGGCTTGCGAACTGATTCTAGATGGATAGAGAATTGAAAAACACATAAAATAGACTAGGATATCATAGTAATCAGATTTTTAAAAGTCATTTTATGATAACTCGAATGTTCGTACTACAACTTGTTGACTAGGAATTTGTTTATGAACCAAACGACCATTTAACATGATTTTTTATGACCAAGCTTTTGTATTCTGTAAAGTAAATGATTAGTACTTGATAATTCATGTAGATATCATAGGCTAATTGTATCTAGATCTTTAGATAATCGCGGGCCAATGTGACTAGCGAGACTAGAATCGAATCTGTAAATTACTCCCTGTTTTATACTCTGAGGATGGTGTTTATTGAATGAGCATGTAAGCTTCTGGAATATGAATTTTAACATGATATGTGACTTATTTTTAGTTTATATCAATCTCTAAAACCTTATGCATTGGGCACAATAGAGCCATACTTTATGTGAATTCTGATTTGAGCTGAAAAACTGAATGTTCAACTTGCACGAATAAACTGTACAAATTGGCTAAACAAAAATTGCTCAACTTTTGATATGTGTTAGTTTAACTTGTCCTTAAACCATTTCCACTGGTCTTGTATTAATTTCATGTCCCTAGCTCCGGTTATAGCCAAAACGAAATCAGTGCGCGGTCAGAAACTGACTTGGCAAACCATAAATGTATCCCTTCTGATTCCTGACTTTTAATAATCGTATGAGACCCTGGCTGGACTTTTTGGAATCGATTTTGAGTATACTTATGATCTGGAGTTTTCCATGTTTACTTGAATTTTGTACTATGAGATAATATGCTAAGTTTGCTACATGTACATGAACTTTGTGCACAACGATAAACTAAAATTGTGAAATTGACCAATTATGATCTAAAACGTGTTGTTTGACTTAGGTTTGACATGTTGACCACCATTTGACATGAACCTACTGATGTTGAATTTAGTTGACTACTTTGATCAAGTTTGACTTTCGGTTTGACTTCGGTTGACTTTGTTTGACTTGCATGAATTAGTTGACTGTATGTTGACTTCTACTTTGAAACGCGTCGATTCGAGCAATAAGACAACTTATACTATCAAACCACACTTGTTTAATACATATTTATTGACCAACCTAAATACATATACTTAGGTTGCATTACTCGGCTATAAACCGTACAAGTAAATTGTCCACTTTTCAATCCGAGCTTTATTCAAAGGTGAGTCTACAGTCCCGCTTTTTACATGTTTTCAGAGATGAGAATACACGCTGTTATACTTACATTATCAAATGCTTTTTGTATTGACACGAGTACTATATCTGCATATTGAGTTTGTACACAAAGCCTCTAGCTTGAATACTTTAAATACCATCGATGTAGGCACAATTTAGATGGAAGGATCCGTTAGGTTGACAACCTCACCCGCTATAAAAACTGTGGTGCATTTATTTTGAACAGAATACATTCGTATAAGTGTATAACATTTTTATGAGGTAAAGGCGGGTATAGTAGATTCTATACTCGGGTCATTGCTAGTATTCAGGTGCTCATAGATTATGCAAACGTTTCGCAACTTGGAGTTGTACTTGTAAAATCTCGTGGTCAAGGAACTTAAACTATTTTCTGATAACTGTTTTTCAGATACTATACAACGTTATTTAAAACTGTGGTTTACGAACAAATGAGATAAAACTTGACATGGTATTGTCTACAAATGATTGAAACTTGACATGGTAGTGTTAACAAACTTTTGAAATGGGACACGGTGTTGTCTACAAACGTTTAACGTTAAACCTTGGTGGTCTTCCACTAATAAACATTTTCGAAATGTTATTTCTTAAACATACTGTATTGTTTACTTAAAACCTGTAGATTCACTCAACATTATTGTTGATCCGTTTTGCGTGTTTTATTCTCAGGTATTAATTGCATCCGCTGTAAGATATTGTTGTTACGTAGACGTCAAGCCAAGCACTGGGACCAGAGTTAAGATTCCTGTAAAGGGATTTTTGACGGGGTGTTACAACCCGTTTGAGAGTATTGATTTCGTATGTCATAAAGAGTTTCCAAAATATTCTCGAAATTTTCCATAATGCGCTTATTACCAAATTTTAGCTACAATGTGGTGCATTTGCTAATTATCCTATTAGTTATAAAATAAAAAATTATATAATTTATCAAATTAATAGACTTTTCTGATTTTGCCCACATTTCGAATAGCCAATAGATGCAGCAGGTAGCCAGGACCCTTTAAATCGGAAGCCCACAACTCGCCACTAACAAATCCAACTATTACTACGAACCAGAAAATTTGGATGTCTATCAATTTAACCGCTTAAAATAATTTTTCGTTTGGAATTTTAGAGAGAGAAAATAGAAAATCTATGTCCTAAAAACTAGCGTGTCTAGAAATAAGAAAGAAAAAGATTACGCGTCGAAAAACGTCGAAAAATAAAAATAAGAAAGAAAAACGTCGAAACTTAAAACTCTAAAAACTATATCTAAACAGTTGTGCCTAAAGGTATTGAAACTTAAAAGGAATTCTATATCCAAAAAGGCAATAACTTAAAAAGGCACTAAAATTTAAAACGGCGTCGCAAAATTCTAAAGCGCCTAAATCTTAATCTAAAGAAAAAGCACTTAAGGAATTTTACGGCAAAACTTAGAAATCTAGAAATATAAAAATTCTACGGCAAAAACTAAATTTAAAACTAATTACGAACGATAAATATACAAATTACGAATTAAACGATAAATATACAAATTTTAACTAAAATGATAAAAATACAAATTTTATAAAAATATTATTTTTATATTATTATTTTATAAAAATATTAATATAAATAATAATAACTAAAACTTAAAATATAAATTAATTAAAAACTAAAACTAAATATTAAATATAAATCCTAATTAGGTTTTAAATAATAATAATTAAAAATTAAACCCTAAATATGTAATTAATGATCCTAGGTATCAGCTGTCAGAATAGCTCCGCGATCGCTGCGATTTGTACCTTCGATGCTCCGAGATCGCGGAGTTAAACAGTGATGGATCCGGTTCAAAGGTTGGGCTGCTACAGTGTTCGGCCCAGTTCGTTTTAATTTTTATTTTTTTTTAATTTTATATTGTTTTTCTAAAAATATATATAAATATATTTATACAAAAATGAATTAAAAATATAGCGTTTCGCCGATTCCCCGGAAGCGGCGCCAAAAACTTGATGATGTAGCGTGGGGGTACGAAATACTTATATATTTTTATTACGAAATACGTTACAAATAACACAAGTTTTAATTATTTATTTACAAATGGGATATACCTAAACCTTGCTACAACACTATAGGCAGTGTACCTAATCGTAGAGTAGTATAGTTTTTAGTAAGTCCGATTCGTTCCACAGGGAGATGACTTATTTTACACTATATTTTTAAACAATTATATTTGTACAAAATATATTATATATAGTAATAATATATAAAAGGGAGTTTACCGTTTAATGACCGGTTTGTCGATTTTATATTTTAAGTGAAGCGTAAAGTAAATGACGATATTTAACCAACGATAAAATAAATAACAATAATTAAAATGACAAAATAAATAAAAGTACGAAAAAATATAAAATAAAATATATTATGCTTATTCAAATTTCCGTACTCATGATGTTTGACGTTTTGATTTTAATTTATTACCCTGGGTTAATTGTCCTTTATCCTGGATTATTCGATAAGCCCATCTGGTTTTGCCATAATAGTCCATCGGTCATAATTATAAAGTGCGAGGGTCTTCGCCAAATTAACCTTATACCCGAAGTCAAATATTCCAACTAATTGGGGATTCGAACTGTAACAAGGTCTTACTACTTTGTTTAATGAATACACCAGGTTATCGACTGTGTGTAATCCAAGGTTTTAATGCTTTGTTAACAATTACACCAATTATCCTTGAATGTAATCCACCCCTGTTTTAATGAGTCCAGTAACTATTAATCCATCCCCGTGTCCGGTCAAATGAACAATAATTCGTAATTATAAATATCCCGCCCATCGTGTCCGATTAAGCGTATGTGGTTATATATAGATACGTTAAATCATAACCTTTATATTAAATTAACGAGGTATCGTTAATTTAATATAAAGCCCATTAATAGCCCATAGTCTAATTTTCACAAGTGTCGATCTTTTGTCCAAACCCCAATTATGGTATAAAATCCAATAACCCCGTCTTAATATTTAGCCCAACATCATGATTACTTTGACTTAAATAAGCATAATAATAACTTAGTTACGAGACATTAATTTAAAAAGGAGAACATAGCTTACATTGATTATTTATCGCGTAGTGTTACACGGAGAGAACTTCGACTTCAAAACCCGTAATTAACCGTTACATTAACTAAACTAACTAATATAAAACTAAACTAATTTATATTATATATATAAATATATATATATATATATATATATATATATATATATATATATATATATATATATATATATATATATATATATATATATATATATATATATATATATATATTACAGAGATAGAGAGTTTGATATGGTGCAAAGAACTCGGCAGATTTCGTGGCCTTTTATAGGCATTTTCTGAAATGACTGCTCCGAGATCGCGAAGCATTTGTGCCTTCCAACTCCGAGATCGCGAAGTGACGCACTCCAGCTCACCAACTTTTGGCCATTTGCTTGTCGACGTTTTTATTATATAATATAATATATATATAATTTTATATAATTATTTATATATTATATTATATTCTTGTGCATAGTTGACTTGTAATTTTTGGTCCGTTGCGTTGGGCGTTGATAGTTGGTTCATGTCTCGGTTCCGGATTTTCGAACGCCTTTTCGTACAATTTAATATCTTGAACTTTGCGTTTCACAACTTGTACTCTTGTCATTTTTAGACGTTTCTTATCAATAAATTGAACCATTTGAATCGTATCTTGTACATTTGAGCTTTTTGAACGTTTGCGTCTTCAAATCTTCGTTTTCGCCTTTTGTCTTCGCACTTATTTATTTAAACGAATATTACTTGAAAATAGAACAATTGCAACTGAAAACTTTACATATTGGAAGGATATTGCTACTAAATATATGTTCATTTGGATCACTATCAAATATCCCCACACTTGAACGTTGCTTGTCCTCAAGCAATACAAAACTTGAAATTAAATTACACAAATCACTTCTTTATTCTTCACACTTTATACATCAGTGATATTGATACGGCGGTATAAACAATGATAGTAACGATGTGGTTTACAGTCCCACATGACTATAAAAATTTAGAACCTTTAGGAAATTGGATCTTTATGAAAACATTTGATCTTTTGAAAATTCAATCTAGATTTTACCCTAGATAGGTTTTCCGGAATAACCCTTCACCGGTGTTTGCAAAATATTTTTGTGGGTTTTGTGGGTTTCAGATTTGAAAATTTTAGCTCAAAACTTATGGTTTTGTGTCACCCACTTGCTATCCTTGTATTGGGAAAGCAACACGTCCAGTATACTTGCTCCGTATATTACCTTTCGGCAAACTACCGTCCGGTTGTAAAGGAAAGCGTTGAACAAGCAACTGTTAAGGCAATGTCTAATGACATGCATTTGATTATGGTCCAAAAACGTGTCGGATGCTAGTACTATCCTTTGTAGGAGCAATAGTAAAGATCATCCTATAATTTTTTTGGTCTGCCACAAGGTCTTGTCTCCGACCATGCTATGCAACCACCGTTCTTACGGTTGACACCCGATTTGGTTCAGGTGACCTAATGAATTCCAGGTGAATTCCTAGGATTTTACGTTCAATGGTAATGAACGCATTGAAAATGGATTTTCAGAAAATAAATCGGTTTTAATTTGATCAAAATATTTTCTCGTTCAAGCTCGAGTTTAGATATCATCGAATTTCATGAGTTTGTAATTCTCAATCTTCAGAGTCAATCTCAAGGATTGAGTAATATCATTCTTAAAAGCTAATTTTTAATCTTTAAGGAGATTATCCTTTCTGGGGGTCTGATTCATTAGTCTTATCAAGCTAATTTGCACGGCGCCCTCCCCATTTTACGAGACAGATCCACTCATGGTTAGGATAAGTCTGACCACTTGGCGACCCTGTTTGATGCTGAGGTCCGTGGATTTCCTGCTGATTTTAGTGATGACTTTTCTAGATTTTTCGTCAACCTACAGCTGATCTGGATGACAACTTCTTGACCTAAATCAAGAAGCGCGTTTCTTTTTCGGAAGACTTTACTTCCTTTTAATGATGGAATTGATTCATCGTGTAGATCCATCTTTCTTTCAAATATATTACAATAAATCGGGTAAAACAGTTAATTTAGTCCAAAATAAAAGCACCTGCAATAACTTTACAGAAACATGTGATAGATAGTTTTTAATTAAATAACTTGGTACATTCTCCCCACACTTGGCTTTTTTCATGCGTCTTTTTATATCTTAATAAATAAATTCAAGCGTTTTAGTTGTTTCTCAATTTATGTCCTTTTCGAGGTAACAATAATTTCGGTATTAACACCTAGTTTTATCGTTCATAAATATATATAAACATGATTTGAATTCGTTTAGTCGAAATTTTTTCAAATTTTCACAAAATTTGGCAAATAAACCAAGTGCAAACTCGAGAGAATTTATAACCCTTCCCCACACTTGAGATCATGCAATGCCCTCATTTGCATGAAATCAGACTATAATTATAAATTCATGAGGGTGATTAGTGTAGAAAAGTGATTAAAAATACCCAGTTTGTAATTACAAAGCTCGTCGAATGATAGATGGTGCACCTCATTGTTCATTCCTTCTTGTTTTATCACACATGTTTTTCTTCAAAAATGGTTGCTTTTCTGAACTGTTTGCTAATATTTGAAAATGTGTCTTTTACCCTTACTCATTATGCATGTTTATTAACGAGTTATGCACTAACCCGAACCCCTAATTTATCGTTAAGTGGGGTTAGACTTCCCCACACTTAGCTGACGACATGTGAAGTCGGTAGAATAAGTTCCATGAATTAGAATAGTGAGCCAGTTATTTACATCTCGGGTGGTATATAATATATCAATGGGTTTAAAGTTTAGACTCACCCGATCGTCTCTACTTAATTCTTTTTTAAGTGTAGCTTTTAGTAAATGGATATGTCTCTTTTCTGGTTCTTGGTCAAATTGATCGATATACACCGACATACATACTATAGGGTGGAAAATTCCTAACATTTCCTTCCGTTTATTCTCGGGATCAAAGTTTTCACCTCTATTACCCAATTGGGTAAAATTCGAGGTGTCATTATCTATTACAGCTCGTAGTTCATCTTCGGTAGATGACTCGTCTATTGAGAATATTGGGTTGGAAGGTTGTGGAATGGTGAATTTCGGGATCGAAGCAAATTCTTCTTCACTAACGGTACTTATCGGTCCCACTACTTTGGTCTCGGGGGTAAAGTTTTCAACGTTATCGTTTTCCCAAGAGTACCAATTTGTCACCCTTATTTCTTCTTCATCCATTGATGGATTGATGATTTCGTCGGTAGAGGCTAATGTGTCGATATGTTGTGAAATTGGTAAGACTGAATAAAAAGTATCATCGGGATAATTGGTGATTTCGGAGCTCTCGAATTCATTAAAATTCGATGATATGAGATTTTCTTGCACACGACTCCTCAGATCAACAGGTGTGTAATCTGATAGAGTTTCAGCTTGCCGATTTACAAACTCTCTCATTTGTTCATTTTGAGCATCAAGTTCTTCGAGTTTGATTTTCATATAATCTAAAGAATTTTCAGACACATAATTTTCCTCGTCTTCTGGTTGTTGAGTTTGGAAATATTCTTGGGAATAATCCCAATTTGAATTGTATTTCTCATAATCGTTCCATTCAGGTTTCGTGGGTGCGTAATTTTCCATAGGAACGTAATAATAACATTCCCATGTTGAATGATAATCTCCACAGATTTCACAACCAGTTGTTGTTTCGTCATTCGTTATCCAAGATTGACCGAACGAATTGTCATCAACACCCGTTTGAGAGTATTGATTTCGTATGTCATAAAGAGTTTCCAAAATATTCTCGAAATTTTCCATAATGCGCTTATTACCAAATTTTAGCTACACTGTGGTGCATTTGCTAATTATCCTATTAGTTATAAAATAAAAAATTATATAAGTTATCAAATTAATAGACTTTTCTGATTTTTCCCACGTTTCGAATAGCCAATAGATGCAGCAGGTAGCCAGGACCCTTTAAATCGGAAGCCCACAACTCGCCACTAACAAATCCAACTATTACTACGAACCAGAAAATTTGGATGTCTATCAATTTAACCGCTTAAAATAATTTTTCGTTTGGAATTTTAGAGAGAGAAAATAGAAAATCTATGTCCTAAAAACTAGCGTGTCGAGAAATAAGAAAGAAAAAGATTACGCATCGAAAAACGTCGAAAAATAAAAATAAGAAAGAAAAACGTCGAAACTTAAAAGTCTAAAAACTATATCTAAAAAGTTGCGCCTAAAGGTATTGAAACTTAAAAGGAATTCTATATCCAAAACGGAAATAACTTAAAATGGCACTAAAATTTAAAACGGCGTCGCAAAATTCTAAAGCGCCTAAATCTTAATCTAAAGAAAAAGCACTTATGGAATTTTACGGCAAAACTTAGAAATCTAGAAATATAAAAATTCTACGGCAAAAACTAAATCTAAAACTAATTACGAACGATAAATATACAAATTACGAATTAAACGATAAATATACAAATTTTAACTAAAATGATAAAAATACAAATTTTATAAAAATATTATTTTTATATTATTATTTTATAAAAATATTAATATAAATAATAATAACTAAAACTTAAAATATAAATTAATTAAAAACTAAAACTAAATATTAAATATAAATCCTAATTAGGTTTTAAATAATAATAATTAAAAATTAAACCCTAAATATTTAATTAATGATCCTAGGTATCAGCTGTCAGAATAGCTCCGCGATCTCTGCGATTTGTACCTTCGATGCTCCGAGATCGCGGAGTTAAACAGTGATGGATCCGGTTCAAAGGTTGGGCTGCTACAGTGTTCGGCCCAGTTCGTTTTAATTTTTAAAATTTTTTTATTTTTATTTTATATTGTTTTTCTAAAAATATATATAAATATATTTATACAAAAATGAATTAAAAATATAGCGTTTCGCCGACTCCCCGGCAGCGGCGCCAAAAACTTGATGATGTAGCGTGGGGGTACGAAATACTTATATATTTTTATTACGAAATACGTTACAAATTGAAATGTCCCGTTCTTATTGATTAAAAACGTTCCATATTAATTGATTTCGTTGCGAGGTTTTGACCTCTATATGAGACGTTTTTCAAAGACTGCATTCATTTTAAAACAAACCATAACCTTTATTTCATCAATAAAGGTTTAAAAAGCTTTACGTAGATTATCAAATAATGATAATCTAAAATATCCTGTTTACACACGACCATTACATAATGGTTTACAATACAAATATGTTACAACGAAATAAGTTTCTTGAATGCAGTTTTTACACAATATCATACAAGCATGGACTCCAAATCTCGTCCTTATTTAAGTATGCGACAGCGGAAGCTCTTAATAATCACCTGAGAATAAACATGCTTAAAACGTCAACAAAAATGTTGGTGAGTTATAGGTTTAACATATATATTATCAAATCATAATAATAGACCACAAGATTTCATATTTCAATACACATCCCATACATAGAGATAAAAATCATTCATATGGTGAACACCTGGTAACCGACATTAACAAGATGCATATTTAAGAATATCCCCATCATTCCGGGACACCCTTCGGATATGATATAAATTTCGAAGTACTAAAGCATCCAGTACTTTGGATGGGGTTTGTTAGGCCCAATAGATCTATCTTTAGGATTCGCGTCAATTAGGGTGTCTGTTCCCTAATTCTTAGATTACCAGACTTAATAAAAAGGGGCATATTCGATTTCGATAATTCAACCATAGAATGTAGTTTCACGTACTTGTGTCTATTTTGTAAATCATTTATAAAACCTGCATGTATTCTCATCCCAAAAATATTAGATTTTAAAAGTGGGACTATAACTCACTTTCACAGATTTTTTACTTCGTCGGGAAGTAAGACTTGGCCACTGGTCGATTCACGAACCTATAACAAATATGTACATATATATCAAAGTATGTTCAAAATATATTTACAACACTTTTAATACATTTTGATGTTTTAAGTTTATTAAGTCAGCTGTCCTCGTTAGTAACCTACAACTAGTTGTCCACAGTTAGATGTACAGAAATAAATCGATATATATTATCTTGAATCAATCCACGACCCAGTGTATACATATCTCAGTATTGATCACAACTCAAACTATATATATTTTGGAATCAACCTCAACCCTGTATAGCTAACTCCAACATTCACATATAGAGTGTCTATGGTTGTTCCGAAATATATATAGATGTGTCGACATGATAGGTCGAAACATTGTATACGTGTCTATGGTATCTCAAGATTACATAATATACAATACAAGTTGATTATTTTATGGTTGGAATAGATTTGTTACCAATTTTCACGTAGCTAAAATGAGTAGTTTTTACCAATTTTGTTTTGCTCGCCATTTCTTCGTTTCTAATCCGTTTTGAGTGATTTAAGCGGCCACGGTTTCGTATTGAACTTGACTTTATGAAACTAAACAGAGAAAGTATAGGTTTATAGTTGGAAATACAAGTTACAAGTCATTTTTGAAAGAGGTAGTCATTTCCGTCGAAAGAACGACATCTTGATGACTGTTTTGAAAAACATACTTTCACTTTGAGTTTAACCATGATTTTTGGATACGGTTTCATGTTCATAAGAAAAATAATTTTCCCAGAAGTATAGCTTTTAAATCGAAGTTTTTCATAGTTTTTAATTATCCAAACCAAAACAGCCCCCGGTTGTAACTACGACGGCGTAAATCCGGTTTTATGGTGTTTATCGTGTTTCCGGGTTTTAAATCATTAAGTTAGCATATCATATAGATATAAATCATTTGTATAGTTGATTTTAAAAGTGTAGTTAGAAGGATTAACTTTATTTGCGAACAAGTTTAGAATTAACTAAACTATGTTCTAGTGATTACTAGTTTACCACTTCGAATATGATAGCTTTTTATGTATGAATCGAATGATGTTAAGAACATCATTACTACCTTAAGTTCCTTGGATAAACCTACTAGAAAAGAGAAAAATGGATCTAGCTTCAACGGATCCTTGGATGGCTTGAAGTTCTTGAAGCAGAATCATGACACGAAAACAAGTTCAAGTAAGATCATCACTTGAAATAAGATTGTTATAGTTATAGAAATTGAACCAAAGTTTGAATATGATTATTACCTTGTATTAGAATGATAACCTACTGTAAGAAACAAAGATTTCTTGAGGTTGGATGATCACCTTACAAGATTGGAAGTGAGCTAGCAAACTTGAAAGTATTCTTGATTTTATGTAACTAGAACTTGTAGAATTTATGAAGAACACTTAGAACTTGAAGTTAGAACTTGAGAGAGATCAATTAGATGAAGAAAATTGAAGAATGAAAGTGTTTGTAGGTGTTTTTGGTCGTTGGTGTATGGATTAGATATAAAGGATATGTAATTTTGTTTTCATGTAAATAAGTCATGAATGATTACTCATATTTTTTTAATTTTATGAGATATTTCATGCTAGTTGCCAAATGATGGTTCCCACATGTGTTAGGTGACTCACATGGACTGCTAAGAGCTGATCATTGGAGTGTATATGCTAATAGTACATACATCTAAAAGCTGTGTATTGTACGAGTACGAATACGGGTGCATACGAGTAGAATTGTTGATGAAACTGAACGAGGATGTAATTGTAAGCATTTTTGTTAAGTAGAAGTATTTTGATAAGTGTCTTGAAGTCTTTAAAAAGTGTATGAATACATATTAAAACACTACATGTATATACATTTTAACTGAGTCGTTAAGTCATCGTTAGTCGTTACATGTACGTGTTGTTTTGAGACCTTTAGGTTAACGATCTTGTTACATGTTGTTAACCCAAAGTTTATAATATCAAATGAGATTTTAAATTATTATATTATCATGATATTATGATATATTAATATATCTTAATATGATATATACATTTAAATGTCGTTACAACGATAATCGTTACATATATGTCTCGTTTCGAAATCCTTAAATTAGTAGTCTTGTTTTTACTTATGTAGTTCATTGTTAATACACTTAATGATATATTTAATTATCATATTATAATGTTATATATAATATAACAATGTATTAATATGCTTCATATATATTTAGTAAGACGTGGTTATAATGATAATCGTTATATGTATCATTTCGAGTTTCATACGTCAATAGTCTCCTTTTTAAGTATATAACTTATTGTTACTATTTTTAATGAGATACTTGATGATCATTATATCATGTTAAACATATATATTTATTCATTTATGTATCATCATGCCATATACAACTTATAGCGTTCGTGAATCATTGGTCAAACTGGGTAATCAGACGTTTACAAAATTTCTGTTTCAATTAATCAAGTCTTAACAAGTTTGATTGCTTAACATGTTGGAAACATTTAATCATGTAAATATAGTTTCATTAAACATATAATCATAGAAAGGTTCAGAAAAGTTCGGGTCACTACAGTACCTACCCGTTAAATAAATTTCGTCCCGAAATTTTAAGCGATTGGAGGTGTTGGCTCATCTTCTGAAAATAAGTGCGGGTACTTCTTCTTCATCTAATCTTCTCATTCCCAGGTGAACTTGGGTCCTCTACGAGCATTCCATCGAACCTTGACAATCGGTATCTTGTTTTGTTTAAGTCTCTTAACCTCACGATCCATTATTTCAACGGTTTCTTCAATGAATTGAAGTTTTTCATTGATTTGGAATTCGTCCAACGGAATAGTGAGATCTTCTTTAGCAAAACATTTCTTCACATTCGAGACGTGGAAAATGTTATGTACAGCCGCGAGTTGTTGAGGTAACTCAAGTCGGTAAGCTACTGGTCCGACACGGTCAATAATCTTGAATGGTCCAATATACCTTGGATTTAATTTCCCTCATTTACCAAATCGAACAACACCTTTCCAAGGTGCAACCTTAAGCATGACCATCTCTCCAATTTCAAATTCTATATTTTTTCTTTTAATGTCGGCGTAGCTCTTTTGTCGACTTTGGGCGGTTTTCAACCGTTGTTGAATCTGGATGATCTTCTCGGTAGTTTCTTGTATTATCTCCGGACCCGTAATCTGTCTATCCCCCACTTCACTCCAACAAATCGGAGACCTGAACTTTCTACCATAAAGTGCTTCAAATGGCACCATCTCAATGCTTGAATGGTAGCTGTTGTTGTAGGAAAATTCTGCTAACGGTAGATGTCGATCCCAACTGTTTCCGAAATCAATAACACATGCTCGTAGCATGTCTTCAAACATTTGTATCGTCCTTTCGCTCTGCCCATCAGTTTGTGGATGATAGGTAGTACTCATGTCTAGATGAGTTCCTAATGCTTGCTGTAATGTCTGCTAGAATCTTGAAATAAATCTGTCATCCCTATCAGAGATAATAGAGATTGGTATTCCATGTCTGGAGACGACTTCCTTCAAATACAGTCGTGCTAACTTCTCCATCTTGTCATCTTCTCTTATTGGCAGGAAGTGTGCTGATTTGGTGAGACGATCAACTATTACCCAAATAGTATCAAAACCACTTGCAGTCCTTGGCAATTTAGTGATGAAATCCATGGTAATGTTTTCCCATTTCCATTCCGGGATTTCGGGTTGTTGAAGTAGACCTGATAGTTTCTGATGCTCAGCTTTGACCTTAGAACACGTCAAACATTCTCCTACGTATTTAGCAACATCGGATTTCATACCCGGCCACCAAAAATGTTTCTTGAGATCCTTGTACATCTTCCCCGTTCCAGGATGTATTGATTATCTGGTTTTATGAGCTTCTCTAAGTACCATTTCTCTCATATCTCCAAATTTTGGTACCCAAATCCTTTCAGCCCTATACCGGGTTCCGTCTTCCCGAATATTAAGATGCTTCTCCGATCCTTTGGGTATTTCATCCTTTAAATTTCCCTCTTTTAAAACTCCTTGTTGCGCCTCCTTTATTTGAGTAGTAAAGTTATTGTGAATCATTATATTCATAGATTTTACTCGAATGGGTTCTCTATCCTTCCTGCTCAAGGCGTCGGCTACCACATTTGCCTTCCCCGGGTGGTAACGAATCTCAAAGTCGTAATCATTCAATAATTCAATCCACCTACGCTGCCTCATATTCAGTTGTTTCTGATTAAATATGTGTTGAAGACTTTTGTGGTCGGTATATATAATACTTTTGACCCCATATAAGTAGTGCCACCAAGTCTTTAATGCAAAAACAACCGCGCCTAATTTCAAATCATGCGTCGTATAATTTTGTTCGTGAATCTTCAATTGTCTAGACGCATAAGCAATCACCTTCGTTCGTTGCATTAATACACAACCGAGACCTTGCTTTGATGCGTCACAATAAATCACAAAATCATCATTCCCTTCAGGCAATGACAATATAGGTGCCGTAGTTAGCTTTTTCTTCAATAACTGAAACGCTTTCTCTTGTTCATCCTTCCATTCAAATTTCTTCCCTTTATGCGTTAATGCAGTCAAGGGTTTTGCTATTCTGGAAAATTCTTGGATGAACCTTCTGTAGTAACCAGCTAGTCCTAAAAACTGGCGTATGTGTTTTGGAGTTTTCGAGGTTTCCCACTTTTCAACAGTTTCTATCTTTGCCGGATCCACCTTAATACCTTCTTTGTTCACTATGTGACCGAGGAATTGAACTTCTTCCAACCAAAATGCACACTTTGAAAACTTAGCGTACAATTCTTCCTTCCTCAATACTTCTAACGCCTTTCTCAAATGTTCACCGTGTTCTTGGTCATTCTTTGAGTAAATAAGTATGTCATCAATGAAAATAATGACAAACTTGTCAAGGTATGGTTCACACACTCGGTTCATAAGGTCCATGAACACAGCTGGTGCATTAGTTAAACCAAACGGCATGACCATAAACTCGTAATGACCGTAACGTGTTCTGAAAGCAGTCTTTGGAATATCAGCTTCTTTCACCCGCATTTGATGATACCCGGAACGTAAGTCAATCTTTGAATAAACAGACGAGCCTTGTAGTTGATCAAATAAGTCGTCGATTCTCGGTAGTGGGTAGCGGTTCTTGATGGTAAGTTTATTTAACTCTCGGTAGTCGATACACAACCTGAATGTACCATCTTTCTTCTTGACAAACAAAACAAGAGCTCCCCACGGTGACGTACTTGGTCGAATGAAACCACGCTCTAAAAGTTCTTGTAATTGGCTTTGCAGTTCTTTCATCTCGCTGGGTGCGATTCTGTAAGGAGCACGAGCTATTGGTGCAGCTCCTGGTAGAAGATCTATTTGAACTTCAACAGATCGATGTGGAGGTAGTCCCGGTAATTCTTTCGGAAATACATCGGGAAATTCTTTTGCGACAAAAACATCATTGATGCTCTTTTCTTCAGTTTGTACTTTCTCGACATGTGCTAGAATAGCATATCAACCTTTTCTTATTAGTTTTTGTGCCTTCAAATTACTAATAAGATGTAGCTTCGTGTTGCCCTTTTTTCCGTACACCATTAAGGGTTCTCCTTCTTCTCGTACAATGCGAATTGCATTTTTATAACATACGATCTCTGCTTTCACCTTCTTCAGCCAGTCCATGCCAACTATTACATCAAAACTCCCTAACTCTACTGGTATCAAATCAATCTTAAATATTTCGCTACCCAGTTTAATTTCTCGATTCCGGCATATATAATCTGCTGAAATTAATTTACCGTTTGCTAATTCGAGTAAAAATTTACTATCCAATGGCGTCAATGGACAACTTAATTTAGCACAAAAATCTCTACTCATATAGCTTCTATCCGCACCCGAATCAAATAAAACGTAAGCAGATTTATTGTCAATAAGAAACGTACCCGTAACAAACTCCGGGTCTTCCTGTGCCTCTGCCGCATTAATATTGAAAACTCTTCCGCGACCTTGTCCATTCGTGTTCTCCTGGTTCGGACAATTTCTAATAATGTGGCCCGGTTTCCCACATTTATAACAAACTACATTGGCATAACTTGCTCCGACACTACTTGCTCCACCATTACTCGTTCCGACACCATTTGTTCCTTTCGTTCTGTTAACCCCTGGTCCGTAGACCTCACACTTCGCCGCGCTATGACCATTCCTATATTATTCCTAATAGATGGCTAATGCCAGATGATGATGCGGGCTAGTGGTTGGATGCTCTTGATGCCACTTGACTTGCTTCTTCCTTCGTTAAGGAAAGCTCAGGTTATGAAAAAGTGTAGCCGTTAATTAATTAATTCCCCATACAAATAGAGGCGCCTATCAAAAAGATACTCCGAAGGCTTTGGGATCGAGGTCTCATTAGCCGAAGAAGACCCCCGAGTGATACTTTTCACACCTTTGGCATAGCTGCTTTTGATTATTGTTGTTGTTGCGGTTGTTATTATTGTTGGGATGATTGTTATAGTTGCTGTTGTTGTTGTTGTTGTTGTTGGACCGTTTGTTGTAGTTGCGATTGATGTTGCGATTGTTGGGATAGTTGTTGCAATTATTGTTGTAATTGCTGTTGTTGTTGTATTGGTGATTCTTATCACCATTTTCCTCCCAGTTTCTTTTGACTTGCTTCACGTTGGCCTCTTCAGCAGTCTGTTCTTTAATTCTTTCTTCAATCTGGTTCACTAGTTTGTGAGCCATTCTACATGCCTGTTGTATGGAGGCGGGCTCGTGTGAACTTATATCTTCTTGGATTCTTTCCGGTAATCCTTTCATAAACGCGTCGATCTTCTCTTCCTCATCTTCGAACGCTCCCGGACACAATAGGCATAATTCTGTGAATCGTCTTTCGTACGTGGTAATATCAAATCCTTTTGTTCGTAACCCTCTAAGTTCTGTCTTGAGCTTATTGACCTCGGTTCTGGGATGGTACTTCTCGTTCATCAAGTGCTTGAATGCTGACCATGGTAGTGCGTAAGCATCATCTTGTCCCACTTGCTCTAGATAGGTATTTCACCATGTTAACGCAGAACCTGTGAAGGTATGCGTAGCATACTTCACTTTGTCCTCTTCAGTAGACTTACTTATGGCAAACACCGATTCGACCTTCTCGGTCCACCGTTTCAATCCAATCGGTCCTTCAGTTCCATCAAATTCCAAAGGTTTACAGGCAGTGAATTCTTTGTAGGTGCATCCTACACGATTTCCTGTACTGCTAGATCCAAGGTTATTGTTGGTATGTAGCGCAGCCTGTACTGCAGCTATGTTTGAAGCAAGAAAGGCACGAAATTCCTCTTCGCTCATATTCAAGGTGTGTGGAGTAGTCGGTGCCATTTCCTTCAAAATAGTCAAATGAAACGAGTTAATCATATAGAATATCAAGAGTAGTCAATAGTATCTCGTAGCATAATATGAACTCATTTATAAAAGCTTTTTCTTCATATTAGCGTTTTATAAGTTTAAATTCGGGTAGTACCTACCCATTAAGTTCATACTTAGTAGCTAATATACAATTCAACTACTACAATTCTATATGAAAAACTGATTATAATAATATTTCGCGTTCAAACTTTTACACAATATTTTACAAACTTACAATACCGGTGATTTTACATATAGCATGAATTATATACACAATAAATTTGATATAAGATGGTTGTGAAGATAATTCTAGCTAGTACACAAGTCGTTCAGCAAAGGCAATAAAGACACGTAATTCATACGTCCAGAAACAAGTCATGCATTCTGGTTTTACTAGGACTACTTCCCATCCTTGGTCTTGTGGAACATAACCGTTATGGCTGTTGATAAGACAGCGTGTTGTAACGTCGTCAAAGGGACGAGGGTTACATAATGTCCAACAGTCCTGTAACAATCTAAAAACCTCATTTCTTACCCCAATTACCGACTCCGTCACTTGTCGGAACGTTTTGTTTAATAGTTGTAGCCCGATGTTCTTGTTCTTACTTTGGTGAGAAGCGAACATTACTAACCCGTAAGCATAACATGCTTCTTTATGTTGCATGTTAGCCGCTTTTTCTAAATCACGAAGTCCTATATTCGGATATATTGAGTCAAAATAATTTCTTAACCCATTGCGTAAAATAGCATTTGGGTTCCCCGCAATATATGCGTCAAAGTAAACACATCGTAACTTATGGATTTCCCAATGTGATATCCCCCATCTTTCAAACGAAAGCCTTTTATAAACCAAGGCATTCTTGGAACGTTCTTCGAATGTCTTACAAACTGATCTCGCCTTAAATAGTTGTGCCGAGGAATTCTGACCGACTCTAGACAAGATTTCATCAATCATGTCTCCGGGTAGGTCTCTTAAAATATTGGGTTGTCTATCCATTTTGTGTTTTTATACTGTAAAATAGACAAGAGTTAGATTCATAAAAAAAATACTTATTAATACAAGCAATTTTTACATATATCATAAAGCATAAGCACACTATATTACATATATTACACCACACGAATACAACTATCTTATTCCGACTCGCTCGTTTCTTCTTCTTCGGTTTTGGTTCGTTTTGCCAAGTTTCTAGGGATATATGATGTTCCCCTAATACGAGCCGTCGTTTTCCACATTGGTTTAGAAAAACCTAGTGGTTTAGAGGTTCCCGGGTTATTGTCACAACTTAAGAAATACGGGTGTTGACGATACATATAAAGTTCATCGGGTTTGGAATCAAATTTCTCTATTTTTATGCCCTTTCCCTTATTGTTCTCTTTTGCCTTATTAAATTGTGTTGGGGTAATTTCTATAACATCATCGGAATCCTTGTCGGGATCCGATTCATCGGAGAATTGGTAATCCTCCCAATACTTTGCTTCCTTGGCGGAAACACCATTGATCATAATTAACTTTAGTCGGTTGGTTGAGGATTTTTTTCTACTTAACCGTTTTATTATTTCCCCCACTGGTTCTATTTCTTCTTCCGGTTCCGATTCTTCTTCCGGTTCCGATTCTTCTTCCGGTTCCGACTCTTCTTCCGGTTCCTCTTCGGGAACTTGTGAATCAGTCCACGAATCATTCCAATTTACATTTGACTCTTCATTATTATTAGGTGAGTCAATGGGACTTGTTCTAGAGGTAGACATCTATCACATAATATCAAACACGTTAAGAGATTAATATATCACATAATATTCACATGTTAAAAATATATAGTTTCCAACAAAAAAAATTTTTTAAGCAATCATTTTTCAAGTAAACACGGTCGAAGTCCAGACTCACTAATGCATCCTAACAAACTCGATAAGACACACTAATGCAAAATTCTGGTTCTCTAAGACCAACGCTCGGATACCAACTGAAATGTCCCGTTCTTATTTATTAAAAACGTTCCATATTAATTGATTTCGTTGCGAGGTTTTGACCTCTATATGAGACGTTTTTCAATGACTGCATTCATTTTAAAACAAACCATAACCTTTATTTCATCAATAAAGGTTTAAAAAGCTTTACGTAGATTATCAAATAATGATAATCTAAAATATCCTGTTTACACACGACCATTACATAATGGTTTACAATACAAATATGTTACAACGAAATAAGTTTCTTGAATGCAGTTTTTACACAATATCATACAAGCATGGACTCCAAATCTCGTCCTTATTTAAGTATGCGATAGCGGATGCTCTTAATAATCACCTGAGAATAAACATGCTTAAAACATCAACAAAAATGTTGGTGAGTTATAGGTTTAACCTATATATTATCAAATCATAATAATAGACCACAAGATTTCATATTTCAATACACATCCCATACATAGAGATAAAAATCATTCATATGGTGAACACCTGGTAACCGACATTAACAAGATGCATATTTAAGAATATCCCCATCATTCCGGGACACCCTTCGGATATGATATAAATTTCGAAGTACTAAAGCATCCGGTACTTTGGATGGGGTTTGTTAGGCCCAATAGATCTATCTTTAGGATTAACGTCAATTAGGGTATCTATTCCCTAATTCTTAGATTACCAGACTTAATAAAAAGGGGCATATTCGATTTCGATAATTCAACCATAGAATGTAGTTTCACGTACTTGTGTCTATTTTGTAAATCATTTATAAAACCTGCATGTATTCTCATCCCAAAAATATTAGATTTTAAAAGTGGGACTATAACTCACTTTCACAGATTTTTTACTTCGTCGGGAAGTAAGACTTGTGTCACGACCCTACTTTTTCCGTTATTTTCTTTCGTTAACTATTTAACGACCGTTAACTGTTAGTGTGCCACGTCATTTCCATGACCTATATTATTATTTTTTTTGTAATAATATATATATAATAATTATTATGTGTTATGTGGATATATGTATTCATATTTTAAATTATACGTTTCTACGTTCCGCGGATTTCCATCCGGCGAATCTTTTCGGTTTTTAAACCAACGGTCGAGTTTTCTGGATTTTTAAATCCTAAATATTTTAAATATGATATTTTAAGGTCATATTATTAGTAGGTGTATTTATATTTATTTTTCGTCGCGCGTTCGTTATCTTTCCGGATTTTTAATCGCGTAAGCGTGTTTTCGCGTTTCGGGCTTCGTACGGGATCTCGGGCCACAAGGATTTCACCATTTAGCAAAATTGGACCCATGGGGCCCACCCCCAAGCAATTTCGGCCGAAGCCAAGGGGGGGAGGGGATCCCTTCTCCTTATTTTTCTTTTTTTGAGATTTTGTTTATCACTTTCCCAATTTTTCAAGACCTAGTTTTATTTTTGCTCTCACCCTCTCCTCTCCTCCCTCTTTGTGCCGCCACCATCACCACCATAAACCACCATCTTCATCAAAAAGCTAGCTTGGATCAAGAGATCATCTACATAAACGTGTTCTCCTCTTCGTTCTCTACGCGATCATATACTTTGATTCTCGATTAGGGTATAAACCCTAACCCTAGCTTTTTGATTTTTCATATATATTACTGATTTTATATGTTCTATGATTAGTACGATATGTATAAGTTGTTGTAATGTTGTTTGAATGCGTAGAGTTACTCGTTTGCGTATGATTTCGGTTTGTAAATTTTGGACAGCAGTTTGATTCGTGTTTTCTTACTTTGTAACTGTTATGAATGTTAAAATAAAGTACATAAATGAGTTCCTCTCATCAAGACATTAATTTTAGACTCCGGATTCATGTCGTTTCGATTCCCGGAGCCCTAGATATGCTTAATTTGGTTTTTGTTAAAGATTGAAAGGTGTTCTTGGCATGAACAAGGTTGGGTCCGACTTTGTGACCATCCTTGGTGTCTTTAGGGTGCCTCATTTGGTTAGGACTGATGGTGAGACGAATATTCATGTTCGGGTCACCTAAATCCGAGCCACGGTTCACCCGTTTTGCCCGAATTACTGTTTTGAGTAAGATGATTTTCCCAATTGATGTCATGGCTGATATCCACGACCTAGGGACTGTTCTTGGAGTGTTTTTGAGTTCATAAATGTGTCGGGTGGTTTGAGTAGGTGAAGTTACATATGTGGCTTGCCCGAAACCGACACCCGGGGCTCAAGATACGACCCGGCGAACTTTTAAACTTAAAACTTATGGTTAATGATTAAACTTATGATAAAATTTATGGAATTCATTATTAATTAATTACTTAAGATAAAAGAAGTAATTATTATTATTTAAAACATATGATATGAATATTTATTATATCATTTAATTATTAATTATAATTTAATTAACATTTTAATTAAACTTATGATTAGTAATACTTTTATTATTAAAGGAAAATACTTATGATAAGTATTAAATTTGTTTTTGAGAAATTATTAAAAGACTTATAATAAATATTAAATAATTATTTAATTATTATAAGACTTAATTATTATTTAATTATGACTTAATTATTAAATACTTATGATTTAATAATTTTAATTAGAAACTTATGATATGATTAATAAATCATTATTAATTAATAATACTTATGATATGATTTAAAATTTATTATAAATTAATAATATTTATATTATGATTGATATTTAATTAATTAATTAAATACTTATGTTATACTAATTATAACATTTCAACTTATATTAACTTTAATAATTCATTTTATTTAATTAAACTTATGTTAAGACATTATTATACACTTTTGACTTTAAATAACATTATAACCTATGTTATTATTATAACTTACACTTTTAAAATTAATGTTGACTATGTTTGACCAAGGTTGACTTTTGAGTTGACTTTCGGTTGACTTTGACTTTCAGTTGACTTCTGTTGACTTTCTAAATAAGGAAACTTTCCTAACTTCAAAACTTTCTAAAAATAGAACTTTCTAAATTTGGAAACTTTCCAAAAATAGAAACTTTCCAAAAATAGAAACTTTCCAAAAATAGAAACTTTCCTAAAATAGAAAACTTTCCAAAAATGGAAACCTGCTAAAAATAGAAACTTTCTAAAAATAGAAAGTGTGTGTCCTTATGCTGTTCCAATCAAACCGATGCTTGCTGAGTAATGTTCTATGCCTACTTGCAACATGTACAATAGCTATCATACTAAGACTTGGCCTAAGTTAGTTATTTATTTCGACCTGCTTTATTTATAGGTCGGCGTTGTGATCTTTCTTGATCACATTACTTTACTTGCTGTTCGCATGTTAGTGAGATTTCTTCAGTTGCTATTTAAGGTGAGTTATAGTCCCGTTTTTACATATTTTTCAAAGTATATTTTTGGGATGTGATTACATGCAGATTTTTATTTACGTTTAGACACAAGTAACAGTTAAATTTAATTATTCATTGTGAGTTGGACAAAAATATTCCCTAGTCTGGTAACTGTAATCATTGGTTTCTACCGGTGAACGCGAATCCTACGGATAGATCTATCGGGTTTGACAACCCCATTTCGAGCTAGTCGCGCTAGCAATTTATAATCGGAATGTTTAGTACTTCGTAATTTGTTGTAGATACACTGTCCAAGTGTATATTTTTATTGTGTTTGGCAAGGGTAAATAAAGGGTTAAGTGGTTACCAGGTGGCTCATTGATAATGGAATAATGTTTAATGTTTTCTAACATTTTTAAATCTTGTGGTCTAAAGTTTACTTATTTATTTAAACCTATAATTCACTCAACCTTTGTGTTGACAGTTTACTTGCATGTTTTCACAGGTACTTGAGTTATTTGATGCTTCCGCTGTCGTTAGAAGAGTCTGCATGCATTTGGGCAGATTTTATGAAACAATTTATGAAACTTAAGTTTGCATTCTATTTTGGATAATTTAAATTGTGGGATTGTTGGCAATGTTTTGTGTCAACTTTTGGTTTCATATTATGGTTGGTTGGTTTTCAAACTACTTAATTTGGTTTGTTTCCTTTTTGGGGAACATTTTGAAATAAAAGAATGCAACTTTGTTTATTTAATTCATTTAAGTCCGATCAAGCTATGGGACCAACTGACGGATCCGTTAAGTGTTTTGACGGGGTCGTCACATGTGGTATCAGAGCTCTGGTTGTAGGGAACTAGGCGGTCTTAATGTGGTCAACCCGTGGTTATTAGGGTGCATTAGAGTCTAGTCTACAGCCCGACCATTTTGCTATAGCATTATTATGCATTTCATTTCGTATAAGTTATATTATTAGCTTTCATATCTTTTGGTATATGGTTTGCGGTTTTGCTGTTTGCAGATGTCGACTTCGAGCGATAACTCTGTTGCTGCTCCTGCTCCACCGTCTCCTGCTAGACGTCGTGCTAATCAACCGGAGATCGATGATCCTGTTCATTACTATTTTTCTACCATTACTCATATGAACCAGGCTTATAATGAGGTGACACGTATTAACGCCCTTAGTGATTGTTTGCGCACCTTGCCACATAATGAAGTTATGGACGAGATCCGTGCCGACATGGGTAACTTTATCACTTTCAAGCATAGGGTTGAGGATGCGAACCGCAAGCGTGATCGAGAAGTTAATGCTAAGTTCGAGGCTCTCGAGAGCACTGTTCGTGTGTTGAAGGAAGAGTTGGATGTTGTGAAAGGGAAGTTGCGTAAGTATGAGGATCCTGCTGAGACTCATGCTGGACCAGCTTATCACACCCGCTCTAAGCGAATGTGATGTGATTATTCATATTGATTATCTATTTCATCAGACTTAATGTCCTTTTTATACATACATTTTGGGTTATGTACGGCGTTTTGCCGAGGATTTTATTAAGATTTTGTTATGGGATATTTTTCATTATGTATGGATGGTTATTTTTATGACATCTATTATCATTATCATGTTTTATTTCTGATGTTGTGGCTCTTGGCATGTTATATTATGCGTAATATATGTTCATGTATGTTAGGTGCTATGTATGTTGTATGATGTTATCATAAAATATGTATGCATGTGATGGTTATTTCTATAACAATCATAACTGTCATGTTATTACTCATAGTGTTAGTTGACTAATATCTTAATGGTTAGTCTTTTCGTGTTTTGATCTATTCCTTTATGACACTAGTATTATTCTTGGTACTAACGGATGTGTTATTCTATTTTGAAGATCATGCCTCCAAGAGAGTCCACTGAAGCGCGTATGCAACGCCTGATCAATGAAGGAATTGCTGCTGCTATGGCAGCAAATGCTAATGTTAACGCCAATGCGAACAACAACGTGGGATGCTCCCACAAAACTTTTATGGCTGGTCGACCTCAAGAATTCAGTGGTACGGAAGGACCAATAGGGCTTACTCGTTGGTTCGAGAAAATCGAATCTATTTTCAGGGTCAGTCGAGTTCGTGAAGAGGACGAAGTTAGTTTCGCTAGTTGCACTCTCAAGGATAGTGCCTTGACATGGTGGAACAATCTGGTTAGTAGTTTGGGAAGCGATGTAGCTTATGGTTTGGCCTGGAATGATTTTAAGGAAAGATTGATCACCCGCTATAGACCTCGGGGTGAGCTTAAGAAGCTAGAGGTTGAGCTCAAGAATTTGAAAATGCATGGCACCGAGTTAGATGCCTATGAACGAAGGTTTTTCGAGTTAACTTTGCTGTGTCCTAGGGTTTATGCGGATGAGGACCGCAAAATTGAGGCTTACATTGATGGTTTGTCCGAGAAGATTGAACACGGGGTTGAGTCCAGTGAACCCCAGACTATTGAGGCCGCTATGTCTATGGCCCACAAACTTAATGACAAGGTGTTGAGAAGAAGCAAGACTACAGTTGTTGAAAGTAGTGAGGAGGTTGTCAAGAAGGCTGAAAATGGGAAACGAAAGTGGGATAACAACCGCAATCAAAACCAAAATCAGCAGAAGAAACAGGATACCTCAGGTGCTAACAACAGAAATCAGCGTGTGTGTCCTCGTTGCTATAAAGTTCATGATGGTTACTGCACAGTTACTTGTAAGAGGTGCTCTAAGCAAGGGCACATTGCTAAAGATTGTACAGTGCTTTTGCCGGGGTCTGCTACTCCCGCGACTGGTGGTAATAATAATAATGTTGGTAATAGAGGTGGTAACGGTAACAGTAATGGGAAATCGAATAATGGAGGTAATCCGAGGGTTTGTTAGGAGTGTGGGAAGCCGGGGCATTTCCGAGATGCTTGTCCCAACAAGAAGACTGCAGAGACTGCACGCGGCCGAGCGTTCAACATTAATGCTAAGGATGCGGAGGAAGATCCTAAGCTTGTTACTGGTACGTTCTCAGTCAACGATTTATCAGTTTATGTTCTATTTGATTCAGGGGCTGATTTAAGTTTCGTGTCGAGTAAATTAAGTCCGAGAATCAAAACGCCGTTAACTCTCTTAGACAATACTTATGTTATTGAAGTAGCTAATGGTAAGGAACTTACTGCTAAGACTGTACATCGTAAGTGTAACATTAATCTGGGTGGTAGGGATTTCGAGATAGATTTGATACCGATTGAACTTGGTAGTTTTGATATTGTTATTGGTATGGATTGGTTGTCCGCGAACCGTGCCGAGATCGTCTGTTATGATAAGGCTATTCGTATTACTGATGTGATTGGAGAGCCACTGATGGTCTTTGGAGATAAGAAATGCACACAGTTAAACCTTATTAGCTGTATGAAAGTTCGAAAACATCTTCGCAAAGGCTGTCATGCTATTCTTGCTCATGTTGTTGATCCTAGTAAGGAAGTAAAGAACGTTGATGACGTTCATATTGTCAGGGATTTTCCCGAGGTGTTTCCCGATGACTTACCTGGCCTTCCGCCGCAACGCGCGGTAGAATTTCAAATTGATCTTGTTCCCGGTGCTGCTCCTGTAGCACGTTCTCCTTATCGTCTTGCGCCTTCTGAACTTCAAGAATTGTCAAGTCAACTCCGTGAGTTGATAGACAAAGGTTTTATTCGTCCTAGTTCGTCCCCTTGGGGAGCTCCTGTTCTGTTTGTTAAGAAGAAGGATGGTTCTTTTCGTTTATGCATTGATTATCGTGAACTGAATAAGCTCACTGTTAAAAATCGTTATCCTCTTCCGAGAATTGATGATCTGTTCGATCAGCTTCAGGGTTCTTCTGTTTATTCAAAAATTGATCTTCGTTCTGGCTATCATCAGTTGCGTGTTAAAGAATCTGATGTTTCAAAAACTGCTTTTCGCACCCGTTACGGTCACTTTGAATTTCTTGTTATGCCGTTCGGATTGACAAATGCACCTGCTGTGTTCATGGACCTCATGAACCGTGTGTGTAGACCCTATCTGGACAAGTTCGTTATTGTTTTCATCGACGACATTCTTATCTATTCTAGGAATGATGAAGAGCACGAAGAACACTTGAGGTTAGTGCTTGATTTGTTAAAGAAAGAAGAGTTGTACGCTAAGTTCTCTAAGTGTGCTTTTTGGTTAAGAGAAGTTCAGTTCCTTGGTCACATTGTTAGCAAACAAGGAATACAAGTTGATCCTGCTAAAATTGAGGCGATTGAAAAGTGGGAAACCCCGAAAACTCCTACTCAAATTCGTCAGTTCTTAGGATTGGCAGGTTACTATCGAAGGTTCATCCAGGATTTCTCTCGTATAGCGAAACCTCTGACTGCTTTAACGCATAAAGGGAAGAAGTATGAGTGGAAGGATGAACAGGAGAATGCTTTTCAGATTTTGAAGAAGAAACTGACTACCGCTCCGATATTGTCTCTACCGGAGGGTAATGATGATTTTGTTGTTTATTGTGACGCATCACGACAAGGCTATGGTTGCGTTTTGATGCAACGAAAGAAGGTTATTGCGTACGCATCACGTCAGTTGAAGATTCACGAGCAGAACTATACAACTCATGATTTAGAGTTGGGGGCCGTTGTTTTTGCACTTAAGATTTGGAGACATTATTTGTATGGGGTCAAGAGTACTGTGTACACAGATCACAAAAGTCTTCAACATATCCTCGATCAGAAACAGTTGAACATGAGACAACGAAGATGGATTGAGACGTTGAATGATTACGATTGTGACCTTTTGTATCACCCGGGTAAGGCCAATGTTGTGGCTGATGCATTGAGTCGTAAAGAAAGGACTGAACCTCGCAGGGTTAGGGCCTTGAATATGACAGTTAGATCAAACCTCGCAAAGCAGATTCTTGAGGCACAACAAGAAGCCTTAAAGGAAGAGAATTTTGTGAAAGAAAACGTAAGAGGTATGGCTAAGAAATTCGAGATTCGAGCAGATGGTACTAGGTACTTTGTAGGACGTCTTTGGGTTCCGAAGTTTGGTGAACTGCGACAACTTGTTTTGGATGAGGCTCACAAGTCTAGGTACTCTATTCATCCTGGTTCAGGGAAGATGTACCATGATCTTAAGGAGCTGTATTGGTGGCCAAATTTGAAAGGTGATGTGGCTACGTATGTGGCTAAGTGTTTGACCTGTTCTAAGGTCAAAGCTGAACATCAAAAACCGTCCGGATTGTTGGTACAACCAGAAATTCCCGAGTGGAAGTGGGAAGGTATCACTATGGATTTTATCACTAAGTTACCAAGAGTTTCGGGTGGCTACGATGCGATTTGGGTGATTGTAGATCGACTCACTAAGTCGGCTCACTTTTTGCCGATTAGGGAAACCGATTCCATGGAGAAACTCACCCGTTTGTATTTGAAAGAGATTGTTTCGAGGCATGGTGTTCCCGTTTCTATAATTTCCGACAGAGATAGTCGATTTGTATCGAGATTTTGGCAATCGTTGCAAGAAGCCTTGGGCACTAGATTGGATATGAGCACCGCTTATCATCCTCAAACGGATGGTCAAAGTGAGAGGACCATTCAGACATTAGAAGATATGTTGCGAGCTTGTGTGATTGATTTTGGAAATGGGTGGGATAAGTATTTGCCGTTAGCTGAGTTTTCTTATAACAACAGCTACCACGCAAGTATTAAAGCCGCACCGTTTGAAGCTTTGTACGGTAGGAAATGTAGATCTCCTATTTGTTGGAATGAGGTTGGGGATGCTCAACTTACAGGTCCAGAGATTATTCACGAGACTACTGAGAAGATTGTCCAAATTAAAGAAAGGTTGAGAACTGCTAGAAGTCGGCAAAAGAGTTATGCCGACAAAGGAAGGAAAGATGTTGAATTTCAAGTTGGTGATCGTGTTATGTTAAAAGTTTCGCCTTGGAAGGGTGTTATTCGTTTTGGTAAAAGAGGGAAGTTAAGTCCTCGTTTCGTGGGACCGTTTGAGATCATTGAAAGAGTTGGACCGGTGGCTTATCGTTTGAAGTTGCCACAAGAACTCAGTGCTGTTCACGATGTTTTCCATATTTCGAACTTAAAGAAGTGTTTGGCTGAATTTGATCAGACTATTCCTTTGGAGGAACTTCAAGTTGACAAGCAATTGCATTTTATTGAGGAGCCAGTTGAGATCATGGACCGAGAGGTTAAGACTCTTAAACAGAGCAGAATTCCTATTGTTCGGGTCCGATGGAACGCTAGACGCGGTCCCGAGTTCACTTGGGAGCGTGAAGACCAAATGAAGCAGAAGTATCCGCATTTGTTCTCAGATGCCGAGTCAACCCCTGCGCCTGCTTAAATTTCGGGACGAAATTTCCGTAACGGGGAGGTACTGTCACGACCCTACTTTTTCCGTTATTTTCTTTCGTTAACTATTTAACGACCGTTAACTGTTAGTGTGCCACGTCATTTCCATGACCTATATTATTATTTTTTTTTGTAATAATATATATATAATAATTATTATGTGTTATGTGGATATATGTATTCATATTTTAAATTATACGTTTCTACGTTCCGCGGATTTCCATCCGGCGAATCTTTTCGGTTTTTAAACCAACGGTCGAGTTTTCTGGATTTTTAAATCCTAAATATTTTAAATATGATATTTTAAGGTCATATTATTAGTAGGTGTATTTATATTTATTTTTCGTCGCGCGTTCGTTATCTTTCCGGATTTTTAATCGCGTAAGCGTGTTTTCGCGTTTCGGGCTTCGTACGGGATCTCGGGCCACAAGGATTTCACCATTTAGCAAAATTGGACCCATGGGGCCCACCCCCAAGCAATTTCGGCCGAAGCCAAGGGGGGGAGGGGATCCCTTCTCCTTATTTTTCTTTTTTTGAGATTTTGTTTATCACTTTCCCAATTTTTCAAGACCTAGTTTTATTTTTGCTCTCACCCTCTCCTCTCCTCCCTCTTTGTGCCGCCACCATCACCACCATAAACCACCATCTTCATCAAAAAGCTAGCTTGGATCAAGAGATCATCTACATAAACGTGTTCTCCTCTTCGTTCTCTACGCGATCATATACTTTGATTCTCGATTAGGGTATAAACCCTAACCCTAGCTTTTTGATTTTTCATATATATTACTGATTTTATATGTTATATGATTAGTACGATATGTATAAGTTGTTGTAATGTTGTTTGAATGCGTAGAGTTACTCGTTTGCGTATGATTTCGGTTTGTAAATTTTGGACAGCAGTTTGATTCGTGTTTTCTGACTTTGTAACTGTTATGAATGTTAAAATAAAGTACATAAATGAGTTCCTCTCATCAAGACATTAATTTTAGACTCCGGATTCATGTCGTTTCGATTCCCGGAGCCCTAGATATGCTTAATTTGGTTTTTGTTAAAGATTGAAAGGTGTTCTTGGCATGAACAAGGTTGGGTCCGACTTTGTGACCATCCTTGGTGTCTTTAGGGTGCCTCATTTGGTTAGGACTGATGGTGAGACGAATATTCATGTTCGGGTCACCTAAATCCGAGCCACGGTTCACCCGTTTTGCCCGAATTACTGTTTTGAGTAAGATGATTTTCCCAATTGATGTCATGGCTGATATCCACGACCTAGGGACTGTTCTTGGAGTGTTTTTGAGTTCATAAATGTGTCGGGTGGTTTGAGTAGGTGAAGTTACATATGTGGCTTGCCCGAAACCGACACCCGGGGCTCAAGATACGACCCGGCGAACTTTTAAACTTAAAACTTATGGTTAATGATTAAACTTATGATAAAATTTATGGAATTCATTATTAATTAATTACTTAAGATAAAAGAAGTAATTATTATTATTTAAAACATATGATATGAATATTTATTATATCATTTAATTATTAATTATAATTTAATTAACATTTTAATTAAACTTATGATTAGTAATACTTTTATTATTAAAGGAAAATACTTATGATAAGTATTAAATTTGTTTTTGAGAAATTATTAAAAGACTTATAATAAATATTAAATAATTATTTAATTATTATAAGACTTAATTATTATTTAATTATGACTTAATTATTAAATACTTATGATTTAATAATTTTAATTAGAAACTTATGATATGATTAATAAATCATTATTAATTAATAATACTTATGATATGATTTAAAATTTATTATAAATTAATAATATTTATATTATGATTGATATTTAATTAATTAATTAAATACTTATGTTATACTAATTATAACATTTCAACTTATATTAACTTTAATAATTCATTTTATTTAATTAAACTTATGTTAAGACATTATTATACACTTTTGACTTTAAATAACATTATAACCTATGTTATTATTATAACTTACACTTTTAAAATTAATGTTGACTATGTTTGACCAAGGTTGACTTTTGAGTTGACTTTCGGTTGACTTTGACTTTCAGTTGACTTCTGTTGACTTTCTAAATAAGGAAACTTTCCTAACTTCAAAACTTTCTAAAAATAGAACTTTCTAAATTTGGAAACTTTCCAAAAATAGAAACTTTCCAAAAATAGAAACTTTCCAAAAATAGAAACTTTCCTAAAATAGAAAACTTTCCAAAAATGGAAACCTGCTAAAAATAGAAACTTTCTAAAAATAGAAAGTGTGTGTCCTTATGCTGTTCCAATCAAACCGATGCTTGCTGAGTAATGTTCTATGCCTACTTGCAACATGTACAATAGCTATCATACTAAGACTTGGCCTAAGTTAGTTATTTATTTCGACCTGCTTTATTTATAGGTCGGCGTTGTGATCTTTCTTGATCACATTACTTTACTTGCTGTTCGCGTGTTTGTGAGATTTCTTCAGTTGCTATTTAAGGTGAGTTATAGTCCCGTTTTTACATACTTTTCAAAGTATATTTTTGGGATGTGATTACATGCAAATTTTTATTTACGTTTAGACACAAGTAACAGTTAAATTTAATTATTCATTGTGAGTTGGACAAAAATATTCCCTAGTCTGGTAACTGTAATCATTGGTTTCTACCGGTGAACGCGAATCCTACGGATAGATCTATCGGGTTTGACAACCCCATTTCGAGCTAGTCGCGCTAGCAATTTATAATCGGAATGTTTAGTACTTCGTAATTTGTTGTAGATACACTGTCCAAGTGTATATTTTTATTGTGTTTGGCAAGGGTAAATAAAGGGTTAAGTGGTTACCAGGTGGCTCATTGATAATGGAATAATGTTTAATGTTTTCTAACATTTTTAAATCTTGTGGTCTAAAGTTTACTTATTTATTTAAACCTATAATTCACTCAACCTTTGTGTTGACAGTTTACTTGCATGTTTTCACAGGTACTTGAGTTATTTGATGCTTCCGCTGTCGTTAGAAGAGTCTGCATGCATTTGGGCAGATTTTATGAAACAATTTATGAAACTTAAGTTTGCATTCTATTTTGGATAATTTAAATTGTGGGATTGTTGGCAATGTTTTGTGTCAACTTTTGGTTTCATATTATGGTTGGTTGGTTTTCAAACTACTTAATTTGGTTTGTTTCCTTTTTGGGGAACATTTTGAAATAAAAGAATGCAACTTTGTTTATTTAATTCATTTAAGTCCGATCAAGCTATGGGACCAACTGACGGATCCGTTAAATGTTTTGACGGGGTCGTCACAACTTGGCCACTGGTCAATTCACGAACCTATAACAAATATGTACATATATATCAAAGTATGTTCAAAATATATTTACAACACTTTTAATACATTTTGATGTTTTAAGTTTATTAAGTCAGATGTCCTCGTTAGTAACCTACAACTAGTTTTCCACAGTTAGATGTACAAAATAAATCGATATATATTATCTTGAATCAATCCATGACCCAGTGTATACATATCTCAGTATTGATCACAACTCAAACTATATATATTTTGGAATCAACCTCAACCCTGTATAGCTAACTCCAACATTCACATATAGAGTGTCTATGGTTGTTCCGAAATATATATAGATGTGTCGACATGATAGGTCGAAACATTGTATACGTGTCTATGGTATCTCAAGATTACATAATATACAATACAAGTTGATTAAGTTATGGTTGGAATAGATTTGTTACCAATTTTCACGTAGCTAAAATGAGTAGTTTTTACCAATTTTGTTTTGCTCGCCATTTCTTCGTTTCTAATCCGTTTTGAGTGATTTAAGCAGCCACGGTTTCGTATTGAACTTGAATTTATGAAACTAAACCGAAAAGGTATAGTTTTATAGTTGTAAATACAAGTTACAAGTCGTTTTTGAAAGAGGTAGTCATTTCCGTCGAAAGAACGACATCTTGATGACTGTTTTGAAAAACATACTTTCACTTTGAGTTTAACCATGATTTTTGGAAACGGTTTCATGTTCATAAGAAAAATCATTTTCCCAGAAGTATAGCTTTTAAATCAAAGTTTTTCATAGTTTTTAATTATCCAAACCAAAACAGCCCCCGGTTGTAACTACGAAGGCGTAAATCCGGTTTTATGGTGTTTATCGTGTTTCCGGGTTTTAAATCATTAAGTTAGCATATCATATAGATATAAATCATGTGTATAGTTGATTTTAAAAGTGTAGTTAGAAGGATTAACTTTATTTACGAACAAGTTTAGAATTAACTAAACTATGTTCTAGTGATTACTAGTTTACCACTTCGAATATGATAGCTTTTTATGTATGAATCGAATGAAGTTATGAACATAATTACTACCTTAAGTTCCTTGGATAAACCTACTGGAAAAGAGAAAAATGGATCTAGCTTCAACGGATCCTTGGATGGCTTGAAGTTCTTGAAGCAGAATCATGACACGAAAACAAGTTCAAGTAAGATCATCACTTGAAATAAGATTGTTATAGTTATAGAAATTGAACCAAAGTTTGAATATGATTATTACCTTGTATTAGAATGATAACCTACTGTAAGAAACAAAGATTTCTTGAGGTTGGATGATCACCTTACAAGATTGGAAGTGAGCTAGCAAACTTGAAAGTATTCTTGATTTTATGTAACTAGAACTTGTAGAATTTATGAAGAACACTTAGAACTTGAAGTTAGAACTTGAGAGAGATCAATTAGATGAAGAAAATTGAAGAATGAAAGTGTTTGTAGGTGTTTTTGGTCATTGGTGTATGGATTAGATATAAAGGATATGTAATTTTGTTTTCATGTAAATAAGTCATGAATGATTACTCATATTTTTGTAATTTTATGAGATATTTCATGCTAGTTGAAAAATGATGGTTCCCACATGTGTTAGGTGACTCACATGGGCTGCTAAGAGCTGATCATTGGAGTGTATATACCAATAGTACATACATCTAAAAGCTATGTATTGTACGAGTACGAATACGGGTGCATACGAGTAGAATTGTTGATGAAACTGAACGAGGATGTAATTGTAAGCATTTTTGTTAAGTAGAAGTATTTTGATAAGTGTCTTGAAGTCTTTCAAAAGTGTATGAATACATATTAAAACACTACATGTATATACATTTTAACTGAGTCGTTAAGTCATCGTTAGTCGTTACATGTAAGTGTTGTTTTGAGACCTTTAGGTTAACGATCTTGTTAAATGTTGTTAACCCAAAGTTTATAATATCAAATGAGATTTTAAATTATTATATTATCATGATATTATGATATATTAATATATCTTAATATGATATATACATTTAAATGTCGTTACAACGATAATCGTTACATATATGTCTCGTTTCGAAATCCTTAAGTTAGTAGTCTTGTTTTTAGTTATGTAGTTCATTGTTAATATACTTAATGATATATTTAATTATCATATTATAATGTTATATATAATATAACAATGTATTAATATGCTTCATATATATTTAGTAAGACGTGGTTATAATGATAATCGTTATATGTATCGTTTCGGGTTTCATACGTCAATAGTCTCCTTTTTAAGTATATAACTTATTGTTACTATTTTTAATGAGATACTTGATGATCATTATATCATGTTAAACATATATATTTATTCATTTATGTATCATCATGTCATATACAACTTATAGCGTTCATGAATCATTGGTCAAACTGGGTAATCAGACGTTTACAAAATTTCTGTTTCAATTAACCAAGTCTTTACAAGTTTGATTGCTTAACATGTTGGAAACATTTAATCATGTAAATATAGTTTCATTAAACATATAATCATAGAAAGGTTCAGAAAAGTTTGGGTCACTACACAAATAACACAAGTTTTAATTATTTATTTACAAATGGGATATACCTAAACCTTGCTACAACACTATAGGCAGTGTACCTAATCGTAGAGTAGTATAGCTTTTAGTAAGTCCGGTTCATTCCACAGGGAGACGACTTATTTTACACTATATTTTTAAATAATTATATTTGTACAAAATATATTATATATAGTAATAATATATAAAAGGGGGTTTACCGTTTAATGACCGGTTTGTCGATTTTATATTTTAAGCGAAGCGTAAAGTAAATGATGATATTTAACCAACGATAAAATAAATAACAATAATTAAAATGACAAAATAAATAAAAGTACGAGAAAATATAAAATAAAATATATTATGCTTATTCAAATTTCCGTACTCATGATGTTTGACGTTTTGATTTTAATTTATTACCCTGGGTTAATTGTCCTTTGTCCTGGATTATTCGATAAGTCCATCTGGTTTTGCCATAATAGTCCATCGGTCATAATTATAATGTGCGAGGGTCTTCACCAAATTAACCTTATACCCGAAGTCAAATATTCCTACTAATTGGGGATTCAAACTGTAACAAGGTCTTAATACTTTGTTTAATGAATACATCAGGTTATCGACTGTGTGTAATCCAAGGTTTTAATACTTTGTTAACAATTACACCAATTATCCTTGAATGTAATCCACCCCTGTTTTAATGAGTCCAGTAACTATTAATCCATCCCCGTGTCCGGTCAAATGAACAATAATTCGTACTTATAAATATCCCGCTCATCGTGTCCGATTAAGCGTATGTGGTTATATATAGATATGTCAAATCATAACCTTTATATTAAATTAACGAGGTATCGTTAATTTAATATAAAGCCCATTAATAGCCCATAGTCTAATTTCCACAAGTGTCGATCTTTTGTCCAAACCCCAATTATGGTACAAAATCCAATAACCCCGTCTTAATATTTAGCCCAACATCATGATTACTTTGACTTAAATAAGCATAATAATAACTTAGTTACGAGACATTAATTTAAAAAGGAGAACATAGCTTACAATGATTATTTATCGCGTAGTGTTACACGGAGAGAACTTCGACTTCAAAACCCGTAATTAACCGTTACATTAACTAAACTAACTAATATAAAACTAAACTACTTTATATTATATATATAAATATTATATATATATATATATATATATATATATATATATATATATATATATATATATATATATATATATATATATATATTACAGAGATAGAGAGTTTGATATGGTGCAAAGAACTCGGCAGATTTCGTGGCCTTTTATAGGCATTTTCTGAAATGACTGCTCCGAGATCGCGAAGCATTTATGCCTTCCAGCTCCGAGATCGCGAAGTGACGCACTTCAGCTCACCAACTTTTGGCCATTTGCTTGTCGACATTTTTATTATATAATATAATATATATATAATTTTATATAATTATTTATATATTATATTATATTCTTGTGCATAGTTGACTTGTAATTTTTGGTCCGTTGCGTCGGGCGTTGATAGTTGGTTCATGTCTCTGTTCCGGATTTTCGAACGCCTTTTCGTACAATTTAATATCTTGTACTTTGCGTTTCACAACTTGTACTCTTGTCATTTTTAGACGTTTCTTATCAATAAATTGAACCATTTGAATTGTATCTTGTACATTTGAGCTTTTTGGACGTTTGCGTCTTCAAATCTTCGTTTTCACCTTTTGTCTTCTCACTTATTTATTTAAACGAATATTACTTGAAAATAGAACAATTGCAACTGAAAACTTTACATATTGGAAGGATATTGCTACTAAATATATGTTCATTTGGAGCACTATCAAATATCCCCACACTTGAATGTTGCTTGTCCTCAAGCAATACAAAACTTGAAATTAAATCACACGAATCACTTCTTTATTATTCACACTTTATACATCAGTGATTTTGATACGGCGGTATAAACAATGATAGTAACGATGTGGTTTACAGTCCCACATGACTATAAAAATTTAGATCCTTTAGAAAATTGGATCTTTATGAAAACATTTGATCTTTTGAAAATTCAATCTAGCTTTTACCCTAGATAAGTTTTCCGGAATAACCCTTCACCGGTATTTGCAAAATATTTTTGTGGGTTTTGTGGGTTTCAGATTTGAAAATTTTTGCTCAAAACTTATGGTTTTGTGTCACCCACTTGCTATCCTTGTATTGGGAAAGCAACACGTCCAGTATACTTGCTCCGTATATTACCCTTCGGCAAACTACCGTTCGGTTGTAAAGGAAAGCGTTGAACAAGCAACTGTTAAGGCAATGTCTAATGACATGCATTTGATTATGGTCCAAAAACGTGTCGGATGCTAGTACTATCCTTTGTAGGAGCAATAGTAAAGATCATCCTATAAACTTTTCGGTCTGGCACAAGGTCCTATCTCCGACCATGCTATACAACCACCGTTCTTACGGTTGACACCCGATTTGGTTCAGGTGACCTAATGAATTCCAGGTAAATTCCTAGGATTTTACGTTCAATGGTAATGAACGCATTGAAAATGGATTTTCAGAAAATAAATCGGTTTTAATTTGATCAAAATATTTTCTCGTTCAAGCTCGAGTTTAGATATCATCGAATTCCATGAGTTTGTAATTCTCAATATTTAAAGTCAATCTCAAGGATTGAGTAATATCATTCTTAAAAGCTGATTTTTAATCTTTAAGGAGATTATCCTTTCTGGGGGTCTGATTCATTAGTCTTATCAAGCTAATTTGAACGGCGCCCTCCCCATTTTACGAGACAGATCCTCTCATGGTTAGGATAAGCCTGACCACTTGGCGACCCTGTTTGATGCTGAGGTCCGTGGATTTCCTGCTGATTTTAGAGATGACTTTTCTAGATTTTTCGTCAACCTACAGCTGGTCTGGAAGACAACTTCTTGACCTAAATCAAGAAGCGCGTGTCTTTTTCGGAAGACTTTACTTCCTTTTAATGATGGAATTGATTCATCGTGTAGATCCATCTTTCTTTCAAATATATTACAATAAATCGGGTAAAACAGTTAATTTAGTCCAAAATAAAAGCACGTGCAATAACTTTACAGAAACATGTGATATATAGTTTTTAATTGAATAACTTGGTACATTCTCCCCACACTTGGCTTTTTTCATGCGTCTTTTTATATCTTAATAAATAAATTCAAGCGTTTTAGTTGTTTCTCAATTTATGTCCTTTTCGAGGTAACAATAATTTCGGTATTAACACCTAGTTTTATCGTTCATAAATATATATAAACATGATTTTGAATTCGTTTAGTTAAAAATTTTTCAAATTTTCACAAAATTTGGCAAATAAACCAAGTGCAAACCCAAGAGAATTTATAACCCTTCCCCACACTTGAGATCATGCAATGCCCTCATTTGCATGAAATCAGACTATAATTATAAATTCATGAGGGTGATTAGTGTAGAAAAGTGATTTAAAATACCCAGTTTGTAATTACAAAGCTCGTCGAATGATAGATGGTGCACCTCATTGTTCATTCCTTCTTGTTTTATCACACATGTTTTTCTTCAAAAACGGTTGCTTTTCTGAACTGTTTGCTAATATTTGAAAATGCGTCTTCTACCCTTACTCATTATGCATGTTTATTAACGAGTTATGCACTAACCCGAACCCCTAATTTATCGTTAAGTGGGGTTAGACTTTCCCACACTTAGCTGACGACATGCGAAGTCGGTAGAATAAGTTCCACGAATTAGAATAGTGAGCCAGTTATTTACATCTCGGGTGGTATATAATATATCAATGGGTTTAAAGTTTAGACTCACCCGATCGTCACTACTTAATTCTTTTTTAAATGTAGCTTTTAGTAAATGGATATGTCTCTTTTCTGGTTCTTGGTCAAATGGATCGATATACACCGACATACATACTATAGGGTGGAAAATTCCTAACATTTTCTTCCGTTTATTCTCGGGATCAAAGTTTTCACCTCTATTACCCAATTGGGTAAAATCCGAGGTGTCATTATCTATTACAGCTCGTAGTTCAACTTCGGTAGATGACTCGTCTATTGAGAATATTGGGTTGGAAGGTTGTGGAATGGTGAATTTCGGGATCGAAGCAAATTCTTCTTCACTAACGGTACTTATCGGTCCCACTACTTTGGTCTCGGGGGTAAAGTTTTCAACGTTATCGTTTTCCCAAGAGTACCAATTTGTCACCCTTATTTCTTCTTCATCCATTGATGGATTGATGATTTCGTCGGTAGAGGCTAATGTGTCGATATATTGTGAAATTGGTAAGACTGAATAAAAAGTATCATCGGGATAATTGGTGATTTCGGAGCTCTAGAATTCATTAAAATTCGATGATATGAGATTTTCTTGCACACGACTCCTCAGATCAACAGGTGTGTAATCTAATAGAGTTTCAGCTTGCCGATTTACAAACTCTCTCATTTGTTCATTTTGAGCATCAAGTTCTTCGAGTTTGATTTTCATATAATCTAAAGAATTTTCAGATACATAATTTTCCTCGTCTTCTGGTTGTTGAGTTTGAAAATATTCTTGTGTAACAACCCAACCCGTTAACCATCTGTAAAAGTGCCATAAAAAAAAAATTTGAAACCAGTTGATCTGGACGGCGTCCAGTAATCTGGACGGCGTCCTGTTGTAAAAACCAGGACGGCGTCCAGCCATCTGGGACGGCGTCCAGATGTGCTGCCAGATTCTGATCAGTTTTACGTTTTACACACGGGTGAAAAACCCGCTTCCCGACACTTTTAAACCAACACACTTTCACAATATATTACAATAGGTTAAACTAAGAGTTTTTCATAATAAAAACCGAGTTTTACGACACCGGGCCCACATCGACCCAAAATACCACAAGTGACTATTTCGACCCATTAGTTTATACAAAACATAGACCGAGCATGGGATTGGGGATACGCTACCCAATCCTAAACAAATCCAAAGGCAAGTCTTCTAAAGCAACTACGCAAGTCCACTAGTCCCCGCGCTTACCTGAGCAACCGCATCCATGCAATCTATAAAAATGTAAACAACGAGAGGGTAAGCTAACGCTTAGTGAGTGAAAATATACTACATACATATATATGTATAAAATGGACACGCCACAATAATAATCAAATAGCGCATACCGAAGCATCCAAGTATAAGGCAAGCTAAACCTAGCATACCGTACGTTCACTAACCACAAGCTAACAACACCAACAATATAGTAAGTTCGCAAACAACGTTGCGAACAATGCCAATAAGCTACAACCAGAAGGTTAGCTACATCACGTCAATACAACATTATACGTATACAATATATATATAACAACGCGTAAAACTCCCAAGGTTAACCATAACGCTATGGTGCTACCGGCTCGTGGTTCACACCATACGCAATTGAGTCATACTCTTTTATAGTGCTACCAGCTCGTGGTTCACACTCGATGCTACCAGCTCGTGGTTCACATCAATTATTTTATAGTGATACCGGCACGTGGTTCACACTCGATGCTACCGGCTCGAGGTTCACATCAATTATTTTATAGTGCTACCGGCTCGTGGTTCACACTCGATGCTACCGGCTCGTGGTTCACATCAATTATTTTATAGTGCTACCGGCTCGTGGTTCACACTCGATGCTACCGGCTCGTGGTTCACATCCCATCACACACACACATTATGGCACTACCGGCTCGATGGTTCATACCATAACATTCACAAATAAATACGCCATATACACATACGTATAATTATTCCACTCACAATACTACCCTTCGCCATTGGGGTTATATCTAAGTCCGCATCACAATATTAACCCTTCGCCATTGGGGTTATATAATCCACATCATACCGCGTGTGATAATGTACACACAAATTGTGTACCCCGCCAAAGGTGGCAAACCAAAATGCACAACCGTGCCAATTGGACCTATACACAAGTCCATCAAATCCACCTATATGTGAAGTGAGCTCTATAACCAAGAAACACTTCAACCCGACCCGCACCCATCCTACACATACATATGCACATAGGATATTAACACTCACCTCGTCGTCTTGATGAATGCTTCCGAATAATCCGCAACGCGCCAATGGAAAGTACCTATTCCATTATCACAAATACAATAACACGATTAGGGTTGACTTACAAACCAACCCATATGACACTTAGTGCAATTTCGACCCAAATGCACTTCCAAGTACAAACTGCGCCCAAAGCTAACCAATAATCACTAACACGAGTGAAAATGGTCCTAACACACCAATTAAACCCGAACACAAGTGTTAAACACGTGTCGTACCCATTTTGACACCAAAACCCCAGTTTTGAGCCATTTCAAAATTAGTTAACCAAACACACCCAAAAGTGTTCCAACACTTCCAAAATCACTAAGCCTAGTGATTAAACTCATTATCAAACCCTAATCAAGGCCAAAACATTAACCGACCCAAAACCCGCCAAGTGACAAGAACAACAAGTCACCATAAACCCATTTCATCATCTAAAAGGGTTTCATAACAAACTAACTCAAAACCCTAACTTGAATATCAAGTTTAACAAATGAAATTCGGAGTTTGAGCTTACCAATACCACCACAACGTAGCTAGGAGCGAGATGAACAACTTTAGAACCCGAGCTTTTGCGAGAATCGGACTCCTTCTTCTCCAAATCCACCTCTCTCTCTCTAAAACTCTTACTCTCTCACTAGAACAAGATGAGAGTGTTTGTGTGGGTGTTAGTGGAGCAAATGAGGCTCCTAGAACTGATCTTGTGGCCTTAACTCGTTCCATAAGTGAAAATACCATTTTGCCCCTCTAAAAATCTTAAAATAACCCAGCTGGCCCGACAGACAAACTGGACGGCGTCCCAATTTCTGGACGGCGTCCAGCCTTTAACATCTGGACGGCGTCCCACCTTACTGGACGGCGTCCAGCCTTTAACATCTGGACGGCGTCCCACCATCCTGGACGGCGTCCCGAACAACTAAAAAGTCAGAAACAGGATTAGGGTCTTACAACTCTCCCCCACTTAGAATCGATCACGTCCTCGTGATCCTCGTCACTTAACCAAACGGACCACACTCCACGGTCCTCAACATAGCCCCAATCCGACCTTCCTAAGCAATCCTTCCCAATGAATCGCCTTTAACAACTAAATCGTCACACGCGATTTATCAATTCACAATCCCGAGCACTAAACCATGCTCATTCCCTAACATCGAGAAAAACTCAACCAAATCTCGAACCGAGATATCAATCCCCTAGCGTATCCTTACTGAGTACAATGCTAAAAGTAACCAAGTCAACCTAAGGTCTACAACACAAAACGATGGAGATCGAACCAAACGAATCCTTACGGATAACACCAATCACTAAACATCCATTGTAGTGTGCAATACGACCCATACGCAACTACCGTAACATCATAACAAACGGTTAAAACCGATAGCGCCCAAAACGACTATGGCAATGCTAATCCAAAGGTGTACCAAAATCGACAATTCGTCACACCTGTAACAACATGTGAGCGAAGCACGGCTATCGCATCACTAATCCTTCAACATGGTTCTCACGACCCCACCATTGGTGCATAAAACAACCAATAGATCAAACCAAACGGTCCTTACGACCCCACCATCGGCGTATAAAACAACCGATAGATCAAAACTCAACATGGCCGAAACAACCCGAGCCTGAACACATATGGAGGATGGTCGAAACAACCCGAACCTTAGTGAATTCACACAACCCGAAATTCACCTACCCAATCCATATATCTCACAACGAAATGACCGCACAACCCGAGTCATCGTGAATACGCACAACCCGATATTCACCACTAACGCCACATAGTATAACCGAGGATGGCCGTACAACCCGAGCCTTAGTGAATCCGAACTACCCGACATTCACTACCTCAAACTATGAGTCCGAACAACAGGGACAATCGTACAATGCTACCAAAGGTAGACTTTACCAACAATTGGGTTCACACGACCCATCACCATTCCTTGCTCCAACCTTGAGCATACGAAGGATTTTAACCTATCCTTAAACACTTCAAACGAGAGGTGTACCACAAATTACACAACTACACTCTCGCAATCATCCAATTGCTATAGCTTGTCAACTTCACCTAGTGACTCATGTACTTAAGGGTTTCATCTCGGTACCCTAAGTACAATGTGAAATGTCCCGTTCTTATTGATTAAAAACGTTCCATATTAATTGATTTCGTTGCGAGGTTTTGACCTCTATATGAGACGTTTTTCAAAGACTGCATTCATTTTTAAAACAAACCATAACCTTTATTTCATAGATAAAGGTTTTAAAAAGCTTTACGTAGATTATCAAATAATGATAATCTAAAATATCCTGTTTACACACGACCATTACATAATGGTTTACAATACAAATATGTTACAACAAAATAAGTTTCTTGAATGCAGTTTTTACACAATATCATACAAGCATGGACTCCAAATCTCGTCCTTATTTAAGTATGCGACAGCGGAAGCTCTTAATAATCACCTGAGAATAAACATGCTTAAAACGTCAACAAAAATGTTGGTGAGTTATAGGTTTAACCTATATATATCAAATCATAATAATAGACCACAAGATTTCATATTTCAATACACATCCCATACATAGAGATAAAAATCATTCATATGGTGAACACCTGGTAACCGACATTAACAAGATGCATATATAAGAATATCCCCATCATTCCGGGACACCCTTCGGATATGATATAAATTTCGAAGTACTAAAGCATCCGGTACTTTGGATGGGGTTTGTTAGGCCCAATAGATCTATCTTTAGGATTCGAGTCAATTAGGGTGTCTGTTCCCTAATTCTTAGATTACCAGACTTAATAAAAAGGGGCATATTCGATTTCGATAATTCAACCATAGAATGTAGTTTCACGTACTTGTGTCTATTTTGTAAATCATTTATAAAACCTGCATGTATTCTCATCCCAAAAATATTAGATTTTAAAAGTGGGACTATAACTCACTTTCACAGATTTTTACTTCGTCGGGAAGTAAGATTTGGCCACTGGTTGATTCACGAACCTATAACAATATATACATATATATCAAAGTATGTTCAAAATATATTTACAACACTTTTAATATATTTTGATGTTTTAAGTTTATTAAGTCAGCTGTCCTCGTTAGTAACCTACAACTAGTTGTCCACAGTTAGATGTACAGAAATAAATCGATAAATATTATCTTGAATCAATCCACGACCCAGTGTATACGTATCTCAGTATTGATCACAACTCAAACTATATATATTTTGGAATCAACCTCAACCCTGTATAGCTAACTCCAACATTCACATATAGAGTGTCTATGGTTGTTCCGAAATATATATAGATGTGTCGACATGATAGGTCGAAACATTGTATACGTGTCTATGGTATCTCAAGATTACATAATATACAATACAAGTTGATTAAGTTATGGTTGGAATAGATTTGTTACCAATTTTCACGTAGCTAAAATGAGAAAAATTTTCCAATCTTGTTTTACCCATAACTTCTTCATTTTAAATCCGTTTTGAGTGAATCAAATTGCTATGGTTTCATATTGAACTCTATTTTATGAATCTAAACATAAAAAGTATAGGTTTATAGTCGAAAAAATAAGTTACAAGTCGTTTTTGTAAAGGTAGTCATTTCAGTCGAAAGAACGACGTCTAGATGACCATTTTAGAAAACATACTTCCACTTTGAGTTTAACCATAATTTTTGGATATAGTTTCATGTTCATAATAAAAATCATTTTCTCAGAATAACAACTTTTAAATCAAAGTTTATCATAGTTTTTAATTAACTAACCCAAAACAGCCCGCGGTGTTACTACGACGGCGTAAATCCGGTTTTACGGTGTTTTTCGTGTTTCCAGGTTTTAAATCATTAAGTTAGCATATCATATAGATATAGAACATGTGTTTAGTTGATTTTTAAAAGTCAAGTTAGAAGGATTAACTTTTGTTTGCGAACAAGTTTAGAATTAACTAAACTATGTTCTAGTGATTACAAGTTTAAACCTTCGAATAAGATAGCTTTATATGTATGAATCGAATGATGTTATGAACATCATTACTACCTTAAGTTCCTTGGATGAACCTACTGGAAAAGAGAAAAATGGATCTAGCTTCAATGGATCCTTGGATGGCTCAAAGTTCTTGAAGCAAAATCATGACACGAAAACAAGTTCAAGTAAGATCATCACTTGAAATAAGATTGTTATAGTTATAGAAATTGAACCAAAGTTTGAATATGATTATTACCTTGTATTAGAATGATAACCTACTGTAAGAAACAAAGATTTCTTGAGGTTGGATGATCACCTTACAAGATTGGAAGTGAGCTAGCAAACTTGAAAGTATTCTTGATTTTATGAAACTAGAACTTTTGGAATTTATGAAGAACACTTAGAACTTGAAGATAGAACTTGAGAGAGTTCAATTAGATGAAGAAAATTGAAGAATGAAAGTGTTTGTAGGTGTTTTTGGTCGTTGGTGTATGGATTAGATATAAAGGATATGTAATTTTGTTTTCATGTAAATAAGTCATGAATGATTACTCATATTTTTGTAATCTTATGAGATATTTCATGCTAGTTGCCAAATGATGGTTCCCACATGTGTTAGGTGACTCACATGGGCTGCTAAGAGCTGATCATTGGAGTGTATATACCAATAGTACATACATCTAAAAGCTGTGTATTGTACGAGTACGAATACGGGTGCATACGAGTAGAATTGTTGATGAAACTGAACGAGAATGTAATTGTAAGAATTTTTGTTAAGTAGAAGTATTTTGATAAGTGTATTGAAGTCTTTCAAAAGTGTATAAATACATATTAAAACACTACATGTATATACATTTTAACTGAGTCGTTAAGTCATCGTTAGTCGTTACATGTAAGTGTTGTTTTGAAACCTTTAGGTTAACGATCTTGTTAAATGTTGTTAACCCAATGTTTATAATATCAAATGAGATTTTAAATTATTATATTATCATGATATTATCATGTATGAATATCTCTTAATATGATATATATACATTAAATGTCTTTACAACGATAATCGTTACATATATGTCTCGTTTAAAAATCATTAAGTTAGTAGTCTTGTTTTTACATATGTAGTTCATTGTTAATATACTTAATGATATGTTTACTTATCATAGTATCATGTTAACTATATATATATCCATATATATGTCATCATATAGTTTTTACAAGTTTTAACGTTCGTGAATCACCGGTCAACTTGGGTGGTCAATTGTCTATATGAAACATATTTCAATTAATCAAGTCTTAACAAGTTTGATTGCTTAACATGTTGGAAACATTTAATCATGTAAATATCAATCTCAATTAATATATATAAACATGGAAAAGTTCGGGTCACTACAGTACCTACCCGTTAAATAAATTTCGTCCCGAAATTTTAAGCTGTTGAAGGTGTTGACGAATCTTCTGGAAATAGATGCGGGTATTTCTTCTTCATCTGATCTTCACGCTCCCAGGTGAACTCGGGTCCTCTACGAGCATTCCATCGAACCTTAACAATTGGTATCTTGTTTTGCTTAAGTCTTTTAACCTCACGATCCATTATTTCGACGGGTTCTTCGATGAATTGTAGTTTTTCGTTGATTTGGATTTCATCTAACGGAATAGTGAGATCTTCTTTAGCAAAACATTTCTTCAAATTCGAGACGTGGAAAGTGTTATGTACAGTCGCGAGTTGTTGAGGTAACTCTAGTCGGTAAGCTACTGGTCCGACACGATCAATAATCTTGAATGGTCCAATATACCTTGGATTTAATTTCCCTCGTTTACCAAATCGAACAACGCCTTTCCAAGGTGCAACTTTAAGCATGACCATCTCTCCAATTTCAAATTCTATATCTTTTCTTTTAATGTCAGCGTAGCTCTTTTGTCGACTTTGGGCGGTTTTCAACCGTTGTTGAATTTGGATGATCTTCTCGGTAGTTTCTTGTATAATCTCCGGACCCGTAATCTGTCTATCCCCCACTTCACTCCAACAAATCGGAGACCTGCACTTTCTACCATAAAGTGCTTCAAACGGCGCCATCTCAATGCTTGAATGGTAGCTGTTGTTGTAGGAAAATTCTGCTAACGGTAGATGTCGATCCCAACTGTTTCCGAAATCAATAACACATGCTCGTAGCATGTCTTCAAGCGTTTGTATCGTCCTTTCGCTCTGCCCATCAGTTTGTGGATGATAGGCAGTACTCATGTCTAGACGAGTTCCTAATGCTTGCTGTAATGTCTGCCAGAATCTTGAAATAAATCTGCCATCCCTATCAGAGATAATAGAGATTGGTATTCCATGTCTGGAGACGACTTCCTTCAAATACAGTCGTGCTAACTTCTCCATCTTGTCATCTTCTCTTATTGGCAGGAAGTGTGCTGATTTGGTGAGACGATCAACTATTACCCAAATAGTATCAAAACCACTTGCAGTCCTTGGCAATTTAGTGATGAAATCCATGGTAATGTTTTCCCATTTCCATTCCGGGATTTCGGGTTGTTGAAGTAGACCTGATGGTTTCTGATGCTCAGCTTTGACCTTAGAACACGTCAAACATTCTCCTACGTATTTAGCAACATCGGCTTTCATACCCGGCCACCAAAAATGTTTCTTGAGATCCTTGTACATCTTCCCCGTTCCAGGATGTATTGAGTATCTGGTTTTATGAGCTTCTCTAAGTACCATTTCTCTCATATCTCCAAATTTTGGTACCCAAATCCTTTCAGCCCTATACCGGGTTCCGTCTTCCCGAATATTAAGATGTTTCTCCGATCCTTTGGGTATTTCATCCTTTAAATTTCCCTCTTTTAAAACTCCTTGTTGCGCCTCCTTTATTTGAGTAGTAATGTTATTATGAATCATTATATTCATAGATTTTACTCGAATGGGTTCTCTATCCTTCCTGCTCAAGGCATCGGCTACCACATTTGCCTTCCCCGGGTGGTAACGAATCTCAAAATCGTAATCATTCAATAATTCAATCCACCTACGCTGCCTCATATTCAGTTGTTTCTGATTAAATATGTGTTGAAGACTTTTGTGGTCGGTATATATAATACTTTTGACCCCATATAAGTAGTGCCTCCAAGTCTTTAATGCAAAAACAACCGCGCCTAATTCCAAATCATGCGTCGTATAATTTTGTTCGTGAATCTTCAATTGTCTAGACGCATAAGCAATCACCTTCGTTCGTTGCATTAATACACAACCGAGACCTTGCTTTGATGCGTCACAATAAATCACAAAATCATCATTCCCTTCAGGCAATGACAATATAGGTGCCGTAGTTAGCTTTTTCTTCAATAACTGAAACGCTTTCTCTTGTTCATCATTCCATTCAAATTTCTTCCCTTTATGCGTTAATGCAGTCAAGGGTTTTGCTATTCTGGAAAAGTCTTGGATGAACCTTCTGTAGTAACCAGCTAGTCCTAAAAACTGGCGTATGTGTTTCGGAGTTTTCGGGGTTTCCCACTTTTCAACAGTTTCTATCTTTGCCGGATCCACCTTAATACCTTCTTTGTTCACTATGTGACCGAGGAATTGAACTTCTTCCAACCAAAATGCACACTTTGAAAACTTAGCGTACAATTCTTCCTTCCTCAATACTTCTAACACTTTTCTCAAATGTTCACCATGTTCTTGGTCATTCTTTGAGTAAATAAGTATGTCATCAATGAAAACAATGACAAACTTGTCAAGGTATGGTCCACACACTCGGTTCATAAGGTCCATGAACACAGCTGGTGCATTAGTTAAACCAAACGGCATGACCATAAACTCGTAATGACCGTAACGTGTTCTGAAAGCAGTCTTTGGAATATCATCTTCTTTCACCCGCATTTGATGATACCCGGAACGTAAGTCAATCTTTGAATAAACAGACGAGCCTTGTAGTTGATCAAATAAGTCGTCGATTCTCGGTAGTGGGTAGCGGTTCTTGATGGTAAGTTTGTTCAACTCTCGGTAGTCGATACACAACCTGAATGTACCATCTTTCTTCTTGACAAACAAAACAGGAGCTCCCCACGGTGATGTGCTTGGTCGAATGAAACCACGCTCTAAAAGTTCTTGTAATTGGCTTTGCAGTTCTTTCATCTCGCTGGGTGCGAGTCTGTAAGGAGCACGAGCTATTGGTGCAGCTCCTGGTACAAGATCTATTTGAAATTCAACGGATCGATGTGGGGGTAATCCCGGTAATTCTTTCGGAAATACATCGGGAAATTCTTTTGCAATGGGAACATCATTGATGCTCTTTTCTTCAGTTTGTACTTTCTCGACGTGTGCTAGAACAGCATAGCAACCTTTTCTTATTAGTTTTTGTGCCTTCAAATTACTAATAAGATGTAGCTTCGTGTTGCCCTTTTCTCCGTACACCATTAAGGGTTTTCCTTTTTCTCGTATAATGCGAATTGCATTTTTGTAACAAACGATCTCCGCTTTCACTTCTTTCAACCAGTCCATACCGATTATCACATCAAAACTCCCTAACTCTACTGGTATCAAATCAATCTTAAATGTTTCGCTAACCAGTTTAATTTCTCGATTCCGACACCATTTGTTCCTTTCGTTCTATTAACCCCTGGTCCGTAGACCTCACACTTCGCCGCGCTATGACCATTTCTTTTACACTTGTTGCAAAATTTGGTGCAGAACCCCGAGTGATTCTTTTCACACCTTTGGCATAGCTGCTTCTGATTGTTGTTGTTGTTGCGGTTATTATTGTTGTTGGGATGATTGTTGTAGTTGCTGTTGTTGTTGTTGTTGTTGTTGTTGGGCCGTTTGTTGTAGTTGCGATTGATGTTGCGATTGTTGGGATAATTGTTGCGATTATTGTTGTAATTGCTGTTGTTGTTGTATTGGTGATTCTTATCACCGTTTTCCTCCCACTTTCTTTTGACTTGCTTCACATTGGCCTCTTCAACAGTCTGTTCTTTAATTCTTTCTTCAATCTGGTTCACTAGTTTGTGAGCCATTCTACATGCCTGTTGTATGGAGGCGGGCTCGTGTGAACTTATATCTTCTTGGATTCTTTCCGGTAATCCTTTCACAAACGCGTCGATCTTCTCTTCCTCATCTTCGAATGCTCCCGGACACAATAGGCACAATTCTGTGAATCGTCTTTCGTACGTGGTAATATCAAATCCTTGGGTTCGTAACCCTCTAAGTTCTGTCTTGAGCTTATTGACCTCGGTTCTGGGACGGTACTTCTCGTTCATCAAGTGCTTGAATGCTGACCACGGTAGTGCGTACGCATCATCTTGTCCCACTTGCTCTAGATAGGTATTCCACCATGTTAATGCAGAACATGTGAAGGTATGCGTAGCGTACTTCACTTTGTCCTCTTCAGTACACTTACTTATGGCAAACACCGATTCAACCTTCTCGGTCCACCGTTTCAATCCGATCGGTCCTTCGGTTCCATCAAATTCCAAAGGTTTACAGGCAGTGAATTCTTTGTAGGTGCATCCTACACGATTTCCTGTACTGCTAGATCCAAGGTTATTGTTGGTATGTAGCGCAGCCTGTACTGCGGCTATGTTTGAAGCTAGAAAAGTACGGAATTCCTCTTCATTCATATTCACGGTGTGTCGAGTAGTCGGTGCCATTTCCTTCAAAATAGTTAAATGGAACAAGTTAATCATACAGAATATTAAGAGTAGTTAATAGTATTTCGTAGCATAATATGAACTCATTTATAAAAGCTTTTTCTTCATATTAGCGTTTTATAAGTTTAAATTCGGGTAGTACCTACCCGTTAAGTTCATACTTAGTAGCTAATATACAATTCAACTACTACAATTCTATATGAAAAACTGATTATAATAATATTTCGCGTTCAAACTTTTACACAATATTTTACAAACTTACAATACCGCTTATTTTACATATAGCATGAAATATAGCACACAATAACTTTGATACAAGATAGTTGTGAAGACAATTCTAGCTAGTACACAAGTCGTTCGGCAAAGGCAATAAAGACACGTAATTCATACGTCCAGAAACAAGTCATGCATTCTGGTTTTACTAGGACTACTTCCCATCCTTGGTCTTGTGCAACATAACCGTTATGGCCGTTGATAAGACAGCGTGTTGTAACGTCATCAAAGGGATGAGGGTTACGTAATGTCCAACAGTCCCGTAATAATCTAAAAACCTCATTTCTTACCCCAATTACCGACTCCGTCACTTGTGGAAACGTTTTGTTTAATAGTTGTAGCCCGATGTTCTTGTTCTCACTTTGGTGAGAAGCGAACATTACTAATCCGTAGGCATAACATGCTTCTTTATGTTGCATGTTAGCCGCTTTTTCTAAATCACGAAGTCCAATATTCGGATATATTGAGTCAAAATAATTTCTTAACCCGTTGCGTAAAATAGCATTTGGGTTCCCCGCAATATATGCATCAAAGTAAACACATCGTAACTTATGGGTTTCCCAATGTGATATCCCCCATCTTTCAAATGAAAGTCTCTTATAAACCAAGACATTCTTGGAACGTTCTTCGAATGTCTTACAAACTGATCTCGCCTTAAATAGTTGTGCCGAAGAATTCTGGCCGACTCTAGACAAGATTTCATCAATCATGTCTCCGGGTAGGTCTCTTAAAATATTGGGTTGTCTATCCATTTTGTATTTTTAAACTGTAAAATAGACAAGGGTTAGATTCATAAAAAAAAATACTTATTAATACAAGCAATTTTTACATATATCATAAAGCATAAGAACACTATATTCCATATATTACACCACACGAATACAACTATCTTATTCCGACTCGCTCGTTTCTTCTTCTTCGGTTTTGGTTCGTTTTGCCAAGTTTCTAGGGATATATGATGTTCCCCTAATACGAACCGTCGTTGTCCACATTGGTTTAGAAAAACCTGGTGGTTTAGAGGTTCCCGGGTCATTGTTACAACTTAAGGACTTCGGGGGTTGACGATACATATAAAGTTCATCGGGGTTGGAATTAGATTTCTCTATTTTTATGCCCTTTCCCTTATTATTTTCTTTTGCCTTTTTAAATTCAGTTGGGGTAATTTCTATAACATCATCGGAATTCTCGTCGGAATCCGATTCATCGGAGAATTGGTAATCCTCCCAATATTTTGCTTCCTTGGCGGAAACACCATTGACCATAATTAACTTTGGTCGGTTGGTTGAGGATTTTCTTTTACTTAACCGTTTTATTATTTCCCCCACCGGTTCTATTTCTTCATCCGGTTCCGATTCTTCTTCCGGTTCCGATTCTTCTTCCGGTTCCGACTCTTCTTCCGGTTCCTCTTCGGGAACTTGTGAATCAGTCCACAAATTATTCCAATTTACATTTGACTCTTCATTATTATTAGGTGAGTCAATGGGACTTGTTCTAGAGGTAGACATCTATCACATAATATCAAACACGTTAAGAGATTAATATATCACATAATATTCATATGTTAAAAATATATAGTTTCCAACAAAAATGTTAAGCAATTATTTTTAAAGAAAACACGGTCGAAGTCCAGACTCACTAATGCATCCTAACAAACTCGATAAGACACACTAATGCAAATTTTCTGGTTCTCTAAGACCAACGCTCTGATACCAACTGAAATGTCCCGTTCTTATTGATTAAAAACGTTCCATATTAATTGATTTCGTTGCGAGGTTTTGACCTCTATATGAGACGTTTTTCAAAGACTGCATTCATTTTTAAAACAAACCATAACCTTTATTTCATAGATAAAGGTTTTAAAAAGCTTTACGTAGATTATCAAATAATGATAATCTAAAATATCCTGTTTACACACGACCATTACATAATGGTTTACAATACAAATATGTTACAACAAAATAAGTTTCTTGAATGCAGTTTTTACACAATATCATACAAGCATGGACTCCAAATCTCGTCCTTATTTAAGTATGCGACAGCGGAAGCTCTTAATAATCACCTGAGAATAAACATGCTTAAAACGTCAACAAAAATGTTGGTGAGTTATAGGTTTAACCTATATATATCAAATCATAATAATAGACCACAAGATTTCATATTTCAATACACATCCCATACATAGAGATAAAAATCATTCATATGGTGAACACCTGGTAACCGACATTAACAAGATGCATATATAAGAATATCCCCATCATTCCGGGACACCCTTCGGATATGATATAAATTTCGAAGTACTAAAGCATCCGGTACTTTGGATGGGGTTTGTTAGGCCCAATAGATCTATCTTTAGGATTCGAGTCAATTAGGGTGTCTGTTCCCTAATTCTTAGATTACCAGACTTAATAAAAAGGGGCATATTCGATTTCGATAATTCAACCATAGAATGTAGTTTCACGTACTTGTGTCTATTTTGTAAATCATTTATAAAACCTGCATGTATTCTCATCCCAAAAATATTAGATTTTAAAAGTGGGACTATAACTCACTTTCACAGATTTTTACTTCGTCGGGAAGTAAGATTTGACCACTGGTTGATTCACGAACCTATAACAATATATACATATATATCAAAGTATGTTCAAAATATATTTACAACACTTTTAATATATTTTGATGTTTTAAGTTTATTAAGTCAGCTGTCCTCGTTAGTAACCTACAACTAGTTGTCCACAGTTAGATGTACAGAAATAAATCGATAAATATTATCTTGAATCAATCCACGACCCAGTGTATACGTATCTCAGTATTGATCACAACTCAAACTATATATATTTTGGAATCAACCTCAACCCTGTATAGCTAACTCCAACATTCACATATAGAGTGTCTATGGTTGTTCCGAAATATATATAGATGTGTCGACATGATAGGTCGAAACATTGTATACGTGTCTATGGTATCTCAAGATTACATAATATACAATACAAGTTGATTAAGTTATGGTTGGAATAGATTTGTTACCAATTTTCACGTAGCTAAAATGAGAAAAATTTTCCAATCTTGTTTTACCCATAACTTCTTCATTTTAAATCCGTTTTGAGTGAATCAAATTGCTATGGTTTCATATTGAACTCTATTTTATGAATCTAAACATAAAAAGTATAGGTTTATAGTCGAAAAAATAAGTTACAAGTCGTTTTTGTAAAGGTAGTCATTTCAGTCGAAAGAACGACGTCTAGATGACCATTTTAGAAAACATACTTCCACTTTGAGTTTAACCATAATTTTTGGATATAGTTTCATGTTCATAATAAAAATCATTTTCTCAGAATAACAACTTTTAAATCAAAGTTTATCATAGTTTTTAATTAACTAACCCAAAACAGCCCGCGGTGTTACTACGACGGCGTAAATCCGGTTTTACGGTGTTTTTCGTGTTTCCAGGTTTTAAATCATTAAGTTAGCATATCATATAGATATAGAACATGTGTTTAGTTGATTTTTAAAAGTCAAGTTAGAAGGATTAACTTTTGTTTGCGAACAAGTTTAGAATTAACTAAACTATGTTCTAGTGATTACAAGTTTAAACCTTCGAATAAGATAGCTTTATATGTATGAATCGAATGATGTTATGAACATCATTACTACCTTAAGTTCCTTGGATGAACCTACTGGAAAAGAGAAAAATGGATCTAGCTTCAATGGATCCTTGGATGGCTCAAAGTTCTTGAAGCAAAATCATGACACGAAAACAAGTTCAAGTAAGATCATCACTTGAAATAAGATTGTTATAGTTATAGAAATTGAACCAAAGTTTGAATATGATTATTACCTTGTATTAGAATGATAACCTACTGTAAGAAACAAAGATTTCTTGAGGTTGGATGATCACCTTACAAGATTGGAAGTGAGCTAGCAAACTTGAAAGTATTCTTGATTTTATGAAACTAGAACTTTTGGAATTTATGAAGAACACTTAGAACTTGAAGATAGAACTTGAGAGAGTTCAATTAGATGAAGAAAATTGAAGAATGAAAGTGTTTGTAGGTGTTTTTGGTCGTTGGTGTATGGATTAGATATAAAGGATATGTAATTTTGTTTTCATGTAAATAAGTCATGAATGATTACTCATATTTTTGTAATCTTATGAGATATTTCATGCTAGTTGCCAAATGATGGTTCCCACATGTGTTAGGTGACTCACATGGGCTGCTAAGAGCTGATCATTGGAGTGTATATACCAATAGTACATACATCTAAAAGCTGTGTATTGTACGAGTACGAATACGGGTGCATACGAGTAGAATTGTTGATGAAACTGAACGAGAATGTAATTGTAAGAATTTTTGTTAAGTAGAAGTATTTTGATAAGTGTATTGAAGTCTTTCAAAAGTGTATAAATACATATTAAAACACTACATGTATATACATTTTAACTGAGTCGTTAAGTCATCGTTAGTCGTTACATGTAAGTGTTGTTTTGAAACCTTTAGGTTAACGATCTTGTTAAATGTTGTTAACCCAATGTTTATAATATCAAATGAGATTTTAAATTATTATATTATCATGATATTATCATGTATGAATATCTCTTAATATGATATATATACATTAAATGTCTTTACAACGATAATCGTTACATATATGTCTCGTTTAAAAATCATTAAGTTAGTAGTCTTGTTTTTACATATGTAGTTCATTGTTAATATACTTAATGATATGTTTACTTATCATAGTATCATGTTAACTATATATATATCCATATATATGTCATCATATAGTTTTTACAAGTTTTAACGTTCGTGAATCACCGGTCAACTTGGGTGGTCAATTGTCTATATGAAACATATTTCAATTAATCAAGTCTTAACAAGTTTGATTGCTTAACATGTTGGAAACATTTAATCATGTAAATATCAATCTCAATTAATATATATAAACATGGAAAAGTTCGGGTCACTACACAATGTAACCACAACACAATCGGAGTTGAACACCACGCTAGTAGGTATAAAAGAGGCACCTAATGTCGCGTCATATAAACTCCATTACCAACATACATCGAGATTCAAAACACTCGATTTCAAGGGTTCCAACCACCCGACGAACCTCATAGTTCATCAACTTCCACATACAAGCGAACACGCGCTTAACAATCGAACACCAAAACCCATTTCCATGGCTTGGTAGAAACATTTCCCAAATACTAAGGAGTGCTTGGTTACACCAAGTCTTACGCCCTTCGTCCAAAAATCAATCATTACTATAGGGTACTTCCATTAGGAACGTCACCGTTAACAATAACATGCACAACACAATGCAATAACAAATCCGAACTTAAACGCCACATAAATAAATATTCAAATGACATATTTATTAAAATGAAACGTACCTCAACGTCTCCTTGCAGCATTCGCCGCCAACTCGGGACAATCCAGCTTGCGATGCCCCTCCTTATGACAATAGTAGCACATCCCGTCATCACTTCTCGGCATTGTGCACTCCCACAACTTGTGGCCCCTAATACCACAATTGAAACATCTAGGTGCACGAGAATCCACCGTGCCTTTTCCCACATTACCCGTACTCGCACTTGCACCCTTATTTTTCTTACTCGGGGCGCCGTACGAATCAACCCTTCTCTTACTTGAAGGTTCACACATCTTTGATCGCGTATACGACTCGAAACCTCTAGCCAAGTCGAATAATTCCGAAAACGATTTCGCTTGACCCCGGCTAATTTTACTTTTCAAGTCATCATTCAAGGTCCGATAGAAATCTCCCATCAACAAACGATCATTCCCCAAATACTCCGGACAAAAACGAGCCTTCGCCATAAAGGTCGTCTTGAGAGTACTCAAATCCATAGATCCTTGTCGCAAATTTCGCAACTCATTACGCAATTCCCACAAATCGGCCGAAGTCCGGAACTCCTCGAATAATTCTTCCTTAAAGTCATCCCACGATAAAGCCATAAACGTCTCGCCACCGACAAGATCAATCTTACCATCCAACCAATCCCTTGCCCTACCCCGCAACAAACTCGTAGCGAGTCTCGTCTTTCTCTCGGGAGGGCAATCAATAGTACGGAAACACCCTTCGACGTCCGAAATCCAAGTTGTGCTTACCAAAGGATCCGGCTTTCCGTCAAACATCGGGGGTTTAGTCCTCATGAAGCTCTTAAGACAACGCTCCATTTCACTACTACCCCGAAATTCGGAATACTTCCTATCCATTTCTTCTCGAAACGCACTCATTTGCTCCACAACGGCGGCCGCAACTCTAGAGTTAAACTTCTCGTCATTCGTCTCGATCTCGTTTTGCGTCGTCATTCTAAAGGATGCAAAACGATTAGTCCACGAACGTATAAAACAACACGCATAACACCGCCCCATCTTGCTCAACACTCGTCGTACATCACTTGTTAAACACGATTTGCACCCGTAATAAGGTTTGCAAGTCCTTATTACGCACACACATCGTATCCCCTCGTTAGTACAACGACCATCTTGCTCGATGATATTCGCAACGCAACATAAACATAAACATAACACAATCGTATATTAATAATATCCACGTATTAATATACACGTTAGTCCACCTATCAATTAAGGCACTAACCAAATTCCCATTCCGACCCGTAATCTTACAAGTCCCGCAACAAATACGCACACACAAAAGTCTAAGTCTAGGCACCTATCTCAAGTCACCTAAATCCCTTAGACCATGCTCTGATACCACTTGTAACAACCCAACCCGTTAACCATCCTTAAAAGTGCCATAAAAAAAAATTTGAGACCAGTTGATCTGGACGGCATCCAGTAATCTGGACGGCGTCCTGTTGTAAAAACCAGGACGGCGTCCAGCCATCTGGGACGGCGTCCAGATGTGCTGCCAGATTCTGATCAGTTTTACGTTTTACACACGGGTGAAAAACCCGCTTCCCGACACTTTTAAACCAACACACTTTCACAATATATTACAATAGGTTAAACTAAGAGTTTTTCATAATAAAAACCGAGTTTTACGACACCGGGCCCACATCGACCCAAAATACCACAAGTGACTATTTCGACCCATTAGTTTATACAAAACATAGACCGAGCGTGGGATTGGGGATACGCTACCCAATCCTAAACAAATCCAAAGGCAAGTCTTCTAAAGCAACTACGCAAGTCCACTAGTCCCCGCGCTTACCCGAGCAACCGCATCCATGCAATCTATAAAAATGTAAACAACGAGAGGGTAAGCTAACGCTTAGTGAGTGAAAATATACTACATACATATATATGTATAAAATGGACACGCCACAATAATAATCAAATAGCGCATACCGAAGCATCCAAGTATAAGGCAAGCTAAACCTAGCATACCGTACGTTCACTAAGCACAAGCTAACAACACCAACAATATAGTAAGTTCGCAAACAACGTTGCGAACAATGCCAATAAGCTACAACCAGAAGGTTAGCTACATCACGTCAATACAACATTATACGTATACAATATATATATAACAACGCGTAAAACTCCCAAGGTTAACCATAACGCTATGGTGCTACCGGCTCATGGTTCACACCATACGCAATTGAGTCATACTCTTTTATAGTGCTACCAGCTCGTGGTTCACACTCGATGCTACCGGCTCGTGGTTCACATCAATTATTTTATAGTGCTACCGGCACGTGGTTCACACTCGATGCTACCGGCTCGTGGTTCACATCAATTATTTTATAGTGCTACCGGCTCGTGGTTCACACTCGATGCTACCGGCTCGTGGTTCACATCAATTATTTTATAGTGCTACCGGCTCGTGGTTCACACTCGATGCTACCGGCTCGTGGTTCACATCCCATCACACACACACATTATGGCACTACCGGCTCGATGGTTCATACCATAACATTCACAAATAAATACGCCATATACACATACGTATAATTATTCCACTCACAATACTACCCTTCGCCATTGGGGTTATATCTAAGTCCGCATCACAATATTAACCCTTCGCCATTGGGGTTATATAATCCACATCATACCGCGTGTGATAATGTACACACAAATTGTGTACCCCGCCAAAGGTGGCCAACCAAAACGCACAACCGTGCCAATTGGACCTATACACAAGTCCATCAAATCCACCTATATGTGAAGTGAGCTCTATAACCAAGAAACACTTCAACCCGACCCGCACCCATCCTACACATACATATGCACATAGGATATTAACACTCACCTCGTCGTCTTGATGAATGCTTCCGAATAATCCGCAACGCGCCAATGGAAAGTACCTATTCCATTATCACAAATACAATAACACGATTAGGGTTGACTTACAAACCAACCCATATGACACTTAGTGCAATTTCGACCCAAATGCACTTCCAAGTACAAACTGCGCCCAAAGCTAACCAATAATCACTAACACGAGTGAAAATGGTCCTAACACACCAATTAAACCCGAACACAAGTGTTAAACACGTGTCGTACCCATTTTGACACCAAAACCCCAGTTTTGAGCCATTTCAAAATTAGTTAACCAAACACACCCAAAAGTGTTCCAACACTTCCAAAATCACTAAGCCTAGTGATTAAACTCATTATCAAACCCTAATCAAGGCCAAAACGTCAACCGACCTAAAACCCGCCAAGTGACAAGAACAACAAGTCACCATAAACCCATTTCATCATCTAAAAGGGTTTCATAATAAACTAACTCAAAACCCTAACTTGAATATCAAATTTAACAAATGAAATTCGGAGTTTGAGCTTACCAATACCACCACAACGTAGCTAGGAGCGAGATGAACAACTTTAGAACCCGAGCTTTTGCGAGAATCCGACTCCTTCTTCTCCAAATCCACCTCTCTCTCTCTAAAACTCTTACTCTCTCACTCAGTGTTGTAAAAGTCGGCCGACTTGGCCGACGCGTCGGCCGATGCGTCATTTTTTTGAGTTCTCCGTCCCGTTTTTCTGAAAACGACTCAAAAGACGGTCAAAGCTAAAAGTTCGGTCAAAGTCTGTCAAAAACGGTCAAAGTTGGTCAAAAAACGGTCAAAATCTGTCAAATTTTCGTCAAGATGTGATATGTTTTTAAATTAGTGTTTGTTTTCATTTTTTGGGCCGCTATTTTCTCCGTGTTCTTACTGATTATGTACTCGGTAACATTAATTGAGTTTGAAGTTTGATTGTATTTAAATTCAAGTTCTTATTTAAGAAATTTATGGTACATAATCAACTATTTTATACATATATAAATATATATTTAAGAAATTATTAATAAAGTCAACGTTGGTCAACGACCGATGCGTCCCCGATGCGTCCCCGACTCGGCCGACGCGTCCTTTTTAGGTCTCGACCGATGCGTCCCCGACTCGCGACTTTTACAACCTTGCTCTCACTAGAACAATATGAGAGTGTTTGTGTGGGTGTTAGTGGAGCAAATGAGGCTCCTAGAACTGATCTTGTGGCCTTAACTCGTTCCATAAGTGAAAATACCATTTTGCCCCTCTAAAAATCTTAAAATAACCCAGCTGGCCCGACAGACAAACTGGACGGCGTCCCAATTTCTGGACGGCGTCCAGCCATTAACATCTGGACGGCGTCCCACCTTACTGGACGGAGTCCAGCCTTTAACATCTGGACGGCGTCCCACCATCCTGGACGGCGTCCCGAACAACTAAAAAGTCAGAAACAGGATTAGGGTCTTACATCTTGGGAATAATCCCAATTTGAATTGTATTTCTCATAATCGTTCCATTCAGGTTTCGTGGGTGCGTAATTTTCCATAGGAACGTAATAATAACATTCCCATGTTGAATGATAATCTCCATAGATTTCACAATCAGTTATTGTTTCGTCATTCGTTATCCAAGATTGACTGAACGAGTTGTCATCAACACCCGTTTGAGAATATTGATTTCGTATGTCATAAAGAGTTTCCAAAATATTCTCGAAATTTTCCATAATGCGCTTATTACCAAATTTTAGCTACAATGTGGTGCATTTGCTAATTATCCTATTAGTTATAAAATAAAAAATTATATAATTTATCAAATTAATAGACTTTTCTGATTTTGCCCATGTTTCAAATAGCCAATAGATGCAGCAGGTAGCCAGGACCCTTTAAATCGGAAGCCCACAACTCGCCACTAACAAATCCAACTATTACTACGAACCAGAAAATTTAGATGTCTATCAATTTAACCGCTTAAAATAATTTTTCGTTTGGAATTTTAGAAAAATCTATGTCCTAAAAACTAGCGTGTCGAGAAATAAGAAAGAAAAAGATTACGCATCGAAAAACGTCGAAAAATAAAAATAAGAAAGAAAAACGTCGAAACTTAAAAGTCTAAAAACTATATCTAAAAAGTTGCGCCTAAAGGTATTGAAACTTAAAAGGAATTCTATATCCAAAACGGCAATAACTTAAAAAGGCACAAAAATTTAAAACGGCGTCGCAAAATTCTAAAGCGCCTAAATCTTAATCTAAAGAAAAAGCACTTAAGGAATTTTACGGCAAAACTTAGAAATCTAGAAATATAAAAATTCTACGGCAAAAACTAAATTTAAAACTAAATACGAACAATAAATATACAAATTACGAATTAAACGATAAATATACAAATTTTAACTAAAATGATAAAAATACAAATTTTATAAAAATATTATTTTTATATTATTATTTTATAAAAATATTAATATAAATAATAATAACTAAAACTTAAAATATAAATTAATTAAAAACTAAAACTAAATATTAAATATAAATCCTAATTAGGTTTTAAATAATAATAATTAAAAATTAAACCCTAAATATGTAATTAATGATCCTAGGTATCAGCTGTCAGAGCAGCTCCGCGATCGCTGCAATTTGTACCTTTGATGCTCATAGATCGCGGAGTTAAACAGTGATGGATCCGGTTCAAAGGTTGGGCTGCTACAGTGTTCGGCCCAGTTCGTTTTAATTTTTAAATTTTTTTTTATTTTATATTGTTTTTCTAAAAATATATATAAATATATTTATACAAAAATGAATTAAAAATATAGCATTTCGCTGACTCCCCGGCAGCGGCGCCAAAAACTTGATGATGTAGCGTGGGGGTACGAAATACTTATATATTTTTATTACGAAATACGTTACAAATAACACAAGTTTTAATTATTTATTTACAAATAGGATATACCTAAACCTTGCTACAACACTATAGGCAGTGTACCTAATCATAGAGTAGTATAGTTTTTAGTAAGTCCGGTTCGTTCTACAGGGAGACAACTTATTTTACACTATATTTTTAAACAATTATATTTGTACAAAATATATTATATATAGTAATAATATATAAAAGGGGATTTACCGTTTAATGACCGGTTTGTCGATTTTATATTTTAAGCGAAGCGTAAAGTAAATGACGATATTTAACCAACGATAAAATAAATAAAAATAATTAAAATGACAAAATAAATAAAAGTACGAGAAAATATAAAATAAAATATATTATGCTTATTCAAATTTCCGTACTCATGATGTTTGACGTTTTGATTTTAATTTATTACCCTGGGTTAATTGTCCTTTATCCTGGATTATTCGATAAATCCATCTAGTTTTGCCATAATAGTCCATTGGTCATAATTATAAAGTGCGAGGGTCTTCGCCAAATTAAACTTATACCCGAAGTCAAATATTCCAACTAATTGGGGAATCGAACTGTAACAAGGTCTTAATACTTTGTTTAATGAATACACCAGGTTATATACTGTATGTAATCCAAGGTTTTAATACTTTGTTAACAATTACACCAATTATCCTTGAATGTAATCCACTCCTATTTTAATGAGTCCAGTAACTATTAATCCATCCCCGTGTCCGGTCAAATGAACAATAATTCGTACTTATAAATATCCCTCCCATCGTGTCTGATTAAGCGTATGTGGTTATATATAGATACGTCAAATCATAACCTTTATATTAAATTAACGAGGTATCGTTAATTTAATATAAAGCCCATTAATAGTCCATAGTCTAATTTCCACAAGTGTCGATCTTTTGTCCAAACCCCAATTATGGTACAAAATCCAATAACCCCGTCTTAATATTTAGCCCAACATCATGATTACTTTAACTTAAATAAGCATAATAATAACTTAGTTGCGAGACATTAATTTAAAAAGGAGAACATAGCTTACATTGATTATTTATCGCGTAGTGTTACACGGAGAGAACTTCGACTTCAAAACCCGTAATTAACCGTTACATTAACTAAACTAACTAATATAAAACTAAACTAATTTATATTATATATATAAATATTATATATATATATATATATATATATTACAGAGATAGAGAGTTTGATATGGTGCAAATAACTCGGCAGATTTTATGGCCTTTTATAGGCATTTTCTGAAATGACTGCTCTGAGATCGCGAAGCATTTGTGCCTTTCAGCTCCAAGATCGTGAAGTGACGCACTCCAGCTCACCAACTTTTGGCCATTTGCTTGTCGACGTTTTTATTATATAATATAATATATATATATAATTTTATATAATTATTTATATATTATATTATATTCTTGTGCGTAGTTGACTTGTAATTTTTGGTCCGTTGCGTCGGGCGTTTATAGTTGGTTCATGTCTCGGTTCCGGATTTTCGAACGCCTTTTCGTACAATTAAATATCTTGTACTTTTCGTTTCACAACTTGTACTCTTGTCATTTTTAGACGTTTCTTATCAATAAATTGAACCATTTGAATTGTATCTTGTACATTTGAGCTTTTTGGACGTTTGCGTCTTCAAATCTTCATTTTCGCCTTTTGTCTTCGCACTTATTTATTTAAACGAATATTACTTGAAAATAGAACAATTGCAACTGAAAACTTTACATATTGGAAGGATATTGCTACTAAATATATGTTCATTTGGAGCACTATCAATAATCTAACAAATATCTCACTTACACACTACCAATACATATTGGTTTACATATATTACTATGTTACAACAAAATAAATCTCGAATGCAGTTTTAAACAATATAATACAAGCATGCTGACACCAAATCTTATCCATATAATAGCATGCAACAGCGGAAGCTCTTAATAATCACCTGAGAATAAACATGCTTTAAACGTCAACAAAAAATGTTGGTGAGTTATAGGTTTAACCTATATATTTATCAAATCGTAATAATAGACCACAAGATTTCATATTTCAATAAACATCCAATACATAGAGATAAAAATCATTCATATGGTGAACACCTGGTAACCGACCTTAACAAGATGCATATAGAATATCCCCTATCATTCCAGGACTCCCTTCGGACATGATGAATTCGAAGTACTAAAGCATCCGGTACTTTGGATGGGGCTCGTTGGGCTCAATAGATCTATCTTTAGGATTTGCGTCAATTAGGGTGTCTGTTCCCTAATTCTTAGATTACCAGACTAAAAAGGGGCATATTCGGTTTAATAATCCAGCCATAGAATGTAGTTTCATTTACTTGTGTCTATTTTGTAAAACATTTATAAAACTGCATGTATTCTCATCCCAAAATATTAGATTTTAAAAGTGGGACTATAACTCACTTTCACATATTTTTACTTCGTCGGGAAGTAAGACTTGGCCACTGGTCGATTCACAAACCTATAACAAATATGTACATATATATCAAAGTATGTTCAAAATATATTTACAACATTTTTAATACGTTTTGCTGTTTTAAGTTTATTAAGTCAGTTGTCCTCGTTTGTAACCTACAACTAGTTGTCCACAGTTAGATGTACAGAAAATAAAGCGATATATATTATCTCGAATCAATCCACGGCCTCGTGTATACAAGCCTCAGGCTAGATCACAACTCAAAGTATATATAATATTTTGGAATCAACCTCAACCATGTATAGCTAACTCCAACATTACTGCATATAGAGTGTCTATGGTTGTTCCGAAATATATATATAGATTGGTCGATATGATATATCAAAACATTGTATTCGTGTCTATGGTATCCCAAGATTACATAATATATTAGAATACATGTAAAATACAATATGAGTTAGCTAGGATATGATTAATATAGATTTGTTACCATTTTTACGTAGCTACAACAAGAAAAATTATCCAATCTTGTTTTACCCATAACTTCTTCGTTTTAAATCTGTTTTGAGTGATTCAAGTTGCGATGGTTTCATATTAAACTTAAGTTTATGAATCTAAACAGAAAAATTATAATTTTATAGTCGAAAATACAGATTACAAGTCGTTTTTGTAAAGGTAGTCATTTCAGTCGAAAGAACGACGTCTAGATGACCATTTTGAAAAACATACTTCCACTTTGAGTTTAACCATGATTTTTAGATATAGTTTCATGTTCATAATAAAAATCATTTTCCCAAAAGAACAACTTTTAAATCAAAGTTTATCATAGTTTTTAATTAACTAACCCAAAACAGTCCGCGGTGTTACTACGACGGCGTATATCCGGTTTTACGGTGTTTTTCGTGTTTTCAGGTTTTAAATCATTAAGTTAGCATATCATATAGATATAGAACATGTGTTTAGTTGATTTTAAAAGTCAAGTTAGAAGGATTAACTTTTGTTTGCGAACAAGTTTAGAATTAACTAAACTATGTTCTAGTGATTACAAGTTTAAACCTTCGAATAAGGTAGTTTTATATATATGAATCGAATGATGTTATGAACATCATTACTACCTAAGGTTTTGTGGATAAACCTACTGGAAATGAAAAAAATAGATCTAGCAACAAAGGATCCTTGGATGGCTTGAAAGTTCTTGAAGCAGAATCATGACACGAAAACAAATTCAAGTAAGATTTTCACTCGAAATAAGGTTGTTAAAGTTATAGAAATTGAATCAAAGTTTGAATATGAGTATTACCTTGTATTAGAAAGATATCTTACTGTAAATAAGAAAGATTTCATGAAGTTGGATGATCACTCAAAGTGGATTTGCAACATTGAAAGTAAGCTAGCAAACTTGGAAGTGTTGTTGGTGTGTTCTTGAGTAGTTGTTTTATAACTTGGTTTATGTATGGATTTATGAACTAGATTGAGCTAGATTTTGTTGAAGATGATGAAGAACACTTAGAACAAAAGAAGAACACTTGAGAGAGAGTAGTTTGATGCATGAAAATTGAAAATGGAAGTGTGTTTATGGTTCATCATTCACGTGAAATGTAGGAGTCAATACAGGCTCCATTAGTTTGTTGTTTTGTTAGATATTTCTTGCAAGATGTTAAATGATGGTTCCCACATGTGTTAGGTGACTCACAAGGGCTGCTAAGAGCTGATCATTGGAGTGTATATACCAATAGTAAATACATTTAGAAGCTGAGTATTGTACGAGTATGAATACGGGTGCATACGAGTAGAATTGTTGATGAAAATGAACGAGGATGTAATTGTAAGCATTTTTGTTAAGTAGAAGTACTTTGATAAGTGTCTTGAAGTCTTTCAAAAGTATATAAATACATATTAAAACACTACATGTATATACATTTTAACTGAGTCGTTAAGTCATCGTTAGTCGTTACATGTAAATGTTGATTTGAAACCTTTAAGTTAACGATCTTGTTAAATGTTGTTAACCCAATGTTTATTATATCTAATGAGATGTTAAATTATTATATTATCATGATATTATGATATATTAATATATCTTAATATGATATATATATATATATATATATATATATATATATATATATATATATATATATATATATATATATATATATATATATATATATATATATACATTTAAATGTCATTACAACGATAATCGTTACATATATGTCTCGTTTCGAATTCCTTAAGTTAGTAGTCTTGTTTTACATATGTAGTTCATTGTTAATATACTTAATGATATGTTTACTTATCATTTATCATGTTTATATATAGTGTAACAATATCTTAAAATGATTCATATGTAATTAGTAAAACGTTGTTATAACGATAATCGTTATATATATCGTTTTCAAGTTTCTTAATTCAATAGTCTCATTTTTATGTATATGACTCATTGTTAAAACACCTAATGAGATACTTACTTATCATAATATCATGTTAACTACATATATATATATATATCCATATATATGTCATCATATAGTTTTTACAAGTTTTATTGTTCGTGAATCACCGGTCAACTTGGGTGGTCAATTGTCTATATGAAACCTATTTCAATTAATCAAGTTTTAACAAGTTTGATTGCTTAACATGTTGGAAACACTTAATCATGTAAATAACCATTTCATTTAATATATATAAACATAGAAAAGTTCGGGTCACTACAGGGAACCCTCCTATGAACGAGCACATTGGCTCCCTCATAGAAGGTAAAACCTTGGGTAATCAAGCCCCCCGAGCGCGAGACCTGGTACCGGGTGAATTGCGCATTATACGCACCCTCTAGTCACACTCCCTTTTTGAACAATTTGGCATAGCCAGGAATTGAACCTGGTTGGTGTGCTTCATTGGGCAACTCGGTAGTGTGTAGTTGTAACATACAATCGTCAGTGTGTAGTTTTTTTTTTAGAACGGACAAAATTTTATTAAAAGAGACGGCCTAGCGAGCAGCTAAGACATACTAAAAAAATTACGACATTATTTGCCAATCCCACAAAAGTCACAACTTTCATGCCGTAAAACCTATTAATTTCATAGTTTGCTACATCCAAGATATACAAATACTATACAATGTGCAAAGTTCCTATTGTGAACTCATACAACAACAACAACAACAACAACAACAACAACAACAACAACAACAATAACAACAACAACAACAACAACAACAAAACTCAATCCCACAAAAGTGGGGTATAGGGGAGGTAAGATGTAAACAATCATTCTTCTATCCTAGAATAAAAAGAAGTTATTTCTTTACCCATAGTGGAACACCTTAAGAGTAAATGTGACGACCCGGAAATTTCCGACCAAATTTAAACTTTAATCTTGATATGATCTCGACATGATGAGCAAAGTCTGTTAAACCGTATCTCAAAGTTTTGGAATAGTTTACATATATTCATTTACCCTTTGACTGTACCGACGATTCACGAACACTTGTTTGTAAATAAATATGTATATATGAATATAATCATAAGTATATGTATATTATTATAATATTTTGAATTAATAAAGTATACTTTAATCATTAGGAATTTAAAATATAGAATAATAAATAGAATGAAAAAGTTTCTATTATATTATTATGAATCTATGTATTAAAAATTATTAATATGTAATATTTTAAAGTAATTACAAGCTAAAAATATAAATGATATATCAGGATCATTATTATTATTTTCATTATTAATGATAGTAACAAATTTGTTTTTATATTTGTATTACCAATATTATGGATATATAAAAATTTGATATACGTAAGTTGTATCATTATTATCATTTTAAATAAAATTTATTAAACTTTGTATTATCGTACTATTATGTTAATTAGTCTATTTATCAATAATATTACTTTTAGTAATATTATTAATTGTTAATAATATTATTATTAGTATTAATATATATTTATTAATTACGAAACTTAGGAATTATAAGCAGATATATATGATTATATATAAATCGAAAATACATAAATACATAAACAAATATTAATTTCAGTTAAATATATATCGATAAATACGTGTATAAAAAGAAAAATAAAAAAATAAAAAAAAAATATAAATACAGTATATATACGTATAAAGTAAATACAGGTACATAGGATTATATGTTTATTGATGGAGTCTGTATCATCGCTACCCTTCTGTTTATTCTACCTATTTATTTGAGAAACATACAGATATATATAAATATAATATAAATACATATATAAATAAATGATATAAATTAGGTAATCTGTACGAATTTGCAGGAGGAGCCATCTGAAACCGCTTTTTAATTTTTGTTCCTATCTGTAAAAGTCTCAAACGAAATCTATATCTGATTTTTATCACGATCCATGGTATTTTTTTATTAATTCCCTTCGTTCCTGTCTTGTACCTGTCGACTAATTTGATATAAATACAAAACAATAATCACGGGCATGAACTGATTCAGAAAACGTTACATTGTCATCCTCAATTATCACATTCATCTGTATGTAATTAATTAATTTTATTCAAGAAAGATGGGTACACAGCTCGTCACTCTGCTCGTGCCAAAAAGGTTTGAAGAGATTGAATTCGAATTTTATTTTCAAAAAGTATTAATGAGGTTTTGTTAGGAATCATATAGTGATTCTCTCTGTAAATTTTCAAGCATCAATTTATTATATCGATTGTTAATTTATGAGTCAAAGTTTGAAAAAAAAAAAAGTCAAACCGTATGAACTTGGATTAAATTCGAGTTACCTGTTGTAATTGAAGTTCAATTGATGATTTAAAAAGGTTCTATGAAGGATTTGCAACACATTTTATGTTGTAATTATTTTCTAAACATGTCTGAATTTTAAAATCACCATTTGAATTCATATTTTACAAAAAAACGAAGCTTCTGCTGTAGAATTTTAAATTTCCTTTCTGTTTCTGTTGAGTCACCTATAGTTAATTGGTTCTGTTTCATTTATACGTCCTAAATCAAATAATGAATCAGTGTTATAATTAGTTTCATAATCGTTGGCCTAATGAAGAAGAAGGAGAACTGACTGGTAGCGGGTTAATTAGAATTAAATTGAGAATTAGATCAGGAAAGTAATAGCAGTGCAATGGTTTGATGGTGTGACGGGTTAGCGAGGGGTCTCGGGTTCGATTCCGGTTTGAGGCATTTCTTTTTAGAAAACCATTTTTTAAGGTAGTTTCCTTTATCAAATTATTATTATTATTATTATTATTATTATTATTATTATTATTATTATTATTATTATTATTATTATTATTATTATTATTAATATTATTATTATTAATGTTATTATGATTATAATGGTTATTATCAATATTATTATTATTATTGTTATTATTAATATTATAAGTATTACTAAAGTATTTATTAATAGTAATTTTATCATTTAGTATTATTATTATTATTATGATTATGATTAAGGTGATAATTATTAATAAGAAAGTAATACTATTTATTATCAATTTCATAAATATTAGTAATAATATCATTTAAATAATTATTAGTATTAACATTTTGTATTCCTATTATTAGTATCATTATTATTAAGGATAGTAGATTATTATAAGTATTATTATTAATATTATGAGTATCGTTATTATTACTATTAAAAACTATTATCCTAACTATTATTAACAATAAAATTACCATAATTATTATCGTTATCAGTATTGTTCCTTTTAATATCATTATTATAATCAAATACAACCTTTACTTACCGTTATTAATATATTTTACTAAATAAATATTATGTATATAAAAATATATTTATAGGTAATATTACATAAAAGTATGTATTAATCATATTAACGAATTTTATACGAATATTCATAAATAACAAATCAGGTATTTTAATATAAAACTAACTGAATATATATTAATAAAACTATCTAAACACTGATTATTTTTGTGTACACAAAAATTAAATATATATAATATATAACATAAGTTTTAATATATGAACTTGTTCAATTGCGATTATATATATTAATAAAGATACAAATGATATAGGTTCGTTAATCCGAGGCCAACCCTGCATTGTTCAATATAGTCATATGTATTTTTACTACAAAATACATTAGGTGAGTTTCATTTACCTTTTTACCCTTTATATTTTTGGACTGAGAATACATGCGCTGTTTTTATAACTGTTTTATGAAATAGACACAAGTAATCGAAACTACATTCTATGGCTGGATTATTAAACCGAATATGCCCCTTTTTAGTCTGGTAATCTAAGAATTAGTGAACAGACACCCTAGTTGACGCGAATCCTAAAGATAGATCTATCGGGCCCAACAAGCCCCATCCAAAGTACCGGATGCTTTAGTACTTCGAAATTTATATCATGTCCGAAGGAGGATCCCGGAATGATGGGGATATTCTTATATGCATATTGTGAATGTCGGTTACCAGGTGTTCAATCCATATGAATGATATTTGTAAAGACCCGTCCTTATCCACCTGGACGAAGTCATCAACATTTGGTCACATTGCGATGATCGACTCAAAATAATATCTTTAAGATGAGCAAATGCACAGCGGAAGACTTAATTTGTACCTGAGAATAAACATGCTTAAAAGTGTCAACCAAAAGGTTGGTGAGTTCATAGGTTTATCATAACAATCATTTCAATATATTAATAGACCAAAAGATTTCCGTTTATAAATATATGTACACTCGCAAGTGTATAAAAGTATTCTATAAGTTGTAGGCACCCGGTAACAAGCCTTAACGTTCATGTTTTACCCTCTGAAGTACACCAGATCAGGTGTGTTTAAAATAACCTCGAAGTACTAAAGCATCCCATAGTCAGGATGGGGTTTGTCAGGCCCAATAGATCTATCTTTAGGATTCGCGCCTACCGTACATAGACAAGTAGTTTAATGTTACCAAGCTAAGGGTATATTTCTGGTTTAAACCCACGTAGAATTAGTTTTAGTACTTGTGCCTATTTCATAAAACATTTATAAAAACAGCGCATGTATTCTCAGTCCCAAAAATATATATAAAAGGGAGCAAATGAAACTCACACATATAAATATTGTAAAACAGTTAATAAAGCATTTGCATGTATTATCGGCCCAAAATGTAATGAGTAAAAAGGGAGCAAATGAAACTCACCATACTGTATTTTGTAGTAAAAATACACATGACGACATTAAACAAGTGTAGGGTTGGCCTCGGATTCACGAACCTATTATCAAGTATATATATTAACACCTATAATCGTAATTGAATAAGTTTATGTATTATTAGTAATTGTTATATGAGTAACTTGTATGCTTCATTAATAACTAAATTATTTATATTTATTTGATATACATTAGATAAATAATTAGTATTTATTATGAAAATATTAATGTTGTTATGTGATATGTATTAAATATATTCTTATATAGCTATTTATTTGGTAAAATAATATCAATAATAGTAATTAAAAATTTGTATCTTTTTATGATAATAATAATACTAAAAATATTTAGTAATGATACTGATATTAATAGTTTTGATAATAATACTTTTTAATATTAATGATAATGGTTTTTAATCCTAATGATACTACTAATAATAATCTTTTTAATAATACTAATAATAACACTTATAATGATATTAGTAATAATAATCTTAATATTGATATTAATGATGATACTAATTACAATAATAACACTTATAATAATAGTATAAATGATAATCATATTACTAATAATCATACTTTTATAAATGAATAAGAAAAATCATATTTTTTTATATATATGTTTATTTGTAATTATAACAATAATCATAATAATAGTGATAATAATAATAATAATTAATAATAATAATAATTTTAATTATAATGATAATGGAAAAGAGGATAAAAGTGCATACCCTTTTTAATTGTTTTTCCAAAAAGAAAAGTTCCAGACGGGACTCGAACCCTAGACCTCTCGCTTAAACGCTCACATTTTCTACCATCCATCTGTCATTACTTTTCTGTTCTAATTCGACCCTAATTTATTTAAGTCCATCGTCACCATTCCCTTAGACCTGACCCAGCCTTCTTTGGCCCAACATAGAAGTTCACGGCCCAACAATAGATTTTCAGCCCAACAGCTGTTTAATGACCCCATTTAACAAATAAATAAAAGCCCATGATATATTGGGTTTCAACTTCCAGATGTTCGCTGGGGGAAAGAAAAAAAGAAAACCATGACTTGTCATCATCCAATGATATCACCTCATCATCGTCCTTTATCATCGCCATCACCAAAATTCGTTGTAATACCTCATTATCATCATCATATTCGTTTATCACCTTCCTTCATCATCAACGTCTGTTCGTACAGTATCATCATCATATTCGTAACAGTGGAAAATAAGAGAAAGAAAGAAAGAGAAAAAGAAAAAAAAATGTAACAGGTTGTTCGATAATGGTGTCCGGTGGTGGTGACAGAAGACTGCAGCAGTGAGTAGTTGCATTGGCGGTTATGGACTGTTTTAGTTGTGGTGCTCGACAGTAACAGTTAGTGACAACAAAGAGGGTGGCGGTTGAACTGGGTTTGCAGTAAAAAAAAAAATGGTGATCGATCAATAATATTAGCGACATCAAACTAAAAGATGTTTGGTTTTTGATGATCATGATGTGATGTATTAAATGGGTTTGGGTTTGAACAACAACTAAATTAAAGACGATGATGGTGTTGATAGAAGATGATCGAGGTGGTGGATTCTTGGGTGGTTGCTCATGGTCCGAATATAAACAGAATTGCAGCAGCCTCCTTTATATAGCTCATAAGGTGGTGATGGTGGTTAGAGTGTTTTCATCAAGAAAGAAAGAGAGGAGAGGGAGTGTGATGGTAGCGTAAGGTGGTGATAGTATGGTTAAGTGGGTGTTAGTGTGGCGGTGCGGTGAAGATGATGGCTTGGTGGTGGTTAGTCGATGATGGTCACCGTGGTTGTGTTGGTGATCAAAATAGATATTAGTTGTTCTTCAAGAATGTATATGTGTACTTATATAGAACTTAGATTATTTTATTTAATTTAATATTTAATATTTAATTTAATATTTAGTTATGATATAAGTAATTTGACATGTGAAAGAAAGGAGCCTGCCGACACTTTGATTTTTTTTTAGTTCGCGGAATGCTATATCGTGTCCATTGCTAAACAGTTGACGTATAAAAGTGTTCCTAAAAATCCCAAATTTTTAGATTAAATATATTTAATTATTTCACTCATTACCTGTTTGAAACCTGGTCAAAAAGGTGTGCCTAATATTTATTCTTAATTCCAAGTAATCTGTACGGAGTGTTAAAATTCAACTCATCAAAGTAAAAAAATATTTTTAATAACTCTAAACTTTACATAACTTAATTATAGATCAATATTTAATTCCAACTTCTCATAAGTTTGAGCCTTAAACTTGTTTAATATCATTCATAAAAATTGACCTGTCATTCGAGCTCGATCTCAACTAAAAAATTTAATATTTTTTTTTAAAATTAATAAAATAGATTCTAAATATATTTTTAATAAAGCTAAAATTGATACAACCTATTTTCGGATCACCGTTTATCCTAAAATCACATAAGTTCATTTTTAACTCATTTAATATCGATGAGATGATAACTGAGTGTCCTTGTCGTTTACTAATTAAATTCGAAACCACATATATATATATTTAATATACTTCATTTATGTATATAGATATATTTTAAATAATAACTTTTATTATTAGTTTACATAATTAATTCTAACAATTACAATATATAATATTTCATTTTAAATATATGCATACATATTTACAAGTAATCATATCGTGAGTCGTCGGGAATTGTCAAGGGTCAAATGAATCCATATAAATAGTTCAAAGGTCAAATGTATACCTGAACATAATTCTAAGTTTTTGAGACTTCAACATTACAGACTGTGCTTATCGTGTCGGAATCATATAAAGTTTAAAGTTTAAATTTGATCGGAAATTTCCGGGTCATTACAGTACCTACCCGTAAAAGAAATTTCGTCCCCAAAATTTGATAGAGATCGTCATGGTTGACAATAAGTATGTTTTTATGATGAATATGAGTGGATAAATAGTGTTTTATCATTATAGATAAAACGATTCGATTACTCGAAGCGTACGAATGAAGCTATCGCAAAATAGTGAAATGAAGTGATTAGAGGTTTGTCTTAACTTCTGACATAATCAAGGTTGATTTTCAGAATTCAAGGAATTTAAAGAAATCTTTTAATCAAAAAGGAATATGTTTAGAGATTAAGTAGAATGAAAGAGTCGTGTAACATGGCACATGATGAGGTATGATCTGTAAATCATCATCACGTTTCATTAGAAATTTAGCATGACTTACTGTAATATAATGACGTTGGCCAAGTGTCATTATATTATACTAACTCATGCATCATTTCCCAACACTACTTCAAAATCATTCATATTTTAAATTCGTATTTTAAAGAATATAGAAACTAAGACAGTTTCTTTTAGGATGTAACGCTGATGGTAGTATGGTTGAATATAAAAGGTTCTTTGGTAACAATAAATAAGCACGTATATATTTCGAGGTTATAATAAGGTTGTTTTGAATTAGAATTCGAAATCAACTTGCTGGAGCTGTGACAAAATTGGCTAATTTGGAAAGGAATTGCAAGGTGATCATCGGTAATAACAATGTCAAAGGAATTAGAACAGATACGTGTTAAACGTTTACTCAGGTTTTCGAGTGTTTTCAGGTGCATAACTATATGCATCAATCTTTTCTTCCGTAGATGAAGTGCGGCTGGTTCATCCTCTCGATCGAGGTGTTTTCAAGAATCATGAAAGATTTGAACATGGATTGGAATAGTTAAGATTCAAATGAGGTTTAAGATGAAAATCAAGTGGCAAACTTGAAGAAATGTTTAGTTTCATATGTTATAATCAATATTTTAATTCATTTTAATTGTCCAATATTATTAGTCCACTGTTGATAGTCCATAGTTAATAGTCCAGTAATTCATATATAGTTTAATATATTATATTCGAATTAATTAATACGTATCGTGACCCGTGTACCGGTCTCAGTATTGATCACAACTCAAACTATATATATATTTTGGAATCAACCTCAACCCTGTATAGCTAACTCCGTCATTTGCATATAGAGTGTCTATGGTTGTTCCAAGATAAATATATAGATGGGTCAATATGATATGTCGAAACCTTGTATACGTGTCCCGTTATTTAAAGTGCGTAAAATAAATACAGAAATTAAATGACGATAAATAAAATTGCGAGAATGTAAATTGCGAGAATGTAAATTGCGAGAATGTAAATTGCGAGAATATAAATTGCGAGAATGTAAATTGCGATAATTAAATTGCGATAAATAAAATGTAACCAGTTAGCTAGGAACAGTTAGCTAGAAACAGTTAGCGTGGATTCTTAACAATATTTCAATTAGTTAGTTTGTTTGTTTCTAACAAATTTTACTTTGTCCAATATTTTCTTCATTATGCCACTTGTTGGATTCTATTAGGTCAAAATCCAAATATGAAATTGAACGAAAATGGATTCTGTGATGAACGGATACGTATATCTATGGATATAAGTTGAATAGTGACTGACTGTTGAATCAGAGTCGAAGAATGTACAGTGCAACTTATTAATGTGAAATCTAAATATTCCTCGGGTATTACCTACCCGTTAAAATATTTTCACCATTAACAGTTTGTACGAAAGAATTTTTAATTACAATCTTTATGAAAATATACATACATATATATTTTCTTCACATGTAATCATGGATTTTTATGAGTTAATATGATATTAAACCCATTTGATTTACCGTTAGAACAAGAATATTTAATCTCTAAAACATTAGAGATTACATAATCGCCATGTCGGACGAAGATAAATGATGTAGAACGTCATGTAGAATGATGATTATACTCGAGGTACAGAATGAGATGTTAAGGCATGGAATGTTGAAACTTAGGTTGTTGGTGTTACTGGTTTTGATTGTAATTATTAAAAACCCGACATGGTATTTAATCATATGTTGGCGATAACAACAATAACCTTGTAATAAAATAAATATTGTAAACGCGTATAGAAGTTTATTGTTACTAAATACTTTTAATACAATAACTTAATACTTTTAATACTTGTAATAAAATATATATATATATATATACTTTTAATACTTTTAATATTTTCTTAGTCCGTAGTTAGCAGTCCAATGTTAGTGGTCCACAATTAGTTGCTTAAATAAAATAAATAAAGACCCCATCGTATTCGTATTGATCAGAATTAATCTTGACCCATGGTACCATGTTTTCAAATGACGTGTTGCGTACATAAAGTACCGTGTTGTCAAATGACGTGTTGCGTACAATCATGAGGTCTTATGATTAATCTTCTCGTGTTGTTTACGGGTGGTCCTGAAATATATAAAATCAAATCATAAGTAAATATATATTAAATATTATGTTAATTAGCCAAGATATGATTAATCCGATTTTGTCATAATATGATATATTACAGGTCTTGAAGTGTTTTTAAAAATCAAATTAGAAGGATCTATTTAGTTTGCGAACAAGTTTGAAATCACTCAAACTATGTTCTTGTTGTTAAAATCTTATAACACAAAATAAGATAGCTATATAAATATGAATCGAATAAGGTTATGAATAAGGTTACTACCTCAAGTTACTTGGACAAAGCTACTGGAAAAGGTAAGAAAAATCTTGGAATCAAAAGAGTGGTGGAGTGGGATTGAAAGATTGGAAGTAATCTCCTTGAAATCGGATGACTATATTGATACGTTCTTGAGTAGGTAAATGAAGAGAGATTAGGGAGTGAATTAACTTGAAAGAAAATTGGAAATGAAATTGTATGTGTGTGTGTGCAAAATAGCATGATTATGGGATGGATATATAGGAGATTTAGTTTGTTTTCTTGCACCAAAGTCACACATGAGGTTAAATGGCTGGTTCCCACATGTAACATCATGTCTAGTGGTTAATCATTGAAGTTTATTGTTGGTATATACCAATAGTAAATACGTATAGAAGCTGGGTATGATACGGTTACATATACCCTAGATATACTTGTAGAAATTTTGAGGAATCGGAACGAGAATTCAAATATGGACGGGTTTATAACTGTAAAAGAGGCTCAAAACTGGGCTTTTATTTTTGGGTCAAACCGGGCCAAAATAAAATTTTAAGACATTTTTAATAAAGCAATGTTAGCCCAAAATAAAAAATTCCAAGCTGACCTGGCAGCTCGACCCCAGCCAGGGGCTCTGCCCCTTGGACCCCGCCAGGGGTTGCCACCCCTTGGACCCCGCTTATCGGGGGCGCTGCCCCTGAACCCCCGTCATAATCAAGATAAGTTCAAACAAGTGTGCACTCCACACTTCCCCAAACTTGTTCGATATTTATCAAGATTATTTTGGTTACAAATTAATCCCATTACACTTAAATCATATTGGTGACATAGATCACCAACACATTATATATTGTAAGTATATATGTCAAAGAATATTACATATAGTTATCGTTTTGAAAACTTAAGTTAGTGGTCTCAAAGTATACTTATAACTCATTGTTGTTAGTTCACAATGAAATGTTAAACCATCCTTAAATCATGTTAAATATGTATAGATATGTACATAAACATAATCGTATAATTATCGTGTGTTATATAGTTCGTGATATCATCGGTCAAATTGGACGGTCAAACGTTGTGTGAAACTCTTTTCAAAAACATAAGTCTCAACAGTTTGGATTGCTTATCATGTTGGTAAGGTTTATTTTATGTAAATATTAATCTCATAAGTATAAAACGATCGGAAAAATCCGGGTCGTTACAGTACCTACCCGTTAAATAAATTTCGTCCCGAAATTTTAAAGTTGTACCTATTTTGCGTTGTTCGGAAACAAATGTGGATACTTTTGTTTCATCTGAACCTCTCGTTCCCAAGTAAACTCAGGGCCCCTTCGAGCATTCCAACGAACCTTAACGATTGGTATGTTGCTCTGCTTGAGCCATTTAACTTCACGGTCCAAGATTTCGACTAGTTCTTCTATGAATTGTAGTTTCTCATCGACTTGGATTTCTTCAAGAGGAATGGTGAGATCTTCCTTTGCAAGACATTTCTTGAGGTTTGAGATGTGAAATGAATTATGTACCCCGATGAGTTGTTGTGGTAACTCGAGTCGATAAGCTATCGGTCCGATGCGTTCGATGATCTTGAACGGGCCTACATACCTTGGGTTCAGTTTACCCCTTTTTTCAAAACGTATTACACCTTTCCAAGGTGACACCTTTAGCATAACCATGTCACCGATCTGAAACTCTAATGGTTTCCTTCGGACATCGGCGTAGCTCTTTTGGCGACTACGGGCTGTTTTCAATCTCTCCTTGATTTGCACTATCTTCTCAGTAGTTTCATGGATGATCTCGGGACCAGTTAATTGTCGATCTCCTACTTCATTCCAACAGATAGGGGATCTACACTTCCTTCCATACAGTGCATCGAATGGTGCAGCTTTAATGCTCGCATGATAACTATTATTATACGAGAATTGTGCTAATGGTAGATGTTTATCCCATCCATTTCCAAAATCGATCACACATGCCCTGAGCATGTCTTCAAGAGTCTGAATTGTTCTTTCACTCTGCCCATCAGTTTGCGGATGGTATGCGGTGCTCATATCCAAACGGGTTCCCAGGGCCTCCTGTAGTGATTGCCAAAACTTTGATGTAAATCTACTATCACGATCGGATATAATGGAAATAGGTATTCCATGCATTGAAACAATTTCCTTTATGTATAATCGTAATAGTTTCTCCATTCTATCCATTTCCTTTATAGGCAAGAAATGTGCAGATTTGGTGAGACGATCAACTATTACCTAAATGGTGTCATAACCCCAGGCAGTCTTAGGTAACTTTGTGATGAAATCCATGGTAATACCATCCCATTTCCATTCTGGGATTTCTGGTTGTTGAAGTAACCCTGACAGCTTCTGATGTTCTGCTTTGACTTTGGAACAAGTTAAACATTTCCCAACATATGTTGCAACATCTGTCTTTAAATTAGGCCACCAATAATGCATCTTAAGATCTTGATACATCTTTCCAACTCCAGGATGTATCGAGTATCTTGTCTTATGTGCCTCATTCAATATCAACTTCCTTAATCCACCCAACTTCGGTACCCAAATATGGTTTGCAAAATATCGAATTCCGTCTTCCCGCATAACGAGTTGCTTCTCATACTTCTTCATTATTTCATTTCCTATGTTTTCTTTAGTAAGAGCTTCTCGTTGAGCCTCTTTGATTTGTGAGTTGAGATTCATGTGAATTTTTATGTTCATTGCTCGTACTCGAATTGGTTCCCGTTCCTTTCTGCTTAGAGCGTCGGCTACTACATTCGCTTTCCCGGGATGATAGCGAATCTCACAATCATAGTCGTTTATCAGCTCGACCCACCTACGTTGCCTCATGTTCAGCTGTTTCTGATCGAAAATATGTTGAAGGCTTTTATGATCAGTAAACACAGTGCATTTAACTCCATATAAATAGTGTCTCCATATCTTCAATGCAAACACTACTGCCCCCAATTCTAGATCATGCGTCGTATAATTCTGCTCGTGAATCTTCAATTGTCGAGATGCGTATGCAATAACTTTCTTTCGTTGCATAAGGACGCAACCAAAACCTTGTCGCGAAGTGTCACAATATATCTCAAAATCATCGTTCCCTTCAGGTAACGATAAAATAGGTGCCGTGGTCAACTTTTTCTTGAGTAATTGAAATGCACTCTCCTGCTCAACGGTCCATTCGTACTTCTTCCCTTTTTGTGTTAATGCTGTCAATGGTTTAGCTATTCGGGAAAAATCTTGAATAAACCTTTTATAATAACCGGCTAAACCCAAAAATTGGCGTATCTGCGTTGGTGTCTTAGGAGTCTCCCATTTTTCAATGGCCTCAATTTTAGCTGGATCAACCTGAATTCCTTTGCTACTAACAACGTGGCCAAGAAATTGCACTTCTTTCAACCAAAATGCACACTTAGAAAATTTGGCGTATAACTGTTCTTTTCTTAACAATTCTAATACCAACCTTAAATGCTGCTCATGCTCTTGCTTACTCTTGGAATAGATAAGAATATCGTCAATGAAAATGATAACAAACTTATCTAAATACGGACTACAAACTCGATTCATGAGGTCCATGAATACAGCTGGCGCATTAGTCAACCCAAAAGGCATGACCAAAAATTCATAATGACCGTAGCGTGTCCGAAAAGCAGTTTTCGGAATATCTTCTTCTTTGACACGTAATTGATGATAGCCCGATCTTAAGTCGATTTTCGAGTACACACATGATCCTTGCAATTGATCAAATAAGTCATCAATTCTCGGTAGTGGATACCGATTCTTGATAGTTAACTTATTTAATTCACGATAATCTATACACATTCGGAAAGATCCATCTTTCTTCTTGACGAATAAAATCGGAGCTCCCCACGGTGAAGTGATCGGTCGAATGAAACCACGGTCCAGTAATTCTTGTAACTGGCTTTGTAACTCTTTCATCTCAGATGGTGCAAGTCTATATGGAGCACGAGCCACTGGTGCAGCTCCTGGTACTAGATCTATTTGAAATTCTACAGATCTAAATGGAGGTAATCCCGGCAACTCTTCCGGAAATACTTCAGGAAAATCTCTTGCCACAGGCACGTCGTTGATGCTCTTCACTTTTTCCTTCATTTCGACTTTATTAACATGTGCTAGGATAGCATAGCACCCTTTCTTCAAGCACTTTTGAGCTTTCAAACAACTAATGAGTTTTAGCTTTGAGTTACCCTTCTCTCCATAAATCATTAATGGCGTTCTATCCTTACGAGGAATGCGAATTGCCTTCTTGGCGCACACAACTTCAGCTCCTATTTTGGACATCCAGTCCATGACGACTATTACATCAAAACTTCCTAATTCTACGGGTATCAAATCAATCTTAAATGTTTCTCCGGCTAAATTTATTTTACAATCACGGCAAATTTTATCGGCTTTAATTAGTTTACCATTAGCTAACTCAATCATGTACTTAGCATCTAGAGGTAATGATGAACAATTCAATTTAGCGTGAAAGTCTCTACACACGTAACTTCTATCGGCACCAGTATCAAATATAATAGATGCGGATAAGTTATTAATGGTAAACGTACCCGTAACAAGCTCCGGGTCTTCATACGCCTCTCTAGCATTAATAACAAATGCTCTTCCACGTGCAGATCCGTTATTCTTCTCTGGATTCGGGCACTGACTCTTATAATGACCCTGTTTCCCACACCCATAACAAGTAACAGTGGCCAAGGCAGTTCTATTTGCATTGGTGGCAGGCCTCTTGGTACCGTTTGTATTTGTAGCGGGAACCCTACAATCTTCAACAAGATGACCTTTTCGATTACAATTGTTGCACACCACATTACAATAACCAGAGTGATGTTTGTGGCATCTGTTACATAAAGGATTTCGTCCCTTGTAACCTGAGTTCGAACCGCTACCCGCACCTTGCGTGGTTTCTTGTTTCTTGTTGGATTGTTGATGATTACCTTCCCACTTTCTTTTGTTTCCCGATGTCTTGACATTGGTGTTCTTATCCAGAATAATCTGGTACATCAACTCGTTCGCCATGGTGATAGCTTCATGAATTGTCTTGGGTTTGGATGCTGTAACATTTGCCTTGACCTTTTTAGGCAAACCGTCTTTGTACAGTTCAATCTTCCATTCTTCGGTTGGTACCAATTCGGGACATAGCAAAGCTAATTCCATGAATCGCTGATTGTAGGTGGTGAGTTCAGTACCAACAGCTTTCAGGCTTCGTAATTCAGCTTCCAACTTCCTAACCTCGTTCCTTGGACAATATTCGTTGATTAGCATTGTTTTGAATTCTTCCCAAGGAGTATCATAAGCTACATCTCCTCCTACGGCCTTCACATAGTTTTTCCACCACGTGAGTGCACTATCTTGTAGGGTGCACGATGCATACTTGGTCATGTCCTTCTCAATACAACCACTGATTTTAAACACAGACTCAATCTTTTCGATCCACCGGGTTAAACCAACCGGTCCTTCTGTTACACTGAATGATGAGGGCTTGCAACCTTGAAAAGTTTTGTAAGTGCACCCCACACAAGGATTTGGGTTAACTGCAGCACCTCTTACAGCCTCGACCCATAATATTCTGTCGTTCACTCGCTGATTGATGAGTTCCTGGATTTCTTGTTCCGTCATTCGGTTCAATCGCACCATAATCTTCAACAAGAATGAAAAAAAATAATTATTCACATGGAATATTATAGATGTAGTATGTATTTACAGTACATCGTAGCTTATTAATAATATGAGCCAGTTATTATTATAAAAGCCTTTTCTTCTTATTAGCGTTTTATAATTATATCTAGGGTAGTACCTACCCGTTAAAGTTCATACTTAATAGCTTAGTACGAAAATCAATTACTACCACCCAAATAATACTTAACCATGGAAAATTATTGCATTTCACACTTCACTATTTTACATATGCTTATCTTACATCAAACATTAAGCAAACCACACTAGTAATATTATACAAAACATTATATGATCCCATGGTTTAAAACAACAGCGCATCATTTAACCCAAAGCGTTTGTGTTCAAAGAAATCGCTTAAAGGTTATTCTGGTTGTCTCCCTGCGTTTTGCCTGAGGAACCGAAGAACTGGATGTCGGGATAGAACTAATAGGAATAGCGGGAATAGGTGTGGAAGTATCTGGTGGAGTTGGTGCCACAACATCCTCTCTAGACTCAGGATTTAGATTTTCCATTTCAGTAGCCTTTCGTTTCTTTCCTCGTTTGAACTTGTCTTTCGTAATTTCCTGTATTTCTTCCTCCTCAGGATCACTTTCCGGTTCCTCTTCAATTGATTCATCAGGAACTTGTGAGTCTTCCCCAAAGGTATCGCTTTCATCATCAGATAGATTAATGACTGGAACACCATCTGAAGAGTCTGGTTCGGAGTCGCTGAATGTGATAATAAGTTCTAAGCCAGACATCTATCACATAACAACTAGCACGTTAATACCACATAATATTTACATATTAATTTTTAACCAACAAGGATAAGCAATAGTTTTCGAAATCAAACACGGTCAAAGTCCAGACTCACTAATGCATCCTAACAAACTCGATAAGACACACTAATGTAAATTCTCTGGTTCTCTAAGACCAACGCTCTGATACCACATGTCATAACCCGACCTTAACCATAAGGACGAATACAATAACATATGATTTCATCGCGAGGTATTGACCTCTATATGCGACATTTTTCAAAAACTGCACTCGTTTTTACAATACAAACCATAGCTTTTATTACAAATACAAGGTTTAAACAACTTAATAATGATTATCGTTTAGCGATAATCTTAGACTTACAAACTTTACATGTGATAATAACAATACGACCTCCAACATATTTTACATTACAAATCCTCCGATATGCAGTTTTATTTTTGACACAAATATGCATACTCAAGAACTTGCTTAAATTCAACATGTTGCAGCGGAAGCTTTTAGTTATCACCTGAGAATAAACATGCTTAAAACGTCAACATAAAGTTGGTGAGATATAGGTTTAATGCCGGCAGCGTTATGAATATAGACCACAAGATTTCATATATAAACGTTTTAATAAAAATATTCTAAGTTGTTGAGCACTTGATAACCATACTTAACATTTAATCAACGTCGCATATTCCCTTTATTATGAAATCTTTCTACACCGTACCAAGTGTAGTCACTGAAACGAAGTACTGTGCAACCGTTGAATACTGGTCGTCCAGTCCGGTTGGGGTTGTCAGGCCCGATAGATCTATCAACAGGATTCGCGTTTACAATACCTCATGTAAATAGTAGTTACCAAGTTACAGGGAAGTATGCCAGTGGTACAACTCAACGTAGAATATATATTTTTAATCACTTGTGTCCATAACGTAAATCATAAAATGCATGTATTCTCATCCCGAAATATTTAGAGTTTAAAAGTGGGACTATATACTCACTTTTGTCTTAAAGGTATTTAACTCGACTTGGTCTCCGATAGATATCACGAACCTAACCATATATATAATATATCAACATATTTTCTTTTCAAGTAATCGTTACACACATATATATATATATATATACATATATATATATATATATATATATATATATATATATATATACTTTTAATACTTTTAATATTTTCTTAGTCCGTAGTTAGCAGTCCGATGTTAGTGGTCCACAATTAGTTGCTTAAATAAAATAAATAAAGACCCCATCGTATTCGTATTGATCAGAATTAATCTTGACCCATGGTACCATGTTGTCAAATGACGTGTTGCGTACATAAAGTACCGTGTTGTCAAATGATGTGTTGCGTACAATCATGAGGTCTTATGATTAATCTTCTCGTGTTATTTACGGGTGGTCCTGAAATATATAAAATCAAATCATAAGTAAATATATATTAAATATTATGTTAATTAGCCAAGATATGATTAATCCGATTTTGTCATAATATGATATATTACAGGTCTTGAAGTGTTTTTAAAAATCAAATTAGAAGGATCTATTTAGTTTGCGAATAAGTTTGAAATCACTCAAACTATGTTCTTGTTGTTAAAATCTTATAACACAAAATAAGATAGCTATATAAATATGAATCGAATAAGGTTATGAATAAGGTTACTACCTCAAGTTACTTGGACAAAGCTACTGGAAAAGGTAAGAAAAATCTTGGAATCAAAAGAGTGGTGGAGTGGGATTGAAAGATTGGAAGTAATCTCCTTGAAATCGGATGACTATATTGATACGTTCTTGAGTAGGTAAATGAAGAGAGATTAGGGAGTGAATTAACTTGAAAGAAAATTGGAAATGAAATTGTATGTGTGTGTGTGCAAAATAGCATGATTATGGGATGGATATATAGGAGATTTAGTTTGTTTTCTTGCATAAAAGTCACACATGAGGTTAAATGGCTGGTTCCCACATGTAACATCATGTCTAGTGGCTGATCATTGAAGTTTATTGTTGGTATATACTAATAGTAAATACGTATAGAAGCTGGGTATGATACGGTTACATATACCCTAGATATACTTGTAGAAATTTTGAGGAATCGGAACGAGAATTCAAATATGGACGGGTTTATAACTGTAAAAGAGGCTCAAAACTGGGCTTTTATTTTTGGGTCAAACCGGGCCAAAATAAAATTTTAAGACATTTTTAATAAAGCAATGTTAGCCCAAAAAAAAAATTTCCAAGCTAACCTGGCAGCTCGACCCCAGCCAGGGGCTCTGCCCCTTGGACCCCGCCAGGGGTTGCCACCCCTTGGACCCCGCTTATCGGGGGCGCTGCCCCTGAACCCCCGTCATAATCAAGATAAGTTCAAACAAGTGTGCACTCCACACTTCCCCAAACTTGTTCGATATTTATCAAGATTCTTTTGGTTACAAATTAATCCCATTACACTTAAATCATATTGGTGACATAGATCACCAACACATTATATATTGTAAGTATATATGTCAAAGAATGTTACATATAGTTATCGTTTTGAAAACTTAAGTTAGTGGTCTCAAAGTATACTTATAACTCATTGTTGTTAGTTCACAATGAAATGTTAAACCATCCTTAAATCATGTTAAATATGTATAGATATGTATGTATACATAATCGTATAATTATCGTGTGTTATATAGTTCGTGATATTATCGGTCAAATTGGACGGTCAAACATTGTGTGAAACTCTTTTCAAAAACATAAGTCTCAACAGTTTGGATTGCTTATCATGTTGGTAAGGTTTATTTTATGTAAATATTAATCTCATAAGTATAAAACGATCGGAAAAATCCGGGTCGTTATAGTTGGTGAGATATTAATCTCAAGATCTTGCTTAAATTCAACATGTTGCAGCGGAAGCCTTTAGTTATCACCTGAGAATAAACATGCTTAAAACGTCAACATAAAGTTGGTGAGATATAGGTTTAATGCCGGCAGCGTTATGAATATAGACCACAAGATTTCATATATAAACGTTTTAATAAAAATATTCTAAGTTGTTGAGCACTTGATAACCATACTTAACATTTAATCAACGTCGCATATTCCCTTTATTATGAAATCTTACTACACCGTACCAAGTGTAGTCACTGAAACGAAGTACTGTGCAACCGTTGAATACTGGTCATCCAGTCCGGTTGGGGTTGTCAGGCCCGATAGATCTATCAACAGGATTCGCGTTTACAATACCTCATGTAAATAGTAGTTACCAAGTTACAGGGAAGTATGCCAGTGGTACAACTCAACGTAGAATATATATTTTTAATCACTTGAAAAGACCCGTCCTTATCCACCTGGACGAAGTCATCAACATTTGGTCCCATTGCGATGATCGACTCCAAATAATATCTTTAAGATGAGCAAATGCACAGCGGAAGACTTAATTCGTACCTGAGAATAAACATGCTTAAAAGTGTCAACCAAAAGGTTGGTGAGTTCATAGGTTTATCATAACAATCATTTCAATATATTAATAGACCACAAGATTTCCGTTTATAAATATATGTACACTCGCAAGTGTATAAAAGTATTCTATAAGTTGTAGGCACCCGGTAACAAGCCTTAACGTTCATGTTTTACCCTCTGAAGTACACCAGATCAGGTGTGTTTAAAATAACCTCGAAGTACTAAAGCATCCCATAGTCAGGATGGGGTTTGTCAGGCCCAATAGATCTATCTTTAGGATTCGCGCCTACCGTACATAGACAAGTAGTTTAATGTTACCAAGCTAAGGGTATATTTCTGGTTTAAACCCACGTAGAATTAGTTTTAGTACTTGTGCCTATTTCGTAAAACATTTATAAAAATAGCGCATGTATTCTCAGTCCCAAAAATATATATAAAAGGGAGCAAATGAAACTCACACATATAAATATTGTAAAACAGTTAATAAAGCATTTGCATGTATTATCAGCCCAAAATGTAATGAGTAAAAAGGGAGCAAATGAAACTCACCATACTGTATTTTGTAGTAAAAATACACATGACGACATTAAACAAGTGTAGGGTTGGCCTCGGATTCACGAACCTATTATCAAGTATATATATTAACACCTATAATCGTAATTGAATAAGTTTATGTATTATTAGTAATTGTTATATGAGTAACTTGTATGCTTCATTAATAACTAAATTATCTATATTTATTTGATATACATTAGATAAATAATTAGTATTTATTATGAAAATATTAATGTTGTTATGTGATATGTATTAAATATATTCTTATATAGCTATTTATTTGGTAAAATAATATCAATAATAGTAATTAAAAATTTGTATCTTTTTATGATAATAATAATACTAAAAATATTTAGTAATGATACTGATATTAATAGTTTTGATAATAATACTTTTTAATATTAATGATAATGGTTTTTAATCCTAATGATACTACTAATAATAATCTTTTTAATAATACTAATAATAACACTTATAATGATATTAGTAATAATAATCTTAATATTGATATTAATGATGATACTAATTACAATAATAACACTTATAATAATAGTATAAATGATAATCATATTACTAATAATCATACTTTTATAAATGAATAAAAAACAATCATATTTTTTTATATATATGTTTATTTGTAATTATAACAATAATCATAATAATAGTGATAATAATAATAATAATTAATAATAATAATAATTTTAATGATAATGGAAAAGAGGATAAAAGTGCATACCCTTTTTAATTGTTTTTCTAAAAAGAAAAGTTCCAGACGGGACTCGAACCCTAGACCTCTCGCTTAAACGCTCACATTTTCTACCATCCATCTATCATTACTTTTCTGTTCTAATTCGACCCTAATTTATTTAAGTCCATCGTCACCATTCCCTTAGACCTGACCCAGCCTTCTTTGGCCCAACAGAGAAGTTCACGGCCCAACAATAGATTTTCGGCCCAACAGCTGTTTAATGACCCCATTTAACAAATAAATAAAAGCCCATGATATATTGGGTTTCAACTTCCGGATGTTCGCTGGGGGAAAGAAAAAAAGAAAACCATGACTTGTCATCATCCAGTGATATCACCTCATCATCGTCCTTTATCATCGCCATCACTAAAATTCGTTGTAATACCTCATTATCATCATCATATTCGTTTATCACCTTCCTTCATCATCAACGTCTGTTCGTACAGTATCATCATCATATTCGTAACAGTGGAAAATAAGAGAAAGAAAGAAAGAGGAAAAGAAAAAAAAATGTAACAGGTTGTTCGATAATGGTGTCCGGTGATGTTGCTGAAGCTGGTAGGTTCTGCACCATGTTTTCCAAAGCTATAACTCGAGCGCGAAATTTGTTGACTTCTTCTATTATTCCGGGATGATTGACGGTTGGAACGAGCGGATGAATAAGGTTTAGAATTGTGGATAGAATATAAATATTCGGGCAGCGAGAGTGAAAATGGTGTTTCGAACAGGTTCGCGGGTAAGTGATTCAGGTTCTTCGCCAAAAGGTGAATTCGGTTGGTGAAAGGGATCGCCTTCTTCGCGCCTTCACTGATTAAATCGACTACGAACTCATTAGATGAATTGGGGATGGCTGATTGATTGATTCATTCTGGTGACGCTGCTTCTGGGGCTGGAGTGGGACTCCATATCAGAATCTGAGGGACTTGAACTAGTTGTGAGTTCCGTTGCGTACGATTGAATAAAGGATTTTTCGATATGAAATGATTTTCGGATATCGGATAATATTCTAATTATATAGAATACCTATACATAGTGCAGAAGATCCCGTAGATTACGAAGGAATTTAAGGAAACGTGTCAAGTAAAGTCTACAGTAACAGATACGCTAAGATATAAATTTATCTGTACACTGTCTATCAAATAAGTGCAGGAAGTCGTGTCTAAACTTAGGAATAATAAGCAGGTAATTTTCCACTAGGAATGATAAACAATGCTTATAATATGCAGCTAAGGTCGAAGTCCAGACTCGCTAATGCATCCTATCAACTATCAGTTAGACACACTAATGCAAGACCTGGTTCGCTAGGACCAACGCTCTGATACCACCTGTAAAGACCCGTCCATATCCACCTGGACGAAGTCATCAACATTTGGTCCCATTGCGATGATCGACTCCAAATAATATCTTTAAGATGAGCAAATGCACAGCGGAAGACTTAATTCGTACCTGAGAATAAACATGCTTAAAAGTGTCAACCAAAAGGTTGGTGAGTTCATAGGTTTATCATAACAATCATTTCAATATATTAATAGACCACAAGATTTCCGTTTATAAATATATGTACACTCGCAAGTGTATAAAAGTATTCTATAAGTTGTAGGTACCCGGTAACAAGCCTTAACGTTCATGTTTTACCCTCTGAAGTACACCAGATCAGGTGTGTTTAAAATAACCTCGAAGTACTAAAGCATCCCATAGTCAGGATGGGGTTTGTCAGGCCCAATAGATCTATCTTTAGGATTCGCGCCTACCGTACATAGACAAGTAGTTTAATGTTACCAAGCTAAGGGTATATTTCTGGTTTAAACCCACGTAGAATTAGTTTTAGTACTTGTGCCTATTTCGTAAAACATTTATAAAAACAGCGCATGTATTCTCAGTCCCAAAAATATATATAAAAGGGAGCAAATGAAACTCACACATATAAATATTGTAAAACAGTTAATAAAGCATTTGCATGTATTATCAGCCCAAAATGTAATGAGTAAAAAGGGAGCAAATGAAACTCACCATACTGTATTTTGTAGTAAAAATACACATGACGACATTAAACAAGTGTAGGGTTGGCCTCGAATTCACGAACCTATTATCAAGTATATATATTAACACCTATAATCGTAATTGAATAAGTTTATGTATTATTAGTAATTGTTATATGAGTAACTTGTATGCTTCATTAATAACTAAATTATCTATATTTATTTGATATACATTAGATAAATAATTAGTATTTATTATGAAAATATTAATGTTGTTATGTGATATGTATTAAATATATTCTTATATAGCTATTTATTTGGTAAAATAATATCAATAATAGTAATTAAAAATTTGTATCTTTTTATGATAATAATAATACTAAAAATATTTAGTAATGATACTGATATTAATAGTTTTGATAATAATACTTTTTAATATTAATGATAATGGTTTTTAATCCTAATGATACTACTAATAATAATCTTTTTAATAATACTAATAATAACACTTATAATGATATTAGTAATAATAATCTTAATATTGATATTAATGATGATACTAATTACAATAATAACACTTATAATAATAGTATAAATGATAATCATATTACTAATAATCATACTTTTATAAATGAATAAAAAAAAATCATATTTTTTTATATATATGTTTATTTGTAATTATAACAATAATCATAATAATAGTGATAATAATAATAATAATTAATAATAATAATAATTTTAATTATAATGATAATGGAAAAGAGGATAAAAGTGCATACCCTTTTTAATTGTTTTTCTAAAAAGAAAAGTTCCAGACGGGACTCGAACCCTAGACGTCTCGCTTAAACGCTCACATTTTCTACCATCCATCTGTCATTACTTTTCTGTTCTAATTCGACCCTAATTTATTTAAGTCCATCGTCACCATTCCCTTAGACCTGACCCAGCCTTCTTTGGCCCAACAGAGAAGTTCACGGCCCAACAATAGATTTTCGGCCCAACAGCTATTTAATGACCCCATTTAACAAATAAATAAAAGCCCATGATATATTGGGTTTCAACTTCCGGATGTTCGCTGGGGGAAAGAAAAAAAGAAAACCATGACTTGTCATCATCCAGTGATATCACCTCATCATCATCCTTTATCATCGCCATCACCAAAATTCGTTTTAATACCTCATTATCATCATCATATTCGTTTATCACCTTCCTTCATCATCAACGTCTGTTCGTACAGTATCATCATCATATTCGTAACAGTGGAAAATAAGAGAAAGAAAGAAAGAGAAAAAGAAAAAAAAATGTAACAGGTTGTTCGATAATGGTGTCCGGTGGTGGTGACAGAAGACTGCAGTAGTGAGTAGTTGCATTGGTGGTTATGGACTGTTTTAGTTGTGGTGCTCGACAGTAACAGTTAGTGACAACAAAGAGGGTGGCGGTTGAACTGGGTTTGCAGTAAAAAAAAAAAATGGTGATCGATCAATAATATTAGCGACATCAAACTAAAAGATGTTTGGTTTTTGATGATCATGGTGTGATGTATTAAATGGGTTTGGGTTTGAACAACAACTAAATTAAAGACGATGATGGTGTTGATAGAAGATGATCGAGGTGGTGGATTCTTGGGTGGTTGCTCATGGTCCGAATATAAATAGAATTGCAGCAGCCTCCTTTATATAGCTCATAAGGTGGTGATGGCGGTTAGAGTGTTTTCATCAAGAAAGAAAGAGAGGAGAGGGAGTGTGATGGTAGCGTAAGGTGGTGATAGTATGGTTAAGTGGGTGTTAGTGTGGTGGTGCGGTGAAGATGATGGCTTGGTGGTGGTTAGTCGATGATGGTCACCGTGGTTGTGTTGGTGATCAAAATAGATATTGGTTGTTCTTCAAGAATGTATATGTGTACTTATATAGAACTTAGATTATTTTATTTAATTTAATATTTAATATTTAATTTAATATTTAGTTATGATATAAGTAATTTGACATGTGAAAGAAAGGAGCCTGCCGACACTTTGATTTTTTTTTTTAGTTCGCGGAGTGTTATATCATGTCCATTGCTAAACAGTTGATGTATAAAAGTGTTCCTAAAAATCCCAAATTTTTAGATTAAATATATTTAATTATTTCACTCATTACCTGTTTGAAACCTGGTCAAAAAGGTGTGCCTAATATTTATTCTTAATTCCAAGTAATCTGTACGGAGTGTTAAAATTCAACTCATCAAAGTAAAAAAATATTTTTAATAACTCTAAACTTTACATAACTTAATTATAGATCAATATTTAATTCCAACTTCTCATAAGTTTGAGCCTTAAACTTGTTTAATATCATTCATAAAAATTGACCTGTCATTCGAGCTCGATCTCAACTAAAAAATTTAATATTTTTTTTTAAAATTAATAAAATAGATTCTAAATATATTTTTAATAAAGCTAAAATTGATACAACCTATTTTCGGATCACCGTTTATCCTAAAATCACATAAGTTCATTTTTAACTCGTTTAATATCGATGAGATGATAACTGAGTGTCCTTGTCGTTTACTAATTAAATTCGAAACCACATATATATATTTAATATACTTCATTTATGTATATAGATATATTTTAAATAATAACTTTTATTATTAGTTTACATAATTAATTCTAACAATTACAATATATAATATTTCATTTTAAATATATTCATACATATTTACAAGTAATCATATCGTGAGTCGTCGGGAATTGTCAAGGGTCAAATGAATCCATATAAATAGTTCAAAGGTCAAATGTGAAATGTCCCGTTCTTATTGATTAAAAATGTTCCATATTAATTGATTTCGTTGCGAGGTTTTGACCTCTATATGAGACGTTTTTCAAAGACTGCATTCATTTTAAAACAAACCATAACCTTTATTTCATCAATAAAGGTTTAAAAAGCTTTACGTAGATTATCAAATAATGATAATCTAAATTATCCTTTTTACACACGACCATTACATAATGGTTTACAATACAAATATGTTACAACAAAATAAGTTTCTTGAATGCAGTTTTTACACAATATCATACAAGCATGGACTCCAAATCTCGTCCTTATTTAAGTATGCGACAGCGGAAGCTCTTAATAATCACCTGAGAATAAACATGCTTAAAACGTCAACAAAAATGTTGGTGAGTTATAGGTTTAACCTATATATATCAAATCATAATAATAGACCACAAGATTTCATATTTCAATACACATCCCATACATAGAGATAAAAATCATTCATATGGTAAACACCTGGTAACCGACATTAACAAGATGCATATATAAGAATATCCCCATCATTCCGGGACACCCTTCGGATATGATATAAATTTCGAAGTACTAAAGCATCCGGTACTTTGGATGGGGTTTGTTAGGCCCAATAGATCTATCTTTAGGATTCGCGTCAATTAGGGTGTATGTTCCCTAATTTTTAGATTACCAGACTTAATAAAAAGGGGCATATTCGATTTCGATAATTCAACCATAGAATGTAGTTTCACGTACTTGTGTCTATTTTGTAAATCATTTATAAAACCTGCATGTATTCTCATCCCAAAAATATTGGATTTTAAAAGTGGGACTATAACTCACTTTCACGGATTTTTACTTCGTCGGGAAGTAAGACTTGACCACTGTTGATTCATGAACCTATAACAATATATACATATATATCAAAGTATGTTCAAAATATATTTACAACACTTTTAATATATTTTGATGTTTTAAGTTTATTAAGTCAGCTGTCCTCGTTAGTAACCTACAACTAGTTGTCCACAGTTAGATGTACAGAAATAAATCGATAAATATTATCTTGAATCAATCCACGACCCAGTGTATACGTATCTCAGTATTGATCACAACTCAAACTATATATATTTTGGAATCAACCTCAACCCTGTATAGCTAACTCCAACATTCACATATAGAGTGTCTATGGTTGTTCCGAAATATATATAGATGTGTCGACATGATAGGTCGAAACATTGTATACGTGTCTATGGTATCTCAAGATTACATAATATACAATACAAGTTGATTAAGTTATGGTTGGAATAGATTTGTTACCAATTTTCACGTAGCTAAAATGAGAAAAATTATCCAATCTTGTTTTACCCATAACTTCTTCATTTTAAATCCGTTTTGAGTGAATCAAATTGCTATGGTTTCATATTGAACTCTATTTTATGAATCTAAACATAAAAAGTATAGGTTTATAGTCGGAAAAATAAGTTACAAGTCGTTTTTGTAAAGGTAGTCATTTCAGTCGAAAGAACGACGTCTAGATGACCATTTTAGAAAACATACTTCCACTTTGAGTTTAACCATAATTTTTGGATATAGTTTCATGTTCATAATAAAAATCATTTTCTCAGAATAACAACTTTTAAATCAAAGTTTATCATAGTTTTTAATTAACTAACCCAAAACAGTCCGTGGTGTTACTACGACGGCGTAAATCCGGTTTTCCGGTGTTTTTCGTGTTTCCAGGTTTTAAATCATTAAGTTAGCATATCATATAGATATAGAACATGTGTTTAGTTGATTTTAAAATTCAAGTTAGAAAGATTAACGTTTATTTGCGAACAAGTTTAGAATTAACTAAACTATGTTCTAGTGATTACAAGTTTAAACCTTCGAATAAGATAGCTTTATATGTATGAATCGAATGATGTTATGAACATCATTACTACCTTAAGTTCCTTGGATAAACCTACTGGAAAAAATAAAAATGGATCTAGCTTCAACGGATCCTTGGATGGCTCGAAGTTCTTGAAGCAGAATCATGACACGAAAACAAGTTCAAGTAAGATCATCACTTGAAATAAGATTGTTATAGTTATAGAAATTGAACCAAAGTTTGAATATGATTATTACCTTGTATTAGAATGATAACCTACTGTAAGAAACAAAGATTTCTTGAGGTTGGATGATCACCTTACAAGATTGGAAGTGAGCTAGCAAACTTGAAAGTATTCTTGATTTTATGTAACTAGAACTTGTAGAATTTATGAAGAACACTTAGAACTTGAAGATAGAACTTGAGAGAGATTAATTAGATGAAGAAAATTGAAGAATGAAAGTGTTTGTAGGTGTTTTTGGTCGTTGGTGTATGGATTAGATATAAAGGATATGTAATTTTGTTTTCATGTAAATAAGTCATGAATGATTACTCATATTTTTGTAATTTTATGAGATATTTCATGCTAGTTGACAAATGATGGTTCCCACATGTGTTAGGTGACTCACATGGGCTGCTAAGAGCTGATCATTGGAGTGTATATACCAATAGTACATATATCTAAAAGCTGTGTATTGTACGAGTACGAATACGGGTGCATACGAGTAGAATTGTTGATGAAACTGAACGAGGATGTAATTGTAAGTATTTTTGTTAAGTAGAAGTATTTTGATAAGTGTATTGAAGTCTTTCAAAAGTGTATAAATACATATTAAAACACTACATGTATATACATTTTAACTGAGTCGTTAAGTCATCGTTAGTCGTTACATGTAAGTGTTGTTTTGAAACCTTTAGGTTAACGATCTTGTTAAATGTTGTTAACCCAATGTTTATAATATCAAATGAGATTTTAAATTATTATATTATCATGATATTATCATGTATGAATATCTCTTAATATGATATATATACATTAAATGTCTTTACAACGATAATCGTTACATATATGTCTCGTTTAAAAATCATTAAGTTAGTAGTCTTGTTTTTACATATGTAGTTCATTGTTAATATACTTAATGATATGTTTACTTATCATAGTATCATGTTAACTATATATATATATCCATATATATGTCATCATATAGTTTTTACAAGTTTTAACGTTCGTGAATCACCGGTCAATTTGGGTGGTCAATTGTCTATATGAAACATATTTCAATTAATCAAGTCTTAACAAGTTTGATTGCTTAACATGTTGGAAACATTTAATCATGTAAATATTAATTTCAATTAATATATATAAACATGGAAAAGTTCGGGTCACTACAGTACCTACCCGTTAAATAAATTTCGTCCCGAAATTTTAAGCTGTTGAAGGTGTTGACGAATCTTCTGGAAATAGATGCGGGTATTTCTTCTTCATCTGATCTTCACTCTCCCAGGTGAACTCGGGTCCTCTACAAGCATTCCATCGAACCTTAACAATTGGTATCTTGTTTTGCTTAAGTCTTTTAACCTCACGATCCATTATTTCGACGGGTTCTTCGATGAATTGAAGTTTTTCGTTGATTTGGATTTCATCTAAAGGAATAGTGAGATCTTCTTTAGAAAAACATTTCTTCAAATTCGAGACGAGGAAAGTGTTATGTACAGCCGCGAGTTGTTGAGGTAACTCAAGTCGGTAAGCTACTGGTCCGACACGATCAATCTCGTGAATGGTCCAATATACCTTGGATTTAATTTCCCTCGTTTACCAAATCGAACAACGCCTTTCCAAGGTGCAACTTTAAGCATGACCATCTCTCCAATTTCAAATTCTATATCTTTTCTTTTAATGTCAGCGTAGCTCTTTTGTCGACTTTGGGCGGTTTTCAACCGTTGTTGAATTTGGATGATCTTCTCGGTAGTTTCTTGTATAATCTCCGGACCCGTAATCTGTCTATCCCCCACTTCACTCCAACAAATCGGAGACCTGCACTTTCTACCATAAAGTGCTTCAAACGGCGCCATCTCAATGCTTGAATGGTAGCTGTTGTTGTAGGAAAATTCTGCTAATGGTAGATGTCGATCCCAACTGTTTCCGAAATCAATAACACATGCTCGTAGCATGTCTTCAAGCATTTGTATCGTCCTTTCACTCGGCCCATCAGTTTGTGGATGATAGGCAGTACTCATATCTAGACGAGTTCCTAATGCTTGCTGTAATGTCTGCCAGAATCTTGAAATAAATCTGCCATCCCTATCAGAGATAATAGAGATTGGTATTCCATGTCTAGAGATGACTTCCTTCAAATACAGTTGTGCTAACTTCTCCATCTTGTCATCTTCTCTTATTGGCAGGAAGTGTGCTGATTTGGTGAGACGATCAACTATTACCCAAATAGTATCAAAACCACTTACAGTCCTTGGCAATTTAGTGATGAAATCCATTGTAATGTTTTCCCATTTCCATTCCGGAATTTCGGGTTGTTGAAGTAGACCTGATGGTTTCTGATGCTCAGCTTTGACCTTAGAACACGTCAAACATTCTCCTACGTATTTAGCAACATCGGCTTTCATACCCGGCCACCAAAAATGTTTCTTGAGATCCTTGTACATCTTCCCCGTTCCAGGATGTATTGAGTATCTGGTTTTATGAGCTTCTCTAAGTACCATTTCTCTCATATCTCCAAATTTTGGTACCCAAATCCTTTCAGCCCTATACCGGGTTCCATCTTCCCGAATATTAAGATGCTTCTCCGATCCTTTGGGTATTTCATCCTTTAAATTTCCCTCTTTTAAAACTCCTTATTGCGCCTCCTTTATTTGAGTAGTAAGGTTATTATGAATCATTATATTCATAGATTTTACTCGAATGGGTTCTCTGTCCTTCCTGCTCAAGGCATCGGCTACCACATTTGCCTTCCCCGGGTGGTAACGAATCTCAAAGTCGTAATCAATCAATAATTCAATCCACCTACGCTGCCTCATATTCAGTTGTTTCTGATTAAATATATGTTGAAGACTTTTGTGGTCGGTATATATAATACTTTTGACCCCATATAAGTAGTGCCTCCAAGTCTTTAATGCAAAAACAACCGCGCCTAATTCCAAATCATGCGTCGTATAATTTTGTTCGTGAATCTTCAATTGTCTAGACGCATAAGCAATCACCTTCGTTCGCTGCATTAATACACAACCGAGACCTTGCTTTGATGCGTCACAATAAATCACAAAATCATCATTCCCTTCAGGCAATGACAATATAGGTGCCGTAGTTAGCTTTTTCTTCAATAACTGAAACGCTTTCTCTTGTTCATCATTCCATTCAAATTTCTTCCCTTTATGCGTTAATGCAGTCAAGGGTTTTGCTATTCTGGAAAAGTCTTGGATGAACCTTCTGTAGTAACCAGCTAGTCCTAAAAACTGGCGTATGTGTTTCGAAGTTTTCGGGGTTTCCCACTTTTCAACAGTTTCTATCTTTGCCGGATCCACCTTAATACCTTCTTTGTTCACTAAGTGACCGAGGAATTGAACTTCTTCCAACCAAAATGCACACTTTGAAAACTTAGCGTACAATTCTTCCTTCCTCAATACTTCTAACACCTTTCTCAAATGTTCACCGTGTTCTTGGTCATTCTTTGAGTAAATAAGTATGTAATCAATGAAAACAATGACAAACTTGTCAAGGTATGGTCCACACACTCGGTTCATTAGGTCCATGAACACAGCTGGTGCATTAGTTAAACCAAACGGCATGACCATAAACTCGTAATGACCGTAACGTGTTCTGAAAGCAGTCTTTGGAATATCATCTTCTTTAACCCGCATTTGATGATACCCGGAACGTAAGTCAATCTTTGAATAAACAGACGAGCCTTGTAGTTGATCAAATAAGTCATCGATTCTCGGTAGTGGGTAGCGGTTCTTGATGGTAAGTTTGTTCAACTCTCGGTAGTCGATACACAACCTGAATGTACCATCTTTCTTCTTGACAAACAAAACAGGAGCTCCCCACGGTGATGTGCTTGGTCGAATGAAACCACGCTCTAAAAGTTCTTGTAATTGGCTTTGCAGTTCTTTCATCTCGCTGGGTGCGAGTCTGTAAGGAGCACGAGCTATTGGTGCAGCTCCTGGTACAAGATCTATTTGAAATTCAACGGATCGATGTGGGGGTAATCCCGGTAATTCTTTCGGAAATACATCGGGAAATTCTTTTGCAATGGGAACATCATTGATGCTCTTTTCTTCAGTTTGTACTTTCTCAACGTGTGATAGAACAGCATAGCAACCTTTTCTTATTAGTTTTTGTGCCTTCAAATTACTAATAAGATGTAGCTTCGTGTTGCCCTTTTCTCCGTACACCATTAAGGGTTTTCCTTTTTCTCGTATAATGCGAATTGCATTTTTGTAACAAACGATATTTGCTTTCACTTCTTTCAACCAGTCCATACCGATTATCACATCAAAACTCCCTAACTCTACTGGTATCAAATCAATCTTAAATGTTTCGCTAACTAGTTTAATTTCTCGATTCCGACATATATTATCTGCTGAAATTAATTTACCATTTGCTAATTCGAGTAAAGATTTACTATCCAAAGGCGTCAATGGACAACTTAATTTAGCACAAAAATCTCTACTCATATAGCTTCTATCCGCACCCGAATCAAATAAAACGTAAGCAGATTTATTGTCAATAAGAAACGTACTCGTAACAAGCTCCGGGTCTTCCTGTGCCTCTGCCGCATTAATATTGAAAACTCTTTCGCGGCCTTGTCCATTCGTGTTCTCCTGGTTCAGGCAATTTCTAATAATGTGGCCCGGTTTTCCACATTTATAACAAACTACATTGGCATAACTTGCTCTGATACTACTTGCTCCGCCATTACTCGTTCCGACACCATTTGTTCCTTTCGTTCTATTAACCCCTGGTCCGTAGACCTCACACTTCGTCGCGCTATGACCATTTCTTTTACACTTGTTGCAAAATTTGGTGCAGAACCCCGAGTGATACTTTTCACACCTTTGGCATAGCTGCTTCTGATTGTTGTTGTTGTTGCGGTTATTATTGTTGTTGGGATGATTGTTGTAGTTGCTGTTGTTGTTGTTGTTGTTGTTGGGCCGTTTGTTGTAGTTGCGATTGATGTTGCGATTGTTGGGATAATTGTTGCGATTATTGTTGTAATTGTTGTTGTTGTTGTATTGGTGATTCTTTTCACCGTTTTCCTCCCACTTTCTTTTGACTTGCTTCACATTGGCCTCTTCAGCAGTCTGTTCTTTAATTCTTTCTTCAATCTGGTTCACTAGTTTGTGAGCCATTCTACATGCCTGTTGTATGGAGGCGGGCTCGTGTGAACTTATATCTTCTTGGATTCTTTCCGGTAATCCTTTCACAAACGCGTCGATCTTCTCTTCCTCATCTTCGAATGCTCCCGGACACAATAGGCACAATTCTGTGAATCGTCTTTCGTACGTGGTAATATCAAATCCTTGGGTTCGTAACCCTCTAAGTTCTGTCTTGAGCTTATTGACCTCAGTTCTGGGACGGTACTTCTCGTTCATCAAGTGCTTGAATGCTGACCACGGTAGTGCGTACGCATCGTCTTGTCCCACTTGCTCTAGATAGGTATTCCACCATGTTAACGCAGAACCTGTGAAGGTATACGTAGCGTACTTCACTTTGTCCTCTTCAGTACACTTACTTATGGCAAACACCGATTTGACCTTCTCGGTCCACCGTTTCAATCCGATCGGTCCTTCGGTTCCATCAAATTCCAAAGGTTTGCAGGCAGTGAATTCTTTGTAGGTGCATCCTACACGATTTCCTGTACTGCTAGATCCAAGGTTATTGTTGGTATGTAGCACAGCCTGTCCTGCGGCTATGTTTGAAGCTAGAAAAGTACGGAATTCCTCTTCATTCATATTCACGGTGTGTCGAGTAGTCGGTGCCATTTCCTTCAAAATAGTCAAATGGAACAAGTTAATCATACAGAATATTAAGAGTAGTTAATAGTATTTCATAGCATAATATGAACTCATTTATAAAAGCTTTTTCTTCATATTAGCGTTTTATAAGTTTAAATTCGGGTAGTACCTACCCGTTAAGTTCATACTTAGTAGCTAATATACAATTCAACTACTACAATTCTATATGAAAAACTGATTATAATAATATTTCGCGTTCAAACTTTTATACAATATTTTACAAACTTACAATACCGCTTCTTTTACATAAAGCATGAAATATAGCACACAATAACTTTGATACAAGATAGTTGTGAAGATAATTCTAGCTAGTACACAAGTCGTTCAGCAAAGGCAATAAAGACACGTAATTCATACGTCCAGAAACAAGTCATGCATTCTGGTTTTACTAGGACTACTTCCCATCCTTGGTCTTGTGGAACATAACCGTTATGTCCGTTGATAAGACATCGTGTTGTAATGTCGTCAAAGGGACGAGGGTTTTGTAATGTCCAACAGTCCCGTAACAATCTAAAAACCTCATTTCTTACCCCAATTACCGACTCCGTCACTTGTAGGAACGTTTTGTTTAATAGTTGTACCCCGATGTTCTTGTTCTCACTTTGGTGAGAAGCGAACATTACTAATCCGTAAGCATAACATGCTTCTTTATGTTGCATGTTAGCCACTTTTTCTAAATCACGAAGTCCAATATTCGGATATATTGAGTCAAAATAATTTCTTAACCCATTACGTAAAATAGCATTTGGGTTCCCCGCAATATATGCGTCAAAGTAAACACATCGTAACTTATGGATTTCCCAATGTGATATCCCCCATCTTTCGAACGAAAGCCTTTTATAAACCAAGGCATTCTTGGAACCTTCTTCGAATGTCTTACAAACTGATCTCGCCTTAAATAGTTGTGCCGAAGAATTCTGACCGACTCTAGACAAGATTTCATCAATCATGTCTCCGGGTAGGTCTCTTAAAATATTGGGTTGTCTATCCATTTTGTGTTTTTATACTGTAAAATAGACAAGAGTTAGATTCATAAAAAAAATACTTATTAATACAAGCAATTTTTACATATATTATAAAGCATAAGCACACTATATTACATATATTACACCACACGAATACAACTATCTTATTCCGACTCGCTTGTTTCTTCTTCTTCGGTTTTGGTTCATTTTGCCAAGTTTCTAGGGATATATGATGTTCCCCTAATACGAGCCGTCGTTTTCCACATTGGTTTAGAAAAACCTGGTGGTTTAGAGGTTCCCGGGTCATTGTTACAACTTAAGGACTTCGGGGGTTGACGATACATATAAAGTTCATCGGGGTTGGAATTAGATTTCTCCATTTTTATGCCCTTTCCCTTATTATTTTCTTTTGCCTTTTTAAATTCAGTTGGGGTAATTTCTATAACATCATCGGAATTCTCGTCGGAATCCGATTCATCGGAGAATTGGTAATCCTCCCAATATTTTGCTTCCTTGGCAGAAACACCATTGACCATAATTAACCTTGGTCGGTTGGTTGAGGATTTTCTTTTACTTAACCGTTTTATTATTTCCCCCACCGGTTCTATTTCTTCATCCGGTTCCGATTCTTCTTCCGGTTCCGATTCTTCTTCCGGTTCTGACTCTTCTTCCGGTTCCGACTCTTCTTCCGGTTCCTCTTCGGGAACTTGTGAATCAGTCCACAAATCATTCCAATTTACATTTGACTCTTCATTATTATTAGGTGAGTCAATGGGACTTGTTCTAGAGGTAGACATCTATCACATAATATCAAACGCGTTAAGAGATTAATATATCACATAATATTCACATGTTAAAAATATATAGTTTCCAACAAAATTTGTTAAGCAATCATTTTTCAAGTAAACACGGTCGAAGTCCAGACTCACTAATGCATCCTAACAAACTCGATAAGACACACTAATGCAAAATTCTGATTCTCTAAGACCAACGCTCTGATACCAACTGAAATGTCCCGTTCTTATTGATTAAAAACGTTCCATATTAATTGATTTCGTTGCGAGGTTTTGACCTCTATATGAGACGTTTTTCAAAGACTGCATTCATTTTAAAACAAACCATAACCTTTATTTCATCAATAAAGGTTTAAAAAGCTTTACGTAGATTATCAAATAATGATAATCTAAATTATCCTTTTTACACACGACCATTACATAATGGTTTACAATACAAATATGTTACAACAAAATAAGTTTCTTGAATGCAGTTTTTACACAATATCATACAAGCATGGACTCCAAATCTCGTCCTTATTTAAGTATGCGACAGCGGAAGCTCTTAATAATCACCTGAGAATAAACATGCTTAAAACGTCAACAAAAATGTTGGTGAGTTATAGGTTTAACCTATATATATCAAATCATAATAATAGACCACAAGATTTCATATTTCAATACACATCCCATACATAGAGATAAAAATCATTCATATGGTGAACACCTGGTAACCGACATTAACAAGATGCATATATAAGAATATCCCCATCATTCCGGGACACCCTTCGGATATGATATAAATTTCGAAGTACTAAAGCATCCGGTACTTTGGATGGGGTTTGTTAGGCCCAATAGATCTATCTTTAGGATTCGCGTCAATTAGGGTGTATGTTCCCTAATTTTTAGATTACCAGACTTAATAAAAAGGGGCATATTCAATTTCGATAATTCAACCATAGAATGTAGTTTCACGTACTTGTGTCTATTTTGTAAATCATTTATAAAACCTGCATGTATTCTCATCCCAAAAATATTAGATTTTAAAAGTGGGACTATAACTCACTTTCACGGATTTTTACTTCGTCGGGAAGTAAGACTTGGCCACTGTTGATTCACGAACCTATAACAATATATACATATATATCAAAGTATGTTCAAAATATATTTACAACACTTTTAATATATTTTGATGTTTTAAGTTTATTAAGTCAGCTGTCCTCGTTAGTAACCTACAACTAGTTGTCCACAGTTAGATGTACAGAAATAAATCGATAAATATTATCTTGAATCAATCCACGACCCAGTGTATACGTATCTCAGTATTGATCACAACTCAAACTATATATATTTTGGAATCAACCTCAACCCTGTATAGCTAACTTCAACATTCACATATAGAGTGTCTATGGTTGTTCCGAAATATATATAGATGTGTCGACATGATAGGTCGAAACATTGTATACGTGTCTATGGTATCTCAAGATTACATAATATACAATACAAGTTGATTAAGTTATGGTTGGAATAGATTTGTTACCAATTTTCACGTAGCTAAAATGAGAAAAATTATCCAATCTTGTTTTACCCATAACTTCTTCATTTTAAATCCGTTTTGAGTGAATCAAATTGCTATGGTTTCATATTGAACTCTATTTTATGAATCTAAACAGAAAAAGTATAGGTTTATAGTCAGAAAAATAAGTTACAAGTCGTTTTTGTAAAGGTAGTCATTTCAGTCGAAAGAACGACGTCAAGATGACCATTTTAGAAAACATACTTCCACTTTGAGTTTAACCATAATTTTTGGATATAGTTTCATGTTCATAATAAAAATTATTTTCTCAGAATAACAACTTTTAAATCAAAGTTTATCATAGTTTTTAATTAACTAACCCAAAACAGTCCGTGGTGTTACTACGACGGCGTAAATCCGGTTTTCCGGTGTTTTTCGTGTTTCCAGGTTTTAAATCATTAAGTTAGCATATCATATAGATATAGAACATGTGTTTAGTTGATTTTAAAATTCAAGTTAGAAGGATTAACGTTTATTTGCGAACAAGTTTAGAATTAACTAAACTATGTTCTAGTGATTACAAGTTTAAACCTTCGAATAAGATAGCTTTATATGTATGAATCGAATGATGTTATGAACATCATTACTACCTTAAGTTCCTTGGATAAACCTACTGGAAAAAATAAAAATGGATCTAGCTTCAACGGATCCTTGGATGGCTCGAAGTTCTTGAAGCAGAATCATGACACGAAAACAAGTTCAAGTAAGATCATCACTTGAAATAAGATTGTTATAGTTATAGAAATTGAACCAAAGTTTGAATATGATTATTACCTTGTATTAGAATGATAACCTACTGTAAGAAACAAAGATTTCTTGAGGTTGGATGATCACCTTACAAGATTGGAAGTGAGCTAGCAAACTTGAAAGTATTCTTGATTTTATGTAACTAGAACTTGTAGAATTTATGAAGAACACTTAGAACTTGAAGATAGAACTTGAGAGAGATTAATTAGATGAAGAAAATTGAAGAATGAAAGTGTTTGTAGGTGTTTTTGGTCGTTGGTGTATGGATTAGATATAAAGGATATGTAATTTTGTTTTCATGTAAATAAGTCATGAATGATTACTCATATTTTTGTAATTTTATGAGATATTTCATGCTAGTTGACAAATGATGGTTCCCACATGTGTTAGGTGACTCACATGGGCTGCTAAGAGCTGATCATTGGAGTGTATATACCAATAGTACATACATCTAAAAGCTGTGTATTGTACGAGTACGAATACGGGTGCATACGAGTAGAATTGTTGATGAAACTGAACGAGGATGTAATTGTAAGCATTTTTGTTAAGTAGAAGTATTTTGATAAGTGTATTGAAGTCTTTCAAAAGTGTATAAATACATATTAAAACACTACATGTATATACATTTTAACTGAGTCGTTAAGTCATCGTTAGTCGTTACATGTAAGTGTTGTTTTGAAACCTTTAGGTTAACGATCTTGTTAAATGTTGTTAACCCAATGTTTATAATATCAAATGAGATTTTAAATTATTATATTATCATGATATTATCATGTATGAATATCTCTTAATATGATATATATACATTAAATGTCTTTACAACGATAATCGTTACATATATGTCTCGTTTAAAAATCATTAAGTTAGTAGTCTTGTTTTTACATATGTAGTTCATTGTTAATATACTTAATGATATGTTTACTTATCATAGTATCATGTTAACTATATATATATATATATCCATATATATGTCATCATATAGTTTTTACAAGTTTTAACGTTCGTGAATCACCGGTCAATTTGGGTGGTCAATTGTCTATATGAAACATATTTCAATTAATCAAGTCTTAACAAGTTTGATTGCTTAACATGTTGGAAACATTTAATCATGTAAATATTAATTTCAATTAATATATATAAACATGGAAAAGTTCGGGTCACTACAAAATGTATACATGAACATAATTCTAAGTTTTTGAGACTTCAACATTACAGACTGTGCTTATCGTGTCGGAATCATATAAAGTTTAAAGTTTAAATTTGATCAGAAATTTCCGGGTCATTACAATATTTTTGTCTCTATGCATGGGACGTATGTTTATGAGAAATGGAAATATGAAAATCTTGTGGTCTATTAAAATGATGGAAACGATTGTTTATGTTAAACTAATGAACTCACCAACCTTTTGGTTGACACTTGAAAACATGTTTATTCTCAGGTACGAAAGAAATCTTCCGCTGTGCATTTGCTCATTTTAGGGATATTACTTGGAGTCATTCATGACATATTTCAAAAGACGTTGCATTCGAGTCGTTGAGTTTATCAAGAATAATATTAAGTCAATTATAGTTAGATATATTATGAAATAGTATGCATGCCGTCAACTTTCGATGTAATGAAATATTGTCTTTTCAAAAACGAATGCAATGTTTGTAAAATGTATCATATAGAGGTCAAATACCTCACGATATAATCAACTATTGTGAATCGTTTATAATCAATACGGACTTCGTCCGGATGGATTAGGACGGGTCGCTTCAGTTGGTATCAGAGCGATGGTCTTAGCGAACCAGGTCTGCATTAGTGTGTCTAACTAATAAGTCGTTAGGATGCATTAGTAAGTCTGGACTTCGACCGTGTCTGCATGTCAAAAGTTTTGCTTATCATTTTTGTCCAAAATTGCCTGCTTATCATTCTTAGTCTTGACACATCTTATTGCATTGATTGCATGAATAGTGTATAGACAAAAATTCATATCTTAGTGTATCTGCTAATTCATATCTTAGCGTATCTGTTACTGTAACTTTGCCTGACATATTCCATAAATTCCCTCGTAAGCTACGAAATCTTTTGTTCTATATATATAGATATACTATGTAATTAGAATACCATTCGATAGCCGGAAATCATTTCATATCGAAAAATCCTTTATTCAATCGTATGAAATAGAACTCGTCACTAGTTCAAGTCCCTCGAATTTCGATATGGATTTTCACTCGAGCTCCGAAAGCAGTGTTACCAGAATGGATCAACCAATCAGCCATCCCCAATTCATCTGATGGGTTCGTAGCCTCCTCAATCAATGGAGACATGAAGAAGGCGATCCCTTCCATCCACCTTATTACCCTGTTGGCGAAGAACATGAAGCACTTACCGACGAACCTGTTCGTAATACTATTTTCTCTCTCATTTCCAGGGCATCTCGTCATGACTATATACTATCTCAAATTCTAAACCTTATTCATTCGCTTGTTCCGACCGACAATCATCCCGGAATAATGGAAGAAGTCAACGAGCTCCGCACTTGAGTAATCAATTTGGAGAATATGGTGCAAAACGTACCAGCTTCAGCAACATCACCGGAACCAACAGTACCAGCAACATCAACACCAGTACCACCAACAAACCAAGTTTCAACATCACATGCCTCAACATCTCATTATGTACCTCGAGTATAATCATCGTTCTATGTATCGTTCTACATCAATTATCTTCGTTCGACATGATGATTATGTAATCTCTAATGTTTTAGAGATTATGTACTCTAATTCTAACCGAAAGGCAAATGAGTTTAATGTTATATTAACTCATTAAACACATAATTATATCTGAAGAAAATATATATGTATATATGTTTTCATAAAGATTGTAATTAAAAATTCTTTTGTACAAACTGTTAATGGTGAAAATATTTTAACGGGTAGGTAATACCCGAGGAATATTTAGATTTCACATTAATAAAATTACATTGTACATTATTCGAAGCTGATTCAACAGTCATTCACTATCCTACTTACAACCACCGATATACGTATCCGTTCACCGCAGAATAACCATTTTCATCCAATTTCATATTTGGATTTTGATTTACCAGAATCCAACAAGTGGCATAATGAAGAAAACATTAGACAAAATAAAATTTGTTAGAAACAAACAAATTAACTACGAAAAATTTTGTTAAGAATCCACGCTAACTGTCCTAGCTAATTGTTCCTAGCTAACTGATTACATTTTATTTATCGCAATTTAATTATCGCAATTTACATTCTTGCAGTTTTAATTATCATCATTTAATTTCTGTTATTTACTTTACACACTTTATTTATCGTCATTTAATTTCTGTTATTTATTTTTACGCACTTTAAATGTCGGGACACGTATACAAGGTTTTGACATATCATATCTACGCATCTATATATATTATTTGGAATAAACATAGACACTCTATATGCAGTAATGCAGGAGTTAGCTATACAGGGTTGAGGTTGATTCTACAATAACATATATAGTTTGAGTTGTGATCTAGTCTGAGACGAATACGGGTCACGATACGTATTAATTAATTCGAATATTATATATTAAACTATATATGAATTATTGAATTGCTAACTGTGGACTATCAACTGTGGACTACCAACATTGGACAATTAAAATAAATTAAAATATTGACTATAACATATGAAACTAAACAATTCTTCAAGTTTGCCACTTGATTTCATCTTAAACCTCCTTTATATCTTGACGATTACAATCTGCATTCAAACCTTTCATGATCCTTGAAAACACATCAATCGAGAGGATGAACCAACCGCACTTCATTTACGGAAGAAAAGATTAATGCCTATAGTTATGCACCTGAAAAACTCTCGAAACCTGAACAAACGTTTGACACGTATCTGTGCTAACTCCTTTGGCATTGTTATTATCGAAAATAACTTTTCAATCCCTTTTCAAATTAGCCAATTTTGTCACAGATCCAGCAAATCAACATGGACCTTTCATTCAAACAAACCTTGTTGTAACTTTGATATATAAGAGTGCTCATTTATTGTTACCGGAGAACATTTATATTCTACCATATAACCATCAGCGTTTAATCATCTAAAAACACAATTCTCCTGAAACCACCTCGGATTGATAACCGATGATTCAGATATCGCAGCTTTAAATGCAGAGGAAACAGAAAAATTGTAGATGGTCTAAACAGCCAAAAGTTTGACGATAAAGAAGGGAGTGTTAGGAACGCTCGATAGAAAATTTGGTACTGAAAAAAACAGATTGAGCAAACCATGAAGGAGATCAAGGTCAAATACAAGGACCATACCATATATTTAAAGAACCCAGGTAATTCTGGATCCGATGAAACCTTCAACGAATATCTTGCTCCGTACTCATGTTAAAATCTTGCGGAAAATCTTTCTTCATCAACCATCGAACTTAGAAATCCCAAAATATCATCATAAATATCTTCGATATTTCTGAGGATATTTTTCATAACTCTTCTTGTCCGAAATTAGTTATCTCTTCGTGCATTCTGTATTACATTATATTGGAAACTTTTGTAAAACTTACGTATAAATTACGAATGAATGTTTTGAAGTAGTGTTGGGAACTGATGCATGAGTTAGTATAATATAATGACACTTGATCAACGTGATTATATTACAGTAAGTCATGCTGAGTTTCTAATGAGATATGATGATTCACATACTCTAACGTCATCATGTGTCATGTTACACGACTCTTGTATTCTATTTAAACCTCTAAAATATCAAGAAAATATTTCTTGATGATTCGGTCTCTTCCAGGGTATGCAGGTAATTTAACAAATCAAGATAGTGTCATTACCATTCCCTTCATAGAACATTAACAATGTTCATTCTAAAACTTATATCTGCGAATTCTGGACCATTACAAGAGATGCCCAATCGCAAGAAGAAGAAACGAAGGGACAAAGCTTCGAAATAGAAATTGGAGTATAAATCGCAGCAAATAGGGGGGAGTATTAACTGTGGATGACAATGATTATAGGAAATAGAAATAGGGACATTAAAATATAAGGGGAGATATAAAGCCCGATAACAACGCATAAATTACAAACAGTGAGTATCAATGTTTATCGAAACATAAAGACACGGGAGAATTAAAAGCACTATAACCCCAAGAGCAAAATAGAAGTAAACAGATTTTTCTGGTGAAAGATTGAAAAGAAGGATGACAGGAATGATAATTAGGAAAATATCAAGGATTAGAAATGAACTAAGCATTTTCACAATCTTTTGGATGTATAAACTAAGAAAGAAAGTATAGGAATGGTGAGAATAATGGAACGAAAGAGTTTAATTTATAATGGAAATATCAAGACAGAGTAATCAATGCAGATCACCGTATTTAATTATAGAGATCTTAATCTCCTTATTCGCCGAAGAATCAAATCTCTCAGATTTAGAAGATTTTCTTTAAATCCCTTGAATTCCGGAATTCAACCAAGGCAACGTCATAAGTTAAGACGCACCTTATTTTTTAAATTCAAACGTGACTACGTCAAAAGCTAAGGTGAATTTTTATTTTCTCATTTTACTCTTTTGTGATAGCTTCATTCGTGCTCTTCGAATAATCGAATTGTTATATTCATATTACTCAATGATGATAAAAATCTATTTATCAACTCATATTCGTCATGAAAACATTTATATTGTTAACCATGACGACCACCTTCAAATTTCGGGACGAAATTTCTTTAACGGGTAGGTACTGTGACGACCCGGAAATTTCCGACCAAATTTAAACTTTAATCTTGATATGATCTCAACATGATGAGCAAAGTCTGTTAAATCGTATCTCAAAGTTTTGGAATAGTTTACATATATTCATTTACCCTTTGACTGTACCGACGATTCACAAACACTTGTTTGTAAATAAATATGTATATATGAATATAATCATAAGTATATATATATTATTATAATATTTTGAATTAATAAAGTATACTTTAATCATTAGGAATTTAAAATATAGAATAATAAATAGAATGAAAAAGTTTCTATTATATTATTATGAATCTATATATTAAAAATTATTAATATGTAATATTTAAAAGTAATTACAAGCTAAAAATATAAATGATATATCAGTATCATTATTATTATTTTCATTATTAATGATAGTAACAAATTTTTTTTTATATTTTTATTACCAATATTATGGATATATAAAAATTTGATATACGTAAGTTGTATCATTATTTTCATTTTAAATAAAATTTATTAAACTTTGTATTATCGTACTATTATGTTAATTAGTCTATTTATCCATAATATTACTTTTAGTAATATTATTAATTGTTAATAATATTATTATTAGTATTAATATATATTTGTTAATTACGAAACTTAGGAATTATAAGCAGATATATATGATTATATATAAACCGAAAATACATAAATACATAAACAAATATTAATTTTAGTTAAATATATATTGATAAATACGTGTATAAAAAGAAAAAGAAAAAAAATAAAAAAAAAATATAAATACAGTATATATACATATAAAGTAAATACAGGTACATAGGATTATCTATTTATTGATGGAGTCTGTATCATCGCTACCCTTCTGTTTATTCTACCTATTTATTTGAGAAACATACAGATATATATAAATAAACATATAAATATAAGTTATACATATATATATATATATTAATATATATAGTTATATATATATATATATATATATATATATATATATATATATATATATATATAATATAAATACATATATAAATAAATGATATAAATTAGGTAATCTGTACGAATTTGCAGGAGGAGCCATCTGAAACCGCTTTTTAATTTTTGTTCCTATCTGTAAAAGTCTCAAACGAAATCTATATCTGATTTTTATCACAATCCATGGTATTTTTTTATTAATTCCCTTCGTTCCTGTCTTGTACCTGTCAACTAATTTGATATAAATACAAAACAATAATCACGGGCATGAACTGATTCAGAAAACGTTACATTGTCATCCTCAATTATCACATTCATCTGTATGTAATTAATTAATTTTATTCAAGAAAGATGGGTACACAGCTCGTCACTCTGCTCGTGCCAAAAAGGTTTGAAGAGATTGAATTCGAATTTTATTTTCAAAAAGTATTAATGAGGTTTTGTTAGGAATCATATAGTGATTCTCTCTATAAATTTTCAAGCATCAATTTATTATATCGATTGTTAATTTATGAGTCAAAGTTTGAAACAAAAAGTCAAACCGTATGAACTTGGATTAAATTCGAGTTACCTGTTGTAATTGAAGTTCAATTGATGATTTAAAAAGGTTCTATGAAGGATTTGCAACACATTTTATATTGTAATTATTATCTAAACATGTCTGAATTTTAAAATCACCATTTGAGTTCATATTTTACAAAAAAAACGAAGCTTCTGCTTTAGAATTTTAAATTTCATTTCTGTTTCTGTTGAGTCACCTATAGTTAATCGGTTCTGTTTCATTTATACGTCCTAAATCAAACAATGAATCAGTGTTAGAATTAGTTTCATAATCGTTGGCCTAATGAAGAAGAAGGAGAACTGACTGGTAACGGGATAATTAGAATTAAATTGAGAATTAGATCAGGAAAGTAATATCAGTGCAATGGTTTGATGGTGTGACGGGTTAGCGAGGGGTCTCGGGTTCGATTCCGGTTTGAGGCATTTCTTTTTAGAAAACCATTTTTTAAGGTAGTTTCCTTTATCAAATTATTATTATTATTATTATTATTATTATTATTATTATTATTATTATTATTATTATTATTATTATTATGATTATAATGGTTATTATCAAGATTATTATTATTATTGTTATTATTAATATTATAAGTATTACTAAAGTATTTATTAATAGTAATTTTATCATTTAGTATTATTATTATTATTATTATTATTATTATTATTATTATTATTATTATTATGATTATTATTAAGGTGATAATTATTAATAAGAAAGTAATACTATTTATTATCAATTTCATAAATATTAGTAATAATATCATTTAAATAATTATTAGTATTAACATTTTGTATTCCTATTATTAGTATCATTATTATTAAGGATAGTAGATTATTCTAAGTATTATTATTAATATTATGAGTATCGTTATTATTACTATTAAAAACTATTATCCTAACTATTATTAACAATAAAATTACCATAATTATTATCGTTATCAGTATTGGTCCTTTTAATATCATTATTATAATCAAATACAACCTTTACTTACCGTTATTAATATATTTTACTAAATAAATATTATGTATATAAAAATATATTTATAGGTAATATTACATAAAAGTATGTATTAATCATATTAACGAATTTTATACGAAAATTCATATATAACAAATCAGGTATTTTAATATAAAACTAATTGAATATATATTAATAAAACTATCTAAACACTGATTATTTTTGTGTACACAAAAATTAAATATATATAATATATAACATAAGTTTTAATATATGAACTTGTTCAATTGCGATTATATATATTAATAAAGATACAAATGATATAGGTTCGTGAATCCGAGACCAACCCTGCATTGTTCAATATAGTCATATGTATTTTTACTACAAAATGCATTATGTGAGTTTCATTTACCTTTTTACCTTTTATATTTTTGGGCTGGGAATACATGCGCTGTTTTTATAACTGTTTTACAAAATAGACACAAGTAATCGAAACTACATTCTATGGCTGGATTATTAAACCGAATATGCCCCTTTTTAGTCTGGTAATCTAAGAATTAGGGAACAGACACCCTAATTGACGCGAATCCTAAAGATAGATCTATCGGGCCCAACAAGCCCCATCCAAAGTACCGGATGCATTAGTACTTCGAAATTTATATCATGTCCGAAGGAGGATCCCGGAATGATGGGGATATTCTTATATGCATATTGTGAATGTCGGTTACCAGGTGTTCAATCCATATGAATGATATTTTTGTCTCTATGCATGGGACGTATGTTTATGAGAAATAGAAATATGAAAATCTTGTGGTCTATTAAAATGATGGAAACGATTGTTTATGTTAAACTAATGAACTCACCAACCTTTTGGTTGACACTTTAAAGCATGTTTATTCTCAGGTACGAAAGAAATCTTCCGCTGTGCATTTGCTCATTTTAGGGATATTACTTGGAGTCATTCATGACATATTTCAAAAGACGTTGCATTCGAGTCGTTGAGTTTATCAAGAATAATATTAAGTCAATTATAGTTAGATATATTATGAAATAGTATGCATGCCGTCAACTTTCAATGTAATGAAATATTGTCTTTTCAAAAACGAATGCAATGTTTGTAAAATGTATCATATAGAGGTCAAATACCTCGCGATGTAATCAACTATTGTGAATCGTTTATAATCAATACGGACTTCGTCCGGATGGATTAGGACGGGTCGCTTCAGTAAAGTACAGAAAGTCACCCCTCTCAGAAATTGCTTTCGGATGGACCTCCAGCCCGTAAGTAGCTGGCCAATAAGTAGGTTAAAAAACAAAAAAAAAAGTTCGTGATGACATGAAAATAGTAGAATCAAATTTTCATGACTTTTAAACCTGCATGAAGTTCAGCTTAGGCTCTAAGTGATAGTAAAATCGTCAATAAATCGACACTTGCTGTTGACTCGATTAATAGAGCCATTTGTATATAAATATCAAACTTTATACCTACTATGGGATTATATGTTTGCAAAATTTAATCTAAAGCGGTATAAATTCAGAAAGGGACCATGAAAAGTATAACAGAAACTTTAAGAATATATATATATATATATATATATATATATATATATATATATATATATATATATATATATATATATATATATATATAAAGACACGGTTGTGTTCATTTTTAACTTTTGGAAGTCAAATAGTCAACTTTATCATGTATAATGAACTCTAGAATCATAATGTGTACGACAATTTCGAATCAAGAACAAGCAAAGATAAGCCAAAGCATGTACAACATCACTATTAACCCCTTGACGCACACCTACAAATCAACACAACAATGTTGACTACATGTACAAATCCTAATGCCATGATCTAACAAACTACATTAGAGAAACAGAAATAATAACCCGATGATAGCCTGAAAAAATGACGCGAGTAATGACGTGGCAGTGTGGAACGCATATTTATAATCACTTCTTCCTGTTATCTTTAGCAGCAGGCACTTGTGTGTCCAAGTCAATAAGCGTAAAGTCATATGGTGCAGAAGCTGTATTTGCAGCGTCTGATAACAATGATGAGTTCATTGCCTCTGCTTTTGGTGTTCCTTGTACATAGTTCGGGCTTTGGATTGTCGATGTTGGTGTGCTATCTGTCTTGTTTGATGCAAACGATTGTTTGTTTTTCCTAACGTTTTCCATCTCGGACCCTTTTGGGACAAACGTTTTTGTCCTGTACTTTCTTACACCTTCATCACCCGTGTCACTACTATGATTGTAGAGTGTATAATCATGGTAAGCAGGTGCAAACTGCAAGATTAGTGGAATGACAGGATGATTATAATGTTAAACTACTAAAAGTTCCTTTCCATGTCAAAACAAGTGACCATATGGGTGGGGCAGGTGGATTGTGCGTGTGTTAAGAAAAATAAATATATTTGGTGACTAATTTGTTTGTAAATTGGGTAAGATTTAAAGCTCTAATCTTGAAGTATGTAAAGCAGAACATACCTAGTGAACAGTATCATGATAGAAGTCGCTGGAAGCACCGATATTGACACCGGCGTACTCTTTGTATGGAAATGCAATAAGCATCTCAAAACAAATTACGAGGTTTTGAAACTCAGCGGCTTCCTCTGCATCTTTTATATCTCCTGATTTTGCAGCAAGGAAAACTAAAACACCCTAGAAACAAACAAAAATGAACACAACAACAACAAAACACAATCCCGCACCTGCGAGGTATGGCTTGATTTAAGATGTTTTATAGGAAAACATATAAAATAAGAAACTAGGTTTAAAGAAGGGCCTAAATTGGTTGAAAGTGACATCATTGACTCAATGATTACACCAATCACCAGATGAACGTCTAAATTCAGTCTCATCATTAATAATGATGAACTTTAGAACTGGATTATATGGTTGGAGTAGATCTCTGCATGCTACATAAAACAGGGCCAATGCATACAACGCCATAGGTATCGTGATCAAGTGCTCGGTGAAAAGCTTGGAAGATTGTTAAGACTTGAAGAAAATAAAGACGTTTTGGTCATGGATCGAGTTGTAAAAAATGATAATTTTCGGGCCACAACATGGAATTGGATCCGAACTCCAACAGATAGAACAAAAGGCGAACTTAAAAATTTGTTCAATGGTTTCTGCTTTGGTACCAAAGAATGTGATGGGCAGTGGCGAAACTGTGTGGGGGGCAGGGGCGGCCGCCCCAAGTGGATTTTTTTTCCAGTGTAAAAATTTTGAGTTTTTCGACTTTGACCCCGGTAGATTTTTTTATTTTTTTTGCCCCAAAACCTACATATTTTGCCCCAAAACCTTCAAATTTTGCCCCAAATTCTTCAACTTTTGCCCCAAAATCTTCAAATTTTGCACCAAAATCTTCAACTTTTGCCCCAAAATCTTCAAATTTTGTCCAAAAAAATTGTTACGGTTTAAATTTTTTTTTTGCTCCCAGTGAAAAAAAATCCTAATTTTGCCACTGATGATAGGTGGTCATGCAACTTGCAAACAAATTGTATATTTTCATCTTCTACTTTAGCACAACTCATTGATGATACCTGTTGCTCCATATAGTAATGAAACCAAGCGAAACAATTATTTACCTAAAAAAATTGGCATATTTGTATGGCGTGCTCTAATGGGTCGAATACTGGTTCGTGTTGAATTAGATAAATGCGGTATAGATCTTTCATTGAGATGTCCCGTTTTTGATGAAACAATCGAAATTGTCGAACATATACTACTAAGTTGTTCATTTGCAAAGGATCTTTGGAATCGTGTATACCGATGGTGAAGCTTAGGAAATATGGATCGGGTCAACTTACAGGGAGCTTTCAAAGTGATAACAGACAAATCCAAGCATCTCAAAAATATGGCAAGCTATCGAATGGATTTGCGGTTATATGATTTGGAAAAATAGAAATCTTGTGTTGTTTCAAAAAAAAAAAAGGAAATGGGCCGATGATGCTAAATGAGATCCAAATAAAATCTTCCGAATGAATTTCGAGAGGGTCAAGGAAAGTCAATTTGGATTGAAATCAATGGCTCATTAATTCAAAATCGTTTGATGATCACGGATGATGATTGCATAGCTTCTGCTATTTTTTCGAGTTGTAGTCCAGCAATTTTTTGATCTTTAGTTCAAGATGTAATTTCTTAAATACTGTTTCTACATCTTCGTTGCAATTATGTAATGACAAAATTGCACCAATGGTCCATCATGTTTGTGTTAAATAGCATGATAAACCTTTTTCTTTTTTTTCTGCGTAGATGACCCTAAACTGTCAAGCTTTAGCACAGATAACCCAACCACTAAACTCTGTTACTTTATTAACGTTTAAATTCATAACGTGCCAAGCACCCGAAAGTGAGTTTAGTCAGTTTTAAACACTTTATTTAATTGTACTGTAAACCCTAATTTTTATAGCAAGCAGAAGCAGATCAACTAAAATTCAAATTAAGATGGTTTTGTGTTTGTGTGGTCGAATGGATGATCTTGCGTATGTCATGGACTGCTCAAAACCCACGACGTCGATTTTATGCTTATCTCATAGCGGTATGCCATTTAATTCGAACAATAAGGTTGTTTTTTACTTTCTTTTTTTTTTGTTTTATTGGTTGATTTCTCTATTTATTGGTGTTGTAATTCTTACGGCTGTTGGTTCATTTTCTCAATTTTATTGGTGTTGTCGCTTGATTATATGGAACTGATTCTTACTATCATTGAGCATATTATTATTTATTTTCTGTTGTTGTTGCTTTTAATGATGATGGATGAGTGCTTGACCTTTCAAAGTCAACGTATAACTTGTGTTTATTGTGTGAATATGATAGTAGAAAATCGCTGAATCGATGTACAAAGTCTGGAGCTACATTAAAGTCAATATTGTTTTTTTTTTCTTTTTTAACGGCAAAGTCAATATTGTGTTTATAGTTCAATGGAGTTGCCTTCATATCCAATTTAGGTTATAGGTACTTACTGTCCCTTTTATAAATTGACTGGCTAAATCAAGATTCTGTAAATGGAACTAGGGTTGCTACTGCTTCAATATTTGTTCTAATGGTGATTATCAAGACATGAATTTTAGTACAAGAGGTGATAGTTTGACTCCTCTATATTGAAGAGGATACGGTCCAAATTTTAGGGTTACATGCTATTTTGATGGTGGACATGGTACTATTATGGTTTGATCCGGTTTCAGGAAAGAAAAAAATACCCCCGAGATGTTATATATAAGTTATTACTTTAATAACTATTATATGATGCTTCAAAAAAAGATCCAGGTCTGCATATGTTATTTACTGCTGATATGTTGACTTTAAAAAGTCAACATGATATTATTTATTTTGTTGCAAATGATGTGTTGGGTGATGTTGATTTGGGTGTGGATTGTGCTATTGACACTTGGATTTCAAGACTTGCAAATAAAGATAATGGCACTAGGGCTAGAAGCTGCATGAAGCATCACTTAATTTTGGTTTTTTTTGGATCATTGTATGCATAAGGTTGTTTAAAGTGTAATATTTTAGTCATTAGCCACATGTATTTTCGGCTAAGGTAGTGAGATGTTCATTAATTTTCTAGTTTTAGCTTTAGTTTCGTCATTTGTTTTAAGTGGTCATTTAGTTGTCATTTTTGTAAGTGTTTTGGGTGTTCAACAAAAACATCTCCTCGGGCATACCCGCTGTAGTTGTACTATTTTTCGTTATTCTATTGAATTTTTCCGGGGCAACGTCCCCTTATCCAAATATTACTAAAGTGGAAACATACTTAATGTAGACTAACACTATCATACTTGGCGAATATATTGAAATAAGAGTAGTTGTCTAAAGTTTGTGACTTTTGAAATGGGTATGTGTTAAAATAACTAGAGTGACCCAATTTTGCAAATGAACACATTTTTTACCCAAAGTGACTAATGGTGACTGTTTTGATCCAAAGTGACCTATTGGTGACTGTTCTGACCCAATTTTGTGAATGAACAAATTTGTTACCCAAAGTGACATAATGGTGACTGTTTTGACCCAAAGTGACTAATGGTGGCTGTTTTGACCCATTTTGCTCAACAATACAGTATGTCTTTTTTTTCATAAAGGTATGTATATATATATGAACATATATATACACAACACTATGTTTATACAAGACACTGTCAATGGTAATATTGACCCAAAAAAGATGCAGGTAATTTTGACTAAACACTACACAAAAGATGCAGGTCATATTTCCTTTAATTCAATCTATATTTGTAAAGTTTTAAGGGTCTGTTCAAACAATGACTACCAACAGAATAATGCCTAAAACATATAAAAAAAGTCAATGACCATTTTTGACTATTAAGAATATGCAGGTCATATAAAAATTGTCAATGACCATGTTTTGACTAATAACAATATCCGGGTCAACTTTAGTCAACAAAACTGTCAAATAAACAAGGAAATGCTTAAAACATATAAAAAAAGTCAATGACCATTTTTGACTAATAAGAATATGAAGGTCATATAAAAATGTAAACGACCATTTTTTGAGTAATAAGAATATGAAGGTCAACTTTAGTCAACAAAACTGTCAAATAAACAAGGAAAATGCCTAAAACATATACTCTTCATAATTTTTGACTCAAAAAAATATGCAGGTCAATTTTAACCAATGATCATCACCTATAGACAGTTTATTAAGCCTGGATCACATTTAAGTCTACAAATGGCAGTTTCAAAAAAATTAGAAAAATACTCACAATAGTCAAAAATAAAAAAAAAATAAAAATAAAAATAAAAAAAAACTATAAAAAGCAACAAATACACCATAATTCATACTGAGTCTTGCATACACCAAAATTCTCAAAAAAAAGTAAACAAATACTTAAAAAAAAGTCAACAAATACACCATAATTCATAGCAATTCAACAGACACCATATTTCTTGCACACCATAAAATAAAAATTCAAATGTACTTGAGAAACAAACTACTTGTCCATTGATTTTCTCTACTCAAGACACCACCATGATCTAACTTTAATGTAAACTTTGAAGGATTCTCGGCTGCATCAACAAAAATCATATAAATATAAAAAACTAATAAGAATTATGTTCATTTATTTCAATTTATTATAACGGCTCAATACAGCCTTTCAAATAAAAAATAAAAAAAAATGCTCACTACATAATTATGGATTAACACATGAACAGAAGAAATTAACGTACCATATAATTCATCAATTTATCATACTCGTTTCTGATCGCGCAGAATGAATCAATCGGCATTAGTTTTTTGTGATTGTAGGGTTTTTTTTTCTGAATAACAGGCAATGATATATAGTACGTAATATGATTTGGATGAAATAGTTATTAGGTTATTTCTGGCGACTAAATATTCTGCAGGTTTAATAAGAACTATACACATCTTGTATGGACTAATTTGCCCTCGCTAGTCACCCAACCTACTAGACTTAACAGCAGATTTTTTAACAGAGTTATCCATTGGGTTATCCATGTCAATTTTTGAAAGTTTAAGGTTAACGACGCCAAAAAAATAGATAAAGGTTATCTATGCTTTTTGATACAAACATCATGGACCAATGGTGCAATTTTGTCTTATGTAATCGCATACTTTTGTACTGTACTAGGTTCTTATTAATAAATCAGATTTTGTTTTTTTTTTTTTTTTTTTTTTTTTTTAAAAATCTTTTTTTAAAGGTAGGAAAATTTATATATTAAAAAGAAAACTATCAAGAATCTAAAAAAATAAATTGACATTAAACGAGAGGGAAATAGCAACCTTGCGCGACACGAAACAACATCCTTAAATCCGCAAGTAACTTAAACATCCCTTGCACCAAGAATTAGGTCTTAAGTCGAAAACATTCAAAATCATCATGGGAAGCCAATTATCAGCACCCTTTTCATTATCTCCCCCAGATTCACCCCAACAACAAAACCCTAAAACCACATCAACTGCCATCATGTCATCAGCCCCTGAAACCCTAGAAACCCAAAACCTTAATCAAGAACAAGAAGCCCAAAACCTCAGTCAAGAACAAGAAACCCAAAAACAAGAACAAGAAATCCAAAAACAAGCACAAGAAACCCAAAATCAAGCACAAGAAGAAGAAGAAGAAGAATGTGGGCTTTGTTTGTATATAAAAAAGGGTGCGTGTAAGAAAGCATTTGTTGATTTGGAGAAATGTGGTGAAGAAGGTGAAAAGAATAACGTGAAGAAATGTTATGAAGCTTTATTAGCTTTCGAAAAGTGTATGGAAGCTAATCAAGATCACTATGGTGTATTTTTGCAAGCTAAAAAAGATGCTGAACGACGAGCTATGAATCAATTGGAGCAAGAGAAACAGAAAGAAAAAGAAGGTGTTATTGTTGATGGCAGAAATCAAGAAAAAGATAAGGACAAAGAAGGTGTTGCTGAATTAATTGATTTTAGGTAATTTAATATGATGATTACGTTGAATTTAATATGATGATTTTGCTCATTAACAATTTTCGGTTTAAATATGGGATGCGAGATTTTGATAGCTTTGTCAATCAAATAATAACAACTTAACACAAAAATATGTGTGTACATCAAATCAAATGTTCCACGTAATATACACTTTGAAGCTTAATACATTTATTACTGATAATTAGCCATCGTTAACCTTCAATTTCGCATAAAGACACCCGTTTTGGCATAAGCTGTTCATGAACCGAGCTTTTAACGAGCTATTCGAGTTCGAGCTTGTTTAATATGTGTTCGAGTGATCCGTTACGATATTTAGTAACACGACGATGTTGAAGGATACCGGAAAAACCGAAACTGTACCGATACCGTACCAGTACCGGTACCGAAATATCGTACCGATGGTATTCGGTATCGGTATCGGTTTCTAGTTTAAACAAAAATCGGTTTCGGTACCGGTTCGGCACCGGTACTCGAAATTTAAAAGGAAATATAAAGGGCTATGGGATATTATGTAATATGTTCAAATATTAGGGAAAAACATATAAAGATATAACTTGACTACTAATTATTCAATTATTGAGTCTACTAACATTGTTAAATTTTTTGTGTTTTCTAAAAACATACTGTATAAACTAACCAAATAGTGGTCTGGTTGATTAAAGAAAAAAGTATCCACCTTTAATATTGGAACTGTGAAAATACATCCACAATAGTTGAAGACTTTTAGATGCTAATAAGATATTAATTGGCTCAGTTTTCATATAGTATAATGTAAATTTGTTACGATCAAGTACTCCTATATTTGAAGATGTAGTAATTGATATACTGAAAGATGACAACGTCGCAACAGCGTCGCAATTGATAATATATTACTGAGTATGTTTTATTTTGTTTCCATAAAATATTTGTAAATGTTTGTGTGATAAATAATGACCAATTAATAAAATTTGTGTCTTTTTATTATCTAGAGATGGAGGAGGCGATCAAGAAACAAAACAAAAAGGAAAAAGTGATGGTGACCTCTGAAGCTCAGTTGGTTTTTTTGGTTAAACTTTATTTATACGAATTTTACATGAATTTTTTCAATTTTTTATAGACTGTACATGTATGCAATTTTTGTTTTAGCAAAATTTTTTCGTTTATCTTACATTTGTTTATCGCATATTCATCTTCATCTTATTTATATATCATTGTTCTTTAACGAATAATCTACACTACATATAATAGAAAAAAAATAATGTATATGTACATACATCATATCACGTCACTCGTATTATCTACACTATTGTCAAAAAATTGCGGTACCAAGTGGGTAAAATACCGAAAAATACCAAATTTCGGTACGGTTTCGGTTCTCCATATTACCCAATTTCGGTACAGGTACTAACCGGTACCAGTACGGTTCAGTACGGTTCCGAAACCGATCTCATCCCTTTGAATGTAAATGTTTGGTTTTTTTTCCAATCGATAGTAATAGAACAAAAGGAAACAGAAATATTAACCCCTCTAGAATCATAACTCGTCCAACAATTTTGGATCAAGACAAGCACTGTCAACGCATCTACAACATCAATATTAACCCTTTGACTACATGTACACATCCTAATGCAATGATCTAAAAAACTACATTAGAGAAACAGAAATAATAACCCAATGACGTGGCAGTGTGGAACACATATTTATAATCACTTCTTCCTGTTATCTTTAGCAGCAGGCACTTGTGTGTCCAAGTCAATGAGCGTAAAGTAATACGGTGCAGAAGCTGTATTTGCAGCGTCTGATAACAATGATGAGTTCATTGCCTCTGGTTTTGTTGGTCCTTGTACAGCGTTGGGGCTTTGAAGTGTCGATGTTGGTGTGCTATCTGTCTTGTTTGATGCAAATGATTGTTTGTTTTTCCTAACGTTTTCCATCTCGGACCCTTTTGGGACAAAGGTTTTTGTCCTGTACTTTCTTGCACCATCATCACCCGTGTCACCACTATGATTGTAGAGTGTATAATCATGATAAGCAGGTGCAAACTGCAAGAATAGTGGAATGATAAGTGTTAAAACTAGAGGTGACAATATGGGCGGGTCGGGTGGATTGGGTAAGTTTTAAGGGAAATATAAAGCAGAACAGACCTGGTGAACAGTGTCATGATAGAAGTCGTTTAACATTAAAGCATGTGCAAGACTGGCTCCAAACCCGCGGGAATTACCGATATTTGCACCGGCATACTCTTTGTATGGAAACGCATAAAGATGGCCCACAGCTGCAATAAGCATCTCAAAACAAATTATGAAGTTTTGGAACTCACCAGCTTCTTCTGCATCTTTTATATGCCCTGATTTTGCAGCAAGGAAAACCAAAACACCCTGGAAACAAACAAAGATGAACAATTCACAATTTTCAGTATATAAAAACACACACACACACACACACACACACAAAGAGATTGTTCAAAAGCATGAAAGGTGAGGTGATTATAAATGGTACCTGCCAATATGTAAGAAAGACGACACTCTTGATAATGATGAACTTTGGAACTGGATTATATGGTTGGAGTAGATCCCTGCATGCAACATAAAACAGGGCCAATGCATACAACGCCATAGAGTATGAAATCGTGTATATAATTGTGATATACAGGTATGACTGTTTTGCACTGAAGTTTCCATCTTGGTATTTCCCCTTTGCATAAAGAACAAATGTAACTGCTACTAAAATAGGCTTAAGGATCACGAACTGCAAACACCCTTGTTTGCATCTTCGTATAAAACGCCTGCCATAATCATCAGATTCACAACAAACAATGTCATAAAAAGCATTCAGTAAGATTTAAAAAACATACAATTAGATATTATTATTAATATAACAGAAAAAAGGTTTTGAGACATAATAGTAGGACTGACCCGTCCAGGGGAATTGGAGGGAAGCAACATGTCATCAAACACCAGTTAGGTTTAAGAACGCGTCCAGTAAGATTTAAAACGACGGCACCCGGACCACCTACCCATTCCAGGCACAGTGACAAAAAATTGTATATAACCCAAGCTTCATATCTGAATAAGATGAACAATATATACTTTAAATGGTTTATATCACATAAGTAAATGAAACCAACAAAAAACAAATACATATTTCATCAACTTTAAGAAGAAGAAAAAAAGCACAAAGACTAAAGTATGAATAGAAACACAATTATCCCCATTAACACTTCAAAAACAAACAAAAGATACTAGTTTACCGTAGCCTCCTAATATCTACCACTTTGGCAAAAGCAAAATCAAGAATCTCGTAAAAATTAATTCTTAAACGCGATAAGTAGTTCCAATATAAGCTCATTAACCTCATAAATCGTCAAATCTTTTCTAAGAAATACATAAGAAGTGCACATTTATAGTTAGAAACAGGTCGTTGTCACCAAATAAATGCACCACTCTTAACCCATAAACCTCATATTTACAATCATAGGGCATACAGATTACATAAACTATCAATCTATAAGCATTTTTTCAACTAAAATACAACCAAAAAGCAGGAAACACAATGTAAGGCCTTTCAAATGACCTAGGTACGCCACTTTATATTTTCACATATGTTCAATCTTTTTTATGCTTTCTGTTTTGGGGTGTGTGGGTTCGTGGTGAAGGGCTTAAATTTAATCTTAGGAGATTAGATGTGACTAGTTCATGTTGACAATTTATATAATCGTCAGTGATTTTTATGTATGTATGGCTAATCTTAATAAATACAACTATACTCAAACATGTTCAATATTCTGTTGTACAGTCTACATGCCTACCCGACTAGTCCTCACTATAACAATATAATGAGCATTGCAGCACACTAAAATATGAATCTGTGTAACAAACTTAGCATTATACTCACATTTCTCGGAAGGAATCAAAGTAGATTGAGCTCTCGTTGAATATAAGAGACAGGAAAGACGTCAATGCATAGACCTGTCAAGCAGAACAAATAAAAATGAATTATTGCCTTGTAAGGAAACAGTAAATGAGTAACATGAGAGATGTCAACGACAATGTAAAATCATTGTACAGTTGATAATACTAACAAAGGTACAGGTTTTAATTCGACTGCAATCCTAGCTCAATAATAACTCTATTTGCTAGCCAACTTATTAATGTCATCTCTCACAAGCACAGATAAATTGGGCGCATCAACCATCTGTTTTCACATTATAGTAAGGTTATTAATGATGTTGATGAAAGTAATGATACTATAACTGGCAGTGATTTTATAAGAAAGAACATTTGAAAAAATAAAGCCATTTGTAGAGCATCTGCCCTTTCATTTTATAAGATGCAATTCTTATTATGATATGTATTATATTATCCTTAAAACATGTAAAATTGATTATAAAGGAAAGTTCTTGTCAAACTTTGTCCAACATCAATAACTCTAGCACTGATGTTATTATTAGGTTATTTGTATTGTGTTACAAAAGTATTTCACAAGAGCACTAAACACCTCATACATCTTTTGGTATAGAGTCAATGAATTAATACAGTTACAATGCTAGCATAGCCGTACTAGTTTTCAGGCACTGAGATAATTTACTATAACATGTACAGAGCGCGCTATATACATGGATAGATATACTTACAGGAACCATAAAAATAATTCTGACGATGAATCGCTGATATGTAGGTTCAGTGTAATTTAACAGATGTCTGTAAATGTGTACAAGAGCCAAAGCAATTGCCCCAATTGTGCAAGGCAGTGCTATTAATATATAGTATATTGGCGCCATTTATAATCCCCTGAAGAAACCAACATCAATTCAATTCAATTCATAAGCATCACCAATATCTGAAATCATAAAATGAATTTACAAGGCTTAAGCTTAAATTAGACGCATACAAACAGAAGTTTAGGGTTTTGTAAATATTACGTATCATAGTATTTTATGAGTGCACGTAAATAAACCCTAATAGATCTCAGAAACGTTACAGTAGAGATTAAGATAATCAAGATTTGGTGAATTAACATAGACATCAATCAATATCAATATATCAATCAATATATAAATGATATATGAAAAGACAATTGTGGATTACCTTATGCCGATTAAATCGGGGGTATTAGGGTGAATGAAGATGATGATCGCATATAATAAAGTGCGCGAAGAAGAAGCTTCGATGTTAATAATGGCGGTGTTGCGCTGTAATTACAATATCGGAAATTGTATCTAACAATGATCAATCGATGCTTTTTTCTGGAAAGAAATGCCTACATGTATAGTGACAACAAGCTTATGATTTAATAACAACTAAGAAAAACAATGGGGCGGGACCTTTCGGGTTATATATTTATGTTTCACGTAATATTATTTATTTACAGAATTTAGAATGTATTGCTACGGGTATTTTTGGAAATACTTGGTCACTACCTAGTATATCTAATATATAGCACATTTTTAACTCTGAAAAAATCTCGTAGAAAAGGGATCAGAACCATCGATATGAGGTGGTTAGTTTGAGTTGTTTATTTTACGTATATGTATATGTATAAAAAATAGCTCGAAAATATTTATCGTTCTTTGAAAACAGTCTGTTTCGCGTGTAGGTGGTTGCGTTGTGTTCGTAAAAATATTTCGAGTTGAACGGTTATATCGGAAAATTTTAATTTGCACCGAGCGGGAAGATAGGGCCCGTTAAAAATTTGGGTGGAGTTTGTTAAATTTTTTTAATAAAATAATTTTTTACGTTTTTGACCCCTGAAAAAGTTATACATTTTACATTGTTTGGGGGGTGTTTTGTAAAATTGGTGAGAAGTGTCGTTGTCGTTTCACCCTTGTATCAACGGCACTTTTTTGGACAACAATTAGTATATAGGGCTAATAACTAATAACTAATACTCCGTAACTGATTATTTTTTTTCGGCGAAAATAACGAATACTTATATAGAACCGAGGTCGTTTTTTCAAAAGAAAACGTCATCAACAGGAAAAACAAAAGAACAAGGGCAAAACGGGGAAGCTCGCACTTAGAAAGCATCATCTAAACAAAAAACTAACTATAAGTGAGTCTCCCTAACGTCCCCCAAAAACCATACAAACGAAATAATTCAAACTAAAACCGAAAATTACACGAAGAAACAAGGAACTTGAGCAACTGAAGAAAGCAAGACTAAACACAAACATTAACCTCGAGGACCCGCCCTCTATAATTTACAATTGACAGTCTCTTTCAAAGAATTCTTCCCAGATCGATTTTCAATCTTGTAAGATAAAACATTAGCGGAACCATCACCCGGCGCGCTCTCCTTGACCAAGCGTGTCATCATAACATCGAATGCCGTGAAAGCCTCCATAGACATATTTCCTCTCCCGGTTCCCGATGAGTTGCCATCCTTTCCATCTTGAGGGCCCAAAAACAATTTTTAAAAATTGCGTCCCGGTAATCCACGTCGACAATGTTATCTATAAGCTTATAAGTGACCGAAGTGGAGGCCTTGTTTGCCTTCTTTCTTGACCTTGGATTAACCTCGTTAATTAAACATCTTGGTACATCTTTGTTCCCCATCTTCTTTCCACTTGCATTAAAATCCGAAGCATCTCTACTTTAAACAGCCATATTCGAGGCCAATAAACCACCATTATCACCTTGGCCCAAACTATTAAACTCATTACCAACAGTAGCATCATGGCCCAAATAATTAAAACCTTTACTAGCACCAAACCCCAACTTCATTCGTATTACAACCTACAGAAACATGAGGTATCATTCCAGGAGACTCATCAACCAATAAAGAACCATTGGCATCTGAAATACAACCCTCTGAAACATGAGGCTTCACTCGAGATAACTCATCAACAACAATAGAACCAAATTTAATATTCGAACCACAAGAACCCGTATCAATCCCATTAGCCGAATCATGAAATGCCCCATTCATATCGATTATAAACGTTTCATAATAATTGGTTTCATCGCGAGGTTTTGACCTCTATATGAGACGTTTTTCAAAGACTGCATTCGTTTTTAAAACAAACCATAACCTTTATTTTATCGTCAAAGGTTTCAAAGATATAACGTAGATTATCAAGTAATGATAATCTAAAATACAACTATTACACACGACCATTACATAATGGTTAATAATAATATGGTACAACAATATAAGTTTCCGAATGCAGTTTTTAAAAAATATCATACAAACATGGACTCCAAATCTTGTCCTTAATTTAGTATGCAACAACGAAAGCTCTTAATAATCACCTGAGAATAAACATGCTTAAACGTCAACAAAAATGTTTATGAGTTATAGGTTTAACCTATATATCAAATTGTAATAATAATAAACCACAAGATTTCATTTAATAAATAATCATACACTCGCAAGTGTATAAAAATCATTCGTATGATGAGCACCTGGTAACCGACATTAACGTAATGCATATAGAATATTCCCCGCATACTCGCAAGTATGCCATATACTGGCAATCGCAATCACCATTTAAATCGAAGTACTAAAGCCATCCATAACCTGAATGGGGGTTGTTAGGCCCAATAGATCTATCTTTAGGATTCGCGTTAATTAGGGGTCATTTCTCCAATTCTTAGGCTACCAAGCTTGAAGGGGTGATATTCGGTTTAGTAATCCAACCATAGAATGTGTTTCAAGTACTTGTGTCTATTTTGTAAAACATTTAAAAAAATCTGCATGTATTCTCATGTCACACCCCCAAATAGGGCCTGGGTATTTGTGACTAATTATATCAAATTACAGTTGTATAAACGAGAACGACTCTATATGAGACGTTTTATTGAGTTTTGCAGCGAAAGATAAATAGATTATATTGTATTTAATGAACAACGCATTAAATGTCTTTAATTGATATAATATGTAATGAAGACTCCAAATATGGCAAGCAATCATCATCAAATTAGCAAATGCAAGTCCTTCAAATTATCCATGAATGACTCTTTGAAATGTTGCTTTCAATTAGCAAATACACAGCGGAAGCATTATGTAGGACCTGAGAACATGCTAAAAAGTGTCAACCAAAAGGTTGGTGAGTTCATAGGTTTATCATAAATATGATTTCAATAATAGTGTTAGACCACAAGATTTAATAAAGTTGATATAGAAATATCAATATAAAGTGTTGATTGATATAGAAATACCAATCTAAAAGTAATGCTGAGTTTGTAATATCGCGACTAAACAATAGTTACCCCGTTACACTTGCTATTCGTGTCGTTGAATTATTATTGTGTAGTCAAAGACCAACGGTCAACTGACTAGAGACGTCACTCTTAGTAGCGCTACTCATAATAACTAAGTTTGCATCTTAAACCTCAGCAATTAACGATATTACGGCAGGGATTTAGCATGACAAAGCATGTATATAGCATAAAAGTTTGAGTACTTGTGTCTAAACGTAAAGCAGTTATAAAAGTTGCGCATGTATTCTCAGCCCAAAAATATATAAAAAGGGAGCTATGAAAACTCACGATACGAAAAATTATAGTAATTATGCATATGATGGCACTGAACAAGTGTAGGGTTATCCTCGAATTCACGAACCTTTGGATAAACAAGCCTTTTAACCAAATTGTGTAGTAAAATTTCTTTGATAGCCAACCTACTCTTCTTTATACTTTAGTTCTAGGATGATTTATAAGAATAAGAATAAGAGAAATAAACCCACCGAATGAGGGGTATTTAAAATATGCAATCGCCCACAATGGTTGAAAGATACAGAATGCTTAGTTGTCGCCACCTACTATCATAATTTTGATTACTATAAATTAATTCCATATATTTTGTGCTTATCTATAACCTTCTAGAAAGATAATAGTAGGTGACTTGTTAATATGTAGGACTTGCGATACTGATAGAACTGGTGTACTCTTATTTTAGTTCTAGTCCAAAATAATAATAAATATGTAATACTATACTACTATTAATTATTCACGAGCTAGCTACTATTTTTTTTTATTATTATAACGATATAAAGATATAATATGATTTTATTAATAAGTGGGTTACATTTTAACCTACATTATTTATAATTATATATTATATATGTATTTAATTTAATATACATATTTACTTGGGTTATTATAACATCACTCTAAAAATGATTTTGTCCCTGAAATCAATAATATTAACTATATATATATATATATATATATATATATATATATATATATACACAAATATATATTTAATACACGTAATAACATTCGAGAATCGTCGGAATGGTCAAAAGGGTAAATGAATAAAGTAAAATAAAAATTTGAGACTTAGCATAACAAGTTTTGCTTATCGTGTCGGAAATATTAAATTATATAGAGATTTGATTTAAAATTAGTCAAAATTTGCCGGGTCACTACAGTACCTACCCGTTAAAGAAATTTCATCCCGAAATTTAGTTGTTGCCATCAATTGGCGTTGTTCGTACATAGACGAGGATATTTACATTTTATTTGGTCTTCACGTTCCCAGGTATGCTCGGGGCCTTTCGTGAATTCCAACGGATATAATATTGTTCAGTTTCAAGCGTTTGAACCATAATTCTACAGGTTCTTCTATGAAGTGCATTTTATCATTAATGCGGAGGTTATCTAAAGGATTAACAAGAGTGTCATTTGACTAGGTTATCCTCAAATGGATGATGGTGCTATACGAGCATTTCAGTAAACTGAACACATGAAATGTGTTATGAATAGTATTGAGCTCATTTAAAACTTTGAGCGTTTATGCCACAATATTAGGGCAGACAAAACAGAGAGTAGTTTATGAAAATTATAGTTATGAAATTTGATAGATATCATCATTGTTTACAACAAGAATATTGTAATGATGAATATAAATTGAAAAATAAAGTTTTATCACTATTGAATAATATGGATAAAACGATTCGATTATAGGAAGCGTATAAACGAAGCTATCGTAAAAGAGTGAATGAGAAAATTAAATATTTGCCTTAACTTTTGACGTAGTCACGATTGATTTCCGGAATTCAAGGGACTAAAGGAAATCTTCGTAATCTATAAGATTTGATTCTCCGGTATTTACGAAATTTTGAGATTTCTTTGATTAAATGCGGTGAATTACCTCGATTGATGTGTTTGAAAATTTCGCTATAAATTAGCTTCTTCCGTTTCATTATCTTCACCACTTCTATACTTTCTTCCTAAATTTATACTTCCAAAAGATTTGTTAATATGCTCAATCCCGTATTGATACTTGTTATTATATTGACCATATATGCAGTCATTCTTCTTTTTCTTTTACTACCAGAGGGATCTGTTTACTTCTACTATGCTCTTGGGGTTATAGTGTTTTTAATTCTCCCGTGTCTTTATGTTGCTATACGCATTGATATACACGATTTATAATTTCCGTGTTGTTATCGGGCTTTATATTTTCCCTTATATGTCGGAGCTCTTTGCCTTTTTATTCTCCTCTCGACTCTAAGTAAAGCGAGTAATGGTCCAAAATTTGCAGGTATGAAGTTTCGAAAGGCCCTACTGTTCTAAGCGTAATATCACGATTTGATTTGGTAAATTACCAGAATTACTGAGGATGGAACTATCAAGAATATATTTTCTTGATATGTTCAGAGGTTAAGTAGAATGTAAGAGTCGTGTAACATGGCAAATGATGATTATAAAGTCTATAAATCATCATCTTCCATTAAAAATTTAGCATGACTTACTGTAATATAATCACGTTGGCCTGACGTTATTATATTATACTAACTCATGCTTCAATTCCCAACACTTCTTCAAAACATTTATAATTTAAACTTGAATTTTACAGAATATAGAAACTAATACAGTTTCCTTTATGATGTAATAAAGATATCGCAAAGAGATAATTAATTGCGAACAAGAATCGTTATGAAGATATCTTCAGAAATATAGAGGATATTTATAACGAAGGATACGATGATATCTTAGAATTTCTAATATCGAAGGATGATAAAGAAGATTTGTCCGTAAAGGTTTAGAGTCAGGAGCAAGGTATTCGTTAATGACTTCAGCAGATACTGAATCATTTGGATTCTTTGAAGGCAGGTTTAATCTTTGTGATTTGTCCACAGTCTCCTTCATAGTTTACTCAATCTGTTTTTCAGTTCCCAATTTTCTTTTGAGCTTTTCCAACATACCATTCTTTATTATCAAACTTTTGGCCCTTAAGACCATCTAAAATTTTGCTGTTTTCTCTGCATTTAATGCAGCCATATTTGAATCATCGGTTATCAATCCGAGATGGTTTCAAGAAATTTCGTTTTTAGATGTTTAAACGCTGATTGTGATCGTCAAGAATTAAAGGATGTTTTCAAGAATTTTGAATTTGAAGTGTTTAAGCGTAAGATGCATCCATCAATAGATCTAACGGTTGACGAAGAAATGTTGTGATTTTCAAAAGTAAGGAATGGTAAGTTCGGTAGTTTGATGTGATAATTCATCATAGAATACGAATGAATATAATTCATGAATGTAGTGATCTTTAGGAAGATAACATTTGCTAAAGCTTTTACTTGGATTCTGATATGTCAAAATCAGAATATGTAATTTGATTTGTATGAAAATGGTTGTTCCTTAGTAAACGGATACATATTTCTTGTGATTGTAAGTAGTATAGTTAATGATTACTGAATCAGAATTGAAGAATGTACAATGTAACATATTAATGTAAGATATAAATATTTCTCGGGTTTTACCTACCCGTTAAAATATTTTCATAATTAACAGTTTGTACAATTTTTTTAATTACAATCTTTATGAAGATATACGTTCATATATGTATTCTTCATATATAATATAGTTTTAATGAGTTAATATAATATTAAACTCATTTAATTTACGGTTGAAACGTGAATAAATAATCTCCAAAACTTCAGAGATTTCATAATTGTCGCGAAATATTTCGCTAATGAAGTTATGAATCAATACTTCATCGTTCATTGTTATTGATATACCTCGGTATATGATGTTGGTGCTCGTGAAATCCTTGTGAAATTCACAAGACACGAAATAAGGTTTTCTAGAAAGCTTCGAATATGTCGAAAATGAAAGTGTAAAACCAAACATGTATTTGAATAATACACTTGGTTTATTATGAAATGGAGTTTATTGTGCTGAAGTAGTGATTAACGATTGTTAAGTCATTAACGAAGGATGTACATCATAGCATATTAGTGATATGAATTAACCAAGTAGTACATACTAGTTAAGATTCACACGTAATAGCTTAGTACGAAGAGATTTATTATTGTTTCAATCCATATATATAAAGTATACATATATAATTCTTCAGGAAGAATGAGTCAATACATCTTAAATCATTATTTTTAATATTCCTTGGTATCTATGGGGCGTATGATGTTGATGTTTGAGGTACTGAGTGTGATGTTGAGGCGTGGAATGCGCATATTGTTGTTGGTGAAGCTGTTGCTGTTGGTGGTGATGCTGATGGTACTGGTGGTGCTAGTTATGCTTCTGGTGATGCTGATTCTTGTAGAATTCGCACCATGTTCTCCAGAGCCACCACTCGAGCGCGAAACTCGTTGACTTCTTCTATTATTCCGGGATGATTGGCGGTTCGGACAAGTGGATGAATAAGATCTAGAATTTTAGATATTATATATTCGTGACTGGATATCCTATAAATGAAGGTGAAAATAGTGTTCCGAACGGGTTCGCCGGTAAGTGCTCCCGGTTATTCACCAAGAGGTGAATTCGGTTGGTGGAAGGGATCACCTTCTTCTTGTCTCCATTGATTAAGTTTACTACGAACCCATCCCCAATTCATCCAAAATAGATGATGGCTGATTGGTCCATTTGTTCCAGTTACGCTATCTGTAGAGCTCAAGGAATCAAGTGTGAAATCCATGTTATGTGTCTGGAATTAGGGTTTTTGATACGAGTGGGTGTTGAATACTGAATGATATATTCGTCTCCTCGAATAGTATATATGGCAAAAGGATTTTCGTAATTTACGGAGGAAATTTAGGAAAAGTGTTAGACAAAGTCTATTGAGATAGATATGATAAGATATAATAAGATATGATGTGTCTATACTCCAATAATGGCAGTATGACGTGTCTAGATGATAAGTATGTAATCGGATAATCTTTTGATTAAAGATTTTCAATTCGTAATGACCTATTCGGTCCAGGGCTTGAGCTATAGGATCCTTTAAATCAGTAATCCAAACCCTTCTATTCTAGAGTTTCGTAGACGTCATCCGTCAAGAAAATTCAATGATCAAAACAACAAGAAAGCAAAGAAAGTAATGAATATGAATAGTGATGACATTATAATGTCTTTGAGATTCTCGATAACTCAATGACATTTTTTTTCTTCGCAAAACGATGCATAAAGGCATAAGGCATATAGGTACGTGATATAATAGAGAGTTATATACGTTTGAGTATGAATAGTAACAAATATAGGAGTTTCAAAATTTGTGAATAATATTCCATGTAATAAACATGTAATACAAAACTATGATAGATGACAAAGGAATGTCGAGAATTTCAAAAATCTTGGTGCCGCATTTAAATGTAGTGGCGTAATTGGATAGTACTTAGGAAAGTGAGCAGAGTTCTTAGATTAGCTCGACATTCTAAGATACGTAAAGTTTCTAAAGTATAGTGTAACATTTAACAATTAAAGGCAATAATTAAAGGTACTACGGTTAAGGAAAGTTGTAGTCCTACATTGCTAAGGTACCTAATTGTATAAGGCACACATAAAATGCAATCCTGATTCTCTACAACAACACTGCTCTGATACCAATCTGTCACACCCCCAAATAGGGTCTGGGTATTTGTGACTAATTATATCAAATTACAGTTGTATAAACGAGAACGACTCTATATGAGACGTTTTATTGAGTTTTGCAGCGAAAGATAAATAGATTACATTGTATTTAATGAACAACGCATTAAATGTCTTTAATTGATATAATATGTAATGAAGACTCCAAATATGGCAAGCAATCATCATCAAATTAGCAAATGCAAGTCCTTCAAATTATCCATGAATGACTCTTTGAAATGTTGCTTTCAATTAGCAAATACACAGCGGAAGCATTATGTAGGACCTGAGAACATGCTAAAAAGTGTCAACCAAAAGGTTGGTGAGTTCATAGGTTTATCATAAATATGATTTCAATAATAGTGTTAGACCACAAGATTTAATAAAGTTGATATAGAAATATCAATATAAAGTGTTGATTGATATAGAAATACCAATCTAAAAGTAATACTGAGTTTGTAATATCGCGACTAAACAATAGTTACCCCGTGACACTTGCTATTCGTGTCATTGAATTATTATTATGTAGTCAAAGACCAACGGTCAACTGACTAGAGACGTCACTCTTAGTAGCGCTACTCATAATAACTAAGTTTGCATCTTAAACCTCAGCAATTAACGATATTACGGCAGGAATTTAGCATGACAAAGCATGTATATAGCATAAAAGTTTGAGTACTTGTGTCTAAACGTAAAACAGTTATAAAAGTTGCGCATGTATTCTCAGCCCAAAAATATATAAAAAGGGAGCTATGAAAACTCACGATACGACAAATTGTAGTAATTATGCATATGATGGCACTGAACAAGTGTAGGGTTGTCCTCGGATTCACGAACCTTTGGATAAACAAGCCTTTTAACCAAATTGTGTAGTAAAATTTCTTTGATAGCCAACCTACTCTTCTTTATACTTTAATTCTAGGATGATTTATAAGAATAAGAATAAGAGAAATAAACCCACCGAATGAGGGGTATTTAAAATATTCAATCGCCCACAATGGTTGAAAGATACAGAATGCTTAGTTGTCGCCACCTACTATCATAATTTTGATTACTATAAATTAATTCCATATATTTTGTGCTTATCTATAACCTTCTAGAAAGATAATAGTAGGTGACTTGTTAATATGTAGGACTTACAATACTGATAGAACTGGTGTACTCTTATTTTAGTTCTAGTCCAAAATAATAATAAATATGTAATACTATACTACTATTAATTATTCACGAGCTAGCTACTATTTTTTTTTTATTATTATAACGATATAAAGATATAATATGATTTTATTAATAAGTGGGTTACATTTTAACCTACATTATTTATAATTATATATTATATATGTATTTAATTTAATATACATATTTACTTGGGTTATTATAACATCACTCTAAAAATGATTTTGTCCCTGAAATCAATAATATTAACTCTAATTATATATATATATATATATATATACATACATATATATATACACAAATATATATTTAATACACGTAATAACATTCGTGAATCGTCGGAATGGTCAAAAGGGTAAATGAATAAAGTAAAATAAAAATTTGAGACTTAGCATAACAAGTTTTGCTTATCGTGTCGGAAATATTAAATTATATAGAGATTTGATTTAAAATTAGTCAAAATTTTCCGGGTCACTACATCTCATCCCAAAAATATTAGATAGTAAAAATGAGACTATAACTCACTTTCACGGATTTTCAATTCGTCGAAAAATAAGACTTGGCCACTGGTCGATTCACGAACCTATGACAAATATATACATACAAATCAAAGTATGATCGAAATATATTAACAACAATTTTATTACGTTTTAACGATTTAAGTTGTTAAGTTAGCAGATCAACGTTAGTAGTTCACAATTAGTAGTCCACAGTTAGTAGTACATAAATAAATTGATATAGTATATTGTCTTAATATTTTCAAGACTCATATTATCTCGAATCAATCCACGAACCATTGTATACATGTCTCAGACTCGATCACAACCTATGGTATATATATTATTTTAGAATCAACCTCGACCCATTATATGCTAACTCGAGCATTACCGCATATAGTGTCTTATTGGTTATTCAAAATAATATATATAGATGATGTCAATATGATATGTCAAAACATTGTATATGTGTCTATGGTCTATCAAGACATGTATAATACAAGAAAGTTAGCTAAGATATAGTTAGTATAGATTTGTTATAAAAATTTTCGTAGCTAAAACTAGTAATTCTATCCAATTTTATTTTAACCATAATTCCTTCGTTATAAATCCGTTTTAAGTGAATCAAAGTGCTATGGTTTCGTATCGAACTAAAATTTATGAAACTAAATAGAAAAAGTGATGGTTTAAAGTTGAAGTTACAGGTTACAAGTCATTTTTTAAAGAGGTAGTCATTTTAGTCGAAAGAACGACGTCTTGATGACCATTTTGAAAAACATACTTCTATTTTGAGTTTAACCAAGATTTTTTGATATAGTTTCATATTCATATGAAATATCATTTTCTCAGAAGAACAACTTTCAAATCAAATATTATCATAGTTTTTAATTATCCAACCCAAAACAGCCCCCGGTTTTACTACGACGGCGTATGTCCGTTTTTACGGTGTTCTTCGTGTTTCCAAGTTTTATTAGCATATCATATAGATATAAAACATGTGTTAAGTTGTTTTTATAATTCAATTTAGAAGGATTAACTTTGTTTGTGAACAAGTTTAGAATTAACTAAACTATGTTCTAGTGATTACAAGTTTAAATCTTCGAATAAGATTGTTATATATATATATGAATCGAACGATGTTATGAACATCATTACTACCTCAAGTATAGTAGGTAAACCTACTGGAAATGAAAAGAAATAATCTTGAGCTTGAATGGATCTTTGATGGCTTGGAAGTTCTTGAAGTAGAATCATGACACGAAAACAATTTCAAGTAAGATTACTACTCGAATTAAGATAGTTATAGTTATAGAAATCGAATCAAAGTTTGAATATGAATATTACCTTGAATAAGAAAGATAACCTACTATAAATAACAAAGGTTTCTTGATCTTAGATGATTACTTGAAATGGATTTGAAAGCTTGAAAGTAATCTTGCAAACTTGAAAGTGTTATTGAAGTGTTCTTAAGTAGTTATTTTGTAGGTTGATCAAAGGTTGGATTTATGAGCTAGATTGATGTAGATTTTGATGAAGATGATGAAGAACACTTAGAACATCAAGAGAGAAATTGAGAGAGATCAATTTAATGCATGAAAGTTGGAAAATGAATGTGTTTGTGTGTGTAATAGTTCACGTGAAGATGCACTTGTGATATAGGCTCCATTAGTTTGATTTTTAGTGTAATCATTCATGCTAGTTGCCAAATGATGGTTCCCACATATTTGATGACTCAATAAGGCTTCTAAGGAGCTGATCATTGAGTGTATATACCAATAGTATATACATCTATAAGCTGACTATTATACAAGTACGAATATCGAACGAATACGGGTAGAATTCTTGATGAAAATGAATGAGAATGCAATTGTAAGTATTTTTGTTAAGTAGAAGTACTTTGATATGTGTCTTGAAGTCTTTCAAAAGTGTAATAATACATCTTAATACACTACATATATATATACATTTTAATGGAGTCGTTAAATCATCGTTAGTCGTTACATGTATGTGTTGTCTTGAAACCTTAAGTTAACGATCTCGTTAAATGTAATTAATCTTATTGTTATTATACCTAATAAGATGTTAAATTGTTATGTTATCATGATAACATAGTGTGTTAATATATCTTAATATGATATAGAAATATTAATACGTTATTACAGCGATAATCGTTACCTATATATATCGTTTCGAAATCTATAAGTTAGCAGTCTCATTTCACGTATATAGCTCATTGTTAATATACTTAATGTGATACTTAATCATCATTTCACCATGTTAAATATATATATATATATATATATATATATATATATATATATATATATATATATATATATATATATATATATATATATATATATATCATCATCATCATCATGTCATTTACAAGTTATAACGTTCGTGAATCATCGGACAACTGGGTGGTCAAACGTTTGCATAAAATTCGTTTCAATTAAACAAGTCTTAACAAGTTTGATTGCTTAACATGTTGGAAACATTTAATCATGTAAAATGTGAATCTCATTTAATATATAAACATGGAAAAGTTCGGGTCACTACAAATCAATCCCTTGATTTGAAACAATGTTGCCAACATCAACCTCATTCGAAGGTTTGTTATAGATGTCAAAATGAGAAGTCTAAACTGAGTTTTTATCAAGAGCAACCCGTTTCTTTACTACAACCGAACCATTCATAAACATAAATCGATTGGTGGCCAACAATAAAAGATTGTCGAAGGTCTCGAAAACAATATGGTTAAGGCGATCAAGGTCCGAAACTTCGGACACCCAAAAGTTGCATATAGAACACTTCGAATCCTCCAAATCCACTTCAACCATATCGTGAATATGTTTCGTATTAGAAGACTTAATAAAAACAAAAAGAGAGGCGACGTTACCCAACTCTGACGATGTGTTAGCTACTGCGATGACTTCACCGAATAGCTCTCCCACTTTCGACGCGCTCTCCTTCGAAGCATAAGCAACCGGGACACCTGTCATCTCCAACCAAACGAAACGATGAAGAGTAGTATCTAGAGTCGAAAATGGGGTGATCAATGCGAAATCATTCAATTGAGAGCTTATTATGTTGTTGAAGCTTTCCTCGTCACAGCACAAATAAATACACCCGAAAGGACCGAAGGGAAACATGGGCCTTGATAGTAATTAAAAAAGAAGATACTTTTGTATCCTCTAAAGGTAACAGAGCAAGCAAAAGCACCGAAAGGTGCAGTTGATTTACAATCAAATTGTTCGGTGTAATTTTACACATGAGCTTGGTGTACAACGGGGATCGAGAACGGTCAGAAAAATTGCCACTCGAATGGCCGGAAGCACCATTATTTAAACGTTTTGGCCAACCCACAAAAATAGGTCGCCGAAAACCTTACTACCATTCAACTCTTTAACAGCCTTTAACGCATCTGCATCTTCAGAAAAAGAGACAAAACAATACCTCCTTGATGGCCAAAATTTGATTTCCATAATATAACCGATTTTTCCAAAAGTCGATTCGATCAAATTGCGAGTAACCGATCTATCAATCCTCTCAATGAATACCGTGTTGTTATGCCTAGCCGAGGGGTCTTCACCAGACCGAAACTGAGCACCGGAGCCTGGATCAGGAACTTCGGAAGTTGGAATATCGCCGGAATTAAAAGCCGAAAGAAAACCAGTAGGAAAGGGATCATCCGCCTGATTTGAAGGTTGAGTATGATCAGCGCCGGTCCCGAGAATTTATATGCCCTGAACGAAATGAAAAAAAGGCCCTCCGACCCAAACGAATAATATAAAGTTCATGAATACTGAAGCTAGCATACACAAAAATTAAATGTTGTTGACATTTTATTTAATAAAAAAACAATAGTTAACAAGTTTTTACCTAAAAACAAAAAATTACTTCGATTCAAAATGTTAACTATTGGAGTGCTACTGTATTTGATTAGATAAAAGAATCATATGTGGGTCAGTTATATTGGTATCTTAGTTGTTACTTTAAATAAATGCTATTCTGTAAATTCATCCCACATCGGTGGGTTTAACAAACAAAAGACATTATATATTTAGAAGCCATGGTCTTTCTATAAAAAAGATCAAAAGTTGGGACTGCATTCTTTGTTGTTGAGTTTTCTTTACACTTCTTAAAAGACTTGGGTTGGGCTGTGCAGTTTTTGCTGTATATATTAAATTATATTGGGCCCCTAAAATTAATGGGCCCTGTACAAATGTACATGTTGTACACCCCATTGGGCCGGCCCTGAGTATGATTAAAAAAATCACAGAGAAAAAGAGGATTAGAGGTTAAAATGGGAGACGCAGGTGGGTGGTAAGCAATGGTGGACAGTGGGTGGTCTGCAGTGGTGGAGGGTGGATTGCATTGGGGAGTGTGTTTTTTTGAAATAGATAACCGTTGGGTTTACCAAGGGTGGGTTGGAGAGACTATTGGTAGAGAGCATCTTGGAGAGACTCCGTATATTGCTGTCACTTTTTTGGCCTATACTCCATAACTGATATCAACGGTATCTCTACCTCAGATAAAGCACAAGGCTTAATCTGAGGTGTCGACATCCCTTAATTTCCGCTAAATTATTTCCACGTGGACACCTCCACAATTCAGGAATAATTAATTAAAAATAAACCGAAATACGCACTTCCGTGTACATTTACGGTTATCAAATTATGGTTCATCCATTCTTTCAATCACTCAACATCTCGTCCAAAATTATGGTTTGTTTTCAACAATCATCATCATTCTTCTTCATCTTCATCATCATAAACATCGATTCATCTTCATCATTGGTTTATGTTTCGCAGGAAAAGGATTAGGATCAATCCATTAGGGACTCAAAAAAAATCGCGGCATTCAATCAACGTCTCCAACAACACCAAAAGGCTAAGTTTAAACGATTTCTCTTTTTATTTGGTATGTTTCGTCTGATATACAGTCTGATAATTTTGTTTTTCAATTGTAAGTATAGATTATCAAACAATTCATCGGATCGTTATGATCTTATCACAGCAAAATGATATTTATGTGTTATACATTTAATCTTTTTAGGTTTTCATTTACAATTTTCATGGTTTCATCTGCATAAAGGTTTCTCATCCACCGACTCTCTGAATTAATTCGATTTCTTTACAGGTTTGACTGAATTGGTTGAAGTCTGGATTAAATTATATTTAACAATTGTTGCTTCTCCTTGCATATTAACGATTTGATCGAGTGGATTGAAAATTTACGACAGATATTAGGGTTTGAGCGATGGTGATGGTTTCTTTTCTATCAACCAACAAAGTTAACATGAAAATCGATTGCGGTGGTTTTAACCTGCAAATAGAGACATACAACATGCAAATTTTCTTGTGAACCTCAAGGGAGAACCAAAAATAACCGACTTTAGAATAAGTACCGGATTAGAGAATTCTATGGCAATGGTATGCATCTCGTGATTGCTTTGTTTATATATAGTAATTTACTTTCGAATACAAAGTTGTTTATGAATTTGTTATTTGTAATATCTCTGATCTGAGGTGTCGACATCCCTTAATTTCCGCTAAATTATTTCCACGTGGACACCTCCACAATTCAGGAATAATTAATTAAAAATAAACCAAAATACGCACTTTCGTGTACATTTACGGTTATCAAATTATGGTTCATCCATTCTTTCAATCACTCAACATCTCGTCCAAAATTATGGTTTGTTTTCAACAATCATCATCATTCTTCTTCATCTTCATCATCATAAACATCGATTCATCTTCATCATTGGTTTATGTTTCGCAGGAAAAGGATTAGGATCAATCCATTAGGGATTCAAAAAAAATCGCGGCATTCAATCAACGTCTCCAACAACACCAAAAGACTAAGTTTAAACGATTTCTCTTTTTATTTGGTATGTTTCGTCTGATATACAGTCTGACAATTTTGTTTTTCAATTGTAAGTATAGATTATCAAACAATTCATCAGATCGTTATGATCTTATCACAGCAAAATGATATTTATGTGTTATACATTTAATCTTTTTAGGTTTTCATTTACAATTTTCATGATTTCATCTGCATAAAGGTTTCTCATCCACCGACTCTCTGAAGTAATTCGATTTCTTTACAGGTTTGACTGAATTGGTTGAAGTTTGGATTAAATTATATTTAACAATTGTTGCTTCTCCTTGCATATTAACGATTTGATCGAGTGGATTGAAAATTCACGACAGATATTAGGGTTTGAGCGATGGTGATGGTTTCTTTTCTATCAACCAACAAAGTTAACATGAAAATTGATTGCGGTGGTTTTAACCTGCAAATAGAGACATACAACATGCAAATTTTCTTTTGAACCTCAAGGGAGAACCAAAAATAACCGACTTTAGAATAAGTACCGGATTAGAGAATTCTATGGCAATGGTATGCATCTCGTGATTGCTTTGTTTATATATAGTAATTTACTTTCGAATACAAAGTTGTTTATGAATTTGTTATTTGTAATATCTCTGGATTCTTTTTTCAGTGTGCTAAATTTGTTGGAACTGTAACCTGTATGTCACCTGAACATATTCGAAATGAAAGTTATTCATATCCAGCTGATATTTAGAGCCTTGGTCTTGCTCTTTTTGAGTGTGGCACTGGAGGGTTTCCATATAAAGCAAACGAAGGACCTGTTAATCTTATTTTGCAGGTAATTAATTTCATCTTGGACATGTTTGGCGATAAGTTTTAATGATATTAAAGCTAAATTTTCACCGCTCGTTTATCGATGATTGTTCGCAGAAAGACCTCGATGCAAGACCAACTGCAGAGCAGGTAAAAGAAGGGTGCAATTATGCATGATTTGTTCACTTTTGATATAAAAAGGAGAAAGAAAGAAAAGATAACTATTTGAAGGATCTTTAGTAATGGCACATTTCAGAGATTATGAGTTTAATTTTTTGAAGGATAGTTAGTATTTTATAGGAACTTATTGTTTTCACTTGATATACTTATGTAGCTTCTTTCACATCCATTTATCAAAAAGTACGAGAATGCCGAAGTGGACTTGGCGGCATTCGTTCGTAACACTTTTGATCCAACATAAAGAATGAAAGATTTAGCATATGTAAGTTGTTTTGCTTATAAGAGTAAATGTTCATATCTTGTATACCAATGAAGTAACACGTTCAAGATGGTGGCATGTGCATGAGGGACTAAATAGAAACAGTTTATGCACTATAAAAGGTGTAATATGTACATGTTTAATACATATGCAACATGGATAATAATGATGAGCATAGTTGCCCATCAATTGTGCAAAATTCTAATGATACGCATAACTGTACAACAGTTGCGGAAGGTCATAATGATGCACATAACTGCACATCAGTTGCACAAGGTTTTAATGATGTGCATTGCTAGACGTCGGTTGCGCAAGCTAAACATAGCGCCACTAAGATTGTATATAAGTGTACGATGGTGGTAATGAAACATAAAGGACACTGTAGCAGGTTGGCACGATACTGACACTGTATAACGGCTGACAAAAGACAACAGGGCGTAAGGACACATCACTAAGATAATGGCATTACCTTTTGTAGCTTTATGGAATAAAAGAACAAGAACAAAACAGCGTGGCACTAATATGTCTTTTTGTCCCCTTACGTGGCACTAATGGACAAAAGCTCACATGTATAAATAGACACAACTTGGGCTGAAAACACAACAACATTCATTCTATCAAAATCATTCTCAAGAGTATTATCCTCTCAATAAGCAATTCATATGAACTAACCCGCACAACCGGAATAATCATTTAGCACTCTTTACGGTTTCAGGTAGCGTTATTAGAACATAAATCGTAACACCGTTCCTGAGCCATCAACTTCGGCTAACCCGAATGATAGTGGGTCATATTTAATTACACTTTCTGAGATCATGATCTCGTATGAGGGTTGCTCACGGTACTCCAGACCGGAGAGTTAAACTTAAAGAACCTTTAAATCCTCCTTATTTGTTGATCTTGCATAGACCGAACCCCTTGGACTATTTTATGCTTGATCAAATGGCTCCATCCATGGGACTCTTAGTTAAAAGGTTTTGTTAAAATCTTTTTCCTTAAAAGTTCATTACATTCAGATATTCTTTTTTTGTGTGTTTCAGTCCCAGGTAGTTAAAGTGTAGCGCAAAAGAAATGATGAGCCAACCAGAGGTCTCAAAGGCGATTCCAGCACGACCGCAAGCGCCATGAGTGTCCAAAGCGGCGGATACACGGACAAGCAGCGATGCAAGTGTGTTGTCAACAGGAGATACTCTCCCTCCAGTGCAAGGGTTCAAAACTCCGGAGACTACACGACCAATACCATGTGCGGCGAACACCACTTACGTGGAAACCATTCCTATCTACACCAGCGCATCTGGATCATCGGTGCGTAATACCACTGTTACATCCTCGAGTATTGACTCAAGCACGCCAACCACACCGGCCAGCGCGATAGAAGCTTTGCAGAAGATGGGCTTTGACACACAAGAACTAAACATCCATAGAACTCGGCTTAACTCGGGGTTGTATTAGATGGCGCCGCCAATAGAATCGTGCCCAACCCCAACAATTTAGGTATCTCGACAGACACCTGTCCTCACAATGTCGAATTCTGCGCCAAGCACTCAAACACTTGAAGAGCGTGCCCAAAACCAGGCTAATTTGATTTACCCACTGATGAAAGTCGCGTCGAGTGACATGTTTAAAGAATTTGAGCAACAAGAGAAAGCATAGCATATGGTCAAAACCTATATGCGAGAATGAAGGGAATCAGTGTCAAACCAACATTTGAAACTGTAATAACCCGGAAAATTTCTACTAATTTTTAAATCAAATCTCTATATGATTTGATATTTCGGACACGATAAACAAAACCTGTTATCCTGAGTATCAAAATTTTTGAACTATTTTTATATATTCAATTAATCTTAGACGAATTCCGACGATTCACGAACAATTATTTATAAATAATTATGTATTAGTATTAATTTATTATATTAATATTATTATTATTAATATCATTTTTAACGATATTATCACTAATTATTAACATTTACAATTATTATTATTATCAATATTATTAATATTATTATTAATATTATTAATTATTATTATCATTAATATAATTACTAATAATATTATTAATATTATTAGTATTATCATTATTACTAAAATTATTGAAATTATTATAATTAATTGTTATTATTGTACAACTTATTATTATCATTGATATTATTATTATTAATATCATTACTAACAATATTATTAATAATTATCATTATAATTATTATTATTTTTTTTAGTATTATTAATAATATTAAAAGTATTATTATTATTCTTATTATTAAAAATTATTATTGATATAATTTATTATTTTTAATTATTACAAATAATATTATCAGTATTATTATTAATATATTTATTATTAGTATTATTAGTATTATTATTATTATTAATATATTTATTATTAATATTAAATATATATATATATATATATATATATATATATATATATATATATATATATATATATATATATATATATATAATCCAGATAATAAAATTAGGTATTAGGTAATCTACTTTTTATTTTTTATTTTTCTTTACTGATCGTGATCTGCATTATTCAATCTAAAATCTGCTTTTAATTATTTTAGTGATCGTAATTTGCTTTTATCATATTTTTATTTTTTTCTCTTTTGATTGATAATGCTATCGACCCCAAATCTTAGCTAAGAAACAAATTAGATCGAATCATGTTGCTGTAAACAAGCATTCAACATCAATTTATATATACCATCTCACTGCAATTGGAATCAAAACAGAAAAAGAGAGTAAACAGAAGTCGACACCCCTATTCTTACTTCAATTATCAAAAACTCAATTTTAAATCAATTTTCAAATTCTAAAAATGCAGATGTGTTAGGAATCTTTTAGTGAATCTATCTGCAAAATTTCAACTCTTAATTCTTCAAATTGAGTACGAATTTTCGAGTCAAAGTTTAATTTTTAAAAGTCAACTGATTGTTCTTCGTGAAAATTCGAATCGGTGTTGATGTTTCAGATTCAATTGATGATTCAAAAAGATTCTAGGAACGATTTACTACCAATTTCATTTTGTAATTATAAGCTATAACGATCTATAATTCAAAATCAAATCTCGAGTTATTTTTTTTTCTTCGCGTAACAGCTTCTGCTGCTGTTTGGTTTATTTTTTTCTGTTGATCCAATTCACCAATGACCATTCGTATCTGTTTCAAATAAAATACTTAAACTTAAACAATTAATTGCTATTATGAATTGGTGAGATTCTAGTCGAGTTATTTTTGTGAAGAAGAAGAAGAAGAAGAAAAAAGGGGGGTGAAACAGAAAATATAGGTTAAATAAAATAATTCTTGGGCTTAATCAGATAAAACGAAGCAGAGGAGTAGTGTGGCGTGTTTTTGGGTTAGCGAGAAGTCTCGGATTCAAGCCTAGTCTGTGGCATTTTTTTGGAAAAAGCTTTTAAAGGTAGTTTTTATTAATATTTTTATTATTTTTATTATTTTTATTATTATTATTATTATTATTATTATTATTATTATTAATTATTGTCATTATTATTAGGTTAATTATTATTATTACTATCGTAATACAATTTATTATTATTAGAATTAATATTAGTATTATCAAAATTATTATCATTATTATTATTAGTATTATTATTATCAATAAAGTTATTATTATTATTATTATTATTATTATTATTATTATTATTATTATTATTATTATTAGTAAATCATTATTATTAAAACTATTATTTTGGACAGATAAATATTTTGTACATAAAATATACTTATTACATATACTATAATTGTATTTCATATAACTATATATCAAACATATTAACATTTTATATAAATACCTACATATAACAAACTATTGAATTTTAAATTTAATACAAATCATATATATATATATATATATATATATATATATATATATATATATATATATATATATTAATATAACTAAAGGTATAGATAATTATTCTAAATATATATATAAAATAAACAGATATAACACAAGATATAATATATATAAATAAAGTATATTTTTTAAATGGAATTTAGTATAAATTCTATATAACTACAAATATATAAAAATTTATATAATTAATAAATGAAATTATGAGATTTCTATTATATGTTTTAATAGATATACTTGATATAGGTTCGTGAATTCAAGATCAACTCTGCACTTGTTCAGTGCCGTTATACGCATAATTACTACAAAATATCGTATTATGAGTTTCATTTGCTCCATTTTTAATTGCTTTTGCAATATATATTTTTGGGCTGAGAATACATGCAATGTTTTATAACTGCTTTACGTTTAGACACAAGTACTCAACTGTTATTATGTTGTCTTGCTTTGTCATGCAAATCCTCACCGTAATATCGTTAATTGCTTGGTATAACGCAAACTTAATTATTATGAGTAGGCCTATTGAGAGTAATGTCTCTAACCATTTGACCTCTGGTCTTTGGTTACATAATAATGATTCAACGACACTGACTGTACAAGGTGTCATGGGGTAAATTTTGTTTAGTCGCGATATTACAAACTGCAGCAACACTTTTAGATTGATATATTTGGTATCAATCAACTTTAAACTGAAATCTTGTGATCTATTACTATTACTGAAATCATTATTTATGATAAACCTATGAACTCACCAACCTTTTGGTTGACACTTTTAAGCATGTTTATTCTCAGGTATTAAAAATGCTTCCGCTGTATATTTGCTAATTGAAAAAGACATTACATGGAGTCATTCATGGCATATTTTCAAAAGACGTTGCATTCAAAATCATCTCCGTGTATCATTTAGAGGTCAATATGTGACGATCGCTCCAAATCCATATGGACGAACACGTCATTTATTGATTTCATTGCGAGGTATTTGACCTCTATATGATACATTTTGTAAATATTGCATTCTTTTGAAAAGCACACCATAAATGAATATTTAAATCAAAGGTTTTCGACATCTGATGATTTCTACATATAGACAATCACCATAAATAATAGTTTACAACAGTATTTCCGTTGACAATGCAGTCAACATAAGATACATGGTGATGATTTGGTGAATGCAACGTCTCCTTGAAAAATATGTCATGTAAGACTCCATGCACATAGCTTGTTTAACATCTAAGCAAACAGCGGAAGACTTCTAGGAAACCTGAGAATAAACATGCTAACAAGTGTCAACACAAAGGTTGGTGAGTTCATAGTTTTAATGTTGCGCATAATCTGTATATAAAGGTGGATCACAAGATTTCAGTTGTTTCATCCAGAAACGTTTATCAAAATATTCTACGAAATTGAGCACCCTGGTAACTAAACTTAACGTATATATAATTTGTACCCTTTGTATAATCATCTTAATAATACACGCAAACCAACGTGTACGCTTCTCAAATAGCATACGTCCGTTAAAAGGCTAGTGCTCTAGCTCGGACGGGGATATCAAGCTGATAATGCTAAAAACGAACATATATTTCATAGCATTATTCCTCAAGAAAGACAAGCTTTTAGTTGCAATTGTTCTATTTACAAGAGATATTCGTTTAAATAATAAAAGGTGAAGACAAAAGACAGATTCGACGAATTGAAGACGCAAACGACCAAAAAAAGCTCAAAAGAACAAAAGACAATCAAAAAGGTTCCAATTATTGATAAGAAACGTCTCGAAATTACAAGAGTACAAGATTCAAAACGCAAAATACAAAATATAAAATTGTACGCGAGGACGTTCGAAAATCCGGAACCGGGACCAGAGTCAACTCTTAACGCTCGACGCAACGGACTAAAAATTACAAGTTAACTATGTATATAAATATAATATAATATATAATTAATTATATTAATTATATATATATTATATATATATATTAAAAACCGTCGGCAGAGAAAACTCCAAGGACTGAGCTGTAAAATTAACCTCCGCGACTCGCGGAGTTTGAAGAGCATTTTGCCGCGAGTCGCGGAGCCCCAAATTTCAACTCTGGCTATAAAGCAAACCAAATTCTGATCAAATTTCATTTTCTATTTCTCTCATCTCTCAATATATACGTAATATATATATATAATTTATATTTTAATTTTAATTTTAATTTTAAATCCTAATAATAAGGGTATGTTAGCGAATGTTGTAAGGGTGTAAGTCGAAATTCTGTCCGTGTAACGCTACGCTATTTTTAATCATTGTAAGTTATGTTCAACCTTTTTATATTAATGTCTCGTAGCTAAGTTATTATTATGCTTATTTAAAACGAAGTAATCATGATGTTGGGCTAATTACTAAAATTGGGTAATTGGGCTTTGTACCATAATTGGGGTTTGGACAAAAGAACGACACTTGTGGAAATTAGACTATGGGCTATTAATGGGCTTTATATTTGTTTAACTAAATGAAAGTTTGTTAATGTTAATATAAAGATTTACAATTGGGCGTCCCTATAAATTACCATATACACTCGATCGGACACGATGGGCGGGGTATTTATATGTACGAATAATCGTTCATTTAACCGGACACGGGAATGGATTAATAGCCACTAGAATAATTAAAACAGGGGTGAAATTACATTCAAGGGTAATTGGTGTAATTGTTAACAAAGTAGTAAAACCTTGGTTTACACACAGTCGATAACCTGGTGTATTCATTAAACAAAGTATTAAAACCTTGTTACAATTCGAATCCCCAATTAGTTGGAATATTTAACTTCGGGTATAATAATAATTTGACAAGGACACTTGCAATTTATATTTATGACTGATGGACTGTTATGGACAAAAACCAGACGGACATATTAAATAATCCAGGACAAAGGACAATTAACCCATGGGCATAAAACTAAAATCAACACGTCAAACATCATGATTACGGAAGTTTAAATAAGCATAATTCTTTTATTTCATATTTAATTTCCTTTATTTTATATTTAATTGCACTTCTAATTATCGCACTTTTATTTATTGTTATTTAATCGCACTTTTAATTATCGTACTTTTTAATTATCGCAATTTTATTTTATCGCACTTTTATTCGCAATTTCATTATCGTTATTTACTTTACGCTTTAATTTAAGTCTTGTATTTATTTTATATTTTACATTAGGTTTTAACTGCGACTAAAGTCTTAAAATCGACAAACCGGTCATTAAACGGTAAAAACCCCCCTTTATAATAATAATATTACTTATATATATATTTGTATTTTTAATAAAAGTAAACTAATATAGCGTTGAGCTTTGTTTAAAGATTTCCCTGTGGAACGAACCGGACTTACTAAAAACTACACTACTGTACGATTAGGTACACTGCCTATAAGTGTTGTAGCAAGGTTTAAGTATATCCATTCTATAAATAAATAAATATCTTGTGTAAAATTGTATCGTATTTAATAGTTTTTCCTAGTAAAATATAAACTATTTTATATACACCTCGTACGACATCAAGTATATTTTTGGCGCCGCTGCCGGGGAACACTCTTAAACGCCGGAAGCGCAACGCTAATATAAAAAAAAAAGATTTTTTTTTACTTTTATTAAAATTCGTTTTTGTAAAAATACGTTTTAATTATTCAAAAATTTAAAAATAAAAACAAAAATATAAGTATTTTTAAGATTTTGTTAAATATTTAAGTTTTATAAGTTTCTTTATCTTTATTTTAGTTTATAATAATATAAATTTTATTAAACATCTTTTATTTAAAAAAAAAAAAAACAGAAAACAGAAAATAAAATAAAAAAAAATAAATAAATAAAGAAAAAAACGCGTCGAATATTGAAAGCTGTCAACTGAATTTCTGAATCCCGCGACTCGCGGGGTTTGAAGCATTAATTGCCGCGACTCGCGGAGGGTATCTGACAGGCGACAGGAAGCCCTAATCGAGCATTAATTATGGTAATTATTAATTAATTATTATTATTACCTAATTATTATTATTATTATTATTAGTTTTAGTTTTATTTTTACTTTTTATTTAATTTATGTATTTTGTTTAATTAGTTTTATTAAAATTGTAAAATTAATAGTTTAATAAAATAAATAATATAAAAATAATATTTTTATAAAAATTGTACTTTTTACAACTTTTTATATATTTTTATATTTTGTCCCTTTTTAATCGTTGTAGCATAACTTTTGTATTTTTAGCTCATATTTAATTTTAAACTTAGTTTTTGCTATAGTTATTTTTACTCCTAGATTTTTAGGCTTTGCCGTAGAATTCCTTAAGTGCTTTTTCTTTAGACTAAGATTTAGGTGCTTTAGAATTTTGCGACGCCTTTTTAAGTTTTAGTTTCTTTTTAAGTTATTTCCATTTGGGATTTAGTTTCTCCTGTAAGCTTTAATATTTTTAGACACCTTTTACTATGTATCAATTATCATTCCAATTAGTAATATCAATTTGCGATTATAATTTTAAGTTAGTTGTAGTAATAAGGTTAGGTTAGTTAAGTATTTTTAAGTTTTTATAAGTTTCTTTTATTTTTCCGTCACCTTTTATTTTTCAACCATTTTTTTTCTTTTTCAACCTTTTTCGACGAACTCTTTTTCTCTCTTATTTCTCGCTATTCTAGTTTTTAGGACTTAGAATTTTTTTTCTACTTCCTATCTAAATTTCTTAAAATTACGAAAATTTATTTTAAGTGGTTAAATTGATAGACATCAAAATTTTCTGGTTCGTAGTAATAGTTGGATTTGTACGTGGACCGGGTTATTGGAGCCAAACAGTCCTCAATTATATTGAGACCAAACGAATCCTGCCCCTCTGCTGCATCTTTTGGCTATTCGAAACGTGGGCAAAATCAGAAAAGTCTATTGATTGGATAACTTATTATAATTTTTCTTTCCTTTTTAAAACTAATAGGATATTCAGTGAATGCACCGAGCAAGACGTTCATCACCTTTTGTACGTTCACCACCTGTAACTAGATCAAGACATTTAGCAAATATAACCGCCGTTGATTTTTCTTTAGAATCGTCATCCAGTCGACCAAGTACTTCAGTTCAAATTTCCGATAATCCATTTTTTGAACCCAACCTCACAATTGAGAATCCAGATAATATTCAGGAACGGTTCATAGATCCTGAACCACTAAACTTTCCTCCGGAGCCACCAATTATTCAAACAGAGATTGTTGAGGAACGAACTATTAAAACAGAATCATCTAGTGATACCGATTCAACAAATTCAATTATGGAGAATCTGGAACCTTTAAGTATGGAAGACCGAATGAGAGCTAAACGCACTGGCCAAGGTCACGCAATTACTCATCCAGACATTAATGCGCCAGATTATGAAATCAAAGGACAAATTCTACACATGGTGACTAATCAATGCCAATTTAGTGGTGCGCCGAAGGAAGATCCAAATGAACATCTACGTACCTTTAATAGGATCTGCACACTATTTAAAATACGAGAAGTGGAGGATGAACAGATATATCTCATGTTATTTCCCTGGACTTTAAAGGGAGAAGCCAAAGATTGGTTGGAATCGTTACCTGAAGGGGCGATTGATACATGGGATGTTTTAGTTGACAAATTTCTTAAACAATTTTTTCCTGCATCTAAAGCCGTAAGACTTCAAGCAGAAATTGTTACGTTCACACAGAAGCCAAATGAAACTCTATATGAGGCGTGGACAAGATATGGAAAGTTATTAAGAGGATGTCCGCAACATGGTTTAGACACCTGTCAAATAGTACAAATATTCTACCGAGGATGCGACATCACTACAAGAAAAGACATAGATATAGCAGCTGGTGGTTCGATTATGAAGAAAACCGAAACTGATGCTTACAAAATTATTGATAATACTGCTTCCCACTCACATGAGTGGCACCAAGAAAAAGATATCATTAGATCATCTAAAGCAGCTAGAGCCGATTCTAGCCATGACTTAGATTCCATTTCCGCAAAGATAGATGCTTTCGAGAGACGAATGGAAAAGATGACTAAAGATATTCACTCAATACGAATTAGTTGTGAGTAGTGTGGAGGACCACATTTGACAAAAGATTGTCTCAGTATTGAATTAACAATGGAACAAAGAGAGAATATTTCATACATAAACCAAAGGCCTGGAAATAATTATCAGAATAATTATCAACCGCCAAGACCGATTTACAATCAAAACCAGAATTATAACCGAAATATTCCATACAACAACCAACAAGTTCCTAGCAATCAACAACTATCCAATAATACTTACAACCAGCAAAGACCGAATTTTCAAAACAAACCACCACAACAAACCGATGATAAAAAGCCGAATTTAGAAGATATGATGACGAAGCTAGTTGAAACTCAAACGCAGTTTTTCACATCTCAGAAACAAACCAATGAACAAAATGCTCAAGCATTTAGAAATCAACAAGCTTCTATTCAAAATCTGGAACAAGAAGTAAGTAACCTAGCAAGGTTAATAGGTGAAAGAAAACCGGGAAGTCTACCTAGTGATACAAATGCTAACCCCCGGAATGAAACAGCTAAAGCTATTACCACAAGAAGTGGTACAACACTTAAACCACCTGAAATACCTGTAACTTCTGATGAAACTATTCCTACTCCACAAGAACCACAACCTGATCAAGATAAGGAAAAAGAACCGGTAGTTGAAAAGGTTAATGAAGATAACACAGTTAAGGATAAACCTTATGTTAAACCATACCAACCACCACTTCCTTACCCGAGTAAAATGAAGAAAGAAAAACTTGAAGCCGAGCAATCCAAATTCTTGGATATGTTTAAACAGATAAATGTAAATCTTCCTTTCATTGATGTGATTTCAGGAATGCCTAGATATGCTAAATTCTTGAAAGATCTAATCACGAATAGAAAGAAAATGGAAGAACTATCGGCTGTTACTATGAATGCTAATTGTTCAGCAGTGCTGTTGAATAAGATACCAGAAAAACTATCTGATCCAGGAAGTTTCACAATTCCATGTTTTCTGGGTAGTCTTAGTTCAATAGAAGCATTGGCAGACTTAGGTGCTAGTATAAATCTAATGCCGTATTCACTATACGCTAAACTAGACCTTGGAGAATTGAAACCAACCAGAATAAGCATACAACTAGCCGACCGATCAGTAAAATATCCTAGAGGGATAATGGAGAATATGCTAGTTAAAGTTGGTACTTTAGTATTTCCAGTAGATTTTGTTGTTTTGGACATGGAAGAAGATTCTCAAGTTCCTCTCATATTAGGAAGACCATTCTTAAACACGGCTAAAACAATGATAGACGTGTTCGGTAAGAAACTGACCCTAAGTATAGAGGATGAGAGTGTTACCTTTTCAGTAGATAGAGCAATGCAACAACCACAATCTGCAGATGATACATGTTATTATATTCAAACTATAGATGCACATGCAGAATTATTAGAAGAATTTCCAGAATTACAAGGAACAGGAGAAAGTTCTTTAGGAGAAGGTAATGAACCAATTGATGAAGCTGAAATGTTAGCTACACTTATAGCTAATGGATATGAACCAACAACAGAAGAAATTCAAATGCTAAAAGAAGAAGACAGATATCGATATAAATCATCGATAGAAGAACCTCCGAAATTAGAGTTAAAGCCACTTCCAAACCATTTGGAATACGCTTATTTACATGGTGAATCTGAATTACCTGTAATAATATCGTCTTCTCTTACTGAAAATGAGAAATCACAACTCATTTCTGTGTTGAAAGCTCATAAACCAGCCATTGCATGGAAGATTCATGATATTAAAGGAATAAGTCCTTCGTATTGCACACATAAAATCCTTATGGAAGAAGGTCATAAAACGTATGTGCAACGCCAACGAAGACTAAATCCTAATATGCAAGATGTAGTTAAGAAAGATATTATTAAACTGCTAGATGCAGGTTTGATATATCCAATCTCTGATAGTCCATGGGTAAGCCCAGTTCAATGCGTACCTAAGAAGGGTGGCATGACTGTCATTACAAATGAGAAAAATGAGCTTATTCCTACTAGGACTGTAACAGGATGGCGTGTATGTATTGATTATAGAAAATTAAATGACGCCACCAGAAAAGATCACTTTCCCTTACCTTTCATTGATCAAATGTTGGAAAGATTAGCCGGAAATAGTTACTATTGTTTTCTAGATGGATTTTCCGGATATTTTCAAATTCCAATAGCACCCGAGGACCAAGAGAAAACCACATTTACGTGCCCTTATGGTACTTTTGCTTACAAACGCATGCCATTTGGACTTTGTAACGCCCCTGCAACCTTTCAAAGGTGTATGATGGCGATTTTTCACGACATGATAGAAGAATGCATGGAAGTATTCATGGATGACTTTTCAGTCTTCGGTGATACATTTAAATCATGTCTAGTTAATCTGGAACGAATGCTAATTAGATGCGAAAAATCAAATCTAGTACTTAATTGGGAGAAATGCCATTTCATGGTTAAAGAAGGCATCGTTCTTGGACATAAAATTTCAAAAGAAGGAATTGAAGTGGATAGAGCTAAAGTATATGTAATTGCTAAACTTCCACATCCCACCAATGTTAGAGGAGTTAGGAGTTTTCTAGGGCATGCCGGTTTTTACCGACGTTTCATAAAAGATTTTTCTAAAATTGCCACTCCTATGAATAAACTCCTAGAAAAGGATGCGACATTCATCTTTTCAGATGAATGTATCAAATCTTTTAATATTCTTAAAGAGAAACTCACTAATGCACCGATCATGATAACACCAAATTGGAATCTACCATTTGAACTAATGTGCGATGCAAGTGATTTTGCAATGGGAGCCGTTTTAGGACAAAGGATTGAAAAACGATTTCAACCTATATATTATGCTAGTAAGACATTACAAGGAGCACAAACGAACTATACAACTACTGAAAAAGAACTCCTTGCTATTGTCTTTGCTTTTGACAAATTTCGATCATATCTCGTTCTAGCAAAAACGGTGGTCTATACCGACCATTCTGCTCTTAGATACCTATTTTCAAAACAAGATGCTAAACCAAGATTAATCCGTTGGATCTTACTCTTACAAGAGTTTGATATTGAAATCCGAGATAAAAGAGGAGCAGAAAATCTCGCCGCTGATCATCTTTCTCGTCTTGAAAATCCCGAATTAGAAGTTCTAAATGAATCAGCCATACAAGACAACTTTCCTGATGAATATCTATTGAAGATAGATTATAAAGAAATCCCATGGTTTGCAGACTATGCAAACTACTTAGTTTGTGGATTCCTTGAAAAAGGATTATCGTACCAAAGACGAAAGAAATTCTTCAGTGATATAAAACACTATTTCTGGGAAGATCCACATCTGTTTAAAAGTTGTCCAGATGGAATAATACGCCGATGTGTATTTGGAGATGAAGCTAGTAAAATTTTAAACCATTGTCACACAGGACCAACAGGAGGGCATTATGGGCCCCAACTAACAGCAAGAAAAGTTTATGAAGCTGGATTCTATTGGCCTACAATTTACAAAGACGCACACCTTCTTTGCAAATCCTGTGATGCATGTCAAAGGGCCGGAAAAATAAGTCAACGTGATGAAATGCCACAAAATGTCATCCAAGTATGTGAAGTATTTGACATTTGGGGTATTGACTTTATGGGTCCATTTCCAAAATCTCATAATAATCTATATATACTCGTAGCCATTGATTATGTATCTAAATGGGCGGAAGCACAAGCTCTCCCAACTAACGATGCACAAGTTGTAGTCAACTTTTTAAAACATCTTTTTGCAAGGTTTGGAACACCGAAAGCTTTAATAAGTGATCGGGGTACTCATTTTTGTAATAATCAACTTGAGAAAGTTCTTAAAAGATATGGAGTAACTCATAAAATCTCCACCGCATATCATCCACAAACAAGTGGACAAGTTGAAAATACCAACCGAGCTTTAAAACGTATTCTAGAGAAAACCGTAGGATCAAATTCGAAGGAATGGTCCATTAAATTGGAGGATGCACTCTGGGCTTTTAGAACAGCCTACAAAACTCCAATTGGAACCACACCTTTTAGACTTGTTTATGGAAAAGCATGTCATCTTCCAGTAGAAATTGAACACAAAGCATTTTGGGCTTTGAAGACATGTAATCTTGATTTACATGAAGCCGGACGTCTACGATTAAGTCAACTAAACGAATTAGAAGAATTAAGACATGAAGCATACGAAAATTCGTTAATCTATAAAGAAAGAACGAAGAAATGGCATGATAAAAGAATCAGAAGTTCAAAAGAATTTAAAGAAGGAGACAGAGTTCTTCTTTTCAATTCACGATTCAAGCTATTTCCTGGAAAATTGAAATCAAGATGGTCTGGACCATTCATAGTCAAAAGAGTTTTCCCATACGGAACGATAGAATTAATAAATTCAAATGGGATGGAATTTAAAGTTAATGGTCACAGAGTTAAACATTACATACATGGTACGATGGAAGTCGACAACGAAGTTAATCACAATTTCGATACCACAGCTAACTAAGTATGGGGAGAATCAAGTCTTTAAAGGATAATATATATTTCTGTTAGAGTTAGATTGTCTGTTTTCGTGTAGTTCTCGAAAATGGAACACGTATGGTCTTTCCCTAGCAGACCCTAAAGAACTAGTCTTCTCCCCCCATTCTGAATTTTTATTTTTTTAGGTTTTTACAAAATGAAGACTGCCTGTGAACTAAACCATGGTCTAATGCTACACGCTTTGATCACTAAACGTAATAATGACATACTACCGAGCGAATTAGTATCAGTAATCAGAGAAAGAATGGACGGAGTTAGAAAAGAATCCAGATGCGAAGATAATAAGTTACAATTTGGTAAAGGAAAATCAAAATCCGCAGCGAAAAGAAGAGCACGACACCTAGAACGATGTCACAAATGCGGAAAATGGTCACATGGAGGTAAATGTTCAAATAATCAAACCTATTCAAATACCGAATTTGTTACTTTATGCAGAGACGGACCGTTCATATGTTTAGAAGAAAAGACACTGAATGCTCGAGGTTACGCTTATGTAGCAATGGAAAACCAATTAAACCGACTATCTTATGAATGGAATAGATCATATAACTAAGAAATCTATTTCACAGCTATGGTTCGGGGGATGCGACCACATAGCATAATAGGAGGTGGTATTTTTATTACTTTGATTGGTGAATATCTCGGTGTGGATATAAGTCGGGGGGGATTATTACTAGAAGAGCCGGAACCCCGCGACACTATAGGTTTAAATGTATACCATGGTGCGAAAGTTTTGAAGAGGCGGAATAACGCCGCAGTACGATACCATGGTAGACATCCACAGGTGGAGAGAAACCAGCAACAAGGTAATGTAGGAGGGGGGAATGAGATGCAAGAAATGCATAAGTTTATAGCTTCTCAGGAATACGAAAATGCTAGACAGAGAGCATTTGAAGATTGGCAAGTTCATCAGAACCAGATCATAGCTCATTGCCAACATATAGGTAGAAACTATATTCCTACACCGAAACCCGTCTTCCCTCCTTGGTCGATAGAGATGCAGCCACCATATCCTACGTATGACCCTGCCGAAGCATTCTATAGCACTTATGGTTATGCCTGGAACCCCTATTGGTACCAATATCATCCTTAGTTTACTTATTTTTTTTTTTATTTTGTAATTTGTAATTATTGATACATTTAATATTTTTGTTAATATTGTAATCATTTTTATAATTGTCTAACTTTTATTCTTAGATTTTAATAATTTTTGAAAGTGGGGTAATATACCAAACTTCAAAAATATGTATATATGTTTGCAGTTTATCTTATGTACACAACAGGGTAAAACAACGCATTTTCAAAGACTGGCATTAAGTTTAGCAAAAGCAACCAATTTTGACGACAGGATGCAAAATATATGTGAAATAACAACAAGACGGAATGAACAAATGATGTGCACCATTTATCATTCAGCAAACAAACGCCAATATATTTGGAAACTTTGGTAAAAATTTAATCATTTTCACACAAATCACCCTCAATAATTTAAATTGTTACTGATTTCTTGCAAATGAGGGCATTGCAAGATCTTAAGTGTGGGAAGGGGTTAAATTCTTTCGGATTTTAAAATTTTTATATTAAACACTTGGTTACCATTAAAAATACTAGTAAAGCAGTAGTTGTATTAGAATCTAGTGCTCTCTGATAAAAAAGAACAGCCCTAGTCTTATATACTGACTACCCAATTCTAGTAAAATTTTTCAAAATTTTCAATTAAATGAATTCAAAATCATGTTTATACATATTTATGAACGATAAAACTAGGTTTTAACACCGAAATTATTGTTACCTCGGAAAGGACATAAATTGAGAAACAAACTAAAATGTTAAAATTCATTTAAAATGGAATAGAGGACGATAAAAAGGAAAATAAAAGCCAAGTGTGGGAAAATTTACCAAGTTATCTTAACATATGTCACATATATCTGTAACAAATAACTGAAAATACTTTTGCTTTGGACCAAACTAAACTGTTTTACCCAATGAAAGAAAAGAAAAGATGGATCTACACGATGAATCAATTCCATCATTAAAAGGAAGTAAAGTCTTCCGAAAAAGAAACGCGCTTCTTGATTTAGGTCATGAAGTTGTCGTCCAGACCAGCTGTAGGTTGACGAAAAATCTAGAAAAGTCATCACTAAAATCAGCAGGAAATCCACGGACCTCAGCATTAAACAGGGTCGCCAAGTGGTCAGATTTATCCTAACCATGAGAAGGATTTATCTCGTACAATGGGGGGGGCACCATGCAAATTAGCTTGATAAGACTAATGAATCAGATCCCCAGAAAGGATAATCTCCTTAAAGATTAAAAATCAGCTTTTAAGACTGATATTACTCAATCCTAGAGATTGACCTTAAAGATTGAGAATTCAAACTCATGGAATTCAATGATATCTAAACTCGAGCTTGAACGAGAAAATATTTTGATCAAAAATTACAAACCGATTTGTTTTCTGAAAACCCTATTTTCAATGCGTTCATTACCATTGAACGTAAAATCCTAGGAATTCACCTGGAATTCATTAGGTCACCTGAACCAAATCGGGTGTCAACCGTAAGAACGGTGGTTGCATAGTGGTCAAAGACAGGACCTTGTGCTAGACCGAAAAATTATAAGGGTGAGCTTTACTATTGCTCCTACCAAGGATAGTAATTGCGTCCGACACGTTATAGACCATAATCAAAAGCATGTCACGGGACATTGCCTTAACAGTTGCTTGTTCAACGCTTTCCTTTACAACCGGACGGTAGTTTACCGAAAGGTAATATACGGGACAAGTAAACTGGACGTGTTGCTTTCCAAATACAAGGTTAGCAAGTGGGTGACACAAAACCGCAAGTTTTGAGCTAAAATTTTCAAATCTGAAACCCACCAAACCCACAAAAATATTTTGCAAACACCGGTAAAGGGTTATTCCGGAAAACTTATCTAGGGTAAAAACTAGATTTCAAAAGATCAAATGTTTTCATAAAGATCCAATTTCCTTAATGGATCTAAATTTTTATAGTCATGTGGGACTGTAAACCATATCGTTACTACCATTGTTTATACCGCCGTATAGAAATCACTGATGTACAAAGTGTGAAGAATAAAGAAGTGATTCTAGTATTTCAAGACGATATTGCTTGAGGACAAGCAACGCTCAAGTGTGGGAATATTTGATAATGCTAAAAACGAACATATATTTCATAGCATTATTCCTCAAGAAAGACAAGCTTTTAGTTGCAATTGTTCTATTTACAAGAGATATTCGTTTAAATAATAAAAGGTGAAGACAAAAGACAGATTCGACGAATTGAAGACGCAAACGACCAAAAAAAGCTCAAAAGAACAAAAGACAATCAAAAAGGTTCCAATTATTGATAAGAAACGTCTCGAAATTACAAGAGTACAAGATTCAAAACGCAAAATACAAAATATAAAATTGTACGCGAGGACGTTCGAAAATCCGGAACCGGGACCAGAGTCAACTCTTAACGCTCGACGCAACGGACTAAAAATTACAAGTTAACTATGTATATAAATATAATATAATATATAATTAATTATATTAATTATATATATATTAAATATATATATTAAAAACCGTCGGCAGAGAAAACTCCAAGGACTGAGCTGTAAAATTAACCTCCGCGACTCACGGAGTTTGAAGAGCATTTTGCCGCGAGTCGCGGAGCCCCAAATTTCAACTCTGGCTATAAAGCAAACCGAATTCTGATCAAATTTCATTTTCTATTTCTCTCATCTCTCAATATATACGTAATATATATATATAATTTATATTTTAATTTTAATTTTAATTTTAAATCCTAATAATAAGGGTATGTTAGCGAATGTTGTAAGGGTGTAAGTCGAAATTCTGTCCGTGTAACGCTACGCTATTTTTAATCATTGTAAGTTATGTTCAACCTTTTTATATTAATGTCTCGTAGCTAAGTTATTATTATGCTTATTTAAAACGAAGTAATCATGATGTTGGGCTAATTACTAAAATTGGGTAATTGGGCTTTGTACCATAATTGGGGTTTGGACAAAAGAACGACACTTGTGGAAATTAGACTATGGGCTATTAATGGGCTTTATATTTGTTTAACTAAATGAAAGTTTGTTAATGTTAATATAAAGATTTACAATTGGGCGTCCCTATAAATTACCATATACACTCGATCGGACACGATGGGCGGGGTATTTATATGTACGAATAATCGTTCATTTAACCGGACACGGGAATGGATTAATAGCCACTAGAATAATTAAAACAGGGGTGAAATTACATTCAAGGGTAATTGGTGTAATTGTTAACAAAGTAGTAAAACCTTGGTTTACACACAGTCGATAACCTGGTGTATTCATTAAACAAAGTATTAAAACCTTGTTACAATTCGAATCCCCAATTAGTTGGAATATTTAACTTCAGGTATAACAATAATTTGACAAGGACACTTGCAATTTATATTTATGACTGATGGACTGTTATGGACAAAAACCAGACGGACATATTAAATAATCCAGGACAAAGGACAATTAACCCATGGGCATAAAACTAAAATCAACACGTCAAACATCATGATTACGGAAGTTTAAATAAGCATAATTCTTTTATTTCATATTTAATTTCCTTTATTTTATATTTAATTGCACTTCTAATTATCGCACTTTTATTTATTGTTATTTAATCGCACTTTTAATTATCGTACTTTTTAATTATCGCAATTTTATTTTATCGCACTTTTATTCGCAATTTCATTATCGTTATTTACTTTACGCTTTAATTTAAGTCTTGTATTTATTTTATATTTTACATTAGGTTTTAACTGCGACTAAAGTCTTAAAATCGACAAACCGGTCATTAAACGGTAAAAACCCCCCTTTATAATAATAATATTACTTATATATACATTTGTATTTTTAATAAAAGTAAACTAATATAGCGTTGAGCTTTGTTTAAAGATTTCCCTGTGGAACGAACCGGACTTACTAAAAACTACACTACTGTACGATTAGGTACACTGCCTATAAGTGTTGTAGCAAGGTTTAAGTATATCCATTCTATAAATAAATAAATATCTTGTGTAAAATTGTATCGTATTTAATAGTTTTTCCTAGTAAAATATAAACTATTTTATATACACCTCGTACGACATCACAAGCCCTATGGATCCATATACTACTACTCGCACCCACCAGTTCTTATAACCGGCAGTTACTAGTTACCAAAGCTAAGGGATTTTCGATTCAAACTCGGTGTAGAATTTAGTATGTACTTGTATCCATTGCGTTTAAAAATAAAGTGCATGTATTCTCAGCCCAAAAATATAGATTGCAAAAGCAATTAAAAAGGGAGCAAATGAAACTCACCTTAGCAGCATATAAAGTCGTTCACCAAAATGTGACCGAAACTCGGATTACCAAATAACCGTAGATCTCAACCTAGAGAACATATGTTGGTCAATAAATGTCTATCAAGCTAGGTCAGGTCATAGTGTATCACAATCCTAATACTCGAGATCGACATACAAAAGTTATCCAAAGTCGTTTCAAAAGGTCAATTTTTGACAATAGTTCAACAAAACGAGACGTACCTTATATAAGGATTCATTTACTCGGTTGGTAATATTCAAAAATCCAATTTATCAATCTTACAAACAAGTTGTTTAAATATTAATTGCAGATTCAAAAGCAATTCCAATTAACGTCAATCATAATTCAGTTGACCATATCTTTTGATTCGTTCATCGAAATTACGCGATTTCTAAATGAAAAGTTATTGATTTTTCACCAGCTTTCTAAAAACATGCATATCATATACCTTTTATCAGTAATATATGTATTTAATTCGTGATTCATCATAAACTGTTTAACGACAAAATTTAGCATACAAGCATGCATAAATATATATGCTCGAGCACTAGACATGTATGTATACACTATTAATATATAAAAGATAAGATATGAATGCTCACGTATCAATATTGTGATTCAATATTGCAGAAAAGTACGTAGACGCAACAGAGATGATAAACACTAGGTTTGACTTGCAAACAATACCTACGAATATTACCCATAACCTCCGTAGCTATAACCCATAATTTCCTTAGCCCTATCCCGTTCGAAAAGCTTGTTTTGAAGTGACACACTCATGACCTCGTCGTAGTATTTTATGTATAATATTAATTAATAATAATAATAATAATAATAATAATAATAATAATAATAATAATAATAATAATAATAATATATAAAGAGAGCTGAGGATATATGTGTGTGTAATCGAGCAAAAACGAATTCAATTTATAGACTTTTCCTGAAATCTGACCCCATGCGATCGCATGGGTTTTATGCCTATTTTCCATGCGATCGCATGGCCCCAAAATCCAGCTCACAATTTTTTGTTGTTTTGTTTTTCGACATATTTAAATATAATATATATAATATATTTAATTTAAATAATTAATTATATATTATATTAAATTCATGTGCATAATTGACTTGTAATTTTTGTTCCGATGACTCGTACGTTGTCACTCGACTTATGTCCCGGTTCCGGTTTCTCGAACGCATTTTTGTACGCTTAGAAAACTCGCAATTTACGTTTTGTGACTCGTACCTTTGTCAAAATATAGTCTTAAATTATCAATAAACTATATCATTCAAAGTGTATCTTAAACTTTCGAGTGTTTTGGTCATTTACTTTTATAAATCATTGTCTCGCTATTTGTTAATATATATATAATAACAAATCGTTTTATGACCAAGTTAATATATATTTTCAACATTCATAAAAATGTTTTAAATATACGTCGCAAATTATTCATACAATTAATATTCCAACTTATCATATATATTCAAATAAATATTTAAACCAATAAGTTTAATGTACAGTATCAAATAATTAATACATTGTTACATTTTTAAGTTATAGTATATATATATATATATATATATATATATATATATATATATATATATATATATATATATATATATATATATATATATATATATGTGTATCTATATACATATAATTGTTCGCGAATTGTCAAGAACAACCGAAAGGTATTTGAATATATGAAGGTAGTTCAAAAATTTTGAGATTCAGTTTTACAGACTTTGCTTATCGTGTTGGAAATGTTAATCATACAAAGATTAAGTTTAAATTTGGTCAGAAATTTCCTGGTCATCACACAATACCTCGCAATGGGACCAGAGATAACGTACCGCGTCAATGGCAATTTTGGCGGGTCGTTACAGAAACAGCGCCTACTTCTGAAAAGTTTGCTCCTCACATACTAAACTACATTGCCTCACATACTAAACTACATTGCCACACCCTTGCCGGTAATCCCTCTCACACTGGGATACTACGACGAACTTTCAAATCCTGATGACTTCTTACGAAGGCATAGCCCGCAATCAAAGATGGGCTGACGAAATAAAGTGCGCAGAGTTCCCTCCCCTTCTGGAAGGAATAGCGCATCAATGGTTCAACAACTTACCTGCACCCCTCGTCACGTGCTACGACGATATGAGGGAGTACTTTTTGCTTAATTTTCACAACATGAGGGCATCCTGAAGGACACACGTTGAATGTCATGATATCAAACAAGGGTGTGGAGAGTCTATGGGACAGTTTATTGACAGATACAGTCGGGAGGTAGCGCGTATCCCCAACTTGGTAGAATCACAGAAGGTATCATGGTTCATTCATGGAATTTGCAGCGAGCGACACTTATAGCTATGACAGAAGTTGCGAAAAAGGCTACCAGAGACATTAGCAGATATTATCAGGGAAGCGCATGAGCACCTACGCACAGTCGAAGATATTGTACGTTATTCAGGATACGAGAGTGATCATGGGAGGCGCAGCGACCACGACTCGCCCAGGGGAGGATGCTATCCACACAACTCTTATAAGGGATACCAAGATTCGGGCCCCTATCAACACAGCAGTGACAACCGTCGTGAGCACACCCACGGACATCATGGCAGTAACAATCAACAGAACAGGAACATGAAAAAAAAACCAAACGCTCATCAAAAATCTGGCAAAAATTCTTAAAGAAATCCTTGCAACATAACGAATATCCTAGACCTTTGGAGGACCAACGCGCATGTCCGTATACGCAAGGTGCGACAAATCTAAGTACTGTGATTTCCACGATGACTATGGCCATGAGACTAATAGGTGTAAGGCGCTGACAAAAAATTGTAAGTTATAATGGTATCGGTGAATTGTAAATTGTAAATCAGAATTTCTACTTACATTAAAATATAATGATTTATACAAGTCAATGGTAATTCATCTCTCAAAAAACTTCGCGAATTTGCAGTTCTTCAACCAGTATTATAAATATATTCAATTGAAAAAATTTCCAAGTCACTGTTCAATTGAAACTTTATTGCAATTTGTTCACCTTCACCCCATCCTCAACTTTCCTTTTACATTCTACCCTATATTATCTACGGTGGTCCTTTTAAAACCGCACCTTTCAGTGGCTATATACTTTGTTTTCCAGCATAATACACAAGTTTAATGTTAATTGAGTGGTTTCCCCTCACCTATAGCTATCTGAAGGATGCAAGTTCGAATCTCAGTAGGACTTTTTTTTTATTTTTTAATATCTAACCCATCAATCCATCACCATTCTTTTGTGTACGGCCCAACCCGAAATTTTTGGCCCAGGGAAGCGGGCCTGGGCCTTTTACTAGTTAGTAGTCATTTTGAAATTAGAATTTGGATTTTTACACGTTGAGCCAGGTAATTAATTTAAGGGTTAAAGCTACTCAGTAGCTATATACTTTTCTTTTTGTTCAAATGTAGACTATATTTCTAGAAAAATATCAGTGTAGACTATAAACTTTAAAAAAGTGTGTTAATGTAAACCAACTTAACCTGTTGACTTGATAAATAAGGTATTTGTTATACATGCTAACTTTATTACTTTTTTTTGTCAAAACAATCATGTGTCCGAATATGTTCATCAAGAACAGTAAACATATGAACATAACTTGCAGCATTTAGTAGATTTATTGTGTGATTGACTTGAAAACAAATAAAAATGCATATAAAATTAATTGTAAATTGGGTTTTCTTTACTAGTTTATTTAATACATATACCATTATTTATTTTGAAATTTGAATTAAAATCAACATTCTTCAATTTTTATTATTTAAAGTTTATTAATAATAAGATTTATTTATGACATAAGCAAAGGGTTTTATATTACATGAGAATTTACCACCTGAGATGACATTATCATGTTTCTGTTTTACTCCGTAATAATATATACGAGTAGTAAGTATAAGCATAGATAGATAGATATGAATTGATGCAGGCCTCTAGCCCATTTCTTTCTTTTTATGAGTAGTTTTTATTTCCCCTGAGCTTTGGCCCAGGAAAGCGGGTCTGGCCCGTCACTAGTTATTTCTATTTTCTATTTCTATTTCTTTTTTATATAATTAATATTAATAATAATAATTAATAATAATAATAATAATATAAAATAAATCCCATAAGTTAGGGTTTTAGTTGAAATCGATAAAAATCATGGGAAGCCAATTATCAGCACCTTCTTCATCATTGCCCCCAAATTCACCCCAGCAACAAAACCCTAAAACCAACTCAATCGCCGTCATGTCATCAGCCCCTGAAACCCAAAACCTTAATCAAGAACAAGAGATCCAAAAACAAGAACAAGAAACCCAAGATCAAGAACAAGAAACCCAAAATCAAGAACAAGAAACCCAAAATCAAGAACTAGAAACCCAAAAGCAAGAACAAGAAACCCAAAATCAAGAACAGCAAACCCAAAATCAAGAACAAGAAACTCAAAATCAAGAACAAAAAACCCAGATTCAAGAAGAAGAAGAAGAAGAGGTTGGCGAATGTGGGTTTTGTTTGTATATGAAAGGGGGTAAGTGTAAAAAAGCATTTGTTGATTGGGAAAAATGCATTGAAGAAGCTGAAAAGAATAATGAAGATATTGCGGAAAAATGTTACGAAGCTACATCTGCTTTAAAAAAATGTATGGAAGCTAATCAAGATTACTATGGTGTAATTTTGCAAGCTGAAAAAGATGTTGAACAACAAGCTATGAATCAATTGGAGCAAGAGAAACAGAAAGAAAAAGAAGGTGTTATTGTTGATGGCACAAATCAAGAAAAAGATAAGGACAAAGAAGTTGTTGCTGAACAAGAAAGTTAATTAATTGATTTTAGGTAATTTAATATGATGATTATGCTGAATTGTGGAATAAATGTGTTAAATATTGGCTATAGTTCAATCTGTAGTGTAGTCAAATGATTGTTTACTTGGCTATTTTATTTAATTTTCTTTTATAACACGAGGTTTTGATTGCCTTCAAATTGATTGATAATGATATACATAGAAGGTTAGAATTATTGAATATAATGCCTGATAATGATCATGATCAGTTTGAGCAACCTTTGCCTAGAACCATCCTTAATGTTATATGAGTACGGATTATTCGTAGACCAGTATTTGTTAATATACTACAGGGTGCCTGTATACAGTATACTATACACGCCAAGTTTGTGATGTCTGGCCTACAATTTCTTGTACTTGATATGCTTATATAGACATCTTGACATGATAATCATAATCAATATCGATATTATGGTCATGTAAATATTATACTTAGTTACATTATGAAGGATCATGGGAGGTTATTATCTATCTTCTCCTGATACAATTATTCTCACACCACACACATTGGTCGTGTATGCGATACCGATTGCAGTAGGAGCCTTTCAACCAAAGAGGTTGGAGGTTCAAACTCCACCGTGGTCACATTCATGAATAAATTCGTGTTGGTTATGTGAGTTGACTTTCAAAAAAAAGAAAGAAAACCAATTGCAGTCGAATATGGTGGTCAAAGTAATTTTATGACGCACAACCCGTTAAGAGAAGATGTACAATTCATCTCAACTCGTATCTATCTAAATATCACACACTCTGTACTTACTGAGTTGCAGTAATTATAACCATGTTGAGGACATGCTCATATAAGTCTACGAAATCTACTCCATGCACCTCATACAGAGGAGGTTCAGACTGCATAAATCTACAAAGTGACAATGCAAAGTATAACTGAACCTTTAAGAGTATAGATATAAGACATGGCTGTGTTCTTTTTGAGTATAGGAAGTCAATTACTAAACTTTATCATGTATTATTAATACACGAACTCTAGAATCATAACGCGTCCAACAATTTTGGATCAAGAACAAGTCAAGAGAAGCGCTGCCAACGCATCTAAAAACAGAGCAAATAAAAATGAATCATTGCCATGCTAAGAACAGTAAATGAGTAACATGAAAGTAAATGGTAAGAGTATTAGTGGTGCTGATGAAAGTAATGATACTGTAATTAACAATCAACAATGATATTAACAATGAGTGATGATTTGTATACCACTAAATTTATCCATACACCACTAAATATGTAGTACAGTGTTGTACAGTACTGTACGACCATCTGAAACATATTTAGTGGTATATGGATAATTTCTAGTGGTGTACGAATTACTCCCTATTAATAATAGCTTCACCACGTCATCATATATACAAGTGTATAACCGTCAGTGATTTTATGAGAAAACCAGACAAAAACGTAAAGCCACTGGTACGCATCTTCGGCATAATCTTTTTAATTTATAAGACTCAATTTTCATTATGAGATGCATTTTCTTTGAAACTAGTAGATTTAGTTTAAAAAGTGGACTTTTGGTTTTCCAAAATCACTCACTCCAGCACTAATTTCACTATTAGGTTATTTTTGTTGTTTCACGAAACTACAGAACTATTTCACAAGAACACTGAGCACCTCATACATCTTCGGTATACAATCAAGGAATTAGAATAATTACAATGCCAGCATATCAGTACAAGATTCCTGGCAGTGACAATTTATAGATAGATGGATATATATACTTACACGAACCATAAAAATAATTCTGACCATAAATCGCTGATACGTAGGTTCAGTGTAATTCAAAAGATGCCTTTAAATATGAACATGAGCCAAAGCAATTGCGCCAATTGTGCTACAATGCTAGTATATTGGCGCCATTTTTAATCCCATGAAAACTATCAATTCAATTCATATACAACAGCAACATATGAAACATGTACATATAAACAAAAGTAAACCTTAAATTAGACGTATACAAAAAGAGTTCTAGGGATTTGTAAATATTACGTATCAAAGTATCTTAAGAGTAAACATAAATAAACCTCCATAAATCTTAACGTCTTCCTAGGTAGACATTGATCAACCATAAAACCGCGACTAGGGCAGAAATAGTCTCGATAAAAAAAGGAGTTTGGGGAATCAACGACATCAACACTCCGGTCCGATTACTGTGATAATCCGAATTGAGATGACGATCTCGAGAGGGTGGTTAATGGTTGAGGGCCGTCAGGTTATCGGGATATGGCAACTGTGAGGGAAAAAAACTTTAGGAGGCAAAAACCCTAGAAATGTTAGAGATAATGAGAGGATAAGATAGTGAGAGAGTATGAGATAAATTTATGTGAAGATGACACCTCTATATATAGAGGGGAATTAGGGTTTTGGGAGAGGCTAATGGGCCTCTCACATGTCTAGGCCAAGTGTAAGCCCAATGAGCAAACATGATGGGCTATGCACATCATCAAGTCCCCCAACTTCGGTATGATATGCTGAAAATATATCAAGTCGAACTTATAAGTACGCCACCGCTATAAGTCAGGGGAGCGCTCTCATATCAACTCGTAACGAGGCGCGTTAACGCGGCATGCGTTAATGTAAACACGTGTGACACGGTCATAAGTAGATTCTGACTTTGTCGATTGTATTGCCCCTTAATCGTCATGCGGGCTACGTGCAACGCTTTATGGAATGCGCGTTTAAAAAAAGGAGAATTTAAGGGTTTTTCGTATTCAAGACTCCGGTGTGGTGTACCATGAATAACCCCGATGTGAGATGAGGATCTCGACAGGGGTGGTTAAATGTAAACCTACCATCATCTGGCTAACCGGTGTTGATGGCTTAAGTCGGGGGTGTTAGGGTTTATGTTCATTGAACGTTACCTGTATCCGTTAACGGAGCTTTGAAGCTGTTAAGATTACGGTAAGTCGGGTGCGCTTGATTGGTTCCTTAGTAAGCTCTGACAGCTTGTAGGATCTTAAATTGCTGATGTCGACCAGACCTCAGCTTCCCGTTGTCCTCCACTCTGCTTGCCTTATTATTACACCAAACATGGTCACTCAGAGCAAAGGTCAGTGGGTTAACGCGTTTGTTATAGTATTTAGTAGTCCGTTGTCTATCAATGGCTTCAAGTTTGTTAGTGGCGCTTCTTAGACATCACAAGGTCTTTATAATAAACTCATAGTGCCCATGACATTATGCTAAGGACGGAGGAGACACAGGCAGGTGTGGTACACACATAGGTGCAGTACATGTGCATGTACACGTACATGTGTCGTATGTGTGTGCATATGCGATCCTTTTTGCAAAAGATTTTGTGATCCCTGAGTCAGCGGTGTGCGGTCTTTACTAAGTCTTGTGGTGGCGTAGTCTTCGTCTTCGTGCAGTCTTGTGGTGACGTAGTCTTCGTGCAGTCATGTGGTTTCACGCTATGGTCATTGCACGAGTCTTTCATGGCACGTTGTTGGTACTTATGTGCGGTGGTTGAATGCTGCTTGCATGTTTCGCCATTATTCCCAGATATTGTGTTGATTCTTCATCAAGTTACCTTTGATGCGCGTGCATGGCCCTTTTGGCCGTACATCTTTGCATGACACACGCAATTTCCGAAGTTCGCTTAATAAGCTCCATCATTGTGCCTAGTGTCGTCATGACTCTTCGTTGAGTTATGTGTGATGCGCATGCATGAGGCATGTGTTCATGTGCATCAGTGAGTATCATCACTCCATATGCCCTTATGTAGACAGCGTGTGATGCACGTGAACAAGATGTGCAAACATGTGTGTCGTCAAGTTTAGCTGACGCGTCTTGTCTTCGTGAGTGCTTAGCAATAATCATAAGTTTGATGATGCACGTGCACGTAGTACGCGGGTATGCGCATCGCGAAATATCATCACTTTCTCCAGTTCCATATTATGCGCAAGTACTACGCATAGTGTTGGATTCAACTAAAGTTCCACACAAAGAAGAGGTAAATGAATGGATGTCATCGGTTGCGCGCGACCACGGAAAAGAGTGGTCATGGGCTAAGCGCGACCATGGACTTGAGAAGAGTGGCTATGGGCTATGCGCGATCATGGACTTGAGAAGAATGGCCATGGGCTATGCGCGACCATGAACTTAAGAAGAGTGGTCATGGGCTAAGCTCGACCATAGACTTAAGAAGAGTGGCCATGGGCTAAGCACGATCATGGATTGAAGAAGAGTGGTCATGGGCTATGCGCGATCATGGACATAAGAAGAATGGCCATGGGCTAAGCGCGATCGTGGACATAAGAAGAATGGTCATGGGCTAAGCGCGACCATGGACTTAAGAATAGTGTGCATAGCATACAACCATGGTTTACTTATAAACCGTATTCTCGTAGAGTGAGGCTTCTTGAAGCAACTAGTGTTCGGAATTTATGTTAGCAATCAAGGTGTCTCATAGTGACTACTAGTTCCGAATCAGGGCACTTGAAGTCAACTCTCGTCTTGCATTATAGGAAGTATCTTTGTTATCAGCTCAGGGGTAAGGGATGTGACTTAAGTGTGCGTTATGAGTCGAAGCAAACTGACACTTTCGACTTCGAAATGACCGGATTGGTGTGTCACGTGCTACCGTTCACAAGATGTGTGGCTTGGTCATCAGATAGAAAAACCAATGTATATGCACGCTCATGTAGTTTTTGAGTGTGCAGGTATTTACATAAGTGTTTTATTGTAATGTAAGTAAACCAATGAAAACTTTGTTTATACTCAAGATGTGTCAAAGGTGTCTGAGAAGGAAGCTCTAGCCACCTGACTTCTCAAGATGTGGGCTTGGTCATCAGATAGACAGACCAATGTATATGCACGCTCACTCATCTATATATTTTTTGCTTTTAGACATTATACATTCGCACTTTTCTTTTAAACTAAATAGTATGGCTTGGTTTATACATTTACGATTCAGTTGTAACGGTTTTTATTTTGATTTTAATTAAGTCAAACTCTGATCATATAATAAATGCGAATACTTTTGAAAAATGTCTCATATAGAGGGTGTGACCGTTATTGTGGGACCTAATGATTAACACGCCGTTAATGGATTTTGACGGGATGTTATACTTTGTGAGATGTCAACATGTTGACTACTGTGATTTGAGGTGGGACTTGGTGCAGGCACAAGTGGAGAAGAATAAAAGTGATGATTATATCCCTTGTGAACGTTTTTATAATTTGTTTGTAAATGATGCATTAACCACTTGTAGGAATAAAAACATCCCAGTACATGCTGCAACTGATCTCCCGATGATCATTTTCACTGAGTTCTCAATGAAAATGCCATAAATGGGGAATAAAACTCATACTCAAAGGATACAAGAAGAGTTGTTACAAATTGTTGATGCTGATGACACCAATATAGATGCATATTATACTGAAGTAGGTGTACCTCCAACGCTTCGGGTACAACAAATACAAGTTGAACCCATCCCGAAGCGAACCAAAGAGGTTAGGGAACTAATTAGTAACCAATCCGGACCATCCTCTTCACAACCTAGTGGAAACCTTAAAAGGTTATGAACCTTGAGATCTTCTCAACCCGTGAGGATAAGTGAGCCTAGTTCACAACAGGTTCAACAAACCGAACCCATTAACACTGACACATCAACACCTGAATCATCTCTTGAACGACTGAAGAAGAAGAGGTTCATACCTGAAGAGATGATTCAAACCCCACCAACCATGGTAACTAGGTCTAGGACACCGACTCCTAACCCATTAAACCTAGCTTACAACATATCATATACGGATTCTCACCAAGAGTCATCTAGGACTCCATTACCCATATCCATATATGTTCCAATTCTATTATTATTGTTATGCTCAAGTAATTGTAAGCTACCCTCAAAGTCCAAGTCTCGGTATAATATTATGTCTAAATAATTGTAATCAAATGGCTCAACTTTCCAAGTCACATATACTTGTATTATGTCCAAATGATTGTAAATTAAATGGCCCAACTTCCCAACTTCCCAACTTCCAAGGTTACTTCATGAAAAATGGTTCAGCGCGAGAATTTTAACTATTTTTTGTAGATTATTGTTTTACAAACATATGTATTGATTTTAATCGAGTGATTATTGTATTTCGAAATGGTTATGATTGTTTACTTTTTTTCTCAATTAATAATTTGTTATGACTTGTTAATGTGGCTTTTGTTTTGTAGTTATCTGATTTATCGAGTAAGTCACCTGTTATCTCTGTTATCTGTGAAACGCGGCTTCGCCTTTGAATTCTTTTATTTGAGTATCGTATACGTTACGACAATGCTGCTAACAAGGCTGCCCCAATATGACAATGGGGCTGCGCAACTGAGTCGACAACAGGATCGCGATCACATTGCTTGCCTTTGCATGACAGCTTGCTCGTGTTCAAACGCGCAACAACTATTTGTTGATTTTTAGTACCACTTGCTTATGCAAAGCATGTAAGCTGCGCATAGGTGCTAATATGTTGCCACAGCAGGGCTGCGCGGATACGATAAAACAAACGGCCATTGGGCTGCACAATAATGATAAAATGGTGCATTCAAAAAGCTACACATATGTGCCAAAACAAGTTGAGATCAACCACAAATCTGTTACGAGTTAGACCCAATTAGAGCTGGCTCAATTATCTCAGAAACACTACCAACATTGCTCAAGGAGCTCGTAACTAAGTATATTTTTAAACAAATTCACAGTAAGCGTAAAATTATGCGCCCTACACCACATTTGAAAAATGTTTAGGTGGAAAGCACTCTCCAGATCTAATTACCCCACCCCAAGGCCGAAGTGAGACAAAACAAGCATATAGAAATTGCCAGAGGGAATGCGCAAGTTGCCCCGCTCCATAACAAGACTATAGACGGCTACTTTATCATAAGGAGGACGATTAGAGCGATGTTGACGCTCAGGAGGAGAAGGGTTAAGCTCGGCAATGGGGTGATACCAACTAATAGTCTTCTCGGTCAATCGAGGCGACACGTCTGTCGCAATGGTTCCTACGTTAGTAAAGTCAACTCTTGCATTTATAGAAGACATCTCGCACTAAACAATCTTATCTTACTCAGAAGAGAGAGAAAGGCGAAAGAAGAATAGAAGAAACAACAAGTGCTTATAGGGAAGGAAAGAAAGAGAAAAACAACTGTGTTAATCCTGACGGTACACGTGTTGAAGATCCGCCAAATTAGAAAGCCAAACTCAATGCAGACGACAGATGAAGTGACAGTTACCCTTCATGATTAATGACATGTCAGAGTAACTGTCAATTCTTGTCTACAACTTATTCAAACACAAGTTGAGTTTAACACCACGCGCGCTTCACGCGCATAATATCGAACTGAGAGGACTTAATGATACGCATACATTTTTCATGTCTATGCGCATCACACGTGCTGCGCACATGCTACCAAAAGACTTTTTAGCGCTAATAACGGCGCGCCAGGAATACGCTAAATGTGCTCGTTAAAGGCGTATGAACGCGGATAAACAAGAGGCTGTTGCTAAAGGACACCACGATACCTGTGACAGAGTAGTGGCGCAGGTGACTGACAAACCGCACTAGGGACCACGATCGCTTTTACAATTTTATGGACATGGTGGTACATAGCGGGAAAGACAATGTACCTTTTGTCAAGACACGTGTCACTAAAAGACAAACAAAACAACTATAAATCAGGTGTCAAATCCTCATTGCAACGGATGAATTCCCAAGAAGATCAACCTGTCATATTAGAAGTTAAATCTGTGCTATCAGATATTGCAACTTCCTACCCGCGCAAGCGGATCTAATCATTTCAAGATTTACGACAACGGTTACCGGTAACGTTCTTTGAACAATCAATCCTGGTACCTGATGTTAAAGCGAAGGGGTACGAAATAGTTATTATTTTTACTACGAAATACGTTACAAATTACACAAGTTTTAATTATTTATTTATAGATGGGATATACCTAAACCTTGCTACAACACTATAGGCAGTGTACCTAATCATATAGTAGTATAGTTTTTAGTAAGTCCGGTTCGTTCCACAGGGAGCGGTCTTATTGCACACTATATTTTTAAACAATTATATTTGTACAAAATATATTATATTAATAATATATAAAAGGGGGTTTTTACCGTTTAATGACAGGTTTGTCGATTTTAAAACTTTAGTTGCAGTTAAAACCTAATGTAAAATATTAAATAAATAAAAGACTTAATTTAAAGCGTAAAGTAAATAATGATAATGAAATTGCAATAAATAAAAGTGCGATAAAATAAAATTGCAATAATTAAAAAGTACGATAATTAAAAGTACAATTAAATACAATAACAATAAATAAAAGTGCGATAATTAAAAGTGCAATTAAATATAAAATAAAGGAAATTAAATATGAAATAAAAGAATTATGCTTATTTAAACTTCCGTAATCATGATGTTTGACGTGTTGATTTTTAGTTTATTCCCATGAGTTAATTGTCCTTTGTCCTGGATTATTTAATATGTCCGTCTGGTTTTTGTCCATAACAGTCCATCAGTCATAAATATAAAGTGCGAGTATCCTCGTCAAATTATCCTTATACCCGAAGTCAAATATTCCAACTAATTGGGGACTTAAACTGTAACAAGGTTTTAATACTTTGTTTAATAATGACACCAGGATATCGACTGTGTGTAACCCAAGGTTTTAATACTTTGTTATCAATTACGCCAAGTGTCCTTGTACATAATTTCACCCCTGTTTTAATAATTCCATAGACTATTAATCCATTCCCGTGTCCGGTTAAATGAACGATTATTCGTACATATAAATACCCCGCCCATCGTGTCCGATCGAGTGTATATGGTTATTTCTAGGTACGTCCAATTGTAAATCTTTATATTAAAATTAACAAACTATCATTTAGTTAAACAAATATAAAGTCCATTAATAGCCCATAGTCTAATTTCCACAAGTGTCGTTCTTTTGTCCAAACTCCAATTATGGTACAAAGCCCAATTACCCAATTTTAATAATTAGCCCAACATCATGATTACTTCGTCTTAAATAATCATAATAATAACTTAAGTACGAGACATTAATTTAAAAAGGAGAACATAGCTTACATTGATTATTTATCGCGTAGTGTTACACGGACAGAGCTCCAACTTTAAAACCCGTAAAATAACCTTTACATTAACCCAAACTAATCTAATATAAAACTAACCTATACTATATATATATTATATATATATATTATTATTACATAGGGAGTATTATTATTATTATTTTTGGTGTGTTTAAAACTCGGCAGAAAACGTTGATATTTATAGGACATTTCTGAAATTTCAAACTCCGCGAGTTGCGGCACTTTTACCCTTCAAACTCCGCGAGTCGCGGAGTTTGAATTTCCAGCTCACATGATTTTGGATCTTTGCTTGTCGACGTTATTAAATAATAATATAATATATATATAATTTTTAAGAATTATTTATATATTATATTTTATTTATGTGCATAGTTGACTTGTAATTTTTGCACCGCTGCGTCGCGCGTTGAGAGTTGACTCATGTCCCGGTTCCGGATTTTCGAACGTCCTTGCGTACTATTTTATATCGTGTACTTTACGTTTTGTAACTTGTACTCTTGTCATTTTTAGACGTTTCTCATCAATAAATTGAACCTTTTGAATTGTATCTTGTACATTTGAGCTTTTTGGACGTTTGTGTCTTCAAATCTTCGTTTTCGGCTTTTGTCTTCGCACTTATTTATTTAAACAATTACAATGAAAATATAATACAATTACATATGAAAACCTATTATTTAGGAGGGATATTGCTATGAAATATATGTTCCTTTTTAGCGTTATCAAATATCCCCACACTTAAACGTTGCTTGTCCTCAAGCAATACATAACTTGAAATAAAATCACACTTCACTCGAATCACTTTTTTATTCTCACACTTTATACATCAGTGATTTTGATACGGCGGTATAAACAATGATAGTGATGATAGAACCATGGTTAAAGGTGGGTGTGCCATCCACAGTTGCCTCGGGTTTAGGTCAACGACACTTGCAATCAAATAGCCGATTTACTTTCGGTTTCCAAAGCAAAGTGCACATTTGAAAGGCGGTTTATAGTCCCACATGACTATGAAAATGTAGATCCTTAAGAAAATTGGATTTGGATCTTTATGAAAATATTTGATCTTTTGAAAATTCAATCTAGCTTTTACCCTAGATAAGTTTTCCGGAATAACCCTTCACCGGTGTTGCAAAATATTTTTGTGGGTTTTGTGGGTTTCAGATTTGAAAATTTTAGCTCAAAACTTATGGTTTTGTGTCACCCACTTGCTAACCTTGTATTAGGAAAGCAACACGTCCAGTTTACTTGTCCCGTATATTACCTTTCGGCAAACTACCGTCCGGTTGTAAAGGAAAGCGATGAACAAGAAACTGTTAAAGCAATGTCCCCTGACATGCTTTTAATTATGGTCTATAACGTGTCAGACGCAATTACTATTCTTTGTAGGAGCAATAGTAAAGCTCACCCTTATAATTTTTCGATCTGGCACAAGGTCCTGTCTTCGACCATGCTATGCAACCACCGTTCTTACGGTTGACACCCGATTTGGTTCAGGTGACCTAATGAATTCCAGGTGAATTCCTAGGATTTTACGTTCAATGGTAATGAACGCATTGAAAATGGGTTTTCAGGAAACAAATCGGTTTGTATTTTTGATCAAAATATTTTCTCGTTCAAGCTCGAGTTCAGATATCATTGAATTCCATGAGTTTGTAATTCTCAATCTTTAAGGTCAATCTCAAGGATTGAGTAATATCAGTCTTAAAAGCTGATTTTTGATCTTTAAGGAGATTATCCTTTCTGGGGATCTGATTCATTAGTCTTATCAAGCTAATTTGCACGGTGCCCCCCATTGTACGAGATAAATCCTTCTCATGGTTAGGATAAATCTGACCACCTGGCGACCCTGTTTGATGCTGCGGTCCGTGGATTTCCTGCTGATTTTAGAGATGACTTTTCTAGATTTTTCGTCAACCTACAGCTGGTCTGGACGACAACTTCTTGACCTAAATCAAGAAGCGCGTGTCTTTTTCGGAAGACTTTACTTCCTTTTAATGATGGAATTGATTCATCGTGTAGATCCATCTCTCTTTACAGTAAATCGGGTAAGACAGTTTATTTAGTCCAAAAAGCACCTGCAATAACTTTACAGAAACATGTGATAGATATTTTTAATTGAATAACTTGGTACATTCTCCCCACACTTGGATTTTTTCATGCGTCTTTTTATATCTTAAATAAATAAATTCAAGCGTTTTAGTTGTTTCTCAATTTATGTCCTTTTCGAGGTAACGATAATTTCGGTATTAACACCTAGTTTTCATCGTTCATAAATATGTATAAAAATGATTTTGAATTCATTTAGTTGAAATTTTTTTAAAATTTTCACAAAATTTAGAAAATAAGCCAAGAATAGACCCGAGAGAATTTATAACCCTTCCCCACACTTGAGATCATGCAATGCCCTCATTTGCATGAAATCAGACTATAATTATAAATTCACGAGGGTGATAAGTGTAGAAAAGTGATTAAAAATACCCAGTTTGTAATTACAAAGCTTGTCGAATGATAGATGGCGCGCCTCATCGTTCATTCCTTCTTGTTTTATCACACATGTTTTTCTTCAAAAACGGTTGCTTTTCTGAACTGTTATCTAAGTTTTGAAAATATGTCTTTTACCCTAACTTATCATGCATTTTTATTAACGAGTTATGCACTAACCCGAACCCCTAATTTAACGTTAAGTGGGGTTAGACTTCCCCACACTTAGCTTACGACATGTGAAGTCGGTAGAATAAGTTCCACGAATTAAAATAGTGAGCCAGTTATTTACATCTCGGGTGGTATAAAATATATAAATGGGTTTAAAGTTTAGAACCACCCGATCGTCACTACTTAATTCTTTTTTAAGTGTAGCTTTTAGTAAATGGATATGTCTCTTTTCTGGTTCTTGGTCAAATGGATCGATATACACCGACATATATATTATAGGGTGGACAATTCCTAACATTTCCTTCCTTTTATTCTCGGGATTAAAGGTTTCACCTCTATTACCCAATTGGGTGAAATCCGAGGTGTCATTATCTATTACAGCTCGTAGTTCATCTTTGGTAGATGACTCGTCTATTGAGAATATTGGGTTGGAAGGTTGTTGAATAGTGAATTTCGGGATCGAAGTAAATTCTTCTTCATTAACGGTCCTTATCAGTCCCTCCATTTTGGTCTCGGGGATAAAATTTTCAACGTTATCGTTTTCCCATGAGTACCAATTTGTCACCCTTACTTCTTCTTCATCCATTGATGGATCGATGATTTCGTCGGTAGAGGCTAATGTGTCGATATGTTGTGAAATTGGTAAAGCTGAATAAAAAGTATCATCGGGATAGTTGGTGATTTCGGAGCTCTCGAATTCATCAAAATTCGATGATATGAGATTTTCTTGCACACGATGTAGTGACTCGGAAAAATTTCGACTAATTTTAAACCAAACTCTCGATACAATTTAATATGTTTGACTCGATAAGCAAAGTCTGTTAGGTTGAGTCTCAAAATTTTTGAACTGTTTTCTTGCATTCATTTAACTTCGACTATTCTCGACGATTCACGAACCATTATTGATAAATAAAGGTGTATATATATAAAAAATATAAATATATGTATATATATAATAACTTAAAACAAAAAAATTAATATACGATATAATTAAATTGATATGAAAATAATTCCATATATATATATATATATATATATATATATATATATATATATATATATATATATATATAGAGAGAGAGAGAGAGAGAGTATATCAAATATGATTAATTAATAATTGTAATACTCGTTGGACGTTTCAATTATTATTTAGAGAAGTTTAATTCGACCTTATGTGATCTTAAAATGAACGGTGATCCGAAAATAAGTTATACGTTTATTAAAAATGTAATTAGGAGCTATTCGTTAAATTTTTGAACTTTTTAAATTTTACCTGAGAGCGAGCAAGGACAGTGATATAATTTTTTATTTAATAATTAATGACCAAATTCTATATCATAATGACTAAAAAGAATAAATATATTTAATATAAAAATTTGGGATTTTTCCGAATACTTTTATCCGCCACTTATTTATCAACGGAGCACGATTTAATACCTCGTTTAAACTGTCAGTAGAGTTAAATTGTATGATTCACGTTTTAATTAAAGTTTAAATATGAAAATCATATTGTACTGTACCATGATGTGGGATGTTTATGATTCATATCATCTTTATCTATATTTAATACAGTACATATACATTCAAATGATTATAAAAACACATACACCAAACTCACCACCTTTTTACAATCATCAAACCCACTATAATTTTTCCTTTTACGATTCTTTGATCACAAGCTCACTAATATTCAAACCCCACTTTCCACCATCCATATTTTTTTAGAGAACTCACAAACACTTTTACAAAACCATCTACAACCATTACCATGGGATTGTTTATGTTTTAATTTATCAATCCAAGAAAACTACAAACCATTCCTACAAACTTATTTCACGGACCATATCACTATTATATCACTACACTAGTTTGACTACTTTTCAAAATCCGTTTCATTTCAAATCAACTTTTCAAATACTTACAATTTCTAAAGTTTCTTTCTATACCCACAATAACCACACAAATTTCTTTATTTAACCTTTCAGTTTTCAATCACAACCCACTTTCCAACTTTTTGTTTTCTATCCAATTCATGAACCCCATAATATTATTTTTCTTCCTTTTCTTGTTTCCTGTCAATTTCCTTGGTCACTTTTTTTGTTTCAATCCATTATCAATCTAAATCTAAAGTTATATAAAACTAATTGAATTTATAGATATTATTCAACATGTTACTGTGTAGTTCACTTAATTATATATATATATATATATATATATATATATATATATATATATATATATATATATATATATATATATATGATTTACATATACAAATGGAAGAATCACAGAACCACATCCACCACTCTCTTTCTTTCTTGTGAAACCCAACACCACCTTCATTATACTCCATCTCCATTTCACTACAACCTTCACCTTCCCATCACCCTCACTCACCATTGAAAACCACCACGAACCACTGCAAACTACTATTGTTTTTGTTCGATGAAGACCCGAACAACAATTTCAGCTTCTGTTTCGATCATCCCCAGCTAAAGATCAACATATCCGCTAATTGTTTTGTCACTGGTTTAAACGTAAACTATCCCAAAACAATGCCCCAAAACCGAGACCCATTTGATACGGTTATATATATATATATATATATATATATATATATATATATATATATATATATATATATATATATATATATATATATGTGTATATTTTTGTTGTTGTTAAACACCTCGATCAAAAACTACAATTGCAGTTACTATGTTCTTCTGTTTCTATGTTGTGAACACAGCCAAATACCAAACCAATCGCTGATTTCCTGTTTTTCTTTCTGTTTCAGTCCGAAATCCAACCTCACAATCACCATACGACTTCTAAACCCACATACACTGCGTTGTTGTTTTTATGTTTTTGCCCAGTCAAAGAACACGAGCTGTTTCTGTTTGCTTGTCGACAAGAACTCACGAGTTAATCACTGTTCGTACTACTATATTTCTTTTTGCGAAACCAGAAATTCCACAACAACTATTCGGTTATAATACTGGGTTGTTGTTAACGGGTTGATTGTTGGGCCTTCATGTTCTATATTGGGCAGTTGTTTCTATTTTAAAACAAAGCCCAAACCCCCCGCTGATGTAAATGAATTCTTGTCTGAATTTGTGCAATACGATTTCTGTTAGTTCTATTATAAGAGCTGAGTTAATCAAAATGATGATAGGGAGATCGTGATGATGTCTTGATGTTATTGTGATAAAGAGACGATTAAGATATTGATTATGATATTATGTTACATAAAATTATACATGATATTGAAGATGATGTTGATTTACATACTACTGCTTGATCTCACATGTTTCCGTATTCAAACAACAACGGATTCTTTTCTTTGATTAGTGGGCTTGTAGATCAATTTCTGTTATTGGGCCGGTAAACTAAATTCATAAATCCGAAATCTTTAGATTAGGCTTAGTTAATTGTTGGGCCTGAATTTATAAATGGGCCTTGAGTTTTGGACTCAATAAAAAATTCATTTAAATGATGCAAGAGTGATGTTTATAAAATAATGATGATGAAAGTACGTAAATGATTATATGATGATTAAGAGATAATTTAGACATTAAGGATATGATGATGTTCGATGATGTTAAGTGGTGATGATAATATGATTATGATTATGATGGTTATGTTGCCTCTGATCGATTAAATCGAAGAAGAAGAAGAAACAGATACGATATATGTTAAATGAAATTAAAGTATCGATTATAACAGAAAATGAGAGTAGAGGAATGGCTAGGCGGGTGTGGGTTTGAAAGAAATGTTACGGGTCATGTATATTTTGGGGTGGTAATAATTTCAGAAGTACACGAACAGAAGGATGGTAAAATTGTTATCGAGTTAGCGGGACGTCGCGGGTTCAAACCCGGACTTGGGTATTTTTAAGAACCACTCCTTTGAGGTAGTTATTACAAAAACTCTTATTATTATTATTTCATTATTATTATTTTTTATTTTTATTGTTATTATTATTATTTATTATCATTAATCATTATTATTTATTATTGATTGTTATTAAGTAATTACTATTATTACCAATAATATTAGAAATAAGATTACTAGTATAATTAATACTATTATCATTATTATTATTATTATTAAAAATATATAGTATTATTATTAATATGACTATTAAAATTTCTATTAGAATCATCACTTTTATTAAAAGTACCATTATTATTTAAAATATGATTTTTATGAAAACTAACATTTTTATCTTATCATTATTATCTTTTCATTAAAAATTATTATCATTACTAACATTACTTTTATTACTAGTATTTTTATCAAAACCATTAATAGCAGTATCATTACTAAATCTAATTACTTTTAGTATTATTATTATTAACATAAAAAGATACAAATTTTTATTTATTATTATTGATATTATTTTACCAAATAAATAGCTATATGAGAATATATTTAAAACATATCGCGTAACAAATACTAATTATTTATCTAAAGTATATAAAAATAAATACAGTTAATATAGTTACCAATTAAACATACAAGTTACTGAAATAACAATTAATAATAGTATCTAAACTTGTTTGATTACAAGTTTATGTTTTAATAAATGTATGAATAATATAGGTTCGTGAATCCGAGGTCAACTTACACTTGTTAAATGACGTCATATGTATTTTTACTACAAAATACAGTATGGTGAGTTTCATTCGCCCTTTTTACTCTTTATATTTTTGGCCTGAGAATACATGCAAATGCTTTATTAACTGTTTTACAATATTTATATGCGTGAGTTTCATTAATCCCTTTTTAAATGCTTTTGCAATATATATTTTTGGGACTGAGAATACATGCGCTGTTTTTATAACTGTTTTACGAAATAGACACAAGTAATTGAAACTACATTATATGGTTGAATGATCGAAATCGAATATGCCCCTTTTTATTAAGTCTGGTAATCAAAGAATTAGGGAACAGGCACCCTAATTGACGTGAACTCTAAAGATAGATCTATCGGGCCCAACAAGCCCCATCCAAAGTACCGGATGCTTTGGTACTTCGAAATTTATATCATGTTCGAAGGAGGATCCCGGAATGATGGGGATATTCTTATATGCATATTGTGAACGTCGGTTACCAGGTGTTCAATCCATATGAATGATATTTTTGTCTCTATGCATGGGACGTATATTTATGAGAAATGAAAATCTTGTGGTCTATTAAAATGATGGAAATGAATGATTATGATAAACTAATGAACTCACCAACCTTTTGGTTGACACTTTAAAGCATGTTTATTCTCAGGTTTGAAAGAAATCTTCCGCTGTGCATTAGCTCATTTTAAAGATATTACTTGGAGTCATTCATGACATATTTCAAAAGACGTTGCATTCGAGTCGTTGAAGTTCATTAGAGATTATTATTAAGTAAATGATAGATTAGGTCATTTATAGTTTGGATATTATGAAATGGTATGCATACCTGTCAACTTTCGATGAAATGAAAGGTTATCTTTTAAAAATGAATGCAATGTTTGTAAAATGTATCATATAGAGGTCAAATACCTCGCGATGTAATCATATGTAATGTTCTCGTCCATATGGATTTGGTAGGGACACTACAGGTGGTATCAGAGCGGTGGTCTTAGCGAACCAGGTCAACATTAGTGTGTCTAACTGGTAGTTGTTAGGATGCATTAGTGAAGTCTGGACTTCGACCTAGTAGTTGTTAGGTTATATTAATGAGTCTGGACTTCAACCTGGTCCGCATGTCAAAAGTTTTGCTTATCATTCTTGTCAAAAAATTATCTGCTTACCATCTTTAGTCTAGACACATCTTACTGCATTAATTGCATGGATAGTGTATAGACAAAAATTCATATCTTAGCATATCTGCTAATTCATATCTTAGCGTAGCTGTTACTGTAGACTTTATCTGACACGTTTCCTTAATTCCCTTCGTAATCTACGGGATCTTCTGTACTACGTATAGGTATTCTATGTAATTAGAATATCAGCTGATATCCGAACATTATTTCATATCAAAAATCCTTTATTCAATCGTACGCAATGGAACTCACCACTAGTTCAAGTCCCTCGGATTCCGATATGGAATCCCACTCCAGCTCCGAAAGCAGCGTCACCAGAATGAATCAATCAATCAATCATCCCCAATTCATCTGATGGGTTCGTAGTCGACTTAATCAACGGAGACGAGAAGAAGGCGATCTTTTTCACCAACCAAATTCACCTCTTGACGAAGAACCTGAAGCACCTATCGGCGAATCAATTCGAAACACCATTTTCACTCTCATTTTCCGAATATCTCACCACGAACATATCATATCTCATATTCTAAACTTTATTCATTCGCTTGTTCCAACCGCCAATCATCCCGGAGTAATCAGAGAAGTCAACGAGCCTCGCGCCTGAGTAATCAATTTGGAGAATACGGTGAAAAATTTACCAGCTTCAGCAACATCATCGGCATCAACAGTACCACCAACAACAACATCCGCATTCCAAGCCTCAATTTCACAATCTGTCCCACGAACATCAACATCATTCGCACCATAGATGCCAAGGAGTACCAACAGCAATGAACGATGAAGTATTGATCCATAACTTCATCAATATTCTGCGAAGAATATGTGGATCCTAATAGTTTTAGGGATTACTTATTCTAGCTCAAACAGAAAAATCAAATGAGTCTAATATAATATTGACTTATTAAATCCATGATTTCATCTGAAGAAAATATATATGTATATATATTTTTATAAAGATTGTGATTAAAAATTCTTTCGTACAAACTGATTATGATGAAAATATTTTAACGGGTAGGTAATACCCGATGAATACTTAAGATTTCACATTAATAAGTTACACTGTACATTCTTTGAATCTAATTCAACGGTCATTTACTATCCTACTTACATCCACATATATATGAATCCGTTCACCACAGAATAACCATTTCCATTCAAATTTCATATTTGGATTTTGACCTATCAGAATCCAACAAGTGGCATAATGAAGAAAATATTTGACGGCATAAAATTTGTTAGAAACAAACAAATTAACTATGAGAAATTTTGTTAAGAATCCACGCTAACAAAATCCTAGCTAATTGTTCCTAGCTAACTGTGGACTAATCAACTGAGGACTACCAACAGTGGACAATTAAAATGAATTAAAATATTGATTATAACATATAAAACTAAACAATACTTCAAGTTTTCCACTTGATTTCCATCTTAAACCTCATTTGTATCTTGACGATTACAATCTGCATTCAAACCTTTCGTGATTCTTGAAAACACATTAATCGGGAGGATGAATCAACCGCACTTCATCTACGGAAGAAAAGATTTACGCATATAGGTATGCACCTGAAAAATTCTCGGAACCTGTATAAATGTTTAACACGTATCTGTGCTAGCTTCTTGGGCATTGTTATTTCCGAAAATAACAACGCAATTTCCTTTCAAATTAGCCAATTTTGTGACAGCTCCAACAAATCAACTTCAAGTTTTTCATTCGAATAAACCCTATTATAAAGATTACCCCTTTATCATCGTTACCGGAGAACCGTTTATATCTTACCACATTAGCAGTAAATTTACCAACAACTCCATCGGTCTTTGACTTTCCGAAAGATCACTATATTCAGTGAAGTCCTATCATATACTCATCTACACCTTGTAACGAGAATTGACATACCAGTTATCGAGAATCAGCAATCAGTATTTTGAATCTCGCAGCATTTCTACATCAATAGTTATATGTACATATATAACATTTATCTCTTAGAATTATGATCTTACACTCTGAAATTTTGAAAAGCACCCAGTCTACAAATCAATACTCCAAATTCTGAAAAAGCTGAATACTGCAGCAAAAAAAAAACTGTACACGACCTTAACCGTCGAAGGTATAAAGATAAAGAATAGTATATTGGCAAAGCTCAGAAAAGTTGGAACTGGAAATCGGATTGAGCAAACCATGAAGGAGACTCTGAACAAATTACAAGGACTAAACTTGTACATAAAGAATTCAGATGATTCTGTTTCTGATGAAATCTTTAGCGAATACCTTACTCCTTAACCACTCTAAATCATCGTGAATAAATTTCTTCATCACAATTTGATTATGAAATCCTAAGATATAATCGTACCTTTCTTTATTAATATCCTCAATATTTCTGAAGATATCTTCATAAATATTCTCGTTCGATATTAATTATCTCTCTGCGCAATCCGTATTATATCATAAAAGGAAACTGTTTTAGTTTCTATATTCTGCGAACCTTCGAATTTAAAATATGAATGTTTTTGAAGTAGTGTTGGGAACTTATGCATGAGTTAGTATAATATAATGACACTTGATCAACGTGATTATATTACAGTAATTCATGCTGAGTTTCTAATGGAACGTGATGATTCTCAGTACCATCATCATGTGCCATGTTACACGACTCTTACATTCTATCTAATCTATAAACATATCAATAGCATATTTTCTTGATAGTTCTATCTTTTCTCGTGACATCTGATAATTTGACAAGTCAAATCGAGTTATAGAAAGAAGGAAAACAAAGAGGGTGAATTTATAGCAAAATATCAGACAAAGCAATCAAGACAGATGACCACATTTAATTAAAGACGATCCTAATTTTCTTAATTACCGAAGAATCAAATCTTATAAAGATTTCGAAGATTTTCTTTAAATTCCTTGAATTCCGGAATTCAACAGTGACTACGTCAAAAGTTAAGACGAACCTCTATTTACTTCATTTCACTCTTTTGTGACAACTTCACTCGTACGCTTCACATAATCAAATCTTTTTATCTATATTAATCAATATTGATAAAACTCTATTTATCAACTCATATTCGTCAGGAAAATATTCTTATTGTTAGCCATGACGACCTCACTCAAATTTCGGGACGAAATTTCTTTAACGGGTAGGTACTGTAGTGACCCGGAAAAATTTCGACTAATTTTAAACCAAACTCTCGATACAATTTAATATGTTTGACTCGATAAGCAAAGTCTGTTAGGTTGAGTCTCAAAATTTTTGAACAGTTTTCTTGCATTCATTTAACTTCGACTATTCTCGACGATTCACGAACCATTATTGATAAATAAAGGTGTATATATAAAAAAAATATAAATATATGTATATATATAATAACTTAAAAAAAAAAATTTAATATACGATATAATTAAATTGATATGAAAATAAATCCATATATATATATATAAATATATATATATATATATATATATATATATATATATATATATATATATATATATATATATATATATATATATATATATAGAGAGAGAGAGAGAGAGAGAGAGAATATCAAATATAATTAATTAATAATTGTAATACTCGTTGGACGTTTCAATTATTATTTAGAGAAGTTTAATTCGACCTTATGTGATCTTAAAATAAACGGTGATCCGAAAATAAGTTATACGTTTATTAAAAATGTAATTAGGAGCTATTCGTTAAATTTTTGAACTTTTTAAATTTTACCTGAGATCGAGCAAAGACAGTGATATAATTTTTTATTTAATAATTAATGACAAAATTCTATATCATAATGACTAAAAAGAATAAATATATTTAATATAAAAATTTGGGATTTTTCCGAATACTTTTATCCGCCACTTATTTATCAACGGAGCACGATTTAATACCTCGTTTAAACTGTCGGTAGAGTTAAATTGTATGATTTACGTTTTAATTAAAGTTTAAATATGAAAATCATATTGTACTGTACCATGATGTGGGATGTTTATGATTCATATCATCTTTATCTATATTTAATACAGTACATATACATTCAAATGATTATAAAAACACATACACCAAACTCACCACCTTTTTACAATCATCAAACCCACTATAATTTTTCCTTTTACGATTCTTTGATCACAAGCTCACTAATATTCAAACCCCACTTTCCACCATCCATATTTTTTTAGAGAACTCACAAACACTTTTACAAAACCATCTACAACCATTACCATGGGATTGTTTATGTTTTAATTTATCAATCCAAGAAAACTACAAACCATTCCTACAAACTTATTTCACGGACCATATCACTATTATATCACTACACTAGTTTGACTACTTTTCAAAATCCGTTTCATTTCAAATCAACTTTTCAAATACTTACAATTTCTAAAGTTTCTTTCTTTACCCACAACAACCACGCAAATTTCTTTATTTAACCTTTCAGTTTTCAATCACAACCCACTTTCCAACTTTTTGTTTTCTATCCAATTCATGAACCCCATAATATTATTTTTTCTTCCTTTTCTTGTTTCCTATCAATTTCCTTGGTCACTTTTTTTGTTTCAATCCATTATCAATCTAAATCTAAAGTTATATAAAACTAATTGAATTTATAGATATTATTCAACATGTTACTGTGTAGTTCACTTAATTATATTTATATATATATATGATTTACATATACAAATGGAAGAATCACAAAACCACATCCACCACTCTCTTTCTTTCTTGTGAAACCCAACACCACCTTCATTAGACTCCATCTCCATTTCACTACAACCTTCACCTTCCCATCACCCTCACTCACCATTGAAAACCACCACGAACCACTGCAAACTACTATTGTTTTTGTTCGATGAAGACCCGAACAACAATTTCAGCTTCTGTTTCGATCATCCCCAGCTAAAGATCAACATATCCGCTAATTGTTTTGTCACTGGTTTAAACGTAAACTATCCCAAAACAATGCCCCAAAATCGAGACCCATTTGATACGGTTATATATATATATATATATATATATATATATATATATATATATATATATATATATATATATATATATATTTGTTGTTGTTGTTAAACACCTAGATCAAAAACTACAATTGCAGTTACTATGTTCTTCTGTTTCTATGTTGTGAACACAGCCAAATACCAAACCAATCGCTGATTTCCTATTTTTCTTTCTGTTTCAGTCTGAAATCCAACCTCACAATCACCATACGACTTCTAAACCCACATACACTGCGTTGTTGTTTTTATGTTTTTGCCCAGTCAAAGAACACGAGCTGTTTCTGTTTGCTTGTCGACAAGAACTCACGAGTTAATCACTGTTCGTACTACTATATTTCTTTTTGCGAAACCAGAAATTCCACAACAACTATTCGGTTATAATACTGGGTTGTTGTTAACGGGTTGATTGTTGGGCCTTCATGTTCTATATTGGGCAGTTGTTTCTATTTTAAAACAAAGCCCAAACCCCCCGCTGATGTAAATGAATTCTTGTCTGAATTTGTGCAATACGATTTCTGTTAGTTCTATTATAAGAGCTGAGTTAATCAAAATGATGATAGGGAGATCGTGATGATGTCTTGATGTTATTGTGATAAAGAGACGATTAAGATATTGATTATGATATTATGTTACATAAAATTATACATGATATTGAAGATGATGTTGATTTACATACTACTGCTTGATCTCACATGTTTCCGTATTCAAACAACAACGAATTCTTTTCTTTGATTAGTGGGCTTGTAGATCAATTTCTGTTATTGGGCCGGTAAACTAAAATCATAAATCCCAAATCTTTAGATTAGGCTTAGTTAATTGTTGGGCCTGAATTTATAAATGGGCCTTGAGTTTTGGACTCAATAAAAAATTCATTTAAATGATGCAAGAGTGATGTTTATAAAATAATGATGATGAAAGTATGTAAATGATTATATGATGATTAAGAGATAATTTAGACATTAAGGATATGATGATGTTCGATGATGTTAAGTGGTGATGATAATATGATTATGATGGTTATGTTGCCTCTGATCGATTAAATCGAAGAAGAAGAAGAAGCAGATACGATATATGTTAAATGAAATTAAAGTATCGATTATAACAGAAAATGAGAGTAGAGGAATGGCTAGGCGGGTGTGGGTTTGAAAGAAAAGTTACGGGTCATGTATATTTTGGGGTGGTAATAATTTCAGAAGTACACGAACAGAGGGATGGTAAAATTGTTATCGGGTTAGCGGGACATCGCGGGTTCAAACCCGGACTTGGGTATTTTTAAGAACTACTCCTTTGAGGTAGTTATTACAAAAACTCTTATTATTATTATTTCATTATTATTATTTTTTATTTTTATTGTTATTATTATTATCATTATTATTTATTATTGATTGTTATTAAGTAATTATTATTATTACCAATATTAGAAATAAGATTACTAGTATAATTACTACTATTATCATTATTATTATTATTATTAAAAATATATAGTATTATTATTAATATGACTATTAAAATTTCTATTAGAATCATCACTTTTATTAAAAGTACCATTATTATTTAAAATATGATTTTTATGAAAACTAACATTTTTATCTTATCATTATTATCTTTTCATTAAAAATTATTATCATTACTAACATTACTTTTATTACTAGTATTATTATCAAAACTATTAATAGCAGTATCATTACTAAATCTAATTACTTTTAGTATTATTATTATTAACATAAAAAGATACAAATTTTTATTTATTATTATTGATATTATTTTACCAAATAAATAGCTATATAAGTATATATTTAAAACATATCGCGTAACAAATACTAATTATTTATCTAAAGTATATAAAAATAAATACAGTTAATATAGTTACCAATGAAACATACAAGTTACTGAAATAACAATTAATAATAGTATCTAAACTTGTTCGATTACAAGTTTATGTTTTAATAAATGTATGAATAATATAGGTTCGTGAATCCGAGGTCAACTTACACTTGTTAAATGACGTCATATGTATTTTTACTACAAAATACAGTATGGTGAGTTTCATTCGCCCTTTTTACTCTTTACATTTTTGGCCTGAGAATACATGCAAATGCTTTATTAACTGTTTTACAATATTTATATGCGTGAGTTTCATTAATCCCTTTTTAAATGCTTTTGCAATATATATTTTTGGGACTGAGAATACATGCGCTGTTTTTATAACTATTTTACGAAATAGACACAAGTAATTGAAACTACATTATATGGTTGAATGATCGAAATCGAATATGCCCCTTTTAATTAAGTCTGGTAATCTAAGAATTAGGGAACAGCCACCCTAATTGACGCGAACTCTAAAGATAGATCTATCGGGCCCAACAAGCCCCATCCAAAGTACCGGATGCTTTAGTACTTCGAAATTTATATCATGTCCGAAGGAGGATCCCGGAATGATGGGAATATTCTTATATGCATATTGTGAACGTCGGTTACCAGGTGTTCAATCCATATGAATGATATTTTTGTCTCTATGCATGGGACATATATTTATGAGAAATGAAAATCTTGTGGTCTATTAAAATGATGGAAATGAATGATTATGATAAACTAATGAACTCACCAACCTTTTGGTTGACACTTTAAAGCATGTTTATTCTCAGGTTTGAAAGAAATCTTCCGCTGTGCATTAGCTCATTTTAAAGATATTACTTGGAGTCATTCATGACATATTTCAAAAGACGTTGCATTCGAGTCGTTGAAGTTCATTAGAGATTATTATTAAGTAAATGACAGATTAGGTCATTTATAGTTTGGATATTATGAAATGGTATGCATACCTGTCAACTTTCGATGAAATGAAAGGTTATCTTTTAAAAACGAATGCAATGTTTGTAAAATGTATCATATAGAGGTCAAATACCTCGCGATGTAATCATATGTAATGTTCTCGTCCATATGGATTTGGTAGGGGCACTACACACGAATCCATAGATCAACAGGTGTGTAATCTGATAGAGTTTCAGCTTGCCGATTTACAAACTCTCTCATTTGTTCATTTTGAGCATCAAGTTCTTCGAGTTTGATTTTCATATAATCTAAAGAATTTTCAGGTACATAATTTTCCTCATCTACTGGTTGTTGAGTTTGGATATATTCTTAAGAATAATCCCAATTAGAATTGTATTCCTCATAATCATTCCATTCAGGTTCCATGGGTGCGTAATTTTCCATAGGAACGTAATAATAACATTCTCATGTTGAATGATAATCTTCACAGATTTCACAACCAGTTATTGTTTCATCATTCGTGATCCAAGATTGACTGAACGAATTGTCATCAACACCCGTTTGAGAGTAATGATTAAATTGATTTCGGATGTCATAAAGAGTTTCCAAAATATTCTCGAGATTTTCCATAATGCGCTTATTACCAAATTTTAGCTACAATGTGGTGCATTTACTTAATTATCCTATTAGTTATAAAAAATTAAAAATTATATAAGTTATCAAATTAATAGACTTTTCTGCTTTTGCCCACGTTTCGAATAGCCAATAGATGCAGCAGGGATCCAGAACCCTTTAAATCGGAAGCTCACAACTCAGCCACTAACAAATCCAACTATTACTACGAAGCAGAAAATTTGGATGTCTATCAATTTAACCACTTAAAATAATTTTTCGTTTGGAATTATTAGAGAAGAAGTAGAGAAAATTTCCAAGTCCTAAAAACTAGCGTGTCGAGAAATAAGATAGAAAAAGAGTGCGCGTCGAAAAACGTCGAAAAATAAAAATAAGAAAATAGCGCGTCGTAACTTAAAAGTCTAAAAATTAAATCTAAAAAGTTACGCCTAAAGGTATTAAAGCTTAAAGGAATTCTATATCCAAAACGACAATAACTTAATTAGGCACTAAAATCTAAAAACTGCGTCACAAAATTCTAAAGCACCTAAATCTTAGTCTAAAGAAAAAGCACTTAAGGGATTTTACGGCAAAGCCTAAAAATCTAGAAAATAAAAATAAGCTACGGCAAAACTAAATTTAAAATTAACTACGAACGATAAAAATAAAAATATTACAATTACACTAAATAAAAGGATATAAAATATAAAAATAAAAAGTGATAAAATTACTTATTTTTATAAAAATATTATTTTTATATTTATTTTATAATAGTATTAATTTTTATATATAAATAAAACTAATTAAAATTAATTATTACTAATTAATTAAAATTAAAACTAAATATTAAATTAATTAAACTAATTAGGGTTTTAAAAATAATAATAATTAATATACTCCGTATTAAATGCGATTAGGGTTCCGTGGTCAGGTCTGCCAGGGCGGCTCTGCGAGTCACGGTGTTCCATACCAGAAAACCTCCGCAAGTCGCGGAGATTGAAAAACGTGTGTTTTTTTTTTAAATTTTATATTGTTTTTCTAAAAATATATATAAATATATTTAAAAATATTGCGTTTCGCCGACTCCCTGGCAGCGGCGCCAAAAACTTGATGTTAAAGCGAAGGGGTACGAAATAGTTATTATTTTTACTACGAAATACGTTACAAATTACACAAGTTTTAATTATTTATTTACAGATGAGATATACCTAAACCTTGCTACAACACTATAGGCAGTGTACCTAATCATAGAGTAGTATAGTTTTTAGTAAGTCCGGTTCGTTCCACAGGGAGCGGGCTTATTGCACACTATATTTTTAAACAATTATATTTGTACAAAATATATTATATTAATAATATATAAAAGGGGGTTTTTACCATTTAATGACAGGTTTGTCGATTTTAAAACTTTAGTCGCTGTTAAAACCTAATGTAAAATATTAAATAAATAAAAGACTTAATTTAAAGCGTAAAGTAAATAATGATAATGAAATTGCAATAAATAAAAGTGCGATAAAATAAAATTGCAATAATTAAAAAGTACGATAATTAAAAGTGCAATTAAATACAATAACAATAAATAAAAGTGCGATAATTAAAAGTGCAATTAAATATAAAATAAAGGAAATTAAATATGAAATAAAAGAATTATGCTTATTTAAACTTCCATAATCATGATGTTTGACGTGTTAATTTTTAGTTTATTCCAATGGGTTAATTGTCCTTTGTCCTGGATTATTTAATATGTCCGTCTGGTTTTTGTCCATAACAGTCCATCAGTCATAAATATAAAGTGCGAGTATCCTCGTCAAATTATCCTTATACCCGAAGTCAAATATTCCAACTAATTGGGGACTTAAACTGTAACAAGGTTTTAATACTTTGTTTAATAATTACACCAGGATATCGACTGTGTGTAACCCAAGGTTTTAATATTTTGTTATCAATTACGCAAGTGTCCTTGTACATAATTTAACCCCTATTTTAATAATTCCATAGACTATTAATCCATTCCCGTGTCCGGTTAAATGAACGATTATTCGTACATATAAATACCCCGCCCATCATGTCCGATCGAGTGTATATGGTTATTTCTAGGTACGTCCAATTGTAAATCTTTATATTAAAATTAACAAACTATCATTTAGTTAAACAAATATAAAGTCCATTAATAGCCCATAGTCTAATTTCCACAAGTGTCGTTCTTTTGTCCAAACCCCAATTATGGTACAAAGCCCAATTACCCAATTTTAATAATTAGCCCAACATCATGATTACTTCATCTTAAATAAGCATAATAATAACTTAAGTACGAGACATTAATTTAAAAAGGAGAACATAGCTTACATTGATTATTTATCGCGTAGTGTTACACGGACAGAGCTCCAACTTTAAAACCCGTAAAATAACCTTTACATTAACCCAAACTAATCTAATATAAAACTAACCTATACTATATATATATATATATATATATATATATATATATATATATATATATATATATATATATATATATATATATATATATATATATATATATATATTACATAGGGAGTATTATTATTATTATTTTTGGTGTGTTTAAAACTCGGCAGAAAACGTTGATATTTATAGGACATTTCTGAAATTTCAAACTCCGCGAGTTGCGGCACTTTTACCCTTCAAACTCCGCGAGTCGCGGAGTTTGAATTTCCAGCTCACATGATTTTGGATCTTTGCTTGTCGACGTTATTAAAAAATAATATAATATATATATAATTTTTAAGAATTATTTATATATTATATTTTATTTATGTGAATAGTTGACTTGTAATTTTTGCACCGTTGCGTCGCGCGTTGAGAGTTGACTCATGTCCCGGTTCCGGATTTTCGAACGTCCTTGCGTACTATTTTATATCGTGTACTTTGCGTTTTGTAACTTGTACTCTTGTCATTTTTAGACGTTTCTCATCAATAAATTGAACCTTTTGAATTGTATCTTGTACATTTGAGCTTTTTGGACGTTTGTGTCTTCAAATCTTCGTTTTCGCCTTTTGTCTTCGCACTTATTTATTTAAACAATTACAATAAAAATATAATACAATTACATATGAAAACCTATTATTTAGGAGGGATATTGCTATAAAATATATGTTACTTTTCAGCCTTATCAGTACCTCCTTTGAGCCATCAACCGGTCATCCCGACGATGATGGGTCGACGTTTAACCACCCCTTCTAAGATCATCATCTCGTGACGGGGACTCCGAACCGAAGACTTAAACTCAAAAGACCCTTCAATCTCCCTACTTTATTGTCAAGTATGGACCGAACCCGAACCAAATATTCCATGCTTGATCAATAAGGTTGTCACCATCTTCACAATCTAAGCTTCCTCTCACAAGAAATTACTTTCTCTCACTAAGGGTGTGTTTATTTGAGATGGAAATGAGGAAATGAAAGACTTAGATCTGTTTTTCTGGTCCCCAAAAACCGTCCATGCAATATTGTACAATAGTCCCAAAATTTAACTTTTTTACAAGAGAGTCCCCTAACAAAATTCAGATGCGCTGCACCACACTTCAGGTGCTCCGCACCTTACTGTTGGAGGTTCGGAATCTTACAAAAATATTCCTTGACTTTCCCATTATGAGTGCTTACAATATAAAGCAAGATGGTCCCTTTCTTAGTTAGATGTGGTGGCGGCCGAGCTAGGAATAGTTCCCTAAGCTTGACTTTTGCTTGATCTAGGTTGAAGGGCACTATATTTGATGTCACCGCTCCATTGGAAAGTGTGGACATCCTTGCACACCATTGTTAAGTATCTGCTTCATGAACTGTTGCCTATCGGAGCGATCGTTATTATCCCGAATGTGATAGTAAGGATGGCAATGGGCGAGAAAAAACTCGTGACCCGCGGGTACCCAATCCGCGATGGGCGGGTAAAATCATTCATTCTTACCCGTGGGCACGGGTACGGGTAAACATTTTTACCCGCCAACGGATCGCGGGCGGGTCGCGGGTATGTACTACCCGCCGTGGGTAAACCCGACCCGTGAATACATGAGACTTTTCTTAATTTACCCACGAATAAATACTTACAATTATTAAATTTAAAAGCTATTTTACTAGTATTTAAATAATGATTAAAAATATAATATTATATACAAGTAAAAAACTTAATTTTCACGTCATTATACATATAGTTTGTACATATGATTTTATAATTAATAAACTTATTTTGATTTTCTAATAAAAAATTGTATACTATTATTACCCGCGGGTTACCCGCGGGTCACGGGTACCCGCGGGTCACGGACATGGGCGAAATGTTTTTACCCGTGAGCGGGTAACGGGTTTCAACGTGCAAAAAAGAAACCCGACGGGCTGGTCGCGGGTATATAGAACCCGTGCCCGTTACCCGCGGGTGCCATCCCTATGTGATAGTGTACCATTGTTAAGTATCTGCTTCGTGAACTGTTGCCTATCGGAGAGATCGTTATTATCCAGAATGTGAGGTACAATATCAGGTCCAAAATATCAACTAATGACTAAAGGGTTGTATTTAACATTACCTTCTGAATAACAGCAAAACGGGTAGGTCATAAGCGTTTCGTAGCTAGTCCTCATAGAACGTTTAGTTAGAATTTATGCATTTGGGTTGCATTGTACCTTGTGGAGCCAAAAAGACGAAACGCTATATATTGAAGAATAAAAACCTACTTAGCACCGTATATGAGCTTCATTAATATAGAATGTTTACCTTTATTAACGTCCAAGATTGTTGTTTTCTTTCAACGGATCAATTATGTCTCGTTTAAAGCTGGGAATGCTTTCAGGGGCGGAGACAACAGGGGATTGAGCCACTTAAGGGCCTGAGGGGTGCTCAGCCTCCCTCAAGGCTCAATTAAAACTTAAGTTTCAATTGTATTATTATTGTTACCACTACAAGAAAAATGGCTTAATATGACATTTTTTTTTTGCTGCAAGAGTTAGGGTCCTAAAAACTACTTATTAGGACACCACTTATTACGGGTCCTATTATAAATTTTAATAATATCATGGGGTCCTAATAAACTACTTTTTAAAACACTCTCATTAGAGGGTAGTATTATAAATTGACCTTTTAAAAAAGGATCCTAAAATGGAATAAATATGACCTTTTACTAACGGTGTCCTATTTCATGATTGACATAATTTATTTTTTGTCTTAAAAGGTATAATTAATAGGACACTTACTTTTAGGGTCATAAAATCATATATAACTTTATAGTACACATAAATTATGAGTTTTATAAAGTACTCTTATACGACACGTAATATTTTAATCTTATTTCATGATTTTCGAAATTTATCAAAGGTCCTAAAAATTATAATTAATACGACATATAGTATTAAAGTCATAATATCACACAAAACTTATAGGACACTTAAATTATAGGTTCTATAAATTACTTTATAGGTTTTTACCATGTCAATTACTCTACATACTAATTCTCATATTTGGTTACTATTCACTTACTATTCATCGAAATCGATACATTTTGCGCTTTAATGACTTGTACGTTGCGTAGAGGGAACTTATACCCACAAGGAGTAATGCACTATTCATCTACAGTAATTTTTTTTATTTTTTTTTAAATTGCCCCTCTCATTCTCCCCTACAAATTTTACTAAAGGACTGCATAAGGACGTTGGTCCGTTTTTTTTTAAAACTAATTTCCTTCAAAAAAAAAAAACAAGACGATAAAGACTTTTTTCCCCCTTCTATTTCCCCTACAATTTTCCCTACACTTTCACCAACAACGACTCCTTCACATTGTCCAAAAATGTCTATAAAACGGCGCGGCGCCCCCCCCCCCCCCCCCCCCCCCCCCCAAAAAAAACTGGTTACTACCAAAATTAATAGATTCTGCAAACCATCTACACTCTACATCTACATTTACACTAAAAGGGTTAGTGAGATATCATTAAAAAACTTTTTATCTTAGTCATTGAATTATCCTAATTACATACACTAACCCTATCATTTAACCATTGATTATTGATTATAATTATAATAACTCAACTAGTATAAAGACCAGTGAAATAACATGTTTATTAAATGACAAACCTTTAAATATAGTAGTTTAAATGTACAATGTATGTAGTTCAAAGGTTAACAATATAAATAAAAGTCTTACGTATTGAATTTTCGATTCGAAATCAATCTTGAACCTATTACTCCGTATTATTATTTAAAGGGTTTCTAGAGTATATTTATCCAAAATTAAGAATAGACTATGCAATCACTCATAACCCTATTTATCCAAAAATCCATCCATATATTAATATCTTTACATGACTCCATTTTCTGGTTCTTAACCGTTATCAAAAACCGAGTTTGGAATCCAATATCCATTTTTGAAAGTCCAACTTCATTTTTGGATTACGATTTGAATACCAAAAATGAGACATCACTTTAACATTTGCAAAGATGTCTTCCTTTAGGATTGAAGTCCTACTTTCATGCTTTCCATGTATTAGCTTGTTGCGCTATCTCCATATTCTCCATAACAAAACGTACCTTGATGCTAAGTTAAGTGTGTTTAGCTCCTGAGAACCCACCAAATAGTTGCCGGAACTAATAGCATTTGCTACATTATTAGGAATCGAAGACGATATATTCCACCACGCTAGAAAGGCTTGTCATAATGGAGTTGTGTACCTACATTCTGTAAACCATCAAATATAAGATAAACAAAAAATATCATTCACTTCAAGAATCAATTGCTCTATATCAAAGACCTATAAACAAAATCATTATCTAAACCAAGACTATACATCATCTTTAATAATCTCAGTTAATAATATGGTGCAATCATTGGTATACTTGACTGTTTCTAAAGCTTCCCAAAGCAATTGGTTGAAGAGTAGACAAAGTCTCATTTACGGAGTATTTCTTTCTAACACGCAGCCAAGAGTAAGTAAATTCATATTCATGACCCGAGTTAGATCTGCACTACTTAATTAGTCTCTCATTAAAGTTCCAAATTTTTTTACCTCCCAAACTCATGGTAAATTTTTTAACCTCATGAACAGGGACCATAAGATAATCAATAAAAAAAATGCATTTGACGAATGTATGTAAACAATCACATTATTTACATTACAGCCACTCTAAAGAAGACTCAAATAAGCACGAATTTAATTTTTACTTACAAACAAATAATTTATTTTGAAACGTAAAATGACTTTTTGAGGATGGATTTGAGTGTCTTCTGAACTAACAACATTTTTGCTCTTTTTGACAAACAGTGGTTGAACTAATGTATCTTTGTTTTAGTCGTCTAATGTTCCCATCAATCCCCATAAGAATTTAGGCATCCAAATTTTAATATTACATGCTCATATATGTAATTAAACTTCCTTGAATATGTTTTACCCATAACATTTTCAAATACAAACTTGCAGCACCTGTACTTTTGTTACCAAGACATATAAGGAAACGGGTTTAATGATTACTATGGCTTGATATTACCTTTCATAAACTAAATGTAAGCACATGCGGCACAACTTTTGCAGCCACTTGGTATACTTCTTGATCACCTACAATAGCACAATCAAAAAGAACAAAAAAAGGAAGGTTAAAACAGTTCAAAATTTCAAATTCTTGAAACAACTTTCAGTTTTAACACCACAAAAATGTAAAATGCATCACTTACCAACTTTGTTGCATCAGTCCTCTATTTCTTAAATCCCCACATCCCTGACTTTGGATGCATGACGTTAATATACTCCGATTCCTTCTCAGTCAACTTGCATAGCAAACCCATGATATAGGAATGATATGTGAATAGATCATGGTGAACATGAAAATGAAGTGTAATCTTCAACTACAACTATGAAACTACAATCCAGAAATAAACTTAATAGTTATTCATAGTATATATTGAACTTAATATTGGTCATTATCAAACTACAACTATCAATCCAGAAATATCACAACAACTTTCTACTTTCTTCTTGTTCACCCCATTTGATCAATTTTAACTATTAAGTTAAACCCATATTATAATTGCTAATCTTCAACCATAATAAACCTTGTGTGTTTCACTCGTAACACTTCTCTTGTATTAAAAAAAAACAACAACCAAGATCGCCTTGCATTGCACCAGAAATAAATGAATTAGAGACCAATGTAAATATGTAATGGTATCTCCTCGGGGTTTGCTTTCTCAATAAATCTAACTGCATCTCAAGCTCTACCACGAACTACAATGTCAACTAAGGTTCAGTTAATCCTGATCAACTAAAGTCTCATGGCAAATAAGTAACAATTCTTATCACAAATCATGGGACGTTAGAGGTTTGTACATGATGTGATAAGTTTTCTTATATGAAGCAAGATTTGCCAAGTCAATCAGCAATATAGTAAATTTAAAGGTAAGTTTCCAATATGCACTATTAGTAAACAACAAAGTACGATAATACAAATCGAGAGAAATCTTAAAAGAGAAGGTGCAACTATGCCAATAAATCTATCACTTGTACATAGTTATGGATGGATCCGCAACACCATTCAGCTATAAAGTTCTGTAACACAATAAAACAAAGGTCGAACCTGATTGTACTCCACAGCCAAAACCCTTTTGTGCATGAGTGATGAGTCAGTGCCACCTGAAATCCATTACTCCTTCAGAGAAGCTGCCAAAAAAATGAATGAACACCTATTAACAATGGAGCCAAACACTTGATTGAGTTAGCCAATTATCAATTTTTTTTAAGATGAAAGCTAACATGTTATTAGAAGGTCGTCACATCAAACTGGAGCATCACCTTCTGTTTGTCTTCGATTTTGAGAAACGGATTTTTGACTAACATAAAATTGAAGGGATAGCATGCTAATGGAGGAGAAACGGAGGAGAAGAAGCCGGATTTAAATTATGTAACTAGTTTATAACCCGCGATTTCGCGGGTTTTAAAATTAGAGATTATGAAACATATATTGAAATATATTAGAAAAGTATTGAAATGAACATTCATTGACAAATGTCAAATCGATAAATATGGTGAAATATAATTCATAATGTTATAAAAATACTTGTATGTCTATTCAAACAATTAAGTAACTCAAAATACAATACAATAACGAAGTACAATACAATTGTTTAATGAATTCGTAGCAAGTATATAAAAAAGAAATTGAATAGAAATGAAACAAAAACGGACATTTCATGATGTTTGTCAACGCGATTGTCATGTATGACGTGCAAGTAATATTAATAAAATAACTAAATAGTAACTACTTATTTGGTAGACGATGTGAGTTACTAATCCACAAGTATACTAAACCGTTTCTACATGATTATGCTTATCGTAGCATTTCCATCATTAGATATTCGATCCATTCTGCGTATAATCTCAAAAATCGGGCAAATTAATTGCATACAAAATTAAACAAACATAGTCTTCCAACATCAATTTAAAAGTACTAAATAAAAAAGATGAGCATGGAACTTCACTTACAGAATTTTTGAAATTCATGACTTGGTCAAATTATTCTTATACTCCATCAATTAAAGACTTCCTTTATTGTCAAGCTTCTTGAATAAATCTTTAAGTTCAGCTTTCATAGTCTCATACTCTTCGCCAACATCATTGGCTTCACCATCTCGAAACATCCGCCATCTTCTCTCCTTAAGTTATTCATGATATTTCTTCAACTCGGTGCCTCGGGGTGACCACTCTTTTTTGGTCCAGAACTGCAAAAGAAAAGAAGTTTAGCATAATTTTAATTAGCCAAAAAAGTAAACGATCATGAAAGTATCAAACACACTCTCCTGATTGTACAGTTAAAAAATATTCATTAAAAGCACTATATCTCTAAGAGATGAAAGAGATGCAGAGGTTTCAATTTTAACCCATTTACGTAAATTTGGGTAAGACATTTGGATGTGTTTTATTTAAAAGGGTCAAACGGGTCAACCATACAATCTCTTATATCATTCATTATTCCAGTGCAAGTCAGGTTACAAAATTATTTTTAAATGTTTGCATCCAATCATTAAGTCTACACCAAATCACTTATAATTCAATCTTTTGGTTTCATACCATTTGACCTCGATGACACGTTTGAAGCCTTTCACATTTAACCCAATTTTTCTTTTAAACAGAATCATCTGTAAACATTAATTGTAAAACTAAGAAATTTATATACCTCGTATAGATCCATTGACACATGAGGGTAACTTGATGTAAGATAATCAATAGTAGGAGAATGGAGGCTTTATTCATTGATTCGCAGCGGAAGTTTGATATCTTGTAAGCTGTGTTTGGTTGCAATATCTCTTCAAAATGGTCCTTGTCTTTGAAATGCATATTGGCTTGGATGGCTGAACCTGCAATATGTTTACGAAGACTTTATGATAATAATTTTTGTAATTCATGGTTATCGTAATCTAAATATTTGTACATTTAATATATAAATTTAGCTTTGAAAGACTCAAATGTTTGTAGAGTGAAATGTCCCGTTCTTATTGATTAAAAACGTTCCATATTAATTGATTTCGTTGCGAGGTTTTGACCTCTATATGAGACGTTTTTCAAAGACTGCATTCATTTTAAAACAAACCATAACCTTTATTTCATCAATAAAGGTTTAAAAAGCTTTACGTAGATTATCAAATAATGATAATCTAAAATATTCTGTTTACACACGACCATTACATAATGGTTTACAATACAAATATGTTACAACAAAATAAGTTTCTTGAATGCAGTTTTTACACAATATCATACAAGCATGGACTCCAAATCTCGTCCTTATTTAAGTATGCGACAGCGGAAGCTCTTAATAATCACCTGAGAATAAACATGCTTAAAACGTCAACAAAAATATTGGTGAGTTATAGGTTTAACCTATATATATCAAATCATAAAAATAGACCACAAGATTTCATATTTCAATACACATCCCATACATAGAGATAAAAATCATTCATATGGTGAACACCTGGTAACCGACATTAACAAGATGCATATATAAGAATATCCCCATCATTCCGGGACACCCTTCGGATATGATATAAATTTCGAAGTACTAAAGCATCCGGTACTTTGGATGGGGTTTGTTAGGCCCAATAGATCTATCTTTAGGATTCGCGTCAATTAGGGTGTCTGTTCCATAATTCTTAGATTACCAGACTTAATAAAAAGGGGCATATTCGATTTCGATAATTCAACCATAGAATGTAGTTTCACGTACTTGTGTCTATTTTGTAAATCATTTATAAAACCTGCATGTATTCTCATCCCAAAAATATTAGATTTTAAAAGTGGGACTATAACTCACTTTCACAGATTTTTACTTCGTCGGGAAGTAAGACTTGGCCACTGGTTGATTCACGAACCTATAACAATATATACATATATATCAAAGTATGTTCAAAATATATTTACAACACTTTTAATATATTTTGATGTTTTAAGTTTATTAAGTCAGCTGTCCTCGTTAGTAACCTACAACTAGTTGTCCACAGTTAGATGTACAGAAATAAATCGATAAATATTATCTTGAATCAATCCACGACCCAGTGTATACGTATCTCAGTATTGATCACAACTCAAACTATATATATTTTGGAATCAACCTCAACCCTGTATAGCTAACTCCAACATTCACATATAGAGTGTCTATGGTTGTTCCGAAATATATATAGATGTGTCGACATGATAGGTCGAAACATTGTATACGTGTCTATGGTATCTCAAGATTACATAATATACAATACAAGTTGATTAAGTTATGGTTGGAATAGATTTGTTACCAATTTTCACGTAGCTAAAATGAGAAAAATTATCCAATCTTGTTTTACCCATAACTTCTTCATTTTAAATCCGTTTTGAGTGAATCAAATTGCTATGGTTTCATATTGAACTCTATTTTATGAATCTAAATAGAAAAAGTATATGTTTATAGTCGGAAAAATAAGTTACAAGTCATTTTTGTAAAGGTAGTCATTTCAGTCGAAAGAACGACGTCTAGATGACCATTTTAGAAAACATACTTTCACTTTGAGTTTAACCATAATTTTTTGATATAGTTTCATGTTCATAATAAAAATCATTTTCTCAGAATAACAACTTTTAAATCAAAGTTTATCATAGTTTTTAATTAACTAACCCAAAACAGCCCGCGGTGTTACTACGACGGCGTAAATCCGGTTTTACGGCGTTTTTCGTGTTTCCAGGTTTTAAATCATTAAGTTAGCATATCATATAGATATAGAACATGTGTTTAGTTGATTTTAAAAGTCAAATTAGAAGGATTAACTTTTGTTTGCGAACAAGTTTAGAATTAACTAAACTATGTTCTAGTGATTACAAGTTTAAACCTTTGAATAAGATAGCTTTATATATATGAATCGAATGATGTTATGAACATCATTACTACCTTAAGTTCCTTGGATAAACCTACTGGAAAAGAGAAAATGGATCTAGCTTCAACGGATCCTTGGATGGCTCGAAGTTCTTGAAGCAGAATCATGACACGAAAACAAGTTCAAGTAAGATCATCACTTGAAATAAGATTGTTATAGTTATAGAAATTGAACCAAAGTTTGAATATGATTATTACCTTGTATTAGAATGATAACCTACTGTAAGAAACAAAGATTTCTTGAGGTTGGATGATCACCTTACAAGATTGGAAGTGAGCTAGCAAACTTGAAAGTATTTTTGATTTTATGTAACTAGAACTTGTAGAATATATGAAGAACACTTAGAACTTGAAGATAAAACTTGAGAGAGATCAATTAGATGAAGAAAATTGAAGAATGAAAGTGTTTGTAGGTGTTTTTGGTTGTTGGTGTATGGATTAGATATAAAGGATATGTAATTTTGTTTTCATGTAAATAAGTCATGAATGATTACTCATATTTTTGTAATTTTATGAGATATTTCATGCTAGTTGCCAAATGATGGTTCCCACATGTGTTAGGTGACTCACATGGGCTGCTAAGAGCTGATCATTGGAGTGTATATACCAATAGTACATACATCTAAAAGCTGTGTATTGTACGAGTACGAATACGGGTGCATACGAGTAGAATTGTTGATGAAACTGAACGAGGATGTAATTGTAAGCATTTTTGTTAAGTAGAAGTATTTTGATAAGTGTATTGAAGTCTTTCAAAAGTGTATAAATACATATTAAAACACTACATGTATATACATTTTAACTGAGTCGTTAAGTCATCGTTAGTCGTTACATGTAAGTGTTGTTTTGAAACCTTTAGGTTAACGATCTTGTTAAATGTTGTTAACCCAATGTTTATAATATCAAATGAGATTTTAAATTATTATATTATCATGATATTATCATGTATGAATATCTCTTAATATGATATATATACATTAAATGTCTTTACAACGATAATCGTTACATATATGTCTCGTTTAAAAATCATTAAGTTAGTAGTCTTGTTTTTACATATGTAGTTCATTGTTAATATACTTAATGATATGTTTACTTATCATAGTATCATGTTAACTATATATATATCCATATATATGTCATCATATAGTTTTTACAAGTTTTAACGTTCGTGAATCACCGGTCAACTTGGGTGGTCAATTATCTATATGAAACATATTTCAATTAATCAAGTCTTAACAAGTTTAATTGCTTAACATGTTGGAAACATTTAATCATGTAAATATCAATCTCAATTAATATATATAAACATGGAAAAGTTCAGGTCACTACAGTACCTACCCGTTAAATAAATTTCGTCCCGAAATTTTAAGCTGTTGAAGGTGTTGACGAATCTTCTGGAAATAGATGCGTGTATTTCTTCTTCACCTGATCTTCACGCTCCCAGGTGAACTCGGGTCCTCTACGAGCATTCCATCGAACCTTAACAATTGGTATCTTGTTTTGCTTAAGTCTTTTAACCTCACGATCCATTATTTCGACGGGTTCTTCGATGAATTGAAGTTTTTCGTTGATTTGGATTTCATCTAACGGAATAGTGAGATCTTCTTTAGCAAAACATTTCTTCAAATTCGAGACGTGGAAAGTGTTATGTACAACCGCGAGTTGTTGAGGTAACTCAAGTCGGTAAGCTACTGGTCCGACACGATCAATAATCTTGAATGGTCCAATATACCTTGGATTTAATTTCCCTCGTTTACCAGATCGAACAATGCCTTTCCAAGGTGCAACTTTAAGCATGACCATCTCTCCAATTTCAAATTCTATATCTTTTCTTTTAATGTCAGCGTAACTCTTTTGTCGACTTTGGGCGGTTTTCAACCGTTGTTGAATTTGGATGATCTTCTCGGTAGTTTCTTGTATAATCTCCGGACCCGTAATCTGTCTATCCCCCACTTCACTCCAACAAATCGGAGACCTGCACTTTCTACCATAAAGTGCTTCAAACGGCGCCATCTCAATGCTTGAATGGTAGCTGTTGTTGTAGGAAAATTCTGCTAACGGTAGATGTCGATCCCAACTGTTTCCGAAATCAATAACACATGCTCGTAGCATGTCTTCAAGCGTTTGTATCGTCCTTTCGCTCTGCCCATCAGTTTGTGGATGATAGGCAGTACTCATGTCTAGACGAGTTCCTAATGCTTGCTGTAATGTCTGCCAGAATCTTGAAATAAATCTGCCATCCCTATCAGAGATAATAGAGATTGGTATTCCATGTCTGGAGACGACTTCCTTCAAATACAGTCGTGCTAACTTCTCCATCTTGTCATCTTCTCTTATTGGCAGGAAGTGTGCTGATTTGGTGAGACGGTCAACTATTACCCAAATAGTATCAAAACCACTTACAGTCCTTGGCAATTTAGTGATGAAATCCATGGTAATGTTTTCCCATTTCCATTCTGGGATTTCGGGTTGTTGAAGTAGACCTGATGGTTTCTGATGCTCAGCTTTGACCTTAGAACACGTCAAACATTCTCCTACGTATTTAGCAACATCGGCTTTCATACCCGGCCACCAAAAATGTTTCTTGAGATCCTTGTACATCTTCCCCGTTCCAGGATGTATTGAGTATCTGGTTTTATGAGCTTCTCTAAGTACCATTTCTCTCATATCTCCAAATTTTGGTACCCAAATCCTTTCAGCCCTATACCGGGTTCCGTCTTCCCGAATATTAAGATGCTGCTCCGATCCTTTGGGTATTTCATCCTTTAAATTTCCCTCTTTTAAAACTCCTTGTTGCGCCTCCTTTATTTGAGTAGTAAGGTTATTATGAATCATTATATTCATAGATTTTACTCGAATGGGTTCTCCGTCCTTCCTGCTCAAGGCATCGGCTACCACATTTGCCTTCCCCGGGTGGTAACGAATCTCAAAATCGTAATCATTCAATAATTCAATCCACCTATGCTGCCTCATATTCAGTTGTTTCTGATTAAATATGTGTTGAAGACTTTTGTGGTCGGTATATATAATACTTTTGACCCCATATAAGTAGTGCCTCCAAGTCTTTAATGCAAAAACAACCGCGCCTAATTCCAAATCATGCGTCGTATAATTTTGTTCGTGAATCTTCAATTGTCTAGACGCATAAGCAATCACCTTCGTTCATTGCATTAATACACAACCGAGACCTTGCTTTGATACGTCACAATAAATCACAAAATCATCATTCCCTTCAGGCAATGACAATATAGGTGCCGTAGTTAGCTTTTTCTTCAATAACTGAAACGCTTTCTCTTGTTCATCATTCCATTCAAATTTCTTCCCTTTATGCGTTAATGCAGTCAAGGGTTTTGCTATTCTGGAAAAGTCTTGGATGAACCTTCTGTAGTAACCAGCTAGTCCTAAAAACTGGCGTATGTGTTTCGGAGTTTTCGGGGTTTCCCACTTTTCAACAGTTTCTATCTTTGCCGGATCCACCTTAATACCTTCTTTGTTCACTATGTGACCGAGGAATTGAACTTCTTCCAACCAAAATGCACACTTTGAAAACTTAGCGTACAATTCTTCCTTCCTCAATACTTCTAACACCTTTCTCAAATGTTCACCGTGTTCTTGGTCATTCTTTGAGTAAATAAGTATGTCATCAATGAAAACAATGACAAACTTGTCAAGGTATGATCCACACATTCGGTTCATAAGGTCCATGAACACAGCTGGTGCATTAGTTAAACCAAACGGCATGACCATAAACTCGTAATGACCGTAAAGTATTCTGAAAGCAGTCTTTGGAATATCATCTTCTTTCACCCGCATTTGATGATACCCGGAACGTAAGTCAATCTTTGAATAAACAGACGAGCCTTGTAGTTAATCAAATAAGTCGTCGAATCTCGATAGTGGGTAGCGGTTCTTGATGGTAAGTTTGTTCAACTCTCGGTAGTCGATACACAACCTGAATGTACCATCTTTTTTCTTGACAAACAAAACAGGAGCTCCCCCCGGTGATGTTTTTGGTCGAATGAAACCATGCTCTAAAAGTTCTTGTAATTGGCTTTGCAGTTCTTTCATCTCGCTGGGTGCGAGTCTGTAAGGAGCACGAGCTATTGGTGCAGCTTCTGGTACAAGATCTATTTAAAATTCAACGGATCGATGTGGGGGTAATTCCGGTAATTCTTTCGGAAATACATCGGGAAATTCTTTTGCAATGGGAACATCATTGATGCTCTTTTCTTCAGTTTGTACTTTCTCGACGTGTGCTAGAACAGCATAGCAACCTTTTCTTATTAGTTTTTGTGCCTTCAAATTACTAATAAGATGCAGCTTCGTGTTGCCCTTTTCTCCGTACACCATTAAGGGTTTTCCTTTTTCTCGTATAATGCGAATTGCATTTTTGTAACAAACGATCTCTGCTTTCACTTCTTTCAACCAGTCCATACCGATTATCACATCAAAACTCCCTAACTCTACTGGTATCAAATCAATCTTAAATGTTTCGCTAACCAGTTTAATTTCTCGATTCCGACATATATTATCTGCTAAAATTAATTTACCATTTGCTAATTCGAGTAAAAATTTACTATCCAAAGGCGTCAATGGACAACTTAATTTAGCACAAAAATCTCTACTCATATAGCTTCTATCCGCACCCGAATCAAATAAAACGTAAGCAGATTTATTGTCAATAAGAAACATACCCGTAACAAGCTCCGGGTCTTCCTGTGCCTCTGCCGCATTAATATTGAAAACTCTTCCGCGGCCTTGTCCATTCGTATTCTCCTGGTTCGGGCAATTTCTAATAATGTGGCCCGGTTTTCCACATTTATAACAAACTACATTGGCATAACTTGCTCCGACACTACTTGCTCCGCCATTACTCGTTCCGACACCATTTGTTCCTTTCGTTCTATTAACCCCTGGTCCGTAGACCTCACACTTCGCCGCGCTATGACCATTTCTTTTACACTTGTTGCAAAATTTGGTGCAGAACCCCGAGTGATACTTTTCACACCTTTGGCATAGCTGCTTCTGATTGTTGTTGTTGTTGCGGTTATTATTGTTGTTGGGATGATTGTTGTAGTTGCTGTTGTTGTTGTTGTTGGGCCGTTTGTTGTAGTTGCGATTGATGTTGCGATTGTTGGGATAATTGTTGCGATTATTGTTGTAATTGCTGTTGTTGTTGTATTGGTGATTCTTATCACCGTTTTCCTCCCACTTTCTTTTGACTTGCTTCACATTGGCCTCTTCAGCAGTCTGTTCTTTAATTCTTTCTTCAATCTGGTTCACTAGTTTGTGAGCCATTCTACATGCCTGTTGTATGGAGGCGGGCTCGTGTGAACTTATATCTTCTTGGATTCTTTCCGGTAATCCTTTCACAAACGCGTCGATCTTCTCTTCCTCATCTTCGAATGCTCCCGGACACAATAGGCACAATTCTGTGAATCGTCTTTCGTACGTGGTAATATCAAATCCTTGGGTTCGTAACCCCCTAAGTTCTGTCTTGAGCTTATTGACCTCGGTTCTGGGACGGTATTTCTCGTTCATCAAGTGCTTGAATGCTGACCACGGTAGTGCGTAAGCATCGTCTTGTCCCACTTGCTCTAGATAGGTATTCCACCATGTTAACGCAGAACCTGTGAAGGTATGTGTAGCGTACTTCACTTTGTCGTCTTCAGTACACTTACTTATAGCAAACACCGATTCGACCTTCTCGGTCCACCGTTTCAATCCGATCGGTCCTTCAGTTCCATCAAATTCCAAAGGTTTGCAGGCAGTGAATTCTTTGTAGGTGCATCCTACACGATTTCCTGTACTGCTAGATCCAAGGTTATTGTTGGTATGTAGCGCAGCCTGTACTGCGGCTATGTTTGAAGCTAGAAAAGTACGGAATTCCTCTTCATTCATATTCACGGTGTGTCGAGTAGTCGGTGCCATTTCCTTCAAAATAGTCAAATGGAACAAGTTAATCATACAGAATATTAAGAGTAGTTAATAGTATTTCGTAGCATAATATGAACTCATTTATAAAAGCTTTTTCTTCATATTAGCGTTTTATAAGTTTAAATTCGGGTAATACCTACCCGTTAAGTTCATACTTAGTAGCTAATATACAATTCAACTACTACAATTCTATATGAAAAACTGATTATAATAATATTTCGCGTTCAAACTTTTACACAATATTTTACAAACTTACAATACCGCTTATTTTACATATAGCATGAAATATAGCACACAATAAATTTGATACAAGATGGTTGTGAAGATAATTCTAGCTAGTACACAAGTCGTTCAGCAAAGGCAATAAAGACACGTAATTCATACGTCCAGAAACAAGTCATGCATTCTGGTTTTACTAGGATTACTTCCCATCCTTGGTCTTGTGGAACATAACCGTTATGGCCGTTGATAAGACATCGTGTTGTAACGTCGTCAAAGGGACGAGGGTTACGTAATGTCCAACAGTCCCGTAACAATCTAAAAACCTCATTTCTTACCCCAATTACCGACTCCGTCACTTGTGGGAACGTTTTGTTTAATACTTGTAGCCCGATGTTCTTGTTCTCACTTTGGTGAGAAGCGAACATTACTAATCCGTAAGCATAACATGCTTCTTTATGTTGCATGTTAGCCGCTTTTTCTAAATCACGAAGTCCAATATTCGGATATATTGAGTCAAAATAATTTCTTAACCCATTGCGTAAAATAGCATTTGGGTTCCCCGCAATATATGCGTCAAAGTAAACACATCGTAACTTATGGATTTCCCAATGTGATATCCCCCATCTTTCGAACGAAAGCCTTTTATAAACCAAGGCATTCTTGGAACGTTCTTCGAATGTCTTACAAACTGATCTCGCCTTAAATAGTTGTGCCGAAGAATTCTGACCGACTCTAGACAAGATTTCATAAATCATGTCTCCGGGTAGGTCTCTTAAAATATTGGGTTGTCTATCCATTTTGTGTTTTTATACTGTAAAATAGACAAGAGTTAGATTCATAAAAAAAATACTTATTAATACAAGCAATTTTTACATATATCATAAAGTATAAGCACACTATATTACATATATTACACCACACGAATACAACTATCTTATTCCGACTCGCTTGTTTCTTCTTCTTCGGTTTTGGTTTGTTTTACCAAGTTTCTAGGGATATATGATGTTCCCCTAATACGAGCTGTCGTTTTCCACATTGGTTTAGAAAAACCTGGTGGTTTAGAGGTTCCCGGGTCATTGTTACAACTTAAGGACTTCGGGGGTTGACGATACATATAAAGTTCATCGGGGTTGGAATTAGATTTCTCTATTTTTATGCCCTTTCCCTTATTATTTTCTTTTGCCTTTTTAAATTCATTTGGGGTAATTTCTATAACATCATCGGGATTCTCGTCGGAATCCGATTCATCAGAGAATTGGTAATCCTCCCAATATTTTGCTTCCTTGGCGGAAACACCATTGACCATAATTAACCTTGGTCGGTTGGTTGAGGATTTTCTTTTACTTAACCGTTTTATTATTTCCCCCACCGGTTCTATTTCTTCATCCGGTTCCGATTCTTCTTCCAGTTCCGATTCTTCTTCCGGTTCCGAATCTTCTTCCGGTTCCTCTTCGGAAACTTGTGAATCAGTCCACGAATCATTCCAATTTACATTTGACTCTTCATTATTATTAGGTGAGTCAATGGGACTTGTTCTATAGGTAGACATCTATCACATAATATCAAACGCGTTAAGAGATTAATATATCACATAATATTCACATGTTAAAAATATATAGTTTCCAACAAAATTTGTTAAGCAATCATTTTTCAAGTAAACACGGTCGAAGTCCAGACTCACTAATGCATCCTAACAAACTCGATAAGACACACTAATGCAAAATTCTGGTTCTCTAAGACCAACGCTCGGATACCAACTGAAATGTCCCGTTCTTATTGATTAAAAACGTTCCATATTAATTGATTTCGTTGCGAGGTTTTGACCTCTATATGAGACGTTTTTCAAAGACTGCATTCATTTTAAAACAAACCATAACCTTTATTTCATCAATAAAGGTTTAAAAAGCTTTACGTAGATTATCAAATAATGATAATCTAAAATATTCTGTTTACACACGACCATTACATAATGGTTTACAATACAAATATGTTACAACAAAATAAGTTTCTTGAATGCAGTTTTTACACAATATCATACAAGCATGGACTCCAAATCTCGTCCTTATTTAAGTATGCGACAGCAGAAGCTCTTAATAATCACCTGAGAATAAACATGCTTAAAACGTCAACAAAAATGTTGGTGAGTTATAGGTTTAACCTATATATATCAAATCATAAAAATAGACCACAAGATTTCATATTTCAATACACATCCCATACATAGAGATAAAAATCATTCATATGGTGAACACCTGGTAACCGACATTAACAAGATGCATATATAAGAATATCCCCATCATTCCGGGACACCCTTCGGATATGATATAAATTTCGAAGTACTAAAGCATCCGGTACTTTGGATGGGGTTTGTTAGGCCCAATAGATCTATCTTTAGGATTCGCGTCAATTAGGGTGTCTGTTCCCTAATTCTTAGATTACCAGACTTAATAAAAAGGGGCATATTCGATTTCGATAATTCAACCATAGAATGTAGTTTCACGTACTTGTGTCTATTTTGTAAATCATTTATAAAACCTGCATGTATTCTCATCCCAAAAATATTAGATTTTAAAAGTGGGACTATAACTCAATTTCACAGATTTTTACTTCGTCGGGAAGTAAGACTTGGCCACTGGTTGATTCACGAACCTATAACAATATATACATATATATCAAAGTATGTTCAAAATATATTTACAACACTTTTAATATATTTTGATGTTTTAAGTTTATTAAGTCAGCTGTCCTCGTTAGTAACCTACAACTAGTTGTCCACAGTTAGATGTACAAAAATAAATCGATAAATATTATCTTGAATCAATCCACGACCCAGTGTATACGTATCTCAGTATTGATCACAACTCAAACTATATATATTTTGGAATCAACCTCAACCCTGTATAGCTAACTCCAACATTCACATATAGAGTGTCTATGGTTGTTCCAAAATATATATAGATGTGTCGACATGATAGGTCGAAACATTGTATACGTGTCTATGGTATCTCAAGATTACATAATATACAATACAAGTTAATTAAGTTATGATTGGAATAGATTTGTTACCAATTTTCACGTAGCTAAAATGAGAAAAATTATCCAATCTTGTTTTACCCATAACTTCTTCATTTTAAATCCGTTTTGAGTGAATCAAATTGCTATGGTTTCATATTGAACTCTATTTTATGAATCTAAATAGAAAAAGTATATGTTTATAGTCGGAAAAATAAGTTACAAGTCATTTTTGTAAAGGTAGTCATTTCAGTCGAAAGAACGACGTCTAGATGACCATTTTAGAAAACATACTTCCACTTTGAGTTTAACCATAATTTTTGGATATAGTTTCATGTTCATAATAAAAATCATTTTCTCAGAATAACAACTTTTAAATCAAAGTTTATCATAGTTTTTAATTAACTAACCCAAAACAGCCCGCGGTGTTACTATGACGGCGTAAATCCGGTTTTACGGCGTTTTTCGTGTTTCCAGGTTTTAAATCATTAAGTTAGCATATCATATAGATATAGAACATGTGTTTAGTTGATTTTAAAAGTCAAGTTAGAAGGATTAACTTTTGTTTGCGAACAAGTTTAGAATTAACTAAACTATGTTCTAGTGATTACAAGTTTAAACCTTCGAATAAGATAGCTTTATATATATGAATCGAATGATGTTATGAACATCATTACTACCTTAAGTTCCTTGGATAAACCTACTGGAAAAGAGAAAAATGGATCTAGCTTCAACGGATCCTTGGATGGCTCGAAGTTCTTGAAGCAGAATCATGACACGAAAACAAGTTCAAGTAAGATCATCACTTGAAATAAGATTGTTATAGTTATAGAAATTGAACCAAAGTTTGAATATGATTATTACCTTGTATTAGAATGATAACCTACTGTAAGAAACAAAGATTTCTTGAGGTTGGATGATCACCTTACAAGATTGGAAGTGAGCTAGCAAACTTGAAAGTATTCTTGATTTTATGTAACTAGAACTTGTAGAATATATGAAGAACACTTAGAACTTGAAGATAGAACTTGAGAGAGATCAATTAGATGAAGAAAATTGAAGAACGAAAGTGTTTGTAGGTGTTTTTGGTCGTTGGTGTATGGATTAGATATAAAGGATATGTAATTTTGTTTTCATGTAAATAAGTCATGAATGATTACTCATATTTTTGTAATTTTATGAGATATTTCATGCTAGTTGCCAAATGATGGTTCCCACATGTGTTAGGTGACTCACATGGGCTGCTAAGAGCTGATCATTGGAGTGTATATACCAATAGTACATACATCTAAAAGCTGTGTATTGTACGAGTACGAATACGGGTGCATACGAGTAGAATTGTTGATGAAACTGAACGATGATGTAATTGTAAGCATTTTTGTTAAGTAGAAGTATTTTGATAAGTGTATTGAAGTCTTTAAAAAGTGTATAAATACATATTAAAACACTACATGTATATACATTTTAACTGAGTCGTTAAGTCATCGTTAGTCGTTACATGTAAGTGTTGTTTTGAAACCTTTAGGTTAACGATCTTGTTAAATGTTGTTAACCCAATGTTTATAATATCAAATGAGATTTTAAATTATTATATTATCATGATATTATCATGTATGAATATCTCTTAATATGATATATATACATTAAATGTCTTTACAACGATAATCGTTACATATATGTCTCGTTTAAAAATCATTAAGTTAGTAGTCTTGTTTTTACATATGTAGTTCATTGTTAATATACTTAATGATATGTTTACTTATCATAGTATCATGTTAACTATATATATATATATATATCCATATATATGTCATCATATAGTTTTTACAAGTTTTAACGTTCGTGAATCACCGGTCAACTTGGGTGGTCAATTGTCTATATGAAACATATTTCAATTAATCAAGTCTTAACAAGTTTGATTGCTTAACATGTTGGAAACATTTAATCATGTAAATATCAATCTCAATTAATATATATAAACATGGAAAAGTTCGGATCACTACATAGAGTAGGATGGAGGAGTACGCGTGTGGGTTTGAACTGTTTGCCTTTTTTGCAACCCAAACTGCTTCGATGCTCTTCTGCCTATCACCTGGTCATAGAGTTGAGTTCAGATTGAATAGAGAGTTCCTTTTCGGAATCTTCCCCATCTAAATACTTAGAAAAGTATAAGAAACAATAAGTAATTACATGGAAGCTATCGTCTTTGAATTCTTCATTATCCAATCTCCAGGTGAAGTAAAGGTAATAATCCAAAAAATTTTATAGAAGAGTTTAGATTGAAAAATATAAATTTTTTGTTGATTAGAAAAATGTTGCATTCTCAACACAACCCCCTTTTAGACCCGACCCGTTCAATCCGTTTCCCTAATAATGGCTTGTTTGGACATGAACCCGTTTGTACCTAAAACATTTGACCCGACCCAATTGCCAGGTATGGTTTCAATATTCACCAAACAAATATATCTTGTCTGTGGACAACACAATCAAATTATACAATCTAGCAATCAAATCATGTGTAATCTAATTTCAGTTGTAGAAACTAATCCTTACAATACCGATGTCTACTCGCATAGTAATTTTAAACCCATTTTGACCTTCTTTAATACTTTTCCAACAAACTTGAGGATATTCAAGATTGGTTTCCTGTACATGGACACAACTTACTAACGTTGAGCACAACAGAATTGACATCAAGACACACAATCAGTAAAAGCAGTAGAAATATTTTTTACGGAACCTTAAATATGGATGAATGACCAAATAAAAAGACGATCAAGAGCAAAATGCAAGTCCAAACACCCCCTCGCCTAACTGAAGTTAGCATCATATGTAATGGAAAATTAACCTTCTGCGAATGTTATGCAATATACAGTCAACAATGATAAGCAGCGTAATCCCACCAAGTTCTTCCATTTTACTAATCGCACATCAAAATATATATTCTAAAAATCAATTATAATCAAATATTCGACTTCAACCCAAAAATAACTTACAAATGAATCATGAATATTTGATAGCTTCAAATAAATCATGAATAATTCAGCTTCAAACCATACTTACCAGCATCGACTTTCCTTAATAATTCTCTTGGCTCTTTTTGGTTCATATATTTTATAACTACCACTTCAGCTGGGTATCGGTTCACAACAACATTATGAACAACGAATAATAAGTAATCAACTGGAAAAAAAAACATGTACAAACAGTTAGCTCGATTGGTTACGAAAGTGGCTACCATTAACTGAACGAATTGAGGTGGAAAGGTTGGTCTTTTTTGCCCATTTTGGTTAGTATAGTGTAAACAACTCATGTATTCCGTACGAATATTCGAATTCAATATATGCATTTTAGGTACTAATGACACACTCACATTCTGGTATCTGATGGATAAAAACATAGAATGCAGCAACCAGCAATTGCCACTTTGCAATGAACTCAACAATGGTTTATCTTATAGGGAAACATATCTGATAGCTGATCTGGTTATTACTTGAACCATATTAGGGTCCAGTCACCACTTTATCACTTATCCAAACAGGTCTTACCATTTTCATGTCCATTACTTGATCTGCAAATTAGTTTTTAAACCACAATAGAATTATGTCAGCACAATAAGTATTAGTAGTCGTAGTAAGACATTCAACCTATATTTAAATGTAATGATAAGAAAATTAGAAATATGTTAGAATTAATGACCATTTTGATATATTTAGTGGATCATTGCATGTAAGTCACATCCAACTTGACCAGACTGTTCCAATCGTTCAATAATGGCAGCCACAGATTCAAACCCATACGAAATTCAAACTGCAATTGTGAATGTGAATCCAACAGTTAAACCCTCTGTAACATTTGCCAGACTAATGATATTTAAATCGAACCAATGAAGTTTCAAGAATACACAATAAGTTACACAAAAAAAAAAAGATTGGTGGTGTTTATCATCCTTTTTTACATCACTACTTCTATAAGCTTCAAAACAGTTAAAACATAATAAAGTTGAAACCTGATATATGAATTTTGGGTTTTTGAATACAGAGTACATTGTTACTAACCTTAGCTTCCAAATCGACAGAGTTGTTTATATTTCTGGTAATCAGTCGATCTATAAATAACAGTTGATTAGTGAGAAAGCAACAAATAATTAGAAATCTAAAAACATAAAAGATTAATAAATGATTATCAAACCTTGCAATTCATGAACGATGTTTCATACGTAGCAACATCACAATTAATCGAACTGTTGATATAAGTATTTTACAAATCCAATCAAATACGTATCAGACAACGAAGAACCCTAAATTGATGATGGAACGCTTTGACATGGATTCCGGTAGAATCTAATCATCAGAAAGCTAGGTTGTGTTCATCGTGGCTATTAAGAGGTTCGATTTCCACACAATTCCACTTTGGAACCCTAATTTGGAGGCCTTTTACTTATTCGTGTAGCGTAAGAAGTTTACAGTGTTTTTGTGATAAATTGTGAATCAATTACCCCGTGTTTTTGTTGGGTGGAGTTTTTTTTAGGGTAGTTTTGTAAATAAACAATTGAAATGGAGGAGAGAGACAAATGTTGAGTGATCAAGCAATCTAAGGGTTGTCACTGAAAGATGCGTTCTAATCTAAAGGTCATTTTTACTCCATTTTAATTTTTTAAATCTTGATTAGCAAAAGTTGACTTTGTTATTATATATAACTAGTCAAAGACCCGCGAATTCGAAGGAATTTTTTAAAGAGAATTGTTATAATAAAGTAGAAATATCAAGAAATAATAATTAAATCCAAAAGTCCTAATAAGCATCCATACATTCAGAATATGGGATTGATGTATAATTCATGCTATTTATTATAAACGAAAATGATAATTGTGTTGTTCATTTTACCCTACCATAAAATTCCTCACAATGCTAAGTTGCTAACTCTCAAATTGACTCCCGTAAATTGTCATAGCTCTATTTGGAAACTGATTCGAATTTGTCCCAAATGTATTTTTATTTCTTACAACCATCTAAATAATTCTAAATAGTTTTATTTGGAGTATCATATTGAGATTGAAAAACATAGTTTTGTGATTACAATTACCGAACAAATCATATAAAAAGATTGTGACAAAACACATGTCATAAACTACTCCACTATTACTATAAATGGACATAAGTCACCCGTTCAAACCCATTATTCCATTGGCCTGACCCGACTCTACCTCTACATTATACAACAAAAAAGGTTAAGATTAATATTGTCAAAATGCAATTCTTGGCATGGCTCCTTGCTCCTTACTTTGGAAATATACCATTAGTTGATATTTGTATGATGGTAAAGTGTATAAATAACGATAACTGTAAAACTTAGAAGCATATATATCCTACAATTGGGGGGCCTATAATAACTATACCGCCCCTGTCAATGTTAAGCTTAAATATTTGTGGTGCTTCTTCAACAATCATAACACCATCTTCTAGTGCCATTGATTTGAGATCGGTAAAAAGTACTAATGTATAACCAATTCCATTCAGATGAAACAACCAAGTTGACCATTGACTTACCATAGAACATCAATTTGCATTCATGGGTCAAATGGATTGCTCTGTACCTAAGTGGGTTGTCCGTAAAAGAAAAATCTCGTATGATGTAGATACCATCCTCAACCATAGAATTCTACAACTTAGACCTTAGTTTACTCTTAATGCTTAGCCCTATTCTGGCCCTGCATATTTAAATAAAACAATTATAAACATGAGGTTCTATATAAACAACTAACAAAAATTTAGTTAGAACTGCATACCCTAATAAAAAAATTGATGGTAAATAGAAAGTTGCATATATATTAAATAGATAAAATAGTAAATACAAACAATATTAAATAGATAAACTAGTAAATACAAACATGATTATAAACATGCTTATAATATGTAAATAATGAACTGCTCTGCATAAGATCATGATTAGGTAAATAAAAGTTTAAACAATATTACTTGAAAAAAATAAAATTCATTACCTGCTCGTCGATTATTATTAGTTCGATGAATTATTTTTTGCCCGCTTCGTAGCCACGCCCATCAAGCTCCTCAGTGCACAACAATTTAATATTCAGTCCAAATTTCACTCGAGTTGGATTGATGCATAGGAACATGAGTAGCTGAGCACCCATAATCAAAACAACATAAATAATAGATATTTATTTGTAATAATCAAGTTTAATAACAAAAAGAATACAACAGTCAAAAGATATTTATTCAGAAAATCAAATTAAAAGATGAAATATCTCATATCTTGTATACTACGTATATGATTACACTAATATAAAGAAAATTCAGCTTTTAAAAATTGTGATTATAACATTTAATAGTAAAAACGTATAATAAACATCATAAGATAAAAATAACAACAAATATACGAACACCATAATTCTACTTTATTTATGAACACAATAATAATCCTTTTATTTATTTGATCAACTTAACTCAATAGATTATAACATCTTATATACAATATTATTATAATCAAATGAACAATAAAATAGTTTAACATGCCAATTTAACGTCGGTAGAGAAATAAAATACTTAAGAATCATAAGCTGTGCTATTTTATTGTCAATCATAAATCCATGTATATTAATCTGCAATAGAAAAACATGAAATTATTAATGATGTGATAAAAAACAATTAGCTTGGTAAGATTAGTAACTGAAGAACATTTGGATTGAATTGAATGGTTCAAAAGTATAGGAACACCATACTTCTCTATTTTTACAGATTATAACAATTGTTAAGATAATATAAATAATTTGGGAAAAGATAACTCATCTGCATATGGCAGTCATACATTGATAATGAAAACCCTAATTATATCTTTCAGGAACAGAATGTATTATCATATTTAATAGTTGAAACCGTAATTGATGCTAACATACGAAAATTTCAACTATTACAAATCAAACGTAAGACATTAAAGTGATGTAAACCATAGATTAACGTACTAAAAAATCGAACTTACCAGCCATGAATCCCGGCTACTGTTATCGGATCCCATAAACATGACGATGTGAGTGTTACCCATTTAAACAGATTTCCAAAACAAATGAAACCCTAATCAACGAATATTAAAAGAAACGTTAGTAATTCTATTGAATTAAGTGATTTGCCTAAATGAAAGGACTGTTAATTTGGGTGTGATTTTGAGCGAATATTAAAAGGACTATCAATTGTATATATAATCAATTGTACTCCGTATCAATCAATTAAATTTTAATTTATGAATAATAATCCCGGATATAATTGTCATGGGTGGAAAACTGTTACGATTTCAATGCAATTTTCAAAGTTTGAAATTTGATTTGATTTTACGTATTAATTAAGTAATTAATTAAATGAAGTCAACTTATTGTAAACTTGTAAATGTTGTTAAAATGAGGTTATTGATGTCATTTTCATTGTAATTGAAAATTGTATTAGGTAATAATCTTTTCGAGATTGAATCTAACCAGTGGCGATTCTAGGATGATAATCTAATGGGGTCCTAAAAAAATTTCAAAGTTAATTATATTTTAAGGGTAATTTAGTGGTTGTTTACCTCCAAAAAACCTATAAGTTTCAAAAATATATGGGGTCCTATGGTTAAATTTAGTGGTGTCCTACACAATTTGAAGAGTACATTGTATAAAAAATTTTGAAAATAGTGGGGTCATAGAACCCCACCCACTTCCATGTAAAATCGCCTCTGAATCTAACGGTCTTAATTATTTGGATAGTTAAAATGGATGGTCAAGATCAATTATTTGAAAAAATTATTACTTATTTAAGTTTTTGCTTTAATAAGTAGAGAGATGTAGATGTAGATGTAGATGTAGATGTAGATTTTGTGTGTCTCAGAAAAATAAATAGGCGTTCTATATTGGGCGAGAAACCCTAATTTGATACGGAGTAAAAATTTTTAGTTGTGAGGTTTAAATTTTTTAAATAAAATTAATTAGTGTTTATGACATCATGTACATGCTCTTAAAAATTTTCTTTTTCTTTTTGATTTTTTCATAACAAAGAAATTAGCAACAACAACAACAACAACAACAATTTGTTATCCCTAATCTTCCACTTAGACCATTCCCAACCCTGACTGTGACGTCACAGGCAGTTGGTGCGCTTTTTAGCCAAAAAGTGCAATCTGACTCTGACTGGACAGTGTCAGTTTCTGACCTTTTTAACCCAAAATGTCAGTTTTCAGTGTCAGTTTCAGTAGGGTCCACCAATTTTTTTATTTTGCATTTTTTTTATATAATTTAACACATTATTTCAATAAAATAATAAATATTAAATAAAACCAACATTGAAAATTTTACAAAATTAAAAGTTCATAGAAAATTAAAAAAAATATTACACAGTAGACTTAGGGGGTGTTTGTGTTAGCGATTAGACATGGATTATTTGATCATTGCGTTTAGAAATCACAATTAATCTAATTAGAGTGTTTGGCAAATAAATTAAAAAAATTGATTATATGCGTTTTTAAGGCTACAAAACGCAGAAATGAAAAAGTAAGGTGGACCTTACTGCTGGAAAAACGCGATTCTCAAGATAATCTTCCCGCCACTTGTTTTACTATTATACCCTTATATAACCCTTAACACCCCTTTATTATACAGAGTACAAAGAAGAAAAAATAAAAGCCCTATTCTCTTCTTCTACAGTCTAATGCGTCTGCCGTACTTTTTGTTGCATTCTTTAGGTACTGTACTCCTACAACTTTATTTATATCTTGTATTTGCTTTTACTTTTTGTATGACGCTACTGCAACTTGATTGTGACTTTATTATATTATATTATTTTTAAGTTTTAATTGTTTTGCTTCATGGTATCAAACTATAATGTAGAACTCTCATACTGAGAGCCTGTTTACTTTTTAATTGGGATTATTGCTCTGGACTGATTATTCAGTCACCACAAAGGTTGTTTACTTTGGACTTATTTTTTGAACTGGAGTGAGTGAATAGCTGTATCGGTCACCCCAAAATTAGCTGTTGTCCCCATCTGGCCCTCCTCTTCCCAATACTGCCCCTCCTCATGCATCTACCACCAACCCACCATCTCACCTTCTCTTTCATCTTTCTCTCACAATTCTTTTGTTATACCATTACCTTTCAAAATAAAAAGTACCCATTAAAGAACACCATCAACTAAATCGATTTTTGATACTGTTAACATGATTTTTAATAAAAATGATTGATGTCTTTTGGGTTTTTGACTAATGAGATATATAATAGGTTGAAATTGAATACGTCAATTGGGTTGATTCGTTGGACTTTTTAATATTTAGTGGATTAAAGGTGCAGGTAGCAAATCGATTGTAGGGTTACAAGTATATTTCTTTTTAATGATACCGCAACCCGCATGCGCACCTCATATGCATGCGGGCGCTTAATAGTATGCGTATGCGTGTGCTTGTGTGCGGTATGCGGTATGCGGATTGTATCTGATTCCTTTGTTCCCGGTACGGCGGTTGCTTAGCTGTCAAGTAAATATCTTTTCCATAATTATATTCGTGATTCGGGGGAGTCAGTTATGGATGAGATTAACGTGATCTGGGACGGTTCTAGAATTAGGGTTTGCCTATAAATACAACCCTAATCATCATTTACCAGACACGGCATATTACGTAGCTATCGCACACAAGATACATTACGCAAAACAGCATCATTCAGCATCTCTTCAAGGTTAACAGGTTAGTCTTTCGTAAGCTAGTACCTACGACCTTATTTGGGGCCTCTTGATCGACGACCGTTATCAGAGGTGGACTTAATCACTTGGCCACCCCGCCGACATCATCATGTCGGCCAGGGTTATTCACGGTAGCCGGACCGGAGAGCCACGTTCTAAGATCCTTAAACCCCTCCTTATGTATTGAGCAGGCATATTAAACCCCACGGTTAAAATATGCATGATCAAGTGGTGCTTTCATTGAGAGTCGAATTAATTCAAGACTGTTTAATTGCTTTTTCTTTTAAGGTTTTGAATTGTATGACTCGTTATTTACAAAATTTTTGAATTTTTTCTTTAATAGTATCATGACTTCCGAGGAATCATCGGAACATACCCAAACAGATGTTCAGAACGCACCGTCTGGTAGTCAACATACACCGGTTATGACTACGGGGGCCGCTATTCAGGCGGGGTACACGATATACCCTCCACCTATATCCGGCGAACCTTTTCAGAGGTACAAGCCGATATATTCAGACGGGGTCACACCGCCAAGAGCAAACTCACCAGTCACAACCACGCGGCTGGACTTTTCGTCAGTGGATCCAAGGGTCATCTTTGCAGGCACTAGCGGTGGAACAACGGGGCCGCATGTGGTTTGCTGCGGCCAGGTACCTATTTACAGTACCACTGTTTCAATACCTCTGCATACGCAGAGCATTCAGCAGAATTCGTCATTTACACCGTTGCAACCTTGGCAACCACCGCGCCCAGTTTCACAATTTTTAACTCCTGCGGATGCGCAGGCGTTACTTAATAGTTGGGGATTTGGTGTCATCCCAGATGCAAACTCTCATTGGGCACCGATAACAGCGCAGCAGCAAAGCACAGCGCATACAGTTTGTAACGACCCGACTTTTTCGACTTCCTTTTGTGCCTTGTGTTTTTGCGAAACTGCGTATTTGTGCGTACTGTGTTACTTTATACTCTGGAAACTTGATTTACGTGGTTTACTTCCATTTATATGTTAAAACGTGCCTTAGAGTACGTAGGATACATAACTTGATCATTGGAAGCCTTTATAACCGTTAGTGTTATTTGACGTTTCGAATAAACCGCGAACTTGCGCGCACGTTTAACTTTTGTCATAATCGGAATATTATGACTGCGAAATATTAATTATTATTTTATAATAATAATTACCTGGGTTTTTGGATGCTTAATTACGCGTAGTAATTTAATTATGCACAATAGTTAGTCTTGTTGGACTTTCTACCTTGTTGGGCTCAAGCCCACCTTACTCTAGCTAGTGACCCAATTAATTAGCCCTTATCCATGTCATCAATTCTTGTCAAATTTCTTGCTTATAAATACTAGCCCTTGTCCATGTCATCAATCCTTGTCAAATTCCTTGCTTATAAATACTAGCCCTTGTCCATGTCATCAATCCTTGTCAAATTCCTTGCTTATAAATACTAGCCCTTGTCCATGTCATCAATCCTTGTCAAATTCCTTGCTTATAAATACTAGCCATTTACCTCTCATTCAAATCACTTGCTCATTTGGTTTTCACACACACTTGTTCTTTCTTTCTTTCCTTTCTAGTATTGCTTGTAAGTCTTCTTTTTCTTCTTCTTTTCCTTTCATTTTCGTGGCCATCGTCATCATATTATGGAGATCAAAGTTCCTTTTAGCTTTGATCTTGCTTATATCTTGTTGATTCAAGCATGAATCTTTCAAGAACATGGAAGATTCAAGCTTTCTAGCTTTGAATCTTCATCAACTTTGTAGATTCATCTTTCTTTTACTTTAATCTTGTTATTTTGTGATAAAGATTCAAACTTTTGTTTGTTATCTTCATATATCTTAAAGATCCAAGCTTTATGCTTCAAGATCTTCAAGAACACTAAAGGTTCAAGCTTTCTAGCTTTGTGACCTTATAAATTGTGTGAAAGGGATCCAAGCTCTCTAGCTTAGGGTTCCATCACCTCTTTTGACTTGGATCATGTTCATACTTGTTTGATTGATGTAAAGTTTGTAACTTTGTTTGTAAATAGGACTTGTAATTGTGTTAAGACTAAGGATATGATGTAACCTTGGTTCATCATCCATCTAAGACTCTTAAATGAGTTGTGTTACCACTTGGTCTTAACATATTGTGTATTGATGGTAGAATCTTGGTCAAAAGTGATGCTAAACCATCAACGAGTTGTACACTTGAAGCTACAAGCATCAAGGATGAGAACCGTGATGAGCATCAAGCACCAAGAACCTCACCGGAGCACTTGTCCACTGATTTTCTTATCTTATCAGACCACCTGGGCTACTGGAAATTTGATTTTCAGTTAGTTCAGTTCGAGTAGATGATTTTCCGTTTAGGCCTCGTCTTAATCCGAGTTACGGTTTAGGATTTATGGCCCTCCGAGAGTCATTACACCTTATTAACGATGTGCTGAAATTTCTGACCTACTCGCACTTAAACCGTCGCCACGGTCAAACGAAGACGAGTTAGGTTCTGAAAATTGGTCAGCGGTTAGGGGACTCACATACGGAGCCATAGCCACTGACTATGCGTCTTTTCGATTTACGTAGAGGTCGCAGCAGCTGACCGAAGTCAGCCTATTGTTTCGATCTCTATTCTTGTCGAACTTACTTAGCTTTTATGATGATGAATGATGATGATGATGACACTTAAACTTATTTTATGCACTATTAGAATTTATAAAAATAACCTACTGACCTAGTAACCCTTGATTTAGGTTGACGACCTTTCGGACCGACTTACTACTTGCGTACTTTCATTACCGACTTTACCGCTTTTATCACTGTGAGTTATAGCATTCCCTTTTTACTTTAACTTATTTTGGGAACTGAGAATACATGCGGATTTTATGTTTTACATACTAGGTACGAGTACTTAAAGTTTATATATGTGTGGGTTATATAACGGCAGAAACATTCCCTTTAGCTCGGTAGCGTTTAATCATTGGTTTTTGAACCGTGAACGCGAATCTTAGATATGGATCCATAGGGTTTGACATCCCCACTCGGGCTAGTAGCGCTAGCATTTAACGAGTGTTTAATACTTCGTAAACATACGCACTTGCCAAGTGTACTTTCAGGGGGTATAAACGTTAAGTTAGTTACCGAGTGCCCACGGTTGAGCATATACTTAATCATACTGATTTGAATTACTGATTTGAAACGCTTGTTTGAAGCACTGAAATCTCGTGGCCTACATTACATTACTGAATACAAACAAACTATAGCTCACCAACATTCGTGTTGACTTTTTAAGCATGTATTTCTCAGGTGTTTAGACGTTGTTGCTTCTGCTGTTAGCCTTGCTGTTCTAGTCTCGGTGTATAGACTTGCTGTTACAGACTTGCTGTGTTAGACTTCCGCTGCATTACTTAGAGATGTCTCAAACATGAAACTTTTACTTTGCATTCCCAACTTATGTTATTTTCAAAACAATAGCTTTGTAATGATCTTAGTATCATGTACTCATGTAAATGTTTCCTATTCATCTTTTGTAAAACATTGTCTGTTCATGAATGCAAAACTGGTTTTCAAACAGCATATAGTGTTTGACCTTGTAATGATCCTATTGTTGATGTACCGTACACGATGATTTTGTACGGGGCGTCACAGTTGGTATCAGAGCATTGGTTGTAGGTAATTAGGTTGCATTAGTGATTCTAGGACCGACCCGAGTAGGATTCACTAATAGGACTAATCTACAACTTGCTAGTTTACTTGTTTCTGTGGAACCTGCTGCATGCTACTGTGTTATATTACTACATGTTACTGCTTACTACTGCATGCCACTGCTTACTTTTACTACCGTATGAACTTGCTGCATGCTACCGTTTCCTTTTACTGCTATGTAAACTCGCTGCATACTTTTACTTATTCTAGCTACTGCATGCTACTATCTGCTTTCGATTGCATGTTACTTCTGTTTAGTACTGTTAATATTGCCATGCTATATACTGCTGTAAACGAGCTAGGTTGCTGTAGTGCCTGATTACGTGCTTGCTTCATGCCTGCTATTCGCTGCACCGACTTGGAAAAACTTACCTTTCCTAGTTCAGATGTTCTTCTGAACCCATTTCCCATACGTCTAACCCTAAGGATTAGTATTGTAATCCACCTGTTACTACTGTTCCACCGTTCCAGAGATCGAAACGATTCTTCACGCAATCTAGGAGGAGTACCCCTCGGATTACACGCCCACTAAAGTCGATCCTCGGAGGAGGAGATATTGGAGGATTTGTCGGAGTAACCGCACCCTGAGCTCACTCTAAATAGCCACGTACGATGTGTGAACATTCGAAGGTTGTTCAGTTCATGCAAGATGGCTCGTATCTCGTACACTTTCATGACCGTCACTTATCTCTTTCGTTCTTCACCACTGCTCGACGATCTGACGACATTTCTGGATTTAGTACCCTAACACTCTTAGGCATTGGGGAAGTCGGGAGGACATCTCCTTTCACAAGGTCAGAGTGCCTTCTACTGATGCTCAACCATACCCAAAGACTTGGGAGTCGCCTCAAGACATATCGTACTACTACTTGCTACACATACAACTCGACGCGAGACCCAGATTGAATTTCTAGAAAGGAACCTAACGATGTTACCTGAACCTGAACATTTTGAAGAAATTTCAGGACATTTAGGCATTGGTGCATGACCTACGGAACTTACGCACCCACACCGAGAAACCGTGAGATTAATTATGTAGATTTTGTTTTGAGATAGCATAGATAAAGCACCGTTGGATGAAGTTGAGTAGAACTGAAAGTGATCACGTTACATTGACCATATGGAGTGATATTGGAATGAACGTACGATTTAGTACAATATAATGACGCCAGGCCAGCGTAATTATATTGATGTGAATCATGCAGAAGTCCCAATGTTACTACATAAGGAATGTGAAGTGATTCAAAGGAAATTTTGGTAGGAACCACTTGAGTATACGCATTATGGTCTGATAAAGGCAGGAATAACCACTTGGTCTAGATACTGTACGAGAAGGGCCTGGACTGCAGAATTGATAACCCGAAAATTTTTATAGATATAGACACCCTGGATACTTAAGGAAAAAGTTCTTAAATAGGAAAAAAAAACTTTGGACTCACATACGATAGAGCAATCGTTATCTCAGCTATGGAGACTCGCATGGATCCTGATTTTAGTTAGGGTACGTTTCTTCACAACGATTTATCGTCTCGGAATTGTTTAATACTAGAGTGATAGAAACCTTATATCTAAGAATCCTAGTGTGATGACTAATAAGCCATTAACAATCATGAGAGTTAAGTATTCTATAGGACAAGCTAATGGTAAGTTGGCAGAGATGGAGGAGTAATTTAAGATAGTACCTTAAAAATTAACAGGTGGGTCATTTGGAGATGACCTCATGCCAACAAAACTTGGAAGTTTTATAGTAGTAGTTGGAAAGGATTAGTTACTTGCGCACAAGAAGATGTTATTTGAGAAGGTTGATAAAAATTTTCACGGCAGTATAATAAGATTTGGTTGGAATGGACCTTAAAATTAACCTAATACTCATCGAGTTAGAAAGCTTTGAGGAAATAGTTGGAACGGACTGACTTTCAAGGATGAAAGCGAAAGTTATTTATAGTAAGAAGATTATTCGTATACCTCGTGAGAATGGTGAGCCAAAAGCCATCTGGATTACTTCAACAACCCGAGATCCCACAATGGAAATGGGAAGGGATGACGATGGATTTCATTCTGAAACTACCGAAAACAGTCGGCAGTTATGACACTATCGGGGTTATCGTTGATCGCCTCACCAAATCTGCTCACTTTCTAGCCATGAAAGAAACCGATACAATGGACAACGATACATAAAGGAAATTGTATCCTGTTACTTCAGCAATTCAAATTCTATACTACCCAAGAATCGTATTTGATACTCATTCTTATGCGACACTGAATCCTAACTTATTCTGAGAGAATTCTTAATCAATGATAATCACACCATCACCCTTCTTACTTCGATATTAGTCATACCATTTCGGAATTTCCAAAATCAATGGGTAGTTAATCCCCGTCCTCATACTCTCCCTTTCGTTTCTCACTTATAAGCAACAACTTTATACTTAAGCATTTTTGGTCGAAGGACTTATGCCCTACTAATAGTCATCAACCACATTAAAATTCAACAGTTTTCATTACCTCGTAACATTTTTGCTCAAATATCACCCGAGATTTTCAAAAGTCTTTTACTCGATTCTCATCAATCTTTTTTCAACTTGTAACCTCCGAAATATGAAAATTTTGTTTGCCAAAATTTTACTTACACTATTTTACTGTGCGATCCTCTCAAAACTTAATAAAAATAAATTTATTTTATTTGCCATTCGTGCAAAATTTTGAAATCGTATACGTTATATAAAATAAAGTAAATAATTACTTGTTTTTGACAAATACATATGAAATTTTACTTTCACTTTTACAAATCAAATCTTTTATTCAAAGGATATTTTACCTTGAATGGTACGTGTTGTACATAACCCTAGTTTGCTAAGAACTTAATTTCTTTTCTTACATCGTCACCTTAAATGAATTCTATAAAATTTTCGTTGCTTGTCAATATAAAATTTTTCGTTGCTTATTCGTATCCAAGTCATCATGAAGACAGACAACTGTCGAAACTAAGAGATTCATGTGTGTGTATGTGATGAAGGCACTTACTACCACGTCATGCAGAGCCTTCGGGCATCCACAAACACTTAAACCATTCAAAATTACTGCGTTACCCCAGGGATCTTATTCTTCACACCTGTCGGAGCGATGCTCTATCTTACATAACTCAAAGTCCTGACCTATTCCAAGGAAATTCTCATCTAGCGATATTAACATCATTAGTATTCCGACTTTAATATTAGCCATAACCTGTGTGGCATTCTGCAAAGTCAAGAAGCGATTAACTTCTCATCCTCATGCTCTATCCTTCATACCTCACTTTTTAGCAACGGCTTCGCACGTAAACATTTTTGGGCCAAAGACTTAAGTTCGGATAATCATCAAAACTACATTTAATTCATTAGTTTTCATTACCTAGTAACATGTCAACCGATGATTCAAAGATTTTTTACTCGACCTTTTTCAACTCGTAACCTCTGAAATACGAAAAACTATGTTTATCAAAAATTTTACACGTTGATTTACACATTGCTTATTTGTGCAGTGCTCACGAGATTTATGGACAAATGAAAGTACTAAAAACTTTTCTATCACTTACGCGATTTATAAAATCATATATGTATAAATTTACCCTTACTTATTTTGGGTTAGTACATACTAAGTTATACCTTCAAGATGATTAAAAATCGCTCCTTTATTGAGTTGTTTTAAGTCAAATAATTTTGTGCAAATGGTACTCGTAATACATACTTCTAAATTTACCAAGAACTTCGTTCCATTTATGTTGTCGCATCAAACGTTTAAAGGTTTTTCAAAACTTCCTCGGTTGATTTTATTAAAGGTTTCCGTATTAGACTACACCATGTAGGGATCACACTTCTTCTCTCCCTCCGTTAGGGATGAAGCTTACTATTAAAATCCTTGTTAAAAACGCTTGAGCCACTTTGGGTGGCAGATTTATAAAAAAAAAAAAAAAAAATTGTTAGGAAGTCTTTGTACTCGAAAAATGTTCCTTTTAAGGTTAAACATGGCAAAATTGCGGGCCGATAAATCAGTTTTCTGAGGTACACTCAATGGTCACTCCATTGTAGGAAGGGCACTAGGTGGGTTTCTATTCTCAATATTTCACGGCTAATCGCAACATCCTCGTAAAAATCATCTCTATGAATTAGTAGGTTGAGGTACAAGGAATCGTTTTGAGATTCTTTTCACTTAGAGTAAACCGTTCTTTACGACCAAGGGTCCAAGTATCTTCTTGTCCGCGCATTTCCTTAAGTATAAGGATAAATTCAGAACAAACCGCTCGAAGAGTTCACCCTGGTTCAAAGATCACACCTTTCGTGCAATTCTCTTTCGGAAATGTAAAGTAACATACTTTAGGAATCTATGAATCTTGTTATCCTCTTGGAAGGGACTGCTTAAAACATCTGTAATACGGATATGGTTACTCTACACATTCCTTTCTTCGTTGGTTGCAACTATATGTTGTTCTAGTTAATGTTAACCCTAACTTCAACATGTAACTGAAAGGATAAAGTTACATTATGGAACTGTTCTTTCATTCCATCTAAGGATAAGTTCACCTGCAGTATGGTAAACTGGGTGATATCCTTCATTGTTCGTTCAGACCGTCCCGAGGGCACTATAGATAATTATGGCTTGCATTGCATATAAGTCCGATTATTCACTTTCAGCAAAAGTTTCAATTCATATAGTCAAATGAAACGTTCTTAAATATCGAGTTCTTTATGCCTATGGTCTCTTTCCGAAATCAAGGGGTTAGTAAAATCCGTGGCTAACACTATCCAGACATCAAATCGCATGGTTATGATCACCATGTTTTCCATCCTACCTGTCAGCTTTGTATTGCGACATAAGCGCTCAATGTTTTAGATGAGTTTAGTAACATTCATGATGTATTTCATGCATCCAGCTTACTAAAGATGTCTGTAAGGCTAAAAACATCATCTTTTCTTTTGTGGATATATTCAGACAACATACTCATGTTAACCAGAAACGAAATCAATTTGTTGATCTCCTAAGAGACTTAATTAATAGCATATACCTATTCTTACTTTTATACGCCAGAGTACCTTTCAAGGTAAATAGCTGACTTTTTAGCCCACGAATCTTTTGGAACTTTGATACGCTACTTCTTATTTAAATACGGTACCATTTTTTTTTCTTTCTTTTTTTCACTCCTCAAATTTCGGGACGAAATTTCCATTAACAGGTGGGTAATGTAACGACCCGGCTTTTCGACTTGCTTTTGTGCCTTGTGTTTTTGCGAAACTGTGTATTTGTGCGTACTGTGTTACTTTATACTCTGAAAACTTGATTTACGTGATTTACTTCCATTTATATGTTAAAACGTGCCTTAGAGTACGTAGGATACATAACTTGATCATTGGAAGCCTTTATAACCGTTAGTGTTATTTGACGTTTCGAATAAACCGCGAACTTGCGCGCACGTTTAACTTTTGTCATAATCGGAATATTATGACTGCGAAATATTAATTATTATTTTATAATAATAATTACCTGGGTTTTTGGATGCTTAATTACGCGTAGTAATTTAATTATGCACAATAGTTAGTCTTGTTGGACTTTCTACCTTGTTGGGCTCAAGCCCACCTTACTCTAGCTAGTGACCCAATTAATTAGCCCTTATCCATGTCATCAATCCTTGTCAAATTCCTTGCTTATAAATACTAGCCCTTGTCCATGTCATCAATCCTTGTCAAATTCCTTGCTTATAAATACTAGCCCTTGTCCATGTCATCAATCCTTGTCAAATTCCTTGCTTATAAATACTAGCCATTTACCTCTCATTCAAATCACTTGCTCATTTGGTTTTCACACACACTTGTTCTTTCTTTCTTTCCTTTCTAGTATTGCTTGTAAGTCTTCTTTTTCTTCTTCTTTTCCTTTCATTTTCGTGGCCATCGTCATCATATTATGGAGATCAAAGTTCCTTTTAGCTTTGATCTTGCTTATATCTTGTTGATTCAAGCATGAATCTTTCAAGAACATGGAAGATTCAAGCTTTCTAGCTTTGAATCTTCATCAACTTTGTAGATTCATCTTTCTTTTACTTTAATCTTGTTATTTTGTGATAAAGATTCAAACTTTTGTTTGTTATCTTCATATATCTTAAAGATCCAAGCTTTATGCTTCAAGATCTTCAAGAACACTAAAGGTTCAAGCTTTCTAGCTTTGTGACCTTATAAATTGTGTGAAAGGGATCCAAGCTCTCTAGCTTAGGGTTCCATCACCTCTTTTGACTTGGATCATGTTCATACTTGTTTGATTGATGTAAAGTTTGTAACTTTGTTTGTAAATAGGACTTGTAATTGTGTTAAGACTAAGGATATGATGTAACCTTGGTTCATCATCCATCTAAGACTCTTAAATGAGTTGTGTTACCACTTGGTCTTAACATATTGTGTATTGATGGTAGAATCTTGGTCAAAAGTGATGCTAAACCATCAACGAGTTGTACACTTGAAGCTACAAGCATCAAGGATGAGAACCGTGATGAGCATCAAGCACCAAGAACCTCACCGGAGCACTTGTCCACTGATTTTCTTATCTTATCAGACCACCTGGGCTACTGGAAATTTGATTTTCAGTTATTTCGGTTCGAGTAGATGATTTTCCATTTAGGCCTCGTCTTAATCCGAGTTACGATTTAGGATTTATGGCCCTCCGAGAGTCACTACACCCTATTAACGTTGTGCTGAAATTTCTGACCTACTCGCACTTAAACCGTCGCCACGGTCAAACGAAGACGAGTTAGGTTCTGAAAATTGGTCAGCGGTTAGGGGACTCACATACGGAGCCATAGCCACTGACTATGCATCTTTTCGATTTACGTAGAGGTCGCAGCAGCTGACCGAAGTCAGCCTATTGTTTCGATCTCTATTCTTGTCGAACTTACTTAGCTTTTATGATGATGAATGATGATGATGATGACACTTAAACTTATTTTATGCACTATTAGAATTTATAAAAATAACCTACTGACCTAGTAACCCTTGATTTAGGTTGACGACCTTTCGGACCGACTTACTACTTGCGTACTTTCGTTACCGACTTTACTGCTTTTATCACTGTGAGTTATAGCATTCCCTTTTTACTTTAACTTATTTTGGGAACTGAGAATACATGCGGATTTTATGTTTTACATACTAGGCACGAGTACTTAAAGTTTATATATGTGTGGGTTATATAACGGCAGAAACATTCCCTTTAGCTCGGTAACGTTTAATCATTGGTTTTTGAACCGTGAACGCGAATCTTAGATATGGATCCATAGGGTTTGACATCCCCACTCGGGCTAGTAGCGCTAGCATTTAACGAGTGTTTAATACTTCGTAAACATACGCACTTGCCAAGTGTACTTTCAGGGGGTATAAACGTTAAGTTAGTTACCGAGTGCCCACGGTTGAGCATATACTTAATCATACTGATTTGAATTACTGATTTGAAACGCTTGTTTGAAGCACTGAAATCTCGTGGCCTACATTACATTACTGAATACAAACAAACTATAGCTCACCAACATTCGTGTTGACTTTTTAAGCATGTATTTCTCAGGTGTTTAGACGTTGTTGCTTCTGCTGTTAGCCTTGCTGTTCTAGTCTCGGTGTATAGACTTGCTGTTACAGACTTGCTGTGTTAGACTTCCGCTGCATTACTTAGAGATGTCTCAAACATGAAACTTTTACTTTGCATTCCCAACTTATGTTATTTTCAAAACAATAGCTTTGTAATGACCTTAGTATCATGTACTCATGTAAATGTTTCCTATTCATCTTTTGTAAAACATTATCTGTTCATGAATGCAAAACTGGTTTTCAAACAGCATATAGTGTTTGACCTTGTAATGATCCTGTTGTTGATGTACCGTACACAATGATTTTGTACGGGGCGTCACACAGTTGGGCTTTTAAGTGTGTATCCTCAAGTTTCGCAGATATCTGCGCCACAGGTTTCGCTTCCTTTACAGCCACCTGTGTACTCTGCGTCTTCAAGTTATCCCTCTTTTCCAACGCAGCAGCCTTGGTTATATCCGCAGACGCACGGTCAACCTTGGCAAAATGTTCAAGGGCAGGCAAATCTTGCAAGTCAATTCATGCAGGCCGCACCTCCTGATATGGTTCACTTATTTTCACAACCTGACTTTGTTCAGGACATGATGAAGCGTTTCTTTGCAAACTTGAAAGGGGATCCTGTTAAACCACCCTTCGAGCTACCGACTACCTTTGACAAGTTTCCTCCGCATATATCTGCATACCCGTTTCCATCAGCACCAAAGATACCTAGCATGTTGGGTGAAATGTCCCGTTCTTATTGATTAAAAACGTTCCATATTAAGTGATTTCGTTGCGAGGTTTTGACCTCTATATGAGACGTTTTTCAAAGACTGCATTCATTTTTAAAACAAACCATAACCTTTATTTCATAAATAAAGGTTTAAAAAACTTTACGTAGATTATCAAATAATGATAATCTAAAATATCCTGTTTACACACTACCATTACATAATGGTTTACAATACAAATATGTTACATCGAAATCAGTTTCTTGAATGCAGTTTTTACACAATATCATACAACATGGACTCCAAATCTTGTCCTTATTTTAGTATGCAACAGCGGAAGCTCTTAATATTCACCTGAGAATAAACATGCTTTAAACGTCAACAAAAATGTTGGTGAGTTATAGGTTTAACCTATATATATCAAATCGTAACAATAGACCACAAGATTTCATATTTCAATACACATCCCATACATAGAGATAAAAATTCATTCATATGGTGAACACCTGGTAACCGACATTAACAAGATGCATATATAAGAATATCCCCATCATTCCGGGACACCCTTCGGATATGATATAAATTTCGAAGTACTAAAGCATCCAGTACTTTGGATGGGGTTTGTTAGGCCCAATAGATCTATCTTTAGGATTCGCGTCAATTAGGGTGTCTGTTCCCTAATTCTTAGATTACCAGACTTAATAAAAAGGGGCATATTCGATTTCGCTAATTCAACCATAGAATGTAGTTTCACGTACTTGTGTCTATTTTGTAAATCATTTATAAAACCTGCATGTATTCTCATCTCAAAAATATTAGATTTTAAAAGTGGGACTATAACTCACTTTCACAGATTTTTACTTCGTCGGGAAGTAAGACTTGGCCACTGGTTGATTCACGAACCTATAACAATATATACATATATATCAAAGTATGTTCAAAATATATTTACAACACTTTTAATATATTTTGATGTTTTAAGTTTATTAAGTCAGCTGTCCTCGTTAGTAACCTACAACTAGTTTTCCACAGTTAGATGTACAGAAATAAATCGATAAATATTATCTTGAATCAATCCACGACCCAGTGTATACGTATCTCAGTATTGATCACAACTCAAACTATATATATTTTGGAATCAACCTCAACCCTGTATAGCTAACTCCAACATTCACATATAGAGTGTCTATGGTTGTTCCGAAATATATATAGATGTGTCGACATGATAGGTCGAAACATTGTATACGTGTCTATGCTATCTCAAGATTACATAATATACAATACAAGTTGATTAAGTTATGGTTGGAATAGATTTGTTACCAATTTTCACGTAGCTAAAATGAGAAAAATTATCCAATCTTGTTTTACCCATAACTTCTTCATTTTAAATCCGTTTTGAGTGAATAAAATTGCTATGGTTTCATATTGAACTATATTTTATGAATCTAAACAGAAAAAGTATAGGTTTATAGTCGGAAAAATAAGTTACAAGTCATTTTTGTAAAGGTAGTCATTTCAGTCGAAAGAACGACGTCTAGATGACCATTTTAGAAAACATACTTCCACTTTGAGTTTAACCATAATTTTTGGATATAGTTTCATGTTCATAATAAAAATCATTTTCTCAGAATAACAACTTTTAAATCAAAGTTTATCATAGTTTTTAATTAACTAACCCAAAACAGCCCGCGGTGTTACTACGACGGCGTAAATCCGATTTTACGGTGTTTTTCGTGTTTCCAGGTTTTAAATCATTAAGTTAGCATATCATATAGATATAGAACATGTGTTTAGTTGATTTTAAAAGTCAAGTTAGAAGGATTAACTTTTGTTTGCAAACAAGTTTAGAATTAACTAAACTATGTTCTAGTGATTACAAGTTTAAACCTTCGAATAAGATAGCTTTATATGTATGAATTGAATGATGTTATGAACATCATTACTACCTTAAGTTCCTTGGATAAACCTACTGGAAAAGAGAAAAATGGATCTAGCTTCAACGGATCCTTGGATGGCTCGAAGTTCTTGAAGCAGAATCATGACACGAAAACAAGTTCAAGTAAGATCATCACTTGAAATAAGATTGTTATAGTTATAGAAATTGAACCAAAGTTTTAATATGATTATTACCTTGTATTAGAATGATAACCTACTGTAAGAAACAAAGATTTCTTGAGGTTGGATGATCACCTTACAAGATTGGAAGTGAGCTAGCAAACTTGAAAGTATTCTTGATTTTATGTAACTAGAACTTGTAGAATTTATGAAGAACACTTAGAACTTGAAGATAGAACTTGAGAGAGATCAATTAGATGAAGAAAATTGAAGAATGAAAGTGTTTGTAGGTGTTTTTGGTCATTGGTGTATGGATTAGATATAAAGGATATGTAATTTTGTTTTCATGTAAATAAGTCATGAATGATTACTCATATTTTTGTAATTTTATGAGATATTTCATGCTAGTTGCCAAATGATGGTTCCCACATGTGTTAGGTGACTCACATGGGCTGCTAAGAGCTGATCATTGGAGTGTATATACCAATAGTACATACATCTAAAAGCTGTGTATTGTACGAGTACGAATACGGGTGAATACGAGTAGAATTGTTGATGAAACTGAACGAGGATGTAATTGTAAGCATTTTTGTTAAGTAGAAGTATTTTGATAAGTGTATTGAAGTCTTTCAAAAGTGTATAAATACATATTAAAACACTACATGTATATACATTTTAACTAAGTCGTTAAGTCATCGTTAGTCGTTACATGTAAGTGTTGTTTTGAAACCTTTAGGTTAACGATCTTGTTAAATGTTGTTAACCCAATGTTTATAATATCAAATTATATTTTAATTTAATATATTATCATGATATTATCATGTATGAATATCTCTTAATATGATATATATACATTAAATGTCTTTACAACGATAATCGTTACATATATGTCTCGTTTAAAAATCATTAAGTTAGTAGTCTTGTTTTTACATATGTAATTCATTGTTAATATACTTAATGATATGTTTACTTATCATAGTATCATGTTAACTATATATATATCCATATATATGTCATCATATAGTTTTTACAAGTTTTAACGTTCGTGAATCACCGGTCAACTTGGGTGGTCAATTGTCTATATGAAACATATTTCAATTAATCAAGTCTTAACAAGTTTGATTGCTTAACATGTTGGAAACATTTAATCATGTAAATATCAATCTCAATTAATATATATAAACATGGAAAAGTTCGGGTCACTACATTGGGTACTTACAATGGCCTGACCGATCCAGATGATTTTTTACAGCGTTTCGAAGGCGCAATGCGCACTCAAGGCTGGGTGGATCCGGTTGCGTGTCAGATATTTCCTATGACACTACATGGTATTGCTCGTGAGTGGTTTAATAAGTTGCCGGCGGGTAGTATTGCCGGGTTTATAGATCTGCGGACAAAGTTTTTGCTGCAATATCAGAATCAGAGACCACGCAAGCGCACTCACATTGAATGCCATGACATCGTGCAGAAGTCCAAGGAATCTTTGGGTGAATTTCTCACAAGGTATACTAATGAGTGCCTGCGTATACCAGATCTCAAACCAGAGCAACAGATTTCCGGACTCATACATGGTATAAACTCAGAACGTCATCTAACACTGGTAAGGCGTCTGCGCCATACAGTCCCAACAACTTATGCTGAGGCGCTTAATGAATGCCACGACTATATGCTGAGTGGCGAAGATAATGACATTCCAACAGCTAGCTCACGCAACGAGAGAAAGGACGATGATGAACGTTCGCGCGATCAAAATCGTGGTAACAACTCTCGTGGAAGGTATCCTAGCGGTGGTCCCATCAGGAATGATAAAGGGAAATCAAGTGGCAATCATCGAAACAATAATCAGCGCGGCATCAATAATCAGAACTATGCGCTGCTTAAAAGTTTGTCCAAAACGCCAAAAGAAATTTTGGCAACCGAACTGGTGTGCGCGACATTTGCGGTCCCAACTCCGCTTACGGAATTTGGTAAGCGGGACAAAACAAAGTATTGTGAATTTCATGACGATTATGGTCACGACACCAATCGGTGTAAAAACTTGATGGAACGGGTTCTGGAGGCGCTTCGCGCGGGCAAATTGGATCATCTAAAACCACCTAAAAAGGACAAGGGAAAGGCCGCAGAAGAGGCTTCGAAGTCTAAGACTTTCGCGTGGCAGAAAGTTGACAAAGCGAAAAATGCCGACTTAACCATTAACATGGTTGACGCAGAGAAAATCAGCCAGCGGAGAAAGTACAATGATCACCAAGATTGGGAGCTTCTCCCAATCACTTTCCCTCCTGTAATGTCAATTGATTCTATTAATGAGCCCATTATCATCAAGTGTCGCATCCCTGATTGCGGAATCCAGGTTAAACGCATGCATGTTGACACTGGCAGCGGTGTCGATATTATGTATAAGCATTGTTATCGTTTCCTTCCGGCAGAAGTCAAAGCGCAGTTACGCCAGCCTGATATTACGCTATCAGGGTTTTCCGGAGAAAACTCGTGGCCGCTAGGCCGAATAGAATTAATGGTAGAGCTTGCGGATGACAGGAACCCGCAGATGATCAGGCATGAATTGGTCGATTTTTATGTGGTTCGTTCAACTTCACGATATAACGCACTGCTAGGGAGAAACTTCATACGGCGTTTCAACATCATACCATCGGTAGTGCATGGTTTGATCAAGTTTCCCACAGTAGGAGGCGTTGCCACGGTTGCGTCACATCGAACAACCGAGTTGTGTGGCTCAGTTGCGCCTATAAGCACTCCTAGCGTGGGAGAACAACTGGCAAATTGTGCAGTCATAGCAAATCGCTTGCATCTGGATAAGCGAATTAAAATCGGCGCAGGCTTGTCAGCCGAAACAAAGGCCAAATTGCATGGAATTTTGTCCGCAAACGCAGATGTTTTCACGTGGCGTGAGTCAGACATGACTGGGGTTCCGCGTGATATTGCGGAACATAAGTTAAATGTTAATCCATCATTGACACCCGTTAGGCAATTAAAGCGGCATATGGCTCTAGACCGCAGTGATTGGTTGTGCGCAGAGGTGGACAACCTTGTCAAAGCAAGCATTCTGCGGGAAGTGCGTTATCAGACATGGGTTGCAAATCCTGTATTGGTAAAAAAGGCTGACGGTAACTGGAGGATGTGCGTTGATTTCAAAGATATTAATAAGGCATGTCCCAAGGACAATTACCCTCTCCCGGAGATAGACTGGAAGGTAGAATCACTATCGGGATTTAGGTACAAGTGTTTTCTGGACGTATACAAGGGTTATCACCAAATCTTAATGGCTGCGGTAGATGAGGACAAGACTGCTTTTCATACGCCGCAGGGTATTTATTGTTACACGAAGATGCCTTTCGGTTTAAAGAATGCTGGCGCGACCTATCAGCGTGTAATTGACGCAGCATTCAAGCACCAAATCGGTAGAAATCTTGAAGCGTACGTCGACGACTTGGTAATTAAAAGTAACACCGAAGAAGACATGCTCACGGACATCCTAGAAACGTTTGCATCTCTGCGCAGGATCAACATGAAGCTTAACCCGCTTAAATGTAGTTTTGGGGAAGAGGAAGGCAAGTTTTTAGGTCATGTGGTGACAGCGCGGGGTATCAAGGCCAATCCCAAAAAGATTGAAGCCATTGATAATTTGCCATCTCCGAAGACAAAGAAAGATGTGCAGAGTCTAACGGGGAAGCTTGCGGCTATCACGCGGTTTCTGTCGAAAGCCGCAGAACGACAGTTACCATTCTTCAATACTTTGAAAAATTGTTTGAAGAAAAAAGACTTCGTATGGACTCAGGAAGCAGAATCAGCCTTTCAGGAGATGAAAAAGGTGCTTGCAGAATTACCAACACTTACTGCGCCAGTATCAGGAGAAACGCTAACGCTGTACCTCGCGGCATCGAAGGAAGCTGTCAGCTCAGTCCTCATCGCGGATCGCGGAAAGGTAATCCATTAATTTACATGCTTTATTTATATCGCAGAAACTTAACGACTGAGATTTTTCTCAGACGCAAATGCCGGTCTACTTCGTAAGCAAGACGCTGACATCAAGCGAAGTAAACTACTCACCGATAGAAAAGCTTGTATATGCGCTGGTCCATACGGCGCGGCGTTTGCGCCGATATTTTCAAGCACATCCAATCGTGGTCCTAACTGATCAACCAATCAAACAGGTTGGTAAACGCCTACTTTGCGGCAATGACCGGGGTTACCGCATTGACTAACGCAATCATTTTTCTTTCAGGTGTTATACAAGCCTGAGATTTCTGGCCGAATGGCTAAGTGGGCAGTTGAATTAGGTGAACATGAAATAAATTTTTCTTCGCGCAGTGCGGTTAAGGGTCAAATACTTGCTGATTACCTAGCAGAATTACCTGCGGATGTCGAGGCATCAGCAGAACATCAGGATCCACCTGCACCAACTTTGTCACCATGGGAATTGTACACCGATGGTGCGTGCAGCGCATCTGGTGCAGGTGCGGGTGTAATTTTAACAGGCCCGGATGGCGAAGAGCATACATACGCACTGCGGTTTAATTTTGCTGTTACAAACAACGAAGCAGAGTATGAGGCTCTGTTAGCAGGTATGCGCATTGCGCATAAGTTAAATGTTAAAATTTTGCACGCTTATGTGGATTCAAAGCTAGTATGCAGTCAAGTCAGTGGAGATTTCGAAGCGCATGACATAGCCATGCAGCAATATCTATCGCTTGTTCACAACCTCGCTGACCAGTTTGAAGCTTTTCAAATCTCCCACGTAATGCGGGGGCAAAATAAGAAAGCGGATGCGTTAAGCAAACTGGCTGCCTTGGCTTTTGATCATATGGGGAAGAAAGTTCTAATAGAAGAACTCAATGCGAAATCCATTGTTATGATGCCTTTAGTGGCACCAGTTGAGGAATCAAGCTCAACATGGATGACGCCCATCGTGGATTTTCTGCGGGATGGCACTTCTCCTGCAGATTCCGCTGACGCAAAGAAAGTCCGCGTTAAGGCACCGCTGTATGCCCTTGAGGGTAACATCCTATATCGAAAGAATTATTTGGGACCGCACTTAAGGTGCATTGGCCCGAAAGAGGCGGAGGAAGTTGTACGCGAGGTGCATGAGGGTGCATGCGCACTCCATTCGGGGCACATGTCCATTGTGTCAAAAATAATGCGGCTAGGATATTATTGGCCCACCATGTACGCGGACACTGCGCGCATAGTTAAGCAATGTGAATCATGCCAAATACATGCACCTATTAGCAGAGCACCTGCGCATCCAATGATACCAGTCTCCTCACCGTGGCCATTCTGCAAATGGGCAATCGACATAGTCGGACCATTCCCAAAAGGCCGAGGTAATTTTATCATTTATTTTCTAAACATGCTACTCACATCAGTATCTTACGCACATTCTGCGCACGCAGGAAACATCAAATTCTTGATTGTTGCAATCGACTATTTCACAAAGTGGGTCGAAGCGAGACCGCTGGCAGCAATCTCAGGAAAAAGGGTGCGAAATTTTGTATGGGAAGACATCGTCTGTCGATTTGGTATACCAAACGAAATTGTTAGCGATAACGGTACGCAGTTCGCGGGTGACCCTTTTCGCAGCTGGTGCGCGGAGCTTAATATTAAGCAAACTTTTACATCTGTTGCGCATCCGCAGGAGAATGGCCAGTGCGAAGTCACCAACCGGGATATAGTAGCTGGAATCAAAGCTAGGTTGGGTCATGGTCGCGTTGGTTGGGTGGATGAACTACCGAAGGTTTTATGGGCGCATAGAACAACACCCAAAGCAAGCACTGGTGAGACCCCGTTCAGTTTGGTCTATGGATCAGAAGCTGTTGTACCCGCAGAAATTGGGGTACCAACGTTCCGCATACAAAATTTTGATGAGCAAAATAACTCTGAAGCTTTGCGGGAAAATCTTAATTTGCTGGAAGAGCGCAGACTCTCTGCGGCTGTCAACGAAGCAAATAACAAGCAAAAAATTGCAAAGTACTATAATCAGCCTGTGCGTTCGCGCTCTTACAAGTGCGGTGACTTGGTTTGGCGTCAGAACGACGCAAGTCATGCGGAGGATACTGGGAAACTGGGCCCCCGTTGGGAAGGTCCATACAGGGTAGCGAAGGCAAACAATACCGGGGCGTACCATCTCGAGACATTAGATGGAAAACCTGTGAAACGCACTTGGCATGCGACGTTATTGAAAAAATGTTATATGTAGCTAGGTGGACCTGATCACTCCAGTTTATTGTAGCATATTATTTTTTCTATGTATTTTCCGTCCGTTTGGATGTGTCGCGGTTGTAATTGTAATTAATGCCAATTAAATATTTACTCGCGCATACTTTTGTTGTTTAAATCTTTTTTGTATGCGGTTCCTGCCTACTTAAGGGGTGTCCTCTAGCCCCCGTGCGGCAGAAGCCTGTTTGGTTACAAGGCTAGACGCTAACGGCAGGCAAAGGGAATTGGTTTTCCCCTAGCCAAGCGCCACGCAGACTAGATGGCTGCAAAGTCGACTTAAAAAATTACAAGCATTGGTTTGCTTGTGCGTAATTACTCTCGCATTGGTTTGCTTGAGGAACTCAAAGCATAAAAACATTGGCTTGTTTTTAGTTGCGTTGCTTACCATACAGCTATAGTGCACCTCTAGTACATGACAAAGCGATAACGCAGTAGCTTTCGAGTCTAAATTATTAAAGGGTAATTGTTAAAGTATTGGTTTATTTTACACAGTAATACCCGCATACGCATGAGTTTTGGTTAACTATGCGCATGGGCATGCGGTTCACCTTTTGTTTTGATTCGCGATATATAAACAAACAAACTACGCATGCATAACAGTAAGATACATATACATTGAATTACGTTATTACATAAGTGGTAATTGTTTCAAATGCCTGCCCGACACGGGACTTGGGGCTCAAAAATACATTTACAATTGCCTGCCTAAGCATAGGACTTACGGCGCAAACCATCACAAACACAAACTAATAATCCTCCTTTAAAAACCCATCGATCGACATGTTCGGGTCCGCAGCGAATGCGTTGAGTAGGGGGATAGGGATGGACTTGATGGCTTCTTCCGCCTCCATTAACGCTGCAGCCGTTCCCTCTTTTAGCTTCTTTTGAACAATGTCGGGGAACGGCGGTGTTAGACCGCAAGCTTGGATTACCTCCTGCACAGCCTTGTTGATTTCATGGTCCCTGACCGCATCAACGTAGGCATTGAACTTGTCGGACACAGGCTCTGAGTCCATCACCTTTTGCGCAATGGTAGGGAGTGTGGTGCGCAGCTTCGCTAGATCCACCTCTGCCAGCTCGCGGTTGGTTACCGCGTCATCCCTTTCCCTCGTCACTTTCTCAAGCTCCGACCGCAAACGTTCTGCATCCCCCTTCGCCTGCTCAACCGCACCAACCAGCTCACGGCTCTTTTTTCTTTCCTCAATCAGCGCAGTTTTGGTTTCATTCGCGGTCGACTCAACCTCCTTACACGCCTCCTCAGCAGCATCCCTATCCTTCTTGACCTGATCCACACCCGCCTGCAGTAGTCCTAGCTCTACCTCTTTGCGCAAAGCTAGCTGGTATATGCTGGAAGAGCGGCGGGCCTGATCCGCAAACATGCCGAAAAATACAAGGCCTTTTGAATGAAGGCATTGTGCGCCTGGTTAAACGGTAGAGCGGCCAGTTGCTCGCGGAATTCGGCCGGAAAGATTTGCTGCAGGAACGCAGACTGCTCTGCGGCATTTTCCGCGGAAGACTGTGTGAGTTGGCTGAGGTTGGCAACGCGGAAGCTACCTTGCGGAGGAGTTGGTGTGGAATCGGAATCTACGTGTATTGTCTTATCCTTTGATGTGGCGGTAGCTTGGAGATCTGGGTTGACCCGCGGGGTGGATGGCTGCGTCTCCTCCACATGCTCTGCATATCAGTAAATAGTTATAACGTGAACTTTAGTATGCTGTAAAGGCGCAAGGAATAGACGCTTACCAGTAATGGGGGGAAGTAGTTCTGCGGAGCGTGGCTCGATTGGAACAAAGTTATTGTTCCGCATGTCCTCCCTTTGTTTGGGAGTCATCTTCTTCTTCTTCTGCTGAGCCGCAGAGGTCTCAGCTGCTTTGCGTTTGTTGCCAGATGCCACCGGCGATTGCTCCACGTTTTCGCTAGCTTTCTCCTGCTCTAGCTGTACGTTCACATCTTGCTTGCGGAAGGAGATTCCCGCAATCTCTTCCGCAGTCAGCACCTTCTTCATCCTCATTTCTGCAAAGATACGCGCATGCGTTAGATAATATACATACAAAAACAGTTTAGTGCGCGATTATACTATTCCTACCCTTTCCATCCGGTCCGACTATGGCTGGGCGCACATCCTCCCATGGCCAGTATGCGGATATCTTCCCTAGCTGCAGCATTACGTTCCCATATGATCGATGCACTAGCTGTGCGTTTGCACACTCCGCTAATAGTTTCCTTTCATCCTCATCCAGGGCGGGGGTCTTGTTTACATCCTTCTCCACCTTCTCGAACCATATCAGCGTTTGCGGGAAGTTTGCACTCACCACAGTTTGGTCGATGAAAAAGAATGTCTCTTTCCAATTCCCCGCATTCGATTTTGGGGTCTTGGTGAAGTTTTGACGAGCGAAGAAGGTGAACCACGATTTGTGGTGGTGGGCTAGTCGGTATAAATGGCAAAACACCTTCACCAGGGGCACTTTCTTGAGTGCAACGCACCACATCTCGAACAAGACTATTTTTCCTATAGCGTAAGGGTGTAACTGACCTAATCCGACCTTAAAGTGATCTAGCACGCCCAGGAAGAAATCAGTGGGAGGAACCCTAAAGTTGCCATGCTTAAAAGCATGTTCGTAAATAGCCACCTTTTTCTCCGGTGGCTCGTGGGCTCGCTGATTGGACAAAGGGGGCACTGGATTGTACTTGGCTAAGGGAGGATACTGTTTCACTAAGTAATCTATGTGCTTCTGCTCTATAACAGACTCTACGCTATCTACATACGTCTCGTTAGCTTTAGTCATTTTCTAGGAGTAATCGGATGAATACTAACCTTTAAATGGTGACCGGAATGTTTGATTTTTGATCGGAATTCAAATTGGCAGCGTAACGAGGAAGCTTGAAGCAGGAAAGTGGAAATGAGCTGCAAAATGGGGTATTTATAGGGAAGATTGGGAGTCATGGGATGGAGTAGTGTGTGACGAACCGGAAATTTCCGACTAAATTTAAACTTTATCTTTATATTATTCTGACACGATAAGCAATGTTTGTTAAGTTAAATCTCAAGGATTTTAAACTATGTTTATACATTCATTTAAACCTCGACCAAATTCCAATGATTCACGAACCATTAAATGAACATATATGAATATGTATGTATGTGTGTATATGTTATAAATTGAAAATGTCAACAAAGTATTTAAAAGTATAATGCTTTATATGAATGTATTTGTTTCAATATGATTATCGACGAAATTAATATATATATATATATATATATATATATATATATATATATATTAAATGATTGAATTATCAGAAACATTGAATTATGATTACAAGTCTCTGTTGAGAGGTCCACTATGATTTGAGAAATCTATTCCTCTTAACGATATTCGGAATAATTTGTAAAGCTATTTATAAATAAAAATAAAAAGTGTCATTTACGAAAGTTAGACAAAAGCTATTGGAGAATTGGTTTCCATAATATTCTATTAATCTATTTTCAAACGTACAAAAACGTTTTCAGTTTAAAAAGAACTTTATTATTAAAACGTATATAACTTTTATAAATATCTAGAATCACCTTTGACAACTCATTACTTAACCAGTATAATAAATATAACGATATTTATATTTTATTTCATTAAATATATATATAACGATTTAAATTAATATTATATATATTTATACACGTATTATACATACATAGTTTTTATATTTTTACTATACTTTAACTTTACATTTACTTTACTTTTACTTTACTTTAACTTTAATAATTCACTTTAATAATTCATACTTTAATAATTCACTTTAATAATTCATACTTTAATAATTCACTTTAATAATTCATATTTAATAATTCACTTTAATAATTCATACTTTAATAATTCACTTTAATAATTCATACTTTAATAATTCACTTTAATAATTCAAAAATCTATTATAAATAGAATTCAATAGGTTTCATTATTTCATAGAAACTTGAAAATATATTTCTCTAAACTCTCTCAATCGATTTATATATATATATATATATATATATATATATATATATATATATATATATATATATATATATATATATATTTGCTCTATATTATTTCAAGATATTATTAGTATACATAAAATATTACGACGGAGTGATGTCCGAGTGATTTCAAAATAGTTTTTTGAATGAGTCGAAGCTAAGGAAATTATGGGTTATAGCTATGGAGGTGATGGGTATGGTTCATGGGTATGCTCGTGAGGTCAATCTAGTGTTTATCATCTCCGTTGCGTCTACGTACTTTCCTGCAATATTGAATCTCAATATTGATACGTGAGCACTCATAACTTAACTTTTATATATCAATAGTGTATCCCTGACTAGTGCTCGAGTATATAGGATTATGCATGCTTGTACATTCAATATTGTCCTTAGATAGGTTTGTTGAATCCTGAATTAGATACATATGCTACTGAGATAGGGTATATGATATGCATGTCATTGGAAAGCTAGCGAAAAGTTAAGAACTTTTCATTCAGATATCGAATGGTTTCGATGAACGGATTTGAAGTTAAAGTCAACTGAATTTTAGTATTATTGTTAAAATGATTATTATTACTATCGTCGTTATTATTTTAATAGAAATATCATTGTTATTATAAAATATCATTATTACTATTATGTTAGTATTATCATTTTATCATAATAACATTTTTAGTAAATATAAATATTGTTAATTTTTTTTATAGAATAATAATAATTATTATTACAAAATAATACAACTTTTACTTATTATTATTATGATCAATATTATTTTATCAAATAAATAGGGGATACAAAGATATTTTTTCACCACGCGTAATATAATTACATTAATAATACTTACCACTATAGTTTTACGATATTAAGTGAACTTTATAAATTTTACTACTTAAGATATATAAAAGTATATTTTATCATATATAAACGTTAATATAAATTTTTATTAATAAATGACTTTTATTATTATAAAATCTAATAAATATATTTAAATATATAAAACGACTATAGCTAAGTTATATAATAAACACGTATAAATTTTAGAAGTCATTTTGGGTCAAGTTGACTTTTGTTGACTTTTGCATATTAGTCTCGAGCATTAGGATTGTGGTACACTATGACTTGACCAAAAATTGTTAGACAAATATTGACCAACATATAAATATATATAATTAATATAGGTTCGTGAATCCGAGGCCAACCTTGCACTTGTTAAATGACGTTATATGTATTTTTACTACGAAATACAGTATGGTGAGTTTCATTTGCTCCCTTTTATATATATTTTTGGGACTGAGAATACATGCGCTGTTTTTATAAATATTTTACGAAATAGGCACAAGTACTAAAACTAATTCTACGTGGGTTTAAACCAGAAATATACCCTTAGCTTGGTAACATTAAACTACTTGTCTATGTACGGTAGGCGCGAATCCTAAAGATAGATCTATTGGGCCTGACAAACCCCATCCTGACTATGGGATGCTTTAGTACTTCGAGGTTATTTTAAACACACCTGATCTGGTGTACTTCAGAGGGTAAAACATGAACGTTAAGGCTTGTTACCGGGTGCCTACAACTTATAGAATACTTTTATACACTTGTGAGTGTACATATATTTATAAACGGAAATCTTGTGGTCTATTAATATATTGAAATGATTATTATGATAAACCTATGAACTCACCAACCTTTTGGTTGACACTTTAAAGCATGTTTATTCTCAGGTATTAAAGAAATCTTCCGCTGTGCATTAGCTCATTTTAAGGATATTACTTGGAGTCATTCATGGCATATTTTGAAAGACGTTGCATTCGAGTCATTGAGTTCATCAAGATTATTATTATGTCAATTATAGTTGGATGTATTATGAAATGGTGTGCATTCTGTCAACTTTCGTTGTAAAGAAAGTTTTTCTTTTAAAAACGAATGCAATGTTTGTAAAATGTATCATATAGAGGTCAAAATACCTCGCGATGTAATCAACTATTGTGAATCGTTTATAATGTATATGAACGGGTCCTTTCAGTTGGTATCAGAGCGGTGGTCTTAGCGAACCTGGTCTGCAATAGTGTGTCTGACTGATAGTCGTTAGGATGCATTAATGAGCCTGGACTTCGACCGTGTCTGCATGTCAAAAGTTTTGCTTATCATTTTTGTCGAAAATTGCCTGCTTATCATTCTTAGTCTAGACACGTCTTACTGCATTGATTGCATGAATAGTGTATAGACAAAATTCATATCTTAGCGTATCTGCTAATCCATATCTTAGCGTATCTGTTACTGTAAACTTTGCCTGACATATCCCGTAATTTCCTCCGTAATCTACGAAATCTTTTGCGCTATATATATAGATATTCTATGTAATTAGAATACCACCCGATAGCTTCATATCGAAAAATTCTTTATTCAATCGAACGAAATGGAATTCGTCATTAGTTCAAGTCCCTCGAATTCCGATATGGAATCTCACTCAAGCTCCGAAAGCAGTGTGACCGGAATGGATCAACCAATTAGCCATCATATATTATGAATGAATTGGGGATAGGTTCGTAGCCTCCTCAATAATTTGAGACAAGAAGAAGGTGATCCCTTCCATCCACCACATTGCCCTCTTGGCGATGAACCTGAAGCACTTACCGGCGAACCGGTCCGAAACACCATTTTCTCTCTCATTTTCAGAGTATCTCGTCACGATTATATACTACATCAAATTCTAGATTTTATTTATCCGCTCGTCCGAACCGACAATCACCCCGATGTAATAGAAGAAGTCAACGAGCTTCGCGCTCGAGTAGTGGCTTTAGAGAATATGGTGCAAGGGTTACAAACACCAACAAATAACGAAGTATTAATTCATAATTTCAATTTTATTGAATAAATACTTCGTAAAAGTTATGTAATTTCTAAAGTCTTTAGGGATTATTCAGTTCTAGTTTCAACCGTAAATCAAATGAGTTTAATTTAATATTAACTCATTAAATCTATATTACATCTGAAGAAAATATGCACATATATATTTTCATAAAGACTGTAATAAAATTCTGTTGTACAAAATATTAATTGCGAAATTTTTTTTAACGGGTAGGTAATACCCGAGAGATATATAAATTCACAATTAATATATTACATTTTTCGAATCTGATTAAGCAAATCATCAACTACACTCCCAAAATCTCACAACAATATACATTCTTGTATAGAAATCAAAACAACCATTCTCACCCAAATTTGATTACGCATTCTAATTTTGACAAATCAAAATCCAAGTCATGATTTAACAGAAGACATCACTCTTAGATTCCTACATCTTTCAAAGCTATACTTTGACTTCAAAACCGTGTAAGAACATCATATGTATATTAACGATTACAAACTGTGTTCAAACTCTCCCAAGTTTTCGAAGACACTTCAAACAATGAACTATCGAGATGATGATCCAACCACATATTACCCACATTTATGTACCTAAAAAGCTCTCGAAGCCAAAGTCATAGTTCGACGCGTATCCGTGTCAGACCCTTTGGCAATTATTAGCTAAAATGACTTTTCAATTCCTTTCCAAAGTAGACAGTTTTGTCACAGCTCCAGCAAGTCAACTTCGACTTTTCAGTCGGACTAGTCTTATTATAATCTCGATAGATACGTTGCCCTTTCATCATCGTTACTGGGGACCTTTCATATCTCGCCACCTTAGTAATAAACTTACCAACAACTTCAATTATCTTTGACTTTTCGAAAAATCATTATATTTATTGAAATCACATCATTTACTCATTCGCATCTTGTAACGAGAATTGTCATACGAATCATCGAAAAACAGTAACCAGTATTTTGAAATCTCGCAGCATGTCTACGCCAACAGTTATATGTGTACGTAAAACGTCTATCTCCTGGACTTACATACTTTGAATGTGAAGTTCTGAAAAATATTCTGAACTGCAAACTAGTTCTTGAAATGCTGACGAAGCATCAAAAACTGTAAACGATCTTAACAGTAAAAAGTTTGATGACAAAGAATAGTAAGGTGGTAAAGCTGAGAAAAAGAGAAGGTTTGGAACTGAAAAATGGATTGAACAGACTATGAAGGAGGCTGTGGACAAATCACAAAGACTAAATCTGCCTTCAAAGAATCCAAATGATTCAGTGCCTGCTAAAGTCATTAACAAATACCTTACTCTTTATTCTAAACCTTTACAGACAAATCTTCATCATCATCCATCAATATTAGAAATTCTAAGATATTATCATATCTTTCATTATAAATATCCGCGATATTTCTGAAGATATTTTCACAACTAATCTTATCTGAAGTCATTTATCTCTTTGCGCTATCAGTGTTACATCATATAAGAAACTATTAGTTTCTATATTCTATAAACTTTCGAGTTTAAATTATGAATGTTTTGAAGTAGTGTTGGGAACTGAAGCATGAGTTAGTATAATATAATGACACTTGATCAACGTGATTATATTACAGTAAGTCATGCTGAGTTTCTAATGAGACATGACGATTCACAGACCATGTCGTCATCATGTTCCATGTTACACGACTCTTGTATTCTATTTAATCTCTAAAAATATCAAGAATATATTTTCTTGACGATTCGGTCTTTTCAGGGTATTCTGGTAAATTAACAAATCAAGATCGTGCCATTACCATTTCCTTCTTAGAACATTAACTATGTTCATTCTGAAATTCATATCTGCGAATACTGGACCATTACAAACGTTGCTTAATCGCAAGAAGAAGAAACGAAAGGACAAAACTCCAAAATAGAAATTGGAGTATAAATCGCAGCAAATAGAAGGGAGCATTAACTTGGATGTCAATGATTATAGAAGACAAAAGCAGGGGCTTTGAAATATAAGGGAAGATAAAAAAAACCCAACAACCACCCAAAAATTATAAACCGTATATATCGATGCATATAGCAATATAAAGACACGGAAGAACTAAAAACACTATAAAACCGAGAGTATAGAAGTAATAAATAGATTCTTCCGGAGGCAGATGAAAAAGAAGAACGACAGATATGAAAGTGAGGAGTATATCGAGAATCAGTACTGGATGAAGCATATTGACAAATACTTTAAAATATGAGTTGAGGGAGAAAGAATAGAAGGTGTGAGTTGTAAGGAAACGAAGGAGGTGGATTTATAGTGAAATACCCGACAGAGAAATCAAGATGGATTATCGTATTAATTCGAAGAGAATCATAATCTCCTTAATCACCGAAGCATCAAATCCAACATAGATTACAAAGATTTTCTTTAAATTCGGAGATCAATTGTGATGACGTCAAAAGATATGACGAATCACTATAATCTTATTTCCTTCATTTACGATAACTTCCCTCATACGCTTTGAGTAATCGAATTATTTTATCCATACTTCTTAGACATGATAAAACTTCATAATCGTCATAATAACATTCTCATTGTTAGCCATAACGACCTCTATCAAATTTCGGGGACGAAATTTCTTTAACGGGTAGGTACTGTGACGAACCGGAAATTTCCGACTAAATTTAAACTTTATCTTTATATTATTCTGACACGATAAGCAATGTTTGTTAAGTTAAATCTCAAGGATTTTAAACTATGTTTATACATTCATTTAAACCTCGACCAAATTCCAATGATTCACGAACCATTAAATGAACATATATGAATATGTATGTATGTGTGTATATGTTATAAATTGAAAATGTCAACAAAGTATTTAAAAGTATAATGCTTTATATGAATGTATTTGTTTCAATATGATTATCGACGAAATTAAAATATATATATATATATATATATTAAATGATTGAATTATCAGAAACATTGAATTATGATTACAAGTCTCTGTTGAGAGGTCCACTATGATTTGAGAAATCTATTCCTCTTAACGATATTCGGAATAATTTGTAAAGCTATTTATAAATAAAAATAAAAAGTGTCATTTACGAAAGTTAGACAAAAGCTATTGGAGAATTGGTTTTCATAATATTCTATTAATCTATTTTCAAACGTACAAAAACGTTTTCAGTTTAAAAAGAACTTTATTATTAAAACGTATATAACTTTTATAAATATCTAGAATCACTTTTGACAACTCATTACTTAACCAGTATAATAAATATAACGATATTTATATTTTATTTCATTAAATATATATATAACGATTTAAATTAATATTATATATATTTATACACGTATTATACATACATAGTTTTTATATTTTTACTATACTTTAACTTTACATTTACTTTACTTTTACTTTACTTTAACTTTAATAATTCACTTTAATAATTCATACTTTAATAATTCACTTTAATAATTCATACTTTAATAATTCATACTTTAATAATTCACTTTAATAATTCATATTTAATAATTCACTTTAATAATTCATACTTTAATAATTCACTTTAATAATTCATACTTTAATAATTCACTTTAATAATTCAAAAATCTATTATAAATAGAATTCAATAGGTTTCATTATTTCATAGAAACTTGAAAATATATTTCTCTAAACTCTCTCAATCGATTTACATATATATATATATATTTGCTCTATATTATTTCAAGATATTATTAGTATACATAAAATATTACGACGGAGTGATGTCCGAGTGATTTCAAAATAGTTTTTTGAATGAGTCGAAGCTAAGGAAATTATGGGTTATAGCTATGGAGGTGATGGGTATGGTTCATGGGTATGCTCGTGAGGTCAATCTAGTGTTTATCATCTTCGTTGCGTATACGTACTTTCCTGCAATATTGAATCTCAATATTGATACGTGAGCACTCATAACTTAACTTTTATATATCAATAGTGTATCCCTGACTAGTGCTCGAGTATATAGGATTATGCATGCTTGTACATTCGATATTGTCCTTAGATAGGTTTGTTGAATCCTGAATTAGATACATATGCTACTGAGATAGGGTATATGATATGCATGTCATTGGAAAGCTAGCGAAAAGTTAAGAACTTTTCATTTAGATATCGAATGGTTTCGATGAACGGATTTGAAGTTAAAGTCAACTGAATTTTAGTATTATTGTTAAAATGATTATTATTACTATCGTCGTTATTATTTTAATAGAAATATCATTGTTATTATAAAATATCATTATTACTATTATGTTAGTATTATCATTTTATCATAATAACATTTTTAGTAAATATAAATATTGTTATTTTTTTTTATAGAATAATAATAATTATTATTACAAAATAATACAACTTTTACTTATTATTATTATGATCAATATTATTTTATCAAATAAATAGGGGATACAAAGATATTTTTTCACCACGCGTAATATAATTACATTAATAATACTTACCACTATAGTTTTACGATATTAAGTGAACTTTATAAATTTTACTACTTAAGATATATAAAAGTATATTTTATCATATATAAACGTTAATATAAATTTTTATTAATAAATGACTTTTATTATTATAAAATCTAATAAATATATTTAAATATATAAAACGACTATAGCTAAGTTATATAATAAACACGTATAAATTTTAGAAGTCATTTTGGGTCAAGTTGACTTTTGTTGACTTTTGCATATTAGTCTCGAGCATTAGGATTGTGGTACACTATGACTTGACCAAAAATTGTTAGACAAATATTGACCAACATATAAATATATATAATTAATATAGGTTCGTGAATCCGAGGCCAACCTTGCACTTGTTAAATGACGTTATATGTATTTTTACTACGAAATACAGTATGGTGAGTTTCATTTGCTCCCTTTTATATATATTTTTGGGACTGAGAATACATGCGCTGTTTTTATAAATGTTTTACGAAATAGGCACAAGTACTAAAACTAATTCTACGTGGGTTTAAACCAGAAATATACCCTTAGCTTGGTAACATTAAACTACTTGTCTATGTACGGTAGGCGCGAATCCTAAAGATAGATCTATTGGGCCTGACAAACCCCATCCTGACTATGGGATGCTTTAGTACTTCGAGGTTATTTTAAACACACCTGATCTGGTGTACTTCAGAGGGTAAAACATGAACGTTAAGGCTTGTTACCGGGTGCCTACAACTTATAGAATACTTTTATACACTTGTGAGTGTACATATATTTATAAACGGAAATCTTGTGGTCTATTAATATATTGAAATGATTATTATGATAAACCTATGAACTCACCAACCTTTTGGTTGACACTTTAAAGCATGTTTATTCTCAGGTATTAAAGAAATCTTCCGCTATGCATTAGCTCATTTTAAGGATATTACTTGGAGTCATTCATGGCATATTTTGAAAGACGTTGCATTCGAGTCATTGAGTTCATCAAGATTATTATTATGTCAATTATAGTTGGATGTATTATGAAATGGTGTGCATTCCGTCAACTTTCGTTGTAAAGAAAGTTTTTCTTTTAAAAACGAATGCAATGTTTGTAAAATGTATCATATAGAGGTCAAAATACCTCGCGATGTAATCAACTATTGTGAATCGTTTATAATGTATATGAACGGGTCCTTTCATAGTGTGATCGTGGCTGTACACGTGTTACGCAATCGACGGCCAGCACTTTATTTATGCGCGTGGATGCCAGTTGGGTATGATTACATGTACGCGCGTGGTTGGCACGCGCCTGACACACTGTCACTTTATGTCATGTCTGCCGAATGGGCTTCTGCGATTGTGACAGGCATTTAATGGCATCGAGGCGCACGCAGAATATTAAATGCTAGCTGTTTTCTTGTTTTTTCTTTCGCTTAATAGTTTGACATCATACGCCTCGCGCCATATAACATCAAACTGGGGGGACATAATGATACCGCAACCCGCATGCTCACCTCATATGCATGCGGGCGCTTAATAGTATGCGTATGCGTGTGCTTGTGTGCGGTATGCGGTATGCGGATTGTATCTGATTCCTTTGTTCCCGGTACGGCGGTTGCTTAGCTGTCAAGTAAATATCTTTTCCATAATTATATCCGTGATTCGGGGGAGTCAGTTATGGATGAGATTAACGTGATCTGGGACGGTTCTAGAATTAGGGCTTGCCTATAAATACAACCCTAATCATCATTTACCAGACACGGCATATTACGTAGCTATCGCACATAAGATACATTAAGCAAAACAACATCATTCAGCATCTCTTCAAGGTTAACAGGTTAGTCTTTCGTAAGCTAGTACCTACGACCTTATTTGGGGCCTCTTGATCGACGACCGTTATCAGAGGTGGACTTAATCACTTGGCCACCCCGCCAACATCATCATGTCGGTCAGGGTTATTCACGGTAGCCGGACCGGAGAGCCACGTTCTAAGATCCTTAAACCCCTCCTTATGTATTGAGCAGGCATATTAAACCCCACGGTTAAAATATGCATGATCACTTTTCTTGCAAGTTTTTTAGTTTTGAGAGTTCTTTTCTATTGAACCTTGACTTTCGTAAATTGATTCAAAACTGAGCAAAGGTATATTGAAAGAGGTGGAAGATGATGTCAAGAAGGATCCTTGACTTCAGTATGAACTATGGATATTTTAGAATGTATTGTTGTTTAATTATTTGTAAAGCCTTATTGTAAAATTTGTTAATTTGGTTATTCTAAAAAAGTTGTAGATGCACCGAAATCGATTTTGATAATTGGTAAATACATTGTGTTTATCAGTTTGATTTTATATTTGTGCAAGTTTTTGCATTGTTCAAACTTACAATCAGTTAACTTTTACTAATAATTTTGGAATCATCTTCTATATATAATGAAAAATTTAGCTATCCTGAGGTTAAAATTGTCATTTACTATTATTCAGACTATTCATTCAGCACAAAAAGTAAACAAATATTTACTCTATTTACTTACTGCATATATCTAGTCATTATTCATTCTGCCATACACCCATACATATCCATACAGGACTTAATGATAAAAAAAAGTAAACAGGCCCTGAATGCATGTTATATATGGAGTACTTCGGATCATTTTTATACGGGGTATTAAAAAAGTTACGTTATGCGTGTTTTTACGTCCAATTGCTATATCATATCCTAAAAGTAATATGTTAATTATCATAGTACAGAGGTGTATATATATATATTTTTATGTATTATACAATTTTATTCTAATTTATTAGTATATATTATTATATGTTAATCAACTTTTTATATTTGGATGGTGTAATATTAATAAAACTCAGGATATGGATTCGATTAATGAAAATGACAATGTGAATCCGGCTAAAAGATATGCATGTAAATTACTCATATGAAACACAAGTCAACATCGTGATAGCATCTATGGCAATTCATAACTATATTAGAATGAAATGTCAGTTTGATGAAGCATTTAACACGGCACAATAAGAAAATTATCGTCCAAATCAAGAGGTAAACGCCGGATCCACTACTAGCATTAACGTGACACAAAGAGAGCCAAGTACAAGTCGTAGAAATGATGATCTATATATGAGTGTAGTAAGAGATAGAATCGCAACACATGTTATGGAATCCCGGTGAATGTCACTATACATATATGATGGCGTCATTTACATCTTGAATAATTGTCAACATATATGTTCTTTGTGATTGCATTTTTTAATTCCAAAAATTAAATAAATTTACATTTAGTTTTAATACTTACAAGTATAAATATATATTTAGTTATTTTAAAAGAATGTCCTTTTCAGTAATTTTACATGTTAACTTATCAAATAATCAGATTTTGCCAAACACTAAAAAAACAGATTTTCAGATTATTGCGATATGAAACAGCACAATCAAATCCAAACACCATTTATGAAAACCACGTTTTGATACAGCAAATAATCTGATTCAGATTATGTAAAACGTATAATCAATTTTCAAAACGCTAACCCAAACACCCCCTTAAAAACTAAAATTACTAAAAATTAAAAAACACATAATCAAACTACTAGTTTTCGTCGTCTTCGGATGATTCGTCGGGTGCGTCAACCAAATGCGAGAACTGATTAAGGTACAATTTTTGAAGCTTTTTGATATAATCTTTGTGACCCGGGTCCTTGATATCATCGACATTGAGGGACAAAACACTAGCACCTGCAAAAGCGGTACGGAGTGACTTGTTTTTTTGCGTATTTGACACCTTTAGTTCGTTCCGACTTAGTCTTTGACATAGCTTCCAAAGCTTCATCCGCAATCATAATCTTTGAAATAGTCTTTGAAACAAGTTGTCAGAGGACAAATACAATGAACCCATATCCGATTCGACAAGGTTATCTGCAATCATATCATAATTGCTTTTATATCAAACGAAAATTAAAAAAACAGTGAAACTGAAAATTGATTACTGCTATCTCACTTATATATAATTAGAAAACTTTTATGATGCCATTAGGTATGAAAAAAATTCACATGGCAGCACCCCACACCATTAGATGCATTTCCTAAATTAAATCTCAGCCATTTAAATTGTTAATGGCGTCATTAGCATTACTAATCGGCAGTTAAGGTTTATAATTACCCTCCTGCCCTTAATTAATACAAATAAAAAAAATTGTACCGCTAAAATTGGGGAAAACAACTTATCTGGCGTTAAATTAGGGCAAACAACTCTAAACCGTCACACACACACGTTCTCTTTTCACTCTCCTCTCCAATTTCTTTATAGCAAATGAAGTCTTCTCACATCTACCATATCTTAAGTCAGGTATGAAATAATTGTTGTATATTCTAAAAATTTATTTCTGTTTGATTTGTATGTTCCTTTCACTACGGATTAAGAAAGCCAAATAAGTTTTGTGAGAATCGCGATTTCGGCTTTCCATTATCAAGCTTTGCTGACGGTCAATCACAGACTTCCGTGTTAGGTTCGTAATTCATATGATTTTGTTTATTATTATTATTATTATTATTATTATTATTATTATTATTATTATTATTATTATTATTATTATTATTATTATTATTATAGTACATTAAATTAAATATGAAGAACACTATTATTAGATTATTCGTATAAGGTACAACTAAACCATCTTACATACGATGATGAAGTTATATAGTTTAATCTCAAAACATTACACATGTTATGACTTATGCGAGAATCATCGGTTACAATAAACAGCAGTTAATGAATATTACAAAATTGCACTCCATGTGTTTGATGATATACTCGAGATATACATGTTATATGACGTTTAACATTGGTGATGAATATAATTAAGTCTGTTATACTTTTAGAAATCTTGCATAAGCCTTTCATTTATAGTTGTATGATTATGGGACAGGTACTCTGAATTAATCAAGTTATGCATATCTTCATATATTCTCTATAATCAGTAGTATGATCAGTTAGTTATCCAGCTACGTAAATGTTGTGTTTTTTCCATAAGAAAGATGTCATTAACATGTGGTTAGAATGATTAAAGTTACCAACTTGATTTGGGTAAGTTTTTTTGGAATCCTTATCGAATTACAAAAGTCACCAACTTGATGTATACTCTGTATTTCAGTGTATGAATATTGAATGTAAACTTTAATTTTTTGTGTTTGCAGTCTGTTATTAACTCTAATTAAATATGGGCAGGATGCAACAAGGTTGGTGATGAAGGTGGTTTTGCTCCTAATATTCAGGTAATCATAGTTTTGCAGTTTCATATATCACTTTGTTCACCAGTTCAATTTTCTAGCACAACTTTATAGCGGCTTCTAACATTATAATGTGGGTTTATTTGTCTTAGAAAACAAAAAGGGCCTTGAGTAGCTCATGACAGCCATTGCTAAGCTGGTCCGACTTGTGGTGGTATTTAATTTCAAGAGTAAGTATAAATTATGTTATAGTAAATCAAGATTCGGGTTGAGTAATAAATCAAGTAGCCTATTGTGTCCATGCAATATCCATTTGAGCAATATTATTGAGACGCACTATCGAAAAAATACCTGAGAATGTCGTGACAAAGTACATATTGTTGGATACGATCTTTAGGTCACTAACCCTACAGTTATAATTTTTACTTCTAATTTTTAAATACTCAAAAGCTTAGATTTAATGTTCACTAACCTTCTGGATTGTATAAACTCACCTAAATTACATATTCAAATTGTGTTACAGAGAGTTAAGATGAAAATCTCCAAGAAGACTTGTGACACCCTTCTCCTCAAGGTATATCAATAACTATTTGTTTCGTGCTTTACCGCTTGGCAATTTTGGCCCATTTACTTATACACGTAATTCCCGTTTACGACTGATCTAAAATGGGTGAACAGATGAACTTAAGGCTAAAAGAAAATGTGTCAAGCATGTCAAAATCCTTTTAATTGTATTTTCTAACATATAACCTCTTCACTAATTCAAAACCAGATGAAAACAACTCAAAAGGTTTTATTCTCTGATGTGATATTTTACAAATATAATATTTTGTGTTAAGTCTAAACTCGATGAAGTTTAGACTGATATTATTTTACATGTGTTTTGATCAAATCTTCATACATTCCTTCACAGATAACAAGAGATGTTCAGTTTGTTGATTCAAATATCCAACTTTAGACAAGTTATTCGATGATTCAATAACGTCAACGATTATTTGAGACTTATTCGAACCTGGTATCGTTTATTAATTACCAATCCACTTGTTGAGTTTGATTTTTTTAAATATGTTATTACTTTATACACTCTATTTTGACCATTGCAATGCTTAGTGTAGACCAAAAAGATCAAAGATCTATATAATTTAATGTTTGTAGCTGAATCAGGCCACCCATTTGATGAATACATGGATGATGAACAATTCGCTTGTATATCACATGCTTAAAATGTTAATTGGTGACACTGAAAGGCTGCCGAAGGAGATGCAACTTGCAAATAGGCTGCTTGGATTTGGTTGGGTAAGATTTGCCACGAATTCATGTGATCATCTTGGTTATCTTCAATTATAAGTGATCTTGTCGTTATATTCCATTATATATGTTGGTGACAAATTATGGATCCAAGGCATGTATAGATTAAAAGGGTTGCGCCTCTTTTGTTAATGTTCTATAACAGTTAGAGGTGGCAAACTAGGTGGGTTGGGGTGGTTAGAGGTAATGGGTCAAGTTGGGCTTTCGTTCGTTGTATTAGTACAGGGCAACATGGGTCGGGTACTTGAACAGACCCACGTTTATGTAGAGTTGTGCGTATGAAGAATACACTTTGGGTGACTTTGACCCACTCGGTCGTGGTTGTTGTATGCTCCTTTGTTTTCTTGTCTCTTTTCGAGACTAAGATGTGTTATAAAGTTTTTGTTTTCTTGCCAAAATAAATAAAAAAATAAAATGAAAGTGTCATGGTCAGGAAATGAGTCATTCCTAGGGGGTAATACATGGTGGGTGATGAAAAATCAATGTCCTATGGGAATTGAAGTTGCGATATTGACGTAATGAAATTGTTTGATCTTATAATGTTGGTTCACACGTTAACATACAAATATTGTTTATTTTGGTATTGCAAAACTAATAGAAGGGTTTATGGGTTGTCAATGTTGTATAGGTCTTGACTGACAACATTGATGTTTGTTGAAGATGCAGGTGGAAGTGGTGCTCAACTTTTTAGTTTCAGTTTAAGATGATGCGCAAGAAGTTAATAAAGTTATTGGAACTGTCGCTAATGGATTGAATCTTGTGTGCATAAACTTTGATCATTTAATGTAGATGCATTTGTGTTTTGATTCACATTTTGAGACAACTAGAGCCAAAAAGGATTAATGATAAACTTGCGGTTACTTATTTCATATAACCATAATTTTATAATTTTGTACATATACTTAAATTAAATGTCTAACAAATTTACAGTAACACTTTCTCATATAATTCCCCGATAAAACAAGTTAGAATGATGTTCTCTCTCAACTCTAAGTACATATGCACTTTGATTTATAGACATTCTTATTGAAAAAATATATGACGTAAAAATCCCGCGAATACGCGGGTTATAAACTAGTTAAAGTGTAATAACAAAACAAATAACTGGAAGTTAAATATAGTTAAAGGGGGTGTATCTATCACTTTCTCCATGTCGATTACTACCTCCACAATTAACTTTTTATAGTGAAAGAACCTTTCAAATTGAGTGTTGTTACTATTAATTTTGTTATGATCTAAATTCAGTTAAATAGTCCCAATCGAATTTTATGGTTTATAGAACCATCTACAGTTATAGGTTTTTTATTGTATGTACATGGATGCTTTTAAAAAACAATATATTTGGGTTTCAATTTGTTTCAGGTCAGGGAGCGATGATCTGCATCGACAGCTAAAATTAGGGTTTTCATTTTTTCCAGATCAGGCAACGACGATCTGTATCGATAATTCTGAATCGATGCGTATCGGAGATTATTTTCAGATCAGGCTTAAGACTCAAACCGAAGCCATTAGTCTGATATGTTTTGGTCCTACCCTGATTAACTGTTTCTCTGATTGTAAAGACTAACAAGCGATGCAGGTAGCCTGCATTAACAACCTTTTGATCAATATACTAAGCTTGGACAATTGCACTACCAGACTTTTGTATATTGTACTGTATATAGCTGCAGTTTGTGATAAGTATCTGTACGACACTAGCCGTCTTTTGTAACAACTATCCTTGGTGCGCCTATTGCATGGCCATATCTGTAACATCCCGCGTTTTTCCGTTAAATTAATTTTAACACCGTCTTTTTTTTTTTGATAATATCTTCCATTATCTAAATTCGTAACTTTCGTTAACTAACGTTCTTAATATTTCCGTTATTTGATTTTAACATCTCACGTTTACTCTAGCGTTTTAAAATATTCGTTCGGTTAATTCACGCACCCGCTTTCAAACTCGAGGGACCGAAGTTGCCAAGGGGCAAAACTAGTTGACTAGGTCAACTAGTCAACCCCATCTCATCCATTCATTCATAATTTCACCTCCTCATCTCCTTTTTCCTCTCTAACTCAAGAACACTTTCTAACATCTTCAAATAATCATCATCTAAATCAATTCAAGCAAGCATACATCAAAACAAATTACATATTCGTGATCCTCTCATCATCCTCTACATTTTGGTACCAATTTCATCTCGTTTGAGTAACATTCCTAAAACTCTAGATTTCTCTAATTCGTGTTTTTGACTTGAAATGGTGTTAGTTAGTGTCTATGGCTCGTGTCTAGCATGAATATATGATTTAATTGCTCGATCTTGTTGTTTTGCATAAACTAGCATGAACTTGAAATGGGTTTGTTTAAACTTGAATTTTGGATGATTAAATGTTGTTTAAATGCTAAAGTTCATGTATTAAATGTGTTACTAGCATCATTAGCTTCAATTTGATGTGTAGGTTGATTTGGAAAACATCACTAACATGATTATTGATTTTGTGATTCTTGATTAGGGTTTGATAGCTTTTAAAATGAACTTTTGATGCTTTGAATGCCATGAAATGTTATTAGTAAGTGTTTAGTTGTATTGTATGTTTAATTACTTTCGAAACGGCCTATCGTATGTGTAGATTGGATTCCCGAGTCAAGAAATGCATATTATGAACTTAAAACTTTGATTTTGAACGTTTAACGATCATTCGACGAGGTTTTTGTTCTTGTAAATGATGTTTTTGTTTGATGAAATGTGTTTAGTTGTATTCCTCGTCAAAATACCTTTCCAACGATATAAGATACGTGTTTTGAATGTTTACGATTCATAAGTTATGGTTGTTTGAAGTTGAAATCGTTTAAGTGTTTAAAACTGCCCAGAATTGCTGAAACAGACACAGATGCGGCGCATCACCTCTGGATGCGGTGCATCTGTAAGTGATGCGGCGCATCTGAGGCAGACTACCCAATTTGGTCGATTTTCGTTTAATTCTAGTTATGCTAGGCACCTCCGATTGACATGAAACTTGGCCAACATGCTTATATATGACTTCTAAGCTTAGGAAAATAGTTCGGGACCCGACCCGAACTTGTTGACTTTTTTCGTTGACTTTGACTTTGACCAAAGTTTGACTTTTAGTAAAACTTAACCAAATACTTTTGCAATCATTCTAACGTGCTTTTATACTTGTTTCTTGCATGAAACTTGACAACATGATTCACATATTATATTAATCGAGTCGTAACGAGCCATATGACTAATTGAACACATTTCGACCGACCTTGTGTCGTAAGCGGTTAATTGATATAACTTACTTGTTTAGGTCAAGGCTAAACAACTTTCATACACACGTTTACTTTGTAAAGTACATTTATACTCCCGCACTCGAGGTGAGATCATAGTCCCATCTTTCAACAACTTTTATACTTTTAAATCATGGGATGAGAAGCATATACAGTTTTATACTACATACTTTATGCTTTGAACACAAGTACGAAAACAAACATTCCACGTGCGAGTTAGAACAAAAATGCCTCAATTTAATTATCATTAGTTACACTTGCCGGGTGTAAGCGAGAACTTATGTTGTATGGCCATATGGGTTTGACAAACCCTCATTCGGACGGTTCGCTACCGTTATGCGGATGAAATATACTTTCGTGTTTTAGTGTGGGTTCTAACACTGTGTGATGGGGTAACGTTGGTTAAGTCTTGATAATTGAGTGCTCGCGAATAACAACACTTTTGGAATGCAAATGATTTGGATAATCTACGTTATGGAAATACAAAATCTTGTGGTTCAAAAACAACGTTTATTACTACACCTATGATTTCACCAACGTTTTTCGTTGACAGTTTTCTATATGTTTTCTCAGGTCCTTGAATGCTTAGTGATACATGTTTTCGCTCACTTTTGATACTTGCTTGGATGTCGAGTATACATGCATACATGGAGCGTCTTTTGACTTACTTATAAATGGTTTCGCATAGGTTTCATTTGTACGTTAAACGTTGTAACGTAACTAGTCGTTGAACTACTTTTGTAAACTTGAAACATCTTTACATTTGAAATGAATGCGACATATTTTGGTCAAACGTCATTTTAAAGACTTATGACCACGTAACGGGACCTAAGTAGATGGCGCCGTCAATGACGAGTTTGTCGGGTCGCTACAGATGGTATCAGAGAATTGGTTGTAGGGATTTAGAGTTCATTGGTGTCAAACCCAAGTCATAGGGTACATTAGTGAGTCTAGACTACAACCGACATATAGACTTGAAGTAGGAATTAAATGATTACTTGTGCATTTATACTCGAGCTCTTCTATTCGTATCTAACTCTTATTCAACCTTAATCTCATGATGCTTAATTTGATTGATACGCCACCTTGACTTTGTGAAGTAATGTCGAATGCACATATGAATTAGGGTAATATAATTGCGGGATTATATTACGGTGACTCATATGGACGTTCCGACATTATGACATAAAGAATTTAAGGCGAGTCAAGGAAAATTTTTCTCTTCATCATTATTCCATATCACGATTAGTATTATTGAGAATACTAATCAACGATATTCTTGTGTCTTGAAGGAACAATGCCTCCTCGCCCCGGGCCACGTAATGAGACTTCCGAACAAGCTCTTCAACGCATGATAGCCACTGCCATAGGTGCGGCTATGGCTAGTCTCTCCTCTGACAACAATGACAACAACCGCAACCACAACCACAACAATCATGGGGCGGGTAATTCAAACGAAGGATGCTCCTACAAAGCTTTCATGGGGTGCAAACCTCACATTTTCGATGGGACCGGAGGACCGGTTGCTCTCACTCGATGGTTCGAGCACACAGAAGCCGTTTTTAGCATAAGCGGTTACCGGGACCAAGACAAGGTCAAATATTCCACCCACACTTTCGCCGGTATCGGTCACACATGGTGGAATACGTATGTGTAATCGGTGGGTCTCGATGAAGCCCACACTCTCTCTTGAGCCGACTTAAAGAAAAAGATGATCACCGAATACTTTCCACGCGAAGAGACCCGCAAGCTTGAACACGAGCTAAGAACTTTGAAAGCGGTCGGGAATGACCTAATGTGATGACCCGGGAATTTCCGACCAAATTTAAACATAATCTTATATGATTCGACTCGATAAGCAAAGTCTATTAAACCGAGTCTCATTATGTTTGAACTATTTCATGATAACATTTGACCTTTAACTATTTCCGACGATTCACGAACCTTTAATTGTAACTAAGAATGTAAATATAAATAATTATATATAAAACTAATTATATTAGTATTAATGAACTATTAAGTAATTTTGTTATTATAATAGATAACATTTAATAACTAAAGATTTTCATTTTGAATATATATAGTATATTGTATATAAATGATTCAAACATATTTTACCAACGTTATCAAAATATTAAATGTACAATGTTATACTTTGTAGTTAATTGTTTAATATACATAATTAATCATCTACTCAACATTTAAAACATGATTTTATATATATGGTAGTATACATATATACATAAATATAACTATATATATATGATTTTATACATAATTATTATATTATGTATATGTAGAAATTTATAATATATCTATGATGAAATAATGTACTATTTTAATAAATATATATATAATACTTACATATATAAAACATTTATATTTTTCATAATTACATACATAAGTATAATATAATTAGTATGTAAATAAATATTATAATATATTTATATTAAAATGCATAAATATATAATATTCAGTATATGTTACAATACATATTACATAATTATTAAATATTACATAATAATAGATGATATTAATAAATTAAATTTAAATACAAATATAGTTGCTGTAGTAATGTTATTTGTATCGTCAAATATCAATATTTGTATTCATAATATCACTTTATATCATATAAAGATGAAATTGGATGTATAAATTAGATTATTATTACTAATATTATTATTATCGATAAAATATTAATATTATCATAATTAGTATGGTATTATTATTATTATTATTATTATTATTATTATTATTATTATCATTTTTACAATTATTATTATCATTAATATTATATTTATCATTATTATTAATTTTATTAATATTATTAGATATTAATAGTATTGTTATTATATATTATTATTATTAATTAAAAAAAACAGTAGGGATCTATATTATACGCTTGACCTCTGTATCCTTTATCTCTATTATTATTATTTTTTTTTTGTTTCTTTCCTGCTCCAAACTCGTGAACCTGTGTTGACATTTTCTCCATTTTTTATCAACCGATCTCTATTATTACAAAATGATTATGTATAATTGCAAATCAAATAAAAAGGAAATCCAATGGGATTAAAGAGCACAGCGATATTTTTTTTTTTCCTCTTCTCTGCACGCTCCAATTTTTTTTTCTCTTAATTCAATTTCGAATAAAGTTTCAAAATCTAAAAATGCAGAAAGGTTAGAAATCTTTCTTTGAATCTATCTGCAAAATCTCAACTCTCAAATCTTTATATCGATCTTGAATTTTGAAGTCAAAGTTTAGTTTAAAAAAAGTCAACAATTGTTCTTGAGACAAATTCGCGTTCGTGTATATGTTTCTGATCAAATTGACGATTCCAGTAGTTTTTATACATGTTTAGAAAACTATTTCGTGTTATAAACATTATCTATAATGTTATCTATTACGAAATCAATTTTTTTTGTTTTGTTCCAAGAACCGACGCTGCAGTAGGCCTTTAGTGTTTTTTTTTTTTTTATTTTAGAACCCAAATTATTTTTTTTCTGTAATGTTTTGAAGCTTTAAAAGGAACCCTGATTTTTTTTTTGGTTATTGATGTTTTGTTGAATCCGTGAGACTTGTGGAGAAGAAGAGGAATAGAAGAAAAACAGTTTATATATAAAATTTAAATTCGATATTAGTACAGAGAATCAGAATTGGTGGGATGGTCGAGAGTGTTTGCGTGTGAGCATGTGGTCACGAGATCGAGTCCAGAGGACGGTAGTTTCTTTTTTTTTTTTGAAACTCTTTTCATGTGAGGTAGTTTTCTTTTCTAATTTTATTATTGTTATTATATATTAATTATTATTAGTATTATTATTATTATTGTGATTGTTTTGATTGTTATTGTTATTGTTATTATTAGTATCATACTTGTTATCATATTTGAAAGTATTATAGACATTACTATTATTATTATGATAGGTATTAATAATATTATTATTAGTAATAAACTTATCATTTTAGTATTTTATCATCATTAGGATTATGATTATCATTATTATTATTATGAAGGAAATAAAAATATATTATTATCATCAATATTAGAATTTGTACCGGTTTATAAATAATAGTATCATCAGTACATTTACAATTAATAATATCATATTTATCAGTATCATCATTAATATTTACTAGTATTATTATGATTATCATTTATCATTTTATAAATATTAGAACCCTTATTATTAACATAAGTATGGTATTAGTATTAATATTATTTTAGAGTTATTATTATTAGTATCATTAACAGTTATCATTTTCATTTTTTTTTGCTATTAGTATTATCATTATTAATAAAATTATTATTATTATTATTAGTAAATCATTATTATCTAAATTATTATTTTAACAAATAAATCTTTTGTACACTATATATATACTTATGGTATATACTAGGATTGTATTAATAATTCACATAACAAACTAATAAAATTTCATAAATACAATACTAACCACAAATATATGTATATAAATATATTAATGTCACTATTTATATAAACGTAAATCATTATAGATATATATACATAAAATCGATATATATATATAAAATATAACTTAAAATATAATATAAGTATACGTTTTAAAATAAAGGTTAGAATAAATTCTACAAAACTATAATATATAAATAATACATATTAATAAATGAAATTTTGTAACTTACATTATACGTATTAATATATACACAATTGATATAGGTTCGTGAATCCGAGGCCAACCCTGCATTGTTCAATGACGTCATATGTATTTTTACTACAAAATACAGTATCGTGAGTTTCATTTGCCTTTTTACCCTTTATATTTTTGGGCTGAGAATACATGCGCAACTTTTATAACTGTTTTACGAAATTGACACAAGTACGTGAAACTACATTCTATGGTTGGATTATCGAAGTCGAATATGCCCCTTTTTATTAAGTCTGGTAATCTAAGAATTAGGGAACAGACACCCTAATTGACGCGAATCCTAAAGATAGATCTATCGGGCCCAACAAGCCCCATCCAAAGTACCGGATGTTTTAGTACTTCGAAATTTATATCATGTCCGAAGGAGGATCCCGGAATGATGGGGATATTCTTATATATGAATATTGTTAATGTCGGTTACCAGGTGTTCAATCCATATGAATGATATTTTTGTCTCTATGCATGGGACGTATGTTTATGAGAAATGGAAATCTGAAATCTTGTGGTCTATTAAAATGATGGAAACGATTGTTTAAGTTAAACTAATGAACTCACCAACCTTTTGGTTGACACTTTAAAGCATGTTTATTCTCAGGTACGAAAGAAATCTTCCGCTGTGTATTTGCTCATTTTATAGATATTACTTGGAGTCATTCATGGCATATTTCAAAAGACGTTGCATTCGAGTCGTCGAGTTCATCAAGATTATTATCAAGTCAATTATAGTTGGATATATTATGAAATGGTATGCATGCCTGTCAACTTTCGATGTAATGAAAGTTTGTCTTTTCAAAAACGAATGCAATGTTTGTAAAATGTATCATATAGAGGTCAAGTATCTCGCGATGTAATCAACTGTTGTGAATGGTTTATAATCGATATGGACTTCGTCCGGATGGATTAGGACGGGTCTTCACAGTTGGTATCAGAGCGGTGGTCTTAGCGAACCAGGTCTTGCATTAGTGAGTCTAACTGATAGTCGTTAGAATGCATTAATGAGTCTGGACTTCGACCGTGTTTGCATGTCAAAAGTTTTGCTTATCATTTAGTGTCGAAAAATTATTTGCTTACCATCCTTAAAGTCTAAGACACGTCTTACTGCCTTTATTGCATAGACAGTGTATAGTTAAATTCATATCTTAGCGTATCTGTTATTGTTACCTTTGCCTGACAGCTTCCGTAGATTCCTCCGTAGCTTATGGGATTTTAGTATTATATATGCATATGTAAATTATGTATTGCAGGGTACTAATCTACATCCTATAATCTATTTCTTATCGAAAATCCTTCATCTGATCGTACGAGATGAATCCCTCAACCAGTTCGAGTCCATCTGATTTCGATAGCTATTTCGATAGTTATTACGACAGCTATTTCGATATGGATTTCCACTCGAGCTCCGAAAGCAGAGTAACCGGAATGAATCGATCAATTAGCCATCATCTATTCTGAATGAATTGGAGATGGGTTCGTAGTCGACTTAATCAATGGAAACGCCAAGAAGGCGATCATTTCCACTAACCAAATTCACCTCTTGACAATGGACCTAAAACGTTTACCGGCGAACCTGTTCGAGACACCATTTTCTCTCTCATTTCCAAAGTATCTCATCACGATCATATACTATCTCAGATTCTAAACCTCATTCATCCGCTCGTCCGAACCGACAATCATCCCGGTGTAATAGAAGAAGTTAACGAACTTCGCGCATAAGTTGTAGTCTTGGAAAATATGGTGCAAAACGTACCAGCTTCATCCAAATCACCGGCACCAACGGTACCACCAACAACCCAAATTTCAATATCACATGCCTCAACATCTCAATCTATACCTCGAGTATAATCATCATTCTACATGACATTCTACATCAGTTATCTTCGTTCGACATGGTGATTATGTAATCTCTAATGTTTTAGAGATTATTTATTCTAGTTCCAACTGAAAACTAAATGAGTTTAATATCATGTTAACTCATTAAATTTATGATTACATCTGAAGAAAATATATATGTATATATGTTTTCATAAAGATTGTAATTAAAAATTCTTTTGTACAAACTGTTAATAATAAAAATATTTTAATGGGTAGGTAATACCCGAGGAATATTTAAATTTCACATTAATAAGTTACACTGTATATTCTTCGAATCTGATTCAACAGTTATTCACTATCCTATTTACAACCACCGGGATACTTATACGTTCACCAAAGAATAACTATTTTCATTCAAATTCAATTTCATATTTGAATTTTGACCTATCAGAATCCAACAAGTGGCATAATGAAGAAATAATGGACACAATAAAAATTGATTAGAAACAGACTAATTAACAATATTAAATTTTATTAAGAAACCACGCTAACAAAATCCAAGCTAACTGTTCCTAGCTAACTGTTAATTCCGTATTACATTTTATTTATCGCAATTTATTTATCGCAATTTATTTTATCGCAATTTATATTCTCGCAATTTTATTTATTGTCATTTAATTTCTGTTATTTACTTTACGCACTTTATTTATCGTCATTTAATTTCTGTTATTTATTTTACGCACTTTAAATATCGGGACACGTATACAAGGTTTTGACATATCATATCGACACATCTATATATATTATTTGGAATCACCATAGACACTCTATATGCAGTAATGATCGAGTTCTCTATACAGGGTTGAGGTTGATTCTATAATAATATATATACTTTGAGTTGTGATCGAGTCTGAGACATGTACACGGGTCACGATACGTATTAATTAATTCAAATATTATATATTAAACTATATATGAATGATTGCACTGTCAACTGTGGACTATCGACTGTGGACTAATAACATTGGACAATTAAAATGAATTAAAATATTGAATATAACATATGAAACTAAACAATTCTTCAAGTTTGCCACTTGATTTCGTCTTAAACCTCATTTGTATCTTCACGATTACATTCTGCGTTCAAACCTTTCATGATTCTTGAAAACACATCAATCGATAGGATGAATCAACCGCACTTCATCTACGGAAGGAAAGATTTATGCATATAGTTATGCACCTGAGAAACTCTCGGCAATTGAGTAAAAGTTCAACACGTAGCCGCGTCAGATCCTTTGGCATTTATTAACAAAAACAACTTTGCGATCCCTTTTCAAAATTAGCCAATTTTGTCACAACTCCAACAAGTCAACTTCGACTTTTCGTACGAAACAACCTTATTATAACGTTTATATATACGCGTGCTCTTTTATTGTTACCAGGTAACCTTTCATATTCCATCATATTACCATCAGCGTTTAATCATCTAAAAACACAATTCTCCTGAAACCACCTCGGATTAATAACCGATGATTCAGATATCATAGCATTAAATGCAGAGGAAACAGAAAAATGGTAGATGGTCTAAACGGACAAAAGTTTGATGATAAAGAAAGGAGTGTTAGGAACGCTCGATAGAAAATTGGGTATTGAAAAACAGATTGAGTTACCCATGAAGGAGACCAAGGACAAATACAAGGACCAAATCCTATATTCAAAGGATTCAGGTAATTCTGGATCCGTTGAAATCTTTAGAGAATATCTTGCTCCGAAGTCATGTTAAAATCTTGCGGAAAATCTTTCTCCATCAACCGTCGAACTTAGAAATTCCAAAATATCATCATCAATATCTTTGATATTTCTGAGGATATTTTCATAAATATTCTCGTCCGAAATTATATACCTCTTCGTGCTTCCTGTGTATCAATATATTGGAAACATTCAATAGAAAATATAGTACCGAAAAGCAGATTATGCGAAACTATGAAGAAAGCCGTGGATAAATCACAAAGAATAAGTTTGACTTCAAAGAATCCAAATAATTCAATGTCTGCTAAAGTCTATAGTGAATAACTTGCTCCTTACTCTAAACCCTTGCAGACAATAGTTTCTATCATCCTCTGATCTTAGATATTCTGAGATATTATCGTACCTTTCATTATAAATATCCTCCATATTTCTGGAGATATTTTTATAACTATTCTTATCTGAAATCATTAATCTTTTCGTGCTATCAGTATTACATCATATAGAAACTGTTAGTTTCTATATTCTGTAAATTTTCAAGCTTAAAATATGAATGTTATTGTAGTAATGATGGGAACTGATGCATGAGTTAGTATAATATAATGACACTTGATCAACGTGATTATATTACAGTAAGTCATGCTGAGTTTCTAAATGAAACGTGATGATTCACAGATCATAACGTCATCATGTGCCATGTTACATAACTCTTTCATCCTACTTAACTCCGTAACAAATCAAGAAAATGTATTCTTGATGGTTCTATCTTCCGTGATGTTGATAAATTTGAAAATCAAATCGTGCTATCACGTTCCTTCATGCTTAGAACATTATAATCATTCGAAACTCTATATCTATAAATTCTGGACCATTATTCGCTTGACTTGAAGTCGGGAAGAGAAAACAAAAGCATAGAGCTTTGAAATATAAGGGAGAATATAAAGTCCGATAACAACACATAAATTACAAACCGTGTATATCAATGTTTATCGCAACATAAAGACACGGGAGAATTAAAAACATTATAATCCCGAGGGCGAAGTAGAAGAAAGCAGATTCCTCTGGTGGAAGTTGGAAAAGGAGAATGATTGTTGCGATAGTAAGGATGAGGACAAGGATCAGAACTGGATTAATCATTTTCAGAATCTTTTGGATGTATGAACTAAGAAAGAAAGTATAAGAATGGTGAGAATAATGGAAAGGAAGAGCTTAATTTATACTGGAAATATCAGACGTAGTAATCGGGGCAGATCACCGTATTTAATTAAAGAGATCTTAATTTCCATAAATCCCGAAGAATCAGATTTTATAGATCTTCAAGATTTTCTTTAAATCCCTTAAATTCCGGAATTCAACCAAGGCAATGTCAAAAGTTAAGACGCGCCTTATTTTCTAAATTCAAACCTGACTACGTCAAAAGTTAAAAACAAATCTTTGTTTCTCATTTCATCCTTTTGTGAATAGCTTCATTCGCACTCTTCGAATAATTGAATTATTTTTATCCATATTACTCAATGATGATAAAACTCAAGTTATCAACTCATATTCGTCAGGAAAACATATTTATTGTTAGCTATGACGACCTCACTCAAATTTCGGGACGAAATTTCTTTAACGGGTAGGTACTGTGATGACCCGGGAATTTCCGACCAAATTTAAACATAATCTTATATGATTCGACTCGATAAGCAAAGTCTATTAAACCGAGTCTCATTATGTTTGAACTATTTCATGATAACATTTGACCTTTAACTATTTCCGACGATTCACGAACCTTTAATTGTAACTAAGAATGTAAATATAAATAATTATATATAAAACTAATTATATTAGTATTAATGAACTATTAAGTAATTTTGTTATTATAATAGATAACATTTAATAACTAAAGATTTTCATTTTGAATATATATAGTATATTGTATATAAATGATTCAAACATATTTTACCAACGTTATCAAAATATTAAATGTACAATGTTATACTTTGTAGTTAATTGTTTAATATACATAATTAATCATCTACTCAACATTTAAAACATGATTTTATATATATGGTAGTATACATATATACATAAATATAACTATATATATATGATTTAATACATAATTATTATATTATGTATATGTAGAAATTTATAATATATCTATGATGAAATAATGTACTATTTTAATAAATATATATATAATACTTACATATATAAAACATTTATATTTTTCATAATTACATACATAAGTATAATATAATTAGTATGTAAATAAATATTATAATATATTTATATTAAAATGCATAAATATATAATATTCAGTATATGTTACAATACATATTACATAATTATTAAATATTACATAATAATAGATGATATTAATAAATTAAATTTAAATACAAATATAGTTGTTGTAGTAATGTTATTTGTATCGTCAAATATCAATATTTGTATTCATAATATCACTTTATATCATATAAAGATGAAATTGGATGTATAAATTAGATTATTATTACTAATATTATTATTATCGATAAAATATTAATATTATCATAATTAGTATGGTATTATTATTATTATTATTATTATTATTATTATTATTATCATTTTTACAATTATTATTATCATTAATATTATATTTATCATTATTATTAATTTTATTAATATTATTAGATATTAATAGTATTGTTATTATATATTATTATTATTAATTAAAAAAAACAGTAGGGATCTATATTATACGCTTGACCTCTGTATCATTTATCTCTATTATTATTATTTTTTTTTTGTTTCTTTCCTGCTCCAAACTCGTGAACCTGTGTTGACATTTTCTCCATTTTTTATCAACCGATCTCTATTATTACAAAATGATTATGTATAATTGCAAATCAAATAAAAAGGAAATCCAATGGGATTAAAGAGCACAGCGATATTTTTTTTTTCCTCTTCTCTGCACGCTCCAATTTTTTTTTCTCTTAATTCAATTTCGAATAAAGTTTCAAAATCTAAAAATGCAGAAAGGTTAGAAATCTTTCTTTGAATCTATCTGCAAAATCTCAACTCTCAAATCTTTATATCGATCTTGAATTTTGAAGTCAAAGTTTAGTTTAAAAAAAGTCAACAATTGTTCTTGAGACAAATTCGCGTTCGTGTATATGTTTCTGATCAAATTGACGATTCCAGTAGTTTTTATACATGTTTAGAAAACTATTTCGTGTTATAAACATTATCTATAATGTTATCTATTACGAAATCAATTTTTTTTGTTTTGTTCCAAGAACCGACGCTGCAGTAGGCCTTTAGTGTTTTTTTTTTTTTTTATTTTAGAACCCAAATTATTTTTTTTCTGTAATGTTTTGAAGCTTTAAAAGGAACCCTGATTTTTTTTTTTTGGTTATTGATGTTTTGTTGAATCCGTGAGACTTGTGGAGAAGAAGAGGAATAGAAGAAAAACAGTTTATATATAAAATTTAAATTCGATATTAGTACAGAGAATCAGAATTGGTGGGATGGTCGAGAGTGTTTGCGTGTGAGCATGTGGTCACGAGATCGAGTCCAGAGGACGGTAGTTTCTTTTTTTTTTTGAAACTCTTTTCATGTGAGGTAGTTTTCTTTTCTAATTTTATTATTGTTATTATATATTAATTATTATTAGTATTATTATTATTATTGTGATTGTTTTGATTGTTATTGTTATTGTTATTATTAGTATCATACTTGTTATCATATTTGAAAGTATTATAGACATTACTATTATTATTATGATAGGTATTAATAATATTATTATTAGTAATAAACTTATCATTTTAGTATTTTATCATCATTAGGATTATGATTATCATTATTATTATTATGAAGGAAATAAAAATATATTATTATCATCAATATTAGAATTTGTACCGGTTTATAAATAATAGTATCATCAGTACATTTACAATTAATAATATCATATTTATCAGTATCATCATTAATATTTACTAGTATTATTATGATTATCATTTATCATTTTATAAATATTAGAACCCTTATTATTAACATAAGTATGGTATTAGTATTAATATTATTTTAGAGTTATTATTATTAGTATCATTAACAGTTATCATTTTCATTTTTTTTTGCTATTAGTATTATCATTATTAATAAAATTATTATTATTATTATTAGTAAATCATTATTATCTAAATTATTATTTTAACAAATAAATCTTTTGTACACTATATATATACTTATGGTATATACTAGGATTGTATTAATAATTCACATAACAAACTAATAAAATTTCATAAATACAATACTAACCACAAATATATGTATATAAATATATTAATGTCACTATTTATATAAACGTAAATCATTATAGATATATATACATAAAATCGATATATATATATAAAATATAACTTAAAATATAATATAAGTATACGTTTTAAAATAAAGGTTAGAATAAATTCTACAAAACTATAATATATAAATAATACATATTAATAAATGAAATTTTGTAACTTACATTATACGTATTAATATATACACAATTGATATAGGTTCGTGAATCCGAGGCCAACCCTGCATTGTTCAATGACGTCATATGTATTTTTACTACAAAATACAGTATCGTGAGTTTCATTTGCCTTTTTACCCTTTATATTTTTGGGCTGAGAATACATGCGCAACTTTTATAACTGTTTTACGAAATTGACACAAGTACGTGAAACTACATTCTATGGTTGGATTATCGAAGTCGAATATGCCCCTTTTTATTAAGTCTGGTAATCTAAGAATTAGGGAACAGACACCCTAATTGACGCGAATCCTAAAGATAGATCTATCGGGCCCAACAAGCCCCATCCAAAGTACCGGATGTTTTAGTACTTCGAAATTTATATCATGTCCGAAGGAGGATCCCGGAATGATGGGGATATTCTTATATATGAATATTGTTAATGTCGGTTACCAGGTGTTCAATCCATATGAATGATATTTTTGTCTCTATGCATGGGACGTATGTTTATGAGAAATGGAAATCTGAAATCTTGTGGTCTATTAAAATGATGGAAACGATTGTTTAAGTTAAACTAATGAACTCACCAACCTTTTGGTTGACACTTTAAAGCATGTTTATTCTCAGGTACGAAAGAAATCTTCCGCTGTGTATTTGCTCATTTTATAGATATTACTTGGAGTCATTCATGGCATATTTCAAAAGACGTTGCATTCAAGTCGTCGAGTTCATCAAGATTATTATCAAGTCAATTATAGTTGGATATATTATGAAATGGTATGCATGCCTGTCAACTTTCGATGTAATGAAAGTTTGTCTTTTCAAAAACGAATGCAATGTTTGTAAAATGTATCATATAGAGGTCAAGTATCTCGCGATGTAATCAACTGTTGTGAATGGTTTATAATCGATATGGACTTCGTCCGGATGGATTAGGACGGGTCTTCACACCTAAAGGCCTATAATCAACGATTTTCTGAGCTAGCCTTGATGTGCCCAAACCTCGTGACTCCCGAGTCCCTAAGAGTTGAACTTTACATGGATGGTATCCCTAAGAGCATCAAACACGGGGTAATGTCATCCAAACCCGTTGACCACTAAGAACCTTTAAAGATGGCCCGCCAGTTGATCGAAACGGTAGACGAAATTGAAGTGTCGGTACCTAAAGCCGAGGATGAGTCGGGTGACAACAAAATAAAGTGGGAAGCCCCCCAATCAAGCAACAACAACAACAACAACTTCGCTAAGAAGCCTTTCACCTCCGACGGCAAGAAAAGTAATGCCGGAACTCGACCATTTTGCTACAAATGCCACAAGCATCACTTTGGTGAATATGGCAAGCTAATTTGCCACCGGTGCCAAGGAAGTGGTCATATTGCTAAATATTGTGGGAGTACCGCCCCCGTCACTCAAAAGGGACCCAATGCACAAAAGCCGGGTGTTTGCTACAAATGTGGCCAATCGGATCATTTTAGGAATGAATGCCCAAAGAATAAAGCTAAAACCAACGCACGCGATTGAACTTTCAACATTACCACCAAGGAAGCCCGAGATGACAACTAGTCACGGGTACGTTTCTTCTCAATAACTCTTACGTTTCATGATTATTCGATTCAAGTGTCATCAATGCTTTGTATCCAAGACTTGGGTTCATACTCTTTGCACTCCACCACTTCCCCCTAGATACTACTTATGCCATTCAAGTGACCAACGGAAAACTATTGCGTGCCGACAAACTTTTACGTTAAACTTTTGGGTAAGAATTTTGAAACTGACAGGATACCTATAGAACTAAGGAGTTCAAAACCCCTTCGTTAAGAAGAAATGTTTCCCTACAATTATGTATAGATTATCGTGGACTAAATAATTTTCGGTTGAGAACCTATATCCTTTTCCCCGCATCATTGACCTCTTGATAAATTACAAGGACCTCGTGTGTATTCCAAATCGACCTCCATTCTGGTTATCATCAATTGAGGGTTAAGGGAGACGATGTCTCCTAAACCGCTTTCTGAACTCGCTACGATAGTTATAAATTTCTTTTAGTGCCGTTCAGTTTATCTAAGGCTCCGTCTGTATTCATAGACCTCCTGAACCGCGTATGCAAACTTATATAGACAAATCCGTTATCGTATTTATAGATGATGTCTAAATCTATTCAAGTAAAGAAGAAAACGAACAACATCTCTGTCTTACGCTCGAACTCTTGAGAAAAGAGCAACTCTATGCCGAATTCTCCAAGTGAGAATTTTGGTTAAACGAAGTCCAATCCCTAAACCATGTTGTTAGTGGTCAAGGTATTAAAGTAGATCTCGCGGAAATCGAAGCAACACGTAATCAAGAAACCCTCACGACTCTGACTTGTATTCGTAAATCTTGGATCTCACCGGTTATTACCGAAGATTCATTTCCGACTTTTCCCGTATTGCTCGTCCTTTAACCTCGTTAACTCACTAAGGGAAATATTTAAACCTCTCCATGTCCGGACCTCGAACGTGATTATCCACACCAACCTTACTAGCTAAATTCGTATAGCACAAGATAAGAGTCAAATATGGGAAATATTTCTACGTGAATGCCTGAAAGGCATACTCTCTCGACTCGAAATCAAGGAAACTGAAATTCGTTATTTTGCACGAAGAATTCGAATACTTAATTATGGATCTGATCAATCTTCTCGTCACCATGTACCACGATATATAACTCTGTTATTTCACTATTACCGTCTGATATTACTGGGACCCAAGATGACACACAATTCAAGGTTACCTCTTTCTTTCCTTCGACGTATCGTCCTTATGCTTCTGATATACGGCCAACTACTACTCAACTCTGAACTATACAACTACGTGTACAATCTCGTTCCCACCAAGTCTCAACATTTGACCACAAGATGTGTGATGTGGCTACATCGAGATGTAAACTTATCCTACCCTAAATCTCATTTCGCTCCTATCTTTTTCGCTCGTACTTCCTTGCAAGGAAACCTTTTTATCTAAATTCTCGATGGAGGGAGAGACTCTTCACGTATTACTAGTATTCGCCACGAGGGTGAATAGCCCTGACGAACGTTTTCAGTAGGCGATGAGAAACTTGTTCCAACAAACGTTTTCGAACCCAAACTAACTTGTTCAAGCATATTTTAGAGAATTCTATTCCAACACGGTGTACCATTGTGAATTATCTCGGATCGAAATACTCGTTTCACTTCTAGTTTTACAAGAATCCTTAGGAACACGTTTAAACATAAGTACCGCGTATCATCCACAAACCGACGGAACAAGAAAACATACGATTCAAACCTTGGAAACCATAATACGAGTTTGCTTTATCAACTTCAAATTTACTTGATAAAAGTATTTGCCTTTAGCCGGATCCTAGTACTACAAAAATTATCACACGAGTATTAACGCCACAACTTTTCAAAAACTCATATAGCCGCAATTGTCGTTTTTTTCTTCTTAAATGTTGAACTGAAATAAATGATAATCAAACCACCGGACCCGAAATCATTCATGAAACAACCGAGAAATTGTTCAAATCCAAAAAGGCTCAAAACGTCCCGTAGTCGCCAAAAGAGCTATGTCGATGTTAGACGTAAACCTCTCAAATTCCAAGTGGGTGACCGCGAAATGTTGAAAGTCGCACCTTGGAAAGGTGTAATCCATTTCGGGAAATGTAGAAAGCTAGATCTGCGATATTTTGATCCTTTTGAAATCTTGGGGCGTTTTGGACCCGTTGTTAACCGTTTAGACTTTCTGACTCAATTGAGCTCCGTTCATCCTACATTCTATGTATCAAACTTAAAGAAGTATCTTGCCAAATAAGAACTTGTTATTCCTTTTGATGAACCCACTATCGATGAAAAACTTCACTTCATAGGAGAACTGGTTGAAATTATAGATCGTGAAACCAAACTCTGAAACAACGTAAAATACCGAATGTCAAAGTTTGTTGAAATGCCCAAGGAAGTACCTTCACTTATTCGTAGAATTCACAACACCAGATCTCGAGGAAGAAACAACAACTACTACCTCCAACTAAATTTCGGGACGAAATTTCTTTTAAAGTGTAGGTAATGTAACATCCCGCGTTTTTTCGTTAAATTTATTTTAACACCGTCTTTTTTTTTTTGATAATATCTTCCATTATCTAAATTCGTAACTTTCGTTAACTAACGTTCTTAATATTTCCATTATTTGATTTTAATATCTCACGTTTACTCTAGCGTTTTAAAATATTCGTTCGGTTAATTCACGCACCCGCTTTCAAACTCGAGGGACCGAAGTTGCTGTCATAACCCGTCCTTAACCATAAGAACGTGTTAGATAACGTATGATTTCATTGCGAGGTATTGACCTCTATATGCGACATTTTTAAAAGAGAAACTGCATATATTATACATTACAAACCATAACCATTATTTTTGTTACAAGCTTTAGACAATAAAAGGTGATTATCGTTTAGCGATAATCTTCGACTTACAAACTTTACATATAATGATAACAACACGATTTCGAGCATATTTTACAACACAAATCCTTGGGTATGCAGTTTTATTTTTGACACAAATATGCGTACGCAAGATCCTGCTCAAATTCAACATAATGCAGCGGAAGCTTTAGTAATCACCTGAGAATAGACATGTTTTAAAAGGTCAACATAAAGTTGGTGAGATATAGGTTTAATGCCGGCAACAATATATATATATATATAGACCACAAGATTTCGTATATAAACAGTTTAATAAAAATATTCTAAGTGGTTGAGCACTTGGTAACCATACTTAACATTTAATCACGTCGCATATTCCCTTTATTATGAAATCTTACTACACCGTACCAAGTGTAGTCACGAAACGAAGTACTGTGCAACCGTTGAATACTGGTCGTCCAGTCCGGTTGGGGTTGTCAGGCCCGATAGATCTATCAACAGGATTCGCGTTTACAATACCGCTGTAAATAACAGTTACCAAGCTACAGGGAAGTATGCCAGTGGTACAACTCAACGTAGAATATATTTTTCAGTTACTTGTGTCCATAACGTAAAACATAAAATACATGTATTCTCATCCCGAAATATTTAGAGTTTAAAAGTGGGACTATATACTCACTTTCGTCTTGAAGATATATATATAATTTGACTTGGTCTCCGGTTGATATCACGAACCTATCCATATATAATATATCAATACCTTTTCTTTTTAAACAAACGTCACATATATATACTTGTTATACTTTTAATACTTTGAATAATTCCTTAGTCCGTAGTTAGCAGTTCGTTGTTAGTAATTCAATTTTAATGGTTCATTTTTAGATGTTTAATATACCCGCAATGAAATAAATAAAACCCCCAACGAAATAAATAAAACCCCATCGTATATGTATTGGTCGAGATTAATCTTGACCCATGGTACCGGTGTTGTCAAATGACGTGTTGAGTACATAAAGTACCGGTGTTGTCAAATGACGTGTTGCGTACAATCATGGGATCTTATGATTAATCTTCTCGTGTTGTTTACGGGTGATCCTGAACCATATAAAATTGAATTATAAGTACATATATATAAAATATCATGTTAACTTAAAAAGATGTGATTTATTTAATTTTTTCCCAATTATTTTCGTGGCTAAACTAGTCTTGGATATCCGATTTTGTTTCGGTCATAGTTTCTTCGTTACAACTCCGTTTTCGTTGATTCAACTTGCCATCTCCTTGGATCGAGTCCCTCTTTAAGACTATGAACTGTAAATACCTTAGTTTGTATTTAAAATCACACGGCATAGGTCAAACTTTAGTGAAACTTATGAAGTTAATCATTTTCCATCATGTAAACAACCTTAAATGATTATTTTTCTAAAAATACTTATACTTTGAGTTAAATCATGAAATTTTTATGTGTTATCATATTCATAGTAAAAATCATTTTTCCAGAAAATAAACCTCCAATTCAAAGTTTAAGATGGTTTTTAATTATCCAACCCAAAACAGCCCCCGGTGGCACTCCGACGTCGTAAAAACAGTTTTTAAGATAATCTTTGAAAAACCAAGTTATACCTTGTTAAATTAGCATATATTTAAGTTATATTACAGGTCTTGGAGTATTTTAAAAGTTAAGTTAGAAGGATCTATTTAGTTTGCAAACAAGTTTGAAAACATTCAAACTATGTTCTTGTTGTTAAAATTTTATACCACAAAATAAGATAGCTATATATATATGAATCGAATAAGGTTATTGATAAGGCTAAAAAGGAACATATATTTCATAGCAAAATCCCCCAAGAAAGACAAGATTTTAGTTGCAATTGTTCCATTTTCAAGTAATATTCGTTTATTTTAAATAAGTGCGAAGACAAAAGGCGAAAACGACGAATTGAAGACACAAAGGTCCAAAAAGCTCAAAAGTACAAGATACAATCAAAAAGGTACAAATTTTTGATGAGGAACGTCTAAAAATGATAAGAGTACAAGTTACAAAACGCAAAGTACAAAATATAAAATTGTACGCAAGGACGTTCGAAAATCCGGAACCGGGACCAGAGTCAACTCTCAACGCTCGACGCAACGGTGTAAAAATTACGAGTCAACTATGCACAAGAATAAAATATAATATTTAAATAATTCATAATAAGAATAATATTAAATAATAAAAAGTTGTTAATTGAGCATAGTTCAGGGGTCATAAGTGAAAATTCAATTTAAGGCTTTGTAATCGTAATGTAAAAACACACCTTTTTCTATCTTTTTCTTATTTATCAATATCAATTATCAATATCTATATTCTATATCTCTATCATAATGTTAACTTAATAAGATATAACAATAATCTTAATTTTAATTTTAAATTATGATAATAATAAGATTTATGATAGAGATCGTTTGAGTGTGTAAGTCGAAATTCTGTCCGTGTAACGCTACGTTATTTTTAATCATTGTAAGTTATGTTCAACCTTTTTACATTAATGTATCGTAACTAAGTTATTATTATGCTTATTTGAGCCGAAGTAATCGTGATGTTGGGCTAAAATATTAAGAAGGGGTTATTGAACTTTGGACCATAATTAAGGTTTGGGCAAAAGACCGACACTTGTGGAAATTGAACTATTGACTATTAATAGATGGGGGGTATTGTCTAATTGAGTGACAACTCATTGGAGTCTGTCGAACCTATCTTCAAATTAATTAACCTAATAATTAATAATGATTATGGTTGTCCTATTTAGTGATGTTCATATGGAATCTGTTATAATCATTTAATTAATCAATTGGGTTGGGTAATTGATTATTCATTCTGATCAAGTGGATGAATTAATATTCATAAACTAATTAAAACAGGGGTGGATTACATACAGTGATAACTGGTGTAATTGTTGACAGAAGTGATAACTGCGTCACAGTTTAAATCCTTAATCAGTTGGAATATTTGACTTCGGGTATAAGGGTAATTTGACGAGGATACTCGCACTTTATTTTTATGACCGATGCACTATTATGGACAAAAACCAGATAGACGTATCAAATAAACCAGGACAAAGGACAATTAACCCATGGTAATAAATTAAAATCAACACGTCAAACATCATGATTACGGAAGTTTAAATAAGCATAATTCTTTTATTATATTTCTCATCGTATCTTTATTTACTGTCATTTTATTACTCGCAATTTTATTTACTGTCATTTTATTTATTGTCATTATTTTACGCACTTTAATTATCGTCATTTATCTTTACGCTTAAAATATAGAATCGACAAACCGGTCATTAAACGGTAAAACCCCCCTTTTATAATAATATTACTACTTATATAATTATATATATTTTGTATAAATATAGTTAAAAATATAGTAAGTATCACCAGCTCCCTGTGGAACGAACCGGACTTACTAAAAACTACACTACTCTACGATTAGGTACACTGCCTATAGTGTTGTAGCAAGGTTTAAGTATATCCATTCTATAAATAAATAAATATCTTGTGTAAAATTATATCGTATTTAATAGTGTTTCCTGCAAAAATATAATAGTATTTTATACCCCTCTACTTTGACATCAAGTTTTTGGCGCCGCTGCCGGGGAACGCTAAAACGCTATATTTTTAATTATAATAATATTGAAATAAAATATAATAATATAATAATATTGAAATAGAATATAATAATATAATAATATTGAAATAGAATATAATAATATAATAATATTTTAGAATATATTTTGAATCGTAAAAGTTTTAAAAAGTCGTATTTATTAAATACTTCAGGGGTATATTATGTAAATTGTAATTAATAATTTCTATCATGTCGCTTTCATGTGAATAGTAAATTAATTAATTTCTTTTCATTTACTATTCATGAATAGTAAATGAATTAAAAAAAAAAAAGTTTTGAAAAAAAAATAATAATTATAAAAAAAAGTATTAATTTGTAAAAAAAAAAATCATTTTTTTAAAAAAAAAAAAAAAAAATTGTAAAAAAAACGTTTTTTTTTTTTAAGAAAAAAAAAATTCGTTTTAAAAAAAAAAAAAAAAAAAATTTAAAAAAAAAAAAAAATTGTAAAAAAAAAAACGTTTTTTTTTAAGAAAAAAAAATTCGTTTTTTTAAAAAAAAAAAAAAAAAAAAATTTTAAGAAAAAAATTTTAAAAAAAAAAAAAAAAATTTTTTAAAAATATAATAAATTATAATTTTTTTTTTTAAGTTTTATTACCTTTATATTTTTAGACTATAGTTACAATTTTTAGTATTAAGTTTAGTTTTGCCATAGTTATTTTTATTTCTAGAATTTTTAGGCTTTGCCGTAAAATCCCTTAAGTGGTTATTCCTTAGACTAAGATTTAGGTGCTTTAGAATTTTGCGACGCCGTTTTTCGCGCTACTTTCTTATTTTTATTTTTCGACGCCTATTTTTCGACCTTTTATTTTTCGACATTTTTCGACGCGCAATCTATTTCTTTCTTATTTCTCGCCATTCTAGTTTTTAGGACTTAGATTTTTTTCTACTTCTTCTCTAAATTTCTTAAAATTACGAAAATTTATTTTAAGTGGTTAAATTGATAGACATCAAAATTTTCTGATTCGTAGTAATAGTTGGATTTGTACGTGGACCGGGTTATTGGAGCCAAACAGTACTCAATTATATTGAGACCAAACGAATCCTGCCCCTCTGCTGCATCTTTTGGCTATTCGAAACGTGGGCAAAATCAGAAAAGTCTATTGATTGGACAACTTATATAAGTTTTTCTTATTTTTATAACTAATAGGATATTCTGTGAATGCACCGAGCAAAACGTTCACCACCTTTCATACGTTCACCACCTGTAACTCGATCAAGACATCTAGCAAATATTGTCGCCGTTGATTTTTCTTTAGAATCGTCATCTAGTCGAACAAGAACTCCAACTCAAATTTCCGATAATCCATCTTTTGAACCCGACTTCACAATTAAGAACCCGGAGCATATTCAAGGACAATTCCAAGATCCTGAACCACTAATTATTTCTCCTGAGCCACAAACCATTAAATCAGAATCCTCTAGTGATTCGTATTCAACAAATTCAATTATGGAAGTAACGGAACCTCTAAGTATGGAAGATCGAATGAGAGCCACACGCACGGGCCAAGGTCACGCCATTATTAAACCAGAAGTTAATGCTCCAGATTATGAAATTAAAGGACAAATCCTACACATGGTAACTAACCAATGCCAATTCAGTGGTGCACCGAATGAAGATCCTAACGAACACCTTCGTACGTTTAAAAGAATTTGTACACTATTCAAAATCCGAGAAGTGGAAGATGAGCAGATCTATCTCATGTTGTTTCCCTGGACTTTAAAGGGAGAAGCCAAAGATTGGTTAGAATCGTTACCTGAAGGGGCGATTGACACATGGGATGTTTTAGTTGAAAAATTTCTTAAACAATTCTTTCCGGCATCTAAAGCCGTGAGACTTCAAGGAGAAATTGTTACGTTCGCGCAAAAGCCAAATGAAACATTATATGAGGCGTGGACAAGATTCGGAAGGATGTTGAGAGGATGTCCTCAACACGGTTTAGACACTTACCAAATAGTACAAATATTCTACCAAGGTGTCAACGTTGCTACACGAAAAGACATCGACATAACAGCTGGTGGTTCCATTATGAAGAAAACCGCAACTGAAGCTTACAAAATTATTGATAACACAGCCTCCCACTCTCATGAGTGGCATCAAGAAAAAGATATTTTTCGTTCATCTAAAGCGGCTAGAGCCGATTCTAGCCATGACTTTGATTCCGTTTCCGCAAAAATAGATGCTTTCGGAAGACGAATGGAAAAGATGAATAAAGATATTCACGCAATACGAATCAGTTGTGAGCTATGCGGTGGACCACACTTATTGAAAGATTGTCACATTGAACCAACATTGGAACAACGAGAGAATGTTTTCTATATGAACCAAAGGCCTGGAAATAATTATCAAAATAATTATCAACCGCCAAAGCTAAACTTCAATCGAAATCAAAACATTCTTTACAATCCAAAAGGACCCGAAAATAACTGGTATAACCAACAAGGTCCGAATAACCAACCAACTCAAAACAACACTTTCAATCAACAAAGACCTGGCTTATATAAACCACCACAACAAACCGACGAGAAGAAGTTAAATCTGGAAGAAGTGGTATTTAAGCTAGTTGAATCTCAAACACAATTTATTGAAACTCAAACCCAAACGAATGAGAGGTTTGATCAGTCATTTAGAACTCAACAAGCTTCCATTTTGAATCTAGAAAAACAAGTAGGTACTCTTGTTAGATTGATGAGTGAAAGGGAACAAGGAAAGCTACCGAGTAATAATGAAGTAAATCCTCGGAATGAAAATGTTAACATGATATCAACAAATTCTGAAAAACCAATACCAGAAGATGGGAAAGTTTTAGATGTAAGTAACAATGAAGAAGTTACACCACCACCACCACCCGAGTATGTAAAGCCAGTGGTGACACCATACAGACCACCCATCCCGTTTCCAAGAAAAGGAGTTGAGTATGAGCAAGTAGTAGGTAATAAAGTTTGTGATATCTCTGGAAAGAAGAAGAAGAAGAATAAAAAAGTGCAAGAAACAAAAACAGTAGAAGTAAACCCGGTGAAGACAGTTCCACCAAATCCTCCACCTAGGGTAGGTGATCCGGGTGAATTTATTGTTCATTGTCTACTTAGTGACTGTGTCATGTATGATGCACTAGCAGATTTAGGTTCAAGTGTGAGTGTTATGCCTCTTTCATTATATAAGAGATTAGGTGTAGGTGAGTTAACTCCAACGGATATGAGTGTTCGACTCCTTGATCAAACCATTAAGCACCCAGTTGGAATTGCTGACAACCTACCCGTTCAAGTAGGTAATTTAACCTTTCTAGTCGAATTCATTGTCATTGACATAGAAGAGGACTCAAACGTTCCTCTAATTTTAGGTCGACCATTCTTAGCGTCCACCGGGGCGTTATTTGATGTAAGAAAGGGTAGAATGACACTTAGTAATGATGAGAAATCGATCACCTTTATGATTCGAAAGTCTAAATATTCACAAACCAAAACCGTTGAACCGACAAAAACGATTGGTAAGAACCATGTTGTTTTACCAACTCCAACGGTAATGCTTAACAATAATAGAACGCCTAAGTGTGGGGAAAATGAAGTAACACCTAATGATGACTTGATAATAAAGAACCCAATAGTTGATACGAAATTAAATAACCCCGTTATTAACAGTTCAATGAAGAAACTTTTTAAACGGGTTATTGATGCTAAAAGTAAGGGAAACTTTAGGTTATATAACCGGTTAGTATCCAATCTGTCGCCTAAAGAAAAGACGAAGCTAGTTGAATTTGTGGATATTACGGAAAAAGCTGGTCACTGGCTTAAAGCAAAAGTCACAGATATGCAAGTTGATTATGGTCCAAGAGAAATTGACGATGAAGTTAATCACAATTTCGACACCACATCTACCTAAGTGTGAGGAGATTCAAATATTCTAAAAAGAAAATGCTGTTTGGAGTTAGTTGTTCTGTTCTCGTGTAGTTCCGAGAATGGAATTCGATTGGTCTTTTCCGCTAGCAGACACTAAAGAACTAGTTTTCTCCCCCCATTCTGAATTTTTTTTTGTTTTTTAGGTTTTATATGAAATTAATATGTTTTCTTTTTAAGTTTTGTGTGAATTTAAAAACAAAAATTTACTTTATTTCATTAAGTTGAAAAAAAATGATTTCTAAAATTCGTCGTGAGTTGAAGACTAGGCCGTTGAGCCGAAATTACTTTACCCGAGGGCGGGGCGAAAAATTTTTTCATCATTATTTTTAATTTTATTGATTTAAAGTATGCAAAAAAAAAATATATTTGATTTTATAAATTTTTGAACGTGGGGTAATATACCCAACTTTAAAAATATGTATATATGTTCGTATTTTATCATGTAAACAACAGGGTAAAACAACGCACTTTCAAAGACTAACATTAAGTTCAGCAAAAGGTACTGATTTTCACGACAAGATGCAAAACAACAAATGTGATATAATAAATGAAGGAATGAACGATGAGGCGCGCCATCTATCATTCGACGAGCTTTGTAATTACAAACTGGGTATTTTTAATCACTTTTCTACACTAATCACCCTCATGAATTAATAATTATAGTCTGATTTCATGCAAATGAGGGCATTGCATGATCTCAAGTGTGGGGAAGGGTTATAAATTCTCTCGGGTTTATACTTGGCTTATTTTCTAAATATTATGAAAATTTTAAAATTTTTTAACTAAATGAATTCAAAATCATGTTTATACATATTTATGAACGATAAAACTAGGTGTTAATGCCGAAATTATCGTTACCTCGGAAAGGACATAAATTGAGAAACAACCTAAAATGCTTGAATTCATTTAAAATGGAATAAAGGAGAATAAAAAGGCAAAGAAAGAAACTAAGTGTGGGGAGAATGTACCAAGTTATTCAATTAAAAATTATCTATCACATATCTTTGTACAAGATTATTGCAGGTACTTTTGTTTTGGATGATACTAATCAGTTTTACCCGGTTTACTGTAATATATTTGAAAGAAAGATGGATCTACACGATGAATCAATTCCATCATTAAAAGGAAGTAAAGTCTTCCGAAAAAGACACGCGTTTCTTGATTTAGGTCAAGAAGTTGTCGTCCAGACCAGCTGTAGGTTGACGAAAAATCTAGAAAAGTCATCTCTAAAATCAGCAGGAAATCCACGGACCTCAGCATCAAACAGGGTCGCCAAGTGGTCAGATTTATCCTAACCATGAGAAGGATTTATCTCGTACAATGGGGAGGCACCGTGCAAATTAGCTTGATAAGACTAATGAATCAGATCCCCAGAAAGGATAATCTCCTTAAAGATTAAAAATCAGCTTTTAAGACTGATATTACTCAATCCTTGAGATTGACCTTAAAGATTGAGAATTCAAACTCATGGAATTCAATGATATCTAAACTCGAGCTTGAACGAGAAAATATTTTGATCAAAAATACAAACCGATTTGTTTTCTGAAAACCCATTTTCAATGCGTTCATTACCATTGAACGTAAAATCCTAGGAATTCACCTGGAATTCATTAGGTCACCTGAACCAAATCGGGTGTCAACCGTAAGAACGGTGGTTGCATAGCATGGTCGGAGACAGGACCTTGTGCCAGACCGAAAAATCATAGGATGATCTTTACTATCGCTCCTACCAAGGATAGTTCTAGCATCTGACACGTTAAAAGACCATAATCATCTGCATGTCACGGGACATTGCCTTAACAGTTTCTTGTTCATCGCTTTCCTTTACAACCGGACGGTAGTTTACCGAAAGATAATATACGGAACAAGTAAACTGGATGTGTACTTTCCGATACCGGGATAGCAGTGGATTACACGAACCTAAAAGTTTTAGCCAAAATATTGATCACAAATATATTTTGCAACACCGATGATGGATCAAATCAGAAAACTTGTCTAGGGTAAAATCTAGCTTGAATTTTCAAAAGATCAAATGTTTTCATAAAGATCCAATTTCCTTAAAGGATCTAAATTTTTATAGTCATGTGGGACTGTAAACCGCCTTTTAAATGTGCACTTTGCTTTGGAAACCGAAAGTAAATCGGCTATTTGATTGCAAGTGTCGTTGTCCTAAACCCAAGGCAACTGTGGATGACACACCCACCTTTAACCATATCGTTACTATCATTGTTTATACCGCTCTATCAAAATCACTGATGTACAAAGTGTGAAGAATAAAGAAGTGATTCGTGTGATGTATTATATTATTTCAAGACTGTATTGCTTGAGGACAAGCAACGCTCAAGTGTGGGGATATTGATAAGGCTAAAAAGGAACATATATTTCATAGCAAAATCCCCCAAGAAAGACAAGATTTTAGTTGCAATTGTTCCATTTTCAAGTAATATTCGTTTATTTTAAATAAGTGCGAAGACAAAAGGCGAAAACGACGAATTGAAGACACAAAGGTCCAAAAAGCTCAAAAGTACAAGATACAATCAAAAAGGTTCAAATTATTGATGAGGAACGTCTAAAAATGACAAGAGTACAAGTTACAAAACGCAAAGTACAAAATATAAAATTGTACGCAAGGACGTTCGAAAATCCGGAACCGGGACCAGAGTCAACTCTCAACGCTCGACGCAACGGTGTAAAAATTACGAGTCAACTATGCACAAGAATAAAATATAATATTTAAATAATTCATAATAAGAATAATATTAAATAATAAAAAGTTGTTAATTGAGCATAGTTCAGGGGTCATAAGTGAAAATTCAATTTCTAAATTCGCCTATAAAAGGCTTTGTAATCGTAATGTAAAAACACACCTTTTTCTATCTTTTTCTTATTTATCAATATCAATTATCAATATCTATATTCTATATCTCTATCATAATGTTAACTTAATAAGATATAACAATAATCTTAATTTTAATTTTAAATTATGATAATAATAAGATTTATGATAGAGATCGTTTGAGTGTGTAAGTCGAAATTCTGTCCGTGTAACGCTACGCTATTTTTAATCATTGTAAGTTATGTTCAACCTTTTTACATTAATGTATCGTAACTAAGTTATTATTATGCTTATTTGAGCCGAAGTAATCGTGATGTTGGGCTAAAATATTAAGAAGGGGTTATTGAACTTTGGACCATAATTAAGGTTTGGGCAAAAGACCGACACTTGTGGAAATTGAACTATTGACTATTAATAGATGGGGGGTATTGTCTAATTGAGTGACAACTCATTGGAGTCTGTCGAACCTATCTTCAAATTAATTAACCTAATAATTAATAATGATTATGGTTGTCCTATTTAGTGATGTTCATATGGAATCTGTTATAATCATTTAATTAATCAATTGGGTTGGGTAATTGATTATTCATTCTGATCAAGTGGATGAATTAATATTCATAAACTAATTAAAACAGGGGTGGATTACATACAGTGATAACTGGTGTAATTGTTGACAGAAGTGATAACTGCGTCACAGTTTAAATCCTTAATCAGTTGGAATATTTAACTTCGGGTATAAGGGTAATTTGACGAGGATACTCGCACTTTATTTTTATGACCGATGCACTATTATGGACAAAAACCAGATAGACGTATCAAATAAACCAGGACAAAGGACAATTAACCCATGGTAATAAATTAAAATCAACACGTCAAACATCATGATTACGGAAGTTTAAATAAGCATAATTCTTTTATTATATTTCTCATCGTATCTTTATTTACTGTCATTTTATTACTCGCAATTTTATTTACTGTCATTTTATTTATTGTCATTATTTTACGCACTTTAATTATCGTCATTTATCTTTACGCTTAAAATATAGAATCGACAAACCGGTCATTAAACGGTAAAACCCCCCTTTTATAATAATATTACTACTTATATAATTATATATATTTTGTATAAATATAGTTAAAAATATAGTAAGTATCACCAGCTCCCTGTGGAACGAACCGGACTTACTAAAAACTACACTACTCTACGATTAGGTACACTGCCTATAGTGTTGTAGCAAGGTTTAAGTATATCCATTCTATAAATAAATAAATATCTTGTGTAAAATTATATCGTATTTAATAGTGTTTCCTGCAAAAATATAATAGTATTTTATACCCCTCTGCTTTGACATCAGTTATGAACATAGATTCTACCTCAAGTTCCTTGGACAAGGTTGTTGTAAAAGAGGAGTAAGAACCTAGAATCAAAAGGGTGATGGAAGTGGATGAAAGATTGGAAGTAAGTTGGTGTTCTTGGAAGGATTTCTTGAAGTGTTTTTGTAAGGTTTTCTTATGAGGTTTAAGTGTTGTTTTTGAAGCTAAATGATGGGGAAAATGCTTGGAGATGATCAAGTATGAAGTTAAGAGTATTTTGAGAGAGAAATGGAAGTGTAAGTATGAGAAAATGGGGTGAAGAAATGGTGTGCATGCATAAAAACGTTTTTAGATTATAAAGGAAAAAAAAGATACCTAACTTTGTTTTCTTGCTAAATAATTTATGCTACTTGACAAATGGTTGGTTCCACATGTTTCTTAATCATTTAAGGCTGCTAAGGAGCAGATTTTTATTGGTATATACCAATAGTAAATACATCTAGAAGCTGCGTATGATACGGGTACATATACTCTAGGTATACGTATAGAAATCTTTGAGGAAACGGAACGAGGATTCAAATATAGCTATCTTTTGTAAATATACTTATATTGTTTTATGTATGTAAGCCCTTTAAAAGTGATAAAATACATATCTATACGATGCATGTATAAGTAATATAGGTTATAAGTATTTACGTCGAAAAACATTACGTATAGTTATCGTTTTGAAAACTTAAGTTAGTAGTTTTAAAATATACTTATAACTTATTGTTATTAATACAAAATGAGATATTAAAACATTCTTAGATCATGTTAAATATGTATATATACATATATATACACAAACGTATAATTATCATATATTGTATAGTTCGTGATATCATCGGTCAAACTAGACGGTCAAACGTTGTGTAAAACTCTTTTCGAAAAACATAAGTCTCGACAATTTGGATTGCTTATCATGTTGGTAAGGTTTAATTTATGTAAATATTAATCTTATAAGTATAGAACGATCGAAAAAGTGCGGGTCATTACATTACCTCCCCGTTAAATAAATTTCGTCCCGAAATTTTAAAATTGTACCTATTTTGCGTCATCGAGAAACAAGTGTGGATACTTTTGTTTCATCTGATCCTCCCGTTCCCACATAAACTCGGGACCTCTTCGAGCATTCCAACGAACCTTAACGATCGGTATGTTGCTCTGCTTGAGCTGTTTAACTTCACGGTCCATGATTTCGATTGGTTCTTCGACGAATTGTAGTTTCTCGTCGACATGGATTTCTTCAAGAGGAATGGTGAGGTCTTCCTTTGCAAGACACTTCTTAAGGTTCGAGACGTGAAAGGTATTATGTACTCCGGCGAGTTGTTGAGGTAACTCGAGTCGATAAGCTACCGGTCCAATGCGTTCAATAATCTTGAATGGGCCTACGTACCTTGGGTTCAGTTTACCCCTTTTGCCGAAACGTATTACACCTTTCCATGGTGACACTTTTAACATAACCATGTCACCGATCTGAAACTCTAATGGTTTCCTTCGAACATCGGCGTAGCTCTTTTGGCGACTACGGGCTGTTTTCAATCTCTCCTTGATTTGTACTATCTTCTCAGTCGTTTCGTGTATGATCTCGGGACCAGTTAAATGTCGATCTCCTACTTCATTCCAACAGATAGGAGATCTACACTTCCTTCCATACAATGCTTCGAATGGTGCAGCTTTAATGCTCGCATGATAACTATTATTATACGAGAATTCTGCTAACGGTAAATACTTATCCCATCCGTTTCCAAAATCGATCACACATGCCCTGAGCATGTCTTCAAGAGTCTGAATTGTTCTTTCACTCTGCCCGTCGGTTTGCGGATGATATGCGGTACTCATATCCAAACGAGTTCCTAGTGCCTCCTGTAGTGATTGCCAGAACTTTGAGGTAAATCTACTATCACGATCAGATATAATGGAAATAGGTATTCCATGACTTGAAACAATTTCCTTTATATACAATCGTAATAGTTTCTCCATTCTATCCGTTTCCTTCATAGGCAAGAAATGTGCAGATTTGGTAAGACGATCAACAATTACCCAAATAGTGTCGTATCCCCAGGCAGTCTTTGGTAACTTCGTGATGAAATCCATGGTAATACCGTCCCATTTCCATTCTGGGATTTCTGGTTGTTGAAGTAATCCTGACGGCTTTTGGTGTTCTGCTTTGACTTTGGAACAAGTTAAACACTCCCCAACATATGTTGCAACGTCTGTCTTTAAATTAGGCCACCAATAATGCGTCTTAAGATCTTGATACATCTTTCCAACTCCAGGATGTATCGAGTATCTTGTCTTATGTGCCTCATTCAATATCAACTTCCTTAATCCACCCAACTTCGGTACCCAAATACGGTTTGCAAAATATCGAATTCCGTCTTCCCGTATAACGAGTTGCTTCTCATACTTCTTCATTATTTCATTTCTTATGTTTTCTTTAGTAAGTGCTTCTCGTTGAACTTCTTTGATTTGTGAGTTGAGATTCATGCGAATTTTTATGTTCATCGCTCGTACTCGAATTGGTTCTCGTTCCTTTCTGCTTAGAGCATCGGCCACCACGTTCGCCTTCCCGGGATGATAACGAATTTCACAATCATAGTCATTTATTAACTCAACCCACCTACGTTGCCTCATGTTCAGCTGTTTTTGATCGAAAATATGTTGAAGGCTTTTATGATCAGTAAACACAGTGCATTTAACCCCATACAAGTAGTGTCTCCATATCTTCAATGCAAACACGACTGCTCCCAGTTCTAGATCATGCGTCGTATAATTCCGCTCGTGAATCTTTAATTGTCGGGATGCGTATGCAATAACTTTCTTCCGTTGCATAAGAACGCAACCAAAACCTTGTCGCGAAGCGTCACAATATATTTCAAAATCATCGTTCCCTTCAGGTAACGATAAAATAGGCGCCGTAGTTAACTTCTTTTTCAGTAATTGAAATGCACTCTCCTGCTCAGAAGTCCATTCATATTTCTTCCCTTTTTGCGTTAACGCTGTCAACGGCTTAGCTATTCGGGAAAAATCTTGAATAAACCTTCTATAATAACCGGTTAAACCCAAAAATTGGCGTATCTGCATTGGTGTCTTAAGAGTCTCCCATTTTTCAATGGCTTCAATTTTTGCTGGATCAACCTGAATTCCTTTGCTACTAACAACGTGGCCAAGAAATTGCACTTCTTTCAACCAGAAAGCACGCTTAGAAAATTTAGCGTATAGCTGTTCTTTTCTCAACAACTCTAATATCAACCTTAAATGCTGCTCATGCTCTTGCTCACTCTTGGAATAGATAAGAATGTCATCAATGAAAACGATAACAAACTTATCTAAATACGGACTACAAACTCGATTCATGAGGTCCATGAATACAGCTGGCGCATTCGTCAATCCAAACGGCATGACCAAAAATTCGTAATGACCATAACGTGTCCGAAAAGCAGTTTTCGGAATGTCCTCTTCTTTGACACGTAGTTGATGATAGCCCGACCTTAGGTCAATTTTCGAATAAACACATGATCCCTGGAGTTGATCAAATAAGTCGTCAATTCTCGGTAGTGGATACCGATTTTTGATAGTTAACTTATTTAATTCACGATAATCTATACACATCCTAAAAGATCCATCTTTCTTTTTAACAAATAGAATCGGAGCTCCCCACGGTGAAGTACTTGGTCGTATGAATCCATGATCCAGTAATTCTTTTAACTGACTCTGAAGTTCTTTTAACTCGGACGGTGCAAGTCTATATGGAGCACGAGCCACTGGTGCGGCTCCTGGTACTAAATCTATTTGAAATTCTACAGATCTAAATGGAGGTAATCCCGGCAACTCTTCCGGAAAAACTTCAGGAAAATCTCTTGCCACAGGCACGTCGTTGATGCACTTCTCTTTTTCTTTCTTTTCGACTTTATTAACATGTGCTAAGATAGCATAGCACCCTTTCTTCAAGCACTTTTGAGCTTTCAAATAACTAATGAGTTTTAGCTTTGAGTTACCCTTCTCTCCATAAATCATCACCGGCATTCTATCCTTACAAGGAATGCGAATTGCCTTCTTGGCACACACAACTTCAGCTCCTACTTTGGACATCCAGTCCATGCCGACTATTACATCAAAACTTCCTAATTCTACGGGTATTAAGTCAATTTTAAATGTTTCTCCGGCTAAATTTATTTTACAATCACGGCAAATTTTATCGGCTTTAATTAGTTTACCATTAGCTAACTCAATCATGTACTTAGCATCTAGAGGTAATGATGAACAATTCAATTTAGCGTAAAAGCCTCTACTCACGTAACTTCTATCGGCACCAGTATCAAATATAATAGATGCGGATAAGTTATTAATGGTAAACGTACCCGTAACAAGCTCCGGGTCTTCACATGCCTCTCTAGCATTAATAACAAATGCTCTCCCACGTGCAGGTCCGATATTCTTCTCTGGATTCGGGCACTGGCTCTTATAGTGACCTTGTTTTCCACACCCAAAACAAGTAATGGTAGCCAAAGCAGTTCTATTTGCATTGGTGGCAAGAGTCTTGGTACCATTTGTATTTGTAACGAGAGCCCTACAATCTTCAGCAAGATGACCCTTTCGATTACATTTGTTGCATACCACATTACAGTAACCAGAGTGATGTTTATGGCATCGGTTGCATAAAGGATTTTGTCCTTTATAACCAAAGCTTAAACCACTACCCGCACCTTGCGTGTTTTCTTGTTTCTTAAAAGATTGTTGTTGGTTACCTCGATCATAATTTCCATTCCACTTTCTTTTGTTACCTGATACCTTCACATCAATATTGGATACTTTCTTATCCATGATGACCTGATCCATTAGCTCGTTTGCCATGGTTATAGCTTCATGAATTGTCTTAGGTTTCGATGCTGTAACATTTGCCTTGACCTTTTTGGGCAAACCATCTTTGTACATTTCAATCTTCCGTTCTTCGGTTGGAACCAATTCAGGACATAGCAAAACTAATTCCATGAATCGCTGATTGTAGTTGGTGATTTCAGTACCAATAACCTTCAGACTTCGTAACTCATCTTCCAACTTCCTAACCTCGTTCCTTGGACAATATTCGTTGATTAACATTGTTTTGAATTCTTCCCACGGAGTATCATAAGCTACATCTCCTCCTACAGCCTTCACATAATTTTTCCACCACGTGAGTGCACTATCTTGTAAAGTGCACGATGCATACTTGGTCATGTCCTTTTCAACACAACCACTGATTTTAAACACAGTCTCCATCTTTTCTATCCACCGGGTTAAACCGATTGGTCCTTCTGTTCCACTGAATGATGAGGGCTTGCAAGCTTGAAAAGTTTTGTAAGTGCACCCCACACGAGGATTTGGGTTAACTGCAGCACCTCTTGCAGCCTCGACCCATAACATTCTGTCGTTCACTCGCTGATTGATGAGTTCCTGGATTTCTTGTTCCGTCATTCGATTCAATCGCGCCATTTCCTAATGAAAGAAAATAATTATTCACATGGATTATTATAGATGTAGTGTGTATTTATAGTACATTATAGCTTGTTAATAATATGAACCAGGTATTATTATAAAAGCCTTTTCTTCTTATTAGCGTTTTATAATTATATCTAGGGTAGTACCTACCCGTTAATGTCCATACTTAATAGCTTAGTACAGAATCAATTACTACCATCTAAATAATACTTAACCATGGAAAATTATTGCATTTCACACTTCACTATTTTACATATGCTTATCTTACATCGAACATTAAGCAAACCACACTAATAACATTATACAAAACATTATATGATCCCATGGTTTAATACGGCAGCGCATCGTTTGGTCTATTTTCTAGGACGTTTAGGTTCAAAGAATCGCTTAACGCTTATCCTGGCTGTCTGCCTATATTTTGGCTGTGGGACTGAAGAACTGGATGCCGGGATAGAACGAATAGGAATAGCGGGAATAGGGGTGGTAGTGTCTAGTGGAGTTGGTGCCACATCATCCTTACTAAACTCGGGATTTGAATTTTCTAATTCATTAGCCTTTCGTTTCTTTCCTAGTTCGAACTCGTCTTTTGTAATTTCCTGTATTTCTTCCTCGGGTTCACTTTCCTCCTCGGGTTCACTTTCCTCCTCGGGTTCACTTTCCTCCTCGGGTTCACTTTCCTCCTCGGGTTCACTTTCCGGGTTCTCTATAGTCGGTTCATCCGGAATTTGTGAGTCTTCCCCAAAGATATTATTTTCGTCATCGGATAGGTTAATGACTGGAACACCATCTGAAGATTCTGGTTCGGAGTCGCTGAACGTGATGACAAGTTTTGAGCCCGACATCTATCACACAACAACTAACCCATTAGTACTACATAATATTTACATATAAATTTTAACCAACAATGATAAGCAATGGTTTTTAAATCAGACCCGGTCAAAGTCCAGACTTACTAATGTATCCTAACGACTTATCAGTTAGACACACTAATGCAAACCTGGTTCGCTAAGACCACCGCTCTGATACCACATGTCATAACCCGTCCTTAACCATAAGAACGTGTTAGATAACGTATGATTTCATTGCGAGGTATTGACCTCTATATGCGACATTTTTAAAAGAGAAACTGCATATATTATACATTACAAACCATAACCATTATTTTTGTTACAAGCTTTAGACAATAAAAAGATGATTATCGTTTAGCGATAATCTTCGACTTACAAACTTTACATATAATGATAACAACACGATTTCGAGCATATTTTACAACACAAATCCTTGGGTATGCAGTTTTATTTTTGACACAAATATGCGTACGCAAGATCCTGCTCAAATTCAACATAATGCAGCGGAAGCTTTAGTAATCACCTGAGAATAGACATGTTTTAAAAGGTCAACATAAAGTTGGTGAGATATAGGTTTAATGCCGGCAGCAATATATATATATAGACCACAAGATTTCGTATATAAACAGTTTAATAAAAATATTCTAAGTGGTTGAGCACTTGGTAACCATACTTAACATTTAATCACGTCGCATATTCCCTTTATTATGAAATCTTACTACACCGTACCAAGTGTAGTCACGAAACTAAGTACTGTGCAACCGTTGAATACTGGTCGTCCAGTCCGGTTGGGGTTGTCAGGCCCGATAGATCTATCAACAGGATTCGCGTTTACAATACCGCTGTAAATAACAGTTACCAAGCTACAGGGAAGTATGCCAGTGGTACAACTCAACGTAGAATATATTTTTCAGTTACTTGTGTCCATAACGTAAAACATAAAATACATGTATTCTCATCCCGAAATATTTAGAGTTTAAAAGTGGGACTATATACTCACTTTCGTCTTGAAGATATATATATAATTTGACTTGGTCTCCGGTTGATATCACGAACCTATCCATATATAATATATCAATACCTTTTCTTTTTAAACAAACGTCACATATATATACTTGTTATACTTTTAATACTTTGAATAATTCCTTAGTCCGTAGTTAGCAGTTCGTTGTTAGTAATTCAATTTTAATGGTTCATTTTTAGATGTTTAATATACCCGCAATGAAATAAATAAAACCCCCAACGAAATAAATAAAACCCCATCGTATATGTATTGGTCGAGATTAATCTTGACCCATGGTACCGGTGTTGTCAAATGACGTGTTGCGTACATAAAGTACCGGTGTTGTCAAATGACGTGTTGCGTACAATCATGGGATCTTATGATTAATCTTCTCGTGTTGTTTACGGGTGATCCTGAACCATATAAAATTGAATTATAAGTACATATATATAAAATATCATGTTAACTTAAAAAGATGTGATTTATTTAATTTTTTCCCAATTATTTTCGTGGCTAAACTAGTCTTGGATATCCGATTTTGTTTCGGTCATAGTTTCTTCGTTACAACTCCGTTTTCGTTGATTCAACTTGCCATCTCCTTGGATCGAGTCCCTCTTTAAGACTATGAACTGTAAATACCTTAGTTTGTATTCAAAATCACACGGCATAGGTCAAACTTTAGTGAAACTTATGAAGTTAATCATTTTCCATCATGTAAACAACCTTAAATGATTATTTTTCTAAAAATACTTATACTTTGAGTTAAATCATGAAATTTTTATGTGTTATCATATTCATAGTAAAAATCATTTTTCCAGAAAATAAACCTCCAATTCAAAGTTTAAGATGGTTTTTAATTATCCAACCCAAAACAGCCCCCGGTGGCACTCCGACGTCGTAAAAACAGTTTTTAAGATAATCTTTGAAAAACCAAGTTATACCTTGTTAAATTAGCATATATTTAAGTTATATTACAGGTCTTGGAGTATTTTAAAAGTTAAGTCAGAAGGATCTATTTAGTTTGCAAACAAGTTTGAAAACATTCAAACTATGTTCTTGTTGTTAAAATTTTATACCACAAAATAAGATAGCTATATATATATGAATCGAATAAGGTTATGAACATAGATTCTACCTCAAGTTCCTTGGACAAGGTTGTTGTAAAAGAGGAGTAAGAACCTAGAATCAAAAGGGTGATGGAAGTGGATGAAAGATTGGAAGTAAGTTGGTGTTCTTGGAAGGATTTCTTGAAGTGTTTTTGTAAGGTTTTCTTATGAGGTTTAAGTGTTGTTTTTGAAGCTAAATGATGGGGAAAATGCTTGGAGATGATCAAGTATGAAGTTAAGAGTATTTTGAGAGAGAAATGGAAGTGTAAGTATGAGAAAATGGGGTGAAGAAATGGTGTGCATGCATAAAAACGTTTTTAGGTTATAAAGGAAAAAAAAGATACCTAACTTTGTTTTCTTGCTAAATAATTCATGCTACTTGACAAATGGTTGGTTCCACATGTTTCTTAATCATTTAAGGCTGCTAAGGAGCAGATTTTTATTGGTATATACCAATAGTAAATACATCTAGAAGCTGCGTATGATACGGGTACATATACTCTAGGTATACGTATAGAAATCTTTGAGGAAACGGAACGAGGATTCAAATATAGCTATCTTTTGTAAATATACTTATATTGTTTTATGTATGTAAGCCCTTTAAAAGTGATAAAATACATATCTATACGATGCATGTATAAGTAATATAGGTTATAAGTATTTACGTCGAAAAACATTACGTATAGTTATCGTTTTGAAAACTTAAGTTAGTAGTTTTAAAATATACTTATAACTTATTGTTATTAATACAAAATGAGATATTAAAACATTCTTAGATCATGTTAAATATGTATATATACATATATATACACAAACGTATAATTATCATATATTGTATAGTTCGTGATATCATCGGTCAAACTAGACGGTCAAACGTTGTGTAAAACTCTTTTCGAAAAACATAAGTCTCGACAATTTGGATTGCTTATCATGTTGGTAAGGTTTAATTTATGTAAATATTAATCTTATAAGTATAGAACGATCGAAAAAGTGCGGGTCGTTACAGTTGCCAAGGGGCCAAACTAGTTGACTAGGTCAACTAGTCAACCCCATCTCATCCATTCATTCATAATTTCACCTCCTCATCTCCTTTTTCCTCTCTAACTCAAGAACACTTTCTAACATCTTCAAATAATCATCATCTAAATCAATTCAAGCAAGCATACATCAAAACAAATTACATATTCGTGATCCTCTCATCATCATCTACATTTTGGTACCAATTTCATCTCGTTTGGGTAACATTCCTAAAACTCTAGATTTCTCTACTTCGTGTTTTTGACTTGAAATGGTGTTAGTTAGTGTCTATGGCTCGTGTCTAGCATGAATATATGATTTAATTGCTCGATCTTGTTGTTTTGCATAAACTAGCATGAATTTGAAATGGGTTTATTTAATCTTGAATTTTGGATGATTAAATGTTGTTTAAATGCTAAAGTTCATGTATTAAATGTGTTACTAGCATCATTAGCTTCAATTTGATGTGTAGGTTGATTTGGAAAACATCACTAACATGATTATTGATTTTGTGATTCTTGATTAGGGTTTGATAGCATTTAAAATGATCTTTTGATGCTTTGAATGCCATGAAATGTTATTAGTAAGTGTTTAGTTGTATTGTATGTTTAATTACCATCGAAACGGCCTATCGTATGTGTAGATTGGATTCCCGAGTCAAGAAATGCATATTATGAACTTGAAACTTTGATTTTGAACGTTTAATGATCATTCGACGAGGTTTTTGTTCTTTTAAATGATGTTTTTGTTTGGTGAAATGTGTTTAGTTGTATTCATCGTCAAAATACCTTTCTAACGATATAAGATACGTGTTTTGAATGTTTACGGTTCATAAGTTATGGTTGTTTGAAGTTGAAATCGTTTAAGTGTTTAAAACTGCCCAGAATTACTGAAACAGACACAGATGCGGCGCATCACCTCTGGATGCGGCGCATCTGTAAGTGATGCGGCGCATCTGTAAGTGATGCGACGAATCTGAGGCAGACTGCCCAATTTGGTCGATTTTCGTTTAATTCTAGTTATGCTAGGCACCTCCGATTGACATGAAACTTGGCCAACATGATTATATATGACTTCTAAGCTTAGAAAAATAGTTCAGGACCCGACCCGAACTTGTTGACTTTTTTCGTTGACTTTGACTTTGACTAAAGTTTGACTTTTAGTAAAACTTAACCAAATACTTTTGCAACCATTCTAACGTGCTTTTATACTTGTTTCTTGCATGAAACTTGACAACGTGATTCACATATTATATTAATCGAGTCGTAACGAGCCGTAGGACTAATTGAACACATTTCGACCGACATTGTGTCGTAAACGGTTAATTGATATAACTTACTTGTTTAGGTCAAGGCTAAACAACTTTCATACACACGTTTACTTTGTGAAGTACATTTATACTCGTGCACTCGAGGTGAGATCATAGTCCCATCTTTCAACAACTTTTATACTTTTAAATCATGGGATGAGAAACATATACAGTTTTATACTACATACTTTATGCTTTGAACACAAGTACGAAAACAAACATTCTACGTGCGAGTTAGAACAAAAATGCCTCAATTCGATTATCATTAGTTACACTTGTCGGGTGTAAGCGAGAACTTATGTTGTATGGCCATATGGGTTTGACAAACCCTCATTCGGACGGTTCGCTACCTTTATGCGGATGAAATATACTTTCGTGTTTTAGTGTGGGTTCTAACACTGTGTGATGGGGTAACGTTGGTTAAGTCTTGATAATTGAGTGCTCGCGAATAACAACACTTTTGGAATGCAAATTATTTGGATAATCTACGTTATGGAAATACAAAATCTTGTGGTTCAAAAACAACGTTTATTACTACACCTATGATCTCACCAACGTTTTTCGTTGACAGTTTTCTATATGTTTTCTCAGGTCCTTGAATGCTTAGTGATACATGCTTCTGCTCACTTTTGATACTTGCTTGGATGTCGAGTATACATGCATACATGGAGCATCTTTTGACTTACTTATAAATGGTGTCGCATAGGTTTCATTTGTACGTTAAACGTTGTAATGTAACTAGTCGTTGAACTACTTTTGTAAACTTGAAACATTTTTACATTTGAAATGAATGCGACATATTTTGGTCAAACGTCATTTTAAAGACTTATGACCACGTAACGGGACCTAAGTAGACGGCGCCGTCAATGACGAGTTTGTCGGGTCGCTACAATATCCTTTTATTGAGGCATGTCCTTCTTAAACTGTTAGATATTATAAATTTTAATAACGTGAAGGTTTAATTTCTAATATATAAATGATGTTTTGTTTGTAGGTAGTGCTTCACGATTGAGAAGATTGCGTGATGATCTGGGACTTATGTTTCACGTTTTCACTGATTTTTTATTATCGTCAGATTTAACAATACTTTTATGTTGGATTTTTGTAACTATGTCAACTGCCAGATGAAACATATCTTGTGTTTGTCATTAAATAAAATTCAGTTTTTGGATGCCAATTTTATTTTTTGAATTTGTGTGTTATATTTGTAATATTCACATCATGGGCATGACATTTGATATTTATTATGGCTATTATAACTGATATTGCATGACCTTAAAAGGGGTTTCATAATCTTAGTTGAGATATTAGGACCATTTTCATGTTTCTAATGGTTACATTTTAGGACCATCTTCAAAAGGTTTCATAATCTAATTTGGGATATTGATACCCTTTTAAAAGGTCGTAAAATATTATTAGGACTCTATTCATGTTGTCATTAATCATATTATAGGATCTTACACTTTCATAAACTTATTTCGGGTAGGACACTTTTTAAGGATCCTAAAATGTTTTTTAGGACACAAATGAAGTAGTTAATAAGGTCCTTATATGTTTTTAAGATATTAGCACTCACATTATATGACCTTATGATAAGGTCCTTATATGTTTGCAGGACCCTTTTTAAGGGTTCTTAAAAATCTTTTAGGACCCTATGTAGTCTTATTATAGAACCTTTAAATAAGGTCCCAATATGTTTTTAGGACCCCAAGATTTTTTTGTGACGCACCCTTGGGAGGACCCATTTAATAAGGGTCATATCAGCTCAAAGGTCCTATAAAGTCACATTATAGGACCCTTTTAGGTAAGGGTGTTCAAAATATCCGAATCCGAATTATCCGAAATCCCAATCCAAAAAGGGTTAAGGCTACTTTTGGGGGTCCTAATAGCCCTTTTTTTCTTGTAGTGTATGCTCAAATAATCGTAAGCTACCCTCAAAGTCCAAGTCTCGATATAATATTATGTATAAATAATTGTAATTAAATGGCTCAACTTTCCAAGTTACATATATTTGTATTATGTCCAAGTGATTGTATTAAGGCTATATATTAGTCTTATATTCACAAGAATGAAAGAGATATCAGTAGCAAGAATGTAGTTATATGGTGTTCTTTGCAATTTTTTATTTTGTTCTTAATAGAGTCAAATACGTGTATATATTGTCTATAAATATCTTATATATTATTTGTAGATATCTTGTGTTATCTCTTCCTAGAATAGGGGATATTAGTTACAAATAGATGATTCGCAACTGTATATATATTCGGCTATGTTGATCAATGAAAGCACGACAGAATTATTTTACATTCAATATCTTACATGGTATCAGACCTCTAATTCTTCTCTAAACCTACATCTAACGCCATTAATTCTTCTCTAAACCTACATCCTCTATTTTTTCTCCTATTCTTAACAATGGCAGATTCTACACGAATCCACCCTGCAATAACAGTTAATAACATCAAGAATTTCATACCTATCACTCTTGAGATGAAGAACGGTCCCTACGGGACATGGGCTGAGCTTTTCAAAATCCATTGCCGAGCCTTCCAAGTCATCGACCACATTATACCACCCACCTCTGCTACGACCGGTGACTCCGGCACCTCTAATGCAGACACTTCTCCTACTCAATCTGAATCTTGGTCACGCCTTGATGCTATTGTCACTCAATGGATATATGGCACCATTGACAAAGAGCTTCTTCTCACAGTCATGAAACCTGATCAGACTGCACAACAAACCTGGGATCGAATTAAAAGTACCTTTCAAGACAATGAACAATCACGAGCTATTCATCTTCAACATCGATTCTCCACTATTCGGCTAGACAATTTCCCTGACATGTCATCATATTGTCAAGAATTAAAGAATATTGTCGATCAATTAAACAGCGTTGGCGGCGATATCAAAGAAACAAACATGGTCTTACAACTGATTGCCAGTTTGAACGATAGTTATCATACTATCGGCACTATGCTCGCACACACCAAACCAACCCCAACCTTCTACAATGCTCGATCGATGCTAATTTTGGAAGAGTCTAGAAAACGTGAAGCAATTTTCTCAATCATCTTCTCCGTCCGGTACCGCCCTTATCACCACCACTCCGCCTGCAACACCGCCGCCACACACCAATAATAGCAATCGGAACAACAATTACAGGGGACGAGGTTCCTATCGGGGCAATAATCGAGGACGGGGTCGTGGACGGTTTCAACAGGGGAGAGGTTCTCACCCTAATTTCTCAAATGGTTTCTCTGGTGCACCGAACAGTTTCAATCCTCACTCATCTGGGTCTCAACATTACTCCAATGGGCCTAATACAAGACAATATGGGCCTCACTACAATTGGCAACAATCTCAATGGGCTTCCACCACACCCCCTGCCCTTACCCATCTAATCCGTGGCCCAGGCCCACGGCATCATCTAATCAGCAAGGAATATTGGGCCCCCAGCCCAATCATAGTCATGCTGCTTCTACGGCACCCACTGACATCGAAGAGGCTATGCACACAATGAGTCTCAACCCGCCCGATGATAATTGGTATCTCGACACCGGTGCCACCTCACATATGACAGGTTCCCAAGGTAATCTCTCTTCTTATTATCCTTTAAATGCTTCTAAATTTTTAATTGTCGGTAATGGTAACGGCACTCCAATTAATGGTTTCGGTCACACCCATATTCCCGTCAACCCAAACCGACCCCTTTTTCTTTCTCATGTACTTCATGCTCCAAAACTTATTAAAAATTTAATCTCTGTTCGACATTTAGCTATTGATAACAATATTTCTATTGAATTTGATCCTTTTGGTTTTACTTTGAAGTAATATCCGACGGGCAACCCCATAATGCGATGTAATAGTGCGGGTGATCTTTATCCTCTTCCAAAGCTGCCTCAGTCTACAACTCCGTCTGCTTTTTCAGTTTCTTCAAAAGATTTATGGCATCAACGCTTAGGCCATCCAGGCGTTAATATCATAAAATCTCTTAGTAATAAAGACTACATTTCATGTAATCCATCTAATAAACCTTTTTTTTTTTGTCAATCATGTGTTTTTGGCAAACATGTCCGTTTACCTTTTTATCCGTCAAGTAATTCAATTATTAATGCTTTTGATATTATACATAGTGATTTGTGGACCTCACCAGTACTTAGTTCTAATGGACATCGCTATTACATTTTATTTCTAGATGATTATACCAATTTTTTATGGACTATGCCATTAAGTAATAAATCTCAAGTATATGATACATTTCTCACCTTCCAAATGTAACATCCCGCCTTTTTCCGTTAAATTTATTTTTTAACACCGTCTTTTTCTCTTAAATAATACATTTCGTTATTTAAATTCGTAGTTTCCGTTGACTAACGTTCATAATAATTCCGTCATTTAATTATAACATCTCTCGTTAACTTGCGTTTTAAAAATACTCGATCGGTTAAATCCCGCACCCGCTTTGAAACTCGAGGGACCGGAGTTGCCAAATGGGCAAACTAGTTGACTAGGTCAACTAGTCAACCCATTTCATCCATTCCATCATCTCCCTCATCCCTTTTCTCTCCATCTCAAGAACACACACAAACCCCAACTTCATAGAATCATCATCTAAATTCGGGATTGGAAGCAAACTTCAAAACAAATTACATATTTGGAATCCTCTCTTCATCCTCTACAATTTGATACCAACTTCATCTCGTTTGGGTAACATTTCTAAAACTCTAGATTTCTCTAAATTCGTGTTTTTGATTTGAAATGGTGTTAGTTAGTGTCTATGGCTCAAGTCTAACATGAATATATGTTTGGTTTGCTCGATTTGTTGTTTTTGGAGTAACTAGCATGAACTTGAAATGGGTGTGCTTAATCCTTGATTTTGGATGAGTTAATGTTGTTAGATTATTAAAGTGCATGTTTTAATTGTGTTACTAGTATCACTAGCTTCGTTTTGATGCGTAGGTTGATTAAGAAAACTTCAAAAACATGAATATTGATTTTGTGATGTTTGACTAGGGTTTGATAGTTCTTGACATGAATTTTTGGATGCTTGAATGCCATGGAATGTTAATTGTTAGTGTTTAGTTGTAATGTATGCCTCATTACCTTCAAAACGGCATATCGTATGTGTAAATTGGATTCCCGAATCATAAAATACGTTTTACGAACTTGAAACTTCGAAAGTAAACCTTTCTTGATCAATTGACGAGTTTTCGGTTATTGTAAATGGTGTTTTTGATTGATGATATGTGGTTAGTTGTATTCCTCGTCAAAATACATTTCCGACGATATATGATAGGCATTATAAGTGTTTGCGGGTCAAGAATTGGGTTGGAAAAGGTTTTGGTTCGTGCACACTTGGAAAAACTGACCAGAATTCTCTGGCCAGGTAGTGGCGCGGCGCGCCACATACCCGCGCGGCGCGCAGAATCGCCTGGCCAGATTCTGCTCACTTTGTCACATTTCACGCGAAATGTTTGACTAGCTACCGACCTCCGATTCACATGAAACTTGTTCTAATATGCTTATATATGAATAAAAACCTCAGAAAAATAGTTCGGGACCGAACCCGAACGTGTTGACTTTTTCGTTGACTTTGACCAAGTTTGACTTTTAGTCAAACTTAACCAAACTTTTATACAATCATTCTAACATGCTTTTATACTTGTTTCTTGTATGAAACTTGACAACGTGATTCACATGCTATACTTAATCGAGTCGTAACGAGCCATAGGACTAATTGAACACATTTCACCCGACCTTGTGTCGTAACCGGTTAATTGATATAACTTACTTGTTTAGGTCAAGGCTAAGCAACTTTCATGCACACGTTTACTTGTTGAAGTACTTTTATACTCGTGCACTCGAGGTGAGATCATAGTCCCACCTTTTCAACAACTTTTTATACTTTAAATTGTGGGCTGAGAAACATATACTTTGTTACATTTTGTACTACTTGCTTTTATACTTTGAACACAAGTACAAGGAAAACAAACATTCCACAGCGAGTTAGAACAAAAATCCTCAATTCGATTATCATTAGTTACACTTGCAGGGTGTAAGCGAGAACTTATATTGTGTGGCCATACGGGTTTGACAAACCCTCATTACGGACGGTTCGCTACCGTCTACGGATGAAATATATTTTCGGGAAACAGTGTATGTTCTAACACTATTGTGCTGGGGTTCTATGGAAGGAAACGTTAAGTCTTGATAATTGGGTGCTCGCGAACCAACTTTTGGAATGCAACTTTTGGATGATCAATTTATGGAAATACTAAATCTTGTGGTTCAAAATATAACTTTTACTAATACACCTATGATTTCACCAACGTTTTTGCGTTGACAGTTTTCTATATGTTTCTCAGGTTCATACTTGGCTATTTGATACATGCTTCCGCGTACACTCATACTTGCTTGGGGTCAAGCATACATGCATACACTCTGACTATTTGCTTGGAGTCAAGATACATACATACATACGCTAGTGATAGCACCTTTGGATTCAAACTTTTGTTTACATACTTACGCTATTTTTAGCAACTGTGGTTTCAAACTAATTATGTCGCAAGTATTTCATACATACCTTATAACTTTGTAAACTTAAACTTATTGTCGATCCGTTTGCTAAACTAAACTTTGTACCTTTCAAATGAACGCGACATAATTTTGGTCAAACGAGTCTCATATAGGGACTACGACCACGCAACGGGACCTAAGTAGTCGGCGCCGTCAATGACGATTTGGTCGGGTCGCTACAGATGGTATCAGAGCGTTGGTTGTAGGGAACTAGGACGTGCATTAGTGTGTCTAACAGAGTCGTTAGGACGCATTAGTGAGTCTAGACTACAACCGGATAGTTAGCATTTGCATTCTGACATACATTTGCTATAGATAGCACTTACGTGACTACTTGTGCATTATACTTGAATCATTCTTAGGCAAACTTTTTAATGGTACCCAACCTTCACCATACGAACTCGTATTCCGCCAATTTTTGGTAAAACACGTGAATTCAAGATTCATACGCGTACGGATGACCGCGACTTCGTTAGCCACTCTAGCTCGGGAACTCTAATTCTTTGGTTGTTATCCACCCCGTCTTAGCTTACTATCCATGAGTATTGTAAAGTCACCGTCACTACTCTAGATGAGTATCGTCATCACTATTTATCGCTACGGTTGCGTACTACTTGTTATCATGACTCGTTACTCTTTTCATACCTAAATACATTATTGTTTGAATCGAACCGATTTGACGTTAACAATCGTTTATACACTTCCCGCGGGGAAACGCTTCCTTAGATTTGCAGAAATTCTTTCGATTTAATATGAGTCACGTTTGAGACGTCGTTACATTTTGTTCATTTTAGATTTTCGCGATGACACGAACTTGAATCTATAGAGTGATGTGGGAATGGAGGTATGAGTTAGCGTAATATAACGACACTCGATCAACGTGGTTATATTACGGTAAGACATACCAAAGTTCTAGTGACGCGTGATGGTGGTTAGACTCGATCAACCTAAACACCACCATGTGCCATGTACATGACTTCATCCGTTCAGGTTTGGACATCCGAAAACTCCGAGAATATTTATAACAACCATACCGGGGACACACCTTCAATTATTGTCAAATTATATTTATGCTTCCGAATGAATTACCGATTCCATTCGACTTCAACCGTATGTCACACGGGTATACTAGCTCGTCCTCGCACAGTCTTATTGACTAACTACAACTTACTCGTTATGCTCACATCGGGGCGGAAACTTCTTTTGCATCACCCTCGTACTTCCGGTTCAGGAGGTCCTTATTCTAAATTCCCAATGGAGAGAGACTCCCCACGTTATACTAGTATTCACCTCGAGGGTGAATAGTTCCGACGAACGTTTTTCTTTCAGAAACCGAGGAGAACTTGCCCCGACGAACGTTTTTGGAAACCGATAAATCTTCCGCGACGCGAATTTTCTTGAGAAACTTGTCCTAGCTAACGATTTCAATTCCTAGCAAACTTGTTCAATATGCCTTAGGGAAATATACCCCGTTTCGGATCGAGATCCTCGTTTCACTTCTAGATTTTGGAGTGCCTTACAAAAAGCCTCGGGACCGCGTTTAGACATGAGTACCGCGTACCATCCACAACCCGACGGACCGAACAAACATACGATTTAAGTCTTGAAAACCATAATACGAATTTGTATTACCAACTTCAAATTTACTTGAGAAAAGTATTTTCCTTAACCGAATCCTCATACTACAATGATTTTCATTCGATTCTTAACGTCACACCTTTTGAAACCACATATGACTGGAAACGTCATTCTCTTTTGTCGAACAAAGTAAACGATGATCAATTCACCGGGGCCGAGGTTATTCATGAGCGACCGAGAAAACTTATCCATATCCAAGGAAGACCCAACACGACTCGTTGTCGCCAAATGAGCTACGCCGATTTAGACGTAAACATTTCAAATTCCACGTGGGAAACCGCGTCACGTTAAGAGTCGCACCTTGGAAAGGTGCAATCCGTTTCGGGAAAGCGTAGGAAGCTAAATCCGCGGTATTTTGATCCTTTAAATTCTTGGGGTGTTTTGGACCCGTCGCTAGCCGTTTAGACTTTTCCGACTCATTTTGGGTCTCCGTTTATCCTACATTCGATGTATCAACTCAAAGACGTGTTTTGCGAAACGAGAACTTGTTATCTCCTTTGATGAACTCACTATCGACGATAACCCTCACTTCCTAGGAGGACCGGTTGAAACCATGAATCATGGAAGCCAAACCTTAAAACAACATATGATCCCGACCGTCAAAATTCGTGGAAATACTCAAGGACGTACCTTCACTTATTCGTAGAATTTACAACGCAAGGTCTCGAGTAAGATTCAACAACTACTACTTCCAACTAAATTTCGGGACGAAATTTCTTTTGAGTTGTGGATAATGTAACATCCCGCCTTTTTCCGTTAAATTTATTTTTTAACACCGTCTTTTTATCTTAAATAATACATTTCGTTATTTAAATTCGTAGTTTCCGTTGACTAACGTTCATAATAATTCCGTCATTTAATTATAACATCTCTCGTTAACTTGCGTTTTAAAAATACTCGATCGGTTAAATCCCGCACCCGCTTTGAAACTCGAGGGACCGGAGTTGCCAAATGGGCAAACTAGTTGACTAGGTCAACTAGTCAACCCATTTCATCCATTCCATCATCTCCCTCATCCCTTTTCTCTCCATCTCAAGAACACACACAAACCCCAACTTCATAGAATCATCATCTAAATTCGGGATTGGAAGCAAACTTCAAAACAAATTACATATTTGGAATCCTCTCTTCATCCTCTACAATTTGATACCAACTTCATCTCGTTTGGGTAACATTTCTAAAACTCTAGATTTCTCTAAATTCGTGTTTTTGATTTGAAATGGTGTTAGTTAGTGTCTATGGCTCAAGTCTAACATGAATATATGTTTGGTTTGCTCGATTTGTTGTTTTTGGAGTAACTAGCATGAACTTGAAATGGGTGTGCTTAATCCTTGATTTTGGATGAGTTAATGTTGTTAGATTGTTAAAGTGCATGTTTTAATTGTGTTACTAGTATCACTAGCTTCGTTTTGATGCGTAGGTTGATTAAGAAAACTTCAAAAACATGAATATTGATTTTGTGATGTTTGACTAGGGTTTGATAGTTCTTGACATGAATTTTTGGATGCTTGAATGCCATGGAATGTTAATTGTTAGTGTTTAGTTGTAATGTATGCCTCATTACCTTCAAAACGGCATATCGTATGTGTAAATTGGATTCCCGAATCATAAAATACGTTTTACGAACTTGAAACTTCGAAAGTAAACCTTTCTTGATCAATTGACGAGTTTTCGGTTATTGTAAATGGTGTTTTTGATTGATGATATGTGGTTAGTTGTATTCCTCGTCAAAATACCTTTCCGACGATATATGATAGGCATTATAAGTGTTTGCGGGTCAAGAATTGGGTTGGAAAAGGTTTTGGTTCGTGCACACTTGGAAAAACTGACCAGAATTCTCTGGCCAGGTAGTGGCGCGGCGCGCCACATACCCGCGCGGCGCGCAGAATCGCCTGGCCAGATTCTGCTCACTTTGTCACATTTCACGCGAAATGTTTGACTAGCTACCGACCTCCGATTCACATGAAACTTGTTCTAATATGCTTATATATGAATAAAAACCTCAGAAAAATAGTTCGGGACCGAACCCGAACGTGTTGACTTTTTCGTTGACTTTGACCAAGTTTGACTTTTAGTCAAACTTAACCAAACTTTTATACAATCATTCTAACATGCTTTTATACTTGTTTCTTGTATGAAACTTGACAACGTGATTCACATGCTATACTTAATCGAGTCGTAACGAGCCATAGGACTAATTGAACACATTTCACCCGACCTTGTGTCGTAACCGGTTAATTGATATAACTTACTTGTTTAGGTCAAGGCTAAGCAACTTTCATGCACACGTTTACTTGTTGAAGTACTTTTATACTCGTGCACTCGAGGTGAGATCATAGTCCCACCTTTTCAACAACTTTTTATACTTTAAATTGTGGGCTGAGAAACATATACTTTGTTACATTTTGTACTACTTGCTTTTATACTTTGAACACAAGTACAAGGAAAACAAACATTCCACAGCGAGTTAGAACAAAAATCCTCAATTCGATTATCATTAGTTACACTTGCAGGGTGTAAGCGAGAACTTATATTGTGTGGCCATACGGGTTTGACAAACCCTCATTACGGACGGTTCGCTACCGTCTACGGATGAAATATATTTTCGAGAAACAGTGTATGTTCTAACACTATTGTGATGGGGTTCTATGGAAGGAAACGTTAAGTCTTGATAATTGGGTGCTCGCGAACCAACTTTTGGAATGCAACTTTTGGATGATCAATTTATGGAAATACTAAATCTTGTGGTTCAAAATATAACTTTTACTAATACACCTATGATTTCACCAACGTTTTTGCGTTGACAGTTTTCTATATGTTTCTCAGGTTCATACTTGGCTATTTGATACATGCTTCCGCGTACACTCATACTTGCTTGGGGTCAAGCATACATGCATACACTCTGACTATTTGCTTGGAGTCAAGATACATACATACATACGCTAGTGATAGCACCTTTGGATTCAAACTTTTGTTTACATACTTACGCTATTTTTAGCAACTGTGGTTTCAAACTAATTATGTCGCAAGTATTTCATACATACCTTATAACTTTGTAAACTTAAACTTATTGTCGATCCGTTTGCTAAACTAAACTTTGTACCTTTCAAATGAACGCGACATAATTTTGGTCAAACGAGTCTCATATAGGGACTACGACCACGCAACGGGACCTAAGTAGTCGGCGCCGTCAATGACGATTTGGTCGGGTCGCTACACCAAACTCTCATCAAAACCCAATTTGAAAAGAACATCAAAGCATTTCAATGTGATAATGGAACAGAATATAACAATAATTTATTTCACACTTATTGCAAAGAACATGGCATGGTTTTTCGTTTCTCGTGTCCTTATACATCTTCACAAAATGGGAAAGCAGAAAGAAATATGCGTGCTATTAACAACATCATGCGTACCATAATGACACATGCTTCCATTCCCGACCATTTTTGGCCTCATGCTCTTGAAATGGTGATGTTATGCGAGGTGGTATAAAATACTATTAATTTTTAGCAGGAAATACTATTAAATACGATACAATTTTACACAAGATATTTATTTATTTAGAGAATGGATATACTTAAACCTTGCTACAACACTTATAGGCAGTGTACCTAATCGTACAGTAGTGTAGTTTTTAGTAAGTCCGGTTCGTTCCACAGGGAAAATCTTTAAACAAAGCTTAACGCTATATTAGTTTACTTTTGTAAAAATACAAATATATATATAAGTAATATTATTATTATAAAGGGGGGTTTTTACCGTTTAATGACAGGTTTGTCGATTTTAAAACTTTAGTCGCAGTTAAAACCAAATGTAAAATAATAAATAAATATAAGACTTAATTTAAAGCGTAAAGTAAATAACGATAATGAAATTGCGAATAATAAAAGTGCGATAAAATAAACTTGCGATAATTAAAAAGTACGATAATTAAAAGTGCAATTAAATACAATAACAATAAAAATGTGATAATTAGAAGTGCAATTAAATATAAAATAAAGGAAATTAAATATGAAATAAAAGAATTATGCTTATTTAAACTTCCGTAATCATGATGTTTGACGTGTTGATTTTAGTTTTATGCCCATGGGTTAATTGTCCTTTGTCCTGGATTATTTAATATGTTCGTCTGGTTTTTGTCCATAACAGTCCATCAGTCATAAATATAAAGTGCGAGTGTCCTCGTCAAATTATTCTTATACCTGAAGTTAAATATTCCAACTAATTGGGGACTTAAACTGTAACAAGATTTTAATACTTTGTTTAATAATTACACCAGGATGTCGACTGAGTGTAACCCAAGGTTTTAATATTTTGTTATCAATTATACCAAGTGTCCTTGTACATGATTTCACCCCTGTTTTAATTATTCTAGTGGCTATTAATCCATTCCCGTGTCCGGTTAAATGAACGATTATTCGTACATATAAATACCCCGCCCATCGTGTCCGATCGAGTGTATATGGTAATTTATAGGGACGCCCAATTGTAAATCTTTATATTAACATTAACAAACTATCATTTAGTTAAACAATTATAAAGCCCATTAATAGCTCATAGTCTAATTTCCACAAGTGTCGTTCTTTTGTCCAAACCCCAATTATGGTACAAAGCCCAATTACCCAATTTTAGTAATTAGCCCAACATCATGATTAATTCGGATTAAATAAGCATAATAATAACTTAGCTACGAGACATTAAATTAAAAAAAGTTGAACATAACTTACAATGATTAAAAATAGCGTAGCGTTACACGGACAGAATTTCGACTTACACCCTTACAACATTTGCTAACATACCCTTATTATTAGGATTTAAAATTAAAATTAAAATTAAAATATAAATTATATATATATATATATATATATATATATATATATATATATATATATATATATATTTACGTATATATTGAGAGAGAGATAGATTATGGATTATGAAAATGATCAGAATTCGTTTGCTTTTATAGGAATTTTCGTCCAGGTAATCTCCGCGACTCGCGGTACATTTGGCCTTCGAACTCCGCAAGTCGCGGAGTTCGTTTTTACAGCTCATTCATCCTTGGCTCTTTGTTTGCCGACGATTTTAAATATTAATATAATATATATATAATTTTTAAGAATTATTTATATATTATATTATATTCATGTGCATAGTTGACTTGTAATTTTTAGTCCGTTGCGTCGAGCGTTGAGAGTTGACTCTGGTCCCGGTTCCGGATTTTCGAACGTCCTTGCGTACAATTTAATATCTTGTACTTTGCGTTTTGAATCTTGTACTCTTGTAATTTCGAGACGTTTCTTATCAATAATTGGAACCTCTTTGATTGTATTTTGTACTTTTGAGCTTTTTGGTCGTTTGCGTCTTCAATTCGTCGAATCTGTCTTTTGTCTTCACCTTTTATTATTTAAACGAATATCACTTGTAAATAGAACAATTGCAACTAAAAGCTTGTCTTTCTTGAGGAATAATGCTATGAAATATATGTTCGTTTTTAGCATTATCAAATATTCCCACACTTGAGCGTTGCTTGTCCTCAAGCAATATAGTCTTGAAATACTAGAATCACTTCTTTATTCTTCACACTTTGTACATCAGTGATTTCTATACGGCGGTATAAACAATGGTAGTAACGATATGGTTTACAGTCCCACATGACTATAAAAATTTAGATCCATTAAGGAAATTGGATCTTTATGAAAACATTTGATCTTTTGAAAATTAAATCTAGCTTTTACCCTAGATAAGTTTTCCGGAATAACCCTTCACCGGTGTTTGCAAATTATTTTTGTGGGTTTGGTGGGTTTCAGATTTGAAAATTTTAGCTCAAAACTTGCGGTTTTGTGTCACCCACTTGCTAACCTTGTATTAGGAAAACAACACGTCCAGTTTACTTGTCCCGTATATTACCTTTCGGTAAACTACCGTCCGGTTGTAAAGGAAAGCATTGAACAAGCAACTGTTAAGGCAATGTCCCCTGACATGCTTTTAATTATGGTCTATAACGTGTCGGACGCAATTACTATCCTTGGTAGGAGCAATAGTAAAGCTCACCCTTATAATTTGTAGGTTTGGCACAAGGTCCTGTCTTTGACCACTATGCAACCACCGTTCTTACGGTTGACACCCGATTTGGTTCAGGTGACCTAATGAATTCCAGGTGAATTCCTAGGATTTTACGTTCAATGGTAATGAACGCATTGAAAATGGGTTTTTAGAAAACAAATCAGTTTGTAATTTTGATCAAAATATTTTCTCGTTCAGGCTCGAGTTTAGATATCATTGAATTCCATGAGTTTGTAATTCTCAATCTTTAAGGTCAATCTCAAGGATTGAGTAATATCAGGCTTAAAAGCTGATTTTTAATCTTTTAAGGAGATTATCCTTTCTGGGGATCTGATTCATTAGTCTTATCCAGCTAATTTGCACGGTGCCCTCCCCATTTTACAAGACAGATCCTCTCATGGTTAGGATAAGTCTGACCACTTGGCGACCCTGTTTAATGCTGAGGTCCGTGGATTTTCTGCTGATTTTAGTGATGACTTTTCTAGGTTTTTCGTCAACCTACAGTTGGTCTGGACGACAACTTCCTGACCTAAATCAAGAAGCGCGTTTCTTTTTCGGAAGACTTTACTTCCTTTTAATGATGGAATTGATTCATCGTGTAGATCCATCTCTTCTTTTCTTTCATCGGGTAAAACAGTTTAGTTTAGTCCAAAGCAAAAGTATTTTCAGTTATTTGTACAAAAATATGTGACATATGTTTTGAATAACTTGGAGAATTTTCCCACACTTGACTTTTATTTTCCTTTTTATTGTCCTCTATTCCATTTTAAATGAATTTTAACATTTTGGTTTGTTTCTCAATTTATGTCCTTTTCGAGGTAGCAATAATTTCGGTGTTAAAACCTAGTTTTATCGTTCATAAATATGTATAAACATGATTTTGAGTTCATTTAGTTGAAAATCTTGAAAATTTTTACTAGAATTGGGTAGTTAGTATATAAGACTAGGGCTGTTCTTTATTATCAGAGAGCACTAGATTCTAATACAACTACTACTTTACTAGTATTTCTAATGGTAACCAAGTGTATAAAGTAAAAATTTTAAAATCCGAAATAATTTAACCCCTTCCCACACTTAAGATCTTGCAATGCCCTCATTTGCAAGAAATCAGTAACAATTTAAATTATTGAGAGTGATTTGTGTGAAAATGATTAAATTTTACCAAAGTTTCCAAACATATTTGTGTTTGTTTGCTGAATGATAAATGGTGCACATCATTTGTTCATTCCGTCTTGTTGTTATTTCACATATATTTTGCATCTTGTCGTCAAAATTAGTTGCTTTTGCTGAACTTAATGCCAGTCTTTGAAAATGCGTTGTTTTACCCTGTTGTGTACATAAGATAAACTGCAAACATATATACATATTTTTGAAGTTTGGTATATTACCCCACATTCAAAAATTATTAAAATCTAAGAATAAAAGTTAGAAAATTATAAAAACTATTACAATATTAACATAAGTATTAAACGTATCAACATTACAAATTACAAAATAAATAAAACTAAGTAGACTATGGATGATACTGATACCAGTAGGGGTTCCATGCATAACCATAGGTGCTATAAAATGCTTCGGCTGGGTTATACGTAGGATACGGTGGTTGAATCTCTATAGACCAGGGAGGGAATATGGGCTTTGTAGTAGGAATATAGTTTCTACCTATATGTTGGCAATAAGCTATGATTTGGTTTTGATGAACTTGCCAATCTTCAAATGCTCTATGTCTAGCATTTTCGTACTCCTGTGAAGCTATAAACCTTTGCATTTCTTGCATTTCATTTCCCCCCTCCTATATTACCTTGCTGTTGGTTTCTCTCAACATGTGGATGTCTACTATGGTATTGTACTGCGGCGTTATTTCGCCTCTTCAAAACTTTCGCACCATGGTATACATTTAAACCTATTGTATCGCGGGGTTCTGGTTCTTCGACTAATAATCCCCCCCGACTTATATCCACACCGAGATATTCGGCAATCAAAGTAATAAATATACCACCTCCTATTATGCTATGTGGTCTCATCCCCCTAACCATAGCTGATAAATAATAACCCACACAATAAGGTATACTTACAGCGCTTTGTGGGTCTCGAATACACATATGGTAAAACAAATCCTGTTCATTTACCTTTTCCTTGTTCTTACCTCTTTGTGTAATCGAATTAGCTAAAAACCTATGAATTACTCTTAATTCAGCTCTATCTATATCCAAATAAGAGTAATTTCCCCCTTTAAATCGGTGATGGCTTGTCATTTGACTCCATACACCATGTGTATCAAAATTTTCATCTATCTTTCTACCATTTAGTATCAACCCTCTACAATCGGCAGATGCTAACTCCTCAGGTGTATATATACGTAAAGCCTGAGCCATGTCTAGTAAAGACATGTGGCGCATCGAACCTCCTAACAAAAATCTAATAAAAGATCGATTGGTTAAACTAGCTACCCGATCATTTAATTCTATACTACACAACAATTCTTCACACCATACTTTATATACATGTCTACGCATGGTGAATAAACGTACCCAGTCGTTAAAAGTAGAATTACCATACCTCTGTGCAAGTAATTCCCTAATTGGCCCGGCCAATTCTACAGCTTCTAATGGTCCCCATTCAATGACCCTAGGTACCTCAACAACTTTAGAATGAAGAGTATGCAAACCCCTTTGGTATTTTGGATAATCTATCCAAAGTCTGTCAAATCTCAGGTTCGGGTGCAAATCTTCCAAGTGCATATCAGAAAATGTCATGACTGGATGAGGTATATCTTGTTTGTAGTAGTTATCCACCTCCTGTTGTTCCGCATTCTCAGCAGGAGCATTGCGAGTTTGGGATGAAGATTCACCCCTTTCAGTCTGCAAAACACATCAAACACAATTTTTGTGCATCCAAATATGCATTAGTGTCAGCAAAATCATCAATCAAAATAATTACAATGACATGATCAATTTATATCAAACTTAAGCTCATTTTCATATTTTCATCAAATCTACACTTTTTCAAATAAGCATATACGAAAATGTTCGCCAAGTTCATAAGCATTCAACTCAAATAACATGTCAAAATAATCATTACTAGCAATTAAACAAGTTTCAAATGGCATTATCTCTCAAAAATCAAGTTCATGAATTTTAGACTTGAAAAAGTCTACTTTAATTCTCAAAATCATGTTTAGGCTCAAAGTTTGGATCATTTAACTACCTAAACATGTTACACTACTTAATTTAGCAACAATTCATGACAAAAATCGGCCATAACCTGTTTATATCAAAAAGCCCCAAATTGCTCAAGAACACAAACCCTAGATTACTCAAAATTTGAAGTTTAAGGCTTCTAATCATGTTAAATAGCATCAATCTAGGTTATACAAGCATAATACATAAACAATTTAAGCATAATTACACTAAAAAGCATCAAAATCAAATTGGGAAAAAAATTGCTCAAGAACACTAATTTTTAGATTAAATGGTGTTTAGGTGTAGAAATTTACCGTTTTTCTTGAGTAATTCCTTGATAGCATCCTTCTCAACATGATTTTAGTAAAAGATTTGATGATTAACGGTTAAAAATTGTGATTTTTGGGGTGTTTTCTCGGGTTTTTGCGCAGTATTTTCGGGTTTTATTTGTGTTGTGGTGTGCAAATGAACTGCTCTTTACGTTTTTATTTTTTTTTCTGTATTTCGGTCCCTCCGCGAGTCGCGGTGTTTGACCCATCAAACTCCGCGAGTCGCGGAGTTTGTATTTTTTTTTTATATCTTATACTAATTAAAACAATTAAGTAATTAATTTTAAAATTTTGTTTCCCTTGTTATTTAGGACGAGGTCGTTTCGGATCGATTTCCTAGTCTGTCCTTCGACAAAATTTTAAAATTTGTCTTTTTGTAGCGATTGTTTTAAAAGCTAAGATTTTTGGGGTTTTTTTTTTAATGTTTTTGGCATACTTTAATTCAATAAGATTAAAAATAATGATAATAAAAGTTCTCGTCCCTCCCTTGGGTAAAGCAATTTCGGTTCAAAGACCTAGTCTTCAACTTACGACGAATTTTAAAAATCATATTTTTAACTTAATGAGATAAAGTAAATTTTTGTTTTTAAATTCACACAATTTAAATATAAAATTCAAAATTAATATTAAAAATTCACACCAAACTTAAAATTTGAAATGCATAAAATAAAAAATTCATATTTTAAAAATTAAAAATTCACACCAAACTTAATTTAAAAATTCATATTATAAATTCACACCAAACTTATATTAATTTTTCAAATATTTACAATTTTAAATATATTGATTTTACAAAGTTTACAATATTAATTTAAGATTTATATATTAATTTTAAAAACATGGTAAAAATAAAATTAAAAATCTTTTTGGCTTTTTATCCCACTTTAATCAATCAAATATTATCAAAAATATGCGCCCCTCTTTTCGGTAAAGTAATTTCGGTTCCAAAACCTAATTTAACTCATGACGAATTTTTGAAATATTTTGGGTTGATTTGATTAAAGATATTTATACCTTAAGAATAAACGTTAAATTTCGCAGTGATGTAATAAATTTTTGAATGATATCAATAATTTCGGTCGCCAAACCTAATTTTATTCAATATCAATTTAATACTTTATAGCGAACAAATTAGCGTTTATTATAAAAAGGTTAAAAATAAAAATAAAAAATAAAAACTGTACAGACTTACCTGTGAGATAGTATTCTTAGTTATATGATCTATCTCATTCATAAGATAGTCGGTTTAATTGGTTTTCCATGGCTACATTGGCGTAACCTCGAGCATTCAGTGTCTTTTCTTCTAAACATATGAACGGTCCGTCTCTGCATAAAGTAACAAATTCGGTATTTGAATAGGTTTGATTATTTGAACATTTACCTCCATGTGACCATTTTCCACATTTGTGACATCTTTCTAGGTGTCGTGCTCTTCTTTTCGCTGCGGATTTTGATTTTCCTTTACTAAATTGTAACTTATTATCTTCGCATCTGGATTCGTTTCTTACTCCGTCCAATCTTTCTCTGATTACTGATACTATTTCACTCGGAAGAGTGTCATTATTACGTTTAGTGATCAAAGCGTGTAGCATTAGACCATGGTTTAGTTCACAGGCAGTCTTCATTTCCTAAAAAAAAAAAAAAATTCAGAATGGGGGGAGAAGACTAGTTCTTTAGGGTCTGCTAGGGAAAGACCGTTCGGGTTCCATTTTCGAGAACTACACGAAAACAGACAATCTAACTCTAACAGAAATACATAAACCCCCTATACTTAGTTAGCTGTGGTATCGAAATTGTGATTAACTTCATTGTCTTCTTCCATCGGACCATGTATGTAATGTTTAACTCTGTGACCATTAACTTTAAATTCAATCCCATTTGAATTTATTAATTCTATCGTTCCGTATGGGAAAACTCTTTTGACTATGAATGGTCCAGACCATCTTGATTTTAATTTTCCAGGAAATAGCTTGAATCGTGAATTGAAAAGAAGAACTCTGTCTCCTTCTTTAAATTCTTTTGAACTTCTGATTCTTTTATCATGCCATTTCTTGGTTCTTTCTTTATAGATTAATGAATTTTCGTATGCTTAATGTCTTAATTCTTCTAATTCGTTTAGTTGACTTAATCGTAGACGTCCGGCTTCATGTAAATCAAGATTACATGTTTTCAAAGCCCAAAATGCTTTGTGTTCAATTTCTACTGGAAGATGACATGCTTTTCCATAAACAAGTCTAAAAGGTGTGGTTCCAATTGGAGTTTTGTAGGCTGTTCTAAAAGCCCAGAGTGCATCCTCCAATTTAATGGACCATTCCTTCGGATTTGATCCTACGTTTTTCTCTAGAATACGTTTTAAAGCTCGGTTGGTATTTTCAACTTGTCCACTTGTTTGTGGATGATATGCGGTGGAGATTTTATGAGTTACTCCATATCTTTTAAGAACTTTCTCAAGTTGATTATTACAGAAATGAGTACCCCGATCACTTATTTAAGCTTTCGGTGTTCCAAACCTTGCAAAAAGACGTTTTAAAAAGTTGACTACAACTCGTGCATCGTTAGTTGGGAGAGCTTGTGCTTCCGCCCATTCAGATACATAATCAATGGTTACGAGTATATATAGATTATTATGAGATTTTGGAAATGGACCCATAAAGTCAATACCCCAAATGTCAAATACTTCACATACTTGGATGACATTTTGTGGCATTTCATCACGTTGACTTATTTTTTCAGCCCTTTGACAAGCATCACAGGTTTTGCAAAGAAGGTGTGCGTCTTTGTAAATTGTAGGCCAATAGAATCCAGCATCATAAACTTTTCTTGCTGTTAGTTGAGGCCCATAATGCCCTCCTGTTGGTCCTGTGTGACAATGGTTTAAAATTTTACTAGCTTCATCTCCAAATACACATCGGCGTATTATTCCATCGGGACAACTTTTAAACAGATGTGGATCTTCCCAAAAATAGTGTTTTATATCACTGAAGAATTTCTTTCGTTTTTGGTACGATAATCCTTTTTCAAGGAATCCACATACTAAATAGTTTGCATAGTCTGCAAACCATGGGATTTCATTATAATCTATCTTCAATAGATATTCATCAGGAAAGTTGTCTTGTATGGCCGATTCATTTAGAACTTCTAATTCGGGATTTTTAAGACGAGAAAGATGATCAGCGGCGAGATTTTATGCTCCTCTTTTATCTCGAATTTCAATATCAAACTCTTGTAAGAGTAAGATCCAACGGATTAATCTTGGTTTAGCATCTTGTTTTGAAAATAGGTATCTAAGAGCAGAATGGTCGGTATAGACCACCGTTTTTGCTAGAACGAGATATGAACGAAATTTGTCAAAAGCAAAGACAATAGCAAGGAGTTCTTTTTCAGTAGTTGTATAGTTCGTTTGTGCTCCTTGTAACGTCTTACTAGCATAATATATAGGTTGAAATCGTTTTTCAATCCTTTGTCCTAAAACGGCTCCCATTGCAAAATCACTTGCATCGCACATTAGTTCAAATGGTAGATTCCAATTTGGTGTTATCATGATCGGCGCATTAGTGAGTTTCTCTTTAAGAATATTAAAATATTTGATACATTCATCTGAAAAGATGAATGGAGCATCCTTTTCTAGGAGTTTATTCATAGGAGTGGCAATTTTAGAAAAATCTTTTATGAAACGTCGGTAAAAACCGGCATGCCCTAGAAAACTCCTAACTCCTCTAACATTGGTGGGATGTGGAAGTTTAGCAATTACATCTACTTTAGCTCTATCCACTTCAATTCCTTCTTTTGAAATTTTATGACCAAGAACGATGCCTTCTTTAACCATAAAATGGCATTTCTCCCAATTAAGAACTAGATTTGATTGTTCGCATCTAATAAGCATTCATTCCAGATTAACTAGACATGATTCAAATGTATCACCGAAGACTGAAAAGTCATCCATGAAAACTTCCATGCATTCTCCTATCATGTCGTGAAAAATCGCCATCATACACCTTTGAAAGGTTGCAGGGGCGTTACAAAGTCCAAATGGCATGCGTTTGTAAGCAAAAGTACCATAAGGGCACGTGAATGTGGTTTTATCTTGATCTTCGGGTGCTATTGGAATTTGAAAATATCCGAAAAATCCATCTAGAAAACAATAGTAACTATTTCCGGCTAATCTTTCCAACATTTGATCTATGAAAGGTAAGGGAAAGTGATCTTTTCTGGTGGCGTCATTTAATTTTCTATAATCAATACACACACGCCATCCTGTTACAGTCCTAGTAGGAATAAGCTCATTTTTCTCATTTGTAATGACAGTCATGCCACCCTTCTTAGGCACGCATTGAACTGGGCTTACCCATGGACTATCAGAAATTGGATAAATTAGACCTGCGTCTAGCAGTTTAATAATTTCTTTTTTAACTACATCTTGCATATTAGGATTTAGTCTTCGTTGGCGTTGCACATACGTTTTATGACCTTCTTCCATAAGGATTTTATGTGTGCAATACGAAGGACTTATTCCTTTAATATCATAAATCTTCCATGCAATGGCTGGTTTATGAGCTTTCAACACAGAAATGAGTTGTGATTTCTCATTTTCAGTAAGAGAAGACGATATTATTACAGGTAATTCAGATTCACCATGTAAATAAGCGTATTCCAAATGGTTTGGAAGTGGCTTTAACTCTAATTTCGGAGGTTCTTCTATCGATGATTTGTATCGATATCTGTCTTCTTCTTTTAGCATTTGAATTTCTTCTGTTGTTGGTTCATATCCATTAGCTATAAGTGTAGCTAACATTTCAGCTTCATCAATTGGTTCATTACCTTCTCCTAAAGAACATTCTCCTGTTCCTTGTAATTCTGAAAATTCTTCTAATAATTCTGCATGTGCATCTATAGTTTAAATATAATAACATGTATCATCTGCAGATTGTGGTTGTTGCATTGCTCTATCAACTGAAAAGGTAACACTCTCATCCTCTATACTTAGGGTCAATTTCTTACCGAACACGTCTATCATTGCTTTAGCCGTGTTTAAGAATGGTCTTCCTAATATGAGAGGAACTTGAGAATCTTCTTCCATGTCCAGAACAACAAAATCTACTGGAAATACTAAAGTACCAACTTTAACTAGCATGTTCTCCATTATCCCTCTAGGATATTTTATTGATCTATCGGCTAGTTGTATGCTTATTCTGGTTGGTTTCAATTCTCCAAGGTCTAGTTTAGCGTATAGTGAATACGGCATTAGATTTATACTAGCACCTAAGTCTGTCAATGCTTCTATTGAACTAAGACTACCCAGAAAACATGAAATTGTGAAACTTCCTGGATCAGATAGTTTTTCTGGTATCTTATTCAACAGCACTGCTGAACAATTAGCATTCATGGTAACAGCCGAGAGTTCTTCCATTTTCTTTCTATTTGAGATTATATCTTTCAAGAATTTAGTATATCTAGGCATTCCTGAAATCACATCAATGAAAGGAAGATTTACATTTATCTGTTTAAACATATCCAAGAATTTGGATTGCTCGGCTTCAAGTTTCTCTTTCTTCATTTTACTCGGGTAAGGAAGTGGTGGTCGGTATGGTTTAACATAAGGTTTAGCCTTAACTGTGTTATCTTCATTAACCTTTTTAACTACCGGTTCTTTTTCCTTATCTTGATTAGGTTGTGGTTCTTGTGGAGTAGGAATAGCTTCATCAGAAGTTACAAGTATTTCAGGTGGTTTAAGTGTTGTACCACTTCTTGTGGTAATGGCTTTAGCTGTTTCATTCCGAGGGTTAGCATTTGTATCACTAGGTAGACTTCCCGGTTTTCTTTCACCTATTAACCTTGCTAGGTTACTTACTTCTTGTTCCAGATTTTGAATAGAAGCTTGTTGATTTCTAAATGCTTGAGCATTTTGTTCATTAGTTTGTTTCTGAGATGTGAAAAACTGCGTTTGAGTTTCAACTAGCTTCGTCATCATATCTTCTAAATTCGGCTTTTTATCATCAGTTTGTTGTGGTGGTTTGTTTTGAAAATTAGGTCTTTGCTGATTGTAATTATTGTTGGATACTTGTTGATTGCTAGGACCTTGTTGGTTGTTGTATGGAATATTTCAGTTATAATTCTGGTTTTGATTATAAATCGGTCTTGGCGGTTGATAATTATTCTGATAATTATTTCCAGGCCTTTGGTTTATGTATGAAATATTCTCTTTTTGTTCCATTGTTAATTCAATACTTAGACAATCTTTTGTCAAATGTGGTCCTCCACACTGCTCACAACTAATTCGTATTGAGTGAATATCTTTAGTCATCTTTTCCATTCGTCTCTCGACAGCATCTATCTTTGCGGAAATGGAATCTAAGTCATGGCTAGAATCGGCTCTAGCTGCTTTAGATGATCTAACGATATCTTTTTCTTGGTGCCACTCATGTGAGTGGGAAGCAGTGTTATCAATAATTTTGTAAGCATCAGTTTCGGTTTTCTTCATAATAGAACCACCAGCTGCTATATCTATGTCTTTCCTTGTAGTGATGTCGCATCCTTGGTAGAATATTTGTACTATTTGACAGGTGTCTAAACCATGTTGCGGACATCCTCTTAATAACTTTCCAAATCTTGTCCACGCCTCATATAGAGTTTCATTTGGCTTCTGTGTAAACGTAACAATTTCTGCTTGAAGTCTTACGGCTTTAGATGCAGGAAAGAATTGTTTAAGAAATTTTTCAACTAATACGTCCCATGTATCAATCGCCCCTTCAGGTAACGATTCCAACCAATCTTTGGCTTCTCCCTTAAAAGTCCAGGGAAATAACATGAGATATATCTATTCATCCTCCACTTCTCGGATTTTAAATAGTGTGCAGATCCTATTAAAGGTACGAGGATGTTCATTTGGATCTTCCTTCGGCGCACCACTAAATTGGCATTGATTAGTCACCATGTGTAGAATTTGTCCTTTGATTTCATAATCTGGCGCATTAATGTCTGGATGAGTAATTGCGTGACCTTGGCCAGTGCGTTTAGCTCTCATTCGGTCTTCCATACTTAAAGGTTCCAGATTCTCCATAATTGAATTTGTTGAATCGGAATCACTAGAGGATTCTGATTTAATGGTTCGTTCCTCAACAATCTCTGTCTGAATGATTGGTGGTTCCGGAGGAAAATTTAGTGGTTCAGGATCTATGAATCGTCCCTGAATATTCTCCGGATTCTCAATTGTGAGGTCGGGTTCAAAAAATGGATTATCGGAAATTTGAACTGGAGTACTTGGTCGACTGGATGACGATTCTAAAGAAAAATCAACGGCGGTAATATTTGCTAAATGTCTTGATCTAGTTACAGGTGGTGAACGTACAAAAGGTGATGAACGTCTTGCTCGGTGCATTCACTGAATATCCTGTTAGTTTTTAAAAGGAAAGAAAAATTATAATAAGTTATCCAATCAATAGACTTTTCTGATTTTGCCCACGTTTCGAATAGCTAAAAGATGCAGCAGAGGGGCAGGATTCGTTTGGTCTCAATATAATTGAGGACTGTTTGGCTCCAATAACCCGGTCCACGTACAAATCCAACTATTACTACGAACCAGAAAATTTTGATGTCTATCAATTTAACCACTTAAAATAAATTTTCGTAATTTTAAGAAATTTAGATAAGAAGTAGAATAAAAATCTATGTCCTAAAAACTAGAATAGCGAGAAATAAGAAAGAAAAAGAGCGTGTCGAAAAAGGTCGAAAAAGAAAAATGGTTGAAAAATAAAAGGTGACGGAAAAATAAAAGAAACTTATAAAACTTAAAAACACTTGACTAACCTAACCTTATTACCACAACTAACTTAAAATTATAATCGCAAATTGAGATTACTAATTGGAATGATAATTGATACATAGGTAAAAGTCGTCTAAAAATATTAAAGCTTACAGGAAAAACTAAATCCCAAATGAAAATAACTTAAAAAGAAACTAAAACTTAAAAAGGCGTCGCAAAATTCTAAAGTACCTAAATCTTAGTTTAAAGAAAAAGCACTTAAGGAATTCTACGGCAAAGCCTAAAAATCTAGAAGTAAAAATAACTATGGCAAAAACTATGAATTAAAACTAAATACGAGCGAAAAATACAAATATTACGCTAAAACGATTAAAAAGGGACAAAATATAAAAATATACAAAAAGTTGTAAAAAGTACAATTTTTATAAAAATATTATTTTTATATTAATTATTTATTAAAACTATTAATTTTATATTTTATTAAACTAATTAAAACAAAATAAACTAATAAAAACTAAATATTATAATAAATATACCCTAATTAGGGTTTAAGTTTAAATATAATTAATAAAAACCTGTAATTAATGCTGCTACGGCTTCTGTGTACCCGTGTCAGACTGTCTCCGCGAGTCGCGGTATTCCAAGCAGAAAACTCCGCGACTCGCGGGGTTCCAAAATTCAAATGACAGGTTGTTTAAAATTCGACGCGTTTTTTTTTTTTTATATTTTCTGTTTAAATCAAAATATTTATATAATAAAAACTTATATTTAAAAATTAAATAAAAATAGAACTACTTTATAATTTTAAAAATATCTTAAAAATAGATTTATATATATATTAATTTTTTTTTTAAATAAAAATATTTAAATAAAACTTATATTTTTATAAAATAAAAATAAAGAAACTTTATAAAACTTAAATATTTGACAAAATCTTAAAAAAAATATATATAAATTTTTGTTTTCTTTTTATATTTTTGAATAATAAAAAAAACGTATTTTTACAAAAGTGAATTTTAATAAAAGTAAACTAAAAATAGAAATCTTTTTTTTTCTTCTAAATATTTAGCGTTGCGCTTTCGGCGTTTAAGAGTTCCCCGGCAGCGGCGCCAAAAATATTTGATGTTATGCGAGGTGGTATAAAATACTATTAATTTTTAGCAGGAAAAATACTATTAAATACGATACAATTTTACACAAGATATTTATTTATTTAGAGAATGGATATACTTAAACCTTGCTACAACACTTATAGGCAGTGTACCTAATCGTATAGTAGTGTAGTTTTTAGTAAGTCCGGTTCATTCCATAGGAAAAATCTTTAAACAAAGCTTAACGCTATATTAGTTTACTTTTATAAAAATACAAATATATATATAAGTAATATTATTATTATAAAGGGGGGTTTTTACCGTTTAATGACCAGTTTGTCGATTTTAAAACTTTAGTCGCAGTTAAAACCAAATGTAAAATAATAAATAAATATAAGACTTAATTTAAAGCGTAAAGTAAATAACGATAATGAAATTGCGAATAATAAAAGTGCGATAAAATAAACTTGCGATAATTAAAAAGTACGATAATTAAAAGTGCAATTAAATACAATAACAATAAAAATGCGATAATTAGAAGTGCAATTAAATATAAAATAAAGGAAATTAAATATGAAATAAAAGAATTATGCTTATTTAAACTTCCGTAATCATGATGTTTGACGTGTTGATTTTAGTTTTATGCCCATGGGTTAATTGTCCTTTGTCCTGGATTATTTAATATGTTCGTCTGGTTTTTGTCCATAACAGTCCATCAGTCATAAATATAAAGTGCGAGTGTCCTCGTCAAATTATTCTTATACCCGAAGTTAAATATTCCAACTAATTGGGGACTTAAACTGTAACAAGATTTTAATACTTTGTTTAATAATTACACCAGGATGTCGACTGAGTGTAACCCAAGGTTTTAATATTTTGTTATCAATTATACCAAGTGTCCTTGTACATGATTTCACCCCTGTTTTAATTATTCTAGTGGCTATTAATCCATTCCCGTGTCCGGTTAAATGAACGATTATTCGTACATATAAATACCCCGCCCATCGTGTCCGATCGAGTGTATATGGTAATTTATAGGGACGCCCAATTGTAAATCTTTATATTAACATTAACAAACTATCATTTAGTTAAACAATTATAAAGCCCATTAATAGCTCATAGTCTAATTTCCACAAGTGTCGTTCTTTTGTCCAAACCCCAATTATGGTACAAAGCCCAATTACCCAATTTTAGTCATTAGCCCAACATCATGATTACTTCGGATTAAATAAGCATAATAATAACTTAGCTACGAGACATTAAATTAAAAAAAGTTGAACATAACTTACAATGATTAAAAATAGCGTAGCGTTACACGGACAGAATTTCGACTTACACCCTTACAACATTTGCTAACATACCCTTATTATTAGGATTTAAAATTAAAATTAAAATTAAAATATAAATTATATATATATATTTACGTATATATTGAGAGAGAGATAGATTATGGATTATGAAAATGATCAGAATTCGTTTGCTTTTATAGGAATTTTCGTCCAGGTAATCTCCGCGACTCGCGGTACATTTGGCCTTCGAACTCCGCAAGTTGCGGAGTTCGTTTTTACAGCTCATTCATCCTTGGCTCTTTGTTTGCCGACGATTTTAAATATTAATATAATATATATATAATTTTTAAGAATTATTTATATATTATATTATATTCATGTGCATAGTTGACTTGTAATTTTTAGTCCGTTGCGTCGAGCGTTGAGAGTTGACTCTGGTCCCGGTTCCGGATTTTCGAACGTCCTTGCGTACAATTTAATATCTTGTACTTTGCGTTTTGAATCTTGTACTCTTGTAATTTCGAGACGTTTCTTATCAATAATTGGAACCTCTTTGATTGTATTTTATACTTTTGAGCTTTTTGGTCGTTTGCGTCTTCAATTCGTCGAATCTGTCTTTTGTCTTCACCTTTTATTATTTAAACGAATATCACTTGTAAATAGAACAATTGCAACTAAAAGCTTGTCTTTCTTGAGGAATAATGCTATGAAATATATGTTCGTTTTTAGCATTATCAAATGGCTACCTACTTACTCAACATCTTACCACAAAAGAATCTCAACAACCTTACTCCTACCTTTATGCTTTACAATCGCCTACCCGAATATCAACATTTTAAAGTCTTCGGTTGTTTGTGCTATCCTCTCACCCCTTCCGCTACTATCCATAAATTACAACCTCGCTCCACACCATGTGTTTTTCTCGGATATCCGAAAAATCATCGCGGATATAAGTGTTATGATATTGCCACTAAAAAGATAATACTCTCCCGTCATGTCATTTTCGACGAAAACACTTTTCCCTTTTCCTCCACTAATAACATCACTCCTGATACATACAAGTTTCTAACCGATTCGTTACACCCATCATATCTTTTTCCTTCGATTTCTTCCACTGGATCACCCACTAGTTCTCAAGCCCAAACTACGAGCTCACCTACCAGACCACTTAATCAGCCCATATCTTCTGGATCCCCGCTCGTTTTTGATCAGCCTCTCTCTTCTAGGCCATCCTATCCTGGCCCATCGACACCTATTCAGCCCGCTAACACACATTCTTCTGGGCCTCCCTCGAACACCGATCCTAACGCTTCACCCCAAGTCACTTCCGGTGATTCTCCTCCTACTACACCACCACCTTCACGTACCATTATCACACGTTCTACGACCGGCATCTTCAAACCAAATGTCCCTTTTAATCTCTCTGCTTCCGCCACCATTTCACCTATCCTATCCAACCCAAAACTTGCTCTTGCCGATGTTAATTGGCGCTGTGCCATGACCGATGAATATCAAGCTTTGATTGATAATAAGACATGGGAGTTAGTCCCACGTAAACCTAATATGCATGTGATTCGATCTATGTGGATTTTTAGACATAAGACTCGTTCCGATGGTAGTTTCGAGCGATATAAGGCTCGCCTAGTAGGTGATGGGCGTGCTCAACAGGTTGGTATTGATTGTCATGAAACGTTTAGTCCCGTGGTTAAACCCGCTACGATACGTACGGTCCTTACTTTAGCAGTTTCAAAGTCTTGGCCAATTCATCAATTAGACGTCAAGAATGCTTTTTTACATGGCACACTTAACGAAACCGTTTACATGTATCAACCGATGGGTTTTAAGGATTCATCTAAATCTAATCACGTATGTTTGCTCAAACGTTCTTTATATGGGTTAAAACAGGCTCCTCGTGCATGGTATCAACGCTTTGCAGACTATGTGTACACGCTTGGTTTTGTTCATAGTAAATGTAATCATTCCCTTTTTGTTTACAAACATGGTGAACATACCGCCTATTTGCTACTTTATGTCGATGATATTATATTAGTGACTTCTTCGCATGCACTACGAGAAGCACTAATGTCCAAACTTGCCAATGAATTTGCTATGAAAGATTTGGGTCCTCTGAGTTCATTTCTTGGTGTCTCGGTTACTCGAAGCGCTAAGGGTGTATTCTTGAACCAAACTGCTTATGCTCGTGATATTATCAAAGGCGCGGGTACGGTCTCTTGCAATCCCGCCGTTACACCAGTCGACACCACCGGTAAACAAAGTGCCCATACAGGTGATCTTTATCATGATCCTACCTTTTATCGAAGCCTTGCCGGGGCCCTACAATATCTAACGTTCACTCGGCCAGACATTTCATACGATGTTCAACAAGTCTGTCTTCATATGCATGCCCCTCATGATTCACATATGCTAGCACTCAAGCGCATTATTCGGTACATTAAAGGCACTGTTTCCCTAGGGTTGTATATTCCGAAGTCCACATCGACTTCTCTTGTTTCTTACACTGACGCAGATTGGGCTGGTTGTCCTGACACACTTCGTTCAACATCGGGTTATTGTGTATACTTGGGTGATACGTTGATTTCTTGGTCTTCTAAACGTCAGGCCACTGTTTCACGGTCTAGTGCAGAAGCTGAATATAGGGGAATCGCCAACGTTGTTGCTGAATCTTGTTGGCTACGTAATCTTCTACTTGAGCTCTCGTGTCCCATTCGAAAGGATACACTTGTGTTTTGTGACAACGTCAGTGCTATTTATTTGTCCCGCAACCCAGTTCAACATCAACGCACCAAACACATTGAGCTCGACATACACTTTGTTCGTGAAAAGGTTTCTAAAGGTGATGTACGCATCATACACGTTCCAACCCGGTTTCAAATAGCAGACATTTTCACCAAGGGTTTACCACGTGTGTTGTTTGAAGAATTTCGATCCAGTTTATGCATTCGGCGACCGAACGCTTCAACTGCGAGGGAGTAATAGAGTCAAATACGTGTATATATTGTCTATAAATATCTTATATATTATTTGTAGATATCTTGTGTTATCTCTTCCTAGAATAGGGGATATTAGTTACAAATAGATGATTCGCAACTGTACATATATTCGGCTATGTTGATCAATGAAAGCACAACAGAATTATTTTACATTCAATATCTTACAGTTCTCTTCCACAACTTTTGTTCAGTTTATATTTGTGAGTGAGTGTGAGTTAATAAGGGACCTGTGTCCCAACACAGAACTCGGTGCAAAGGGCTGTTATAAATCAACCTCAGTTTCCATCATCGTATAGTAGCACCGCAAGGGTCGTGATCGAGATGCGCAAAGGGTTGTTTGAAGGCTGTTTTTGAGCCGCATAAGAACTGATTTCAATGCTACGCGCATGCTGTTTTCGGGACAGCATACGACGGCGTTGAGGTGCACAACGTGTTACCTGCCCTCGCGTGCAGGATCTGCTTAACAGTAATGAGGGTTGAAAACACGTGGAAAAACGTGAGTGCAATCCCTGAATTGATCGCAAATATGAGTGTTGCATAAAAAAACAATTATACAGCAGCCGCGAGGAGGTGCTAAAACGGGTAACAACAGCCGGGATACAATCGAGTCGCTCAAAGGCTGCAATCAGAGCACATTCAGCTGTGATTGGGGCATCATATATTGGCTGATTTCAGGCTGCGACTCTGCGAGTAACCTAACTTATAAGTTATAGCTATCAAGCAGCGCAAGTACTTTTGTTTAATAGCATATAAGCAACACGATCATCATATACAAACATATATCGTTTTGGGGCATCATGTTGTAAGCTTGCGCTTCTAGCTGCAACTGTAGTTGCGCAAGGACTGCCCATGAGGCAACACATGTGATGCGTGGATGCTCTACTTTGAGCTGCCTATAAGAAATTCTATTTTCAGGTAGTGCTCAGGGTGCATGAAAGACCGAAGAGTCGATTGATCCATAAGAAATTCTGCTACTTCCCATACGTTGTTGATCAGCAAGAGAGACTAAAATACAGAGTCAATACATTTTAGATAACACTTACGATGCATGAAACAGTGGGTCAGAGATCGAGTAGCCTTTAGGCTATGTTCAGGGTTACAATCCTAGCCGCGTAAGGGTTGCATTTGAACAACACGAGTGCTGAATATCAGCCATTAAAGAGATGAAAATCAGCCATAAAAGAGCTGCAAATCAGCCATAGTACATGGCTCTATATCAGCCATGAAATCTGCGCAAAGGCTATTGTTAATTAGCCTCAAAAGCCACACAAAAGTTGCTCTAACTCAGCTATGAAAGTTGTTTTTTTTTTTTAACCCATGTTGGGGCTTTATTTGAGCCAATGCTCGTGTCATACTCGGCCAACGCAAAGGCTACTATCTAACAGCGCAGCAGCTGCGGCCATTATGACTACGCAAATGTGCTGTAGCAAGCGATCACAGGGCTGGGTAGAAAGTTAAAGTAGCGCAGCATCAAGGCTGCAGTACTGATGTGCCAAATTAGGGCTGTGATCATTACTGGTAGCGGGCGGTAAATTGTGCCCAAAAGTGACTATAACTACCCAGCTGCAAAACATGGTTTTAATCAGCCACCATAACTATGTGAACGCTGCTGCAAATTAGCCTAAAATTAAATCAAACGCAAAGGCTGCTGCAAATTACCTCCAAATTTCAACTTTAAATATTTGTTTACTTAGTTTCTCATGTTATTAGTTTACACATAAAATGTATGCCACGTTTAAATTACGTGTCCACTTATTATAACGTAACAACTTAAGTGGCTACTTCATCAATTTTCTGTTTATAATAATGCTTCCTCTTTAACATCTCTAAATATGGTAATTTTCTTGTGCATTTAATCAATAAATTATGAAGTAAGCTCAATACCTTTCTAACATTTTTCAACTCTAGGTATATATGTAAAATTCTTATCAACTCATAACTTCATTGTATAAATTCATTACTCTTAGTCAAATTTTTAGGATGTTACAGTCAATATAAACTAAACCCTAATTAAACAAAAGGACTTTGATAGGAGATCAAACTATCTTCATTCATACTCTGTAATTACATTGATTTATACTAATTTTTAGTGGAGACAGATCATCATGGATGTATGCAAAAATTAAATTGAAATAGAAAGTAAACATTGGAACTACAAATAACGTGATGCTGACATCCATCCCCACGTATAACTAAATGTACTGTATCAGACTTCTATACTAATCTGACTTTTTATCTGCAATATTTTTGAAGTGCTTTCTTCCACGGTGATGTCGATGCTTCCCAAATTGGTTTCATGCTCTCACATCCACGAAACATGTCATCATACTGCGGGTTACTGGTAGTAGGAGTGGGAGCAGGAATCAGGGCTGATGATGTGGCAACCACAATCTGATCATCAGGTCCTTTTACTCCAATCAGCTGGTTACTAGGAGTAGGAGTAGGAGTAGGTGTACGAGCAGTAGCTAGGGCTGATGATGGAACAACCATAAACTGACCATCAGATAGTTTTACTCTGACTCCAACATCAGACGACTTGTTTCAATTTGTTTCATTGCATTTTGAAAGTAAGTACCAGTACCACTGCTGCTTGATCCTCTCTTCAATTTGCCATCATCGAAATTCTGTTTTTTCGTCTCATGGCTCTCTTTGACGGAAATAGCTTTTGATTTGTCAGGTGAGGTCATTTCGCTGGTGTGGGAACTTTACCTCGGGAATTGTGCATTTTTACCAAAGTGTAGGATCCGTTGGATGAATTTACAATCCATTGTGTAGGATCGCAATCCGTGTGAAATTTACGGAGTTGATCTGTGGAAATAAATCCTAAACGTCGGATTACGCGCGAAGAATGCTATATTCACGGAGTTGGTTAATCGGTTGATTCTAACCATGCTGAACTATGTACGGAACAATCCGGGCCGGGTCACATCATAAATGGACCAGCGTATCTCTACATCTATGCCAAGTCTTTGACATCTCAAAATGTATACGAGTATTAAATCTATACAGTATTACTTATAAAATATAAGAATGAAACAACTATATATAAATAATTTTGTTAATTCAGTGAAATATATGTAAGTAGGTAGCATATCAGGTGTTTAGCTGCGGGCGAGGATCAAACATCATCCTTAGGTAGTCTTAGGTAGCGGTGCGTTCCTGATAAGCCGACGTAAAATCTTTTTGCTTTTCTAGTTATGCGTATGAAATTTCTGTCTGATCGTTGCACGCGAGGATTAGATTTCTCCTTTTTTGTATTGGGCACGCATCTTATAACCCCTACACACTTATATCTTCCTACTATGCAATCGCTCAAACATTTGTAAATGTTCTGGTAATGAAAGTTTTAGTGTTTGGCATATTGTTTGCATTAATATTTTTTATACTATGCGCTTTGTGCAAAGTTGTTATTGCGGCAGTTTATAATAACAAAAATTGTGTGTGCGCCATAGATCTATTGTTATCGTGACAACTTTTAACTTTGGTGCCCATGGGTCGCGATCCCATAGTGCGCTTGTCTTACTTTGTTCAGTTGTTGTTTGGGTGAAAACAAACCAACGTTAACTCACATACGCTATTTACTTCGCGCTAAATCAATCCAATGCTTTTAAATGTTCATACTCTTGAGGTATATATGTGTTTATAGATATAATTGCGCATAGACTATCCAATGTCCCCATGCTTTAAAGCAAACCAATGCTTATATCAAGAGTCATCCGGTCAATCCAATGTTAATGTTCAGGCTTTAGGACAAGTAAGCCAATACTCGTATATCATAGTCATGACTTTGCATCTTTCTTGTCTACTTGGTGTGGTTTGTAACAAACCAATGTTTTTTTTTTTTTTTTTTTTTTTTTTTTTTTTTTTTTTTTTTTTTTTTGAAAGGCAATGTTAGTGGTTAGAGTTAATTCACGAAAATCCCCCCCCCCCCCCCCCCCCGAGACTCGAACCCTTGGTCTCCTCGAACACCATGTTAACATGTTAACAAACCAATGTTTTACAACTCCCCCAAAATAATAAGCTCGTAACCAGATAAGCTTTTACTACTTGGGAGCTTAAGAACATCTCGTTGGCATCAGGGGATTTTCAATCAACACTAGTAAATACTCTGATAGAGAACAGATCACTACATTCTTTATCTAGCCCTATTTACATTTATTACCAGCCCACGAATGGATCACCCAAGCCCAACATTTTCAAAGGCTATTATATGAGGAATATGAGGAATGAGAAGAAGATCAAGATGAAGGGTCAGGATCATTTGAGTTGTTATTCTGTTTGAGTCTAGCATTATAAATAGATGAGTCATGGTGAGAGAAAGGCAGGCATGAATTAAGTATGTGTGTGGTTCTTTGAGCTTAGGCAGGAAGTAAGCTATGGAGCTTCTTCTTGATTAGGAAGAGTGTTTTCCAATACTTGGATTCCTCTGATTTTATTCCTATTGTATTTCTGTAATTCATCATCATTAGTAAACAAATCTTCCATTTACATCTTCTTTACATTATCTGTTCTATTGCATCAGTTCTACATCCTTATTACTATTACTTTCACAAATTACTATTGTTCTTCTTGTTTGTTGCTCCTGCTATATCAGATATCTATCAATGGTTCCATTGCCACTTACCCTATCCTCTCCAATAATGGTGATTCCAAATCAGTCTTCGATTACCACTCAATTAGAGTCTCGATTAGATGCACAAGATGAAAAAATAGAATTATTATCAACTCAAGTGCAAGAGCTCAATTTATCAATGAAGAAAATCGTCTCTGAATTACCCAGATCTATTGAAAATCTAATTGCAGGTAGTGTTCCACCTTCAAAACCTGTTACACCACCAGAAAATCAGCCACCAATCACCACCCAATTGCAATCCAAATTCAATTCAAATGATGAGAATTCAACACAATCTCCAGATTCATCCTATTCACCTTCACTATCACTATTAGAACACAACCGTATTGCTATTGATTATATCGAGCAATATATCAACAAATATAAAGTCTCATGTGCCCTAATTCCTAATTTATCTGCAGATCAAGCAATTGAGATTTTTATAAGTGGATTAGAAAAAGATATTGGAAATTGGTTACGAATTTTGAATCCGGAGTCTTGTGATCGAGCGATGGATCTCGCACGCCATGTCGCCATAGCCACCGCTCATGGAGGAAATACAATTTCCAGGAGAAATACGCTTATTGAATGGAAGGCGTCTGCCTCAGTTGATCGTAAAGGTAACCCTAATTCTAAGGGCTCACTTGCTTATTCTTCATGTTCCAGTGAAAGGCCAAATTATTGCAATGAAAAAGCAAGCCCAATTACGAGCCCATGTTATCAATCAAGTAAGCCACAATCTCAAACAAGCCCACACACTCACCAAGCCCAACAGAACCCTTATTTTCCTAATAGGCCTGTTAACCCTACTTTCACCTCAATCTGTCATCTGACCAAAATTTACGAAGGTGAATCGACCAAAGAAGAAGAAAACTGCTCAATTAAATTTACAGGAGTTCAGGGTAATCTGAGACTGCACGGAATTGATTCACCACTCTTAAATCATACTTCACTCAATAATTTTGTAGAACGAAATCTCCCTCAGCTCTCTACAAAGATAAACTCCAACACAATGGTAAGTCAAAGCACTTTTTCAAGCTCAGAAAATCTTATCAAGGTAAAAGACATTAGAGAATCTGAACTTCATGGTTCCACTTTCTTTTCAAAGATAGATTTTAAATTGGGGTTTTATCAAGTGGGGATTCGCAAATCAAATGTGAACAAGACAACCTTTGTTACTATTGGTGGACAACACAAATTCCTTAGTGAGCCTTCTGTTTTGACAAATACACATGCTTTGCTTCTCAAATAGGCTGTTGACACCACTGTTAAAATCAACCATCTCCCTCGCATGTACACTGATTCATTTGATCTTACCATGGGTAGTTGTTTAACACCTTATACATTCTTGCAAGATGAAAAACAAACTCGACAATGGCTTATCGCATGGAAATCTGATTTAGGGAAGGCACCACTTGCGCAAACTCCAATAACATTCTCGTTTGTTTCTATCATTTTACTATATGTCAGTACATGTTGGCAAGAGACTTCAGGCTTGAGGACAAGCCTGATTTTCATGACGTCGGTATTGATAGAGAACAGATCACTACATTCTTTATCTAGCCCTATTTACATTTATTACCAGCCCACGAATGGATCACCCAAGCCCAACATTTTCAAAGGCTATTATATGAGGAATATGAGGAATGAGAAGAAGATCAAGATGAAGGGTCAGGATCATTTGAGTTGTTATTTTGTTTGAGTCTAGCATTATGAATAGATGAGTCATGGTGAGAGAAAGGCAGGCATGAATTAAGTATGTGTGTGGCTCTTTGAGCTTAGGCAGGAAGTAAGCTATGGAGCTTCTTCTTGATTAGGCAGAGTGTTTTCCAATACTTGGATTCCTCTGATTTTATTCCTATTGTATTTCTGTAATTCATCATCATTAGTAAACAAATCTTCCATTTACATCTTCTTTACATTATCTGTTCTATTGCATCAGTTCTACATCCTTATTACTATTACTTTCACAAATTACTATTGTTCTTCTTGTTTGTTGCTCCTGCTATATCAGATATCTATCATACTCGTAGATAAAAGATTGAATGAAACAAACGCATTCATCAATCAAACTAAATAGTTCAATCGTCTTATTACAAAAACAAAAATTCTAAGTACTTTGTGCTAAAAATAAAGATAGATAAATGGGGTGATCATCTCATGCCAACATTTATCTTAGATGATCATATGTAGCACTTTTTGACTGTTTATGTGTGCCAGGTCTGTGGCACGGGCTTTCCACTAAGCTCTGTGATATTGCTCGATTTACACATATTTTACCTCGCAATATCTTTCTCGTTTCACTCGTTTTTGATGCTTATTGAGTTCGAAAGATGGATATTTGTGCAATTGCGTTGGTTCAAGGCTAAAAACTCATCTTGGTGCAAAATTGACCAAAATCTAGCCAAATTAGTGAACCAAATTGCAAGAAATGATTGAATGTGCAAGGCAAATGCAAATGTGCAATTTCAAGTGAGAAAATGAAGTTTCAGAAAGTGCAGTGTAATGGTGCGGCGCACCAAACCTCAGATACGGTGCACCACATTAAAGGAAATCAAGAAAATCATATCAGAACATTTAGAAGGAAGTGCACGTTATAAGGTGCGGCGCAACACCGCCGCACCTAGCTCCTTTACATTGGTGCGGCGCACCTACACTGTTTTTGGTGCTGAATTTTACACCTATAAAAGGAAAAGATATGGTTTCATGAGGGGAGCTGCAGTTTTGTATGACGAATTTCACCCAAAAACCATCATCTTCATCTTAGATTGAGGTTTGGATGTCTAATTTTGTTGCTAGCTCAAGGATTCACCTAGATTCAACAAGATCTTCATCTTCTTCATCGTCTCTAGTAAATTTAGATCTAAAGTTTTGGTACAATCTTTTCTAATTTGTAATAATGATGTTTGTTTACTTAATTACTTCCTTGTTAGTGTTGTTCTAGCCATGATTGGCTAGATTACTAGTGTTTGCATATTTTGTGAACTTCTATGCATGGATTTGTCCTAATTGAATGAAATAGTGATGTTTGAATGAATTATTGATGTATGTTGTTGAGCTTGATTGAAGAACCACTACTATATGAGTATTAAACTCATTTTATCTTATAATTTGATAACCAATGCTTAGTGATTTGTTTTGGGATTCATTTTATACTTCAACACAATTAGGTGATCTAGACAACTAAGTTAGAGATTTCAAGTGATTGTTCTCTTTGATTTGGTTGAAGTTCAAAAGGGCTTTTAGTCAAAACTATAGAAAAGTTAGTCAGTTTAAGTGACTGAATTGGTTAAGGGTTTTATGTGAATTCAACTCATGATTAAGGCTTCAACAATTACTCAACTTAATTTGATTATTTAAGGGATTTTACGTGAGTTTATAACCTTGTTTGATCAAACTCTAGTGGTAACATTAGACACTTAATAATTCATTATCATTGTGCAAAAAGGGAAACCAAGGCCAATCCAAATGCATAGAGGGGATCATTGCAAGTGAACACGCTTAGTTTAATTGTTATATTCGTGTGTGTTTTGTTATTAACTGATAATCTAGTTTTAGTTTAAAATTAATCAATACCTAATGATACGCATAGCGCATCGGGCTAATATATGGTCTTATGCTTGAGCCTGGCCCGTTAACGGTCCATTGGCTTTTTCCCTTAAAACCCTAATATTGCCTCTATAAATAAAGGGCAGGACTTCTACCCTAAAGACACACATACATCCCGGAAGCTCAAACGCTCTCCTATCCCCTCTAGGGTTTTACCTACACAAGTGTAGGGTTTTTCCCTAGGAGCCAATCGACACGCCTCGATGACGGCCGAACAGCCATAACCACCCTCTCGAAATCATCATCTCGGCTAGGGTTATCAAGGTATCCGGACCAGAGGTTAAAGCCGCTGTATATAATAAACCCTCCTCTAATGCACTCAAGCGTATCTCTAGCATTCGGCGAAAATATGCTTGATCAATACCCCCAATCAACCTAGGACAATTATTAGTTTCGATATTCAATTAGCCTACTCTCTTAGGACGAACTTGAAATGAATGCTTACATGCAAATTACTATGATGATCTGGTGAATTTATTATCAAATAAATGATTATTTAATTGTGTATAAAATAAAAGATTATTATTTTAACCATATGCTGCGTTTACCTATTGAAAATTACACACAAATTTCCATCAGTATCTATACTTAGAGCTCCTATAAGACATTTTCCGAGAGATCGTCAAGGAAAAGCTAGATAATTGTTTAATGATTATTATTTCGACACACCCACTTTCTGCATGATCGTTTTTGGAGACGCTTTCAAATGAGCAAGTCTTTGTTTATCCCTATATGCCAAGGTATAACTACCTTTAATCAAGAATATATTCCCGAATATATTCGTCATTTTTTTTCAAAAGCAGGATGCTACCCATTTATATGGTTTAAATGTTTTCAAAAATGCACGTCCACTATGCGACAATTAGCGTACGGTATCGTTGCACTCGATATATTTGATGAGTATTTACATATGGGTGGTGAATCAACATCTTATTAATGTTCGGACAAATTTTGCAAAATTGTATTACACTTATATTCAGCCAAATACTTGAGATGGCCAAATGCACAAGATGTCCAACGTTTAATTTCAAAACACGAAAAAAATACATAGTTTCTGGGGAAGCTTGGAAGCCTCGATTGTATGTATTGGGGTTGGAGAAATTGTCTAGTTACTTAGAAAAGACAATATATGCGAGGTGATCATGGTCAACCAACAATAATGTTAGAGGCGGTGGTCTCGTATGATACATGGATTTGACACACTTTTTTTGACCCTGCGGGTTCAAACAACGACATAAACGTACTTAAATCGGTCGGATTTATTTAAGGAATTATTACAAAATGAGTCACCTCCGTGTAACTTTTTGGTGAATGGGTTACAATTCACTAGAGGGTATTGTTTAGATGATGGAATTTATCCAGAATGAGCAACAATAGTTAATTAAATCGTTTAAAATTACGTTAGACCCAAAAGCAAAAAATTCCAAGAGTCAGCAAGAAATGATTGAACGAATGTTCGGTATACTTCAAGGGTGTTTTGCAATCATCAATAATCTAGCAAGACAATTTTATATAAGAAAATTTAAAGAATTATGTATACATGTATGTTCTTACACAATATGATAACTGAAGACAACGTTACATCTTGTGGATTGGAGGAAGATTACTCACCGGCTCGTCGTCCGTGCCAATTAAACAATAGAGAAAGGGTTGAACTACATATGCGTAGCGACCCGACAAAATCGTCATTGACGGAACCGTCTACTTAGGTCCAGTTACGTGGTCATAAGTCTTTAAAACAACGTTTGACCAAAAGTATGTCACATTTATTTCAAAAGTAAGGATGTTTCAAGGTTTACAAAGTAGTTCGACAACTAGTTACATAACAAAGTTTAAAGTACAAATGAAACATATGCGACACAATTTAAAAGTAGCCAAAAGACGCTCCATGTATGCATGTATACTCGACATCCAAGCAAGTATCAAAAGTAATGAGCGGAAGCATGTATCACAAAACGTTCAAGGACCTGAGAAATACATAGAAATCTGTCAACGAAAAACGTTGTTGAAATCATAGGTTTAAGTAAGTAAGTACAAATGAACCACAAGATTTGTAATATTGATATAATAGTAATACATTCCAAAAGTTTGTTTCACGAGCACCCAATTATCAATGCTTAACTTTCCTTCCATAGAACCCCATCACAATAGTGTTAGAACATACACTGTTTCACGAAAATATATTTCATTCGCAAACGGTAGCAAACCGTTTGAATGAGGGTTTGTCAAACCCATATGGATCCATACAACATAAGTTCTCACTTACACCCAGCAAGTGTAACTAATGATAATCGAATTGAGGATTTTGTTCTAAACTCGTATGTAGAATGTTTGTTTTCCTGTACTTGTGTTCACTTAGTAAAAGAAATGTTTATGTTTTCTCATCCCAAATGTAAGTTCAAAAAAAAAGTAAAAGTGGGACTATGATCTCACCTTATATGCAAGAGTGTAATAGTACTTCGACAAGTAACGTGAACAAAGAACAATGCTAGTCTTGACCTAAACAAATAGGTTGTATCAGTATTGGAAATCATGTTTGATCAAAGAAGTTCAATTAGTCCTATGGCTCGTTATGACTCGATTATGTAGCATGTGAATCAAATTGTCAAGTTTCATGCAAGATACAAGTATAGATTCAAGTTAGGAAGGTTGCATAATCATTTGGTTAAGTTTGACAAAAAGTCAAACTTTGGTCGGGTCAAAGTCAACGAAAAAGTCAACATGTTCGGGTCGGGTCTCGAACTATTTTTCTATGCTAGTTATTCATATATAAGCATGTTAGAACAAGTCTCATGTGAATCGGAGGTCTATAGCATTGCAAACATTTTTCATATAATTGACAAGTAGGTCAGAACCTGGACACGCCTTAGGTCGCGCCGCGACCCAAGACTGCCGCGCCGCGGCATTTAATGGAAGCTGGTACCTGGTCAGTCTCAAATGTCCAAGTCTCAAATCAAAATTCTTTCAAGCATGAATCACAAACCGCTAACACTTAGAACTCGCACCTTATATCGTTAGAAAGCTAATTTGACAAGGAACCCAACTAAACACATTTCACCAACCGAAAACATTATTTGCAATAACTGACTTTTCAAATCAAATGATCAATCAATGCACACATTTAATGCTTCAAATTTTACAAGTGCACATTTATGATTCGGGCATTTAATGCATACATAAAACACGCCGTTTTGTAGATAATCAAGCATACAATACAACTAACTACTCACTAACAATAATTCATGGCATTCAATGCATCAAATATTCATTTCAAGCTTATCAAACCCTAACCCAAATTCACCAAAATCACTAATCAAGTTTATGGAGTTTTCTCAAGCAAACTACACATCATATTGAAGCTAGTGATACTAGGAACCATTTAATACATGTACTTATATCATTTAACAACATTCAAGCAACCAAATCATCAAATCAAACACACCAAAGTTCATATTCAAGCTAGTTACTTCAAACAATGAAATCGAGCATATAAATCATATAATCATGTTAGACTTGAGCCATAGACACTAATTAACAACTTTATAACTTAAAAACATCAAGAACACAAAATCTAGTGATTTTAGAAAGTTACCCAAATATAATGAAATCGGTATGGAATCGAAGAGGAAGTTGCAAGGATTCCAAATATGCAATTTGTTTGGATTGAAGCTTGATCGATTTGATTTAGATGATAAATCTTTGAAATGGAGAATTGAAAGAAAATGTGGAAGTATGAAAAGAAAGTGAAAATGAAAATGGAAAAGAATGGGGAGGTGGGTGTTGACTAGTCAAAAGCTAGTCACATCTTTGCTCTCTTGGCGAAACTAGTCCCTCGAGTTCGGTTGCGGTTGCGTGAATTACCTAAACGAGATATTTTTAAAACGCGTATTAACGAAGGATATTATAATCATATAACGGACTTTAAATAAATAATGGAAAAGTAAACGGAAAAAGGCGGGATGTTACATTACCTACTCCTTAAAAGAAATTTTGTCCCGAAATTTAAGTAGGCGTAGTAGTCGTTGTTTCTTCCTCGGGATCTTGCGTTTCCGGAACCGGAAACAAGTGAGGGTATTTCTTTTGCATTTGATCTTGCCTTTCCCAAGTAAACTTGGGTCCTCTTTTGGCATTCCAATGAACTTTGACAATCGGGATTCGGCCTTGTTTCAACGTCTTGACGGAGGTGTCCACAATTTCAACCGGTTCTTCCACAAAATGAAGTTTGTCATCAATAGTAAGTTCCTCGAGAGGGATGACGATATCGGGTTCGGCAAGACACTTTTTCAAGTTAGATACATGGAAGGTAGGATGAACGGAGCTCAATTGAGGTGGTAGATCTAAACGATAGGCAACGGTTCCAATACGCTCCAAGATTTCGAAAGGACCAATATACCGCGGATTTAGCTTCCCGCGTTTTCCAAAACGGATTACACCTTTCCAAGGTGCAACTTTTAACATTACGCGGTCACCGACTTGAAATTCAAGGTCGTTGCGTCATTTGTCGGTATAGCTCTTTTGACGACTTCGGGCAGTCCTAAGCCTATCTCGGATTTGAACGATCTTCTCGCTTGTTTCATGAATGAGTTCGGGTCCGGTGATTTGTGTGTCGCCTACTTCGGCCCAACAAAGAGGAGAACGACATTTTCGGCCATATAAAGCTTCGAATGGTGCGGCGTTAATACTCCCTGATAACTATTGTTGTAGGAGAATTCGGCGATGTAGTGACCCGAACTTTTCCATGTTTATATATATTAATTGAGATTGATATTTACATGATTAAATGTTTCCAACATGTTAAGCAATCAAACTTGTTAAGACTTGATTAATTGAAATATGTTTCATATAGACAATTGACCACCCAAGTTGACCGGCGATTCACGAACGTTAAAACTTGTAAAAACGACATGACGATATATATATGGATATACATATGGTTAACATGAGATTATGATAAGTAAGTATCTCCATAAGTATATTAACAATGAGTTATATACATATAAACAAGACTACTAACTTAAGGATTTCGAAACGAGACATATATGTAACGATTATCGTTGTAACGACATTTAAATGTATATATATCATATTAAGATATATTAATATATCATAATATCATGATAATATAATAATTTAACATCTCATTAGATATAATAAACAATGGGTTAACAACATTAATTGAGATAGTTAACTTAAAGGTTTCAAAACAACACTTACATGTAACGACTAACGATGACTTAACGACTCAGTTAAAATGTATATACATGTAGTGTATTTAGATGTATTAAAATACTTTTGGAAGACTTCAAGACATATATCAAAACACTCATACTTAACGAAAATGGTTACAGTTACTTTCCCATTCTTTTCTTTCATCAAGAATTCTAGTCGTATTCTTACCCGTATTATACACAGCTTCAAAACGTACTTACTATGGGTATATACCAATAGGAACTAGCATGGGATTCCACTCTTGATTATGTCATGTATGACTAATCAATTTTAACTTCTACCATGAGCTAGTCAACTAACTAGAACTCCTTTTAACCCCACTCACCACTCACCAATTACCACTCATCATTCACTCCATTTCACTTCCAATTCTCTTTCTAATTCTCTCTCAACACACCCACACTATTATGAACGTATTTTTCCAGTATTTAATCATCATCTTCATCAAAAATCACTTCAAGAATCAAGCTATAATCATCATAGGAAGAACACTTCAAGAACACTTCAAAAATCCCTTCAAGTTTACTAATTTACTTCCAAGCTTTCTAATCCATTCCAAGTAATCATCTAAGATCAAGAAACCTTTGTTATATACAGTAGGTTATCTTTCTTATTCAAGATAATATTCATATTCAAACTTTGATTCAATTTCTATAACTATAACAATCTTATTTCAAGTGATGATCTTACTTGAACTTGTTTTCGTGTCATGATTCTGCTTCAAGAACTTCGAGCCATCCAAGGATCCGTTGAAGCTAGATCCATTTTTATCTTTTCCAGTAGGTTTATCCAAGGAACTTAAGGTAGTAATGATGTTCATAACATCATTCAATTCATACATATAAAGCTATCTTATTCGAAGGTTTAAACTTGTAATCACTAGAACATAGTTTAGTTAATTCTAAACTTGTTCGCAAACAAAAGTTAATCCTTCTAACTTGACTTTTAAAATCAACTAAACACATGTTCTATATCTATATGATATGCTAACTTAATGATTTAAAACCTGGAAACACGAAAAATACCGTAAAACCGGATTTACGCCGTCGCAGTAACACCGCGGGCTGTTTTGGGTTAGTTAATTAAAAACTATGATAAACTTTGATTTAAAAGTTGTTATTCTAAGAAAATGATTTTTATTATGAACATGAAACTATATCCAAAAATTATGGTTAAACTCAAAGTGGAAGTATGTTTTCTAAAATGGTCATCTAGACGTCGTTCTTTCGACTGAAATGACTACCTTTACAAAAATGACTTGTAACTTATTTTTCTGACTATAAACCTATACTTTTTCTGTTTAGATTCATAAAATATAGTTCAATATGAAACCATAGCAATTTGATTCACTCAAAACGGATTTAAAATGAAGAAGTTATGGGTAAAACAAGATTGGATAATTTTTCTCATTTTAGCTACGTGAAAATTGGTAACAAATCTATTCCAACCATAACTTAATCAACTTGTATTGTATATTATGTAATCTTGAGATACCATAGACACGTATACAATGTTTCGACCTATCATGTCGACACATCTATATATATTTCGGAACAACCATAGACACTCTATATGTGAATGTTGGAGTTAGCTATACAGGGTTGAGGTTGATTCCAAAATATGTATAGTTTGAGTTGTGATCAATACTGAGATATGTATACACTGGATCGTGGATTGATTCAAGATAATATTTATCGATTTATTTCTGTATATCTAACTGTGGACAACTAGTTGTAGGTTACTAACGAGGACAGCTGACTTAATAAACTTAAAACATCAAAATATATTAAAAGTGTTGTAAATATATTTTGAACATACTTTGATATATATGTATATATTGTTATAGGTTCGTGAATCAACCAGTGGCCAAGTCTTACTTCCCGACGAAGTAAAAATCTGTGAAAGTGAGTTATAGTCCCACTTTTAAAATCTAATATTTTTGGGATGAGAATACATGCAGGTTTTATAAATGATTTACAAAATAGACACAAGTATGTGAAACTACATTCTATGGTTGAATTATCGAAATCGAATATGCCCCTTTTTATTAAGTCTGGTAATCTAAGAATTAGGCAACAAACACCCTAATTGACGCGAATCCTAAAGATAGATCTATTGGGCCTTTAGTACTTCGAAATTTATATCATATCCGAAGGGTGTCCCGGAATGATGGGGATATTCTTATATATGCATCTTGTTAATGTCGGTTATCAGGTGTTCACCATATGAATGATTTTTATCTCTATGTATGGGATGTGTATTGAAATATGAAATCTTGTGGTCTATTGTTACGATTTGATATATATAGGTTAAACCTATAACTCACCAACATTTTTGTTGACGTTTAAAGCATGTTTATTCTCAGGTGAATATTAAGAGCTTCCGCTGTTGCATACTAAAATAAGGACAAGATTTGGAGTCCATGTTTGTATGATATTGTGTAAAAACTGCATTCAAGAAACTGATTTCGATGTAACATATTTGTATTGTAAACCGTTATGTAATGGTCGTGTGTAAACAGGATATTTTAGATTATCATTATTTGATAATCTACCTAAAGCTTTTTAAACCTTTATTTATGAAATAAAGGTTATGGTTTGTTTTAAAAATGAATGCAGTCTTTGAAAAACGTCTCATATAGAGGTCAAAACCTCGCAACGAAATCAATTAATATGGAACGTTTTTAATCAATAAGAACGGGACATTTCAGTTGGTATCCGAGCGTTGGTCTTAGAGAACCAGAATTTTGCATTAGTGTGTCTTATCGAGTTTGTTAGGATGCATTAGTGAGTCTGGACTTCGACCGTGTTTACTTGAAAAATGATTGCTTAACAAATTTTGTTGGAAACTATATATTTTTAACATGTGAATATTATGTGATATATTAATCTCTTAACGCGTTTGATATTATGTGATAGATGTCTACCTCTAGAACAAGTCCCATTGACTCACCTAATAATAATGAAGAGTCAAATGTAAATTGGAATGATTCGTGGACTGATTCACAAGTTCCCGAAGAGGAACCGGAAGAAGAGTCGGAACCAGAAGAAGAATCGGAACCGGAAGAAGAATCGGAACCGGATGAAGAAATAGAACCGGTGGGGGAAATAATAAAACGGTTAAGTAAAAGAAAATCCTCAACCAACCGACGAAGGTTAATTATGGTCAATGGTGTTTCCGCCAAGGAAGCAAAATATTGGGAGGATTACCAATTCTCCGATGAATCGGATTCCGACGAGAATTCCAATGATGTTATAGAAATTACCCCAACTGAATTTAAAAAGGCAAAAGAAAATAATAAGGGAAAGGGCATAAAAATAGAGAAATCTAATTCCAACCCCGATGAACTTTATATGTATCGTCAACCCCCGAAGTCCTTAAGTTGTAACAATGACCCGGGAACCTCTAAACCACCAGGTTTTTCTAAACCAATGTGGATAACGACGGCTCGTATTAGGGGAACATCATATATCCCTAGAAACTTGGCAAAACGAACCAAAACCGAAGAAGAAGAAACAAGCGAGTCGGAATGAGATAGTTGTATTCGTGTGGTGTAATATAAGTAATATAGTGTGCTTATGCTTTATGATATATGTAAAAATTGCTTGTATTAATAAGTATTTTTTTTTTTATGAATCTAACTCTTGTCTATTTTACAGTATAAAAACACAAAATGGATAGACAACCCAATATTTTAAGAGACCTACCCGGAGACATGATTGATGAAATCTTGTCTAGAGTCGGTCAGAATTCTTCGGCACAACTATTTAAGGCGAGATCAGTTTGTAAGACATTCGAAGAACGTTCCAAGAATGCCTTGGTTTATAAAAGGCTTTCGTTCGAAAGATGGGGGATATCACATTGGGAAATTCATAAGTTACGATGTGTTTACTTTGACGCATATATTGCGGGGAACCCAAATGCTATTTTACGCAATGGGTTAAGAAATTATTTTGACTCAATATATCCGAATATTGGACTTCGTGATTTAGAAAAAGCGGCTAACATGCAACATAAAGAAGCATGTTATGCTTACGGATTAGTAATGTTCGCTTCTCACCAAAGTGAGAAAAAGAACATCGGGCTACAACTATTAAACAAAACGTTCCCACAAGTGACGGAGTCGGTAATTGGGGTAAGAAATGAGGTTTTTAGGTTATTACGAGACTGTTGGTCATTACGTAACCCTCGTCCCTTTGACGACGTTACAACACGATGTCTTATCAACAGCCATAACGGTTATGTTCCACAAGACCAAGGATGGGAAGTAGTCCTAGTAAAACCAGAATGCATGACTTGTTTCTGGACGTATGAATTACGTGTCTTTATTGCCTTTGCTGAACGACTTGTGTACTAGCTAAAATTATCTTCACAACTATCTTGTATCAAAGTTATTGTGTGCTATATTTCATGCTTTATATAAAATAAGCGGTATTGTAAGTTTGTAAAATATTGTATAAAAGTTTGAACGCGAAATATTATTATAATCAGTTTTTCATATAGAATTGTAGTAGTTGAATTGTATATTAGCTACCAAGTATGAACTTAACGGGTAGGTACTACCCGAATTTAAACTTATAAAACGCTAATATGAAGAAAAAGCTTTTATAAATGAGTTCATATTATGCTACGAAATACTATTAACTACTCTTAATATTCGGTATGATTAACTTGTTCCATTTGACTATTTTGAAGGAAATGGCACCGACTACTCGACACACCGTGAATATGAATGAAGAGGAATTCCGTACTTTTCTAGCTTCAAACATAGCCGCAGTACAGGCTGCGCTACATACCAACAATAACCTTGGATCTAGCAGTACAGGAAATCGTGTAGGATGCACCGACAAAGAATTCACTGCCTGCAAACCTTTGAAATTTGATGGAACCGAAGGACCGATCGGATTGAAACGGTGGACCGAGAAGGTCGAATCGGTGTTTGCCATAAGTAAGTGTACTGAAGAGGACAAAGTAAAGTACGCTACGCATACCTTCACAGGTTCTGCGTTAACATGGTGGAATACCTATCTAGAGCAAGTGGGACAAGACGATGCGTACGCACTACCGTGGTCAGCATTCAAGCACTTAATGAACGAGAAGTATCGTCCCAGAACCGAGGTCAATAAGCTCAAGACAGAACTTAGAGGGTTATGAACCCAAGGATTTGATATTACCACATACGAAAGACGATTCACAGAATTGTGCCTATTGTGTCCGGGAGCATTCGAAGATGAGGAAGAGAAGATCGACGCGTTTGTGAAAGGATTACCGGAAAGAATCCAAGAAGATATAAGTTCACACGAGCCCGCCTCCATACAACAGGCATGTAGAATGACTCACAAACTAGTGAACCAGATTGAAGAAAGAATTAAAGAACAGACTGCTGAAGAGGCCAATGTGAAGCAAGTCAAAAGAAAGTGGGAGGAAAACGGTGATAAGAATCACCAATACAACAACAACAGCAATTACAACAATAATCGCAACAATTATCCCAACAATCGCAACATCAATCGCAACTACAACAAACGGCCCAACAACAACAACAACAACAACTACAACAATCATCTCAACAACAATAATAACCGCAACAACAACAACAATCAGAAGCAGCTATGCCAAAGGTGTGAAAAGTATCACTCGGGGTTCTACACCAAATTTTGCAACAAGTGTAAAAGAAATGGTTATAGCACGGCGAAGTGTGAGGTCTACGGACCAGGGGTTAATAGAACGAAAGGAACAAATGGTGTCGGAACGAGTAATGGCGGAACAAGTAGTGTCGGAGCAAGTTATGCCAATGTAGTTTGTTATAAATGTGGAAAATCGGGCCACATTATTAGAAATTGCCTGAACCAGGAGAACACGAATGGACAAGGCCGCGGAAGAGTTTTCAATATTAATGCGGCAGAGGCACAGGAAGACCCGGAGCTTATTACGGGTACGTTTCTTATTGACAATAAATCTGCTTACGTTTTATTTGATTCGGGTGCGGATAGAAGCTATATGAGTAGAGATTTTTGTGCTAAATTAAGTTGTCCATTGACGCCTTTGGATAGTAAATTTTTACTCGAATTAGCAAATGGTAAATTAATTTCAGCAGATAATATATGTCGGAATCGAGAAATTAAACTGGTTAGCGAAACATTTAAGATTGACTTGATACCAGTAGAGTTAGGGAGTTTTGATGTGATAATCGGTATGGATTGGTTGAAAGAAGTGAAAGCAGAAATCGTTTGTTACAAAAATGCAATTCGCATTATACGAGAAAAAGGAAAACCCTTAATGGTGTACGGAGAAAAGGGCAACACGAAGCTACATCTTATTAGTAATTTGAAGGCACAAAAACTAATAAGAAAAGGTTGCTATGCTGTTCTAGCACACGTCGAGAAAGTACAAACTGAAGAAAAGAGCATCAATGATGTTCCCATTGCAAAAGAATTTCCCGATGTATTTCCGAAAGAATTACCGGGATTACCCCCACATCGATCCGTTGAATTTCAAATAGATCTTGTACCAGGAGCTGCACCAATAGCTCGTGCTCCTTACAGACTCGCACCCAGCGAGATGAAAGAACTGCAAAGCCAATTACAAGAACTTTTAGAGCGTGGTTTCATTCGACCAAGCACATCACCGTGGGGAGCTCCTGTTTTGTTTGTCAAGAAGAAAGATGGTACATTCAGGTTGTGTATCGACTACCGAGAGTTGAACAAACTTACCATCAAGAACCGCTACCCACTACCGAGAATCGATGACTTATTTGATCAACTACAAGGCTCGTCTGTTTATTCAAAGATTGACTTACGTTCCGGGTATCATCAAATGCGGGTGAAAGAAGATGATATTCCAAAGACTGCTTTCAGAACACGTTACGGTCATTACGAGTTTATGGTCATGCCATTTGGTTTAACTAATGCACCAGCTGTGTTCATGGACCTTATGAACCGAGTGTGTGGGCCATATCTTGACATGTTTGTCATTGTTTTCATCGATGACATACTTATTTACTCAAAGAATGATCAAGAGCACGAAGAACATTTGAGAAAAGTGCTAGAAGTATTGAGGAAAGAAAAACTGTACGCTAAGTTTTCAAAGTGTGCATTTTGGTTGGAAGAAGTTCAATTCCTCGGTCACATAGTGAACAAAGAAGGTATCCAGGTGGACCCGGCAAAGATCGAAACCGTTGAAAAGTAGGAAACCCCAAAAACTCCGAAGCATATACGTCAATTTTTAGGACTAGCTGGTTACTACAGAAGGTTCATCCAAGACTTTTCCAGAATAGCAAAACCCTTGACTGCATTAACGCATAAAGGGAAGAAATTTGAATGGAAGGATGAACAAGAGAAAGCGTTTCAGTTATTGAAGAAAAAGCTAACTACGGCACCTATATTGTCATTGCCTGAAGGGAATGATGATTTTGTGATTTATTGTGACGCATCAAAGCAAGGTCTCGGTTGTGTATTAATGCAACGAACGAAGGTGATTGCTTATGCGTCTAGACAATTGAAGATTCACGAGTAAAATTATACGACGCATGATTTGGAATTAGGCGCGGTTGTTTTTGCATTAAAGACTTGGAGGCACTACTTATATGGGGTCAAAAGTATTATATATACCGACCACAAAAGTCTTCAACACATATTTAATCAGAAACAACTGAATATGAGGCAGCGTAGGTGGATTGAATTATTGAATGATTACGACTTTGAGATTCGTTACCACCCGGGGAAGGCAAATGTGGTAGCCGATGCCTTGAGCAGGAAGGACAGAGAACCCATTCGAGTAAAATCTATGAATATAATGATTCATAATAACCTTACTACTCAAATAAAGGAGGCGCAACAAGGAGTTTTAAAAGAAGGAAATTTAAAGGATGAGATACCCAAAGGATCGGAGCAGCATCTTAATATTCGGGAAGACGGAACCCGGTATAGGGCTGAAAGGATTTGGGTACCAAAATTTGGAGATATGAGAGAAATGGTACTTAGAGAAGCTCATAAAACCAGATACTCAATACATCCTGGAATGGGGAAGATGTACAAGGATCTCAAGAAACATTTTTGGTGGCCGGGTATGAAAGCCGATGTTGCTAAATATGTAGGAGAATGTTTGACGTGTTCTAAGGTCAAAGCATAGCATCAAAAACCATCAGGTCTACTTCAACAACCCGAAATCCCAGAATGGAAATGGGAAAATATTACCATGGATTTCATCACTAAATTGCCAAGGACTGCAAGTGGTTTTGATACTATTTGGGTAATAGTTGATCGTCTCACCAAATCAGCACACTTCCTGCCAATAAGAGAATATGACAAGATGGAGAAGTTAGCACGACTGTATTTGAAGGAAGTCGTCTCCAGACATGGAATACCAATCTCTATTATCTCTGATAGGGATGGCAGATTTATTTCAAGATTCTGGCAGACATTACAGCAAGCATTAGGAACTCGTCTAGACATGAGTACTGCCTATCATCCACAAACTGATGGGCAGAGCGAAAGGACGATACAAATGCTTGAAGACATGCTACGAGCATGTGTTATTGATTTCGGAAATAGTTGGGATCGACATCTACCGTTAGCAGAATTTTCCTACAACAACAGCTACCATTCAAGCATTGAGATGGCGCCGTTTGAAGCACTTTATGGTAGAAAGTGCAGGTCTCCAATTTGTTGGAGTGAAGTGGGGGATAGACAGATTACGGGTCCGGAGATTATACAAGAAACTACCGAGAAGATCATCCAAATTCAACAACGGTTGAAAACCGCCCAAAGTCGACAAAAGAGCTACGCTGACATTAAAAGAAAAGATATAGAATTTGAAATTGGAGAGATGGTCATGCTTAAAGTTGCACCTTGGAAAGGCGTTGTTCGATTTGGTAAACGAGGGAAATTAAATCCAAGGTATATTGGACCATTCAAGATTATTGATCGTGTCGGACCAGTAACTTACCGACTTGAGTTACCTCAACAACTCGCGGCTGTACATAACACTTTCCACGTCTCGAATTTGAAGAAATGTTTTGCTAAAGAAGATCTCACTATTCCGTTAGATGAAATCCAAATCAACGAAAAACTCCAATTCATCGAAGAACCCGTCGAAATAATGGATCGTGAGGTTAAAAGACTTAAGCAAAACAAGATACCAATTGTTAAGGTTCGATGGAATGCTCGTAGAGGACCCGAGTTCACCTGGGAGTGTGAAGATCAGATGAAGAAGAAATACCCGCATCTATTTCCAGAAGATTCGTCAACACCTTCAACAGCTTAAAATTTCGGGACGAAATTTATTTAACGGGTAGGTACTGTAGTGACCCGAACTTTTCCATGTTTATATATATTAATTGAGATTGATATTTACATGATTAAATGTTTCCAAAATGTTAAGCAATCAAACTTGTTAAGACTTGATTAATTGAAATATGTTTCATATAGACAATTGACCACCCAAGTTGACCGGCGATTCACGAACGTTAAAACTTGTAAAAACGACATGACGATATATATATGGATATACATATGGTTAACATGAGATTATGATAAGTAAGTATCTCCATATGTATATTAACAATGAGTTATATACATATAAACAAGACTACTAACTTAAGGATTTCGAAACGAGACATATATGTAACGATTATCGTTGTAACGACATTTAAATGTATATATATCATATTAAGATATATTAATATATCATAATATCATGATAATATAATAATTTAACATCTCATTAGATATAATAAACAATGGGTTAACAACATTAATTGAGATCGTTAACTTAAAGGTTTCAAAACAACACTTACATGTAACGACTAACGATGACTTAACAACTCAGTTAAAATGTATATACATGTAGTGTATTTAGATGTATTAAAATACTTTTGGAAGACTTCAAGACATATATCAAAACACTCATACTTAATGAAAATGGTTACAGTTACTTTCCCATTCTTTTCTTTCATCAAGAATTCTAGTCGTATTCTTACCCGTATTATACACAGCTTCAAAACGTACTTACTATGGGTATATACCAATAGGATCTAGCATGGGATTCCACTCTTGATTATGTCATGTATGACTAATCAATTTTAACTTCTACCATGAGCTAGTCAACTAACTAGAACTCCTTTTAACCCCACTCACCACTCACCAATTACCACTCATCATTCACTCCATTTCACTTCCAATTCTCTTTCTAATTCTCTCTCAACACACCCACACTATTATGAACGTATTTTTCCATTAGTTAATCATCATCTTCATCAAAAATCACTTCAAGAATCAAGCTATAATCATCATAGGAAGAACACTTCAAGAACACTTCAAAAATCCCTTCAAGTTTACTAATTTACTTCCAAGCTTTCTAATCCATTCCAAGTAATCATCTAAGATCAAGAAACCTTTGTTATATACAGTAGGTTATCTTTCTTATTCAAGGTAATATTCATATTCAAACTTTGATTCAATTTCTATAACTATAACAATCTTATTTCAAGTGATGATCTTACTTGAACTTGTTTTCGTGTCATGATTCTGCTTCAAGAACTTCGAGCCATCCAAGGATCCGTTGAAGCTAGATCCATTTTTATCTTTTCCAGTAGGTTTATCCAAGGAACTTAAGGTAGTAATGATGTTCATAACATCATTCAATTCATACATATAAAGCTATCTTATTCGAAGGTTTAAACTTGTAATCACTAGAACATAGTTTAGTTAATTCTAAACTTGTTCGCAAACAAAAGTTAATCCTTCTAACTTGACTTTTAAAATCAACTAAACACATGTTCTATATCTATATGATATGCTAACTTAATGATTTAAAACCTGGAAACACGAAAAACACCGTAAACCGGATTTACGCCTTCGTAGTAACACCGCGGGCTGTTTTGGGTTAGTTAATTAAAAACTATGATAAACTTTGATTTAAAAGTTGTTATTCTGAGAAAATGATTTTTATTATGAACATGAAACTATATCCAAAAATTATGGTTAAACTCAAAGTGGAAGTATGTTTTCTAAAATGGTCATCTAGACGTCGTTCTTTCGACTGAAATGACTACCTTTACAAAAACGACTTGTAACTTATTTTTCCGACTATAAACCTATACTTTTTCTGTTTAGATTCATAAAATAGAGTTCAACATGAAATCATAGCAATTTGATTCACTCAAAACGGATTTAAAATGAAGAAGTTATGGGTAAAACAAGATTGGATAATTTTTCTCATTTTAACTACGTGAAAATTGGTAACAAATCTATTCCAACCATAACTTAATCAACTTGTATTGTATATTATGTAATCTTGAGATACCATAGACACGTATACAATGTTTCGACCTATCATGTCGACACATCTATATATATTTCGGAACAACCATAGACACTCTATATGTGAATGTTGGAGTTAGCTATACAGGGTTGAGGTTGATTCCAAAATATGTATAGTTTGAGTTGTGATCAATACTGAGATACGTATACACTGGGTCGTGGATTGATTAAAGATAATATTTATCGATTTATTTCTGTATATCTAACTGTGGACAACTAGTTGTAGGTTACTAACGAGGACAGCTGACTTAATAAACTTAAAACATCAAAATATATTAAAAGTGTTGTAAATATATTTTGAACATACTTTGATATATATGTATATATTGTTATAGGTTCGTGAATCAACCAGTGGCCAAGTCTTACTTCCCGACGAAGTAAAAATCTGTGAAAGTGAGTTATAGTCCCACTTTTAAAATCTAATATTTTTGGGATGAGAATACATGCAGGTTTTATAAATGATTTACAAAATAGACACAAGTATGTGAAACTACATTCTATGGTTGAATTATCGAAATCGAATATGCCCCTTTTTATTAAGTCTGGTAATCTAAGAATTAGGCAACAGACACCCTAATTGACGCGAATCCTAAAGATAGATCTATTGGGCCTAACAAACCCCATCCAAAGTACCGGATGCTTTAGTACTTCGAAATTTATATCATATCCGAAGGGTGTCCCGGAATGATGGGGATATTCTTATATATGCATCTTGTTAATGTCGGTTACCAGGTGTTCACCATATGAATGATTTTTATCTCTATGTATGGGATGTGTATTGAAATATGAAATATTGTGGTCTATTGTTACGATTTGATATATATAGGTTAAACCTATAACTCACCAACATTTTTGTTGACGTTTAAAGCACGTTTATTCTCAGGTGAATATTAAGAGCTTCCGCTGTTGCATACTAAAATAAGGACAAGATTTGGAGTCCATGTTTGTATGATATTGTGTAAAAACTGCATTCAAGAAACTGATTTCGATGTAACATATTTGTATTGTAAACCATTATGTAATGGTCGTGTGTAAACAGGATATTTTAGATTATCATTATTTGATAATCTACCTAAAGCTTTTTAAACCTTTATTTATGAAATAAAGGTTATGGTTTGTTTTAAAAATGAATGCAGTCTTTGAAAAACGTCTCATATAGAGGTCAAAACCTCGCAACGAAATCAATTAATATGGAACGTTTTTAATCAATAAGAACGGGACATTTCAGGCGAGAGGCAAGTGCTTATCCCAAGCTTTTCCAAAGTCGACAACGCAAGCTCGTAGCATGTCTTCCAAGGTTTGAATTGTGCGTTCGCTTTGTCCGTCGGTTTGCAGATGGTATGCGGTGCTCATGTCTAAACGCGTTCCCAACGCTTCTTGTAAAGTACGCCAAAATCTAGAAACAAATCGGCCATCTCGGTCGGAGATAATCGATAAGGGTACACCGTGTCGGGCTACGATCTCCTTAATGTAAAGTTGTGCAAATTTCTCCATTTTGTCGGTTTCTTTCATAGCGAGAAAGTGTGCGGATTTGGTGAGACGGTAGACAATAACCCAAATAGTATCATAACCGCCCGTCGTCTTTGGTATTTTGGTGATAAAATCCATTGTTATTCTTTCCCACTTCCATTGCGGGATTTCGGGTTGTTGAAGTAACCCTGACGGTCTTTGGTGTTCGGCTTTGACTTTGGAACATGTCAAACACTTGGCAACATAAGTAGCTACGTCCCTTTTGATGTTCGGCCACCAATATTGTTCTTTCAGGTCGTGGTACATCTTATTGGCATCGGGGTGAATCTAGTATCGTGACTTATAGGCTTCGTCTAAAATAAGGCTTCGCAAGTCCCCATAACTAGGTACCCAAATTCTTCCGGCGAAATATCGGAGTCCGGTTTCTTTAACTTCGAATCGAGAGGTGAGGACGTTCAAATGTTCAAGAGAGATGTTTTCGTCCTTGAGAGCCTCGTCTTGGGCTACACGAATTTGACTATTGAGGTTGGTGTGAATGGTGATGTTTAAAGCTCGTACTCGAAGGGGCACCGCTCTATCCTTTCGACTTAAGGCATCGGCTACTACATTTGCCTTTCCGGGATGGTAACGAAGCTCGCAATCGTAATCGTTTAAGGTTTCAATCCACCTTCGTTGTCTCATGTTTAGTTGATTTTGATCGAAGATGTGTTGGAGACTTTTGTGATCGGTAAAGATAGTACTCTTGGTTCCATAAAGATAGTGTCTCCATATTTTAAGTGCAAAGACAACGGCTCCGAGTTCGAGATCATGTGTCGTGTAGTTTCGTTCATGAATTTTGAGTTGTCGAGAAGCATAACAAATGACTTTCATTCGTTGCATCAACACACACACAAAACCATGTTTCGAGGCGTCGTAATACACAAAAAAATCATCGTTGCCTTCGGGAAGTGACAATATAGGAGCGGTGGTTAGCTTCGTTTTCAAGATTTGAAATGCGAATTCTTGTTCGGTTGCCCAAACGAATTTTCTTCCCTTATGAGTTAACGCGGTTAGAGGACGAGCGACCAAAGAGAAATCTTTGATGAATCTACGATAGTATCCGGCGAGACCCAAGAATTGACGAATGTGAGTAGGAGTAGTAGGAGTCTCCCATTTACTAATGGCTTCGATCTTTGATGGATCGACTTTAATACCTTGGTCACTTACAACATGACCAAGAAATTGAACTTCCTTCAACCAAAATTCACACTTGGAGAATTTGGCATAGAGTCGTTCTTGTCTCAAGAGTTCAAGCACAAGTCGGAGATGTTGTTCGTGTTCTTCTTCGCTTTTAGAATATACCAGGATGTCATCGATGAATACAATAACGAATTTATCAAGATACGGTTTGCACACGTGGTTCATAAGATCCATGAACACCGCCGGTGCGTTAGTGAGACCAAATGGCATTACAAGAAACTCATAACTACCATAACGAGTCCGGAAGGTGGTTTTGGAGACATCTTCCCCCTTAACCCTTAATTGATGATAACCCGAGCGGAGATCGATTTTTGAATATACACAAGACCCTTGTAGTTGATAAAAGAGGTCATCGATGCGAGGAAGAGGATATCGGTTCTTAACCGTCAATTTATTTAGTTCACGATAATCAATGCACATTCGTAGGGACCCGTCTTTCTTTTTAACAAACAAAATCGGAGCGCCCCATGGTGAATGGCTAGGTTGGATAAAACCACGGTCAAGTAGTTCTTGGATTTGACTTTACAATTCTTGCATTTTGGATGGAGCAAGTCTATATGGTGCACGTGCTTCGGGTGCAGCTCCCGGAATAAGATCGATTTGGAATTCAACCGGTCGATGAGGTGGAAGACCCGGCAATTCGTCGGGAAATACATCGGAAAAGTCACTAACAATTGGCACATCATCGATATGCTTCTCATCAGACTCGACTCTCTTAACGTGGGCAAGGATCGCAAAACAACCCTTACGAAGTAGTTTTCTAACTTTAAGGCACGAAACGAGGTTGAGTCCGGTGCAACTCTTATCGCCATAAACAATCAAAGGTTCACCATTCTCGATAGGAATTCGGATTGCGTTAAGATCACAAAGGATGTGAGATTTCGTCTTGGCTAACCAATTCATACCGATTATTACATCGAAGCTTCCTAGTTCCATGGGTATCAAGTCAATTTCAAACTCATTACCCAAAATGTTTAATGTGCACCCCCGGTAATATGTGTCGGCACTCAATAGTTTCCCTTTGACCACTTCAATGGTATAAGTGGTATCTAATGGAAGCGGTGGAGTGCTAAAAGAATGAGTCAAAGTCTTGGATACAAAGCATTTATCGGCACCCGAATCGAATAAACAAGTAACATAAGAGTTGTTGAGAAGAAACGTACCCGTGACTAATTCATTGTCATCTCGGGCTTCCTCGGTGTTGATGTTGAAAGCTCGGCCGTGCGTATTGGGGTTATCTTTCTTCTTCGGGCATGCATTTCTATAATGGCCCGTTTGGCCACATTCGTAACAAGTGCCCGTCTTTGGTGCATTGGGCCCCTTTCGAGCGATGGGGGTGACACTTTTACATTCGTTGGCCTTATGACCAACTCCTTGGCACCGATGGCAAATTAACTTGCCACATTCACCAAAGTGATGTTTGTTGCATTTGTTGCAAAGAGGTAGGTTCCCGGCATAACCCTTCTTGCCGTCGGAGGTGTAAGGCTTCTTTGCAAAGTTGTTGTTGCTTGATTGGGGGGCTTCCCACTTTCTTTTGTTGTTACCCGACTTATCCTCGGCTTTAGGTGCCAGCACTACAATTTCGTCCACCGTTTCTATCAATTTGCGGGCCATGTTCAAAGCTTCTTGATGATTAGTGGGTTTGGATGACATTACTCCGTGTTTGATGCTCTTTGGAAGACCATCCATGTAAAGTTCAACCCTTAAAGCTTCGGGGTTCACAAGGTTTGGGCACATCAAGGCTAGTTCGGAAAATCGTTGATTATAAGCCTTGAGATCATTCCCGACCGCCTTTAAAGTTTTTAGCTCTTGTTCGAGCCTTCGGGTTTCTTCACGAGGGAAATATTCGACAATCATCTTTTCCCTTAAGTCGGCCCAAGAGAGGGCGTGAGCTTCATCGGTACCCACCGATTGTACATAGGTGTTCCACCATGTGAGGGCGACACCGGCGAAAGTGTGAGTGGAGTATTTGACCTTATCTTGGTCCCGACAACCGCTTATGATAAAGACGGCCTCCGTTTTTTTGAACCATCGAGTGAGAGTAACCGGTCCCCCGGTCCCATCAAAAGTATGAGGTTTGCACCCCATGAAGGCTTTATAGGAGCATCCCTCGCTTGAGTTACCGGCTCCTTGATTGTTGTTGTTGTGGTTGTTGTTATTGTTGTTATTGGAGGAGTGACCGGCCATGGCCGCATTCACGGCGGTGGCTATCATTCGTTGTAGAGCTTATTCGGGAGTCTCATAGCGTGGCACACGACGAGGAGGCATTGTTCCTTCAAAACACAAGAATACCGTTGATTAGTATTTTCAATAATACTAATCATGATATGGAATAAGGATCGAGAGAAAAAATTTCCTTGACTCGCCTTAAATTCTTTATGCCATAATGTCGGAACGTTCATATGAGTCACCGTAATATAATCCCGGAAACTATATTACCCTAATTCATATGTGCATTCGACATTATTTCACTAAGTCAAGGTGGCACGTCAACCAAATTAAACATCGTGAGATTAAGATGAAACAAGAGTAGATATGAGTAGGAACGTTTGAGTATGAATGCACAAGTAGTCAAGTAATTCCTACTTCAAGTCTATATGCCGGTTGTAGTCTCGACTCACGAATGTACCCTATGACTCGGGGTTGACACCAATGAACTCTAAATCCCTACAACCAATGCTCTGATACCATCTGTAGCGACCCGACAAAATCATCATTGACGGCGCCGTCTACTTAGGTCCCGTTACGTGGTCATAAGTCTTTAAAACAACGTTTGACCAAAAGTATGTCGCATTTATTTCAAAAGTAAGGATGTTTCAAGGTTTACAAAGTAGTTCGACAACTAGTTACATAACAAAGTTTAAAGTACAAATGAAACATATGCGACACAATTTAAAAGTAGCCAAAAGACGCTCCACGTATCCATGTATACTCGACATCCAAGCAAGTATCAAAAGTAATGAGCGGAAGCATGTATCACAAAACGTTCAAGGACCTGAGAAAAACATAGAAATCTGTCAACGAAAAACGTTGGTGAAATCATAGGTTTAAGTAAGTAAGTACAAATGAACCACAAGATTTGTAACATTGATATAATAGTAATACATTCCAAAAGTTTGTTTCACGAGCACCCAATTATCAATGCTTAACTTTCCTTCCATAGAACCCCATCACAATAGTGTTAGAACATACACTGTTTCACGAAAATATATTTCATTCGTAAACGGTAGCGAACCGTTTGAATGAGGGTTTGTCAAACCCATATGGATCCATACAACATAAGTTCTTGCTTACACCCGGCAAGTGTAACTAATGATAATCGAATTGAGGATTTTGTTCTAAACTCGTATGTAGAATGTTTGTTTTCCTGTACTTGTGTTCACTTAGTAAAAGAAATGTTTATGTTTTCTCATCCCAAATGTAAGTTCAAAAAAAAAGTAAAAGTGGGACTATGATCTCACCTTATATGCAAGAGTGTAATAGTACTTCGACAAGTAACGTGAACAAAGAACAATGCTAGTCTTGACCTAAACAAATAGGTTGAATCAATATTGGAAATCATGTTTGATCAAAGAAGTTCAATTAGTCCTATGGCTCGTTATGACTCGATTATGTAGCATGTGAATCAAATTGTCAAGTTTCATGCAAGATACAAGTATAGAAACAAGTTAGGAAGGTTGCATAATCATTTGGTTAAGTTTGACAAAAAGTCAAACTTTGGTCGGGTCAAAGTCAACGAAAAAGTCAACATGTTCGGGTCGGGTCTCGAACTATTTTTCTATGCTAGTTATTCATATATAAGCATGTTAGAACAAGTCTCATGTGAATCGGAGGTCCATAGCGTGCCAAACATTTTTCATATAATTGACAAGTAGGTCAGAACCTGGACACGCCTTAGGTCGCGCCGCGACCCAAGACTGCCGCGCCGTGGCATTTAACGGAAGCTGGTACCTGGTCAGTCTCAGATGTCCAAGTCTCAAATCAAAACTCTTTCAAGCATGAATCACAAACCGCTAACACTTAGAACTCGCACCTTATATCGTTAGAAAGCTAATTTGATAAGGAACCCAACTAAACACATTTCACCAACCGAAAACATTATTTGCAATAACCGACTTTTCAAATCAAATGATCAATCAATGCACACATTTAATGCTTCAAATTTTACAAGTGCACATTTATGATTCGGGCATTTAATGCATACATAAAACACGCCGTTTTGTAGATAATGAAGCATACAATACAACTAACTACTTACTAACAATAATTCATGGCATTCAATGCATCAAATATTCATTTCAAGCTTATCAAACCCTAACCCAAATTCACCAAAATCACTAATCAAGTTTATGGAGTTTTCTCAAGCAACCTACACATCAAATTGAAGCTAGTGATACTAGGAACCATTTAATACATGTACTTATATCATTTAACAACATTCAAGCAACCAAATCATCAAATCAAACACACCAAAGTTCATATTCAAGCTAGTTACTTCAAACAACGAAATCGAGCATATAAATCATATAATCATGTTAGACTTGAGCCATAGACACTAATTAACAACTTTATAACTTAAAAACATCAAGAACACAAAATCTAGTGATTTTAGAAAGTTACTCAAATGTAATAAAATCGGTATGGAATCGAAGAGGAAGTTGTAAGGATTCCAAATATGCAATTTGTTTGGATTGAAGCTTGATCGATTTGATTTAGATGATAAATCTTTGAAATGGAGAATTGAAAGAAAATGTGGAAGTATGAAAAGAAAGTGAAAATGAAAATGGAAAAGAATGGGGAGGTGGGTGTTGACGAGTCAAAAGCTAGTCACATCTTTGCTCTCTTGGCGAAACTAGTCCCTCGAGTTCGGTTGCGGTTGCGTGAATTACCTAAACGAGATATTTTTAAAACGCGTATTAACGAAGGATGTTATAATCATATAACGGACTTTAAATAAATAACGGAAAAGTAAACGGAAAAAGGCGGGATGTTACATTACCTACTCCTTAAAAGAAATTTCGTCCCGAAATTTAAGTAGGCGTGGTAGTCGTTGTTTCTTCCTCGGGATCTTGCGTTTCCGGAACCGGGAACAAGTGAGGGTATTTCTTTTGAATTTGATCTTGCCTTTCCCAAGTAAACTCGGGTCCTCTTTTGGCATTCCAATGAACTTTGACAATCGGGATTCGGCTTTGTTTCAACGTCTTGACGGAGGTGTCCACAATTTCAACCGGTTCTTCCACAAAATGAAGTTTGTCATCAATAGTAAGTTCCTCGAGAGGGATGACGATAACGGGTTTGGCAAGACACTTTTTCAAGTTAGATACATGGAAGGTAGGATGAACGGAGCTCAATTGAGGTGGTAGATCTAAACGATAGGCAACGGTTCCAATACGCTCCAAGATTTCGAAAGGACCAATATACCGCGGATTTAGCTTCCCGCGTTTTCAAAACGGATTACACCTTTCCAAGGTGCAACTTTTAAAATTATGCGGTCACCGACTTGAAATTCAAGGTCGTTGCGTCGTTTGCCGGTATAGCTCTTTTGACGACTTCGGGCAGTCCTAAGCCTATCTCGAATTTGAACGATCTTCTCGATTGTTGAAATGTCCCGTTCTTATTGATTAAAAATGTTCCATATTAATTGATTTCGTTGCGAGGTTTTGATCTCTATATGAGACGTTTTTCAAAGACTGCATTCATTTTAAAACAAACCATAACCTTTATTTCATCAATAAAGGTTTAAAAAGCTTTACGTAGATTATCAAATAATGATAATCTAAAATATCCTGTTTACACACGACCATTACATAATGGTTTACAATACAAATATGTTACAACAAAATAATTTTCTTGATTGCAGTTTTTACACAATATCATACAAGCATGGACTCCAAATCTCGTCCTTATTTAAGTATGCGACAGCGGAAGCTCTTAATAATCACCTGAGAATAAACATGCTTAAAACGTCAACAAAAATGTTGGTGAGTTATAGGTTTAACCTATATATATCAAATCATAATAATAGACCACAAGATTTCATATTTCAATACACATCCCATACATAGAGATAAAAATCATTCATATGGTGAACACCTGGTAACCGACATTAACAAGATGCATATATAAGAATATCCCCATCAATCCGGGACACCCTTCAGATATGATATAAATTTCGAAGTACTAAAGCATCCGGTACTTTGGATGGGGTTTGTTAGGCCCAATAGATCTATCTTTAGGATTCGCGTCAATTAGGGTGTCTGTTCCCTAATTCTTAGATTACCAGACTTAATAAAAAGGGGCATATTTGATTTCGATAATTCAACCATAGAATGTAGTTTCACGTACTTCTGTCTATTTTGTAAATCATTTATAAAACCTGCATGTATTCTCATCCCAAAAATATTAGATTTTAAAAGTGAGACTATAACTCACTTTCACAGATTTTTACTTCGTCGGGAAGTAAGACTTGGCCACTGGTTGATTCACGAACCTATAACAATATATACATATATATCAAAGTATGTTCAAAATATATTTACAACACTTTTAATATATTTTGATGTTTTAAGTTTATTAAGTCAGCTGTCCTCGTTAGTAACCTACAACTAGTTGTCCACAGTTAGATGTACAGAAATAAATCAATAAATATTATCTTGAATCAATCCACGACCCAGTGTATACGTATCTCAGTATTGATCACAACTCAAACTATATATATTTTGGAATCAACCTCAACCCTGTATAGCTAACTCCAACATTCACATATAGAGTGTCTATGGTTGTTCCAAATTATATATAGATGTGTCGACATGGTAGGTCGAAACATTGTATACGTGTCTATGGTATCTCAAGATTACATAATATACGCTACAAGTTAATTAAGTTATGGTTGGAATAGATTTGTTACCAATTTTCACGTAGCTAAAATGAGAAAAATTATCCAATCTTGTTTTACCCATAACTTCTTCATTTTAAATCCGTTTTGAGTGAATCAAATTGCTATGGTTTCATATTGAACTCTATTTTATGAATATAAACAGAAAAAGTATAGGTTTATAGTCAGAAAAATAAGTTACAAGTCATTTTTATAAAGGTAGTCATTTCAGTCGAAAGAACGACGTCTAGATGACCATTTTAGAAAACATACTTCCACTTTGAGTTTAACCATAATTTTTTGATATAGTTTCATGTTCATAATAAAAATCATTTTCTCAGAATAACAACTTTTAAATCAAAGTTTATCATAGTTTTTAATTAACTAACCCAAAACAGCCCGCGGTGTTACTACGACGGCGTAAATCCGGTTTTACGGTGTTTTTCGTGTTTCCAGGTTTTAAATCATTAAGTTAGCATATCATATAGATATAGAACATGTGTTTAGTTGATTTTAAAAGTTAAGTTAGAAGGATTAACTTTTGTTTGCGAACAAGTTTAGAATTTACTAAACTATGTTCTAGTGATTACAAGTTTAAACTTTCGAATAAGATAGCTTTATATGTATGAATCGAATGATGTTATGAACATCATGTGACAACTTGGAAATTTCCGACTGAATTTAAACTTTATCTTTATATTATTCTGACACGATAAGCAAAGTTTGTTAAGTTGAATCTCAAAAATCTTAAAATGTGTTCATACATTCATTTAACCTTGACCATTCCCGACGATTCACGAACAATTATTTGTAAATAAATACATATAAATTTAAATGTATATATAAATAATAATTGGAAGTATAATTTGAAATATTGAATGTTGTTATTATGAAATATGATATTATAATAATTACTATCTAAAACATATCTATATATATAAAAATGTATATTAAAAATAAATATTAAATGATTGTAATACTCGTTTGATGTTCCGATTGATATTAAGTAACTTAAAATCAAACTTATATGATTTTAAAATAAACGGTGATCCGAAACTGAGTTCTATGATTTTTAGGCTTACTAAAATTGTATTTAGGATCTAGTTATTTAATTTTAGCATTTTTTATATTTTACCCAGAAATGAGAGGGACAGTTGATGTAATTGTTATTTAGCAAATTAATGATCGAATTTTATACCATAATGACAGAAATAAATAAAGAAATTTATTTTAAAAATATGAGATTTTACAAGAGAACTTTTTATCCGCCACTAATTAGCAACGGGGTACGATATAACATTTCTAATAAAACTGTCCATAAGATATTTAATTAAGATGCGCATTTTTTAAATGAATACAATATTTATAATTAATTAATACTACATCTTGCTTTTGTGATTGAAATCACAAACAGTGCACCAGTAACATTCACCCGTGATTTTGAAAATGTAATTGATTGATGTTTGGTTGTTTGTTTTGATCGCCCACTATCTATCTATTATATGTATCATAAATATACATATACATATATTCACATCCAGACAACCATTTTAAAACCTCCTTCCTTCTCTTTCTTTGTCACTAAGATCACCAAACATTCTTTACCACCGTATCACCTTCTTCCCCGATGGCCACCTTAAACCGTCGCCAAATTTCTCTTCTTTTTCTTTTTGTCGTGCACAAACAACCATGACAACCCACCACCATATTACTACTATGGTTTAAACGAAAATCACCATTTCGGTCACCTTAACCGAAGCATCGATCAACTACCATTTCAACAATCAAGTGTACGTTTTCCTGTTGCCATTTCATTTTCTGTTTCATGTATAACCATTCACCATCCACTACCTTTATGCCACCCCACCACTTACACCTTGATCAAACCACCACAGCCCAAATTCAAACACCATAACCAAACCCTGGAATCTATAATTAGTAACTTCGTTTGTTGCTGTCATATAGACGCCACTAGACCAAATCTATCACCATGTATCAGTATGATCATCACAAACATCTTCACATCGAAGCATCATCAATAAACCTTCATCTCCTCTTTTCTCTCTCTCTTCTCTCTCTCTTCATATTATTTAGTTTTCTCTTCTTTCTGATGGATTCGTAAACACCACCATATCAGTTGCTGCTACGCTGCAACTTTCTGTTTTATACAACCTATAAACCACCACCAATCGCCATCCTAAAACGCCATATATTTATGTTGTAAACCCACATGAAGACCTCATCTGATACTCGATTTGATTCTGATATTTATTAAGTTTTTTACGCTGCAATTGCAGCAACAATAATTCAGTCTCAATTATATATAGCGAATAAAGAGGATACATGGTTACAAGCTGTAAAGTTAATGATATTATTAAAGTGGTATCACTTTGGATGTTAGTCTATCTAATGCGAACAGGTTAAGGGATAATGGATGATGAAGTAATCATGATAGAATCATGATGAATGCGTTCGTATATATATGTATATCCATCATTAGACAACTTGTAGAACCAGGCCAGGGAACTCATGTTTTGTATATGGGTCAGCCTTTATTGGATTCTACTGCAGTATGGGTCGAAGCCCATTAGGCTTTTAATTTAAACTCTGGTTGTAATTCGGTCCAATACCCACTTAAACTATATTTTTGGCAACGTTATTTTGCTGCTGCGATTGGTTTTAAACTCTGTTGAGCAGCCAGGAAACAAATATGGATAATTGATGTGAGATTGACGATAAGCTTGATGACGATGGTATGATTTGATGATGATGGGATGATAATGAAGTATGATGAAGAAGAACCGAAGTAATTGGATCTTCAGAGATCGATGCAAATATGTATTGGGTTTAGTTAATTGGGTTGTAAATTGAAAACAGATAAATGATGAGTTAAAAGAAATTAATTACCTTATAATTCAGAAAGAATCAGATGGTTCAATGGCTTGGGGTGTGTTCCTTTAAACAAGAGGTCTAGGGTTCGATCTGGGGTTGTAACATTTTTTTAAAAAAATAGAAGAAGCTGAGGAAACAGTCAGATATCCTTGTTATATACTTTAATCAGTGGATTTAAAACAGAAAAGCAATAAGTAGACCATTTGTTAGTAGTGCTAGTGTTAAGCGAGAGGTCTCGAGTTCGAGCCCTGTCTAAGGCATTCTTTTTGCGAAAAACTCTTTGAGGTAGTTTTATCTATTATTATTATTATTATTATTATTATTATTATTATTATTATTATTATTATTATTATTATTATTATTATTATTATTTTATTTCCATTATTATTATTAATTATAACAAACAAATATTATTTACATAAAAATATAATTACTACGTATATCATAATCATATTATATACTATTATATTTTAATACGTTATATTATATATAAAACATTAACGTATAACATTTATAATATATTTACAATATTAATATATTTTACTAAATGATATTACATAATAGTTTTACTAAATTAACTAAAGAGTATTTGCTATATAGGTAAATAATAAATTATAATAAGTTAATACTAAAAATACTTAAATATAACATATAACTTATTAAATATAACAAGTATAATATATACAACTTGTTTTACTATTTTACACATTTATTATATGTGTTAATATTATTTGATATATCAATAATTGATATAGGTTCGTGAATCCGAGGCCAACCCCATTCTTGTTCAATGTCGCTCTATGTATTTTTACTACAAAATACATTAGGTGAGTTTCATTATTCCCTTTTTAAATGCTTTTGTAATATATATTTTTGGGACTGAGAATACATGCGCTGCTTTTATAACTGTTTTACGGAATAGACTCAAGTACTTAAAATTACATTCTATGATTGGATTATTAAACCGAATATTGCCCTTTTTATTAAGTCTGGTAATCTAAGAATTAGGGAACAGACACCCTAATTGACGCGAACTCTAAAGATAGATCTATCGGGCCCAACAAGCCCCATCCAAAGTACCGGATGCTTTAGTAATTCGAAATTTATATCATGTCCGAAGGGGGATCCCGGAATGATGGGGATATTCTTATATGTATATTGTGAATGTCGGTTACCAGGTGTTCAATCCATATGAATGATATTTTGTCTCTATGCATGGGACGTATGTTTATGAGAAATGGAAATATGAAATCTTGTGGTCTATTAAAATTATGAAATGATTATTTATGTTAAACTAATGAACTCACCAACCTTTTGGTTGACACTTGAAAGCATGTTTATTCTCAGGTGTGAAAGAAACCTTCCGCTGTGCATCTTGCTCATTTTAAGGACAATACTTGGAGTCGATCATCGCTCTGGAATCAAAGGTTGATGACTTCGTCCGGATGGATTAGGACGGGTCCTCACAGTTGGTATCAGAGCGGTGGTCTTAGCGAACCATGTCTGCATTAGTGTGTCTAACTGATAACTCGTTAGGATGCATTAGTGAGTCTGGACTTCAACCGTGTCTGCATGTCAAAAGTTTTGCTTATCATTTTTGTCGGAAATCATTTGCTTATCATCCTTAGGAAATTACCTGCTTATCATTCTTAGTCTAAACATGTCTTACTGCCTCTATTGCATAGACAATGTATAGATAAATTCGTATCTTAGCGTATATGTTATTGTTACCTTTGCCTGACAGCTTTCCTAGATTCCTCCGTAACTTATGGGATTTTAGTATTATATATGCATATGTAAATTACGTATTGCAGGGTACTAATCTACATCCTATAATCTATTTCTTATCAAAAATCCTCCATCTGATCGTACGAGATGGATCCCTCAACCAGTTCGAATCCCTCGGATTCCGTCAGCTATTTCGATATGGATTTTCACCTAAGCTCAGAAAGCAGTGTCACCAGAATGAATCAACCAATTCATTTGATGGGTTCGTAGTCGATTTAACCAATGGAAACGAGAAGAAGGCAATCCCTTCCACCAACCGAATTCACCTCTTGACAATGAACCTGGAGCGTTTACCGGCGAACCTGTTCGAGACACCATTTTCAGTCTCATTTCCAGGGTAACTCGACAAGATTATATTCTATCCACAATTCTGAACCTTATTCATCCGCTCGTTCCGACCGACAATCATCCGGGAGTAATAAGTCAACGAACTTCGCGCTCGAATAATCAATTCGGAGAATATGGTGCAAAATGTACCAGCTTCAGCAACATCACCGGCACCAACAGTACCATCAATAACAGTACCAGTACCATCAACAATCCATGCTTCAATATCATCATCTGTACTTTGAGTATGATCTTCGTTCTACGTATCGTTCTACCTCATTTATCTTCGTTCGACATGGCGAATATGTAATCTCTAAAGTTTTAGAGATTATTTATTCTAGTTCCAACCGAAAAGCAAATGAGTTTAATATTATATTAACTCATTAAATCTATGAATACATCTGAAGAAAATATATATGTATATATGTTTTCATAAAGATTGTAATTAAAAATTCTCTTGTACAAACTGTTAATGGTGAAAATATTTTAACGGGTAGGTAATACCCGAGGACTATTTAAATTTCACATTAATAAGTTACATTGTACGTTCTTCGAATCTGTTTCAACAGTCATATACTATCCTACTTACATCCACCGATATACAAATCCGTTCAGAATAACCATATTCATCCAATTACATATTCGGATTTTGACCTGTCAGAATCCAACAAGTGGCATAATGAAGAAATAATGGACACAATAAAAATTGATTAGAAACAGATTAATTAACAATATGAAATTTTATTAAGAATCCACGCTAACAAAATCCTAGCTAACTGTTCCTAGCTAACTGTTCCTAGCTAACTGTTAATTCCGTATTACCATTTAATTATCGCAATTTATTTATCGCAGTTTATTTATCGCAATTTACTTTCTCGCAATTTTATTTATCGTCATTTAATTTCTGTTATTTACTTTACGCACATTATTTATCGTCATTTAATTTCTGTTATTTATTTTTACGCACTTTAAGTATCGGGACACGTATACAAAGTTTTGACATATCATATCGACCCATCTATATATATTATTTGGAATAACCATGGACACTCTATATGCAGTAATGCGGGAGTTAGCTATACAGGGTTGAGGTTATTCTATAATAATATATATACTTTGAGTTGTGATCGAGTCTGAGACGTATACGGGTCACGATAAGTATTAATTAATTCGAATATTATATATTAAATTATATATGAATTATTGGACTGTTACTGTGGACTATCGACTGTGGACTATCAAGATTGGACAATTTAAAATGAATTAAAATATTGATTATAACATATGAAACTAAACAACTCTTCAAGTTTGCCACTTGATTTCATCTTAAACCTCATTTGTATCTTGACGATTACAATCCGCGTTCAAACCTTTCATGATTCTTAAAAACTCCTCAATCGAGAGGTTGAACCAACCGCACTTCATCTACGGAAGAAAAGATTGATGCACATAGTTATGCACCTGAGAAACTCTCGACAACTGAGTGAAAGTTTAACACGTAGCCGCGTCAGATCCTTTGGCATTTATTAGCAAAAATAACTTTGCGATCCCTTTTTAAAATAGCCAATTTTGTCACAGCTCCAGCAAGTCAACTTCGACTTTTCATTCGAAGTAGTCTTACTATAATCCTGATATATACAATTACCCTTTTGATACCGGAGAATTCTTTTATATTCCACCATATTACCAGCAGACGTACCAGCAACCTCGTTGTTTTTTTGGCTTAAATCTCTCTGATAAATCATTATATTTATTCATTAAAACCCTATCATATACTCATCCGCATCTTATAACGAGAACTGCCATAACGATTACCGGGAATCAGCAATCAGTACTTTGAAAACTCACAGCATATCTACATCAATAGTTATATATATGGCATTTATCTCTTAGAATTATGATCTCTCATTCTGAAATTCTGAAAAGCACTCAGTCACAAATCAATACTCTGAATGTTGAAAAAAAGCTGAATGAAGCAGCAGAAACTGTAGATAACCGTAAACAACCATAATCATCGAAAGTTTGATGATAAAGATTAGTATGTTGGAAAAGCTCAGAAAAGTTGGAACTGGAAAGCGAATTGAGCTAACCATAAAGGAAACCAAGGAGAAGTACAAGTAACATACCCTAAATTCATAGAACCCAGATAAATCTAGATTCGTTGAAATCTTTAGAGGATATCTTACTCCTAAGTCATGTTAAAATCTTGCGGAAAAATTTTTCTTCATCAACCTTCGAACTTGGAAATTCCAAAATATCATCATAAATATCTTCGACATTTCTGAGGATATTTTCATAAATATTCTCGTCCGAAATTATATACCTCTTCATGCTTCCTGTGTTTCATTATATTGGAAACTTCTGTAAAATCTAAGTTTAATTTATGAATGAATTCTGGAGAAATGTAAAGAAATTGATACATGAATTAGTATAATATAATGACAGTTGATCAACGTGATTATATTATAGTAAGTCATGCTGAGTTTCTAATGGAACGTGATGATTCACAGATCATAACGTCATCATGTGCCACGTTACATAATTTTTTCATTCTGCTTAACTTCTGAATATATCAAGAAAGTATATTCTTGATAGTTCTATTCTCAGTGATTTTGGTAATTTGACAAATCAAATCATGCTATTACGTTCTTGCTTGTTTAGAACATTAAGTTCATTCTAAACTCCATACTTACGAATTCTGGACCATTACTCGCTTTACTAGAGGTCGAGAAGAGAATAGAAAGGCAAGGAGCTCCAAAATATAAGAGAAAATATAAAGTCCAACAACAACACCGAAATTACAAACTGTGGATATCAGTACGTATAGTAATATAAAGACACGGGAGGATTATAAATACAATAATCCCTAGAGCATAGTAGAAGTAAGCAGATTCTTCTGGTGGAAGATTGAAAAGAAGGAGGACATAAATGATAATTAGGAAAATATCAAGGATTAGAACTGGATTAAGCATTTTCACAATCTTCTGAATGTATGAACTAAGGAAGAAAGTATAGGAATGGTGAGAATAAAGGAACGGAAGAGCTTAATTTATAATGGAAATATCAGACAGAGTAATCAAGGCAGATCATTGCATTTATTTATGGAGATCTTAATTTCCTTATTCGCCGAAGAATCAAATCTTTTAGATTTCGAAGATTTCCTTAGATCCCTTGAATTCAGGAATTCAACCAAGACAAAGCCAAAATTTAAGACGCACCTTAAATTTTAAAATCAACCGTGACTACGTCACCGGTTAAGAAAAATCTACATTTACTCATTTCACTCTTTGGTGATAGCATCACTCGTACTCTTGACAAAATCAAATGATTTTATCCATATTACTCAATAATGATAAAAATCTATTTATCAACTCATATTTGTCATAAAAACATTCTTATTGTTATCGATGACGACCTCTATCAAATTTCGGGGACGAAATTTCTTTAACGGGTAGGTACTGTGACAACCCGGAAATTTCTGACTGAATTTAAACTTTATCTTTATATTATTCTGACACGATAAGCAAAGTTTGTTAAGTTGAATCTCAAAAATCTTAAAATGTGTTCATACATTCATTTAACCTTGACCATTCCCGACGATTCACGAACAATTATTTGTAAATAAATACATATAAATTTAAATGTATATATAAATAATAATTGGAAGTATAATTTGAAATATTGAATGTTGTTATTATGAAATATGATATTATAATAATTACTATCTAAAACATATCTATATATATAAAAATGTATATTAAAAATAAATATTAAATGATTGTAATACTCGTTTGATGTTCCGATTGATATTAAGTAAGTTAAAATCAAACTTATATGATTTTAAAATAAACGGTGATCCGAAACTGAGTTCTATGATTTTTAGGCTTACTAAAATTGTATTTAGGATCTAGTTATTTAATTTTAGCATTTTTTATATTTTACCCAGAAATGAGAGGGACAGTTGATGTAATTGTTATTTAACAAATTAATGATCGAATTTTATACCATAATGACAGAAATAAATAAAGACATTTATTTTAAAAATATGAGATTTTACAAGAGAACCTTTTATCCGCCACTAATTAGCAACGGGGTACGATATAACATTTCTAATAAAACTGTCCATAAGATATTTAATTAAGATGCGCATTTTTTAAATGAATACAATATTTATAATTAATTAATACTACATCTTGCTTTTGTGATTGAAATCACAAACAGTGCACCAGTAACATTCACCCGTGATTTTGAAAATGTAATTGATTGCTGTTTGGTTGTTTGTTTTGATCGCCCACTATCTATCTATTATATGTATCATAAATATACATATACATATATTCACATCCAGACAACCATTTTAAAACCTCCTTCCTTCTCTTTCTTTGTCACTAAGATCACCAAACATTCTTCACCACCGTATCACCTTCTTCCCCGATGGCCACCTTAAACCGAAACCAAATTTCTCTTCTTTTTCTTTTTGTCGTGCACAAACAACCATGACAACCCACCACCATATTACTACTATGGTTTAAACGAAAATCACCATTTCGGTCACCTTAACCGAAGCATCGATCAACTACCATTTCAACAATCAAGTGTACGTTTTCCTGTTGCCATTTCATTTTCTGTTTCACGTATAACCATTCACCATCCACCACCTTTATGCCACCCCACCACTTACACCTTGATCAAACCACCACAGCCCAAATTCAAACACTATAATCAAACCCTGGAATCTATAATTAGTAACTTCGTTTGTTGCTGTCATATAGACGCCACTAGACCAAATCTATCACCATGTATCAGTATGATCATCACAAACATCTTCACATCGAAGCATCATCAATAAACCTTCATCTCCTCTTTTCTCTCTCTCTTCTCTCTCTCTTCATATTATTTATTTTTCTCTTCTTTCTGATGGATTCGTAAACACCACCATATCAGTTGCTGCTACGCTGCAACTTTCTGTTTTATACAACCTATAAACCACCACCATTCGCCATCCTAAAACGCCATATATTTATGTTGTAAACCCACATGAAGACCTCATCTGATACTCGATTTGATTCTGATATTTATTAAGTTTTTTACGCTGCAATTGCAGCAACAATAATTCAGTCTCAATTATATATAGCGAATAAAGAGGATACATGGTTACAAGCTGTAAAGTTAATGATATTATTAAAGTGGTATCACTTTGGATGTTAGTCTGTCTAATGCGAATAGGTTAAGGGATAATGGATGATGAAGTAATCATGATAGAATCATGATGAATGCGTTCGTATATATATGTATATCCATCATTAGACAACTTGTAGAACCAGGCCAGGGAACTCACGTTTTGTATATGGGTCAGCCTTTATTGGATTCTGCTGCAGTATGGGTCGAAGCCCATTAGGCTTTTAATTTAAACTCTGGTTGTAATTCGGTCCAATACCCAATTAAACTATATTTTTGGCAACGTTATTTTGCTGCTGCGATTGGTTTTAAACTCTGTTGAGCAGCCAGGAAACAAATATGGATAATTGATGTGAGATTGACAATAATCTTAATGACGATGGTATGATTTGATGATGATGGGATGATAATGAAGTATGATGAAGAAGAACTGAAGTAATTGGATCTTCAGAGATCGATGCAAATATGTATTGGGTTTAGTTAATTGGGTTGTAAATTGAAAACAGATAAATGATGAGTTAAAAGAAATTAATTACCTTATAATTCAGAAAGAATCAGATGGTTCAATGACTTGGGGTGTGTTCCTTTAAACAAGAGGTCTAGGGTTCGATCTGGGGTTGTAACATTTTTTTAAAAAAATAGAAGAAGCTGAGGAAACAGTCAGATATCCTTGTTATATACTTTAATCAGTGGATTTAAAACAGAAAAGCAATAAGTAGACCATTGGTTAGTAGTGCTAGTGTTAAGCGAGAGGTCTCGAGTTCGAGCCCTGTCTAAGGCATTCTTTTTGCGAAAAACTCTTTGAGGTAGTTTTATCTATTATTATTATTATTATTATTATTATTATTATTATTATTATTATTATTATTATTATTATTATTATTATTATTATTTTATTTCCATTATTATTATTAATTATAACAAACAAATATTATTTACATAAAAATATAATTACTACGTATATCATAATCATATTATATACTATTATATTTTAATACGTTATATTATATATAAAACATTAACGTATAACATTTATAATATATTTACAATATTAATATATTTTACTAAATGATATTACATAATAGTTTTACTAAATTAACTAAAGAGTATTTGCTATATAGGTAAATAATAAATTATAATAAGTTAATACTAAAAATACTTAAATATAACATATAACTTATTAAATATAACAAGTATAATATATACAACTTGTTTTACTATTTTACACATTTATTATATGTGTTAATATTATTTGATATATCAATAATTGATATAGGTTCGTGAATCCGAGGCCAACCCCATTCTTGTTCAATGTCGTTCTATGTATTTTTACTACAAAATACATTAGGTGAGTTTCATTATTCCCTTTTTAAATTCTTTTGTAATATATATTTTTGGGACTGAGAATACATGCGCTGCTTTTATAACTGTTTTACGGAATAGACGCAAGTACTTAAAATTACATTCTATGGTTGGATTATTAAATCGAATATCGCCCTTTTTATTAAGTCTGGTAATCTAAGAATTAGGGAACATACACCCTAATTGACGCGAACTCTAAAGATAGATCTATCGGGCCCAACAAGCCCCATCCAAAGTACCGGATGCTTTAGTAATTCGAAATTTATATCATGTCCGAAGGAGGATCCCGGAATGATGGGGATATTCTTATATGTATATTGTGAATGTCGGTTACCAGGTGTTCAATCCATATGAATGATATTTTGTCTCTATGCATGGGACGTATGTTTATGAGAAATGGAAATATGAAATCTTGTGGTCTATTAAAATTATGAAATGATTATTTATGTTAAACTAATGAACTCACCAACTTTTTGGTTGACACTTGAAAGCATGTTTATTCTCAGGTGTGAAAGAAACCTTTCGCTGTGCATCTTGCTCATTTTAAGGACAATACTTGGAGTCGATCATCGCTCTGGAATCAAAGGTTGATGACTTCATCCGGATGGATTAGGACGGGTCCTCACACATCATTACTACCTTAAGTTCCTTGGATAAACCTACTGGAAAAGAGAAAAATGGATCTAGCTTCAACGGATCCTTGGATGGCTCGAAGTTCTTGAAGCAGAATCATGACACGAAAACAAGTTCAAGTAAGATCATCACTTGAAATAAGATTGTTATAGCTATAGAAATTGAACCAAAGTTTGAAAATTATTATTACCTTGTATTAGAATGATAACCTACTGTAAGAAACAAAGATTTCTTGAGGTTGGATGATCACCTTACAAGATTGGAAGTGAGCTAGCAAACTTGAAAGTATTCTTGATTTTATGTAACTAGAACTTGTAGAATATATGAAGAACACTTAGAACTTGAAGATAGAACTTGAGAGAGATCAATTAGATGAATAAAATTGAAGAATGAAAGTGTTTGTAGGTGTTTTTGGTCGTTGGTGTATGGATTAGATATAAAGGATATGTAATTTTGTTTTCATGTAAATAAGTCATGAATGATTACTCATATTTTTGTAATTTTATGAGATATTTCATGCTAGTTGCCAAATGATGGTTCCCACATGTGTTAGGTGACTCACATGGGCTGCTAAGAGCTGATCATTGGAGTGTATATACCAATAGTACATACATCTAAAATCTGTGTATTGTACGAGTACGAATACGGGTGCATACGAGTAGAATTGTTGATTAAACTGAACGAGGATGTAATTGTAAGCATTTTTGTTAAGTAGAAGTATTTTGATAAGTGTATTTAAGTCTTTCAAAAGTGTATAAATACATATTAAAACACTACATGTATATACATTTTAACTGAGTTGTTAAGTCATCGTTAGTCGTTACATGTAAGTGTTGTTTTGAAACCTTTAGGTTAACGATCTTTTTAAATGTTGTTAACCCAATGTTTATAATATAAAATGAGATTTTAAATTATTATATTATCATGATATTATCATGTATGAATATCTCTTAATATGATATATATACATTAAATGTCTTTACAACGATAATCGTTACATATATGTCTCGTTTAAAAATCATTAAGTTAGTAGTCTTGTTTTTACATATGTAGTTCATTGTTAATATACTTAATGATATGTTTAATTATCATAGTATCATGTTAACTATATATATATATCCATATATATGTCATCATATAGGTTTTACAAGTTTTAACGTTCGTGAATCACCGGTCAACTTGGGTGGTCAATTGTCTATATGAAACATATTTCAATTAATCAAGTCTTAACAAGTTTGATTGTTTAACATGTTGGAAACATTTAATCATGTAAATATCAATCTCAATTAATATATATAAACATGGAAAAGTTCGGGTCACTACAGTACCTACCCGTTAAATAAATTTCGTCCCGAAATTTTAAGCTGTTGAAGGTGTTGACGAATCTTCTGGAAATAGATGCGGGTATTTCTTCTTCATCTGATCTTCACGCTCCCAGGTGAACTCGGGTCCTCTACGAGCATTCCATCGAACCTTAACAATTGGTATCTTGTTTTGCTTAAGTCTTTTAACCTCACGATCCATTATTTCGACGGGTTCTTCGATGAATTGAAGTTTTTCGTTGATTTGGATTTCATCTAACGGAATAGTGAGATCTTCTTTAGCAAAACATTTCTTCAAATTCGAGACGTGGAAAGTGTTATGTACAGCCGCGAGTTGTTGAGGTAACTCAAGTCGGTAAGCTACTGGTCCGACACGATCAATAATCTTGAATGGTCCAATATACCTTGGATTTAATTTCCCTCGTTTACCAAATCGAACAACGCCTTTCCAAGGTGCAACTTTAAGCATGACCATCTCTCCAATTTCAAATTCTATATCTTTTCTTTTAATGTCAGCGTAGCTCTTTTGTCGACTTTGGGCGGTTTTCAACCGTTGTTGAATTTGGATGATCTTCTCGGTAGTTTCTTGTATAATCTCTGGACCCGTAATCTGTCTATCCCCCACTTCACTCCAACAAATCGGAGACCTGCACTTTCTACCATAAAGTGCTTCAAACGGCGCCATCTCAATGCTTGAATGGTAGCTGTTGTTGTAGGAAAATTCTGCTAACGGTAGATGTCGATCCCAACTGTTTCCGAAATCAATAACACATGCTCGTAGCATGTCTTCAAGCGTTTGTATCGTCCTTTCGCTCTGCCCATCAGTTTGTAGATGATAGGCAGTACTCATGTCTAGACGAGTTCCTAATGCTTGCTGTAATGTCTGCCAGAATCTTGAAATAAATCTGCCATCCCTATCAGAGATAATAGAGATTGGTATTCCATGTCTGGAGACGACTTCCTTCAAATACAGTCGTGCTAACTTCTCCATCTTGTCATCTTCTCTTCTTGGCAGGAAGTGTGCTGATTTGGTGAGACGATCAACTATTACACAAATAGTATCAAAACCACTTGTAGTCCTTGGCAATTTAGTGATGAAATCCATGGTAATGTTTTCCCATTTCCATTCCGGGATTTCGGGTTGTTGAAGTAGACCTGATGGTTTCTGATGCTCAGCTTTGACCTTAGAATACATCAAACATTCTCCTACGTATTTAGCAACATCGGCTTTCATACCCGGCCACCAAAAATGTTTCTTGAGATCCTTGTTCATCTTCCCCGTTCCAGGATGTATTGAGTATCTGGTTTTATGAGTTTCTCTAAGTACCATTTCTCTCATATCTCCAAATTTTGGTACCCAAATCCTTTCAGCCCTATACCGGGTTCCGTCTTCCCGAATATTAAGATGCTTCTCCAATCCTTTGGGTATTTCATCCTTTAAATTTCCCTCTTTTAAAACTCCTTGTTGCGCCTCCTTTATTTGAGTAGTAAGGTTATTATGAATCATTATATTCATAGATTTTACTCGAATGGGTTCTCTGTCCTTCCTGCTCAAGGCATCGGCTACCACATTTGCCTTACCCGGGTGGTAACGAATCTCAAAGTCGTAATCATTCAATAATTCAATCCACCTACGCTGCCTCATATTCAGTTGTTTCTGATTAAATATGTGTTGAAGACTTTTGTGGTCGGTATATATAATACTTTTGACCCCATATAAGTAGTGCCTCCAAGTCTTTAATGCAAAAACAACCGCGCCTAATTCCAAATCATGCGTCGTATAATTTTGTTCGTGAATCCTCAATTGTCTAGACGCATAAGCAATCACCTTCGTTCGTTGCATTAATACACAACCGAGACCTTGCTTTGATGCGTCACAATAAATCACAAAATCATCATTTCCTTCAGGCAATGACAATATAGGTGCCGTAGTTAGCTTTTTCTTCAATAACTGAAACGCTTTCTCTTGTTCATCATTCCATTCAAATTTCTTTCCTTTATGCGTTAATGCAGTCAAGGGTTTTGCTATTCTGGAAAAGTCTTGGATGAACCTTCTGTAGTAACCAGCTAGTCCTAAAAACTGGCGTATGTGTTTCGGAGTTTTCGGGGTTTCCCACTTTTCAACAGTTTCTATCTTTGCCGGATCCACCTTAATACCTTCTTTGTTCACTATGTGACCGAGAAATTGAACTTCTTCTAACCAAAATTCACACTTTGAAAACTTAGCGTACAATTCTTCCTTCCTCAATACTTCTAACACCTTTCTCAAATGTTCACCGTGTTCTTGGTCATTCTTTGAGTAAATAAGTATGTCATCAATGAAAACAATGACAAACTTGTCAAGGTATGGTCCACACACTCGGTTCATAAGGTCCATGAACACAGCTGGTGCATTAGTTAAACCAAACGGCATGACCATAAACTCGTAATGACCGTAACGTGTTCTGAAAGCAGTCTTTGGAATATCATCTTCTTTCACCCGCATTTGATGATACCCGGAACGTAAGTCAATCTTTGAATAAACAGACGAGCCTTGTAGTTGATCAAATAAGTCGTCAATTCTCAGTAGTGGGTAGCGGTTCTTGATGGTAAGTTTGTTCAACTCTCGGTAGTCGATACACAACCTGAATGTACCATCTTTCTTCTTGACAAACAAAACAGGAGCTCCCCACGGTGATGTGCTTGGTCGAATGAAACCACGCTCTAAAAGTTCTTGTAATTGGCTTTGCAGTTCTTTCATCTCGCTGGGTGCGAGTCTGTAAGGAGCACGAGCTATTGGTGCAGCTCCTGGTACAAGATCTATTTGAAATTCAACGGATCGATGTGGGGGTAATCCCGGTAATTCTTTCGGAAATACATCGGGAAATTCTTTTGCAATGGGAACATCATTGATGCTCTTTTCTTCAGTTTGTACTTTCTCGACGTGTGCTAGAACAGCATAGCAACCTTTTCTTATTAGTTTTTGTGCCTTCAAATTACTAATAAGATGTAGCTTCGTGTTGCCCTTTTCTCCGTACACCATTAAGGGTTTTCCTTTTTCTCGTATAATGCGAATTGCATTTTTGTAACAAACGATCTCTGCTTTCACTTCTTTCAACCAGTCCATACCGATTATCACATCAAAACTCCCTAACTCTACTGGTATCAAATCAATCTTAAATGTTTCGCTAACCAGTTTAATTTCTCGATTTTGACATATATTATCTGCTGAAATTAATTTACCATTTGCTAATTCGAGTAAAAATTTACTATCCAAAGGCGTCAATGGACAACTTAATTTAGCACAAAAATCTCTACTCATATAGCTTCTATCCGCACTCGAATAAAATAAAACGTAAGCAGATTTATTGTCAATAAGAAACGTACCCGTAACAAGCTCCGGGTCTTCCTGTGCCTCTGCCGCATTAATATTGAAAACTCTTCCGCAGCCTTGTCCATTCGTGTTCTCCTGGTTCGGGCAATTTCTAATAATGTGGCCCGGTTTTCCACATTTATAACAAACTACATTGGCATTACTTGCTCCGACACTACTTGCTCCGCCATTACTCGTTCCGACACCATTTGTTCCTTTCGTTCTGTTAACCCCTGGTCCGTAGACCTCACACTTCGCCGCGCTATGACCATTTCTTTTACACTTGTTGCCAAATTTGGTGCAGAACCCCGAGTGATACTTTTCACACCTTTGGCATAGCTGCTTCTGATTGTTGTTGTTGTTGCGATTGTTATTATTGTTGGGACGATTGTTGTAGTTGATGTGGTTGTTGTTGTTGTTGTTGTTGTTGTTGTTGTTGTTGTTGTTGTTGTTGTTGTTGGGCCGTTGTTGTAGTTGCGATTGATGTTGCGATTGTTGGGATAATTGTTGCGATTATTATTGTAATTGCTGTTGTTGTTGTATTGGTGATTCTTATCACCGTTTTCCTCCCACTTTCTTTTGACTTGCTTCACATTGGCCTCTTCAGTCGTCTGTTCTTTAATTCTTTCCTCAATCTGGTTCATTAGTTTGTGAGCCATTCTACATGCCTGTTGTATGGAGGCGGGCTCGTGTGAACTTATATCTTCTTGGATTCTTTCCGGTAATCCTTTCACAAACGCGTCGATCTTCTCTTCCTCATCTTCGAATGCTCCCGGACACAATAGGCACAATTCTGTGAATCGTCTTTCGTACGTGGTAATATCAAATCCTTGGGTTCGTAACCCTCTAAGTTCTGTCTTGAGCTTATTGACCTCGGTTCTGGGACGGTACTTCTCGTTCATCAAGTGCTTGAATGCTGACCACGGTAGTGCGTACGCATCGTCTTGTCCCACTTGCTCTAGATAGGTATTCCACCATGTTAACGCAGAACCTGTGAAGGTATGCGTAGCATACTTCACTTTGTCCTCTTCGGTACACTTACTTATGGTAAACACCGATTCGACCTTCTCGGTCCATCGTTTCAATCCGATCGGTCCTTCGGTTCCATCAAATTCCAAAGGTTTGCAGGCAGTGAATTCTTTGTAGGTGCATCCTAAACGATTTCCTGTACTGCTAGATCCAAGGTTATTGTTGGTATGTAGCGCAGCCTGTACTGCGGCTATGTTTGAAGCTAGAAAAGTACGGAATTCTTCTTCATTCATATTCATGGTGTGTCGAGTAGTCGGTGCCATTTCCTTCAAAATAGTTAAATGGAACAAGTTAATCATACAGAATATTAAGAGTAGTTAATAGTATTTCGTAGCATAATATGAACTTATTTATAAAAGCTTTTTCTTCATATTAGCGTTTTATAAGTTTAAATTCGGGTAGTACCTACCCGTTAAGTTCATACTTAGTAGCTAATATACAATTCAACTACTACAATTCTATATGAAAAACTGATTATAATAATATTTCGCGTTCAAACTTTTACACAATATTTTACAAACTTACAATACCGCTTATTTTACATATAGCATGAAATATAGCACACAATAAATTTGATACAAGATGGTTGTGAAGATAATTCTAGCTAGTACACAAGTCGTTCAGCAAAGGCAATAAAGACACGTAATTCATACGTCCAGAAACAAGTCATGCATTCTGGTTTTACTAGGATTACTTCCCATCCTTGGTCTTGTGGAACATAACCGTTATGGCCGTTGATAAGACAGCGTGTTGTAATGTCGTCAAAGGGACGAGGGTTACGTAATGTCCAACAGTCCCGTAACAATCTAAAAACCTCATTTCTTACCCCAATTACCGACTCCGTCACTTGTGGGAACGTTTTGTTTAATAGTTGTAGCCCGATGTTCTTGTTCTCACTTTGGTGAGAAGCGAACATTACTAATCCGTAAGCATAACATGCTTCTTTATGTTGCATGTTAGCCGCTTTTTCTAAATCACGAAGTCCAATATTCGGATATATTGAGTCAAAATAATTTCTTAACCCATTGCGTAAAATAGCATTCGGGTTCCCCGCAATATATGCGTCAAAGTAAACACATCGTAACTTATGGATTTCCCAATGTGATATCCCCCATATTTCGAACGAAAGCCTTTTATAAACCAAGGCATTCTTGGAACGTTCTTCGAATGTCTTACAAACTGATCTCGCCTTAAATAGTTGTGCCGAAGAATTCCGACCGACTCTAGACAAGATTTCATCAATCATGTCTCCGGGTAGGTCTCTTAAAATATTGAGTTGTCTATCCATTTTTGTGTTTTTATACTGTAAAATAGACAAGAGTTAGATTCATAAAAAAAATACTTATTAATACAAGCAATTTTTACATATATCATAAAGCATAAGCACACTATATTACATATATTACACCACACGAATACAACTATCTTATTCCGACTCGCTTGTTTCTTCTTCTTCGGTTTTGGTTCGTTTTGCCAAGTTTCTAGGGATATATGATGTTCCCCTAATACGAGCCGTCGTTTTCCACATTGGTTTAGAAAAACCTGGTGGTTTAGAGGTTCCCGGGTCGGGGACTTCGGGGGTTGACGATACATATAAAGTTCATCGGGGTTGGAATTAGATTTCTCTATTTTTATGCCCTTTCCCTTATTATTTTCTTTTGCCTTTTTAAATTCAGTTGGGGTAATTTCTATAACATCATCGGAATTCTCGTCGGAATCCGTTTCATCGGAGAATTGGTAATCCTCCCAATATTTTGCTTCCTTGGCGGAAACACCATTGACCATAATTAACCTTGGTCGGTTGGTTGAGGATTTTCTTTTACTTAACCGTTTTATTATTTCCCCCACCGGTTCTATTTCTTCATCCGATTCCGATTCTTCTTCCGGTTCCGATTCTTCTTCCGGTTCCGACTCTTCTTCCGGTTCCTCTTTGGGAACTTGTGAATCAGTCCACGAATAATTCCAATTTACATTTGACTCTTCATTATTATTAGGTGAGTCAATGTGACTTGTTCTAGAGGTAGACATCTATCACATAATATCAAACGCGTTAAGAGATTAATATATCACATAATATTCACATGTTAAAAATATATAGTTTCCAACAAAATTTGTTAAGCAATCATTTTTCAAGTAAACACGGTCGAAGTCCAGACTCACTAATGCATCCTAACAAACTCGATAAGACACACTAATGCAAAATTCTGGTTCTCTAAGACCAACGCTCGGATACCAACTGAAATGTCCCGTTCTTATTGATTAAAAACGTTCCATATTAATTGATTTCGTTGCGAGGTTTTGACCTCTATATGAGACGTTTTTCAAAGACTGCATTCATTTTAAAACAAACCATAACCTTTATTTCATCAATAAAGGTTTAAAAAGCTTTACGTAGATTATCAAATAATGATAATCTAAAATATCCTGTTTACACACGACCATTACATAATGGTTTACAATACAAATATGTTACAACAAAATAAGTTTCTTGAATGCAGTTTTTACACAATATCATACAAGCATGGACTCCAAATCTCGTCCTTATTTAAGTATGCGACAGCGGAAGCTCTTAATAATCACCTGAGAATAAACATGCTTAAATAGTCAACAAAAATGTTGGTGAGTTATAGGTTTAACCTATATATATCAAATCATAATAATAGACCACAAGATTTCATATTTCAATACACATCCCATACATAGAGATAAAAATCATTCATATGGTGAACACCTGGTAACCGACATTAACAAGATGCATATATAAGAATATCCCCATCATTCCGGGACACCCTTCGGATATGATATAAATTTCAAAGTACTAAAGCATCTGGTACTTTGGATGGGGTTTGTTAGGCCCAATAGATCTATCTTTAGGATTCGCGTCAATTAGGGTGTCTGTTCCCTAATTCTTAGATTACCAGACTTAATAAAAAGGGGCATATTCGATTTCGATAATTCAACCATAGAATGTAGTTTCACGTACTTGTGTCTATTTTGTAAATCATTTATAAAACCAGCATGTATTCTCATCCCAAAAATATTCGATTTTAAAAGTGGGACTATAACTCATTTTCACAGATTTTTACTTCGTCGGGAAGTAAGACTTGGCCACTGGTTGATTCACGAACCTATAACAATATATACATATATATCAAAGTATGTTCAAAATATATTTACAACACTTTTAATATATTTTGATGTTTTAAGTTTATTAAGTCAGCTGTCCTCGTTAGTAACCTACAACTAGTTGTCCACAGTTAGATGTACAGAAATAAATCGATAAATATTATCTTGAATTAATCCACGACCCAGTGTATACGTATCTCAGTATTGATCGCAACTCAAACTATATATATTTTGGAATCAACCTCAACCCTGTATAGCTAACTCCAACATTCACATATAGAGTGTCTATGGTTGTTCCGAAATATATATAGATGTGTCGACATGATAGGTCGAAACATTGTATACGTGTCTATGGTATCTCAAGATTACATAATATACAATACAAGTTAATTAAGTTATGGTTGGAATAGATTTGTTACCAATTTTCACGTAGCTAAAATGAGAAAAATTATCCAATCTTGTTTTACCCATAACTTCTTCATTTTAAATCCGTTTTGAGTGAATCAAATTGCTATGGTTTTATATTGAACTCTATTTTATGAATATAAACAGAAAAAGTATAGGTTTATTGTCAGAAAAATAAGTTACAAGTCATTTTTATAAAGGTAGTCATTTCAGTCGAAAGAACGACGTCTAGATGACCATTTTAGAAAACATACTTCCACTTTGAGTTTAACCATAATTTTTGGATATAGTTTCATGTTCATAATAAAAATCATTTTCTCAGAATAACAACTTTTAAATCAAAGTTTATCATAGTTTTTAATTAACTAACCCAAAACAGCCCGCGGTGTTACTACGACGGCGTAAATCAGGTTTTACGGTGTTTTCCGTGTTTCCAGGTTTTAAATCATTAAGTTAGCATATCATATAGATATAGAACATGTGTTTAGTTGATTTTAAAAGTTAAGTTAGAAGGATTAACTTTTGTTTGCGAACAAGTTTAGAATTTACTAAACTATGTTCTAGTGATTACAAGTTTAAACCTTCGAATAAGATAGCTTTATATGTATGAATCGAATGATGTTATGAACATCATTACTACCTTAAGTTCCTTGGATAAACCTACTGGAAAAGAGAAAAATGGATCTAGCTTCAACGGATCCTTGGATGGCTCGAAGTTCTTGAAGCAGAATCATGACACGAAAACAAGTTCAAGTAAGATCATCACTTGAAATAAGATTGTTATAGTTATAGAAATTGAACCAAAGTTTGAAAATGATTATTACCTTGTATTAGAATGATAACCTACTGTAAGAAACAAAGATTTCTTGAGGTTGGATGATCACCTTACAAGATTGGAAGTGAGCTAGCAAACTTGAAAGTATTCTTGATTTTATGTAACTAGAACTTGTAGAATATATGAAGAACACTTAGAAATTGAAGATAGAACTTGAGAGTGATCAATTAGATGAAGAAAATTGAAGAATGAAAGTGTTTGTAGGTGTTTTTGGTCGTTGGTGTATGGATTAGATATAAAGGATATGTAATTTTGTTTTCATGTAAATAAGTCATGAATGATTACTCATATTTTTGTAATTTTATGAGATATTTCATGCTAGTTGCCAAATGATGGTTCCCACATGTGTTAGGTGACTCACATGGGCTGCTAAGAGCTGATCATTGGAGTGTATATACCAATAGTACATACATTTAAAAGCTGTGTATTGTACGAGTACGAATACGGGTGCATACGAGTAGAATTGTTGATTAAACTGAACGAGGATGTAATTGTAAGCATTTTTGTTAAGTAGAAGTATTTTGATAAGTGTATTGAAGTCTTTAAAAAGTGTATAAATACATATTAAAACACTACATGTGTATACATTTTAACTGAGTCGTTAAGTCATCGTTAGTCGTTACATGTAAGTGTTGTTTTGAAACCTTTAGGTTAACGATCTTGTTAAATGTTGTTAACCCAATGTTTATAATATCAAATGAGATTTTAAATTATTATATTATCATGATATTATCATGTATGAATATCTCTTAATATGATATATATACATTAAATGTCTTTACAACGATAATCGTTACATATATGTCTCGTTTAAAAATCATTAAGTTAGTAGTCTTGTTTTTACATATGTAGTTCATTGTTAATATACTTAATGATATGTTTACTTATCATAGTATCATGTTAACTATATATATATATCCATATATATGTCATCATATAGTTTTTACAAGTTTTAACGTTCGTGAATCACCGGTCAACTTGGGTGGTCAATTGTCTATATGAAACATATTTCAATTAATCAAGTCTTAACAAGTTTGATTGTTTAACATGTTGGAAACATTTAATCATGTAAATATCAATCTCAATTAATATATATAAACATGGAAAAGTTCGGGTCACTACAGTTGTTTCATGAATGAGTTCGGGTCCGGTGATTTTTGTGTCACCTACTTCGGCCCAACAAAGAGGAGAACGACATTTTCGGCCATATAAAGCTTCGAATGGTGCGGCGTTAATAGTCCGTGATAACTATTGTTGTAGGAGAATTCGGCGAGAGGCAAGTGCTTATCCCAAGCTTTTCCAAAGTCGACAACGCAAGCTCGTAGCATGTCTTCTAAGGTTTGAATTATGCGTTCGCTTTGTCCGTCGGTTTGCAGATGGTATGCGGTGCTCATGTCTAAACGTGTTCCCAACGCTTCTTGTAAAGTACGCCAAAATCTAGAAACAAATCGGCCATCTCGGTCGGAGATAATCGATAAGGGTACACCGTGTCGGGCTACGATCTCCTTAATGTAAAGTTGTGCAAGTTTCTCCATTTTGTCGGTTTCTTTCATAGCGAGAAAGTGTGCGGATTTGGTGAGACGGTCGACAATAACCCAAATAGTATCATAACCGCCCGTCGTCTTTGGTAGCTTAGTGATAAAATCCATTGTTATTCTTTCCCACTTCCATTGCGGGATTTCGGGTTGTTGAAGTAACCCTGACGGTCTTTGGTGTTCGGCTTTGACTTTGGAACATGTCAAACACTTGGCAACATAAGTAGCTACGTCCCTTTTGATGTTTGGCCACCAATATTGTTCTTTAAGGTCGTGGTACATCTTATTGGCACCGGGGTGAATCGAGTATCGTGACTTATGAGCTTCATCTAAAATAAGGCTTCGCAAGTCCCCATAACTAGGTACCCAAATTCTTCCGGCAAAATATCGGAGTCCGGTTTTTTTAACTTCAAATCGAGAGGTGAGGACGTTCAAATGTTCGAGAGAGATGTTTTCGTCCTTGAGAGCCTCGTCTTGGGCTACACGAATTTGACTATTGAGGTTGGTGTGAATGGTGATGTTTAAAGCTCGTACTCGAAGGGGCACCGCTCTATCCTTTCGACTTAAGGCATCGGCTACTACATTTGCCTTTCCGGGATGGTAACGAAGCTCGCAATCGTAATCGTTTAAGGTTTCAATCCACCTTCGTTGTCTCATGTTTAGTTGCTTTTGATCGAAGATGTGTTGGAGACTTTTGTGATCGGTAAAGATAGTACTCTTGGTTCCATAAAGATAGTGTCTCCACATTTTAAGTGCAAAGACAACGGCTCCGAGTTCGAGATCATGTGTCGTGTAGTTTCGTTCATGAATTTTGAGTTGTCGAGAAGCATAAGAAATGACTTTCGTTCGTTGCATCAACACACACCCAAAACCATGTTTCGAGGCGTCGCAATACACAACAAAATCATCATTGCCTTCGGGAAGTGACAAGATAGGAGCGGTGGTTAGCTTCGTTTTCAAGATTTGAAATGCGGATTCTTGTTCGGTTTCCCAAACGAATTTTCTTCCCTTATGAGTTAACGCGGTTAGAGGACGAGCGACCAAAGAGAAATCTTTGATGAATCTACGATAGTATCCGGCGAGACCCAAGAATTGACGAATGTGAGTAGGAGTAGTAGGAGTCTCCCATTTACTAATGGCTTCGATTTTTGATGGATCGACTTTAATACCTTGGTCACTTACAACATGACCAAGAAATTGAACTTCCTTCAACCAAAATTCACACTTGGAGAATTTGGCATAGAGCCGTTCTTGTCTCAAGATTTCAAGCACAAGTTGGAGATGTTGTCCGTGTTCTTCTTCGCTTTTAGAATAGACCAAGATGTCATCGATAAACACAATAACGAATTTATCAAGATACGGTTTGCACACGCGGTTCATAAGATCCATGAACACCGCCGGTGCGTTAGTGAGACCAAATGGCATTACAAGAAACTCATAACTACCATAACGAGTCCGGAAGGCAGTTTTGGAGACATCTTCCCCCTTAACCCTTAATTGATGATAACCTGAGCGGAGATCGATTTTCGAATATACTCAAGACCCTTGTAGTTGATCAAAGAGGTCATCGATGCGAGGAAGAGGATATCGGTTCTTAACCGTCAATTTATTTAGTTCACGATAATCAATGCACATTCGTAGGGACCCGTCTTTCTTTTTAACAAACAAAATCGGAGTGCCCCATGGTGAATGGCTAGGTTGGATAAAACCACGGTCAAGTAGTTCTTGGATTTGACTTTGCAATTCTTGCATTTCGGATGGAGCAAGTCTATATGGTGCACGTGCTACGGGTGCGGCTCCCGGAATAAGATCGATTTGGAATTCAACCGGTCGATGAGGTGGAAGACCCGGCAATTCGTCGGGAAATACATCGGAAAAGTCACTAACAATTGGCACATCGTCGATATGCTTCTCATCGGACTCGACTCTCTTAACGTGGGAAAGGATCACAAAACAACCCTTACGGAGTAGTTTTCTAACTTTAAGGCATGAAACGAGGTTGAGTCTGGTGCAACTCTTATCGCCATAAACAATCAAAGGTTCACCATTCTCGATAGGAATTTAGATTGCATTAAGATCACAAAGGATGTGAGATTTCGTCTTGGCTAACCAATTCATACCGATTATTACATCGAAGCTTCCTAGTTCCATGGGTATCAAGTCAATTTCAAACTCATTACCCAAAATGTTTAATGTGCACCCCCGGTAATATATGTCGGCACTCAATAGTTTCCCGTTGGCCACTTCAATGGTATAAGTGGTATCTAATGGAAGCGGTGGAGTGCTAAAAGAATGAGTCAAAGTCTTGGATACAAAGCATTTATCGGCACCCGAATTGAATAAACAAGTAACATAAGAGTTGTTGAGAAGAAACGTACCCGTGACTAATTCATTGTCATCTCGGGCTTTCTCGGTGTTGATGTTGAAAGCTCGGCCGCGCGTATTGGGGTTATATTTCTTCTTCGGGCATGCATTTCTATAATGGCCCGTTTGGCCACATTCGTAACAAGTGCCCGTCTTTGGTGCATTGGGCCCCTTTCGAGCGATGGGGGCGACACTTTTACATTCGTTGGCCTTATGACCAACTCCTTGGCACCGATGGCAAATTAACTTGCCACATTCACCAAAGTGATGTTTGTTGCATTTGTTGCAAAGAGGTAGGTTCCCGGCATAACCCTTCTTGCCGTCGGAGGTGTAAGGCTTCTTCGCAAAGTTGTTGTTGCTTGATTGGGGGGCTTCCCACTTTCTTTTGTTGTTACCCGACTTATCCTCGGCTTTAGGTGCCGGCACTACAATTTCGTCCACCGTTTATATCAATTTGCGGGCCATGTTCAAAGTTTCTTGATGATTAGTGGGTTTGGATGACATTACTCCGTGTTTGATGCTCTTTGGAAGACCATCCATGTAAAGTTCAACCCTTAAAGCTTCGGAGTTCACAAGGTTTGGGCACATCAAGGCTAGTTCGGAAAATCGTTGATTATAAGCCTTGAGATCATTCCCGACCGCCTTTAAAGTTCTGAGCTCTTGTTCGAGCCTTCGGGTTTCTTCACGAGGGAAATATTCAACGATCATCTTTTCCCTTAAGTCGGCCCAAGAGAGGGCGTGAGCTTCATCGGTACCCACCGATTGTACATAGGTGTTCCACCATGTGAGGGCGACACCGGCGAAAGTGTGAGTGGAGTATTTGACCTTATCTTGGTCCCGACAACCGCTTATGCTAAAGACGGCCTCCGTTTGTTCGAACCATCGAGTGAGAGTAACCGGTTCCCCGGTCTCATCAAAAGTATGAGGTTTACACCCCATGAAGGCTTTATAGGAGCATCCCTCGCTTGAGTTACCGGCTCCTTGATTGTTGTTGTTGTGGTTGTTGTTATTGTTGTTATTGGAGGAGTGACCGGCCATGGCCGCATCCACGGCGGTGGCTATCATTCATTGTAGAGCTTGTTCGGGAGTCTCATGGCGTGGCACACGACGAGGAGGCATTGTTCCTTCAAAACACAAGAATACCATTGATTAGTATTTTCAATAATACTAATCATGATATGGAATAAGGATCGAGAGAAAAATTTTCCTTGACTCGCCTTAAATTCTTTATGCCATAATGTCGGAACGTTCATATGAGTCACCGTAATATAATCCCGGAAACTATATTACCCTAATTCATATGTGCATTCGACATTATTTCACTAAGTCAAGGTGGCGCGTCAACCAAATTAAACATCGTGAGATTAAGATGAAACAAGAGTAGATATGAGTAGGAACGTTCGAGTATGAATGCACAAGTAGTCAAGTAATTCTTACTTCAAGTCTATATGCCGGTTGTAGTCTAGACTCACTAATGTACCCTATGACTCGGGGTTGATGAAATGTCCCGTTCTTATTGATTAAAAACGTTCCATATTAATTGATTTCGTTGCGAGGTTTTGACCTCTATATGAGACGTTTTTCAAAGACTGCATTCATTTTAAAACAAACCATAACCTTTATTTCATCAATAAAGGTTTAAAAAGCTTTACGTAGATTATCAAATAATGATAATCTAAAATATCCTGTTTACACACGACCATTACATAATGGTTTAAAATACAAATATGTTACAACAAAATAAGTTTCTTGAATGCAGTTTTTACACAATATCATACAAGCATGGACTCCAAATCTTGTCCTTATTTAAGTATGCGACAGCGGAAGCTCTTAATAATCACCTGAGAATAAACATGCTTAAAACGTCAACAAAAATGTTGGTGAGTTATAGGTTTAACCTATATATATCAAATCATAATAATAGACCACAAGATTTCATATTTCAATACACACCCCATACATAGAGATAAAAATCATTCATATGGTGAACACCTGGTAACCGACATTAACAAGATGCATATATAAGAATATCCCCATCATTCCGGGACACCCTTCGGATATGATATAAATTTCGAAGTACTAAAGCATCCGGTACTTTGGATGGGGTTTGTTAGGCCCAATAGATCTATCTTTAGGATTCGCGTCAATTAGGGTGTCTGTTCCCTAATTCTTAGATTACTAGACTTAATAAAAAGGGGCATATTTGATTTCGATAATTCAACCATAGAATGTAGTTTCATGTACTTGTGTCTATTTTGTAAATCATTTATAAAACCTGCATGTATTCTCATCCCAAAAATATTAGATTTTAAAAGTGGGACTATAACTCACTTTCACAGATTTTTACTTCGTCGGGAAGTAAGACTTGGCCACTGGTTGATTCACGAACCTATAACAATATATACATATATATCAAAGTATGTTCAAAATATATTTACAACACTTTTAATATATTTTGATGTTTTAAGTTTATTAAGTCAGCTGTCCTCGTTAGTAACCTACAACTAGTTGTCCACAGTTAGATGTACAGAAATAAATCGATAAATATTATCTTGAATCAATCCACGACCCAGTGTATACGTATCTCAGTATTGATCACAACTCAAACTATATATATTTTGGAATCAACCTCAACCCTGTATAGCTAACTCCAACATTCACATATAGAGTGTCTATGGTTGTTCCGAAATATATATAGATGTGTCGACATGATAGGTCGAAACATTGTATACGTGTCTATGGTATCTCAAGATTACATAATATACAATACAAGTTGATTAAGTTATGGTTGGAATAGATTTGTTACCAATTTTCACGTAGCTAAAATGAGAAAAATTATCCAATCTTGTTTTACCCATAACTTCTTCATTTTAAATCCGTTTTGAGTGAATCAAATTGCTATGGTTTCATATTGAACTCTATTTTATGAATCTAAACAGAAAAAGTATAGGTTTATAGTCGGAAAAATAAGTTACAAGTCATTTTTGTAAAGGTAGTCATTGCAGTCGAAAGAACGACGTCTAGATGACCATTTTAGAAAACATACTTCCACTTTGAGTTTAACCATAATTTTTGGATATAGTTTCATGTTCATAATAAAAATCATTTTCTCAGAATAACAACTTTTAAATCAAAGTTTATCATAGTTTTTAATTAACTAACCCAAAACAGCCCGCGGTGTTACTACGACGGCGTAAATCCAGTTTTACGGTATTTTTCGTGTTTCCAGGTTTTAAATCATTAAGTTAGCATATCATATAGATATAGAACATGTGTTTAGTTGATTTTAAAAGTCAAGTTAGAAGGATTAACTTTTGTTTGCGAACAAGTTTAGAATTAACTATACTATGTTCTAGTGATTACAAGTTTAAACCTTCGAATAAGATAGCTTTATATGTATGAATCGAATGATGTTATGAACATCATTACTACCTTAAGTTCCTTGGATAAACCTACTGGAAAAGAGAAAAATGGATCTAGCTTCAATGGATCCTTGGATGGCTCGAAGTTCTTGAAGCAGAATCATGACACGAAAACAAGTTCAAGTAAGATCATCACTTGAAATAAGATTGTTATAGTTATAGAAATTGAACCAAAGTTTGAATATGATTATTACCTTGTATTAGAATGATAACCTACTGTAAGAAACAAAGATTTCTTGAGGTTGGATGATCACCTTACAAGATTGGAAGTGAGCTAGCAAACTTGAAAGTATTCTTGATTTTATGTAACTAGAACTTGTAGAATATATGAAGAACACTTAGAACTTGAAGATAGAACTTGAGAGAGATCAATTAGATGAAGAAAATTGAAGAATGAAAGTGTTTGTAGGTGTTTTTGGTCGTTGGTGTATGGATTAGATATAAAGGATATGTAATTTTGTTTTCATGTAAATAAGTCATGAATGATTACTCATATTTTTGTAATTTTATGAGATATTTCATGCTAGTTGCGAAATGATGGTTCCCACATGTGTTAGGTGACTCACATGGGCTGCTAAGAGCTGATCATTGGAGTGTATATACCAATAGTACATACATCTAAAAGCTGTGTATTGTACGAGTACGAATACGGGTGCATACGAGTAGAATTGTTGATGAAACTGAACGAGGATGTAATTGTAAGCATTTTTGTTAAGTAGAAGTATTTTGATAAGTGTCTTGAAGTCTTTCAAAAGTGTATGAATACATATTAAAACACTACATGTATATACATTTTAACTGAGTCGTTAAGTCATCGTTAGTCGTTACATGTAAATGTTGTTTTGAAATCTTTAGGTTAACGATCTTGTTAAATGTTGTTAACCCAATGTTTATAATATCAAAAGAGATTTTAAATTATTATATTATCATGATATTATGATGTACGAATATCTCTTAATATGATATATATACATTAAATGTCGTTACAACGATAATCGTTACATATATGTCTCGTTTCAAAATCATTAACTTAGTAGTCTTGTTTTTACATATGTAGTTCATTGTTAATATAATTAATGATATGTTTACTTATCATAATATCATGTTAACTATATATATAACCATATATATGTCATCATATAGTTTTACAAGTTTTAACGTTCGTGAATCACCGGTCAACTTGGGTGGTCAATTGTCTATATGAAACCTATTTCAATTAATCAAGTCTTAACAAGTTTGATTGCTTAACATGTTGGAAACATTTAATCATGTAAATATCAATCTCAATTAATATATATAAACATGGAAAAGTTCGGGTCACTACAGTACCTACCCGTTAAATAAATTTCGTCCCGAAATTTTAAGCTGTTGAAGGTGTTGACGAATCTTCTGGAAATAGATGCGGGTATTTCTTCTTCATCTGATCTTCACGCTCCCAGGTGAACTCGGGTCCTCTACGAGCATTCCATCGAACCTTAACAATTGGTATCTTGTTTTGCTTAAGTCTTTTAACCTCACGATCCATTATTTCGACGGGTTCTTCGATGAATTGAAGTTTTTCGTTGATTTGGATTTCATCTAATGGAATAGTGAGATTTTCTTTAGCAAAACATTTCTTCAAATTCGAGACGTGGAAAGTGTTATGTACAGCCGCGAGTTGTTGAGGTAACTCAAGTCGGTAAGCTACTGGTCCGACACGATCAATAATCTTGAATGGTCCAATATACCTTGGATTTAATTTCCCTCGTTTACCAAATCGAACAACGCCTTTCCAAGGTGCAACTTTAAGCATGACCATCTCTCCAATTTCAAATTCTATATCTTTTCTTTTAATGTCAGCGTAGCTCTTTTGTCGACTTTGGGCGGTTTTCAACCGTTGTTGAATTTGGATGATCTTCTCGGTAGTTTCTTGTATAATCTCCGGACCCGTAATCTGTCTATCCCCCACTTCACTCCAACAAATCGGAGACCTGCACTTTCTACCATAAAGTGCTTCAAACGGCGCCATCTCAATGCTTGAATGGTAGCTGTTGTTGTAGGAAAATTCTGTTAACGGTAGATGTCGATCCCAACTGTTTCCGAAATCAATAACACATGCTCGTAGCATGTCTTCAAGCGTTTGTATCGTCCTTTCGCTCTGCCCATCAGTTTGTGGATGATAGGCAGTACTCATGTCTAGACGAGTTCCTAATGCTTGCTGTAATGTCTGCCAGAATCTTGAAATAAATCTGCCATCCCTATCAGAGATAATAGATATTGGTATTCCATGTCTGGAGACGACTTCCTTCAAATACAGTCGTGCTAACTTCTCCATCTTGTCATCTTCTCTTATTGGCAGGAAGTGTGCTGATTTGGTGAGAAGATCAACTATTACCCAAATAGTATCAAAACCACTTGCAGTCCTTGGCAATTTAGTGATGAAATCCATGGTAATGTTTTCCCATTTCCATTCCGGGATTTCGGGTTGTTGAAGTAGACCTGATGGTTTCTGATGCTCAGCTTTGACCTTAGAACACGTCAAACATTCTCCTACGTATTTAGCAACATCGGCTTTCATACCCGGCCACCAAAAATGTTTCTTGAGATCCTTGTACATCTTCCCCGTTCCAGGATGTATTGAGTATCTGGTTTTATGAGCTTCTCTAAGTACCATTTCTCTCATATCTCCAAATTTTGGTACCCAAATCCTTTCAGCCCTATACCGGGTTCCGTCTTCCCGAATATTAAGATGCTTCTCTGATCCTTTGGGTATTTCATCCTTTAAATTTCCCTCTTTTAAAACTCCTTGTTGCGCCTCCTTTATTTGAGTAGTAATGTTATTATGAATCATTATATTCATAGATTTTACTCGAATGGGTTCTCTGTCCTTCCTGCTCAAGGCATCGGCTACCACATTTGCCTTCCCCGGGTGGTAACGAATCTCAAAGTCGTAATCATTCAATAATTCCATCCACCTACGCTGCCTCATATTCAGTTGTTTCTGATTAAATATGTGTTGAAGACTTTTGTGGTCGGTATATATAATACTTTTGACCCCATATAAGTAGTGCCTCCAAGTCTTTAATGCAAAAACAACCGCGCCTAATTCCAAATCATGCGTCGTATAATTTTGTTCGTGAATCTTCAATTGTCTAGACGCATAAGCAATCACCTTCGTTCGTTGCATTAATACACAACCGAGACCTTGCTTTGATGCATCACAATAAATCACAAAATCATCATTCCCTTCAGGCAATGACAATATAGGTGCCGTAGTTAGCTTTTTCTTCAATAACTGAAACGCTTTCTCTTGTTCATCATTTCATTCAAATTTCTTCCCTTTATGCGTTAATGCAGTCAAGGGTTTTGCTATTCTGGAAAAGTCTTGGATGAACCTTCTGTAGTAACCAGCTAGTCCTAAAAACTGGCGTATGTGTTTCGGAGTTTTCGGGGTTTCCCACTTTTCAACAGTTTCTATCTTTGCCGGATCCACCTTAATACCTTCTTTGTTCACTATGTGACCGAGGAATTGAACTTCTTCCAACCAAAATGCACACTTTGAAAACTTAGCGTACAATTCTTCCTTCCTCAATACTTCTAACACCTTTCTCAAATGTTCACCGTGTTCTTGGTCATTCTTTGAGTAAATAAGTATGTCATCAATGAACACAATGACAAACTTGTCAAGGTATGGTCCACACACTCGGTTCATAAGGTCCATGAACACAGCTGGTGCATTAGTTAAACCAAACGGCATGACCATAAACTCGTAATGACCGTAACGTGTTCTGAAAGCAGTTTTTGGAATATCATCTTCTTTCACCCGCATTTGATGATACCCGGAACGTAAGTCAATCTTTGAATAAACAGACAAGCCTTGTAGTTGATCAAATAAGTCATCGATTCTCGGTAGTGGGTAGCGGTTCTTGATGGTAAGTTTGTTCAACTCTCGGTAGTCGATACACAACCTGAATGTACCATCTTTCTTCTTGACAAACAAAACAGGAGCTCCCCACGGTGATGTGCTTGGTCGAATGAAACCACGCTCTAAAAGTTCTTGTAATTGGCTTTGTAGTTCTTTCATCTCGCTGGGTGCGAGTCTGTAAGGAGCACGAGCTATTGGTGCAGCTCCTGGTACAAGATCTATTTGAAATTCAACGGATCGATGTGGGGGTAATCCCGGTAATTCTTTCGGAAATACATCAGGAAATTCTTTTGCGACGGGAACATCATTGATGCTCTTTTCTTCAGTTTGTACTTTCTCGACGTGTGCTAGAACAGCATAGCAACCTTTTCTTATTAGTTTTTGTGCCTTCAAATTACTAATAAGATGTAGCTTCGTGTTGCTCTTTTCTCCGTACACCATTAAGGGTTTTCCTTTTTCTCGTATAATGCGAATTGCATTTTTGTAACAAACGATCTCCGCTTTCACTTCTTTCAACCAGTCCATACCGATTATCACATCAAAACTCCCTAACTCTACTGGTATCAAATCAATCTTAAATGTTTCGCTAACCAGTTTAATTTCTCGATTCCGACATATATTATCTGCTGAAATTAATTTACCATTTGCTAATTCGAGTAAAAATTTACTATCCAAAGGCGTCAATGGACAACTTAATTTAGCACAAAAATCTCTACTCATATAGCTTCTATCCGCACCCGAATCAAATAAAACGTGAGCAGATTTATTGTCAATAAGAAACGTACCCGTAACAAGCTCCGGGTCTTCCTGTGCCTCTGCCGCATTAATATTGAAAACTCTTCCACGGCCTTGTCCATTCGTGTTCTCCTGGTTCGGGCAATTTCTAATAATGTGGCCCGGTTTTCCACATTTATAACAAACTACATTGGCATAACTTGCTCCGACACTACTTGCTCTGCCATTACTCGTTCCGACACCATTTGTTCATTTCGTTCTATTAACCCCTGGTCCGTAGACCTCACACTTCGCCGCGCTATGACCATTTCTTTTACACTTGTTGCAAAATTTGGTGCAGAACCCCGAGTGATTCTTTTCACACCTTTGGCATAGCTGCTTCTGATTGTTGTTGTTGTTGCGGTTATTATTGTTGTTGGGATGATTGTTGTAGTTGCTGTTGTTGTTGTTGTTGTTGTTGTTGGGCCGTTTGTTGTAGTTGCGATTGATGTTGCGATTGTTGGGATAATTGTTGCGATTATTGTTGTAATTGCTGTTGTTGTTATATTGGTGATTCTTATCACCGTTTTCCTCCCACTTTCTTTTGACTTGCTTCACATTGGCCTCTTCAGCAGTCTGTTCTTTAATTCTTTCTTCAATCTGGTTCACTAGTTTGTGAGCCATTCTACATGCCTGTTGTATGGAGGCGGGCTCGTGTGAACTTATATCTTCTTGGATTCTTTCCGGTAATCCTTTCACAAACGCGTCGATCTTCTCTTCCTCATCTTCGAACGCTCCCGGACACAATAGGCACAATTCTGTGAATCGTCTTTCATACGTGGTAATATCAAATCCTTGGGTTCGTAACCCTCTAAGTTCTGTCTTGAGCTTATTGACCTCGGTTCTGGGACGGTACTTCTCGTTCATCAAGTGCTTGAATGCTGACCACGGTAGTGCGTACGCATCGTCTTGTCCTACTTGCTCTAGATAGGTATTCCACCATGTTAACGCAGAACCTGTGAAGGTATGCGTAGCGTACTTTACTTTGTCCTCTTCAGTACACTTACTTATGGCAAACACCGATTCGACCTTCTCGGTCCACCGTTTCAATCCGATCGGTCCTTCGGTTCCATCAAATTCCAAAGGTTTGCAGGCAGTGAATTCTTTGTAGGTGCATCCTACACGATTTCCTGTACTGCTAGATCCAAGGTTATTGTTGGTATGTAGCGCAGCCTGTACTGCGGCTATGTTTGAAGCTAGAAAAGTACGGAATTCCTCTTCATTCATATTCACGGTGTGTCGAGTAGTCGGTGCCATTTCCTTCAAAATAGTTATATGGAACAAGTTAATCATACAGAATATTAAGAGTAGTTAATAGTATTTCGTAGCATAATATGAACTCATTTATAAAAGCTTTTTCTTCATATTAGCGTTTTATAAGTTTAAATTCGGGTAGTACCTACCCGTTAAGTTCATACTTAGTAGCTAATATACAATTCAACTACTACAATTCTATATGAAAAACTGATTATAATAATATTTCGCGTTCAAACTTTTACACAATATTTTACAAACTTACAATACCACTTATTTTACATATAGCATGAAATATATCACACAATAAATTTGATACAAGATGGTTGTGAAGATAATTCTAGCTAGTACACAAGTCGTTCAGCAAAGGCAATAAAGACACGTAATTCATACGTCCAGAAACAAGTCATGCATTCTGGTTTTACTAGGACTACTTCCCATCCTTGGTCTTGTGAAACATAACCGTTATGGCCGTTGATAAGACAGCGTGTTGTAACGTCGTCAAAGGGACGAGGGTTACGTAATGTCCAACAGTCCCGTAACAATCTAAAAACCTCATTTCTTACCCCAATTACCGACTCCGTCACTTGTGGGAACGTTTTGTTTAATAGTTGTAGCCCGATGTTCTTGTTCTCACTTTGGTGAGAAGCGAACATTACTAATTCGTAAGCATAACATGCTTCTTTATGTTGCATGTTAGCCGCTTTTTCTAAATCACGAAGTCCAATATTCGGATATATTGAGTCAAAATAATTTCTTAACCCATTGCGTAAAATAGCATTTGGGTTCCCCGCAATATATGTGTCAAAGTAAACACATCGTAATTTATGGATTTCCCAATGTGATATCCCCCATCTTTCGAACGAAAGCCTTTTATAAACCAAGGCATTCTTGGAACGTTCTTCGAATGTCTTACAAACTGATCTCGCCTTAAATAGTTGTGCCGAAGAATTCTGACCGACTCTAGACAAGATTTCATCAATCATGTCTCCGGGTAGGTCTCTTAAAATATTGGGTTGTCTATCCATTTTGTGTTTTTATACTGTAAAATAGACAAGAGTAGGATTCATAAAAAAAAAATACTTATTAATACAAGCAATTTTTACATATATCATAAAGCATAAGCACACTATATTACATATATTACACCACACGAATACAACTATCTTATTCCGACTCGCTTGTTTCTTCTTCTTCGGTTTTGGTTCGTTTTGCCAAGTTTCTAGGGATATATGATGTTCCCCTAATACGAGCCGTCGTGATCCACATTGGTTTAGAAAAACCTGGTGGTTTAGAGGTTCCCGGGTCATTGTTACAACTTAAGGACTTCGGGGGTTGACGATACATATAAAGTTCATCGGGGTTGGAATTAGATTTCTCTATTTTTATGCCCTTTCCCTTATTATTTTCTTTTGCCTTTTTAAATTCAGTTGGGGTAATTTCTATAACATCATCGGAATTCTCGTCGGAATCCGATTCATCGGAGAATTGGTAATCCTCCCAATATTTTGCTTCCTTGGCGGAAACACCATTGACCATAATTAACCTTGGTCGGTTGGTTGAGGATTTTCTTTTACTTAACCGTTTTATTATTTCCCCCACCGGTTCTATTTCTTCATCCGGTTCCGATTCTTCTTCCGGTTCCGATTCTTCTTCCGGTTCCGACTCTTCTTCCGGTTCCTCTTCGGGAACTTGTGAATCAGTCCACGAATCATTCCAATTTACATTTGACTCTTCATTATTATTAGGTGAGTCAATGGGACTTGTTCTAGAGGTAGACATCTATCACATAATATCAAACGCGTTAAGAGATTTATATATCACATAATATTCACATGTTAAAAATATATAGTTTCCAACAAAATTTGTTAAGCAATCATTTTTCAAGTAAACACGGTCGAAGTCCAGACTCACTAATGCATCCTAACAAACTCGATAAGACACACTAATGTAAAATTCTGGTTCTCTAAGACCAACGCTCGGATACCAACTGAAATGTCCCGTTCTTATTGATTAAAAACGTTCCATATTAATTGATTTCGTTGCGAGGTTTTGACCTCTATATGAGACGTTTTTCAAAGACTGCATTCATTTTAAAACAAACCATAACCTTTATTTCATCAATAAAGGTTTAAAAAGCTTTACGTAGATTATCAAATAATGATAATCTAAAATATCCTGTTTACACACGACCATTACATAATGGTTTAAAATACAAATATGTTACAACAAAATAAGTTTCTTGAATGCAGTTTTTACACAATATCATACAAGCATGGACTCCAAATCTCGTCCTTATTTAAGTATGCGATAGCGGAAGCTCTTAATAATCACCTGAGAATAAACATGCTTAAAACGTCAACAAAAATGTTGGTGAGTTATAGGTTTAACCTATATATATCAAATCATAATAATAGACCACAAGATTTCATATTTCAATACACACCCCATACATAGAGATAAAAATCATTCATATGGTGAACACCTGGTAACCGACATTAACAAGATGCATATATAAGAATATCCCCATCATTCCGGGACACCCTTCGGATATGATATAAATTTCAAAGTACTAAAGCATCCGGTACTTTGGATGGGGTTTGTTAGGCCCAATAGATCTATCTTTAGGATTCGCGTCAATTAGGGTGTCTGTTCCCTAATTCTTAGATTACTAGACTTAATAAAAAGGGGCATATTTGATTTCGATAATTCAACCATAGAATGTAGTTTCACGTACTTGTGTCTATTTTGTAAATCATTTATAAAACCTGCATGTATTCTCATCCCAAAAATATTAGATTTTAAAAGTGGGACTATAACTCACTTTCACAGATTTTTACTTCGTCGGGAAGTAAGACTTGGCCACTGGTTGATTCACGAACCTATAATAATATATACATATATATCAAAGTATGTTCAAAATATATTTACAACACTTTTAATATATTTTGATGTTTTAAGTTTATTAAGTCAGCTGTCCTCGTTAGTAACCTACAACTAGTTGCCCACAGTTAGATGTACAGAAATAAATCGATAAATATTATCTTGAATCAATCCACGACCCAGTGTATACGTATCTCAGTATTGATCACAACTCAAACTATATATATTTTGGAATCAACCTCAACCCTGTATAGCTAACTCCAACATTCACATATAGAGTGTCTATGGTTGTTCCGAAATATATATAGATGTGTCGACATGATAGGTCGAAACATTGTATACGTGTCTATGGTATCTCAAGATTACATAATATACAATACAAGTTGATTAAGTTATGGTTGGAATAGATTTGTTACCAATTTTCACGTAGCTAAAATGAGAAAAATTATCCAATCTTGTTTTACCCATAACTTCTTCATTTTAAATCCGTTTTGAGTGAATCAAATTGATATGGTTTCATATTGAACTATATTTTATGAATCTAAACAGAAAAAGTATAGGTTTATAGTCGGAAAAATAAGTTACAAGTCGTTTTTGTAAAGGTAGTCATTTCAGTCGAAAGAACGACGTCTAGATGACCATTTTAGAAAACATACTTCCACTTTGAGTTTAACCATAATTTTTGGATATAGTTTCATGTTCATAATAAAAATCATTTTCTCAGAATAACAACTTTTAAATCAAAGTTTATCATAGTTTTTAATTAACTAACCCAAAACAGCCCGCGGTGTTACTACGACGACGTAAATCCAGTTTTACGGTGTTTTTCGTGTTTCCAGGTTTTAAATCATTAAGTTAGCATATCATATAGATATAGAACATGTGTTTAGTTGATTTTAAAAGTCAAGTTAGAAGGATTAACTTTTGTTTGCGAACAAGTTTAGAATTAACTAAACTATGTTCTAGTGATTACAAGTTTAAACCTTCGAATAAGATAGCTTTATATGTATGAATCGAATGATGTTATGAACATCATTACTACCTTAAGTTCCTTGGATAAACTTACTGGAAAAGAGAAAAATGGATCTAGCTTCAATGGATCCTTGGATGGCTCGAAGTTCTTGAAGCAAAATCATGACACGAAAACAAGTTCAAGTAAGATCATCACTTGAAATAAGATTGTTATAGTTATAGAAATTGAACCAAAGTTTGAATATGATTATTACCTTGTATTAGAATGATAACCTACTGTAAGAAACAAAGATTTCTTGAGGTTGGATGATCACCTTACAAGATTGGAAGTGAGCTAGCAAACTTGAAAGTATTCTTGATTTTATGTAACTAGAACTTGTAGAATATATGAAGAACACTTAGAACTTGAAGATAGAACTTGAGAGAGATCAATTATATGAAGAAAATTGAAGAATGAAAGTGTTTGTAGGTGTTTTTGGTCGTTGGTGTATGGATTAGATATAAAGGATATGTAATTTTGTTTTCATGTAAATAAGTCATGAATGATTACTCATATTTTTGTAATTTTATGAGATATTTCATGCTAGTTGCCAAATGATGGTTCCCACATGTGTTAGGTGACTCACATGGGCTGCTAAGAGCTGATCAATTGAGTGTATATACCAATAGTACATACATCTAAAAGCTGTGTATTGTACGAGTACGAATACAGGTGCATACGAGTAGAATTGTTGATGAAACTGAACGAGGATGTAATTGTAAGCATTTTTGTTAAGTAGAAGTATTTTGATAAGTGTCTTGAAGTCTTTCAAAAGTGTATGAATACATATTAAAACACTACATGTATATACATTTTAACTGAGTCGTTAAGTCATCGTTAGTCGTTACATGTAAATGTTGTTTTGAAACCTTTAGGTTAACGATCTTGTTAAATGTTGTTAACCCAATGTTTATAATATCAAAAGAGATTTTAAATTATTATATTATCATGATATTATGATGTACGAATATCTCTTAATATGATATATATACATTAAATGTCGTTACAACGATAATCGTTACATATATGTCTCGTTTCAAAATCATTAACTTAGTAGTCTTGTTTTTACATATGTAGTTCATTGTTAATATAATTAATGATATGTTTACTTATCATAATATCATGTTAACTATATATATAACCATATATATGTCATCATATAGTTTTTACAAGTTTTAACGTTCGTGAATCACCGGTCAACTTGGGTGGTCAATTGTCTATATGAAACCTATTTCAATTAATCAAGTCTTAACAAGTTTGATTGCTTAACATGTTGGAAACATTTAATCATGTAAATATCAATCTCAATTAATATATATAAACATGGAAAAATTCGGGTCACTACAGTTGACACCAATGAACTCTAAATCCCTACAACCAATGCTCTGATACCATCTGTAGCGACCCGACAAAATTGTCATTGACGGCGCCGTCTACTTAGGTCCCGTTACGTGGTCATAAGTCTTTAAAACAACGTTTGACCAAAAGTATGTCGCATTTATTTCAAAAGTAAGGATGTTTCAAGGTTTACAAAGTAGTTCGACAACTAGTTGCATAACAAAGTTTAAAGTACAAATGAAACATATGCTACACAATTTAAAAGTAGCCAAAAGACGCTCCATGTATGCATGTATACTCGACATCCAAGCAAGTATCAAAAGTAATGAGCGGAAGCATGTATCACAAAACGTTCAAGGACCTGAGAAAAACATAGAAATCTGTCAACGAAAAACGTTGGTGAAATCATAGGTTTAAGTAAGTAAGTACAAATGAACCACAAGATTTGTAACATTGATATAATAGTAATACATTCCAAAAGTTTGTTTCACGAGCACCCAATTATCAATGCTTAACTTTCCTTCCATAGAACCCCATCACAATAGTGTTAGAACATACACTGTTTCACGAAAATATATTTCATTCGTAAACGGTAGCGAACCGTCTGAATGAGGGTTTGTCAAACCCATATGGATCCATACAACATAAGTTCTCGCTTACACCCGGCAAGTGTAACTAATGATAATCGAATTGAGGATTTTGTTCTAAACTCGTATGTAGAATGTTTGTTTTCCTGTACTTGTGTTCACTTAGTAAAAGAAATGTTTATGTTTTCTCATCCCAAATGTAAGTTCAAAAAAAAAGTAAAAGTGGGACTATGATCTCACCTTATATGCAAGAGTGTAATAGTACTTCGACAAGTAACGTGAACAAAGAACAATGCTAGTCTTGACCTAAACAAATAGGTTGAATCATATTGGAAATCATGTTTGATCAAAGAAGTTCAATTAGTCCTATGGCTCGTTATGACTCGATTATGTAGCATGTGAATCAAATTGTCAAGTTTCATGCAAGATACAAGTATAGAAACAAGTTAGGAAGGTTGCATAATCATTTGGTTAAGTTTGACAAAAAGTCAAACTTTGGTCGGGTCAAAGTCAACGAAAAAGTCAACATGTTCGGGTCGGGTCTCGAACTATTTTTCTATGCTAGTTATTCATATATAAGCATGTTAGAACAAGTCTCATGTGAATCGGAGGTCCATAGCGTGCCAAACATTTTTCATATAATTGACAAGTAGGTCAGAACCTGGACACGCCTTAGGTCGCGCCGCGACCCAAGACTGCCGCGCCGCGGCATTTAACGGAAGCTGGTACCTGGTCAGTCTCAGATGTCCAAGTCTCAAATCAAAACTCTTTCAAGCATGAATCACAAACCGCTAACACTTAGAACTCGCACCTTATATCGTAAGAAAGCTAATTTGACAAGGAACTCAACTAAACACATTTCACCAACCGAAAACATTATTTGCAATAACCGACTTTTCAAATCAAATGATCAATCAATGCACACATTCAAATTTTACAAGTGCACATTTATGTTTCGGGCATTTAATGCATACATAAAACACGCCGTTTTGTAGATAATCAAGCATACAATACAACTAACTACTTACTAACAATAATTCATGGCATTCAATGCATCAAATATTCATTTCAAGCTTATCAAACCCTAACCCAAATTCACCAAAATCACTAATCAAGTTTATGGAGTTTTCTCAAGCAACCTACACATCAAATTGAAGCTAGTGATACTAGGAACCATTTAATACATGTACTTATATCATTTAACAACATTCAAGCAACCAAATCATCAAATCAAACACACCAAAGTTCATATTCAAGCTAGTTACTTCAAACAACGAAATCGAGCATATAAATCATATAATCATGTTAGACTTGAGCCATAGACACTAATTAACAACTTTATAACTTAAAAACATCAAGAACACAAAATCTAGTGATTTTAGAAAGTTACCCAAATGTAATGAAATTGGTATGGAATCGAAGAGGAAGTTGCAAGGATTCCAAATATGCAATTTGTTTGGATTGAAGCTTGATCGATTTGATTTAGATGATAAATCTTTGAAATGGAGAATTGAAAGAAAATGTGGAAGTATGAAAAGAAAGTGAAAATGAAAATGGAAAAGAATGGGGAGGTGGGTGTTGACTAGTCAAAAGCTAGTCACATCTTTGCTCCCTTGACGAAACTAGTCCCTCGAGTTCGGTTGCGGTTGCGTGAATTACCTAAACGAGATATTTTTAAAACGCGTATTAACGAAGGATGTTATAATCATATAACGGACTTTAAATAAATAACGGAAAAGTAAACGGAAAAAAGCGGGATGTTACAATATGTGAATGGGCAAAGAACTATGAGATTGAAGTGGTCATCATTTTTATGCTTATTGAACATATTTAAAATCTTCTATCAAACCACTGTATTCGATATAATCCAACACTCCGACCTTCAAACATTCCCGAACATGTCAGTGATGAAGAAGCCGAAGAAGAAGAGAAATAAGAAGTGGATGAAGAAGAGGACAATGAAGAGGATGAAGATGAATAATTCGGTTGTAGTCGAAGAAGAGTAGTTTTTATATTTTTATGTTATTGACTTATTGTATCTTTTTGTTTTAGTTGTATTGTTTAGTTTAATGTTATTTTATTTAAATTTAGTAATGAAATATTTTAATGTATAATATTATAATAAATATTATAATTTATTTATTATATATAACTTATAAAAATAATTTTAAAAATTATTTATACTTAATATAGATAAATAATATTAATATTTCATATAAATTATAAGTATAATAGACAAAATAATAGAAGTGTGGTTAATGTGGTTGTGAAAACACGTGTAATGTAAGTGATAGAGAAGAACTAATTATGGCTATTCTAAATCTAAATCTAAATATTAGTAATAATATAGTAGTGTGGTGCGGTGTGATGTGTAAATGATGTGAAAGAAATGATATGGCTGGTGTTTTGTGATGTCTAAATACTATTTCTGGATGTAATTTTGATTTTCACTGCTTTTGTGAAAATTGTTCTATTAAAATACAAGTCCAGCTTTTGCCAAAAAAATAATTAAAAAAATAAAAATTACTCGTAATAAATACATTAAAAAGACAAAAATGCATATAGAAGCAAAAGAAAGGGCAGTATAAATAGAATGAGTTTAGTCACAGGCAAGATGTAGAGGTTGTTTAAACCACCATACATTCCATAAACCTCTCAACCTTATCATCATCGTCATCACCATATTCCGACCACCGTCCGTCATGGCGTGTTCTTCTTCAATCCTCGGTGTAAATTCCTCAATCTACTCCAAAACCCCATCACCACCCTTATCATTTTCTTCAGATAAACCCCCACATTTCACTTCCTTATCCAAATTCCGACATAACATCTACGGCGCCGGTGGTGGTGGTGGTGCATCTGCTTTTGTTGTATCAGCGGTTGCAGCACGGAATTCGGTTCTTACTGAGGAGGCGTTTAAGGGTCTTGGTGTGTTTGATGATGAAAATTCTTCTTTAGAAGATGAGTTTGATGATGATGATAAGGTTTCTGAATTTGAAGCTTCAATTAATGATGTTAAAGATGCTGTTAGTGATGATGAACTTGCAGTTGGTAAATTGGGTTTGCCTCAGAAACTTGTTGATACTCTTGAACAAAGAGGAATTACTAAGCTTTTCCCTATTCAAGTAACAATTTTTCACCTTTTTTAATGTTTTTCATTTTTGATAATATATTATTATTGTTAAAATTGAGAGAAAGGTGCTATCTTTATTCTTTAGTTAAAATTTAAGCATAATAATGTTGCAAAAAATCAACCTTGTAACTACTAGTAAAAATTAAAGCTTTTTGCTTTCTAATTAACTAATTAACATGCTTAGTCTTATTGGTTCATACATAAAAAAGGATAATTCTTGCTTGTGATCAAGTATGCTTAAAAAGACTGATTGCTAATGACTTTTTTAGGGAATAAATTGCTAATGACTTTTTTAGGGAATAAAGATTCGATGATAATAATGCGTGTTTAGCTTACGTAGTTACGTATGTCATCATTTAATGCACACATTGTAGGATAAAGTCTTCTTTTTACTGGTTTGGTTTTAGGTTCGTGAATCGACCAGTGACCAAGTCTTACTTCCCGACGAAGTAAAAAATCTGTGAAAGTGAGTTATAGTCCCACTTTTAAAATCTAATATTTTTGGGATGAGAATACATGCAGCTTTATAAATGTTTTACAAAATAGACACAAGTACATGAAACTACTTTCTATGGTTGAACGATCGAAGCCGAATATGCCCCTTTTACTTGGTAACCTAAGAATTAGTAAACCAGTCTACTAATTGACGCGAATCTTAAAGATAGATCTATTGGGCCCAACAAACCCCATCCGTTGTAGCGGATGCTTGCACTGATGTCATGAACTTTTAGAATTCAAATTTGGTTCTGATGTAAGTCTTGGTTTTAATTATGTAGAGAGCTGTATTGATTCCTGCACTTGAAGGCAAAGATATTATTGGTCGTGCAAAAACCGGAACAGGGAAGACATTAGCCTTTGCAATTCCTATCATTAAAAGACTAACTGAAGAAGATGAAGAAAACAGCAATAGGTACAATATGCAACAAACCTTCAATTTTTGTTTAATTTACCATCATTATATTATATAGTCACTATTCCTGATACTTTTTCTGTACGTTAAAGGGTTGCTGGACGTCTACCAAGAGTTTTGGTTCTTGCACCAACAAGGGAATTGGCAAAACAAGTCGAAACAGAAATTAAAGAGTCTGCACCGTACTTGCGCACCGTTTGTGTCTATGGTGGGGTCTCGTACACGTTACAGAAGAATCAGTTGAGCCGTGGAGTTGATATTGTGGTTGGCACCCCAGGAAGGCTCATTGACCTGGTCAACAACAATATTTTAAAATTAGGGGAGGTTCAGTTCTTGGTTCTTGATGAGGCTGATCAAATGCTAGCCGTTGGATTTGAGGAAGATGTGGAAACTATCTTACAAAAACTTCCGCCGCAGAGGCAAAGCATGCTTTTTTCGGCAACCATGCCTGGTTGGGTTAAAAAACTCTCTCGGAAATACTTGAAAACGCCATTGACCATCGATTTGGTGAGTTTTAAGTTATTATTACGCATTCTTCGTTCATCAAAATCCAAATACTATTGTAATGTTTTGGAACTCATTATCTTATTACACATCAGGTTGGTGACCTAGATGAAAAGCTAGCGGAAGGTATCTCGCTTTATGCTATACCAACGACCTCAACAACAAAGCGATCAATGCTTGGTGATCTTGTCACGGTACGAATACCAATTTGTCTAAAACATATGTGATCAAATTGAATGAATAGTCTTGTACTTATTTATAAAGTTGATGTGGTTTTAGGTATACGCAAAGGGCGGGAAGACTATAATTTTTACTCGAACAAAAAGGGATGCGGATGAGGTGTCAATGGCATTGACTAGTAGTATTGCTTCAGAGGCATTACATGGTGACATATCTCAACATCAGAGGGAAAGAACACTTAATGGATTTCGACAAGGAAAATTTACAGTGCTTGTTGCCACAGATGTTGCTTCTCGTGGGCTTGATATTCCCAATGTCGATTTGGTATGTTCCATTGTCCCTTATGTATAAATAAACAAGTCATTGAATTTTTAGGTGTTGTTTGTTTTTCAGTTTGCAGATCTTATTATGTCTTTATATTTGCGCACCCGCAAATGTTTTTACTGGAGACTGTTTGTTTTTCTGAAGACATAAGATAAATAATATCTTATTATATCTGCAAACTCGGAAACTTACAAATATGCTTCTTAGTTCTACAGATACGATCAAGTTATTTTACTAACATAAAAACAAACGGTCTTCACTATTCAGCATATACACCTTTAGACCACATCTTCTCTACAGACATGGACCGCATATCTTCAGAAAAAACATCTTAAAAAACAAATAACACCTTAATATTTTAGTACTATTATAAGGTTAACATGTTGAAATTCTTTATCTTTAGGTTATCCACTATGAACTGCCGAATGATCCGGAGACTTTTGTGCATCGATCTGGTAGAACAGGGCGTGCAGGAAAGGAAGGAAAAGCGATATTGATGTACACAAATAATCAAAGGAGAATGGTGAAATCTCTTGAGAAAGACGTGGGATGCAATTTTGCGTTTATAAGTCCTCCGGGTGTTGAAGATGTGTTGAATTCGTCCGCAGAGCATGTGATCGCTACCCTTTCCGGTGTTCATAACGAGTCGATAGACTTCTTCACTCCAACTGCACAAAAGCTAATCGATGAACAGGGTACACGAGCTCTTGCTGCTGCTCTTGCACACATGAGTGGTTTCTCTCAACCTCCATCTTCCCGCTCTCTTATCACTCACGAGCAGGTATATTATGTGTGTGTGTATGTATGTATGTATATGTGTGTGTGTATTATTAGGTGTATACCTGTATAATAGAAAAAGGATAATTTTGAATTTTAAATATACTACTGTATTTGAAATGGGATTATAACCGTGACTGCAAAAGTTGCTACTCGGGAAGTACTCGATCGGGACTTTTTATGTACTGTAGTACTCGGGGAGTACTCGGATGTTGACTAAGTTTGTCTTTGACGAATTTTGACCAATTTTGACTGATTTTCCGAGTAATTCCGAGTTTTGACCGATTTTTCGATTAATCCCGAGATTTTGCCGAGTTTGACCCAAGTTCGACCAAGTTTGCAAAGAACTTGCCGAGTACTCCCCAAGCTGCAAAAACCGAGTACTCACCGAATAATTCTGAGTTTTGCAACTGTGATTATAACATATGACCAGTTAAGAAGGCTAGAGGGTCTGATAATTCAGTCTAATTTATTTGGTTTCACTGCATGATTTTTGATTTAGATTCGTCGTGTATTTTGCGTTACAGGGATGGACAACATTGCAGATGACACGAGATTTTGATGATTCGTCAAGTGGTTACATGTCAGCTAGAACAGTAACTGGATTCTTGTCGAGTGTATATTCTGCCGCTGCTGGTGCACTGGGAAAAATACATGTAATCGCCGATAAAAAGGTAGGTGTCAAGGTTGTCTTCGATGGTTAGGTTGGTTAACGAGTGGGAACATGTCATTTATAGTACATAATCGTCTTGGGTTGGATTGGTTTGACCAACAAATATCTTGCAATGTGTTTATACTTATTTGAACAATAAACATTACTATTAACAACACAACATTTTGTTAGAATAATAGTTCAGATCTTTGATTAACGATTCGATATTTTTTGCATCAAAATTAGACTCTGGATGAATCTCAACCTGCTTGAACTATGTGACATTTCATTATCTGTTTGTTCTAAATAAAACCTTTAAATAAGTGGGTTGATATTGCCACTTTTATTGATTTCATTTAGACTTTTGCTATAGTCACCTACTCACCTATATGTGTATGTCTATTATCAGGTTCCAGGTGCTGTTTTTGATCTTTCTGAAGACATTGCCAAGAATCTATTAACCAAGGAGATGCCAGCTGGCACTACTATTACAAAAATCAGCAAGGTAAACTCGGTTCCATTTCGTATGTTGTCTTTTTTTTTTTTCCGTTAACTTTAGACATCATCAATCAACACTGGGTACTTGTTGCAGTTGCCTGTATTGGAAGACGATGGCCCAGCAGGTGATTTCTATGGTAGGTTTTCAAACAGGGAAAGAAGTTCACAAGGTGGAGGTTCAACCGGGTCCCGTGGTAGTTGGGGCGGTAGTAGTAGATTCTCATCGGGTGATGATGTCAGGCGAGGTGGGAGGAGTGGTGGTGGTGGTGGTAGAGGTGGTGGCAGTAGCTGGTCAAGTGGCGGCTCAAGATCCGGTGGCAATAGTTGGTCAAGTGGAGGGTCGAGAACTGGTGGAAGTGATTGGTTGATTAGTGATAGACAATCTTCACGTTCGCCATCATCTGGAAATCGAGATAGGTATTATACATTGCAAAATGGGCGGGTTGGGTAAACATGTTTGGGTTCAAACATGTAAATGCTTCGTAAAAATGGGCTGGCCTGGATTGGTTTGTCACTCTTTTAAAAAATATTAAGTTTTTATGGATTAATATCATTACAAAAGAAAAAATATATATAAGATGATAGAAATTTAGACAGTCAGAAAATCGACCCATTTATGAAAATGGGTAAACAAAACCCCTCTAATTTTATCCAAGAAAAATTGCCACTTCTAATCTTTACCTAAGGAAAAATGTCACCTTTATCTATCTGTAACTGATAAACTAATGTGATGTGTGAATAACAGAACTTTTGCAGGTCCATGTTTCCACTGTGGACGGTCGGGGCACAGGGCATCTGAATGTCCCAAGAAGTAAGACTATTACTTGACGAAGGCTGTTGAGGTTTGAACCATGGTTTCTCGGTTTTAAAAGGGGTGCACGAGGCTACCAGCTGCCCCTTATGCTAGCGGTCGGTGTGCTTTTAGTCTTGGTCAAAAGGGAAAACAGATAACCGTGTGTTTGCATGATATGCAGCAGCAGCAGCAACGTGATGGTAAATTTCCTTTCGGTGGCATCAGATTTATGCTGTTTGATACTTTGAGTCAGTTTTGTTGTCTTTATTACACTTATTATGTACCAAGTGATTTTCTTGAACTCGCTATTAACCAATGATGTGAATTCGTATATGCCCTTCAGCAAATACTTAACAAAGTTTGCAACTTGATGAACAAAATTCAAGTTTTCCTAGTTTATAAGAATGTGCTGCTTAAGCGATGATTAAAAAAGTTATTCTCAATTGGTAGTGTCAGTGTGGCAATAAGCGAACTAATTAAGCTTCCTAAGTCTCTAAATTAGACATTAAAATGCAAAATGAAACTCATCTTACATGACAATAATGTACTATTTCACCATCGTTACAAGTTCTAACCCTTTATTTTGCAAACAAAATGTCCATTACAGATCGAAAAACTGGCCCTCGTTTACTCTTCAAAATCTCCCTAACACCCTTCTCATCAGGATCAAACCCGAAATCCTTCATCTTCCTCACCAACTCTCTTCCTTCATCTTCCTTCCCAAATTTCACAATCCCTTCAAAAACCGCCACACAAGTCCCCGCACTCGGCCTAATCCCCTTCCCCATCATCTCCAGAAAACATTTTTTCGCTTCAACGTTCAATTTCCAATCACCAGAACCTGCCAACCCCTTGATCAAAACAGTATAGGTATACGCATTAGGCAATACACCACAAGCAAGCATACGCATATATACTTTCAACGCATCTTTCGGTTTGCCTGCATTCACGTACGCTTCGATTACAGCAGTGTGGGCTATTACATCGGGCATATGACCTTTATCTTTAATCTGAGAGAATAATTCAAGCGCTTCGTGAGTGAGTCCTTGTTTAGACAATTCGTCGAACATCTTGGCTGCATGATCGTTGAGTCCTTGTGTACGTATATTATGGAACACTTGTTGTAAATTTGTTGGGTCATCGGGTTGTTGGGTTACTGGGGTTTTGTTGAATGGGTTGTAGGGTGGTGGTAGGGTGGGTTTGTCGATGGAAGGAGGTGGGGCGGGTTGGGATTCGGAGTCGGATTCGGAATCGGAGAGTGAGAAGTTGACTTTGGTGTTGCGTTTTGAGGTTGGTGTTTGTTCAGAGCTACTGTTGAAGAAACGAGGAATGAAGGGTTTGTGTGGCGGTGTGGGTGGAATTGCGACGGTTAACGGTGGAAGGTAGCGGCGTAATTTGAGATTGAAGAAGAGAAGGGACGTGATTTTAGCCATGTGATGTCTCAAAATTCAAGTTTCTTCACCGAGTTCGGTGTATTTTATTCCATTTTAATTTTTTTCCTTTTCATTTTATATTATTTCCACCCTTTCAAAAAAAAAAAAAAAAAAAAAACTCGGAAATAAAGTGTGAATTTTGTTATGAAAGTCAAATTTGGATGACATCATATTATCATACATAATTGAAGACAACAATTGTATAGTTAATTTTAGTACTATAAATATCGAGTGAGATATAAGGATGCTACATACAATTCTTCAATAATAATTTTTACTTCCTCATTTCTTCTTTAATAATCTATAGTTGAGAATTAGGCTACAAAAGTTGTTATCTATCACTAAATTACAACACGTTATCAGCACGAAGTGCTCCGTATAATCAAGGTTTATCTAAGCAAGCACAAGTCACTAATCAAGGTAAGAAATTCTTTAACGATATCTTCTATTATTTATTAGTAAGGTAAATATTATTATCATCATAAGTAAAATTATATTTCTGTAATCTAACTTTTATTAACTTCACTAACATTTATATTTATGTTATTTAAGTTATATATGGTCGGTTATACCGCCTAAATTATATTTGTGTAATCTAATTTTTATTAACTTCACTAACATTTATATTTATGTTATTTAAGTTATATATGGTCGGTTATACCGCATGAATTATATTTATGTAATCTAACTTTTATTAACTTCACTAACATTTATATTTATGTTATTTAAGTTATATATGGTCGGTTATACCGCCTGAATTATATTTCTGTAATCTAACTCTTATTAACTTCACTAACATTTATATTTATATTATCTAACATTTATGATTACTTATGCAATTAATCATTATTTATTTCATGCATACTAATGTTTATTCTTAAAATTTATTATTTATGCATAATATGTTTATTCTCTTAATCTTCGTATTTATACTAAATGTATTTATAGTAATCGTATTTGTACTAATAAAATTCTTTTATTAAAATTATTATTAATACAACTGGTACATAACAGTCATTAACGTCAACTAACGACGTTACAACGGTCATATATACATAACGGTTGTTAACGTCAATTGAGGACGTTACAACGACTATATTTTTCAAATATAAAATAAACATCTCCGTTTTCACATTTTTCACAAACCAATCTTCATTTTCTCAGATTACCACTCTCAAAAGTTTTTTTGTAAAGATGATTCACACAAGGATGATTTTTCCTATTGTATTGGTCATACTAACTATCATCATTGTTGCTAATATACCACCGGGTGAACCTATATTCTATCCTGCTCTTGTGGTTTTATCATTTGTAATCATGCCATTATTCTATTATTTGCTACTTATGAATTTAAAATGATTCTGATTTCATTTTATTATTTGTCTATGAATAAAAGTTGATTATGATTATGATTTATGTTGTTCATCTTTTGATAATAGAAAATGTCGAATTTGAAAAGGCTTAAATTTGCTCCTTTAGAATCAAGTGGGAACAACTACTTAACATGGGTTATGAATGTAGAAAAACATCTCGAATCAATCGGTATTTTAGAAACCCGGAATGAAAATAACAATTGTTCCGAACAAGAAAAAATAACAAGTATTTTTCTTAGCAAACATATTGACGAGTCCTTAGAATCTACATATTATATGATCGAAGATCCAAGTTTATTATGGAAAATACTCAAAGATAGATACGATATTAATTATCAAGAAATAACGGTGATCCATGAAATAATAAAATTGAAGATGTTAGTAGACGCTCTTATAAGAATCCCGGAGATTCTTATTAATGATCTGGTAACGTGGATCATCAGTCTAGTATTTCTTGAATACATGAACATCTTGTTTATCTCTACAAATAAGTCCTAAAAGAAAAGAAAATGAGAGTGAATCTGTTGAAAAATCTTGATTAAATAAACCCTGAGCTACCTTGAGACTTGAATGGTTTGAATTTTCTAAGATGTCTAGCTTGTTATGTATCACTCACAAATAAATGGTTTTAGACCATAACACATATGTTTATTAAGTGTTATCTTTTATGTACTTTAGATTGTAACTTGTTTGCAGGTAATATAATTTGATTATCTTGCTGAAATATAACTCATTATTTGCTTATCTTATTTGAAGTTTTAGTATGAATCCTGCTGAAATACAACATCAATTAAATGGTAAAGACCTATGTATTGCAGATAGTGGTAACATACACACTATGATCAAATCTAAGAAATATTTCATTGATTTAAATCAAAATAAAGGAATTATAAATACTATATCATGTCTTGCAAACTTGATATAAGGAACGAAAAAGGCAAAAATTCATATTACCAAATTGTACGAATTTTCTGATAAACAATGCTTTGTTTTCTCCCAAATCAAAGAGAAATTTGTTAAGTTTCTCTGATATATATCATATTGGATATGATTATCAGTTAATGATAACCGGAAATGAGAAATACCTATGTAGCACCGAAAAGCGCATATGATAAAAAGCGCATATGATGAAAAGCGCAACGCATATGATTAAAAGCGCATATGATGAAAAGCGCAGCGCATATGATTAAAAGCGCATATGATAAAAAGGATATATGATGAAAAGCGCATATGGTGATTAATGAAAAAGCATATATGGTGATTAATGAAAAAGTACATATGGTGATTAATGAAAAGCACATATGGTGATTAATGAAAAGAATATTGAGAAAAAATCACCAATGTTTCTTGAAAGAATTCAAGGTTATATATGTGGACCAATTCATCCATCATGTGGACCATTTTGATATTTCATGGTTCTAATAGACGCATCTAGCGGATGGTCTCATGTTTGTGTGTTATCAAGCCGTAACATGGCATTTGCAAAGTTTCTTGCACAAATTATTAAATTGAGAACACATTATTCTGATTACACCATTAAAAGGATGAGACTTGATAATGCTTGTGAGTTAACATCTCAAGCATTCAATGATTATTATATGTCTACAGGGATTGTTGTTGAACATCCAGTTGCTCATGTGCATACACAAAATTGGTTTAGCTGAATCAATAGATAAACGCTTGCAGCTAATAACTAGACAATTAGTAATGAGTACAAAACTCTCAATATTTATATGGGGACATGTAAATTTACATGATGCGACATTAATTCGCATTAAACCAAGTGCAAGTCATAAATATACTCCATTACCAACTTAATTTTGGTCGAGAGCCAAATATTTTCCATCTTAGAACATTTGGTTGTGCAGTGTATTTTTAATTGCACCACCACAACAAATGGTTCCTCAAAGAAGGATGAAAATATATGTTGGATATGAAATATCTTCAATCATAAGATATATTGAACCCATGACAGGTGATGTTTTTACAGCACATTTGTTGATTGTCATTTTAATGAAAAATTGTTCCCTAGATTAGGGAAAAAATGAAAAATAAATAAAATCATGTTTCATGGTGTGAACATCAATTAAAGTATCTTGATCCTCGCATAAAAGAATGCAAAACGAAAGTTCAAAAATAATGCATATGCAAGAACTTGCAAATCGATTATGTGATGCATTTAAAGATACAAAAATAGTGACTAAATCATATATAATAGCAGTAAATGCTCCAGCTCGAATTGAAATTCTAAAAGCTGGCAATAATGTCACTCTTGAGTCTTTGCCACGCATGAAACATGGAAGATCAATTGGTTCCGAAGATAAAAATCCTCGAAAAAAAAATTAGCTGATAATGAGGTAAAAGAAATTGTTCAAGAAGAACCACAAATCAATACTCCTTCTGCAGAGGAGATTGATGATGTCAATACGGAATTTTCAATCAATTATGCACATTCAAAAATATTATGGAACCGAAATGTAATGAAAAATCTTGATGAGATATTTTCATATAATGTTGCATATGATATCATGAATGATGATGATGATGATCCAGAACCAAAATCTGTCATGGAATGTCAAAATAGACATGATTGGGATCATTGGATAGGAGCACTACGAGCTGAATTAGAATCGCTCAATAAAAGAAAAGTTTTCGGATCAATCATTATCACTTTTATAGTTGTGAAACTTATGAGATAAAAAATGAATTTTTATCCAAAATTTTTTTTGAGAAAAAATGAAGTTACAAGATAAAGCTAGACTTGTAACTCAAGATTTTTCTCAAAGACCATGAATGGATTATGAGAAAAACTTATTCTCCTGTTATGGATGCAATTACTTTTAGATTCAGCCTAACAGTTTCTAAAAATTTAGAAATGAATCTCATGGATATTATAACTACTTATTTAAATGAATCACTTGATAGTGATATATACATGAATATCCATGAAGGGTTTAAGGTATCAGAAACGTCTAATGCAAAACCCAAAGAAATGTATTCCATTGAATCACAAAAATTTTTATATGGGTTGATACAATAGTATAACTTATTAAGTGATTACTTGATAAGAAAAAGAGTATACAAATAATCTTATTTGAACATGTGTTCTTATTAAGAAAACAATGTCTGGATATGTGATTGTAAGTTGTTTATGTCAATGATCATAACATCATATGAACAAATAAAGAGATCTATGAAATCATTCAAACTTCTAAAAAAAAATTAAATGAAAGATCTTGAAAAAAAAAAGTATTGCCTTGGATTGCAAATTGAGCATATGCCTAATGGTTTACTTGTACATCAAATAAACTATACCGAAAAGATTTTAAAACATTTTTTAAAGACAAAACCATTGGTTGATATATCACTCAATATTGACACTGATCCATTTCATCCCCGTGAAGATCTTGAAGATCTTTACGGATCAGAAGTTCCATATCTTAGTGCAATTGGGGTTATCATGTATTTTACAAATTGTACAAGACCTGACATTTCTTTTGCAGTTAATTTGTTGACAAGGTTAAGCTCAACCCCTACAAAAAGACATTGATATGGGATCCAGCAGATATTTTGATACCCTTGAGGAACTGCTGATTTAAAATTATTTTATTCTAACGCTACAAAACAATATTTGGTTGATTATGTATATGCAGGTCATTCATCGAATCCTCATAAAGATAAATCTCAAACTCGATATGTATTCCTAAATGGAGATACCACAAATTCATGGCGTTCTTAAAACAAACACTTGTTACAACATCATCAAATCATGACGAAGTGATTGCATTATATGAAACTACTCGAAAATGTGTTTGGTTGAGATCAATGACACAAATCATTATTGATTCTTGTGGACTAGAACGCTATAAAAGACCAACAACTATCTTCACCAACAACTATATATGAAGATGTAGTGACCCGTCCTAATCCACCTGAACGAAGTCATCAACATTTGGTCCCATTGCGAGGCGTTGACTTAATATGACATGAACGACTCCAAGTATTATCTCTAAAATGAGCAAATGCACAGCGGAAGGTTTCTTTCATACCTGAGAATAAACATGCTTAAAAGTGTCAACCAAAAGGTTGGTGAGTTCATAGGTTTATCATAACAATCATTTCAATATCTTAATAGACCACAAGATTTCATATACACAAACGTTTTAATAAAAATATTCTAAGTGGTTGAGCACTTGGTAACCATACTTAACATTTAATCAACGTCGCATATTCTCTTTATTATGAAATCTCACTACACTGTACCAAGAGTAGTCACCGAAACGAAGTACTGTGCAACCGTTGAATACTGGTCGTCCAGTCCGGTTGGGGTTGTCAGGCCCGATAGATCTATCAACAGGATTCGCGTTTACAATACCACATGTAAATAGTAGTTACCAAGCTATTAGGGAAGATATGCAGGGTGGTACAACTCAACGTAGAATATATTTTAAGTACTTGTGTCTATCTCATAAACATTTATAAAAGCAGCGCATGTATTCTCAGCCCAAAAATATATATTGTAAAAGCAATTAAAAAGGGAGAAAATGAAACTCACCATATTGTATTTCGTAGTAAAAATACATATAACATCATTGAACAAGTGTAAGGTTGGCCTTGGATTCACGAACCTATATCATGTATATATATTAACACATATAATCACATAATTCCTTCTATATAAAATTTATTTATATATATATATATATATATATATATATATATATATATATATATATATATATATATATATATATATATATATATATATATATATATATATATATATATTTTAAATGTTGTAGTTATATACATATATATACTTTATATCTTCAGTTATATTTTACGTATAGTTATTTTGTAAAATAATTCATATTCATACATATAGTTATGTTATGTGTAGTAAATATAGTTTTATATAACTAATAGTTATTTGATAAAATAATATTGATAATACTAATAAATAAAAGTTATTTTATTTTACAATAATAATAATAATAGTTATTATGATAATAATATTGATAATATAAAAATAATAATGTTAATGTCAAAATAATAATAATGATATTAATAATAATAATTTTGATAAAAATGATAATTTCTCTAATAATGATAGTAATAATAGTAATATGATACTTTTAAATATAAATGATAGTTTTTTACTAAAAATGATACTAATAATAATATTAATGATATTATTAATAATAATTTTAATAATACTAATAATAATAATAATAATAATAATAATAATAATAATAATAATAATAATAATAATAATAATAATAATAATAACAATAACAACAACAACAACAATAATAATAATAATAAATAGATAAATAACTACCTCAAGGAAGTAGCCCTAAAAATAATGCCCAAGTCCGGGTTTGAACCCGCGACGTCCCGTTATCCCGCAAACACACATAACCATTCATCCATTTCAGTTTTTCTAATCTTATTCGAATTATAATTATATGTAACCCGTATTATCATAAGATCATGATTATCATTATCATTTTCATGTATGACAAATCATAGCCTCATCATAATCATTATCAACGTCTTCATCGACATTATCATCTTGTGAAATCATCATCATCATTAACATCATACTATCCTCATCTTACCCATTTAATTATTATAATTATATTATATATCATATATTTATCAACATTAATCATTCACCATCTTCATCAACAACATCGTAACTGAAACAAAACAGGAGGTGCAGAAGAGATCACGAGCAGAAGCAAGTTTAGTTTAGAAACAGAAAAACGAAGCAAACAAGTTCACCAACGGCCCAACAGCCATATCATAAGCCCAACATATCACAAGCCCACTTAGTGATATCTCAGTTTATTTAGGCTTAGTTGAAATGGAAGCTCAAGTAAGTAGCCCGGTAATCGATTGAAAATGAAATAAAAATAATATATACAGCTACACAGCATCATCAACATCGTCACTTCAGTCTACAGAAACATCATAATTCCAATTTGGCCCAATAACGTAAATAATCACGGCCAAACGTTTAAATTTTCCTAAGCCCACTAAATATCCTAACTTATTGTTTGGTTTAAGTTTATTAAAGTCAAATGAATTGTAGCAGTTGAGTTATAAAGGGGACCAGAAATAGAAAAACATCACGGTCATCATCTCTCTCACACTGTTCAGCTTCTTTATCATAATCGTCACTGTATCACTTTATCGATTTTTTTTAAAATGGAGTAGCAATAGCAACATTGACCCGTCACTATTGTGTTTTGTTGGGTGGTCTTCAAATAACAGCAACACAGTAGCAACAATAGCGTGATATGTGGTGGTTGTGTGGCGGTTTCAGACATAAACCTGAAAGTAGCAGCGTAACAATAATAATTCAATGGGTTATCGTTTGTATTTCGATAGGATATAGAGGTGGACACAATAAATATTAAGCAGAAATTCAGCGGTAGTTGTAGGTGGTTAAGGTGGGTTGTTGTGGCCATGGATGGCGGATCATAGTGGTGGTTATTAGAGGGTCGTGGGTTGTGTGCGTTTCCAAAGGTGGTTCAAAGGTGGAAGGTGGTGATACGGTTGTATGTATATATAAAGAGAAGGTGGTGGCGGTTTAAAGTGGACAAGATAAGGAAGGGAAGTAGAGAACACAAGTGGGTTTTGTGTGTTAACCGAAATAGAAGAAAAAATATATGGTTGATGATGAGAAAGGAAGGTGGCGGTTGATCATGAATATTTTTGTATCATGTATGTGTTTATATGTATATATCTAAAATCAATCAATATAATTATGATTTTAATGAAAGAAAATGGTAATAGTTCGATTGAGTTTTGTGGTTTGATTTGAATTGGAAAGCATCAATTGTAAGTGATTTAGATGAAGATGATTAAGAGTGGATAACGGTTTCAATTTATGGCTCGTTGGTGATTGTTTGATTCCTTTATAAAGAGACATGAAGAAATGGGTTTAGTTAGGATAGTAAGAAGAAACAGAAAAAAAATGGGTGTTGATGGGTTGTGGTTCATATCCTCCTTATGTATTATTATGTATTATGTATATATATAATAAGAGAATGAGATAATGAGTTCATGAGAATTATTGAATTAGATAGAAACGTTAGCCATAACTTTCAAGTGGGGTTATGTGCTTCCACATTCACACTAAGATGCAAATATATATAATTTGCACATTACATTACATATATAAGCATACAAATACAGTAATATATATATATATATATATATATATATATATATATATATATATATATATATATATAATAAAATCTTAGATTACATAAACGTGCATAAAGGAATGGTAGCAGCCATCTTATTTGTTTCTTTCTACCGACAATTTTTCACACAATATTATATCGTGCTCCTTTGCTAAACCTTTACGGATAAAAGTTCTCCGAAAAATCCCCAAATTTTTAGATTAAATATATTTATTTATTTTGTTCATTATGGTATAAAATTCTATCATTAACTATTTAAAAAAAAATTTAATAAAATTTTAACTCACTGTCCACCCTCGATCCCAGGTAAAATATAAAAATATTTAAAACTTAACAAATAGTTCCTAAATATATATTGAATAGCTCTATAATTCATAGAACTCAGTTCTGAATCACTATTTATTTTAAAATCATATAAGTTCGAATTTAACTTGCTTAATATCAATCGGAACATCAAACGAGTATTACAATCATTTAATATTTAATATACTTTATTTATTGATATATTTTTTTAATAATAATTATTATATATTCTTTTATTTTACATAGTTAATCCTAATATAATATATTTCAAATTATTATTTATATATATTTAAATATATACATATCTATTTACAAGTAATTGTTCGTGAATCGTCGGGAGCAGTCGAAGGTCAATTGAATATATGAAACAGTTCAAACTTTTTGAGACTCAACCTTACAGACTTTGCTTATCGTGTCAAAAATATTAAATCGTATCGAGAGTTTGGTTTAAAATTAGTCGAAATTTTCCGGGTCATGACAGTACCTACCCGTTAAAGAAATTTCGTTCCGAAATTTGAGTGAGGTCGTCATGGCTAACAATAAAAATGTTTTCATGACCAATATGAGTTGATAATTAGAGTTTTATCTTTATTGATTAATATAGATAAAACGATTCGATCATGTGAAGCGTACGAGTGAAGCTATCACAAAAGAGTGAAAAGTTTCGTCTTAACTTTTGACATTGTTACGTTTGAATTTAGAAAATAAGGTGCGTCTAATCTTTTGACGTTGTCTTGGTTGAATTTTCGGAATTCAAGGAATTTAAGGAAATTTTCTAATCAAAATGAAAATGTAATAGCACGATTTGTTAGCAGCTGTTGGAATTACGGAAGAACATAACTATCAAAGAAAATATTTCCGTGATATGCTTAGAGATTAAGTAGAATGAAAGAGTTATGTAACATGGCACATGATGACGGTAGGGTCTGTGAATCATCATGTTCCAATAGAAACTCAGCATGACTTACTGTAATATAATCACGTTGGCCAAGTGTCATTATATTATACTAACTCATGCTCAAATTCTTAACACTTCTCCAGAATTCATTCATAATTATACTTAAGTTTTACAGAAATTTCCAATATAATGTAATACAGATAGCACGAAGAGGTATATAACTTCGGACGAGAATATTTATGAAAATATCTTCAGAAATATCGAAGATATTTATGATGATATTTTGGAATTTCTAAGTTCGAAGGTTGATGAAGAAAAATTTTCCGCAAGATTTTAACATGACTTCGGAGCAAGATATTCTCTAAAGATTTCATCGGATCCAGAATTACCTGGATTCTTTGAATATAGGGTTTGGTCCTTGTATTTGTGCTTGGTCTCCTTCATGGTTAGCTCAACCCGTTTTTCAGTACCAAATTTTCTATCGAGCGTTCCCAACACTCCATTCTTTATCATCAAACTCTTGGCCATTTAGGCCATCTAAAATTTTACTGTTTCGTCTGCATTTAATGCAGACATATCTGAATCGTCGGTTATCAATCCGAGGTGTTTTCAGGAGAAGTGTGTTTTTAGATCATTAAACGCTGATGGTAGTATGGTGGAATATAAAAGGTTCTCTGGTAACAATAAATGAGTACGCATATATATATCAAGATTGTAATAAGGTTGTTTTGAACGAAAAGTCGAAGCTGTCTTGATGGAGCTGTGACAAAATTGGCTATTTTGAAAAAGAACTGCAAAGTTATTTTGAGTAATAATAACACTAAAGGAATTAGCACAGCTATGTGCTAAACGTTTACTCAATTTCCGAAAGTTTTTCAGGTGCATAACTATATGCATAAATCTTTTCTTCCGTAGATGAAATACGGTTGGTTCATTCTCTCGATTGAAGTGTTTTCAAGAATTATGAAATGTTTGAATGCAGATTGGAATCGTCAAGATACAAATGAGGTTTAAGATGAAATCAAGTGGCAAACTTGAAGAACTATTTAGTTTCATATGTTATAATCAGTATTTTAATTCATTTTAATTCATTTTAATTGTCCAATATTATTTGTCCACAGTCGATAGTCCACAGTTAACAGCCCAATCATTCATATATAGTTTAATATATAATATTCGAATTAATCAATATGTATTGTGACCCGTGTACATGTCTCAAACTCGATCAAAACTCAAACTATATATATTATTGTAGAATCAACCTCAACCCTGTATAGCGAACTCGTACATTACTGCATATAGAGTGTCTACGGTTATTCCAAATAATATATATAGATGCATCGATATGATATGTCAAAACCTTGTATACGTGTCCCGATATTTAAAGTGCATAAAATAAATAACAGAAATTAAATGACGATAAATAAAATTGCAAGAATATAAATTGCGATAATTAAATTGCGATAAATAAAATGTAACCAGTTAGCTAGGAACAGTTAGTGTGGATTCTTAACAATATTTCAATTAGTTAATTCGTTTGTTTCTAACAAATTTTATTTTGTCTAATATTTTCTTCATTATGCCACTCGTTGGATTCTGATAAGTCAAAATCCAAATATGAAATTGAATGAAAATGGTTATTCTGTGGTGAACATATTCATATATCTGTGGGTGTAAGTAGGATAGTAAATGATCGTTGAATCAGATTCGAAGAATGTACAGTGTAACTTATTAATGTGAAATCTAAATATTCCTCGGGTATTACTTACCCGTTAAAATATTTTCATCATTAACAGTTTGTACAAAAGAATTTTTAATTACCATCTTTATGAAAATAGGTAGATAGGTAGATAGGTAGATAGGTATATAGGTATATAGGTAGATAGATAGTTAAAACCTTGAAACCTGATATGATTCATATATGATTTTACGTTCATAAACGAAAACGTCATTTCGATATAATAGACTTTTTAAGAACATCTTATGACATAACAACTTCTACTATTATAACCTTTGTAACAAAATGATTTGGAATATAAAGTAATTGGAATATTAAAATGTCTTTGTAAACATTTTTATATAAATAATGTATATCAATTGTAAACTTTAAAAATACAAATGTTACGAAATAATATTTCTTATTACTTAAACGATTTCAAGATATATAAATTTGAATATTATTAGTTTTGAAAAACTATATATTATATATTGTCCCAAATTTATATTTCGAAATGAAAATATAAAAATCTATATATTTTAACTTAGTCATAAAACGTCCTGATTTAAAATAATATATTTTGACGAACAACGAGCCACTGATTTATAGAAGCAAATGACCACAACACTCAATTATATAAGTTACATTTTTTATAAGGTAATTTATTGATGAGAAAGTCAAATTATTAATAAGGGTACACATCACGAAACGTAAAATGCCAGTTTTCTAAGCGTACGAAAATGCGTTCGAAAAACCGGAACCGACACGTAAGTCGAGTTCCAACGTGCATATATATTTTCTTCAGATGAAATCATGGATTTAATGAGTCAATATAATATTAAAATCATTTGATTTACCGTTAGAACGAGGATACATAATCTCTAAAACATTAGAGATTACATATTTGCCATGTCGAACGAAGATAAATGATGTAGAACGTCATGTAGAATGAAAATAATCGTTGTAGAATAAGATGTAGGACGAAGAAAATTGATGTAGAATAAGATGTAAAACGAAGATAATCGATGTAGAACGATATGTAGAACGAAGATCATGCTCGAGATATAGATTATGGTGTTGAGGCGTGTGTTGTTGGTGATGATGTAGTAGACGTAAGTCTATCCTCCAAATTACGTACTGTACTTTCCAGAGACTCCATTCTTTCTTCAATCCTAGCACGAAGCTCCCCGACTTCTTCTACTAATCCTACTTGATTAGTAGTCGGGAGTAGAGGTTGAATCACCAACATAACTCTATGAATGCGTTCTTCGAGGCGGAATATTCTGGCAAAGAGTGTGAAAATGGTATTGCGAATTGGTTGTCCGGTGATTGCGTCAAGTTCTTCGATGTCGGGAGGTAAGTTTGGTTCGCGGTAGGGTTCTCCCTCTTCATTTCTCCAGCGAGTGAGTATGTCTCGAACCCATCCCCATTTCCTCCAGAATGAAGTATAGTCAACCAGTTGGGGCACTTCGGTCACACTGCTTTCAGAGTTTTCAGAATCGCCTTCGGAAGTATAGGAACTCGAACTTTGTGCAGGATCCATCTTACACGGTCAGTTAGAGGGTTCTCGATATGAAATTATGTAAGACCCAAATATTGATTGTACATAATGTATTTATGGTGTATGATGCGTGTATGAAGTGTACGTGTTGCTTGCTCGAACGTCGAAGGAAACTGGACGTTGTCCGAAGTGACAAGGTGTGTACGTATCTTTTCAACCCCAAATAAAGTTTGAGTTGATGTTTCAAAGCCTTACCATTGGATAGAATATCTTATTACGTTTCCAACGATATTTGATTCATCAAAAACGGAGTTACGGTCGAAAAGTTATGGCCAAAACAAGTTGCTGAAACCTGTTTTGGGCTCGACCACAATTTCCAGTTATTTGGAGCGGCGCTCCACCTTCTGGCGCGGCGCGCCGATTGCTGCAGAGGCAATTTTCAGCCTTTTTAAAAGGTTTAAATGAGGGGTACTTTGGTCTTTTCAATTAGGGTCGGTTTAGGGTCATCAAGACTGACCTAGAACTCCATTGGAGCTCATTTCTCACCCACACAAACACTCCCATCCTCAAACCCTAGAGAGAGATTGAGTTCTAGTGAGAGAGAACTCCATTTGGAGAAGAAGGAGGTTGTTTCGGGTCAAACCTCAAGCATTAAAGTTGTTCTACTCATCGACGGCATCATTTTGGCGGTATTGGTAAGTTCTAACTCCGAATTTCATTGTTGATTTTGCTATTCAAAGTTAGGGTTTGAACTTGATTTGTTGATAAACCCATTTAGACTCATGAAGTGGGTTTAGTGATGCTAGTAATCGGGTTTATTGTTAGTGTTGGTGGATTTTGGGTTGGTGAACTAATTGGCCATGTTTAGGACTTGAAATTGAGTTTAATCACTTAAGTTAGTGATTATGAAAGTATTGAAACCCATTTAAGGTTATTTGGTTGACTAATTGTGACTTTGGGTCAAATTAGGGTTTGGTGGTGATTATGGCCCATTTGGCGATTTAATGAGGTTTATAAACTTAAAATGGATTAAGTTGAAGTATTAAACCGAGTTAAATGTGTTTTGGTGTTAAAACTTGTAAATGGTGAGATTTTGACTTAATGGGTCAAAATTAGGGTTTAAGTGTCAAAATGGGTATGACACGTGTTTAACACTTGAGTTCGGGTTTAATTGGCGTATTAGGACCATTCTCACTTGTGTTAGTGATTATTGGTTAGTTTTGGGCACGATTTGTGCTTGGAAGTGCATTTGGGTTGAAATTGCACTAAGTGCGAATTGGGTTGATTTGTAAATCCACTCTAAGTGTATTGTTGTAATTGTGATAATGGAATAGGTATTTTCCATTGGCGAGTTGCGGTTTACTTGGAAGCTTTCTTCAAGACTTCAAGGCGAGTGATAATATCCTATGTGCATATGTATGTGTAGGATGGGTGCGGGTCGGGTGAAGTGATTCTCGGCTATAGAGCTCACTTCACATATAGATGGATTTGATGGACTTTTGTATGAGTCCAATTGGCACGGTTGTGCGTTTTGGTTGACCATCTTTGGCGAAGTACGCGTTCGCGTGTACATTATCACACGTGGTTGTGATGTGGTTGATATAACTCCAATGGCGAAGGGTATAATATTGAGAAGTGAATCGCGTGTGTATTCGGATTCACGATGACGCGTGTGGTTTCGGTCATCTTATTGTATTGTGGAAATGAATCTCGTGTAGTTCGGATTCATGGTGACTCGTGTAGTTCGGTCATCTTATTGAGGTAGTAATCTCGTGTGGTTTCGGATTACTAAGGCTCATGTAGTTCGGCCAACCTCGATGTTGTGAAGATAGTAATCTCGTGTAGTTTCGGATTACTAAGGCTCGTGTAGTTCGGCCAATCTTCATTGTGGTATTTGGTTCTCGGTATTGGGTTAAGGTGTTAACCTTGTTCGTTTATATTGTTATATATTAATGTATTGTTGTGTTGTAGCTAACCCTCCGGGTGTAGCTATTTGGCGTTGTTCACATCGTCGTTGGTGAACTTATATTGTTGTTGTATCTTTAGCTCGTTGCTTAGAGATCGTACGGTATGCTTAGTGTAGTGCCTTATATATGGATGCCTCGGTATGCGGTATTTGTTATTTTGTGGCGTGTCCATTTTATACATATATATGTATGTAGTATATTATCATTCACTAAGCGTTAGCTTACCCTCTCGTTGTTGACTCTTTTTATAGATTGCATGCGGATGGTGGCTCGGGTAAGCGCGAGGATTAGAGGACTTGCATAGTTTGCGTAGAAGGCTTGCTTTTGGATTTATTAGGATTGGGTAGCGTATCCCCAATCGCCATGCTCGGCTTTGTTTTGTATTAAAAGTCTTATGGTCGAAAATTGTATTTTGATACTTAAAGGGTAATTTGGGTCGATGTGGGCCCCGCTTCGTAAACATAATTTTATTAATAGAACGTGCTAGTTTTTATATATAGAACATGGGGTTAAAAGTGTTACGCCTAAGTATGTCGGGAACTAGTCAAACATTTTAGCGTTTAAAGACTTTCCGGACAGACAGGTTTGGCGCGCCGCGCCAGGTGGCAGTTCAGCAATTTTTTTTTTTTGTAATTTACACGGTTTAATCGCGGGTTGGTTTGGGTTGTTACAAATGATTTTTGGATATCAGATGATATTCTATTTACATAGAATATCTATATATAGTACAAAAGATCCCGTATATTACGGAGGGAATTACGGAAACGTGTCAGACAAGGTTTAATGTGATGAGATATGAATTTGTCCGTACATCATCTATGCAATAATTGCAATAAGACGTGTCGAGACTGAAAATGATAGGTAGATATTTTTCGACAAGGAATGATAATCAAAACTTTTGACATGCAGACAAGGTCCAAGTCCAGACTCACTAATGCATCTAAACAACTATCAGTTAGACACACTAATGCAAGACCTAGTTCGCTAAGACCACTGCTCTGATACCACCTGTAGCGACCCGTCCTAATCCACCTGGACGAAGTCATCAACATTTGGTCCCATTGCGAGGCGTTGACTTAAATATGACATGAACGACTCCAAGTATTATCTCTAAAATGAGCAAATGCACAACGGAAGGTTTCTTTCATACCTGAGAATAAACATGCTTAAAAGTGTCAACCAAAAGGTTGGTGAGTTCATAGGTTTATCATAACAATCATTTCAATATCTTAATAGACCACAAGATTTCATATAAACAAACGTTTTAATAAAAATATTCTAAGTGGTTGAGCACTTGGTAACCATACTTAACATTTAATCAACGTCGCATATTCCCTTTATTATGAAATCTCACTACACTATACCAAGAGTAGTCACCGAAACGAAGTTCTGTGCAACCGTTGAATACTGGTCGTCCAGTCCAGTTGGGGTTGTCAAGCCCGATAGATCTATCAACAGGATTCACGTTTACAATACCACATGTAAATAGTAGTTACCAAGCTATTAGGGAAGATATGCAGGGTGGTACAACTCAACGTAGAATATATTTTAAGTACTTGTGTCTATCTCATAAACATTTATAAAAGCAGCGCATGTATTCTCAGCCCAAAAATATATATTGCAAAAGCAATTAAAAAGGGAGTAAATGAAACTCACCATATTGTATTTCGTAGTAAAAATACATATAACATCATTGAACAAGTGTAAGGTTGGCCTTGGATTCACGAACCTATATCATGTATATATATTAACACATATAATTACATAATTCCTTCTATATTATATATATATATATATATATATATATATATATATATATATATATATATATATATATATATATTTAAATGTTGTAGTTATATACATATATATACTTTATATCTTCAGTTATATTTTACGTATAGTTATTTTGTAAAATAATTCATATTCATACATATAGTTATGTTATGTGTAGTAAATATAGTTTTTTATAACTAATAGTTATTTGATAAAATAATATTGATAATACTAATAAATAAAAGTTATTTTATTTTACAATAATTATAATAATAGTTATTATGATAATAATATTGATAATATAAAAATAATAATGTTAATGTCAAAATAATAATAATGATATTAATAATAATAATTTTGATAAAAATGATAATTTTTCTAATAATGATAGTAATAATAGTAATATGATACTTTTAAATATAAATGATAGTTTTTACTAAAAATGATACTAATAATAATATTAATGATATTATTAATAATAATTTTAATAATAATAATAATGATAATAATAATAACAACAATAACAACAACAATGATAATAATAATAATAATAATAAATAGATAAATAACTACCTCAAGGAAGTAGCCCTAAAAATAATGTCCAAGTCCGGGTTTGAACCCGCGACGTCCCGTTATCCCGCAAACACACTTAACCATTCATCCATTTCAGTTTTTCTAATCTTATTCGAATTATAATTATATGTAACCCGTATTATCATAAGATCATGATTATCATTATCATTTTCATGTATGACAAATCATAGCCTCATCATAATCAATATCAACGTCTTCATCGACATTATCATCTTGTGAAATCATCATCATCATTAGCATCATACTATCCTCATCTTACCCATTTAATTATTATAATTATATTATATATCATATATTTATCAAAATTAATCATTCACCATCTTCATCAACAACATCGTAACTGAAACAAAACAGGAGGTGCATAAGAGATCACGAGCAGAAGCAAGTTTAGTTTAGAAACAGAAAAACGAAGCAAACAAGTTCACCAGTAGCCCAACAGCCATATCATAAGCCCAACATATCACAAGCCCACTTAGTGATATCTCAGTTTATTTAGGCTTAGTTGAAATGGAAGCTCAAGTAAGTAGCCCGGTAACCGATTGAAAATGAAATAAAAAAATATATACAGCTACGCAGCATCATCAACATCGTCACTTCAGTCCACAGAAACATCATAATTCGAATTTGGCCCAATAACGTAAATATTCACGGCCCAACATTTAAATTTTCCTAAGCCCACTAAATATCCTAACTTATTGTTTGGTTTAAGTTTATTAAAGTCAAATGAATTGTAGCAGTTGAGTTATAAAGGGGGCCAGAAACAGAAAAACATCACGGTCATCATCTCTCTCACACTGTTCAGCTTCTTTATCATAATAGTCACTGTATCACTTTATCGATTTTTTTTAAAATGGAGTAGCAATAGCAACAGTGACCCGTCACTATTGTGTTTTGTTGGGTGGTCTTCAAATAACAGCAACACAGTAGCAACAATAGCGTGATATGTGGTGGTTGTGTGGCGGTTTCAGACAGAAACCTGAAAGTAGCAGCGTAACAATAATAATTCAATGGATTATCGTTTGTATTTCGATAGGATATAGAGGTGGACACAATAAATATTAAGCAGAAATTCAGCGGTAGTTGTAGGTGGTTAAGGTGGGTTGTTGTGGCCATGGATGGCGGATCATAGTGGTGGTTATTAGAGGGTCGTGGGTTGTGTGCGTTTCCAAAGGTGGTTCAAAGGTGGAAGGTGGTGATACGGTTGTATGTATATATAAAGAGAAGGTGGTGGCGGTTTAAAGTGGACAAGATAAGGAAGGGAAGTAGAGAACACAAGTGGGTTTTGTGTGTTAACCGAAATAGAAGAAAAAATATATGGTTGATGATGATCGGTTGTGATGAGAAAGGAAGGTGGCGGTTGATCATGAATATTTTTGTATCATGTATGTGTTTATATGTATATATCTAAAATCAATCAATATAATTATGATTTTAATGAAAGAAAACGGTAATAGTTCGATTGAGTTTTGTGGTTTGATTTGAATTGGAAAGCATCAATTGTAAGTGATTTAGATGAAGATGATTAAGAGTGGATAACGGTTTCAATTTGTGGCTCGTTGATGATTGTTTGATTCCTTTATAAAGAGACATGAAGAAATGGGTTTCGTTAGGATAGTAAGAAGAAACAGAAAAAAAAAATATGGGTGTTGATGGATTGTGGTTCATATCCTCCTTATGTATTATTATGTATATATATAATAAGAGAATGAGATAATGAGTTCATGAGAATTATTGAATTAGATAGAAACGTTAGCCATAACTTTCAAGTGGGGTTATGTGCTTCCACATTCACACTAAGATGCAAATATATATAATTTGCACATTACATTACATATATAAGCATACAAATATAGTAATATATATATATATATATATATATATATATATATATATATATATATATATATATATATATATATAATAAAATCTTAGATTACATAAACGTGCATAAAGGAATGGTAGCAGCCATCTTATTTGTTTCTTTCTACCGACAATTTTTCACGCAATATTATATCGTGCAACTTTGCTAAACCTTTACGGATAAAAGTTCTCCGAAAAATCCCCAAATTTTTAGATTAAATATATTTATTTATTTTGTTCATTATGGTATAAAATTCTATCATTAACTATTTAAAAAAAAATTTAATAAAATTTTAACTCACTGTCCACCCTCGATCCCAGGTAAAATATAAAAATATTTAAAACTTAACAAATAGTTCCTAAATATATATTGAATAGCTCTACAATTCATAGAACTCAGTTCTGAATCACCATTTATTTTAAAATCATATAAGTTCGAATTTAACTTGCTTAATATCAATCGGAACATCAAACGAGTATTACAATCATTTAATATTTAATATACTTTATTTATAGATATATTTTTTTAATAATAATTATTATATATTCTTTTATTTTACATAGTTAATCCTAATATAATATATTTCAAATTATTATTTATATATATTTAAATATATACATATCTATTTACAAGTAATTGTTCGTGAATCGTCGGGAGCAGTCGAAGGTCAATTGAATATATGAAACAGTTTAAACTTTTTGAGACTCAACCTTACAGACTTTGCTTATCGTGTCAAAAATATTAAATCGTATCGAGAGTTTGGTTTAAAATTATTCGAAATTTTCCGGGTCATGACAGAAGATAATGCAGCTTGCATAATACAAATGAAAGAAGAGTATTAAAAGTGACAGAACAAAATATAAATGCTGATGAGGCGCCAAAGCCATAGACGGTCTTAACGGTCATAAGTTTGATGGAAAAGAATGGTATGTTGGTAAGGCTCAGAAAAGACTAAAAGGGAATAGGAATTGAAACAAGGGTTTGAGCAAACCATGAAGGAGACTGTAGACAAATCACAGGGGCTAAACTTGTACATAAAAGATTTAGATGATAAATGAAATTTCCCGTTCATATCGATTATAAACGTTCCATATTAATTGATTTTGTTGCGAGATTTTGACCTCTATATGAGACGTTTTTCAAAGACTGCATTCGATTTTTAAAACAAACCATAACCTTTAAAATATTACGACGATTATCAAATAATAATAATCTAAAATTTAGCGTTTTCACACGACCATTACATAATGGTTTACAATAATATTACACAACAATATATATGTCTTCGAATGCAGTTTTTAAACAATATTATACAAGCATGCTGACTCCAACTCTTGTCCATAAATTAGCATGCAACAGCGGAAGCTCTTAATAATCACCTGAGAATAAACATGCTTTAAACGTCAACAAAAATGTTGGTGAGTTATAGGTTTAACCTATATATCAATTTGTTATAATAGACCACAAGATTTCATCTTTCAATAACATGCAATCTGCATAAAAATCATTCATATGGTTGAACACCTGGTAACCGACATTAACAAATGCATCTAGAATATCCCCATATATAAATATCGAAGTACTAAAGCAGTTCAAATTCTCTGACTGGGGCGTGTCAAAGCCCATAGATCTATCTTTAGGATTCACATCAATTGGTGGCAATTATAATAAACACCAATTCTTAGGCTACCAAGTTCAACAAGGATGATATCCGGTATAACAATTCAACATAGAATGTAGTTTCAATACTTGTGTCTATTTTGTAAATCATTTTCAAAACTGCATGTATTCTCATCCCAAAAATATTAGATAGTAAAAATGGGACTATAACTCACTTTCACAGATTTTCACTTCGTCGGAAAATAAGACTTGGCCACGGGTCGATTCACGAACCTATAACAAATATGTACATATATATCAAAGTATGTTCAAAATATATTTACAACATTTTTAATACGTTTTAATGTTTTAAGTTTATTAAGTCAGCTGTCCTCGTTAGTAAACCTACAACTAGTTGTCCACAGTTAGATGTACAGAAATAAATCGATATATATTATCTTGAATCAATCCATGACCCAATGTATACACGTCTCAGGCTAGATCACAACTCAAAGTATATATATTTTTGGAATCAACCTCAACCCTATATAGCTAACTTAAACATTACTGCATATAGAGTGTCTATGGTTATTCCAAATAATATATATACATGGGTCAATATGATATGTCAAAACATCATACGTCTCTATGTTATCCCAAGATTACATATTATATTAGAATACATGTATAATACAATAAAAGTTAGCTAGGATAAGATTTGAATAGATTTGTTACAAATTTCACGTAGCTACAACAAGCAAAATTATCCAATCTTGTTTTACCCATAACTTCTTCGTTTTAAATCCGTTTTGAGTGATTCAAGTTGCTATGATTTCATATTGAACTTAAGTTTATGAATCTAAACAGAAAAATTATAAGTTTATATTCTAAAATACAGGTTACAAGTCGTTTTTGTAAAGGTAGTCATTTCAGTCGAAAGAACGACGCCTAGATGACCTTTTTGGAAAACATACTTCCACTTTGAGTTTAACCATGATTTTTGGATATAGTTTCATGTTCATAAGAAAAATCATTTTCCCAGAAGAACAACTTTTAAATCAAAGTTTATCCTAGTTTTTAATTAACTAACCCAAAACAGCCCGCGGTGTTACTACGACGGCGTATATCCGGTTTTACGGTGTTTTCAGGTTTTAAATCATTAAGTTAGCATATCATATAGATATAGAACATGTGTTTAGTTGATTTTAAAAGTCAAGTTAGAAGGATTAACTTTTGTTTGCGAACAAGTTTAGAATTAACTAAACTATGTTCTAGTGATTACAAGTTTAAACCTTCGAATAAGGTAGTTTTATATATATGAATCGAATGATGTTATGAACATTATTACTACCTCAGGTTTTGTGGATAAACCTACCGGAAATGAGAAAAATAGATCTAGCTGCAAAGGATCCTTGGATGGCTTGAAAGTTCTTGAAGTAGAATTATGACACTAAAACAAGTTCAAGTAAGATTTCCACTCGAAATAAGATTTTTATAGTTATAGAAATTGAATCAAAGTTTGAATATGAGTATTACCTTGTATTAGAAAGATATATTACTGTAAATAAGAAGGATTTCTTGAGGTTGGATGATCACTCAAAATGGATTTGCAAGATTGGAAGTAAACTAGCAAACTTGGAAGTGTTGTTGGTGTGTTCTTGAGTAGTTGTTTTATAACTTGGTTTATGTATGGATTTATGAACTAGATTGAGCTAGATTTTGATGATGATGATGAAGAACACTTAGAACAATGGAAGAACACTTGAGAGAGATGAGTTTGATTCAAGAAAAATTGAAAATGAAAGTGTTTGTCTGTGTAATACTTCACGTGAATATGGGGTGTTCATAAAGGCTCCATTAGTTTGTAATTTTGTGTAATCATTCATGCTAGTTGCCAAATGATGGTTCCCACATGGTTAGTTGACTCACATGGGCTGCTAAGAGCTAATCATTGGAGTGTATATACTAATAGTAAATACGTTTAGAAGATGTGTATTGTACGAGTACAAATACGAGTGCATACGAGTAGAATTGTTGGTGAAAATGAATGGGGATGTAATTGTAAGCATTTTTCTTAAGTAGAAGTACTTTGATAAGTGTCTTGAAGTCTTTCAAAAGTGTATGAATACATATTAAAACACTACATGTATATACATTTTAACTGAGTCGTTAAGTCATCGTTAGTCGTTACATGTAAATGTTGTTTTGAAACCTTTAAGTTAACGATCTTGTTAAATGTTGTTAACCCATTGTTTATTATATCTAATGATATGTTAAATTATTATATTATCATAATAATATGATGAATTAATATATCTTAATATCATATATACACATTTAAATGTCGTTACAACGATAATCGTTACATATATGTCTCGTTTCGAAACCCTTAAGTTAGTAGTCTTGTTTTTACATATGTAGTTCATTGTTAATACACTTAATGATATGTTTACTTATCATTTATCATGATTAAACATAGTGTATCAATATCTTAATATGATTCATATGTATTTAGTAAGACGTTGTTATAATGATAATCGTTATATATCGTTTTCGAGTTTCTTAATTCAATAGTCTCATTTTTTGTGTATATAACTCATTGTTAAAATACCTAATGAGATACATACTTATCATAATATCATGTTAACTATATATATATATATATATATATATATATATATATATATATATATATATATATATATATATATATGTATATATATATATGTATGTATATATATATATATGTATATATATATATATATATCCATATATATGTCATCATATAGTTTTTACAGGTTTTAACGTTCGTGAATCACCGGTCAACTTGGGTGATCAATTGTCTATATGAAACCTATTTCAATTAATCAAGTCTTAATAAGTTTGATTGCTTAATATGTTGGAAACACTTAATCATGTAAATAACAATTTCATTTAATATATATAAACATGGAAAAGTTCGGGTCACTACAGTACCTACCCGTTAAATAAATTTCGTCACAAAATTTTAAGCAGTTGGAGGTGTTGACGTATCTTCTGGAAATAAGTGCGGGTATTTCTTCTTCATCTGATCTTCTCATTCCCAGGTGAACTCGGGTCCTCTATGAGCATTCCATCGAACCTTAACAATTGGTATCTTATTTTGCTTAAGTCTTTTAACCTCACGATCCGTTATTTCGACGGGTTCTTCGATGAATTGAAGTTTTTTGTTGATTTGGATTTAGTCTAATGGAATAGTGAGATCTTCTTTAGTAAAACATTTCTTCAAATTCGAGACGTGGAAAGTGTTATGTACAGCCGTGAGTTGTTGAGGTAACTCAAGTCGGTAAGCTACTGGTCCGACACGATCAATAATCTTGAATGGTCCAATATACCTTGGATTTAATTTCCCTCGTTTACCAAATCGAACAACGCCTTTCCAAGGTGCAACTTTAAGCATGACCATCTCTCCAATTTCAAATTCTATATCTTTTCTTTTAATGTCAGCGTAGCTCTTTTGTCGACTTTGGGCGGTTTTCAACCGTTATTGAATTTGGATGATCTTCTCGGTAGTTTCTTGTATTATCTCTGGGCCCGTAATCTGTCTATCCCCCACTTCACTCCAAAAAATCGGAGACCTGCACTTTTTACCATAAAGTGCTTCAAACAGCGCCATCTCAATGCTTGAATGGTAGCTGTTGTTGTAGGAAAATTCTGCTAACGGAAGGTGTCGATCCCAATTGTTTCCGAAATCAATAACACATGCTCGTAGCATGTCTTCAAGCATTTGTATCGTCCTTTCACTCTACCCATCAGTTTGTGGATGATAGGCAGTACTCATGTCTAGATGAGTTCCTAATGCTTGTTGTAATATCTGCCAGAATCTTGAAATAAATCTGACATCCCTATCAGAGATAATAGAGATTGGTATTCCATGTCTGGAGATGACTTCCTTCAAATACAGTCGTGCTAACTTCTCCATCTTGTCATCTTCTCTTATTGGCAGGAAGTGTGCTGATTTGGTGAGACGATCAACTATTACCCAAATAGTATCAAAACCACTTGCAGTTCTTGGCAATTTAGTGATGAAATCCATGGTAATGTTTTCCCATTTCCATTCCGGGATTTCGGATTTTTGAAGTAGACCTGATGGTTTTTGATGCTCCGCTTTGACCTTAGAATACGTCAAACATTCCCCTACGTATTTAGCAACATCGGCTTTCATACCCGGCCACCAAATTCTTGAGATCCTTGTACATCTTCCATTTCTAGGATGTATTGAGTATCTGGTTTTATGAGCTTCTCTAAGTACCATTTCTCTCATATCTCCAAATTTTGGTACCCAAATCCTTTCAGCCCTATACCGGGTTCCATCTTCCCAAATATTAAGATGCTTCTCTAATCCTTTGGGTATTTCATCCTTTAAATTTCCCTCTTTTAAAACTCCTTGTTGTGCCTCCTTTATTTGAGTAGTAAGGTTAGTGCGAATCATTATATTCATAGCTTTTACTCGAATGGGTTCTCTGTCCTTTCTGCTCAAGGCGTCAGCTACCACATTTGCCTTCCCCGGGTGGTAACGAATCTCAAAGTCGTAATCATTCAACAATTCAATCCACCTGCGCTGCCTCATGCTCAGTTGTTTCTGATTAAATATGTGTTGAAGACTTTTGTGGTCGGTATATATAATACTTTTGACCCCATATAAGTAGTGCCTCCAAGTCTTTAATGCAAAAACAACCGCGCCTAATTCCAAATCATGCGTCGTATAATTCTGCTCGTGAATCTTCAATTGTCTACACGCATAAGCAATTACCTTCGTTCGTTGCATTAACACACAATCGAGACCTTGCTTTGAGGCGTCAAAATATATCACAAAATCATCATTCCCTTTAGGTAATGACAATATAGGTGCCGTAGTTAACTTTTTCTTTAACAATTGAAACACTTTTTCTTGTTCACCCTTCCATTCAAATTTCCTCCCTTTATGCGTTAATACAGTCAAGGGTTTTGCTATTCTGAAAAAATCTTGGATGAACCTTCTGTAGTAACCAGCTAGTCCTAAAAATTGGCGTATATGCTTCGGAGTTTTTGGGGTTTCCCACTTTTCAACGGTTTCAATCTTTGATGGATCCACCTGAATACCTTATTTGTTCACTATGTGACCGAGGAATTGAACTTCTTCCAATCAAAATGCACACTTTGAAAACTTAGCGTACAGTTTTTCTTTTCTCAGCAACTCTAGCACTTTTCTCAAATGTTCTTCGTGCTCTTGATCATTCTTCGAGTAAATAAGTATGTCATCGATGAAAATAATGACAAACTTGTCAAGATATGGCCCACACACTCGGTTCATGAGGTCCATGAACACAGCTGGTGCATTAGTCAATCCAAACGGCATAACCATAAACTCGTAATGACCATAACGCGTCCTAAAAGCAGTCTTTGGAATATCATCCTCCTTCACCCGCATTTGATGATACCCAGAACGTAAATCAATCTTCAAATAAACTGACGAGCCTTGTAGTTGACCACATAAATCGTCGATTCTCGGTAGTGGGTAGTGGTTCTTGATGGTAAGTTTGTTCAACTCTCGGTAGTCGATACACAACCTAAATGTACCATCCTTCTTCTTGATAAACAAAACAGGAGCTCCCCACGGTGATGTGCTTGGTCGAATGAAACCACACTCTAAAAGTTCCTGTAACTGACTTTGTAATTCTTTCATTTCGCTGGGTGCGAGTCTGTATGGAGCACGAGCTATTGGTGCAGCTCCTGGTACAAGGTCTATTTGAAATTCAACGGATCGATGTGGGGGTAATCTCGGTAATTCTTTCGGAAATACATCGGGAAATTATTTTGCGACGGGAATATCACTGATGTTCTTTTCTTCAGGTTTAACTTCCTCGATGTGTGCTAGAATGACGTAACAACCTTTTCTTATTAGTTTTTGTGCCTTCATACTACTAATAAGATTTAATTTCGCGTTATTCTTTTCTCCGTACACCATTAAAGGTTTTCCTTTTTCAAGCACAATGCGAATCACATTTTTGTAACAAACGACTTCTGATCTCACCTTTTTCAACCAGTCCATGCCAATTATTACATCAAAACTCCCTAACTCGACTGGTATTAAATCAATTTTAAATGTTTCATCAACCAGTTTAATTTCTCTATCCCGACATACTTTATCTGCTGTAATTAGTTTACCGTTTGCTAATTCGAGTAAAAATTTATTATCCAAAGGCATTAATGGACAATTTAATTTGGTACAAAAATCTCTACTCATATAGCTTCTATCCGCACCCGAATCAAATAAAACATAAGCAGATTTATCGTCAATAAGAAACGTACCCGTAACAAGCTCCGGGTCTTCCTGCGCTTCTGCCGAATTAATGTTGAAGACTCATCCACGGCCTTGCCCATTATTATTCCCTTGATTAGGGCATGCTTTGCTGAAATGGCCCGGATTTTCGCATCCGTAACAAATGATGGAATTATTTGTTCTGTTATTTTTATATGCCTTTGGTCCATAGACATCACACTTCGTTACACTATGTCTGGTTCTATTACACTTGGTACACACTACTACACATAACTTATCAGGATGATACCCTCCACACCTTAGACATTTATTGTTTTGATTGTTGTTGCCATTGTTGTTATTGCTTTGGTTGTTGTTGCGATTGTTATTGTTGTTAGGACGGTTATTGTGATTGTTGTTGTTGTTAGGATAGTTGTTGTTGCGTTTGTTTTTGCGAAAAATGGGGCGATTGTAGTTGTGATTGCTGTGTTGGTTGTTGAGGCGATAGTTACTGTTGTTTTGTTGGTGACTCTTGTCACTGTTTTCTTCCCACTTCTTCTTGAATTGTTTCGTGTTGGCTTCTTCGGCCGCCTGCTCTTTAATTCTTCCCTCAATCTGATTTATGAGTTTATGAGCCATTCGACTTGCTTTTTGTATGGAGGCGGGCTCGTGTGAACTCACATCTTATTGAATCCTTTCTGGTAACCCTTTTACAAATGCGTCGATTTTCTCTTCTTCATCTTCGAACGCTCCCGGACACAATAGGCACAACTCTGTGAATCATCGTTCGTACATGGTAATATCAAATCCTTGTGTTTGTAACCCTCTAATCTCTACTTTGAGCTTATTGACCTCATTTCTGGGACGGTACTGCTCGTTCATCAATTGCTTGAATGCTGACCACGGTAGTGCGTAAGAAACATCTTGTCCCACCTGCTCGAGGTAGGTGTTCCACCATGTTAACGCAGTACCTATGAAGGTATGCATAGCGTACTTTACTTTGTCTTCTTCAGTACATTTACTTATGGCAAACACCGATTCAACCTTTTCAGTCCACCGTTTTAATCCGATTGGACCCTCGGTTCCATCGAATTTCAAAGGTTTGCAGGCAGTGAATTCTTTGTAGGAGCATCCTACATGATTTCTTGTGGAATTAGTTCCACTGCTAGAACCAGAGTTATTGTTGTTATTTTGCATTGCAGCCTGCACTGCGGCAATGTTCGCAGCAAGGAAAACACGGAAGTCTTCCTCGCTCATGTTCAAGTTCTGACGAGTAGTCGGTGCCATTTCCTTCAAAAATAGCCAAAAGAATTAAGTTAATCATATAGAATTTTAAGAGTAGTCAATAGTATTTCGTAGCATAGTATGAACTCATTTATAAAAGCTTTTTCTTCATATTAGCGTTTTATAGTTTTAATTCGGGTAGTACCTACCCGTTAAGTTCATACTTAGTAGCTAATATACAATTCAACTACTACAATTCCATATGAAAAACTGATTATAATAAAATTTCGCGTTCTAATTTTATACAATATTTTACAAACTTACAATACCGCTATTATACATATAGGATGAAATATAGCACATAATAACTTTGCTACTCGGCAGCTATAAAGGCAATTCTAGTTAATACGCAAGTTGTTCAGCAAAAGAAATAAAGATACATAATTCATAAGTCCAGAAACAAGTCATGCATTCTGGTTTTACTAAGACGACTTCCCATCCTTGGTCTTGTGGAAAGTAACCGTTATGACCATTGGCTAGGCAGCATGTTGTAATGTCGTCAAAAGAACGAGGGTTTCATAATGTCCAACAGCCCCGTAATAATCTAAAAACCTTGTTTCTCACCCCAACTACTGAATCCGTCACTTGTGGGAAGGTTTTATTTAAAAGTTGTAACCCGATGTTCTTTTTCTCAATTTGGTAAGAAGCGAACATCACTAACCCGTAAGTATAACATGCTTCTTTATGTTGCATGTTAGAAGCTCTTTCTAACTCACGAAATCCTATGTTGGGATATGTTGAGTCAAAATAGGTTCTTAACCCGTAGCGTAAAATTGCATTTGGGTTCCCCGCATTTAACGCTTTAAAGAAAACACGGCGTAACTTACGGTCTCCCTAATGTGATATACCCCACCTATCAAAGGAAAACCTTTTATAAACTAAGGCATTTCTGGAAAGTCTTTCAAATGTTTGACAAGTTAATTTCGCCATAAATAAATGTGCTGATGAATTTTGACCGACTCTAGACAAGATTTCCTCAATCATATCCTCTGGTAGGTCTTCTAAAATATTCGGTTGTCTACCCTTAACGTCCATTTTTTTTATACTATAAAATAGACAAGGATTAGATTCGTAAAAGATAATTAACAAACAATACAAGCAATTTTTACATAGAACATAAAAGTACAAGCACACTACAATACATATAATACACAACATGATTACAACCCTCTAATCTGAATCACTGGTTTCTTCTTCTTCGGACTTGGTTCGTTTTCCTAATATTTTAGGGATATATGGTGTTCCTCTAATACAAGCCGTCGTTTTCCACAATGGTTTAGAAAAACCTGGTGGTTTAGAGGTTCCCGGGTTATTGTTACAATTTAGGAAATACGGATGTTGCCGATACATATAAAGTTCATCGGGGTTGGAATCAGGTTTCTCTATTTTTATACATTTTCCCTTATTATTTTCTTTTGCTTTATTAAATTGGGTCGAGGTAATTTCTATAACATCATCGGAATCCTCATCGGGATCCGATTCATTGGAAAATTGGTAATCTTCCAAATATTTTGCTTCCTCAGTGGAAACACCATTGACCATTATTGACTTTGGTCCGTTGGTTGAGGATTTTCTTTTATTTATTCGATTTACTGTAGGTATCAATATTTCTTCCTCCGGAACCTCTTCTTCTTCCGGTTCCTCTGTAGTGACCCGAACTTTTCCATGTTTATATATATATATTAAATGAAATTGTTATTTACATGATTAAGTGTTTCCAACATGTTAAGCAATCAAACTTGTTAAGACTTGATTAATTGAAATAGGTTTCATATAGACAATTGACCACCCAAGTTGACCGGTGATTCACGAATGTTAAAACTTGTAAAAACTATACGATGACATATATATGGTTATATATATAGTTAACATGATTTTATTATAAGTATGTATCTCATTAGGTATTTTAACAATGAGTTATATACATAAAAATGAGACTATTAATTTAAGAAACTCGAAAACGATATATATAACGATTATCGTTATAACAACGTCTTACTAGGTACATATGAATCATATTAAGATATTGATACACTTGGTTAATTATGTTAAATTATAAGTAAATATATTATTAAGTGTATTAACAATGAAATACATATGTAAAAATAAGACTACTAACTTAATGATTTCGAAACGAGACATATATGTAACGATTATCGTTGTAACAGCATTTAACTGTATATATATCATACTAAGATATATTATATATCATAATATCATGATAATATAACAATTTAACATCTCATTTGTTATAATAAACAATGGGTTAACAACATTCAACAAGATCGTTAACCTAAAGGTTTCAAAACAACATTTACATGTAACGACTAATGATGACTTAACGACTCAGTTAAAATGTATATACATGTAGTGTTTTAATATGTATTCATACACTTTTGAAATACTTCAAGACACTTATCAAAATACTTCTACTTAACAAAAATGCTTACAATTACATCCTCGTTCAGTTTCATCAACAATTCTACTCGTATGCACCCGTATTCGTACTCGTACAATACACAGCTTTTAGATGTATGTACTATTGGTATATACACTCCAATGATTAGCTATTAGAAGCCCATGTGAGTCACCTAACACATGTGGGAACCATCATTTGGAAACTAGCATGAAATATCTCATAAAATTACAAAAATATGAGTAATCATTCATGACTTATTTACATGAAAACAAAATTACATATCCTTTATATCTAATCCATACACCAACGACCAAAAACACCTACAAACACTTTCATTCTTCAATTTTCTTCATATAATTGATCTCTCTCAAGTTCTATCTTCAAGTTCTAAGTGTTCTTCATAAATTCCAAAAGTTCTAGTTTCATAAAATCAAGAATACTTCCAAGATTGCAAGTTTACTTCCAAGTTTTCTAAATCCATTCCAAATAATCATCCAAGATCAAGAAACCTTTGTTACTTACAGTAGGTTATCTTTCTAATACAAGGTAATAATCATATTCAAACTTTAATTCAATTTCTATAACTATAACAATCTTATTTCGAGTGGAAATCTTACTTGAAATTGTTTTCGTGTCATGATTCTGCTTCAAGAACTTTCAAGCCATCTAAGGATCCTTTGAAGCTAGATCTATTTTTCTCATTTCCAGTAGGTTTATCCAAGGAACTTGAGGTAGTAATGATGTTCATTACATCATTCGATTCATACATATAAAGCTATCTTATTCGAAGGTTTAAACTTGTAATCACTAGAACATAGTTTAGTTAATTCTAAACTTGTTCGCAAATAAAAGTTAATCATTCTAACTTGACTTTTAAAATCAACTAAACACATGTTCTATATCTATATGATATGCTAACTTAATGATTTAAAACCTGGAAACACGAAAAACACCGTAAAACCGGATTTACGCCGTCGTAGTAACACCGCGGGCTGTTTTGGGTTAGTTAATTAAAAACTATGATAAACTTTGATTTAAAAGTTGTTATTCTGAGAAAATTATTTTTATTATGAACATGAAACTATATCCAAAAATTATGGTTAAACTCAAAGTGGAAGTGTGTTTTCTAAAATGGTCATCTAGACGTCGTTCTTTCGACTGAAATGACTACCTTTACAAAAATGACTTGTAACTTATTTTTCCGACTATAAACCTATACTTTTTCTGTTTAGATTCATAAAATAGAGTTCAATATGAAACCATAGCAATTTTATTCACTCAAAACGGATTTAAAATGAAGAAGTTATGGGTAAAACAAGATTGGATAATTTTTCTCATTTTAGCTACGTGAAAATTGGTAACAAATCTATTCCAACCATAACTTAATCAACTTGTATTGTATATTATGTAATCTTGAGATACCATAGACACGTATACAATGTTTCGACCTATCATGTCGACACATCTATATATATTTCGGAACAACCATAGACACTCTATATGTGAATGTTGGAGTTAGCTATACAGGGTTGAGGTTGATTCCAAAATATATATAGTTTGAGTTGTGATCAATACAGAGATACGTATACACTGGGTCGTGGATTGATTCAAGATAATATTTATCGATTTATTTCTGTACATCTAACTGTGGACAACTAGTTGTAGGTTACTAACGAGGACAACTGACTTAATAAACTTAAAACATCAAAATATATTAAAAGTGTTGTAAATATATTTTGAACATACTTTGATATATATGTATATATTGTTATAGGTTCGTGAATCAACCAGTGGCCAAGTCTTACTTCCCGACGAAGTAAAAATCTGTGAAAGTGAGTTATAGTCCCACTTTTAAAATCTAATATTTTTTGGATGAGAATACATGCAGGTTTTATAAATGATTTACAAAATAGACACAAGTACGTGAAACTACATTCTATGGTTGAATTATCTAAATCGAATATGCCCCTTTTTATTAAGTCTGGTAATCTAAGAATTAGGGAACAGACACCCTAATTGACGCGAATCCTAAAGATAGATCTATTGGGCCTAACAAACCCCATCCAAAGTACCGGATGCTTTAGTACTTTGAAATTTATATCATATCCGAAGGGTGTCCCGGAATGATGGGGATATTCTTATATATATGCATCTTGTTAATGTCGGTTACCAGGTGTTCACCATATGAATGATTTTTATCTCTATGTATGGGATGTGTAATGAAATATGAAATCTTGTGGTCTATTGTTACGATTTGATATATATAGGTTAAACCTATAACTCACCAACATTTTGTTGACGTTTAAAGCATGTTTATTCTCAGGTGAATACTAAGAGCTTCCGCTGTTGCATACTAAAATAAGGACAAGATTTGGAGTCCATGTTTGTATGATATTGTGTAAAAACTGCATTCAAGAAACTAATTTCGATGTAACATATTTGTATTGTAAACCATTATGTAATGGTCGTGTGTAAACAGGATATTTTAAATTATCATTATTTGATTATCTACGTAAAGCTTTTTAAACCTTTATTTATGAAATAAAGGTTATGGTTTGTTTTAAAAATGAATGCAGTCTTTGAAAAACGTCTCATATAGAGGTCAAAACCTCGCAACGAAATCAATTAATATGGAACGTTTTTAATCAATAAGAATGGGACATTTCATCCTCCTCTTCCGGTTCCTCTTCTTCCGGTTCCTCCTCTTCCGGTTCCTCTTCGGGAATTTGTGAATCTTCCCAAAGTATATTCGACCCTTCATTATTATTAGGTGAGTCAATGGGATTTGTACTAGTGGTAAACATCTAACACACAATATCAAACACATTAAGAGGTTAATATATCACATAATATTTACATGTTAATAATATATAGTTTCCAACAAAAAGTGTTAAGCAATCGTTTTTAAAGAAAACACGGTCGAAGTCCAGACTCACTAATGCATCCTAACAAACTCGGTAAGACACAATAATGCAATTTTCTGGTTCTCTAAGACCAACGCTCGGATACCAACTGAAATGTCTCGTTCATATTGTGACGACCCGAATATTTCTGACCAAATTTAAACTTTAATCTTTATATATTTTGACACGATAAGAAAAGCCTGTATAGTTGAGTCTCAAAAATTTTGAACTATTTCATATATTCATTTAACTTCGACTATTCCCGACGATTCACGAACCTTTAATTATAGATAGATATGTGTGTGTATATATATATATATTTATATATATATTAATTTGAAATATTATATATTGTTCTTATTAAATGTAATTATGATACTATGATAATTATTATTTAAAAATATATCTATATATATAAATAATGTATATTAAATATATATTTTGTGATTTCGAATCTATTTAGTAAACGACTAATTTCACTTAATTATCATTCGATGGATATTACATGAGTAAAATACGAACTAATATTATTTTAAAATAAACGGTGGTCTGAAAATGAGTTCTTTAAATTTTAGGCTTATTAAAAATGTATTTCGGAACTATTTATTAAGTTTTAACATTTTTTTTATATTTCTCCCATAAATGAGAGGGACAGTTGATGTAATTTTTATTTATTGAATTAATGATTAAATTTTATACCATAATGATCAAAATAATTAAATATAATTAATTAAAAATTTGAAAATTTTTCTGAGGACTTTTATCCACCATTAATTAACAACAGGGTACAATATAGCACTCTGCGAAGTTAAAATATCTAAGTGTCGGCATAAGGAATTAGAATGACAGCTGGTATCCTATTTGAAATACTGTATGCAAGAATGATTGTTGAATTATTATGATATAATATTAATAATTATTATTAAGTAATATATATATATATATATATATATATATATATATATATATATATATATATATATATATATATATATATATATATATATATATATAAAAGTTATATATATTTACATACATTGGGAGAAACTTGATCAACCTCACCTTTGCTCTTCCTCCTTCTATCTTCTCCGCCACCACCATAGTCCACCGCCACCTGCCACCACCGGACACCACCCTGTACAAACGACAACCACCACCATGATCCGAAACACTACCATACTCCTACTTCATCCCTTTAATTCAAAACCACCATCTTTCTGTAGTTCTGTTCGATCCTCCAACACCCAACACCACTTCACCATCATAAGCCACCGTGACATCCCCTCTTACTACCATGAAAACAACCTTCTTCATTAATGTACGCTGCTGCATCTAAACTTTTGTTTCTGTTACCATTACTATACGTTTTCTGTTTCTATTCGAAGAAAAGCCAACATTTTTTTTATTTTTGTTATTGCTTCTTTCCACCCTTTGCAACATCACCACTACTCGCATATTTCTGGTCTATATTCAACTCAAGACTACATCATGTTCAAACCACCATAATCGTCAACCATTGTTGCAAATGGGTTTGTGGTTCCTGGTCGAATAACCAATAAAACCGCCACTTTTACTGCCATGTTACTGTTACAGCGACCATACCTGTCCAATTCTGTTTCATTCTTGTTGTAACAGCGTGGGTGATACATAAAATAATGATGGTACTGTAGCACAAGTGATGAAGATGATAAATAGTGTTTAGGACTTTACGTGGTCGTGAAGATGATAATAGAACTTCAGCTCGTTCTATTCTACATTTCCTACTTCGATTAAACCCAAACAAACACTGAAGTATTACTACTTCACTCTCTCGGTTCTGTGAACAACACAACAAACCGACCCAATGTTGCTTCCTTTTTATTTTAGGCCGGTTCTATACAAAGCCCAATAACACACCTGTAGTGACCCGAACTTTTCCATGTTTATATATATTAATTGAGATTGATATTTACATGATTAAATGTTTCCAACATGTTAAGCAATCAAACTTGTTAAGACTTGATTAATTGAAATATGTTTCATATAGACAATTGACCACCCAAGTTGACCGGTGATTCACGAACGTTAAAACTTGTAAAAACTATATGATGACATATATATGGATATATATATAGTTAACATGATACTATGATAAGTAAACATATCATTAAGTATATTAACAATGAACTACATATGAAAAAACAAGACTACTAACTTAATGATTTTTAAACGAGACATATATGTAACGATTATCGTTGTAAATACATTTAATGTATATATATCATATTAAGAGATATTCATACATGATAATATCATAATAATATAATAATTTAAAATCTCATTTGATATTATAAACATTGGGTTAACAACATTTAACAAGATCGTTAACCTAAAGGTTTCAAAACAACACTTACATGTAACGACTAACGATGACTTAACGACTCAGTTAAAATGTATATACATGTAGTGTTTTAATATATATTTATACACTTTTGAAACACTTCAATACACTTATCAAAATACTTCTACTTAACAAAAATGCTTACAATTACATCCTCGTTCAGTTTCATCAACAATTCTACTCGTATGCACCCGTATTAGTACTCGTACAATACACAGCTTTTAGATGTATGTACTATTGGTATATACACTCCAATGATCAGCTCTTAGCAGCCCATGTGAGTCACCTAACACATGTGGGAACCATCATTTAGCAACTAGCATGAAATATCTCATAAAATTACAAAAATATGAGTAATCATTCATGACTTATTTACATGAAAACAAAATTACATATCCTTTATATCTAATCCATACACCAACGACCAAAAACACCTACAAACACTTTCATTCTTCAATTTTATTCATCTAATTGATCTCTCTCAAGTTCTATCTTCAAGTTCTAAGTGTTCTTCATATATTCTACAAGTTCTAGTTACATAAAATCAAGAATACTTTCAAGTTTGCTAGCTCACTTTCAATCTTGTAAGGTGATCATCCAACCTCAAGAAATCTTTGTTTCTTACAGTAGGTTATCATTCTAATACAAGGTAATAATCATATTCAAACTTTGGTACAATTTCTATAACTATAACAATCTTATTTCAAGTGATGATCTTACTTGAACTTGTTTTCGTGTCATGATTCTGCTTCAAGAACTTCGAGCCATCCAATGATCCGTTGAAGCTAGATCCATTTTTATCTTTTCCAGTAGGTTTATCCAAGGAACTTAAGGTAGTAATGATGTTCATAACATCATTCGATTCATACATATAAAGCTATCTTATTCGAAGGTTTAAACTTGTAATCACTAGAACATAGTTTAGTTAATTCTAAACTTGTTCGCAAACAAAAGTTAATCCTTCTAACTTGACTTTTAAAATCAACTAAACACATGTTCTATATCTATATGATATGCTAACTTAATGATTTAAAACCTGGAGACACGAAAAACACCGTAAAACCAGATTTACGCCGTCGTAGTAACACCGCGGGCTGTTTTAGGTTAGTTAGTTAAAAACTATGATAAACTATTATTTAAAAATTGTTATTCTGAGAAAATGATTTTTATTATGAACATGAAACTATATCCAAAAATTATGGTTAAACTCAAAGTGGAAGTATGTTTTCTAAAATGGTCATCTAGACGTCGTTCTTTCGACTGAAATGACTACCTTTACAAAAACGACTTGTAACTTATTTTTCCGACTATAAACCTATACTTTTTCTGTTTAGATTCATAAAATAGAGTTCAATATGAAACCATAGCAATTTGATTCACTCAAAACGGATTTAAAATGAAGAAGTTATGGGTAAAACAAGATTGGATAATTTTTCTCATTTTAACTACGTGAAAATTGGTAACAAATCTATTCCAACCATAACTTAATCAACTTGTATTGTATATTATGTAATCTTGAGATACCATAGACACGTATACAATGTTTCGACCTATCATGTCGACACATCTATATATATTTCGGAACAACCATAGACACTCTATATGTGAATGTTGGAGTTAGCTATACAGGGTTGAGGTTGATTCCAAAATATATATAGTTTGAGTTGTGATCAATACTGAGATACGTATACACTGGGTCGTGGATTGATTCAAGATAATATTTATCGATTTATTTATGTACATCTAACTGTGGACAACTAGTTGTAGGTTACTAACAAGGACAGCTGACTTAATAAACTTAAAACATCAAAATATATTAAAAGTGTTGTAAATATATTTTGAACATACTTTGATATATATGTATATATTGTTATAGGTTCGTGAATCAACCAGTGGCTAAGTCTTACTTCCCGACGAAGTAAAAATCTGTGAAAGTGAGTTATAGTCCCACTTTTAAAATCTAATATTTTTGGGATGAGAATACATGCAGGTTTTATAAATGATTTACAAAATAGACACAAGTACGTGAAACTACATTCTATGGTTGAATTATCGAAATCGAATATGCCCCTTTTTATTAAGTCTGGTAATCTAAGAATTAGGGAACTGATGTCGAACGAGGTGTATATAAAATAGTTATTATTTTACTAGGAAATACTATTAAATACGATACAATTTTACACAAGATATTTATTTATTTATAGAATGGATATACTTAAACCTTGCTACAACACTTATAGGCAGTGTACCTAATCGTACAGTAGTGTAGTTTTTAGTAAGTCCGGTTCGTTCCACAGGGAAATCTTTAAACAAAGCTCAACGCTATATTAGTTTATTTTTATAAAAATACAAATATATATATAAGTAATATTATTATTATAAAGGGGGGTTTTTACCGTTTAATGACCGGTTTGTCGATTTTAAAACTTTAGTCGCAGTTAAAACCTAATGTAAAATATAAAATAAATACAAGACTTTAAATTAAAGCGTAAAGTAAATAACGATAATGAAATTGCGAATAATAAAAATGCGATAAAATAAAATTTTGATAATTAAAAAGTACGATAATTAAAAGTGCGATTAAATAACAATAAATAAAAGTGCGATAATTAGAAGTGCAATTAAATATAAAATAAAGGAAATTAAATATGAAATAAAAGAATTATGCTTATTTAAACTTCCGTAATCATGATGTTTGACGTGTTGATTTTAGTTTTATGCCCTTGGGTTAATTGTCCTTTGTCCTGGATTATTCAATATGTCCGTCTGGTTTTTGTCCATAACAGTCCATCAGTCATAAATATAAATTGCAAGTGTCCTTGTCAAATTATTATTATACCCGAAGATAAATATTCCAACTAATTGGGGATTCGAATTGTAACAAGGTTTTAATACTTTGTTTAATGAATACACCAGGTTATCGACTGCGTGTAAACCAAGGTTTTACTACTTTGTTAACAATTACACCAATTACCCTTGAATGTAATTTCACCCCTGTTTTAATTATTCTAGTGGCTATTAATCTATTCCCGTGTCCGGTTAAATGAACGATTATTCGTACATATAAATACCCCGCCCATCGTGTCCGATCGAGTGTATATGGTAATTTATAGGGACGCCCAATTGTAAATCTTTATATTAACATTAACAAACTTTCATTTAGTTAAACAAATATAAAGCCCATTAATAGCCCATAGTCTAATTTCCACAAGTGTCGTTCTTTTGTCCAAACCCCAATTATGGTACAAAGCCCAATTACCCAATTTTAGTAATTAGCCCAACATCATGATTACTTCGTTTTAAATAAGCATAATAATAACTTAGCTACGAGACATTAATATAAAAAGGTTGAACATAACTTACAATGATTAAAAATAGCGTAGCGTTACACGGACAGAATTTCGACTTACACCCTTACAACATTCGCTAACATACCCTTATTATTAGAATTATAATTAAAATTAAAATATAAATTATAAATATAAATATATTTACGTATGAAGAGGAAGAGAAAAAAAAGATGATGATTTTGATCAGAATTCGGTTGGCTTTATAGCCAGACTTGAAATTTGGGGCTCCGCGACTCGCGGCAAAATGGCCTTAAAACTCCGCGAGTCGCGGAGAGGTATTTACAGCTCACACCCTTGGAGTTTCCTGCTGCCGACGGTTTTTAATATATATATATAATATATATATAATTAATATAATTAATTATATATTATATTATATTTATATACATAGTTAACTTGTAATTTTTAGTCCGTTGCGTCGAGCGTTAAGAGTTGACTCTAGTCCCGGTTCCGGATTTTCGAACGTCCTCGCGTACAATTTAATATCTTGTACTTTACGTTTTGAATCTTGTACTTCTGTAATTTCGAGACGTTTCTTATCAATAATTGGAACCTTTTTGATTGTCTTTTGTACTTTTGAGCTTTTTGGTCGTTTGCGTCTTCAATTCGTCGAATCTGTCTTTTGTCTTCACCTTTTATTATTTAAACGAATATCACTTGTAAATAGAACAATTGCAACTAAAAGCTTGTCTTTCTTGAGGAATAATGCTATGAAATATATGTTCGTTTTTAGCATTATCAAATATTCCCACACTTGAGCGTTGCTTGTCCTCAAGCAATATTGTCTTGAAATACTAGAATCACTTCTTTATTCTTCACACTTTGTACATCAGTGATTTCTATATGGCGGTATAAACAATGGTAGTAACGATATGGTTTACAGTCCCACATGACTATAAAAATTTAGATCCATTAAGGAAATTGGATCTTTATGAAAACATTTGATCTTTTGAAAATTAAATCTAGTTTTTACCCTAGATAAGTTTTCCGGGATAACCCTTTACCGGTGTTTGCAAAATATTTGTGGGTTTGGTGGGTTTCAGATTTGAAAATTTTAGCTCAAAACTTGCGGTTTTGTGTCACCCACTTGCTAACCTTGTATTTGGAAAGCAACACGTCCAGTTTACTTGTTCCGTATATTACCTTTCGGTAAACTACCGTCCGGTTGTAAAGGAAAGCGTTGAACAAGCAACTGTTAAGGCAATGTCCCGTGACATGCTTTTGATTATGGTCTATAACGTGTCGGACGCAATTACTATCCTTGGTAGGAGCAGTAGTAAAGCTTACCCTTATAATTTTTCGGTCTGGCACAAGGTCCTGTCTTTGACCATGCTATGCAACCACCGTTCTTACGGTTGACACCCGATTTAGTTCAGGTGACCTAATGAATTCCAGGTGAATTCCTAGGATTTTACGTTCAATGGTAATGAACGCATTGAAAATAGGGTTTTCAGAAAACAAATCGGTTTGTATTTTTGATCAAAATATTTTCTCGTTCAAGCTCGAGTTTAGATATCATCGAATTCCATGAGTTTGAATTCTCAATCTTTAAGGTCAATCTCTAGGATTGAGTAATATCAGTCTTGAAAGCTGATTTTTAATCTTTAAGGAGATTATCCTTTCTGGGGATCTGATTCATTAGTCTTATCCAGCTAATTTGCACGGTGCCTCCCCATTGTACGAGATAAATCCTTCTCATGGTTAGGATAAATCTGACCACTTGGCGACCCTGTTTAATGCTGAGGTCCGTGGATTTCCAGCTGATTTTAGTGATGACTTTTCTAGATTTTTCGTCAACCTACAGCTGGTCTGGACGACAACTTCATGACCTAAATCAAGAAGCGCGTGTCTTTTTCGGAAGACTTTACTTCCTTTTAATGATGGAATTGATTCATCGTGTAGATCCATCTCTTCTTTTCTTTCATCGGGTAAAACAGTTTAGTTTAGTCCAAAGCAAAAGTATTTTCAGTTATTTGTTACAAATATATGTGGCATATGTTTAAAATAACTTGGTAAATTTTCCCACACTTGGCTTTTTATTTTTCTTTTTATCGTCCTCTATTCCATTTTAAATGAATTTTAACATTTTAGTTTGTTTCTCAATTTATGTCCTTTCCGAGGTAACAATAATTTCGGTGTTAAAACCTAGTTTTATCGTTCATAAATATGTATAAACATGATTTTGAATTCATTTATTTGAAAATTTTGAAAAATTTTACTAGAATTGGGTAGTCAGTATATAAGACTAGGGCTGTTCTTTTTTTATCAGAGAGCACTAGATTCTAATACAACTACTGCTTTACTAGTATTTTAATGGTAACCAAGTGTTTAATATAAAAATTTTTAAAATCCGAAAGAATTTAACCCCTTCCCACACTTAAGATCTTGCAATGCCCTCATTTGCAAGAAATCAGTAACAATTTAAATTATTGAGGGTGATTTGTGTGAAAATGATTAAATTTTTACCAAAGTTTCCAAATATATTGGCGTTTGTTTGCTGAATGATAAATGGTGCACATCATTTGTTCATTCCGTCTTGTTGTTATTTCACATATATTTTGCATCTTGTCGTCAAAATTACTTGCTTTTGCTGAACTTAATGCCAGTCTTTGAAAATGCGTTGTTTTACCCTGTTGTGTACATAAGATAAACTGCAAACATATATACATATTTTTGAAGTTTGGTTTATTACCCCACATTCAAAAATTATTAAAATCTAAGAATAAAAGTTAGAAATTATAAAAATGATTACAATATTAACAAAAATATTAAATGTATCAATAATTACAAATTACAAAATAATAAAAAAAAATAATAAGTAAACTAAGGATGATATTGGTACCAATAGGGGTTCCAGGCATACCCATACGTGCTATAGAATGCTTCGGCAGGATCATACGTAGGATATGGTGGCTGCATCTCTATCGACCAAGGAGGGAAGACGGGTTTCGGTGTAGGAATATAGTTTCTACCTATATGTTGGCAATGCGCTATGATCTGGTTCTGATGAACTTGCCAATCTTCAAATGCTCTCTGTCTAGCATTTTCGTATTCCTGAGAAGCTATAAACCTATGCATTTCTTGCATCTCATTCCCCCCTCCTACATTACCTTGTTCCTGGTTTCTCTCTACCTGTGGATGTCTACCATTGTATCGTACTGCGGCGTTATTTCGCCGCTTCAAAACTTTAGCACCATGGTATACATTTAAACCTATAGTGTCGCGGGGTTCCGGCTCTTCTACCAATAATCCCCCCCGACTTATATCCACACCGAGATATTCACCAATCAAAGTAATAAAAATACCACCTCCTATTATGCTATGTGGACGCATCCCTCGAACCATAGCTGATAAATAATAACCCACACAATATGGTATACTTACAGCGCTGTGTGGGTCTCGAATACACATATGGTAAAACAAATCTTGTTCATTTACCTTTTCTTTGTTTTTACCCCTTTGTGTAATCGAATTAGCTAAAAACCTATGTATTACTCTTAATTCGGCTCTATCTATATCCAAATAAGAGTAGTTTCCCCCTTTAAAACGGTGATGGCTTGTCATTTGACTCCACACACCGTGTGTATCAAAATTTTCATCTATTTTCCTACCGTTTAGTATCAATCCTCTACAATCGGCAGACGCTAATTCCTCAGGCGTGTATATACGTAAAGCCTGAGCCATGTCCAGTAAAGACATGTGGCGCATCGAACCGCCTAACAAAAATCTAATAAAAGAACGATCGGTTAAACTAGCTACCCGATCATTCAACTCTATACTACATAACAACTCTTCACACCATACTTTATATACAGGTCTGCGTATGGTGAATAAACATATCCAGTCATTAAAAGAAGAATTACCATACCTCTGTACCAGTAATTCCCTAATTGGCCCGGCCAATTCTACAGCTTCCAAGGGTCCCCATTCTATGACCCTCGGTACCTCAACTGAAATGTCCCGTTCTTATTGATTAAAAACGTTCCATATTAATTGATTTCGTTGCGAGGTTTTGACCTCTATATGAGACGTTTTTCAAAGACTGCATTCATTTTTAAACAAACCATAACCTTTATTTCATCAATAAAGGTTTAAAAAGCTTTACGTAGATTATCAAATAATGATAATCTAAAATATCCTGTTTACACACGACCATTACATAATGGTTTACAATACAAATATGTTACAACAAAATAAGTTTCTTGAATGCAGTTTTTACACAATATCATACAAGCATGGACTCCAAATCTTGTCCTTATTTAAGTATGCGACAGCGGAAGCTCTTAATAATCACCTGAGAATAAACATGCTTAAAACGTCAACAAAAATGTTGGTGAGTTATAGGTTTAACCTATATATATCAAATCGTAACAATAGACCACAAGATTTCATATTTCAATACACATCCCATACATAGAGATAAAAATCATTCATATGGTGAACACCTGGTAACCGACAATAACAAGATGCATATATAAGAATATCCCCATCATTCCGGGACACCCTTCGGATATGATATAAATTTCGAAGTACTAAAGCATCCGGTACTTTGGATGGGGTTTGTTAGGCCCAATAGATCTATCTTTAGGATTCGCGTCAATTAGGGTGTCTGTTCCCTAATTCTTAGATTACCAGACTTAAATAAAAGGGGCATATTCGATTTCGATAATTCAACCATAGAATGTAGTTTCACGTACTTGTGTCTATTTTGTAAATCATTTATAAAACCTGCATGTATTCTCATCCCAAAAATATTAGATTTTAAAAGTGGGACTATAACTCACTTTCACAGATTTTTACTTCGTCGGGAAGTAAGACTTGGCCACTGGTTGATTCACGAACCTATAACAATATATACATATATATCAAAGTATGTTCAAAATATATTTACAACACTTTTAATATATTTTGATGTTTTAAGTTTATTAAGTCAGCTGTCCTCGTTAGTAACCTACAACTAGTTGTCCACAGTTAGATGTACAGAAATAAATCGATAAATATTATCTTGAATCAATCCACGACCCAGTGTATACGTATCTCAGTATTGATCACAACTCAAACAATATATATTTTGGAATCAACCTCAACCCTGTATAGCTAACTCCAACATTCACATATAGAGTGTCTATGGTTGTTCCGAAATATATATAGATGTGTCGACATGATAGGTCGAAACATTGTATACGTGTCTATGGTATCTCAAGATTACATAATATATAATACAACTTGATTAAGTTATGGTTGGAATAGATTTGTTACCAATTTTCACGTAGCTAAAATGAGAAAAATTATCCAATCTTGTTTTACCCATAACTTCTTCATTTTAAATCCGTTTTGAGTGAATCAAATTGCTATGGTTTCATATTGAACTCTATTTTATGAATCTAAACAAAAAAAGTATAGGTTTCTAGTCGGAAAAATAAGTTACAAGTCGTTTTTGTAAAGGTAGTCATTTCAGTCGAAAGAACGACGTCTAGATGACCATTTTAGAAAACATACTTCCACTTTGAGTTTAACCATAATTTTTGGATATAGTTTCATGTTCATAATAAAAATCATTTTCTCAGAATAACAACTTTTAAATCAAAGTTTATCATAGTTTTTAATTAACTAACCCAAAACAGCCCGCGGTGTTACTACGACGGCGTAAATCCGGTTTTACGGTGTTTTTCGTGTTTCCAGGTTTTAAATCATTAAGTTAGCATATCATATAGATATAGAACATGTGTTTAGTTGATTTTAAAAGTCAAGTTAGAAGGATTAACTTTTGTTTGCGAACAAGTTTAGAATTAACTAAACTATGTTCTAGTGATTACAAGTTTAAACCTTCGAATAAGATAGCTTTATATGTATGAATCGAATGATGTTATGAACATCATTACTACCTTAAGTTCCTTGGATGAACCTACTGAAAAAGAGAAAAATGGATCTAGCTTCAATGGATCCTTGGATGGCTCAAAGTTCTTGAAGCAAAATCATGACACGAAAACAAGTTCAAGTAAGATCATCACTTGAAATAAGATTGTTATAGTTATAGAAATTGAACCAAAGTTTGAATATGATTATTACCTTGTATTAGAATGATAACCTACTGTAAGAAACAAAGATTTCTTGAGGTTGGATGATCACCTTACAAGATTGGAAGTGAGCTAGCAAACTTGAAAGTATTCTTGATTTTATGAAACTAGAACTTTTGGAATTTATGAAGAACACTTAGAACTTGAAGATAGAACTTGAGAGAGTTCAATTAGATGAAGAAAATTGAAGAATGAAAGTGTTTGTAGGTGTTTTTGGTCGTTGGTGTATGGATTAGATATAAAGGATATGTAATTTTGTTTTCATGTAAATAAGTCATGAATGATTACTCATATTTTTGTAATCTTATGAGATATTTCATGCTAGTTGCCAAATGATGGTTCCCACATGTGTTAGGTGACTCACATGGGCTGCTAAGAGCTGATCATTGGAGTGTATATACCAATAGTACATACATCTAAAAGCTGTGTATTGTACGAGTACGAATACGGGTGCATACGAGTAGAATTGTTGATGAAACTGAACGAGGATGTAATTGTAAGCACTTTTGTTAAGTAGAAGTATTTTGATAAGTGTATTGAAGTCTTTCAAAAGTGTATAAATACATATTAAAACACTACATGTATATACATTTTAACTGAGTCGTTAAGTCATCGTTAGTCGTTACATGTAAGTGTTGTTTTGAAACCTTTAGGTTAACGATCTTGTTAAATGTTGTTAACCCAATGTTTATAATATCAAAAGAGATTTTAAATTATTATATTATCATGATATTATGATGTACGAATATCTCTTAATATGATATATATACATTAAATGTCGTTACAACGATAAACGTTACATATATGTCTCGTTTCAAAATCATTAAGTTAGTAGTCTTGTTTTTACATATGTAGTTCATTGTTAATATAATTAATGATATGTTTACTTATCATAATATCATGTTAACTATATATATAACCATATATATGTCATCATATAGTTTTTTTACAAGTTTTAACATTCGTGAATCACCGGTCAACTTGGGTGGTCAATTGTCTATATGAAACCTATTTCAATTAATCAAGTCTTAACAAGTTTGATTGCTTAACATGTTGGAAACATTTAATCATGTAAACATCAATCTCAATTAATATATATAAACATGGAAAAGTTCGGGTCACTACAGTACCTACCCGTTAAATAAATTTCGTCCCGAAATTTTAAGCTGTTGAAGGTGTTGACGAATCTTCTGGAAATAGATGCGGGTATTTCTTCTTCATCTGATCTTCACGCTCCCAGGTGAACTCGGGTCCTCTACGAGCATTCCATCGAACCTTAACAATTGGTATCTTGTTTTGCTTAAGTCTTTTAACCTCACGATCCATTATTTCGACGGGTTCTTCGATGAATTGGAGTTTTTCGTTGATTTGGATTTCATCTAACGGAATAGTGAGATCTTCTTTAGCAAAACATTTCTTCAAATTCGAGACGTGGAAAGTGTTATGTACAGCCGCGAGTTGTTGAGGTAACTCAAGTCGGTAAGCTACTGGTCCGACACGATCAATAATCTTGAATGGTCCAATATACCTTGGATTTAATTTCCCTCGTTTACCAAATCGAACAACGCCTTTCCAAGGTGAAACTTTAAGCATGACCATCTCTCCAATTTCAAATTCTATATCTTTTCTTTTAATGTCAGCGTAGCTCTTTTGTCGACTTTGGGCGGTTTTCAACCGTTGTTGAATTTGTATGATCTTCTCGGTAGTTTCTTGTATAATCTCTGGACCCGTAATCTGTCTATCCCCCACCTCACTCCAACAAATCGGAGACCTGCACTTTCTACCATAAAGTGCTTCAAACGGCGCCATCTCAATGCTTGAATGGTAGCTGTTGTTGTAGGAAAATTCTGCTAACGGTAGATGTCGATCCCAAATGTTTCCGAAATCAATAACACATGCTCGTAGCATGTCTTCAAGCGTTTGTATCGTCCTTTCGCTCTGCCCATCAGTTTGTGGATGATAGGCAGTACTCATGTCTAGACGAGTTCCTAATGCTTGCTGTAATGTCTGCCAGAATCTTGAAATAAATCTGCCATCCCTATCAGAGATAATAGAGATTGGTATTCCATGTCTGGAGACGACTTCCTTCAAATACAGTCGTGCTAACTTCTCCATCTTGTCATCTTCTCTTATTGGTAGGAAGTGTGCTGATTTGGTGAGACGATCAACTATTACCCAAATAGTATCAAAACCACTTGCAGTCCTTGGCAATTTAGTGATGAAATCCATGGTAATGTTTTCCCATTTCCATTCCGGGATTTCGGGTTGTTGAAGTAGACCTGATGGTTTCTGATGCTCAGCTTTGACCTTAGAACACGTCAAACATTCTCCTACGTATTTAGCAACATCGGCTTTCATACCCGGCCACCAAAAATGTTTCTTGAGATCCTTGTACATCTTCCCCGTTCCAGGATGTATTGAGTATCTGGTTTTATGAGCTTCTCTAAGTACCATTTCTCTCATATCTCCAAATTTTGGTACCCAAATCCTTTCAGCCCTATACCGGGTTCCGTCTTCCCGAATATTAAGATGCTTCTCCGATCCTTTGGGTATTTCATCCTTTAAATTTCCCTCTTTTAAAACTCCTTGTTGCGCCTCCTTTATTTGAGTAGTAATGTTATTATGAATCATTATATTCATAGATTTTACTCGAATGGGTTCTCTATCCTTCCTGCTCAAGGCATCGGCTACCACATTTGCCTTCCCCGGGTGGTAACGAATCTCAAAATCGTAATCATTCAATAATTCAATCCACCTACGCTGCCTCATATTCAGTTGTTTCTGATTAAATATGTGTTGAAGACTTTTGTGGTCAGTATATATAATACTTTTGACCCCATATAAGTAGTGCCTCCAAGTCTTTAATGCAAAAACAACCGCGCCTAATTCCAAATCATGCGTCGTATAATTTTGTTCGTGAATCTTCAATTGTCTAGACGCATAAGCAATCACCTTCGTTCGTTGCATTAATACACAACCGAGACCTTGCTTTGATGCGTCACAATAAATCACAAAATCATCATTCCCTTCAGGCAATGACAATATAGGTGCCGTAGTTAGCTTTTTCTTCAATAACTGAAACGCTTTCTCTTGTTCATCATTCCATTCAAATTTCTTCCCTTTATGCGTTAATGCAGTCAAGGGTTTTGCTATTCTGGAAAAGTCTTGGATGAACCTTCTGTAGTAACCAGCTAGTCCTAAAAACTGGCGTATGTGTTTCGGAGTTTTCGGGGTTTCCCACTTTTCAACAGTTTCTATCTTTGCCGGATCCACCTTAATACCTTCTTTGTTCACTATGTGACCGAGGAATTGAACTTCTTCCAACCAAAATGCACACTTTGAAAACTTAGCGTACAATTCTTCCTTCCTCAATACTTCTAACACCTTTCTCAAATGTTCACCGTGTTCTTGGTCATTCTTTGAGTAAATAAGTATGTCATCAATGAAAACAATGACAAACTTGTCAAGGTATGGTCCACACACTCGGTTCATAAGGTCCATGAACACAGCTGGTGCATTAGTTAAACCAAACGGCATGACCATAAACTCGTAATGACCGTAACGTGTTCTGAAAGCAGTCTTTGGAATATCATCTTCTTTCACCCGCATTTGATGATACCCGGAACGTAAGTCAATCTTTGAATAAACAGACGAGCCTTGTAGTTGATCAAATAAGTCGTCGATTCTCGGTAGTGGGTAGCGGTTCTTGATGGTAAGTTTGTTCAACTCTCGGTAGTCGATACACAACCTGAATGTACCATCTTTCTTCTTGACAAACAAAACAGGAGCTCCCCACGGTGATGTGCTTGGTCGAATGAAACCACGCTCTAAAAGTTCTTGTAATTGGCTTTGCAGTTCTTTCATCTCGCTGGGTGCGAGTCTGTAAGGAGCACGAGCTATTGGTGCAGCTCCTGGTACAAGATCTATTTGAAATTCAACGGATCGATGTGGGGGTAATCCCGGTAATTCTTTCGGAAATACATCGGGAAATTCTTTTGCAATGGGAACATCATTGATGCTCTTTTCTTCAGTTTGTACTTTCTCGACGTGTGCTAGAACAGCATAGCAACCTTTTCTTATTAGTTTTTGTGCCTTCAAATTACTAATAAGATGTAGCTTCGTGTTGCCCTTTTCTCCGTACACCATTAAGGGTTTTCCTTTTTCTCGTATAATGCGAATTGCATTTTTGTAACAAACGATCTCCGCTTTCACTTCTTTCAACCAGTCCATACCGATTATCACATCAAAACTCCCTAACTCTACTGGTATCAAATCAATCTTAAATGTTTCGCTAACCAGTTTAATTTCTCGATTCCGACATATATTATCTGCTGAAATTAATTTACCATTTGCTAATTCGAGTAAAAATTTACTATCCAAAGGCGTCAATGGACAACTTAATTTAGCACAAAAATCTCTACTCATATAGCTTCTATCCGCACCCGAATCAAATAAAACGTAAGCAGATTTATTGTCAATAAGAAACGTACCCGTAACAAGCTCCGGGTCTTCCTGTGCCTCTACCGCATTAATATTGAAAACTCTTCCACGGCCTTGTCCATTCGTGTTCTCCTGGTTCGGGCAATTTCTAATAATGTGGCCTGGTTTTCCACATTTATAACAAACTACATTGGCATAACTTGCTCCGACACTACTTGCTCCGCCATTACTCGTTCCGACACCATTTGTTCCTTTCGTTCTATTAACCCCTGGTCCGTAGACCTCACACTTCGCCGCGCTATGACCATTTCTTTTACACTTGTTGCAAAATTTGGTGCAGAACCCCGAGTGATTCTTTTCACACCTTTGGCATAGCTGCTTCTGATTGTTGTTGTTGTTGCGGTTATTATTGTTGTTGGGATGATTGTTGTAGTTGCTGTTGTTGTTGTTGTTGTTGTTGGGCCGTTTGTTGTAGTTGCGATTGATGTTGCGATTGTTGGGATAATTGTTGCGATTATTGTTGTAATTGCTGTTGTTGTTGTATTGGTGATTCTTATCACCGTTTTCCTCCCACTTTCTTTTGACTTGCTTCACATTGGCCTCTTCAGCAGTCTGTTCTTTAATTCTTTCTTCAATCTGGTTCACTAGTTTGTGAGCCATTCTACATGCCTGTTGTATGGAGGCGGGCTCGTGTGAACTTATATCTTCTTGGATTCTTTCCGGTAATCCTTTCACAAACGCGTCGATCTTCTCTTCCTCATCTTCGAATGCTCCCGGACACAATAGGCACAATTCTGTGAATCGTCTTTCGTACGTGGTAATATCAAATCCTTGGGTTCGTAACCCTCTAAGTTCTGTCTTGAGCTTATTGACCTCGGTTCTGGGACGGTACTTCTCGTTCATCAAGTGCTTGAATGCTGACCACGGTAGTGCGTACGCATCATCTTGTCCCACTTGCTCTAGATAGGTATTCCACCATGTTAACGCAGAACCTGTGAAGGTATGCGTAGCGTACTTCACTTTGTCCTCTTCAGTACACTTACTTATGGCAAACACCGATTCAACCTTCTCGGTCCACCGTTTCAATCCGATCGGTCCTTCGGTTCCATCAAATTCCAAAGGTTTGCAGGCAGTGAATTCTTTGTAGGTGCATCCTACACGATTTCCTGTACTGCTAGATCCAAGGTTATTGTTGGTATGTAGCGCAGCCTGTACTGCGGCTATGTTTGAAGCTAGAAAAGTACGGAATTCCTCTTCATTCATATTCACGGTGTGTCGAGTAGTCGGTGCCATTTCCTTCAAAATAGTTAAATGGAACAAGTTAATCATACAGAATATTAAGAGTAGTTAATAGTATTTCGTAGCATAATATGAACTCATTTATAAAAGCTTTTTCTTCATATTAGCGTTTTATAAGTTTAAATTCGGGTAGTACCTACCCGTTAAGTTCATACTTAGTAGCTAATATACAATTCAACTACTACAATTCTATATGAAAAACTGATTATAATAATATTTCGCGTTCAAACTTTTATACAATATTTTACAAACTTACAATACCGCTTATTTTACATAAAGCATGAAATATAGCACACAATAACTTTGATACAAGATAGTTGTGAAGACAATTCTAGCTAGTACACAAGTCGTTCAGCAAAGGCAATAAAGACGCGTAATTCATACGTCCAGAAACAAGTCATGCATTCTGGTTTTACTAGGACTACTTCCCATCCTTGGTCTTGTGCAACATAACCGTTATGGCCGTTGATAAGACAGCGTGTTGTAACGTCATCAAAGGGACGAGGGTTACGTAATGTCCAACAGTCCCGTAATAATCTAAAAACCTCATTTCTTACCCCAATTACCGACTCCGTCACTTGTGGAAACGTTTTGTTTAATAGTTGTAGCCCGATGTTCTTGTTCTCACTTTGGTGAGAAGCGAACATTACTAATCCGTAAGCATAACATGCTTCTTTATGTTGCATGTTAGCCGCTTTTTCTAAATCACGAAGTCCAATATTCGGATATATTGAGTCAAAATAATTTCTTAACCCGTTGCGTAAAATAGCATTTGGGTTCCCCGCAATATATGCGTCAAAGTAAACACATCGTAACTTATGGGTTTCCCAATGTGATATCCCCCATCTTTCAAACGAAAGTCTCTTATAAACCAAGACATTCTTGGAACGTTCTTCGAATGTCTTACAAACTGATCTCGCCTTAAATAGTTGTGCCGAAGAATTCTGGCCGACTCTAGACAAGATTTCATCAATCATGTCTCCGGGTAGGTCTCTTAAAATATTGGGTTGTCTATCCATTTTGTGTTTTTAAACTGTAAAATAGACAAGAGTTAGATTCATAAAAAAAATACTTATTAATACAAGCAATTTTTACATATATCATAAAGCATAAGAACACTATATTACATATATTACACCACACGAATACAACTATCTTATTCCGACTCGCTTGTTTCTTCTTCTTCGGTTTTGGTTCGTTTTGCCAAGTTTCTAGGGATATATGATGTTCCCCTAATACGAGCCGTAATTTTCCACATTGGTTTAGAAAAACCTGGTGGTTTAGAGGTTCCCGGGTCATTGTTACAACTTAAGGACTTCGGGGGTAGACGATACATATAAAGTTCATCAGGGTTGGAATTAGATTTCTCTATTTTTATGCCCTTTCCCTTATTATTTTCTTTTGCCTTTTTAAATTCAGTTGGGGTAATTTCTATAACATCATCGGAATTCTCGTCGGAATCCGATTCATCGGAGAATTGGTAATCCTCCCAATATTTTGCTTCCTTGGCGGAAACACCATTGACCATAATTAACCTTGGTCGGTTGGTTGAGGATTTTCTTTTACTTAACCGTTTTATTATTTCCCCCACCGGTTCTATTTCTTCATCCGGTTCCGATTCTTCTTCCGGTTCCGATTCTTCTTCCGGTTCCGATTCTTCTTCCGGTTCCTCTTCGGGAACTTGTGAATCAGTCCACGAATCATTCCAATTTACATTTGACTCTTCATTATTATTAGGTGAGTCAATGGGACTTGTTCTAGAGGTAGACATCTATCACATAATATCAAAAGCATTAAGAGATTAATATATCACATAATATTCACATGTTAAAAATATATAGTTTCCAACAAAATTTGTTAAGCAATCATTTTTCAAGTAAACACGGTCGAAGTCCAGACTCACTAATGCATCCTAACAAACTCGATAAGACACACTAATGCAAAATTCTGGTTCTCTAAGACCAACGCTCGGATACCAACTGAAATGTCCCGTTCTTATTGATTAAAAACGTTCCATATTAATTGATTTCGTTGCGAGGTTTTGACCTCTATATGAGACGTTTTTCAAAGACTGCATTCATTTTTAAACAAACCATAACCTTTATTTCATCAATAAAGGTTTAAAAAGCTTTACGTAGATTATCAAATAATGATAATCTAAAATATCCTGTTTACACACGACCATTACATAATGGTTTACAATACAAATATGTTACAACAAAATAAGTTTCTTGAATGCAGTTTTTACACAATATCATACAAGCATGGACTCCAAATCTTGTCCTTATTTAAGTATGCGACAGCGGAAGCTCTTAATAATCACCTGAGAATAAACATGCTTAAAACGTCAACAAAAATGTTGGTGAGTTATAGGTTTAACCTATATATATCAAATCGTAACAATAGACCACAAGATTTCATATTTCAATACACATCCCATACATAGAGATAAAAATCATTCATATGGTGAACACCTGGTAACCGACAATAACAAGATGCATATATAAGAATATCCCCATCATTCCGGGACACCCTTCGGATATGATATAAATTTCGAAGTACTAAAGCATCCGGTACTTTGGATGGGGTTTGTTAGGCCCAATAGATCTATCTTTAGGATTCGCGTCAATTAGGGTGTCTGTTCCCTAATTCTTAGATTACCAGACTTAAATAAAAGGGGCATATTCGATTTCGATAATTCAACCATAGAATGTAGTTTCACGTACTTGTGTCTATTTTGTAAATCATTTATAAAACCTGCATGTATTCTCATCCCAAAAATATTAGATTTTAAAAGTGGGACTATAACTCACTTTCACAGATTTTTACTTCGTCGGGAAGTAAGACTTGGCCACTGGTTGATTCACGAACCTATAACAATATATACATATATATCAAAGTATGTTCAAAATATATTTACAACACTTTTAATATATTTTGATGTTTTAAGTTTATTAAGTCAGCTGTCCTCGTTAGTAACCTACAACTAGTTGTCCACAGTTAGATGTACAGAAATAAATCGATAAATATTATCTTGAATCAATCCACGACCCAGTGTATACGTATCTCAGTATTGATCACAACTCAAACAATATATATTTTGGAATCAACCTCAACCCTGTATAGCTAACTCCAACATTCACATATAGAGTGTCTATGGTTGTTCCGAAATATATATAGATGTGTCGACATGATAGGTCGAAACATTGTATACGTGTCTATGGTATCTCAAGATTACATAATATATAATACAACTTGATTAAGTTATGGTTGGAATAGATTTGTTACCAATTTTCACGTAGCTAAAATGAGAAAAATTATCCAATCTTGTTTTACCCATAACTTCTTCATTTTAAATCCGTTTTGAGTGAATCAAATTGCTATGGTTTCATATTGAACTCTATTTTATGAATCTAAACAAAAAAAGTATAGGTTTCTAGTCGGAAAAATAAGTTACAAGTCGTTTTTGTAAAGGTAGTCATTTCAGTCGAAAGAACGACGTCTAGATGACCATTTTAGAAAACATACTTCCACTTTGAGTTTAACCATAATTTTTGGATATAGTTTCATGTTCATAATAAAAATCATTTTCTCAGAATAACAACTTTTAAATCAAAGTTTATCATAGTTTTTAATTAACTAACCCAAAACAGCCCGCGGTGTTACTACGACGGCGTAAATCCGGTTTTACGGTGTTTTTCGTGTTTCCAGGTTTTAAATCATTAAGTTAGCATATCATATAGATATAGAACATGTGTTTAGTTGATTTTAAAAGTCAAGTTAGAAGGATTAACTTTTGTTTGCGAACAAGTTTAGAATTAACTAAACTATGTTCTAGTGATTACAAGTTTAAACCTTCGAATAAGATAGCTTTATATGTATGAATCGAATGATGTTATGAACATCATTACTACCTTAAGTTCCTTGGATGAACCTACTGAAAAAGAGAAAAATGGATCTAGCTTCAATGGATCCTTGGATGGCTCAAAGTTCTTGAAGCAAAATCATGACACGAAAACAAGTTCAAGTAAGATCATCACTTGAAATAAGATTGTTATAGTTATAGAAATTGAACCAAAGTTTGAATATGATTATTACCTTGTATTAGAATGATAACCTACTGTAAGAAACAAAGATTTCTTGAGGTTGGATGATCACCTTACAAGATTGGAAGTGAGCTAGCAAACTTGAAAGTATTCTTGATTTTATGAAACTAGAACTTTTGGAATTTATGAAGAACACTTAGAACTTGAAGATAGAACTTGAGAGAGTTCAATTAGATGAAGAAAATTGAAGAATGAAAGTGTTTGTAGGTGTTTTTGGTCGTTGGTGTATGGATTAGATATAAAGGATATGTAATTTTGTTTTCATGTAAATAAGTCATGAATGATTACTCATATTTTTGTAATCTTATGAGATATTTCATGCTAGTTGCCAAATGATGGTTCCCACATGTGTTAGGTGACTCACATGGGCTGCTAAGAGCTGATCATTGGAGTGTATATACCAATAGTACATACATCTAAAAGCTGTGTATTGTACGAGTACGAATACGGGTGCATACGAGTAGAATTGTTGATGAAACTGAACGAGGATGTAATTGTAAGCACTTTTGTTAAGTAGAAGTATTTTGATAAGTGTATTGAAGTCTTTCAAAAGTGTATAAATACATATTAAAACACTACATGTATATACATTTTAACTGAGTCGTTAAGTCATCGTTAGTCGTTACATGTAAGTGTTGTTTTGAAACCTTTAGGTTAACGATCTTGTTAAATGTTGTTAACCCAATGTTTATAATATCAAAAGAGATTTTAAATTATTATATTATCATGATATTATGATGTACGAATATCTCTTAATATGATATATATACATTAAATGTCGTTACAACGATAAACGTTACATATATGTCTCGTTTCAAAATCATTAAGTTAGTAGTCTTGTTTTTACATATGTAGTTCATTGTTAATATAATTAATGATATGTTTACTTATCATAATATCATGTTAACTATATATATAACCATATATATGTCATCATATAGTTTTTTTACAAGTTTTAACATTCGTGAATCACCGGTCAACTTGGGTGGTCAATTGTCTATATGAAACCTATTTCAATTAATCAAGTCTTAACAAGTTTGATTGCTTAACATGTTGGAAACATTTAATCATGTAAACATCAATCTCAATTAATATATATAAACATGGAAAAGTTCGGGTCACTACATCAACAACCTTGGAATGAAGAGTATGCAAACCCCGTTGATATTTTGGATAATCTATCCAAAGTCTGTCAAATCGCAGGTTCGGGTGCAACTGTTCCAAGTGCATATCTGAAAAGGTCATGACTGGATGAGGTACATCCTGCTTGTAGTAGTTATCTACCTCCTGTTGTTCCAAGTTCTCAGCAGGAGCATGACGGGCTTGGGATGAAGATTCACCCCTTTCATTCTGCAAAACACATCAAACACAAATTTTGTGCATCCAAATATGCATTAGTGTCAGCAAAATCATCAATCAAAATAATTACAATGACATTATCAATTTACATCAAACTTAAGCTTATTTTCACATTTTTATCAAATCTACACTTTTTCAAATAAGCATATACGAAAATTTTCGCCAAGTTTATAAACATTCAACTCAAATAACATGTCAAAATAATCATTACTAGCAAATAAACAAGTCTCAAATGGCATTATCTTTCAAAAATCAAGTTCATGAATTTTGGACTTGAAAAAGTCCACTTTAATTCTCAAAATCATGTTTAGGCTCAAAGTTTGGATCATTTAACTACCTAGACATGTTACACTACTCAATTTAGCAACAATTCATGACAAAAATCGGCCATAACCTGTTTATATCAAAAAGCCCCAAATTGCTCAAGAACACAAACCCTAGATTATTCAAAATTTGAAGTTTAAGGCTTCTAATCATGTTAAACAGCATCAATCTAGGTTATACAAGCATAATACATAAACAATTTAAGTCTAATTACACTAAAAAGCATCAAAATCAAATTGGGTAAAAATTAGCTCAAGAACACTAAAATTCGAATTAAATGGTGTTTAGGTGTAGAAATTTACCGTTTTTCTTGAGTAGTTCTTAGATATCATCCTTCTCAACATGATTTTAGCAAAAAATTTGGTGATTAACGGTTAAAAATTGAGATTTTTGGGGGTGATTTTCGGGTTTTTCGGGGTCTTTTTTCGCTGTTAAAATTGCAGTGTTTTTGTGTGGGAGTGAACTGATCGTTCAGCTCCTTATATTTTTTTTCTGTAATTTTGTCCCTCCGCGAGTCGCGGAGGTTTTTCACTGCAAACTCCGCGAGTCGCGGAGTTTACCCTTTTTTTTTTTTTTTTTTTTTTTTTTTATAATCTTTAACTTATAAAACAATTAAGAAATTAATTTTAAAATTTTGTTTCCCTTGTTATTTAGGACGAGGTCGTTTCGGATCGATGTCCTAGTCCGTCCTTCGACAAAATTTTAAAATTTGTCTTTTTGTAGCGATTGTTTTAAAAGCTAAGATTTTTGGGTTTTTTCAATGTTTTTGGCATACTTTAAATCAATAAGATTAAAAATAATGATAATAAAAGTTCTCGTCCCTCCCTCGGGTAAAGCAATTTCGGTTCAAAGACCTAGTCTTCAACTTACGACGAATTTTAAAAATCATATTCTTAACTTAATGAGATAAAGTAAATTTTTGTTTTTAAATTCACACAACATAAATATAAAATTCAAAATTAAAATTAAAAATTCACACCAAACTCAAAATTTGAAATGCATAAAATTAAAAATTCATATTTTAAAAATTCACACCAGACTTAATTTATAAATTCATATTATAAATTCACACCAAACTTATTTTAAAAATTCAAATATTTACAATTTTAAAAATATTGTTTTTATAAAGTTTACAGTATTAACTTAAGATTTAAATATTAATTTTAAAAACATGGTAAAAATAAATTTAAAAATCTTTTTGTCTTTTTATCCCACTTTAATCAATCAAATATTATCAAAAATATGCGCCCCTCTTTTCGGTAAAGTAATTTCGGTTCCAAGACCTAATTTAACTCATGACGAATTTTTGAAATATTTTGGGTTGATTGATTAAAGATATTTATACCTTAAGAATAAACGTTAAATTTCGCAGTGATGTAATAAATTTTTGAACGATATCAATAATTTCGGTCGCCAAACCTAATTTTATTTAATACCAATTTAATACTTTTTAGCGAACAAATTAGCGTTTATTATCAAAAGGTTAAAAATAAAAATAAAAATAAAAACTGTACAGACATACCTGTGAAATAGATTTCTTAGTTATATGATCTATTATATTCATAAGATAGTCGGTTTAATTGGTTTTCCATGGCTGCATAGGCGTAACCTCGAGCATTCATTGTCTTTTCTTCTAAACATATGAACGGTCCGTCTCTGCATAAAGTAACAAATTCGGTATTTGAATAAGTTTGATTATTTGAACATTTACCTCCATGTGACCATTTTCCGCATTTGTGACATTTTTCTAGGTGTCGTGCTCTTCTTTTCGCTGCGGATTTTGATTTTCCTTTACCAAATTGTAACTTATTATCTTCGCATCTGGATCCTTTTCTAACTCCGTCCATTCTTTCTCTGATTACTGATACTATTTCACTCGGTAGTATGTCATTATTTCTTTTAGTGATCAAAGCGTGTAGCATTAGACCATGGTTTAGTTCACAGGCAGTCTTCATTTCGTAAAAACCTAAAAAAAATAAAAATTCAGAATGGGGGGAGAAGACTAGTTCTTTAGGGTCTGCTAGGGAAAGACCATACGTGTTCCATTTTCGAGAACTACACGAAAACAGACAATCTAACTCTAACAGAAATACATATTATCCTTTAAAGACTTGATTCTCCCCACACTCAGTTAGCTGTGGTGTCGAAATTGTGATTAACTTCGTTGTCGACTTCCATCGGACCCTGTATGTAATGTTTAACTCTGTGACCATTAACTTTAAATTCAATCCCATTTGAATTTATCAATTCTATCGTTCCGTATGGGAAAACTCTTTTGACTATAAATGGTCCAGACCATCTTGATTTCAATTTTCCAGGAAATAGCTTGAATCGTGAATTGAAAAGAAGAACTCTGTCTCCTTCTTTAAATTCTTTTGAACTTCTGATTCTTTTATCATGCCATTTCTTCGTTCTTTCTTTATAGATTAACGAATTTTCGTATGCTTCATGTCTTAATTCTTCTAATTCGTTTAGTTGACTTAATCGTAGACGTCCGGCTTCATGTAAATCAAGATTACATGTCTTCAAAGCCCAAAATGCTTTGTGTTCAATTTCTACTGGAAGATGACATGCTTTTCCATAAACAAGTCTAAAAGGTGTGGTTCCAATTGGAGTTTTGTAGGCTGTTCTAAAAGCCCAGAGTGCATCCTCCAATTTAATGGACCATTCCTTCGGATTTGATCCTACGGTTTTCTCTAGAATACGTTTTAAAGCTCGGTTTGTATTTTCAACTTGTCCACTTGTTTGTGGATGATATGCGGTGGAGATTTTATGAGTTACTCCATATCTTTTAAGAACTTTCTCAAGTTGATTATTACAGAAATGAGTACCCCGATCACTTATTAAAGCTTTCGGTGTTCCAAACCTTGCAAAAAGACGTTTTAAAAAGTTTACTACAACTCGTGCATCGTTAGTTGGGAGAGCTTGTGCTTCCGCCCATTTAGATACATAATCAATGGCTACGAGTATATATAAATTATTATGAGATTTTGGAAATGGACCCATAAAGTCAATACCCCAAATGTCAAATACTTCACATACTTGGATGACATTTTGTGGCATTTCATCGCGTTGACTTATTTTTCCGGCCCTTTGACATGCATCACAGGATTTGCAAAGAAGGTGTGCGTCTTTGTAAATTGTAGGCCAATAGAATCCAGCTTCAAAAACTTTTCTTGCTGTTAGTTGAGGCCCATAATGCCCTCCTGTTGGTCCTGTGTGACAATGGTTTAAAATTTTACTAGCTTCATTTCCAAATACACATCGGCGTATTATTCCATCGGGACAACTTTTAAACAGATGTGGATCTTCCCAGAAATAGTGTTTTATATCACTGAAGAATTTCTTTCGTCTTTGGTACGATAATCCTTTTTCAAGGAATCCACAAACTAAGTAGTTTGCATAGTCTGCAAACCATGGGATTTCTTTATAATCTATTTTCAATAGATATTCATCAGGAAAGTTGTCTTGTATGGCCGATTCATTCAGAACTTCTAATTCGGGATTTTCAAGACGAGAAAGATGATCAGCGGCGAGATTTTCTGCTCCCTTTTTATCTCGGATTTCAATATCAAACTCTTGTAAGAGTAAGATCCAACGGATTAATCTTGGTTTAGCATCTTGTTTTGAAAATAGGTATCTAAGAGCAGAATGGTCGGTATAGACCACCGTTTTTGCTAGAACTAGATATGATCGAAATTTGTCAAAAGCAAAGACAATAGCAAGGAGTTCTTTTTCAGTAGTTGTATAGTTCGTTTGTGCTCCTTGTAATGTCTTACTAGCATAATATATAGGTTGAAATCGTTTTTCAATCCTTTGTCCTAAAACGGCTCCCATTGCAAAATCACTTGCATCGCACATTAGTTCAAATGGTAGATTCCAATTTGGTGTTATCATGATCGGCGCATTAGTGAGTTTTTCTTTAAGAATATTAAAAGATTTGATACACTCATCTGAAAAGATGAATGGCGCATCCTTTTCTAGGAGTTTATTCATAGGAGTGGCAATTTTAGAAAAATCTTTTATAAAACGTCGGTAAAAACCGGCATGCCCTAGAAAACTCCTAATTCCTCTAACATTGGTGGGATGTGGAAGTTTAGCAATTACATCTACTTTAGCTCTATCCACTTCAATTCCTTCTTTTGAAATTTTATGTCCAAGAACTATGCCTTCTTTAACCATGAAATGGCATTTCTCCCAATTAAGTACTAGATTTGATTTTTCGCATCTAATTAGCATTCGTTCCAGATTAACTAGACATGATTTAAATGTATCACCGAAGACTGAAAAGTCATCCATGAATACTTCCATGCATTCTTCTATCATGTCATGAAAAATCGCCATCATACACCTTTGAAAGGTTGCAGGGGCGTTGCAAAGTCCAAATGGCATTCTTTTGTAAGCAAAAGTACCATAAGGGCACGTGAATGTGGTTTTCTCTTGATCTTCGGGTGCTATTGGAATTTGAAAATATCCGGAAAATCCATCTAGAAAACAATAGTAACTATTTCCGGCTAATCTTTCCAACATTTGATCTATGAAAGGTAAGGGAAAGTGATCTTTTCTGGTGGCGTCATTTAATTTTCTATAATCAATACATACACGCCATCCTGTTACAGTCCTAGTAGGAATAAGCTCATTTTTCTCATTTGTGATGACAGTCATGCCACCCTTCTTAGGTACGCATTGAACTGGGCTTACCCATGGACTATCAGAAATTGGATATATCAAACCTGCATCTAGCAGTTTAATAATCTCTTTCTTAACTACATCTTGCATATTAGGATTTAGTCTTCGTTGGCGTTGCACATACGTTTTATGACCTTCTTCCATAAGGATTTTATGTGTGCAATACGAAGGACTTATTCCTTTAATATCATGAATCTTCCATGCAATGGCTGGTTTATGAGCTTTCAACACAGAAATGAGTTGTGATTTCTCATTTTCAGTAAGAGAAGACGATATTATTACAGGTAATTCAGATTCACCATGTAAATAAGCGTATTCCAAATGGTTTGGAAGTGGCTTTAACTCTAATTTCGGAGGTTCTTCTATCGATGATTTATATCGATATCTGTCTTCTTCTTTTAGCATTTGAATTTCTTCTGTTGTTGGTTCATATCCATTAGCTATAAGTGTAGCTAACATTTCAGCTTCATCAATTGGTTCATTACCTTCTCCTAAAGAACATTCTCCCGTTCCTTGTAATTCTGGAAATTCTTCTAATAATTCTGCATGTGCATCTATAGTTTGAATATAATAACATGTATCATCTGCAGATTGTGGTTGTTGCATTGCTCTATCAACTGAAAAGGTAACACTCTCATCCTCTATACTTAGGGTCAGTTTCTTACCGAACACGTCTATCATTGCTTTAGCCGTGTTTAAGAATGGTCTTCCTAATATGAGAGGAACTTGAGAATCTTCTTCCATGTCTAAAACAACAAAATCTACTGGAAATACTAAAGTACCAACTTTAACTAGCATGTTCTCCATTATCCCTCTAGGATATTTTATTGATCTATCGGCTAGTTGTATGCTTATTCTGGTTGGTTTCAATTCTCCAAGGTCTAGTTTAGCGTATAGTGAATACGGCATTAGATTTATACTAGCACCTAAATCAGCCAATGCTTCTATTGAACTAAGGCTACCCAGAAAACATGGAATTGTGAAACTTCCTGGATCAGATAGTTTTTCTGGTATCTTATTCAACAGCACTGCTGAACAATTAGCATTCATAGTAACAGCCGAGAGTTCTTCCATTTTCTTTCTATTCGTGATTAGATCTTTCAAGAATTTAGCATATCTTGGCATTCCTGAAATCACATCAATGAAAGGAAGATTTACATTTATCTGTTTAAACATATCCAAGAATTTGGATTGCTCGGCTTCAAGTTTTTCCTTCTTCATTTTACTCGGATAAGGAAGTGGTGGTTGGTATGGTTTAACATAAGGTTTATCCTTAACTGTGTTATCTTCATTAACCTTTTCAACTACCGGTTCTTTTTCCTTATCTTGATCAGGTTGTGGTTCTTGTGTAGTAAGAATAGTTTCATCAGAAGTTACAGGTATTTCAGGTGGTTTAAGTGTTGTACCACTTCTTGTGGTAATAGCTTTAGCTGTTTCATTCCGGGGGTTAGCATTTGTATTGCTTGGTAAACTTCCCGGTTTTCTTTCACCTATTAACCTTGCTAGGTTACTTACTTCTTGTTCTAGATTTTGAATAGAAGCTTGTTGATTTCTAAATGCTTGAGCATTTTGTTCATTTGTTTGTTTTTGAGATGTGAAAAACTGCGTTTGAGTTTCAACTAGCTTCGTCATCATATCTTCTAAATTCGGCTTTTTATCATCGGTTTGTTGTGGTGGTTTGTTTTGAAAATTAGGTCTTTGCTGATTGTAAGTATTATTGGATACTTGTTGATTGCTAGGACCTTGTTGGTTGTTGAATGGAATATTTCGGTTATAATTCTGGTTTTGATTGTAAATCGGTCTTGGCGGTTGATAATTATTCTGATAATTATTTCCAGGCCTTTGGTTTATGTATGAAATATTCTCTCTTTGTTCCATTGTTAATTCAATATTGAGACAATCTTTTGTCAAATGTGGTCCTCCACACTGCTCACAACTAATTCGTATAGCATGAATATCTTTAGTCATCTTTTCCATTCGTCTCTCGAAAGCATCTATCTTTGCCGAAATGGAATCTAAGTCATGGCTAGAATCGGCTCTAGCTGCTTTAGATGATCTAATGATATCTTTTTCTTGGTGCCACTCATGTGAGTGGGAAGCAGTGTTATCAATAATTTTGTAAGCATCAGTTTCGGTTTTCTTCATAATCGAACCACCAGCTGCTATATCTATGTCTTTCCTTGTAGTGATGTCGCATCCTTGGTAGAATATTTGTACTATTTGACAGGTGTCTAAACCATGTTGCGGACATCCTCTTAACAACTTTCCATATCTTGTCCACGCCTCATATAGAGTTTCATTTGGCTTCTGTGTGAACGTAACAATTTCTGCTTGAAGTCTTACGGCTTTAGATGCAGGAAAGAATTGTTTAAGAAATTTGTCAATTAAAACGTCCCATGTATCAATCGCCCCTTCAGGTAACGATTCCAACCAATCTTTGGCTTCTCCCTTTAAAGTCCAGGGAAATAACATGAGATATATCTGTTCATCCTCCACTTCTCGTATTTTAAATAGTGTGCAGATCCTATTAAAGGTACGTAGATGTTCATTTGGATCTTCCTTCGGCGCACCACTAAATTGGCATTGATTAGTCACCATGTGTAGAATTTGTCCTTTGATTTCATAATCTGGCGCATTAATGTCTGGATGAGTAATTGCGTGACCTTGGCCAGTGCGTTTAGCTCTCATTCGGTCTTCCATACTTAAAGGTTCCAGATTCTCCATAATTGAATTTGTTGACTCGGTATCACTAGATGCTTCAGATTTAATGGTTCGTTCCTCAACAATCTCTGTTTGAATGATTGGTGGTTCCGGAGGAAAGTTTAGTGGTTCAGGATCTACGAACCGTTCCTGAATATTTTCTGGATTCTCAATTGTGAGGTCGGGTTCAAAAAATGGATTATCGGAAATTTGAACTGAAGTACTTGGTCGACTGGATGACGATTCTAAAGAAAAATCAACGGCGGTTATATTTGTTAAACGATGTCTTGATCGAGTTAAAGGTGGTGAACGTATTAAAGGTGGTGAACGTCTTGCTCGGTGCATTCACAGAATATCCTATTAGTTTTTAAAAGGAAAGAAAAATTATAATAAGTTATCCAATCAATAGACTTTTCTGATTTTGCCCACGTTTCGAATAGCCAAAAGATGCAGCAGAGGGGCAGGATTCGTTTGGTCTCAATATAATTGAGGACTGTTTGGCTCCAATAACCCGGTCCACGTACAAATCCAACTATTACTACGAACCAGAAAATTTTGATGTCTATTAATTTAACCACTCAAAATAAATTTTCGTAATTTTAAGAAATTTAGATAAGAAGTAGAATAAAATTCTAAGTCCTAAAAACTAGAATGGCGAGAAATAAGAAAGACAAAGAGTTCGTCGCAAAAGGTCGAAAAAAAGAAAAAATGGTTGAAAAATAAAGGACGACGGAAAAATAAAAGAAACTTATAAAAACTTAAAAATACTTAACTAATTTAACCTTATTACTACAACTAACTTAAAATTATAATCGCAAATTGAAATTACTAATTGGAATGATAATTGATACATAGTAAAAGGTCTAAAAATATTAAAGCTTACAAGGAAAAACTAAATCCCAAATGGAAATAACTTAAAAAGAAACTAAAACTTAAAAAGGCGTCGCAAAATTCTAAAGCACCTAAATCTTAGTCTAAAGAAAAAGCACTTAAGGAATTCTACGGCAAAGCCTAAAAATCTAGGAGTAAAAATAATTATAGCTAAAACTAAGTTTAAAATTAAATATGAGCTAAAAAATTCAAATATTACGCTACAATGATTAAAAAGGTACAAAATATAAAAATATACAAAAAGTTGTAAAAAGTACAATTTTTATAAAAATATTATTTTTATATTATTTATTTAATAAAACTACTAATTTTATAATTTAATTAAACTTATTTAAACTAAATACATAAATTAAATAAAAATAAAACTTAAAACTAATAATAATAATAATAATAATAATAATAATAAGGTTTAAATAATAATAATAAATAATAACCCGTAATTAATGCGGTTTTAGGGTTTTTGTCCGTGTGTCAGAAGGTCTCCGCGAGTCGCGACAAATAAAGAAGAAATCCCCGCGAGTCGCGGGGTTCAGGAATTCAGCTGACAGGTTTCACTTTTTACGCGTTTTTCTTTATTTTTTTTTTATTTTATGTTTTCTGTTTTTTTTTTTTTAAAAAAAAAAAAAATAAAAGATGTTTAATAAAATTTATATTTTTATAAACTAAAATAGAAATAAAGAAACTTATAAAACTTAAATATTTAACAAAATCTTAAAAATGCTTATATTTTTGTTTTTCTTTTTATATTTTTGAATAATTAAAACGTATTTTTACAAAAACGACTTTTAATAAAAGTAACTAAAATTTTTTTTTTTTTATATTAGCGTTGCGCTTCCGGCTTTTAAGATAGTTCCCCGGCAGCGGCGCCAAAAATACTTGATGTCGAACGAGGTGTATATAAAATAGTTATTATTTTACTAGGAAATACTATTAAATACGATACAATTTTACACAAGATATTTATTTATTTATAGAATGGATATACTTAAACCTTGCTACAACACTTATAGGCAGTGTACCTAATCGTACAGTAGTGTAGTTTTTAGTAAGTCCGGTTCGTTCCACAGGGAAATCTTTAAACAAAGTTAAACGCTATATTAGTTTATTTTTATAAAAATACAAATATATATATAAGTAATATTATTATTATAAAGGGGGGTTTTTACCGTTTAATGACCGGTTTGTCGATTTTAAAACTTTAGTCGCAGTTAAAACCTAATGTAAAATATAAAATAAATACAAGACTTTAAATTAAAGCGTAAAGTAAATAACGATAATGAAATTGCGAATAATAAAAATGCGATAAAATAAAATTTTGATAATTAAAAAGTACGATAATTAAAAGTGCGATTAAATAACAATAAATAAAAGTGCGATAATTAGAAGTGCAATTAAATATAAAATAAAGGAAATTAAATATGAAATAAAAGAATTATGCTTATTTAAACTTCCGTAATCATGATGTTTGACGTGTTGATTTTAGTTTTATGCCCTTGGGTTAATTGTCCTTTGTCCTGGATTATTCAATATGTCCGTCTGGTTTTTGTCCATAACAGTCCATCAGTCATAAATATAAATTGCAAGTGTCCTTGTCAAATTATTATTATACCCGAAGATAAATATTCCAACTAATTGGGGATTCGAATTGTAACAAGGTTTTAATACTTTGTTTAATGAATACACCAGGTTATCGACTGCGTGTAAACCAAGGTTTTACTACTTTGTTAACAATTACACCAATTACCCTTGAATGTAATTTCACCCCTGTTTTAATTATTCTAGTGGCTATTAATCCATTCCCGTGTCCGGTTAAATGAACGATTATTCGTACATATAAATACCCCGCCCATCGTGTCCGATCGAGTGTATATGGTAATTTATAGGGACGCCCAATTGTAAATCTTTATATTAACATTAACAAACTTTCATTTAGTTAAACAAATATAAAGCCCATTAATAGCCCATAGTCTAATTTCCACAAGTGTCGTTCTTTTGTCCAAACCCCAATTATGGTACAAAGCCCAATTACCCAATTTTAGTAATTAGCCCAACATCATGATTACTTCGTTTTAAATAAGCATAATAATAACTTAGCTACGAGACATTAATATAAAAAGGTTGAACATAACTTACAATGATTAAAAATAGCGTAGCGTTACACGGACAGAATTTCGACTTACACCCTTACAACATTCGCTAACATACCCTTATTATTAGAATTATAATTAAAATTAAAATATAAATTATAAATATAAATATATTTACGTATGAAGAGGAAGAGAAAAAAAAGATGATGATTTTGATCAGAATTCGGTTGGCTTTATAGCCAGACTTGAAATTTGGGGCTCCGCGACTCGCGGCAAAATGGCCTTAAAACTCCGCGAGTCGCGGAGAGGTATTTACAGCTCACACCCTTGGAGTTTCCTGCTGCCGACGGTTTTTAATATATATATATAATATATATATAATTAATATAATTAATTATATATTATATTATATTTATATACATAGTTAACTTGTAATTTTTAGTCCGTTGCGTCGAGCGTTAAGAGTTGACTCTAGTCCCGGTTCCGGATTTTCGAACGTCCTCGCGTACAATTTAATATCTTGTACTTTACGTTTTGAATCTTGTACTTCTGTAATTTCGAGACGTTTCTTATCAATAATTGGAACCTTTTTGATTGTCTTTTGTACTTTTGAGCTTTTTGGTCGTTTGCGTCTTCAATTCGTCGAATCTGTCTTTTGTCTTCACCTTTTATTATTTAAACGAATATCACTTGTAAATAGAACAATTGCAACTAAAAGCTTGTCTTTCTTGAGGAATAATGCTATGAAATATATGTTCGTTTTTAGCATTATCAGGAACAGACACCCTAATTGACGCGAATCCTAAAGATAGATCTATTGGGCCTAACAAACCCCATCCAAAGTACCGGATGCTTTAGTACTTCGAAATTTATATCATATCCAAAGGGTGTCCCGGAATGATGGGGATATTCTTATATATGCATCTTGTTAATGTCGGTTACCAGGTGTTCACCATATGAATGATTTTTATCTCTATGTATGGGATGTGTATTGAAATATGAAATCTTGTGGTCTATTATTATGATTTGATATATATAGGTTAAACCTATAACTCACCAACATTTTTGTTGACGTTTTAAGCATGTTTATTCTCAGGTGATTATTAAGAGCTTCCGCTATCGCATACTTAAATAAGGACAAGATTTGGAGTCCATGCTTGTATGATATTGTGTAAAAACTGCATTCAAGAAACTTATTTTGTTGTAACATATTTGTATTGTAAACCATTATGTAATGGTCGTGTGTAAACAGGATATTTTAGATTATCATTATTTGATAATCTACGTAAAGCTTTTTAAACCTTTATTGATGAAATAAAGGTTATGGTTTGTTTTAAAATGAATGCGGTCTTTGAAAAACATCTCATATAGAGGTCAAAACCTCGCAACGAAATCAATTAATATGGAACGTTTTTAATCAATAAGAACGGGACATTTCAACACCTTTATTAAAATACAAACGGCCCATTAATGTCTGCGAGGTGTACTAGAAAATAGTATTATTTTTACAACGAAATAACTATTAAATACGATACAATTTTACACAAGATATTTATTTATTTATAGAATGGGATATACCTAAACCTTGCTACAACACTATAGGCAGTGTACCTAATCGTACAGTAGTGTAGATTTTAGTAAGTCCGGTTCGTTCCACAGGGAAATCTTTTAAAAAAAGCTTAACGCTATATTAGTTTTAATTTATAAAAATACAAATATATATATATAAGTAATATTATTATTATAAAAGGGGGTTTTTACCGTTTAATGACCGGTTTGTCGATTTTAAAACTTTAATCTCAGTTAAAACCGAATGTAAAATATATAAATATAACTTAATTTAAAACATAAAATAAATAACGATAATAAAATTGTGATAAATAAAATTGTGATAATTAAAAAGTACGATAATTAAAAGTACAATTAAATACAATGACAATTAATAAAAATGTGATAATTAGAAGTACAATTGAATATGAAAATAAAGGAATTATGCTTATTTAAACTTCCGTAATCATGATGTTTGACGTGTTGATTTTAGTTTTATGCCCATGGATTAATTGTTCTTTGTCCTGGATTATTTAATATGTCCGTCTGGTTTTTGTCCATAACAGTCCATCAGTCATAAATATAAAGTGCGAGTGTCCTCGTCAAATTATCCTTATATCTGAAGTCAAATATTCCAACTAATTGGGGACTTAAACTGTAACAAGGTTTTAATACTTTGTTTAATAATTACACCAGGATGTCGACTGCGTGTAACCCAAGGTTTTAATACTTTGTTAACGATTATGACAAGTGTCCTTGTACATAATTTCACCCTTGTTTTAATAATTCCATAGACTATTAATCCATTCCCGTGTCCGGTTAAATGAACGATTATTCGTACATATAAATATCCCGCCCATCGTGTCCGATCGAGTGTATGTGGTTATTTATAAGTACGTCCAATTGTAAATCTTTATATTAAAATTAACAAACTATCATTTAGTTAAACAAATATAAAGTCCATTAATAGCCCATAGTCTAATTTCCACAAGTGTCGTTCTTTTGTCCAAACCCCAATTATGGTACAAAGCCCAATTACCCAATTTTAATATTTTTAGTCAAACATCACGATTACTTCGGCATTAAAAAAGCATAATAATAACTTAGTTACGAGACATTAATTTTAAAAAGGAGGACATAACTTACATTGATTATTTATCGCGTAGTGTTACACGGACAGAATTTCGACTTCAAAACCCGTAAAATAACCTTAACATAACCCAAACTAACTAATATAAAACTAACCTATACTATATATATATATATATATATATATATATATATATATATATATATATATATATATATATATATATTATATATATATATTATTATTACAAAGGGAGTATTATTTTTTTTTGTGTGTAAAACTCGGCAGAAGCTCGTTGCATTTATAGGACATTTTTGATTTTGGCTGCTCCGCGAGTGCGGAGGTTTAAGCCTTCACAGCTCCGCGAGTGCGGAGTTCCCTGGGCCAGCTCACCAATTTTTGGCCATTTGCTTGTCGACGTTTTATTTAAATATATATAATATATAAATAATTTATATAATTATTTAAATATTATATTATATTCTTGTGCATAGTTGACTTGTAATTTTAGGCCCGTTGCGTCGCGCGTTGATAGTTGGCTTAGGTCCCGGTTTCAGATTTTTGAACGTCCTTTCGTATAATTTAATATCTTATACTTTGCGTTCCGCAACTTGTACTCTTGTCATTTTTAGACGTTTTTTATTAATAAATTGAACCACTTGGATTGTATCTTGTATATTTGAGCATTTTGGACGTTTGCATCTTCAAATCTTCGTTTTTGCCTTTTGTCTTCGCACTTATTTAATATAAACGATTACAACTTAAAATAAGACAATTACAACTAAATAATTTACATATTGGGAGGATATTGCTACAAAATATATGTTCATTTGGAGCACTATCAAATATCCCCACACTTGAACGTTGCTTGTCCTCAAGCAATACATAACTTGAAATTAAAATCACACTTCACTCGAATCACTTTTTTTATTCACACACTTTATACATCAGTGATTTTGATATAGTGGTATAAACAATGATAGTAACAATGTGGTTTACAGTCCCACATGACTATAAAAATTTCGATCCTTTAAGGAAATTGGATCTTTATGAAAACATTTGATCTTTTAAAAATTCAATCTAGCTTTTACCCTAGATAAGTTTTTCGGAATAACCCTTCACCGGTGTTGCAAAATATTTTTGTGGGTTTTGTGGGTTTCAGATTTGAAAATTTTAGCTCAAAACTTATGGTTTTGTGTCACCCACTTTCTAACCTTGTATTAGGAATGCAACACGTCCAGTATACTTGCTCCGTATATTACCTTTCGGTAAACTACCGTCCGGTTGTAAAGGAAAGCGTTGAACGAGCAACTGTTAAGGCAATGTCCCGTGACATGCTTTTGATTATGGTCTATATCGTGTCGGATGCTAGTACTATCCTTTGTATGAGCAATAGTAAAGATCATCCTATAGTTTTTCGGTCTGGCACAAGGTCCTGTCTTCGACCATGCTATGCAAACTGTTCTTACGGTTGACACCCGATTTGGTTCAGGTGACCTAATGAATTCCAGGTGAATTCCTAGGATTTTACGTTCAATGGTAATGAACGCATTGAAAATAGGTTTTCAGAAAACAAATCGGTTTGTAATTTTGATCAAAATACTTTCTCGTTCAAGCTCGAGTTTAGATATCATTGAATTCCATGAGTTTGTAATTCTCAATCTTTAAGGTCAATCTCAAGGATTGAGTAATATCAGGCTTAAAAGCTGATTTTTAATCTTTAAGGAGATTATCCTTTCTGGGGGTCTGATTCATTAGTCTTATCAAGCTAATTTGCACGGTGCCCTCCCCATTTTACGAGACAGATCCTCTCATGGTTAGGATAAGTCTGACCACTTGGCAACCCTGTTTGATGCTGAGGTCCGTGGATTTCCTGCTGATTTTAGAGATGACTTTTCTAGATTTTTCGTCAACCTACAGCTGGTCTGGACGACAACTTCCTGACCTAAATCAAGAAGCACGTGTCTTTTTTGGAAGACTTTACTTCCTTTTAATGATGGAATTGATTCATCGTGCAGATCCATCTTTTCTTTCAAAAGTATTACAATAAATCGGGTAAAACAGTTAATTTAGTCCAAAACAAAAGCACCTGCATTAAACTTTACAGAAACATGTGATAGATAGTTTTTAATTGAATAACTTGGTACATTCTCCCCACACTTAGCTTTTTTCATGCGTCTTTTTATATCCTAATAAATAAATTCAAGCGTTTTAGTTGTTTCTCAATTTATGTCCTTTCCGAGGTAACAATAATTTCGGCATTAACACCTAGTTTTATCGTTCATAAATATGTATAAACATGATTTTGAATTCATTTAGTTGAAAAATTTTAAAATTTTCACAATATTTAGAAAATAAGCCAAGTATAAACCCGAGAGAATTTATAACCCTTCCCCACACTTGAGATCATGCAATGCCTTCATTTGCATGAAATCAGACTCTAATTATAAATTCATGAGGGTGATTAGTGTAGAAAAGTGATTGAAAATATCCAGTTTGTAATTACAAAGCTCGTCGAATGATAGATGGCGCACCTAATCGTTCATTCCTTCTTGTTTTATCACACATGTTTTTCTTCAAAAACGGTTGCTTTTCTGAACTGTTTGCTAATTTTTGAAAATGCGACTTTTACCCTAATCGTGCATTTTTATTAACGAGTTATGCACTAACCCGAACCCCTAATTTAACGTTAAGTGGGGTTAGACTTCCCCACACTTAGCTGGTGATATGTGAAGTCGGTAGAATAAGTTCCACGAATTAGAATAGTGAGCCAGTTATTTACATCTCGGGTTGTGTATAATATATTAATGGGTTTAAAGTTTAGAACCACCCGATCATCACTACTTAATTCTTTTTAAGTGTAGCTTTTAGTAAATGGAAATGTCTCTTTTCTGGTTCTTGGTCAAATGGATCGATATACACCGATATACATATTTCTATAGGGTGAACAATTCCTAACATTTCCTTCCATTTATTCTCTGGATCAAAGTTTTCACCTCTATTACCCAATTGGGTGAAATCCGAGGTGTCATTATCTATTACAGCTCGTAGTTCATCTTCGGTAGATGACTCATCTATTGAGAATATTGGGTTGGAAGGTTGTGGAATGGTGAATTTTGGGATCGAAGTAGATTCTTTTTCATTAACGGTACTTATCGGTCCCACCACTTTGGTCTCAGGGGTAAAATTTTTAACGTTATCGTTTTCCCAAGAGTACCAATTTGTCACCCTTACTTCTTCTTCATCCATTGATGGATCGATGATTTCGTCGGTAGAGGCTAATGTGTCGATATGTTGTGAAATTGGTAAGACTGAATAAAAAGTATCATCGGGATAGTTGGTGATTTCGGAGCTCTCGAATTCATCAAAATTCGATGATATAAGATTTTCTTGCACAATATTCCTCAGATCAACAGATGTGTAATCTGATAGAGTTTCAGCTTGCCTATTTACAAAATCTCTCATTTGTTCATTTTGAGCATCGAGTTCTTCGAGTTTGATTTTCATATAATCTAAAGAATTTTCAGACACATAATTTTCCTCGTCTTCTGGTTGTTGAGTTTGGATATTTTCTTGGGAATAATCCCAATTAGAATCGTATTCCTCATAATCATTCCATTCAGGTTCCATGGGTACATAATTTTCCATAGGAACGTAATAATAACATTCCCATGTTGAGTGATAATCTCCACAGATTTCACAACCAGTTATTGTTTCGTCATTCGTGATCCAAGATTGACCGAACGAATTGTCATCAACACCCGTTTGAGAGTATTGATTAAATTGATTTCGGATGTCATAAAGAGTTTCCAAAATATTCTCGAGATTTTCCATAATGCGCTTATTACCAAATTTTAGCTACAATGTGGTGCATTTACTAATTATCCTATTAGTTATAAAACTAAAAATTATATAAGTTATCAAATTAATAGACTTTTCTGATTTTGCCCACGTTTCGAATAGCCAATAGATGCAGCAGGGAGCCAGAACCCTTTAAATCGGAAGCTCACAACTCAGCCACTAACAAATCCAACTATTACTACGAACCAGAAAATTTGGATGTCTATCAATTTAACTGCTTAAAATAATTTTTCGTTTTTGAAATTTTAGAGAAAAAAAATAGAAAATTCTATGTCCTAAAAACTAGATTGTCGAGAAATAAGAAAGAAAAAGATCGCGTCGGAAAACGTCTAAAAATAAAAGGTCAAAAAATAATAAAAAGAACGTAGCGCGTCGAAACTTAAAAGTCTAAAACTAAGAATTAAAGGTTGCCGGGGAAAGGTATTAAAGCTTAAAAGAAATTCTATATCCAAAACGGCAATTACTTAAAAAGGTACTAAAATATTAAAACGGCGTCGCAAAATTCTAAAGCACCTAAATCTTAGTCTAAAGAAAAAGCACTTAAGAGATTTTACGGTAAAGCCTAAAAATCTATAAATACTAAAAGAACTATGCCAAATACTATATTTAAAACTAAGTACGAACAAATAAAAAGATACAAAATATAAAAATAAACTTAATGTTTATAAAATTATAATTTTTATAAAAATATTATTTTTATATTATTTATTTTATAAAAGTATTAATTTTGTAAATTAATAAAACTAATTAAACTAAATAAACAAATTAATTAAAACTTAAAACAAATTAATTAAATATTTAAAACCTAATTAGGGTTAATAATAATTATTATTATTAATAAAACCCTAAACTGTAATTAATGCGTACTATGTTTGACCTGTCAGAGGACCTCCGCGAGTGCGGTTAGTCCCAGTTCAAAAGCTCCGCGAGTCGCGGAGGGTTCAGTTTCAGCTGAGAAAGGTTCGATTTTTATGCAGGTTCAGATTTTTTTTTATTTTTTTACTTTTTTTGTTTTTCTGTTTTATAAAATATAAAAAATATAAATATAACTTAAATAAAAATTTAATTTTAAAACTAAAATAAAAATACTTATTTACTTTATAAATATTATAAACTCTTAAAAATATAAATATATTTTTTTTTCTTTTTGTATTTTTATATTTTTATTATTTTTAAAACTTATATTTTTATAAAAAGAACTTAACAAAAACTTTTATAAAAACTTTGTTTTTTCTTATTTTTAGCGTTGCGCTTTCGGCGTTTAACTTCTCCGGCAGCGGCGCCAAAAACTTGATGTCTGCGAGGTGTACTAGAAAATAGTATTATTTTTACAACGAAATAACTATTAAATACGATACAATTTTACACAAGATATTTATTTATTTATAGAATGGGATATACCTAAACCTTGCTACAACACTATAGGCAGTGTACCTAATCGTACAGTAGTGTAGTTTTTAGTAAGTCCGGTTCGTTCCACAGGAAAATCTTTTAAACAAAGCTTAACGCTATATTAGTTTTAATTTATAAAAATACAAATATATATAAGTAATATTATTATTATAAAAGGGGGTTTTTACCGTTTAATGACCGGTTTGTCGATTTTAAAACTTTAGTCGCAGTTAAAACCGAATGTAAAATATATAAATATAACTTAATTTAAAACGTAAAATAAATAACGATAATGAAATTGCGATAAATAAAATTGCGATAATTAAAAAGTACGATAATTAAAAGTACAATTAAATACAATGACAATAAATAAAAATGTGATAATTAGAAGTACAATTAAATATGAAAATAAAGGAATTATGCTTATTTAAACTTCCGTAATCATGATGTTTGACGTGTTGATTTTAGTTTTATGCCCATGGGTTAATTGTTCTTTGTCCTGGATTATTTAATATGTCCGTCTGGTTTTTGTCCATAACAGTTCATCAGTCATAAATATAAAGTGCGAGTGTCCTCGTCAAATTATCCTTATATCCAAAGTGAAATATTCCAACTAATTGGGGACTTAAACTGTAACAAAGTTTTAATACTTTGTTTAATAATTACACCAGGATGTCGACTGCGCGTAACCCAAGGTTTTAATACTTTGTTAACAATTATTCCAAGTGTCCTTGTACATAATTTCACACTTGTTTTAATAATTCCATAGACTATTAATCCATTCCCATGTCCGGTTAAATGAACGATTATTCGTACATATAAATATCCCGCCCATCGTGTCCGATCGAGTGTATGTGGTTATTTATAGGTACGTCCAATTGTAAATCTTTATATTAAAATTAACAAACTATCATTTAGTTAAACAAATATAAATCCCATTAATAGCCCATAGTCTAATTTTCACAAGTGTCGTTCTTTTGTCCAAATCCCAATTATGGTGCAAAGCCCAATTACCCAATTTTAATATTTTTAGTCAAACATCACGATTACTTCGGCATTAAATAAGCATAATAATAACTTAGTTACGAGACATTAATTTTAAAAAGGAGGACATAACTTACATTGATTATTTATCGCGTAGTGTTACACGGACATAATTTCGACTTCAAAACCCGTAAAATAACCTTAACATAACCCAAACTAACTAATATAAAACTAACCTATATATATATATATATATATATATATATATATATATATATATATATATATATATATATATATATATATATTATTACAAAGGGAGTATTATTTTTTTATTTTGGGTAAAAATTGGCAGAAGCTCGTTGCATTTATAGGACATTTCTGATTTTGGCTGCTCTGCGAGTGCGGAGGTTTAAGCCTTCACAGCTCTGCGAGTGCGGAGTTCCCTGGGCCAGCTCATCAATTTTTGGCCATTTGCTTGTCGACGTTTTATTTAAATATATATAATATATAAATAATTTATATAATTATTTAAATATTATATTATATTCTTGTGCATAGTTGACTTGTAATTTTAGGCCCGTTGCGTCGCGCGTTGATAGTTGGCTCAGGTCCCGGTTCCGGATTTTCGAACGTCCTTTCGTATAATTTAATATCTTGTACTTTGCGTTCCGCAACTTGTACTCTTGTCATTTTTAGACGTTTCTTATCAATAAATTAAACCACTTGGATTGTATCTTGTACATTTGAGCATTTTGGACGTTTGCATCTTCAAATCTTCATTTTTGCCTTTTGTCTTCGCACTTATTTAATATAAACGATTACAACTTAAAATAAGACAATTACAACTAAATAATTTACATATTGGGAGGATATTGCTACAAAATATATGTTCATTTGGAGCACTATCACCCATACTAGTGTTTGGGCTTCTTGGGTCATAGATTGATCCTACAAAACATGTTTCTGTTTAAATCGAACCCCTGTGCTTAATGTTGTCGCCATTTTTTTTTTTTTTGTTCGAAAATGATGATGAAGATATAAGCGTATATGATTTGATGATGATGTTGTGTCTGAGGATGATAATGATGATAGCATTATGATGGGAAAACAATGATCATGATATCATAATGACATAGATGATGGTTTTGATGAAGATAAATAAGTTTGGGTTTTGATCAATTTAAGAAGAAGAAAGAAAATGGAAATAGAATAGTACAGCTTATAAGGACATATAGAAAGAAATAAAACAGATAAGCAGAAGGTAGTGGAATGGTGTTGAGTGTTTGTGGGAAAGGAGAGGTCGCGGGTTCGAGTCTCGCCTCGGGCAGCTTATATTTTTTTTTTTAGCATTTTAAGGTAGTTTTTGTTATAAGTATTATTATTATTATTGTTATTATTATTAATATTATTATTGCTATTATTGTTATCATTATTATTATTTTATAACAAATAAATATTTTTATATAAAAATATACTTATTATGTATACTATATTACATTAATGTTACATAATTTTTATAAAATATTATTACTTATAATTTTATATATAATTAATTTACATATAGTATAAATATATATTTTAACATAATCATACATTTAAATATAAATTTTGATACAATATATAATATTTTTAAGTAAATATATATAATTTATAATAAATGACATATATATATATATATATATATATATATATATATATATATATATATATTCTAATTAAAATATTTTAATAAGAATTTGATATATATTACTGATATAGGTTCGTGAATCCAAGGCCAACCCTATACTTGATCAATGTCGTCCTATGTATTTTTACTACAAAATACAGTATGGTGAGTTTCATTACTCCCTTTTTATATATATTTTTGGGCTGAGAATACATGCGCTGTTTTATAAATGTTTTACGAAATAGGCACAAGTACTAAAACTAATTCTATGTGGGTTTAAACCAGAAATATACCCTTAGCTTGGTAACATTAAACTACTTGTCTATGTACAGTAGGCGCGAATCCTAAAGATAGATCTATTGGGTCTGACAAACCTCATCCTGACTATGGGATGCTTTAGTACTTCGAGGTTATTTTAAACACACCTGATCTGGTGTACTTCAGAGGGTAAAACATGAACGTTAAGGTTTGTTACCGGGTGCCTACAGCTTATAGAATACTTTTATACACTTGCGAGTGTACATATATTTATAAACAGAAATCTTGTGGTCTATCAAGATGATGAATTTTATTGTTTTATGATAAACTTATGAATTCACCAACCTTTTGGTTGACACTTGAAAGCATGTTTATTCTCAGGTATGAAAGAAATCTTCCGCTGTGCATTTGCTCATACTACATGGAGTCGTTCATGGCATATAGAAGTCAGAACCTCGCAATGGGACCAACTGTTGAAGACTTCGTCCAGATGGATTAGGACGGGTCACTACACATATCGATTATAAACATTCCATATTAATTGACTTCATTGCGAGGTTTTGACCTCTATATGAGACGTTTTTCAAAGACTGCATTCGATTTTTAAAACAAACCATAACCTTTAAAATATTACGATGATTATCAAATAATGATAATCTAAAATATAGCGTTTTCACACGACCATTACATAATGGTTTACAATAATATTACACAACAATATATATGTCTTCAAATGCAGTTTTTAAACAATATTATACAAGCATGCTGACTCCAACTCTTGTCCATAAATTAGCATGCAACAGCGGAAGCTCTTAATAATCAACTGAGAATAAACATGCTTTAAACGTCAACAAAAATGTTGGTGAGTTATAGGTTTAACCTATATATCAATTTGTTATAATAGACCACAAGATTTCATCTTTCAATAACATGCAATCTGCTTAAAAATCATTCATATGGTTGAACACCTGGTAACTGACATTAACAAATGCATCTAGAATATCCCCATATATAAATATCGAAGTACTAAAGCAGTTCAAATTCTCTGATTGGGGCGTGTCAAAGCCCATAGATCTTGATAATGCTAAAAACGAACATATATTTCATAGCATTATTGCTCAAGAAAGACAAGCTTTTAGTTGCAATTGTTCTATTTACAAGTGATATTCGTTTAAATAATAAAAGGTGAAGACAAAAGATAGATTCGACGAATTGAAGACGCAAACTACCAAAAAGCTCAAAAGTACAAAATACAATTAATGAGGTTCCAATTATTGATAAGAAACGTCTCAAAATTACAAGAGTACAAGATTCAAAACGCAAAGTACAAGATATTAAATTATTCGCAAGGACGTTCGAAAATCCGGAACCGGGACCAGAGTCAACTCTCAACGCTCGACGCAACGGACTAAAAATTACAAGTCAACTATGCACATAAATATAATATAATATTTAAATAATTACTAAAATTATTTATATATTATATTTATTTATATAATCGTCGGCAAACAAAGAGCCAAAGTTGAGTGAGCTGTAAAATGGAACTCCGCGACTTGCGGAGTTCGAAGACCAAATGGGCCGCGACTCGCGAAGCCCCCAATTTTGAAACAGCCTATAAAAGCAACGCAGTTCGACGAGTAAAAATATCCATAAAATCTCTCTTTCTCTATATGTAAACGTAATATATTTATATATATATATTTTAATTTTAATTTTAATTTTAATTTTAATTCTAATAATAAGGGTATATTAGCGAATGTTGTAAGGGTGTAAGTCGAAATTCTGTCCGTGTAACGCTACGCTATTTCTAATCATTGTAAGTTATGTTCAACCTTTTTACATTAATGTCTCGTAGCTAAGTTATTATTATGCTTATTTAAAACGAAGTAATCATGATGTTGGACTAATTACTAAAATTGGGTAATTGGGCTTTATACCATAATTGGGGTTTGGACAAAAGAACGACACTTGTGGAAATTAGACTATGGGCTATTAATGGGCTTTATATTTGTTTAACTAAATGATAGTTTGTTAATTTTAATATAAAGATTTACAATTGGACGTCCCTATAAATAACCATATACACTCGATCGGACACGATGGGCGGGGTATTTATATGTACGAATAATCGTTCATTTAACCGGACACGGGAATGGATTAATAGTCACTAGAATTATTAAAACAGGGGTAAAATTATGTACAAAGACACTTGGCATAATTGATAACAAAGTATTAAAACCTTGAGTTACACGCAGTCAATAACCTGGTGTAATTATTAAATAAAGTATTAAAACCTTGTTACAGTTTAAGTCCCTAATTATTTGGAATATATAAATTCGGGTATAAGGATAATTTGACGAGGATACTCGCACTTTATATTTATGACTGATGGACTGTTATGGACAAAAACCAGACGGTCATATTAAATAATCCAGGACAAAGGACAATTAACCCATGGGCATAAAACTAAAATCAACACATCAAACATCATGATTACGGAAGTTTAAATAAGCATAATTATTTTATTTCATATTTAATTTCCTTTATTTTATATTTAATTGCACTTCTAATTATCGCACTTTTATTTATTGTTATTGTATTTAATTGCACTTTTAATTATCGTACTTTTTAATTATCGCAAGTTTATTTTATCGCACTTTTATTTATCGCAATTTCATTATCATTATTTACTTTACGCTTTAAATTAAGTCTTTTATTTATTTCATATTTTACATTTGGTTTTAACTGCGACTAAGTTTTAAAATCGACAAACCGGTCATTAAACGGTAAAAAACCCCCTTTATAATAATAATATTACTTATATATATATATATATATATATATATATATATATATATATATATATATATATATATATATATATATATATATATATATATATATTTGTATTTTTATAAATTTAAACTAATATAGCGTTAAGCTTTAATTAAAGATTCCCTGTGGAACGAACCGGACTTACTAAAAACTACACTACTGTACGATTAGTTACACTGCCTATAAGTGTTGTAGCAAGGTTTAAGTATATTCATTCTATAAATAAATAAATATTTTATGTAAAATTGTATCATATTTAATAGTATTTCGTTGCAAAAATAAAGCTATTTTATATACACCTCGCATAACATCAAGTATTTTTGGCGCCGCTGCCGGGGAACAATCTAGCTTAAAAGCCGGAAGCGCAACGCTAATTAAAAAAAAAAGATTTTTATTTTTAGTTTACTTTTATAAAAATACGTTTTTGTAAAAATACGTTTTAAATATTCGAAAACATAGAAAAGAAAAACAAAAATATAAATATTTTTAAGAGTTTATTAAATATTTAAGTTTTATAAAGTTTCTTTATTTTTATTTTATAAAAATATAAGTTTTATTTAAATATTTTGTATTTATTTAGAACATAAAATTAAAAACCGAAAAAAAAATAAATAAATAAATATATAAATCTAGTTTTAAGATTTTTATTATAAAGTATTTCTATTTTTATTTTAGTTTTTAAAACATAAGTTTTTATTTAGTTTTTATAAATATTTTATTTAAATATTTAAACAGAAAATATAAAAAAAAAAGTAAAACGTCGAATTTAAATCAGCCTGTCAACTGAAATTCCAAACCCCGCGACTTGCGGCGTTTGTAGCCATGAGGCACCGCGACTCGCAGAGCCGTCTGACACGGGCCACACAGAAGCCCTAATTCGCATTAATTACGGATAATTATTAATTATAATTAATTTTAAACCCTAATTAGGTTTAGATTTTAATATTATTTAGTTTTACTTTTTATTTAATTTGTATTTTAGTTTATTTAGATTATTTAAATTACAAAATTAATAGTTTTATAAAATAAATAATATAAAAATAATATTTTTATAAAAATTGTACTTTTTACAACTTTTAGTATATTTTTATATTTTGTCCCTTTTTAATTGTTTTAGCGTAATATTTGTATTTTTCGCTCGTTTTTAGTTTTAAACTTAGTTTTTGCCATAGTTATTTTTATTTATAGATTTTTAGGCTTTGCCGTAAAATCCCTTAAGTGCTTTTTCTTTAGACTAAGATTTAGGTGCTTTAGAATTTTGCGACGCCTTTTTAAGTTTTAGTACCTTTTTAAGTTATTGCCATTTGGGATATAGTTTTACTTGTAAGCTTTAATATTTTTCGACGCCTTTTACCTATGTATCAATTATTATTCCAATTAGTAATCTCAATTTGCGATTATAATTTTAAGTTAGTGATAGCAATAAGGTTGGGTTAGTCGAGTGTTTTTAAGTTTTATAAGTCACCTCTTTTTTTCTTTCTTATTTTTCGACGCCTTTTATTTTTCAACCCTTCTCTTTTTCGATCTTTTTCGACGCGCTCTTTTTCTTTCTTATTTCTCGCTATTCTAGTTTTAGGACATAGATTTTTATTCTACTTCTTATCTAAATTTCTTAAAATTACAAAAATTTATTTTAAGTGGTTAAATTGATAGACATCAAAATTTTCTGGTTCGTAGTAATAGTTGGATTTGTACGTGGACCGGGTTATTGGAGCCAAACAGTCCTCAATTATATTGAGACCAAACGAATCCTGCCCCTCTGCTGCATCTTTTGGCTATTCGAAACGTGGGCAAAATCAGAAAAGTCTATTAATTGGATAACTTATATAATTTTTCTTTCCTTTTAAAAACTAATATGATATTCAGTGAATGCACCGAGCAAGACGTTCACCACCTTTTGTACATTCACCACCTGTAACTCGATCAAGACATCTAGCTAATATTGTCGCCGTTGATAATCCATTTTTTGAACCCGACCTCACAATTGAGAATCCGGAGAATATTCAGGGACGATTCATAGATCCTGAACCATTAATTTTTCCTCCGGAACCACCAATCATTCAAACAGAGATTGTTGAGGAACGAACCATTAAATCAGAATCCTCCAGTGATTCAGATTCAACAAATTCAATTATGGAGAATCTGGAACCTTTAAGTATGGAAGACTGAATGAGAGCTAAACGCACTGGCCAAGGTCACGCAATTACTCATCCAGACATTAATGCGCCAGATTATGAAATCAAAGGACAAATTCTACACATAGTGACTAATCAATGCCAATTTAGTGGTGCGCCGAAGGAAGATCCAAATGAACATCTACGTACCTTTAATAGGATCTGCACAATATTTAAAATAAGAAAAGTGGAAGATGAACAGATATATCTCATGTTATTTCCCTGGACTTTAAAGGGAGAAGCCAAAGATTGGTTGGAATCGTTAACTGAAGGGGCGATCGATACATGGGACGTTTTAGTTGAAAAATTTCTTAAACAATTCTTTCCGGCATCTAAAGCCGTAAGACTTCAAGCAGAAATTGTTACGTTCACACAGAAACCGAATGAAACTCTATATGAGGCGTGGACAAGATTTGAAAAATTATTGAGAGGATGTCCGCAACATGGTTTAGACACCTGTCAAATAGTACAAATATTCTACCAATGATGCGACATCACTACAAGGAAAGACATAGATATAGCAGCTGGTGGTTCCATTATGAAGAAAACCGAAACTGATGCTTACAAAATTATTGATAACACTGCTTCCCACTCACATGAGTGGCACCAAGAAAAAGACATCGTTAGATCATCTAAAGCAGCTAGAGCCGATTCTAGCCATGACTTAGATTACATTTCCGCAAAGATAGATGTTGTCGAGAGACGAATGGAAAAGATGACTAGGGATATTCACTCAATACGAATTAGTTGTGAGCAGTGTGGAGGATCACATTTGACAAAAGATTGTCTCAGTATTGAACTAACAATGGAACAAAGAGAGAATATTTCATACATAAACCAAAGGCCTGGAAATAATTATCAGAATAATTATCAACCGCCAAGACCTATTTACAATTAAAATCAGAACTATAACCGAAATATTCCATACAACAACCAACAAGGTCCTAGCAATCAACAAGTATCCAACAATACTTACAATCAGCAAAGACCTAATTTTCAAAATAAACCACCACAAACCGATGATAAAAAGCCGAATTTAGAAGATATGATGACGAAGCTAGTTGAAACTCAAACGCAGTTTTTCACATCTCAAAAACAAACTAATGAACAAAATGCTCAAGCATTTAGAAATCAACAAGCTTCTATTCAAAATCTGGAACAAGAAGTAAGTAACCTAGCAAGGTTAATAGGTGAAAGAAAATCGGGAAGTTTACCTAGTGATACAAATGCAAACCCCCGAAATGAAACAGCTAAAGCCATTACCACAAGAAGTGGTACAACACTTAAACCACCTGAAATACCTGTAACTTCTGATGAAGCTATTCCTACTCCACAAGAACCACAACCTGAACAAGATAAGGAAAAAGAACCGGTAGTTGAAAAGGTTAATGAAGATAACACAGTTAAGGCTAAACATTATGTTAAACCATACCAACCACCACTTCCTTACCCGAGTAAAATGAAGAAAGAGAAACTTGAAGCCTAGCAATCCAAATTCTTGGATATGTTTAAACAGATAAATGTCAATCTTCCTTTCATTGATGTAATTTCAGGAATGCCTAGATATGCTAAATTTCTGAAAGATCTAATATCAAATAGAAAGAAAATGGAAGAACTCTCGGCTGTTACTATGAACGCTAATTTTTCAGCAGTGCTGTTGAATAAGATACCAGAAAAATTATCTGATCCAGGAAGTTTCATAATTCCATGTTTTCTGGGTAGTCTTAGTTCAATAGAAGCATTGGCAGACTTAGGTGCTAGTATAAATTTAATGCCGTATTCACTATACGCTAAACTAGACCTTGGAGAATTGAAACCAACAAGAATAAGCATACAACTAGCCGATAGATCAATAAAATATCCTAGAGGGATAATGGAGAACATGCTAGTTAAAGTTGGTACTTTAGTATTTCCAGTAGATTTTGTTGTTCTGGACATGGAAGAAGATTCTCAAGTTCCTCTCATATTAGGAAGACCATTCTTAAACACGGCTAAAGCAATGATAGATGTGTTTGGTAAGAAACTGACCCTAAGTATAGAGGACGAGAGTGTTACCTTTTCAGTTGATAGAGCAATGCAACAACCGCAATCTGCAGATGATACATGTTATTATATTCAAACTATAGATTCACATGCAGAATTGTTAGAAGAATTTCCAGAATTACAAGGAACAGGAGAATGTTCTTTAGGAGAAGGAACTGAACCAATTGATGAAGTTGAAATGTTAGCTACACTAATAGCTAATGGATATGAACCAACAACAGAAGAAATTCAAATGCTAAAAGAAAAAGACAGATATCGATATAAATCATCAATAGAAGAACCACCGAAATTAGAGTTAAAGCCACTTCCAAACCATTTGGAATACGCTTATTTACATGGTGAATCTGAATTACCTGTAATAATATCGTCTTCTCTTACTGAAAATGAGAAATTACAACTCATTTCTGTGTTGAAAGCTCATAAACCAGCTATTGCATGGAAGATTCATGATATAAAAGGAATAAGTCCTTCATATTGCACACATAAAATCCTTATGGAAGAAGGTCATAAAACGTATGTGCAACGCCAACGAAGACTAAATCCGAATATGCAAGATGTTGTTAAAAAAGAAATAATTAAACTGCTAGATGCAGGTTTAATTTATCCAATTTCTGATAGCCCATGGGTAAGCCCAGTTCATTGCGTGCCTAAGAAGGGTGGCATGACTGTCATTACAAATGAGAAAAATGAGCTTATTCCTACTAGGACTGTAACAGGATGGCGTGTTTGTATTGATTATAGAAAATTAAATGACGCCGCCAGAAAAGATCACTTTTCCTTACCTTTCATTGATCAAATGTTGGAAAGATTAGCCGGAAAGAGTTACTATTGCTTTCTTGATGGATTTTCCGGATATTTTCAAATTCCAATAGCACCCGAAGACCAAGAGAAAACCACATTCACGTGCCCTTATGGTACTTTTGCTTACAAACGCATGCCATTTGGACTTTGCAACGCCCCTGCAACCTTTCAAAGGTGTATGATGGCGATTTTTCACGACATGATAGAAGAATGCATGGAAGTTTTCATGGATGACTTTTCAGTCTTCGGTGATACATTTGAATCATGTCTAGCTAATCTTGAACGAATGCTTATTAGATGCGAACAATCAAATCTAGTTCTTAATTGGGAGAAATGCCATTTCATGGTTAAAGAAGGCATCGTTCTTGGACATAAAATCTCAAAGGAAGGAATTGAAGTGGATAGAGCTAAAGTAGATGTAATTGCTAAACTTCCACATCCCACCAATGTTAGAGGAGTTAGGAGTTTTCTAGGGCATGCCAGTTTTTACCGACGTTTCATAAAAGATTTTTCTAAAATTGCCACTCCTATGAATAAACTCCTAGAAAAAGATGCTCCATTCATCTTTTCAGATGAATGTATCAAATCTTTTAATATTCTTAAAGAGAAACTCACTAATGCGTCGATCATGATAACACCAAATTGGAATCTACCGTTTGAACTAATGTGCGATGCAAGTGATTTTGCAATGGGAGCCGTTTTAGGACAAAGGATTGAAAAACGATTTCAACCTATTTATTACGCTAGTAAGACATTACAAGGAGCACAAACAAATTACACAACTACTGAAAAAGAACTCCTTGCTATTGTCTTTGCTTTTGACAAATTTTGATCATATCTCGTTCTAGCAAAAACGGTGGTCTATACCGACCATTCTGCTCTTAGATACCTATTTTCGAAACAAGATGCTAAACCAAGATTAATCCGTTGGATCTTACTCTTACAAGAGTTCGATATTGAAATCCGAGATAAAAGAGGAGCAGAAAATCTTGCCGCTGATCATCTTTCTCGTCTTGAAAATCCCGAATTAGAAGTTCTAAATGAATCGGCCATACAAGACAACTTTCCTGATGAATATCTATTGAAGATAGATTATAATGAAATTCCATGGTTTGCAGACTATGCAAACTACTTAGTTTGTGGATTCCTTGAAAAAGGATTGTCGTACCAAAAACGAAAGAAATTCTTTAGTGATATAAAACACTATTTCTGGGAAGATCCACATCTGTTTAAAAGTTGTCCAGATGGAATAATACGCCGAGGTGTATTTGGAGATGAAGCTAGTAAAATTTTAAACCATTTTCACACAGGACCAACAGGAGGGCATTATGGGCCTTAACTAACAGCAAGAAAAGTTTATGAAGCTGGATTCTATTAGCCTACAATTTACAAAGACGCACACCTTCTTTGCAAATCCTGTGATGCTTGTCAAAGGGCCGGAAAAATAAGTCAACGTGATGAAATGCCACAAAATGTCATTCAAGTATGTGAAGTATTTGACATTTGGGGTATTGACTTTATGGGTCTATTTCCAAAATTTCATAATAATCTCTATATTCTCGTAGCCATTGATTATGTATCTAAATGGGCGGAAGCACAAGCTCTCCCAACTAACGATGCACGAGTTGTAGTCAACTTTTTAAAACGTCTTTTTGCAAGGTTTGGAACACCGAAAGCTTTAATAAGTGATCGGGGAACTCATTTCTGTAATAATCAACTTGAGAAAGTTCTTAAAAGATATGGAGTAACTCATAAAATCTCCACCGCATATCATCCACAAACAAGTGGACAAGTTGAAAATACCAACCGAGCTTTAAAACGTATTCTAGAGAAAACCGTAGGATCAAATCCTAAGGAATGGTCCATTAAATTGGAGGATGCACTCTGGGCTTTTAGAACAGCCTACAAAACTCCAATTGTAACCACACCTTTTAAACTCATCTACGGAAAAGCATGTCATCTTCCAGTAGAAATTGAACACAAAGCATTTTGGGCTTTGAAGACATGTAATCTTGATTTACATGAAGCCGGACGTCTACGATTAAGTCAACTAAACGAATTAGAAGAATTAAGACATGAAGCATACGAAAATTCGTTAATCTATAAGGAAAGAACGAAGAAATGGCATGATAAAAGAATCAGAAGTTTAAAAGAATTTAAAGAAGGAGACAGAGTTCTTCTTTTCAATTCACGATTCAAGCTATTTCCTGGAAAATTGAAATCAAGATGGTCTGGACCATTCATAGTCAAACGAGTTTTCCCATACGGAACGATAGAATTAATAAATTCAAATGAGATTGAATTTAAGGTTAATGGTCACAGAGTTAAACACTACATAGATAGTCCGATGGAAGTCGATAACGAAGTTAATCACAATTTCGACACCACAGCTAACTAAGTGTGGGGAGAATCAAGTCTTTAAAGGATAATATGTATTTTTGTTAGAGTTAGATTTTCTGTTTTCGTGTAGTTCTCGAAAATGGAACCCGAATGGTCTTTCCCTAGCAGACCCTAAAGAACTAGTCTTCTCCCTCCATTCTGAATTTTTATTTTTTTAGGTTTTTACGAAATGAAGACTGCCTGTGAACTAAACCATGGTCTAATGCTACACGCTTTGATCACTAAATGTAATAATGACACACTTCTGAGTGAAATAGTATCAGTAATCAGAGAAAGATTGGATGGAGTAAGAAAAGAATCCAGATGCGAAGATAATAAGTTACAATTTGGTAAAGGAAAATCAAAATCCGCAGCGAAAAGAAGAGCACGGCACCTTGAAAGATGTCACAAATGCGAAAAATGGTCACATGGAGGTAAATGTTCAAATAATTAAACCTATTCAAACACCGAATTTGTTACTTTATGCAGAGACGGACCGTTCATATGTTTAGAAGACAAAACACAGAATGCTCGAGGTTACGCCTTTGTAGCTATCGAAAACCAATTAAACCGACTATCTTATGAGTGGGATAGATCATATCACTAAGAATACTATCTCACAGGTAAGTCTGTACAGTTTTTATTTTTTTTTATTTTCATTTTTTAACCTTTTGATAATAAACGCTAATTTGTTCGCTATAAAGTATTAAATTGGTATTGAATAAAATTAGGTTTGGCGACCGAAATTATTGATATCATTCAAAAATTTATTACATCACTACGAAATTTAACGTTTATTCTTAAGGTATAAATATCTTTAATCAATCAACCCAAAATATTTCAAAAATTCGTCATGAGTTAAATTAGGTCATGGAACCGAAATTACTTTACCGAAAAGAGGAGCGCATATTTTTGATAATATTTGATTGATTAAAGTGGGATAAAAGCCAAAAAGATTTTTAATTTTATTTTTACCATGTTTTTAAAATTAATATAAAAATCTAAAATTGATATTGTAAACTTTGTAAAATCAATATATTTAAGTTTGTCAATATTTGAAAAATTAATATTTTTAATATAAGTTTGTATGTAAAAAAACAAAATTTAAATTAAGTTTGGTGTGAATTTTATTTTTATGCATTTTAAATTTTAAGATTGGTGTGAATTTTATTTTTATGCATTTTAAATTTTAAATTTGGTGTGAATTTTTAATATTAATTTTGAATTTTATGCATTTTTTTAAATTTAAGTTGTGTGAATTTAAAAACAAAAAAATTACTTTATTTCGCTAAGTTAAAAATTTGATTTTTAAAATTCGTCGTAAGTTGAAGACTAGGTCTTTGAACCGAAATTGCTTTACCCGAGGGAGGGACGAGAACTTTTATTATCATTAATTTTAATCTTATTGAATTAAAGTATGCCAAAAAAAAAAAAAAAAAAAAAAACCCAAAAATCTTAGCCTTTAAAACAATCGCTACAAAAAGACAAATTTTAAAATTTTGTCGAAGGACGGACTAGGACATCGATCCGAAACGACCTCATCCTAAAACAAAGGAAAACAAAATTTTAAATTTATTTTATATTTGTTTTATAAGTTAAGGTTTATTATTAAAAAAAAACAAATAAACACCACAACTCGCGGAGAGACCAAATTACAGAAAAAAATAAAAACGTAAAGAACTGATCAGTCCACCCACAACCACACTCCAAACTGCGAAAAACACCCGAAAAACACACACGAAATTCGCAATTTTTGGCCATTTTTCATCAAATCTTTTACTAAAATCATGTTGAGAAGGATGTTATCAAGGAATTACTCAAGGAAAACGGTAAATTTCTACACCTAAACACCATTTAATCCGAAAATTAGTGTTCTTGAGCAATTTTTTCCCCAATTCGATTTTAATGCTTTTTAGTGTAATTATGCTTAAATTGCTTGTGTATTATGCTTGTATAACCTAGATTGATGCTATTTAACATGATTAGAAGCCTTAAACTTCAAATTTTGAGGAATCTAGGGTTTGTGTTCTTGAGCAAATTTGGGGCTTTTTGATATAAACAAGTTATGGCCAATTTTTGTCATGAATTATTGCTAAATTAAGTAGTGTAACATGTTTAGGTAGTTAAATGATCCAAACCTTGAGCCTAAACATGATTTTGAGAATTAAAGTGGACTTTTTCAAGTCTAAAATTCATGAACTTGATTTTTGAGAGATAATGCCATTTGAAACTTGTTTAATTGCTAGTAATGATTATTTTGACATGTTATTTGAGTTGAATGCTTATGAACTTGGCGAACATTTTCGTATATACTTATTTGAAAAAGTGTAGATTTGATAAAAATATGAAAATGAGCATAAGTTTGATATAAATTGATCATGTCATTGTAATTATTTTGATTGATGATTTTACTGACACTAATGCATATTTGGATGCACAAAAATTGTGTTTGATGTGTTTTGCAGACTGAAAGGGGTGAATCTTCATCCAAAGCTCGCAATGCTCCTACTGAGAATGCGGAACAACAGGAGGTGGATAACTACTATATATATATATATATATATATATATATATATATATATATATATATATATATATATATATATATATATATATATATATATATATATATATATATATATATATATTATGACATTTTCTGATATGCACTTGCAAGATTTGCACCCGAACTTGAGATTTGACAGACGTTGGATAGATTATCCAAAATACCAAAGGGGCTTGCATACTCTTCATTCTAAAGCTGTTGAAGTACTTAGGGTCATAGAATGGGGACCGTTAGAAGCTGTAGAATTAGCCGAGCCAATTAGGGAATTACTTAAACAGAGGTATGGTAATTCTACTTTTAACGATTGGGTACGTTTATTCAACATGCGTAGACTTGTATATAAAGTATGGTGTGAAGAATTGTTGTGTAGTATAGAAATAAATGATCGGGTAGCTAGTTTAACCGATCGATTTTTTATTAGATTTTTATTAAGAGGTTCGATGCGCCACATGTCTTTACTAGACATGGCTCAGGCCTTACGTATATATACGCCTGAGGAGCTAGCATCTGCCGATTGTAGAGGGTTGATATTGAACGGCAGGAAGATAGATCAAAATTTTGACACGCATGGTGTATGGAGTCAAATGACTAGCCATCACCGATTCAAAGGGGGAAATTACTCTTATTTGGATATAGATAGAGATGAATTAAGAGTAATTCATAGGTTTTTAGCTAATTCGATTACACAAAGAGGTAAGAATAAGGAAAACGTAAATGAACAGGATTTGTTTTACCACATGTGTATTCGAGACCCACAAAGCGCTGTAAGTATACCTTATTGTGTGGGTTATTATTTATCAGCTATGGTTAGGGGGATGTGACTGCATAGCATAATAGGAGGTGGTATATTTATTACTTTGATTGCTGAGTATCTCGATGTGGATATAAGTCGGTGGGATTATTAATCGAAGAATCAGAACCCCACGATACAATTGGTTTAAATTTATACCATGGTGCTAAAGTTTTGAAGAGGAGAAATAACGCCGCAGTACATTATAATGGTAGACATCCATAGGTTGAGAGAAACCAACAGCCAGGTAATGTGGGAGGAGGAAATGAAATGACAGAAATGCAAAGGTTTATAGCTTCACAAGAGTATGAAAATGCTAGACATAGAGCATTTGAAGATTGGTAAGTTCATCAAAACCAAATCATAGCTTATTGCCAACATATAGGTAGAAACTATATTCCTACTCCAACGCCCATATTTCCTCCCTGGTCTATAGAGATGCAACCACCGTATCCTACGTATAACCCAGCCGAAGCATTCTATAACACATACGGTTATGCATGGAACCCCTACTGGTATCAGTATCATCCCTAGTCTACTTAGTTTTATTTATTTTATTATTTGTAATACATTTAATACTTATGTTAATATTGTAATAGTTTTTATAATTTTCTAACTTTTATTATTAGATTTTAATAATTTTTGAATGTGGGGTAATATACCAAACTTCAAAAATATGTATATATGTTTGCAGTTTATCTTATGTACACAACAGGGTAAAACAACGCATTTTCAAAGACTGGCATTAAGTTCAGCAAAAGCAACTAATTTTGACGACAAGATGCAAAATATATGTGAAATAACAACAAGACGGAATGAACAAATGATGTGCACCATTTATCATTCAACACAAACAAAAATATGTTTGGAAACTTTGGTAAAATTTAATCTTTTCTACGCTAATCACCCTCAATAATTTAAATTGTTACTGATTTCTTGCAAATGAGGGCATTGCAAGATCTTAAGTGTGGGAAGGGGTTAAATTCTTTCGGATTTTTAAAAATTTTTATCTTAAACACTTGGTTACCATTAAAAATACTAGTAAAGCAGTAGTTGTATTAGAATCTAGTGCTCTCTGATAATAAAGAACAGCCCTAGTCTTATATACTGACTACCTAATTCTAGTAAAATTTTTCAAAATTTTCAACTAAATGAACTCAAAATCATGTTTATACATATTTATGAACGATAAAACTAGGTGTTAACACCGAAATTATTGTTACCTCGGAAAGGACATAAATTGAGAAACAAACCAAAATGTTAGAATTCATTTAAGAATGGAATAGAGGAGAACAAAAAGGAAAAATAAAAGCCAACTGTGAGAAAATTCTCCAAGTTATTCAAAACATATGTCACATATTTTTGTACAAATAACTGAAAATACTTTTGCTTTGGACTAAACTAAAAAGTTTAACCTGATTTACTGTAAGAAAGATGGATCTACACGATGAATCAATTCCATCATTAAAAGGAAGTAAAGTCTTCCGAAAAAGAAACGCGCTTCTTGATTTAGGTCATGAAGTTGTCGTCCAGACCAGCTGTAGGTTGACGAAAAATCTAGAAAAGTCATCACTAAAATCAGCAGGAAATCCACGGACCTCAGCATTAAACAGGGTCGCCAAGTGGTCAGACTTATCCTAACCATGAGAGGATCTGTCTTGTAAAATGGGGAGGGCGCCGTGCAAATTAGCTGGATAAGACTAATGAATCAGATCCCCAGAAAGGATAATCTCCTTAAAGATCAAAAATCAGCTTTTAAGACTGATATTACTCAATCCTAGATATTGACCTTAAAGATTGAGAATTACAAACTCATGGAATTCAATGATATCTAAACTCGAGCTTGAACGAGAAAATATTTTGATCAAAATTACAAACCGATTTGTTTTCTGAAAACCCATTTTCAATGCGTTCATTACCATTGAACGTAAAATCCTAAGAATTCACCTGAAATTCATTAGGTCACCTGAACCAAATCGGGTGTCAACCGTAAGAACGGTGGTTGCATAGCATGGTCAAAGACAGGACCTTGTGCCAGACCAGAAAATTATAAGGGTGAGCTTTACTATTGCTCCTACAAAGGATGGTAATTGTGTCCGACACGTTATAGACCATAATTAAAAGTATGTCAGGGGACCGAAATTATTAGGTTTGGCGACCGAAATTATTGATATCATTTAAAAATTTATTACATCACTGCGAAATTTAACGTTTATTCTTAAGGTATAAATATCTTTAATCCATCAACCCAAAATATTTCAAAAATTCGTCATGAGTTAAATTAAGTCATGGAACCGAAATTACTTTACCGAAAAGAGGAGCGCATATTTTTGATAATATTTGATTGATTAAAGTGGGATAAAAGCCAAAAAGATTTTTAATTTTATTTTTACCATGTTTTTAAAATTAATATAAAAATCTAAAATTGATATTGTAAACTTTGTAAAATCAATATATTTAAGTTTGTTAATATTTGAAAAATTAATATTTTTAATATAAGTTTGTATGTAAAAAAACAAAATTTAAATTAAGTTTGGTGTGAATTTTATTTTTATGCATTTTTAATTTTAAGTTTGGTGTGAATTTTATTTTTATGCATTTTAAATTTTAAATTTGGTGTGAATTTTATTTTTATGCATTTTAAATTTTAAATTTGGTGTGAATTTTTAATATTAATTTTGAATTTTATGCATTTTTTTAAATTTAAGTTGTGTGAATTTAAAAACAAAAAAAATTACTTTATTTCGCTAAGTTAAAAATTTGATTTTTAAAATTTGTCGTAAGTTGAAGACTAGGTCTTTGAACCGAAATTGCTTTACCCGAGGGAGGAACGAGAACTTTTATTATCATTATTTTTAATCTTATTAAATTAAAGTATGCCAAAAACAAAAAAAAAAAAAAAAAAAACCCAAAAATCTTAGCCTTTAAAACAATCGCTACAAAAAGACAAATTTTAAAATTTTGTCGAAGGACGGACTAGGACATCGATCCGAAACGACCTCATCCTAAAACAAAGGAAAACAAAATTTTAAATTTATTTTATATTTGTTTTATAAGTTAAGGTTTATTATTAAAAAAAATAAATAAATAAACACCGCGACTCGCGAAGTTTGTATTGGTCAAATGCCGTGACTCGCGGAGAGATCAAATTAGAGAAAAAAATAAAAACGTAAAGAACTGATCAGTCCACCCACAACCACACTCCAAACTACGAAAAACACCCGAAAAACACACACGAAATTCGCAATTTTTGGCCATTTTTCATCAAATCTTTTACTAAAATCATATTAAGAAGGATGCTATCAAGGAATTACTCAAGGAAAATGGTAAATTTCTACACCTAAACACCATTTAATCTGAAAATTAGTGTTCTTGAGCAATTTTTTCCCCAATTCGATTTTAATGCTTTTTAGTGTAATTATGCTTAAATTGCTTGTGTATTATGCTTGTATAACCTAGATTGATGCTATTTAACATGATTAGAATCCTTAAACTTCAAATTTTGATTAATCTAGGGTTTGTGTTCTTGAGCAAATTTGGGGCTTTTTGATATAAACAAGTTATGGCCGATTTTTGTCATGAATTATTGCTAAATTAAGTAGTGTAACATGTTTAGGTAGTTAAATGATCCAAACCTTGAGCCTAAACATGATTTTGAGAATTAAAGTGGACTTTTTCAAGTCTAAAATTCATGAACTTGATTTTTGAGAGATAATGCCATTTGAAACTTGTTTAATTGCTAGTAATGATTATTTTGACATGTTATTTGAGTTGAATGCTTATGAACTTGGCGAACATTTTCGTATATACTTATTTGAAAAAGTGTAGATTTGATAAAAATATGAAAATGAGCATAAGTTTGATATAAATTGATCATGTCATTGTAATTATTTTGATTGATGATTTTGCTGACATTAATGCATATTTGGATGCACAAAAATTGTGTTTGATGTGTTTTGCAGACTGAAAGGGGTGAATCTTCATTCAAAGCTCACAATGCTCCTGCTGAGAATGCGGAACAACAGGAGGTGGATAACTACTACAAACAAGATATACCTCATCCAGTTATGACATTTTCTTATATGCACTTGGAAGATTTGCACCCGAACTTGAGATTTGATAGACGTTGGATAGATTATCCAAAATACCAAAGGGGCTTGCATACTCTTCATTCTAAAGCTGTTGAAGTACCTAGGGTCATAGAATGGGGACCGTTAGAAGCTGTAGAATTGGCCGAGCTAATTAGGGAATTACTTACACAGAGGTATGGTAATTCTACTTTTAACGATTGGGTACGTTTATTCAACATGCGTAGACCTGTATATGAAGTATGGTGTGAAGAATTGTTGTGTAGTATAGAAATAAATGATTGGGTAGCTAGTTTAACCGATCGATTTTTATTAGATTTTTGTTAGGAGGTTCGATGCGCCACATGTCTTTACTAGACATGGCTCAGGCCTTACGTATATATACGCCTGAGGAGCTAGCATCTGCCGATTGTAGAGGGTTGATATTGAACGGTAGGAAGATAGACGAAAATTTTGACACGCATGGTGTATGGAGTCAAATGACTAGCCATCACCGATTCAAAGGGGGAAATTACTCTTATTTGGATATAGATAGAGATGAATTAAGAGTAATTCATAGGTTTTTAGCTAATTCGATTACACAAAGAGGTAAGAATAAGGAAAAGGTAAATGAACAGGATTTGTTTTACCACATGTGTATTCGATACCCACAAAGCGCTGTAAGTATACCTTATTGTGTGGGTTATTATTTATCAGCTATGGTTAGGGGGATGTGACTGCATAGCATAATAGGAGGTGGTATATTTATTACTTTGATTGCTGAGTATCTCGATGTGGATATAAGTCGGGGGGATTATTAATCGAAGAACCAGAACCCCACGATACAATTGGTTTAAATTTATACCATGGTGCTAAAGTTTTGAAGAGGCGAAATAACGCCGCAGTACGTTATAATGGTAGACATCCACAGGTTGAGAGAAACCAATAGCCAGGTAATGTGGGAGGAGGAAATGAAATGACAGAAATGCAAAGGTTTATAGCTTCACAAGAGTATGAAAATGCTAGACATAGAGCATTTGAAGATTGGTAAGTTCATCAAAACCAAATCATAGCTTATTGCCAACATATAGGTAGAAACTATATTCCTACTCCAACGCCCATATTTCCTCCCTGGTCTATAGAGATGCAATCACCGTATCCTACGTATAACCCAGCCGAAGCATTCTATAACACATACGGTTATGCATGGAACCCCTACTGGTATCAGTATCATCCCTAGTCTACTTAGTTTTATTTATTTTATTATTTGTAATACATTTAATACTTATGTTAATATTGTAATAGTTTTTATAATTTTCTAACTTTTATTATTAGATTTTAATAATTTTTGAATGTGGGGTAATATATCAAACTTCAAAAATATGTATATATGTTTGCAATTTATCTTATGTACACAACAGGGTAAAACAACGCATTTTCAAAGACTGACATTAAGTTCAGCAAAAGCAACTAATTTTGACGACAAGATGCAAAATATATGTGAAATAACAACAAGACGGAATGAACAAATGATGTGCACCATTTATCATTCAACACAAACAAAAATATGTTTGGAAACTTTGGTAAAATTTAATCATTTCTACGCTAATCACCCTCAATAATTTAAATTGTTACTGATTTCTTGCAAATGAGGGCATTGCAAGATCTTAAGTGTGGGAAGGGGTTAAATTCTTTCGGATTTTTAAAAAATTTTATCTTAAACACTTGGTTACCATTAAAAATACTAGTAAAGCAGTAGTTGTATTAGAATCTAGTGCTCTCTGATAATAAAGAACAGCCCTAGTCTTATATACTGACTACCTAATTCTAGTAAAATTTTTCAAAATTTTTAACTAAATGAACTCAAAATCATGTTTATACATATTTATGAACGATAAAACTAGGTGTTAACACCGAAATTATTGTTACATCGGAAAGGACATAAATTGAGAAACAAACCAAAATGTTAGAATTCATTTAAGAATGGAATAGAGGAGAACAAAAAGGAAAAATAAAAGCCAAGTGTGGGAAAATTCTCCAAGTTATTCAAAACATATGTCACATATTTTTGTACAAATAACTGAAAATACTTTTGCTTTGGACTAAACTAAAAAGTTTAACCTGATTTACTGTAAGAAAGATGGATCTACACGATGAATTAATTCCATCATTAAAAGGAAGTAAAGTCTTTCGAAAAAGAAACGCACTTCTTGATTTAGGTCATGAAGTTGTCGTCCAGACCAGCTGTAGGTTGACGAAAAATCTAGAAAAGTCATCACTAAAATCAGCAGGAAATCCACGGACCTCAGCATTAAACAGGGTCGCCAAGTGGTCAGACTTATCCTAACCATAAGAGGATCTGTCTTGTAAAATGGGGAGGGCGCCGTGCAAATTAGCTGGATAAGACTAATGAATCAGATCCCCAGAAAGGATAATCTCCTTAAAGATCAAAAATCAGCTTTTAAGACTGATGTTACTCAATCCTAGAGATTGACCTTAAAGATTGAGAATTACAAACTCATGGAATTCAATGATATCTAAACTCGAGCTTGAACGAGAAAATATTTTGATCAAAATTACAAACCGATTTGTTTTCTGAAAACCCATTTTCAATGCGTTCATTACCATTGAACGTAAAATCCTAAGAATTCACCTGAAATTCATTAGGTCACCTGAACCAAATCGGGTGTCAACCGTAAGAACGGTGGTTGCATATCATGGTCAAAGACAGGACCTTGTGCCAGACCAGAAAATTATAAGGGTGAGCTTTACTATTGTAGTGACCCGAACTTTTCCATGTTTATATATATTAATTGAGATTGATATTTACATGATTAAATGTTTCCAACATGTTAAGCAATCAAACTTGTTAAGACTTGATTAATTGAAATGTGTTTCATATAGACAATTGACCACCCAAGTTGACCGGTGATTCACGAACGTTAAAACTTGTAAAAACTATACGATGACATATATATGGTTATATATATGGTTAACATGTTTTTATTATAAGTATTTATCTCATTAGGTATTTTAACAATGAGTTATATACATAAAAATGAGACTATTAATTTAAGAAACTCGAAAACGATATATATAACGATTATCGTTATAACAACGTCTTACTAGGTACATATGAATCATATTAAGATATTGATACACTTGGTTAATTATGTTAAATGATAAGTAAATATATTATTAAGTGTATTAACAATGAAATACATATGTAAAAATAAGACTACTAACTTAATGATTTCGAAACGAGACATATATGTAACGATCATCGTTGTAACGACATTTAACTGTATATACATCATACTGAGATATATTATATATCATAATATCATGATAATATAACAATTTAACATCTCATTTGTTATAATAAACAATGGGTTAACAACATTCAACAAGATCATTAACCTAAAGGTTTTAAAACAACATTTACATGTAACGACTAACGATGACTTAACGACTCAGTTAAAATGTATATACATGTAGTGTTTTAATATGTATTCATACACTTTTGAAAGACTTCAAGACACTTATCAAAATACTTCTACTTAACAAAAATGCTTACAATTACATCCTCGTTCAGTTTCATCAACAATTCTACTCGTATGCACCCGTATTCGTACTCGTACAATACACAGCTTTTAGATGTATGTACTATTGGTATATACACTCCAATGATCAGCTCTTAGCAGCCCATGTGAGTCACCTAACACATGTGGGAACCATCATTTGGCAACTAGCATGAAATATCTCATAAAATTACAAAAATATGAGTAATCATTCATGACTTATTTACATGAAAACAAAATTACATATCCTTTATATCTAATCCATACACCAACGACCAAAAACACCTACAAACACTTTCATTCTTCAATTTTCTTCATCTAATTGATCTCTCTCAAGTTCTATCTTCAAGTTCTAAGTGTTCTTCATATATTTTACAAGTTCTAGTTACATAAAATCAAGAATACTTTCAAGTTTGCTAGCTCACTTCCAATCTTGTAAGGTGATCATCCAACCTCAAGAAATCTTTGTTTCTTACAATAGGTTATCATTATAATACAAGGTAATAATCATATTCAAACTTTGGTTCAATTTCTATAACTATAACAATCTTATTTCAAGTGATGATCTTACTTGAACATGTTTTCGTGTCATGATTCTGCCTCAAGAACTTCGAGCCATCCAAGGATCCGTTGAAGCTAGATCCATTTTTCTCTTTTCCAGTAGGTTTATCCAAGGAACTTAAGGTAGTAATGATGTTCATAACATCATTCGATTCATACATATAAAGCTATCTTATTCGAAGGTTTAAACTCGTAATCACTAGAACATAGTTTAGTTAATTCTAAACTTGTTCGCAAACAAAAGTTAATCCTTCTAACTTGACTTTTAAAATTAACTACACACATGTTCTATATCTATATGATATGCTAACTTAATGATTTAAAACCTGGAAAAACGAAAAACACCGTAAAACCGGATTTACGCCGTCGTAGTAACACCGCGGGCTGTTTTGGGTTAGTTAATTAAAAACTATGATAAACTTTGATTTTAAAGTTGTTATTTTGAGAAAATGATTTTTATTATGAACATGAAACTATATCCAAAAATTATGATTAAACTCAAAGTGGAAGTATGTTTTCTAAAATGGTCATCTAGACGTCGTTCTTTCGACTGAAATGACTACCTTTACAAAAACGACTTGTAACTTATTTTTCCGACTATAAACCTATACTTTTCTGTTTAGATTCATAAAATAGAGTTCAATATGAAACCATAGCAATTTGATTCACTCAAAACGGATTTAAAATGAAGAAGTTATGGGTAAAACAAGATTGGATAATTTTTCTCATTTTAGCTACGTGAAAATTGGTAACAAATCTATTCCAACTATAACTTAATCAACTTGTATTGTATATTATGTAATCTTGAGATACCATAGACACGTATACAATGTTTCGACCTATCATGTCGACACATCTATATATATTTCGGAACAACCATAGACACTCTATATGTGAATGTTGGAGTTAGCTATACAGGGTTGAGGTTGATTCCAAAATATATATAGTTTGAGTTGTGATCAATACTGAGATACGTATACACTGGGTCGTGGATTGATTCAAGATAATATTTATCGATTTATTTCTGTACATCTAACTGTGGACAACTAGTTGTAGGTTACTAACGAGGACAGCTGACTTAATAAACTTAAAACATCAAAATATATTAAAAGTGTTGTAAATATATTTTGAACATACTTTGATATATATGTATATATTGCTATAGGTTCGTGAATCAACCAGTGGCCAAGTCTTACTTCCTGACGAAGTAAAAATCTGTGAAAGTGAGTTATAGTCCCACTTTTAAAATCTAATATTTTTGGGATGAGAATACATGCAGGTTTTATAAATGATTTACAAAATAGACACAAGTATTTGAAACTACATTCTATGGTTGAATTATCGAAATCGAATATGCCCCTTTTTATTAAGTCTGGTAATCTAAGAATTAGGGAACAGACACCCTAATTGACGCGAATCCTAAAGATAGATCTATTGGGCCTAACAAACCCCATCCAAAGAACCGGATGCTTTAGTACTTCGAAATTTATATCATATCCGAAGGGTGTCCCGGAATGATGGGGATATTCTTATATATGCATCTTGTTAATGTCGGTTACCAGGTGTTCACCATATGAATGATTTTTATCTCTATGTATGGGATGTGTATTGAAATATGAAATCTTGTGGTCTATTATTATGATTTGATATATATAGGTTAAACCTATAACTCACCAACATTTTTGTTGACGTTTTAAGCATGTTTATTCTCAGGTGATTATTAAGAGCTTCCGCTATTGCATACTTAAATAAGGACGAGATTTGGAGTCCATGCTTGTATGATATTGTGTAAAAACTGCATTCAAGAAACTTATTTTGTTGTAACATATTTGTATTGTAAACCATTATGTAATGGTCGTGTGTAAACAAGATATTTTAGATTATCATTATTTGATAATCTACGTAAAGCTTTTTAAAACCTTTATCTATGAAATAAAGGTTATGGTTTGTTTTAAAAATGAATGCAGTCTTTGAAAAACGTCTCATATAGAGGTCAAAACCTCGCAACGAAATCAATTAATATGGAACGTTTTTAATCAATAAGAACGGGACATTTCAGTTGGTATCCGAGCGTTGGTCTTAGAGAACCAGAAAATTTGCATTAGTGTGTCTTATCGAGTTTGTTAGGATGCATTAGTGATTCTGGACTTCGACCGTGTTTTCTTTAAAAATGATTGCTTAACATTTTTGTTGGAAACTATATATTTTTAACATATGAATATTATGTGATATATTAATCTCTTAATGTGTTTGATATTATGTGATAGATGTCTACCTCTAGAACAAGTCCCATTGACTCACCTAATAATAATGAAGAGTCAAATGTAAATTGGAATGATTCGTGGACTGATTCACAAGTTCCCGAAGAGGAACCGGAAGAAGAGTCGGAACCGGAAGAAGAATCGGAACCGGAAGAAGAATCGGAACCGGTGGGGGAAATAATAAAACGGTTAAGTAAAAGAGAATCCTCAACCAACCGACCAAGGTTAATTATGGTCAATGGTGTTTCCGCCAAGGAAGCAAAATATTGGGAGGATTACCAATTCTCCGATGAATCGAATTCCGACGAGAATTCCATTGATGTTATAGAAATTACCCCAACTGAATTTAAAAAGGCAAAAGAAAATAATAAGGGAAAGGGCATAAAAATAGAGAAATCTAATTCTAACCCCGATGAACTTTATATGTATCGTCAACCCTCGAAGTCCTTAAGTTGTAACAATGACCGGGAACCTCTAAACCACCAGGTTTTTCTAAACCAATGTGGACAACGACGGCTCGTATTAGGGGAACATCATATCTCCCTAGAAACTTGGCAAAATGAACCAAAACCAAAGAAGAAGAAACGAGCGAGTCGGAATAAGATAGTTGTATTCGTGTGGTGTAATATATGTAATATAGTGTTCTTATGCTTTATGATATATGTAAAAATTTCTTGTATTAATAAGTATTTTTTTTTATGAATCTAACTCTTGTCTATTTTACAGTTTAAAAACACAAAATGGATAGACAACCCAATATTTTAAGAGATCTACCCGGAGACATGATTGATGAAATCTTGTCTAGAGTCAGCAAGAATTCCTCGGCACAACTATTTAAGGCGAGATCAGTTTGTAAGACATTCGAAGAACGTTCCAAGAATGTCTTGGTTTATAAGAGACTTTCGTTTGAAAGATGGGGGATATCACATTGGGAAACCCATAAGTTACGATGTGTTTACTTTGACGCATATATTGCGGGGAACCCAAATGCTATTTTACGCAACGGGTTAAGAAATTATTTTGACTCAATATATCCGAATATTGGACTTCGTGATTTAGAAAAAGCGGCTAACATGCAACATAAAGAAGCATATTATGCTTACGGATTAGTAATGTTCGCTTCTCACCAAAGTGAGAACAAGAACATCGGGCTACAACTATTAAACAAAACGTTTCCAAAAGTGACGGAGTCGGTAATTGGGGTAAGAAATGAGGTTTTTAGATTATTACGGGACTGTTGGACATTACGTAACCCTCGTCCCTTTGATGACGTTACAACACGCTGTCTTATCAACGGCCATAACGGTTATGTTCCACAAGACCAAGGATGGGAAGTAGTCCTAGTAAAACCAGAATGCATGACTTGTTTCTGGACGTATGAATTACGTGTCTTTATTGCCTTTGCTGAACGACTTGTGTACTAGCTAGAATTATCTTCACAACTATCTTGTATCAAAGTTATTGTGTGCTATATTTCATGCTTTATGTAAAATAAGCGGTATTGTAAGTTTGTAAAATATTGTATAAAAGTTTGAACGCGAAATATTATTATAATCAGTTTTTCATATAGAATTGTAGTAGTTGAATTGTATATTAGCTACTAAGTATGAACTTAAAGGGTAGGTACTACCCAAATTTAAACTTATAAAACGCTAATATGAAGAAAAAGCTTTTATAAATGAGTTCATATTATGCTACGAAATACTATTAACTAATCTTAATATTCTGTATGATTAACTTGTTCCATTTGACTATTTTGAAGGAAATGGCACCGACTACTCGACACACCGTGAATATGAATGAAGAGGAATTCCGTACTTTTCTAGCTTCAAACATAGCTGCAGTACAGGCTGCGCTACATACCAACAATAACCTTGAATCTAGCAGTACAGGAAATCGTGTAGGATGCACCTACAAAGAATTCACTGCCTGCAAACCTTTGGAATTTGATGGAACCGAAGGACCGATCGGATTGAAACGGTGGACCGAGAAGGTCGAATCGGTGTTTGCCATAAGTAAGTGTACTGAAGAGGACAAAGTGAAGTACGCTACGCATACCTTCACAGGTTCTGCGTTAACATGGTGGAATACCTATCTAGAGCAAATGGGACAAGAAGATGCGTACGCACTACCGTGGTCAGCATTCAAGCACTTGATGAACGAGAAGTACCGTCCCAGAACCGAGGTCAATAAGCTCAAGACAGAACTTAGAGGGTTACGAACCCAAGGATTTGATATTACCACGTACGAAAGACGATTCACGGAATTGTGCCTATTGTATCCGGGAGCATTCGAAGATGAGGAAGAGAAGATCGACGCATTTGTGAAAGGATTACCGGAAAGAATCCAAGAAGATATAAGTTCACACGAGCCCGCCTCTATACAACAGGCATGTAGAATGGCTCACAAACTAGTGAACCAGATTGAAGAAAGAATTAAAGAACAGACTGCTGAAGAGGCTAATGTGAAGCAAGTCAAAAGAAAGTGGGAGGAAAACGGTGATAAGAATCACCAATACAACAACAACAGCAATTACAACAATAATCGCAACAATTATCCCAACAATCGCAACATCAATCGCAACTACAACAAACGGCCCAACAACAACAACAACAACAACAGCAACAGCAACTACAACAATCATCCCAACAACAATAATAACCGCAACAACAACAACAATCAGAAGCAGCTATGCTAAAGGTGTGAAAAGTATCACTCGGGGTTCTGCACCAAATTTTGCAACAAGTGTAAAAGAAATGGTCATAGCGCGGCGAAGTGTGAGGTCTACGGACCAGGGGTTAATAGAACGAAAGGAACAAATGGTGTCGGAACGAGTAATGGCGGAGCAAGTAGTGTCGGAGCAAGTTATGCCAATGTAGTTTGTTATAAATGTGGAAAACCGGGCCACATTATTAGAAATTGCCCGAACCAGGAGAACACGAATGGACAAGGCCGCGGAAGAGTTTTCAATATTAATGCGGCAGAGGCACAGGAAGACCCGGAGCTTGTTACGGGTACGTTTCTTATTGACAATAAATCTGCTTACGTTTTATTTGATTCGGGTGCGGATAAAAGCTATATGAGTAGAGATTTTTGTGCTAAATTAAGTTGTCCATTGACGCCTTTGGATAGTAAATTTTTACTCGAATTAGCAAATGGTAAATTAATTTCAGCAGATAATATATGTCGGAATCGAGAAATTAAACTGGTTAGCGAAACATTTAAGATTGATTTGATACCAGTAGAGTTAGGGAGTTTTGATGTGATAATCGGTATGGACTGGTTGAAAGAAGTGAAAGCAGAGATCGTCTGTTACAAAAATGCAATTCGCATTATACGAGAAAAAGGAAAACCCTTAATGGTGTACGGAGAAAAGGGCAACACGAAGCTACATCTTAATAGTAATTTGAAGGCACAAAAACTAATAAGAAAAGGTTGCTATGCTGTTCTAGCACACGTCGAGAAAGTACAAACTGAAGAAAAGAGCATCAATGATGTTCCCATTGCAAAAGAATTTCCCGATGTATTTCCGAAAGAATTACCAGGATTACCCCCACATCGATCCGTTGAATTTCAAATAGATCTTGTACCAGGAGCTGCACCAATAGCTCGTGCTCCTTACAGACTCGCACCCAGCGAGATGAAAGAACTGCAAAGCCAATTACAAGAACTTTTAGAGCGTGGTTTCATTCGACCAAGCACATCACCGTGGGGAGCTCCTGTTTTGTTTGTCAAGAAGAAAGATGGTACATTCAGGTTGTGTATCGACTACCGAGAGTTGAACAAACTTACCATCAAGAACCGCTACCCACTACCGAGAATCGACGACTTATTTGATCAACTACAAGGCTCGTCTGTTTATTCAAAGATTGACTTACGTTCCGGGTATCATCAAATGCGGGTGAAAGAAGATGATATTCCAAAGACTGCTTTCAGAACACGTTACGGTCATTACGAGTTTATGGTCATGCCGTTTGGTTTAACTAATGCACCAGCTGTGTTCATGGACCTTATGAACCGAGTGTGTGGACCATACCTTGACAAGTTTGTCATTGTTTTCATTGATGACATACTTATTTACTCAAAGAATGACCAAGAACACGGTGAACATTTGAGAAAGGTGTTAGAAGTATTGAGGAAGGAAGAATTGTACGCTAAGTTTTCAAAGTGTGCATTTTGGTTGGAAGAAGTTCAATTCCTCGGTCACATAGTGAACAAAGAAGGTATTAAGGTGGATCCGGCAAAGATAGAAACTGTTGAAAAGTGGGAAACCCCGAAAACTCCGAAACACATACGCCAGTTTTTAGGACTAGCTGGTTACTACAGAAGGTTCATCCAAGACTTTTCCAGAATAGAAAAACCCTTGACTGCATTAACGCATAAAGGGAAGAAATTTGAATGGAATGATGAACAAGAGAAAGCATTTCAGTTATTGAAGAAAAAGCTAACTACGGCACCTATATTGTCATTGCCTGAAGGGAATGATGATTTTGTGATTTATTGTGACGCATCAAAGCAAGGTCTCGGTTGTGTATTAATGCAACGAACGAAGGTGATTGCTTATGCGTCTAGACAATTGAAGATTCACGAACAAAATTATACGACGCATGATTTGGAATTAGGCGCGGTTGTTTTTGCATTAAAGACTTGGAGGCACTACTTATATGGGGTCAAAAGTATTATATATACCGACCACAAAAGTCTTCAACACATATTTAATCAGAAACAACTGAATATGAGGCAGCGTAGGTGGATTGAATTGTTGAATGATTACGACTTTGAGATTCGTTACTACCCGGGGAAGGCAAATGTGGTAGCCGATGCCTTGAGCAGGAAGGACAGAGAACCCATTCGAGTAAAATCTATGAATATAATGATTCATAATAACCTTACTACTCAAATAAAGGAGGCGCAACAAGGAGTTTTAAAAGAGGGAAATTTAAAGGATGAAATACCCAAAGGATCGGAGAAGCATCTTAATATTCGGGAAGACGGAACCCGGTATAGGGCTGAAAGGATTTGGGTACCAAAATTTGGAGATATGAGAGAAATGGTACTTAGAGAAGCTCATAAAACTAGATACTCAATACATCCTGGAACGGGGAAGATGTACAAGGATCTCAGGAAATATTTTTGGTGGCCGGGTATGAAAGCCGATGTTGCTAAATACGTAGGAGAATGTTTGACGTGTTCTAAGGTCAAAGCTGAGCATCAGAAACCATCAGGTCTACTTCAACAACCCGAAATCCCAGAATGGAAATGGGAAAACATTACCATGGATTTCATCACTAAATTGCCAAGGACTGCAAGTGGTTTTGATACTATTTGGGTAATAGTTGATCGTCTCACCAAATCAGCACACTTCTTACCAATAAGAGAAGATGACAAGATGGAGAAGTTAGCACGACTGTATTTGAAGGAAGTCGTATCCAGACATGGAATACCAATCTCTATTATCTCTGATAGGGATGGCAGATTTATTTCAAGATTCTGGCAGACATTACAGCAAGCATTAGGAACTCGTCTAGACATGAGTACTGCCTATCATCCACAAACTGATGGGCAGAGCGAAAGGACGATACAAACGCTTGAAGACATGCTACGAGCATGTATTATTGATTTCGGAAACAGTTGGGATCGACATCTACCGTTAGCAGAATTTTCCTACAACAACAGCTACCATTCAAGCATTGAGATGGCGCCGTTTGAAGCACTTTATGGTAGAAAGTGCAGGTCTCCGATTTGTTGGAGTGAAGTGGGGGATAGACAGATTACGGGTCCGGAGATTATACAAGAAACTACCGAGAAGATCATCCAAATTCAACAACGGTTGAAAACCGCCCAAAGTCGACAAAAGAGCTACGCTGACATTAAAAGAAAAGATATAGAATTTGAAATTGGAGAGATGGTCATGCTTAAAGTTGCACCTTGGAAAGGCGTTGTTCGATTTGGTAAACGAGGGAAATTAAATCCAAGGTATATTGGACCAATCAAGATTATTGATCGTGTCGGACCAGTAGCTTACCGACTTGAGTTACCTCAACAACTCGCGGCTGTACATAACACTTTCCACGTCTCGAATTTGAAGAAATGTTTTGCTAAAGAAGATCTCACTATTTCGTTAGATGAAATCCAAATTAACGAAAAACTTCAATTCATCGAAGAACCCGTCGAAATAATGGATCGTGAGGTTAAAAGACTTAAGCAAAACAAGATACCAATTGTTAAGGTTCGATGGAATGCTCATAGAGGACCCGAGTTCACCTGGGAGTGTGAAGATCAGATGAAGAAGAAATACCCGCATCTATTTCCAGAAGATTCGTCAACACCTTCAACAGCTTAAAATTTCGGGACGAAATTTATTTAACGGGTAGGTACTGTAGTGACCCAAACTTTTCCATGTTTATATATATTAATTGAGATTGATATTTACATGATTAAATGTTTCCAACATGTTAAGCAATCAAACTTGTTAAGACTTGATTAATTGAAATGTGTTTCATATAGACAATTGACCACCCAAGTTGACCGGTGATTCACGAACGTTAAAACTTGTAAAAACTATACGATGACATATATATGGTTATATATATAGTTAACATGTTTTTATTATAAGTATGTATCTCATTAGGTATTTTAACAATGAGTTATATACATAAAAATGAGACTATTAATTTAAGAAACTCGAAAACGATATATATAACGATTATCGTTATAACAACGTCTTACTAGGTACATATGAATCATATTAAGATATTGATACACTTGGTTAATTATGTTAAATGATAAGTAAATATATTATTAAGTGTATTAACAATGAAATACATATGTAAAAATAAGACTACTAACTTAATGATTTCGAAACGAGACATATATGTAACGATCATCGTTGTAACGACATTTAACTGTATATACATCATACTGAGATATATTATATATCATAATATCATGATAATATAACAATTTAACATCTCATTTGTTATAATAAACAATGGGTTAACAACATTCAACAAGATCATTAACCTAAAGGTTTCAAAACAACATTTACATGTAACGACTAACGATGACTTAACGACTCAGTTAAAATGTATATACATGTAGTGTTTTAATATGTATTCATACACTTTTGAAAGACTTCAAGACACTTATCAAAATACTTCTACTTAACAAAAATGCTTACAATTACATCCTCGTTCAGTTTCATCAACAATTCTACTCGTATGCACCCGTATTCGTACTCGTACAATACACAGCTTTTAGATGTATGTACTATTGGTATATACACTCCAATGATCAGCTCTTAGCAGCCCATGTGAGTCACCTAACACATGTGGGAACCATCATTTGGCAACTAGCATGAAATATCTCATAAAATTACAAAAATATGAGTAATCATTCATGACTTATTTACATGAAAACAAAATTACATATCCTTTATATCTAATCCATACACCAACGACCAAAAACACCTACAAACACTTTCATTCTTCAATTTTCTTCATCTAATTGATCTCTCTCAAGTTCTATCTTCAAGTTCTAAGTGTTCTTCATATATTTTACAAGTTCTAGTTACATAAAATCAAGAATACTTTCAAGTTTGCTAGCTCACTTCCAATCTTGTAAGGTGATCATCCAACCTCAAGAAATCTTTGTTTCTTACAGTAGGTTATCATTCTAATACAAGGTAATAATCATATTCAAACTTTGGTTCAATTTCTATAACTATAACAATCTTATTTCAAGTGATGATCTTACTTGAACTTGTTTTCGTGTCATGATTCTGCTTCAAGAACTTCGAGCCATCCAAGGATCCGTTGAAGCTAGATCCATTTTTCTCTTTTCCAGTAGGTTTATCCAAGGAACTTAAGGTAGTAATGATGTTCATAACATCATTCGATTCATACATATAAAGCTATCTTATTCGAAGGTTTAAACTCGTAATCACTAGAACATAGTTTAGTTAATTCTAAACTTGTTCGCAAACAAAAGTTAATCCTTCTAACTTGACTTTTAAAATTAACTACACACATGTTCTATATCTATATGATATGCTAACTTAATGATTTAAAACCTGGAAACACGAAAAACACCGTAAAACCGGATTTACGCCGTCGTAGTAACACCGCGGGCTGTTTTGGGTTAGTTAATTAAAAACTATGATAAACTTTGATTTTAAAGTTGTTATTCTGAGAAAATGATTTTTATTATGAACATGAAACTATATCCAAAAATTATGATTAAACTCAAAGTGGAAGTATGTTTTCTAAAATGGTCATCTAGACGTCGTTCTTTCGACTGAAATGACTACCTTTACAAAAATGACTTGTAACTTATTTTTCCGACTATAAACCTATACTTTTCTGTTTAGATTCATAAAATAGAGTTCAATATGAAACCATAGCAATTTGATTCACTCAAAACGGATTTAAAATGAAGAAGTTATGGGTAAAACAAGATTGGATAATTTTTCTCATTTTAGCTACGTGAAAATTGGTAACAAATCTATTCCAACCATAACTTAATCAACTTGTATTGTATATTATGTAATCTTGAGATACCATAGACACGTATACAATGTTTCGACCTATCATGTCGACACATCTATATATATTTCGGAACAACCATAGACACTCTATATGTGAATGTTGGAGTTAGCTATACAGGGTTGAGGTTGATTCCAAAATATATATAGTTTGAGTTGTGATCAATACTGAGATACGTATACACTGGGTCGTGGATTGATTCAAGATAATATTTATCGATTTATTTCTGTACATCTAACTGTGGACAACTAGTTGTAGGTTACTAACGAGGACAGCTGACTTAATAAACTTAAAACATCAAAATATATTAAAAGTGTTGTAAATATATTTTGAACATACTTTGATATATATGTATATATTGTTATAGGTTCGTGAATCAACCAGTGGCCAAGTCTTACTTCCTGACGAAGTAAAAATCTGTGAAAGTGAGTTATAGTCCCACTTTTAAAATCTAATATTTTTGGGATGAGAATACATGCAGGTTTTATAAATGATTTACAAAATAGACACAAGTATGTGAAACTACATTCTATGGTTGAATTATCGAAATCGAATATGCCCCTTTTTATTAAGTCTGGTAATCTAAGAATTAGGGAACAGACACCCTAATTGATGCGAATCCTAAAGATAGATCTATTGGGCCTAACAAACCCCATCCAAAGAACCGGATGCTTTAGTACTTCGAAATTTATATCATATCCGAAGGGTGTCCCGGAATGATGGGGATATTCTTATATATGCATCTTGTTAATGTCGGTTACCAGGTGTTCACCATATGAATGATTTTTATCTCTATGTATGGGATGTGTATTGAAATATGAAATCTTGTGGTCTATTATTATGATTTGATATATATAGGTTAAACCTATAACTCACCAACATTTTTGTTGACGTTTTAAGCATGTTTATTCTCAGGTGATTATTAAGAGCTTCCGCTGTCGCATACTTAAATAAGGACGAGATTTGGAGTCCATGCTTGTATGATATTGTGTAAAAACTGCATTCAAGAAACTTATTTTGTTGTAACATATTTGTATTGTAAACCATTATGTAATGGTCGTGTGTAAACAGGATATTTTAGATTATCATTATTTGATAATCTACGTAAAGCTTTTTAAAACCTTTATCTATGAAATAAAGGTTATGGTTTATTTTAAAAATGAATGCAGTCTTTGAAAAACGTCTCATATAGAGGTCAAAACCTCGCAACGAAATCAATTAATATGGAACGTTTTTAATCAATAAGAACGGGACATTTCAACTATTGCTCCTACAAAGGATGGTAATTGCGTCCGACACGTTATAGACCATAATTAAAAGTATGTCAGGGGACATTGCATTAACAGTTGCTTGTTCAACGCTTTCCTTTACAACCGGACGGTAGTTTATCTAAAGGTAATATTCGGAGCAAGTATACTGGACGTGTTGCTTTCCCAATACAAGGTTAGCAAGTGGGTGACACAAAACCACAAGTTTTGAGCTAAAGTTTTCAAATCTGAAACCCACCAAACCCACAAAAATAATTTGCAAACACCGGTGAAGGGTTATTCTGGAAAACTTATCTAGGGTAAAAACTAGATTTAATTTTCAAAAGATCAAATGTTTTCATAAAGATCCAATTTCTTAAAGGATCTAAATTTTTATAGTCATGTGGGACTGTAAACCACATCGTTACTACCATTGTTTATACCGCCGTAAAGAAATCACTAATGTACAAAGTGTGAAGAATAAAGAAGTGATTCTAGTATTTCAAGACTATATTGCTTGAGGACAAGCAACGCTCAAGTGTGGGAATATTTGATAATGCTAAAAACGAACATATATTTCATAGCATTATTCCTCAAGAAAGACAAGCTTTTAGTTACAATTGTTCTATTTACAAGTGATATTCGTTTAAATAATAAAAGGTGAAGACAAAAGATAGATTCGACGAATTGAAGACGCAAACGACCAAAAAGCTCAAAAGTACAAAATACAATCAATGAGGTTCCAATTATTGATAAGAAACGTCTCAAAATTACAAGAGTACAAGATCCAAAACGCAAAGTACAAGATATTAAATTATTCGCAAGGACGTTCGAAAATTCGGAACCAGGACCAGAGTCAACTCTCAACGCTCGACGCAACGGACTAAAAATTACAAGTCAACTATGCACATAAATATAATATAATATTTAAATAATTACTAAAATTATTTATATATTATATTTATTTATATATATAATCGTCGGCAAACAAAGAGCTAAAGTTGAGTGAGCTGTAAAATGGAACTCCGCGACTTGCGGAGTTCGAAGACCAAATGGGCCGCGACTCGCGGAGCCCCCAATTTTGAAACAGCCTATAAAAGCAACGCAGTTCGACGAGTAAAAATATCCATAAAATCTCTCTTTCTCTATATGTAAACGTAATATATATATATTTTTTAATTTTAATTTTAATTTTAATTTTAATTCTAATAATAAGGGTATATTAGCGAATGTTGTAAGGGTGTAAGTCGAAATTCTGTCCGTGTAACGCTACGCTATTTCTAATCATTGTAAGTTATGTTCAACCTTTTTACATTAATGTCTCGTAGCTAAGTTATTATTATGCTTATTTAAAACGAAGTAATCATGATGTTGGGCTAATTACTAAAATTGGGTAATTGGGCTTTGTACCATAATTGGGGTTTGGACAAAAGAACGACACTTGTGGAAATTAGACTATGGGCTATTAATGGGCTTTATATTTGTTTAACTAAATGATAGTTTGTTAATTTTAATATAAAGATTTACAATTGGACGTCCCTATAAATAACCATATACACTCGATCGGACACGATAGGCGGAGTATTTATATGTACGAATAATCGTTCATTTAACCGGACACGGGAATGGATTAATAGTTACTAGAATTATTAAAACAGGGGTAAAATTATGTACAAGGACACTTGACATAATTGATAACAAAGTATTAAAACCTTGAGTTACACGCAGTCAATAACCTGGTGTAATTATTAAACAAAGTATTAAAACCTTGTTACAGTTTAAGTCCCCAATTAGTTGGAATATATAAATTCGGGTATAAGGATAATTTGACGAGGATACTCGCACTTTATATTTATGACTGATGGACTGTTATGGACAAAAACCAGATGGACATATTAAATAATCCAGGACAAAGGACAATTAACCCATGGGCATAAAACTAAAATCAACACGTCAAACATCATGATTACGGAAGTTTAAATAAGCATAATTATTTTATTTCATATTTAATTTACTTTATTTTATATTTAATTGCACTTCTAATTATCGCACTTTTATTTATTGTTATTGTATTTAATTGCACTTTTAATTATCGTACTTTTTAATTATCACAAGTTTATTTTATCGCACTTTTATTTATCGCAATTTCATTATCATTATTTACTTTACGCTTTAAATTAAGTCTTTTATTTATTTCATATTTTACATTTGGTTTTAACTGCGACTAAGTATTAAAATCGACAAACCGGTCATTAAACGGTAAAAACCCCCCTTTATAATAATAATATTACTTATATATATATATATATATATATATATATATATATATATATATATATATATATATATATATATATATATATATATATTTTGTATTTTTATAAATTTAAACTAATATAGCGTTAAGCTTTAATTAAAGATTCCCTGTGGAACTAATCGGACTTACTAAAAACTACACTACTGTACGATTAGGTACACTGCCTATAAGTGTTGTAGCAAGGTTTAAGTCTATCCATTCTATAAATAAATAAATATCTTGTGTAAAATTGTATCATATTTAATAGTATTTCGTTGCAAAAATAAAGCTATTTTATATACACCTCGCATAACATCAGATCTATCTTTAGGATTCGCGTCAATTGGTGGTAATTATAATAAACACCAATTCTTTGGCTACCAAGTTCAACAAGGGCGATATCCGGTATAACGATTCAACATAGAATGTAGTTTCAATACTTGTGTCTATTTTGTAAATCATTTTCAAAACTGCATGTATTCTCATCCCAAAAATATTAGATAGTAAAAATGGGACTATAACTCACTTTCACAGATTTTCGCTTCGTCGGAAAATAAGACTTGGCCACGGGTCGATTCACGAACCTATAACAAATATGTACATATATATCAAAGTATGTTCAAAATATATTTACAACATTTTTAATACGTTTTAATGTTTTAAGTTTATTAAGTCAGCTGTCCTCGTTAGTAACCTACAACTAGTTGTCCACAGTTAGATGTACAGAAATAAATCGATATATATTATCTTGAATCAATCCACGACCCAATGTATACACGTCTCAGGCTAGATCACAACTCAAAGTATATATATTTTTGGAATCAACCTCAACCCTGTATAGCTAACTCAAACATTACTGCATATAGAGTGTCTATGGTTATTCCAAATAATATATATACATGGGTCGATATGATATGTCAAAACATTTGCATACGTGTCTATGGTATCCCAAGATTACATATTATATTAGAATACATGTATAATACAATAAAAGTTAGCTAGGATAAGATTTGAATAGATTTGTTACAAATTTCACGTAGCTACAACAAGCAAAATTATCCAATCTTGTTTTACCCATAACTTCTTCGTTTTAAATCCGTTTTGAGTGATTCAAGTTGCTATGGTTTCATATTGAACTTAAGTTTATGAATCTAAACAGAAAAAGTATAAGTTTATAGTCAAAAATACAGGTTACAAGTCGTTTTTGTAAAGGTAGTCATTTCAGTCGAAAGAACGACGTCTAGATGACCATTTTTGAAAACATACTTCCACTTTGAGTTTAACCATGATTTTTGGATATAGTTTCATGTTCATAAGAAAAATCATTTTCCCAGAAGAACAACTTTTAAATCAAAGTTTATCATAGTTTTTAATTAACCAACCCAAAACAGCCCGCGGTGTTACTACGACGGCGTATATCCGGTTTTACGGTGTTTTCAGGTTTTAAATCATTAAGTTAGCATATCATATAGATATAGAACATGTGTTTAGTTGATTTTAAAATTCAAGATAGAAGGATTAACTTTTGTTTGCAAACAAGTTTAGAATTAACTAAACTATGTTCTAGTGATTACAAGTTTAAACCTTCGAATAAGGTAGTTTTATATATATGAATTGAATGATGTTATGAACATCATTTGAAAGGACCCGTTCATATACATTATAAACGATTCACAATAGTTGATTACATCGCGAGGTATTTAACCTCTATATGATACGTTTTACAAACATTGCATTCGTTTTTAAAAGACAAACTTTCTTTACATCAAAAATTGACGGCATGCATACCATTTCATATTACATCCAACTATAATTGACTTAATATTAATCTTGATGAACTCAACGACTCGAATGCAACGTCTTTCAAAGTATGTCATGAATGACTCCAGGTAATATCCTTAAAATGAGCTAATGCACAGCGGAAGATTTCTTTAATACCTGAGAATAAACATGCTTTAAAGTGTCAACCAAAAGGTTGGTGAGTTCATTAGTTTATCATACTCAATCATTTCCGTAATAGTAATAGACCACAAGATTTCAGTTTCCATAAATATCCGTACACTCGCAAGTGTTTAAAAGTATTCTATAAGTTGTAGGCACCCGGTAACAAGCCTTAACGTTCATGTTTTACCCTCTGAAGTACACCAGATCAGGTGTGTTTAAAATAACCTCGAAGTACTAAAGCATCCCATAGTCGGGATGGGGTTTGTCAGGCCCAATAGATCTATCTTTAGGATTCGCGCCTACCGTACATAGACAAGTAGTTTAATGTTACCAAGCTAAGGGTATATTTCTGGTTTAAACCCACGTAGAATTAGTTTTAGTACTTGTGCCTATTTCGTAAAACATTTATAAAAACAGCGCATGTATTCTCAGTCCCAAAAATATATATAAAAGGGAGCAAATGAAACTCACAATACTATATTTCGTAGCAATTATGTATATGACGGCACTGAACAAGTGCAGGGTTTGTCTCGGATTCACGAACGTATCAATATTGTGATTCAATATTGCAGGAAAGTACGTAGACGCAACGAAAATGATAAACGTTAGGTTGACCTCACGAGCAATACCCTCGATCAATACCCATAACCTCCATAGCTATAACCCATAATTTCGTTAGCTCTATCCCGTTTGAAAACTTATTTTGAAATCGTCCGAGTATAACTTCGTCGTAGTATTTTATGTATACTAATAATATCTTGAAATAATACAAAGAAAATATATATATGTAATTCGATTGAGAGAGTTTAGAGAAATATATTTTCAAGTTTCTATGAAATAATGAAACCTATTCAATTCTATTTATAATAGATTTTTGAATTATTAAAGTATGAATTATTAAAGTGAATTATTAAAGTATGAATTATCAAAGTGAATTATTAAAGTGAATTATTAAAGTATGAATTATTAAAGTGAATTATTAAAGTATGAATTATTAAAGTGAATTATTAAAGTGAATTATTAAAGTATGAATTATTAAAGTGAATTATTAAAGTATGAATTATTAAAGTGAATTATTAAAGTACTAGAATACCTCGGAAAAGGCCGAATCATCAAGAAATATTTTTTTGATATTTTAGAGGTTAAAGAGAATACAAGAGTCGTGTAACATAGCACATGATGACGTTATGATTTGTGAATCATCACGTTCCATTTAGAAACTCAGCATGAGTTACTGTAATATAATCACGTTGATCAAGTGTCATTATATTATACTAGTTCATGCTTCAGTTCCCAACACTACTTCAAAAATATTCCTATTTTAAATTCGAAAGTTTCAGAATTTAGAAACTAAAATAGTTTCTTTTATGATGTAATACAGACAGCACGAAGAGGTAAATGATTTCAGATAAGAATAATTATGGAAATATCTTCAGAAATATGGAGGATATTTATAATGAAAGATACGATGATATCTTAAAATTTCTAATATCAGAGGATGATGAAGAATATTGTCCGTAAGGGTTTAGAGTCAGGAGCAAGGTATTCGATAATGACTTCAGCAGACACGAAATCATTTGGATTCTTTGAAGGTAGATTTCGTCCTTGTGATTTATCCACAGCCTTCTTCATGGTTTGCTCAATCCGTATTTTTCAGTACCAAATCTTCTCTTTTTCTGAGCTTTGCCAACACACTACTCTTTATCATCAAACTTTTTACTGTTAAGGTCGTTTATAGTTTTTGCTGCTTCATCAGTATTTCGAGAACTAGTTCGCAGTTTAGGGTGTTTTTCAGAAACTTCACATTCAAAGTATATAAGTTCAGAAGATAGACACATATAATTGTTGGCGTAGACATGCTGCGAGATTTCAAAATACTGATTGCTAATTTCCGATGATTCGTATGGCAATTCTCGTTACAAGATGCAGATGAGTAAATGATGGGGTTTTGATAAATATAAAGATTTTTCGGAAAGTCAAAGATCAATGAAGTTGTTAATAAGTTTACTGCTAATGTGGCGAGATATGAAAGGTTCCCCGGTAATAATGATGAAGGGGTAATCATTATAAATAAGGCTTATTCGAATGAACAATTGAAGTTGGTTTGCTGGAGCTGTGACAAAATCGTCTATTTTTAGAAGGGATTGAAAAGTTATTTTAGCTAGTAAATGCCAAAAGGTCTGACATGGATACATGTTAAATTATGACTTTGGTTTCAAGAGTTTTTCAGGTACGTAACTGTGGATAACATGTGGTTGGATCATCATCTCGATTGTTCATTATTTGAAGTGTCTTCGGGTATTTTAAAGGGCTTGAACACAGATTATAATCGTTAATATACATACGATGTTCTAACACAGTTTTGAAGTTAAAGTATAGCTTTGAAAGATGTAAGAATCTAAGAGTGATGATACCGGTTATAACTTGAATTGAATTCGGCGATTTCAAAATCAGAATATGTAATTAGATTTTTGAATGAGTATGGTTGTTTTGATTTCTATAAAAAAATGTATATTGTTGTGAAAGTAGGGAGTATAATGGATGATTTGCTGAATCAGATTCGAAGAATGTAATATATTAATTGTGAATTTATATATCTCTCGGGTATTACCTACCCGTTAAAAAAATGTCACAATTAATATTTTGTACAAAAAAAATTTATTACAGTCTTTATGGAAATATATGTGTATATTTCTTCAGATGTAATATAGATTTAATGAGTTAATATTAAATTAAACTCACTTGATTTATGGTTAAGGCTAGGATAGATAATTTCTAAACTTTAGAAATTGCATAATCATCGTAGAATGTTTTTCCAATGAAGTTATGAATCAATACTTCATTGTTGTGGTATTCCTTAGTATCTACAGGCGTATGACGTCGATGTTCATGGGATAGATTGTGAAGTTGAGGTTTGCGATGCGGTTGTTGTTGGTGGTGGTAATGATACTGTTGATGTTGTTGATGGTGGTACTGGTTATGTTGCTGGTGCTGCTGCTGGTGTTTGTAACCTTTGCACCATATTCTCCAAAGCCACTACCCGAGCGCGAAGCTCGTTTACTTCTTCTATTACACCGGGGTGATTGTCGGTTCGGACGAGCGGATAAATAAGATCTAGAATTTGGTGTAGTATATAATCATGACGAGATACTCTGGAAATGAGAGAGAAAATGGTGTTTCGGACAGGTTCATTGCCAAGAGTGCAATGTGGTGGATGGAAAGGATCGCCTTCTTCTTGTCTCCAATGATTAAGGAGGCTACGAACCCATCCCCAATTCATCCAGAATAGATGATGGCTGATTGGTTGATCCATTCCAGTCACACTGCTTTCGAAACTTGAGTGGGATTCCATTTCGGAATCCGAGGAACTTGAACTGATGACGAATTCCATTTCGTACAATTTGATAAAGGATTTTTCGATATGAAATGATTTTCCGGCTATCGGGTGGTATTCTAACTACATAGAATATATATATATATATATATATATATATATATATATATATATATATATATATATATATATATATATATATATATATATATAGATCAAAAGATTTCATAGATTACGGAGGAATTTACGGAATATGTTAGGCAAAGTTTACGGTAATAGATACGATAAGATATGATTTAGCAGATACGCTAAAATATGAATTTTTGTCTATACACTATTCATGCAATCAATGCAGCAAGACGTGTCTAGAATAAGAAGGATAAGCAGGTAATTTCCTAAGGATGGTAAGTAGATGATTTCCGACTAAAAATGATAAACAAAACTTTTGACATGCAGACACGGTCGAAGTCCAGACTCACTAATGCATCTTAACAATTATCAGTTAGACACACTAATGCATAACCTGGTTCACTAAGACCACCGCTCTGATACCAACTGAAAGGACCCGTTCATATACATTATAAACGATTCACAATAGTTGATTACATCGCGAGGTATTTGACCTCTATATGATACGTTTTACAAACATTGCATTCGTTTTTAAAAGACAAACTTTCTTTATATCAAAAATTGATGGCATGCATACCATTTCATATTACATCCAACTATAATTGACTTAATATTAATCTTGATGAACTCAACGACTCGAATGCAACGTCTTTCAAAGTATGTCATGAATGACTCCAGGTAATATCCTTAAAATGAGCTAATGCACAGCGGAAGATTTCTTTAATACCTGAGAATAAACATGCTTTAAAGTGTCAACCAAAAGGTTGGTGAGTTCATTAGTTTATCATAATCAATCATTTCTGTAATAGTAATAGACCACAAGATTTCAGTTTCCATAAATATACGTACACTCGCAAGTGTTTAAAAGTATTCTATAAGTTGTAGGCACCCGGTAACAAGCCTTAACGTTCATGTTTTACCCTCTGAAGTACACCAGATCAGGTGTGTTTAAAATAACCTCGAAGTACTAAAGCATCCCATAGTCAGGATGGGGTTTGTCAGGCCCAATAGATCTATCTTTAGGATTCGAGCCTACCGTACATAGACAAGTAGTTTAATGTTACCAAGCTAAGGGTATATTTCTGGTTTAAACCCACGTAGAATTAGTTTTAGTACTTGTGCCTATTTCGTAAAACATTTATAAAAACAGCGCATGTATTCTCAGTCCCAAAAATATATATAAAAGGGAGCAAATGAAACTCACAATACTGTATTTCGTAGCAATTATGTATATGACGGCACTGAACAAGTGCAGGGTTTGTCTCGGATTCACGAACGTATCAATATTGTGATTCAATATTGCAGGAAAAGTACGTAGACGCAACGAAAATGATAAACGTTAGGTTGACCTCACGAGCAATACCCTCGATCAATACCCATAACCTCCATAGCTATAACCCATAATTTCCTTAGCTCTATCCCGTTTGAAAACTTATTTTGAAATAGTCTGAGTATAACTTCGTCATAGTATTTTATGTATACTAATAATATCTTGAAATAATACAAAGAAAATATATATATGTAATTCGATTGAGAGAGTTTAGAGAAATATATTTTCAAGTTTCTATGAAATAATGAAACCTATTCAATTCTATTTATAATAGATTTTTGAATTATTAAAGTGAATTATTAAAGTATGAATTATTAAAATGAATTATTAAAGTATGAATTATTAAAGTGAATTATTAAAGTGAATTATTAAAGTATGAATTATTAAAGTGAATTATTAAAGTGAATTATTAAAGTATGAATTATTAAAGTGAATTATTAAAGTATGAATTATTAAAGTGAATTATTAAAGTATGAATTATTAAAGTGAATTATTAAAGTATGAATTATTAAAGTTAAAGTAAAGTAAAAGTAAAGTAAAGGTAAAGTTAAAGTATATTAAAACTATAAAAATATATACGTATAATACGCGTATAAATATATATAATATTAATTTAAATCGTTATATATATATTTAATAAAATAAAATATAAATATCGTTATCTTTATCATACTGGTTAAGTAATGAGTTGTCAAAAGTGGTTCTAGATATTTATAAAAGATATATACGTTTTAATAATAAAGTTCTTTTTAAACTGAAAACGTTTTTTGTACTTTTGAAACTAAATCAAATAAATATGATAATTTTATTTTCCAAAACTAAATATATTTAAGAATCATTTTGTTAAAAGGTTAAAATAATGGAAATCGTTATATCATAAAACATTTTAGAAAAGTAGAATTATATATATTCATAATAGGTTTCAAGTTTTTAAATTACAGTCTGTTGGTGATGCATGGGATAAAGTCCAAAGGTTAAATAAACGTATGAAATCATCTTAATGAAAAATGTCGAGTTAATTAACTTGTCGATATTCAACATCTAAGTTATTTACACTCCACGTTCTTATTTTCATATTAAATAAAATGAAAGTTAACACAGTTATCTTATCAAGGTCACGAGGAAAATATTATAAAACATGCCTTGAAAATTAAACAGGAATTTCTACTAACCCTTGTCTAGTTCTCGTTAATTGACACATTTGTTCTTATTTATAAATCACTTTACCATTTTCTGAATGTTGTCAAAAAGAATAGATTTCTTAAATCACAGTGGACCTCATAACATAGGCCCGTAATCATATCATAATGTATCTAATAATTCAATCATTTGATATTATCTCTTAATTCTGTTGATAAATATATCGAAACAAATACGTTCATGTAAAGTATCATATATCTAATACTTTGTTAATGATTTCAGTTAATATTATATATTATATATACATATCTATATACTCATAATTGTTCGTGAATCTTCGAACACGGTCAAAGGGTAATTGATTACATGAATGTAGTTCCAAACTTTTTGAGATTCAACATTACAAATTCTGCTTATCGTGTCGGAAACATATAAAGGTTAAGTTTAAATTTGGTCGGAAATTTTCTGGTCGTCACATCATTACTACCTCAGGTTTTGTGGATAAACCTACTGGAAATGAAAAAAATAGATCTAGATTCAAAGGATCCTTGGATGGCTTGAAAGTTCTTGAAGTAGAATCATGACACGAAACAAGTTCAAGTAAGATTTTCACTCGAAATAAGATTGTTATAGTTATAGAAATTGAATCAAAGTTTGAATATGAGTATTACCTTGTATTAGAAAGATATCTTACTGTAAATAAGAAGGATTTCTTGAGGTTGGATGATCACTCAAAATGAATTTGCAAGATTGGAAGTAAACTAGCAAACTTGGAAGTGTTGTTGGTGTGTTCTTGAGTAGTTGTTTTATAACTTGGTTTATGTATGGATTTATGAACTAGATTGAGCTAGATTTTGATGATGATGATGAATAACACTTAGAACAATGGAAGAACACTTGAGATAGATGAGTTTGATTCAAGAAAAATTGAAAATGAAAGTGTTTGTGTGTGTAATACTTCATGTGAATATGGGGTGTTCATAAAGGCTCCATTAGTTTGTAATTTTATGTAATCATTCATGCTAGTTTCCAAATGATGGTTCCCACATGGTTAGGTGACTCACATGGGCTGCTAAGAGCTGATCATTGGAGTGTATATACCAATAGTAAATACGTTTAGAAGCTGTGTATTGTACGAGTACAAATACGAGTGCATACGAGTAGAATTGTTGGTGAAAATCAATGAGGATGTAATTGTAAGCATTTTTGTTAAGTAGAAGTACTTTGATAAGTGTCTTGAAGTCTTTCAAAAGTGTATGAATACATATTAAAACACTACATGTATATACATTTTAACTGAGTCGTTAAGTCATCGTTAGTCGTTACATGTAAATGTTGTTTTGAAACCTTTAAGTTAACGATCTTGTTAAATGTTGTTAACCCATTGTTTATTATATCTAATGATATGTTAAAATATTATATTATCATAATAATATGATGAATTAATATATCTTAATATGATATATATACATTTAAATGTCGTTACAACGATAATCGTTACATATATGTCTCGTTTCGAAACCCTTAAGTTAATAGTCTTGTTTTTACATATGTAGTTCATTGTTAATACACTTAATGATATGTTTACTTATCGTTTATCATGATTAAACATAGTGTATCAATATCTTAATATGATTCATATGTATTTAGTAAGACGTTGTTATAATGATAATCGTTATATATATCGTTTTCGAGTTTCTTAATTCAATAGTCTCATTTTTTGTGTATATAACTCATTGTTAAAATACCTAATGAGATACATACTTATCATAATATCATGTTAACTATATATATATATATATATATATATATATATATATATATATATATATATATATATATATATATATATATATCCATATATATGTCATCATATAGTTTTTACAGGTTTTAACGTTCGTGAATCACCGGTCAACTTGGGTGGTCAATTGTCTATATGAAACACTTGTAGCGACCCCGACAAATCGTCAAGTGACGGCGTCGACTACGTAGGTCCCATTACATGGTCATAAGTCTTTAAGACAACGTTTGACCAAAATATGTCGCATTCATTTCAATGTAAAAGGGTGTTTCAAGTTTACAAAAGAAGTTCGACGGCTAGTTACATTACAATATTAAACGTACAATTGAAACCTATGCGACACAATTTAAAAGTAGCCAAAAAGATGCTCCAAATATGCATGTTTACTCGACATCCAAGCAAGTACCAAAAGAGTGCGGAAGCATGTATCACTTAAGCATTCAAAACTTGAGAAAAACATAGGAGAATCTGTCAACGAAAACGTTGGTGAAATCATAGGTTTAGTAAATGAGTATGTAAGTAAAATAAGTTGAACCACAAGTTATAGTATAAGTCGATTTTCCGAATCGTTTGAATTCCATAAGTATTGTTGTTTACCGAGCACCCAATTATCAAAGCTTAACCGTATCATTTACCTCAGCATAAAAGTGTTAGAACATACACCGTACCAGAATATATTTCATTCGCTTAACGGTAGCGAACCGTCCGAATGAGGGTTAGTCAAACCCGTATGGATCCACACAACATAGTCTCGCTTACACCATCTGATGTAATTAATGATAATTGAATTGAGGATTTTCGTTCAAACTCGTCCGTATCTTTGTATTCGTATTCGTGTTCGATGTATAAAAGTATGAAAGGTATATATACATATGAAATGTATATAAGTATGTAACGTATATGTTTCTCAGCCCACGATTTAAAAATATAAAAGTTGTTGAAAAAGTGGGACTATGATCTCACCTCGAGTGCACGAGTATAAAAGTACTTCACAAAGTAAACGTGTGCATGAAAGTTGCTTAGCCTTGACCTAAACAAGTAAGTTGTATCAATTTACCGGGTACGACACAAGGTCGGGTGAAATGTGCTCAATTAGTCCTATGGCTCGTTACGACTCGAATAAATAGCATGTGAATCACGTTATCAAGTTTCATGCAAGAATCAAGTATAAAATAAGATTAGAACGATTGCATAAGTGTTTTGTTAAGTTTGACTAAAAGTCAAACTTGGTCAAAGTCAACGAAAAAGTCAATGGGGTCGGGTCGGGTCCCGAACTATTTTCCTAAGCTTAGAAATCATATATGAGCATGTTAGAACAAGTTACATGTGAATCGGAGGTGCGTAGCATAGCAAACATTATTCAAAAATCGACAAAGTTGGACAGACCACATTGGCGCGCCGCGCCATTACCTGTGTAGAGAAATCTGGCAGTTTTTAAGTTTTATGCACGAACCTAACTTCAAACAATCACCATTTATGACCCGCAAACAACTAAAACATGTATCTTATATCATCGGAAAGGTATTTTGACAAGGAACACAACTAACTACTTTTCATCAAGCGAAAACATCATTTACAATAACCGATTTCTCACCAAGTGGTCATTCAAGGTCCATTTTCAAAGTTTCAAGTTCTTGAAATGCATTACATGATTCGGGAATCCAATCCACACATATGATATGCCGTTTCGAAGGTAATTACTCATGCAATACAACTAAACACTTACTAACAACATTTCATGGCATTCAAAGTATCAAAAGTTCATTTCAAGTTCATCAAACCCTAATCAAAATTCACAAAAATCACAAATCATGTATTTGAAGTTTTCTTAATCAACCTACGCATCAAAACGAAGCTAGTGATACTAGTAACACAATTAAAACATGAACTTTAACAATTTAACAACATTTAATCTTCCAAAATCAAAGATTAAGCAAACCTATTTTCAAGTGTTCAAACTAGTTACTCAAATCAACAAATCGAACAAACAAAACATATATTCATGTTATACACGAGCCATAGACACTAATTAACACTTTTATAATTCAAAAACATCAAGAACACAAAATCTAGTGATTTTAGAAAGTTACCCAAATGAGATGAAATTGGTATCAAGTCGAAGAGGATGAAGAGAGGATTCCAAATATGTAATTTGTTTTGATGTTAGCCTCCAAATCCGAAATTAGATGATGAATCTTGTTTGAGTTCTTGAGAGGAAAAATGGAAGTATGAAAAGAGAGAAAGGGAGAAAATGAGAGGAGGAGGTTGAAGGTTTGACTAGTTGACCTAGTCAAATCTTTGGCCTCTTTGCAAGTTTAGTCCCTCTAGTTCGGGTGCGGGTGCGTGAATTAACCAAACGAATTATTTTGAATTACAGGAGAGTACGAGAGATGTTATAATCCAATAACGAAAATATTTTAAGAATGTTAGCTAATGGAGGATACGAATCGAGATACTGAGGATATTATTAAAATAAAAAGACGGGCGTTAAAATAATTTAATGGAAAAATGCGGGATGTTACAACCTATTTCAATTAATCAAGTCTTAACAAGTTTGATTGCTTAACATGTTGGAAACACTTAATCATGTAAATAACAATTTCATTTAATATATATAAACATGGAAAAGTTCGGGTCACTACAATACAGTTTCAGATGAAAACCTCAGATTCTTCTCATATACTCAAGATTTTGTAAAAGATAACCAGATTGAAATGAGATATGTTCAATCCAGCAAAAACTCTGCCGATCTTTTCACTAAAGCACTTCCAACTGCTATTTTCAGAACGCATGTTCACAATATTGGCATGAGACATGTTAAAAGGATTTAACGCCTCAGCGATGTCTACTTGAGGGGGAGTCAACTCTATGCTGGACTCTTTTTCCCTTAGCTAAAGTTTTTTCCCAATGGGTTTTCTTTAGCAAGGTTTTTAACGAGCCAGTATAAGTTGATCTGTAAATAATAATAAAGTTGTCATCAAAGGGGGAGTGTTATGAAAGTCAAATTTGAATGACAACTTGTACAATAAAATTATGAATTATTGATTATTGTTTCACCTATCATTATCATACATAATTGAAGACAACAATTGTATAGTTAATTTTAGTACTATAAATATCGAGTGAGATATAAGGATGCTACATACAATTCTTCAATAATAATTCTTACTTCCTCATTTCTTCTTTAATAATCTATAGTTGAGAATTAGGCTACAAAAGTTGTTATCTATCACTAAATTACAACAAATTTTTCAATATTATTTATATTTAATTAAATATTTTAATTTTAATAGATGAATCATTTCATTTACACATGAAAAATAGTTATATATCAATTGTAAGAGTACTCTATGCTACTCAGTGCTCCCTTTAATACTAACGTTCATAGAACCGAACTATCTCGCGACGTTTTAAACCCAACTTACGTACCACTTGAATTGGCGAACAACCAAACCTTTGAATCCGTCTTCAACCTCAGGATTCGATGAGTCGACATGAAGGTGCCAAACGACTCTGTCGATAAAAGCTCTTGGGAGTCATCAACATGTGTACCTTTGATCTGTTGGTTGAGAGCTCTTCTACACGGGACTCCATACCTTTTCTAGAAGGACTTAGAAGAGCTTGTGGCTCGTTTGATTGATTCGACAAGACAACTTTAATCATGGCTTAATGGATTTTCTTTCTTGATAAGCAATGACAAAGATTAAATAATCAACTAAATAATGTAATCACTAATTTTGTTAATGATGATTTTAAAAGTTGTCATTAACACACTTTAAATTTATGTACAATTACATAAGCATTATTGAAAAGTTACGAGTAAACTATATAAATGGGGTGATGATATGTGAACAACCTAATTGTTATGTACACAACCATGATGTTTGACAGTATTGTACAGTACAACACTGTAAAACATGAAGGTTGTGTACATAACAATTTTGAGTTGTGTACATATCACTTCCCATATAAATGTGTTTAATGCGTATTAACGATAGCTCTACGAACTACCGTTAGTAATATTCTTTAATTATCAATTAGGAACTATAAAATATTAATAGTAAGTTATTAATATCTTTAAGTTATTGACTATGGTTAACACAATATAAAGTGTGATACAATTTGAAAATCGTAAATACTTGTAATAAAGTATTGATATATACAATATATAAAATTTTATTTTATTTTACAATGATTTAATACGTATTAATGAATAATGAATTAATGATGATTAAATTTAATTATTAATGGTAGCCTGTAAAAATTCAATGAAAATTTAATTATACCTATATATCTAAAAGACATAGTTAAAATGAATAGTGAACTTTTCAAGCTTCACAAATGTACACCAAGCTTTTTACTTTTTTATAATTTAACCACCAAACTTTTTACTTTTTTATAATTCAACCACACCTCTATAATGATTAACTTTATAACTTTTATAAACTTACCACGAATTTTTCACATTTCATAAATTCACCATTACACTTATCATCCATTATAAATCGACCAAATACTTTTTATTATCTAATAACTATTCATTATTAATGTTATTATTACTATTACTGTTATTATTATTATTATTATTATTATTATTATTATTATTATTATTATTATTATTATTATTAAACCAATCACATAATTCTTCACTTTATTATTGTTTAACTTTTTTTCTTATTTTAAATTAATTACGTAACTTATTTTTTAATAACTGTTTTATTTTCAAGCTTCACAAATGCACACCAAACTTTTTATTTTTTTATAATTCAACCACAACCTCTATAATAGTTAACCTTATAGCTTTTATAAACCTACCACAAACTTTTCACACACTTCTCATCCATTATTAATCGACCATATAATTTTTATTATCTAATAACTATTCATTATTTTTATTATTATTATTATTATTATTATTATTATTATTATTATTATTATTATTATTATTATTATTATTATTATTATTATTATTATTATTATTATTATTAAACCAATCACATAATTTTTCACTTTATTATTGTTTAACTTTTTTTTTATTATAAATTAACTACGTAACTCATTTTTAATAATTGTTTTATTGTTATTATACATACATATATATATGTATATATGTATATATATATGTATATATATATATGTATATATATATATATTATATAAATAGTTTTTCCTATTTTATTAAATAGTTTGTACCAATCGTTGATATACCTCTTACTTTATTGATTAAGCATTTAGGTCTTTTCTCTCGACAAGACTAAAAGTAAAATAAAAAATGATGAATAATTACTTTCACGCTTATTACAAATCAATCACATAATTAGTTTTTGTCGTTCCTCGACAAAACGAGAAAAAAAGATAAATAATTAATTTCTCAATAATTAACTATGTAATTAGTACTAATCAAGGGTGGAGAACCGGCGGAAAGTCAGTTCGCCCCCACTAGCTGTATTTATGTGGTTACATTTTGGTCGCTCGGTTTTTGAATAAATTACTAGCTCACCGGAAATAACTACACTACATTTGTTCAGACTTTTAACAAGGAACCGTCAAGCGTTGGTCGTTCTGTTTCTTCAATTCTTCGATTTTGCATCAATCAGAATTCCCCAGTGTAACCCCTCTTTCTATTTTTATTCTTATAAATTAAATTAAAATTATTTTCGTTATTATGATTGAAACATAATATGATTCTTGTACGATTGTTTAGTTAAATGGCAGAAGAGTTAAGCCTTGGGATCTTAATTGACGTCGTTGACGATGAATGGATGCGTGATACTCTCCCTCACGATGGTAATTTCAATCTTGTTTTTTATTTATTTATTTATTTTTTTAAAAACTTTTAATAAACTCCGGTAGTTAACAAAAATATCAACCGGTTAATTTTAATTTTGAACAGATCTAGCATTACCTGCTGCACTCGTACCTCGGAATGATGATGCTGAAGATTCTAGTAACTTTTTTTCTTTTTCTTTTTAATTTATTATTATTATTATTGAATTATTGAATGTCTCCCTAAGATGAATGATCAGTTTTTGTCATTATTAGCTTTGTTATTTACTCCATAATAATATTTTTTTGACATTATTATGAAACTAGGGTTGATTTAAATAGCAAAAATGAGGCACCAGAAAAACTAGATACATATATAGTTTGGTTGGCTATCATTCATATGTAAAGGTGTATACATAATGTGATTTACCTACCAAATTTCTGACAGATGCATATATTGTTTGATTATTGTTTCTTTTATATCAGATCATGAGGCGGTTCAAGTCGATGGAGCTGATACTTGGCATGATTTAGCACTCGGAACAACTCAGTAGAAGAAGACATATGCTATGAATCAGCAGATTGATTGCGCTCCTAATGTTTTTACTTTTGAACTCATTTTCAGGTTTAGTAAAAGATTGCTTACAGTTTAATCATGTGCCTATTTGCTGCCTTACATACCCGAAGTAAAATATTGGTGCTTGCAATCAAATTCAGCACTAGTAGTTGGTAGTTACCTAAAAAAGTGTGTTAAAACCTTGTGAAAAGTATTTTCGTTCCACCAGACCTGGCATGTTTTGACATGTACAAACATATATGTGTCTGACCCACCCAAATTACCACCTCTAACGTCCAATTTATGAGTAACTAAATGATGTCTAATGTTACCATTTTAGTACCTGCTCCTTCATTCATTAGTTATATAATGAGGGTGGTGGTTCCTGGTACGATTTTAGAATGCAAGGGTCTCTTTGTACGGTTGGTTTTTCAGAGATGACAGTTGTAGGGTTACTAATTGCTTGAGCTACTTACTACTCTGACTGTGTTTCTACCATATTGGGTGCATGAGGTGTGGTGAATCATTTATATCTTGTAGCTGGTTGAATCTAGTATAAAGTAGGTGATAACTGTCCGTTGAGTATTGAACATAGTCCGAGGTATTTAGTTTTTTTTAGAAGTGTCCGTTTCGCGTGTAGTTAGTCCCGTTGTGTTCGCTAGATTTTTTTGAGTTGAACGGTGGGTTCGAAAAAATTTAACGCGAGGCGAGCTGAAAGATATGGCCCGTTGAAAATATGGGTGAAGTTTAATTAAGATTTTTAAATAAAATATTAATTTTACACTTTATACCCTTAATTTAAGGGTTTGTGGTGTAAATTGGAGTATTTTTTAGGGGTTGTTTTGTTTTTTTTTTCCCTTTTGGTCTTCTTGTCATTTTGACATTTTGACCAACAATTGGGTGGGGTAACCAAATATATAATCTCGAGTTTAGTTAAAAAAAATTATGCCTGGGAAACGGGTCAGGTTGGATCGGTTTGGTTAACGGGTCAAAATGGTTTTGGGTTGAAATGGGTCATAGGTCAAATGGGTCAATTTTTTAAACGGGTCAAAATGGGTCAGGTTGGGTCGGTTTGGGTAACGGGTCAAAACGGGTCACATGTCAGTTGGGTCAAATGGGTTACATCGCTTTTTTTACATTTATTACATTATATTAGTTATTATTATTTATTATATATACATAAGAACTATTAATGTACATAATAAATGATATAACCATGACTGCTTTCATTAATTTTTGACAGATGCAACTTTTTGTGCTCGACCCATTTGACCCATTCACAAAACCCATTAGACCCATTTCTATTTATTGATCTTTGAGTATTGATACCCATTAGACCCGTTCCTTAATTTTTTTTATAGGACTCAATAGGTTGGAGAGAAACTGATTTGGATCTTTTTTTAAGTTTTGATTTACATTGTTAGGCTTAATTTTTCTCAAGACCCAATTAACCTAAAAGCTTGACCCATTTGACCCGAATTTGAGAGTATGGGTCACAATTGCCAGGTCTACTTTTGAGGGTTTAAATATGTATGTCCCCAAATCACTTGCTGATTCTAGTTTCTCAGGCGACTTCAGTTCTATCATGTGTTCTTACATTCCACGGGTCATACTAAAAAGTTAGTTTTCGCTATTCGGGTTATCAGGGAGACAGAGTAATCCAACCTCATATGCTACTGTCTGCAACCTATGAGGATTACTCCAGACTGTTTCTTACCCTACCTTGGCCACCAGAAGATAACTAGAGACATCATGGGCCCTGATATCTTGCAAGGATATCAGGACCCCAACCATACTAAACTTCATACTTTACTCTACACAGCCCATGATGATTACTCCCTGACTGTATCATACCCTCTTCATTGATCACCACAAGATTCGAACATGAGACCTCTTGCAAGGATGTCAGTGCCCCAACCATGCTGCTGTTGGAAATTGTGTTTGGAACACAAAGGTGAAAATATTGCTGTTGATGGATCTATAAGGGCTTTCAAACATTGAGTACTTAACTGATGTATATTTATGAGCTGATCTTTAAGCAGCTATTCAAAAACTGGTCCAACACATACATACAAAAGGGCGAATCTGGTCATGTTTGAGCCAAGTAATTTCAACAAGGGATTATCACTAAAATGCCCATTTTTTCTCCCATATTTGACTCAGAGCCCATAAAAATAAAAATTTGACAAATTGCCCGCGCAAGACGCAAGGGCGCAAGGTGCCCTTTGCGACCTTGCTCCCCGGTGGACGCAAGGACGCAAGGTGCCTCTTGCTCCCTTGCTTCCCGGGGACGCAAGGACGCAAGGTGCCTCTTGCGACCTTGCTTCCCGGGGACGCAAGGACGCAAGGTGCATCTTGCTCCTACCTGATGTCATAATCAATGTTTTCTTTCAGACATTTCATCAAACACCTTACGTGCATAACAATTAAGCTTGATTAGTACTTCGTAATATGATTATGATAGCTTTATTTATATATTAATAATTAATAATAATCATGATATCTCAAGTGAAATGAACAATTTTTGCATGAATGTAGAGGAGTTCCAGGATTTGCATTCACGCACAATCTTACATACATGGAGCGTATATTAAAAAAAAAAAAAAAAAAAAAAAAAGGTTGGAGCTCGCATCAAGGTCAGAACAACTACAATTTTATCAAGTACGTATTAATTCAACCTATTAATTAGTTAACTAGTAAATTAAACCTCATATATTTGTAATTTCCTGACGCATATATACATGTAGTAAGATTCGAAGCTAACGTTTATGAATCAAACAAAGAGATAGAGCAAAACAAAGATATGCACGTAAGGTGTTTGATGAAATGTCTGAAAGAAAACATTGATTATGACATCAGGTAGGAGCAAGAAGCACTTTGCGTCCTTGCGTCCCCGAGAAGCAAGGTCGCAAGAGGCACCTTGCGTCCTTGCGTCCCCGGGAAGCAAGGAAATAAGAGTCACCTTGCGTCCAAGGTCGCAAAGGGCAGCGCCCTTGCGTCTTGCGAGGGTAAATTGTCAAATTTTTATTTTTATGGGCTCTGAGTAAAATATGGGAGAAAAAATGGGCATTTTAAAAGAAAAAAAAACGGTCGAAACTTCATTAATAATATATTTGACAAATTATACAAATACAATAGACAAGTATAAAAGCCATGTCACACACAGTGCGGCAAATAAGAGAAGGCATGTCAAGGATTTCACTATCTCCATTTCGTCTACAAACTAAATATATCATCACCAAGACTAAACCAAATCCAACTACTATAACCAGTAGCAAAATTGTGAACAGCACTTTTATGAGCTACATGACCGGTTCAATGGTTCATTACTTCCATAACAAACCTTTTGGTCATATAAATCTCTAACGTTGTGTTATTCTCGATGCAAACAAGTTTCACAAGTAACATCACCCCTAATAATATCCTAATACACGCTAATCATGAACAGCTTCTGGCTCTATATCACCAACACTATCCAATGCCTGATAATGTGGAGCGTACGAGTAAGCAACGACAGAAGCTCCAATGACAATGGACATCCCTATACAACTCCATAACCACTTTTTCCGCCCCCTTTTCCTATCTCTCTGCCTTCGCGCCACCTCTGCAAAAGTTACCCAAAATAGAAAATTTATAAATAAATGATTTAAGTACAATATTTGTAATCAGATTTTGTACACGTTAAAGGGTGTGTTTGAGATTGCATTATAAATAGTCTTAGACCGTGCTTTGCGAAATAAGGATTTAAGGGATTATATAGTATATACCCATTGATTCAAGATTCTTTTGGGACATTTCATAGATCATTGCTTCATAATACTGCAGCCTATTTTTCAGCCGCGAAATCTCTTTGTCTTTAGATTCTACGATGACATCGGCAGCCAACTCAGCTTCTGCCCTTGATTCAGCCTTCTCCATGGCTTCAGCCACAAATCTAGCAAAAATAACTTCCTGCGAGAACTGTTTCACTTCATTTATATCAAACCTCATAGGACTGATATCGGATGAAGGTGCAAGACATGTTTGACTATTGTGAGGAAGTAGAAGCTTTCCGACTCTTTGCCAAAGAGCACACATTGTAGCAAGATTATCTTCAACCGTCTTACGTTTTTCAGTTTCGTCGATAAGATTAAGTCTTGTGGTATTCAGTTCTGATACTAGGTTGCGACTACAGGAAGCTAGACTCAACGTAGAGCCATCCGAGGAGAAATCTGTGCAAAAACACCAGATTAAGCAAGACTACTCAAAAAATTATACTTCACAATAATTTCTTTAGGCCAGTAATCAAATTTAACTAAAAGTATTTCTTTATACATAAATGGGTAAATCCTGCTACTAACATGAAAGTTTTATAGTATTAGTTCACTCATTTTCAAGACATGAAATGAACAGATATAACATAAGCATACAAATCAATCAAAACCACATATATATTATATATGTATATATCTAATTTCGTACCTTCAATAGCATCATAAAACTCCCCAATTTGATTAGACACAACACTCATATTCTCAAACCCTAACAACTTCCCAGGATCATTCAATTCACTCGAACTAGCGACACTAATCGAATCACATCTTGCATCCCCAAAATCTTCATCGTCATCATCACCTTCTTCACCATCAACAAAGAAATTTTCATTTCGACCCCCTCCGACAGCTAAACAAATTTCATTTTCAACCTCTCCACCACCAGATTCAACTTCAAATCCATCGACTCTCCGATTAACCGACTTTCCACCACCGCCACCACGTCCTTTCCGATTAAACACGTACGGAGACGGCGAAACCGAACCAGACGATGAATTATAATCCAAAATTGGAGTAGGTTCAGGTGTTGCATATAACGCAGGTGATATGTATATATGATTCAACCTCTTCTTCTCTTTCAATCTCAATTCGTCTTCTTCTTCTTCTTCTTCTTCTTCTTCTTCTAGTACTTGTTCTTTGTGATTTGAAAAATTTAATGTCGACGAATTTGAAATGGAATTTGAATTCTTGGTGGAATTACGGTGTTCGAGTAAATTCTCTAACGCAATTGTTGTGAATGTAGGCATAATTTTGTGAAAGTATGATTGCTGGTTGTTGTGAGGGTTGAAAATGAAACCCTAAATTTTGGGAGAGTTCATATGTTCATGATTCTTGAGGAAGACTCTAGGGCAAGAAATAGTTTAAAATGTTAGCAGTTGGAAGATGTGACGATACTCGTGGAGAAATATTTTTGATAACTAAATTGTAAAATGTAAATTTTTTTTTTTTGAAAAACAAGCTTTTATTAAAGAACCAAACCAAGATACATTTTACATAGCAGCATCTATGTAGCAACAAGGAAAGGAACAAAAACACGAAGGAAACCTAGACTAAAAAGCACGAACTATACATATAACAGGAGATTGCTATGAACTAGAGATGCAAAGGATGCATCCGCAACACCAGAAGAACCTAGATTGTATGAAAATAGTCGCTTGGATTGTGCAACCACTTGTGCCACTCGAACATTTTTCCTTTCGATCTATTTGCTATCCACTCGAACGATTTGAGTTGAATCTCGTTAAGCGCCATATGACCGTTCCAACCTTTTCCTTGAAACGCCATATGGTTTCGGTTTTCCCAAATCAAGTAAGCGCAGGTCCATTCCACGGCTTGCCATATTTTCAAGCCGAGACTCGATGAAGTTGTTGGACCCTTACCTTCGAAAATTTCTTGGAGCGAGAAGCTTGAGAAGGGGCCAATATTCCACCATTTAAATACTCTATCCCAAATATCTAAAGTTTGTTTACAAAAGATGAAAGTGTGCTCAACCGTTTCCATTCCATCGTCACACAGCGGGCACCGTACACTTTTAAGATCCAAGCCCCGTTTGTCAAGTTCTATTCTTACCGGTAACCTTTTCCTTAATGCACGCCACACAAAAATCTCGACTTTCTTTGGGACTAGATTATTCCGAAGCGTACATTGGGTCGAAGGATTTGAAGTAAGAATATGTTCATCAATTTCTGAGGCAAGGACACTGACTTTAAAAATTCCATTAAATGTCTTGGACCACTTCCATTTATCTACACTCCTGTGATCAATCGAACACGAAGACAGAATGTTGCAAAGAAACTCTAACTCGCCTGCTGCTCTTCCAGACGACATACGCCTCCAATTCCAACTGAAACCGTGCTCAGCCATTCGGTCTTTGACAGTAACGTCCGGGGCCTGCTCCAATCTATAAAGTCTCGGGAATAACGTGCAAAGCTTGTCGTCCCCGATCCAATGATCATGCCAAAATGAAGTAGACCCACCGTTACCAATTGTCTTGATGAAAGAATTGTAGAAAGAAACCTGCAAGTCTTCAATATCTTTTCCTGCTAAAACAATATTGTACCACACACCTAATGCCGAAAAATGAGTGTGGTCACTTCCCGGCATTAGGCCCCCGTTAGAGCCGTAAATACTACGAACCACTTTAACCCAAAGTGCGTCGGTTTCGGTTTTAAACCTCCACCACCACTTTCCCAACAAAGCAAGGTTTTTGCTTTTTAAGGACCCAATATTTAACCCCCCATTCCCGAAAGTATTTAAGGTGTTGTCCCATTTTACCCAAGACATTTTGGTGTCCGAACCCTGCCCACCCCAAAAGAAGTTACGCCTTACACTCTCAAGTAATTTTAGTACACACGACGGGGCACGGAAGAGTGAGAAGTAGTATAACGGGAGGCTCGAAAGTACCGATTTAATAAGAACCAATCTTCCACCATATGACATCGATTTCATTTTCCAACTCGAGAGTCTACTATTAAATTTGTCAATTACCACTTTCCAATCTTTAAGTTTTTTCATTTTTGTACCGATTGGTAGCCCGAGGTAAGTGAAGGGAAAGTTACCAACTTGACACCCCATAAGATGAGCTAAATCAACAATATCACTTTCATTTGTTCCAACGCCATAAACACAACTCTTTAGAAAGTTTACTTTTAAACCCGAAGATAATTCAAAGCATTTGAGTAACTTCATAAGGTTATACGCATTAGCTCGACTCCACTCACCAAAGAAAATAGTATCGTCCGCATATTGTAAATGTGAGATTAAAACTTTATCTTTCCCGACCTCAATCCCTTTGAATAATACTTTATCCAAAGCCGCCTTTGTGAGAATATTTAAACCTTCCGCCGCGATGATGAAGAGAAAAGGCGATAACGGGTCTCCTTGTCTTACTCCTCTACCAAGTGAGAATTCATTCGTTGGAGATCCGTTGATTAGTATTGAGATTGAGGCCGATTTGAGACACGCTAAGATCCATTTCCTCCATCTATTTCCAAAACCCATACTTTTCATGACCTCTAAAAGAAAGTTCCAATTCAAACTATCAAAAGTTTTTTCAAAGTCAACTTTGAAAATGAAACCTTTTTTCTTGCTAGCCTTAACATAATCAATCGTCTCGTTTGCGATCAACACACCGTCAAGAATGAATCTCCCCTTTAGGAACGCGCTTTGCTCCAAGCCAACAAGGGATGGTAGAACTCTTCGAATACGGTTGGAGAGGATTTTAGAGACGATCTTGTAGTAACTCCCGATAAGACTTATTGGCCGGTAATCACCAAACCCCAACGGATCTACTTTTTTCGGAATGAGCGTGACGAAGGATGCGTTACAACCTTTAGAAATTTCACCATTCTCCCAAAACCATGACATTGCATCAACTAGATCATCTTTGATAACACCCCAAAATTTTTTTAAAAATCGCATATTAAACCCGTCCGGTCCCGGAGCTTTAGTGCTCCCACAATCTTGAATGGCCTCTAAAATCTCAGCTTCTAAAAAAGGATTTTCCAGCAACATAGAATCTTCGCTGTTGATACTAGGGTAGCTCAAATCATCCATAGATGGTCTTTCAATGGCAGGCTCTTAGAATTGACGGCTAAAATGTTTGAAAGCTTCATTTTTTATCGCTTCTGGACTATCATTCCAAATTCCATGGATTAACACGCCACGAATATTGCACCTATTATTTTTATTACGAATAATCGAGTGAAAAAATCTTGAATTTTCATCACCCTCCAAAACCCATTTTACCCGTGCCTTTTGTTTGAGCATACTTGTTTTGATTCTTTCTTTTTCTAACCACTTTTTCCTCGAGTTTTTCCAAAGGTCCATCTCTTGTGTATTAAGCTTGATTGATTCTGCCTTAAGTTCCAGCGAATTAGCTGTGCTCTTATACATTTCTATTTCCCCATCAATTTGTCCAAATTGTTGTGTACTCCAAGATTTAAGAGCAAGTTTCACCTTTTTTAGTTTTTTCATCAAGCATCTATCCTTACGTGAGCCTGCCATTTTTTCATTCCATGCATCTTTTACGATTTGCTCTGCCTCAGCACCTTCTAACCAAACATCGAAGACTTTGCAAGGTTTTGGCCCGAAATTTTTGTCGTCATCCATTAACACAATCGGGCAATGATCCGATTCCAACCTATCTAGCACCACAGCCGAGATATTTTCCCACAGTGTATAGAAATTTTCCGATAACAAAAAATGATCAAGTTTACTAAACTTAATGCCATCATCACTTACACGGGTGTACGCCCTACCTCCGAGAGGAATATCTAGCAGAGCATTGTTTTCTATGAACTCATTGAATCTTTTTGCCCTGTATGCTATGAACTCACAATTAAATCTTTCCGCTTCTACACGAACTTCATTAAAATCACCGCAAATTGCCCAAGCCTCATTACTCCCCGAAATCAAACTTGCAATTGAATCCCATAACTTTTGTTTTTTATCATCCTCATGCGGTCCATATACATTAAGAACGTTGAGAATGGTTTCATTAGCTTTCCATTTACCTCGAATTCCAATAACCCAATCAATCTTAATGACATCAATAGCATCAAACACATTCGTATCCCATATTAATAATTGCCCCCCGAATTTACCTACCATTTCTTGTTGAATGAAATCGCACTCCGATGATCCCCACAAAGATTGTATCCATGAAAATTTTACAGAATGCAATTTTGTTTCTTGGATTGCAACGAAAGAAGGTTTCACTCTCAAAAGCAATTTTTTGGTTGAACCAAATTTGTTTTCCTTCCCGACACCAAATCCTCTAACATTATATGACAGAAGCTTCATAATGACAATTAAAATTGCGATACAGAAAGATAAACTTACAGAGCAGGTGGTTTCGCCTGCCACTTCAAACCTAGTCTTCCCCCAAAATCCTTTACCCCTTCTGTGTTGATAGAGGCATAAGAGCTAGCTGGAACATTCTTGTCTTTATCTTTGCTTTTATTCGGTCCAGCTTTCATCGATTCTTGTCTTTTAGGGTTGCTTTTCGGAATTGACTTCGACTTTTGCTCAGATTCAACACACATAGTGCATCTAGATCGAAGAGGCTGACTGCTAACTTTTTCTTTTCTAGCAGCATTCTTCATGTGAATCATTCTGGATGAAGTCTTCCATCTGCAAATATTTGACCAGCAACAATCATTTCTCTTTGCACTTGTAATTTTATCCCTTTTGGATGCCTTTTCTCGAATATTCAATCGATCAGGTATAATAGATTCTCCATCTTCAGAATTTGAGCTGGGCTCTTTTGAATTAATCCCATCACTAGTTGCTTTGGCCCAATCAGTAGAATTTTTCCTTGATTTTGGACTTGAAGTATTTGGGCTGTAGTTGGCCCAACTAGTTTCGTTATGTATTGGGCTAGCTTGGGCTGGAACACTATTTTTACCATTCACATTATCCTCCGAGTTAAAATTGGTCTCGGGAACAGACTCGTTTGGAGTCTCTATATGTGACGACTCGGGAATTTCCGACTAAATTTAAACTTAATCTTTATATGATTTCGATACGATAAGCAAAGTATGTAATGTTGAGTCTAGAAAATTTTGAAACTAAGTTCATATATTCATTTGACCTTTGACTATTCTCGACGATTCACGAACAGTTAATTGTAAATAGTTTTGTGTATGTATGTGTATGTATGTGTATATATATATATATATATATATATATATATATATATATATATATATATATAATAGTTGGAAGAATATAATTTTAAGTATTATATGTTGTTATTTTTAATTATGTAAAATAAAATAAAATAAAAGATATTATAATAATTATTATTTAAAATATATCTAAATATAAATAAAGTATATTAAAAAAATAATAATAATAAATATTAAATGATTGTAATACTCATTTGATGTTCCGATTTATATTAAGCAAGTTAAATTCGAACTTATGTAATTTTAAAATAAACGGTGATACGAAAATATGTTATATAAGTTATAGGCTTATTAAAAGTATATTTAGGATATAATTATTTAATTTTAACACTTTTTATATTTTACCCATAAAGGAGAGAGACGGTCGATGTAATTTTTATTTATTAAATTAATGACTGAATTTTATACCATAATGACCAAAATAAATAAATATAGTTAATCTAAAAATTTGGGATTCTTCCGAATACTTTATCCACCACTGTTTATTAATAGAGCACGAATGTCAGTCCGTAAATGAAATAGTAGACGACGGCTAACATTATCACATGTTTATACTCTAAATTATATTATAATTATATTATATTATTGATTTCTTCAGTGATGGAACATATAAACGAAAGTTGGATTCAAAAATCCAATTACCGATTGAATTTTACTATTTTTAATTTGTGAATAATTGACTTAAAGTTATAGGTATCCGTGAAGTGATTTAATATCTAAGGGTCACTGTACGAGTTCTTTTCAATTCCTATCATTTCCACTTTGAGTATATATGTAATATTATATTAATATTTTAAACTTATATAATTACATAAAGATTTGTCGATTGATGACTTATAACAAACTCGGGACCAAGATGTTATGTTTCTTCACCTTATTCAACCATCAGTACCTTTCTCAATATATATATATATATACATACATGCACACTAGACATATTTACACATAGATTTAGAAATAGAAAGCATCTTCATTTCCTTCTTTATTGTTTTCTGCCAAACCTTCACCAAACCATGAATACAGGATTATGAAATCATGTTCGAACCACAACTCAAGAGCGATCTTCGATCACCTTTCTTCTCTATTAACCAACTAGATCACCAATTATCCATATATATATATATATATATATATATATATATATATATATATATATATATATATATATAGATAGATACCCACGTACATATATAACCACAACCATTCTATTATCGATCACCTTGATCCCCGCCATCCCACCACCGGTCAATCTTCTTTCGCCATCCACAACTATGAACAACCATCGAACCATCTTTAGTGTTTCTGTGTTTCTGCCGAGCAAGACAAACCACAATACCACCACCCACTTCATTTCGAGAAATCACCTTGAAACTACTTTGAAACCACCACCATTATCGTATACATGTTGTTGCAGATGCTGTTTCACTTTGTAACCGAACACGTACACCCACTTTTGAACAGCTGCAGTTGGTTCATTTAAATATTGGTTCAGTCCCAACAACCCAAACAATCATCTTCATGTTTCTGTTACAAACACTGCTGCAGCTCCAGTCGCTAATATATTTTGTTTCTATTTCGAACCATCACAACAGCCACTCCATTTAAACTGCAGTTCCTATTGGTATTGCGCGTGTTTTCTATTTTTTTTTTACTATAGCGATGATGGAAGACGATAATGATTAAATGTTCATATTATACAATTCGTTTGGTATATAAGAAGGTTGATGATCATGACACTTATGATAAAATATCGGGACTATTTTTCCTAGTGTCCTCTTTTGTTTTGCTTTTAAAAGAAAATCACAATGAGGGTTAATCGAATAAAGGAGTATGATTTCACTTTCCTTTTCCTTTTTCCTTTATAACCGACATTTACCAACCAAAATGACCTCACATGTTTATTAAAGGAAAATGAATTTGGATTGTTACCAGAATTCTTATAAACCGCCATTTTTTTAGACCGTAACATGATATAGTTGTTGGGCCGAATGGGCTGCCGTTTCTTTTTGTGTGGGCCGTGTTTTTAGGCCGAGTTATCTATGTTCTTTGACTAACTAGTTGGGCCATGAACTTTGATTTAGTATTTTGGGACATGAGCTGTTTTGATGAGGCCACCATAATCTATTTTTGAACCGAGACTTTTGGATCAAATAGATTAAAAAGATGGTGATTTTTGATTATGATATGGTGGATAGAGTAATGTCGTGTATTATGATAATAATTAGGATAGAAAGATGATTAGAGATGATTGTGAAAATCCATTGAAATGATGATGATGATGATTTGGTATTTTGATGGTTGATGACGAGATGAGATGTTAGATAAACGTGTATATAGTTGTAAACCCGGGTTAAATCAGAAAAGCATAGCAGATCTGGTGGTCAGGGACTCTTGTGTTTAACGAGGGGTCACGGGTTCGAGCCCGGGCATAGGCTATTTTTTTTATGGAATTCATTCTTATGAGGTAGTCCTTACTATTTTATTTATTTATTATTATTATTACTATTATTATTATTTATGTTATTATTAATATGTTACTATTAATTTTTGTTATTAACACTAAATATTATAGATTTTAATTATTATTACTACTAATAAGTATTAGTTATCCCTTATCATTGTTATTATTATTATTATTGTAAATTATTGAATATAAAAGATAATGAATATAACTAAAGTGAATATATGTAAAAGTTAGTAAGTGTAAAAAGAAAGATTTTGGATGATATTAGGATTATGTGTACGATAAGTATTATTATTAAGATTACCATAATTAAAGAATGTTACAATTGTTATTACTAAGTATTATGTATTAATATTAAAAAGAAATATTTTCATTATTATTATTATTATTAAATTGTTCATTTTATTAAAACTACTTTTATTGTCATTATTATGAGATTTATTATAAAAACTATCATTAATATTATCCTTTTTAATAAGGTTATTATTATTATTATTAGTAAATCATTAATATCAACACTATCATTTTTAAGCAGATAAATATTTCGTACATAAAATACACTTATTATATATACTATACTTAAATTAAAATTTCACATAACTATATATATCAAACTTATTAAGATTTGTTATATAAATACTTACAAATAACAAATTATCGATTTTTAAATATAATATTAAACAAGTATGTATATAAATACAATAATATAACTATATAAATATTAACCATTTTGAATATATATACAAATTAAATATACATAAGATATAAATTAAGGATATAATAAATAAATTGGTTCAATTACGATTATATGTGTTAATATATGTATAATTAATATAGGTTCGTGAATCCAAGGCCAGCCCTGCATTGTTCAGTATCGTCGTATGAATATTTTTACTACAAAATATTGGATTGTGAGTTTATTTGCTCTCTTTTACTCTTTATATTTTTTGGGACTGAGAATACATGCGCTGTTTTTATAACTGCTTTATTAAATGCTTTTGAAATATATTTTGAACTGCGAATACATGAAATGCTTTTATAAATGTTTGACGAGATAGACACAATCAAAACATTCCTCGCATGAATTATTATGCAGACAGAAGTTCTGCGGATTATTATTGAATTATGTGGACATGATAATTGTCACCATTGAATTATGTGGACATGATAATTGCCACCATTGAATTATGTGGACATGATAATTGCCACCAATTGATATGAATGTTATGTATCGAGAGAATGATTTTTATACACAGGTTATGTGTATTATATTTTGTACATGAGATACGTGTACGGTTACTAAGATTTATGAAAAATAGTTTCGTACACAAGAAAGGTGTACTGTATTTAAAAGATATAGCATGTACATTACAGGTGGTTATAGGATTCGGACCCATTTGTACCATGCAGCATTTAAATCTTGTGGTCTATCAAAATGATGAATTTTATTGTTTTATGATAAACTTATGAACTCACCAACCTTTTGGTTGACACTTTAAAGCATGTTTATTCTCAGGTATGAAAGAAATCTTCCGCTGTGCATTTGCTCATATTACATGGAGTCGTTCATGGCATATAGAGGTCAGAACCTCGCAATGGGACCAACTGTTGAAGACTTCGTCCAGATGGATTAGGACGGGGTATTTCAGTTGGTATCAGAGCGGTGGTCTTAGTGAACCAGGTCATGCATTAGTGTGTCAAACTGATAGTTGTTTAGATGCATTCGTGAGTCTGGACTTCGACCGTGTCTGCATGTCAAAAGTTTTGCTTATCATTTTTAGTCGGAAATCATCTGCTTATCATCCTTAGAAAATTACCTGCTTATCATTCTTAGGGAATCACTTTCTTATCATCTTAAGTCTAAACACGTCTTAATGCATTTAGTGCATCGATAGTGTATAGACAAAATTCACATCTTAGCGTATCCGTTACTATAGACTTTTCCTGACAGCTATCGTAGATTCCTCCGTAACTTATGAGATTTTAGTATTATATATGCATATGTAAATTATGTATTGCAGGGTACTAATCTACACCCTATAATCTAATTCTTATCGAAAATCCTTCATCTGATCGTACAAGATGAATCCCTCCACCAGTTCGAGTCCCTCAGATTTCGATAGCTATTCCGATAGTTATTCCGACAGCTATTCCGACATGGATATTCACCTAAGCTCCGAAAGCAGTGTCACCAGAATGAATCAATCAATCAGTCATCCCCAATTCATCTGATGGGTTCGTAGCCGATTTAATCAATGGAGACATGAAGAAGGCGATCCTTTTCACCAACCGAATTTACCTCTTAGCGATGAACCTGAAGCACTTACCGGCGAATCAGTCTGAAACACCATTTTCACCCTCATTTCCCGAATATCTCAACACGATTATATTCTATCTAAAATTCTAAACCTTATTCATCCGCTCGTTCCGACCGACAATCATCCCGGAATAATAGAATAAGTCAACGAACTTCGCGCTCGAAAAAATAAATTTGGAAAATATGGTGCAAAATGTACCAGCTTCAGCAACATCACCGGCACCAACAGTACCATTAGTAACAGTACCAGTACCACCAACAACCCAAGTTCAACATCTCACACCTCAACATCTCATTATGTACCTCGAGCATAATCATCAATCTGCGAATTGTTCTACATCATTTATCTTCGTTCGACATGGCAATTATGTAATCTTTAATGTTTTAGAGATTATATATTCTTATTCTAACGGTAAATCAAATGAGTTTAATATCAAATTGACTCATTAAATCCATGATTTCGTCTGAAGAAAATATATATGTATATATGTTTTCATAAAAATTGTAATTAAATTTTTTATTGTACAACTGTAAATGGTGAAAATATTTTAACGGGTAGGTAATACCCGATAAATATTTAGATTTCGCATTAATAAGTTACACTGTACATTCTTCGAATCTGATTCAACAGTCATTTACTATCCTACTCACATCCACGGCTATATGAATCCGTTCACCACAGAGTAACCATGTTCATTAAATTTCATATTTGGAGTTTGACCTATCAGAATCCAACAAGTGGCATAATGAAGAAAACATTTGACAAAATAAAATTTGTTAGAAACAAACAAATTAACTATGAGAAATTTTGTTAAGAATCCACGCTAACTGTTCCTAGCTAATTGTTCCTAGCTAACTGATTACATGTTATTTATCGCAATTTATTTATCGCAATTTATTTTATCGCAAATTAATTCTCGCAATTTTATTTATCGTCATTTAAATTATGTTATTTACTTTACGCATTTTATTTATCGTCATTTAATTTCTGTATTTATTTTACGCACTTTAAATATCGGGACAAGTATACAAGGTTTTGACATATCAAATCGACGCATATATATATATATATATATATATATATATATATATATATATATATATATATATATATATATATATATTATTTGGAATAACCATAGACACTCTATATGCAGTAATGATCGAGTTCTCTATACAGGGTTGAGGTTGATTCTATAATAATATATATATTTTGAGTTGTGATCGAGTCTGAGACATGTGTACGGGTCACGATACTTATTAATTAATTCGAATATTATATATGAATTAGTGAATTGCTAACTGTGGACTATCAACTGATGACTACCAACATTGGACAATTAAAATAAATTAAAATATTATTTATAACATATGAAACTAAACAATTCTTCAAGTTTGCCACTTGATTTCATCTTAAACCTCATTTGTATCTCGACGATTACAATCTACATTCAACCCTTTCATGATTCTTGAAAACATCTCAATCGAGAGGATGAACCAACCGCACTTCACCTACGAAAGAAAAGATTGATGCATATAGTTATGCACCTGAAAACACTAGGAACCTGAGTAAAAGTTTAAAACGTATCTGTGCTAGCTCCTTTAGCGTTGTTATTACCGAAAATAACTTTGCAATCCCTTCCCAAAGTAGCCAATTTTGTCACAGCTTCAACAAGTCAACTTCAACTTTCGTTCGAAACAACCTTATTATAACCATAATATATACGTTGTCTTTTCGCCATTGTTACCGGAGAACCGTTTATATTCCACTACATTAACAGTAAACTTACCAGCAACTTCATTACTCATTGACTTAAGTTTCTCCGTAGAATCATTATAATTGTTCATTAAAATTCTAGAATATACTCATCCGCATCTTGTAACGAGAACTGACATACCAATTACGGGAATCAGCAATCAGTACTTTGAAAACTCACCGCATATCTACATCAACAGTTATATGTATGACATTTATCTCTTAGAATTATGATCTTTCATTCTGAAATTCTGAAAAGCACTCAGTCACAAATCAATACTCTGAATATTGAAAAAGCTTAATGAAGCAGCAGAAACCGTAGACAACCGTAAACAACCTTAAACATCGGAAGTTTGATGGTAAACAATAGTATGTTGGAAAAGCTCAGAAAAGTTGGAACTGAAAAACGAATTGAGCTAACCACGAAGGAAACCAAGGACAAATACAAGGACCAAACCCTGTATTCAAAGAATCCAGGTAATTCTGGATCCGATAAAACCTTCAACGAACATCTAGCTCCGTACTCGTGTTAAAATCTTGCGAAAAATCTTTCTTTATCAATCATCGAACTTAGAAATTCCAAAATATCATCATAAATATTTTCGATATTTCTGAGGATATTTTCATAAATATTCTTACCCAAAAAAAATTATTTATCTTTTCCTGCTATCTATGTTACATCATAAAGGAAACTACTTTAATTTCTAAATTTCTTCAAAATTCGAGTATAAATTATGAATGAATTTCTTCATCACAACTTGATTCAAAAATTCTAAGATATTATTGTACCTTTATTTTAAATATCATCGATATATCTGAAGATATTCTTATTTGAAATCATTTATCTCTTCGTGCTATCAGTATTACATCATATAGAAACTGTTAGTTTCTATATGATGTAAACTTTCGAGCTTAAAATATGAATGTTATTGAAGTAATGTTGGGAACTGAAGCATGAGTTAGTATAATATAATGACACTTGATCAACGTGATTATATTACAGTAAGTCATGCTGAGTTCTAATGGGACGTGATGATTCACAGATCATAACGTCATCACATGCCATGTTACATAACTCTTTCATTCTGCTTAACTTCTGAACATATCAAGAAAGTATATTCTTGATAGTTCTATTCTCAGTGATTCTGGTAATTTGACAAGTCAAATTATGCTATTACCGTTTCTTTCTTAGGACATTGACAATGTTCATTCTGAAACTTATATCTACGAATTCTGGACCATTACAAGAGATGCCCAACCGCAAGAAGAAGAAACGAAGGGACAAAACTCCGAAATAGAAATTGGAATATAAATCGCAGCAAATAGGAGGGAGTATTAACTGGGGATGACAATGATTATAGAAAACAGAAGCAATCACTTCGAAGTATAAGGGAAGATATAAAGCCCAATAACAACAAGGAGGTTACAAACCGTGGATATTAATACGAATAGCAATACAAAAACACGGTATAATTAAGAATAGTATCACCCCAAGGTAATAGTAGAAGTAAACAGATTATTCTGGTGGAAGATTAAAAAGAAGGATGACAGAAATGATAATTAGGAAAATATCAAGGATTAGAACTGGATTGAGCATTTTCACAATCTTTGGATGTATGAACTAAGAAAGAAAGTATAGGAATGGTGAGAATAATGGAACGGAAGAGTTTAAATTTATAAAGGAAAAATCAGACGTAACAATCGAGGCAGGTCACCGTATTTAATTAGAGAGATCTTAATTTCCTTATTCACCGAAGAATCAAATCTTTTAGATTTCGAAGATTTTCTTTTAAATCTCTTGAATTTCGAAATCCAACAGTGACTATGTCAAAAGTTAAGACGTACATTAATTTCTAAATTCAACCGTGACTACATCACCGGCTAAGACGAACTTGCAATTACTCATTTCATTCCTTCGTGATAGCTTCATTCGTACTCTTCGAATAATCGAATTATTTTATCCTTATTAATCAATAGTGAAAAAACTTTAATTTCTAGCTCATATGAGTCATGAAAATATTTTTATTGTTAACCATGACCACCTCACCCAAATTTCGGGACGAAATTTCTTTAACGGGTAGGTACTGTGACGACTCGGGAATTTCCGACTAAATTTAAACTTAATCTTTATATGATTTCGATACGATAAGCAAAGTATGTAATGTTGAGTCTAGAAAATTTTGAAACTAAGTTCATATATTCATTTGACCTTTGACTATTCTCGACGATTCACAAACAGTTAATTGTAAATAGTTTTGTGTATGTATGTGTATATATATATATATATAATAGTTGGAAGAATATAATTTTAAGTATTATATGTTGTTATTTTTAATTATGTAAAATAAAATAAAATAAAAGATATTATAATAATTATTATTTAAAATATATCTAAATATAAATAAAGTATATTAAAAAAAAAATAATAATAAATATTAAATGATTGTAATACTCATTTGATGTTCCGATTTATATTAAGCAAGTTAAATTCGAACTTATGTAATTTTAAAATAAACGGTGATACGAAAATATGTTATATAAGTTATAGGCTTATTAAAAGTATATTTAGGATATAATTATTTAATTTTAACACTTTTTATATTTTACCCATAAAGGAGAGAGACGGTCGATGTAATTTTTATTTATTAAATTAATGACTGAATTTTATACCATAATGACCAAAATAAATAAATATAGTTAATCTAAAAATTTGGGATTCTTCCGAATACTTTATCCACCACTGTTTATTAATAGAGCACGAATGTCAGTCCGTAAATGAAATAGTAGACGACGGCTAACATTATCACATGTTTATACTCTAAATTATATTATAATTATATTATATTATTGATTTCTTCAGTGATGGAACATATAAACGAAAGTTGGATTCAAAAATCCAATTACCGATTGAATTTTACTATTTTTAATTTGTGAATAATTGACTTAAAGTTATAGGTATCCGTGAAGTGATTTAATATCTAAGGTTCACTGTACGAGTTCTTTTCAATTCCTATCATTTCCACTTTGAGTATATATGTAATATTATATTAATATTTTAAACTTATATAATTACATAAAGATTTGTCGATTGATGACTTATAACAAACTCGGGACCAAGATGCTATGTTTCTTCACCTTATTCAACCATCAGTACCTTTCTCAATATATATATATATATATATATATATATATATATATATATATATATATACATGCACACTAGACATATTTACACATAGATTTAGAAATAGAAAGCATCTTCATTTCCTTCTTTATTGTTTTCTGCCAAACCTTCACCAAACCATGAATACAGGATTATGAAATCGTGTTCGAACCACAACTCAAGAGCGATCTTCGATCACCTTTCTTCTCTATTAACCAACTAGATCACCAATTATCCATATATATATATATATATATATATATATATCCACGTACATATATAACCACCACCATTCTATTATCGATCACCTTGATCCCCGCCATCCCACCACCGGTCAATCTTCTTTCGCCATCCACAACTATGAACAACCATCGAACCATCTTTAGTGTTTCCGTGTTTCTGCCGAGCAAGACAAACCACAATACCACCACCCACTTCATTTCAAGAAATCACCTTGAAACTACTTTGAAACCACCACCATTATCGTATACATGTTATTGCAGATGCTGTTTCACTTTGTAACCGAACACGTACACCCACTTTTGAACAACTGCAGTTGGTTCATTTAAATATTGGTTCAGTCCCAACAACCCAAACAATCATCTTCATGTTTCTGTTACAAACACTGTTGCAGCTCCAGTCGCTAATATATTTTGTTTCTATTTCGAACCATCACAACAGCCACTCCATTTAAACTGCAGTTCCTATTGGTATTGCGCGTGTTTTCTATTTTTATTTTTTTTACTATAGCGATGATGGAAGACGACAATGATTAAATGTTCATATTATACAATTCGTTTGGTATATAAGAAGGTTGATGATCATGACACTTATGATAAAATATCGGGACTATTTTTCCTAGTGTCCTCTTTTGTTTTGCTTTTAAAAGAAAATAACAATGAGGGTTAATCGAATAAAGGAGTATGATTTCACTTTCCTTTTCCTTTTTCCTTTATAACCGACATTTACCAACCAAAATGACCTCACATGTTTATTAAAGGAAAATGAATTTGGATTGTTACCAGAATTCTTATAAACCGCCATTTTTTTAGACCGTAACATGATATAGTTGTTGGGCCGAATGGGCTGCCATTTCTTTTTGTGTGGGCCGTGTTTTTAGGCCGAGTTATCTATGTTCTTTGACTAACTAGTTGGGCCATGAACTTTGATTTAGTATTTTGGGACATGAGCTGTTTTGATGAGGCCACCATAATCTATTTTTGAACCGAGACTTTTGGATCAAATAGATTAAAAAGATGGTGATTTTTGATTATGATATGGTGGATAGAGTAATGTCGTGTATTATGATAATAATTAGGATAGAAAGATGATTAGAGATGATTGTGAAAATCCATTGAAATGATGATGATGATGATTTGGTATTTTGATGGTTGATGACGAGATGAGATGTTAGATAAACGTGTATATAGTTGTAAACCCGGGTTAAATCAGAAAAGCATAGCAGATCTGGTGGTCAGGGACTCTTGTGTTTAACGAGGGGTCACGGGTTCGAGCCCGGGCATAGGCTATTTTTTTTATGGAATTCATTCTTATGAGGTAGTCCTTACTATTTTATTTATTTATTATTATTATTACTATTATTATTATTTATGTTATTATTAATATGTTACTATTAATTTTTGTTATTAACACTAAATATTATAGATTTTAATTATTATTACTACTAATAAGTATTAGTTATCCCTTATCATTGTTATTATTATTATTATTGTAAATTATTGAATATAAAAGATAATGAATATAACTAAAGTGAATATATGTAAAAGTTAGTAAGTGTAAAAAGAAAGATTTTGGATGATATTAGGATTATGTGTACGATAAGTATTATTATTAAGATTACCATAATTAAAGAATGTTACAATTGTTATTACTAAGTATTATGTATTAATATCAAAAAGAAATATTTTCATTATTATTATTATTATTAAATTGTTCATTTTATTAAAACTACTTTTATTATCATTATTATGAGATTTATTATAAAAACTATCATTAATATTATCCTTTTTAATAAGGTTATTATTATTATTATTAGTAAATCATTAATATCAACACTATCATTTTTAAGCAGATAAATATTTCGTACATAAACTACACTTATTATATATACTATACTTAAATTAAAATTTCACATAACTATATATATCAAACTTATTAAGATTTGTTATATAAATACTTACAAATAACAAATTATCGATTTTTAAATATAATATTAAACAAGTATGTATATAAATACAATAATATAACTATATAAATATTAACCATTTTGAATATATATATACAAATTAAATATACATAAGATATAAATTAAGGATATAATAAATAAATTGGTTCAATTACGATTATATGTGTTAATATATGTATAATTAATATAGGTTCGTGAATCCAAGGCCAGCCCTGCATTGTTCAGTATCGTCGTATGAATATTTTTACTACAAAATATTGGATTGTGAGTTCATTTGCTCTCTTTTACTCTTTATATTTTTGGGACTGAGAATACATGCGCTGTTTTTATAACTGCTTTATTAAATGCTTTTGAAATATATTTTGAACTGCGAATACATGAAATGCTTTTATAAATGTTTGACGAGATAGACACAATCAAAACATTCCTCGCATGAATTATTATGCAGACAGAAATTCTGCGGATTATTATTGAATTATGTGGACATGATAATTGTCACCATTGAATTATGTGGACATGATAATTGCCACCATTGAATTATGTGGACATGATAATTGCCACCAATTGATATGAATGTTATGTATCGAGAGAATGATTTTTATACACAGGTTATGTGTATTATATTTTGTACATGAGATACGTGTACGGTTACTAAGATTTATGAAAAATAGTTTCGTACACAAGAAAGGTGTACTGTATTTAAAAGATATAGCACGTACATTACAGGTGGGTATAGGATTCGGGCCCATTTGTACCATGCAGCATTTAAATCTTGTGGTCTATCAAAATGATGAATTTTATTATTTTATGATAAACTTATGAACTCACCAACCTTTTGGTTGACACTTTAAAACATGTTTATTCTCAGGTATGAAAGAAATCTTCCGCTGTGCATTTGCTCATATTACATGGAGTCGTTCATGGCATATAGAGGTCAGAACCTCGTAATGGGACCAACTGTTGAAGACTTCGTCCAGATGGATTAGGACGGGGTATTTCACTATACAGCTGTCATCATGATTATTTTGAAAAAGGTTACCTAGATTCCAATAATAAGACTCTTCATCTTCGGCAGGTGTTACTCTAGGGTTCCGATTGCTTCTACCGGAATTCTTTTCCGGTATATTACCATGACTATGAACTTGATTATTTTTTGGCGAATTATGACTTCCTGGTCTCTCATCTTTTGGATCAAACTCAAACAAACTGTCTTCATCATCAGAATCTCCTAGGGTGTTGTTAATGAACTCACTATCATCCTCTGCATCATCATCATGATTCGACCTAGTCGACATGTTCTCTTCTTGAATTTCTTCTTGAACAAAATTCAGTGTTATGGCTCTGCTAGTATCCTCTTTGACACTTACATATATCATCTCACTATCATCGATCAAATTAACCTCTGCACTAATTAAATTAGTGTTGTTTCGAGTGAGAATAAGCACCTTTCCAGATGTGAGATCTTGGTTACCCTCCTCAATGCAACAATTCTCCATCTCTAATATTCTACCCCACCAACATGCAATGGTTCTGAAGGTGTCTTCATACCATCTTGTAACCGGAACACCTTTGATGTCTAACCACACTAGTCTTCCTGGGAAACGATGTAACTTATCTAGCATACGGACTGACTCACACCACTTATGTATAGCGTGGTATTTATTATTGAAGATGGATGTAGCTTCGCTTGACGAACCACATATAACCATGATGCTCAAACCCCCCAAGTATTTTATAGATACTTCTAGCATACCCTCTGCTTTGCATAGATCAACAAACTGATACAGCAACTCAAGACTCTTTAACTCGCATAACATAGTCCTTCCCAGTAGATCTACTTTAGGTTCAATGCCTTTTAGGTTTAGGGTTCTGCTTTCGGTGACGATACCCCCAACCTTGTTTGATCTATCATTCTTTTCTATCTTCGACGAGTTAAGTTTGTCTCTAAGATCTTCTTTTCCTTCATGAAGTTTGTTTAGTTTAAACCTCAAGTCATTTTCTGGATTCCTAACCACCTCTCTAAAATTGCGATGATCTCTGAAGGCATTTGTGAACTGTTGTGTTTCCTCCTTTCGACTTCTGTGTGTTTGTCTGTCTCGAAAAGTAGCAGAATCATCCCTTTCCTTAGCCTTGAAAATTCTTATTGGATTCTCTTTGAATCTGATTTTCTCAAGTGCGGTCAGTAATTGATCTTCATTGTCTACGTTAGCGAATCTAGCGAATGCGAATCTGCTACCATTTTTTAACCTTTTACCGGCGACATATATGTCCCTAATATCACCGACTGGTTTGAAGCATCTCCATAAGTCAGTTACGTTCCAACATTCGGGGAAGTTGAAAAACATAAACGATGTCAAATAGATTCCGAAAAGTTTTGTTAATCAATCTTGGAAGCCACCGTTGTACCTATCCCGTCGTCTTGCCGTGCCACCGTTATCTGCAATTCCCTCATCTCTCCCTTTCTCTCTCCACTCACTCTCTCTCACACGCTTCTTTGTTGTTTTTTCAAAATCACTAATGATTACCTCATTTCTCTCTTTTTCTCTCCACTCACTCTCTCTCACACTCTTCATGGTGTTAGTTGTAAAATGTAAATTTTGATTTTGTACAAAAATGTTAACTAAACTAGCGATTAGAACACTTGTTTTCGTGACACTGAATTGAGTATCTAATTTCAGTGTCGTGACTGAATGAAATTTAACACTAAACTAAAAGTAAAAAATCGTTCAATGTCTAATTTCAATGTCTAATTCATTTTTCATAGTATTTAATACCTTTTAATAACAAAAAATTAATAGAATAAACATTTCAAGCCATTGTTCAGCGTCAACTAGCTAATGTCGAGACCAAACGTTAGAATTTGACATTGGTTTAACACCGGAAGGGAGTCATGGATGGTGGTATCCCGGCATTAAATTGCGTCGACACTGATTTCACGCTGAAAATACACCAAGACTTGTGTTCACTTATATTTGGATTTAATTGATTTGGTTCAGATTTGACAATTAATATGATTAGTTTGATGAGTAATTTGATTTTTTTTAGCTAAACTTGCAAGTTATATATTTGGTTTAATTAATTCGATTATGTTTTAATGATTAATACGATTAATTTGATTTTTTGTTGGTCCGGAAAATAATTAAATATATTAAAGTATTTTTTTCATCATGTGTTAGTGGCTTGTCTCTCTTAGCGAAAGGTTAGAAGTTCGACTCCCGTGTGGGCATCGTTGCACACAAGGCCCATTTACCCTTGAATTTCACCCAAATCCTTTCGCACATCCTGTTGCGGTGCAGTGGGGGATGGAGTTACCGCCCATATTCTCGGATTAGATCGGGTATTCTTCTGAACAGCAGTTGGAGGCGAGTTATGCAAGTGCGAGAGATGAACGCGTGAATGGTTAAGTCCCCTAGATAGTCACGTACTGTTGTTAAAAACGACTTTTGAAAGTTCTCATATCAAATTCTTCTCTCCCATTTGAAACTTTCAAGTCAAAAGATAGCCACGATTTATAAACGTAGTTTTGCGGAAAACGAAATAAATATTTAAGAAAGAAGAAATGTGGTGCGTGTTGTCTTTAAATATAATGTTTATGTTTATGTTTATGTTTATATTTATGCTTATTATATTTATCGGCCTTTACGTGTTCTATGAAACAGTTGACCAATTTGTACCAACTCATTCGATCAAATTTTAAATAAGGATGATGTAAACAAATAAAAAATCATCAACGAATAATTAATAATGAATTTTAATGATGTACACTATAATATGCACATATAATCTTCTCTACCTTTTACAAAGCGTAGAGTTCACATCTGACTTGTGTAACATCCCGCATTTTTTCCGTTAAATTATTTTAACGCCCGTCTTTTTCTTTTTAAATAATACCCTTCATATCTAGATTCGTATCCTTTGTTAAGTAACATTTTAAATATTCTCGTTATCGGATTTTTAATATCTCCCGTACTTCCGTGTAATTTAAAATAATTCGTTTGGTCAATTCACGCACCCGCAACCGAACGCGAGGGACTAGTTTCGCCATTGGAGCAAAGATGTGACTAGCTTGACTAGTCAACACCCACCTCCCCATTTTCCTTTTCATTTTCATTTCCATTTTCTTTCTATACTTTCCAATTTTCTCTCAAACACCACTACAAAGAATCATCATCTAAATTCAGATTTGGAAGCTTCAACCAAAACAAAATACATATTTGGAATCCTCTCTTCATCCTCTTCAATTTGATACCAACTTCATCTCATTTGGGTAACTTTCTAAAATCACTAATTTTATGTGTTCTTGAGATTTTTGAGTTATAAAGTTGTTAATTAGTGTCTATGGCTCAAGTCTAGTTTGATTATGTGTTTTGTATGCTTGTTCTTGCTATTTTGGTGTAACTAGTTCATATTGAAAGAATGCTTGCTTAATCTTGAGTTTTAGGTGTTCATATGTTGTTGAATGATGAAAGTTCACGTTTTAATTGTGTTCCTAACATCACTAGCTTCAAATTGGTATGTAGGTTGACATGGATTAGTTTCATATGCAAGATTGTTGAATTTGTGATTTTGGGTTAGGGTTTGATAGAAGTAAATTGAATTTTTGATGCATTAAATGCTTGTTAATGTTACTTGTAAGTGTTAGGTTGTGTTGTATGCTTAATTACCTTCGAAACGGCATATCGTTCATGTAATTTGGTTGCCAAATCATTAAATTGCAATTTTGACTTGTATGCATTGATTATGGAACATTAATTGCGGTTTTTGGTTGTTTTAAGTGCAAGTTTGATTGATGATATGTGTTTAGTTGCATTCCTCGTCAAAATACCTTTCCAACGATGTATGATAGGCGTTATAAGTGTTTGCGGGTCAAGTTTTGTGTTAAAATTGATTTTGGCTCGTGCATAGTTTTGCAAAACAGAAAAATGTCTGTACAGGTGGTGGCGCGGCGCGCCCCTTACCCGCGCGGCGCGCAGATTATGCTGGACAGATTCTGACCTCTTGGTCCCAATTCACGCGAAATGTTTGACTAGTTACCGACCTCCGATTCACATGAAACTTGTTTTAATATACTTGTATATGAATAATTAGCATAGAAAATTTGTCCGGGACCCGACCCGAACGTGTTGACTTTTTGTTGACTTTGACCGACCAAAGTTTGACTTTTTGTCAAACTTAACCAAATGATTATGCAACCCTCCTAACTTGTTTATATACTTGTACCTTGCATGAAACTTGATAATTTGATTTCACATGCTACATAATCGAGTCGTAACGAGCCATAGGACTAATTGAACATCTTTGACCCTTCGTGACTATCGTTATTGATACAACCTAATTGTTTAGGTCGAGACTAGCATTGTTCTTTGCACGTTTACTTGTTGAAGTACTATTTCACTCTTGCAATCAAAGGTGAGATCATAGTCCCACTTTTACTCTTTTTGAACTTATATTTGGGATGAGAAAACATAAACGATTCTTTTGAACTAAGTGAACACAAGAACGGGAAAACAAACATTCTACATACGAGTTTAGAACAAAAAGCCTCAATTCGATTATCATTAGTTACACTTGACGGGTGTAAGCGAGAACTTATGTTATATGGCCATATGGGTTTGACAACCCTCATCTTTGACGGTTCGCTACCGTCTACGGATGAAATATATTTTCGAGAATCAGTGTTTGTTCTAGCACTATGGATGGGGTATACAATGGATGGAATGTTAAGCTTTGATAATTGGGTGCTCGTGAATATTAACTTTTGGAATGTATTACTATTATTTCAACTTTGCAAACCTTGTGGTTCGACTTACTTACTTTTACTCACTTACTTACTTAAACCTATGATTTCACCAACGTTTTCGTTGACAGATTTCTATGTTTTTCTCAGGTCTTGCACGATATGTGATACATGCTTCCGCTCACTATTTGATACTTGCATTGGATGTCGAGTATACATGCATTACTTGGAGCGTCTTTTGACTTTACTTTAAACCGTGTCGCCTAGATTTCAAATGTACTTATAACCTTGTAACTTAACTTTTGGTTGAACAATTCTTGTAAACTTTGAAAACAATCTTTATTTTGAAATGAGGGTGACATATTTTGGTCAAACATTGTCATAAAGACTTATGACCAGGTAATGGGACCCACGTAGTCGACGCCGTCACTTGACGATTTGTCGGGGTCGCTACAAGTGGTATCAGAGCCTTGGTTGTAGGGATTTAGAGTTCATTTGTGTTCACCCCGAGTCATAGGGTACATAGGTGAATCTAGACTACAACCGGCATATAGACTGAAGTAGGAATTACTTGACTATTTGTGCATTTATACTCGAACTCTTCTATCATATCTAACTCGTATTCGATCTTGATCTTACGTTGATAAATTTTGTTGACGCGCCACCTTGACTTTATGAAGTAATGTTAAATGCACATGAGAATCAGGGTAATATAATTTCCGGGATTATATTACGGTGATTCACATGGACGTTCCGACATTATGACATAAAGAATTTAAGGCGAGTCAAGGAAAAATTTTCTCTATATCCTTATTCCATATCACGGTTAGTATTTTTAAGAATACTAATCAACGATATTCTTGTGTCATGAAGGAACAATGGCTCACCAAGGTCAACACAATACCCCTCTCGAAACTCTAGAACAAGCTCTTCAACGAATGATAACCACCGCCGTGGGTACGGCCGTGGCCGATCACTTTTCCAACAACACCAATCGTGGAGCCGGTAATTCAAGCGAAGGTTGCTCCTACAAGAACTTCATGAAGTACAACCCTCCCACTTTCGATGGAACCGGAGGACCGGTTGTTCTCACCCAATGGTTTGAACAAATGGAGACCGTTTTTAACACAAGCGGTTGTCGAGACCAAGATAAGGTCAAGTTTTCCACCCTCACTTTCACCGGCATTGCTCTTTCGTGGTGGAACAAGTACGTACAATCGGTGGGTATCGATGAAGCCCACACACTCTCATGGACCGAATTAAGAGAGAGAATGATCACCGAATATTTTCTGCGTGACGAAACTCGAAGGCTCGAACAGGGTCTAAGGAATTTAAGAATGGTCGGGAATGACCTCGGAGCTTATAATCAACGGTTTACCGAACTAGTCTCAATGTGTCCAAATCTCATGACTCCCGAATCCCTAAGAGTCGAACTTTACATGGATGACCTCCCTAAGAGCATTCAACACGGGGTAATGGCATCCCAACCCACTAACCTACAAGAGGCTTTAACAAAGGCCCACCAAAATTTAGAAACGGTGAATGAAATGGAAGCACCGGTACGAATGGTCGAGAACCACCCGGGTAACAACAAAAGAAAATGGGAAGCCTCGCAACCAAGCAACCACAACAATAACAACATCTCCAAGAAGCCTTTCACCCCCGGCGGCAAGAAGGGGGTATGCCGGAACCCTACCTCACTGTAACAAGTGTCGCAAACATCATTTTGGTGAATGTGGCAAACCATTTTGCGTCAAGTGTCAAAGAAGTGGCCATGTGGCCCATGTCTGTAAGGGTACCGTTACCGTCGCTCGAAGGGTGCCCAACGCACACAGGACGGGTGCATGCTTTGAGTGTGGCCAACTGGGTCATTTTAGGAATGTGTGCCCAAAGAAGAAATCAACCCCAACGCACGCCATTGAACTTTCAACATCGACACCTAGGATGCCCGAGACGACGATGGACTAGTCACGGGTACGTTTCTTCACAACAAACCGTATACTTCATACTTGTTCGATTCGATTACCGCTAGACGTTTTACAACCAAGACTTTGACTTGTACTCATTACCTTCCATCTTTTCCCCTAGATACTATTTAGGCGATTTAAGCGACCAACGGAAAAATATTGTGTGCCTATAAATATTATCGGAGGATATACGTTAAGAAATTGAACTCGACACCAATAGAACTAAGGAACTCAAAACCTATTCATTAAGGAGAAATTGTTGCCCTACATTTATGTATAGATTATTGTGAACTAAGAAATTTTCGGTTGGAAACCGATACCCTCTCCCTCGCATCCATGACCTCATGATTATTTGCACGAATCCCGTATGTTCCAAATCGACCTCCGTTCCGGTTATCATCAATTGGGGGTTAAGTGAGACGATGTCTCCTAAGCCACTTTCCGAACTCGCAACGTTAGTTGTAAATCTCTCTTAGTACCGTTTGATTTATTTAGGGCTCGCCCGTATCCATAAACCTCTTGAACCGCGTATGCAAATTCATATAGCCTAATCTGTTATCGTATTTATAGATGACATCTTAACTTATTCAAGTAAAGAAGGAAAACGAACAACATCACCATCTTAAGCTCGAACTTTTGAGAAAAGAGCAACTCTATACCAAATTCTCTGAGTGAGAATTTCTGTTGAACGAAGTCCAATTTTCTAGACCATGATGCTAATGGTCAAGGCATTACAATCAATCTCGAAATCAAGCCACATGTAATCAGGAAACTCTCCCAACTCAGACTTATATTCGTAAAAATATTAGATCTCACCGGTTGTTACCGAAGATTCATTTCTGACTTTTCTCGTGTGTTATCGCCAAGAAAAAGCCGTGCGCCTGCGGGCAAAGTGGACAATATTGTGGTCATGTTAAGCTGGGGTGTTACAGAATGGTATCACACGGTGTCACACGACTTTTAAACTCGTTAACTCACTAAGGAAAACTCTAAACCTCTCCGTGTTCGAACCTTGAGCGTGATTCTTCACACCAACATTTCTAGTTAAAATCGTATAGCAACAGATGGAACTCGAACATGGAAATATTTCTATTTGAACGCCGAAAGGCATACTCTCTCGACTCAAAAATCAACATAACTAAAATTCGTTATTTTACACGAAGAATTCGAATACTAAATTGTGGATCCGATCAATCTTCTCGTCATCACGTACCACACTACATACCTCTGTTATTTCACCGTCACCGTCTGATATTACTGGAATTTAAGATAGCACACAATCCAACGATACTTCACTCTTCTTTGACTTAACGCCCTTGTGTTTCTGATAATCGGTCAACTATTATTCAACCCCGAACTATACAACTACGTATACTACCTCGTTTCTCTTTCAGACTTCAACTTTTGACAACTAGAGGCACGTTATGGCAACCTCGAGATGTAAACTCATCCTATTCTAAGTCCTCATTTCACTACTATCTTTACCGTTCGCATTTCCGTTTAAAGAAACTCCTTGTAACATTTCTCCATGGATAGAGAAACTCCTCATATTACATAAGTATTCGCCACGAGGGTGAATAGTCCTAACGAACATTTTTCGAACCCTAACTAACTTGTTCAAACGTATCTTAAGATATTCTATTCCAACACGGTGTATCTTTGTCAATTATTCCGTATCGAAATACTCGTTTCACTTCTAGTTTTACAAGAAACCTTGGGAACCCGCTTAGACATGAGTACCGCGTACCACCCACAAACTGACAAACCGAGCAAATGAACGATTTACGTCTTAGAAAGACATGTCACAAACTCGTATTGTCACCTTTAGTAGATCACTCTTACAACAGTAGTTACCACTCGTGTGTTCACGCGCACTTTCCGAAACCCTATATGACCGCTAATGTCATACCCCTGTTCATTTAACCAAAGCATCAACCACCGAAATCTGAACTCCATCAAGAAACAACAATTGAAATCATTCAAATCCGAGGAGGGCTCGAGACGATCCGTAGTCGCCAAAAGAGTTATACCAAACTTAGATGAAAACCTCACAAATCCCAGTGTGTAACCGCGTAATATTGAGAAACCGCACCTTGGAAAGGTGTAATCCATTTTGGGAAATCGAGAAAGGCTATAGCCGCAATATTGAACCTTTTGAAACCTTGGGGCGTATTGGAACCGCTTCCTACCGTTTAGAACTTCCGACTCAATTAAGTTTCCGTTTACCTTACATTTCGTGTAACAAACATAGAAACGTGTCCTGCGGAACAGGAACGTGCAATTCTTCTAAATGCACCAACTATTGAAGACAAACTTCTCTTCAAAGGAAAACCAGTTGAAACCGGGGATCGTAAAAATCCAAATTCATGAGAACACTCAAGGACGTACCTTCACTTATTCATAGCATTGACATCTCCGGTCTCGAGTGAGAGGCATCGATTATTATTTTCCAACTAAATTTCGGGACGAAATTTCTTTTGAGGTGTGGATAATGTAACATCCCGCATTTTTTCCGTTAAATTATTTTAACGCCCGTCTTTTTCTTTTTAAATAATACCCTTCATATCTAGATTCGTATCCTTTGTTAAGTAACATTTTAAATATTCTCGTTATCGGATTTTTAATATCTCCCGTACTTCCGTGTAATTTAAAATAATTCGTTTGGTCAATTCACGCACCCGCAACCGAACGCGAGGGACTAGTTTCGCCATTGGAGTAAAGATGTGACTAGCTTGACTAGTCAACACCCACCTCCCCATTTTCCTTTTCATTTTCATTTCCATTTTCTTTCTATACTTTCCAATTTTCTCTCAAACACCACTACAAAGAATCATCATCTAAATTCGGATTTGGAAGCTTCAACCAAAACAAAATACATATTTGGAATCCTCTCTTCATCCTCTTCAATTTGATACCAACTTCATCTCATTTGGGTAACTTTCTAAAATCACTAATTTTATGTGTTCTTGAGATTTTTGAGTTATAAAGTTGTTAATTAGTGTCTATGGCTCAAGTCTAGTTTGATTATGTGTTTTGTATGCTTGTTCTTGCTATTTTGGTGTAACTAGTTCATATTGAAAGAATGCTTGCTTAATCTTGAGTTTTAGGTGTTCATATGTTGTTGAATGATGAAAGTTCACGTTTTAATTGTGTTCCTAACATCACTAGCTTCAAATTGGTATGTAGGTTGACATGGATTAGTTTCATATGCAAGATTGTTGAATTTGTGATTTTGGGTTAGGGTTTGATAGAAGTAAATTGAATTTTTGATGCATTAAATGCTTGTTAATGTTACTTGTAAGTGTTAGGTTGTGTTGTATGCTTAATTACCTTCGAAACGGCATATCGTTCATGTAATTTGGTTGCCAAATCATTAAATTGCAATTTTGACTTGTATGCATTGATTATGGAACATTAATTGCGGTTTTTGGTTGTTTTAAGTGCAAGTTTGATTGATGATATGTGTTTAGTTGCATTCCTCGTCAAAATACCTTTCCAACGATGTATGATAGGCGTTATAAGTGTTTGCGGGTCAAGTTTTGTGTTAAAATTGATTTTGGCTCGTGCATAGTTTTGCAAAACAGAAAAATGTCTGTACAGGTGGTGGCGCGGCGCGCCCCTTAGCCGCGCGGCGCGCAGATTATGCTGGACAGATTCTGACCTCTTGGTCCCAATTCACGCGAAATGTTTGACTAGTTACCGACCTCCGATTCACATGAAACTTGTTTTAATATACTTGTATATGAATAATTAGCATAGAAAATTTGTCCGGGACCCGACCCGAACGTGTTGACTTTTTGTTGACTTTGACCGACCAAAGTTTGACTTTTTGTCAAACTTAACCAAATGATTATGCAACCCTCCTAACTTGTTTATATACTTGTACCTTGCATGAAACTTGACAATTTGATTTCACATGCTACATAATCGAGTCGTAACGAGCCATAGGACTAATTGAACATCTTTGACCCTTCGTGACTATCGTTATTGATACAACCTAATTGTTTAGGTCGAGACTAGCATTGTTCTTTGCACGTTTACTTGTTGAAGTACTATTTCACTCTTGCAATCAAAGGTGAGATCATAGTCCCACTTTTACTCTTTTTGAACTTATATTTGGGATGAGAAAACATAAACGATTCTTTTGAACTAAGTGAACACAAGAACGGGAAAACAAACATTCTACATACGAGTTTAGAACAAAAAGCCTCAATTCGATTATCATTAGTTACACTTGACGGGTGTAAGCGAGAACTTATGTTATATGGCCATATGGGTTTGACAACCCTCATCTTTGACGGTTCGCTACCGTCTACGGATGAAATATATTTTCGAGAATCAGTGTTTGTTCTAGCACTATGGATGGGGTATACAATGGATGGAATGTTAAGCTTTGATAATTGGGTGCTCGTGAATATTAACTTTTGGAATGTATTACTATTATTTCAACTTTGCAAACCTTGTGGTTCGACTTACTTACTTTTACTCACTTACTTACTTAAACCTATGATTTCACCAACGTTTTCGTTGACAGATTTCTATGTTTTTCTCAGGTCTTGCACGATATGTGATACATGCTTCCGCTCACTATTTGATACTTGCATTGGATGTCGAGTATACATGCATTAATTGGAGCGTCTTTTGACTTTACTTTAAACCGTGTCGCCTAGATTTCAAATGTACTTATAACCTTGTAACTTAACTTTTGGTTGAACAATTCTTGTAAACTTTGAAAACAATCTTTATTTTGAAATGAGGGTGACATATTTTGGTCAAACATTGTCATAAAGACTTATGACCAGGTAATGGGACCCACGTAGTCGACGCCGTCACTTGACGATTTGTCGGGGTCGCTACAACTTGTCAGTCTGACAATGTCCCTCCCTTTCATTTTCCACGTGTAATTTTTAAATTAATACTCTAAATGCTTCTTAATTCCCGTAAAGAAACACGTGTCCCTATCAAAAAGCCCATTAACCTAATTTTTACTTATATAATAATCATATATGGAATACACATGAAGACGGCGTATGTTTGCAACGATTTAGAGTTTGGAAAGATTTAGGGTTAACGGCGTTTCAATCAGAGGTTTGTTTTTTTTTTTTTTTTTTTTTTTTGTGATTTGCATTTTTTTTTGCGTTTGTATTTTTTTTTTCTATTTTTGACGGCGTGTATTTTTTTTTTTTTTTTTTTGTGATTTGTATTTTTGATTTAGGGTTTGTATTTTTCTTTCAATGGACTGAAGACCTGGCCCAAAATTAGGGTTTGATCGTGTCTAAGGTTTTTTTATCAATTGATTTTTGTGTGTAGGTATACCAGTCAAAATTGAAACGGCTCTGCTTTTGTTGTGGCGATGAGCAAAATTCAAGAGTTTTGGCCTTTGTGTGTTTGTGTTGTTGGAAAGAAGAATAGTTGCTTGCTTGAATCCATTACTCTTCCAGTCTTCCTTACGCTGATGTATTTTTTCCTTCAGGTATTATTTATTTTACTAATTGATATATACAAATTCTATATCTATACATTATATCATATTTTTTGTATTTAGATATTTGTAACATATTGACTTTGAATGCGTCGATTTAACGAGTATTAATGCTCAAATTTTCATTCAGGTTGCTTGATTATGTAATAGGGATCTGAGTTATAGTACTCAATATATACAGATCTATCTGTATTCGTTTTTTTTACCAGTAGGATGAAATGTGTAAATTTAAGGATAATTAATACTAAAATTATGAGTAACTTAGGTGCTTAGTTTTAGTTTGATAAATGACTCTCGGTTATTGAATCTCGATGCTATTTGTGTGTATTATTTTTGCAATTTTGAACTTGATTGTTGTGTATAAGTATGACTCTGTAACAATATTACAAATCGATTATGAGAGAGTTTGAATCTATATATTACGTGTGAAATTTTGCATCAGAATGTGAAAATTCATTGAATTTTCCCTTTAACCTTAAATTTAAGGTATGAAGGTAGTTAAAAAGGTCTTTTATTGGTGTAATGGTACGAGATCATTTGTTACAAGGGAATTTCATTAGTATGGTGGTAAAAACGAACTGTAGGTCGTTACTTTGTAATCTTTTTGTAATTATGGTTTATAGTTACTACTAGAGATGGAAAAGTGGGAGGGTCAAAACGGGTCAGGTTGACCCATAATATGTTACCCAGGTAGCAACTTAGCAACCTGCATAAATCATAACTCAAGGTTGGAAGGTGGACTTGTCATTGTATGTAGTTGCTTAGTGTTGTTTTAGAGTCTAAAAGTTAGGTAATAGTTTAATCCGCTGAGAGATTATATGTGATTCTATAAGTTGCTTTTGTTATTATTTTTCATTTGAGTTTTTTTTATCATCTCATGGATATAGCAGGAAGGTAAAAATGGGTAGGAACTAATGTATGTGATTGACTCATTTTTCAGTCATAAGGGTTGGTAAAATGATGGCTCGGAGTCGATGCATTGGTGAATTATTTATGTAAATGATGATATATGGTTATTATAAAAAGCAGGGTTGGTGTAGTGACCCGAACTTTTCCATGTTTATATATATTAATTGAGATTGATATTTACATGATTAAATGTTTCCAACATGTTAAGCAATCAAACTTGTTAAGACTTGATTAATTGAAATATGTTTCATATAGACAATTGACCACCCAAGTTGACCGACGATTCACGAACGTTAAAACTTGTAAAAACGACATGACGATATATATATGGATATACATATGGTTAACATGAGATTATGATAAGTAAGTATCTCCATAAGTATATTAACAATGAGTTATATACATATAAACAAGACTACTAACTTAAGGATTTCGAAACGAGACATATATGTAACGATTATCGTTGTAACGACATTTAAATGTATATATATCATATTAAGATATATTAATATATCATAATATCATGATAATATAATAATTTAACATCTCATTAGATATAATAAACAATGGGTTAACAACATTAATTGAGATCGTTAACTTAAAGGTTTCAAAACAACACTTACATGTAACGACTAACGATGACTTAACGACTCAGTTAAAATGTATATACATGTAGTGTATTTAGATGTATTAAAATACTTTTGGAAGACTTCAAGACATATATCAAAACACTCATACTTAACGAAAATGGTTACAGTTACTTTCCCATTCTTTTCTTTCATCAAGAATTCTAGTCGTATTCTTACCCGTATTATACACAGCTTCAAAACGTACTTACTATAGGTATATACCAATAGGAACTAGCATGGGATTCCACTCTTGATTATTTCATGTATGACTAATCAATTTTAACTTCTACCATGAGCTAGTCAACTAACTAGAACTCCTTTTAACCCCACTCACCAATTACCACTCATCATTCACTCCATTTCACTTCCAATTCTCTTTCTAATTCTCTCTCAACACACACACACTATTATGAACGTATTTTTCCAGTAGTTAATCATCATCTTCATCAAAAATCACTTCAAGAATCAAACTATAATCATCATAGGAAGAACACTTCAAGAACACTTCAAAAATCCCTTCAAGTTTACTAATTTACTTCCAAGCTTTCTAATCCATTCCAAGTAATCATCTAGGATCAAGAAACCTTTGTTATATACAGTAGGTTATCTTTCTTATTCAAGGTAATATTCATATTCAAACTTTGATTCAATTTCTATAACTATAAACTATCTTAATTCGAGTAAAAATCTTACTTGAACTAGTTTTTGTGTCATGATCCTACTTCAAGAACTTTCAAGCCATCCAAGATCCTTTGAAGCTAGATCATTTCTTGTCACTTCCAGTAGGTTTACCTACTAAACTTGAGGTAGTAATGATGTTCATAACATCATTCGATTCATATATATAAAACTATCTTATTCGAAGGTTTAAACTCGTACTCACTAGAACATAGTTTAGTTAATTCTAAACTTGTTCGCAAACAAAAGTTAATCCTTCTAACTTGACTTTTAAAATTAACTAAACACATGTTCTATATCTATATGATATGCTAACTTAATGATTTAAAACCTGGAAACACGAAAAACACCGTAAAACCGGATTTACGCCGTCGTAGTAACACCGCGGGCTGTTTTGGGTTAGTTAATTAAAAACTATGATAAACTTTGATTTAAAAGTTGTTATTCAGAGAAAATGATTTTTATTATGAACATGAAACTATATCCAAAAATTATGGTTAAACTCAAAGTGGAAGTATGTTTTCTAAAATGGTCATCTAGACGTCGTTCTTTCGACTGAAATGACTACCTTTACAAAAACGACTTGTAACTTATTTTTCCGACTATAAACCTTTACTTTTTCTGTTTAGATTCATAAAATAGAGTTCAATATGAAACCATAGCAATATGATTCACTCAAAACGGATTTAAAATGAAGAAGTTATGGGTAAAACAAGATTGGATAATTTTTCTCATTTTAGCTACGTGAAAATTGGTAACAAATCTATTCCAACCATAACTTAATCAACTTGTATTGTATATTATGTAATCTTGAGATACCATAGACACGTATACAATGTTTCGACCTATCATGTCGACACATCTATATATATTTCGGAACAACCATAGACACTCTATATGTGAATGTTGGAGTTAGCTATACAGGGTTGAGGTTGATTCCAAAATATATATAGTTTGAGTTGTGATCAATACTGAGATACGTATACACTGGGTCATGGATTGATTCAAGATAATATTTATCGATTCATTTCTGTACATCTAACTGTGGACAACTAGTTGTAGGTTACTAACGAGGACAGCTGACTTAATAAACTTAAAACATCAAAATATATTAAAAGTCTTGTAAATATATTTTGAACATACTTTGATATATATGTATATATTGTTATAGGTTCGTGAATCAACCAGTGGCCAAGTCTTACTTCCCGACGAAGTAAAAATCTATGAAAGTGAGTTATAGTCCCACTTTTAAAATCTAATATTTTTTGGGATGAGAATACATGCAGGTTTTATAAATGATTTACAAAATAGACACAAGTACGTGAAACTACATTCTATGGTTGAATTATCGAAATCGAATATGCCCCTTTTTATTAAGTCTGGTAATCTAAGAATTAGGGAACAGACACCCTAATTGACGCGAATCCTAAAGATAGATCTATTGGGCCTAACAAACCCCATCCAAAGTACCGGATGCTTTAGTACTTCGAAATTTATATCATATCTGAAGGGTGTCCCGGAATGATGGGGATATTCTTATATATGCATCTTGTTAATGTCGGTTACCAGGTGTTCACCATATGAATGATTTTTATCTCTATGTATGGGATGTGTATTGAAATATGAAATCTTGTGGTCTATTATTACGATTTGATATATATAGGTTAAATCTATAACTCACCAACATTTTTGTTGACGTTTAAAGCATGTTTATTCTCAGGTGAATATTAAGAGCTTCCGCTGTTGCATACTAAAATAAGGACAAGATTTGGAGTCCATGTTTGTATGATATTGTGTAAAAACTGCATTCAAGAAACTGATTTCGATGTAACATATTTATATTGTAAACCATTATGTAATGGTCGTGTGTAAGCAGGATATTTTAGATTATCATTATTTGATAATCTACGTAAAGATTTTTAAACCTTTATTTATGAAATAAAGGTTATGGTTTGTTTTAAAAATGAATGCAGTCTATGAAAAAGTCTCATATAGAGGTCAAAACCTCGCAACGAAATCAATTAATATGGAACGTTTTTAATCAATAAGAACGGGACATTTCAGTTGGTATCAGAGCGTTGGTCTTAAAGAATCAGAATTTTGCATTAGTGTGTCTTATCGAGTTTGTTAGGATGCATTAGTGAGTCTGGACTTCGACCGTGTTTACTTGAAAAATGATTGCTTAACAAATTTTGTTGGAAACTATATATTTTTAACATGTGAATATTATGTGATATATTAATCTCTTAACGCGTTTGATATTATGTGATAGATGTCTACCTCTAGAACAAGTCCCATTGACTCACCTAATAATAATGAAGAGTCAAATGTAAATTGGAATGATTCGTGGACTGATTCACAAGTTCCCGAAGAGGAACCGGAAGAAGAGTCAGAACCAGAAGAAGAATCGGAACCGGAAGAAGAATCGGAACCGGATGAAGAAATAGAACCGGTGGGGGAAATAATAAAACGGTTGAGTAAAAGAAAATCCTCAACCAACCGACCAAGGTTAATTATGGTCAATGGTGTTTCCGCTAAGGAAGCAAAATATTGGGAGGATTACCAATTCTCCGATGAATCGGATTCTGACGAAAATTCCGATGATGTTATAGAAATTACCCCAACTGAATTTAAAAAGGCAAAAGAAAATAATAAGGGAAAGGGCATAAAAATAGAGAAATCTAATTTCAACCCCGATGAACTTTATATGTATCGTCAACCCCCGAAGTCCTTAAGTTGTAACAATGACCCGGGAACCTCTAAACCACCAGGTTTTTCTAAACCAATGTGGAAAACGACGGCTCGTATTAGGGGAACATCATATATCCCTAGAAACTTGGCAAAACGAACCAAAACCGAAGAAGAAGAAACAAGCGAGTCGGAATAAGATAGTTGTATTCGTGTGGTGTAATATATGTAATATAGTGTGCTTATGCTTTATGATATATGTAAAAATTGCTTGTATTAATAAGTATATTTTTTTTTTATGAATCTAACTCTTGTCTATTTTACAGTATAAAAACACAAAATGGATAGACAACCCAATATTTTAAGAGACCTACCCGGAGACATGATTGATGAAATCTTGTCTAGAGTCGGTCAGAATTCTTCGGCACAACTATTTAAGGCGAGATCAGTTTGTAAGACATTCGAAGAACGTTCCAAGAATGCCTTGGTTTATAAAAGGCTTTCGTTCGAAAGATGGGGGATATCACATTGGGAAATCCATAAGTTACGATGTGTTTACTTTGACGCATATATTGCGGGGAACCCAAATGCTATTTTACGCAATGGGTTAAGAAATTATTTTGACTCAATATATCCGAATATTGGACTTCGTGATTTAGAAAAAGCGGCTAACATGCAACATAAAGAAGCATGTTATGCTTACGGATTAGTAATGTTCGCTTCTCACCAAAGTGAGAACAAGAACATCGGCCTACAACTATTAAACAAAACGTTCCCACAAGTGACGGAGTCGGTAATTGGGGTAAGAAATGAGGTTTTTAGATTGTTACGGGACTGTTGGACATTACGTAACCCTCGTCCCTTTGACGACGTTACAACACGCTGTCTTATCAACGGCCATAACGGTTATGTTCCACAAGACCAAGGATGGGAAGTAGTCCTAGTAAAACCAGAATGCATGACTTGTTTCTGGACGTATGAATTACGTGTCTTTATTGCCTTTGCTGAACGACTTGTGTACTAGCTAGAATTATCTTCACAACTATCTTGTATCAAAGTTATTGTGTGCTATATTTCATGCTTTATGTAAAATAAGCGGTATTGTAAGTTTGTAAAATATTGTATAAAAGTTTGAACGCGAAATATTATTATAATCAGTTTTTCATATAGAATTGTAGTAGTTGAATTGTATATTAGCTACTAAGTATGAACTTAACGGGTAGGTACTACCAGAATTTAAACTTATAAAACGCTAATATGAAGAAAAAGCTTTTATAAATGAGTTCATATTATGCTACGAAATACTATTAACTACTCTTAATATTTTGTATGATTAACTTGTTCCATTTGACTATTTTGAAGGAAATGGCACCGACTACTCGACACACCGTGAATATGAATGAAGAGTAATTCCGTACTTTTCTAGCTTCAAACATAGCCGCAGTACAGGCTGCGCTACATACCAACAATAATCTTGGATCTAGCAGTACAGGAAATCGTGTAGGATGCACCTACAAAGAATTCACTGCCTGCAAACCTTTGGAATTTGATGGAACCGAAGGACCGATCGGATTGAAACGGTGGACCGAGAAGTTCGAATCGGTGTTTGCCATAAGTAAATGTACTGAAGAGGACAAAGTAAAGTACGCTACGCATACCTTCACAGGTTCTGCGTTAACATGGTGGAATACCTATCTAGAGCAAGTGGGACAAGACGATGCGTACGCACTACCGTGGTCAGCATTCAAGCACTTGATGAACGAGAAGTACCGTCCCAGAACCGAGGTCAATAAGCTCAAGACAGAACTTAGAGGGTTACGAACCCAAGGATTTGATATTACCACGTACGAAAGACGATTCACAGAATTGTGCCTATTGTGTCCGGGAGCATTCGAAGATGAGGAAGAGAAGATCGACGCGTTTGTGAAAGGATTACCGGAAAGAATCCAAGAAGATATAAGTTCACACGAGCCCGCCTCCATACAACAGGCATGTAGAATGGCTCACAAAATAGTGAACCAGATTGAAGAAAGAATTAAAGAACAGACTGCTGAAGAGGCCAATGTGAAGCAAGTCAAAAGAAAGTGGGAGGAAAACGGTGATAAGAATCACCAATACAACAACAACAGCAATTACAACAATAATCGCAACAATTATCCCAACAATCGCAACATCAATCGCAACTACAACAAACGGCCCAACAACAACAACAACAACAACAACAACAACAACTACAACAATCATCCCAACAACAATAATAACCGCAACAACAACAACAATCAGAAGCAGCTATGCCAAAGTTGTGAAAAGTATCACTCGGGGTTCTGCACCAAATTTTGCAACAAGTGTAAAAGAAATGGTCATAGCGCGGCGAAGTGTGAGGTCTACGGACCAGGGGTTAATAGAACGAAAGGAACAAATGGTGTCGGAACGAGTAATGGCGGAGCAAGTAGTGTCGGAGCAAGTTATGCCAATGTAGTTTGTTATAAATGTGGAAAACTGGGCCACATTATTAGAAATTGCCCGAACCAGGAGAACACGAATGGACAAGGCCGCGGAAGAGTTTTCAATATTAATGCGGCAGAGGCACAAGAAGACCCGGAGCTTGTTACGGGTATGTTTCTTATTGACAATAAATCTGCTTACGTTTTATTTGATTCGGGTGCGGATAGAAGCTATATGAGTAGAGATTTTTGTTCTAAATTAAGTTGTCCATTGACGCCTTTGGATAGTAAATTTTTACTCGAAATAGCAAATGGTAAATTAATTTCAGCAGATAATATATGTCGGAATCGAGAAATTAAACTGGTTAGCGAAACATTTAAGATTGATTTGATACCAGTAGAGTTAGGGAGTTTTGATGTGATAATCGGTATGGACTGGTTGAAAGAAGTGAAAACAGAGATCGTTTGTTACAAAAATGCAATTCGCATTATACGAGAAAAAGGAAAACCCTTAATGGTGTACGGAGAAAAGGGCAACACGAAGCTACATCTTATTAGTAATTTGAAGGCACAAAAACTAATAAGAAAAGGTTGCTATGCTGTTCTAGCACACGTCGAGAAAGTACAAACTGAAGAAAAGAGCATCAATGATGTTCCCATTGCAAAAGAATTTCCCGATGTATTTTCGAAAGAATTACCGGGATTACCCCCACATCGATCCGTTGAATTTCAAATAGATCTTGTACCAGGAGCTGCACCAATAGCTCGTGCTCCTTACAGACTCGCACCCAGCGAGATGAAAGAACTGCAAAGCCAATTACAAGAACTTTTAGAGCGTGGTTTCATTCGACCAAGCACATCACCGTGGGGAGCTCCTGTTTTATTTGTTAAGAAGAAAGATGGTACATTCAGGTTGTGTATCGACTACCGAGAGTTGAACAAACTTACCATCAAGAACCGCTACCCACAACGAGAATCGACGACTTATTTGATCAACTACAAGGCTCGTCTGTTTATTCAAAGATTGACTTACGTTCCGGGTATCATCAAATGCGGGTGAAAGAAGATGATATTCCAAAGACTGCTTTCAGAACACGTTACGGTCATTACGAGTTTATGGTCATGCCATTTGGTTTAACTAATGCACCAGCTGTGTTCATGGACCTTATGAACCGAGTGTGTGGACCATACCTTGACAAGTTTGTCATTGTTTTCATTGATGACATACTTATTTACTCAAAGAATGACCAAGAACACGGTGAACATTTGAGAAAGGTGTTAGAAGTATTGAGGAAGGAAGAATTGTACGCTAAGTTTTCAAAGTGTGCATTTTGGTTGGAAGAAGTTCAATTCCTCGGTCACATAGTGAACAAAAAAGGTATTAAGGTGGATCCGGCAAAGATAGAAACTGTTGAAAAGTGGGAAACCCCGAAAACTCCGAAACACATACGCCAGTTTTTAGGACTAGCTGGTTACTACAGAAGGTTCATCCAAGACTTTTCCAGAATAGCAAAACCCTTGACTGCATTAACGCATAAAGGGAAGAAATTTGAATGGAAGGATGAACAAGAGAAAGCGTTTCAGTTATTGAAGAAAAAGCTAACTACGGCACCTATATTGTCATTGCCTGAAGGGAATGATGATTTTGTGATTTATTGTGACGCATCAAAGCAAGGTCTCGGTTGTGTATTAATACAACGAACGAAGGTGATTGCTTATGCGTCTAGACAATTGAAGATTCACGAGCAAAATTATACGACGCATGATTTGGAATTAGGCGTGGTTGTTTTTTCATTAAAGACTTGGAGGCACTACTTATATGGGGTCAAAAGTATTATATATACCGACCACAAAAGTTTTCAACACATATTTAATCAGAAACAACTGAATATGAGGCAGCGTAGGTGGATTGAATTGTTGAATGATTACGACTTTGAGATTCGTTACCACCCGGGGAAGGCAAATGTGGTAGCCGATGCCTTGAGCAGGAAGGACAGAGAACCCATTCGAGTAAAATCTATGAATATAATGATTCATAATAACCTTACTACTCAAATAAAGGAGGCGCAACAAGGAGTTTTAAAAGAAGGAAATTTAAAGGATGAAATACCCAAAGGATCGGAGCAGCATCTTAATATTCGGGAAGACGGAACCCGGTATAGGGCTGAAAGGATTTGGGTACCAAAATTTGGAGATATGAGAGAAATGATACTTAGAGAAGCTCATAAAACCAGATACTCAATACATCCTGGAACGGGGAAGATGTACAAGGATCTCAAGAAACATTTTTGGTGGCCGGGTATGAAAGCCGATGTTGCTAAATACGTAGGAGAATGTTTGACGTGTTCTAAGGTCAAAGCTGAGCATCAGAAACCATCAGGTCTACTTCAACAACCTGAAATCCCAGAATGGAAATGGGAAAACATTACCATGGATTTCATCACTAAATTGTCAAGGACTGCAAGTGGTTTTGATACTATTTGGGTAATAGTTGATCGTCTCACCAAATCAGCACACTTCCTGCCAATAAGAGAAGATGACAAGATGGAGAAGTTAGCACGACTATATTTGAAGGAAGTCGTCTCCAGACATGGAATACCAATCTCTATTATCTATGATAGGGATGGTAGATTTATTTCAAGATTCTGGCAGACATTACAGCAAGCATTAGGAACTCGTCTAGACATGAGTACTGCCTATCATCCACAAACTGATGGGCAGAGCAAAAGGACGATACAAACGCTTGAAGACATGCTACGAGCATGTGTTATTGATTTCGGAAACAGTTGGGATCGACATCTACCGTTAGCAGAATTTTCCTACAACAACAGCTACCATTCAAGCATTGAGATGGCGCCGTTTGAAGCACTTTATGGTAGAAAGTGCAAGTCTCCGATTTGTTGGAGTGAAGTGGGGGATAGACAGATTACGGGTCCGGAGATTATACAAGAAACTACCGAGAAGATCGTCCAAATTCAACAACGGTTGAAAACCGCCCAAAGTCGACAAAAGAGCTACGCTGACATTAAAAGAAAAGATATAGAATTTGAAATTGGAGAGATGGTCATGCTTAAAGTTGCACCTTGGAAAGGCGTTGTTCGATTTGGTAAACGAGGGAAATTAAATCCAAGGTATATTGGACCATTCAAGATTATTGATCGTGTCGGACCAGTAGCTTACCGACTTGAGTTACCTCAACAACTCGCGGCTGTACATAACACTTTCCACGTCTCGAATTTGAAGAAATGTTTTGCTAAAGAAGATCTCACTATTCCGTTAGATGAAATCTAAATCAACGAAAAACTTCAATTCATCGAAGAACCCGTCGAAATAATGGATCGTGAGGTTAAAAGACTTAAGCAAAACAAGATACCAATTGTTAAGGTTCGATGGAATGCTCGTAGAGGACCCGAGTTCACCTGGGAGCGTGAAGATCAGATGAAGAAGAAATACCCGCATCTATTTCCAGAAGATTCGTCAACACCTTCAACAGCTTAAAATTTCGGGACGAAATTTATTTAACGGGTAGGTACTGTAGTGACCCGAACTTTTCCATGTTTATATATATTAATTGAGATTGATATTTACATGATTAAATGTTTCCAACATGTTAAGCAATCAAACTTGTTAAGACTTGATTAATTGAAATATGTTTCATATAGACAATTGACCACCAAAGTTGACCGGCGATTCACGAACGTTAAAACTTGTAAAAATGACATGACGATATATATATGGATATACATATGGTTAACATGAGATTATGATAAGTAAGTATCTCCATAAGTATATTAACAATGAGTTATATACATATAAACAAGACTACTAACTTAAGGATTTCGAAACGAGACATATATGTAACGATTATCGTTGTAACGACATTTAAATGTATATATATCATATTAAGATATATTAATATATCATAATATCATGATAATATAATAATTTAACATCTCATTAGATATAATAAACAATGGGTTAACAACATTAATTGAGATCGTTAACTTAAAGGTTTCAAAACAACACTTACATGTAACGACTAACGATGACTTAACGACTCAGTTAAAATGTATATACATGTAGTGTATTTAGATGTATTAAAATACTTTTGGAAGACTTCAAGACATATATCAAAACACTCATACTTAACGAAAATGGTTACAGTTACTTTCCCATTCTTTTCTTTCATCAAGAATTCTAGTCGTATTCTTACCCGTATTATACACAGCTTCAAAACGTACTTACTATAGGTATATACCAATAGGAACTAGCATGGGATTCCACTCTTGATTATGTCATGTATGACTAATCAATTTTAACTTCTACCATGAGCTAGTCAACTAACTAGAACTCCTTTTAACCCCACTCACCACTCACCAATTACCACTCATCATTCACTCCATTGCACTTCCAATTCTCTTTCTAATTCTCTCTCAACACACACACACACTATTATGAACGTATTTTTCCAGTAGTTAATCATCATCTTCATCAAAAATCACTTCAAGAATCAAACTATAATCATCATAGGAAGAACACTTCAAGAACACTTCAAAAATCCCTTCAAGTTTACTAATTTACTTCCAAGCTTTCTAATCCATTCCAAGTAACCATCTAAGATCAAGAAACCTTTGTTATATACAGTAGGTTATCTTTCTTATTCAAGGTAATATTCATATTCAAACTTTGATTCAATTTCTATAACTATAAACTATCTTAATTCGAGTAAAAATCTTACTTGAACTAGTTTTTGTGTCATGATCCTACTTCAAGAACTTTCAAGCCATCCAAGATCCTTTGAAGCTAGATCATTTCTTGTCACTTCCAGTAGGTTTACCTACTAAACTTGAGGTAGTAATGATGTTCATAACATCATTCGATTCATATATATAAAACTATCTTATTCGAAGGTTTAAACTCGTAATCACTAGAACATAGTTTAGTTAATTCTAAACTTGTTCGCAAACAAAAGTTAATCCTTCTAACTTGACCTTTAAAATTAACTAAACACATGTTCTATATCTATATGATATGCTAACTTAATGATTTAAAACCTGGAAACACGAAAAACACCGTAAAACCGGATTTACGCCGTCGTAGTAACACCGCGGGCTGTTTTGGGTTAGTTAATTAAAAACTATGATAAACTTTGATTTAAAAGTTGTTATTCTGAGAAAATGATTTTTATTATGAACATGAAACTTTATCCAAAAATTATGGTTAAACTCAAAGTGGAAGTATGTTTTCTAAAATGGTCATCTAGACGTCGTTCTTTCGACTGAAATGACTACCTTTACAAAAACGACTTGTAACTTATTTTTTCGACTATAAACCTATACTTTTTCTGTTTAGATTCATAAAATAGAGTTCAATATGAAACCATAGCAATTTTATTCACTCAAAACGGATTTAAAATGAAGAAGTTATGGGTAAAACAAGATTGGATAATTTTTCTCATTTTAGCTACGTGAAAATTGGTAACAAATCTATTCCAACCATAACTTAATCAACTTGTATTGTATATTATGTAATCTTGAGATACCATAGACACGTATACAATGTTTCGACCTATCATGTCGACACATCTATATATATTTCGGAACAACCATAGACACTCTATATGTGAATGTTGGAGTTAGCTATACAGGGTTGAGGTTGATTCCAAAATATATATAGTTTGAGTTATGATCAATACTGAGATACGTATACACTGGGTCGTGGATTGATTCAAGATAATATTTATCGATTTATTTATGTACATCTAACTGTGGACAACTAGTTGTAGGTTACTAACGAGGACAGCTGACTTAATAAACTTAAAACATCAAAATATATTAAAAGTCTTGTAAATATATTTTGAACATACTTTGATATATATGTATATATTGTTATAGGTTCGTGAATCAACCAGTGGCCAAGTCTTACTTCCCGACGAAGTAAAAATCTGTGAAAGTGAGTTATAGTCCCACTTTTAAAATCTAATATTTTTTGGGATGATAATACATGCAGGTTTTATAAATGATTTACAAAATAGACACAAGTACGTGAAACTACATTCTATGGTTGAATTATCGAAATCGAATATGCCTCTTTTTATTAAGTCTGGTAATCTAAGAATTAGGGAACAGACACCCTAATTGACGCGAATCCTAAAGATAGATCTATTGGGCCTAACAAACCCCATCCAAAGTACCGGATGCTTTAGTACTTCGAAATTTATATCATATCCGAAGGGTGTCCCGGAATGATGGGGATATTCTTATATATGCATCTTGTTAATGTCGGTTACCAGGTGTTCACCATATGAATGATTTTTATCTCTATGTATGGGATGTGAATTGAAATATGAAATCTTGTGGTCTATTGTTACGATTTGATATATATAGGTTAAACCTATAACTCACCAACATTTTTGTTGACGTTTAAAGCATGTTTATTTTCAGGTGAATATTAAGAGCTTCCGCTGTTGCATACTAAAATAAGGACAAGATTTGGAGTCCATGTTTGTATGATATTGTGTAAAAACTGCATTCAAGAAACTGATTTCGATGTAACATATTTGTATTGTAAACCATTATGTAATGGTCGTGTGTAAGCAGGATATTTTAGATTATCATTATTTGATAATCTACGTAAAGCTTTTTAAACCTTTATTTATGAAATAAAGGTTATGGTTTGTTTTAAAAATGAATGCAGTCTTTGAAAAACGTCTCATATAGAGGTCAAAACCTCGCAACGAAATCAATTAATATGGAACGTTTTTAATCAATAAGAACGGGACATTTCAGTTGGTAACTAATTGTGTTTAGAGTTAATTACACTGACTTCAGGATTTTATATTTAGTTAGACCCTTTTCTAGATTTCTGACTTATGAACCTTCGTTTATATGACTTGCAGATGAACTTTTAGGACAATAAAAGTGCAGCAGGCCTGTAGCTAACCCAATTTTGACTCATATGTTTCAGGTAGTGATTATGGATTCCCAGGTAATTATGTTGATGATCCCTTGTCTATATTCAGATATTTCTTTCACATGTTTATTTCATGTTCTTATTGGTGCAGTTATATGGGTCATTTTACTTGGTTTTATAAGGAGTAAATGACTTAGTTTTAATGTTTTGATTGTAGGGTTAAGCTTGGATTAGAAGGGTGCAATCCAGTTCAAATCAACACCTTCTATGTATATTTTTTCATAAAATGAATAGATTACAACAATAACAACAACAATACCCAATCCCATATGAGTGGGGTATGGGAGAATGAATAGATTGATATGCGTTTTGGTGATTGATTTTATACTGAATATCATATATTGTTAATATTTTTGATAGGTTATAATGCTATCGACTCAGATTCGGATGATGTGAAGACTAAAGCAAAAAAGTTAATTCTCACCAAAACTTATGGTAAAAAAGTGAGTTTCATTGTTCAACTTCATTATTATTCATTTTCTATGCTATTTAGTTTTGAACAATATGATTTCACCATCATCGTGTATTAGTTTACGAAAAGAAATATTGAGTGCAAATTAATAGTGTTTTGTTTATTAGTAATTATATATGGGTTTTGTTACCGCAATAGATTGATGATTGTATGGCTTTTCAAGGTATCTTTTTTATTATTTATTAGTATATTAATTTTAGTCATCCGGTTATAATATTCAGTTCTACAACATTTTTGACGTCGTATTGGTCGACAATCATATCTTTCATCTAAATGTCTTACAAGGTAATTTTTTTTTATGTTTTATTTAATAAAAGGTTCAGTTCTAACATCTAATTTTTTAGTAATGTAAGATGTTTTGTTTTGGTAGATCTTTTGTGGAAATGGATGAGAGAGAAACTTTTTTGGTTTATTAGGGTTATTTTTTATATGTAGTAATTGTTTATTTGGTTACATAGTGAGGTCTCATACGGAGTATACAAAATCACTTTATTGCATTTGAATCTGTAGTTATCTTTGCCAAGAAAAGGTGTCAGGTGGATAAGAATATTCTTCACTTCACGTTGTATCAGGTAAAGCAAGCTACTTTTAAGGATGATGTGGGTTAAAAGAATTGATTGGGTCAAAGTTTGCCTAAAAAAAAAAAATGTACCAATCACTTCTACTTGAATGTTTTAGTGATTTCATATTACCTTCCTTTATTTTTGTGGTTAAAGTGGGAATTGAATACTGTGCTATGCAGATTCTTCAAATCACCAGTGCAAAAGGCAGGGGCCTCAAATAAGTAAGTGTAAATTTTTACAGTATTGTCTAAAACTCTTTTTATAAGAGTTATCGTGCAACGCACGGGCTCATGTATTGCCATGTTGGAGTCACCATTTATACTTGTGTATTCTAAGTTGCGCAGTTTCGCATCTAAGCTGTCTAGGTAACCATTGTCTGTTCAAGCGGTCCATGGTCATCTAATGTTACTACATAAATTGTCCCAGGTTGCAATATATTGTAAGATTAGGCAAGTTGCTCCAAAACACTCATTGTTCATTATGTAGTATTATTTTTATACCCTCTTTTATACTTTGTGAACTAATACATCCCGATTCTTACTTTTTCAACTAATACATCGTTAAAATACTATGGGCAAGCAATATTGCATTTTTACTTTTCACAAACTCAAAATGACTAATGGATATCCACCAGCATTGCATTCAAAGTTATGTTTATAAACTGGTTTTGCTTGGATCCGGTGAAATCCATCATTGACGTTGAGAGGGATTAACTGAAGAACACCGGAAGATCTATCTACAATCTAGGAAAATTTAAGTTCTACTGGCTCGATTTGGCATTTGTTTCATTTATACCCATATTACTTAGGTGAAATTTATGGAAAGATAGAAATGATAAGCGACTTCGTGGTTTATGTGTTCAAAATGCATTTTTCAGATTGTTTGGTTTCAATACATATACTACTAAAGTATTTCGTCGTTAAACTGCTATCAACAACAAACAATGCTATACAAATAGTAACGATTACGACTATTTTTTAGAGCTGCCGTGCAACGCACAGGCTCTTATCTAGTAATCATTACAAAGTAGAAAAATGTTCAAAAGGTATGTCAATAGAATTAAAAAGCAAAGTTAGCTTCATGCGAGCCTAGGATTGTATCCTCTAGGATTGTATCCTCTGCTTTTTTTATGATTGTTTGCTTTTAAAAAAAAAAGAAGCAAAGTTAGCAGCCAGCGTACTCCGTTCATTAAAGTAATGCTATAAGATCAAAGTCGGTTACGTACTTTTAGTATAAAACAACCACTGATAAAGTGACACGTGTACCTCCGAATTACACCTATAAAAAGGTTACATGGGCCATCACTTTAAAGACACTTGAACCTGACACAGAGAACACATTTTCTTTCCCACACAGTATTCTCTTACTCTAGAACTTGAACACTTAGCCGTAGAGCGTTAGACGGACACTTCATAATTTGGTTCCGGAAGATTGATTAGGCCACCCGACGCTCAATTCTAGAATCTGTGCTAATACTTATTGACGTTAGCCTCTAGGCGAGAAATATGTATCAATAAATTCAATTTGTAGTCGTGAATAGTCGGTTATTTAGCACTGCGAGTAATCGTGAGACGATATGTAGTAGTATAGTATAGTAGTTACAAAATTATACTACGCTATACTACTTTTTAGAAGCAATCGTAGAAATGCAAAATTAAGTTCACAAAAAAGAATAAAAACTAATTTATAATATTACATTGTTAAATAACTTTCACTCTTGCTTTATTTCTTCAAGCAAACGTTTCACCTCATTTTGTAATTTTTAACCCAATATATATGTACTTTTTTATAATCCAATATATAATATAATTTTCCTCTGTGTATACCAATATTATTATAAATTACCCTGATATCACTTAAATTGATTTTGTTGCAAAACAATAGGATTCAAAATTGACGCTCGAGGTATTGATTGCCACCAATTAAGGATTCAAATATGTTATTGAGATTTGTGATCTTAACACATAGTGTTTATGGTTTAAGTTTGATGTGGATGACCTCAACTACAACAGATGCTTTGTGGATGAAGTTGGGTGATGACAAGTCCATTCGATCATTCGATTGGCGAGGGTCCTTTGTCTCGAGGTATAATCGACTATTTTACTTAGCAAGGAACAGAGATGATTTGGTTGTAGATCGGTTAGCAAATGGATGCTAAGAGTGTTGGAAGCTTCGACGAGCCCAACACACCACTATAGAGGATCTAGACTATACTAGACTCACTACACCAACACTTTGACGTTGGTTAGCCTTTAATTTTATAAATCCTTAGTGCACAATGTACTTAGGCGACAGTGTCGACCATATATCTTTAGGCGGTATAACCGACCATATATTACTTAGGCGGCAGAGCCGACCATATAATAAGAACAACAAAAGTGCACTAAGAACTTAAACACAAACTAAGGCTTGATCGGGAAACTTAACAAAAACACTTATATTAAATTACAATTACAATATTACTTACAAGCTTTCTCTTCTCTACTTTCGCTAACTCACACTCTTCTTCTCTTCTTCACAACTCACTTCTTATTTCACTCTCACAACTTCACACCTTACACAAATGAACCCACCACCTATATTTATACTACTCCATGGAAGTTTCTAGAAACTAGATATTTCCATGGATATATAAATATCTAGATATTTTTATACATATAAATATCTAGATATTTCTTACACATATAAATATCTAGATTTTTCTATACATTTTAATATCTAGATATTTTTCATATACATATTAATATCTAGATATTTTACCCATATACATTTACTAATTCCATATTATTCGAAATTTGCATTGTATTTTAACACTCCCCCTCAATGCAAATTTTCTTCCAACGATGTCTTGCAGACCATTCCAAGTGCTTCTCTGAATTTTTCAAACTTTGGTTTACTTAGGCTCTTGGTGAATATATCTGCAACTTGTTCATCTGTCTTTGTTGGCACCATCTTGATCTCCTCTTCAAGGACCTTCTCGCGTACATAGTGATAGTGCACTTCTATGTGTTTTGTTCTTGCATGGAAGACTGGATTCTCTGCTAATCGAATAGCTGATAGATTATCACAGAAAAGTTTTACTTGATAATCTGTTGATTGATGAAGATCTTCCATTAGCTGCTTCAACCAAGTAATTTCTTGTGTTGCTGATGCTGCTGATCGATATTCTGCTTCGGTGCTTGATAAGGATACAGTTGGTTGTCTCTTGCTGCACCATGATATTACTCCCGATCCAAGACTAAACATGTATCCAGTTGTTGATCGTCGTGTATCATAGTCTCCAGCGTAATCAGCGTCACAATATCCAGTCACGTGACATTCTTTTGTTTTCTTGTACAAAATGCCAAAGTTAATAGTGCCTTTAACATACCTTAAGATGCGTCGTACAACATCAAGGTGAGGCTTCTTCGGATTGCTCATGTATCGACTAACCACTCCAACTGCATAAGATATGTCTGGCCGGCTTAGTGTGAGATAAATAAGACTTCCGACCATCTTTCGATACATGGTAACATCTTGAAGACTTTTTCCTTCATCTGCTCGTAGTTTTGTATTCGGATCCATCGGAGTTTAGATAGGTTTGCAATTAAGCATTCCGTACTTTTGTAAAAGATCTCGCGCATATTTCTGTTGTCCCAGAAATAATCCTTCTCTTTTCTGCTCTATTTCGAGTCCAAGAAAATGTTTGAGTTCTCCAAGCTCCTTCATATGAAATCTAATAGACAGATTCTCTCTTGTTCTTTGGATCTCCTCATAGTGATCTCCCGTGATGATTAAGTCATCCACGTATACTAGCACTATGGCTAGTTTTCCTTGACCGTGTTTCACAAATAAACTAGAATCTGAAGGAGCAACTGTGAAACCACTTTTTACTAAAAACTCGTCAATCTTCCTGTACCAAGCTCTTGGAGCCTGCTTCAAGCCGTATAGTGCTTTCTTTAATTTGCAGACATGGTCAGGATGGGACTTGTTCTCAAAGCCTCTTGGTTGCTCCATATAAATTTCTTTGTCAAGTTCTCCATGTAAGAAAGCGTTCTTGACATTCATCTGCCACAGCTTCCAAGATTTGCTAGCGGCTAAAGCTAGTAGAGCTCGAATTGTTGTGATCTTCGTCACTGGACTAAACGTTTCTTCATAATCCAGCCCATATTGTTGAGAAAAACCTCTAGCAACAAGTCGAGCTTTATACCTTTCAATGGAGCCATCTGATCGAGTCTTCACCTTGTAAACCCATTTACAAGATATTGGTTTTACATCTTTTGGCTTTGGAACTAAACTCCATGTCTGGTTTTCTTTTAGTGCATTAATTTCTTCTTCCATCGCTTTCTGCCATTCTTGACTTTGTGCTGCTTCTTCATAAGTGGAAGGCTCAATAGGTATTGATTCATCCACATGAGCAGCATTGGCATACCTCGGATTAGGTTGCCTCGGCCTTGTTGATCTCCGTAATTCTTGCACATGCTCCTCGACATCCATTTGGCTTGGACGAACCTCCTTGGATACAGATTGATGCACACCAGTTTTCCATGGACTCGTTTCCTTAGAGTACGACCCATCTCCTTCTTTAGTTGGATCCAATACGTGCTCTTCACGTTCTTTTCTTTCTTCCGGGACTTCTTCTAATTCATGAGATTCTGGAAGCTCTATCTTTTGAGGTGACCACCATGAAGAAGCTTCATCAAATACCACATTTCTTGAAGTATGACACTTTTCAATATTTGGATCACAACATCTCCATCCTTTTCTTGATTCATCGTAACCGACAAAAATGCATCGAATTGCCTTCTTATCAAATTTGCTTTGTAGATGATCTGGTACGAAGACGTAGCATACACATCCAAAAACCTTGAGATGGTTGACGGTTGGCTTGATCTTCCATAATCTTTCATATGGTGAAATATATCCTAACTTTGTTTGTGGGAGTCTGTTAATCACGTATGAAGCCGTCCTCATACATTCGGCCCAAAATCTTCCTGGTACATTCTTACCATGAAGCATACTTCGACAGGTTTCAGCAAGATGACGATTCTTACGTTCTGCCACTCCATTCTGTTGTGGAGTATTAGGGCAAGTTAATTGCCTTCTGATCTTGTGCTTCTCAAGATAGATATTGAACTCGGTTGATAAATATTCTCCTCCATTATCTGTGCGTAAGCATCGAATCTTAGTATTGAGCTCACTTTCTACCTTGTTCTTGAACTCTTTAAACTTCAGAAAAGTCTCCGACTTCTCCTTCGTGAAGTAAACCCACACATATCTTGAGAAGTCATCAATGAATGTCACCATATATTTCATACCTCCAAGTGATGTTTGTTTCACTGGGCCGAAGACATCTGAGTGTATTAGCTCTAGTGGTGTCTTGGACTGATGCGCTGACTCCTTGAATGGCAATTGGTGAGCTTTTCCAAATTGACATCCAGCACATATTGTATCTGTTCGGATATCAATTTGAGGAAGCCCATTTACTATGCATTTTACCATCATCTCCTTTAACTTGTTGTAGCCCACATGCCCAAGACGTTCATGCCAAAGATCAGCCGTCTCATTTTTTCGAGTCTTATCCACATAAGCTGTTTCAGCAGATAATACATAGACCGATTCTATTCTTCTTCCATGCATAACTGGATTGCCAACCACCTTTACTCTCTTGAATACGGACACATCTTCTGGTCCAAAGAGCACATAGTTCCCTTCTGCTGTCAATTGTGGTACTGACAGTAAATTCTTCTTTAGGCCAGGGACAAGATACACCTTCTCGAGTCGGAGCTTATGAGAGTCACCTTCACTTGGAATTATTGTCTTTCCAATGTGAGAAATAGACAACCTTGAGTTGTTGGCTGTCAACACGACTCTCTTTCCTTTGTAATCCTCCATTTCTTGCAGCTTCGTCCCATCATTGGTCATATGATTTGAGCATCCAGAATCGATGATCCAATCATCTTTGTAGTTTATTTTTGACTTTAAAGTTGTTGTAAGAGCTTGATCATCTATGTCAGCTTCAACAGAGAGTCCAGCTTCTGCATCCCATGTTTCCTCATTAATGGTTGCTTTGAATGTGACCTCTTTCTTCTCATCTCTTGCGGCGGCCACATTTCCTTCGAAAGTTCGCCTTCTAGGGAATCTACAATCTCGAGCAAAATGACCCTTCTTGCCACAATTGAAGCATTCACCATTCTTTCTCTTATCATTTTCCCCGTATTGTTGGCGATGATCTCTTTTTCCTTGTTGAGCTCCCCCTGAAGCGTTGCCTTTTGATTTTGGGTGACCCTTCCACCCATATGTCTTACTTTCTTTCATCGCCTCTTGTCTTCGAGATGTTGCTTTCTTTTTATTGGTGAAGAGTGCATCTTCTCCGTCTTTTACGGTTACTTCGTTCATCTGCTTGGCTAATGCCTCTTGATTTGCCAATAGATTCTCCAGCTCTATTAATGATGGTTGAGTAGGCCATCCTCTCACAGCGGCTATAAATCCATTATACTCGGATCTTAAGCCGTGGATGATAATTCTCTTCATCCTTGCATCACTCACTTTCTCTTCAGGAGCAAGTTGAGATATCTCATGACAAATAGATTTCACCTTGGTGAAATACTGAGAAATAGATAGACTTCCTTGTGAGATACCTGCGAGCTCATTTTCCAAGAGCTGGAGGCGTGCTTCATTCTTTTTTGAAAATAATTTTTCAAAAGTTTCCTAAGCTGCCTTTGGTGTTTTCTCGTCACGGATGTGCTCCAATAGATAATCCTCGATTGTAGTCTTCAATATAAATAAAGCCTTCCCGGCCTTGATGTTCCATTTTCTTAAGGCTTCAGCATTCTCTTTCGGTGGAGGCGTTGTGTCACTGCCAGCAACTATTTCCCATAAATCATGTCCTTGTAGGTAGGATTCTATACAAGTCCGCCAATAACCATAGTTGTGGTTATTGAGACTCTTGATTCCACTGCTCGTACTTGCAAGATCTGCCATCATGACGTCCAACGTCGAATAAGCTTGGTCCCAGACCGATGAGCTTTCACAGTTCCTAACTGTGCTCCGGCAGAATCTCCCTTAGAGCCTTGGTGAAAACAAGTCGATGTAAACGTCCAACGTTTACCGATTTCCTCCACTAGAAATGGTCCCGAACGAACCGCTCTGATACCAATTGTTGGAAGCTTCGACGAGCCCAACACACCACTATAGAGGATCTAGACTATACTAGACTCACTACACCAACACTTTGACGTTGGTTAGCCTTTAATTTTATAAATCCTTAGTGCACAATGTACTTAGGCGACAGTGTCGACCATATATCTTTAGGCGGTATAACCGACCATATATTACTTAGGCGGCAGAGCCGACCATATAATAAGAACAACAAAAGTGCACTAAGAACTTAAACACAAACTAAGGCTTGATCGGGAAACTTAACAAAAACACTTATATTAAATTACAATTACAATATTACTTACAAGCTTTCTCTTCTCTACTTTCGCTAACTCACACTCTTCTTCTCTTCTTCACAACTCACTTCTTATTTCACTCTCACAACTTCACACCTTACACAAATGAACCCACCACCTATATTTATACTACTCCATGGAAGTTTCTAGAAACTAGATATTTCCATGGATATATAAATATCTAGATATTTTTATACATATAAATATCTAGATATTTCTTACACATATAAATATCTAGATTTTTCTATACATTTTAATATCTAGATATTTTTCATATACATATTAATATCTAGATATTTTACCCATATACATTTACTAATTCCATATTATTCTAAATTTGCATTGTATTTTAACAAAGAGTACGCGACTGGTGTCATAACCATGTTGACAGCGTAAACTAATCTCTCATATGCAGTCTAGCGGAGGACCTTCAACAAGTTATGACTTCTAATCATGCAGAATCATTTAAATGATCGTTATCACCTTCAACGAGTTATGAATGCTAATCATGCAGACTCATTTAAGTGATCGTTATCAGGAGATGGCTAGTTTTCTATTGCTTCAGCCCACACTTTCTACGTTAGTGCACGCTACAGGGTGGTATAAGATATACCTAGCAAAGTTAATATTTTTGTATGGCAGTTTAGTTTGGTTTGGCTCTTGAATCGTCTAAATTTATCAAGGACAGGTATAGAGGCGGAGACAATCATACGTGTGATGTGTAATCAACACATGGAGAGTGACGAACACCTTTTCTTTTCATGCTCAATAGCTATTGAAGTGTAGTATAAAGTGTTAATCTGGACTAATATGCCTTAGTTTGCTTCAAGAGCTGATTGTTGCAACTGCATTTCAAATTGGAAATCAGATCAAGGGAGCAAGAAAAGATTGACGTCTGATATTGCTATAAATATACATATACTTCGTCGCAATATCAATCCAAAATGTTATGATTTTTATGTGTATTCGAGTAGTTTTCGGTTTGTAATTGGTTAAAATGTCCAAAGCGTCGAATGAAATGCTACTATGGATTTTTAATGATATAAAGATCAAAATGAAGATAAAATGAAGATTTCTAATGAGCAACAAAAGACTACAACATCGCGCCTCAAGACTACAAGTCAAAATGATCGAAATCACGAAATCAGCGCGCCTGCACGAAAAAAATCATAACTAAATCATACGGACTCGAAAAAGGCGAATCAGGTGTCCAGACGTCCGTAACTCAAAAATCTACAACTTCCAAGAATTAGCCTTACGCAAAACGTGTGGAACTACGCGAAACGCGTAATCTTTCGACCAGATTCAGTTTCAACTTGCAAATGGGGCGGCTGCTTTATGTTTAAAAATGAATTCTTTTTCTAAGTGGTGCAGAAAGTTGACACAAGTTGACTCTTTTTACCTAATACTATGGCTATAATACGGAGTACTAGTTGAACACAAGAAAAAACACATTATATATCAAAGAGAAGAATTATTATACACACACAAATTGTTATATTGTCATTTTTATTACTCTGTAAAATTAGTTTCAAGGTTCAAATATTAGGATTAGTTTCAAATAGTAAGGGTGTATTGTTCGTGATTAAGGGTGTTATTATACGCGTGAAAGGGGTGTTATTATTGTAATTTTCCTACCGTTTGAAGTTAATGAAAGTGAAGATATTTTAGTAAGTTTACTCTGTTAAAATTAGCGTTGTTATTATGTTTGCATATCTATATTTTTATGTTTACCCTAGTGTAATGAATAGCTAAATTTCTATAGTGTTTGCTTAGATGTAGAGCCCCTAGTGAAATGGATTGTTATCATTTGTAAAAGTTAAAATGTAACTTTAGTATTTTTAATATTGAGCCTAGTTAAAAGAACCATTATTGTATAATTAGGTATTTAACTCTTGCCACTTAATTTATTAAATTTAAATAACGAAAGTTGTTTTTATTTACATAAATTAAGCTTCAACATTAAAAATGATCTAGACGAATTTATGGATAAGTTATTAACACCAATTTAGAAATAAACTTCGGTGGTTTGGGTAATATCAATAATTATATGATAGTGAAATTATAAAAAGGGAAACCGTTATAATTTGGGTATTGGCGAAAGTCAAAACTAGACTAGGTCTCAATTTAAATACTTAAGGAATAGTAGCTATCTAAAAAGAATCCGATGAAAATTAGATTTATTTTAGTTAGTTGTAACCTTATATTTATTCGAAAGAAAAATATAAAGTTTATTACTAAAACATTTTAAATAGGGCGTAAACTCAAAACAATCCATGGACCTAGGGGTGACACATTTAAGTAAACACTCCCATTTATCCCATTTATATTTATTATAAAAGTATTATTATTATTATTTACGAATTATTATTACAAAATATAAAAAGAATACATAAAAATACTTAAAATTCGTATCAGACTGTTTGTCACATTATTTATACCATACGCGAAACGTGTATGATTACACGAAACGCGTAAGCCTGAATACTAAACTGTACGATTAAAATCACACAATTCGCGTACGTTTTAACATATACGCGATACGCGTATAAATACGCGAAACGCGTATGTACAAGACACGGCTACAGTACCAGTAGGGTTAAAATTAGGGTTTTAGTTATTTAATTATTTATATTTAGGTTATTATTATTTAATTTGTATTAGTTATTATAAAATACTTTAATACATGTTAAATCCTAATAATTAGTGTTAATTATAATACTTTATCATTAGAAATTAGTTTACAATTAGTTAATCATTTTAATTCATTTTAATTTGTATTAGTTTTATTAAAAATATCATTTAGTTAATTTAAATAAGTTTATATTATAATTGCTCAAAACAAAATTCTAAACATATAGTTTTATTAAAAGTTACTATTTTACTAATTACCCTTTAGTAATAAAATATTCGCATCCTAATTAGTATAATCTCATTTAGTTCCTTCTTAAGTTAATTATTGTAATCTTGTAATTTTATTTATGAAATTAGTTAGGTTATTTTCTATTACTGTTATATTATAAATTCCTAATCCAAAATCCCCTTTAATTAAGTTTGACATCAAAGACTATTGAAAAAACCATTAAACACTCCATCTCCCTGTGGAACGAATCGGATTTACCGACAAACTAAACTACATGAATAGGACTAGTTGCCTATATATGTGTGAAATTAACCTGAATTCAATAAAATACCACATATACAATAAATCAATTCGTGTAACAAAACAACTCAAATCCGTTCATAAATAAAGGTTACGTTTCACCCTCATCAACGTCCATTATCGTTGCTATGTTATGATTATATTTGCTATTTCGAACCTGTGGTTTATAATGTTATCTTGTTAATAAGGTAAAATTTATAAATCAATTTGGTTTATTTCTTTCTTAAGGCTTCAACTAGTTGGGCTGTCCTCATGTTGCGGCGGGCAGTAGTGAAAAGCAGAAATTTTTTTACCCGTGGCGAAACTTTTTTTAAAAACGTAGCAACTTTTTTGAGTAAAATATGGAGGTTTTTGACAAAATATGAAGGTTTTTGGGCAAAATATGAAGATTTTGAGGCAAAATTTGAAGGTTTTTTGACAAAATTTAAAAGTTTTGGGACAAAATATGAAGGCTTTGGGGCAAAATATGGAGGCTTTGGGCACAATTTTTTTTTCAGTGGGGGCAAAATCGAAAAATCCAAAATTTTTACACTGAATATTGCAAATTCACTGGGCGCGACTGCCCCCGCTTGTCCCTATGTACTTCCGCCACTGGCGGCGGGGGAACGTTAGATGAATTAGATTGAGAAAAAAAACAGAAAAATAGAAGCAAATGACACAAATTGAAATGGCTAAAAATACTCAAAGTTTTTTAAAATAAAAACTAAAAGGATAAAATAATAACAATTATAATAAGAATAACAACAATACTATTTTTAGTTGATTTGTAATAAGTTAAAAGTTATGTGGTAGATATGTAATAAGCGAAAAAGTTAAATAATAATAAAGTGAAAAGTTATGTGATTGATTTGTAATAAGTGCAAAGTTTTGTGATTGATTTGTAATAAGTAAAAATTTTTGTGATTTATTTGTAATAAGTGTACTTATATGTATTCCTCATGTATTATACTAGAAAAAAATTCGACCGCGAGTTGCTGCGGTTGTATTCGACGCGCCGTCGAATTTAGATATACGTTGTTTGGTACCTAATATATCTAGTAAGTTGGGTTGTTTGTTGGACGTGTATGTATATGTATGTAATATAGCCCGAAATATTTAGTGTTTTTTTAACGATGTCCGTTTCGGGTATAGTTAGTCGCGTTGTGTTCGTAAAATTATTTTGAGTTAAACGGTGGTATCAAAAAAATTTAACTCGCACTGAGCGAGAATATAGGGCATGTTATCTAGTGTTTTTTTAACGATGTCTGTTTCGCGCGTAGTTAGTCCCGTTGTGTTCATTAGATTTTTTCGAGTTGAACGGTGGTCTCGAAAAAATTTAACTCTCACCGAGCGAGAAGATAGGGCCCATTAAAAATTCGGGTGGAATTAGTTTCTTTTATTTTAATAAAATTATATATTTACGTTTTTTACCCATGAAAAAGTGTAAAGTTGAGGGGCCGTTGTGTAAATTGAGCCGAAGTTGAGGGACTGTTTGCAGTGTGCACGCAAACTCAAAACGACAATCTAATAGAACTGAAACGGCGAAATCTGACGCGTGTTTTAGTATGTAGGCGTGTTTTAGTATGTAGGCATAATATAATTATATTATATATTATATTATATTATATTGTGATGACCCGTCCTAATCTACCTGGACGAATACATCAACATCTGGTCCCATTGCAAGGTTTTGACCTCTATGTGATACGTTTTGTAACATTGCATTCGTTTGAGAAGGTATTTCATAAATGAATATATAAATTCCAGGTTTTTAACATCTTATGATTACTACGTATAGACAATCACCATTTAAATGGTTTACAATAATACATCTGTTGACAATACAGTCCAAATAAGGTACATGGTAATGGTTTGGTGAATGCAAGTTTCTTGTATATAGCATGTATGACTCCAAGCACATATCTTGTATCACGTATAAGCAAACAGCGGAAGACTTCTAGAAACCTGAGAATAAACATGCTTCAAGTGTCAACACAAAGGTTGGTGAGTTCATAGTTTTAATATTACACATAATCCGTATATCAATGTGGATTACAAAAGTTCAGTTGTTTCATTCACAACGTTTATCAATATGTTTTAACATTTCAAATCATCTGTATGTAAAGGTTGATCACAAGATCTCAGTTGTTTTATTCAAAACGTTTATCAATAGGTTTTACATAAAAGGTGGACCACAAGATTTCAGTTGTTTCATCCGAAACGTTTATCAAAATATTCTACGAAATTGAGCACCCTGGTAACAAAACTTTAACGTTTATATAATTTGTACCCTTTGTATAATCATCTTAATAATACACGCAAACCAACGTGTACGCTTCTCAAATAGCATACGTCCGTTAAAAGGCTAGCTGTAAGACCCAAATATTTATTGTACATAATGTATTTATGGTATACGATGCGTGTATGAAGTTTACGTGTTGCTTGCTCGAACGCCGAAGGAAACTGGACGTTGTCTGAAGTGACAAGGTGTGTACGTATCCTTTCAACCCCAAATAAATTTTGTGTTAATGTTTCAAAGCCTTACCATTGGAAAGGAAATCTCATTACGTTTCCAACGATATTTGATTCATCGAAAACGGAGCTACGGTCAAAAAGTTATGGCCAAAACAAGAAACTGAAAACTGACCTGAAGGTTGGAGCGGCGCTCCACCTTTCGGCGCGGCGCGCCGAACCCGTCTGATGCAATTTTCAGCCTTTTTTAAAGTTTTAAATGAAGGGTACTTTGGTCTTTTCATTTAGGGTCAGTTTGGGGTCATCAAAACTGATCCATTGATCATTTTGGACCACATTTCACTCATCAAACACTCTCATCAAACCCTAGAGTGAGAAACCATTTTAAGTGAGAGAAAGCTCCATTTGGAGAAGAAGAAGTTTGATTCGGGTCAAGTCTCAAGTATCAAAGTTGTTCATCTCGTCAACGGCATCATTTTGGTGGTATTGGTAAGTTCAAACTTCGAATTACATTTGTTAGATTTGATATTCAAATTAGGGTTTGAGTTTGATTTGTTGTGAAACCCTCTTAGATGATGAAATGGGTTTATGGTGACTAGTTATTCTTGTCACTTGGTGGGTTTTGGGTTAGTTGATGATTTGGCCTTGATTAGGCTTTAATCTTGAGTTTGATCCCTAGGTTTAGTGATTATGGAAGTGTTGGAACCATTTTAGGGTTATTTGGTTGACTAATTTTGACTATGGGTCAAAATTAGGGTTTGGTGACGGTTATGACCCAATTGTCGATTTAATAAGGTTTATAAACTTAAAATGGATTAAGTTGAAGTATAAAACCAAGTTAAATGTGCTTTGGTGTCAAAACTTGTAAATGGTGAGATTTTGACCTTATAGGTCAAAATTAGGGTTTAAGTGTCAAAATGGGTATGACACGTGTTTAACACTTGAGTTCGGGTTTAATTGGCATATTAGGACCATTCTCACTTGTGTTAGTGATTATTGGTTAGTTTTGGGCACGGTTTGTGCTTGGAAGTGCATTTGGGTCGAAATTACACTAAGTGACGAATTGGGTTGATTTGTAAATCCACTCTAAGTGTATTGTTGTAATTGTGATAATGGAATAGGTATTTTCCATTGGCGAGTTGCGGTTTACTTGGAAGCTTTCTTCAAGACTTCAAGGTGAGTGTTAATATCCTATGTGCATATGTATGTGTAGGATGGGTGCGGGTCGGGTGAAGTGGTTCTCGGTCATAGAGCTCACTTCACATATAGGTGGATTGATGGACTTGTGTATAGGTCCAATTGGCACGGTTGTGCATTTTGGTTGACCACCTTTGACGAGGTGCACACTTTGTGTGTACGTTATCACATGGGCGGGCGATGTGGATTATATAACCCCAATGGCGAAGGGTTAATATTGTGAGTGGAATAATTATACGTTCATGTTTATGGCGTATTTGTTTGTGGATGTTATGGTAGCATCGAGTGTGAACCACGAGCCGGTAGCACTATAAACTAAGATGTGAACCACGAGCCGGTAGCATCGAGTGTGAACCACGAGCCGGTAGCACTATAAACTAAGATGTGAACCACGAGCCGGTAGCATCGAGTGTGAACCACGAGCCGGTAGCACTATAAACTAAGATGTGAACCACGAGCCGGTAGCATCGAGTGTGAACCACGAGCCGGTAGCACTATAAAATAATTGATGTGAACCACGAGCCGGTAGCATCGAGTGTGAACCACGAGCCGGTAGCACTATAAAAGAGTATGACTCAATTGCGTATGGTGTGAACCACGAGCCGGTAGCACCATAGCGTTATGGTTAACCTTGGGAGTGTTACGCGTTGTTATATTTATATTGTTACATATTAATGTATTGTTGCGTTGTAGCTAACCCTCCGGGTGTAGCTATTTGGCGTTGTTCACATCGTCGTTGGTGAACTTATATTGTTGTTGTATCTTTAGCTCGTTGCTTAGAGATCGTATGGTATGCTTAGTGTAGTGCCTTATATGGATGCCTCGGTATGCGGTGTTTGTTATTTTGTGGCGTGTCCATTTTATACATATATATGTATGCAGTATATTATCATTCACTAAGCGTTAGCTTACCCTCTCGTTGTTGACTCTTTTTATAGATTGCATGCGGATGGTGGCTCGGGTAAGCGCGAGGATTAGAGGACTTGCATAGTTTGTGTAGAAGGCTTGCTTTTGGATTTATTAGGATTGGGTAGCGTATCCCCAATCGCCATGCTCGGCTTTATTTTGTATTAAAAGTCTTATGGTCGAAAATTGTATTTTGATACTTAAAGGGTAATTTGGGTCGATGTGGGCCCCGCTTCGTAAACATAAGTTTATTAATAGAACGTGCTAGTTTTTATATATGGAACATGGGGTTAAAAGCGTTACGCCTAAATATGTCGGGAACTAGTCAAACATTTTCGCAATTAAGAACTTTTCGGACAGTCCACTTTGGCGCGCCGCGCGGCCTATATGGCGCGCCGCGCAACATGCTGTTCAGGGAATTTTTTTTTTATTTTGCTGTTTTCACGTGGTTTTGTCGTTGGATGGTTTGGGTTGTTACAAGTGGTATCAGAGCATGGTCTAAGGGATTTAGGTGACTTGAGATAGGTGCCTAGACTTAGACTTGTGTGTGCTTAAATTGTTGCGGGACTTGTAGGATTACGGGTCGGAATGGGTTTGGTTAGTGCCTTGGCTATAGGTTGACTAACGTTTATATTAGTAATGCGGATATTATTAATATGTTGTCGTGTTGTGATAATAATTCTCGCGTGTGTTTGTACCGCGTAGAATTTTGGTTGTGTTTGTGTATATCATCGAGCGAGACGGTCGTTGTACTAACGAGTCGATGCGGCATGTGTGCGTAATAAGAACTTGCAAACCTTATTACGGGTGCAAATCGTGTCTAACAAGTGATGTACGATGAGTGTTTAGCAAGATGGGGCTGTGTCGTGCGTACGGTTTTACACGTTCGTGGACTAATCGTTTTGCATTCTTAAGAATGACGACGCGAAACGAGACCGAGGCGAATGACGCGGAGTTTAATACTAGAGTTGCGGCCGCCGTTGCGGAGCAAATGGGTGCGTTGGAAGAAAGAATGGATAGGAAGTATTCCGAACTTCAAGGTAGTAGTGAAATGGAGCGTTATCTTAAGAGCTTCATGAGGACTAAACCCCCGATGTATGACGAGAAACCAGATCCTCTGGTAAGCACAACTTGGATTTCGGACGTCTAAGGGTGTTTCCGTACTATTGATTGCCCTCCCGAGAGAAAGACGAGACTCGCTACGAGTTTGTTGCGGGGTTGGGCAAGGGATTGGTTGGATGGTAAGATTGATCTTGTCGGTGGCGAGACGTTTATGGCTTTATCGTGGGACGACTTTAAGGAGGAATTCTTCGAGGAGTTCCGGACTTCGGCCGATTTGTGGGAATTGCGTAATGAGTTGCGAAATTTGCGACAAGGATCTATGGATTTGAGTACTCTCAAGACGACCTTTATGGCGAAGGCTCATTTTTGTCCGGAGTAATTGGGGAATGATCGTTTGTTGATGGGGGATTTCTATCTGACCTTGAATGATGACTTGAAAAGTAAAATTAGCCGGGGTCAAGCGAAATCTTTTTCGAAATTATTCGACTTGGCTAGAGGTTTCGAGTCGTATTCACGATCGAAAAAGGGTGAACCTTCAAGTGAGCGAAGGGTCGTTTCTTATGGTGCTCCGAGTAAGAGGGCTAAGGGTCCGAGTGTGAGCACGGGTGGTACGCGAACGGGTATGTCAGATTCTAGTGCGTCCAGGAGACGTTAAGGTACGTTTAATTTTGATAAATATGTCTTTTGATTATTTATTAAATGCCATTTGAGTTTGAGTTGCGTGCCTTTGTTGTGCATGTTATGCTATGGGTGACGTTCCTAATGGAAGTACCCTATGTTGATGATTGATTGACGGGCGAAGGGCGTAAGACTTGGTGCAACCAAGCATTCCTTAGTATTTGGGAAACGTTTCTACCAAGCCACGGAAATGGTTTTGGTGTTTGGTTGTTAAGCGCGTGTTCGCTTTGATGTTGAAGTGACGAATCATGAGGTTCGTCGGTTGGTTGGAACCCTTGAGATCGAATGTTTTAAATCTCGATGTGTGTTGGTAATGGAGTCTTTATGACGCGACATTAGGTGCCTCTTTTATACCTACTAGCGTGGTGTTCGACTCCGATTGTGTTACGGTACACTTTTCGTACAAAGTGTTTAAGGGTTGGTTAAAATCCTTCGTGTGCTCAAGGTTGGAGCAAGATGTGGTAATGGGTCGTGTGAGCCCAATTGTTGGTAAAGTCTACATGTGGTAGCATTGTGCGGTTGTACGAGTTGTGGATATGGAACGTGGTTCTAAGTGGGGGAGTTACACTCCCGCACGAGGAAGTTTTAGTGTGAGATTTCGGATGATGCTATTGGTAGATCCGGAAAATATTGTCGAGACCTGGTTGGGTCGATTTGTGGTAGAGTACAATTTCGAATAAATTGTACTTATGGTTTGGATTTGAATCATCACCGAGGTGGTAACGTGGTAAATCTCGTTGAGAGATAATGGACGTGTTTGGCGAGCAAGGTGAAATCCTCCGGTTAAGGGAGGTGTGTGTCGGGTTCTCTTATGGAGAATTATTGTTTGGTACCTATGTTTGGTATAGGTGGTTCTTGCTCGATTATGGTATGGTTGTCTGATGAAGCATGATCTTTAGGGTCCGCTGACTTCATCATGGGAATACGTGATTGGTGGAGCATGACTTTCGGGGTCCGCTGACTTCATCATGAGCGTGGTGTTATATCAGTGAAGCATGATCTTCGGGTCCGCTGACTTCATCCGGTGTTGAGATTGGTGGAGTATGACCTTTGGGGTCCGCTGACTTCATCAAGGGAGTAGTGTTATGTCGGTATGGTGTAACACTATCGGGAAATGCGAGTACCGGTGGGAAATGCGAGTACCATTCCTATGTTGAGATTGTGAATCGCGTGTGGTTTCGGATTCACGATGACGCGTGTGGTTTCGGATTACTAAGGCTCGTGTAGTTCGGCCAACCTCGATGTTGTGGAAGTGAATCTCGTGTAGTTCGGATTCACGAATGACTCATGTGGTTTCGGTCATTGTATTGAGGAGTGAATCTCGTGTAGTTCGGATTCACAATTGACTCGTGTTGTTCGGTCATTCCTCCGGGATAGTGACTCTCGTGTAGTTCGGATTCACTATGGCGCGTGTAGTTCGGCCATTCCCGATTGTTGTTGTGGTGAAGGTAGTTAGTCGCGTGTAGTTCGGATTCACTAAGGCGCGCGTGTTTTCGGCCAGCCTTCGTGTGTTGTGTGATTAGTGATTGCGATAGCCGTGTTTCGCTCACGTATTGTTACGGGTGTGGCAATAGTCGATTTTGGACACCTTAGGATTAGCGTTGCCATAGTCGTTTTGGGCGCTTTTGGTTTTATTCGTTGCTTATGATGTTAGGATAGTGGCGTATTGGTTGTATTGCGCACTACAAAGGATGTTTAGTGGTAAGAGTAATCAGTGAGGATTCATGTGGTTCGATCTTCAACGTTCGGATTGTTGACTTTAGGTTGAGACTTGGTCACTTTTAGCGTTGTCCGTGGTAAAGGTACGCTAAGGAATTTATATCTCGGTACGAGGTTGGTTGAGTTTTTCCCAATATGGGAAATTGAGCAGGTTTTAGTGCTCGGATTGTGGTTTTGATAAATCACGGTTGACGATTTTAGTTGTTAAAAGTGATCCATTGGGAAGAATTGTCTAGGAAAGTTCGTATTGGGACTTGAGTGAGGATCGTTGAGTAGGTCGGGATTGGTTAAGTGGAGAAGATCACGAGGACGTGATCGAGTTTAAGTGGGGGAGAGTTGTAAGACCCAAATATTTATTGTACATAATGTATTTATGGTATACGATGCGTGTATGAAGTTTACGTGTTGCTTGCTCGAACGCCGAAGGAAACTGGACGTTGTCTGAAGTGACAAGGTGTGTACGTATCCTTTCAACCCCAAATAAAGTTTGTGTTAATGTTTCAAAGCCTTACCATTGGAAAGGAAATCTCATTACGTTTCCAACGATATTTGATTCATCGAAAACGGAGCTACGGTCAAAAAGTTATGGCCAAAACAAGAAACTGAAAACTGACCTGAAGGTTGGAGCGGCGCTCCACCTTTCGGCGCGGCGCGCCGAACCCGTCTGATGCAATTTTCAGCCTTTTTTAAAGGTTTAAATGAAGGGTACTTTGGTCTTTTCATTTAGGGTCGGTTTGGGGTTATCAAAACTGATCCATTGATCATTTTGGACCACATTTCACTCATCAAACACTCTCATCAAACCCTAGAGTGAGAAACTCATTTTAAGTGAGAGAAAGCTCCATTTGGAGAAGAAGAAGTTTGATTCGGGTCAAGTCTCAAGTATCAAAGTTGTTCATCTCGTCAACGGCATCATTTTGGTGGTATTGGTAAGTTCAAACTCCGAATTACATTTGTTAGATTTGATATTCAAATTAGGGTTTGAGTTTGATTTGTTGTGAAACCCTCTTAGATGATGAAATGGGTTTATGGTGACTAGTTATTCTTGTCACTTGGCGGGTTTTGGGTTAGTTGATGATTTGGCCTTGATTAGGCTTTAATCTTGAGTTTGATCCCTAGGTTTAGTGATTATGGAAGTGTTGGAACCATTTTAGGGTTATTTGGTTGACTAATTTTGACTATGGGTCAAAATTAGGGTTTGGTGACGGTTATGACCCAATTGTCGATTTAATAAGGTTTATAAACTTAAAATGGATTAAGTTGAAGTATAAAACCAAGTTAAATGTGTTTTGGTGTCAAAACTTGTAAATGGTGAGATTTTGACCTTATGGGTCAAAATTAGGGTTTAAGTGTCAAAATGGGTATGACACGTGTTTAACACTTGAGTTCGGGTTTAATTGGCATATTAGGACCATTCTCACTTGTGTTAGTGATTATTGGTTAGTTTTGGGCACGGTTTGTGCTTGAAAGTGCATTTGGGTCGAAATTACACTAAGTGACGAATTGGGTTGATTTGTAAATCCACTCTAAGTGTATTGTTGTAATTGTGATAATGGAATAGGTATTTTCCATTGGCGAGTTGCGGTTTACTTGGAAGCTTTCTTCAAGACTTCAAGGTGAGTGTTAATATCCTATGTGCATATGTATGTGTAGGATGGGTGCGGGTCGGGTGAAGTGGTTCTCGGTCATAGAGCTCACTTCACATATAGGTGGATTGATGGACTTGTGTATAGGTCCAATTGGCACGGTTGTGCATTTTGGTTGACCACCTTTGACGAGGTGCACACTTTGTGTGTACGTTATCACATGGGCGGGCGATGTGGATTATATAACCCCAATGGCGAAGGGTTAATATTGTGAGTGGAATAATTATGCGTTCATGTTTATGGCGTATTTGTTTGTGGATGTTATGGTAGCATCGAGTGTGAACCACGAGCCGGTAGCACTATAAACTAAGATGTGAACCACGAGCCGGTAGCATCGAGTGTGAACCACGAGCCGGAAGTACTATAAACTAAGATGTGAACCACGAGCCGGTAGCATCGAGTGTGAACCACGAGCCGGTAGCACTATAAACTAAGATGTGAACCACGAGCCGGTAGCATCGAGTGTGAACTACGAGCCGGTAGCACTATAAAATAATTGATGTGAACCACGAGCCGGTAGCATCGAGTGTGAACCACGAGCCGGTAGCACTATAAAAGAGTATGACTCAATTGCGTATGGTGTGAACCACGAGCCGGTAGCACCATAGCGTTATGGTTAACCTTGGGAGTGTTACGCGTTGTTATATTTATATTGTTACATATTAATGTATTGTTGCGTTGTAGCTAACCCTCCGGGTGTAGCTATTTGGCATTGTTCACATCGTCGTTGGTGAACTTATATTGTTGTTGTATCTTTAGCTCGTTGCTTAGAGATCGTATGGTATGCTTAGTGTAGTGCCTTATATGGATGCCTCGGTATGCGGTGTTTGTTATTTTGTGGCGTGTCCATTTTATACATATATATGTATGTAGTATATTATCATTCACTAAGCGTTAGCTTACCCTCTCGTTGTTGACTCTTTTTATAGATTGCATGCGGATGGTGGCTCGGGTAAGCGCGAGGATTAGAGGACTTGCATAGTTTGCGTAGAAGGCTTGCTTTTGGATTTATTAGGATTGGGTAGCGTATCCCCAATCGCCATGCTCGGCTTTATTTTGTATTAAAAGTCTTATGGTCGAAAATTGTATTTTGATACTTAAAGGGTAATTTGGGTCGATGTGGGCCCCGCTTCGTAAACATAATTTTATTAATAGAACGTGCTAGTTTTTATATATGGAACATGGGGTTAAAAGCGTTACGCCTAAATATGTCGGGAACTAGTCAAACATTTTCGCAATTAAGAACTTTTCGGACAGTCCACTTTGGCGCGCCGCGCGGCCTATATGGCGCGCCGCGCAACATGCTGTTCAGGGAAAAAAAAAATTTATTTTGCTGTTTTCACGTGGTTTTGTCGTTGGATGGTTTGGGTTGTTACACTAGCGCTACTAGCTCGGACGGGGATGTCAAGCCCTATGGATCCATATACAACTACTCGCGCCCACCAGTTCTTATAACTGGCAGTTACTAGTTACCAAAGCTAAGGGATTTTCGGTTCAAACTCAGTGTAGAATTAAGTATGTACTTGTATCCATTGCGTTTAAAATATATTGCATGTATTCTCAGCCCAAAATATTTAAAGCATTTAAAAAGGGATCTATAAACTCACTGTTTAATATTGATATACAATATTGCAGGAAAGCACGTAGACGCATCGGAGATGATAAACACGAGGTTTGATTCACAAAAATACCCCCGAACATTACCCATAATTTCCTTGGTAATAACCCATATTTTCCTTAGCTCTAGCTCGCTCGAAAATTCGTTTTGAAAATTACTTGGACAGCACTCCGTCGTAATATTTTATGTACATTATTATTTTTGTATCGCAAAAATAATAACACTAATAATAAAAATAATAAGATTAATAATAATCTTATTAATAATAATAATAATAATAATAATAATAATAATAATAATAATAATAATAATAATAATAATAATAATAATTTAAATAATTTAAATAATTTAAATAATACGGAGTAAAATTAAATTAAATCAGAAGTAGAAATGGTCGAGCTTTTATAGTGTGGCCTGATTTCTCCTTCCATGCGATCGCATGGTTTCATGGGCATATGGCCATGCGATCGCATGGCCAACTGTCACCAGCCTGGTTCGTTTGTTTTTATCTTTGTCGACATAATATAAATATTAATATATAATTTATATAATTTATATAATTAATTATATATTATATTAAATTCACGTGCATAGTTGACTTGTAATTTTTGTTCCGATATGTCGTACGTCGTCACTCGACTTATGTCCCAGTTCCGGTTTCTCGAACGCATTTTCGTACGCTTAGAAAACTTGCATTTTACATTTCGTGACTCGTACCTTTGTCAAAATATAGTCTTAAATCATCCATAAACTATACCACTTTAGCAAAGTTACTGTAGCAATTCACTGTAGCAATTTACTGTAGCAAATAGTGATTTTCAAAAACACTGTAGCATTTTGGGTACTGTAGCAATTTAAAAATGTTACTATCGTTTACTAAATAACTTGAAATTATATATATGTATATATCTTTTTAATATACATAAATCAGTTTTTAAATACACATTGGAAGTTATTTATAAATAAATTTTAATAATAAATATTTCAACTTATCATATATATTCAAATAAATATTTAAACCAATAAGTTTAATGTACGGTATCAAATAATTAATACATTGTTACCTTTTCAAGTTATAGTATATATGTATTTATTTACATATAATTGTTTGCGAATCGTCGAAAACAACCGAAGGGTATTTAAATATAAAAGTAGTTTAAAAATTTTGAGATTCAGTTTTACAGACTTTGCTTATCGTGTCGAAAATGTTAATCATACAAAGATTAAGTTTAAATTTGGTCAGAAATTTTCGGGTCATCACATATATTATATTATATTATATTAACAACAGTAACTATTGGCTTCCGATTGGTTGAAGTTACTGTTCACGACTCTTTGGTGCTTTTTTTTTTTAACTGTTCAAGTGTATTTTTTTAGGTAATTACGAATAGTGTAAACTCATAATACTCGCTGTAAAGGGCGATCAAACCTCAATTCTTGTTATACACTATTAACAAGAGTGAATATTGGCTTCCTATTAGTTGAAGTTAATATTGGCTTCCGATTGGTTGAAGTTACTGTTCACGACTCTTTGGTGCTTTTTTTTTTTAACTGTTCAAGTGTATTTTTTTAGGTAATTACGAATAGTGTAAACTCATAATACTCGCTGTAAAGGGCGATCGAACCTCAATTCTTGTTATACACTATTAACAAGAGTGAATATTGGCTTCCTATTAGTTGAAGTTAATATTTACGACTCTTTTTTTTACGGTTGTTACGAGTAGTATAAACTCAAAATACTCATTGCAAAGCGTGATCAAACCTCAATTCTTGTTTAGTTTATATACAATATTTACAAAGTTACAGCTATATAGTTGGTTAGTATTATACTATATTCAAATTCAAATATATACAGTAGAATTTAGTTATTTTTTGTTTAATTTAAAACTGCCAGGTAAAGCACGGGATCGTCCATATATAGGGAATTATCATATAGCGATTTTAAAAATTAATATTTACAACTTCCATAATACATATATATCAGTATATATACAATTGTTAAATAGGTTATTACCTGATTATTACGGCAAGGCGAGCTGGAGTCAGACTTGATAGAGCACTCGAAGTTGTTGGTGTCATGTTCTTCAAACCAAGAAATTACATGAGTTGACTCAATGTCACCCTGTTTAACCCCAAAAACAAAGTTTCATTACAGCAAATAATTAAAGTTCTCTAAACATAAGTAGTGAAATTTCATTAAGTTGCAGATAACTTACTACTCACCCAAGAGTAGAGCAGACAAACATCTTGAATAGGATACACAACGTCATTGGGGGTCTTGTATGTCTACAAGCACATACTATAATAAACAAAAAAATAAATTAGTAACTAATATAATGTAGATTCTGACTATCTAAATGTGAAATGGTAGGTGAATGTGTGTACCTTTCTACACAATACGAAAGGTATAATATTATGTATCAAATTATAAAAGATGATCATACTAAAAAGAGTTATTGTTCTTTACGTAGTGATCAACTTCACCTTCACAAGCACACATTCTTTGCCTCAATTTCTATCTAACCCACATGATTAAACATAATCCTGTTCCCTATTCTTTCATTTACCTTTTTCATCCTAATTCCTTTTTAGCTCTTCGACATTAAAAGATGGCGGAAGCTGCAGAATCTAGATCGTTGGAGTACACACCAACATGGATCGTAGCCGTAATTTGCTCTATCATCGTTCTTATATCTCTAGTTGCCGAACGTGGCCTTCATCATCTTGGCAAGGTACCACCAATAACACACACCTAACTTTGTCGTTGATTAGTTAAGTGTATTTTTAGGTTTTAGACCCTTTCAAAAAATTAGTAATAAAGTAGCCATACAATCACTTTCACCACTAGTAAATTAACGTGTGTATACCATTTGTTAAAAAATTTAGTATGTACTCTCTACTATATACTCACACTACTAAATTTCGTTTAGGATGTGATTTAAATTTATTTCTCTTTATTAGTTCAATTTATTTTCTTTCATATCACAGGCGGTATAGAATATTAAGTTAGAAAATGCTCGAATTACTTATAAAAAATAACAAATGTTGTATGTTATAACAAAATGACATAATCTTTCTTTCTAAACGGCTTATTTTAGAAGTAAAATATATCAAATAAAAACATTATAAATTTGTACTCATTTTCTTTTGTAATCTTTCATCTACGTAATGTTTCCTTTTATTTCTTTTGCTCATTTCATTTCCTTCGTAAAAAAGACTCACACATGTAATACATTTTTTATTTACCTTCATTTCTTTTATATTTAATACAACTTCGTTCATAAATTCAGAAGTTTGTAATAAATGAATAAAATTATAATTTAATGAAATATGGCTAAGGTTAAAATCAATTAGAAAAAAAAAAAAAAAAACCTTAAAGAAAGTCAGAAATAACATTAGGTTACATTTATATATACATAACAACAAACTTAAAATTAGCTATATGCCTATATATATAACTTTCTTATTCTAACATTTGACATATGTATATATTTGTGATTTACTGATATACTTTACAATATGTATATACAGAGGCATAGCTAGAACTATAAGTTGATGGGCTTGACTTATTTTTTAAAAAATAACAATAGATATAGATATGGTATGTTATAAACAAATAATATAGTGTTTCTTTCTAATCAACTTATTTTAGAAATAAAGTATATTAAACAAAACATTATAAATTTCTATTCATTTCTCTGTTTCCTTTCATTTCCTTTGTTTTCCTTTCAGATTTTTCTTAAAAAAGACTCACACATGTAATATAATTTTTAATTACCTTCACTTCCTTTATATTTGATAAAACTTCATTCATAAATTTAATAGTATCCTAAAAATATATTTGAAATTTAACGGAAATAGTTAAACTAAAAAAGAATTTAAAAGAATATTTAAAGAAAGTAAATTTGGCATCGGAATTTCATTTTCGTCATTTGTGTACTAAGATCTAATAATTCATTAGATAATGAAGTCCCGAAAGCAATTCAAGGATAACTAAGTCAGATTATAGTATGGTTTATGTTCATAATTAGAGTCTCTATTGCAAATCATGTAAAGCATTACGATTTGAGTTAATGGTGAAATGATTTATTTTTATTTTTATTTCTATGTATGTGTAAGAGATTTAAAAGGAATTTTTATTTTTATTTAAATATAATATGAGATATGAGATTAGACTAATAAAATACTCGTACAGCATAACTTGGCTAAATATAAAAATGATGGCTTCGAGAATATTAAACCCCACTTTGAAGCATTGATAATGAAGTCGCGTAAGCAACTCAAGGATAACTAAATCAGATTAGCATGTTTTATGTTTATAATAAGAGTCTTTATTGCAAATTATGTAAATTAGTACGATTTGAGTTAATGAAAAATTGGAATGGTTTCTCTTATTTATATTTCTATTTCTTTGTATGTGTAAGAGCTTTAAACGTAATTTTTATTTATAAATAACAGAGTTTTGGGCTAATAAAGTACAGTATAACTTGATTAATTATAAAAATGATTGCAGCCGAGAATATTAACCCACCCTTCGAAACATTGATAATGAAGTCCCGAAAGCAACTCAAGGATAACTAAGTCAGATTAGTATGATTTATGTTCATAATAAGAGTCTCAACTGCAAATCATCTAAATCAATACGAGTTGAATTAATGAAAATTGGAATGATTTCCGTTATTTCTATTATTATTTCTATGTATGTGTAAGAGTTTTAAATGAGAAATTTATTCAAAAATAATAGGCACTTGAGCTAATAAAATATAATATAACCTGGCGAATTATAAAAACGATGACTGCGAGAATATTAAACCACACTTTGAACCATTGATAATGAAGTCCCGAAAGCAACCTAACGATAACTAAGTTAGATTAGTATGGTTTATGTTTTTAATAATAAGAGCATATGACAAATCATATAAATCAATACAATTTGAGTTAATATAAAATTAGAATGATTCCTATTAATTCTATTTTTACTTCTACGTATGTTTAAGAGTTTAATTTTCAACATATCCCTGTTGTTTGTTGCTTGCTACAGCACATCTGCCTAGTCATAATGGCAGCCCAGCGGCTGTTAGATAGTAACCTTGGCATTGCCCGAGTATGGCGCGAGCATTGGCTCAAATAAAAGCCCCAACCTTTGTGTGGCAAAAAAAAAAAAAAAAAAAAAAAAAAAAAAAATTAAAGAAGAAGCCAAGACCGGATCAAAACAAACCATCCACTTCAAACAAGCATTATGAACTAAAAGGAACTAAAAACTGATTTAGCCCTTAATAAATCGTCATTTAAGAAGCATGTAAACTTACAATTTAGTCCAATGACTACATTGTAATTGTAATTGATATAAAGATAAAGATTAATATAAAAATAAGATGACTAGGCTAATTACGTTATTAGTGGTTTAGATAATATTCCTGAATTAATATACAAAATATCCATTTTAAATGAACGAGTTGGGGGCGTAGAGCACCCCCCAAGTCATCGTACCGTCTCCATCACGGTTTCATGTAACTATATATATAAATAAATATGAATGGATATATAAATATAATTTAGTATATGGTTTGGACCCCAAGAAACATACTTAAGGTCCTTCTAATTGTGTTTAATTTTTCTTTTTGTTACAATGTTTTTTCATAGTTTTTAAAGCGACGAAATCAAGATGCACTATACGAGGCCCTGCAAAAACTACAAGAAGGTTAACTTGTGCAAGACTAGATTCTTGAATATCATCAACTCTTACATTCTCTGTTTTTAATTAACTATTAACTAAAAGTTAATTTCAGAGTTAATGCTGTTGGGATTTATATCCCTGTTGTTGACGGTTACTCAACGAACGATAAGTAAAATATGCATACCGATACATCTTGCTAACTACATGCTTCCGTGCGAAAGAAAAGAAACAACTACAGCCACGACTGAACATTTTATCAATATCGGGAGACATCTTTTATCAGAAGATATCGGCGCAGAACTTTGTGCTAGTAAAGGCAAAGTGCCATTAGTATCTTTAGAAGGACTACATCAGCTTCATATATTTATATTCGTTTTAGCCGTTGTACATGTCATCTTTTGTGCCACTACCATGGTCCTAGGAGTTGCTAAAGTAAGTAATTATGCTCAACTCTTTCTTGTTGTGACTTTAGTTCATTAATATAACTAGTTATAAGATCTATATGATGTGTCTCGTATATGATAATATTCTCTAGATAAGTGAATGGAAGCGTTGGGAAGACTCGCTCAAAAACGCTGATGGACCGGCCAGACATGGTAAGCTTATGTGTTGTTTGTTTTTAAGTCTGCAGATGTTATTATGTCATATGTCTGCGCACCCGCAAACGTTTTTACTGCTGCTGTTTGTTTTTTGGAAAAAATAAGATAAAATAATGTCTTATTTTGTCTGCAACCTAGCAGACTTAGAAATATGTTTCTAAAAGTTGCATAGAACATTACGTTGTTTTGCATACATAAAAACCAACAGTCTTCAATATTCGGCGTAAAAACCTTTAAGCCACATCTTCTTTACAGACATGGTCCACAGATCTTCAGAAATAAACATCTTAAAAACAAACCGCATCTATTTTCCATCAATTTCATATTTCTCGTATGAGAGACTACATTTTAACAACTTTTTCTTACAGGCCATTTTCATCAATTTCGGCAGTTCTTTACGCAACGTACTATTGGGCATTACAGAAAGTTGCCTGTATTGAGATGGATTGTGAGTCCACTTCCAATATTAGTGTCAAATAAATATGGATTTAGAACAACATCAGGACATGACAGGCCACGTTGACTATATAAAATTTGTTAACTTCCAAATTAAATAGGCTTACGGAGTATAACGTTAAAAATCCTAATTTTTTCACTACTTGTTTGTAGGTATCATTCTTCAAGCAATTTTACGGATCAGTGACCAAGTCAGATTATATTGCACTTCGATCAGGATTCATCAGGGTACGTACAACTTTTCTAATTTTGATATTACCAGTTCAAGTTTTTTTTTTTTTTTTTTTTTTTTTTTTTTCTCTCCGGTGACATAATTCTTATTCGCCTACGTAGGAACATTGCCCTGGCAACCCAAATTTCGACTTTCACAAGTACATGTTACGAACACTGGAGTCTGATTTTAAAAGAATTGTTGGCATAAGGTATTGGACATACAGCTTTCATACAATTTCAATTTTTGCTTCAAGTAAATACATCAAGATCAAAGATTACTTATCATCATGTTAAGCTATTTACCATTTTTTTGACAGTTGGTATTTGTGGCTCTTTGTTGTCATCTTTTTGCTTCTCAATATCAGTGGTACGTAACTATGTAGCCCTCGGATTGGGCCGGATTTCTTCCGGGACAACAGTTGGGGGTGGGTTATGCAATTGCGTGAGATGAACGTGTGGGTGGTTAAGTGCTCACTGGATGATCCCGTACTGCTTTAAAAAAAAAAAAAAAAAAAAACAGTTCGGCAAAAAAAAAAAAAAAAAAAAATAACATCTTAAGTCTGTTATCTGTTACTAATAACTAAAAGTAAAATATGAAACCTTTATGAATTGCAGGTTGGTACACATACTTTTGGCTGTCATTTTTGCCCCTCATTGTAAGTCTGGAACCGGAACGAAGATTTAAAATATTCTGAAAATACTGATAGCATTGATTTTTGTAACAAACGAATCGGGTTGGTGATTACATGACAGCTTTTACTGCTCGTGGGGGCTCATCTGGAACACATTATAACGCGCTTGGCTAGAGATGTTGTTGAGAAAGGCGCAGACGCAGTAAAACCATCCGACGACCACTTTTGGTGCAATAATCCTAAAATAATCATTTACTTGATTCACTTCATCTTGTTTCAAAACTCTTTTGAAATAGGCTTCTTTTTCTGGGTTTGGGTAAGTCCTTAATTATGTGCAACAAGGCAATATCTTTTTTACTTTTTACTATTTTAATTTGTAGCTGTAAAGTTTTTGTTAACTTTGTTCGAAACCTTGCATAGACTACATACGGATTCGACTCGTGCGTGATGGAGAAAGTAGGCTACATTGTCACCAAACTTGTTCTTGGGTGAGTCCCTTGAGTAATTGAACATGGAATATAATTTAAAAGTTTATTACAAATTATACTAATCACTATTTACTTGTGCAGGGTAATTGTTCAAGTACTTTGTAGTTATAGCACCTTACCTTTGTATGCCATTGTATCTCAGGTGTGCTTTGTATTTCTTTTTTAAATATCTGTTTGCTAAAAAAGAAAATACAAATGTGACCACCATTACAATTTACCATACATTGCAGATGGGAAGCATGTTTAAGCCAAGCGTATTCAATCAGTTTGCACTTGATCTCATTACAGATTGGGTGGGCGATAGAGGCCGGCCAGGCTCACAATCAGGTCAAAAAAGCTCCCACAGGTTACAAAATCAACCACAAGTGAATGAAGAAACGATAACAATTGATCGATAATTTGGTCAAAGTATAACCACTTGGGTTCATATGTGTAAATTTACCGGAAAACATTGGGTAATTCCTGTTAATATCATATTGTTGATTACTGTAGATGTTGGTGAACATATCAACTAGTCAACTATAAGGACGAAATTTATAGTAGTATCAACTGTTCTTATTACTCATCTTCAATATCGTAATTACAAGTGGTTAGTGAACACGAACTCTAATTTACACTAGCAAACTATGTTGCATTTAAGCTACTATTACCTCTCGAGTGGAAGTTTTTGAAGCTGTATATTACCATGTTCAGGGTCCAACATGTCTGTTTCACTGGTCTCGTCGATTTCAAGTTCTTTTATAGCTTTTTTAGCGTAAACTGTGAACCCAATAGTCATAGCTACTGCAATGATGAGGGAGATAGCGTTATATATAATTTCTAATGGAGTCAACCGGTGATTTCTGTACTGCACGTCAGCAAATGTCCTAATCAGCCGCCCACTGCATAAATAAAGGCAATTAGGTAAACACAAGTGCAATATAAAAAACCTATAAATGACAGGTTTGACTTGTATAATCATTTATTAATGAATATGTCGATCAATTCAAGTTGAATTTTATCTGAAACAGGTTAACAGGGTAAATTATAAAAAATAAAAACTACCCAAGTTAAATGGGTCAAAAGTCATCTAGAAAGTTTTTTTCAAAAAATAAAACATCAATCCCAAAATAATTGCCCCGTTTGACTTTTAAAAGTCTTTCTTTTTTAATTTTGACTTTAGATATTTTTGTTAGTACTATGTAATATTTGATGAAGATTATATGAATTGGCTCACGTTTAAATGTGTTTTCATTGGTATAACCTTTATTATCAGTTGTCAAATATTACTGAGTATATAACAAATCAAAAATATATAAAGTCTAAGTTGGAACAAAAAGACATAAAAAGTCAAAGCGGGACAATAACTTTGGGACGGAGAGATAGCAAAATTTTGTAATACTTTGTAATATTTGATACAAGATGGAATAATTTGTTACAAGAAATTTTGGGACAGAGATAGCAAAATTTTGTAATACTTTGTAATATTTAACAGAAGATAGAATAATTTGTTACAAGAAATATTGGACATTTAAGTTTTTCGGTGCAACCCCATCAACGAACCAGTATGATAAAAAAACGTGCAATTTAACTCGAAACTGTTACCCGGCCCACCAAACTCGCCTATGTTGCTACCTTTAATATAAGATATAGAGCACATACCTATAGATATAAATGAAGGCTTCGGGAATCATTCCTGCAATGGATCCCAACAAATAGGGCCAGAATCTCATTTTCGTAACCACGATTGCGTAGTTGAATATTGTGTATGGGAAAGGTGAAATTCTAAAAAGGGCAACAACTCGAAACTGTTGGAACCCGTTTCCTTCCCCAGCCAGTCTAATCATTGCAGCCGTTTGGGGCCATTTCTTCAACCATTGCTGCACATTTTATTAAAAAAAAAAAAAAAAAAATGAATGAAAACATCAAAGCTATGAAAAGTCATAATCTGTAGAGAAAAGCCACAGAAAATGTTTTGGGTCAATCCAATCCAATCCAACCCAGCCCAACATGTCCAACTTGCTACCCTTAGTTATAACTTATAACATATAGATGCAGGTTTCATATAATAGTAACAGTTGGTGACTCACATGGATGCAATCACGGAATAGCAGGCCAATGAGATATGGCAAAATCATGCCAACAGTTGTTCCAACCATGATTATTACAAATCCAAGACCATAACCAAATATCATCCCTGCAAGCCACATAGATGGTCCTGAAGGGATTAAGAACACTGGGAAAAATGCCAATGAGGCTACAAGTATGAGTGCAAGAACTGGACGACCAAATGCAGTTGCCTCCCATTGCAACATTGGTAAAAGAATCTGCAACAAGATCACAAGGTAAAAACATTTTAACCCTAGCACATTATAATCACATAGGACATCGAACAATATAAAACAACTGCCCAAACAAAGACAAAATCAGCTCATTGAACTAAAAGGAGTTAGTATTACCACAGTTGTGAACCAAAGATTTCTGAATATTAGCTATGAATAACAAAGCTACATATGACCATAGTGTATGTTTATATTATACATACAAATATAACGTTTAACTTTAAGCTTATAATATATATGGGAGATGGTTGAATAGCCTGCAACACCAAACTTGGGCATATTTTTAAGTTTTTTTGCAATTAGACTGTATGATTGTGTAGTTAATAATAGCAAATTTGCATACTACATTTAATTTATAGCTTAAAATTTTACTTCTTTTGATATCCTCAAATCAATCCATCTTAACTAAGGGATATAACATTATGTTACTTGGCAGTAGCTAAAGAAGATGTAACTCGAATATCAAGTTACGTTTACTACTATATCATCCACAACAGCAGTACATAATCTAATGTTACAACACAAACTAAAGCAGGTCAATTTCACCTACTTTTTTGTTAAAAATTAATGTCCTTAGCATTATAAAAATTATTATTCCAGCTTATGATGATGAACACTTGACAATACAGTTTGAGGTAAATCCATCTAATCTTATACCATAACTAAATTACCCAAAATGAGTTAGTATAACAAAGCAAATAACATATACCTTCTCAAAAACAAACGGCACGCCCCATTTTAAGAAAACAATTGTAACAACAATAGCAATAAAGGACAATGTGAAAGTCCTGATCCACCATTTCAAGGGTCGATTCCTCCTTTCAGTTTGAGGTTGCAAGGTATCAGCTTCAACCGTTGTTCTTTCATTAGATACAACCAACCTCACATGTTCACCATCGGTTTGTGATGATGTCATATTTGCTAATAAATCTGAAATCAATTTATCAAATCAAATATGATATAATACCTTATCAGTATATCTATACAACAAATTTGTAGTAGTATTGTTAATGATACGATCACAGTTATGCTGAGGAATTCATATACAATAACTTATACTGTAGCTTGTAAGTAATTAAACTAAAGCTAACAATAGGCGTTTGTACGAAAAGTTGCCCTAATTTTCTGTACATGTTAAACCTTCAAATCAGTAAACAGTTAAACACAAATCACAGCTTAAAGCTTTACACACACAAAAAATACTAAATAAATGTTAGAAATTTAGTGTAATTGAGGGATTTAATCTATACTTGTAAATGGGTTAGGAGGTACGGAGTGTACACCCATTAAGTGATAGATTGCCCGGACCCGAAAATGGTTTTCCATTATCACAAATTTGAGTGATTACGGAAGTATTATTCTTGCACTAGGTGGAAATAAAACAAACAACTTTATGAAAAGGATTTAATCTAGATTTCCTTGATTTGGTTGTTGGAAATAAAACAAACAACTTTATATAAAGGATTTGTTTTAGATTTGAAAACGATTTCCTTGATTTGGATGTTTGAAATAAAACAAACAACTTTATGTAAAGGATTTGTTTTAGATTTGAAAACGATTTCCTTGATTTGGATGTTTGAAATAAAACAAACAACTTTATGTAAAGGATTTGTTTTAGATTTGAAAACGATTTCCTTGATTTGGATGTTTGAAATAAAACAAACAACTTTATGTAAATGATTTGTTTTAGATTTGAAAACGATTTCCTTGATTAGGATGTTTGAAATAAAACAAACAACTTTATGTAAAGGATTTGTTTTAGATTTGAAAACGAAATTAGTTAGTGAAACATCTCCATCGTGGAATAATACTTGTTTTTGGGTGCCTATAAATAGAGACTATCATTTATGAGAATAAGATATACGAAAAACACCTTAATACTCTTATGCAAAAGAGTTCTTGTTTACTGCCAATAACAAGAACTAATCTCTGTCTTATCCCAAAGTGATATTCGTGTAACCCAGGCAATAAGGGTCGAATAATTACTTTCGGAAAGTGATACCACGATTCAGTGATTTATCCGGCTATCGATTATTTTACCCTACACGAAATCTCAATAAAACCTCCAACAATCGAAAGTAATTATTCGTTATAATCGATGGCGGCTACGATGAAACACATGACGGCGAATTTCTCCAAACTTGATAAGTTTGAGGGAATTGATTTTAGGAGATGGCAAAAGAAGATGCACTTCTTTCTGAGCAGCATGAGTGTGGTGTACGTACTCAGCACACCAATTCCTGAAGATCATGGTGATGATGCCACTATTGAACAAATTCGGAAAAGGTGCAAGTGGGAGAACGATGACTACATCGCTAGAGGTTTAATCCTCAATGGTATGGCTGATTCCCTTTTTGATATTTACCTAAATGTTGAATCTTCTAAAGAACTATGGGACTGTTTAGAAACCAAGTATATGTCTGAGGATGCTTCTAGTAAAAAGTTCATTGTGAGTAATTTTAATAATTACAAGATGGTCGATTCTAGACCGGTCTTGGAACAATACAATGAGCTCATTCGTATACTTGGTCAATTCACACAACATAAGATGAACATGGATGAGTCTATTCAAGTCTCAAGCATAATTGATAAACTACCTCCATCTTGGAAAGAATTTAAACATTCTTTGAAACATAAGAAGGAGGAGTTAACTCTTGTTGAGTTGGGTAGTCATCTGCGTATTGAGGAATCCCTCAGGTTGCAGGATAATGACAAGCCAAAGAGCAACGAAGTTGCTGGTACGTCTGTTGTCAATATGGTGGAACATAAAAAGTTCACTAGTAATAATGACAAAAAGGGCAAACGTAAACATCGAGGTTATAACAAGGCTAATCCGAACAAGAAGTCTAAATTGACTTGTTGGAAGTGTGGTAAAACTGGACACATAAAAAAGGATTGCAAGGTTATTTTTGGTAATAATAATGCCAAAGGATCTAGCACAAGCGGTTCGGGAAATGGTTTAAACAACCACAACTCGAAAGGTCAGAATATATTTAATAATTCAAATAAGAATTATTATGTTTCATATATATCTGAGGCTTATTTTGTGCAGGATGATGATGTCGCGTGGTGGGTTGACTCGGGAGCCACCACCCATGTATGCAAGGATAGATTTTGGTTCAAGACTTACGAGTCCGTGACTGATGGATCAATTCTTCATATGGGAAATGAGTCAACAGCCTCTGTTCATGGACGTGGAAGTGTGGATTTGTGTTTTAGTTCTGGAAAAACTATTTGTTTGTTTGATGTTTTGCATGTACCACAAATAAGAAAAAATTTAGTTTCCAGTAGTGTGTTAAATTGTTGTGGTTATAAACAAGTGATTGAATCTGATAAGTTTGTTTTGTCAAAACATGGTATGTTTGTTGGTTTTGGTTATTTATGCAATAGAATGTTTAGACTTAACATTAATCACTTGAATGTTAATTTTGCTTTTATATCTACTTCTAGCATAAATAATTCTACACTTTGGCATGCTAGACTAGGACATATACACTTTAAAAGAATGCAAGATATGTCTAAAGATGGATTAATACCGGTTTTTGACATGAACAATGAAAAGTGTAAAACGTGTATGTTAACAAAGATCACTAAGAAACCATTTCAAAATGTACATCGTGATACTGAAATTTTGGAATTAATACATAGTGATTTATGTGATTTGCATGCTACTCCTACTTTAGGGAACAAGAAATATTTTGTGACTTTTATTGATGATGCTTCTAGATTTTGCTATGTTTATTTGTTACATACTAAGGATGAAGCATTAGATAAATTTAAAATATTTAAAACTGAAGTAGAATTACAACAAAAGGCTTTGATTAAAAGACTTAGAACAGATAGGGGAGGTGAATACATTGACCAATCGTATTTCCAATCCGTTGGTATTATCCATGAGACCACAGCTCCTTATACTCCACAACAAAATGGTATATCTGAAAGGAAGAATAGGGTCCTTAAGGAAATGGTTAATTCCATGTTATCCTATTCGGGTTTAAGTGAAGGATTTTGGGGGGAAGCTATGTTAACAGCTTGTTATTTGCTTAATAGAGTTCCTAACAAAAGAAACAAGATTACACCTTATGAACTTTGGAATAAAAGGAAACCTAACTTGAATTATCTTCGTGTATGGGGTTGTAGGGCGGTTGTAAGACTGCCTGATCCCAAAAAGAAAAGTTTAGGTGAAAGAGGTATAGATTGCATTTTTATTGGATATGTTGAACATTCCAAGGCATATAGGTTCTATGTAATAGAGCCTAATGAATTTGTCTCAATCAATTCTGTGATTGATTCAAGGGATGCAATCTTTGATGAAAATCGATTTTCATCTATACCTAGACCAAAGGATATGATTCCAAGTAACAATGGAATCAATAAGGATTGTAATGATGAAGTCTCTGAAAAGGCTGTTGATCAGTCACTTGAGCTTCGGAAAAGCAAAAGAGAAAGGAAACCTAAATCATTCGGACCAGATTTTCAACTATACTTAGTTGAAGGTTCTAGGGATGATGTTTCTACCCAATATTCATATTGTTTCAATGTTGATGATGATCCTAAAACATATGATGAAGCAATGAGGTCTCAGGATGTTGCATTCTGGAAAGAGGCAATTAATGATGAGATGGATTCCATCATGGGCAATAACACTTGGGTGTTAGCTGATCTACCTCCCGGTTGCAAACCTTTGGGTTGCAAATGGATCTTCAAAAAGAAGATGAAGGTGGATGGAACTATTGAAAAGTTCAAGGCAAGGTTAGTCATTCAAGGCTTTAGACAAAAGTCTGGAATTGACTATTTTGATACTTATGCTCCTGTGGCACGTATCACTACCATTAGACTGCTGATTGCTTTGGCTACAATTCACAATCTGGTTATTCACCAGATGGATGTGAAGACAGCATTCTTGAATGGTGATTTGGATGAGGAGGTTTATATGAACCAACCTCAGGGCTTTGTCATGCCAGGAAATGAAAGCAAGGTGTGCAAACTTGTGAAGTCCTTATATGGTTTGAAACAAGCACCTAAGCAATGGCATCAGAAGTTTGATGAAGTAGTTTTATCTAGTGGTTTTAGATTGAACCAAGCAGATAAATGTGTGTATAGCAAATTTGATGATTCTGGTAAAGGAGTTATAATTTGTCTATATGTTGATGACATGTTAATCTTTGGGACTGACCAAAGTCAAGTTGATTTAACAAAAGAATTTTTGTCATCAAAGTTCTCCATGAAAGATATGGGGGAGGCTGACGTTATCCTTGGTATTAGGATCAAACGTGAAAGCAAAGGAATTTCAATTTCTCAATCTCATTATATTGAGAAGGTGTTGAGAAAGTTTAATTGCTTTGAATGTACTCCTGTGAGTACACCTGTTGATCCAAGTGAGAAGCTTATGCCTAACCAAGGTAAAGCTGTATCACAACTTGAGTATTCTCAGGTGATTGGCTGTTTGATGTACGCCATGACATGTACAAGGCCAGATATTGCTTTTGCTGTGGGAAAACTGAGTAGATATACTAGTAATCCTAGTACTCATCACTGGCAAGCAATTAGGCGGGTACTGAAGTATTTAAAGAAAACTATGGCATATAGTTTATCTTACAGTGGATTTCCTTCTGTAATAGAAGGATATTCTGATGCGAGTTGGATAACCAATATTGAAGATCATTCTTCAACGAGTGGTTGGGTGTTCTTGCTTGGGGGAGGTGCTATTTCATGGGCTTCTAAAAAGCAGACATGTATTACCAACTCAACGATGGAATCTGAGTTTGTTGCTTTAGCTGCTGCTGGTAAAGAAGCAGAATGGCTTAGAAACTTGATCCATGAGATACCATTATGGCCTAAACCTATAGCACCCATGTCTATCCATTGTGATAGTGCTGCGACATTGGCAAAAGCTTATAGCCAGATGTACAATGGAAAGTCTAGACACTTAGGTGTCAGACATAGTATGATTCGTGAACTCATCATGAATGGGGTGATTTCTATAGTGTTCGTAAGGTCACAACAGAATTTAGCTGATCACTTGACGAAGGGATTGGCAAGAGACTTGGTTGACAAGTCTGCTGTGGGGATGGGTTTAAAGTCCACATAAATTTCTAATTATAAGATACCCAATTCCCTTCTGATGAAAATTAGAAGTTGAATTCAATGCGGAAGGCTTATACTTAGAAATTTGGAGTACATAAATTTTATATCATCCCAAGGTAAGGTATGTACTCGGACCTGCTGAAGGTCAGGTTGAAGTCTAGCTTCTTAGTAGTTCATTTGAAAAAGTGCAAGAGCAGGTGCATGACTGAAGTGAACTACCTATGTGAATGTGAAGTTTTGCCGCTTCAACAAAGCTTGGACTTTTAGCTTTGGATACATTCATGAAAGGATATGGACACATGGCTTGTAAAGTGTCAGGATAGCTTTAGAGTATTTGAAAACTTATGTGTATGTTATTTTCAGTTATTCAAAATGGGTTGAAGGGTTCAATTCTTAGAACACCCTGATTCTCGAATATTTGGAATGTGTAATGTACTAAGGTGAAAATTCAATCTTCAAGATATTTTCATTTATGCATGAGTTTTTGTTTTAATTTGTTTAATTCTCATGAAACGAATTGCACTAAATTGGGGAGGATTGTTAGAAATTTAGTGTAATTGAGGGATTTAATCTATACTTGTAAATGGGTTAGGAGGTACGGAGTGTACACCCATTAAGTGATAGATTGCCCGGACCCGAAAATGGTTTTCCATTATCACAAATTTGAGTGATTACGGAAGTATTATTCTTGCACTAGGTGGAAATAAAACAAACAACTTTATGAAAAGGATTTAATCTAGATTTCCTTGATTTGGTTGTTGAAAATAAAACAAACAACTTTATATAAAGGATTTGTTTTAGATTTGAAAACGATTTCCTTGATTTGGATGTTTGAAATAAAACAAACAACTTTATGTAAAGGATTTGTTTTAGATTTGAAAACGATTTCCTTGATTTGGATGTTTGAAATAAAACAAACAACTTTATGTAAAGGATTTGTTTTAGATTTGAAAACGATTTCCTTGATTTGGATGTTTGAAATAAAACAAACAACTTTATGTAAATGATTTGTTTTAGATTTGAAAACGATTTCCTTGATTAGGATGTTTGAAATAAAACAAACAACTTTATGTAAAGGATTTGTTTTAGATTTGAAAACGAAATTAGTTAGTGAAACATCTCCATCGTGGAATAATACTTGTTTTTGGGTGCCTATAAATAGAGACTATCATTTATGAGAATAAGATATACGAAAAACACCTTAATACTCTTATGCAAAAGAGTTCTTGTTTACTGCCAATAACAAGAACTAATCTCTGTCTTATCCCAAAGTGATATTCGTGTAACCCAGGCAATAAGGGTCGAATAATTACTTTCGGAAAGTGATACCACGATTCAGTGATTTATCCGGCTATCGATTATTTTACCCTACACGAAATCTCAATAAAACCTCCAACAATAAATCACTGAAGAACAAACAAAAAGGTGATAAATATATACGATATTGTGTAAGAAAAGAGTTAATTAGGGTTTAAGTATGCATACATACGATCAATGAATCGATAAATTGATGAATCGGGTGGTGGAGGTGAAAACAACGCCGTAGTCGCCGGAGTAGTCACCGGTAACAGTTCTGCTTTTGAATTTTGAACTTTGCTTTTTTTAAAAATTAAAAAAGAAAAAGTAATAGGAAATTGGGAGGTGGTTGAATGTGTGAGAGGCTTTTGGGGTTTGGTTTGATTAAATTTGTGAAAAAAGATGATTTAGCAGATAACAGACACCCTAATCCAGTTTGCTTGTTTAATTTGGTTATGTTTCAATTATTAATTAATTTACGGAGTAATATTACTATTATTATTATTATATTATAATTATAATTATTATTAATTATTATTATTATTATTTTATTTTATTATTAATATTAATATTAATATTAATATAATATTAATATTAATATTAATATTAATATTTAATATTTAATATTAATACCTATATCTGAAAGAGATAGATGTAATGAATAGTGACTAAGGGCTTTTTGGACTTTCCACTTTTTTCTTGGTTAACTAAATTTCGTTTCCACAATAACGTTCCCCACACTTTCTTCAAAAAATCAAATCGACCCCCCATACAGGGGGTAAATTGTCACATTACCATTCTCATAAAAAAATCTTAAATAACCTTCACTCAAATATTCAACGGGCTATATCTTATCGCTCGCAACGAGTCAAATTTTTTCGACACCATCGTTAAACTCGAAATAATTTTAGGAACACAATGTCACTAGCTATACGCAAAACGGACGCTTTTAAAAAACGCTAAATATTTGGGGTACTTTTCATACACGTTGATTTCGCGTTAAATTTTTAAAAGTCAATAATCCCATAGCGAAACGCCGAGATGCACATATTATGTTAATTTAAAATAACATTTAAATCTTTCACGGGTTATACTTTTTAGTTCGACTCGAGTTGCGCTTCAATGACATCATCGTTATCCACGAAATAACTTTACAAACTAAACGCAATAAAATACATTGAAAACCGAACCCCCGGCGCGAAGCGAGGGTTCGAACACTAGTTATTATCTAAAAGATAAAACACTATTTCACTATTCATCAATAGTAACCAGGGGTATTCCCGTCATTTCACCTTTGATACTTTGATAAAAGAAACAACTTTCGTAAAAGAACCAACCCTTCAATGTTACCAAAAGATGTCGAAAAAAATTCTTTTTTATAAAAAAATCAACTACCTTTTTTTTTTCCCCTCAACGATAAAAGAGTCAACTTTCATAAAAGGAACAATCCTTCAATGCTATCAAAAGATGTCGAAAAACATTCTTTTTTACAAAATAAATCAACTAACTTTAAAAAAAAAATGAACGCTAAAAGAAGCAACTTTCGCAAAAGGAACAACCCTTCAATGTTAGATGTCGAAAAAAATTCTTTTTTACAAAAAAGATCAAGACTTTTTTTTTACTCGCATTCAAAACGGAGCCCCCGGTGCGAAGCGAGGGACTAGTTGAAACTAAATATTAAATATTAATATTTTTAATAATAATAATTTAATATTAACTAAAAATTAACCTTTTATGATAAAATAATAAATGTTTGTTTGATTTTTGAATATCGATCAACTCGTAAGGTAAACTTGAATGTTACGCTATGATTTACTAGGTAAGACGCCTTTTAAGAACAAAACAAAGAATATGCTCCGACTTGTTTCATTCGTCTCTTTTTGTATATTTTTATTTTACATAAGTCATAAATAATAGTACTGTATTTAAAAGAAAAAAAACTCTTAACTTTACATTAAAAAGTACAGTATTACTAATATATTCTATTGTTTCTGCTCCAGAATATGTATTCTTTTATTTTACTTTGTTGTATGATAAATAAATGTTTACTTTTAAAACTATAAGATTTTATGTCTAAAATGGAAATAAGTAAATTTATATACTTATATTTTTTACTCACTCTATAGAATAGATGATCACTTTTTTTATTTTATATATAAAAATATAAGTAACCTTTAATTTTTCTATTTTTATTACATAAGAAAACTAATAAATTTGTAAACAATATCCAAACACCATTTAATTAGTTTATTGACTTTATTCTATAACGAGTTTATGACTTTGACTTTTGGTTTTTTTGTTTCTAACCAACAGCCTACCAAATCCTTTCAACCTTTCCAACTAATACTTCTTCCAGAAACAATTTTCTAAACACGCCAAATTTACATAATCAAAAACTTATTTTATGGATTTATTTTTAACACATTGCTTATTTCTTTTTTTAACGGAAGATATCGATATCGAATGGTCTCATTTGTCACTCACACACGCGTTAGGAGGAAACTCAATTCGCGACGATGTTGGCATGACCATCGAAATTGGGAAACCCCCTTCCCAAATCGCATTGATGTTGACAGTACAATCAAAAGTTGGAAACTTCATGTTTGGAGCAAGAATCGAATCTTGGTTGGCAGTACCCCAAGTTGGATCTCACCATCATACCACTCAAGCCAAGCTTTCGATGGTTTCTTATTTCTTATATTTTATGATTCACTTTTCGGTTTTCCTTTAACATTATTACGTATAACTGATTTGCTTTCATTCTTAAATAACAATGTTAACGTAATCTATGTTATGTGGGATTTCTACCTTTCTTTTACTCCAACTCAACTCATATACCTTTGAGGCTTTTGACATGATAAATCACAAAATGAGAATAGTAATATTTCCCTTATATCTACTAAATTGGATTGGGCCTGACCCATAAAATGTTAGCTCACCCCATTTGTTATTTGTTACCACTAGTATTTTGCAGATCCACAAAGTTGATGGATTAAGCTACATTACATACATAACCATTTTATAGATGGATCCTAATTAAGTACGGAGTATGTAACTTTTAAAAAGCTTTTAAATCAAAAGGATAAAAACAATTATTTAGCAATATATAAATAAAAAAGTTGATGAACATGATCATGTCATACTCACTATGAACATGACTACCACAATGGAAGCTCGCATCATACTCCATTTCACTTGTTTATGGACCTTTTGATGAGCCTACCATAATGGATAGCTTAAAGGTAACATTTTTATCCCGAATATTCCTCTATTCGATCCCCTTGTTTGTTAGTGTATGTGTCATGCATTCGGCTCAAGGTTAAGTCTTTGATCGAACTAGCTAGTACTAAACTTGAAAAATAAAAAATAGATCATCATGGTTATGTCAAATTAACAAACTTGACAATGAAGGGAAACAAAAAGATCTCATTTAAAAATAATCAAGAGTGTCACAAAGTACCCATTGTTTCAAATTATACATACATTTGATAGTTTTGTTACATCCAAAAATACACATACATATACATACTATATTATTATTATATATGTATAATCACAAGTTCTATTTCCAAAAGTAAAAAATCCCCCTTCCCTCAACCATCCACATATTTTCATTTACTATTCTCCTGCTGCATACCATCCTATAAAACAACTATAACTCTATAAGTATAGATAAATGTTGTTCGCTGAAGTCACACATACGCCATAAAAAAACGATATTAACGTTGTCACTCAAGGCTTCCATGGAGCCGGAGGTGGTGGTGGAGTGGGAAACATAGGCGGCACTGCTGAAAACATGGTGTTTTTATCAATCTTTGTTGTTCTGTCACCCGAAAGGGCTACTAGAGCTGCAACTAAACCCGCATTTCCAGCAATAGTCGGTTCCGTGTAATTGTAGTTTGCACGTACGTCATGGAAACCATCACGCCTGTCGGGCCCAGCAACCATAGCACCAACTATAGTATTTGGATTCGCCTTTTTAGCATCTCTCCACTTGATTCCACCTGTGCAGCTGTACTTGATTCGGTTTTTGGGTATTGATGCCCCCCTGTGATGGACCTGTTTCGGGTAGTGAGACCCAAAACCGACAAGATAACTCATCTTTCTTGGGTTCTTTCCAAGTATATAGTCAATCTGCAAGATCAATAAAACAGTGTATTATAATGATAGGTGGCAAAATAGGCAAGTTAACTAATCGACCCATTTTGGCTATTTTTTTAGGATCTAAAGCCTTAAGGGTTGTCGTTAACGTGTTTAAAAAACTTATACAAAAACAATAACCGTCGCATAAAAGTTAGTAATAACCGCCGTGTACTACCCTTTTATGCACGTTAACGACAGCCCTAAGGGCTGTCATTAGCAAAATCCTTTTTAACAAAAAAAAACCTTTATTAGGTTCCATTCATTTGTAATGATATTCGATAAACAAATACTTCATTCGGTACTAATGAATACCTGAGTCTGTGCAAACTTGCGTAACTCGTTAGTTGAATAGAAATTGGGCCCACAATACCACCCAGGGGTGTCTGCAGCATCAAGATAGTCACTGAAAAGAGTTGCTAAGAAGGCTGCATTCACAACGTACTGAAGTGGCTGCGGTCTTCCATGGTTTAATTGGATCAACCCACCTGCAACACAACATCACCAACATCCATAACATTCTTGAGTGTTTTTTTTAATATATATATATTTTTTTTTTTTACAAAAAATTGAACTTTACAACAAGCGCTTCGAATTACTAGTTTACCTTTTGTCCTGTTGAAACTCGTGAAGTAAGGCAGGTAAGAGCACATAACAATGCTTGTTTGATTGTGAAACGTTTGCAATGTTTCTTCATATGGATAACCAGGACTTAGGAACAATCTCAATCGAGTAAGTAATACCTAAAAAACATAACAATATGCATAATCAATAACTAACTTTAACTAACCATATCAAATGTGGGATTCAATTCATTTGTATAAATAATCAGTGACAACTTACTTGAGCTCCGGTAAGTTTATTGTCCCAGCTAAGAACACCATAATCGGGCCCACCCCAAAACGCACCAGCATGCTTAGCAAGTTTCGGGTGACTAGCAAGGTAAAGATACGACTGGTTTCCAGTTGCATAATACATCCAAGTTCCTCCCCATACAAACTCATCCCAATACATACTTGAATTGTAAAACGTCGCAGCGTCGGCCCCACCAGCACTGTACAACCCACGTTGATTTCTTGCGAACGTCCAAAGGGTTGCTGCACCGTGAACAAGTTTCTTTGAGTACGCCTTGTCGTCCTTGAAAACGATCGATGCAGAAGCTAAAGCAGCCGCCATTTCTGCAGCAAGATCAGAGCAACTAGAGCATTCGGTGACTGGACGAGCGTAGTCAATGTCTTCTGGTCTCATCCAACAGCTATGGTCATTTGGATCACCTCCTGATGTATCCCCATTCCCAACCTACAACACAGGATCCACAAAACAAGTTAGAATTTATATAAAAAGATGTAATAGAACATGTTGCAAATATTAGTGTTTAAATGTGCTTCTCTTGCTTACAGTTGTATTAACAATTAAGGTATCAAGTGTTATTTGCCAAGTTCGAATTATTCAAGAAATTAATGGATAAAACAACCAACAAAGCTTTTTTATGAACAAGAAAATATGGTAGGCAAAACAAACATAAAAGTCTTTTAGATTAAGTTATTATAAGATAAATAAGAGTGTTTTGATTGCCTCTTAATAGAATGATTCAGCGCTGAATGCTGAATCGTTCAACATTCAACGCGTTTGTTTGTAAACTCTAAATGCAAGTGGTGCTTAATAAAAACAAATATATGTGCAGAACCATTCAAAGTTGAAGTTATCTTCTAACCATTAAGCATTTTCATTTTTCTTCTACGAACCTTATTAGATAATAAAAGAACAATTATCAAACAATCATATTCTCTTATTTATTCATCTAAAAGGTTAGTAGGTTTATAATACATCATTTACAATGTTTATTCAGAATGAATATGAAAACGTTATTGTCATTCAAAACGAGATTCATTAGCAACCTTTGAATCATTCAGATTATGAACTATTCAGCACTTAGTCATTTAGGTTTATCGAACACACCGTAAGTAATTTAATTTAACCGTCAAGTATACAAATTTCCTACAGCTAAAACTGAACCTAATTACACATAACTGATAATCTAATCCATATTATTATTCATTTATTCATTAGCAGAATAAATGCTTATTGACAAATTCAAATTGTAATAATCAACACTCCTTTAATCTCGGGTACATTTGAAATATCAAATTTATTGAATATATTATTAACGAGAAGTCACCTGAGATACGAGTTGGGTGATGGAATCGGCAGTAGAATTAAAGGTCTTGAGAAAATAATCAGTTCCCCATTTGATGATCTCTTTTACATGGTTGAGTTCACCTGCAGCTTCATATTTTGCGCTATATTCGATCACGCTCCAACTTAACATGGTCATCGCAAAAGCTTTTGGAAAATGGAACTTTATTGTGTCCCCGGCGTCATAATATCCACCCACGAGATCCTTAATAACCGCTCCGGATTTGTCTGCTTTTCCATCGTTCAAACACGAGTTACCCCTCCATGACACATTGTTATGCTTTGGAAGCTTTCCAGCTGCATATATCAGATACAAAAGAAAATTAATCCATAAATTATATATTTCTTCCAGAAATAAGTGAATTTCATTAGAAAGATTCATTATTTCCAGCTGCATTTATCATATGCAAAATATTTAAAGCCACAAATCATATAATTCTGCCAGAAAGAGATAAACTTCATAATAAATTTCCAATCTTTCCAGCTTCATATTCATATATCAAATGACAAATGAAACAATTAAGCCACAAATCTTATAATTCTGCCAGAAATAGATGAATTTCATAATACAGATTTAATATTTTAGCATCTTTCAACATATATATGATCCATTGAGTTTTATGTTACAGATTTTATCTTCATCCTGGAAACATTCAGATATCACTCATTTACAATATGATGATAAGACTCCTTGAAACTTAAGTCAAAGTACTAGAATTCAAGCAATAAGAAATTAAGAATCTATCATCAAAAATTGACTTATAATGATTTATTGGTAGATAACCGGTTAAGCCACGTACTGTTTATGTTTTACAGTAATAGTTTAATCAATTATGGTAAAAACCTTAAGGAATTCAGATCTTATTTTATGTGAAGATGAGACCCTTTTTGACTATATAAGTCAAAGTGTATGTTACATTGTTGCACCATAAGAATATAAGAATATTTTATTAAATAATTGTCTCACCGACACTTTGGTCTTCAACAAAAAAATCACTTGATACACATTCAATCAAATGATTTTAGGTTAACGATATAATAATAAATCTCTATTCAAATCTGATTTATTTACTATATAACAGATCAGTAGTGAATCAAATATAGATAAAGATATAAGAAAAAGCTTACATCTTTGAGCATTGAAGAACATAAGAGCTTTTTCAAGAGCAATAGTGTAATTATCAGGAGGAGGTGCATGTTCATGATGTCTAGGCACAATCTTAACAATTAAAGTTACAAAACCAGCAATGAATCCAGCTGCAAGTATCAATCCAACCGTCCAAACAAAGATCTTACGGCTCACAATAATACACCCCAGATCTACATACTTTTTCTTCTTTTGTTCACCAGGACCCAACAACCAACTCTGCTGTGTTTCATCTAACGGCCGTGATAACGCCGCTCGATCGAAATCGTTCAAGTTTCGGCTTCGGTCATCATCCGTAGCCGAATCCGCATTGTTTATCTCCAATGCTCCACCCCACGGATCCCTTCCGTACATATTTAATTATATTTAGATAGATATATGTAACAGATGTTACGACACTTTATTGATCAAGAATTAAGATTCAAGATTTAAGACCCAGATGGAATTTGATCAAAGAATTAAAACCCAGATGGAAATTAAGGTTCTTGCAATGTGAGTTGATCTGGGTTTGATTAAAATGTTGAAAAGTTGTTAGCTTTTGTGTGTGTGAAGAGAGTGGGTTCTTGAGGGTATGACTGTGTTGTATAGGGGGATTGGAGGGTAATAATGTGATGCTGTTGGTAGAATTGGTTGTCGGTATTTGTGATTTTTTTTTTTATTAGTCAAATTTCACACAATAATTAAGTGATTATTGTCTTGATAGAAAAAAATATACTAGAAAATTGGGTGGTGAGAATCTGTCAAGTTTAAAAGACGGAGACAGCCTGTCTAACTCTATTTGCTGTTTTGCAAGTAACTTACTTACCTTCAATGGTGACATTTTATCTTAAATCGCCTGTGTTTGTTTAACCCCCTATATTATCTAAGAATAGCTAGAAAGGCCCCTTGATTATAACTTATGCTTCGATCATTGATCATAAATTGGTAAAACCCTCTCGGGTAAGGCTCGAACGTAAGACGTTCGCGACCTCCGAGGCTCATGAAATGACTGGATAACAAAAAGAGAAATTTTACAGCAAGTGAGAGTCGAACTCCCGATCTCCCATAAAGAAAGTCAGATCACCACCATTAAGCCAACTTCTATTGTTTTGATTAGAGTTTGTCTTGGACAACAAATTATTTAATGATCCGGTAGTGACCGAGAAAATTGTTGGTCATGACCAAAAAATTGTTGGTCGTCACCTAGAGTTTTACTCACTGGTGGCGACTTAATGTGATTGTTACTAAAAAAGTTTCCTATGCGATCCCGAAAAAGACTTTTTTGCTCAGTTGGTCCCTCTATTATACCCCAAATCGCTAGTTTGGTCCCTCGGTTTTTAATTTGACAATCAGAGTCCCTGAGTTATTTTGATTTTGCAATTGGCGTCTTCCGTCAAATGGACATCCAAATCAAACGTTAACTCCCATCATGTGAGTTACACGTGATGGGTATTATCGGTATTAATTTAAGTTTTTGGTATTTAATAAACCCAAACGGGTATGGTCCCCCACTTTCATCCACCTCTTTTCACTCTCCATCCCTCCAATTACTGTTACGACGAACAAAACCCTAAAATCAAAATTGATTATAAATTGATGATTCATGGACTTTTTGTACATCATAAAATGATCAAAAGGATATCGATCAATTATACGGTATGGTTTATGCACCCTAAAGCTCATAATTCTGCAGAACCCTAAATATTATTAGTTAATTGTTTTGTTAACTTTATTTTTTTTACATTTTTCAGAGGTATACCCTGATTTGTTCACGGTTGTGTTACATCATGGTGGATATTTTAGAATGGGTAGTGAAGTTGTGTACACACAAGGTAAAACTGACTACATTGATTGTTTTGACATTGAAAAGTTTTGTTTAGGACAACTGGATTTAGTCATGCAACAATTAGGTTATGATCCCACCAGGTCTGTGGTATATCGTTTTCTTAAACCCAATACAAACATGGATACTGGGTTAAATCTTTTAAATGATAATGAACATAGGGACTATATGCTTAGTTGTCTAGAAGATGGTGATGTGATTTATAGGCAAATTGATGTGTGTGCTGAACATGAGGATATAAAAGGGAAGAGGTTATGGACAGAACAAATTAATAATGATAACTTAGTAGATGGTGGTGTTCACAGTGATGGGAGCTTAGTAGAGGGTGATAACAGTGAAGGTAGTGACTCTGAGGATAGTGATTACATTGTTGATGATGAAAATGAGATTGTGGATGTTCATGTAGAGATGAAAGATTTTAATTTTAACATTGATAAGAATGTAGAGTTTATGGGAAATGGTTGTAATTCATTTGAAGATGTTGAGGTCAATATCGAGGCAACAGAATTGGAAGTGTTGAACAATGATGGTTTTGAAAGCTATGATTCTCAAAGTGATGAAGAAGGGCTAAGGAAGAAGAGAATTCGTAATCTTAAAAAGGAGGTTGAAAGTAGTGTTCAAGTGGGAAAAACTTTCTTTTATCTTGGACAAAAGTTTGAAAGTAAAGTAGAGGTTAGGGAAGCTGTGAGAATGCATGCTATTGAAACTAGGAGAAAGCTTGTTTTTGTTAAGAATGACAAAAGAAGAATAAGGGTTAAATGTGAAGGGTTGTGTATAAATTCAAAATGTGGTGAGATAGTTAGTCAAAGTGAGTTGTCAAAGAAGACAAAATGTGATGTGGGGCCAAGTAATTTAAGAGTTAAAGGTGGTGTAATTCGGAAGAGTAAAGACAAAGTGACTAGTCAAATTAAAAAAGCTGGGGAATCTTGTAGTGGGAAGAGTAAATGGGCAAAAAGGGAATTACATATTGTATGTAAGTGGGTATTATTGGTATCCAAATATAAAGATAGTGAAGAATGAGAGGTGAGAACATACAGACACCAACATGAATGTCAACCAGCAAGAAAACTAAAATTTTGCACTTACCAATTTTTATCAAATAGATTGGTACCTCAAATTCAAAAGAATCCAAAGATACCAATTAAAGCTGTCAGATCTTATTTGGAAACAGATACTGAACTAATCATCAGTGACCATAAAGCATATCGTGCTGTGAGAAGGGCAACAAAGATGATTCAAGGGGATTATAAATCTCAGTATGCTGAGCTCAGAGATTATGTTTGTGAATCAAAGAGAGGTAATGTTGATACTACTGTTAAGTTTGATGTTGAGCCAGGAACCCTAAAGTCTGAAACTAGGGTTTTCAAGAGAATTTACATTTGTTTGGGACCATTGAAGAAGGGTTTTAAAGCAATAGGTAGAGATCTGCTTGGGCTGGATGGTGCTTTTATGAAACAACCTGCAACCGGTTGTATTTTAAGTGCTGTAGGGGTTGTTGTCTTTTGGTAACTTTAAGCACTTTGGTACAATGTTGATGGTTTGTTGGTATCACATTTGGTAACTGGTACTATGTAGTCTTTTGGTACAATGTATGACATTTGGTAATGCTTATGTTTTTTATATCACTTTAGTTACAATGTATTGTATTGTCTTGTGTTTTTTGGTTACAATGTATGACTTTAGTTGCAATTTATTGTATTGTCTTGTGTTTTTTGGTTACTGAAATACAGAAAAAAATAGATGCAAAATTGAACAAAACAATCTTCATTCCATTACCATTACCATTCTACAAATTACGTAATACATGCTTTCACAAAACAAACAAACTACACCACAATTTCAATGACTGAAAAAATAAATACCAAACACAATCCAGCTAAGTATACACATCATCTTCCAATTCGTCTCTCTTTTTTCTGCATCTTTAAGCTTTTCATCAACTTCAATTTTGACATTCATAAGTGTAGCTAGGGTATTCATTGTATTTGGAGGATCATACCAAGCAAAGAAGTCGCACCTTGTGATCTGAGCAACAACAGAAACATGAAATGCTAACATCTTGTTAATTATTTCATAAAATTCAAATCAACATAAACATTCTTACCTTTTTTTCACAAGTATAGAATCGACGTCCAGGGTTAGATTCAGTGCCAGAAATTCAAATTACACAAGGTCGACCACACCAGCATTCCATTGTTAACGATTTTTAGCTCCAATTTTAGATTAATACGGTATGTAAAAGAACTAGGGTTTCAATTGAGAAGAGAGTGAAAAGAGGTGGATGAAAGTGGGGGACCATACCCGTTGGGTTTATTAAATACCAAAAAATAAAAATTAATTCCGATAATACCCATCACGTGTAACTCACGTGATGGGAGTTAACGTTCGATTTGGATGTCCAGTTGACGGAAGGACGCCAATTGCAAAATCAAAATAACTCAGGTACTCTGATTGCCAAATTAAAAACCGAGAGACCAAACTAGCGATTTGGGGTATAATAGAGGGACCAACTGAGCAAAAAAGTCCCCGAAAAAAGAAAAAAAATAACAATAATTAAGATCCCTTAAAATATTTAAGATATCAAGTAAGTTAAAGTGAGAAGTTGCATGGTGATTGAAATATGGGTACAATCACTGTTGTAAAAAAACTCGATTACTCGCCAATTAATCCCCGATTAATCATTTTAAGATTAATCATCGTTCCGGTTTTTCAAAATCCGTTTAATTAATCGGTCAACGTCAATTGACGGGTCAAAATCGAATTTGGTATTCAAAGTCAGTCGAAATCAAAATTGGTCAACATTTTAACATGAATTTAAACTTGAACTTTATAGTTTTGGAAAAAATAATCAATTTTAAATAATTGTGTTAAAGTTTGTGTTTATGTTGTAGTTTTTTTTCTATATTTACACATAATTTTTGAAATTTAATATTTAAATGTATATAGTACATTCCGATTAATTTCCGAATTATCGATTACTCTTTCAAAAGTCCTGACCGATTAATTCTCGAATAGCGAATTTTGCAACCTTGGGTACAATCCTTATACCTTAATACATGTCAACATTCATTCAAACCTTCAGTGCAATAAACGAAAATGCTTGAACCTAAGTTAACTTTTGAATAACTTGAGGGGCTACTTTTGTAGTTGAACCCAAATTTTAGGCGTGAGGTGGCAGGTCCAAGTGATTGCTTCGATGCTTCGTTACACCGACTTTTCGTTTCGGTGTACTACTGTATTGCGTTACATTCTGTGTCAATATGATTATATGAACCGAATATCCACATAATTAGTTGTTTATCGCGTTTTTAATTTCTTTTATCGAGTATTTAACATGATACAATAGCTTAAATTTTTTTACATTCTTTCAAAAAATAATTTATCACCTTATTTGTGAATTGTAAAATCCACGGTCTAAGAAATTACTCGTATAATTATCTTTCAATAATGTAACGAGGTGTACTGTATTTAACAACTATATTAACCGTGCTTTTATCGAGTGTTTATAGCATGAAAATGCAAAGAACATTTACAACAAATTATTTTATACAATGAAATTTCCATATACAATTTTATTTATAAAATTTATTTATGTAACAAACGTTCAATTTATATCTGTTTATTTAACGTTAAAGATAAAAGAAAACTTTTAAGACCATTTGTAGTGGGGAGGAGCGTGAGTTTGCAGTGTGGGTTGCTTTTTGCACTTTTTATAACTAGGATGTATGAGTTTTTGGTGTGAAGTATTGGTAGTGTGGGTTTTTGGTGTGAATTAAGAGTGTTGTGATGATGTTTTAAAATATACCCCGTCATTGATAAAGTAGTTTTTTTTTTTAAGGTAGTTAAAAATGAATAAAAATAATATTTTTAAAATAATATAAAATCAATATATTAAATCACATGCATGTTGCTTTTGGTGTGGGATTCCAACACATGACCCTCAAACGCCCAAAACACATGCCCCATTACTCATAAAATTGGTATTGATTTGTGCCATGTAGGATTCCCACGCTTTTGGGTTTATTCCAATACAAATGATCTAAGATGTGTTTTGTTTTGTGGGAAAGAGAATAGGTTATTTAAAAAATAACCATTTTAGTTGATATGTAACAGCCCTGTTTTCGAAGAAGGTGCGCGTCGCGCACCACTACCATGAGCGCCGCGCACTAAGCCGGTCAGAAAGGTATTTTTGTAATTTTGCAAATAGTGGAAGTGTGTTTTGGGTAATTGAATTATGAACGGTTTTTAACTCCCGTGAAGTTCCAGAGACTTCATTTGAAGTCTTGAGGGTTCCAAGAACACTCTCTTTTAAGAGAGAGAGATAGAGAAATTGAAGAAGATGGATTGAATTAGAAGAAATTGAAGTTATGGTTGATGGATTGGAGGTGCTAGCTACTTTGGAAGGAGGTCAAGTGCTAGGAGCATCGTCATATCATCTTCAATTTCAATTAATTGGTAAGAACCCTAATTTCTTAAGTTTGATTAATTGGGGTTTTGTTGGGTAATAGTGATTTTGGGATGTTATGGGTTAGTAAGGGTATGTAAATGTTGTTTGTAATGATTGAAGGTTAAAATGGAAGTTTGGAGTCTATAATCTTGAAGTTAGTATTCATCAATTTGTAGAAAATGGAAGTTTAGAAATTTGGTTAGTCATTTTGAGTCAAAGTGGATGGAATTTTACAAGTAAGATTTGGTTAGTTGAAATTATATGTTATTAGTGAAGTTTTTATAAATATGGAGATTTGTAAGTAAATGTTTTAGATATTAAATGATTTTAGAAAGATTGTAGTTTTATAAATTGAAGGGATTATCTTATAACGGAAGTTGTATTAGAAATGGAGGTGTCGATTTGGGTAGTGTTATTAGAAATACGGAATAGGAAGTTAGTATAAAAAAAAGGGAGGTGTGTTGTGACACGTCTCTACGATTTGAAAGTGAAAGCATGGTCTAGTGAGTATTAGTGAGTAATGAATGTGTATGTTTATGTTAATAGGTTGCTAGTGGAGATGCTTGATTGTGTGCGGAAGTTCGTGATGCTAAATGGCAAGGTGAGTACATACGTAGGTAAATGGGGTCGTATGCCATTAGTTGCATACGTGCAAGTGATGGCATATGATTTCAGGGACTAGTTCCCATTGTTGCAGGTGGTTACCAAGCCTTGTGCGGGTACCACAAATTTGTTATTAGTGTATGTGCTAGCTTCGGCTAGTGATTGCAGGTGATATTCAGCCTTGTGCGGGTATCACAAATGGATTAGACTACGGATCCGTAGGTTATGCGTTAGTAAGTGATGTTATATATTTATATATGCATTGCTAGGTGATAGACTTACCTATTTACGTATATATGTACTCACTAAGCTTTATGCTTATTCGTTGTAGTGTGATATTTTTGGTAGGTTTGAAGTTTGCAGGCATGTGGGAAGTAGACAAGGGTAGCTTGAGATTGTTTGAAGATGCTCTAGGGTAAGGAGGTTTCCATTTTTCCATCCTCGCTATGATGATGACCACTTGGATGTAAACGCCTTACGTGAAGATCTTTGGAGTCGTTTTATGTTATATAAGATTTTGAAGTGTAGTAATGTATATTGGTTTTTGTGTCTAATTCAAAAGTAGTATTTTGAGTCAAAAATGTCAAATGTATATGTTTAAAATAAACGAACGTATTTTGAAATGTCAAAGTTTTGAAGCGTTAAAGAAACAGCGTTTGATGGGTGTTAAATGGTAAATGGTGGGATGTGGCAGATTATTAAAAGTTGTTTAATAACAAAGGAAAAATGAGTCAGTCGAGTCAAAGGCAAAAAACACCGAAAGGTTGATGGTGCGCGCCGCGCACAAGAGGAAGTGCGCACCGCACACTTGTTCCAATTTTGATCAGAAAGTTCAGGGTCTGGGAGGTGAAGTGCGCACCGCGCACTATTAGGGTGTGCGCACCGTGCACTGTTTAAAAAAAAAATTTGGGTCTGGTTTTTGGGCGTTTCATGATAGATTAAAATAATATAGAGTAAAAAAAGAAATTATGAATGGATCAGATATATATAGGATGATGTCTATCCATATACAAATTCATTTAATTTTTGTTTATCCATATAAATTAAATTTTAGTTCATCCATCTATATCCATATACACTGGATTAAACGAGTTAATGGATATCCATTGGATATTGGATAAATATTATAATATTTTTTGATATATAATGAAAACAAAAACATAATATAACAAAAAATACTATAACATGATATAATTAAAATTCATCTATGATCTTTATTGAAGATATAATACAATTTGTTAAATTTACCCTTAATCGTGAATAATGACAATTTAACGTGTAATTTTTGAGTTTATTTGGTTAGATATACATATTTAGGGTAATATAACATAGTGAATTTTATTATATGACTATAAATAAAATGTATGTGTAATAGTCCCTATTTTTAAACTTTCATCAACTTCCATTCTTTTAAGTTTCCTATTTTTCTTTTTTACTAATAAAGAGTATACTTTTTTTTTTATTAGTTTTCATTAATTAAAAGAATCGTAATGTATACATCGAACATAGTTTAATATATATATATATATATATATATATATATATATATATATATATATATATATATACTAATAGTCATGATTATTTTTATAAGTATATTTTTTATTGTTCATCTAGTCATGCTAGCGTCATGCGGACGCTGTGTGCATGCAAAGGTGCACACACACATAAATATTGTCATGCTGACATCATGCAATTTTATTTTATTTTTTTTGAAAAATGTCACTTTGTTTAACCTTTCAACTTTCATTCTTTTTATTTCTCTTTTTTTGTTTTTGTTTTTTAAATTGCAAAGTACACGTTTTCATCTTTTTTTCTAAGTATTTATTCAATAAAAGAATACTCCTTAGTACTTGTATAAACAAATCCACCATAATTTATTATATATTACTTCCCCCGTCAATTTAATAGTCACAAAGTTAAGAAATGTCATTATTTATTGTATTTTTTTACTTTAAGAATTTACACCGGCCTTACCGGTTATCAACTTTCTTGTTTTACATGCATAAACTAAGAGTATATAAAAGAAATTCACCACGTTATTATTATCTATTTTTGAAAATAGACTATTGGTTTGACAATTAAAAAGGAAAATAGGACTATCAAATTGGGACGGATGGAGTAATAACCATGAATTGACGAATATTTTTTATTTTTCATCACGTCATGCTGACTTCATGTGTGCGCGCGCGCGCGCACACACACACACACATATATATCATCACTCATATTTGATTGTAATAACTCTAGACAGATACAGAAATTCCGGAAGGTGCTTTTTGGCGTTTTTCTTTAATCTTCGATTGTAGTGACCCGAACTTTTCCATGATTATATATTAATTGAAAACTATATTTGCATGATTAAATGTTTCCAACATGTTAAGCAATCAAACTTGTTAAGACTTGATTATTTGAAATGAGTTTCATGTAGACAATTGACCACCCAAGTTGACCGGTGATTCACGAACGTTAAAACTTGTAAAAACTATACGATGACATATATATGGATATATATATATATATATATATATATATATATATATATATATATATAGTTAACATGATATTATGATAAGTATGTATCTCATTAGGTATTTTAACAATGAGTTATATACATAAAAATGAGCCTATTGAATTAAGAAACTCGAAAACGATATATATAACGATTATCGTTATATCAACGTCTTACTAATTACATATGAATCATTTTAAGATATTGTTACATTATATAATCATGATAAATGATAAGTAAATATATCATTAAGTGTATTAACAATGAACTACATATGTAAAAATAAGACTACTAACTTAATGATTTCGAAACGAGACATATATGTAACGATTATCGTTGTAACGACATTTAACTGTATATATATATATATATATATATATATATATATATATATATCATACTAAGATATATTATATATCATAATATCATGATAATGTAACAATTTAGCATCTCTTTAGATATAATAAACATTGGGTTAACAACATTTAACAAGACCGTTAACCTAAAGGTTTCAAAACAACATTTACATGTAACGACTAACGATGACTTAACGACTCAGTTAAAATGTATATACATGTAGTGTTTTAATATGTATTCATACATTTTTGAAAGACTTCAAAACACTTATAAAAGTACTTCTACTTAACAAAAATGCTTACAATTACATCCTCATTCATTTTCATCAACAATTCTACTCGTATGCACCCGTATTCGTATTCGTACAATACACAGCTTTTAGATGTATGTACTATTGGTATATACACTCCAATGATCAGCTCTTAGCAGCCCATGTGAGTCACCTAACACATGTGGGAACCATCATTTGGCAACTAGCATGAAATATCTCATAAAATTACAAAAATATTAGTAATCATTTATAACTTATTTACATGTAAACAAAATTACACATCCTTTATATCTAATCCATATACCAACGACCAAAAACACCTACAAACACTTTCATTCTTCAATTTTCTTCATCTAATTGATCTCTCTCAAGTTCTATCTTCAAGTTCTAAGTGTTCTTCATAAATTCTATAAGTTCTAGTTTCATAAAATCAAGAATACTTCCAAGTTTGCTAGCTTACTTCTAATCTTGTAAAGTTATCATCCTACCTCAAGAAATCTTTCTTATTTACAGTAAGATATCTTTCTAATACAAGGTAATACTCATATTCAAATTTTAATTCAATTTCTATAACTATAACAATCTTATTTCGAGTGAAAATCTTACTTGAACTTGTTTTCGTGTCATGATTCTGCTTCAAGAACTTTCAAGCCATCCAAAGATCCTTTGAAGCTCAAGTTATTTTTTCATCATTTCCAGTAGGTTTACCTACTAAACTTGAGGTAGTAATGATGTTAATAACATCATTCGATTCATATATATAAAACTACCTTATTCGAAGGTTTAAGATTTGTAATCACTAGAACATAGTTTAGTTAATTCTAAACTTGTTCGCAAATAAAAGTTAATCCTTCTAAATTGACTTTTAAAATCAACTAAGCACATGTTCTATATCTATATGATATGCTAACTTAATGATTTAAAACCTGAAAACACGAAAAAACACCGTAAAACCGGATATACGCCGTCGTAGTAACACCGCGGGCTGTTTTGGGTTTGATAATTAAAAACTATGATAAACTTTGATTTAAAAGTTGTTCTTCTGGGAAAATGATTTTTCTTATGGACATGAAACTATATCCAAAAATCATGGTTAAACTCAAAGTGGAAGTATGTTTTTCAAAATGGTCATCAAGACGTCGTTCTTTCGACTGAAATGACTACCTCTTACAAAAATGACTTGTAACTTATATTTTTGACTATAAACCTTTACTTTTTCTGTTTAGATTCATAAAACAGAGTTCAATATGAAACCATAGCAATTTGATTCACTCAAAACGAATTTAAAATGAAGAAGTTATGGGTAAAACAAGATTGGATATTTTTTGATTGTTTTAGCTACGGGAAATATTGTAACAATTCTATACAATTCATATCCTAGCTAACTTATATTGTATTATACATGTATTCTAATATATTATGTAATCTTGGGATACCATAGACACGTATGCAAATGTTTTGACATATCATATCGACCCATGTATATATATTATTTGGAACAACCATAGACACTTTATATGCAGTAATGTTTGAGTTAGCTATACAGGGTTGAGGTTGATTCCAAAAATATATATACTTTGAGTTGTGATCTAGCCTGAGACGTGTATACACTGGGTCGTGGATTGATTCAAGATAATATATATCGATTTATTTCTGTACATCTAATTGTGGACAACTAGTTGTAGGTTACTAACGAGGACAGCTGACTATGTTTTAAAAATGTTGTAAATATATTTTGAACATACTTTGATATATATATGTACATATTTGTTATAGGTTCGTGAATCGACCAGTGGCCAAGTCTTACTTCCCGACGAAGTAAAAATATGTGAAAGTGAGTTATAGTCCCACTTTTAAAATCTAATATTTTGGGATGAGAATACATGCAGTTTTATAAATGTTTTACGAAATAGACACAAGTAAATGAAACTACATTATATGGGTGAATGATCGAAGCCGAATATGCCCCTTTTTGCTTGGTAACCTAAGAATTAGTAAACCGATCTACTAATTGACGCGAATTCTAAAGATAGATCTATTGGACCTAACGAACCTCATCCATGTGTAACATCCCAACCCGTTAACTAACCAAAACTGCAAAATAAAAAAAATTTCGAAGCAGGCCAGCCCAGGCAGGGTGCGTGGCAGCCCGCTGTCCAACTTTTTTCATTTTCATAAAAAGATCTATCACTTCCCGACATTTTTAGACGAAATGCTTTTCACATCATATTAATATAAGTAAAACTAGCACGAATCAAAGATAAAACGAGTTTTACATTGCGGGGCCCACATATGCCCAAAATACCCTTAAGTACAAAATACAAGTTTCGACCACAAAAAGTTTAATTGCCAAACGTCACTAGAGCATGGTGTTTGGGTTTAAACTACCCAAATCTTGGTCGAACTTCCAAAAAGCTATAACCCCCGAAAGCCACTAATCCGAGCGAATACCTTTGCCCTTATCCAAGCCGGATCCTAAAAAGGTAAACAACGAGAGGGTAAGCTAACGCTTAGTGAATGCAATAATTATACACATACATATATAACCTACTTACTTGCAATCACATACACAATTACCTCATACACGCTAGCAATTTAAATGACATACCAACGCAAGGTATAACGCTAAATCTCCAAGACCACAAGCTAGCACAAACAATAGCATATATAACTCGAATAATATAAAATGCCACACTACAAAAACATAACCATGGTTAACCAATAGTACAAGGGAATGGTACTTCGAATTTCCCATCGGTGTTCCCAACAACCGTTAGTGTACAACGAAATATATCACTAACCCCGGGGTGGTATCGATCGCCCGAACTTAAATCCCACCCGCTACGCAAAATGTGGTATCGATCGTCCGAACTTAAAACCCACACTTTATGCCCACACATAATGATATGGTATCGATCGCCCGAACTTTAAGCCCATATCATATATTAACCCGATGTGGTATCGATCGCCCGAACTTAAAACCTACATCGAATCTCGTACAAGTAAATACATTATATACACACATGTATAATCATTCCACTCACCTTGTCGCCTTGATGAAATGCTACCGAATAATCCGCAACTCGCCGATGGAATGTACCTATTCCATTATCACAAATACAACAACACACTTAGAGTGGATTTACAAACCAACTCAATTCGACACTTAGTGCAATTTTGACCAATTGCACTTCCAAACACAAACGCGCCCAAACTAACCAATAATCACTAACACAAGTGAAAATGGTCTTAATATGCTAAATGAACCAATCATAAGTGTTGAACACTTATCATTCTCAAAATCACCCAAAACCCTAATTTTGACTCATTTCAAAATTAGTCTTTCAAATACACCATAATGAGTTCTAACACTTCCATAATCACTAAACCTAGTGATTAAACCCAATTACAAGTCCTAATCATGGCCCATTTGTTCACCAACCCAAAACCCACCAACAACAACAATAAACCCGATTACAAGCATCAATAAACTCACTTCAAGAGTTTAAATGGGTTTTTCTACAAATCAAGTTCAAACCCTAACTTTGAATATCTAATCAAACAATGAAATTCGGAGTTAGAACTTACCACAACAACCAAAACGTAGCTAGAAACGAGGTGAACAACTTTAAAACCCGAGCTTTGGTGAGAATCCAACTCCTTCTTCTCCAAAACCCTAATTCTCTCTCTAGAACTCTCCCCCTCTCTCTAGATAGTTGAGAGTTTTTGTGGATGTGAAATGTGATCCAAAATTGGATCCAAACCTGCTGATAAGGCCTGAGATCCGTCCCCATGTGAAAAGACCAAAAAGCTCTTCATTTAAATCTAATTTGGAAAAAGACAGAAATCTGTCGCAGGCCACTTGCGCTGCGCGCTCCCTTAAGTGTGCGCGGCGCGCACACACGTCTGGGCAGATTCCGAGCTTTTAAATTTACACCACGCTTCATCCACTATACGTACATCATTTTAACTCTATGCACCATAAATATTTGGGTGTTACAACTCTCCCCCACTTAGAATCGATCACGTCCTCGTGATCCTCGTCACTTAACCACCCGGAACCACACTCTATGTGACAACCCGACAATTTTCGACCAAATTTAAACCTAATCTTGATATGATTTCGATACGATAAGCAAAGTCTATTAAACTGTGTCTCAAAATTTTTGAACTATTTACATGAATTCAGTTGACCTCTGACTATTTCCAACGATTCATGAATATTGGTTTGTAAATAAATATGTATATATATTTTATATGACTTGAAACCATAATATGCAAGTTAGTTGTTAGAATTAATAATGTAAAGTAATTTATAATATAAAATAAAAATTTTATAATTTAAAATTTAATCCTAGATATAGTATTTTGAAAAATATAAACTTTGATTACTTTGTTTAGAAATACACGATTTTATTTTTCTTAGTTAATAATGAATACTTATATATATATATATATATACAATTGTGGGTTGATATATATAGAATATATATAAAATTTTACTACATGATTATTAAATGTATAATGTAATGTATATATATAAGTTATTAATTGAATTATAAATATTATATGTAGAAATTTATAATATTTCATTTTATATGAGTATTTATATGATAATAATAATAATTTGTTATATTAATATTATTACTACTTTCACTATTAATATCAATATTAGTATTATTAATTTAATTATTTCGAATATATATCCAATAGATATAGAATTTGATATACATAAATTATTAGATTATTATTAGTATTAATATCACTAATAATATTAATATTATTATAATTATAATTAGTATTATTATTATTATCATTAATAATGTTATTATTAACATTTTTATTATTATTATGATAATTAATATATTATTATTACTTATTAATATTATTTATTAATTTATTGAATTAACTGATTTTGGATTAATCAATATTTTTTTAAAAACATTTTATTAGTAATATTAACATATTATTATATTTAATATATTTATTAATTATTAAATATTAATATTAAAACATAATTTATATAATATAAATATAGATATATACGCGTGAAATTGGATATCTGTGTTTAATCTTTATATATATGTTTTTTCATTCTGTTGCCTCGTGAACCAGTGTCGGGTTATTTTCCTCTCCAAAACAATTAGTCATCTCATTATTGATAAAAAGCAATCAATTTTCCATCATCATAATCAATTATACTATCTGTAACTGCTATTAGTCGATGAGCTTTAATCAGAAAAATTCAAGAACTGGTTCACTACCCTGCACGCGTTATTTTTATTTTATCAATAGCTGATTTTGTTTGAATTTCCAAAAATCGATAAATGTAGTTTTGTTAGGAATATATCGAGTGATCTTTCTGCAAAATTTCGTTTGCCAATTCATCGAATTGAGTTTCAATTTGGGAGTCAAAGTAAATTTTCAAAAGTCAACAATTTTTGTTCATCAAGAAATTCGTAATCATGTTGATGTCTTTGGATCAATTGATAATTTTAATGTATTCTAAGGTCGATTTGGAAGATATATCATGTAGATACCAAAGTCCCAAAATGTACCAATTGCGATGTAACGACCCTGGTTTTTCCGTCTTTAATTAATAATGTTTATTATTAATGCTTATGATTTAACGAATGTATTTTATTACATTTACTCGTTACCATGATTGATCATACATGACTTTGGATGCCCGAAACGTCTTTCACATCTTTACATATCTCTCACATATCTCTCATTTCAAACACACACAACTTAATTGCAAATACTTCTCTCTCATTTCTCTCTCAATTTTGTAAGTGACTTGAGACTTTTCTCTCCTCTTTCTTTATCCCAAAACCGAAGCATGTATACATACATATCATCATCATCTTTTGTTCTTTGTTTGTTGTTTGATACTTGTTAGTTGTGGTTACTTTGTTACTTGTTGTTATTACTTACTAATTATCAAGAATCAAACTTGCTAGTTTGTTCTTCATTTATCTTGTATTTACAAGAACATAAGAGAGCTTAAACTTCCAAGTTTATGTTCTACATTTAAAGTTTTAGAAGATTAAAGTTCATGAGTTAAAATCATGCTTGTGTTCATGAAGTAAACTTAAAGTTTACTTTCTAAAGATCAAGACTTAGGCTTGAATCTTTAAAAGTATGAAACCCATGAACTTATTACTTGTTTACTTAGTTTATTTCTTTATATTATGCACTTTAATTTCATGTTCATTGGTTTAAATGGTCAAGTATTACAAGTTAGTCATGATCTCATACTTCTTGAAACTAAAAGTTAACTTTAAGATTTCAAGAACATGGAAGTGTAACTCTTTAGTTATAACTTCATAAACTTATGAAAGATCTAAGTTTCTATAGCTTATGGTCTACTTACTTTGTCATAATCAAGAGCTTGTAAGCTTACATACACTTTACTAGTTGATAATCTAAGTTTTGTAACTTATGGTTTCATTAAAGTAAAGATTCAAGTATTCATACTTAGGATTTAACTTAATAACTTTAGATCTAGACCTTTGGGTCTTGGATCTTCAAGATCTAACTAAGAACTATATTCTACATCTTAAGATCTTGATTAGTTAGTTTACTTTCTAGTTTGTAGCTCAATATTACTCTTATATTTCATGTATGTGTTAAATCTAAGACTTTGATGTAACTTTGGTTCATCAAAACACTTGCAACACTTAAATGAGTTGTGCTACATGTCTTGGACTTGCACAAGTGTTATGATGGTGAAACCTTGGTTAAGATGATGCAAACACATCAACGAGTTATACACTTGAAGCTATATGCATCAAGGATGAGAACCGTGATAAGCATCGAACCCAAGAACCCAACGGAACCTACTGTTTTACTGTTTCTGTGTCTGACCTGTACTACCTGGGCTACTGTAAATATGATTTTCAGATATCTCTGTTCGAGTAGATAACTTTTCATTTAGGACTCGTCTTAATCCGAGTTACGGTTTAGGATTTATGGCCCTCCGATCGTCATTATGTCCATTTAACGTTGTGCTGAAAATTCTGACCTCCTCGCACTTAGACCGTCGCCACGGTCAAACGAAGAAGAGTTTGCTTCTGTAATTTTTACCACAACTAAAGGACTCATATACGGAGCCATGGCCACTGGTCTCACCTTATTTCAGTAGGTATTGAGGCCGTGGTGACTGACCGAAGTCAGCCTTTGTTTTAAACTTCTTTCATGAACGAAACTTACTTTACACCTTTTGTTTGATGATGAATGATGATGACCTTTAAGACCTAATTTACATACTTTTAAACCTATTGGAACGATTTACTGACTTAGTCATGTTTGACTTAGGTTGAGGACCCATTTGGACAACCTACATACTTGCTTATTTCCCGAGTCATACTTAACCGCTACTTTATCATTGTGAGTTATAGCATCCCTTTTTACTTTAACTATTTTGGGAACTGAGAATACATGCGCATTTTACGTTTTACATACTAGGAACGAGTACTTAAACTTTATATATGTGTGGGTTATACAACGGCATAAACATTCCCTTTAGCTCGGTAACGTTTAGTCATTGGTTTTTGAACCGGTGAACGCGAATCTTAGATATGGATCCATAGGGTTTGACATCCCCACTAGGGCTAGTAGCGCTAACATTTAATGGGTGTTTAATACTTCGTATACATACGCACTTGCCAAGTGTACTTTCAGGGGGTATAAACGTTAAGTTAGTTACCAAGTGCCCACGGTTAACATATACTTTATCATACTATTTTGAAATGCTCTTTGTAGCACTGAAATCTCGTGTCCTACCTTACATACTGTTATACTTAAACTATAGCTCACCAACCTTTGTGTTGACGTTTTTAAGCATGTTTTTCTCAGGTGCTTAAGGTTGCTTCCGCTGTATACTAGTCTTGCTGTAGACACCCGCTGCTTTAGAGATGTCACTGCATGAACTACTTTATCTTGCATTAAAACTTAATTACTTTTGAAACTATGATTTGTAACGACCTAAGGGTCACGCACTATTATATTTGATTCTGTTCATAGAAGCATACTTTGGTTGTAAAACATTTGGCGTTGGTTATGACGTCAGCTTTTATCATGAATGCAAACTTGTTTTGAAAACGCATATAGTGTTTGACCTTGTAATATTCCTGTTGTTGATGGTCCATACATGATGATTTAGTACGGGGCGTCACATTTGGTATCAGAGTATTGGTTGTAGTGAATTAGGATGTATTAGTGAGTCTAAGACCGACCCGATTAGGATTCACTAATAGGACTAATCTACAACTTGCTAGTTTACTTGTTTCCGTTGAACTTACTGCATGCTGCTGCTTACTTTTACTGCTATATGTCGTACGCTACTACATGATTTCACTACTGCATGATACTACTTGCTTTCGATTGCATGCTACTTTCATACGATTTGCTATTATTGCCATGCTATGTACTGTTATACATGATTTAGACTGTTGGCCTAATACGTGCTTGCTTTATGACTTACTGACATGGAAAATTTATTTTTCCTTGTTCAGATGTCGGATATTCCACCTGCTATCATTTTGGGCAGTTCAGACTCGTCAGCCACCACACCTACTGCTGCTGCCGACACATCGATCCCGTTACCTACGAGTGACCCCGGCGCTTCATCTTCCGGAGCTAGCAGCCATACACCGGCTCCACTGGTTACTGTAGACGGAACCCAGGACCCTCCATAGATTCCAGCTCCATCTGCCCCCGGACCCTCGGTGTCACAGCCCCGCTCCGGTGAGATTGTGATTCCCGCGGAATTATGGAAAGGTCCATTCCGTAACCGGTATCGCCATTGGTGCCGATGCGCCCCTGATGGACGTCTCATTCCGATCGGACCCGCCAGATACCGAGAGATGATGGTCGCCCGAGGAGAGCCAGTTCAGCCACCCGTGCAGCCACCACCGCATGATTCTGATGATTCTTCATCCGATGACCCATCCACAGACGAATCGAGTGATGATGACTCCGACGAAGAGGACCCTGATGCACCTTTTCAGCCACCCTCCACCCCGCCGAAGAAGCGGTACCGCTTCGATGGCACCATTATTCCGGGGATCAACGGAGGACGAGCATTCACTGATGCATTTGGTCGGCGTCGTAGGGTTACTGCCCGTAAGCGGCTTGTGCCGTACCCTGCCGACCCACTCGTGCTTAAGGCACCCCGTTACGTACTGGCTATTTCTGGAGACGGACCGTCTACATCTGCACCACCCGCACCACCTGCACTGCCTGCCCCACCATCTCCCACTGTCGAGGAATTGACAAGGGAGGTGGGGATCCTCCGAGCTCGAGTTACTGAGCTCGAGGACCAGATGTCCCATGTATTGGATATCCTACACCCACCTTCACCGTAGGGCTTTTGTATTTAGATTTCATTATGTAATCTAGTTGTAGTTTTATGTTTCACTTATGTATTGTACGAACTTATACAGATGTATGCAACTTATTATTAATGAATGGAACTTTGCATTATTTAATTCTTGCACGACGTTCTATTTACATTACTGTACGATGATTCTGTGGTATTTGACCCTAGATGCGTTATTTAATAACATGTAATGTTTTGATTCCATGTTGGTTACTATATACTGTATTATTACTATTTGCATACTGGATTTTGACTTGAGTCAAAAATTTTGTTTAGAACACCATGGACAACGGACGATCCACACCTACCGCAGCCCAAATTGAAGATATGATCAATGAACGAGTCACCGCAGCCTTAGCGGAAAGGAACCGCCAAGCTCCACCGCCACCGCCACCGGTTATCCCGCCCATTCGTAATGGGTGTACGTACAAAGAGTTTCAGAGCTGTAAACCTCATAACTTCAGTGGAACAGAGGGGCCGGTTGGTCTCACTAGATGGTTCGAGAAGTTAGAATCTGTGTTTCGAGTCAGTAACTGTTCAGAGGAGAATAAAACCAAGTTTGCTTCATGCACGCTGTTTGATGGCGCGCTAACATGGTGGAACACGTTGGCTCAAGCAAAAGGTATTGATGAGGCGTTTGCTACTCCATGGGAGGAGTTCAAAGGGGCCCTGATTGAGGAATATTGCCCTAGGACCGAGATCCAGAAGATGGAGATGGAATTTATGCAGTTAAAGGCCGTTGGGAACGACCTTGATGGTTACAACAGGAGATTTTTGGAATTAGCCCTGATGTGTCCGACAATGGTCACCCCGAAATTCAAGCGAATGGAAAGGTACTTCTGGGGACTTCCTAAGAGAATTAAGGGAAACGTCATCTCGTCCAAGCCACCAAATGTCCCGGAAGCGATGCGCATGGCGCATACTTTAATGAATCAAATCATCATCGATGAACCGGAGAAGTCTAAGTCCGAAGCGGGTACTAGTGAGAAGCGCAAATGGGATAACAACAGGGGAAAGACCTATGATCAAAACTCGGCAAAGCGACATGAGGGTTTCAGAGGAAACAACAACGGTGAAAACCCCAATCCGAACACAAGCTCAAACTCGAACTACAAGGGAACCTTACCACAATGCAAGCGGTGCTACAAGCACCATACTGGGTATTGTAACGTTGTTTGTGAAAAGTGCTAACGGACTGGACATATCGGTAAAGACTGCAAGGTCACCACCCTTAATGTGAAGGCGAACCCCAATGGACTGAAAAAGTGCTACGAATGCGGACATACGGGCCATTTCAGAAATGCGTGTCTAAACAAGTGAAAATATGGCGGACCACCCCGTGGTAGAGCTTTCAACGTTAATGCAAGGGATGCACGCGAGAATCCCGACTTGGTGACAGGTATATTCACTATCAACAATCTTTTAGCTTCTATCCTATTTGATACTGGTGCCGATAGAAGTAATGTATGTAGACATTTTTGCGATAAGATTAATTGGTTGTTAGTCCCGTTAAAAGAGAGTATGCTTGTCGAGGTCGCCCATGGAAAACTTGAGAAAGTTGACCATATTAGTCGAGGAGCTATTATCAACATAGCTGGTGTAGATTTCGAAATCGATTTGATACCCATCAAACTGGGAAGTTTTGATGTGATCGTTGGTATGGATTGGCTGACGAAAGTAAGGGCCGATATTATTTGTGGAGATAAAGCTCTTCGTATACCACACGGAGACGGTGAGCCACTAATCATATACGGAGAGAGATGTACCTCGAAGCTGAACCTCATTAGTTGCGTGAAAGCACAAAAGATTATGAAGAAGGGACGTCTTGCTGTCCTAGCGCATGTGAAAATGGTAGAAACTGAGGTGAAGAGCGTGAACGATGTTCGAATTGTGAACGAATTTTCCGATGTCTTCCCTGAAGAATTGCCTGGATTACCACCGCCGAGAGCCGTAGAGTTTCAGATCGATTTAGTGCCAGGAGCAGCACCTGTAGCTCACGCACCTTATAGACTCGCACCTTCCGAGATGCAAGAATTACAGAGCCAACTACAAGAACTGTTAGATCGAGGATTTATCCAACCAAGTTTCTCGCCTTGGGGCGCACCTGTGTTGTTTGTGAAGAAGAAGGATGGATCCTTCCGTATGTGTATCGACTACCGTGAACTCAACAAATTGACAATCAAAAATCGGTATCCTCTTCCCAGAATTGACGATCTTTTTGATCAACTACAAGGATCGAGCGTTTACTCTAAGATCAATTTGCGATTCGGTTATCATCAGTTGAGGGTGAAGGAAAGTGACGTAATGAAAACTGCGTTCAGAACTCGTTATGGTCATTATGAGTTTCTCGTGATGCCATTCGGTTTAACTAACGCACCTGCCGTGTTCATGGACCTCGTGAATTGTGTCTGCAAGCCGTACTTGGATAAGTTTGTTATCGTCTTCATAGATGATATCCTCATCTACTCTAAGAGCGAAGAAGAGCATGAGCAACACCTCCGACTAGTACTTGAACTCTTGAGACAGGAGCAACTGTATGCGAAATTCTCCAAGTGTGAATTTTGGTTGAAGGAAGTCCAATTTCTGGGTCATGTTGTGAGCGACCAGGGTATCAAAGTTGATCCCACCAAGATTGAAGCTATCAGCAAGTGGGAGACCCCCACTACTCCGACGCATATTCGCCAATTCCTAGGTCTCGCCGGTTATTACCGAAGATTTATTGAAGGTTTCTCTCTGATTGCGCGTCCTTTGACTGCGCTAACTCACAAGGGGAAGAAGTTCATTTGGGAACCCGCACACGAATCATCATTCCAAACTTTGAAGAAGAATTTAACCACCGTGCCTATCTTATCACTTCCCGAAGGCAGTGACGATTTCATCTTTTATTGCGATGCTTCGAAAAGTGGTTTTGGTTGTGTACTGATGCAACGATCAAATTTTATTGCCTATGCTTCTCATCAACTGAAGATTCACCAACGGAACTACACTACTCACGATCTCAAACTTGGAGCCATTGTCTTTGCGCTCAAATTGTGGAGACACTATTTGTATGGAACTAAGAGCACTATCTTCACCGATCACAAGAGCCTCCAACATATATTCGATCAGAAGCAACTGAATATGAGACAACGTCGATGGATCAAGACATTAAACGACTACGATTGTGAACTTCGCTATCATCCTGGCAAGGCCAATGTTGTAGCTGACGCTTTAAGCCGAAAGGAGAGGACGGCACCTCTTCGTGTTAGGGCTCTGAACATCACCATCCATTCGAACCTCAACAGTCAGATCCGAGTAGCCCAAGATGAGGCTCTCAAGGAGGAGAATATATCTCATGAACATTTAAACGTTCTTGTCTCTCGATTCGAGGTTAGGGAGTCTGGACTCCGATGTTATGCCGAAAGAATTTGGGTACCTTGTTATGGAGATCTACGGAACCTTATACTTGATGAAGCACACAAATTGAGATATTCGATTCACCCCGGAGCGGGCAAGATGTACCACGATCTTAAGGAACAGTATTGGTGGCCGAACCTTAAGAAGAACGTTGTGACTTATGTTGGTAAGTGTTTGACTTGCTCGAAGGTTAAAGCCGAGCATCAGAGACCTTCTGGGTTACTTCAGTAACCGGAAATCCCGCAATGGAAGTGGGAAAGGATAACAATGGATTTCATAACCAAACTACCAAAGACGGTGGGCGGATACGATACCATCTGGGTTATCGTTGATCGTCTTACCAAATCTGCACACTTCTTGGCTATGAAGGAAACGGATACGATGGAGAGACTTGCTCAACTATATATCAAAGAGGTTGTATCTCGACATGGTGTACCTTTATCGATCATCTCAGATCGCGATCCCCGTTTTGCTTCCAGATTTTGGCGTTCCTTACAAGAAGCCATGAGAACTCACCTCGACATGAGTACTGCTTATCATCCACAGACCGACGGGCAAAGTGAATGCATGATTCAGACGTTGGAAGATATGTTGCGTGCATGTGTCATTGATTTCGGAAAGGCCTGGGAAAGGCATTTGCCGTTAGCCGAATTCTCGTACAACAACAGTTATCACTCGAGCATTAATGCCGCACCTTTTGAAGCGTTGTATGGCCGCAAGTGCCGATCTCCTATTTGTTGGGCCGAAGTAGGCGAAAAGCAAATCACTGAACCCGAGGTAGTCCATGAAACGACAGAGAAGATTGCTCAGATTCAAGCGAGACTTAAGACTGCCCGTGATCGACAAAAGAGTTATGCTGATCTTAAACGTAAAGACTTTGAATTCAACGTCGGTGACCGTGTTATGTTGACGGTTTCACCTTGGAAAGGTGTGATTCGTTTTGGAAAACGCGGAAAGTTAAACCCGCGGTACATTGGTCCTTTCGAAATCTTGGAGCGTGTTGAACCCGTTGCTTACCGTTTGGATTTACCAGCACAATTGAGCTCAGTTCATCCTACCTTCCACGTGTCAAACTTGAAGAAGTGTCTTGCTGCACCCGAACTCATTATACCACTTGAAGAACTTACTATTGATGACAAAATCCACTTTGTGGAAGAACCTGTCGAGATTATGGACCGTGAGGTCAAGACTTTGAAACGCAACAAGATTCCGATCGTCCGAGTACGATGGAATGCCAAACGAGGACCTGAGGTTACCTGGGAGCGAGAGGATCAAATGATGCAGAAGTATCCTCACCTTTTCCCAACTCCTCCATCTACCTCAACTTAAAATTTTGGGACGAAATTTTCTTTAACAGGTGGGTAATGTAACGACCCTGGTTTTTCCGTCTTTAATTAATAATGTTTATTATTATTAATGCTTGTGATTTAACGAATGTATTTTATTACATTTACTCGTTACCATGATTGATCATACATGACTTTGGATGCCCGAAACGTCTTTGTGACACACGTACATTACACGAATAATACTTTCGAGTATTATTTACATTCATGATTAATTGTTATTAATCATTTTTAATTAACTAAGGTTATTAGTTAATTACTTGGGCTTTAATTGGATTTATTTGATAACTACTTGAACTTGGGCTTTCATTAGTGTTATTGGACTTAGAAGCCCAACCTACATCTTTAATGGGCTTATTAGCCCAACACTTCATGTAAGTATTACTTATAACTTAACTAAATTGATTAAAGACTTATGGAATCAAGTTACTTGATACTTACAACTACTTCCCATGCAAGCACTTCATTTAACCAACTTTTGAGTCAAACACATACATGTAACTAGTGGGTATTTCCCCCCTCCCTTGGCCTAGAAGCCGTCGGCCATGAGGCCTTATGGGGAGTTCCAAATCTTTTTTTTATTACATACTCACTAGTATCTTTCACATATCTCTCATTTCAAACACACACAACTTAATTGCAAATACTTCTCTCTCATTTCTCTCTCAATTTTGCAAGTGACTTGAGACTTTTCTCTCCTCTTTCTTTGTCCCAAAACCGAAGCATGTATACATACATATCATCATCATCTTTTGTTCTTTGTTTGTTGTTTGATACTTGTTAGTTGTGGTTACTTTATTACTTGTTGTTATTACTTACTAATTATCAAGAATCAAACTTGCTAGTTTGTTCTTCATTTATCTTGTATTTACAAGAACATAAGAGAGCTTAAACTTCCAAGTTTATGTTCTACATTTAAAGTTTCAGAAGATTAAAGTTCATGAGTTAAAATCATACTTGTGTTCATGAAGTAAACTTAAAGTTTACTTTCTAAAGATCAAGACTTAGGCTTGAATCTTTAAAAGTATGAAACCCATGAACTTATTACTTGTTTACTTAGTTTATTTCTTTATATTATGCACTTTAATTTCATGTTCATTGGTTTAAATGGTCAAGTATTACAAGTTAGTCATGATCTCATACTTCTTGAAACTAAAAGTTAACTTTAAGATTTCAAGAACATGGAAGTGTAACTCTTTAGTTATAACTTCATAAACTTATGAAAGATCTAAGTTTCTATAGCTTATGGTCTACTTACTTTGTCATAATCAAGAGCTTGTAAGCTTACATACACTTTACTAGTTGATAATCTAAGTTTTGTAACTTATGGTTTCATTAAAGTAAAGATTCAAGTATTCATACTTAGGATTTAACTTAATAACTTTAGATCTAGACCTTTGGGTCTTGGATCTTCAAGATCTAACTAATAACTATGTTCTACATCTTAAGATCTTGATTAGTTAGTTTACTTTCTAGTTTGTAGTTCAATATTACTCTTATATTTCATGTATGTGTTAAATCTAAGACTTTGATGTAACTTTGGTTCATCAAAACACTTGCAACACTTAAATGAGTTGTGCTACATGTCTTGGACTTGCACAAGTGTTATGATGGTGAAACCTTGGTTAAGATGATTCAAATACATCAACGAGTTGTACACTTGAAGCTATATGCATCAAGGATGAGAACCGTGATAAGCATCGAACCCAAGAACCCAATGGAACCTACTGTTTTACTATTTCTGTGTCTGACCCGTACGACCTGGGATACTATAAAGATGATTTTCAGATATCTCTGTTCGAGTAGATAACTTTTCATTTAGGACTCGTCTTAATCCGAGTTACGGTTTAGGATTTATGGCCCTCCGATCGTCACTATGTCCATTTAACGTTGTGCTGAAAATTCTGACCTACTCGCACTTAGACCATCGCCACGGTCAAACGAAGACGAGTTTGATTCTGTAATTTTTACCACAACTAAAGGACTCATATACGGAGCCATGGCCACTGGTCTCACCTTATTTCAGTAGGTATTGAGGCCGTGGTGACTGACCGAAGTCAGCCTTTGTTTTAAACTTCTTTCATGAACGAAACTTACTTTACACCTTTTGTTTGATGATGAATGATGATGACTTTTAAGACCTAATTTATATACTTTTAAACCTATTGGAACGATTTACTGACTTAGTCATGTTTGACTTAGGTTGAGGACCCGTTTGGACAACCTACATACTTGCTTATTTCCCGAGTCATACTTAACCGCTACTTTATCATTGTGAGTTATAGCATCCCTTTTTACTTTAACTATTTTGGGAACTGAGAATACATGCGCATTTTATGTTTTACATACTAGGCACGAGTACTTAAACTTTATATATGTGTGGGTTATACAACGGCATAAACATTCCCTTTAGCTCGGTAACGTTTAGTCATTGGTTTTTGAACCGGTGAACGCGAATCTTAGATATGGATCCATAGGGTTTGACATCCCCACTCGGGCTAGTAGCGCTAGCATTTAACGGGTGTTTAATACTTCGTATACATACACACTTTCCAAGTGTACTTTCAGGGGGTATAAACGTTAAGTTAGTTACCAAGTGCCCACGGTTAACATATACTTTATCATACTGTTTTGAAACGCTCTTTGTAGCACTGAAATCTCGTGGCCTACCTTACATGCTGTTATACTTAAACTATAGCTCACCAACCTTTGTGTTGACGTTTTTAAGCATGTTTTTCTCAGGTGCTTAAGGTTGCTTCCACTGTATACTAGTCTTGCTGTAGACACCCGCTGCTTTAGAGATGTCACTGCATGAACTACTTTATCTTGCATTCAAACTTAATTACTTTTGAAACTATGATTTGTAACAACCTAAGGGTCACACACTATTATATTTGCTTCTATTCATAGAAGCATACTTTGGTTGTAAAACATTTGGCGTTGGTTATGACGTCAGCTTTTATCATGAATGCAAACTTGTTTTTAAAACGCATATAGTGTTTGACCTTGTAATGATCCTGTTGTTGATGGTCCGTACATGATGATTTAGTACGGGGCATCACATGCGAAATGAATTTTTTTTTGTTTTTTGTTTAGGCCATCGACGAACAGCAGAGGGGCTGTTCTTTTTTTTTTTATTATATATATTTTTTAATCAAGAATGCATTTTATAGTTACCTAATTGTTTACGAGTCTTAAATAAAATTATAGATTCGTTATATTTGATTTTAAAGATCACTGGTTCGATCTTGGTGTATTGAGGAAGAGGAGGAGTAAGACAATGGTGATAAGTTAAAAGAAAATAAGCTGCGTATTAGATCAGAAAAACTAGGGTTAGAGCAATGGTCCAGTGTGTTGGCAAGGGAACGAGAGGTCTTGAGTTCGAGCCTCGTTTGAGGCTTTTCTTTTTAGAAACACTTTTGAAGGTAGTTTTCATTTTTAAAACCTATATTATTATTAGTATTGTGATTATTATTATTATTATGGTTATTGTTAGAACACTTATTATTACAAATACAAATATTATTATAAAGTCTATCATTTATTATTATTATGATTATAATTATGATTAGGATCATTGTTATCATTATTATTATGAAAATAATACAAATTATTATTAGTATCACTTTAGAAACTATTAGTATTATTATTATTATTTACTATCATTATAATAGTGGTTATTAATAATTATAGGATTATTGTTATTATTAATGTAAATTATGATATTATTATTATTATCACTAGTATTATCAATTAAAATTTTTAGTATTATAATGACTAACATTATTATTAGTAGTAGTATTATTATTGTAGTTATCATCATTAATATATATTAGTAGTATTATTATTGTAGAATGTAGTTTCATTAAAAGGGAGCAAATGAAACTCACCAAATGTATTTTGTAGTAAAAATACATATGACTATATTGAATAATGCAGGGTTGGCCTCGGATTCACGAACCTATATCATTCGTATATATATTAAATAATATAAAGAACTTATTTTAGTACAATCTATATTTTAATTGTTATGTGTATATATATATATATATATATATATATATATATATATATATATATACTTTCATATTCGTTTTAATATTTTAATAATTAAAAAGTTAATTAAATATGTTAGATACTTATTTCAAAATATGTTTATATATATATTTAAGCTTATATAAGTTAAATTAGTATTTAAAATAAAAGTGGTTTTATATTTATTAATATTTTCATAACTTATAAATATAAATTTTTTTATAAGAATTACTTATAATTATATTCATGGTATAGTTATCATATCTTCTATTTTTTTTATTATGTAATTAATAATAATAATAATAATAATAATAATAATAATAATAATAATAATAATAATAATAATGATGATAATAATGATTATAATACTTATAAGTATGGTAATAATAATAATGATTATAATACTATTTAATAATAATAATGATAATAACATAATAATCATAATAATTAGTAATTGTTAATAATAATAAGGATAGAAATAAAATAAAAATATATACCCTCTCCAAGCTTTTTCTAAAAAGAAATGCTTCAGACAAGATTCGAACCCTCGACCTCTCGATACACACAAACACACCAAGCCACTCCACTGTCCGTTCACTTCTGTTTTAATACTCGACTTCTAACCATATAACCCGTATGTTCTTATAACGGTCCAACTCCTTTATTTCAGCCCAAGTTCAACTTCGACCCATCAACCTAAATAATAACTCTCGGCCCTTTTAGCAGCCCAATTTATATGTTTTAAATTAAAGAAAAATGACAGATGGTGGAGGGTACTGTAATTCGATCAAGACTTAAACAACAAACTAAATTATGAAACTGAAATTGTGTATCATCATTTTGAAACATCATCATCGATCACTTTCGAAGCATAATTAACGAGTATCATCTTCACCATGTTCACGTATCACCATCGTCAATATCGTAACCCGATATATCATCATCATTCTTTAACTATTCATCATCATAACAATTATCATTCATTGTCATCATTAACATTCGCAGCAGCAGGAGTGGTACTACAACAGTAGTAGTGACATCGTAGCTTAAACAAGATCAAGAAGATACTGTTCATCGTCATTAACAATGGTTTCAATGTTTATGGTTCGGTATTGTGATCAAAATATAAATAGTAACGAAGATAGTGGTTGTTATCAAAATAGTGTGATGATGGTTTGTTATGGTGGTTCTCATCAAGTACTAGTCACGAAGGAGATAGCAGGAGGTGGTGTTCGATGGAAGACAGAAAAATTAAGAGGGAGAGAAGAGAGAGACGAGAGAGAGAGAGAGAGACGGTTATCTATGGTGGTTTACGGTGGTGAGTTTGTGGCGAACTGTTTGAGGGTGGTGGGGTAATGGTGGCAGGCGAGAATGGTGATGAGATGATAGGTTTTTCAAATGGGTGTTGAAAGGTCATCGTGCTGTATATGTAATTGTATCAATATATATAAGTTTTCTAGATATATATGTATATGCATAATGCCATATATAAAAGATGGGTTTTCAAAAGAAGCACAGTAACACACATTCATAATTGATATTATCACGGGCACAATCAACTATACACTGCTGACAGTTTATTATGGATGACTATATCGTGTCCATTGCTAAACAGTTAACGTACAAACGTGTTCCTAAAAATCTCAAATTTTTAGTTTAAATATATTTAATTATTTCAGTCATTTACTGCTTAAAATCTGATCAAAAAGGTTCGGCAATTATTTATTTTCTGTATCAATTAATATATACGGAGTACTAATATTTAAACTTAAAAGGTAATAATATTTTTTAACAAAACTAAAATCTTCCTAATCGATTTACAGTCCAATTTTTATTTTAATCTTTCCTGATCATGTACTATATCTATATTAACACTAACAAAACATCAACCGAGTGTTGCTGAAGTTTACTAATTAAGCTCGAATTCATTTATTTTTAATATATTCTCTTTCTATATATGAACAGTTTTAAAATAGCAAGACCAATTACTAAAACAAATATATTATATAGTTTTAAACAAATAGATTTAATATAACTTTATATATTTACAAGTAATATATATTTATATATATCTTTATATTTATATTTATATTTATATATATTTTTAATTTTTAACAATGGTTCGTGAATCGTTGGGATTAGTTAAAGGGTAAATGAATTTATGTAAACAGTTCCAAACATTTTGAGATTCAACTAAAGTGACTTTGCTTATCCTGTCAATTTCATATCAAGTTTAAATTTGATCGGAAATTTCCGGGTCGTCACACATATCATCCCATTCTTCTTCATCGAACTTACTACTAGAATCACTGCCAGGAACAAGGGTGGGTTTACCCTTAAAAGCCTTGTGTAAACCAGACTGAATCAACACATCCTTGACTTGAACCTGCCATAAGCCAAAATTGATCCTCCCATCAAATTTCTCAACATCAAACCTCATTGGACTGAACTTCGACATCGTATCCGTATCCTATAAACAACACTTTCTCTGATTTTGCTCACGTTTCGACTGGCCGACAGATGTAGTGGAGTGGCACACAGGATCCATTAAATTGGAAAATCCAGCACCCGGTCCACTACAAATTCTTGACACCACTTACTCTGAATCAGAAAAATATTGTCAAACCAGATACCCTATACGATCAATAGAACTCGTTTCTGATGTGAACGATCACTCCTGTGGCAACCACTGAGCATACTCCGACTCCTATAACCGAGACCCCCGTCAAACCTGACGCTCTGATACCAGTTGTTTGGAAATTACGGTCTCACTAATTCCCAACACCCAGCCCAATGATAACAGTAAAGAAAAAGAACAATCCACAACACAAGAATTTAATGTGGAAACTCCAAAACATGAGAAAAACCACGGGCCTCCAAAGAGAGAAATTCACTATATCACAAATTGTTACAATGACATAGACAACTCTCTTGAGCCAACTACACTCTCCAAAGTATTTAACTAATACAACTTTCAAACAAGGGTAAGAAAGAAATAAATAATCAAATACTTAAAGTGTATTGATTGGTGCAATTTGGAATGAAGACTTAACCCCTCTTTTATAACCAAGCAAGTCCCCTCCAAATTTTTCCTCCCACCTATGTGGGATAACATCCTTCACAAATACTATGCAACCATATCCAATTCTTCTAACCAAAACTATATCCAACAGTACGATCATACCTCTTTGTCATTATCCTGCTTTATGCTCTTCATATTCAAGTCATATTCTTTCTAGTCTTCTATGTTCATCTATGATCTCATCACCTCTTGATTTTAGACTTAGAATCTTCTCATTTTTTGAAAGATTGTAGAGTAAAGGGCTTAGTTCGTAACGGCGAGGGGGTTCTGAACAAATTCGAGTTTGCATATTATACAATTTTTATAACACCCCCTTAATGTAAACTCCCGATCAACGACTCCCTATACACTTTTTCCACTTGATGGTTCCCCAATGTTGATCATTCACACCTCATAATCTTTGAGATGCTCGGGTTGCCTATTCTTCTTTGATGACTTCAAAGCGTCCAGTTGTACACCCACTTCTCCATTTTGAACTCCTTTTTTAGCACCAACCTTGCTTGATTCTGAATTTTGTGAAGAGCTTTTACCATGAGAAATATACCATCCCCATCAACAACATCAATAAAAAAGATGATGCTCCCAATTTCTATCGACATTCTCATCCCCTGTGGAAGCCACGATTGCCTTAGTAACCTTTGATGGACAAAATTTTTTGATATGCCCAACCTTTTTACACATGAAACATGTGAAATTCTTCCTTCCTTTATTTTCACTTTCATCCTCACTTTAGCCCTCATCCTCATTCTTCTTGCTGAATCTTTGTTGTCTTTGTTGGATGAAACCTTCATCTTGTAGTTCTTCTGTTTCGAGAACAACACCGGATCGGACTCAAAACTCTTGGCCATTCATTTAGCCAATGTTTCCCGATTATAAAGAAGATTATCTAGTTCTCAAACCGAGTGTTGATTAGACCACCCTTGAATGTAAGTAATGAAAGACACATACTCCTTCTTCAATTCATGAATTAAGTACCATTAATTGCTTGATGATCACTGGACTTTGAAATGGGTTTGGATCAGGGAGCCTTATGGGCAGGCTTTTAGGGAATGGATGGATCTTTGTGATATTTTGAATCAGGTGGCTTTGGAAAGGGATGGTTTGGACAGATGGACTTTGATAGAAAGCAAGGATAAATAATATAATGTGAGTTTCGCCACGGGTCTAATTGATGAAGAGTTGCTTCTCATCTTTTTTCTGTCTTCTGTATATGTTATAGTCTGTGTTTTAATATGGTTTAGGAGTTGCAGCTCCATTCTGTACATTCATATGTATATCTGCTTGTACATTCTTGTGTTTCATTTTATAAATTTTTTGCCTTTTCTAAAAAAATAATTTATATTTACTAATTTACTATAAAAATAAAAATAAATGGGAGGGATGGGATGATTTACACTAGATATCATACATCCCCTATTTAACACACGTACTTACTCAGTTAGTTAGATAAACAAGTTCAGAGCCATAATGTTGTTTTGTAAAACATAAAGAAAGTAAGATCAAATGATATCATGTTCATATTTTCATTATACACTATACATATACATTTAAATTATATTGCAGATAGTAAAGTAGGAATCACTTTAGGACCATTTAAACTATACTCATCATAAATTTGGAGAATTTTATATTCTTCCCCAAATTAAGCCATATATACATAAAATTACATATATGTACTATAATAACATACACCACGCGTGGTACCTATAGATCGAAAGTGTGGCTATTGAAATGGAAGATAGGCTCATTGCTCATCCTTTTAATTTTTTTTGATCCGCATTCTTTTGCAATGCTTGTTTGAAGCGCCGTCGGCCCACAAACCATCACCCCGATATCCACATTGCCCCATCGCTCTGCCATCTTACCAAATATTTCTGTATTGACAATAAGAAAACAAGTAAGCTACTTCATGTTTGTAAAACAAGATGTTTATGTAAGTTTACAAATTTGTATATATGTATGCCTCATACGTAGCTTAAAAACACACAGTTTAATAAACATCATTATTACATCGTACGTTTGTCAGCCTTTACGGTTATACCTCTTACTTTTACTTATTTTTTTTCTTCCTTAAATGCGCACATTAGGGGCATAAAAGAACTTTACCTCGTTAGTTTTATCTATATATTGTGGTTAATTAATTTGGGACATCCTAAAAATGAATAATGGACAATAAATTAGGAACGAATGGAGTATAAAAGTCTAATATGTTATATGCTAATTTTCTAAATTAATCTTGAATGAGATGTATTATAGGTCAATCTAACATGACAATTAAGGTATGTACCCATATATTACTTTTTGGCCCGTTACTCATGTAACGACCCTACTTTTTTTCGACTTATACTTTTGTGCTCTATACTTTCACGAATCTGCGTATATGTGCGTAATGAGCTAGTTTATGCTCTGGATCTTTATTCATGATTAATTACTTTCGTTAATATCTTACAATGTGCTATTAAGTGTTTAATCACTTAACTTGATCCTCGAATGCTTCTATGACTGTAACGACCCTGGATTTTCCAACGTTTATATATTAATAAGTATTATTATTAATACGTGTGATTAAACGAATGTGTGTCATTACATTTACTTGTTGCCATGATTGCCTGAACTTGACTTTTAAGTGCCTGAAACGTCTTTGTGACACCCGGAACTTTCACGAATAATATTTTTAGATATTATTTACATTCATGATTAGTTTTATTAATCATTTTAATTAACTAAGGTTGTTGGTTAGTTACTTGGGATTTAAATGGATTAATTTGTTAATTATTTGAACTTGGGCTTTGTTAGTGTAATGGACTCATGATATTGGGCTTCCAAGCCCACCCTACTTCTTAGTGGACTTAGTTAGCCCACTCTTCCACTTGTAAGTATTACTTGAAACATTAACTAGTTAGTTGAAAGACTTGGAATCTAATTATCATCTAATCCCCATGCATGGCCATCCATTAACCACCTTTTTCAACTTTAACATGCAAGTGACCAAAGAATTCTTTCTTCCTCCCTCCCCATTGCAGCTGGCCGTGGCCTTTTGTGTAGGCCAAGAGAGTTTTTTTTCAATTTTTACTTATTACTACTTCACTTTTTTTCTCCCATTCTCACACACAAAGATTACTTGCATTTTTTTTTTCTCTCAAACATCTCTCTCTTCTTGTAAGTATTGAACAAATCTTCTTCTCTTTTCTTTGTCCCAAAACTGAAATTCAACACTCCATAATCATCATCATCATCTTTTGTTACTTGTTGTTTGATTACTTGTTTGTTATTATTACTTACTTACTTTGTTGTTGTTACTTACTTACTAGCTTCCAAGAATCAAACTTGTTAGTTTGATTCTTCATTTTATCTTGTTAAAACAAGAACAACAAGAACATATACTTTCTAGTTATGTTCTACATTTGTTATTTTAAAAAGATTAATGTTCATGTGTTGGTAAACTCATGCTTGTAAGTCATGTTAGTAAAATTTAAAGTTTACTTTCTTAAAGATCAAACTTTGGTTTGAATCTTTAAAGTATGAACAACAATGAACTAATTACTTGTTTACCTAGCTTAAACTAAAAGTTAACTTTGAAAGTTCAAGAACACACAAATAAGTTTTCTTTAAATATAACTTTGTATACTTATGCTTGATCTAGACTTTTGGGTCTTGGATCTTCAAGATCTAACTAAGAACTATGTTCTACATCTTAAGATCTTGATTTATAAGTTCATTTTCAAGTTTGTAACTTATTATTAGCTTTATAGTTCATGTAAGTGTCAAACCTAAGACTTTGATGTAACTTTGGTTCATCAAACTACATGCAACTCTTAAGTGAGTTGTGCTTCATGTCTTAGACTTGCATTAGGGTTATGATGGTCAATACTTGGCTAAGATGATGTAGATACATCAATGATTTGTACATTTGAAGCTATATGTATCAAAAATGATGAGAACCATGATGAACTTCAAGCACCAAGACCACCGGAACTCACTTAAACTTACTGTTTCTGTCCAAAACCTACTGACCTGCTGTTTCTGTAACAGACCACCAGACCTGGGCTGTTCTAACCATGATTTTTAGATAGATCTTTTCGAGTAGATAACTTTTCATATAGGACTTGTCTTAATCCGAGTTACGGTTTAGGATTTATGGCCCTCCGATCGTCACTATGTCCTTTAACGTTGTGCAGAAATTTCTGACATACTCGCACTTAGACCGTCGCCACGGTCAAACCAAGATGAGTTTGCTTCTGTAAATTTTACCACACTTAAGGGACTCATAGACAGAGCCATGGCCACTGGTCTCACCTTAATTCAGTAAGGGTAGAGGCCGTGGTGACTGACTGAAGTCAGCCTTTGTTGTAAACTACTTTCATAGACGAAACTTACTTTACGCCTTATGTTTGATGATGAATGATGAGGACCCTTAAGACCTTATTTACATAATTTTAAACCTATTAAGACGATTTACTGACTTAGTACTATTTGACTTAGGTTGAGGACCTTCGGATCGATTACTTGCACACCTTTTCTGAACCGACTTTACGACTACATTATCATTGTGAGTTATAGCATTCCCTTTTTACTTTAACTTATTTTGGGAACTGAGAATACATGCGGATTTTATGTTTTACATACTAGGCACGAGTACTTAAACTTATATATGTGTGGGTTATACAACGGCATAAACATTCCCTTTAGCTCGGTAACGTTTAATCATTGGTTTTTGAACCATGAACGCGAATCTTAGATATGGATTCATAGGGTTTGACATCCCCACTCGGGCTAGTAGCGCTAGCATTTAACGAGTGTTTAATACTTCGTAGACATACGCACTTGCCAAGTGTACTTTCAGGGGGTATAAACGTTAAGTTAGTTACCAAGTGCCCACGGTTAACATATACTTTATCATACTGTTTTGAAACGCTCTTTGTAGCACTGAAATCTCGTGACCTACCTTACTTACTGTTATACTTAAACTATAGCTCACCAACCTTTGTGTTGACGTTTTTTAAGCATGTTTTTCTCAGGTGCTTGAGGTTAGCTTCCGCTGTGTACTAGTCGTGCTGTAGACACCCGCTGCTTAGAGTTGCTATTGCATGAACTATGTCTTGTAACGATCATTGTGGTCACATACACTTATTATTTGCTTCTACTTAGTGAAGCATGCTTTTGGATTGTAAAACATTCGATGTTGGTTTAGACATCACTTTATTAATGAATGCAAACTCTTTTTGAAAACGCATATAGTACTTAACCTTGTAATGATCCTGTTGTTGATGATTCGTACACGATGGTTTTGTACGGGGCATCATATTTGGTATCAGAGCATTGGTTGTAGGGAATTAGGTTGCATTAGTGAGTCTAAGACCGACCCGAGTAGGATTCACTAATAGGACTAATCTACAACTTGCTAGTTTACTTGTTTCCGCTGAACTTACTGCATGCTGCTGCTTACTTTTACTGCTATATGCCGTATGCTACTACATGATTTCACTACTGCATGCTATTACTTGCTTTCGGTTGCATGCTACCTTAGTACGACTTGCTGTCATTGCCATGCTACTTATTGTTATACATGATTTAAACTGTTGGCCTAATACGTGCTTGCTTTATGACTTACTGACATGGAAAATTTATTTTTCCTTGTTCAGATGTCGGATGTACCACCTGCTAGCGTTTTGGGCAGTTCTGACTCAGACTCCACCACACCACCTGCTACTGTTGCTGATACACCGGTCCCGTTACCCACTAGTGATCCCGGCGCTTCGTCTTCCGGAGCGAGTAGTAGTGTGCCGGCACCTGTGACCACTTCTGACCCTACGGAGATTCCAGCTCCGTCTGCTCCCAGACCCTCGGGGTCACAGCCTCGCATCGGTGGGATTGAGATTCCCGCGGAGTTTGGGGAAGGGACGTTTCGTAACCACATGCGCACGCCGTGCCGACGCACTCCCGACGGACGTTTAGTGCCGATTCCGCCAGGCAGACACAGACAGATGTTGGCCGCCTTCGGACTACCAGCTCAGCCGCCCGTGCCACCACCACATGATTCGGATGACTCATCATCCGCCGATTCTTCATCAGATGATTCTTCATCAGACTCCAGTGACGACGAGGACCCTGCTGATATACCTATTCAGGCACCCTCCACCCCGCCGAAGAAGCGGTACCGTCCTGACGGCACCGTCATTCCAGGGGTGAATGGAGGTCGTGCTTTCACTGACGCTTTTGGTCGGCGTCGGAGGGTTACTGCCCGTAAGCGGCTTGTACCGTACCCTGCCGACCCACAGATACGTAAGGTTCCCCGTTATGTATTGACTATTCCTGGAACCGTACCGCCTAGATTTAGATACGGACCATTCCCATCTAGGGACGTACCGTCTACATCCGGAGCTGGACCATCTACTTCAGCACCACCCGCACCATCGGCAGCACCGGCACCATCTGCACCACCGGCACTACCTGCACCACCAGCACCGCCTGCCCCACCAACTCCCACTGTCGAGGAATTGACAAGGGAGGTGGGAATCCTCCGAGCTCGGGTTACTGAGCTCGAGGAGCAGATGGCTCAGGTTTTAGACATCCTACACCCACCTTCACCGTAGGACTTTTGTATTTAGCTTTCGTTATGTAATCTAGTTGTAGCTTATTGTATTACTCATGTATTGTACGGACTTATTCAGAAGTATGAAACTTATTATTATTATTAATGAATGGAACTTTGCGTTATTTAATTCTTGCACAATGTTCTATTTACATTACTGTACGATGATTCTGTGGTATATGTACCTAGATGTGTTATTTAATAACATGCGATGTTTTGATTCCATGTTGGTTACTATATACTGCATTATTACTATTTGCATACTGAATTTTGACTTAAGTCAAAACTTTTGTTTAGAATACCATGGCCAACAGAAGAACCACACCTACCACAGCCCAGATTGAGGACATGATCAACGAACGGGTCGCTGCAGCCCTAGCAGAAAGAAACCTCCAAGCTCCACCGCCACCACCACCAGTTATCCCACCCGTTCGAAATGGGTGTACTTACAAGGAATTCCAGAGCTGCAAACCGCATAACTTCAGTGGAACCGAGGGACCGGTTGGTCTCACCAGATGGTTCGAGATACTTGAATCAGTATTCCGAGTCAGCAACTGTTCAGAGGACAACAAGACCAAGTTTGCTTCGTGCACGCTATCTGACGGTGCGCTAACGTGGTGGAACACGTTAGCTCAAGCGAAAGGCATTGACGAGGCGTATGCTACGCCATGGGAAGAATTCAAGGCTGCTATGATTGATGAGTATTGTCCGAGAACCGAAATCCAGAAGATGGAAATCGAATTTATGCAGTTAAAGGCCGTTGGGAACGACCTTGATGGTTACAACAGGAGGTTTCTTGAGTTAGCTCTTATGTGTCCGACAGTGGTCACCCCGGAATTCAAGCGTATGGAGAGATACTTTTGGGGACTCCCTAAGTCCATCAAAGGAAACGTCACATCGTCCAAACCACCGAATGTTCCCGAAGCAATGCGCATGGCGCATACTCTCATGAATCAGATTCTTATTGATGAGCCGGAGAAGGCTAAGTTTGAAGCTGGTAGTAGCGAAAAGCGAAAGTGGGATAATAACAACAACAACAACCACCACAACAACAGGGGGAGAACCTATGACCAGACCCCCGCCAAGAGGCACAACAACGGTGGAAACCCCAATCCCAACAACAACACCAACTCTAACCCGAACTACAAGGGAACCTTACCACAATGCAAGAGGTGTTACAAACACCACACTGGGTATTGCAATGTTTTCTGCGAGAAGTGTCAACGGGCTGGGCATATCGGAAAAGACTGCAAGGTCACCACTTTGAATGGGAATCCAAATACCAATGGACCTAAGAAGTGCTATGAATGCGGGCAGACGGGCCATTTCAGAAATGCGTGCCCAAACAAGCGAAAAGACGGCGGACCACCCCGAGCTAGAGCTTTTAATGTTAATGCAAGGGATGCACGCGATAACCCCGACTTGGTGACAGGTATATTCACAATCAACAATCTTTTAGCTTCTGTCTTGTTTGATACTGGTGCGGATAGAAGTTATGTATGTAGACATTTTTGCGATAAGATTAATTGGTCATTAGTCCCGTTAAAAGAGAGTATGCTTGTCGAGGTCGCCAATGGAAAACTTGAAAAGGTTGACCACATTAGTCGAGGAGCTATTATCAACATAGCTGGTGCAGATTTCGAAATTGACTTGATACCTATCAAACTGGGAAGTTTTGACGTGATCGTCGGTATGGATTGGTTGAGCAAGATAAAGGCCGATATTATCTGTGGAGATAAAGCACTTCGCATACCACAAGGAGATGGTGAACCACTAGTTATCTATGGAGAGAGATGTACCTCGAAGTTGAACCTCATTAGTTGCGTGAAAGCGCAAAAGATTATGAAGAAGGGACGTTTTGCTGTCCTAGCACATGTGAAAGCAGTAGAAACTGAGGTGAAGAGCGTGAATGACGTTCGAATTGTGAACGAATTTTCCGATGTCTTCCCAGAGGAATTGCCAGGATTGCCGCCGCAGAGAGCAGTAGAGTTTCAGATTGATTTAGTGCCAGGAGCTGCACCTGTAGCTCACGCACCTTATAGACTCGCACCTTCCGAGATGCAAGAATTACAGAGTCAACTACAAGAACTACTTGATCGAGGATTTATCCAACCAAGTTTCTCGCCTTAGGGCGCACCTGTGTTGTTTGTGAAGAAGAAGGATGGATCCTTCCGTATGTGTATCGACTACCGTGAACTCAACAAATTGACTATCAAGAATCGGTATCCTCTTCCACGAATTGACGATCTTTTTGATCAACTACAAGGATCGAGCGGTTACTCAAAGATCTATTTGCGATCCGGTTATCACCAGTTGAGGGTGAAGGAAAGTGACGTGATGAAAACTGCATTCAGGACCCGTTATGGTCATTATGAGTTTCTCGTGATGCCATTCGGTTTGACAAATGCACCTGCCGTGTTCATGGACCTCATGAATCGTGTCTGCAAGCCTTACTTGGATAAGTTTGTTATCGTCTTCATAGATGATATCCTCATCTACTCAAGGAGCGAAGAAGAACATGAGCAACACCTCCGACTAGTACTTGAACTCTTAAGACAAGAGCAACTTTATGCCAAATTCTCCAAGTGTGAATTTTGGTTGAAGGAAGTTCAATTTCTGGGTCATGTTGTGAGCGACCAGGGTATCAAAGTTGATCCCGCCAAGATTGAAGCCATCAGCAAGTGGGAGACCCCCACTACTCTGACGCATATTCGCCAATTCCTAGGTCTCGCCGGTTATTACCGAAGATTCATCGAAGGATTTTCTCTGATTGCGCGTCCTTTGACCGCACTGACTCACAAGGGCAAGAAGTTCATTTGGGAACCCGCACATGAATCAGCATTTCAAACTTTGAAGAAGAAGTTGACCACCGCACCTATCCTATCACTTCCTGAGGGCAGTGACGACTTTGTTGTTTATTGTGATGCATCGAAGAGTGGTTTTGGTTGTGTACTGATGCAACGATCAAAAGTTATTGCCTATGCCTCCCGACAATTGAAGATTCACGAGCGGAACTACACTACTCACGATCTTGAACTTGGAGCCGTTGTCTTTGCACTCAAATTGTGGAGACATTATTTGTATGGAACTAAGAGCACTATCTTCACCGATCACAAGAGTCTCCAGCACATCTTTGATCAGAAGCAACTGAATATGAGACAGCGTCGATGGATCGAGATGCTCAACGACTACGATTGTGAACTCCGTTATCACCCTGGCAAGGCCAATGTTGTAGCTGACGCTTTAAGCCGAAAGGAGAGGACGGCACCTCTTCGTGTTAGGGCTCTGAACATCACCATCCATTCGAACCTCAACAGTCAGATCAGAGTAGCCCAAGATGAGGCTCTCAAGGAGGAGAACATATCTCATGAACATTTGAACATACTTGTCTCTCGATTCGAGGTTAAGGAGTCTGGACTCCGATGTTATGCCGGAAGAATTTGGGTACCTCTTTATGGAGATCTACGAAACCTGATACTTGATGAAGCACACAAATCGAGATATTCGATTCATCCTGGAGCGGGCAAGATGTACCACGACCTTAAAGAACAATATTGGTGGCCGAATCTTAAGAAGGACGTTGCGACTTATGTTGGTAAGTGTTTGACTTGCTCAAAGGTTAAAGCCGAGCATCAGAGACCTTCTGGTTTACTTCAACAACCGAAAATCCCACAATGGAAGTGGGAAAGGATCACAATGGATTTCATTACTAAGCTGCCTAAGACGGTGGGCGGATACGATACCATCTGGGTTATCGTTGACCGCCTTACCAAGTCTGTACACTTTCTAGCGATGAAGGAAACAGATACAATGGAGAGACTTGCTCAGTTATACATCAAAGAGGTTGTATCTCGTCATGGTGTACCTTTATCGATCATCTCGGATCGCGATCCCCGTTTTGCTTCTAGATTTTGGCGTTCATTGCAAGAAGCCATGGGAACTCGTCTTGACATGAGTACTGCTTATCATCCTCAGACTGACGGGCAAAGTGAACGAACGATTCAGACCTTGGAGGACATGCTACGTGCATGTGTCATCGATTTTGGAAAGGCTTGGGAAAGGCATTTGCCACTAGCCGAATTCTCGTACAACAACAGTTATCACTCGAGCATTAATGCCGCACCTTTCGAGGCATTGTATGGCCATAAGTGTCGATCTCCTATTTGCTGGGCCGAAGTAGGCGAAAAGCAAATCACCGGACCCGAGGTAGTCTACGAAACAACGGAGAAGATTGCTCAGATTCAAGCGAGACTTAAGACTGCCCGTGATCGCCAAAAGAGTTACGCCGATCTTAAACGTAAAGACTTTGAATTCAACGTTGGTGACCGTGTAATGTTGAAGGTTGCACCTTGGAAGGGTGTGATTCGCTTTGGAAAACGTGGAAAGTTAAACCCACGATACATTGGTCCTTTTGAAATCTTGGAACGTGTTGGACCCGTTGCATACCGTTTGGATCTACCAGCACAATTGAGCTCAGTTCATCCTACCTTCCACGTGTCGAACTTGAAGAAGTGTCTTGCTGCACCTGAACTTATCATACCATTGGAAGAACTTACAATTGACGACAAACTCCACTTTGTGGAAGAACCAGTTGAGATTATGGATCGTGAGATCAAAACTTTGAAACGCAACAAGATTCCGATTGTACGAGTACGATGGAATGCCAAACGAGGAACTGAATTTACTTGGGAACGAGAGGATCAAATGATGCGGAAGTATCCTCACCTTTTCCCGACTCCTCCATCTACCTCAGCTTAAAATTTCGGGACGAAATTTTCTTTAACAGGTGGGTAATGTAACGACCCTGGATTTTCCAATGTTTATTTATTAATAAGTATTATTATTAATACGTGTGATTAAACGAATGTATGTCATTACATTTACTTGTTGCCATGATTGCCCGAACTTGACTTTTAAGTGCCCGAAACGTCTTTGTGACACCCGGAACTTTCACGAATAATATTTTTAGATATTATTTACATTCATGATTAGTTTTATTAATCATTTTAATTAACTAAGGTTGTTGGTTAATTACTTGGGCTTTAAGTGGATTAATTTGTTAATTATTTGAACTTGGGCTTTGTTAGTGTAATGGACTCATGATATTGGGCTTCCAAGCCCACCCTACTTCTTAGTGGACTTAGTTAGTCCACTCTTCCACTTGTAAGTATTACTTGAAACATTAACTAGTTAGTTGAAAGACTTGGAATCTAGTTATCATCTAATCCCCATGCATGGCCATCCATTAACCACCTTTTTCAACTTTTACATGCAAGTGACCAAAGAATTCTTTCTTCCTCCCTCCCCATTGTAGCTGGCCGTGGCCTTTTGTGTAGGCCAAGAGAGTTTTTTTTTTCAATTTTTACTTATTACTACTTCACTTGTTTTCTCCCATTCTCACGCACAAAGATTACTTGCATTTTTTTTTCTCTCAAACATCTCTCTCTTCTTGTAAGTATTGAACAAATCTTCTTCTCTTTTCTTTGTCCCAAAACCGAAATTCAACACTCCATAATCATCATCATCATCTTTTGTTACTTGTTGTTTGATTACTTGTTTGTTATTATTACTTACTTACTTTGTTGTTGTTACTTACTTACTAGCTTCCAAGAATCAAACTTGTTAGTTTGATTCTTCATTTTATCTTGTTAAAACAAGAACAACAAGAACATATACTTTCTAGTTATGTTCTACATTTGTTATTTTAAAAAGATTAATGTTCATGTGTTGGTAAACTCATGCTTGTAAGTCATGTTAGTAAACTTTAAAGTTTACTTTCTTAAAGATCAAACTTTGGTTTGAATCTTTAAAGTATGAACAACAATGAACTAATTACTTGTTTACCTAGCTTAAACTAAAAGTTAACTTTGAAAGTTCAAGAACACACAAATAAGTTTTCTTTAAATATAACTTTGTATACTTATGCTTGATCTAGACTTTTGGGTCTTGGATCTTCAAGATCTAACTAAGAACTATGTTCTACATCTTAAGATCTTGATTTATAAGTTCATTTTCAAGTTTGTAACTTATTATTAGCTTTATAGTTCATGTAAGTATCAAACCTAAGACTTTGATGTAACTTTGGTTCATCAAACTACATGCAACTCTTAAGTGAGTTGTGCTTCATGTCTTAGACTTGCACTAGGGTTATGATGGTCAATACTTGGCTAAGATGATGTAGATACATCAATGAGTTGTACACTTGAAGCTATATGCATCAAGGATGAGAACCATGATGAACATCAAGCACCAAGACCACCGGAACTCACTTAAACTTACTGTTTCTGTCCAAAACCTACTAACCTGCTGTTTCTGTAACAGACCAGCAGACCTGGGCTGTTCTAACCATGATTTTTAGATAGATATTTTCGAGTATATAACTTTTCATATAGGACTCGTCTTAATCCGAGTTACGGTTTAGGATTTATGGCCCTCCGATCGTCACTATGTCCTTTAACGTTGTGCAGAAATTTCTGACCTACTCGCACTTAGACCGTCGCCACGGTCAAACCAAGACGAGTTTACTTCTGTAAATTTTACCACACTTAAGGGACTCATAGACGGAGCCATGGCCACTAGTCTCACCTTAATTCAGTAAGGGTAGAGGCCGTGGTGACTGACTGAAGTCAGCCTTTGTTGTAAACTACTTTCATAGACGAAACTTACTTTACGCCTTATGTTTGATGATGAATGATGATGACCCTTAAGACCTTATTTACATACTTTTAAACCTATTAAGACAATTTACTGACTTAGTACTATTTGACTTAGGTTGAGGACCTTCGGATCGATTACTTGCACACCTTTTCTGAACCGACTTTACGACTACATTATCATTGTGAGTTATAGCATTCCCTTTTTACTTTAACTTATTTTGGGAACTGAGAATACATGTGGATTTTATGTTTTACATACTAGGCACGAGTACTTAAACTTATATATGTGTGGGTTATACAACGGCATAAACATTCCCTTTAGCTCTGTAACGTTTAATCATTGGTTTTTGAACCATGAATGCGAATCTTAGATATGGATCCATAGGGTTTGACATCCCCACTCGGGCTAGTAGCGCTAGCATTTAACGAGTGTTTAATACTTCGTAGACATACGCACTTGCCAAGTGTACTTTCAGGGGTTATAAACGTTAAGTTAGTTACCAAGTGTCCACGGTTAACATATACTTTATCATACTGTTTTGAAACGCTCTTTGTAGCACTGAAATCTCGTGGCCTACCTTACTTACTGTTATACTTAAACTATAGCTCACCAACCTTTGTGTTGACGTTTTTTAAGCATGTTTTTCTCAGGTGCTTGAGGTTAGCTTCCGCTGTGTACAAGTTGTGCTGTAGACACCCGCTGCTTAGAGTTGCTATCGCATGAACTACTTTATTTTGCATTCAAACATTAGTACTTTTGAACTATGTCTTGTAACGATCATTGTGGTCACATACACTTATTATTTGCTTCTACTTAGTGAAGCATGCTTTTGGATTGTAAAACATTCGATGTTGGTTTAGACATCACTTTATAAATGAATGCAAACTCTTTTTGAAAACGCATATAGTACTTAACCTTGTAATGATCCTGTTGTTGATGATTCGTACACGATGGTTTTGTACGGGGCATCACATTGACCGTTAGTGTCACTTGACGTTTAGAACGAGCTATGTACTTTGTACACGTTTAACTTTTATCATAATTGGAATATTATGACTACGTAATACTAATTGTTATTTTCTAATGACAATTACTTGGCTTGATGGTTTCTTAATTACGCTTAGTGTTTTACTAATGCACACTAGTTAGTCTTCATGGACTTTTTACCTTAATGGACTTAGACCCACCCTACTCTAGTTAATGGACCATTAAATTAGCCTAACTTTAATGAATTTATGATCCATTAAGATGTAGGACAAAAATCCATTAAGATGAGCCAACATACTAGCATTTTTGTTAGCCATTACTACACATGTTGCATGAGATCCCAACAACAAGCACCACCTTTGTACCACCACCATGCAAAAAGCAAAAAGTTGTCCTCCTTATCCCCCCCAAAACCAACGACCTAGCCACCCCACCACCACTATAAAATGCAAGCCTCATCCTTCATTTCACACTTCATTTCATTCTCATTTTACACACACTTGCTCTCTAATTTTCTCTCTAGTCTTTCTCACACTAAAATTTTAAGTTTTTGAATTTTCTTCTTCTTCTCGTTTTCTTCTTAATCACAACATCATCATCATCATCATCATCATCATCATCATCATCATAATATCAAACTTTTTAGCCTTTTGATCTTATTATATGTTGTAGATTCAAACTTTGATTTGAATCCTTCAAGAACATAAAAGATTCAAGCTTTCTAGCTTTGGATCTTCATTACTTTGTTGGATCTAAGATTTATAGCTTAAGATCACTTTATTTTTGTTAAAAGATTAAAACTTGTGTTTATGATCTTCATGAAACTTGAAGATCTAGCTTTGATGTTAAAGCTAAGGGGTATAAAATACTATTAAATTTTAGCAGAAAATACTATTAAATACGATACAATTTTACACAAGATATTTATTTATTTATAGAATGGATATACTTAAACCTTGCTACAACACTTATAGGCAGTGTACCTAATCGTACAGTAGTGTAGTTTTTAGTAAGTCCGGTTCGTTCCACAGGGAAATCTTTAAACAAAGCTCAACGCTATTTTACTTTTATTAAAAATACAAATATATATAAGTAATATTATTATTATAAAGGGGGGTTTTTACCGTTTAATGACCGGTTTGTCGATTTTAAAACTTTAGTCGCAGTTAAAACCTAATGTAAAATATTAAATAAATACAAGACTTAAATTAAAGCGTAAAGTAAATAACGATAATGAAATTGCCAATAATAAAAATGCGATAAAATAAAATTGCGATAATTAAAAAGTACGATAATTAAAAGTGCGATTAAATAACAATAAATAAAAGTGCGATAATTAGAAGTGCAATTAAATATAAAATAAAGGAAATTAAATATGAAATAAAAGAATTATGCTTATTTAAACTTCCGTAATCATGATGTTTGACGTGTTGATTTTAGTTTTATGCCCATGGGTTAATTGTCCTTTGTCCTGGATTATTTAATATGTCCGTCTGGTTTTTGTCCATAACAGTCCATCAGTCATAAATATAAATTGCAAGTGTCCTTTTCAAATTATTCTTATACCCGAAGTTAAATATTCCAACTAATTGGGGATTCGAATTGTAACAAGGTTTTAATACTTTGTTTAATGAGTACACCAGGTTATCGACTGCGTGTAAACCAAGGTTTTACTACTTTGTTAACAATTACACCAATTACCCTTGAATGTAATTTCACCCCTGTCTTAATTATTCTAGTGGCTATTAATCCATTCCCGTGTCCGGTTAAATGAACGATTATTCGTACATATAAATACCCCGCCCATCGTGTCCAATCGAGTGTATATGGTAATTTATAGGGACGCCCAATTGTAAATCTTTATATTAACATTAACAAACTTTCATTTAGTTAAACAAATATAAAGCCCATTAATAGCCCATAGTCTAATTTCCACAAGTGTCGTTCTTTTATCCAAACCCCAATTATGGTACAAAGCCCAATTACCCAATTTTAGTAATTAGCCCAACATCATGATCACTTCGTTTTAAATAAGCATAATAATAACTTAGTTACGAGACATTAATGTAAAAAGGTTGAACATAACTTACAATGATTAAAAATAGCGTAGCGTTACACGGACAGAATTTCGACTTACACCCTTACAACATTCGCTAACATACCCTTATTATTAGGATTTAAAATTAAAATTAAAATTAAAATATAAATTATATATATATATTACGTATATATTGAGAGAGAGATTGAAAATGAATATGAAATTTGATCAGAATTCGGTTTGCTTTATAGCCAGAGTAGAATTTTGGGGCTCCGCGACTCGCGGCAAAAACCCCTTCAATCTCCGCGAGTCGCGGAGATAGTATTTACAGCTCAGTCCTTGGAGTTTTCTCTGCCGACGGTTTTTTATATATAAATAATATATATATATATAATTAATATAATTAATTATATATTATATTATATTTATATACATAGTTAACTTGTAATTTTTAGTCCGTTGCGTCGAGCGTTAAGAGTTGACTCTGGTCCCGGTTCCGGATTTTCGAACGTCCTCGCGTACAATTTAATATCTTGTACTTTGTGTTTTGAATCTTGTACTTTTGTAATTTCGAGATGTTTCTTATCAACAATTGGAACCTTTTTGATTGTCTTTTGTACTTTTGAGCTTTTTGGTCGTTTGCGTCTTCAATTCGTCGAATCTGTCTTTTGTCTTCACCTTTTATTATTTAAACGAATATCACTTGTAAATAGAACAATTGCAACTAAAAGCTTGTCTTTCTTGAGGAATAATGCTATGAAATATATGTTCGTTTTTAGCATTATCAAATATTCCCACACTTGAGCGTTGCTTGTCCTCAAGCAATATCGTCTTGAAATACTAGAATCACTTCTTTATTCTTCACACTTTGTACATCAGTGATTTCTATACGGCGGTATAAACAATGGTAGTAACGATATGGTTTACAGTCCCACATGACTATAAAAATTTAGATCCATTAAGGAAATTGGATCTTTATGAAAACATTTGATCTTTTGAAAATTAAATCTAGTTTTTACCCTAGATAAGTTTTCCAGAATAACCCTTTACCGGTGTTTGCAAAATATTTTTGTGGGTTTGGTGGGTTTCAGATTTGAAAATTTTAGCTCAAAACTTGCGGTTTTGTGTCACCCACTTGCTAACCTTGTATTAGGAAAGCAACACGTCCAGTTTACTTGTTCCGTATATTACCTTTCGGCAAACTACCGTCCGGTTGTAAAGGAAAGCGTTGAACAAGCAACTGTTAAGGCAATGTCTCGTGACATGCTTTTGATTATGGTCTATAACGTGTCGGACGCAATTACTATCCTTGGTAGGAGCAATAGTAAAGCTCACCCTTATAATTTTTCGATCTGGCACAAGGTCCTGTCTTTGACCATGCTATGCAACCACCTTTCTTACGGTTGACACCCGATTTAGTTCAGGTGACCTAATGAATTCCAGGTGAATTCCTAGGATTTTACGTTCAATGGTAATGAACGCATTGAAAATAGGGTTTTCAGAAAACAAATCGGTTTGTAATTTTTGATCAAAATATTTTCTCGTTCAAGCTCGAGTTTAGATATCATTGAATTCCATGAGTTTGAATTCTCAATCTTTAAGGTCAATCTCTAGGATTGAGTAATATCAGTCTTAAAAGCTGATTTTAAATCTTTAAGGAGATTATCCTTTCTGGGGATCTGATTCATTAGTCTTATCCAGCTAATTTGCATGGTTCCCCCCCATTGTACGAGATAAATCCTTCTCATGGTTAGGATAAATCTGACCACTTGGCGACCCTGTTTAATGCTGAGGTCCGTGGATTTCCTGCTGATTTTAGTGATGACTTTTCTAGATTTTTCGTCAACCTACAGCTGGTCTGGACGATAACTTCATGACCTAAATCAAGAAGCGCGTGTCTTTTTCGGAAGACTTTACTTCCTTTTAATGATGGAATTGATTCATCGTGTAGATCCATCTTTTCTTTTCTTTCATCGGGTAAAACAGTTTAGTCCAAAGCAAAAGTATTTTCAGTTATTTGTTACAGATATATGTGACATATGTTTAAAATAACTTGGTAAATTTTCCCACACTTGGCTTTTATTTTTCTTTTTATCGTCCTCTATTCCATTTTAAATGAATTTTAATATTTTAGTTTGTTTCTCAATTTATGTCCTTTTCGAGGTAACAATAATTTCGGTGTTAAAACCTAGTTTTATCGTTCATAAATATGTATAAACATGATTTTGAATTCATTTAATTGAAAATTTTGAAAATTTTTACTCGAATTGGGTAGTCAGTATATAAGACTAGGGCTGTTCTTTTTTATCAGAGAGCACTAGATTCTAATACAACTACTGCTTTACTAGTATTTTTAATGGTAACCAAGTGTTTAATATAAAAATTTTAAAATCCGAAAGAATTTAATCCCTTCCCACACTTAAGATCTTGCAATGCCCTCATTTGCAAGAAATCAGTAACAATTTAAATTATTGAGGGTGATTTGTGTGAAAATGATTAAATTTTTACCAAAGTTTCCAAATATATTGGCGTTTGTTTGCTGAATGATAAATGGTGCACATCATTTGTTCATTCCGTCTTGTTGTTATTTCACATATATTTTGCATCTTGTCGTCAAAATTAGTTGCTTTTGCTGAACTTAATGCCAGTCTTTGAAAATGCGTTGTTTTACCCTGTTGTGTACATAAGATAAACTGCAAACATATATACATATTTTTGAAGTTTGGTATATTACCCCACATTCAAAAATTATTAAAATCTAAGAATAAAAGTTAGATAAAAATGATTACAATATTAACAAAAATATTAAATGTATCAATAATTACAAATTACAAAATAAAAAAAAAAATAATAAGTAAACTAAGGATGATATTGGTACCAATAGGGGTTCCACGCATAACCATAAGTGCTATAGAATGCTTCGGCAGGGTCATACGTAGGATATGGTGGCTGCATCTCTATCGACCAAGGAGGGAAGACGGGTTTCGGTGTAGGAATATAGTTTCTACCTATATGTTGGCAATGCGCTATGATCTGGTTCTGATGAACTTGCCAATCTTCAAATGCTCTCTGTCTAGCATTTTCGTATTCCTGAGAAGCTATAAACCTATGCATTTCTTGCATCTCATTCCCCCCTCCTACATTACCTTGTTCCTGGTTTCTCTCCACCTGTGGATGTCTACCATGGTATCGTACTGCGGCGTTATTTCGCCGCTTCAAAACTTTCGCACCATGGTATACATTTAAACCTATAGTGTCGCGGGGTTCCGGCTCTTCTAGTAATAATCCCCCCCGACTTATATCCACACCGAGATATTCACCAATCAAAGTAATAAAAATACCACCTCCTATTATGCTATGTGGACGCATCCCCCGAACCATAGCTGATAAATAATAACCCACACAATATGGTATACTTACAGCGCTCTGTGGGTCTCGAATACACATATGGTAAAACAAATCTTGTTCATTTACCTTTTCTTTGTTTTTACCCCTTTGTGTAATCGAATTAGCTAAAAACCTATGTATTACTCTTAATTCGGCTCTATCTATATCCAAATAAGAGTAGTTTCCCCTTTTGAAACGGTGATGGCTTGTCATTTGACTCCACACACCGTGTGTATCAAAATTCTCATCTATCTTTCTACCGTTTAGTATCAATCCTCTACAATCGGCAGACGCTAACTCCTCAGGCGTATATATACGTAAAGCCTGAGCCATGTCCAGTAAAGACATGTGGCGCATCGAACCGCCTAACAAAAATCTAATAAAAGAACGATCGGTTAAACTAGCTACCCGATCATTCAACTCTATACTACATAACAACTCTTCACACCATACTTTATATACAGGTCTGCGTATGGTGAATAAACATATCCAGTCATTAAAAGAAGAATTACCATACCTCTGTACAAGTAATTCCCTAATTGGCCCGGCCAATTCTACAGCTTCCAAGGGTCCCCATTCTATGACCCTCGGTACCTCAACAACCTTAGAGTGAAGAGTATGCAAACCCCATTGATATTTTGGATAATCTATCCAAAGTCTTTCAAATCTCAGGTTCGGGTGCAACTCTTCCAAATGCATATCGGAAAAGGTCATGACTGGATGAGGTACATCCTGCTTGTAGTAGTTATCTACCTCCTGTTGTTCCAAATTCTCGGCAGGAGCATTGCGGGCTTGGGATGAAGATTCACCCCTTTCATTCTGCAAAACACATCAAACACAAATTTTGTGCATTCAAATATGCATTAGTGTCAGCAAAATCATCAATCAAAATAATTACAATGACATTATCAATTTATATCAAACTTCAGCTTATTTTCACATTTTTATCATATCTACACTTTTTCAAATAAGCATATACGAAAATTTTCGCCAAGTTCATAAGCATCCAACTCAAATAACATGTCAAAATAATCATTACTAGCAATCAAACAAGTCTCAAATGGCATTATCTTTCAAAAATCAAGTTCATGAATTTTGGACTTGAAAAAGTCCACTTTAATTCTCAAAATCATGTTTAGGCTCAAAGTTTGGATCATTTAACTACCTAGACATGTTACACTACTTAATTTAGCAACAATTCATGACAAAAATCGGCCATAACCTGTTTATATCAAAAAGCCCCAAATTGCTCAAGAACACAAACCCTAGATTATTCAAAATTTGAAGTTTAAGGCTTCTAATCATGTTAAACAACATCAATCTAGGTTATACAAGCATAATACATAAACAATTTAAGTCTAATTACACTAAAAAGCATCAAAATCAAATTGGGGAAAAAATAGCTCAAGAACACTAAAATTCGAATTAAATGGTGTTTAGGTGTAGAAATTTACCGTTTTTCTTGAGAAATTCTTAGATAGCATCCTTCTCAACATGATTTTAGCAAAAAATTTGGTGATTAACGGTTAAAAATTGGGATTTTTGGGGGTGATTTTCGGGTTTTTTTCGGGTTCTTTTTTCGCAGTATATTTCTGTTTTGTGTGTGGGTGAGTGAACTGATCGTTTGCAGCTCTTATTTTTTTTCTGATTTTTGATCCCTCCGCGAGTCGCGGAGGTTTTGTACTTCAAACTCCGCGAGTCGCGGAGTTTACTCTTTTTTTTTTTTTTTTTTTTATAATCTTTAACTTCTTAAAACAATTTAGTAATTAATTTTTAAAATTTTGTTTCCCTTGTTATTTAGGATGAGGTCGTTTCGGATCGATGTCCTAGTCCGTCCCTCGACAAAATTTTAAAATTTATCTTTTTGTAGCGATTGTTTTAAAAGCTAAGATTTTTGGGTTTTTTCAATGTTTTTGGCATACTCTAATTCAGTAAGATTAAAAATAATAATAATAAAAGTTCTCGTCCCTCCCTCGGGTAAAGCAATTTCGGTTCAAAGACCTAGTCTTCAACTTACGACGAATTTTAAAAATCATATTTTTAACTTAATGAGATAAAGTAAATTTTTGTTTTTAAATTCACACAACTTAAATATAAAATTCAAATTTAAAAATTCACACCAAACTTAAAATTTGAAATGCATAAAATTAAAAATTCATATTTTAAAAATTAAAAGTTCACACCAAACTTAATTTAAAAATTCAAATTATAAATTCATACCAAACTTATATTAATTTTTCAAATATTTTCAATTTTAAATATATTGTTTTTACAAAATTTACAATATTAATTTAAGATTTAAATATTAATTTTAAAAATATGGTAAAAATAAAATTAAAAATCTTTTTGTCTTTTTATCCCACTTTAATCAATCAAATATTATCAAAAATATGCGCCCCTCTTTTCGGTAAAGTAATTTCGGTTCCAAGACCTAATTTAACTCATGACGAATTTTTGAAATATTTTAGGTTGATTGATTAAAGATATTTATACCTTAAGAATAAACGTTAAATTTCGCAGTGATGTAATAAATTTTTGAATGATATCAATAATTTCGGTCGCCAAACCTAATTTTATTTAATACCAATTTAATACTTTTTAACGAACAAATTAGCGTTTATTATCAAAAGGTTAAAAATAAAAGTAAAAACTGTACAGACATACCTGTGAAATAGATTTCTTAGTTATATGATCTATTCCATTCATAAGATAGTCGGTTTAATTGGTTTTCCATAGCTCCAAAGGCGTAACCTCGAGCATTCAGTGTCTTTTCTTCTAAACATATGAACGGTCCATCTCTGCATAAAGTAACAAATTCGGTATTTGAATAGGTTTGATTATTTGAACATTTACCTCCATGTGACCATTTTCCGCATTTGTGACATCGTTCTAGGTGTCGTGCTCTTTTTTTCGCTGCGGATTTTGATTTTCCTTTACCAAATTGTAACTTATTATCTTCGCATCTGGATTCTTTTCTAACTCCGTCCATTCTTTCTCTGATTACTGATACTAATTCGCTCGGTAGTATGTCATTATTACGTTTAGTGATCAAAGCGTGTAGCATTAGACCATGGTTTAGTTCACAGGCAGTCTTCATTTTGTAAAAACCTAAAAAAAATAAAAATTCAGAATGGGGGGAGAAGACTAGTTCTTTAGGGTCTGCTAGGGAAAGACCATACGTGTTCCATTTTCGAGAACTACACGAAAACAGACAATCTAACTCTAACAGAAATACATATTATCCTTTAAAGACTTGATTCTCCCCACACTTAGTTAGCTGTGGTGTCGAAATTGTGATTAACTTCGTTGTCGACTTCCATCGGACCATGTATGTAATGTTTAACTCTGTGACCATTAACTTTAAATTCAATCCCATTTGAATTTATCAATTCTATCGTTCCGTATGGGAAAACTCTTTTGACTATGAATGGTCCAGACCATCTTGATTTCAATTTTCCAGGAAATAGCTTGAATCGTGAATTGAAAAGAAGAACTCTGTCTCCTTCTTTAAATTCTTTTGAACTTCTGATTCTTTTATCATGTCATTTCTTCGTTCTTTCTTTATAGATTAACGAATTTTCGTATGCTTCATGTCTTAATTCTTCTAATTCATTTAGTTGACTTAATCGTAGACGTCCGGCTTCATGTAAATCAAGATTACATGTTTTCAAAGCCCAAAATGCTTTGTGTTCAATTTCTACTGGAAGATGACATGCTTTTCCATAAACAAGTCTAAAAGGTGTGGTTCCAATTGGAGTTTTGTAGGCTGTTCTAAAAGCCCAGAGTGCATCTTCCAATTTAATGGACCATTCCTTCGGATTTGATCCTACGGTTTTCTCTAGAATACGTTTTAAAGCTCGGTTGGTATTTTCAACTTGTCCACTTGTTTGTGGATGATATGCGGTGGAGATTTTATGAGTTACTCCATATCTTTTAAGAACTTTCTCAAGTTGATTATTACAGAAATGAGTACCCCGATCACTTATTAAAGCTTTCGGTGTTCCAAACCTTGCAAAAAGACGTTTTAAAAAGTTGACTACAACTCGTGCATCGTTAGTTGGGAGAGCTTGTGCTTCCGCCCATTTAGATACATAATCAATGGCTACGAGTATATATAAATTATTATGAGATTTTGGAAATGGACCCATAAAGTCAATACCCCAAATGTCAAATACTTCACATACTTGGATGACATTTTGCGGCATTTCATCACGTTGACTTATTTTTCCGGTCCTTTGACATGCATCACAGGATTTGCAAAGAAGGTGTGCGTCTTTGTAAATTGTAGGCCAATAGAATCCAGCTTCATAAACTTTTCTTGCTGTTAGTTGAGGCCCATAATGCCCTCCTGTTGGTCCTGTGTGACAATGGTTTAAAATTTTACTAGCTTCATCTCCAAATACACATCGGCGTATTATTCCATCGGGACAACTTTTAAACAAATGTGGATCTTCCCAGAAATAGTGTTTTATATCACTGAAGAATTTCTTTCGTCTTTGGTACGATAATCCTTTTTCAAGGAATCCACAAACTAAGTAGTTTGCATAGTCTGCAAACCATGGAATTTCTTTATAATCTATCTTCAATAGATATTCATCAGGAAAGTTGTCTTGTATGGCTGATTCATTTAGATCTTCTAATTCGGGATTTTCAAGACGAGAAAGATGATCAGCGGCGAGATTTTCTGCTCCCTTTTTATCTCGGATTTCAATATCAAACTCTTGTAAGAGTAAGATCCAACGGATTAATCTTGGTTTAGCATCTTGTTTTGAAAATAGGTATCTAAGAGCAGAATGGTCGGTATAGACCACCGTTTTTGCTAAAACGAGATATGCTCAGAATTTGTCAAAAGCAAAGACAATAGCAAGGAGTTCTTTTTCCGTAGTTGTATAGTTTGTTTGTGCTCCTTGTAACGTCTTACTAGCATAGTATATAGGTTGAAATCGTTTTTCAATCCTTTGTCCTAAAACGGCTCCCATTGCAAAATCACTTGCATCGCACATTAGTTCAAATGGTAGATTCCAATTTGGTGTTATCATGATCGGCGCATTAGTGAGTTTTTCTTTAAGAATATTAAAAGATTTGATACACTCATCTGAAAAGATGAATGGAGCATCCTTTTCTAGGAGTTTATTCATAGGAGTGGCAATTTTAGAAAAATCTTTTATGAAACGTCGGTAAAAACCGGCATGCCCTAGAAAACTCCTAACTCCTCTAACATTTGTGGGATGTGGAAGTTTAGCAATTACATCTACTTTAGCTCTATCCACTTCAATTCCTTCTTTTGAAATTTTATGTCCAAGAACGATGCCTTCTTTAACCATGAAATGGCATTTCTCCCAATTAAGTACTAGATTTGATTTTTCGCATCTAATTAGCATTCGTTCCAGATTAACTAGACATGATTTAAATGTATCACCGAAGACTGAAAAGTCATCCATGAATACTTCCATGCATTCTTCTATCATGTCATGAAAAATCGCCATCATACACCTTTGAAAGGTTGCAGAGGCGTTACAAAGTCCAAATGGCATGCGTTTGTAAGCAAAAGTACCATAAGGGCACGTGAATGTGGTTTTCTCTTGATCTTCGGGTGCTATTGGAATTTGAAAATATCCGGAAAATCCATCTAGAAAACAATAGTAACTATTTCCGGCTAATCTTTCCAACATTTGATCTATGAAAGGTAAGGGAAAGTGATCTTTTCTGGTGGCGTCATTTAATTTTCTATAATCAATACATACACGCCATCCTGTTACAGTCCTAGTAGGAATAAGCTCATTTTTCTCATTTGTGATGACAGTCATGCCACCCTTCTTAGGTACGCATTGAACTGGGCTTACCCATGGACTATCAGAGATTGGATATATCAAACCTGCATCTAGCAGTTTAATAATCTCTTTCTTAACTACATCTTGCATATTAGGATTTAGTCTTCGTTGACGTTGCACATACGTTTTATGACCTTCTTCCATAAGGATTTTATGTGTGCAATACGAAGGACTTATTCCTTTAATATCATGAATCTTCCATGCAATGGCTGGTTTATGAGCTTTCAACACAGAAATGAGTTGTGATTTCTCATTTTTAGTAAGAGAAGACGATATTATTACAGGTAATTCAGATTCACCATGTAAATAAGCGTATTCCAAATGGTTTGGAAGTGGCTTTAACTCTAATTTCGGAGGTTCTTCTATCGATGATTTATATCGATATCTGTCTTCTTCTTTTAGCATTTGAATTTCTTCTGTTGTTGGTTCATATCCATTAGCTATAAGTGTAGCTAACATTTCAGCTTCATCAATTGGTTCATTACCTTCTCCTAAAGAACATTCTCCTGTTCCTTGTAATTCTGGAAATTCTTCTAATAATTCTGCATGTGCATCTATAGTTTGAATATAATAACATGTATCATCTGCAGATTGTGGTTGTTGCATTGCTCTATCAACTGAAAAGGTAACACTCTCATCCTCTATACTTAGGGTCAGTTTCTTACCGAACACGTCTATCATTGCTTTAGCCGTGTTTAAGAATGGTCTTCCTAATATGAGAGGAACTTGAGAATCTTCTTCCATGTCCAAAACAACAAAATCTACTGGAAATACTAAAGTACCAACTTTAACTAGCATGTTCTCCATTATCCCTCTAGGATATTTTATTGATCTATCGGCTAGTTGTATACTTATTCTTGTTGGTTTCAGTTCTCCAAGGTCTAGTTTAGTGTATAGTGAATACGGCATTAGATTTATACTAGCACCTAAGTCTGCCAATGCTTCTATTGAACTAAGACTACCCAGAAAACATGGAATTGTGAAACTTCCTGGATCAGATAGTTTTTCTGGTATCTTATTCAACAGCACTGCTGAACAATTAGCATTCATAGTAACAGCCGAGAGTTCTTCCATTTTCTTTCTATTCGTGATCAGATCTTTCAAGAATTTAGCATATCTAGGCATTCCTGAAATCACATCAATGAAAGGAAGATTTACATTTATCTGTTTAAACATATCCAAAAATTTGGATTGCTCTGCTTCAAGTTTTTCTTTCTTCATTTTACTCGGGTAAGGAAGTGGTGGTTGGTATGGTTTAACATAAGGTTTATCCTTAACTGTGTTATCTTCATTAACCTTTTCAACTACCGGTTCTTTTTCCTTATCTTGATCAGGTTGTGGTTCTTGTGGAGTAGGAATAGTTTCATCAGAAGTTACAGGTATTTCAGGTGGTTTAAGTGTTGTACCACTTCTTGTGGTAATAGCTTTAGCTGTTTCATTCCGGGGGTTAGCATTTGTATCACTAGGTAAACTTCCCGGTTTTCTTTCACCTATTAACCTTGCTAGGTTACTTACTTCTTGTTCCAGATTTTGAATAGAAGCTTGTTGATTTCTAAATGCTTGAGCATTTTGTTCATTGGTTTGTTTTTGAGATGTGAAAAACTGCGTTTGAGTTTCAACTAGCTTCGTCATCATATCTTCTAAATTCGGCTTTTTATCATCGGTTTGTTGTGGTGGTTTGTTTTGAAAATTAGGTCTTTGCTGATTGTAAGTATTATTGGATACTTGTTGATTGCTAGGACCTTGTTGGTTGTTGTATGGAATATTTCGGTTATAATTCTGGTTTTGATTGTAAATCGGTCTTGGCGGTTGATAATTATTCTGATAATTATTTCCAGGCCTTTGGTTTATGTATGAAATATTCTCTCTTTGTTCCATTGTTAATTCAATACTGAGACAATCTTTTGTCAAATGTGGTCCTCCACACTGCTCACAACTAATTCGTATTGAGTGAATATCCTTAGTCATCTTTTCCATTCGTCTCTCGAAAGCATCTATCTTTGCCGAAATGGAATCTAAGTCATGGCTAGAATCGGCTCTAGCTGCTTTAGATGATCTAATGATATCTTTTTCTTGGTGCCACTCATGTGAGTGGGAAGCAGTGTTATCAATAATTTTGTAAGCATCAGTTTCGGTTTTCTTCATAATAGAACCACCCGCTGCTATATCTATGTCTTTCCTTGTAGTGATGTCGCATCCTTGGTAGAATATTTGTACTATTTGACAGGTGTCTAAACCATGTTGCGGACATCCTCTTAACAACTTTCCATATCTTGTCCACGCCTCATATAGAGTTTCATTTGGTTTCTGTGTGAACGTAACAATTTCTGCTTGAAGTCTTACGGCTTTAGATGCAGGAAAGAATTGCTTAAGAAATTTGTCAATTAAAACATCCCATGTATCGATTGCCCCTTCAGGTAATGATTCCAACCAATCTTTGGCTTCTCCCTTTAAAGTCCAGGGAAATAACATGAGATATATCTGTTCATCCTCCACTTCTCGGATTTTAAATAGTGTGCAGATCCTATTAAAGGTACGTAGATGTTCATTTGGATCTTCCTTCGGCGCACCACTAAATTGGCATTGATTAGTCACCATGTGTAGAATTTGTCCTTTGATTTCATAATCTGGCGCATTAATGTCTGGATGAGTAATTGCGTGACCTTGGCCAGTGCGTTTAACTCTCATTCGGTCTTCCATACTTAAAGGTTCCAGATTCTCCATAATTGAATTTGTTGAATCGGTATCACTAGATGCTTCAGATTTAATGGTTCGTTCCTCAACAATCTCTGTTTGAATGATTGGTGGTTCCGGAGGAAAGTTTAATGGTTCAGGATCTACGAACCGTTCCTGAATATTTTCCGGATTCTCAATTGTGAGGTCGGGTTCAAAAAATGGATTATCGGAAATTTGAACTGAAGTACTTGGTCGACTGGATGACGATTCTAAAGAAAAATCAACGGCGGTTATATTTGTTAAACGTCTTGATCTAGTTACAGGTGGTGAACGTACAAAAGGTGATGAACGTCTTGCTCGGTGCATTCACTGAATATCCTATTAGTTTTAAAAAGGAAAGAAAAATTATAATAAGTTATCCAATCAATAGACTTTTCTGATTTTGCCCACGTTTTGAATAGCCAAAAGATGCAGCAGAGGGGCAGGATTCGTTTGGTCTCAATATAATTGAGGACTGTTTGGCTCCAATAACCCGGTCCACGTACAAATCCAACTATTACTACGAACCAGAAAATTTTGATGTCTATCAATTTAACCACTTAAAATAAATTTTCGTAATTTTAAGAAATTTAGATAAGAAGTAGAAAAAAAAATTCTAAGTCCTAAAAACTAGAATAGCGAGAAATAAGAGAGAAAAAGAGTTCGTCGAAAAAGGTCGAAAAAGAAAAAATGGTTGAAAAATAAAAGGTGACGGAAAAATAAAAGAAACTTATAAAAACTTAAAAATACTTAACTAACCTAACCTTATTACTACAACTAACTTAAAATTATAATCGCAAATTGAAATTATTAATTGGAATGATAATTGGTACATAGTAAAAAGGTCTAAAAATATTAAAGCTTACAGGAAAAACTAAATCCCAAATGGAAATAACTTAAAAAGAAACTAAAACTTAAAAAGGCGTCGCAAAATTCTAAAGCACCTAAATCTTAGTCTAAAGAAAAAGCACTTAAGGAATTCTACGGCAAAGCCTAAAAATCTAGGAGTAAAAATAACTATAGCAAAAACTAAGTTTAAAATTAAATATGAGAGAAAAATTCAAATATTACGCTACAACGATTAAAAAGGTACAAAATATAAAAATATACAAAAAGTTGTAAAAAGTACAATTTTTATAAAAATATTATTTTTATATTATTTATTTAATAAAACTACTAATTTTACAATTTAATTAAAACTAATTAAGCAAAATACATAAATTAAATAAAAAGTAAAAATAAAACTAAAACTAATAATAATAATAATAATGATTAGGTTAAATAATAATTATAATTAATAATATCCCGTAATTAATGCAGTTTTAGGGTTTCTGTTCGTGTGTCAGAGTAGCTCCGCGAGTCGCGGCAATTAAAGAAGAAAACCCCGCGAGTCGCGGGGTTCAGAAATTCTGTTGACAGCTTTCAATTTTTTTACGCGTTTTTCTTTATTATTTTTTTTTTTTATTTTATGTTTTCTGTTTTTTAAATAAATAAAAGATTTTAAAATAAAACTTATATTTTTATAAACTAAAATAGAAATAAAGAAACTTATAAAACTTAAATATTTAACAAAATCTTAAAAATGCTTATATTTTTGTTTTTTCTTTTTTATATTTTTGAATAATTAAAACGTATTTTTACAAAAGCGAATTTTAATAAAAGTAAACTAAAAAATCTTTTTTTTTTCTTCTTATTATTAGCGTTGCGCTTCCGGCTTTTAAGATAAGTCCCCGGCAGCGGCGCCAAAAATACTTGATGTTAAAGCTAAGGGGTATAAAATACTATTAAATTTTAGCAGAAAATACTATTAAATACGATACAATTTTACACAAGATATTTATTTATTTATAGAATGGATATACTTAAACCTTGCTACAACACTTATAGGCAGTGTACCTAATCGTACAGTAGTGTAGTTTTTAGTAAGTCCGGTTCGTTCCACAGGGAAATCTTTAAACAAAGCTCAACGCTATTTTACTTTTATTAAAAATACAAATATATATATAAGTAATATTATTATTATAAAGGGGGGTTTTTACCGTTTAATGACCGGTTTGTCGATTTTAAAACTTTAGTCGCAGTTAAAACCTAATGTAAAATATTAAATAAATACAAGACTTAAATTAAAGCGTAAAGTAAATAACGATAATGAAATTGCCAATAATAAAAATGCGATAAAATAAAATTGCGATAATTAAAAAGTACGATAATTAAAAGTGCGATTAAATAACAATAAATAAAAGTGCGATAATTAGAAGTGCAATTAAATATAAAATAAAGGAAATTAAATATGAAATAAAAGAATTATGCTTATTTAAACTTCCTTAATCATGATGTTTGACGTGTTGATTTTAGTTTTATGCCCATGGGTTAATTGTCCTTTGTCCTGGATTATTTAATATGTCCGTCTGGTTTTTGTCCATAACAGTCCATCAGTCATAAATATAAATTGCAAGTGTCCTTTTCAAATTATTCTTATACCCGAAGTTAAATATTCCAACTAATTGGGGATTCGAATTGTAACAAGGTTTTAATACTTTGTTTAATGAGTACACCAGGTTATCGACTGCGTGTAAACCAAGGTTTTACTACTTTGTTAACAATTACACCAATTACCCTTGAATGTAATTTCACCCCTGTCTTAATTATTCTAGTGGCTATTAATCCATTCCCGTGTCCGGTTAAATGAACGATTATTCGTACATATAAATACCCCGCCCATCGTGTCCGATCGAGTGTATATGGTAATTTATAGGGACGCCCAATTGTAAATCTTTATATTAACATTAACAAACTTTCATTTAGTTAAACAAATATAAAGCCCATTAATAGCCCATAGTCTAATTTCCACAAGTGTCGTTCTTTTATCCAAACCCCAATTATGGTACAAAGCCCAATTACCCAATTTTAGTAATTAGCCCAACATCATGATCACTTCGTTTTAAATAAGCATAATAATAACTTAGTTACGAGACATTAATGTAAAAAGGTTGAACATAACTTACAATGATTAAAAATAGCGTAGCGTTACACGGACAGAATTTCGACTTACACCCTTACAACATTCGCTAACATACCCTTATTATTAGGATTTAAAATTAAAATTAAAATTAAAATATAAATTATATATATATATTACGTATATATTGAGAGAGAGATTGAAAATGAATATGAAATTTGATCAGAATTCGGTTTGCTTTATAGCCAGAGTAGAATTTTGGGGCTCCGCGACTCGCGGCAAAAACCCCTTCAATCTCCGCGAGTCGCGGAGATAGTATTTACAGCTCAGTCCTTGGAGTTTTCTCTGCCGACGGTTTTTTATATATAAATAATATATATATATATAATTAATATAATTAATTATATATTATATTATATTTATATACATAGTTAACTTGTAATTTTTAGTCCGTTGCGTCGAGCGTTAAGAGTTGACTCTGGTCCCGGTTCCGGATTTTCGAACGTCCTCGCGTACAATTTAATATCTTGTACTTTGTGTTTTGAATCTTGTACTTTTGTAATTTCGAGATGTTTCTTATCAACAATTGGAACCTTTTTGATTGTCTTTTGTACTTTTGAGCTTTTTGGTCGTTTGCGTCTTCAATTCGTCGAATCTGTCTTTTGTCTTCACCTTTTATTATTTAAACGAATATCACTTGTAAATAGAACAATTGCAACTAAAAGCTTGTCTTTCTTGAGGAATAATGCTATGAAATATATGTTCGTTTTTAGCATTATCAAATATTCCCACACTTGAGCGTTGCTTGTCCTCAAGCAATATCGTCTTGAAATACTAGAATCACTTCTTTATTCTTCACACTTTGTACATCAGTGATTTCTATACGGCGGTATAAACAATGGTAGTAACGATATGGTTTACAGTCCCACATGACTATAAAAATTTAGATCCATTAAGGAAATTGGATCTTTATGAAAACATTTGATCTTTTGAAAATTAAATCTAGTTTTTACCCTAGATAAGTTTTCCAGAATAACCCTTTACCGGTGTTTGCAAAATATTTTTGTGGGTTTGGTGGGTTTCAGATTTGAAAATTTTAGCTCAAAACTTGCGGTTTTGTGTCACCCACTTGCTAACCTTGTATTAGGAAAGCAACACGTCCAGTTTACTTGTTCCGTATATTACCTTTCGGCAAACTACCGTCCGGTTGTAAAGGAAAGCGTTGAACAAGCAACTGTTAAGGCAATGTCTCGTGACATGCTTTTGATTATGGTCTATAACGTGTCGGACGCAATTACTATCCTTGGTAGGAGCAATAGTAAAGCTCACCCTTATAATTTTTCGGTCTGGCACAAGGTCCTGTCTTTGACCATGCTATGCAACCACCGTTCTTACGGTTGACACCCGATTTAGTTCAGGTGACCTAATGAATTCCAGGTGAATTCCTAGGATTTTACGTTCAATGGTAATGAACGCATTGAAAATAGGGTTTTCAGAAAACAAATCGGTTTGTAATTTTTGATCAAAATATTTTCTCGTTCAAGCTCGAGTTTAGATATCATTGAATTCCATGAGTTTGAATTCTCAATCTTTAAGGTCAATCTCTAGGATTGAGTAATATCAGTCTTAAAAGCTGATTTTAAATCTTTAAGGAGATTATCCTTTCTGGGGATCTGATTCATTAGTCTTATCCAGCTAATTTGCATGGTTCCCCCCCATTGTACGAGATAAATCCTTCTCATGGTTAGGATAAATCTGACCACTTGGCGACCCTGTTTAATGCTGAGGTCCGTGGATTTCCTGCTGATTTTAGTAACCACTTTTAGGGGACAATTTACTGACTTAGTAACCATTGACTTAGGTTGAGAACCTTTTTGGATCGACCAACTTACTTGTTTGGACCGACCTACTACTTGCTTACATTTTCGTATCGATTTTACCGCACATTCACTGTGAGTTATAGCTCCCTTTCTACTTTACTATTTTTGGGACTGAGAATACATGCGCTTTTTATGTTTTACATACTAGACACGAGTACTTAAACTTTATATATGTGTGGGTGATATAACAGCACAAACATTCCCCTTAGCTCGGTAACGTTTAACTATTGGTTTTTGAACCGGTAGACGCGAATCTTAGATATGGATCCATAGGGTTTGACATCCCCACTCGGGCTAGTCGCGCTAGCATATAACGGGTGTTTAATATTTCGTAAACATACGCACTCGCCAAGTGTACTTTTAAGGGGTGATATTTATATTACTTTGTTAAGTTAGTTACCGGGTGCTCACGGATAAGCATATACTTTATCATACGGATTTGAGATACTATTTTGAATACAAATTCTCGTGGTCTACATTACATTGTTGTTTACAATCAAACTATAGCTCACCAACATTCGTGTTAACTTTTTAAGCATGTTATTTCTCAGGTGCTTAGACGTTGTTGCTTCCGCTGTTATAGTCTTGATGTTATAGACTTGCTGTTACAGACTCGCTGTGTTAGACTTCCGCTGCATTGTTTAGAGATGTCTCAATCATGAAACTTTTACTTTGCATTCACAACTTATGTTACATTTGAACAATGGTTTTGTAATGACCTTTGTGTCACGTACTTATGTTAATGCTTCCTATTCATAGAAGCACGTTATCTTTTGTAAAACATTTGACGTTGGTAAAGACGTTATCTTTTCATGAATGCAAAACTTGTTTTTAAACAGCATATAGCGTTGTAACCGTGTAATGATCCTGTTGTTGATGATCCATACACATTGATTTTGTACGGGGCGTCACAACTCAACCCACCCATTTTGCCATGGTTAGACATGCTCATATCACATATTTTGTAACCACATACCTTCAAAGTCTGGTCTTTTTCCATACTTAATGACATTGACAAAATCTTCTTGTGATGGGTTCTTATATCCATTCGACTCATCATGCCCCAAACCACTGATTGTATTATTTTTCTCAACGTTCTTTGCGGTTTTTATATTCCAAAGATGCCATAAAACGATCACAAATCCTCCAAAGAGAATAACACTTGCAGCCATGCATACCATAAATAGAAGGCCTTTATACCACCAGTGAGTTATGGTGTAAGGATTGATGTAAAATATGTTCAAATAAGCAACCAGTACCACCAAACGAATAGTAGATACCACCATATAAGCTCCAGACCAAATGTATGTCCTGTTCCAACCAAACTAGACATGTCACCCCCGATGGGAGCAGGATATTCAGATGAGCTCGCGTAACTCGGTATTTTACCCTCTTCTCGTAATTATAATCACATGTTAGAGATTCAGATACTAAACAAACAGACAACTACATACAAAAGTAACAACTTTGATACATCTACTATAATTATACATTAACAGGTTGTACAGTACAACATGTCAATGCATATTCTATAGTGGATGTATCAAAAAAAGATGGTGAATATATCACCACCCTTTCTTTATGGTGCAAACAAACTTGGTTACCCAAATTAGAAATTGAATAAAGTGTAGTGTTTCAAATACCAGCGGAGGTTCTGATTCTCGAGTGACGTAGGTTTAAATCTCAAGATTTAGTACATTGTAGAAATAGGGGCAGATCGAGTTAATGTCAAGTGAATGAAGAAGCGAAAGCTCGTCCGAGTTTTTGACAGCCCAAACGATCAGTATATTTCTAGGCAGACAGGGTTTTGATTCCCTGATTCGATGAAGAATGTCACTCAAGATAGCCAAAAACGGTGAAATCCCAATGCCACCGGCAACTAAAATAAGGTTTTCATACCTGTCAAAAACAAAAAGTATGTTACTTTTACGTTTAAATTTTGTACCATAGTTGTCCTAGTTCCGCTTCTATATATCCTTTGTCGATTTAATCTGCATATTACGAAACCTACCAAAAAAGTATAAGGAGAAATTTTCAATGCACACATAAATTGGTCACTACGGTTACCATTAATGGCTTGATAATCACTGGACTTGGAAATGGGATTGAATTAGGGAGCCTTATGGGCGAGCTTTTGGGGAATGGTTGGATCTTTGTGATATTTTGAATCAGGTGGCTTTGAAAAGGGATGGTTTGGACAAATGGACTTGGATGGCATTGTGCGTTAAGAAAAAATAGAAATCCATGAGTTTTCAAGAAAAAAAGTCTTAAATGAAGATGAGCTGTAGGAAATACAAATTCGAAGCTTCGGGTGAATGAAATTGCGCGTTAAGAAAATCTTCTATGATTGGATGCGGGTTTGGGTTAGAATTGCTAGGCGTTTTTGCTGGGTCAGTTCTTAAGTGTTGCTTATGAAGTGCTACTGCTGTTTTTTCTTGTCAGAGCAATAATGTTTTGTAAACAATGCCACCAAAAAATTTGAGCATAAAGTAAGTTTTATGTACTAACATAAAGAAAGTAAGATCACATGATATCATGTTCATATTTTCATTATACATTATACATTTACATTATAGTACAAACAGTATGGCAGGAATCACTTTAGGACCATTTAAACTATACTCAGTTATAATTTTGGAGAATTTTATATCCTTGCCCAAATTAAGCCATATATACATAAGAATTTTGGAGAATTTATATCCTTACTCAGTTATAATGTACTACAATAACATACATCACTTTCGTGTGGGACCTATAGATCGAAAGTGTGGCTATTTGAAACGTCTTGTCAAATATCACTTGACAACCAACGTTTACTAGGTTTTACAGCTCGGTTATTACTTCTATATGAACGTTTGAAATAAACATTTGCATTCATTTTATTAAAAAGGATTGCCAAAGATGATAATCTATATAAATAGTAAGTTTTAAAGATAAAACAAACATTAAAGTATGTTGACATGAACACCAACTCAAAATCATGACAAGATATAATGTATAAAAATTTGAATGCAAAATATTGTTTTGTAAATCTGCTACACCATATGCAGACCTCTAACACCAGCGGTAGCAAGTAATCAATTATGTACCTGAGAATAAAACATGCGAGAAAACGTCAACAATAATGTTGGTGAGTTATAGGTTTAGTATAATGAATAATATTTTATTAAACCACAAGATTTTTTGTTTGGAAACATTTAAAAATAACATTCTACTTCCATGAGCACTTGGTAACCCAACTTAACTCAACATTATTACCCTTAGTATAGACGATACACTATGACAAGTGTATTAAGACGAAGTACTATGCATTCCGTTTAAGACTAGCTGCGACTAGCACAGAATGGGGAGGTTAGGCCCGATATATCTATCAATAGGATTTGCGTCCACCAGTATCATAAACCAGTAGTTAGAAGTTACCAAATTAGGGTTTATTTTGTCACAACTCATATAGAATATTTTGAACACTTGTGTCTAACATGATGAATAAAAGCATGTATTCTCATCCTAAAATAATAATTAAAAGAGTAAAAGTTTTAAAAAGGTGGGACAACAACTCACCTTAAAGTGCACAGAAGAATGATCACAACGTACACAAATAAAGAGATCAAGAATGATCAACACTTCAACCTAATTACGAAAGTAAGTACAAGTCTAACTTAGGTCAGGTGAATGCATAATAGTCCTAGTGCTTGAAGTGGATTTTGAATCAAGTGACAAAAGATTTGATTAAGTTAAAGTATTAAGTATACTTTATATTTTTATAAAGTTTCCTTATTTAGAAAGTCAACTCAAGTCAACCGAAAGCCAAACGAGAAAGTTAACTCTAGTCAACCTAAGTCAAGTTTGATATTTAGAATAGAATTATTTTTTAATATCATATGTTATAATATTATATGATATAATATAAGTATTTAATTTGTTATATCATAAGTTTAATTATTATCAATATAACTATTTATTAATAATAATTATATTAGCATATCAAAAGTTTAATTATAGGAATAATTAAATTATAACATAAGTATTAATTAAATAATTAATTAAATACATATCTTAAATTTAATTAATAATAAATATTAATTATATAACATAAGTATTTTTAATAATATTAAGAAATATCATAATAACATAAGTTTAATATTTTTATCATAAGTTTTATAATAGAATTTCGTCGGGTTGTATTTTGTTAGCCAGGTGTCTATTTTTGACGAGCCTTATATGCATCTTCATCTTATTAAGAAATATTATAATAACATAAGTTTAATATTTTTATCATAAGTTTTATAATAGAATTTCGTCGGGTCGCATTTTGTTACTCAGGTTTCTGTTTTTGACGAGCCTGATATGCATCTTCATCTAAAAGATGATCCCGACACCATGGAAAAGTCAAGAACGGCCCAAAATTGGCACCAAACCCGATGTTAGCCAGCTGTAAATTTTATATAAAATTTTAATTTTATCAAACTTGTTTTACTCATAACTTCTTAATCGTTCATCGGATTTTGATGATCCAAACATATAAATTCGTCGAAACAACGGTCCTGACATAATGGACTAGTTTATATTTTCCAGGAATGGCTCGAAAATCGAGGCCATATTTGCTGTATATATATATATATATATATATATATATATATATATATATATATATATATATATATATATATATATATATATATATATATATATATATATATATATATATATATATATTTCATCAATCTTAATTCGTTCATATCTTTTGATCCATTAATCCGTTTAACATGAATTTTATACGAAAATTGTACTACTCAATGAAAGGAATTCAATGAGCTACAAATCCATATCAAAATATCATGGCACAGATCTAAAAACACAGTTAAAGCTGCTGTCCGGATTTTATTAAGCTGAAAAGTCACTTTTTTAACATCATTAATTAATCCGTACTTCACCAAAAAATAAACATTCACTATAACTAATCATACATGCAATATAACATTATAACATATAAATAATAAGAATTGAAAAGGTTAGGGTTTATGAAAATACCTAAACAAGAAAAGTAGAAGAATAGAAAAATAGATCGAATCGCGAGGAACACAAATATACGATTTAACTTGAATGGAGATCAAGCAATATGAAGATGAGTTTAAAAATGATGATGAAAGTGTTCTGGATGAGTCACGGCCGAAGCAAAAGAGAAAGGGAGAGAATAGAGAAAAATATTTTGAATTTCCCTTAATTTTCAGGATAATATCAAATAACAAATCACAAAAAAAGATTTTATCCATAATTGTTATCATATAAACAATTTTAAAATGAGGAAAAAGGCTAGGAATACAAATTAAAAGATAAATGGAATTTTTTAGTCCACAAGGGAAGGGATCGGCCGAAAATGGCTAGGTGGGGCCCACTTCTCGAATTTTGATTTTTATAATTTGACTCGGACGATTAAACGAACGCGATTAGAGAAAAATAACGTTACGCGATTAAATACTCGAGAATGATGAAATCCCATGAAATAAAATATAATATTTATTACTAACTTATATGACATTGGAATGTCGTATAAAAATAATTTGGATTTGAAAATCACGAAAATATGATCGTTGGTTTGGAAAGCAAGATGATTTATCGAAATATAACCGTTATACGCAAGAACATAATAACACATAAAGATGACATGGCAATTATCAGAATATATTTTATCACATAAAGATGACATGGCAAGGATACTAATTAACAAAGTTAAATATTTAACGGGAAAAGATAACGAAAAAAGTAGGGTCGTTACACTATTGAAGTGGAAGATAGGCTCATTGCTCATCCTTTTAAAATTCTTTGATCTGCATTCTTTTGCAATGCTTGTTTGAAGCGCTGTCGGCCCACAAACCATCACCCCGATATCCACATTGCCCCATCGCTCTGCCACGTTACCGAATATTTCTGTATTGACAATAAGGACATAAGTAAGCTACACCATGTTTGTAAAGCAAGATGTTTCTGTATGTAAACATACTTGTATATGTATACAACTTATATAGCTTACTCAAAAGAAAACGAGCCAAATTGGTTAAAATGGTCAAAAGTCTTCCAAATTACTACTCCCTCCGTCCTAATTTTATTGTCTAAACAGAAAATATACAGTTCAATAAACATCACTATTACATTGTACTTTTTGTCAGCTTTACAGTTTACTCCTTACTTTTTACTTACTTTTTTTTTTGTTTTACCGGCATACATTAAGAGCATAAAAGAACTTTACCTCATTATTTTTGTCTACTTATTGTGGACAATTAATTTGGGACATCCTAAAAAAGAATAGCGGACAATAAAATAGGAACGCAGGGAGTATAAAAGTATAAAAATGGACAATAAAACAGTGGACAACATGACCATTAAGGTATGTACGCATATATTACTTTTTTGCCCATTACTCAACCCACCCATTTTGCCATGTTTAAACACTGTCATATATCATAAATTGTAACCAATTACCTTCGAAGTCTGGTCTTTTTCCATATTTAATGACATTGACAAAATCTTCCTGTGATGGGTTCTTGTATCCGTTAAGACTCATCATGCCCAAAACCACTTATTGTACTATTTTTCTCAATGTTCTTTGCGGTTTTTATATCCCAAAGATGCCATAAAACGATCACAAGTCCTCCAAATAGAATAACACTTGCAGCCATGCATATAATAAATAGAATGCCTTTATACCACCAATGAGTTATGTTGTAAGGATTGATGTAAAATATGTTCAAATAAGCAACCAATAGCACCAAACCAATTGTAGATACCACCATATAAGCTCCAGACCAAATGATATGTCCTGTTCCAACCAAACTAGACATGCCACCCCCCATTGGAGCAGGAAATTTAGATGAGCTCGCGTAACTCGCTATTTTACCCTCTTCCTGTAGTTATATTCACACCTTAGAAATTCGAATATTAAACAAATAGACAATTCCATACAATGGTGATTCCAGGATCAGAGCTCAATGGGGTCCCGAATTTTTTTCCAAGTACTAATTATGTTTGAATGTTATTTATTGGTTGTTTACCTTTAAACTACAAATTTGAAAAATATGTGGTCCGAGTAGTTTAATTTAGTGGTGTCCTACACAATTTAAAGGAAAATTTTAAATTCAAAAAATATATGGGGTCTTGTTTTTAAATTTAGTGGTGTCCTATACACTTTAAAGAGTATTTTCTTCACAAATTTTTTAAACTAGGTTAGTGTCTCGTGACTCCACGGACAATTAGCTAGAGTCGCCACTGATTGCATATGAAAGTAACAATTTTGGGGTCCCATATACGTTTCACACATAAAAATTCATAAACTTTCATAAATTCGATTTAATGCAATTCGTACAGGTTTCCACTTCTAACTGCTGATGTGGCTGGTAGCATATTAGCATATATGTTGCTTTGATCATATGTACAACTTTTTGATATAACATTTTACAAACCAAGTTACCCGGAGTTTTTGAAAGTGCAATGTTTCTTTATGATATATTTACCCTCTTTTTTGATACATCCACCATAATTGTACATAAATAAGTTGCACATTACAACATGTTAATGCATATTCTATGGTGGATGCATAAAAAAATGGTGGATATATCACAACCCTTTTTTTATGGTGCAAACAAACTTGGTTACGAAATTAGAAATTGGAAAAAGTGTAGTATTTGACATACCAGTGGAGGTTCAGATTCTCGGGTGACGTACGTTTGAAATTCAAGATTTAGTACATTGTAGAAATACGGGCATATCGAGTTAATGTCGAGTGAATGTAGAAGCGTAAGCTCATCCGAGTTTTTAACAGCCCAAACTATGAGTACATTTCTAGGCAAACAAGGTTTGGATTCCCTGATTCGATGAAGAATATCACTCAAGATAGCCAAAAATGGTGAAATCCCAATACCACCAGCAACTAAAATAAGGTTTTCATACCTGCCAAAAACAGAAAGTTTGTTCCTTTTATGTTCAAATTTTCATATCAAATTTCCATATCAAGTAACTGTGAAATAAGGGATTAGAGTGTATATACGTCAAGTAATACGGTGACTCGTGCCCGTATGGACCCTCCACGGATGCCTTTAACGTTAAATTTGGGTCCTCGTTACCACTCGAGATATGTCCCTTTAGTTTTTCGCTCCAATCTCCGAGTACTTTCATAAGAACAACAAGATGATGTTTACCATCTAAAGGACTAGATGATACACTGTAAGGATGCCACTAAAACCACGAGGATTCACGAATTTGGATGAAAACCCAACCAAGTGCGTTGTATCGTAAACCTGCATTTAAAAAGTCAAATATATTGAATTAAACAAATCACGACAATCTGTACTATACCTGGAAAAGCAAACCCAAAGTCCTAAAAATGGGTCAAATGGGTTTGTCTAAAACCCATAGGGTATTAGACAAATATAAAGAAATGGGTCAAAATCCATCAAGTCCAACAAATAAAGACGAGTCCCACGGGTATTGTATATGGGTCTAACGCGTCAAACTGTAAAGTTAACAGTTTTTAGTTTCACGTTTCGGTTTCTAGTTTCGAGCTTTAGGTCATTGTTTCTAATTTCCCATTCCAGTTTTCAGTTTTTCATTTTAGTTTTCAGATTCGTGTTTCACTTTTCAATTATCCAAAATGGAAAACTGAAACGCGAAACTGAATAGTGAAACGCAAAATGTGAAACTTAAAACATGCCCCGTTAGGACCCATGACCCATTTGAACTCATTTAAATATCTGACCCGTTTGACCCATGACCCATTTCAGCCCAAATTCGTTTTGACCGGTTACCCAAACCGACCCATATTCTAGGTACAATCTGTACATATAAAGTACTAGCCGTACCTGCTGGTTTTGAAATAACTAGTTCTACAGTGCCAGATGGGAGGCATTTGACTGACAGTATGTCGACTATTTTTCGTGATTGAAAGAATCTAAGAAACCGATCAAGCATGAACAGGAATATTCCAGCAGCAACTATGCTGAAAATGAAATCGCCAACGTGCATTGCCAAGAACACAACAAAAATGACGTATAGTTGATGAGTGTAAAAGAATAGTTCAAACTTTATTCTTTGAACGGGTGGTAGTGATGTCACCCACATCAACAGACCTGCTAGTAGAGTGATTACTCCGGGAAGATTAGCTATTCCAATACTTTTCCAAGCTATGAGCTGCAAAAAGATGAATATGTCAATAACTTTCAAAATGTATGTTTAGATACTCCATAAGACCATTTAATATGGGCCCTTCCACGGGCGCTTATATCCTACGTGGTACAACTATAGCGCTCAAAACGTGGGTTATAGGGCGTTTAGGGTGAGTTTTAACTATACCTGGCAATTGCGACTTATACTCTCAATTTTGGGTCAAATGGGTCAAGCTTTCGGGTCAAGTGCGTCTTGAAAAAAATTAGGTCTGACAGTGTAAACTAAAACTTAAAAAAATGTCTAGTGAGTTTTTATTCAACCTTTGGGGTCTTATACAAAATATAAAAGAACAGGTCAAATGGGTATCAAATCCTAAAGTTCAATAAATAGAGAAAGGTCTAATGGGTCTTGTGAATGGGTTAAACGGGAAAAGCATAACAAGATTCATCCGTTAATCATTTATGAAAACATTAATGGTTATATCAATTATTATGTAAATAGAGACATGTCTAATGGGTCTTGTGAATGGATCTGTTACCCAAACCGACCCAACCTGACCCATTTGTCAGCTATAGTTTTAACCAAGGTTGCGAAGATCGCTATTCGGGGAGTACTTTGTCGGGACTTTTTAGGGAGTACTCGGATGTTGAATAAACTTGACTTGGTTTGGCAGCTCGGGATTACTCGGAAAACGGTCAAAGACTTGGCCAAAACTTGGAAAATCAGTCAAAATTGGTCTAAACTCGGTCAAAGTAAAACTTAGTGGTCTAAACTCGGTCAAAGTAAAACTTAGTCAAAATCCGAGTTACAAGTTTCACAGTTATTGATATGACCCTCAAAGCGGACCCAAGAAATGCACGAGTTGCATGCCCGTCACACCTCGAGAGACTGTCGCCTCTCAAAGCTAAACCGCTAGACCAACTGGGTATCAACGAGTTTTAAATAAAAATCATGGTGGGAGATATTAGTTAGTCACTATTTAAACTTATAAGATACTCCAATTTCCTTTCACAATCGAATGTGGGACGGATTGTAACAGTGACTACAACAAATGGTCTAAGTGAGAATAGTTTAGTTATAAGATTCAACATATAAAATGAAGAAAAAACGTCAATATTCAAGTGAAAGATTGTTAGAGAACTCACTTCTTGTATAAGACGGCCTTGGATGGCCCACCCAATCACATAACACAGACCATGAAGAGTGAAGAGCAACATTGTGAGGTGTCCCAACCATACATGATATCGAGCCGCATGCTCAAAAGGGATATCTATAAGTCTTAAAAGCACCGATCCCCTTGCAACCGGCAGAAACAAAAATGCCAAGCAAATTAATCCAATAAAACCGAATCGCAGTCCTGTTAGCTCTAACAATATAACATTCCTGAATACAAATAACCAAAAATAAAACAAAATAAAAAGAGTGTAAGTAACACAAAAGTTACTAAACAAAATTGTAAATTGTAAATTGTAAATTGTAAATTGTAAATTGTGAATCTACCTTTCGCCTGCATCAGTGACTTCAAATAAGGGCAACAGACTGATATTTGTAATGGTGTAAGCTGTAACAGCCCAAATGATATAAACACCAAACAGCACAATTCCAATAAGTTCGGCTGCTGTAACAACCCCAAACGGTCCATCTATGATCACTGGGAACGTCCATAACCGAAAACTTGCTGTTTTTTTCTTTTTCCTACAGAAAAAAAAATAATCATAATCTAATCTTAGTAAGTAGCCATGAGCAACATCTATATATGTAGTACCATAAACACTTTAAACAGAGTAATTACTCTTGAATCTCTTCTTCATCAGTTATCTTAAGATAAATTATAGCCAAAAAAGCAATGATAATTACTGGACCACTGTATATAAGAAATATGCTTCCTGAAATAATAATAATAAAAAAAGAGTTTGATTAATGTAAAATTCTACGAAGTGGGATTTTTCTAGATTGGAATTGTAGATGAAAATTCATAACATACCTGTGACCCCAAACAGAGTTCCATCAGTAGCAGTTACAAATTTTGTATATAATTTATTCACTGGGCCTGATGGAAGCAAAACCAAGAAACTAGCCCATGAGATGAAGATCAACCACATTGCAATTTTCAGAACCCATTTGGTTGATTTTAGTAAAATGGACGGTTTCTTGATGTAACCAAAGGTGTTATCATCATCTTCTTTAGTGGGAAGTATAAGTGGTTCATGAGAGGTTTCTGTGCCCATTTTTTGTATTATTTTTTAAGAAAATAAAAAGGCAATTGAGCAGATTAGTTGCAAAAACCTTAAAGAAAATAAAGCATTTGATTTTGTGGTGAAGACATGTTAGTTACATAGTAGGTTCTTTATACGAACCTTCGCGTGGACGCCTTATTTCTCATCCGAATATTTTTTAGAACAGTAAAATTTCCCACTTTTTAATTTTGATTTTTTAATGATAAAATAAAAATTGTTAACAGGAGAGGTGACCACTATATTTTTTTTATGTTAGTCCGATTATATGACTCCTCAAGAGCGAACCAACAATATCGACCCGATAACCTGCATCGACCATGTTGGCATTAGCAAGCTGGTTCGGGCTTGGTGGGTGAGTGTGGTATAGGATAGGGATGTTAAAATATTCGGTTTCATTGTTTCATGTAAAAATTAAATTAAATGAAAACTGGAAAAAATATTAGAATTCAACTTTCTGTTCGGTCTGCTAACTTGTATTCGGTTTTCGCTTTTATTTTCTTAATTTCAATTTAATCGAAAATCGAATTCAATCAATAGTATAATAAAATCTCAGTACCCATAGACCACAAACCGATTTCAAAGTCGAAAATCAAATTTAGAATCGATTTATTAATTATTTTGATAAAATTATGATTTTTTTAGTTTTCGTTTTTAATTGAAACTAGCCCGAATTTTAAATTCGGTTTCGGTTTATAAATTTGAATTTGGTTTCGGTTTACCTCCAAAGTTTCAAAACCGCATAAACCGAGAAAAGCGAAAACTGAACCAAAGAACACCCTATCTACAAGTATTTTTTCTGTTTGTGTTTTTGAAGCTCCTAAAATGAAAGTTAACCTGAGTCTCAACTATTAGCTTGTTCATAATTATTGATAGTGATACGTAAATATATTTTCAATGTTACTTATCTAAGGTGGTGGTGATTTGACTCTGTTTTAGGTGCGACTGATAAGCATATTTTTACGGGTAGGGATAAAACATATCTAAGTGTAATAAGTAGGGTTTAAGGGAGTTTGTTTATACTAATCCGGCCCTCATGATCTGAGAATGAGCCATGAACCACTCATTTATGTTTTGTGTTGGCCCATTCGATGAGATGTTATTGGTGAGCATTATGTGGATAACTTTTATTCGGTGGGTCAAAACATGTGCTAGAATTTAGTCGGTTGTGTCAACAATTTAATTGTGATTGTGATGTACATAAAAGTTGTGGCTCAAAACAAAGCAAGTAGCTACAATAATAGATCAGCGTACGTTTTTTATTAATGACTGATAATAATTTGTCTTGAATTATCTCTATCCTTACAAAAATAATCGATTTCCTCTGTGAATATTGAAATTAAAAATATCTTGTATGCTGTGGTTTGCCATTAGAAAATCTAGTTCTCGAACCCTCGCTTGGCGCCGGGATTCAGTTTTTAATGTATTTTATTGTGTTTAGTTACGAAGCATGCGAGTCAAAAATCAAAGTATATGAAAAGTACCCTAAATATTTAGCGTTTTTTAAAAAGTGTCCGTTTTGCGTATAGTTAGTGACATTGTGTTCGTAAAATTATTTCGAGTTTAACGATGGTGTCGGAAAAATTTAACTCGTTGCGAGCGAGAAGATATGACACGTTGAATATTTGAGTGGAGTTTATTTAAGATATTTTATGAAAATTTTGATTTGACACTTTAACCCCCTGTTTTGGGGGCCGATTTTAAATTTTGAACAAAGTGTGGGGACGTTTGTGATGTTATTTAAAAGAAAGGAAGGGAAAAAAATGGTGAAAAGACAAAAATGCTCATAGTATTATTCATTATTTTTGTCTAATAGTTGATATGGTAATGGTAATACAAATAAAGCCCAGATATGTAATCAAGTTAAGTGGCTATTATATCCTAGGCTACTATAAGAGGGGAGTCGTTCGGTGTTAAATCTCAGTGTTAAATTTAACACTGGATTTAACACTGAGGCCAAAACAGGAAAAATGGTTCAGTGTTAAATCTCAGTGTTAAATCATTATTTAATTATTTTTTTAATACTTTTAATAATATTATTTAGTTTAATTATATACTTTTATTTATTATCTAATTATATTTAACTAACAAACAAATATAATATAAATAAGAATAAGTATTATTGTGAATTTTCAAAAAAAAAAAATTCGGACCAGTTTTTTAAAAATTTTAGTCTTTTTGCCATTTTTTTAATAGCCCAAATAAAATGATACTTGACCCAACTTTTATTTATAACCCTAGTCATCTGCAACCTTTTTCTTCTTCACTCATCTTCTCCCACAAAACAAGAAAAGAAAAAAAAGCAAAAAAATCAAAAATCACGAATGGAAAAAGAAAGAAAAAAAAAAACAAACACCAGCGTCGCCCAGCTAACGCTGGCCAACGTTAAAGGCATTTAACGCCGGTTTAACGCCGGCGGGGAGTGGGTGGCACCACCGTCCCCACCGGTAAAATTGGTTAACGGCGAAAAATGTTCTCGACTCCTGGTGCTCTAACTGGGCTATTGATTTGGGCTTTAGTTCTCATTTGTTAGTCTTTGCATGATTGCATCCATTAACAACCTGTTTCATTTCATACGATATTTACAAAAAATTTATTATTATTTTTTGGATTATCACCAAAAAGCTCAATTTTTTTTTTTCCTTTTTTGCGTGAAAGCTCACAAAAAAAATTGTCAATTTTCCCTCGCAAGGAGCAAGGTGCCTCTTGCGTCCTTGAGACCTTGGTTTCACCTGGGAGCAAGGCACTTTGCTCCTTGCTCCCAGGTGGAAGCAAGGACGCAAGGTGCCTCTTACTCCTTTGCTCCCAGGTAGAAGCAAGGATGCAAGGTGCCTCTTGCTCTCTTGCTTCCACCTGAGAGCAAGGACGCAAGGTGCCTCTTGCTCCCTTGCTTCCACCTGGGAGCAAGGAGCAATGCACCACCTTGCTCCCAGGTGGAAGCAAGGGAGCAAGAGGTACCTTGCGTCCTTGCTTCCACCTGGTATTACCTTGTAGTCTTTTGACACTATGTCTGTGTTAGTTTGTGAACAATGTATTAACTTGTTTTGCTACTCCTAATATGTATGTTTGTCTATGTTTTGTCTGATGTATTTTGTCACTCATTATTCTACTGCTAATATGTATAGTGCCAATATAGTGTCAAGCAAAATGTACCAAATGCAGTTCAAGGAAATAATTCTGCAATTGAGTTAAATTCAAGGAAATGACAATATAGTTTCAACCAAATTACCATTCTCCATTACAAGTAGATTCAAGAAAATATGATACATTCAAAACTTGTCTACTTTATACATTACATAATTCGAATACTACTAAAACAGTGCAATTAACCCAGTTCAATTTGAGAAGTATAACATTACAAACACAACCCAGCTAACAATCAACATAATCTTCAGATTCCACTCTCTTTTTTCTGATTTTCTAAGCTCTTCATCAACTTGCATTTTAGCATTCATAACTGCAGATATGCAATCCAGTGTATTTGGAGGATCGTACCAAGCAAAGAACGTGCAATGCGACATCTGCAAAAATAAGAAACAACAATTCGTAACAGATCTGGAATTATGAACGAATTGGATCAACTCAAATTACCTTTTTTGCACACGTATAGTAACGACGTCCGGCGTTAGTTTCAGAGTTTGAGAATCGTATTACACATGCTCGACCACACCAGCATTCCATCTCTATAATTTAGGGTTCCAATTTTTGATTTCAATTTTTGGGGATTTTTCTAGGGTTTGATTGAAGTGGAGGAGGTGTTTAAATGAAGTCACCCAACTAATTTGAACGTTAAAAAGGGCTGGTTACGATGCAAAAAGACGGATTTACCCATCACGTTTTAGTCACGTGATGGCACTAGCGGCTAATTTAGACAGGAAACTGACGGAGGGACTCGGATTGCCAAATTTTGCAATTTTAAGGACTCGAAAATCCAAAAAAAAACTTGAGGGACTCGGATTGCAAATTCGTGTATAATTGAAGGACCAACGGAGCAAAAAAGTCATTCGTAAAGGGCCCAAAATAAATCACAAAGCCGTCTTGACCTTTTTGTAACTCGGACATCGTCCGAGATTTGCACTCCTTGCGTTAGTGAGCAGCAAACGGCTCTAGTTATTGAGTGGACAGCAAACGCCGATTTATTGGCGACTTGACTGACTCTTAGAGTCTAAAGTAAATTTCAGGCAGGATTTAAAACTATGGAAATTTAATTTTACCATTTCATGGCGTCTCAATTTTATTTTTAATTTAATTTTTTTTTGATTTTTTTTCCTACTTATTGGTCGGAGGTCCACTCGGAAAGCAATCTCTCTATCCGTCGAATAGAGAGAGAGATGATTTTCTCTACTTTTAAGAGTGTTTTCACTCTGGGTGGAGAAATGACTTTTCTTTATTCTCGGATAAGAAAAAGATAGTCTACATCTCACCTCCCCATACACCACTTACGTGGTATTGGTTTCAATTCTCGCGTATCGAGTCGCAAGCTCACGTTTCCAAAACTTTTTGGACTTTGCATTTTGAGAGGGAAGATATATATCACGAACTTAAGCGGGACCAAAATTTAACTTTGCAAATTTCTTTCTAATCTCGCATCCATATCGTCAAATCTCAACGTTTGAACCATGTGTTGCTATTTTAATGATCAATTCGCGAACACTTTAGCATGAGACTTTTAAATTTAATTATCGCGTATCGAGTTGATAGTACACGATCTCGGCATCTTTTACAACCATTTTTCTCTTTGTTACTCGTTCGGTTATTGAGCCTTTCCCTATCTTTTCATACTTTCTTCAATTTCTTCCACGAACATTAGCAAATCACCAACTAATATCATCATATCATAACCTTAAATAATTTCTCATTCTAATAGGTACCATAAGTTCATGGATTCGGCTTCAAAACTAACAAATCGATAAGGATATCGCTATAAAATTGTATACAAAATATATATAATACTAGCGGTATCAAATTGTATATAATTCTTGGTCTAATGCTCACAATCTTAGACACATCATGATATGTCTAATCAGTGAAGCACAAAAGTGTTGGGTATATAATCGCGAAGTCCATTTTATGTGTTTACGTGAAGCCCAATGTAAGACACTGGAATCCAAATGTAAGACACTGGGATGTCCAAATTTAGTTTTTTTGACTTAAATATTAGTAGCATTTAAAACCTAGATAACAATGGGAATTAGAGCACCATTGTATTTGCATATAAAAAAGTTGTAAACTGCTTTACAAAGTATGATTCTTCTGTTTTTATGAGAAGGCAAGTATTGATTTTTAAATGTTATTTTTTTTTTTTTTCGAATGGCTCAAGGCTGTGCAGGTTGTAAATGTTATTACTTCGAGCACACAACCTCTTGTAAGGTTACCTATTACGGTGAGTAAGATTATTATTTTATTTTTGTTGATTTTAAAACCACTAATGTATATTGCTTCAATGTGAATTCTTATATGTTATCCATATTTCTCAACTTACAGGGTTACATCGAACGAAATCTTGGTCATGTCGAAATGATTTCATGGGCTCATAAACATTATGGAAAAGGCTTTGCTGGCTAATTTTAAGTAATTATATGTCTTTATATTCGACTCTTGTCAAGAATGTATTTAATGTTTGTAAACTGGTGCAGCTTTGGAGATATTACTAAAAGATCATGCTGGCAAGTATGCAATTGGAGATGAAATTTATATGGTAGTGTTTATTTCTTTTTGTTATAGGCTTATAATCCGGTATCATAATTGTGCATTTAATTCTGTTGAACTGATGTCTTGTACACGTTAAACATATGCAGGCTGATATTTTTGTGGATCCTATCATTACATTATATCACCAAGTGTTGGTACTATTTTCCGTATAACGGGTGTAAGGTACCAGTACAGAACAATATCCGCCTAGCGTTGAGCGATTGGATGTTGATTGATGTTTGCCCTCGGGAAATAATCCCTGCAGACCCGGAACATGGATGAGAGATCCGTGGGGTGGCCTCAATCAATCTTTGGATCAATCTGTAATTGATCCGTCTAGGGTTCTGTTGCTAAGCGGTTAATGTTTTAGAGTGAGAAAAAACTACGTGAGAGAGAAAGTGTACTTCTCTCTGACTGAAGTTTAGATTGTCAAATGTGGTGACCCAATGGGTCTATTTATAGGCATTGAATGTTCGAAATTCTCGGGATACACGTGTCAAATGCTGATTAATTCCGTTATGCGAAATATCCGGAACTGACTTTGGCGTGGCTGACGTGGTTGCGTGCCGCTCACGCGCCTAGTTAAGGAGCTTAAGCATAGAAGCTGCATGCAGGGCTTACGCATGACGTTGGGCAGCCTGCTAAACGCTGGACGACAAATGCTTAAATCCGTCAAATATTGTTATCTTTTATGCTTTTTGATCCATTCTTCCATATAAAAACAATGTTTTTATGCGTGTATCCCCTAGGATACACCATTAAGTCCCCCAGTTTAATGCCTTTATTTTTGCAAAAAATAAAGTCATTAAACTAAAAAAAATAAAAGATGCCTTTTTCCTCGTGGACACAAACTGTGGTAGCCGTCTGTTTCTCTGCCATGACGTCACGCTCCCAATGATGATTTTGCCCCAAAAACCTCTCTTATTGTTTTTTAATTTATTCAAGTTTTCCCAGATTGATCTAAACCATCCACGTGGTTTAATCCTGTACTTTCATCATTCACCAGTCTAACTATAAATAATCCGTTCCCAATTCAATTTTCCTTTTCCGAAACTTCTCAAATTCTCCAAGAGCATCTGCAATTGCATTCTAGGGTTCATAACAATTAAATTCGCAAGGTTAGTATTCAATTCTCCTTCTCCTCTGTTTCTATTGTTTTGTCGTTGTTACTACCATGGCCGAATCCAGCAGCACGTCTTCAGAGAAAGATACACATGACGTAAGTACAATTCCTTCGAGCATAACAGAAGCAGAGATAGACAAACTGTGTATAGACCATATGAATCTTAGACTGTTAAACCCAATGATTCCTTCATCTAGCGATAGAGCTAATAAACCACCCAAGAAGATGATCACCCTGTACAAACTTCAATTAACCGTAGGAAACCTTCGTATTCCTCCCTCCGTGTTTCTACAAGAAATTCTTGCTCACTATGGGATAGGGTTAAGCCAAATTCACCCTTTTGGGATGCAAAAAATTATTCTTTTTGAGATGTACTGTAATTCTTTAGATAGAGCACCAAGTGTAAATATTTTTCACGAGTTATTTAGGACTTGGTTAGTGAGTAAATGCTGGTATATGTTTGACTGCAAGCCAAATAAGGCATTTACTGGTGAGAAAGAAACTTCTTTAAAAAATGGAAAGAACCCTATTTCTTTGTTAATGAAAGAGTTATTCAAGATGCCTGGGAAAATGTTCGTAAGTGGAGAAAGACAGAGATTGGGGTTAGTAAATCCAGCACTCTATCCGATGAAGAAAAGGTAACTATAGAAGCTTGGAAGGCACTGGAACTTCCACAACAATCCTTCGCTGAATATGAAGTAATTTTGGTCCTCTGTAACATGAATGACAATTGGCGTGCCAGACATATGACAGTGTTGCACTGGAAAGGCCATGGTAGGCACCTTTATGAATATGTTATGCTTACATTATGTTAACATGAATCACATGCATTCTTATATGCTTTTTCTGCTTGTATGTATGTTCATCTAATGTAGAAGAAGATATGAAGGTATTCAGAACATTTCAGAAAGCTAATCTGGACCATATTGTTGTATTTGAGCAGCCAAAAACTCCTGCAGAGCTTGAGGCTGATAAAACTAAGGATGCAGAATTTGAGCAACAACTAAAAAGCCCTGAACGGCCTACGGAGGGCGGAGGAGGCAACGTTGCACAGCATTCTTCTAATATTGAAATCATTGAAACCACCCCCCAACCGTCTAGCGCCAAGAAATCTGTAAACGCTCAAAGCGTGCAGGAAAGCGTCTAGTAGTTGAATTTGTTGAGAAACCAAAGAAAAGAAGTATGCCCCAAACTTAAATTATTTTGAATATTATATATGTATTATGTCATCTTGCTTATTTGTTTCTGTATCTCTTAGGAATGATTCTTCTAGAGGGAGAATGATGATGAAACTACTGCTGGTGGAAATGTTACTGAATTTGCTGAAGTTGAAGATGATGATGATGATGATGATGATGATGATGATGATGATGATGACAATGATGATGAAACCCATGATGATGACACTTTTGAAACACCACCCTTCACCAACCCATTGGTTTCTAAGGGCACTGGTACCACACAGTCTTCTTCTTCTTCTTCCCAACCGCCATCTGTTGTGCCATTGGCTGGGTTAAAAACTTTTCTTGAAGATCCTCTAAACAAATCTGATAAATTTATTGATTTCTTGAAGGTAATTCTTGTAGCTTGATCTATTGTAACCAACTACTATTTCTCTGATGAATAACTTGCAGACTATAAGTATTTGTTTTAATATGCAGGCAAACACAGTTGCTAAGCTATCTTCCTCCCTTTCTACCATGACACATAAGCAAAGTTATGAATCCACTGATGCATCTTTGTTACTACTTAGAGAGCATGTAGTTCATGGCCTTAAGATGCAGGAGGCTCAAGAAGCTATTGTTACAAATGCTCTTCACAACTCCTCCAAATTGAAGAAGCTAGAGGTGGAACTGCATGATGTGAATCAGAAGTTGAGGACTGCAACAGATCTTGCAAAGAAAAAAGATGAGACCATGAGGCTGGTGGAGGGCAAATGTGTTGAGGAAAGGGTTGAGAAAGAGAAGTTAATGGAAGAGAAAGAAAATTTGTTGAGAGAGAATGAGGAGGTGAAGAAGATGTTAGAAGAAGAAAAGCGTGTGACTGAAGAGAGGACAACTGCTGCTGCTGCCTCTCAAAAGAACTTCTTGGATCTAAAGGTTGACATTCCTGACCTTGTGCAGAGGAGATTGAATTCTGATTTTGTCAGCCAAACCTTCCATAATTATCTTGAAGCTTCTACTTAGAAGGATATTTCAGATGCTGTTGAAGAAATTATGAATGCCCTTCCTGACAAACCTGATCCTCTACCAACTGTAATTTCAAAACGCATCAAACCTGATATTGAAACCAAACTACAGGCGACTATAGATGAAGTGTCTACTCTGAAAATTGCTTCCTTAGAGGAAGTATGTGGAAAAGAAGATGTGTCTGTAAAAGAAATAATAGGAGTTCCAATTTGATTTGAAAACAATTATTAATATGTCTGTAATATCATACAATATTAACTGTTTTTTAATCGTATGCATATTTTGATAATTTTCATAATTTTACCATGCTTCAGTATGCTTCAACATATGCTTTAATATGTTTGATATTGTAATCATGCATAACTATTGTTAGCAATAAGAAACTTGAACGCCATATGCCATCCATATTCAAAATATTTTTGCCTTAACTGCTTTTCATATGGCATATGCATTAAATCTTCATCCATTGTCCGTTCTGCGTCAAAGGCTTTTCCTTATCTTCGAAATATATGCTAAAGTTATAATTGCAAAAAAAAAATCTGTTATATGCCATAATATATATATATATATATATATATATATATATATATATATATATATATATATATATATATATATATATATATATATATATATGATTGTGACTTCCTTATGTTTATTTTGCAGCATCTTGTCAATAAAACATATATGCCCTTGTTGTTTTTTGCATGACGGATATACCAAAGCGTTATCCGTTCTCCGTGTTGCATAAGAATATTTGCTTGAGACATATTGCTATTTGAAATCAAATTTTGAAACAAATAATGAATCTTACCCATCACAATGTTCTTACGTTGATAGTATGTCATAAAAAATGACAAACTTATGAAATGTGTAATATATGTTTTTAAAGAATAATCCGTATTCCGTATTGCGCTTAGGCGTTGTGCGGCTTTCAAAATACACTTGTATTTTATGTTTGAATTTTTCTATTTTCCGTATAAATGGATTTATGCAGTTGAGATAAACCATTGTGAATGTCATCACATTTTAAGAGATATTATATTTTTTGCCTCGGTGTTCTCTAGTGAAGTTAACACTTACACTAGCCGATCCCTTGTGTCTATAATGTTGACACAAAAGCCTCTACCATCGGGGGCATAAAAATGACTTGCCTTATGTGGGTAGGTATGAATGCAATGCTCTACATTCATAACGCGTAACACTTTGCGTGTAGGAAAAAGAGAAAATATCATCGATATTAAACTGTTGCACTTACAATATTTTGTGTAACATCTTCGTATGGATAGGGTGATCAAGCCTATCCAGAAAACTACAAAAAATTGTATTGTGCTTATTTGAACTGATGAAATAAAAAAACATGCTTAACAAACTGCACTGCACTATTCATGTAAACAGTATGTTCTCCGTGCATCGTCTTGCACTATGTTTCTAAGGCTCTCACATTTCTGCTGAACAACTGCCTTGATGGTCCACCATTAAACATACTCCACCGTTCTTCATAAACAACTGACCTTTCTTTTGTCGTTCCCACATACTCAGAGTGCACCACAGCTATGCCATTTGGAGTTGGGAATCTTAATTCCGCATGTGGTGTCGAAGAAATTGCTCTAAATTTTCTAAGTGTTCTTCTTTCAAATAGAGCATTGAACCTTGATCTGCCATCAAGTACCATGAAGTCCATAATTTCTGTATGAACCAGAGGGTGTGTTCCTAGCATCACATCCAATTTGATCTTGCCACCTGCTTTCATTGATGCCCCTGTGATGCCAACAATCTTTAAATTTGTGTAGCGTAGTCTGTCCTTCACGCTGAATGGATAATCTCTGAAACAATCCAAATATAAAATGTCTGCCTCGCTACCAGTATCAGTATAGATTCTAGTTATGCGTTTGTTTGCAATTACAGCTGAAATAACAACAGGCTCCTCTGAAAATCACCAATCTGGAATAGTATGAAACACAATAGGAGTATACATCCATTCTCCGCCCTGCGCTCTCTGTGTTCCTCATACTCTTCACCATCATTCCAAATAACCTTGATGTGTCGCTCAGGGGTTGGATCCTTTTCATCCTTTCTTTCCTCTCTTCTGTTCCAATCACACCGTCCACCGTAACGCACCTTTCCTTGCCAAGCGAAACGCTTATTTGGATCATTCCTCCTGTATTTTTTTCCCGGTAACAAGTGGTTCAGCTCACCTGCTTTGATCTTAGCAATAATCTCTCTCATCAATGACTTACAATTGTCAGTATCATGCCCGTATGCCTCGTAAAAATCACACCACCTATCACTCAGTGGTCCTTGTCGCTCCTCCATTAGTGGTGGAGGGTTACAGGTTTCTTTAATAGGTTCAGTGAATAAGATCTCCTTTGGTGTTTTTGTTAAAGTCCTGATGAGTGGATGCCTGTCTAACAGTTTTCGATGATAGTAATTGTCGTTTGGGTGATTGTTGCCCCGCCAACTATGTTGTTCTCTTTGATAATCATTATCATACTCACGCTGCCTCTGATAATTGTCATTCGCATTTCGTCCTCCGTTCTGCTGCATAAAATTCTTGTGATAGTTATCAACTCTTGGATGTCCCATTTCACCAGCCCTCAAATGTTTCTGTGCAACAATCAATACTTGGTGCAATGTTTTTGGGGCATCATAACGCAACGCATGAATCAAACTTGCAAATCGTCGCTGAACAAGACAGAAAATAAAACTAGAAACAAGCTGCGACTCTGGTATATCAGTTTTTTTCTGACACTCGATTGTGTAACACTTCATGAAATTGCTTAAAGATTCATTCTGGTGCATAGTAATCTCATGTGCATCCAAATGAGACAATGTACAGCTCCTCAAACTTTGGTATTGCATGACAAACTTTGCCCTTAAATCAAGGAAACTGGTAATACTTCTGGGCGGAAGACTTGCAAATCACTCCCGCGCAATCTTTTGTAACACCGTGGGAAACATATGACATGCAGTTTCATCTTCCCAGTGTTGCAGTCGCATGACACCTTCAAACATAGTAAGAAAATCTTCTGGATCAGTTGTTCCATCATAAACACTAATCGACGGAATCCCCAAATTTCTTGGTAATGGATATTCTGCAATTCGAGTGATAAAGCATTGAGTTGACTCTGCCATTGTTGGAGGTTTGATAGCCTCATCTCCTGTAATCAAAGCAAACAAATTTTCCACAACCGTTGCACGGATAGCGGGCTGTGCCAACTTCTGTTTATATTTTGATGGCGCCGTTTTGGTCAAAATTTCATCTAACAACTTTCTTGCCATTTCCTCAGTCATAAAGAATTGCTCTTCTTCTTCTTCCCCATAATCCCATTCATTGTCCACAAAACCTCCATCATTGCGTTCTTGCTCAGTATCGTCCACCAAAGTATTCAATTGATTGAATAACTTGAACAATTGTTGTTTAGAAATTGACTTACCTTTGCTGGTATGCCTAACATTCACATCAGATGTTCTCTTAAAAGAAACATTGTGCGTTCCTCGCCTAGCTTCCTACATTCCTCCGCTAGAGCTTTCCATCAATGGTTTATTCAATCGCGGTATAGTTTCATGCACATTCTCTTCTGCTGTACCAGTGCTCAATTGATCTCCTTCTTCGATTGAAGCTTCTTCCAAAGTTAATTGATCCACTGGTATATTCTTGATGACATTTTTAGTTAGTGGTTCGAGTGCTGCTCGTGTTGAAATTGTGTCAGTTGCCTTTGTGCTCTTGGTATTCTTGTTGGTCTTTGACACGGATGGCGCCAGATGTTGGTATTATTTTTTGCATAGCGGGTGTAAGTACCAGTACAGAACAATATCCGCCTAGCGTTGAGCGATTGGATGTTGATTGATGTTTGCCCTCGAGAAATAATCCCTGCAGACCCAGAACACGGATGAGAGATCCGTGGGGTGGCCTCAATCAATCTTTGGATCAATCTGTAATTTATCCGTCTAGTGTTCTGTTGCCAAGCGGTTAATGTTTTAGAGTGAGAAAGAACTGTGTGTGAGAGAAAGTGTACTTCTCTCTGACTGAAGTTTAGATTGTCAAATGTGGTGACCCAAGGGGTCTATTTATAGGCGTCGAATATCCGAAATTCTCGGGATACACGTGTCAAACACTGATTAATTCTGTTATGAGAAATATCCGGAACCGACCTTGGTGTGGCTGACATGGCTGCGTGCCGCTCACGCGCCTAGTTAAAGAGCTTAAGCATAGAAGCTGCCTGCAGGGCTTATGCATGACGTTGGGCGACCTGCTAAACGCTGGACGACAAATGCTTAAATCCGTCAAATATTGTTATCTTTTATGCTTTTTGATCTATTCTTTCATATAAAAACAATGCTTTTATGCGTGTATCCACCATTACAAAGATACAAAGTTGACATGGTATATAATGCTCTGTTTTATTTTAGCTATTGCTGTAATTCACTTCAAATTATTTCGACCTTGTAATTCACTTATATATATATATATATATATATATATATATATATATATATATATATATATATATATATATATATATAGTAGAGGGATCAAATGAGAACTTTTTTGTGTGAGAACCCTGAGAACTCAAAAATACACTGAAATTCGAGAAAAAAGGGAAATTCGAGCAAAAAATGTGAAATTCGAGCAAAAATGGGACACGGGCGAACAAAAAACGTGCTATTCGAACAAAAAACGTGATATTCGAACAAAAAAAAATGCGGGCGAACAATTTGTGTTCTAAATTTTGATAGTCGAACAAAAAAATGTAGAACACGTTGATATTCGAACAAAAAATGCGATATTCGAACAATTTGTGTTCTAAATTTTGGTATTAGAACAAAAAAAAAAAATTGCTCGACTATGATTTTTTTGTTCGTCCGTGTTTTTAATTTTTGCTCGACTTCCCTTTTTTTCTCTCTCGAATTCTCCCTTTTTTGCTCAAATTTTAGTGTATTTTGGAGTTCCTAGAGTTCTCACACTAAAAAAGTTCTCACTGGATCATCTCCCTATATATATATATATATATATATATATATATATATATATATATATATATATATATATATATATATTTTTTAGAGCAGAGTAAATGCCCTCTTCTATCCAGATTGAGCAAGGAATACAAACGTGTATCTGCTTTCGCAGATGCCATGCTTGAAAATCAGGCAGACTATTTTCGTTCCAATTGAAAATCAGGCAGACTCATTGTGATGACCCGAAAATTTCTGACCAAATTTAAACTTAATCTTTGTATGATTAACATTTCCGACACGATAAGCAAAGTCTGTAAAACTGAATCTCAAAATTTTTGAACTACTTTTATATATTTAAATACCCTTCGGTTGTTTTCGACGATTCGCAAACAATTATATGTAAATAGATACATATATACTATAACTTGAAAAGGTAACAATGTATTAATTATTTGATACCGTACATTAAACTTATTGGTTTAAATATTTATTTGAATATATATGATAAGTTGAAATATTTATTATTAAAATTTATTTATAAATAACTTCCAATGTGTATTTACAAACTGATTTATGTATATTAAAAAGATATATACATATATATAATTTCAAGTTATTTAGTAAACGATAGTAACATTTTCAAATTGCTACAGTACCCAAAATGTTACAGTGTTTTTGAAAATCACTATTTGCTACAGTGAATTGCTACATTAAAAATTGACTTTGCTACAGTGAATTGCTTCAGTGAATTGCTACAGTAAAAATTGATACAATGAATTGCTACAGTAACTTTGCTACAGTAACTTTGCTACAGTGGTATAGTTTATGGATGATTTAAGACTATATTTTGACAAAGGTACGAGTCACGAAATGTAAAATGCAAGTTTTCTAAGCGTACGAAAATGCGTTCGAGAAACCGGAACCAGGACATAAGTCGAGTGACGACGTACGACATATCGGAACAAAAATTACAAGTCAACTATGCACGTAAATTTAATATAATATATAATTAATTATATATATTATATATATTATATATTAATATTTATATTATGTCGACAAAGATAAAAACAAACAGAACCAGGCTGGTGACAGTTGGCCATGCGATAGCATGGCCATATGCCCATGAAACCATGCGATCTCATGGAAGGAGAAATCAGGCCACACTATAAAAGCTCGACCATTTCCACTTCTGATTTAATTTAATTTTACTCCGTATTATTTAAATTATTTAAATTATTATTATTATTATTATTAGTAATAATAAGATTATTATTAATCTTATTATTTTTATTATTAGTGTTATTATTTTTGCGATACAAAAATAATAATGTACATAAAATATTACGACGGAGTGCTGTCCAAGTAATTTTCAAAACGAATTTCCGAGCGAGCTAGAGCTAAGGAAAATATGGGTTATTACCAAGGAAATTATGGGTAATGTTCGGGGGTATTTTTGTGAATCAAACCTCGTGTTTATCATCTCCGATGCGTCTACGTGCTTTTCATTTGCTCCCTTTTTAATTGCTTTTGCAATATACATTTTTGGGCTGAGAATACATGCACTTTATTTTAAACGCAATGGATACAAGTACATACTTAATTCTACACTGAGTTTAAACCGAAAATCCCTTAGCTTTGGTAACTAGTAACTGCCAGTACATAGGATGTGGACTGGTGGGCGCGAATAATAGTATATGGATCCATAGGGCTTGACATCCCCGTCCGAGCTAGAGCGCTAGCCTTTTAACGGACGTGTGTTATTTGAGTTTAGGACACGTTGGTTTGCGTGTATTAAAACGAATGGGGTATCTATCATTATAACGTTAAAGTTTAGTTACCAGGGTGCTCTGTTATTTAGAACCGATTGATAAACGTTTCGGATGAAACAACTGAAATCTTGTGGTCCACCTTTTATGTAAAACCTATTGATAAACGTTTTGAATAAAACAACTGAGATCTTGTGATCAACCTTTACATACAGATGATTTGAAATGTTAAAACATATTGATAAACGTTTTGAATGAAACAACTGAACTTTTGTAATCCACATTGATATACGGATTATGTGTAATATTAAAACTATGAACTCACCAACCTTTGTGTTGACACTTGAAGCATGTTTATTCTCAGGTTTCTAGAAGTCTTCCGCTGTTTGCTTATACGTGATACAAGATATGTGCTTGGAGTCATACATGCTATATACAAGAAACTTGCATTCACCAAACCATTACCATGTACCTTATTTTGATTGTATTGTCAACAGATGTATTATTGTAAACCATTTAAATGGTGATTGTCTATACGTAGTAATCATCAGATGTTAAAAACCTGGAATTTATATATTCATTTATGAAATACCTTCTCAAACGAATGCAATGTTACAAAACGTATCACATAGAGGTCAAAACCTCGCAATGGGACCAGATGTTGATGTATTCGTCCAGGTGGATTAGGACGGGTCATCACACTCATTAATGCACTTAAGCTTGGAGCATTTTATACTACATTCTGACTGCCGTTTCCTTTTCTCCGGCAACTTCATCCACTCCGGTCTGCTCCATCCTTTCCGGCCAGTCTCTTGGCTGACGATGGTATGACCCATATGTCGGCTTATCGTCTTCATCGTCGTGTGACTCTCGAGTTACTTCGTTTTTGATTTTTAATTTCCCGGACTCTTGGACTCGTGTTGATTGTCGGAGAGTCTACGAGAATTATGGTGTTCTTAGAGATGTTTATTTCGCTCGGAAGAGATTGTCGAGTGGATAGCGATTTGGTTATGTTCATTTTGAAGGTGTTACCGAGATCGATTCTTTCACCAAGGTCTTGAATTCCATCCAAGTTAATAGTCGATGGATTCGTGTCTATAAGGCTTTGGAAAAGAACAATGAAGGTGCTGAAGGTTCTCATTACAGTTGTCGTGAAAAGAAAAGGGATGACCTTCCCTCCTGCAGAAATCAAGAGCCCTGCCCGAACATTAATGGAGTAAAAGACTTTCCTCCGGCTCCTTGGAACTGAGGCCAGTCTAACCCTGTTAAATGGGGGAACATTAACACTGACATCCCATCTGCAAATCTCGATCCCAAGACTTTGCATTTTCCTGCTAATAGCCGAATTGAAATTAAGATTGGAGAAAAAAAAATCGATTTTAACCTACCTGAGTCGGTGAGAAATCACAACCTTGTTTTTAGCTTCAACAAAGATCGTGTTTCATGGACGTTGATTGATGTTAATGATTCTCCGGTAATGGCTGATTGTGGAGATGCCTCGATGAAACCCCACGACATCTCCAGCGTGGGGGATTTGAAACCGTCAAGTAAAGGGGGAAAGGATGTCTTTCAATCGATGTCGGACAAAAGCTCTAATGCGACGAATAAATCGATGACGGGTGTGGGTACAACTTTTGAAACCAGCAAAATAGTGTCTGAACAAGATGAAGTTGGTGTTGGGTCACCAGAGGAGGTGGCTGACCTTGAAGATGGGGAATTCATTCCTTCTTCGTCCGATGGGTTTCCGGCCTCTGTCTCCTCACCGGATCTGGTGCCCGACGTTTCTCCGGTGGTTAATGATGTGCGATTTTCGAGGATAGAGAAAGAGGAAGATGTTGAGTCTTCCAACATTGGTGCAGGTCTCAAGGGCACGCGTGAGATTGAATGTACCAAGGAATCTGTTTCAGCTGCCCCAATGCAAGTTCAAAATCAAATTGGCATTGGGCCTGATCATAGTCTTAATGGACCAGCTCCGGTTAATGAGGCTACGGTGGGCTGTGCTAATTCAAACGGGTTGGACCCTCCTCAAGATGTGATTAATAATGTTTCGGGTGACCCTAGGTTAAATGTGAGATTTTGTGTTGACTCAAACGAGGTTATCGCGCGTCAATCGTCTACTGCTGTAGCTCGTTTTTGGGGTAAGAGAAAAAATGGTCATCCCCTGTTTAAAGGTCATTTCTTTAAACATGTGTGGAGAAGGAGTAGTATGAAGCGTAGTAAGCGTCGGGAAAATTTTCGATGGCAGGGTCGATTTTTCATAGATAATGTGATGAAAAATTCGATAGAGGACGAGGATGAAGATGATTGCTGCTCATGTTGTTCTTCCTGTGCGTCCTCGGAGTGGGATTCTTAGATGTTCGTCCTGTCGTGTTGTGCATCGTTTTTGTCCTCGCGATGTGTGTTTTTTATTTTTTCGCGTCCTTAATTGTGTGGGTTTTTTAGTTGGGTGTAGTCGTTGGATGTAGTCTCGTGAGTTTTGTTTCTAGCTCCTGGCTAGTTTCATCTCGTGTATTTTTCTTATTTATAATATTAACTTGCCTTTTAAAAAAAAAAAAAATTCGTTCCAATTGACGGAACATCTTAAAGGAACCGTAATTTGAATTATCATTATTAACCATATATACTAATGGGCACTAAATTTTGGGTCGTTTTACCCCACCCAATTGTTGGTCAAAACGACAAGAGGACCAAAAGGGGAAAAAACAAATCAACCCCTAAAAAATGCTCCAATTTACACCACAAACCCTTAAAATAAGGGTATAAAGTGTAAAATTAATATTTTATTTAAAAATCTTAATTAAACTTCAACCATATTTTCAACGGGACATATCTTTTCGCTCGGCTCGCGCTAAATTTTTTCGAACCCACCGTTCAACTCAAAAAAATCTAGCGAACACAACGGGACTAACTACACGCGAAACGGACACTTTTAAAAAAACGCTAAATACCTCGGACTATATTCAATACTCAACGGGACATATCTTACCGCTCGCCTCGCGTTAAATTTTTCGAACCCACCGTTCAACTCAAAAAAAAAATAACGAACACAACGGGACTAACTATACTCGAAATGGACACTTCTAAAAAAAAATTACGTCGGACTATATTCAATACATACCCACATCTATAATAAACTCCTCAAACTAACTACATCATATCGATACTTTTGTTTCCTTTTTTTTTTACACAATCTTCCTGCCATTAAAAACACATAAGCCATTAGGTACACTAGATACTAACTACGTGTATCTAAAAACACCCGTGACAAAACGTTTTTATTTCTGTAAATAAATAACGCTTCGTTAACTATGAAAACGCACCCCAAAGGTCCCGCGGCATCGCACGGGGCCACTTTACTAGTTATCATCTAAACGTTGAAAATTGACATGATGATCATGGGTCAATAAATTAGTTATTTGGGAAAGTGGAACTTTTTTTAATTGTAATCCTTCATATGTTCTTGACATAGGATATTTTTTGAGGTTTCATTATGCAATTGTAAGCCAGATTACCATATTAACTATTAGACAAAAATGATGAATATTAATCCGGAGCAATTTCGTTATTTCACCTTTTTTTACTTCCACCTTCTTTTTTACAAAAAAGCCCCCCCACTTTGTTCAATAATTAAAATCAACCCTCCAACCAGAGGGTAAAGTGTCACATAATCATTTTCATAAAAAATCTTAAATAAACTCCACCTAAATATTCAACGGGTCATATCTTCTCGCTCGGAACGAGTTAAATTTTTCCGACACCATCGTTAAACTCGAAATAATTTTAGGAACACAATGTTACTAACTATAAGCAAAATGAACGCTTTTTAAAAAACGCTAAATATTTGAGGTACTTTTTATACACGTTGATTTTGCGTTAAATTTTTAAAAGTCGACAATTCCATAGGGAAACGCGGAGATACACATATATTGTTAATTTAAAATAACATTTAAATCTTTCACGGATTATACCTTTTAGTTTGATTCGAGTTGCGCTTCAACGACATCATCGTTAGCCATTAAATAATTTTACAAACTAAACGCAATAAAATATATTGAAAACCGAACCCCCGGCGTGAAGCGAGGGTTCGAAAACTAGTTATTACCAGTACCATTTTAATTGTTTATACATTAAATAAATACATTATTACAAATATCAAGGGATAACTCACCTCGGTTTTTTATTTATTCTTTTTCCATTTTTCTAATTTTTTATTTATAAAAAACAAAATAAAACACCTTTTGTCTTTATTTCACTGTAAATAGATGTATAAAACGTAAGCATCATACTCATTCATCTACTCTCCATTATCACTTTATTAGGCCACTCCCTATCGTAACTAAACTATTCATCCTCTTAACATACCACATCAGCGCCACATCAGCACTCAAATCCTATAACTAATTCATAAAATCCTATAACTAAACACTGCCTATCATGACTAAAACATCTTCCTCTTAACTGCCACGTCATTAATTTATTTCTTTTATATTTATTTTAAATTCTAAATGACATAAAAATATTAATAAATATACAACTAATCACATTTTTTAAACAACACTTTTATTAATTAAACACAAATACGGTTACATTTTTTTTTATAAAAAAAGACAAATAAATAAAACATACAACAATAATATAAAACGAGAAGTACTAAATTATGCATTTCGAGCACGAAGATTATTCGGTAGCGTCCAAATGTGTTCAATTAGATCGTTTCGTAGTGAATGATGAACAACCCGATCACGCAACTCTTTAGCCATACGTTCGCGTGTTTCAACCGTCTCCCTCCACGAACGTTGTGGTCGGTTGCGACCATTTCCAAGATAATCTTCTTCCAAATTACATAGGTTGTGTAGGGTGTTTAGACATTTTGTAGTGAAGATGTAGTGTTTGTATTGACGGAGCTTTGTTGATATAGTGTTTGTGTAGTGAAGTGTTTATATATAATGTATAAAAAAGTTGCTTGGCATATAGTCAAGGAAAAAGCTTATGTAAAATGCACATCAACCAGTACGTTTGGCATATAGTTTCAAATGTGATTGAAAAAAGCTTCTCCAAAATACATCACTTTTCAGCAACCTGCACATTTGGAATATATTCACCAACCTCCAAAATACTACAAAATTGATTCAATTGTGCTTGGCATCTAGCCATTTGGAATATATTCACGCAACATCACTTTTTCAGCAACCTACACAATTTTGAACAAGCTTATGTAAAACATGCACTTTTTCATAAAATGGGACCCACATTTAGTTTATAACTTTCGCCAAATTCATGGTGGAAGTGGGTAACTAAGACGGGTAACTAATCCGTGCCTATGGTTCATTACGGGTAATGACGGATAACTAGCGGGTAATGAACCATAGGGTGTGGTCTTATCACTTTCCTTTTCAGTTTTCGTCCCTTTCAATTTATCCAACCAAAAACATCAACACCTGTCGTCGTCGTCGTCGTCGTCGCCGCCGCCGCCGCCGCCGCCGTCGTCGTCATTATTATTATTATTATTATTATAATGTTCACATATTAAACATGCTACATTCAGGAATGTTCTTCATACATTTGATTCTACTCTGAAGCTAATTTGGGGTTTATTATTCTCATATTTTTCTTAAACCTTTGTTATTTTACATTAAATTATATAAACTATTTGTTGAAATTTGTTTGAATAAGTCTATATTAAGCATAAATAAGCAGACACTTGTAGTGTTTTTTTTTTTTTATATTTATTTATTTATTTATTTTTTTGATTTGAAAAAAGTTTGAAACTTTATGTGGAATCTTCAACTTTATGTCTTTTGTTCATCCTTTTTTGGGTGGGTTTGAACATGATTGAATTGAAGTAAAAATGAATTTATTTTTTTTAAAGATCTGAAAGAGGGAATTAATGAGCTAATTTCATGAAATAGGTGAATGTATGAATTCAACTTTCTCTGATTTGTTCTATCAACATATCATCTTCAAAGATCATGAATTTAAGTAATGGCCATAAGTTAATGTTTTAATTTTAATCAACAATAAGCTGAAAACAAATTTGTATGCTTACTCTCATCATACAAATTGAAGAAAAAAGGGTTTTGTGGGAAGCCGATTTACAAGATAAGTTGCTGTAGCGAGGGCTTCAGGCCAAAAAGATTTGAGAACATTTGATTCGATCATTAGGGCACGAGTTATTTCTAAGAGGATTCAATTTTTCCTTTCGGCCACCCCATTTTGTTGTGGAGTATGTGGACATGTAGTTTGTTGAATAATGCCATGTTTTTTACAAAAAAGACTCATTTGGGTGTTGATAAATTCACCACCATTGTCTGACCGAAGAATTTGTATTGTACTTTGAAATTGAGTTTGAATCATGTTAAAAAAGATGGTGAATTTATCATGAACCTCAAATTTGTGTTTTAAAAAATATGTCCATGTCATACGGGTACAATCATCAATAAACAATAGAAAATATCGAAAGTTATGGCCCCCATTAACCCTTGCGGGTCCCCACCCACCAGAATGAACTAAAGCAAACGGACGTTCAGTTTTTGTATTACTTGGTTTATAAGAATTTTGGTGGCTCTTGGCCAGAATATATGTTGTAACAAGAGCATTCCAGAGGGCTTTTTGTGACGACCCGGAAATTTCCGACCAAATTTAAACTTTATCTTTATATGATTTCGACACGATAAGCAAAGTCTGTAATGTTAAGTCTAAAATTTTTAAAACTATTTACATGGATTCAGATAACCTTTGGCTATTCCCGACGATTCACGAACAATTGCGCGTAAATAAATATGTAAATAAATATATATAGATATATATAAATATAAACATAAGTGTATATATAATAATTTGAGTTAATAGAATACACTTTAATCATTTGAATTAAAAATATAAAATAATAAACAGAATAATTAAGTATTATTAAAAAGAATAAATATATATGATTTTTATTAATAATTATAATTATAAAATATAAATGTATAAAAAATAAGTATAAATACTATATAATTATCAAATATTACATAATTAATAAATTGTATTATTAATATAGATACAAAGTAATTGCAAGATAAATATTGTTGTTATACCAATATTATTATTATTACTTTCATTACTATCATTAAAATAGGTATTAATATTTAATATTAATACTAATATCAGTGTTATTAATGTTACTTTATATGAAAATTGATATATTATGATTACTAATATTATTGTTATCATTATTGATATCATAATTAGTAGTAAAAATTATAATTTTAGTTATTATCATGATTATTATTATTATGAATACTAAAAACTATCTTTTATTTGTATCATTATCATTATTAATATTGTTATATCTATATTATATTTCTTATTTCTTATTTTGATATTATTATTATTATTATTATTATTACTACTAATATAACTATTAATAATTCGATATTATTATTAATAATTTTATTTATTATTGTATTAGTATTTTAATAACATTATCAATAGTATTAACTAGAAAGAAAACTGGCCACGCGTTGCGGCGGTAACATTTTGATAGTCGATGTTGTAGTCCGATTTACTTTACAAAACGACCATGTATATGTACATAGCTAATACATTACTCAATGTTTTAAGTTTACATGGCTAATACATAACTTCCCATAATTTAGTGTTTACAACCTGCTTACATGCTGCTTACATGCGACATTTGAAAAGAAGGTAAAAGCTATTCCAGTGTCGTCGGAGAATGCCGTTTTGAATGAGTAGCTGCATTTTAGTATAGTAAACACCACTATTAGTATTGTACTAGTTTGAATGATTACGGTTGTAAGCTGAAGATGATGTATATAATTGTTCTATAGGGTGGTTTCAGGTCAGAAGGTTAGTGTATCAGATTACCAGAGCAGTAATGTATGAATTTGTTCAACTGATCAATCTATTCAAAATGCCTAAGTATGATGATTGTAATATACTCGTATTGGCATGTCGTTTTTAGAAAGGATTAATCTTTTTTGTGGTAGTAATTATACTCGTATTTAGTGTTTAATGTAACAGTAACTATTTGAAATGCTTACTCGAGGTCGATGATATTTATTGTCCGGCGGTGCTTGATTTCCTGACCTGGACCTTTGCCTATGCTTTCTTCAACGTCTCCGATGTTTTGTACACATCCGATATAATCTGTTTGATGTTGAAATGGTAAGAACATTAAACAAATTTATGTTAGTTATAAGTAATAATTTATAATGGGTTCCGTACCTGTTATTGTTAAGACTGCAGACGATTGTAGGGGGTGAATTCGAAGTGTTCTGTTGGATAGCCTACAACATATATGTTTTGTGCAACTGATTGCGCGCCAAATGACAGACATGTGGGATTTGATATGGCTTGGTCAAGAATTTTGACTGGTTCACATATGAAGTTCGATATTCGGTAGGCTGAGTTCAGTTGCAGGAGGTTTGTGAAGTGGCGGTTTTGATTGTAATCCGTTATAGCTTGAATGGCGTTCCCCTGTACAACAGATTATTTGTTCCATTTCACTTTAGATTCTCAAATATGTATGTACTAAAGGTTAATCTATAAATGGTATGATAAGTGAATATTGTTCTAGTTGTATACATAAAAAATATAGCACATCATTTTTCATAAAATTGAAAGGACTTTGTGATGTAGCGTACTTACATGTATGTCTATGAGTAAAATACAGTAACCAACGGGTTTGGGACTGTTTGGCCTCTTCAGTACTCAATATCTACAAACTAAAGCCACGATTATCTTTAATTGGTCACCTGGTCGTAGAGTGGAGATTGGGACCAGCTCAACTTGTTTTTCCATCCTGCAAAATGTTTGAATTGAATGAAACAATGTTTATTTGCCAAGTTTGTAAAGAAATCAGAAAACTTTAAGCACTACTGAAGGTATGTAATCCCAAACACCAGAGAATCTATTAATATGCTTTCAAATGTTATGATAAAAACTGAGATTTTTCCACAAATAAGATCTTCTTCAATAGTGCACAGTATACTCATTAGCACTATATGCACCCAAAAATAAAATAAAAAACAAAACTACCTATCCAATTTTGGAAGCCTAACTAAAGTTAAAAGATATACCTCTGCCTTCTTGATTGTAACCTCCTACATCTTGTTGAGCATCCATATAAGGCTCGTGATTGTAACCTCCCCTTCCACGACCACGAAAGCCTCGACCTCTTCCACCTCTTCCTCTACCTCGGGATAACCACCAGAACCATCCCAACTCCCATCTTCAAACTCATCTGTTGGTCCATAACCATTTCGTGTTACGAACCCAAAAATCAAATTCAGAACAATCATGCTAATTTTTTATTTTTTTTACTTCACTGCATTAACTCATTTGACATCAAACATAACCCATATTAACCTATTTATTGTCTTCCTTTTATATAATCCATGACGTTATCTTCCATTTTTATAACCCAAATTGACCATGTTAAATATGAGTATTTACAATACACAGGAAAGGTAATAAATAATTACAGACCATCCCCATCGTGATACAAAATACACAAACCAATAACAATTCAGGTAAGACAACATGAAAAAATAAAAACATATAAAGAATCTTAGTTTTGGGAAATACCTCAAGACAACAACCTTAAAGATCTGAAGGGCAATCCGTCACTTTCGAGGGAAAATCTGTGATTATCGGCATACTGCAAAATTAAATCGAAAGCAAACTAAATTGAAAAGCACAAGCAACCAAGAATCAGACCCGAAACGTACCCTAAAGGACTAAGATGACGACTGAAAAATTAAGGTGAAAACCCTAGTTTCTGACACACAAAAACCGATGAAAATAAACTTGGGAAGTAGAATCAAAGGTTGTGGACGGAGGTGGAAAAATATGAGAATTGAATCAAAGGTTGAGGGCTCTAATTTCGTTCCCATAAGAACATCTTGTGGACCATCTGCTCCACCTCAAAAGGTTGTCATCTACCGCCTCCACTCATTGCCTGTTCAAACAGCCGTCATCCACCGTCTGTTCTAGCATCGAACGTCCTCTACAAACGACATTTATACATAGTAATTATCATTATTTATGACATGGTTATTTCGATTTTGAATAATGAAAAAAAATGTTGAAGCATGGGTTGAAACCCTAGGGTGCAAAGAAGGTAGATGGAGAAAACGGTGGTAGGAACAAAAAAAAATCAAAATACCGAGTGAAGGGCTGTTATATAAATGTGTAGGATGTCTGTTCTAGCATCGAACGTCCTCTACAAACGACATTTATACATAGTAATTATCATTATTTATGACATGGTTATTTCGATTTTGAATAATGAAAAAAAATGTTGAAGCATGGGTTGAAACCCTAGGGTGCAAAGAAGGTAGATGGAGAAAACGGTGGTAGGAACAAAAAATAAATTAAAATACTACCGAGTGAAGTGCTGTTATATAAATGTGTAGGATGTCGTTTTGGGCGTTTTTAGGAAAAGAACGACCAAAATCCAAGTGGAAATTAGTATATATGTAAATATATATATATATATATATATATATATATATATATATATATAAATATACATATATAAAGTACAGTTATACATATATAAATATATATACAGATAAATATATATAAATATATATATAGTTATACATATATAAATATATATACAGATAAATATATATACAGATAAATATATACAGATAAATATATATAAATACTGATATATATGTATATAGTTATAGATACATATAAATATATATAAATACTGATATATATGTATATAATTATAGATAAAATACGTATTATACTCATAGGATCCTAAATCTGTTTTACATCACAATCAAACTATATTAGATTTTGTTTGTATCACTAAATTCATCACCTAAACTGTATCAAACGTACGAATTAATTGAATTCAGATGTCTGCTTTATTTATTTTATTCATCTGATTGAATATCCTGTCTAATATTGCTACCCGTCGATATCACTTTGCAATACCAACAAAAATCGATCACATCGGTGTTACTAGCTTCAATCATTCGATTACCATATATATTTGATGCCATTAGTTACTGCAAATTGGGAATTAAAAATAAAAAGAGGAAGAACGTATGTCGATACCTCTGTTCTTCAACTTTATAGTCAAAAACTCGAATTCGAATTCATTTCAAAAACTAATAATGCCATTGTGTTAGGATTACCCTAGTTGAACTTTCTGTAAAGTCTCAACTTTCAATTTTTCAAAACAAGATCGAATTAGTGAGTCAAACATTTTGAAATAAAAAGTCAACACTTTGTTCTTCGAGAAATTCAAGCTTGTTCTAATGGTTCTGTTTCAATTAACGATTTGGAAAGTTTTTATGAATGAATTGAAACATACTTTGTGTTATAACCTTTGTCTAAAACGATCACGAAATCAAAAATCAAATTTTTTTTGTTAAGAGCTGCGACAGCAGCAACTCTGATTTTTTTTCATTTATATTTTTTTTTGTTAATCAAGAACACAAGTTATATGTTTATAATCGTTTTCAAGTCTTAAACAAAACAACAAGCTCGTTATTATAGCTATTGATGTTGGTTGGGTCGTTTGATTTTTTGAAGAAGATGAAGGAGAAGATAGAACAGAAAAACAGTTTATATTATTTTGGGTTAGGGAATAATACAGGAAAGCAGTATTGTAGGGATGGTTATGTGGGAGTTTGTGTTAATGAGAGGTCTTGGGTTTGAGCCCGACGGGTAGCAACTATTTTTTTTAAAGGCCGTATGAGGTAGTTTTTAAATTTCAAAAATTTTTATTATTATTATTATTAATTATTAATTATTGTTGTTGTTAATTGTTATTATTACTAATATCATTAACATGTTTATTAGAATAATTAAAAGTATTATTATTATGGTTATTACTAGTATAACTATTATTATTATTATTAACATGATTAGAATTATTATCATTATTATCATTAATATTAGAATTTGTATCATTTTATGAATATTAGTATTATCAATATGTTTATAATTATTAATATCATCATTACTAATATTATCGTTATTGTTAGTATTATTATTATTATTATTGTATTATTATTATTAATATTATTATTATGATTTCAAGGATATTAAACATATTAATAACATAAATATATAATAAAAGATAATAGGAAAAAGATTATAGAAAATAGTTGTAGTTATACGAATACATGTAAAAGTTATGATTATAGATACAAATTAATGTTATAAGAAACTATAGTCGTTATCATAAAATTTTGACACGAAGATTATGATTTTCATGATTAGGAATATAAAGGTTTTAATAACATTATTACAATTATGAAAATAAAAATCTTGGATATAAAGATTAGCAGGAAAATCATTAAATTAAAATTTTAATTAATTTATGATTCATAGGAATTACTAAAATTTTTATAACTATTATTATCATAGCACAACTTAGTATTATATTTGTTAATATCATTATTTTTAATTACATTATTATTATTATTATTATCACTTTTATCAAGATTATTACAAAATATCATTATTTTTATTAACTTTAGTATTACCAAAACTAATAATAATTTCATAAACAAGATATCTCCATATAAAAGATATATATTTAATATACATAATTTAACTATATTAATATTACGATGTATAAAATGGAAATGTAAAAATAAATAAGGAAACTTACTGTGACGACCCGGAAATTTCCGACTAAATTTAAACTTAATTTTATATGTTTTCGACATGATAAGCAAGTCTATTTAATTGAATCTCAAAAACTTTGAACTATTTCATATATTCATTTAACTTTTGGCTATTACCGACGATTCACGAACCACTATCTGTAAATAAATACATATATATTTAAATATATATATTAATTTGAAATAGAAACTTATATGATTTAAATCTTTTGTGTAAATAAAATAATATATGATATTACCATAAATCTCTATATATATATATATGAAAAGTATATTGAATATATGTATGATTTAGAATTTATTTAATAAACGCTCGTAGCACTCGTTTGTCATATTGATAGTTATTAATCAAGTTAAAAACGAACTTATGTGATTTTAAAATAAAAGGTGATCCGAAAATGAGTTATATAAGTTATAGGCTTATTAAAAGTATATTTAGGATCTAATTATTTAATTTTAACACTTTTTATATTTTACCCATAAAAATGAGAGGGACAGTTGGTGTAATTTTTATTTATTAAATTAATGATCAAATTTTATACCATAATGACCAAAATAAATAAATATAGTTAATTTAAAAATATGGGATTTTTCTGAACACTTTTATCCACCACTGAATCATCAACGGAGTGCGAATTAATAGTCCGTAAAAACTGTCGGTAGATGAAGTTAAAATATAGGCTGCTAACTGTGGCTAATTGATAATTGAATCACTTTTTCATTTCATTTCGAATCACACATTTTCTATAAGTGATGTATGTGATTATAATAATAAAATTTAATATATGTAAAATATAGATACATGAATATTACTCAATTCATGTTTTACTTTACAGCTAGCATCTCTTTTTCTCTAGATTTATATGGATATATATGTGCACATTTCAATTTGATTATGATATTACTGTTTTCTTTTTGATTTGTTGTGCAAGTTGATTAACAACTATATTATTACGTTATATATATACATGCTTTACATGGTTAATCAAGGCACCCACTACCACTTATATTTCTTGACTTCTGTTTTATGGGAATGAGTCTCCAACACCATAAACCACTCCATCACTCCTAATCGATCAACAAAACAATCCAAGAACCAAAATCACTTCTCCATCTTAACCCTAACAACCATGGACACCTTTGTGGTAATTTTTTTTCCTTTTTATGTCGATTGATCACCAACCACTTCAACCCATTCCATCACCTTCTGTTTCGGTTTCTTTCGTTGAACCATCACTTTTGCTATTTTACAATCGACAACTGTTGACCATCACCTTGCAAACCACCACCCATCTTGATCATCACCATCATTATCCATATTTTTTTCTCGTTCTATCCTTATTCTGATCGAATGAACTCATCGAAACCCACTGCTACAGTGAACCTGTAATTTGATTTCTTTGATTTTCGTTCGATACAGTTACCACTACAGCAAATGTGTCGGTTTCTTTCTAGTCAAGCTCAAATAAAAACCAAACACCATATTGTGCTACTAACCTGTTGCTACTTCTATTCTCGTTGTTTCAATTAAATCCAAACTAAAAACCATCAAAACCATTTAAAACCCACTATTCCGTGAACCACCACAACCATTGAGGCTACCTGCTACTATTCTTTTCTATTTTCTTTTCCTGTATGAAACCATATAATTACCATATCAACATAAACCCACCAACCTTTTGTCTATAGCTGCATTTTATTCTTCTTTCTTTTCTGTTTTAAACGAGCCAAACAATATCATGAAACCCATATTAATTGCTACTATTCGTTCTCTAGTTTCTGTTGTAAGAACGATGAAGAGAGATGGTGATTATGAAGAAGACAATGAATAGTATTAATGGTGTTAATGATGATGAAAGTACAAGAGGAAGAAGGATGATGATCCTGTTAGGAAGACGATGGTGATGTAATACTGTTCGAATGCTTGAAAACACGAAACCCATTTGTAAGGTTACTATACCTGATCGTGATCTATTATTCTGATGTTTGAACGAAACCAAGGTCTAACAACCCCTTGATCATTAACCTGCAAAACCAACAAAAAAAATCCCTCATCTGCTACTGTTACGGCTGCGTGCTTTTTTTTGTTTTTCTGATCTTATTAAATCTCAAACAAACACCTTCGTATACCGTAACCCTTCATGATATTATTGGGCTGCTGCGTTAATAATTGGGTTTGATTAAGTTAATTGGGCTTGATTAAGTTAATTGGGCTTGTTAAATGGTTATTTGTTGTTGAGTCGTGTTTCCTGTTCGTGTCATTGGGCCGAAATCAAATATCCATTTTCGGTTGGGCTGAAAATAATGATGATGCTACGTTGATAATAGAAGAAGATGAAAACACAATATACGGGTTAAAATAAAATAGAGTAGTAGTTAAAACAGAAATGCACAAGCAGAGGGATGGTTGGACTTAAGGTTGGGGAATGAGAGGTCGCGAGTTCGAGCCCGGGCATGGGCGTTTATTTTTTTAAGACTTGTTACATTAAGGTAGTCTTTTTAACCTTATTATTATTCTTATTATAATTATTATTATTATTATTATTATTATTATTATTATTATTGTTGTTATTAGTATTATTAGTATTATAATAATTATTATTATTATTACTAAAATAAATAGTAGTTATCATTTATTATTATTATCATTACAATTATTATTATTATTATTATTATAGTTATTACTAATATTATTATCATTACTAGTAATATCATTAAGTAGTATTATTATTAATATTATCATTAGTAATAAGATTATTAATATTATTATTATTATTATTATTACTATTATTAAGTATTAAGTACTATTATCAAAATTATTTTTTTTCATTAACAATATTATTAAACTTTCCACTTTTATTAAAAACTACTATTATTATTAATATTATTATTATCATTTTTATGAGTATTAATATTATTTCTATAAAAATTACTATTATTATTAATTTTATTAATATTATTATTATTATTATTATTATTATGATTATCATCATTATTATTTTCAACATTTTTTATCTAAAGTATATATATAAAAATAAATATAGTTAATTAAATTATTAACGTAACATATAATTTACTAAAATAACAATTAATAATATATATATATATATATATATATATATATATACATATATATATATATATACATATACATATATATATATATATATACATATATATATATATACATATATATATATATATATATATATATATATATATATATATATATATATATATATATATATATATATATATATATATTTGTTCGATTACAATTCATATGTTTTAATATATATAATTGATATAGGTTCGTGAATCCGAGGCCAACCTTGCATTGTTCAGTTCCGTCGTATGCATATTTTTACTACAAAATATCGTATTGTGAGTTTCATTTGCTCCCTTTTTAAATGCTTTTGCAATATATATTTTTGGGACTGAGAATACATGAGCTGCTTTTATAAATGCTTTACGAAATAGACACAAGTGATCGAAACTATATTCTATGGTTAGATTATCAAACCGAATATGCCCCTTTTTAGCTTGGTAGCCTAAGAATTGGTGTTTATTATAATTGCCACCAATTGACGCGAATCCTAAAGATAGATCTATGGGCATTAACAAGCCCCAATCAGAGAATTTGAACTGCTTTAGTACTTCGATTTATCATGTCCGATGTGAGTCCCAGAATGATGGGGATATTCTATATGCATCCTGTTAAGGTCGGTTACCAGGTGTTCACCATATGAATGAATTTTAATTCGCGAGTTTCGCGTGTCAATATATGAAATCTTGTGGTCTATTAAAATGATGGAAATGAATGATTATGATAAACTAATGAACTCACCAACCTTTTGGTTGACACTTTAAAGCATGTTTATTCTCAGGTATTAAGAAATTCTTCCGCTGTGCATTAGCACATTTTAAGGATATTACTTGGAGTCATTCATGGCATATTTTGAAAGACGTTGCATTCGAGTCATTGAGTTCATCAAGATTATTATTATCTCAATTATAGTTGGATGTATTATGAAATGGTATGTATGTTGTCAACTTTCGATGTAAAGAAAGTTTGTTCTTTTTAAAAACGAATGCAATGTTTGTAAAATATATCATATAGAGGTCAAGTACCTCGCGATGTAATCATATGTTATTGTATTCATTCTTATGGATTAGGACGGGTCTTTTCAGTTGGTATCAGAGCGGTGGTCTTAGCAAACCAGGTCTTGCATTAGTGTGTCTAACTGATAGTTGTTTAGATACATTAGTGGGTCTGGACTTCGACCGTGTCTGCATGTCAAAAGTTTTACTTATCATTTTGTGTCGAAAATTATTTGCTTATCATCCTTAAAGTCTAGACACGTCTTACTGCCTCTATTGCATAGACAGTGTATAGATAAATTCATATCTTAGCGTATCTGTTATTGTTACCTTTGCCTGACAGCTTTCGTAGATTCCTCCGTAACTTATGGAATTTTAGTATTATATATGCATATGTAAATTATGTATTACAGGGTACTAATCTACATCCTATAATCTATTTCTTATCGAAAATCCTTCATCTGATCGTAGGAGATGAATCCCTCAACCAGTTCGAGTCCCTCAGATTCCGATAGCTATTCCGATAGTTATTCCGACAGCTATTTCGAAATGGATATTCACATAAGCTCCGAAAGCAGTGTAAACGAAATGGATAAACCAACTAGTCATCTTCAATTATGGATGAATTGGGGATGGGTTCGTAGTCTACTTAATCATTGGAGACAAGAAGAAGCGATCCCTTTCATCCACCATATTGTCCTCTGGGCGAAGAACCTGAAGCATTCACCGACGAACCAATCCGAAACACCATTTTCACTCTCATTTCCCGAATATCTCGCCACGATTATATTCTATCTAAAATTCTAAACCTTATTCATCTGCTCGTTCTAACCGACAATCATCCCGGAATAATAGAAAAAGTCAACGAATTTCGCGCTCGGGTAGTGACTTTGGAGAATATGGTGCAAAATTTACCAGCTTCAGCAACATCACCAGCACCAACATCAATACCAGTACCACCAACAACCCAAGTTCAACATCACACACCTCAACATCTCATTATGTACCTTGAGCATAATCATCAATCTGCGAATCATTTTACATCATTTATCTTCGTTCGACATGGCGATTATGTAATCTCCAATGTTTTAGAGATTATATATTCTTGTTCTAACGGTAAAACAAATGAGTTTAATATCATATTAACTCATTAAATCCATGATTACATCTGAAGAAAATATATATGTATATATATTTTCATAAAGATTGTAATTTAAAAATTCTTTCGTACAAACTGTTAATGGTGAAAATATTTTAACGGGTAGGTAATACCCGAGGAATATTTAGATTTCACATTAATAAGTACACTGTACATTCTTTCAAATCTAATTCAACAATCATTTACTATCCTATTTACAACCACCGATATACGTATCCGTTTACCGCAGAATAACCCTTTTCATTCAATTTCATATTTGGATTTTGATCTATCAGAATCCAACAAGTGGCATAATGAAGAAAACATTGGACAAAATTAAAATTTGTTAGAAACAAACAAATTAACCATGAGAAAATTTTGTTAAGAATCCACGCTAACAAAATCCTAGCTAACTGTTCCTAGCTAACTGTTAATTCCTTATTACATTTTATTATCGCAATTTATTTATTGCAGTTTATTTATCGCAATTTATATTCTCGCAATTTTATTTATCGTCATTTAATTTCTGTTATTTATTCTACGCACTTTATTTATCTTCATTTAAATACTGTTATTTATGCATTTTAAATATCGAGACACGTATACAATGTTTTGACATATCATATCGACGCATCTATATATATTATTTGGAATAACCATAGACACTCTATATGCAGTAATGATCGAGTTAGCTATACAGGGTTGAGGTTGATTCTATAATAATATATATACTTTGAGTTGTGATCGAGTCTGAGACATGTATACAATGGGTCACGATACGTATTAATTAATTCGAATATTATATATTAAACTATATATGAATTATTGAATTACTAATTGTGGACTGCTAACTGTGGACTACCAACATTGGACAATTAAAATGAAATAAAATATTGATTATAACATATGAAACTAAACATTTCTTCAAGTTTGCCACTTGATTTCATCTTAAACCTCGTTTGTATCTTGACGATTACAATCTGCGTTCAAACCTTTCATGATTCTTGAAAACACCTCAATCAAGAAGATGAACCAATCGCACTTCATCTACGGAAGAAAAGATTGATGCATGTAGTTATGCACCTGAAAACACTTGGAACCGGAGTAAACGTTTAACACATATCTGTGCTAGCTCTTTTAGCGTTATTATTACCGAAAATAACTTTACAACTCCTGTTCGAGATAGCCAATTTTGTCACAGCTCCAACAAGTCAACTTCAACTTCTCGTTCGAAACACCTTATTATAACCTTGATATATCCGATTGCCCTTTCATCATCGTTTACGGGGAACCGTATACATCCCATCACATTAGCAGAAAACTTACCAGTAACTTCATTACTCATTGGCTTAAGTCTCTCCGAAAACTCATTATATATGTCCATTAAAACCCTATCATATACTTATCCGCATCTTATAACGAGAGTTGCCATATCAATTACCGAGAATTATCAATCAGTATTTTGAATCTCGCAGCGTTTTTACATCAACAGTTATATGTATACATATAACCTTTATCTCTTAGAATTATGATCTTCCATTCTGAAATTCTGAAAAGCACTCAGTCTACAAATCAATACTCTGAATGTGAAAAAGTTGAATGAAGCAGCAAAAACTGTAAACGACCTTAATAGCCAAAAGTTTGATGATAAAGAATAGCATGCTAGCAAAGCTTAGAAAAAGATAAGAGTAAGAACCGAAAAGCGGATTATGCGAAACTATGAAGAAGGCTGTGAACAAATCACAAAGACTAAACCTACCTTCAAAGAATCCAAATGATTCAGTATCTGCTGAAGTCATTAACGAATACTTTGCTCCTGACTCTAAATCCTTACGGATAAATCTTCATCATCATTCATCGATATTAGAAAATTCTAAGATATCATCGTATCTTTCATTATAAATATCCTCGATATTTCTGAAGATATTTTCATAACTATTTTTCTCTAAAATCATTTATCTCTCCACGTTATCCGTATTACATCATAAAAGAAACTGTTTTAGTTTCTAATATTCTAAAAAAATTCGAGTTTGAATTATGAATGATTTTGAAGTAGTGTTGGAAATTGATGCATGAGTTAGTATAATATAATGACACTTGATCAACATGATTATATTACAGTAAGTCATGCCGAGTTTCTAATGGAAAGTAATGATTCACAGATTATAACGTCATTATGTGCCATGTTACACGGCTCTTACATTCTATCTAATATATAAACATATCAAGAACTTAATTTCTTGATAATTCTATCTTTTCTCTTGAATTCTCGTAATTTAACCAATCAAGATTGTGCTATTACAGTTTCTCTCTTAGAACATTAGCCATGTTCATTCGAAATTCATACCTACGAATTCTGGACCATTATTCGTTTGACTTAAAGTCGGGAAGAGAAAACAAAAGTATGAATTGAGAAAGAAAGAATAAATGGTATGAACTGTGAAAATAAGGAAATGAAGGGAGTGGATTTATAGTAAAATATCCGACAGAGCAATCAAAACAGATTATCGCATTTAATCAAAGAGGATTCTAATTTCCTTAAATCTCGAAGAATCAGATCTAATAGATTTCCAAGATTTTCTTTAAATTCCATAAATTTCTGAATTCAACTGTGACTACGTAAAAGTTAAGACAAATCTTTAATTTCTTCATTTCACTCTTTTGTGATAGCTTCGCTCGTACTCTTCACATAAATGAATCGTTTTATCCATATTACTCACTAATGATAAAAAATCTAATTTCTAGCTCGTATGCATCATGAAAACATACTTATTGTCAGTCATGATCATCCTAATCAAATTTCGAGACGAAATTTCTTTAACGGGTAGGTGCTGTGATGACCCGGAAATTTCTGACTAAATTTAAACTTAATTTTATATGGTTTCGACATGATAAGCAAGTCTATTTAATTGAATCTCAAAAACTTTGAACTATTTCATATATTCATTTAACCTTTGGCTATTCCCGACGATTCACGAACCACTATCTGTAAATAAATACATATATATTTAGATATATATATTAATTTGAAATAGAAACTTATATGATTTAAATCTTTTGTGTAAATAAAATAATATATGATATTACTATAAATCTCTATATATATGAAAAGTATATTAAATATATGTATGATTTAGAATTTTTTTAATAAACGCTCGTAGCACTCGTTTGTCATCTTGATAGTTATTAATCAAGTTAAAAACGAACTTATGTGATTTTAAAATAAAAGGTGATCCGAAAATGAGTTATATAAGTTATAGGCTTATTAAAAGTATATTTAGGATCTAATTATTTAATTTTAACACTTTTTATATTTTACCCATAAATGAGAGGGACAGTTGGTATAATTTTTATTTATTAAATTAATGTAACGACCCGTCAAAATCGCTATTGACGCGGCACGTTAATCATTGATTCCACAGTGAGGTTTTGACCTCTATATGATACGTTTTGATAAAATATTGCATTCATTAAAATAAGTGACTTTCTAAACATAGAAAGTTATAAACATGTGGGCGAGTGCTTAGGTATAAGCAAAACCCCGAAATACATAAGTCTTTAATTTACAGGTTGACATCACAGTCCAGTTATTTATTACACAACGCTGTTTTATTTTGAATGCAATAAACTTTGTACAAAGCATGAGAGACTCCATGCAGGCAACAAGCACATTACAGCGGAAGCATTCTAAGGACCTGAGAATAAAACATGCTAAAAAGTCAACACGAATGTTGGTGAGTTATAGGTTTAATTGCTCGAGTCATAAACATATATAAAGATAGACCACAAGATTTCATCAAAAGTTTATCAATAGATTCTACGTAACAGAGCACCCTGGTAACTAAACTTAACGCTATAGTGATAATTACCCCATTCGTTTTAATACACGCAAACCAACGTGTCTTAAACTCAAATAACATACGTCCGTTAAAAGGCTAGCGCTCTAGCTCGGACGGGGATGTCAAGCCCTATGGATCCATATACAATTATTCGCGCCCACCAGTCCATATCCTATGTACTGGCAGCTACTAGTTACCAAAGCTAAGGGATTTTCGGTTTAACTCAGTGTAGAATTTAGTATGTACTTGTGTCTTATCGCGTTTAAAATAAATTGCATGTATTCTCAGCCCAAAAATATTTAAAGTATTTAAAAAGGGAGACTATAACTCACAGTTCAATATTGTGATTCAATATTGTAGAGAAATAGCGTAGACGTAATGATGGTAGACGACTGTATGGTTGGCCTTGGATTCTAGAACAATACCCCGAACAATACCCAATATTACCTTAGCTTGAAACGGTTTGAAACCCGAATTAAAATACCCTCGTAAATACCTTATTATTATTAAACTTAAATTATAATATTAAAATTATAAATATCTTATCGTTTACAGAAGGAAGAAAAGAAATTGGGGTGAGTAACTCGTCGAACAAACTGGCGTATTTATAATACTTTTTCATTTACTGTAGCTCATGCGATCGCATGAGTTTTCAGTGTTTTTGCCATGCGATCGCATGGCGTTTTGTTTCTAGTTCGTCGACATCAAATAGTGCTACTGTAGCAAAGTCAATTTTACTGTAGCACTGTAGCAAAGTACGATTTTCATGGTAGCAAATAGTGTTTTACTGTAGGAAAGTCGTTTTTACTTGTACATATACATATATACATACATATAATTGTTCATGAATCGTCGAGAGTAGTCAAAGGTAATTGTATATATGAAACAGTTCTAAAATTTTGAGACTCAATCTAACAGACTTTGTTTAGCGTGTTAAAATAATAAATCGTATAGAGAATTGGTTTAAATAAGTCAAAAATTTTCGGGTCATCACAATTAATGATCAAATTTTATACCATAATGACCAAAATAAATAAATATAGTTAATTTAAAAATATGGGATTTTTCTGAACACTTTTATCCGCCACTGAATCATCAACGGAGTACGAATTAATAGTTCGTGAAAACTGTCGGTAGATGAAGTTAAAATATAGGCTGCTAACTGTGGCTAATTGATAATTGAATCACTTTTTCATTTCATTTCGAATCACACGTTTTCTATAAGTGATGTATGTGATTATAATAATAAAATTTAATATATGTAAAATATAGATACATGAATATTACTCAATTCATGTTTTACTTTACAGCTAGCATCTCTTTTTCTCTAGATATATATGGATATATATGTGCACATTTCAATTTGATTATGATATTACTGTTTTCTTTTTGATTTGTTGTGCAAGTTGATTAACAACTATATTATTACGTTATATATATACATGCTTTACATGGTTAATCAAGGCACCCACTACCACTTATATTTCTTGACTTCTGTTTTATGGGAATGAGTCTCCAACACCACAAACCACTCCATCACTCCTAATCGATCAACAAAACAATCCAAGAACCAAAATCACTTCTCCATCTTAACCCTAACAACCATGAACATCTTTGTGGTTATTTTTTTTTTCCTTTTTATGTCGATTGATCACCAACCACTTCAACCCATTCCATCACCTTCTGTTTCGGTTTCTTTCGTTGAACCATCACTTTTGCTATTTTACAATCGACAACTGTCGACCAACACCTTGCAAACCACCATCCATCTTGATCATCACCATCATTATCCATATTTTTTTCTCGTTCTATCCTTCTTCTATCAAATGAACTCATCGAAACCCACTGCTACAGTGAACCTGTAATTTAATTTCTTTGATTTTCATTCGATACAGTTACCACTACAGCAAATGTGTCGGTTTATTTCCAGTCAAGCTTAAATGCAAACCAAACACCATGTTGTGCTACTAGCCTGTTGCTACTTCTATTCTCGCTGTTTCAATTAAATCCAAACTAAAAACCATCGAAACCATTTAAAACCCACTATCCTGTGAACCACCACAACCATTGAGGCTACCTGCTACTATTCTTTTCTGTTTTATTTTCCTGTATGAAACCATATAATCACCATATATCCATAAACTCACCAACCTTTTGTCTATAGCTGCATTTTATTCTTCTTTCTTTTCTGTTTCAAACCAGCCAAACAATATCATGAAACCCATATTAATTGCAACTATTCGTTCTCTAGTTTCTGTTGTAAGAACGATGAAGAGAGATGGTGATTATAAAGAAGATAATGAATAGTATTAATGGTGTTAATGATGATGAAAGTACAAGAGGAAGAAGGATGATGATCCTGTTAGGAAGACGATGGTGATGTAATACTGTTCGAATGCTTGAAAACACGAAACCCATTTGTATGGTTACTATACCTGATCGTGATCTACTATTCTGATGTTTGAATGAAACCAAGGCCTAACAACCCCTTGATCATTAACCTGCAAAACCAACAAAAAAATCCCTCATCTGCTACTGTTACGGCTGCGTGCTTTTTCTATTTTTTTGATCTTATTAAATCTCAAACAAACACCTTCGTATATCGTAACCCTTCATGATATTATTGGGCTGCTGCGTTAATAATTGGGTTTGATTAAGTTAATTAGGCTTGATTAAGTTAATTGGGCTTGTTAAATGGCTATTTGTTGTTGACTCGTGTTTCCTGTTCGTGTCATTGGGCCGAAATCAAGTATCCATTTTCGGTTGGGCTAAAAATAATGATGATGCTACGTTGATAATAGAAGAAGATGAAAACACAATATACGGGTTAAAATAAAATAGAGTAGTATTTAAAACAGAAATGCACAAGCAGAGGGATGGTTGGACTTATGGTTAGGGAATGAGAGGTCGCGGGTTCGAGCCCGGGCATGGGCGTTTATTTTTTTAAGACTTGTTACATTAAGGTAGTCTTTCTAACCTTATTATTATTATTATTATTATTATTATTATTATTATTATTATTATTATTATTATTATTATTATTATTATTATTATTATTATTATTATTATTATTATTATTGTTATTAGTATTATTAGTATTATAATAATAATTATTATTATTACTAAAATAAATAGTAGTTATCATTTATTATTATTATCATTACAATTATTATTATTATTATAGTTATTACTAATATTATTATCATTACTAGTAATATCATTAAGTAGTATTATTATTAATATTATCATTAGTAATAAGATTATTAATATTATTATTATTATTATTACTATTATTAAGTATTAAGTACTATTATCAAAATTATTTTTTTTCATTAACAATATTATTAAACTTTCCACTTTTATTAAAAACTACTATTATTATCAATATTATTATTATCATTTTTATGAGTATTAATATTATTTCTATAAAAATTACTATTATTATTAATTTTATTAATATTATAATTATTATTATAATTATTATTATTATTATTATTATTATTATTATTATTATTATGATTATCATCATTATTATTTTCAACATTTTTTTATCTAAAGTATATATATAAAAATAAATATAGTTAATTAAATTATTAACGTAACATATAATTTACTAAAATAACAATTAATAATATATATATATATATATATATATATATATATATATATATATATATATATATATATATATATATATATATATATATATATATATATATTTGTTCGATTACAATTCATATGTTTTAATATATATAATTGATATAGGTTCGTGAATCCGAGGCCAACCTTGCATTGTTCAGTTCCGTCGTATGAATATTTTTACTACAAAATATCGTATTGTGAGTTTCATTTGCTCCTTTTTTAAATGCTTTTGCAATATATATTTTTGGGACTGAGAATACATGCGCTGCTTTTATAAATGCTTTACGAAATAGATACAAGTGATCGAAACTACATTCTATGGTTGGATTATCAAACCGAATATGCCCATTTTTAGCTTGGTAGCCTAAGAATTGGTGTTTATTATAATTGCCACCAATTGACGCGAATCCTAAAGATAGATCTATGAGCACTAACAAGCCCCAGTCAGAGAATTTGAACTACTTTAGTACTTCGATTTATCATGTCCGATGTGAGTCCCGGAATGATGGGGATATTCTATATGCATCCTGTTAAGGTCGGTTACCAGGTGTTCACCATATGAATGAATTTTAATTCGCGATTTACGCGTGTCACTATATGAAATCATATGGTCTATTAAAATGATGGAAATAAATGATTATGATAAACTAATGAACTCACCAACATTTTGGTTGACACTTTAAAGCATGTTAATCTCAGGTATTAAGAAATTCTTCCGCTGTGCTTTAGCACATTTTAAGGATATTACTTGGAGTCATTCATGGCATATTTCGAAATACGTTGCATTCGAGTCGTTAAGTTCATCAAGATTATTATTAAGTCAATTATAGTTGGATGTATTATGAAATGGTATGCATGCTGTCAACTTTCGATGTAAAGAAAGTTTGTTCTTTTTAAAAATGAATGCAATGTTTGTAAAATGTATCATATAGAGGTCAAGTACCTCGCGATGTAATCATATGTTATTGTATTCGTTCTGATGGATTAGGACGGGTCTTTTCACTTATAAATTATTAAATATAACAATTACATCACTAATATTAATATATAGATTTATTCAATTACAAGTATTTGTTTTAATATATATACAAATGATATAGGTTCGTGAATCCGAGGCCAACCCTACATTGTTCAGTTCTGTCGTATGCATATTTTTACTACAAAATATCGTATTGTGAGTTTCATTTGCTCCCTTTTTAATGCTTTTGCAACATATATTTTTGGGACTGAGAATACATGCACTTTTATAAATGTTTAACGAAATAGACACAAGTAATCGAAACTACATTCTATGGTTAAATTGTTATACCGGATATTGCCCTTGTTAAACTTGGTAGCCTAAGAATTGGTGTTTATTATAATTGCCACCAATTAACGCGAATCCTAAAGATAGATCTATGGGCTTTGACACGCCCCAGTCAGAGAATTTGAACTGCTTTAGTACTTCGATGTTTATATATTTGGAGATATTTTAGATGCATTTTGTTAATGTTGGTTACCAGGTGTTCAATTCATATGAATGAATTTTAAACACTTGCGAGTGTATGATTATTGAATAAAGGAAATCTTGTGGTCTACTGAAATTATGGAAATGATTGATTACGATAAACTAATGAACTCACCAACATTTTGGTTGACACTTTAAAGCATGTTTATTCTCAGGTATTAAAGAAATCTTCCACTGTGCATTTGCTCATTTTAAGGATATTACTTGGAGTCATTCATGGCATATTTCGAAAGACGTTGCATTCGAGTCATTGAGTTCATCAAGATTATTATTAAGTCAATTATAGTTGGATGTATTATGAAATGGTATGCATGCTGTCAATTTTCGATGAAAAGAAAGTTTGTCTTTTAAAAATTAATGCAATGTTTGTAAAATTTATCATATAGAGGTCAAATACCTCGCGATGTAATCATATGTTATTGTATTCGTTCTTATGGATTAGGACGGGTCTTTACATGTGGTATCAGAGCGGTGGTCTTAGCGAACCAGGTATTGCATTAGTGTGTCTAACTGATAGATATTAAGATGCATTAATGAGTCTGGACTTCGACCGTGTCTGCATGTCAAACGTTTTGCTTATCATTTTGGTCGAACATTATTTACTTATCATCTTAAGTCTAAACGCGTCTTACTGCATTCATTGCATAGATAGTGTATAGACAAAATTCATATCTTAGCGTATCTGCTAATTCATATCTTAGCGTATCTGTTACTGTAAACTTTGCTTGACATATTCCGTAAATTCCTCCGTAATCTACGAAATCGTTTACTCTATATATATAAATATTCTATGTAATTAGAATATCATCCGATAGTCGAAAATCATTTCATATCGAAAAATCCTTTATTCAATCATACGAAATGGAACTCGCCACAAGTTCAAGTCCCTCGGATTCTGATATGGAGTTTCACTCGAGCTCCGAAAGCAGTGTGACCGGAATGGATCAACCAATCAGTAATCATCTATTCTGGATGAACTGAGGATGGGTTCATAGTCTCCTCAATCATTGGAGACAAGAAGAAGGTGATCCCTTCCATCCACCACATTGCCCTCTTGGCAAAGAACCTGAAGCACTTACCGGTGAACCTGTCTGAGACACCATTTTCTCTCTCATTTTCAGAGTGTCTCGTCACGATTATATATTATCTCAAATTTTAGATCTTATTCATCCGCTCGTCCGAACCGACAATCATCCCGGTGTAATAGAAGAAGTCAACGAGCTTCGCACTCGGGTAATGGCTTTGGAGAATATGGTGTAAAGGTTACAAGCATCATCAGCAGCACCACCAACAACATCCACATCGCAAGCCCCAATATCACGAACATCAGCAACATCACCGGCATCAACAGTACCACCATTAGCAATATCAATTGTACCATTACCACCATCAACAAAAACATCCGTATCCCACACCTCAATATCACAATCTATATCTCGAACATCAATATCATATGCACCGTAAATACCAAGGAGTACCAACAACACCAAACGATGAAGTATTGATTCATAACTTCATCGAGGGAATATTCTGCAGAGAATATGTAATTTCTAAAAGTTTTAGAAATTATTTATTCTAGTACTAATTGTAAACCAGATGAGTGAGCGAAATGATGAAATGAAACCCTGACTGGAATGGTGCACGATTTACAAGCTAGACTTGTTTTACCAGCAACATCAGCAGTACCATCATCATTACCAGCACCGTCAGTGCAACATCGTTAGCACCAGCAAGTTCAATCAGATCTATAATCACCGCGAACAACATCACTAACCAACAACAAGTATGTCATATCAACGAATTATGAACTCATTTCCACTGAAGAAATTATATGTATAACTTATATATATATATATATAAATTTTGGAAACCATAGTATATCTTTTCATATTAAGTATTATGAGTGAATTAATAAGGGTAGATACTACTCGGTTAATTCATATTACTAATATGCTATGATGTACACCATTCGTTAATAACTTAACCATCGATAGGTACAATATCCCTTTCAACTCGACAAATTTCATTTCATAATAAACCAAGTGTATTATTCAATTATAAGTTTGATTTTACAATTTCATTTTCGATATGCTCGAAATTCCCTAGAAAACATCATCATATCTTACGAAGTTAACAAGAATTCCACGAGCATCAACATCCTTCACCGAGGAATATCAATTAGTATCGATAGTGAAATACTAATTACATTAGTGAAACACTCCGTGAAAATTATATAATCTTTAATGTTTTAAAGATTATCCATTTCCAATTTCAGCCGAAAATCAAATGAGTTTAATATCATATTAACTCAATAAATCTGTATTACATCTGAAGAAAATATACATATATTTTCATAAGGATTGTAATAAAATTTTTTTTCTCTTGTACAAGATATTACTTGTGAAACTTTTAACGGGTAGGTAATACCCGAGAGAAATACAAATTCACAATTAATATGTTACAATCCTTGATTCTGATTCAACAAATCATCAACTATACTCACTACTTTCATAACGATATACATTCTTTTATAGAAATCAAAACAACCATTCTCATACAAATTCAATTTCATATTCTAATCAGAATCCAAGTCAAGACTCAACAGGAGACATCACTCTTAAATCTCTACATATTTTAAAGCTATACTTTGACTTCAAAATTGTGCTAGAACATCACTTATACTCCGAAAAATATTCGTAACATTCTAAAACATCATATGTATATTAACGATTACAATCTGTGTTCAAACCCTTCGAAAATTCCTGAAGACACTTCAAATAATGAACAATTGAGATGATGATCTAACCACATGTTACTCGCAGTCTTGTACCTAAAAAACTCTCAAAACCAAAGTCATAGTTTAACACGTATCTGTGTCAGATCCTTTGGCATTTATTAGCAAAAATAACTTTACAATTCCTTTTCAAAGTAGCAAATTCTGTCACAGCTCCAGCAAGTCAACCTCAATTTTTCATCCGGAGTAGCCTTATTATAATTCTGAGATATACGATTTCCCTTTTGTTATCGGAGAACCTTTTATATTCCATGACATTATCAGCAGATGTACCAGCAACTTCGTTACCCTTTGGCGTAAGTCTCTCTGAAAAATCATTACATATACTCATTGAAACCTCATCATCTACTCATCTGCATCTTGTAACAATAATTGCCATACCAACTATCGGAAATCATCAATCATCAATCTCGAATCTCGCAGCGTTTTCACTTCAACAGTTATATATATACATATAACGTCTATCTCCTAGACTTACATACTTCGAATGTGAAGTTTCTGAAAAATACACCAGCCTACGAATCAGTACTATGAAGTTTTGAAAAAGGCTGATGAAGTGGCAAGGACTGTAGACAGCAATTACGGTCAGAAGTTTGATAATAAAGAATAAAAGATTGGAAAAGCTCAAACGAAAAAAAAAATTTGGTACTGAAAAACGGATTGAGCAAAGTATGAAGGAGGCTGTAGACAAATCACAAAGATTAAACCTGCCTTCAAAGAATCCTAATGATTCAATGTCTGTTGAAGTCATTAACGAATATCTTACTTCTGACTCAAAACCTTTACAGACAAATCTTCATCATTATCCATCGATCTTAGACATTCTAAGATATTATCATATCTTTCATTATAAATATCTTCGATGTTTCTAAAGATATTTTCATAACTATTGTTATCCGAAATCAATTACCTTTTCGCGCTATATGTGTTACATCATAAAAGAAACTATTTTGGTTTCTAAATTCTGAAACCTTCGAGTATAAAATATGAATGTTTGAAGTAGTGTTGGGAACTGAAGCATGAGTTAGTATAATATAATGACACTTGATCAACGTGATTATATTACATTAAGTCATGCTGAGTTTCTAAATGGAACGTGATGATTCACAGATCATAACGTCTTCATGTGCCATGTTACACGACTCTAGTATTCTATTTAACCTCTAAAAATATCAAGAAAATATTTCTTGATGATTCGGTCTTTTCCGGGATATTCTGGTAATTTGACAAATCAAGATCGTGCCATTACAATTTCCTTCTTAGAACATTAACTCTGCTCATTCCAAAATTCATATATGTGAATTCTGGACCATTACAAGCGGTGCTTAATCGCAAGAAGAGGAAATGAAAGAATGAACTCCGAAATAGAAATGGGAGTATAAGTAGCAGCAAATAGAAGGGAGCATTAACTGTGGATGACAATGATTATAGAAGACAGAAGCAGGGAATTCGAAATATAAAGGAGGATATAAAGCCCAACGACAACCCAAAAATTATAAACCATATATATCGATGCATATAGCAATATAAAGACATGGGGGAACTAAAAACACTATAAAACCAAAAGTATAGTAGAAGTAAATAGATTCTTCCGGTGGCAGATGAAAAAGAAGAATGACAGATATGAAGGTTAAGAGTATATCAAGAATCAGAACTGGATGGAGCATATTGACGAATGCTTTAAAATATGAGTTGAGGGAGAAAGAATAGAAGGTGTAAATTGTGGAAATAAGGAAACAAAGGGAGTGGATTTATAGAGAAAAATTTGACAGAGCAATCGTGACAGGTTATCGTATTTAATCAAAGAAGATTCTAATTTCCTTAAATACCGAAGAATCAAATCTTATTACGAAGATTTTCTCTAAATCCCTTGAACTCTGGAAATCAACCCTATCTATATCAAAAGATATGACGAAACTACATTTATTCATTTCACTCTTTTGTGATAGCTTCATTCGTACTCTTCGAATAATCGAATTGTTTTATCCATATTACTCAATGATGATAAAACTCTATTTATCAACTCATATTCGTCATGAAAACATTTTTATTGTCAGCCATGACCATCCCAATCAAATTTCGGGATGAAATTTCTTTAACGGATAGGTACTGTAACGACCCGGAAATTTCTGACCAAATTTAAACTTTATATTTATATGATTTCGACACGATAAGCAAAGTCTGTAATGTTAAATCTAAAATTTTTAAAAGTGTTTACATGGATTCAGATAACCTTTGGCTATTCCCGACGATTCACGAACAATTGCGTGTAAATAAATATGTAAATAAATATATATAGATATATATATATATATATATATATATATATATATATATATATATATATATATATATATATATAAACATAAGTGTATATATAATAATTTGAGTTAATAGAATACACTTTAATCATTTGAATTAAAAATGTAAAATAATAAACAGAATAATTAAGTATTATTAAAAAGAATAAATATATATGATTTTTATTAATAATTATAATTATAAAATATAAATGTATAAAAAATAAGTATAAATACTATATAATTATCAAATATTACATAATTAATAAATTGTATTATTAATATAGATACAAAGTAATTGCAAGATAAATATTGTTGTTATACCAATATTATTATTATTACTTTCATTACTATCATTAAAATATGTATTAATATTTAATATTAATACTAATATCAGTGTTATTAATGTTACTTTATATGAAAATTGATATATTATGATTACTAATATTATTGTTATCATTATTGATATCATAATTAGTAGTAAAAATTATAATTTTAGTTATTATCATGATTATTATTATTATGAATACTAAAAACTATCTTTTATTTGTATCATTATCATTATTAATATTGTTGAAAGGACTCGTCCTAATCCATCTGGACGAATACATTATATTTGGTTACATTGCGAGGTACTTGACCTCTATATGATACATTTTACAAACATTGCATTCATTTTTAAAAGACAATCTTTCATTTCATCGAAAGATTCATACCATTTCATAATATATCAAACTATAATTGACTTAATAATAATCTTTATGAACTCAACGACTCGAATGCAACGTCTTTTGAAATATGCCATGAATGACTCCAAGTAATATCTTTAAAATGAGCAAATGCACAACGGAAGATTTTTTTCATACCTGAGAATAAACATGCTTTAAAGTGTCAATCAAAAGGTTGGTGAGTTCATAGGTTTATCATAAACAATCATTTCCATTATTTAATAGACCACAAGATTTTCATTTCCATTTTTCATAAATATCATCTCATATCAAGTATTTCGCAAACTGCATAGAGATAAAAAAATCATTCATATGGTGAACACCTGGTAACCTGTAGTGACCCGAACTTTTCCATGTTTACATATATTAAATGAGATTGATATTTACATGATTAAATGTTTCCAACATGTTAAGCAATCAAACTTGTTAAGACTTGATTAATTGAAATATGTTTCATATAGACAATTGACCACCCAAGTTGACCGGCGATTCACGAACGTTAAAACTTGTAAAAATGACATGACGATATATATATGGATATACATATGGTTAACATGATATTATGATAAGTAAGTATCTCCATAAGTATATTAACAATGAGTTATATACATATAAACAAGACTACTAACTTAAGGATTTCGAAACGAGACATATATGTAACGATTATCGTTGTAACGACATTTAAATGTATATATATCATATTAAGATATATTAATATATCATAATATCATGATAATATAATAATTTAACATCTCATTAGATATAATAAACAATGGGTTAACAATATTAATTGAGATCGTTAACTTAAAGGTTTCAAAACAACACTTACATGTAACGACTAACGATGACTTAACGACCCAGTTAAAATGTATATACATGTAGTGTATTTAGATGTATTAAAATAATTTTGGAAGACTTCAAGACATATATCAAAACACTCATACTTAACGAAAATGGTTACAGTTACTTTTCCATTCTTTTCTTTCATCAAGAATTCTAGTCGTATTCTTACCCGTATTATACACAGCTTCAAAACGTACTTACTATGAGTATATACCAATAAGAACTAGCATGGGATTCCACTCTTGATTATGTCATGTATGACTAATCAATTTTAACTTCTACCATGAGCTAGTCAACTAACTAGAACTCCTTTTAACCCCACTCACCACTCACCAATTACCACTCATCATTCACTCCATTTCACTTCCAATTCTCTTTCTAATTCTCTCTCAACACACACACACTATTATGAACGTATTTTTCCAGTAGTTAATCATCATCTTCATCAAAAATCACTTCAAGAATCAAGCTATAATCATCATAGGAAGAACACTTCAAGAACACTTCAAAAATCCCTTCAAGTTTACTAATTTACTTCCAAGCTTTCTAATCCATTCCAAGTAATCATCTAAGATCAAGAAACCTTTGTTATATATAGTAGGTTATCTTTCTTATTCAAGGTAATATTCATATTCAAACTTTGATTCAATTTCTATAACTATAAACTATCTTAATTCGAGTAAAAATCTTACTTGAACTTGTTTTTGTGTCATGATCCTACTTCAAGATCTTTCAAGCCATCCAAGATCCTTTGAAGCTAGATCATTTCTTGTCACTTCCAGTAGGTTTACCTACTAAACTTGAGGTAGTAATGATGTTCATAACATCATTCGATTCATATATATAAAACTATCTTATTCGAAGGTTTAAACTCGTAATCACTAAAACATAGTTTAGTTAATTCTAAACTTGTTCGCAAACAAAAGTTAATCTTTCTAACTTGACTTTAAAAATTAACTACACACATGTTCTATATCTATATGATATGCTAACTTAATGATTTAAAACCTGGAAATACGAAAAACACCGTAAAATCGGATTTACGCCGTCGTAGTAACACCGCGGGCTGTTTTGGGTTAGTTAATTAAAAACTATGATAAACTTTGATTTAAAAGTTGTTATTCTGAGAAAATGATTTTTATTATGAACATGAAACTATATCCAAAAATTATGGTTAAACTCAAAGTGGAAGTATGTTTTCTAAAATGGTCATCTAGACGTCGTTCTTTCGACTGAAATGACTACCTTTACAAAAACGACTTGTAACTTATTTTTCCGACTATAAACCTATACTTTTCGGTTTAGATTCATAAAATAGAGTTCAATATGAAACCATAGCAATTTGATTCACTCAAAACGAATTTAAAATGAAGAAGTTATGGGTAAAACAAGATTGGATAATTTTTCTCATTTTAGCTACGTGAAAATTGGTAACAAATCTATTCCAACCATAACTTAATCAACTTGTATTGTATATTATGTAATCTTAAGATACCATAGACACATATACAATGTTTCGACCTATCATGTCGACACATCTATATATATTTCGGAACAACCATAGACACTCTATATGTGAATGTTGGAGTTAGCTATACAGGGTTGAGGTTGATTCCAAAATATATATAGTTTGAGTTGTGATCAATACTGAGATATGTATACACTGGGTCGTGGATTGATTCAAGATAATATTTATCGATTTATTTCTGTACATCTAACTGTGGACAACTAGTTGTAGGTTACTAACGAGGACAACTGACTTAATAAACTTAAAACATCAAAATATATTAAAAGTGTTGTAAATATATTTTGAACATACTTTGATATATATGTATATATTGTTATAGGTTCGTGAATCAACCAGTGGCCAAGTCTTACTTCCCGACGAAGTAAAAATATGTGAAAGTGAGTTATAGTCCCACTTTTAAAATCTAATATTTTTGGGATGAGAATACATGCAGGTTTTATAAATGATTTACAAAATAGACACAAGTACGTGAAACTACATTCTATGGTTGAATTATCGAAATCGAATATGCCCCTTTTTATTAAGTCTGGTAATCTAAGAATTAGGGAACAGACACCCTAATTGACGCGAATCCTAAAGATAGATCTATTGGGCCTAACAAACCCCATCCAAAGTACCGGATGCTTTAGTACTTCGAAATTTATATCATATCCGAAGGGTGTCCCGGAATGATGGGGATATTCTTATATATGCATCTTGTAAATGTCGGTTACCAGGTGTTCACCATATAAATGATTTTTATCTCTATGTATGGGATGTGTATTGAAATATGAAATCTTGTGGTCTATTATTATGATTTGATATATATAGGTTAAACCTATAACTCACCAACATTTTTTTGACGTTTTAAGCATGTTTATTCTCAGGTGATTATTAAGAGCTTCCGCTGTCGCATACTTAAATAAGGACGAGATTTGGAGTCCATGCTTGTATGATATCGTGTAAAAACTGCATTCAAGAAACTTATTTTGTTGTAACATATTTGTATTGTAAACCATTATGTAATGGTCGTGTGTAAACAGGATATTTTAGATTATCATTATTTGATAATCTACGTAAAGCTTTTTAAAACCTTTATCTATGAAATAAAGGTTATGGTTTGTTTTAAAAATGAATGCAGTCTTTGAAAAACGTCTCATATAGAGGTCAAAACCTCGCAACGAAATCAATTAATATGGAACGTTTTTAATCAATAAGAACGGGACATTTCAGTTGGTATCCGAGCGTTGGTCTTAGAGAACCAGAAAATTTGCATTAGTGTGTCTTATCGAGTTTGTTAGGATGCATTAGTGAGTCTGGACTTCGACCGTGTTTTCTTTAAAAATGATTGCTTAACATTTTTGTTGGAAACTATATATTTTTAACATGTGAATATTATGTGATATATTAATCTCTTAACGCGTTTGATATTATGTGATAGATGTCTACCTCTAGAACAAGTCCCATTGACTCACCTAATAATAATGAAGAGTCAAATGTAAATTGGAATGATTCGTGGACTGATTCACAAGTTCCCGAAGAGGAACCGGAAGAAGAGTCGGAACCGGAAGAAGAATTGGAACCGGACGAAGAATCGGAACCGGAAGAAGAAATAGAACCGGTGGGGGAAATAATAAAACGGTTAAGTAAAAGAGAATCCTCAACCAACCGACCAAGGTTAATTATGGTCAATGGTGTTTCCGCCAAGGAAGCAAAATATTGGGAGGATTACCAAATCTCCGATGAATCAGATTCCGACGAGAATTCCGATGATGTTATAGAAATTACCCCAACTGAATTTAAAAAGGCAAAAGAAAATAATAAGGGAAAGGGCATAAAAATAGAGAAATCTAATTCCAACCCCGATGAACTTTATATGTATCGTCAACCCCCGAAGTCCTTAAGTTGTAACAATGACCCGAGAACCTCTAAACCAACAGGTTTTTCTAAACCAATGTGGACAACGATGGCTCGTATTAGGGAAACATCATATATCCCTAGAAACTTGGCAAAACGAACCAAAACCGAACAAGAAGAAACGAGCGAGTCGGAATAAGATAGTTGTATTCATGTGGTGTAATATATGTAATATAGTGTGCTTATGCTTTATGATATATGTAAAAATTGCTTGTATTAATAAGTATTTTTTTATGAATCTAACTCTTGTCTATTTTACAGTATAAAAACACAAAATGGATAGACAACCCAATATTTTAAGAGACCTACCCGGAGACATGATTGATGAAATCTTGTCTAGAGTCGGTCAGAATTCTTCGGCACAACTATTTAAGGCGAGATCAGTTTGTAAGACATTCGAAGAACGTTCCAAGAATGCCTTGGTTTATAAAAGGCTTTCGTTCGAAAGATGGGGGATATCACATTGGGAAATCCATAAGTTACGATGTGTTTACTTTGACGCATATATTGCGGGGAACCCAAATGCTATTTTACGCAATGGGTTAAGAAATTATTTTGACTCAATATATCCGAATATTGGACTTCGTGATTTAGAAAAAGCGGCTAACATGCAACATAAAGAAGCATGTTATGCTTACGGATTAGTAATGTTCGCTTCTCACCAAAGTGAGAACAAGAACATCGGGCTACAACTATTAAACAAAACGTTCCCACAAGTGACGGAGTCGGTAATTGGGGTAAGAAATGAGGTTTTTAGGTTATTACGAGACTGTTGGTCATTACGTAACCCTCGTCCCTTTGACGACGTTACAACACGCTGTCTTATCAACAGCCATAATGGTTATGTTCCACAAGACCAAGGATGGGAAGTAGTCCTAGTAAAACCAGAATGCATGACTTGTTTCTGGACGTATGAATTACGTGTCTTTATTGCCTTTGCTGAACGACTTGTGTACTAGCTAGAATTATCTTCACAACTATCTTGTATCAAAGTTATTGTGTGCTATATTTCATGCTTTATGTAAAATAAGCGGTATTGTAAGTTTGTAAAATATTGTATAAAAGTTTGAACGCGAAATATTATTACAATCAGTTTTTCATATAGAATTGTAGTAGTTGAATTGTATATTAGCTACTAAGTATGAACTTAACGGGTAGGTACTACCCGAATTTAAACTTATAAAACGCTAATATGAAGAAAAAGCTTTTATAAATGAGTTCATATTATGCTACGAAATACTATTAACTACTCTTAATATTCTGTATGATTAACTTGTTCCATTTGACTATTTTGAAGGAAATGGCACCGACTACTCGACACACCGTGAATATGAATGAAGAGGAATTCCGTACTTTTCTAGCTTCAAACATAGCCGCAGTACAGGCTGCGCTACATACCAACAATAACCTTGGATCTGGCAGTACAGGAAATCGTGTAGGATGCACCTACAAAGAATTCACTGCCTGCAAACCTTTGGAATTTGATGGAACCGAAGGACCGATCGGATTGAAACGGTGGACCGAGAAGGTCGAATCGGTGTTTGCCATAAGTAAGTGTACTGAAGAGGACAAAGTGAAGTACGCTACGCATACCTTCACAGGTTCTGCGTTAACATGGTGGAATACCTATCTAGAGCAAGTGGGACAAGATGATGCGTACGCACTACCGTGGTCAGCATTCAAGCACTTGATGAACGAGAAGTACCGTCCCAGAACCGAGGTCAATAAGCTCAAGACAGAACTTAGAGGGTTACGAACCCAAGGATTTGATATTACCACGTACGAAAGACGATTCACAGAATTGTGCCTATTGTGTTCGGGAGCATTCGAAGATGAGGAAGAGAAGATCGACGCGTTTGTGAAAGGATTACCGGAAAGAATCCAAGAAGATATAAGTTCACACGAGCCCGCCTCCATACAACAGGCATGTAGAATGGCTCACAAACTAGTGAACCAGATTGAAGAAAGAATTAAAGAATAGACTGCTGAAGAGGCCAATGTGAAGCAAGTCAAAAGAAAGTGGGAGGAAAACGGTGATAAGAATCACCAATACAACAACAACAGCAATTACAACAATAATCGCAACAATTATCCCAACAATCGTAACATCAATCGCAACTACAACAAACGGCCCAACAACAACAACAATAGCAACTACAACAATCATCCCAACAACAATAATAACTGCAACAACAACAACAATCAGAAGCAGCTATGCCAAAGGTGTGAAAAGTATCACTCGGGGTTCTGCACCAAATTTTGCAACAAGTGTAAAAGAAATGGTCATAGCGTGGCGAAGTGTGAGGTCTACGGACCAGGGGTTAATAGAACGAAAGGAACAAATGGTGTCGGAACAAGTAATGGCGGAGCAAGTAGTGTCGGAGCAAGTTATGCCAATGTAGTTTGTTATAAATGTGGAAAACCGGGCCATATTATTGGAAATTGCCCGAACCAGGAGAACACGAATGGACAAGGCCGCGGAAGAGTTTTCAATATTAATGCTGCAGAGGCACAGGAAGACCCGGAGCTTGTTACGGGTACGTTTCTTATTGACAATAAATCTGCTTACGTTTTATTTGATTCGGGTGCGGATAGAAGCTATATGAGTAGAGATTTTTGTGCTAAATTAAGTTGTCCATTGACGCCTTTGGATAGTAAATTTTTACTCGAATTAGCAAGTGGTAAATTAATTTCAGCAGATAATATATGTCGAAATCGAGAAATTAAACTGGTTAGCGAAACATTTAAGATTGATTTGATACCAGTAGAGTTAGGGAGTTTTGATGTGATAATCGGTATGGACTGGTTGAAAGAAGTGAAAGCAGAGATCGTTTGTTACAAAAATGCAATTCGCATTATACGAGAAAAAGGAAAACCCTTAATGGTGTACGGAGAAAAGGGCAACACGAAGCTACATATTATTAGTAATTTGAAGGCACAAAAACTAATAAGAAAAGGTTGCTATACTGTTCTAGCATACGTCGAGAAAGTACAAACTGAAGAAAAGAGCATCAATGATGTTCCCATTGCAAAAGAATTTCCCGATGTATTTCCGAAAGAATTACCGGGATTACCCCCACATCGATCCGTTGAATTTCAAATAGATCTTGTACCAGGAGCTGCACCAATAGCTCGTGCTCCTTACAGACTCGCACCCAGCGAGATGAAAGAACTGCAAAGCCAATTATAAGAACTTTTAGAGCGTGGTTTCATTCGACCAAGCACATCACCGTGGGGAGCTCCTGTTTTGTTTGTCAAGAAGAAAGATGGTACATTCAGGTTGTGTATCGACTACCGAGAGTTGAACAAACTTACCATCAAGAACCGCTACCCACTACCGAGAATCGACGACTTATTTGATCAACTACAAGGCTCGTCTGTTTATTCAAAGATTGACTTACGTTCCGGGTATCATCAAATGCGGGTGAAAGAAGATGATATTCCAAAGACTACTTTCAGAACACGTTACGGTCATTACGAGTTTATGGTCATGCCGTTTGGTTTAACTAATGCACCAGCTGTGTTCATGGACCTTATGAACCGAGTGTGTGGACCATACCTTGACAAGTTTGTCATTGTTTTCATTGATGACATACTTATTTACTCAAAGAATGACCAAGAACACGGTGAACATTTGAGAAAGGTGTTAGAAGTATTGAGGAAGGAAGAATTGTACGCTAAGTTTTCAAAGTGTGCATTTTGGTTGGAAGAAGTTCAATTCCTCGGTCACATAGTGAACAAAGAAGGTATTAAGGTGGATCCGTCAAAGATAGAAACTGTTGAAAAGTGGGAAACCCCGAAAACTCCGATACACATACGCCAGTTTTTAGGACTAGCTGGTTACTACAGAAGGTTCATCCAAGACTTTTCCAGAATAGCAAAACCCTTGACTGCATTAACGCATAAAGGGAAGAAATTTGAATGGAATGATGAACAAGAGAAAGCGTTTCAGTTATTAAAGAAAAAGCTAACTACGGCACCTATATTGTCATTGCCTGAAGGGAATGATGATTTTGTGATTTATTGTGACACATCAAAGCAAGGTCTCGGTTGTGTATTAATGCAACGAACGAAGGTGATTGCTTATGCGTCTAGACAATTGAAGATTCACGAACAAAATTATACGACGCATGATTTGGAATTAGGCGCGGTTGTTTTTGAATTAAAGACTTGGAGGCACTACTTATATGGGGTCAAAAGTATTATATATACCGACCACAAAAGTCTTCAACACATATTTAATCAGAAACAACTGAATATGAGGCAGCGTAGGTGGATTGAATTGTTGAATGATTACGACTTTGAGATTCGTTACCACCCGGGGAAGGCAAATGTGGTAGCCGACGCCTTGAGCAGGAAGGATAGAGAACCCATTCGAGTAAAATCTATGAATATAATGATTCACAATAACCTTACTACTCAAATAAAGGAGGCGCAACAAGGAGTTTTAAAAGAGGGAAATTTAAAGGATGAAATACCCAAAGGATCGGAGAAGCATCTTAATATTCGGGAAGACGGAACCCGGTATAGGGCTGAAAGGATTTGGGTACCAAAATTTGGAGATATGAGAGAAATGGTACTTAGAGAAGCTCATAAAACCAGATACTCAATACATCCTGGAACGGGGAAGATGTACAAGGATCTCAAGAAACATTTTTGGTGGCCGGGTATGAAAGCCGATGTTGCTAAATACGTAGGAGAATGTTTGACGTGTTCTAAGGTCAAAGCTGAGCATCAGAAACCATCAGGTCTACTTCAACAACCCGAAATCCCGGAATGGAAATGGGAAAACATTACCATGGATTTCATCACTAAATTGCCAAGGACTGCAAGTGGTTTTGATACTATTTGGGTAATAGTTGATCGTCTCACCAAATCAGCACATTTCCTGCCAATAAGAGAAGATGACAAGAGGGAGAAGTTAGCACAACTGTATTTGAAGGAAGTCGTCTCCAGACATGGAATACCAATCTCTATTATCTCTGATAGGGATGGCAGATTTATTTCAAGATTCTGGCAGACATTACATCAAGCATTAGGAACTCGTCTAGACATGAGTACTGCCTATCATCCACAAACTGATGGGCAGAGTGAAAGGACGATACAAACACTTGAAGACATGCTACGAGCATGTGTTATTGATTTCAGAAACAGTTGGGATCGACATCTACCATTAGCAGAATTTTCCTACAACAACAGCTACCATTCAAGCATTGAGATGGCGCCGTTTGAAGCACTTTATGGTAGAAAGTGCAGGTCTCCAATTTGTTGGAGTGAAGTGGGGGATAGACAGATTACGGGTCCGGAGATTATACAAGAAACTACCGAGAAGATCATCCAAATTCAACAACGGTTGAAAACCGCCCAAAGTAGACAAAAGAGCTACGCTGACATTAAAAGAAAAGATATAGAATTTGAAATTGGAGAGATGGTCATGCTTAAAGTTGCACCTTGGAAAGGCGTTGTTCGATTTGGTAAACGAGAGAAGTTAAATCCAAGGTATATTGGACCATTCAAGATTATTGATCGTGTCGGACCAGTAGCTTACCGACTTGAGTTACCTCAACAACTCGCGACTGTACATAACACTTTCCACGTCTCGAATTTGAAGAAATGTTTTGCTAAAGAAGATCTCACTATTCCGTTAGATGAAATCCAAATCAACGAAAAACTCCAATTCATCGAAGAACCCGTCGAAATAATGGATCGTGAGGTTAAAAGACTTAAGCAAAACAAGATACCAATTGTTAAGGTTCGATGGAATTATCGTAGAGGACCCGAGTTCACCTGGGAGCGTGAAGATCAGATGAAGAAGAAATACCCGCATCTATTTCCAGAAGATTCGTCAACACCTTCAACAGCTTAAAATTTCGGGACGAAATTTATTTAACGGGTAGGTACTGTAGTGACCCGAACTTTTCCATGTTTATATATATTAATTGAGATTGATATTTACATGATTAAATGTTTCCAACATGTTAAGCAATCAAACTTGTTAAGACTTGATTAATTGAAATATGTTTCATATAGACAATTGACCACCCAAGTTGACCGGCGATTCACGAACGTTAAAACTTGTAAAAATGACATGAAGATATATATATGGATATACATATGGTTAACATGAGATTATGATAAGTAAGTATCTCCATAAGTATATTAACAATGAGTTATATACATATAAACAAGACTACTAACTTAAGGATTTCGAAACGAGACATATATGTAACGATTATCGTTGTAACGACATTTAAATGTATATATATCATATTAAGATATATTAATATATCATAATATCATGATAATATAATAATTTAACATCTCATTAGATATAATAAACAATGGGTTAACAACATTAATTGAGATCGTTAACTTAAAGGTTTCAAAACAACACTTACATGTAACGACTAACGATGACTTAACGACCCAGTTAAAATGTATATACATGTAGTGTATTTAGATGTATTAAAATACTTTTAGAAGACTTCAAGACATATATCAAAACACTCATACTTAACGAAAATGGTTACAGTTACTTTTCCATTCTTTTCTTTCATCAAGAATTCTAGTCGTATTCTTACCCGTATTATACACAGCTTCAAAACGTACTTACTATGAGTATATACCAATAGGAACTAGCATGGGATTCCACTCTTGATTATGTCATGTATGACTAATCAATTTTAACTTCTACCATGAGCTAGTCAACTAACTAGAACTCCTTTTAACCCCACTCACCACTCACCAATTACCACTCATCATTCACTCCATTTCACTTCCAATTCTCTTTCTAATTCTCTCTCAACACACACACACTATTATGAACGTATTTTTCCAGTAGTTAATCATCATCTTCATCAAAAATCACTTCAAGAATCAAGCTATAATCATCATAGGAAGAACACTTCAAGAACACTTCAAAAATCCCTTCAAGTTTACTAATTTACTTCCAAGCTTTCTAATCCATTCCAAGTAATCATCTAAGATCAAGAAACCTTTGTTATATACAGTAGGTTATCTTTATTATTTAAGGTAATATTCATATTCAAACTTTGATTCAATTTCTATAACTATAAAATATCTTAATTCGAGTAAAAATCTTACTTGAACTTGTTTTTGTGTCATGATAATACTTCAAGAACTTTCAAGCCATCCAAGATCCTTTGAAGCTAGATCATTTCTGGTCACTTCCAGTAGGTTTACCTACTAAACTTGAGGTAGTAATGATGTTCATAACATCATTCGATTCATATATATAAAACTATCTTATTCGAAGGTTTAAACTCGTAATCACTAGAACATAGTTTAGTTAATTCTAAACTTGTTCGCAAACAAAAGTTAATCTTTCTAACTTGACTTTTAAAATTAACTACACACATGTTCTATATCTATATGATATGCTAACTTAATGATTTAAAACCTGAAAACACGAAAAACACCGTAAAACCGGATTTACGCCGTCGTAGTAACACCGCGGGCTGTTTTGGGTTAGTTAATTAAAAACTATGATAAACTTTGATTTAAAAGTTGTTATTCTGAGAAAATGATTTTTATTATGAACATGAAACTATATCCAAAAATTATGGTTAAACTCAAAGTGGAAGTATGTTTTCTAAAATGGTCATCTAGACGTCGTTCTTTCGACTGAAATGATTACCTTTACAAAAACGACTTGTAACTTATTTTTCCGACTATAAACCTATACTTTTCTGTTTAGATTCATAAAATAGAGTTCAATATGAAACCATAGCAATTTGATTCACTCAAAACGGATTTAAAATGAAGAAGTTATGGGTAAAACAAGATTGAATAATTTTTCTCATTTTAGCTACGTGAAAATTGGTAACAAATCTATTCCAACCATAACTTAATCAACTTGTATTGTATATTATGTAATCTTGAGATACCATAGACACATATACAATGTTTCGACCTATCATGTCGACACATCTATATATATTTCGGAACAACCATAGACACTCTATATGTGAATGTTGGAGTTAGCTATACAGGGTTGAGGTTGATTCCAAAATATATATAGTTTGAGTTGTGATCAATACTGAGATACGTATACACTGGGTCGTGGATTGATTCAAGATAATATTTATCGATTTATTTCTGTACATCTAACTGTGGACAACTAGTTGTAGGTTACTAACGATGACAGCTGACTTAATAAACTTAAAACATCAAAATATATTAAAAGTGTTGTAAATATATTTTGAACATACTTTGATATATATGTATATATTGTTATAGGTTCGTGAATCAACCAGTGGCCAAGTCTTACTTCCCGATGAAGTAAAAATCTGTGAAAGTGAGTTATAGTCCCACTTTTAAAATCTAATATTTTTGGGATGAGAATACATGCAGGTTTTATAAATGATTTACAAAATAGACACAAGTACGTGAAACTACATTCTATGGTTGAATTATCGAAATCGAATATGCCCCTTTTTATTAAGTCTGGTAATCTAAGAATTAGGGAACAGACACTCTAATTGACGCGAATCCTAAAGATAGATCTATTGGGCCTAACAAACCCCATCCAAAGTACCGGATGCTTTAGTACTTCGAAATTTATATCATATCCGAAGGGTGTCCCGGAATGATGGGGATATTCTTATATATGCATCTTGTTAATGTCGGTTACCAGGTGTTCACCATATGAATGATTTTTATCTCTATGTATGGGATGTGTATTGAAATATGAAATCTTGTGGTCTATTATTATAATTTGATATATATAGGTTAAACCTATAACTCACCAACATCTTTTTGACGTTTTAAGCATGTTTATTCTCAGGTGATTATTAAGAGCTTCCGCTGTCGCATACTTAAATAAGGACGAGATTTGGAGTCCATGCTTGTATGATATTGTGTAAAAACTGCATTCAAGAAACTTATTTTGTTGTAACATATTTGTATTGTAAACCATTATGTAATGGTCGTGTGTAAACAGGATATTTTAGATTATCATTATTTGATAATCTACGTAAAGCTTTTTAAAACCTTTATCTATGAAATAAAGGTTATGGTTTGTTTTAAAAATGAATGCAGTCTTTGAAAAACGTCTCATATAGAGGTCAAAACCTCGCAACGAAATCAATTAATATGGAACGTTTTTAATCAATAAGAACGGGACATTTCATAACCGACCTTAACATGATGCATATAGAATATCCCCATCATTCCGGGACACCCATCGGACATGATAATTTCGAAGTACTAAAGCATTCCAAATTCCAGAATGGGGCTTGTTGGGCCCGATAGATCTATCTTTAGGATTCGCGTCAATTAGGGGGTCTGTTCCCTAATTCTTAGGCTACCAAGCTAAAAGGGGCATATTCGGCTTCGATCCATTCAACCATATAATGTAGCTTCAATTACTTGTGTCTATTTCATAAAACAGTTATAAAAAATAGCGCATGTATTCTCAGTCCAAAAAATATATATTGCAAAAGCATTTAAAAAGGGAGCAAATGAAACTCACCATACTGTATTTTGTAGTAAAAATACATATGACGTCATTTAACAAGCATTCTAAATATATATTAATCTCAACCCTACACTTATTCAATGTCGTCATATGTATTTTTACTACAAAATACTGTATGGTGGGTTTCATTTGCTCCCTTTTTAAATGCTTTTGCAATATATATTTTTGGGACTGAGAATACATGCGCTATTTTTATAACTATTTTATGAAATAGACACAAGTAATTGAAACTACATTATATGGTTGAATGGATCGAAGCCGAATATGCCCCTTTTAGCTTGGTAGCCTAAGAATTTGGGAACAGACCCCCAAATTGACTCGAATCCTAAAGATAGATCTGTCGGGCCCAACAAGCCCCATTCTGGAATTTGGAATGCTTTAGTACTTCGAGTTTATCATGTCCGATGGGTGTCCCAGAATGATGGGGATATTTTATATGCATCTTGTTAATGTCGGTTACCAGGTGTTCAATCCATATGAATGATTTTTATCTCTATGCAGTTTGCGAAATGCCTGATATGAGATGTATATTTATGGAAAAATAAAATCTTGTGGTCTATTAAAATGATGAAAATGAATATTGATGATAAACTAATGAACTCACCAACCTTTTGGTTGACACTTTAAAGCATGTTTGTTCTCAGGTATGAAAGAAATCTTCCGCTGTGCATTTGCTCATTTTAGAGATATTACTCGGAGTCATTCATGACATATTTCAAAAGACGTTGCATTCGAGTCGTTGAGTTCATCAAGATTATTATTGAGTCAATTATAGTTGGATATATTATGAAATGGTAAGCATATCGTCAACTTTCGATGTAATGAAAAGTTTGTCTTTTAAAAACGATTGCAATGTTTATAAAATGTATCATATAGAGGTCAAGTACCTCGCGATGTAACCAAATGTAATATATTCGTCCAGATGGATTAGGACGGGTTATGAAAGTTGGTATCAGAGCGGTGGTCTTAGTGAACCAGGTCTGCATTAGTATGTCTAACGGATAAGTCGTTAGGATGCATTAGTGAGTCTGGACTTCGACCGTGTCTGCATATCAAAAGTTTTGCTTATCATTTCGTGTCGAAAATTACCAGCTTATCAATCTTAGGGAATCTCTTGCTTACCATCTTAGTTTAGACACATCATACTGCAATGATTGCATGAATAGTGTATAAACAAAAATTCATATCTTAGCGTATCTGCTAATTCATATCTTAGCGTATCTGTTATTGTTACCTTTGCCTGACAGATTCCGTAGATTCCTCCGTAACTTATGGAATTTTAGTATTATACATGCATATGTAAATTATGTGTTGCAGGGTACTAATCTACATATTATAATCTATTTCTTATCGAAAATCCTTCATCTAATCGTACGAGATGAATCCCTCAACTACTTCGAGTCCCTCAGATTCCGATAGCTATTTCGATAGTTATTCCGATAGCTATTCCGACACGAATGTTCACCTAAGCTCTGAAAGCAGCGTCACCAGAAGGAATCAACCAATCAGCCATCCCCAATTTATCTGATGGGTTCGTAGATGACTTAATCAATGGAGACGCAAAGAAGGCGATCCTTTCCACCAACCAAATTGCCCTCTTAACGAAGAACCTGAAGCACTTACCAGCGAACCTATCCAAAACACCATTTTCTCTCTCATTTCCAGAGTATCTCGTCATGATTATATACTATCTCAAATTCAAAACCTTATTCATCCGCTCGTTCCGACCGACAATCATCCTGGAGTAATGAAAGAAGTCAACGAACTTCGCACTCGAGTAATCAATTTGGAGAATATGGTGCAAAACTTACCAGCTTCAGCAACATCACCGACACCAACAGTACCAGCAGTAACAGTACCAGTAACATCAACAATCCATGCCTCAACATCTCATTCTGTACCTTGAGTATAATCATCGTTCTACGTATCATTCTACATCAATTACCTTCGTTCCTCAAGGCGATTATGTAATCTCTAATGTTTTAGAGATTATGTACTTTAGATCTAACGATAGATCAAATGAGATTAATATCATATTGACTCATTAAATCCACGATTGCATCTGAAGAAAATATATATGTAAATATGTTTTCATAAAGATTGTAATTAAAAATTCTTTTGTACAAACTGTTAATGGTGAAAATATTTTAATGGGTAGGTAATACCCGAGGAATATTTATATTTCACATTGATAAGTTACACTATACATTCTTCGAATCTGATTCAACAGTCATTTACTATCCTACTTACACCCACAGATATACGTATCCGTTCACCGCAGAATAACCATTTTCATTCAATTTCATATTTGGATTTTGACCTATCAGAATCCAACAAGTGGCATAATGAAGAAAACATTGGATAAAATAAAATTTGTTAGAAACAAACAAATTAACTATGAGAAAATTTTTGTTAAGAATCCACGCTAACTGTTTCTAGCTAACTGATTACATTTTATTTATCGCAATTTATATTCTCGCAATTTTATTTATTTATCGTCATTTAATTTTTGTTATTTATTTTACGTACTTTAAATATCGGGACACGTATACAAGGTTTTGACATATCATATCGACGCATCTATATATATTATTTGGAATAACCATAGACACTCTATATGCTGTAATGATCGAGTTCGCTATACAGGGTTGAGGTTGATTCTACAATAATATATATACTTTGAGTTGTGATCGAGTCTGAGACATGTACACGGGTCACGATTAATTCGAATATTATAAACTATATCAGAATTATTGAGTTAGTAACTGTGGACTACCAAGATTGGATAATTAAAATGAATTAAAATATTGATTATAACATATGAAACTAAACAATTCTTCAAGTTTTAAACTTGATTTCATCTTAAACCTCAGTTGTATCTTGACGATTACAATCTGCGTTCAAACCTTTCATGATTCTTGAAAACACCTCAATTGAGAGGATAAACCAACCGTACTTCATCTACGGAAGAAAAGATTTATGCATATAGTTATGCACCTGAAAACACTCGGAACCTGAGTAAACGTTTAACACGTATCTGTGATAGCTCCTTTGGCATTGATATTACCGAAAATAATATTGCAATTCTTTTTCAAATTAGCCAATTTTGTCACAGCTTCAGCAAATCAACATCGACTTCACATTCAAACAAACCTTATTATAACTTTATTATATAAGTTTGCCTTTCATCATCGTTGCCGGGAAATCCTATATATTCCACCACGTTAGCAGAAACTTACCAGCAACTTCATTGATCTCTGACTTTTCGAAGAATCATTATATTCATTGAAACCGTAACATATACTCATCCACACCTTATAACAAGAATTGCCATACCAATTACCGGGAATTAGCAATCAGTATTTTGAAATCTTGCAGCATTTCTACATCAACAGTTATATATATACATATAACATTTATCTCTTAGAATTATGATCTTCCATTCTGAAATTCTGAGAAGCACCCAGTCTACGAATCAATACTCTGAATTTAAAAAAAAAAACTGAATGAAGAAACAAAAACTATAAACGATCTTAACAGTCAAAAGTTCGATGATAAAGAATAGTATGTTGACAAACTCAGAAAGGTTGGAACTGGAAAATGGATTGAGCAAATTACAAAGGAGGCTGTGGATAAATCACAAAGACTAAACCTGCCTTCAAAGAATCCAAATGATTCAGTATCTGCGGAAGTCATTAATGAAGGCCTTACTCCTCAAATCTACACTTTTATGAACAAATCTTCATCATCATCCTTCGATATTAGAAATTTAAGGATATCATCATATCTTTTAATATAAATATCCTCAATATTTCTGAAGATATCTTCATAAATATTCTTGTCTGATATTAATTATCTCTCTGCTCTATCTGTGTTATATCATAAAAGAAAACTGTTTTAGCTTCTAAACCTCTGAAAACTTTTGAATTAGGAATGATTTTGAAGTAGTGTTGGAAATTGATGCATGAGTGTGACGATCGCTCCAAATCCATATGGACAATACGTCATTCATCGATTTCATTGCGAGGTATTTGACCTCTATATGATACGTTTTGTAAACATTGCATTCTTTTGAAAAGGCACACCATAAATGAATATTTAAATCAAAGGTTTTCGACATCTGATGATTTCTACATATAGACAATCACCGTAATATAATAGTTTACAATAGTACTTCCATTGACTATGCAGTCAAAATAAGATACATGGTGATGATTTGGTGAATGCAACGTTTCCTTCAAAAATATGCCATGTAAGACTCCATGCATATAGCTTGTCTAACATATAAGTAAACAGAGGAAGACTTCTAGGGAACCTGAGAATAAACATACTAAAAAGTGTCACAACAAAGGTTGGTAAGTTCATAGTTTTAATATTTCGTACAATCTGTATATAAAGGTGGATCACAAGATTTCAGTTGTTTCATCCAGAAACATTTATCAAAATATTCTACAAGATTGAGCACCCTGGTAAATAAGCTTTAACGTTATAATAAGTACCCCTGTTTTAACATACATGCAACCAACATGTACAATACACGCAAACCAACGTGTACTAACCTCAAATAGCATACGTCTGTTTTATAGTTCAGGCTAGGGTTTCTATACCTGGAACAGACGGGGATGTCAAGCACTATGGATCCATATATAACTACTCGCGCCAACCAGTCCTTATAACTGGCAGTTAAAAAGGGAACAAAGGAAACTCACCTTAGCAGCACATAAAGTTGTTCATCGTAATGTGAGTGAAACTCGGAATATCAAATAATCCTAGATCTCAACCTAGAGAACATATGTTGGTCAATAAATGTCTATCAACCTAGGTCAGGTCATAGTGTATCACAATCCTAATGCTCGAGATCGACATACAAAATTATCCAAAGTCGTTTCAAAAAGTCAATTTTGACAATAGTTCAACAAACGAGACGTACCTTATATAAGGATTCATTTACTCGGTTGGTAATAGTTAAAAGTTCACTTTATCAATCTAGTAAATAAGTTGTTTAAATCTTAATTGCAGATTCAAAAGCAATTTCAATTAACGTCAATCATAATTCAGTTGATCATATCTTTTAATCCGTTCATCGAAACTATTCGATATCTAAATGAAAAGTTATTAATTTTTCGCCAGCTTTCCAAAAACATGTATATCATATACCTTTTACCAGTAGTATATGTATTTAATTAGTGATTCATTATAAACTGTTTAACGACGAAATTTAGTATACAAGCAGGCATAAACATATATACTCGAGCACTATACATGGATACACTATTAATTTATAAAAGATAAAATATAAATGCTTACGTATCAATATTGTGATTCAATATTTCAGAAAAGTACGTAGACGCAACGAAGATGATAAACACTAGTTTGACTTACGAGCAATACCCTCGAACAATACCCATAACCTCCTTAGTAGTAACCCATAGTTTCCTTAGCTCTATCCCGCTTGAAAACCCATTTTGAAAGTGACACGCTCATGACCTCGTCGTAGTATTTTAAGTGATATAATTAATAATAATAATACTATTAATAATAATAATAATAATAATAATAATAATAATATAATAATAATAATAATATTAATAATAATAATAATAATAATAATAATTTAAATAAATAAATAACTTATGGAGTAATATATGTGTAAATAAACTCGAGCAGAAACTGGCCTTTTATAGGCAACTTTTTGGAATCTGATGCCCATGCAATCGCATGAGTTTTCAGTGTATTTTCCATGCGATTGCATGGCCGCCTGATCCAGCTCAAAATGTTTTTGTTTTCTTGTTTGTCGACATATTATTATATAATATATATAATATATATAATTTAAATAATTAATTATATATTATATTAAATTCATGTGCATAGTTGACTTGTAATTTTTGTTCCGATGACTCGTACGTTGTCACTTGACTTATGTCCCGGTTCCGGTTTCTCGAACGCATTTTCATACGCTTAGAAAACTCGCAATTTACGTTTTGTGACTCGTACCTTTGTCAAAATATAGTCTTAAATTATCAATAAACTATATCATTCAAAGTGTATCTTAAACTTTCAAGTATTTTGGTCATTTACTTCTATAAATCATTGTCTCGCTATTTGCTAATATAGTATATAATAACAAATCGTTTTATAACCAAGTTAATATATATTTTCAACATTCATAAACACGTTTTAAATATACGTCGCAAGTTATTCATATAATTAATATTCCAACTTGTCATATATATTCAAATAAATATTTAAACCAATAAGTTTAATGTACGGTATCAAACAATTAATACATTGTTACGTTTTCAAGTTATAGTATATATATATGTATCTATATACATATAATTGTTCGCAAATCGTCAAGAACAACCGAAAGGTATTTGAATATATGAAAGTAGTTCAAAAATTTTGAGATTCCGTTTTACAGACTTTGCTTATCGTGTCGGAAATGTTAATCATACAAAGATTAAGTTTAAATTTGGTCAAAAATTTCTGGGTCATCACAGTACCTACCCGTTAAAGAAATTTCGTCCTGAAATTTGAGTGAGGTCATCATGACTAACAATAAAAATGTTTTCATGACGTATATGTGTTGATAAATAGAGTTTTATCACCGTTGAATAATATGGATAAAACAATCCGATTATTCAAAGGGTATGAGAGAAGTTATCGTAAAAGAGTGAAATGAGGAATAGAGATTCGTCTTAACTCTTGACATATTAACGATTGATTTCCGTAATTTAAGGAATAGAAAATCTTCATAATCTAAATAAGATTTGATTCTTCGGAATTTAAGGAAATTAAGATTTCTTTTGATTAAATGCGTAATTTACCTTGATTGCTATGCTTGATATTTCGCTATAAATTAACCACTTCCGTTTCATTATTTTCACCACTCCTACATCTTCTTCCTTATTTCATATTTCCAAAAGATTGTGAAATGCTTCATCCAGTTCTGATTCTTGATATACTCCTAACTTTTATATCTGTCATTCTTCTTTTTCATCTACCACCAGAGGAAGTTATTTTCTTCTACCATTACCTTGGGGTTATAGTGTTTTTCATTCTCCCGTATCTTTATATTGCTATACGCATTGATATACACGGTTTGTAATTTCGGGGTTGTTATCGGGCTTTATATTCTCCATTATATTTCGGAGCTTCATGCTTTTGTTTTCTCTTCCCGACCTTAAGTCAAGCGAATAATGGTCCGGAATTCGTAGGTATGGAGTTTTGGATGAACATAGTTAATGTTCTGAGTAGGTAATCGTAATGGCACGATCTTGATTTGTCAAATTACCAGAATATCCGAAAAAGACCGAATCATCAAGAAAAATATTTTCTTGATATGTTTAGAGGTTAAATAGAATAAAAGAGTTATGTAACATAGTTCATGATGAGGGTGTGATATGTGAATCTTTATCACGTTCCATTAAAAACTCAGCATGACTTACTATAATATAATCATGTTGATCAAGTGTCATTATATTATACTAACTCATGCTTTAATTCCCAACATTACTTCAAATATCCCTTTTACGAATTTTCAGATTTTTGAAACTAAAATAGTTTCTTTTATGATGTAACACAGATAGCGCAAAAAGATGAATGATTTCAGATAAGAATAGTTATGAAGATATCTTCAGAAATATCGAAGATATTTATAATGAAAGATATGATAATATCTTAGAATTTCTAATATCAACGGATGGTGAAGAAGATTTGTCTGTGAAGGTTTAGATTCAGGAGCAAGGTATTCGTTAATGACTTCAGCAGACACTGAATCATTTGAATTATTTGAAGGCACGTTTAGTCTTTGTGATTTGTCGACAGCCTTCTTCATAGTTTGCTCAATCCGTTTTCCAGTTCCAAACCTTCTCATTTTCTGTGCTTTTCCAACACACTACTCTTTATCATCCAACTTTTGACTGTTAAGGTCGTTTATAGTTTTTGCTGCTTCATCAGCATTTTTCTAAAATTCGGAGGACTAGTTTCACAGTTTGGGGTGTTTTTCAGAAACTTCACATTCGAAGTAATTAAGTCTAGGAGATAGACATTATATGTATATATATAACTATTGGCGTAGAATTGCTGCGAAATTCGAAATACTGATTGCTAATTCCTGGTAGTTGGAACGGTAACTATTGTTACAAGATGTGGATGATTACATGATAGGGTTTCAATGAATAATTATAGTGACTTTTCGAAGAAACTTAAGTCACAGATTAATGAAGTTGCTGGTAAATTTACTACTAATGTGGTGGAACATGAAAGGTTCCCCAGTAACAAGAACATATATGTCAAGGTTACAATAAAGTTAATCTGAAAAGTCGAAGTTGACTGGTTGGAAGTGTGATGAAAATTGATATCTTGAAAAGAATTGCAAGATTATTTTCAGTATTAACAACATTAAAGGATCTTGCACAGTTTTGAAGTCAAAGTATAGCTTTGAAAGATGTAGAGATCTAAGAATGATGTCACCGGTTCAGAGTTATGACTTGGATTCTGATCCGTCAATATCAGAATATGTAATTGAATTTGTATGAAAATGATTGTATATCATTGTGAGTATTGTTAATAATTTTTGAATCAAAGTTGAAGAATGTACAGTGTAACAAATTAATTGCAAACTTAAATATTTCTCGGGTATTACCTATCTGTTAAAAAAAAAATCACAATTAATACTTTGTACAAAGAATTTTCATTACAGTCTTTATGAAAATATCTGTATGTATATTTTCTTTAGATGTAATACAGATTTAATGAGTTAATATCATATTAAGCTCATTTGATTTTTGGCTTGAATTAGAAATGAATAATCTCCAAAACATTAGAGATTACCTAATCTTCGCGAAGTATTTCACTAATGAAATCAATACTTCATTATTTATTCTTATTGATATTCCTCGGTTAAGGATGTTGATGCTCGTGGAATTTTTGTGAACCTTACAAGGCACAGATGATGTTTTCTGGAAAGTTTCGAGTACATCGAAAATGAAAATGTAAAATCAATTATGTAATTGAATAATACACTTGGTTTATTAGGATATGTAATTCATTAAGTTAAAACAGAGATTGTAGTTAACGATTGTTAAGTCATTAACGAAGGATGTATAGCATATTAGTAACATGAACTAACCGAGTAGTACCTACCAGTTATGATTCACATGTAATAGCTTAGTACGAAAAGATTTATTTTGTTTTCAAATTTCACACATATATATATATATATATATATATATATATATATATATATATATATATATATATATATATATATATATATATATATATATATATATATATATATATATATATATATATATAATTTCTTCAGGGAAAATGAGTTAATACTTCATAACTCGTTGATACAATATACGCGTTGTTGATTTGTGATGATGTTGGTGATTATGAAATTGGCAGAACTTGTAGTGCTACAGGTTTTGCCGGTGTTGGTGATACTGATGATACTGTTGATGCTGCTGGTAAAACAAGTCTAGCTTGTAAATCGTGCACCATTCCGGTCAGGGTTTCTACTATTCCTTCTATCATTTCAGTCCACTCATCTGATTTACGGTTACGGCTGGAATAGATTATCTCTAAGACTTTAGAGATTACATAATTGCCGCAGAATATTTCTCCAATGAAGTTATGAATCAATACTTCATCGGTTATTGTTGTTGGTACTCCTTGGTATCTATGGTGCGTATGACATTAATGTTCGAGGTACATGTTGTGATGTTGAGGCTTGCGGTGCGGATGTTGTTGGTGGTGGTAATGGTAATGTTGGTGTTGTTGTAGGTGGTACTGTTGATGCCGGTGATTCTGCTTGTGCTTGTAACCATTGCACCATATTCTCCAAAGCCACTACCCGAGAGCGAAGCTCGTTGACTTCTTCTACTACACCGGGATGATTGGCGGTTCGGACGAGCGGATGAATAAGATCCAAAATTTGAGAGAGTATATGATCATGATGAGATACTCTGGAGATGAGAGAGAAAATGGTGTCTCGAACAGGTTCGCCGGTAAGTGCTTCAGGTTCTTCGTCAAGAGGGCAATGTGGTGGATGGAAGGGATCACCTTCTTCTTGTCTCCAATGATTAAGTAAGCTACGAATCCATCCCCAATTCATCCAGAATATGTGATGGCTGATTGGTTGATTCATTCCGGTTACACTGTCTTCGGAGTTTAGGTGAATATCCATATCGGAATAGCTGCCGGAGTTTAAGCAATTTGAACTAGATACGGGATCCATCTTGTATAATTAGGGAGATGATTTTTGATATGAATTAGATTATAGAATTTAGTTTGGTATTCTTCAATACATAATTTATATATGTATATATAATACCAAATTCCATAAATCATGGAGAAATTTTCGGAAGATGTCAGGAAAAGTTTACAGTAACAGATACGCTAAGATATGAATTTTTGTCCATACACTATTTATGCAATAAATGTAGGAAAACGTGTCTAGACTTAAGAATGATAAATATGTAATTTCCGACAAGAAATGATAAGCAAAACTTTTAACATGCAGACACAGTCGAAGTCCAGACTTACTAATGCATCCTAACAACTATCAGTTAGACACACTCATGCAAGACTTGGTTCGCTAGGACCAACGCTCTGATACCAACTGTGACGATCGCTCCAAATCCATATGGACAATACGTCATTCATCGATTTCATTGCGAGGTATTTGACCTCTATATGATACATTTTGTAAACATTGCATTCTTTTGAAAAGGCACACCATAAATGAATATTTAAATCAAAGGTTTTCGACATCTGATGATTTCTACATATAGACAATCTCCGTAATATAATAGTTTACAATAGTACTTCCATTGACTATGCAGTCAAAATAAGATACATGGTGATGATTTGGTGAATGCAACGTTTCCTTGAAAAATATGCCATGTAAGACTCCATGCACAAAGCTTGTCTAACATATAAGCAAACAGCGGAAGACTTCTAGGGAACCTGAGAATAAACATGCTAACAAGTGTCAACACAAAGGTTGGTGAGTTCATAGTTTTAATATTTCGTAAAATCTTTATATAAAGGTGGATCACAAGATTTCAGTTGTTTCATCCAGAAACGTTTATCAAAATATTCTACAAGATTGAGCACCCTGGTAACTAAGCTTTAACGTTATAATAAGTACCCCTGTTTTAACATACATGCAACCAACATGTACAATACACGCAAACCAACGTGTACTAACCTCAAATAGCATACGTCTGTTTTATAGTTCAGGCTAGGGTTTCTATACCTGGAACAGACGGGGATGTCAAGCACTATGGATCCATATATAACTACTCGCGCCCACCAGTTTTTATAACTGGCAGTTACTAGTTACCAAAGCTAAGGGATTTTCGGTTTAAACTCGGTGTAGAATTTAGTATGTACTTGTATCCATTGCGTTTAAAATAAAGTGCATGTATTCTCAGCCTAAAAATATAGATTGCAAAAGCAATTAAAAAGGGAGCAAATGAAACTCACCTTAGCAGCACATAAAGTTGTTCATCGTAATGTGACCGAAACTCGGAATATCAAATAATCCTAGATCTCAACCTAGAGAACATATGTTGGTCAATAAATGTCTACCAAGCTAGGTCAGGTCATAGTGTATCACAATCCTAATGCTCGAGATCGACATACAAAAGTTATCCAAAGTCGTTTCAAAAAGTCAATTTTGACAATAGTTCAACAAACGAGACGTACCTTATATAAGGATTCATTTACTCGGTTGGTAATAGTTAAAAGTTCACTTTATCAATCTAGTAAATAAGTTGTTTAAATCTTAATTGCAGATTCAAAAGCAATTTCAATTAACGTCAATCATAATTCAGTTGATCATATCTTTTAATCCGTTCATCGAAACTATTCGATATCTAAATGAAAAGTTATTCGATATCATATACCTTTTACCAGTAGTATATGTATTTAATTAGTGATTCATTATAAACTGTTTAATGACAAAATTTAGTATACAAGCATGCATAAACATATATACTCGAGCACTATACATGGATACACTATTAATTTATAAAAGATAAAATATAAATGCTTACGTATCAATATTGTGATTCAATATTTCAGAAAAGTACGTAGACGCAACGAAGATGATAAACACTAGTTTGACTTACGAGCAATACCCTCGAACAATACCCATAACCTCCTTAGTAGTAACCCATAGTTTCCTTAGCTCTATCCCGCTTGAAAACCCATTTTGAAAGTGACACGCTCATGACCTCGTCGTAGTATTTTAAGTGATATAATTAATAATAATAATAATACTATTAATAATATAATAATAAAAATAATAATAATAATAATAATAATAATAATAATAATAATAATTATTATTATTTAAATAAATAAATAACTTATGGAGTAATATATGTGTAAATAAACTCGAGCAGAAACTGGCCTTTTATAGTCAACTTTTTGGAATCTGATGTTCATGCGATCGCATGGGTTTTTAATGTATTTTCCATGCGATCGCATGGCCGCCTGATCCAGCTCAAAATGTTTTTGTTTTCTTGTTTGTCGACATATTATTATATAATATATATAATATATATAATTTAAATAATTAATTATATATTATATTAAATTCATGTGCATAGTTGACTTGTAATTTTTGTTCCGATGACTTGTACGTTGTCACTCGACTTATGTCCCGGTTCTGGTTTCTCAAACGCCTTTTCATACGCTTAGAAAACTCGCAATTTACGTTTTGTGACTCGTACCTTTGTCAAAATATAGTCTTAAATTATCAATAAACTATATCATTCAAAGTATATCTTAAACTTTCGAGTGTTTTGGTCATTTACTTCTATAAATCATTTTCTCGCTATTTGTTAATATATATATAATAACAACTCGTTTTATAACCAAGTTAATATATATTTTCAACATTCATAAACACGTTTTAAATATACGTCGCAAGTTATTCATATAATTAATATTTCAACTTATCATATATATTCAAATAAATATTTAAGCCAATAAGTTTAATGTACGGTATCAAAAAATTAATACATTGTTACGTTTTCAAGTTATAGTATATATATATGTATCTATATACATATAATTGTTCGTGAATCGTCAATAACAACCGAAAGGTATTTGAATATATGAAAGTAGTTCAAAATTTTTGAGATTCAGTTTTACAGACTTTGCTTATCGTGTCGGAAATGTTAATCATACAAAGATTAAGTTTAAAGTTGGTCAGAAATTTCCGGGTCATCACAATGAGTTAGTATAATATAATGACACTTGATCAACGTGATTATATTACAGTAAGTCATGCTAAGTTTCTAATGAAATGTGATGATTCACAGACCATACCATCATCATGTGCCCTGTTATACGACTCTTACATTCTACCAAATCTCTAAACATATCAAGAACATAATATCCTAATAGTTCTATCTTTTCTCTTGGATTTTGGTAAATTAACCAATCAAGATCGTGCTATTACAATTTCTTTCTTAGAACGTTAGTCATGTTCATTCAAAACTTCATACCTACGAATTCTAGACCATTATTCGCTTGACTTAAAGTCGGGAAGAGAAAACAAAAGGATGGAACTCCATAATATAAAGGAAATGAAGAGGGTGGATTTATAGTGAAATATCCGACAGAACAATCAAAACAGATTATCGCATTTAACCAAAGATGATCCTAATTTCCTTAATTATCGAGGAACCAAATCTTATTACGAAGATTTCCTCTGAATTCCTTGATTTTCGGAAATCAACCGTGACTACATCACCAGACAAGACGAATATGCATTTATTCATTTCACTCTTTTGTGATAGCTTCCTTCGTACTCTTCGAAAAATTGAAATTGTTTAATCTATATTACTCAATGATGATAAAACTCTATTTATCAACTCATATTCGTCATGAAAACATTTTTATTATTAACCATGACCACCTCACTCAAATTTCGGGACGAAATTTCTTTAACGGGTAGGTACTGTGACGACCCGGAAATTTTTGACCAAATTTAAACTTAAATTCGTATATGATTTCGACATGATAAGCAAAGCCTGTGAGGTTGAGTCTCAAAATTTTTGAACTATTTAAATAAGATCATTTGACCTTTGACTGATCCCGACGATTCATGAACATATGTTTGTAAGTAAATATGTATATATATGTTGATAATGCTAAAAACGAACATATATTTCATAGCATTATTCCTCAAGAAAGACAAGCTTTTAGTTGCAATTGTTCTATTTACAAGTGATATTCGTTTAAATAATAAAAGGTGAAGACAAAAGACAGATTCGACGATTTGAAGACGCAAACGACCAAAAAGCTCAAAAGAACAAAAGACAATCAAAAAGGTTCCAATTATTGATGAGAAACGTCTCAAATTCACAAGAGTACAAGATTCAAAACGCAAAGTACAAGATATTAAATTGTACGCAAGGACGTTCGAAAATCCGGAACCGGGACCAGAGTCAACTCTTAACGCTCGACGCAACGGACTAAAAATTACAAGTTAACTATGTATATAAATATAATATAATATATAATTAATTATATTAATTATATATATATTATATATATATATTTAAAACCGTCGGCATCCAGAAACTCCAAGGGAGTAAATTGAAAATACCTCTCCGCGACTCGCGGAGTTTGAAGGGCTTTTTGCCGCGAGTCGCGGAGCCCCAAAAATCAATTCTGGCTATAAATCAACCCGAATTCTGATCAAAAACAAATCATTTTTTTCTTCTCTTCATACGAAGTAATATATTTATATTTATAATTTATATTTTAATTTTAATTATAATTCTAATAATAAGGGTATGTTAGCGAATGTTGTAAGGGTGTAAGTCGAAATTCTGTCCGTGTAACGCTACGCTATTTTTAATCATTGTAAGTTATGTTCAACCTTTTTTTATTAATGTCTCGTAGTTAAGTTATTATTATGCTTATTTAAAACGAAGTAATCATGATGTTGGGCTAATTACTAAAATTGGGTAATTGGGCTTTGTACCATAATTGGGGTTTGGACAAAAGAACGACACTTGTGGAAACTAGACTATGGGCTATTAATGGGCTTTATATTTGTTTAACTAAATGAAAGTTTGTTAATGTTAATATAAAGATTTACAATTGGGCGTCCCTATAAATTACCATATACACTCGATCGGACACGATGGGCTGGGTATTTATATGTACGAATAATCGTTCATTTAACCGGACACGGGAATGGATTAATAGCCACTAGAATAATTAAAACAGGGGTGAAATTACATTCAAGGGTAATTGGTGTAATTGTTAACAAAGTAGTAAAACCTTGGCTTACACGCAGTCGATAACCTGGTGTATTCATTAAACAAAGTATTAAAACCTTGTTACAATTCGAATCCCCAATTAGTTGGAATATTTATCTTCGGGTATAATAATAATTTGACAAGGACACTTGCAATTTATATTTATGACTGATGGACTGTTATGGACAAAAACCAGACGGACATATTGAATAATCCAGGACAAAGGACAATTAACCCATGGGCATAAAACTAAAATCAACACGTCAAACATCATGATTACGGAAGTTTAAATAAGCATAATTCTTTTATTTCATATTTTATTTCCTTTATTTTATATTTAATTGCACTTCTAATTATCGCATTTTATTTATTGTTATTTCATTTTATCGCACTTTTAATTATCGTACTTTTTAATTATCGCAATTTAATTTTTATCGCATTTTTATTATTCGCAATTTCATTATCGTTATTTACTTTACGCTTTAATTTAAAGTCTTGTATTTATTTTATATTTTACATTAGGTTTTAACTGCGACTAAAGTTTTAAATCGACAAACCGGTCATTAAACGGTAAAAACCCCCCTTTATAATAATAATATTATTTATATATATATATTTGTATTTTTATAAAAGTAAATTAATATAGCGTTGAGCTTTGCTTAAAGATTTCCCTGTGGAACGAACCGGACTTACTAAAAACTACACTACTGTACGATTAGGTACACTGCCTATAAGTGTTGTAGCAAGGTTTAAGTATATCCATTCTATAAATAAATAAATATCTTGTGTAAAATTGTATCGTATTTAATAGTATTTTCTAGTAAAATAATAACTATTTTATATACTACCCCGCTGCACATCAAGTATTTTTGGCGCCGCTGCCGGGGACTTACTCTTAAAAGCCGGAAGCGCAACGCTAATAAAAAAAAAAAAAAAAAAAAAAGATTTTTATTTACTTTTATTAAAAGTCGTTTTTGTAAAAAAATTACGTTTTAATTATTCAAAAATATAAAAAGAAAAACAAAAATATAAGTATTTTTAGGATTTTGTTAAATATTTAAGTTTTATAAGTTTCTTTATCTTTATTTTAATTTATAAAAATATAAATTTTATTAAAAATCGTTTATTTAAATTAAAAACAGAAAAATAAAAAAAAAAAAAAAAAAAGAAAAACGCGTAAAAAGTACTACCTGTCAACAGAATTCCTGAACCCCGCGACTTGCGGGGTTTTACTCTTTGTTTGCCGCGACTCGCGGAGGCCCTCTGACACACGGACAAAAACCCTAATCACGGGTTTTAATTTATTATTATTATTATTAAAACTTAATTATTATTATTATTATTATTAGTTTTAGTTGTAATTTTACTTTTTATTTAATTTGTTGTATTTAGTTTTAATTAGTTTTTATAAAATTGTAAAATTAGTAGTTTTATAAAATAAATAATATAAAAATAATATTTTTATAAAAATTGTACTTTTTACAACTTTTTGTATATTTTTATATTTTGTACCTTTTTAATCGTTGTAGCGTAATACTTTTATATTTTTAGCTCATAATTAATTTTAAACTTAGTTTTTGCTATAGTTATTTTTACTCCTATATTTTTAGGCTTCGCCGTAGAACTCCTTAAGTGCTTTTTCTTTAGACTAAGATTTAGGTGCTTTAGAATTTTGCGACGCCTTTTTAAGTTTTAGTTTCTTTTTAAGTTATTTCCATTTGGGATTTAGTTTTTCCTGTAAGCTTTAATATTTTTAGACCTTTTACTATGTATCAATTATCATTCCAATTAGTAATTTCAATTTGCGATTATAATTTTAAGTTAGTTGTAGTAATAAGGTTAAATTAGTTAAGTATTTTTAAGTTTTTATAAGTTTCTTTTAATTTTCCGTCACCTTTTATTTTTCAATCATTTTTCTTTTTCGACATTTTTCGACGCGCAATCTTTTTCTCTCTTATTTCTCGCTATTCTAGTTTTTAGGACTTAGAATTTTTTTTCTACTTCTTATCTAAATTTCTTAAAATTACGAAAATTTATTTTAAGTGGTTAAATTGATAGACATCAAAATTTTCTGGTTCGTAGTAATAGTTGGATTTGTACGTGGACCGGGTTATTGGAGCCAAACAGTCCTCAATTATATTGAGACCAAACGAATCCTGCCCCTCTGCTGCATCTTTTGGCTATTCGAAACGTGGGCAAAATCAGAAAAGTCTATTGATTGGATAACTTATTATAATTTTTCTTTCCTTTTTAAAACTAATAGGATATTCTGTGAATGCACCGAGCAAGACGTTCACCACCTTTTGTACGTTCACCACCTGTAACTCGATCAAGACATCGTTTAACAAATATAACCGCCGTTGATTTTTCTTTAGAATCGTCATCCAGTCGACCAAGTACTTCAGTTCAAATTTCCGATAATCCAGTTTTTGAAACAAACCTCACAATTGAGAATCCAGAAAATATTCAGGAACGGTTCATAGATCCTGAACCATTAAACTTTCCTCCGGAACCACCAATCATTCAAACAGAGATTGTTGAGGAACGAACTATTAAATCAGAATCATCTAGTGATACCGATTCCACAAATTCAATTATGGAGAATCTGGAACCTTTAAGTATGGAAGACCGAATGAGAGCTAAACGCACTGGCCAAGGTCACGCAATTACTCATCCAGACATTAATGCGCCAGATTATGAAATCAAAGGACAAATTTTACACATGGTGACTAATCAATGCCAATTTAGTGGTGCGCCGAAGGAAGATCCAAATGAACATCTACGTACCTTTAATAGGATCTGCACACTATTTAAAATACGAGAAGTGGAGGATGAACAGATATATCTCATGTTATTTCCCTGGACTTTAAAGGGAGAAGCCAAAGATTGGTTGGAATCGTTACCTGAAGGGGCGATTGATACATGGGATGTTTTAATTGATAAATTTCTTAAACAATTCTTTCCTGCATCTAAAGCCGTAAGACTTCAAGCAGAAATTGTTACGTTCACACAGAAACCAAATGAAACTCTATATGAGGCGTGGACAAGATATGGAAAGTTGTTAAGAGGATGTCCGCAACATGGTTTAGACACCTGTCAAATAGTACAAATATTCTACCGAGGATGCGACATCACTACAAGAAAAGACATAGATATAGCAGCTGGTGGTTCGATTATGAAGAAAACCGAAACTGATGCTTACAAAATTATTGATAATACTGCTTCCCACTCACATGAGTGGCATCAAGAAAAAGATATCATTAGATCATCTAAAACAGCTAGAGCCGATTCTAGCCATGACTTAGATTCCATTTCCGCAAAGATAGATGCTTTCGAAAGACGAATGGAAAAGATGACTAAAGATATTCATGCTATACGAATTAGTTGTGAGCAGTGTGGAGGACCACATTTGACAAAAGATTGTCTCAGTATTGAATTAACAATGGAACAAAGAGAGAATATTTCATACATAAACCAAAGGCCTGGAAATAATTATCAGAATAATTATCAACCGCCAAGACCGATTTACAATCAAAACCAGAATTATAACCGAAATATTCCATACAACAACCAACAAGGTCCTAGCAATCAACAAGTATCCAATAATACTTATAATCAGCAAAGACCGAATTTTCAAAACAAACCACCACAACAAACCGATGATAAAAAGCCAAATTTAGAAGATATGATGACGAAGCTAGTTGAAACTCAAACGCAGTTTTTCACATCTCAAAAACAAACCAATGAACAAAATGCTCAAGCATTTAGAAATCAACAAGCTTCTATTCAAAATCTGGAACAAGAAGTAAGTAACCTAGCAAGGTTAATAGGTGAAAGAAAACCGGGAAGTCTACCGAGCGATACAAATGCTAACCCCCGGAATGAAACAGCTAAAGCTATTACCACAAGAAGTGGTACAACACTTAAACCACCTGAAATACCTGTAACTTCTGATGAAACTATTCCTACTCCACAAGAACCACAACCTGATCAAGATAAGGAAAAAGAACCGGTAGTTGAAAAGGTTAATGAAGATAACACAGTTAAGGATAAACCTTATGTTAAACCATACCAACCACCACTTCCTTACCCGAGTAAAATGAAGAAGGAAAAACTAGAAGCCGAGCAATCCAAATTCTTGGATATGTTTAAACAGATAAATGTAAATCTTCCTTTCATTGATGTGATTTCAGGAATGCCTAGGTATGCTAAATTCTTGAAAGATCTAATCACGAATAGAAAGAAAATGGAAGAACTCTCGGCTGTTACTATGAATGCTAATTGTTCAGCAGTGCTGTTGAATAAGATACCAGAAAAACTATCTGATCCAGGAAGTTTCACAATTCCATGTTTTCTGGGTAGTCTTAGTTCAATAGAAGCATTGGCTGATTTAGGTGCTAGTATAAATCTAATGCCGTATTCACTATACGCTAAACTAGACCTTGGAGAATTGAAACCAACCAGAATAAGCATACAACTAGCCGACCGATCAATAAAATATCCTAGAGGGATAATGGAGAACATGCTAGTTAAAGTTGGTACTTTAGTATTTCCAGTAGATTTTGTTGTTTTGGACATGGAAGAAGATTCTCAAGTTCCTCTCATATTAGGAAGACCATTCTTAAACACGGCTAAAGCAATGATAGACGTGTTCGGTAAGAAACTGACCCTAAGTATAGAGGATGAGAGTGTTACCTTTTCAGTTGATAGAGCAATGCAACAACCACAATCTGCAGATGATACATGTTATTATATTCAAACTATAGATGCACATGCAGAATTATTAGAAGAATTTCCAGAATTACAAGGAACAGGAGAATGTTCTTTAGGAGAAGGAAATGAACCAATTGATGAAGCTGAAATGTTAGCTACACTTATAGCTAATGGATATGAACCAACAACAGAAGAAATTCAAATGCTAAAAGAAGAAGACAGATATCGATATAAATCATCGATAGAAGAACCTCCGAAATTAGAGTTAAAGCCACTTCCAAACCATTTGGAATACGCTTATTTACATGGTGAATCTGAATTACCTGTAATAATATCATCTTCTCTTACTGAAAATGAGAAATCACAACTCATTTCTGTGTTGAAAGCTCATAAACCAGCCATTGCATGGAAGATTCATGATATTAAAGGAATAAGTCCTTCGTATTGCACACATAAAATCCTTATGGAAGAAAGTCATAAAACGTATGTGCAACGCCAACGAAGACTAAATCCTAATATGCAAGATGTAGTTAAGAAAGAGATTATTAAACTGCTAGATGCAGGTTTGATATATCCAATTTCTGATAGTCCATGGGTAAGCCCAGTTCAATGCGTGCCGAAGAAGGGTGGCATGACTGTCATCAAAAATGAGAAAAATGAGCTTATTCCTACTAGGACTGTAACAGGATGGCGTGTATGTATTGATTATAGAAAATTAAATGACGCCACCAGAAAAGATCACTTTCCCTTACCTTTCATAGATCAAATGTTGGAAAGATTAGCCGGAAATAGTTACTATTGTTTTCTTGATGGATTTTCCGGATATTTTCAAATTCCAATAGCACCCGAAGATCAAGAGAAAACCACATTCACGTGCCCTTATGGTACTTTTGCTTACAAACGCATGCCATTTGGACTTTGTAACGCCCCTGCAACCTTTCAAAGGTGCATGATGGCGATTTTTCATGACATGATAGAAGAATGCATGGAAGTATTCATGGATGACTTTTCAGTCTTCGGGGATACATTTAAATCATGTCTAGTTAATCTGGAACGAATGCTAATTAGATGCGAAAAATCAAATCTAGTACTTAATTGGGAGAAATGCCATTTCATGGTTAAAGAAGGCATCGTTCTTGGACATAAAATTTCAAAAGAAGGAATTGAAGTGGATAGAGCTAAAGTAGATGTAATTGCTAAACTTCCACATCCCACCAATGTTAGAGGAGTTAGGAGTTTTCTAGGGCATGCCGGTTTTTACCGACGTTTCATAAAAGATTTTTCTAAAATTGCCACTCCTATGAATAAACTCCTAGAAAAGGATGCGCCATTCATCTTTTCAGATGAATGTATCAAATCTTTTAATATTCTTAAAGAAAAACTCACTAATGCACCGATCATGATAACACCAAATTGGAATCTACCATTTGAACTAATGTGCGATGCAAGTGATTTTGCAATGGGAGCCGTTTTAGGACAAAGGATTGAAAAACGATTTCAACCTATATATTATGCTAGTAAGACATTACAAGGAGCACAAACGAACTATACAACTACTGAAAAAGAACTCCTTGCTATTGTCTTTGCTTTTGACAAATTTCGATCATATCTCGTTCTAGCAAAAACGGTGGTCTATACCGACCATTCTGCTCTTAGATACCTATTTTCAAAACAAGATGCTAAACCAAGATTAATCCGTTGGATCTTACTCTTACAAGAGTTTGATATTGAAATCCGAGATAAAAAAGGAGCAGAAAATCTCGCCGCTGATCATCTTTCTCGTCTTGAAAATCCCGAATTAGAAGTTCTGAATGAATCGGCCATACAAGACAACTTTCCTGATGAATATCTATTGAAGATAGATTATAAAGAAATCCCATGGTTTGCAGACTATGCAAACTACTTAGTTTGTGGATTCCTTGAAAAAGGATTATCGTACCAAAGACGAAAGAAATTCTTCAGTGATATAAAACACTATTTCTGGGAAGATCCACATCTGTTTAAAAGTTGTCCCGATGGAATAATACGCCGATGTGTATTTGGAGATGAAGCTAGTAAAATTTTAAATCATTGTCACACAGGACCAACAGGAGGGCATTATGGGCCTCAACTAACAGCAAGAAAAGTTTATGAAGCTGGATTCTATTGGCCTACAATTTACAAAGACTCACACCTTCTTTGCAAATCCTGTGATGCATGTCAAAGGGCCGGAAGAATAAGTCAACGTGATGAAATGCCACAAAATGTCATCCAAGTATGTGAAGTATTTGACATTTGGGGTATTGACTTTATGGGTCCATTTCCAAAATCTCATAATAATCTATATATACTCGTAGCCATTGATTATGTATCTAAATGGGCGGAAGCACAAGCTCTCCCAACTAACGATGCACGAGTTGTAGTAAACTTTTTAAAACGTCTTTTTGCAAGGTTTGGAACACCGAAAGCTTTAATAAGTGATCGGGGTACTCATTTCTGTAATAATCAACTTGAGAAAGTTCTTAAAAGATATGGAGTAACTCATAAAATCTCCACCGCATATCATCCACAAACAAGTGGACAAGTTGAAAATACCAACCGAGCCTTAAAACGTATTCTAGAGAAAACCGTAGGATCAAATCCAAAGGAATGGTCCATTAAATTGGAGGATGCACTCTGGGCTTTTAGAACAGCCTACAAAACTCCAATTGGAACCACACCTTTTAGACTTGTTTATGGAAAAGCATGTCATCTTCCAGTAGAAATTGAACACAAAGCATTTTGGGCTTTGAAGACATGTAATCTTGATTTACATGAAGCCGGACGTCTACGATTAAGTCAACTAAACGAATTAGAAGAATTAAGACATGAAGCATACGAAAATTCGTTAATCTATAAAGAAAGAACGAAGAAATGGCATGATAAAAGAATCAGAAGTTCAAAAGAATTTAAAGAAGGAGACAGAGTTCTTCTTTTCAATTCACGATTCAAGCTATTTCCTGGAAAATTGAAATCAAGATGGTCTGGACCATTCATAGTAAAAAGAGTTTTCCCATACGGAACGATAGAATTAATAAATTCAAATGGGATTGAATTTAAAGTTAATGGTCACAGAGTTAAACATTACATACATGGTCCGATGGAAGTCGACAACGAAGTTAATCACAATTTCGACACCACAGCTAACTAAGTGTGGGGAGAATCAAGTCTTTAAAGGATAAATATGTATTTCTGTTAGAGTTAGATTGTCTGTTTTCGTGTAGTTCTCGAAAATGGAACACGTATGGTCTTTCCCTAGCAGACCCTAAAGAACTAGTCTTCTCCCCCCATTCTGAATTTTTATTTTTTTTAGGTTTTTACGAAATGAAGACTGCCTGTGAACTAAACCATGGTCTAATGCTACACGCTTTGATCACTAAACGTAATAATGACATACTACCGAGTGAATTAGTATCAGTAATCAGAGAAAGAATGGACGGAGTTAGAAAAGGATCCAGATGCGAAGATAATAAGTTACAATTTGGTAAAGGAAAATCAAAATCCGCAGCGAAAAGAAGAGCACGACACCTAGAAAAATGTCACAAATGCGGAAAATGGTCACATGGAGGTAAATGTTCAAATAATCAAACCTATTCAAATACCGAATTTGTTACTTTATGCAGAGACGGACCGTTCATATGTTTAGAAGAAAAGACAATGAATGCTCGAGGTTACGCCTATGCAGCCATGGAAAACCAATTAAACCGACTATCTTATGAATATAATAGATCATATAACTAAGAAATCTATTTCACAGGTATGTCTGTATAGTTTTTATTTTTATTTTTACTTTTAACCTTTTGATAATAAACGCTAATTTGTTCGCTAAAAAGTATTAAATTGGTATTAAATAAAATTAGGTTTGGCGACCGAAATTATTGATATTGTTCGAAAATTTATTACATCACTGCGAAATTTAACGTTTATTCTTAAGGTATAAATATCTTTAATCAATCAACCCAAAATATTTCAAAAATTCGTCATGAGTTAAATTAGGTCTTGGAACCGAAATTACTTTACCGAAAAGAGGGGCGCATATTTTTGATAATATTTGATTGATTAAAGTGGGATAAAAAGACAAAAAGATTTTTAAATTTATTTTTACCATGTTTTTAAAATTAATATTTAAATCTTAAATTAATATTGTAAACTTTGTAAAAACAATCTATATTTAAAATTATAAATATTTGAAAAATTAATATAAGTTTGGTATGAATTTATGAATTTTTAAATTAAGTTTGGTGTGAATTTTGAATTTTTAATATTAATTTTGAATTTTATATTTATGTTGTGTGAATTTAAAAACAAAAATTTACTTTATCTCATTAAGTTAAGAATATGATTTTTAAAATTCGTCGTAAGTTGAAGACTAGGTCATTGAACCGAAATTGCTTTACCCGAGGGAGGGACGAGAACTTTTATTATCATTATTTTTAATCTTATTGATTTAAAGTATGCCAAAAACATTGAAAAAACCCAAAAATCTTAGCTTTTAAAACAATCGCTACAAAAAGACAAATTTTAAAATTTTGTCGAGGGACGGACTAGGACATCGATCCGAAACGACCTCGTCCTAAATAACAAGGGAAACAAAATTTTAAAATTAATTTCTTAATTGTTTTATAAGTTAAAGATTATATAAAAAAAAAAAAAAAAAAAAAAAAAAAAAAAAAAAAAAAAAAAAAAAAAAATAACTCCGCGACTCGCGGAGTTTTAAGTTAAAACCTCCGCGACTCGCGGAGGGACAAAATTACAGAAAAAAAATATAACCAGCTGCACGAACAGAATAACACACACACACATACTGCACTTCGAAAAAACCCGAAAAAACCCACAAAAATCATCCCAAAAACTCAATTTTTCACCGTTAATCTTCAAATTTTTCACTACAATCATGTTGAGAAGGATGATATCTAGGAACTACTCAAGAAAAACAGGTACAATTACACCCCAAATCACCTTTAAATCCGAATTTTAGTGTGTTCTTGAGCATATTTTCATAATTTGAATTTTGTTAATTTTTAGTGTAATTAGTGTTAAATTGTTAGTATATTATGCATGTATAACCTAGATTGATGCTTGTTAACATGATTTGAAGCCAAAAACTTCAAAATCTTTAGAATCTAGGGTTTGTGTTCTTGAGCAAATTTGGGGCTTTTTGATATAAACAGGTTATGGCCGATTTTTGTCATGAATTGTTGCTAAATTGAGTAGTGTAACATGTCTAGGTAGTTAAATGATCCAAACTTTGAGCCTAAACATGATTTTGAGAATTAAAGTGGACTTTTTCAAGTCCAAAATTCATGAACTTGATTTTTGAAAGATAATGCCATTTGAGACTTGTTTATTTGCTAGTAATGATTATTTTGACATGTTATTTGAGTTGAATGCTTATGAACTTGGCGAAAATTTTCGTATATGCTTATTTGAAAAAGTGTAGATTTGATAAAAATGTGAAAATAAGCTTAAGTTTGATATAAATTGATAATGTCATTGTAATTATTTTGATTGATGATTTTGCTGACACTAATGCATATTTGGATGCACAAAATTTGTGTTTGATGTGTTTTGCAGACTGAAAGGGGTGAATCTTCATCCCAAGCCCGCCATGCTCCTGCTGAGAACTTGGAACAACAGGAGGTAGATAACTACTACAAGCAGGATGTACCTCATCCAGTCATGACCTTTTCAGATATGCACTTGGAACAGTTACACCCGAACCTGCGATTTGACAGACTTTGGATAGATTATCCAAAATATCAACGGGGTTTGCATACTCTTCACTCTAAGGTTGTTGAGGTACCAAGGGTCATAGAATGGGGACCCTTGGAAGCTGTAGAATTGGCCGGGCCAATTAGGGAATTACTGGTACAGAGGTATGGTAATTCTTCTTTTAATGACTGGATATGTTTATTCACCATACGCAGACCTGTATATAAAGTATGGTGTGAAGAGTTGTTATGTAGTATAGAGTTGAATGATCGGGTAGCCAGTTTAACCGATCGTTCTTTTGTTAGATTTTTGTTAGGCGGTTCGATGCGCCACATGTCTTTACTAGACATGGCTCAGGCTTTACGTATATATACGCCTGAGGAATTAGCGTCTGCCGATTGTAGAGGATTGATACTAAACGGTAGGAAAATAGATGAGAATTTTGATACACACGGTGTGTGGAGTCAAATGACAAGCCACCACCGTTTTAAAGGGGGAAACTACTCTTATTTGGATATAGATAGAGCCGAATTAAGAGTAATACATAGGTTTTTAGCTAACTCGATTACACAAAGGGGTAAAAACAAAGAAAAGGTAAATGAACAAGATTTGTTTTACCATATGTGTATTCGAGACCCACACAGCGCTGTAAGTATACCATATTGTGTGGGTTATTATTTATCAGCTATGGTTCGAGGGATGCGTCCACATAGCATAATAGGGGGTGGTATTTTTATTACTTTGATTGGTGAATATCTCGGTGTGGATATAAGTCGGGGGGGATTATTAGTAGAAGAGCCGGAACCCCGCGACACTATAGGTTTAAATGTATACCATGGTGCGAAAGTGTTGAAGCGGCGAAATAACGCCGCAGTACGATACAATGGTAGACATCCACAGGTAGAGAGAAACCAGGAACAAGGTAATGTAGGAGGGGGGAACCAGATGCAAGAAATGCAAAGGTTTATAGCTTCTCAGGAATACGAAAATGCTAGACAGAGAGCATTTGAAGATTGGCAAGTTCATCAGAACCAGATCATAGCGCATTGCCAACATATAGGTAGAAACTATATTCCTACACCGAAACCCGTCTTCCCTCCTTGGTCGATAGAGATGCAGCCACCATATCCTACGTATGACCCTGCCGAGGCATTCTATAGCACTTATGGTTATGCGTGGAACCCCTATTGGTACCAATATCATCCTTAGTTTACTTATTTTTTTTATTATTTTGTAATTTGTAATTATTGATATGTTTAATATTTTTTGTTAATATTGTAATCATTTCTATATTTATCTAACTTTTATTCTTAGATTTTAATAATTTTTGAATGTGGGGTAATATACCAAACTTCAAAAATATGTATATATGTTTGCAGTTTATCTTATGTACACAACAGGGTAAAACAACGCATTTTCAAAGACTGGCATTAAGTTCAGCAAAAGCAAGTAATTTTGACAACAATGATGCAAAATACATGTGAAATAACAACAAGACGGAATGAACAAATGACGTGCACCATTTATCATTCAGCAAACAAACGCCAATAAATTTGGAAACTTTGGTAAAAATTTAATCATTTTCACACAAATCACCCTCAATAATTTAAATTGTTACTGATTTCTTGCAAATGAGGGCATTGCAAGATCTTAAGTGTGGGAAGGGGTTAAATTCTTTCGGATTTTAAAATTTTTATATTAAACACTTGGTTACCATTAAAAATACTAGTAAAGCAGTAGTTGTATTAGAATCTAGTGCTCTCTGATAAAAAAGAACAGCCCTAGTCTTATATACTGACTACCCAATTCTAGTAAAATTTTTTAAAATTTTCAATTAAATGAATTCAAAATCATGTTTATACATATTTATGAACGATAAAACTAGGTTTTAACACCGAAATTATTGTTACCTCAAAAAGGACATAAATTGAGAAACAAACTAAAACGTCAAAATTCATTTAAAATGGAATAGAGGACAATAAAAAGAAAAATAAAAAGCCAAGTGTGGGAAAATTTACCAAGTTATTTTAAACATATGCCACATATATTTGTAACAAATAACTGAAAATACTTTTGCTTTGAACTAAACTAAACTGTTTTACCCAATGAAAGAAAAGAAGAGATGGATCTACACGATGAATCAATTCCATCATTAAAAGGAAGTAAAGTCTTCCGAAAAAGACACGCGCTTTTTGATTTAGGTCATGAAGTTGTCGTTCAGACCAGCTGTAGGTTGACGAAAAATCTAGAAAAGTCATCACTAAAATCAGCTGGAAATCCACGGACCTCAGCATTAAACAGGGTCGCCAAGTGGTCAGATTTATCCTAACCATGAGAAGGATTTATCTCGTACAATGGGGAGGCACCGTGCAAATTAGCTGGATAAGACTAATGAATCAGATCCCCAGAAAGGATAATCTCCTTAAAGATCAAAAATCAGCTTTTAAGCCTGATATTACTCAATCCTTGAGATTGACCTTAAAGATTGAGAATTACAAACTCATGGAATTCGATGATATCTAAACTCGAGCTTGAACGAGAAAATATTTTGATCAAAATTATAAACCGATTTGTTTTCTGAAAACCCTATTTTCAATGCGTTCATTACCATTGAACGTAAAATCCTAGGAATTCACCTGGAATTCATGAGGTCACCTGAACTAAATCGGGTGTCAACCGTAAGAACGGTGGTTGCATAACATGGTCAAAGACAGGACTTTGTGCCAGACCGACAAATTATAAGGGTGAGCTTTACTATTGCTCCTACCAAGGATAGTAATTGCGTCCGACACGTTATAGACCATAATCAAAAGCATGTCACGGGACATTGCCTTAAACAGTTGCTTGTTCAACGCTTTCCTTTACAACCGGACGGTAGTTTGCCGAAAGGTAATATACGGGACAAGTAAACTGGACGTGTTGCTTTCCAAATACAAGGTTAGCAAGTGGGTGACACAAAACCGCAAGTTTTGAGCTAAAATTTTCAAATCTGAAACCCACCAAACCCACAAAAATATTTTGCAAACACCGGTAAAGGGTTATTCCGGAAAACTTATCTAGGGTAAAAACTAGATTTAATTTTCAAAAGATCAAATGTTTTCATAAAGATCCAATTTCCTTAATGGATCTAAATTTTTATAGTCATGTGGGACTGTAAACCATATCGTTACTACCATTGTTTATACCGCCGTATAGAAATCACTGATGTACAAAGTGTGAAGAATAAAGAAGTGATTCTAGTATTTCAAGACGATATTGCTTGAGGACAAGCAACGCTCAAGTGTGGGAATATTTGATAATGCTAAAAACGAACATATATTTCATAGCATTATTCCTCAAGAAAGACAAGCTTTTAGTTGCAATTGTTCTATTTACAAGTGATATTCGTTTAAATAATAAAAGGTGAAGACAAAAGACAGATTCGACGATTTGAAGACGCAAACGACCAAAAAGCTCAAAAGAACAAAAGACAATCAAAAAGGTTCCAATTATTGATGAGAAACGTCTCAAATTCACAAGAGTACAAGATTCAAAACGCAAAGTACAAGATATTAAATTGTACGCAAGGACGTTCGAAAATCCGGAACCGGGACCAGAGTCAACTCTTAACGCTCGACGCAACGGACTAAAAATTACAAGTTAACTATGTATATAAATATAATATAATATATAATTAATTATATTAATTATATATATATTATATATATATATTTAAAACCGTCGGCATCCAGAAACTCCAAGGGAGTAAATTGAAAATACCTCTCCGCGACTCGCGGAGTTTGAAGGGCTTTTTGCCGCGAGTCGCGGAGCCCCAAAAATCAATTCTGGCTATAAATCAACCCGAATTCTGATCAAAAACAAATCATTTTTTTCTTCTCTTCATACGAAGTAATATATTTATATTTATAATTTATATTTTAATTTTAATTATAATTCTAATAATAAGGGTATGTTAGCGAATGTTGTAAGGGTGTAAGTCGAAATTCTGTCCGTGTAACGCTACGCTATTTTTAATCATTGTAAGTTATGTTCAACCTTTTTTTATTAATGTCTCGTAGTTAAGTTATTATTATGCTTATTTAAAACGAAGTAATCATGATGTTGGGCTAATTACTAAAATTGGGTAATTGGGCTTTGTACCATAATTGGGGTTTGGACAAAAGAACGACACTTGTGGAAACTAGACTATGGGCTATTAATGGGCTTTATATTTGTTTAACTAAATGAAAGTTTGTTAATGTTAATATAAAGATTTACAATTGGGCGTCCCTATAAATTACCATATACACTCGATCGGACACGATGGGCTGGGTATTTATATGTACGAATAATCGTTCATTTAACCGGACACGGGAATGGATTAATAGCCACTAGAATAATTAAAACAGGGGTGAAATTACATTCAAGGGTAATTGGTGTAATTGTTAACAAAGTAGTAAAACCTTGGCTTACACGCAGTCGATAACCTGGTGTATTCATTAAACAAAGTATTAAAACCTTGTTACAATTCGAATCCCCAATTAGTTGGAATATTTATCTTCGGGTATAATAATAATTTGACAAGGACACTTGCAATTTATATTTATGACTGATGGACTGTTATGGACAAAAACCAGACGGACATATTGAATAATCCAGGACAAAGGACAATTAACCCATGGGCATAAAACTAAAATCAACACGTCAAACATCATGATTACGGAAGTTTAAATAAGCATAATTCTTTTATTTCATATTTTATTTCCTTTATTTTATATTTAATTGCACTTCTAATTATCGCATTTTATTTATTGTTATTTCATTTTATCGCACTTTTAATTATCGTACTTTTTAATTATCGCAATTTAATTTTTATCGCATTTTTATTATTCGCAATTTCATTATCGTTATTTACTTTACGCTTTAATTTAAAGTCTTGTATTTATTTTATATTTTACATTAGGTTTTAACTGCGACTAAAGTTTTAAATCGACAAACCGGTCATTAAACGGTAAAAACCCCCCTTTATAATAATAATATTATTTATATATATATATTTGTATTTTTATAAAAGTAAATTAATATAGCGTTGAGCTTTGCTTAAAGATTTCCCTGTGGAACGAACCGGACTTACTAAAAACTACACTACTGTACGATTAGGTACACTGCCTATAAGTGTTGTAGCAAGGTTTAAGTATATCCATTCTATAAATAAATAAATATCTTGTGTAAAATTGTATCGTATTTAATAGTATTTTCTAGTAAAATAATAACTATTTTATATACTACCCCGCTGCACATCATATGTACAAATAAATATAAAAATAAGTATATATAATGACTTGGAATATTAGAATGCAGTTTAATCATCTGAATTCAATAAGTAAATTAATATAATAAATCTATATATGATTTCTGTACATAATTATTATATGAACAATGTATATGCATTAAAATGTATAAGAAATTAATACTCAATATAAGTTATTACATAATGGATATTATATAGTTACTCATATTATTACTCATAATTGTTATAGTATTATTATTACTCATATTATTATTATCATTAATAATATTTATATTATTATAATTAGTATTATTATTATTATCATTAATAATATTATTAATATAAATTTTATAGTTATTACTATCATTATTAACATAATTACTAAAAATTATCATTTCTATTTAAGATTATTATCACTTTTATCATTCATCTTATTAGTAGTATTATTTTGTGACTAGTATTTGTTAACATTAGTATTATTAGTTCTATTATTATCATTATTATTAGTATTTTTGTTATAATATTAATGTATTATCATTATTAATATTAATTATTAATTATTAATGTTAATTAAATTAAATATAGATATATACTATCTGAATCATTGCTGTATCACTATCAGTCCTATTTTTTCTTTGCAATATTCGTTTTTGATTTCTAAACTCCAACTAGTCGATCTCTTTATCAGTAGCAACCAAATTCTGTTAGGACTCACGATCAGCTTTTTAATCTTGTCCCCTGAATTACTGATTGCTTGTGATCTATTGGAGAATCGAATACTATCAGGAAAGGTTACAAAATCTGTTACAACTGGCTATTTGATTTATTCAATCCGTCTGTTAAAATAATTTAACGAATCTCTTTTCAGTACAAATCAAGATTTTAATTGAAATCACCATCAAACTTTAAAGTTTTGTCTTCTGTCTTAATATTGTTACCAGTCTCAATCTTTATCTAATCACTTCTTCTCTTTATCTAATATATTACCATCGCATACATAAATATATATGTTATACATGCACAAGCTCGATCACCACATCTCACCATCTTCACACCACCACCGTTGAAACCAACCCACCACTATGTCATCATATTGAATTAACAACAGCAAGCCAAATTCACAATCAACTATCAACCGTCACCCAACAAACCACCACTATCAATCACCCTTGTTTCTTGTTTCATGTTGTCGTGCCCAACACCAACACCCAACACCAACACCCATCACTGTTATGCTATTTTAGTCGTGAATCATCACCCAAAAATCATTTCTGTTTATAACCGTGAATAAACCCACCCAAATCACCACACTTCACACCGAACAACCTTGATCAACCTTCAATCGCTGCCACCTTTCTTTTATCCTTTTCCTGTCGTGAGCAACCATAAACCGCCATACTTTATGCAATTGTTTTCTCTTCTTTGATCAAACAAAGCCAACGAATAAAACCCTTAAATCGTACCACCCTTAAACTGCAACTTCTGCTCAGCTATTATTTTATGTATACTTCGATAACCATCACCAAACCATGAAAAACGTCTGCAACGTTATTTTCTCTCATCTGTTTGAGCTGCAACTGCAGCTATTGTTGTTGCAACCCACAACTCACTACCTTTAAACACTTTAACGAAGTTAAAGGATTAAGCAAACGTTTACATCTAATTCCCCTTGAGTATAGTGAGTGTTATATAATGCATTTTTTTATATTTATAATACAAGTGGAACAAAGTAAGTTCCATGGCCGGCAATTTCACCAAAAGATGACCACTTTCTAACACCTTTAGGATAGTTGGTAGCAATTTGGATTTATATATTCAATAGAGTTAAAAGCAGTTGGAGAGATTTACGGTCAAATGAATAACATACTCGATTTATTTATTTTTGTTGGCGAACCCCAGCAAACCCCACAAGTTCTTCTTTTTCCTTTTGATATTAGCCGACATGTTGAAAGGGATGTTCCATATTTGTTTTGTTTATTCAATAGGCATTTGATGAGGAAAGAAAACCGAATCCTTTAAGATTATTTTGGGCAGAGGGCTTTTATTTCCATTTGGGCCGGTTCTATCATTGGGCCATGTTACAAGGTTTTGATTTTGTGCTGTGATAATTTAATGTTATTAATAATACGCGATAATTGAAGATGATTGTGATGTGCTGTACGAGGATGACTGTGATGAGTTGGATGATGATGATAACCTTCGGTGATGATGAAGACACACGAAGGAGATGAAGATGAATGATGAGAAGGAGAAGTATTGATGATGTTAATAACGAAAGGAAGGTGATAATTATGATCATACTTCAAATTTTATTTAGTTATACAAAGTATTATTGTTGGATTGCTAGTAATCGGTTGATATGATTATGATCATAATATTAATTAATTATGATTATGATCGATGAAGATGATGATGCCCGAATATTTATCATGATATGAATGTTATGATGATGATGAAGATATTAAGTGAGTGTTGTTTGGTGAAAAAGAAGAAAGAAAAGGAAACCATAAAATACGGGTTATATAGAATTAAGATGTGATTTAGTTCAGGAAAGTAAGTGACAGCAGAATGGTTTAGAGTGTTTTCATTAAGCGAGAGGTCGCGGGTTCGAGCCCGGGCAGCGACAGTTTATTTTTGAAGCTTTTCCTTTAAGGTAGTATTTATATTTATTATTATTATCATCATTATTATTATATAGGTATTGTTATTATTATTATAGGAAATATTATTATCATTATCATTAATATTATTAATATTATTATTATTATTATCATTTTTACTATTAATATAAGTATTATATTTATTATTATTGGTATTATTATTATTATTATTATTATTATTATTATTATTATTATTATTATTATTAAGTATTAGTATTAGTATTAGTAGTATTATTATTATTATTAGTAATATTATATTCATTATTATTAAAACTATCATTTTAATAGAATTAACATTATTATTATTATTTTTTATCAATAATATTATTACAAAAATTATCATCTAGATTATTATTATTATTATTTTCATAATTATTTTTGTTACCATGTTAGTATTATAAATATTACTTTAATAAACAAGGGACATTTATGTAACAATATATTGTACATCTATATTAATATTAGATACTATTTTGTTTTAATAAAATGTTATTATAATTAAGTTTACAAATAATATATAAATACATTTTAAATTGAATCATATATATAAATATTAATCTTAATACATAACTAAATATATATAAATTGCACGATTACGATTATATGTTTTAATATATATATGAATAATATAGGTTCGTGAATCCAAGGTCAACCCTACACTTATTCAATGTCGTCATATATATTTTTACTACAAAATACAGTATGGTGAGTTTCATTTGTTCCCTTTTTAAATGCTTTTGCAATATATATTTTTGGGACTGAGAATACATGCGCTATTTTTATAACTGTTTTACAAAATAGACACAAGTAATTGAAACTACATTATATGATTGAATGGATCGAAGCCGAATATGCCCCTTTTAGCTTGGTAGCCTAAGAATTTGGGAACAGACCCCCAAATTGACTCGAATCCTAAAGATAGATCTATCGGGCCCAACAAGCCCCATTCTAGAATTTGGAATGCTTTAGTACTTCGAGTTTATCATGTTCGATGGGTGTCCCGGAATGATGGGGATATTCTATATGCATCTTGTTAATGTCGGTTACCAGGTGTTCAATCCATATGAATGATTTTTATCTCTATGCAGTTTGTGAAATGCCTGATATGAGATGTATATTTATGGAAAAATGAAATCTTGTGGTCTATTAAAATGATGAAAATGAATATTGATGATAAACTAATGAACTCACCAACCTTTTGGTTGACACTTTAAAGCATGTTTGTTCTCAGGTATGAAAGAAATCTTCCGCTGTGCATTTTCTCATTTTAGAGATATTACTTGGAGTCATTCATGACATATTTCAAAAGACGTTGCATTCGAGTCATTGAGTTCATCAAGATTATTATTGAGTCAATTATAGTTGGATATATTAAGAAATGGTACGCATGCCGTCAACTTTCGATGTAATGAAAAGTTTGTCTTTTAAAAACGAATGCAATGTTTGTAAAATGTATCATATAGAGGTCAAGTACCTCACGATGTAACTAAATGTAATGTATTCGTCCAGATGAATTAGGACGGGTTATGAAATTATTGTTGTGATGCTGACTATGTTGTTGCCTTTGTTTCCTTATGACCATCTATACTTGGATATGATGAGAAAGGACTTTCTCTGATCCAAAGTCAAATTACCATAAAAGGAAATACAAGTATGTGCTTATTTTGTTAATGTTCTTTAACAGTCCCCATCAAGTTGAATAATGGGGTTTCCGATATTCAACTTGACAAGAACGTCGCTAAAGAGTCTTCCATTCACTGACTTCGTTAGGATGTTGGCCAATCGGTCTTCTTATATGACGTGTGGTAGAGAAATAATTTTCGCATCCAGTTTTTCTAATAAAGTGTCTATCCACTTCAACATGTTTTGTTCGGTCATGTTGAACTGGATTTTCTGAGATAGCTATTGAAGCTTCATTATCGCACATAATCTGAATAATTTCTTTTGGTGGAAACCCAATTTTCGTTAGTAACTTTTTAATCCATAAGGCTTCAGCTACTCCTTTCGCTATCCCTCTGAATTTTGATTTAGCACTTAAGTGTTGCTTCTGAAGTGGTACTGCTGTTTTTCCTTGTCAGAGCAATAATGTTTTGTAAACAATGCCACCAAATTTTTTTAGCATAAAGGAAATTTTATGTGCTAACATAAAGAAAGTAAGATCACGTGATATCATGTTCATATTTTCATTATAAATAATACATTCACATTATAATTATATTAAATATAGAATGGCAGGAATCACTTTAGGACCATTTGTGACGATCCTTTCAAATCCCTTTGGACGAATACATCATTCATTGATTTCATAATGAGGTTTTGACCTCTATATGAAACGTTTTGTAAACAATGCATTCTTTTGAAAAGGCACACCATAAATAAATATATAAATCTAAGGTTTTCGACGACCGATGATTTCTACGTATAGACAATCACCGTATATAATAGTTTACAATACTACATCCGTTGACAATGCAGTCAAAATAAGATACATGGTGATGATTTTGTGAATGCAAATTTTCTTGAATAAAGCATCTATGACTCCATGCACATAGCTTGTATAACGTATAAGCAAACAGCGGAAGACTTCTAGAAACCTGAGAATAAACATGTTTAAAAGTGTCAACACAAAGGTTGGTGAGTTCATAGTTTTAATGTTGTGCATAATCTGTATATAAAGGTGGATCACAAGATTTCAGTTGTTTTATCCATAAACGTTTATCAAAATATTCTACAAGATTGAGCACCCTGGTAACTAAACTTTAACGTCTATATAATAAGTACCCCTATTTTAACATGCATGCAACCAACATGTACAATACACGCAATCCAACGTGTACTAAACTCAAATAGCATACGTCTGTTTTATAGTTCAGGCTAGGGTTTCTATACCTGGAACAGACGGGGATGTCAAGCCCTATGGATCCATATATAACTACTCGCGCCCACCAGTTCTTATAACCGGCAGTTACTAGTTACCAAAGCTAAGAGATTTTCGGTTCAAACTTGGTGTAGAATTTAGTATGTACTTGTATCCATTGCGTTTAAAATAAAGTGCATGTATTCTCAGCCCAAAAATATAGATTGCAAAAGCAATTAAAAAGGGAGCAAATGAAACTCACCTTAGCAGCACATAAGGTCATTCATCAAAAAGTGACCGTAACTCGGAATGCAAGATTAACCGTAGATCTCAACCTAGAGAACATATGTTGGTCAATACATATCTAATAAACTAGGTTGGGTCATAGTGTATCACAATCCTAATTCTCGAGACTGACATGCAGAAGTTTAACAAAAGTCATCTCAAAAGTCAACCTGACCCAATATGATCTTTAAAACTATACATGTTTATTAACATAGTATAAGTCTTGATAATTGAATGAATTTATAGTTTATCAAACTCAAAATATTATTTATTTCAGGGGCTATATTATATTTGAATTATCATGCCAATCGAACATGATTTTCATATAGTTTTTCAATACTTGAAAAATCAGATTATAGTGTTTATAAAGCTTTAAAATATGATAAGACAGTCAACTTTGACAATTGTTCAACAAGACGAGACGTGCCTTATATAGAAATTCATTTACTCAATTAGTAATATTTGAAAAACCAATTTATCAATCTTATAAACAAGTTGTTTAAATATCAATTACAGATTCAAAAGCAATTTCAATTAATGTTAATTATAATTCAGTTGACCATAACTTTTAATCCGTTCATCGAAAACATACGATTTCTAAATGAAAAGTTATTAATTTTTCGACAGCTTTTCAATGACATGTATATCATATACCTTATATCAATAATATACGTATCAAATTCGTGATTCATCATAAACTATGTAACGACAAAATTAAAGCATACAAGCATGCATAAACATATATACTCGAGCACTAGACATGAATACACTACTAATATATAAAAGATAAGATATAAATGCTTACGTATCAATATTGTGATTCAATATTGCAGAAAAGTACGTAGACGCAACGGAGATGATAAATACTAGTTTGACTTGCGAACAATACTCACAAACATTACCCATAACCTCCATAGTTATAACCCATAGTTTCCCTAGCTCTATCCCGCTCGGAAGGCTTGTTTGAAAATAATTCGCTCATGACCTCGTCGTAGTATTTTATGTATAATAATACTAATAATAATACTCCTAACTATAAGATTAATAATAATATTAATCTTAATAATAATAATAATAATATAAATAATAAATATAAATAATAAATATAAAATATAATACGGAGTAATATAAATATTAATATGTGTGTGTGTTGAGCAAACTGGCCAATTTATAGAATGTTTCTGAATTCTGACTGCCATGCGATCGCATGGGTTTTATGCCTATTTCTCATGCGATCGCATGGTCCCAAAATCCAGCTCACAATTTTTTTGTTTTCTTGTTTGTCGACATATTATTATATATATATATATATATATATATATATATATATATATATATATATATATAATATATATATAATTTATATTAATTATATATATATTATATTATATTCATGTACATAGTTGACTTGTAATTTTAGGTTCGTTGACTCGTACGTTGATACTCGACTCGTGTACCACTTTCGGTTTTTTGAACGCACTTTCGTACGTTTAGAAAACTAGCCTTTTACATTACGCGACGTGTACACTTATTAATAATTTGACTTACTCATCAATAAATTACCTTATAAAAAATGTAACTTATAAAATTGAGCGTTGTGGTCATTTGCTTCTATAAATCAGTGACTCGTTGTTTATCAAAATATATTATTTTAAATCAGGACGTTTTTTTTACTAAGTTAATATTATATTTTTGTAAAATATATATATATATACATATATATATACATATATATATACATATATATATATACATATATATATATATACGTATATATATACGTATATTTTCCAATTCAATTATAATGGTTCGTGAATTGTCAGGGTTTGGTCAAGGTTAAATGAATGTATGAATACAGTTTACACTTCTTGAGATTCAACTTAACAAACTTTGCTTATCGTGTCGGAATAATATAAAGATAAAGTTTAAATTTGGTCAGAAATTTCCGGGTTGTCACAGTACCTACCCGTTAAAGAAATTTCGTCCAGAAATTTGATTGAGATGGTCATGGCTGACAATAAGTACATTTTCATGATGCAAGCGAGCTGAAAATTAAAGTTTTATCATCAGCGAGTAATATAGATAAAACAATTTGGTTACGCGAAGAGTATAAATGAAGTTATCACAAAGGAGTGAAATGAGTAGGTAAAGTTTCGTCATATCTTTTGACGTAGACAGGTTGATTTCCAGAGTTCAAGAGATTTGGAGAAGGTCTTAGTAATAAGATTTGATTTTTCGGAAATTAAGGAAATTAGGATCCGCTTTAAATGCGATCATCTGTTTTGATTACTCTGTCGAATATTTCACTATAAATCCACCCCCTTCGTTTCCTTACTTTTACCATTCCTATACTCAATTCTCAAATTCAAAAGATTGTGAAAATGCTTAATCCAGTTCTGATCCTTGTCCTTATCCTTACTATCGCAACAATTATTCTCCTTTTCCAACTTCTGCCAGAGGAATCTGCTTACTTCTACTTTGCCCTTGAGGTTATAGTGCTTTTAATTCTCCCGTGCCTTTATGTTGCGATAAACATTGATATACACGGTTTGTAATTTATGTGTTATTATCGGGCTTTATATTCTCCCTTATATTTCAAAGTTCCTGCTTCTGTCTTCTATAATTATTGTCATTCCCAGTTAATGCTCTCTTTTATTTGCTGCGATTTATACCCCAATTTCTATTTCGGAGTTTTGTCCCTTCATTTCTTCTTCTTGTGACTAAGCATTGCTTGTAATGGTCCAGAATTCGCAGATATGAATTTCAGAATGAACATTTTTAATGTTCTAAGAAGAAAATGATAATGGTACGATCTTGATTTGTTAAATTACCAGAATACCCTGGAAAAGACCGAATCATCAAGAAATATTTTCTTGATATTTTAGAGATTAAATAGAATACAAGAGTCGTATGACATAGCACATGATGACGTTATGATCTGTGAATCATCACGTTCCATTTAGAAACTCAGCATGAATTACTGTAACTAACTCATGCTTCAGTTCCCAACACTGCATCAATAACATTTAAGTTCAAACTATTCAGATTTTAGAAACTAAAACAGTTTCCTTTCTGATGTAACACTGATATCGTGAAGAGATAAATGATTTCAGATAAGAATAGTTATGAAAATATCTTCAGAAATATCGAGGATATTTATAATGAAAGATACGATGATATCTTAGAATTTCTAATATCGAAAGATGATAAAGAAGATTTGTCCGTAAAGGTTTAGAGTCAGGAGAAAGGTATTCGTTAATGACTTCAGCAGATACTAAATCATTTGAAATCTTTGAAGGTAGGTTTAGTCTTTGCGATTTATCCACAACCCCCTTCATGGTTTTCTCAATCCGTTTTCCAGTTCCAAACCTTCTCTTTTTCTGAGCTTTGCCAACACACTATTCTTTATCCTCAAACTTTTGGCTGTTAAGGTCGTTTACAGTTTTTGCTGCTTCATCAGCATTCAAAGTTATCATAACCGAATCGTCGGTTATCAATCCGAGGTGTTTTTAAAAGTTTGAAGGGTTTGCATAAAGATTGTATTTGTCAAGATACATATGATGTTCTAGAATTTTGAATGACACAAATATTTTTCTGGGTTTTATGAATAAAAGTGATGTTCTAGCACAGTTTTGAAGTCAAAGTATAGCTTTGAAAGATGTAGGAATCTAAGAATGATGTCTTTTGTTAAATCTTGACTTTGGATTTTGATTTGTCAAAATCAAAATATGTAATCAAATTTGGATGAGGATTGTTGTTTTGATTTTTATAAAAGAATATATATTGTTGTGAAAGTAGTAAGTATAGTTGATGATTTGTTGAATCAGAATCGAAGAATGTAACATATTAATAGTGAATGTATATATCTCTCGGGTATTATCTACCCGTTAAAATATTCTCACCATTAACAGTTTGTACAAAAGAGTTTTCTTAATTACATTCTTTATGAAAATACACCTACATATATATTTTCTTTAGATGTAATCATGATTTTAATGAGTTAACATAATATTAATCTCATCTGGTTTTCGGCTAGGACTAGAATATATAATCTCTAAAACTTTTAGAAACTACATATTCTCTGCAGAATATTTCTTAAATGAAGTTATGAATCAATACTTCATTGTTTGTTGTTATTGGTATTCCTTGGTATCTATGGTGCATATGATGTTGATGTTCGAGGTACAGATTGTGATGTTGAGGTGTGGGATGCGGATGTTGTTGTTGGTGGTGGTGATGGTACTGTTGGTGTTGCTGATGGTGGTACTGTTGCTGCCGGTGCTGCTGCTTGTGCTTGTAACCTTTGCACCACATTCTCCAAAGCCACAACCCGAGCGCAAAGCTCGTTGACTTCTTCTATTACACCAGGATGATTATTGGTTCGGACGAGCGGATGAATAAGATCCAGAATCTGAGATAGTATATAATCATGACGAGATACTCTGGAAATGAGAGAGAAAATGGTGCTTTGGATAGGTTCACCGGTAAGTGCTTCAGGTTCTTCGCCAAGAGGGCAATGTGGTGGATGGAAGGGATCACCTTCTTCTTGTCTCCAATGACTAAGTAGGCTACGAACCCATCCCCAATTCATCCAGAATAGATGATGGCTAATTGGTTGATCCATTCCGGTTACACTGTCTTCGGAGTTCAGGTGAATATCCATATCGAAATAGCTGTCGGAGTTTAAGGAATTTGAACTTGATACGTGATCCATCTTGTATAATTAGAGGGATGATTTTTTATATGAAATAGATTATAGAATTTAGATTGGTACTCTTCAACACATAATTTACATATGTATATATAATACCAAAATCCCGTAAATTACGGAGAAATTTTCGAAAGATGTCAGGAAAAGTTTACAGTAACAGATATGCTAAGATATGAATTTTGTCGGTACACTATCTATGCAGTAAATGCAGTAAGATGTGTCTAGACTTAGGAATGATAAGCATGTAATTTCTGACAAGAAATGATAAGCGAAAATTGGTAAGAACAAATACGGTCATAGTCCAGACTCACTAATGCATCCTAACAATTACCAGTTAAACACACTAATGCAAATTCTGGTTCCCTATGACCTCAAGCTCTGATACCAACTATGACGATCCTTCCAAATCCCTTTGGACGAATACATCATTTATTGATTTCATAGTGAGGTTTTGACCTCTATATGATACGTTTTGTAAACATTGCATTCTTTTGAAAATGCACACCATAAATGAATATATAAATCTAAGGTTTGATGATTTCTATGTATAGACAATCACCGTATATAATAGTTTACAACACTACATCCGTTGACAATGTAGTCAAAATAAGATACATGGTGATGATTTTGTGAATGCAAAGTTTTCTTGAATAAAGCATCTATGACTCTATGCACATAGCTTGTATAACGTATAAGCAAACAGCGGAAGACTTCTAGAAACCTGAGAATAAACATGTTTAAAAGTGTCAACACAAAGGTTGGTGAGTTCATAGTTTTAATGTTGCGCATAATCTGTATATAATGGTGGATCACAAGATTTCAGTTGTTTCATCCAGAAACGTTTATCAAAATATTCTACAAGATTGAGCACCCTGGTAACTAAACTTTAACGTCTATATAATAAGTACCCCTGTTTTAACATACATGCAACCAACATGTACAATACATGCAAACCAACGTGTACTAACCTCAAATAGCGTACGTCTGTTTTATAGTTCAGGCTAGGGTTTCTATACCTGGAACAGACGGAGATGTCAAGCCCTATGGATCCATATATAACTACTCGCGCCTACCAGTTCTTATAACCGGCAGTTACTAGTTACCAAAGCTAAGGGATTTTCGGTTCAAACTTCAGTGTAGAATTTAGTATGTACTTGTATCCATTGCGTTTAAAATAAAATGCATGTATTCTCAGCTCAAAAATATAGATTGCAAAAGCAATTAAAAAGGGAGCAAATGAAACTCACCTTAGCAGCACATAAGGTCATTCATCAAAAAGTGACCGTAACTCGGAATGCAAGATTAACCGTAGATCTGAACCTAGAGAACATATGTTGGTCAATACATGTCTAATAAACTAGGTTGGGTCATAGTGTATCACAATCCTAATGCTCGAGACTGACATGCAGAAGTTTAACAAAAGTCATCTCAAAAGTCAACCTGACCCAATATGATCTTTAAATCTATACATGTTTATTAACATAGTATAAGTCTTGATAATTGAACGAATTTATAGTTTATCAAACTCAAAATATTATTTATTTCAGGGGCTATATTATATTTGAATTATCATGCCAATCGAACATGATTTTCGTATAGTTTTTCAATACTTGAAAAATCAGATTATAGTGTTTATAAAGCTTTAAAACATGATAAGACAGTCAACTTTGACAATTGTTCAACAAGACGAGACGTGCCTTATATAGACATTCATTTCCTCGATTAGTAATATTTGAAAATCCAATTTATCAATCTTATAAACAAGTTGTTTAAATATCAATTACAGATTCAAAAGCAATTTCAATTAATGTTAATTATAATTCAGTTGACCATAACTTTTAATCCGTTCATCGAAAACATACGATTTCTAAATGAAAAGTTATTAATTTTTCGACAGCTTTTCAATGACATGTATATCATATATCTTTTATCAATAATATACGTATCAAATTCGTGATTCATCATAAACTATCTAACGATACAAGCATGCATAAACATATATACTCGAGCACTAGACATGGATACACTATTAATATATAAAAGATAAGATATAAATGCTTACGTATCAATATTGTGATTCAATATTGCAGAAAAGTACGTAGACACAACGGAGATGATAAATACTAGTTTGACTTGCGAACAATACTCACGAACATTACCCATAACCTCCATAGTTATAACCCATAGTTTCCCTAGCTCTATCCCGCTCGGAAGGCTTGTTTGAAAATAATTCGCTCATGACTTCGTCGTAGTATTTTATGTATAATAATACTAATAATAATACTCCTAACTATAAGATTAATAATAATATTAATCTTAATAATAATAATAATAATAATATAAATAATAAATATAAAATATAATATGGAGTAATATAGATATTAATATGTGTGTGTGTGTGTTGAGCAAACAGGCCAATTTATAGAATGTTTCTGAATTCTGACTGCCATGTGATCGCATGGGTTTTATGCCTATTTCTCATGCGATCGCATGGTCCCAAAATCCAGCTCACAATTTTTTTTGTTTTCTTGTTTGTCGACATATTATTATATATATAATATATATATAATTTATATTAATTATATATATATATATATATATTATATTATATTCATGTACATAGTTGACTTGTAATTTTAGGTCCGTTGACTCGTACGTTGATACTCGACTCGTGTACCACTTTCGGTTTTTTGAACGCACTTTCGTACGTTTAGAAAACAAGCCTTTTACGTTACGCGACGTATACCCTTATTAATAATTTGACTTACTCATCAATAAATTACCTTATAAAAAATGTAACTTATAAAATTGAGCGTTGTGGTCATTTGCTTCTATAAATCAGTGACTCGTCGTTTATCAAAATATATTATTTTAAATCAGGACGTTTTTTTTTACTAAGTTAATATTATATTTTTGTAATATATATATATATATATATATATATATATATATATATATATATATATATATATATATATATATATATATATATATATATATATATATATATATATATATATATATATATATATATATATAATATATATATATATACGTATATTTTCCAATCCAATTATAATGGTTCGTGAATCGTCAGGGTTTAGTCAAGGTTAAATGAATGTATGAATACAGTTTACACTTCTTGAGATTCAACTTAACAAACTTTTCTTATCGTGTCGGAATAATATAAAGATAAAGTTTAAATTTGGTTAGAAATTTCCGGGTTGTCACACCATTTATACTATTCTCTGTCATAATCTTGGAGGATTTTATATTCTTGCCCAAATTAAACCATATATACATAAAATTACATATATGTACTATAGTAACATACAACACTTTCGTGTGATACCTATAGATAGAAAGTGTGGCTATTGAAATGGAAGATAGGCTCATTGCTCATCCTTTTAAATCTTTTGTTCTGCATTCTTTTGCAATGCTTGTTTGAAGTGCTGTGGGCCCATAAACCATCACCCCGATATCCACATTGCCCCATCGCTCTGCCATATTCCCAAAGATTTCTGTATTGACAATAAGGACATAAGTAAGCTACACCATGTTTGTAACGCAAGATGTTTATGTAAGTTAACAAATTTGTATATGTATACCTCTTATATAGCTTACTCAAAAGAAAACGGGTTAAGTTGGTTATAATGGTCGAAAGTATTCCAAATTACTCCTCCCTCCGTCCTAATTTTATTGTCCTTAGACAGTAAACACAGTTTTTTGTTCCCTTTCGGGCTCGAGTTTCCGACTTGCTTTGCGAGCAGACTAATCTCGAGATGACAACCTGCTTTGCAAGTTCCCCGGAGTCGTGAATGGTGAACCTCGTATCCATAAGGGTTTTTTTTTGTTAAACACATAGTTTAATAAACATCATTATTACATGAATAAATTAAAAAACCTCGTATCCCTTACTTTTTACTTATTTTTTTTGTCTTACATGAATAAATTAAGGGCATAAAAGAACTTTACCTCATTATATTTATTTGTTTATTGTGAATAAATAATTTGAAACATCCTAAAAAAGAACAGTGGACAATAAAAAATTAACAAATTAAGGGAGTATAAAGTATAATATGTTAAATGCTAAATTGATCTTGAATAGAAGTATTTTAGGTTAATCCAATACGACCATTAACTCATTATGGTACGTACACATATATTACTTTTTGACCCGTTACTCAACCCACCCATTTTGCCATGTTTAAACATGACAATATATCATATATCATATATTATAACCAATTACTTCGAAGTTTGGCCTTTTTCCATATTTAATGACACTGACAAAATCTTCTTGTGATGAGTTCTTGTATCCATTAGACTCACCATGCTCGAAATCACTTATTGTACTATTTTTCTCAATGTTCTTTGCGGTTTTTATATCCCAAAGATGCCATAAAACGATCACAAATCCCATAAATAGAATAACACTTGCAGCCATTCATATAATAAATAGAATGCATTTATATCACCAATGAGTTATGTTATAAGGATTGATGTAAAATATGTTCAAATAAGCAATCAATACCACCAAACCAATTGTAGATACCACCATATAAGCTCCAGACCAAATTATATGTCCCATTCCAACCAAACTAGACATACCACCCCCGATTGGAGCACTAAATTTTGATGAGTTCACGTAATTCGGTATTTTACCCTCTTCCTTTAGTTAGTTATAATCACACGTTAGAAATTCAAATATTAAACAAAGAGACAATTGCATATGAAAGTAACATTTTTGGACTACCATATTTGCTTTGCATGTAAAAATTCATAAACTTTCATAATTTCAATTTAATGTAATCCGTACAGGTTTCCACTTCTAACTGCGGATGTGGCTGGTAGCATATCTGTTGCTTTGATCATATGTACAAACTTTTGATAAAACATTTACAAACCAAGTTACCCGGAGTTTTTGAAAGTGTAATGTTTCTTTATGATATATTTCCCTCTTTTTTTATAAATCCTCCATAACTCTACATTAACAAGTTCTACAGTACAACATGTTAATGCATATTCTATGGTGGATCCATAAAAATATGGTGAATATATCACCACCATTTGTTCATGGTGCAAACAAACTTGGTCATCCAAATTAGAAATTTGACAAAGTGTAGTATTTAACATACCAGTGGAGGTTCTGATTCTCGAGTGACGTAGGTTTGAATCTCGAGATTTAGTAAATTGTAGAAATACGGGAAGATCAAGTTAATGTTAAGTGAATGAAGAAGCAGAAGCTCGTCCGATTTTTTAATAGCCCAAACGATCTGGATATTTCTAGGCAGACAGGGTTTCGATTCCCTAAATCGATGAAGAATATCACTCAAGATAGCCAAAAATGGCGAAATCCCAATGCCACCAGCAACTAAAATAAGGTTTTCATACCTGCCTAAAGCAGAAAGTATGTTCCTTTTAGGTTCAAATTTTCATATCAAGTATCTATGAAATAAAGGAGCAGAGTGTATACGTTAAGTAATACGGTGACTCGTGCCCGTAAGGACCCTCAATGGATGCCTTTAACGTCAAATTTGGCTGCCCTGTAACACTCTAAATACATCCCTTTAGTTTTTTGGTCCAATCTCCAAGTACTTCAATAAGAAAAGCCAGATGATGTTTACCATCTAAAGGACCAGATGATACACTGAATGGATGCCACTATGTGATGATCCTTCCAAATCCCTTTGGATGAATACATCATTCATCGATTTCACAGTGAGGTACTGACCTCTACATGATACGTTTTGTAAACATTGCATTCTTTTGAAAAGGCACATCATAATTGAATATCAAATTTCAAGGTTTTTGACGTTTGATGATTTCTACATATAGACAATCACCGCAGTTAATAGTTTACAATACTACATTCGTTGATAATGCAGACAAAATAAGATACATGATGATGATTTTGTGAATGCAACGTTTTCCCGAACCTGAGAATAAACATGCTTTCAAGTGTCAACACAAAGGTTGGTGAGTTCATAGTTTTAATGTTGCGTATAATCCATATATAAAGGTGGATCACAAGATTTCAGTTGTTTCATCCAGAAACGTTTATCAAAATATTCTACGAAGTTGAGCACCTTGGTAACTAAACTTTAACGTTATAATAAGTACCCGTGTTTTAACATACATGCAACCAACATGTACAATACATGCAATCCAACGTGTACTAAACTCAAATAGCATACGTCTGTTTTATAGTTCAGGTTAGGGTTTCTATACCTGGAACAGACGGGGATGTCAAGCCCTATGGATCCATATATAACTACTCGCGCCCACCAGTTCTTATAACCGGCAGTTACTAGTTACCAAAGCTAAGGGATTTTCGGTTCAAACTCGGTGTAGAATTTAGTAAGTACTTGTATTCTCAGCCCAAAAATATAAATTGCAAAAGCAATTAAAAAGGGAGCAAATGAAACTCACCTTAGCAGATAAAGTTATTCACCGAAATGTGACCGAAACTCGTAATGCAAAGTAACCGTAGATCTCAACCTAGAGAACATATGTTGGTCAATAGATGTTTAACAAGCTAGGTTAGGTCATAGTGTATCACAATCCTAATGCTCGAGATCGACATACAAAAGTTATCAAAAGTCATCTCAAAAGTCAACCTGACCCAATATGATCTTTAAATCTATACATGTTTATTAACATAGTATAAGTCTTGATAATTGAACGACTTTATAGTTTATCAAACTCAAAATATTATTTATTTCAGGAGCTATATTATATTTGAATTATCATGGCAATCGAAAATATTTTATTATTTCACATAGTTTTCCAATACTTGTAGAATCAGATTATAGTGTTTATAAAGCTTTAAAACATGATAAGACAGTCAACTTTGACAATTGATCAACAAAACAAAACGTGCCTTATATAGAAATTCATTTACTCGATTAGTAATATTTGAAAATCCAATTTATCAATCTTATAAGCAAGTTGTTTAAATATCAATTGCAAATTCAAAAGCAAATTTCATTAACGTCAATCATAATTCAGTTGACCATATATTTTAATTTGTTCATCGAAATTACACGATTTCTAAATGAAAAGTTATTGATTTTTCGCCAGCTTTCCAAAAACATGCATATCATATACCTTATATCAGTAGTATATGTATTAAATTCGCGATTCATCAAAAACTATCTAATGACAAAAATTAGCATACAAGCATGCATAAACATATATACTCGAGCACTAGACATGGATACTCTATTAATATATAAAAGATAAGATATGAATGCTCACGTATCAATATTGTGATTCAATATTGCAGGAAAGTACGTAGACGTAACAGAGATGATAAACACTAGGTTTGACTTGCGAACAATACACATGAACATTACCCATAACCTCCATAGTTATAACCCATAGTTTCCTTAGCTCTATCCCGCTCGAAAACCCATTTTGAAAGTGACACGCTCATGACCTCGCCGTAGTATTTTATGTATATACTACTAATAATAATACCAATACTAATAATAATAAGATTAATTATAATATTAATCGTAATAATAATAATAATAATAATTATAATTATAATAAATATAATAAAACGGAGGAAGTAAGATATATGTTGGATGTGTGTGTAATAAGCCAGAATGATCGAGCTTTTATAGATGTGTCCTGCCATCTGACCCCATGCGATCGCATGGGTCTGAAGGCATTATGCCATGCGATCGTATGGCTCCTGTCTCCAGCTCATCTTGCCTTGTCTTTTTGTTTGTCGACATAATTTTTAATTATATATAATATATATAATTTATATTAATTAATTATATATTATATTATATTCTCGTGTATAGGTGACCTGTACTTTTAGTTCCGATGACTTGTACGTTGACGCTCGACTAACGTCCTGGTTCCGATTTTTCGAACATCCTTTCGTACACTTAGAAAATCTGTACTTTACGTTTCGCGACTCGTACCTTTGTCAAAATATAGACTTAAATTATCCATAATCATACCACTCGAAATATAACTTATACATTTGAGTATTTTGGTCATTTGCTTTCTTAAATCAACATCTCGTTATCAATTAAAATATAAATAATAATATCAAAACATTTTATATCTAAATTACTATTATATATTATTACATCGTAAAATATATATTATTTTGAAATATTTATTTAATTATGAAACAATAAATGAGTGTTATAAACCTTTAAAAAATATATATATATATTTCGAACTCATATATATCTATATATATATATATATACAATATAAACACGTTGCAAGTTATTTTATATATCTAATTCCAAATATAATCAAAAGGAAAATATTTTCTAAATCGAAGTGGACCTCACAACAGAGACTCGTAACAATCGTAATAGCTATGTGATTGTCAGATGATATCCAAATATCTTCTACTTCGATCGTTTGATAAAATCCTTTAATTCCGTCGATAAACATATAAAACATATATTGAGACAAATACGTTTAATGTAAAGTATTATACACTTAATACTTTGTTAACGTTTTCAAGATAATATATATATATATATATATATATATATATATATATATATATATATATATATATATATATATATATATATATATATATATACACATATCTTATGTTTACAATCGTTCGTGACTCGTTGAAATTTGGTCGAGGTTAAATAAATACATGAACACAGTTCAAAATGTTTGAGATTTAACTTATCAGACTTTGCTTGTCATGTCGGAAACATTAAATCATTTAAGAATTAAGTTTAAATTTGGTCAGAAATTTCCGGGTCATCACACACTATAACCACGATAATTCTCGAATTTGAATGAAAACCCAACCAAGTGCGTTGTATCGTAAACCTGCATTTAAAAAGTCAAATATATTAGATTAAACAAATCGGGACAATCTGCACTATACCTGGCAAAGCAAACCCGAAGTCCTAAAATTGGTTCAAATGGGTAAAACCCATTGGGTCACAGACAAACATAAAGAAATGGGTGAACTGGGTCAAAATCCATGAAGTCCGGCAAATAAAGACGGGTCCCATGGGTGTTTTATATGGGTCTAACAGGTCAAAGTGTAAAGTTAAAAGTTTTTAGTCAAGCGTTTCGGTTTCTAGTTTCGATCTTTAGGTTATTGTTTTTAATTTCCCATTCCTATTTATAGTTTTGCGTTTGAGTTTTCAGATTCGTGTTTCAGTTTTCGATTTTCCAAAATGGAAAATTGAAATGCGAATCTGGAATTGAAACGCGGAAGAATAGTGAAACACAAAATGTGAAACTTGAAACATGACCCGTTAGGACCCTTGAACCATTTGAACCCGTTTAAATATCTGACCCGTTTGACCCATGACCCATTTCAACCCAAACCGGTAAAATTAATTTTTTAACTTTTTTTTTATTTTATATTGGTACAAATAGGTTATATACTTTCATTTGTGTTCCGCTGTAGGTTATATACAAAAATGATTTGTTCCGATATAGCCTATATACTTTCACTTTGGTTCGCTCAGTTTTGTTTTATCCTGTTAACAAGTTCAGTGAATTCATATTAGCACACTTTTTGAAAGTATATAGCCTATACTGGTATTTTATTGAGTATATAGCCTACATTGGAACAAAAGTGAAAGTATATAGCGTATTTATATCTTTAACCATACAAATTAATCCTAACTTACTGTAACGACCCGTCAAAATCGCTATTGACGCGGCACGTTAATCATTGATTCCACAGTGAGGTTTTGACCTCTATATGATACGTTTTGATAAAATATTGCATTCATTAAAATAAGTGACTTTCTAAACATAGAAAGTTATAAACATGTGGGCGAGTGCTTAGGTATAAGCAAACCCCGAAATACATAAGTCTTTAATTTACAGGTTGACATCACAGTCCAATTATTTATTACACAACGCAGTTTTATTTTGAATGCAATAAACTTTGTACAAAGCATGAGAGACTCCATGCAGGCAACAAGCACATCACAGCGGAAGCATTCTAAGGACCTGAGAATAAAACATGCTAAAAAGTCAACACGAATGTTGGTGAGTTATAGGTTTAATTGCTCGAGTCATAAACATATATAAAGATAGACCACAAGATTTCATCAAAAGTTTATCAATAGATTCTACGTAACAGAGCACCCTGGTAACTAAACTTAACGTTATAGTGATAATTACCCCATTCGTTTTAATACACGCAAACCAACGTGTCTTAAACTCAAATAACATACGTCCGTTAAAAGGCTAGTGCTCTAGCTCGGACGGGGATGTCAAGCCCTATGGATCCATATACAATTATTCGCGCCCACCAGTCCATATCCTATGTACTGGCAGCTACTAGTTACCAAAGCTAAGGGATTTCCGGTTTAACTCAGTGTAGAATTTAGTATGTACTTGTGTCTTATCGCGTTTAAAATAAATTGCATGTATTCTCAGCCCAAAAATATTTAAAGTATTTAAAAAGGGATCTATAACTCACAGTTCAATATTGAGACTCAATATTGTTGGCAAATTGCGTAGACGTAATGATGGTAGACGACTGTATGGTTGGCCTTGGATTCAAGAACAATACCCCGAACAATACCCAATATTTCCTTAGCTTAAAGCGGTTTGAAACCCGAATTAAAACACCCTCGAATATACTTTATTATTATTAAACTTAAATTATAATTATAATTATAAATTAAAACTTAAGTTACATATATATTTATGAAAAATATCGTCGAGCAAAACTGACATTTTATAGTACTTTTCGATTTACTGTAGCTCATGCGATCGCATGAGTTTTCAGTGTTTTTGCCATGCGATCGCATGGCCACCTTTTCTGTTTTTGTTTGCTAGTTCGTCGACATCAAATAGTGTTTACTGTAGCAAATAGTGTTTTACTGTAGCAAATAGTGTTTTACTGTAGCAAATAGTGTTTTACTGTAGCAAATAGTGTTTACTGTAGCAAATCACTGTAGTAAACTCGTTTTCACTGTAGCACTGTAGCAAAATACGGATTTACTGTAGCAAATAGTGTTTTACTGTAGCAAATTGTGTTTTACTGTAGCAAAGTAATTTTTACTGTAGCAAATAGGGTTTTACTGTAGGAAAGTCGTTTTTACTTGTACATATATATATACATACATATAATTGTTCATGAATCGTCGAGAATAATCAAAGGTAATTGTATATATGAAACAGTTCTAAAATTTTGAGACTCAATCTAACAGACTTTGTTTAGCGTGTTAAAATAATAAATCGTATAGAGAATTGGTTTAAATAAGTCAAAAAATTTCGGGTCATCACACTTACGTGTAAACTCATTTTATTACATCATTCAATTTTATTACATCTATATCTATATTGCAAGTTCATTTTTTTAATCCTGCGAATCCACGGGTATTAAACTACACAACAACAACAACAACAACACTCAATCCCACGAAAGTGGGATATGAGAGAGGTAGGTGTAGACAATCATTCCTCGTACCCTAGATTAGAAGGAAATCACTACTCCATCCGCGGGTATAGAACCCTCGACTAGATAAGGTCGTCCCTCCCTCTACTCTAGAGCAAAAGAGATTGCTTCCTAACGGACCTCCGGCCAGAAATGCTCATAAAAACGAAATAGGGAGGGCAAAAGATACTTACCTGAAAGAGTTATGTGCGCCTAGAAAGATGCAACCAAACACAGTAACCATAAAAGAAAACACATATAGCCGTAAAGCACAACAGAATGACATAAAGCATGGATAATATGGCATATAACATGGATAATATAGTGCACATAACCATTTAATTTTAAACTAGTTCTCCTTTATTATAGATATAGAAATAAAAGAGATAGATATGAATTGGGCACTATAGTTACCGTTAATTGCTTGATAATCACTAGACTTGGAAATGGTTTTGAATCAGGGAGCCGTATGGGCGGGCTTTTAATGAAGTGTTGCTTCTCATCTTTTTTGTATCTTCTGTATATGTTATAGTTTGTGTTTTAATTTGGTTTGGGAGTTGCAGCTCCATTCTGTACATTCATATGTATATCTGCTTGTACATTCTTGTGTTTCATTTTATAAAATTTTGGCCTTTTCTAGGAAAAAAGAACATTTATATTTATATTTACTAAATTACAATAAGAAGAATAAATGGGATGGGATGGGATGATTTACAATAGATGTCATACATATCCTATTTAACAATCGCACTCAATTAGTTAGATAAACAAGTGCAGAGCAATTATTTTGTTTTGTAAGCAGTTCCCCCAAAAAAATTGAGCATAAAGTAAATTGTGTGTGCTAACATAAAGAAAGTAAGATCACATGATATCATGTTCATATTTTCATTATACATTTACAATATATTACCGATAAGTATGGCAGGAATCACTTTATGACTATTTGAACTATACTCATCATAATTTTGGAGAATTTTATATTCTTCACCAAATTAAGCCATATATACATAAAAATTACATATATGTACTATAACAACATACAGCACTTTCGTGTGGGACTTATAGATCGAAAGTGTGGCTATTGAAATGGAAGATAGGCTCATTGCTCGTCCTTTTAAAATTCTTTGATCTGCATTCTTTTGCAATGCTTGTTTGAAGCGCTGTCGGCCCACAAACCATCACCCCGATATCCACATTGCCCCATCGCTCTGCCATATTACCAAATATATCTGTATTGACAATAAGGACACAAGTAAGCTACACCATGTTTGTAAAGCAAGATGTTTCTGTAAGTTTACAAATATGTATATATGTATACCTCATATATAGCTTACTAAGTGATATTTCCAGCCTTAAATTTTATTCTTCCACCATCTTTTTATGCATTTTTTCCAATTATAACCTCGATTTAAACTATAACAAGAATTTGTATAAGGCATCATTAAGGCCAGTTTAGTACTTTTAAGTGGAAGTAGTAAAAATGAAAGTGAAATTATCAATCCCGCACACTGTTTAATAAACATCATTATTACATCGTACTTTTGTCAACTTTACAGTTTTACCCTTTACTTTTTAGTTTTTACAGTTTTTATTTTATTTGTCTTAAATGAACACATTAAGGGCATAAAAGAACTTTACCTCGTTATTTTTATCTATTTATTGTGGTTAATTAATTTGGGACATCCTAAAAATGAATATGGACAATAAATAGGAACGGAGGGAGTATAAAAGTATGATATGTTACATGCTAATTTTCTAAATTAATCTTGAATGAGATGTATGTACCCATGTATTATTATTTGACCAGTTACTCAACCCGCAGATTTTGACATGTTTAAACATTGTCATATCTCATATTTTGTAACCATTTACCTTCGAAGTTCGGTCTTTTTCCATATTTGATAACATTAACAAAACCTTCCTGTGATGGATTCTTGTATCCGTTCGACTCATCATGCCCCAAACCACTTATCGTACTATTTTTCTCAACGTTTGTTGCGGTTTTTATATCCCAAAGATGCCATAAAACGATCACAAATCCTCCAAATAGAATAACACTTGCAGCCATGCATACCATAAATAGAAGGCCTTTATACCACCAGTGAGTTATGTTGTAAGGATTGATGTAAAATATGTTCAAATAAGCAACCAATAGTACCAAACCAATTGTAGATACCACCATATAAGCTCCAGACCAAATGGTATGTCCTGTTCCAACCAAACTAGACATGCCACCACCGACAGGAGCAGGAAATTTAGATGAGCTCGCGTAACTCGGTATTTTACCCTCTTCCTGTAGTTATAATCACACGTTAGAAATTCGGATACTAAACAAACAGACACCTGCATATAAAAGTAACAATTTTGGTCTACATATTTGCTTTGCAAGTAAAAATTTATAATTTTCATAATTTTAATTTAGTGTAATCTGTACGGGTTTCCACTTCTACCTGATGATGTAGCTGGTAACATATCTGTTGTTGCTTTGATCTGTACATCCTTTTAATATATCAGTTATAAACCAGTTACTTGGAGTTTTTACGTTCACCCTCTTTTTTATACATCTACCATAACTGTATATTATCAGGTTGTACATTACAACATGTTAATGCATATTGTATGGTGGGATGTATCAGAAAAAATGGTGGATATATTACCACCCTTCTTTATGGTGCAAACAAACTTTGTTATCCAAATTAGAAATTGGACAAAGTGTAGTATTTCACATACCAGTGGAGGTTCTGATTCTCGAGTGACGTAGGTTTGAAATTCGAGATTTAGTACGTTGTAGAAATGCGGGCATATTGAGTTAATGTCAAGTGAATGAAGAAGTGGAAGCTCGTCCGAGTTTTTGACAGCCCAAACGATCAGTATATTTCTAGGAAGACCGGGTTTCGATTCCCTGATTCGATGAAGAATATCACTCAAGATAGCCAAAAATGGTGAAATCCCAATGCCACCAGCAACTAATATAAGGTTCTCATACCTGCCAAAAACAGAAAGTATGTTACTTTTAAGTTCAAATTTTCACATCAAGTAACTATGAAATATAGGAGCAGAGTGTATACGTTAAGAAATATGGTGACTCGTGCCCGTAAGGACCCTCAATGGATGCCTTTAACGCGAAATTCGGCTGCAGGAGGCTATCTGTTACACTTTTATCCCCGGTAACACTCGAGATACGTCCCTTTAGTTTTTCGGTCCAATCTCCAAGGACTTTTATAAGAACAGCAAGATGATTATCACCATCTAAAGGACTAGATGATACACTGAAAGGATGCCACTGCAACCATGATAATTCTCGAATCTGGATGAAAACCCAACCAAGTGCGTTGTATCGTAAACCTGCATAAAAAGTCAAATATATTCATTTAAACAAATCGGGACAATCTATACTATACCTGGAAAAACAATGGGTCAACTCATTTGGGCTTAGACAAACATAAAGAAATGGGTCAACTGGGTCAAAATCCATCAAGTCCAACAAATAAAGACATGTCCCATGGGGCTTGTATATGGGTCAAAATGTAATGTTAACAGTTTTAAGTTTCGCGTTTTGGTTTCTAGTTTCGAGCTTTAGGTTATTATTCTAATTTCCCATTCCAGTTTTCAGTTTTACGTTTGAGTTTTCAGATTCGTATTTCAGTTTTTGATTTTCCAAAATGGAAAACTGAAATGGGAATCTGGAATTGAAACGCGAAAGAATAGTGAAACGCAAATTGTGAAACTTGAAACATGACCCGTTAAGACCCTTGACGCATTTGAACCCGTTTAAATATTTGACCCGTTTGACCCATGACTCCTTTCAACCCAAAACCGTTTTAACCCGTTACCCAAAACGACTCGTTTTCCAGGTATAATATGTACATATAAAGTAGTAGCCATGCCTGGTGGTTTCGAAATAACTAGTTCTACGGTTCCAGATGGGAGGCATTTGGCTGATAGTATGTCGACTGTCTTTCGTGACTGAAAGAATCTTAGAAACCGATCAAGCATGAACAGAAATATTCCAGCAGCAACTATACTGAAAATGAAATCGCCAACGTGCATTGCCAAGAACACGATGAAAACAACGTATAGTTGATGAGTGTAGAAGAATAGTTCAAAGTTTATCCTCCGAACAGGTGGAAGTGATGTCACCCACATCAACAGACCTGCTACTAGACTGATCACGCCAGGAAGATTAGCTATTCCAATACTTTTCCAAGCTATGAGCTGCAAAAACCCGAATATGTCAACACCCTTCAAAACACAGGTCCAGATACCCCATAAGACGATCTTATTATGGTCCCTTCCACGCGTGTTTGTGTCCTATGTGGCACTGCTACATCGCCATAAACGCCCCCTTATAGGGAATTGTAGGATTTTAAAGTGGCGTGCGTGAAGTTACAACGGGGAATATTTGGGGCGTTTAATAGTAATATTTTAATAGCTTTTCCTTTCCGTTTCACTCGGGTACCAATTATATTTTGCCATATCATCCACAATTTTCCAACAACGCTCTTCCACAAACTTAACCACTACACCATTTTTCTCACAGCATTGCCATGTCATGGTCATTCAACTCAAATTAGTCGGTCAACGCTAAAAACTCGGGTCAAAGTCATTAAAATTCGATTTAACTCTGTCTTAGTCGGGTCTGAGTCGGTCAAAGTCAGTCAAATTCGGTCAAAGTAAAGGATAGGCAAAGTTGGGTCAAAATTTTAATATTTTTTTATAATCAGATTTTGTGCTCTATACATATATTTGAAGTATTTACGTCTGAAATATTTATGTGTAATATATATTTTAAATAAGCACATGTTACCAAAAGTCAACGTTAGTCAACTTCTGACTCAACCCGACTCGACTGACTAATCGTTTTAAAGTCCCAACTGACTTGTTTTCGTCTCACAACTTTCCAACCTTACCCACAACCTCTCCGTGTCACAATGACTATAACAATGGTCTAAGTGAGACTAGTTTGGTTATAAGATTCAACATATAAAATGAAGAAAACCATGAATTTTCAAGTGAAAGATTGTTAAAGAGCCCACTTCTTGTATGAGACGACCTTGGATGGCCCACCCGATCACATAAAACAGACCATGAAGAGTGAAGAGCAACATTGTGAGATGTCCCAACCATACATGATATCGAGCTGCATGCTCGAAAGGGATATCTATAAGTCTTAAAAGTACTGATCCCCTTGCTACTGGCAGAAACAAAAATGCCAAGCAAATTAATCCAATAAACCCCAATCGCAGTCCTGTTAGCTCTAGCAATATAACATACCTGAATACAAATAATCAAACATAAAATAAAACAATTAAGGAGAGTGTTAGGAACACAAAATTCAATATAGAAAAGCAAGTTTAGTATCAATAAGAACTAAACAAGTTTGCACCTCATTCTAGTTGTCTTAATAATCATTTATAGGGTTAACAAAAACAAGGTATCAATAACTTATAACATGATACCAAAGGGCTTCTGGCCGGTATCAACGAGTCTCATTAACCTTAAGGTTATGAGTTCGAGTCCCATCGTGGACAAAATGAGCGTGTGTGTGTTTGCAGTTCTAAAAATAATAATAATAAATAATAAATAACATATAACATGATCTACCCATAAAAGTTGTATGTATGATTACAAAAACATTACAATTAAAAGTCTGAAGTCCATTTTTCCTCGTTTTTGAGATTTCGAACTCGACTCAGGATTCGTAAGAGTCTAATAACATTATCATAGTAAGCCACAACTTTTAATGCATAGTAGTGTCTACCTTTTGCCTGCATCAGTGACTTGAAATAAGGGTAACAGACTGATGTTTGTAATAGTATAAGCTGTAACAGCCCAAATGATATACACACCAAACAGCACAATTCCAATCAGTTCGGCTGCCGTAACAACCCCAAACGGTCCATCTATGATCACCGGGTACGTCCATAACCGAAAACTTGCTGTTTTTTCCTTTTTCCTACAGAAAAAATAACAAAAAGAATCATAATATAAGTTTAGTAACTACCCATGAGCAACAACTATATATCTATATCTATATCAATATATGTAGTACAATAAACACTTTAAACAGATTAATTACTCTTGAATCTCTTCTCCCTCAGTTATCTTAAGATAAATTATAGCATGAAAAGCAATGATAATTACTGGACCACTGTATATCAGAAAGATGCTTCCTGAAATTATTTAATAAAAAAAAAAAAATTAATGTATAATTCTATAAAGTGAAGTTTTTGTAAATTGAAAGTGTAGATCATAACATACCTGTGACCCCAAACAGAGTTCCATTAGTAGCAGTTACAAATTTTTTATATAAATTATTTACTGGGTCTGATGGAAGCAAAAACAAGAAACTAGCCCATGAGATGAAGATCAACCACATTGCAATTTTCAGAACCCATTTGGTTGATTTTAGTAAAAAAGATGGTTTCTTGATGTAACCAAAGCTGTTATCTTCTTTAGTGGAAATAATAAGTGGTTCATGAGAGCCTTCTGTGCCCATTTTTTATTTTTATTTTTGGAAAATAAAGAAAACAAGCAGATTAGTTGCAAAAACCTTAAAGAAAATAAGGCATTTGATTTTGTTGTGAAGACATGTTAGTTACAAAGTAGGTTCTTTATACAAACCTTCGCGTGGACGTCATATTTCTCATCCGAATATTTTTGAGAACAGTAAAATTTCTCCCTTTTTTATTATTATTTTTTTTAATGATAAAAACATTTTTTTTGGAAAATGCTAATTTATCATTAAAAGATTAAGACACGCAAAAAATACTTGTACTTTAAGGGCAGTTCCAACTGTGCCTTCTTCGTCTCCGCCCAGCACCACGTCAATGGCAGCAGGGTGCCCTGCTGCCTGCCCTCTTCTTCGCCCAGCTTCCTTGCCCTCTTCCATTTCTTTATGAAGCATGTTGAAGGACTGTGTATATGTATATATAACTTGTATTTTTTGCTTGTATAGTTGTACATTTAATTAATTAATATAGTAGGTCACAGTTTTTTTGAGGAAGTATGTACTATGTAATGGTTGTGAGTGTTTAGTCCGAATGAGAAAGTGTTGATGTGGCACTGATGTAGCATCTAGTCCTGGTGAGGAAGTTGTGTCATTGTTTGGAGCACTCTAATATGAATAAATCACCTCACTTTCAAAAATAGGTCAAACTAATCGTTTATAGTACTTTTATACCATTACTATATTTAACCAAAACAAAAATATAGGTAAAAAGTAAGGGATAAAACTGAAAAGTAGACAAAAAAAGTACATTTGCGAGTGACTTTTTTTAAACTGTGTTCATTAGGTTGAATTACTCATAATGATCTAACCCTATATTATAGTCTAATATATGGAGTTACATTCACCAGTCGCATAAAACAAAAATAACGTGAATGTTAGCTCTTTTTCCTCAAAATATCTTAACGATTTTACTTTCTTGAATTCAAATTAACTGAAAACCAAATTCAACTAATATAACACTTCAAATCTCAATAAACATAGATTACCAATCGATTTCAAAACCAAAAGTCAAATTAAAACGCTATTTTATAATAGTTTTTATTAAATTATGATTTTTTAGTTTTTCGTTTTTAGTCGAAACCGATCCGTATTCAAATTCATTTTTGGTTTAGAAATTTGAATTTGGTTTTGATTTTACCTCCAAAGTTTTAAAATCGCATAAAGTGAGGAAAACGAAAACTGAAATGATGAACACCTGATCTACAATAATTTTTATGTTTGTGTTTTCGGAGCTCTTAAAATAAAAGTTAACCTGAGTCACAAATATTGAGTAGCTTGTTCATAATTATTGATTGATAGTGAAATGTAAATTTACTTTCAATTAGGGGTATGCACCATTTAGTTTCAAACCGAAAAAACCGAATATCGAATCGAATCCAAACCAAAAAAAACTAAACCGAATTTTTTAAACTGTTTTCGGAGCGATCGAAACCGAAACCGAAACCGTAATTCGGTTTTTGGTTTGATTTTTGGTTTTGAAAATTTTAAATTTGGTTAACCGAAAACCGAATTAAAAACCGAATTCAAATTAATAACATATTAAAACATATTTATAATTATAATATTTATATATTTATATTATATTTGATGTATTATTACATTTTTATTAAACAATAAACATGTTATATACCATGCATACTTAAATTAATTCTACAACCGTTATTCCTAATTTATATGTAAGTTTATGCTGGTTAAGATTTTTATTTTTAGTAATTTTCGGTTTTAACCGAAACCAAACCGAAATTAAATTCGGTTTTCGGTTCGGTTTTGGTTATGGTTTTCATATTTAAATTTGGTTTCGGTTTGGTTTTCGATTTTGATTTTATAAGTTTCAAAACCTAAAAAACCGAACCGAATAAACCGAAAAACCAAAAATCGAACCGATAAACACCCATGCTTTCAATGTTATTTAATTAAGGTGGTGGTGATTTGACTCTGTTTTAGGTGTGGCCAAAGTCTCTACACTCTAAGAGCTAAACTAGGTTAAGTTTAGTAATGAGAAAATATTTACGGACTGTAATTTACTGTATTCTCTAAACTAAATGTTAGGAAAACATTGCTGATATAGGACCATCTATGAATGTACTATTTAGTTGCTTGAATATAAAAAACAAACACGATTTCTTTCTTAATACAATTGCTTGTTGTGATGCAGTCTAAAAATGTTACTAATATATTTTAGGTCGAGTTTGAGACATACTGTGTAGTGTACATTGAAAGATGTCGTGGGCTCAATTAAGCCTTAAAATTGTGCAAGTCGTGCCACTTGAACCCTTGTTGATTCGACAAAGTTAGGATGACATAATTATCACAATCAAGGTTCTGTTCCGGTAACAGTCGATTTTTCGGTTCATAACTGAAAATTAAACACACCAAACTGTATTTACTCTGATTTATTTATGGTATGTGTACAGTGAGGTAACCATTATGCTAATTAAAGTTGATATTTTTCTAGAAAAAATTCATGATGAAATTTGAATTTGCTAAACCAATACCATAAGATCATATAAGTTTTGTTTCTCAGTCTGCAAATCTTATTATATTGTACGACTGCGTCCGCAAACGTTTTTAATGCAGACTCTTTATTTCTCTGAAGACATAATATAAAATAATGTCTTATTTTGTCAAAAACCTCGCAGACATGATGAAGTTAGCAATATGCTTCTAAGTTAGCATAAGTGCTGCAGATATGATTAAGTTCTTTTACTGACATAAAAACAAACAGTCTTAATTATTCAGCATACAGACCTTTAGGATACATCTTTTCTATAAATACGGTCCGCACATCTTCAGACCAAAATATCTTAAAAAATAAACAACACCTTAATCTATGCCTCAAATTGAAATCATCAACTGTCCGGTAGTTATAATAAGACATAAAATTAAAAGATGTAGTTTATCATTCATGTGGTGATATATGAGACCACCTAAACCATCCATATGCCCACTAATTTATTAGCCAAAAAGGTACGATGTCTTTTATCATCACATTTTAGCTTACTAAAACAACCATGTACATGTTACTGTATGTTGAAAATAATGTGGTGTACTTAAAGTTTTAGAGTTAATGTAACAACTAGTCTTCGGTTTAAAGAAAAAAAAAAGTATGAATTCTTTATAAGTTTAAAGTTGTGGTTAATATATTCTACCATGATATTAGTTGAAACATAATGATATTCAGTTAGTCGATTAATTTAGCTTTAGCGGCTAACTATATGATATCACGTCAGGAGTTTATGTTAGGAGAGTTTGTAACATTCTAGCCCACATCGGCCCGAGAATGAGCCATGAACCACTCATTTATATTTTGTGTTGGCCCAATCGATGGAGATGTTAGTGGTGAGCATGATGTGGATAACTTTTATTCGGTGGGTTGAAAGTACTAGATTTTAGTCGGGTTATTGTCATGAATTAATGGTGATGTACATAAGTTGTGGCTCAAAACAAAGAAAGTAACTACGATGATAGAGTAGCGCGGTTTTTATTAATGACTGATAATTTGTGTTGAATTATCTATGTTCATACAAAAATAAGTGATTTATCGTCGATCCTTTGTGATACCAAAATTATCATGTGGTTTGCCATTAAAAAAAGGTACAAATAGAGCCCAAATATGTAATCAAGTTAAGTGCCACTGGGCTATTGATTCAGCCTATGGCTGGCAAACTAAACCCAAAACATAAAAACTGGGTCTGTTGGGTTTAAAATTTCGGGTCCAATGGGCCTCAAAATATCAGAGAATATAAATATAGAGGGTCCAAAAGAGATTATAAAATATGGCAAAAAATTTACGGGGGTCCAATGGGTTTTAAAAACGGGTCCAACCGGGTCTATACAATTGCAAATTCAAATCTTCATAAATCCAGATCAAACACAAAGACAGTTCGTCTATTTCTAAGTCGTGATTCCAGAAAACTCGTCTATTTCTAAGTCGTGATTCCAGAAAACTCGTCATGAACCCTAGATTGTTGGAGCTAATCGGTTTGTGTGTCCCACATCGGATATGGAAAGAACTAAATGTGCATATATAAGTCCATGAGAACCTCCCTCTATCACCAATTGGTTTTAGAGAAATGTGGAACTCGTGAGCTTATATGTTGTACATGTTGGTGGACCTTAATCGATCCGACAGATGGTATCAGAGCGGGTGACACGGGTGTAATCATTGTGGCAGCGGCGGTTCATATCAGGGTGACTGTGGACGTGACCAGGGGAAGAGTTCGGGTGTCCGGGAAAAGTCGAGATGTAAATGAACGGGTCCGGGGTAGAAAGCTACGTTATATGATACGAGTGCATGAACAAACCGATTAAGAGGGTGATTGTTGGAGCTAATCGGTTTGTGTGTCCCACATCGGATATGGAAAGAACTAAATTATAACGACCCTCATTTTTCCATTCTATATTTTTCCAATATTAAATGCCCAAACAATATAATTAAAACTTAATGATTAAACTTTAATCAACAATTGTTAAGTGTTAAGAGTTATAAAACATATTAATTAACTTTGTGCAATAATTGACAAGTTAATAAAAGATAAAAATAATAAACTGTTAGTCGACACTCACTGCTAATTAAAATTTATGCATTTATGTAATATTATAACTAATAACCTATAAGTAATAAATAAAAAGTGACATTTATATAAATAATAAAACAATTGGGAACTAAATAAAAAAAATATAGATACAAGTCATGAATTAGTAAAAAGTAAATAATACTTATCATGTAGTAAATGTAAAAATAATAATAATAATAATAATAATAATAATAATAATAATAATAATAATAATAATAATGAGACTAAAGAATCTTAAACAATTACATCCTTATGTTAACTAAAAAATAAAATAATATATATATATATATATATATATATATATATATATATATATATATATATATATATATATATATATATATATATATATATATATATATATATATATAAACTAGTACCACCTATTGTTGACTAAAAATTATAAAACAAAATAAAATCATTAATTAGAACATCCTTATGTTGACTAACACTCTAATACTTGCACTATATAAACACCCTTAGACTCCTAGTTTCTCATTCACAAATCACACCAAAATCCTCTCTCAAAAACAATCTCTCCCTCTCCCTCTCTTGTGGTATTCGGATCTTCAAGCTTGTTCTTCGTGTTCATCAAGATTTTCAAGTGTGTTCTTCATTATTTGGGTTATTTGATCTTCATCACCAAGTTTTCTTCTTGTTTCTTGTTAATCTTCATCATCATTAACAAGGTATGATCCAAAATCTTAAAACTTTTAAATCTTTCTTTCAATTCATGTTTATATTCATAATCATATTCGTGCATGATCTTAACATTCATATTATTTAGATCATCAAAACCTTAAACCCTAATCATTAAAATACTACTTTAATTAACTAACCCTAATTAATGAAACCCTAATACTACTTATACTATTAATTAATATGTATACACTATTACTATTACTAACACCTATAACCTACTACTTATATTATAACACATAAAAACATTTTGGGATATGTATTAGAGATGTATAGATCTTCGAACTTTCTTGACGAATGGTTTCTACGAAACTCTAGGCGAAAGGGTTTGGATTTCCAAAGGATCCTATAGCTCAAGCCCCTAGACCTGAAATGGCCATTCGAAGGGAAAGGGGTGATTGAAAGCTTATCTAATACGGCAAGTATCCTAAAATGGAAAATACTCTTAAAGTAGAAACTTTCTAGTTATAGAAACTTACTAAGATAAGAAATCTACTAAAAGTGGAAACTTTCTAAAAATAGAAACTTACTAAGAAAGGAAACTTAGTAAAACGAACTATACTTACAACACTATCATACTTAAACATCTACTTAAACTTGGGCAAAAACACTTACTACTCTTAAATGTCAATAGGTTGACTTTTCTGCTCACTCATCCAACTTTCTATTCCTAGGAATAACTCTCTCTCTACTTACTAATGTGAATTCATAGCCCCACTCTTTATTGCTAGCAAACTTACTTACTTTTATTAGGGTGAGACACATGCTGTTTTTACATTTTACAACTTAGACACAAGTACCAAACTACTAAACTATGCTATACCCGGCTATGTCCGACTAAGTCCCTACAGTGATATTTTTAATTGCTCGTTGGATGCATGCTTAATTATTGGGGGTAGGCCTATCGGGAGTAACGTCCCCGATACATTTAACTAAGTCTTTGTATTACTTAATAATGAAATTAAACCGACAAGTATAAACTACAACTTGTCTTTGGGGCAAACTTGAATGTTTAGTCTAAATATCACGCACTGGCATAACTTTTAGATCTGCGAGATCTACTTTTTGATCCTGCGGGAGATCAACTTTACAACTAAATCTTGTGGTCTAAAAACAATGATAACTACTTTTGTTAAACCTATGAACTTTACTCAACCTTTTTGGTTGACACTTTAGCATGTTTTGTCTCAGGTGCTGACTGATCAAGCTTATTTACTTATTGCTTATGTGATGCTACTTGAACTTAGGATCAAGAGATATTGCATTTACTATTCCTGCATTTGAAACATTTACTTTATTGTAATTTCCATCATTGTAACGATATTTCATGTTCCGCTGCGTACTCAATAAAGATTACTTTTATCATATAGAATTGTTCTCGTATTATAATATGTTGGTTTATTTGATATTAGTGACGTTCCTTCCAGACCCTATCTGGAGGACGTTACAGAGTGGTATCAGAGCAAACCAGGCTATTATAGAGAACCAGGATTGCATCTTTATGTGTGCCTTACTTACTAGCTAGGGTGCCTTAGCAATCTAGGAAACTATAACCTTTCCTGCCTTAGACTTTAAAGCACTTAGGATTGCCTTATAATCCTAACAACCTTGCCTTGATAATCTTGGCATAAAATGCTAATCAAAGTCTCTTTCCCAATGATAGGATGTCAAGCGTTAATAAAAACGACAAGACAATTCTTTTCAAACCATCTGAAGTAATGACTCACTTCAAACCTGCTATCGAAGAAGATACTGGATATCCTTCAACTACAAGACTAGTCCAAAGTCCACCTTATGGCTTTGGTGGTCGTTCCTCACCAAACTATAGTCCGGATACTTTACCTAATTCTCCCGAATACTACCCGACTCCAAGAACGGAAAGTAAAGGGAAACGCCCTGCTGATTTTAAAGAAGATGGCCCGTCAAAGAAAAGATCCCGATCTCCTTCCAACGAAGAAGTTGATGCCAAGTACGAGAACATGAATCTGCGAAAAACTACCGATGGCCTAATTCGTCATATTGCAGGGATCGATGTTCAAATGAAGAAAAAAGACCTAGCGATCAGGAAGCTCATGGAAGAAAATGCTGAGCTAAAGAAGGAGATAAAGTTGGTGAAGTAAGAAGGTGATAGAAATGCCCGATGGGGGAAGCAATCTCTTGCCTACCTAATAGAAGATGTTAACTTTAGATTGAAGATGGAGGAAAACCGCCTCGAGTTCCTGCATGAGAAACAAAAGGCGAAGAATGAGAAAGTTGAGAAGTTTATGAAGAAGGTTGAGGACGAGAAGAAGAAATATGAAGACTACTTCAATCCTAATATTTCCTAGTTTATCCTATTCCAATTTCTCATCTATGTAAAGGCTATGCCTTAAACCATTTCTATATCCGAATCGTGTATTAAAAAGGCTTATTTAATGCCTCGTTCTTAATAATATAAAGTGTTTCGTTTATATCATATTCATCTTTATCCTATCGGATTTATCAAACTTCTATACACCCTTATGTAGTGAAGAATCATGGTTCGTTCAACTACACCAACTCTTACCACGATGTTTCATAATTTTCTCGTCTGACTACGTCTTCCACAACTTCCATAACTATCAAAGATATGAAGGTTAACCAAGTCTATAAAGACTGCAACTTAAAACTAGCGAACCATAAGTTAGTAACTGTTTTCACGGATGACATTTCGAACTGCTCCAAGAGTGAGAAGGGACGTGAGCAACATTTGCAAACTCATTCTTGAGAAAAAGAACAACTCTACGCAAACTTTTCCAAAGTGCAAGTTTTGGCTTAAAACCGACATGTTGTCGATCCAGCTAAGATTACTGCTGTCCTTAACACACTATATTAGAAGTCATCATTAATCACATATCCTGACCTTATGGATTGACCTTGGAAAGGAAATATGAATTAGTGAAATATAATGACGGTGGCCAATGTGATTATATTACGGTAATTCATAGAGATATTCCAATATCATGATGTATGGAATAGAAAGTGAACTAAAGAAAAACTCTCAAGCTATCTGTTCAAAAACCAAATGCAAGGGCATGAAAAGAGAAAAATGATCATCTTGATATTTAGTAGATACGAAGAACTCATTCTAATCAAACTATATATCTATCTCATACTCATTTAACAAACTTTCATGTACCATAAAAAGTTGTAGACAATCGAATCTTGAAATTCATTCATCCTAAATGGATATCTCCTGATCATTGATACATAATCATCACTTGTTATTACACTCTCGGTGTAAATTCTCATATGACTTTCAAAAACCTATGTCATTTGAACCCTCCAACGTCGATTTTACAACCATCATGTCCAATATTACATTATCTATGTCGAGATGATAAGTATCTCATATGCATAATCTTCTGAAGAATGGAACCTCCATACATGTATCGTTTTAACTATCATAGTCAAGGAACTTCTGTAATCGTATATCTACTTATAATAGACTACTTGGCACCATGCAAGTAATGGTGCCATACTCAAACAATAATCGATCATTGTCAACTAGAAAACCAGAGGTGAAATACACTATCTCAAGTTGTGGCTTGAGCTAAACTCATCTGAAAAACTGCTGTAACAATTGAAATGATTCCATCATACTTTAACGTATCCTCCTCTCAGACCAATTAAGGCTGAATTCAAACAATCATAACATAGTTGAAAGTCACTGCTTTAGCATTTATTTATACTTGTCTATGCGACTACCAGATTATTCATGCCGAGTTCTCGAACTCTCACTATCATTCGAACGATTCAAAGTTGCAAATCTTATTTGAAGTTCTTTAATACATAACTCTAAATCCGAGGGATTTACTCATTTGATGATAATCACATTATCATCCTTCTAACTTTAATGTTAACATTTCGAGTCCAAGGACTCATGCCCTGATAAAAGTCGATCTATTAGTTTTCACTACCTTGAAACAATTATTACACAATTATCCTCCGGAATTTTAAAATCTTCAATCAATTTTTCTCAAACAAATACACTCTTAAATACAAGTATCCTGTTTTCCAAAGATTTCTTACACGAGTCTTTATTTTCAAACTATCTCGGAATTTATAAAAAATGATTTTTCACTTATGTGATTTATAAAACCTTATACATAAACTTAACTTTACGTACTTTGACTAGTACATATCAAATTATACTTTCACTTCTACAAATTTCCACTTTGATTAGATCGAAATTACTTTACAAAATTTTACGTAACCCTAGTTGTACTATGAACATCATTTCGTCACCTCCTCTAAAATTACTTTCACTAATTATATAAACACTTTCGCATTTTTAGCAATTTACTTTTGTTTCATTAAATTAAACATTCTTTTAAACAACTCTTTTTCGTATTGTTCAAATTATTTCACATAAAATAGTACGTGTTGTACATAACTCAAGTTTTACCAATAGCTCCGCTTCGTTTATATTGTTATAACAAATGTCGCAACTTTTCAAAAATTACTTTGGTTTATTATTAAAACTTTCGTATTGCTCTCCAATTTGTTTGGATCACCTTTATTCTCATTCTCCGTGCAAGAACGAGACTTACCTCTTTACGTACATCATCTCTTCCTTGCTATGTTATTCGTTAAGAAGTTTCTACTTCCGGTATTTCATGGCCAAACCACGACGCTCTCGTAAACATCAATACTACGATCTTTTGAACAAGGAAGCAAAGGTTCCTTTATGATAGAAACAATACCTTATAATCAATGATTCACATTTATTCTCATCCACATTTAAACTCATTAGTAAATAATAAACCAACTCGCCATTTGTGCGAAAACACTTTTCTTACTCTGAAGGAGTTACCTTAGACATTTATGAAGATACTCTAAACATTTCTTCCTTTTTGGTTTGCAACTAGATGTTATTCTAGTCAAGTTTTAATCTATGATTCGACATGAAACTGAAATCATAAATCTTAAAGCTACATTCTGAAACTATTTCTAAAGACAAGTTCTCATGTATACTGAACGATGTCTAAAATTTAATCGCTCGTATTATCCTGAGATCAACGAACTCTCAACTAACATCTCATTTGTCTATTAGGCATCTCTTGAAAACTAAAGGTATTATGGTTACCTTTCGAAACTTGAAGCTGGTACTATCTCTAACAAACACCAACCATACATCAAACTACATAACTGAAATCTTTACGTACTCTACTCTATTTTATCTGCCCTACTATTGCGGCATAAACACTCAAGATCTTAATGAGCTCAATAATACATTTCATGCTGTTATAGCATCATCTTTCCTTTTAAAGAAAAACTAGTCAAACGACACTCTTGTTATTCCTTGGAAAATTCTCCGCATTTAATGACTTGTAAACGGCCTATTAAGGTTAAGGATCATGAGATCAAACATGTAAACAAAATAATATACTTATTGTTAACACTCATTGGCCCCGACCATACCCGGGAACGTGAAAATCAAACTCTATTGTTAAAGTCCGTTGGATTCGCGTAGAAGCCCCTAACATACATGGGAAAGCGAAGACTAAACGATACGGAAATATCCCCATCTCTTCTCAACTGCTGATACAAATGAGAAATCTATTTAAACTTCGGGACGAAGTTTCTAATAACGGGGAGGTACTATAACGACCCTCATTTTTCCATTCTATATTTTTTCAATATTAAATGCCCAAACAATATAATTAAAACTTAATGATTAAACTTTAATCAACAATTGTTAAGTGTTAAGAGTTATAAAACATATTAATTAACTTTGTGCAATAATTGACAAGTTAATAAAAGATGAAAATAATAAACTGTTAATCGACACTCACTGCTAATTAAAATTTATGCATTTATGTAATATTATAACTAATAACCTATAAGTAATAAATAAAAAGTGAAATTTATATAAATAATAAAACAATTGGGAACTAAATAAAAAAAATATATATATACAAGTCATGAATTAGTAAAAAGTAAATAATACTTATCATGTAGTAAATGTAAAAATAATAATAATAATAATAATAGTAATAATAATAATAATAATAATAATAATAATAATAATAATAATAATAATAATAATAATAATAATAATAATAATAATAATAATAATAATAATAATGAGACTAAAGAATCTTAAACAATTACATAATTATGTTGACTAAAAAATAAAATAAAATATATAATATATATATATATATATATATATATATATATATATATATATATATATATATATATATATAAACTAGTACCACCTATTATTGACTAAAAATTATAAAATAAAATAAAATCATTAATTAGAACATCCTTATGTTGACTAACACTCTAATACTTGCACTATATAAACACCCTTAGACTCCTAGTTTCTCATTCACAAATCACACCAAAATCCCCTCTCAAAAATAATCTCTCCCTCTCCCTCTCTTGTGGTATTCGGATCTTCAATATTGTTCTTCGTGTTCATCAAGATTTTCAAGCGTGTTCTTCATTATTTGGGTTATTTGATCTTCATCACCAAGTTTTCTTCTTGTTTCTTGTTAATCTTCATCATCATTAACAAGGTATGATCCAAAATCTTAAAACTTTTAAATCTTTCTTTCAATTCATGTTTATATTCATAATCATATTCGTGCATGATCTTAACATTCATATTATTTAGATCCTCAAAACCCTAAACCCTAATCATTAAAATACTACTTTAATTAACTAACCCTAATTAATGAAACCCTAATACTACTTATACTATTAATTAACATGTATACACTATTACTATTACTAACACCTATAACCTACTACTTATATTATAACACATGAAAACATTTTGGGATATGTATTAGAGATGTATAGATCTTCGAACTTTCTTGACGAATGGTTTCTACGAAACTCTAGGCGGAAGGGTTTGGATTTCCGATTTAAAGGATCCTATAGCTCAAGCCCCTAGACCTGAAATGGCCATTCGAAGGGAAAGGGGTGATTGGAAGCTTATCTAATACGGCAAGTATCCTAAAATGGAAAACACTCTTAAAGTAGAAACTTTCTAGTTATAGAAACTTACTAAGATAAGAAATCTACTAAAAGTGGAAACTTTCTAAAAATATAAACTTACTAAGAAAGAAAACTTAGTAAAACGAACTATACTTACAACACTATCATACTTAAACATCTACTTAAACTTGGGCAAAAACACTTACTACTCTTAAATGTCAATAGGTTGACTTTTCTGCTCACTCATCCAACTTTCTATTCCGAGGAATAACTCTCTCTCTCTACTTATTAAGGTGAATTCATAGCCCCACTCTTTATTGCTAGCAAACTTACTTACTTTTATTGGGGTGAGACACATGCTGTTTTTACATTTTACAACTTAAACACTGTCACGACTCGGAAAATTTTGACTAATTTTGAACCAAACTTTCGATACGATTTAATATTTTTGACACAATAAGCAAAGTCTGTTAGGTTGAGTCTCAAAAATTTTGAACTGTTCCATATATTTTATTAACCTTCGATCATTCTTGACGATTTTCGAATGATTAATTGTAAATAAATATGTATATATAAAAATATGTATATATATATACATATATATATATATATATATATATATATATATATATAATGATATGAAATACGTAAATAAAATATTATATGATTTAGTTGTTAGAAATAATAATGTAAAATAATTCACGATATAACTTACTATTAAAACATATCTATATATCTATAAAGTAAGTTATTAAATAATATATTGTAACACTCATTTGTTATTTCGACTAATATTAAATAAGTCTAATACAAACTTATGAGGAGTTAAAACTAAACGTCGGTACATAAATAAACTTCATAGATTATAGGATTGATATATATAATGACTTGAATAAATAAATATAATTGATGTAAAAAGTTGGGATTTTTCCGAGGACTATTTTTATCCGATACTAATTTATAACGGAGTACGATGTCGCACTCCGTGATAATTGTTGGTAAGATATTTAAATTGAAAAAAAAAATACGTGTATTATTATTAATATTATTATATTATGATTATTGAATCCGTGATTATGAAAGTGTATACTTTACATATTGAAATATCTATTATTACTATTCTATTACTGTATCAAGTTTATCATTATCTAATCTAAACTCTCTATATATGCATACATACAATCTGCATATAGGAGCATAAGTAAACCATCTATCTACTTCTCTTATGTGTAATAAAACCCATCGCCACCACCCATCAACAACCATCTTGTAACCACCATCAAACCCACGGGAATTTACTACTTGTATCCATTTCTACTTCGGTTACAAATCAAACAATATCTGCAACCTGATCGTTGTCTGTTTTGTTACAACCACTCAACAACAATCATCCCCATATCCCTCAATCTCTATTTTTTTCCTCTTTCTGTAGCTCTTGTTAATTGCTGCGACCCCTGCCCTTGACCGACCATTAACCAAACCTAAACACCATTCGAAAACCCATTACGCTGCTCTAATGCTCCTGTCTTTCGCTGTTTCTGTTAGAAACCCAAACTATCATAAAGGATGATTGTTTGCTGCTGTGCCACTCATTCTTTGCTACTGCTATTCGAAACTCAGATAATCATCAACGATTTGCTGCAGTCGCCAGTTAAAATAACCACAAACCGCCATCAAATCTCTCTCCCTCTCTATATTTTTCCCTTGAACTCACCATAACTAATAACACCACAACCGCCACATTTCAAACCCGTTTGCTACTACTATCGTGCTTTATGTAAATATTAGAAAACAAACACCCGTGTTATCATCATCGTTATTTCCTTGCTTTGTTCCTTTCGTTTTCTGTACGAAGCAACACCACCCTCACCATGTTTAATACCTCCCATTCTCTCTCTCTCACGGTGATTATAGATCGAACAAACCGAAGAGAACCATCAGCTGCAACTTTCCCTTTCTGTTTTTGTTTCCTTTCAAAACGCGAAATCTTTAAAAAACTATTCCTGCTATTGATTATTCCACTCTGATTCCGATGCAGTGAAGCGAAGATGATGAGAAATGATTTTCATTATATGCAACTATTTTTTTTTTTGAAAAGTCTTATGGCCGACAATATGGAAAACAGATAAACTTAATCGTTATAAATCGTCGGTGGAGAATTATAAGACAAAACAAAAACCCACTTAAATATTACGCTTAGTCGATTCTCAAATCCGATTTTTTTAGGGTGGGCCACCATAGTTCTAACCTGTTTAGGGCCGGGATCTTTGTGTTGGGCCAAAGCTAAAGTAGGCCTAGATATTATTTTTCTGTTGTGGGCTGAAATGTTCTCAGTTGGGCCGTATTATTTGTGTTGTGATGATGAGCTTATGATTATGATATGCATATGATCGTAATTATTTGATGACGATTCCGGACGAAGAAGAAGTTAATGATGATGATAACGGTTTGATAATATGCTTGACATGATTGGAATGATGATGCTCTTGTGATCGGGGAGATGAGGCTGCGGTTTGGATTATGATCACGATGGGTAATATGTGGAGATGATATGAGGAAGATGATGTTTATATCAAAGTGATGATGGACGTGATGAACCAGAAAAGATGATGTCGGGGGTGGTGTTACACATGATGATATATGATATATGACATGTAATATATGATATATGATAATGTTGATTTTATGATGATGATAAAAGATGATACATGAATTATGATCATGAAGATGATATAATTCTATGGTAGTAATAAGTATGATGATGTTTAAGTTAAGATGATGATGAAGATAATATGATATGCTAATAATGAATCAAAAGAATTAATGGTATGAACTAGAACAGAAAGACAGTTACGGACGAATGATTAAGGGAATTTTCGGGTTAGTGGGACGTTGCGGGTTCAAACCCGGACTTGTGCATTATTTTTTTTAAGGAGTACTGCCTTGAGGTAGTTATTTATCTATTATTATTATTATTATTATTATTATTGTTATTATTATTATTATTAGCATTATTAAAATTATTATTAAAAATATCATTAACTAGTATTATTTTTATTAAAAATTTTCATTTATATTAAAAGTATCATCATTACTATTATTATTATTATCATTATTGGAAAGATTATCATATTTATCAAAATTATTATTATTACTATCATTATTATTATTTTGAAATTAATATTATTATTTTCATATTATCAATATTATTATCATAAGAACTATTATTACTAATATTGTAAAATAAAACAACTTTTAGTTATTATTATTATCAATATGATTTTGTCAAATAACTATTAGTTATATAAAACTATATTTACTACATATAACATAACTATATGAATATTTTAATAAATGCAACTTATTAGGGTTCTAATGAAACAATTAATTAAAAATAACAATTATATCACTATTAATATGTAAATTCATTTGATTACAATTATATGTGTTAATATATATATGAATGATATAGGTTCGTGAATCCGAGACCAATCCTATACTTGTTAAATGACGTCATATGTATTTTTACTACAAAATACAGTATGGTGAGTTTCATTTGCTCCCTTTTTAATTGCTTTGCATTATATATTTTTGGGCTGAGAATACATGCGCTGCTTTTATTAATGTTTACGAAATAGACACAAGTACTTAAAAATACATTCTACGTTGAGTTGTACCACTGGCATATTTCCCTGTAGCTTGGTAACTAATATTTACATGAGTATTGTAAACGCAAATCCTGTTGATAGATCTATCGGGCCTGACAACCCCAACCGGACTGGACGACCAGTATTCAACGGTTGCACAGTACTTCATTTTGTAGGCTACACTTGGTACAGTGTAGTGAGATTTCATAATAAAGGGAATATGCGACGTTGATTAATAGTTAAGTATGGTTACCAAGTGCTCAACCACTTAGAATGCTTTATATACACTTGCGAGTGTATTATGTTTATGATTATGAAATCTTGTGGTCTATTAATATATTGAAATGATTGTTATGATAAACCTATGAACTCACCAACCTTTTGGTTGACACTTTAAAGCATGTTTATTCTCAGGTACGAATTAAGTCTTCCGCTGTGCATTTGCTCAATTTAAGGACATTACTTGGAGTCGATCATAGCAATGGGACCAAATGTTGATGACTTCGTCTAGGTGGATAAGGACGGGTCTTTACAGTTGGTATCAGAGCGGTGGTCGTAGCGAACCAGGTCTTGCATTAGTGTGTCTAACTAGTAGTTGCTAGGATGCATTAATGAGTCTGGACTTCGACCTAGTAGTTGTTAGATTATATTAATGAATCTAGACTTGAACCTGGTCTGCATGTTAAAAGTTTTTGCTTACCACCATTTGTCGAAAGATATCTACTTGTCATTTTCAGTCTCGACGCGTCTTATTGCAATTATTGCATAGACGGTGTACAGACAAATTCACATCCCATCACATTAAGTCTTGTCTGACACGTTTCCTTAATTCCCTCCGTAATCTACGGGCTCCCCTGTACTATGTATAGGTATTCTATGTAATTAGAATATCATCCGATATTCAAAAATCATTTCATATCGAAAACCATTAATATAATCGTACAAAATGGAACTCACCACTAGTTCAAGTTCCTCGGATTCCGATATGGAGTTTCGCCTAATCTCCGAAAGCAGTGTCACCAGAATGAATCAATCAAGCAACCGTCCCCAATTCATCTGATGGGTTCGTAGTCGACTTAATCAATGGAGACGCGAAGAAGGCGATCCTTCCCACCAACCAAATTGCCTTTTGGCGAAGAACCTGAAGCACTTACCGGTAAATCTATCCGAAACACCATTTTCAGCCTCAGTTCCAGAGTAGTTTGACACGATTACATTCTATCCACAATTCTGAACCTTATTCATTCGCTCGTTCTGACCGACAATCATCCCGGAATAATAGAAGGAGCCAATGAACTTCGCGCTCGAGTAATCAATTTGGAGAATATGGTGCAAAACGTACCAGCTTCAACAACATCACCGGCATCAACAGGACCACCAACAACATAAATTTCAACATCACTTACCCCAATATCTCATTCTGTACCTCGAATATAATCAACGTACTACATATCGTTCTATCTATTTTATATTCGTTCGACATGGCGGTTATGTAATCTCTAATGTTTTAGAGATTATATATTCTTATTCTAACGATAAATCAAATGAGATTAATATTATATTAACTCATTTAATCCATAATTACATCTGAAGAAAATATATATGTATATGTTTTCATAAAAGATTGTAATTAAAAATTCTTTTGTACAAACTGTCAATAGTGAAAATATTTTAACGGGTAGGTAATACCCGAGGAATATTTAGATTTAACATTAATAAGTTACATTGTACATTCTTCGAATCTGATTCAACAATCAATTACTATCCTACTTACAACCACCGATATACGTATCCGTTCACCGCAGAATAATTATTTTCATTCAATTTTATATTTGGATTTTGACCTATCAGAATCCAACAAGTGGCATAATGAAGAAAACACTGGACAAAATAAAACTTGTTAGAAACAAACAAATTAACTACGAGAAAAATGTTGTTAAGAATCCTCGCTAACTGTTCCTAGCTAATTGTTCCTAGCTAACTGATTACATTTTATTTATGGTAATTTATTTATCGCAATTTACATTCTCGCAATTTTACTTATCGTCATTTAATTTCTGTTATTTATTTTTACGCACTTTAAATATCGGGACACGTATACAAGGTTTTGACATATCATATCGACGCATCTATATATATTATTTGGAAAAACCATAGACACTCTATATGCAGTAATGCGGGAGTTAGCTATACAGGGTTGAGGTTGATTCTACAATAATATATATAGTTTGAGTTGTAATCGAGTCTGAGATGTATACGGGTCATGAAACGTATTAATTAATTCGAATATTATATATTAAACTATATATGAATAATTGGACTGCAACTGTGGACTATCGACTGTGGACTAATAATATTGGACAATTAAAATGAATTAAAATATTGATTATAACATATGAAACTAAACATTTCTTCAAGTTTGCCACTTGATTTCATTTTAAACTTCATTTGCATCTTGGTGATTACAATCTGCGTTCAAACCTTTCATGATTCTTGAAAATACCTCAAATGAGAGGATAAACCAACCACACCTCATCCACAAAAGGAAAGATTGATGCCTATAGTTATGCATCTGAAAAACTCTCGGAAGCTGAGTAAACGTTTAACAAGTAGCTGTGCAAATTCCTTTAGTGTTATTATTACCCAAAATAACTTTGCAGTTCTTTTTCAAAGTAGCAAATTTTATCACAGCTCCAACAAGACAATTTCGATCTTTCTTTCAAAACAACCTTATCATAACCTTGATATATGTGTACTCTTTTATTGTTACCGGGGAACCTCTTATATTTCACCATATTACCATCAGCGTTTAATCATCTAAAAATGCACAATTCTCTTGAAACCATCTCGGATTGATAACCAACGATTCAGATATGGCTACATTAAATGCAGAGGAAACAGTAAAATTGTAGATGGCCTAAATGGTCAAGAATTTGATGATAAAGAATGGAGTGTTGGGAACGCTCGATAGAAAATTTAGTATTGAGAAACGGATTGAGCTAACCATGAAGGAGACCAAGGACAAATACAAGGACCAAACCCTATATTCGAAGAATCCAGGTAATTCTAGATCCTAAGAAATCTTTAGAGAATATCTTGCTCCAAAGTCATGTTAAAATTTTGCGGAAAATTTTTCTCCATCAATCTTCGAACTTAGAAATCCCAAAATATCATCATAAATATATTCGATATTTCTGAGGATATTTTCATAAATATTCCTGTCAGAAATTATCTACCTCTTCATGTTTTTCTGTATTCTGTTATATTGAAAACTTCTGTAAAGTCTAAGTATAAATTATGAATGAATTGTGGAGAAGTGTTGGGAATTGATGCATGAGTTAGTATAATATAATGCGCTTGGCCAACGTGATTATATTACAGTAAGTCATGCTAAATTCTAATGAAACGTGATGATGATTCACAGATCATAACGTCATCATGTGCCATGTTACACGACTCGTTCAATCTGTTCAACCTCCGAACATATCAATAAAATATATTATTGATAGTTCCATCCTCAGTGATTCTGGTAATTTAACCAATCAAATCGTGAGAATACACTCTTTCGTTCTTAGAACGTTATAATCATTCGAAACTCTATATCTACGAATTTTAGACCATTATTCGCTTGACTTGAAGTCGAGAAGAGAAAACAAAGGCATAGAGCTTCAAAATATAAGAGAAAATATAACGCCCAATAACAACACGGAAATTACAAATCATGTATATCAATGTTTATCGCAACATAAAGACACGAGAGAATCAAAAACACCAAAGTCCCAAGGTAATGGTAGAAGAAAGTAACTTCCTCCGGTGGTAGATGAAAAAGAAGAATGACAGATATAAAAGTTAAGAGTATGTCAAGGATCAGAACGGGATGGAACACATTGACGAATATCTTAAAGTATGAATTGACGAGAAAGAATAGAGGGTGCGAGTTGTGGAAAATAAGGCAACGAAGGGGGTAAATTTATAGAGAAAATATCCGACAAGGCAATCGAAACAGATTATTGCATTTAATCAAAGAAGATCCCGATTATCTTAATCGCCGAAGAACCAAATCTTATTACAAAGATTTTCTTTAAATCCCATGAATTCCGGAAATCAATCATACCTACGTCATCAGTTAAAACGATTCTACATTTACTCATTTCACTCTTTTATGGTAGCTTATCTCATACTCTTCGAGTAATCGAATTATCTTATCCATATTACTCAACAGTAATAAAACCCTATTTATCAACTCATATTCGTCATGAAAACCTTCTTATTGTTAACCATGACGAGCTCGATCAAATTTCGGGACGAAATTTCTTTAACGGGTAGGTACTGTCACGACCCGGAAAATTTCGACTAATTTTGAACCAAACTTTCGATACGATTTAATATTTTTGACACAATAAGCAAAGTCTGTTAGGTTGAGTCTCAAAAATTTTGAACTGTTCCATATATTTTATTAACCTTCGATCATTCCTGACGATTTTCGAATGATTAATTGTAAATAAATATGTATATATAAAAATATGTATATATATATATATACATATATATATATATATATATATATACATATATATATATATACATATATATATATATATATATACATATATATATATACATATATATATATATATATATATACATATATATATATATACATATATATATACATATATATATATATATATATATATATATATATATATATATAATGATATGAAATACGTAAATAAAATATTATATGATTTAGTTGTTAGAAATAATAATGTAAAATAATTCACGAGATAACTTATTATTAAAACATATCTATATATCTATAAAGTAAGTTATTAAATAATATATTGTAACACTCATTTGTTATTTCGAATAATATTAAATAAGTCTAATACAAACTTATGAGGAGTTAAAACTAAACGTCGGTACATAAATAAACTTCATAGATTATAGGATTGATATATATAATGACTTGAATAAATAAATATAATTGATGTAAAAAGTTGGGATTTTTCCGAGGACTATTTTTATCCGCTACTAATTTATAACGGAGTACGATGTCGCACTCCGTGATAATTGTTGGTAAGATATTTAAATTGAAAAAAAAAACATGTGTATTATTATTAATATTATTATATTATGATTATTGAATCCGTGATTATGAAAGTGTATACTTTACATATTGAAATATCTATTATTACTATTCTATTACTGTATCAAGTTTATCATTATCTAATCTAAACTCTCTATATATGCATACATACAATCTGCATATAGTAGCATAAGTAAACCATCTATCTACTTCTCTTATGTGTAATAAAACCCATCGCCACCACCCATCAACAACCATCTTGTAACCACCATCAAACCCACGGGAATTTACTACTTGTATCCATTTCTACTTCGGTTACAACTCAAACAATATCTGCAACCCGATCGTTGTCTGTTTTGTTACAACCACTCAACAACAATCATCCCCATATCCCTCAATCTTTCTTTTTTTCTCTTTCTGCAGCTCTTGTTAATTGCTGCAACCCCTGCCCTTGACCGACCATTAACCAAACCTAAACACCATTCGAAAACCCATTACGCTGCTCTAATGCTCCTGTCTTTCGCTGTTTCTGTTCGAAACCCAAACTATCATAAAGGATGATTGTTTGCTGCTGTGCCACTCGTTCTTTGCTACTGCTATTCGAAACCCAGATAATCATCAACGATTTGCTGCAGTCGCCAGTTAAAATAACCACAAACCTCCATCAAATCTCTCTCCCTCTCTATATTTTTCCTTTGAACTCACCATAACTAATAACACCACAACCGCCACATTTCAAACCCGTTTGCTACTACTATCGTGCTTTATGTAAATATCAGAAAACAAACACCCGTGTTATCATCATCGTTATTTCCTTGCTTTGTTCCTTTCGTTTTCTGTACGAAGCAACACCACCCTCGCCATGTTTAATCCCTCCCATTCTCTCTCTCTCATGGTGATTATAGATCGAACAAACCAAAGAGAACCATCAGCTGCAACTTTCCCTTTCTGTTTCTGTTTCCTTTCAAAACGCGAAATCTTTAAAAAAACTATTCCTGCTATTGATTATTCCACTCTGATTCCGATACAGTGAAGCGAAGATGATGAGAAATGATTTTCATTATATGCAACTATTTTTTTTTTTGAAAAGTCTTATGGCCGACAATATGGAAAACAGATAAACTTAATCATTATAAATCGTCGGTGGAGAATTATAAGACAAAACAAAAACCCACTTAAATATTACGCTTAGTCGATTCTCAAATCCGATTTTTTTTAGGGTGGGCCACCATAGTTCTAACCTGTTTAGGGCCGGGATCTTTGTGTTGGGCCAAAGCGAAACTAGGCCTAGATATTATTTTTCTGTTGTGGGCTGAAATGTTCTCAGTTGGGCCGTATTATTTGTGTTGTGATAATGAGCTTATGATTATGATATGCATATGATCGTAATTATTTGATGACGATTCCGGACGAAGAAGAAGTTAATGATGATGATAACAGTTTGATAATATGCGTGACATGATGGGAATGATGATGCTCTTGTGATCGGGGAGATGAGGCTGCGGTTTGGATTATGATCATGATGGGTAATATGTGGAGATGATATGAGGACGATGATGTTTATATCAAAGTGATGATGGACGTGATGAACCAGAAAAGATGATGTCGGGGTGGTGTTACACGTGATGATATATGATATATGACATGTAATATATGATATATGATAATGTTGATTTTATGATGATGATAAAAGATGATACATGAATTATGATCATGAAGATGATATAATTCTATGGTAGTAATAAGTATGATGATGTTTAAGTTAAGATGATGATGAAGATAATATGATATGCTAATAATGAATCAAAAGAATTAATGGTATGAACTAGAACAGAAAGACAGTTACGGACGAATGATTAAGGGAATTTTCGGGTTAGTGGGACGTTGCGGGTTCAAACCCGGACTTGTGCATTATTTTTTTTAAGGAGTACTGCCTTGAGGTAGTTATTTATCTATTATTATTGTAGTGACCCGAACTTTTCCATGTTTATATATATTAATTGAGATTGATATTTACATGATTAAATGTTTCCAACATGTTAAGCAATCAAACTTGTTAAGACTTGATTAATTGAAATATGTTTCATATAGACAATTGACCACCCAAGTTGACCGGTGATTCACGAAAGTTAAAACTTGTAAAAACTATATGATGACATATATATGGATATATATATATATATATATATATATAGTTAACATGATACTATGATAAGTAAACATATCATTAAGTATATTAACAATGAACTACATATGTAAAAACAAGACTACTAACTTAATGATTTTTAAACGAGACATATATGTAACGATTATCGTTGTAAAGACATTTAATGTATATATATCATATTAAGAGATATTCATACATGATAATATAATAATTTAAAATCTCATTTGATATTATAAACATTGGGTTAACAACATTTAACAAGATCGTTAACCTAAAGGTTTCAAAACAACACTTACATGTAATGACTAACGATGACTTAACGACTCAGTTAAAATGTATATACATGTAGTGTTTTAATATGTATTTATACACTTTTGAAAGACTTCAATACACTTATCAAAATACTTCTACTTAACAAAAATGCTTACAATTACATCCTCGTTTAGTTTCATCAATAATTCTACTCGTATGCACCCGTATTCGTACTCGTACAATACACAGCTTTTAGATGTATGTACTATTGGTATATACACTCCAATGATCAGCTCTTAGCAGCCCATGTGAGTCACCTAACACATGTGGGAACCATCATTTGGCAACTAGCATGAAATATCTCATAAAATTACAAAAATATGAGTAATCATTCATGACTTATTTACATGAAAACAAAATTACATATCCTTTATATCTAATCCATACACCAACGACCAAAAACACCTACAAACACTTTCATTATTCAATTTTCTTCATCTAATTGATCTCTCTCAAGTTCTATCTTCAAGTTCTAAGTGTTCTTCATATATTCTACAAGTTCTAGTTACATAAAATCAAGAATACTTTCAAGTTTGCTAGCTCACTTCCAATCTTGTAAGGTGATCATCCAACCTCAAGAAATCTTTGTTTCTTACAGTAGGTTATCATTCTAATACAAGGTAATAATCATATTCAAACTTTGGTTCAATTTCTATAACTATAACAATCTTATTTCAAGTGATGATCTTACTTGAACTTGTTTTCGTGTCATGATTCTGCTTCAAGAACTTCGAGCCATCCAAGGATCCGTTGAAGCTAGATCCATTTTTCTCTTTTCCAGTAGGTTTATCCAAGGAACTTAAGGTAGTAATTATGTTCATAACATCATTCGATTCATACATAAAAAGCTATCTTATTCGAAGGTTTAAACTTGTAATCACTAGAACATAGTTTAGTTAATTCTAAACTTGTTCGCAAACAAAAGTTAATCCTTCTAACTTGACTTTTAAAATCAACTAAACACATGTTCTATATCTATATGATATGCTAACTTAATGATTTAAAACCTGGAAACACGAAAAACACCGTAAAACCGGATTTACGCCGTCGTAGTAACACCGCGGGCTGTTTTGGGTTAGTTAATTAAAAACTAAGATAAACTTTGATTTAAAAGTTGTTATTCTGGGAAAATGATTTTTATTATGAACATGAAACTATATCCAAAAATTATGGTTAAACTCAAAGTGGAAGTATGTTTTCTAAAATGGTCATCTAAACGTCGTTCTTTCGACTGAAATGACTACCTTTACAAAAATGACTTGTAACTTATTTTTCCGACAATAAACCTATACTTTTTCTGTTTAGATTCATAAAATAGAGTTCAATATGAAACCATAGCAATTTGATTCACTCAAAACGAATTTAAAATGAAGAAGTTATGGGTAAAACAAGATTGGATAATTTTTCTCATCTTAGCTACGTGAAAATTGGTAACAAATCTATTCCAACCATAACTTAATTAACTTGTATTGTATATTATGTAATCTTGTGATACCATAGACACGTATACAATGTTTCGACCTATCATGTCGACACATCTATATATATTTCGGAACAACCATAGACACTCTATATGTGAATGTTGGAGTTAGCTATACAGGGTTGAGGTTGATTCCAAAATATATATAGTTTGAGTTGTGATCAATACTGAGATACGTATACACTGGGTCGTGGATTGATTCAAGATAATGTTTATCGATTTATTTCTGTACATCTAACTGTGGACAACTAGTTGTAGGTTACTAACGAGGACAGCTGACTTAATAAACTTAAAACATCAAAATATATTAAAAGTGTTGTAAATATATTTTGAACATACTTTAATATATATGTATATATTGATATAGGTTCGTGAATCAACAGTGGCCAAGTCTTACTTCCCGACGAAGTAAAAATCTGTGAAAGTGAGTTATAGTCCCACTTTTAAAATCTAATATTTTTGGGATGAGAATACATGCAGGTTTTATAAATGATTTACAAAATAGACACAAGTACGTGAAACTACATTCTATGGTTGAATTATCGAAATCGAATATGCCCCTTTTTATTAAGTCTGGTAATCTAAGAATTAGGGAACAGACACCCTAATTGACGCGAATCCTAAAGATAGATCTATTGGGCCTAACAAACCCCATCCAAAGTACCGGATGCTTTAGTACTTCGAAATTTATATCATATCCGAAGGGTGTCCCGGAATGATGGGGATATTCTTATATATGCATCTTGTTAATGTCGGTTACCAGGTGTTCACCATATGAATGATTTTTATCTCTATGTATGGGATGTGTATTGAAATATGAAATCTTGTGGTCTATTGTTACGATTTGATATATATAAGTTAAACCTATAACTCACCAACATTTTTGTTGACGTTTAAAGCATGTTTATTCTCAGGTGAATATTAAGAGCTTCCGCTGTTGCATACTAAAATAAGGACAAGATTTGGAGTCCATGTTTGTATGATATTGTGTAAAAACTGCATTCAAGAAACTGATTTCGATGTAACATATTTGTATTGTAAACCATTATGTAATGGTCGCGTGTAAACAGGATATTTTAGATTATCATTATTTGATAATCTACGTAAAGCTTTTTAAACCTTTATTTATGAAATAAAGGTTATGGTTTATTTTAAAAATGAATGCAGTCTTTGAAAAACGTCTCATATAGAGGTCAAAACCTCGCAACGAAATCAATTAATATGGAACGTTTTTAATCAATAATAACGGGACATTTCAATTATTATTATTATTATTATTATTATTGTTATTATTATTATTATTAGCATTATTAAAATTATTATTAAAAATATCATTAACTAGTATTATTTTTATTAAAAATTATCATTTATATTAAAAGTATCATCATTACTATTATTATTATTATCATTATTGGAAAGATTATCATATTTATCAAAATTATTATTATTACTATCATTATTATTATTTTGAAATTAATATTATTATTTTCATATTATCAATATTATTATCATAAGAACTATTATTACTAATATTGTAAAATAAAACAACTTTTAGTTATTATTATTATCAATATGATTTTGTCAAATAACTATTAGTTATATAAAACTATATTTACTACATATAACATAATTATATGAATATTTTAATAAATGCAACTTATTAGGGTTCTAATGAAACACTTAATTAAAAATAACAATTATATCACTATTAATATGTAAATTCATTTGATTACAATTATATGTGTTAATATATATATGAATGATATAGGTTCGTGAATCCGAGACCAATCCTATACTTGTTAAATGACGTCATATGTATTTTTACTACAAAATACAGTATGGTGAGTTTCATTTGCTCCCTTTTTAATTGCTTTGCATTATATATTTTTGGGCTGAGAATACATGCGCTGCTTTTATAAATGTTTACGAAATAGACACAAGTACTTAAAAATACATTCTACGTTGAGTTGTACCACTGGCATATTTCCCTGTAGCTTGGTAACTAATATTTACATGAGTATTGTAAACGCGAATCCTGTTGATAGATCTATCGGGCCTGACAACCCCAACCGGACTGGACGACCAGTATTCAACGGTTGCACAGTACTTCGTTTTGTAGGCTACACTTGGTACAGTGTAGTGAGATTTCATAATAAAGGGAATATGCGACGTTGATTAATAGTTAAGTATGGTTACCAAGTGCTCAACCACTTAGAATGCTTTATATACACTTGCGAGTGTATTATGTTTATGATTATGAAATCTTGTGGTCTATTAATATATTGAAATGATTGTTATGATAAACCTATGAACTCACCAACCTTTTGGTTGACACTTTAAAGCATGTTTATTCTCAGGTACGAATTAAGTCTTCCACTGTGCATTTGCTCAATTTAAGGACATTACTTGGAGTCGATCATCGCAATGGGACCAAATGTTGATGACTTCGTCTAGGTGGATAAGGACGGGTCTTTACAGACACAAGTACCAAACTACTAAACTATGCTATACCCGGCTATGTTCGACTAAGTCCCTACAGTGAGCTTTTTAATTACTCGTTGAATGCATGCTTAATTATTGGGGGTAGGCCTATCGGGAGTAACATCGTCGATACATTTGACTAAGTCTTTGTATTACTTAATAATGAAATTAAACCGACAAGTATAAACTACAACTTGTCTTTGGGGCAAACTTGAATGTTTAGTCTAAATATCACGCCATGGCATAACTTTTGGATCTACGAGATCTACTTTTTGATCCTGCGGGAGATCAACTTTACAACTAAATCTTGTGGTCTAAAAACAACGATAACTACTTTTGTTAAACCTATGAACTTCACTCAACCTTTTTGGTTGACACTTTAGCATGTTTTGTCTCAGGTGCTGACTGATCAAGCTTATTTACTTACTGCTTATGTGATGCTACTTGGACTTAGGATCAAGAGATATCGCATTTACTATTCCTGCATTGTAACGATATTTCATGTTCCGCTGCGTACTCAATAAAGATTACTTTTATCATGTAGAATTGTTCTCGTATTATAATATGTTGGTTTATTTGATATTAGTGACGTTCATTCCAGACCCTATCTGGAGGACGTTACATAAATGTGCATATATAAGTCCATGAGATCCTCCCTCAATCACCAATTGGTTTTAGAGAAATGTGGAACTCATGAGCTTATATGTTGTGCATGTTGGTGGACCTTAATCGATCCTACATAGATAGCGTAAATCCCAAATCGCCAATATCTTCTCTCGTCATAAACCCTAAATCGCGTAATCAGATGTGTATTTCCATCCCCAAATCGTCAAATTGAAAGTCGTGATTCCATATCTGTATCTATCGAAACTCGTCATAAACCCTAAATAAACTCCTGGTTTATATTTAAAGGAAAAAGGTGAAGTTTTTCTGATTACGAAATCATTTGTTTTTAAGAAGGATCTTCTGAAAACATCTACTGGTAAGATTCAGAAATTTGTACTTAGGGAAATTGCTAAAGATATAGGTTTTATTATAAAAAGCGGAATTTAGATCTGCTATTTTTTTTTATACTGATTTATGTAACTTTCTCATTAAAATAGTTGAAGAAAGTATCATGTTTTATCAATTTAAGAATGTATCAGAATTTATCATTACAAAATGGTTTTTATTAGAATTATCCATTCTAAATCAACTCGTCATACATAGTTGCTGGATTGGGAGGATGAATGTGGACAGTCTGTTTTTGTGCTTAAGTATTGTAATTTATATGGTATAGAAACAAATTAGATGGTTAATTTATTAGATAAAAAGGAGAGTATATCCTGCTTATATGGTTGTATTTTGTTCAATGAGGGCTGTATGTTTAAGTCTGTTGAATTAGAGTGAGCTGAATATGATTTAGTTTGCTGTATGTTTAAGTCTGCTTAATTGAAGGGTTTGACTCAGCTAAGTTTGCTTAATTGAAGGGCTGTATCATTTAGATACTATCGATAACTAGTATATATATAGAATGTTGTTTATCATTTAGATACCCGACCCGACCAGATTTTGACCCGACCCATTCGACCCGTTGAAAATTTCAGACCCGTTTCCACCTGGGCTTATTTAAACCCAGACCCGTTTCGACCCAACCTAAACCCGACCCAACTGCCAGGTATAATTTGGCCCTTAGTTCTCATTTATTAGTTTCTGCATCTATTAATAACCTGTTCCATTTCATAGGATATTTACAAAATTTTATTAAATTTTTTTTAACTACAACCATAAGATTATCATTAAAAAGTGCATAAGATTTTTGTATGTAGCAGTTAAATATTTAGTTTAAAGTGCATAAATCTTACTTTATTTTACAATATTTTATTTTATTTGCATAACCGCTATGGATTTGGAGTAATTTATTGGTATTAGGGCTGAGTATGAGGCAGTTTTGGGCGTGTATGTATGAAAAACCACACCCATAACTAACATTGCAGTTAATCAATAATTTTAAGCGTTCGGTTTGGTTAATAACAGTTTGATTATCTCAGTTAACTTGGTTAACCACTAGATATAAAATGTTTAATTTGGTTAACATATGAGATAAAACAAATCATGAGTTTGTGACTAATATTAGTATATATTTTTACCAAACTCAACTAATAAATGGATAAAAAAATAACATTAATATATAGTTGTAATTACCTCTAACACGTAACAGTTAACATGGATGATATCTCAAAATCGGTAACTGTTACAATAACGTGAAAATATATAGTGAATTTACAATTTATCTCTCCTAATGCTGTTGCAGTGTATATATTTAGGGTTGTACTCCAGGAAAGGCGTAGCGTAATCGACTAATTCGATAATGTCGTATTGTATTTATTAGTAGCAAATTGAAAAGAATTTCACAACATATTAGAGAATTACGATTGATTGTAGTTATCATTTTCAAATTCAGAAAATTGATGTTACACATAAGTCTATGAACTTTATTATTTTGACAAATTGACCATCCCTTAAATAAAAAAAATCATATGTAGAGTACTAAACGGTGCGGTTGCGGTTAAAATGATGCGGATACCGATTTCATTCTCATAACCAACCCACAAAGTGCAGTTAATTCAAAAATGTTAACCATACCCACTGGATGCGGTAAATTTGATTCAGTTTTATCGGTTAATATTGATACGGTTCGGTTAATGCAGCTTTTTGCTCAACCCTAATTGGTATCACTTCAGTACCTGATCTCGTAAAAGCTAGATGCGTGGGAAGTGGGGTCCAAGGGCCTTAAATAAAATTAACCAAGTGTTTAAACACTTCCGGGAGAATTGAGTTCTCCCATGTTGTTCTTAGGAAGTAAGGTCTTCCGAAACTTGTAAGTAAAGTCTTGCAAGTTAATTTGAGTTTCAAAAGACCATTGCTTGGAAGTAAAGTCTTTCAGATTTCATGCAATAGACCCCCCGTTAAATTCATACCCAAGGTAGTTATCTTCCCATCGCCTTCGAACCAGGAGGTAGTTCACTTCGGTGATATACCCGGTTGGCAACTACCCATGCGACTGTCCCACAACCGGGATAGCTTGTATGCACACCGCTTTTTGAGCCCAAGACAATTGTTATCTCATCGCTTTCGAACCGGTAAGTATTTTATCCTAGATAATATACGGGGGTAACAATTTTCCGTGCGGCTGTCTCAAAACCGAGATGGCTTTGAAAGCACATAATCTTAAAACCCAAAATTTTTGCAAAACTGGTTTCGTGTAAAAACTTAGCTAGTTTTCCCGTTCTTAAAATATAAAATGGTTTTCTTAAGGTCTTGTTTTCCGTAAGGTCAAAATTTTCTTGGTTCCGTACGTGGTGCTCTTGATTCTGGTTATGAATGAAACGACCCAACCCGTTGTATTCCGACCCATAAATTTTTTTCTTTTATATTACATTCATATTTACAACATTAAGGTCCCATTTATATTTCCAAAACTCCATTACAATAATAAGTTTGGACAACTTTAAAACGTTTAATACATAAGTTTAATTAACCAAACGGGCATATACATCATAGTTTGCTAAAATTCGATTGCATCGTCAAAAGATAGTTCGACTCGACTACTTTAATTTCCAACAAAACCAAGCATGGTGATTGGGGATACGCTACTCAATCCTAATCAAAAGTCTAGAGCACAATCTTCTAAATCAACCCGCAAAGTACTAGTCCCCATGCTTACCCAAGCCGTCACCATGCGAACCTATAAAAATGTAAACAACGAGAGGGTAAGCTATGAAAGCTTAGTGAGTATAAACATACTATATACATACATATGCATAAAATGAATACGTACAACCAAACACATAAAGTAAATGCATACCGCAATCCAAGTATAACTAGCAAGCTATACCTAACGTACCACCAAGCCAAAATCTGCAAGATTAGCTACAACATACAATAAGTATATACACCCATATACAAAATATAACCAAGACACCAAGGTTAACCCCTTAACCTCATACATATGAAGGTTGGCCGAACTGCCTGAGCCTTAGTGAATTCGTACTTCCCGAGATTCACTTCCTTCACCGCTTCAACAACCGAGGTTGGCCGAACTACCCGTGCCTTAGTAAATTCGCACTACCCGAGATTCACCACCTCATCATTAAGATGACCGAACTACCCGAGTCATCATGAATCCACACTACCAGAGATTTATCTCCTCAATATCATCAACAAGGACGGGGTTGGCCCGACATGCCAACGTAAATCCGTATACTCCAAAGATTCACTACCCCAAGGTGGTAACCCAAAATGCATAAGCGTACAACATGGAATCAAACTCCAAGAATCCATTCTCCCATCACATGTAGAGTGAATCCGAGCAAGGAGCACTCTACCAACCCGCACCCATCCTATGCATACATACGCATATAATATATTTACACTCACCTTGAAGTCTTGATGGATGCACAAACCAAAATCCGCAATCGCCAATAGAATGTACCTATTCCATTCATCACATAACAAACAACACAATTAGGTTGGATTAGAAACCAACCCATAATGACACTTAGTGCAATTTCGACCCAAATGCACTTCCAAGTACAAACCGCGCCCAAACTAACCAAATATCACTAACATAAGTAAGAATGGTCCTAATACACCAATAAAACCCAATCATAAGTGTTAAACACCTATCTTGCCCAAATTGACACATAAACCCTAATTTTAACCCATTTCAAAATCAAGTTTCCAACAACACCCATTTGGGTTCTTTCAATAACATATTCACTAATCATAGTGATTACACTTAAATTAAAGCCCTAATCATGGCTAAATCATCAACCAACCCAAATGTAGTGACCCGAACTTTTCCATGATTATTCCATGATTATATATTAAATGAAAACTATATTTGCATGATTAAATGTTTCTAACATGTTAAGCAATCAAACTTGTTAAGACTTGATTATTTGAAATGAGTTTCATGTAGACAATTGACCACCCAAGTTGAGCGGCGATTCACGAACGTTAAAACTTGTAAAAACGACATGATGATATATATATATATATATATGGACATATATATGGTTAACATGAGATTATGATAAGTAAGTATCTCACTAAGTATATTAACAATGTGTGATATACATAAAAAATGAGAATATTGAATTATGAAGCTCGAAATGATATACATAACGATTATCGTTATAACAACGTCTTACTAAATACATATGTATTGTATTAAGATATTGATATACTATATTTAACATGATAAAATGATAATTAAGTATATCATTGAGTGTATTAATAATGAACTATACAAGTAAGATGAGACTACTAACTTAAGGATTTCGAAACAATATATATATGTAACGATTATCATTGTAATAGTATTTTAACATATATATATATATATATATATATATATATATATATATATATATATATATATATATATATATATATATATATATATATATATATATGATGTTAAGATATATTCATACACCATGTTATTATGTTAACATAACAATTTAACATCTCATTTAAGTATAATAACAATGAATTAATTACATTTAACAAGATCATTAACTTAAAGATTTCAAAACAACACTTACATGTAACGACTAACGATGACTTAACGACTCACTTAAAATGTATATACATGTAGTGTATTTAGATGTATTAGTACACTTTTGAAAGACTTCAAGACACATATCAAAGTACTTCTACTTAACAAAAATGCTTACAATTACATCCTCATTCATTTTCATCAACAATTCTACTCATATGCAACCGTATTCGTACTCGTACAATATCCAGCTCCTAGATGTACACACTATTGGTATATATACATAAAAATATGCTCCTTATCAGCCTTAAATGATTAAGGAACATGTGGAACCAACCATTTGTCAACTAGCATGAATTATTTAGCAAGAAAACAAACTTAAGAATCTTTTCTTTCTTTATAATGAGTAAAAACGTTTTTATGATTTCACCTCATTTTTCCATCCCATTTTCTCATACTTACACTCCAAATTCTTGTGACGACCCAGAAATTTCCGACTAAATTTAAACTTAATCTTTATATGATTTCGATACGTTAAGCAAAGTATGTAATGTGGAGTTTAGAAAATTTTGAAACGATTTTCATATATTCAATTGACCCTCGACTGCTCTCGGCGATTCACGAACAATTAATTTTAAATAGATATGTGTGTATGTATATATAAATAATAATTTGAATTATAATTTGAAGTATTATATGTTGTTGTTATTAAAAATTAATAAAATAAAAATAGGATATTATAATAATTATTATTTAAAATATATCTCTATATATAAATAAAGTATATTAATAATAAATATTAAATGATTGTAATAGTCGTTAGACATTTCAATTATTATTTAGAGAAGTTTAATTCAAACTATTGTAATTTTAAAATAAATGGTGATACGAAAAGGAGTTCTATAAATTTTATGCTTACTAAAATTATATTTAAGACCTAGTTAATAAATTTCAACACTTTTTATATTTCACCTATAAATGAGAGGGACAGCAGTTGTAATTTTTATTTAATAAATTAATGTTCAAATTTTATACCATAATGACCAAAATAAATAAATATATTTATTCTAAAAATTTGGGATTTTTCTGAGAACTTTTATCCGCCACTGATTAACAACGGAGCACGATATACTCCCTGTGATTTAAAAGTGTTGGTAAGAAGATTACAAGTAGCAGGTGTTTTTTTTTAAAACACGGGCATTTGTTATTAAGGGTTACTGTATCACTTTAGCTTTAAATAATTTATCAACTTGAATGTTATGCATGCATCGAACCTTTATGATATATATTGTTTTTGTTTTGTTGTTGACTTTAACACATCTATCAATCTATTTATCTATTATATCTATTACTACTCTCCGTATTGTTTTCAAAAAGATAACCTACTACTTTCACTAAGAGAAATATATCTCTTCTCCTTTTTATATTACTCTTTACCTTCTATTATTGTGTAACCCAAAACAACATTACCACCATCAAAAACCACGTTGATCACCTTGTTGCTACTGTTACGGTTCAACAAACCACCACATCATCAAACCGTCACCTTAGGACCCTTGGCCGAGCCGAACTATTCTTGTTTCTGTTTTTGGTTACCAACACAAACACACACATACACAATTATAAAAACCACTTCGGGTTCTTCATACCACCACAAACCCGACCTTTATCACCACATCTCCATCTATATCTCTCTTGTCCCTCTCTCTCTTAGTTGTGATCGAGAATCACCACTCACTCGCCACCCTAAAACTACTCAAACAGCCACTACCATCGGCCTGTATCATCATCACAGCCCACCATTATAACCCGTTACCCCACCTTCGATAACCACCTACAAACCGCCAACAAACCTCACCATAATCTGTTACATACTATCTGTTTATTTCTGTTTCAAATCGAGAACAACTACCTTCTGTTTATAATTTGTGTGGACTTTCACCATCACCGAAACCCATTTTTGAAAACCATGAAGATGGAGACTGCGAATGAAGGGAGAAATCTTCATGTCTCGGTTACGCATTGTATTACAATGTTGGAAGCGGTTCACAACGTCAGGTTACAAGGACTTCTTTGGGGTACATATAAACTTGTTACAGTGGGTACGTACGAGAAATTAATTGCAACAACTTTTGAAACGGTTCATGACAAGAAATTTGTCAAGTATCACCCCGCTACCTTTTCACATTTGCGGGTCCCATCATGGGAATTCTCTACATGTTAACTACTAATTTTGCTATAGTGTTAATCCTTTTCTTACAAATGTGTGAAGAGGCTCGGTGGGGTTATATGGTGAAAAAGTCGATTAATTTTATATGTTGCTCAAGGAAATGGTGGGTCTAAAAACAAGTTTATTGGCCGACATCCACTAAAGGATAGTCCCATTTGATTGATTAAAGGTATAATATAATGATAATGATAATGAGAATTCGCGGCTTATATTTTCCTGTTAAAAACCTACATGAACCGAATTTAAGTGCAGTGGGGTTTTTGAAGATGTATTGGGCCGTAAATCTTTAGACTTGCTAAATGGGTTCCTTAATTGTATCGGGCTATTAAGTGGACTTAGAAGAATTAAAGTTAGGCCGTGTTGTTTGATTTAGTTATGGGTCACCGAATGATAATATGGCTGGGCCAATGATCAAGCTTGATATGTTGGGCTTATGAAACTGACTTGGGCTGCTATGTTTTTAAATCCTTGTTGGGCCGAAAAGATAAAAAAAAATATAAAAATGGGAAAATAATATAGAGTATAGATGACGAGAGATGACGGGATGAAATAATTAAGATGAATGATGATATGATTAGGTTATACGCATATGAAATTATATAGATGATGATCGTGACTATGGTCTGTAGTTATAATTATGATCACGTCGATGTTGATTATGAAGACAATGATAACAAATAACGAATTAAAAATAATGATATACAAAATAATAAAATGATGTAGCCTGATGGTGATGATGATTTGTTAATGATATGTTAAATAATGATAATAATAAATATGGTTAAGGATGTTATCGGGTTAGCGGGAGGTCGCGAGTTCAAACCCGAGCTTCGGCATTTTTTTTAGGAGCTACTTCTTTGAGGTAGTAATTTTACTCTATTTATTATTATTATTATTATTATTATTATTATTGTTGTTGTTGTTGTTGTTGTTGTTGTTGTTGTTGCTGCTGCTGCTGCTGTTGATGCTGTTGTTGCTGTTGTTGCTGTTGTTGCTGTTGTTGCTGTTGTTGCTGTTGTTGCTGTTGTTGCTGTTGTTGCTGTTGTTGCTGTTGTTGTTGTTGTTGTTGTTGTTGTTGTTGTTGTTGTTGTTGTTGTTGTTGTTGTTGTTGTTGTTGTTGTTGTTGTTGTTGTTGTTGTTGTTGTTGTTGTTGTTGTTGTTGTTGTTGTTGTTGTTGTTGTTGTTGTTGTTGTTGTTGTTGTTGTTGTTGTTGTTGTTGTTGTTGTTGTTGTTGTTGTTGTTGTTGTTGTTGTTGTTGTTGTTGTTGTTGTTGTTGTTGTTGTTGTTGTAAATAATACTATCATCCTTAAAAATATGATATTTATCATTTATAAAAGTATGATTATTGGTAATATGATTATCATTTATATTATTATCATAAGTGTTATTATTGTAATTAGTACCATCATTAATATTAATATTAAGATTATTATTACTATAATTATTATAAGTATTATTATTAGTATTATTAATTAGATTGCTATTAGTAGTATCATTAGGATTAAAACCATTATCATTAATATTAAAAATTATTATTATAATTATCATTATTATTAGTATTATTATCAAAACTATTAATATCAGTATCATTACTAAATATTTTTAGTATTATTATTATCATAAAAAGATACAAATTTTTATTTACTATTATTAATATTATTTTATCAAATAAATAGCTATATAAGAATATATTTAAAACATATCGCATAACAACATTAATATTTTCATAATAAATACTAATTATTTAACTAAAGTATATAAAATAGATATAGTTAATATAGTTACCAATGAAACATACAAGTTACTGAAATAACAATTAATAATAATATCTAAACTTGTTCGATTACAAGTATATGTTTTAATAAATATATGAATAATATAGGTTCGTGAATCCGAGGTCAACCCTACACTTGTTCAATGATGTCATATGTATTTTTACTACAAAATACAGTATGGTGAGTTTCATTTGCTCCCTTTTTAAATGCTTTTGCAACATATATTTTTGGGACTGAGAATACATGCGCTGCTTTATAAATGTTTGACGAAATAGACACAAGTACTTAAAACTACATTCTATGGTTGAATTATTAAATCGAATATGCCCCTTTTTAGTCTGGCAATCTAAGAATTAGGGAACAGACACCCTAATTGACGCGAATCCTAAAGATAGATCTATCGGGCCCAACAAGCCCCATCCAAAGTACCGGATGCTTTAGTACTTCGAAATTAATCATGTCCGAAGGGAGTCCCGAAATGATGGGGATATTCTATATGCATCTTGTGAATGTCGATTACCAGGTGTTCAATCCATATGAATGATTATTTTTGTCTCTATGCATGGGACGTATATTTATGAGAAATAAAAATCTTGTGGTCTATTAAAATGATGAAAATGAATGATTATGATAAACTAATGAACTCACCAACCTTTTGGTTGACACTTTAAAGCATGTTTATTCTCAACTATGAAAGAAATCTTCCGCTGTTCATTTGCTCAATTTAGAGATATTACTTGGAGTCATTCATGACATATTTCAAAAGACGTTGCATTCGAGTTGTCGAGTTCATCAAGATTATTATTAAGTCAATTACAGTTTGATATATTATGAAATGGTATGCATGCCGTCAAGTTTTGATGTAATGAAAGTTTGTCTTTTAAAAACGAATGCAATGTTTGTAAAATATATCATATAGAGGTCAAATACCTCGCGATGTAATCATATGTTATTGTATTCGTTCTTATGGATTAGGACGGGTCTTTACAATTCTCTCTCAAAATACTCCTAACATCATACTTGATCATCTCCAAGCATTTTCACCATCTTTTATCTTTAATTACAAGCTTTAATCATCATAAAAACAACCATTCAAGAACACTTCAATAAATCTTTCAAACTTGCTAGATTACTTCCAAGCTTTCAAATCCATTCCAAGTAATCATCCAAGATCAAGAAACTTTTGTTAATCTCAGTAGGTTTTCATTCTATTTAAAGGTAAGAATCATATTCAAGCTTTGGTTCAATTTCTATAAACATAACTATCTTAATTCAAGTAGTAATCTTACTTGAACTTGTTTTCGTGTCATGATTCTACTTCAAGAACTTCCAAGCCATCGAATATCCTTTGAAGCTCAAGTTTATTTTTCATCATTTCTAGTAGGTTTACCTACTACACTTGAGGTAGTAATGATGTTCATAACATCATTCGATTCATATATATATAACTATCATATTCGAAGATTTAAACTTGTAATCACTAGAACATAGTTTAGTTAATTCTAAACTTGTTCGCAAATAAAGTTAATCCTTCTAACTTGATGACTTTTAAAATCAACTAAACACATGTTCTATATCTATATGATATGTTAACTTAATGATTTAAAACCTGGAAACACGAAAAATACCGTAAAACTGGACATACGCCGTTGTAGTAACACCGCGGGCTGTTTTGGGTTTGATAATTAAAAACTCTAATAAACTTTGATTTAAAAGTTGTTCTTCTGGAAAAATGATTTTTCTTATGAACATGAAACTATATCCAAAAATCATGGTTAAACTCAAAGTGGAAGTATGTTTTTCAAAATGGTCATTAAGATGTCGTTCTTTCGACATAAATGACTACCTCTTTAAAAATGACTTGTAACTTGTATTTTCGACTATTAAATTATACTTTTTCTGTTTAGTTTCATAAATTTCAGTTCATTATGAAACCATAGCAACTTGAATCGCTCAAAACGGATTTGAAACGAAGAAATGACGGGTAAAACAAAATTGGATAAATTTGCTAGTTTTAGCTACGAAAATTTTGTAACAAATCTAGACTAAATATATCCTAACTAATTTATATTGTATTATACATATTATGTAATCTTGGGATACCATAGACACGTATACAATGTTTTGACGTATCATATCGACCCATCTATATATATATTTCGAAACAACCATAGACACTCTATATGCAGTAATGCTTGAGTTAGCTATACAGGGTTGAGGTTGATTCCAAAATAATATATATACTTTAAGTTGTGATCTAGCCTGAGACTTGTATACACTGGGTCGTGGATTAATTCAAGATAATATATATTGATTTATTTCTGTACATCTAACTGTGGATAACTAGTTGTAGGTTACTAACGAGGACTGCTAACTTAACAAACTTAAATCATAAAAACGTAATAAAAAAATGTTGTGAATATATTTCAATCATACTTTGATATATATGTACATATTTGTTATAGGTTCATTAATCGACCCTTGTCCAAGTCTTATTTTCCCGACGAAGGAAAAATCTGTGAAAGTGAGTTATAGTCCCATTTTTAATATCTAATATTTTTGGGATGAGAATACATGCAGATTTGAAAATGATTTACAAAATAGACACAAGTAATTAAAGCTACATTCTATGTTGAATCGTTATACCGGATATCGCCCTTGTTGAACTTGGAAACCTAAGAATTGGTGTTTATTATAATTGCCACCAATTGACGCGAATCCTAAAGATAGATCTATGGGCTTTGACACGTCCCAGTCAGAGAATTTGAACTGCTTTAGTACTTCGATATTATTTATGGGGATATTCTAGATGCATTTTGTTAATGTCGGTTACCAGGTGTTCAAACATATGAATGATTTTTATGCAGATTGCATGTTATTGAAAGATGAAATCTTGTGGTCTATTATTACAATTTGATATATAGATTTAAACCTATAACTCACCAACAATTTTTTGTTGACATTTAAAGCATGTTTATTCTCAGGTGATTATTAAGAGCTTCCGTTGTTGGATACTAAATTAAGGACAAGATTTGAAGTCCATGTTTGTATAATATTGTTTAAAAACTGCATTCGAAGACATATATTGTTGTGTATTATTATTGTAAACCATTATGTAATAATCATGTGAAAACGTTATATTTTAGATTATCATTATTTGATAATCATCGTAGTATTTTAAACCTTTATCGATAAAATAAAGTTTATAGTTTGTTTTAAAATCGAATGCAGTCATTGAAAAACGTCTCATATAGAGGTCAAACCTCGCAACGAAATCAATTAATATGGAACGTTTATAATCAATATGAACGGGACATTTCAGTTGGTATCCGAGCGTTGGTCTTAGAGAACCAGAAAATTGCATTAGTGTGTCATACCGAGTTTGTTAGGATGCATTAGTGAGTCTGGACTTCGACCGTGTTTTCTTTAAAAACGATTGCTTAACATTTTTTGTTGGAAACTATATATTATTAACATGTAAATATTATGTGATATATTAATCTCTTAACATGTTTGATATTGTGTGATAGATGTCTACCTCTAGTACAAATTCCATCGACTCACCTAATAATAATGAAGAGTCGAATATATTTTTGGAAGATTCACAAATTCCCGAGGAAGAACCGGAAGAGGAGGAACCGGAAGAGGAGGAACCGGAAGAAGAAGAGGTTCCGGAGGAAGAAATATTAATAACTACAGAAAAACGGTTAAATAAAAGAAAATCCTCAACCAATGGACCAAAGTTAAAAATGGTCAATGGTGTTTCCGCTGAAGAAGCAAAATATTGGGAAAATTACCAATTTTCTGATGAATCGGATCCCGATGAGGATTCCGATGATGTTATAGAAATTACCCCGACACATTTGAAAAGGCAAAAGAAAATAATAAGGGAAAAGGCATAAAAATAGAAAAACCCGAGTCCAACCCCGATGACCTCTATGTTAACATGAAATGTCCCGATGGAAAATACCGTCAACACCCGTATTTCTTAAGTTTTAGCTATAACCTGGGAACATTTAAGCCACCGGGTCCTTCTAGATCATTTGTGAAAAGAACGGCTCGTATTAGGGGAGCACCATATATCCCTAGAAAATTAGCGAAACAAACCAAGTCCGAAGAAGAAGAAACAAGTGAGTCGGAATAAAGAGTTGTAATCATGCGGTGTAATATATGTAATATAAGTGTGCTTGTACTTTCTTGTTGTATGTAAAAAAAATTGCTTGTATTATTTGATAATTATCTGTTACGAATCTAATCCTTGTCTGTTTTACAGTATAAAAACACAATGGACGTTAAGGATAGACAACCAAAAATTTTAGAAGACCTACCCGGGGACATGACTGATGAAATCTTGTCTAAAGTCAGTCAGAATTCGTCGGCACAATTATTTACGGCAAAATTAGTTTGTAGAACATTTGAAGAACGTTCCAGGCATGCCTTAGTTTATAAAAGGCTTTCATTTGAAAGATGGGGTATATCACATTGGGGACACCGTAAGTTACGCCGTGTTTTCTTTAAAGCGTTAAATGTGAGAGAACCCAAATGCAATTTTACGCTATGGGTTAAGAAACTATTTTGACTCAACATATCCCAACGTAGGACTTCGTGAGTTAGAAAGAGATTCTAACATGCAACATAAAGAAGCATGTTATGCTTACGGGTTAGTGATGTTCGCTTCTCACTAAAGTGAGAAAAACAACACCGGATTACGACTTTTAAATAAAACCTTCCCATAAGTGACGGATTCAGTAGTTGGGGTGAGAAACAAGGTTTTTTGTTATTACGGGGCTGTTAGGCATTACAAAACCCTCGTCCCTTTTACGACGTTACAACATGCTGTCTTGTCAACGGCTACAATGGTTATGTTCCACAAGACCAAGGATGAGAAGTAGTCTTAGTAAAACCAGAATGCATGACTTGTTTCTGGACTTATGAATTACGTGTCTTTATTACTTTTGCTGAACGACTTGCGTATTAACTAGAATTGTCTTCACAATTGCCTCGTATCAAAGTTATTGTGTGCTATATTTCATGCTATATGTATAATAGTGGTATTGTAAGTTTGTAAAATATTGTATAAAAGTTTGAACGCGAAATATTATTGTAATCAGTTTTTCATATAGAATTGTAGTAGTTGAATTGTATATTAGCTACTAAGTATGAACTTTGAATTGTATATTAGCTACTAAGTATGAACTTAAAGGGTAGGTACTACCCGAATGGAAAATTATAAAACGCTAATATGAAGAAAAAGCTTTTATAAATAAGTTCATAGTATGCTACGAAATACTATTGACTACTCTTAATATTCTATATGATTAACTTAATTCTTTTGGCTATTTTTGAAGGAAATGGCACCGACTACTCGTCAGAACTTGAACATGAGCGAGGAAGACTTCCGTGTTTTCCTTGCTGCGAACATAGCTGCAGTGCAGGTCGTAATGCAAAATAACAACAATAACTCTGGTTCTAGCAGTGGAACTAATTCCACAAGAAATCGTGTAGGATGCTCCTACAAAGAATTCACTGCCTGCAAACCTTTGGAATTCGATGGAACCGAGGGTCCAATCGGATTAAAAGGGTAAACTGAAAAGGTTGAATCGGTGTGTGCCATAAGTAAATGTACTGAAGAAGACAAAGTAACTATCGCTTCAACAACCAACACAGTAATCACAACTACAATCGCCCCATTTTTCGCAAAAACAAACGCAACAACTATCCCAACAACAACAACAACCACAATAACCGTCCTAACAATAATAACAATCGCAACAACAACCAAATCAATAACAACAATGGCAACAACAATCAGAACAATAAATGTCTAAGGTGTGGAGGGTATCATCCAGATAAGTTCTGTGTAGTAGTGTGTACCAAGTGTAATAGAACCGGACATAGTGTGACGAAGTGGGATGTCTATGGACCAAAGGCATATAAAAATAACAGAACAAATAATTCCATTATTTGTTATGGATGCAGAAAGCCGTGCCATTTCAGCAAAGCATGCCCTAATCAAGGGAATAATAATGGGCAAGGCCGTGGACGAGTCTTCAACATTAATTCGGCAGAAGCGCAGGAAGACCCGGAGCTTGTTACGGGTACGTTTCTTATTGACGATAAATTTGCTTATGTTTTATTTGATTCGGGTGCGGATAGAAGCTATATGAGTAGAGATTTTTGTGAATTCAATTTTCCATTAATGCCTTTGGATAGTAAATTTTTACTCGAATTAGCAAACGGTAAACTAATTACAGCAGATAGAGTATGTCGGGATAGAGAAATTAAATTGGTTGACGAAACATTTAAGATTGACTTAATACCAGTCGAGTTAGAGAGTTTTGACGTAATAATTGGCATGGACTGGTTGAAAAAGGTGAGAGCAGAGGTCGTTTGTTACAAAAATGAGATGCGCATTGTACGAAAAAAAGGAAAACCCTTAATGGTGTACGGAAAAAAGAGCTGCGCGAAGCTAAATATTATTAGTAATTTGAAGGCACAAAAGCTAATAATAAAAGGTTGCTATGCTGTTTTAGCACATGTTGAGAAAGTACAAACCGAAGAAAAGAACATCAATGATGTTCCCGTAGCAAAAGAATTTCTCGATGTATTTTCGAAAGAATTACCGGGACTACCTCCACACCGATCTGTTGAATTTCAAATAGATCTTGTACCAGGAGCTGTACCAATAGCTCGTGCTCCATAGAGACTCACACCTAGCGAAATGAAGGAACTCCAAAGCTAATTACAAGAACTTTTAGAGCGTGGTTTCATTCGACCAAGCACATCACTATAGGGAGCTCCAATTTTGTTTGTCAAAAAGAAGGATGGTACGTTCAGGTTGTGTATCGACTACCGAGAGTTGAACAAACTTACCATCAAGAACCGTTATCCACTACCGAGAATCGACGACTTATTTGATCAACTACAAGGCTCGTCGGTTTATTCGAAGATCGATTTACGTTCTGGATATCATCAAATGCGGGTGAAGGAGGATGATGTTTCGAAAACAGCTTTTAGGACGCGTTACGGTCATTACGAGTTTATGGTTATGCCATTTGGTTTAACTAACGCACCAGCTGTGTTCATGGACCTTATAAACTGAGTGTGTGGACTATATCTTGACAAGTTTGTCATTGTTTTCATCGATGACATACTTATCTACTCAAAGAATGATCAAGAGCACGAAGAACATTTGAGAAAAGTGCTAGAGTTGTTGAGGAAAGAAAAACTATACACTAAGTTTTCAAAGTGAGCATTTTGGTTGGAAGAAGTTCAATTTCTCGGTCACATAGTGAACAAAGAAGGTATTCAGGTGGATCCAGCAAAGATTGAAACCGTTGAAAAATAGGAAACCCCGAAAACTCCGAAACACATATGCCAATTTTTAGGATTAGCTAGTTACTACAGAAGATTCATCCAAGATTTTTCCAAAATAGCAAAACCCTTGACTGCATTAACGCATAAAGGGAAGAAATTTGAATGGAAGGATGAACAAGAAAAATCGTTTCAATTGTTGAAGAAAAAGTTAACTACGACACCTATATTGTCATTGCCTGAAGGGAATGATGATTTTGTGATATATTGTGACGCCTCAAAGTAAGGTCTTGGTTGGGTATTAATGCAACGAACGAAGGTAATTGCTTATGCGTCTAGACAATTGAAGATTCACGAGCAGAATTATACGACACATGATTTGGAATTAGGCGCGGTTGTTTTTGCATTAAAGACTTGGAGGCACTACTTATATGGGGTCAAAAGTATTATATATACCGATCACAAATGTGACCACCCAGAAATTTCCAACCAAATTTAAACTTTATCTTTATATTATTCCGATACGATAAGCAAAGTTTGTTAAGTTAAATCTCAAGAATTTTAAACCGTGTTCATACATTCATTATAACCTCGACCAAATTCCGACGATTCACGAACCGTTATATATAAATAGATATGTATATATATATATATATATATATTATAACTTGAGAATATTAATAAAGTATTAAACGTATAATACTTTACACGAACGTATTTGTTTCAATATGTTTATCGATGGAATTAGAAGATAATATCAAATGATTGATTTATCAGATACATTGTGATATGATTACGGGTCTATGTTATGAGGTCCAATGTGATTTAAGAAATCTATTCTTTTTGAAAACATTCGGAAAATGGTAAAGTGATTTATAAGTAAGAACGTGGAGTATAAATAATTTAGATGTTGGATATCAACAAGTTAAGCAACTCGACATTTTTCATTAAGATGATTTCATACGTTTATTTAACCTTTGGACTTTATCCCATGCTTCACCAACAGACTGTAATTTAAAAACTTGAAACCTATTATGAATATATATGATTCTACTTTTCTAAAATGTTTTATGATATAACGATTTCCATTATTTTAACCTTTAAACAAATGATTCTTAAATATATTTAGTTTTGGAAAACAAAATTATCATATTTATTTGATTTAGTTTCAAACGTACAAAAACGTTTTCAGTTTAAAAAGAACTTTATTATTAAAACGTATATAACTTTTATAAATATCTAGAACCACTTTTGACAACTCATTACTTAACCAGTATGATAAAGATAACGATATTTATATTTCATTTTATTAAATATATATAACGATTTAAATTAATATTATATATATTTATACGCGTATTATACATACATAGTTTTATACTTTTACTATATACTTAAACTTTACCTTTACTTTACTTTAACTTTAATAATTCACTTTAATAATTCATACTTTAATAATTCACTTTAATAATTCAAAAATCTATTATAAATAGAATTCAATAGGTTTCATTATTTCATAGAAACTTAAAAATATTTTTTCTCTAAACTCTCTCAATCGATTTACATATATATATTTACTCCGTATTATTTCAAGATATTATTAGTATACATAAAATATTACGACGGAGTGCTGTCCGAGTGATTTTGAAATTGTTTTTCGAGCGGGATAGAGCTAAGGAAATTATGGGTTATAGCTATGGAGGTTATGGGTATGGTTCGGGAGTATTGCTCGTGAGTCAAACTAGTGTTTATCTCTCCGTTGCGTCTACGTACTTTTTCTGCAATATTGAATCTCAATATTGATACGTGAGCACTCATAACTTAACTTTTATATATTATTAGTGTATCCCTGACTAGTGCTCGAGTATATAGGATTATGCATGCTTATACGTTCGTTATTGTCGTTAGATAGGTTATGTCGAATCTTGAATTAAATACATATGCTATTAAGATAAGGTATATGATATGCATGTCGTTGGAAAGCTAGCGAAAAATTTAGAACTTTTCATTTAGATATCGAATGGTTTAGATGAACAGTTTAGAAGTTATAGTCAATTGAATTTTTGTATTATTATTAAAAATGATTATTATTATCGTCGTTATTATCATCGTTATAATCTAATTATTATTATTATTATTATTGTTATTATTATTATTATTATTATTATTATTATTATTATTATTATTATTATTATTATTATTATTATTATTATTATTATTATTATTATTATTATTATTATTATTATTATTATTATTGTTATTTTTATTATTATTACTATCGTTATTATCGTTAAGGTTATAATTAGTATTATTATTATTATTATTATTATTATTATCATTCAAATAGTTATTAGAATTATCATTAATATTATTATTATTAGTATTATTATAATTAAAACCTAATATTAGTAACATCTAATTATTATGATTACTATTATTATTATTAATATGAACGCGATATAAAAGACGACTAAAAGCTATTAAACGAAGCGATTAAGAAATAATGAGTATGAGTATCTGATGAAATTAAGATATTGTAAGATATTGATTTAAAGGAAAAAAATATCGTTTTCATTATTTTACTATTATTATTATTAAAAGTATTATTAATATTAAAACTATCATTTTACTAAAATTATGATTTTTAATAAAAATATCATTGTTAATATGAAACATCATTATTATTATTATCATTTTAGTACTATTATTAATAAAAATTATCATTTTATCATTTTTAGAAAATATAATTATTGTTATTTTTATTAGTAGAATAATAATAATTATTACAAAATAATACAACTTTTACTTATTATTATTATTATCAATATTATTTTATCAAATAAATATGTGATACATAGATATTTTACTACGTATAATAAAATTACATTAATAATACCTATCATATTATTTTTATGATATTAAATGAACTTTATAAATTTTATTACTTAAGATATATAAAAGTATATTTTTATTATATAAATTTTAATATAAAATTTTATTTATTAATAAAAGAACTATATTATTTACTTTAATAAAATCTGTTAAAAATATTTAAATATATAAAACGACTATATTTAAACTATATAATAATCATGTATAAATTTTGGAAGACATTTTGGTCAATATGACTTTTGTTGACTTTTGCATATTTAGTCTCGAGCATTAGATTGTGATACACTACGACTTGACCTAAATTGTTAGACAGATATTGATCAAACATATAAATATATATAATTAATATAGGCTCGTGAATCCAAGACCAACCTTGCACTTGTTCAATGACGTCATATGTATTTTTACTACAAAATACAGTATTGTGAATTTCATTACTCCCTTTTTAAATGCTTTTGCAATATATATTTTTGGGACTGAGAATACATGCGCTGCTTTTATAAATGTTTTATGAAATAGACACAAGTAATCGAAACTACATTCTATGGTTGGATTATCGAAATCGAATATGCCCCTTTTAGCTTGGTACCCTAAGAATTAGGGAACTAGCCCCTAATTGACGCGAATCCTAAAGGTAGATCTACGGGAACTAACAACCCCCATTCTGGAATTTGGAATGCTTTAGTACTTCGAGTTTATCATATTCGATGGGTGTCCCGAAATGATGGGGATATTCTATATGCATCTTGTTAATGTCGGTTACCAGGTGTTCACCATATGAATGATTTTTATCTCCATGCAGTTTGCGAAATGCCTGATATGAGATGGATGTTTATATAAATGAAATCTTGTGGTCTATTAAAATTATGGAATTGATGGATTATGATAAACTAATGAACTCACCAACCTTTTGGTTGACACTTTAAAGCATGTTTATTTTCAGGTATTAAAGAAATCTTCTGCTGTGCATTAGCTCATTTTAAGGATATTACTTGGAGTCATTCATGGCATATTTCGAAAGACGTTGCATTCGAGTCATTGAGTTCATCAAGATTATTATTAATTCAATTATAGTTGGATGTATTATGAAATGGTATGCATGCCGTCAACTTTAGATGTAAAGAAAGTTTGTCTTTTAAAAACGAATGCAATGTTTGTAAAATATATCATATAGTGGTTAAATACCTCGCGATGTAATCAACTATTGTGAATTGTTTATAATGTATATGAACGGGTCCTTTCAGTTGGTATCATAGCGGTGGTCTTAGCGAACCAGGTATGCATTAGTGTGTCTAACTGATAATTGTTAGGATACATTAGTGAGTCTGGACTTCGACCGTGTCTGCATGTCAAAAGTTTTGCTTATCATTTTTGTCAGAAATTGTCTGCTTATCATTCTTAGTCTAGACACGTCTTACTGCATTGATTGCATGAATAGTGTATAGAAAAAATTCATATCTTAACGTATCTGTTACTGTAAACTTTGCCTGACATATCCCGTAAATTCCTCCGTAATCTACGAAATCTTTTACGCTATATATATAGATATTCTATGTAATTAGAATACCACCCGATAGCTGAAAAATCATTCCATATCGAAATATCCTTTATTCAATCGAACGAAATGGAATTCGTCATTAGTTTAAGTCCCTCGAATTCCGATATGGAATCCCACTCAAGCTCCGAAAGCAGTGTGACTGGAATGGATCAACCAATCAGCCATCATCTATTTTGGATGAATTGGGGATGGGTTCGTAGCCTCCTTAATCATTGGAGACAAGAAGAATGTGATCCCTTCCATCCACCATATTGCTCTCTTGGCGAAGAACCTGAAGCACTTACAGGCGAACCTATTCGAGACACCATTTTCTCTCTCATTTCTAGAGTATCTCGGCACGATTATATACTATCTCACATTCTAGATCTTATTCACCCGCTCATCCGAACCACCAATCAATCCTGTGTAATAGAAGAAGTCAACGAGCTTCTCACTCGGGTAGTGGCTTTGGAGAATATGGTGCAAAGGTTACAAACACCAGCAGCAGCACCAGCAGCATAACCAGTACTACCATCATCAACGCCAACAGTACCATTACCACCCCCAGCCACAACCGCGTCGTAAACATCAACTTTACCATCTGTACCTTGAGCCTCAACGTTATACACACCATAGAGTACCAACAACAATAACCGATGAAGTATTAATCCATCACTTCATTGGAGAAACCTTCTACGGCGAATACGTTGTAGTGACCCGAACTTTTCCATGTTTATATATATTAATTGAGATTGATATTTACATGATTAAATGTTTCCAACATGTTAAGCAATCAAACTTGTTAAGACTTGATTAATTGAAATATGTTTCATATAGACAATTGACCACCCAAGTTGACCGGTGATTCACGAACGTTAAAACTTGTAAAAACTATATGATGACATATATATGGATATATATATATATATATATATATATATATATATATATATATATATATATATATAGTTAACATGATACTATGATAAGTAAACATATCATTAAGTATATTAACAATGAACTACATATGTAAAAACAAGACTACTAACTTAATGATTTTTAAACGAGACATATATGTAACGATTATCGTTGTAAAGACATTTAATGTATATATATCATATTAAGAGATATTCATACATGATAATATCATGATAATATAATAATTTAAAATCTCATTTGATATTATAAACATTGGGTTAACAACATTTAACAAGATCGTTAACCTAAAGGTTTCAAAACAACACTTACATGTAACGACTAACGATGACTTAACGACTCAGTTAAAATGTATATACATGTAGTGTTTTAATATGTATTTATACACTTTTGAAAGACTTCAATACAATTATCAAAATACTCCTACTTAACAAAAATGCTTACAATTACATCCTCGTTCAGTTTCATCAACAATTCTACTCGTATGCACCCGTATTCGTACTCGTACAATACACAGCTTTTAGATGTATGTACTATTGGTATATACACTCTAATGATCAGCTCTTAGCATCCCATGTGAGTCACCTAACACATGTGGGAACCATCATTTGGCAACTAGCATGAAATATCTCATAAAATTACAAAAATATGAGTAATCATTCATGACTTATTTACATGAAAACAAAATTACATATCCTTTATATCTAATCCATACACCAACGACCAAAAACACCTACAAACACTTTCATTCTTCAATTTTCTTCATCTAATTGATCTCTCTCAAGTTCTATCTTCAAGTTCTAAGTGTTCTTCATATATTCTACAAGTTCTAGTTACATAAAATCAAGAATACTTTCAAGTTTGCTAGCTCACTTCCAATCTTGTAAGGTGATCATCCAACCTCAAGAAATCTTTGTTTCTTACAGTAGGTTATCATTCTAATACAAGGTAATAATCATATTCAAACTTTGGTTCAATTTCTATAACTATAACAATCTTATTTCAAGTGATGATCTTACTTGAACTTGTTTTCGTGTCATGATTCTGCTTCAAGAACTTCGAGCCATCCAAGGATCCGTTGAAGCTAGATCCATTTTTCACTTTTCCAGTAGGTTTATCCAAGGAACTTAAGGTAGTAATGATGTTCATAACATCATTCAATTCATACATATAAAGTTATCTTATTCGAAGGTTTAAACTTGTAATCACTAGAACATAGTTTAGTTAATTCTAAACTTGTTCGCAAACAAAAGTTAATCCTTCTAACTTGACTTTTAAAATCAACTAAACACATGTTCTATATCTATATGATATGCTAACTTAATGATTTAAAACCTGGAAACACGAAAAACACCGTAAAACCGGATTTACGCCGTCGTAGTAACACCGCGGGCTGTTTTGGGTTAGTTAATTAAAAACTATGATAAACTTTGATTTAAAAGTTGTTATTCTGAGAAAATGATTTTTATTATGAACATGAAACTATATCCAAAAATTATGGTTAAACTCAAAGTGGAAGTATGTTTTCTAAAATGGTCATCTAGACGTCGTTCTTTCGACTGAAATGACTACCTTTACAAAAACGACTTGTAACTTATTTTTCCGACTATAAACCTATACTTTTTCTGTTTATATTCATAAAATAGAGTTCAATATGAAACCATAGCAATTTGATTCACTCAAAACGGATTTAAAATGAAGAAGTTATGGGTAAAACAAGATTGGATAATTTTTCTCATTTTAGCTACGTGAAAATTTGTAACAAATCTATTCCAACCATAACTTAATCAACTTGTATTGTATATTATGTAATCTTGAGATACCATAGACACGTATACAATGTTTCGACCTATCATGTCGACACATCTATATATATTTCGGAACAACCATAGACACTCTATATGTGAATGTTGGAGTTAGCTATACAGGGTTGAGGTTGATTCCAAAATATATATAGTTTGAGTTGTGATCAATACTGAGATACGTATGCACTGGGTCGTGGATTGATTCAAGATAATATTTATCGATTTATTTCTGTACATCTAACTGTGGACAACTAGTTGTAGGTTACTAACGAGGACAGCTGACTTAATAAACTTAAAACATCAAAATATATTAAAAGTGTTGTAAATATATTTTGAACATACTTTGATATATATGTATATATTTTTATAGGTTCGTGAATCAACCAGTGGCCAAGTCTTACTTCCCGACGAAGTAAAAATCTGTGAAAGTGAGTTATAGTCCCACTTTTAAAATCTAATATTTTTGGGATGAGAATACATGCAGCTTTTATAAATGATTTACAAAATAGACACAAGTACGTGAAACTACATTCTATGGTTGAATTATCGAAATCGAATATGCCCCTTTTTATTAAGTCTGGTAATCTAAGAATTAGGGAACAGACACCCTAATTGACGCGAATCCTAAAGATAGATCTATTGGGCCTAACAAACCCCATCCAAAGTACCGGATGCTTTAGTACTTCGAAATTTATATCATATCCGAAGGGTGTCCCGGAATGATGGGGATATTCTTATATATGCATCTTGTTAATGTCGGTTACCAGGTGTTCACCATATGAATGATTTTTATCTCTATGTATGGGGTGTGTATTGAAATATGAAGTCTTGTGGTCTATTATTATGATTTGATATATATAGGTTAAACCTATAACTCACCAACATTTTTGTTGACGTTTTAAGCATGTTTATTCTCAGGTGATTATTAAGAGCTTCCGCTGTCGCATACTTAAATAAGGACGAGATTTGGAGTCCATGCTTGTATGATATTGTGTAAAAACTGCATTCAAGAAACTTATTTTGTTGTAACATATTTGTATTGTAAACCATTATGTAATGGTCGTGTGTAAACAGGATATTTTAGATTATCATTATTTGATAATCTACGTAAAGCTTTTTAAACCTTTATTGATGAAATAAAGGTTATGGTTTGTTTTAAAATGAATGCAGTCTTTGAAAAACGTCTCATATAGAGGTCAAAACCTCGCAACAAAATCAATTAATATGGAACGTTTTTAATTAATAAGAACGGGACATTTCAGTTGGTATCCGAGCGTTGGTCTTAGAGAACCAGAATTTTGCATTAGTGTGTCTTATCGAGTTTGTTAGGATGCATTAGTGAGTCTGGACTTCGACCGTGTTTACTTGAAAAATGATTGCTTAACAAATTTTGTTGGAAACTATATATTTTTAACATGTGAATATTATGAGATATGTTAATCTCTTAACGCGTTTGATATTATGTGATAGATGTCTACCTCTAGAACAAGTCCCATTGACTCACCTAATAATAATGAAGAGTCAAATGTAAATTGGAATGATTCTTAGACTGATTCACAAGTTCCCGAAGAGGAACCAGAAGAAGAGTCGGAACCGGAAGAAGAATCGGAACCGGAAGAAGAATCGGAACCGGATGAAGAAATAGAACCGGTGGGGGAAATAATAAAACGGTTAAGTAAAAGAAAATCCTCAACCAACCGACCAAGGTTAATTATGGTCAATGGTGTTTCCGCCAAGGAAGCAAAATATTGGGAGGATTACCAATTCTCCGATGAATCGGATTCCGACGAGAATTCCGATGATGTTATAGAAATTACCCCAACTGAATTTAAAAAAGCAAAAGAAAATAATAAGGGAAAGGGCATAAAAATAGAGAAATCTAATTCCAACCCCGATGAACTTTATATGTATCGTCAACCCCCGAAGTCCTTAAGTTGTAACAATGACCCGGGAACTTCTAAACCACCAGGTTTTTCTAAACCAATGTGGATAACGACGGCTCGTATTAGGGGAACATCATATATCCCTAGAAACTTGGCAAAACGAACCAAAACCGAAGAAGAAGAAACAAGCGAGTCAGAATAAGATAGCTGCATTCGTGTGGTGTAATATATGTAATATAGTGTGCTTATGCTTTATGATATATGTAAAAATTGCTTGTATTAATAAGTATTTTTTTTTATGAATCTAACTCTTGTCTATTTTACAGTATAAAAACACAAAATGGATAGACAACTCAATATTTTAAGAGACCTACCCGGAGACATGATTGATGAAATCTTGTCTAGAGTCGGTCAGAATTCTTCGGCACAACTATTTAAGGCGAGATCTGTTTGTAAGACATTCGAAGAACGTTCCAAGAATGCCTTGGTTTATAAAAGGTTTTCGTTCGAAAGATGGGGGATATCACATTGGGAAATCCATAAGTTACGATGTGTTTACTTTGACGCATATATTGCGGGGAACCCAAATGCTATTTTACGCAATGGGTTAAGAAATTATTTTGACTCAATATATCCGAATATTGGACTTCGTGATTTAGAAAAAGCGGCTAACATGCAACATAAAGAAGCATGTTATGCTTACGGATTAGTAATGTTCGCTTCTCACCAAAGTGAGAACAAGAACATCGGCCTACAACTATTAAACAAAACGTTCCCACAAGTGACGGAGTCGGTAATTGGGGTAAGAAATGAGGTTTTTAGATTGTTACGGGACTGTTGGACATTACGTAACCCTCGTCCCTTTGACGACGTTACAACACGCTGTCTTATCAACGGCCATAACGGTTATGTTCCACAAGACCAAGGATGGGAAGTAGTCCTAGTAAAACCAGAATGCATGACTTGTTTCTGGACGTATGAATTACGTGTCTTTATTGCCTTTGCTGAACGACTTGTGTACTAGCTAGAATTATCTTCACAACCGTCTTGTATCAAATTTATTGTGTGCTATATTTCATGCTATATGTAAAATAAGCGGTATTGTAAGTTTGTAAAATATTGTGTAAAAGTTTGAACGCGAAATATTATTATAATCAGTTTTTCATATAGAATTGTAGTAGTTGAATTGTATATTACCTACTAAGTATGAACTTAACGGGTAGGTACTACCCGAATTTAAACTTATAAAATGCTAATATGAAGAAAAAGCTTTTATAAATGAGTTCATATTATGCTATGAAATACTATTAACTACTCTTAATATTCTGTATGATTAACTTGTTCCATTTGACTATTTTGAAGGAAATGGCTCCGACTACTCGACACACCGTGAATATGAATGAAGAGGAATTCCGTACTTTTCTAGCTTCAAACATAGCCGCAGTACAGGCTGCGCTACATACCAACAATAACCTTGGATCTAGCAGTACAGGAAATCGTGTAGGATGCACCTACAAAGAATTCACTACCTGCAAACCTTTGGAATTTGATGGAACCGAAGGACCGATCGGATTGAAACGGTGGACCGAGAAGGTCGAATCGGTGTTTGCCATAAGTAAGTGTACTGAAGAGGACAAAGTGAGGTACGCTATGCATACCTTCACAGGTTCTACGTTAACATGGTGGAATACCTATCTAGAGCAAGTGGGACAAGACGATGCGTACGCACTACCGTGGTCAGCATTCAAGCACTTGATGAACGAGAAGTACCGTCCCAGAACCGAGGTCAATAAGCTCAAGACAGAACTTAGAGGGTTACGAACCCAAGGATTTGATATTACCACGTATGAAAGACGATTCACAGAATTGTACCTATTGTGTCCGGGAGCGTTCGAAGATGAGGAAGAGAAGATCGACGCATTTGTGAAAGGATTACCGGAAAGAATCCAAGAAGATATAAGTTCACACGAGCCCGCCTCCATACAACAGGCATGTAGAATGGCTCACAAACTAGTGAACCAGATTGAAGAAAGAATTAAAGAACAGACTGCCGAAGAGGCCAATGTGAAGCAAGTCAAAAGAAAGTGGGAGGAAAACGGTGATAAGAATCACCAATATAACAACAACAGCAATTACAACAATAATCGCAACAATTATCCCAAAAATCGCAACATCAATCGCAACTACAACAAACGGCCCAACAACAACAACAACAACAACAACAATAACTACAACAATCATCCCAACAACAATAATAACCGCAACAACAACAACAATCAGAAGCAGCTATGCCAAAGGTGTGAAAAGTATCACTCGGGGTTCTGCACCAAATTTTGCAATAAGTGTAAAAGAAATGGTCATAGCGCGGCGAAGTGTGAGGTCTACGGACCAGGGGTTAATAGAACGAAAGGAACAAATGGTGTTGGAACGAGTAATGGTGGAGCAAGTAGTGTCGGAGCAAGTTATGCCAATGTAGTTTGTTATAAATGTGGAAAACCGGGCCACATTATTAGAAATTGCCCGAACCAATGGACAAGGCCGTGGAAGAGTTTTCAATATTAATGCGGCAGAGGCACAGGAAGACCCAGAGCTTGTTACGGGTACGTTTCTTATTGACAATAAATCTGCTTACGTTTTATTTGATTCGGGTGCGGATAGAAGCTATATGAGTAGAGATTTTTGTGCTAAATTAAGTTGTCCATTGACGCCTTTGGATAGTAAATTTTTACTCGAATTAGCAAATGGTAAATTAATTTCAGCAGATAATATATGTCGGAATCGAGAAATTAAACTGGTTAGCGAAACATTTAAGATTGATTTGATACCAGTAGAGTTAGGGAGTTTTGATGTGATAATCGGTATGGACTGGTTGAAAGAAGTGAAAGCAGAGATCGTTTGTTACAAAAATGCAATTCGCATTATACGAGAAAAAGGAAAACCCTTAATGGTGTACGGAGAAAAGGGCAACACGAAGCTACATCTTATTAGTAATTTGAAGGCACAAAAACTAATAAGAAAAGGTTGCTATGCTATTCTAGCACACGTCGAGAAAGTACAAACTGAAGAAAAGAGCATCAATGATGTTCCCGTCGCAAAAGAATTTCCCGATGTATTTCCGAAAGAATTACCGGGATTACCCCCACATCGATCCGTTGAATTTCAAATAGATCTTGTACCAGGAGCTGCACCAATAGCTCGTGCTCCTTACAGACTCGCACCCAGCGAGATGAAAGAACTGCAAAGCCAATTACAAGAACTTTTAGAGCGTGGTTTCATTCGACCAAGCACATCACCGTGGGGAGCTCCTGTTTTGTTTGTCAAGAAGAAAGATGGTACATTCAGGTTGTGTATCGACTACCGAGAGTTGAACAAACTTACCATCAAGAACCGCTACCCACTACCGAGAATCGACGACTTATTTGATCAACTACAAGGCTCGTCTGTTTATTCAAAGATTGACTTACGTTCCGGGTATCATCAAATGCGGGTGAAAGAAGATGATATTCCAAAGACTGCTTTCAGAACACGTTACGGTCATTACGAGTTTATGGTCATGCCGTTTGGTTTAACTAATGCACCAGCTGTGTTCATGGACCTTATGAACCGAGTGTGTGGACCATACCTTGACAAGTTTGTCATTGTTTTCATTGATGACATACTTATTTACTCAAAGAATGACCAAGAACACGGTGAACATTTGAGAAAAGTGTTAGAAGTATTGAGGAAGGAAGAATTGTACGCTAAGTTTTCAAAGTGTGCATTTTGGTTGGAAGAAGTTCAATTCCTCGGTCACATAGTGAACAAAGAAGGTATTAAGGTGGATCCGGCAAAGATAGAAACTGTTGAAAAGTGGGAAACCCCGAAAACTCCGAAACACATACGCCAGTTTTTAGGACTAGCTGGTTACTACAGAAGGTTCATCCAAGACTTTTCCAGAATAGCAAAACCCTTGACTGCATTAACACATAAAGGGAAGAAATTTGAATGGAAGGATGAACAAGAGAAAGCGTTTCATTTATTGAAGAAAAAGCTAACTACGGCACCTATATTGTCATTGCCTGAAGGGAATGATGATTTTGTGATTTATTGTGACGCATCAAAGCAAGGTCTCGGTTGTGTATTAATGCAACGAACGATGGTGATTGCTTATGCGTCTAGACAATTGAAGATTCACGAGCAAAATTATACGACGCATGATTTGGAATTAGGTGCGGTTGTTTTTGCATTAAAGACTTGGAGGCACTACTTATATGGGGTCAAAAGTATTATATATACCGACCACAAAAGTCTTCAACACATATTTAATCAGAAACAACTGAATATGAGGCAGCGTAGGTGGATTGAATTGTTGAATGATTACGACTTTAAGATTTGTTATCACCCGGGGAAGGCAAATGTGGTAGCCGATGCCTTGAGCAGAAAGGACAGAGAACCCATTCGAGTAAAATCTATGAATATAATGATTCATAATAACCTTACTACTCAAATAAAGGAGGCGCAACAAGGAGTTTTAAAAGAAGGAAATTTAAAGGATGAAATACCCAAAGGATCGGAGCAGCATCTTAATATTCGGGAAGACGGAACCCGGTATAGGGCTGAAAGGATTTGGGTACCAAAATTTGGAGATATGAGAGAAATGGTACTTAGAGAAGCTCATAAAACCAGATACTCAATACATCCTGGAACGGGGAAGATGTACAAGGATCTCAAGAAACATTTTTGGTGGCCGGGTATGAAAGCCGATGTTGCTAAATACGTAGGAGAATGTTTGACGTGTTCTAAGGTCAAAGCTGAGCATCAGAAACCATCAGGTCTACTTCAACAACCCAAAATCCCAGAATGGAAATGGGAAAACATTACCATGGATTTCATCACTAAATTGCCAAGGACTGCAAGTGGTTTTGATACTATTTGGGTAATAGTTGATCGTCTCACCAAATCAGCACACTTCCTGCCAATAAGAGAAGATGACAAGATGGAGAAGTTAGCACGACTGTATTTAAAGGAAGTCGTCTCCAGACATGGAATACCAATCTCTATTATCTCTGATAGGGATTGTAGATTTATTTCAATATTCTGGCAGACATTACAGCAAGCATTAGGAACTCGTCTGGACATGAGTACTGCCTATCATCCACAAACTGATGGGCAGAGCGAAAGGACGATACAAACGCTTGAAGACATGCTACGAGCATGTGTTATTGATTTCGGAAACAGTTGGGATCGACATCTACCGTTAGCAGAATTTTCCTACAACAACAGCTACCATTCAAGCATTGAGATGGCGCCGTTTGAAGAACTTTATGGTAGAAAGTGCAGGTCTCCGATTTGTTGGAGTGAAGTGGGGGATAGACAGATTACGGGTCCGGAGATTATACAAGAAACTACCGAGAAGATCATCCAAATTCAACAACGGTTGAAAACCACCCAAAGTCGACAAAAGAGCTACGCTGACATTAAAAGAAAAGATATAGAATTTGAAATTGGAGAGATGGTCATGCTTAAAGTTGCACCTTGGAAAGGCGTTGTTCGATTTGGTAAACGAGGGAAATTAAATCCAAGGTATATTGGACCATTCAAGATTATTGATCGTGTCGGACCAGTAGCTTACCGACTTGAGTTACCTCAACAACTCGCGGCTGTACATAACACTTTCCACGTCTCGAATTTGAAGAAAAGTTTTGCTAAAGAAGATCTCACTATTCTGTTAGATGAAATCCAAATCAACGAAAACCTTCAATTCATCGAAGAACCCGTCGAAATAATGGATCGTGAGGTTAAAAGACTTAAGCAAAACAAGATACCAATTGTTAAGGTTCGATGGAATGCTCGTAGAGGACCTGAGTTCACCTGGGAGCGTGAAGATCAGATGAAGAAGAAATACCCGCATCTATTTCCAGAAGATTCGTCAACACCTTCAACAGCTTAAAATTTCGGGACGAAATTTATTTAACGGGTAGGTACTGTAGTGACCCGAACTTTTCCATGTTTATATATATTAATTGAGATTGATATTTACATGATTAAATGTTTCCAACATGTTAAGCAATCAAACTTGTTAAGACTTGATTAATTGAAATATGTTTCATATAGACAATTGACCACCCAAGTTGACCGGTGATTCACGAACGTTAAAACTTGTAAAAACTATATGATGACATATATATGGATATATATATATATATAGTTAACATGATACTATGATAAGTAAACATATCATTAAGTATATTAACAATGAACTACATATGTAAAAACAAGACTACTAACTTAATGATTTTTAAATGAGACATATATGTAACGATTATCGTTGTAAAGACATTTAATGTATATATATCATATTAAGAGATATTCATACATGATAATATCATGATAATATAATAATTTAAAATCTCATTTGATATTATAAACATTGGGTTAACAACATTTAACAAGATCGTTAACCTAAAGGTTTCAAAACAACACTTACATGTAACGACTAACGATGACTTAACGACTCAGTTAAAATGTATATACATGTAGTGTTTTAATATGTATTTATACACTTTTGAAAGACTTCAATACACTTATCAAAATACTCCTACTTAACAAAAATGCTTACAATTACATCCTCGTTCAGTTTCATCAACAATTCTACTCGTATGCACCCGTATTCGTACTCGTACAATACACAGCTTTTAGATGTATGTACTATTGGTATATACACTCTAATGATCAGCTCTTAGCAGCCCATGTGAGTCACCTAACACATGTGGGAACCATCATTTGGCAACTAGCATGAAATATCTCATAAAATTACAAAAATATGAGTAATCATTCATGACTTATTTACATGAAAACAAAATTACATATCCTTTATATCTAATCCATACACCAACGACCAAAAACACCTACAAACACTTTCATTCTTCAATTTTCTTCATCTAATTGATCTCTCTCAAGTTCTATCTTCAAGTTCTAAGTGTTCTTCATATATTCTACAAGTTCTAGTTACATAAAATCAAGAATACTTTCAAGTTTGCTAGCTCACTTCCAATCTTGTAAGGTGATCATCCAACCTCAAGAAATCTTTGTTTCTTACAGTAGGTTATCATTCTAAGACAAGGTAATAATCATATTCAAACTTTGGTTCAATTTCTATAACTATAACAATCTTATTTCAAGTGATGATCTTACTTGAACTTGTTTTCGTGTCATGATTCTGCTTCAAGAACTTCGAGCCATCCAAGGATCCGTTGAAGCTAGATCCATTTTTCACTTTTCCAGTAGGTTTATCCAAGGAACTTAAGGTAGTAATGATGTTCATAACATCATTCAATTCATACATATAAAGCTATCTTATTCGAAGGTTTAAACTTGTAATCACTAGAACATAGTTTAGTTAATTCTAAACTTGTTCGCAAACAAAAGTTAATCCTTCTAACTTGACTTTTAAAATCAACTAAACACATGTTCTATATCTATATGATATGCTAACTTAATGATTTAAAACCTGGAAACACGAAAAACACCGTAAAACCGGATTTACGCCGTCGTAGTAACACCGCGGGCTGTTTTGGGTTAGTTAATTAAAAACTAGGATAAACTTTGATTTAAAAGTTGTTATTCTGAGAAAATGATTTTTATTATGAACATGAAACTATATCCAAAAATTATGGTTAAACTCAAAGTGGAAGTATGTTTTCTAAAATGGTCATCTAGACGTCGTTCTTTCGACTGAAATGACTACCTTTACAAAAACGACTTGTAACTTATTTTTTCGACTATAAACCTATACTTTTTCTGTTTAGATTCATAAAATAGAGTTCAATATGAAACCATAGCAATTTGATTCACTCAAAACGGATTTAAAATGAAGAAGTTATGGGTAAAACAAGATTGGATAATTTTTCTCATTTTAGCTACGTGAAAATTTGTAACAAATCTATTCCAACCATAACTTAATCAACTTGTATTGTATATTATGTAATCTTGAGATACCATAGACACGTATACAATGTTTCGACCTATCATGTCGACACATCTATATATATTTCGGAACAACCATAGACACTCTATATGTGAATGTTGGAGTTAGCTATACAGGGTTGAGGTTGATTCCAAAATATATATAGTTTGAGTTGTGATCAATACTGAGATACGTATACACTGGGTCGTGGATTAATTCAAGATAATATTTATCGATTTATTTCTGTACATCTAACTGTGGACAACTAGTTGTAGGTTACTAACGAGGACAGCTGACTTAATAAACTTAAAACATCAAAATATATTAAAAGTCTTGTAAATATATTTTGAACATACTTTGATATATATGTATATATTGTTATAGGTTCGTGAATCAACCAGTGGCCAAGTCTTACTTCCCGACGAAGTAAAAATCTGTGAAAGTGAGTTATAGTCCCACTTTTAAAATCTAATATTTTTGGGATGAGAATACATGCAGGTTTTATAAATGATTTACAAAATAGACACAAGTACGTGAAACTACATTCTATGGTTGAATTATCGAAATTGAATATGCCCCTTTTTATTAAGTCTGGTAATCTAAGAATTAGGGAACAGACACCCTAATTGACGCGAATTCTAAAGATAGATCTATTGGGCCTAACAAACCCCATCCAAAGTACCGGATGCTTTAGTACTTCGAAATTTATATCATATCCGAAGGGTGTCCCGGAATGATGGGGATATTCTTATATATGCATCTTGTTAATGCCGGTTACCAGGCGTTCACCATATGAATGATTTTTATCTCTATGTATGGGGTGTGTATTGAAATATGAAATCTTGTGGTCTATTATTATGATTTGATATATATAGGTTAAACCTATAACTCACCAACATTTTTGTTGACGTTTTAAGCATGTTTATTCTCAGGTGATTATTAAGAGCTTCCGCTATCGCATACTTAAATAAGGACGAGATTTGGAGTCCATGCTTGTATGATATTGTGTAAAAACTGCATTCAAGAAACTTATTTTGTTGTAACATATTTGTATTGTAAACCATTATGTAATGGTCGTGTGTAAACAGGATATTTTAGATTATCATTATTTGATAATCTACGTAAAGCTTTTTAAACCTTTATTGATGAAATAAAGATTATGGTTTGTTTTAAAATGAATGCAGTCTTTGAAAAACGTCTCATATAGAGGTCAAAACCTCGCAACGAAATCAATTAATATGGAACGTTTTTAATCAATAAGAACGGGACATTTCATACGTAATCTCTGAAGTCTTAGAGATTATCTATTCTAGCCTTAATCATAAATCAGATGTGTAGACCGAGATGATAAAAGGAAGAGTAAAAACCCTGACAAGTGAAATGTCCCGTTCATATTTTAGCATGCAACAGCGAAAGCTCTTAATAATCACCTGAGAATAAACATGCTTTAAACGTCAACAAAAATGTTGGTGAGTTATAGGTTTAACCTATATATTTATCAAATCGTAATAATAGACCACAAGATTTCATATTTCAATATGCATCCCATACATAGAGATAAAAATCATTCATATAGTGAACACCTGGTAACCGACATTAACAAGATACATATAAGAATATCCCCTATCATTCTGGGAAATCCATCGGACATGATAAAAAACGAATTCGAAGTACTAAAGCATCCGGTACTTTGGATGGTGTTTGTTAGGCCCATTAGATCTATCTTTAGGATTCGCATCAATTAGTAGATCGGTTTTTAATTCTTAGGCTACCAAGCAAAAGGGGCATATTCGGCTTCGATCATTCACCCATATAATGTAGTTTCAATTACTTGTGTCTATTTCGTAAAACATTTATAAAAATGCATGTATTCTCATCCCAAAAATATTAGATTTTAAAAGTGGGACTATAACTCACTTTCACATATTTTTACTTCGTCGGGAAGTAAGACTTGGCCACTGGTCGATTCACGAACCTATAACAAATATGTACATATATATCAAAGTATGTTCAAAATATATTTACAACATTTTTATTACGTTTTAATGATTTGAGTTTATTAAGTCAGCTGTCCTCGTTAATAACCTACAACTAGTTGTCCACAGTTAGATGTACAGAAATAAATTGATATATATTATCTTGAATCAATTCACGACCCAGTGTATACACGTCTCAGGCTAGATCACAACTCAAAGTATATATATTTTTGGAATCAACCTCAACCCTGTATAGCTAACTCAAACATTACTGCATATAGAGTGTCTATGGTTTTTCCAAATAATATATATACATGGGTCGATATGATATGTCAAAACATTTGTATACATGTCTATGGTATCCCAAGATTACATAATATATTAGAATATATGTATTATACAATATAAGTTAGCTAGGATATGATTAATATAGATTTGTTACCAATTTTCACGTAGCTACAACCAGCAAAATTATCCATTCTTGTTTTACCCATAACTTCTTCGTTTTAAATCCGTTTTGAGTGATTCAAGTTGCTATGGTTTCATATTGGACTTAAGTTTATGAATCTAAATAGAAAAATTATAAGTTTATAGTTGGAAATACAGGTTACAATTTAATATTATAAGAGGTAGTCATTTCAGTCGAAAGAACGACGTCTTGATGACCACTTTGAAAAACATACTTCCACTTTGAGTTTAACCATGATTTTTGGATATAGTTTCATGTTCATAAGAAAAATCATTTTCCCAGAAGAACAACTTTTAAATCAAAGTTTATCATAGTTTTTAATTAACTAACCCAAAACAGCCCGCGGTGTTACTACGACAGCGTATATCCGGTTTTACGGTGTTTTTCGTGTTTTCAGGTTTTAAATCATTAAGTTAGCATATCATATAGATATAGAACACGTGTCTAGTTGATTTTATAAGTCAATTTAGAAAGATTAACTTTTGTTTGCGAACAAGTTTAGAATTAACTAAACTATGTTCTAGTGATTACAAGTTTAAACCTTCGAATAAGATAGTTTTATATATATGATTTGAATGATGTTATGAACATCATTACTACCTCAGGTTTTATGGATAAACCTACTGGAAATGAGAAAAATAGATCTAGCTTCAAAGGATTCTTGGATGGCTTGAAAGTTCTTGAAGCAAAATCATGACACGAAAACAAGTTCAAGTAAGATTTCCACTCGAAATAAGATTGTTATAGTTATAGAAATTGAATCAAAGTTTGAGTATGAGTATTACCTTGAATTAGAAAGATATATTACTGTAAATAAGAAAAATTTCTTGAGATTGGATGATCACTTGAAATGGATTTACAAGATTGAAAGTAAGCTAGCAAACTTGGAAGTGTTGTTGGTGTGTTCTTGAGTAGTTGTTTTGTAACTTGGTTTATGTATGGATTTATGAACTAGATTGAGCTAGATTTTGATGAAGATGATGAAGAACACTTATAACAATGGAAGAACACTTAAGAGAGTTTAGTTTGATGCATAAAAATTGAAAAATGAAAGTGTTTATGGTGATGATTGAAAAAGTGATGTATGTACTCCATATAAGGTCACATTAGTTTGTAATTTTGTGTAATCATTCATGCTAGTTTCTAAATGATGGTTCCTACATAGTTAGGTGACTCAAATGGGCTGCTAAGAGCTGATCATTGGAGTGTATATACCAATAGTACATACATTTAGAAGATGGGTACTGTACGAGTACGAATACGAGTGCATACGAGTAGAATTGTTGATGAAAATGAACGAGGATGTAATTGTAAGCATTTTTGTTAAGTAGAAGTATTTTGATAAGTGTCTTGAAGTCTTTCAAAAGTGTATGAATACATATTAAAACACTACATGTATATACATTTTAACTGAGTCGTTAAGTCATCGTTAGTCGTTACATGTAAGTGTTGTTTTAAAACCTTTAAGTTAACGATCTTGTTAAATGTTGTTAACCCATTGTTTATTATATCTAATGAGATGTTAAATTATTACATTATCATGATATTATGATGTATTAATATATCTTAATATGATATATATACATTTAAATGTCGTTACAACGATAATCGTTACATATATGTCTCGTTTCGAAATCCTTAAGTTAGTAGTCTTGTTTTTACATATGTAGTTCATTGTTAATACACTTAATGATATGTTTACTTATCATTTATCATGTTTAAATATAGTGTATCAATATCTTAATATGATTCACATGTATTTAATAAGACGTTGTTATAACGATAATCGTTATATATATCGTTTTCGAGTTTCTTAATTCAATAGTCTCATTTTTATGTATATAACTCATTGTTAAAATACCTAATGAGATACTTACTTATCATATATCATGTTAACTTTATATATATCCATATATATGTCATCATATAGTTTTTACAAGTTTTAACGTTCGTGAATCGCTGGTCAACTTGGGTGGTCAATTGTCTATATGAAACCTATTTCAATTAATCAAGTCTTAACAAGTTTGATTGCTTAATATGTTGGAAACACTTAATCATGTAAATAAAATTTCATTTAATATATATAAACATGGAAAAGTTCGAGTCACTACAACAAGGATGGTGCGTGATTTACAAGCTAGACTCGTTTTACCAACAACATTAACAGTATCGTCAACATCACCAACACCGTCAGTACCAACAGCATCTATAACATCACAAGCTCCAACAGTTCAAGAATCACCGTGGACATCATTACGAATCAACAACGAGTATATTGTACCAACGAGTTATGAAGTACTAACTCAATTCCTCTGAAGAATTTATATGTATATCTTATATATAAATTTTGAAATCATCATACATCTTTTCGTACCAAGCTATTATGTATGAATAGAAAAAGGGTGGATACTACCCAGCTAAATTCATATTACTAATATGCTATAATCCTTAAATTAACGACTTAACTATCGTTAACCACAATCTCTGTTTCAACTCAATGAATTCCATTTCATAATAATCCAAGTGTATTATTCAATTACATGTTTGATTTTACACTTTCGATGTACCCGAAACTTTCTACGAAACCATAATTCGTACTCTACAAAGTTCATAAGAATTCCACGAACACCAACACCATGCATCAATAAACAACGAAGTATTGATTCATAATTTCAATTTCATTGAAGAAATATTTCGTAAAAGTTATGTAATTTTCGGGATTATTCAATTCTAGTTTCAACCGTAAATCAAATGAGTTTAATTTAATATCAACTCATTAAATCTATACTACATCTAAAGAAAATATACATACATATATATTTTTATAGGGACTGTAATAAAATTCTCTTGTACAAAATATTAATTGTGAAAATTTTTAACGGGTAGGTAATACCCGAGAGATATATAAATTCACAATTAATATGTTACATACTTCGATTCCGATTCAACAAATCATCCACTATACTCCTTACTTTCACAACTATATACATTTGTTTATAGATATCAAAACAACCATACTCATTCAAACCCAGTTACATATTCTGATTTTGAAACCTCAAAATTCAATTCGAGATATAACCAGTGTCACCACTCTTAGATTCCTATATCTTTCAAAGCTATACTTTGATTTCAAAACTGTGATAAAACAACATTTCTATTCATAAAATATTTGTATCATTCAAACTTCTAGAACATCGTATGATTACAAACTGTGTTTAAACCCTTCGAAATTCCTAAAGACACTTCAAATAAAGAACAATCGAGATGATGATCCAACCACATATTACCCACAGTTATGTACCTGAAAAACTCTTGAAACCAAGGTAAAAGTTTAAACATGTATCCGCGTCAGATTCTTTGCCGTTTATTAACAAAAATAACCTTGCGATTCCTTTTCAAAGTAGCCAGTTTTGTCACAGCTCCAGTAAGTCAACTCCGACTTTTCAGTTGAAACATCTTATTATAACCTCGATATATACGTTGCTCTTTCGCCATTGTTATCGGGGAACCGTTTATGTTCCACCACATTAGCAATAAACTTACCAACAACTCCACTGATCTTTGATTTTTCTGAAAAATCACTATATTTATCAAGACCCCATCATTTACTCATCTACATCTTGTAACGAGAATTGCCATACGAATCATCGGGAATTAGCAATCAGTATTTTGAAATCTCGCAGCATGTCTACGCCAACAGTTATATGTGTACATATAACGTCTATCTTCTGGACTTACATACTTCGAATGTGAAGAACACCCCGAACTGCGAACTAGTTCTCGAAATGCTGATGAAACATCAAAAAAAACTATAAACGACTTTAACAATAAAAAGTTTGATGATAAAGAGAAGTGTGTTGGCAAAGCTCAGAAAAAGAGAAGTTTTAGTACTGAAAAACGGATTGAGCAAACAATGAAAGAGGCTGTGGACAAATCACAAGGACAAAACCTGCCTTTAAAGAATCCAAATGATTCAGTATTTGCTGAAGTCATTAATGAATACCTTACTCCTTACTCTAAAACCCTTGCGGAAAACATTCTTCATCATCCTCTGATCTTAGATATTCTAAGATATCATCGTATCTTTCAATATAAATATCTTCGATGTTTCTGAAGATATCTTCATAACTATTTTTATCCGAAATCATTTACCTCTTCGCGCTATCTATGTTATATCATAAAAGAAACTATTTTAGTTTCTAAATTCTGAAACCTTCGAGTTTAAAGTATGAATGTTTTAGAAGTAGTGTTGGGAACTGAAGCATGAGTTAGTATAATATAATGACACTTGATCAACGTGATTATATTACAGTAAGTCATGCTGAGTTTCTAAATGGAACGTGATGATTCACAGATCATAACATCATCATGTGCCATGTTACACGACTCTTGTATTCTATTTAACCCTTGAAATATCAAGAAAATATTTCTTGATGATTCGGTCTTTTCCAGGGTATTCTGGTAATTTAACAAATCAAGACCGTGCCATTACCATTTCCTTCTTAGAACATTAACAATATTCATTCCAAAATTTATATCTGCGAGTTTTGGACCATTACAAGCGATGCTTAATCGCAAGAAGAAGAAACGAAAGGACAAAGCTCTAAAATAGAAATTGGAGTATAAATCACAGCAAATAGGAGGGAGTATTAACTGTGAATGACAATGATTATAGAAGACAGAAGCATGGACTTTGAAGTATAAGGGAAGATATAAAACCCAACAACAACCCAGAAATTATAAACCATATATATCGATGCATATATCAATATAAAGACACGAGAGAACTAAAAACACTATAAAACCAAGAGTATAGTAGAAGTAAATAGATTCTTCCGGCGGCAGATGAAAAAGAAGAATGACAGATATGAAAGCTAGGAGTATATCAAGAATCAGAACTGGATGGAGAATATTAGTGAATGCTATAAAGTATGAATTGAGGGAGAAAGAATAAAAGGTGTGAGTTGTGGAAATAAGGAAACGAAGGGGGTGGATATATAGTAAAATATCTGACAGAGCAATCAAAACAGATTATCGCATTTAATCAAAGCGGATCCTAACTTCCTAAATTACCGAAGAACCAAATCTTATTACGAATATTTTCTCTCAATTCCTTAAATTCCGGAAATCAACCGTGACTGTGTCATTGGTTAAAAAGAATGTGCATTTACTCATTTCATTCTTTTGTGATAACTTTACTCCTACTCTTCACAAAAATCAAATTGCTTTATCTATATTACTTGATGATAATAAAACTCTAATTTCCAACTCGTATACGTCATGAAAACATACTTATTGTCAGTCATGACCATCCCATTCAAATTTCGAGACGAAATTTCTTTAACGGATAGGTAATGTGACAACCCGGAAATTTCCAACCAAATTTAAACTTTATCTTTATATTATTCCGACACGATAAGCAAAATTTGTTAAGTTAAATCTCAAGAATTTTAAACTGTGTTCATACATTCATTATAACCTCGACCAAATTTTGACGATTCACGAACCGTTATATATAAATAGATATGTATATATATATGTGTATATATATATATATATTATAACTTGAGAATATTAATAAAGTATTAAACGTATAATACTTTACACGAACGTATTTGTTTCAATATGTTTATCGATGAAATTAGAAGATAATATCAAATGATTGATTTATCAGATACATTGTGATATGATTACGGGTCTATGTTATGAGGTCCACTGTGATTTAAGAAATCTATTCTTTTTGACAACATTCAGAAAATGGTAAAGTGATTTATAAGTAAGAACGTGGAGTATAAATAACTTAGATGTTGGATATCGACAAGTTAAGCAACTCGACATTTTTCATTAAGATGATTTCATACGTTTATTTAACCTTTGGACTTTATCCCATGCTTCACCAACAGACTGTAATTTAAAAACTTGAAACCTATTATGAATATATATGATTCTACTTTTCTAAAACGTTTTATGATATAACGATTTCCATTATTTTAACCTTTAAACAAATGATTCTTAAATATATTTAGTTTTGGAAAACAAAATTATCATATTTATTTGATTTAGTTTCAAACGTACAAAAACGTTTTCAGTTTAAAAAGAACTTTATTATTAAAACGTATATAACTTTTATAAATATCTAGAACCATTTTTGACAACTCATTACTTAACCAGTATGATAAAGATAACGATATTTATATTTTATTTTATTAAATATATATAACGATTTAAATTAATATTATATATATTTATACGCGTATTATATGTACATAGTTTTATACTTTTACTATATACTTAAACTTTACCTTTACTTTATTTTTACTTTACTTTAACTTTAATAATTCACTTTAATAATTTAATACTTTAATAATTCAAAAATCTATTATAAATAGAATTAATAGGTTTCATTATTTCATAGAAACTTGAAAATATTTTTTCTCTAAACTCTCTCAATCGATTTACATATATATATATATATATATATATATATATATATATATATATATATATATATATATATATATATATATATATATATATATATATATATATTTACTCCTTATTATTTCAAGATATTATTAGTATACATAAAATATTACGACGGAGTGCTGTCCGAGTGATTTTGAAATTGTTTTTCAAGCGGGATAGAGCTAAGGAAATTATGGGTTATAGCTATGGAGGTTATTGGTATGTTTTGGGAGTATTGCTCGTGAGTCAAACCAGTGTTTATCTCTCCGTTGCGTCTACGTACTTTTCCTGCAATATTGAATCTCAATATTGATACGTGAGCACTCATAACTTAACTTTTATATATTATTAGTGTATCCCTGACTAGTGCTCGAGTATATAGGATTATGCATGCTTATACATTCGTTATTGTCGTTAGATAGGTTATGTAGAATCTTGAATTAAATACATATGCTATTAAGATAAGGTACATGATATGCATGTCGTTGGAAAGCTAGCGAAAAATTTAGAACTTTTCATTTAGATATCGAATGGTTTAGATGAACGGTTTAGAAGTTATAGTCAATTGAATTTTTGTATTATTATTAAAAATGATTATTATTATCGTCGTTATTATCGTCGTTATAATCTAATTATTATTATTATTATTATTATTATAATTATTATTATTATTATTATTATTATTATTATTATTATTATTATTATTATTATTATTATTATTATTATCATTATTATAATTATTATTATTATTATTATTATTATTATTATTATTATTATTATTATTATTATTATTATTATTATTATTATTATTATTATCATTGTCGTTATTAATAAAAGATATTATTGTTATTTTTATTATTATTACTATCGTTATTATCGTTAAGGTTATAATTAGTATTATTATTATTATTGTTATTATTATTATTATTATTATCATTCAAATAGTTATTAGTATTATCATTAATATTATTATTATTAGTATTATTATAATTAAAAACTAATATTAGTAACATCTAATTATTATGATTACTATTATTATTATTAATATGAACGCGATATAAAAGACGATTAAAAGCTATTAAACGAAGCGATTAGGAAATAATGAGTATGAGTATTTGATGAAATTAAGATATTGTAAGATATTGATTTAAAAGAAAAAATATCGTTTTCATTATTTTACTATTATTATTATTATTAAAAGTATTATTAATATTAAAACTATCATTTTTACTAAAATTATGATTTTTAATAAAAATATCATTGTTAATATGAAACATCATTATTATTATCATTTTAGTACTATTATTAATAAAAATTATCATTTTATCATTTTTAGAAAATATAATTATTGTTATTTTTATTAGTAGAATAATAATAATTATTACAAAATAATACAACTTTTACTTATTATTATTATTATCAATATTATTTTATCAAATAAATATGTGATACAAAGATATTTTACTACGTATAATAAAATTACATTAATAATACCTATCATATTATTTTTATGATATTAAATGAACTTTATAAATTTTATTACTTAAGATATATAAAAGTATATTTTTATTATATAAATTTTAATATAAAATTTTATTTATTAATAAAAGAACTATATTATTTACTTTAATAAAATCTGTTAAAAATATTTAAATATATAAAACGACTATATTTAAACTATATAATAATCATGTATAAATTTTGGAAGACATTTTGGTCAATATGACTTTTGTTGACTTTTGCATATTTAGTCTCGAGCATTAGAATTGTGATACACTACGACTTGACCTAAATTGTTAGACAAATATTGATCAAACATATAAATATATATAATTAATATAGGTTCGTGAATCCAAGGCCAACCTTGCACTTGTTCAATGACGTCATATGTATTTTTTACTATAAAATACAGTATTGTGAGTTTCATTACTTCCTTTTTAAATGCTTTTGCAATATATATTTTTGGGACTGAGAATACATGTGCTGCTTTTATAAATGTTTTATGAAATAGACACAAGTAATCAAAACTACATTCTATGGTTGGATTATCGAAATCGAATATGCCCCTTTTAGCTTGGTAGCCTAAGAATTCGGGAACTAGCCCCTAATTGACGCGAATCCTAAAGGTAGATCTACGGAAACTAATAACCACCATTCTGGAATTTGGAATGCTTTACTACTTCGAGTTTATCATGTCCGATGGGTGTCCCGGAATGATGGGGATATTCTATATGCATCTTGTTAATGTCGGTTACCAGGTGTTCACCATATGAATGATTTTTATCTCTATGCAGTTTGTGAAATGCCTGATATGAGATGGATGTTTATATAAATGAAATCTTGTGGTCTATTAAAATAATGGAATTGATGGATTATGATAAACTAATGAACTCACCAACCTTTTGGTTGACACTTTAAAGCATGTTTATTCTCAGGTATTAAAGAAATCTTCCGCTGTGCATTAGATCATTTTAAGGATACTACTTGGAGTCATTCATGGCATATTTCGAAAGAGGTTGCATTCGAGTCATTGAGTTCATCAAGATTATTATTAAGTCAATTATAGTTGGATGTATTATGAAATGGTATGCATGCCGTCAACTTTAGATGTAAAGAAAGTTTGTCTTTTAAAAACGAATGCAATGTTTGTAAAATATATCATATAGAGGTCAAATACCTCGCGATGTAATCAACTATTGTGAATCGTTTATAATGTATATGAACGGGTCCTTTCTATTGGTATCAGAGCGGTGGTCTTAGCGAACCAGGTCTGTATTAGTGTGTCTAACTGATAATCGTTAGGATACATTAGTGAGTCTGGACTTCGACCGTGTGTGCATGTCAAAAGTTTTGCTTATCATTTTTGTCAGAAATTGTCTGCTTATCATTCTTATTCTAGACACGTCTTACGGCATTGATTGCATAAATAGTGTATAGACAAAATTCATATCTTAATGTATCTATTACTGTAAACTTTGCCTGACATATCCCGTAAATTCCTCCATAATCTACGAAATCTTTTGCGCTATATATATAGATATTCTATGTAATTAGAATACCACCCGATAGCCGAAAAATCATTCCATATCGAAATATCCTTTATTCAATCAAACGAAATGGAATTCGTCATTAGTTCAAGTCCCTCGAATTTCGATATGGAATCCCACTCAAGCTCCGAAAGCAGTGTGACTGGAATGGATCAACCAATCAGCCATCATCTATTTTGGATGAATTGGTGATGGGTTCGTAGACTCCTTAATCATTGGAGACAAGAAGAAGGTGATCCCTTCCATCCACCATATTGGCCTCTTAGCGAAGAACCTGAAGCACTTACCGGCGAACCTATTCGAGACACCATTTTCTCTCTCATTTTTAGAGTATCTCGGCATGATTATATACTATCTCACATTCTAGATCTTATTCACCCGCTCGTCCGAACCACCGATCAATCCTGTATAATAGAAGAAGTCAACGAGCTTCGCGCTCGGGTAGTGGGTTTGGAGAATATGGTACAAAGGTTACAAACACTAGCAGCAGCACCAGCAGCATAACCAGTACCACCATCATCAACGCCAACAGTATCATTACCACCCCCAGCCACAACCGCGTCGTAAACATCAACTTTACAATATGTACCTCGAGCCTCAACGTCATACACACCATAGAGTACCAACAACAATAACCGATGAAGTATTAATCCATCACTTCATTGGAGAAACCTTCTACGGCGAATACGTAATCTCCAAAGTCTTAGAGATTATCTATTCTAGCCTTAATCATAAACATATGTGTGGACTGAGATGATAAAATGAAGAGTAAAAACCCTGACAATTGAAATGTCTCGTTCATATCAATTATAAACGTTTCATATTAATTGATCTCTTTGCGAGGTTTTGACCTCTACATGAGACGTTTTTCAAAGACTGCATTCGTTTTTAAAACAAACCATAACCTTTATTTCATCAACAAGGTTAAAAAGACACCACCTAGATTATCAAGAAATGATAATCTAAAAATATCACACTTACACACTAACTATACATATTGGTTTACAATATTAATATGTTACAACAAAGTAAATCTCGAATGCAGTTTTAAACAATATTATACAATCATGCTGATACCGAATCTTGTCCATATTTTAGCATGCAACAGCGGAAGCTCTTAATAATCACCTGAGAATAAACATGCTTTAAACGTCAACAAAAATGTTGGTGAGTTATAGGTTTAACCTATATATTTATCAAATCGTAATAATAGACCACAAGATTTCATATTTCAACATACATCCCATACATAGAGATAAAAATCATTCATATGGTGAACACATGGTAACCGACATTAACAAGATGCATATAAGAATATCCCCTATCATTCCGAGAAATCCATCGGACATGATAAAAAATGAATTCGAAGTACTAAACCATCCTGTACTTTGGATGGGGTTGGTTAGGCCCAATAGATCTATCTTTAGGATTTGCGTCAGTTAGTAGATCGGTTTACTAATTCTTAGGCTACAAGCAAAAGGGGCATATTTGGCTTCGATCATTCACCCATATAATGTAGTTTCAATTACTTGTGTCTATTTCGTAAAACATTTATAAAACTGCATGTATTCTCATCCCAAAAATATTAGATTTTAAAAGTGGGACTATAACTCACTTTCACAGATTTTTACTTCATCGGGAAGTAAGACTTGGCCACTGGTCGATTCACAAACCTATAACAAATATGTACATATATATCAAAGTATGTTCAAATTATATTTACAACATTTTTATTACGTTTTAATGATTTGAGTTTATTAAGTCAGCTGTCCTCGTTAATAACCTACAACTAGTTGTCCACAGTTAGATGTACAGAAATAAATCGATATATTATCTTGAATCAATTTACGACCCAGTGTATACACGTCTCAGGCTAGATCACAACTCAAAGTATATATATTTTTGGAATCAACCTCAACCCTGTATAGCTAACTCAAACATTACTGCATATAGAGTGTCTATGGTTTTTCCAAATAATAAATATACATGGGTCGATATGATATGTCAAAACATTTGTATACGTGTCTATGGTATCCCAAGATTACATAATATATTAGAATATATGTATTATACAATATAAGTTAGCTAGGATATGATTAATATAGATTTGTTACCAATTTTCACGTAGCTACAACAAGCAAAATTATCCATTCTTGTTTTACCCATAACTTCTTCGTTTTAAATCCGTTTTGAGTGATTCAAGTTGCTATGGTTTCATATTGGACTTAAGTTTATGAATCTAAATATAAAAAGTATAAGTTTATAGTCAGAAATACAGGTTACAATTTAATATTATAAGAGGTAGTCATTTCAGTCGAAAGAACGACGTCTTGATGACCACTTTGAAAAACATACTTTCACTTTGAGTTTAGCCATGATTTTTGGATATAGTTTCATGTTCATAAGAAAAATCATTTTCCTAGAAGAACAACTTTTAAATCAAAGTTTATCATAGTTTTTAATTAACTAACCCAAAACAGCCCGCGGTGTTACTACGACGGCGTATATCCGGTTTTACGGTGTTTTTCGTGTTTTCAGGTTTTAAATCATTAAGTTAGCATAACATATAGATATATAACATGTGTCTAGTTGATTTTATAAGTCAATTTAGAAGGATTAACTTTTGTTTGCGAACAAGTTTAGAATTAACTAAACTATGTTCTAGTGATTACAAGTTTAAACCTTCGAATAAGATAGTTTTATATATATGACTCGAATGATGTTATGAACATCATTACTACCTCAGGTTTTGTGGATAAACCTACTAGAAATTAGAAAAATAGATCTAGTTTCAAAGGATCCTTGGATGGCTTGAAAGTTCTTGAAGCAAAATCATGACACGAAAACAAGTTCAAGTAAGATTTCTACTCGAAATAAGATTGTTATAGTTATAGAAATTGAATCAAAGTTTGAGTATGAGTATTACCTTGAATTAGAAAGATATCTTACTGTAAATAAGAAAAATTTCTTGAGATTGAATGATCACTTGAAATGGATTTGCAAGATTGAAAGTAAGCTAGCAAACTTGGAAGTGTTGTTGGTGTGTTCTTGAGTAGTTGTTTTGTAACTTGGTTTATGTATGGATTTATGAACTAGATTGAGCTAGATTTTGATGAAGATGATGAAGAACACTTAGAACAATGGAAGAACACTTAAGAGAGTTTAGTTTGATGCATAAAAATTGAAAAATGAAAGTGTTCATGGTGATGATTGAAAAAGTGATGTAGGTACTCCATATAAGGTCACATTAGTTTGTAATTTTGTGTAATCATTCATGCTAGTTGCCAAATGATGGTTCCCACATGGTTAGGTAACTCACATGGGCTGCTAAGAGCTGATCATTGGAGTGTATATACCAATAGTACATACATTTAGAAGCTGGGTATTGTACGAGTACGAATACGGGTGCATACGAGTAGAATTATTGATGAAAATGAACGAGGATGTAATTGTAAGCATTTTTGTTAAGTAGAAGTATTTTGATAAGTGTCTTGAAGTCTTTCAAAAGTGTATGAATACATATTAAAACACTACATGTATATACATTTTAACTGAGTCGTTAAGTCATCGTTAGTCGTTACATGTAAGTGTTGTTTTGAAACCTTTAAGTTAACGATCTTGTTAAATTTTGTTAACCCATTGTTTATTATATCTAATGAAATGTTAAATTATTACATTTTCATGATATTATGATGTATTAATATATCTTAATATGATATATATATACATTTAAATGTCGTTACAACGATAATCGTTACATATATGTCTCGTTTCGAAATTCTTAAGTTAGTAGTCTTGTTTTTACATATGTAGTTCATTGTTAATACACTTAATGATATGTTTACTTATCATTTATCATGTTTAAATATAGTGTATCAATATCTTAATATGATTCATATGTATTTAATAAGACGTTGTTATAGCGATAATTGTTATATATATCGTTTTCGAGTTTCTTAATTCAATAGTCTTATTTTTATGTATATAACTTATTGTTAAAATACCTAATGAGATACTTACTTATCATAATATCATGTTAACTATATATATATATATATATATATATATATATATATATATATATATATATATATATATATATATATATATATATATGTTATCATATAGTTTTTACAAGTTTTAACGTTCGTGAATCGTTGGTCAACTTGGGTGGTCAATTGTCTATATGAAACCTATTTCAATTAATCAAGTCTTAACAAGTTTGATTGCTTAATATGTTGGAAACACTTAATCATGTAAATATCAATTTCATTTAATATATATAAACATAGAAAAGTTCGGGTCACTACAACAAGGATGGTGCGTGATTTACAAGCTAGACTCGTTTTACCAACAACATCAACAATATCGTCAACATCACCAACACCGTCAGTACCAACAGCATCTATAACATCACAAGCTCCAACAGTTCAAGAATCACCGTGGACATCATTACGAATCAACAACGAGTATATTGTACCAATGAGTTATGAAGTACTAACTCAATGAATTCCGTTTCATAATAATCCAAGTGTATTATTCAATTACATGTTTGATTTTACACTTTCAATGTACCCGAAACTTTCTACGAAACCATAATTCGTACTCTACAAAGTTCATAAGAATTCCACGAACACCAACATCATGCATCAATAAATAACGAAGTATTAATTCATAATTTCAATTTCATTGAAGAAATATTTCGTAAAAGTTATGTAATTTTAGGGATTATTCAATTCTAGTTTCATCCGTAAATCAAATGAGTTTAATTTAATATTAACTCATTAAATCTATACTACATCTGAAGAAAATATACATACATATATATTTTCATAGGGACTGTAATAAAATTCTCTTGTACAAAATATTAATTGTGAAAATTTTTAACGGGTAGGTAATACCCGAGAGATATATAAATTCACAATTAATATGTTACATACTTCGATTCCGATTCAACAAATCATCCACTATACTCCTTACTTTCACAACTATATACATTTGTTTATAGATATCAAAACAACCATACTCATTCAAACCCAGTTACATATTCTGATTTTGAAACCTCAAAATTCAATTCGAGATATAACCAGTGTCACCACTCTTAGATTCCTATATATTTCAAAGCTATACTTTGATTTCAAAACTGTGATAAAACAACATTTCTATTCATAAAATACTTGTATCATTCAAACTTCTAGAACATTGTTTGATTACAAACTGTGTTTAAACCCTTCGAAATTCCTAAAGACACTTCAAATAAAGAACAATCGAGATGATGATCCAACCACATATTACCCACAGTTATGTACCTGAAAAACTCTTGAAACCAAAGTAAAAGTTTAAACATGTATCCGCGTCAGATTCTTTGCCATTTATTAACAAAAATAACCTTGTGATTCCTTTTCAAAGTAGCCAGTTTTGTCACAGCTCCAGCAAGTCAACTCCGACTTTTCAGTTGAAACATCTTATTATAACCTCGATATATACGTTGCCCTTTCGCCATTGTTATCGGGGAACCGTTTATGTTCCACTACATTAGCAATAAACTTACCAACAACTCCACCGATCTTTGATTTTTCCAAAAAATCACTATATTTATCAAGACCCCATCATTTACTCATCTACATCTTGTAACGAGAATTGCTATACGAATCATTGGGAATTAGCAATCAGTATTTTAAAATCTCGCAGCATGTCTACACCAACAGTTATATGTGTACATATAACGTCTATCTTCTGGACTTACATACTTCGAATGTGAAGAACACCCCGAACTACGAACTAGTTCTCGAAATGCTGATGAAACATCAAAAAAACTATAAACGACTTTAACAGTAAAAAGTTTGATGATAAAGAGAAGTGTGTTGGCAAAACTCAGAAAAAGAGAAGTTTTAGTACTGAAAAACGGATTGAGCAAACCATGAAAGAGGCTGTGGACAAATCACAAGGACGAAACCTGCCTTTAAAGAATCTAAATGATTCAGTATTTGTTATCCGAAATCATTTACCTCTTCGCGCTATCTATGTTATATCATAAAAGAAACTATTTTAGTTTCTAAATTCTGAAACCTTCGAGTTTAAAGTATGAATGTTTTAGAAGTAGTGTTGGAAACTGAAGCATGAGTTAGTATAATATAATGACACTTGATCAACGTGATTATATTACAGTAAGTCATGCTGAGTTTCTAAATGGAACGTGATGATTCACAGATCATAACATCATCATGTGCCATGTTACACGACTCTTGTATTCTATTTAACCTCTGAAATATCAAGAAAATATTTCTTGATGATTCGGTCTTTTCCAGGGTATTCTGATAATTTAACAAATCAAGACCGTGCCATTACCATTTTCTTCTTAGAACATTAACAATGTTCATTCCGAAATTTATATCTGCGAGTTTTGGACCATTACAAGCGATGCTTAATCGCAAGAAGAAGAAACGAAAGGACAAAGCTCTAAAATAGAAATTGGAGTATAAATCGCAGCAAATAGGAGGGAGTATTAACTGTGGATGACATTGATTATAGAAGACAGAAGCATGGACTTTGAAGTATAAGGGAAGATATAAAACCCAACAACAACCCAGAAATTACAAACCATATATATCGATGCATATAGCAATATAAAGACACGAGAGAACTAAAAACACTATAAAACCAAGAGTATAGTAGAAGTAAATAGATTCTTCCGGCGGCAGATGAAAAAGAAGAATGACAGATATGAAAGCTAGGAGTATATCAAGAATCAGAACTGGATGGAGAATATTAGCGAATGCTATAAAGTATGAATTGAGGGAGAAAGAATAAAAGGTGTGAGTTATGGAAATAAGGAAACGAAGGGGGTGGATATATAGTAAAATATCCGATAGAGCAATCAAAACAGATTATCGCATTTAATCAAAGCAGATCCTAATTTTCTTAATTACCGAAGAACCAAATCTTATTACGAAGATTTTCTCTAAATTCCTTAAATTCCGAAAATCAACCGTGACTATGTCATTGGTTAAAAAGAATGTGCATTTACTCATTTCATTCTTTTGTGATAACTTTACTCCTACTCTTCACAAAAATCAAATTGCTTTATCTATATTACTTGATGATAATAAAACTCTAATTTCCAACTCGTATACGTCATGAAATCAGACTTATTGTCAGCCATGACCATCCCATTCAAATTTCGGAACAAAATTTCTTTAACGGGTAGGTACTGTGACAACCCAAAAATTTCCAACCAAATTTAAACTTTATCTTTATATTATTCTGACACGATAAGCAAAGTTTGTTAAGTTAAATCTCAAGAATTTTAAACTGTGTTCATACATTCATTATAACCTCGACCAAATTCTGACGATTCACGAACCGTTATATATAAATAGATATGTATATATATGTATATATATATATATTATAACTTGAGAATATTTATAAAGTATTAAACGTATAATAGTTTACACGAACGTATTTGTTTCAATATGTTTATCGATGGAATTAGAAGATAATATCAAATGATTGATTTATCAGATACATTGTGATATGATTACGGGTCTATGTTATGAGGTCCACTGTGATTTAAGAAATCTATTCTTTTTGACAACATTCGGAAAATGGTAAAGTGATTTATAAGTAAGAACGTGGAGTATAAATAACTTAGATGTTGGATATCGACAAGTTAAGCAACTCGACATTTTTCATTAAGATGATTTCATACGTTTATTTAACCTTTGGACTTTTTATCCCATGCTTCACCAACATACTGTAATTTAAAAACTTGAAACCTATTATGAATATATATGATTCTACTTTTCTAAAATGTTTTATGATATAACGATTTCTATTATTTTAACCTTTAAACAAATGATTCTTAAATATATTTAGTTTTGGAAAACAAAATTATCATATTTATTTGATTTAGTTTCAAACGTACAAAAACGTTTTCAGTTTAAAAAGAACTTTATTATTAAAACGTATATAACTTTTATAAATATCTAGAACCACTTTTGACAACTCATTACTTAACCAGTATGATAAAGATAACGATATTTATATTTTATTTTATTAAATATATATAATGATTTAAATTAATATTATATATATTTATACGCGTATTATACGTACATAATTTTATACTTTTCCTATATACTTAAACTTTACCTTTACTTTATTTTTACTTTACTTTAACTTTAATAATTAACTTTAATAATTCATACTTTAATAATTCACTTTAATAATTCATACTTTAATAATTCACTTTAATAATTCATACTTTAATAATTCACTTTAATAATTCAAATATATATTATAAATAGAATTCAATAGGTTTCATTATTTCATAGAAACTTGAAAATATTTTTTCTCTAAACTCTCTCAATCGATTTACATATATATATTTACCCCGCATTATTTCAAGATATTATTAGTATACATAAAATATTACGACGGAGTGCTGTCCGAGTGATTTCGAAATTGTTTTTCGAGCGGGATAGAGCTAAGGAAATTATGGGTTATAGCTATGGAGTTTATGGGTATGGTTCGGGAGTATTGCTCGTGAGTCAAACTAGTGTTTATCATCTCCGTTGCGTTTACGTACTTTTCCTGCAATATTGAATCTCAATATTGATACGTGAGCACTCATAACTTAACTTTTATATATTATTAGTGTATCCCTGACTAGCGCTCGAGTATATAGGATTATGCATGCTTATACGTTCGTTATTGTCGTTAGATAGGTTATGTCAAATCTTGAATTAAATACATATGCTATTAAGATAAGGTATATGATATGCATGTCGTTGGAAAGCTAGCGAAAAATTGAGAACTTTTCATTTAGATATCGAATGGTTTAGATGAACGGTTTAGAAGTTATAGTCAATTGAATTTTTGTATTATTATTAAAAATGATTATTATTATCGTCGTTATTATCGTCGTTTTAATCTATTTATTATTATTATTATTATTATTATTATTATTATTATTATTATTATTATTATTATTATTATTATTATTATTATTATTATTATTATTATTATTATTATTATTATTATTATTATTATTATTATCATTGTCGTTATTAATAAAAGATATTATTGTTATTTTTATTATTATTACTATCGTTATTATCATTAAGGTTATAATTATTATTATTATTACTATTATTATTATTATTATTATTATTATTATTATTATTATTATTATTATTATTATTATTATTATTATTATTATTATTATCATTCAAATAGTTATTAGTATTATCATTAATATTATTATTATTAGTATTATTATAATTAAAAACTAATATTAGTAACATCTAATTATTATGATTACTATTATTATTATTATTATTATTATTATTATTAATATGAACGCGATATAAAAGACGACTAAAAGCTATTTAACGAAGCGATTAGGAAATAATGAGTATGAGTATCATGATGAAATGAAGATATTGTAAGATATTGATTTAAAGGAAAAATATCATTTTCATTATTTTACTATTATTATTATTAAAAGTATTATTAATATTAAAACTATCATTTTTACTAAAATTATGATTTTTAATAAAAATATCATTATTAATGTGAAACATCATTATTATTATCATTTTAGTACTATTATTAATAAAAATTATCATTTTATCATTTTTAGAAAATATAATTATTGTTATTTTTATTAGTAGAATAATAATAATTATTACAAAATAATACAACTTTTACTTATTATTATTATTATCAATATTATTTTATCAAATAAATATGTGATACAAAGATATTTTACTACGTATAATAAAATTACATTAATAATACCTATCATATTATTTTTATGATATTAAATGAACTTTATAAATGTTATTACTTAAGATATATAAAAGTATATTTTTATTATATAAATTTTAATATAAAATTTTATTTATTAATAAAAGAACTATATTATTTACTTTAATAAAATCTGTTAAAAATATTTAAATATATAAAACGACTATATTTAAACTATATAATAATCATGTATAAATTTTGGAAGACATTTTGGTCAATATGACTTTTGTTGACTTTTGCATATTTAGTCTCGAGCATTAGGATTATGATACACTACGACTTGACCTAAATTGTTAGACAGATATTGATCAAACATATAAATATATATAATTAATATAGGTTCGTGAATCCAAGGCCAACTTTGCACTTATTCAATGACGTCATATGTATTTTTACTACAAAATACACTATTGTGAGTTTCATTACTCCCTTTTTAAATGATTTTGCAATATATATTTTTGGGACTGAGAATACATGCGCTGCTTTTATAAATGTTTTACGAAATAGACACAAGTAATCGAAACTACATTCTATGGTTAGATTATCGAAATCGAATATGCCCCTTTTAGCTTGGTAGCCTAAGAATTAGGGAACTGGCCCCTAATTGACGCGAATCCTAAATGTAGATCTACGGGAACTAATAACCCCCATTCTGAAATTTGGAATGCTTTAGTACTTCGAGTTTATCATGTCCGATGGGTGTCCCGGAATGATGGGGATATTCTATATGTATCTTGTTAATGTCGGTTACCAGGTGTTCACTAAATGAATGATTTTTATCTCTATGCAGTTTGCGAAATGCCTGATATGAGATGGATGTTTATATAAATGAAATCTTGTGGTCTATTAAAATTATGGAATTGATGGATTATGATAAATGATGTGGTAGCGTGGGGGTACGTGATAGTACTATATTTTACTACGAAATACGTTACAAATTACAAAAGTTTTAATTATTTATTTACAAATGGGATATACCTAAACCTTGCTACAACACTATAGGCAGTGTACCTAATCGTACAGTAGTGTAGTTTTTAGTAAGTCCGATTCGTTCCACAGAGAGCGGGCTTATTGCACACTATATTTTTAAACAATTATATTTGTACAAAATATATTATATTAATAATATATAAAAGGGGGTTTTTACCGTTTAATGACCAGTTTGTCGATTTTAAAACTTTAGTCGCAGTTAAAACCGAATGTAAAATAAATATAACTTAATTTAAAACGTAAAATAAATAACGATAATGAAATTTCGATAAATAAAAGTGCGATAATTAAAAAGTACGATAATTAAAAGTGCAATTAAATACAATAACAATAAATAAAAGTGCAATAATTAGAAGTGCAATTAAATATGAAAATAAAGGAATTATGCTTATTTAAACTTCCATAATCATAATGTTTGACGTGTTGATTTTAGTTTTATGCCCATGGGTTAATTGTCCTTTGTCCTGGATTATTTAATATGTCCATACGGATTTGTCCATAATAGTCCATCAGTCATAAATATAAAGAACGAAAGCCTTCGTCAAATTATTCTTATTCCCGAAGTCAAATATTCCAACTAATTGGGGATTCGAATTGTAACAAGGTTTTAATACTTTGTTTAATGAATACACCAGGTTATCGACTGCGTGTAAACCAAGGTTTTACTACTTTGTTAACAATTACACCAATTACCCTTGAATGTAATTCACCCCTATTTTAACAAGTCTATTAACTATTAATCCAGTTCCGTGTCCGGTAAAATGAATAATTATTGGTATTTATAGATATCCCGCCCACCGTACCCAGTCAAGCGTATGTGGTTATATATAAATACGTCAAATTATAAGTTTGTATATTAAATTAACAAGGTATTGTTTAGTTAATATAAAACACATTAATAGCCCATAGTCTAATTTCCACAAGTGTCGTTCTTTTATCCAAACCCCAATTATGGTACAAAGCCCAATTACCCAATTTTAATATTTTTAGCCCAACATCATGATTACTTCGGTATTAAATAAGCATAATAATAACTTAAGTCCGAGACATTAATTTAAAAAGGAGAACATAACTTACATTGAGTATTTATCGCGTAGTGTTACACGGACAGAATTTCGACTTCAAAACCTGTAAAATAACCTTTACATAACCCGAACTAATCTAATATAAAACTACCCTATACTATATATATATATATATATATATATATATATATATATATATATATATATATATATATATATATATATATATTTATTATTTATTACAGAGTATTATTATTATTATTTTTTATATTTTTACTCGGCAGAATGCATGGCCTTTTATAGGCGTTTTGATTTCTGACAGCTCCGCGAGTCGTAGAGTTTTAAGCCTGCAAACTCCGCGAGTCGTGGAGTTTGAAAATCCAGCTCACATAATTTTGGAACCTTGCTTGTCGACATAATTTATATATAAATATAAAATATAAATAATTAATATAATTATTTATATATTATATTATATTCTTGTGCATAGTAGACTTGTAATTTTTAGTCCGTTGCGTCGGGCGTTGATAGTTGACTCATGTCCCGATTCTGAATTTTCGAACGTCCTTGCGTACTATTTTATATCGTGTACTTTGCATTTTGTAACTTGTACTCTTGTCATTTTTAGACGTTTCTCATCAATAAATTGAACCTTTTGAATTGTATCTTGTACATTTGAGCTTTTTGGACGTTTGTGTCTTCAAATCTTCGTTTTCGCCTTTTGTCTTCGCACTTATTTAATATAAACGATTACAACTTACAATAGGAAAATTTCAACTAAATAATTTACATATTGGGAGGATATTACTACTAAATATATGTTCATTTGGAGCACTATCAATAAACTAATGAACTCACCAACCTTTTGGTTGACACTTTAAAGCATGTTTATTCTCAGGTATTAAAGAAATATTCCGCTATGCATTAGCTCATTTTAAGGATATTACTTGGAGTCATTCATGGCATATTTCGAAAGACGTTGCATTCGAGTCATTGAGTTCATCAAGATTATTATTAAGTCAATTATAGTTGGATGTATTATGAAATGGTATGCATGCCGTCAAATTTAGATGTAAAGAAAGTTTGTCTTTTAAAAACGAATGCAATGTTTGTAAAATATATCATATAGAGGTCAAATACCTCACGATGTAATCAACTATTGTGAATCGTTTATAATATATATGAACGGGTCCTTTCAACAAAAGTCTCCAACACATATTTAATCAGAAACAACTGAACATGAGGCAGCGTAGGTGGATTGAGTTATTGAATGATTACGATTTCGAGATTCATTACCATCCGGGGAAGGCGAATGTGGTAGCCGACGCTTTGAGTAGAAAGGATAGAGAACCTATACGGGTAAAAGCTATGAATATAATTATTCGCACTAACCTTACTACTCAAATAAAGGAGGCGCAACAGGGTGTTGTAAAAGAAGGGAATTTGAAGAATGAAATACCCAAAGGATCGAAGAAACACTTTAATATTCGAGAAGACTGAACCCGGTATAGAGCTGAAAGAATTTGGGTACCAAAGTTTGGAGATGTGAGAGAAATGGTACTTGGGGAAGCACATAAAATCAGATACTCAATACATCTCGGAGCAGGAAAGATGTACAAGGACCTCAAGATACATTTTTGGTGGCCGGGTATGAAAGCCGATATTACGAGATATGTAGAAGAATGTTTGACGTGTTCTAAGGTCATGTGATGACCCGTGAATTTCCGACTAAATTTAAACTTAATCTTATTATGATTCTGACACGATAAGAAAAGTCTGTAATGTTGAGTCTCGAAAACTTTGGAACGGATTACAGGAAGGTATTTACCCTTTGACCATTCCCGACAATTCACGAACAATCGTTGTAATTAAACATGTATATATAAATAAGTATATATGTAAATAATTATACATTATTAATTAAATTATTATGCGATTTAGTATTATGACAGATAACTTAAGATAATTTAAAACTTGATAGTTAAAATCATAACTTTATATATATATATATATATATATATATATATATATATATATATATATATATATATATATATATATATATGTATATGTATATGAATTCTATATATGATTATTGACTATATGGATATTGTGATATATTGGAAGATATAAATATTAAATATTCTGTATGTACTAAAATATAAATATATGATATAATTATATAATATTATAACATGTAACATTAATATATTAAATTTGTAAGTTAAAAATATAGTTGTTGTAGTAACATTAATATTATTAATATTACTTTCATCATTATCAATATTAGTATTATTAGTATTATTATAATTAGTATTATTATTAAGTAATATTAATATCAGTATTATAAGTATTTATTTTTATCATTTTCATATTACAACTATTAATATTTCTATTATCATTATTAATAATATCAGTATTTTTATTAGTATTATTATTATTATTACTATCATTTTTATTATTATTGATTATTATCAAATTTATCGAAATTATCATTACTTATTATAAATAGTGATATTATAATCATTATTATTATTCCTATTATTATTATTAGTAATATTATTATTATTTTTTTATTATTAAAAATTATCAGTATTTTTATTTCCAATAACACTAATAATATTATTATTAGTGATATATCTAATTATATCCATTAATTATATTACTAAAAATAAATAAAATTCAAACATCAACACCTTCTGTTGTGTCACGAGCATACTGTAATACTCTTTTGTTTCTGTCCCAAAGTGGTTACATGTCCTAATCTATTTCTGTACATAAAATTCGATTTACACTAGATGGGATTAGAATCTGTTACAAATTGAAATACTTTTATTTTATTTATTTTCTTTATATTACTGATTTAAAAATGGAGTCCAGTCTTTACGCTATCAAACAAGGTTCATTAGCTGTAGGTATATCTGTAAACACCTATATAAAACACTGGTAATGCTAATCGATTAAAAACAGATTAATTAAATTATTTTTTTTAAAAACACAGTCAATTAACTCTGTTTTAGAACTTTTCAGTCAAAAATCGAATTTGAATCAATTTTCAAAAATTAATAATGCAGATGTGTTTTAAATCTTCTATCTAAGTTATCTGCAAAAGCTCAAGTCTCAATTTTTATCATCGATGCAGAATTTTTGAGTCAAAGTTTACAATCAAAAAGTCAACCGAATCTTTATAATCCAAATTCGTAATTTAGATGATGTTTCAGGATCAATTGATGATCCAGAAACTTCATAGAGGTGATTTGAAACATTTTTTATGTTATAAGTTTCGGCTAAAACATTCCAGAAATCAAAATCAATGCATGAGTTCATACGCGTTTGATTTTTTTATTTTTTTCTGTTCTAGCGTCTGCTTTTAATTTTTTTTCCTGTTTTAATTAATTTGGTTAATCACTAATATTTTCTGTAATTAATTCAAATCCTAAATTTAATATATTTAAGAGTTAGTAATATGAATTGAATCCCTGGTTGTCTGAGTTCGATTAAGAAGAAGAAGAAATAAAACTGAATTTAAAGACGGGTTATAAATATCAAAAGAGTTGAATAAAACAGAAAGAAATGACTGGAGCCGTGGTTAAAGAGTTATGTCGGGTTTCGAGAGGTCTCGGGTTCAATCCTCGCTTGGTGCATTTTTTTTTAAATGGGCTTTCCAAAGGTAGTTTTCAAATTAAAATTATTATTATTATTATTATTATTATTATTATTATTATTATTATTATTATTATTATTATTATTATTATTATTATTATTATTATTATTATTATTATTATTATTATTATTATTATTATTGTTATTGTTATTGTTATTGTTATTGTTATTGTTATTAGTTATTAATGTTATTATTAGTAAGTATTACTATTATTATTATTAGTATTGTTATCATTAGTTATTATTATTATTAATAGTATTATAATCATTAATATTGTTATTATTATTACAAATACAAGTATTAATTACCATTATTATATCATTGTAGTTATAGTTACAAATTTGAATATTATTATTAGTATTGTTAAGTTAACTATTATGATTACTAACATAATAAAATCTATTAAATATTAGTAATATCGTTATAATTATAATTGTTAGTATTATTATTATTATCATTGTTGTAAGTATTATTATATTACAACTATTAATATTAAGATAGTTATTATAATTAGTATCATTATTATTATCATTATTATTATTATCTCTAATATTGTATTAATATCAAGTTATAATTATTACTGTTATTTTTACTATTAACATTATTATTATTATTAACAAAAAGTATTATCATTAATATCATCATCATTTTATTAATATGATTATCGCTACCATTATATTGAAATTATCTTTTTATCAAAAATTAACATTTTTAATAAAGTTATTATAATTATTAAAATTTCATTCAGATTAGTATTATTGTTATGAACAATATTACATATAACAAACTATATTTTTTTTATATAATACTAAAACATATATAAATATATATATATAGATATATTAGTATAACTAAATGAATAAATATTAATTATTTTCAATGTATATATACAAAAAATAGATATATAACATATAATTTAAGTTATAATACATATAAACAAAGTATATGTATAAAATAAAAATTAATATTAAATTCATATAACTACAAACACATAAATGTTATATAATTAATAAATGAGATTAAGAGTTTTCTATTATAAGTTTTAATAGATATACAATTGTTATAGGTTCGTGAATTCAAGGCGAACCATACACTTGTTCGTTGTCGTCATATGTATTTTTACTACAAAATACATTAGGTGAGTTTCATTTGCCTTTTTACCCTTTATATTTTTGGGCTGAGAATACATGCGCAACTTTTATAACTGTTTTACAAAATAGACACAAGTAATCGAAACTACATTCTATGGTTGAATTATTAAACCGAATATGCCCCTTTTTAATCTGGTAATCTAAGAATTAGGGAACAGACACCCTAATTGACGCGAATCCTAAAGATAGATCTATCGGGCCCAACAAGCCCCATCCAAAGTACCGGATGCTTTAGTACTTCGAAATTTATATCATGTCCGAAGGAGGATCCCGGAATGATGGGGATATTCTTATATGCATATTGTGAATGTCGGTTACCAGGTGTTCAATCCATATGAATGATATTTTTGTCTCTATGCATGGGACGTATGTTTATGAGAAATGGAAATATGAAATCTTGTGGTCTATTAAAATTATGAAATGATTATTTATGTTAAACTAATGAACTCACCAACCTTTTGATTGACACTTTAAAGCATGTTTATTCTCAGGTATGAAAGAAATCTTCCGATGTGCATTTGTTCATCTTAGAGATATTACTTGGAGTCATTCATGACATATTTCAAAATACGTTGCATTCGAGTCGTTGAGTTCATCAAGATTATTATTAAGTCGATTATAGTAAGATATATTACGAAATGGTATGCATGTTGTCAACTTTCGATGTAATGAAAGATTGTCTTTTTAAAAACGAATGCAATGTTTGTAAAATGTATCATATAGGGGTCAAGTACCTCGCGATGTAATCAACTGTTGTGAATCGTTTATAATCGATATGGACTTCGTTCGGATGGATTCGGATGGGTCTCTACAGGTCAAAGCTGAACATAAGAAACCATCAGGTCTACTTCAACAACCTGAGATCCTGGAATGGAAATGGGAAAACATTACCATGGATTTCATTACTAAATTGCCAAGGACTGCAAGTGGTTATGATACTATTTGGGTAATAGTCGATCGTCTCACCAAATCAGTACATTTACTGCCTATGAGAGAAGATGACAAAATGGAGAAGTTGGCGCGATTATACTTGAAAGAAGTTGTCTCCAGACATGGAATACCAATCTCTATTATCTCTGATAGGGATAGCAGATTTGTTTCAAGGTTTTGGCAGACATTACAGCAAGCATTAGGAACTCGTCTAGACATGAGTACTGCTTATCACTCACAAACTGATGGGCAAAGTGAAAAGATGATACAGACCCTTGAAGACATGCTACGAGCATGTATTATCGATTTTGGAAACAGTTGGGATCGACACCTACCGTTAGCAGAATTTTCCTACAACAACAGTTATCACTCAAGTATCGAGATGGCTGTGATGACCCGGGAATTTCCGACCAAATTTAAACTTTAATCTTTATATGTTTTCGACACGATAAGCAAAGTCTGTAATATTGAGTCTCGAACAACTTTGGAACTATTTCATTATACCATTTGACTTTGACCAATCCCGAGGATTCACGAACAATTAATTGTAAATAGATATGTGTGTATGTATATATAAATAATAATTCAAAATAATATTTGAAGTATTATATGTTGTGGTTATTAAAGCTAAGTATATAAAATAAAATAAAAATATGATATTATGATAATTAATATTTAAAACATATCTAAGTACATAAATAAAGTATATTAAATATATATTTTCTGATTTTGAATTTATTTCGTAAAGGATGATAACGCTCAATTGTTATTGAATGAATAGTAAATGAGTTAAAAATGAACTTATGTAATTTTAAAATAAACGGTGATCCGAAAATGAGTTCTATAAATTTTAGGCTTACAAAAAATATATTTAGGAGCTAATTAATAAATTTCAATCTTTTTATATTTTACCCAGAATCGAGAGGGACAGTTGGTGTAATTTTTATTTAATAAGTTAATAACCAATTTTATACCATAATGACAAAAAATAAATAAAGATAATTTATGTATTTTTTTTTATAATTTTTCTAAAGACTTTTATCCACCAATGATTAACAACGGACTACGAAATACTATTCTTATTAAAATCGTCGATAGAGTAATCCAAGATTTATGGCTGCTAAATTCATGATTCACATATTTGTTATTATTTTTATATATTATTAATTGTATTATATTATATATTTCTTTTCTCATTGGATTCAATATCTGTAAATGGAATAGATGAGTAATAATTGATTACTCTGTTTGTATGCTCATATATGTATCGAATCTATCTATCTATCTGTCATCTGTCATTGATATATTTTATATACGCCCATGTTTCATAATACACCATATCACCCTATTTTCTTTTATATGTCTTCTCTTCTTTCTCTGTTAAAATCATTACCATCAAAATCAAAGATCACACACCACCTTTAGCCCCAACACATACTTTCTCTCCTTCTTATTCTCGAACAACCACCACCATCGTAGCTCCGCCATAAACAACTAGTAAACTTTATACTCGCTGCTAATAGAGTATGTGTTCTATAATTATTTTTCTCTCTCATCTCGTTAAACTGCAAATACTACAACACCATCGGTCATCACCATTTTCAACGATCACCACATCATCACCAAACCAAACCCACTAGTGATTAAGGCTACTGCGTAACAATGACCTGCTACTACTGTTGATTGTATTCGATTCAGAGAAAACTGTTGCAGCTGCCATTTTCCTGTTTCTGTTTAGTAACCACTTTTCAAATTACCACCTTACTACAACCATCATAATCCGCCACCTTCTTCAATCAGATAACTGCTGCTACATGTACTATTAATCACTATCTATTTTTGTTTTTATATTTTCATGTTCGACTTCAGTTAAAAACCAAAACCAATTGAGTTTTTGTTGCTACTGCATTACTCCATTTGTTTACTTCTCGATCAGACCAAACCCACAACCATTAAAACACCATTAACCCACTATCTTCTTATTCCTATCCAAAAGCAATCCCCACAAAGACCCACTATTGCTACTCCTTATTCGCTAGCTGTTTAGGACTGTTTGTAGACAAACTACAAATCTTGACCCTACATATTGTTTTGCTTTCGATTTAGTTGTCAAACTCCACCTAAAAACTGGGCCCATTCTTTTTACCAATTTCGGTTTCAATAACTCTAAGTAGTGGAATCCATAAAGCTACAAAAACTAGTGTCATCTTTTCCTTCTACTTTATGTCATGAGGAGTCAAAAAGGGACCTCCTAAAGTGACGTTCCAATAAATTTCTTTTAGGTAAATTTATGATAATGATCTTATGGGTAATGAATACAATATTAATGATGAAAGACATAATATACGGGACTGTGATGGCAAGAGTGAAACCATTTAATGTTAATGATAATAATTAGCTAAGTATGATGATGCTTGATGATGAAGAAGAATGAATGGTGATGTCACATAAAGTAGCAAATTTGATGATGTTAGATTAGGTTAGATGATGTTAGATAATGGATGAGGTGATGATATAATAAGTTGTCGCTGTACTGCTTTCTGTTTTAATTCCTGTGGTGGACCGAAGCAAACACCATTTGATATTGTTTATTATGTGCTGTGATGATAAAGATGGTACGCAAAGATGTATACATGCCTAGTATATTTCTCAGTTGGGCCAACTTTGGATTTGGATTGTTATCGGACTTGTTAATTATTTTGCATGGGCTTAGATAATTGATAGGCTCCTTTTTAAATCAATCCAAAATGAATGCGTCACGATAGAGACAGTTTATGGAGCCTAAAAAGCATACTAAACTCTTTAAATGTAACACACGCATGCTATTGGGATTAGAATAAAGGAAGGCCGAAGTTTTTTCTTCATGTTGGGCCGACTTTTATTTTTTATTTTGGGCCGGGAACTAGTTTATACAAGTTGGATCGAGAAGTGGGTGAGTATTGGGCCGAATATTCAGTGGGCCGAGAATATAGACATGATAATGTTAATGATTATTGATTATGGAAGATCATAATGATATAGGGATGATCGATGAGATTATGATGAAAATGATGACGTTTATGATGTGATGATGATGAATGATATGACTGATGATGATACAAAACAGAAAACCAATTTAAAAGATATTAAATCTTAATAATAATAGAAAAACTGATATGGAGTAATGGTTAAGGATGTTTTCGGGTTAGCGGGACGTCGCGGGTTTAAACCCGGACGTGGGCATTTTTTTTAGGGACTACTTCTTTGAGGTAGTTTACTATTTACTCCTTATTGTTATTATTATTATTGTTATTATCATTAAAATTAAAATTAACAATTTAATTAAAATTATAACTATCGTTATTATTATCATTATTACCCTCGTTATTATTATTTTCATTAACATGTTTTTTATATATAATTTAATTTACATTATTTTTATTATCACTATTATTATCATTAGTATAATTATTATTACAGTATTATTATTATTATTATTATTATTATTATTATTATTACTACAAATATAATAACATTATTATATGAATATTACATATAGCAAATTACTAATTTTTAATATCAACTACAATATATATATATATATATATATATATATATATATATATATATATATATATATATATATATATATATATATATATTTATATATTGTAATATAACTATATGTAAGAATATTGATTATTTACAAAATAACTATAAAAAATAAAAAAATAAAAAAAATAAATGAAGATATAAAATATAAATAAAGTATATATTTATATAACTACAACACTTAATATATAAATACTATGTAGGAGGAATTATGTGATTATATGTGTTAATATATATATTTGATATAGGTTCGTGAATCCGAGGCCAACCCTGCTTTGTTCAGTTGTTAAATATTGTCATATGTATTTTTACTACAAAATACAGTATGGTGAGTTTCATTTGCCCTTTTACTCTTTACGTTTTTGGGCTGAGAATACATGCAAATGCTTTATTAACTGTTTTACAATATTTATATGCGTGAGTTTCATTACTCCCTTTTAAATGCTTTTGCAATATATATTTTTGGAACTGAGAATACATGCGAAATTTTTATAAATGTTTTACGAAATAGACACAAGTAATCGAAACTACATTATATGGTTGAATTATCGAAATCGAATATGCCCCTTTTTATATAGTCTGGTAATCTAAGAATTAGGGAACAGACACCCTAATTGACGCGAACTCTAAAGATAGATCTATCGGGCCCAACAAGCCCCATCCAAAGTACCGGATGTTTTAGTACTTCGAAATTTATATCATGTCCGAAGGAGGATCCCGGAATGATGGGGATATTCTTATATGCATATTGTTAATGTCGGTTACCAGGTGTTCAATCCATATGAATGATTTTTGTCTCTATGCATGGGACGTATGTTTATGAGAAATGAAAATCTTGTGGTATATTAAAATATTGGAAATGATTATTTATGTTAAACTAATGAACTCACCAACCTTTTGGTTGACACTTGAAAGCATGTTTATTCTCAGGTATGAAAGAAACATTCCGCTGTGCATTTGCCCATTTTAAAGACAGTATTTGGAGTCGATCATCGCAATGGAACCAGTTGTTGGTGACTTCGTCCAGATGGATTAGGACGGGTCCTTTCAGTTGGTATCAGAGCGGTGGTCTTAGCGAACCATGTCTTGCATTAGTGTGTCTAACTGATAGTTGTTTAGATGCATTAGTGAGTCTGGACTTCGACCGTGTCTACATGTCAAAAGTTTTGCTTATCATTTCGTGTCGAAACATTTTCTGCTTATCCTCCTTAGGAAATTACCTGCTTATCATTATTAGTCTTGACACATCTTACTGCATTGATTGCATAAATAGTGTATAGACAAAATTCATATCTTAGCGTACCTGCTACTTCATACCTTAGCGTATCTGTTACTGTAACTTTGCCTGACAACTTCCGTAGATTCCTCCGTAACTTATGGGATTTTAGTATTATATATGCATATGTAAATTATGTATTGCAGGGTACTAATCTACATCATATAATCTATTTCTTATCGAAAATCCTTCATCTGATCGTACGAGATGAATACTGCAACTAGTTCGAGTCCCTCAGATTACAATAGCTATTCTGGTAGTTATTCCGACATAGATGTTCACCTAAGCTCCGAAAACAGCGTCATCAGCATGAATCAACCAATCAGCCATTATCAATTCCTCTGATGGGTTTGTAGTCGACTTAATTAATGGAAACGCGCAGAAGGGAATCCCTCCCACCAACCGAATTCACCTCTTGACAATGAACCTGAAGCGGTTACCGGTGAACCTGTTCGAACCACCATTTCCAGTCTCATTTCCAGGGTAACTCAACAAGATTATATTCTATCCACAATTCTGAACCTTATTCATCCGCTCGTTCCGACCGACAATCATCCTGGAGTAATAAGTCAATGAACTTCGCGCTCGAATAATCAATTAGGAGAATATGGTGCAAAATGTACCAGCTTCATCAACATCACCGGCACCAACAGTACAATCAATAACAGCACCAGTACCATCAACAATCCATGCTCCAATATTATCATCTGTACTTTGAGTATGATCTTCGTTCGACATGTCGAATATGTAATCTCTAAAGTTTTAAAGATTGTTTATTCGAGTTCCAACCGAAAAGCAAATGAGTTTAATATTATATTAACTCATTAAATCCATGATTACATCTGAAGAAAATATATATGTAAGTATATCTTCATAAAGATTGTAATTAAAAATTCTTTCGTACAAACTGTTAATGGTGAAAATATTTTAACGGGTAGGTAATACCCGAGGAATACTTAGATTTCACATTAATAAGTTACATTGTACGTTCTTCGAATCTGTTTCAACAGTCATATACTATCCTACTTACATCCACCGATATACAAATCCGTTCACCACAGAATAACCATATTCATCCAATTACATATTTGGATTTTGACCTATCAGAATCCAACAAGTGGCATAATGAAGAAATAATGGACACAATAAAAATTGATTAAAAACAGATTAATTAACAATATGAAATTCTATTAAGAATCCACGCTAACAAAATCCTAACTAACTGTTCCTAGCTAACTGTTAATTCCGTATTACCATTTAATTATCGCAATTTATTTATCGCAGTTTATTTATCGCAATTTACATTCTCGCAATTTTATTTATCGTCATTTAATTTCTGTTATTTATTTTACGCACTTTAAATATCGGGACACGTATACAAGGTTTTGACATATCATATCGACGCATCTATATATATTATTTGGAATCACCATAGACACTCTATATGCAGTAATGATCGAGTTCTCTATACAGGGTTGAGGTTGATTCTACAATAATATATATAGTTTGAGTTGTGATCGAGTCTGAGACGAATACGGGTCACGATACGTATTAATTAATTCGAATATTATATATTAAATTATATATGAATTATTGGACTGTCAACTGTGGACTATCAACTGTGGACTGCCAACATTGGACAATTAAAATGAATTAAAATATTGACTATAACATATGAAACTAAACAATTCTTCAAGGTTGCCACTTGATTTCATCTCAAATCTCATCGTATCTTGACGATTATAATCTGCGTTCAAACCATTCATGATTCTTGAAAACATCTCAATCGAGAGAATGAATCAACCGCACTTCAGCTACGGAAGGAAAGATTAGTGCATATAGTTATGCACCTGAAAACACTCAGAACCAGAGTAAATGTTTAACGCGTAGCTGTGCTAATTTCCTTTAGCGTTATTTTTACCGAAAATAACTTTTCAATCCCTTTTCAAATTAGTCAATTTTGTCACAGCTCCAACAAGTCAACTTCGACTTTTCGTTCGAAACAACCTTATTATAACCTTGATATGTATATGTGCTCCTTTATTTGTTACCGGGGAACCTTTCACATTTTACCATATTACCAACAGATGTACCAGCAACCTCATTGCTTCTTGGTTTAAATCTCTCTGATAAATCATTATATTTATTCATTGAAACCCTATCATATACCCATCCGCATCTTGTAACGAATACTGCCATACCAATTACCGGGAATCAGCTATCAGTACTTTGAAAACTCACATCATATCTACATCAACAGTTATATGTATCCATATAACATTTATCTCTTAGAATTATGATCTTTCATTCTGAAAAGCACTCGGTCACAAATCAATACTCTGAATGTTGAAAAAGTTGAATGAAGCAGCAGAAACCATAGACAACCGTAAACGACCATAATCATCGAAAGTTTGACGATAAAGAATAGTATATTGGCAAAGCTCAGAAAAGTTGGAACTGGAAATCGGATTGAGCAAACCATGAAGGAGACTCTGAACAAATTACAAGGACTAAACTTGTACATAAAGAATCTTGATGATTCTGTTTCTGATGAAATCTTTAGCGAAAACCTTACTCCTTAACCACTCTAAATCATCGTGAATGAATTTCTTCATCACAATTTGATTCTGAAATCCTAAGATATCATCGTACCTTTCTTTATTAATATCCTCAATATTTCTGAAGATATCTTCATAAATATTCTCGTTCGATATTAATTATCCCTCCGCGCTATCCATATTATATCATAAAAGGAAACCGTTTTAGTTTCTATATTCTGCGAACCTTCGAATTTAAAATAGGAATGTTTTTGAAGTAGTGTTGGGAACTGATGCATGAGTTAGTATAATATAATGACACTTGATCAACGTGATTATATTACAGTAAGTCATGCTGAGTTCTAATGGGACATGATGGTTCACAGTAGATCATACCACCATCTTGTGTCATGTTACATAACTCTTTCATTCTAATTAACTTCAGAACATATCAAGAAAGTATATTCTTGATAGCTCTATTCTCAATGATTCTGGTAATTTGACGAATCAAATCGTGCTATTACGTTCCTTCTTGATTATAACATTAAATTTATTCGAAACTCCGTACTTACAAATTCCAGACCATTACTCGTTTTACTAGAGATCGAGAGGAGATTAAAAAGAGGAAGAGCTCCGAAACATAAAGGAAGATATAAAACTCGACAACAACACTGAAATTACAATAATTAAAAATTAAAACATCACGACAATTAAAAATTAAAAGATTACAATCAAATTACTCGTCGTCATCAATTGTCATCTGCAAAGTAGCATTCACCAGTCATTTCACCATCCGTGAGGTACTCTGGAGACATCGGTATTTCTCTTGATGCCTCAACTGCTGCTTCAGCTGATTCATCGAGGTAACGATAACCCAACGTCTCTTCATCTTCAAGAACCACATACAAAGAAATGCGTTTACCGCGATCTTCAATGGTATCTTTTATAAAGTACCATTGATCATCGGTACACAGAAAACTTGCCCTACAATCCGCATCATAATTGTCTCTATAAAAGAACACAGACGTGAATTCACACGGAACTTTTTCCTTCAGAAAGGATAGCAAATCTTGTAAACCAACATCACGAATGTCGGTATCTTCAAACGAAATACTTTCGCCCCACTCATATTCCTTCATTTGATTACGGAAATCACCTCCATAATGAACATCGAATGAAACAATCATTGGGGGAAGTGTTAACATTTTGCAGTTTGGGAGTGTTTGATCTTGATCTTGAGAAAGATGGAAATATAAAAGAAATATATGTTTGAGTGTATAAAATGAACTATATGGTTGGTGTTTATATAGTGTAAAAGTGACCGTTGGGATAGCCGTTGGAAATTTTTTTTTATTATTATTTTACTAACGGCTAAAAATTTGGGCAAGTTTTTGGGCGAAGGTGGACGATGCCCGTTAGGACCTCTCTCATGATAGTTTCATTCGTGCTCTTCGAATAATCGAATTATTTTATCTGTATTAATCAATAATGATAAAACTCTATTTATCACCTCATATTCGTTCAGAAAAACATATTTATTGTTAGCCATGACTACCTCACTCAAATTTCGGGACGAAATTTCTCTATCGGGTAGGTACTGTGATGACCCGGGAATTTCCGACCAAATTTAAACTTTAATCTTTATATGTTTCCGACACGATAAGCAAAGTCTGTAATATTGAGTCTCGAACAACTTTGAAACTATTTCATTATACCATTTGACTTTGACCAATCCCGAGGATTCACGAACAATTAATTGTAAATAGATATGTGTGTATGTATATATAAATAATAATTCAAAATAATATTTGAAGTATTATATGTTGTGGTTATTAAAGCTAAGTATATAAAATAAAATAAAAATATGATATTATGATAATTAATATTTAAAACATATCTAAGTACATAAATAAAGTATATTAAATATATATTTTCTGATTTTGAATTTATTTCGTAAAGGATGATAACGCTCAATTGTTATTGAATGAATAGTAAATGAGTTAAAAATGAACTTATGTAATTTTAAAATAAACGGTGATCCGAAAATGAGTTCTATAAATTTTAGGCTTACAAAAAATATATTTAGGAGCTAATTAATAAATTTCAATCTTTTTATATTTTACCCAGAATCGAGAGGGACAGTTGGTGTAATTTTTATTTAATAAGTTAATAACCAATTTTATACCATAATGACAAAAAATAAATAAAGATAATTTATGTAATTTTTTTTGATAATTTTTCTAAAGACTTTTATCCACCAATGATTAACAACGGACTACGAAATACTATTCTTATTAAAATCGTCGATAGAGTAATCCAAGATTTATGGCTGCTAAATTCATGATTCACATATTTGTTATTATTTTTATATATTATTAATACTATTATATTATATATTTCTTTTCTCATTGGATTCAATATCTGTAAATGGAATAGATGAGTAATAATTGATTACTGTGTTTGTATGCTCATATATGTATCGAATCTATCTATCTATCTGTCATCTGTCATTGATATATTTTATATACGCCCATGTTTCATAATACACCATATCACCCTGTTTTCTTTTATATGTCTTCTCTTCTTTCTCTGTTAAAATCATTACCATCAAAATCAAAGATCACACACCACCTTTAGCCCCAACACATACTTTCTCTCCTTCTTATTCTCGAACAACCACCACCGTCGTAGCTCCACCATAAACAACTAGTAAACTTTATGCTCGCTGCTAATAGAGTATGTGTTCTATAATTATTTTTCTCTCTCATCTCGTTAAACTGCAAATACTACAACACCATCGGTCATCACCATTTTCAACGATCACCACATCATCACCAAACCAAACCCACTAGTGATTAAGGCTACTGCGTAACCATGACCTGCTACTACTGTTGATTGTATTCTATTCAGAGAAAACTGTTGCAGCTGCCATTTTCCTGTTTCTGTTTAGTAACCACTTTTCAAATTACCACCTTACTACAACCATCATAATCCGCCACCTTCTTCAATCAGATAACTGCTGCTACATGTACTATTAATCACTATCTATTTTTGTTTTTATATTTTCATGTTCGACTTCAGTTAAAAACCAAAACCATTTGAGTTTTTGTTGCTACTGCATTACTCCATTTGTTTACTTCTCGATCAGACGAAACCCACAACCATTAAAACACCATTAACCCACTATCTTCTTATTCCTATCCAAAAGCAATCCCCACAAAGACCCACTATTGCTACTCCTTATTCGCTAGCTGTTTAGGACTGTTTGTAGACAAACTACAAATCTTGACCCTACATATTGTTTTGCTTTCGATTTAGTTGTCAAACTCCACCTAAAAACTGGGCCCATTCTTTTTACCAATTTCGGTTTCAATAACTCTAAGTAGTGGAATCCATAAAGCTACAAAAACTAGTGTCATCTTTTCCTTCTACTTTATGTCATGAGGAGTCAAAAAGGGACCTCCTAAAGTGACGTTCCAATAAATTTCTTTTAGGTAAATTTATGATAATGATCTTATGGGTAATGAATACAATATTAATGATGAAAGACATAATATACGGGACTGTGATGGCAAGAGTGAAACCATTTAATGTTAATGATAATAATTAGCTAAGTATGATGATGCTTGATGATGAAGAAGAATGAATGGTGATGTCACATAAAGTAGCGAATTTGATGATGTTAGATTAGGTTAGATGATGTTAGATAATGGATGAGGTGATGATATAATAAGTTGTCGCTGTACTGCTTTCTATTTTAATTCCTGTGGTGGACCGAAGCAAACACCATTTGATATTGTTTATTATGTGTTGTGATGATAAAGATGGTACGCAAAGATGTATACATGCCTAGTATATTTCTCAGTTGGGCCAACTTTGGATTTGGATTGTTATCGGACTTGTTAATTATTTTGCATGGGCTTAGATAATTGATAGGCTCCTTTTTAAATCAATCCAAAATGAATGCGTCACGATAGAGACAGTTTATGGAGCCTAAAAAGCATACTAAACTCTTTAAATGTAACACACACATGCTATTGGGATTAGAATAAAGGAAGGCCGAAGTTTTTTCTTCATGTTGGGCCGACTTTTATTTTTTATTTTGGGCCGGGAACTAGTTTATACAAGTTGGATCGAGAAGTGGGTGAGTATTGGGCCGAATATTCAGTGGGCCGAGAATATAGACATGATAATGTTAATGATTATTGATTATGGAAGATCATAATGATATAGGGATGATCGATGAGATTATGATGAAAATGATGACGTTTATGATGTGATGATGATGAATGATATGACTGATGATGATACAAAACAGAAAACCAATTTAAAAGATATTAAATCTTAATAATAATAGAAAAATTGATATGGAGTAATGGTTAAGGATGTTTTCGGGTTAGCGGGACGTCGCGGGTTTAAACCCGGACTTGGGCATTTTTTTAGGGACTACTTCTTTGAGGTAGTTTACTATTTACTCCTTATTGTTATTATTATTATTGTTATTATCATTGAAATTAAAATTAACAATTTAATTAAAATTATAACTATCGTTATTATTATCATTATTACCCTCGTTATTATTATTTTCATTAACATGTTTTTTATATATAATTTAATTTACATTATTTTTATTATCACTATTATTATCATTAGTATAATTATTATTACAGTATTATTATTATTATTATTACTACAAATATAATAACATTATTATATGAATATTACATATAGCAAATTACTAATTTTTAATATCAACTACAAATATATATATATATATATATATATATATATATATATATATATATATATATATATATATATATATATATATATATATTATATATTGTAATATAACTATATGTAAGAATATTGATTATTTACAAAATAACTATAAAAAATAAAAAAAATAAAAAAAATAAATGAAGATATAAAATATAAATAAAGTATATATTTATATAACTACAACACTTAATATATAAATACTATGTAGGAGGAATTATGTGATTATATGTGTTAATATATATATTTGATATAGGTTCGTGAATCCGAGGCCAACCCTGCTTTGTTTAGTTGTTAAATATTGTCATATGTATTTTTACTACAAAATACAGTATGGTGAGTTTCATTTGCCCTTTTACTCTTTACGTTTTTGGACTGAGAATACATGCAAATGCTTTATTAACTGTTTTACAATATTTATATGCGTGAGTTTCATTACTCCCTTTTAAATGCTTTTGCAATATATATTTTTGGAACTGAGAATACATGCGAAATTTTTATAAATGTTTTACGAAATAGACACAAGTAATCGAAACTACATTATATGGTTGAATTATCGAAATCGAATATGCCCCTTTTTATATAGTCTGGTAATCTAAGAATTAGGGAACAGACACCCTAATTGACGCGAACTCTAAAGATAGATCTATCGGGCCCAACAAGCCCCATCCAAAGTACCGGATATTTTAGTACTTCGAAATTTATATCATGTTCGAAGGAGGATCCCGGAATGATGGGGATATTCTTATATGCATATTGTTAATGTCGGTTACCAGGTGTTCAATCCATATGAATAATTTTTGTCTCTATGCATGGGACGTATGTTTGAGAAATGAAAATCTTGTGGTATATTAAAATATTGGAAATGATTATTTATGTTAAACTAATGAACTCACCAACCTTTTGGTTGACACTTGAAAGCATGTTTATTCTCAGGTATGAAAGAAACATTCCGCTGTGCATTTGCCCATTTTAAAGACAGTATTTGGAGTCGATCATCGCAATGGAACCAGTTGTTGGTGACTTCGTCCAGATGGATTAGGACGGGTCCTTTCAATGGCACCGTTTGAGGCACTTTATGGTAGAAAGTGCAGGTCTCCGATTTGTTGGAGTGAAGTTGGGGATAGACAAATATCGTGTCCAGAGATAATTCAAGAAACTACCAAGAAGATCATTCAAATTCAACAACGGTTAAAAACCGCCCAAAGTCAACAAAAGAGCTACGCGGACATTAAAAGAAAAGATATAGAATTTGAAATTAGAGAGATGGTCATACTTAAGGTTTCACCTTGGAAAGGTGTTGTTCTATTTGGTAAACGGGGGAAACTAAATCTAAGATACATCGGGCCATTCAAGATTATAGATCGTGTCGGACCAGTAGCTTACCTACTTGAGATACCTCAATAACTCGCGGCTGTACATAACACTTTCCACATCTCAGATTTGAAGAAATGTTTTGCTAAAGAAGATCTCACTATTCCGTTATACGAAATCCAAATCAATGAAAAACTTCAATTCATCGAAGAACCCGTCGAAATAATGGATGTTAAAAGACTTAAGAAAAATAAAATACCAATTGTTAAGGTTTGATGGAATGCTCGTAGAGGACCCGAGTTCACCTGGGAACGTGAAGATCAGATGAAGAAGAAATACCCGCACCTATTTCCAGAAGATGCGTCAACACTTCCAACAGCTTGAAATTTCGGGACGAAATTTATTTAACGGGTAGGTACTATAGTGACCCGAAATTTTCCATGATTATTCCATGATTATATATTAAATGAAAACTATATTTGCATGATTAAATGTTTCCAACATGTTAAGCAATCAAACTTGTTAAGACTTGATTATTTGAAATGAGTTTAATGTAGACAATTGACCACCCAAGTTGACCGGCGATTCACGAATGTTAAAACTTGTAAAAACGAAATGATGATATATATATGGACATATATATGGTTAACATGAGATTATGATAAGTAAGTATCTCACTAAGTATATTAACAATGTGTGATATACATAAAAAATGAGAATATTGAATTATGAAGCTCGAAATGATATACATAACGATTATCGTTATAACAACGTCTTACTAAATACATATGTATTGTATTAAGATATTGATATACTATATTTAACATGATAAAATAATAATTAAGTATATCATTGAGTGTATTAACAATGAACTATACAAGTAAGATGAGACTACTAACTTAAGGATTTTGAAACAATATATATATATATATATATATATATATATATATATATATATATATATATATATATATATATATATATATATATATGTTAAAATACTATTACAACGATAATCGTTACATATATATATATATATATATATATATATATATATATATATATATATATATGTTAAAATACTATTACAACGATAATCGTTACATATATATATATATATATATATATATATATATATATATATATATATATATATATATATATATATATATATATATGATGTTAAAATATATTCATACACCATGTTATCATGTTAACATAACAATTTAACATCTCATTTAAGTATAATAACAATGAATTAATTACATTTAACAAGATCGTTAACTTAAAGGTTTCAAAACAACACTTACATGTAATGACTAACGATGACTTAACGACTCAGTTAAAATGTATATACATGTAGTGTATTTAGATGTATTAGTACACTTTTGAAAGACTTCAAGATACATATCAAAGTACTTCTACTTAACAAAAATGCTTACAATTACATCCTCATTCATTTTCATCAACAATTCTACTCATATGCAACCGTATTCGTACTCGTACAATACCCAGCTCCTAGATGTACACACTATTGGTATATACACATAAAAATCTGATCATTAGCAGCCTTAAATGATTAAGGAACATGTGGAACCAACCATTTGTCAACTAGCATGAATTATTTAGCAAGAAAACAAACTTAAGAATCTTTTCTTTCTTTATAATGAGTAAAAACATTTTTATGATTTCACCTCATTTTTCCATCCCATTTTCTCATACTTACACTCCAAATTCTTGTGACGACCCAGAAATTTTCGACACGAAAAACACCGTAAAACCGGACATACGCCGTTGTAGTAACACTGCGGGCTGTTTTGGGTTTGATAATTAAAAACTATGATAAACTTTGATTTAAAAGTTGTTCTTCTGGGAAAATGATTTTTCTTATGAACATGAAACTATATCCAAAAATCATGGTTAAACTCAAAGTGGAAGTATGTTTTTCAAAATGGTCATCAAGATGTCGTTCTTTCGACGGAAATGACTACCTCTTTAAAAAATGACTTGTAACTTGTATTTCCAACTATAAAATTATACTTTTTCTGTTTAGTTTCATATATTTCAGTTCATTATGAAACCATAGCAACTTGAATCACTCAAAACGGATTTAAAACGAAGAAATGACGAGTAAAACAAAATTGGATAAATTTGCTAGTTTTAGCTACGAAAATTTTGTAACAAATCTAGACTAAACATATTCTAACTAATTTATATTGTATTATGCATATTATGTAATCTTGGGATACCATAGACGCGTATACAATGTTTTGACATATCATATCGACCCATCTATATATATATTTCGGAACAACCATAAACACTCTATATGCAGTAATGCTTGAGTTAGCTATACAGGGTTGATGTTGATTCCAAAAAATATATATATACTTTGAGTTGTGATCTAGCCTGAGACTTGTATACACTGGGTCGTGGATTGATTCAAGATAATATATATTGATTTATTTCTGTACATCTAACTGTGGACAACTAGTTGTAGGTTACTAACGAGGACTGCTAACTTAACAAACTTAAATCATAAAAACATAATAAAAAAATGTTATGAATATATTTCAATCATACTTTGATATATATGTACATATTTGTTATAGGTTCGTGAATCGACCCGTGGCCAAGTCTTATTTTCCTGACGAAGGAAAAATCTGTGAAAGTGAGTTATAGTCCCATTTTTAATATCTAATACTTTTGGGATGAGAATACATGTAGATTTGAAAATGATTTACAAAATAGACACGAGTAATTGAAACTACATTCTATGTTGAATCGTTATACCGGATATCGCCCTTTTTGAACTTGGTAACCTAAGAATTGGTGTTTATTATAATTGCCACCAGTTGACGCGAATCCTAAAGATAGATCTATGGGCTTTGATACGCCCCAGTCAGAGAATTTGAACTGCTTTAGTACTTCGATATTATTTATGGGGATATTCTAGATGCATTTTGTTAATGTCGGTTACCAGGTGTTCAAACATATGAATGATTTTTATGCAGATTGCATGTTATTGAAAGATGAAATCTTGTGGTCTATTATTACAATTTGATATATAGATTTAAACCTATAACTCACCAACAATTTTTTGTTGACATTTAAAGCATGTTTATTCTCAGGTGATTATTAAGAGATTCCGTTGTTGCATACTAAATTAAGGACAAGATTTGGAGTCCATGTTTGTATAATATTGTTTAAAAACTACATTCGAAGACATATATTGTTGTGTATTATTATTGTAAACCATTATGTAATAATCGTGTGAAAACGTTATATTTTAGATTATCATTATTTGGTAATCGTCGTAGTATTTTAAACCTTTATCGATAAAATAAAGGTTATGGTTTGTTTTAAAATCGAATGCAGTCATTGAAAAACGTCTCATATAGAGGTCAAACCTCGCAACGAAATCAATTACTATGGAACGTTTATAATCAATTTGAATGGGACTTTTCACCAAATCCCACCAACAACAACAATAACTAGTCACCATAAACCCACTTCATCATCTAAATGGGTTTTACAACTAACAAGCTCAAAACCCTAACTTGAATATCAAATCATAAAGATGAAATTCAGATTTGAGACTTACCAACACAACCACAACGTAGCCGTGAGCGAGATGAACAACTTTAATACTTGAGACTTGACCCAAATCACCCTTCTTCTTCCTTAAATCTCCAATTCTCTCTCTAGAAACTCACACTCTCTCTTTAGGGTTTGATAAGTGTGAGTGTGAAGGAGGAGGAAGAAAATGGGTTAGAATAAGATTTTGGATCAGTTTTAAGGCTAAAATCCCGTCCATAACGCGAAATGACCAAAACACCCCCAAGTTACCCTTTTAAAAATGAGTTGGAAACTGGCCTGGCAAGGCATCGCGTTTCGCGACAGGCCATCGCGTCTCGCGACAACATGATCCCAAACGCGATAACTTTAATCTGAACGTGACAATTCGATCAGGGATTCGAGGAAAGTTTGCCATCGCATTTTGGTCACTCCTGTCACGTCTCGCGACTAACTGGGACGCGATACACCATGTTGAATGCAACAGTTGACCTGATCGTACCCAATTCCATTTTAAAAACACCATAAGTCAAACTTGGTTAAGCAATAACGTTCCAACGGATTAAATACGCACCTTTGGACTCCAAATGATGCCCCGAGCGTCATGTTTATAAAAACGGGGTGTTACAACTCTCCCCCACTTAATTTCGATCACGTCCTCGTGATCTTAGTCACTTAACCATTCGAACCCGCACTCTATGGTCCTCAAACAAACGTTTCAATGCAACTTCCACCACATTTCTCGTTAGCCCGAAGCTTAAATCCATTAGCTAAATACACACTTGCACGCATTCCGAGACGTGCAATACACACAACATTTGAAGTCTACAACGATCACTTAAAATATGCGAAATCACCATGTATTCTTCTAACTCCTATAGGCAATTCTTCTCAATGAGTCCTTCAACAACTAAACCGTCACCCGCGATTTATCGAATCCACAAATCCGAGCACAAGAACCTGCTCAATCCCTCACATCGGGAAACGCATCCAATCTCGAACCGAGATATCAATTCCTAGTGTACCCATACCAAGTACATTGCTAGCAACAACCACATACCAAAAATAAGGTCAACAACCAAACCGATGAAGACCGAAATGAAAGAGAATCCTAACGGATAACACTTACCATTTAACAACCCTTATAGTGTGCAAATACGGCTAATACGCAACTATCGCAAATACGTGAGCAAAACACGGCTATTGCATCACAATTCACACCAAATGGCCGAAACAACCCGAGCCTAAACATATATGGAGGATGGTCGAAACAACCCGAACCTTAGTGAATTCGCAACAACCCGAAATCCACCAACCCAATATGATATCGCATATTTAATACGCGTTTTCCTTAGCAATATCGATCACATTTTGGTCCTTTTGGATACGATTTGGTGTTATTTCAATAAGTGTTATGAAGGTTCGAGTTCTAAGACCAAGAAGATGAAATTTGAAGTTATTTGATGGTTTTAGTGATTTTCTATGTAAACGAGTGAAAGATGGTGGTTCGATTCGAGTTTGATTGGATTTAATGAGTTTTTAACTCCGGATTCAACAAAATGGGCCTGGAGCGCCGCTCAGAAAAATGGAGCGCTACTCCATTAGGCAGCAAAATCAGTTCGAGAGCTTTCAAAAGACCATAGATCGGATTTTAGTTATACTGAGCGCTGCTCAATATGTGGAGCGTCGCTCCATATTCAGCCGGGTTCAGATTTTTACTATTTAAAGCACGAATTTTTACCCTAATTATCATATCTTACTCCCAGACGATTTGCAGCAGCTTTTGGATGAAAAAGGTGATTTTTGGGGAATCCCAAGATCATTCTAACGCTTCAATCATTACGGGACGTGCTTTGATTCATTCATCGTTCAAAATTCAATCATTAATTAAGTTTAACTCTTTGTTTCAAACAATGAATTCTTCTATTATTTTGATTGTGATTTTGGTTTTAGCCATGATTGTTGGCTAAGCACTTTAATGTTTGTCTAGATTGAACATTCGTAGGTGTTTGGATGATACTTTAACGTTTAATTTGATTAATGCATGATAATTATGAGTTTTGATTAAGAACCATTCTTGTGGGATTTGATTATTGTTACTAGGCTTGATTAGTGATCTTGTTTGAACAAAGGGAACACTGTTTCAATTTAGTGAACTAATTTCCAATTGATTTGTCTTAACCAGTTGGGTGCTTACTGGACCAAGGGGGTAAACCGGGTAACATAGATTGAACAAAATATGGATGAATTGTGTGGAGAGAACGCGTAACCAATTGAATCTTAATCTTATAATTAGTTAATTACTAAGTCACAAGCGAAAGAGGTCTTTGGTGAAAGGGAATCCTAAGCCAATAAATCCTAGTTTAACGTGTTTGCTAAAAGAGAACTCTGGGTAAATCGACTCTGTAGTTGCATGTATTGATAAATAGAACTAGTGCTTAATAACAAATCATCCGACACTGCGAATAGGAGATCTAGGCGAACATTCTTTTATCTATTGAATTCAAATATCTTTACTTTTCGTTGAGTCTGCATTTATTTTGTATAAACTTAAAAACACAAAAATATTGTCTTTTACTTTTAATCTATCTTTGATTTGGCTAATCATTAAATATCCATAAAACTAATTATCTCGTACTTTCAATTTTCACAGATTAACTTAGTTTATTTTAATTAGCTACAATCTTAATTCTCACGCTTAAACTGTCCTTGGAACGATTTCAAAATTACTAACTTTATACAATTGCACGATCGGGTACACTGCCCGTTAGTGTGTAGTAATATTTAAACCGGCATTTTCCATAGATAAATTATATACTAGATTTTACACATCAAGTTTTTGGTGCCGCTGCCGGGGACAGTTGTGTCACAAATTAAGATTGTTATCTAATTGTACTTAGTTTAGTTTAATTGTAGTTTATTATTATTAGTTTATTCTCAGTTGAATCGGTGCATTTAATCAGTTGTTAGTTGTGATTTCGCAGATAACAGGTAGTGCATGCCACATACGCGTTCTTCTAATTCTCCTATTCTTCAACCATTTGACGAACCCGAAAGAGAGTTATTTAGAGCGTTAATTCAAGAGAAATAGTCTTTAGTGGATTCATCAGCTTCTTCAAGTGATAATATAATTCATTTGGGTAGTAGTGCTGAGACTGTGGTGCCCGATACACCACCTGAAATCAACGAAGCAGAAGACTCTTATGTTTCATTAGATATTTTCGAGACTGAAGAGATGGGGAATCAACCACCTCGTCCTCAGACTATGGCAGAAAAGCTGAAGGCCACCTGAGCTGGCCAAGGCATTTCGATTACTCAACCAAACATCACTCAGCCTTTCCAAATCACAGGGCCAATTCTGAGTTTGATTTCTTCTGATTGCCAATTTCATGGAAGGATAATGAGGATGCTAACGAGCATCTTCGTATTTTAAATGATGTTTGCAACTTATTCAAGCTGCATGAGGTTGTCGATACTTCGATCAAGATAAGGCTTTTTCCCCGGACTCTTAAGGAAGAAGCTAAGAGATGGTTAGATAAGCAACCAGAGGGAGCGATTACCTCTTAGGAAGTTTTGGTAGATAAGTGTTTAGTAAAGTTTTTCCCTACGTCTCGAGCCGCTAGACTTCAAGTAGATATTTCACAATTCGGACAAAAGAGCAGTGAGACATTATTTGATGCTTGGGACCGTTATTCTAATATATTACGCTCGTGTCCGCAACACGGGTTGAATGATTTACAAAAGGTCCAGATTTTCTATAAGGGTGTTGACATACCAACTTACAGAGTATTGATCAAGCAGCAGGAGGTACTTTGATGGATAAGACAGAAGAAGAAGCGTTAGAGATCATTGAAAAGCAAGCTGCCTACACTCACGAGTGGCATCAAGATCATGATTTACCCCGTTCAGCTTCAGTAAAGATTACCGAAACCACTGTTGCTTATGATGATTATGGGTCTATAAATGCTAAGTTGGACAAATTTGGTAGGCATTTAGAGAAATTGGATAAGGATATTCATGGTATAAAGGTTGGTTGTGAATATTGTGGGGGACTACATTTAGCAAAGGATTGTGATGCGGGTTTTACTATGAATCAGAAAGAAGAGATCGCTTTTATAAGTCAACAGAACAACAATTAGTTTCAGGGACATGCTCAGTTTAGTTTAATAGGAATTTCAATAATCCCTATAACCCTCAAGGTAATCAAGGTTCGAGGTTCCAGTCAGGATCTAGTGGAGGTTATCAGCAGCAAGCTCCCGTATATTTTCAGAAGCCCCAAGCAGAAGAGAAAAAGTCCAACCTTAAAGCGATGATCGAAAAGCTTGTGATGTCTCAAAATTAGCTTGTTACTACTGTGACCCAAAACAATGAGAAGAATGATCAAATGTTTTGAAATCAACAAGCAGCTATTCAGAATTTAGAGAAACAAATTGGTCAACTTTCTAATCAGAGTAATGAGAGGAAACCGGGGGAATTACCGAGTAAATCGAATACTAACCCGAAGAATGGCCACGTTAATGCTATCACCACCCGAAGTGGTTTAGCATATGATCCACCGAGGAAGCCCGATGAGTATGATTTGCGAGTGCCGTTAGTCAAGGATAGTGAACCGGTTGTTGTTAGAGAACCGGAGGGGGAAAAGGAGCCGGAACAGGTGATTGAGAAGGTTGTGAGGGTACCGGAAACCGTGGCTGCTAAACCGGTAGTTAAAGAGTGTCAACCACCACTCCCATTTCCGAGGAAGCAGAGATTAGAGAAGCTAGAGGCAGAAAAGTCCAAGTTCATGGACTTGATTAAAAAAGTTAACATAAATATGCCTTTTATTGATGTGATTGCAGGTATGCCAAAGTATGTGAGGTTTCTGAAGGATTTGCTAACTAACAGGAAGAAGCTGGAGAACGTGTCTTCAGTCAGGTTGAATGTCGTATGCTCAGCGGTATTGCAAACAAGCTTCCCGAGAAGCTTGAGGATCCTGGGAGTTTCACCATTCCTTGTTTACTTGGTAATTTTAACTATGTGATGGCGTTGGCGGATTTGGGGGGTAGCATAAATTTAATGCCTTATTCTATTTATTTACAGCTAGACCCCGGGGAGTTGAAACCCACGCGTATGGCTATTCAGCTAGCTGACCGCTCTATTAAATTCTCTCGTGGAATTATAGAGAATATGCTAGTTAAGACCGGGTTGTTGGTTTTCCCGGCTGATTTCGTGGTTTTGGATATGGAAGTGGATGAAAGGATTCCACTTATTTTGGGTCAGCCATTTTTGAATACTGCTAGGTGTATCATCGATGTTTATGGCCAAAAGTTGACCCTTAGGATAGATGACTTGAGTGCAACATTCTCAATCGACCATGCTTTAAAGTACCATGCCTACACTGATGATACATGTTATTTTCTTAACACTGTGAATGTCCAGTCTGAGTTTTTGCAGGAATTTCCAGAGTTACAGGGTTCAGGAGAATGCTCCTTGGTTGAATTTGATGAAGGGTTGCAGGTTGAGGAGGTGGATATTTTAACCGCCTTGATGGAAAGCGGCTATGAGCTGACAGAGGAGGAGTTCAAGGAACTCGATCGTGATGCTGATTACTGGAGCAAGTCTTCAATTGAAGAACCTCCCAAGTTAGAATTGAAGCCACTTCCAGATCATTTGGAATACGCTTATTTGCAGGAGGAATCTAAGCTCCCGGTAATTATTTCTTTTTCTCTTACTACAGGTCAGAAAACTGAACTTGTGACCATGCTAAAGACCCATATTGATTATAAACGTTCCATATTAATTGATTTCATTGTGAGGTTTTGACCTCTATATGAGACGTTTTTCAAAGACTGCATTCATTTTTAAAACAACCATAACCTTTATTTTATCAATAAAGGTTTTAAAAGCATTACGTAGATTATCAAATAATGATAATCTAAAATATACTGATTAAACACGACCATTACATAATGGTTTACAATAGAAATATATTACATCGACATATGTTTCTTGAATGCAGTTTTTACACAATATCATACAAACATGGACTCCAAATCTTGTCCTTATTTTAGTATGCAACAGCGGAAGCTCTTAGTATTCACCTGAGAATAAACATGCTTTAAACGTCAACAAAAATGTTGGTGAGTTATAGGTTTAACATATATATATCAAATCGTAACAATAGACCACAAGATTTCATATTTCAATACACATCCCATACATAGAGATAAAAATCATTCATATGGTGAACACCTGGTAACCGACATTAACAAGATGCATATATAAGAATATCCCCATCATTCCGGGACACCCTTCGGATATGATATAAATTCCGAAGTACTAAAGCATCATGTACTTTGGATGGGGTTTGTTAGGCCAAATAGATCTATCTTTAGGATTCGCCTCAATTAGGGTGCCTGTTTCCTAATTCTTAGATTACCAGACTTAATAAAAATGGGCATATTCAATTTCGATAATTCAACCATAGAATGTTGTTTCACATACTTGTGTCTATTTTGTAAATCATTTATAAAACCTGCATGTATTCTCATCCCAAAAATATTAGATTTTAAAAGTGGGACTATAACTCACTTTCACAGATATTTCCTTCCTCGGAAATAAGACTTGGCCAAGAATCGATTCACGAACCTATAACAAATATGTATATATATCAAAGTATGTTCAAAATATATTTACAACATTTTTAATACGTTTTACTGTTTTAAATTTATTAAGTCAGCTGTCCTCGTTAGTAACCTATAACTAGTTGTCCACAGTTAGATGTATAGAAATAAATCGATATATATTATCTTGAATCAATCCACGACCCAGTGTATACATGTCTCAGGATAGATCAGAACTCAAAGTATATATATTTTTGGAATCAACCTCAACCCTGTATAGCTAACTCCAACATTACTGCATATAGAGTGTCTATGGTTATTCCAAATAATATATATACATGGGTCAATATGATATGTCAAAACATTTGCATACGTGTCTATGGTATCCCAAGATTACATAATATATTAGAATACATGTATAATACAATATAAGTTAGCTAGGATATGATTTGTATAGATTTGTTAAACATTTCCCGTAGCTAAAATAATAAAAAAATATCCAATCTTGTTTTACCCATAACTTCTTCATTTTAAATCCGTTTTGAGTGAATCAAATTGCTATGATTTCATATTAAACTCTAATTTAAGAATCTAAACAGAAAAAGTATATTTTTATAGTCGGAAATTTAAGTTACATGTCAATTACTAAAGAGGTAGTCATTTCCGTCGAAAAAATGACATCTTGGTGACCATTTTGGAAAACATACTTTCACTTTGAGTTTAACCATAATTTTTGGATATAGTTTCATGTTCATAAGAAAAATCATTTTCCTAGAAGAACAACTTTTAAATCAAAGTTTATCATAGTTTTTAATTATCAAACCCAAAACAGCCCGCGGTGTTACTACGACGGCGTAAATCCAGTTTTACGGTGTTTTTCGTGTTTTCCGATTTTAAATCATTAAGTTAGCATATCATATAGATATAGAACATGTGTTTAGTTGATTTTAAAAGTCAAGTTAGAAGGATTAACTTTTGTTTGCGAACAAGTTTAGAATTAACTAAACTATGTTATAGTGATTACAAGTTTAAACCTTCGAATAAGATAGCTTTATATGTATGAATCGAATGATGTTATGAACATCATTACTACCTCAAGTTTTCTGGATAAAGCTACTATAAATGAGAAAAATGGATCTAGCTTCAAAGGATCCTTGGATGGCTTGAATGTTCTTGAAGCAGAATCATGACACGAAAACAGTTCAAGTAAGATTTTCACTCGAAATAAGATTGTTATAGTTGTAGAAATTGAATCAAAGTTTGAATATGAATATTACCTTGAATTAGAAAGATAACCTACTGTAAATAACAAAGGTTCCTTGATCTTAGATGATTACTTGGAATGGATTAGAAAGCTTGGAAGTAGACTTGCAAACTTGGAAGTATTCTTGATTTTTATGAAACTATACTTATGGAATTTATGAAGAACACTTAGAACTTGAAGATGGAACTTGAGAGAGATCTATTAGATGAAGAAAACTGAAGAATTAAAGTGTTTGTAGGTGTTTTTGGTCTTTGGTATATGGATTAGATATAAAGGATATGTAATTATGTTTTCATGTAAATAAGTCATGAATGATTACTAATATTTTTGTAATTTTATGAGATATTTCATGCTAGTTAGCAAATGATGGCTCCCACATGTGTTAGGTGACTCACATGGGCTGCTAAGAGCTGATCATTGGAGTGTATATACCAATAGTACATACATCTAAAAGCTGTGTATTGTACGAGTACGAGTACGAATACGGGTGCATACGAGTAGAATTGTTGATGAAACTGAACGAGGATGTAATTGTAAGAATTTTTGTTAAGTAGAAGTATTTTGATAAGTGTCTTGAAGTCTTTCAAAAGTGTATGAATACATATTAAAACACTACATGTATATACATTTTAACTGAGTCGTTAAGTTATCGTTAGTCGTTACATGTAAATGTTGTTTTGAAACCTTTAGGTTAACGATCTTGTTAAATGTTGTTAACCCATTGTTTATTATATCTAAAGAGATGTTAAATTATTACATTATCATAATATTATGATATATTAATATATCTTAGTATGATATATATACAATTAAATGTTGTTACAACGATAATCGTTACATATATGTCTCGTTTCAAAATCATTAAGTTAGTATTCATGTTTTTACATATGTAGTTCATTGTTAATACACTTAATGACATGTTTACTTATCATTTATCATGATTAAACATAGTGTAACAATATCTTAATATGATTCATATGTAATTAGTAAGACGTTGTTATAACGATAATCGTTATATATATCGTTTCGAGTTTCTTAATTCAATAAACAAAATTTTATGTACATAACTCATTGTTAAAATACCTAATGAGATACTTACTTATCATAATATCATGTTAACTATATATATAATCATATATATGTCATCATATAGTTTTTACAAGTTTTAACGTTCGTGAATCACCGGTCAACTTGAGTGGTCATTTGTCTATATGAAACCTATTCCAATTAATCAAGTCTTAACAAGTTTGATTTCTTAACATGTTGGAAACACTTAATCATGTAAATATCAATTTCATTTAATATATATAAACATGGAAAAGTTCGGGTCACTACACTATTGCACCCATAAAATTCTAATGGAGGATAACTCCAAACCTATGGTGCAACGTCAAAGGAGGTTGAACCCGCACATGCAAGATGTCGTGAAGAAAGAGATCATTAAGCTCCTAGATGCAAGTATGATTTACCCGATTTCTGATAGTCCGTGGATTAGCCCGGTACACTGTGTACCTAAGAAAGGTGGCATGACTGTTACCACTAATGATAAAAATGAGTTAATTTCTACTCGGACTGTCACGGGGTGGCGTGTTTGTATTAACTATCGTAAGTTGAACGATGCCACACGCAAAGACCACTTCCCGTTACCTTTCACGGATCAAATGCTAGAGAGGTTAGCGGGAAACAGCTTTTATTGTTTTCTTGATGGATTTTTGGGCTATTTTCAAATTCCTATCTCGCCCGAGGACCAAGAGAAAACCACTTTCACGTGCCCATATGGCACATTCTCATGCCGTCGCATGCCCTTTGGCCTTTGTAACGCTCCGGCCACTTTTCAAAGGTGCATGATGGCCATATTCCATGATATGATAGAAGATTGCATGGAGGTGTTCATGGATGACTTTTTGGTCTTTGGTGACACATTCGATTCATGCCTTCTTAATTTAGAGCAGATGTTGGTAAGGTGTGAGAAATCTAATCTTGTGCTCAACTGGGAAAAGTGCCATTTCATGGTACAAGGGGGCATAGTTCTCGGGCACAAGATTTCTAGGAACGGTATTGAGGTAGATCCCGCAAAGGTAACTGCTATTAAGAACCTTCCACCTCCCACCAATGTTCGGAGTTTTCTCGGGCACGCCGGTTTTTATCGGCGGTTCATTAAGGATTTTTCCAAAATTGCCAACCCGATGAACAAACTCCTCGAAAAGGACACACCTTGGAACTTCTTCGAAGAGTGCCAAAAGGCATTCAAACTTCTTAAGGACAAACTCATCAATGCACCTATCATAATCGCTCTGAATTGGTCTCTTCCGTTCGAGCTTATGTGTGATGCATCCAATTTTGCTGTTGGCTCTATTTTGGGCTAAAGGGTTGAGAAACATTTCTGACCCATTTATTATGCAAGCAAGACCTTGCAGGGAGCACAGTTGAATTATACTACCACTAAAAAGGAGCTCCTTGCGGTGGTCTTTTCATTTGATCGAAGACTATAGTCTTTAAGGACCATTCTACTCTAAAGTACCTTTTCGCCAATCCGGATTCCAAACCTCGACTGCTTAGATGGATCTTGCTTTTGCAAGAATTCGATATCGAGATCCGGGATAAGAAGGGTGCTGAAAATATCGCGGCCGACCAATTGTCTAGACTCGAGAATCCAAATCTCAAAGTCCTTCATGAGTCGAGTATACATGATGATTTTCCCGATGTATATCTCATGAAAATGGACAAGGTGGACGAGCCATGGTACGTGGACATTGCTAATTATCTCGTGGGGAAATTCTTGGAAAAAGGGTGGTCACATCAAAAGAGGAAGAAATTCTTCAGCGACCTTAAATACTATTTTTGGGAGGATCCTTATCTTTTTCGTTGTTGTCCCGATGGGGTTATCCGCCGGTGTGTTTCCGGTGAAGAGTGTATACGAATTTTAACCGACTGTCATAGTGGGCCTACCGGTGGGCATTTTGGACCCCAAATCATGGGGCGTAAGGTCTATGATGCCGGTTTCTTTTGGCCGACAATCTTCAAAGATGCCCACCTGATTTGTAAATCGTGTGATTCTTGTCAAAGGGCCGGTAAAGTCACCAAACGGGATGAGATGCCTCAACAAAGCATCCAAGTATGCGAAGTATTTGACGTTTGGGGAATTGACTTTATGGGGCCATTTCCGAAATCTCATAATTATAGTTACATACTCGTTGCCATTGACTACATGTCTAAATGGGTGGAAGTGTAAGCTTTAGCCACAAACGATGCACGAGTTGTGATTTATTTCCTTCAGCGTTTATTCTCCTGATTTGGAACTCCTAAAGCATTAATTAGCGATAGGGGTACTCATTTTTGTAACGCCTAAATGGAGAAGGTATTGAAGCGATATGGAGTTCTCCATAAAGTTTCTACTTCATACCATCCCCAAACGAGCGGGCAAGTTGAGAATACCAATCGAGCTCTTAAAGGAATTCTTGAGAAAACTGTGGGGTCGAATCCGAAGGAGTGGGCGAATAAGCTCGATGAAGCTTTATGGGCGTTTAGAACCGCCTACAAAACACCAATTGGTACCACTCCTTATCGGTTAGTTTATGGAAAAGCGTTTCATCTCCCGTTAGAGATTGAGCATAAGGCGATGTGGGCACTTAAAAAGTGCAATTTGGATTTAAAGGAAGTCGGATGCCTAAGGGGGGGCAATTGAATGAGCTTGGTGAATTACGCCTTGATGCGTATGAAAATTCGTTGATTTATAAGGAGAAAACCAAGCAATGGCATGATAGAAGGTTCAAGGGTCTAAAAGAGTTTAATGAGGGCGATTGAGTGCTTTTGTTTAACTCTAGATTGAAGCTTTTACCGGGAAAACTTAAGTTCCGGTGGACGGGACCATTTGAGGTTGTTAAGGTGTACCCATACGATACGATTGAGTTGAAAAATGCGAGTGGTACTACCTTTAAGGTTAACGGACATCGATTGCAGAAATATTTCGATGGTTCGTTTGAGATTGATGACGGGGTTCACGTTGAACCCGATCCTAACGTCACTTGAAGTTGGGGACGAGTCTTGTGAACGACTCGGTAATAAACTTCACATCGTTGTAGAGTTTGTCTCTTTTTTTGCTTGTTTGATGATATGTGCAATCCGATCGTTCTTGGCTTTTTGTTTTGGTTGTTTGATGGTTTTTAGGTTGAGGGATTGGGCTAAAATTGCTTAAAATTGCGAAATTTTGGGTTAACAGCACTTGGAGCGCAGCTCCAGACCATTGAGCGTCGCTCAATATGTACGTATCTGATGTGCCAGATGTTTAAAAACCCTCGACATGAATTTTATGCCTAATGGAGCGCCGCGCACCATTTATGAGCGCCGTTCCCCTTAATGGAGCGCCGCGCGACTCCATTGAGTGCCGCTCCAATTGTGCTGTTGGGCCTGTCCGGTTTTTAATTAAAAAAAACGAAATTTTCTCACAACCACTCAATAGGCGACAGTACCAGCTGTTATTTTACTCCAACCCTTTCAACCCTTCCATTCTATCTAACTTTCTTACACCTACAAACCCTTAGATCTAAAAACCCTAATTTCCTAAACTTCAATTTCTTATTCAAATTACTTCCAAATCTTGCAAGAATGGCTCCCACTAAGGTCCGAATTTGTTTTCTATCTTGCTAATTTCATCTAATTATGTGTAATTACTTGCTTATTCTTTGATTCACATGATGATTTAGTGTGGGGTTTGTTTAATTAGGGTTTTGTGTTCTAATTAGTGATGGGTATTGTTAGATTATGATTGTATGCTTTGAATTCATGATTAATTTTGTGTTTTTAGAAGTTACACTTGAACCTAGGGTTTGTGTGTTTGAGAATCCGAATTTTAAGTGATAGAAGAGTTACTTGCTTGAAATTGTTCTTGTTCTTGAGTTGTTGATATGTTTTTGAGCTAGTGTGGGGTTGTGTTCATATGGGCGGGTCATTTTGGTTTGAGTGACTTGTTCTATATTTGATTTATTTAGGTATGATGCCATGCTAGAGGTGCCATAACATGTATTTTGAGATGTGATGAGTATTTTGGTTAGTAGTGATTTGGATTGGTAAAAAGTTAGCAAACATGATGAACTTTATTAGATTTGTGGACGTTAAAAGAGTTATGTGTAATCATGTTTGTCACGTTTTGGTTGTGTTGCTATGTGAGTATGGTTGTGATGTGCTATATGTTAAGAGATAATGCGATATGCGTAGATTCGAGCTCTTGGCATGTTTACATGTGTTACTTGGTTAACTTGGTGATTGTCTTTAAGGTGGATTAACATGCAACATGGTTTGGTTGTGATGGGTATTTGGAGCTTATTATTTTGACTAACACTAACTTTTGAGTTTGGTGTTTTGTTTTCTTTATTTGTTTCATGTGTGTAGAGATCGCGAAGTAACCCGGAACAACCACGACAACCACCAAACCATCCGGAACTTTGATTGTCACAAATCGCTAATGATGAGGACTTGGAAGAACGATTTACAATAAATAGCGCCCGTCGAATTGAACGAACATTTCATTTGGATTGGACGCAACTTACAGCGTTGGGTAATAATATTGTTAGAAAGTTGCGTGGTTATTTGTGGGTTACATATGTGGGTCAAGAGTTGAGGTCATACGAAAGGTTATTTGAAATTCGTGAAGATATTTTTGAGCAATTGACTATCGAGTTCTTTTCGACGGTTAATTATCGACCGCGAGCCTCTCCGACCGAGGAGAATTTATTGACATTTAGGTTAGGTGGGTTAGAACGTAGCATGAGTAAGATCGGGTTAGCTCGGGCATTGGATTTGTATCCCGGGTTGAATGACAATGATTTGAAGTGATATTTAGTTCAATGCAAAGTGTTCTGGCAAGAAGCTTTTAGTGAGAGTGAGTATTGGCCGACTGTGGCGAAAGAGACCGCGGGTGCTTTTAGTTCAAGTAGAAGTGTTCAGTGAATGTTTCGACTTCCGGAGGACCGAATGATTTTCAAGATGATTGCTCATATGTTCATGGCGCGAGGAAACGCGAATAAAGTGCAGCGAAGGGATCTTTGGATTCTGCAGCAAATTAAATTGAGAGAGCGAATTGATGTGCCTTGTATGTTAGGAATGTGGTTACAGGAGGTTGGAACGGATAAACGCATGAAACGCCCGTTGTTAGGTGGGCATTTGGTGACTAGGTTTGCTAGGGCATTTTCAGTTCCGACTAATAGGTGTAATAGGTTGGGGGTTGAGGCGATGCCCACTAATATTCTATTTTTCTCAAAAGCCGAGTTTATCAGAAGAGGTCCAACAGGTTGGGTTTTATGGGAGGATGAACAACAACAACCGGGTGATGGTGCTGAACGTGGTCGCGGGCGTGGTGTTAGTCGATCCACGTATGAAGCAGGCAGTTCGAGTGCAAACGTACTGGGTACGTTGGCACTTAGTGAAGAAAGTTGGGATTCTTTGGTTAATAGTGTAGATGGTAGGCATTTGGAGTATCGGGATAGTCGGTCAGCGTATAATGCTCAGGTTGAGCATAATCATAGGATGTTGGAGGAGCAACGCAGGCATAATGAGGATATGAGGGTTTGGCACCAGAATAGTTATGGTGCGATTAACACAGCGTTGGGGCAGTTCAGAACGGAGGTTGGTCGCTTGGGTGAGCGAGTTGATAGGGTTGAGTATAATGTGATGGGGATTCAGGCTCAAGATTCATCAGAGGCAGATTCAGAGACAGATGTGTCAGAGACACCGGAGGCTTATATTCCGACGCGTACTACGATCCCTGATTATACAGCAGTTACTCCCCCGAGGCCGGATCCATCGTATGACCCGTATCAGGCTTGCCAGGACACTTATGGTGTGGATTGGGACCCCTTCATAGATTTGTGTCCGAGTGAATGATTTGTCGTTGCGCATGATATTGTTACAATTTGTTTAAAACTATTTCCTTTTCTTTGGTCTGTATTTGGATAATTATGTATTCTGCTTATGTACTTTGAAAACTTATTTTGGGGGCAAGGCGTTTAGGCATCGGGTGGTGCCGCCTTGTCCTGTTTATGTAGTTCTTTTGTTTTTCTTCTCTTAGGTTTGTTGGTGAAACGATTTTTCAAGTCTGGCATTAAGTTCAGCAAAACTACATGATTGATGATATTGGTGTGATGATCGAGAATGGACGATGTTCTTATGCTGGCAGTCAGTTCAGCGCCATCTGTCACTGGTATTCCGCAATCAGTGGTTAAGCTCGATAAGTTTTTATATTTTCTTTCTCACATAACCCTTTCGATTTTAATCTATTTTTGATCTCAAGTGATGGGGACTTTACTTGATCTCAAGTGTGGGGTGGGGGATGTAAAATCTATCGGGTTGGTTGTTAATGGAATCATAATATTAGTTTTGATCTAAAAAAAAGACTTGACGTTTCACGGGTTATGGTCGTAAAAAAAATTTGAAAAATTAGGGGGAAAATAAAAAAAAATATAGAAAAGTTAGTTTAAAAGAAAAAAAAAGTAGAAAAAAATTGAAAATTCGGCCAAAACCTTTGTTATGAAAATTGGTTTTGATTTGGCTTAGTATTTTATGACATATTTAGTGATTTCAAAGAAGCCAAAATTGTTTCACATGTTCATTTTCTTGGACATGAAATCCTACGAGTTCGGGGAACTCAATAGTAGGTCACCTGTACCAAAACGGGTATAAACCGTGAGAGAGCGGTGATTGCATAGCGTGATTGTGACCGAATCACGTGCCAGATCAAAAACTTTTGGTTACTTGGTATAGCAAACTTTCAAAACTATACCATTTTATTATTACATCATCTAATGGTGTGATACTGTAGGAAGAAGAGCCTTGAGCTTCACCAGTGTTGTCCTTTTTAGGAACAATAGCTACGTGCTTGTGTTTGTTTAGACAACACAACCCATAGCCAAAAGCTATGGCACCCAAAGGTTTTTGGGATTTATCGAAAGGGTAGTATCTACTTCCTACCTTTCTTAAAACAAGCAGAAAAGCTTGTCATGTGGGAAGTAGGTAACTTGGAATTAATTCCAACCACGTTCATTACCATTGAATGTGAAATCCTACGAATTCTTTAAGAATTCAATCGTAGGTCACCTGCACCAAGGCGGGTGTCAACCGTATGAACGGTGATTGTATCGTGTGGTCAAAACCGGGTCATGCGCTAGATCAAAAACTTTAAAAGGGCGATCCTCATTGTTTCTCCTAACAAGGACAATGTTGCACCCGACCACTTTGTATAACCCTAGGAGTAAAGTCTCCAAAGCGACACACTTGCTGATTTATTTCAGAAGTCGTAGTCCAGATCAGTTGTAAGGTGACGAAAAATCTTGAAAAATCATTGCTAAAATGGACTGGAAATCTACCAGGCCTCAACATCAAACAGGGAAACTGGTAGTTAGACTTATCTCGATGAGGGAGATCTGTCTCGTCAAATGGGGAGCGCACCATGATACACAATTCTGTGATTGATCAGATCCCCAGTTGGATAACCTCCGGAAAGGTAAGATATCAGCTTTTAAGCCTGATGAACTTCAATCTTTATGATTGACTTAACGGATTAGATGATCACATCATGATTATAGATGATATCTGGACGTAATGTGTATCCTCCTAAGCACATTATTTTCTTACCGACATCTCATGATGTTAGGTACTGTCGGAGGCATTGGCTTGACCAATTGCGGGGTAGCCCGTGAGTTCTTTTTGGCACATGCGTTCGTTTGCTATATTTTTGGTGCTGGCTCCCACTTGATTCCCGATTTCTTTGAAGACACATATTATGGTTCAAGATTCTCTACCTCATTATTATGGTACACTATTCAAGACTATTTTTAGCTACTTTGTTCATATTTAATTACTTGAGGATTGGGAAGTTAATTTCGGGGGAATGCAAGTGGGAGGTATGGTTGGTATTTACTCCAAATCGTGCCCATGCTAGATGATGGTTTGTTGGTTGTTCATTTGGTTCTACATACATGTTTGAAGAAGTTTTTATATGGTAGAAGATCATTATCGAGTTTAATTACTTGAGGACAAGCAAAACTCTAGTGTGGGGTTGTTTGATATCGCATATTTAATACACGTTTTTCTTAGCGATATCGATCACATTTTGGTCCTTTTGGATACGATTTGGTGTTATTTCGATAAGTGTTTTGAAGGTTCGAGTTCTAAGACCAAGAAGATGAAATTTGAAGTTATTTGATGGTTTTAGTGAGTTTCTATGTAAACGAGTAAAAGATGGTGGTTCGATTCGAGTTTGATTGGATTTAATGAGTTTTAGCTCCGGATTCAGCAAAATAGGCCTGGAGCGCCGCTCAGAAACATGGAGCGCCGCTCCATTAGGCAGAAAAATCAGTTCGAGAGCTTTCAAAAGACCACAGATCGGATTTTAGTTATACTGAGCGCCGCTCAATATGTGGAGCGCTGCTCCATATTCAGTCGGGTTCAAATTTTTACTATTCAAAGCACGAATTTTTACCCTAATTATCATATCTTACTCCCAGACGATTTGCAGCAGCTTTTGGACGAAAAAGGTGATTTTTGGGGAATCCCAAGATCATTCTAACGCTTCAATCATTACGGGAACGTGCTTTGATTCATTCATCATTCAAGATTCAATCATTAATTAGGTTTAACTCTTTGTTTCAAACAATGAATTCTTCTATTATTTTGAATGTGATTTTGGCTTTAGCCATGATTGTTGGCTAAGCACTTTAATGTTTGTCTAGATTGAATATTCGTATATGTTTGGATGATACTTTAACGTTTAATTTGATTAATGCATGATAATTATGAGTTTTGATTAAGAACCATTCTTGTGGGATTTGATTATTGTTACTAGGCTTGATTAGTGATCTTGTTTGAACAAAGGGAACCCTGTTTCAATTTAGTGAACTAATTTCTAATTGATTTGTCTTAACCAATTGGGTGCTTACTGGACCAAGGAGGTAAACCGGGTAACATAGATTGAACAAAATAGGGGTGAATTGTGTGGAGCGAACGCGTAACCAATTGAATCTTAATCTTATAATTAGTTAATTACTAAGTCACAAACGAAAGAGGTCTTTGGTGAAAGGGAATCCTAAGCCAATAAATCCTAGTTTGACGTGTTTGCTAAAAGAGAACTCTGGGTAAACCGACTATGTAGTTGCATGTATTGATAAATAGAACTAGTGCTTAATAACAAATCATCTGACACTGCGAATAGGAGATCTAGGCGAACATTCTTTTATCTATTGAATTCAAATATCTTTACTTTTCGTTGAGTCTGCATTTATTTTCTATAAACTTAAAAACACAAAAATATTGTCTTTTACTTTTAATCTATCTTTGATTTGGCTAATCGTTAAATAGCCACAAACCAATTATCTCGTACTTTCAATTTTCACAGATTAACTTAGTTTATTTTAATTAGCTACAATCTTAATTCTCACGTTTAAACTGTCCTTGGAACGATTTCGAAATTACCAACTTTATACTATTGCACGATCGGGTACACTGCCCGTTAGTGTGTAGTAATCTTTAAACCGACATTTTTAAGAGATAAATTATATACTAGATTTTACACATCACAATCCATATTTCCTACAACGAAATGACCGCACAACCCGAGTCATTGTGAATACGCGCAAACCGATATTCACTACCTCCACCACATAGTATAACCGAGGATGGTCGTGCAAACCGAGCCTTAGTGAATCCGAACCACCCGACATTCACTACCTCAAACTATGAGTCCGACCTACAGGGATAATTGTACTACCCGAAATAATGTGAATACGAACAACCCGATATTCAAGCCCCACACCACAACGCAAGGAATGGTACTCCCATTCCCCACTGGTACTCGCATTTCCCGATAACGTTATACCATGCCGATATAACACTACTCCAAAGGTGAAGTTAGCAGACCGAGTCAATGGCCATAATCTGTCATAACCAGACCTTAACCATAAGGATGATTACAATAACATATGATTTCATAGCGAGGTATTGACCTCTATATGCGACATTTTTCAAAAACTGCATTCGTTTTTACAATACAAACCATAGCTTTTATTACAAATACAAGGTTTAAACAACTTAATAATGATTATCGTTTAGCGATAATCTTAGACTTACAAACTTTACATGTGATAATAACAATACGACTTCCAACATATTTTACATTACAAATCCTCCGATATGCAGTTTTATTTTTGACACAAATATGCCTACTCAAGATCTTGCTTAAATTCAACATGATGCAGCGGAAGCTTTTAGTTATCACCTGAGAATAAACATGCTTAAAACGTCAACATAAAGTTGGTGAGATATAGGTTTAATGCCGGCAGCATTATAAATATTGACCACAAGATTTCATATATAAACGTTTTAATAAAAATATTCTAAGTTGTTGAGCACTTGATAACCATACTTAACATTTAATCAACGTCGCATATTCCCTTTATTATGAAATCTTACTACACCGTACCAAGTGTAGTCACCGAAACGAAGTACTGTGCAACCGTTGAATACTGGTCGTCCAGTCCGGTTGGGGTTGTCAGGCCCGATAGATCTATCAACAGGATTCGCGTTTACAATACCGCATGTAAATGGTAGTTACCAAGCTACAGGGAAGTATGCTAGTGGTACAACTCAACGTAGAATATATTTGTAAGTACTTGTGTCTATTTCGTAAAGCATTCATAAAATGCATGTATTCTCATCCCGAAATATTTAGAGTTTAAAAGTGGGACTATATACTCACTTTTGCCTTGAAGGTATTTATCACGACTTGGTCTCCGATAGATATCACGAACCTAACCATATATATAATATATCAACATATTTTCTTTTTAAGTAATCGTTACATATATATATATATATATATATATATATATATATATATATATATATATATATATATATATATATATATATATATATATATATATATATATATATATATATATATATATACTTTTAATACTTTTAATATTTTCTTAGTCCGTAGTTAGCAGTCCGATGTTAGTGGTCCACAATTAGTTGCTTAAATAAAATAAATAAAGACCCCATCGTATTCGTATTGATCAGAATTAATCTCGACCCATGGTACCATGTTGTCAAGTGACGTGTTGCGTACATAAAGTACCGTGTTGCCAAATGACGTGTTGCGTACAATCATGAGGTCTTATGATTAATCTTCTCGTGTTGTTTACGGGTGGTCCTGAAATATATAAAATCAATTCATAAGTAAATATATATGAAATATCATATTAATTAGAAATATATGATTAATTTAATTTTTCTCCAAATATTTTCGTAGCTAAACTAGCTTCGGATACCCGATCTTGTTTTAGTCGTAGTTTCTTCATTACAACTCCGTTTTTGTTGGTTCAACTTGCCACTTCCTTGGATCTAGTCAAATTTTAAGAATATGAATTGAAAATACCTTAGGTTGTATTCAAAATCACAGGTTATAGGTCAAACTTTGGTGAAACTTATGAAAGTGATCATTTTTCATCATAAAAACAACATTTAATGATCATTTTTCTAAAAATACTTACACTTTGAGTTAAACCATGAAATTTTTATGTGTTAACATATTCATAAGAAATATCATTTTTCCAGAACATGAACTTCCAATTCAAAGTTCAAGATGGTTTTTTATTATCCAACCCAAAACAGCCCCCGGTTACACTCCGACGACGTAGATTCAGTTTTTAAGGTGTTCTTTGTAAAACCAAGTTATATCTTGTTAAGTTAGCATATCATTATGATATATTACAGGTCTTGAAGTGTTTTAAAAGTTAAGTTAGAAGGATCTATTTAGTTTGCAAACAAGTTTGAAATCATTCAAACTATGTTCTTGTTGTTAAAATTTTACAACACAAAATAAGATAGCTATATAAATATGAATCGAATAAGGTTATGAACAAGGTTACTACCTCAAGTTACTTGGACAAAGTTACTGTAAAAGATGAGAAAAATCCTAGAACCAAAAGAGTGGTGGAGTTGGATCAAAAGGTTGGAAGTAAACTTGTATTTTTGGAAGGATTATTGAAGTTTTCTTGTAAGGAATTTATTATGATGATTAAGGCTTGTTTTTGAAGCTAGATCTTCATGGTTATTTGCTGAGATTGTAAAGAACACTTAAGGTTCCTAAGAGTGTGTTTTTGGTTAGAGAAAATGTGTAGTAAAAATGAAATTGGAATGGAGTATAAATGGTGGTGAAAAGATGTATAAATTTGTAATATTGGGCAAAAGTCTTGTAATATGCCAAATTGATTAATCATGCATGCTAAGATCCAAAATTGGCTGACTCATGGCTGCTAATAAAGTGATTGTGATGTGTATATACTAATAGTAAATACGCATAGGAGCTGGGTATGATATGAGTACATATACTCTAGGTATACGTGTAGAAATTTTAAGGAAACGGAACGAGAATTCAAATATAGCTATCTTTTGTAAATATACTTATATTGTTTTATGTATATAAGCCCTTTAAAAGTGATTAAATACATATTTATACGATACTTGTATAAGTATTATAGGTTAAAGGTATATATGTCAAATAACGTTACGTATAGTTATCATTTTGAAAACTTAAGTTAGTAGTCTCAAAGTATACTTATAACTTATTGTTATTAGTACACAATGAGATGTTAAACCATTCTTAGATCATGTTAAATATATATAAATACATATATATACACAAACGTATAATTATCGTTTGTTATATAGTTCGTGATATCATCGGTCAAATTGGATGGTCAAACGTTGTGTAAAACTCTTTTTAAAAACATAAATCTCAACAATTTAGATTACTTATCATGTTGGTAAGGTTTAATTTATGTAAATATTAATCTCATAGGTATAAAATGATCGGAAAAATCCGGGTCATTACAGTACCTACCCGTTAAATAAATTTCGTCCCGAAATTTTAAAATTGTACCTATTTTGCGTTCTCGGGAAACAAATGTGGGTACTTTCGTTTCATCTGATCCTCTCGTTCCCAAGTAAACTCGGGACCCCTTCGAGCATTCCAACGAACCTTAACGATTGGTATGTTGCTCTGCTTGAGTTGTTTAACTTCACGGTCCATGATTTCGACTGGTTCTTCTATGAATTGTAGTTTCTCGTCGACTTGGATTTCTTCAAGAGGAATGGTGAGATCTTCCTTTGCAAGACATTTCTTAAGGTTTGATACGTGAAATGTATTATGTACTCTGGCGAGTTGTTGCGGTAACTCGAGTCGATAAGCTACCGGTCCAATGCGTTCGATGATCTTAAACGGGCCTACATACCTTGGGTTCAGTTTACCCCTTTTACCGAAACTTATTAGACCTTTCCAAGGTGACACCTTTAACATAACCATGTCACCGATCTGAAACTCTAATGGTTTCCTTCGGACATCGGCGTAGCTCTTTTGGCGACTACGGGCTGTTTTCAATCTCTCCTTGATTTGTACTATCTTCTCAGTCGTTTCGTGTATGATCTCGGGACCAGTTAATTGTCGATCTCCTACTTCATTCCAACAGATAGGGGATCTACACTTGCTTCCATATAGTGTGTCATAACCCGACCTTAACCATAAGGACGAATACAATAACATATGATTTCATCGCGAGGTATTGACCTCTATATGCGACATTTTTCAAAAACTGCATTCATTTTTACAATACAAACCATACCTTTTATTACAAATACAAGGTTTAAACAACTTAATAATGATTATCGTTTAGCGATAATCTTAGACTTACAAAATTTACATGTGATAATAACAATACGACTTCCAACATATTTTACATTACAAATCCTCCGATATGCAGTTTTATTTTTGACACAAATATGCATACTCAAGATCTTGCTTAAATTCAACATGTTGCAGCGGAAGCTTTTAGTTATCACCTGAGAATAAACATGCTTAAAACGTCGACATAAAGTTGGTGAGATATAGGTTTAATGCCGGCAGCGTTATAAATATAGACCACAAGATTTCATATATAAACGTTTTAATAAAAATATTCTACGTTGTTGAGCACTTGATAACCATACTTAACATTTAATCAACGTCGCATATTCCCTTTATTATGAAATCTTACTACACCGTACCAAGTGTAGTCACCAAAACGAAGTACTGTGCAACCGTTGAATACTGGTCGTCCAATCCGGTTGGGGTTGTCAGGCCCGATAGATCTATCAACAGAATTCGCGTTTACAATACCTCATGTAAATAATAGTTACCAAGTTACAGGGAAGTATGCCAGTGGTACAACTCAACGTAGAATATATATTTTTAATCACTTGTGTCCATAACGTAAATCATAAAATGCATGTATTCTCATCCCGAAATATTTAGAGTTTAAAAGTGGGACTATATACTCACTTTTGCCTTGAAGGTATTTATCACGACTTGGTCTCCGATAGATATCACGAACCTAACCATATATATAATATATCAACATATTTTCTTTTTAAGTAATCGTTACATATATATATATATATATATATATATATATATATATATATATATATATATATATATATATATATATATATATATATATATATATATATATATATATATATATATATATATATATATATATATATATATATATATATATATATACTTTTAATATTTTTTTAGTCCGTAGTTAGCAGTCCGATGTTAGTGGTCCACAATTAGTTGCTTAAATAAAATAAATAAAGACCCTATCGTATTCGTATTGATCAGAATTAATCTCGACCCATGGTACCATGTTTTCAAGTGACGTGTTGCGTACATAAAGTACCGTGTTGTCAAATGACGTGTTGCGTACAATCATGAGGTCTTATGATTAATCTTCTCGTGTTGTTTACGGGTGGTCCTGAAATATATAAGATCAAATCATAATTAAATATATATGAAATATCATATTAATTAGAAATATATGATTAATTTAATTTTTCTCCAAATATTTTCGTAGCTAAACTTGCTTCGGATACCCGATCTTGTTTTAGTCGTAGTTTCTTTATTACAACTCCGTTTTTGTTGGTTCAACTTGCCACTTCCTTGGATCGAGTTAAATTTTAAGAATATTAACGGAAAATACCTTAGGTTGTATTCAAAATCACAGGTTATAGGTCAAACTTTGGTGAAACTTATGAAAGTGATCATTTTCCATCATAAAAACAACATTTAATGATCATTTTTCTAAAAATACTTACACTTTGAGTTAAACCATGAAATTTTTATGTGTTAACATATTCATAATAAATGTCATTTTTCCAGAATATGAACTTCCAATTCAAAGCTTAAGATGGTTTTTAATTATCCAACCCAAAACAGCCCCCGGTTGCACTCCGACGACGTAGATTCAGTTTTTAAGGTGTTCTTTGTAAAACCAAGTTATATCTTGTTAAGTTAGCATATCATTATGATATATTACAGGTCTTGAAGTGTTTTAAAAGTCAAGTTAGAAGGATCTATTTAGTTTGCGAACAAGTTTGAAATCATTCAAACTATGTTCTTGTTGTTAAAATTTTATACCACAAAATAAGATAGCTATATGAATATGAATTGAATAAGATTATGAATAAGGTTACTACCTCAAGTTACTTAGACAAAGTTACTGTAAGAGATGAGAAAAATCCTAGAATCAAAAGAGTGGTGGAGTTAGATTGAAAGGTTGGAAGTAAACTTGTTTACTTGGAAGGATTTTTGAAGTGTTCTTGAATGGATTTTCTTATGATGATTAAGGGTTGTTTTTGAAGCTAGATCTTCATGGTTATTTGCTGAGATTGTGAAGAACACTTAAGGTTCCTAAGAGTGTGTTTTTGGTTAGAGAAAATGTGTAGTAAAAATGAAAATGGAATGGAGTATAAATGGTGGTGAAAAGATGTATAAATTTGTAATATTGTGCAAAAGTCTTGTAATATGCCAAATTGATTAATCATGCATGCTAAGATCCAAAATTGGCTGACTCATGGCTGCTAATAAAGTGATTGTGATGTTTATATACCAATAGTAAATACGTATAGAAGCTGGGTATGATACGGGTACATATACCCTAGATATACGTATAAAAATCTTGAGAAAACGGAACGAGGATTCAAATATAGCTATCTTTTGTAAATATACTTATATTGTTTTATGTATATAAATCCTTTAAAAGTGATAAAATACATATCTATACGATACATGTATAAGCATTATAAGTTTTAAGTATTTAAGTCGAAGAACGTCACATATAGTTATCGTTTTAAAAACTTAAGTTAGTAGTCTCAAAATATACTTATAACTCATTGTTATTAGTACACTATGAGATGTTAAAACATTCTTAGATCATGTTAAATATATAAAAATACATATATATACACAAACGTATAATTATCGTATGTTATATAGTTCGTGATATCATCGGTCAAATTGGACGGTCAAACGTTGTGTAAAACTCTTTTCAAAAACATAAGTCTCAACAATTTAGATTGCTTATCATGTTGGTAAGGTTTAATTTATGTAAATATTAATCTTATAAGTGTAAAACGATCGGAAAAATCCGGGTCGTTACAGTACCTACCCGTTAAATAAATTTCGTCCCGAAATTTTAAAATTGTACCTATTTTGCGTTCTCGGGAAACAAATGTGGGTACTTTCATTTCATCTGATCCTCTCGTTGCCAAGTAAACTCGGGACCCCTTCGAGCATTCCAACGAACCTTAACGATCGGTATGTTGCTCTGCTTGAGTTGTTTAACTTCACGGTCCATGATTTCGACTGGTTCTTCTATGAATTGTAGTTTCTCGTCGACTTGGATTTATTCAAGAGGAATGGTGAGATCTTCCTTTGCAAGACATTTCTTAAGGTTTGATACGTGAAATGTATTATGTACTCCGGTGAGTTGTTGCGATAACTCGAGTCGATAAGCTACCGGTCCAATGCGTTCGATGATCTTGAACGGGCCTACATACCTTGGGTTCAGTTTACCCCTTTTTCCGAAACGTATTACACCTTTCCAAGGTGACACCTTTAACATAACCATGTCACCGATCTAAAACTCTAATGGTTTCCTTCGGACATCGGCGTAGCTCTTTTGGCGACTACGGGCTGTTTTCAATCTCTCCTTGATTTGTACTATCTTCTCAGTCGTTTCGTGTATGATCTCGGGACCAGTTAATTGTCGATCTCCTACTTCATTCCAACAGATAGGGGATCTACACTTCCTTCCATACAATGCTTCGAATGGTGCAGCTTTAATGCTCGCATGATAACTGTTATTATACGAGAATTCTGCTAATGGTAGATATTTATCCCATCCGTTTCCAAAATCGATCACACATGCCCTGAGCATGTCTTCAAGAGTCTGAATTGTTCTTTCACTCTGCCCGTCAGTTTGTGGATGATATGCAGTGCTCATATCCAAACGAGTTCCCAGGGCCTCCTGTAGTGATTGCCAAAACTTTGATGTAAATCTACTATCACGATCGGATATAACGGAAATAGGTATTCCATGCCTTGAAACAATTTCCTTTATGTATAATCGTAATAGTTTCTCCATTCTATCCGTTTCCTTTATAGGCAAGAAATGTGCAGATTTGGTGAGACGATCAACTATTACCCAAATGGTGTCATAACCTCAGGCAGTCTTAGGTAACTTTGTGATAAAATCCATGGTAATACCATCCCATTTCCATTCTGGAATTTCTGGTTGTTGAAGTAACCCTGACGGCTTCTGGTGTTTTGCTTTGACTTTGGAACAAGTTAAACATTCCCCAACATATGTTGCAACATCTGTCTTTAAATTAGGCCACCAATAATGCGTCTTAAGATCTTGATACATCTTTCCAACTCCAGGATGTATCGAGTATCCTGTCTTATGTGCCTCGTTCAATATCAACTTCCTTAATCCACCCAACTTTGGTACCCAAATACGGTTTGCAAAATATCGAATTCCATCTTCCCGTATAACGAGTTGTTTCCCATACTTCTTCATTATTTCATTTCCTATGTTTTCTTTAGTAAGAGCTTCTCGTTGAGCCTCTTTGATTTGTGAGTTGAGATTCATGCAAATTTTTATGTTCATCGCTCGTACTCGAATTGTTTCCCGTTCCTTTCTGCTTAGAGCGTTGGCCACTACATTCGCTTTCCCGGGATGATAGCGAATCTCACAATCATAGTCGTTTATCAGCTCGACCCACCTACGTTGCCTCATGTTCAGCTGTTTCTGATCAAAAATATGTTGAAGGCTTTTATGATCAGTAAACACAGTGCATTTAACCACATATAAATAGTGTCTCCATATCTTCAATGCAAACACTACTGCTCCCAATTCTAAATCATGCGTCGTATAATTCCGCTCGTGAATCTTCAATTGTCGAGATGCGTATGCTATAACTTTCTTCCGTTGCATAAGGACGCAACCAAAACCTTGTCGCGAAGCGTCACAATATATCTCAAAATCATCGTTCCCTTCAGGTAACGATAAAATAGGTGCTGTAGTCAACTTTTCTTCAGTAATTAAAATGCACTCTCCTGCTCAGAGGTCCATTAGTACTTCTTCCCTTTTTGCGTTAACGCTATTAATGGTTTAGCTATTCGGGAAAAATCTTGAATAAACCTTCTATAATAACCAGCTAAACCCAAAAATTGGCGTATCTGCGTTGGTGTCTTAGGAGTCTCCCATTTTTCAATGGCCTCAATTTTAGCTGGATCAACCTGAATTCCTTTGCTACTAACAACGTGGCCAAGAAATTGCACTTCTTTCAACCAAAATGCACACTTATAAAATTTGGCATATAACTGTTCTTTTCTTAACAGTTCTAATACCATCCTTAAATGCTGCTCATGATCTTGCTCACTCTTGGAATAGATAAGAATATCGTCAATGAAAACGATAACAAACTTATCTAAATACGGACTACAAACTCGATTCATGAGGTCCATGAATATAGCTGGCGCATTTTTCAATCCAAACGGCATGACCAAAAATTCATAATGACCATAACGTGTCCGAAAAGCAGTTTTCGGAATATCTTCTTCTTTGATACGTAGTTGATGATAGCCCGACCTTAGGTCGATTTTCGAGTACACACATGATCCTTGCAACTGATCAAATAAGTCGTCAATTCTCGGTAGTGGATATCGATTCTTGATAGTTAACTTATTTAATTCACGATAATCTATACACATTCTAAAAGATCCATCCTTCTTTTTAACAAATAAAATTGGAGCTCCCCACGGTGAAGTACTTGGTCGTATGAATCCTCGGTCCAGTAATTCTTTTAACTGACTCTGAAGTTCTTTTAACTCGGACGGTGCAAGTCTATATGGAGCACGGGCCACTGGTGCAGCTCCGAGTACTAGATCTATTTGAAATTCTACAGATCTAAATGGAGGTAATCCCGATAATTCTTCCTAAAAAACATCGGGAAAATCTCTTGCCACAGGCACGTCATTGATGCTCTTCACTTTTTCCTTCGTTTCGACTTTATTAACATGTGGTAAGATAGCATAGCACCCTTTCTTCAAGCACTTTTGAGCTTTCAAACAACTAATGAGTTTTAGCTTGTAGTTACCCTTCTCTCCATAGATCATTACTGGCGTTTTATCCTTACGAGGAATGCGAATTGCCTTCTTGGCGCACACAACTTCAGCTCCTATTTTGGACATCCAGTCCATGCCAACTATTACATCAAAACTTCCTAATTCTACGGGTATCAAATAAATCTTAAATGTTTCTCTGGCTAAATTTATTTTACAATCACGGCAAATTTTATCGGCTTTAATTAGTTTACCATTAGCTAACTCAATCATTTACTTAGCATCTAGAGGTAATGATGAACAATTCAATTTAGCGTGAAAGTCTCTACACACGTAACTTCTATCGGCACCAGTATCAAATATAATAGATGCGGATAAGTTATTAATGGTAAACTTACCCGTAATAAGCTCCGGGTCTTCATACGCCTGTCTAGCATTAATAACAAATGCTCTTCCACGTGCAGATCCGTTATTCTTCTCTGGATTCGGGCACTGACTCTTATAATGACCCTGTTTCCCACACCCATAACAAGTAACAGTGGCCAAGGCAGTTCTATTTGCATTGGTGGCAGGAGTTTTGGTACCGTTTGTATTTGTAGCGGGAACCCTACAATCTTCACCAAGATGACCTTTTTGATTACAATTGTTGCACACCACATTACAATAACCAGAGTGATGTTTGTGGCATCTGTTACATAAAGGATTGCGTCCCTTGTAACCTGAGTTCGAACCGCTACCCACACCTTGCGTGGTTTCTTGTTTCTTGTTAGATTGTTGATGATTACCTTCCCACTTTCTTTTGTTTCCCGATGTCTTGACATCGGTGTTCTTATCCAGAATAATCTGGTCCATCAACTCGTTTCCCATGGTGATAGCTTCATGAATAGTCTTGGGTTTGGATGCTGTAACATTTGCCTGGACCTTTTTAGGCAAACCGTCTTTGTACAGTTCAATCTTTCGTTCTTCGGTTGGTACCAATTCGGGACATAGCAAAGCTAATTACATGAATCGCTGATTGTAGTTGGTGAGTTCAGTACCAACAACTTTCAGGTTTCGTAATTCAGCTTCCAACTTCCTAACCTCGTTCCTTGGACAATATTCGTTGATTAGCATTGTTTTGAATTCTTCCCAGGGAGTATCATAAGCTACATCTCCTCCTACGGCCTTCACATAGTTTTTCCACCATGTGAGTGCACTATCTTGTAAGGTGCACGATGCATACTTGGTCATGTCCTTCTCAATACAACCACTGATTTTAAACACAGACTCAATCTTTTCTATCCACCGGGTTAAACCGACTGGTCCTTCTGTTCCACTGAATGATGAGGGCTTGCAACCTTGAAAAGTTTTGTAAGTACATCCCACACGAGGATTTGGGTTAACTGCAGAACCTCTCGCAGCCTCGACCCATAACATTCTGTCGTCCACTCGCTGATTGATGAGTTCCTCGATTTCTTGTTCCGTCATTCGGTTCAATCGCGCCATAATCTTCAATAAGAATGAAAAAAAAAATAATTATTCACATGGAATATTATAGATGTAGTATGTATTTACAGTACATCGTAGCTTATTAATATTATGAACCAGTTATTATTATAAAAGCCTTTTCTTCTTATTAGCATTTTATAATTATACCTAGGGTAGTACCTACCCGTTAAAGTTCATACTTAATAGCTTAGTACGTAAATCAATTACTATCACCCAAATAATACTCAACCATGGAAAATTATTGCATTTCACACTTCACTATTTTACATATGCTTATCTTACATCAAACATTAAGCAAACCACAGTAGTAATATTATACAAAACGTTATATGATCCCATGGTTTAAAACAACAGCGTATCATTTAACCCAAAGCGTTTGTGTTCAAAGGAATCGCTTAAAGGTTATCCTAGTTGTCTCCCTGCGTTTTGGCTGAGGGGCTGAAGAACTGGATGCCGGGATAGAACTAATAGGAATAGCAGGAATAGGTGTGGAAGTATCTGGTGGAGTTGGTGCCACAACATCCTCTCTAAACTCGGGATTTAGATTTTCCAATTCAGTAGCCTTTCGTTTCTTTCCTCGTTCGAACTTGTCTTTCGCAATTTCCTGTATTTCTTCCTCCTCATGATCACCTTCCGGTTCCTCTTCAATTGATTCATTCGGAACTTGTGAGTCTTCCCCAAAGGTGTCGTTTTCATCATCGGATAGGTTAATGACTGGAACACCATCTGAAGATTCTGGTTCGGAGTCGCTGAATGTGATAACAAGTTCTAAGCTAGACATCTATCACATAACAACTAGCATGTTAGTATCACATAATATTTACATATTAATTTTTAACCAACAAGGATAAGCAATAGTTTTCTAAATCAAACACGGTCAAAGTCCAGACTCACTAATGCATCCTAACAAACTCGATAATACACACTAATGCAAATTTTCTGGTTCTCTAAGACCAACGCTCTGATACCACATGTCATAACCCGACCTTAACCATAAGGACGAATACAATAACATATGATTTCATCACGAGGTATTGACCTCTATATGCGACATTTTTCAAAAACTGCATTCGTTTTTACAATACAAACCATAGCTTTTATTACAAATACAAGGTTTAAACAACTTAATAATGATTATCATTTAGCGATAATCTTAGACTTACAAACTTTACATGTGATAATAACAATACGACTTCCAACATATTTTACATTACAAATCCTTCGATATGCAGTTTTATTTTTGACACAAATATGCATACTCAAGATCTTACTTAAATTCAACATGTTGCAGCGGAAGCTTTTAGTTATCACCTGAGAATAAACATGCTTAAAACGTCAACATAAAGTTGGTGAGATATAGGTTTAATGCCGGCAGCGTTATAAATATAGACCACAAGATTTCATATATAAACGTTTTAATAAAAATATTCTAAGTTGTTGAGCACTTGATAACCATACTTAACATTTAATCAACGTCGCATATTCCCTTTATTATGAAATCTTACTACACCGTACCAAGTGTAGTCACCGAAATGAAGTACTGTGCAACCGTTGAATACTGGTCGTCCAGTCAGGTTGGGGTTGTCAGGCCCGATAGATCTATCAACAGGATTCGCGTTTACAATACCTCATGTAAATAATAGTTACCAAGTTACAGGGAAGTATGCCAGTGGTACAACTCAACGTAGAATATATATTTTTAATCACTTGTGTCCATAACGTAAATCATAAAATGCATGTATTCTCATCCCGAAATATTTAGAGTTTAAAAGTAGGACTATATACTCACTTTTGCCTTGAAGGTATTTATCACGACTTGGTCTCCGATAGATATCACGAACCTAACCATATATATAATATATCAACATATTTTCTTTTTAAGTAATCGTTATATATATATATATATATATATATATATATATATATATATATATATATATATATATATATATATATATATATATATATATATACTTTTAATAGTCCGTAGTTAGCAGTCCGATGTTAGTGGTCCACAATTAGTTGCTTAAATAAAATAAATAAAGACCCCATCGTATTCGTATTGATCAGAATTAATCTCGACCCATGGTACCATGTTGTTAAGTGACGTGTTGCGTACATAAAGTACCATGTTGTCAAATGATGTGTTGCGTACAATCATGAGGTCTTATGATTAATCTTCTCGTGTTGTTTACGGGTGGTCCTGAAATATATAAGATCAAATCATAAGTAAATATATATGAAATATCATATTAATTAGAAATATATGATTAATTTAATTTTTCTCCAAATATTTTTGTAGCTAAACTAGCTTCGGATACCCGATCTTGTTTTAGTCGTAGTTTCTTCATTACAACTCTGTTTTTGTTGTTTCAACTTGCCACTTCCTTGGATCGAGTTAAATTTTAAGAATATGAACTGAAAATACCTTAGGTTGTATTCGAAATCACAGGTTACAGGTCAAACTTTGGTGAAACTTATGAAAGTGATCATTTTCCATCATAAAAACAACATTTAATGATCATTTTTCTAAAAATAATTTCACTTTGAGTTAAACCATGAAATTTTTATGTGTTAACATATTCATAAGAAATATCATTTTTCCAGAATATGAACTTCCAATTCAAAGCTTAAGATGGTTTTTAATTATCCAACCCAAAACAGCCTCCGGTTGCACTCCGACGACGTAGATTCAGTTTTTAAGGTGTTCTTTGTAAAACCAAGTTATATCTTGTTAAGTTAGCATATCAGTATGATATATTACAGGTCTTGAAGTGTTTTAAAAGTTAAGTTAGAAGGATCTATTTAGTTTGCAAACAAGTTTGAAATCATTCAAACTATGTTCTTGTTGTTAAAATTTTACAACACAAAATAAGATAGCTATATAAATATGAATCGAATAAGGTTATGAACAAGGTTACTACCTCAAGTTACTTGGACAAAGTTATTGTAAAAGATGAGAAAAATCCTAGAACCAAAAGAGTGGTGGAGTTGGATCAAAAGGTTGGAAGTAAACTTGTATTTTTGGAAGGATTATTGAAGTTTTCTTGTAAGGAATTTATTATGATGATTAAGGCTTGTTTTTGAAGCTAGATCTTCATGGTTATTTGCTGAGATTGTGAAGAACACTTAAGGTTCCTAAGAGTGTGTTTTTGGTTAGAGAAAATGTGTAGTAAAAATGAAATTGGAATGGAGTATAAATGGTGGTGAAAAGATGTATAAATTTGTAATATTGGGCAAAAGTCTTGTAATATGCCAAATTGATTAATCATGCATGCTAAGATCCAAAATTGGCTGACTCATGGCTGCTAATAAAGTGATTGTGATGTGTATATACTAATAGTAAATACGTATAGGAGCTGGGTATGATACGAGTACATATACTCTAGGTATACGTGTAGAAATTTTGAGGAAACGGAACGAGAATTCAAATATAGCTATCTTTTGTAAATATACTTATATTGTTTTATGTATATAAGCCCTTTAAAAGTGATTAAATACATATTTATACGATACTTGTATAAGTATTATAGGTTAAAGGTATATATGTCAAATAACGTTACGTATAGTTATCATTTTGAAAACTTAAGTTAGTAGTCTCAAAGTATACTTATAACTTATTGTTATTAGTACACAATGAGATGTTAAACCATTCTTAGATCATGTTAAATATATATAAATACATATATATACACAAACGTATAATTATCGTTTGTTATATAGTTCGTGATATCATCGGTCAAATTGGACGGTCAAACGTTGTGTAAAACTCTTTTTAAAAACATAAATCTCAACAATTTAGATTACTTATCATATTGGTAAGGTTTAATTTATGTAAATATTAATCTCATAGGTATAAAATGATCGGAAAAATCCGGGTCATTACAGTACCTACCCGTTAAATAAATTTCGTCCCGAAATTTTAAAATTGTACCTATTTTGCGTTCTCGGGAAACAAATGTGGGTACTTTCGTTTCATCTAATCCTCTCGTTCCTAAGTAAACTCGAGACCCCTTCGAGCATTCCAACGAACCTTAACGATTGGTATGTTGCTCTGCTTGAGTTGTTTAACTTCACGGTCCATGATTTCGACTGGTTCTTCTATGAATTGTAGTTTCTCGTTGACTTGGATTTCTTCAAGAGGAATGGTGAGATCTTCTTTTGCAAGACATTTCTTAAGGTTTGATACGTGAAATGTATTATGTACTCCGGTGAGTTGTTGTGGTAACTCGAGTCGATAAGCTACCGGTCCAATGCGTTCGATGATCTTGAACGGGCCTACATACCTTGGGTTCAGTTTACCCCTTTTACCGAAACGTATTACACCTTTCCAAGGTGACACCTTTAACATAACCATGTCACCGATCTAAAACTCTAATGGTTTCCTTCTTACATCGGCGTAGCTCTTTTGGCGACTACGGGCTGTTTTCAATCTCTCCTTGATTTGTACTATCTTCTCAGTCGTTTCGTGTATGATCTCGGGACCAGTTAATTGTCGATCTCCTACTTCATTCCAACAGATAGGGGATCTACACTTGCTTCCATACAGTGTGTCATAACCCGAACTTAACCATAAGGACGAATACAATAACATATGATTTCATCGCGAGGTATTGACCTCTATATGCGACATTTTTCAAAAACTGCATTCGTTTTTACAATACAAACCATACCTTTTATTACAAATACAAGGTTTAAACAACTTAATAATGATTATCGTTTAGCGATAATCTTAGACTTATAAACTTTACATGTGATAATAACAATACGACTTCCAACATATTTTACATTACAAATCCTCCGATATGCAGTTTTATTTTTGACACAAATATGCATACTCAAGATCTTGCTTAAATTCAACATGTTGCAGCGGAAGCTTTTAGTTATCACCTGAGAATAAACATGCTTAAAACGTCAACATAAAGTTGGTGAGATATAGGTTTAATGCCGGCAGCGTTATAAATATAGACCACAAGATTTCATATATAAACGTTTTAATAAAAATATTCTAAGTTGTTGAGCACTTGATAACCATACTTAACTTTTAATCAACGTCGTATATTCCCTTTATTATGAAATCTTACTACACCGTACCAAGTGTAGTCACCGAAACGAAGTACTGTGCAACCGTTGAATACTGGTCGTCCAGTCCGGTTGGGGTTTTCAGGCCCGATAGATCTGTCAACAGGATTCGTGTTTACAATACCTCATGTAAATAATAGTTACCAAGTTACAGGGAAGTATGCCAGTGGTACAACTCAACGTAGAATATATATTTTTAATCACTTGTGTCCATAACGTAAATCATAAAATGCATGTATTGTCATAACCCGTCCTTAACCATAAGAATGAGTTAGATAACGTATGATTTCATTGCGAGGTATTGACCTCTATATGCGACATTTTTAAAAGAACAACTGCATTTATTTTACATTACAAACCATAACTCTTATTTTAATACAAGCTTTAGACAATAAAAAGATGATTATCGTTTAGCGATAATCTTAGACTTACAAACTTTACATGTGATGATAACAATACGATTTCTAGCATATTTTACATTACAAATCCTCCGATATGCAGTTTTATTTTTGACACAAATATGCATACTCAAGATCTTGTTTAAATTCAACATGTTGCAGCGGAAGCTTCTAATTATCACCTGAGAATATACATGTTTAAAACGTCAACATAAAGTTGGTGAGATATAGGTTTAATGCCGGCAGCAATATATATATATAGATCACAAGATTTCATATATAAACGTTTTAATAAAAATATTCTAAGTGGTTGAGCACTTGGTAACCATACTTAACATTTAATCACGTCGCATATTCCCTTTATTATGAAATCTTACTACACCGTACCAAGTGTAGTCACGAAACGAAGTACTGTGCAACCGTTGAATACTGGTCGTCCAGTCCGGTTGGGGTTGTCAGGCCCGATAGATCTATCAACAGGATTCGCGTTTACAATACCGCTGTAAATAACAGTTACCAAGCTACAGGGAAGTATGCCAGTGGTACAACTCAACGTAGAATATATTTTTCAGTTACTTGTGTCCATATCGTAAAACATAAAATACATGTATTCTCATCCCGAAATATTTAGAGTTTAAAAGTGGGACTATATACTCACTTTCGTCTTGAAGATATGAAATTTTGACTTGGTCTCCGATTGATATCACGAACCTATCCATATAATATATCAATACCTTTTCTTTTTAAACAATCGTCACATATATATACTTATAATACTTTTAATACTTTTAATAATTCCTTAGTCCGTAGTTAGCAGTCCGATGTTAGTAATTCAATTTTAATGGTTCATTTTTAGGTGTTTAATAAACCCCCAATGAAATAAATAAAACCCCCATCGTATATGTATTGGTCGAGATTAATCTTGACCCACGGTACCGGTGTTGTCAAATGACGTGTTGCGTACATAAAGTACCGGTGTTGTCAAATGACGTGTTGCGTACAATCATGGGATCTTATGATTAATCTTCTCGTATTGTTTACGGGTGATCCTGAACCATATAAAATTAAATTATGAGTACATATATATAAAATATCATGTTATTTTAGAAGGATGTGGTTTATTTAATTTTTTTCCAATTAATCACGTAGCTAAACTAGTCTTGGATATCCGATTTCGTTTTGGTCATAGTTTCTTCGTTACAACTCCGTTTTCGTTGGTTCAACTTGCCACTTCCTTGGATCGAGTCCCTCTTTAAGAATATGAACTGTAAATACCTTAGTTTGTATTCGAAATCACAGGTCATAGGTCAAACTTTGGTGAAACTTATGAAGTTAATCATTTTCCATCATGTAAACAACCTTAAATGATTATTTTTCTAAAAATACTTATACTTTGAGTTAAATCATAAAATTTTTATGCGTTAACATATTCATAGTAAAAATCATTTTTCCAGAAAATAAACCTCCAATTCAAAGTTTAAGATGGTTTTTAATTATCCAACCCAAAACAGCCCCCGGTTACACTCTGACGTCGTAAAAACAGTTTTTAAGGTGTTCTTTGAAAAACCAAGTTAAACCTTGTTAAATTAGCATATATTTAAGATATATTACAGGTCTTGAAGTATTTTAAAAGTTAAGTTAGAAGGGTCTATTTAGTTTGCAAACAAGTTTGAAAACATTCAAATTATGTTCTTGTTGTTAAAATTTTATACCACAAAATAAGATAGCTATATATATATGAATCGAATAAGGTTATGAACATAGTTACTACCTCAAGTTCCTTGGACAAGGTTGCTGTAAAAGAGGAGTAAGAACCTAGAACCAAAAGGGTGATGGAATTGGATGAAAGATTGGAAGTAAGTTTGTGTTCTTGGAAGGATTTCTTGAAGTGTTGTTGTAAGAGTTTTCTTATGGTGATTAAGTAAGGTTTTTATGGCTAGATCTTCTTGGTAACTTGCTGGATGATTATGGAGTTTAAAGGTTAAGAAAGAGTGTGTGTATTAGCTAAGATAATTGAAGTTAAAATGAATCAAAATGAGGATCCATGAAGACCCTTTAAAACGTGATATGGGGGGGGGGGGGCAAGGACAAAATTTTAAGCTTGTAATCTTGTGTATTTGTCAAACAATCATACAAAAACAATTACCTCTACCTTAGGGCAGTAACAAGGGCTAGTTAGGTGGTGATTTGATGTGTATATACCAATAGTAAATACGTATAGAAGTTAGGTATGATACGAGTACATATACTCTAGATATACGTATAGAAATCTTGTGAAAAATAGAATGAGGATTCAAATATAGCTATCTTTTGTGAATACACTTATATGATTTTATGTATTTAAGTCCTTAAAAGTGATTAAATACATTACATATACGATATATGTATAAACATTATAGGTTATAAGTATTTATGTCAAATAACGTTACGTATGGTTATCGTTTTGAAAACTTAAGTTAGTAGTTTCAAAATATACTTATAACTTATTGTTATTAATACAAAATGAGATATTAAAACATTCATTAATCATGTTAAATATGTATATATACATATATATACACAAACGTATAATTATCATATATTGTATAGTTCGTGATATCATCGGTCAAACTAGACGGTCAAACGTTGTGTAAAACTCTTTTCGGAAACATAAATCTCAACAATTTGGATTGCTTATCATGTTGGTAAGGTTTAATTTATATAAATATTAATCTTATAAGTATAGAACGATCGAAAAAGTGCGGGTCATTACAGTACCTACCCGTTAAATAAATTTCGTCCCGAAATTTTAAAATTGTACCTATTTTGCGTCATCGGAAAACAAGTGTGGATATTTTTGTTTCATTTGATCCTCTCGTTCCCAAGTAAACTCGGGACCCCTTCGAGCATTCTAACGAACCTTAACGATCGGTATGTTGCTCTGCTTGAGCCGTTTAACTTCACGATCCATGATTTCGATTGGTTCTTCGATGAATTGTAGTTTCTCGTCGACATGGATTTCTTCAAGAGGAATGGTGAGGTCTTCCTTTGCAAGACACTTCTTAAGGTTTGAGACGTGAAATGTATTATGTACTCCGGCGAGTTGTTGTGGTAACTCGAGTCGATAAGCTACCGGTCCAATGCGTTCGATAATCTTGAACGGACCTACATATCTTGGGTTCAGTTTACCCCTTTTTCCGAAGCGTATTACACCTTTCCACGGTGACACCTTTAACATAACCATGTCACCGATCTGAAACTCTAATGGTTTCCTTCGAACATCGGCGTAGCTCTTTTGGCGACTACGGGCTATTTTCAATCTCTCCTTGATTTGTACTATCTTCTCAGTTGTTTCGTGTATGATCTCGGGACCAGTTAATTGTCGATCTCCTACTTCATTCCAACAAATAGGAGATCTACACTTCCTTCCGTACAATGCTTCGAATGGCGCAGCTTTAATGCTCGCATGATAACTATTATTATACGAGAATTCTGCTAATGGTAGATATTTATCCCATCCGTTTCCAAAATCGATCACACATGCCCTGAGCATGTCTTCAAGAGTCTGAATCGTTCTTTCACTCTGCCCGTCGGTTTGCGGATGATACGCGGTACTCATATCCAAACGAGTTCCTAGGGCCTCCTGTAGTGATTGCCAGAACTTTGATGTAAATCTACTATCACGATCGGATATAATGGAAATAGGTATTCCATGCCTTGAAACAACTTCCTTTATATACAATCGTAATAGTTTCTCCATTCTATCTGTTTCCTTTATAGGCAAGAAATGTTCAGACTTGGTGAGACGATCAACAATCACCCAAATGGTGTCGTATCCCCAGGCAGTCTTTGGTAACTTCGTGATGAAATCCATGGTAATACCATCCCATTTCCATTCTGGAATTTCTGGTTGTTGAAGTAACCCTGACGGCTTCTGGTGTTCTGCTTTGACTTTGGAACAAGTTAAACATTCCCCAACATATGTTGCAACGTCTGTCTTTAAATTAGGCCACCAATAATGTGTCTTAAGATCTTGATACATCTTTCCAACTCCAGGATGTATCGAGTATCTTGTCTTATGTGCCTCGTTCAATATCAACTTCCTTAATCCACCCAACTTCGGTACCCAAATACGATTTGCAAAATATCGAGTTCCATCTTCCCGCATAACGAGTTGCTTCTCATACTTCTTCATTATTTCATTTCCTATATTTTCTTTAGTAAGTGCTTCTCGTTGAGCCTCTTTGATTTGTGAGTTGAGATTCATGCGAATTTTTATGTTCATTGCTCGTACTCGAATTGGTTCTCGTTCCTTTCTGCTTAAAGCGTCAGCCACCACATTCGCTTTCCTGGGATGATAACGAATTTCACAGTCATAGTCGTTTATCAGCTCGACCCACCTACGTTGCCTCATGTTCAGCTGTTTCTGATCAAAAATATGTTGAAGGCTTTTATGATCAGTAAACACAGTGCATTTAACCCCATACAAGTAGTGTCTCCATATCTTCAATGCAAACACGACTGCTCCCAGTTCTAGATCATGCGTCGTATAATTCCGCTCGTGAATCTTTAATTGTCGGGATGCGTATGCAATAACTTTCTTTCGTTGCATAAGAACACAACCAAAACCTTGTCGCGAAGCATCACAATATATTTCAAAATCATCGTTCCCTTCAGGTAACGATAAGATAGGCGCCGTAGTTAACTTCTTTTTCAGTAATTGAAATGCACTCTCCTGCTCAGAAGTCCATTCATATTTCTTCCCTTTTTGCGTTAACGCTGTCAACGGCTTAGCTATTCGGGAAAAATCTTGAATAAACCTTCTATAATAACCGGCTAAACCCAAAAATTGGCGTATCTGCATTGGTGTCTTAGGAGTCTCCCATTTTTCAATGGCTTCAATTTTTGCTGGATCAACCTGAATTCCTTTGCTACTAACAACGTGGCCAAGAAATTGCACTTCTTTCAACCAAAAAGCACATTTAGAAAATTTAGCATATAGCTGTTCTTTTCTTAACAACTCTAATATCAACCTTAAATGCTGCTCATGCTCTTGCTCATTCTTGGAATAGATAAGAATATCATCAATGAAAACGATAACAAACTTATCTAAATACGGACTACAAACTCGATTCATGAGGTCCATGAATACAGCTGGCGCATTCGTCAATCCAAACGGCATGACCAAAAATTCGTAATGACCGTAGCGTGTCCGAAAAGCAGTTTTCGGTATATCTTCTTCTTTGACACGTAATTGATGATAGCCCGATCTTAGGTCAATTTTCGAGTACACACATGATCCTTGGAGTTGATCAAATAAGTCGTCAATTCTCGGTAGTGGATACCGATTCTTGATAGTTAACTTATTTAATTCACGATAATCTATACACATTCGGAAAGATCCGTCTTTCTTCTTGACGAATAAAATTGGAGCTCCCCACGGTGAAGTACTTGGTCGTATGAATCCACGATCCAGTAATTCTTTTAACTGACTCTGAAGTTCTTTTAACTCAGACGGTGCAAGTCTATATGGAGCACGGGCAACCGGTGCAGCTCCTGGTACAAGATCTATTTGAAATTCTACAGATCTAAATGGAGGTAATCCCGGCAACTCTTCCGGAAATACTTTAGGAAAATCTCTTGCCACAGGCACGTCATTGATGCACTTCTCTTTTTCTTTCTTTTCGACTTTATTAACATGTGCTAAGATAGCATAGCACCCTTTCTTCAAGCACTTTTGAGCTTTCAAATAACTAATGAGTTTTAGCTTTGAGTTACCCTTCTCTCCATAAATCATTACTGGCGTTTTATCCTTACGAGGAATGCGAATTGCCTTCTTGGCGCACACAACTTCAGCTCCTATTTTGGACATCCAGTCCATGCCGATTATTACATCAAAACTTCCTAATTCTACGGGTATCAAATCAATCTTAAATGTTTCTCCGGCTAAATTTATTTTACAATCACGGCAAATTTTATCGGCTTTAATTAGTTTACCATTAGCTAACACAATCATGTACTTAGCATCTAGAGGTAATGATGAACAATTCAATTTAGCATGAAAGTCTCTACACACGTAACTTCTATAAGCACCAGTATCAAATATAATAGATGCGGATAAGTTATTAATGGTAAACGTACCCATAACAAGCTCCGGGTCTTCACATGCCTCTCTAGCATTAATAACAAATGCTCTCCCACGTGCAGGTCCGATATTCTTCTCTGGATTCGGGCACTGGCTCTTATAGTGACCTTGTTTTCCACACCCAAAACAAGTAATGGTAGCCAAAGCAGTTCTATTTGCATTGGTGGCTGGAGTCTTGGTACCATTTGTATTTGTAACGAGAGCCCTACAATCTTCAGCAAGATGACCCTTTCGATTACATTTGTTGCATACCACATTACAGTAACCAGAGTGATGTTTGTGGCATCGGTTGCATAAAGGATTTTGTCCTTTATAACCAAAGCTTAAACCACTACCTGCACCTTGCGTGATTTCTTGTTTCTTAAAAGATTGTTGTTGGTTACCTCGATCATAATTTCCATTCCACTTTCTTTTGTTACCTGATACCTTCACATCAGTATTGGATACTTTCTTATCCATGATGACCTGATCCATTAGCTCGTTTGCCATGGTTATAGCTTCATGAATTGTCTTAGGTTTCGATGCTGTAACATTTGCTTTGACCTTTTTGGGCAAACCATCTTTGTACATTTCAATCTTCCGTTCTTCGGTTGGAACCAATTCAGGACATAGCAAAACTAATTCCATGAATCGCTGATTGTAGTTGGTGATTTCAGTACCAATAACCTTCAGACTTCGTAATTCATCTTCCAACTTCCTAACCTCGTTCCTTGGACAATATTCGTTGATTAACATTGTTTTGAATTTTTCCCATAGAGTATCATAAGCTACATCTCCTCCTACAGCCTTCACATAATTTTTCCACCACGTGAGTGCACTATCTTGTAAAGTGCACGATGCATACTTGGTCATGTCCTTTTCAACACAACCACTGATTTTAAACACAGTCTCCATCTTTTCTATCCACCGGGTTAAACCGATCGGTCCTTCTATTCCACTGAATGATGAGGGCTTGCAAGCTTGAAAAGTTTTGTAAGTGCACCCCACACGAGGATTTGGGTTAACTGCAGCACCTCTTGCAGCCTCAACCCATAACATTCTGTCGTTCACTCGCTGATTGATGAGTTCCTGGATTTCTTGTTCCGTCATTCGGTTCAATCGCGCCATATTCTTCTATAAGAATGAAAAGAAAATAATTATTCTCATGGAATATTATAGATGTAGTGTATATTTACAGTACATTATAGCTTATTAATAATATGAACCAGGTATTATTATAAAAGCCTTTTCTTCTTATTAGCGTTTTATAATTATATCTAGGGTAGTACCTACCCGTTAATGTCCATACTTAATAGCTTAGTACAGAATCAATTACTACCATCTAAATAATACTTAACCATGGAAAGTTATTGCATTTCATACTTCACTATTTTACATATGCTTATCTTACATCGAACATTAAGCAAACCACACTAATAATATTATACAAAACATTATATGATCCCATGGTTTAATACGGCAGCGCATCGTTTGGTCTATTTTCTAGGACGTTTAGGTTCAAAGAATCGCTTAACGCTTATCCTGGCTGTCTGCCTATATTTTGGCTGTGGGACTGAAGAACTGGATGCCGGGATAGAACGAATAGGAATAGCGGGAATAGGGGTGGTAGTGTCTAGTGGAGTTGGTGCCACATCATCCTTACTAAACTCGGGATTTGAATTTTCTAATTCATTAGCCTTTCGTTTCTTTCCTAGTTAGAACTCGTCTTTTGTAATTTCCTGTATTTCTTCCTCGGGTTCACTTTCCTCCTCGGGTTCACTTTCCTCCTCGGGTTCACTTTCCTCCTCGGGTTCACTTTCCTCCTCGGGTTCACTTTCCGGGTTCTCTATAGTCGGTTCATCCGGAATTTGTGAGTCTTCCCCAAAGATATTATTTTCGTCATCGGATAGGTTAATGACTGGAACACCATCTAAAGATTCTGGTTCGGAGTCGCTGAACGTGATGACAAGTTTTGAGCCCGACATCTATCACACAACAACTAACCCATTAGTACTACATAATATTTACATATAAATTTTAACCAACAATGATAAGCAATGGTTTTTAAATCAGACCCGGTCAAAGTCCAGACTTACTAATGTATCCTAACGACTTATCAGTTAGACACACTAACGTAAACCTGGTTCGCTAAGACCACCGCTCTGATACCACATGTCATAACCCGTCCTTAACCATAAGAATGAGTTAGATAACGTATGATTTCATTGCGAGGTATTGACCTCTATATGCGACATTTTTAAAAGAACAACTGCATTTATTTTACATTACAAACCATAACTCTTATTTTAATACAAGCTTTAGACAATAAAAAGATGATTATCGTTTAGCGATAATCTTAGACTTACAAACTTTACATGTGATGATAACAATACGATTTCTAGCATATTTTACATTACAAATCCTCCGATATGCAGTTTTATTTTTGACACAAATATGCATACTCAAGATCTTGTTTAAATTCAACATGTTGCAGCGGAAGCTTCTAATTATCACCTGAGAATATACATGTTTAAAACGTCAACATAAAGTTGGTGAGATATAGGTTTAATGCCGGCAGCAATATATATATAGATCACAAGATTTCATATATAAACGTTTTAATAAAAATATTCTAAGTGGTTGAGCACTTGGTAACCATACTTAACATTTAATCACGTCGCATATTCCCTTTATTATGAAATCTTACTACACCGTACCAAGTGTAGTCACGAAACGAAGTACTGTGCAACCGTTGAATACTGGTCGTCCAGTCCGGTTGGGGTTGTCAGGCCCGATAGATCTATCAACAGGATTCGCGTTTACAATACCGCTGTAAATAACAGTTACCAAGCTACAGGGAAGTATGCCAGTGGTACAACTCAACGTAGAATATATTTTTCAGTTACTTGTGTCCATATCGTAAAACATAAAATACATGTATTCTCATCCCGAAATATTTAGAGTTTAAAAGTGGGACTATATACTCACTTTCGTCTTGAAGATATGAAATTTTGACTTGGTCTCCGATTGATATCACGAACCTATCCATATAATATATCAATACCTTTTCTTTTTAAACAATCGTCACATATATATACTTATAATACTTTTAATACTTTTAATAATTCCTTAGTCCGTAGTTAGCAGTCCGATGTTAGTAATTCAATTTTAATGGTTCATTTTTAGGTGTTTAATAAACCCCCAATGAAATAAATAAAACCCCCATCGTATATGTATTGGTCGAGATTAATCTTGACCCACGGTACCGGTGTTGTCAAATGACGTGTTGCGTACATAAAGTACCGGTGTTGTCAAATGACGTGTTGCGTACAATCATGGGATCTTATGATTAATCTTCTCGTATTGTTTACGGGTGATCCTGAACCATATAAAATTAAATTATGAGTACATATATATAAAATATCATGTTATTTTAGAAGGATGTGGTTTATTTAATTTTTTTCCAATTAATCACGTAGCTAAACTAGTCTTGGATATCCGATTTCGTTTTGGTCATAGTTTCTTCGTTACAACTCCGTTTTCGTTGGTTCAACTTGCCACTTCCTTGAATCGAGTCCCTCTTTAAGAATATGAACTGTAAATACCTTAGTTTGTATTCAAAATCACAGGTCATAGGTCAAACTTTGGTGAAACTTATGAAGTTAATCATTTTCCATCATGTAAACAACCTTAAATGATTATTTTTCTAAAAATACTTATACTTTGAGTTAAATCATAAAATTTTTATGCGTTAACATATTCATAGTAAAAATCATTTTTCCAGAAAATAAACCTCCAATTCAAAGTTTAAGATGGTTTTTAATTATCCAACCCAAAACAGCCCCCGGTTACACTCTGACGTCGTAAAAACAGTTTTTAAGGTGTTCTTTGAAAAACCAAGTTAAACCTTGTTAAATTAGCATATATTTAAGATATATTACAGGTCTTGAAGTATTTTAAAAGTTAAGTTAGAAGGGTCTATTTAGTTTGCAAACAAGTTTGAAAACATTCAAATTATGTTCTTGTTGTTAAAATTTTATACCACAAAATAAGATAGCTATATATATATGAATCGAATAAGGTTATGAACATAGTTACTACCTCAAGTTCCTTGGACAAGGTTGCTGTAAAAGAGGAGTAAGAACCTAGAACCAAAAGGGTGATGGAATTGGATGAAAGATTGGAAGTAAGTTTGTGTTCTTGGAAGGATTTCTTGAAGTGTTGTTGTAAGAGTTTTCTTATGGTGATTAAGTAAGGTTTTTATGGCTAGATCTTCTTGGTAACTTGCTGGATGATTATGGAGTTTAAAGGTTAAGAAAGAGTGTGTGTATTAGCTAAGATAATTGAAGTTAAAATGAATCAAAATGAGGATCCATGAAGACCCTTTAAAACGTGATATGGGGGGGGGGCAAGGACAAAATTTTAAGCTTGTAATCTTGTGTATTTGTCAAACAATCATACAAAAGCAATTACCTCTACCTTAGGGCAGTAACAAGGGCTAGTTAGGTGGTGATTTGATGTGTATATACCAATAGTAAATACGTATAGAAGTTAGGTATGATACGAGTACATATACTCTAGATATACGTATAGAAATCTTGTGAAAAATAGAATGAGGATTCAAATATAGCTATATTTTGTGAATACACTTATATGATTTTATGTATTTAAGTCCTTAAAAGTGATTAAATACATTACATATACGATATATGTATAAACATTATAGGTTATAAGTATTTATGTCAAATAACGTTACGTATGGTTATCGTTTTGAAAACTTAAGTTAGTAGTTTCAAAATATACTTATAACTTATTGTTATTAATACAAAATGAGATATTAAAACATTCATTAATCATGTTAAATATGTATATATACATATATATACACAAACGTATAATTATCATATATTGTATAGTTCGTGATATCATCGGTCAAACTAGACGGTCAAACGTTGTGTAAAACTCTTTTCGGAAACATAAATCTCAACAATTTGGATTGCTTATCATGTTGGTAAGGTTTAATTTATATAAATATTAATCTTATAAGTATAGAACGATCGAAAAAGTGCGGGTCATTACATGTATTCTCATCCCGAAATATTTAGAGTTTAAAAGTGGGACTATATACTCACTTTTGCCTTGAAGGTATTTATCACGACTTGGTCTCCGATAGATATCACGAACCTAACCATATATATAATATATCAACATATTTTCTTTTTAAGTAATCGTTATATATATATATATATATATATATATATATATATATATATATATATATATATATATATATATATATATATATATATATATATATATATATATATATATATATATATATATATATATATATATATATATATATATATATATATATATTTTTAATATTTTCTTAGTCCGTAGTTAGCAGTCCGATGTTAGTGGTCCACAATTAGTTGCTTAAATAAAATAAATAAAGACCCCATCATATTCGTATTGATCAGAATTAATCTCGACCCATGGTACCATGTTGTCAAGTGACGTGTTGCGTACATAAAGTACCGTGTTGTCAAATGACGTGTTGCGTACAATCATGAGGTCTTATGATTAATCTTCTCGTGTTGTTTACGGGTGGTCCTGAAATATATAAGATCAAATCATAAGTAAATATATATGAAATATCATATTAATTAGAAATATATGATTAATTTAATTTTTCTCCAAATATTTTCGTAGCTAAACTAGCTTCGGATACCCGATCTTGTTTTAGTCGTAGTTTCTTCATTACAACTCCGTTTTTGTTGGTTCAACTTGCCACTTCCTTGGATCGTGTTAAATTTTTAGAATATGAACTGAAAATACCTTAGGTTGTATTCGAAATCACAGGTTATAGGTCAAACTTTGGTAAAACTTATGAAAGTGATCATTTTCCATCATAAAAACAACATTTAATGATCATTTTTCTAAAAATACTTACACTTTGAGTTAAACCATGAAATTTTTATGTGTTAACATATTCATAAGAAATATCATTTTTCCAGAATATGAACTTCCAATTCAAAGCTTAAGATGGTTTTTAATTATCCAACCCAAAACAGCCCCCGGTTGCACTCCGACGACGTAGATTCAGTTTTTAAGGTGTTCTTTGTAAAACCAAGTTATATCTTGTTAAGTTAGCATATAATTATGATATATTACAGGTCTTGAAGTGTTTTAAAAGTCAAGTTAGAAGGATCTATTTAGTTTGCGAACAAGTTTGAAATCATTCAAACTATGTTCTTGTTGTTAAAATTTTATACCACAAAATAAGATAGCTATATGAATATGAATTGAATAAGATTATGAATAAGGTTACTACCTCAAGTTACTTGGACAAAGTTACTATAATCGATGAGAAAAATCCTAGAATCAAAAGAGTGGTGGAGTTGGATTGAAAGGTTGGAAGTAAACTTGTTTACTTGGAAGGATTTTTGAAGTGTTCTTGAATGTATTTTCTTATGATGATTAAGGGTTGTTTTTGAAGCTAGATCTTCATGGTTATTTGCTGAGATTGTGAAGAACACTTAAGGTTCCTAAGAGTGTGTTTTTGGTTAGAGAAAATGTGTAGTAAAAATGAAAATGGAATGGAGTATAAATGGTGGTGAAAAGATGTATAAATTTGTAATATTGTGCAAAAGTCTTGTAATATGTCAAATTGATTAATCATGCATGCTAAGATCCAAAATTGGCTAACTCATGGCTGCTAATAAAGTGATTGTGATGTGTATATACCAATAGTAAATACATATAGAAGCTGGGTATGATACGGGTACATATACCCTAGATATACGTATAAAAATCTTGAGAAAACGGAACGAGGATTCAAATATAGCTATCTTTTGTAAATATACTTATATTGTTTTATGTATATAAATCCTTTAAAAGTGATAAAATACATATCTATACGATACATGTATAAGCATTATAAGTTTTAAGTATTTAAGTCGAAGAACGTCACATATAGTTATCGTTTTGAAAACTTAAGTTAGTAGTCTCAAAATATACTTATAACTCATTGTTATTAGTACACAATGAGATGTTAAAACATTCTTAGATCATGTTAAATATATAAAAATACATATATATACACAAACGTATAATTATCGTATGTTATATAGTTCGTGATATCATCGGTCAAATTGGACAGTCAAACGTTGTGTAAAACTCTTTTCAAAAACATAAGTCTCAACAATTTAGATTGCTTATCATGTTGGTAAGGTTTAATTTATGTAAATATTAATCTTATAAGTGTAAAACAATCGGAAAAATTCGGGTCGTTACACAGTGCTTCGAATGGTGCAGCTTTAATGCTCGCATGATAACTGTTATTATACGAGAATTTTGCTAATGGTAGATATTTATCCCATCCGTTTCCAAAATCGATCACACATGCCCTGAGCATGTCTTCAAGAGTCTGAATTGTTCTTTCACTCTGCCCGTCAGTTTGTGGATGATATGTGATGCTCATATCCAAACGAGTTCCCAGGGCCTCCTGTAGTGATTGCCAAAACTTTGATGTAAATCTACTATCACGATCGGATATAATGGAAATAGGTATTCCATGCCTTGAAACAATTTCCTTTATGTATAATCGTAATAGTTTCTCCATTCTATCCATTTCCTTTATAGGCAAGAAATGTGCAGATTTGGTGAGACGATCAACTATTACCCAAATGGTGTCATAACCTCAGGCAGTCTTAGGTAACTTTGTGATAAAATCCATGGTAATACCATCCCATTTCCATTCTGGAATTTCTGGTTGTTGAAGTAACCCTGACGGCTTCTGGTGTTTTGCTTTGACTTTGGAACAAGTTAAACATTCCCCAACATATGTTGCAACGTCTGTCTTCAAATTACGCCACCAATAATGCGTCTTAAGATCTTGATACATCTTTCCAATTCCAGGATGTATCGAGTATCTTGTCTTATGTGCCTCATTCAATATCAACTTCCTTAATCCACCCAACTTCGGTACCCAAATACGGTTTGCAAAATATCGAATTCCGTCTTCCCGCATAACGAGTTGCTTCTCATACTTCTTCATTATTTCATTTCCTATGTTTTCTTTAGTAAGAGCTTCTCGTTGAGCCTCTTTGATTTATGAGTTGAGATTCATGCGAATTTTTATGTTCATCGCTCGTACTCGAATTGGTTCCCGTTCCTTTCTGCTTAGAGCGTCGGCCACTACATTCGCTTTCCCGGGATGATAGCGAATCTCATAATCATAGTCGTTTATCAGCTCGACCCACCTACATTGCCTCATGTTCAGCTGTTTCTGATCGAAGATATGTTGAAGGCTTTTATGATCGGTAAACACAGTGCATTTAACCCCATATAAGTAGTGTCTTCATATCTTCAATGTAAACACTACTGCTCCCAGTTCTAGATCATGCTTTGTGTAATTCCGCTCGTGAATCTTCAATTGACGAGATGCGTATGCAATAACTTTCTTTCGTTGCATAAGGACGCAACCAAAACCTTGTCGCGAAGCATCACAATATATCTCAAAATCATCGTTCCTTTCAGGTAACGATAAAATAGGTGCTGTAGTCAACTTCTTCTTCAGTAATTGAAATGCACTCTCCTGCTCAGAAGTCCATTCGTACTTCTTCCCTTTTTATGTTAACGCTGTTAATGGTTTAGCTATTCGGGAAAAATCTTGAATAAACCTTCTATAATAACCAGCTAAACCTAAAAATTGGCGTATCTGCATTGGTGTCTTAGGAGTCTCCCATTTTTTAATGGCCTCAATTTTAGCTGGGTCAACCTGAATTCCTTTGCTACTAACAACATGGCCAAGAAATTGCACTTCTTTCAACCAAAATGCACACTTAGAAAATTTGGCGTATAACTGTTCTTTTCTTAACAATTCTAATACCATCCTTAAATGCAGCTCATACTCTTGCTCACTCTTGGAATAGATAAGAATATCGTCAATGAAAACGATAACAAACTTATCTAAATACGGACTACAAACTCGATTCATGAGGTCCATGAATACAGCTGGCGCATTCGTTAATCCAAACGGCATGACCAAAAATTCATAATGACCGTAGCGTGTCCGAAAAGCAGTTTTCGGAATATCTTCTTCTTTGACGCGTAGTTGATGATAGCCCGACCTTAGGTCGATTTTCGAGTAAACACATGATCCTTGCAATTGATCAAATAAGTCATCAATTCTCGGTAATGGATACCGATTCTTGATAGTTAACTTATTTATTTCACGATAATCTATACACATTCGGAAAGATCTGTCTTTCTTCTTGACGAATAAAATCGGAGCTCCCCACGGTGAAGTGCTCGGTCGAATGAAACCACGGTCCAGTAATTCTTGTAACTGGCTTTGTAACTCTTTCATCTCAGATGGTGAAAGTCTATATGGAGCACGAGCCACTGGTGCAGCTCCCGGTACTAGATCTATTTGAAACTCTACAGATCTAAATGGAGGTAATCCCGGTAACTCTTCCGGAAATATTTCAGGAAAATCTCTTGCCACAGGCACGTCGTTGATGCTCTTCACTTTTTCCTTCGTTTCGACTTTATTAACATATGCTAAGATAGCATAGCACCCTTTCTTCAAGAACTTTTGAGCTTTCAAACAACTAATGAGTTTTAGCTTTGAGTTACCCTTCTCTCCATAAATCATTACTGGCGTTTTATCCTTACAAGGAATGCGAATTGCCTTCTTGGCGCACACAACTTCAGCTCCTATTTTGGACATCCAGTCCATGCCGACTATTCCATCAAAACTTCCTAATTCTACGGGTATCAAATCAATCTTAAATGTTTCTCCGGCTAAATTTATTTTACAATCACGGTAAATTTTATCGGCTTTAATTAGTTTACCATTAGCTAACTCAATCATGTACTTAGCATCTAGAGGTAATGATGAACAATTCAATTTAGCGTAAAAGTCTCTACACGCGTAACTTCTATCGGCACCAGTATCAAATATAATAGATACGGATAAGTTATTAATGGTAAACGTACCCGTAACAAGCTCCGGGTCTTCGCACGCCTCTCTAGCATTAATAACAAATGCTCTTCCACGTGCAGATACGTTATTCTTCTCTGGATTCGGGCACTGACTCTTATAATGACCCTGTTTCCCACACCCATAACAAGTAACAGTGGCCAAGGCAGTTCTATTTGCATTGGTAGCAGGAGTCTTGGTACCGTTTGTATTTGTAGCGGGAACCCTACAATCTTCAGCAAGATGACCTTTTCGATTACAATTGTTGCACACCACATTACAATAACCAGAGTGATGTTTGTGGCATCTGTTACATAAAGGATTTCGTCCCTTGTAAACTGAGTTCGAACCGCTACCCGCACCTTGCGTGGTTTCTTGTTTCTTGTTGGATTGTTGATGATTACCTTCCCACTTTCTTTTGTTTCCCGATGTCTTGACATCGGTGTTCTTATATAGAATAATCTGGTCCATCAACTCGTTCGCCATGGTGATAGCTTCATGAATAGTCTTGGGTTTGGATGCTGTAACATTTGCCTTAACCTTTTTAGGCAAACCGTCTTTGTACAGTTCAATCTTCCGTTCTTCGGTTGGTACCAATTCGGGACATAGCAAAGCTAATTCCATGAATCGCTGATTGTAGTTGGTGAGTTCAGTACCAACAACTTTCAGGCTTCGTAATTCAGCTTCCAACTTCCTAACCTCGTACCTTGGACAATATTCATTGATTAGCATTTTTTTGAATTCTTCCCAGGGAGTATCATAAGCTACATCTCCTCCTACGGCCTTCACATAGTTTTTCCACCATGTGAGTGCACTATCTTGTAAGGTGCACGACGCATACTTGGTCATGTCCTTCTCAATACAACCACTGATTTTAAACACAGACTCAATCTTTTTGATCCACCGGGTTAAACCGACCGGTCCTTCTGTTCCACTGAATGATGAGGGCTTGCAACCTTGAAAAGTTTTGTAAGTGCATCCCACACGAGGATTTGGGTTAACTGCAGCACCTCTTGCAGCCTCGACCCATAACATTCTGTCATTCACTCACTGATTGATGAGTTCCTGGATTTCTTGTTCCGTCATTCGGTTCAATCGCGCCATAATCTTCAATAAAAATGGAAAAAAATAATTATTCACATGGAATATTATAGATGTAGTATGTATTTACGGTACATCGTAGCTTATTAATAATATGAACCAGTTATTATTATAAAAGTCTTTTCTTCTTATTAGCGTTTTATAATTATACCTAGGGTAGTACCTACCCGTTAAAGTTCATACTTAATAGCTTAGTACGAAAATTAATTACTATCACCCAAATAATACTCAACCATGAAAAATTATTGCATTTCACACTTCACTATTTTACATATGCTTATCTTACATCAAACATTAAGCAAACCACACTAGTAATATTATACAAAATATTATATGATCCCATGGTTTAAAACAACAGCGCATCATTTAACCCAAAGCATTTGTGTTCAAAGAAATCGCTTAAAGGTTATCCTGGTTGTCTCCTTGCGTTTTGGCTGAGGAACCAAAGAACTGGATGTCAGGATAGAACTAATAGGAATAGCGGGAATAGGTGTGGAAGTATCTGGTGGAGTTGGTGCCACAACATCCTCTCTAGACTCGGGATTTGGATTTTCCAATTCAGTAGCCTTTCGTTTCTTTCCTCGTTCGAACTTGTCTTTCGTAATTTCCTGTATTTCTTCCTCCTCAGGATCCTCTTCCGGTTCCTCTTCAATTGATTCATCCGGAACTTGTGAGTCTTCCCCAAAGGTGTCGTTTTCATCATCGGATAGGTTAATGACTAGAACACCATCTGAAGATTCTGGTTCGTAGTCGCTGAATGTGATAACAAGTTCTAAGCTAGACATCTATCACATAATAACTAGCATGTTAGTATCACATAATATTTAAATATTAATTTTTTTAACCAACAGGGATAAGCAATAGTTTTCTAAATCAAACACGGTCAAAGTCCAGACTCACTAATGCATCCTAACAAACTCGATAAGACACACTAATGCAAATTTTCTGGTTCTCTAAGACCAACGCTCTGATACCACATGTCATAACCCGACCTTAACCATAAGGAAGATTACAATAACATATGATTTCATCGAGAGGTATTGACCTCTATATGCGACATTTTTCAAAAACTGCATTCGTTTTTACAATACAAACCATAGCTTTTATTACAAATACAAGGTTTAAACAACTTAATAATGATTATCGTTTAGCGATAATATTAGACTTACAAACTTTACATGTGATAATAACAATACGACTTCCAACATATTTTACATTACAAATCCTCCGATATGCAGTTTTATTTTTGACACAAATATGCATACTCAAGATCTTGCTTAAATTCAACATGTTGCAGCGGAAGCTTTTAGTTATCATTTGAGAAAAAACATGCTTAAAACGTCAACATAAAGTTGGTGAGATATAGGTTTAATGCCGGCAGCGTTATAAATATAGACCACAAGATTTCATATATAAACGTTTTAATAAAAATATTCTAAGTTGTTGAGCACTTGATAACCATACTTAACATTTAATCAACGTCGCATATTCCCTTTATTATGAAATCTTACTACACCGTACCAAGTGTAATCACCGAAATGAAGTACTGTGCAACCGTTGAATACTGGTCGTCCAGTCCGGTTGAGGTTGTCAGGCCCGATAGATCTATCAACAGGATTCGCTTTTACAATACCGCATGTAAATGGTAGTTACCAAGCTACAGGGAAGTATGCTAGTGGTACAACTCAACGTAGAATATATTTGTAAGTACTTGTGTCTATTTCGTAAAGCGTTTATAAAATGCATGTATTCTCATCCCGAAATATTTAAAGTTTAAAAGTGGGACTATATACTCACTTTTGCCTTGAAGGTATTTATCACAACTTGGTCTTCGATAGATATTACGAACCTAACCATATATATAATATATCAACATATTTTCTTTTTAAGTAATCGTTACATATATATATATATATATATATATATATATATATATATATATATATATATATATATATATATATATATATATATATATATATATATATATATATATATATATATATATATATATATATATATATATATATATATATATATATATATATATATATATATATATATATATATATATATATATATATATACTTTTAATATTTTCTTAGTCCGTAGTTAGCAGTCCGATGTTAGTGGTCCACAATTAGTTGCTTAAATAAAATAAATAAAGACCCCATCATATTTGTATTGATCAGAATTAATCTCGACCCATGGTACCATGTTGTCAAGTGACGTGTTGCGTACATAAAGTACCGTGTTGTCAAATGACGTGTTGCGTACAATCACGAGGTCTTATGATTAATCTTCTCGTGTTGTTTACGGGTGGTCCTGAAATATATAAAATCAATTCATAAGTAAATATATATGAAATATCATATTAATTAGAAATATATGATTAATTTAATTTTTGTCCAAATATTTTCGTAGCTAAACTAGCTTCGGATACCCGATCTTGTTTTAGTCGTAGTTTCTTCATTACAACTCCATTTTTGTTGGTTCAACTTGCCACTTCCTTGGATCGAGTCAAATTTTAAGAATATGAACTGAAAATACCTTAGGTTGTCTTCGAAATCACAGGTTATAGGTCAAACTTTGGTAAAACTTATGAAAGTGATCATTTTTCATCATAAAAACTACATTTAATGATCATTTTATCTAAAAATACTTACACTTTGAGTTAAACCATGAAATTTTTATGTGTTAAAATATTCATAAGAAATATCATTTTTCCAGAACATGAACTTCCAATTCAAAGTTCAAGATGGTTTTTAATTATCCAACCCAAAACAGCCCCTGGTTACACTCCGACGACGTAGATTCAGTTTTTAAGGTGTTCTTTGTAAAACCAAGTTATATCTTGTTAAGTTAGCATATCATTATGATATATTACAGGTTTTGAAGTGTTTTAAAAGTTAAGTTAGAAGGATCTATTTAGTTTGCAAACAAGTTTGAAATCATTCAAACTATGTTCTTGTTGTTAAAATTTTACAACACAAAATAAGATAGCTATATAAATATGAATCGAATAAGGTTATGAACAAGGTTACTACCTCAAGTTACTTAGACAAAGTTACTGTAAAAGATGAGAAAAATCCTAGAACCAAAAGAGTGGTGGAGTTGGATCAAAAGGTTGGAAGTAAACTTGTATTTTTGGAAGGATTATTGAAGTTTTCTTGTAAGGAATTTATTATGATGATTAAGGCTTGTTTTTGAAGCTAGATCTTCATGGTTATTTGCTGAGATTATGAAGAACACTTAAGGTTCCTAAGAGTGTGTTTTTGGTTAGAGAAAATGTGTAGTAAAAATGAAATTGGAATGGAGTATAAATGGTGGTGAAAAGATGTATAAATTTGTAATATTGGGCAAAAGTCTTGTAATAAGCCAAATTGATTAATCATGCATGCTAAGATCCAAAATTGGCTGACTCATGGCTGCTAATAAAGTGATTGTGATGTGTATATACTAATAGTAAATACGTATAGGAGCTGGGTGTAGTGACCCGAACTTTTCCATGTTTATATATATTATTTGAGATTGATATTTACATGATTAAATGTTTCCAACATGTTAAGCAATCAAACTTGTTAAGACTTGATTAATTGAAATATGTTTCATATAGACAATTGACCACCCAAGTTGACCGGTGATTCACGAACGTTAAAACTTGTAAAAACTATATGATGACATATATATGGATATATATATAGTTAACATGATACTATGATAAGTAAACATATCATTAAGTATATTAACAATGAACTACATATGTAAAAACAAGACTACTAACTTAATGATTTTTAAACGAGACATATATGTAACGATTATCGTTGTAAAGACATTTAATGTATATATATCATATTAAGAGATATTCATACATGATAATATCATGATAATATAATAATTTAAAATCTCATTTGATATTATAAACATTGGGTTAACAACATTTAACAAGATCGTTAACCTAAAGGTTTCAAAACAACACTTACATGTAACGACTAACGATGACTTAACGACTCAGTTAAAATGTATATACATGTAGTGTTTTAATATGTATTTATACACTTTTGAAAGACTTCAATACACTTATCAAAATACTTCTACTTAACAAAAATGCTTACAATTACATCCTCGTTCAGTTTCATCAACAATTCTACTCGTATGCACCCGTATTCGTACTCGTACAATACACAGCTTTTAGATGTATGTACTATTGGTATATACACTCCAATGATCAGCTCTTAGCAGCCCATGTGAGTCACCTAACACATGTGGGAACCATCATTTGGCAACTAGCATGAAATATCTCATAAAATTACAAAAATATGAGTAATCATTCATGACTTATTTACATGAAAACAAAATTATATATCCTTTATATCTAATCCATACACCAACGACCAAAAACACATACAAACACTTTCATTCTTCAATTTTCTTCATCTAATTGATCTCTCTCAAGTTCTATCTTCAAGTTCTAAGTGTTCTTCATAAATTCCAAAAGTTCTAGTTTCATAAAATCAAGAATACTTTCAAGTTTGCTAGCTCACTTCCAATCTTGTAAGGTGATCATCCAACCTCAAGAAATCTTTGTTTCTTACAGTAGGTTATCATTCTAATACAAGGTAATAATCATATTCAAACTTTGGTTCAATTTCTATAACTATAACAATCTTATTTCAAGTGATGATCTTACTTGAACTTGTTTTCGTGTCATGATTCTGCTTCAAGAACTTCGAGCCATCCAAGGATCCATTGAAGCTAGATCCATTTTTCTCTTTTCCAGTAGGTTTATCCAAGGAAATTAAGGTAGTAATGATGTTCATAACATCATTCGATTCATACATATAAAGCTATCTTATTCGAAGGTTTAAACTTGTAATCACTAGAACATAGTTTAGTTAATTCTAAACTTGTTCGCAAACAAAAGTTAATCCTTCTAACTTGACTTTTAAAATCAACTAAACACATGTTCTATATCTATATGATATGCTAACTTAATGATTTAAAACCTGGAAACACGAAAAACACCGTAAAACCGGATTTACGCCGTCGTAGTAACACCGCGGGCTGTTTTGGGTTAGTTAATTAAAAACTATGATAAACTTTGATTTAAAAGTTGTTATTCTGAGAAAATGATTTTTATTATGAACATAAAACTATATCCAAAAATTATGGTTAAACTCAAAGTGGAAGTATGTTTTCTAAAATGGTCATCTAGACGTCGTTCTTTCGACTGAAATGACTACCTTTACAAAAATGACTTGTAACTTATTTTTCCGACTATAAACCTATACTTTTTCTATTTAGATTCATAAAATAGAGTTCAATATGAAACCATAGCAATTTGATTCACTCAAAACGGATTTAAAATGAAGAAGTTATGGGTAAAACAAGATTGGATAATTTTTCTCATTTTAGCTACGTGAAAATTTGTAACAAATCTATTCCAACCATAACTTAATCAACTTGTATTGTATATTATGTAATCTTGAGATACCATAGACACGTATACAATGTTTCGACCTATCATGTCGACACATCTATATATATTTCGGAACAACCATAGACACTCTATATGTGAATGTTGGAGTTAGCTATACAGGGTTGAGGTTGATTCCAAAATATATATAGTTTGAGTTGTGATCAATACTGAGATACGTATACACTGGGTCGTGGATTGATTCAAGATAATATTTATCGATTTATTTCTGTACATCTAACTGTGGACAACTAGTTGTAGGTTACTAACGAGGACAGCTGACTTAATAAACTTAAAACATCAAAATATATTAAAAGTGTTGTAAATATATTTTGAACATACTTTGATATATATGTATATATTGTTATAGGTTCGTGAATCAACCAGTGGCCAAGTCTTACTTCCCGACGAAGTAAAAATCTGTGAAAGTGAGTTATAGTCCCACTTTTAAAATCTAATATTTTTGGGATGAGAATACATGCAGGTTTTATAAATGATTTACAAAATAGACACAAGTACGTGAAACTACATTCTATGGTTGAATTATCGAAATCGAATATGCCCCTTTTTATTAAGTCTGGTAATCTAAGAATTAGGGAACAGACACCCTAATTGACGCGAATCCTAAAGATAGATCTATTGGGCCTAACAAACCCCATCCAAAGTACCGGATGCTTTAGTACTTCGAAATTTATATCATATCTGAAGGGTGTCCCGGAATGATGGGGATATTCTTATATATGCATCTTGTTATTGTCGGTTACCAGGTGTTCACCATATGAATGATTTTTATCTCTATGTATGGGATGTGTATTGAAATATGAAATCTTGTGGTCTATTGTTACGATTTGATATATATAGGTTAAACCTATAACTCACCAACATTTTTGTTGACGTTTAAAGCATGTTTATTCTCAGGTGATTATTAAGAGCTTCCGCTGTCGCATACTTAAATAAGGACGAGATTTGGAGTCCATGCTTGTATGATATTGTGTAAAAACTGCATTCAAGAAACTTATTTGGTTGTAACATATTTGTATTGTAAACCATTATGTAATGGTCGTGTGTAAACAGGATATTTTAGATTATCATTATTTGATAATCTACATAAAGCTTTTTAAACCTTTATTGATGAAATAAAGGTTATGGTTTGTTTTAAAATGAATGCAGTCTTTGAAAAACGTCTCATATAGAGGTCAAAACCTCGCAACGAAATCAATTAATATGGAACGTTTTTAATCAATAAGAACGGGACATTTCAGTTGGTATCCGAGCGTTGGTCTTAGAGAACCAGAATTTTGCATTAGTGTGTCTTATCGAGTTTGTTAGGATGCATTAGTGAGTCTGGACTTCGACCGTGTTTACTTGAAAAATGATTGCTTAACAAATTTTGTTGGAAACTATATATTTTTAACATGTGAATATTATGTGATATATTAATCTCTTAACGCGTTTGATATTATGTGATAGATGTCTACCTCTAGAACAAGTCCCATTGACTCACCTAATAATAATGAAGAGTCAAATGTAAATTGGAATGATTCGTGGACTGATTCACAAGTTCCCGAAGAGGAACCGGAAGAAGAGTCGGAACCAGAAGAAGAATCGGAACCGGAAGAAGAATCGGAATCGGATGAAGAAATAGAACCGGTGGGGGAAATAATAAAACGGTTAAGTAAAAGAAAATCCTCAACCAACCGACCAAGGTTAATTATGGTCAATGGTGTTTCCGCCAAGGAAGCAAAATATTGGGAGGATTACCAATTCTCCGATAAATCGGATTCCGACGAGAATTCCGATGATGTTATAGAAATTACCCCAACTGAATTTAAAAAGGCAAAAGAAAATAATAAGGGAAAGGGCATAAAAATAGAGAAATCTAATTCCAACCCCGATGAACTTTATATGTATCGTCAACCCCCGAAGTCCTTAAGTTGTAACAATGACCCGGGAACCTCTAAACCACCAGGTTTTTCTAAACCAATGTGGATAACGACGGCTCGTATTAGGATAACATCATATATCCCTAGAAACTTGGCAAAACGAACCAAAACCGAAGAAGAAGAAACAAGCGAGTCGGAATAAGATAGCTGTATTCGTGTGGTGTAATATATGTAATATAGTGTGCTTATGCTTTATGATATATGTAAAAAAAATTGCTTGTATTAATAAGTATTTTTTTTATGAATCTAACTCTTGTCTATTTTACAGTATAAAAACACAAAATGGATAGACAACCCAATATTTTAAGAGACCTACCCGGAGACATGATTGATGAAATCTTGTCTAGAGTCGGTCAGAATTCTTCGGCACAACTACTTAAGGCGAGATCAGTTTGTAAGACATTCGAAGAACGTTCCAAGAATGCCTTGGTTTATAAAAGGCTTTCGTTCGAAAGATGGGGGATATCACATTGGGAAATCTGAAATGTCCCGTTCTTATTGATTAAAAACGTTCCATATTAATTGATTTCGTTGCGAGGTTTTGACCTCTATATGAGACGTTTTTCAAAGACTGCATTCCTTTTTAAAACAAACCATAACCTTTATTTCATAAATAAAGGTTTAAAAAGCTTTACGTAGATTATCAAATAATGATAATCTAAAATATCCTGTTTACACACGACCATTACATAATGGTTTACAATACAAATATGTTACATCGAAATCAGTTTCTTGAATGCAGTTTTTACACAATATCATACAAACATGGACTCCAAATCTTGTCCTTATTTTAGTATGCAACAGCGGAAGCTCTTAATATTCACCTGAGAATAAACATGCTTTAAACGTCAACAAAAATGTTGGTGAGTTATAGGTTTAACCTATATATATCAAATCGTAATAATAGACCACAAGATTTCATATTTCAATACACATCCCATACATAGAGATAAAAATCATTCATATGGTGAACACCTGGTAACCGACAATAACAAGATGCATATATAAGAATATCCCCATCATTCCGGGACACCCTTCGGATATGATATAAATTTCGAAGTACTAAAGCATCCGGTACTTTGGATGGGGTTTGTTAGGCCCAATAGATCTATCTTTAGGATTCGCGTCAATTAGGGTGTCTGTTCCCTAATTCTTAGATTACCAGACTTAATAAAAAGGGGCATATTCGATTTTGATAATTCAACCATAGAATGTAGTTTCACGTACTTGTGTCTATTTTGTAAATCATTTATAAAACCTGCATGTATTCTCATCCCAAAAATATTAGATTTTAAAAGTGGGACTATAACTCACTTTCACAGATTTTTACTTCGTCGGGAAGTAAGACTTGGCCACTGTTGATTCACGAACCTATAACAATATATACATATATATTAAAGTATGTTCAAAATATATTTACAACACTTTTAATATATTTTGATGTTTTAAGTTTATTAAGTCAGCTGTCCTCGTTAGTAACCTATAACTAGTTGTCCACAGTTAGATGTACAGAAATAAATCGATAAATATTATCTTGAATCAATCCACGACCCAGTGTATACGTATCTCAGTATTGATCACAACTCAAACTATATATATTTTGGAATCAACCTCAACCCTGTATAGCTAACTCCAACATTCACATATAGAGTGTCTATGGTTGTTCCGAAATATATATAGATGTGTCGACATGATAGGTCGAAACATTGTATACGTGTCTATGGTATCTCAAGATTACATAATATACAATACAAGTTGATTAAGTTATGGTTGGAATAGATTTGTTACCAATTTTCACGTAGCTAAAATGAGAAAAATTATCCAATCTTGTTTTACCCATAACTTCTTCATTTTAAATCCGTTTTGAGTGAATCAAATTGCTATGATTTCATATTGAACTCTATTTTATGAATCTAAACAGAAAAAGTATAGGTTTATAGTCGGAAAAATAAGTTACAAGTCGTTTTTGTAAAGGTAGTCATTTCAGTCGAAAGAACGACGTCTAGATGACCATTTTAGAAAACATACTTCCACTTTGAGTTTAACCATAATTTTTGGATATAGTTTCATGTTCATAATAAAAATCATTTTCTCAGAATAACAACTTTTAAATCAAAGTTTATCATAGTTTTTAATTAACTAACCCAAAACAGCCCGCGGTGTTACTACGACGGCGTAAATCCGGTTTTACGGTGTTTTTCGTGTTTCCAGGTTTTAAATCATTAAGTTAGCATATCATATAGATATAGAACATGTGTTTAGTTGATTTTAAAAGTCAAGTTAGAAGGATTAACTTTTGTTTGCGAACAAGTTTAGAATTAACTAAACTATGTTCTAGTGATTACAAGTTTAAACCTTCGAATAAGATAGCTTTATATGTATGAATCGAATGATGTTATGAACATCATTACTACCTTAATTTCCTTGGATAAAACTACTGGAAAAGAAAAAAATGGATCTAGCTTCAATGGATCCTTGGATGGCTCGAAGTTCTTGAAGCAGAATCATGACACGAAAACAAGTTCAAGTAAGATCATCACTTGAAATAAGATTGTTATAGTTATAGAAATTGAACCAAAGTTTGAATATGATTATTACCTTGTATTAGAATGATAACCTACTGTAAGAAACAAAGATTTCTTGAGGTTGGATGATCACCTTACAAGATTGGAAGTGAGCTAGCAAACTTGAAAGTATTCTTGATTTTATGAAACTAGAACTTTTGGAATTTATGAAGAACACTTAGAACTTGAAGATAGAACTTGAGAGAGATCAATTAGATGAAGAAAATTGAAGAATGAAAGTGTTTGTAGGTGTTTTTGGTCGTTGGTGTATGGATTAGATATAAAGGATATGTAATTTTGTTTTCATGTAAATAAGTCATGAATGATTACTCATATTTTTGTAATTTTATGAGATATTTCATGCTAGTTGCCAAATGATGGTTCCCACATGTGTTAGGTGACTCACATGGGCTGCTAAGAGCTGATCATTGGAGTCTATATACCAATAGTACATACATCTAAAAGCTGTGTATTGTACGAGTACGAATACGGGTGCATACGAGTAGAATTGTTGATGAAACTGAACGAGGATGTAATTGTAAGCATTTTTGTTAAGTAGAAGTATTTTGATAAGTGTATTGAAGTCTTTCAAAAGTGTATAAATACATATTAAAACACTACATGTATATACATTTTAACTGAGTCGTTAAGTCATCGTTAGTCGTTACATGTAAGTGTTGTTTTGAAACCTTTAGGTTAACGATCTTGTTAAATGTTGTTAACTCAATGTTTATAATATCAAATGAGATTTTAAATTATTATATTATCATGATATTATCATGTATGAATATCTCTTAATATGATATATATACATTAAATGTCTTTACAACGATAATCGTTACATATATGTCTCGTTTAAAAATCATTAAGTTAGTAGTCTTGTTTTTACATATGTAGTTCATTGTTAATATACTTTATGATATGTTTTCTTATCATAGTATCATGTTAACTATATATATATATCCATATATATGTCATCATATAGTTTTTACAAGTTTTAACGTTCGTGAATCACCGATCAACTTGGGTGGTCAATTGTCTATATGAAACATATTTCAATTAATCAAGTCTTAACAAGTTTGATTGCTTAACATGTTGGAAACATTTAATCATGTAAATATCAATCTCAATTAATATATATAAACATGGAAAAGTTCGGGTCACTACAGTACCTACCCGTTAAATAAATTTCGTCCCGAAATTTTAAGCTGTTGAAGGTGTTGACGAATCTTCTGGAAATAGATGCGGGTATTTCTTCTTCATCTGATCTTCACGCTCCCAGGTGAACTCGGGTCCTCTACGAGCATTCCATCGAACCTTAACAATTGGTATCTTGTTTTGCTTAAGTCTTTTAACCTCACGATCCATTATTTCGACGGGTTCTTCGATGAATTGAAGTTTTTCGTTGATTTGGATTTCATCTAATGGAATAGTGAGATCTTCTTTAGCAAAACATTTCTTTAAATTCGAGACGTGGAAAGTGTTATGTACAGCCGCGAGTTGTTGAGGTAACTCTAGTCGGTAAGCTACTGGTCCGACACGATCAATAATCTTGAATGGTCCAATATACCTTGGATTTAATTTCCCTCGTTTACCAAATCGAACAACGCCTTTCCAAGGTGCAACTTTAAGCATGACCATCTCTCCAATTTCAAATTCTATATCTTTTCTTTTAATGTCAGCGTAGCTCTTTTGTCGACTTTGGGCGGTTTTCAACCGTTGTTGAATTTGGATGATCTTCTCGGTAGTTTCTTGTATAATCTCCGGACCCGTAATCTGTCTATCCCCCACTTCACTCCAACAAATCGGAGACCTGCACTTTCTACCATAAAGTGCTTCAAACGGCGCCATCTCAATGCTTGAATGGTAGCTGTTGTTGTAGGAAAATTCTGCTAACGGTAGATGTCGATCCCAACTGTTTCCGAAATCAATAACACATGCTCGTAGCATGTCTTCAAGCGTTTGTATCGTCCTTTCGCTCTGCCCATCAGTTTGTGGATGATAGGCAGTACTCATGTCTAGACGAGTTCCTAATGCTTGCTGTAATGTCTGCCAGAATCTTGAAATAAATCTGCCATCCCTATCAGAGATAATAGAGATTGGTATTCCATGTCTGGAGATGACTTCCTTCAAATACAGTCGTGCTAACTTCTCCATCTTGTCATCTTCTCTTATTGGTAGGAAGTGTGCTGATTTGGTGAGACGATCAACTATTACCCAAATAGTATCAAAACCACTTGCAGTCCTTGGCAATTTAGTGATGAAATCCATGGTAATGTTTTCCCATTTCCATTCCGGGATTTCGGGTTGTTGAAGTAGACCTGATGGTTTCTGATGCTCAGCTTTGACCTTAGAACACGTCAAACATTCTCCTACGTATTTAGCAACATCGGCTTTCATACCCGGCCACCAAAAATGTTTCTTGAGATCCTTGTACATCTTCCCCGTTCCAGGATGTATTGAGTATCTGGTTTTATGAGCTTCTCTAAGTACCATTTCTCTCATATCTCCAAATTTTGGTACCCAAATCCTTTCAGCCCTATACCGGGTTCCGTCTTCCCGAATATTAAGATGTTTCTCCGATCCTTTGGGTATTTCATCCTTTAAATTTCCCTCTTTTAAAACTCCTTGTTGCGCCTCCTTTATTTGAGTAGTAATGTTATTATGAATCATTATATTCATAGATTTTACTCGAATGGGTTCTCTGTCCTTCCTGCTCAAGGCATCGGCTACCACATTTGCCTTCCCCGGGTGGTAACGAATCTCAAAGTCGTAATCATTCAATAATTCAATCCACCTACGCTGCCTCATATTCAGTTGTTTCTGATTAAATATGTGTTGAAGACTTTTGTGGTCGGTATATATAATACTTTTGACCCCATATAAGTAGTGCCTCCAAGTCTTTAATGCAAAAACAACCGCGCCTAATTCCAAATCATGCGTCGTATAATTTTGTTCGTGAATCTTCCATTGTCTAGACGCATAAGCAATCACCTTCGTTCTTTGCATTAATACACAACCGAGACCTTGCTTTGATGCATCACAATAAATCACAAAATCATCATTCCCTTCAGGCAATGACAATATAGGTGCCGTAGTTAGCTTTTTCTTCAATAACTGAAACGCTTTCTCTTGTTCATCATTCCATTCAAATTTCTTCCCTTTATGCGTTAATGCAGTCAAGGGTTTTGCTATTCTGGAAAAGTCTTGGATGAACCTTCTGTAGTAACCAGCTAGTCCTAAAAACTGGCGTATGTGTTTCGGAGTTTTCGGGGTTTCCCACTTTTCAACAGTTTCTATCTTTGCCGGATCCACCTTAATACCTTCTTTGTTCACTATGTGACCGAGGAATTGAACTTCTTCCAACCAAAATGCACACTTTGAAAACTTAGCGTACAATTCTTCCTTCCTCAATACTTCTAACACCTTTCTCAAATGTTCACCGTGTTCTTGGTCATTCTTTGAGTAAATAAGTATGTCATCAATGAAAACAATGACAAACTTGTCAAGGTATGGTCCACACACTCGGTTCATAAGGTCCATGAACACAGCTGGTGCATTAGTTAAACCAAACGGCATGACCATAAACTCGTAATGACCGTAACGTGTTCTGAAAGCAGTCTTTGGAATATCATCTTCTTTCACCCGCATTTGATGATACCCGGAACGTAAGTCAATCTTTGAATAAACAGACGAGCCTTGTAGTTGATCAAATAAGTCGTCGATTCTCGGTAGTGGGTAGCGGTTCTTGATGGTAAGTTTGTTCAACTCTCGGTAGTCGATACACAACCTGAATGTACCATCTTTCTTCTTGACAAACAAAACAGGAGCTCCCCACGGTGATGTGCTTGGTCGAATGAAACCACGCTCTAAAAGTTCTTGTAATTGGCTTTGCAGTTCTTTCATCTCGCTGGGTGCGAGTCTGTAAGGAGCACGAGCTATTGGTGCAGCTCCTGGTACAAGATCTATTTGAAATTCAACGGATCGATGTGGGGGTAATCCCGGTAATTCTTTCGGAAATACATCGAGAAATTCTTTTGCAATGGGAACATCATTGATTCTCTTTTCTTCAGTTTGTACTTTCTCGACGTGTGCTAGAACAGCATAGCAACCTTTTCTTATTAGTTTTTGTGCCTTCAAATTACTAATAAGATGTAGCTTCGTGTTGCCCTTTTCTCCGTACACCATTAAGGGTTTTCCTTTTTCTCGTATAATGCGAATTACATTTTTGTAACAAACGATCTCCGCTTTCACTTCTTTCAACCAGTCCATACCGATTATCACATCAAAACTCCCTAACTCTACTGGTATCAAATCAATCTTAAATGTTTCGCTAACCAGTTTAATTTCTCGATTCCGACATATATTATCTGCTGAAATTAATTTACCATTTGCTAATTCGAGTAAAAATTTACTATCCAAAGGCGTCAATGGACAACTTAATTTAGCACAAAAATCTCTACTCATATAGCTTCTATCCGCACCCGAATCAAATAAAACGTAAGCAGATTTATTGTCAATAAGAAACGTACCCGTAACAAGCTCCGGGTCTTCCTGTGCCTCTATCGTATTAATATTGAAAACTCTTCCACGGCCTTGTCCATTCGTGTTCTCCTGGTTCGGGCAATTTCTAATAATGTGGCCTGGTTTTCCACATTTATAACAAACTACATTGGCATAACTTGCTCCGACACTACTTGCTCCGCCATTACTCATTCCGACACCATTTGTTCCTTTCGTTCTATTAGCCCCTGGTCCGTAGACCTCACACTTCGCCGCGCTATGACCATTTCTTTTACACTTGTTGCAAAATTTGGTGCAGAACCCCGAGTGATTCTTTTCACACCTTTGGCATAGCTGCTTCTGATTGTTGTTGTTGTTGTTGTTGTTGTTGCGGTTATTATTGTTGTTGGGATGATTGTTGTAGTTGCTGTTGTTGTTGTTGTTGTTGTTGGGCCGTTTGTTGTAGTTGCGATTGATGTTGCGATTGTTGGGATAATTGTTGCGATTATTGTTGTAATTACTGTTGTTGTTGTATTGGTGATTCTTATCACCGTTTTCCTCCCACTTTCTTTTGACTTGCTTCACATTGGCCTCTTCAGCAGTCTGTTCTTTAATTCTTTCTTCAATCTGGTTCACTAGTTTGTGAGCCATTCTACATGCCTGTTGTATGGAGGCGGGCTCGTGTGAACTTATATCTTCTTGGATTCTTTCCGGTAATCCTTTCATAAACGCGTCGATCTTCTCTTCCTCATCTTCGAATGCTCCCGGACACAATAGGCACAATTCTGTGAATCGTCTTTCGTACGTGGTAATATCAAATCCTTGGGTTCGTAACCCTCTAAGTTCTGTCTTGAGCTTATTGACCTCGGTTCTGGGACGGTACTTCTCGTTCATCAAGTGCTTGAATGCTGACCACGGTAGTGCGTACGCATCATCTTGTCCCACTTGCTCTAGATAGGTATTCTGTAGTGACCCGGAAATTTCCGATCAAATTTAAACTTTAATCTTTATATGTATCCGACACGATAAGCAAAATCTGTAATGTTGAGTCTCGAAAAGTTTGAAAACTATATTCATGTAATCAATTACCCTTTGACCATGTCTGACGATTCACGAACAAAAATGTGTAAATAGAAATGTATGTGTATGTACATATGTGTATTTTTTTTTAAGCTAAGAAATATTGATAAAACATTTAAGAGCTTGGTGATACAAAAATAGATTATGAGATTATTATGTGACTTGAAAGCATTGAACGAATTAGTTGATATGAATATAAGCTACGAGATCTATTTTATGAACATAGAAATGCTATCACAGTAGTTAGTGAATAATACTTTACTTGAACGTATTTGTTCGATGTAAGTTTATCAATGAGATTAAAAGATAATATCAAGTGATTGATTTATCAGGTACATTGAATTATAATTACGAGTCTTTGTTATGAGGTCCACTTGAATTAGAAAACTCTTACTTTTAACGGTATTCGGAATATTTAGTAAAGTGATTCCATGTAAGAACAAAAGTGTTATTATTGAGGATTAGACAGAGGTTAGCGGAGAGTCTCGTTTAATTATCAAAAGCGTACCTTGCAATGATTGACTTGTGTCACTTGGTAGGTTAATTATTTAGTTTTCTTAATATTGAAGACGTTTTACGATATAGATGAAACCTTTTAAAGAATGATTTTGAATATAACTAATTCTGGAAAACTAAATTATATTTATTCAATTTAGTACAAACACATTTTTTTTCGATATAATAGAATTTGATTATAAAATATTTTTATGGATTTTCAATGATATAAAAATAAAAATAAATATAAAATAAAGATTTCTAATGAGCACCAAAAGACTACAACATTTCATCACAAGATTGAAAGTTAAAATGTTGGAAATCACTAAACCTGCGCACTTGCACGAGAAAAATCATAACTAAATCATACTGACTCGAAAAAGGGTGATTCCGGTGTCCAAACGACCGTAACTCAAAAATCTACAACTTTCATGAAGACACCATACACGAATCGTGTACCTATCTACACGAAACGTGTAATCTTGTGCCGACATATTTTGGTGGCGGCTCACTATGCAACATGTTTTTAATTTTTATTAATATTATATTATTTATAAATCTATATATATAGGATCGATCATAATTGTTTTCTAACTATCTATCTCTCACACACTCTCTATAATTATATTTATTATTATTATTGTTAGTGTTATTATTATTATTATTATTAGTATTATTATACATAAAATACTACGACGAGGTCATGGGCGAGTTATTTCAAAACGGGTTTTATGAGCGGGATAGAGCTAAGGAAATTATGAGTTATGGTTATGGAGGTGATGGGTATTGTTCATGGGTATGCTTGTGAGGTTAAACTAGTGTTTGTCACCTCCATTGCGTCTACGTACCTTTCCTACAATATTGAACCTCAATATTGATACGTGAGTACTCCTAATTTAATTTTTACATACTAATAGTGTATCCCTGACTAGTGCTCGAGAAAATAGGATTATGCATGCTTGTAAATTTGATAGTGCCCTTAGATAGGTTATGCCGAATCTTAAAGGTTGTTATATTATAGTTGAAGGAAGATATAAGATTTGCATGTCCTTAAAAAGCTAGAAAAAAATTAAGAACTTTTCCTTTAGATGCCAAATAGATTTGATGGACGGATTAAAAGTTATAGTCAATTAAAATTTCGTAAAAATGATTATTATCGTCGTTAATATCGTTGTCTTAATTTTTTTATCAAATTGTTATTATTCCAAAATAACACGACTGTTACTTATTATTATTATCAATACTATATTATTAACTAGAAATGTAATACAAATTATATAACTACCTTAATAGAATCTATCGCAGTATTTTTATGATATTAAATGAACTTTATAAGTTTTATTACTTAAGATATATAAAAGTATATTTTAATATAAAATTTTATTTATAAACGAATTATATTATTTACTTTATTAAATCTTTAAAAAAAAATATTTTAAAAATATAAAACGACGATATTTAAATTATATAATAAAACATTTATAAAGTTTTGAAATCATTTGGAGTTAAACTAATTTTTGTCGACCTTTGCATACTAGACTCGAGCATTAGGATTGTGGTACACTATGACTTAACTTAATGTATTAGACAAATATTGACAAATACATAATTATATATAAATAATTTAGGTTCGTGACTCCAAGGCCAACCTTACACTTGTTCAATGATGTTATATGTATTTTTACTACAAAATACAGTATGGTGAGTTTCATTTGCCTTTTTACCCTTTATATTTTTGGGACTGAGAATACATGCGCTTTTATAAATGTTTGACGAAATAGACACAAGTAATTGAAACTACATTCTATGGTTGAATTATCGAAATCGAATATGCCCCTTTTTATTAAAGTCTGGTAATCTAAGAATTAGGGAACAGACACCCTAATTGACGCGAATCCTAAAGATAGATCTATTGGGCCTAACAAACCCCATCCAAAGTACCGGATGCTTTAGTACTTCGAAATTTATATCATGTCCGAAGGAGGATCCCGGAATGATAGGGGATATTCTTATATGCATATTGTTAATGTCGGTTACCAGGTGTTCACCATTTGAATGATTATTTTTGTCTCTATGCATGGGACGTATATTTATGAGAACTGGAAATGAAATTCTTGTGGTCTATTAAAATGATGGAAATAAATGATTATGATAAACTAATGAACTCACCAACCTTTTGGTTGACACTTGAAAGCATGTTTATTCTCAGGTTTGAAAGAGATCTTCCGCTGTGCATTAGCTCATTTTAAAGATATTACTTGGAGTCATTCATGACATATTTCAAAAGACGTTGCATTCGAGTCGTTGAAGTTCATTAAAGATTATTATTAAGTAAATGACAGATTAGGTCATTTATAGTTTGGATATTATGAAATGGTATGCATACATGTCAATTTTCGATGTAAAGAAAGATTGTCTTTTAAAAACGAATGCAATGTTTGTAAAATGTATCATATAGAGGTCAAATACCTCGCAATGTAATCAACTATTGTGAATCGTTTATAATGTATATGAACGGGTCCTTTCAGTTGGTATCAGAGCGGTGGTCTTAGCGAACCAGGTCTGCATTAGTGTGTCTAACTGATAAGTCGTTAGGATACATTAGTGAGTCTGGACTTCGACCGTGTCTGCATGTCAAAAGTTTTGCTTATCATTTCGTGTCGAAAATTACCTGCTTATCATTTTTAAGTCTAGACGCGCTTTCCTGCATTTATTGCATAATAGTGTATAGACGAATTCTTATCTTAGCATATCTGATACTGTGAACTTTGACTGACATTTTTCAAAGATTCTCCGTAATTTATGGGATTTTGGTATTATATATACATATGTAAATTATGTATAGAAAGATATCAAATCTAACTCCTATAATCTATTTCATATCAAAAATTCATTCCCTTGATCATACGAGATGGATCCCTCAACCAGTTCGAATTCCTCAGATTACGACAGCTATTCCGATATGGAGTTTCATTCCAGCTCCGAAAGCAGTATGACCGGAATAGATCAACCAATCAGTCATCACCTATTCTGGATGAAATGGGGATGGGTTCGTAGCCTCCTCAATTATTGGAGACAAGAAGAAGGTGATCCTTTCCATCCACCAAATTGCCCTATTGACAATGAACCTGAAGCACTTACCGGCGAACCTGTTCGAGAAACCATTTTCTCTCTCATCTCCAGAGTATCTCGTCACGATTATATACTACACCAAATTCTTGATTATATTTATCCGCTCGTCCGAACCGACGATCACCCCGGTGTAATAGAAGAAGTTAACGAGCTTCGCGCTCGGGTAGTGGCGTTGGAGAATACGGTGCGAAGGTTACAAACACCATCAGCAGCACCAGCAGCGTAACCAGTACCGCCAGTAACATCCACATCGCAAGTCTCAATACTAAAAGCACCAGCAGCATCACCGACATCAACATCAACCACCATTATTAACATCAACAGGATCATTACCACCACCAACAATCACATCCGCATCACACACCTCAATATCCCAATCTGTATATCGGATATCAACGTCACACGCACCAAAGATACCAAGGAGTACCAACAACAACAAACGATGAAGTATTGATTCATAACTTCATCGGAGAAACATTCTGTGGTGATTAGGTAATCTCTAAAGTTTTAGAGATTATCTATCTCAGCCTTAACCGTAAACCAGATGAGTGGACAGAGATGATAGAGAGAAGAACCGAAACCCTAACAAGACTGGTGCGTAAAGTACAAGCTAGACTTGTTTTACCAACATCATCAGCAGTACCAATAGCCTCACCAACACAGTCAATGCTGTCAACATTGTTAGAATCGTCAGCACCTCTAACCTCACAAGTTTCGCCAATTCAAGAATCACTGTGGAAACCATTAAAATTAATAACAAGCATATTGTATCAACGAGTTATGAAGTATTAACTCAGTTCCTCCGAAGAATTTATATGTATATTCTATAAAAAAAAAATTTACCATAATAAATCTTTCTGTACTAAGCTATTATGTATGGAACTTAACTATCTGGTTAATTCATATTACTAATTTGCTATGATGTACATTCTTCGTTAACAATTTAATCATTGTTAACTACAATCTCTGCTTCAACTCAATGAATTTTATTTCATAATAAATCAAGTGTATCATTCAATAACATGTTTGATTATACACTTTCATCTTTGATATACCCGAAATTTACGGGAAAACAATATTCGTATCTTGCGAAGTTAGCAAGAGTTCCATGAGCATCAGCATGATTCACTAAGGAAATACATATAAATATTGAAGCATTGATTACATTAGTGAAATACTCCGCAAAGTTTATGTAATCTCTAATGTTTTAGAGAAAATTCATTTCTAATTCAATCCGAAAATCAAATGAGCTTAGTATGATATTAACTCATTGAATCTGTACTACATCTGAAGAAAATATACCCACATATATTTTCATAAAGATTGTAATGAGAATTCTTGTTCAAAATATTATTTGTGAAATTTTTTTTAACGGGTAGGTAATACCCGAGAGATATATAAAATCACAATTAATATGTTACATTCTTCAATTCTGATTCAATAATCATCAACTAAACCAATATACATTCTTCTATAGAAATCAAAACAATCATACTCATTCGAATCTAATTACATATTCTGATTTTGGGAATTTCAGAATTCAACTCGAGATACAACCAAAATCATCACTCTTAGATCCTTATATTTTTCAAAGCTATACTTTGACTTCAAAACTGTGATAGCACATCACTTTTAATCGTAACACACAAGATGGATATGAGAAATCATTCGGGATTTAGGACGATTTCATCATTTGGATATTGACTATGACAATCTGCAATCAAAACCCTCCGAAATTCTAGAAGACACTTCAAATAATAAACAATTGAGATGATGATCCAACCACACGTTACCCGAAGTTTTGTACCTGAAAAACTCTCGAAACCAAAGTCATAATCTAACATGTACCTGCGTCGAATTCTTCTAGCAAGAACAACATTTCGATTCCTTTTCAAAGTAGCCAATTTTGTCACGGATCCAGCAAGTCAACTTCGATTTTTTCAGTCGGACCAGTCTTATTATAACCCTGATAGATACGTTGCCCTTTCGTCATTATTACTGGGGAACCTTTCATATTCCACCATATTACCACCAGCGTTTAATCATCTAAAACACGATTCTTCTGAACCCACCTCAGATTGATAACCAGAGATTCAGATATTATTGCATTAAATGCAGAGGAAACATAAAAATGGTAGATGGTTTAAACGGTCAAAAGTTTGATGATAAAAGATAGTGAGTTGGTAAAGCTCAGAAAAAGAAAGGATTTGGTACTGAAAAATGGATTGAGCAAAGTATGAAGGAAGCCATGGACAAATCACAGAGACTGAATCTGCCTTCAAAGGATCCAAATGATTCAGTGCCTGCTGAACTCGTTAGCGAACACCTTATTTCTTATTCTAAATCTCCACAGACAAATATTATTCATCATCATCATATCTTGAATATTCTAAGATATCATAGTATCTTTCATTATAAATATCCTTGATAATTCTGAAGATATTTTCATAAGTATTCTCATTTGAAATCAATTATCTCTCTGTAATATCTACAACATAAAAAGAAACTGTGTTAGTTTCTAAATACTGAAAAATTCGAATATGAATGTTTTTTGAAGTAGTGTTGGGAACTGATACATGAGTTAATATAATATAATGACACTTGATCAACGTCATTATATTACAGTAGGTCATGTTAAGTTTCTAATGGGATGTGATGATTCACAGCACCATCATCATGTGCCATTTACACGACTCTTACATTCGATCTAATCCTTAAACATAGCAAGAAAATATTTCTTGATGATTCGATCTTTTACAGGATATTCTGGTAATTTGACAAGTCAAAATCGCATCATTAAGATTTCCTTCTTAGAACATTAACTATGTTCATTCCGAAATTCATAACTGCAAATTCTGGACCATTACTCGCTTGACTCGAGGACGGGAAGAGGAAACGAAAGAATGAAGCTCCAAACTAGAAATTGGAGCATAAACCGCAGCAAATAAAAGAGAATATTAATTATGGGTGACAATGATTATAGAAGACAGATGCAGGGGCATCGAAATATAAGGGAAGATATAAAACTCAACAACCACCCTGAAGCTACAAACCGTGCATATCAATACGTATTGCCACGTAAAGGCACGGAAAAATTAATAACACTATAACCCCAAGATAATAGTAGAAGTAAATAAAATCTTCCGGTGGTAGATGAAAGAGAAGGATGACAGATGTAAAAATTAAGAGTATATCAAGGATCAAAATGGGATGGAGCATATTGACGAATGTTTTAAAGTATGAACTGAGGAGAAAGAATAGAAGGTGTGAGTTGTAAGGAAACAAAGAGGGTGGATTTATAGAAAAATATCCGACAGAGCAATCGGAACAGATTATTACATTTACTCAAAGAAGATCCTGATTTCCTAAGTCGCCGAAGAACCAAATCTTATTACGAAAATTTTCTTTAAATCCCTTAAATTCCGGAAATCAATCATAGCTACGTCATCAGTTAAAACAAATCTACATTTACTCATTTCGCTCTTTTACGATAGCTTCACTCATACGCTTCGAGAAATCGAATTATTTTATCTGTACTTCTTAATCATGATAAAACTCTATGTATCAGCTTATATTCGTCATAATAACATTCTTACTATTAGCTATGACGACCTCTATCAAATTTCGGGACGAAATTTCTTTTAACGGGTAGGTACTGTAGTGACCCGGAAATTTCCGATCAAATTTAAACTTTAATCTTTATATGTATCCGACACGATAAGCAAAATCTGTAATGTTGAGTCTCGAAAAGTTTGAAAACTATATTCATGTAATCAATTACCCTTTGACCATGTCTGACGATTCACGAACAAAAATGTGTAAATAGAAATGTATGTGTATGTACATATGTGTATTTTTTTTTAAGCTAAGAAATATTGATAAAACATTTAAGAGCTTGGTGATACAAAAATAGATTATGAGATTATTATGTGACTTGAAAGCATTGAACGAATTAGTTGATATGAATATAAGCTACGAGATCTATTTTATGAACATAGAAATGCTATCACAGTAGTTAGTGAATAATACTTTACTTGAACGTATTTGTCCGATGTAAGTTTATCAATGAGATTAAAAGATAATATCAAGTGATTGATTTATCAGGTACATTGAATTATAATTACGAGTCTTTGTTATGAGGTCCACTTGAATTAGAAAACTCTTACTTTTAACGGTATTCGGAATATTTAGTAAAGTGATTCCATGTAAGAACAAAAGTGTTATTATTGAGGATTAGACAGAGGTTAGCGGAGAGTCTCGTTTAATTATCAAAAGCGTACCTTGCAATGATTGACTTGTGTCACTTGGTAGGTTAATTATTTAGTTTTCTTAATATTGAAGACGTTTTACGATATAGATGAAACCTTTTAAAGAATGATTTTGAATATAACTAATTCTGGAAAACTAAATTATATTTATTCAATTTAGTACAAACACATTTTTTTTCGATATAATAGAATTTGATTATAAAATATTTTTATGGATTTTCAATGATATAAAAATAAAAATAAATATAAAATAAAGATTTCTAATGAGCACCAAAAGACTACAACATTTCATCACAAGATTGAAAGTTAAAATGTTGGAAATCACTAAACCTGCGCACTTGCACGAGAAAAATCATAACTAAATCATACTGACTCGAAAAAGGGTGATTCCGGTGTCCAAACGACCGTAACTCAAAAATCTACAACTTTCATGAAGACACCATACACGAATCGTGTACCTATCTACACGAAACGTGTAATCTTGTGCCGACATATTTTGGTGGCGGCTCACTATGCAACATGTTTTTAATTTTTATTAATATTATATTATATTATTATATTATTTATAAATCTATATATATAGGATCGATCATAATTGTTTTCTAACTATCTATCTCTCACACACTCTCTATAATTATATTTATTATTATTATTGTTAGTATTATTATTATTATTATTATTAGTATTATTATACATAAAATACTACGACGAGGTCATGGGCGAGTTATTTCAAAACGGGTTTTATGAGCTGGATAGAGCTAAGGAAATTATGAGTTATGGTTATGGAGGTGATGGGTATTGTTCATGGGTATGCTTGTGAGGTTAAACTAGTGTTTGTCACCTCCATTGCGTCTACGTACCTTTCCTACAATATTGAACCTCAATATTGATACGTGAGTACTCCTAATTTAATTTTTACATACTAATAGTGTATCCCTGACTAGTGCTCGAGAAAATAGGATTATGCATGCTTGTAAATTTGATAGTGCCCTTAGATAGGTTATGCCGAATCTTAAAGGTTGTTATATTATAGTTGAAGGAAGATATAAGATTTGCATGTCCTTAAAAAGCTAGAAAAAAATTAAGAACTTTTCCTTTAGATGCCAAATAGATTTGATGGACGGATTAAAAGTTATAGTCAATTAAAATTTCGTAAAAATGATTATTATCGTCGTTAATATCGTTGTCTTAATTTTTTTATCAAATTGTTATTATTCCAAAATAACACGACTGTTACTTATTATTATTATCAATACTATATTATTAACTAGAAATGTAATACAAATTATATAACTACCTTAATAGAATCTATCGCAGTATTTTTATGATATTAAATGAACTTTATAAGTTTTATTACTTAAGATATATAAAAGTATATTTTAATATAAAATTTTATTTATAAACGAATTATATTATTTACTTTATTAAATCTTTAAAAAAAATATTTTAAAAATATAAAACGACGATATTTAAATTATATAATAAAACATTTATAAAGTTTTGAAATCATTTGGAGTTAAACTAATTTTTGTCGACCTTTGCATACTAGACTCGAGCATTAGGATTGTGGTACACTATGACTTAACTTAATGTATTAGACAAATATTGACAAATACATAATTATATATAAATAATTTAGGTTCGTGACTCCAAGGCCAACCTTACACTTGTTCAATGATGTTATATGTATTTTTACTACAAAATACAGTATGGTGAGTTTCATTTGCCTTTTTACCCTTTATATTTTTGGGACTGAGAATACATGCGCTTTTATAAATGTTTGACGAAATAGACACAAGTAATTGAAACTACATTCTATGGTTGAATTATCGAAATCGAATATGCCCCTTTTTATTAAAGTCTGGTAATCTAAGAATTAGGGAACAGACACCCTAATTGACGCGAATCCTAAAGATAGATCTATTGGGCCTAACAAACCCCATCCAAAGTACCGGATGCTTTAGTACTTCGAAATTTATATCATGTCTGAAGGAGGATCCCGGAATGATAGGGGATATTCTTATATGCATATTGTTAATGTCGGTTACCAGGTGTTCACCATTTGAATGATTATTTTTGTCTCTATGCATGGGACGTATATTTATGAGAACTGGAAATGAAATTCTTGTGGTCTATTAAAATGATGGAAATAAATGATTATGATAAACTAATGAACTCACCAACCTTTTGGTTGACACTTGAAAGCATGTTTATTCTCAGGTTTGAAAGAGATCTTCCGCTGTGCATTAGCTCATTTTAAAGATATTACTTGGAGTCATTCATGACATATTTCAAAAGACGTTGCATTCGAGTCGTTGAAGTTCATTAAAGATTATTATTAAGTAAATGACAGATTAGGTCATTTATAGTTTGAATATTATGAAATGGTATGCATACATGTCAATTTTCGATGTAAAGAAAGATTGTCTTTTAAAAACGAATGCAATGTTTGTAAAATGTATCATATAGAGGTCAAATACCTCGCAATGTAATCAACTATTGTGAATCGTTTATAATGTATATGAACGGGTCCTTTCATATTCCACCATGTTAACGCAGAACCTGTGAAGGTATGCGTAGCGTACTTCACTTTGTCCTCTTCAGTACACTTACTTATGGCAAACACCGATTCAACCTTCTCGGTCCACCGTTTCAATCCGATCGGTCCTTCGGTTCCATCAAATTCCAAAGGTTTGCAGGCAGTGAATTCTTTGTAGGTGCATCCTACACGATTTCCTGTACTGCTAGATCCAAGGTTATTGTTGGTATGTAGCGCAGCCTGTACTGCGGCTATGTTTGAAGCTAGAAAAGTACGGAATTCCTCTTCATTCATATTCACGGTGTGTCGAGTAGTCGGTGCCATTTCCTTCAAAATAGTTAAATGGAACAAGTTAATCATACAGAATATTAAGAGTAGTTAATAGTATTTCGTAGCATAATATGAACTCATTTATAAAAGATTTTTCTTCATATTAGCGTTTTATAAGTTTAAATTCGGGTAGTACCTACCCGTTAAGTTCATACTTAGTAGCTAATATACAATTCAACTACTACAATTCTATATGAAAAACTGATTGTAATAATATTTCGCGTTCAAACTTTTATACAATATTTTACAAACTTACAATACTGCTTATTTTACATAAAGCATGAAATATAGCACACAATAACTTTGATACAAGATAGTTGTGAAGACAATTCTAGCTAGTACACAAGTCGTTCGGCAAAGGCAATAAAGACACGTAATTCATACGTCCAGAAACAAGTCATGCATTCTGGTTTTACTAGGACTACTTCCCATCCTTGGTCTTGTGCAACATAACCGTTATGGCCGTTGATAAGACAGCGTGTTGTAACGTCATCAAAGGGACGAGGGTTACGTAATGTCCAACAGTCCCGTAATAATCTAAAAACCTCATTTCTTACCCCAATTACCGACTCCGTCACTTGTGGGAACGTTTTGTTTAATAGTTGTAGCCCGATGTTCTTGTTCTCACTTTGGTGAGAAGCGAACATTACTAATCCGTAAGCATAACATGCTTCTTTATGTTGCATGTTAGCCGCTTTTTCTAAATCACGAAGTCCAATATTCGGATATATTGAGTCAAAATAATTTCTTAACCCGTTGCGTAAAATAGCATTTGGGTTCCCCGCAATATATGCGTCAAAGTAAACACATCGTAACTTATGGGTTTCCCAATGTGATATCCCCCATCTTTCAAACGAAAGTCTCTTATAAACCAAGACATTCTTGGAACGTTCTTCGAATGTCTTACAAACTGATCTCGCCTTAAATAGTTGTGCCGAAGAATTCTGGCCGACTCTAGACAAGATTTCATCAATCATGTCTCCGGGTAGGTCTCTTAAAATATTGGGTTGTCTATCCATTTTGTGTTTTTAAACTGTAAAATAGACAAGAGTTAGTTTCATAAAAAAAAATACTTATTAATACAAGTAATTTTTACATATATCATAAAGCATAAGAACACTATATTACATATATTACACCACACGAATACAACTATCTTATTCCGACTCGCTCGTTTCTTCTTCTTCGGTTTTGGTTCGTTTTGCCAAGTTTTTAGGGATATATGATGTTCCCCTAATACGAGCCGTCGTTGTCCACATTGGTTTAGAAAAACCTGGTGGTTTAGAGGTTCCCGGGTCATTGTTACAACTTAAGGACTTCGGGGGTTGACGATACATATAAAGTTCATGGGGTTGGAATTAGATTTCTCTATTTTTATGCCCTTTCCCTTATTATTTTCTTTTGCCTTTTTAAATTCAGTTGGGGTAATTTCTATAACATCATCGGAATTCTCGTCGGAATCCGATTCATCGGAGAATTGGTAATCCTCCCAATATTTTGCTTCCTTGGCGGAAACACCATTGACCATAATTAACTTTGGTCGGTTGGTTGAGGATTTTCTTTTACTTAACCATTTTATTATTTCCCCCACCGGTTCTATTTCTTCATCCGGTTCCGATTCTTCTTCCGGTTCCGATTCTTCTTCCGGTTCCGACTCTTCTTCCGGTTCCTCTTCGGGAACTTGTGAATCAGTCCACAAATCATTCCAATTTACATTTGACTCTTCATTATTATTAGGTGAGTCAATGGGACTTGTTCTAGAGGTAGACATCTATCACATAATATCAAACACGTTAAGAGATTAATATATCACATAATATTCATATGTTAAAAATATATAGTTTCCAACAAAAATGTTAAGCAATCATTTTTAAAGAAAACACGGTCGAAGTCCAGACTCACTAATGCATCCTAACAAACTCGATAAGACACACTAATGCAAATTTTCTGGTTCTCTAAGACCAACGCTCGGATACCAACTGAAATGTCCCGTTCTTATTGATTAAAAACGTTCCATATTAATTGATTTCGTTGCGAGGTTTTGACCTCTATATGAGACGTTTTTCAAAGACTGCATTCCTTTTTAAAACAAACCATAACCTTTATTTCATAAATAAAGGTTTAAAAAGCTTTACGTAGATTATCAAATAATGATAATCTAAAATATCCTGTTTACACACGACCATTACATAATGGTTTACAATACAAATATGTTACATCGAAATCAGTTTCTTGAATGCAGTTTTTACACAATATCATACAAACATGGACTCCAAATCTTGTCCTTATTTTAGTATGCAACAGCGGAAGCTCTTAATATTCACCTGAGAATAAACATGCTTTAAACGTCAACAAAAATGTTGGTGAGTTATAGGTTTAACCTATATATATCAAATCGTAATAATAGACCACAAGATTTCATATTTCAATACACATCCCATACATAGAGATAAAAATCATTCATATGGTGAACACCTGGTAACCGACAATAACAAGATGCATATATAAGAATATCCCCATCATTCCGGGACACCCTTCGGATATGATATAAATTTTGAAGTACTAAAGCATCCGGTACTTTGGATGGGGTTTGTTAGGCCCAATAGATCTATCTTTAGGATTCGCGTCAATTAGGGTGTCTGTTCCCTAATTCTTAGATTACCAGACTTAATAAAAAGGGGCATATTCGATTTTGATAATTCAACCATAGAATGTAGTTTCACGTACTTGTGTCTATTTTGTAAATCATTTATAAAACCTGCATGTATTCTCATCCCAAAAATATTAGATTTTAAAAGTGGGACTATAACTCACTTTCACAGATTTTTACTTCGTCGGGAAGTAAGACTTGGCCACTGTTGATTCACGAACCTATAACAATATATACATATATATTAAAGTATGTTCAAAATATATTTACAACACTTTTAATATATTTTGATGTTTTAAGTTTATTAAGTCAGCTGTCCTCGTTAGTAACCTATAACTAGTTGTCCACAGTTAGATGTACAGAAATAAATCGATAAATATTATCTTGAATCAATCCACGACCCAGTGTATACGTATCTCAGTATTGATCACAACTCAAACTATATATATTTTGGAATCAACCTCAACCCTGTATAGCTAACTCCAACATTCACATATAGAGTGTCTATGGTTGTTCCGAAATATATATAGATGTGTCGACATGATAGGTCGAAACATTGTATACGTGTCTATGGTATCTCAAGATTACATAATATACAATACAAGTTGATTAAGTTATGGTTGGAATAGATTTGTTACCAATTTTCACGTAGCTAAAATGAGAAAAATTATCCAATCTTGTTTTACCCATAACTTCTTCATTTTAAATCCGTTTTGAGTGAATCAAATTGCTATGATTTCATATTGAACTCTATTTTATGAATCTAAACAGAAAAAGTATAGGTTTATAGTCGGAAAAATAAGTTACAAGTCGTTTTTGTAAAGGTAGTCATTTCAGTCGAAAGAACGACGTCTAGATGACCATTTTAGAAAACATACTTCCACTTTGAGTTTAACCATAATTTTTGGATATAGTTTCATGTTCATAATAAAAATCATTTTCTCAGAATAACAACTTTTAAATCAAAGTTTATCATAGTTTTTAATTAACTAACCCAAAACAGCCCGCGGTGTTACTACGACGGCGTAAATCCGGTTTTACGGTGTTTTTCGTGTTTCCAGGTTTTAAATCATTAAGTTAGCATATCATATAGATATAGAACATGTGTTTAGTTGATTTTAAAAGTCAAGTTAGAAGGATTAACTTTTGTTTGCGAACAAGTTTAGAATTAACTAAACTATGTTCTAGTGATTACAAGTTTAAACCTTCGAATAAGATAGCTTTATATGTATGAATCGAATGATGTTATGAACATCATTACTACCTTAATTTCCTTGGATAAACCTACTGGAAAAGAAAAAAATGGATCTAGCTTCAATGGATCCTTGGATGGCTCGAAGTTCTTGAAGCAGAATCATGACACGAAAACAAGTTCAAGTAAGATCATCACTTGAAATAAGATTGTTAGAGTTATAGAAATTGAACCAAAGTTTGAATATGATTATTACCTTGTATTAGAATGATAACCTACTGTAAGAAACAAAGATTTCTTGAGGTTGGATGATCACCTTACAAGATTGGAAGTGAGCTAGCAAACTTGAAAGTATTCTTGATTTTATGAAACTAGAACTTTTGGAATTTATGAAGAACACTTAGAACTTGAAGATAGAACTTGAGAGAGATCAATTAGATGAAGAAAATTGAAGAATGAAAGTGTTTGTAGGTGTTTTTGGTCGTTGGTGTATGGATTAGATATAAAGGATATGTAATTTTGTTTTCATGTAAATAAGTCATGAATGATTACTCATATTTTTGTAATTTTATGAGATATTTCATGCTAGTTGCCAAATGATGGTTCCCACATGTGTTAGGTGACTCACATGGGCTGCTAAGAGCTGATCATTGGAGTCTATATACCAATAGTACATACATCTAAAAGCTGTGTATTGTACGAGTACGAATACGGGTGCATACGAGTAGAATTGTTGATGAAACTGAACGAGGATGTAATTGTAAGCATTTTTGTTAAGTAGAAGTATTTTGATAAGTGTATTGAAGTCTTTCAAAAGTGTATAAATACATATTAAAACACTACATGTATATACATTTTAACTGAGTCGTTAAGTCATCGTTAGTCGTTACATGTAAGTGTTGTTTTGAAACCTTTAGGTTAACGATCTTGTTAAATGTTGTTAACTCAATGTTTATAATATCAAATGAGATTTTAAATTATTATATTATCATGATATTATCATGTATGGATATCTCTTAATATGATATATATACATTAAATGTCTTTACAACGATAATCGTTACATATATGTCTCGTTTAAAAATCATTAAGTTAGTAGTCTTGTTTTTACATATGTAGTTCATTGTTAATATACTTTATGATATGTTTTCTTATCATAGTATCATGTTAACTATATATATATATCCATATATATGTCATCATATAGTTTTTACAAGTTTTAACGTTCGTGAATCACCGATCAACTTGGGTGGTCAATTGTCTATATGAAACATATTTCAATTAATCAAGTCTTAACAAGTTTGATTGCTTAACATGTTGGAAACATTTAATCATGTAAATATCAATCTCAATTAATATATATAAACATGGAAAAGTTCGGGTCACTACAAAATCCATAAGTTACGATGTGTTTACTTTGACGCATATATTGCGGGGAACCCAAATGCTATTTTACGCAATGGGTTAAGAAATTATTTTGACTCAATATATCCGAATATTGGACTTCGTGATTTAGAAAAAGCGGCTAACATACAACATAAAGAAGCATGTTATGCTTACGGATTAGTAATGTTCGCTTCTCACCAAAGTGAGAACAAGAACATCGGCCTACAACTATTAAACAAAACGTTCCCACAAGTGACGGAGTCGGTAATTGGGGTAAGAAATGAGGTTTTTAGATTGTTACGGGACTGTTGGACATTACGTAACCCTCGTCCCTTTGACGACGTTACAACACGCTGTCTTATCAACGGCCATAACGGTTATGTTCCACAAGACCAAGGATGGGAAGTAGTCCTAGTAAAACCAGAATGCATGACTTGTTTCTGGACATATGAATTACGTGTCTTTATTGCCTTTGCTGAACGACTTGTGTACTAGCTAGAATTATCTTCACAACTATCTTGTATCAAAGTTATTGTGTGCTATATTTCATGCTTTATGTAAAATAAGCGGTATTGTAAGTTTGTAAAATATTGTATAAAAGTTTGAACACGAAATATTATTATAATCAGTTTTTCATATAGAATTATAGTAGTTGAATTGTATATTAGCTACTAAGTATGAACTTAACGGGTAGGTACTACCCGAATTTAAACTTATAAAACGCTAATATGAAGAAAAAGCTTTTATAAATGAGTTCATATTTTGCTACGAAATACTATTAACTACTCTTAATATTCTGTATGATTAACTTGTTCCATTTAACTATTTTGAAGGAAATGGCACCGACTACTCGACACATCGTGAATATGAATGAAGAGGAATTCCGTACTTTTTTAGCTTCAAACATAGCCGCAGTACAGGCTGCGCTACATACCAACAATAACCTTGGATCTAGCAGTACAGGAAATCGTGTAGGATGCACCTACAAAGAATTCACTGCCTGCAAACCTTTGGAATTTGATGGAACCGAAGGACCGATCGGATTGAAACGGTGGACCGAGAAGGTTGAATCGGTGTTTGCCATAAGTAAGTGTACTGAAGAGGACAAAGTGAAGTACGCTACGCATACCTTCACAGGTTCTGCGTTAACATGGTGGAATACCTATCTAGAGCAAGTGGGACAAGATGATGCGTACGCACTACCGTGGTCAGCATTCAAGCACTTGATGAATGAGAAGTACCGTCCCAGAACCGAGGTCAATAAGCTCAAGACAGAACTTAGAGGGTTACGAACCCAAGGATTTGATATTACCACGTATGAAAGACGATTCACAGAATTGTGCCTATTGTGTCCGGGAGCGTTCGAAGATGAGGAAGAGAAGATCGACGCATTTGTGAAAGGATTACCGGAAAGAATCCAAGAAGATATAAGTTCACACGAGCCCGCCTCCATACAACAGGCATGTAGAATGGCTCACAAACTAGTGAACCAGATTGAAGAAAGAATTAAAGAACAGACTGCTGAAGAGGCCAATGTGAAGCAAGTCAAAAGAAAGTGGGAGGAAAACGGTGATAAGAATCACCAATATAACAACAACAGCAATTACAACAATAATCGCAACAATTATCCCAACAATCGCAACATCAATCGCAACTACAACAAACGGCCCAACAACAACAACAACAACAACAACAGCAACTACAACAATCATCCCAACAACAATAATAACCGCAACAACAACAACAACAATCAGAAGCAGCTATGCCAAAGGTGTGAAAAGTATCACTCGGGGTTCTGCACCAAATTTTGAAATAAGTGTAAAAGAAATGGTCATAGCGCGGCGAAGTGTGAGGTCTACGGACCAGGGGTTAATAGAACGAAAGGAACAAATGGTGCCGGAACGAGTAATGGTGGAGCAAGTAGTGTCGGAGCAAGTTATGCCAATGTAGTTTGTTATAAATGTGGAAAACAGGGCCACATTATTAGAAATTGCCCGAACCAGGAGAACACGAATGGACAAGGCCGCGGAAGAGTTTTCAATATTAATGCGGCAGAGGCACAGGAAGACCCGGAGCTTGTTACGGGTACGTTTCTTATTGACAATAAATCTGCTTACGTTTTATTTGATTCGGGTGCGGATAGAAGCTATATGAGTAGAGATTTTTGTGCTAAATTAAGTTGTCCATTGACGCCTTTGGATAGTAAATTTTTACTCGAATTAGCAAATGGTAAATTAATTTCAGCAGATAATATATGTCGGAATCGAGAAATTAAACTGGTTAGCGAAACATTTAAGATTGACTTGATACCAGTAGAGTTAGGGAGTTTTGATGTGATAATCGGTATGGACTGGTTGAAAGAAGTGAAAGCAGAGATCGTTTGTTACAAAAATGCAATTCGCATTATACGAGAAAAAGGAAAACCCTTAATGGTGTACGGAGAAAAGGGCAACACGAAGCTACATCTTATTAGTAATTTGAAGGCACAAAAACTAATAAGAAAAGGTTGCTATGCTGTTCTAGCACACGTCGAGAAAGTACAAACTGAAGAAAGAGCATCAATGATGTTCCCATTGCAAAAGAATTTCCCGATGTATTTCCGAAAGAATTACCGGGATTACCCCCACATCGATCCGTTGAATTTCAAATAGATCTTGTACCAGGAGCTGCACCAATAGCTCATGCTCCTTACAGACTCGCACCCAGCGAGATGAAAGAACTGCAAAGCCAATTACAAGAACTTTTAGAGCGTGGTTTCATTCGACCAAGCACATCACCGTGGGGAGCTCCTGTTTTGTTTGTCAAGAAGAAAGATGGTACATTCAGGTTGTGTATCGACTACCGAGAGTTGAACAAACTTACCATCAAGAACCGCTACCCACTACCGAGAATCGACGACTTATTTGATCAACTACAAGGCTCGTCTGTTTATTCAAAGATTGACTTACATTCCGGGTATCATCAAATGCGGGTGAAAGAAGATGATATTCCAAAGACTGCTTTCAGAACACGTTACGGTCATTACGAGTTTATGGTCATGCCGTTTGGTTTAACTAATGCACCAGCTGTGTTCATGGACCTTATGAACCGAGTGTGTGGACCATACCTTGACAAGTTTGTCATTGTTTTCATTGATGACATACTTATTTACTCAAAGAATGACCAAGAACACGGTGAACATTTGAGAAAGGTGTTAGAAGTATTGAGGAAGGAAGAATTGTACGCTAAGTTTTCAAAGTGTGCATTTTGGTTGGAAGAAGTTCAATTCCTCGGTCACATAGTGAACAAAGAAGGTATTAAGGTGGATCCGGCAAAGATAGAAACTGTTGAAAAGTGGGAAACCCCGAAAACTCCGAAACACATACGCCAGTTTTTAGGACTAGCTGGTTACTACAGAAGGTTCATCCAAGACTTTTCCAGAATAGCAAAACCCTTGACTGCATTAACGCATAAAGGGAAGAAATTTGAATGGAATGATGAACAAGAGAAAGCGTTTCAGTTATTGAAGAAAAAGCTAACTACGGCACCTATATTGTCATTGCCTGAAGGGAATGATGATTTTGTGATTTATTGTGACGCATCAAAGCAAGGTCTCGGTTGTGTATTAATGCAACGAACGAAGGTGATTGCTTATGCGTCTAGACAATTGAAGATTCATGAACAAAATTATACGACGCATGATTTGGAATTAGGCGCGGTTGTTTTTGCATTAAAGACTTGGAGGCACTACTTATATGGGGTCAAAAGTATTATATATACCGACCATAAAAGTCTTCAACACATATTTAATCAGAAACAACTGAATATGAGGCAGCGTAGGTGGATTGAATTGTTGAATGATTACGACTTTGAGATTCGTTACCACCCGGGGAAGGCAAATGTGGTAGCCGATGCCTTGAGCAGGAAGGACAGAGAACCCATTCGAGTAAAATCTATGAATATAATGATTCATAATAACTTTACTACTCAAATAAAGGAGGCGCAACAAGGAGTTTTAAAAGAAGGAAATTTAAAGGACGAAATACCCAAAGGATCGGAGCAGCATCTTAATATTCGGGAAGACGGAACCCGGTATAGGGCTGAAAGGATTTGGGTACCAAAATTTGGAGATATGAGAGAAATGGTACTTAGAGAAGCTTATAAAACCAGATACTCAATACATCCTGGAACGGGGAAGATGTACAAGGATCTCAAGAAACATTTTTGGTGGCCGGGTATGAAAGCCAATGTTGCTAAATACGTAGGAGAATGTTTGACGTGTTCTAAGGTCAAAGCTGAGCATCAGAAACCATCAGGTCTACTTCAACAACCCGAAATCCCGGAATAGAAATGGGAAAACATTACCATAGATTTCATCACTAAATTGCCAAGGACTGCAAGTGGTTTTGATACTATTTGGGTAATAGTTGATCGTCTCACCAAATCAGCACACTTCCTGCCAATAAGAGAAGATGACAAGATGGAGAAGTTAGCACGACTGTATTTGAAGGAAGTCGTCTCCAGACATGGAATACCAATCTCTATTATCTCTGATAGGGATGGCAGATTTATTTCAAGATTCTGGCAGACATTACAGCAAGCATTAGGAACTCGTCTAGACATGAGTACTGCCTATCATCCCCAAACTGATGGGCAGAGCGAAAGGACGATACAAACGCTTGAAGACATGCTACGAGCATGTGTTATTGATTTCGGAAACAGTTGGGATCGACATCTACCGTTAGCAGAATTTTCCTACAACAACAGCTACCATTCAAGCATTGAGATGGCGCCGTTTGAAGCACTTTATGGTAGAAAGTGCAGGTCTCCAATTTGTTGGAGTGAAGTGGGGGATAGACAGATTACGGGTCCGGAGATTATACAAAGAAACTACCGAGAAGATCATCCAAATTCAACAACGGTTGAAAACCGCTCAAAGTCGACAAAAGAGCTACGCTGACATTAAAAGAAAAGATACAGAATTTGAAATTGGAGAGATGGTCATGCTTAAAGTTTCACCTTGGAAAGGCGTTGTTCGATTTGGTAAACGAGGGAAATTAAATCCAAGGTATATTGGACCATTCAAGATTATTGATCGTGTCGGACCAGTAGCTTACCGACTTGAGTTACCTCAACAACTCGCGGCTGTACATAACACTTTCCACGTCTCGAATTTGAAGAAATGTTTTGCTAAAGAAGATCTCACTATTCCGTTAGATGAAATCCAAATCAACGAAAAACTTCAATTCATCGAAGAACCCGTCGAAATAATGGATCGTGAGGTTAAAAGACTTAAGCAAAACAAGATACCAATTGTTAAGGTTCGATGGAATGCTCGTAGAGGACCCGAGTTCACCTGGGAGCGTGAAGATCAGATGAAGAAGAAATACCCGCATCTATTTCCAGAAGATTCGTCAACACCTTCAACAGCTTAAAATTTCGGGACGAAATTTATTTAACGGGTAGGTACTGTAGTGACCCGAACTTTTCCATGTTTATATATATTATTTGAGATTGATATTTACATGATTAAATGTTTTCAACATGTTAAGCAATCAAACTTGTTAAGATTTGATTAATTGAAATATGTTTCATATAGACAATTGACCACCCAAGTTGACCGGTGATTCACGAACGTTAAAACTTGTAAAAACTATATGATGACATATATATGGATATATATATATATAGTTAACATGATACTATGATAAGTAAACATATCATTAAGTATATTAACAATGAACTACATATGTAAAAACAAGACTACTAACTTAATGATTTTTAAACGAGACATATATGTAACGATTATCGTTGTAAAGACATTTAATGTATATATATCATATTAAGAGATATTCATACATGATAATATCATGATAATATAATAATTTAAAATCTCATTTGATATTATAAACATTGGGTTAACAACATTTAACAAGATCGTTAACCTAAAGGTTTCAAAACAACACTTACATGTAACGACTAACGATGACTTAACGACTCAGTTAAAATGTATATACATGTAGTGTTTTAATATGTATTTATACACTTTTGAAAGACTTCAATACACTTATCAAAATACTTCTACTTAACAAAAATGCTTACAATTACATCCTCGTTCAGTTTCATCAACAATTCTACTCGTATGCACCCGTATTCGTACTCGTACAATACACAGCTTTTAGATGTATGTACTATTGGTATATACACTCCAATGATCAGCTCTTAGCAGCCCATGTGAGTCACCTAACACATGTGGGAACCATCATTTGGCAACTAGCATGAAATATCTCATAAAATTACAAAAATATGAGTAATCATTCATGACTTATTTACATGAAAACAAAATTACATATCCTTTATATCTAATCCATACACCAACGACCAAAAACACCTACAAACACTTTCATTCTTCAATTTTCTTCATCTAATTGATCTCTCTCAAGTTCTATCTTCAAGTTCTAAGTGTTCTTCATAAATTCCAAAAGTTCTAGTTTCATAAAATCAAGAATACTTTCAAGTTTGCTAGCTCACTTCCAATCTTGTAAGGTGATCATCCAACCTCAAGAAATCTTTGTTTCTTACAGTAGGTTATCATTCTAATACAAGGTAATAATCATATTCAAACTTTGGTTCAATTTCTATAACTATAACAATCTTATTTCAAGTGATGATCTTACTTGAACTTGTTTTCGTGTCATGATTCTGCTTCAAGAACTTCGAGCCATCCAAGGATCCATTGAAGCTAGATCCATTTTTCTCTTTTCTAGTAGGTTTATCCAAGGAAATTAAGGTAGTAATGATGTTCATAACATCATTCGATTCATACATATAAAGCTATCTTATTCGAAGGTTTAAACTTGTAATCACTAGAACATAGTTTAGTTAATTCTAAACTTGTTCGCAAACAAAAGTTAATCCTTCTAACTTGACTTTTAAAATCAACTAAACACATGTTCTATATCTATATGATATGCTAACTTAATTATTTAAAACCTGGAAACACGAAAAACACCGTAAAACCGGATTTACGCCGTCGTAGTAACACCGCGGGCTGTTTTGGGTTAGTTAATTAAAAACTATGATAAACTTTGATTTAAAAGTTGTTATTCTGAGAAAATGATTTTTATTATGAACATAAAACTATATCCAAAAATTATGGTTAAACTCAAAGTGGAAGTATGTTTTCTAAAATGGTCATCTAGACGTCGTTCTTTCGACTGAAATGACTACCTTTACAAAAATGACTTGTAACTTATTTTTCCGACTATAAACCTATACTTTTTCTATTTAGATTCATAAAATAGAGTTCAATATGAAACCATAGCAATTTGATTCACTCAAAACGGATTTAAAATGAAGAAGTTATGGGTAAAACAAGATTGGATAATTTTTCTCATTTTAGCTACGTGAAAATTTGTAACAAATCTATTCCAACCATAACTTAATCAACTTGTATTGTATATTATGTAATCTTGAGATACCATAGACACGTATACAATGTTTCGACCTATCATGTCGACACATCTATATATATTTCGGAACAACCATAGACACTCTATATGTGAATGTTGGAGTTAGCTATACAGGGTTGAGGTTGATTCCAAAATATATATAGTTTGAGTTGTGATCAATACTGAGATACGTATACACTGGGTCGTGGATTGATTCAAGATAATATTTATCGATTTATTTCTGTACATCTAACTGTGGACAACTAGTTGTAGGTTACTAACGAGGACAGCTGACTTAATAAACTTAAAACATCAAAATATATTAAAAGTGTTGTAAATATATTTTGAACATACTTTGATATATATGTATATATTGTTATAGGTTCGTGAATCAACCAGTGGCCAAGTCTTACTTCCCGACGAAGTAAAAATCTGTGAAAGTGAGTTATAGTCCCACTTTTAAAATCTAATATTTTTGGGATGAGAATACATGCAGGTTTTATAAATGATTTACAAAATAGACACAAGTACGTGAAACTACATTCTATGGTTGAATTATCGAAATCGAATATGCCCCTTTTTATTAAGTCTGGTAATCTAAGAATTAGGGAACAGACACCCTAATTGACGCGAATCCTAAAGATAGATCTATTGGGCCTAACAAACCCCATCCAAAGTACCGGATGCTTTAGTACTTCGAAATTTATATCATATCCGAAGGGTGTCCCGGAATGATGGGGATATTCTTATATATGCATCTTGTTATTGTCGGTTACCAGGTGTTCACCATATGAATGATTTTTATCTCTATGTATGGGATGTGTATTGAAATATGAAATCTTGTGGTCTATTGTTACGATTTGATATATATAGGTTAAACCTATAACTCACCAACATTTTTGTTGACGTTTAAAGCATGTTTATTCTCAGGTGATTATTAAGAGCTTCCGCTGTCGCATACTTAAATAAGGACGAGATTTGGAGTCCATGCTTGTATGATATTGTGTAAAAACTGCATTCAAGAAACTTATTTGGTTGTAACATATTTGTATTGTAAACCATTATGTAATGGTCGTGTGTAAACAGGATATTTTAGATTATCATTATTTGATAATCTACATAAAGCTTTTTAAACCTTTATTGATGAAATAAAGGTTATGGTTTGTTTTAAAATGAATGCAGTCTTTGAAAAACGTCTCATATAGAGGTCAAAACCTCGCAACGAAATCAATTAATATGGAACGTTTTTAATCAATAAGAACGGGACATTTCACTGGGTATGATACGAGTACATATACTCTAGGTATACGTGTAGAAATTTTGAGGAAACGGAACGAGAATTCAAATATAGCTATCTTTTGTAAATATACTTATATTGTTTTATGTATATAAGCCCTTTAAAAGTGATTAAATACATATTTATACGATACTTGTATAAGTATTATAGGTTAAAGGTATATATGTCAAATAACGTTACGTATAGTTATCATTTTGAAAACTTAAGTTAGTAGTCTCAAAGTATACTTATAACTTATTGTTATTAGTACACAATGAGATGTTAAACCATTCTTAGATCATGTTAAATATATATAAATACATATATATATATACACAAACGTATAATTATCGTTTGTTATATAGTTCGTGATATCATCGGTCAAATTGGACGGTCAAACGTTGTGTAAAACTCTTTTTAAAAACATAAAGCTTAACAATTTAGATTACTTATCATGTTGGGAAGGTTTAATTTATGTAAATATTAATCTCATAGGTATAAAATGATCGGAAAAATCCGGGTCGTTACATAATCCACCAATCACACACGCTCTTTTGGCCTCAATCAACGAGTGGCGTAGCATCACGCACTGCATACACCATAGTGAATCCTGACGGAATACACTAACCAATCACCGCAAACAAAAGTATATACGCAAACTCAGAATCATTCCACACCGCATGGAATTTCCGCACATGAATTATACGCACGCGCGAACATCGCTATCACAATCGAGCCAAAAACCACCTATATCGCACATAGGCAAAAAAATAATTCTCTAGAAGAGAATTCAGCACGCACATCCCTTAATCGAGGGATCTCACCTTGCTCGTCAAACACATCCATGTATCTCCCAATGAGATTCGCCACATTACCACCTTGGTGATAATTTAAATCCAAAACCATAAGTACAATTTATTCTAAACCGTACTTTTACCACAATCGACCAACGTAGGTCTCAACGCTAGCTCCGACTCTATACGAGCATCGTCCAATATCAACACGCTAGAATATCTTCATGCGAGAGTTCAAACTCCCCCACTTAGAACTCCGTTCCGTAACTACATCATCTAGATAAAAGTATCCCGCGAAACCACTATCCACTCATTGTTGACTTAGTCAACCACCGAGCCCGTCTCCGTCTCACCGAGACTCATACAACCAACATGCTAAAGAAAGACAAGTTCCATCCGTCTTGTATTCCGTAATATACACATCACAATACCTTGCTCTATCCTTGAGCACACGAAGGATTTCAGATTATCCTTCACTACTTCCACCGAAGTACTTACCAAACCGTACAAGTATCACTCTAGCAATCACCGGGTTGCTATCACTTGTAACTTTCACACCGTCACTCAAGCACCTAAGGGTTTCTCACCGTTACTCTAAGTTCAATGTAACCGCAACACCATCGAAGTCGAATACCACGCTGGTAGGTATGAAAGAGGCACCTAACATTGCGTCCTGTAGACTCCATTACCCACATACATCGAGATCAAACACTTGATCTCTCAGGTTCCAACCACCTGATGAACCTCATGGTTTCACCATCCTCAACACAAAAGCGAACACGCGCTTAACAACCAAACACCAAAGCCCATTCCCAAGGTTTGGTAGAAACAATTCCCAAACACTAAGGAATGCTTGGTTGCACCAAGTCTTACGCCCTTCGTCCGTCAATCCAAACATCACAGTAGGGTAATCCTATTAAGGATGTCACCCATAACAATAATATGCACAACACAATGCATTTAACAAACCCGAACTCTTCGGTACACAATAAATAATTAAGGACATATTTATTAAAACGAAAAGTACCTTAATGTCTCGTCGCGGCATTCGCTGCCTCCAACTCGGGACAATCCGGCTTGCGATGTCCCTCTTTATGACAATAGTAGAACATTCCATCATCACTTATCGGCATTGTGCACTCCCATAACTTGTGGCCCCTAACACCACAATTGAAACATCTAGGTGCACGAGAACCCATCGTGCCCTTCCCCACATTACCCGTACTCGCACTTGCACCCTTAGTTTTCTTACTTGGGGCACCATACGAATCAACCCTTCTCTTGCTTGAAGGTTCACTAACCATCGATCGTGAATGCGATTCGAAACCCCTAGCCACCGCGAATAACTCCGCAAACGACTTCACTTGACCCCGACTAATTTTGTTCCGCAAGTCATCATTCAAAGTTCGATAGAAATCCCCCATCAACGCATGATCATTCCCAATATACTCCGGGCAAAAACGAGCCTTCGCCATAAAGGTCGTGTTGAGAGTATTCAAGTCCATAGACCCTTGTCACAAATTTTGCAACTCATCACGCAAATCCAACAAATCGGCTTGCGTCCAGAACTCCTCGAAGAATTCCTTCTTAAAATCGTCCCACGATAACCCCATAAACGACTCACCACCAACAATATCAATTTTACCATCCAATCAATCCTTCGCCCTACCCCGCAACAAGCTAGTAGCGAGTCTTTTCCTCTTCTCAGGAAGGTATATAATAGTGCGAAAACAACCTTCAACATCCGAGATCCATGTTGTGCTTATCAAAGGATCCGGTTTCCCGTCATACATCGGGGGTTTAGTCCTCATGAAGCTCTTAAGACAACGCTCCATTTCACCACTACTTCAAAATTCGGAATACTTCCTATCCATTTCTTCTCGTAACGCACCCATTTGCTCCACCACGGTGGCCGCAACTCTAGTGTTAAACTCATCGTTGCTCGCCTCGATCCCGTTTCTCGTCGTCATTCTAAAGAATACAAAATGATTAGTCCATGAACGTATAAAACCACACGTACAACACCGCCCCATCTTGCTCAATATTCGTTGTACATCACTTGTTAGACACGATTTGTACTCGTAACAATGGTAGCTAGTCATTGTTATGTGCACACACCGTCTCAACTCATTAGTACAACGACTATCTCGCTCAATGATATAAACCAACACAAACTAAAATTCTACGTGATATAAACACACGCAAGAATTACATCACAACACAAGCCACAATCCTAGTTAGTTCACCTACACGCTAAGGCACTAACCAAGTCCCCGTCTGACCCGTTCACCTACAAGTCCCACAACAAATAAGCACACACAAAAGTCTAAGTCTAGGCACCTATCTAAAGTCGCCTAAATCCCTTAGACCATGCTCTGATACCACTTGAAACAACCCAACCCGTCGTATTCCGGCCCATAAATATTTTTCTTTTATATTACATTAATATTTACAACATTAAGGTCTCATTTATATTTCCAAAACGCTTCCATTACAATAATAAGTTTGGACAACTTTAAAACGTTTAATACATAAGTTTAATTAACCAAACAGGCATATACATCATAGTTTGCTAAAATTCGATTGCATCGTCAAAAGATAGTTCGATCCGACTAGTTTAATTTCCAAGAAAATCGAGCATGGTGATTGGGGATATGCTACCCAAGATTTGCTACAACATGCTTACCCAAGCTGTCACCATGCGAACCTATAAAAATGTAAACAACAAGAGGGTAAGCTATGAAAGCTTAGTGAATATAAACATACTATATACATACATATGCATAAAATGAACACATACAACCAAACACATAAAGTAAACGCATACCGCAATCTAAGTATAACTAGCAACCTATACCTAACGTACCACCAAGCCAAAATCTGCAAGATTTGCTACAACATACAATAAGAATATACACGCATATACAAAATATAACCAAGACACCAAGGTTAACCCCTTAACCTCATACATATGAAGGTTAGCCGAACTACCCGAGCCTTAGTGAATTCGCACTACCTGAGATTCACTTCCTTCACTGCTTCAACAACCGAGGTTGGCCGAACTACTCGTGCCTTAGTGAATTCGCACTACCCGAGATTCACCACCTCATCACTAAGATGACCGAACTACCCGAGTCATCATGAATTCGCACTACCCGAGATTTATCTCCTCAATATCATAAACAACGACGGGGTTGGCCCGACATGCCAACGTAAATCCGTATACTCCAAAGATTCACTACCCCAAGGGTGGTAACCCAAAATGCATAAGCTACAACATTGACTCAAACTCCAAGAATCCATTCTCCCATCACATGTAGAGTGAATCTGAGCAAGGATCACTCTACCAACCCACACTTATCCTATGCATACATACGCATATAATATATTTACACTCACCTTAAAGTCTTGATGGATGCACAAACCAAAATCCGCAATTGCCAATGGAACGTACCTATTCCATTCATCACATAACAAACAACACAATTAGAGTGGATTACAAACCAACCCATAATGACACTTAGTGCAATTTCGACCCAAATGCACTTCCAAGCACAAACCGCGCCCAAAATAACCAAATATCACTAACACAAGTGAGAATGGTCCTAATACACCAAACAAACCCAATCAAAAGTGTTAAACACCTATCTTGCCCAAATTGACACATAAACCCTAATTTTGACCCATTTCAAAATCAAGTTTCCAACAACACCCATTTGGGTTCTTTTAACAACATATTCACTAATTATAGTGATTACACTCAAATTAAAGCCCTAATCATGGCTAAATTATCAACCAACCCATATCCTACCAACAACAACAATAACTAGTCACCATAAACCCACTTCATCATCTAAATGGGTTTTACAACTAACAAGCTCAAAACCCTAACTTGAATATCAAATCATAAAGATGAAATTCGGATTTGAGACTTACCAATACAACCACAACGTAGCCGTGAGCGAGATGAACAACTTTAATACTTAAGACTTGACCCAAATCACCCTTCTTCTTCCTCAAATCTCTAATTCTCTATCTAGAAACCCACTCTCTCTCTAGGATTTGATAAGTGTGAGTGTGAAGGAGGAGGAAGAAAATGGGTTAGGATAAGGTTTTGGATCAGTTTTAAGGCTAAAATCCCGTCCATAACGCGAAATGACCAAAACACCCCCAACTTACCCTTTTAAAAATGAGTTGGAAACTGGCCTGCCAAGGCGTCGTATTTCGCGACAGGCCATCGCATCTCGCGAAAACATGATCCCAAACACAATAACTTTAATCCGAACGCTACAATTCGATCAGGGATTCGAGGAAAGTTTGCCATCGCATTTTGGTCACTCCTGTCGCATCTCGCGACTAACTGGGACGCGATACACCATGTTGAAACGCGACAGTTGACCTGATCGTACCCAAATCCATTTTAAAAACACGATAAGTCAAATTTGGTCAAGCAATAACGTTTCAACGTATTAAATACGCACCTTTGGACTCCATATGACTCCCCGAGCGTCATGTTTAGAAAAACGGGGTGTTACAATGAAGCTGTTTGGTAATCACATGTTCAATTTTGGAAGATTGTATTTGATTGAAGGCTTGAACCTTGTGCTTGTTTTGTTGAAGACTACACGATATGGAATTATTGCTTTTGAAGAATGATATCGGTATGTCTTGATTCTCTAAGTTTTGAAGACTTGTCCGAGCGTGTTTATTTCTACATTAGTTGATATTATTTTTAAGATAGACTTGTTTGAGGACAAGCAAGGTTCAAGTGTGAGGGATTTGATATCGCTCAAATTATACATATATTATATCGCGATATCAGGTCCTTATTGCTATTTATTTGCGAAGATTTGAAGACTTTTGTGGTAATTTGAGAATAAATGATAATTTTAGCTCAAGGGGTCTTTGGTTTAATGTTTTGCTTATTTCTGATGAAGTATTGGTTATATATAAGCTCAAAGTAAGTTTAAACGCGAAAAATTGAAGTTTTATCGAGTCTGGAGCTGATCACGGCCGCAACTAGGTGAATCCCGGCCGTAATATATCAACAGAACTTGGAGGAATCGAAAACAGGAAAATCGCGGTCGTGATCCATCTATCGCGGTCGCGATGCAGGTGTGTGATCCCTGTCGCGATCCATCAATCGCGATCGCGACGCGGGCCAAATCTGGTCACTTTTTGTTCAACTATAAATAGACGGGGTTTTTACCCTAATGAAGGAGTGCAGTTTTTAGGCTACGAATTGGAGAGATTTTTGAAGACTTTAATCATACCATTGAAGATTAGTTCATCCTTAAATTTCGTTCCATCAATTATTACTTTCGGTACTCGATTCAATCATTAGTTTTATCATTGTAGTCATGAATACTTATTCTTTTGATTGTTTCTTTGTTTCTTGTAACTTTAATATGCTAGGCTAAATAGTTTGAGTGTTTTCTTGAATGTGAAACTAGAGATATTGGATTGTTCTATCTATTGGATTTAATGTCTTGTGATTGAAATTGATTGTGTTTGATTAAGGATCCATTGTTATGCGTGTTCTACATTCTTAATTCGATTACATAGGTTGTTAATCATTTAGTGTAATTTAAATTGAGATGCAATTTATGCTTCAACACTTAGGTGATCTAGACAATTAGATAAGTGATTTCAAGTGATTGTGTCATTGGTTTAAATGGTAATGAAAGGGTTGTGAACTACATAACAGTGTAACTATTTCAAGTGATTGTTATAGTTAGGATTTTACGTGAGTTTAGTCCAAATCAAGTCTCATTAATTTCTATCAAATATAGTTTAATCTTTTGAAGAAGGTTTATGTGTGTTTACTAACTTTAATTGATTTGAACTTTGTGAGAAGTCATATAACTATATTAAAGACATAACAATCGGTAATAACGGTAAGAACAATCCATATCGATAGTGAATCATTCAAATAGACACCGTTTTCTGTTAATTGTTAATTCATTTCATTTGCTTCACGTTAATTGCGTGAATTAAAATATAAACCAAACCTCTTTTATTAAACTTCTAGGATAATTAGAAATGTCCCGTTCTTATTGATTAAAAACGTTCCATATTAATTGATTTCGTTGCGAGGTTTTGACCTCTATATGAGACGTTTTTCAAAGACTGCATTCAATTAAAAACAAACCATAACCTTTATTTCATCAATAAAGGTTTAAAAAGCTTTACGTAGATTATCAAATAATGATAATCTAAAATATCCTGTTTACACACGACCATTACATAATGGTTTACAATACAAATATGTTACAACAAAATAAGTTTCTTGAATGCAGTTTTTACACAATATCATACAAGCATGGACTCCAAATCTCGTCCTTATTTAAGTATGCGATAGCGGAAGCTCTTAATAATCACCTGAGAATAAACATGCTTTAAACGTCAACAAAAATGTTGGTGAGTTATAGGTTTAACCTATATATATCAAATCGTAACAATAGACCACAAGATTTCATATTTCAATACACATCCCATACATAGAGATAAAAATCATTCATATGGTGAACACCTGGTAACCGACATTAACAAGATGCATATATAAGAATATCCCCATCATTCCGGGACACCCTTCGGATATGATATAAATTTCGAAGTACTAAAGCATCCGGTACTTTGGATGGGGCTTGTTGGGCCCGATAGATCTATCTTTAGGATTCGCGTCAATTAGGGTGTCTGTTCCCTAATTCTTAGATTACCAGACTTAATAAAAAGGGGCATATTCGATTTCGATAATTCAACCATAGAATGTAGTTTCACGTACTTGTGTCTATTTTGTAAATCATTTATAAAACTTGCATGTATTCTCATCCCAAAAATATTAGATTTTAAAAGTGGGACTATAACTCACTTTCACAGATTTTTACTTCGTCGGGAAGTAAGACTTGGCCACTGGTTGATTCACGAACCTATAACAATATATACATATATATCAAAGTATGTTCAAAATATATTTATAACACTTTTAATATATTTTGATGTTTTAAGTTTATTAAGTCAGCTGTCCTCGTTAGTAACCTACAACTAGTTGTCCACAGTTAGATGTACAGAAATAAATCGATAAATATTATCTTGAATCAATCCACGACCCAGTGTATACGTATCTCAGTATTGATCACAACTCGAACTATATATATTTTGGAATCAACCTCAACCCTGTATAGCTAACTCCAACATTCACATATAGAGTGTCTATGGTTGTTCCGAAATATATATAGATGTGTCTACATGATAGGTCAAAACATTGTATATGTGTCTATGGTATCTCAAGATTACATAATATACAATACAAGTTGATTAAGTTATGGTTGGAATAGATTTGTTACAAATTTTCACGTAGCTAAAATGAGAAAAATTATCCAATTTTGTTTTACCCATAACTTCTTCATTTTAAATCCGTTTTGAGTGAATCAAATTGCTATGGTTTCATATTGAACTCTATTTTATGAATCTAAACAGAAAAAGTATAGGTTTATAGTCGGAAAAATAAGTTACAAGTCGTTTTTGTAAAGGTAGTCATTTCAGTCGAAAGAACGACGTCTAGATGACCATTTTAGAAAACATACTTCCACTTTGAGTTTAACCATAATTTTTGGATATAGTTTCATGTTCATAATAAAAATCATTTTCTGAGAATAACAACTTTTAAATCAAAGTTTATCATAGTTTTTAATTAACTAACCCAAAACAGCCCGCGGTGTTACTACGACGGCGTAAATCCGGTTTTACGGTGTTTTTCGTGTCTCCAGGTTTTAAATCATTAAGTTACCATATCATATAGATATAGAAAATGTGTTTAGTTGATTTTAAAAGTCAAGTTAGAAGGATTAACTTTTGTTTGCGAACAAGTTTAGAATTAACTAAACTATGTTCTAGTGATTACAAGTTTAAACCTTCGAATAAGATAGCTTTATATGTATGAATTGAATGATGTTATGAACATCATTACTACTTTAAGTTCCTTGGATAAACCTACTGGAAAAGTGAAAAATGGATCTAGCTTCAACGGATCCTTGGATGGCTCGAAGTTCTTGAAGCAGAATCATGACACGAAAACAAGTTCAAGTAAGATCATCACTTGAAATAAGATTGTTATAGTTATAGAAATTGAACCAAAGTTTGAATATGATTATTACCTTGTATTATAATGATAACCTACTGTAAGAAACAAAGATTTCTTGAGGTTGGATGATCACCTTACAAGATTGGAAGTGAGCTAGCAAACTTGAAAGTATTCTTGATTTTATGTAACTAGAACTTGTAGAATATATGAAGAACACTTAGAACTTGAAGATAGAACTTGAGAGAGATCAATTAGATGAATAAAATTGAAGAATGAAAGTGTTTGTAGGTGTTTTTGGTCGTTGGTGTATGGATTAGATATAAAGGATATGTAATTTTGTTTTCATGTAAATAAGTCATGAATGATTACTCATATTTTTGTAATTTTATGAGATATTTCATGCTAGTTGCCAAATGATGGTTCCCACATGTATTAGGTGACTCACATGGGATGCTAAGAGCTGATCATTGGAGTGTATATACCAATAGTACATACATCTAAAAGCTGTGTATTGTACGAGTACGAATACGGGTGCATACGAGTAGAATTGTTGATGAAACTGAACGAGGATGTAATTGTAAGCATTTTTGTTAAGTAGAAGTATTTTGATAAGTGTATTTAAGTCTTTCAAAAGTGTATAAATACATATTAAAACACTACATGTATATACATTTTAACTGAGTCGTTAAGTCATCGTTAGTCGTTACATGTAAGTGTTGTTTTGAAACCTTTAGGTTAACGATCTTGTTAAATGTTGTTAACCCAATGTTTATAATATCAAATGAGATTTTAAATTATTATATTATCATGATATTATCATGTATGAATATCTCTTAATATGATATATATACATTAAATGTCTTTACAACGATAATCGTTACATATATGTCTCGTTTAAAAATCATTAAGTTAGTAGTCTTGTTTTTACATATGTAGTTCATTGTTAATATACTTAATGATATGTTTACTTATCATAGTATCATGTTAACTATATATATATATCCATATATATGTCATCATATAGTTTTTACAAGTTTTAACGTTCGTGAATCACCGGTCAACTTGGGTGGTCAATTGTCTATATGAAACATATTTCAATTAATCAAGTCTTAACAAGTTTGATTGCTTAACATGTTGGAAACATTTAATCATGTAAATATCAATCTCAATTAATATATATAAACATGGAAAAGTTCGGGTCACTACAGTACCTACCCGTTAAATAAATTTCGTCCCGAAATTTTAAACAGTTGAAGGTGTTAACGAATCTTCTAGAAATAGATGCGGGTATTTCTTCTTCATCTGATCTTCACGCTCCCAAGTGAACTCGGGTCCTCTACGAGCATTCCATCAAACCTTAACAATTGGTATCTTTTTTTGCTTAAGTCTTTTAACCTCACGATCCATTATTTCGACGGGTTCTTCGATGAATTGAAGTTTTTCGTTGATTTGGATTTCATCTAACGGAATAGTGAGATCTTCTTTAGCAAGGTAACTCAAGTCGGTAGGCTACTGGTCCGACACGATCAATAATCTTGAATGGTCCAATATACCTTGGATTTAATTTCCCTCGTTTACCAAATCGAACAACGCCTTTCCAAGGTGCAACTTTAAGCATGACCATCTCTCCAATTTCAAATTCTATATCTTTTCTTCTAATGTCAGCGTAGCTCTTTTGTCGACTTTGGGCGGTTTTCAACCGTTGTTGAATTTGGATGATCTTCTCGGTAGTTTCTTGTATAATCTCCGGACCCGTAATCTGTCTATCCCCCACTTCACTCCAACAAATTGGAGACCTGCACTTTCTACCATAAAGTGCTTCAAACGGCGCCATCTCAATGTTTGAATGGTAGCTGTTGTTGTAGGAAAATTCTGCTAACGGTAGATGTCGATCCCAACTGTTTCCAAAATCAATAACACATGCTCGTAGCATGTCTTCAAGCGTTTGTATCGTCCTTCCGCTCTGCCCATCAGTTTGTGGATGATAGGCAGTACTCATGTCTAGACGAGTTCCTAATGCTTGCTGTAATGTCTGCCCGAATCTTGAAATAAATCTGCCATCCCTATCAGAGATAATAGAGATTGGTATTCCATGTCTGGAGATGACTTCCTTCAAATACAGTCGTGCTAACTTCTCCTTCTTGTCATCTTTTCTTATTGGCAGGAAGTGTGCTGATTTGGTGAGACGATCAACTATTACCCAAATAGTATCAAAACCACTTGCAGTCCTTGGCAATTTAGTGATGAAATCCATGGTAATGTTTTCCCATTTCCATTCCGGGATTTCGGGTTGTTGAAGTAGACCTGATGGTTTCTGATGCTCAGCTTTGACCTTAGAACATGTCAAACATTCTCCTACGTATTTAGCAACATCGGCTTTCATACCCGGCCACCAAAAATGTTTCTTGAGATCCTTGTACATCTTCCCCGTTCCAGGATGTATTGAGTATCTGGTTTTATGAGCTTCTCTAAGTACCATTTCTCCCATACCTCCAAATTTTGGTACCCAAATCCTTTCAACCCTATACCGGGTTCCGTCTTCCCGAATATTAAGATGCTTCTCCGATCCTTTGGGTATTTCATCCTTTAAATTTCCCTCTTTTAAAACTCCTTGTTGCGCCTCCTTTATTTGAGTAGTAAGGTTATTATGAATCATTATATTCATAGATTTTACTCGAATGGGTTCTCTATCCTTCCTGCTCAAGGCATCGGCTACCACATTTGCCTTCCCCGGGTGGTAACGAATCTCAAAGTCGTAATCATTCAATAATTCAATCCACCTACGCTGCCTCATATTCAGTTGTTTCTGATTAAATATGTGTTGAAGACTTTTGTGGTCGGTATATATAATACTTTTGACCCCATATAAGTAGTGCCTCCAAGTCTTTAATGCAAAAACAACCGCGCCTAATTCCAAATCATGCGTCGTATAATTTTGTTCGTGAATCTTCAATTGTCTAGACGCATAAGCAATCACCTTCGTTCGTTGCATTAATACACAACCGAGACCTTGCTTTGATGCATCACAATAAATCACAAAATCATCATTCCCTTCAGGCAATGACAATATAGGTGCCGTAGTTAGCTTTTTCTTCAATAACTGAAACGCTTTCTCTTGTTCATCATTCCATTCAAATTTCTTCCCTTTATACGTTAATGCAGTCAAGGGTTTTGCTATTCTGGAAAAGTCTTGGATGAACCTTCTGTAGTAACCAGCTAGTCCTAAAAACTGGCGCATGTGTTTCGGAGTTTTTGGGGTTTCCCACTTTTCAACAGTTTCTATCTTTGCCGGATCCACCTTAATACCTTCTTTGTTCACTATGTGACCGAGGAATTGAACTTCTTCCAACCAAAATGCACACTTTGAAAACTTAGCGTACAATTCTTCCTTCCTCAATACTTCTAACACCTTTCTCAAATGTTCACCTTGTTCTTGGTCATTCTTTGAGTAAATAAGTATGTCATCAATGAAAACAATGACAAACTTGTCAAGGTATGGTCCACACACTCGGTTCATAAGGTCCATGAACACAGCTGGTGCATTAGTTAAACCAAACGACATGACCATAAACTCGTAATGACCGTAACGTGTTCTGAAAGCAGTCTTTGGAATATCATCTTCTTTCACCCGCATTTGATGATGCCCGGAACGTAAGTCAATCTTTGAATAAACAGACGAGCCTTGTAGTTGATCAAATAAGTCGTCGATTCTCGGTAGTGGGTAGCGGTTCTTGATGGTAAGTTTGTTCAACTCTCGGTAGTCGATACACAACCTGTATGTACCATCTTTCTTCTTGACAAACAAAACAGGAGCTCCCCACGGTGATGTGCTTGGTCGAATGAAACCACGCTCTAAAAGTTCTTGTAATTGGCTTTGCAGTTCTTTCATCTCGCTGGGTGCGAGACTGTAAGGAGCACGAGCTATTGGTGCAGCTCCTGGTACAGGATCTATTTGAAATTCAACGGATCGATGTGGAGGTAATCCCGTAATTCTTTCGGAAATACATCGGGAAATTCTTTTGCGATGGGAACATCATTGATGCTCTTTTCTTCAGTTTGTACTTTCTCGACGTGTGCTAGAACAGCATAGCAACCTTTTCTTATTAGTTTTTGTGCCTTCAAATTACTAATAAGATGTAGCTTCGTGTTGCCCTTTTCTCCGTACACCATTAAGGGTTTTCCTTTTTCTCGTATAATGCGAATTGCATTTTTGTAACAAACGATCTCTGCTTTCACTTCTTTCAACCAGTCCATACCGATTATCACATCAAAACTCCCTAACTCTACTGGTATCAAGTCAATCTTAAATGTTTCGCTAACCAGTTTAATTTCTCGATTCCGACATATATTATCTGCTGAAATTAATTTACCATTTGCTAATTCGAGTAAAAATTTACTATTCAAATGCGTCAATGGACAACTTAATTTAGCACAAAAATCTCTACTCATATAGCTTCTATCCGCACCCGAATCAAATAAAACGTAAGCAGATTTATTGTCAATAAGAAACGTACCCGTAACAAGCTCCGGGTCTTCATGTGCCTCTGCCGCATTAATATTGAAAACTCTTCCACGGCCTTGTCCATTCGTGTTCTCCTGGTTCGGGCAATTTCTAATAATGTGGCCCAGTTTTCCACATTTATAACAAACTACATTGGCATAACTTGCTCCGACACTACTTGCTCCACCATTACTCGTTCCGACACCATTTGTTCCTTTCGTTCTATTAACCCCTGGTCCGTAGACCTCACACTTCGCCGCGCTATGACCATTTCTTTTACACTTATTGCAAAATTTGGTGCAGAACCCCGAGTGATACTTTTCACACCTTTGGCATAGCTGCTTCTGATTGTTGTTGTTGTTGCGGTTATTATTGTTCTTGGGATGATTGTTGTAGTTGATGTTGTTGTTGTTGTTGTTGTTGTTGTTGGGCCGTTTGTTGTAGTTGCGATTGATGTTGCGATTGTTGGGATAATTGTTGCGATTATTGTTGTAATTGCTGTTGTTGTTATATTGGTGATTCTTATCACCGTTTTCCTCCCACTTTCTTTTGACTCGCTTCACATTGGCCTCTTCAGCAGTCTGTTCTTTAATTCTTTCTTCAATCTGGTTCACTAGTTTGTGAGCCATTCTACATGCCTGTTGTATGGAGGCGGGCTCGTGTGAACTTATATCTTCTTGGATTCTTTCTGGTAATCCTTTCACAAACGCGTCGATCTTCTCTTCCTCATCTTCGAACGCTCCCGGACACAATAGGCACAATTCTGTGAATCGTCTTTCATACGTGGTAATATCAAATCCTTGGGTTCGTAACCCTCTAAGTTCTGTCTTGAGCTTATTGACCTCGGTTCTGGGACGGTACTTCTCGTTCATCAAGTGCTTGAATGCTGACCACGGTAGTGCGTATGCATCGTCTTGTCCCACTTGCTCTAGATAGGTATTCTACCATGTTAACGCAGAACCTGTGAAGGTATGCGTAGCGTACTTCACTTTGTCCTCTTCAGTACACTTACTTATGGGAAACACCGATTCGACCTTCTCGGTCCACCGTTTCAATCCGATCGGTCCTTCGGTTCCATCAAATTCCAAAGGTTTGCAGGCAGTGAATTCTTTGTAGGTGCATCCTACACGATTTCCTGTACTGCTAGATCCAAGGTTATTGTTGGTATGTAGCGCAGCCTGTACTGCGGCTATGTTTGAAGCTAGAAAAGTACGGAATTCCTCTTCATTCATATTCACGGTGTGTCGAGTAGTCGGTGCCATTTCCTTCAAAATAGTCAAATGGAACAAGTTAATCATACAGAATATTAAGAGTAGTTAATAGTATTTCGTAGCATAATATGAACTCATTTATAAAAGCTTTTTCTTCATATTAGCGTTTTATAAGTTTAAATTCGGGTAGTACCTACCCGTTAAGTTCATACTTAGTAGCTAATATACAATTCAACTACTACAATTCTATATGAAAAACTGATTATAATAATATTTCGCGTTCAAACTTTTATACAATATTTTACAAACTTACAATACTGCTTATTTTACATAAAGCATGAAATATAGCACACAATAACTTTGATACAAGATAGTTGTGAAGATAATTCTAGCTAGTACACAAGTCGTTCAGCAAAGGCAATAAAGACACGTAATTCATACGTCCAGAAACAAGTCATGCATTCTGGTTTTACTAGGACTACTTCCCATCCTTGGTCTTGTGGAACATAACCGTTATGGCCGTTGATAAGACAGCGTGTTGTAACGTCGTCAAAGGGACGAGGGTTACGTAATGTCCAACAGTCCCGTAACAATCTAAAAACCTCATTTCTTACCCCAATTACCGACTCCGTCACTTGTGGGAACGTTTTGTTTAATAGTTGTAGGCCGATGTTCTTGTTCTCACTTTGGTGAGAAGCGAACATTACTAATCCGTAAGCATAACATGCTTCTTTATGTTGCATGTTAGCCGCTTTTTCTAAATCACGAAGTCCAATATTCGGATATATTGAGTCAAAATAATTTCTTAACCCATTGCGTAAAATAGCATTTGGGTTCCCCGCAATATATGCGTCAAAGTAAACACATCGTAACTTATGGATTTCCCAATGTGATATCCCCCATCTTTCGAACGAAAGCCTTTTATAAACCAAGGCATTCTTGGAACGTTCTTCGAATGTCTTACAAACTGATCTCGCCTTAAATAGTTGTGCCGAAGAAAACTGACCGACTCTAGACAAGATTTCATCAATCATGTCTCCGGGTAGGTCTCTTAAAATATTGGGTTGTCTATCCATTTTGTGTTTTTATACTGTAAAATAGACAAGAGTTAGATTCATAAAAAAAAATACTTATTAATACAAGCAATTTTTACATATATCATAAAGCATAAGCACACTATATTACATATATTACACCACACGAATACAGCTATCTTATTCCGACTCGCTTGTTTCTTCTTCTTCGGTTTTAGTTCGTTTTGCCAAGTTTCTAGGGATATATGATGTTCCCCTAATACGAGCCGTCGTTATCCACATTGGTTTAGAAAAACCTGGTGGTTTAGAGGTTCCCGGGTCATTGTTACAACTTAAGGACTTCGGGGGTTGACGATACATATAAAGTTCATCGGGGTTGGAATTAGATTTCTCTATTTTTATGCCCTTTCCCTTATTATTTTCTTTTGCCTTTTTAAATTCAGTTGGGGTAATTTCTATAACATCATCGGAATTCTCGTCGGAATCCGATTCATCGGAGAATTGGTAATCCTCCCAATATTTTGCTTCCTTGGCGGAAACACCATTGACCATAATTAACCTTGGTCGGTTGGTTGAGGATTTTCTTTTACTTAACCGTTTTATTATTTCCCCCACCGGTTCTATTTCTTCATCCGGTTCCGATTCTTCTTCCGGTTCCGATTCTTCTTCTGGTTCCGACTCTTCTTCCGGTTCCTCTTCGGGAACTTGTGAATCAGTCCACGAATCATTCCAATTTACATTTGACTCTTCATTATTATTAGGTGAGTCAATGGGACTTGTTCTAGAGGTAGACATCTATCACATAATATCAAACGCGTTAAGAGATTAATATATCACATAATATTCACATGTTAAAAATATATAGTTTCCAACAAAATTTGTTAAGCAATCATTTTTCAAGTAAACACGGTCGAAGTCCAGACTCACTAATGCATCCTAACAAACTCGATAAGACACGCTAATGCAAAATTCTGGTTCTCTAAGACCAACGCTCTGATACCAACTGAAATGTCCCGTTCTTATTGATTAAAAACGTTCCATATTAATTGATTTCGTTGCGAGGTTTTGACCTCTATATGAGACGTTTTTCAAAGACTGCATTCATTTTAAAACAAATCATAACCTTTATTTCATCAATAAAGGTTTAAAAAGCTTTACGTAGATTATCAAATAATGATAATCTAAAATATCCTGTTTACACACGACCATTACATAATGGTTTACAATACAAATATGTTACAACAAAATAAGTTTCTTGAATGCAGTTTTTACACAATATCATACAAGCATGGACTCCAAATCTCGTCCTTATTTAAGTATGCGATAGCGGAAGCTCTTAATAATCACCTGAGAATAAACATGCTTAAAACGTCAACAAAAATGTTGGTGAGTTATAGGTTTAACCTATATATGTCAAATCGTAACAATAGACCACAAGATTTCATATTTCAATACACATCCCATACATAGAGATAAAAATCATTCATATGGTGAACACCTGGTAACCGACATTAACAAGATGCATATATAAGAATATCCCCATCATTCCGGGACACCCTTCGGATATGATATAAATTTCGAAGTACTAAAGCATCCGGTACTTTGGATGGGGCTTGTTGGGCCCGATAGATCTATCTTTAGGATTCGCGTCAATTAGGGTGTCTGTTCCCCAATTCTTAGATTACCAGACTTAATAAAAAGGGGCATATTCGATTTCGATAATTCAACCATAGAATGTAGTTTCACGTACTTGTATCTATTTTGTAAATCATTTATAAAACCTGCATGTATTCTCATCCCAAAAATATTAGATTTTAAAAGTGGGACTATAACTCACTTTCACAGATTTTTACTTCGTCGGGAAGTAAGACTTGGCCACTGGTTGATTCACGAACCTATAACAATATATACATATATATCAAAGTATGTTCAAAATATATTTATAACACTTTTAATATATTTTGATGTTTTAAGTTTATTAAGTCAGCTGTCCTCGTTAGTAACCTACAACTAGTTGTCCATAGTTAGATGTACAGAAATAAATCGATAAATATTATCTTGAATCAATCCACGACCCAGTGTATACGTATCTCAGTATTGATCACAACTCAAACTATATATATTTTGGAATCAACCTCAACCCTGTATAGCTAACTCCAACATTCACATATAGAGTGTCTATGGTTGTTCCGAAATATATATAGATGTGTCGACATGATAGGTCGAAACATTGTATACGTGTCTATGGTATCTCAAGATTACATAATATACAATACAAGTTGATTAAGTTATGGTTGGAATAGATTTGTTACAAATTTTCACGTAGCTAAAATGAGAAAAATTATCCAATTTTGTTTTACCAATAACTTCTTCATTTTAAATCCGTTTTGAGTGAATCAAATTGCTATGATTTCATATTGAACTCTATTTTATGAATCTAAACAGAAAAAGTATAGGTTTATAGTTAGAAAAATAAGTTACAAGTCATTTTTGTAAAGGTAGTCATTTCAGTCGAAAGAACGACGTCTAGATGACCATTTTAGAAAACATACTTCCACTTTGAGTTTAACCATAATTTTTGGATATAGTTTCATGTTCATAATAAAAATCTTTTTCTCAGAATAACAACTTTTAAATCAAAGTTTATCATAGTTTTTAATTAACTAACCCAAAACAGCCCGCGGTGTTACTACGACGGCGTAAATCCGGTTTTACGGTGTTTTTCGTGTCTCCAGGTTTTAAATCATTAAGTTGGCATATAATATAGATATAGATCATGTGTTTAGTTGATTTTAAAAGTCAAGTTAGAAGGATTAACTTTTGTTTGCGAACAAGTTTAGAATTAACTAAACTATGTTCTAGTGATTACAAGTTTAAACCTTCGAATAAGATAGCTTTATATGTATGAATTGAATGATGTTATGAACATCATTACTACCTTAAGTTCCTTGGATAAACCTACTGGAAAAGTGAAAAATGGATCTAGCTTCAACGGATCCTTGGATGGCTCGAAGTTCTTGAAGCAGAATCATGACACGAAAACAAGTTCAAGTAAGATCATCACTTGAAATAAGATTGTTATAGTTATAGAAATTGAACCAAAGTTTGAATATGATTATTACCTTGTATTATAATGATAACCTACTGTAAGAAACAAAGATTTCTTGAGGTTGGATGATCACCTTACAAGATTGGAAGTGAGCTAGCAAACTTGAAAGTATTCTTGATTTTATGTAACTAGAACTTGTAGAATATATGAAGAACACTTAGAACTTGAAGATAGAACTTGAGAGAGATCAATTAGATGAAGAAAATTGAAGAATGAAAGTGTTTGTAGGTGTTTTTGGTCGTTGGTGTATGGATTAGATATAAAGGATATGTAATTTTGTTTTCATGTAAATAAGTCATGAATGATTACTCATATTTTTGTAATTTTATGAGATATTTCATGCTAGTTGCCAAATGATGGTTCCCACATGTGTTAGGTGACTCACATGGGCTGCTAAGAGCTGATCATTGGAGTCTATATACCAATAGTACATACATCTAAAAGCTGTGTATTGTACGAGTACGAATACGGGTGCATACGAGTAGAATTGTTGATGAAACTGAACGAGGATGTAATTGTAAGCATTTTTGTTAAGTAGAAGTATTTTGATAAGTGTATTGTAGTCTTTCAAAAGTGTATAAATACATATTAAAACACTACATGTATATACATTTTAACTGAGTCGTTAAGTCATCGTTAGTCGTTACATGTAAGTGTTGTTTTGAAACCTTTAGGTTAACGATCTTGTTAAATGTTGTTAACCCAATGTTTATAATATCAAATGAGATTTTAAATTATTATATTATCATGATATTATCATGTATGAATATCTCTTAATATGATATATATACATTAAATGTCTTTACAACGATAATCGTTACATATATGTCTCGTTTAAAAATCATTAAGTTAGTAGTCTTGTTTTTACATATGTAGTTCATTGTTAATATACTTAATGATATGTTTACTTATCATAGTATCATGTTAACTATATATATATCCATATATATGTCATCATATAGTTTTTACAAGTTTTAACGTTCGTGAATCACCGGTCAACTTGGGTGGTCAATTGTCTATATGAAACATATTTCAATTAATCAAGTCTTAACAAGTTTGATTGCTTAACATGTTGGAAACATTTAATCATGTAAATATCAATCTCAATTAATATATATAAACATGGAAAAGTTCGGGTCACTACATAATTACTAGTTTTAAGATCTCGATTAAACTGCTCTTTGTGGAACGAACTGGTCAAATTACTTATAGGTTACTACATGATCTGGTTACAGTTGCCTGTAATTGTGTGATAATTGTTAAGTTTTTAGCTAGTCATTTTAAGGTACGATTTCACATTATCAGGGATGGATGATTTCATCAAGGTCGCCCCTTTGATAATAAGGTGGACCAGTTTGTTAGGTTTGTATGGCTCGAGGCTTGTGGTTACCCGGATAGGTTCACCTCGGTTAAAAACCTTAAGGAGGTTGCAGTCACTTTGGTAAAGTCTTGAATGTGGCTAAAGCTTCGGTGAATATTAAAAACATCAGGTTGTTCGTTGTGCTCGTTGAGTCCAACACGTGAAACATATTCATGAACTCGTCAATGTCGAGGTGGATGCAATGGGTGGTTCAAAAATCCAAATTTGGGTCAACGAAGTGACTGATGCTTTGTTTAACGAAAGGATGTTGGTAAACGTTTTTTCTTAAAATTTTGTTGCTTATTCGAATTGAGCAGATCTTATCGGGTGTGATCTTATTAAGAATAACATAGATGTTACGGTGACCGATGATGTAGGAGTGATCTCTTAGGAGTCATCCGTCTATACTCATCAATTTGGTTCTATCAAGCCACATTAGTTGGGAACGGGTTTTCATGTAGTCGTTGGCCGTTGGGAAGGTTTAACTTCTAAATCTGATACTCTACTTGGTCAAGATGATGTTTCTGCTACCGATTCCATTCCCGAGGCTATTTGCTTTCATGTTGAGTGTCAAGTGGTTCGGTTATCAGGTATAAAGGTTGCCCTTGTGTAGTGTCCCGGAAAATTTCGACTAATTTTGAACCAAATTCACGATACGATTTCATAATTCTGACATGATAAGCAAAGTCTGTTATGTTGCGTCTCAAAATTTTTGAACTATTTTTGTACATTCAATTGACCATCGACTGTTCCCGACGATTCACAAATAACTATTTGTAAATAGATATGGGTGTATATATATATACATATATATATAAATAATAATTGAAAATATAATTTGAAATATTATATGTTGTTGTTATTAAAATTAATTATGTAAAATAAAAATAAAAATATGATATTATGATTATGATAATTATTATTTAAAACACATATATATATAAATATAGTATATTAAATATATATTTTGTAATTTCAAATCTATTTAGTAAACGACAGTGACACTCATTTATCATTCGATCGATATTAAATGAGTTAAAAAAAGGAACTTATATGATTTAAAAAAAAGGTGATCCGAAAATAAGTTATATGAATTATAGCTTTGTTAAAAATATAATTAGAATCTATTTGATTAGTTTTAACATTTAGTATTTTTACTTGGGGTTGGGAGCTAATAATTAATTTAATTTTTATTTATTAATTGTAAATAATTAATGACCACTTTTTATACCATAATGGCTGAAATAAATAAGGATAATTACCGTAAAAATTTGGGATTTTTCCGAAGACTTTTATCCGTCCCTGATTATCAACGGACTACAAATCCATTTTGGTCACTCTAAGACGATTCCTAAGATACTTACATTATTTTAAGGTTGTTCTATAAAATGTTACGGAGTACTATTAATGAGGATGATATGTTGTTAATAGACGATTCATAATCATATACCTTAACAAGTATTCTGTAAAACCTTATTTAATTAAACCAAAATTTGAGTGTACAAAATAAATTAATAATTTATGTTGTTGGTGAAAAGAAAACGACTTGCAATTGTTGACTAGGCACTAAATGGTACACAACAAAGCAGACGGTAGGTAAGCTCATCACCCGTGTAAGCATTCTTACAATTGTATCAATCCTGTTTTCTAAATCAAAAAAAAAAAAGACAACAATTATCACGGGTGGCACTTTGTTCATTGTATCATGTTTCACTTTATTTTTGTGGAACCCAATATCTATTTCCTATCACCTACTTGCATTATTTCTTTTGTTGTTACAACCTCACCATCACCTTTAACTTTATATATGTACATACATACATATTACACATCGATAGAGAGATCAACTTGGTATTATATTAATTACGGAGTATTACATAAAATCTTTGATAGATATAACCACACACCACATATGATCACCTTCCTTTGTGCAAATACACTTCACAACCACCATCACTGCCATATCGGGCAAACACCACCACCTTCGTTCAAAAATTGAAGAACCATTGTCAACCAACCTGTTATATTTTCTTATTCTTCTTTCTACTCGCCATCTGTTTCTTCCATCGAACACAACACATTCACTTTTGATTCGAAGCTATGTGTTGTTGCAACATACGAGTATTCCCCAAACACTGACGAAACAAAAGTTAACACCACCATCCTCCTGCTACTGATTACTACGCTATTTCACTTTCCATTCTTTTCTTGTTTAAAAGTCTACAAGAACCCATCTATGCCAATTAAATTTGTTGCTATCAATATTACGATTCTGTTATAAAGGAGGAATAAGTTATTCCTTTTGGATGAGCTGACATCTACACATGTTCCAATAACTACCTTTAAAAAAAAAAAGGAATTAGATAAAGAAAGGTTGTATGATATTGACCTACAGCTGGGATGGTTGAAAAGTGATTGGCCGAACAACCCTTAACAGACTTGTGTTTGAATATTGATTGATACAAGGATGGGTTGTCGGGCCACCTATGTTTTGACATAAAACTGTTTTGGGCCGTTTACTTATGGTGGTAGATAGGCTGAGTTTCTTTTTGTTGAGCCGTTTATTGTCTTAAACGTTGGGCAAGAAAAACTGAAATTACAAATCGGGCCGTGACCCACTCTTGTTTCTAGTAGGATAATACGATAAATAAGAATGATGATGAATTTTATGAACGAAGAAGAAGGGACAAAAGGATAGTCGATGATACTGTTATTATTTGATGATGTTATAGATTATGGTTATGAAATTGTGAAATTCACGAAAATAAATTTAGAACGATGATTATTATGGTGAAGATGATGATAATCGCTGTTGATACAAGATGATGTTAATGATCATGAGTTAATGATGACGTATGATGTTATGATGATGATTATCATGAATGAGATGATATTACGCTGTGTTCTATCACCAGACGAATCCCACAAATCCATCGTGCCAATTTAAATTAAAACGTTATTGGATTTGGTATCTTGGACATAGATAACTTAATCATTGGGCCGTTGTATTTTGGACTTATGAAGTTTATGTTGGGCCAGACTTTTAATTTAATTTTAACGGGTTAAATATAATCGAGCAACATATTAAATCAGAAAAACAGGCGATAGCTTGATGGTTATGTGCGTGGGTAGCGAGGAGGTCGTGGGTTCGAGTCCCAGCAATGGCATTTTTTTTTTTAAAAGCTTTGAGGTAGCCATTATTACTATTATTAATATTATTGTTATTAGTATTATTATTATTATTATTATTATTATTATTATTATCATCATCATCATTATTATTATTATTATTATTATTATTATTATTATTATTATTATTATTATTATTATTATTATTATTATTATTATTATTATTATTATTATTATTATTATTAACAAAAGTATTATTAGATTATCATTAGTAATAAGATTGCTATAATAATTATTATTATTAAGTATTATGTTATATTATCAAAATTATTATTTTTATTATTATTATTGTTAAACTTTTCATTTTATTAAAAACTACTATTATTACCATTACTATGAGATTTATTATAAAAACTATCGTTAATATTATCATATAGGATTATTAACACTATTATCATTATTATTAATATTAGTATTATTATTATTATTATTGTTATCACTTAACATATTATCTTAGTACTAACAAACAAATGATATTTATATATAAATATATCTAATACATATAACATAACAAAATTTAATATTTTATGTACAAAATGAATATACAAAACATATATATTGTTATTATAAAAAGGATATAACTAATAAATTAATATATATATTTATTCGATTATAACTATGTATATTGATAAATATACAAATGATATAGGTTCGTGAATCCGAGGCCAACCCTATACTTGTTCAATGTCGTCATATGTATTTTTACTACAAAATACATTAGGTGAGTTTCATTTGCTCCCTTTTTAGTTGCTTTTGCAATATATATATTTTTGGGCTGAGAATACATGCGCTGCTTTTATAAATGTTTACGAAATAGACACAAGTACTTAAAAATATATTCTACGTTGAGTTGTACCACTGGCATACTTCCATGTAGCTTGGTAACTACTATTTACATGTGGTATTGTAAACGCGAATCCTGTTGATAGATCTATCGGGCCTGACAACCCCAACCGGACTGGACGACCAGTATTCAACGGTTGCATAGTACTTCGTTTCGGTGACTATACTTGGTACGGTGTAGTAAGATTTCATAATAAAGGGAATATGCGACGTTGATTAAATGTTAAGTATGGTTACCAAGTGCTCAACCATTTAGAATGCTTTACATACACTTGCGAGTGTATTATGTTTATGATTATGAAATCTTGTGGTCTATTAATATATTGAAATAATTGATACGATAAACCTATGAACTCACCAACCTTTTGGTTGACACTTTTAAGCATGTTTATTCTCAGGTACGAATTAAGTCTTCCGCTGTGCATTTGCTCAATTTAAGGACATTACTTGGAGTCGATCATCGCAATGGGACCAAATGTTGATGACTTCGTCCAGGTGGATAAGGACGGGTCGTCACAGGTGGTATCAGAGCGGTGGTCTTAGCGAACCAGGTCTTGCATTAGTGTGTCTAACTGATAGTTGTTTAGATACATTAGTGAGTCTGGACTTCGACCGTGTCTGCATGTCAAAAGCTTTGCTTATCGTTTAGTGTCGAAAATTACCTGCTTATCGTCCTTAGGAAATTACCTGCTCATTGTACTTAGTCTAGACACATTTTACTGCATTGACTGCATGATTAGTGTATAGACAAAACTCATATGTTAGCGTATCTGCTAATTCATATCTTAGCGTATCTGTTACTGTAAAACTTTGTCTGACACGTTTCCTTAATTCCCTCCGTAATCTACGGGATCTTCTGTACTATATTAGGTATTCTATGTAATTAGAATATCATCCGTTATTCGAAAATCATTTCATATCGAAAACTCTTTATCTAACCATACAAGATGGAACTCGCCACTAGTTCAAGTCCCTCGGATTCCGATATAAAGTTTCACTTAAGCTCCGAAAGCAGTGTCACCAGAATGAATCAACAAACCAGCCATCCCCAATTCATCTGATGGGTTCGTAGCCTACTTAATCAATGGAGACGCGAAGAAGATGATCCTTTCCACTAACCGAATTCACCTATGGGTGATGAACCAGAAGCACTTACCGGCGAACCTATTCGTAACACCATTTTCTCTCTCATTTCCAGAGTATCTCGTCACGATTATATACTATCGCAAATTCTAGATCTAATTCACCCGCTCGTCCGAACCGACAATCATCCCGATATAGTTGAAGAAGTCAACGAGCTTCGCGCTCGAGTAAACAATTTGGAAAATATGGTGCAAAACCTACCAGCTTCAACAACGGCACCAACAGTACCACCAACATCAATACCAGTACCACCAACTACCCAAGTTTTAACATCACAATCTGTACCTCGAATATCAACATCATACGCACCATAGATACCAAGGAGTACCAACAACAATGAACGATGAAGTATTGATGCATAACTTCATTGAAGAAATATTCTGCGAAGAATATGTGATTCCTAATAGTTAACGATGAAGTATTGATCCGTAACTTCATTGAAGAAATATTCTGCGGAGAATATGTGGTTTCTAATAGTTTTAGAGATTACTTATTCTAGCTCAAACCGAAAAGCAAATGAGATTAATATCATATTAACTCATTAAATCCATGATTTCATTTGAAGAAAATATATATGTATATATGTTTTCGTAAAGATTGTAATTAAAAATTCTTTCGTACAAACTGTTAATGGTGAAAATATTTTAATGGGTATGTAATATCCGATGAATATTTAGATTTCACATTAATAAGTTACATTGTACATTCTTCAATTTAGATTTAGCAGTCATTAACAATACTGCTCAAATCCACACATATACGTATCCGTTCACCAAAGAATAACCATTTTCATTCCAATTCAATTTCATATACAGGTTTCTGCCGATCAAAATCCAAGTCAAGATTTGACAAGTGGCATAATAAAGAAAATAATGAACAAAATAAAACTGATTAGTAACCAATTAATTAATTACGTAAAATTTTAAACCTATACTAAAAAAAATCCTAGCAAACTGTTCCTAGCTAACTGTTCCTATATCAGTTATAACTATTTCCTTATAATATATTAGTATTGGTTGAACTATTGGACTATTGAACTACTAATATTGAACTACTATAATTAGGCAATTAAAACATATTAAAAGAGTAGGAAATATTAATTATAACTCATTTTGATTTAAAATATCGTTAATAAGTTACACCTTCTACAGTTAAACATTTCTTCAAGTTTGCCACTTGATTTCATCTTAAACCTCATTTATATCTTGACGATTCCAATCTGCGTTCAAACATTTCATAATTCTTGAAAACACTTCAGTCGAAAGGATGAACCAACCGCACTTCATCTACGAAAGAAAAGATTGATACATATAGTTATGCACCTGAAAAACTCTCGGAAACTGAGTAAACGTTTAACACATAACTATGCTAATTCCTTTAGTGTTATTATTACCCAAAATAACTTTGCAGTTCTTTTTCAAAATAGCCAATTGTGTCACATCTCCAGCAAGACAACTTCGACTTTTCATTCAAAACAACCTTATTATAACCTTGGTATATATGCGTGCTCATTTATTGTTACCCGAGAACCTTTTGTATTCCACCATACTACCATCAGCGTTTAATCATCTAAAAACACAATTCTTCTGAAAACATCTCGGATTGATAACCGATGATTCAGATATGGCCGCATTAAATGCAGACGAAACAGTAAAATTGTAGATGGCCTACATGGCCAAGAGTTTGATGATAAAGAATGGAGTGTTGGGAACGCTCGATAGAAAATTTGGTACTGAAAAATGGATTGAGCTAACCATGAAGGAGACCAAGGACAAATACAAGGACCAAACCCTATATTCAAAGAACACAGATAAATCTGGATCCGATGAAACCTTCAGTGAATACCTTGCTCCGGATTCATGTTAAAATTTTGCGAAAAAATTTTCATCATCAACCTTCGAACTTAGAAATTCCAAAATATCATCATAAATATCTTCGATATTTCTGAGGATATTTTCATAAATATTCTTGTCCGAAATTATCTACCTCTTCGTGTTTTCTGTATTCCATTATATTGGAAACTTCTGTAAAAATCTAAGTATAAATTATGAATGAATTGTGGAGAAGTGTTGGGAATTGAAGCATGGGTTAGTATAATATAATGACGCCCGGGCAACGTGATTATATTACAGTAAGTCATGCTGAGTTTCTAATGCAACGTGATAAAGGATCACAGATCATACCTTTATCAAGAACCATGTTACATAACTCTTTCATTCTACTTAACCTCTGAACATATCAAGAAAATATATTCTTGATAGTTCCATCCTCAGGGATTCTGGTAATTTGACAAATCAAATCGTGCTAATACATTCCTTTCTACTTAGACTACTATAATCATTCGAAACTCCATACTTACGAATTCTGAACTATTACTCGCTTTACTAGAGGTCGAGAAGAGAATAAAAAGGCAAAGAGCTCCGAAACATAAGGGAAGATATAAAACTCGACAACAACACTGAAATCACAAACCGCGTACATTAATACGAATAGCAATATAAAGACACGTAAGTATGATAAACACAATTACCCCAAAAGCGAAGTAGAAGTAAAAAGATTCCTTTGGTGGGATTGGGAATAGAAGAATGATTGTTGCGATAGTCAGAATGAGGTTGAGAACCAGAGTTGGATTAAGCTTCTTCACAATCATTGAAAGTATGGATCGAGGAAAGAAGTATTGGAGTAGTGAAAATAATAAGAACGGAGGAGATAAATTTATAGTGAAAATATCAGACAGAGCAATCAAGGCAGATCATCGCATTTAATTAAAGAGATCCTAATTTCCTCATTTACCGAAGAATCATATCTTTTAGATTTCGAAGATTTTCTTTGAAATCCCTTGAATTCTAGAATTCAACCAAGACAACGTCAAAATTAAAGACGCACCTTATCTTCTAAATTCAATCGAGACAGCGTCAACAGTTAAGACGAACCTTATTTTCCTAAATTCAATAGTGACTACGTCAAAAGTTAAGATGAAACTTTATTCACTCTTTTGTGACAGCTTCACTCGTACGCTTCACATAATCGAATCGTTTTATCTATATTAGTCAAAAATGATAAAACTCTAGTTATCAACTCATATTCGTCATAAAAACATTTTTATTATTAGCCATGACGACCTCACTCAAATTTCGGGACGAAATTTTTTTAACGGGTAGGTACTGTAGTGACCCGGAAAATTTCGACTAATTTTGAACCAAATTCACGATACGATTTCATAATTCTGACATGATAAGCAAAGTCTGTTATGTTGCGTCTCAAAATTTTTGAACTATTTTTGTACATTCAATTGACCATCGACTGTTCCCGACGATTCACAAATAACTATTTGTAAATAGATATGGGTGTATATATATATATATACATATATATATAAATAATAATTGAAAATATAATTTGAAATATTATATGTTGTTGTTATTAAAATTAATTATGTAAAATAAAAATAAAAATATGATATTATGATTATGATAATTATTATTTAAAACACATATATATATAAATATAGTATATTAAATATATATTTTGTAATTTCAAATCTATTTAGTAAACGACAGTGACACTCATTTATCATTCGATCGATATTAAATGAGTTAAAAAAAGGAACTTATATGATTTAAAAAAAAAGGTGATCCGAAAATAAGTTATATGAATTATAGCTTTGTTAAAAATATAATTAGAATCTATTTGATTAGTTTTAACATTTAGTATTTTTACTTGAGGTTGGGAGCTAATAATTAATTTAATTTTTATTTATTAATTGTAAATAATTAATGACCACTTTTTATACCATAATGGCTGAAATAAATAAGGATAATTACCGTAAAAATTTGGGATTTTTCCGAAGACTTTTATCCGTCCCTGATTATCAACGGACTACAAATCCATTTTGGTCACTCTAAGACGATTCCTAAGATACTTACATTATTTTAAGGTTGTTCTATAAAATGTTACGGAGTACTATTAATGAGGATGATATGTTGTTAATAGACGATTCATAATCATATACCTTAACAAGTATTCTGTAAAACCTTATTTAATTAAACCAAAATTCGAGTGTACAAAATAAATTAATAATTTATGTTGTTGGTGAAAAGAAAACGACTTGCAATTGTTGACTAGGCACTAAATGGTACACAACAAAGCAGACGGTAGGTAAGCTCATCACCTGTGTAAGCATTCTTACAATTGTATCAATCATGTTTTCTAAATCAAAAAAAAAAAAAGACAACAATTATCACGGGTGGCACTTTGTTCATTGTATCATGTTTCACTTTATTTTTGTGGAACCCAATATCTATTTCCTATCACCTACTTGCATTATTTCTTTTGTTGTTACAACCTCACCATCACCTTTAACTTTATATATGTACATACATACATATTACACATCGATAGAGAGATCAACTTGGTATTATATTAATTACGGAGTATTACATAAAATCTTTGATAGATACAACCACACACCACATATGATCACCTTCCTTTGTGCAAATACACTTCACAACCACCATCACTGCCATATCGAGCAAACACCACCACCTTCGTTCAAAAATTGAAGAACCATTGTCAACCAACCTGTTATATTTTCTTATTCTTCTTTCTACTCGCCATCTGTTTCTTCCATCGAACACAACACATTCACTTTTGATTCGAAGCTATGTGTTGTTGCAACATACGAGTATTCCCCAAACACTGACGAAACAAAAGTTAACACCACCATCCTCCTGCTACTGATTACTACGCTATTTCACTTTCCATTCTTTTCTTGTTTAAAAGTCTACAAGAACCCATCTATGCCAATTAAATTTGTTGCTATCAATATTACGATTCTGTTATAAAGGAGGAATAAGTTATTCCTTTTGGATGAGCTGACATCTACACATGTTCCACTAACTACCTTTAAAAAAAGGAATTAGATAAAGAAAGGTTGTATGATATTGACCTACAGCTGGGATGGTTGAAAAGTGATTGGCCGAACAACCCTTAACAGACTTGTGTTTGAATATTGATTGATACAAGGATGGGTTGTCGGGCCACCTATGTTTTGACATAAAACTGTTTTGGGCCGTTTACTTATGGTGGTAGATAGGCTGAGTTTCTTTTTGTTGAGCCGTTTATTGTCTTAAACGTTGGGCAAGAAAAACTGAAATTACAAATCGGGCCGTGACCCACTCTTGTTTCTAGTAGGATAATACGATAAATAAGAATGATGATGAATTTTATGAACGAAGAAGAAGGGACAGAAGGATAGTCGATGATACTGTTATTATTTGATGATGTTATAGATTATGGTTATGAAATTGTGAAATTCACGAAAATAAATTTAGAACGATGATTATTATGGTGAAGATGATGATAATCGCTGTTGATACAAGATGATGTTAATGATCATGAGTTAATGATGACGTATGATGTTATGATGATGATTATCATGAATGAGATGATATTACGCTGTGTTCTATCACCAGACGAATCCCACAAATCCATCGTGCCAATTTAAATTAAAACGTTATTGGATTTGGTATCTTGGACATAGATAACTTAATCATTGGGCCGTTGTATTTTGGACTTATGAAGTTTATGTTGGGCCAGACTTTTAATTTAATTTTAACGGGTTAAATATAATCGAGCAACATATTAAATCAGAAAAACAGGCGATAGCTTGATGGTTATGTGCGTGGGTAGCGAGGAGGTCGTGGGTTCGAGTCCCAGCAATGGCATTTTTTTTTAAAAAGCTTTGAGGTAGCCATTATTACTATTATTAATATTATTGTTATTAGTATTATTATTATTATTATTATTATTATTATTATTATTATTATTATCATCATCATCATTATTATTATTATTATTATTATTATTATTATTATTATTATTATTATTATTATTATTATTATTAACAAAAGTATTATTAGATTATCATTAGTAATAAGATTGCTATAATAATTATTATTATTAAGTATTATGTTATATTATCAAAATTATTATTTTTATTATTATTATTGTTAAACTTTTCATTTTATTAAAAACTACTATTATTGCCATTACTATGAGATTTATTATAAAAACTATCGTTAATATTATCATATAGGATTATTAACACTATTATCATTATTATTAATATTAGTATTATTATTATTATTATTGTTATCACTTAACATATTATCTTAGTACTAACAAACAAATGATATTTATATATAAATATATCTAATACATATAACATAACAAAATTTAATATTTTATGTACAAAATGAATATACAAAACATATATATTGTTATTATAAAAAGGATATAACTAATAAATTAATATATATATTTATTCGATTATAACTATGTATATTGATAAATATACAAATGATATAGGTTCGTGAATCCGAGGCCAACCCTATACTTGTTCAATGTCGTCATATGTATTTTTACTACAAAATACATTAGGTGAGTTTCATTTGCTCCCTTTTTAGTTGCTTTTGCAATATATATATTTTTGAGCTGAGAATACATGCGCTGCTTTTATAAATGTTTACGAAATAGACACAAGTACTTAAAAATATATTCTACGTTGAGTTGTACCACTGGCATACTTCCCTGTAGCTTGGTAACTACTATTTACATGTGGTATTGTAAACGCGAATCCTGTTGATAGATCTATCGGGCCTGACAACCCCAACCGGACTGGACGACCAGTATTCAACGGTTGCACAGTACTTTGTTTCGGTGACTATACTTGGTACGGTGTAGTAAGATTTCATAATAAAGGGAATATGCGACGTTGATTAAATGTTAAGTATGGTTACCAAGTGCTCAACCACTTAGAATGCTTTACATACACTTGCGAGTGTATTATGTTTATGATTATGAAATCTTGTGGTCTATTAATATATTGAAATAATTGATACGATAAACCTATGAACTCACCAACCTTTTGGTTGACACTTTTAAGCATGTTTATTCTCAGGTACGAATTAAGTCTTCCGCTGTGCATTTGCTCAATTTAAGGACATTACTTGGAGTCGATCATCGCAATGGGACCAAATGTTGATGACTTCGTCCAGGTGGATAAGGACGGGTCGTCACACCTTGCGTCAACAAAAGTTGCCAAGTTTCGTGTCAATAGGCGTGTGATAACATTCAAAAGCACAAATCTTCTTTGTCAAAATAGATACGGAGTATATCGGTTCCTATAAGGCTAATATGGTTACGAGTATTTTAAAAAAAAAGAAAGCTAAAAAAGAATTCTTCGTGCACGAGTCCTTTTCTCTACGCGACAAAGATGACAATTTTAATTTCGAGGACATGGTTCCATTGTTTTGACAGGTGGATTCCGACAGAGGTTCTTTGATTTGTACCTCTAATGTTGATGGAAACGTCGTGGGGTCTTCGAAGGTTCTTCTCTTGGATCACCAAAGGTTACGTACTCTTTTTCTTCACGCACTGGCAGTGGCGATACTTAGTATAACCTAAAAGGGGTATTCGCCCCACCTGGATTTAACTGGGAAAAAAATTTTACACACAAAAAAAAAAAAATTTACTAAAAAATAAGGTTTTTTTTTAGTGTTTACCCCTCCTGACAATAAAAAATTTATTTAATTTTTACACTCGCCGCATGTGTATTCAGGTTCAAGTCCACCACTGTGCACTGGAAAGTCATTTCGCTTTGAATAAGTCTGTAACACCGTCCTTGTTTTTTAAATACACAACGGAAACTTTATACATATAGTAATTACATATTCATAATTAGGTTTTACAATATCACACGGTTATTATAATTCATCTGGTGTTACGTTAAACACCTATTCTTATATTGTACAAAAGACATCAGAGTTGTTCTTCAAACATATCCATCAAACGGCAAGCTCCTCCCAAAAAACCCTAGCATACAAGTCTACCTGCAGGGGAGGAAGTGAGGGGTTAGCACAAGGCTAAGTGAATGGCACAATCCTAACAGGTATAAGCATTAAGCATCAAGCTAGCCAATACACAAACAAGGTCTCGATAACAAGAGGATCGACGGCCTGGCCGGGCCCTTAACTCCTAACTAATCAGGCTGGAGTGTACCGATAGTTCCAATTACTCTCTCCCTCGCATAGTATCCGGATGCAGGGGATGCATCTTTCCACTATACTACACGAATAGTAATTCCTGAACCAGAAAGACTCATTCATGCCTATTGCCCAACTTACAAATTTGCCATAGCTACAAAACCATAACTGCCCCACATGTAAGCCAGTTGCCACTACAAATCCCGCAATCGGCAATATCAACTCCCGGACTACTAACCCGTAGCTGGCATCCAAGGTGGCCACAACAAGTCACAGAATATAACACATTATATCAGATAATAAGTATTCAGGTGAGTAAGCCAAGGTAACAGTAGCATAACCCGCTACTAAATACTTATCAACATTAGGATAGTCCCACTTAGGGCTGTTAACGAACCGAATCGAGTCGAACAGTAAGATTTTTGGCTCGGCTCGTTTAAGAATTATTCGGCTTGAGCTTGATTCGAAATCGATTAAATTATTTTTAGAGTGTTCGAGCTTGAGTTCAAATATTTTAATATTTTTCGAGTTCGTGCTCGAAACTCGTTTAAATATTCGATTAAAATTTAAGCTGTTCATTTATATTTTAAGTTCGATGAGTTCATTGTCGAATTCTTACTCAAATAAGCTGATTTATAATCATAAAAGTGTAACGACCCAACCCGTTATCCAACCGAATACGCAAAATAAATATATTTTTTTTTATAGTTATGGTGCACGGCGCGCAACCCTCTCTGTGCGCGGCGCGCACAGAGCCTGATCAGTTCTGTCCGGATTTTCCAATTTTCGTTTAAAGATCTCCCACTTCCCGACACTTTTAGACAAAATGGTTTTCACAACACATTATAATAAGTAAAACTCACCTATTTTATAATAAAATAAGTTTTACGACACCGGGCCCACATCGGCCCGTTTTACGAATTACGCACAAAATACAATTTTCGACCACATGATTTTAACACAAAATAAAGACCGAGCATGGCGATTGGGGATACGCTACCCAATCCTAATCAATCCAAAAGCGCGTCTTCTAAAGCACCTATGCGAGTCCACTAGTTCTCATGCTTACCCGAGCCACCGCCTCCGTGCGAATCTATAAAAATGTAAACAACGAGAGGGTAAGCTAAAGCTTAGTGAGTGCAATAGTTACACACATACATATATAATTTACCTACTTGCACTCCCTTACCTAAACCACGAGATAAACCCACATGTCCATGTCAAAGTAACTAGCATCAACAATCTTACCACAATAATCTCGTATATCAAGCGTAAAAGCTAGTAACATCAATCGTACCATAATTACCTCGTGTATCAATTCGCACAAGCTAGTAACATCAATCGTACAACTAGCATACACCTTAGCATATTTTCGCATATCATCGTAACAAAAGCTAGCATCATCAAAATCGTACAAATAGCAACATCATTAGCATAATAATCATAATAATAATTAAATGCTATCATCAACAATTTATAAACCATGGTTAACCAAGATCGCAAGGGAATGACCTCGCGAACAAGTCATCGGTGTTCATAACAACCGTTAGCTCCCAAAAACGGCTATGGTATGCTAACCCCCGAGGTGTTCCAAAACGGCTATGGCATCACCCCCAAGTGTTCCAAACGGCTATGGCATCACTTGATCATCGTATGAGTAAGAACCGGCTATTCGGTTAGCGCCCAAAAATGGCTATGGTATGCTAACCCCGAGGTATCACAAAACGGCTATGGTATTCCCCCAAAGAGATCCAAAACGGCTATGGCATCACTTAATAGCGGCTATTACTCACACCATGTGCACAAAATGGCTATGTGCACAATATCAATGGTCACAAAACGGCTATGTGACACACTGTCAAATAATAGCAATATAATAATAATAATATGTATATATACATATATCGGGTTACACAAACCTCAAGTCGCATGCTAGTGCACAAAATCCGACTATTGTGACACTATTCCCAAAGGTATCCAAACGGCTAATCGTCGCATCGATGTGCACCAAAACCCGGCTATTGTGCACAACGCGCACAAGCAAATAAATTATATACACACATGTATAACTATTCCACTCACCTTGAAATCTCGATGAAAGCAAGCCAAATCCGTTGCTCCGCCAATGAAACGTACCTATTCCATTATCATAATAACGAACATCACAATTAGGGTGGATTACAAACCAACCCATACTGACACCTAGTGCAAATCTTGACCCAATAGTACTTCCAAGCCCGACCAAAGTCCAAACTCACCAATATTCACTAACTAGAGTGATAACGGTTCTAATAACGCCAATCAAACCCAATCATAAGTGTTAAACACCTATCTTGCCCAAGATGACATCTAAACCCTAATTTTGACCCAATTCAAAATTAGTCTTTCAAACACACTAAAATGGGTTCCAACACTTCCAAAATCACCAAACCTAGTGATTAAACCCAATTCCAAGTCCTAAATCATGGCCAAGTCGGTTTCCAACCCAAAACCCACCAACAACAACAATAAACCCGATTACTAGCATCAATGAACTCACTTCAAGAGCTTAAATGGGTTTCTCTACAAATCAAGTTCAAACCCTAACTTTGAACATCACATCAAACAATGAAATTTGGAGTTAGAACTTACCACAACAACCAAAACATAGCTAGGAACGAGGTGAACAACTTTAACACTCGAGCTTTTGATCAATTCAAGCTTCTTCTTCAAAACCCCAAATCTCTCTCTAGAACTCTCTCTCTCTCTAAGAATGGATGAGAGTGTTGAATGGATGTGAAAGTGATCCAAAATTGGATCCAATCTAGCTGATATGCCCACAGATCCGTCCTCAAGTGAAATGACCAAAAAGCCTCTCATTTAACTCTAATTAAAACGAAACATGAAAACTGTCCCAGGTGAGGTGCGCGACGCGCACCCTTAACCCTGCGCGGTGCGCACAGAAGTTAGAACAGCCTGCTAGTTTATAAATTCGTTACACGCTTCACACACTTAATGTACGCCATAAATGCTCTATGTACAATAAATATTTGGGTCTTACAAAAAGATTTCTTGTATCTATAGTTAATATTAAAATGCTATTATGATAACATCATAAATAGTTATTTTCTTTCATTGAAAAAAATCAAAAGAAAAATAGAAATTTTTTTAACCCACTTGGATGACATCATAAATCAATTTAATTTACAATTAAATTTAATCTTTATAATTAAATTTAATCTTTACAATTAATTATAATTTAATTATTATGATTAAGATATAATTTAATGTTTACATTTTTTAAAAAAAATTCAAAAGACATTTGTTATTAGTAATAATAATAATTATTATTAAAAATATAAATACTCAATTTTTAAATAAACTTTAATATTATTATAATTATAATAATTATTATTATAATATTACTCCCTATATTACTAATTGTAATGGGGAAAGGTGTCGTTTGACACCCACCACAAGTACAAACCGGGTCAAAACGACAAAGGCTCAAAACTCAACCCAAATAATGTAAAATACCCCCCTCAACTATAATCAACTCATAAAAACTACCCTGAACTCCAGGGGGTAAAACATAAATTCTCTCAATTAAAATAAAAACTCCACCCAAACACTCGACAGCCCGTATCTCCCTCCTCGCCCCGAGTTAAATTTCACCGACCACACTGTTAAACTCGAAAAAATTTTATGAACAAAACGAAACTAACTATATTCGAAACGGACACTTTTTAAAAAACGCTAAACACAACGACAGCCCGTATCTTCCCGCTCGCCGCGTTAAATTTTTTCGACAGCAGCGTCATACTCGAAATAATTTTATGAACAAAACGAAAATAGGTACGTTCGAAACGGACACTTTTTGAAAAATGCTAAACACATCGACAACCCTTATCTTCCTGCTCGCCGCGAGTTAAATTTTTTCGACAGGACCGTTAGAATCGAAATAATTTTATCAACAAAACAAAACTGACTACGCTCGAAACGAACCGTTTTTAAAAAACACTAAAGATGAGGACACCTACAACGGCGCTTAACACATGGGCCGTTTTCCCTTCTGTAAATACATAAAGCTACGTTAAATATGAATATGCTGGCCGAAAGCCCCGGCCGCATCGCGCGGGCCGGATCCAGACTAGTTAATATTCAAATATGAATTCTCTTTACGGGATTACTTACGTTACATATGTATGCAAAAATACATGTCTCTATGGGGTTCGTAAAAACAACGACAAGTTTCTTAGTTAGAATCCGTGGTTTAAGGGTTATTAAACTAAATGACTTTAGCATTTACATTCACTTAATTTCTAAAACATATCATTAAACTTTTTTGTTTAACCAAACCCGTAATTCCACAGGTCATTTCGTTAACCAAACCCGTAATTCCACGGGTCATTTCACTAGTTGTCTATATATTACGAAAGCACAAGAAATGAATGTTAAAACTGAACCTACAATGTACCGATGTACATAGATACTCCGTAATAAACTTGAAGTATATGTACAATTTCATTTTTTTCCCGCTCATAAATATACTGTATTTTTTATAGAGAAGATTGTTCATCTGTCCGATGTGGGATAGGATCACATTTATATATCTTTGTTTGCCACATTAGTTTTTAGTTACAGCAATGCTTAATACTTTAATATAGAACAAAATTTTACATTGAAAAAAACATAATATAGAATAACTAATAATAGCGAGTTTGGATTTATACATTGTAAATGAATAATTTATGTTATTCTATTTTTTTAACAGCCAAAAAAAATATATTAAAACAAATGAGCTATACTAGAATAGACTCGCGACAACAAAATACAGTGGCTTAAGTGGCAAATGGTTCTAATTTACAATATTTTTACCTATACTTCTATGGCTATGTTTGGCAAGAAGATTATTGGAGCTTTTTGGAGATTTTAGCTTTTAGTTTTTGTGAAAACGCTTCTGCATAATAAAAAAGCTTGGTTTGGTGACAAAGCTTAAAGCTTTTTTGAGATGGGAATAAGCCCTTATTTAAAACGCTACTGGTACTAGCGTTTGAAATAATCTAGAGCGTTTATGGAATTTAATTACCTAAAAACCCTCCCACGATTACGTAAATCTCCCACGTAAATCAGTTATCTACCCTAATAAAAGCCGATTCCCCTAATAGTATCATTACTCTTCTGGTTTGATTCACGATCGCCTCTGCAATTGTTCTTAGAGGTAAACCCTAATTCTTAATCTTCTATTGATGTTGCTGTGATATGCAATTCTTAATCGTCTATTGATGCTGTTGTGAGTTTAATCGGTTGCTATTGATCTGCAAATTTGAATGCTCTATTGCTTTTAACATGTTACTCATCTTGATAATGCTGTAAAGCGTAATTGTTGTGTGATAGCGGCTGTTATTTGATTATGATTAATACTCAATAAAAACAGTTTAACCATGATTGTTAATCATCGATTGTTGATGCGGTGATTATAATTCTGCTTTTAAGATGTTAATATGCGAATATGTGCAAACAACTCATCTCGTTTCATAGCATCTGTTGTTGATAGGCTTTAGCCTTTGAATGTTTTGTAGGTGCTCTTAAAAATTAGATTAGTAAAAATAGTAATAAAAGTGTAGGCCTGCACAAATAGATTGGTGGTTGTGTTTTATTTTTGTAAGTTTATTCTATGCTCTGCTACCTGCTGGCTTAATTATTTGTTCATTCTTAGCTAATATCTCCTTATAGTTTTTTCTCCAACAACAGGTTTCATGCGTGTAACCTCTTTCCATTTAATGTTAATGTTAACCACTTGATGAGTTTTAAACAAACATACACAAACACATAAAAAAAAAAAAAAAAAAAAAAAGGTAGGCAACTTATTTATCAACAAAGGATTAAATTTGCAACTTCTAGAATAGTAGCTATGATAAAAACACAGTTTTTGACCCGAACTTATTATATAAATCAATCACTAGTTGAATAGTGAAATCTTATGAAAACAAATATTATATAATGAAGCAAGCAGGTATTATATGTGGTTGTAGTAGCTAAGAATGAACAAATAACAAATATGTGCATTAGCTAAGAATGAACAAATATGTGTATGTTGTATATGAATCAATTCAATGAGATATTTTACGAATTTGATACTGTTTCATATATTTTAATTTTTCACTCCATTTGAGATTTGGTGATTATTAGTGGTTGTAGTAGGTTACATTAAGTTTTTAACTATTACTCATATATTATAAGGAATAAAGGGTATTATATGTGTATGTAGAAAGTTGATTTAAGGGATAAAGGGCATTATAATTTAAGTATCAAACTATTACTCATATATTATCACGTTGTTAGATGGCTTCAAAACCTGAGAATACAAAGAAAGAAAACTGGACAAAAGAGATGGTTTTGGAATTTTGTCAGTTCTTAAATATGTATATCACGAAGCATGGTCCAACTTCTCCCTTTAAATGGGTTTCCCTTCAACCCGAGTTTGAAAGATCTATAAAACATAAATTCAACAGCAATAGAGCTTTAAAAAACAAGTATGATAGTATGAGAAAGGATTACAACCTTTGGAAGTCACTGAAGAATGGAGAGACTGGTCTTGGTTAGAATGAAAGTACCAAACAACTTAATTGTTCTGATGAATGGTGGAAAACTAAAACTGCGGTAAGTTAATATAAGTTATTTAATTTTTGAACAACAAATAAAGTTATGATGATATAATTCATTTAATTTAACTAATGATTCACAATTATGTTGTGTATAGGAAAACTCTAAATACGCACCAATTAGAAGAAATCAACCATCAGCACAACTACAAGACGAATGGGATCAGTTATTTGGGGATGTAGTTGCTAGTGGGTTGAATTGTGTGGCGCCTTCAATGGACTCAAGTACAATCAATGATGTGCATGTTGAGAACCTTGTGGATGATGATATTGATATACTTTTTGATGCAAATGCTTATCAAGTTAACAATGACACGCATTCAAATCTAGAGGACTTAGAAACAGAAGATCCCAATTTCTATAGCAACCTTCTTAATGAAACCATTCAACAAAATGCATCGGCACCAGTCACAACTGAGGTTGCTAAAAAATTTGATATGACTTCTAAAATAAACACTAAACCCAAACCAGCTAACATGAAACGTAAAGGAAGAGAATCAACGGGATCTTTAATGCTTAAGAACCATTTAGCGCAAAGTAGTGTGGTGCAACAACGTGCTCTACAGATATTAGAAGCAGATTCTTCCAAACTTGATGAAAGTACTAAGTTTACTATTGGAGCTGCTGTAGGTGAGCTAAACCGGATGGTTGATGTAGGATTAATAACAGAAGCAGGGGATTTGTGGTTGTTTGCAATTGATTTATTTGAAGATCCGGTGAAAAGGGAAATATTCATCAATATGCGAAGTGATAATGCTAGGCTAGCGTGGCTGCAACGAAAACAAAATCCCTAAAGTTTCTTTTAGCATAGTTTTTCTTAGTTTAAACAATTTTTTTGAAACACTTTTATTTTTCTTATATGTGTTAGTGACATAAATTAGTTGGATGTTATTTGGTATATTTTTTATATAAAATTTCTACTTGCGAATATTTTGTGTTAATGAATTGCTAGTGAAAGTATATTCATAATATCATTTGGTTTGAAGTAGTATTATGAATTTGTTGATAGGGTTAATATGAATAGTGAGATAAGCAAGAAGATACACAAACGGCATTGTTTAATTTGTTGTTGGATTCGTGCTATACTAATGATCTTGTTGCGGCATATTATTATAAGTATATATACAAGGAACCGTGCATGACATCATCTCTAACAGGCGAGGCTTGGGTGATGGAAGTTTTAAATGATCATCCAATACGATGTGTAAATGCATTTAGAATGCATCCGGATTTGTTTAGGAAATTATGTGGAGAACTTGAAACAAACTATGGATTGCAATCATCTGATAAAATGTCCACATTTGAGATGGTGGGGATATTTATGTATACATTGGCATTGGGGTTATCTAATAGAGATGTTATGGAGCGTTTTCAGCGTTCAGGAGAGACTATTAGTCAAGCATTTCATGAGGTTCTAAATGCAATTATTGGTAGAGATAAAGGTTTTCAAGGTCTAGCACGCTACATTATAAGACCAAAAGATCCAACTTTTCAACTAATACCACCTCAAATCATGAACGACAAAAGATATATGCCCTATTTCAAGGTAATGTATTTATTAATGTCATCTTTTATTTATTTAAATTTTTACGTCTCTAATGTTGAAATTACATTTAGAATTGCATCGGATGTATCGAAGGTACACATATAAGGGTCTGCATCACAGAGAGTCAACAACTGCCTTATATTGGTAGAAAAGGAGTACCTACTTTCAATGTAATGGCAACGTGTGCTTTTGATATGTGTTTTACATATGTATCAGTCGGATGGAAGGGATCAGCACATGACACACGTGTGTTTATGCACTCAATCCAAAATAAGTCAATTAACTTTCCACAACCGCCTGAAGGTAAATATACATATCTATTTTATTCTTTCATGTTACTTTTTTCAAATTCCAACACGATTTGTTTAAACTTTTTTATCAGGTAAATATTATTTGGTTGATAAAGGATATCCATACAGAAAGGGATACCTTGTTACATATCCCAAGACAAGATACCATCAATCCCAAATTCAAAAGGAGTCCCCAAATAATATGCAAGAAGCATTCAACCGTTCACATTCATCTCTACGAAGTTATATTGAGAGGTCATTCGGAATTTTGAAGAAACGATTTCGCATACTTCGTGAAATGCCAAGGTTTAGTGTGCAAACACAAATTGATGTTATAACGCCTACATTTGCGTTGCATAACTACATCCGTACTAACAGCCAAGAAGATATTATGTTTGCAATAATCGATCAACATCTAAATTACATACCACGAGATGAGCTTATTGATGTTAGTAACCGTAACGGAAGCGCCGAAGGAATATTTGAAGGAAGAAGTAATGAGATGAAACATGTTCGTAACGATATTGCTACTTTAATATGGAATGCTCGTCAAAAATAATTTAGTATTACAATATATGTTTTCGGTTATTTGTTAATGGCTACGTTTTGTTAAATCAAAATTTAAAATGAATGATGAAATTTAACTATTTTTTCTAATGTCTATTTTTGTCATTTTACTTATTTTTTTAACAGCTACAACTACTTTGCCAAACAATTATATACATCTAACAGCTAATCGCTAACAGCTAATCGCTAACAGCTTTCAGCTAATCGCTAACAGCTAACAGCTAGTTTTGCCAAACATACCCTATACCAACTGAAAGAAAAAAGACAAATAAAATCGAATAAAGCACTATTTGTCATCAGACGTGGTTGATAAATCTTGCTATTTCTGAATCTCATAAAGTACTAAACTGTAGTAGCAATGATGACATACAATCTAACCTTCGTATCTTCCGACTCGCGCCAATCTTCGAACCAAGCTATCCAATTTGTCCACTATGAGAACCGCGGTGACAACAAACTAACCCAAATTCTTACTTTTCTCCAAAGTTCCAGAGCAACCTCACATTCAAACATTACATGATGAATTGATTCGATGTTGTGGCTACATGAAGCGCATGCAATGGACACAATTTCTAAGCCACGAAGAGATAAATTTTGTCATGTAGGGAGCCTATCAAGTGCCAATCTGATGATGCAGCGGAGGGGTACGAAATACTATTATATTTTACTATGAAATACAACAAAATATTACACAAGTTTTAATTATTTTATTTACAGATGTGATATACCTAAACCTTGCTACAACACTATAGGTAGTGTACCTAATCATAGAGTAGTGTAGTTTTTAGTAAGTCCGGTTCGTTTCACAGGGAGACGGCTTATTTTACACTATATTTTTATATAACTATATTTGTACAATATATATATATATATATATATATATATATATATATATATATATATATATATATATATTACAATTATTATTATTATAAAAAGGGGGTTTTATCGTTTAATGACCGGTTTGTCGATTTTATATTTTAAGCTTAAAGATAAATGACAATAATTAAAGTGCGTAAAATAAATAACAATAATTAAAATAACAATAAATAAAAGTACGAGGAAATATGAAATAAAATATATTATGCTTATTTAAACTTCCGTACTCATGATGTTTGACGTTTTGATTTTAATTTATTATCCTGGGTTAATTATCCTTTGTCCTGGATTATTTAATATGTGTATCTGGTTTTACCCATAATAGTCCATCGTTCATAATTATAAAGTGCGAGGGTCTTCGCCAAATTAACCTTATACCCGAAGTCAAATATTCCAACTAATTGGGGACTTAAACTGTAATAAGGTTTTAATATATTATTAATGATTACACCAGGTTATCGACTGCGTGTAACCCAAGGTTTTAATACTTTATTAACAATTAGACCAATTTCCCTGGAATGTAATCCACCCCTGTTTTAATAAGTCCATTGACTATTAATCCATCCCCGTGTCCGATCAAATGAACAATTATTAGTATTTATAAATATCCCGCTCACCGTAGCCGATCAAACGTATGTGGTTATTTATAGTTACGTCAAATTGTAAATCTCTATATTTATCAAATATAAAGTCCATTAATAGCCCATAGCCCAATTTCCACAAGTGTCGGTCTTTTGTCCAAACCCCAATTATGATCCAAAACCCAATAACCTCGTCTTAATATTTAGCCCAACATCACGATTACTTCAGCTCAAATAAGCATAATAATAACTTAAGCACGATACATAATTAGAAAGGGAGAATTTAGCTTACAGTGATTATTAATCGCGTAGTGTTACAGGGACAGAGTTCCGACTTTAAAACCCGTAAAATAACCTTTACATTACCCAAACTAACCTAATATAAAACTAGACTATATTATATATATATATATATATATATATATATATATATATATATATATATATATATATATATATATATATACACAGAGGGAGAGATTGGATGATGGTGTGTTGAATTCAGCAAAACCCGTTGCTATTTATAGAAGATTTCTGACTCTGCACCCCATGCGATCGCATGGGTGCTGTGAGTGAAGGCCATGCGATCGCATGGCACCATTTTATAGCTCAGGATCTTTTGTTTGCAAGCTTGCCGACATAATATTTAATATATATATATATATATATATATATATATATATATATATATATATATATATATATATATATATATATATATATATATATATATATATATATATATATATATATATATATATATATATATATATATATATATATATATATATATATATATATAAAATATATATATATATATATATATATATATATATATATATATATATATATATATATATATATATAATTATATATATATTATATTATATTCTTGTGCATAGTTGACTCGTAATTTTAGGTCCGTTGTCTCGCGCATTGATACTCGGTTTATGTCTCGGTTCCAGATTTTTGAACGTCCTTTCCTACGCGTAGATATCTTGTACTTTGCGTTTTGCAATTTGTAATTTGCACAAAAAATTATTTTCCTTAACTTCCAAAATCCGCGCAAGTCTTTAACTCACTTTTAGTGGCACTTTTGAGTGCACTATGGCTTTAGTGACACTTTTCAGGCTTTAGTGGCACTTTTTCTTCAATTCTTTAATCTTCGTGCTTCGTCTTCCCATTTATTTATTTAAACGATTACAACTTAAAAATATAATAATTACAACTAAAAACTTTACATATTGAGATGATATTGCGACTAAATATATGTTCATTTAGAGCAATATCACAATTTCCATATAAAAATGTTGATTTTCAGAGGAATTTGCTTAATCCACATTGTGTAAATATTGGATGAGGGTGACATATGTTCATCGATATGTGACATGGTTTTGTTAACAGAGAACTGATCCAAGTCGTCTGACAAGGAAAACACCATGAGTCGGTACCTGCACTTAACACAATGTGACCAACCTTGTCTTTAAGATCCTGCACGAACGATTCATTCCTGGACCCTAAATTATCACGCGACCAATGCCAAGTCCATGAGCCATCAACAAACCCAAAGAAGTTAATGCTAACTCCCATTGAACCCAATGCATTTTTTTGGAATCATGAGATGTAACATCCTAGGCAACTCTCACATCGCCCACGTACATGAGTGATCATGAGATTATAAGGTAATACTCACGCTTAAATGACACAACGCGTTTTGGGACTATAGGCAGAGCGGGTGTGCGAGTACCTTGTGGTTAAGTATGCTCGGGCGAGAGCACTACCAGGAGGTCAGACCTCCTGGGAATGTGCGCCTGCGGGCAAAGCGGACAATATTGTGGTCATGTTAAGCTGTGGTGTTACAGAATGGTATCAGAGCCACTCATGTACCGTTGGGGGTGGTGGGGCAAACTTCATCGAGGACGATGAGTCCCTGAGGGGGTGATGTAACACCCTAGGCAACTCCCACATCGCCCACGGACATGAGTGATCATGGGATTATAAGGTAATACTCAAGCTTAAATGACACAACGCATTTTGAGGCCACAGGCAGAGTGGGTGTGTGAGTACCTTGTGTTTAAGCGTGCTCGGGCGAGAGCACGACCAGGATGGGTGACCTCCTGGGAAAGTGCTCCTTGTGGTGGTCGTCAAGAAAAAGCCGTGCGCCTGCCGGTAAAGCGGACAATATTGTGGTCATGTTAAGCTGGGGTGTTACATGAGAGCTTCCCCGAAAAAATTGAGATCCCAAACTTTCTAAGTCTTTTAACACAAGTTCCGGGCAAATAAATAGCGACAAATAGTAAATGCATAGACTTCCCAACATCGATTTTACAAGCCTTAAACGGCCCCCAATAGAAAGTAAATTCGCTTTTCGACTCAAAAGTTTTTTCACAATTCATATTACTATTCAATTAAGAGTCACGTTACTCTTGAGACTTGAGAATGAAAGATTAACGAACAATGTTTATCATTTAAAACTAGTAAAATGTAAGTTGGACTTAATCTGTAAATTTCAGACTAAATTTAAACTTAATCAGTAAATGAGTCTGGCACGATAAGCAAAGTTTATTAAAATGAGTCTCAAAATGTTTGAACTATTTTCATGAATGCATTTGACTTTGACTTTTCCCGAAGATTCACGAACAACCGTTTGTAAATATATGTATATATAAATATAAATGTAAGTAGTGGAAATAATAAAATGTAATTGAATCATTAGAATTTAATATGTAAAATAATATACAGAATAGTTAAGTGCTATTAAAATGAAAATATATATATATATATATATATATATATATATATATATATATATATATATATATACATGTATGAATTCTATACATAAGTAATATCATATATATTGTAATATATATATATATATATATATATATATATATATATATATATATATATATATATATATATATATATATATATACAATTAATAAATATTAAAGATTCAATATATTATATAATTAATAAAAATGATATAAATTAATAAATGGTACTATATTAAAATATAATTACAAGTCTGAATAAAATTGATATATTATCATTACTTTCATTATAATTATTTTTGTTGATATTAATATTAATATTTGTATTAGTAATATTATTACTTCTAATATAAAATATGATATGTTTAAGTTGTGTAATTATTATTATTAATGTTATTATTATAATATTAAAATTATTATAACTAGAATTATTATTAGTATCATTAATAAGATTATTATTATCACTTTATTATCTTTATTATTAACTAAATTATTAAAGTTTTATTATTATATTATTATTTATCATTTATTATACTAAGTCTATTATCAATGATATTATTATTATTGGTAATATTATTAATTATTAGTAATATTATTAATATTATTAATATATTTGTTAATCATCAAAAACTTAAGAATTATATATACATATAAACAGATATATTTAACTAGATATATAAAAATTAGATATACATAACAACATATATATAAAATACGATTATACATATGTATATATATATCAATACAGATACAGCAATTTATATATATAACACAATTATATATGTATATATACCAGAGATATACGTATTCTGTTTCCTATCACCATCTCACTGTTCTAAAATCTAATTCCTGTCTCTAAGATTGATTTCAATCAACTTTAACCAGTTAAATCCAAAATATAAAGTCAACTAATCATCTAATTTTGTTAGTAATCCACATCAGTCTTTTTCTTATTTATTTGTTTATTTTTCTATTTTCTGTATATTCAACACGAGACCACAACCCTTCTATATAACAATGTAATTGTCCAGTGATATGGTAAACTACTCAACATCACACTATCAATAACAATTATCAATTACAACTACTTCAAATTGACAAAGTTGATTTAAAGAACACGATGAACACGGGTAATACTCTGTAGAGTTTTATTTTTTTGAAAACATTGAATTCGAGTTAAATTTCAAAATATTTGATTGCAGTTAGGATAGAAATCTTCCAAGTAAACTAACTGGAAAGTTTTAAGTTCCAATTTTAGCTATCAAGTTCCAATTTCGAAGTCAAAGTAAATTTTGAAAAAGACAAACGTTGTGTTCTTAGCAAAATTCGAGTTCAATTGGACGTTTTAAGTTAAATTGATAACTCAGATAGTTTATAGGATACATTTTGAACTTATTTCATTCAGTAAGCTTGGTCTAAAACTTTCTAAAAATTCGAGATTGAATGGGTGTTCAACGCATTATATTTTTTCTGTTTCAGCAGCTTTTATTTAAATCTGTTTCTGTTTTAAACAAGTTAATCAGCTAATAAATGTTTCTCTATTGTTGAAGAACCTTAAAGACCATGAATTAATTTTGTTTGCAATGATTTGATCCTGGTTCGTTTTCTTTTTGAATTAAGGAAGAAGAAGAAAAAGATGAAACAGATATAGTGTTAAATAAAAATGGGATGGATTTTAATCAGACAGAAACTAATGGACGAATGGTTAAAGGACATGAGGGGTGAGTTAATGGTCGTGGGTTCGAGCCTGTACTTGGGCTGTGATTTTTTTTTTAAAAAAACTCTATGAGGTAGTTCTAAATATAACTATTTGTTATTATTATTATTATTATTATTATTATTATTATTATTATTATTATTATTATTATTATTATTATTATTATTATTATTATTATTATTATTATTACTATTATTATTATTATTATAATTAATTAGCATTATTATTATTGCTATTAGTATTGTTATTAATATTATCATAAATCGTAACCTTAATAACAATATAATGATATTTGTATAAAAAAAATGAGATTTATTATGTTATGATTATGATCATAAATATACTAAGATGAGCATATAGATATAAAAGGTTATAAAAATATTAACACGATGCATAGAAGTATATGTATATAAAAGATTAGGAATACCGATATTATTATGAGAACGATTAAAAATTATTATTTTCATTATGTTATTATTATTTTCATTAAAGATTAGTATTAGTATCATTTATAAGCATTAGTATTATTATTAACATAGTTATAATTATTATTACCATCATTATCATTATTAATAGTATTATAAGTATTATTATTATTATTAATATCACTATTATTATTAGTAAAAGTAATATTACTATAGATATTATAGTTATTATTATTATTACTAGTATTATAATAATTATCATTATAAGTACTATAGTCATTATTATGATTATTATCGTTATAAGTATTATTATTTATCTTATCATGAGTATTATTATGTAAATACTAAAACCATTACCATAACTATCATTAACAGTAAAAGTAATATTTTTACATTTATTATCATTATTAGAATTATTAACATTATTATCTTATTAATAATATTAAGTATTATAATTATTATCATTTTTACCACTATTAATATTATTTTGGTATTATTATAATTACTATTATTGATATAAAAATGATATGTTTAATACATATAACATAACAAAAATAAATATTTTTATATATAAAATGAATATATGAAACGTATATATATTATAAATATAAACAGGATATAACTAATAAATTTTTATATACAATTGTTCAACAACAACTATGTATATTAATAAATATACAAATGATATAGGTTCGTGAATCCAAGGCCAACCCTGCATTGTTCAATGTCGTCATATGTATTTTTACTACAAAATACAGTATTGTGAGTTTCATTACTCAATGTTTATATATATTTTTGGGACTGAGAATACATGCGCCGATTTTATTAATGTTTTACGAAATAGACACAAGTGATCAAAAACTACATTCTATGGCTGGATTATGAATATTGAATATCACCCCTTTTTAGCTTGGTAACCTAATGATTAGGAAACTGGTATGGCCCCTAATCGACACGAATCCTAAAGATAGATCTATGGACCTCGACAAGTCCCATCCGGGGTACGGATGCTTTAGTACTTCGAGATTATTATTAGTATACAGACGAGAGGTTCTGTTTGGGAATATTCTATGCATTAAAGTTAAGTCGGTTATCAAGCGTTCACCATATGAATGAATTTTAATTCGCAGGTTACGCGTGTTATTATGTACTCGGGTTATGTGTACAATTAAATATATGAAATCTTGTGGTCTATTAAAATGATGAAAATGAATGTTTATGATAAACTAATGAACTCACCAACCTTTTGGTCGACACTTGAAAGCATGTTTATTCTCAGGTATGAAAGAAATCTTCCACTGTGCATTTGCTCATTTTAGAGATATTACTTGGAGTCATTTATGACATATTTCAAAAGACATTGCATTCGAGTCGTCGAGTTCATCAAGATTATTATTAATTCAATTATAGTTGGATATATTATGAAATGGTATGCATGCCATCAAATTTCGATGTAATGAACGTTTGTCTTTTAAAAATGAATGCAATGTTTGTAAAATGTATCATATAGAGGTCAAGTACCTCGCGATGTAACCAATATGTAATGTATTCGTCCAGATGGATTAGGACGGGTCATTAGATGTGGTATCAGAGCTGGTTTAAGCTGTCTCATCGGCTTAATCGTAGAGGGGGTTCTCACAGTGTTACCTGTGACGAAGCATTGGCTCTTACTCCTCGCGGTTCGAATATGGTTGGTTTTGCCGAGAGGCAGGGCCGTAAAATTAGTGTCTGAGGTACGCTCAGTGGTCACCAGGAAGTTAGCTGGGAAGGCACTGAGTGGGATGCGTCCCCACATAATTAGATGTGGTATCAGAGCGGTGGTCTTAGCGAACCAGGTCTTGCATTAGTGTGTCTAACTGATAGTTATTTAGATGCATTAGTGGGTCTGGACTTCGATCGTGTCTGCATGTCAAAAGTTTTGCTTATCATTTTGTGTCAAAAATTACCTGCTTATCATTCTTAGGGAATCACTTGCTTATCACTCTTAGTCTAGACACATCTTACTGCATTGATTGCATGAATAGTGTATAGACAAAATTCATATCTTAGCGTATCTGCTAATTCATATCTTAGCGTATCTGTTACTGTAAACTTTGCCTGACATATTCCGTAAATTCCTCCGTAATCTACGAAATCTTTTGTTCTATATATACGGATATTCTATGTAATTAGAATACCATTCGATAGCCAAAAATCATTTCATATCGAAAAATCCTTTATTCAATCGTACGAAATGGAACTCGCCACTAGTTCAAGTCCCTCGGATTCCGAAATGTAGTTTCACTCAAGCTCCGAAAGCAGTGTGACTGGAATGGATCAACCAATTAGCCATCATCTGTTCTGGATGAATTGGAAATGGGTTCGTAGTCTAATAAATCATTGGAGACAAGAAGAAGGGGATCCCTTTCATCCACCACATTGCCCTCTTGGCAAAAAACCTGAAACCCTTACCGGCGAACCTGTTCGTAACACCATTTTCTCTCTCATTTCCAGAGTATCTCGTCATGACTACCTACTATCACGAATTTTAGATCTTATTCATCCGCTCGTCCGAACCGACAATCATCCCGGTGTAATAGAAGAAGTCAACGAGCTTCGCACTCGAGTAGTAGCATTGGAGAATATGGTGCAAAGGTTACAAGCACCATCAGCAGCAGCGACACCAACAGTGCCATCACCACCACTAACAGGAACATCCGCATCCCATACCTCAACATTACAATCTGTACCTCGAACATCAACGTCATACGCACCATAGATACCAAGGAATACTGACAATAAAAACCGATGAAGTATTGATCTATAACTTCATTGGAGAACCATTCTGTGGCGATTATGTAATCTCCAAAGTTTTGGAAGTTATTCATTTCTAATTCCAGCTGAAAATCAAATGAGCTTAATATCATATTAACTCATTAAATCCATGATTACATCTGAAGAAAATATATATGTATATATGTTTTTCATAAAGATTGTAATTATAAAGTCCTTTATACAAACTGTTAATGATGAAATATTTTAACGGGTAGGTAATACCCGAGGAATATTTAGATTTCACATTAATAAGTTACACTGTACATTCTTCGAATCTGATTCAACAGTCATTTACTATCCTACTTACATCCACAGATATACGAATCTGTTCACCACAAAATAACCATTTTCATTCAATTTCATATTTGGGTTTTGACCTATCAGAATCCAACAAGTGGCATAATGAAGAAAACATTGGACAAAAATAAAATTTGTTAGAAACAAACAAATTAACTATGAGAAATTTTGTTAAGAATCCACGCTAACAAAATCCTAGCTAACTATTCCTAGCTAACTGTTAATTCCTTATTACATTTATTTATCGTAATTAATTATCGCAATTTTAATTCTCGCAATCTTATTTATCGTCATTTAATTTATGTTATTTATTTTATGTACTTTATTTATCGTTATTTAAATACTGTTATTTACGCATTTTAAATATCGGGACACGTATACAATGTTTTGACATATCATATCGACGCATCTATATATATTATTTGGAATAACCATATACACTCTATATGCGGTAATGCTGGAGTTAGCCATACAGGGTTGAGGTTGATTCTAAAATAATATATATATTTTGAGTTGTGATCAAGTCTGAGACATGTATACAATAGGTCACGATACGTATTAATTAATTCGAATATTATATATTAAACTATATATGAATAATTGAACTGCTAACTGTGGACTATCAACTATGGACTAATAACATTGGACAATTAAAAGGAATTAAAATATTGATTATAACATATGAAACTAAACATTTCTTCAAGTTTGCCACTTGATTTCATCTTAAATCTCGTTTGTATCTTGACGATTACAATCTGCGTTCAAACTTTCCATGATTCTTGAAAACACCTCAATCAAGAGGATGAACCAACCGCACTTCATCTACGAAAGAAAAGATTTATGCATATAATTATGCACCTGAAAACACTTGGAACCTGAGTAAATGTTTAACACGTATCTGTACTAGCTCCTTTGGCATAGTTAATTCCGAAAATAACAATGCAATCCCTTTCTATAGTAGTCAATTTTGTCACAGCTCCAACAAGATAACTTAAACTTTTCATCCAGAGTAGCCTTATTATAATCCTGATATATACGATTACTCCTTCATCATTGTTACCGGGGAACCTTTCATATCTCACCGCATTAGCAGTAAACTTACCAGCAACTTCATTCCTCATTGGCTTAAGTCTTTCCGAAAAATCAGTATTTTGAATCTCGCAATGCTTCTACAACAACAGTTATATGTACACATATAACATTTATCTCTTAGAATTATGATCTTTCATTCTGAAATTCTGAAAAGCAACCAGTCTACGAATCAATACACTGAATTTTGAAAAAGCTGAATGAAGCAGCAGAAACTACAGATAACCGTAACTGGCAAAAGTTTAATGAAAAAGAATAGTATGTTGGCAAAACTCAGAAATGTTGGAACTTGAAAATAGATTGAGCAACCCATGAAGGAGGCTGTAGACAAATCACAGAGACTAAATCTGCCTTCAAAGAATCTAAATGATTCAGTATCTGCAGAAGTTATTAACGAATACTTTACTCCTGACTCTAAACCTTTACGGAGAAATCTTCATCATCATCCATCGATATTAGAAATTCTAAGATATCATCGTATCTTTCATTATAAATATCCTCGATATTTCTGAAGATATTTTCATAACTATTCTGATCCGATATTAATTACCTCTCCGCATTATCTGTATTACATCATAAAAGAAACTGTTTTAGTTTCTAAATTTCTGAAAAACTCAAGTTTAAATTATGAATGTTTTTGAAGTAATGTTAGGAACTGATGCATGAGTTAGTATGATATAATGACACTTGATCAACGTGATTATATGACAGTAAGTCATGCTGAGTTTCTAATGGAACGTGATGATTCACAGATCATAACGTCATCATGTGCCATATTACATAACTCTTTCATTCTGCTTAACTTCTGAACATATCAAGAAAATATATTCTTGATAGTTCTATTCTCAGTGATTCTGGTATTTTGACAAATCAAATTGTGCTATTACGTTCTTTTTTGTTTAGAACATTAAGTTCATTCGAAACTCCATACTTACGAATTCTGGACCATTACTCGCTTTACTAGATGTCGAGAAGAGAATAAAAAGGCAAAGAGCTCCAAAATATAAGAGAAAATATAAAGTCCAATAACAACACGGAGGTCACAAACCATGGATATTAATACGAATAGCAATATAAAGACACGGTATAATTAAGAATAGTATCACCCCAAGGTAGTAGTAGAAGTAAACAGATTTTTCTGATGGAAGGTTGAAAAGAAGGATGACAGAAGTGATAATTAGAAATATATCAAGGATTAGAACAGGATTAAGCATTTTCACAATCTTTTGGATGTATGAACTAAGGAAGAAAGTATAGGAATGGTGAGAATAATGGAACGGAAGAGTTTAATTTATAATGGAAATATCAGACAGAGTAATCGAGGCAGATCATCGTATTTAATTATAGAGATCTTAATTTCTTTATTCATTGAAGAATCAAATCTTTTAGATTGCGAAGATTTCCTCAAAATTCCTTATATCCCGGAAATCAACCGTGACTACTTCACCGGTTAAGATGAACCTTCATTTACTCATTACACTCTTTTGTGATAGCTTCATTTGTACTCTTCGAATAATCAAATTATTTTATCCTTATTACTCTATAGTAATAAAACTCTATTTATCAGCTCATATGAGTCATGAAAACATACTTACGGTCAGCCATGATGTTCCCAATCAAATTTCAGGACGAAATTTCTTTAACGGGTAGGTACTGTGACGACCCGAAAATTTCTGACTAAATTTAAACTTAATCTGTAAATGAGTCTGACACGATAAGCAAAGTTTATTAAAATGAGTCTCAAAATGTTTGAACTATTTTCATGAATGCATTTGACTTTGACTTTTCCCGAAGATTCACGAACAACCGTTTGTAAATATATGTATATATAAATATAAATGTAAGTAGTGGAAATAATAAAACGTAATTGAATCATTAGAATTTAATATGAAAAATAATATACAGAATAGTTAAGTGCTATTAAAATGAAGATATACATATATATATATATATATATATATATATATATATATATATATATATATATATATATATATATATATATATACATGTATGAATTCTATACATAAGTAATATCATATATATTGTAATATATATATATATATATATATATATATATATATATATATATAGATATATATAATTAATAAATATTAAAGATTCAATATATTGTATAATTAATAAAAATGATATAAATTAATAAATGGTACTATATTAAAATATAATTAAAGTCTGAATAAAATTGATATATTATCATTACTTTCATTATAATTATTTTTGTTGATATTAATATTAATATTTGTATTAGTAACATTATTACTTCTAATATAAAATATGATATGTTTAAGTTGTGTTATTATTATTATTATTAATGTTATTATTATAATATTAAAATTATTATAACTAGAATTATTATTAGTATCATTAATAAGAATATTATTATCACTTTATTATCTTTATTATTAACTAAATTATTAAAGTTTTATTATTATATTATTATTTATCATTTATTATACTAAGTCTATTATCAATGATATTATTATTATTAGTAATATTATTAATTATTAGTAATATTATTAATATTATTAATATATTTGTTAATCATCAAAAACTTAAGAATTATATATACATATAAACAGATATATATAACTAGATATATAAAAATTAGATATACATAACAACATATATATAAAATACGATTATACATATGCATATATATATATATCAATACAGATACAGCAATTTATATATATAACACAATTATATACGTACATATACCAGAGATATACGTATTCTGTTTCCTATCACCATCTCACTGTTCTAAAATCTGATTCCTGTCTCTAAGATTGATTCCAATCGACTTTAACCAGTTAAATCCAAAATATAAAGTCAATTAATCATCTAATTTTGTTAGCAATCCACATCAGTCTTTTTCTTATTTATTTATTTATTTATTTTTCTATTTTCTGTAAATTCAACACGAGACCACAACCCCTCTATATAACAATGTATTTGTCCAGTGATATGGTAAACTACTCAACATCACACTATCAATAACGATTATCAATTACAACTACTTCAAATTGACAAAGTTGATTTAAAGAATACGATGAACACAGGTAATACTCTGTAGACTTTTATTTTTTTGAAAACATTGAATTCGAGTTAAATTTCAAAATCTTTGATTGCAGTTAGGATAGAAATATTCCAAGTAAACTAACTGGAAAGTTTTAAGTTCCAATTTTAGCTATCAAGTTCCAATTTCGAAGTCAAAGTAAATTTTGAAAAAGTCAAACGTTGTGTTCTTAGCAAAATTCGAGTTCAATTGGATGTTTTAAGTTAAATTGATAACTCATATAGTTTATAGGATAGGTTTTGAACTTATTTCATTCAGTAAGCGTGGTCTAAAACTTTCTAAAAATTAGAGATTGAATGGGTGTTCATACGCGTTATATTTTTTCTGTTTCAGCAGCTTTTATTTAAATCTGTTTCTGTTTTAAACAAGTTAATCAGCTAATAAGTGTTTTTGTATTTTTGAAGAACCTTAAAAACCATGAATTAATTTTGTTTACATTGATTTGATCCTGGTTCGTTTTCTTTTTAAATTAAGGAAGAAGAAGAAAAAGATGAAACAGATATAGTGTTAAATAAAAATTGGATGGATTTTAATCAGATAGAAACGTATGGACGAATGGTTAAAGGACATGAGGGGTGAGCTAATGGTCGTGGGTTCGAGCCTGTACTTGGGCTGTGATTTTTTTTTAAAAACTCTATGAGGTAGTACTAAATATAACTATTTATTATTATTATTATTATTATTATTATTATTAATATTATTATTATTATTATTATTATTATTATTATTATTATTATTATTATAATTAATTAGCATTATTATTATTGCTATTAGTATTGTTATTAATATTATCATAAATCGTAACCTTAATAACAATATAATGATATTTGTATATAAAAAATGAGAATTATTATGTTATGATTATGATCATAAATATACTAAGATGAGCATATAGATATAAAAGGTTATAAAAATATTAACACGATGCATAGAAGTATATGTATATAAAAGATTAGGAATACCGATATTATTATGAGAACGATTAAAAATTATTATTTTCATTATGTTATTATTATTTTCATTTAAGATTAGTATTAGTATCATTTATATGCATTAGTATTATTATTAACATAGTTATAATTATTATTACCATCATTATCATTATTAATAGTATTATAAGTATTATTATTATTAATATCACTATCACTATTATTATTAGTAAAAGTAATATTACTATAGATATTATAGTTATTATTATTATTACTAGTATTATAATAATTATCATTATAAGTACTATAGTCATTATTATGATTAATATCGTTATAAGTATTATTATTTATCTTATCATGAGTATTATTATGTAAATACTAAAACCATTACCATAACTATCATTACCAGTAAAAGTAATATTTTTACATTTATTATCATTATTAGAATTATTAACATTATTATCTTATTAATAATATTAAGTATTATAATTATTATCATTTTTACCACTATTAATATTATTTTGGTATTATTATAATTACTATTATTGATATACAAATGATATGTTTAATACATATAACATAATAAAAATTAATATTTTTATATATAAAATGAATATATGAAACGTATATATATTATTAATATAAACAGGATATAACAAATAAATTTATATATACAATTGTTCGACTACAACTATGTATATTAATAAATATACAAATGATATAGGTTCGTGAATCCAAGGCCAACCCTGCATTGTTCAATGTCGTCATATGTATTTTTACTACAAAATACAGTATTGTGAGTTTCATTACTCCCTTTTTATATATATTTTTGGGACTGAGAATACATGCGCCGATTTTATTAATGTTTTACGAAATAGACACAAGTGATCAAAAACTACATTCTATGGCTGGATTATGAATATTGAATATCACCCCTTTTTAGCTTGGTAACCTAATGATTAGGAAACGGGTATGGCCCCTAATCGACGCAAATCCTAAAGATAGATCTATGGACCTCGAAAATTCCCATCCGGGGTACGGATGCTTTAGTACTTCGAGATTATTATTATTATATAGACGAGAGGTTCTGTTTGGGGAGATTCTATGCATTAAAGTTAAGTCGGTTATCAAGCGTTCACCATATGAATGAATTTTAATTCGCAGGTTACGCGTGTTATTATGTACTCGGGTTATGTGTACAATTAAATATATGAAATCTTGTGGTCTATTAAAATGATGGAAATTCTAATGCCCCGTCCTAATCCATCTGGACGAATACATTATATTTGGTTACATCGCGAGGTACTTGACCTCTATATGATACATTTTACAAACATTTTATTCGTTTTTAAAGTACAAACTTTCATTTACATCGAAAGTTGACGGCAATCATACCATTTCATAATATATCCAACTATAATTGACTTAATAATAATCTTGATGAACTCAACGACCCGAAAGCAACGTCTTTTGAAATATGTCATGAATGACTCCAAGTAATATCTCTAAAATGAGCATTTGCACAGCGGAAGATTTCTTTAATACCTGAGAATAAACATGCTTTAAAGTGTCAACCAAAAGGTTGGTGAGTTCATTAGTTTATTATAATCAATCATTTCCATCATTTTAATAGACCACAAGATTTTCATTTCCATTTCTCATAAATATACGTCCCATGCATACAGACAAAAATAATCATTCATATGGATTAAACCCTGATAATCGACATTAACAAGATGCATATAGAATATCCCCATCATTCCGGGACACCCATCGGACATGATAAATTTCAAATTACTAAAGCATTCCAAATTCCAGAATGGGGCTTGTTGAGCCCAATAGATCTACCTTTAGGATTCGCGTCAATTAGGGGTGCACTAATTCTTAAAATTAGTGATGTTCCCTAATTCTTAGATTACCAGGTTAAAAGGGGCATATTCGGCTTCGATCCATTCAACCATATAATGTAGTTTCAATTACTTGTGTCTATTTCGTAAAACATTTATAAAAGCGCATGTATTCTCAGTCCCAAAAATATATATTGCAAAAGCATTTAAAAAGGGAGCAAATGAAACTTACCATACTGTATTTTGTAGTAAAAATACATATAACGACATTGAACAAATGTAGGGTTGGCCTCGAATTCACGAACCTATATTAATTATGTATATATATTAACACACGTAATTGTATTTGATTAAAATTATATAGATATAATTTTATTAGTTATATTATTTTATATTATTAATATATATGTTTCATATTTTCATTTTATATGTTTTTAAATAAATACTTAATATATTATATATCAGATTTAAAGTATATGATATGTCATTTATAATAAATATCATATATCGTTATTTAAAAATATCATATCATATATTAAAACTTAATATATGTTAATTTGAAATAAGCATTTAATATCATTTTAAAAAGATAAATTTTCAATGTCAATATATTAATTTAAAGTATTTTAATATTAGTAATAATAATCATAAAAATAATCATTTTAGTATTTGTATTAATAACTTTAATAATAATGTAGTGATAATAAGGTAACTAAAAATAATATTGCTAATGATAATAATAATAATAATAATAATAATAATAATAATAATAATAATAATAATAATAATAATAATGATGATGATAATAATAAGAGAAACCATAATACTACCTCACATGAAAGAGCTCCAAAAAGAAAATAACTGCCCATGTCCGGGTTCGAACCCGTAACCTTTCGTTAACCCAACACTCACTCAGACCACTACTCTATCCGTTTCTTTCTGTATTAATTCACATACCAACTTTATTTAACCCATAGTTTCGTCCGATTTCTTCTTCTTCTTTAAACTAATCTTATCATCGTCATTCTTTATAATTTATCATCACCTAGTACACCATTTCGTATCATCATAATCTCATAATCATTATGAACACTTCGATCATCATACTTTAATTTATCATCGCGTTTTATTCCATCACTCTAAACACGTTTTCATTTTATGTGTTATTATTATTTACCGCCATCCTCTTTTCTCGTTATTATTATCATCATTCGGTTATCACCTATCATTTAACATGATATCATAACATCATCATCTTATCGTCATCTACATCCAAACCTAAAATCACGATTTCATCATCATTATCGTCTCCACTATTCCTCGTCGTCAACCTCATCATCAATTATCAACAATCGATTTCCATGTATCCAACATGGGTTTCGACCAAAAATAAAACAAAGAAGCATATGACCCAAATAGAAGCACTAGTCCATGACCCATCCGAAAATTTAAATGGATCTCAGTCCTACCATGTAAACAACTACACAGCCCAACATCGAGATTTAGAGGAATAAATTAGTAACATGGCCCGTTAAAGAATTAAATAACTCAGGTCAGTATTTGATTTAAAACAAAATAAATCAGTAATGGGATTAGAAACAGGAACGAGACGCATTCATCATCAATACACTTTAAACTCCACTATTCGGCCCATGTTGCTATTATAATTATGTACACAGCTCACCGACAATCTGCCTTAAGTGGTATTCGTATGTGTAAAACAATATAGAATCAGGACAGACCTCGTGGGGACAAACATAATCACTTTATTCGTTTTTCAACTCCATCTTAGCATGATACCATTTTTCATTATTTATATAACAACCATCATTAATTTACTTCACCACACTCATCATCATTAAACATATCTTTTGTTGTAGCCGAAGGAACAACAAAACTTACAGCAGTAGTGACACTTAAACAGTATAGCAGCGAGCCAGCGAGCAGTCCATCGAGCAGGTTGCGGGTCGGTTCTCGTTTGAAAACAGATAAAAGATAGATGGCAACGTGTGTTGCCGCAAAACAAAAATCATAGTAGCGATGGTTCGTTTCATGGTCATAATTAGGAAAGGGAGTGGAGAGAGAGAAAAGTAAAGAGATGGCGGTTTGTCATATGTAATAGAACGTAATTTACCATGGAGCTTGATCGAATAATAAGGGTGTTTTCGGGTTGAAATGGGTGTTCACGGATTAAGGTGGTGGTGATTATTGTTTGTTCACGAAGATGAATTAGAGAGAGGATAAAGAGATTGGTGAACGATGGTTTGGCTAAAAAAAAAATCAAGAACAGAGGTTAAACGGGTTTTTCTTAATTTTTCTTGATAAATTTGATTAAATTAAAAGCTGTAAAAGGTGTTTGTGATTTAGTTGATAATGTAAGGTCTAATGAATTCTTATTAGCTGGAATTGTTCGCTTGTTATATAGAATTGATCGTAGACAGGAAGCATCATCAGGTACAGAAAAATATAAGATAAATAAAAAGCTGAAGGGGATTGCTAACGGATTTTGTTTGCTTATAGGATTAATTTAGATTGATCGTACCAATTAAAAGATAGAAACAAAAACTAAACACAGTATCGATTGAGATGTTCCACTGATTTCCTACTGTGTTCGTACGTAATTATATATAAATTGATATTTAATGATTATGAATTATATTAATAATAATTGAATTTCTAATAATATTAATAATAAAATTAATAATACTAATACTAATATTATCATTATCAAATAATACTTATAATGATATTAATAATATTATTAATAATAATAGTAATAAATTGTATTATTTTCTAATAATTATAATAATACTGATAATAATAATAATTTATAATAATAATTCTTAATGATAATGGTAATAATATTTAATACTTATATACTAACGTGTAGTGCATACTTAATATTTATGCATTTTATTATGTATAGATATCATATATATATATATATATATATATATATATATATATATATATATATATATATATATATAAACTACTATATATATAACATCAAGTTTTATTACTTAGATAAATGTATTACCTATATATATATATATATATATATATATATATATATATATATATATATATATATATATATATATATATATATATATCAAAACAATTAACTCAAAGTATAACATTATATATTTAATACTTTGTTATCATTGAAAAAATTATGCTCGAAATTATTTATTTTCAATTTACTCTATATATTCAAAATAGCAAGTTTTTGTTATGTTACTAAATCCCATAATAGATTATTACTATATTTTAATTTATAATGTATATTTATTTATTAACTTTACAATCAAAGGTTCGTGAATCGTCGAGAATCGTCAAGGTCAATTGCATTCATGAAAAATAGTTCAAAAATTTTAAGACGCAACATAACAGACTTTGCTTATCGTGTCGGAATTATAAAAGATTAAGTTTAAATTTGGTCGAAAATTTCCGGGTCGTCACAGTACCTACCCGTTAAAGAAATTTCGTCCCGAAATTTGATTAGGATGGTCATGGCTGACAATAAATATGTTTCATGACTCATATGAGTTGGAAATTAGAGCTTTATCACCATTGAGTAATAAGGATAAAATAATTCGATTATTCGAAGAGTACGAATGAAGCTATCACAAAAGAGTGAATTGAAGAAATAGAGATTTGTCTTAGCTTTTAACGGAGTCACGTTTGAATTTAGAAAATAAGGCACGTCTTAACTTTTGACGTTGTCTTGTTTGAATTCCGGAATTCAAGGGATTTAAAGAAAATCTTTGAAATCTATAAGATCTGATTCTTTGGTGAACAGGGGAATTAAGATCTCTTTTAATAAATACGGTGATCTGTCTCGATTGCTCCGTCGGATATTTCCATTATAAATTCACTTTTTCCGTTCCATTAATTTTCACCACCTCAATACTTTCTTTCTTAGTTCATACATCCCAAAAGATTGTGAAAATGCTTAATTCAGTTCTAATCCTTGATATTTTTTCTAATTATCATTTCCGTCATCCTTCTTTTTAATCTTCCACCAGAAAAATCTGTTTACTTCTACTATTACCTTGAGGTGATACTATTCTTAATTCTACCGTGCCTTTATATTGCTATTCGTATTAACATCCATGGTTTATAACCTCCGTGTTGTTATTGGGCTTTATATTTTTTTATTATATTTTGGAGCTCTTTGCCTTTTTATTATCTTCTCGACCTCTAGTAAAGCGAGTAATGGTCCAGAATTTGTAGATACGAATTTCGGAATGAACATGACTAATGTTTTAAGATAGAAATTGTAATAGCACGATCTTGATTGGTTAAATTACCAGAATTCAAGAGAAAAGATAGAACTATCAAGAAAATATGTTCTTGATATGTTTATAGATTAGATAGAATGTAAGAGTCGTGTAACATGGCACATGATGACGTTATAGTCTGTGAATCATCACGTTCCATTAGAAACTCAGCATGACTTACTGTAATATAATCACGTTGATCAAGTGTCATTATATTATACTAACTCATGCATCAGTTCCCAACATTACTTCAATAACATTCATATTTTAAGCTCGAAAGTTTAGAGAATATAGAAACTAACAGTTTCTATATGATGTAACACTGATAGCACGAAGAGATTAATGATTTCAGATAAGAATAGTTATGAAAATATCTTCAGAAATATGGAGGATATTTATAATGAAAGATACGATGATATCTTGGAATTTCTAATATCGAAGGATGGTGAAGAAAATTTGTCCGCAAGAGTTTGGAGTCAGAAGCAAGGTATTCGCTAAAGATTTCATCAGAAACAGAATCATCAAGATTCTTAATGTACAAGTTTAGTCCTTGTGATTTGTTCAGAGACTCCTTCGTAGTTTGCTCAATCAGTTTTTCAGTTTCAAACTTTTTCTGAGATTTGTCAACATACAATTCTTTATCATCAACTTTTGGCTGTTGAGGTCGTTTACAGTTTTTGTTGCTTCATTCAACTTTTCAAAATTCATAGCATTAATTCGCAGACTGGGTGCTTTTCAGAATTTCACAATGGAAGATCATAGTTCTAAAAGATAAATGTTATATGGATACATATAACTGTTGATGTGGAAACGTTGCGAGACTTACAATACAGATTTGCTGATTCCCGGTAATTGGTATGGCAATTCTTGTTACAAGATGCGGTTGAGTACATGATGAGACTTCAATAGATAAATATAGTGATTTGTCGGAGAGATTTAAGCCAAGGAGCAACGAGGTTGCTGGTACGTCTGCTGGTACTATGATGGAATATAAAAGGTTTCCCGGTAACAATAAAAGAGCACACATATATATATCAAGGTTATAATAAGGTTGTTTAGAACGAAAAGTCAAAGTTGACTTGTTGGAGCTGTGACAAAACTGGTTATCTCGAACAGGAGTTGTAAAGTTATTTTCGGTAATAATAACGCTAAAGGGATTAACACAGCTTTGTGTTAAACGTTTACTCAGTTTCCGAGTGTTTTCAGGTGCATAACTGTATGCATAAATCTTTCCTTCCATAGATGAAGTGCGGTTGATTCATCCTCTCGATTGAGGTGTTTTCAAGAATCATGAAATGTTTGAACGCAGATTGTAATCGTCAAGATACAAATGAGGTTTAAGATGAAGTCAAGTGGCAAGCTTGAAGAATTGTTTAGTTTCATATGTTATAATCAGTATTTTAATTCATTTTAATTATCTAATGTTAGTAGTCCACAGTTGATAGTCCACAGTTAACAGTCCAATAATTCATATATAGCTTAATATATAATATTCGAATTAATTAATACGTATCGTGACCCGTGTACATGTCTCAAACTCGATCACAACTCAAAGTATATATATTATTGTAGAATCAACCTCAACCCTGTATAGCTAACTCCAGCATTACTGCATATAGAGTGTCTATGGTTATTCTAAATAATATATATAGATGCGTCGATATGATATGTCAAAACCTTGTATACGTGTCCCGATATTTGAAGTGCGTAAAATAAATAACATAAATTAAATGACGATAAATAAAATTACGAGAATATAAATTACGATAATTAAATTGCGATAAATAAAATGTAACCAGTTAGCTAGGAACAGATAGCTAGGAATAATTAGCGTGGATTCTTGACAAAATTTTTCTTATAGTTAATTCGTTTGTTTCTAACATATTTTATTTTGTCAAATGTTTTTCTTCATTATGCCACTTGTTGGATTCTGATAAATCAAAATCCAAATATGAAATTGAATGAAAATGGTTATTCTGTGATGAGCGGATTCGTACTTCTGTAGTTGTAAGTAGGATAGTAAATGACTATTGAATCAGATTCGAAGAATGTACAGTGCAACTTTGATGTTATGTGAGGTGTATATGAAATAGCATATATTTTACAACGAAATACTATTAAATACGATACAATTTTACACAAGATATTTATTTATTTATAGAATGGTATACCTAAACCTTGCTACAATACTTATAGGCAGTGTACCTAATCGTACAGTAGCGTAGTTTTTAGTAAGTCCAGTTCGTTCCACAGGGAAATTTTTTAAACAAAGCTTAACGCTATATTAGTTTTAATTTATAAAAATACAAATATATATAAGTAATATTATTATTATAAAAAGGGGGTTTTTACCGTTTAATGACCGGTTTGTCGATTTTAAAACTTTAGTCGCAGTTAAAACCTAATGTAAAATATTAAATATAAATATAACTTAATTTAAAGCGTAAAGTAAATAACTATAATGAAATTGCGATAAATAAAAGTGCGATAAAATAAAATTGCGATAATTAAAGAGAACGATAATTAAAAGTGCAATTAAATAAAATGACAATAAATAAAAGTGCGATAATTAAAAGTGCAATTAAATATGAAAATAAAGGAATTATGCTTATTTAAACTTCCGTAATCATGATGTTTGACGTGTTGATTTTAGTTTATTACCATGGATTAATTGTCCTTTGTCCTGGATTATTCAATATGTCCGTCTGGTTTTTGTCTATAACAGTCCATCAGTCATAAATATAAAGTGCGAGTGTCCTCGTCAAATTATCCTTATATCCGAAGTCAAATATTCCAACTAATTGGGGACTTAAACTGTAACAAGGTCTTAATACTTTGTTTAATAATTACACCAGGATATCGACTGCGTGTAACCCAAGGTTTTAATACTTTGTTAACAATTACGCCAAGTGTCCTTGTACATAATTCACCCCTGTTTTAATAAGTCTATTAACTATTAATCCATTCCCGTGTCCGGTTAAATGAACGATTATTCGTACATATAAATATCCCGCCCATCGTGTCCGATCGAGTGTATGTGGTTATTTATAGGTACGTCCAATTGAAAATCTTTATATTAAATTAACAAACTATCATTTAATTAAACAAATATAAAGCCCATTAATAGCCCATAGTCTAATTTCCACAAGTGTCGTTCTTTTGTCCAAACCCCAATTATGGTACAAAGCCCAATTACCCAATTTTAAGTATTTTAGCTCAACATCATGATTACTTCGTCTTAAATAAGCATAATAATAACTTAGCTACGAGACATTAATTTTAAAAAGGAGAACATAACTTATATTGATTATTTATCGCGTAGTGTTACACGGACAGAATTTCGACTTCAAAACCCGTAAAATAACCTTAACATAACCCAAACTAACTAATATAAAACTAACCTATACTATATATATATATATATATATATATATATATATATATATATATATATATATATATATATATATATATATATATATATATATATATTATTACAGAGGGAGTATTATTTATTTTTATTTTTTTGTGTAAAACTCGGCAGAAGCTCTTTGCATTTATAGGACATTTCTGATTTTGGCTGCTCCACGAGTGTGGAGGTTTAAGCCTTCACAGCTCCGCGAGTGCGGAGTTCCATGGGCCAGCTCACCAATTTTTGGCCATTTGCTTGTCGACGTTTTATTTAAATATATATATAATATATAAATAATTTATATAATTATTTAAATATTATATTATATTCTTTTGCATAGTTGACTCATAATTTTTAGTCCGTTGCGTCGGGCGTTGATAGTTGGCTCAGGTCCCAGTTCCGGATTTTCGAACGTCCTTTCGTATAATTTAATATCTTGTACTTTACGTTCCGCAACTTGTACTCTTGTCATTTTTAGACGTTTCTTATCAATAAATTGAACCACTTGGATTGTATCTTGTACATTTGAGCTTTTTGGACGGTTTTGTCTTCGAATCTTCGTTTTCGCCTTTTGTCTTCGCACTTATTTAATACAAACGGATATTACTTGAAAATGGAACAATTGCAACTGAAAACTTTACATATCGGAAGTATATTGCTACTAAATATATGTTCATTTGGAGCACTATCAAATATCCCCACATTTGAATGTTGCTTGTCCTCAAGCAATACAGAACTTGAAATTAAATCACACGAATCACTTCTTTATTCTTCACACTTTATACATCAGTGATTTTGTATAAACAATGATAGTAACGATGTGGTTTACAGTCCCACATGACTATAAAATTTAGATCCTTTAGGAAATTGGATCTTTATGAAAACATTTGATCTTTTTGAAAATTAAATCTAGCTTTTATCCTAGATAAGTTTTCCGGAATAACCCTTCACCAGTGTTTGCAAAATGTTTTTGTGGGTTTGGTGGGTTTCAGATTTGAAAATTTTAGCTCAAAACTTGCGGTTTTGTGTCACCCACTTGCTAACCTTGTATTAGGAAAGCAACACGTCCAGTATACTTGCTTCGTATATTACCTTTCAGTAAACTACCATCCGGTTGTAAAGGAAAGCGTTGAACAAGCAACTGTTAAGGCAATGTCCCCTGACATGCAGATGTTCATGGTTGTGACGATCGCTCCAAATCCATATGGATGAACACGTCATTCATCGATTTCATTGCGAGGTATTTGACCTCTATATGATACGTTTTGTAAACATTGCATTCTTTTAAAAAGGCACACCATAAATGAATATTTAAATCAAAGGTTTTCGACATCTGATGATTTCTACATATAGACAATCATCGTAAATAATAGTTTACAATAGTACTTCCATTGACAATGCAGTCAAAATAAGATACATGGTGATGATTTGGTGAATGCAACGTTTCCTTGATAAATATGCCATGTAAGACTCCATGCACATAGCTTGTCTAACATATAAGCAAACAGCGGAAGACTTCTAGGAACCTGAGAATAAACATGCTAACAAGTGTCAACACAAAGGTTGGTGAGTTCATAGTTTTAGTGTTTCGCATAATCTGTATATAAAGGTGGATCACAAGATTTCAGTTGTTCAATCCAAAAACGTTTATCAAAATATTCTACAAAATTGAGCACCCTGGTAACTAAACTTAACGTATATATAATTTGTACCCTTTGTATAATCATCTTAATAATACACGCAAACCAACGTGTACGCTTCTCAAATAGCATACGTCCGTTAAAAGGCTAGTGCTCTAGCTCGGACGGGGATATCAAGCCCTATGGATCCATATATAACTACTCGCGCCCACCAGTTCTTATAACCGGAAGTTACTAGTTACCAAAGCTAAGGGATTTTTGGTTCAAACTCAGTGTAGAATTTAGTATGTACTTGTATCCATTGCGTTTAAAATAAAGTGCATGTATTCTCAGCCCAAAAATATATATTGCAAAAGCAATTAAAAAGGGAGCAAATGAAACTCACACATATAAATATTGTATATCGGTTAATAAAGCATTTGCATGTATTCTCAGCCCAAAAATGTAGAGAGTAAAAGGGATCTTATGAAACTCACACATATAAATATTGTATATCGGTTAATAAAGCATTTGCATGTATTCTCAGCCCAAAAATGTAGAGAGTAAAAGGGATCTTATGAAACTCACCTTAGCCGCATAAAAAGTCGTTCACCAAAATGTGACCGAAACTCGGATTACCAAATAACCGTAGATCTCAACCTAGAGAACATATGTTGGTCAATAATTGTTTATCAAGCTAGGTCAGGTCATAGTGTATCACAATCCTAATGCTCGATATCGACATACAATAGTTATCAAAAGTTATTTCAAAAAGTCAATCTGACTCCATACAATAGTTGAATGATCATGGCAATCGAATCATTTTAATATTTCACATAGTTTTCCAATTCTTGTAAAATTAAACTATAGTTTTTATAAGGCTTTAAAATATGATAAAACAATCAGTTTTGACAATTGTTCAATAAAACGAGACGTGCCTTATATAAGATTTCAGTTACTCGGTTGGTAATATTTAAAAATCCATTTTATCAATCTCGTAAACAAGTTGTTTATATCTTAATTGCAGATTCAAAAGCAATTTCAATTAACGTCAATCATAATTCAGTTGATCATATCTTTTAATCCGTTCATCGAAGCTATTCGATATCTAAATGAAAAGTTATTGATTTTTCGCCAGCTTTCCAAAAACATGTATATCATATACCTTTTACCAGTAATATATGTATTTAATTCGTGATTCATTATAACTGTTTAGCGATGAAATTTAGCATACAAGCATGTATAAATATATATACTCGAGCACTGGACATGGATACACAATTAATATATAAAAGATAAAATATGAGTGCTTACGAATTAATATTGAGATTCAATATTGTAGGAAAGTACGTAAACGTAACGGAGATGATAAACACTAGGTTTGACTTTACGAGCATAATCCCCAAATCATACCCATAACCTCCATAGCTATAACTCATAATTTCCTTAGCTCTATCCCGCTCGAAAAACCATTTTGAAAGTGACAAGCTCATGACCTCGTCGTAGTATTTTATGTATAATATTACTAAAAATATTAAGATTAATAATAATAATAATAATAATCTTAATAATATAATAATAATAATAATAATAATAATAATAATAATAATAATTAATATAAATAATAAATAATAATAATATTACACATGGAGTAATATATGTGTAAGAACTCGAGCAGAAACTGGACTTTTATAGGCAACTTTTTGAAATCTGATGCCCATGCGATCGCATGGGTTTTTAGTGTATTTGCCATGCGATCGCATGGCCGCCTGATCCAGCTCAAAATATTTTTGTTTTCTTGTTTGTCGACATATTATTATATAATATATATAATATATATAATTTAAATAATTAATTATATATTATATTAAATTCATGTGCATAGTTGACTTGTAATTTTCGTTCCGATGACCCGTACGTTGTCACTCGACTTATGTCCCGGTTCCGGTTTCTCGAACGCATTTTTGTACGCTTAGAAAACTCGCAATTTACGTTTTGTGACTCGTACCTTTGTCAAAATATAGTCTTAAATTATCAATAAACTATATCATTCAAAGTGTATCTTAAACTTTAGAGTGTTTTGGTCATTTACTTCTATAAATCATTGTCTCGCTATTTGTTGATATATATATATATAATAACAAATCGTTTTATGACCAAGTTAATATATATTTTCAACATTCATAAATACGTTTTAAATATACGTCGCAAGTTATTCATACAATTAATATTCCAACTTATCATATATATTCAAATAAATTTTAAACCAATAAGTTTAATGTACGGTATTAAACTATTAAAACTTTATTACGTTTTCAAGTTATAGTATATATATGTATCTATTTACATGTAATGGTTCGCGAATCGTTGAGAACAACCGAAGGGTACTTGAATAGTTCAAAAATTTTAAGATTCGGTTTTACAGACTTTGCTTATCGTGTCGGAAACGTTAAATCATTTAAAGATAAAGTTTAAATTTGGTCAGAAATTTCTGGGTCATCACAGTACCTACCCATTAAAGAAATTTCGTCCCGAAATTTGAGTGAGGTTGTCATGGCTAACAATAAAAAAGTTTTTATGACGAATATGAGTCGATAAATAGAGTTTTATCACCGTTGAATAATATGGATAAAACAATCCAATTACTTGAAGCATATGAGAGAAGCCGTCGTAATAAAGTGAAATGGAGAATAGAGATTCATCTTAACTTTTGACGTATTAACGATTGATTTCTGGAATTTAAGGAATAGAAAATCTTCATAATCTATATAAGATTTGATTCTTCGGAATTTGTGGAAATTAGGATTTTCTTTGATTAAATGCGTAATCTGCCTCGATTGCTATGTCTGATATTTCGCTATAAATTGACCTCTTCCGTTTCATTTCTTTCACCACTCCTACATCTTCTTTCTTATTTCATACATCCCAATAGATTATGAAAATGCTTAATCCAGTTCTGATTCTTGATATTTTCTTGGCTATCGTATCCTTCATTCTTCTTTTTCATCTGCCACCAGAGGAGGTTATTTTCTTCTACTATTACCTTGGGGTTATAGTGTTTTTCATTCTCCTGTGTCTTTATATTGCTATACGCATTGATATACATGGTTTGTAATTTCATATTTGTTATCGGGCTTTATATCTCCCCTTATATTTCAATGTCCCTACTTCTGTCTTCTATAATCATTGTCATTCACGGTTAATACTCCCTCTTATTTGCTGCGATTTATACTCCAATTTCTATTTCGGAGCTTTGTCCCTTCGTTTCTTCTTCTTGCGATTAGGCATCTCTTGTAATGGTCCAGAATTCGTAGTTATGGAGTTTTGGATAAACATAGTTAATGTTCTAAGAAAGAAACGGTAATGGCACAATCTGACTTGTCAAATCACCAGAATATCCGGAAAAGACCGAATCATCAAGAAATATATTTTCTTGATATATTTAGAGATTATATGGAATGAAAGAGTTATGTAACATGATTTATGATGAGGGTGGGATCTGTGAACCTTTATCAAGTTCCATTAGAAACTCAGCATGACTTACTGTAATATAATCACATTGATCAAGTGTCATTATATTATACTAACTCATGCTTCAATTCCCAACATTACTTTAAAACATCTATTTTTCGAATTTTTCAGATTTTAGAAACTAAAATAGTTTCTTTTATGATGTAACAAAGATAGCGCGAAGAGATGAATGATTTTAGATAAGAATGGTTATAAGAAAAATATCTTCAGAAATATGGAGGATATTTATAATGGAAGATACGATGATATCTTAGAATATTTAAGATAAGATGATGATGAAGAATATTGTCCGCAAAGGTTTTAGAGTAAGGAGCAAGGTATTTGCTAAGGATTTCAGCAGACACTGAATCATTTGTATTCTTTGAAGGTAGATTTCGTTTTTGTGATTTGTCCACAGCCTCCTTCATGGTCTGCTCAATCCGTTTTCCAGTTTCAAACCTTCTCTTTTCTCAGCTTTACTACCATACTATTCTTTATCATCAAACTTTTGACTGTTAAGGTCGTTTACAGTTTTTGATGCTTCATCAGCATTTTTCCAAAATAAGGAGAACTAGTTTCGTAGTTTGGGGTGTTTTTCAGAAACTTCACATTCGAAGTATGTAAGTCAAGAAGACAGATGTTATCTATATATAACTGTTGTCGTAGAAAATGCTGCGAGATTCAAAATACTGATTGCTAATTCTCGGTGGTTGGTATGGCATTTATAGTTACAAGATGTGGATGAGTACATGATAGGGTTTCAATGAGTATAAGGATTTTTCGAAAGGTCAAGGATTAATAAAGTTGTTGATAAATTTACTGCAAATGTGGTGGAACATGAAAGGTTCCCCGGTAACAAGAATGTATATGTCAAGGTTATAATAAGGCTAATCTGAAAAGTCGAAGTTGACTAGTTGGAAGTGTGATAAAACTGGATACTTTGAAAAGGGATTGCAAGATTATTTTCGGTAAAAACAACGCTAAAGGATCTTGCAAAGTTTTGAAGTCAAAGTATAGCTTTGAAAGATGTAGAGATCTAAGAATGATGTTACTAGTTCAGAGTTATGACTTGGATTCTGTTCTGTCAGAATATGTAATCAAATTTGGATGAGGATGGTTGCTTTGATTTTTATAAAAGAATATATATTGTTGTGAAAGTAGTGAGTATAGTTGATGATTTGTTGAATCAGAATCGAAGAATGTAACATATTAATTGTGAATTTATATATCTCTCGGGTATTACCTACCTGTTAAAATATTCTCACCATTAACAGTTTGTATAAAAGAATTTTCTTAATTACAATCTTCATGAAAATATACCTACATATATATTTTCCTTAGATGTAATCATAAATTTAATGAGTTAATATAATATTAATCTCATCTGGTTTTTAACTAGGACTAGAATATATAATCTCTAAAACTTTTAGAAACTACATATTCTCTGCAAAATATTTCTTCGATGAAGTTATGAATCAATACTTCATCGTTTGTTGTTGTTGGTATTCCTTGGTATCTATGGTGCGTATGACGTTGATGTTCAAGGTACATATTGTGATGTTGAGGCTTGCGGTGCGGATGTTGTTGGTGGCGGTAATGGTACTGTTGGTGGTGTGGTCGGTGGTATTGTTGATGCCGGTGATTCTGCTGGTGCTTATAACCTTTGCACCATATTCTCCAAAGCCACTACCCGAGTGCGAAGCTCGTTGACTTCTTCTACTATACCGGGATGATTGTCGGTTCAGACGAGCGGATGAATAAGATTCAGAATTTGAGATAGTATATTATCGTGACGAGATACTCTGGAAATGAGAGAGAAAATAGTGCCTCGAACAGGTTCGCTGGTAAGTGCTTCAGGTTCTTCGCCAAGAGGGAAATGTGGTGAATGGAAGGGATCACCTTCTTCTTGTCTCCAATGACTAAGCAGGCTACGAACCCATCCCCAATTCATCCAGAATAGGTGATGGCTGATTGGTTGATCCATTCCGGTTACACTGTCTTCGGAATTCAGGTGAATATCCATATCGGAATAGCTATCAAAGTTTAAGGAATTTGAACTAGATACGGGATCCATCTTGTATAATTAGGGAGATGATTTTTGATATGAATTATATTATAGAATTTAGTTTGGTATTCTTCAATACATAATTTACATATGTATATATAATACCAAATTCCATAAATCACGGAGAAATTTTCGGAAGATGTCAGGAAAAGTTTAGAGTAACAGATACGCTAAGATATGAATTTTTGTCTATACACTATTTATGCAATAAATGCAGGAAAACGTGTCTAGACTTAAGAATGATAAGCATGTAATATCCGACAAGAAATGATAAGCAAAACTTTTAACATGCAGACACGGTCGAAGTCCAGACTTACTAATGCATCCTAAAAACTATCAGTTAGACACACTCGTGCAAGACCTGGTTCACTAGGACCAACGCTCTGATACCAACTGTGACGATCGCTCCAAATCCATATGGACGAACACGTCATTCATCGATTTCATTGCGAGGTATTTGACCTCTATATGATACGTTTTGTAAACATTGCATTCTTTTGAAAAGGCACACCATAAATGAATATTTAAATCAAAGGTTTTCGACATCTGATGATTTCTACATATAGACAATCATCGTAAATAATAGTTTACAATAGTACTTCCATTGACAATGCAGTCAAAATAAGATACATGGTGATGATTTGGTGAATGCAACGTTTCCTTGATAAATATGCCATGTAAGACTCCATGCACATAGCTTGTCTAACATATAAGCAAACAGCGGAAGACTTCTAGGAACCTGAGAATAAACATGCTAATTAGTGTCAACACAAAGGTTGGTGAGTTCATAGTTTTAGTGTTTCGCATAATCTGTATATAAAGGTGGATCACAAGATTTCAGTTGTTCAATCCAGAAACGTTTATCAAAATATTCTACGAAATTGAGCACCCTGGTAACTAAACTTAACGTATATATAATTTGTACCCTTTGTATAATCATCTTAATAATACACGCAAACCAATGTGTACGCTTCTCAAATAGCATACGTCCATTAAAAGGCTAGTGCTCTAGCTCGGACGGGGATATCAAGCCCTATGGATCCATATATAACTACTCGCGCCCACCAGTTCTTATAACCGGCAGTTACTAGTTACCAAAGCTAAGGGATTTTCGGTTCAAACTCAGTGTAGAATTTAGTATGTACTTGTATCCATTGCGTTTAAAATAAAGTGCATGTATTCTCAGCCCAAAAATATATATTGCAAAAGTAATTAAAAGGGAGCAAATGAAACTCACACATATAAATATTGTATATCGGTTAATAAAGCATTTGCATGTATTCTCAGCCCAAAAATGTAGAGAGTAAAAGGGATCTTATGAAACTCACACATATAAATATTGTATATCGATTAATAAAGCATTTGCATGTATTCTCAGCCCAAAAATGTAGAGAGTAAAAGGGATCTTATGAAACTCACCTTAGCCGCATAAAAAGTCGTTCACCAAAATGTGACCGAAACTCGAATTACCAAATAACCGTAGATCTCAACCTAGAGAACATATGTTGGTCAATAATTGTTTATCAAGCTAGGTCAGGTCATAGTGTATCACAATCCTAATGCTCGAGATCAACATACAATAGTTATCAAAAGTTATTTCAAAAAGTCAATCTGACTCCATACAATAGTTGAATGATCATGGCAATCGAATCATTTTAATATTTCACATAGTTTTCCAATTCTTGTAAAATTAAACTATAGTTTTTATAAGGCTTTAAAATATGATAAAACAATCAGTTTTGACAATTGTTCAATAAAACGAGACGTGCCTTATATAAGATTTCAGTTACTCGGTTGGTAATATTTAAAAATCCATTTTATCAATCTCGTAAACAAGTTGTTTATATCTTAATTGCAGATTCAAAAGCAATTTCAATTAACGTCAATCATAATTCAGTTGATCATATCTTTTAATCCATTCAAAGAAGCTATTTGATATCTAAATGAAAAGTTATTGATTTTTCGCCAGCTTTCCAAAAACATGTATATCATATACCTTTTACCAGTAATATATGTATTTAATTCGTGATTCATTATAACTGTTTAGCGACGAAATTTAGCATACAAGCATGTATAAATATATATACTCGAGCACTGGACATGGATACACAATTAATATATAAAAGATAAAATATGAGTGCTTACGAATCAATATTGAGATTCAATATTGTAGGAAAGTACGTAAACGTAACGGAGATGATAAACACTAGGTTTGACTTTACGAGCATAATCCCCAAATCATACCCATAACCTCCATAGCTATAACTCATAATTTCCTTAGCTCTATCCCGCTCGAAAAACCATTTTGAAAGTGACAAGCTCATGACCTCGTCGTAGTATTTTATGTATAATATTACTAAAAATATTAAGATTAATAATAATAATAATAATAATCTTAATAATATAATAATAATAATAATAATAATAATAATAATAATAATAATTAATATAAATAATAAATAATAATAATATTACACATGGAGTAATATATGTGTAAGAACTCGAGCAGAAACTGGACTTTTATAGGCAACTTTTTGAAATCTGATGCCCATGCGATCGCATGGGTTTTTAGTGTATTTGCCATGCGATCGCATGGCCGCCTGATCCAGCTCAAAATGTTTTTGTTTTCTTGTTTGTCGACATATTATTATATAATATATATAATATATATAATTTAAATAATTAATTATATATTATATTAAATTCATGTGCATAGTTGACTTGTAATTTTCGTTCCGATGACCCGTACGTTGTCACTCGACTTATGTCCCGGTTCCGGTTTCTCGAACGCATTTTTGTACGCTTAGAAAACTTGCAATTTACGTTTTGTGACTCGTACCTTTGTCAAAATATAGTCTTAAATTATCAATAAACTATATCATTCAAAGTGTATCTTAAACTTTCGAGTGTTTTGGTCATTTACTTCTATAAATCATTGTCTCGCTATTTGTTGATATATATATATATAATAACAAATCGTTTTATGACCAAGTTAATATATATTTTCAACATTCATAAATACGTTTTAAATATACGTCGCAAGTTATTCATACAATTAATATTCCAACTTATCATATATATTCAAATAAATATTTAAACCAATAAGTTTAATGTACGGTATTAAACTATTAAAACTTTATTACGTTTTCAAGTTATAGTATATATATGTATCTATTTACATGTAATGGTTCGCGAATCGTTGAGAACAACCGAAGGGTACTTGAATAGTTCAAAAATTTTAAGATTCGGTTTTACAGACTTTGCTTATCGTGTCGGAAACGTTAAATCATTTAAAGATAAAGTTTAAATTTGGTCAGAAATTTCTGGGTCATCACAATGGTCTACAACGTGTTGGATGCAATTACTATCCTTTGTAGGAGCAATAGTAAAGCTCACCCTATAGTTTTTCGATCTGGAACAAGGTCCTGTCTTTGACCATGCTATGCAACCACCGTTCTTACAGTTGACACCCGAATTAGTTCAGGTGACCTAATGAATTCCAGGTGAATTCTTAGGATTTTACGTTCAATGGTAATGAACGCATTAAAAATGAGTTTTCAGAAAACAAATCGGTTTGTAATTTGATCAAAATATTTTCTCGTTCAAGCTTGAGTTTAGATATCATCGAATTCCATGAGTTTGTAATTCTCAATCTTTAAAGTCAATCTCAAGGATTGAGTAATATCAGGCTTAAATGCTGATTTTTTAATCTTTAAGGAGATTATCCTTTCTGGGGGTCTGATTCATTAGTCTTATCAAGCTAATTTGCACGGCGCCCTCCCCATTTTACGAGACATATCCTCTCATGGTTAGGATAAGTCTGACCACATGGCGACCCTGTTTGATGCTGAGGTCCGTCGATTTCCTGCTGATTTTAGAGATGACTTTTCTAGATTTTTCGTCAACCTACAGCTGGTCTGGACGACAACTTCATGACCTAAATCAAGAAGCGCGTTTCTTTTTCGGAAGACTTTACTTCCTTTTAATGATGGAATTGATTCATCGTGTAGATCCATCTTTCTTTCAAATATATTACAATAAATCGGGTAAAACAGTTAATTTTGTCCAAAACAAAAGCACCTGCAATAACTTTACAGAAACATGTGATAGATAGTTTTTAATTGAATAACTTAGTACATTCTCCCCACACTTGGCTTTTTTCATGCGTCTTTTTATATCTTAATAAATAAATTCAAGCGTTTTAGTTGTTTCTCAATTTATGTCCTTTCCGAGGAAACAATAATTTCGGCATTAACACCTAGTTTTATCGTTCATAAATATGTATAAACATGATTTTGAATTCATTTAGTTGAAAAATTTTAAAATTTTCACAATATTTAGAAAATAAGCCAAGTATAAACCCGAGAAAATTTATAACCCTTCCCAACACTTGAGATCATGCAATGCCCTCATTTGCATGAAATCGGACTCTAATTATAAATTCATGAGGGTGATTAGTGTAGAAAAGTGATTGAAAATACCTAGTTTGTAATTACAAAGCTCGTCGAATGATAGATGGCGCGCCTCATCGTTCATTCCTTCTTGTTTTATCACACATGTTTTTCTTCAAGAATGGTTGCTTTTCTGAACTGTTTGCTAATTTTTGAAAATGCATCTTTTACCCTTACTCATCATGCATGTTTATTAACGAGTTATGCACTAACCCGAACCCCTAATTTAACGTTAAGTGGGGTTAGACTTCCCCACACTTAGCTGACGACATGTGAAGTCGGTAGAATAAGTTCCACGAATTAGAATAGTGAGCCAGTTATTTACATCTCGGGTGGTGTATAATATATCAATGGGTTTAAAGTTTAGAACCACTCGATCGTCACTACTTAATTCTTTTTTAAGTGTAGCTTTTAGTAAATGGATATGTCTCTTTTCTGGTTCTTGGTCAAATGGATCGATATACACCGATATACATATTTCTATAGGGTGGACAATTCCTAACATTTCCTTCTGTTTATTCTCTGGATCAAAGTTTTCACCTCTATTACCCAATTGGGTGAAATTCGAGGTGTCAATATCTATTACAGCTTGTAGTTTATCTTCGGTAGATGACTCATCTAATGAGAATATTGGGTTGGAAGGTTGTGGAATGGTGAATTTCGGGATCGAAGTAGATTCTTCTTCATTAATGGTACTTATCGGTCCCACCACTTTGGTCTCGGGGGTAAAATTTTTAACGTTATCGTTTTCCCAAGAGTACCAATTTGTCACCCTTACTTCTTCTTCATCCATTGATGGATCGATGATTTCGTCGGTAGAGACTAATGTGTCGATATGTTGTGAAATTGGTAAAGCTGAATAAAAAGTATCATTGGGATAGTTGGTGATTTCGGAGCTCTCGAATTCATCAAAATTCGATGATATGAGATTTTCTTGCACACGACTCCTCAGATCAATAGGTGTGTAATCTAATAGAGTTTCAGCTTGCCGATTTACAAACTCTCTCATTTGTTCATTTTGAGCATCAAGTTCTTCGAGTTTGATTTTCATATAATCTAAAGAATTTTCAGGCACATAATTTTCCTCGTCTTCTGGTTGTTGAGTTTGGATATATTCTTAGAAATAATCCCAATTAGAATTGTATTCCTCATAATCATTCCATTCAGGTTCCATGGGTGCATAATTTTCCATAGGAATGTAATAATAACATTCCCATGTTGAGTGATAATCTCCACAGATTTTACAACCAGTTATTGTTTCATCATTCGTGATCCAAGATTAACCGAACGAATTGTCATCAACACCCGTTTGAGAGTATTGATTTCGTATGTCATAAAGAGTTTCCAAAATATTTTCGAGATTTTCCATAATGCGCTTATTACCAAATTTTAGCTACAATGTGGTGCATTTACTTAATTATCCTATTAGTTATAAAAATAAAAATTATATAAGTTATCAAATTAATAGACTTTTCTGCTTTTGCCCACGTTTCGAATAGTCAATAGATGCAGCAGGGAGCCAGAACCCTTTAAATCGGAAGCTCACAACTCAGCCACTAACAAATCCAACTATTACTACGAAGCAGAAAATTTGGATGTCTATCAATTTAACCGCTTAAAATAATTTTTCGTTTTGAAATTTTAGAGGAGAAATAGAAAAAGGAGAACATAATGATTACTTCGTCTTAAATAAGCATAATAATAACTTAGCTACGAGACATTAATTTTAAAAAGGAGAACATAACTTACATTGATTATTTATCGCGTAGTGTTACATGGACAGAATTTTGACTTCAAAACCCGTAAAATAACCTTAACATAACCCAAACTAACTAATATAAAACTAACCTATACTATATATATATATATATATATATATATATATATATATATATATATATATATATATATATTATTAAAGAGGGAGTATTATTTATTTTTTTTTTTGTGTAAAACTCGGCAGAAACTCGTTGCATTTATAGGACATTTCTGATTTTGGCTGCTCTGCTAGTGCGGAGGTTTAAGCCTTCACAGCTCCGCGAGTGCGGAGTTCCCTGGGCCAGCTCACCAATTTTTGGCCATTTGCTTGTCGACGTTTTATTTAAATATATATAATATATAAATAATTTATATAATTATTTAAATATTATATTATATTCTTGTGCATAGTTGACTCATAATTTTTAGTCCGTTGCGTCGGGCGTTGATAGTTGGCTCAGGTCCCGGTTCCGGATTTTCGAACGTCCTTTCGTATAATTTAATATCTTGTACTTTGCATTCCGCAACTTGTACTCTTGTCATTTTTAGACGTTTCTTATCAATAAATTGAACCACTTGGATTGTATCTTGTACATTTGAGCTTTTTGGACGATTTTGTCTTCTAATCTTCGTTTTCGTCTTTTGTCTTCGCACTTATTTATTATAAACGGATATTACTTGAAAATGGAACAATTGCAACTGAAAACTTTACATATCGGAAGGATATTGCTACTAAATATATGTTCATTTGGAGCACTATCAAACTTATTAATGTGAAATCTAAATATTCCTCGAGTATTACCTACCCGTTAAAATATTTTCAACATTAACTGTTTGTACGAAAGAATTTTTAATTACAATCTTTAAGAAAATATACTTACATATCTATTTTCTTCAAATTTAATCATGGATTTAATGAATTAATATGATATTATCTCATTTGATTTTCGGTTTGAGCTAGAATAGCTAATCTCTAAGACGTTAGAGATTACATAATCGTCATGTTCTGTGAAGATAAATTATATAGAATGATTCATAGAACGAAAATTAATCGATGTAGAACAAGGTGTAAAATGAAGATTATGCTCGAGGTACAGAATGAGATGTTGAGGCATGGATTGTTGATGGTACTGCTGCTGTTACTGATGGTACTGTTGGTGTCGGTGATGTTGCCGAAGCTGGTATGTTTTGCACCATATTTTTCAAAGTCACTACCCGAGCGCGAAATTCGTTGACTACTTCTATTATTCCGGGATAATTGTTGATTGGAATGAGCGGATGAATAAGGTTTAGAATTTTAGATAGAATATAATCATGGTGAGATATTTGGAAAATGAGGGTGAAAATGGTGTTTCGAATAGGTTCGCCGGTAAGGGCTTCAGGTTCATCGCCAAGAGGTAAATTCGGTTGGTAAAAAGGATCGCCTTCTTCGCATCTCCATTGATTAAATCGACTACGAATCCATCAGATGAATTGGGGAAGGCTGATTGATTGATTCATTCTGGTGACACCGCTTTCGGAGCTTAGGTGAATATCCATGTCGGAATAGCTGTCGGAATAACTATCGGAATAGCTATCGAAATCTGAGGGACTCGAACTGGTGGAGGGATTCATCTCGTACGATCAGATGAAGGATTTTCGATAAGAAATAGATTATAGGATGTAGATTAGTACCCTGCAATACATAATTTACATATGCATATATAATACTAAAATCCCATAAGTTACGGAGGAATCTACGGAAGCTGTCAGGCAAAGGTAACAATAACATATACGCTAAGATATGAATTTATCTATACACTGTCTATGCAATAGAGGCAGTAAGACATATCTAGACTAAGAATGATAAGCAGGTAATTTCCTAAGGATGATAAGCAGATGATTTCCGACTAGAAATGATAAGCAAAACTTTTGACATGCAGACACGGTCGAAGTCCAGACTCACTAATGCATCTAAACAACTACTAGTTAGACACACTAATGCAAGACCTGTTTTGCTAAGACCACCGCTCTGATACCAACTCTAATGCCCCATCCTAATCCATCTGGACGAATACATTACATTTGGTTACATCGCGAGGTACTTGACCTCTATATGATACATTTTACAAACATTGCATTCGTTTTTAAAATACAAACTTTCATTTACATCGAAAGTTGACGGCATGCATACCATTTCATAATATATCCAACTATAATTGACTTAATAATAATCTTGATGACCTCAACGACTCGAATGCAACGTCTTTTGAAATATGTCATGAATGACTCCAAGTAATATCTCTAAAATGAGCATATGCACAGCGGAAGATTTCTTTAATACCTGAGAATAAACATGCTTTAAAGTGTCAACCAAAAGGTTGGTGAGTTCATTAGTTTATTATAATCAATCATTTCCATCATTTTAATAGACCACAAGATTTTCATTTCCATTTCTCATAAATATACGTCCCATGCATAGAGACAAAAATAATCATTCATATGGATTGAACCCTGATAATCGACATTAACAAGATGCATATAGAATATCCCCATCATTCCGGGACACCCATCGGACATGATAAATTTCGAAGTACTAAAGCATTGCAAATTCCAGAATGGGGCTTGTTGGGCCCAATAGATCTATCTTTAGGATTCGCGTCAATTAGGGGTGCACTAATTCTCAAAATTAGTGATGTTCCCTAATTCTTAGATTACCATGTTAAAAGGGGCATATTCGGCTTCGATCCATTCAACCATATAATGTAGTTTCGATTACTTGTGTCTATTTTGTAAAATATTTATAAAAGCGCATGTATTCTCAGTTCCAAAAATATATATTGCAAAAGTATTTAAAAGGGGAGCAAATGAAACTCACCATGCTGTATTTTGTAGTAAAAATACATATAACGACATTGAACAAATGTAGGGTTGGCCTCGGATTCACGAACCTATATTAATTATGTATATATAATAACAACGTAATTGTATTTGATTAAAATTATATAGATATAATTTTATTAGTTATATTATTTTATATTATTAATACATATGTTTCATATTTTCATTTTATATGTTTTTAAATAAATACTTAATATATTAAATATCAGATTTAAAGTATATGATATGTCATTTATAATAAATATCATATATCGTTATTTAGAAATATCATATCATATATTAAAACTTAATATATGTTTATTTTCAATATTTGAAATAAGCATTTAATATCATTTTAAAAAGATAAATTTTCAATGTCAATATATTAATTTAAAGTATTTTAATATTAGTAATAATAATCATAAAAATAATGATTTTAGTATTTGTATTAATAACTTTAATAATAATGTAGTGATAATAAGGTTACTAAAAATGATATTGCTAATGATAATAATAATAATAATAATAATAATAATAATAATAATAATAATAATAATAATAATAATAATAATAATAATAATAATAATAATAATAATAATAATAATAATAATAATAATAATAATAATAATAATAATAATAATAATAATAATAATAATAATAATAATAATAATAAGAATAAGAGAAACCATAATACTACCTCACATGAAAGAGCTCCAAAAAGAAAATAACTGCCCATGCCCGGGTTCGAACCCGTAACCTTTCGTTAACCCAACACTCACTCAGACCACTACTCTATCAGTTTCTTTCTGTATTAATTCACAGACCAACTTTATTTAACCCATAGTTTCATCCGATTTCTTCTTCTTCTTTAAACTAATCTTATCATCATCATTCTTTATAATTTATCATCACCTAGTACACCATTTTGTATCATCATAATCTCATAATCATTATGAACACTTCGATCATCATACTTTAATTTATCATCGCGTTTTATTCCATCACTCTAAACACGTTTTCATTTTATATGTTATTATTATTTACTGCCATCCTCTTTTCTCGTTATTATTATCATCATTCGGTTATCACCTATCATTTAACATGATATCATAACATCATCATATTATCGTCATCTACATCCTAACTTAAAATCACGGCTTCATCATCATTATCGTCTCCACTATTCCTCGTCGTCAACCTCATCATCAATTATCAACAATCGATTTCCATGTATCCAACATGGGTTTTGACCAAAAATAAAACAAAGAAGCATATGACCCAAATAGAAGCACTAGTCCATGACCCATCCGAAAATTTAAATGGATCTTAGTCCTACCATGTAAACAACTACATAGCCCAACATCGAGAGTTAGAGGAATAAAATAGTAACATGGTCCGTTAAAGAATTAAACAACTCAGGTCAGTATTTGATTTAAAACAAAATAAATCAGTAATGGGATTAGAAACAGGAACGGGACGCATTCATCATCAATACACTTTAAACTCCACTATTCGACCTCGTGGGGACAAACATAATCACTTTATTCGTTTTTCAACTCCATCTTAGCACGATACCATTTTTCATTATTTATATAACAACCATCATTAATTTACTTCACCACACTCATCATCGTTAAACATATCTTTTGTTGTAGCCGAAGGAACAACAAAACTTACAGCAGTAGTGACACTTAAACAGTATAGCAGCGAGCTAGCGAGCAGTCCATCGAGCAGGTTGCAGGTCGGTTCTCGTTTGAAAACAGATAAAAGATAGATGGTGACGTGTGTTGCCGCAAAACAGAAATCATAGTAGCAGTGGTTCGTTTCATGGTCATAATTAAGAAAGGGAGTGGAGAGAGAGAAAAGTAAAGAGATGGCGGTTTGTCATACGAAATAGAAAGTAATTTACCATGGAGTTTGATCGAATAATAAGGGTGTTTTCGGGTTGAAATGGGTGTTCATGGATTAAGGTGGTGGTGATTATTGTTCGTTCACGAAGATGAATTAGAGAGAGAGGATAAAGAGATTGGTGAACGATGGTTTGGCTAAAAAAATATCAAGAACAGAGGTTAAACGGGTTTTTCTTAATTTTTCTTGATAAATTTAATTAAATTAAAAGCTGTAAAAGGTGTTTGTGATTTAGCTGATAATGTAAGGTCTAATAAATTCTTATTAGCTGGAATTTTTCACTTGTTATATAGAATCGATCGTAGACAGGAAGCATCATTAGGTACAGAAAAATATAAGATAAATAAAAAGCTGAAGGGGATTGCTAACGGATTTTGTTTGCTTATAGGATTAATTTAGATTGATCGTACCAATTAAAAGACAGAAACAAAAACTAAACACAGTATCGATTGAGATGTTCCACTGATTTCCTACTGTGTTCGTACGTAATTATATATAAATTGATATTTAATGAATATGAATTATATTAATAATAATTGAATTTCTAATAATATTAATAATAAAATTAATAATACTAATACTAATATTATCATTATCAAATAATACTTATAATGATATTAATAATATTATTAATAATAATAGTAATGAATTGCATTATTTTCTAATAATTATAATAATACTGATAATAATAATAATTTATAATAATAATTCTTAATGATAATGGTAATAATATTTAATACTTATATACTAACGTATAGTGCATACTTAATATTTATGCATTTTATTATATATATATATATATATATATATATATATATATATATATATATATATATATATATATATATATATATATATATATATATATATAAACTACTATATATATAACATCAAGTTTTATTACTTAGATAAATTTATTACCTATATATATATATATATATATATATATATATATATATCAAAACAATTAACTCAAAGTATAACATTATATATTTAATACTTTGTTATCACTGAAAAAATTATGTTCGAAATTATTTATTTTCAATTTTCTCTATATATTCAAAATAGCAAGTTTTTGTTATGTTACTAAATCCCATAATAGATTATTACTATATTTTAATTTATAATGTAAATTTATTTATATATACATTTAACTTTACAATCAAAGGTTCGTGAATCGTCGGGAATGGTCAAGGTCAATTGCATTCATGAAAAATAGTTCGAAAATTTTAAGACGCAACATAACAGACTTTGCTTATCGTGCCGGAATTATAAAAGATTAAGTTTAAATTTGGTCGAAAATTTCCGGGTCGTCACAGAAATGAATGTTTATGATAAACTAATGACCTCACCAACCTTTTGGTTGACACTTGAAAGCATATTTATTCTCGGGTATGAAAGAAATCTTCTGCTGTGCATTTGCTCATTTTAGAGATATTACTTGGAGTCATTTATGACATATTTCAAAAGACGTTGCATTCGAGTCGTCGAGTTCATCAAGATTATTATTAAGTCAATTATAGTTGGATATATTATGAAATGGTATGCATGCCGTCAACTTTCGATGTAATGAAAATTTGTCTTTTAAAAATGAATGCAATGTTTGTAAAATGTATAATATAGAGGTCAAGTACCTCGCGATGTAACCAAATGTAATGTATTCGTCCAGATGGATTAGGACGGGTCATTAGATACAACTAGTCAACTATCATTTTACTATGATAATATCAGATTGTATACAAATAAAGATTTCTTTATATACAAAAATAAAGTTAAAATAAAGATTTCTTTGTAAAAAATATGATAATATTTTTTTTTTTTTAAAGAAAGAAAGTTTAATACATCTTCTACTAAGTGAGGGTTTTGCTCACTAAACTAATTACTAATTAATAAATTATGTCATTTTTTATTTTAAAAAAACAATCTTAAGTTAATACGGAGTATTAACTTAATACGGAGTACAAAATACCAAACTTATATAAAAATCATCTTATGCCTTAATGGTAAGCGCATGAATTTTGTATGCAAGAGGTCATGAGTTCAAATCTTGCAAGGGAGATTATCCTATTTTTCTACCTTATCAAGCATAAATGGAGCTTACAAACTATTCGAGCTATGTTTGTTCGATTACTCGTTCGACTCTTAAGCGAGTTTTCGAGCGAGTCGAATATTAACTTTTTTATACTCGGCTCGTGTAACTAATCGAACAATATTTTTTGTTCGAACTGGACTTGAGTTCGAACTTTTTGTAGCTCGATCTCGTAATAAACGAGTTCGAACTCGAGTAACTCGTTAAAAGCTCAGTTCGTTAACAGCCCTAGTCCCCCCACTCACCTGAAAATACAAGAACTCAATAGTCTTATTTCACTGAGCCTTCACATTTTCCTTTATCACCTGAGAATATTATTTCTCTAGTTAGCACCCATTTTAATCAGGTTACACATCAGAAGAAATAAACACATCAATATAGTAAATGGGTTAGAATTGCACCTGACCCAAACATACAAACACTGTCACTCGCACAGATGGAATCTCACTGGTGCAACTGACTAGTTCACTCGTATGAATGAGTATCCTCACTCCCATGACTGACAACCTACTTCCATGAGTGACTTTCAAGTCCACTCGCACGATTGAGTAGCTTACACGCATGGATGGACACTTCACCCGTACGGGTGAGTGCCTCACTCGCACGGTTGAGCAAGAATAGTAGCAGACCTGCAACTCGAGCTTCTTACACCCAATATAAAATTCTATTTAGTGTTTTAAAACCTTAGCATTGGAAAGTAGATGTCAAGAATATTCCAACGATAGTTTATTTGTCAAAAATGGAGTTACGGTTTGAAAGTTACGACCTTTTCAATTTTACCAAAAGTTGGCAACTGCTCAACCACGTGGTTGAGTCCTCAAACGTGTGCTCAACCACGTGGTTGAGCTGTCACTCGTACAGAAGCTGAACAACACCATCAGGTCACTATTTTGAGTTTTTAACACCCAAAACTCGATTTATGCTTGTTTTGGTGGATCCAAAGGCTCAATAATACCATATAACACATATATAATCTATTACAACTACTAATATATCAAAACAAACACTTAGGATCAAGAATCAAACCCAATAATCTTCAAAACCCATTTTAACCCAAACCCACTTTTAAATTCACCAAATTCAGTGATGTTTACCTTATTTGATCCTTGAAAACTCTTGAATCTGATAAACGAAATCACAAGCTTTGATCTTGCACTTTTGATTTCAAGAATTTTAGGAGCAGTAGGTGTTTTAGGTTTTTAAGTTACTAAAAGTGGTAAGGGAAGAATGAGTTGAGCACACACACACACACACACACATACATATATATATATATATATATATATATATATATATATATATATATATATATATATACATATATATATATTCAATTAAGAGTTTCTTCATTATGAGGAAACTCTCCCATTTAACACACGGGTATTTACCAGTTATCTAAAACACAATGTACCTCATTAGGCGGTCCTAACGAGGTCCAAATCACAAAACGAAATTTGTTCTGTGACCCTTGTCACAAAACGCACATAACTGAACAACCAAATAATTATAAACACATAATTATTAAAATCTCTAATATTAATAAATTAATATTAACTAAGGGTAAAAAGGTCATTTACCGCTTGGCCCGATTCGAGGTCGTTACAAATCTACCCCCTTAAGAAGATTTCATCCTCGGAATCTGATCCAGGTCAAACAATTGAGGGTATCTAACTTTCATTAACTCTTTCGTTTCTCAAGTCAAATTGGAACCCAAACTATGTTTCCATTCTACAAGTACCATTGGTATATGTTTCTTACGTAGCTTGGTAACCTTTCTGTCAACAATCCTGGCTGGTTCTTCGACTAACTTTCTATTCATGTCAACTTTTAAATCCTGCAACGGTAGAATCTGACTTTCATTTTCCACCTTAGACTTACGAAGATAACATATGTTAAACGTATCGTGAATGCCTGGTAACTCTGCAGGAAGATCTAGAACCACGGTTTGATCATTCAATATATGCCGAATGCCACCTTTCCACGGTGATACTTTCAGGTCCACACGTTCACCCACATAAAATGTCACTGGTCGTCGACGAGGATCTGCGTACATTTTCTGTCTATCTCTGGGAGCTTTTAACTTCTCTCGAGCTATTGCAACTTTATCAGTGATTTGTTGTACCATTTCTGGGCCTGCAAACTGTTTCTCTCTGACCTTTAACTAACAAGTCAGAGTTTTGCATCGTATACCATACAACATCTCGTAGGGTGGCATCCCGATACTCGAATGATACGAATTATTGTATGCAAATTCTATCAATGGTAAGTGAGAATCCCATGACACACCATATTCCAATACACAGGCTCTTAACATATCCTCTAACGTTTGGATAGTTCGTTCACTTTGACCGTCTGTTTGAGGATGATATGATGTACTAAGATTAACACGAGTACCCAAATTTTGTTGTAAACTCTGCCAGAAATTAGATACAAATCTCAAATCCCAATTTGAAACAGTAGATAATGGTATCTCATGCCGAGCTATAACTTCATTCATGTACAACTGAGCTAATTTACTCAACGATGTTGTTTCATTAGCAGGCAAAAAGTGTGCGCTCTTGGTTAATCGATCAACAATCACCCAGATCATATCATGTCCTTTCTGGGTTCGAGGTAACTTGGTTACGAAATCCATCGTTATATGTTCCCATTTCCATTCTGGAATTTCTAATTGACGTAACGATCCATAGGTTTTTGATGTTCCACTTTAACTTGGGCCAGATATGACAACTTTCCACAAAATGCGTGATGTCTTTCTTCATTCTTGTCCACCAATACATGGTTTTCGAATCATGATACATCTTTGTACTTCCTGGATGAATGGATAATCTTGATTTATGCGCCTCATTCATAATTAATTCCCTCAATTCTCCGAGTAAAGGAACCCATACTAGATTATTGTAGGTTTTTAATTCACGAGAATCGTTAATTATTTCCTCTATTCTCTTAACTAAAAGTTCGAATATCAAATGTTCATCCCTTAAGGCTTCTAGCTGCGTTATCTTTAATCGCTCAATTAAATTCGGTACAATTTCAGTTCGCATAAATTTCACATTGTCAATGGATCCTTTTCGGCATAAAGCATCAGCGACTACATTTGCCTTACCCGGATGATAGCGGATTTCACAATCATAATCTTTCATTAACTCTTGCCACCGTCTCTGCCGCATATTCAACTCTTTCCGAGGAAAGATATAATGTAAACTCTTGTGATCTGTACAAATAACGCAGTGCGTACCGTATAAATAACTCTTGCCACCGTCTCTGCCGCATATTCAATTCTTTCTGAGAAAAGATACACTGTAAACTCTTGTGATCTGTACAAATAACGCAGTGCGTACTGTATAAATAATGTCTCCATAGCTTCAAAGCATAAACCACTACTGCCATTTCTAAGTCATGTACTGAATAATTCTTTTCATGAGTTTTCAATTACCGCGAAGCATACGCAATAAACTTCTCTCGCTGCATTAACACACAACCCAAACCCGCATATGACGCATCACAATATAGCATAAAATCATCGGTACCCTCGGGTAATGCTAATATTGAAGCTTGACACAATAACTGCTTCAATGTCTAAAATGCTTTCTCCTGGTCCTCATTCCATTGAAAAGTATCATCTTTTCTAGTTAACTTTGTTAATGGACCCACAATCTTAGAGAAATCCTTGGTAATTTACGGTAATATCCTGCAAAACCGAGAAAACTCTTAGTTTCAGTCGGAGTCTTCAGTGCATTCCAATTCATTACCGCTTTTATTTTGGATGGATCCACTTTAATACCCTCTTGACAGATAACATGACCCAGAAACTGAACTTCACGTAACCAAAATTCGCATTTGGAAAACTTGGCGTATAGTTGTTCTCGTTTCAACAATTCTAATACTTGACGTAGATGATCAGCATGCTCATACTTTGTTTTTGAATAGATTAAGATTTCGTTGATAAATACTATCACGAACTTATCTAAAAATGGTTTGCATACTCTGTTCATCAAATCCATAAAGATTGCTGGCTCATTTGTTAACCCGAACGTCATAACCAAAAATTCATAGTGCCCATATCTCGTTCTAAAAGCTGTCTTTGGGATATCAGTCTCTGCAACACGCACCTGATGATACCCTGACCTTAAATCAATTTTTGAAAAATAAGATGCACCCTGAAGTTGATCAAATAGATCATCAATTCTCGGTAATGGATACTTGTTCTTCACTGTTATTTTATTCAGTTCACGATAGTCAATACACATTCGCAGTGTACCATCTTTCTTTTTCACGAATAACACGGGAGCACCCGCGGTGAAGAACTCGGTCGTATAAACCCATGATCTAGCAAATCCTGAATTTGCGTCATCATGTCGCGAATCTCGGACGGAACTAACCTATAAGGAGCTTTAGCCACTGGTGTAGATCCTGGCATCAACTCAATTATGTATTCTACTTCCCTAACTGGCGGCAAAACCAGTAATTCATCTGGAAATACTTCTGGGAAGTTACGAACTACTGGAATATCAGCTACCGTCTTTTTCTCTTTCTTAGCATCAATTAAATACGCAAGAAACGTATCACATCCCTTTGCTATTGATTTCCTAGCCTTCATCATCGATATCAAAGGACATCTAAACCCACCCCGTTCACCCCGGGCTATAACACGTGTCCCATCAGACAAAGGGAAAGAAATTAATTTCTTATGACATTTTATACTTGCCTTATGACAACTTAACCAGTTCATACCTAGAACTACATCAAAGCTAGGTATGGGCATCACTAAGCAAGTCACTAGAAATACACTCCCATCTATTTCTATACATATTCCAAACATAGATGTGGTGACTAGAACGGTCCTACCACTGGCTACTTCCAATTCTAAAGGTTCAGGTAACATACAAACAGGCAAGTTTAACTTATCACATAATCTTCAGATTCATAAATTCCCGCTTCATTCTTGAGATCTCATAAGGAGTGCAATACTGTTCGCACACCTTAGCTGCAAATTGTTCCCAAGTCACCTGGTTCAACATTTCCTTTAACATCTGAGAAGTTATTGAATCCCACAAACCCATTGCTTTGTTTTTCAACAATCTGCTGGCATAAGTTACACGTAATTCTGGCTCGCATTGACAGGCTTCCAATGCTCGGTCTACCTCACGTAACAAATCAAAGGTTTCAATCTGATTAGAACTACCGACATACTCTGAAGGCTTACAATCAAGAAATTGCTAGAACGTACACTTCTTCTTAGCTTCAGTTGTTCGTGGCTGCCACATTTGGATCATGTAGGGATACATAACTTGTCCCGGATTTTAGTATCCCTGTTGAGACTGTGACTGGTGCTGTGGTGGCGTTTGAAACTGTGGTAATGGAAATGGTGAAATGCCCCATTCATACCGATTATAAACAATTCATAATAGTTGATTACATCGCGAGGTACTTGACCTCTATATGATACATTTTACAAACATTGCATTCATTTTTAAAAGGCAATCTTTCATTTCATCGACAGTTGAGGGCATGCATACCATTTCATAATATATCCAACTATAATTGATTTAATAATAATCTTGATGAACTCAACGACTCGAATGCAACGTCTTTTGAAATATGTCATGAATGACGCCAACTAATATCTCTAAAATGAGCAAATGCACAGCGGAAGATTTCTTTCATACCTGAGAATAAACATGCTTTCAAGTGTCAACCAAAAGGTTGGTGAGTTCATAGGTTTATCGAAATCAATTATTTTAATATTTTAATAGACCACAAGATTTCATATTTCAATTTCTCATAAACATAATCTCATATCAGGCATTTCACAAACTACATAGAGATAAAAATCATTCATATGGTGAATACCTGGTAACCGACCTTAACAAGATGCATATAGAATATCCCCATCATTCCGGGACTCCCTTCGGACATGATAAATTCGAAGTACTAAAGCATCCAGTACTTTGGATGGGGCTTGTTGGGCCCAATAGATCTATCTTTAGGATTCGCGTCAATTAGGGTGTCTGTTCCCTAATTCTTAGATTACCAGACTAAAAAGGGGCATATTCGATTTCGATAATCCAACCATAGAATGTAGTTTCGATTACTTGTGTCTATTTCGTAAAACATTTATAAAAGCAGCGCATGTATTCTCAGTCCCAAAAATATATTGCAAAAGCATTTAAAAAAAGAGCAAATGAAACTCACAATCCAATATTTTGTAGTAAAAATATTCATACGACGAAACTGAACAATAAAGGTTTGGCCTCAGATTCACGAACCTATATCATTTGTATACTTATTAATACACATAATCGTAATCGAACTTATATATATATATATATATATATATATATATATATATATATATATATATATATATATATATATATATATATATATATATATATATATATATATATATATATATTATTGATAAAATCTTTGTATTAATAAGTTATATAAATTTTATTATTTAATTAAATGTATTCATTATAAATGAAAATATTAACATAGTTGATTTAAATTTACTTTTATATGATTATCATTTGTTTGTTGAAATTAGTAATTGTAATTATACTAAGATAATATTTGTAATTGTAAAAATGGTAATATTGATAATACTTAATATTACTGATAAAATATTAATATTAATAATTCTAATAGTAATAATAATAATGATAGAATTACTAATTATGGTATTACTAATAATTATGACATTACTAATATTAGAAATAATAATAATGCTATATGATGTATATATATAATAATAAAAGTGATAATAATAAGGTTAACAGAACTAATAATGATTTTAATACTTCGTTGTATTATAATAACAATGATATTAATAATTATAATAATTTTAATAATTTCTTTAAATCATTATCTAATTAAAGCTTTAACTTAATCATTTTCATAATAGTACTTATATTTTTTTTCTTCAAGATTTCTATGATTATAATCTTAACAATATCATTACAACTATTATGTTCATAGTTATCAAAATCTTTGTGTTTAATTTCTAAACTAATGACTAGAGTTCCTATAACCTAAATTCGTAATTCTAATAATAATAATAATAATAATAATAATAATAATAATAATAATAATAATAATAATGATAATAATAATAATAATAATAATAATAATAATAATAATAATAATAATAATAATAATAATAATAATAATAATAATAATAATAATAATAATAGTGATACTTATATTAATAATAATCTTATAAAATTAATAATAATGATAATAATAATAATATTTAATGATAATACTAGTAATGATAATGATAATGATAATATTATTAGTAATAATAACAATTATATTATTAATTTTAGCATATGTATTTATAATCCATTTTAATTACTAATAATAGCAATAACAATAATAATGATAATAATAACAATAAAAATAATAATAATAATAATTTTAGACTTGAAAACTATCTCAACTAAGCTTTAAAAAAAATAGTTGCCACTAGCCGGGCTCGAACCCCCGACCTCTCGCATACCCGTCAAAACTCTTTACCATTGGGCTGTCGCCCATTTTTCTGTTTTACAACCCTCCTTAATTTTTATAACCCGTATTATTAGATCATGTTCTTCTTCTTCCTACTAACTTCCATCGTCCCAGAATTATATCATAACATATATTGTTATTTGATGTAGCCTTGAAACTACAACTAATAGCTTTATTATCAACTATCAGACATGAAACAAAAAGAAATTATAGCAAAATAAAGAAAAATTGCTGTTCGTAAAAATAAAAATGAAGAACTCCAATTTAATTTTCGAAGTTAAGAACGTTTTAGCCAAAACTTTCTACATGAAAAAGATTTTACATCAATCCTAGAAACTTTCTCAAACCTCAATTTATCTGGAAACATCAAAATTGTTTCGAATTTTATGATGAACCGAAAATTTGACTTTTTTATTTCTAAACTTTGACTTCGAAATTCGAAGTCAATAGGAAGAATTAGAACGTGATATTTTGCAGATAGCTCAAGTGAATTATTCCTAACACAATTGCATTATTAGATTTTGAAGTTTGATTCAAAAATGGATTATGGGTTAAAACATCTCGCGAAAAGAAGAAAAACAAAAAAATGGGTTTGAGAAGGAAAAAAAATAAACGAAGTCTGTTTCTAAAATTTTCGAATAGCAGAGGTTTATATCATGAAGTTGAATAGTTGATGCAGTAGTTATCAATTATCAAACTTGTTTTGTAGCTATGGTGGTCGACAGAAACAAAACTTAAGAGCAAGAGATGATGCGAAAAAATAAATAAATAAATAAAATAGATAAAGCAGATCCCCTAAATATCATGCTATCTGATCTGTTTATATATATTATATTTAACATTTAATTATTAATAACTAATAAACATCTTGATAATAATAAAATAATGTTAATAAAAATAATAATAATTATAATGATAATATTATTATAATAAATTATTATTATCACATTATTATAAACAATTTATATATGTAATGTTTATAAATTTCTTATATTACAATTTTTATTTAAATAATTATGTATAGAAGCTATATATACATTACATATATTAATTTACAAATTTTAATATATAATTATTCGTTATTATTTTTGTTAATAAAACTAGTATTTTTAAATAATGAAATCAATGTTTGTGAAATATATAATTACATATTTCAAAATGCTATATATATATATATATATATATATATATATATACATATATATATATACATATATATATATATATATATATATATATATATATATATATATATATATATATAATTACATTTTAATTACAACTTTTTATTATATATCACAAATTATTTTACATCATTAATTCTAACAACTAAATTATATAATATGGTTTCAAGTTATATATATATTTACGGTTTAGATAATAAATACTATGATATCGTATAATAATTTAACTAATTAATCCTAACAACTAATTCATATAAGATTTTAAATTATGCATCCGATCATTATATATATATATATATATATATATATATATATATATATATATATATATATATATATATATATATATATATATATATATATGCGTATTTATTAACAAATAATTGTTCGTGAATTGTCGAAAATAGTCAAAGGTCAATTGCATATATGAAATAGTAAAAAAAAAATTTGAGACTCAACATTACAAACTTTGTTTATCGTGTCAAAATCATATAAAGATTAAGTTTAAATTTGATCGAAAATTTCTGGGTCGTCACAGTACCTACCTGTTAAAGAAATTTCGTCCTGAAATTTGAGTGTGGTCGTCATGGCTAACAATAAGAATGTTTTCATGATGAATATGAGTTGATAGATAGAGATTTATCACCATTGAGTAATAAGGATAAAACAATTCGATTTTGCGAAGAGTACGAGTGAAGCTATCACAAAAGAATGAAACGAATAAACGCAGGTTTATCTTAATCGGTGACGTAGTAACGGTTGATTTCCGAAATTCAAGAGATTTAAAGATAATATTCGAAATCTAAAAGATTTGATTCTTCGACGAATAAGGAAATTAAGATCTCTATAATTAAATATGGTGATCTGCCTCGATTACTCTGTCTGATATTCCCACTATAAATTAAACTTTTTTCGTTCCATTATTTTCACCATTTCTATACTTTCTTACTTAATTCATACATCCAATAGATTGTGAAAATGCTTAATTCCTTTCTAATCTTGATATTTTCCTAATTATCATTTCTATCATCCTTCTTTTTAATCTTCCACCAGAAAAATCTGTTTACTTCTACTATTACCTTGGGGTGATACTATTCTTAATTATACCATGTCGTTATATTGCTATTCATATTAATATCCACGGTTTGTAACCTCCGTTTTGTTATTGGGCTTTATATTTTCTCTTATATTTTAGAGCTCTTTACCTTTTTATTATCTTCTCGACCTATAGTAGAGCGAGTAACGGTCTAGAATTCGTAAGTATGGAACTTCGAATGAACTTAGTGTTCTAAACAAGAAAGAATGTAATCGCATGATTTGATTTGTCAAATTACCTGAATTACTGAGAATAGAACTATCAAGAATATACTTTCTTGATATGTTCAGAAGTTAAGCAGAATGAAAGATTTATGTAACATGGCACGTGATGACGTTATGGTCTGTGAATCATCACGTTCCATTAGAAACTCAGCATGACTTACTGTAATATAATCACGTTTATCAAGTGTCATTATATTATACTAACTCATGCATCAGTTCCTAACACTACTTCAAAAATATTCATATTTCAAACTCGAAGGTTTCGAAATTTAGAAACTAAAACAGTTTCCCTTCTGATGTAACACTGATATCGCGAAGAGATAAATGATTTCAGATAAGAATAGTTATGAAAATATCTTCAGAAATATGGAGGATATTTATAATGGAAGATATGATAATATCTTAGAATATCTAAAATTAGAGGATGATGAAGAATATTGTCCGCAAGGGTTTAGAGTAAGGAGTAAGATATTCGCTAAAGACTTCAGCAGGTATTGAATCATTTGGATTCTTTGAAGGCAAGTTTAGTCTTTGTGATTTGTCCACGACTTCCTTCATAGTTTCGCATAATCTTCTTTTCGGTATTAAATTTTATATTGAGTGTTCCCAACCTTCCATTCTTTATTATAAACTTTTGGCCGTTTAGAACATCTACTATTTTGCTGTTTCCTCTGCATTTAATGCTACCTTATCTGAATCATTGGTTATAAATCCGAGGTGGTTTCAAGAGAATTGTGTTTTTAAGTGATTAAACGCTGATGGTAATATGGTGGAATATAAAAGGTTTTCCGGTAACAATAACAATGGCAACATATATATCGAAGTTATAATAAGGTTGATTCAAACAAAAATTCGAAGTTGACTTGCTGGAGCTGTGACAAAATTTACTACCTTGAAAAGAGATTGTAAAGTTATTTTGGGTAATAATAATGCTAAAGGATCTAGCACATATACATGTTAAACGTTTACTCAGGTTCTGAGAGTTTTCCAGGTGCATGACTATATGCATAAATCTTTCCTTCCGTAGATGAAGTGCGGTTGGTTCATCCTCTCGATTGAGGTGTTTTCAAGAATCATGAAAGGTTTAAACGCGAATTTTAATCGTCAAGATACAAATGAGGTTTAAGATGAAATTGTAACGACCCAGAAATTTCCGACCAAATTTAAACCTTAATCTTTATATGTTTCCGACACGATAAGCAAAATCTGTAATGTTGAGTCTAGAAAGTTTGAAAACTATATTCGGATAATCAGTTACCCTTTGACCAAGCCTGACGATTCACGAACAACTATTATAAGTAGATATGAATATTGAATTAAATTTTACAAAATTAATAATAGGTAATGATAATATAATAAATGTTAAATACAAGTTTAAATATAAATAAAAATGTTATTATTACTTTCAATAATATATGTAATATGAATATGTTAAAATTATTATTACCATTTATTTGTCATAATTATCATTATTTATTATTAATAATATTTGTATTATAACTATTAATATAATTATCAATATTACTGATATTATTATCATTATTATTATTATTTATATTTTAGTATTTTGATTATTATTATTTTGATTATAATTATTAATTTTATTAATATTGATTATATAAAAACAATACGTATGAACATAATATCGATTTCAGCTATCTATCTCAATCATACTGTAGGTGGATTTTGTTTTTGTCCCTAAATTGGAACACAAATCGAATAAAATCCTTGAATCACAACAAATATAGTAGCCATCTTTTTCTGTTAAATATTTTTATTTATTTCCTTGATTTGAAACCGTCGAAACTTTTGGTTATAAATCAATCGAGATTCTTTTCAGTTTATGAACGAAATTATTGAAATCCTTTCACCTGCAACCCACTTTCTATTCTGTTCGATTTAAAACCACCACCATTCTTTTTCTCATCAAAACCTTAACCACCACCACCTTAATCAACTATCACCACCTTAACACACCAAACCCATCACGTCACCATTCGACACTCGTTTCTTTCTTTCTTGTTCTTAATTGTGAACACCCAAGATCAAGCTACCATAAACTTATCTCTATTCGTCTTCTATTTTTTTTGATTAAGTTAGAACCGCCACTTCACCACTCACTTCAAATTGTAAGCATGTTCCTTTTGTCAAACGCAAACTTATAAATCCATCACCATCTAAATATGCTACTGTTTCTGTCAAACCACAACTCGAAACCCACATCATCAATAAACCTGTGAATACTGCCGTATATTTTACTTCTTGCTCATCGTTTCTGGTTACAACTCGAACAAAATTGCTGCAGTTTAAGTTCTGTCTTCCGTTAGTTACTGAAAAGACCACTATCATCGAGCCACCACTTGAACCGCCGAAAAACCCATTCACCTCTACCTGTTATACGTTTATGATCTTCTTTCTGTTATGTCACGAGAATGGTTGAACATGTTTTTTTTTAAGTTTTGTCCACTTGGTGAAAAGGTGTAATATACATAGCATTTAAATAGATTCTTGGGACAAGAAAGGAACTCTATGGCCGACATCTTTTACTTGTTAATTATTAAAGGAGAAAGGCATTGACTAATAGCAGACTAGATTGTTGGATGATGAATAATACTTATTGATAGTGGGGACGTGATTATAAGTTTACAGCAAACATCCCATTTTTATTTAACGAGCTGGACATTTACTCTTGTTAATTGGGTCGAACTCCATGCAATTTATAAACTGGGCCGTGTACCATGATGACTGTTGGGCCGTGAATTTGCTAAGTGGGCTTGAGTTTATGCTTATGGGCCGAAGACTAACCTTCCATGTTGGGGTTGCATAGATGATATACGTAAAAGAATAATAAAAGAGGTCTAGATCGATTAATTTTTTTTTTAAAGAAGAAGATGAAAAACAGATATATTCGGTATATATATAAATCGAAACTGATTTGAATAAGAAAGGTAACAATAGACGTATGGTTAAGGGGTGTAGCAGGTGAGCGAGGGGTCGCGGGTTCGAGTCTTGACAGGGATAGGTTTATTTTTGGAGCTTACACTCTTAAGGTAGTAATTTATAATTATAATTATTATTTTTATCATTATTATTATTATCATTAACCATGATTTTAGTATCATTATTAATATTAATATTATTATTATCATTATTATTATTACTTCAAATAAAATAACTAGTATTATTATCAAAAATTTATGTTTCAATTATTAAACCTAATTATTACTATTACCAACACTATTTTAGTATCATTAAAATCATTATTTTTAAGAAACAAAAGTTATATATATAAAAATATACATATATGATAACTATATAAATATTACATTTCTATTAATATATACAAACAGATTTGATATTTATTACATGTTAAATATATATGTGTTAACATATATATAAATGATATAGGTTCGTGAATCTGAGGCCAAACCCTATAATTGTTCAATGTCGTTCTATGTATTTTTACTACAAAATACAGTATGGTGAGTTTCATTTGCTCCCTTTTATATATATTTTTGGGACTGAGAATACATGCGCTGTTTTTATAAATGTTATACGAAATAGGCACAAGTACTAAAACTAATTCTACGTGGGTTTAAACCAGAAATATACCCTTAGCTTGGTAACATTAAACTACTTGTCTATGTACAGTAGGCGCGAATCCTAAAGATAGATCTATTGGGCCTGACAAACCCCATCCTGACTATGGGATGCTTTAGTACTTCGAGGTTATTTTAAACACACCTGATCTGGTGTACTTCAGAGGGTAAAACATGAACGTTAAGGCTTGTTACCGGGTGCCTACAACTTATAGAATACTTTTATACACTTGCGAGTGTACATATATTTATAAACGGAAATCTTGTGGTCTATTAATATAATGAAATGATTATTATGATAAACCTATGAACTCACCAACCTTTTGGTTGACACTTTAAAGCATGTTTATTCTCAGGTATTAAAGAAATCTTCCACTGTGCATTAGCTCATTTTAAGGATATTACTTGGAGTCATTCATGGCATATTTTGAAAGACGTTGCATTCGAGTCATTGAGTTCATCAAGATTATTATTATGTAAATTATAGTTGGATGTATTATGAAATGGTGTGCATTCCGTCAACTTTCGTTGTAAAGAAAGTTTGTCTTTTAAAAACGAATGCAATGTTTGTAAAATATATCATATAGAGGTCAAAATACCTCGCGATGTAATCAACTATTGTGAATCGTTTATAATGTATATGAACGGGTCCTTTCAGTTGGTATCAGAGCGGTGGTCTTAGCGAACCAGGTCTGCATTAGTGTGTCTGACTGATAGTCGTTAGGATGCATTAATGAGCCTGGACTTTGACCGTGTCTGCATGTTAAAAGTTTTGCTTATCATTTCTTGTCGAAAATTACATGCTTATCATTTTCAGTCTAGACACATCTTAGTGCATTTATTGCATAGATAATGTATAGACAAATTCATATCTTAGCATATCTATTACTATAAACTTTGCCTGACATCTTTCAAAAATTTCTCCGTAATTTATGGAATTTTGGTATTATATATACATATGTAAATTATGTATTGAAGAATATCAATCTAAGTCCTATAATCTATTTCATATCAAAAATCATTTCCTTGATTGTACAAGATGGATCCCGCAACTAGTTCGAGTTCCTTGGATTCTGACAGCTATTCCGATATGGATATTCATTTGAGCTCCGAAAGCAGTGTAACCGGAATGGATCAACCAATTAGCCATCATCTATTATGAATGAATTGGGGATAGGTTCGTAGCCTCCTCAATAATTTGAGACAAGAAGAAGGTGATCCCTTCCATCCACCACATTGCCCTCTTGGCGATGAACCTGAAGCATTTACCGGCGAACCGGTCCGAAACACCATTTTCTCTCTCATTTTCAGAGTATCTCGTCACGATTATATACTACATCAAATTCTAGATTTTATTTATCCGCTCGTCCGAACCGACAATCACCCCGATGTAATAGAAGAAGTCAATGAGCTTCGCGCTCGAGTAGTGGCTTTAGAGAATATGGTGCAAGGGTTACAAACACCAACAAATAACGAAGTATTAATTCATAATTTCAATTTTATTGAATAAATACTCCGTAAAGGTATGTAATTTCTAAAGTCTTTAGGGATTATTCATTTCTAGTTTCAACCGTAAATCAAATGAGTTTAATTTAATATTAACTCATTAAATCTATATTACATCTGAAGAAAATATGCACATATATATTTTCATAAAGACTGTAATAAAATTCTGTTGTACAAAATATTAATTGTGAAATTTTTTTAGCTGGTAGGTAATACCCGAGAGATATATAAATTCACAATTAATATATTACATTTTTCGAATCTGATTAAGCAAATCATCAACTATACTCCCAAAATCTCACAACTATATACATTCTTGTATAGAAATCAAAACAACCATTCTCACCCAAATTTGATTACGCATTCTGATTTTGACAAATTAAAATCCAAGTCATGATTTAACAGAAGACATCACTCTTAGATTCCTACATCTTTAAAAGCTATACTTTGACTTCAAAACCGTGTTAGAACATCATATGTATATTAACGATTACAAACTGTGTTCAAACTCTCCGAAGTTTTCGAAGACACTTCAAACAATGAACAATCGAGATGATGATCCAACCACATATTACCCACATTTATGTACCTAAAAAGCTCTCGAAGCCAAAGTCATAGTTCGACGCGTATCCGTGTCAGACCCTTTGGCATTTATTAGCTAAAATAACTTTTCAATTCCTTTTCAAAGTAGACAGTTTTGTCACAGCTCCAGCAAGTCAACTTCGACTTTTCAATCGGACTAGTCTTATTATAATCTCGATAGATACGTTGCCCTTTCATCATCGTTACTGGGGACCTTTCATATCTCGCCACCTTAGTAATAAACTTACCAACAACTTCAATTATCTTTGACTTTTCGAAAAATCATTATATTTATTGAAATCACATCATTTACTCATTCGCATCTTGTAACAAGAATTGTCATACGAATCATCGAAAAACAGTAACCAGTATTTTGAAATCTCGCAGCATGTCTACGCCAACAGTTATATGTGTACGTAAAACGTCTATCTCCTGGACTTACATACTTTGAATGTGAAGTTCTGAAAAATATTCTGAACTGCAAACTAGTTCTTGAAATGCTGACGAAGCATCAAAAACTGTAAACGATCTTAACAGTAAAAAGTTTGATGACAAAGAATAGTAAGGTGGTAAAGCTGAGAAAAAGAGAAGGTTTGGAACTGGAAAACGGATTGAACAGACTATGAAGGAGGCTGTGGACAAATCACAAAGGCTAAATCCGCCTTCAAAGAATCCAAATGATTCAGTGCCTGCTAAAGTCATTAACGAATACCTTACTCTTTATTCTAAACCTTTACAGACAAATCTTCATCATCATCCATCAATATTAGAAATTCTAAGATATTATCATATCTTTCATTATAAATATCCGCGATATTTCTGAAGATATTTTCACAACTAATCTTATCTGAAGTCATTTATCTCTTTGCGCTATCAGTGTTACATCATATAAGAAACTATTAGTTTCTATATTCTATAAACTCTCGAGTTTAAATTATGAATGTTTTGAAGTAAGTGTTGGGAACTGAAGCATGAGTTAGTATAATATAATGACACTTGATCAACGTGATTATGTTACAGTAAGTCATGCTGAGTTTCTAATGGGACATGACGATTCACAGACCATGCCGTCATCATGTTCCATGTTACACGACTCTTGATTTCTATTTAATCTCTAAAAATATCAAGAATATATTTTCTTGATGATTCGATCTTCTCCAGGGTATTCTGGTAATTTAACAAATCAAAATCGTTCTATTACCATTTTCTTCTTAGAGCATTAGCTATGTTCATTCTGAATTTTATATCTACGAATTCCGGACCATTACTCGCTTGACTCGAAGTCGGGAAGAGAAAATGAAAGCATGAAGCTCCGAAAATATAATAAAGGATATAAAACCCAACAACCACCCAGGATTTACAAACCGTGTATATCAATACGTATTGCAACGTAAAGACACGGGAGAATTAAAAACATTATAATTCCGAGGAAATGATAGAAGTAAATAGATTCTTCTGGCTGTAGATGAAAGAGAAGAATGAAAGATATGAAAGTTAGAAGTATAACAAGAATCAGAACGGGATGGAGCATTTTAAAGAATACTTTAAGGTATGAATTGAGGGAGAAAGGATAGAAGATGTGAGGTATGGAAGTAAGGAGGTGGATTTATAGTGAAATATCCGACAGAGAAATCGAAACAGATTGGTGCATTAGATCAAAGAAGATCATAATTTCCTTGTTCGCCGAAGAATCAAATCTTCTAGATTTTCAAGATTTTCTTTTAAATCCCTTAAATTCCGGAAAATTCAATGTGACTACGCCAAAAGTTAAATCTCTATCTCAATATCTTGTGACAGCTTCACTCGTACGCTTCACATAATCGAATTGTTTTACCACTATTAATAAATGGTGATAAAACTCTACCTATCAATTCATATTCGTCATAAAAATATTTTATTGTTAATTATGACGATCTCAATCAAAATTTCGGGGACGAAGTTTCTTTAACGGGTGGGTACTGTAACGACCCGGAAATTTCCGACCAAATTTAAACCTTAATCTTTATATGTTTCCGACACGATAAGCAAAATCTGTAATGTTGAGTCTAGAAAGTTTGAAAACTATATTTGGATAATCAGTTACCCTTTGACCAAGCCTGACGATTCACGAACAACTATTATAAGTAGATATGAATATTGAATTAAATTTTACAAAATTAATAATAGGTAATGATAATATAATAAATGTTAAATACAAGTTTAAATATAAATAAAAATGTTATTATTACTTTCAATAATATATGTAATATGAATATGTTAAAATTATTATTACCATTTATTTGTCATAATTATCATTATTTATTATTAATAATATTTGTATTATAAATATTAATATAATTATCAATATTACTGATATTATTATCATTATTATTATTATTTATATTTTAGTATTTTGATTATTATTATTTTGATTATAATTATTAATTTTATTAATATTGATTATATAAAAACAATACGTATGAACATAATATCGATTTCAGCTATCTATCTCAATCATACTGTAGGTGGATTTTGTTTTTGTCCCTAAATTGGAACACAAATCGAATAAAATCCTTGAATCACAACAAATATAGTAGCCATCTTTTTCTGTTAAATATTTTTATTTATTTCCTTGATTTGAAACCGTCGAAACTTTTAGTTATAAATCAATCGAGATTCTTTTCAGTTTATGAACGAAATTATTGAAATCCTTTCACCTGCAACCCACTTTCTATTCTGTTCGATTTAAAACCACCACCATTCTTTTTCTCATCAAAACCTTAACCACCACCACCTTAATCAACTATCACCACCTTAACACACCAAACCCATTACGTCACCATTCGACACTCGTTTCTTTCTTTCTTGTTCTTAATTGTGAACACCCAAGATCAAGCTACCATAAACTTATCTCTATTCGTCTTCTATTTTTTTTGATTAAGTTAGAACCGCCACTTCACCACACACTTCAAATTGTAAGCATGTTCCTTTTGTCAAACGCAAACTTATAAATCCATCACCATCTAAATATGCTACTGTTTCTGTCAAACCACAACTCGAAACCCACATCATCAATAAACCTGTGAATACTGCCGTATATTTTACTTCTTGCTCATCGTTTCTGGTTACAACTCGAACAAAATTGCTGCAGTTTAACTTCTGTCTTCCGTTAGTTACTGAAAAGACCACTATCATCGAGCCACCACTTGAACCGCCCAAGAAACCATTCACCTCTACCTGTTATACGTTTATGATCTTCTTTCTGTTATGTCACGAGAATGGTTGAACATGTTTTTTTTTAAGTTTTGTCCACTTGGTGAAAAGGTGTAATATACATAGCATTTAAATAGATTCTTGGGACAAGAAAGGAAATCTATGGCCGACATCTTTTACTTGTTAATTATTAAAGGAGAAAGGCATTGACTAATAGCAGACTAGATTGTTGGATGATGAATAATACTTATTGATAGTGGGGATGTGATTATAAGTTTACAGCAAACATCCCATTTTTATTTAACGAGCTGGACATTTACTCTTGTTAATTGGGTCGAACTCCATGCAATTTATAAACTGGGCCGTGTACCATGATGACTGTTGGGCCGTGAATTTGCTAAGTGGGCTTGAGTTTATGCTTATGGGCCGAAGACTAACCTTCCATGTTGGGGTTGCATAGATGATATACGTAAAAGAATAATAAAAGAGGTCTAGATCGATTAATTTTTTTTTTTAAAGAAGAAGATGAAAAACAGATATATTCGGTATATATATAAATCGAAACTGATTTGAATAAGAAAGGTAACAATAGACGTATGGTTAAGGGGTGTAGCAGGTGAGCGAGGGGTCGCGGGTTCGAGTCTTGACAGGGATAGGTTTATTTTTGGAGCTTACACTCTTAAGGTTGTAATTTATAATTATAATTATTATTTTTATCATTATTATTATTATTATCATTAACCATGATTTTAGTATCATTATTAATATTAATATTATTATTATCATTATTATTATTATTATTACTTCAAATAAAACAACTAGTATTATTATCAAAAATTTATGTTTCAATTATTAAACCTAATTATTACTATTACCAACACTATTTTAGTATCATTAAAATCATTATTTTTAAGAAACAAAAGTTATTTATATAAAAATATACATATATGATAACTATATAAATATTATATTTCTATTAATATATACAAACAGATTTGATGTTTATTAAATGTTAAATATATATGTGTTAACATATATATAAATGATATAGGTTCGTGAATCCGAGGCCAAACCCTATAATTGTTCAATGTCGTTCTATGTATTTTTACTACAAAATACAGTATGGTGAGTTTCATTTGCTCCCTTTTATATATATTTTTGGGACTGAGAATACATGCGCTGTTTTTATAAATGTTTTACGAAATAGGCACAAGTACTAAAACTAATTCTACGTGGGTTTAAACCAGAAATATACCCTTAGCTTGGTAACATTAAACTACTTGTCTATGTACAGTAGGCGCGAATCCTAAAGATAGATCTATTGGGCCTGACAAACCCCATCCTGACTATGGGATGCTTTAGTACTTCGAGGTTACTTTAAACACACCTGATCTGGTGTACTTCAGAGGGTAAAACATGAACGTTAAGGCTTGTTACCGGGTGCCTACAACTTATAGAATACTTTTATACACTTGCGAGTGTACATATATTTATAAACGGAAATCTTGTGGTCTATTAATATATTGAAATGATTATTATGATAAACCTATGAACTCACCAACCTTTTGGTTGACACTTTAAAGCATGTTTATTCTCAGGTATTAAAGAAATCTTCCGCTGTGCATTAGCTCATTTTAAGGATATTACTTGGAGTCATTCATGGCATATTTTGAAAGACGTTGCATTCGAGTCATTGAGTTCATCAAGATTATTATTATGTCAATTATAGTTGGATGTATTATGAAATGGTGTGCATTCCGTCAACTTTCGTTGTAAAGAAAGTTTGTCTTTTAAAAACGAATGCAATGTTTGTAAAATATATCATATAGAGGTCAAAATACCTCGCGATGTAATCAACTATTGTGAATCGTTTATAATGTATATGAACGGGTCCTTTCAGTTGGTATCAGAGCGGTGGTCTTAGCGAACCAGGTCTGCATTAGTGTGTCTGACTGATAGTCGTTAGGATGCATTAATGAGCCTGGACTTTGACCGTGTCTGCATGTTAAAAGTTTTGCTTATCATTTCTTGTCGAAAATTACATGCTTATCATTTTCAGTCTAGACACATCTTAGTGCATTTATTGCATAGATAATGTATAGACAAATTCATATCTTAGCATATCTATTACTATAAACTTTGCCTGACATCTTTCAAAAATTTCTCCGTAATTTATGGAATTTTGGTATTATATATACATATGTAAATTATGTATTGAAGAATATCAATCTAAGTCCTATAATCTATTTCATATCAAAAATCATTTCCTTGATTGTACAAGATGGATCCCGCAACTAGTTCGAGTTCCTTGGATTCTGACAGCTATTCCGATATGGATATTCATTTGAGCTCCGAAATCAGTGTAACCGGAATGGATCAACCAATTAGCCATCATCTATTATGAATGAATTGGGGATAGGTTCGTAGCCTCCTCAATAATTTGAGACAAGAAGAAGGTGATCCCTTCCATCTACCACATTGCCCTTTGGCGATGAACCTGAAGCATTTACCGGCGAACCGGTCCGAAACACCATTTTCTCTCTCATTTTCAGAGTATCTCGTCACGATTATATACTACATCAAATTCTAGATTTTATTTATCCGCTCGTCCGAACCGACAATCACCCCGATGTAATAGAAGAAGTCAACGAGCTTCGCGCTCGAGTAGTGGCTTTAATGAGTTAATATGATATTAATCTCATTTGTTTTACCGTCAGAACTAGAATCATGGCTTTTAATTACAACCTTTATGAAAACATATATACGTATATATTTTCTTCATATGTAATCATGGATTTAATGAGTTAATATGATATTAATCTCATTTGTTTTACCGTCAGAACTAGAATACATAATCTCTAAAACATTAGAGATTACATAATCGCCATGAAGAACGAAGATAATTGATGTAGAACGATTCGTAGGACGATGATTATGCTTGAGGTATAGATTGTGATGTTGAGGCGTGTGATGCGTATGTTGTTGTTGGTGGTACTGGTATTGATGTTGGTGCCGGTGATGTTGCTGAAGCTGGTACGTTTTGCACCATATTTTCCAATACTACCACTCGGGCGCGAAGTTCGTTGACTTCTTCTATTATTCCGGGATGATTGTCGGTCGGAACGAGTGGATGGATAAGATCTAGAATTTGAGATAATATATAGTTGTGACGAGATACTCTGGAAATGAGAGAGAAAATAGTATCACAAACAGGTTCGCCGGTAAGTACTTCAGGTTCTTCGCCAAGATGGAAATGTGGCGGATGAAAGGGATCACCTTCTTCTTGTCTCCAATGATTTAGTAGACTACGAACCCATCCCTAATTCATCCGAAATAGATGATGGCTAATTGGTTGATCCATTCCGGTCACACTGCTTTCGGAGCTTGAGTGGGATTCCATTTCGGAATCCGAGGGACTTGAACTAATGAAGAATTCCATTTCGTACGATTAAATAAAGGATTTTTCAATATAAAATGATTTTTCCAGCTATCGGATGGTATTCTAATTACATAGAATATCTATCTATATAGCACAAAAGGTTTCGTAGATTACGGAGGGATTTACGGAATATGTCAGGCAAAGTTTACAGTAATAGATACGATAAGATATGATTTAGCAGATACGCTAAGATATGAATTTTGTCTACACAATATTCATGCAATCAATGCAGCAAGACGTGTCTAGACTAAGAATAATAAGCAGGTAATTTCCTAAGGATGATAAGTAGGTAATTTTTGACACAAAACGATAAGCATAACTTTTGACATGCAGACACGGTCGAAGTCCAGACTCACTAATGCATCCTAACGACTTATCAGTTAGACACATTAATGCAGACCTGGTTCGCTAAGACCACCTCGATGATACCAACTGAAATGCCCCGTTCATACCGATTATAAACGATTCATAATAGTTGATTACATCGTGAGGTACTTGACCTCTATATGATACATTTTACAAACATTGCATTCGTTTTTAAAAGGCAATCTTTCATTTCATCGACAGTTGACAGCATGCTTACCATTTCATAATATATCCAACTATAATTGATTTAATAATAATCTTGATGAACTCAACGACTCGAATGCAACATCTTTTGAAATATGTCATGAATGACTCCAAGTAATATCTCTAAAATGAGCAATGCACAGCGGAAGATTTCTTTCATACCTGAGAATAAACATGCTTTCAAGTGTCAACCAAAAGGTTGGTGAGTTCAAAGGTTTATCGAAATCAATCATTTCAATATTTTAATAGACCACAAGATTTCATATTTCAATTTCTCATAAACATAATCTCATATCAGGCATTTCGCAAACTTCATAGAGATAAAAATCATTCATATAGTGAACACCTGGTAACCGACCTTAACAAGATGCATATAGAATATCCCCATCATTTCGGGACTCCCTTCGGACATGATAAATTCGAAGTACTAAAGCATCCGGTACTTTGGATGGGGCTTGTTGGGCCCAATAGATCTATCTTTAGGATTCGCGTCAATTAGGGTGTCTGTTCCCTAATTCTTAGATTACCAGACTAAAAAAGGGCATATTCGATTTCGATAATCCAACCATAGAATGTAGTTTCGATTACTTGTGTCTATTTTGTAAAACATTTATAAAAGCAGCGCATGTATTCGCAGTTCCAAAAATATATTGCAAAAGCATTTAAAAAGGGAGCAAATAAAACTCACAATCCAATATTTTGTAGCAAAAATATTCATACGACGAAACTGAACAATAAAGGGTTGCCCTCAGATTCACGAACCTATATCATTTGTATACTTATTAATACACATAATCGTAATCGAACTTATATATATATATATATATATATATATATATATATATATATATATATATATATATATATATATATATATATATATTATTGATAAAATCTTTGTATTAATAAGTTATATAAATTTTATTATTTAATTAAATGTATTCATTTTAAATGAAAATATTAACATAGTTGAGTTAAATTTACTTTTATATGATTATCATTTATTTGTTGAAATTAGTAATTGTAATTACACTAAGATAATATTTGTAATGGTAAAATTGGTAATATTGATAATACTTAATATTACTGATAAAATATTAATATTAATAATTCTAATAGTAATAATAATAATGATAGAATTACTAATTATGGTATTACTAATAATTATGACATTACTAATATTAGAAATAATAATAATGCTATATGCTGTATATATATAATAATAAAAGTGATAATAATAAGGTTAACAGAACTAATAATGATTTTAATACTTCGTTGTATTATAATAACAATGATATCAATAATTATAATAATTTTAATAATTTCTTTAAATCATTATCTAATTAAAGCTTTAACTTAATCATTTTCATAATAGTACTTATATTTATTTTTTTTCAAGATTTCTATGATTATAATCTTAACAATATCATTACAACTATTATGTTCATAGTCATCAAAATCTTTGTGTTTAATTTCTAAACTAATGATTAGAGTTCCTATAACCTAAATTCGTAATTCTAATAATAATAATAATAATAATAATAATAATAATAATAATAATAATAATAATAATAATAATAATAATAATAATAATAATAATAATAATAGTGATACTTATATTAATAATAATGTGATAAAATTAATAATAATGATAATAATAATAATATTTAATGATAATACTAGTAATGATAATGATAATGATAATATTATTAGTAATAATAACAATTATATTATTAATTTTAGCATATGTATTTATAATCCATTTTAATTACTAATAATAGCAATCACAATAATAAGAATAATAATGATAATAATAACAATAATAATAATAATAATAATAATAATAATAATAATAATAATAATAATAATAATAATAATAATAATAATAATAATAATAATAATAATAATAATAATAATAATAATAATAATAATAATAATAATTTTAGACTTGAAAACTACCTCAACTAAGCTTTAAAAAAAATAGTTGCCACTAGCCGGGCTCGAACCCCCGACCTCTCGCATACCCGTCAATACTCCTAACCATTGGGTTGTCGCCCATTTTTCTGTTTTACAACCCTCCTTAATTCTTATAACCCGTATTATTAGATCATGTTCTTCTTCTTCCTACTAACTTGCATCGTCCCCGAATTATATCATAACATATATTGTTATTTGATGTAGCCTTGAAACAACAACTAATAGCTATATTATCAACTATCAGACACGAAACAAAAAGAAATTATAACAAAATAAAGAAAAATCGCTGTTCGTAAAAATAAAAAAAATAAAAATGAAGAACTCTAGTTTGATTTTCGAAGTTAAGAACGTTTTAGCCAAAACTTTCTACATGAAAAAGATTTTACATCAGTCCTAGAAACTTTCTCAAACCTCAATTTATCTTGAAACATCAAAATTGTTTCGAATTTTATGATGAACCGAAAAATTGACTTTTTTATTTCTAAACTTTGACTTCGAAATTCGAAGTCAATAGGAAGAATTAGAACGTGATATTTTGCAGATAGCTCAAGTGAATTATTCCTAACATAATTGCGTTATTAGATTTTGAAGTTTGATTCGAAAATGGATTATGGGTTAAAACATCTCGCGAAAAGAAGAAAAACAAAAAAATGGGTTTGAGAAGAAAAAAAAATAAACGAAGTCTGTTTCTAAATTTTTCGAATAGCAGAGGTTTATATCGTGAAGTTGAATAATTGATGCAGTAGTTATCAATTATCAAACTTGTTTTGTAGCTATGGTGGTCGACAGAAACAAAACTCAAGAGCAGGAGATGATGCCAAAAAAATAATAATAAAATAAAATAGAGAAAGCAGATCCCCTAAATATCATGCTGTCCGATCTGTTTATATATATTGTATTTAACATTTAATTATCAATAACTAATAAACATCATGATAATAATAAAATAATGTTAATAAAAATAATAATAATTATAATGATAATATTATTATAATAAATTATTATTATCACATTATTATTAACAATTTATATATATAATGTTTATAAATTTCTTATATTACAATTTTTATTTAAATAATTATGTATAGAAGCTATATATACATTAAATATATTAATTTACAAATTTTAATATATAATTATTCGTTATTATCTTTGTTAATAAAATAGTATTTTTAAATAATGAAATTAAAGTTTGTGAAATATATAATTACATATTTCAAAATGCTATATATATATATATATATATATATATATATATATATATATATATATATATATATATATAATTACATTTTAATTACAAGTTTTTATTATATATCACAAATTATTTTACATCATTAATTCTAACAACTAAATTATATAATATGGTTTCAAGTTATATATATATTTACGATTTAGATAATAAATACTATGTTATCGTATAATAATTTAACTAATTAATCCTAACAACTAATTCATATAAGATTTTAAATTATGCATCCGATCATTATATATATATATATATATATATATATATATATATATATATGCGTATCTATTTACAAATAATTGTTCGTGAATCGTCGGAAATAGTCAAAGGTCAATTGCATATATGAAATAGTAAAAAAAAAATTTAGACTCAACATTACAAATTTTGCTTATCGCTTCGAAATCATATAAAGATTAAGTTTAAATTTGGTCAGAAATTTCCGGGTCGTCACAAACGGAACCTGGAACTGTTGCGGTTGTGATGAAGTTCCCCTTGATGCAGACCCAAACTGAGGTACAGAAAACCCTGGAGGTGCAGTATCATTATTACCATCGTTGTACCTGTAGGGGCAATACTTTCTAACTCGGCTACCCGATCTTGGGCTTCTTTCAATTGACTCTCAATTCGTTGGATGTACTCTTGTTGATCAGAATCTGAGTCTTCCCCTTCAGATGGAGCTCTCAAGATTCCCGGGGTAGGTGGAGCTCGGACATTTTTCCTTTCGTCAGTCATCTTTCACCTGTACTACACATCATCTCACAAAGTTTAGTGGATAATCCGTTAGTACCTACAGACTATCATAATCCGTTGTAACACCGTCCATTTTTTTTAAATACACAGCAAAAACTTTATACGTATAATAATTACATATTCATAATTAGATTTTACAATATCACACGGTTACTATAATTCATCTAGTGTTACGTTAAACAACTATTCTTATATTGTACAAAAGACATCAGAGTTGTTCTTTAAACATATCCATCAAAACAGTAAGCTCCTCCCCAAAAACCCTAGCATACAAGTCTACATGCAGGAAATGAAGTGAGGGGTTAGCACAAGGCTAAGTGAATGGCACAATCCTAACAGGTATAAGCATTAAGCATCAAGCTAGCCAATACACAAACAAGGTCTCGTTAACAAGAGGATCGGCGGCCTGGCCGGGCCCTTAACTCCCAACTGATCAGGCTTGAGTGTACCGATAGTTCCAATTACTGTCTCCCTCGCATAGTATCCGGATGCAAGGGATGCATCTTTCCACTATACTACACGAATAGTAATTCCTGAACCAAAAAGACTCATTCCTGCCTATTGCCCAACTTACAAATTTGGCATAGCTACAAAACCATAGCTGCCCCACATTTGATCCGGTTGCCGCTACAAAACCCGTAATCGGCAATATCAACTATCGGACTACTAACCTGTAGCCGACATCCAAGGTGGCCACAACAAGTCACAGAATATAACACAGTATATCAGATAATAAGTATTCAGGTGAGTAAGCCGAGGTAACAGTAGCATAACCCGCTACTAAATACTTATAAACATTATGATAATCCCACTCACCTGGAAATACAAGAACTTAGTAGTCGTATTTCACTGAGCCTTCACCTTTTCCTTTATCACCTAAGAATATCATTTCTCTAGTTAGTACCTATCTTAATCAGGTTACACATCAGAAGAAATAAACACATCAATATAGTAAATGGGTTAGAATTGCACTTGACCCAAACATACAAACACTGTCACTCGCACTGGTGGAGTCACACTCTTGTGACTGACTAGTTCACTCGTACAAATGAGTATCCTCACTCGCACGACTGACAACCTACTCCCACTAGTGACTTTCAAGTCCACTCGCATGATTGAGAAGCTTACACGCACGGATGGACACTTCACCTGTACGGGTGAGTGCCTCACTCGCACGGTTGAGCAAGAATAGCAGCATACCTGTAACTCAAGCTTCTTAAACTCAATATAAAGTTTGATTTAGTGTTTTAAAACCCTATCATTGGAAAGCAGACCTCAAGATGATTCCAACGATTTGTCAAAAATGGAGTTACAGTTTGAAAGTTATGATGTTATGCGAGGGGTATATGAAATAGTTATTAATTTTTTACAAGCAAATACTATTAAATACGATACAATTTTACACAAGTGATTTATTTATTTATAGAGTGGATATACGTAAACCTTGCTACAACACTTATAGGCAGTGTACCTAATCGTACAGTAGTGTAGTTTTTAGTAAGTCCGGTTCGTTCCACAGGGAGACTTAGCCAAGTTTAACGCTATATTTTTTTACTTATAATTGTAAAAATACAAAAATATATATAAGTAGTATTATTATTATAAAAGGGGGTTTTTACCGTTTAATGACCGGTTTGTCGATTTTAAAACTTTAGTCGCAGTTAAAACCTAATGTAAAATATTAAAAATAAATATAGCTTAATTTAAAGTGTAAAGTAAATAACGATAATGAAATTGCGATAAATAAAAATGCGATAAATAAAAAGTACGACAATTAAAGAGTACGATAATTAAAAGTGCAATTAAATATAATGACAATAAATAAAAGTGCGATAATTAAAAGTTCAATTAAATATGAAATATATAAATTATGCTTATTTAAACTTCCGTAATCATGATGCTTGCCGTGTTGATTTTAGTTTTATTACCATGGGTTAATTGTCCTTTGTCCTGGATTATTCGATATGTCCATACGGATTTGTCCATAATAGTCCATCAGTCATAATCATAAAGTGCGAAAGTCTTCGTCAAATTATTCTTATTCCCGAAGTCAAATATTCCAACTAATTGGGGATTCGAATTGTAACAAGGTCTTAATACTTTATTTAATGAATACACCAGGTTATCGACTGCGTGTAGACCAAGGTTTTACTACTTTGTTAACAATTACACCAATTACCCTTGAATGTAATCCACCCCTGTTTCAACAAGTCTATTAACTATTAATCCAGTTCCGTGTCCGGTAAAATGAATAATTATTGGTATTTATAGATATCCCGTCCACCGTACCCAGTCAAGCGTATATGGTTATATATAAATACGTCAAATTATAAGTCTATATAGTAAATCAACGAGGTATCATTTAGTTAATATAAAACCCATTAATAGCCCATAGTCTAATTTCTACAAGTGTCGTTCTTTTGTCCAAACCCCAATTATGGTCCAAAGCCCAATTACCCAATTTTAATATTTAGCCCATCATCACGATTACTTCGGCATTAAATAAGCATAATAATAACTTAGCTACGAGACATTAATTTAAAAATAACATTAACCATAACTTACAGTGATTAAAAATAGCGTAGCGTTACACGGACATAATTTCGACTTACACCCTTACAACATTCGCTAACATACCCTTATTATTAGAATTTAAAATTAAAATTAAAATATAATATATATATATATATATATATATATATATATATATATATATATATATATATATATATACGAGTGAGAGATAGATAGATGGTATATGATCAACCAAAACTGCGAAATTTATAGGCATGTGGCCAACTTTTCAGGGCCATGCGATCGCATGGAAAATAAGCCTACAGGCCATGCGATCACATGGAGGTAGGTATCAGCTCACATGAATTTGTTTTCTTGTTTGCCGACGTTTATAATGTATAATATAATATATATATTAATTTTAAGAATTAATTATATATTATATTATATTCATGTGCATAGTTGACTTGTAATTTTTAGTCCATTGCGTCGAGCGTTGAGAGTTGACTCTGGTCCCGGTTCCGGATTTTCGAACGTCCTTGCGTACAATTTAATATCTTGTACTTTGCGTTTCATATCTTGTACTCTTGTAATTTTGAGACGTTTCTCATCAATAGTTGGAACCACTTTGATTGTATTTTGTACTTTTGAGCTTTTTGGTCTTTTGCATCTTCAATTCATCGAATCTATCTTTTGTCTTCACCTTTTATTATTTAAACGAATATCACTTGTAAATAGAACAATTGCAACTAAAAGCTTGTCTTTCTTGAGGGATAATGCTATGAAATATATGTTCATTTTTAGCATTATCAAATATTCCCACACTTGAGCGTTGCTTGTCCTTAAGCAATATAGTCTAGAAATAAAAACATACTACAATCACTTCTTTATTCTTCACACTTTGTACATCAGTAATTTCTATACGGCGGTATGAACAATGGTAGTAACGATGTGGTTTACAGTCCCACATGACTATGAAAATTTAGATCCTTAAGGAAATTGGATCTTTATGAAAACATTTGATCTTTTGAAAATACAATCTAGCTTTTACCCTAGATAAGTTTTCCAGAATAACCCTTCACCGGTGTTTGCAAAATGTTTTTGTGGGTTTGGTGGGTTTCAGATTTGAAAATTTTAGCTCAAAACTTATGATTTTGTGTCACCCACTTGCTAACCTTGTATTGGGAAAGCAACACGTCCAGTATACTTGCTCCGTATATTACCTTTCGATAAACTACCGTCTGATTGTAAAGGAAAGTGTTGAACAAGCAACTGTTAAGGCAATGTCCCCTGACATGCTTTTAATTATGGTCTATAACGTTTCGGATGCAATTACTATCCTTTGTAGGAGCAATAGTAAAGCTCACCCTTATAATTTTTCGGTGTGGCATAAGGTCCTGTCTTTAACCATGCTATGCAACCACCGTTCTTAAGATTGACACCCGATTTGGTTCAGGTGACCTAATGAATTCCAGGTGAATTCCTAGGATTTTACGCTCAATGGTAATGAACGCATTGAAAATGGGTTTTCAGAAAACAAATCGGTTTGTAATATTGATCAAAATATTTTCTCGTTCAAGCTCGAGTTTAGATATCATCGAATTCCATGAGTTTGTAATTCTCAATCTTTAAGGTCAATCTCTAGGATTGAGTAATATCAGTCTTAAAAGCTGATTTTTGATCTTTTAAGGAGATTATCCTTTCTGGGGGTCTGATTCATTAGTCTTATCAAGCTAATTTGCACGGCGTCCTCCCCATTTTACGAGACAGATCCTCTCATGGTTAGAATAAGTCTGACCACTTGGCGACACTGTTTGATGCTGAGGTCCGTGGATTTCCAGCTGATTTTCGAGAAAACTTTTCAAGGTTTTTCGTATACTCTACAACTGGTCTGGACGACAACTTCCTGACCTAAATCAAGAAGTGCGTTTCTTTTTTGGAAGACTTTACTTCCTTTTAATGATGGAATTGATTCATCGTGTAGATCCATCTTTCTTTCAAATATATTATAAGAAATTGGGTAAAACGGTTAATTTTGTCCAAAACAAAAGTATCCTCAGTTATTTGTACAAAAATATGTGATATATGTTCAAAATAACTTGATAAATTTTTCTCACACTTGGCTTTTATTTTCCTTTCTTTGCCTTTTTATTGTCCTCTATTCCATTTTAAATGAATTCTAACATTTTGGGTTGTTTCTCAATTTATGTCCTTTCCGAGGTAACAATAATTTCGGTGTTAACACCTAGTTTTATCGTTCATAAATATGTATAAACATGATTTTGAATTCATTTAATTGAAAATTTTGAAAACTTTTACTAGAATTGGGTAGTCAGTATATAAGACTAGGGCTGTTCTTTATTATCAGAGAGCACTAGATTCTAATACAACTACTGCGTTACTAGTATTTCTAATGGTAACCAAGTGTTTAAATTAAAAAATTTTTAAAATCCGAAAGAATTTAACCTCTTCCCACACTTAAGATCTTGCAATGCCCTCATTTGCAAGAAATCAGTAATAATTTAAATTATTGAGGGTGATTAGCGTAGAAAAATGATTAAATTTTACCAAAGTTTCCAAACATATTCGCGTTTGTTTGCTGAATGATAAATGGTGCACATCATTTGTTCATTCCGTCTTGTTGTTACATCACATTTGTTTTTCGTTTTGTCGTCAAAATTAGTAGCTTTTGCTGAACTTAATGCCAGTCTTTGAAAATGCGCTGTTTTACCCTGTTGTGTACAATTGACAATATACATACATACAAATATAAACATGCATGGTAATTTGAAATGGGACTTTAAATCCCACTTTCAAATCAAATATGAAATATTAGTACCAAATAATAAAAATATTAAACAATACATTAATGTATCACAATATCATATGTTTAAACATAAATAAATAAAAATAATAAAAAGATAAAAATCATAGAAATCACCAACAGAACTATATCAATCTGGATAGGAGTTTTAGTTCATGTCGTCGTCCGGGTTCCATGGTTGGTGATAGGTGTACTGGTAGGCCTGGTTAGGGTCGTAGAGAGTATATGGTGGTCTCATCTCGGGCTGGTGTGGAGGATAGTAAGCGGGTCGGGTCGGAATGTAGTGATCCTGAGGTGATAGCTGGCTCATAATCTGACGCTGATGATAGTCCCATCTATCATGCTGTCATTGCCTGGAATGCTCGTAATCATTCCAGGCTTGCCACTGCTCCATCTGACTAAATCTCTCCCCGTTTGTCATATCTACCTCGTCTACATGCTGGTAGACGTCAGTCATAGCCTCCCTAATGACATCCCTAATGTCATCCGCTTCCTCCATTTCCTCATCTGAAACTCTCTCTACCTGAGGATGACTACCTTCATAGGGTACTAGCTGGTTGCGTCTGCTCTTTAATACCTTAGCACCCTGATAGACCTTTAATCCTAAAGGCTCAACCTGTTCCCTACATACCATAAGTGGACCCCCTTGGTTCCTATCTATACCTAAATACTCTCCAGTAAGAGTAACAAAAATACCTCCTCCTATAATCCCCCCTTCCTATATTCCTTCCACCGTCTTAGACAAATAAAAACCAAGACAGTAAGGGATATTAACAAAGCTTCTTGGGTCTCGAATACACTTTAGGTAAAATAAATCATGTAAGGTCATTTTCTCTTTGTTGTGACCTCTCTGTGTAATCGAGTTAGCCAGAAATCTATGAATTATACGAAGCTCGGCTTTGTTAATATGTAAGTAGGAGTGTTTTCCTCCCAGCGTAAAAACATTATAGTTTGACATACGCCTCCAGACGGCGTTCGCGTCAAAATTCCTATCTACCCTTTCACCACGATAAATCAAATTCATACAATCGGGTAGTAGTAATTCACCGGGAGTATATATCTGTAAGGCCCTGGCCATGTCCAGCATGGACATCCTGTACATCCTACGGCCAAGTATAAACCTAAGAAAACTTCTATCATCTAATCTATCTACATCTACATTTAAAGCTATAGTACTCATCAGCTCAACACACCATTCTTTATATACAGGTCTACGAATGGTGAATAGACGTTCCCAATCGGTAAAAGAAGAACTGCCATACCTTTGGATCAGATGCTCCCTAACTGAGTTAGCTAGTTGGACCCTTTCCAAAGGATCCCAATCGATTATCCTTGGCACTTCTACATTTTTCGGTATCAGTTTGAATTTGTTACTTTGATATGCCGCGTAATCCCTCCAGCTTCTATCGAATATCAGATTAGGATGCAACGTGTGTTCAGGAATCGTTGGGTATTCTACTGGTGGATGTATCGGAAATACTATGAAGGCATCAACAAATTGTAGCGGATCATAATAAGGTACGTGTTGATCAGGTTGTTGTTGTGGTTCCTGTTGTTGTTCTTGTTCGGGCTCGTATTGCATTTCTGGTTCAGGTTCTGGAGCGGGTCGTCTAGATGATAATGATGAACCTCCAGTTTCAGTATTAGTAAATCTCTGCAAAACACATTAAACACAAAATTTGTGTATCCAAATATACATTAGTGTTAGCAAAATAACAACTTAAAACAATTACAATAACATGTTAAATCAAAATTAAACTTATACACATTTTCATAATTTTAACAATTCTACACTTTTTCAAATAAGCATATATGAAAATGTATACAAAGTTCATAAGCATTTAACTCAAATAACATGTCAAAATAGTCATTACTAGCAATTAAACAAGTCTCAAATGGCAATTATATCAAATTAATCAAGTTCATGAATTTTAGACTTAAAAAGTCCACTTTAATCTTCAAAAATCATGTTTAGGATCAAAGTTTGGATCATTTAGCTACCTAAACATGTTACACTACTTAATTTAGCAATAATTCATGACAAAAATCGGCCATAACCTGTTTATATCAAAAAGCCCCAAATTGCTCAAGAACACAAACCCTAGATTCCTAAAAATTTTGAAGTTTTTGGCTTCAAATCATGTTAAATAGCATCAATCTAGGTTATACATGCATAAAATACTAACAATTTAACTCTAATTACACTAGAAATTAACAAAATCAAATTAGGTAAAATATAGCTCAAGAACACTAAAAATTAAATTTAAAGAGATTTAGGAGTGAAATTGTTACCCTTTTTGATAAACTCCTTATCAAATTCATGTTTAGAGCGGATTGTAGCAAGAAATTTGGTGAATTTTGGTGGAAAAATGATGAAATTTGAGAGGTTTTTGGAGAGTGCTCGTATGTATGTGTGTGTTTTGTGGGAGACAGAAGCAGAACTCGACTGCCTTTTATTTCTGGCCTGATTTCCAGCTCCATGCGATCGCATGGATTGGAAGGCCAAATCCCATGCGATCGCATGGGGTTCGGGTACAGTGATTTCAGCCTTTTTTTTTAAAACCTTATAACTTCTAAAACATAAATTAATAAAATATTAAAAATTTGTTTCTTTTTAGGAGTGAGGGCATTTCGGATCGTTGTCCTAGTTCGTCCCTCGACAAAACTTTAAAATATGTCATTTTTAAGCTCAGTTTTAAAAGCAAAGATTTTTGTTTTTTTTTTAAAATTTTTTTGGCATACTTTAATTCAATAAGGCTAAAAATAATGATAATAAAAGTTCTCGTCCCTCCCTTGGGTAAAGCAATTTCGGTTCAATGACCTAGTCTTCAATTTATGACGAATTTTAAAAATCATATTTTTAACTTAACGAAATAAAGTAAATTTTTTGTTTTTAAATTCACACCAAACTTAAATGCATAAAATTAAAAATTCATATTATTAAAATTTTAAAAATTCACACCAAATTTATATTATAATTTTGTTTTTATACATACAAACTTATATTAAAAATATAATTTTTTTTAAATATTTACAAACTTAAATCTATTGATTTTAAAAGTTTTACAATATTAATTTAATATTTATATATTAAATTTAAAAACATAGTAAAATTAAAAATTAAAAAGCTTTTTGGTCTTTTATCCCACTTTAATCAATCAAATATTATCAAAAATATACGCCCCTCTTTTCGATAAAGTAATTTCGGCTATATTACCTAGTTTTACTCCTGACGAATTTCTAAAATATTTTGGGTTGATTGATTAAAGATATTTATACCTTAAGAATAAATGGTAAATTTCGCAGTGATGTAGTAAATTTTTGTATGATATCAATAATTTCGGTCGCAAAACCTAATTTTATTGAATACCAATTTAATACTTTATAGCAAACGATTTAGTGTTTATTATCAAAAGGTTAAAAGCAATAAAATAAAAATAAAAACTGTACATACTTACCTGTAAGATAGAATTCTCAGTGACCTGCTTTAGCCCACTCATAAGATAGTCGGACTAATTGGTTTTCCATAGCTACATAGGCGTAACCTCGAACATTCAATGTTTTTTCTTCGAAACATATGAACGGTCCTTCTCTGCATAAAGTAACAAATTCGGTATTTGAATATGTTTGATTATTTGAACATTTACCTTCGTGTGACCATTTTCCGCATTTGTGACATCTTTCAAGGTGTCGTGCTCTTCTTTTCGCTGCGGATTTTGATTTTCCTTTACCAAAATGTAACTTATTATTTTTGTTCCTGGATTCTTTTCTTACTCCGTCCAATTTGCCTCTGATTAATGATACCAATTCACTTGGAAGGGTGTCATTATTCCGTTTAGTTATTAAAGCGTGTAGCATTAGACCATGGTTTAGTTCACAGGAAGTCTTCATCTCGTAAAACCTAAAAAAAAATAAAAATTCAGAATGGGGGGAGAAAACTAGTTCTTTAGGGTCTGCTAGGGAAAGACCATTCGGATTCCATTCTCGAGAACTACACGAAAACAAAATATCTAACTCTAACAGAAATACATATTATCCTTAAAAGACTTGATTCTCCCCACACTTAGTTAGCTGTGGTGTTGAAATTGTGATTAACTTCGTTGTCAACTTCCATCGGATCATGTATGTAATGTTTAACTCTGTGACCATTAACTTTAAATTCAATTCCATTTGAATTTATTAATTCTACTGTTCCGTACGGGAAAACTCTTTTGACTATAAATGGTCCAGACCATCTTGATTTCAATTTTTCAGGAAATAGCTTGAATCATGAATTGAAAAGAAGAACTCTATCTCCTTCTTTAAATTCTTTTGAACTTCTGATTCTTTTATCATGTCATTTCTTCGTTCTTTCTTTATAGATTAGCGAATTTTCGTATGCTTCATGTCTTAATTCTTCTAATTCGTTTAGTTGACTTAATCGTAGACGTCCGTCTTCATGTAAATCAAGATTACATGTCTTCAAAGCCCAAAATGCTTTGTGTTCAATTTCTACTGGAAGATGACATGCTTTTCCGTAAACGAGTTTAAAAGGTGTGGTTCCAATTGGAGTTTTGTAGGCTGTTCTAAAAGCCCAGAGTGCATCCTCCAATTTCATGGACCATTTCTTCGGATTTGATCCTACGGTTTTCTCTAGAATACGTTTTAAAGCTCGGTTGGTATTTTCAACTTGTCCACTTGTTTGTGGATGATAAGTGGTGGAGATTTTATGAGTTACTCCATATCTTTTGAGAACTTTCTCAAGTTGATTGTTACAAAAATGAGTACCCCTGATAATGCTAAAAACGAACATATATTTCATAGCATTATTTCTCAAGAAAGACAAGCTTTTAGTTGCAATTGTTCTATTTACAAGTAATATTCGTTTAAATAATAAAAGGTGAAGACAAAAGACAGATTCGACGAATTGAAGACGCAAACGACCAAAAAGCTCAAAAGTACAAAAGACAATCAAAAAGGTTCCAATTATTGATAAGAAACGTCTCGAAATTACAAGAGTACAAGATTCAAAACGCAAAGTACAAGATATTAAATTGTACGCAAGGACGTTCGAAAATCCGGAACCGGGACCAGAGTCAACTCTTAACGCTCGACGCAACGGACTAAAAATTACAAGTTAACTATGTATATAAATATAATATAATATATAATTAATTATATTAATTATATATATATTATATTTATAAATAAAAACCGTCGGCAGAGAAAGACTCCAAGGGACTGAGCTGTAAATTCATTCTCCGCGACTCGCGGAGTTTGAAGAGAATTTCACCGCGATTCGCGGAGCCCCAAAATGAAAAAATCCCTATAAAGCCAACCGAATTCTGATCGCAAATATCAATCTTTTTCTTCCTCATTCATACGTAAAATTTATATTTATATTTATAATTTATATTTTAATTTTAATTATAATTCTAATAATAAGGGTATGTTAGCAAATGTTGTAAGGGTGTAAGTCGAAATTCTGTCCGTGTAACGCTACGCTATTTTTAATCATTGTAAGTTATGTTCAACCTTTTTACATTAATGTCTCGTAGCTAAGTTATTATTATGCTTATTTAAAACGAAGTAATCATGATGTTGGGCTAATTACTAAAATTGGGTAATTGGGCTTTGTACCATAATTGGGGTTTGGACAAAAGAACGACACTTGTGGAAATTAGACTATGGGCTATTAATGGGCTTTATATTTGTTTAACTAAATGAAAGTTTGTTAATGTTAATATAAAGATTTACAATTGGGCGTCCCTATAAATTACCATATACACTCGATCGGACACGATGGGCGGGGTATTTATATGTACGAATAATCGTTCATTTAACCGGACACGGGAATGGATTAATAGTCTATGGAATTATTAAAACAGGGATGAAATTACATTCAAGGGTAATTGGTGTAATTGTTAACAAAGTAGTAAAATCTTGGTTTATACGCAGTCGATAACCTGGTGTATTCATTAAACAAAGTATTAAAACCTTGTTACAATTCGAATCCCCAATTAGTTGGAATATTTAACTTCGGGTATAAGAATAATTTGACGAGGACACTCGCACTTTATATTTATGACTGATGGACTGTTATGGACAAAAACCAGACGGACATATTAAATAATCCAGGACAAAGGACAATTAACCCATGGACATAAAACAAAAATCAACACGTCAAACATCATGATTACGGAAGTTTAAATAAGCATAATTCTTTTATTTCATATTTAATTTCCTTTATTTTATATTTAATTGCACTTCTAATTATCGCATTTTTATTGTTATTGTATTTAATCGCACTTTTAATTATCGTCCTTTTTAATTATCGCAAGTTTATTTTATCGCACTTTTATTATTCGAAATTTCATTATCGTTATTTATTTTACGCTTTAAATTAAGTCTTTTATTTATTTAATATTTTACATTTGGTTTTAACTGCGACTAAAGTTTTAAAATCGACAAACCGGTCATTAAACGGTAAAAACCCCCCTTTATAATAATAATATTACTTATATATATGTTTGTATTTTTATAAAAGTAAATTAATATAGCGTTGAGCTTTGTTTAAAAAAGATTCCCTGTAGAACGAACCGGACTTACTAAAAACTACACTACTGTACGATTAGGTACACTGCCTATAAGTATTGTAGCAAGGTTTAAGTATATCCATTCTATAAATAAATAAATATCTTGTGTAAAATTGTATCGTATTTAATAGTTTTTCCTAGTAAAAATAAAGCTATTTCGTATACAACCCCCTACGACATCAAGTATTTTTGGCGCCGCTGCCGGGGAACACTCTTAAACGCCGGAAGCGCAACGCTAATATTAAGAAGAAAAAAAAAGATTTTTAGTTAACTTTTATTAAAATTCGTTTTTGTAAAAATACGTTTTAATTATTCAAAAATATAAAAAGAAAAACAAAAATATAAGTATTTTTAAGATTTTGTTAAATATTTTAGTTTTATAAGTTTCTTTATTTTTATTTTAGTTTATAAAAATATAAGTTTTATTTAAAAAATCTTTTATTTATTTAAAAACAAAAAACAGAAAATAAAAAAAAATAAAGAAAAACGCGTAAAATTTCAAACTGCTCCAGATCTGAAATTCTGAACCCCGCGACTCGCGGGGTTTGATGCAATAAATACCGCGACTCGCGGAGACTTTCTGACAGGCGACAAAACCCTAATCCTGCATTTATTACGGATTATTATTAATTATTATTATTATTAACCCTAATTATTATTATTATTATAATTAAGTTTATTTTTAATTTAAGTTTTATTTAATTTATATTTTGTTTAAATTAGTTTTATTAAATTGTAAAATTAGTAGTTTTATTAAATAAATAATATAAAAATAATATTTTTATAAAAATTGTACTTTTTACAACTTTTTGTATATTTTTATATTTTGTCCCTTTTTAATCGTTTTAGCGTAATATTTGTATTTTTAGCTCATATTTAATTTTAAACTTAGTTTTTGCTATAGTTATTTTTACTCCTAGATTTTTAGGCTTTGCCGTAGAATTCCTTAAGTGCTTTTTCTTTAGACTAAGATTTAGGTGCTGTAGAATTTTGCGACACCTTTTTAAGTTTTAGTTTCTTTTTAAGTTATTTCCATTTGGGATTTAGTTTTTCCTGTAAGCTTTAATATTTTTAGACACCTTTTACTATGTATCAATTATCATTCCAATTAGTAATTTCAATTTGCGATTATAATTTTAAGTTAGTTGTAGTAATAAGGTTAGGTTAGTCAAGTATTTTTAAGTTTTATAAGTTTCTTTTATTTTTCCGTCACCTTTTATTTTTCAACCATTTTTCTTTTTCGATTTTTCTTTTTCGACGAACTCTTTTTCTTTCTTATTTCTCGCTATTCTAGTTTTAGGACATAGATTTTTATTCTACTTCTTATCTAAATTTCTTAAAATTACGAAAATTTATTTTAAGTGGTTAAATTAATAGACATCAAAATTTTCTGGTTCGTAGTAATAGTTGGATTTGTACGTGGACCGGGTTATTGGAGCCAAACAGTCCTCAATTATATTGAGACCAAACGAATCCTGCCCCTCTGCTGCATCTTTTGGCTATTCGAAACGTGGGCAAAATCAGAAAAGTCTATTAATTGGATAACTTATTATAATTTTTCTTTCCTTTTTAAAACTAATAGGATATTCAGTGAATGCACCGAGCAAGACGTTCATCACCTTTTGTACGTTCACCACCTGTAACTCGATCAAGACATTTAGCAAATATAACCGCCGTTGATTTTTCTTTAGAATCGTCATCCAGTCGACCAAGTACTTCAGTTCAAATTTCCGATAATCCATTTTTTGAACCCAACCTCACAATTGAGAATCCGGAGAATATTCAGGAACGGTTCGTAGATCCTGAACCACTAAACTTTCCTCCGGAACCACCAATTATTCAAACAGAGATTGTTGAGGAACGAACCATTAAATCAGAATCATCTAGTGATACCGATTCAACAAATTCAATTATGGAGAATCTGGAACCTTTAAGTATGGAAGACCGAATGAGAGCTAAACGCACTGGCCAAGGTCACGCAATTACTCATCCAGACATTAATGCGCCAGATTATGAAATCAAAGGACAAATTCTACACATGGTGACTAATCAATGCCAATTTAGTGGTGCGCCGAAGGAAGATCCAAATGAACATCTACGTACCTTTAATAGGATCTGCACACTATTTAAAATACGAGAAGTGGAGGATGAACAGATATATCTCATGTTATTTCCCTGGACTTTAAAGGGAGAAGCCAAAGATTGGTTGGAATCGTTACCTGAAGGGGCGATTGATACATGGGATGTTTTAGTTGACAAATTTCTTAAACAATTCTTTCCTGCATCTAAAGCCGTAAGACTTCAAGCAGAAATTGTTACGTTCACACAGAAACCAAATGAAACTCTATATGAGGCATGGACAAGATATGGAAAGTTATTAAGAGGATGTCCGCAACATGGTTTAGACACCTGTCAAATAGTACAAATATTCTACCAAGGATGCGACATCACTACAAGGAAAGACATAGATATAGCAGCTGGTGGTTCTATTATGAAGAAAACCGAAACTGATGCTTACAAAATTATTGATAATACTGCTTCCCACTCACATGAGTGGCACCAAGAAAAAGATATCATTAGATCATCTAAAGCAGCTAGAGCTGATTCTAGCCATGACTTAGATTCCATTTCCGCAAAGATAGATGCTGTGGAAAGACGAATGGAAAAGATGACTAAGGATATTCACTCAATACGAATTAGTTGTGAGCAGTGTGGAGGACCACATTTGACAAAAGATTGTCTCAGTATTGAATTAACAATGGAACAAAGAGAGAATATTTCATACATAAACCAAAGGCCTGGAAATAATTATCAGAATAATTATCAACCGCCAAGACCGATTTACAATCAAAACCAGAATTATAACCGAAATATTCCATACAACAACCAACAAGGTCCTAGCAATCAACAAGTATCCAATAATACTTATAATCAGCAAAGACCTAATTTTCAAAACAAACCACCACAACAAACCGATGATAAAAAGCCAAATTTAGAAGATATGATGACGAAGCTAGTTGAAACTCAAACGCAGTTTTTCACATCTCAGAAACAAACCAATGAACAAAATGCTCAAGCATTTAGAAATCAACAAGCTTCTATTCAAAATCTAGAACAAGAAGTAAGTAACCTAGCAAGGTTAATAGGTGAAAGAAAACCGGGAAGTTTACCGAGCGATACAAATGCTAACCCCCGAAATGAAACAGCTAAAGCCATTACCACAAGAAGTGGTACAACACTTAAACCACCTGAAATACCTGTAACTTCTGATGAAGCCATTCCTACTCCACAAGAACCACAACCTGATCAAGATAAGGAAAAAGAACCGGTAGTTGAAAAGGTTAATGAAGATAACACAGCTAAGGATAAACCTTATGTTAAACCATACCAACCACCACTTCCTTACCCGAGTAAAATGAAGAAAGAGAAACTTGAAGCCGAGCAATCCAAATTCTTGGATATGTTTAAACAGATAAATGTAAATCTTCCTTTCATTGATGTGATTTCAGGAATGCCAAGATATGCTAAATTCTTGAAAGATCTAATCTCAAATAGAAAGAAAATGGAAGAACTCTCGGCTGTTACTATGAATGCTAATTGTTCAGCAGTGCTGTTGAATAAGATACCAGAAAAACTATCTGATCCAGGAAGTTTCACAATTCCATGTTTTCTGGGTAGTCTTAGTTCAATAGAAGCATTGGCAGACTTAGGTGCTAGTATAAATCTAATGCCGTATTCACTATACGCTAAACTAGACCTTGGAGAATTGAAACCAACCAGAATAAGCATACAACTAGCCGATAGATCAATAAAATATCCTAGAGGGATAATGGAGAACATGCTAGTTAAAGTTGGTACTTTAGTATTTCCAGTAGATTTTGTTGTTCTGGACATGGAAGAAGATTCTCAAGTTCCTCTCATATTAGGAAGACCATTCTTAAACACGGCTAAAGCAATGATAGACGTGTTCGGTAAGAAACTGACCCTAAGTATAGAGGATGAGAGTGTTACCTTTTCAGTTGATAGAGCAATGCAACAACCACAATCTGCAGATGATACATGTTATTATATTCAAACTATAGATGCACATGCAGAATTATTAGAAGAATTTCCAGAATTACAAGGAACAGGAGAATGTTCTTTAGGAGAAGGTAATGAACCAATTGATGAAGCTGAAATGTTAGCTACACTTATAGCTAATGGATATGAACCAACAACAGAAGAAATTCAAATGCTAAAAGAAGAAGACAGATATCGATATAAATCATCGATAGAAGAACCTCCGAAATTAGAGTTAAAGCCACTTCCAAACCATTTGGAATACGCTTATTTACATGGTGAATCTGAATTACCTGTAATAATATCATCTTCTCTTACTGAAAATGAGAAATCACAACTCATTTCTGTGTTGAAAGCTCATAAACCAGCCATTGCATGGAAGATTCATGATATTAAAGAAATAAGTCCTTCGTATTGCACACATAAAATCCTTATGGAAGAAGGTCATAAAACGTATGTGCAACGCCAACGAAGACTAAATCCTAATATGCAAGATGTAGTTAAGAAAGAGATTATTAAACTGCTAGATGCAGGTTTAATTTATCCAATCTCTGATAGTCCATGGGTAAGCCCAGTTCAATGCGTGCCTAAGAAGGGTGGCATGACTGTCATCACAAATGAGAAAAATGAGCTTATTCCTACTAGGACTGTAACAGGATGGCGTGTATGTATTGATTATAGAAAATTAAATGACGCCACCAGAAAAGATCACTTTCCCTTACCTTTCATAGATCAAATGTTGGAAAGATTAGCCGGAAATAGTTACTATTGTTTTCTAGATGGATTTTCCGGATATTTTCAAATTCCAATAGCACCCGAAGATCAAGAGAAAACCACATTCACGTGCCCTTATGGTACTTTTGCTTACAAACGCATACCATTTGGACTTTGTAACGCCCCTGCAACCTTTCAAAGGTGTATGATGGCGATTTTTCACGACATGATAGAAGAATGCATGGAAGTTTTCATGGATGACTTTTCAGTCTTCGGTGATACATTTAAATCATGTCTAGTTAATCTGGAACGAATGCTAATTAGATGCGAAAAATCAAATCTAGTACTTAATTGGGAGAAATGCCATTTCATGGTTAAGGAAGGCATCGTTCTTGGACATAAAATTTCAAAAGAAGGAATTGAAGTAGATAGAGCTAAAGTAGATATAATTGCTAAACTTCCACATCCTACCAATGTTAGAGGAGTTAGGAGTTTTCTAGGGCATGCCGGTTTTTACCGACGTTTCATAAAAGATTTTTCTAAAATTGCCACTCCTATGAATAAACTCCTAGAAAAGGATGCGCCATTCATCTTTTCAGATGAGTGTATCAAATCTTTTAATATTCTTAAAGAGAAACTCACTAATGCGCCGATCATGATAACACCAAATTGGAATCTACCATTTGAACTAATGTGCGATGCAAGTGATTTTGCAATGGGACCCGTTTTAGGACAAAGGATTGAAAAACGATTTCAACCTATATATTATGCTAGTAAGACATTACAAGGAGCACAAACGAACTATACAACTACTGAAAAAGAACTCCTTGCTATTGTCTTTGCTTTTGACAAATTTCGATCATATCTCGTTCTAGCAAAAACGGTGGTCTATACCGACCATTCTGCTCTTAGATACCTATTTTCAAAACAAGATGCTAAACCAAGATTAATCCGTTGGATCTTACTCTTACAAGAGTTTGATATTGAAATCCGAGATAAAAGAGGAGCAGAAAATCTCGCCGCTGATCATCTTTCTCGTCTTGAAAATCCCGAATTAGAAGTTCTAAATAAATCAGCCATACAAGACAACTTTCCTGATGAATATCTATTGAAGATAGATTATAATGAAATCCCATGGTTTGCAGACTATGCAAACTACTTAGTTTGTGGATTCCTTGAAAAAGGATTATCGTACCAAAGACGAAAGAAATTCTTCAGTGATATAAAACACTATTTTTGGGAAGATCCACATCTGTTTAAAAGTTGTCCCGATGGAATAATACGCCGATGTGTATTTGGAGATGAAGCTAGTAAAATTTTAAACCATTGTCACACAGGACCAACAGGAGGGCATTATGGGCCTCAACTAACAGCAAGAAAAGTTTATGAAGCTGGATTCTATTGGCCTACAATTTACAAAGACGCACACCTTCTTTGCAAATCCTGTGATGCATGTCAAAGGGCCGGAAAAATAAGTCAACGTGATGAAATGCCACAAAATATCATCCAAGTATGTGAAGTATTTGACATTTGGGGTATTGACTTTATGGGTCCATTTCCAAAATCTAATAATAATCTATATATACTCGTAGCCATTGATTATGTATCTAAATGGGCGGAAGCACAAGCTCTCCCAACTAACGATGCACGAGTTGTAGTCAACTTTTTAAAACGTCTTTTTACAAGGTTTGGAACACCGAAAGCTTTAATAAGTGATCGGGGTACTCATTTCTGTAATAATCAACTTGAGAAAGTTCTTAAAAGATATGGAGTAACTCATAAAATCTCCACCGCATATCATCCACAAACAAGTGGACAAGTTGAAAATACCAACCGAGCTTTAAAACGTATTCTAGAGAAAATCGTAGGATCAAATCCGAAGGAATGGTCCATTAAATTGGAGGATGCACTCTGGGCTTTTAGAACAGCCTACAAAACTCCAATTGGAACCACACCTTTTAGACTTGTTTATGGAAAAGCATGTCATCTTCCAGTAGAAATTGAACACAAAGCATTTTGGGCTTTGAAGACATGTAATCTTGATTTACATGAAGCTGGACGTCTACGATTAAGTCAACTAAACGAATTAGAAGAATTAAGATATGAAGCATACGAAAATTCATTAATCTATAAAGAAAGAACGAAGAAATGGCATGATAAAAGAATCAGAAGTTCAAAAGAATTTAAAGAAGGAGACAGAGTTCTTCTTTTCAATTCACGATTCAAGCTATTTCCTGGAAAATTGAAATCAAGATGGTCTGGACCATTCATAGTCAAAAGAGTTTTCCCATACGGAACGATAGAATTGATAAATTCAAATGGGATTGAATTTAAAGTTAATGGTCACAGAGTTAAACATTACATACATGGTCCGATGGAAGTCGACAACGAAGTTAATCACAATTTCGACAACACAGCTAATTAAGTGTGGGGAGAATCAAGTCTTTAAAGGATAATATGTATTTCTGTTAGAGTTAGATTGTCTGTTTTCGTGTAGTTCTCGAAAATGGAACCCGAATGGTCTTTCCCTAGCAGACCCTAAAGAACTAGTCTTCTCCCCCCATTCTGAATTTTTATTTTTTTTAGGTTTTTACAAAATGAAGACTGCCTGTGAACTAAACCATGGTCTAATGCTACACGCTTTGATCACTAAACGTAATAATGACATACTACCGAGTGAATTAGTATCAGTAATCAGAGAAAGAATGGACGGAGTTAGAAAAGAATCCAGATGCGAAGATAATAAGTTACAATTTGGTAAAGGAAAATCAAAATCCGCAGCGAAAAGAAGAGCACGACACCTAGAAAGATGTCACAAATGCGGAAAATGGTCACATGGAGGTAAATGTTCAAATAATCAAACCTATTCAAATACCGAATTTGTTACTTTATGCAGAGACGGACCGTTCATATGTTTAGAAGAAAAGACACTGAATGCTCGAGGTTACGCCTATGTAGCCATGGAAAATCAATTAAACCGACTATCTTATGAATGGGATAGATCATATAACTAAGAAATCTATTTCATAGGTATGTCTGTACAGTTTTTATTTTATTTTTATTTTTAACCTTTTGATAATAAACGCTAATTTGTTCGCTAAAAAGTATTAAATTGGTATTGAATAAAATTAGGTTTGGCGACCGAAATTATTGATATCATTCAAAAATTTATTACATCACTGCGAAATTTAACGTTTATTCTTAAGGTATAAATATCTTTAAACAATCAACCCAAAATATTTCAAAAATTCGCCATGAGTTAAATTAGGTCTTGGAACCGAAATTACTTTACCGAAAAGAGGGGCGCATATTTTTGATAATATTTGATTGATTAAAGTGGGATAAAAAGACAAAAAGATTTTTAAATTTATTTTTACCATGTTTTTAAAATTAATATTTAAATCTTAAATTAATATTGTAAACTTTGTAAAAACAATATTTTTAAAAATGTAAATATTTGAAAAATTAATATAAGTTTGGTGTGAATTTATAATATGAATTTTTAAATTAAGATTGGTGTGAACTTTTAATTTTTAAAATATAAATTTTTAATTTTATGCATTTTAAATTTTAAGTTTGGTGTGAATTTTTAATATTAATTTTGAATTTTATATTTAAGTTATGTGAATTTAGAAAAACAAAAATTTACTTTATCTCATTAAGTTAAGAATATGAAATTTTAAAATTCGTCGTAAGTTGAAGACTAGGTCTTTGAACCGAAATTGCTTTACCCGGGGGAGGGACGAGAACTTTTATTATCATTATTTTTAATCTTATTGAATTAAAGTATGCCAAAAACATTGAAAAAACCCAAAAATCTTAGCTTTTAAAACAATCGCTACAAAAAGACAAATTTTAAAATTTTGTCGAGGGACGGACTAGGACATCGATCCGAAACGACCTCGTCCTAAATAACAAGGGAAACAAAATTTTAAAATTAAGTACTTAATTGTTTCAAAAGTTAATGATTATAAAAAAAAAAAAAAAAAAAAAAAAAAAAAACTCCGCGACTCGCGGAGTTTGGAGGGTTAATCCCCGCGACTCGCGGAGGGACCGAAAATCAGAAAAAAAAATAAAAAGAGCTGAACGATCAGTTTCAGTTTCACTCCCCAAAACTCAAAAACACAGCGAACATACTGCCGAAAATACACCCAAAAACACCCCCAAAATCACAATTTTTAACCGTTAATCACCAAATCTTTTGCTAAAATCATGTTGAGAAGGATGCTATCTAAGAATTACTCAAGAAAAACGGTAAATTTCTACACCTAAACACCATTTAATTCGAAATTTGATGTTCTTGAGCAATTTTTTTTTTCCAATTTGATTTTGATGCTTTTTAGTGTAATTAGGCTTAAATTGTTTATGTATTATGCTTGTATAACCTAGATTGATGTTGTTTAACATGATTAGAAGCCTTAAACTTCAAATTTTGAATAATCTAGGGTTTGTGTTCTTGAGCAATTTGGGGCTTTTTGATATAAACAGGTTATGGCCGATTTTTGTCATGAATTGTTGCTAAATTGAGTAGTGTAACATGTCTAGGTAGTTAAATGATCCAAACTTTGAGCCTAAACATGATTTTGAGAATTAAAGTTGACTTTTTCAAGTCTAAAATTCATGAACTTGATTTTTGAAAGATAATGCCATTTGAGACTTGTTTAATTGCTAGTAATGATTATTTTGACATGTTATTTGAGTTGAATGATTATGAACTAGGCGAACATTTTCGTATATGCTTATTTGAAAAAGTGTAGATTTGATGAAAATATGAAAATGAGCTTAAGTTTGATATAAATTGATAATATCATTGTAATTATTTTGATTGATGATTTTGCTGACGCTAATGCATATTTGGATGCACAAAATTTGTGTTTGATGTGTTTTGCAGACTGAAAGGGGTGAATCTTCATCCCAAGCCCGCAATACTCCTGCTGAGAATTTGGAACAACAGGAGGTGGATAACTACTACAAGCAGGATATACCTCATCCAGTCATGACCTTTTCTGATATGCACTTGGAAGAATTGCACCCGAACCTGAGATTTGACAGACTTTGGATAGATTATCCAAAATATCAAAGGGGTTTGCATACTCTTCATTCTAAGGTTGTTGAGGTACCGAGGGTCATAGAATGGGGACCCTTAGAAGCTGTAGAATTGGCCGGGCCAATTAGGGAATTACTTGTACAGAGGTATGGTAATTCTTCTTTTAATGACTGGGTACGTTTATTCACCATACGTAGACCTGTATATAAAGTATGGTGTGAAGAATTATTATGTAGTATAGAGTTGAATGATCGGGTAGCTAGTTTAACCGATCGTTCTTTTATTAGATTTTTGTTAGGCAGTTCGATGCGCCACATGTCTCTACTGGACATGGCTCAGGCTTTACGTATATATACGCCTGAGGAGTTAGCGTCTGCCGATTGTAGAGGATTGATACTAAACGGTAGAAAGATAGATGAAAATTTTGATACACAAGGTGTGTGGAGTCAAATGACAAGCCATCACCGTTTCAAAGGGGGAAATTACTCTTATTTGGATATAGATAGAGCCGAATTAAGAGTGATACATAGGTTTTTAGCTAATTCGATTACACAAAGGGGTAAGAACAAAGAAAAAGTAAATGAACAGGATTTGTTTTACCATATGTGTATTCGAGACCCACAAAGCGCTGTAAGTATACCGTATTGTGTGGGTTATTATTTATCAGCTATGGTTCGGGGGATGCGACCGCATAGCATAATAGGAGGTGGTATTTTTATTACTTTGATTGGTGAATATCTCGGTGTGGATATAAGTCGGGGGGGATTATTAGTAGAAGAACCAGAACCCCGCGATACTATAGGTTTAAATGTATACCATGGTGCGAAAGTTTTGAAGAGGTGAAATAACGCCGCAGTACGATACCATGGTAGACATCCACAGGTGGAGAGAAACCAACAGCAAGGTAATGTAGGAGGGGGGAATGAGATGCAAGAAATGCAAAGGTTTATAGCTTCTCAGGAATACGAAAATACTAGACAGAGAGCATTTGAAGATTGGCAAGTTCATCAGAACTAAATCATAGCTCATTGCCAACATATAGGTAGAAACTATATTCCTACACCGAAACCCATCTTCCCTCCTTGGTCTATAGAGATGCAGCCACCATATCCTACGTATGACCCTGCCGAAGCATTCTATAGCACCTATGGTTATGCCTGGAACCCCTATTGGTACCAGTATCATCCCTAGTATATTTTTTTTATTTTGTAATTTGTAATTATTGATACGTTTAATACTTTTGTTAATATTGTAATCATTTTTATAATTATCTAACTTTTATTCTTAGATTTTAATAATTTTTGAATGTGGGGTAATATACCAAACTTCAAAAATATGTATATATGTTTGCAGTTTATCTTATGTACACAACAGGGTAAAACAACGCATTTTCAAAGACTGGCATTAAGTTCAGCAAAAGCAACTAATTTTGACAACAAGATGCAAAATATATGTGAAATAACAACAAGACGGAATGAACAAATGATGTGCACCATTTATCATTCAGCAAACAAACGCCAATATATTTGGAAACTTTGGTAAAAATTTAATCATTTTCACACAAATCACCCTCAATAATTTAAATTGTTACTGATTTCTTGCAAATGAGGGCATTGCAAGATCTTAAGTGTGGGAAGGGGTTAAATTCTTTCGGATTTTAAAATTTTTTACTTTATACACTTGGTTACCATTAAAAATACTAGTAAAGCAGTAGTTGTATTAGAATCTAGTGCTCTCTGATAAAAAAGAACAGCCCTAGTCTTATATACTAACTACCCAATTCTAGTAAAATTTTTAAAAATTTTCAATTAAATGAACTCAAATTCATGTTTATATATATTTATGAACGATAAAACTAGGTTTTAACACCGAAATTATTGTTACCTCGGAAAGGACATAAATTGAGAAACAAACCAAAATGTTAAAATTCATTTAAAATGGAATAGAGGACGATAAAAAGAAAAATAAAAGCCAAGTGTGGGAAAATTTACCAAGTTATCTTAAACATATGTCACATATATCTGTAACAAATAACTGAAAATACTTTTGCTTTGGACTAAACTAAACTGTTTTACCCGATGAAAGAAAAGAAGAGATGGATCTACACGATGAATCAATTCCATCATTAAAAGGAAGTAAAGTCTTCCGAAAAAGACACGCGCTTCTTGATTTAGGTCAAGAAGTTGTCGTCCAGACCAACTGTAGGTTGACGAAAAATCTAGAAAAGTCATCACTAAAATCGGCTGAAAATCCACGGACCTCAGCATAAAACAGGGTCGCCAAGTGGTCAGATTTATCCTAACCATGAGAAGGATTTATCTCGTACAATGGGGGGGCACCATGCAAATTAGCTGGACAAGACTAATGAATCAGATCCCCAGAAAGGATAATCTCCTTTTAAAGATTAAAAATCATCTTTTAAGACTGATATTACTCAATCCTTGAGATTGACTTTAAAGATTGAGAATTACAAACTCATGGAATTCGATGATATCTAAACTCGAGCTTGAACGAGAAAATATTTTGATCAAAATTACAAACCGATTTGTTTTCTGAAAACCCTATTTTCAATGCGTTCATTACCATTGAACGTAAAATCCTAGGAATTTACCTGGAATTCATTAGGTCACCTGAACCAAATCGGGTGTCAACCGTAAGAACGGTGGTTGCATAGTGGTCAAAGACAGGACCTTGTGCCATACCGAAAAATCATAAGGGTGAGCTTTACTATTGCTCCTACAAAGGATAGTAATTGCGTCCGACACGTTATAGACCATAATTAAAAGCATGTCAGGGGACATTGCCTTAACAGTTGCTTGTTCAACGCTTTCCTTTACAACCGGACGGTAGTTTACCGAAAGGTAATATACGGGACAAGTGAACTGGACGTGTTGCTTTCCAAATACAAGGTTAGCAAGTGGGTGACACAAAACCGCAAGTTTTGAGCTAAAATTTTCAAATCTGAAACCAACCAAACCCACAAAAATATTTTGCAAACACCGGTAAAGGGTTATTCCGGAAAACTTATCTAGGGTAAAAACTAGATTTAATTTTCAAAAGATCAAATGTTTTCATAAAGATCCAATTTCCTTAATGGATCTAAATTTTTATAGTCGTGTGGGACTGTAAACCATATCGTTACTACCATTGTTTATACCGTCGTATAGAAATCACTGATGTACAAAGTGTGAAGAATAAAGAAGTGATTCTAGTATTTCAAGACGATATTGCTTGAGGACAAGCAACGCTCAAGTGTGGGAATATTTGATAATGCTAAAAACGAACATATATTTCATAGCATTATTTCTCAAGAAAGACAAGCTTTTAGTTGCAATTGTTCTATTTACAAGTAATATTCGTTTAAATAATAAAAGGTGAAGACAAAAGACAGATTCGACGAATTGAAGACGCAAACGACCAAAAAGCTCAAAAGTACAAAAGACAATCAAAAAGGTTCCAATTATTGATAAGAAACGTCTCGAAATTACAAGAGTACAAGATTCAAAACGCAAAGTACAAGATATTAAATTGTACGCAAGGACGTTCGAAAATCCGGAACCGGGACCAGAGTCAACTCTTAACGCTCGACGCAATGGACTAAAAATTACAAGTTAACTATGTATATAAATATAATATAATATATAATTAATTATATTAATTATATATATATTATATTTATAAATAAAAACCGTCGGCAGAGAAAGACTCCAAGGGACTGAGCTGTAAATTCATTCTCCGCGACTCGCGGAGTTTGAAGAGGATTTCACCGCGAGTCGCGGAGCCCCAAAATGAAAAAATCCCTATAAAGCCAACCGAATTCTGATCGCAAATATCAATCTTTTTCTTCCTCATTCATACGTAAAATTTATATTTATATTTATAATTTATATTTTAATTTTAATTTTAATTATAATTCTAATAATAAGGGTATGTTAGCAAATGTTGTAAGGGTGTAAGTCGAAATTCTGTCCGTGTAACGCTACGCTATTTTTAATCATTGTAAGTTATGTTCAACCTTTTTACATTAATGTCTCGTAGCTAAGTTATTATTATGCTTATTTAAAACGAAGTAATCATGATGTTGGGCTAATTACTAAAATTGGGTAATTGGGCTTTGTACCATAATTGGGGTTTGGACAAAAGAACGACACTTGTGGAAATTAGACTATGGGCTATTAATGGGCTTTATATTTGTTTAACTAAATGAAAGTTTGTTAATGTTAATATAAAGATTTACAATTGGGCGTCCCTATAAATTACCATATACACTCGATCGGACACGATGGGCGGGGTATTTATATGTACGAATAATCGTTCATTTAACCGGACACGGGAATGGATTAATAGTCTATGGAATTATTAAAACAGGGATGAAATTACATTCAAGGGTAATTGGTGTAATTGTTAACAAAGTAGTAAAATCTTGGTTTATACGCAGTCGATAACCTGGTGTATTCATTAAACAAAGTATTAAAACCTTGTTACAATTCGAATCCCCAATTAGTTGGAATATTTAACTTCGGGTATAAGAATAATTTGACGAGGACACTCGCACTTTATATTTATGACTGATGGACTGTTATGGACAAAAACCAGACGGACATATTAAATAATCCAGGACAAAGGACAATTAACCCATGGATATAAAACAAAAATCAACACGTCAAACATCATGATTACGGAAGTTTAAATAAGCATAATTCTTTTATTTCATATTTAATTTCCTTTATTTTATATTTAATTGCACTTCTAATTATCGCATTTTTATTGTTATTGTATTTAATCGCACTTTTAATTATCGTCCTTTTTAATTATCGCAAGTTTATTTTATCGCACTTTTATTATTCGAAATTTCATTATCGTTATTTATTTTACGCTTTAAATTAAGTCTTTTATTTATTTAATATTTTACATTTGGTTTTAACTGCGACTAAAGTTTTAAAATCGACAAACCGGTCATTAAACGGTAAAAACCCCCCTTTATAATAATAATATTACTTATATATATGTTTGTATTTTTATAAAAGTAAATTAATATAGCGTTGAGCTTTGTTTAAAAAAGATTCCCTGTAGAACGAACCGGACTTACTAAAAACTACACTACTGTACGATTAGGTACACTGCCTATAAGTATTGTAGCAAGGTTTAAGTATATCCATTCTATAAATAAATAAATATCTTGTGTAAAATTGTATCGTATTTAATAGTTTTTCCTAGTAAAAATAAAGCTATTTCGTATACAACCCCCTACGACATCAAGTATTTTTGGCGCCGCTGCCGGGGAACACTCTTAAACGCCGGAAGCGCAATGCTAATATTAAGAAGAAAAAAAAGATTTTTAGTTAACTTTTATTAAAATTCGTTTTTGTAAAAATACGTTTTAATTATTCAAAAATATAAAAAGAAAAACAAAAATATAAGTATTTTTAAGATTTTGTTAAATATTTAAGTTTTATAAGTTTCTTTATTTTTATTTTAGTTTATAAAAATATAAGTTTTATTTAAAAAATCTTTTATTTATTTAAAAACAAAAAACAGAAAATAAAAAAAAATAAAGAAAAACGCGTAAAATTTCAAACTGCTCCAGATCTGAAATTCTGAACCCCGCGACTCGCGGGGTTTGATGCAATAAATACCGCGACTCGCGGAGACTTTCTGACAGGCGACAAAACCCTAATCCTGCATTTATTACGGATTATTATTAATTATTATTATTATTAACCCTAATTATTATTATTATTATAATTAAGTTTATTTTTAATTTAAGTTTTATTTAATTTATATTTTGTTTAAATTAGTTTTATTAAATTGTAAAATTATTAGTTTTATTAAATAAATAATATAAAAATAATATTTTTATAAAAATTGTACTTTTTACAACTTTTTGTATATTTTTATATTTTGTCCCTTTTTAATCGTTTTAGCGTAATATTTGTATTTTTAGCTCATATTTAATTTTAAACTTAGTTTTTGCTATAGTTATTTTTACTCCTAGATTTTTAGGCTTTGCCGTAGAATTCCTTAAGTGCTTTTTCTTTAGACTAAGATTTAGGTGCTGTAGAATTTTGCGACACCTTTTTAAGTTTTAGTTTCTTTTTAAGTTATTTCCATTTGGGATTTAGTTTTTCCTGTAAGCTTTAATATTTTTAGACACCTTTTACTATGTATCAATTATCATTCCAATTAGTAATTTCAATTTGCGATTATAATTTTAAGTTAGTTGTAGTAATAAGGTTAGGTTAGTCAAGTATTTTTAAGTTTTATAAGTTTCTTTTATTTTTCCGTCACCTTTTATTTTTCAACCATTTTTCTTTTTCGATTTTTCTTTTTCGACGAACTCTTTTTCTTTCTTATTTCTCGCTATTCTAGTTTTAGGACATAGATTTTTATTCTACTTCTTATCTAAATTTCTTAAAATTACGAAAATTTATTTTAAGTGGTTAAATTAATAGACATCAAAATTTTCTGGTTCGTAGTAATAGTTGGATTTGTACGTGGACCGGGTTATTGGAGCCAAACAGTCCTCAATTATATTGAGACCAAACGAATCCTGCCCCTCTGCCGCATCTTTTGGCTATTCGAAACGTGGGCAAAATCAGAAAAGTCTATTAATTGGATAACTTATTATAATTTTTCTTTCCTTTTTAAAACTAATAGGATATTCAGTGAATGCACCGAGCAAGACGTTCATCACCTTTTGTACGTTCACCACCTGTAACTCGATCAAGACATTTAGCAAATATAACCGCCGTTGATTTTTCTTTAGAATCGTCATCCAGTCGACCAAGTACTTCAGTTCAAATTTCCGATAATCCATTTTTTGAACCCAACCTCACAATTGAGAATCCGGAGAATATTCAGGAACGGTTCGTAGATCCTGAACCACTAAACTTTCCTCCGGAACCACCAATTATTCAAACAGAGATTGTTGAGGAACGAACCATTAAATCAGAATCATCTAGTGATACCGATTCAACAAATTCAATTATGGAGAATCTGGAACCTTTAAGTATGGAAGACCGAATGAGAGCTAAACGCACTGGCCAAGGTCACGCAATTACTCATCCAGACATTAATGCGCCAGATTATGAAATCAAAGGACAAATTCTACACATGGTGACTAATCAATGCCAATTTAGTGGTGCGCCGAAGGAAGATCCAAATGAACATCTACGTACCTTTAATAGGATCTGCACACTATTTAAAATACGAGAAGTGGAGGATGAACAGATATATCTCATGTTATTTCCCTGGACTTTAAAGGGAGAAGCCAAAGATTGGTTGGAATCGTTACCTGAAGGGGCGATTGATACATGGGATGTTTTAGTTGACAAATTTCTTAAACAATTCTTTCCTGCATCTAAAGCCGTAAGACTTCAAGCAGAAATTGTTACGTTCACACAGAAACCAAATGAAACTCTATATGAGGCATGGACAAGATATGGAAAGTTATTAAGAGGATGTCCGCAACATGGTTTAGACACCTGTCAAATAGTACAAATATTCTACCAAGGATGCGACATCACTACAAGGAAAGACATAGATATAGCAGCTGGTGGTTCTATTTAAAACGAAGTAATCATGATGTTGGGCTAATTACTAAAATTGGGTAATTGGGCTTTGTACCATAATTGGGGTTTGGATAAAAGAACGACACTTGTGGAAATTAGACTATGGGCTATTAATGGGCTTTATATTTGTTTAACTAAATGAAAGTTTGTTAATGTTAATATAAAGATTTACAATTGGGCGTCCCTATAAATTACCATATACACTCGATCGGACACGATGGGCGGGGTATTTATATGTACGAATAATCGTTCATTTAACCGGACACGGGAATGGATTAATAGTCTATGGAATTATTAAAACAGGGGTGAAATTACATTCAAGGGTAATTGGTGTAATTGTTAACAAAGTAGTAAAACCTTGGTTTATACGCAGTCGATAACCTGGTGTATTCATTAAACAAAGTATTAAAACCTTGTTACAATTCGAATCCCCAATTAGTTGGAATATTTAACTTCGGGTATAAGAATAATTTGACGAGGACACTCGCACTTTATATTTATGACTGATGGACTGTTATGGACAAAAACCAGACGGACATATTAAATAATCCAGGACAAAGGACAATTAACCCATGGGCATAAAACAAAAATCAACACGTCAAACATCATGATTACGGAAGTTTAAATAAGCATAATTCTTTTATTTCATATTTAATTTCCTTTATTTTATATTTAATTGCACTTCTAATTATCGCATTTTTATTGTTATTGTATTTAATCGCACTTTTAATTATCGTCCTTTTTAATTATCGCAAGTTTATTTTATCGCACTTTTATTATTCGAAATTTCATTATCGTTATTTATTTTACGCTTTAAATTAAGTCTTTTATTTATTTAATATTTTACATTTGGTTTTAACTGCGACTAAAGTTTTAAAATCGACAAACCGGTCATTAAACGGTAAAAACCCCCCTTTATAATAATAATATTACTTATATATATGTTTGTATTTTTATAAAAGTTAATTAATATAGCGTTGAACTTTGTTTAAAAAAGATTCCCTGTGGAACGAACCGGACTTACTAAAAACTACACTACTGTACGATTAGGTACACTGCCTATAAGTGTTGTAGCAAGGTTTAAGTATATCCATTCTATAAATAAATAAATATCTTGTGTAAAATTGTATCGTATTTAATAGTTTTTCCTAGTAAAAATAAAGCTATTTCGTATACACCTCGCATAACATCAACCCCGATCACTTATTAAAGCTTTCGATGTTTCGAACCTTGCAAAAAGACATTTTAAAAAGTTGACTACAACTCATGCATCGTTATTTGGGAGAGCTTGTGCTTCCGCCCATTTAGATACATAATCAATGGCAACGAGAATGTATAGATTATTATGAGATTTTAGAAATGGACCCATAAAGTCAAAACCCCAAACGTCAAATACTTCACATACTTGAATGACATTTTGTGGCATTTCATCACGTTGACTTATTTTTCTGGCCCTTTGACAAGCATCACAGGATTCGCAAAGAAGGTGTGCGTCTTTGAAAATTGTAGGCCAATAGAATCCAGCATCGTAAACTTTTCTTGCTGTAAGTTGAGGCCCATAAAGCCCTCCTGTTGGTCCTGTGTAACAATGGTTTAAGATTTGACTAGCTTCATCTCCGAATACACATCGGCGTATTATTCCATCAGGACAACTTTTAAACAAATGTGAATCTTCCCAGAAATAGTGTTTTATATCACTGAAGAATTTCTTTCGTTTTTGGTACGATAATCCTTTTTCAAGGAATCCACATACTAAGTAGTTTGCATAGTCTGCAAACCATGGAATTTCATTATAATCTATCTTCAATAGATATTCATCAGGAAAGTTGTCTTGTATGGCCGATTCATTCAGAACTTCTAATTCAGGATTTTCAAGACGAGAAAGATGATCAGCGGCGAGATTTTCTGCTCCCTTTTTGTCTCGGATTTCAATATCGAACTCTTGTAAGAGTAAGATCCAACGGATTAATCTTGGTTTAGCATCTTGTTTCGAAAATAGGTATCTAAGAGCAGAATGATAGGTATAGACCACCGTTTTAGCTAGAACGAGATATGATCGAAATTTGTCAAAAGCAAAGACAATAGCAAGGAGTTCTTTTTCAGTAGTTGTGTAATTTGTTTGTGCTCCTTGTAACGTCTTACTAGCATAATAAATAGGTTGAAATCGTTTTTCAATCCTTTGTCCTAAAACGGCTCCCATTGCAAAATCACTTGCATCGCACATTAGTTCAAACGGTAGATTCCAATTTGGAGTTATCATGATCGGCGCATTAGTGAGTTTTTCTTTAAGAATATTAAAAGATTTGATGCATTCATCTGAAAAGATAAATGGAGCATCCTTTTCTAGGAGTTTATTCATAGGAGTGGCAATTTTAGAAAAATCTTTTATGAAACGTCGGTAAAAACCGGCATGCCCTATAAAACTCCTAACTCCTCTAACATTGGTGGGATGTGAAAGTTTAGCAATTACATCTACTTTACCTCTATCCACTTCAATTCCGTCCTTTGAAATTTTATGACCAAGAACGATGCCTTCTTTAACCATGAAATGGCATTTCTCCCAATTAAGTACTAGATTTGATTGTTCGCATCTAATAAGCATTCGTTCAAGATTAACTAGACATGATTCAAATGTATCACCGAAGACTGAAAAGTCATCCATGAAAACTTTCATGCATTCTTCTATCATGTCGTGAAAAATCGCCATCATACACCTTTAAAAGATTGCAGGGGCGTTGCAAAGTCCAAATGGCATGAGTTTATAAGCAAAAGTACCATAAGGGCACGTGAATGTGGTTTTCTCTTGGTCCTCGGGTGCTATTGGAATTTGAAAGTATCCGGAGAAACTGTCAAGAAAACAATAGTAACTATTTCCAGCTAATCTTTCCAACATTTGATCAATAAAAGGTAAGGGAAAGTGATCTTTTCTGGTGGCATCATTTAATTTTCTATAATCAATACAAACACGCCATCCTGTTACAGTCCTAGTAGGAATAAGCTCATTTTTCTCATTTGTGATGACAGTCATGCCACCCTTCTTAGATACGCATTGAACTGGGCTTACCCATGGACTATCAGAAATTGGATAAATTAAACCTGCATCTAGCAGTTTAATAATTTCTTTCTTAACAACATCTTGCATATTAGGATTTAGTCTTCGTTGGCGTTGCACATACATTTTATGACCTTCTTTTATAAGGATTTTATGTGTGCAATACGAAGGACTTATTCCTTTAATATCATGAGTTTTCCATGCAATAGCTGGTTTATGAGCTTTTAGCACAGAAATGAGTTGAGATTTTTCAGTTTCAGTAAGAGAAGACGATATTATTACAGGTAATTCAGTTTCACCATGTAAATAAGCATATTCCAAATGGTTTGGAAGTGGCTTTAACTCTAATGTCGGTGGTTCTTCTATCGATGATTTGTATCGATATCTGTCTTCTTCTTTTAGCATTTGAATTTCTTCTGTTATTGGTTCATATCCATTAGCCATAAGTGTAGCTAACATTTCAGTTTCATCAATTGGTTCAGTTCCTTCTCCTAAAGAACATTCTCCTGTTCCTTGTAATTCTGGAAATTCTTCTAACAATTCTGCATGTGAATCTATAGTTTGAATATAATAACATGTATCATCTGCAGATTGAGGTTGTTGCATGGCTCTATCAACTAAAAAGGTGACACTCTCGTCCTCTATACTTAGGGTCAGTTTCTTATCGAACACGTCTATTATTGCTTTGGCCGTGTTTACGAATGGTCTTCCTAATATGAGAGGAACTCGAGAATCTTCTTCCATGTCCAGAATAACAAAATCTACTGGAAATACTAAAGTACCAACTTTAACTAGCATGTTCTCCATTATCCCTCTAGGATATTTTACTAATCGATCGGCTAGTTGTATGCTTATTCGTGTTGATTTCAATTCTCCAAGGTCTAGTTTAGCGTATAGTGAATACGGCATTATATTTATACTAGCACCTAAGTCTGCCAATGCTTCTATTGAACTAAGACTACCCAGAAAACAGGGAATTGTGAAACTTCCTGGATCAGATAATTTTTCTGGTATCTTATTCAATAGCACTGTAGAACAATTAGCATTCATAGTAACAGCCGAGAGTTCTTCCATTTTCTTTCTATTAGTGATTAGATCTTTCAAGAATTTAGCATATCTAGGCATTCCTGAAATCACATCAATGAAAGGAAGATTGACATTTATTTGTTTAAACATATCCAAGAATTTGGATTGCTCGGCTTCAAGTTTCTCTTTTCTCATTTTACTCGGGAAAGGAAATGGTGGTTGGTATGGTTTAACATAAGGTTTAGCCTTAACTGTGTTATCTTCATTAACCTTTTCAACTACCGGTTCTTTTTCCTTATCTTGTTCAGATTGTGGTTCTTGTGGAGTAGGAATAGCTTCATCAGAAATTACAGGCATTTCAGGTGGTTTAAGTGTAATACCACTTCTTGTGATAATGGCTTTAGCTGTTTCATTCCGGTGGTTAGCATTTGCATCACTAGGTTGACTTTCCGATTTTCTTTCACCTATTAACCTTGCTAGGTTGCTTACTTCTTGTTCAAGATTTTGAATAGAAGCTTGTTGATTTCTAAATGCTTGAGCATTTTGTTCATTGGTTTGTTTCTGAGATGTGAAAAACTGTGTTTGAGATTCAACTAGCTTCGACATCATATCTTTTAAATTTGGCTTTTTATCATCGGTTTGTGGTGGTTTGTTTCGAAAAATAGGTCTTTGCTGATTGTAAGTATTATTGGATACTTGTTGATTGCTTGGACCTTGTTGGTTGTTGTATGGAACATTTCGGTTATAATTCTGATTTTGATTGTAGATTGGTCTTGGCGGTTGATAATTATTCTAATAATTATTTCCAGGCCTTTGGTTTATGTATGAAACATTCTCTCTTTGTTCCATTGTTAGTTCAATACTGAGACAATCTTTTGTCAAATGTGGTCCTCCACACTGCTCACAACTAATTCGTATTGAGTGAATATCTTTAGTCATCTTTTCCATTCGTCTCTCAACAGCATCTATCTTTGCGGAAATGGAATCTAAGTCATGGCTAGAATCGGCTCTCGCTGCTTTAGATGATCTAACGATATCTTTTTCTTGATGCCACTCATGTGAGTGGGAAGCAGTGTTATCAATAATTTTGTAAGCATCAGTTGCGGTTTTCTTCATAATGAAACCACCAGCTGCTATATCGATGTCTTTTCGTGTAGTGATGTCGCATCCTTGGTAGAATATTTGTACTATTTGAAAAGTGTCTAAACCATGTTGCGGACATCCTCTTAATAACTTTCCAAATCTTGTCCACGCCTCATATAGAGTTTCATTTGGCTTTTGCGTGAACGTAACAATTTCTCCTTGAAGTCTCACGGCTTTAGATGCCAGAAAGAATTGTTTAAGAAAATTTTTAACTAAAACATCTCATGTATCAATCGCCCCTTCAGGTAATGATTCCAACCAATCTTTGGCTTCTCCCTTTAAAGTCCAGGGAAATAACATGAGATATATATGTTCATCCTCCACTTCTCGGATTTTAAATAGTGTACAGATCCTATTAAATGTACGAATATGTTCATTTGGATCTTCCTTCGGCGCACCACTAAATTGGCATTGATTAGTTACCATGTGTAGGATTTGTCCTTTGATTTCATAATCTGGCGCATTAATGTCAGGTTGAGTAATTGCGTGACCTTGGCCAGTGCGTTTAGCTCTCATTCGGTCTTCCATACTTAGAGGTTCCAGATTCTCCATGATTGAATTTGTTGAATCTGAATCACTATAGGATTCTGATTTAATGGTTGGTTCCTCGACAATCTCCGTTTGAATGATTGGTGGTTGCGGAGGAAAGATTAGTGGTTCAGGATCTCTGAATTGTCCCTGAATATCCTCCGGGTTCTCAATTGTGAGGTCGGGTTCAAAAAATGGATTATCAGAAATTTGAATTGGAGTACTTGGTCGACTGGATGACGATTCTAAAGAAAAATCAACGGCGACAATATTTGCTAGATGTCTTGATCTGGTCACAGGTGGTGAACGTACAAAAGGTGGTGAATGTTTAGCTCGGTGCATTCACTAAATATCCTATTAGTTATAAAAGATAAAAATTATTTAAGTTATCAAAATAATAGACTTTTCTGCTTTTGCCCACGTTTCGAATAGCCAATAGATGCAGCAGGGAGCCAGAACCCTTTATATCAGAAGCTCACAACTCAGCCACTAACAAATCCAACTATTACTACGAAGCAGAAAATTTGGATGTCTATCAATTTAACCACTTAAAAATAATTTTTCGTTGAAATTTAAAGAAATTTTAGAGAAGTAATAGAAAAAAATCTAAGTCCTAAAAACTAGAGCGGCGAAAAATAAGAAAGAAAAAGAGGGCGTTGAAAAACGTCGAAAAATAAATAGTAGAAAAATAATAGGCGTCGAAAAATAAAAATAAGAAAGTAGCGCGTCGATACTTAAAAAGAAACTAAAAACTAAGAATTAAAAGTTGCGTCTAAAAATATTAAAGCTTAAAAGAAATACTATATCTCAAATGGCAATAACTTAAAAAGGTACTAAAATTTATAAAACGGCGTCGCAAAATTCTAAAGCACCTAAATCTTAGTCTAAAGAAAAAGCACTTAAGGGATTTCAAAGCCTAAAAATCTAGAAATAAAAATAACTATGGTAAAAACTATGACTTAAAACTAAATACGAGAGAAAAATACAAATATTACGCTAAAACAAATTAAAAGTTACAAAATATAAAAATAATCTTAAAGTTGTAAAAAGTACAATTTTTATAAAAATATTATTTTTATATTATTTATTTTATAAAAGTATTAATTTTATATATTTATTAAAACTAATTAAACTAAATATATAAATTAAATACTAAAACTAAACTTAATTAATTAAATAAACAAAACCTAATTAGGGTTATAATAATAATAATAATTAAAATATACTCCGTAATTAATGCTGAATTAGGTCAAACCTGGCGTGTCAGGTACGTTCATGCGATCGCATGAATTTTTGCCTTCAGGCTCATGCGGTCGCATGAGATAGGGTTTCGGGCCAGGTTATGGGCTGCTACAGTACCGGGCCTCGAGTGTGTTTTTTTATTTTTTATTTTTTGTTTTAATTCTGTTTTAATATTTATAAAAAGTATTTATAAATTAAATAAAACTTATATTTTTACAAACTAAAATTAGAAATAGAAATATTTTATAATTTTATATTTAAATTTAACAAACTCTTAAAAATATATATATATTTTGTTTTTCTTTTTATATTTTTGTATTTTTAATATTTAAAACATATATATTTTATACAAAGAACTTAATAAAAAAAATTTTTTTTTAGATAGCGTTTCGCTTCCGGAGTTTAAGCTTTTCCCCGGCAGCGGCGCCAAAAATACTTGATGTTATGCGAGGGGTATATGAAATAGTTATTAATTTTTTACAAGGAAATACTATTAAATACGATACAATTTTACACAAGTGATTTATTTATTTATAGAGTGGATATACTTAAACCTTGCTACAACACTTATAGACAGTGTACCTAATCGTACAGTAGTGTAGTTTTTAGTAAGTCCGGTTCGTTCCACAGGGAGACTTAGCCAAGTTTAACGCTATATTTTTTTTACTTATAATTGTAAAAATACAAAAATATATATAAGTAGTATTATTATTATAAAAGGGGGTTTTTACCGTTTAATGACCGGTTTGTCGATTTTAAAACTTTAGTCGCAGTTAAAACCTAATGTAAAATATTAAAAATAAATATAACTTAATTTAAAGTGTAAAGTAAATAACGATAATGAAATTGCGATAAATAAAAATGTGATAAATAAAAAGTACGACAATTAAAGAGTACGATAATTAAAAGTGCAATTAAATATAATGACAATAAATAAAAGTGCGATAATTAAAAGTGCAATTAAATATGAAATATATAAATTATGCTTATTTAAACTTCCGTAATCATGATGTTTGACGTGTTGATTTTAGTTTTATTACCATGGGTTAATTGTCCTTTGTCCTGGATTATTCGATATGTCCATACGGATTTGTCCATAATAGTCCATCAGTCATAATCATAAAGTGCGAAAGTCTTCGTCAAATTATTCTTATTCCCGAAGTCAAATATTCCAACTAATTGGGGATTAGAATTGTAACAAGGTCTTAATACTTTGTTTAATGAATACACCAGGTTATCGACTGCGTGTAGACCAAGGTTTTACTACTTTGTTAACAATTACACCAATTACCCTTGAATGTAATCCACCCCTGTTTCAACAAGTCTATTAACTATTAATCCAGTTTCGTGTCCGGTAAAATGAATAATTATTGGTATTTATAGATATCCCGCCCACCGTACCCAGTCAAGCGTATGTGGTTATATATAAATACGTCAAATTATAAGTCTATATATTTAATCAACGACGTATCATTTAGTTAATATAAAAACCATTAATAGCCCATAGTCTAATTTCTACAAGTGTCGTTCTTTTGTCCAAACTCCAATTATGGTCCAAAGCCCAATTACCCAATTTTAATATTTAGCCCAACATCACGATTACTTCGGCATTAAATAAGCATAATAATAACTTAGCTACGAGACATTAATTTAAAAATAACATTAACCATAACTTACAGTGATTAAAAATAGCGTAGCGTTACACGGACGGAATTTCGACTTACACCCTTACAACATTCGCTAACATACCCTTATTATTAGAATTTAAAATTAAAATTAAAATTAAAATTAAAATATAATATATATATATATATATATATATATATATATATATATATATATATATATATATATATATATATATATATATATATATGTATGTATGTATGTATGTGTGTGTGTGTGTGTGTGTGCGCGAGTGAGAGATAGATAGATGGTATATGATCAACCAAAACTGCGAAATTTATAGGCATGTGGCCAACTTTTCAGGGCCATGCGATCGCATGGAAAATAAGCCTACAGGCCATGCGATCGCATGGAGGTAGGTATCAGCTCACATGAGTTTGTTTTCTTGTTTGCCGACGTTTATAATATATAATATAATATATATATTAATTTTAAGAATTAATTAAATATTATATTATATTCATGTGCATAGTTGACTTGTAATTTTTAGTCCGTTGCGTCGAGCGTTGAGAGTTGACTCTGGTCCCGGTTCCGGATTTTCGAACGTCCTTGCGTACAATTTAATATCTTGTACTTTGCGTTTCGTATCTTGTACTCTTGTAATTTTGAGACGTTTCTCATCAATAATTGGAACCACTTTGATTGTATTTTGTACTTTTGAGCTTTTTGGTCTTTTGCGTCTTCAATTCGTCGAATCTGTCTTTTGTCTTCACCTTTTATTATTTAAACGAATATCACTTGTAAATAGAACAATTGCAACTAAAAGCTTGTCTTTCTTGAGGGTTAATGCTATGAAATATATGTTCGTTTTTAGCATTATCAAGTTACGACCTTTTCAATTTTACCAAAAGCTGGCAACTGCTCAACCGTGTGGTTGAGCCCTCAACCGCATGGTTGAGCCTTCAAACGTGTGCTCAACAGCGTGGTTCAGCTGTCACTCGTACGGGAGCTGAAGAACACCATCATGTCGCTGTTTTTGAGTTTTTAACACCCAAAACTCGATTTCTGCTTGTTTTGGTCGATCCAAAGGCTCAATAATATCATATAACACATATATAATCTATTACAACTACTAATTTATCAAAACAAACACTTAGGATCAAGAATTAAACCTAAAATTCTTCAAAACCCATTTTAACCCAAACCCACTTTTAAATTCACCAAATTCAGTGATGTTTACCTTATTTTGATCCTTGAAAACACTTGAATCTGATAAACGGAATCACAAGCTTTGATCTTGCTCTTTTGATTTCAAGAATTTTAGGAGCAGTAGGTGTTTTAGGTTTTTAAGTTACTAAAAGTGGTAAGGGAAGAACGAGCTAAGCATATATATTCAATTAAGGGTTTCTTCATTATGAGAAAACCTCTTTCGTCTAACACACGAGTATTTGCCAGTTATTTAAAACACGATGTACCTCATTAGGCGGCCCTAACGAGGTCCAAATTACAAAACGAAATATGTTATGTGACCCTTGTCACAAAACGCACATAACTGAACAACCAAATAATTATAAACACATAATTATTAAAATCTCTAATATTAATAAATTAATATTAACTGAGGGTAAAAAGGTCATCTATCGCTAGGCCCGATTCGAGGTCGTTACAAAGTCAATTTAAATCTTCTTAAACCGGGTATGAGAAAGAGAAAACTGTCTCTAGTCGTGGACAAGCTTATTATCCCTTGATTGTTTCTAGATTGGTTTTGTTTGTTATTGTTTCTCTTGTTGGTTGATCTTGTGCTTTGGTTTAGTGCTTTTGTGGAGTGTTGTTGGTTTGTTTGTTTGGTAGTTGTGCATTATTTGTAGTTGTTGTATGTTCCTTGCGTTTTCTTCATAGGTGATGTACGTCTCTTGTCTGTATAACTTTTATAGGCCAGTCTAGTTTCAGTTTATGTATGCATTTTAGTTGCCATGTTAGCCGAGAAGGTTATGTTGTTTTGAAAGTTTGGATGAAAGCGTGTATGTTTGATTAAACTGAATGATTTAGAGTTGAATTGTTAATAATGTGAATGATTAAAAGGTTCTGAATGAAGTTACTTCTGAATGACAATAAGCTGTATAATAATTATTTTGAACAAATAATATGAATAATGTAAAGTTACTTTATTTACTTTTGACATGAATAAAAATTATATAATAGTTTAATAAATATTCTCGATATAATTAAGAAGTCAGAAGTAAACGCTCAAAATGTTTGAATGCTGAATCATTCAACGTTAAATAATTCGGTTGTTTTTTGAAAATTAAAATAAAAAATAAGAGACCCAAACGACTTTAGGTTGAAAAAGGTTATACATTTTGAATATTTTTTTCCCTGAGAGAATATCACCGAATATGAACACCTGAACACGACAGTTGGTTCACATCGTGAATGAATAAATAAATACTAAAGTTTGTAGAAATGAATAAGAAACAGGTCGTTGATCTACCAACCAGACCTCTCATGTTCAAATTCAAATATAAATACAATAAAGAGATTGAAGAGGAGGGCGATTGTGTAGATAGATCGTGAGATTCATATTCCGTTACTCGACATTAACGCTCCTCTTCGATCCATATACTGATTTACTTATACTAAAACTAATATGGTGCGTTTTTTTCTTTAAATTTATTTAAATCTACTACTACTATTAACACTTAATTCCTAAATTTGAATTTGAATTTGAATTTGATTAGATTAATATTTGTGTAGACTGCGAATGGTTTGCAATTGTATTCTTTTTTCATGAGTAGCTCCGCTCATACTGTTCGTATTGCTCTCAATTTAAAAGGCACGCTACCTTCCCTTTCTTCCATTTTTTTATTAATAATTAATACTGCGAATGGTTTGCAATTGTAATTAATAATAATTTTAGCATTTATTTTGTTGGATGTGAACAGGACTTGATTATGAATACAAATCCATTAATCTCTACAGAAGCGAGCAGTACCGTCCTGGTAAATAGTACTCCGTACTTGGTAGTTTATAGACCGGTGCACAAAATATACTTGTACCAATGTAGGTATCTATCAGCACACATTGTTTCCCCATTTGAGTAACAATCCTAAAATTGCAGTGCATAATCTATATATGCCTGATAGATGAGTGACCTAATAAAATCATTGTGGTATCTAAAATGCATTTTGGAGTAAGATACTATGCATGAATCTTCAATTTGGGAAACTCTCTTTAACTTTCCTCACCTCAGATATTATATTATTATTAAGATTTCTTAACGGGTCAATGGAGGAGGTTTTTGGTATTCAGTTTACTCGAGAGGGAGAGTATATTTATTAGCCTAACCGGGTTATCTCGTGACCATTTTAGACCGTTTCCGTAGCCACGCTAAGATGTGTGAGGTTTGAACAAGGATCTAAAAGTTGCTCATGTGGGATTAGTCGGTCGTGACCTTGTAGGGGCTAGTCTGGTCAATTGGAGGACTTGTCGGTCGTAAACTCCCCATTTTGAACGACTTTGACCGACTAAATTTGGACTTTCGACTGATTTTGACCTGTTGACTTACATTGACTGGCGTCTTTGGGTCAATTAAGCCTAATTGACTAATGTAGCAATAGCTCAGTGGTACTCGGTATCTTTGAAGCTGGGACCCGCCATGTGGAAGCTTGGAATTAAAATAGGCGTAAGTTCAATCCTCACTCGCGGCAAGAATTTACATCTATTGTAGTCTTGTGGCAGCGGGATCCGACTCTTTCGCGGTGGGTCTGGTTGGTTTCTAATGGAAACACATGGTCAGGGTGTCCCTGCCAAACATACACCTTTTTGGACTTAACTTGGCCTAGTTGGACTTAACTTAAAATAGTAAGTAACTGGGGACTAGTTGGCTAACTTTTACATCCATGGGTTTGAACGTGAAACCTCTTGGTGAGGATACCAAGATGACAACCACTTGATCATTATCTGATGGCTTTTATATTTTGGACGGTTTTCCACTTTAGGCTACTCACGGGATGTTTGTGGTCTGATTGGGTTATCACGCTAGCACCCCATAATGTAGTCCTAGTTAGGTTAAGACCTCTAGTGAGGATATCATGACATCAATTACTAGCATATTTTGTGATGATTTTCATTAAGATTTCATTATTGAGGGTTAATCGGTAAATGGTACTGCCAATTCACAAAAAAAAAAAAAAAAAGAAAAAAAAAATTGAAATTAGCGAGTTATACACCTTACCTTTCCAATACCATTAGTCCATTTGATTATTTATTTATATTATGTATATAATATGTCCATATCATCTTAATTTGTTTATGAATTAATACAACAACAACAAAACTCAATCTCACAAAAGTGGAGTATGGGGAGGTAAGATGTAGACAATTTTTTCCCTATCCTAGAATAAAGAGAAGTCATTTCTCCACCCAGAGTGAAACACCCCAAGAGTAGAGAAAGTCCTCTCTCTCAATGTTCTATGGATAGAGAGATTGCTTCCGAATGGACCTCCGGCCAATAAGTAGGTTAAAAAACATAAAACAAAAAGTGTGAGACGCCATGAAAATGGTAGGATCAAATTTCCATAGGTTTTAAACCTGCCTGAAGTTAAATTTAGGCTCTAAGCAACAATGAAGTCGCCAATAAATCAACACTTGTTGTTGACTCGATAGAGCCATAATTAATAATATATATCTATAATGAAGAAATCAAAAGAGGGGTTTTCAAAATGAGGATTCACACCTGGTACGTTACCCCAAATGCATTTTTCCCAGTCGGTAACTATATCTGTATTTGTGACATGTTCTCGTGTTTTGAAGTATAGAGTATTTAAAGATCAATCCTATTGGTTATGTGCCTGCTCTTAAGGATGGTGATTTAGTACTTGCTGATTCTTTTGCAATCGCAATGGTTAGTAACTTCAATGCAATGAAGAACAGGTTTAATTTTTAACTTGTTCAAGTTATATACTGGTGTTGTTTTATTGACCCTTTTCCCTTCTATATCTTTATTCTGTGTTTTTTCTTGTTCTAAAAACAGTACCTTGAGGAGAAGTACCCTCAGTGTCCTTTGTTACCACAAGACCTTAAGAAAAAGGCACTAAATTATCAGGTAATATCATTTGCTTTATCTTGCTTTAGCTTCTTATATTGGTAGACCTGATTATAATGCTTGATCCAGTTTTATAAAGTATGATTCTTATGTGTTTACATGAAGACAAGTATTGATGTGAATTGTGATACACTGAAACTTAATGTTTTTTTTCCGAACGGCTCACGGGTGTGCAGGTGGTAAATGTTATTACTTCAAGCACACAACCTCTTGTAAGGTTGCCTATTACGGTGAGTAAGATTATTATTTTATTTTTGTTGATTTAAAAACCACTAATGTATATTGCTTCAATGTGAATTCTTATATGTTATCCATATTCCTCGACTTAAAGGGTTTCATCGAACGAAATCTTGGTCATGACGAAATGATTTCATGGGCTCATAAACATTATGGAAAAGGCTTTGAAGGTAAACATATGGAAAAGGCTGATAAACGTATGTCCTTATAATTGGACTCTTGTCAAGAATGATTTGATGTTTTTTAGCTAAGGAGCTCCTTAGGAGAATTTTTAGGAAGAAAGTTAGGAGGATGAAACACGTGCCTAATATTTTTAGATTTATAAGAGTTGCGTTTTCGAGGCGCGTTTCCGATGCGCGGTTCTCGACGCGTGTTTTCTCGAAGTGCGATCTCAACACTCGTTTTCGGCCACGCGTTCTCGAAGCGCGATTTTTGAGGCGCGATTTTCAGGACGCAATGTTGACCCGCGTTTCGAGGCGCGTTTTCGAGGCCCGTTTTTCGACCCGCGTTTTCATTGCGCGTTTCCGGAAGAGATACAACAAAAAATACAAATAAGAACAATTTTACTAGCACGACCCAACCGACCCTGGTATTGACCCCACCCGACCCCTGGTCTCGGCCCAACCTGTTCTACCCATTTTAATTCTGACCCGTTTCGACCCAAACCCATTTGATCTTTGATCTATCCTGACCCATCTCGACTCGTTTGTCAGGTATAGAGTTGCCTAATGTTTGTAATTTTTTTTTTGGACTTACCCGAGTTGCTTTGCGAGTCGACTAATGCGACTACTCGCTTTTGCGAGCAGCCGGAGTGATATCGGGTTAACCTCCGTGGCCACGAGGGGTTTAATGTTGCTTGTTCGAACTTGAGACCTCCCGGAGCTTTAATCTTATGATAGGCCAAGCCCCTATCCACTCAACTACCACCCCGTAGTTGATGTTTGTAACTTTGGAAAAGCTGATAGTAGACTCAGTTTTTAGGCATAAAAGAGTTGCCTAAAATTTGTAAACTGGTGCAGCTCTGGAGATATTACTAAAAGATCATGCTGGCAAGTATGCAACTGGAGATGAAATTTCTATGGTAGTGTTTATTTCTTTTTGATATACGCCTATACTTCGGCATCATAACTGAGCATTAATTCTCTTGAATTGACGTCTTGTTCACGTTAAACTTATGCAGGCTGATATTTTTTTAGATCCTATCATAACATTATCACAAAGATACAAAGTTGACATGGTATATAATGCTTTCTGTTTCCTTTTAGCTATTTCTGTAAACCATACACTTAATTTCATATATTAAATGTTTGGACCTTGTAATTTACTTCCAATTTTATATATTTTGGAGCAGAATAAGTACCCGCTTTTATCCAGATTGAGCAACGAATACGAAAATGTATCTGCTTTCGTAGATGCCATGCCTGAAAATCAGCCAGACTATTTTTGTGATGGAACATCTTAAAGGAACCGTCACTTCAATTATCAACTAGACGTTGAAAATTGACGATCAGGGGTCAATAAGTTTGTTATTTGGGAATCTGGATATTCTCTTTTAAATTGTAACCTTTCATATGTTTGAAAGAGATTGTTGTTGACTTTAGATTTTGTTTGAGGTTTCATTATGCAAATGTAAGCCATAAAATTTTATTAAATATAAATATAAGATTTACATTTATTTCATATATATATATATATATATATATATATATATATATATATATATATATAGGGGCAGGATCAATGGGGAAGTAACCAATCGAGGGGAAGCGGGGGAAGCAAAAAAAAAAAAATTCGTTTTTTTTGGATTTTTTTTTTTCCGGCATCAAGATCACACGAAAATATGAACATTTAGAAGAGACACTTTGTGATGAATGTTGTTATTTAGGCGGGAAAACGATCGACAAAAATAACATTCAAGATAATATTGTTCGTGAAGAATATGAACGTTTTTTTTTTCTTCATGTTTTGTGAAGTAAAATTTATCCCGATTAGATTTAGGGTTTAGATTTAGGATTTAGATTGAGTTTTTAACACGAACGGGCTAAATTTCTAAACCCTTATATCTAAACCCTAATATCTAAACTCTAATATCTAAACTATAGATGGGCAAAAAAACGGGATCCAGATCCGATCCGGTGACCCGATCCGGAACCGGATCCAAGCAAAACCGGACACAGCAAAAACCGGATCCGGATCCGAGATACGATCCGGTTCCACCCGGATCCAGTTTTTCAAGAAAACCGGATTTTTTCCGGATATAAACCGGATTTTATCCGATCCGGTTTGGATCCGGATCCGGATCCGATCCGGTTTTTCAAAAAACTAGCCGTTTTTTTTTTTTTTTTTTTTTTTTTTGCAGTTTCAGCCTTTTTTGCAGTTTTTTGAGTTTTTTTTTTACCATTTTAACCCCACATAGTCCATTATAAATACATGGTAATGCCTTGGTTGAAAATGCACCAACAAACATTCTCATATTTATTTCTAAATCCCTAAATATTCTCTAATCTCTAGTCTAATTATCCCATAATGGATAATTCACAAGCTTCCGTTTCCGGTTTCGCTTCCGTTGGAACATCTTCACAAGGCTACACTACGGCCGATATTGATTACAAAAAAGAAACAAAGCGAAAAGGGGACGTTTGGTCCAAATTCGAGTTGTGTGTAATGAAGGATGGTGCGGAAAAAGCTCGTTGTACACAATGTATGAAGTTCATGGGTGTTTCGGGTAATACAACGTTAAGAAAACATCTTGACAAAAGTTGTAGTGCAAGGCAAGACCCGAGACAACAAACAATGCGGGCCGATGGTTCGATTTTTGAATACGATGCCGAAGCTCTTCGGCAAGATTTGTCAAGGTTTGTCATTCAACAAGCGCTTCCTTTCAACCACTTCGACAATCCAAGGCTTACGGAGCTAATTCGGAATCGACTACAACCGCGATATAGCAATGTAAGTCGTTCTACCTTAAGACGTGACGCCTTTAAATTATGGAAAAAGGCTAAAACTGAAATAATTGAAGGTTTTCGAACATATAAACATAGGGTTTCTATAACTTGTGATGTTTGGAGCGCACCACATGGAACGGCAAATTCTTATTTAGCCGTTACCGCTCATTGGTTTAATCCCGATTCGTGGCTTTTAATGAAACGTGTTATCGATTTTAAAATATTTGGTGAAAGGACCCGTTCATATACATTATAAACGATTCACAATAGTTGATTACATCGCGAGGTATTTGACCTCTATATGATACATTTTACAAACATTGCATTCATTTTTAAAAGACAAACTTTCTTTACAACGAAAGTTGACGGCATGCACACCATTTCATAATACATCCAACTATAATTGACATAATAATAATCTTGATGAACTCAATGACTCAAATGCAACGTCTTTCAAAATATGCCATGAATGACTCCAAGTAATATCCTTAAAATGAGCTAATGCACAGCGAAAGATTTCTTTAATACCTGAGAATAAACATGCTTTAAAGTGTCAACCAAAAGGTTGGTGAGTTCATAGGTTTATCATAACAATCATTTCAATATATTAATAGACCACAAGATTTCCGTTTATAAATATATGTACACTCGCAAGTGTATAAAAGTATTCTATAAGTTGTAGGCACCCGGTAACAAGCCTTAACGTTCATGTTTTACCCTCTGAAGTACACCAGATCAGGTGTGTTTAAAATAACCTCGAAGTACTAAAGCATCCCATAGTCAGGATGGGGTTTGTCAGGCCCAATAGATCTATCTTTAGGATTCGCGCCTACCGTACATAGACAAGTAGTTTAATGTTACCAAGCTAAGGGTATATTTCTGGTTTTAACCCACATAGAATTAGTTTTAGTACTTGTGCCTATTTTGTAAAACATTTATAAAAACAGCGCATGTATTCTCAGTCCCAAAAATATATATAAAAGGGAGCAAATGAAACTCACCATACTGTATTTCGTAGTAAAAATACATATAACGTCATTTAACAAGTGCAAGGTTGGCCTCGGATTCACGAACCTATATTAATTATATATATTTATATGTTGGTCAATATTTATCTAATAATTTTTGGTCAAGTCATAGTGTACCACAATCCTAATGCTCGAGACTAATATGCAAACGTCAACAAAAGTCAACTTGACCCAAAATGACTTCTAAAATTTATACGTGTTTATTATATAACTTAACTATAGTCGTTTTATATATTTAAATATATTTATTAGATTTTATAATAATAAAAGTCATTTATTAATAAAAATTTATATTAACGTTTATATATGATAAAATATACTTTTATATATCTTAAGTAGTAAAATTTATAAACTTCACTTAATATCGTAAAACTATAGTGGTAAGTATTATTAATGTAATTATATTACGCGTGGTGAAAAATATCTTTGTATCCCCTATTTATTTGATAAAATAATATTGATCATAGTAAAAGTTGTATTATTTTGTAATAATAATAATTATTATTCTATAAAAAAAACAATATTTATATTTACTAAAAATGTTATTATGATAAAATGATAATAAAATGATAATACTAACATAATAGTAATAATGATATTTTATAATAACAATGATATTTCTATTAAAATAATAACGACGATAGTAATAATAATCATTTTAACAATAATACTAAAATTCAGTTGACTATAACTTCTAAGCCGTTCATCGAAACCATTCAATATCTAAATGAAAAGTTCTTAATTTTTTGCTAGCTTTCCAATGACATGCATATCATATACCCTATCTCAGTAGCATATGTATCTAATTCAGGATTCAACAAACCTATCTAAGGACAATATCGAATGTACAAGCATGCATAATCCTATATACCCGAGCACTAGTCAGGGATACACTATTGATATATAAAAGTTAAGTTATGAGTGCTCACGTATCAATATTGAGATTCAATATTGCAGGAAAGTACGTAGACGCAACGGAGATGATAAACACTAGATTGACCTCACGAGCATACCCATGAACCATACCCATCACCTCCATAGTTATAACCCATAATTTCCTTAGCTTCGACTCATTCAAAAAACTATTTTGAAATCACTCGGACATCACTCCGTCGTAATATTTTATGTATACTAATAATATCTTGAAATAATACAGAGCAAATATATATATATATATATATAGATATATATAAATCGATTGAGAGAGTTTAGAGAAATATATTTTCGAGTTTCTATGAAATAATGAAACCTATTGAATTCTATTTATAATAGATTTTTGAATTATTAAAGTGAATTATTAAAGTATGAATTATTAAAGTGAATTATTAAAGTATGAATTATTAAGGTGAATTATTAAAGTATGAATTATTAAAGTGAATTATTAAAGTATGAATTATTAAAGTATGAATTATTAAAGTGAATTATTAAAGTATGAATTATTAAAGTGAATTATTAAAGTTAAAGTAAAGTAAAAGTAAAGTAAATGTAAAGTTAAAGTGTAGTAAAAGTATAAAAACTATGTATGTATAATACGCGTATAAATATATATAATATTAATTTAAATCGTTATACATATTTAATGAAATAAAATATAAATATCGTTATATTTATTATACTGGTTAAGTAATGAGTCTAGAAAGTCTGAAATCTATATTTGGATGATTAGATACCCTTTGACCATGCCTGATGATTCACGAACAACTATTTGTAAATAGATTCATATATAATTAAGTATGTATATATACATATATGTACATGAATACTAATTGTAAATATATAAGATTAAATATTAAATTTATTTATTCATTTATTATTATTTTTTTTATTGATAAAATCATCATTAATATTATTAGTATTATTATCAAATTATTAATTATTAATTATTAGAGTTATTGCTATTATTATCATTATTATTAATTTTAATTTAATAAAATACTGAATTATATAAATATATGGATTTAAAAAAATGCATATGTATTCTTGATTTCCATCGTTTTCCAACTCATTTATAAATCGATTTTTTTTTTTTTGTCAAACCTCCAGTACAAATTGATTCCTTATGTTTCTATAACAAACAAAGATTAGTTGGAATTGATTGGAATCACACAAAATATCTATCATCTTTATTTATATACACATACATACTACAGATTACATATTCCACAATCTAAATTCTACCTTCTTCTTATCACACCCACCACCGAGATTATATTCGAACTTCCATCGCCACTTCATCGGACCACCTCAATCCACCACTAAGCACCCGTCATCCCTACCATCATCATCAATTGAAACCTTGAAACCTTACAACCCTCACCGGTTAACACCAAGAAAACCTATCACCATCCTCATCACCTCTTGCAACCCGCTACTATATACTGATCGAGTAACTGCTGTAATTATTCTTTCAAGTTCAGTCTAGTATCGTAGGTAAATCATCTATCTATCTGGGTTTTTCTTTTTCTCGCATGATGATCCAGTATTTCAATTCTGTTCATCTCTTACACAAATATATAAACCCACTTCTTTTATTGCAACAACCATTCATAACCACAAAACAACCTATTATGTTGTTACTATTACGGCTGTCTTCTACTCAAACAATCATCACTTCACAAGACCCAACCATCGATTATCATATATACCCGCTACCTTTGTTCCTGTTTTTCTGTTACAGCACATCAACACCATCATAAACCACACCTCCCTCTTAAATGAAAAACCACCATTACACACTACACTCCCTCGAAACCACCTTCACCATTTAAACAACATCACCATCTATCATTTTATGTTTTGTTTCTAACAACCATCATCAACACCAACATGATTACTAAGGCTACTGCTGCTGCTCGTATGAACCGACACCCAAACCCAATATCAAAGAAACTGAAACCCTTTTGTTTCTAACTACAGATCAAATTCTTTACTTTCCCTTTTTATAATGCAAAACGTTCTCTCCTTCTGCCTATGAGTCACTGTCGACTGCATCAAAATTGATAACTAAAGTCCATGATTTCTTATTCGATCAGGCCCACACAACCATCTTCTGTATTCCTCTTGTTCGATTGCTATTACCACAAGAATTCTTGATGAGCTGTTAAATGAAATCAAGTCACTCTATTGTTTTTCTGTTACGAACTCATAATTAAATATTGATGATTAGATGATACAATAATTTAAATGATGATGAGGAGTTATATGATAATAATGATTAAAGGGGATGAGCTGTAAAGGAGATGAACACCTGTTGATTCGTTGCTTTCCCATCGACAAGAAAAAAAAAATATAAAATAACAAGTCGTTTAGGTTAAATTCGAAATAGCAGACATATCAAATGGGCTTGTGGATCGATTCCCTTGGTTTGGACTTGCCAAATTCCTAGTTGGGCCGAAACCCAAATTCTTTTGGTACTATGGTACGTTTAAATTTAAGAGAAGAAAAGAAACACAAAGAAAACGTGTTATATTTAAATGGATTACGCTTTAATTCAGAAAACAGTCTTGGACTAATGGTTAAAGGTGTTTGTGAGGGAGTGAGAGGTCGCGGGTTCGAGCCCGGGCAAGGATGTTTAATTTTTTTTAAGCTTGTTTCATTAAGGTAACACTTCTATTATTTTGTTATTGTTATTATTATTAATATTATTATGTATTATAAATATCATTATTATTATTATTATTAACATCATTAACGTAAGTATTATTAAAGATTTTGTCACCTAAAAGTATTAGTTAACATTATAATTATGATTATAGTTATAATTAAGAATATTATTTGTATTATAACTATTATTATTATTATCCTTATTATTATGTAAATATAGATATTATAACCAATATTATCATTTTTTTTTGTAAATATTAGTATTAGTACCTTTTTACAAATAATAGGGTTTTTTAACAAAAGTATTACTATTATTATTATTATGTAATTACTAAAACCAAAATCATAAATATCATTAATAGCAAAATTAATATTTTTACAAAGTATTATTATTAATATTATTGTTATTATCATTAATAGATTTACTATGAACATAAAAATATTGTTAATGTTATTATCATTATATTTTACTAATATTAACTTAGTATAATAGAACTACTGTTTTGGATAAACAAATAAAGTGCATACATAAATATATATATATATATATATATATATATATATATATATATATATATATATATATATATATATATATATATATATATATATATATATTAACATAAAAATGCTATAACTAATATGTGTTCAATTACAAATATGAATATTAATAAAGATATAAATGATATAGGTTCGTGAATTCGAGGCCAACCTTGTACTTGATCAATGATGTTATATGTATTTTTACTACAAAATACAGTATGGTGAGTATATAGTCCCTTTTAAACTCTAAATATTTCGGGATGAGAATACATGTATTTTATGTTTTACGATATGGACACAAGTAACTGAAAAATATATTCTACGTTGAGTTGTACCACTGGCATACTTCCCTGTAGCTTGGTAACTACTATTTACAGCGGTATTGTAAACGCGAATCCTGTTGATAGATCTATCGGGCCTGACAACCCCAATCGGACTGGACGACCAGTATTCAACGGTTGCATAGTACTTCGTTTCGGTAACTACACTTGGTACGGTGTAGTAAGATTTCATAATAAAGGGAATATGCGACGTTGATTAAATGTTAAGTATGGTTATCAAGTGCTCAACAACTTAGAATATTTTTATTAAAATGTTTACATATGAAATCTTTAACACCCATAAGAAAATATATATTATGCTTTTCGGACACGTTACGGTCATTACGAATTTTTGGTCATGCCGTTTGGATTAACGAATGCGCCAGCTGTATTCATGGACCTCATGAATCGAGTTTGTAGTCCATATTTAGATAAGTTTGTTATCGTTTTCATTGATGATATTCTTATCTATTCCAAGAGTGAGCAAGAGCATGAACAGCATTTAAGGTTGATATTAGAGTTGTTGAGAAAAGAACAGCTATATGCTAAATTTTCTAAATGTGCTTTCTGGTTGAAAGAAGTGCAATTTCTTGGCCACGTTGTTAGTAGCAAAGGAATTCAGGTTGATCCAGCAAAAATTGAAGCCATTGAAAAATGGGAGACTCCTAAGACACCAACGCAGATACGTCAATTTTTGGGTTTAGCCGGTTATTATAGAAGGTTTATTCAAGATTTTTCCCGAATAGCTAAGCCATTGACAGCGTTAACGCAAAAAGGGAAGAAATATGAATGGACTTCTGAGCAGGAGAGTGCATTTCAATTACTGAAAAAGAAGTTGACTACGGCGCCTATTTTATCGTTACCAAAAGGGAACGATGATTTTGAAATATATTGTGACGCTTCGCGACAAGGTTTTGGTTGCGTTCTTATGCAACAGAAGAAAGTTATTGCATACGCATCCCGACAATTGAAGATTCACGAGCGAAATTATACGACGCATGATCTAGAATTGGGAGCAGTCGTGTTTGCATTGAAGATGTGGAGACACTACTTGTATGGGGTTAAATGCACTGTGTTTACTGATCATAAAAGCCTTCAACATATTTTTGATCAGAAACAGCTGAACATGAGGCAACGTAGGTGGGTCGAGTTAATAAATGACTATGATTGTGAAATTCGTTATCATCCCGGGAAAGCGAATGTGGTGGCTGACGCACTAAGCAGAAAAGAACGAGAACCAATTCGAGTACGAGCGATAAACATAAAAATTCGCATGAATCTCAACTCACAAATCAAAGAAGTTCAACAAGAAGCACTTACTAAAGAAAATATAAGAAATGAAATAATGAAGAAGTATGAGAAGCAACTCGTTATACGGGAAGATGGAATTCGATATTTTGCAAATCGTATTTGGGTACCGAAGTTGGGTGGATTAAGGAAGTTGATATTGAACGAGGCACATAAGACAAGATACTCGATACATCCTGGAGTTGGAAAGATGTACCAAGATCTTAAGACACGTTATTGGTGGCCTAATTTAAAGACAGACGTTGCAACATATGTTGGGGAATGTTTAACTTGTTCCAAGGTCAAAGCAGAACACCAGAAGCCGTCAGGGTTACTTCAACAACCAGAAATCCCAGAATGGAAATGGGATGGTATTACCATGGATTTCATCACGAAGTTACCAAAGACTGCCTGGGGATACGACACCATTTGGGTGATTGTTGATCGTCTCACCAAGTCTGCACATTTCTTGCCTATAAAGGAAACGGATAGAATGGAGAAACTATTACGATCGTATATAAAGGAAATTGTTTCAAGGCATGGAATACCTATTTCCATTATATCTGATCGTGATAGTAGATTTACCTCAAAGTTCTGGCAATCACTACAGGAGGCACTAGGAACTCGTTTGGATATGAGTACCGCATATCATCCGCAAACGGACGGGCAGAGTGAAAGAACAATTCAGACTCTTGAAGACATGCTCAGGGCATGTGTGATCGATTTTGGAAACGGATGGGATAAGTATCTACCATTAGCAGAATTCTCGTATAATAATAGTTATCATGCGAGCATTAAAGCTGCACCATTCGAAGCATTGTACGGAAGGAAGTGTAGATCTCCTATCTATTGGAATGAAGTAGGAGATCGACAATTAACTGGTCCCGAGATCATACATGAAACTACTGAAAAGATAGTACAAATCAAGGAGAGATTGAAAACAGCCCGTAGTCGCCAAAAGAGCTACGCCGATGTTCGAAGGAAACCATTAGAGTTTCAGATCGGTGACATGGTTATGTTAAAGGTGTCACCATGGAAAGGTGTAATACGTTTTAGAAAAAGGGGTAAACTGAACCCAAGATATGTAGGCCCGTTCAAGATCATCGAACGCATTGGACCGGTAGCTTATCGACTCGAGTTACCGCAACAACTCGCCGGAGTACATAATACCTTTCACGTCTCGAACCTTAAAAAGTGTCTTGCAAAGGAAGATCTCACCATTCCTCTTGAAGAAATCCATGTCGACGAGAAACTACAATTCGTCGAAGAACCAATCGAAATCATGGACCGTGAAGTTAAACAGCTCAAGCAGAGCAACATACCGATCGTTAAGGTTCGTTGGAATGCTCGAAGGGGTCCCGAGTTTACTTGGGAACGAGAGGATCAGATGAAACAAAAGTATCCACACTTGTTTCTCGATGACGCAAAATAGGTACAATTTTAAAATTTCGGGACGAAATTTATTTAACGGGTAGGTACTGTAATGACCCGCACTTTTTCGATCGTTCTATACTTATAATATTAATATTTACATAAATTAAACCTTACCAACATGATAAGCAATCCAAATTGTTGAGACTTATATTTTTGAAATGAGTTTTACACAACGTTTGACCGTCTAGTTTGACCGATGATATCACGAACTATATAACATATGATAATTATACGTTTGTGTATATATATGTATATATACATATTTAACATGATCTAAGGATGTTTTAATATCTCATTTTGTATTAATAACAATAAGTTATAAGTATATTTTGAAACTACTAACCTAAGTTTTCAAAACGATAACCATACGTAACGTTATTTGACATAAATACTTATGACCTATAATGTTTATACATATATCGTATAAGTAATGTATTTAATCACTTTTAAGGACTTAAATACATAAAACAATATAAGTATATTCACAAAAGATAGCTATATTTGAATTCTCATTCCATTTTTCACAAGATTTCTATACGTATATCTAGAGTACATGTACTCGTATCATACCTAACCTCTATACGTATTTACTATTGGTATATACACATCAAATCACCACCAACCAGCCCTTGTTCAATGCCTTATGTATAAGGTAACTACTTTTGTTATCTAGTATGACAATTTCACATGATTAAAAGATTTTTTCACAAAATTACAAACTTATACACCTTTTACACCACCATTTATACTCCATTCCATTTTCATTTTACTACACATTTCCTTTAACTAAAACACACTCTTAAGAAACTCCATAACCATTCAGCTAGTATCCATGAAGATCTAGCCATAAAAACATCACTTAAACACCATAAGAAAAACCTTACAAAAACACTTCAAGAATCCTTTCAAGAACACAAGTTTACTTCCAATCTTTCATCCAACTCCATCACTCTTTTGGTTCTAGATTTTTACTTCTCTTTTACAGCAATCTTGTCCAAGTAACTTGAGGTAGTAACTTTGTTCATAACCTTATTCGATTCATATATATATAGCTATCTTATTTTGTGGTATAAAATTTTAACAACAAGAACATAGTTTGAATGTTTTCAAACTTGTTTGCAAACTAAATAGATCCTTCTCACTTAACTTTTAAAATACTTCAAGACCTGTAATATATCATAAATATATGCTAATTTAACAAGGTATAACTTGGTTTTTCAAAAAACACCTAAAAATGAACCATTAAAATTGAATTACTAACATCGGACTGCTAACTACGGACTAAGAAATTATTAAAAGTATTAAAAGTATAATAAGTATATATATGTGACGATTGTTTTAAAAAGAAAAGGTATTGATATATTATATATGGATAGGTTCGTGATATCAATCGGAGACCAAGTCAAAATATATATATCTTCAAGGCAAAAGTGAGTATATAGTCCCACTTTTAAACTCTAAATATTTCGGGATGAGAATACATGTATTTTATGTTTTACGATATGGACACAAGTAACTGAAAAATATATTCTACGTTGAGTTGTACCACTGGCATACTTCCCTGTAGCTTGGTAACTATTATTTACAGCGGTATTGTAAACGCGAATCCTGTTGATAGATCTATCGGGCCTGACAACCCCAACCGGACTGGACGACCAGTATTCAACGGTTGCACAGTACTTCGTTTTGTGACTACACTTGGTACAGTGTAGTAAGATTTCATATTAAAGGGAATATGCGACGTGATTAAATGTTAAGTATGGTTACCAAGTGCTCAACCACTTAGAATATTTTTATGAAAATGTTTATATATGAAATCTTGTGGTCTATATATATATATATTGCTGCCGGCATTAAACCTATATCTCACCAACTTTATGTTGACGTTTTAAACATGTCTATTCTCAGGTGATAACTAAAAGCTTCCGCTGCAACATGTTGAATTTAAACAAGATCTTGAGTATGCATATTTGTGTCAAAAATAAAACTGCATATCGGAGGATTTGTAATGTAAAATATGCTAGAAATCGTATTGTTATCATCACATGTAAAGTTTGTAAGTCTAAGATTATCGCTAAACGATAATCATCTTTATTTTGTCTAAAGCTTGTATCAAAATAAGAATTATGGTTTGTAATGTAAAATATATGCAGTTGTTCTTTTAAAAATGTCGCATATAGAGGTCAATACCTCGCAATGAAATCATACGTTATCTAACACGTTCTTATGGTTAAGGACGGGTTATGACATGTGGTACCAATCTGTCACACCCCCAAATTAGGGCCTAGGGTATTTGTGACTAATTATATCAAATCACAGTTGTATAAACGAGAACGACTCTATATGAGACGTTTTGAATAAAACATTTATTAATAAAACAGCGGAAGTATTAAAAGTTTTACATCAAATTTAAACTGAAATAATAATAATAGTCTTAATGCAAAGTAAATGTAATGAAATGAAGACTCCATGTAGCAGCATTTAATTCATCAGGTAGCAATCATGGCAATCATCTTATTCGTCACCTGAGACAAAACATGCTTAAAGTGTCAACCAAAAAGGTTGGTGAGTTCATTAGTTTATCAAAATCAATCATTTCCGTTATAATAATAGGCCACAAGATTTCAGTTTCATAAATATCCGTACACTAGCAAGTGTATAAAAGCATTCTATAAGTTGTAGGCACCCGGTAACAAGCCTTAACGTTCATGTTTTACCCTCTGAAGTACACCAGATCAGGTGTGTTTAAAATAACCTCGAAGTACTAAAGCATCCCATAGTCAGGATGGGGTTTGTCAGGCCCAATAGATCTATCTTTAGGATTCACGCCTACCGTACATAGACAAGTAGTTTAATGTTACCAAGCTAAGGGTATATTTCTGGTTTAAACCCACGTAGAATTAGTTTTAGTACTTGTGCATATTTCATAAAACATTTATAAAAACAGCGCATGTATTCTCAGTCCCAAAAATATATATAAAAGGGAGCAAATGAAACTCACCTTAAATAGCAGTTGAAGTATTCCACGCAAGAAAGGAAAGTAAAGCAAGTAAATGACCGAGATATCAACTAGAAGTAGTTCTTTAAGAGAGAAATGAGAGATTAAGGTGTAAGTTTGAAATGAGAAATGTATGTGATATTTATAGTTGAAAATGTTAGGTAAAAAAAAATTAAAATAAAATAAGTAAATCTTAAAAGTTAAAATAAGAAAAATTATTTTGTATTTTTATTAAAAGTAAATCTTAAAAGTTAAAATAAGAAAAAGTAGTTTGTATTTTTATTAAAAGTAAAATCTTAAAAGTTAAAATAAGAAAAAGTATTTTGTATTTTTATTAAAAGTAAATTTTAAAAGTTAAAATAAGAAAAAGTAGTTTGTATTTTTATTAAAAGTAAAATCTTAAAAGTTAAAATAAGAAAAAGTAGTTTGTATTTTTATTAAAAGTAAAATCTTAAAAGTTAAAATAAGAAAAAGTATTTTGTATTTTTATTAAAAGTAAATCTTAAAAGTTAAAATAAGAAAAAGTAGTTTGTATTTTTATTAAAAGTAAAATCATAAAAGTTAAAATAAGAAAAAGTAGTTTGTATTTTTATTAAAAGTAAAATCTTAAAAGTTAAAATAAGAAAAAGTAGTTTGTATTTTTATTAAAAGTAAATCTTAAAAGTTAAAATAAGAAAAAGTAGTTTGTATTTTTATTAAAAGTAAATCTTAAAAGTTAAAATAAGAAAAAGTAGTTTGTATTTTTATTAAAAGTAAATCTTAAAAGTTAAAATAAGAAAAAGTAGTTTGTATTTTTATTAAAAGTAAATCTTAAAAGTTAAAATAAGAAAAAGTAGTTTGTATTTTTATTAAAAGTAAATCTTAAAAGAAAAGTAGTTTGTATATTTATTAAAAGTAAATCTTAAAAGAAAAAGTAGTTTGTATTTTTGTATTTATTTATTAAAAGTAGATATAGTTTTGATTTTTTTTTTTTGTATAAAATTCTAAAAAAAAATTTGTTTAATATATTTCTAAGAACATTTAACATTTTATTTCTATATTTGTTTAATTATTAAATACGAATTTTATATAAAAATTATTATTATATTTAGTTTTTATAAAAATTAAAATTTATGATTATTAATTTATAGTTTTTATTAGTTTTATAAATGTTATAATATTATGTATTATTTAGTTAATTATATATTCTATTAACTAAATAACAAAAGTAATATAAATATTATATATATATATATATATATTCATTGATGTAATTATGTTATATTATATATCATAATCTTATTTATAATATTTATAATTATATTATTTATTTTAAGCGTACGTTTATTCGGTCAACGTTAAATTTATTCGTATATAACAACTCTAGGTATTTTAGTAAAATCGGAAGTCAAAAAGTGAGGGTTGTTAAAGTACCTACCCGTTAAAAGAAATTTCGTCCCGAAATTTAGTTTTTGCCATCAATCGGCGTTGTTCGTACCTAAACGAGGATATTTACGTTTTATCTGGTCTTCACGTTCCCAGGTAGGTTCGGGGCCTTTCGTGAATTCCAACGGATAGAATATTGTTCTATTTCATGCATTTAAATAATACAGGTTCTTCTATAAAGTGCATTTTATCATTAATGCGGAGGTTATCTAAAGGATTAATAAGAGTGTCATTTGACTAGGTTATCCTCAAAAGGGATGATGGTGTTATACGAGCATTTTAGTAAACTGAACACATGAAATGTGTTATGAATAGTATTGAGCTTATTTAAAACTTTGAGTGTTTATGTCACAATATTAGGGTAGACAAAACATAGAGTAGTTCATGAAAATTATAGTCATGAAGTTTGATAGAGATCATCATTGTTTACAACAAGAATATTGTAATGATGAATATAAGTTGAAAAAAATAAAGTTTTATCACTACTGAATAATATGGATAAAACGATTTGATTATAGGAAGCGTATAAACGAAGCTATTGTAAAAGAGTGAATGAGAAATTAAATGTTCGCCTTAACTTTTGACGTAGTCACGATTGATTTTCGGAATTCAAGGGATTAAAGGAAATCTTCGTAATCCATAAGATTTGATTCTCCGGTAATTAAGGAATTTGAAATTTTCTTTGATTAAATGAGGTGAATTGCTTCAATTGCTGTGTTTGGAATTTTGCTATAAATTAGCTTCTTCCTTTTCATTATCTTCACCACTTCTATACTTTCTTCCTCAATTCATACTTCCAAAGATTGTGAGAATGCTCCATCCAGTTCTTATCCTGGATATTTTTCTGACTATCATTTCAGTCATTCTTCTTTTTCATTTACCACTAGAGGAATTTGTTTTCTTCTACTATTACCTTGGGGTTATAGTGTTTTTAATTCTCCCATGTCTTTACGTTGCAATACGTATTGATATACACGGTTTGTAATTTCGGTATTGTTATCGGGCTACATATTTTCCCTTATATGTCGGAGCTCTTTGCCTTTTTATTCTCCTCTCGACTCTAAGTAAAGCGAGTAATGGTCCAGAATTTGTAGGTATGAAGTTTCGAATGGACCTACTGTTCTAAGCGTAATATCACGATTTGATTTGGTAAATTACCAGAATTACTGAGGATAGAACTATCAAGAATATATTTTCTTGATATGTTCAGAGATTAAGTAGAATGTAAGAGTCGTGTAACATGGCAAATGATGATTATAAAGTCTATGAATCATCATCTTTCATTAAAAATTTAGCATGACTTACTGTAATATAATCATGTTGGCCTGACGTCATTATATTATACTAACTCATGCTTCAATTCTCAACACTACTTCAAATCATTCAAAATTTGAATTTAAATTTTACGGAATATAGAAACTTAAACAGTTTTCCTTTATGATGTAATAAAGATATTGCAAAGAGATAATTAATTGCGGACAAGAATCATTATGAAGATATCTTTAGAAATATCGAGGATATTTATAACGAAAGATATGATGATATTTTAGAATTTCTAAAATCGATGGATAATGAAGAAATTCTTCTGTAAGGATTTAGAATGCGTAAAAAGATCTTCTGTGATTTCCTTCAGAAATCGAATCATCTAGATTCTTTGGTTATAGGTTTAGTGTAGCGACCCCGACAAATCGTCAAGTGACGGCGTCGGCTACGTGGGTCCCATTACCTGATTATAAGTCTTTAAGATAACGTTTGACCAAAATATGTCGCCTCCATTTCAAAATAAGGATTTGTTTCAAAGTTTACAAGAATCGTTCAACCAAAAGTTAAGTTACAATGTTATAAGTACGATTGAAATCTAGGCGACACGGTTTAAAGTAAAGTCAAAAGACGCTCCATGAAATGCATGTATACTCGACATCGGATGCAAGTATCAAATAGTGAGCGGAAGCATGTATCACATATCGTGCAAGACCTGAGAAAAACATAGAAGAATCTGTCAACGAAAACGTTGGTGAAATCATAGGTTTAGTAAGTATTAAACGTTGTCTTTGAACCACAAGATTTTTGTATATCCATAACGTAGATTATCCAAATCATTTGCATTCCAAAAGTGTTGTTATACGCGAGCACTCAATTATCAAAACTTAACCAACGTTACCCCATCACACAGTGCTAGAACCCACACTAAAACACAAAAATATATTTCATCCGCATAACGGTAGCGAACCGTCCGAATGAGGGTTTGTTAAACCCGTATGGCCACACAATATAAGTTCTCGCTTACACCCTGCAAGTGTAACTAATGATAATCGAATTGAGGATTTTGTTCTAAACTCGCACGTGGAATGTTTGTTTTCACACTTGTGTTCAAAACATAAAAGTAAGTAGTACAAGATGTAACAAAGTATATGTTTTCTCAGCCCACGATTTAAAAGTATAAAAGTTGTTGAAAAGGTGGGACTATGATCTCACCTCGAGTGCACGAGTATAAAAGTACTTCAACAAGTGAACGTGTGCATGAAAGTTGCTTAGCCTTGACCTAAACAAGTAAGTTATATCAATTAACCGGTTACGACACAAGGTCGGGTGAAATGTGTTCAATTAGTCCTATGGCTCGTTACGACTCGATTATGTAGCATGTGAAGCAAATTGTCAAGTTTCATGCAAGATACAAGTATATAAATAAGTTAGGAAGGTTGCATAATCATTTGGTTAAGTTTGACAAAAAGTCAAACTTTGGTCGGTCAAAGTCAACGAAAGTCAACACGTTCGGGACGGGTTCCGAACTATTTTTCTAATCTTAGAAATCATATATGAGCATGTTGGCCAAGTTACATGTTAATCGGAGGTGCGTAGCATGCCAAACATTATTCGAAAATTGACCAAATTGGACAGACCCAATCGGCGCGCCGCGCGGGGGGTATGGCGCGCCGCGCCACCCTGCTGCTTCAGCTATTTTTCTGCTTTTTAAATGTGCACGAACCAAAACACAAACAATCACATTTTATGATCCGCAAACAATTAGAACATGTATTTTATATCATCGGAAAGCTATTTCGACAAGGAATACAACTAACCACATATCATCAATCAAAAACATCATTTACAATAAACGAAAACTCGTCAATTGATCGAGAAAGGTTTATTTTCAAGATTCAAGTTCGTAAAACGTATTTTATGATTCGGGAATCCAATTTACACATACGATATGCCGTTTTGAAGGTAATGAAGCATACATTACTACTAGACACTAACAATTAACATTCCATGACATTTAAGCATCCAAAAGTTCATGTCAAGAACTATCAAACCCTAGTCAAACATCACAAAATCATTAATCGGGTTTTTGAAGTTTCCTTAATCAACCTACACATCCAAATGTGGCTAATGATACTAGTAACACAATTAAAACATGCACTTTAACAATCTAACAACATTAACTCATCCAAAATCGAGGATTAAGCATCCACTTTTCATTTCCAAGCTAGTTACACCAAAACATCAAGATCGAGCATACAAATCATATAATCATGCTAGACACGAGCCATAGACATTAACTAACAACATTTCAAGTCAAAAACACGAATTTAAAGAAATCTAGAGTTTTAGAAATGTTACCCAAAATCGGTGTAGTTAGTATCAAATCGTAGAGGATGAAGAGAGGATCACGAAAATGTAATTTGTTTTGTTGTAAGCCTCCTAGATCGAATTTAGATGACGATTTAGTGAAGTTGGGAGAAATGGGGTTCTTGAGCTAGAGAGAAAAGGGAGAGAGATGGAGGGATTGAATGGATGAGAATGGTGGGTTGACTAGTTGACCTAGTCAACTAGTTTGCCCACTTGACAACTTCGGTCCCTCAAGTTTCAAAGCGGGTGCGGGAATTAACCAACGAAATATTTTAAAAACGCTCGAGTAACCGAGTGATGTTATAATTAAATAGCGGTAATATAATGAACGTTACTCACGGAAACTATTACTTTAAATACGAAAGATTATGTTTTAAAAAAAAAAAAGACGGTGTTAAAATTAAATTTAACGGAAAAACGCGGGATGTTACATTATCCACACCTCAAAAGAAATTTCGTCCCGAAATTTAGTTGGAAGTAGTAGTTGTTGAATCTTACTCGAGACCTTGCGTTGTAAATTCTACGAATAAGTGAAGGTACGTCCTTGAGTATTTCCACGAATTTTGACGGTCGGGATCATATGTTGTTTTAAGGTTTGGCTTCCATGATTCATGGTTTCAACCGGTCCTCCTAGGAAGTGAGGGTTATCGTCGATAGTGAGTTCATCAAAGGAGGTAACAAGTTCTCGTTTCGCAAAACACGTCTTTGAGTTGATACATTGAATGTAGGATAAACGGAGACCCAAAATGAGTCGGAAAAGTCTAAACGGCTAGCTACGGGTCCAAAACACCCCAAGAATTTAAAGGATCAAAATATCGCGGATTTAGCTTCCTACGTTTTCCCGAAACGGATTGCACCCTTCCAAGGTGCGACTCTTAACGTGACGCGGTTTCCCACGTGGAATTTGAAATGTTTACGTCTAACATCGGCGCAGCTCTTGGTAATTACGAGTCGCGTAGGGTTTTGCCTGAATACGAATAAATTTTCTCGGTTGCTCATGAATAACCTCGGCCCCGGTGAATTGATCATCGTTTACTTGGTTCGTCAAAGGAGAGTGACGTTTCCGGTCACACGTGGTTTCAAAAGGAGTGACGTTAAAACTCGAATGAAAATCATTGTAGTACGAGGATTCGGTTAAAGGAAAATATTTTTCTCAAGTAAATTTGAAGTTGGTAATACAAATTCGTATTATGGTTTCCAAGGTTTAAATCGCACGTTTGTTCGGTCCGTCGGGTTGTGGATGGTACGCGGTACTCATGTCTAAACGCGGTCCCGAGGCTTCTTGTAAAACTAGAAGTGAAACGAGTATTTCGATACGGGATAATTAACAAAGATACACCGTGTTGGAATAGAATCTCTTAAGATATGTTTGAACGAGTCAGTTAGGGTTCGAAAAAAAATGTTCGTTAGGACTATTCACCCTCGTGGCGAATACTTATGTAATATGAGGAGTTTCTCTATCCATGGAGAAATGTTACAAGGAGTTTCTTTAAACGGAAATGCGAACGGTAAAGATAGTAGTGAAATGAGGACTTAGAATAGGATGAGTTTACATCTCGAGGTTGCCATAACGTGCCTCTAGTTGTCAAAAGTTGAAGTCTGAAAGAGAAACGAGATCGTACACGTAGTTGTTTAGTTCGGGGTTGAATAATAGTTGGCCGATTATTAGAACCACAATGACATTAAGTCAAAGAAGAGTGAAGTATCATTGGATCGTGTGTTATCTTAAGCTCCAGTAATATCAGACGGTAACGGTGAAATAACAGAGATATGTAGCGTGGTATGTGATGACGAGAAAATTGATCGGATCCACAATTTAGTATTAGAATTCTTCGCGCAACATAACGAATTTCAGTTACACTGATTTTGAGTCGAGAGAGCATGCCTTCCGGCGTTCATGTAGAAATATTTTCATAATTGGGTTCCAGCTGGTGCTATACGATTTTTAACTAGAAATGTTGGTGTGAAGTATCACGCTCAAGGTTCGGACATGGGGGGGGTTTAAATTTTTCCCTCAGTGAGTTAACGAGGTTAAAAGTCGTGTAACACGAGAAAAGGCAGAAATGAATCTTCGGTAATAACCGGCGAGATCTAAGATTTTACGAATACAAGTCTGAGTCGGGGGAGTTTCCTGATTACATGTGGCTTGATTTCGAGATTGATTGAAATGCCTAGACCATTCACATCATGGTTTAGAAAATTGTACTTCGTTCAACAGAAATTCTCACTCGGAGAATTTGGTATAGAGTTGCTCTTTTCTCAAAAGTTCGAGCGTAGGATGGTGATGTTGTTCGTTTTCCTTCTTTACTTGAATAGCTCAAGATGTCATCTATAAATACGATAACCGATTTGTCTAGATAAGTTCGCATACGTGGTTTAGGAGGTTCATGAATACGGACAGAGTCCTAAATAAATCGAATGGTACTAAGAAAGATTTACAACTAACGTTGCAAGTTCGGAAAGTGGCTTAGGAGACATCGTCTCACTTAACCCCCAATTGATGATAACCGGAACGGAGGTCGATTTGGAACATACGGGATTCGTGCAAATAATCATGAGGTCATGGGTGCGAGGGAGAGGGTATCGGTTTCCAACCGAAAATTACTCAGTTCACAATAATCTATACAAGATGATGGGGAAACATATTTTTTTTTTTTTTTTTTTTTTTTTTTTTTTTTTACGAATAGATTCCGAGCTCCCTAGTTCTATAGGTGTCAAGTAAAAAGTCTTAACGTATTTCCTCCAATAAAGTTTATAGGCACACAATATTTTTCCGTTGGTCGCTTAAATTGCCTAAATAGTATCTAGGGAAAAAGATGGAAGGTAATGAGTACAAGTCAAAGTATTGGTTGTAAAACGTCTAGCGGTAATCGAATCGAACGAGTATGAAATATACGGTTTGTTGTGAAGAAACGTACCCGTGACTAGTCCATTATCGTCTCGGGCACCCTAGGTGTCGATGTTGTAAGTTCAACGGCGCGCGTTGGTTTTTGCTTTATTCTTTGGGCATTCATTCCTAAAATGACCCGATTGGCCACATTTGTAGCAAATACTCGGCTTTGGTGCGCCGGGCCCCTTTTGAGTGACGGGGGCGGTACTTCCACAATACTTGGCAATATGACCACTACCTTGGCACCGATGGCAAATTAGCTTGCCACATTCACCAAAATGATGCTTGTGGCATTTGTTGCAAAAAGGTCGTGTCCCGGCATAACTTTTCTTGCCGACGGGGGTGAGAGGTTCCTTGGAAAAGTTGTTGTTGTAGTTACTCGATTGGGGGGCTTCCCATTTTCTTTTGTTGTCACCCGACTCATCCTCGGCTTTAGGTGCCGGCACTTCAATCTCGTCTACCGTTTCGATCAATTGACGGGCCATATTCAGGGCCTCTTGGTGATTACTGGGTTTGGATGACATTACTCCTTGTTTGATGCTCTTGGGAAGACCATCCATGTAAAGTTCAACCCTTAGAGGTTCGGGGGTCACGAGGTTTGGGCACATCAAGGATAGCTCAGAAAATCGTTGATTATATGCCTTTAGGTCATTCCCGACCGCTTTTAAAGTTCTTAGTTCGTGTTCGAGCTTACGGGTCTCTTCGCGCGGGAAGTATTCGGTGATCATCTTTTTCTTTAAGTCGGCCCATGAGAGAGTGTGAGCTTCATCGATACCCACCGACAGCACATACGTATTCCACCATGTGAGGGCGATACCGGCGAAAGTGTGGGTGGAATATTTGACTTTGTCTTGGTCCCGACAACCGCTTATGCTAAAAACGGCTTCTGTTTGCTCAAACCATCGGGTGAGCACAACCGGTCCTCCGGTCCCATCGAAGGTGTGAGGTTTGCACCCCATGAAAGTTTTGTAGGAGCAACCCTCGTTTGAATTACCGGCTCCATGGTTGTTGTGGTTGTGGTTGTTATTGATGTCGGAGGAGATACTAGCCATAGCCGCACCTATGGCGGTGGCTATCATGCGTTGAAAAGCTTGTTCGGAAGTTTCATTACGTGGTCCGCGACGGGGAAGCATTGTTCCTTCAAGACACAAGAATATCGTTGATTAGTATTCTCAATAATACTAATCATGATAGGGAAGGATGATGTAGAGAAAATTTTCCTTGACTCGCCTTAAATTCTTTATGTCATAATGTCGGAACGTCCATGTGAATCACCGTAATATAATCCCGGAAATTATATTACCCTGATTCTCATGTGCATTTAACATTACTTCATAAAGTCAAAGTGGCGCATCAACAAAATTTATCAACTTAAAATTAAGATCGAATACGAGTTAGATATGATATAAGAGTTCGAGTATAAATGCACAATTAGTCAAGTAATCCCTACTTCAGTCTATATGCCGGTTGTAGTCTAGATTCACCTATGTACCCTATGACTCGGGGTTGACACAAATGAACTCTAAATCCCTACAACCAAGGCTCTGATACCAACTGTAGCGACCCCGACAAATCGTCAAGTGACGGCGTCGGCTACGTGGGTCCCATTACCTGATTATAAGTCTTTAAGATAACGTTTGACCAAAATATGTCGCCTCCATTTCAAAATAAGGATTTGTTTCAAAGTTTACAAGAATCGTTCAACCAAAAGTTAAGTTACAATGTTATAAGTACGATTGAAATCTAGGCGACACGGTTTAAAGTAAAGTCAAAAGACGCTCCATGAAATGCATGTATACTCGACATCGGATGCAAGTATCAAATAGTGAGCGGAAGCATGTATCACATATCGTGCAAGACCTGAGAAAAACATAGAAGAATCTGTCAACGAAAACGTTGGTGAAATCATAGGTTTAGTAAGTATTAAACGTTGTCTTTGAACCACAAGATTTTTGTATATCCATAACGTAGATTATCCAAATCATTTGCATTCCAAAAGTGTTGTTATACGCGAGCACTCAATTATCAAAACTTAACCAACGTTACCCCATCACACAGTGCTAGAACCCACACTAAAACACAAAAATATATTTCATCCGCATAACGGTAGCGAACCGTCCGAATGAGGGTTTGTTAAACCCGTATGGCCACACAATATAAGTTCTCGCTTACACCCTGCAAGTGTAACTAATGATAATCGAATTGAGGATTTTGTTCTAAACTCGCACGTGGAATGTTTGTTTTCACACTTGTGTTCAAAACATAAAAGTAAGTAGTACAAGATGTAACAAAGTATATGTTTTCTCAGCCCACGATTTAAAAGTATAAAAGTTGTTGAAAAGGTGGGACTATGATCTCACCTCGAGTGCACGAGTATAAAAGTACTTCAACAAGTGAACGTGTGCATGAAAGTTGCTTAGCCTTGACCTAAACAAGTAAGTTATATCAATTAACCGGTTACGACACAAGGTCGGGTGAAATGTGTTCAATTAGTCCTATGGCTCGTTACGACTCGATTATGTAGCATGTGAAGCAAATTGTCAAGTTTCATGCAAGATACAAGTATATAAATAAGTTAGGAAGGTTGCATAATCATTTGGTTAAGTTTGACAAAAAGTCAAACTTTGGTCGGTCAAAGTCAACGAAAGTCAACACGTTCGGGACGGGTTCCGAACTATTTTTCTAATCTTAGAAATCATATATGAGCATGTTGGCCAAGTTACATGTTAATCGGAGGTGCGTAGCATGCCAAACATTATTCGAAAATTGACCAAATTGGACAGACCCAATCGGCGCGCCGCGCGGGGGGTATGGCGCGCCGCGCCACCCTGCTGCTTCAGCTATTTTTCTGCTTTTTAAATGTGCACGAACCAAAACACAAACAATCACATTTTATGATCCGCAAACAATTAGAACATGTATTTTATATCATCGGAAAGCTATTTCGACAAGGAATACAACTAACCACATATCATCAATCAAAAACATCATTTACAATAAACGAAAACTCGTCAATTGATCGAGAAAGGTTTATTTTCAAGATTCAAGTTCGTAAAACGTATTTTATGATTCGGGAATCCAATTTACACATACGATATGCCGTTTTGAAGGTAATGAAGCATACATTACTACTAGACACTAACAATTAACATTCCATGACATTTAAGCATCCAAAAGTTCATGTCAAGAACTATCAAACCCTAGTCAAACATCACAAAATCATTAATCGGGTTTTTGAAGTTTCCTTAATCAACCTACACATCCAAATGTGGCTAATGATACTAGTAACACAATTAAAACATGCACTTTAACAATCTAACAACATTAACTCATCCAAAATCGAGGATTAAGCATCCACTTTTCATTTCCAAGCTAGTTACACCAAAACATCAAGATCGAGCATACAAATCATATAATCATGCTAGACACGAGCCATAGACATTAACTAACAACATTTCAAGTCAAAAACACGAATTTAAAGAAATCTAGAGTTTTAGAAATGTTACCCAAAATCGGTGTAGTTAGTATCAAATCGTAGAGGATGAAGAGAGGATCACGAAAATGTAATTTGTTTTGTTGTAAGCCTCCTAGATCGAATTTAGATGACGATTTAGTGAAGTTGGGAGAAATGGGGTTCTTGAGCTAGAGAGAAAAGGGAGAGAGATGGAGGGATTGAATGGATGAGAATGGTGGGTTGACTAGTTGACCTAGTCAACTAGTTTGCCCACTTGACAACTTCGGTCCCTCAAGTTTCAAAGCGGGTGCGGGAATTAACCAACGAAATATTTTAAAAACGCTCGAGTAACCGAGTGATGTTATAATTAAATAGCGGTAATATAATGAACGTTACTCACGGAAACTATTACTTTAAATACGAAAGATTATGTTTTAAAAAAAAAAAAGACGGTGTTAAAATTAAATTTAACGGAAAAACGCGGGATGTTACATTTAGTCCTTGGGATTTGTCCTTGGTCTCCTTCATGTTTTGCTCAATCCGTCTTTCAATACCAGATATTCTTTTGAGCTTTTCCAATACACAATTCTTTATTATCAAGCTTCTGGTCATTAAGGTCATCTACAGCTTTTGCTGCTTCATCAGCATTCTCAAGGTTAACTGATCTGAATCATTGATTATCAATCCGATATGTTTTCAAGGATTTTGAAGAATGTACAATGTAATATATTAATGTGAATGTTAGATATTTCTTGGGTATTACCTACCCGTTAAAATATTTTCACAATCAACAGTTTGTACAAAAGAATTTTTAAATACAATCTTTATGAAAATATACATACATATATATTTTCTTCATATGTAATTATGGATTTAATAAGTTAATATAATATTAAACTCATTTGATTTACGGTTGAAACGAGAATAAATAATCTCCAAAACTTTAGAGATTACATAATCGTCGAGGAATATTTCTTTAATGAAGTTATGAATCAATACTTCATCGTTCATTGTTATTAATATACACATTAAATCAACATCCTAATCAACATTATTACTGCCCTAGATATGAGGTAACTAGAATTTGTCAAGTAGTATGAATTATTAGTAAGAAAACAAAATTAGGAATCCTTTTCTTTCTTTATAAACTAAAAACGTTTTTATAAATAAACACCATTTCTTCACTCCATTTTCTCATAAATACACCCTCATTTCTCTCTCAAAATACTCCTAACTTCATACTTGATCATCTTCAAGCATTTTCCACATCATTTAGCTTCAATTACAAGCCTTAAACACCATAAGAAAACTCCATCATTTAGCTTCATAACCACCCATTTGAAGAAGTTTACTTCCAACCTTTTGATCTAACTCCACCACTCTTTGATTCCAAGATTATTTCTTATATTTTGCAGTAACTTTGTCCAAGTAACTTGAGGTAGTAACCTTGTTCATAATCTTATTCAATTCATATTCATATAGCTATCTTATTTTGTGGTATAAAATTTTAACAACAAGAACATAGTTTGAATGATTTCAAACTTGTTCGCAAACTAAATAGATCCTTCTAACTTGACTTTTAAAACACTTCAATACCTGTAATATATCATAATGATATGCTAACCTAACAAGATATAACTTGATTTTACAAAGAACATCTTAAAAACTGAATCTACGTCGTCGGAGTGCAACCGGGGGCTGTTTTGGGTTGGATAATTAAAAACCATCTTGAACTCTGAATTGGAAGTTCATGTTCTGGAAAAATGATATTTCTTATGAATATGTTAACACATAAAAATTTCATGGTTTAACTCAAAGTGTAAGTATTTTTAGAAAAATGATCATTAAATGTTGTTTTTATGATGGAAAATGATCACTTTCATAAGTTTCACCAAAGTTTGACCTATAACCTATGATTTCGAATATAAATTAAGGTATTTTCAGTTCATATTCTTAAAATTTGACTCGATCCAAGGAAGTGGCAAGTTGAACCAACAAAAACGGAGTTGTAATGAAGAAACTACGACTAAAACAAGATTGGGTATCCGAAGCTAGTTTAGCTTTGAAAATATTTGGAGAAAAAGTAAATTAATCATATCTTTTCTAATTAATATGATATTTTATATATAATTACTTATGATTTGATTTTATATATTTCAGGACCACCCGTAAACAACACGAGAAGATTAATCATAAGACCTCATGATTGTACGCAACACGTCATTTGACAACACGGTACTTTATGTACGCAACACGTCATTTGACAACATGGTACCATGGGTCGAGATTAATTCTGATCAATACGAATACGATGGGGTCTTTATTTATTTTATTTAAGAACCTAATTGTGGACCACTAACATCGGACTGCTAACTACGGACTAAGAAAATATTAAAAGTATTAAAAGTATATATATATGTAACGATTACTTAAAAAGAAAATATGTTGATATATTATATATATGGTTAGGTTCGTGATATCTATCAGAGACCAAGTCGAATTAAATACCTTCAAGGTAAAAGTGAGTTTCATTTGCTCCCTTTTTAATTGCTTTTGCAATATATATTTTTGGGCTGAGAATACATGCGCTGCTTTTATAAATGTTTACAAAATAGACACAAGTACTTAAAAATATATTCTACGTTGAGTTGTACCACTGGCATATTTCCCTGTAGCTTGGTAACTACTATTTACATGGGTATTGTAAACGCGAATCCTGTTGATAGATCTATCGGGCCTGACAACCCCAACCGGACTGGACGACCAGTATTCAACGGTTGCACAGTACTTCGTTTTGGTGACTACACTTGGTACGGTGTAGTGAGATTTCATAATAAAGGGAATATGCGACGTTGATTAAATGTTAAGTATGGTTACCAAGTGCTCAACCACTTAGAATGCTTTACATACACTTGCGAGTGTATTATGTTTATGATTATGAAATCTTGTGGTCTATTAACATATTGAAATGATTGTTATGATAAACCTATGAACTCACCAACCTTTTGGTTGACACTTTAAAACATGTTTATTCTCAGGTACGAATTAAGTCTTCCGCTGTGCATTTGCTCAATATAAGGACATTACTTGGAGCCGATCATCACAATGGGACCAAATGTTGATGACTTCGTCCAGGTGGATTAGGACGGGTCCTTTCAGTTGGTATCAGAGCGGTGGTCGTAGCGAACCAGGTCTTGCATTAGTGTGTCTAACTAGTAGTTGTTAGGATGCATTAATGAGTCTGGACTTCGACCGTGTCTACATGTCAAAAGTTTTGCTTATCATTTCTAGTCGGAAATCATCTGCTTATCATCCTTAGGAAATTACCTGCTTATCATTCATAAGTCTAGACATGTTTTATTGCATTTACTGCATTGATAGTGTATAGACGAATTCTTATCTTAGCATATCTGTTATTGCGAACTTTGACTGATATCTTTTCAAAGATTCTCCGTAATTTACTGGATTTTGTTATTATATATACATATGTAAATTATGTATTGAAGAGTACCAAATCTAACTCCTATAATCTATTCCACACCAAAAATTCATTTTTCCCATTATACAAGATGGATTCCGCATCTAGTTCGAATTCTTCAGATTCCGACAGTTATGCCGATATGGATTTCCATTCGGGCTCCGAAAGCAGCATCACCGGAATGGATCAACCAATTTCTCATCATCTATTCTGGATGAATTGGGGATGGGTTCGTAATATACTAAATCACTGGAGACAAGAAGAAGGTGATCCATTCCATCCACCAAATTGCCCTCTTGGCGATGAACCTGAAGCACTTACCGGCGAACCTATTCGAAACACTATTTTCTCTCTCATTTCTAGAGTATCTCGTCACGATTATATACTATCCCACATTACAAATCTTATTCATTCGCTCGCTCCAACCGCCAATCATCCCGGTGTACTAGCAGAAGTTAACGAACTTCGCGCTCGCGTGACGGCTTTAGAGAACATGGTGCGAAGGTTGCAAACACCAGCAGCAGCACCAGCAGCATAATCAGCACCACCATCAATAACATCAACAATACCATCATCACCACTAACAAACAACATCCGCATCACACGTCTCGACATCATAATCTGTCCCACAAACATCAACATCATACGCACCATAGATACCAAGGAGTACCAACAATAATGAACGATGAAGTATTGATCCATAACTTCATTGATGTTCTGCGAAGAATATGTGGTTTCAAAAAGTTTTAGAGATTTCTTATTCTAGCTCAAACCGAAAAGCAAATGAGATTAATATCATATTAACTCATTAAATTCATGATTTCATCTGAAGAAAATATATATGTATATATGTTTTCATAAAGATTGTAATTAAAAGTTTTTTTGCACAAAATATTAATGGTGAATTTTTTTTTAACGGGTAGATAATACCCGAGGAATAATTAGATTTCATCTTAATAAGTTACATTGTACATTCGTCGAAGCTGATTCAACAGTCATTTACTATCCTACTTACAACCACCGATATACATATCCGTTCACCGCAGAATAACCATTTTCATTCAATTTCATATTTGGATTTTGACTTCCCAGAATCCAACAAGTGGCATATGAAGAAAACATATGACAAAATAAAATCTGTTAGAAACAAACAAATTAACTATGAAAAATTTTGTTAGGAATCCACGCTAACTGTTCCAGCTAACTGTTCCTAGCTAACTGATTACATTTTATTTATCGCAATTTAATTATCGCACTTTTATTTATCGTCATTTAATTTATGTAATTATTTTACGCACTTTAAATATCGGGACACGTATACAATGTTTTGACATATCATATCGACGCATCTATATATATTATTTGGAATCACCATAGACACTCTATATGCAGTAATGATCGAGTTCTCTATACAGGGTTGAGGTTGATTCTACAATAATATATATAGTTTGAGTTGTGATCGAGTCTGAGACGTATACGGGTCACGACACGTATTAATTAATTCGTATATTATATATTAAACTATATATGAATTATTGGACTGTTACTGTGGACTATCGACTGTGGACTAATGACATTGGACAATTAAAATGAATTAAAATATTGATTATAACATATGAAACTAAATATTTCTTCAAGATTGCCACTTGATTTTATCTTAAACCTCATTGTATCTCGACGATTACAATCAGCGTTCAAATCTATCATGATTCTTAAAAACACCTCAATCGAGAGGATAAACTAACCGCACTTCATCTACGGAAGAAAAGATTGATGCATATAGTTATGCACCTGAAAAATCCTCGGAAACTGAGTAAACGTTTGACACGTATCTGTTCTAGTTCCTTTGACATTGTTATTACCGAAGATCGTTTTGCAATCCCTTTCCAAAGTAGCTAATTTTGTCACAGCTCTAGCAAGTCAACTCCGACTTTTCATCCGAAACAACTTTATTATAATCGCGATATATATGCGTACTCTTTATTGTTACTGGGGAACCTTTTATATTCCACAATATTACCATTAGCGATTAATCATTCTAAAAACACAATTCTCCTGAAACTACCTCGGTTTGATAACCGATGACCCAGATCAGTTAACTTTGAAAATGCTGATGAAGCAGCATGTTGTAGATAATCTTAATGGCTAAAAGTTTGATGATAAAGAAAGGAGTGTTAGGAACGCTTGATAGAAAATTTAGTACCGAAAAGCGAATTATGCGAAACTATGAAGAAAGCCGTGGACAAATCAAAAAGAATAAGTTTGCCTTCAAAGAATCCAAATGATTCTGTGCCTGCTGAAATCGTTAGCAAACATCTTATTTCTCATTCTAAACCTTCACAGACAAATCTTCTTCATCATCCATTGATATTAGAAATTCTAAGATATTCTCGTATGTTCTATTATAAATATCCTCCATATTTCTGGCGATATTTTCACAACTATTCTTATCTGAGATCATGTAGCGACCCCGACAAATCGTCAAGTGACGGCGTCGACTACGTGGGTCCCATTGCCTGGTCATAAGTCTTTATGACAATGTTTGACCAAAATATGTCACCCTCATTTCAAAATAAAGATTGTTTTCAAAGTTTACAAGAATTGTTCAACCAAAAGTTAAGTTACAAGGTTATAAGTACATTTGAAATCTAGGCGACACGGTTTAAAGTAAAGTCAAAAGACGCTCCAAGTAATGCATGTATACTCGACATCCAATGCAAGTATCAAATAGTGAGCGGAAGCATGTATCACATATCGTGCAAGACCTGAGAAAAACATAGAGAAATCTGTCAACGAAAACGTTGGTGAAATCATAGGTTTAGTAAGTATTAAACGTTGTTTTTGAACCACAAGATTTTGTATTTCCATAACGTAGATTATCCAAATCATTTGCATTCCAAAAGTGTTGTTATACGCGAGCACTCAATTATCAAAACTTAACCAACGTTACCCCATCACACAGTGCTAGAACCCGCACTAAAACACAAAAATATATTTCATCCGCATAACGGTAGCGAACCGTCCGAATGAGGGTTTGTTAAACCCGTATGGCCACACAATATAAGTTCTCGCTTACACCCTGCAAGTGTAACTAATGATAATCGAATTGAGGCATTTTTGTTCTAACTCTCACGTGGAATGTTTGTTTTCACACTTGTGTTCAAAACATAAAAGTAAGTAGTACAAGATGTAACAAAGTATATGTTTTCTCAGCCCACGATTTAAAAGTATAAAAGTTGTTGAAAAGGTGGGACTATGATCTCACCTCGAGTGCACGAGTATAAAGGTACTTCAACAAGTAAACGTGTGCATGAAAGTTGCTTAGCCTTGACCTAAACAAGTAAGTTATATCAATTAACCGGTTACGACACAAGGTCGGGTGAAATGTGTTCAATTAGTCCTATGGCTCGTTACGACTCGATTAAGTATAGCATGTGAATCACGTTGTCAAGTTTCATACAAGAAACAAGTATAAAAGCATGTTAGAATGATTGTGTAAAAGTTTGGTTAAGTTTGACTAAAAGTCAAACTTGGTCAAAGTCAACGAAAAAGTCAACGCGTTCGGGTCGGGTCCCGAACTATTTTTCTATGCTAAATATTCATATACAAGTATATTAGAACAAGTTTCATGTGAATCGGAGGTCCGTAGGTCATCAAACATTTCACGTGAAATGGGACGAGGAGGTCAGAATCTGACCAGGCACATCTGCGCGCCGCGCGGGGATGGGGCGCGCCGCGCCACCATCTGTGCAGGTCTGTTTCTGTTTTTCACAAGTATGCACGAGCTAAAAACCAAATAACCACATTTTATGATCCATAAACAATTAGAACATGTATCTTATATCATCGGAAAGGTAATTTGACGAGGAAAACACCTAGACACATTTCATCAAGCAATTCAACACTTACAACAACCCAAAACCGCATTAAACGTTCATAATCAAAGTTTCAAGTTCTAAAAACGCATTTCATGATTCGGGCAACCAATTTACATGTATGTTATGCCGTTTCGAAGGTAATCAAACACACATTGCAACAAAACACTTAACAACAATATCTCATAGCATTTGACGCATCAAAAGTTCATGTAAAGCTCATCAAACCCTAATCCAAGTTCACAAAATCATTAATCGTGTTCTTGGAGTTTCCTTAATCAACCTATACATCAAAACGAAGCTAAAGATACTAGTAACACTTTTAAAACATGCACTTTAACAATCTAACAACATTTGATCATCCAAAATCAAGGATTAAGTAAGTAATTTTCATATTGAACTAGTTACACCAAAAACAACGAATCGAGCATACAAATTACATACACGACATCACAATGAGCCATAGACGCTAATTAACAACTTTATAAGTCAAGAACACGAATTTAAAGAAATCTAGTGTTTTAGAAATGTTACCCAAATGAGATGAAGTTGGTACCAAAACGAAGAGGAAGTTGTAAGGAGCTCAAATATGTAATTTGTTTTGCAAAATACCCGCTAGATCATAAATGGATGATGAATCTTTGTGTTTGGAGTTAGAGAGAAAATGGAGGAAGTAATAAAAATGGAGGAGGTGAAAATGAAAGGGTGGAAAGGGTTTGACCCTTTGACCTAGTCAAAGGTTTGAACCCTTGGCAAGTTTGGTCCCTCAACTATGAATCGGGTGCGGGAATTACCCGAACGAATTATTTTAAATTTCACGGGAGTACGGGAGATATTAAATTCCGATAACGAGAATATTTAAAATGTTACTTAACAAAGGATACGAATCTAGATATGAAGGGTATTATTTAAAAAGAAAAAAAAGACGGGCGTTAAAATAATTTAACGGAAAAATGCGGGATGTTACAGATCATTTATCTCTCCGTAATTTCTGCAACATAAAAGAAACTGTGTTAGTTTCTAAATTCTGAAACCTTCGAGTTTAAAATATGAATGTTTTGAAGTAGTGTTGGGAACTGAAGCATGGATTAGTATAATATAATGACACTTGATCAACGTCATTATATTATAGTAAGTCATGCTGAGTTTCTAATGAAGCAAGATGATTCACAGTACCGTCATCATGTGCCATTTACACGACTCTTACATTCTATCTAATCTCTAAACATATCAAGAGAATATTTTTCTGGATGACTCGGTCTTCTCCAGGGTATTCTGGTAATTTAACAAATCAAAATCGTTCTATTACCATTTTCTTCTTAGAGCATTAGCTATGTTCATTCTGAATTTCATATCTACGAATTCCGGACCATTACTCGCTTGACTCGAAGTCGGGAAGAGAAAACGAAAGCATGAAGCTCCGAAAAATAATGAAGAATATAAACTATTTTTGACGAAATTAAAAAAAATATAATAAATGATTGAATTATCAGAAACATTAAATTATGATTACAAGTCTCTGTTGAGAGGTCCACTATGATTTGAGAAAATCTATTCCTCTTAGCGATATTCAGAATAATTTGTAAAGCTATTTATAAATAAAAACAAAAAGTGTCATTTACAAAAGTTAGACAAAAGTTAGTGGAGAATTGGTTTCCATAATATTCTATTAATCTATTTTCAAACGTACAAAGACGTTTTCAGTTTAAAAAAGAACTTTATTATTAAAACGTATATAACTTTTATAAATATCTAGAATCACTTTTGACAACTCATTACTTAACCAATATAATAAATATAACGATATTTATATTTTATTTCATTAAATATATATAACGATTTAAATTAATATTATATATATTTATACGCGTATTATACATACATAGTTTTTATACTTTTACTATACTTTAACTTTATCTTTACTTTACTTTTACTTTACTTTAACTTTAATAATTCACTTTAATAATTTATACTTTAATAATTCACTTTAATAATTCATACTTTAATAATTCACTTTAATAATTCATACTTTAATAATTCACTTTAATAATTCATACTTTAATAATTTATATTTTAATAATTTACTTTAATAATTCATATTTTAATAATTCATACTTTAATAATTTACTTTAATAATTCATACTTTAATAATTCACTTTAATAATTCATACTTTAATAATTCACTTTAATAATTCATACTTTAATAATTCACTTTAATAATTCAAAAATCTATTATAAATAGAATTCAATAGGTTTCAATATTTCATAGAAACTTGAAAATATATTTCTCTAAACTCTCTCAATCGATATATATATATATATATATATATATATATATATATATATATATATATATATATATATATATATATATATATATATATATATATATATTTGCTCTGTATTATTTCAAGATATTATTAGTATATATAAAATATTACGACGGAGTGCTGTCCGAGTGATTTCAAAATAGTTTTTTTGAATGAGTCGAAGCTAAGAAAATTATGGGTTATAGCTATGGAGGTGATGGGTATGGTTCATGGGTATGCTCGTGAGGTCAATCTAGTGTTTATCATCTCCGTTGCGTCTACGTACTTTCCTGCAATATTGAATTTCAATATTGATATGTTCGTGAATCCAAGGCCAACCTTGCACTTGTTAAATGACGTTATATGTATTTTTACTACGAAATACAGTATTGTGAGTTTCATTTGCTCCCTTTTATATATATTTTTGGGACTGAGAATACATGCGCTGTTTTTATAAATGTTTTACGAAATAGGCACAAGTACTAAAACTAATTCTACGTGGGTTTAAACCAGAAATATACCCTTAGCTTGGTAACATTAAACTACTTATCTATGTACGGTAGGCGCGAATCCTAAAGATAGATCTATTGGGCCTGACAAACCCCATCCTGACTATGGGATGCTTTAGTACTTCGAGGTTATTTTAAACACACCTGATTGCGTACATAAAGTACCGTGTTGTCAAATGACGTGTTGCGTACAATCACGAGGTCTTATGATTAATCTTCTCGTGTTGTTTACGGGTGGTCCTGAAATATATAAAATCAAATCATAAGTAATTATATATAAAATATCATATTAATTAGAAAAGATATGATTAATTTACTTTTTCTCCAAATATTTTCGTAGCTAAACTAGCTTCGGATACCCAATCTTGTTTTAGTCGTAGTTTCTTCATTACAACTCCGTTTTTGTTGGTTCAACTTGCCACTTCCTTGGATCGAGTCAAATTTTAAGAATATGAACTGAAAATACTTAGTTTGTATTCGAAATCATAGGTTATAGGCCAAACTTTGGTGAAACTTATGAAAGTGATCATTTTCCATCATAAAAACAACATTTAATGATCATTTTTCTAAAAATACTTACACTTTGAGTTAAACCATGAAATTTTTATGTGTTAACATATTCATAAGAAATATCATTTTTCCAGAACATGAACTTCCAATTCAAAGTTTAAGATGGTTTTTAATTATCCAACCCAAAACAGCCCCCGGTTGCACTCCGACGACGTAGATTCAGTTTTTAAGATGTTCTTTGTAAAACCAAGTTATATCTTGTTAGGTTAGCATATCATTATGATATATTACAGGTCTTGAAGTATTTTAAAAGTCAAGTTAGAAGGATCTATTTAGTTTGCGAACAAGTTTGAAATCATTCAAACTATGTTCTTGTTGTTAAAATTTTATACCACAAAATAAGATAGCTATATGAATATGAATTGAATAAGATTATGAACAAGGTTACTACCTCAAGTTACTTGGACAAAGTTACTGCAAAAGATAAGAAATAATTTTGGAATCAAAGAGTGGTGGAGTTAGATCAAAAGGTTGGAAGTAAACTTCTTCAAATGGGTGGTTATTTTGATATGTTCTTGAAAGAGTTTTCTTATGGTGTTTAAGGCTTGTAATTAAAGCTAAATGATGGGGAAAATGCTTGGAGATGATCAAGTATGAAGTTAGGAGTATTTTGAGAGAGAAATGAGGGTGTAGGTATGAGAAAATGGAGTGAAGAAATGGTGTTCATTTATAAAAACGTTTTTAGTTTATAAAGAAAGAAAAGGATTCCTAATTTTGTTTTCTTACTAATAATTCATACTACTTGATGAATCCTAGTTACCTCATATCTAGGGCAGTAATAATGTTGATTAGGATGTTGATTTGATGTGTATATACCAATAGTAAATACGTATAGAAGCTGGGTATGATACGGGTATATATACCCTAGATATACGTATAGAAATCTTGAGGAAACGGAACGAGAATTCAAATATAGCTATCTTTTGTGAATATACTTATATTGTTTTATGTATTTAAGTCCTTAAAAAGTGATTAAATACTTTATATATACGATACGTGTATAAGCATTATATATTATAAGTATATATATCAAAGAATGTTACGTATAGTTATCGTTTTGAAAACTTATGTTAGTAGTTTCAAAATATACTTATAACTTATTGTCATTAGTACACAATGAGATGTTAAACCATCCTTAGATCATGTTAAATATATATAAATACATATATATACACAAACGTATAATTATCGTATGTTATATAGTTCGTGATATCATCAGTCATATTGGACGGTCAAACGTTGTGTAAAACTCTTTTCAAAAACACAAGTCTCAACAATTTGGATTGCTTATCAAGTTGGTATGGTTTAATTTATGTAAATATTAATCTCATAAGTATAATTTGGTCGGAAAATTCCGGGTCATTACAGTACCTACCCGTTAAAGAAATTTCGTCTCCGAAATTTGATAGAGGTTGTTATGGATAACAATAAGAAGGTTTTCATGACAAATATAAGGTGATAATGGAGTTTTATACACATCAAATCACCACCAACCAGCCCTTGTTCAATGCCTTATGTATAAGGTAACTACTTTTGTTATCTAGTATGACAATTTCACATGATTAAAAGATTTTTTTCACAAAATTACAAACTTATACACCTTTTACACCACCATTTATACTCCATTCCATTTTCATTTTACTACACATTTCCTTTAACTAAAACACACTCTTAAGAAACTCCATAACCATTCAGCTAGTATCCATGAAGATCTAGCCATAAAAACATCACTTAAACACCATAAGAAAAACCTTACAAAAACACTTCAAGAATCCTTTCAAGAACACAAGTTTACTTCCAATCTTTCATCCAACTCCATCACTCTTTTGGTTCTAGATTTTTACTTCTCTTTTACAGCAATCTTGTCCAAGTAACTTGAGGTAGTAACTTTGTTCATAACCTTATTCGATTCATATATATATAGCTATCTTATTTTGTGGTATAAAATTTTAACAACAAGAACATAGTTTGAATGTTTTCAAACTTGTTTGCAAACTAAATAGATCCTTCTCACTTAACTTTTAAAATACTTCAAGACCTGTAATATATCATAAATATATGCTAATTTAACAAGGTATAACTTGGTTTTTCAAAGAACACCTTAAAAACTGAATTTACGACGTCGGAGTGCAACCGGGGGCTGTTTTGGGTTGGATAATTAAAAACCATCTTAAACTTTGAATTGGAGGTTTATTTTCTGGAAAAATGATTTTTACTATGAATATGATAACACATAAAAATTTCATGATTTAACTCAAAGTATAAGTATTTTTAGAAAAATAATCATTTAAGGTTGTTTACATGATGGAAAATGATTAACTTCATAAGTTTCACTAAAGTTTGACCTATGACCTGTGATTTCGAATACAAACTAAGGTATTTACAGTTCATAGTCTTAAAGAGGGACTCGATCCAAGGAAGTGGCAAGTTGAATCAACGAAAACGGAGTTGTAACGAAGAAACTATGACCAAAACGAGATCGGATATCTAAGACTAGTTTAGCTACGAAAATAATTGGAGAAAATTAAATAAATCACATCTTTTTAAAATAACATGATATTTTATATATATGTACTCATAATTTAATTTTATATGGTTCAGGATCACCCGTAAACAATACGAGAAGATTAATCATAAGATCCCATGATTGTACGCAACACGTCATTTGACAACACCGGTACTTTATGTACGCAACACGTCATTTGACAACACCGGTACCGTGGGTCAAGATTAATCTCGACCAATACATATACGATGGGGGTTTTTATTTATTTCATTGGGGGTTTATTAAACACCTAAAAATGAACCATTAAAATTGAATTACTAACATCGGACTGCTAACTACGGACTAAGAAATTATTAAAAGTATAATAAGTATATATATGTGACGATTGTTTTAAAAAGAAAAGGTATTGATATATTATATATGGATAGGTTCATGATATCAATCGGAGACCAAGTCAAAATATATATATCTTCAAGGCAAAAGTGAGTATATAGTCCCACTTTTAAACTCTAAATATTTCGGGATGAGAATACATGTATTTTATGTTTTACGATATGGACACAAGTAACTGAAAAATATATTCTACGTTGAGTTGTACCACTGGCATACTTCCCTGTAGCTTGGTAACTATTATTTACAGCGGTATTGTAAACGCGAATCCTGTTGATAGATCTATCGGGCCTGACAACCCCAACCGGACTGGACGACCAGTATTCAACGGTTGCACAGTACTTCGTTTTGTGACTACACTTGGTACAGTGTAGTAAGATTTCATATTAAAGGGAATATGCGACGTGATTAAATGTTAAGTATGGTTACCAAGTGCTCAACCACTTAGAATATTTTTATGAAAATGTTTATATATGAAATCTTGTGGTCTATATATATATATTGCTGCCGGCATTAAACCTATATCTCACCAACTTTATGTTGACGTTTTAAACATGTCTATTCTCAGGTGATAACTAAAAGCTTCCGCTGCAACATGTTGAATTTAAACAAGATCTTGAGTATGCATATTTGTGTCAAAAATAAAACTGCATATCGGAGGATTTGTAATGTAAAATATGCTAGAAATCGTATTGTTATCATCACATGTAAAGTTTGTAAGTCTAAGATTATCGCTAAACGATAATCATCTTTATTTTGTCTAAAGCTTGTATCAAAATAAGAATTATGGTTTGTAATGTAAAATATATGCAGTTGTTCTTTTAAAAATGTCGCATATAGAGGTCAATACCTCGCAATGAAATCATACGTTATCTAACACGTTCTTATGGTTAAGGACGGGTTATGACATGTGGTATCAGAGCGGTGGTCTTAGCGAACCAGGTTTGCATTAGTGTGTCTAACTGATAAGTCGTTAGGATACATTAGTAAGTCTGGACTTTGACCGGGTCTGATTTAAAAACCATTGCTTATCATTGTTGGTTAAAATTTATATGTAAATATTATGTAGTACTAATGGGTTAGTTGTTGTGTGATAGATGTCGGGCTCAAAACTTGTCATCACATTCAGCGACTCCGAACCAAAATCTTCAGATGGTGTTCCAGTCATTAACCTATCCGATGACGAAAATAATATCTTTGGGGAAGACTCACAAATTCTGGATGAACCGACTATAGAGAACCCGGAAAGTGAACCCGAGGAGGAAAGTGAACCCGAGGAGGAAAGTGAACCCGAGGAAGAAATACAGGAAATTACAAAAGACAAGTTCGAATTAGGAAAGAAACGAAAGGCTAATGAATTAGAAAATTCAAATATTGAGTTTAATAAGGATGATGTGGCACCAACTCCACTAGACACTACCACCCCTATTCCCGCTATTCCTATTCGTTCTATCCCGGCATCCAGTTCTTCAGTCCCACAGCCAAAATATAGGCAGACGGCCAGGATAAGCGTTAAACGATTCTTTGAACCTAAACGTCCTAGAAAATAGACCAAACGATGCGCTGCCGTATTAAACCATGGGATCATATAATGTTTTGTATAATATTATTAGTGTGGTTTGCTTAATGTTCGATGTAAGATAAGCATATGTAAAATAGTGAAGTGTGAAATGCAATAATTTTCCATGGTTAAGTATTATTTAGATGGTAGTAATTGATTCTGTACTAAGCTATTAAGTATGGACATTAACGGGTAGGTACTACCCTAGATATAATTATAAAACGCTAATAAGAAGAAAAGGCTTTTATAATAATACCTGGTTCATATTATTAATAAGCTATAATGTACTGTAAATATATACTACATCTATAATATTCCATGTGAATAATTATTTTCTTTTCATTCTTATAGAAGAATATGGCGCGATTGAACCGAATGACGGAACAAGAAATCCAGGAACTCATCAATCAGCGAGTGAACGACAGAATGTTATGGGTCGAGGCTGCAAGAGGTGCTGCAGTTAACCCAAATCCTCGTGTGGGGTGCACTTACAAAACTTTTCAAGCTTGCAAGCCCTCATTATTCAGTGGAACAGAAGGACCGATCGGTTTAACCCGGTGGATAGAAAAGATGGAGACTGTGTTTAAAATAAGTGGTTGTGTTGAAAAGGACATGACCAAGTATGCATCGTGCACTTTACAAGATAGTGCACTCACGTGGTGGAAAAATTATGTGAAGGCTGTAGGAGGAGATGTAGCTTATGATACTCCTTGGGAAGAATTCAAAACAATGTTAATCAACGAGTATTGTCCAAGGAACGAGGTTAGGAAGTTGGAAGATGAATTACGAAGTCTGAAGGTTATTGGTACTGAAATCACCAACTACAATCAGCGATTCATGGAATTAGTTTTGCTATGTCCTGAATTGGTTCCAACCGAAGAACGGAAAATTGAAATGTACAAAGATGGTTTGCCCAAAAAGGTCAAGGCAAATGTTACAGCATCGAAACCTAAGACAATTCATGAAGCTATAACCATGGCAAACGAGCTAATGGATCAGGTCATCATGGATAAGAAAGTATCCAATACTGATGTGAAGGTATCAGGTAACAAAAGAAAGTGGAATGGAAATTATGATCGAGGTAACCAACAACAATCTTTTAAGAAACAAGAAATCACGCAAGTTGCGGGTAGTGGTTTAAGCTTTGGTTATAAAGGACAAAATCCCTTATGCAACCGATGCCACAAACATCACTCTGGTTACTGTAATGTGGTATGCAACAAATGTAATCGAAAGGGTCATCTTGCTGAAGATTGTAGGGCTCTCGTTACAAATACAAATGGTACCAAGACTCCTGCCACTAATGCAAATAGAACTGCTTTGGCTACTGTTACTTGTTATGGATGTGGGAAACAGGGTCATTATAAGAGCCAGTGCCCGAATCCAGAGAAGAATATCGGACCTGCACGAGGGAGAGCATTTGTTATTAATGCTAGAGAGGCGTGTGAAGACCCGGAGCTTGTTACGGGTACGTTTACCATTAATAACTTATCCGCATCTATTATATTTGATACTGGTGCTGATAGAAGTTACGTGTGTAGAGACTTTCACGCTAAATTGAATTGTTCATCATTACCTCTAGATGCTAAGTACATGATTGAGTTAGCTAATGGTAAACTAATTAAAGTCGATAAAATTTGTCGTGATTGTAAAATAAATTTAGCCGGAGAAACGTTTAAAATTGACTTGATACCCGTAGAATTAGGAAGTTTTGATGTAATAGTCGGCATGGACTGGATGTCCAAAGTAGGAGCTGAAGTTGTGTGTGCCAAGAAGGCAATTCGCATTCCTTGTAAGGATAAAATGCCGGTGATGATTTATGGAGAGAAGGGTAACTCAAAGTTAAAACTCATTAGCGGTTTGAAAGCCAAGAAGTGTTTAGAAAATGGATGTTATGCTATTCTAGCACATGTTAATAAAGTCGAAAAGAAAGACAAAGAGAAGTGCATCAACGACGTGCCTGTGGCAAGAGATTATCCTGAAGTTTTTCCGGAAGAGTTGCCAGGATTACCTCCATTTAGATCTGTAGAATTTCAAATAGATCTTGTACCAGGAGCTGCACCGGTTGCCCGTGCTCCATATAGACTTGCACCGTCCGAGTTAAAAGAACTTCAGAGTCAGTTAAAAGAATTACTGGATCGTGGATTCATACGACCAAGTACTTCACCGTGGGGAGCTCCAATTTTATTCGTCAAGAAGAAAGACGGATCTTTCCGAATGTGTATAGATTATCGTGAATTAAATAAGTTAACTATCAAGAATCGGTATCCACTACCGAGAATTGACGACTTATTTGATCAACTCCAAGGATCATGTGTTTATTCGAAAATCGACCTAAGATCGGGTTATCATCAATTAAGTGTCAAAGAAGAGGACATTCCGAAAACTGCTTTTCGGACACGTTACGGTCATTACGAATTTTTGGTCATGCCGTTTGGATTGACGAATGCGCCAGCTGTATTCATGGACCTCATGAATCGAGTTTGTAGTCCATATTTAGATAAGTTTGTTATCGTTTTCATTGATGATATTCTTATCTATTCCAAGAGTGAGCAAGAGCATGAACAGCATTTAAGGTTGATATTAGAGTTGTTGAGAAAAGAACAGCTATATGCTAAATTTTCTAAATGTGCTTTCTGGTTGAAAGAAGTGCAATTTCTTGGCCACGTTGTTAGTAGCAAAGGAATTCAGGTTGATCCAGCAAAAATTGAAGCCATTGAAAAATGGGAGACTCCTAAGACACCAACGCAGATACGCCAATTTTTGGGTTTAGCCGGTTATTATAGAAGGTTTATTCAAGATTTTTCCCGAATAGCTAAGCCGTTGACAGCGTTAACGCAAAAAGGGAAGAAATATGAATGGACTTCTGAGCAGGAGAGTGCATTTCAATTACTGAAAAAGAAGTTAACTACGGCGCCTATTTTATCGTTACCAGAAGGGAACGATGATTTTGAAATATATTGTGACGCTTCGCGACAAGGTTTTGGTTGCGTTCTTATGCAACGGAAGAAAGTTATTGCATACGCATCCCGACAATTGAAGATTCACGAGCGAAATTATACGACGCATGATCTAGAATTGGGAGCAGTCGTGTTTGCATTGAAGATGTGGAGACACTACTTGTATGGGGTTAAATGCACTGTGTTTACTGATCATAAAAGCCTTCAACATATTTTTGATCAGAAACAGCTGAACATGAGGCAACGTAGGTGGGTCGAGTTAATAAATGACTATGATTGTGAAATTCGTTATCATCCCGGGAAAGCGAATGTGGTGGCTGACGCACTAAGCAGAAAGGAACGAGAACCAATTCGAGTACGAGCGATGAACATAAAAATTCGCATGAATCTCAACTCACAAATCAAAGAAGTTCAACAAGAAGCACTTACTAAAGAAAATATAGGAAATGAAATAATGAAGAAGTATGAGAAGCAACTCGTTATACGGGAAGATGGAATTCGATATTTTGCAAATCGTATTTGGGTACCGAAGTTGGGTGGATTAAGGAAGTTGATATTGAACGAGGCACATAAGACAAGATACTCGATACATCCTGGAGTTGGAAAGATGTACCAAGATCTTAAGACACGTTATTGGTGGCCTAATTTAAAGACAGACGTTGCAACATATGTTGGGGAATGTTTAACTTGTTCCAAGGTCAAAGCAGAACACCAGAAGCCGTCAGGGTTACTTCAACAACCAGAAATCCCAGAATGGAAATGGGATGGTATTACCATGGATTTCATCACGAAGTTACCAAAGACTGCCTGGGGATACGACACCATTTGGGTGATTGTTGATCGTCTCACCAAGTCTGCACATTTCTTGCCTATAAAGGAAACGGATAGAATGGAGAAACTATTACGATTGTATATAAAGGAAATTTTATTATAATCGCGATATATATGCGTACTCTTTATTGTTACTGGGGAACCTTTTATATTCCACAATATTACCATTAGCGATTAATCATTCTAAAAACACAATTCTCCTGAAACTACCTCGGTTTGATAACCGATGACCCAGATCAGTTAACTTTGAAAATGCTGATGAAGCAGCATGTTGTAGATAATCTTAATGGCTAAAAGTTTGATGATAAAGAAAGGAGTGTTAGGAACGCTTGATAGAAAATTTAGTACCGAAAAGCGAATTATGCGAAACTATGAAGAAAGCCGTGGACAAATCAAAAAGAATAAGTTTGCCTTCAAAGAATCCAAATGATTCTGTGCCTGCTGAAATCGTTAGCAAACATCTTATTTCTCATTCTAAACCTTCACAGACAAATCTTCTTCATCATCCATTGATATTAGAAATTCTAAGATATTCTCGTATGTTCTATTATAAATATCCTCCATATTTCTGGCGATATTTTCACAACTATTCTTATCTGAGATCATTTATCTCTCCGTAATTTCTGCAACATAAAAGAAACTGTGTTAGTTTCTAAATTCTGAAACCTTCGAGTTTAAAATATGAATGTTTTGAAGTAGTATATTATATTATAAGTTAAATCTCAAGGATTTTAAACTATGTTTATACATTCATTTAAACCTCGACCAAATTCCAATGATTCACGAACCATTAAATGAACATATATGAATATGTATGTATATGTGTATATGTTATAAATTGAAAATGTCAACAAAGTATTTAAAAGTATAATGCTTTATATGAACGTAATTGTTTCAATATGATTATCGACGAAATTAAAAAAAATATATTAAATGATTGAATTATCAGAAACATTGAATTATGATTACAAGTCTCTGTTGAGAGGTCCACTATGATTTGAGAAATATATTCCTCTTAACGATATTCGGAATAATTTGTAAAGCTATTTATAAATAAAAATAAAAAGTGTCATTTACGAAAGTTAGACAAAAGCTAGTGGAGAATTGGTTTCCATAATATTCTATTAATCTATTTTCAAACGTACAAAAACGTTTTCAGTTTAAAAAGAACTTTATTATTAAAACGTATATAACTTTTATAAATATCTAGAATCACTTTTGACAACTCATTACTTAACCAGTATAATAAATATAACGATATTTATATTTTATTTCATTAAATATATATAACAATTTAAATTAATATTATATATATTTATATGCGTATTATACATACATAATTTTTATACTTTTACTATACTTTAACTTTACCTTTACTTTACTTTTACTTTACTTTAACTTTAATAATTCACTTTAATAATTCATACTTTAATAATTCACTTTAATAATTCATACTTTAATAATTCACTTTAATAATTCATACTTTAATAATTCACTTTAATAATTCATACTTTAATAATTCACTTTAATAATTCATACTTTAATAATTCACTTTAATAATTCATACTTTAATAATTCAAAAATCTATTATAAATCGAATTCAATAGGTTTCATTATTTCATAGAAACTTGAAAATATATTTCTCTAAACTCTCTCAATCGATTTACATATATATATATATATATATATTTGCTCTGTATTATTTCAAGATATTATTAGTATACATAAAATATTACGACGGAGTGATGTCCGAGTGATTTCAAAATAGTTTTTGAATGAGTGGAAGCTAAGAAAATTATGGGTTATAGCTATGGAAGTGATGGGTATGGTTCATGGGTATGCTCGTGAGGTCAATCTAGTGTTTATCATCTCCGTTGCGTCTACGTACTTTTCTGCAATATTGAATCTCAATATTGATACGTGAGCACTCATAACTTAACTTTTATATATCAATAGTGTATCCCTGACTAGTGCTCGAGTATATAGGATTATGCATGCTTGTACATTCGATATTGTCCTTAGATAGGTTTGTTGAATCCTGAATTAGATACATATGCTACTGAGATAGGGTATATGATATGCATATCATTGGAAAGCTAGCGAAAAATTAAGAACTTTTCATTTAGATATCGAATGGTTTCGATGAACGGATTTGAAGTTATAGTCAACTGAATTTTAGTATTATTGTTAAAATGATTATTATTACTATCGTCGTTATTATTTTAATAGAAATATCATTGTTATTATAAAATATCATTATTACTATTATGTTAGTATTATCATTTTGTCATAATAACATTTTTAGTAAATATAAAAATTGTTATTTTTTTATAGAATAATAATAATTATTATTACAAAATAATACAACTTTTACTTATTATTATTATGATCAATATTATTTTATCAAATAAATAGGGGATACAAAGATATTTTTCACCACGCGTAATATAATTACATTAATAATACTTACCACTATAGTTTTAAGATATTAAGTGAACTTTATAAATTTTACTACTTAAGATATATAAAAGTATATTTTATCATATATAAACGTTAATATAAATTTTTATTAATAAATGACTTTTATTATTATAAAATCTAATAAATATATTTAAATATATAAAACGACTATAGTTAAGTTATATAAAAAACACGTATAAATTTTAGAAGTCATTTTGGGTCAAGTTGACTTTTGTTGACTTTTGCATATTAGTCTCGAGCATTAGGATTGTGGTACACTATGACTTGACCAAAAATTGTTAGACAAATATTGACCAACATATAAATATATATAATTAATATAGGTTCGTGAATCCGGGGCCAACCTTGCACTTGTTAAATGACGTTATATGTATTTTTACTACGAAATACAGTATGGTGAGTTTCATTTGCTCCCTTTTTAATTGCTTTTGCAATATATATTTTTGGGCTGAGAATACATGTGCTGTTTTATAAATGTTTTACGAAGTAGGCACAAGTACTAAAACTAAATCTATGTGGGTTTAAACCAGAAATATACCCTTAGCTTGGTAACATTAAACTACTTGTCTATGTACGGTAGGCGCGAATCCTAAAGATAGATCTATTGGGCCTGAAAAACCCCATCCTGACTATGGGATGCTTTAGTACTTCGAGGTTATTTTAAACACACTTGATTTGGTGTACTTCAGAGGGTAAAACATGAACGTTAAGGCTTGTTACCGGGTGCCTACAACTTATAGAATAATTTTATACACTTGCGAGTGTACATATATTTATAAACGGAAATCTTGTGGTCTATTAATATATTGAAATGATTGTTATGATAAACCTATGAACTCACCAACCTTTTGGTTGACACTTTAAAGCATGTTTATTCTCAGGTATGAAAGAAATCTTCCGCTGTGCATTAACTCATTTTAAGGATATTACTTGGAGTCATTCATGGCATATTTTGAAAGACGTTGCATTCAAGTCATTGAGTTCATCAAGATTATTATTAAGTCAATTATAGTTGGATGTATTATGAAATGGTGTGCATACCGTCAATTTTTGTTGTAAAGAAAGTTTGTCTTTTAAAAACGAATGCAATGTTTGTAAAATGTATCATATAGAGGTCAAATACCTCGCGATGTAATCAACTATTGTGAATCGTTTATAATGTATATGAACGGGTCCTTTCAGTTGGTTATCCACATAACGGTAATAATATAAAAAAAGCGTTACAAGACACTTTAGAAGAATATAATTTAATCGATAAAGTTTTTACAATTTCGCTAGATAATGCATCTAATAATGATGCGGCCATGAGTGAGTTAAAAATTGCACTTAGACCGATTTTAAATGGTGCATTTATTCATACACGTTGTGTTGCTCATATTATAAACTTGGGAGTTCAAGATTGTTTAACTTTTTGTTCTTCATTAAAAGAAAAATTTAGAAGATTATTAGTAACGATTTATCGTACGAGCAACGCACGACATCATAACTATAAGGCTTTTGTTAAAGATTGTCATGGCACTTGGTTAGGTCCTTATTTTGATAATAATATAACATGGAATTCTACTTGTTTAATGTTCGAAAATATTTTACGTCAAAAAGAAACGTTAATCGCTTTTAATAGAAAACTACTTAGAAAGGGATTTTCCGAACCAATTAGTGACGACGAATGGGATGACTTGGAATCATTAACAAGTTTTTTACAAGTTTTTAAAGAGGCATCAACAATGTTATCGGGTGTTTATTACCCAACTAGCGTACTAGTTTTAGAACAATTTTATATAATGACGGAAAAAATATGCGAATTTGCGAACTCAAATAATGTTATTTTTAGACAAGCGATTTTTCATATAAGAAAAAAAACTAAAAAAATATTTTGGAGAGATACCGAAGGTATTTTTATGTGCGGCCGCACTTGACCCACGATTAAATTTTAATGGGGTTGAACGATTGATGACAACAATATATACCAACTTTGATTGTGTGCATGGTGTTTTTGATGCCGAACCCAACTACCTTTTGAACCAAGTACACGCTTTTAATGATGTTTTTGAGAATATGTTTGGTATTTATGCAACAAAATATGGTCGACAATCAAACCCAATTGTAGACCAACCCGGATCATCTTCTCGAAGGAGCCGAGACCTCAAAATAAGTCTTTTTAACTTGGTACGTGAAGACGCTCCAAACGCGCACGAACATCGGCACCCACAAGCGAGTTGGGAAATTATAAGATGGCAAACTTTGCACTAAACATGAGTGAAGAACAATTTAACAACCTTGACATTTTAAAATGGTGGGAAACAAAACAAGACACATATCCAATATTAAGCATTATGGCTCGTGACTTATTTACCGTTCAAGCTTCAACCGTAGCTTCCGAATCGGCCTTTTCTTTGAGTGGTCGAATTATATCGGAAAGAAGGTCAAGACTTACCCCCCAAGCTGTGAAAGTATGTGTATGTTTGAAAGATTATTTGGATGGGGTAGATAGGATACAAGATCAAACTTCATTAGAAGGTCCGTTATATAACGACATTGAAGAATGTATAGAGTTTGAAGAAAATTTAGCGGGATTATCACCTACAACAACCGAAGAGAATTCCGACAATGAACTAAACGAAGTGGATGAAGGTGACTATGAACCGTTTGATATGGACCAAACCGAAATGAATGTATCGGGTTACCAACAAGCTTACCTTTCTCTAGTTGATGACCCTGCTTTTGAAGACTACGATCGAAGGCACCATCCTCAACGCGCTCAACAAGATAACACATTTGGGTCATTTGACGACTAAAGTATAACGGGTGATGGCCATGCCGAAGCTCAATATACTTTAGTCTTAATACATTATTGGGTGATGGCCATGCCGAAGCTCGAAATGTATTAATTATAATTGTATTGTTCAAATAAAAGTGTTTTTATTTTTATTATTGTATCGTTCGAATAAAAGTGTTATTTATATAATTGTATTGTTCGAATATTGTTATTTATATTATCTATTGTGTTAAGCAGTTGAGCATTATAACTTTTCTTTATACCGATTATATTATTCTTGTCAAACGTTAAAAAAATAGAACCGGTAAAAATATAATTCGCAAAATCGAATCCTAGTCCAAGAAAAATCCGAAAAAATCCGATCGAGATCCGAAAAAGAACCGGTTCCGGAAAAAATCCGAAAAAAATCCGACGCCGAGAACCGGAACCGGATCCGGAACCGGTTCCGAAAAATTCGGACAAAAAAATCCGGTTTTTTTTTGTCCGAATCCGGTTTTTTATCCGGTTTGTGCATCTATAATCTAAACCTCAATAGCTAAAACCTAAACATACGCTCGAAAAACACGATAATTGTTATATATTACTTCTTCGAGCGTTTTCCCGCCAAAATAAAAACATTTATCACAAAGTGTCTCTACTAAATGTTCTTATTTTCATCTCATCTATAATGTTCGTGAACAAAGTTTTTTCAAAAAACGAAAAAAAAAAAAAAAGTTTTTGCTTCCCCCGATTGGTTACTTCCCTCTTGATCCTACCACAATATATAAATATATATATATATATATATATATATATATATATATATATATAGTGGTAGGATCAAGAGGGAAGTAACCAATCGGGGGAAGCGGGGGGAAGCAAAAACTTTTTTTTTTTCATTTTTTGAAAAAACTTTTTTCACGAACATTATAGATGGGATGAAAATATGAACATTTAGTAGAGACACTTTGTGATAAATGTTTTTATTTTGGCGGAAAAGTAACCAATCGGGGGGAAGCAAATTTTTTTTTTTTTCGTTTTTGTTTGGATTTTTTTTTTCAGGCATCAAGATCACACGAAAATATGAACATTTAGAAAAGACACTTCGTGATGAATGTTATTATTTAGGCGGGAAAACGATCGAAAAAAATAACATTCAAGATAATATTGTTCGTGAAGAATGTTAACGTTTTTTTCTTCATGTTTTGTGAAGCAAAATTTAGCCCGATTTAGAGTTTAGGGTTTAGGGTTTGGTGTTTTGGGTTTATGGAATAATTGGTTACATGATCAAGAAGTTACAGAATACATACAAAATCAATAATTGATAACTTGATACAAACAATATAAACTCTTAGAATTGGATAATAAAAGATTATCATGGGTAAAGTTTGATACGAATCGCATGACACGTAACGTATACCCTTAATTCAACATTTTCACTTTTTAGTATTCATAGGAATATTGCATTTTCTTGCAGGTTGTTAGTAAAACAAGTTTCAAAGTACCTGATCATGTACACACTTTCCAATCTGTAGAGCACCCGAATGAGCACAAGCCAGCAGAACAGCAGACAATGTAACGGCATTATACTAAACATCACCATTTCGCACCATCGCAGAAAACAGGTCTAATGCTTGTGTAGACATTCCATGTTGAGCACAAACTGCAATCATCGAATTCCATGTCATTACATCCTTATCGGTTATCTCTTCAAATGCCTTCCTAGATAAACCCACCAGACGGCATTTAGCATAAGCATCCACCAAAGTATTCCCAACTCTCGTATTTCCTTCAAACCCCTTCTTAACAACCACTGATGGACACCTTGCGTAACATTCTTATTCGAAGTACTAGAACAAGCTGCAAGAACCGACACCATAGCAACTGCATCTACACACACTTCTTTTTCGTTTTCGTTCTTAGTCAAGCTCTCTTCATTCAGGAAATCCTTAAAAAGGTACAAGGCATCATGGGGGCGTCCATTTTGAACGTACCCAGTGATCATCGAGGTCCAAGAAACTACATTTCGTACAGGCGTTTCATCGAACAAGTTGTGTGCATCATCCAAGTACCCACATTTTGAGTACATATCAATAAGAGCAGATGAAACGAAAACATCGTTTTGAAACCCAAAAACAAGAGCTAGTGAAATGGTGTAACTTGTAATGAAATGATGTCTTACCTTTTAATCAAAAGGTATAACGTTTCATGAAAACTTTTATACCAAAAGATGCATCTTTTTATGGTAATTTTTCATACTCTATAAATATAGAGTATCTGTCTCACATTTCACGATAATGAAAACATGAACATTCACAATATACAAATTATCTATGTTCTTGACTTCCAATTTTAATTGCCTATATTGGAGTTGTGTCCGGATCTTATCCCGAATAAAGATTTCGTGTAACCGTAAGGCAATATATGTATAGGGTCGAAATACTTTATCACAAAAGTGATTACACGATTTATAACCAGCACTCTCTAGTTTAAATAAAACGGTTATGTTTTAGAAAAAAAAATGGAAAAACGAAAATGCAGCGTTCACGGAATCATGGTGACCAGATCAACGTATTTGAACGTCATCCGCTAAAGTCAACATGATTTTATGTATTATTAGTTTTCTCTATTACTGTATTCATTATTACAGTACATAATAGATCTAAGAATAATTTTATATGATATCACGACTCGAATCCATGTTCAAATGCCCACCTACTGGCCAGCTACTTGTTTATTTTTTATGATCACTTGTTGATGACATGTTCCTATATAAGTGACGCTCAATTTCCGTTATATTGGCATATATTTGGCATCAATTAATATGGTTCGTTTCTCTACTCTCAACCAAATATATAGATGAGAATGCAGAATTACAAATTTACATACATTCACGAAAAAATATGTTTGTTTTTGATTTTATAGGCGATCAATGCTCATGAATCGCTAAACAAGTTGCAACTCTATTCGTCATTCATAAGCCCTCCCTCCTTCAGTGTTCGTATTGCTCTCAACTTGAAAGGTTAATTCTCTTAGTTTCTTATTATCAATATATTTTTTGTTAAGTTGAATATACATATCATTTGAAGTAATTAATACAGAACGATAATTGATCGATTTGGATATTTTGTTTCTTGTTGATTGATTTTCAACAGGAATTGAGTATGACTGCAAACCAGTTTATCTGTTTAAAGGAGAGCAGTTCCTTCCCGGTGATATTAAATTTTCACTGATTTTAATGTACAAATAAACTTATTTTACTAAAAAAAAAAAAATTACCTTACCCGTCGTGACAAAAAGAGTGTGTGTGTATGGTGTTAAAAAAATAATAATAATAAAAATTAAAACTTTACTTTTGTAACTGCAGAATTCTTAAAGATCAATCCTATGGGGTATGTGCCCGCAATCGTTGATGGTGATATAGTACTTGCCGATTCTTCCGGAATCATGTGGGTTAGTATCTTCTGTCCTTACCTCTTCAAAATCTTTTTCGTTAATTGTTACCTTTATAAATGCTTTATACCTATATATCTTGAGTGGCCAGGGAAATATTAGAGTCGAAAATGGTCTCAGGATAACCTGGATATGGTTGTTGGGAAATTACGGTCTCACTAATTCCCACCACCCAGCCCAACAATAATAGTAAAGAAATAAGAACAATACACAACACAAGATTTAACGTGGAAACTCCAAAACAGGAGAAAAACCACCGGCCCCCAAAGAGAGAAATACACTATATCACAAATTGTTACAATGATATAGACGACTCTCTTAAGCCAACTACACTCTCCAAAATATTTAACTAATACAACTCTCAAACAAGGGTAAGAAAGAAAGAAATAATCAATTACTTAAAGTGTATTGATTGGTGCGATTTGGAATGAAGACTTAGTCCCTCTTATATAACCAAGTCACTCACCCCTCACATCTTCCTCCCACCAATGTGGGATAAACATATCTTCTGCTAGCCAAAATAAACCAACAAATCTCTACCTTTTGGATAGAAGAAGTTAATCATGCTTCCACATTGCAAGGATAACCGATGTAGACGCTTCCTCGACGACAACTTCAAGATCCTCATCTTTATGCCGTTGACATTATCTCCCAAGAGACAAAACTTGCATCTTCATCGAACATTTTCTAAACCGACAATCATTGTCATCACAGACAATCATAACTCTTAACAAGAATTATCATACTCCACCATTAAGAGTATAGCACTTAGAATATCACATTCCAAGCATTTCACCTCGGCACATGTTGTTGAACAACCAGCTGAAACTTTATGGTGCAACTTCCTTGTTTGGCTTTCCCGAAAGTCCCATCAGCTACAACATCAGTTTCCACCACACAGCCTGCATCAACGCCAAACCAATGCCCATGTGTAATTGTGGAACCGCTAACGAACATCCCTTTCCACGGTGGCGCGGACACACCATGAGGATGACGTGACTTCAGAGGAATTCGTCACTCTCCGTAACAACGGAGACAATGTTAGCGTCTTTGGAGCCATTTGCCAGATTAGCTCCACCGGGACAATTAACCCTTACATGTCCAGTTTTCCCGCACTTCCAGCATGTCAGATTCTTTCTAGAGTTTCTCTTCTGCCTATCCGAACACAACACTATCGTATCTCCTGATGACGAGACCCCGTTACCTTCCAGTCTTTTCTCCTCGGATAGGAGCTTGCTAGTAACGTCTTCAAACTTCAGAGTTTTCTTCCCATACATCAAAATAGGTTTCATGTGTTCATAAGACGATGATAAAGATAATATCAACCTCAAAGCTTTATCTTCATCATCCGTTTTAACTCCAATAGCCTCCAGTTCTGAAACAATACCGTTAAGAATACTTAGATGATCTGAAATCTTTGAACCCCCATCCATACGCAGAGTATGAAATTGTTCTTTAAGACACAACCGATTTGAGATGCCCTTGCCCTGGTACAACTGCTCTAGTTTAACCCAAAGCTCCTTTGCCGTTGATAACCCGTGCACATTTGCAAGCACGTTCTTTGCAAGACACAAACGAATCGCACTTGCTGCCCTCAAATCCATATCATCCCATTCTTCTTCATCGAACTTACTGCTAGAATCACTGCCAGGAACAAGGGTGGGTTTACCCTTCAAAGCCTTGTGTAAACCGGACTGAATCAACACATCCTTGACTTGAACCTGCCATAAGCCAAAATTGATCATCCCATCAAATTTCTCTACATCAAACCTCATTGGACTGAACTTCGACATCGTATCCGTATCCTATAGACAACAACTTTCTCTGATTTTGCTCACGTTTCGAATAGCCAAAAGATGTAGCAGGTAGCCAAGACCCTTTAAATCGGAAATCCACAATTAGGCCACTAACAAATCCAACTATTACTACGAATCAGAAAAAATATTGTCTAACCAGATACCCTATACGATCAATAGAACTCGTTTCTGATGTGGACGATCCACTCACGTGGCAACCACAGAGCATACTCCGACTCCTATAACCGAGACCCCCGTCAAACCTGACGCTCTGATACCAGTTGTTGGGAAATTACGGTCTCACTAATTCCCACCACCCAGCCCAACAATAATAGTAAAGAAATAAGAACAATACACAACACAAGATTTAACTTGGAAACTCCAAAACAGGAGAAAAACTACCGGCCCCCAAAGAGAGAAATACACTATATCACAAATTGTTACAATGATATAGACGACTCTCTTAAGCCAACTACACTCTCCAAAATATTTAACTAATACAACTCTCAAACAAGGGTAAGAAAGAAAGAAATAATCAAATACTTAAAGTGTATTGATTGGTGCGATTTGAAATGAAGACTTAGCCCCTCTTATATAACCAAGTCACTCACCCCTCACATCTTCCTCCCACCAATGTGGGATAAACATATCTTCTACTAGCCAAAATAAACCAACAGATATGCCGTGTACATTGTAGGATTTATGCGCAGGGTACAACACATAACTATATAGCTGAATTTATGTGAGCCTTCGGGGTCACACACATATACACCTAGACGTCAATTAATAATATATATGCGATATATAATATTCAAGTAATAGATAAATTAATTAATTAACATAGTTGATTAACTAATAGATTTAAAATTAAGTATCGTATGTGACAAGTAAAATACGATTTGAATTTGGTTGTCAAAACAAACTAAGATTTGTTTATTCAAGGAAAAGATTTATTTTCATGCTAAAACTTCTAAACCGACAATAGTACATATACATTGGTTGACCGTCATTGGATAGATATAAATTATATTCCTTTGGTTCTTGTACGCACAAAAACAAAAACCCCAAAAGCTTTAGTTTTTGACTCACGAAAATAATAGAAAAACCCAGAAGTCTTTTTGCTTTCGACGGAAAACGTTTGTTTTTGTTCGGTTCTATTACGCATCAACAAAATAATCATATAAACTTGGTCTTTACGATTAAATATATTATCCTTGTGATTATATATTATTACTTGACGGGACTAGCACATCCGTTTGACGTTGTTCGAAGTGTAGTGTGGACTACACTAGCGGCAATCATACTTTTGATTGTTAGTTTCTCTTCCTTCAATCCGGTTCTACAAGAAAGGTATAATCTTTAAAGTTTAATTGGAAAATTGTTACCTTTATAAATGCTTTTTATACCTATATATCTTGAGTGGCCAGGGAAATATTAGAGTCGAAAATGGTCTCAGGATAACCTGGATATGCCGTGTACATTTGAGTAAAAAATTACTCTCATTTCAGGATAAGTCGAACAGGAAAAACCTTATCTTATTTTTAAAATTATATTTGTATATTCGATTCAGTACCTTGACGAGAAGTATCCTGATCAACATCCTTTGTTACCTACAGAGTTTAAGAAGAAAGCAATAAATTATCAGGTAAGAATGTGATAATAATATGATTATTATGTACTTCTTTATTTTTACACTTTAAGTAATCTTCCTTTGAATATGTATATAGGCTGCTCATGTTGTTTCTTCAAGCTTACAACCTATATTAAGGATGCCTATTTTGGTGAGTAAGAAATACAGTAGTTTTTACCTGATTTGTATAATTAGTAATCCTCTCTATACTACAATTGCAATTGGATTCTTATTTATCCTTAAACAACCATGTAGATGTACATCGAAAAACATGTTGGTGTTGATCAAAAGAATTCATGGATTCATAAGCATCTTGAAAAATGCTTTACAGGTACTCGATTTACCTTCTGGATTACTCCCAAAGTCTCATTTTAAATGTTTAGGTTACTATTTTGATTGTCCCAATCAGAAAAGATTTAAGTTGTTAGGCATGAAACTCCATTAGTGTAAAATATGATTAGTGGGATTTTGTAATGAGTGCACACTTTAACCATGACAGAGGTAGTAACTTTTTTTTTTTTTTAAATATAAAATAGCCTAAAGTCATGCAATATATCACTGTCGTATGTTGATTTTTATTAAGCAAAACTGTTTGTTTGATTGGTATGTTGATTTTTATTATTAAAGTTGCTTGCTTTTATTTCTGTAAACTCGTACATGTAGCTCTGGAAGATCTACTAAAAGATCACGCTGGTAAATACGCAACAGGAGATGAGTTGTTTTTGGTACTGCTTCTTGCCTCCTGCACATATACATACTTTTGCGTTTAAGTGTGTTAAATGCTAGGATAGTAAAAGATTAAAACTGAAATATATATATCGTTTGAAATGGTGTTAAAATATGCAGGCTGACGTGTTTCTAGCTCCATATGTCATTGGTTACCCAGAGAGATACAACTTTGACATGGTAAGCATAGTCGCATAGAGCCTTTTTGTTCTTATACATACATCATCATATAATACAGATTTTTAAAAATAAAAAATTTACACTTCAACCAACCTATAAACTTTAAAAATTAATATAATTTAGATCTTGAACTATTCTTTCAAATCAAACCCATCGGTGTACACCATTTAGTTTCAAACCGAATAAACCGAATATCGAATCGAATCTAAACCAAAAAAACCAAACCGAATTCGTAATTCGGTTTTTGGTTTGGTTTTCGGTTTTAAAAATTTTAAATTCGGTTAACCGAAAACCGAATTAAAAATCGAATTCAGATTAATAACATATTTATGTTTATACATTTATATTATATTTGATGTATTATTATATTTTATTAAACAATAAACATGTTATATACTCTGTATACTTAAATTAATTTCACAACCGTTAATCCTAATTTATATATAAGTTTATGTCGGTTATGATTTTTATTTTTAGTGATTTTCGGTTTTAATCGAAACCAAACCGAAATCAAATTCGGTTTTCGGTTCGGTTTTGGTTATGATTTTGATATTTAAATTTAGTTTCGGTTTGGTTTTCGGTTTTGATTTTATAAGTTTCAAAACCGTAAAAACCGAACCAAATAAACCGAAAAATTAAAAAACGAACCGATGAACACCTCTTCCTAACTTTTATAAAAAGATATTTACATATTTGATCCTCCAACTTTTTTATGTATATACATCTACTCTTTATTTACACTTGTTGTAAGCTTATTATTACAGTTGTTATTGTTATTATACTCCTACTCCATATATATATATATATATATATATATATATATATATATATATATATATATATATATATATATATATATATATATATATATATATATATATATATATATATATATATATATATATATATATAATTTGTTGGTGTAGACTGGATTTCCTCTTCTATCGAAGTTGGGTGAAGAATACCTGAAAATAGAAGCCATCCAAGATGCGATACCGGAGAAGCAGCCTGATTTTTCAAAAATGTGACGCGAAGCTGAGAAGTATGTTGCCCCATCAACTGTCCTACACAATTAATTTCCTTTTCAACGACCATTGAAAATTGAAGGACGTTAAATATTTCAATGTATGTATGTGTTTATATCATAATTCGAACATTCATTTGATTACATCATGTAAATGTAATGTATTACGGATTGATTTTTATTGCTCGAGCCTTGAAGAAACAAATTTATATACTCAAAAAAGTATAACAACAACAACAAAACTCAATTCCACAAAAGTATGCGGAGTATGAGTAGGTAAGATGTAGACAATCATTCCACTATTTTAGAATAAAGATAAGTCATTTTTCCACTCAAGTGAAACACCCCAAAAGTAAAAAAAGAGTCTTCCGTGTCAATGTTTATGTTCTATGGATACAGGACCTTCGGCCAATAAGTAGGTTAAAAAAAGGAAAAAAGAAAGTGTGAGTCGTCATGAAAATGGTAGTTACAAATTTTCATGGGTTTTAAAACTGCCCAAAGTTCAATTTAGGTTCTAAGCGACAATCAAGTCACCAATAAATTGACGCTTGATGTGGTTATGGATAAGAAAAGGGACGTCGGTTTGAAAAATCATATCAGAAAAACGATTACACTTATTACCTTAAGTGATCAAGTCATTGTTCAGTTTCGACATATCTTGAGGCTTTTTGTTGATCAAGCTTGAAGTGTTAGGAATTGGTAGAGGAAGGACCTAACTAACGATACCCTCGTTAGTAAAATCCAATTCTCACAAGACTCTTGTAACCGGATTACACCCATAAACAACAAGCAAATAAGCAAAATGATAATTAAAGATAAAGACACAAGGATCTAACGTGGTTATATCCCAACTCCAAATAAAGAGAAGGCTTAATCCACGGGCACAAACCGGAGATTTTCACTATAAATTTCGTGCACAACATAAACAAGAGGCTAGAGTTGCACTATATACGAGTAAATGTAAAAGAAAATTAAATCGCGAAACTTCCTGCTGAAGACTACCCTCGCGTTCTGTGAGACTAGGTTCGCGATCCGCGAGCTATTTCTGTAATACCCCATCCCACATCGAATAGAGTAAGAACATATTGGTCCCTTATAAGCTTAAAGTTGTGATGACCCGTCCCAATCCATCAGGACGAATACAATAACATATGATTACATTGCGAGGTATATGACCTCTATATGATACATTTTACAAACAATGCATTCGTTTTAAAAGACAAACTTTCATTTCATCGAAAGTTGACAGGCATGCATACCCTTTCATAATATGTCCAAACTATAAATGACTTAATAGTAATCTTGTTGAACTCAACGACTCGAATGCAATGTCTTTTGAAATATGTCGTAAATTAAATTATGCACAGCGGAAGATTTCTTTCAAACCTGAGAATAAACATGCTTTCAAGTGTCAACCAAAAGATTGGTGAGTTCATTAGTTTATCATAAATATTCATTTCCATCATTTTAATAGACCACAAGATTTCATAATTTAATTGTACCCGTAACCCAAGTACAAAATAATACGCGTAACCCGCGAATTAAAAATCATTCATATGGTGAACGCTTGATAACCGACTTAACTTTAATGCATAGAATATCCCCAAACAGAACCTCTCGTCTGTATAATAATAATAATCTCGAAGTACTAAAACATCCGTACCCCGGATGGGACTTGTCGAGGTCCATAGATCTATCTTTAGGATTCGCGTCAATTAGGGGCTGAAATGTCCCGTTCTTATTGATTAAAAACGTTCCATATTAATTGATTTCGTTGCGAGGTTTTGACCTCTATATGAGACGTTTTTCAAAGACTGCATTCATTTTTAAAACAAACCATAACCTTTATTTCATAAATAAAGGTTTAAAAAGCTTTACGTAGATTATCAAATAATGATAATCTAAAATATCCTGTTTACACACGACCATTACATAATGGTTTACAATACAAATATGTTACAACAAAATAAGTTTCTTGAATGCAGTTTTTACACAATATCATACAAGCATGGACTCCAAATCTCGTCCTTATTTAAGTATGCGACAGCGGAAGCTCTTAATAATCACCTGAGAATAAACATGCTTAAAACGTCAACAAAAAATGTTGGTGAGTTATAGGTTTAACCTATATATATCAAATCATAATAATAGACCACAAGATTTCATATTTCAATACACATCCCATACATAGAGATAAAAATCATTCATATGGTGAACACCTGGTAACCGACATTAACAAGATGCATATATAAGAATATCCCCATCATTCCGGGACACCCTTCGGATATGATATAAATTTCGAAGTACTAAAGCATCCGGTACTTTGGATGGGGTTTGTTAGGCCCAATAGATCTATCTTTAGGATTCGCGTCAATTAGGGTGTCTGTTCCCTAATTCTTAGATTACCAGACTTAATAAAAAGGGGCATATTCGATTTCGATAATTCAACCATAGAATGTAGTTTCACGTACTTGTGTCTATTTTGTAAATCATTTATAAAACATGCATGTATTCTCATCCCAAAAATATTAGATTTTAAAAGTGGGACTATAACTCACTTTCACAGATTTTTACTTCGTCGGGAAGTAAGACTTGGCCACTGGTTGATTCACAAACCTATAACAATATATACATATATATCAAAGTATGTTCAAAATATATTTACAACACTTTTAATATATTTTGATGTTTTAAGTTTATTAAGTCAGCTGTCCTCGTTAGTAACCTACAACTAGTTGTCCACAGTTAGATGTACAGAAATAAATCGATAAATATTATCTTGAATCAATCCACGACCCAGTGTATACGTATCTCAGTATTGATCACAACTCAAACTATATATATTTTGGAATCAACCTCAACCCTGTATAGCTAACTCCAACATTCACATATAGAGTGTCTATGGTTGTTCCGAAATATATATAGATGTGTCGACATGATAGGTCGAAACATTGTATACGTGTCTATGGTATCTCAAGATTACATAATATACAATACAAGTTGATTAAGTTATGGTTGGAATAGATTTGTTGCCAATTTTCACGTAGCTAAAATGAGAAAAATTATCCAATCTTGTTTTACCCATAACTTCTTCATTTTAAATCCGTTTTGAGTGAATCAAATTGCTATGGTTTCATATTGAACTCTATTTTATGAATCTAAACAGAAAAAGTATAGGTTTATAGTCGGAAAAATAAGTTACAATTCGTTTTTGTAAAGGTAGTCATTTCAGTCGAAAGAACGACATCTAGATGACCATTTTAGAAAACATACTTCCACTTTGAGTTTAACCATAATTTTTGGATATAGTTTCATGTTCATAATAAAAATCATTTTCTCAGAATAACAACTTTTAAATCAAAGTTTATCATAGTTTTTAATTAACTAACCCAAAACAGCCCGCGGTGTTACTACGACGGCGTAAATCCGGTTTTACGGTGTTTTTCGTGTTTCCAGGTTTTAAATCATTAAGTTAGCATATCATATAGATATAGAACATGTGTTTAGTTGATTTTAAAAGTCAAGTTAGAAGGATTAACTTTTATTTGCGAACAAGTTTAGAATTAACTAAACTATGTTCTAGTGATTACAAGTTTAAACCTTCGAATAAGATAGCTTTATATGTATGAATCGAATGATGTTATGAACATCGTTACTACCTTAAGTTCCTTGGATAAACCTACCGGAAAAGAGAAAAGTGGATCTAGCTTCAATGGATCCTTGGATGGCTCGAAGTTCTTGAAGCAGAATCATGACACGAAAACAAGTTCAAGTAAGATCATCACTTGAAATAAGATTGTTATAGTTATAGAAATTGAACCAAAGTTTGAATATGATTATTACCTTGTATTAGAATGATAACCTACTGTAAGAAACAAAGATTTCTTGAAGTTGGATGATCACCTTACAAGATTGGAAGTGAGCTAGCAAACTTGAAAGTATTCTTGATTTTATGAAACTAGAACTTTTGGAATTTATGAAGAACACTTAGAACTTGAAGATAGAACTTGAGAGAGATCAATTAGATGAAGAAAATTGAAGAATGAAAGTGTTTGTAGGTGTTTTTGGTCGTTGGTGTATGGATTAGATATAAAGGATATGTAATTTTGTTTTCATGTAAATAAGTCATGAATGATTACTCATATTTTTGTAATTTTATGAGATATTTCATGCTAGTTGCCAAATGATGGTTCCCACATGTGTTAGGTGACTCACATGGGCTGCTAAGAGCTGATCATTGGAGTGTATATACCAATAGTACATACATCTAAAAGCTGTGTATTGTACGAGTACGAATACGGGTGCATACGAGTAGAATTGTTGATGAAACTGAACGAGGATGTAATTGTAAGCATTTTTGGTAAGTAGAAGTATTTTGATAAGTGTATTGAAGTCTTTCAAAAGTGTATAAATACATATTAAAACACTACATGTATATACATTTTAACTGAGTCGTTAAGTCATCGTTAGTCGTTACATGTAAGTGTTGTTTTGAAACATTTAGGTTAACGATCTTGTTAAATGTTGTTAACCCAATGTTTATAATATCAAATGAGATTTTAAATTATTATATTATCATGATATTATCATGTATGAATATCTCTTAATATGATATATATACATTAAATGTCTTTACAACGATAATCGTTACATATATGTCTCGTTTAAAAATCATTAAGTTAGTAGTCTTGTTTTTTACATATGTAGTTCATTGTTAACATACTTAATGATATGTTTACTTATCATAGTATCATGTTAACTATATATATATCCATATATATGTCATCATATAGTTTTTACAAGTTTTAACGTTCGTGAATCACCGGTCAACTTGGGTGGTCAATTGTCTATATGAAACATATTTCAATTAATCAAGTCTTAACAAGTTTGATTGCTTAACATGTTGGAAACATTTAATCATGTAAATATCAATCTTAATTAATATATATAAACATGGAAAAGTTCGGGTCACTACAGGGGCCATACCCGTTTCCTAATAATTAGGTTACCAAGCTAAAAAGGGTGATATTCGATATTCATAATCCAGCCATAGAATGTAGTTTTTGATCACTTGTGTCTATTTCATAAAACATTAATAAAATCAGCGCATGTATTCTCAGTCCCAAAAATATATATAAAAAGGGAGTAATGAAACTCACAATACTGTATTTTGTAGTAAAAATACATATGACGACATTGAACAAGTGCAGGGTTGACCTCGAATTCACGAACTATATCAAGTATGTATATTAACACATATAATAATATTCAAATAAATATATATTTTGATATTAGTAATATACTTGTGATATTCAATTTAATATTAATAATTACTTAAATATAATTATTTTATATATATTTTATTAAATTATCAAAATAATATTATATATTTTATTAAAATATTTTGAATAACTACTTAGTATTAATATTTTTAAATACTCATAATTTTTGATATGATAATATTTTTAATAGATTCGAATTATATTAAAACATGAATGGACAAAAAGTATTTTATTAGTAAAAGTAGTATACTTATTATATATACATCTATATATTTAAAGTTTGTATCTAATTTATAATATATATCTTTTTAGTTTAAGATCATAAAAATATAGTTATATTTTATATACGAAATATATTTAAAACTAAAGTTATAGTTAGTAATTTTAATAATAATAATAATAATAATAATAATAATAATAATAATAATAATAATAATAATAATAATATCAATATAACAAGTTAATATTAACATACTAATGTTTACCTAGATTCATTTTGTATATATATATATATATATATATATATATATATATATATATATATATATATATATTAAATATTCATAAACATGTTTTTAAATACACGTTGCAAGTTATTTATATATTTAATAATTAACATTCCAACCTATTGTATATATTCAAATTATATTATTTAAACAAAACACTTTAATAATCAAATTCTATTGAATCGAAAAACGTTTCTGCACATTTGAAAATAGATCAATCGAATATTATGAAATCAAATTCTCCACTAACTTCTGTCTAGCTTTCGTTAATTGACACATTTGTCCTTACTTAAAAATCACTTTACCATTTTCCGAATGTTGTTAAAAGAATATATTTCTTAAATCACAGTGGACCTTTCAACAAAGACCCGTAATCGTATCATAATATATCTGATAATTCAATTATTTGATATTATCTTTTAATTTCTTCGATAAATATGTTAAACATATATTAATACAAATACGTTCATGTAAAGTATTATACATCTAACACTTTGTTGACGTTTTCAATTACTATAACTATTTATTATATATATACATATCTATATACACATAACGGTTCGTGAATCGTCGAACACGGTAAAAGGGTAGTTGATTACATGAATAAAATTCTAAAATTTTTGAGACTCAACATTACATACTTTGCTTATTGTGTCGGAAACATATAAAGATCAAGTTAAAATTTGGTCGGAAATTTCCGGGTCGTCACAGTACCTACCCGTTAAAGAAATTTCGTCCCGAAATTTGATTGGGATGGTCATGGATAACAATAAGAATGTTTTTATGACGAATTTTGGTTAACAAATAGAATTTTATCATCATTGAGTAATATAGATAAAACAATTTGTTTAATCGAAGAGTACGAGTGAAGCTGTCACAAAAGATTGAGATAGATATTTAACTTTTGACGTAGTCAGGGTTGAATTCCGGAATTCAAGGGATTTAAAAGAAAATCTTGGAAATCTATAAGATCTGATTCTTCGGGATTTAAGGAAATTAGGATCCTCTTTAATTAAATGCAGAAATCTGCCTTGATTTCTTTATCGGTTATTTCACTATAAATTAACTTCTTCCGTTCCATTATTTTTACCACTCCTATACTAAATTCTCAAATTCAAAAGATTGTGAAAATGCTTAATCGAGTTTTAATCCTTGATATTTTTCTAATTATCATTTCTGTCATCCTTCTTTTCAATCTTCCACCAGAAGAACCTGTTTACTTCTACTATTACCTTGGGGTGATACTATTCTTAGTTATACCGTGTCTTTATATTGCTATTCGTATTAATATCTACGGTCTGTAACCTCTGTTGAAATGTCCCGTTCTTATTGATTAAAAACGTTCCATATTAATTGATTTCGTTGCGAGGTTTTGACCTCTATATGAGACGTTTTTCAAAGACTGCATTCATTTTTAAAACAAACCATAACCTTTATTTCATAAATAAAGGTTTAAAAAGCTTTACGTAGATTATCAAATAATGATAATCTAAAATATCTTGTTTACACACGACCATTACATAATGGTTTACAATACAAATATGTTACATCGAAATCAGTTTCTTGAATGCAGTTTTTACACAATATTATACAAACATGGACTCCAAATCTTGTCCTTATTTTAGTATGCAACAGCGGAAGCTCTTAATATTCACCTGAGAATAAACATGCTTTAAACGTCAAAAAAATGTTGGTGAGTTATAGGTTTAACCTATATATATCAAATCGTAACAATAGACCACAAGATTTCATATTTCAATACACATCCCATACATAGAGATAAAAATCATTCATATGGTGAACACCTGGTAACCGACATTAACAAGATGCATATATAAGAATATCCCCATCATTCCGGGACACCCTTCGGATATGATATAAATTTCGAAGTACTAAAGCATCCGGTACTTTGGATGGGGTTTGTTAGGCCCAATAGATCTATCTTTAGGATTCGCGTCAATTAGGGTGTCTGTTCCCTAATTCTTAGATTACCAGACTTAATTAAAAGGGGCATATTCGATTTCGATAATTCAACCATAGAATGTAGTTTCACGTACTTGTGTCTATTTTGTAAATCATTTATAAAACCTGCATGTATTCTCATCCCAAAATATTAGATTTTAAAAGTGGGACTATAACTCACTTTCACAGATTTTTACTTCGTCGAGAAGTAAGACTTGGCCACTGTTGATTCACGAACCTATAACAATATATACATATATTAAAGTATGTTCAAAATATATTTACAACACTTTTAATATATTTTGATGTTTTAAGTTTATTAAGTCAGCTGTCCTCGTTAGTAACCTACAACTAGTTGTCCACAGTTAGATGTACAGAAATAAATCGATAAATATTATCTTGAATCAATCCATGACCCAGTGTATACGTATCTCAGTATTGATCACAACTCAAACTATATATATTTTGGAATCAACCTCAACCCTGTATAGCTAACTCCAACATTCACATATAGAGTGTCTATGGTTGTTCCGAAATATATATAGATGTGTCGACATGATAGGTCGAAACATTGTATGCGTGTCTATGGTATCTCAAGATTACATAATATACAATACAAGTTGATTAAGTTATGGTTGGAATAGATTTGTTACCAATTTTCACGTAGCTAAAATGAGAAAAATTATCCAATCTTGTTTTACCCATAACTTCTTCATTTTAAATCCGTTTTGAGTGAATCAAATTGCTATGGTTTCATATTGAACTCTATTTTATGAATCTAAACATAAAAAGTATAGGTTTATAGTCGGAAAAATAAGTTACAAGTCGTTTTTGTAAAGGTAGTCATTTCAGTCGAAAGAACGACGTCTAGATGACCATTTTAGAAAACATACTTCCACTTTGAGTTTAACCATAATTTTTGGATATAGTTTCATGTTCATAATAAAAATCATTTTCTCAGAATAACAACTTTTAAATCAAAGTTTATCATAGTTTTTAATTAACTAACCCAAAACAGCCCGCGGTGTTACTACGACGGCGTAAATCCGATTTTACAGTGTTTTTCGTGTTTCCAGGTTTTAAATCATTAAGTTAGCATATCATATAGATATAGAAAATGTGTTTAGTTAATTTTAAAAGTCAAGTTAGAAGGATTAACTTTTGTTTGCGAACAAGTTTAGAATTAACTAAACTATGTTCTAGTGATTATGAGTTTAAACCTTCGAATAAGATAGTTTTATATATATGAATCGAATGATGTTATGAACATCATTACTACCTCAAGTTTAGTAGGTAAACCTACTGGAAGTGACAAGAAATGATCTAGCTTCAAAGGATCTTGGATGGCTTGAAAGTTCTTGAAGTAGGATCATGACACAAAAACAAGTTCAAGTAAGATTTTTACTCGAATTAAGATAGTTTATAGTTATAGAAATTGAATCGAAGTTTGAATATGAATATTACCTTGAATAAAAAAGATAACCTACTGTATATAACAAAGGTTTCTTGATCTTAGATGATTACTTGGAATGGATTAGAAAGCTTGGAAGTAAATTAGTAAACTTGAAGGGATTTTTGAAGTGTTCTTGAAGTGTTCTTCCTATGATGATTATAGCTTGATTCTTGAAGTGATTTTTGATGAAGATGATGATTAACTACTGGAAAAATACATTCATAATAGTGTGTATGTGTGTGTTGAGAGAGAATTAGAAAGAGAATTGGAAGTGAAATGGAGTGAATGATGAGTGGTAATTGGTGAGTGGTGAGTGGGGTAAAAAGGAGTTCTAGTTAATTGACTAGCTCATGGTAGAAGTTAAAATTGATTAGTCATACATGACATAATCAAGAGTGGAATCCCATGCTAGTTCCTATTGGTATATACCCATAGTAAGTACGTTTTGAAGCTGTGTATAATACGGGTAAGAATACGACTAGAATTCTTGATGAAAGAAAAGAATGGGAAAGTAACTGTAACCATTTTCGTTAAGTATGAGTGTCTTGATATATGTCTTGAAGTCTTCCAAAAGTATTTTAATACATCTAAATACACTACATGTATATACATTTTAACTGAGTCGTTAAGTCATCGTTAGTCGTTACATGTAAGTGTTGTTTTGAAACCTTTAAGTTAACGATCTCAATTAATGTTGTTAACCCATTGTTTATTATATCTAATGAGATGTTAAATTATTATATTATCATGATATTATGATATATTAATATATCTTAATATGATATATATACATTTAAATGTCGTTACAACGATAATCGTTACATATATGTCTCGTTTCGAAATCCTTAAATTAGTAGTCTTGTTTATATGTATATAACTCATTGTTAATATACTTATGGAGATAATTACTTATCATAATCTCATGTTAACCATATGTATATCCATATATATATCGTCATGTCGTTTTTACAAGTTTTAACGTTCGTGAATCGCCGGTCAACTTGGGTGGTCAATTGTCTATATGAAACATATTTCAATTAATCAAGTCTTAACAAGTTTGATTGCTTAACATGTTGGAAACATTTAATCATGTAAATATCAATCTCAATTAATATATATAAACATGGAAAAGTTCGGGTCACTACAGTACCTACCCGTTAAATAAATTTCGTCCCGAAATTTTAAGCTGTTGAAGGTGTTGACGAATCTTCTGGAAATAGATGCGGGTATTTCTTCTTCATCTGATCTTCATGCTCCCAGGTGAACTCGGGTCCTCTACGAGCATTCCATCGAACCTTAACAATTGGTATCTTGTTTTGCTTAAGTCTTTTAACCTCACGATCCATTATTTCGACGGGTTCTTCGATGAATTGGAGTTTTTAGTTGATTTGGATTTCATCTAACGGAATAGTGAGATCTTCTTTAGCAAAACATTTCTTCAAATTTGAGACGTGGAAAGTGTTATGTACAGCCGCGAGTTGTTGAGGTAACTCAAGTCGGTAAGCTACTGGTCCGACACGATCAATAATCTTGAATGGTCCAATATACCTTGGATTTAATTTCCCTCATTTACCAAATCGAACAACGCCTTTCCAAGGTGCAACTTTAAGCATGACCATCTCTCCAATTTCAAATTCTATATCTTTTCTTTTAATGTCAGCGTAGCTCTTTTGTCGACTTTGGGCGGTTTTCATGTAACATCCCACCTTTTTCCATTTACTTTTCCGTTATACTAATATAAAGTCCGTTATATGTTTATAACATCTCCCGTTGATAAGCGTTTTAAATTATCTCGTTTAGGTAATTCACGCACCCGAACGAAAGTTGAGGGACTAAACTTGACAAGGGATCAAACCCTTGACTAGGTCAAAGGGTCAAACCCCTTTCACCCATTCATTATCATCTCCATCTCTCTCTTTCTCTCTAGCAAGAACACACACCCATTTACAAAATTCATTCAATCATCATCTAAATCCGATCTAGGAGGCTTACAACAAAATAAATTACATATTCGTGATCCTCTCTTCATCCTCTTCATTTTGGTACCAACTTCATCTCGTTTGGGTAACATTTCTAAAACTCTAGATTTCTCTAAATTCGTGTTTTTGACTTGAAATGGTGTTAGTTAGTGTCTATGGCTCATTGTGATGTCGTGTATGTAATTTGTATGCTCGATCTCGTTGTTTTAGTATAACTAGCATGAACTTGAATTTTGGTGTGTTGTTCTTGAATTTTGGATGATCATATGTTGTTAGATGTTAAAAGTGCATGTTCTAATTGTGTTCCTAGTATCATTAGCTTCGTTTTGATGTATAGGTTGATTAAGGAAACTCCAAGAACATGATTAGTGATTTTGTGAACTTGGATTAGGGTTTGATAAGCTTTAGATGAACTTTTGATGCACCAAATGCTATGAAATATTGTAGATGAGAATTTTGTTGCAATGTGTGTATGATTACCTTCGAAACGGCATATCATACATGTAAATTGGTTGCCCGAATCATGAAATGCATATTTGGAACTTGAACTTTGATTATGGACGTTTAAATGCGGTTTTGGGGTGTGTAAGTGTTGAATTGCTTGATGAAATGTGTCTAGGTGTTTTCCTCGTCAAATTACCTTTCCGGTGATATAAAATACATGTTCTAATTGTTTGCGGTTTGTAATTTGGGTTGGTTTGATTGTTGGTTCGTGCACTTAGAGTTGCAGCAAACAGGGCCTGGAAACCAACCAGGACGCCGTCCAGAAACTCAGGACGCCGTCCCAACCTTAAAACCAGGACGCCGTCCAGAAACTCAGGACGCCGTCCCAACCTTAAAACCGGGACGCCGTCTAGCTTCTCAGGACGCCGTCCCGTTTGCCTAAAACTGGCTGTTACCTTGGTCATTTGACATAAAAATGTTTACTATGCTACGGACCTCCGATTAACATGAAATTTGGCCAACATGCTCATATATGATTATATAACTTAGAAAAATTGTCGAATACCCAACCCGACCCCGTTGACTTTGACTTTGACCAAGTTTGACTTTTAATCAAACTTAACCAAATGGTTGTGCAATCGTTCTAACATGCTTTTATACTTGTATCTTGCATGAAAGATGACAATTTGATTCACATGCTACATTATTGAGTCGTAACGAGCCATAGGACTAATTAAACATCTTTGACCGTTTGTGTTTACCGTTATTGATACAACCTATATGATTAGGTCAAGACTAGCTTTGTCTTTGCACGCGTCTACTTGTTGAAGTACTTTATTAGCTCTTGCACTCAAGGTGAGATCATAGTCCCACTTTTACTTTTTTTTTTTTTTTTTTTTTGAACTTACATTTGGGATGAGAAAACATAAACATTTCTTTACTAAGTGAACACAAGTACAGGAAAACAAACATTCTACATACGAGTTTAGAACAAAAATCCTCAATTCGATTATCATTAGTTACACTTGCCGGGTGTAAGCGAGAACTTATGTTATATGGCCATATGGGTTGACAACCCTCATCTTTGACGGTTCGCTACCGTCTACGGATGAAATATATTTTCGAGAATCAGTGTTTGTTCTAGCACTATGGATGGGGTATAAAATGGATGGAATGTTAAGCTTTGATAATTGGGTGCTCGTGAAATAAACTTTTGGAATGCATTACTATTATTTCTTTGATGCAAATCTTGTGGTTCACTTGTACTTACTTACTTAAACCTATGATTTCACCAACGTTTTCGTTGACAGATTTCTATGTTTTTCTCAGGTCCTTGAACGATACATGATACATGCTTCCGCTCATTATTTTGATACTTGCATTGGATGTCGAGTATATATGCATACATGGAGCGTCTTTTGGATACTTTTAAATTGTGTCGCATAAGTTTCATTTGTACTTAAAACTTTGTATCGTAACTTGTGGTGGGACTATTCTTGTAAACTTGAACAACCTTTACATTTGAAATGAATGCGACATATCTTTTGGTCAAACGTTGTTTTAAAGACTTATGACCACGTAACGGGACCTAAGTAGACGTCGCCGTCAATGATGATTTGGTCGGGTCGCTACAGATGGTATCAGAGCGTTGGTTGTAGGGATTTAGAGTTCATTAGTGTCAACCCCGAGTCATAGGGTACATTGGTGAGTCTAGACTACAACCAGCATATAGACTCGAAGTAGGAATTACTTGACTACTTGTGCATTTATACTCGAACGCTTCTACTCATATCTACTCTTAGTTCATCTTAATCTCACGTTGTTTAATTTGATTGACACGCCACCTTGACTATATGAAATGATGTCGAATGCACATATGAATCAGGGTAATATAATTTCCGGGATTATATTACGGTGACTCGTATGAACGTTCCGACATTATGACATAAAGAATTTAAGGCGAGTCGAGGAAAAACTTCTCTTTATCTTTATTCTATATCACGGTTAGTATTATTGAGAATACTAATCAATGATATTCTTGTGTCTTGAAGGAACAATGGCTCCTCGTCGTGTACGCCGCAATGAAACTCCCGAACAAGCTCTCGAACGGATGATAGCCACCGCCGTAGATGCGGCCATGGCCGGTCACTCATCCAACAACAATAATAATAACAACCACAACAACAACAACAACAACAACAACAACAACCAAGGAGCCGGTAACTCTAGCGAAGGGTGCTCCTACAAAGCTTTCATGGGGTGCAAACCCCACACTTATGATGGAACCGGGGGACCGGTTGTGCTTACTCGTTGGTTTGAACAAACCGAGGCCGTCTTTAGCATAAGCGGTTGCCGGGATCAAGACAAGGTCAAATACTCCACTCACACTTTCTCCGGAATTGCTCTAACATGGTGGAACACCTATGTTCAATCGGTGGGTACCGATGAAGCTCATGCCCTCTCTTGGGCCGATCTAAAGGAAAAGATGATTGTTGAATATTTTCCGCGCGAAGAAACCCGAAAGCTTGAGGAAGAACTAAGAGCTTTGAAAGCGGTCGGAAACGATCTTAAAGCTTATAATCAACGCTTCGCCGAACTATCCTTGATGTGTCCTAATCTTGTTAACCCCGAATCTCAAAAGATTGAGCTCTACATGCTCGGTCTTCCAAAAAGCATCAAACAAGGGGTGATGTCATCCAAACCCACTACTCATCAAGCCGCTATGAACATGGCTCGCCAACTAATTGAAACGGTTGACGAAATCGTAGTGCCGGCTCCTAAGGCCGAGGACAAGTCTGGTGGCAACAAAAGAAAATGGGAAGCTCCCCAATCAAGCAACAACAACTTTGCCAAGAAATCTTTCACCTCCGACGGCAAGAAGGGTTATGCCGGGAATCTACCTCTTTGCAACAAATGCAACAAACATCACTTTGGTGAATGTGGCAAGTTAATTTGCCACCGGTGCCAAGGAGTTGGTCATAAGGCCAACGATTGTAAAAGTGCCACACCCGTTGCTCGAAAGTGGCCCAATGCACCAAAGACGGGCACTTGTTACGAATGTGGTCAAACGGGTCATTATAGAAATGCATGCCCGAAAAGGAAAGATAACACCAATACGCGCGGCCGAGCTTTCAACATCAACACCGAGGAAGCCCGGGATGACACTGAACTAGTCACGGGTACGTTTCTTCTCAACAATTCTTATGTCTCTTGCTTATTCGATTCGGGTGCCGATAAATGCTTTGTATCCAAGACTTTGACTCATTCTTTTAGCACTCCACCTCTTCCATTAGATACCACTTATACCATTGAAGTGGCTAACGGGAAACTATTAAGTGCCAACACATATTACCGGGGGTGTACGATAAACATTTTGGGTAAGGAATTTGAAATTGATTTGATACCCATGGAACTAGGAAGCTTTGATGTAATAATCGGTATGAATTGGTTAGTCAAAACGAAATCTCACATTCTTTGTGATCTTAACGCAATCCGAATTCCTATCGAGAATGGTGAACCTTTGATCGTCTATGGCGATAAGAGTTGCACCGGACTCAACCTCGTTTCGTGTGTTAAAGTTAGAAAACTACTCCGTAAGGGTTGTTTTGCGATCCTTGCTCACGTTAAGAAAGTCGAGTCCGATGAGAAGCACATCGATGATGTGCCAATTGTTAGTGACTATTCCGATGTATTTCCCGACGAATTACCGGGTCTTCCGCCTCATCGACCGGTTGAATTCCAAATCGATCTTATTCCGGGAGCCGCACCCGTAGCACGTGCACCATATAGACTCGCTCCATCTGAAATGCAAGAATTGCAAAGTCAAATCCAAGAACTACTTGATCGAGGTTTTATCCAACCTAGCCATTCACCTTGGGGCGCTCCGATTTTGTTTGTTAAAAAGAAAGACGGATCCCTACGAATGTGCATTGATTATCGTGAACTAAATAAATTGACAGTTAAGAACCGATATCCTCTTCCTCGCATCGATGACCTCTTTGATCAACTACAAGGGTCTTGTGTATATTCGAAAATCGATCTCCGCTCGGGTTATCATCAATTAAGGGTTAAGGGGGAAGATGTCTCCAAAACCGCTTTCCGGACTCGTTACGGTAGTTATGAATTCCTTGTCATGCCATTTGGTCTCACTAACGCACCGGCGGTGTTCATGGATCTTATGAACCGCGTGTGCAAACCGTATCTCGATAAATTCGTTATTGTGTTCATCGATGACATATTGATCTATTCTAAAAATGAAGAAGAGCACGAACAACATCTCCGACTTGTGCTTGAACTTTTAAGACAAGAACAACTCTATGCCAAATTCTCCAAGTGTGAATTTTGGTTAAAGGAAGTTCAATTTCTTGGTCATGTTGTAAGTGACCAAGGTATTAAAGTCGATCCAACGAAAATCGAAGCCATTAGCAAATGGGAGACTCCTACTACTCCTACTCACATTCGTCAATTTTTGGGTCTCGCCGGGTACTATCGTAGATTCATCGAAAACTTCTCTTTGGTTGCACGTCCTCTAACCGCATTGACTCACAAGGGAAAGAAATTCATTTGGGCGACCGAACATGAATCCGCATTCCAAATCTTGAAAACGAAGCTAACCACCGCTCCTATCTTGTCACTTCCCGAAGGCAATGATGACTTTGTTGTATATTGCGATGCCTCAAAACATGGTTTTGGGTGTGTATTGATGCAACGAACGAAAGTCATTGCTTATGCTTCTCGACAACTCAAAATTCATGAACGAAACTATACGACACATGATCTCGAACTCGGAGCCGTTGTCTTTGCACTTAAAATGTGGAGACACTATCTTTATGGAACCAAGAGTACTATCTTCACTGATCACAAAAGCCTTCAACACATTTTCGATCAAAAGCAACTAAACATGAGACAACGAAGGTGGATTGAAACCTTAAACGATTACGATTGCGAGCTTCGTTACCATCCCGGGAAGGCAAATGTAGTAGCCGATGCCTTAAGTCGAAAAGAAAGAGCGGTGCCTCTCCGTGTCCGAGCTTTAAACATCACCATTCACACCAACCTTAATAGCCAAATTCGGGTAGCCCAAGATGAGGCTCTCAAGGATGAAAACATCTCTCTCGAACACTTGAACGTCCTCACCTCTCGATTCGAAGTTAAAGAAACCGGACTCCGATATTTCGCCGGAAGAATTTGGGTGCCTAGTTATGGGGATCTACGAAGCCTTATTTTAGATGAAGCCCATAAATCACGATACTCGATTCACCCCGGTGCCAATAAGATGTACCACGACCTTAAACAACTATATTGGTGGCCGAACATCAAAAGGGACGTAGCTACTTATGTTTCCAAGTGTTTGACATGTTCCAAAGTCAAAGCCGAACACCAAAGACCGTCCGGACTACTTCAACAACCCGAGATCCCGCAATGGAAGTGGGAAAGGATAACGATGGATTTTATCACCAAGCTACCAAAAACGACGGGCGGTTATGATACCATTTGGGTTATTGTTGACCGTCTCACCAAATCCGCACACTTCCTTGCCATGAAAGAAACGGACAAAATGGAGAAACTTGCACAACTTTACATTAAGGAGATCGTAGCCCGACACGGTGTACCTTTATCGATTATCTCCGACCGAGATGGCCGTTTCGTTTCTAGATTTTGGCGTACATTGCAAGAAGCGTTGGGAACGCGTTTAGACATGAGCACCGCATATCATCCTCAAACCGATGGACAAAGCGAACGTACAATTCAAACCTTAGAAGACATGTTACGAGCTTGCGTGGTTGATTTCGGAAAAGCTTGGGACAAGCACTTACCTCTCGCCGAGTTCTCTTATAACAATAGTTATCACGCGAGTATTAAAGCCGCACCTTTTGAAGCACTATATGGCCGCAAATGTCGTTCACCTCTTTGTTGGGCCGAGGTAGGCGACGTGCAAATCACCGGACCCGAACTCATTCACGAAACCACCGAGAAAATCGTTCAAATCCGAGATAGGCTTAGGACGGCCCGAAGTCGTCAAAAGAGCTATACCGACAAACGACGCAACGATCTTGAATTTCAAGTCGGTGACCGAGTAATGTTAAAAGTCGCACCTTGGAAGGGTGTAATCCGTTTTGGGAAACGCGGGAAGCTAAATCCGCGGTATATTGGTCCTTTCGAAATCTTGGAGCGTATTGGAACCGTTGCTTATCGTTTATATCTTCCGCCTCAATTGAACTCCGTTCATCCTACCTTCCATGTATCTAACTTGAAAAAGTGTCTTGCCGAACCCGATATCGTCATCCCTCTCGAAGAACTTACTATTGATGACAAACTTCATTTTGTGGAGGAACCGGTTGAAATTGTGGACACCTCCGTCAAGACATTGAAACAAAGCCGAATCCCGATTGTCAAGGTTCGTTGGAATGCCAAAAGAGGACCCGAGTTTACTTGGGAAAGACAAGATCAAATGCAAAGGAAGTATCCTCATCTATTCGTGAATTCGGAAACGCAAGATCTCGAGGAAGAAACAACGACTACTACGCCTACTTAAATTTCGGGACGAAATTTCTTTTAAGGAGTAGGTAATGTAACATCCCACCTTTTTCCATTTACTTTTCCGTTATACTAATATAAAGTCCGTTATATGTTTATAACATCTCCCGTTGATAAGCGTTTTAAATTATCTCGTTTAGGTAATTCACGCACCCGAACGAAAGTTGAGGGACTAAACTTGACAAGGGATCAAACCCTTGACTAGGTCAAAGGGTCAAACCCCTTTCACCCATTCATTATCATCTCCATCTCTCTCTTTCTCTCTAGCAAGAACACACACCCATTTACAAAATTCATTCAATCATCATCTAAATCCGATCTAGGAGGCTTACAACAAAATAAATTACATATTCGTGATCCTCTCTTCATCCTCTTCATTTTGGTACCAACTTCATCTCGTTTGGGTAACATTTCTAAAACTCTAGATTTCTATAAATTCGTGTTTTTGACTTGAAATGGTGTTAGTTAGTGTCTATGGCTCATTGTGATGTCGTGTATGTAATTTGTATGCTCGATCTCGTTGTTTTAGTATAACTAGCATGAACTTGAATTTTGGTGTGTTGTTCTTGAATTTTGGATGATCATATGTTGTTAGATGTTAAAAGTGCATGTTCTAATTGTGTTCCTAGTATCATTAGCTTCGTTTTGATGTATAGGTTGATTAAGGAAACTCCAAGAACATGATTAGTGATTTTGTGAACTTGGATTAGGGTTTGATAAGCTTTAGATGAACTTTTGATGCACCAAATGCTATGAAATATTGTAGATGAGAATTTTGTTGCAATGTGTGTATGATTACCTTCGAAACGGCATATCATACATGTAAATTGGTTGCCCGAATCATGAAATGCATATTTGGAACTTGAACTTTGATTATGGACATTTAAATGCGGTTTTGGGGTGTGTAAGTGTTGAATTGCTTGATGAAATGTGTCTAGGTGTTTTCCTCGTCAAATTACCTTTCCGGTGATATAAAATACATGTTCTAATTGTTTGCGGTTTGTAATTTGGGTTGGTTTGATTGTTGGTTCGTGCACTTAGAGTTGCAGCAAACAGGGCCTGGAAACCAACCAGGACGCCGTCCAGAAACTCAGGACGCCGTCCCAACCTTAAAACCAGGACGCCGTCCAGAAACTCAGGACGCCGTCCCAACCTTAAAACCGGGACGCCGTCTAGCTTCTCAGGACGCCGTCCCGTTTGCCTAAAACTGGCTGTTACCTTGGTCATTTGACATAAAAATGTTTACTATGCTACGGACCTCCGATTAACATGAAATTTGGCCAACATGCTCATATATGATTATATAACTTAGAAAAATTGTCGGATACCCAACCCGACCCCGTTGACTTTGACTTTGACCAAGTTTGACTTTTAATCAAACTTAACCAAATGGTTGTGCAATCGTTCTAACATGCTTTTATACTTGTATCTTGCATGAAAGATGACAATTTGATTCACATGCTACATTATTGAGTCGTAACGAGCCATAGGACTAATTGAACATCTTTGACCGTTTGTGTTTACCGTTATTGATACAACCTATATGATTAGGTCAAGACTAGCTTTGTCTTTGCACGCGTCTACTTGTTGAAGTACTTTATTAGCTCTTGCACTCAAGGTGAGATCATTGTCCCACTTTTACTTTTTTTTTTTTTTTTTTTGAACTTACATTTGGGATGAGAAAACATAAACATTTCTTTACTAAGTGAACACAAGTACAGGAAAACAAACATTCTACATACGAGTTTAGAACAAAAATCCTCAATTCGATTATCATTAGTTACACTTGCCGGGTGTAAGCGAGAACTTATGTTATATGGCCATATGGGTTGACAACCCTCATCTTTGACGGTTCGCTACCGTCTACGGATGAAATATATTTTCGAGAATCAGTGTTTGTTCTAGCACTATGGATGGGGTATACAATGGATGGAATGTTAAGCTTTGATAATTGGGTGCTCGTGAAACAAACTTTTGGAATGTATTACTATTATTTCTTTGATGCAAATCTTGTGGTTCACTTGTACTTACTTACTTAAACCTATGATTTCACCAACGTTTTCGTTGACAGATTTCTATGTTTTTCTCAGGTCCTTGAACGATACATGATACATGCTTCCGCTCATTATTTTGATACTTGCATTGGATGTCGAGTATATATGCATACATGGAGCGTCTTTTGGATACTTTTAAATTGTGTCGCATAAGTTTCATTTGTACTTAAAACTTTGTATAGTAACTTGTGGTGGGACTATTCTTGTAAACTTGAACAACCTTTACATTTGAAATGAATGCGACATATCTTTTGGTCAAACGTTGTTTTAAAGACTTATGACCACGTAACGGGACCTAAGTAGACGGCGCCGTCAATGATGATTTGGTCGGGTCGCTACATTTCAACCGTTGTTGAATTTGGATGATCTTCTCGGTAGTTTCTTGTATAATCTCCGGACCCGTAATCTGTCTATCCCCCACTTCACTCCAACAAATTGGAGACCTGCACTTTCTACCATAAAGTGCTTCAAACGGCGCCATCTCAATGCTTGAATGGTAGCTGTTGTTGTAGGAAAATTCTGCTAACGGTAGATGTCGATCCCAACTGTTTCCGAAATCAATAACACATGCTCGTAGCATGTCTTCAAGCGTTTGTATCGTCCTTTCGCTCTGCCCATCAGTTTGTGGATGATAGGCAGTACTCATGTCTAGACGAGTTCTTAATGCTTGCTGTAATGTCTGCCAGAATCTTGAAATAAATCTCTCATCCCTATCAGAGATAATAGAGATTGGTATTCCATGTCTGGAGACGACTTCCTTCAAATACAGTCGTGCTAACTTCTCCATCTTGTCATCTTCTCTTATTGGCAGGAAGTGTGCTGATTTGGTGAGACGATCAACTATTACCCAAATAGTATCAAAACCACTTGCAGTCCTTGGCAATTTAGTGATGAAATCCATGGTAATGTTTTCCCATTTCCATTCTAGGATTTCGGGTTGTTGAAGTAGAACTGATGGTTTCTGATGCTCAGCTTTGACCTTAGAACACGTCAAACATTCTCCTACGTATTTAGCAACATCGGCTTTCATACCCGGCCACCAAAAATGTTTCTTGAGATCCTTGTACATCTTCCCCGTTCCAGGATGTATTGAGTATCTGGTTTTATGAGCTTCTCTAAGTACCATTTCTCTCATATCTCCAAATTTTGGTACCCAAATCCTTTCAGCCCTATACCGGTTTCCGTCTTCCCGAATATTAAGATGCTACTTCGATCCTTTGGGTATTTCATCCTTTAAATTTCCTTCTTTTAAAACTCCTTGTTGCGCCTCCTTTATTTGAGTAGTAAGGTTATTATGAATCATTATATTCATAGATTTTACTCGAATGGGTTCTCTGTCCTTCCTGCTCAAGGCATCGGCTACCACATTTGCCTTCCCCGGGTGGTAACGAATCTCAAAGTCGTAATCATTTAACAATTCAATCCACCTACGCTGCCTCATATTCAGTTGTTTCTGATTAAATATGTGTTGAAGACTTTTGTGGTCGGTATATATAATACTTTTGACCCCATATAAGTAGTGCCTCCAAGTCTTTAATGCAAAAACAACCGCGTATAATTCCAAATCATGCGTCGTATAATTTTGCTCGTGAATCTTCAATTGTCTAGACGCATAAGCAATCACCTTCATTCGTTGCATTAATACACAACCGAGACCTTGCTTTGATGCGTCACAATAAATCACAAAATCATCATTCCCTTCAGGCAATGACAATATAGGTGCCGTAGTTAGCTTTTTCTTCAATAACTGAAACGCTTTCTCTTGTTCATCCTTCCATTCAAATTTCTTCCCTTTATGCGTTAATGCAGTCAAGGGTTTTGCTATTCTGGAAAAGTCTTGGATGAACCTTCTGTAGTAACCAGCTAGTCCTAAAAACTGGCGTATGTGTTTCGGAGTTTTCGGGGTTTCCCACTTTTCAACAGTTTCTATCTTTGCCGGATCCACCTTAATACCTTTTTTGTTCACTATGTGACCGAGGAATTGAACTTCTTCCAACCAAAATGCACACTTTGAAAATTTAGCGTACAATTCTTCCTTCCTCAATACTTCTAACACCTTTCTCAAATGTTCACCGTGTTCTTGGTCATTCTTTGAGTAAATAAGTATGTCATCAATGAAAACAATGACAAACTTGTCAAGGTATGGTCCACACACTCGGTTCATAAGGTCCATGAACACAGCTGGTGCATTAGTTAAACCAAATGGCATGACCATAAACTCGTAATGACCGTAACGTGTTCTGAAAGCAGTCTTTGGAATATCATCTTCTTTCACCCGCATTTGATGATACCCGGAACGTAAGTCAATCTTTGAATAAACAGACGAGCCTTGTAGTTGATCAAATAAGTCATCGATTCTCGGTAGTGGGTAGCGGTTCTTGATGGTAAGTTTGTTCAACTCTCGGTAGTTGATACACAACCTGAATGTACCATCTTTCTTCTTAACAAACAAAACAGGAGCTCCCCACGGTGATGTGCTTGGTCGAATGAAACCATGCTCTAAAAGTTCTTGTAATTGGCTTTGCAGTTCTTTCATCTCGCTGGGTGCGAGTCTGTAAGGAGCACGAGCTATTGGTGCAGATCCTGGTACAAGATCTATTTGAAATTCAACGGATCGATGTAGGGGTAATCCCGGTAATTCTTTCGGAAATACATCGGGAAATTCTTTTGCGACGGGAACATCATTGATGCTCTTTTCTTCAGTTTGTACTTATGCTCTTTTCTTCAGTTTGTACTTTCTCGACGTGTGCTAGAACATCATAGCAACCTTTTCTTATTAGTTTTTGTGCCTTCAAATTACTAATAAGATGTAGCTTCGTGTTGCCCTTTTCTCCGTACACCATTAAGGGTTTTCCTTTTTCTCGTATAATGCGAATTGCATTTTTGTAACAAACGATCTCTGCTTTCACTTCTTTCAACCAGTCCATACCAATTATCACATCAAAACTCCCTAACTCTACTGGTATCAAGTCAATCTTAAATGTTTCGCTAACCAGTTTAATTTCTCGATTCCGACATATATTATCTGCTGAAATTAATTTACCATTTGCTAATTCGAGTAAAAATTTACTATCCAAAGGCGTCAATGGACAACTTAATTTAGCACAAAAATCTCTACTCATATAGCTTCTATCCGCACCCGAATCAAATAAAACGTAAGCAGATTTATTGTCAATAAGAAATGTACCCGTAACAAGCTCCGGGTCTTCCTGTGCCTCTGCCGCATTAATATTGAAAACTCTTCCGCGGCCTTGTCCATTCGTGTTCTCCTGGTTCGGGCAATTTCTAATAATGTGGCCCGGTTTTCCACATTTATAACAAACTACATTGGCATAACTTGCTCCGACACTACTTGCTCCGCCATTACTCGTTCCGACACCATTTGTTCCTTTCGTTCTATTAACCCCTGGTCCGTAGACCTCACACTTCGCCGCGCTATGACCATTTCTTTTATACTTGTTGCAAAATTTGGTGCAGAACCCCGAGTGATACTTTTCACACCTTTGGCATAGCTGCTTCTGATTGTTGTTGTTGTTGCGGTTATTATTGTTGTTGGGATGATTGTTGTAGTTGTTGTTGTTGTTGTTGTTGTTGTTGTTGTTGTTGTTGTTGTTGTTGTTGTTGTTGGGCCGTTTGTTGTTGTTGCGATTGATGTTGCGATTGTTGGGATAATTGTTGCGATTATTGTTGTAATTACTGTTGTTGTTGTATTTCTGATTCTTATCACCGTTTTCCTCCCACTTTCTTTTGACTTGCTTCACATTGGCCTCTTCAGCAGTCTGTTCTTTAATTCTTTCTTCAATCTGGTTCACTAGTTTGTGAGCCATTCTACATGCCTGTTGTATGGAGGCGGGCTCGTGTGAACTTATATCTTCTTGGATTCTTTCCGGTAATCCTTTCACAAACGCGTCGATCTTCTCTTCCTCATCTTCGAATGCTCCCGGACACAATAGGCACAATTTTGTGAATCGTCTTTCGTACGTGGTAATATCAAATCCTTGGGTTCGTAACCCTCTAAGTTCTGTCTTGAGCTTATTGACCTCGGTTCTGGGACGGTACTTCTCGTTCATCAAGTGCTTGAATGCTGACCACGGTAGTGCGTACGCATCGTCTTGTCCCACTTGCTCTAGATAGGTATTCCACCATGTTAACGCAGAACCTGTGAAGGTATGCGTAGCGTACTTTACTTTGTCCTCTTCAGTACACTTACTTATGGCAAACACCGATTCGACCTTCTCGGTCCACCGTTTCAATCTGATCGGTCCTTCGGTTCCATCAAATTCCAAAGGTTTGCAGGCAGTGAATTCTTTGTAGGTGCATCCTACACGATTTCCTGTACTGCTAGATCCAAGGTTATTGTTGGTATGTAGCGCAGCCTGTACTGCGGCTATGTTTGAAGCTAGAAAAGTACGGAATTCCTCTTCATTCATATTCACGGTGTGTCGAGTAGTCGGTGCCATTTCCTTCAAAATAGTCAAATGGAACAAGTTAATCATACAGAATATTAAGAGTAGTTAATAGTATTTCGTAGCATAATATGAACTCATTTATAAAAGCTTTTTCTTCATATTAGCGTTTTATAAGTTTAAATTCGGGTAGTACCTACCCGTTAAGTTCATACTTAGTAGCTAATATACAATTCAACTACTACAATTCTATATGAAAAACTGATTATAATAATATTTCGCGTTCAAACTTTTATACAATATTTTACAAACTTACAATACCGCTTATTTTACATAAAGCATGAAATATAGCACAACATAACTTTGATACAAGATAGTTGTGAAGATAATTCTAGCTAGTACACAAGTCGTTCAGTAAAGGCAATAAAGACACGTAATTCATACGTCCAGAAACAAGTCATGCATTCTGGTTTTACTAGGACTGCTTTCCATCCTTGGTCTTGTGGAACATAACCGTTATGGCCGTTGATAAGACAACGTGTTGTAACGTCGTCAAAGGGACGAGGGTTACGTAATGTCCAACAGTCCCGTAACAATCTAAAAACCTCATTTCTTACCCCAATTACCGACTCCGTCACTTGTGGGAACGTTTTGTTTAATAGTTGTAGGCCGATGTTCTTGTTCTCACTTTGGTGAGAAGCGAACATTACTAATCCGTAAGCATAACATGCTTCTTTATGTTGCATGTTAGCCGCTTTTTCTAAATCACGAAGTCCAATATTCGGATATATTGAGTCAAAATAATTTCTTAACCCATTGCATAAAATAGCATTTGGGTTCCCCGCAATATATGCGTCAAAGTAAACACATCGTAACTTATGGATTTCCCAATGTGATATCCCCCATCTTTCGAACGAAGGCCTTTTATAAACCAAGGCATTCTTGGAACGTTCTTCGAATGTCTTACAAACTGATCTCGCCTTAAATAGTTGTGCCGAAGAATTTTGACCGACTCTAGACAAGATTTCATCAATCATGTCTCCGGATAGGTCTCTTAAAATATTGGGTTGTCTATCCATTTTGTGTTTTTATACTGTAAAATAGACAAGAGTTAGATTCATAAAAAAAATACTTATTAATACAAGCAATTTTTACATATATTATAAAGCATAAGCACACTATATTACATATATTACACCACACGAATACAACTATCTTATTCCGACTCGCTTGTTTCTTCTTCTTCGGTTTTGGTTCGTTTTGCCAAATTTCTAGGGATATATGATGTTCCCCTAATACGAGCCGTCGTTTTCCACATTGGTTTAGAAAAACCTGGTGGTTTAGAGGTTCCCTGGTCATTGTTACAACTTAAGGACTTCGAGGGTTGACGATACATATAAAGTTCATCGGGGTTGGAATTAGATTTCTCTATTTTTATGCCCTTTCACTTATTATTTTCTTTTGCCTTTTTAAATTCAGTTGGGGTAATTTCTATAACATCATCGAAATTCTCGTCAGAATCCGATTCATCGGAGAATTGGTAATCCTCCCAATATTTTGCTTCCTTAGCGGAAACACCATTGACCATAATTAACCTTGGTCGGTTGGTTGAGGATTTTCTTTTACTTAACCGTTTTATTATTTCCCCCACCGGTTCTATTTCTTCATCCGGTTCCGATTCTTCTTCCGGTTTCGATTCTTCTTCTGGTTCCGACTCTTCTTCCGGTTCCTCTTCGGGAACTTGTGAATCAGTCCACGAATCATTCCAATTTACATTTGACTCTTCATTATTATTAGGTGAGTCAATGGGACTTGTTCTAGAGGTAGACATCTATCACATAATATCAAACGCGTTAAGATATTAATATATCACATAATATTCACATGTTAAAAGTATATAGTTTCCAACAAAATTTGTTAAGCAATCATTTTTCAAGTAAACACGGTCGAAGTCCAGACTCACTAATGCATCCTAACAAACTCGATAAGACACACTAATGCAAAATTCTGGTTCTCTAAGACCAACGCTCGGATACCAACTGAAATGTCCCGTTCTTATTGATTAAAAACGTTCCATATTAATTGATTTCGTTGCGAGGTTTTGACCTCTATATGAGACGTTTTTCAAAGACTGCATTCATTTTTAAAACAAACCATAACCTTTATTTCATAAATAAAGGTTTAAAAAGCTTTACGTAGATTATCAAATAATGATAATCTAAAATATCCTGTTTACACACGACCATTACATAATGGTTTACAATACAAATATGTTACATCGAAATCAGTTTCTTGAATGCAGTTTTTACACAATATTATACAAACATGGACTCCAAATCTTGTCCTTATTTTAGTATGCAACAGCGGAAGCTCTTAATATTCACCTGAGAATAAACATGCTTTAAACGTCAACAAAAATGTTGGTGAGTTATAGGTTTAACCTATATATATCAAATCGTAACAATAGACCACAAGATTTCATATTTCAATACACATCCCATAGGATTAACTTTTGTTTGCGAACAAGTTTAGAATTAACTAAACTATGTTCTAGTGATTATGAGTTTAAACCTTCGAATAAGATAGTTTTATATATATGAATCGAATGATGTTATGAATATCATTACTACCTCAAGTTTAGTAGGTAAACCTACTGGAAGTGACAAGAAATGATCTAGCTTCAAAGGATCTTGGATGGCTTGAAAGTTCTTGAAGTAGGATCATGACACAAAAACAAGTTCAAGTAAGATTTTTACTCGAATTAAGATAGTTTATAGTTATAGAAATTGAATCAAAGTTTGAATATGAATATTACCTTGAATAAGAAAGATAACCTACTATATATAACAAAGGTTTCTTGATCTTAGATGATTACTTGGAATGGATTAGAAAGCTTGGAAGTAAATTAGTAAACTTGAAGGGATTTTTGAAGTGTTCTTGAAGTGTTCTTCCTATGATGATTATAGCTTGATTCTTGAAGTGATTTTTGATGAAGATAATGATTAACTACTAGAAAAATACGTTCATAATAGTGTGTGTGTGTTGAGAGAGAATTAGAAAGAGAATTGGAAGTGAAATGGAGTGAATGATGAGTGGTAATTGGTGAGTGGTGAGTGGGGTTAAAAGGAGTTCTAGTTAGTTGACTAGCTCATGGTAGAAGTTAAAATTGATTAGTCATACATGACATAATCAAGAGTGGAATCCCATGCTAGTTCCTATTGGTATATACCCATAGTAAGTACATTTTGAAGCTGTGTATAATACGGGTAAGAATACGACTAGAATTCTTGATGAAAGAAAAGAATGGAAAAGTAACTGTAACCATTTTCGTTAAGTATGAGTGTCTTGATATATGTCTTGAAGTCTTCCAAAAGTATTTTAATACATCTAAATACACTACATGTATATACATTTTAACTGAGTCGTTAAGTCATCGTTAGTCGTTACATGTAAGTGTTGTTTTGAAACCTTTAAGTTAACGATCTCAATTAATGTTGTTAACCCATTGTTTATTATATCTAATGAGATTTTAAATTATTATATTATCATGATATTATGATATATTAATATATCTTAATATGATATATATACATTTAAATGTCGTTACAACGATAATCGTTACATATATGTATCGTTTCGAAATCCTTAAGTTAGTAGTCTTGTTTATATGTATATAACTCATTGTTAATATACTGATAGAGATACTTACTTATCATAATCTCATGTTAACCATATGTATATCCATATATATATCGTCATGTCATTTTTACAAGTTTTAACGTTCGTGAATCGCCGGTCAACTTGGGTGGTCAATTGTCTATATGAAACATATTTCAATTAATCAAGTCTTAACAAGTTTGATTGCTTAACATGTTGGAAACATTTAATCATGTAAATATCAATCTCAATTAATATATATAAACATGGAAAAGTTCGGGTCACTACATCTGTGTTGTTATTGGACTTTATATTTTCTCTTATATTTTGGAGCTCTTTGCCTTTTTATTCTCTTCTCGACCTCTAGTAAAGCGAGTAATGGTCCAGAATTCGTAAGTATGGAGTTTTGAATGAACTTAATGTTTCTAACAAGAAATAACGTAATAGCGCGATTTGATTTGTCAATTTACCAGAATCACTGAGAATAGAACTATCAAGAATATACCTTCTTGATATGTTCAGAAGTTAAGCAGAATGAAAGAGTTATGTAACATGGCACATGATGATGTTATGATCTGTGAATCATCACATTCCATTTAAAAACTCAGCATGACTTACTGTAATATAATCACGTTGATCAAGTGTCATTATATTATACTAACTCATGCATCAATTTCCAACACTACTTCAAAAACATTCATATTTTGAACGCGAAGGTTTCAGAATTTTAGAAACTAAAATAGTTTCTTTTATGATGTAACACAGATAGCGCGGAGAGATAATTAATATCGGTCGAGAATATTTATGAAGATATCTTCAGAAATATTGAGGACATTTATAATGATAGATACGATGATATCTTAGAATTTCAGAATCAAATTGTGGCGAAGAAATTCATTCACGATGATTTAGAGCAGTTAAGGAGTAAGGTATTCGCTAAAAATTTCATCAGAAACGGAATCATCAGTATTCTTTATGTGCAAGTTTAGTCCTTGTGATTTGTTCAGAGTCTCCTTCATGGTTTGCTCACTCCATTTTCCGGTTCCAAACCTTCTCTTTTTCTGAGCTTTACCAACACATTATTCTTTATCATCAAACTTTTGGCTGTTAAGGTCATTTACAGTTTTTGCTGTTTCATTCAACTTTTAAATATTCAGAGTATTGATTCGCAGACTGGGCGCTTTTAAGAATTTTAGAATGGAAGATCATAATTCTAAAAAAAAAAAATGTTATATGTATACATATAACCGTTGATGTAGAAACGTTGCGAGATTGAAAATACTGATTGCTGATTCCCGATAATTGGTATGGTAATTCTTGTTACAATATGCGGATGAGTATATGATAGGGTTTCAATGAACAGATAGAATGGTTTTTCGGAGAGACTTAAACCAATGAGTAATGAAGTTACTGGTAAGTTTACTGCTAATGTGGTGGAATATAAACGGTTCTCTGGTAACGATGACGAAAGGCAAACTTATATATCGAGGCTATAATAAGGCTAATCCAAATGAAAACTTGAAGTTGACTTGCTGGAGCTGTGACAAAATTGGCTACTTTGGAAAGGGATTGTAAAGTTATTTTCGGTAATAACAACGCCAAAGGAGCTAACACAGACATGTGTTAAACGTTTACTCAGGTTTCGAGTGTTTTCAGGTGCATAACTATATGCATCAATCTTTTCTTTCGTAGATAAAGTGCGGTTGGTTCATCCTCTCGATTGAGTTGTTTTCAAGAATCATGAAAGGTTTGAACGCAGATTGTAATCGTCAAGATACAAATGAGGTTTAAGATGAAATCAAGTGGCAAACTTGAAGAATTGTTTAGTTTCATATGTTATAATCAATATTTTAATTCATTTTAATTGTCCAATGTTGGTAGTCCTCAGTTGATAGTCCACAGTTAGCAATATATAATATTCGAATGAATTAATATGTGTCGTGACCCGTGTACATGTCTTAGACTCGATCACAACTCAAAGTATATATATTATTGTAAAATCAACGTCAACCCTGTATAGCTAACTCCGACATTACTGCATATAGAGTGTTTATGGTTATTCCAAATAATATATATAGATGCGTCGATATGATATGTCAAAACCTTGTATACGTGTCCCGATATTTAAACGCGTAAATAACAGTATTTAAATGACGATAAATAAAGTGCGTAAAATAAATAACAGAAATTAAATGATGATAAATAAAATTGCGATAAATTGCGATAACTAAATGTAATAAGGAAGTAACAGTTAGGTAGGAATAGTTAGCTAGGATTTTGTTAGCGTGGATTCTTAACAAAAATTTTCTCATAATTAATTTGTTTGTTTCTAACAAATTTTATTTTTGTCCAATGTTTTCTTCATTATGCCACTTGTTGGATTCTGGTAAGTCAAAATTCAAATATGAAATTGAATGAAAATGGTTATTCTGTGGTGAACGGATTCATATATCTGTGGATGTAAGTAGGATAGTAAATGACTGTTGAATCAGATTCGAAGAATGTACAGTGTAACTTATTAATGTGAAATCTAAATATTCCTCGGGTATTACCTACCCGTTAAAATATTTTCACCATTAACAGTTTGTACAAAAGAATTTTTAATTACAATCTTTATGAAAATATACTTACATATATATTTTCTTCAGATGTAATCATGGATTTAATGAGTCAATATGATATTAAACTCATTTGATTTACTATTAGAACGAGAATATATAATCTCTAAAACATTAGAGATTACATAATCGCCATGTCGAACGAAGATAAATGATGTAAAACGTCATGTAGAACGATGATTATGCTCGTGGTACAGATTGTGATGTTGAAGCGTGTGTTGTTGATGGTACAGGTATTGATGTTGGTGGTACTGTTGGTGCCGTTGATGTTGCTGAAGCTGGTACGTTTTGCACCATATTTTTCAAGGCTACAACTCGGGCACGTAGTTCGTTGACTTATTACTCCGGGATGATTGTCGGTAAGAACGGGCGAATGAATAAGGTTTAGAATCTGAGTTATGATATAGTCATGGCGAGATATTCAGGAAATGAGGGTGAAAATGGTGTTACGAATAGGTTCGCCGGTAAGTGCTTCAGGTTCTTCATCAAGAGGTGAATTCGGTTAGTGGAAGGGATCGCCTTCTGCGCGCCTCCATTGATTAAGTCGACTACAAACCCATCAGATAAATTGGGGACGGGTGATTGGTTGATTCATTCTGGTGACACTGCTTTCGGAGCTTATGTGAAACTCCATATTGGAATAGCTGTCGGAATCCAAGGAATTCGAACTGGTTGAGGGATTCATTTCGTACGATCAGATGAAGGATTTTCGATAAGAAATAGATTATAGGATGTAGATTAGTACCCTGCAATACATAATTTACATATGCATATATAATACTAAAATCCCATAAGTTACGGAGGAATCTACGGAAGCTGTCAGGCAAAGGTAACAATAACAGATACCCTAAGATATGAATTTATCTATACACTGTCTATGTAATAGAGGCAGTAAGACGTGTCTAGACTTTAAGAATGATAAGCAAATAATTTTTGACACTAAATGATAAGCAAAACTTTTGACATGCAGAAACGGTCGAAGTCCAGACTCACTAATGCATCTAAACAACTATCAATTAGACACACTAATGCAAGACCTGGTTCGCTAAGACCACCGCTTTTATACCGTATGTGATGACCCGTCCCAATCCATCAGGACGAATACAATAATGTATGATTACATTGCGAGGTATTTGACCTCTATATGATACATTTTACAAACATTGCATTCGTTTTAAAAGACAAACTTTCATTTCATCGAAAGTTGACATGCATGCATACCCTTTCATAATATGTCCAAACTATAAATGACTTAATAGTAATCTTGTTGAACTCAACGACTCGAATGCAATGTCTTTTGAAATATGTCGTGAATTACTCCAAGTAATATCTCTAAATGAGCAAATGCACAGCGGAAGATTTCTTTCAAACCTGAGAATAAACATGCTTTCAAGTGTCAACCAAAAGGTTGGTGAGTTCATTAGTTTATCATAAATATTCATTTCCATCATTTTAATAGACCACAAGATTTCATAATTTAATTGTACCCGTAACCCGAGTACAAAATAACACGCGTAACCCACGAATTAAAAATCATTCATATGGTGAACGCTTGATAATCGACTTAACTTTAATGCATAGAATATCCACAAACAGAACCTCTTGTCTATATAATAATAATAATCTCGAAGTACTAAAGCATCCGTACCCCGGATGGGACTTATCGAGTGATGTAGTGACCCGAACTTTTCCATGTTTATATATATATATTAAATGAAATTGATATTTATATGATTAAGTGTTTCCAACATGTTAAGCAATCAAACTTGTTAAGACTTGATTAATTGAAATGGGTTTCATTTAGACAATTGACCACCCAAGTTGACCGGTGATTCACGAACGTTAAAACGTGTAAAAACTATATGATGACATATATATGATTATATATATAGTTAACATGATATTATGATAAGTAAGTATCTCATTAGGTATTTTAACAATGAGTTATATACATAAAATTGAGTTTATTGAATTAAGAAACTCGAAACGATATATATAACGATTATCGTTATAACAACGTCTTACTAAATACATATGAATCAAATTAAGATATTGATACAATATGTTTAATCATGTTAAATTATAAGTAAACATGTCATTAAGTGTGGCAACCCGAAATTTTTTGACCATATTTAAACTTTATCTTTAAATGATTTAATGTTTTCGACACGATAAGCAAAGTCTGTAATGTTGAGTCACGAAAGTTTTGGAACTATATTCATGTAATCAATTATTCTTTGACTGTTCTCGAAGATTCACGAACAATATATATATATATAACTTAATGTGCATATATATATATATATATATATATATATATATATATATATATATATATATATGATTTCAAGTTATTTAGTAAACGATAGTAACATACGATTATTGATTCGATTGATATTTAGATAAGTTAACTAAAACGTTTAAGATGAACCAGTAAAACACTAATTTGCTACAGTATTTTTGAATTGCTACAGTACCCGAAAAACTACAGTATTTTCGAAAATCCCCTCTTTGCTACAGTAAACACTATTTCAAAATGGAAATGTATATATGTATATGTATATACTACGAGACAATGATTTATAGAAGTAAATGACCAAAACACTCGAAAGTTTAAGATACACTTTGAGTGATATAGTTTATTGATAATTTAAGACTATATTTTAACAAAGGTACGAGTCATGAAATGAAAAGTACTAGTTTTCTCAGCGTACGAAAGGGCGTTCGAAAAACCGGAACCGGGACATAAGTCGAGTGACAACGTACGACTTATCGGAACAAAATTACAAGTCAACTATGCACGTGAATTTAATATAATATATAATTAATTATATAAATTAAATATATTATATATATAATAAATTAATATGTCGACGAACTAGATTACAAATCAGATGTGAGCTGGAATCCTAGGCCATGCGATCGCATGGCCATAACACACAGAAACCATGCGATCGCATGGAGTCTGAAATCTGGCCACACTATAAAGCTCGAGCATTCTGGTCTCTGTCTTCACACACACATATATCATACTTCGTATTTATATTATTATTATTATTATTATTATTATTATTATTATTATTATTATTATTATTATTAGTATTATTATTATTATTAATATTATTATTAAGATTAATATTATTATTAATCTTATTATTATTAATATTATTAATTAGTATTATACATAAAATACTACGACGAGGTTATGAGCGTGTCACTTTCAAAATGGTTTTTAAGCGGGATAGAGCTAAGGAAATTATGGGTTATTGCCAAGGAGGTTATGGGTAATGTTCGGGGGTATATTTGTGAATCAAACCTAGTGTTTATCATCTCCGTTGCGTCTACGTACTTTCCTACAATATTGAATCTCAATATTGATACGTAAGCACTCATATTTTATCTTTTATATATTAATTGTGTATCCATGTCTAGTGCTCGAGTATATATATTTATACATGCTTGTATGTTAAATTTCGTCGTTAAACAGTTTATGATGAATCACGAATTAAATACATATGTTAATGGTAAAAGGTATATGATATGCATGTTTTTGGAAAGCTGGCGAAAAATCAATGACTTTTCATTTAGATATCGAATAGTTTCGATGAACGGATTAAGAGATATGATCAACTGAATTATGATTGACCTTAATTGAAATTGCTTTTGAATCTGCAATTAAGATTTAAACAACTTGTTTACGAGATTGATAAAATGGATTTTTGAATATTACCAACCGAGTAAATGACTCCTTATATAAGGTATGTCTCATTTTGTTGAACTATTGTCAAAATTGACTTTTTGAAACGACTTTGGATAACTTTTGTATGTCGATTTCGAGCATTAGGATTGTGATACACTATGACCAGACCTAGCTTGATAGACATTTATTGACCAACATATGTTCTCTAGGTTGAGATCTACGGTTATTTGGTAATCCGAGTTTCAGTCACATTTTGGTGAACGACTTTATATGCTGCTAAGGTGAGTTTCATTGATCCCTTTTTAATTGCTTTTGCAATACATTTTTGGGCTGAGAATACATGCACTTTATTTTAAACGCAATGGATACAAGTACATACTAAATTCTACACTGAGTTTGAACTGAAAATCCCTTAGCTTTGGTAACTAGTAACTGCCAGTTATAAGAACTGGTGGGCGCGAGTAGTAGTATATGGATCCATAGGGCTTGACATCCCCGTCTGTTCCAGGTATAGAAACCCTATCCTGAACTATAAAATAGACGTATGCTATTTGAGTGTATAGTACATGTTGGTTGCATGTTAAACACAGGGGTACTTATTATATAGACGTTAAAGCTTAGTTACCAGGGTGCTCAATAAAACTATGAACTCACCAACCTTTGTGTTGACACTTGTTAGCATGTTTATTCTCAGGTTTCCTAGAAGTCTTCCGCTGTTTGCTTATATGTTAGATAAGCTATGTGCATGGAGTCGTACATGGCATATTTTTCAAGGAAATGTTGCATTTACCAAATCATCACCATGTATCTTATTTTGACTGCATTGTCAACGGAAGTACTAATGTAAACTATTATTTACGGTGATTGTCTATATGTAGAAATCATCAGATGTCTAAAACCTTTGATTTAAATATTCATTTATGGTGTGCCTTTTCAAAAGAATGCAATGTTTACAATACGTATCATATAGAAGCCAAATACATCGCAATGAAATCAAAGAATGACGTATTGTCCATATGGATTTGGAGCGATCGTTACAGTTGGTATCAGAGCTGGTATAACGCCGTCCATGTGTGGCGGGTTAGTCATAAAGGAGGTTCTCACAGTGTTACCTGTGACGAAGCATTGGCTCTTACTCCTTGCGATCCCTTACGAGGGTTGGCAGTAGCCGAGAGGCAGGCCCTAAAATCAGTATCTGAGGTACACTCAGTGGTCACCAGGCGGTTAGCTGGGAAGGCACTGGGTGGGACGGTGGTTGTCCCCAACTGTATTTCAGTTGGTATCAGAGCGTTGGTCCTAGCGAACCAGGTCTTGCATGAGTGTGTCTAATTGATAGTTGTTAAGATGCATTAGTAAGTCTGGACTTCGACCGTGTCTGCATGTTAAAAGTTTTGCTTATCATTTCTTGTCGGAAATTACATGCTTATCATTCTTAAGTCTAGACACGTTTTCCTGCATTTATTGCATAAATAGTGTATAGACAAAAATTCATATCTTAGCGTATCTGTTACTGTAAACTTTTCCTGACATCTTCCGAAAATTTCTCCGTGATTTATGGAATTTGGTATTATATATACATATGTAAATTATGTATTGAAGAATACCAAACTAAATTCTATAATCTAATTCATATCAAAAATTATCTCCCTAATTATACAAGATGGATCCCGTATCTAGTTCAAATTCCTTAAACTCCGACAGCTATTCCGATATGGATATTCACCTGAACTCCGAAGACAGTGTAACCGGAATGAATCAACCAATCAGCCATCACCTATTCTGGATGAATTGGGGATGGATTCGTAGCCTGCTTAGTCATTGGAGACAAGAAGAAGGCGATCTCTTCCATCCACCACATTGCCCTCTTTGCTACAGTAAACACTATTTCAAAATGGAAATGTATATATGTATATGTATATACTACGAGACAATGATTTATAGAAGTAAATGACCAAAACACTCGAAAGTTTAAGATACACTTTGAGTGATATAGTTTATTGATAATTTAAGACTATATTTTAACAAAGGTATGAGTCACGAAACGAAAAGTACTAGTTTTCTCAGCGTACGAAAGGGCGTTCGAAAAACCAGAACTGGGACATAAGTCGAGTGACAATGTACGACTTATCGGAACAAAATTACAAGTCAACTATGCACGTGAATTTAATATAATATATAATTAATTATATAAATTAAATATATTATATATATAATAAATTAATATGTCGACGAACTAGATTACAAATCAGATGTGAGCTGGAATCCTAGGCCATTCGATCGCATGGCCATAACACACAGAAACCATGCGATCGCATGGAGTCTGAAATCTGGCCACACTATAAAGCTCGAGCATTCTGGTCTCTGTCTTCACACACACATATATCATACTTCGTATTTATATTATTATTATTATTATTATTATTATTATTATTATTATTATTATTATTATTATTATTATTATTATTATTATTATTATTATTAAGATTAATATTATTATTAATATTATTAATTAGTATTATACATAAAATACTACGACGAGGTTATGAGCGTGTCACTTTCAAAATTGTTTTTAAGCGGGATAGAGCTAAGAAAATTATGGGTTATTGCCAAGGAGGTTATGGGTAATGTTCGGGGGTATATTTGTGAATCAAACCTAATGTTTATCATCTCCGTTGCGTCTACGTACTTTCCTACAATATTGAATCTCAATATTGATACGTAAGCAATCATATTTTATCTTTTATATATTAATTGTGTATCCATGTCTAGTGCTCGAGTATATATATTTATACATGCTTGTATGCTAAATTTTGTCGTTAAACAGTTTATGATGAATCACGAATTAAATACATATGTTACTGGTAAAAGGTATATGATATGCATGTTTTTGGAAAGCTGGCGAAAAATCAATGACTTTTCATTTAGATATCGAATAGTTTCGATGAACGGATTAAGAGATATGATCAACTGAATTTTGATTGACGTTAATTGAAATTGCTTTTGAATCTGCAATTAAGATTTAAACAACTTGTTTACGAGATTGATAAAATAGATTTTTGAATATTACCAACCGAGTAAATGACTCCTTATATAAGGTAAGTCTCGTTTTGTTGAACTATTGTCAAAATTAACTTTTTGAAACGACTTTGGATAACTTTTGTATGTCGATCTCGAGCATTAGGATTGTGATACACTATGACCAGACCTAGCTTGATAGACATTTATTGACCAATATATGTTCTCTAGGTTGAGATCTACGGTTATTTGGTAATCCGAGTTTCAGTCACATTTTGGTGAATGACTTTATATGCTGCTAAGGTGAGTTTCATTGATCCCTTTTTAATTGCTTTTGCAATACATTTTTGGGCTGAGAATACATGCACTTTATTTTAAATGCAATGGATACAAGTACATACTAAATTCTACACTGAGTTTGAACCGAAAATCCCTTAGCTTTGGTAACTAGTAACTGCCAGTTAAAAGAACTGGTGGGCGCGAGTAGTAGTATATGGATCCATAGGGCTTGACATCCCCGTCTGTTCCAGGTATAGAAACCCTATCCTGAACTATAAAACAGACGTATGCTATTTGAGTGTATAGTATATGTTGGTTGCATGTTAAACACATGGGTACTTATTATATAGACGTTAAAGCTTAGTTACCATTGTGCTCAATCTTATAGAATAATTTGACAAACGTTTCAGGATGAAACAACTGAAATCTTGTCATCCACCTTTACATACATATTATACGAAACAATAAAACTATGAACTCACCAACCTTTGTGTTGACACTTGTTAGCATGTTTATTCTCAGGTTTCCTAGAAGTCTTTTTCTCTGTTTTCTTATATGTTAGATAAGCTATGTGCATGGAGTCGTACATGGCATATTTTTCAAGGAAACGTTGCATTCACCAAATCATCACCATGTATCTTATTTTGACTGCATTGTCAACGGAAGTACTAATGTAAACTATTATTTAAGGTGATTGTCTATATGTAGAAATCATCAGATGTCTAAAACCTTTGATTTAAATATTCATTTATGGTGTGCCTTTTCAAAAGAATGCAATGTTTACAAAACGTATCATATAGAAGTCAAATACCTCGCAATGAAATCAATGAATGACGTATTGTCCATATGGATTTGGAGCGATCGTTACAGTTGGTATCAGAGCTGGTATAACGCTGTCCATGTGTGGCGGGTTAGTCTTAAAGGAGGTTCTCACAGTGTTACCTGTGACGAAGCATTGGCTCTTACTCCTTGCGATCCCTTACGAGGGTTGGCAGTAGCCGAGAGGCAGGCCCTAAAATCAGTATCTGAGGTACACTCAGTGGTCACCAGGCGGTTAGCTGGGAAGGCACTGGGTGGGACGGTGGTTGTCCCCAACTGTATTTTAGTTGGTATCAGAGCGTTGGTCCTAGCGAACCAGGTCTTGCATGAGTGTGTCTAACTGATAGTTGTTAAGATGCATTAGTAAGTCTGGACTTCGACCGTGTCTGCATGTTAAAAGTTTTGCTTATCATTTCTTGTCGAAAATTACATGCTTATCATTCTTAAGTCTAGATACGTTTTTCTGCATTTATTGCATAAATAGTGTATAGACAAAAATTCATATCTTAGCGTATCTGTTACTGTAAACTTTTCCTGACATCTTCCGAAAATTTCTCCGTGATTTATGGAATTTGGTATTATCTATACATATGTAAATTATGTATTGAAGAATACCAAACAAAATTCTATAATCTAATTCATATCAAAAATCATCTCCCTAATTATACAAGATGGATCCCGTATCTAGTTCAAATTCCTTTAACTCCGACAGCTATTCCGATATGGATATTCACCCGAACTCCAAAGACAGTGTAACCGGAATGAATCAACCAATCAGCCATCACCTATTCTGGATGAATTAGGGATGGTTTCGTAGCCTGCTTAGTCATTGGAGACAAGAAGAAGGCGATCCCTTCCATCCACCACATTGCCCTCTTGGCGAAGAACCTGAAGCACTTACCGGCGAACCTGTTCGAGACACCATTTTCTCTCTCATCTCCAGAGTATCTCGTCACGATAATATACTATCACAAATTCTGAATCTCATTCACCCGCTCTTCCGAACCGACAATCATCCCAGTGTAATAAAAGAAGTCAACGAGCTTCGCGCCCGGGTAGTGGCTTTGGAGAACATGGTACAAAGGTTACAAGCACCAGCAGCAGCACCGACAGCAACTGTACCACCATCAGCAACACCAACAGTACCATTGATAATGTTAAAAATGAACATATATTTCATAGCATTATTCCTCAAGAAAGACAAGCTTTTAGTTGCAATTGTTCTATTTACAAGTGATATTCGTTTAAATAATAAAAGGTGAAGACAAAAGACAGATTCGACGAATTGAAGACCCAAACGACCAAAAAGCTCAAAAGTACAAAATACAATCAAAGAGGTTCCAATTATTGATAAGAAACATCTCGAAATTACAAGAGTACAAGATTCAAATCGCAAAGTACAAGATATTAAATTGTACGCAAGGACGTTCGAAATTCCGGAACCAGGACATGAGTAAACTCTCAACGCTCGACGCAACGGACTAAAAATTACGAGTCAACTATGCACATAAATATAATATAATATTTAAATAATTCTTATAATTATTTATATATTATATAATATATTAAAAATCGTCGGCAAGAAAAAATCCAAAATGTGTGAGCTGGTTTTACAAACTCCGCGAGTTGCGGAGTTTGTAGTGAAAATGGGCCGCGACTCGCGGAGATTACCTGGACTCAATTCCCTATAAAAGCCAGCGCAGTTCGACGTAAAAATATAACATAATATCAATCTCTCTATCTATATACGTAGCATATATTTATATTTATATTTTAATTTTAATTTTAATTTTAATTCTAATAATAAGGGTATGTTAGCGAATGTTGTAAGGGTGTAAGTCAAAATTCTGTCCGTGTAACGCTACGCTATTTTTAATCATTGTAAGTTATGTTCAACCTTTTTACATTAATGTCTCGTAGCTAAGTTATTATTATGCTTATTTAATCCGAAGTAATCATGATGTTGGGCTAATTACTAAAATTGGGTAATTGGGCTTTGTACCATAATTGGGGTTTGGACAAAAGAACGACACTTGTGAAAATTAGACTATGGGCTATTAATGGGCTTTATATTTGTTTAACTAAATGATAGTTTGTTAATTTTAATATAAAGATTTACAATTGGGCGTCCCTATAAATAACCATATACACTCGATCGGACACGATGGGCGGGGTATTTATATGTACGAATAATCGTTCATTTAACCGGACATGGGAATGGATTAATAGCCACCAGAATTATTAAAACAGGGGTGAAATCATGTACAAGGACACTTGGCATAATTGATAACAAAGTATTAAAACCTTGGGTTACACTCAGTCGACATCCTGGTGTAATTATTAAACAAAGTATTAAAATCTTGTTACAGTTTAAATCCCCAATTAGTTGGAATATTTAACTTCGGGTATAAGGATAATTTGACGAGGACACTCGCACTTTATATTTATGACTGATGGACTGTTATGGACAAAAACCAGACGGACATATTAAATAATCCAGGACAAAGGACAATTAACCCATGGGCATAAAACTAAAATCAACACGTCAAACATCATGATTACGGAAGTTTAAATAAGCATAATTCTTTTATTTCATATTTAATTTCCTTTATTTTATATTTAATTGCACTTCTAATTATCGCACTTTTATTTATTGTTATTGTATTTAATTGCACTTTTAATTATCGTACTTTTTAATTATCGCAAGTTTATTTTATCGCACTTTTATTTATCGCAATTTCATTATCGTTATTTACTTTACGCTTTAAATTAAGTCTTTTATTTATTTAATATTTTACATTTTGTTTTAACTGCGACTAAAGTTTTAAAATCGACAAACCGGTCATTAAACGGTAAAAACCCCCCTTTATAATAATAATATTACTTATATATATATTTGTATTTTTATAAATTTAAGCTAATATAGCGTTAAGCTTTGTGAAAAAGATTTTCCCTGTGGAACGAACCGGACTTACTAAAAACTACACTACTCTACGATTAGGTACACTGCCTATAGTGTTGTAGCAAGGTTTAGGTATATCCATTCAATAAATAAATAAATATCTTGAGTAAAATTGTATCGTATTTAATAGTATTTCCTTGTAAAATTTAATAGTATTTTATACCCCTTAGCTTTAACCATCAAGTATTTTTGGCGCCGCTGCCGGGGAACATCTAGCTTAAAAGCCGGAAGCGCAACGCTAATATAAAAAAAAAATTATTTTTTTTACTAATATAAAAAATTACGCTTTTGTAAAAATACGTTTTAAATATTCAAAAATATAAAAAGAAAAACAAAAATATAAATATTTTTAAGAGTTTGTTAAATATTTAAGTTTTATAAAGTTTCTTTATTTCTATTTTATAAAAATATAAGTTTTATTTAAATATTTTGTGTTTATTTAAAACATAAAATTAAAAAACCGAAAAAAATATATATATATATAAATCTAGTTTTAAGATTTTTATTTATAAAATTATAAGTATTTCTATTTTTATTTTAGTTTTTAAATATAAGTTTTTATTATATAAATATTTTTATTTAAACAGAAAATATAAAACAGAAATTTAAAAAAAAAAAAACTGAAACGAACGATTTTTGTCCTGCACCTGATCTGAAATTTGAAACCCCGCGACTTGCGGAGTTTTCCAGCTTCGAGAACCGCGACTCGTGGAGTTCTCTCTGACACGTGACCAGAAACCCTAATCTGCATCATTACGTAATTATTATTATTATTATTATTATTATTAATTAAAAACCCTAATTAGGTTTTAATTTTTAATTAATTAAGTTTAGTTTATTTATTTAATTTGTATATTTAGTTTAATTAATTTAAATAAATTATAAAATTAACACTTTTATAAAATAAATAATATAAAAATAATATTTTTATAAAAATTGTACTTTTTACAACTTTTAGTATATTTTTATATTTTGTCCCTTTTTAATTGTTTTAGCGTAATTTTTGTGTTTTTCGCTAGTTTTTAGTTTTAAACTTAATTTTTGCCATAGTTATTTTTATTTATAGATTTTTAGGCTTTGTCGTAAAATCCCTTGAGTGCTTTTTCTTTAGACTAAGATCTAGGTGCTTTAGAATTTTGCGACGCCTTTTTAAATTTTAGTGCTTTTTTTTTTTTAGGTTATTGCCATTTGGGATATAGTTTTACTTATAAGCTTTAATATTTTTAGACACCTTTTACCTATGTATCAATTATCATTCCAATTAGTAATCTCAATTTGTGATTATAATTTTAAGTTAGTGATAGTAATAAGGTTGGGTTAGTCGAGTGTTTTTAAGTTCTATAAGTCATTTCTTTTTATTTTTTATTTTCCGACGCCTTTTATTTTTCAACCCTTTTCCTTTCCTTTTTCGACGCGCTCTTTTTCTTTCTTATTTCTCGCTATTCTAGTTTTAGGACATAGATTTTTTTTTCTACTTCTTATCTAAATTTCTTAAAATTACGAAAATTTATTTTAAGTGGTTAAATTGATAGACATCAAAATTTTCTGGTTCGTAGTAATAGTTGGATTTGTACGTGGACCGGGTTATTGGAGCCAAACAGTCCTCAATTATATTGAGACCAAACGAATCCTGCCCCTCTGATGCATCTTTTGGCTATTCGAAACGTGGGCAAAATCAGAAAAGTCTATTAATTGGATAACTTATATAATTTTTCTTTCCTTTTTAAAAACTAATCGGATATTCAGTGAATGCACCGAGCAAGATGTTCACCACCTTTTGTACGTTCACCACCTGTAACTAGATCAAGACATTTAGCAAATATTACCGCCGTTGATTTTTCTTTGGAATCGTCATCCAGTCGACCAAGTACTCCAATTCAAATTTCCGATAATCCATTTTTTGAACCCGACCTCACAATTGAGAATCCGGAGAATATTCAGGGACGATTCATAGATCCTGAACCATTAAATTTTCCTCCGGAACCACCAATCATTCAAACAGAGATTGTTGAGGAACGAACCATTAAATCAGAATCCTCTAGTGATTCCGATTCAACAAATTCAATTATAGAGAATCTAGAACCTTTAAGTATGGAAGACCGAATGAGAGCTAAACATACTGGCCAAGGTCACGCAATTACTCATCCAGACATTAATGCGCCAGATTATGAAATCAAAGGACAAATTCTACACATGGTGACTAATCAATGCCAATTTAGTGGTGCGTCGAAGGAAGATCCAAATGAACATCTTCGTACCTTTAATAGGATCTGCACACTATTTAAACTAAGAGAAGTGGAGGACGAACAGATATATCTCATGTTATTTCCCTGGACTTTAAAGGGAGAAGCCAAAGATTGGTTGGAATCGTTACCTGAAGGGGCGATTGATACATGGGACGTTTTAGTTGAAAAATTTCTTAAACAATTCTTTCCGGCATCTAAAGCCGTAAGACTTCAAGGAGAAATTGTTACGTTCACACAGAAACCAAACGAAACTCTATATGAGGCCTGGACAAGATTTGGAAAGTTATTAAGAGGATGTCCGCAATATGGTTTAGACACCTGTCAAATAGTACAAATATTCTACCAAGGATGCGACATCACTACAAGGAAAGACATCGATATAGCAGCTGGTGGTTCTATTATGAAGAAAACCGAAACTGATGTAGCGACCCCGACAAATCGTCAAGTGACGGCGTCGTCTACGTACGGTCCCATTACATGGTTATAAGTATTTATAACAAAGTTTGACCGAAAATATGTCGCATACATTTCATAAAGGATGTTTCAATGTTTACAAAAGTAATTCCCAAGACAAGTACATAACAAAAGTTATTGTTCATATGAAACACGTGCGACATAGTTTAAAATAGCCAAAAAGACGCTCCATGTATGCAAGTATACTCGACATCCAATGCAAGTATCAAAAAGTATGTGCGGAAGCATGTATCACCTAAGTTCAAGGACCTGAGAAAAACATAGAGAATCTGTCAACGAAAACGTTGGTGAAATCATAGGTTTAAATAAGTAAATGAGTAAAAGCAAGCTGAACCACAAGAGTTGCAATATTGATAAAGTCATAGTACATTCTAAAAGTTAATATTCACGAGCACCCAATTATCAAAGCTTAACATTCCGTCCGTTGAATACCCCATAAATTAGTGCTAGAACAACACTGTTTCCCGAAAATATATTTCATCCGTAGACGGTAGCGAACCGTCAAAGATGAGGGTTGTCAACCCATATGGCCATATAACATAAGTTCTCGCTTACACCATCTGATGTAACTAATGATAATCGGATTGAGGATTTTCGTTCTAAACTCGTATGTAGAATGTTTGTTTTCCCGTTCTTGTGTTCACTTAGTTCAAAAGAAACGTTTATGTTTTCTCATCCCAAAAGTAAGTTTAAAAGAGTAAAAGTGGGACTATGATCTCACCTTTGATTGCAAGAGTGAAATAGTACTTCAAAAAGTAAACGTGCAAAGAACAATGCTAGTCTCGACCTAAACAATTAGGTTGTATCAATAACGATAGTCACGAAGGGTCAAAGATGTTCAATTAGTCCTATGGCTCAATTCGACTCGATTAATATAGCATGTGAAGCAAATTGTCAAGTTTCATGCAAGATACAAGTATAAAAGCATGTTAGGAAGATTGCGTAATTAATTGGTTAAGTTTGACAAAAAGTCAAACTTGGTCGGGTCAAAGTCAACGAAAAAGTCAACATGTTCGGGTCGGGTCCCGGACAAATTTTCCATGCTAATTATTCATATACAAGTATATTAAAACAAGTTTCATGTGAATCGGAGGTCGGTAGCTAGTCAAACATTTCACGTTAAAAGGGACATGGAGGTCAGAATCTGTCCAGGCCATTTGGCGCGCCGCGCGGGGTAGGGTGCGCGCCGCGCGACCTGTAGTTCAGCTATTTTTCTGTCTTTCAAACTATGCACGAGCCAAAACCAATTCTAACACAACTCTTGACCCGCAAACACTTATAACGCCTATCATACATCGTTGGAAAGGTATTTTGACGAGGAATGCAACTAAACACATATCATCAATCAAACTTCCACTTATAACAACCAAAAAGCCACAATTAAACATTCATAATCAAAGTTCAAGTTCCAAAAACGCATTTTATGATTCGGGCAACCAATTTACATGTATGTTATGCCGTTTCGAAGGTAATCAAACACACATTGCAACAAAACACTTAACAATAATAATCCATGGCATTCAATGCATCAAAAGTCCATTTCAAGTTCATCAAACCCTAACCCAAATTCACCAAAATCAATAATCAAGTTCATGAAGTTTTCTAAGGCAACCTACACATCAAATTGAAGCTAGTGATACAAGGAACACAATTAGAACATGAACTTTTAACATCTAACAACATATGATCATCCAAAATTCAAGAACAACACACCAAAAGTCAAGTTCATGCTAGTTACACTAAAACAACGAGATCGAGCATATAAATTACACACACGACATCACAATGAGCCATAGACACTAACTAACACCATTTCAAGTCAAAAACACGAATTTAGAGAAATCTAGAGTTTTAGAAACGTTACCCAAACGAGATGAAGTTGGTACCAAAATGAAGAGGATGAAGAGAGGATCACGAATATGTAATTTATTTTGTTGTAAGCCTCCTAGATCGAATTTAGATGATGATTGAATGAATTTGGAAATTGGGTGTGTGTTCTTGCTAGAGAGAAAGAGAGAGAGATGGGGATGGTTGAATGGTGGTGATTGGGGTGGACTAGGTGACCTAGTCAACTAGTTTGCCCCGTGTCAATTTTAGTCCCTCAAGTTTGAATCGGGTGCGTGAATTACCTAATCGAGACAATTTAAAACGCGTATTAACGAAAGATGTTATAAATATATAACGGACTTTAAAATAGTTAAACGGAAAGTAAATGGAAAGAGGCGGGATGTTACATTACCTACTCCTTAAAAGAAATTTCGTCCCGAAATTTAAGTAGGCGTAGTAGTCGTTGTTTCTTCCTCGAGATCTTGTGTTTCCGAATTCACGAATAGATGAGGATACTTCCTTTGCATTTGATCTTGTCTTTCCCAAGTAAACTCGGGTCCCCTTTTGGCGTTCCAACGGACTTTAACAATCGGGATTCGGCTTTGTTTCAATGTCTTGACAGAGGTGTCCACAATTTCAACCGGTTCCTCCACAAAATGAAGTTTGTCATCTATAGTAAGTTCCTCGAGAGGGATGACGATATCGGGTTCGGAAAGACACTTTTTCAAGTTAGATACATGGAAGGTAGGATGAACGGAGTTCAATTGAGGCGGAAGATCTAAACGATACGCAACGGTTCCAATACGCTCCAAGATTTCGAAAGGACCAATATACCGTGGATTTAGCTTCCCGCGTTTCCCAAAACGAATTACACCCTTCCAAGGTGCGACTTTTAACATGACGCGGTCACCGACTTGAAATTCAAGGTCGTTGCGTCTTTTGTCGGTATAGCACTTTTGACGACTCCGGGCCGTCCGAAGCCTATCTCGGATTTGAACGATCTTCTCGGTGGTTTCGTGAATGAGTTCAGGTCCGGTGATTTGTACGTCGCCTACTTCGGCCCAACAAAGAGGTGAACGACATTTTCGGCCATATAGCGCTTCAAAAGGTGCGGCCTTTATACTCGCGTGATAACTATTGTTGTAAGAGAACTCGGCGAGAGGTAAGTGCTTGTCCCAAGCTTTTCCGAAATCAACCACGCAAGCTCGTAACATGTCCTCTAAGGTTTAAATTGTGCGTTCGCTTTGTCCATCGGTTTGAGGATGATATGCGGTGCTCATGTCTAAACGCGTTCCCAACGCTTCTTGCAAAGTACGCCAAAATCTAGAAACGAAACGGCCATCTCGGTCGGAGATAATCGATAAAGGTACACCGTGTCTGGCTACGATCTCCTTAATGTAAAGTTGTGCAAGTTTCTCCATTTTGTCCGTTTCTTTCATGGCCAGGAAGTGTGCGGATTTGGTGAGACGGTCAACAATAACCCAAATGGTATCATAACCGCCCGTCGTTTTTGGTAGTTTGGTGATAAAATCCATCGTTATTCTTTCCCACTTCCATTGCGGGATCTCAGGTTGTTGAAGTAGTCCGGACGGTCTTTGGTGTTCGGCTTTGACTTTGGAACATGTCAAACACTTGGAAACATAAGTAGCTACGTCCCTTTTGATGTTCGGCCACCAATATAGTTGTTTAAGGTCGTGGTACATCTTATTGGCACCGGGGTGAATCGAGTATCGTGACTTATGGGCTTCATCTAAAATAAGGCTTCGTAGATCCCCATAACTAGGCACCCAAATTCTTCCGGCGAAATATCGGAGTCTGGTTTCTTTAACTTCGAATCGAGAGGTGAGGACGTTCAAGTGTTCGAGAGAGATGTTTTCATCCTTGAGAGCCTCATCTTGGGCTACCCGAATTTGGCTATTAAGGTTGGTGTGAATGGTGATGTTTAAAGCTCGGACACGGAGAGGCACCGCTCTTTCTTTTCGACTTAAGGCATCGGCTACTACATTTGCCTTCCCGGGATGGTAACGAAGCTCGCAATCGTAATCGTTTAAGGTTTCAATCCACCTTCGTTGTCTCATGTTTAGTTGCTTTTGATCGAAAATGTGTTGGAGACTTTTGTGATCGGTAAAGATAGTACTCTTGGTTCCATAAAGATAGTGTCTCCACATTTTAAGTGCAAAGACAACGGCTCCGAGTTCGAGATCATGTGTCGTATAGTTTCGTTCATGAATTTTGAGTTGTCGAGAAGCATAAGCAATGACTTTCGTTCGTTGCATCAATACACACCCAAAACCATGTTTCGAGGCATCACAATATACAACAAAGTCATCATTGCCTTCGGGAAGTGACAAGATAGGAGCGGTGGTTAGCTTCGTTTTCAAGATTTGGAATGCGGATTCATGTTCGGTCGCCCAAATGAATTTCTTTCCCTTGTGAGTCAACGCGGTTAGAGGACGTGCAACCAAAGAGAAGTTTTCGATGAATCTACGATAGTACCCGGCGAGACCCAAAAATTGACGAATGTGAGTAGGAGTAGTAGGAGTCTCCCATTTGCTAATGGCTTCGATTTTTGTTGGATCGACTTTAATACCTTGGTCACTTACAACATGACCAAGAAATTGAACTTCCTTTAACCAAAATTCACACTTGGAGAATTTGGCGTAAAGTCGTTCTTGTCTCAAGAGTTCAAGCACAAGTCGGAGATGTTGTTCGTGCTCTTCTTCATTTTTAGAATAGATCAATATATCATCGATGAACACAATAACGAATTTATCGAGATACGGTTTGCACACGCGGTTCATAAGATCCATGAACACCGCCGGTGCATTAGTGAGACCAAATGGCATGACGAGGAATTCATAACTACCATAACGAGTTCGGAAAGCGGTTTTGGAGACATCTTCCCCCTTAACCCTTAATTGATGATAACCCGAGCGGAGATCGATTTTCGAATATACACAAGACCCTTGTAGTTGATCAAAGAGGTCATCGATGCGAGGAAGAGGATATCGGTTCTTAACCGTCAATTTATTTAGTTCACGATAATCAATGCACATTCGTAGGGATCCGTCTTTCTTTTTAACAAACAAAATCGGAGCGCCCCAAGGTGAATGGCTAGGTTGGATAAAACCACGATCAAGTAGTTCTTGAATTTGACTTTGCAATTCTTGCATTTCAGATGGATCGAGTCTATATGGTGCACGTGCTACGGGTGCGGCTCCCGGAATAAGATCGATTTGAAATTCAACCGGTCGATGAGGTGGAAGACCCGGTAATTCATCGGGAAATACATCGGAATAGTCACTAACAATTGGCACATCACCGATGTGCTTCTCGTCGGACTCGACTTTCTTAACGTGAGCAAGGATCGCAAAACAACCCTTACGGAGTAGTTTTCTAACTTTAATACACGAAACGAGGTTGAGTCCGGTGCAACTCTTATCGCCATAGACGATCAAAGGTTCACCATTCTCGATAGGAATTCGGATTGCGTTAAGATCACAAAGGATGTGAGATTTCGTTTTGACTAACCAATTCATACCGATTATTACATCAAAGCTTCCTAGTTCTATGGGTATCAAGTCAATTTCAAATTCTTTACCCAAAATGTTTATCGTACACCCCCGGTAATATGTGTCGGCACTTAATAGTTTCCCGTTAGCCACTTCAATGGTATAAGTGGTATCTAATGGAAGAGGTGGAGTGCTAAAAGAATGATTCAAAGTCTTGGATACAAAGCATTTATCGGCACCCGAATCGAATAAGCAAGTAACATAAGAGTTGTTGAGAAGAAACGTACCCGTGACTAGTTCATTGTCATCTCGGGCTTCCTCGGTGTTGATGTTAAAGGCTCGGCCTCGGTTGTTGGGGTTGGCTTTCTTTTTCGGGCATTCGTTCTTATAATGGCCCGTTTGGCCACATTCGTAACAAGTGACCGTTTTTGGAGGATTGGTCCCCTTTCGAGCAACGGGGGCGGCGCTTGTGCAATTGTTGGCCCTATGACCAACACCTTGGCAACGGTGACAAACTAGTTTGTTACATTCGCCGTGATGATGCTTGTGGCATTTGTTGCAAAAAGGTAAGTTTCCGACATAACCCTTCTTGCCGTCGTTGTTGAAAGGCTTTTTGGTGAAGGTGTTGTTGTAGTAGGTTGATGGAGTGGCTTCCCATTTCCTTTTGTTGCCACCCGACTTGTCCTCGGCCTTAGGAGCCGGCACTACGATTTCGTCAACCGTTTCAATTAGTTGGCGAGCCATGTTCATAGCGGCTTGATGAGTAGTGGGTTTGGATGACATCACCCCTTGTTTGATGCTTTTTGGAAGACCGAGCATGTAGAGCTCAATCCTTTGAGATTCGGGGTTAACAAGATTAGGACACATCAAGGATAGTTCGGCGAAGCGTTGATTATAAGCTTTAAGATCGTTTCCGACCGCTTTCAAAGCTCTTAGTTCTTCCTCAAGCTTTCGGGTTTCTTCGCGCGGAAAATATTCAACAATCATCTTTTCCTTTAGATCGGCCCAAGAGAGGGCATGAGCTTCATCGGTACCCACCGATTGAACATAGGTGTTCCACCATGTTAGGGCAATTCCGGAGAAAGTGTGGGTGGAGTATTTGACCTTGTCTTGATCCCGACAACCGCTTATGCTAAAGACGGCCTCGGTTTGTTCAAACCAACGAGTAAGCACAACCGGTCCCCCGGTTCCATCATAAGTGTGAGGTTTGCACCCCATGAAAGCTTTGTAGGAGCACCCTTCGCTAGAGTTACCGGCCCCATTGTTGTTGTTGTTGTTGTTGTGGTTGTTGTTATTGTTATTGTTGTTGGAAGAGTGACCGGCCATGGCCGCATCTACGGCGGTAGCTATCATCCGTTCGAGAGCTTGTTCGGGAGTTTCATTGCGGCGTACACGACGAGGAGCCATTGTTCTTTCAAAACAAAAGAATACCGTTGGTTAGTATTCTAAATAATACTAACCGTGATATGGGATAAAGATAGAGAGAAAATTATCCTTGACCCGCCTTAAATTCTTTATGTCATAATGTCGGTATGTTCATATGAGTCACCGTAATATAATTTCCGGGAATTATATTACCCTAATTCATATGTGCATTCGACATTACATCATATAGTCAAGGTGGCGTGTCAATTAAATTATATAATGCAAGATTTAGATAGAATAAGAGTAGACATGAGTAGAAGAGTCAGAGTATAAATGCACAATTTGTCAGGTAATTCCTATGTCAAGTCTATATGCCGGTTGTAGTCTAGACTCACCAATGTACCCTATGACTCGGGGTTGACACCAATGAACTCTAAATCCCTACAACCAAAGCTCTGATACCACTTGTAGCGACCCCGACAAATCGTCAAGTGACGGCGTCGTCTACGTACGGTCCCATTACATGGTTATAAGTATTTATAACAAAGTTTGACCGAAAATATGTCGCATACATTTCATAAAGGATGTTTCAATGTTTACAAAAGTAATTCCCAAGACAAGTACATAACAAAAGTTATTGTTCATATGAAACACGTGCGACGTAGTTTAAAATAGCCAAAAAGACGCTCCATGTATGCAAGTATACTCGACATCCAATGCAAGTATCAAAAAGTATGTGCGGAAGCATGTATCACCTAAGTTCAAGGACCTGAGAAAAACATAGAGAATCTGTCAACGAAAACGTTGGTGAAATCATAGGTTTAAATAAGTAAATGAGTAAAAGCAAGCTGAACCACAAGAGTTGCAATATTGATAAAGTCATAGTACATTCTAAAAGTTAATATTCACGAGCACCCAATTATCAAAGCTTAACATTCCGTCCGTTGAATACCCCATAAATTAGTGCTAGAACAACACTGTTTCCCGAAAATATATTTCATCCGTAGACGGTAGCGAACCGTCAAAGATGAGGGTTGTCAACCCATATGGCCATATAACATAAGTTCTCGCTTACACCATCTGATGTAACTAATGATAATCGGATTGAGGATTTTCGTTCTAAACTCGTATGTAGAATGTTTGTTTTCCCGTTCTTGTGTTCACTTAGTTCAAAAGAAACGTTTATGTTTTCTCATCCCAAAAGTAAGTTTAAAAGAGTAAAAGTGGGACTATGATCTCACCTTTGATTGCAAGAGTGAAATAGTACTTCAACAAGTAAACGTGCAAAGAACAATGCTAGTCTCGACCTAAACAATTAGGTTGTATCAATAACGATAGTCACGAAGGGTCAAAGATGTTCAATTAGTCCTATGGCTCAATACGACTCGATTAATATAGCATGTGAAGCAAATTGTCAAGTTTCATGCAAGATACAAGTATAAAAGCATGTTAGGAAGATTGCATAATTAATTGGTTAAGTTTGACAAAAAGTCAAACTTGGTCGGGTCAAAGTCAACGAAAAAGTCAACATGTTCGGGTCGGGTCCCGGACAAATTTTCCATGCTAATTATTCATATACAAGTATATTAAAACAAGTTTCATGTGAATCGGAGGTCGGTAGCTAGTCAAACATTTCACGTTAAAAGGGACATGGAGGTCAGAATCTGTCCAGGCCATTTGGCGCGCCGCGCGGGGTAGGGTGCGCGCCGCGCGACCTGTAGTTCAGCTATTTTTCTGTCTTTCAAACTATGCACGAGCCAAAACCAATTCTAACACAACTCTTGACCCGCAAACACTTATAACGCCTATCATACATCGTTGGAAAGGTATTTTGACGAGGAATGCAACTAAACACATATCATCAATCAAACTTCCACTTATAACAACCAAAAAACCACAATTAAACATTCATAATCAAAGTTCAAGTTCCAAAAACGCATTTTATGATTCGGGCAACCAATTTACATGTATGTTATGCCGTTTCGAAGGTAATCAAACACACATTGCAACAAAACACTTAACAATAATAATCCATGGCATTCAATGCATCAAAAGTCCATTTCAAGTTCATCAAACCCTAACCTAAATTCACCAAAATCAATAATCAAGTTCATGAAGTTTTCTAAGGCAACCTACACATCAAATTGAAGCTAGTGATACAAGGAACACAATTAGAACATGAACTTTTAACATCTAACAACATATGATCATCCAAAATTCAAGAACAACACACCAAAAGTCAAGTTCATGCTAGTTACACTAAAACAACGAGATCGAGCATATAAATTACACACACGACATCACAATGAGCCATAGACACTAACTAACACCATTTCAAGTCAAAAACACGAATTTAGAGAAATCTAGAGTTTTAGAAACGTTACCCAAACGAGATGAAGTTGGTACCAAAATGAAGAGGATGAAGAGAGGATCACGAATATGTAATTTATTTTGTTGTAAGCCTCCTAGATCGAATTTAGATGATGATTGAATGAATTTGGAAATTGGGTGTGTGTTCTTGCTAGAGAGAAAGAGAGAGAGATGGGGATGGTTGAATGGTGGTGATTGGGGTGGACTAGGTGACCTAGTCAACTAGTTTGCCCCGTGTCAATTTTAGTCCCTCAAGTTTGAATCGGGTGCGTGAATTACCTAATCGAGACAATTTAAAACGCGTATTAACGAAAGATGTTATAAATATATAACGGACTTTAAAATAGTTAAACCGAAAGTAAATGGAAAGAGGCGGGATGTTACAACTGATGCTTATAAAATTATTGATAACACTGCTTCCCACTCACATGAGTGGCACCAAGAAAAAGATATCGTTAGATCATCTAAAGCAGCTAGAGCCGATTCTAGCCATGACTTAGATTCCATTTCCGCAAAGATAGATGCTGTCGAGAGACGAATGGAAAAGATGACTAAGGATATTCACTCAATACGAATTAGTTTTGAGCAGTGTGGAGGACCACATTTGACAAAAGATTGTCTCAGTATTGAATTAACAATGGAAAAAAGAGAGAATATTTCATACATAAACCAAAGGCCTGGAAATAATTATCAGAATAATTATCAACCGCCAAGACCGATCTACAATCAAAATCAGAATTATAATCGAAATATTCCATACAACAACCAACAAGGTCCTAGCAATCAACAAGTATCCAACAATACTTACAACCAGCAAAGACCTAATTTTCAAAACAAACCACAACCCGATGATAAAAAGCCGAATTTAGAAGATATGATGACGAAGCTAGTTGAAACTCAAGCGCAGTTTTTCACATCTCAAAAACAAACTAATGAACAAAATGCTCAAGCATTTAGAAATCAACAAGCTTCTATTCAAAACTTGGAACAAGAAGTAAGTAACCTAGCAAGGTTAATAGGTGAAAGAAAACCGGGAAGTTTACCTAGTGATACAAATGCTAATCCCCGGAATGAAACAGCTAAAGCCATTACCACAAGAAGTGGTACAACACTTAAACCACCTGAAATACCTGTAACTTCTGATGAAGCTATTCCTACTCTACAAGAACCACAACCTGATCAAGATAAGGAAAAAGAACCGGTAGTTGAAAAGGTTAATGAAGATAACACAGTTAAGGCTAAACCTTATGTTAAACCATACCAACCACCACTTCCTTACCCGAGTAAAATGAAGAAAGAGAAACTTGAAGCCGAGCAATCCAAATTCTTGGATATGTTTAAACAGATAAATGTAAATCTTCCTTTCATTGATGTGATTTCAGGAATGCCTAGATATGCTAAATTCTTGAAAGATCTGATCACGAATAGAAAGAAAATGGAAGAACTCTCGGCTGTTACTATGAACGCTAATTGTTCAGCAGTGCTGTTGAATAAGATACCAGAAAAATTATCTGATCCAGGAAGTTTCACAATTCCATGTTTTCTGGGTAGTCTTAGTTCAATAGAAGCATTGGCAGACTTAGGTGCTAGTATAAATTTAATGTCGTATTCACTATACGCTAAACTAGACCTTGGAGAATTGAAACCAACAAGAATAAGCATACAACTAGCCGATCGATCAATAAAATATCCTAGAGGGATAATGGAGAACATGCTAGTTAAAGTTGGTACTTTAGTATTTCCAGTAGATTTTGTTGTTCTGGACATGGAAGAAGATTCTCAAGTTCCTCTCATATTAGGAAGACCATTCTTAAACACGGCTAAAGCAATGATAGACGTGTTTGGTAAGAAATTGACCCTAAGTATAGAGGACGAGAGTGTTACCTTTTCAGTTGATAGAGCAATGCAACAACCGCAATCTGCAGATGATACATGCTATTATATTCAAACTATAGATTTACATGCAGAATTATTAGAAGAATTTCCAGAATTAGAAGGAACAGGAGAATGTTCTTTAGGAGAAGGTAATGAACCAATTGATGAAGCTGAAATGTTAGCTACACTAATAGCTAATGGATATTAACCAACAACAGAAGAAATTCAAATGCTAAAAGAAGAAGACAGATATCGATATAAATCATCAATAGAAGAACCACCGACATTAGAGTTAAAGCCACTTCCAAACCATTTGGAATACGCTTATTTACATGGTGAATCTGAATTACCTATAATAATATCGTCTTCTCTTACTAAAAATGAGAAATCTCAACTCATTTCTGTGTTGAAAGCTCATAAACCAGCTATTGCATGGAAGATTCATGATATTAAAGGAATAAGTCCTTCGTATTGCACACATAAAATCCTTATGGAAGAAGGTCATAAAACGTATGTGCAACGCCAATGAAGACTAAATCCGAATATGCAAGATGTTGTTAAAAAAGAAATAATTAAACTGCTAGATGCAGGTTTAATTTATCCAATTTCTGATAGCCCATGGGTAAGCCCAGTTCAATGCGTGCCTAAGAAGGGTGGCATGACTGTCATTACAAATGAAAAAAATGAGCTTATTCCTACTAGGACTGTAACAGGATGGCGTGTATGTATTGATTACAGAAAATTAAATGACACCACCAGAAAAGATCACTTTCCCTTACCTTTCATTGATCAAATGTTGGAAAGGCTAGCCGGAAATAGTTACTATTGTTTTCTTGATGGATTTTTCGGATATTTTCAAATTCCAATAGCACCCGAAGATCAAGAGAAAACCACGTTCACGTGCCCTTATGGTACTTTTGCTTACAAACGCATGCCATTTGGACTTTGCAACGCCCCTGTAACCTTTCAAAGGTGCATGATGGCGATTTTTCACGACATGATAGAAGAATGCATGGAAGTTTTCATGGATGACTTTTCAGTCTTCGATGATACATTTGAATCATGTCTAGTTAATCTGGAACGAATGCTTATTAGATGTGAACAATCAAATCTAGTACTTAATTGGGAGAAATGCCATTTCATGGTTAAAGAAGGCATCGTTCTTGGACATAAAATTTCAAAAGAAGGAATTGAAGTGGATAGAGCTAAAGTAGATGTAATTGCTAAACTTCCACATCCCACCAATGTTAGAGGAGTTAGGAGTTTTCTAGGGCATGCCTGTTTTTACCGACGTTTCATAAAAGATTTTTCTAAAATTGCCACTCCTATGAATAAACTCCTAGAAAAGGATGCTCCATTCATCTTTTCAGATGAATGTATCAAATCTTTTAATATTCTTAAAGAGAAACTTACTAATGCGCCGATCATGATAACACCAAATTGGAATCTACCATTTGAATTAATGTGCGATGCAAGTGATTTTGCAATGGGAGCCGTTTTAGGACAAAGGATTGAAAAACGATTTCAACCTATATATTATGCTAGTAAGACGTTACAAGGAGCACAAACGAATTACACAACTACTGAAAAAGAACTCCTTGCTATTGTCTTTGCTTTTGACAAATTTCGTTCATATCTCGTTCTAGCAAAAACGGTGGTCTATACCGACCATTCTGCTCTTAGATACCTATTTTCGAAACAAGATGCCAAACCAAGATTAATCTGTTGGATCTTACTCTTACAAGAATTTGATATTGAAATCCGAGATAAAAGAGGAGCAGAAAATCTCGCCGCTGATCATCTTTCTCGTCTTGAAAATCCCGAATTAGAAGTTCTAAATGAATCGGCCATACAAGACAACTTTTCTGATGAATATCTATTGAAGATAGATTATAATAAAATTCCATGGTTTGCAGACTATGCAAACTATTTAGTATGTGGATTCCTTGAAAAAGGATTATCGTACCAAAAACGAAAGAAATTCTTCAGTGATATAAAACACAATTTCTGGGAAGATCCACATCTATTTAAAAGTTGTCCAGATGGAATAATACGCCGATGTGTATTCGGAGATGAAGCTAGTAAAATTTTAAACCATTGTCACACAGGACCAACAGGAGGGCATTATGGGCCTCAACTAACAGCAAGAAAAGTTTATGATGCTGGATTCTATTGGCCTACAATTTACAAAGACACACACCTTCTTTGCAAATCCTGTGATGCTTGTCAAAGGGCCAAAAAAATAAGTCAACGTGATGAAATGCCACAAAATGTCATCCAAGTATGTGAAGTATTTGACATTTGGGGTATTGACTTTATGGGTCCATTTCCAAAATCTCATAATAATCTCTATATTCTCGTAGCCATTGATTATGTATTCAAATGGGCGGAAGCACAAGCTCTCCCAACTAACGATGCACGAGTTGTAGTCTACTTTTTAAAACGTCTTTTTGCAAGGTTTGGAACGCCGAAAGCTTTAATAAGTGATCGGGGTACTCATTTCTGTAATAATCAACTTGAGAAAGTTCTCAAAAGATATGGAGTAACTTATAAAATCTCCACCGCATATCATCCACAAACAAGTGGACAAGTTGAAAATACCAACCGAGCTTTAAAACGTATTCTAGAGAAAACCATAGGATCAAATCCGAAGGAATGGTCCATAAAATTGGAGGATGCACTCCGGGCTTTTAGAACAGCCTACAAAACTCCAATTGGAACCACACCTTTTAAACTCGTCTACGAAAAAGCATGTCATCTTCCAGTAGAAATTGAACACAAAGCATTTTGGGCTTTGAAGACATGTAATCTTGATTTACATGAAGCTGGACGTCTAAGATTAAGTCAACTAAACGAATTAGAAGAATTAAGACATGAAGCATACGAAAATACGTTAATCTATAAAGAAAGAACGAAGAAATGGCATGATAAAAGAATCAGAAGTTCAAAAGAATTTAAAGAATGAGACAGAGTTCTTCTTTTCAATTCACGATGCAAGCTATTTCCTAGAAAATTGAAATCAAGATGGTCTGGACCATTCATAGTCAAAAGAGTTTTCCCATACGGAACGATAGAATTAATAAATTCAAATGGAATTGAATTTAAAGTTAATGGTCACAGAGTTAAACATTATATAGATAGTCCGATGGAAGTCGACAACGAAGTTAATCACAATTTCGATACCACAGCTAACTAAGTGTGAGGAGAATCAAGTCTTTTAAGGATTTTATGTATTTCTGTTAGAGTTAGATTGTCTGTTTTCGTGTAGTTCTCGAAAATGGAACCCGAATGGTCTTTCCCTAGCAGACCCTAAAGAACTAGTCTTCTCCCCACATTCTGAATTTTTATTTTTTTTAGGAAATGAAGACTGCCTGTGAACTAAACCATGGTCTAATGCTACACGCTTTGATCACTAAACGTAATAATGACACACTTCCGAGTGAAATAGTATCAGTAATCAGAGAAAGATTGGACGGAGTAAGAAAAGAATCCAGATGCGAAGATAATAAGTTACAATTTGGTAAAGGAAAATCAAAATCCGCAGCGAAAAGAAGAGCATGACACCTAGAAAGATGTCACAAATGCGGAAAATGGTTACATGGAGGTAAATGTTCAAATAATCAAACCTATTCAAACACCGAATTTGTTACTTTATGCATAGACGGACAGTTCATATGTTTAGAAGAAAAATGTAACAACCCAACCCGTTAACCATCCGTAAAAGTGCCATAAAAAAAATTTTTGAGACCAGTTGATCTGAACGGCGTCCAGTAATCTGGACGGCGTCCTGTTGTAAAAACCAGGACGGCGTCCAGCCATCTGGGACGGCGTCCAGATGTGCTGCCAGATTCTGATCAGTTTTACGTTTTACACACGGGTGAAAAACCCGCTTCCCGACACTTTTAAACCAACACACTTTCACAATATATTACAATAGGTTAAACAAAGAGTTTTTCATAATAAAAACCGAGTTTTACGACACCGGGCCCACATCGACCCAAAGTACCACAAGTGACTATTTCGACCCATTAGTTTATACAAAAACATAGACCGAGCATGGGATTGGGGACACGCTACCCAATCCTAATCAAATCCAAAAGCAAGTCTTCTAAAGCAACTACGCAAGCCCACTAGTCCCCGCGCTTACCCGAGCCACCGCATCCGTGCAATCTATAAAAATGTAAACAACGAGAGGGTAAGCTAACGCTTAGTGAATGAGAATATACTACATACATATATATGCATAAAATGAAATGCGCATCTCTAACACACAAATACGAGCCACATACCGCAATCCAAGCATAACTAAGCAATGTTATACCTAATGTACCACCAAGTCAAACCGTAAGATTAGTTACAACAATATAAGTAAATACGTGTACATAAATGGGTAACCAAACTACAAGGTTAACCCCTTAACCTTAATCATACGAACATTGGCCGAACAACCCGAGCCTTAGTGAATTCGCACAACCCGAAATTCACTTCTCTACCAATTCAACAACCGAGGTTGGCCGAACTACCCGAGCCTTAATGAATTCGCACAACCCGAAATCCATCACCTCATAAAAAGGATGACCGAACAACCCGAGTCATCATGAATCCGCACTACCCGAGATTCACTTCCCAAATACCAAAACCCACGGTCACGGGATTATAAAATCCACCACATCGGGGTTATCCACATCACAACAATATCAACCCTTCGCCATTGGGGTTATAACATCCACATCACAACCACGTGTGATCACGTACACTCAAAACATGTACCACGTCAAAGGTGGTCAACCAAAACGCACAACCGTGCTAATTGGACTCATACACAAGTCCATCAATCCACCTATATGTGAAGTGAGCTCTATAGCCGAGAATCACTTCACCCGACCCGCACCCATCCTACACATACATATGCATATAGGATATTAACACTCACCTTATCGCCTTGATGAATGCTTCCAAGTAATCCGCAACTCGTCAATGGAACGTACCTATTCCATTATCACAATACAAACAACACAATTAGGGTTGACTTACAAACCAACCCAATTGACCCTTAGTGCAAATTCGACCCATTTGCACTTCCAAGCACAAACCGCGCCCAAATTAATCAATAATCATTAATACACGTGAAAATGGTCCTAACACACCAATTAAACCCGAACACAAGTGTTAAACACGTGTCATACCCATTTTGACACCAAAACCCTAATTTTGACCCATTTCAAAATTAGTTAACCAAACTCACCCAAAAGAGTTTCACCACTTCCATAATCACTAAACCTAGTGATTAAACTCAAGATCAAACCCTAAACAACGCTAAAACGTCAACCGACCCAAAACCCGCCAAGTGACAAGAATAACTAGTCACCATAAACCCATTTCATCACCTAAAAGGGTTTCACAACAAACTAACTCAAAATCCTAACTTGAATATCAAATTTAACAAATGAAATTCGGAGTTTGAGCTTACCAATACCACCACAACGTAGCTAGGAGCGAGATGAACAACTTTAGAACCCGAGCTTTTACGAGAATCCGACTCCTTCTTCTCCAAATCCACCTCTCTCTCTAAAACTCTTACTCTCTCACTAGAACAAGATGAGAGTGTTTGTGTGGGTGTTAGTGGAGCAAATGAGGCTCCTAGAACTGATCTTGTGGCCTTAACTCGTTCCATAAGTGAAAATACCATTTTGCCTCTCTAAAAATCTTAAAATAACCCAGCTGGCCCGACAGACAAACTGGACGGAGTCCCAATTTCTGGACGGCGTCCAGCCTTTAACATCTGGACGGCGTCCCACCATCCTGGACGGCGTCCCGAACAACTAAAAAGTCAGAAACAGGATTAGGGTCTTACAACTCTCCCCCACTTAGAATCGATCACGTCCTCGTGATCCTCGTCACTTAACCAAACGGACCACACTCCACGGTCCTCAACATAAGTCCCAATCCGACTTTCCTAGGCAACTCTTCCCAAGGAATCACCTTTAACAACTAAAATCGTCTCCCGCGATTTATCAAACCCACTATCCGAGCACTAAAACCATGCTCACTCCCTATCATCAGGAAAACTCAACCAATCTCGGACCGAGATATCAATCCCCTAGCGTATCCTTACCGAGTACAATGCTAAAAGTAACCAAGTCAACCTAAGGTCAACAACACGAAACGATGGAGACCGAACCAAATGAATCCTTACGGATAACACCAATCACTAAACATCCCTTGTAGTGCGCAATACGACCCATACGCAACTACCGTAACATCATAACAAACGGTTAAAATCGATAGCGCCCAAAACGACTATGGCAATGCTAATCCAAAGGTGTACCAAAATCGACAATTCGTCACACCTGTAACAACATGTGAGCGAAGCACGGCTATCGCATCACTAATCCTACAACATGGTTCTCACGACCCCACCATCGGTGTATAAATCAACCGATAGTTCACACAACATGGTCCTTACGTCCCCACCATTGGTGCATACAACAACCAATAGATCAAACCAAACGGTCCTTAAGACCCCACCATCGGCGTATAAAACAACCGATAGATCACAACTCAACATGGCCGAAACAACCCGAGCCTGAACACATATGGAGGATGGTCGAAACAACCCGAACCTTAGTGAATTCGCACAACCCGAAATTCACCTACCCAATCCATATATCTCACAACGAAATGACCGCACAACCCGAGTCATCGTGAATACGCACAACCCGATATTCACTACCACCGCCACATAGCATAACCGAGGATGGCCGTACAACCCGAGCCTTAGTGAATCCGAACTACCCGACATTCACTACCTCAAACTATGAGTCCAACTAACAGAGACAATCGTACTATCCGAAATATTATGAATACGAACAACCCGATATTCACGTCCCACAACACAACTCAGGAATGGTACTCGCATTTCCCACCGGTACTCGCATTTCCCGATAATGTTACACCATACCGACATAACACTACTCCCTTAACGAAGTCAGCGGACCCGAAGATCATGCTTCACCAATCAACAACCATGATGAAGTCAGCTGACCCTAAAGGTCATGCTTCACCAATCTCAATACCGGATGAAGTCAGCGGACTCCGAAAGTCATGCTTCACCGATATAACACCTCGCTCATGATGAAGTCAGCAGACCCCGAAAGTCATGCTCCACCAATCACGTACTACCATGATGAAGTCAGTGGACCTCGAAGGTCATGCTTCATCAATCAACGCCCTTTTGGCCTCGAACAACGAGTAGCGTAACATCGCGCTCTGCTACGCCATAGTGAATCCTAACGGATACCACTAACCATTCACACACTCGAGCAAGAACCACCTATATCAAACATAGGCACAAAACAATAATTCTCTAGAAGAGAATCCGACACACACCTCCCTTAACCGAAGGATTTCACCTTGCTCACCAAACACGTCCATTATCTCTCAACGAGATTTACCACATTACCACCTTGGTGATAATTCAAATCCAAACCATAAGTACAATTTATCCGAAATTGTACTCTACCACAAACTGACCAAATTTCCGGATCTACCAAAAGCATCATCCGAAATCTCACACTACAACTTCCTCGGGCGGAAGGGCAACTCCCCCACTTGGAACTACATCACATAACCGCATCTCTTACAACCGTACCATGCTACCAAAGGTAGACTTTACCAACAATTTGGGCTCTCACGACCCATCACCACATCTTGCTCCAACCGAGAGCACATGAAGGATTTAAATCAATCCTCAAACACTTCGAACGAAAAGTGTACTACAATTACACAAACCACACCCTCGCAATCATCCAATTGCTCTAGTTTGTCAATTTCCACCTAGTCACTCATGTACCTAAGAGTTTCACTTCGGTACCCTAAGTACAATGTAACCGCAACACAATCGAAGTTGAACACCACGCTAGTAGGTATAAAAGAGGCACCTAATGTCGCGTCATATAAACTCCATTACCAACATACATCGAGATTCAAAACACTCGATTTCAAGGGTTCCAACCACCCGACGAACCTCATAGTTCATCAACTTTCACATACAAGCGAACACGCTCTTAACAATCGAACACCAAAACCCATTTCCATGGCTTGGTAGAAACATTTCCCAAATACTAAGGAATGCTTGGTTACACCAAGTCTTACGCCCTTCGTCCAAAAAAAACAATCATTACCATAGGGTACTTCCATTAGGAACGTCACCGTTAACAATAACATGCACAACACAATGCAATAACAAATCCGAACTTAAACGCCACATAAATAAATATTCAAATGACATATTTATTAAAATGAAACGTACCTCAACGTCTCCTTGCGGCATTCGCCGCCAACTCGGGACAATCCGTCTTGCGATGCCCCTCCTTATGACAATAGTAGCACATCCCGTCATCACTTCTCGGCATTGTGCACTCCCACAACTTGTGGCCCCTAATACCACAATTGAAACATCTAGGTGCACGAGAATCCACCGTGCCTTTTCCCACATTACCCGTACTAGCACTTGCACCCTTATTTTTCTTACCCGGGGCGCCGTACGAATCAACCCTCCTCTTACTTGAAAGTTCACACATCTTTGATCGCGTATACGACTCGAAACCTCTAGCCAAGTTGAATAATTCCGCAAACGATTTCGCTTGACCCCGACTAATTTTACTTTTCAAGTCATCATTCATGGTCCGATAGAAATCTCCCATTAACAAACGATCATTCCCCAAATACTCCGGGCAAAAACGAGCCTTCGCCATAAAGGTCGTCTTGAGAGTATTCAAATCCATAGATCCTTGCCGCAAATTTCGCAACTCATTACGCAATTTCCACAAATCGGCCGAAGTCCGGAACTCCTCAAAGAATTCCTCCTTAAACTCGTTCCACGATAAGACCATAAACGTTTCGCCACCGACAAGATCGATCTTACCATCCAACCAATCCCTTGCCCTGCCCCGCAATAGACTAGTAGCGAGTCTCGTCTTTTTCTCGGGAGGGCAATCAATAGTACAAAAACACCCTTCGACATCCGAAATCCAAGTTGTGCTTACCAAAGGATCCGGTTTCCCGTCATACATCGGGGGTTTAGTCCTCATGAAGCTCTTAAGACAACGCTCCATTTCACTACTACCCCGAAATTCGGAATACTTCCTATCCATTTCTTCTCGAAACGCACTCATTTGCTCCGCAACGGCGGCTGCAACTCTAGAGTTAAACTCCTCGTCATTCGTCTCGATCTCGTTTCGCGTCGTCATTCTAAAGAATGCAAAACGATTAGTCCAAGAACGTATAAAACAACACGCATAACACCGCCCCATCTTGCTCAACACTCGTCGTACGTCACTTGTTAAACACGATTTGCACCCGTAATAAGGTTTGCAAGTCCTTATTACGCACACACATCGTATCCCCTCGTTAGTACAACGACCATCTTGCTCGATGATATTCGCAACGCAACATAAACATAAACATAACACAATCGTATATTAATAATATCCACGTATTAATATACACGTTAGTCCACCTATCAATTAAGGCACTAACCAAATTCCCATTCCGACCCGTAATCCTACAAGTCCCGCAACAATTAAGCACGCACACAAGTCTAAGTCTAGGCACCTATCTCAAGTCACCTAAATCCCTTAGACCATGCTCTGATACCACTTGTAACAACCCAACCCGTTAACCATCCGTAAAAGTGCCATAAAAAAAAAAATTTGAGACCAGTTGATCTGGACGGCGTCTAGTAATCTGGACGGCGTCCTGTTGTAAAAACCAGGACGGCGTCCATCCATCTGGGACGGCGTCCAGATGTGCTCCAGATTCTGATCAGTTTTACGTTTTACACACGGGTGAAAAACCCGCTTCCCGACACTTTTAAACCAACACACTTTCACAATATATTACAATAGGTTAAACTAAGAGTTTTTCATAATAAAAATCGAGTTTTACGACACCGGGCCCACATCGACCCAAAATACCACAAGTGACTATTTCGACCCATTAGTTTATACAAAAACATAGACCGAGCATGGGATTGGGGACACGCTACCCAATCCTAATCAAATCCAAAAGCAAGTCTTCTAAAGCAACTACGCAAGCCCACTAGTCCCCGCGCTTACCCGAGCCACCGCATCCGTGCAATCTATAAAAATGTAAACAACGAGAGGGTAAGCTAACGCTTAGTGAATGAGAATATACTACATACATATATATGCATAAAATGAAATGCGCATCGCTAACACACAAATACGAGCCACATACCGCAATCCAAGCATAACTAAGCAATGTTATACCTAACGTACCACCAAGTCAAACCGTAAGATTAGTTACAACAATATAAGTAAATACGCGTACATAAATGGGTAACCAAACTACAAGGTTAACCCCTTAACCTCAATCATACGAACATTGGCCGAACAACCCGAGCCTTAGTGAATTCGCACAACCCGAAATTCACTTCTCTACCAATTCAACAACCGAGGTTGGCAGAACTACCCGAGCCTTAATGAATTCGCACAACCCGAAATCCATCACCTCATAAAAAGGACGACCGAACAACCCGAGTCATCATGAATCCGCACTACCCGAGATTCACTTCCCAAATACCAAAACCCACGGTCACGGGATTATAAAATCCACCACATCGGGGTTATCCACATCACAACAATATCAACCCTTCGCCATTGGGGTTATAACATCCACATCACAACCACGTGTGATCACGTTCACTCAAAACGTGTACCACGTCAAAGGTGGTCAACCAAAACGCACAACCGTGCTAATTGGACTCATACACAAGTCCATCAATCCACCTATATGTGAAGTGAGCTCTATAGCCGAGAATCACTTCACCCGACCCGCACCCATCCTACACATACATATGCATATAGGATATTAACACTCACCTTGTCGCCTTGATGAATGCTTCCAAGTAATCCGCAACTCGTCAATGAAACGTACCTATTCCATTATCACAATACAAACAACACAATTAGGGTTGACTTACAAAGACCCTTAGTGCAAATTCGACCCATTTGCACTTCCAAGCACAAACCACGCCCAAATTAATCAATAATCACTAATACACGTGAAAATGGTCCTAACACACCAATTAAACCCGAACACAAGTGTTAAACACGTGTCATACCCATTTTGACACCAAAACCCTAATTTTGACCCATTTCAAAATTAGTTAACCAAACTCACCCAAAAGAGTTTCACCACTTCCATAATCACTAAACCTAGTGATTAAACTCAAGATTAAACCCTAAACAACGCTAAAACGTCAACCAACCCAAAACCCGCCAAGTGACAAGAATAACTAGTCACCATAAACCCATTTCATCACCTAAAAGGGTTTCACAACAAACTAACTCAAAATCCTAACTTGAATATCAAATTTAACAAATGAAATTCGGAGTTTGAGCTTACCAATACCACCACAACGTAGCTAGGAGCGAGATGAACAACTTTAGAACCCGAGCTTTTGCGAGAATCCGACTCCTTCTTCTCCAAATCCACCTCTCTCTTTAAAACTCTTACTCTCTCACTAGAACAAGATGAGAGTGTTTGTGTGGGTGTTAGTGGAGCAAATGAAGCTCCTAGAACTGATCTTGTGGCCTTAACTCGTTCCATAAGTGAAAATACCATTTTGCCCCTCTAAAAATCTTAAAATAACCCAGCTGGCCCGACAGACAAACTGGACGGCGTCCCAATTTCGGACGGCGTCCAGCCTTTAACATCTGGACGGCGTCCCACCATCCTGGACGGCGTCCCGAACAACTAAAAAGTCAGAAACAGGATTAGGGTCTTACAAAAAAACACTGAATGCTCGAGGTTACGCCTATGTAGCCATGGAAAACCAATTAAACCGACTATCTTATGAATGGGATAGATCATATAACTAAGAATACTATCTCACAGGTAAGTCTGTACAGTTTTTATTTTTTTATTTTTATTTTTAACCTTTTGATAATAAACGCTAATTTGTTCGCTATAAAGTATTAAATTGGTATTGAATAAAATTAGGTTTGGCGACCGAAATTATTGATATCATTCAAAAATTTATTACATCACTGCGAAATTTAACGTTTATTCTTAAGGTATAAATATCTTTAATCAATCAACCCAAAATATTTCAAAAATTCGTCATGAGTTAAATTAGGTCATGGAACCGAAATTACTTTACCGAAAAGAGGGGCGCATATTTTTGATAATATTTGATTGATTAAAGTGGGATAAAAGACCAAAAAGATTTTTAATTTTATTTTTACTATTTTTTAAAATTAATATATAAAATCTTAAATTAACATTGTGAACTCTGTAAAATCAATATATTTAAGTTTGTCAATATTTGAAAAATTAATCTTTTTAATATAAGTTTGTATGTTTAAAAACAAAAATATAATATAAGTTTGGTGTGAATTTTTAATTTTTATTATATGAATTCTTAATTTTATGCATTTTAAATTTAAGTTTGGTGTGAATTTAAAAACAAAAATTTACTTTATTTCGCTAAGTTAAAAATATGATTTTTAAAATTCGTCGTGAGTTGAAGACTAGGTCTTTGAACCGAAATTGCTTTACCCGAGGGAGAGACGAGAACTTTTATTATCATTATTTTTAATCTTATTGAATTAAAGTATGCCAAAAACATTAAAAAAAAACTCCAAAAATCTAAGCTTTTAAAACAATCGCTTGAAAAAGACAAATTTTAAAATTTTGTCGAGGGACGGACTAGGACATCGTTCCGAAACGACCTCGTCCTAAATAACAAGGGAAACAAAATTTTAAAATTAATTACTTAATTGTTTTAATTAGTATAAGATGTTTAAAAAAAAAAATACAAACTCCGCGACTCGCGGAGTTTGAAGGGTAAATATGCCGCGACTCGCGGAGGGACTAAAATCCAGAAAAAATATAACGAGCTGAACTGATCAGTCCCCTTCTCCATCCACAAAAACTGCGAACAAAACACCCGAAAAACACACACTAAAACCTACGAAATTCACAATTTTTCACCGTTTTTCATCACATTTTTTACTAAAATCATGTTGAGAAGGATGCTATCAAGAAATTACTCAAGAAAAATGGTAAATTTCTACACCTAAACACCATTTAATCCGAAAATTAGTGTTCTTGAGCAATTTTTTCCCCAATTCGATTTTAATTCTTTTTAGTGTAATTATGCTTAAATTGCTTGTGTATTATGCTTGTATAACCTAGATTGATGGTATTTAACATGATTAGAAGCCTTAAACTTCAAAATTTGAGTAATCTAGGGTTTGTGTTCTTGAGCAATTTGGGGCTTTTTGATATAAACAGGTTATGGCCGATTTTTGTCATGAATTGTTGCTAAATTAAGTAGTGTAACATGTTTAGGTAGTTAAATGATCCAAACTTTGAGCCTAAACATGATTTTGAGAATTAAAGTGGACTTTTTCAAGTCTAAAATTCATGAACTTGATTTTTGGAAAATAATGCCATTTGAAACTTGTTTAATTGCTAGTAATGATTATTTTGACATGTTATTTGAGTTGAATGCTTATGAACTTGGTGATCATTTTCGTATATGCTTATTTGAAAAAGTGTAGATTTGATAAATATATGAAAATGAGCATAAGTTTGATATAAATTGGACATGTCATTGTAATTATTTTGATTGATGATTTTGCTGACACTAATGCATATTTGGATGCACAAAAATTGTGTTTGATGTGTTTTGCAGACTGAAAGGGGTGAATCTTCATCCCAAGCTCGCAATGCTCCTCCTGAGAATGCGGAACAACAGGATGTTGATAGCTATTATAAACAAGATATACCTCATCCAGTTATGACATTTTCAGATATGCACTTGGAAGATTTGCACCCGAACTTGAGATTTGACAGACGTTGGATAGATTATCCAAAATACCAAAGGGGCTTGCATACTCTTCATTCTAAAGCTGTTGAAGTACCTAGGGTAATAGAATGGGCACCGTTAGAAGCTGTAGAATTAGCCGGGCCAATTAGGGAATTACTTACACAGAGATATGGTAATTCTACTTTTAACGATTGGGTACGTTTATTCAACATGCGTAGACCTGTATATAAAGTATGGTGTGAAGAATTATTGTGTAGTATAGAAATAAATGATCGGGTAGTTAGTTTAACCGATCGATCTTTTATTAGATTTTTGTTAGGAGGTTCGATGCGCCACATGTCTTTACTAGACATGGCTCAGGCTTTACGTATATATACGCCTGAGGAGTTAGCGTCTGCCGATTGTAGAGGGTTGATACTAAATGGTAGAAAGATAGACGAAAATTTTGATACGCATGGTGTATGGAGTCAAATGACTAGCCATCACCGATTTAAAGGGGGAAATTACTCTTATTTAGATATAGATAGAGCTGAATTAAGAGTAATTCATAGGTTTTTAGCCAATTCGATTACACAACGAGGTAAGAACAAGGAAAAGGTAAATGAACAGGATTTGTTTTACCACATGTGTATTCGAGACCCACAAAGCGCTGTAAGTATACCTTATTGTGTGGGTTATTATTTATCAGCTATGGTTAGGGGGATGAGACCGCATAGCATAATAGGAGGTGGTATATTTATTACTTTGATTGCTGAATATCTCGGTGTGGATATAAGTCGGGGGGGATTATTAGTCGAAGAACCAGAACCCCGCGATACAATAGGTTTAAATGTATACCATGGTGCGAAGGTTTTGAAGAGGCGAAATAACGCCGCAGTACAATACCATGGTAGACATCCACAGGTTGAGAGAAACCAACAGCCAGGTAATGTGGGAGGAGGAAATGAAATGACAGAAGTGCAAAGGTTTATAGCTTCACAAGAGTATGAAAATGCTAGACATCGAGCATTTAAAGATTGGCAAGTTCATTAAAACAAAATCATAGCTCATTGCCAACATGTAGGTAGAAACTATATTCCTACTCCATCGCCCGTATTTCATCCCTGGTCTATAGAGATCCAACCACCGTATCCTACGTATAACCCAGCCGAAGCATTTTATAACACATATGGTTATGCATGGAACCCCTACTGGTATCAGTATCATCCCTAGTCTACTTAGTTTTATTTATTTTATAATTTGTAATGTTGATACATTTAATACTTATGTTGGAATTGTATTAGTTTTTATAATTTACAAATTTTTATTTTTAGAGTTTTAATAATGTTTGAATGTGGGGTAATATACCAAACTTCAAAAATATGTATATATGTTTGCAGTTTATCTTATGTACACAACAGGGTAAAACAACGCATTTTCAAAGACTGGTATTAAGTTCAGCAAAAGCAACTAATTTTGACGACAAGATGCAAAATAAATGTGATATAACAACAAGACGGAATGAACAAATGATATGCACCATTTATCATTCAGCAACCAAACGCCAATATGTTTGGAAACTTTGGTAAAATTTAATCATTTTCACACAAATCACCCTCAATAATTTAAATTGATACTGATTTCTTGCAAATGAGGGCATTGCAAGATCTTAAGTGTGGGAAGGGGTTAAATTCTTTCGAATTTTAAAATTTTTACTTTATACACTTGGTTACCATTAGAAATACTAGTAAAGTAGTAGTTGTATTAGAATCTAGTGCTCTCTGATAATAAAGAACAGCCCTAGTCTTATATACTGACTACCCAATTCTAGTAAAATTTTTCAAAATTTTCAATTAAATGAACTCAAAATCATGTTTATACATATTTATGAACGATAAAACTAGGTTTTAACACCGAAATTATTGTTACCTCGGAAAGGACATAAATTAAGAAACAAACCAAAATGTTAAAATTCATTTAAAATGGAATAGAGGACAATAAAAAGGAAAATAAAAGCCAAGTGTGGGAAAATTTACCAAGATATTTTAAACATATGTCACATATTTCTGTAACAAATAACTGAAAATACTTTTGCTTTGGACTAACCTAAACTGTTTTACCCGATGAAAGAAAAGAAGAGATGGATCTACACGATGAATCAATTCCATCATTAAAAGGAAGTAAAGTCTTCCGAAAAAGAAACGCGCTTCTTGATTTAGGTCAGGAAGTTGTCGTCCAGACCAGCTGTAGGTTGACGAAAAATCTAGAAAAGTCATCACTAAAATCAGCAGGAAATCCACGGACCTCAGCATTAAACAGGGTCGCCAAGTGGTCAGATTTATCCTAACCATGAGAAGGATTTATCTCGTAAAATGAGGGGGCACCGTGCAAATTAGCTTGATAAGACTAATAAATCAGATCCCCAGAAAGGATAATCTCCTTTAAAGATCAAAAATCAGCTTTTAAGACTGATATTACTCAATCCTAGAGATTGACCTTAAAGATTGAGAATTACAAACTCTGGAATTCAATGATATCTAAACTCGAGCTTGAACGAGAAAATATTTTGATCAAATTATAAACCGATTTGTTTTCTGAAAACCCATTTTCATTGCGTTCATTACCATTGAACGTAAAATCCTAGGAATTCATCTGGAATTCATTAGGTCATCTGAACCAAATCGGGTGTCAACCGTAAGAACGGTGGTTGCATAGCATGGTTAAAGACAGGACCTTGTGCCAGACCGAAAAATCATAAGGGTGAGCTTTACTATTGCTCCTACCAAGGATAGTAATTGCGTCCGACACGTTATAGACCATAATTAAAAGCATGTCAGGGGACATTGCCTTAACAGTTGCTTGTTCAACGCTTTCCTTTACAACCGGACGGTAGTTTACCGAAAGGTAATATACGGAGCAAGTATACTGGACGTGTTGCTTTCCTAATACAAGGTTAGCAAGTGGGTGACACAAAACCGCAAGTTTTGAGCTAAAATTTTCAAATCTGAAACCCACCAAACCCACAAAAATATTTTGCAAACACCGGTGAAGGGTTATTCCGGAAAACTTATCTAGGGTAAAAGCTAGATTAAAATTTTTAAAAGATCAAATGTTTTCATAAAGATCCAATTTCCTTAATGGATCTAAATTTTATAGTCATGTGGGACTGTAAACCATATCTTTACTACCATTGTTTATACCGCCGTATAGAAATCACTGATGTACAAAGTGTGAAGAATAAAGAAGTGATTCTAGTATTTCAAGACTATATTGCTTGAGGACAAGCAACGCTCAAGTGTGGGAATATTTGATAATGTTAAAAACGAACATATATTTCATAGCATTATTCCTCAAGAAAGACAAGCTTTTAGTTGCAATTGTTGTATTTACAAGTGATATTCGTTTAAATAATAAAAGGTGAAGACAAAAGACAGATTCGACGAATTGAAGACGCAAACGACCAAAAAGCTCAAAAGTACAAAATACAATCAAAGAGGTTCCAATTATTGATAAGAAACGTCTCGAAATTACAAGAGTACAAGATTCAAATCGCAAAGTACAAGATATTAAATTGTACGCAAGGACGTTCGAAAATCCGGAACCGGGACATGAGTAAACTCTCAACGCTCGACTCAGCGGACTAAAAATTACGAGTCAACTATGCACATAAATATAATATAATATTTAAATAATTCTTATAATTATTTATATATTATATAATATATTAAAAATCGTCGGCAAGAAAAAATCCAAAATGTGTGAGCTGGTTTTACAAACTCCGCGAGTTGCGGATTTTGTAGTGAAAATGGGCCGTGACTCGCGGAGATTACCTGGACTCAATTCCCTATAAAAGCCAGCGCAGTTCGACGTAAAAATATAACATAATATCAATCTCTCTATCTATATACGTAGTATATATTTATATTTATATTTTAATTTTAATTTTAATTTTAATTCTAATAATAAGGGTATGTTAGCGAATGTTGTAAGGGTGTAAGTCAAAATTCTGTCCGTGTAACGCTACGCTATTTTTAATCATTGTAAGTTATGTTCAACCTTTTTACATTAATGTCTCGTAGCTAAGTTATTATTATGCTTATTTAATCCGAAGTAATCATGATGTTGGGCTAATTACTAAAATTGGGTAATTGGGCTTTGTACCATAATTGGGGTTTGGACAAAAGAACGACACTTGTGGAAATTAGACTATGGGCTATTAATGGGCTTTATATTTGTTTAACTAAATGATAGTTTGTTAATTTTAATATAAAGATTTACAATTGGGCGTCCCTATAAATAACCATATACACTCGATCGGACACGATGGGCGGGGTATTTATATGTACGAATAATCGTTCATTTAACCGGACACGGGAATGGATTAATAGCCACTAGAATTATTAAAACAGGGGTGAAATCATGTACAAGGACACTTGGCATAATTGATAACAAAGTATTAAAACCTTGGGTTACACTCAGTCGACATCCTGGTGTAATTATTAAACAAAGTATTAAAATCTTGTTACAGTTTAAATCCCCAATTAGTTGGAATATTTAACTTCGGGTATAAGGATAATTTGACGAGGACACTCGCACTTTATATTTATGACTGATGGACTGTTATGGACAAAAACCATACGGACATATTAAATAATCCAGGACAAAGGACAATTAACCCATAGGCATAAAACTAAAATCAACACGTCAAACATCATGATTACGGAAGTTTAAATAAGCATAATTCTTTTATTTCATATTTAATTTCCTTTATTTTATATTTAATTGCACTTCTAATTATCGCACTTTTATTTATTGTTATTGTATTTAATTGCACTTTTAATTATCGTACTTTTTAATTATCGCAAGTTTATTTTATCGCACTTTTATTTATCGCAATTTCATTATCGTTATTTACTTTACGCTTTAAATTAAGTCTTTTATTTATTTAATATTTTACATTTTGTTTTAACTGCGACTAAAGTTTTAAAATCGACAAACCGGTCATTAAACGGTAAAAACCCCCCTTTATAATAATAATATTACTTATATATATATTTGTATTTTTATAAATTTAAGCTAATATAGCGTTAAGCTTTGTGAAAAAGATTTTCCCTGTGGAACGAACCGGACTTACTAAAAACTACACTACTCTACGATTAGGTACACTGCCTATAGTGTTGTAGCAAGGTTTAGGTATATCTATTCAATAAATAAATAAATATCTTGAGTAAGATTGTATCGTATTTAATAGTATTTCCTTGTAAAATTTAATAGTATTTTATACCCCTTAGCTTTAAAGATCAACCATCACCACCACCAACAACAACATCCACATCCCACACCTCAACATCACAATCTGTACCTCAAACATCAACGTCATACGCCCCATAGATACCAAGGAATACCAACAACAACAAACGATGAAGTATTGATTCATAACTTCATCGAAGAAATATTTTGCAGAGAATATGTAGTTTCTAAAAGTTTTAGAGATTATATATTCTAGTCTTAGTCGAAAACCAGATGAGATTAATATTATGTTAACTCATTAAATCCATGATTACATCTAAAGAAAATATATATGTAGGTATATTTTCATAAAGATTGTAATTAAGAAAAATCCTTTTGTACAAACTATTAATGGTGAGAATATTTTAACGGGTAAGTAATACCCGAGAGATATATAAATTCACAATTAATATGTTACATTCTTCGATTCTAATTTAACAAATCATCAACTATACTCACTACTTTCATAACGATATACATTCTTTCCTATAAATCAAAACACCCATTCGCATTCAAATTTGATTACATATTCTGATTTTGAAAAATCAGAATCCAAGCCAAGATTTAACAGAAAACATCATTCTTAGATCTCTACATCTTTCAAAGCTATACTTTAACTTCAAAACTGTGCAAGATCCTTTAGCATTGTAATTACCGAAAATATTCTTGCAAATCCCTTTTCAAAGTATTCAGTTTTATCACACTTCCAACCAGTCAACTTTGACTTTTCAGATTAGCCTTAACCTTGACATATACGTTTTTGTTACTGGGGAACCTTTCATGTTCCATCACATTAGCAGTAAATTTACCAACAACTTCATTGATCCTTGACCTTCCGAAAAATCATTATACTCATTGAAACCCTATCATGTACTCATCTATATCTTGTAACGGTAATTGCCATACCAACTACCGGGAATTAGCAATCAGTATTTTGAATCTCACAGCATTTTCTACGATAACAGTTATATATAGATAACGTCTATCTCCTAGACTTACATACTTCGAATATGAAGTTTCTGAAAAACACCCCAAACTACGAAACTTGTTCTCTGAATTTTGGAAAAATGCTGATGAAGCAGCAAAAACTGTAAACGACTTTAACAGTCAAAAGTTTGATGATAAAGAGTAGTGTGTTGGAAAAGCACAGAAAAAGAGAAAGTTTGGTACTGAAAATGGATTGAGCAAAGTATGAAGGAAGTTGTGGATAAATCACAAAGACTGAACCTGCCTTCAAAGAATACAAATGATTCAATGTCTTTTTTGAAAAACCTTAGCAAATACCTTGCTCCTTACTCTAAAACCTTTGCGGACAATATTCTTCATCACCATCTTATCTTAAATATTCTAAGATATTATCGTATCTTTCATTATAAATATCCTCCATATTTCTGAAGATATTTTTTCTAAACCATTCTTATCTGAAATCATTACCTCTTCGTGCTATTTGTATTACATCATAAAAGAAACTATTTTAGTTTCTAAATTCTGAAACCTTCAAGTTTAAAATATGAATGTTTTGAAGTAGTGTTGGGAACTGAAGCATGAATTAGTATAATATAATGACACTTGATCAACGTGATTATATTACAGTAAGTCATGCTGAGTTTCTAATGGAACGTGATAAAGGTTCACAGATCCCACCCTCATCATGAACCATGTTACATAACTCTTTCATTCTATCTAATCTCTAAACATATCAATAAAATATTTTTCTTGATGATTAGGTCTTTTCCAGATATTCTGGTAATTTGACAAATCAAGATCGTGGCATTACAATTTCTTTTTTAGAACATTAGCTATGTTCATTCCGAAATATATAGCTACGAATTCTGTACCATTATTTGCTTGACTTAAGATTGGGAAGAGAAAATAAAAGCATGAATCTCTGAACTATAATGGAAAATATAAAGCCCGATAACAACCCCAAAATTACAAACCGTGTATATCAATGCGTATAGCAATATAAAGACACGGGAGAATGAAAAACACTATAACCCCAAGGTAATAGTAGAAGAAAATAACTTCCTCTGGTGGCAGATGAAAAAGAAGAATGAAGGATACGATAGTCAGGAAAATATCAAGAATCAGAACTGGATTAAGCATTTTCACAATCTATTAGGAAGTATGAAATAAGGAAGAAGATTATAGGAGTGGTGAAAATAAATGAAACGGAAAAGGTCAATTTATAGCAAAATATCAGACATAGCAATCAAGGCAGATTACGCATTTAATCAAAGAAAATCCTAATTTCCGCAATTACCGAAGAATCAAATCTTATTCAGATTATGAAAATTTTCTATTCCTTAAATTCTGGAAATCAATCGTGACTACGTCAAAAGATATGACGAATCTATAATTATTCATTTCACTCTTTTGTGATAACTTCACTCGTACTCTTCACAAAATCGAATTGTTTTATCTATATTACTCAATGATGATAAAACTCTAATTTTCAACTCGTATGAGTCATGAAAACATACTTATTGTCATCCATGACCATCCCAACCAAATTTCAGGACGAAATTTCTTTAACGGGTAGGTACTGTGACAACCCGGAAATTTTTGACCAAATTTAAACTTTATCTTTAAATGATTTAATGTTTTCGACACGATAAGCAAAGTCTGTAATGTTGAGTCACGAAAGTTTTGGAACTATATTCATGTAATCAATTATTCTTTGACTGTTCTCGAAGATTCACGAACAATATATATATATATATATATATATATATATATATATATATATATATATATATATATATATATATATATATATATATATATATATATATATATATATATATATATATATATATAACTTAATGTGCATATATATATATATATATATATATATATATATATATATATATATATGATTTCAAGTTATTTAGTAAACGATAGTAACATTCGATTATTGATTCGATTGATATTTAGATAAGTTAACTAAAACGTTTAAGATGAACCAGTAAAACACTAATTTTGCTACAGTAAACACTATTTCAAAATGAAAATGTATATATGTATATGTATATACTACGAGACAATGATTTATAGAAATAAATGACCAAAACACTCGAAAGTTTAAGATACACTTTGAGTGATATAGTTTATTGATAATTTAAGACTATATTTTAACAAAGGTACGAGTCACGAAACGAAAAGTACTAATTTTCTCAGCGTACGAAAGGGCGTTCGAAAAACCGGAACCGGGACATAAGTCGAGTGACAACGTACGACTTATCGGAACAAAAATTACAAGTCAACTATGCACGTGAATTTAATATAATATATAATTAATTATATAAATTAGATATATTATATATATAATAAATTAATATGTCGACGAACTAGATTACAAATCAGATGTGAGCTGGAATCCTATGCCAATTGACCACGCAAGTTGACCACCCAAGTTGACCGGTGACAATTGTGAATCTTCTTCTTCCGGTTCCTCCTCTTCTGGTTCCTCCTCTTCCGGTTCCTCTTCTATCGGTTCCTCTTCTTCCGGTTCCTCTTCGGGAATTTGTGAATCTTCCCAAAATATATTTTACTCTTCATTATTATTAGGTGAATCGATGGGATTTGTACTAGTGGTAGACATCTATCACACAATATCAAACACATTAAGAGGTTAATATATCACATAATATTTACATGTTAATAATATATAGTTTCCAACAAAAGTGTTAAGCAATCGTTTTTAAAGAAAACACGGTCGAAGTCCAGACTCACTAATGTATCCTAACAAACTCGATAAGACACACTAATGCAAATTTCTGGTTCTCTAAGACCAACGCTCTGATACCAACTGAAATGTCCCGTTCATAGTGATTATAAACGTTCCATATTAATTGATTTCGTCGCGAGGTTTTGACCAATTGTAAGCATTTTTGTTAAGTAGTACTTTGATATGTGTCTTGAAGTCTTTCAAAAGTGTACTAATACATCTAAATACACTACATGTATATACATTTTAACTGAGTCGTTAAGTCATCGTTAGTCGTTACATGTAAGTGTTATTTTGAAACCTTTAAGTTAACGATCTCATTTAATGTTGTTAACCCATTGTATATTATATCTAATGAGATGTTAAATGATTACATTATCAAGATATTATGATGTATGAATATATCTTAATATGATATATATACATTAAAATGTCGTTACAACGATAATCGTTACATATATGCCTCGTTTCAAAATTCGTAAGTTAGTAGTCTTGTTTTACATATGTAGTTCATTATTAACATACTTAATGATATATGTAATTATTATTTTATCATGTTAAATATAGTGTAACAATATCTTAATATGATACATATGTATTTAGTAAGACGTTGTAATAACGATAATCGTTATATATATCGTTTCGAGTTTCTTAACTTAGTAGTCTCATTTTTATGTATATAACTCATTGTTAATATACTTATGGAGATACTTACTTATCATAATCTCATGTTAACTATATGTATATCCATATATATATCGTCGTGTCATTTTTACAAGTTTTAACGTTCGTGAATCGCCAGTCAACTTGGGTGGTCAATTGTCTACATGAAACTCATTTCAAATAATCAAGTCTTAACAAGTTTGATTGCTTAACATGTTGGAAACATTTAATTATGCAAATATAGTTTTCAATTAATATATAATCATGGAAAAGTTCGGGTCACTACAGTATCTACCCGTTAAATAAATTTCTTCCCGAAATTTTAAGCTGTTGAAGGTGTTGACGCATCTTCTGGAAATAGGTGAGGGTATTTCATCTTCATCTGATCTTCACGCTCCCAAGTGAATTCGGGTCCTCTAAGAGCATTCCATCGACCGTTAACAATTGGTATCTTGTTTTGCTTAAGTCTTTTAACCTCACGATCCATTATTTCGACGGGTTCTTCAATGAATTGTAGTTTTTCGTTAATTGTAATCTCGTCTAATGGAATGGTGAGATCTTCTTTAGCAAAACATTTCTTCAAATTCGAGACATGAAAAGTATTATGTACCCCAGCGAGTTGTTGCGGTAAGTCAAGTCGGTAAGCTACTGGTTCGACACGATCTATAATCTTGAATGGTCCAATGTACCTTGGATTTAGTTTCCCCCATTTACCAAATCGAACAATGCCTTTCCAAGGTGAAACCTTAAGCATGACCATCTCTCCAATCTCAAATTCTATATCTTTTCTTTTAATGTCAGCATAGCTCTTTTGTCGACTTTGGGCAGTTTTCAATCGTTGTTGAATTTGGATGATCTTCTCGGTAGTTTCTTGAATTATCTCCGGACCCGTAATCTGTCTATCCCCCACTTCACTTCAACAAATCTGAGAACTGCACTTTCTACCATAAAGTGCTTCAAACGGCGCCATCTCAATACTCGAATGGTAACTGTTGTTGTAGGAAAATTATGCTAACGGTAGGTGTCGATCCCAACTGTTTCCGAAATCGATAACACATGCTCATAGCATGTCTTCAAAGGTTTGTATTGTCCTTTCACTTTGCCCATCAGTTTGTGGATGATAAGCAGTACTCATGTCTAGACGATTCCCCAATGCTTGTTGCAATGTCTGCCAAAATCTTGAAACAAATCTGCCATCCCTATCTGAGATAATAGAGACTGGTATTCCATGTCTGGAGACAACTTCCTTCAAGTATAATCGTGCCAACTTCTCCATTTTATCATCTTCTCTCATTGGCAGAAAGTGTGCTGACTTGGTAAGACGATCGACTATTACCCAAATTGTATCATAACCACTTGTAGTCCTTGGCAATTTAGTAATAAAATCCATGGTAATGTTTTCCCATTTCCATTCCGGGATTTCAGGTTGTTGAAGTAGACCTGATGGTTTCTGATGTTCAGCTTTGACCTTAGAACACGTCAAACATTCTCCTACGTATTTACCAATATCGGCTTTCATACCCGGCCACTAAAAGTGTTTCTTGAGATCTTTGTACATCTTCCCCGCTCCGGGATGTATTGAATATCTGGTTTTATGTGCTTCCTTAAGTACCTTTTCTCTCACATCTCCAAACTTTGGTACCCAAATTCTTTCAGCCCTATACCGGGTTCCGTCTTCCCGAATATTAAGATGTTTTATCCTTTGGGTATTTCATTCTTCAACTTTCCTTCTTTTACAACTCCCTGTTGCACCTCCTTTATTTGAGTAGTAAGGTTAGTACGAATAATTATATTCATAGCTTTTACCCGTATAGGTTCTCTGTCCTTTCTACTCAAAGCGTCGGCTACCACATTCGCCTTCCCTGGGTGGTAACGAATCTCAAAGTTGTAATCATTCAACAATTCAATCCACCTACGCTACCTCATGTTCAGTTGTTTCTGATTAAATATGTGTTGGAGACTTTTGTGGTCAGTATATATAATACTTTTGACCCCATATAAGTAGTGCCTCCAAGTCTTTAATGCAAAAACAACGGCGCCCAATTCCAAATCGTGAGTCGTATAATTTTGCTCGTGAATCTTCAATTGTCTGGACGCATAAGCAATTACCTTCGTTTGTTGCATTAATACACAACCGAGGCCTTGCTTTGAGGCATCACAATATATCACAAAATCATCATTCCCTTCAGGCAATGACAATATAGGTGTCGTAGTTAACTTTTTCTTCAACAATTGAAACGCTTTCTCCTGCTCATCCTTCCATTCAAATTTCTTCCATTTATACGTTAATGCAGTCAAGGGTTTTTCTATTTTGGAAAAATCTTGGATGAACCTTCTGTAGTAACCAGCCAGTCCTAAAAATTGGCGTATATGCTTCGGAGTTTTCGGGGTTTCCCACTTTTCAACGGTTTCAATCTTTGCTGAATCCACTTGAATACCTTCTTTGTTCACTATGTGACCGAGGAATTGAACTTCTTCCAACCAAAATGCACACTTTGAAAACTTAGCGTACAGTTTTTATTTCCTCAACAACTCTAGCACTTTTCTCAAATGTTCTTCGTGCTCTTGATCATTCTTTGAGTAAATAAGTATGTCATCGATGAAAATAATGACAAACTTGTCAAGGTATGGTCCACACACTATGAGGTCCATGAACACAACTGGTGTGTTAGTCAACCCAAACGGCATAAACATAAATTCGTAATGACCTTAACGCGTCCTGAAAGCAGTCTTCGGAATATCATCCTCCTTCACCCGCATTTGATGATACCCGGAATGTAAATCGATCTTCGAATAAACCGACGAGCCTTGTAGTTGATCAAATAAGTCGTTGATTCTCGGTAGTGGGTAACGATTCTTGATGGTAAGTTTGTTCAACTCTCGGTAGTCGATACACAACCTGAATGTACCATCCTTCTTTTTGACAAACAAAACAGGAGTTCCCCATGGTGATGTACTTGGTCGTATAAAACCACGCTCTAAAAGTTCTTGTAATTGGCTTTGGAGTTCCTTCATTTCGCTGGGTGCAAGTCTGTATGGAGCACGAGCTATTGGTGCAGCTCCTGGTACGAGATCTATTTGAAATTCAACAGATCGGTGTGGAGGCAGTCACGGTAATTCTTTCGGAAATACATCGGGAAATTGCGACGGGAACATCATTGATGTTCTTTTCTTCGGTTTATACTTTCTCGACATGTGCTAGAACAGCATAGCAACCTTTTCTTATTAGTTTTTGCGCCTTTAAATTACTAATAAGATTTAGCTTCGCATTGCTCTTTTCTCCGTACACCATTAAGGGATTTCCTTTTTCTCGTACAATGCGAATTGCATTTTTGTAACATACGATTTATGCTCTCTCCTTTTTCAACCAATCCATGCCGATTATCAAATCAAAACTCCCTAACTCTACTGGTATCAAATCAATCTTAAATGTTTCGCTAACCAAATTAATTTCTCGATTCCGACATATATTATCTGCTGTAATTAATTTACCGTTTGCTAATTCGAGTAAAAATTTGTTATCCAAAGGCGTCAGTGGACATCTTAGTTTAGCACAAAAATCTCTACTCATATAGATTCTATCCGCACCCGAATCAAATAAAACATAAGCAGATTTATTGTCAATAAGAAACGTACCCGTAACAAGCTCCGGGTCTTCCTGCGCTTCTGCCGTATTAATATTGAAAACTCTTCCGCGGCCCTGCCCACTAGTATTCCCCTGATTCGGGCAATTTCTACTAATGTGGCCCGGTTTTCCACATGCAAAGCAAACTATGGCGGCATTATCTGTTCCGACATTATTTGTTCTTTTAATTCTATTAAACTTTGGTCCGTAGGCCTCACACTTTGCCGCAATATGACCATTTCTTCTACACCTAGTGCAAAATGTCGTGCAGAACCCCTGGTGATTCTCTTCACACCTTTGCCATGACTGTTTTTGGTTTTTGTTGCCATTGTTGTTATTGAGATTGTTGTTGGGATTGTTATTGTTGCTATTGTTGTTGTTGTTATTGTTGTTGGGACGGTTATTGTAGTTGTTGTTAGGACGTTTGTTGAAGTTGTTGTTGCGATTGATGTTGCGGTTGTTGGGATGGTTATTGCGATTGTGGTTGTGATTGTTGTTGTTGTATTGGTGACTCTTGTCATTGGTTTCTTCCCACTTTCTCTTGACTTGTTTCATGTTAGCCTCTTCAGTCGTATGCTCTTCAATCCTTCCTTCGATCTGGTTCACTAATTTGTGAGCCATTCGACTTGCCTTTTGTATGGAAGCGGGCTCGTGTGAACTCACATCTTCTTGAATCCTTTCCGGTAACCCTTTTACAAATGCGTCGATCTTCTCTTCTTCGTCTTCGAACGTTCTGGGACACAATAGGCACAATTTGGTGAATCGTCGTTCGTACGTGGTGATATCGAAACCTTGCGTTCGTAATCCTCTAAGCTCTACCTTGAGCTTGAGCTTGTTGACCTCGTTTCTGGGACGATACTTCTCGTTCATCAATTGCTTGAATGCTGACCACGGTAGTGTGTAAGCAGCATCTTGTCCTACCTGCTCGAGATAGGTATTCCACCATGTTAGCGTCGTACCTGTGAAGGTATCCGTAGCGTACTTTACTTTGTCTTCTTCAGTACATTTACTTATGGCAAACACCGATTCAGCCTTCTCGGTCCACCGTTTCAATCCAATTGGACCCTCGGTTCCATCAAATTCCAAAGGTTTGCAGGCAGTGAATTCTTTGTAGGAGCGTCCTACACAATTTCTTGTGAAATTAGTTCCACTGCTAGATCCAGAGTTATTGTTATTTTTCATCACAGCCTGTACTGCGGCTATGTTTGCTGCAAGAAAAACACGGAAGTCTTCCTCGCTCATGTTCAAATTCTGACGAGTCGTCGGTGCCATTTCCTTCAAAAATAGCCCAAAAGAATTAAGTTAATCATATAGAATTTTAAGAGTAGTCAATAGTATTTCGTAGCATAGTATGAACTTATTTATAAAAGCTTTTTCTTCATATTAGCTTTTTATAGTTTTTAATTCGGGTAGTACCTACCCGTTAAGTTCATACTTAGTAGCTAATATACAATTCAACTACTACAATTCTATATGAAAAAAAACTGATTATAATAAAATTTCGCGTTCAAATTTTATACAAGATTTTACAAACTTACAATACCGCTATTATACATATAGGATGAAATATAACAAATAATAACTTTGCTACCCGGCAGCTATAAAGGCAATTCTAGTTAATACGCAAGTTGTTCAGCAAAAGAAATAAAGACACGTAATTCATATGTCCAGAAACAAGTCATGCATTCTGGTTTTACTAAGACGACTTCCCATCCTTGGTCTTGTGGAAAGTAACCATTATGACCATTGGCTAGGCAGCATGTTGTAATATCGTCAAAAGAACGAGGGTTTCGTAATGTCTAACAGCCCCGTAATAATCTAAAAACCTTGTTTCTCACCTCAACTACTGAATCCGTCACCTATGGGAATGTTTCATTTAATAGTTGTAATCCGATGTTCTTTTTCTCACTTTGGTAAGAAGCGAACATCACTAACCCATAAGTATAACATGCTTCTTTATGTTGCATGTTAGAAGCTCTTTCTAACTCATGAAATCCTATGTTTGGATATGTTGAGTCAAAATAGGTTCTTAACCCGTAGCGTAAAATTGCATTTGGGTTCCCCGCATTTAACGCTTTAAAGAAAACACGGCGTAACTTACGGTCTCCCCAATGCGATATACCCCACCTAACAAAGGAATGCCTTTTATAAACTAAGGCATTTCTGGAAAGTCTTTCAAATGTTTGACAAGTTAATTTCGCCATAACTAATTGTGCTGATGAATTCTGACCGACTCTAGACAAGATTTCCTCAATCATATCCTCTGGTAGGTCTTCTAAAATATTCGGTTGTCTACCCTTAACGTCCATTTTGTTTTTATACTGTAAAATAGGAAAGGATTAGATTCATAAAAGATAATTAACAAACAATACAAGCAATTTTTACATAGAACATAAAAGTACAAGCACACTACAATACATATAATGCACAACATGATTACAACTCCCTAATCTGAATCACTGGTTTCTTCTTCTTCGGACTTGGTTCGTTTTCCTAATTTTCTAGGGATATATGGTGTTCCTCTAATACGAGCTGTCGTTTTCCACAATAGTTTAGAAAAACCTGGTGGTTTAGAGGTTCCCGGGTTATTGTTACAATTTAGGAAATACGGAGGTTGCGGATACATATAAAGCTCATCAGGGTTGGAATCAGGTTTCTCTATTTTTATGCCTTTTCCCTTATTATTTTCTTTTGCTTTATTAAATTGGGTCAAGGTAATTTCTATAACATCATCGGAATCCTCATCGAGATCCGATTCATCGGAAAATTGGTAATCTTCCCAATATTTTGCTTCCTCGGCGGAAACACCATTGACCATTTTTAACTTTGGTCCGTTGGTTGAGGATTTTCTTTTATTTAATCGATTTACTGTAGGTATCAATATTTATTCCTCCGGAACCTCTTCTTCTTCCGGTTCCTCCTCTTCCGGTTCCTCCTCTTCTGGTTCCTCTTCTTCCGGTTCCTCCTCTTCCGGTTCCTCCTCTTCCGGTTCCTCTTCGGGAATTTATGAATCTTCCCAAAGTATATTCCACTCTTCATTATTATTAGGTGAGTCGATGGGATTTGTACTAGAGGTAGACATCTATTACACAATATCAAACACGTTAAGATATTAATATATTTACATGTTAATAATATATAGTTTCCAACAAAAAATGTTAAGCAATCGTTTTTGAAGAAAAACACGGTCGAAGTCCAGACTCACTAATGCATCCTAACAAACTCGGTAAGACACACTAATGCAAAAATTCTGGTTCTCTAAGACCAACGCTCGGACACCAACTGAAATGTCCCGTTCATATCGATTATAAACGTTCCATATTAATTGATTTCGTTGCGAGGTTTTGACCTCTATATGAGACGTTTTTCAAAGACTGCATTCGTTTTTAAAACAAACCATAACCTTTATTTTATTGACAAGGTTAAAAAGACACCACCTAGATTATCCAGAAATGATAATCTAAAAATATCACACTTACACACTACCAATACATATTGGTTTACAATATTAATATGTTACAACAAAATAAATCTCGAATGCAGTTTTAAACAATATTATACAAGCATGCTGACACTAAATCTTGTCCATATATTAGCATGCAATAGCGAAAGCTCTTAATAATCACCTGAGAATAAACATGCTTTAAACGTCAACAAAAATGTTGGTGATTTATAGGTTTAACCTATATATTTATCAAATTGTAATAATAAACCACAAGATTTCATATTTCAATATACATCCCATACATAGAGATAAAAATCATTCATATGGTGAACACCTGGTAACCGACATTAACAAGATGCATATAAGAATATCCCCTATCATTCCGAGAAATCCATCGAACATGATAAAACAACATCGAAGTACTAAAGCATCCGCAACCATGGATGGGGTTCGTTAGGCCCAATAGATCTATCTTTAGGATTCGCGTCAATTAGTAGATCGGTTTACTAATTCTTAGGTTACCAAGAAAAAAGGGGCATATTCGGCTTCGATCATTCACCCATATAATGTAGTTTCATTTACTTGTGTCTATTTCGTAAAACATTTATAAAACTGTATGTATTCTCATCCCAAAATATTATATTTTAAAAGTGGGACTATAACTCACTTTCACAAATTTTTACTTCGTTGGGAAGTAAGACTTGGTCACTGGTCGATTCACCGACCTATAACAAATATGTACATAAATATCAAAGTATGTTCAAAATATATTTACAACATTTTTAATACGTTTTACTATTTTAAGTTTATAAAGTCAGCTGTCCTCGTTAGTAACCTACAACTAATTGTCCAAGTTAGATGTACAGAAATAAATCGATATATATTATCTTGACTCAATCCACGACCCAGTGTATACACGTCTCAGGCTAGATCACAACTCAAAGTATATATATTTTTGGAATCAACCTCAACCCTGTATAGCTAACTCCAACATTACTGCATATAGAGTGTCTATGGTTGTTCCAAATAATATATATACATGGGTCGATATGATATGTCAAAACATTTGCATACGTGTCTATGGTATCCCAAGATTACATAATATATTAGAATACATGTATAATACAATATGAGTTAGCTAGGATATGATTGATATAGATTTGTTACCAATTTTCATGTAGTTACAACAAGCAAAAATATCCAATCTTGTTTTACCCATAACTTCTTCGTTTTAAATCCGTTTTGAGTGATTCAAGTTGCTATGGTTTCATATTGAACTTAAGTTTATGAATCTAAATAGAAAAAGTATAAGTTTATAGTCGAAAATACAGGTTACAAGTTGTTTTTGTAAAGGTAGTCATTTCAGTCGAAAGAACGACGTCTAGATGACCATTTTGGAAAACATACTTCCACTTTGAGTTTAACCATGATTTTTGGATATAGTTTCATGTTCATAAGAAAAATCATTTTCAGAGAAGAACAACTTTTAAATCAAAGTTTATCATAGTTTTTAATTAACTAACCCAAAACAGCCCGCGGTGTTACTACGACGGCGTATATCCGGTTTTACGGTGTTTTTAGTGTTTTCAGGTTTTAAATCATTAAGTTAGCATATCATATAGATATAGAACATGTGTTTAGTTGATTTTAAAAGTCAAGTTAGAAGGATTAACTTTTGTTTGCGAACAAGTTTATAATTAACTAAACTATGTTCTAGTGATTACAAGTTTAAACCTTCGAATAAGGTAGTTTTATATATATGAATTGAATGATGTTATGAACATCATTACTACCTTAAGTTTAGTAGGTAAACCTACTGGAAATGATGAAAAAATAACTTGAGCTTCAAAGGATCTTTGATGGCTTGAAAGTTCTTGAAATAGAATCATGACACAAAAACAAGTTCAAGTAAGATTATTACTCGAATTAAGATAGTTATAGTTATAGAAATTGAATCAAAGCTTGAATATGAATATTACCTTGATTTAGAAAGATAACTAACTGTAAATAACAAAGGTTTCTTGATCTTAGATGATTGCTTGGAATGGATTAGGAAACTTGGAAGTAAACTTGTAAACTTAGAAGTGTTCTTGATGTGTTCTTGAGTAATTATTTTTATGATGATTATGGGTAATAACCAAAGCTTGTATTTGATGATTTTTGCTGGAAAAATAGTAACTTAGACATTCATGGAAGAGTGTGTGTGTTTTGAGAGAGAATTGGGAAGAAAATTGAAAGTGAAATGGAGTAGGTGGTGAGTGGTGAAGGTGAGTGGGGTTAGAAGGAGTTCTTGTTTTTTTTTCCTTGCTCATAAGTCATGATAGTTGTCTAATTGTTGGTTTCACATGTTTGTTGACTATCTAGGGCTGCTAAGAGCTGAATTATTATGTGTATATACCAATAGTATATACGTCTAGGAGTTGGGTATTGTACGAGTACGAATACGGTTGCATACGAGTAGAATTGTTGATGAAAATGAATGAGAATGCAATTGTAAGCATTTTTGTTAAGTAGAAGTACTTTGATATGTGTCTTGAAGTCTTTCAAAAGTGTACTAATACATCTAAATACACTACATTATATACATTTTAACTGAGTCATTAAGTCATCGTTAGTCGTTACATGTAAGTGCTGTTTTGAAACCTTTAAGTTAACGATCTCATTTAATGTTGTTAACCCATTGTATATTATATCTAATGAGATGTTAAATTATTACATTATCAAGATATTATGATGTATGAATATATCTTAATATGATATATATATATATATACATTAAAATGTCGTTACAACGATAATCGTTACATATATGCCTCGTTTCAAAATTCTTAAGTTAGTAGTCTTGTTTTACATGTGTAGTTCGTTGTTAACATACTTAATGATATATGTAATTATTATTTTATCATGTTAAATATAGTGTAACAATATCTTAATATGATACATATGTATTTAGTAAGACGTTGTAATAACGATAATCGTTATATATATCGTTTCGAGTTTCTTAACTTAGTAGTCTCATTTTTATGTATATAACTCATTGTTAATATACTTATGAAGATACTTACTTATCATAATCTCATGTTAACTATATGTATATCCATATATATATCGTCATGTCGTTTTTACAAGTTTTAACGTTCGTGAATCGCCGGTCAACTTGGGTGGTCAATTGTCTACATGAAACTCATTTCAAATAATCAAGTCTTAACAAGTTTGATTGCTTAACATGTTGGAAACATTTAATTATGCAAATATAGTTTTCAATTAATATATAATCATGGAAAAGTTCGGGTCACTACATCGAGGTCCATAGATCTATCTTTAGGATTCGCGTCAATTAGGGGCCATACCCGTTTCCTAATTATTAGGTTACCAAGCTAAAAAGGGGTGATATTTGATATTCATAATCCAGCCATAGAATGTAGTTTTTAATCACTTGTGTTTATTTCGTAAAACATTAATAAAATCAGCGCATGTATTCTTAGTCCCAAAAATATATATAAAAAGGGAGTAATGAAACTCACAATACTATATTTTATAGTAAAAATACATATAACGACATTGAACAAGTGCAGGGTTGACCTCGGATTCACGAACCTATATCAAGTATGTATATTAACACATATAGTAATATTCAAATAAATATATATTTTGATATTAGTAATATACTTGTGATATTCAATTTAATATTAATAATTATTTAAATATAATTATTATATATATATTTTATTAAATTATCAAAATAATATTATATACTTTCTTAAAATATTTTGAATAACTACTTAGTATTAATATTTTTAAATACTCATAATTTTTAATATGATAATATTTTTAATAGATTCGAATTATATTAAAACATGAATGGACAAAAAGTATTTTATTAGTAAAAGTAGTATACTTATTATATATACATCTATATATTTAAAGTTTGTATCTAATTTATAATATCTATCTTTTTAGTTTAAGATCATAAAAATATAGTTATATTTCATATACGAAATATATTTAAAACTAAAGTTATAGTTAGTAATTTTAATAATAATAATAATAATATCAATATAACAAGTTAATATTAACATACTAATGTTTACCTAGATTCATTTTGTATATATATATATATATATATATATATATATATATATTAAATATTCATAAACATGTTTTTAAATACACGTTGCAAGTTATTTATATATTTAATAATTAACATTCCAACCTATTGTATATATTCAAATTATATTATTTAAACAAAACACTTTAATAATCAAATTCTATTGAATCGAAAAACGTTTCTGCACATTTGAAAATAGATCAATCGAATATTATGAAATCAAATTCTCCACTAACTTATGTCTAGCTTTCGTTAATCACTTTACCATTTTCTGAATGTTGTTAAAAGAATAGATTTCTTAAATCACAGTGGACCTTTCAACAAAGACCCGTAATCGTATCATAATATATCTGATAATTTAATCATTTGATATTATCTTTTTAATTTCTTCGATAAATATGTTAAACATATATTAATACAAATACGTTCATGTAAAGTATTATACATCTATCACTTTGTTGACGTTTTCAATTACTATAACTATATATTATATATATATACACATATCTATATACACATAACGGTTCGAGAATCGTTGAACACAGTAAAAGGGTAGTTGATTACATGAATAAAATTCCAAAATTTTCGAGACACAACATTACATACTTTGCTTATCGTGTCGGAAACATATAAAGATCAAGTTTAAATTTGGTCGGAAATTTTCGGGTCGTCACAAAAGTAGTGGATAATTAATATCTACCACCATGGTTTTTAGTTGAAACATGAAAATACCCGGTTAGTCCACTGCTTTAGCAATTTGTGGGTCATTTTAGTTGGTATCAGAGCCATAGGCCTCTCGAGGTGTGACAGATGAAATGTCGCGTTCATATTAATTATAAACGTTCCATATTAATTGATTTCGTTGCGAGGTTTTGACCTCTATATGAGACGTTTTTCAAAGACTGCATTCATTTTTAAAACAACCATAACCTTTATTTTATCAATAAAGGTTTTAAAAACATTACGTAGATTATCAAATAATGATAATCTAAAATATATTGTTTACACACGACCATTACATAATGGTTTACAATAGAAATATATTACATCGACATATGTTTCTTGAATGCAGTTTTTACACAATATCATACAAACATGGACTCTAAATCTTGTCACCTGAGAATAAACATGCTTTAAACGTCAACAAATATGTTGGTGAGTTATAGGTTTAACCTATATATATCAAATCGTAACAATAGACCACAAGATTTCATATTTCAATACACATCCCATACATAGAGATAAAAATCATTCATATGGTGAACATCTGGTAACCGACATTAACAAGATGCATATATAAGAATATCCCCATCATTCAGGGACACCCTTCGGATATGATATAAATTTCGAAGTACTAAAGCATCCGGTACTTTGGATGGGGTTTGTTAGGCCCAATAGATCTATCTTTAGGATTCGCGTCAATTAGGGTGTCTGTTCCCTAATTCTTAGATTACCAGACTTAATAAAAAGGGGCATATTCGATTTTGATAATTCAACCATAGAATGTAGTTTCACGTACTTGTGTCTATTTTGTAAATCATTTATAAAACCTGCATGTATTCTCATCCCAAAAATATTAGATTTTAAAAGTGGGACTATAACTCACTTTCACAGTTATTTCCTTCCTCGGAAATAAGACTTGGCCACGGATCGATTCACGAACCTATACAAATATGTACATATATATCAAAGTATGATCAAAATATAATTACAACCATTTTTATTATGTTTTAAAGATTTGAGTGTATTAAGTCAGCTGTCCTCGTTAATAACCTACAACTAATTGTCCACAGTTAGATGTACAGAAATAAATCGATATATATTATCTTGAATCAATCCACGACCCAGTGTATACACATCTTAGGCTAGATCACAACTCAAAGTATATATATTTTTAGAATCAACCTCAACCCTGTATAGCTAACTCCAACATTACTGCATATAGAGTGTCTATGGTTGTTCCAAATAATATATATACATGGGTCGATATGATATGTCAAAACATTTGCATACGTGTCTATGGTATCCCAAGATTACATAATATATTAGAATACATGTATAATACAATATAAGTTAGCTAGGATATGATTTGTATAGATTTGTTAAACATTTCCCGAAGCTAAAAAGATCAAAAATATCCAATCTTGTTTTACCCATAACTTCTTCATTTTAAATCCGTTTTGAGTGAATCAAATTGCTCTGGTTTCATATTGAACTCTAATTTAAGAATCCAAACATAAAAAGTATAGGTTTATAGTCAGAAATTTAAGTTACATGTCAATTACTAAAGAGGTAGTCATTTCCGTCGAAAGAACGACATCTTGATGACCATTTTGAAAAACATACTTTCACTTTGAGTTTAACCAAGATTTTTGGATATAGTTTCATGTTCATATGAAAAATCATTTTCTCAGAAGAACAACTTTTAAATCAAAGTTTATTATAGCTTTTAATTATCCAAACCAAAACAGCCCCCGGTTTCACTACGACGGCGTATATCCGATTTTATGGTGTTCATCGTGTTTCCAGGTTTTAAATCATTAAGTTAGCATATCATATAGATATAGAACATGTGTTTAATTGATTTTAAAAGTCAAATTAGAAAGATTAACTTTTGTTTGCGAACAAGTTTAGAATTAACTAAACTATGTTCTAGTGATTACAAGTTTAAACCTTCGAATAAGATAGCTTTATATGTATGAATCGAATGATGTTATGAACATCATTACTACCTCAAGTCTTCTGGATAAAACTACTGGAAATGAAAAAAATGGATCTAGCTTCAAAGGATCCTTAGATGGCTTGAAAGTTCTTGAAGCAGAATCATGACACGAAAACAGTTCAAGTAAGATTTTCACTCGAAATAAGATTGTTACAGTTGTAGAAATTGAATCAAAGTTTGAATATGAATATTACCTTGAATTAGAAAGATAACCTACTGTAAATAACAAAGGTTCCTTGATCTTATATGATTACTTGGAATAGATTAGAAAGCTTGGAAGTAAACTTGCAAACTTGGTAGTATTCTTGATTTTTATGAAACTATACTTATGAAATTTATGAAGAACACTTAGAACTTGAAGATGGAACTTGAGAGAGATCAATTAGATGAAGAAAATTGAAGAATTAAAGTGTTTGTAGGTGTTTTTGGTCGTTGGTATATGGATTAGATATAAAGGATATGTAATTTTGTTTTCATGTAAATAAGTCATGAATGATTACTAATATTTTTGTAATTTTATGAGATATTTCATACTAGTTGCCAAATGATGGTTCCCACATGTGTTAGGTGACTCACATTGGCTGCTAAGAGCTGATCATTCGAGTGTATATACCAATAGTACATACATCTAAAAGCTGTGTATTGTACGAGTACGAATATGGGTGCATACGAGTAGAATTGTTGATGAAACTGAACGAGGATGTAATTGTAAGCATTTTTGTTAAGTAGAAGTACTTTGATATGTGTCTTGAAGTCTTTCAAAAGTGTAAGAATACATATCAAAACACAACATGTATATACATTCTAATGGAGTCGTTAAGTCTTCGTTAGTCGTTACATGTAAGTGTTGCTTTGAAACCTTTAAGTTAACGATCTCAATTAATGTTGTTAACCCAATGTTTATTATATCAAATGAGATATTAAATTATTATATTATCATGATATTATGATGTATGAATATCTCTTAATATGATATATACATTAAAATATCGTTACAACGATAATCGTTACATATAAGTCTCGTTTCATAATTCTTGAGTTAGTAGTTTTGTTTTTACATATGTAGTTCATTGTTAACACACTTAATGATATATTTAAATATCATTTTATCATGTTAAATATAGTGTATCAATATCTTAATATGATACATATATATTTAGTAGACGTTATCATAACGATAATCGTTATATATATCATTTCGAGTTTCTTAACTTAGTAATCTCATTTCTTATGTATATCACACATTGTTAATATACTTAGTGAGATACTTACTCATCATAATCTCATGTCAACCATATATATATGTCTATATATACCACAACATGTAGTTTTTACAATTTTGTAACGTTCGTGAATCGCCGGTCAACTTGGGTGATCAATTGTCTATATGAAACTTATTTCATTTAATCAAGTCTTAACAAGTTTGATTACTTAACACGTTGAAAACATTTAGTCATGTAAATATCAATCTCAATTAATATATATAAACATGGAAAAGTTCGGGTCACTACAACAGATACTCGGTTCCTACATTTCTAGGGTCGGGTATCCTCACGAGATGTGATGGGCATAATGCTCGTGCATATTATAGGGTATGGATCCTGGGTATTGATTATGTTTTGGCTTGACGAGGATGTCAGGAATTTAAGTGGATGAGTTTGTAATATCTCATCCCACATCGAATAGAGTAGGAACATATTGGTCCCATATAAGCCTAACGTATGGCTAATTAATATCTCACTCCATGGTTTTTAGTGGCCCGTGCATCTCTTGGGGCCAATTTGCGGTTCGTTTCAACTTCAGACTTGGATATCTGCTTCTCGATCTATTTCTTTGTGTTTTGACACTTGACCTCGCGTATGGTGACAAACCCTCATCAAACGCGACCCGGTACTCTTTCCTTTGCTTTGCTTAAAGGGCTCTATACACCTCAATAATCTCTCACTTGGAGACTTTGAACAAACCTTACTCCAATATCCATTCCAACATCATCAAGGTACCCCATGTATACCGCCAAGAGCACTTAGGACACACGCACTCCAACAATGTCGAGTAGCCAGACTTTCAATAAAGAGTTCTTTAATACACCTAGTCGAAACCGAAAATCAAAACTTCCTCAACCGTAAACGATGTTTGAACACCCACAACAACTCCATATTATCTGACTATAACTCTTTTTGATACCATCAGATAACCATCTGGGACACGCCGCACTTTCACACTCGGTTTCCTGCGGGGAAAGGAAGTCTTTCAACACCAGAAACACCGTTGAGCAATAAATCAATATTAGTTACTAGATTGGTCATCTCGGTTTCTACATCACCATCTTCTTACACCAGAAGATCATCTTCTTACACAAGAAGATCCATTTAAGTGTGCGAGACTTCAATTACAGGGTTTAACGAGAGACAAAACCGTCTCAACTCATCGTTCTAGACATGTATAATCTTGCCACGGACATGTCAACGATCACCCGTACATAATTTCCGTCTATCTATGATTTTCATTTCCATCAATCAGATTATTCAACAAGCGCCCTAATAGACTCTTCATTAAGGCTTCATTGAGAACGCAATTACAACCTCAAAATCTACACCTTTCAACTTTTCACTTTCACGTTGGTACACTGACCTATCCCCATAGCTATGAATTTCACGAACACAATTTCTCATCCTTAAGAACGCTCTCACTATACAAGAAATAAGATAAACCAAGAGTACTCGAGAAGAATCTGGTTTGCACCACCCGGTCATTGCAAATTTCTTTGCAATTGGAGAGTAGAACAATTACCCGAGTCTCTAGTGTTACCCGGAATCAACGCACTAACACTGTAAAAAGGAGAATCACATCCCAAAATAACTCACTACTCCCACTAGCCCGATGCTTCCGTCGATTACCAAACTCACACCAAGTTCCCGACACCCTCAACAATATGTTGAAAGCTCAAGTTATGGGACATACAAGATTATCCACTTCATCCATCACCTAAAGATTCCTAATTGGTCACCTTCAAAGAAACCACTCGTTGTGTTGAACAATCCATCAGCCGAAACCCGAGCACCAGTCGAATGTGTTCGATCTGATGACCTTAGACAAACAATATCTTCAGAGAGAGAAGCTCAAACCCGCCTGCCTATTTCACAAACCCTGAAATATTCGACAAAAATCTTTGGTCATCCCGTTTCAAAACCCACGAGTAACAAACTTCTTAGATAACATTCACTATTGACTTTCAAACCGATGTGTCTCGTTAGTTACCCAACCGCCCTAACCTGCGAGAAATCACCCTATCGAGCTTCCGTAACAAACCAACATCCCAAAATATCCAGCTCGTATCACCCGAAGTTTCACAAGACAAACTGTCTCGCACTAGCGTCGTCAAACCTGAAAAATTCATCTTGAAACTGCAGCAACTTCAAAAATTCGTATCTGAAAATTCAAAGGTCTAATCATCGCCAAATATCTACCACCTGTATATATATATACATATATGTATATATATGTCTTCTATCTACAATCCAAAATTAAAACCGATCTGATGGTTAACGAATCCACTATGAGTTTTCTCCTCTAACTGCGCATGAACATCCAAATTTAGCTCGATCATTCCTTTATATGGGATAGCGAGGAACGAGAACTCATTTCCGGCACCCGGATCTCCCTAAAATCTTCTCTGCGACAAAACTCATCGATCCGATCTTTGACTCCGTAACCTTTCGCTAAAGATCACCATCATAATACAATTGTCGCGACCAACTACATCATAATTTGCCAAACTGTTACCCAATTCTGGTGTGATCAACTCTGGATACATAAATCATACTCACTGAGTTTTCCGCGATTAACTAAGTCACCTGGTCTCGATACATGTTGCCACCAAATCCTAAGCCTCGTCGTTTATAACCCTTATGTACATCAACATATCGTAAAACCACGTTTACAACCCTTATGAACATCAGCGCATGTATGGACGGTCTATTACATTGACTAGAATAAGATTGAGTGACACATTTGCATGGTTATGATTATAGTTGCGCCTGGAATACATTAGTAGATTGCTGATCACACACATGATATAAAGTTATCTATCTTTTTTTTTAAAATCCCAACATATGAAGTGAACAGTGCCTAAGTAAATTTATTCGTTTGAATCTGATTATTTTTTCTGAATTATACATTTGTTTTATTTTAAAGTATTTTTAGTTGAATCATTACTTTGACATTTTGGTCATTAAACGATAAACCCACTGATTTGCTGTTTTATGTTAACTTAGAAAATCCGCATGTTATTGACCACTAGGATTAATTGCTAGTTAATGTCCATAGGAACGAAACATGAATTTATCATTTCTATACTATTGCATGATTAGGTACACTTGTCTATAGTTATGTGCTAGTTAAATTTGGTATTTTCTTGAGTTAATTATATAACCTGATTTAGCACATCAACGTATACGAACATATGTTGGAACATAATGTTGTTTGAAAATAGCTTTACTAGTTCGAACACGTATTCGAGCGGTAAATCGTTCGAACACAGTGTTAGGTGTTCGAATACAATGTATTTTTCTGGGACACGTCATCAATTTATGTGTCCGAATAACTAACACTGTGTTCGAATGATTTATCACTCAAATGGGCAGTGTATATGCGCAAATTTAATAAAAAAATGTATATGGTAATATTTTTATTATTGTGTATCTAAGTGAATTTCCCTTACTAAAACCATCTCCTCAAACAAACTGAGCATCACCTTGGTGATTTTAGTGTCATCAAACAATAATTTTAGATAATTGAAATTTACTTGAAAAGCAAGAGTTATCTAGTTATACTTAACAACGAGTTTGGAGAGTGTGGAGTGCACGTCCGTAAAGGTTGACTAGATACAACCACAAAAATAGTGGGGGTTGTGCCCCCTTGCGGGGTCCAAGGGGCAGCGCCCCGAAATCTTAACCGAAAAGGCACTATATGTTTTATCGAAAAGGTACCTGCCAACTAATTTTTCCGCAAAAAGTCGTGTCGTTTCGGTTACCCATTTTTTCGCCAAAACGAAGGGTTACCAACCTTTGATTTTCATAACCGAATTAAAACTAATTTTTCCTCCACAAAACAAATTACTTTGCTTTTCATACCAAAAACTCTGAAAATTTTTTCTTTCTAATACCTTAGATTCGTTTTCTTCTTGCCTACAATTGAATTACGTTTTTGTCTTATTCCAATTTGAATTTCGTGGTACCGAGGCTTATTGGGTCGAAATACAACCAATCGGATTATCAATTACAACCTTGATTTCTAACATCACCTAGGGAGAGTGATCACACCACACGTCACGTACTTGTACTCATGATGGTCTGGTGATCATGACAACAATACTAAGGAATATCACGATATTACAACATCCATATCCATATACTAATTAAACAAAGTCAATTAAACAAAGTCAACCAATATCGTTGTCCATTGCATACAGATGCTAGCTTTAGATAATCTATCTAATTATCATTATTAGTTTGTGAATAATAATACATTAATTAGTAGTAACTAGTAAAAGAAGGCCCCCACTTAGTTAGTGGAAAAATTAAATTAAAATATAAATAAATTAAAACAATAAAAAAAAAGATTAATATTGCGTTATGTTGATATCAGCATGTTGTCAGCGTTAAGTTACTGTTCACACCGAACATCCATTGTCTTTTTGCACTAAGGATGGCAATGACCATACAATCCGGTAGATATCCACCCAATATACATGTTGCGTGATGGATAAGGATGAACCTAAATAGATATGAACACTCGAAATACATATACGAATACATAAAATAGATATATCATTACATATTTACTATTACAAATGAATTTACCGTTAGATTTTATTTTGCTTTCAACCTTATAATGAAATAATTATGATATATTACAATAAAATATGCATATCTAACAAATAAATATACAAATTACATATTTAATTGCTCATAATCTATGCTTAATAACAAATTTTGTTCTATCTTCGACAAAGTTTACATATTCTTGTGGATAGATTTTAATTATGTCATGCTATATTTATTTTTGTTATACTACGTTTTCGTTTTCTTCGCATATTAAATATTATAATATTTTTTTTATCTCAAATGGTATCCATTAACCAGCTTAATCCAACGGATTAGATATGGATGAATGGAATGAAATTAAATCGATACGGATATGAATATGGATGAACAAAAACTAAATGAATATGAATATAGATATGACATCACCCGATCCATATCCGATCCATTGTCATCCCAATTTTGCACACACAAACAACAATCCAAAATATGGGGATTAGTAATATCTATAAATATATCAGTTTTTAACAAAAGTTATAATAAGAATAATAACAACTCATCACGACGATCTCCCTGTTAGAGATCTGGTTTCTTCTTCGGAGTTGGGACTGGTGTTTTGCGAATGGATTTTTCTTTGTGACAGTTTTGTGGTTGCTCCTAGCGGTCGGGGTTTACTTTATTTCCAATTCTCAGTGTTTTCAGCGACCTTCGACGGTTCGTTAGGAATGGCTTGTTTGTTTGTTTAGTAGCCGTGGCGGTCGGCGTTCTCTCGATCGTGATCGATGTTATTTATCGTTCTTTATTAATACAATCGGTAGTTATGAGTCCTTTGTTTGGCATGTTTAGACTTGATTTGATTCCTATCAAATTCTAATTACACCCTGTTGGTGGGTTTGTTCGCTTCAATTTCGTAGTTTAATCGCTTATTTGCTGGATATAAGGTTTAAGGAATTCATATAAACCTATGAATGATGAAATCACTTTCACAATAAAGTATTTCGATCATATACATGCCTTACGATTACAGAAATTCTTATTGAGATAAGAGAAACACACAATTTCAATATGGGCAGTATAAATATAAGAATTAAGAACAAAGAGTCTTATGTGTATTATGAATGTTTACATTTTTTTCATCATCTTGAATTTAAGGCACGATCACTGTATTTATAGAGTATGAAAGGTTGTATTTTTTGGTGAAAAGTTTCCATAAATGGTCTCACATTTTGGTTAAAAGGTTTCCATAAATTATTACACTATTTTATGAAAAGTTACATCATTACATAAAGAGTGACATCATTTCATTAGAGTCATGTCTTTTGTACAAAAAGACATCAACGACAAAACATAACCTTTCACTTGGATTAATCAAGTTGACTTATACAAACGGATACTCCGCACTCTCCTAACTCGTATATATTTAAGCCTAACTTGAAACCTATTGTCTCAAGTAAATAAACATCACCCAAAATGACCAATAATACTAAAATCACCAACATTATTTTGTATATGTTTGAAATTTTTTTTATTAGCTCTTTAGCTAATAAAAATAAAGTAATGTACAACTCATCCGCATGAATAGGTGGGATTCTGACTTTTTAATACTAGTATTATTTTATTTTCTACGGAGTATATTATATCTAGCTTATAAATATATCGAGTACAAACATCTAATTATTTATAACCATCATTTGATATAATTCACGGTTGCATCAAAAATATGGTTCGTTTCTCTACTCTCTACCAAAGAGTTGAAAATTCGTAGCAACAAATCATATACATTAACAAATTGATCTATTCGATGTTACATTTTGCAGACGATCAACAATTCTCAAGAATCAGAAAAGCAGTTGCAACTGTATTCGTCGTTCATAAGCCATCCCTCCTTCAGTGTTCGTATTGCACTCAACTTAAAAGGTCAATTTCCTTATTTCCTTATTGATACTTCTTTCATTAAGTTGAAATCAATGGGTTATTTAGTTAAGCTGAATGTGACGTATTTGAATAGTATGGAGTGTAGGCTCGTTTAAGCTGACTCAATACTGTGTCGGAAATAAGCGTGGGTCAAGGGTGTAGGATCGTTTTCAGGTCTACCAACATGTACAACATATAAGCTCATGAGTTCCACATTTCTCTAAAACCAATTGGTACGTTCAATACCATCTCGACTCTTCCCGGACACCCGACCTCCTCCTCGGTCACATCCATAGTCATCTCGGGTTGAACCTCCGCTACCATTCTGCACCGTCCACACATCTTGGCTATAACCAGGCTCGAATACCATTTGTAGGATCGTTTTCAGGTCCACCAACATGTACAACATATAAGCTCATGAGTTCCACATTTCTTTAAAACCAATTGGTGATAGAGGGAGGTTCCTATAAGCTTATATATGCACATTTGTTTCTTTCACTTTCCGATGTGGGACACAATGAATCGATTAGCTCCAACAAAGGGGAGCAGCCCCTTGTATATGAAAGGTTACACGCTTTCATTCTCAACCAACTTTCGAGCTAAAAAACCAACGGCATTTCCCGCCAAAATTAAAGGGTCACACACTTCGATTTACAACCGCCGAATAACCGCTTTTTGAAATCTTTTATATTTTTTTTAGTTCTTTTATATAGAAAGCCTGCCTTCATATGAACTTGCATAAATAAATTATACAAATTCTTCGGTATCCTAATTTGTCTTCTGATTGTCTAAATACAAATTGTTGTTCTTGTCTTATGCCAAAATCGATTTCGTGAACCCAAGACATAAATATGGCCGGAATAGATTATTGGGAAAATATTTCACGAATGAAGAATAATTACAAGATTATCAATTTCTTTATATTTTATTTAATTTTTTTGGCGAAAAATTGTGTTTGGCTCACGGAATTCAATTGGATTCCGACAGAATTGAAATTGAATTTAGACACGACACGTGTCTAAATTCAATTCCAATTTCGCCGGAATCCCATTAGATTCCGTGAACCAAATGGGGTCTTAGAATTTATAACTATGGACTTAATCGATGAAAGGGTGTAAACTCTATTATCGGGACAACTTCTTCATCGCGAGAAGAAAAAGAATTCACTTTTTCGGATCCAATGTTGCATGACTCCCCACAGTATTTATTAACTACATGACACTTCTTGAAAGGTAGCGAATATTTACTACTACAACACCAACCTTTGAACCATCAATAACATCATGCGGCCCAAATCCAACATCTTTATTCAGCCCAACAGTCACTTCAACCAACACCACATAAGATTAATCAAATCAGGCCCACTGATTAAAGATTTTGGGCCGCCAGATTCCGCAATTAGAAGCCCATTAGAAACAGTCTGGTCCACCAGCTCATTAGGGCCAAATCCTGGAGTACACTGTACACACCTTTTCAAATCAAACCCTCATGTCTGCTTGAGTCAATCCCGTCATAAGGGTGAAAATGGAGGAGAATTTGAAATTATTTGATGAAGTAGGTGGTGGTAGGTACGGATTTCAAGCTGGAGAGAAAATAACCGTTGCAACCATCCAAATCATGATTTGTTACCAATAAATCATTGGTAACAAGTAGATTATCAATTTCTATCATGTATTTTTTTTTTTTTAATTATTCGAAGTAACTAATATAGATCGATGATTGATTTAGATATTTTGTTTGATGTTGATTTATAACAGGAATTGAGTATGAGTGCAAACCAGTTTATCTGTTCAAAGGAGAGCAATTCCTTCCTGGTAATGTTGAACTTTCACCGCATCATTAGTGTTAGATTATGGAGACATTTATACAAAACGAAAAAAAAAATAGTCCGAGAGTTATTGATGCGGAGCATTGAGCTGATATGGCGCATCAGGGGTCAGATGCGGCGCATCACCATCTCGATGCGGCGCATCGAGTGTTGGTACATGAATCTGGAACGTGAAAAGCAAGTGATGCGGTGCATCACACATCAGATGCGGCCCATCTGGTGTCTGACAGCAAGTTGGCAAGTTGCAACCTTTACATCCGAGCATGCTTTGGCCTCATTTCACTTTAGGTGCAAAGTTAATCACTTTACACCTAAAATTAGGGCTGTGATCATGCCATTACAAGGTGGAAAGCATGGCTAGTTGGTAAACAAGATGATTACTTGTCATGATGAAGATTCCTAGCTAGTTGTCATGGTGTTCTTGTTTTCTCCTATATATAGAACTCATTGTATGCAATTGTAACATACCAAATACAGATTCTCAGTAATAAACACTCTCTAGTTGGTCCGTGGACTAAAGCAATCACACCGATTGCATATAACCACGTTATATCTTGTGTCGTTCTTACATTTACGCATTTATTATCTTTCGTTCATTAAGTGGGTTTGAGTGATCTTGATAGAATCACTACTCGGCTAGTAGTCTTGTAGAATTACTAGCGTTGTTTGGGTCCTAATATCCTAACAACTGGTATCTAGAGCACAAGGTTTCGTTAAGGGAACGATGGCGGAAGATGGGAAGTTTAGAATCGACCGATTCGATGGAAGAGACTTTGGCTTTTGGAAGATGCAAATTGAAGATTACTTGTATCAAAAGAAGCTACACCAACCCTTGTTAGAGACCAAGCCCGAAAGCATGGACGATGCCGATTGGACGCTTTTGGATCGTCAAGCTTTGGGTGCTATTCGTCTTTCACTTGCTAAGAACGTTGCATACAACGTTGTGAATGAGAAGACGACGTTTGCTTGCTTGAAAGCACTCTCTAACATGTATGAGAAACCTACAGCTGCAAATAAGGTATTTCTCATGCGTCAATTGTTTAATACTAAGATGAAGGAAGGTACGAGTGCAACGGATCATATCAATGAATTTAATAATATCGTTTCAAGACTTGAATCGGTAGAGATTAAGTTTGATGATGAACTAAAAGCACTTATCTTGCTTTCATCATTACCGAAAAGTTGGTCGGGTACGGTTACCGCGGTTAGTAGCTCTACGGGAACTACTAAGCTAGCGTTTGAAGCTATAAGGGATTTGATTCTTGGTGAAGATACTCGTAGAAGAAACTCGGGAGAATCGACATCCGGTTCTTTGTTAAGTACCGACAACCGTGGTAGAAAATTTGAACGCGGTGAGAAGAAGGGTAGGAAGAAGTCTAAGAAGAGGCATCCATCGAAAGATAGAAGTGAAGTTACTTGTTGGGGTTGCAATCAAAAAGGGCACTTTCAAAGGAATTGCAAAAATGGTTCCACGAAAGGTGTAAACTTGGCCGAAGGGGAAAGTGATGATGCACTTTTGTGTAGTGTTGAAAATTCTATGGAGTCTTGGGTCTTGGATTCGGGAGCTTCGTTTCATGCTACTCATATCAAAAGCATGATGAAGAACTTTCGTTCATATCAAGGCAAGGTGAGATTGGCGGACAACAAGCAACTCAACATAGAGGGCATTGGAGATGTTGTTTTGAAGACTACTCTTGGTTCTAATTGGACTTTGAAGAACGTAAGGTACATTCCTAAATTGAAAAGGAAACTTATTTCAGTTGGTCAATTAGATGATGAAGGTAACGCGGTTACTTTTGAAAACCGCCAATGGAAGGTGGTTAAGGGTAGTAGTATTGTGGCTCGTGGACATAAAAGGGGAACACTTTATATGGTTGAAGTGTTTGATGAAGACACGGTGGTTGCTACGGTTAATGTTGAGTCCGAATCAACTCTATGGCACCGAAGACTCGGGCATATGAGTGAGAAGGGTATGAAGATGCTTGTTTCAAGTGGGAGAATTCCGGATTTGAAGAAGGTAGAACTTGGGTTTTGCGAACCATGTGTTTATGGGAAGCAAAAGAAGGTGACTTTTGGGAAATCAGGGAATGTACCTAAGTTGGAGAAATTGGAGCTCGTTCATACGGATGTGTTTGGTCCAACTAATGTAGAATCACATGGAGGTTCTCGTTATTATGTCACCTTCATTGACGACTCCACTCGAAAGGTATGGGTTTATTTTCTTAAAGCTAAATCCGATGTATTTAATACTTTTGTGAAGTGGAAAGCTATGGTAGAAAATGAGACTAACTTGAAGGTTAAGTGCTTAAAGTCGGATAATGGAGGAGAATATGGTAGTCTTGAGTTTAAAGACCATTGTGCAAAGCTCGGTATTAGAATGTTGAAAACGGTACCGGAGACACCGCAACACAATGGGGTCGCCGAACGTATGAATCGTACGTTAAATGAAAGGGCTAAGAGTATGAGACTACATGCCGGTTTGCCTAAAATGTTTTGGGCGGATGCGGTTAACACGGTGGCTTATTTGATAAATAGGGGACCCTCAACACCGTTGGGTTTCCGAATTCCCGAGGAAGAATGGCAAGGCAAGAAGGTGAGTTATGGTCACCTTAGGATCTTTGGGTGTAATGCATATGTGAAGACCAAAGATGCGGATAAAGACAAGCTTGAAGCTAAGTCAAAGAAGTGTATTTTCATAGGCTACGGGTCGGATGAAATGGGCTATCGTTGTTGGGACAACGAAGCTAGAAAAGTAATTCGTTCGCGAGATGTTACTTTTGATGAAGATTCGGTCTATGGCAAACCGGAAACGGGGAGTCCTAAACCGAGTCAAGTTACTTTTGACGATGTTTCTATTGATGATCTTGCAGGTTCTAGTGGGAGTTTGGGAAACAATGAATTGCCGAATGACGGTGAGGTGTCGGGAAATGCTAATGATGGGGATGATTCGGAAAGCGGTGATGATTCCGAACATAGTGCGAGTTCTAGTGATGAGGAGGTTACAAATGAAACCGGTCCAACCATTTCGGTTAATCCTACACTAAGACGCTCGACTAGAGTGCCCAAACCTAATCCTAGGTATTCTCCATCAGCAAACTACTTGCTCTATACCGAGAATGGTGAACCCGAAAGTTACTTTGAGGCAAGAAAAACAAAAGAATCCATACAATGGGAACTTGCCATGAAAGAAGAGATGGGATCACTTGAGAAGAACAAGACTTGGTCACTAGTGAAGTTACCTCATGATAAAAGGGCATTGCAAAGCAAATGGGTATACAGAATCAAGAATGAGATGGATGGCAAGAAAAGGTACAAGGCTCGTTTGGTAGTCAAAGGCTTTCAACAAAAGGAAGGGGTTGACTACAAAGAGATATTTTCACCGGTAGTTAAAATGACTACTATCCGTTTGGTACTTTCTATGGTTGCATCCGAAGACTTACATCTAGAGCAACTAGATGTGAAGACTGCATTCTTGCATGGTGATCTTGTTGAAGAGATCTACATGAGGCAACCCGAGGGCTTTGAGGTAAAGGGTAAAGAGAAGTGGGTTTGTAAGCTAAAGAAAAGTTTGTATGGATTGAAGCAAGCACCTCGGCAATGGTACTTGAAGTTTGATGATTTTATGAAGAAGATTGGTTTCTTAAGATGTGAAGCGGATCACTGTTGCTACTTGAAGAAATTCAAGTCTTCATATATAATCTTATTGTTGTATGTTGATGACATGTTACTTGCAGGTTCAAACATGTCCGAAATTAACAAGTTGAAGGGATTACTTTCCCGAGAATTCGAGATGAAAGATCTTGGCGATGCTAGGCAAATACTTGGCATGAGTATTGTGCGTGATCGTGTGAAGGGTACTCTATACTTATCTCAATCCAAATATATTGAGAAAGTAGTAGAGAGGTTCAACATGGAAGATTCAAAGGCTCGTTCTATGCCTTTGGGAAGCACCTTAAAACTATTGAAAAGTCAATCACCAAAGACGGAAAGAGACAAGAAGGATATGGAAAAGGTTCCATATGCATCGGCCGTGGGTAGCATTATGTATGCCATGGTTTGTACAAGACCCGATATTGCTCAAGCAGTGGGAGTTGTAAGTCGTTATATGTCTAATCCGGGGAAAGAGCATTGGGAAGCGGTCAAATGGTTGCTTCGTTATTTGAAAGGTACTTCTAATATGGGATTGTGTTTCTCCAAAAACAATCTCATACTTAGAGGTTATGAGGATGCTAATTTGGGTGGATGTGATGATTCGGGGAAAAGCACTACGGGTTATGTTTTCACAATGGGGAAGACGGCGATTAGTTGGTTATCTCGATTGCAAAAGAGTGTTGCTTTGTCAACCACCGAAGCCGAATACATGGCTATTGCGGAAGCTTCTAAAGAGCTAGTGTGGTTGAAGAACTTCTTAGGTGAGTTGGGTAAAAGACAAGACTATTGCGTCTTGTATTGTGATAATCAAAGTGCGGTTCATCTTGGGAAGAATCCGGTATTTCATAGTCGAACGAAACACATCAAGATAAGGTATCATTTTATTCGACAACATATAAATGATGGCACTTTATTCTTGGAGAAAATCCTTGGTAAGAAGAATCCTGCCGATATGTTTACTAAGGTGGTTACGACGGAGAAATTGAAGTTTTGCATTACCTCAATTGGTCTTCTCATGAATTGATGAGAGAAGACCCCAGCTAGAGATGTGAATGGTGTTACAAGTTTAACAAGTAATATTGAAGACCTTTTATCGAAAGTCTACTCATCCGAAGAATGTGTTGAGCGTGCGTGTCCCAAATGGTATTTGGCGGTAATCGAAGGTGGTTTAATGTTCTTGGTTAATTCATTGATATGATTGGAGTTTTGTTCAAAGTCTCCAAGTGGGAGATTTGTTAGATTATGGAGACATTTATACAAAACGAAAAAAAAATAGTCCGAGAGTTATTGATGCGGAGCATTGAGCTGATATGGCGCATCAGGGGTCAGATGCGGCGCATCACCATCTCGATGCGGCGCATCGAGTGTTGGTACATGAATCTGGAACGTGAAAAGCAAGTGATGCGGCGCATCACACATCAGATGCGGCGCATCTGGTGTCTGACAGCAAGTTGGCAAGTTGCAACCTTTACATCCGAGCATGCTTTGGCCTCTTTTCACTTTAGGTGCAAAGTTAATCACTTTACACCTAAAATTAGGGCTGTGATCATGCCATTACAAGGTGGAAAGCATGGCTAGTTGGTAAACAAGATGATTACTTGTCATGATGAAGATTCCTAGCTAGTTGTCATGGTGTTCTTGTTTTCTCCTATATATAGAACTCATTGTATGCAATTGTAACATACCAAATACAGATTCTCAGTAATAAACACTCTCTAGTTGGTCCGTGGACTAAAGCAATCACACCGATTGCATATAACCACGTTATATCTTGTGTTGTTCTTACATTTACGCATTTATTATCTTTCGTTCATTAAGTGGGTTTGAGTGATCTTGATAGAATCACTACTCGGCTAGTAGTCTTGTAGAATTACTAGCGTTGTTTGGGTCCTAATATCCTAACAATTAGTTCATTACTTATTTTATTTTTCACATTTGATGTAATGTAATGTAATGTAATTTTAACCCTAGCTTTGTAACTGTAGAGTTTTTAAAAATCAATCCTATGGGGTATGTGCCTGCAATCATTGATGGTGATACAGTCCTTGCTGATTCCTCTGCAATCATGTGGGTTAGTATCTTCACTTCTTAACTCTTCAAATTCATCTCCATTCTATTTTCATTGATATAAATGATAAATGATTAAAGTTATATATTATATATACTCTTTGTATACGATTCAGTACCTTGAAGAGAGGTATCCTCAACATCCTTTGTTACCTACAGAATTTAAGAAGAAAGCAATAAATTATCAAGTAAGGATTTAAGATGATTCGATTATTATATTATTATAATATATACACACACACCTACACACACATTACAGTTTAGTTAATCTCCTTACGAATATGCAGGTTGCTCATGTTGTTACTTCAAGCTTACAACCTATATTAAGGGTGCCTATTTTGGTGAGTAACAAATTGTATTCTCTTGATTTGTATATCACGCCTCTCTATAATACAATTGCAATTGAGTAATTATATATCGTTAACCAACCTGCACTTGCAGATGTACATCGAAAAACATGTTGGTGTTGATCAAAAGAATTCATGGATTCATAAGCATCTTGAAAAATGCTTTACAGGTATATTTTTACTCGATTTGCTTTCAAGATCAATCAATATGTATATTTTAAGATATATTAATAGTCATGCAATCACTGCTGTATGTTAGTTTTTATTAAGGAGAACTGTTTCTTTTTTCGTTTTCTTTTTTCTAGATTTGAGACTTTAGCTCGATACCGCTAGGTCAATAGTCCTTTAAGCGTGTGCTTGTTTGATTATAAAATTAGTTTCTTGCTTTATTCTTGTAAACTCGTACATGTAGCTCTGGAGGAACTACTAAAAGATCACGCTGGTAAATACGCAACAGGAGATGAGTTGTTTTTGGTACTGCTTATTTCCTTCTGCACATACTATTACATTTTGTGTCTTATATGCTACCCTAAAAGATTATAACTGTGATATCGGTTGAAATGGTGTTAAAATATGCAGGCTGATGTGTTTCTAGCTCCTTATGTCATTGATTACCCAGAGAGATGCAACTTTGACATGGTGAGAATATACTCTGTTCTTACATATACAATACAACATCATAAAAGGATCTTTACGTATTTAATCTTCCCACTTTTTATTAACATATATAAAGTAACTCTTTGTGACTTTATTCATACTTGTCGTAAGCTTACAATTGTTATACTCCATATGACTATATATGTATGTTGGTGTAGACCGGATTTCCTCTATTGTCGAAGTTGGGTGAAGAATACCTGAAAATAGAAGCCATCCAAGATGCGTTGCCCGAGAAGCAGCCTGATTTCTCAAAAATGTGACGTGAAGCCGAGAACTATGTTACGCGCATCAACTATCCTACACCATTTCCTTTTCAATAACCTTTGAAAATTTAGGGATGTTATATATTTAATACATAATATATGTATGAGTTTGTATCATAATTTGAAAATGTACTACAGTGATATTTATTGCTTGAAGAAACAAAATTATATACCGGAAAAGTGTAAAAGATTTACGAGTATAACATTCTACCTATGTATCTCTTCTCCATGTTTTAATCATTTTTGTTATAATTCAGTAGACTTATAACTACCTTTAGTGGTTTGATTCTTGATGTTATAATTCAGTAGGCTTATAACTACCTTTAGTGGTTTGATTCTTGATTAAGAATGCTAATAATGAAGTGTAAGAACAAAGATGATAATGGAGAGAAAGAAAGAAACACTTTGTAAGTGTGAGAAAATGGTGCAAGTTTAATGCTTGCATTCATGGCTATTTATAGCAAAAATATCACAAGTTTAGGTAATACAATAATATTATTTTTGTGTATCAATAATTGACTATCCATTTATATATATATTTATATATTATAACACTCCCCCTTGGATAGCAATTTTGTTTGTTGAAGATCAACTGTAAGTTACTGCCTTGTTAAAAACCTTGCTAAAGAAAACCCAGTGGGAAAAAAACTTTAGCTAAGGGAAAAAGAGTGCAACATGGAGTTGACTCCCCCTCAAGTAGACATCGCTTCAGTTGTTACATCTTTTGAACATGTCTCATACCAATGTTATGAACGTGTGTTCTGAAAATAGCAGTTGGAAGTGCTTTCGTGAAAAGATCAGCAGAGTTTTTGCTGGATTGAACATATCTCATTTCAATCTCGTTGTCCTTAATGAGATTTTGAGTGTATGAGAAGAATCTAGGAGGTATGTGTTTGGTTCGGTCACTTTTGATATACCCTTCTTTCATCTGTGCTATGCAAGCTACATTATCTTCATAGATAATTGTTGGACTTTTATCGCGTTCTAGTCCACAAGAATCAGTAATGATTTGTGTCATTGATCTCAACCAAAAACATTCCCGAGTAGCTTCATGTAATGCAATCACTTCTGCATGATTTGATGATGTAGCAACAAGTGTTTGTTTTTGAGAACGCCATGATATTGCAGTACCTCCATTTAGGAATACATATCCAGTTTGAGATTTAGCTTTATGTGGATCAGATAAATAACCTGCATCAGCATAACCAACCAAATCTTGTTTTGATTCGTTAGAATAAAATAATCCTAAATCAGTAGTTCCTCGAAGGTATCGAAATATGTGTTTGATCCCATTCCAGTGTCTTTTGGTAGGAGCAGAGCTGAACCTTGCCAACAAATTAACTGCAAAAGAAATGTCAGGTCTTGTACATTTTGTAAGATACATAAGAGCTCCAATTGCACTAAGATATGGTACTTCTGGTCCAAGAATATCTTCATGATCTTCACATGGACGAAATAGATCAGTTTCAACATTAAGTGATCTAACAACCATAAGAGTACTTAATGGTTTTGCCTTGTCCATATTGAAACGTTTCAGAATCTTTTCAGCATATGTTGTTTGATGTACAAGTAAACCATTAGGCATATGCTCAATTTGTAAACCAAGGCAATACTTGGTTTTTCCGAGATCTTTCATTTCAAATTCTTTCTTTAGAAGTTGAATGGCTTCATGGATCTCTTTATTTGTACCTATGATGTTAAGATCATCAACATAAACAGCTATGATCACATATCCGGATGTTGTTTTCTTAATGAAAACACAAGGACAAGTAAGGTTATTTGTATACCCTTTGCTTATCAAGTAATCACTTAATCGGTTATACCACATACGTCCCGATTGTTTTAACCCATATAAAGATCTTTGTAATTTAATCGAATACATTTCTTTGGGTTTTGCATTTGATGCTTCTGGTACCTTAAATCCTTCAGGTATCTTCATATATATATCACTATCAAGTGATCCATATAGATAAGCAGTCACAACATCCATGAGATGCATTTCTAAATTTTTAGAAACTGCCAGGCTGATTAAGTATCTAAAAGTAATTGCATCCATAACAGGGGAATAAGTTTCTTCATAATCAATTTCCGGTCTTTGAGAAAAACCTTGAGCTACAAGTCTAGCTTTATACCTTGTAACTTCATTTTTCTCATTTCTTTTTCGGACAAAAATCCATCTGTATCCTACAGGTTTCACATCTTTAGGAGTGAGAATGATGGATCCGAAAACTTTTCTTTTATTGAGTGATTCTAATTCAGCTCGTATTGCTTCTTTCCATTGAGCCCAATCATGTCTATTTTGACATTCAACCATAGATGTTGGTTCTGGATCATCATCATTATTCATGATGTCATATGCAACATTAAATGAAAATTTCTCATCAAGATTTTTCATTTCATTTCGGTTCCATAATATTTTTGAATATGCATAATTGATTGCAATTTCTGTATTGACATCATCAATCTCCTCTGCAGTAGGAGTACTGATTTGTGGTTCTTCTTGAACACTTTCTTTTACCTTATTATCAGCTGATTTTCTTTTTCGAGGATTTTTATCTTTGGAACCAACTGGTCTCCCACGTTTCAGACGTGGCATAGATTCTTGAGTGACTACATTATCAGTTTTTGTATTTGGAATCTCAACTCGAGCTGGAGTATTAACTGCTGGTATATATGATTTAGTCACCCTTTTTGTATCTATGAATGCATCAGGCAATTGATTTGCAAGTTCTTGTATATGCATTATCTTTTGAACTTCTATCTCGCATTCTTTTGTGCGAGGATCAAGATACTTTAATTGAGGTTCACACCATGAAACATCGTTTTCTTTATTTTTTATTTCTCCCCCTAATCTAAGAAACAATGTTTCATTAAAATGACAATCAGCAAAACGTGCTGTAAAAACATCACCTGTCATAGGTTCAATATACCTTATGATTGAAGATGTTTCATATCCAACATATATTCCCAACCTCCTTTGAGGACCCATTTTTGTACGTTGTGGTGGCGCAATTGGAACATATACTGCACAACCAAATGTTCTAAGGTGGGAAATATTTGGCTCTTGACCAAAAGCAAGTTGTAGGGGGGAATATTTATGACTTGCACTTGGTCTGATGCGAATCAATGCAGCAGCATGTAAAATTGCATGACCCCATATAGATACAGGGAGTTTTGTTCTCATTATCAATGGTCTAGCGATTAACTGTAAACGTTTAATCAGTGACTCGGCTAAACCATTTTGTGTATGCACATGAGCAACAGAATGTTCAACAACAATTCCTATAGACATGCAATAGTCATTAAATGCCTGAGATGTAAACTCACCAGCATTATCAAGTCTCACCTTTTTAATGATGTAATCAGGAAAATGTGCTCTCAATTTAATAATTTCGGCAAGAAATTTTGCAAATGCCACATTACGGCTTGATAACAGACAAACATGAGACCATCTACTAGATGCGTCTATTAGGACCATGAAATATCTAAATGGTCCACATGGTGGATGAATTGGTCCACAAATATCACCTTGAATTCTTTCAAGAAACATTGGTGATTCTTTCTCAACCTTAAGTGGTGAGGGTCTAGTTATCAATTTTCCAAGAGAGCAAGATATACATGGAACCATTGTATCATGAAGGATTTTTCTATCCTTCAGTGGATGTCCATGTGTACATTCAATAATTCTTTTCATCATTGTTGATCCTGGATGGCACAATCTGTTATGCCATAAATTAAATACACCGGGATCAATATACTTTTCTTTAATCACCATATGTGCTTCTGGTACATTTATATGTGTATAATGTAATCCAGAATTAAGTATTGGCAGTTTTTCAATCACGTGATTCTTGTTAGTGATACTTAAATATTTCTCATTTTTTGCCGTTACTGACTGATAATCATATCCATTAAGGTATATGTCAGAAAAACTCAATAAATTTCTGCTTGACTTAGGAGAGAATAAGGCATTATTAATTAAAAATGTTGTACCATTTGGTAATATGAATTTTGCCTTTCCTATCCCTTCTATCAAGTTAGCAGCACCTGATATTGTATGTATAGTTCCTTCCGTTGGTTTCAAATCAATGAAATATTTTTTAGATTTAAGTATAGTGTGTGTAGTACCACTATCTGCTATACAGAGATCTCTACTACTTGAATGATGTTGTGTTCCAGCAGAATTCATATTAAACTTCATATATAAGAAACAAACAGTAAGTATATAAATTTTACACAAAATGTTTATTACACACAAATAGATAAAACTGAAACATTTGACATACATAGAATTGAAACATCAAACATAGAACTGGAACATTTGATAAAACATATAGAACTGAAACATTTGAGAAAACATGATGACAAAGGTTAAATCGTTTTATTTATAAAAGAAACATATTAATTTAATTCAAGAAATCTTCATATAAATCAGATGGTTGCTCAGTGACTGTTGGATCAATATTATCCACAAAATTTACTTCCTTTTCTTTACCTTTAAGCGAATCCTGATACATCTTAACAAGATGTTTAGATGTTTGGCAAGTATTAGCCCATTGGCCCATTCTACCACATCTGTAACAAGATTCTTCAGAATTTTTAGAAGAATTTTCTTCAACATCTTGTTTAGTGGGCTTGTTTTGTGATTGATATTTATATTTTCGTGGATTATTATTTCTTTGACCACCACGGCCACGACCACGGCCACGTCCACGCCCATTCCCATTACCATAAGGATGGTTTCTACCATAGTTATGGCTTTTGACATGAAGATGGCGATGGTTATTATAACCACGACCTTGCCCGCGTCCTTGTCCCTGTTTATAATTATTTGCAGTATTTGCTTCAGGGATTGCAAGTGTACCAGTAGGATGGGATTGCTGATTTTTCATTAATAGCTCATCATTTTGCTCTGCAACCAAGAGATATGAATTAAGTTCAGGATATGTGTTGAACTTTAGCATTCTCAAATTTCTTTGCACTGTGATGTTGGCAGCATTCATTGTGGAGAAAGTTTTCTCCAACATGTCTGCATCACTTATTTCATGTCCACAGAATTTAAGTTGTGAGACTGTATTATACAGAGCTGAGCTGTATTCATTTACTTTCTTAAAGTCTTGGAACCTTAATGTTCTCCATTGATCCATAGCAGCTGGAAGTAAAATTTCTCTTTGATTATTGAATCTGCTTTTGAGACCTTCCCATAAAACATGGGGATCTTCTACAGTCACATAATTATTTTGTAAGCATTCATCAATATGTTGATGAATAAAGCAACATGCCGTTGCTTGTTCTTTTTCAGAACAAGTGTTGTTTTCATTTATGGTTTCAAGAATGCCCATTGATTTAAGATGCATTTTTACTTTTATAACCCATGGCATGTAGTTGTTTCCCGTTGATTCTAAAGGAGTAAATTTAAGCTTTTCCAGATTCGACATTTTCTATTATCAAAAATTAAAACAAACAACATGATAAATTAGAGTCAATTTATATTCATAAGTATATAAACATTAAACATAAATTTAATATAACATAAATGATAAGTAGGCGACAGTGTCGACCATATGTAAGCAATCATAAATAAATGTTATATAACATAAATGATAATTAGGTGACAGTGTCGACCATATAAATGTTAGATAATAGAAATATAAATGTTAGTAACATAAATGATAATTATGCGACAGTGTCTACCATATAAATGTTAGATAATAGAAATATAAATGTTAGTAACATAAATGATAATTAGGCGACAGTGTCGACCATATATTATTCAGGTGGTATAACCGACCATATATCATTTAGGTGGCAGAGCTAACCATAATTAGTATTAAGATTATCGTGCTGATAACGTGTTATAATTCAGTAGGCTTATAACTACCTTTAGTGGTTTGATTCTTGATGTTATAATTCAGTAGGCTTATAACTACCTTTAGTGGTTTGATTCTTGATTAAGAATGCTAATAATGAAGTGTAAGAACAAAGATGATAATGGAGAGAAAGAAAGAAACACTTTGTAAGTGTGAGAAAATGGTGCAAGTTTAATGCTTGCATTCATGGCTATTTATAGCAAAAATATCACAAGTTTAGGTAATACAATAATATTACTTTTGTGTATCAATAATTGACTATCCATTTATATATATATTTATATATTATAACAATTTTAATAATTTTTGTGAAGAATTTAATTTTCGCATTAGAATAGTAACTTTGTATTGGAAACGCTATGTTCTTATATGTTATAAAGTCAATTTTTTATTACTTTGCTTACTTATTTGTAATAGTTGTAACATAAGAAGTACCGAAATAGTTACTGTATTGCGTAAGAGAGTACTAATTTAAAATAAGCAATATGTAATATGTAATAAGTGATGATAATCTTACATCAATATTAGGAAGATGATGATAATAATAAATCTAATGATCCCAAGCCACAATGACTTGGGCCTACCCTATCATCTAACACAATTACCCACCTTAAATGTTGCTATATAATACTCTACATCATCAACATCACGGACCCAGTGAATTATAATCCGTGAATAACAACAAATGATTTCTTTCATTCTTAAAAATTTGCCGTATCATTTGCTGCAATGTTTGGACTCTTCTCTGCCACTTGGGTGTCCTGAATTTATGACCTGCTAATTGAATTGGGTAGGTTACTGATATGATCCCACATTGACTAGAGAATAAACTAGTTGGTGCCTTATAAGGGTGGGTGTCCCCTCCTCCTTCAAGCTAGCTTTTGGGAGTGAGTTCTACATTTCTCCTTGTAAGGTTGATGCATGCCTAGCGTGGGATAAGGCTTGCATCATTGGTGCTTTCATTGAGAGATCCCATCTTTCGAGATCCCAACACCTCGGAGTGGTGACCTATGGAGTGGTGGCTTGGACTGGAAGAGAGAGGGTGCCAACCGTGACCAACATAGCCGTGACCAACGAGGCCTCGGAGTGGTGGCTTGGACTGAAAGAAAGGGTGCCAACCGTGACCAACGAGGACGTTGGATCTTTAAAGGGTGGGGTATTGATATGATCCCACATTGACTAGAGAATAAACTAGTTGGTGCCTTATAAGGGTAGGTGTCCCCTCCTCCTTCAAGCTAGCTTTTGGGAGTGAGTTCTACATTTCTCCTTGTAAGGTTGATGCATGCCTAGCGTGGGATAACGCTTGCATCAGTGGTGCTTTCATTGAGAGATCCCATCTTTCGAGATCCCAACACCTCGGAGTGGTGACCTATGGAGTGGTGGCTTGGACTGGAAGAGAGAGGGTGTCAACCGTGACCAACGAGGCCTCGGAGTGGTGGCTTGGACTGAAAGAAAGGGTGCCAACCGTGACCAACGAGGACGTTGGATCTTTAAAGGGTGGGGTATTGATATGATCCCACATTGACTAGAGAATAAACTAGTTGGTGCCTTATAAGGGTAGGTGTCCCCTCCTCCTTCAAGCTAGCTTTTGGGAGTGAGTTCTACATTTCTCCTTGTAAGGTTGATGCATGCCTAGCGTGGGATAACGCTTGCATCAGTTACATTTGGGGGCAATAAAATATAAAATAGCTTGGTAAATGAAGATATGAAATTTTGAAATGTAACAATTCTTCATAGTGAATTTAATAGAGTTGCCCTTAATAATTAGAACTTGTTGGTGTAATGATGGGAGACTTCATAAATTTTGACTTAAATGATGGATAAGATCAGCCTTATATTGTTCTTATATGATTCATAGTGCATTCCATTTCATTGGTTAAAAACTTAGGCCCCCTTGGCTCACGGAATCCAATAGGATTCCGGCGGAATTGGAAATGAATTTAGACATGCATCGTGTCAAAATTCAATTCCAATTCTGCCGGGATCCCATTGGATTCCCTGAGCCAAACGAGGCCTTAGATTTGTCGTTTTATCTTTGAACTTGGCATAACTTTTATCTACAGTAGTGTGACTAACCAACCTGTAATGCGTATTATTATTGTTATATGGGAACTGTTTAAGTATGTGATGTCTGTCTATGATTGTTGATTAGAACAAATTAATATGACTAATCAATATCAAAAGTTAGCCCTACATCAGTACGTATAAATGGGGTTTGAAGAAAGATGCAAGTGGCAAGACATGTAGACGTCGATGCAGTGGGGTACTATTAATCAGACCAGTGGACCAATTATACTTCAAGAAGCTAGATTTCTTATTATGCATATAATTTATGAGTTTTAGCTCTTTGAATATATCTTTATATAAATATAAATATAATGATATATGAGTATTGAGATTTACTACAACAATTAGTGCCAGGTAGAACTACTATACCTTGAGAAATGAGTGTAAGAGTTAAGCTGTTAGTTGTGCTAGTTTCAATACATGTATTGCTGACATCAGCCCAGAGTCAGGATCGTAAGTTCTTTGTTATGTGATCATGTATTTGTATCATAGTTTTCTAGTACTCTTTAATTTGTGAAATTGTATTTCTTTTGTTAAATTTGCATCATCTCTGTATATGTGAAGGAATATTTTAAATTAATGATTTTTTGGTGCAGTTGTATATCTTAAGGCTCTCAAGGATAATTGGCAGAATACACCACCCAACTGGGTTGGTTCTGACCCATGTGAGGACAAGTGGGATGGGATTCACTGCACCGATTCACGTGTCACCTCGATGTAAGCCTTACCACAGTTCATTCAAATAAATGACCGCCATAAGTAACCGTCTTTGATAAACATTTCAACACCTTGTTTTTTCCATTTCAGAACCTTATCAAGCATAAATTTGATTGGGAAGTTATCTGGAGACATTGCACAGTTCTCTGAATTGCAAATCCTGTATGTCTGTGTATCGATTTGGAAACAAACTTGAATTACTCTGAGTCGTCGTTATTTTTATTTCACTTTTTAAGATTTTTTTTTATTACATGTAGGGATCTGTCTTACAATAAGGGCCTTACAGGATCACTTACTCCAGATATCGGGAGTTTAAAAAAGTTAACAACTCTGTAAGCAACTTTTTAGTAGTACTTCATAATTAATGATTTTACAACTGCTTATAAGTAAGCGTCTTGGATTAATTTTGTACAAAATTGTTTGGCAGAATCCTGGTTGGTTGCGGTTTCAACGGTCCACTTCCAGAAACTATAGGATCTCTACCGCAGTTAACTTTCTTGTAAGGATCTTGATTGCATAAAATTGTGTGTGTTTGGTCAATTAATTCAAATTGTAATATTTGTTACTATTTATGAAAATTTTCAGGTCTCTGAATAGTAACGGCTTCAGTGGACCAATTCCACCGTCAATTGGGAATCTTACTAAGCTTTATTGGTTGGATCTAGCTGACAATAAGCTTAGCGGATCTATACCAGTTTCGGATGGAACCAGCGCAGGGCTTGATTTTCTGGTTAATACAAAGCACTTGTAAGTCAATTTTATTATTTGCATTTAATTAGTATTTAGCGTTAAAAGAGTTACTAGTGTGCACCCGTGACTTCACGGAATTAATAATAATAATTATCCAGTGATTAATAATAATAATTACTTGTATATAGAGGAGAGAATAAAGATAATTAAGTTTGGTTTGTTTTTTTATATATAAGAGGGGTAGATGAGTTTGTTAGTACAAATTAATTAATCAATTGTTGATATGAAGAGAGACAATTATGACATCGTCATTTAAATCAATGATTAAAAATCATAGTTGTGAACTATCTAAATGTCAATATTCAATATTTTGACAAAAGATGACATAATTTTGACTTTCCCTTTATATACAAAAATAAAAATAAATTAAGAATAAGAAAATGTATATAGTTTACTTTTCGATATGATTACAGTCACTTTGGCAAGAACAAATTATCAGGTGAAATACCAGCTCAGCTCTTCAGCTCTGAAATGACTCTTAAACATGTGTATGTTCCTGCAAACCTGATCTGATCAGTAGCTTGAGACGTGATTCATTTTAGTTGATTAATATATATTATTTCGAGCAGGCTATTTGAAGATAACCAATTCTCAGGCCCATTTCCGTTAACACTAGGATTGGTTCAAACTCTTGAGGTGTTGTGAGTATCTTTACCCAATACATACCCCAAAATTAGAGGTGGCAAAATGGGCAGGTCGGACGTGCGACGGTCAATGAATAAAACGGGTTTGCCAGTTGAAACAAACTAGTTTAATGGTTCATATCGAACTAGATAAATGGGTGGGTGTTGAAATATTAAGTAGTCGATATACATTTTTTACAACTCTTGACCCATTTTCTGTTAAGCTATTTTAATTTTTGATTTGACCAAATTTGATCGGTTATAGGTGACACATAACTAAAAACGACCCGTTCGCAAGAAAAGGATCAAATTTTCCACCTTTACTCCAAAGAAGAAGTTAATGTGCATATCGTATTGACTATCAACTTTGACTTTGCATGTATGAGATAGACGTCTAGACAGGAATTCATTAAGCGGGAATGTCACATCAAACATCAACAATCTCACTCAGATCAACGAGCTGTAAGTTGGACAGCTGATAACTTACAGAAAACATGTTTTTTTCTTCCTTTTTTTATAAATATTTTTGGGGTAATTGTCATCTAGAAAGTTGTTTGCTTGTTCTGGTGTAGGTATCTATCCAACAACAAATTTGACGGAACACTGCCCGATTTAACTGGAATGACACTCCTAAACTATTTGTAAGAGTCTATATCATAATGCACACAATGTATTTCACTAATCGTTTTCCCTTTTAAAGGATGAGTTACTCAATTTTATCATTAGAATTATAATTATAAATATATTGGTTATACTAATTACGTTGCAAAACGTCATTACAGGGACATGAGCAATAATTCTTTCGAACCATCACCGATTCCTGAATGGTTATCATCATTGCAGTCTCTAACAACATTGTACATTTCTCCGCTTCTCTCAATCTACCCGTTCATTTCTTTTATAAAAGATTATTAATTTATTATCTTTATTTATTTATGATCACCCCACGAGATACACTTATTATTATTCGTTTATATATATATATATATATATATATATATATATATATATATATATATATATATATATATATATATATATCAGGATGATGGAAAATACAAACCTGCTAGGAGAAGTACCTGTTGTCTTATTTAGCATGCCATTACAGACTGTGTGAGGGCAATATCTTAATCTTACTTTACACCACATCACATTTTCATTTTTTAGTTTACTATTTTTTGAATTCTAAAACAATTATAAATTGCATAACAGAGTTCTAAGAAACAATCTGCTTAGTGGCACCCTGGATTTTGGAGCTGATTATAGCAACGATCTTCAACTTCTTGATATGACCTATAACAAGATTACCGATTTCACACCACCAAGTGGATTCACTACCAATCTGACGTATGTTATTCATACCTGTAATATCCTTGCAGGAATTCACAATAGATAGATTGCGAAACTAATATGAGTCTTGGCTATACCTGGCAATTGAGACCCATACTCTCAAATTTGGGTCAATTGGGTAAAGCTTTCGGGTCAATTGGGTCTTGAGAAAAAGTAGGTCTAGCAATGTAAATCAAAACTTAAAAAGAGGTCCAATGAGTTTCCCTTCAACCTATTGGGTCCTATACAAAATATGAAGTAACATGTCTAACGGCTATCAATACTCAAAGCTCAATAAATGGAGATAGGTCTAATGGGTACTGTAAATGGGTTGAGCATAACAAGTCTCATCCGCCAAATATTTATCAAATCATTCATGGTTATATCGTTTATTATGTATATTAATATTTCTTATATGTATAGAATAAGTTATAAATTATAAATTATAATAATTAAAATAATATAATAAGTGTAAAAAAGCAATGTAGAAGTATATGACCTGTTTGACCTGTTACCCATTTTGACCTGTTACCCAAACCGACCCAACCTGACCCATTTGGACCTTTATAAAAATTTTACCCTTTTTACCCATGATCCACTTCAACACAAAACCATTAAACCGACCCAACCTGACCCGTTTGCCAGGTACTCTTGGCTTACGGGTTTAAACGAATCCTAGACGCTTTAGGTCCAAACTATGTGCACTTAGTGTACATAAATCTACGCGACAATTGTCTTAAAAAAAATTAATTGTAATATACTCCGTACTGTATTTTTTTGAGTGAGTTTCGACTTTCGACCCATTTCATTTGAAGCTATTTTTTTCTTACTTATTTGACATGTAGCTATTCTTTAGGAGCTTAATTTGTCTTGGTATTGACTCATTTATATCTAATTGCAGTCTCTTCGCGAATCCAGTTTGTATGAAATCAGAAGCAACATATTGTAAACCTCCAAAAGAATCTGATCACTCCCCATATTCAACACCGCAAAACAACTGCATTCAATCTACCACCTGCAATTCGGATCAAGTTTTTAGTCCAAACTGTAAATGTTCATATCCGTATTCGGGAACTTTAACTTTTAGAGCTCCTTCGTTCTCCGATCTAGGAAACGTAACAATCTATACATCTCTTGAGAGTTCCATGATGATTTCTTTTGAATCTAATCAGCTCCCAGTTGACTCAATTTCACTGAGTCAACCCACCGAGAATCAAGTTGACTACCTTGTGATAAACCTAGATGTTTTCCCATCTGGTGACGAGCGTTTCAATAGGTCAGGAATATCGCAAATAGGATTCGTGCTTAGTAACCAAACTTATAAACCTCCACACTCTTTTGGACCATACGTTTTTAATGGCAACGACTATGGTTTCTTTGCAGGTAACTCTATATACTATATTGGTTTATATATGTTGCTTCAAAATATCCCATGCATATCTGATTGTGTGCACGTTGGTTCTATTTACAGATGGGTCAAAACGAAAAAATAAGTCGGTTAGCATTGGACTTATAATTGGAGTATCAGTGGGAGCTTGTGTTCTAGTGCTATTACTGATCATTGCAGGACTTTATGCTTTCCGTCAGAAAGGAAAGGCCGAAAGAGCTACTAGAAAGAACAGTCCTTTTGGTAAGACTATAGTGGCAAAATGGGTGGGTCAAATGGGTTGGGTTGACGTAAAAAGCTTTTAACCAAGAATATTTGAAGTACATATACGTAAAAAGCTTTTAACCAAGAATATTTGAAGTACCTATACGTAAGCAATTAAAAATTTTACTTTGGGTGATGTTCATATTGTTTCACTCCAGTTTTTACGTGAAAACTATAACGTAAAATTTCACTTTGGGTGATGTTCATATTATAGACCCACGAGATATAAATCATGATCTTGGTCGGATCTTATGTAAATGGGTCAAAATTGCCACCTCTAGTTTTTACGTGAAAACTATAACGCAATAAACGTCTGCCCACTGGTTTTCTAATTATAGTACACTTGCAGCGTCTTGGGACCCAGATAAAGGCAAAGGTGGTTGTCCTCAACTGAAAGGGGCAAGATCTTTCACATTTGAAGAGCTTAAAATATGCACAAATAATTTTAGTGCAGCATCAAATATAGGAGCTGGTGGCTACGGCATGGTCGGTATTAAATAAATCGGCAATCGTGTTTGCTATCACTTAATAGACCAAAGATGGTAGAACTTTATTATGTTAATATAATTGATCTGTTGTAGGTTTACAGAGGGAGTCTTCCAAATGGGCAATTGATTGCCGTTAAACGAGCTCGACAAGAATCTAATCAGGGTGCTCTTGAGTTTAAAAATGAAATCGAGCTTCTGTCAAGGGTTCATCACAAGAATGTTGTTAGTCTTGTGGGATTTTGTTTCGATGCAGGTGAACAAATGCTGGTTTATGAGTATATTGTTAATGGTACTCTCAAGGATAGTCTTTCAGGTATAATAATCTTCTTTCTCACCTTAATATAGTAGAACTCCATAATCTTTGACATGTTCTAGCTATATCTTATAAATTTACCCATTTGGTGAACCTGACACCAGCGAAACCAATGTCGCACCAAAAATAAAACTAAATTCACCTCTTAATTGAATGGTTCAACACTAACTAAATGCTAAACAATTCAGCATTCACTGCGTTTGTTACTTATATCTGAATGACAAATGATGATGAACCATTCAGCAATCTGTGATGAACCGTTTGGTTGTTATATTCTCTTAACTATTCAGCACCTTTATTTCCTTTAATATCTTTCTTAAATTATACTTAGAACACTTGTCTAACAATTATATTGTTTTATTTATCCATTTAAACGGTTAATACACTAATTTTACATCTTTAATAGAGTTCATTCAGAATAATTATCAAACATGTTATTGTCGTGAAGAACTAAGTTAAGTCAGAACCTTTGATCATTCAGATTTTGACCCATTCCGTGCTTAATCATTTTTTTTTTATCAAACGCACCCTAAGAACTGATGAAAACTTACAGGGAGGTCTGGGATTAGGTTGGATTGGATGAGAAGACTAAAAATAATCCTTGGAGCCGCAAAAGGGTTGCAGTATCTGCATGATCTTGCAGATCCTCCCATCATACATAGAGATGTCAAGACAACTAATATATTACTTGACGAACGGTTGAATGCCAAAGTTGCTGATTTTGGTCTTTCCAAGCCACTTGGTGATGCTGACCGAACACACATTACCACCCAAGTCAAAGGAACAATGGTTAGTCAACTTTCTTCCATAACGATTATTCTAGGGAGTAATGTTTTGATATTGTTTTAAAGGTGATTATTGGCTAATAAATCAGTTTATTGTATTCTAAAAACATCAATATTCAATTACTAAGAACAACTATCTACGCAGATCATTTGAATAATTCACCCTTCATGAAATTGTTATAGGGTTACATGGATCCTGAATATTACATGACTCAGCAATTGACGGAAAAAAGTGACGTTTATAGTTTTGGAATAGTAATGTTGGAGTTGATAACAGCAAGAAATCCAATTGAGAACGGTAAGTACATAGTAAGGGAGATACAAGAAACAATGAACAAGGAAAAAGACTCATATAACCTTCGTGAGGTTATTGACCCGATCATCGGTTCGAGCACTGAAATACCAGGATTAGTGACGTTTGTGGATGTTGCAATGCGGTGTGTTGAAGAAACTGGGAATCGAAGACCAACAATGAGTGAAGTTGTGAAAGAGATAGAGAATATTATGGAATTAGCGGGTATTAATCCGTATGTTGAATCTGCGTCGACTTCAGAAAGTTATGAAGGAAAAAGTAAGGGGAATAATCATCCTTACTTGAATGATAACCTCTTTGCATACAGTGGAGATCATCTATCTTCAATTTTGGATGCGAAATGATCATATATATATAGGTGTTGTTTTACAATTTAGGATGTAAATGTATTTGTTCATTCGGGTTCTATAGGTATGCATATGTTAATTATCTAAGCATTTATTTATGTAAATTATTTAAGTCAATTTTCATTGGTTTAAGCAAATATTTGCTAGTCACAACTGTTTAAATTACAGGTGTTGTATGTCTATCACACTGCAAAAAGTTGAAAGAACTCTAGTTACGAGTATTTAGTACTGAGTAGTACGTTAGTTATGTATTGCTTATGTATAAGTTTTTTAGAGTATGCAGCTACTTACTATGTTGCTCAAACATTGGCCATGTGCATTGTCTTGTACGAAAAGAAGATCAAACATGCAATTTGATTTGATATTAACATGTCTGTTTTTTAGTTTTGTATCCAGATTTGTCAACTTCTATCTTCAAGTAAACAAGATTGAAAGTTACATATGATTGTATATATTATTATTGGAATTTGATTTGATATTAACATGTCTGTCTTTATAGATTATATATTTTAGTGTTTCTTTAAAACTTTTTACTTTTAAATTTCTTAGGAGTGTATACATTTTTCAGTTTGGACCAATAGTCAATGTTTAAGGGGGTGTTTGGATTGGCGATATGAAGTTGATTTTTTAATCATTGCGTTTATAAATCGCAATTAATTTAGTTTTAGTGTTTGGCAACCAAAATTTAAAAAATAATTATTTACGTTCTTGAGCCTTAAAAACACGATTTCCCAACAGTAACTAGGGGCATATTGTTTGCAAAACGTGATTTCTCAAATACAAGTCTTGCCATTTATTTGACTATTATATCCCTAACAACATTGCTTCAATTGTCATTTACAATACAATAATAGAAAATACTCTCTATAAAAGACCTCTGCTTTTCCTTCTTTCAACAACAGCTCATCTCTTCATAAAAAAATAGTGCGAAATATTATAAGTACCATACATAATACGAAGTACAAATTTAATAATAATACTCCGTTATCTTGAAAAATACTAGTAATAGTTATCATAGTTAAAATAAATTGTATATGTATGTGAAAGTATTTTGCTTATACAATTTATGAAAAATGTATATATATATATAGGGGCACGATCCATGGATAAGCTTAAAAGGAGTACAAACCGGATAAGCAAAATAAATTTTTTTTTTTTGAATTTTTTTTACATTCATAAATCTGCATTAAAATGCACCTCTAATCAATTTTTTTCATAAAAAAAAAAGTTCAAAATCTTTCAAAAATCGATGATGAATGGTAAAATTAACCATTCATCTGGTTAATTTATCATTCATCTTGTTTACGATTAATGATAAAATTAATCAATGCTAAAAAACCAGATGAATGGTTAAATTAACCATTCATCTGCTTTTTTATCATTCATCATAAATAGATGAATGGTTAAATTAACCATTCATCTGCTTTTTTTTAGCATTGATTAATTTTATCATTCATCGCGAACAAAAATGAATGATAAATTAACCAGATGAATGGTTAATTTTACCATTCATCATCAATTTTTACCATTCATCATCGGTGTTTACCATTTATCATCGATTTTCGAACGATTTTGTTCAAAAACTTTTTAAAATTTTTTCTTTTTCTTCTATTTGCATATTAAAGGATCGTTTTTTAAAAAAAAAAAAATTTGAAATTTTACTTATCCAGTTTGTGCCCCATTTAGTGCTTATCCATGGATTGGTCCACTATATATATATATATATATATATATATATATATATATATATATATATATATATATATATATATATATATATATATATATATATATATATATATATATATATATATATATATATATTAAAAGATTGTTCTTTTTGGTAATTTTACATGTTAAGTTATCAAATAATTTGATTTTACCAAACACTCAGAACACTGATTATCTCATTATTGCGATATAAAACAGCATAATCAAATCCAAACACCTTTAAACCGAATCACGTTTTAATACAGCTGATTATCTGATTCTGATTATTTAAAACGCATAATCAATTTTTCAAACGCAAATCCAAACACCCCCTAAGTCTAGACCATCACTGATGTGTATTGTTATTATAAGTTTATAACTGCTGAAACGTATAGAGCGAAAGCATTTCCAATAACATGATGCGAGCACCGACGTCATAAATTAACTGTTTTCTTGTTTTAATTCCCTTGATCGCGCCAAAGGAATCATTAGTTCGGTTTCCATCTTCACCGGCCATTGGAATGAGAAAGTTTATCTCTAATATTAACCGATGTGGACGAGTAAATAGAAGAGAACATAGAAAATACACAACTATATAAATTCAATTATTATTATTTATTATATCTCTCTTAACTATAATTAGAAAACTATTACTATGATGTAATTAAGTATGTTAAAAACACACATGGCAAAATCTCACCCTTTGATCCGTTTCCCTTATTTTAATCTTATCTGTTTAAATACATAATGTCGTCATTTAGCATTGTAATCGGCAGTTAAGGAAAACAATTACCTGGGTACCCTTATTACGTTACGAAATATTTCAGTACGCAAAATTAGGGAAAATCGCCGGAGTTTCTTTCATATTCTTCCATTAATTTCACAACCGTTGTAATTTAATTCCTACCTTCCACGATTAATCACCAATACACACTTCCCAAATCAATTGATATACAACAATCATCATACATACTTCCCAAATCAATAGATGAACAGCTTTCTATCGGTGAATAGATTAACGTCAGCTAGCACAAAGCAGATCGATATCAGACAAATAACTAAGCATTATTGAATCAAAAACACGAAAAGCATATCGATGGAAGAGCTGTATCGGGGTTCACATTGTACCAGATGCAAATCAATGAGATGTGAAATCGGCAATGAACACAGTGGCGAAGTAGAAGGTGTCAATGTTTACTTTCAATTTCATTATTATTTCATTAGGGATATTGATTATAGTACATTTAATTCCTTTTTATTTATATATTATCATTCAAACTGATATATGGTGAACCGATTGAATCTTTTAAATTTCAATCTTCAACCATTATCGATTCAATTATGCTATTTTACCTATCAGCGGGGGTACAAGTTCTTAAACACTATGATTGACGACTGAATTGGTTTCATCCTTCAGGAATCATTGTAAGTAACTATTAAATTAGGGTTTCTGATATCGATTTAATTTTTTTCAAGATTACCCATATTTTATAAGTGACATGTATAGGTTACATGAATCAATGAATGTGTGAGTTGCATATATGACTGCTAATCTGGGTACTGCGAATATATCTAAAATGATCTTTTTGTACATGTCTGCATTTTATTTTTATTTTTCGGTTGTCAAGAAAAAAAGTAATGTGTACATATGGGTAATTTTGTGTAAACCCATGATACTTGTATGTTCTTCATGGCCAAATGTGGTCTCATCGTCTGCAATTGGATGATATTTCCTTACTGACAGTTTGAATTAGAGCTTGAAAAGTAAAAGAATGAAAGTAGGTTGATATTTAGTGACAATCCAAATAATATTATTTGGTCTTCTGCTGGAATAATTCAAAAGCTCATGAGTATCAGCCTTTGGTTATGGATATTGCTCGAACAAAAAAACTTTTTAAGGTTTTGATGTAAGAAGCTCATTTGTTCATCATCTATTTTTTTTTATTACGGTGTTGGATAAACATCATTCGGGTCTCATGTATTCACGTTATTGTTGATTATAGGTGCTGTCAAAACATGGGACATAGTTAGCAGGATGAGTTGACGGTTGCTCGGATATCCTACAGAACGTACAATGTGCATAGACATTTGTTCTTAAGGTTCTTGATTTAACTCTTTCTATATCTACCTTCTAGGTGGTAATGATGGCTATTCTGACCCAATTACATATGTATGGTCTGCTTGGTAGATTACTTTCAAGATTCTGATAACGACTTCTTTCATGTACACTCTGAAGCAATACAAATTGGCAAAATTAACTCCTATTTTGAAACTGGATGTTGCAGACCAACATCTCAGTAAGTTTATTCAGTTTTTTTAATATGTAAATACCAGTCTTAGCAATGAATGTCATATCAAGGTCTTTTTATGAATGGTAAGAAGCCGACATCTGGACGTTTTGGCTCATGTTCTTCGAGGAATTGCAAATTGTGCAAAATACACGTTGAGAGCATCCACCATGGTAACTTCTTTGCATATTTTTGACTTATTCTTTAACACGAAAAAAGATTTTGTGAACCAACATGAATGTAAATAGAAATGGTCTACTTATATAATAGGTATTATTAAAACATTTCTATATACAGGATCAATGGGGAAGTAACCAATCGGGGGGAAGCTGTAACATCCCGCGTTTTTCCGTTAAATTTATTTTTAATACTATCTGTTTTTTTTTTATAAAATATTTCGTTATTTATATTCGTAGATTCCGTTGACAAACGTTCATAATATTTCCGTTATTTAATTATAACATCACTCGTTTACTCGAGCGTTTTTAAAATATTCGTTTGGCGAATTCACGCACCCGCTTTGAAACTTGAGGGACCGAGGTTGCCAAGTGGGCAAACTAGTTAACTAGGTCAACTAGTCAACCCACCTCATCCACCCATTCATCTCCACCCACCTTCTCACCTCTTTCTCCTCTTTCTCTCTTCATCTTCCATTTTTGAACTTAAACACCCAACTCACAAAAATCATCATCTAAATCCGGATCAAGAGGCAAACATCAAAACAAATTACATATTCGTGATCCTCTACATTTTGGTACCAATTTCATCTCGTTTGGGTAACATTTCTAAAACACTAAATTTCTCTAAATTCGTTTTATATACTTAAAATGGTGTTAGTTAGTGTCTATGGCTCGTGTATAACATGAATATATGTTTTGTTTGCTCGATTTGTTGTTTTAGAGTAACTAGCATGAACTTGAAAATGGGTGTGCTTAATCTTTGATTTTGGATGAGTTAATGTTGTTAAATTGTTAAAGTTCATGTTTAATTGTATTGCTAGTATCACTAGCTTCGTTTTGATGTGTAGGTTGATTAAGAAAACTTCAAACACATGATTATTGATTTTTGTGAATTTTGGTTAGGGTTTGATAGACTTTGAAATGAACTTTTGATGCGTTGAATGCTTGTTAATGTTGTTAGTAAGTGTTTAGATGCATTGTATGCTTAATTACCTTCGAAACGGCATATCGTATGTGTAAATTGGATTCCCGAATCATAAAATACGTTTTACGAACTTGAAACTTTGAAAATAAACCTTTCTTGATCAATTGACGAGTTTTCGGCTATTGTAATTGATGTTTTTGCTTGGTGAAAGGTAGTTAATTGTATTCCTTGTCAAAAGAGCTTTCCAATGATATAAGATGCATATTCTAAGTGTTTACGGTTTGCGTTTTGTGCTAAATTGAATTTTGGATCAAGACTTGAACTTTTGAAACTGACCAGGTACCAGGCCACGCCTAATGTCGCGGCGCGACACCTCTGGCCGCGGCGCGGCAATAGCCGTGTTTGGGTTCTGACCTACTTTGTCAAATTTTGAAAAATGTTTGCTATGCTACGCACCTCCGATTCACATGTAACTTGTTCTAACATGCTTATATATGAATAAAAACCTCAGAAAATAGTTCGGGACCCGACCCGACCCTGTTGACTTTTTCGTTGACTTTGACCAAGTTTGACTATTAGTCAAACTTAACAAAACACTTATACAATCGTTCTAATCTTATTTTATACTTGATTCTTGCATGAAACTTGACAACGTGATTCACATGCTATATAATCGAGTCGTAATGAGCCATAGGACTAATTGAACACATTTCGCCCGACCTTGTGTCGTAACCGGTTAATTGATACAACTTACTTGTTTAGGTCAAGGCTAAGCAACATTCATGCACACGTTTACTTTGTGAAGTACATTTATACTCGTGCACTCGAGGTGAGATCATAGTCCCATCTTTCAACAACTTTTATGCTTTAAACTATGGGATGAGAAACATATACGTATCATACTTTTACACTTGAACACAAGTACGAAAACGAACATTCCACGTACGGGTTTGAACAAAAAGCCACAATTCAATTATCATTAGTTACACTTGCAGGGTGTAAACGTGAACTTATATTATGTGATCACATGGGCTTGACGAGCCTCATTCGGACGGTTCGCTACCGTTAGCGGATGAAATATATTTTCGGGTCTAGTGTATGTTCTAACACTACGCAAAGGGTGCAAAACAGTTAAGTTTGATAATTGGGTGCCCGGGATACAAACAACAACTTTGGAATGCAAATGATTTTGATAATAATCTTATACTAAATCTTGTGGTTCAAATACAACGTTTACTAAAACACCTATGATTTCACCAACGTTTTTCGTTGACAGTTTTCTATATGTTTCTCAGGTTCATACTTGGCTACTTGATACATGCTTCCGCACACTTTGATTACTTGCTTGGAGTCAAGCATACATACATACATACGCTAGTGATAGCACCTTTGGATTCAAACTTTTATCTACATACTTTCGCTATTTATAGCAAACCGTGATTTTCAACTAATTATGTCGCAAGTTATTTCATTTATACTTTATACTCTTGTAAACTTAAACTTGTCGTCGAACAGTTTTGTAAACTAAACCTTGTAAGCATGGTACATTTCAAATGAACGCGACATAATTTTGGTCAAACGAGTCTCATATAGGGACTACGACCACGTAACGGGACCTAAGTAGTCGGCGCCGTCAATGACGATTTTGTCGGGTCGCTACAGATGGTATCAGAGCGTTGGTTGTAGGGAACTAGGATGTGCATTAGTGTGTCTGACAGAGTCGTTAGGACGCATTAGTGAATCTAGACTACAACCGGATAGTTAATCATTGCATCCTGACTTGCATTTGCTATAGATAGCACTTACTTGACTATTTGTGCATATATACTTGAATCTTTCTTAGGTGAACTCCATAATGGTACCAAACTTTCATCATACGAATCCGTATTCTGCCACTTCCTGGTAACACACGTAAATTCGAGATTCATGTGCGTAAGGATGACAACGACTTCATTGGTCACACTTGTCCGGGAACCCTGTCTCCCAGATTATGATTCGCCACCATTTCAACTTACTATCGGTGTCACACCGGTGTTCCTTACTATCTACCACTTCTTGTTACTACCATCACTACTCTAGGTGAGTATCGTCATCGCTAATTATCACTACGGTTGCGTACTTTTTGTTATCATGATTCGTTACTCTTTTCGTGCCTAAGGGCATTATCGCTTGACTTGAACCGCAATGACGTGAACAATCATTTATACACTTCCCTCGGGGAACGCTTCTTTATAGTTGCACTAATTCTTTCGATTCAATACGAGTCACGTTAGAGACGTCGTTACACTTTGTTTATTTTAAACTTCACGATTACACGAACTTGAATCTATAGAGTGATGTGGGAATGGAGGTATGAGTTAGCGTAATATAACGACACTCGATCAACGTAGTTATATTACGGTAAGTCATACCAAAGTTCTAATGACACATGATGGTGGTTGGACTCGATCAACCTAATCACCACCATGTGCCATGTACATGACTTTATTTTTCTTGTTTGAACATCCGAAAACTCCGAGAATACTGATAACAACCATACCCGGGACACATCTTCGATTATTGTCGAACCATATTGATGCTTCCGAATGAATGACAAATTCTTTCGACTTCAAACATATGTTACACGTGTGTACTATCTCGTTTTCTTATAGTTTTTATAGACGAACTACAAAATGCTTGGTATGCTCACATCGAGGCGAAAACTTCTCTCGCCTTACACTCGTACTTCCGTTTAAGGAAATATTTTATCTAAATTCTCAATGGAGAGAGAGACTCTTCACACTATACTAGTATTCGCCTCGAGGGTGAATAGTCCTATCGAACATTTTCGGAAACCGATAAATTTTCCGCGGCGCGAAATTCTTGAGAAACAGAAACTTGTTCCAACAAATGTTTTCATGTCCTAACAAACTTTTTCAAATATACCTTAAGGAAATGTACCTCGTTTCGGATCGAGATTCTCATTTCACTTCTAGATTTTGGAGTGCCTCACAAAAAGTCTCGGGACCACGTTTAGACATGAGTACCGCACATCAACCACAACCCGATGGACCGAGCAAACATACGATTCAAACCTTGGAAACCGTAATACGAATTTGTGTTATCAACTTCAAATTTACTTGAGAAAAGTTTTTGCCTTTAACCAAATTCTCTTACAACGATGGTTATCATTCAAGTCTTAACGTCACACTTTTCGAGGACCCGTATAGCCGTAATTGTCGTTTTCTTAAATTGTTGAACCGAAGTAGGTGACAAGCGAACCACCAGACCCGAAATCATTCATGAAACAACCGGAAAATTTTTCAATTCCAAGAAAGGCTCAAGGCGGATCGTAGTCGCCAAAAGAACTATGCCGATGTTAGACGTGAACCTCTCGAATTCCAAGTGGGTAACCGCGTAACGTTAAAGTCGCACCTTGAAAAGGTGTAATCCGTTTCGGGAAACGTAGATAGCTAAATCCGCGATATTTTTAGTCCTTTTAAAATCCTGGGGTGTTTTGGACCCGTTACTAGCCGTTTAGATTTTTCAACTCATTCGAGTCTCCGTTCATCCTAAATTCTACGTATCAAACTTAAAGGCGTGTCTTGCGAAACGAGAACTTGTTATCCTCTTCGATGAACTTACTATCAACGATAAACTCCACCTCATAGGAGGACCGATTGAAACTATAAATCGTGAAACCAAACTTTAAACCAACGTAAAATCCCGACCGTCAAAGTCCGTTGAAATTCCTAAGGACGTACCTTCACTTATTCGTAGAATCGGCAACACAACATTTCGAAGAAGAAATAACAACTACTACTTCCAACTAAATTTCGGGACGAAATTTCTTTTAAGGTGTAGGTAATGTAACATCCCGCGTTTTTCCGTTAAATTTATTTTTAATACTATCTGTTTTTTTTATAATATCTTTCGTTATTTATATTCGTAGATTCCGTTGACAAACGTTCATAATATTTCCGTTATTTAATTATAACATCACTCGTTTACTCGAGCGTTTTTAAAATATTCGTTTGGCGAATTCACGCACCCGCTTTGAAACTTGAGGGACCGAGGTTGTCAAGTGGGCAAACTAGTTAACTAGGTCAACTAGTCAACCCACCTCATCCACTCATTCATCTCCACCCACCTTCTCACCTCTTTCTCCTCTTTCTCTCTTCATCTTCCATTTTTGAACTTAAACACCCAACTCACAAAAATCATCATCTAAATCCGGATCAAGAGGCAAACATCAAAACAAATTACATATTCGTGATCCTCTCTTCATCCTCTACATTTTGGTACCAATTTCATCTCGTTTGGGTAACATTTCTAAAACACTAAATTTCTCTAAATTCGTTTTATATACTTAAAATGGTGTTAGTTAGTGTCTATGGCTCGTGTATAACATGAATATATGTTTTGTTTGCTCGATTTGTTGTTTTAGAGTAACTAGCATGAACTTGAAAATGGGTGTGCTTAATATTTGATTTTGGATGAGTTAATGTTGTTAAATTGTTAAAGTTCATGTTTTAATTGTGTTGCTAGTATCACTAGCTTCGTTTTGATGTGTAGGTTGATTAAGAAAACTTCAAACACATGATTATTGATTTTTGTGAATTTTGGTTAGGGTTTGATAGACTTTGAAATGAACTTTTGATGCGTTGAATGCTTGTTAATGTTGTTAGTAAGTGTTTAGATGTATTGTATGCTTAATTACCTTCGAAACGGCATATCGTATGTGTAAATTGGATTCCAGAATCATAAAATACGTTTTACGAACTTGAAACTTTGAAAATAAACCTTTCTTGATCAATTGACGAGTTTTCGGCTATTGTAATTGATGTTTTTGCTTGGTGAAAGGTAGTTAATTGTATTCCTTGTCAAAAGAGCTTTCCAATGATATAAGATGCATATTCTAAGTGTTTACGGTTTGCGTTTTGTGCTAAATTGAATTTTGGATCAAGACTTGAACTTTTGAAACTGACCAGGTACCAGGCCACGCCTAATGTCGCGGCGCGACACCTCTGGCCGCGGCGCGGCAATAGCCGTGTTTGGGTTCTGACCTACTTTGTCAAATTTCGAAAAATGTTTGCTATGCTACGCACCTCCGATTCACATGTAACTTGTTCTAACATGCTTATATATGAATAAAAACCTCAGAAAAATAGTTCGGGACCCGACCCGACCCCGTTGACTTTTTCGTTGACTTTGACCAAGTTTGACTATTAGTCAAACTTAACAAAACACTTATACAATCGTTCTAATCTTATTTTATACTTGATTCTTGCATGAAACTTGACAACGTGATTCACATGCTATATAATCGAGTCGTAATGAGCCATAGGACTAATTGAACACATTTCGCCCGACCTTGTGTCGTAACCGGTTAATTGATACAACTTACTTGTTTAGGTCAAGGCTAAGCAACATTCATGCACACGTTTACTTTGTGAAGTACATTTATACTCGTGCACTCGAGGTGAGATCATAGTCCCATCTTTCAACAACTTTTATGCTTTAAACTATGGGATGAGAAACATATACGTATCATACTTTTACACTTGAACACAAGTACGAAAACGAACATTCCACGTACGGGTTTGAACAAAAAGCCACAATTCAATTATCATTAGTTACACTTGCAGGGTGTAAACGTGAACTTATATTATGTGATCACATGGGCTTGACGAGCCTCATTCAGACGGTTCGCTACCGTTAGCGGATGAAATATATTTTCGGGTCTAGTGTATGTTCTAACACTACGCAAAGGGTGCAAAACAGTTAAGTTTGATAATTGGGTGCCCGGGATACAAACAACAACTTTGGAATGCAAATGATTTTGATAATCATCTTATACTAAATCTTGTGGTTCAAATACAACGTTTACTAAAACACCTATGATTTCACCAACGTTTTTCGTTGACAGTTTTCTATATGTTTCTCAGGTTCATACTTGGCTACTTGATACATGCTTCCGCACACTTTGATTACTTGCTTGGAGTCAAGCATACATACATACATACGCTAGTAATAGCACCTTTGGATTCAAACTTTTGTCTACATACTTTCGCTATTTATAGCAAACCGTGATTTTCAACTAATTATGTCGCAAGTTATTTCATTTATACTTTATACTCTTGTAAACTTAAACTTGTCGTCGAACAGTTTTGTAAACTAAACCTTGTAAGCATGGTACGTTTCAAATGAACGCGACATAATTTTGGTCAAACGAGTCTCATATAGGGACTACGACCACGTAACGGGACCTAAGTAGTCGGCGCCGTCAATGACGATTTTGTCGGGTCGCTACAGAAGCGGGGGGAAGCAAAAAAATTTTTTTTCGTTTTTTTGGAATTTTTTTTCCGGCATCAAGATCACACGAAAATATGAACATTTAGAAGAGACACTTCGTGATGAATGTTATTATTTAGGCGGAAAAACGATCGACAAAAATAACATTCAAGATAATATTGTTCGTGAAGAATATGAACGTTTTTTTTCTTCATGTTTTGTGAAGTAAAATTTAGCCCGATTTAGAGTTTAGGGTTTGGTGTTTGGTGTTTTGGGTTTATTCCATAAACCCAAAACACCAAACCCTAAACCCTAAACCCTAAACTCTAAACCGTTCGTGTTAAAAACTAAATCTAAATCCTAAATCTAAACCCTAAATCTAAACCCTAAACCCTAAATTTCTAAACCCTAATATCTAAACCCTATAAACCCTAATATCTAAACCCTAATATCTAAACCCCAATAGCTAAAACCTCAACATACGCTCGAAAAACACGATAATTGTTATATATTACTTCTTCGAGCGTTTTCCCGCCAAAATAAAAACATTTATCACAAAGTGTCTCTACTAAATGTTCATATTTTCATCCCATCTATAATGTTCGTGAACAAAGTTTTTTCAAAAAACGAAAAAAAAAAATAAAGTTTTTGCTTCCCCCCGGTTGGTTACTTCCCTCTTGATCCTGCCACATTACTATTGACAAAGGTTGGGTTTTTTTTTTTTTGTTTTTTGTTTTTTTTGTTTTTGTGATATCGATGGACATATTAGTTGCTACATAATTTTCTTTATTAATTTAGACCAATGCTTGTGGGAAAACCAACTTAATCGCACCGTTTGTTTAGTCAATAATAATATGCAACCATTGATGTTGAACATGTTTAGATTTATTAACCAACGCGTCTTACCAATCTGAAAAATATATATATAATGTGATCGTATTGTAGGATAAGGATGTTAGATTTCATTTTATTTATTCTGAATTTAATTGAAGCATGTATTCCGCTTTAGGAATTTATACCCATTTGACCCGTTCCTTTATATTTTGTATAGGACCCAATAGATTAAAGGGAAATCCATTAAACCCTTTTTTAAGTTTTGGTTTACATTGCCATGTCAATTTTTTCTCAAGACCCAAATGGCCTAAAAGTTTGACCCAATCGCTAGGTATATTGAAGAAACTAATCAACCGTATTCTCTTATGTTTGATTACAGGAAGTTTGAAGAAATTTTGGCTCCACGTGTTGAAGATTTCTGTTATTTCACTGATATCACATACACAAGGGTAGAGGTGTGTTTTATTCACTAATGTGCTTTCTCCTTTTGATTTTGTAGCATTAAATTCGCATATAAATTTCATAACTTTATATGTTAATGCCCTAAAGTATGTCTATCAGGTATTGGAAATGGAGAAACAAATACTAGATGTATTGAGCTTTCAGCTTTATATTCCAACTACCAAAAAGTTTCTGAGGTAAATATTCATATCATAATGTATCATTTTACTACTTATTCTGTGGATCCCAAATGAAACTGACTATGCCAAGCATAGTCTGTCCAAGCAAAGCCACAAATATATAACTGTCTCACATAAATATTATTGAATATCTATTTTCAGGAGATACAAAGTTCATACAAGGTAAAGTTTTATATTATCACTTATGTGCTCACACTTATTGACTTAAAGAAAGAAATCACGAAATTGAACAGTGGAATAAAGTCCAGTTTTAGAACTTGAATTTCTGGCAAACTATCTAGCAGGTTCTTACAGAAATATCATTGCCTAGATTGAAAAATTCTTGAAAATGATGATTAATATTATTGCATCCTCTTAAACACTGAAAAATTTGTAAACTCAACCCCTTTGTATTAAAAACTTTACTGAAAAGTCTTGATCACTGGAAAAATGATTGTTATTTTTACTTTTATTTTTTCTTAAATGTATTGTTTTGGATGAACAGTTGTAAAATGTAGATATATGGTTACATGAGTTATAATATTTTTTTATGACTAATTTAGTTTGTTGAACAAACTTAGTGTTACAAAGGGACTTATAATCATATCACTTTACCCATATGTGTCAAAAGATTTACAAAATTATAAAAGTAGATGGAACGTGATCCAGATTCCAGCCTATTCTTATAACTGGGTCCGAATTGCCACCTATACCAAATATAGGTATTTGGTATCATGTATAAAATTTTGTGGCAAAAATATTTCCAATTGAGGGGGATGTTTAATGATAAACTTTCTACCTATTTTTGTTACTCTACAATACAAGATAGATTAATTATTTTTTTCTAAATGACTCATGAATGAAAGAGAGCTTTGGACATGGCTGGTCCTCTTGGTAACGAAAATTACAATTTCAAAGAGCTACAATCATTATCACAACTCACGGCTGTATAGCTCAAACTTTGTAATAACATTTAGGGGCTTAAGTGGTAAATCATTATGCTTCTTTTTTATGAAATTTCTTTTAGAATTATATTCCCTATATGTGTGTTGCCTAAATTTTATTTTCATGTTTCGTTTATTAATCAAAACAACCTACTTGATGAGCACAGGGCAAGGATACGAAAATACATATGGCAGTCAAGTTAATGAAGATGCTTTGATTAGTTAATGCGGAAATGCCATCAGATGCATTGAAAAAATGGACAACAGACATGTTCAAGAGCAGGTTGGTTGTTAGTGTAATTTCTCCTACATCTTTGACCTTGTCCATATTCAACTTCAGGTGGGTATTTTACTTATTTTATTTCTTGTTGTACAAAAATAGTTCCATGTCGGCAATGAAAAATTTCATGAAATATCGGGTATATTTGTTAGTTATAACATTGGATATAGCTGTTACGTTTCCCTTAAGCTGGGTATATTATCGTTATTGATAAAGGTGGCAATATGGACATGATGAGGGACAGGGCCATGGTGGGTTGGGTGGGTTGAAATGGGTCATTTTAATATGGGAAGTGATATGTACACAACTCAAAATTGTTATGTACACAACCTTCATGCTTTACAGTGTTGTACTGTACAATACTGTAAAACATCATGGTTGTGTACATAACAATCTGAGGTTGTGTACATATCATCACCCTTTTAATATGGCTCGACACTTGCACAACCTTATCTTGTGCATTTGACATTGAAAAAACACCTTTTCGTAATAAACACATAATGATCTGCCTTGAATATTTCCACGCAATCAACATGTCAAGATCGCATATTTAAGCCTAATTCGATTAGATTCAACTATTTCAAAAATCGTGTGAAAACACCATTTTAAAACATTATTGTGCTTCCAAGTCAACTTTAATACAAGTGGACTAACTCAAGGAAGTGTTTTACGGCTTGTGCATGCATGTAATGTGTCCCGTTCAGGTAGATTCACTCTGTATGAGAGGGTATTGAAGAAAAACCCTCTGATTCAAATTTCACGGATGATTCAAATTTCACGGATGCCACTGTTTTTCAGCGTTCTACCTGATTCCTTTTACTTATTTATATAGATTTTATTACTATACATTAATCGTTTTTACTAATTAGTACATGAATACACATACTTATATAGATTAGTAAAATGATCGTATGATCTTTTGAACAATTTTACATGTCAATCCTGCAATGTGTAGGTTATAAACTATCTTCTAAATTAAAGGTGTTAAATGTACTAAATTAACTAGGTTCATTTAAAAAAGGCTATTATCAAGTGGACTCAGGACTAGTAGTAGTGGAAGTTTACTATAATGATCAAAATGTAGGTTAAATTAATAAGGAAGTAGCTATGCACCATGATCACTTATGTATATGGGTGTTAAATTATTAAGCAAGATTTGATGATCCTAAGGTTGAGGTGTGTGCTATTTTTAGACAAACTATTACACTGCTTTTTTAACTCATTAAATAACTGCATCTTATTTTTAAGCAGAAAATTACATAACTCTAATAGGTATTGTTTGTACACATGGTATGCTATCAGGAGACAACGCATATGCCGATTAGATAAATTTAATTTTATTCGTGTTATACTTTAATAAAATGTTAACTTAAATATGTATGTCTATCAATATGGGTTGGTCAATATAATGTATTAAATCATGCTTCATGCTTCAGTCTAGCATTGTGAGTTGTATCTTATAATCTCTACATTAGTATGATCTCATAGTGGATCCATGATTATCAACTATAAGTTGCCATAGAAAAAACGAGTAAAACAGAGTTGTAATATAATAGAACCACAGTGATATAAAATGAATCATTCAACAAAGAAACATACTTTATAAATGACTACACTTTATATACTACGAAGTACTATTTACTTATCCCATGTGAGAAATAACTTTACAAATTTCATATGCTTCATTAAACACTTAGACACATTATAACATTTTTTATAACAAAGTCCCGCGAAATCGCGGGTTATAAACTAGTTATTACTTAAAACATAAATCATATTGTAAATATATAAGTGTCAACCATATATAATGAGATAACCATAAACAACTATAGGATTTTAATTCTTAAATAAAAGATACTTAACAAAAAAAAACACAACAACAATAAAACTCAATCTCAAAAAAATGGGGTATGAGAGAGGTAAGATGTAGACAATCATTCTCCTATCTTAGAATAAAGAGATGTCGTTTCTCTATCGAGAGTGGAACACCCCAAGAGTAGGGAAACTTCTCTCTTTCAATGTTCTATGGATAGAGAGATTGCTTCCGAATGGACCTCCGACCAATAAGTAGGTTAAAGAAAAAAAGTGTGAGACGCCATGAAAATGGTAGAATCAAATTTTCATGAGTTCTGAACCTGCCTAAAGTTCAATTTAGGCTCTAAGCGATAGTCAAGTCGTCCTAAATCGACGTTTGCCGTTAACTCGATTAAGGAACAAAACCTTTCGCTTTTACCATGAAAGTTGTACAAGAACCCATTATCATTGTCAAAATCTCAAAGTACCTCCACAATCTCAAATTTTAATTTCTTATGGCTTTCAGGATGAGCTTTACTAAAAAGAGCCTAAATCTCACCTTTTAGGATTATTATTAAAGAGAATTTTTTTGTTCAGTTGGTTGCGTTTGTCGTTTTTGTTATTTGTGTGTATTGCTCTCGTGCCTCTCGTGCCTCTCGTTCTCCTTGTATCGTTTGTTTTGTGTCATTTCATTTTTGATAAAAGTCTTCATTGGTTTTAATATATTCATTTAAAAAAAAATGAAAAAATTATAACATTTGAATTTTGACAACCTCGATCATTAAATACATGCATAAAACCTTTAATGTCTCTCCTTAAATATTACTTTGCCCATCTGATTTTTAGTAGTACGCTATATAATATTTTAGATTTTTAGTAGTACATCATATCTTAATCTATCATTTGGAAAAAATGGAAAATCACCTTACATCCATGTCAAATTTTAGTATAAGACTTAAACTTCTTATGGAAATACGGAGTAACAAAATACTACGGTATTATACGGAGTATTTTCTTTATATCGTGCCGGTTGTGTTTATTTTTATAAGTATTTTATTTATACTGTTAGCTTTCTCTTGTTCAAATATTGATACCTGATTTTCTAATTAAATTGGTCAAATACGAACCAAATTAATTAGGAAAAAGCAAATTGAAGAAAAACGACTAAACAAACCTCTAGTTGGTAGTGTGTGAAACAACACCAAGTCTTAACAAACGAGTATATATTTTATAAATATATTTATTTCATAAAATGTAGACTAACTTAATATTAAAAATAACATAAATAAACAATAAACTTTTCTAATAACACTCATGAGGTGTCATTAACAAATTCAAACACGCTTAATTTTTTTGTACATTGAAAATTATCAACCACTACACACACACACACACACACACACAAAAAAGCTCCATTAACCATATTAGTGTACTATTCTTTTATAAAAAATAACAACAAATATTATATATTATAACAAAATAACATAGTCTATCTTTTAACCGGCTTTTTTAAATGTAAATTATATCAAATAATATAATTTTTATTATAAAGAGTAATAAGTAAATTTATTTTTATATTAAATGTTACATTTCCAATTATAAAAAAGGTATACCTGAATTTTTGACCCATTTTGCTGGCCGACTAATCTCAAGGTGATTACTCTCTTTGCAGACAGCCGAAGTCATTACGGACAATTATGAACGGCCACGAGGGGTTAATATTTTCAACTTCATGTGACCATTCATATATGAAAGGACCCGTTCATATACATTATAAACGATTCACAATAGTTGATTACATTGCGAGGTATTTGACCTCTATATGATACATTTTACAAACATTGCATTCGTTTTTAAAAGACAAACTTTCTTTACATCGAAAATTGACAGGCATGCATACCATTTCATAATATCCACTATCCAACTATAAATTGATTTAATAATAATCTTTGATGAACTCAATGACTCGAATGCAACGTTCTTCGAAATATGCTATGAAAGACTCCAAGTAATATCTTTAAAATGAGCAAATGCACAGCGGAAGATTTCTTTAACACCTGAGAATAAACATGCTTTAAAGTGTCAACCAAAAGGTTGGTGAGTTCATTAGTTTATCATAATCATTTATTTCCATCATTTTAATAGACCACAAGAATTTCATTTTTAGTTCTCATAAATATACGTCCCATGCATAGAGACAAAAATAATCATTCATATGGTGAACACCTGGTAACCGACATTAACTAGATACATATAAGAATATCCCCTATCATTCCGGGATCCTCCTTCGGACATGATATAAATTTCGAAGTACTAAAGCATCAGGTACTTTGGATGGGGTTTGTTAGGCCCAATAGATCTATCTTTAGGATTCGCGTCAATTAGGGTGTCTGTTCCCTAATTCTTAGATTACCAGACTTAATAAAAAAGGGCATATTCAATTTCGATAATTCAACCATAGAATGTAGTTTCACGTACTTGTGTCTATTTCGTAAAACATTTATAAAAGTTGCGCATGTATTCTCAGCCCAAAAATATAAAGGGTAAAAAGGCAAATGAAACTCACCATACTGTATTTCGTAGTAAAAATACATATAACGTCATTGAACAAGTGCAAGGTTGGCCTCGGATTCACGAACCTAAATTAATTATATATATTTATATGTTGGTCAATATTTGTCTAACAAATTAGGTCAAGTCATAGTGTACCACAATCCTAATGCTCGAGACTAATATGCAAAAGTCAACAAAAGTAAATTTGACTCAAAATAATTTCCAAAAATCTATACATGATTAATATATAGTTTAAATATCGTCGTTTTATATTTTTAAATATTTTTAAAAGATTTATTAGAGTAAATAATATAATTTATTTATTAATAAATAAAATTTTATATTAAATTTATATAATAAAATATACTTTTATATATATTAAGTAATAAAATTTATAGGGTTCATTTAATATCATAAAGATAATATGATAGGTATTATTAAAATAAGTTATTACACGTAGTAAAATATGTTTGTATCACATATTTATTTGATAAAATAATATCTATAATGATAGTAAGTAAAAGTTGTATTATTTTGTAATAATAATTATTATTATAAAAATATCAATATTTATAATTACTAAGATGACATTATGATAAAACGATAATTCTAATTATGATAACTTTAATATTTACGATAATTTTTAATATTATCTTTAAAATAATAATTCTATTTAAAATAATAATAATAATGATATTTTATAGTAACAATGACATTTCTATTAAAATGATAATTTTTGTTAAAATGATAGTTTTAATACTAACGATACTTTTAATAATAATAGTAATGATAAAAATAATAAGAACGATAATTTTATCTAAATTAATATCTTATAATATTTTAATTTCATCATGATACTCTTACTCATTATTTCCTAATCGTTTCGTTTAATAGCTTTTAATCGTCTTTTATATCGTGTTCATAATAATGATAATAATAGTAATCAAAATATTTAGGTGTTACAATTATTTGTTTTAATTACACTAATATTAATAATGATAGTTACTATAATATTATTAACGATAATACTAATAATTATCTTAATGATAATATAGTAATAATAATAATAACAATAACAATAACCATTTTTAAATAATGATATATATATATTAATAATGAGAATAATAATAATAATAATACTAATAATAATAATAATAATAATAATAATAATAATAATGATAATTGGATAATAATAATAATAATACTAATTATAACTTTAACGATAATAACGATAGTAATAAAAAAAACAATTTTTAATGATAAATCCCTTTTATTGATAAAGATAATAATAATGATAATAATAAGATAAAACTAGAACGACGATAAAAACGACGATAATAATAATCATTTTTAATAAAAATATCGAAAATTCAATTGATTATAACTTCTAATCCGTTCATCGAAACCATTCGATATCTAAAGGAAAAGTTCTTAATTTTTCGTTAGCTTTCCAAGGACATGCATATCTTATACCTTATCTCAACCGCAAGTGTAACTAATTCAAGATTCAACCTAACCTGTCTAAGGGCAATATCAAAAGTACAAGCATGCATAATCCTAAATACTCGAGCACTAGTCAGGGATACACTATTAGTATGTAAAAGTTAAATTATGAGTACTCACGTATCAATATTGAGATTCAATATTGCAGGAAAGGTACGTAGACGCAACGGAAATGATAAACACTATATTGACCTCACGAGCATACCCATGAACCATACTCAATCACCTCCATAGCTATAACCCATAATTTCCTTAATCCTATCCTACTCGAAAAACAATTTCGAAATCACTCGGATAACACTCCTTCGTAATATTTTATGTATACTAATAATATCTTGAAATAATACGGAGTAAATATATCTATGTAAATCGATTGAGAGAGTTTAGAGAAAAATATTTTCAAGTTTCTATGAAATAATGAAACCTATTGAATTCTATTTATAATAGATTTTTGAATTATTAAAGTGAATTATTAAAGTATGAATTATTAAAGTGAATTATTAAAGTATGAATTATTAAAGTGAATTATTAAAGTATAAATTATTAAAGTATGAATTATTAAAGTGAATTATTAAAGTTAAAGTAAAGTAAAAATAAAGTAAAGGTAAAGTTTAAGTATATTAAAATTATAAAACTATGTACGTATTATACGCGTATAAATATATATAACATTAATTTAAATCGTTATATATATTTAATAAAATAAAATATAAATATCGTTATCTTTATCATACTAGTTAAGTAATGAGTTGTCAAAAGTGGTTCTAGATATTTATAAAAGTTATATACGTTTTAATAATAAAGTTCTTTTTAAACTGAAAACGTTTTTGTACGTTTGAAACTAAATAGATCAATCGAGTCTTTATGAGATTCAATCTTCCACTATCCTTTGTCTAGTTCTCAATGATTGACAATTTGTTCTTATTTATAAATTACTTTACCATTTTCCGAATATTTTTAAAAGGGAAAGATTTCTCAAATCAACGTGGGCCTTTCAACAGAGACTTGTAATCATAATTTAATATATCTGATAATTCAATCATTTGATCTTATCTTCTAATTCCATTGATAAACATTTTGAAACAGATACAATCATATAAAGTATTTAATCAAATATTTTGTTTACGTTTCAAGTTATAATATATATACACATATACATATATAATCATATTCGTTTAATGGTTCGTGAATCGTTGGAACTTGGTCGAGGTTGAATGAATTTATGAACATAGTTTAAAATTCTTGAAATTTAACTTAACAAATATTGCTTATTGTGTCAGAAACATATAAAGATTAAAGTTTAAATTTGGTTGAAAATTTCCGGGTTGTCACAGTACCTACCCGTTAAAGAAATTTCGTCCCGAAATTTAGGTGGAAAGGTCGTGAATGATAATAAGTATGTTTTCATGATACATACGGGCTGAAAATTAGAGTTTTATCATCAGCGAATAATTTGGATAAACAATCCATTTATATGAAGAGTACGAATGAAGCTAACATAGAAGAGTGAAATGAGTAAGTGTAGATTCATCTTATCATTTGACGTAGATATGATTGATTCCCAGATTTCAAGGGATTTGAAGAAAATCTTCTTAATAAGATTTGACTCTCCGGTAATCAAGGAAATTAGGATCCGCTTTAAATGCGATCGTCCATTTTAATTATTCTGTCGGAGATTTTCTTATAAATTCACCTCCTTCGTTTCCTTACAACTCACACCTTCTGTTGATGCATTTTATGCAAGTCCCTAGACATCTACCCACGTCCATTGCAGGTACAACAGTTTACAGGCCACCATGATTGCTCATTATTATCCTGTGTTTGTATGTAGTTACAGGAACTGCAGGAACGAGATTTAGATGTTTGACTATGTTAGACTTAGTCAGACGTACGAGTGAAGCCTCACTAGTACGGCTGACAGGCTCATACGCACGGTTGATGCTGAGCTAAGTCACAATTACAACCTAAATGAGAAGACACGAGTGAGTGATCACCCGTACGGCTGATGAAGCCAACTCGTACGTGTGATGAATGAATCGTATGGGTGAGTCAACAGCGGGGGTATATAAAGTCTTATGTTCTTCATTTTAGGTTAAGCCTCTTATTTGTTACACACACTCAGATCTAGTGAGCTCCTCCGATTCTCTCTCAGTCCAAATCACCCATGTGGTGAATAATAGCTCTAGGTGTTGATCTAATCACACTTGATTTAGTTGTGGTTTGACTAAATTAATCAAAAAAAAACTTAACCTATTCACTAGAGGGTTTGATTCACTTATTCTGCCATTGTGTGAGTTAAATCTGTTGATTTCTAAGTTCCTAGTCATGTTTCATCACCTTCTATTCTTTCCCCCTCAACTCATATTTTAAAGTATTCATCAATATGCTCCATCCAGCTCTGATTCTCTATATACTTCTAACTTTCATATCGGTCATTCTTCTTTTTCATCTACCGCCGGAAGAATCTATTTACTTCTACTATACTCTTGGGTTTATAGTGTTTCTAGTTCTCCCGTGTCTTTATATTGCTATATGCATCGATATATGGTTTATAATTTCTGGTTTGTCGTTGGGCTTTATATGTTCCCTTATATTTCAAAGTCTCTGCTTCTGTCTTCTATAATCATTATCATTCACAGTTAATGCTCTCTTTTATTTGCTGCAATTTATACCCCAATTTCTATTTCGGAGTTTTGTCCTTTCGTTTCTTCTTCTTGCGATTAAGCACCGCTTGTAATGGTCCAGAATTCACAGATATGAATTTCAGAATGAACATTGTTAATGTTCTAGGAAGGAAATTGTGATGGCACGATCTTGACTTGTCAAATTACTAGAATACCTTGAAAAAGGCCGAATCATCAAGAAATATTTTCTTGATATTTTAGAGGTTAAATAGAATACAAGAGTCGTATAACATGGCACATGATGATGTTATGATCTGTGAATCATCACGTTCCATTTAAAAACTCAGCATGACTTACTGTAATATAATCACATTGATCAAGTGTCATTATATTATACTAATTCATGCTTCAGTTCTCAACACTACTTCAAAATATTCCTATTTTAAACTTGAATCTTTCAGAATTTAGAAACTAAAATAGTTTCTTTTATGATGTAATACAGATAGCGCGAAGAGGTAAATGATTTCAAATAAGAAAAATTAAGAAAATATCTTCAGAAATATGGAGGATATTTATAATGAAAGATATGATGATATTTTAGAATTTCTAATATCAGAGGATGATGAAGAATATTATCCACAGGGGTTTAGAGTCAGGAGCAAGGTATTCGTTAATGACTTCAGCAGGTACTGAATCATTTGGATCCTTTAAAGTCAGGTTCAGTCTTTGTAATTTGTCCACAGCCTCCTTCCTACTTTGCTCAATCCGTTTTCCAGTTACAAAACTTCTCTGCCAGCACACTTCATCATTATCATCCAGCTTTTACCATTTAAAGTCGTTTATAGTTTTTGCTGCTTCATCAGCATTTTTTCCATTTTCGGAGAACCAATTCGTAGTTCGGAGTGTTTTTCAGAAACTTCACATTCAAATTAAGTCCAGAAGATAGACGTTATATATACACATATAACTGTTGGCGCAGACATGCTGCAAGATTTCAAAATACTGATTGCTAATTCCCAATGATTCGTATGGCAATTCTCATTACAAGATGCGAATGAGTAAATGATGGGGTTTCAATGAATAATTATGATGACTTTTTGGAGAGGCTAAAGTCAAAGGGTAATGAAGTTGTTGGTACATCTGCTAATAATATGGTGGAATGTAAAAGGTTCCCTGGTAACGATGGTGTATATCTCAAGGTTATAATAAGGTTAGTCTGACTGAAAAGTCAAAGTTGACTTGCTGGAGCTGTGACAAAACTGGCTACTTTGAATAGGAGTCGCAAAGTTATTTTTGCTAATAAATGCCAAAGAATCTGACGCGGATACGTTGTTTAAACTTTTACTTTGGTTTCAAGAGTTTTTCGGGTACATAACTGTGGGTAACATGTGGTTGGATCATCATCTCGATTGCTCATCATTCGAAGTGTCTTCAGAAATTTTTGAAGGGTTTGAACACAGATTGTAATCGTTAACATACATTTGATGTTCTGACACAGTTTTGAAGTCAAAATATAGCTTGTGAAAGATGTAAGGATCTAAGAGTGATGATTTTGGTCATATCTCAAGTTAAATTTTGAGATTTCAAAATCAGAATATGTAATTAAATTTTGAATGAGTATGGTTGTTTTGATTTCTATAAAAGAATGTATATTGTTGTGAAAGTAGGGAGTATAATGGATGATTTGCTGAATCAGATTCGAAGAATGTAACATATTGATTGTGAATTTATATATCTCTCGGGTATTACCTACCCGTTAAAAAAAATTTCACAATTAATATTTTGTACAAAAAAATTTTATTACAGTCTTTATGAAAATATATATATGTATATTTTCTTCAGATGTAACATAGATTTAATGAGTTAATGTTAAATTAAACTCATTTGATTTACGGTTGAAACTAGAATTGAATAATCCCTAAAGGCTTTAAAAAGTACATAACTTTTATGCAGTATTTCTTTAATGACATTGAAATTATGAATCAATACTTCGTTATTTGTTGATGTATGGTGTTCGGTTCGTGGAATTCTTGTGAATTTCGCAAAGTACGAATGATGTTATCTGAAAAGTTTCGGGTACATTGATGATGAAAGTGTAAAATCAAATATATACTTGATTTATTATGAATTGGAATTTGTTGAATTGCGACAGAGATTGTAGTTAACGCTGGTTAAGTTGCGGCCGAAGGACGTACATTATTTCATATTTGTAATATGAATTAACCGAGTAGTTAAGATTCACACACAATAGCTTAGCACTGAAAGATTTATTTCAATATATATATATATATATATATATATATATATATATATATATATATATATATATATATATATATATATATATATATATATATATATATATATAATATACATATAATTTCTTCAGAGGAAATGAGTTAATTCTTCATAACTCGTTGATACAATATAAACGTTATTGATTCGTAATGATGTCCACAGTGATTCTTGAACTGGCGGAGTTTGTGATGTTATCGGTGTTGTTGATTCGGATGTTGACTGTACTGACGATGCTGGTAACACTGATGGTACTATTGATGTTGTTGGTAAAGCAAGTTTAGCTTGTTAATCACACACCATTTTTGCCAGGGTTTCTACTCTTCCTTCCATCATTTTGGTTCGCTTAACTGATTTATGGTTAGGGCTAGATTAGATAATCTCTAAGACTTTAGAGATTACATAATCGCCGCAGAATGTTTCTCCAATGAAGTTATGAATTAATACTTCGTCAGTTATTGTTGTTGGTACTCCTTGGTATCTATGGTGCGTATGACGTTGATGCTCGTGGGACAGATTGTGAAGTTGAGGTTTACGACGCGGTTGTGGTTGGAGGTGGTAATGGTACTGTTGGCGTTGATGATGGTGGTACTGGTTATGCTGCTGATGCTGCTGCTGGTGTTTGTAATCTCTGCACCATATTCTCCAAAGCCACTACCCGAGCGCGAAGCTCGTTGACTTCTTCTATTACACCGGGGTGATTGTCGGTTCGGACGAGCGGATAAATAAAATCTAAAATTTGATGTAATATATAATCGTGACGAGATACTCTGGAAATGAGCGAGAAAATGGTGTTTCGGACAGGTTCGCCGGTAAGTGCTTCAGGTTCTTCATCAAGAGGGCAATGTGGTGGATGGAAGGGATCACCTTCTTCTTGTCTCCAATGATTGAGGAGGCTACGAACCCATCCCCAATTCATCCAGAATAGGTGATGACTGATTGGTTGATCTATTCCGGTCACACTGCTTTCGGAGCTTGAATGGGATTCCATTTCGGAATCTGAGTGACTTGAACTGATGACGAATTCCATTTCGTACGATTGGATAAAGGATTTTTTTTTCCGATATGAAATGATTTTGGCTAACGGATGGTATTCTAATTACATAGAATATATATATATATATATAGATCAAAAGATTTCGTAGATTACGGAGGACTTTGCGGGATATGTCAGGCAAAGTTTAAAGTAACAGATACAATAAGATATGATTTAGCAGATATGCTAAGATATGAATTTTTGTCTATACACTATTCATGCAATCAATACAGCAAGACATGTCTTAGACTAAAAATGATAAGCAGGTAATTTCCTGAGGATGATAAGTAGTTAATTTTCGATACAAAATGATAAGCAAAACTTTTGACATGCAGATACGGTCGAATTCCAGACTCACTAATGCATCCTATCGACTTATCAGTTAGACACACTAATGCAGACCTGGTTCGCTAAGACCACCGCTCTGATACCAACTGAAAGGACCCGTTCATATACATTATAAACGATTCACAATAGTTGATTACATTGCGAGGTATTTGACCTCTATATGATACATTTTACAAACATTGCATTCGTTTTTAAAAGACAAACTTTCTTTACATCGAAAATTGACAGGCATGCATACCATTTCATAATATCCACTATCCAACTATAAATAAATTTAATAATAATCTTTGATGAACTCAATGACTCGAATGCAACGTTCTTCGAAATATGCTATGAAATGAAATGTCCCGTTCTTATTGATTAAAAACGTTCCATATTAATTGATTTCGTTGCGAGGTTTTGACCTCTATATGAGACGTTTTTCAAAGACTGCATTCATTTTAAAACAAACCATAACCTTTATTTCATCAATAAAGGTTTAAAAAGCTTTACGTAGATTATCAAATAATGATAATCTAAAATATCCTGTTTACACACGACCATTACATAATGGTTTACAATACAAATATGTTACAACAAAATAAGTTTCTTGAATGCAGTTTTTACACAATATCATACAAGCATGGACTCCAAATCTCGTCCTTATTTAAGTATGCGACAGCGGAAGCTCTTAATAATCACCTGAGAATAAACATGCTTAAAACGTCAACAAAAATGTTGGTGAGTTATAGGTTTAACCTATATATATCAAATCGTAACAATAGACCACAAGATTTCATATTTCAATACACATCCCATACATAGAGATAAAAATCATTCATATGGTGAACACCCGGTAACCGACATTAACAAGATGCATATATAAGAATATCCCCATCATTCCGGGACACCCTTCGGATATGATATAAATTTCGAAGTACTAAAGCATCCGGTACTTTGGATGGGGTTTGTTAGGCCCAATAGATCTATCTTTAGGATTCGCCTCAATTAGGGTGTCTGTTCCCTAATTCTTAGATTACCAGACTTAATAAAAAGGGGCATATTCGATTTCGATAATTCAACCATAGAATGTAGTTTCACGTACTTGTGTCTATTTTGTAAATCATTTATAAAACCTGCATGTATTCTCATCCCAAAAATATTAGATTTTAAAAGTGGGACTATAACTCACTTTCACAGATTTTTACTTCGTCGGGAAGTAAGACTTGGCCACTGGTTGATTCACGAACCTATAACAATATATACATATATATCAAAGTATGTTCAAAATATATTTACAACACTTTTAATATATTTTGATGTTTTAAGTTTATTAAGTCAGCTGTCCTCGTTAATAACCTACAACTAGTTGTCCACAGTTAGATGTACAGAAATAAATCGATAAATATTATCTTGAATCAATCCACGACCCAGTGTATACGTATCTCAGTATTGATCACAACTCAAACTATATATATTTTGGAATCAACCTCAACCCTGTATAGCTAACTCCAACATTCACATATAGAGTGTCTATGGTTGTTCCGAAATATATATAGATGTGTCGACATGATAGGTCGAAACATTGTATACGTGTCTATGGTATCTCAAGATTACATAATATACAATACAAGTTGATTAAGTTATGGTTGGAATAGATTTGTTACCAATTTTCACGTAGCTAAAATGAAAAAAATTATCCAATCTTGTTTTACCCATAACTTCTTCATTTTAAATCCGTTTTGAGTGAATCAAATTGCTATGGTTTCATATTGAACTCTATTTTATGAATCTAAATAGAAAAAGTATAGGTTTATAGTCAGAAAAATAAGTTACAAGTCGTTTTTGTAAAGGTAGTCATTTCAGTCGAAAGAACGACGTCTAGATGACCATTTTAGAAAACATACTTCCACTTTGAGTTTAACCATAATTTTTGGATATAGTTTCATGTTCTTAATAAAAATCATTTTATTAGAATAACAACTTTTAAATCAAAGTTTATCATAGTTTTTAATTAACTAACCCAAAACAGCCCGCGGTGTTACTACGACGGCGTAAATCCGGTTTTACGGTGTTTTTCGTGTTTCCAGGTTTTAAATCATTAAGTTAGCATATCATATAGATATAGAACATGTGTTTAGTTGATTTTAAAAGTCAAGTTAGAAGGATTAACTTTTGTTTGCGAACAAGTTTAGAATTAACTAAACTATGTTCTGGTGATTACAAGTTTAAACCTTCGAATAAGATAGCTTTATATATATGAATAGAATGATGTTATGAACATCATTACTACCTTAAGTTCCTTGGATAAACCTACTGGAAAAGAGAAAAATGGATCTAGCTTCAACGGATCCTTGGATGGCTCGAAGTTCTTGAAGCAGAATCATGACACGAAAACAAGTTCAAGTAAGATCATCACTTGAAATAAGATTGTTATAGTTATAGAAATTGAACCAAAGTTTGAATATGATTATTACCTTGTATTAGAATGATAACCTACTGTAAGAAACAAAGATTTCTTGAGGTTGGATGATCACCTTACAAGATTGGAAGTGAGCTAGCAAACTTGAAAGTATTCTTGATTTTATGTAACTAGAACTTGTAGAATATATGAAGAACACTTAGAACTTGAAGATAGAACTTGAGAGAGATCAATTAGATGAAGAAAATTGAAGAATGAAAGTGTTTGTAGGTGTTTTTAGTCGTTGGTGTATGGATTAGATATAAAGGATATGTAATTTTGTTTTCATGTAAGTAAGTCATGAATGATTACTCATATTTTTGTAATTTTATGAGATATTTCATGCTAGTTGCCAAATGATGGTTCCCACATGTGTTAAGTGACTCACATGGGCTGCTAAGAGCTGATCATTGGAGTGTATATACCAATAGTACATACATCTAAAAGCTGTGTATTGTACGAGTACGAATACGGGTGCATACGAGTAGAATTGTTGATGAAACTAAACGAGGATGTAATTGTAAGCATTTTTGTTAAGTAGAAGTATTTTGATAAGTGTATTGAAGTCTTTCAAAAATTTATAAATACATATTAAAACACTACATGTATATACATTTTAACTGAGTCGTTAAGTCATCGTTAGTCGTTACATGTAAGTGTTGTTTTGAAACCTTTAGGTTAACGATCTTGTTAAATATTGTTAACCCAATGTTTATAATATCAAATGAGATTTTAAATTATTATATTATCATGATATTATCATGTATGAATATCTCTTAATATGATATATATACATTAAATGTCTTTACAACGATAATCGTTACATATATGTCTCGTTTAAAAATCATTAAGTTAGTAGTCTTGTTTTTACATATGTAGTTCATTGTTAATATACTTAATGATATGTTTACTTATCATAGTATCATGTTAACTATATATATATCCATATATATGTCATCATATAGTTTTTACAAGTTTTAACGTTCGTGAATCACCGGTCAACTTGGGTGGTCAATTGTCTATATGAAACATATTTCAATTAATCAAGTCTTAACAAGTTTGATTGCTTAACATGTTGGAAACATTTAATCATGTAAATATCAATCTCAATTAATATATATAAACATGGAAAAGTTCGGGTCACTACAGTACCTACCTGTTAAATAAATTTCGTCCCGAAATTTTAAGCTGTTGAAGGTGATGACGAATCTTCTGGAAATAGATGCGGGTATTTCTTCTTCATCTGATCTTCACGCTCCCAGGTGAACTCGGGTCCTCTACGAGTATTCCATCGAACCTTAACAATTGGTATCTTGTTTTGCTTAAGTCTTTTAACCTCACGATCCATTATTTCGACGGGTTCTTCGATGAATTGAAGTTTTTCGTTGATTTGGATTTCATCTAACGGAATAGTGAGAGCTTCTTTAGCAAAACATTTCTTCAAATTCGAGACGTGGAAAGTGTTATGTACAGCCGCGAGTTGTTGAGGTAACTCAAGTCGGTAAGCTACTGGTCCGACACGATCAATAATCTTGAATGGTCCAATATACCTTGGATTTAATTTCCCTCGTTTACCAAATCGAACAACGCCTTTCTAAGGTGCAACTTTAAGCATGACCATCTCTCCAATTTCAAATTCTATATCTTTTCTTTTAATGTCAGCGTAGCTCTTTTGTCGACTTTGGGCGGTTTTCAACCGTTGTTGAATTTGGATGATCTTCTCGGTAGTTTCTTGTATAATCTCCGGACCCATAATCTGTCTATCCCACACTTCACTCCAACAAATCGAAGACCTGCACTTTCTACCATAAAGTGCTTCAAACGGCGCCATCTCAATGCTTGAATGGTAGCTGTTGTTGTAGGAAAATTCTGCTAACGGTAGATGTCGATCCCAACTGTTTCAGAAATCAATAACACATGCTCGTAGCATGTCTTCAAGCGTTTGTTTCGTCCTTTCGCTCTGCCCATCAGTTTGTGGATGATAGGCAGTACTCATGTCTAGACGAGTTCCTAATGCTTGCTGTAATGTCTGCCAGAATCTTGAAATAAATCTGCCATCCCTATCAGAGATAATAGAGATTGGTATTCCATGTCTGGAGATGACTTCCTTCAAATACAGTCGTGCTAACTTCTCCATCTTGTCATCTTCTCTTATTGGTAGGAAGTGTACTGATTTGGTGAGACGATCAACTATTACCCAAATAGTATCAAAACCACTTGCAGTCCTTGGCAATTTAGTGATGAAATCCATGGTAATGTTTTCCCATTTCCATTCCGGGATTTCGGGTTGTTGAAGTAGACCTGATGGTTTCTGATGCTCAGCTTTGACCTTAGAACACGTCAAACATTCTCCTACGTATTTAGTAACATCGGCTTTCATACCCGGCCACCAAAAATGTTTCTTGAGATCCTTGTACATCTTCCCCGTTCCAGGATGTATTGAGTATCTGGTTTTATGAGTTTCTCTAAGTACCATTTCTCTCATATCTCCAAATTTTGGTACCCAAATCCTTTCAGCCCTATACCGGGTTCCGTCTTCCCGAATATTAAGATGCTTCTCCGATCCTTTGGGTATTTCATCCTTTAAATTTCCCTCTTTTAAAACTCCTTGTTGCGCCTCCTTTATTTGAGTAGTAAGGTTATTATGAATCATTATATTCATAGATTTTACTCGAATGGGTTCTCTGTCCTTCCTGCTCAAGACATCGGCTACCACATTTGCCTTCCCCGGGTGGTAACGAATCTCAAAGTCGTAATCATTCAACAATTCAATCCACCTACGCTGCCTCATATTCAGTTGTTTCTGATTAAATATGTGTTGAAGACTTTTGTGGTCGGTATATATAATACTTTTGACCCCATATAAGTAGTGCCTCCAAGTCTTTAATGCAAAAACAACCGCGCCTAATTCCAAATCATGCGTCGTATAATTTTGCTCGTGAATCTTCAATTGTCTAGATGCATAAGCAATCACCTTCGTTCGTTGCATTAATACACAACCGAGACCTTGCTTTGATGCATCACAATAAATCACAAAATCATCATTCCCTTCAGGCAATGACAATATAGGTGCCGTAGTTAGCTTTTTCTTCAATAACTGAAACGCTTTCTCTTGTTCATCATTCCATTCAAATTTCTTCCCTTTATGCGTTAATGCAGTCAAGGGTTTTGCTATTCTGGAAAAGTCTTGGATGAACCTTATGTAGTAACCAGCTAGTCCTAAAAACTGGCGTATGTGTTTCGGAGTTTTCGGGGTTTCCCACTTTTCAACAGTTTCTATCTTTGCCGGATCCACCTTAATACCTTCTTTGTTCACTATGTGACCGAGGAATAGAACTTCTTCCAACCAAAATGCACACTTTGAAAACTTAGCGTACAATTCTTCCTTCCTCAATACTTCTAACACCTTTCTCAAATGTTCACCGTGTTCTTGGTCATTCTTTGAGTAAATAAGTATGTCATCAATGAAAACAATGAAAAACTTGTCAAGGTATGGTCCACACACTCGGTTCATAAGGTCCATGAACACAGCTGGTGCAATAGTTAAACCAAACGGCATGACCATAAACTCGTAATGACCGTAACGTGTTCTGAAAGCAGTCTTTGGAATATCAACTTCTTTCACCCGCATTTGATGATACCCGGAACGTAAGTCAATCTTTGAATAAACAAACGAGCCTTGTAGTTGATCAAATAAGTCATCGATTCTCGGTAGTGGGTAATGGTTCTTGATGGTAAGTTTGTTCAACACAACCTGAATGTACCATCTTTCTTCTTGACAAACAAAACAGGAGCTCCCCACGGTGATGTGCTTGGTCGAATGAAACCACGCTCTAAAAGTTCTTGTAATTGGCTTTGTAGTTCTTTCATCTCGCTGGGTGCGAGTCTGTAAGGAGCACGAGCTATTGGTGCAGCTCCTGGTACAAGATCTATTTGAAATTCAACGGATCGATGTGGGGTTAATCCCGGTAATTCTTTCGGAAATACATCGGGAAATTCTTTTGCAATGGGAACATCATTGATGCTCTTTTCTTCAGTTTGTACTTTCTCGACGTGTGCTAGAACAGCATAGCAACCTTTTCTTATTAGTTTTTGTGCCTTCAAATTACTAATAAGATGTAGCTTCGTGTTGCCCTTTTCTCCGTACACCATTAAGGGTTTTCCTTTTTCTCGTATAATGCGAATTGCATTTTTGTAACAAACGATCTCTGCTTTCACTTCTTTCAACCAGTCCATACCGATTATCACATCAAAACTCCCTAACTCTACTGGTATCAAATCAATCTTAAATGTTTCGCTAACCAGTTTAATTTCTCGATTCCGACATATATTATCTGCTGAAATTAATTTACCATTTGCTAATTCGAGTAAAAATTTACTATCCAAAGGCGTCAATGGACAAATTAATTTAGCACAAAAATCTCTACTCATATAGCTTCTATCCGCACCCGAATCAAATAAAACGTAAGCAGATTTATTGTCAATAAGAAACGTACCCGTAACAAGCTCCGGGTCTTCCTGTGCCTCTGCCGCATTAATATTGAAAACTCTTCCACGGCCTTGTCCATTCGTGTTCTCCTGGTTCGGGCAATTTCTAATAATGTGGCCCGGTTTTCCACATTTATAACAAACTACATTGGCATAACTTGCTCCGACACTACTTCCTCCGCCATTACTCGTTCTGACACCATTTGTTCCTTTCGTTCAATTAACCCCTGGTCCGTAGACCTCACACTTAGCCGCGCTATGACCATTTCTTTTACACTTGTTGTAAAATTTTGTGCAGAACCCCGAGTGATACTTTTCACACCTTTGGCATAGCTGCTTCTGATTGTTGTTTTTGTTGCGGTTATTATTGTTATTGGGATGATTGTTGTAGTTGCTGCTGCTGTTGTTGTTGTTATTGTTGTTGTTGGGCCGTTTGTTGTAGTTGCGATTGATGTTGCGATTGTTGGGATAATTGTTTCGATTATTGTTGTAATTACTGTTGTTGTTGTATTGGTGATTCTTATCACCGTTTTCCTCCCACTTTCTTTTGACTTGCTTCACATTGGCCTCTTCAGCAGTCTGTTCTTTAATTCTTTCTTCAATCTGGTTCACTAGTTTGTGAGCCATTCTACATGCCTGTTGTATGGATGCGGGCTCGTGTGAACTTATATCTTCTTGGATTCTTTCCGGTAATCCTTTCACAAACGCGTCGATCTTCTCTTCCTCATCTTCGAATGCTCCCGGACACAATAGGCACAATTCTGTGAATCGTCTTTCGTACGTGGTAATATCAAATCCTTGGGTTCGTAACCCTCTAAGTTCTGTCTTGAGCTTATTGACCTCGGTTCTGGGACGGTACTTCTCATTCATCAAGTGCTTGAATGCTGACCATGGTAGTGCGTACGCATCGTCTTGTCCCACTTGCTCTAGATAGGTATTCCACCATGTTAACGCAGAACCTGTGAAGGTATGCGTAGCGTACTTCACTTTGTCCTCTTCAGTACACTTACTTATGGCAAACACCGATTCGACCTTCTCGGTCCACCGTTTCAATCCGATCGGTCCTTCGGTTCCATCAAATTCCAAAGATTTGCAGGCAGTGAATTCTTTGTAGGTGCATCCTACACGATTTCCTGTACTGCTAGATCCAAGGTTATTGTTGGTATGTAGCGCAGCCTGTACTGCGGCTATGTTTGAAGCTAGAAAAGTACGAAATTCCTCTTCATTCATATTCACGGTGTGTCGAGTAGTCGGTGCCATTTGTAGTGACCCGAACTTTTCCATGTTTATATATATTAATTGAGATTGATATTTACATGATTAAATGTTTCCAACATGTTAAGCAATCAAACTTGTTAAGACTTGATTAATTGAAATATGTTTCATATAGACAATTGACCACCCAAGTTGACCGGTGATTCACGAACGTTAAAACTTGTAAAAACTATACGATGACATATATATGGTTATATATATAGTTAACATGTTTTTATTATAAGTATGTATCTCATTAGGTATTTTAACAATGAGTTATATACATAAAAAGGAGACTATTAATTTAAGAAACTCGAAAACGATATATATAACGATTATCGTTATAACAACGTCTTACTAGGTACATATGAATCATATTAAGATATTGATACACTTGGTTAATTATGTTAAATGATAAGTAAATATATTATTAAGTGTATTAACAATGAAATACATATGTAAAAATAAGACTACTAACTTAATGATTTCGAAACGAGACATATATGTAACGATTATCGTTGTAACGACATTTAACTGTATATACATCATACTGAGATATATTATATATCATAATATCATGATAATATAACAATTTAATATCTCATTTGTTATAATAAACAATGGGTTAACAACATTCAACAAGATCGTTAACCTAAAGGTTTCAAAACAACATTTACATGTAACGACTAACGATGACTTAACGACTCAGTTAAAATGTATATACATGTAGTGTTTTAATATGTATTCATACACTTTTGAAAGACTTCAAGACACTTATCAAAATACTTCTACTTAACAAAAATGCTTACAATAACATCCTCGTTCAGTTTCATCAACAATTCTACTCGTATGCACCCGTATTCGTACTCGTACAATACACAGCTTTTAGATGTATGTACTATTGGTATATACACTCCAATGATCAGCTCTTAGCAGCCCATGTGAGTCACCTAACACATGTGGGAACCATCATTTGGCAACTAGCATGAAATATCTCATAAAATTACAAAAATATGAGTAATCATTCATGACTTATTTACATGAAAACAAAATTACATATCCTTTATATCTAATCCATACACCAACGACCAAAAACACCTACAAACACTTTCATTCTTCAATTTTCTTCATCTAATTGATCTCTCTCAAGTTCTATCTTCAAGTTCTAAGTGTTCTTCATAAATTCCAAAAGTTCTAGTTTCATAAAATCAAGAATACTTTCAAGTTTGCTAGCTCACTTCCAATCTTGTAAGGTGATCATCCAACCTCAATAAATCTTTGTTTCTTACAGTAGGTTATCATTCTAATACAAGGTAATAATCATATTCAAACTTTGGTTCAATTTCTATAACTATAACAATCTTATTTCAAGTGATGATCTTACTTGAACTTGTTTTCGTGTCATGATTCTGCTTCAAGAACTTCGAGCCATCCAAGGATCCATTGAAGCTAGATCCATTTTTCTCTTTTCCAGTAGGTTTATCCAAGGAAATTAAGGTAGTAATGATGTTCATAACATCATTCGATTCATACATATAAAGCTATCTTATTCGAAGGTTTAAACTTGTAATCACTAGAACATAGTTTAGTTAATTCTAAACTTGTTCGCAAACAAAAGTTAATCCTTCTAACTTGACTTTTAAAATCAACTAAACACATGTTCTATATCTATATGATATGCTAACTTAATGATTTAAAACCTGGAAACACGAAAAACACCGTAAAACCGGATTTACGCCGTCGTAGTAACACCGCAGGCTGTTTTGGGTTAGTTAATTAAAAACTATGATAAACTTTGATTTAAAAGTTGTTATTCTGATAAAATGATTTTTATTAAGAACATGAAACTATATCCAAAAATTATGGTTAAACTCAAAGTGGAAGGTTGTTTTCTAAAATGGTCATCTAGACGTCGTTCTTTCGACTGAAATGACTACCTTTACAAAAACGACTTGTAACTTATTTTTTCGACTATAAACCTATACTTTTTCTGTTTAGATTCATAAAATAGAGTTCAATATGAAACCATAGCAATTTGATTCACTCAAAACGGATTTAAAATGAAGAAGTTATGGGTAAAACAAGATTGGATAATTTTTCTCATTTTAGCTACGTGAAAATTGGTAACAAATCCATTCCAACCATAACTTAATCAACTTGTATTGTATATTATGTAATCTTGAGATACCATAGACACGTATACAATGTTTCGACCTATCATGTCGACACATCTATATATAGTTCGGAACAACCATAGACACTCTATATGTGAATGTTGGAGTTAGCTATACAGGGTTGAGGTTGATTCCAAAATATATATAGTTTGAGTTGTGATCAATACTGAGATACGTATACACTGGGTCGTGGATTGATTCAAGATAATATTTATCGATTTATTTCTGTACATCTAACTGTGGACAACTAGTTGTAGGTTACTAACGAGGACAGCTGACTTAATAAACTTAAAACATCAAAATATATTAAAAGTGTTGTAAATATATTTTGAACATACTTTGATATATATGTATATATTGTTATAGGTTCGTGAATCAACCAGTGGCCAAGTCTTACTTCCCGACGAAGTAAAAATCTGTGAAAGTGAGTTATAGTCCCACTTTTAAAATCTAATATTTTTGGGATGAGAATACATGCAGGTTTTATAAATGATTTACAAAATAGACACAAGTACGTGAAACTACATTCTATGGTTGAATTATTGAAATCGAATATGCCCCTTTTTATTAAGTCTGGTAATCTATGAATTAGGGAACAGACACCCTAATTGACGCGAATCCTAAAGATAGATCTATTGGGCCTAACAAACCCCATCCAAAGTACTGGATGCTTTAGTACTTCGAAATTTATATCATATCCGAAGGGTGTCCCGGAATGATGGAGATATTCTTATATATGCATCTTGTTAATGTCGGTTACCAGGTGTTCACCATATGAATGATTTTTATCTCTATGTATGGGATGTGTATTGAAATATGAAATCTTGTGGTCTATTATTATGATTTGATATATATAGGTTAAACCTATAACTAACCAACATTTTTGTTGACGTTTTAAGCATGTTTATTCTCAGGTGATTATTAAGAGCTTCCGCTGTCGCATACTTAAATAAGGACGAGATTTGGAGTCCATGCTTGTATGATATTGTGTAAAAACTGCATTCAAGAAACTTATTTTGTTGTAACATATTTGTATTGTAAACCATTATGTAATGGTCGTGTGTAAACAGGATATTTTAGATTATCATTATTTGATAATCTACGTAAAGCTTTTTAAAACCTTTATCTATGAAATAAAGGTTATGGTTTGTTTTAAAAATGAATGCAGTCTTTGAAAAACGTCTCATATAGAGGTCAAAACCTCGCAACGAAATCAATTAATATGGAACGTTTTTAGTCAATAAGAACGGGACATTTCACCATTTCCTTCAAAATAATCAAATGGAACAAGTTAATCATACAGAATATTAAGAGTAGTTAATAGTATTTCGTAGCATAATATGAACTCATTTATAAAAGCTTTTTCTTCATATTAGCGTTTTATAAGTTTAAATTCGGGTAGTACCTACCCGTTAAGTTCATACTTAGTAGCTAATATACAATTCAACTACTACAATTCTATATGAAAAACTGATTATAATAATATTTCGCGTTCAAACTTTTACACAATATTTTACAAACTTACAATACCGCTTATTTTACATATAGCAGGAAATATAGCACACAATAAATTTGATACAAGATGGTTGTGAAGATAATTCTAGCTAGTACACAAGTCGTTCAGCAAAGGCACTAAAGACACGTAATTCATACTTCCAGAAACAAGTCATGCATTCTGGTTTTACTAGGATTACTTCCCATCCTTGGTCTTGTGGAACATAACCGTTATGGCCGTTGATAAGACAGCGTGTTGTAACGTCGTCAAAGGGACGAGGGTTACGTAATGTCCAACAGTCCCGTAACAATCTAAAAACCTCATTTCTTACCCCAATTACCGACTCCGTCACTTGTGGGAACGTTTTGTTTAATAGTTGTAGCCCGATGTTCTTGTTCTCACTTTAGTGAGAAGCGAACATTACTAATCCGTAAGCATAACATGCTTCTTTATGTTGCATGTTAGACGCTTTTTCTAAATCACGAAGTCCAATATTCAGATATATTGAGTCAAAATAATTTCTTAACCCATTGCGTAAAATAGCATTTGGGTTCCCCGCAATACATGCGTCAAAGTAAACACATCGTAACTTATGGATTTCCCAATGTGATATCCCCCATCTTTCGAACGAAAGCCTTTTATAAACCAAGGCATTCTTGGAACGTTCTTCGAATGTCTTACAAACTGATCTCGCCTTAAATAGTTGTGCCGAAGAATTCTGACCGACTCTAGACAAGATTTCATCAATCATGTCTCCCGGTAGGTCTCTTAAAATATTGGGTTGTCTATCCATTTTGTGTTTTTATACTGTAAAATAGACAAGAGTTAGATTCATAAAAAAAATACTTATTAATACAAGCAATTTTTACATATATCATAAAGCATAAGCACACTATATTACTTATATTACACCACACGAATACAACTATCTTATTCCGACTCGCTTGTTTCTTCTTCTTCGGTTTTTGATCATTTTGCCAAGTTTCTATGGATATATGATGTTCCCCTAATACGAGCCGTTGTTATCCACATTGGTTTAGAAAAACCTGGTGGTTTAGAGGTTCCCGGGTCATTGTTACAACTTAAGGACTTCGGGGGTTGACGATACATATAAAGTTCATCGGGGTTGGAATTAGATTTCTCTATTTTTATGCCCTTTCCCTTATTATTTTATTTTGCCTTTTTAAATTCAGTTGGGGTAATTTCTATAACATCATCGGAATTCTCGTCGAAATCCGATTCATCGGAGAATTGGTAATCCTCCCAATATTTTGCTTCCTTGGCGGAAACACCATTGACCATAATTAACCTTGGTCGGTTGGTTGAGGATTTTCTTTTACTTAACCGTTTTATTATTTCCCCCACCGGTTCTATTTCTTCATCCGGTTCCGATTCTTCTTCCGGTTCCGATTCTTCTTCCGGTTCCGACTCTTCTTCCGGTTCCTCTTCGGGAACTTGTGAATCAGTCCACGAATCATTCCAATTTACATTTGACTCTTCATTATTATTAGGTGAGTCAATGGGACTTGTTCTAGAGGTAGACATCTATCACATAATATCAAACGCGTTAAGAGATTAATATATCACATAATATTCACATGTTAAAAATATATAGTTTCCAACAAAATTTGTTAAGCAATCATTTTTCAAGTAAACATGGTCGAAGTCCAGACTCACTAATGCATCCTAACAAACTCGATAAGACACACTAATGCAAAATTCTGGTTCTCTAAGACCAACGCTCGGATACCAACTGAAATGTCCCGTTCTTATTGATTAAAAACGTTCCATATTAATTGATTTCGTTGCAAGGTTTTGACCTCTATATGAGACGTTTTTCAAAGACTGCATTCATTTTAAAACAAACCATAACCTTTATTTCATCAATAAAGGTTTAAAAAGCTTTACGTAGATTATCAAATAATGATAATCTAAAATATCCTGTTTACACACGACCATTACATAATGGTTTACAATACAAATATGTTACAACAAAATAAGTTTCTTGAATGCAGTTTTTACACAATATCATACAAGCATGGACTCCAAATCTCGTCCTTATTTAAGTATGCGATAGCGGAAGCTCTTAATAATCACCTGAGAATAAACATGCTTAAAACGTCAACAAAAATGTTGGTGAGTTATAGGTTTAACCTATATATATCAAATCGTAACAATAGACCACAAGATTTCATATTTCAATACACATCCCATACATAGAGATAAAAATCATTCATATGGTGAACACCCGGTAACCGACATTAACAAGATGCATATATAAGAATATCCCCATCATTCCGGGACACCCTTCGGATATGATATAAATTTCGAAGTACTAAAGCATCCGGTTCTTTGGATGGGGTTTGTTAGGCCCAATAGATCTATCTTTAGGATTCGCCTCAATTAGGGTGTCTGTTCCCTAATTCTTAGATTACCAGACTTAATAAAAAGGGGCATATTCGATTTCGATAATTCAACCATAGAATGTAGTTTCACGTACTTGTGTCTATTTTGTAAATCATTTATAAAACCTGCATGTATTCTCATCCCAAAAATATTAGATTTTAAAAGTGGGATTATAACTCATTTTCACAGATTTTTACTTCGTCGGGAAGTAAGACTTGGCCACTGGTTGATTCACGAACCTATAACAATATATACATATATATCAAAGTATGTTCAAAATATATTTACAACACTTTTAATATATTTTGATGTTTTAAGTTTATTAAGTCAGCTGTCCTCGTTAATAACCTACAACTAGTTGTCCACAGTTAGATGTACAGAAATAAATCAATAAATATTATCTTGAATCAATCCACGACCCAGTGTATACGTATCTCAGTATTGATCACAACTCAAACTATATATATTTTGGAATCAACCTCAACCCTGTATAGCTAACTCCAACATTCACATATAGAGTGTCTATGGTTGTTCCGAAATATATATAGATGTGTCGACATGATAGGTCGAAACATTGTATACGTGTCTATGGTATCTCAAGATTACATAATATACAATACAAGTTGATTAAGTTATGGTTGGAATAGATTTGTTACCAATTTTCACGTAGCTAAAATGAAAAAAATTATCCAATCTTGTTTTACCCATAACTTCTTCATTTTAAATCCGTTTTGAGTGAATCAAATTGCTATGGTTTCATATTGAACTCTATTTTATGAATCTAAACAGAAAAAGTATAGGTTTATAGTCGAAAAAATAAGTTACAAGTCGTTTTTGTAAAGGTAGTCATTTCAGTCGAAAGAACGACGTCTAGATGACCATTTTAGAAAACAACCTTCCACTTTGAGTTTAACCATAATTTTTGGATATAGTTTCATGTTCTTAATAAAAATCATTTTATCAGAATAACAACTTTTAAATCAAAGTTTATCATAGTTTTTAATTAACTAACCCAAAACAGCCTGCGGTGTTACTACGACGGCGTAAATCCGGTTTTACGGTGTTTTTCGTGTTTCCAGGTTTTAAATCATTAAGTTAGCATATCATATAGATATAGAACATGTGTTTAGTTGATTTTAAAAGTCAAGTTAGAAGGATTAACTTTTGTTTGCGAACAAGTTTAGAATTAACTAAACTATGTTCTAGTGATTACAAGTTTAAACCTTCGAATAAGATAGCTTTATATATATGAATCGAATGATGTTATGAACATCATTACTACCTTAAGTTCCTTAGATAAACCTACTGGAAAAGAGAAAAATGAATCTAGCTTCAACGGATCCTTGGATGGCTCGAAGTTCTTGAAGCAGAATCATGACACGAAAACAAGTTCAAGTAAGATCATCACTTGAAATAAGATTGTTATAGTTATAGAAATTGAACCAAAGTTTGAATATGATTATTACCTTATATTAGAATGATAACCTACTGTAAGAAACAAAGATTTCTTGAGGTTGGATGATCACCTTACAAGATTGGAAGTGAGCTAGCAAACTTGAAAGTATTCTTGATTTTATGTAACTAGAACTTGTAGAATATATGAAGAACACTTAGAACTTGAAGATAGAACTTGAGAGAGATCAATTAGATGAAGAAAATTGAAGAATGAAAGTGTTTGTAGGTGTTTTTAGTCGTTGGTGTATGGATTAGATATAAAGGATATGTAATTTTGTTTTCATGTAAATAAGTCATGAATGATTACTCATATTTTTGTAATTTTATGAGATATTTCATGCTAGTTGCCAAATGATGGTTCCCACATGTGTTAGGTGACTCACATGGGCTGCTAAGAGCTGATCATTGGAGTGTATATACCAATAGTACATACATCTAAAAGCTGTGTATTGTACGAGTACGAATACGGGTGCATACGAGTAGAATTGTTGATGAAACTGAACGAGGATGTAATTGTAAGCATTTTTGTTAAGTAGAAGTATTTTGATAAGTGTATTGAAGTCTTTCAAAAGTGTATAAATACATATTAAAACACTACATGTATATACATTTTAACTGAGTCGTTAAGTCATCGTTAGTCGTTACATGTAAGTGTTGTTTTGAAACCTTTAGGTTAATGATCTTGTTAAATGTTGTTAACCCAATGTTTATAATATCAAATGAGATTTTAAATTATTATATTATCATGATATTATCATGTATGAATATCTCTTAATATGATATATATACATTAAATGTCTTTACAACAATAATCGTTACATATATGTCTCGTTTAAAAATCATTAAGTTAGTAGTCTTGTTTTTACATATGTAGTTCATTGTTAATATACTTAATGATATGTTTACTTATCATAGTATCATGTTAACTATATATATATCCATATATATGTCATCATATAGTTTTTATAAGTTTTAACGTTCGTGAATCACCGGTCAACTTGGGTGGTCAATTGTCTATATGAAACATATTTCAATTAATCAAGTCTTAACAAGTTTGATTGCTTAACATGTTGGAAATATTTAATCATGTAAATATCAATCTCAATTAATATATATAAACATGAAAAAGTTCGGGTCACTACATGAAAGACTCCAAGTAATATCTTTAAAATGAGCAAATGCACAGCGGAAGATTTTCTTTAACACCTGAGAATAAACATGCTTTAAAGTGTCAACCAAAAGGTTGGTGAGTTCATTAGTTTATCATAATCATTTATTTCCATCATTTTAATAGACCACAAAAATTTCATTTTTAGTTCTCATAAATATACGTCCCATACATAGAGACAAAAATAATCATTCATATGGTGAACACCTGGTAACCGACATTAACTAGATACATATAAGAATATCCCCTATCATTCCGGGATCCTCCTTCGGACATGATATAAATTTCGAAGTACTAAAGCATCCGGTACTTTGGATGGGGTTTGTTAGGCCCAATAGATCTATCTTTAGGATTCGCGTCAATTAGGGTGTCTGTTCCCTAATTCTTAGATTACCAGACTTAATAAAAAGGGGCATATTCAATTTCGATAATTCAACCATAGAATGTAGTTTCACGTACTTGTGTCTATTTCGTAAAACATTTATAAAAGTTGCGCATGTATTCTCAGCCCAAAAATATAAAGGGTAAAAAGGCAAATGAAACTCACCATACTGTATTTCGTAGTAAAAATACATATAACGTCATTGAACAAGTGCAAGGTTGGCCTCGGATTCACGAACCTAAATTAATTATATATATTTATATGTTGGTCAATATTTGTCTAACAAATTAGGTCAGTCATAGTGTACCACAATCCTAATGCTCGAGACTAATATGCAAAAGTCAACAAAAGTAAATTTGACTCAAAATAATTTCCAAAAATCTATACATGATTAATATATAGTTTAAATATCGTCGTTTTATATTTTTAAATATTTTTAAAAGATTTATTAGAGTAAATAATATAATTTATTTATTAATAAATAAAATTTTATATTAAATTTATATAATAAAATATACTTTTATATATATTAAGTAATAAAATTTATAGGGTTCATTTAATATCATAAAGATAATATGATAGGTATTATTAAAGTAAGTTATTACACGTAGTAAAATATGTTTGTATCACATATTTATTTGATAAAATAATATCTATAATGATAGTAAGTAAAAGTTGTATTATTTTGTAATAATAATTATTATTATAAAAATATCAATATTTATAATTACTAAGATGACATTATGATAAAACGATAATTCTAATTATGATAACTTTAATATTTACGATAATTTTTAATATTATCTTTAAAATAATAATTCTATTTAAAATAATAATAATAATGATATTTTATAGTAACAATGACATTTCTATTAAAATGATAATTTTTGTTAAAATGATAGTTTTAATACTAACGATACTTTTAATAATAATAGTAATGATAAAAATAATAAGAACGATAATTTTATCTAAATTAATATCTTATAATATTTTAATTTCATCATGATACTCTTACTCATTATTTCCTAATCGTTTCGTTTAATAGCTTTTAATCGTCTTTTATATCGTGTTCATAATAATGATAATAATAGTAATCAAAATATTTAGGTGTTACAATTATTTGTTTTAATTACACTAATATTAATAATGATAGTTACTATAATATTATTAACGATAATACTAATAATTATCTTAATGATAATATAGTAATAATAATAATAACAATAACAATAACCATTTTTAAATAATGATATATATATATATATATTAATAATGATAATAATAATAATAATAATACTAATAATAATAATAATAATAATAATAATAATAATAATAATAATAATAATAATAATAATAATTGGATAATAATAATAATAATACTAATTATAACTTTAACGATAATAACGATAGTAATAAAAAAAACAATTTTTAATGATAAATCCCTTTTATTGATAAAGATAATAATAATGATAATAATAAGATAAAACTAGAACGACGATAAAAACGACGATAATAATAATCATTTTTAATAAAAATATCGAAAATTCAATTGATTATAACTTCTAATCCGTTCATCGAAACCATTCGATATCTAAAGGAAAAGTTCTTAATTTTTTGTTAGCTTTCCAAGGACATGCATATCTTATACCTTATCTCAACCGCAAGTGTAACTAATTCAAGATTCAACCTAACCTGTCTAAGGGCAATATCAAAAGTACAAGCATGCATAATCCTAAATACTCGAGCACTAGTCAGGGATAAACTATTAGTATGTAAAAGTTAAATTATGAGTACTCACGTATCAATATTGAGATTCAATATTGCAGGAAAGGTACGTAGACGCAACGGAAATGATAAACACTATATTGACCTCACGAGCATACCCATGAACCATACTCAATCACCTCCATAGCTATAACCCATAATTTCCTTAATCCTATCCTACTCGAAAAACAATTTCGAAATCACTCGGACAACACTCCGTCGTAATATTTTATGTATACTAATAATATCTTGAAATAATACGGAGTAAATATATATATGTAAATCGATTGAGAGAGTTTAGAGAAAAATATTTTCAAGTTTCTATGAAATAATGAAACCTATTGAATTCTATTTATAATAGATTTTTGAATTATTAAAGTGAATTATTAAAGTATGAATTATTAAAGTGAATTATTAAAGTATGAATTATTAAAGTGAATTATTAAAGTATGAATTATTAAAGTGAATTATTAAAGTATAAATTATTAAAGTATGAATTATTAAAGTGAATTATTAAAGTTAAAGTAAAGTAAAAATAAAGTAAAGGTAAAGTTTAAGTATAGTAAAAGTATAAAACTATGTACGTATTATACGCGTATAAATATATATAACATTAATTTAAATCGTTATATATATTTAATAAAATAAAATATAAATATCGTTATCTTTATCATACTAGTTAAGTAATGAGTTGTCAAAAGTGGTTCTAGATATTTATAAAAGTTATATACGTTTTAATAATAAAGTTCTTTTTAAACTGAAAACGTTTTTGTACGTTTGAAACTAAATAGATCAATCGAGTCTTTATGAGATTCAATCTTCCACTATCCTTTGTCTGGTTCTCAATGATTGACAATTTGTTCTTATTTATAAATTACTTTACCATTTTCCGAATATTGTTAAAATGGAAAGATTTCTCAAATCAACGTGGGCCTTTCAACAGAGACTTGTAATCATAATTTAATATATCTGATAATTCAATCATTTGATCTTATCTTCTAATTCGATTGATAAACATTTTGAAACAGATAAAATCATATAAAGTATTTAATCTAATATTTTGTTTACGTTTCAAGTTATAATATATATACACATATACATATATAATCATATTCGTTTAATGGTTCGTGAATCGTTGGAACTTGGTCGAGGTTGAATGAATGTATGAACATAGTTTAAAATTCTTGAAATTTAACTTAACAAATATTGCTTATTGTGTCGGAAACATATAAAGATTAAAGTTTAAATTTGGTTGGAAATTTCCGGGTTGTCACAATATACATTTATTTTAAACCTATATCTAATTATGTATACATTGATGTTTACTCTCTGTGAAATCGCGGGTTATAAACTAGTTTATTAATAAGTAGCGGTAAATTATTTTGTTGCATTATTATATTTGTCAGAGGCGGAACTAGAAATTTAAGTTACGATAGACTCGACTTATAGAGCTTTTGCACATTTTCGTTAATCCATGAACAGAATCTATACATCTCGATCGAAAAAGAATTATGAGAAAAAGAAATAATCAGAATTGATCAATATATTTCTCAAAACAAACGAAAAGAAAACGAAAGATAAAACATAAATCATGGATTAATTAAGCCCTCTCGGGGACTTTTTTAAGAATAAGAAAGAAGAACCTCATGTAAATACCATGAAAATAAGCTTTTATCCTATTCATGGAGATTCCATTAATATTCCATTCCAAAAATGGAAACAATTCCAAAAATGGAAACAATTGGGATTTTTTCGAAATTTATAAAAAATAACAATAAATATTATATATTATACATTATAACAAAATAACATAGTCTATCTTTTAATCAGCTTATTTAGATGTAAATTATATCAAATAAAATTATTTTTATTTTTATTCTTTTTGTTTTCATCACTCTACCAATTTCTTTATTTCCGTTGTTTTTCTTTCATTTTCTTCTCATTGAAAAAGACTCATATTTTTTATTTACCTTCGTTTTTTATATTAATTAATAAAACTTGGTTCATAACTTTAGTGATATGTATTAACTAAATAAAAATATAATTGAAATTTAATAGAAATTTAAAAAATAACAATCAAAAGAATCGTTAGATAAAGTCGGGAACGACATCATATGTAATTTTTGTATTATGATCTAATACTTTATTAGTTGAAACTTTAAAGAGAATTTCATCTTAAATTAAATTAATAGTGTAGCTTGGCTAATCATAAAAAAATGAGATCAATTATTGACCATTGAGTTGATTACATATATCTATTAGAGGTGCTTAAGATAATATTCTTGAATTAATATACAAAATATTCATTTTAAACAAGCGAGTTGCTAGTCCCAAAACACTCTAGTGTCTATATATGAATTACTACGTAATATTTAGTATTGATAGTAAAAGTAAGAGTTTTTTTAATCATAGTCCTTAGAGCTATACTTAAAAAAATTAGTTGTGCATGAATTGTTGTAGAAAAAAGTTAGAAAGTTAGAAATTAGTTGTGCATTAATTTAGCATTAGACCGTTGCCTTATAGGGGTCTTGTTTACTACTTTCGAGTATCGTCCGTGGTGCTCTTTTGTATCCTTGTTTTCTTTATCTCTTTCCGAGATTTGGATTTGTTATTGTTGGAGTATGGAGACATTTAAACAAAGTTGAAAATGTCGCCACAAAAGATGAGTTAAAGTGTTGCACGAATTTTGCAGATTTCGGGATGCGTGAAGCAGAGCAATGCGGCGCATCACTCTAAGGATGCGGCGCATCCATACAGCAAAATAGTCCGAAGGTTTTGGATGCGGAGCATTGAGCTGTTATGGCGCATCAATGGGGTCGGATGCGGCGCATCACTTCTAGATGCGGCGCATCTGGAGCTGGTACTTGAATCTGAAACGTGGAAAGCAGGTGATGCGGCGCATCACTCATCAGATGCGGCGCATCTGGTGTCTGGCAGCAATTTGGCAAGTTGCAACCTTTACATCCGAGCATGCTTTGGCCTCTTTTCACTTTAGGTGCAAAGTTGATCACTTTACACCTAAAATTAGGGATGTGATCATGCCAATACAAGGTGGAAAGCATGGCTAGTTGGTTTATCTTTCATGATTGCTAGCACACTTGAAGATAAAGTTGAAGTTTCATGGTGTTCTTGTTTTCTCTATATATAGAACTCATTGTATGCAATTGTAACACACCACATACAAATATTCAGTAAATAAACACTCTTTAGTTGGTCCGTGGACTAAAGCAATCACAACGATTGCATATAACCACGTTATATCCAGTGGCGACTCCAGGATGAAAATTCATTGGGGTCCTCAAAAAAAATTTCAAAGCTATTTATATTTGAATTGTATTTTAGTGATTGTTTAACTCCAAAAAACCATAAATTTTCAATATATATGGGGTCCCTTACTTAAGTTTAGTGGTGTCCTAAACAACTTGAGATATACAATGTATAATTTTTTTTTGAAGTAGTGGGGTCATAGGACCCCATACCCCAAGGCTTAGAATCGACCCTGGTTATATCTTGTGTCGTTCTTACATTTCTTGCATTTTAATCTTTCGTTCATTAAGTGGGTTGGGTGATCTTGATAGTATCACTACTCGGCTAGTAATCTTGTAGAATTACTAGCGTTGTTTGGGTCCTAATATCCTTACAGTTATAAATTTTTCGTTTCTCTAAAAAAAAAAAAAAGGTTTATTATAAACCACCATGCTATAAAGTCTTAAAATAGCGCTTATGGATATTTTTAGAAAAACTCTAGAAGTAATAATACATATACATATTAATTAATGTAATATATTCCGGCTGGCTATAGTATGTAGCATACAAAGAAAGAATCGGTAAACGGTAAAAACTACTTTCTCATTAATTAATTTGATTTAATAATTAATTAATGATTAATGAAGATGCCTACTTGCAATTTGATTGTGATGTCAATGACATTATCCCGCTGTCATGAAGAAATCTTCTTCTTCTAAGTTTCTAAATATGATGAAACCTACTTTCCATTACAACATTTAATTCAACTTTTTTTTTTTTTTTATCTTTCTCTTATTTAATTTTCACAATTTCTCTCCCACTTTCATGTTTCACAATCACAAATGGATGCAAAAATAGGACAACTACTTCTCATCATATTCATACAGTTTTTGTTAGCAACATCACAGAATAATGATTGTAAGTTCACTACTGTTCTATTACTTTTCGTATTCGTGTTAACTAATTAATAGCTTCTTATTGGATCCTAAGCATTTTTATGGATCACTAACCAAATTTGGTTGGATTTATGTAGTTACATATATGAAAGCTCTCAAGGATGCTTGGCAGAACACGCCACCTAATTGGGACGATAACTCTGATCCGTGTAGTGGTTGGGACGGGATCAGGTGCACAAACGGTCGGGTCACCTCTATGTGAGTCCATTATTTATTAAATGATCATAATCATATTTGAGCAAATAAAAACAAGTTGCAAATTTTGTTTTCATCTTATATGCGCGACGTTTTATTTAAATTTTCAGAACTTTGGCAAGTATGAATTTGAGAGGCGCGCTTACTGGAGATATTGGACAGTTGACTGAATTGCAAATTCTGTAAGTTATTTGCATAATCAGTTGATTTGTATGTATTTTGTATATCTAATGTTTTATGGTTGTGTTGTTGACATTTTCTGTATGTAGAGATCTATCTTACAATAAAGGTTTGACCGGGTCTTTGACTCCAGCAATTGGGAACTTGAAGAAATTAACAAACTTGTAAGTAGTTTTTACAATTTACATGTTTATTATACCTTAAATTTCATGGGCTATGTTTGTACGAACGTTACATTGATTTTTGATTGTTCTTGTTTTTCAGAATCTTGGTTAATTGCGGTTTCACCGGTCCACTTCCAGACACACTTGGAAATCTTGAAAATCTCATTTATATGTGAGCTTCAAACATTCTTATCTTATTTTATATGATAGTACAACAAATTCCCATTTTTAGTAGTGGCAATTTCAACCCATTTACTTGTGAAATCCTATAACTTCTTAAACAATTCAATCCCTCAAAACTCAGATTATTATTGAAATAAATTGACACACTAAGTTATCATTACTTACATTTTTCAATAACTGTTACCTGTTTAACAAGGCCCATTTTGACTCTTACCAAAGTACTCATTTTGACCCATTATCTTTACCTGCAAATTTTACCAATCTCTGTTCTTAGATATTGAGTGGTTAACTTAACTAAAAATATAACAATCTTGATTTTGTAGGTCTCTAAATTCGAATGGTTTCAGCGGACCTATTCCACCTTCGATTGGTAACATTAAAAATCTGTACTGGTTGGATCTAGCTGATAACAGGCTCTCTGGAAGTATACCAGTTTCTGCAGGGACCACTCCTGGTCTTGATATGCTGATTAATGCAAAACATTTGTATGTCTAATTTTTATTTTATTTTCTGTATTATATCGATAAGTAAATAAAATTCTGTTACGATTCTGATCACTTACGTGTCTATATTTGGATATTTTCAGCCATTTTGGAGGAAACATGCTCACGGGTCCCCTCCCACAACGGCTCTTCAGCTCAAATATGACTCTACTTCATCTGTATGTTTGAATATAACAAACAATTTTCCATTTTCAATTAAATGAACACATGTAGCTAGCTTAATTTTAAAACACTCTTTTTTTTTCTTCGAGCAGTCTATTTGAGAACAACCAGCTTGCGGGCCCCATTCCATCGTCTCTTGGGCTAGTGACTTCGCTAGAAGTCGTGTGAGTACCTATGATGATCATACTTCATATTTTTTATATACCTTGAAATGTGAACTTATACATTTTCTTTTTTGTGATATCAGACGTCTTGATAGGAACCTTTTGACCGGGAATGTCCCCAGAAGCATCAACAGCCTTACTGGTTTATTTGAATTGTAAGTAACAGAAATTTGAAGCTCGATTTATCTTGTTTGTATTATCTCCGCATTAATATTAAATTAATATTTTCTGTTAATTTTACATTTAGGTTTCTGTCAAACAATCGACTCACTGGCCCTGTGCCTAATCTAAACCAGTTAAATGTCCTCAACTATCTGTAAGTAGTATTACTTTGATTAAATTACGATTATTACATACTTTGATACTCAAAGTCATTACTTTTTAAATGTCATTTCAGGGATCTAAGTAACAATACTTTTGACCCATCGCCAGTTCCTTCTTGGTTTTCGACTTTACAGTCTTTGACCACTCTGTAAATCCTCTTAACCATCTTTATTATATCTCTCTTTGAAGCAGCAATGGAACATCATTATATATTTATATAAATTTTTATTTTTCTTTCAGAAATATGTACAGTACAAACCTTGTAGGAGAGCTGCCTTCTGCCCTTTTCAGCATACCTCAATTACAGAATGTGTGAGTTGAGAATTCATCAGTTTTTGTAGTTATTATTATACAGTACATGCTAGAAAGTGACATGTTAAACTTCTTTTTATTCGACAGTGATTTAAGTTACAATGGAATTAATGGTACATTGGATATCGGCACTAGCCATAGTAATCAGCTTCAACGGGTCAATTTGCAAAATAATCAAATAGGCGACTTCACTCAAAGGAACCAATATACTATTGAATTAATGTGAGTTTCTTTTACTACCATGCCTGATTTTTAAGCAAAAAAACTGCTTTGACTCTTGTAGTCAAACCCATTGCTATCCAATCTATAACTGAAATTAGATATCCAATTTGGTTACATTTACTTATGAGTTGGTCAAGTCCACATATGCATAGGGTGATGATCACTACCAAAAAAATTCTCTAAACATCACTATGCATAAAAATGTTATACTGTACAACGCCCTAAAGCCAAGTTAGTGGTGTACAGACAGTTTTGGTAGCGTATGGATCACCGGCCAATGAAAATCAGTTTGGTTCTACTAGGTCGTATTAAAAAAAAGGATTTTTATGCCCTGTCGTTAAGGTGCATAAACTAAAACTCATATATCTTGTTGCAATTTGCATGCAGACTTGTAGCCAACCCAATATGTACCGAAACAGGCGTAACAGATAAATTTTGCTCCCTACCAACAAACACTACAACGTCATACTCAACACCGCCCAGCAACTGTGCGCCTGCATCATGTGGCAACGGTCAAGTTTCAAGTCCAAACTGCAAATGTTCATATCCATACGTTGGCAATCTTTTTTTCAGAGCACCTTCGTTTTCAGACCTCGGAAATTCAACTATTTACGACTCCCTTCGTAATTCCATGCTTAGTTCTTTTCAGTTATCTCAACTACCCGTTGACGCAGTTTCACTAAGAAATCCTACCAAAAATACGGACGATTATCTTGTGATTAATCTACAAGTTTTCCCTTCTGGAGACGATCGGTTTAACAGGACTGGGATACTTGGCCTCGGGTTCTCACTTAGTAACCAAACTTTTAAGCCTTCATCAGACTTCGGACCCTACTTTTTCATCGGTGAAAACTACGATTTCTTACAAGGTAATCCATTTTTTTTTGAATATATGTATGATACCATAAAACTGATACTCTGCTTTGGTAGGTTGATTACCTATTATACTAATCGTGCACCGTGTCTAATTACTATGTTGCCCCTGTGAACAAAAACCGTCACTGGTTTATACACATGGGTATTTTAGTAATTTTGCATTTTTATTCAAAAAAATTCTTTTGGTTTGCTCTTTGCCCCAGTGAAACGGGTCCCACACACCCCTCGTTATGATTATAAGTTCAAATAATCAGCTTTTTACCGGCTGCAAAAAACAGTTGGTGAATCATGAAACGGTATTTTGGTTTGATATAACAGGAACATCAGGGGCAGGACACAAATCATCCAACACTGGAGTCATTATAGGAGCAGTTGTTGGCGGTTGTGTTCTTGTTGTACTATTGGTACTTGCAGGAATATACGCCCTTCGTCAAAAAGGGAGAGCCGAAAGAGCGACCCATGAGAGCAGCAGCCCGTTTGGTATAACTTTTCATTATCTTTCGACTGAAGTGTTCAAACTAGCTTTATATATAATTTAAATTCTAATAAATTTTTTGTAAAACTTGTAGCATTATGGGATGAAAACAATGGAAGTGGCGCTGTCCCTCAGTTGAAAGGAGCAAAAGCTTTCTCTTTTGAGGAGCTTAATAAATACACAAACAACTTTTCTGAAATGAACAGCATAGGAACTGGTGGTTATGGAATGGTAAGCTCGAACATTCGTTTTTAAACACATATATGGAAAAATAGAAGTATCATGACCGGTCCTTTTTAAACAACGATGAAAGATGCGATTAATTTGTGTAGGTTTACAGAGGAAGTCTACCAAACGGGCAGTTAGTTGCAATCAAAAGAGCCAAGCAGGGGTCAACACAGGGCGGGCTCGAGTTCAAAACTGAGATCGAGCTTCTTTCACGAGTTCATCACAAGAATCTTGTGAGTCTTGTAGGTTTTTGTTTCGATCAAGGTGAACAAATGTTAGTCTACGAGTATATCGTTAACGGTACAGTTAAAGATAGTATTTCAGGTGACTTTTTTTTTTTTTCCATTTAAAAACATATTTACCCATTCATCGGAAACTCGATAATCACGATTAACGGTTATGATACAAATAGGGAGATCTGGAATCAGATTGGATTGGATGAGAAGACTTCGAATAGCGTTAGGAGCAGCAAAAGGGTTGCAGTATCTGCATGATCTTGCTGATCCTCCAATCATACATAGAGACGTCAAAACAAACAATATCTTATTAGATGAACGTTTAGTCGCTAAGGTGGCTGATTTCGGGCTATCGAAATCGCTAGGTGATGCTAATAGGACTCATGTTACTACTCAAGTTAAAGGCACAATGGTTAGAAATTAGAATCTTCTCGGTTTTTTTATTTTAAAAGTTTGCGGTTTTTAAATGTAAAAGTATGACATGTGGTTTTATGCAGGGATACATGGATCCCGAGTATTACATGACACAACAGTTGACAGAAAAAAGCGATGTTTATAGCTTCGGAGTCGTACTATTGGAGCTAATAACCGCAAGAAACCCGATTGAAAAAGGGAAATACATCGTTCGAGAAGTGAGACAAGCTATGGACAAAAGTAAAGAGCTTTACAACTTGCATGAGGTCCTTGACCCGACGATAGGGTTGACTAGTCAACTAAAAGGTTTGGAAAGATTTGTTGACGTGGCGTTGCAGTGTGTTGAAGAAACCGGGGATAAAAGACCAACGATGAGTGATGTTGTGAAAGAGATTGATAGTATTATGGAACTTAACGGTCTTAACCCGAATGCTGAGTCAGCGTCAAATTCGGCTGGTTACACGAGTAAGGGGAGTGAGCATCCTTATACTAATGACAGTCTTTTCGCTTATAGCGGTGAGCATTTTTCTCAAAAGTTGGATCCTAAGTAGAAAACAATTTGAACAAGCAATAATGATTGTAGAGTGTTTTGTCCCTTTGATTCATGTAAATGAAATCTAGAAAATACAGATTTTGAACAAAAAAGGTGTGAGGTTTGGCCATTTATTTGAATTTGTTTATATGTTAATTATATACTGTATTTGAAGCTTTTGATTTTTATTGTTATGATCAAATGTGTTACCACTTAATGCTGTCACTATTTGTTTTAGATGTGAAAAGGCAGCTACGAACTTTTTTTTTTTTTTTTTTTTTTTTTTTTTGAAAGGCAATGTTAGTGGTTAGCTCACGAAGTTAATTCACGAAAATCCCCCCCCCCCCCCGAGACTCGAACCCTGGTCTCCTCGAACACCATAAGTGGAGTGGGTTGGATAATGGGTTAAACGGGTCTTATACTAATATAGTTTTAATTGCATTTGAATGTTATCAACCCACATTTTAGTATTTATAACTTCAGCAACGTTAAGTTGAACCTTTCACGTTATCAATAGTGAGCAACATGAATAACTTAATCAGTAAAAAAGGTTGAACCTTTGTTGGGTACAGGACGATGAACTGTTATAAAATAGTAGTTGAATTATAAGGACAAACTCATAAATTCATATAATTGCAAGAATAAAGTTGATGCAGTCCTGCCATTAAAACACACTATGAAAATGTTTGAATTTGTGGAGACGTTGACATTTGTCACCTAATATTCATATATATTCCAAATCTATTCAATACAATATTCTCAAGTTTCTCATAGAATTCTTCTTTCAAATAATGTCAGCACCAAAAACAAAATAAATCCATTTAAAGAAAGTCATGCTTGTCTTACTCTGTTGTCCGTTTTTGGTGGGATGTTTAGTCAAGCAGTTGTGGCTAGGTTATAAATGTGTCACGATGACCAGGTCTACATGGGTATCATCAACTTTATATTTTTTATTTTGTCAAGTTTTAAAGGAAAGTGTTAGATATTGTCAAACATGATAGAGAGATAATGATACCGCAACCCGCATGCGCACCTCATATGCATGCGGGCGCTTAATAGTGTGCGCTATGCGGTATGCGGATTGTATCTGATTCCTTTGTTCTCGGTACAGCGGTTGCTTAGCTGTCAAGTAAATATCTTTTCCATAATTATATCCGTGATTCGGGGGAGTCAGTTATGGATGAGATTATCATGATCTGGGACGGTTCTAGAATTAGGGTTTGCCTATAAATACAAACCCTAATCATCATTCACCAGACGGCACATTAAGTAACCATCACATACGATACACATTACGTAAAACAGCATCATTCAGCATCTTTTCAAGGTTAACAGGTTAGTCTTTTGTAAGCTAGTACCTACGACCTTATTTGGGGCCTCTTGATCGACGACCGTTATCGGAGGTGGACTTAATCACTTGGCCACCCCGCCGACATCATCATGTCGGCTAGGGTTATTCACGGTAGCCGGACCGGAGAGCCACGTTCTAAGATCCTTAAACCCCTCTTTATGTATTGAGCAGGTATATTAAACCCCACGGTTAAAATATGCATGATCAAGTAGTGCTTTCATTGAGAGTTGAATTAATTCAAGACTGTTTAATTGCTTTTTCTTTTAAGGTTTTGAATTGTATGACTCGTTATTTACAAAATTTTTGAATTTTTTCTTTAACAGTATCATGACTTCCGAGGAATCATCGGAACATACCCAAACAGATGTTCAGAACGCACCGTCTGGTAGTCAACAGACACCGGTTATGACTACGGGGGCCGCTATTCAGGCGGGGTACACGATGTACCCTCCACCTATATCCGGCGAACCCTTTCAGAGGTACAAGCCGATATATTCAGACGGGGTTACACCACCAAGAGCAAACTCACCAGTCACAACCACGCGGCTGGACTTTTCGTCAGTGGATCCAAGGGTCATCTTTGCAGGCACTAGCGGTGGAACAACGGGGCCGCATGTGGTTTGCTGCGGCCAGGTACCTATTTACAGTACCACTGTTTCAATACCTCTGCATACGCAGAGCATTCAGCAGAATTCGTCATTTACACCGTTGCAACCTTGGCAACCACCGCGCCCAGTTTCACAATTTTTAACTCCTGCGGATGCGCAGGCGTTACTTAATAGTTGGGGATTTGGTGTCATCCCAGATGCAAACCCTCATTGGGCGCCGATAACAGCGCAACAGCAAAGCACAGCGCATACAGTTAGGCTTTTAAGTGTGTATCCTCAAGTTTCGCAGATATCTGCGCCACAGGTTTCGCTTCCTTTACAGCCACCTGTGTACTCTGCGTCTTCAAGTTATCCCTCTTTTCCAACGCAACAGCCTTGGTTATATCCGCAGACGCAGGGTCAACCTTGGCAAAATGTTCAAGGGCAGGCAAATCTTGCAAGTCAATTCATGCAGGCTGCACCTCCTGATATGGTTCACTTATTTTCACAACCTGACTTTGTTCAGGACATGATGAAGCGTTTCTTTGCAAACTTGAAAGGGGATCCTGTTAAACCACCCTTCGAGCTACCGACTACCTTTGACAAGTTTCCTCCGCATATATCCGCATACCCATTTCCATCAGCACCAAAGATACCTAGCACGTTGGGTACTTACAATGGCCTGACCGATCCAGATGATTTTTTACAGTGTTTCGAAGACGCAATGCGCACTCAAGGCTGGGTGGATCCGGTTGCGTGTCAGATATTTCCTATGACACTACAGGGTATTGCTCGTGAGTGGTTTAATAAGTTGCCGGCGGGTAGTATTGCCGGATTTATGGTCTGCGGACAAAGTTTTTGCTGCAATATCAGAATCAGAGACCACGCAAGCGCACTCACATTGAATGCCATGACATCGTGCAGAAGTCCAAGGAATCTTTGGGCGAATTTCTCACAAGGTATACTAATGAGTGCCTGCGTATACCAGATCTCAAACCAGAGCAACAGATTTCCGGACTCATACATGGTATAAAATCAGAACGTCATCCAACACTGGTAAGGCGTCTGCACCATACGGTCCCAACAACTTATGCTGAGGCGCTTAATGAATGCCACGACTATATGCGGAGTGGCGAAGATAATGACATCCCAACAGCTAGCTCACGCAACGAGAGGAAGGACGATGATGATCGTTCGCGCGATCAAAATCGTGGTAACAACTCTCGCGGAAGGTATCCTAGCGGTGGTCCTATCAGGAATGATAAAGGGAAATCAAGTGGCAATTATCGAAACAATAATCAGCGCGGCATCAATAATCAGAACTATGCGCTGCTCAAAAGTTTGTCCAAAACGCCCAAGGAAATTTTGGCAACGGAGCCAGTATGCGCGACCTTCGCGGTTCCAACTCCGCTTACAGAATTTGGCAAGCGGGACAAAACAAAGTATTGTGAATTTCATGACGATTATGGTCACGACACCAATCGGTGTAAAAACTTGATGGAACGGGTTCTGGAAGCGCTTCGCGCGGGCAAATTGGATCATCTAAAACCACCTAAAAAGGACAAGGGAAAGGCCGCAGAAGAGGTTTCGAAGTCTAAGACTTTCGCGTGGCAGAAAGTTGACAAAGCGAAAAATGCCGACTTAACCATTAACATGGTTGACGCAGAGAAAATTAGCCAGCGGAGAAAGTACAACGATCACCAGGATTGGGAGCTTCTCCCAATCACTTTCCCTCCTGTAATGTCAATTGATTCTATTAATGAGCCCATTATCATCAAGTGTCGCATCCCCGATTGCGGAATCCAGGTTAAGCGCATGCATGTTGACACTGGCAGCGGTGTCGATATTATGTATGAGCATTGTTATCGTTTCCTTCCGGCAGAAGTCAAAGCGCAGTTACGCCAGCCTGATATTACGCTATCAGGGTTTTCCGGAGAAAACTCGTGGCTGCTAGGCCGAATAGAATTAATGATAGAGCTTGCGGATGACAGGAACCCGCAGATGATCAGGCATGAATTGGCCGATTTTTATGTGGTTCGTTCAACTTCACGATATAACGTACTGCTAGGGAGAAACTTCATACGGCGTTTCAACATCATACCATCGGTAGTGCATGGTTTGATTAAGTTTCCCACAGTAGGAGGCATCGCCACAGTTGCGTCACATCAAGCAACCGAGTTGTGTGGCTCTGTCGCGTCTGTAAGCTCTCCTAGCGTAGAAGAGCAACTTGCAAACTGTGCAGTAATAGCTAATCGCTTGCATCCGGATAAGCGAATTAAAATTGGCGCAGGTTTGTCAGCCGAAACGAAGGGCAAGTTGCATGGAATATTGTCAGCTAACGCAGATATTTTCGCATGGCGCGAGTCAGACATGACCGGGGTTCCGCGGGATATTGCGGAACATAAGTTAAATGTTAATCCATCATTAACACCCGTTAGGCAAAAGAAGCGGCATATGGCTCTAGACCGCAGTGATTGGTTGTGCGTAGAGGTGGACAACCTTGTCAAAGCAAGCATTCTGCGGGAAGTGCGTTATCAGACATGGGTTGCAAATCCTGTGTTGCTAAAAAAGGCTGACGGTAACTGGCGAATGTGCGTTGATTTCAAAGACATTAATAAGGCATGTCCTAAGGACTACTACCCTCTCCCGGAGATAGACTGGAAGGTAGAATCACTGTCGGGATTTAGGTACAAGTGTTTTTTGGACGCATACAAGGGTTATCACCAAATCTTAATGGCTGCGGAAGATGAGGACAAGACCGCTTTTCATACGCCGCATGGTATTTATTGTTACACGAAGATGCCTTTTAGTTTAAAGAATGCGGGCGCAACCTATCTGAAATGTCCCGTTCTTATTGATTAAAAACGTTCCACATTAATTGATTTCGTTGCGAGGTTTTGACCTCTATATGAGACGTTTTTCAAAGACTGCATTCATTTTTAAAACAAACCATAACCTTTATTTCATAGATAAAGGTTTTAAAAAGCTTTACGTAGATTATCAAATAATGATAATCTAAAATATCCTGTTTACACACGACCATTACATAATGGTTTACAATACAAATATGTTACAACAAAATAAGTTTCTTGAATGCAGTTTTTACACAATATCATACAAGCATGGACTCCAAATCTCGTCCTTATTTAAGTATGCGACAGCGGAAGCTCTTAATAATCACCTGAGAATAAACATGCTTAAAACGTCAACAAAAATGTTGGTGAGTTATAGGTTTAACCTATATATATCAAATCATAATAATAGACCACAAGATTTCATATTTCAATACACATCCCATACATAGAGATAAAAATCATTCATATGGTGAACACCTGGTAACCGACATTAACAAGATGCATATATAAGAATATCCCCATCATTCCGGGATACCCTTCAGATATGATATAAATTTCGAAGTACTAAAGCATCCGGTACTTTGGATGGGGTTTGTTAGGCCCAATAGATCTATCTTTAGGATTCGCGTCAATTAGGGTGTCTGTTCCCTAATTCTTAGATTACCAGACTTAATAAAAAGGGGCATATTCGATTTCAATAATTCAACCATAGAATGTAGTTGAAAGGACCCGTTCATATACATTATAAACGATTCACAATAGTTGATTACATTGCGAGGTATTTGACCTCTATATGATACATTTTACAAACATTACATTCGTTTTTAAAAGACAAACTTTCTTTACATCAAAAATTGACAGGCATGTATACCATTTCATAATATCCACTATACAACTATAAATTGATTTAATAATAATCTTTGATGAACTCAATGACTCGAATGCAACGTTCTTCGAAATATGTTATGAAAGACTCCAAGTAATATCTTTAAAATGAGCAAATGCACAGCGGAAGATTTCTTTAACACCTGAGAATAAACATGCTTTAAAGTGTCAACCAAAAGGTTGGTGAGTTCATTAGTTTATCATAATCATTTATTTCCATCATTTTAATAGACCACAAGAATTTTATTTCCAGTTCTCATAAATATACGTCCCATGCATAGAGACAAAAATAATCATTCATATGGTGAACACCTGGTAACCGACATTAACTAGATACATATAAGAATATCCCCTATCATTCCGGGATCCTCCTTCGGACATGATATAAATTTTGAAGTACTAAAGCATCCGGTACTTTGGATGGGGTTTGTTAGGCCCAATAGATCTATCTTTAGGATTCGCGTCAATTAGGGTGTCTGTTCCCTAATTCTTAGATTACCAGACTTTAATAAAAAGGGGCATATTCGATTTCGATAATTCAACCATAGAATGTAGTTTCAATTACTTGTGTCTATTTCGTCAAACATTTATAAAAGCGCATGTATTCTCAGCCCCAAAAATATAAAGGGTAAAAAGTCAAATGAAACTCACCATACTGTATTTCGTAGTAAAAATACATATAACGTCATTGAACAAGTGCAAGGTTGGCCTCGAATTCACGAACCTAAATTAATTATATATATTTATGTGTTGGTCAATATTTGTCTAACAAATTAGGTCAGGTCATAGTGTACCACAATCCTAATGCTCGAGACTAATATGCAAAAGTCAACAAAAGTAAATTTGACTCAAAATAATTTCCAAAAATCTATACATGATTAATATATAGTTTAAATATCGTCGTTTTATATTTTTAAATATTTTTAAAAGATTTATTAGAGTAAATAATATAATTTATTTATTAATAAATAAAATTTTATATTAAATTTATATAATTAAATATACTTTTATATATATTAAGTAATAAAATTTATAGGGTTCATTTAATATCATAAAGATAATATGATAGGTATTATTAAAATAAGTTATTATACGTAGTAAAATATGTTTGTATCACATATTTATTTGATAAAATAATATCTATAATGATAGTAAGTAAAAGTTGTATTATTTTGTAATAATAATTATTATAATAAAAATATCAATATTTATAATTACTAAGATGACATTATGATAAAACGATAATTCTAATTATGATAACTTTAATATTTACGATAATTTTTAATATTATCTTTAAAATAATAATTTTATTTAAATAATAATAATAATGATATTTTATAGTAACAATGACATTTCTATTAAAATGATAATTTTTGTTAAAATGATAGTTTTACTACTAACGATACTTTTAATAATAATAGTAATGATAAAAATAATAAGAACGATAATTTTATCTAAATCAATATCTTATAATATTTTAATTTCATCATGATACTCTTACTCATTATTTCCTAATCGTTTCATTTAATAGCTTTTAATCATCTTTTATATCGTGTTCATAATAATGATAATAATAGTAATCAAAATAATTAGGTGTTACAAATATTTGTTTTAATTACACTAATATTAATAATGATAGTTACTATAACATTATTAACGATAATACTAATAATTATCTTAATGATAATATAGTAATAATAATAATAATAACAATAACAATAACAATAACCATTTTTAAATAATGATATATATATATTAATAATGATAATAATAATAATAATACTAATAATAATAATAATTGGATAATAATAATAATAATACTAATTATAACTTTAATGATAATAACGATAGTAATAAAAAAATAACAATTTTTAATGATAAATCCCTTTTATTGATAAAGATAATAATAATGATAATAATAAGATAAAACTAGAACGACGATAAAAACGACGATAATAATAATCATTTTTAATAAAAATATCGAAAATTCAATTGATTATAACTTCTAATCCGTTCATCGAAACCATTCGATATCTAAAGGAAAAGTTCTTAATTTTTCGCTAGCTTTCCAAGGACATGCATATCTTATACCTTATCTCAACCGCAAGTGTAACTAATTCAAGATTAAACCTAACCTGTCTAAGGGCAATATCAAAAGTACAAGCATGCATAATCCTAAATACTCGAGCACTAGTCAGGGATACACTATTAGTATGTAAAAGTTAAATTATGAGTACTCACGTATCAATATTGAGATTCAATATTGCAGGAAAGGTACGTAGACGCAACGGAAATGATAAACACTATATTGACCTCACGAGCATTCCCATGAACCATACTCAATCACCTCCATAGCTATAACCCATAATTTCCTTAATCCTATCCTACTCGAAAAACAATTTTGAAATCACTCGGACAGCACTCCGTCGTAATATTTTATGTATACTAATAATATCTTGAAATAATACGGAGTAAATATATATATGTAAATCGATTGAGAGAGTTTAGAGAAAAATATTTTCAAGTTTCTATGAAATAATGAAATATATTGAATTCTATTTATAATAGATTTTTGAATTATTAAAGTGAATTATTAAAGTATGAATTATTAAAGTGAATTATTAAAGTATGAATTATTAAAGTGAATTATTAAAGTATGAATTATTAAAGTGAATTATTAAAGTATGAATTATTAAAGTGAATTATTAAAGTTAAAGTAAAGTAAAAATAAAGTAAAGGTAAAGTTTAAGTATAGTAAAAGTATAAAACTATGTACGTATAATATGCGTATAAATATATATAATATTAATTTAAATCATTATATATATTTAATAAAATAAAATATAAATATCGTTATCTTTATCATACTAGTTAAGTAATGAGTTGTCAAAAGTGGTTCTAGATATTTATAAAAGTTATATACGTTTTAATAATAAAGTTCTTTTTAAACTGAAAACGTTTTTGTACGTTTGAAACTAAATAGATCAATCGAGTCTTTATGAGATTCAATCTTTCACTATCCTTTGTCTAGTTCTCAATGATTGACAATTTGTTCTTATTTATAAATCACTTTACCATTTTCCGAATATTGTTAAAATGGAAAGATTTCTCAAGTCAACGTGGGCCTTTCAACAGAGACTTGTAATCATAATTCAATATATCTGATAATTCAATCATTTGATCTTATCTTCTAATTCCATTGATAAACATTTTGAAACAGATACAATCATATAAAGTATTTAATCTAATATTTTGTTTACGTTTCAAGTTATAATATATATATACACATATACATATATAATCATATTCGTTTAATGGTTCGTGAATCGTTGGAACTTGGTCGAGGTTGAATGAATGTATGAACATAGTTTAAAATTCTTGAAATTTAACTTAACAAATATTGCTTATCGTGTCGGAAACATATACAGATTAAAGTTTAAATTTGGTTAGAAATTTTCGGGTTGTCACAGTACCTACCTGTTAAAGAAATTTCGTCCCGAAATTTGAGTGGAAAGGTCGTGAATGTTGATAAGTATGTTTTCATGATGCATACAGGCTAAAAATTAGAGTTTTATCATCAGCGAATAATTTGGATAAACAATCCATTTATATGAAGAGTACGAATGAAGCTAACATAGAAGAGTGAAATGAGTAAGTGTAGATTCATCTTATCATTTGACGTAGATATGATTGATTCCCAGATTTCAAGGAATTTGAAGAAAATCTTCTTAATAAGATTTGACTCTTCGGTAATCAAGGGAATTAGGATCCGCTTTAAATGCGATCGTCCATTTTAATTGTTCTGTCGGAGATTTTCTTATAAATTCACCTCCTTCGTTTCCTTACAACTCACACCTTCTGTTGATGCATTTTATGCAAGTCCCTAGACATCTACCCACGTCCATTGCACGTACAACAGTTTACAGGCCACCATGATTGCTCGTTATTATCATATCCGTGTTTGTATGTGGTTACAGGAACGAGATTTAGAAGTTTGACTATGTTAGACTTAGTCAGACGTTCGAGTGAAGCCTCACTAGTACGGCTGATAGCCTCATACGCACAGTTGATGCTGAGCTAAGTCATAATTACAACCTAAATGAGAAGACACGAGTGAGTGATCACCCGTACGACTGATGAAGCCAACTCGTACGTGTGATGAATAAATCGTATGAGTGAGTCAACAGCAGGGGTATATAAAGTCTTATGTTCTTCATTTTAGGTTAACCCTCTCATTTGTTACACACACTCAGATCTAGTGAGCTCCTCCGATTCTCTCTCGGTCCAAATCACCCAGGTGGTGGATAATAGCTCTAGGTGTTGATCTAATCACACTTGATTTAGTTGTGGTTTGACTAAATTAATCAAAAAAAAAAAAACTTAACCTATTCACTAGAGGGTTTGATTCACTTATTCCGCCATTGTGTGAGTTAAATCTGTTGATTTCTAAGTTCCTAGTCTTGTTTCATCGCCTTCTATTCTTTCCCCCTCAACTCATATTTTAAAGTATTCATCAATATGCTCCATCTAGTTCTGATTCTCGATATACTTCTAACTTTCATATCGGTCATTCTTCTTTTTCATCTACCGCCGGAAGAATCTATTTACTTCTACTATACTCTTGGGTTTATAGTGTTTCTAGTTCTCCCGTGTCTTTATATTGCTATATGCATCGATATATGGTTTATAATTTCTGGTTTGTCGTTGGGCTTTATATGTTCCCTTATATTTCAAAGTCTCTGCTTCTGTCTTCTATAATCATTATCATTCACAGTTAATGCTCTCTTTTATTTGCTGCAATTTATACCCCAATTTCTATTTCGGAGTTTTGTCCTTTCGTTTCTTCTTCTTGCGATTAAGCACCGCTTGTAATGGTCCCGAATTCACAGATATAAATTTCGGAATGAACATTGTTAATGTTCTAGGAAGGAAATTGTGATGGCACGATCTTGACTTGTCAAATTACTAGAATACCTTAAAAAAGGCCGAATCATCAAGAAATATTTTCTTGATATTTTAGAGGTTAAATAGAATACAAGAGTCGTATAACATGGCACATGATGATGTTATGATCTGTGAATCATCACGTTCCATTTAGAAACTCAGCATGACTTACTGTAATATAATCACATTGATCAAATGTCATTATATTATACTAATTCATGCTTCAGTTCCCAACATTACTTCAAAATATTCCTATTTTAAACTTGAATGTTTCAGAATTTAGAAACTAAAATAGTTTCTTTTATGATGTAATACAGATAGCGCGAAGAGGTAAATGATTTCAAATAAGAAAAATTAAGAAAATATCTTCAGAAATATGGAGGATATTTATAATGAAAGATATGATGATATTTTAGAATTTCTAATATCAGAGGATGATGAAGAATATTGTCCGCAGGAGTTTAGAGTCTGGAGCAAGGTATTCGTTAATGACTTCAGCAGGTACTGAATCATTTGGATCCTTTAAAGTCAGGTTCAGTCTTTGTAATTTGTCCACAGCCTCCTTCCTACTTTGCTCAATCCGTTTTCCAGTTCCAAAACTTCTTTTTTTCTGCGCTTTGCCAGCACATTTCATCATTATCATCCAGCTTTTACCGTTTAAAGTCGTTTATAGTTTTTGCTGCTTCATCAGCATTTTTTCCATTTTCGAAGAATCAATTCGTAGTTCGGAGTGTTTTTCAGAAACTTCACATTCAAATTAAGTCAAGAAGATAGACGTTATATATACACATATAACTATTGGCGTAGACATGCTGCGAGATTTTAAAATACTGATTGCTAATTCCCAATGATTCGTATGGCAATTCTCATTACAAGATGCGAATGAGTAAATGATGGGGTTTCAATGAATAATTATAATGACTTTTTGGAGAGGCTAAAGTCAAAGGGTAATGAAGTTGTTGGTACATCTGCTAATAATGTGGTGGAATGTAAAAGGTTCCCTGGTAACGATGGTGTATATCTCAAGGTTATAATAAGGTTAGTCTGACTGAAAAGTCGAAGTTGACTTGCTGGAGCTGTGACAAAACTGGCTACTTTGAATAGGAGTCGCAAAGTTATTTTTTGCTAATAAATGCCAAAGAATCTGACGCGGATACGTTGTTTAAACTTTTACTTTGGTTTCAAGAGTTTTTCGGGTACATAACTGTGGGTAACATGTGGTTGGATCATCATCTCGATTGCTCATCATTCGAAGTGTCTTCAGAAATTTTCGAAGGGTTTGAACACAGATTGTAATCGTTAACATACATTTGATGTTCTAACATAGTTTCGAAGTCAAAATAAAGCTTGTGAAAGATGTAAGGATCTAAGAGTGATGATTTTGGTCATATCTCAAGTTGAATTTTAAGATTTCAAAATCAGAATATGTAATTAAATTTTGAATGAGTATGGTTGTTTTGATTTCTATAGAAGAATGTATATTGTTTTGATTTCTATAAAAGAATGTAACATATTAATTGTGAATTTATATATCTCTCGGGTATTACCTACCCGTTAAAAAAATTTCACAATTAATATTTTGTACAAAAGAACTTTATTACAGTCTTTATGAAAATACATATATGTATATTTTCTTCAGATGTAACATAGATTTAATGAGTTAATGTTAAATTAAACTCATTTGATTTACGGTTGAAACTAGAATTGAATAATCCCTAAATGCTTTAAAAAGTACATAACTTTTACGCAGTATTGCTTTAATGACATTGAAATTATGAATCAATACTTCATTATTTGTTGATGTATGATGTTCGGTTCGTGGAATTCTTGTGAATTTCGCAAAGTACGAATGATGTTATCTGAAAAGTTTCGGGTACATCGATGATGAAAGTGTAAAATCAAATATATACTTGATTTATTATGAATTGGAATTTGTTCAGAGATTGTAGTTAACGCTGGTTAAGTTGCGGCCGAAGGACGTACATTATTGCATATTTGTAATATGAATTAACCGAGTAGTTAAGATTCACACACAATAGCTTAGCACGGAAAGATTTATTTCAAAATATATATATATATATATATATATATATATATATATATATATATATATATATATATATATATATATATATATATATATATATATAATATACATATAATTTCTTCAGAGGGAATGAGTTAATTCTTCATAACTCGTTGATACAATATACACGTTATTGATTCGTAATGATGTCCACAGTGATTCTTGAACTGACGGAGTTTGTGATGTTATCGGTGTTGTTGATTCGGATGTTGACTGTACTGACAATGCAGGTAACGCTAACGGTACTGTTGATGCTGTTGGTAAAGCAAGTTTAGCTTGTTAATCACACACCATTTTTGTCAGAGTTTCTACTCTTCCTTCTATCATTTTGGTTGGCTTAACTGATTTATGATTAGGGCTAGATTAGATAATCTCTAAGACTTTAGAGATTACATAATCACCGCGGAATGTTTCTCCAATGAAGTTATGAATTAATACTTCGTCAGTTATTGTTGTTGGTACTCCTTGGTATCTATGGTGCGTATGACGTTGATGCTCGTGGGACAGATTGTGAAGTTGAGGTTTACGACGCGGTTGTGGTTGGAGGTGGTAATGATACTGTTGGTGTTGATGATGGTGGTACTGGTTATGCTGCTGATGCTGCTGCTGGTGTTTGTAATCTCTGCACCATATTCTCCAAAGCTACTACCCGAGCGATAAGCTCGTTGACTTCTTCTATTACACCAGGGTGATTGTCGGTTCGGACGAGCGGATAAATAAAATCTAAAATTTGATGTAATATATAATCGTGACGAGATACTCTAGAAATGAGCGAGAAAATGGTGTTTCGGACAGGTTCGTCGGTAAGTGCTTCAGGTTCTTCGTCAAGAGGGCAATGTGGTGGATGGAAGGGATCACCTTCTTCTTGTCTCCAATGATTGAGGAGGCTACGAACCCATCCCCAATTCATCCAGAATAGGTGATGACTGATTGGTTGATCTATTCCAGTCACACTGCTTTCGGAGCTTGAATGGGATTCCATTTCGGAATTTGAGTGACTTGAACTGATGACGAATTCCATTTCGTACGATTGGATAAAGTATTTTTTTTTATATGAAATGATTTTGGCTAACAGATGGTATTCTAATTATATAGAATATATATATATATATATATATATATATATATATATATATATATATATATATATATATATATATATATATATATAGATCAAAAGATTTCGTAGATTACGGAGGACTTTGCGGGATATGTCAGGCAAAGTTTAAAGTAACAGATACGATAAGATATGATTTAGCAGATATGCTAAGATATGAATTTTTGTCTATACACTATTCATGCAATCAATGCAGCAAGACGTGTCTTAGACTAAAAATGATGAGCAGGTAATTTCCTGCGGATGATAAGTAGTTAATTTTCGACACAAAATGATAAGCAAAAGTTTTGACATGCAGACACGGTCAAAGTCCAGACTCACTAATGCATCCTATCGACTTATCAGTTAGACACACTAATGCAGACCTGGTTCGCTAAGACCACGCTCTGATACCAACTGAAAGGACCCGTTCATATACATTATAAACGATTCACAATAGTTGATTACATTGCGAGATATTTGACCTCTATATGATACATTTTACAAACATTGCATTCGTTTTTAAAAGACAAACTTTCTTTACATCAAAAATTGACAGGCATGTATACCATTTCATAATATCCACTATCCAACTATAAATTGATTTAATAATAATCTTTGATGAACTCAATGACTCGAATGCAACGTTCTTCGAAATATGCTATGAAAGACTCCAAGTAATATCTTTAAAATGAGCAAATGCACAGCGGAAGATTTCTTTAACACCTGAGAATAAACATGCTTTAAAGTGTCAACCAAAAGGTTGGTGAGTTCATTAGTTTATCATAATCATTTATTTCCATCATTTTAATAGACCACAAGAATTTCATTTCCAGTTCTCATAAATATACGTCCCATGCATAGAGACAAAAATAATCATTCATATGGTGAACACCTGGTAACCGACATTAACTAGATACATATAAGAATATCCCCTATCATTCCGGGATCCTCCTTCGGACATGATATAAATTTTGAAGTACTAAAGCATCCGGTACTTTGGATGGGGTTTGTTAGGCCCAATAGATCTATCTTTAGGATTCGCGTCAATTAGGGTGTCTGTTCCCTAATTCTTAGATTACCAGACTTTAATAAAAAGGGGCATATTCGATTTCGATAATTCAACCATAGAATGTAGTTTCAATTACTTGTGTCTATTTCGTCAAACATTTATAAAAGCGCATGTATTCTCAGCCCCAAAAATATAAAGGGTAAAAAGTCAAATGAAACTCACCATACTGTATTTCGTAGTAAAAATACATATAACGTCATTGAACAAGTGCAAGGTTGGCCTCGGATTCACGAACCTAAATTAATTATATATTTTTATGTGTTGGTCAATATTTGTCTAACAAATTAGGTCAAGTCATAGTGTACCACAATCCTAATGCTCGAGACTAATATGCAAAAGTCAACAAAAGTAAATTTGACTCAAAATAATTTCCAAAAATCTATACATGATTAATATATAGTTTAAATATCGTCGTTTTATATTTTTAAATATTTTTAAAAGATTTATTAGAGTAAATAATATAATTTATTTATTAATAAATAAAATTTTATATTAAATTTATATAATTAAATATACTTTTATATATATTAAGTAATAAAATTTATAGGGTTCATTTAATATCATAAAGATAATATGATAGGTATTATTAAAGTAAGTTATTATACGTAGTAAAATATGTTTGTATCACATATTTATTTGATAAAATAATATCTATAATGATAGTAAGTAAAAGTTGTATTATTTTGTAATAATATTTATTATTATAAAAATATCAATATTTATAATTACTAAGATGACATTATGATAAAACGATAATTCTAATTATGATAACTTTAATATTTACGATAATTTTTAATATTATCTTTAAAATAATAATTTTATTTAAATAATAATAATAATGATATTTTATAGTAACAATGACATTTCTATTAAAATGATAATTTTTGTTAAAATGATAGTTTTACTACTAACGATACTTTTAATAATAATAGTAATGATAAAAATAATAAGAACGATAATTTTATCTAAATCAATATCTTATAATATTTTTATTTCATCATGATACTCTTACTCATTATTTCCTAATCGTTTCATTTAATAGCTTTTAATCATCTTTTATATCGTGTTCATAATAATGATAATAATAGTAATCAAAATAATTAGGTGTTACAAATATTTGTTTTAATTACACTAATATTAATAATGATAGTTACTATAACATTATTAACGATAATACTAATAATTATCTTAATGATAATATAGTAATAATAATAATAATAATAACAATAACAATAACCATTTTTAAATAATGATATATATATATTAATAATGATAATAATAATAATAATACTAATAATAATAATAATAATAATAATTGGATAATAATAATAATACTAATTATAACTTTAATGATAATAACGATAGTAATAATAAAAAAAATAACAATTTTTAATGATAAATCCCTTTTATTGATAAAGATAATAATAATGATAATAATAAGATAAAACTAGAACGACGATAAAAATGACGATAATAATAATCATTTTTAATAAAAATATCGAAAATTCAATTGATTATAACTTCTAATCCGTTCATCGAAACCATTCGATATCTAAAGGAAAAGTTCTTAATTTTTCGCTAGCTTTCCAAGGACATGCATATCTTATACCTTATCTCAACCGCAAGTGTAACTAATTCAAGATTAAACCTAACCTGTCTAAGGGCAATATCAAAAGTACAAGCATGCATAATCCTAAATACTCGAGCACTAGTCAGGGATACACTATTAGTATGTAAAAGTTAAATTATGAGTACTCACGTATCAATATTGAGATTCAATATTGCAGGAAAGGTACGTAGACGCAACGGAAATGATAAACACTATATTGACCTCACGAGCATTCCCATGAACCATACTCAATCACCTCCATAGCTATAACCCATAATTTCCTTAATCCTATCCTACTCGAAAAACAATTTCGAAATCACTCGGACAGCACTCCGTCGTAATATTTTATGTATACTAATAATATCTTGAAATAATACGGAGTAAATATATATATGTAAATCGATTGAGAGAGTTTAGAGAAAAATATTTTCAAGTTTCTATGAAATAATGAAATATATTGAATTCTATTTATAATAGATTTTTAAATTATTAAAGTGAATTATTAAAGTATGAATTATTAAAGTGAATTATTAAAGTATAAATTATTAAAGTGAATTATTAAAGTATGAATTATTAAAGTGAATTATTAAAGTATGAATTATTAAAGTGAATTATTAAAGTTAAAGTAAAGTAAAAATAAAGTAAAGGTAAAGTTTAAGTATAGTAAAAGTATAAAACTATGTACGTATAATACGCGTATAAATATATATAATATTAATTTAAATTATTATATATATTTAATAAAATAAAATATAAATATCGTTATCTTTATCATACTAGTTAAGTAATGAGTTGTCAAAAGTGGTTCTAGATATTTATAAAAGTTATATACGTTTTAATAATAAAGTTCTTTTTAAACTGAAAACGTTTTTGTACGTTTGAAACTAAATAGATCAATCGAGTCGATATGAGATTCAATCTTTCACTATCCTTTGTCTAGTTCTCAATGATTGACAATTTATTCTTATTTATAAATCACTTTACCATTTTCTGAATATTGTTAAAATGGAAAGATTTCTCAAGTCAACGTGGGCCTTTCAACAGAGACTTGTAATCATAATTCAATATATCTGATAATTCAATCATTTGATCTTATCTTCTAATTCCATTGATAAACATTTTGAAACAGATACACTCATATAAAGTATTTAATCTAATATTTTGTTTACGTTTCAAGTTATAATATATATATACACATATACATATATAATCATATTCGTTTAATGGTTCGTGAATCGTTGGAACTTGGTCGAGGTTGAATGAATGTATGAACATAGTTTAAAATTCTTGAAATTTAACTTAACAAATATTGCTTATCGTATCAGAAACATATAAAGATTAAAGTTTAAATTTGGTTAGAAATTTCCGGGTTGTCACAGTAGTTTCACGTACTTGTGTCTATTTTGTAAATCATTTATAAAACCTGCATGTATTCTCATCCCAAAAATATTAGATTTTAAAAGTGGGACTATAACTCACTTTCACAGATTTTTACTTCGTCGAGAAGTAAGACTTGGCCACTGGTTGATTCACGAACCTATAACAATATATACATATATATCAAAGTATGTTCAAAATATATTTACAACACTTTTAATATATTTTAATGTTTTAAGTTTATTAAGTCAGCTGTCCTCGTTAGTAACCTACAACTAGTTGTCCACAGTTAGATGTACAGAAATAAATTGATAAATATTATCTTGAATCAATCCACGACCCAGTGTATACGTATCTCAGTATTGATCACAACTCAAACTATATATATTTTGGAATCAACCTCAACCCTGTATAGCTAACTCCAACATTCACATATAGAGTGTCTATGGTTGTTCCGAAATATATATAGATGTGTCGACATGATAGGTCGAAACATTGTATACGTGTCTATGGTATCTCAAGATTACATAATATACAATACAAGTTGATTAAGTTATGGTTGGAATAGATTTGTTACCAATTTTCACGAAGCTAAAATGAGAAAAATTATCCAATCTTGTTTTACCCATAACTTCTTCATTTTAAATCCGTTTTGAGTGAATCAAATTGCTATGGTTTCATATTGAACTCTATTTTATGAATATAAATAGAAAAAGTATAGGTTTGTAGTTGGAAAAATAAGTTACAAGTCGTTTTTGTAAAGGTAGTCATTTCAGTCGAAAGAACGACGTCTAGATGACCATTTTAGAAAACATACTTCCACTTTGAGTTTAACCATAATTTTTGGATATAGTTTCATGTTCATAATAAAAATCATTTTCTCAGAATAACAACTTTTAAATCAAAGTTTATCATAGTTTTTAATTAACTAACCCAAAACAGCCCGCGGTGTTACTACGACGGCGTAAATCCGGTTTTACGATGTTTTTCGTGTTTCCAGGTTTTAAATCATTAAGTTAGCATATCATATAGATATAGAACATGTGTTTAGTTGATTTTAAAAGTCAAGTTAGAAGGATTAACTTTTGTTTGCGAACAAGTTTAGAATTAACTAAACTATGTTCTAGTGATTACAAGTTTAAACCTTCGAATAAGGTAGCTTTATATGTATGAATCGAATGATGTTATGAACATCATTACTACCTTAAGTTCCTTGGATAAACCTACTGGAAAAGATAAAAATGGATCTAGCTTCAACGGATCCTTGGATGGCTCGAAGTTCTTGAAGCAGAATCATGACACGAAAACAAGTTCAAGTAAGATCATCACTTGAAATAAGATTGTTATAGTTATAGAAATTGAACCAAAGTTTGAATATGATTATTACCTTGTATTAGAATGATAACCTACTATAAGAAACAAAGATTTCTTGAGGTTGGATGATCACCTTACAAGATTGGAAGTGAGCTAGCAAACTTGAAAGTATTCTTGATTTTATGTAACTAGAACTTGTAGAATATATGAAGAACACTTAGAACTTGAAGATAGAACTTGAGAGAGATCAATTAGATGAAGAAAATTGAAGAATGAAAGTGTTTGTAGGTGTTTTTGGTCGTTGGTGTATGGATTAGATATAAAGGATATGTAATTTTGTTTTCATGTAAATAAGTCATGAATGATTACTCATATTTTTGTAATTTTATGAGATATTTCATGCTAGTTGCCAAATGATGGTTCCCACATGTGTTAGGTGACTCACATGGGCTGCTAAGAGCTGATCATTGGAGTGTATATACCAATAGTACATACATCTAAAAGCTGTGTATTGTACGAGTATGAATACGTGTGCATACGAGTAGAATTGTTGAAGAAACTGAACGAGGATGTAATTGTAAGCATTTTTGTTAAGTAGAAGTATTTTGATAAGTGTATTGAAGTCTTTAAAAAGTGTATAAATACATATTAAAACACTACATGTATATACATTTTAACTGAGTCGTTAAGTCATCGTTAGTCGTTACATGTAAGTGTTGTTTTGAAACCTTTAGGTTAACGATCTTGTTAAATGTTGTTAACCCAATGTTTATAATATCAAATGAGATTTTAAATTATTATATTATCATGATATTATCATGTATGAATATCTCTTAATATGATATATATACATTAAATGTCTTTACAACGATAATCGTTACATATATGTCTCGTTTAAAAATCATTAAGTTAGTAGTCTTGTTTTTACATATGTAGTTCATTGTTAATATACTTAATGATATGTTTACTTATCATAGTATCATGTTAACTATATATATATCCATATATATGTCATCATATAGTTTTTACAAGTTTTAACGTTCGTGAATCACCGGTCAACTTGGGTGGTCAATTGTCTATATGAAACATATTTCAATTAATCAAGTCTTAACAAGTTTGATTGCTTAACATGTTGGAAACATTTAATCATGTAAATATTAATCTCAATTAATATATATAAACATGGAAAAGTTCGGGTCACTACACTACCTACCCGTTAAATAAATTTCGTCCCGAAATTTTAAGCTGTTGAAGGTGTTGACGAATCTTCTGGAAATAGATGCGGGTATTTCTTCTTCATCTGATCTTCACGCTCCCAGGTGAACTCGGGTCCTCTACGAGCATTCCATCGAACCTTAACAATTGGTATCTTGTTTTGCTTAAGTCTTTTAACTTCACGATCCATTATTTCGATGGGTTCTTCGATGAATTGAAGTTTTTCGTTGATTTGGATTTCATCTAACGGAATAGTGAGATCTTCTTTAGCAAAACATTTCTTCAAATTCGAGACGTGGAAAGTGTTATGTACAGCCGCGAGTTGTTGTGGTAACTCAAGTCGGTAAGCTACTGGTACGACACGATCAATAATCTTGAATGGTCTAATATACCTTGGATTTAATTTCCCTCGTTTACCAAATCGAACAACGCCTTTCCAAGGTGCAACTTTAAGCATGACCATCTCTCCAATTTCAATTTCAAATTCTATATCTTTTCTTTTAATGTCAGCGTAGCTCTTTTGTCGACTTTGGGCGGTTTTCAACCGTTGTTGAATTTGGATGATCTTCTCGGTAGTTTCTTGTATAATCTCCGGACCCGTAATCTGTCTATCCCCACTTCACTCCAACAAATCGGAGACCTGCACTTTCTACCATAAAGTGCTTCAAACGGCGCCATCTCAATGCTTGAATGGTAGCTGTTGTTGTAGGAAAATTCTGCTAACGGTAGATGTCGATCCCAACTATTTCCGAAATCAATAACACATGCTCGTAGCATGTCTTCAAGCGTTTGTATCGTCCTTTTGCTCTGCCCATCAGTTTGTGGATGATAGGCAGTACTCATGTCTAGACGAGTTCCTAATGCTTGCTGTAATGTCTGCCAGAATCTTGAAATAAATCTGCCATCCCTATCAGAGATAATAGAGATTGGTATTCCATGTCTGGAGACGACTTCCTTCAAATACAGTCGTGCTAACTTCTCCATCTTGTCATCTTCTCTTATTGGCAGGAAGTGTGCTGATTTGGTGAGACGATCAACTATTACCCAAATAGTATCAAAACCACTTGCAGTCCTTGGCAATTTAGTGATGAAATCCATGGTAATGTTTTCCCATTTCCATTCCGGGATTTCGGGTTGTTGAAGTAGACCTGATGGTTTCTGATGCTCAGCTTTGACCTTAGAACACGTCAAACATTCTCCTACATATTTAGCAACATCGACTTTCATACCCGGCCACCAAAAATGTTTCTTGAGATCCTTGTACATCTTCCCCGTTCCAGGATGTATTGAGTATCTGGTTTTATGAGCTTCTCTAAGTACCATTTCTCTCATATCTCCAAATTTTGGTACCCAAATCCTTTCAGCCCTATACCGGGTTCCGTTTTCCCGAATATTAATATGCCTCTCCGATCCTTTGGGTATTTCATCCTTTAAATTTCCCTCTTTTAAAACTCCTTGTTGCGCCTCCTTTATTTGAGTAGTAAGGTTATTATGAATCATTATATTCATAGATTTTACTCGAATGGGTTCTCTTTCCTTCCTGCTCAAGGCATCGGCTACCACATTTGCCTTCCCCGGGTGGTAACGAATCTCAAAGTCATAATCATTCAAAAATTCAATCCACCTACGCTGCCTCATATTTAGTTGTTTCTGATTAAATATGTGTTGAAGACTTTTGTGGTCGGTATATATAATACTTTTGACCCTATATAAGTAGTGCCTCCAAGTCTTTAATGCAAAAACAACCGCGCCTAATTCCAAATCATGCGTCGTATAATTTTGTTCGTGAATCTTCAATTGTCTAGACGCATAAGCAATCACCTTCGTTCGTTGCATTAATACACAATCGAGACCTTTCTTTGATGCGTCACAATAAATCACAAAATCATCATTCCCTTCAGGCAATGACAATATAGGTGCCGTAGTTAGCTTTTTCTTCAATAACTGAAACGCTTTCTCTTGTTCATCATTCCATTCAAATTTCTTCCCTTTATGCGTTAATGCAGTCAAGGGTTTTGCTATTCTGGAAAAGTCTTAGATGAACCTTCTGTAGTAACCAGCTAGTCCTAAAAACTGGCGTATGTGTTTCGGAGTTTTCGGGGTTTCCCACTTTTCAACAGTTTCTATCTTTGCTGGATCCACCTTAATACCTTCTTTGTTCACTATGTGACCGAGGAATTGAACTTCTTCCAACCAAAATGCACACTTTGAAAACTTAGCGTACAATTCTTCCTTCCTCAATACTTCTAACACCTTTCTCAAATGTTCACCGTGTTCTTGGTCATTCTTTGAGTAAATAAGTATGTCATCAATGAAAACAATGACAAACTTGTCAAGGTATGGTCTACACACTCGGTTCATAAGGTCCATGAACACAGCTGGTGCATTAGTTAAACCAAACGGCATGACCATAAACTCGTAATGACCGTAACGTGTTCTGAAAGCAGTCTTTGGAATATCATCTTCTTTCACCCGCATTTGATGATACCCGGAACGTAAGTCAATCTTTGAATAAACAGACGAGCCTTGTAGTTGATCAAATAAGTCGTCGATTCTCGGTAGTGGGTAGCGGTTCTTGATGGTAAGTTTGTTCAACTCTCGGTAGTCGAAACACAACCTGAATGTACCATCTTTCTTCTTGACAAACAAAACAGGAGCTCCCCACGGTGATGTGCTTGGTCGAATGAAACCACGCTCTAAAAGTTCTTGTAATTGGCTTTGCAGTTCTTTCATCTCGCTGGGTGCGAGTCTGTAAGGAGCACGAGCTATTGGTGTAGCTCCTGGTACAAGATCTATTTGAAATTCAACGGATCGATGTGGGGGTAATCCCGGTAATTCTTTCGGAAATACATCAGGAAATTCTTTTGCAATGGGAACATCATTGATGCTCTTTTCTTCAGTTTGTACTTTCTCGACGTGTGCTAGAACAGCATAGCAACCTTTTCTTATTAGTTTTTGTGCCTTCAAATTACTAATAAGATGTAGCTTCGTGTTGCCCTTTTCTCCGTACACCATTAAGGGTTTTCCTTTTTCTCGTATAATGCGAATTGCATTTTTGTAACAAACGATCTCTGCTTTCACTTCTTTCAACCAGTCCATACCGATTATCACATCAAAACTCCCTAACTCTACTGGTATCAAATCAATCTTAAATGTTTCGCTAACCAGTTTAATTTCTCGATTCCGACATATATTATCTGCTGAAATTAATTTACCATTTGGTAATTCGAGTAAAAATTTACTATCCAAAGGCGTCAATGGACAACTTAATTTAGCACAAAAATCTCTACTCATATAGCTTCTATCCACACCCGAATCAAATAAAACGTAAGCAGATTTATTGTCAATAAGAAACGTACCCGTAACAAGCTCCGGGTCTTCCTATGCCTCTGCCGCATTAATATTAAAAACTCTTCCACGACCTTGTCCATTCGTGTTCTCCTGGTTCGGGCAATTTGTAATAATGTGGCCCGGTTTTCCATATTTATAATAAACTACATTGGCATAACTTGCTCCGACACTACTTGCTCCGCCATTACTCGTTCCGACACCATTTGTTCATTTCATTCTATTAACCCCTGGTCCGTAGACCTCACACTTCACCGCGCTATGACCATTTCTTTTACACTTGTTGCAAAATTTGGTGCAGAACCCCGAGTGATACTTTTCACACCTTTGGCATAGCTGCTTCTGATTGTTGTTGTTGTTGCGGTTATTATTATTGTTGGGATGATTGTTGTAGTTGTTGTTGTTGTTGTTGTTGTTGTTGTTGTTGGGCCGTTTGTTGTAGTTGCGATTGATGTTGCGATTGCTGGGATAATTGTTGCGATTATTGTTATAATTGCTGTTGTTGTTGTATTGGTGATTCTTATCACCGTTTTCCTCCCACTTTCTTTTGACTTGCTTCACATTGGTCTCTTCAGCAGTCTGTTCTTTAATTCTTTCTTCAATCTGGTTCACTAGTTTGTGAGCCATTCTACATGCCTGTTGTATGGAGGCGAGCTCGTGTGAACTTATATCTTCTTGGATTCTTTCCGGTAATCCTTTCACAAACGCGTCGATCTTCTCTTCCTCATCTTCGAATGCTCCCGAACACAATAGGCACAATTCTGTGAATCGTCTTTCGTACGTGGTAATATCAAATCCTTGGGTTCGTAACCCTCTAAGTTCTGTCTTGAGCTTATTGACCTCGGTTCTGGGACGGTACTTCTCGTTCATCAAGTGCTTGAATGCTGACCACGGTAGTGCGTACGCATCGTCTTCTCCCACTTGCTCTAGATAGGTATTCCACCATGTTAACGCAGAACCTGTGAAGGTATGCGTAGCGTACTTCACTTTGTCCTCTTCAGTACACTTACTTATGGCAAACACCGATTCGACCTTCTCGGTCCACCGTTTCAATCCGATCGGTCCTTCGGTTCCATCAAATTCCAAAGGTTTGCAGGCAGTGAATTCTTTGTAGGTGCATCCTACACGATTTCCTGTACTGCTAGATCCAAGGTTATTGTTGGTATGTAGCGCAGCCTGTACTGCGGCTATGTTTGAAGCTAGAAAAGTACGGAATTCCTCTTCATTCATATTCACGGTGTGTCGAGTAGTCGGTGCCATTTCCTTCAAAATAGTCAAATGGAACAAGTTAATCATACAGAATATTAAGAGTAGTTTATAGTATTTCGTAGCATAATATGAACTCATTTATAAAAGCTTTTTCTTCATATTAGCATTTTATAAGTTTAAATTCGGGTAGTACCTACCCGTTAAGTTCATACTTAGTAGCTAATATACAATTCAACTACTACAATTCTATATGAAAAACTGATTATAACAATATTTTGCGTTCAAACTTTTACACAATATTTTACAAACTTACAATACCGCTTATTTTACATATAGCATGAAATATAGCACACAATAAATTTGATACAAGATGGTTGTGAAGATAATTCTAGCTAGTACACAAGTCGTTCAGCAAAGGCAATAAAGACACGTAATTCATACGTCCAGAAACAAGTCATGCATTCTGGTTTTACTAGGATTACTTCCCATCCTTGGTCTTGTGAAACATAACCGTTATGGCCGTTGATAAGACAACGTGTTGTAACGTCGTCAAAGGGACGAGGGTTACGTAATGTCCAACAGTCCCGTAACAATCTAAAAACCTCATTTCTTACCCCAATTACAGACTCCGTCACTTGTGGGAACGTTTTGTTTAATAGTTGTAGCCCGATGTTCTTGTTCTCACTTTGGTGAGAAGCGAACATTACTAATCCGTAAGCATAACATGCTTCTTTATGTTGCATGTTAGCCGCTTTTTCTAAATACGAAGTCCAATATTCGGATATATTGAGTCAAAATAATTTCTTAACCCATTGCGTAAAATAGCATTTGGGTTCCCCGCAATATATGCGTCAAAGTAAACACATCGTAACTTATGGATTTCCCAATGTGATATCCCCCATCTTTCGAACGAAAGCCTTTTATAAACCAAGGCATTCTTGGAACGTTCTTCGAATGTCTTACAAACTGATCTCGCCTTAAATAGTTGTGCCGAAGAATTCTGACCGACTCTAGACAAGATTTCATCAATCATGTCTCCGGGTAGGTCTCTTAAAATATTGGGTTGTCTATCCATTTTGTGTTTTTATACTGTAAAATAGACAAGAGTTAGATTCATAAAAAAAAATACTTATTAATACAAGCAATTTTTACATATATCATAAAGCATAAGCACACTATATTACATATATTACACCACACGAATATAACTATCTTATTCCAACTCGCTTGTTTCTTCTTCTTCGGTTTTGGTTCGTTTTGCCAAGTTTCTAGGGATATATGATGTTCCCCTAATACGAGCCGTCGTTTTCCACATTGGTTTAGAAAAACCTGGTGGTTTAGAGGTTCCCGGGTCATTGTTACAACTTAAGTACTTCGGGGGTTGACGATACATATAAAGTTCATCGGGGTTGGAATTAGATTTCTCTATTTTTATGCCCTTTCCCTTATTATTTTCTTTTGCCTTTTTAAATTCAGTTGGGGCAATTTCTATAACATCATCGGAATTCTCGTCGAAATCCGATTCATCGGAGAATTGGTAATCCTCCCAATATTTTGTTTCCTTGGCGGAAACACCATTGACCATAATTAACCTTGGCCGGTTGGTTGAGGATTTTCTTTTACTTAAACGTTTTATTATTTCCCCCACCGGTTCTATTTCTTCATCCGGTTCCGATTCTTCTTCCGGTTCCGATTCTTCTTCCGGTTCCGACTCTTCTTCCGGTTCCTCTTCGGGAACTTGTGAATCAGTCCACGAATCATTCCAATTTACATTTGACTCTTCATTATTATTAGGTGAGTCAATGGGACTTGTTCTAGAGGTAGACATCTATCACATAATATCAAACGCGTTAAGAGATTAATATATCACATAATATTCACATGTTAAAAATATATAGTTTCCAACAAAATTTGTTAAGCAATCATTTTTCAAGTAAACACGGTCGAAGTCCAGACTCACTAATGCATCCTAACAAACTCGATAAGACACACTAATGCAAAATTCTGGTTCTCTAAGACCAACGCTCAGATACCAACTGAAATGTCCAGTTCTTATTGATTAAAAACGTTCCATATTAATTGATTTCGTTGCGAGGTTTTGACCTCTATATGAGACGTTTTTCAAAGACTGCATTCATTTTTAAAACAAACCATAACCTTTATTTCATAGATAAAGGTTTTAAAAAGCTTTACGTAGATTATCAAATAATGATAATCTAAAATATCCTGTTTACACACGACCATTACATAATGGTTTACAATACAAATATGTTACAACAAAATAAGTTTCTTGAATGCAGTTTTTACACAATATCATACAAGCATGGACTCCAAATCACGTCCTTATTTAAGTATGCGACAGCGAAAGCTCTTAATAATCACCTGAGAATAAACATGCTTAAAACGTCAACAAAAATGTTGGTGAGTTATAGGTTTAACCTATATATATCAAATCATAATAATAGACCACAAGATTTCGTATTTCAATACACATCCCATACATAGAGATAAAAATCATTCATATGGTGAACACCTGGTAACCGACATTAACAAGATGCATATATAAGAATATCCCCATCATTCCGGGACACCCTTCGGATATGATATAAATTTCGACTAAAGCATCCGGTACTTTGGATGGGGTTTGTTAGGCCCAATAGATCTATCTTTAGGATTCGCGTCAATTAGGGTGTCTGTTCCCTAATTCTTAGATTACCAAACTTAATAAAAAGGGGCATATTCAATTTCGATAATTCAACCATAGAATGTAGTTTCACGTACTTGTGTCTATTTTGTAAATCATTTATAAAACCTGCATGTATTCTCATCCCAAAAATATTAGATTTTAAAAGTGGGACTATAACTCACTTTCACAGATTTTTACTTCGTCGAGAAGTAAGACTTGGCCACTGGTTGATTCACGAACCTATAACAATATATACATATATATCAAAGTATTTTCAAAATATATTTACAACACTTTTAATATATTTTGATGTTTTAAGTTTATTAAGTTAGCTGTCCTCGTTAGTAACCTACAACTAGTTGTCCACAGTTAGATGTACAGAAATAAATCAATAAATATTATCTTGAATCAATCCACGACCCAGTGTATACGTATCTCAGTATTGATCACAACTCAAACTATATATATTTTGGAATCAACCTCAACCCTGTATAGCTAACTTCAACATTCACATATAGAGTGTCTATGGTTGTTCCGAAATATATATAGATGTGTCGACATGATAGGTCGAAACATTGTATACGTGTCTATGGTATCTCAAGATTACATAATATACAATACAAGTTGATTAAGTTATGGTTGGAATAGATTTGTTACCAATTTTCACGTAGCTAAAATGAGAAAAATTATCCAATCTTGTTTTACCCATAACTTCTTCATTTTAAATCCGTTTTGAGTGAATCAAATTGATATGGTTTCATATTGAACTCTATTTTATGAATATAAACAGAAAAAGTATAGGTTTATAGTCAGAAAAATAAGTTACAAGTCATTTTTGTAAAGGTAGTCATTTCAGTCGAAAGAACGACGTCTAGATGACCATTTTAGAAAACATACTTCCACTTTGAGTTTAACCATAATTTTTGGATATAGTTTCATGTTCATAATAAAAATCATTTTCTCAGAATAACAACTTTTAAATCAAAGTTTATCATAGTTTTTAATTAAATAACCCAAAACAGCCCGCGGTGTTACTACGACGGCGTAAATCAGGTTTTACGGTGTTTTTCGTGTTTCCAGATTTTAAATCATTAAGTTAGCATATCATATAGATATAGAACATGTATTTAGTTTATTTTAAACGTCAAGTTAGAAGGATTAACTTTTGTTTGCGAACAAGTTTAGAATTAACTAAACTATGTTCTAGTGATTACAAGTTTAAACCTTCGAATAAGATAGCTTTATATGTATGAATCGAATGATGTTATGAACATCATTACTACCTTAAGTTCCTTGGATATACCTACTGGAAAAGAGAAAAATGGATCTAGCTTCAACGGATCCTTGGATGGCTCGAAGTTCTTGAAGCAGAATCATGACACGAAAACAAGGTCAAGTAAGATCATCACTTGAAATAAGATTGTTATAGTTATAGAAATTGAACCAAAGTTTGAATATGATTATTAACTTGTATTAGAATGATAACCTACTGTAAGAAACAAAGATTTCTTGAGGTTGGATGATCACCTTACAAGATTGGAAGTGAGCTAGCAAACTTGAAAGTATTCTTGATTTTATGTAACTAGAACTTGTAGAATATATGAAGAACACTTAGAACTTGAAGATAGAACTTGAGAGAGATCAATTAGATGAAGAAAATTGAAGAATGAAAGTGTTTGTAGGTGTTTTTGGTCGTTGGTGTATGGATTAGATATAAAGGATATGTAATTTTGTTTTCATGTAAATAAGTCATGAATGATTACTCATATTTTTGTAATTTTATGAGAAATTTCATGCTAGTTGCCAAATGATGGTTCCCACATGTGTTAGGTTACTCACATGGGCTGCTAAGAGCTGATCATTGGAGTGTATATACCAATAGAACATACATCTAAAAGCTGTGTATTGTACGAGTACGAATACGGGTGCATACGAGTAGAATTGTTGATGAAACTGAACGAGGATGTAATTTTAAGCATTTTTGTTAAGTAGAAGTATTTTGATAAGTGTATTGAAGTCTTTCAAAAGTGTATAAATACATATTAAAACACTACATGTATATACATTTTAACTGAGTCGTTAAGTCATCGTTAGTCGTTACATGTAAGTGTTGTTTTGAAACCTTTAGGTTAACGATCTTGTTAAATGTTGTTAACCCAATGTTTATAATATCAAATGAGATTTTAAATTATTATATTATCATGATATTATCATGTATGAATATCTCTTAATATGATATATATACATTAAATGTCTTTACAACGATAATCGTTACATATATGTCTCGTTTAAAAATCATTAAGTTAGTAGTCTTGTTTTTACATATGTAGTTCATTGTTAATATACTTAATGATATGTTTACTTATCATAGTATCATGTTAACTATATATATATCCATATATATGTAATCATATAGTTTTTACAAGTTTTAACGTTCGTGAATCACCGGTCAACTTGGGTGGTCAATTGTCTATATGAAACATATTTCAATTAATCAAGTCTTAACAAGTTTGATTTCTTAACATGTTGGAAACATTTAATCATGTAAATATCAATCTCAATTAATATATATAAACATGGAAAAGTTCGGGTCACTACACTATCAGCGTGTAATTGACGCAACATTCAAGCACCAAATCGGTAGAAATCTTGAAGCGTACGTCGACGACTTGGTAATTAAAAGTAACACCGAAGAAGACATGCTCACAGACATCCTGGAAACGTTTGCATCTTTGCGCAGGATCAACATGAAGCTTAACCTGCTTAAATGTAGTTTTGGGAAAGAGGAAGGCAAGTTTTTAGGTCATGTGGTGACAGCGCGGGGTATCAAGGCCAATCCCAAAAAGATTGAAGCCGTTGATAATTTGCCATCTCCAAAGACAAAGAAAGATGTGCAGAGTCTAACGGGGAAGCTTACGGCTATCACACAGTTTCTGTCGAAAGCCGCAGAACGACAGTTACCATTCTTCAATACTTTGAAAAATTGTTTGAAGAAAAAAGACTTCGTATGGACTCAGGAAGCAGAATCAGCCTTTCAGGAGATGAAAAAGGTGCTTGCAGAATTACCAACACTTACTGCACCAGTATCAGGAGAAACGCTAACGCTGTACCTCGCGGCATCGAAGGAAGCTGTCAGCTCAGTCCTCATCGCGGATCGCGGAAAGGTAATCCATTAATTTACATGCTTTATTTATATCGCAGAAATTTAACGACTGAGGTTTTTCTCAGACGCAAATGCCGGTCTACTTCGTAAGCAAGACGCTGACATCAAGCGAAGTAAACTACTCACCAATAGAAAAGCTTGTATATGCGCTGGTCCATACGGCGCGGCGTTTGCGCCGATATTTTCAAGCACATCCAATCGTGGTTCTAACTGATCAACCAATCAAACAGGTTGGTAAACGCCTAATTTGCGGCAATGACCGGGGTTACCGCATTGACTAACGCAATCATTTTTCTTTCAGGTGTTATACAAGCCTGAGATTTCTGGCCGAATGGCTAAGTGGGCAGTTGAATTAGGTGAACATGAAATAAATTTATCTTCGCGCAGTGCGGTTAAGGGTCAAATACTTGCTGATTACCTAGCAGAATTACCTGCGGATGTCGAGGCGTCAGCAGAACATCAGGATCCACCTGCACCAACATTGTCACCATGGGAATTGTACACCGATGGTGCGTGCAGCGCATCTGGTGCAGGTGCGGGTATAATTTTAACATGCCCAGATGGCGAAGAGCATACATACGCACTGCGGTTTAATTTTTCTGTTACAAACAACGAAGCAGAGTATGAGGCTTTGTTAGCAGGTATGCGCATTGCGCATAAGTTAAATGTTAAAATTTTGCACGCATATGTGGATTCAAAGCTAGTATGCAGTCAGGTCAGCGGAGATTTCGAAGCGCATGACATAGCCATGTAGCAATATCTATCGCTTGTTCACAACCTCGCTGACCAATTTGAAGCTTTTCAAATCTCCCACGTAATGCGTGGGCAAAATAAGAAGGCGGATGCGCTAAGAAAACTGGCTGCCTTGGGTTTTGATCATATGGGAAAGAAAGTTCTAATAGAAGAACTCAATGCGAAATCCATTGTTATGATGCCTTTAGTGGCACATGTTGAGGAATCAAGCTCAACATGGATGACGCCCATTGTGGCTTTTCTGCGGGATGGAACATCTCCTGCGGATTCCGCTAATGCAAAGAAAGTCCGCGTTAAGGCACCGCTGTATGCCCTTGAGGATGACGTCCTATATCGAAAGAATTATTTGGGACCGCACTTAAGGTGCATTGGCCCGAAAGAGGCAGAGGAAGTTGTACGCGAGGTGCATGAAGGTGCATGCGCACTCCATTCGGGGCACAGGTCCATTGTGTCAAAAATAATGCGGCTAGGATATTATTGGCCCACCATGTACGCGGATACTGCACGCATAGTTAAGCAATGTGAATCATGCCAAATACATGCACCTATTAGCAGAGCACCTGCGCATCCAATGATACCAGTCTCCTCACCGTGTCCATTCTACAAATGGGCAATCGACATTGTCGGACCATTCCCAAAAGGCCGAGGTAATTTTATCATTTATTTTCTAAACATGTTACTCACATCAGTACCTTACGCACATTCTACACACGCAGGAAACATCAAATTCTTGATTGTTGCAATCGACTATTTCACAAAGTGGGTCGAAGCGAGACCACTGGCAGCAATCTCAGGAAAAAGGGTGCGAAATTTTGTATGGAAAGACATCGTCTGTCGATTTGGTATACCAAACGAAATTGTTAGCGATAACGGTACGCAGTTCGCGGGTGACCCTTTTCGCAGCTGGTGCGCGAAGCTTAATATTAAGCAAACTTTTACATCTGTAGCGCATCCGCAGGCGAATGGCCAGTTGGGTCATGGTCGCGTTGGTTGGGTGAATGAACTACCGAATGTTTTATGGGCGCATAGAACAACACCCAAAGCAAGCACTGGTGAGACCCCGTTCAGTTTGGTCTATGGATCAGAAGCTGTTGTACCCACAGAAATTGGGGTACCAACGTTCCGCATACAAAATTTTGATGAGCAAAATAACTCTGAAGCTTTGCGGGAAAATCTTAATTTGCTGGAAGAGCGCGGACTCTCTGCGGCTGTCAACGAAGCAAATAACAAGCAAAAAATTGCAAAGTACTATAATCAGCGTGTGCGTTCGCGCTCTTACAAGTGCGGTGACTTGGTTTGGTGTCAGAACGACGCAAGTCATGCGGAGGATACTGGGAAACTGGGCCCCCGTTGGGAAGGTCCATACAGGGTAGCGAAGGCAAACAATACCGGGGCGTACCATCTCGAGACATTAGATGGAAAACCTGTGAAACACACTTGGCATGCGACGTTATTGAAAAAATGTTATATGTAGCTAGGTGGACCTGATCACTCCAGTTTATTGTAGCACATTATTTTTTTCTATGTAATTTCCGTCCGTTTGGATGTGTCGCGGTTGTAATTGTGATTAATGCCAATTAAATATTTACTCAAGCATACTTTTGTTGTTTAAATCTTTTTTGTATGCGGTTCTTGCCTACTTAAGGGGTGTCCTCTAGCCCCCGTACGGTAGAAGCCTGTTTGGTTACAAGGCTAGACGTTAACGGCAGGCAAAGGGAATTGGTTTTCCCCTAGCCAAGCGCCACGCAGACTAGATGGCTGTAAAGTCGACTTAAAAAATTACAAGCATTGGTTTGCTTGTGCGTAATTACTCTCGCATTGGTTTGCTTGAGGAACTCTTAAGCATAAAGACATTGGCTTGTTTTTAGTTGCGTTGATTACCATACAGCTACCGTGCACCTCTAGTACATGACAAAGCAAAAACGCAGTAGCTTCTGAGTCTAAATTTTTAAAGGTAAATTGTTAAAGTATTGGTTTATTTTACGCAGTACCATCCGCATACGCATGAGTTTTGGTTAACTATGCGCATGGGCATGCGGTTCACCTTTTGTTTTGATTCGCGATATATAAACAAATAAACACACTACGCATGCATAACAGAAATATATATACATCAAATTAAGTTGTTACACAAATGGCAATTGTTTTAAACGCCTGCCCATCACGGGACCCATGGCTCAAAAATTGTATTTACAATTGCCTGCCTAAGCATAGGACTTACGGCGCAAACTATTACAACAAACTAAAAATCCTCCTTGAGGAACCCATCAATCGACATATTAGGGTCCGTGGCAAACGCATTAATTAGGGGGATCGGGATGGCAGTGATGGCTTCTTCAGCTTCCATGAGCACCGCAGTCGTACCCTCCTTCAATTTTTTCTGCACGACGTCAGGGTACGGCGGTGTGAGCCCGCAGGCTTGGATCACCTCTAGCACTGCCTTGTTGATTTCGTGGTCTTTAACCGTGTCAACATAGGCGTTAAACTTGTCGGACACATGCTCGGAATCCATTACTTTCTGCGCAATGGTGGGAAGAGCGGTGCGGAGTTTTGTCAAGTCCGCCTCCGCTAGCTCGCGACCTGTAACCGCGTCATCCTTTTCCCTCGTCACCCTTTCCAGCTCCACCCGCAGACGCTCCGCCTCCCCCTTGGACTGGTCAACCGCCCCAACCAGCTCGCGGTTTTTCTTTCTCTCTTCAATCAGTGCAGTTTTGGTTTCCGTCGCGGTTAACTCCACCGCCTTGTGCGCTTCTTCCGCGGAGTCCCTGTCTTTCTTCACCTGATCAACCCTCGCTCGCAGCAGCCCTAGCTCCGTTTCTTTCCGCAAGACCACTTGATACAAGTTAGTGGAACGGCGGGCTTGATCCGCAACCATGCCAAAAAAGACGAGGCCGTTTTGGACGAAGGCGTTGAGCGCCTGATTAAAAGGCAGTGTGGCTAGTTGGTTGCGGAACTCAGCAGGGAAGATTTGTTGAAGGAAGGCGGATTGCTCTGCAGAGTTTTCCGCAGATGACTGGGTGAGCTTTGCCAGGTTCGCCAATCGAAAGCTACCGTGTGGCGGGGTTGGTGTAGACTCGGAGTCCAGGTGTATCGTCTTGTCCTTTGACTCGGCGGTAGCTTCGAGGTCCGGATTGACCCACGGTGGGGTGTGATGAGTCTCTTCAGCATGCCCTGCGTATTCATAAATGGTTAAATAAATGCAAACTTAAATGTGCGATATGCGCGCAAGCAGAACTCTTACCAGATGATGGGGGAGGTAGATCCGCAGAACGGGGTTCGATGGGAACGAAGTTGTCGTTCCGCTTGTCCTCCCTCTGTTTGGGAGTGAGTTTCTTCTTCTTCTGTTGGGATTGGGAGGCTTCGGCGACCTTGCGCTTATTGCCGGAGGTGGCAGGTGCATTCTCGCCAGTCTTCTCCTGCTCTAACGGCTGGTTCACATTCTGTTTGCGGAAGGCGATGCCCGCAATCTCCTCCGTAGTCAGTACTCTCTTCATCTTCATCTCTGCAAACATGCACGCATGCGTTAGTACAGATAAATAGCAAACTGTTGTTAGTACGTGATTATACTATTCCTACCCTTTCCATCTGGTCCGACTATGGCTGGACGCACATCCTCCCATGGCCAGTGTGCGGATATCTTCCCTAGCCGCAACATCACGTTCCCGTATGACCGGTGCACCAGCTGTGCGTTAGCGCACTCCGCTAACAGCTTTGTTTCCTCGTCATCAAGGACCGGGGTTTTGTTCACATACTTTTCCACCTTCTCGCACCATATAAGCATTTGCGGAAAAGCGGTACCAACTACAGTTTGGTCAATGAAAAAGAAAGTTTCTTTCCAGTTACCCGCATTCGACTTTGGGGTTTTGGTGAAATTTTGACGGGCAAAGAAGGTGAACCAGGATTTGTGATGATTGGCTAAGCGGTATAGATGACAGAAAACTTTAACCAACGGAACCCTATCGAGTGCGGCGCACCACATTTCAAACAGAACTATTTTGCCTATGGCATAAGGGTGTAGTTGTCCTAATCCCACTCTGAAGTGATATAATACGCCTAGGAAGAAGTCGGATGGGGGAACCCTAAAGTTACCATGCTTGAACGCATGTTCGTAGATGGCCACCTTTTTCTCCGGTGGCTCGTGAGCACGCTGATTGGGCAAGGGTGGCACCGGATTGTATTTCGCTAACGGCGGGTATTGTTTAACTAGGTGGTCAATATGTTTCTGCTCTATAATCGATCTGACACTATCTACATAGGTTTCGTTAGCCTTAGTCATTTTCTATAGAATGGTTGGAGAATCACTAACCTTTAGACGGTGGCCGGAGTATTTAGGATTTGATCGGAATCGAATGTAGCAGCGTATTGAGGAAGCTTGGAGCAGAAAAATGGAAATGTGTGTGATTTGGGGCTATTTATAGAGACGATTTGGGGCCATTGGCTGGAATGGGTTTATCGTGGCTGTACACGTGTTCAGCGATCAACGGTTAGCATTTTGAGTGCGCGTGAGGGTGTCAGATGGGTATAGTTACCTATGAGCGCGTGGTTGACACGCGCCTGCCAACTGCCACTTTATGTCTTGTCAGCCGAATGGTCTTCTGCGACAGTGACAGGCATTAAATGACCTCGAAACGCACGCGAAACATTGAATGCTAGCCGTTTTCTTGTTTTTTCCGCTTAATAGTTTGATGTCATGTGTCTTGCGTCATATAACATCAAACTGGGGGGACATAATGATACCGCAACCCGCATGCGCACCTCATATGCATGCGGGCGCTTACTAGTGTGCGTATGCGTGTGCTATGCGGTATGCGGATTGTATCTGATTCCTTTGTTCTCGGTACAGCGGTTGCTTAGCTGTCAAGTAAATATCTTTTCCATAATTATATCCGTGATTCGGGGGAGTCAGTTATGGATGAGATTATCATGATCTGGGACGGTTCTAGAATTAGGGTTTGCCTATAAATACAAACCCTAATCATCATTCACCAGACGGAACATTACGTAACCATCACATACGATACACATTACGTAAAACAACATCATTCAGTATCTTTTCAAGGTTAATAGGTTAGTCTTTTGTAAGCTAGTACCTACGACCTTATTTGGGGCCTCTTGATCGACGACCGTTATCGGAGGTGGACTTAATCACTTGGCCACCCCACCGACATCATCATGTCGGCCAGGGTTATTCACGGTAGCCGGACCGGAGAGCCACGTTCTAAGATCCTTAAACCCCTCTTTATGTATTGAGCAGGCATATTAAACCCTACGGTTAAAATATGCATGATCAAGAGAGAATATGCAAGGTTATGTAATTGTGCCAAATGTGATCATTTGCTATCGAATTTGGAAGAAGATAAATTTGGGTTCAATTAATATTAAATGTTTTCGAGAATTTATGTATGGATGTTGACTCTGTGCAGTCAGATTCTGGATGCTGTATTTTAAAATAAAAAAGAAGTGTGTTTTTCATTTCGAGTATTATTAGGGAACAAGTCATTGTGATCCGTTACGAATACGATAAACACAACGGTTTTGTAAGGATGTTTGTGAATGTTTAGTTGTTTGTACGTGATTGATAATAATGAATAATAAACACAGGATATGGGGAAAATAACTTTTTATTTTTCTCTCTAATTTACACAGATACATAGAATGTAAAATAGAGGCTTGCCCCCATCTTTCATTTGCAATCAATATTTATAATCAGATGTAAATGACTAATTCTCCCATGAAATTCAACGTTAACTTAAATTGTCCACCATCTTCGGATCATGGGGATGACCGTTTTTTCCCGTCGCCTAGCTAGCCATCTATAAGTTCACAGTATTTGATCTATGAACACCAGACTCTCAATTGAACAATAAATAAGAATTATAAGTACAAGAATTGAGAGAACACGATATGAAATATATGTTTGATAATATTGATCGTGCCAAAAGATACATCGAATGAAAAGCACACGTCCCTATTTAAGATTTGGTTTCCAAAACAACTTGGCTATAATTAAGGAAAAGATAAACTTAAAACTTATCAAATATGCAAAACAATTCTAAAGTTAATCTTCTGGAGATAAAACCGAATCAAAACATATCTTCTTAATATTTAAACATATCTCCAGAATCTTCCTTAGCTTAGCCATCAAGAAATCTTCAAATCGTTGACTTAAGAAACACCAGAGTCTGCAACCTCAGACTCTAAAACTGCAAAATACTTTGACTCATCAGATTATAATTCCCAACAATCTCCCCCTATTTAATGATGTCAAAACAACCTGATCACCTACTTATTCAACTTTGCATACTCCCTTTCAATCATCTTACACTTGTTCTTCAAAAACTTAATCTTCTTCATCATGGTGAGCTTACTGTATAAGTGATCCAACAATTTGACTCTAAAAGGATAAGTTTGCTCTGTTACACACCTGGTCAATAAATTGATCAACATCTCAATGCTAGCTCCTTCAAACTGTTCAACCCTAACCAACATCCTTTGATTTCCATTTGTCTTGAACATCAAAGCATCCAAATACTCAACATACTTATCATTAACAAATTCTAAATGTTCAGGAACAGCATACCTTTCAACATGTCCCTTAGCTCTTCTCTCCTTCATCTCTAGATCAAACATCCCACAAAATACTTCATAATCCTTGAAACTTATAAACCCTTCTTCAAACACCAAATGTACCAGCATATAGACTCTCTTCAACACTTCATCAACAACAACTTGATCCCCTGCATATTCTCTGATATACACAGCTATGCTCTTCCATTCACAAAAACCCAAACGCACAATTTGATTCAACTTTACTCTTAACCTCCTATCTGGCAAATGAGTCATGGTAAGCAATAGAGTGACACCTTCAAATTCAGATTTATCAACCTCAACCTTGACAACACCACCTTCATATCTTCTGAACCTAAATCTTTTGTTCATCTGGACCCTTAGATCACCTTGCCTAGCAGCAACCACAACAGTATTCTCCTAAATATCACCAACACCACCTATTTGAGTATCACCAGCAACAACCACCTGAGTATCAATACCAACCACCATTTGAGTATCACCAACACCTCTATCAGCAATATTCTCCCCCTCAGCCTGATGCTCCCCCTCAAGTTGAGCTCTCTTAGATTGCTCCCCCTCAATGCCTTCAACATTCAATCTTTTTCTTTTATCCCCCTTTTCGACATCATATAAAGGGAGAGTAGATAAAAACTTCCAAATTTCAGTTTGTTGATCTTGAAGAGACTTAACATCAGAAGCAAAACCTGTAAAACATTCTTTAACTTAATCAACACCTGCCATTTTCTTTTCCAAAGTTGTCAATCTGTCAGCAATATTTGTCACATCCCCTGCACCACTTGTACCAGCCACACCCTGTACATCCCCAACCATCCTCCTTACCTCCATCAACTCATTTTTAGAAACAAAATTATTATTCAAGTGGAGATTAATTTTATCAAATTGAGACTGCACACCAGAAAGCTTGTCATCAAACTTTTTAGTCAAAGTGGTCAAAGCCTGGTTCAGGCCAACCATATTGACTGGTGCCTCAGTCTGTGAAGTGTTACCAATAGTTAGGGGTAAGGTTGGCATGTCCTCACAACCTTCCTGGTGAAAAGTAGGGCGATCCTTAGACATAGAAGGACTGGAGGCCTGTATTACACCTTGTGACATAAGTGTAACATTGGCAGCCTGTGCAAGTAAGTGTAAGGATGGAATATTTGGAGTGGGTAGTGGCAGACTTGAGTCTGAGGTAATAGTAGGCTTGGCCATTGCAGTAGGTTGTTGGATTTGTTTATTTGAGTCCAGGATTGGGACTTCTTCATGTAAGTCAACTGAGTGGGTTTTCTCAGCGACTGTAGTGTGGGTATCCAAGCTAACTCACCTACCAGGTTCAGACTGGGTTAAAGCACTCTTCTCACCAACCTCTAGCAGAGGTGGTGGAATAGTACGTGCAGCACTTTTCCTAGTGAATTTTTGAGGTGAATTCACAAGTGCTGTAGAATCTAAAGTTGTAGATATGGTGGTATTCTCAGTATGAACTGGTGGGTTCATAAGGTGGGTTGATTGGAGATTTTGTTCATTAGCAGTGAGAGAAGGTGGGTTAGAATGAAGTGGGTTGTCCTCACTCATACCTTCAGCCTGCTCTATTTGTGAAACAACATGGGGTGGAGTTTCTGGGGGAGGGGGAGGGGGTAGAATCTGATTGCTCAGACTCTATGATAGATTGACCATTATTGTGATCTTCTGCAGACCCTGATTGCTCAGACCCTGAAGAAGATGCCCCTGCAGATCCTGATTGCTCAGGAACTATAGGTTGGTCATCATGGCCAATATTGACCCATTGCATCATAGCTGGTGTGAGAGCAACTTCTTCATCATTGACAATATGCCTGTGAAACATTCGTGTACTACACTCTGGAAAAGTTGTATACTCATACACACGAAACACCTTAAGCCCATCATATAAAGCTGGAGTCATGGCTTGTTCAATCATAAGACTCAAAATCCTAACAAATGGCACATTATGATCCCTAGGAGTCTTTTCAGTAAGAACCAACAATTCATTAAAGTACAAACGAGCAAAATCAATATTTCTTCCTGTTACTATAGCATGAAACAAGTAAGCCTCAAAATCATTAATCTCAGTCAAGCTCTCACACTTAAAACTCAAGCTTCTAAGTACATTAGACAACACAAACATCCACCTGGGTGAAAACATACTTATCTTAACAGATGAGTCAGTCAAAGGTTGACCAACCAAAGTAAAATAAGACCTCACAGCAGACCTTGATACTATTCTAACAAAATCATCTCACATAGGAAGATTCAAAGCCAATCTTAAATGATTTTCAGTAAGAACTAAAGTATTGTTACCACTGCGATAAGTGCCAGTGATTGTTCGAGCTTCCCTGTTTCCAACACAAGTATACCAGAATTCACCTAACAACTCTGGAACATAGTCGTTGTTTTAAAGAAAGCATCCTTCAGAGGATGATTTCGCATGAACTGAACCAACTCTTCTTAACCTTCGTTAGCAAAGTTTTCAGGAATAGAATCACATGCAACTCTGTTGTTAGCCGAAACCATCACATCCTTGTTTCCTTTGATTTCTGTAGCTCGAACCATGTTAGCAGTGGGTACAAGAACGAATGGAATGAACTTTGATCTTGCCATTTAGCTTTAAGAAAGAGAGAATTTTGAAGATTGAGGGAATTTTTGAAGATGATGATCGAAAAGAGGGATTAGGATTTTATAATTTGATATTGATTTGAAGAAGATGAGGGATTAAATACTCCTGACACAATTTCAAAAAGTTACTTTTAACCCCCAAAAGAAGTTACCTTTTACCCCCTTTAAAAATAACCCTTTTCACTTTAGACAAACGTAAGTAAAAACCAAATAAGGAAACAAATATTTCACAAACTTACACCAGTAGAGTAAATATTTCCAGACTCTGAATAACATGATGTCACCCAGACTCTGAATATGACGTAATCCAGTTCTCTAATTTTTTTTTTTTTTTTTTTTTACAACAACTGTTTAGAGAGTATCATCACTGGACAACATTTCAGTTGATGGATTTAACATTCCAAGTTGCCCAAGAAGATAAAAATGCCTTTCTTCAGGAAGTGCTTTAGTGAAAATATCTGCCAATTGATCTTTAGTACCAATATGCTTTAAAAACACTTTGCCCTTCTCAACACAATCCCTTATAAAATGATGTCTGATTTCAATATGCTTGGTTCTGGAGTGAAACACTGAATTCTCAGTAATAGCAATTGCACTTTCATTATCACACATTATTGGAGTTTTGGTCAATGATAACCCAAAATCCAAAAGTTGATGTTGCATCCAAAGTAACTGAGCACAACAACTTCCTGCAGCAACATATTCAGCTTCTGCTGTGGAAGTGGCCACAGAGTTTTGCTTTTTACTAGTCCAGCTGACCAACTTTCCACCTAGCAATTGACATCCACCAGAAGTGCTTTTTCTGTCTAATTTGCAACCTGCATAGTCTGCATCTGTGTAACCAATTAGATCAAACCCCGAGTCTTTGGAGTACTAAAGACCCAGGTTAGGGGTACCTTTTAAGTACCTAAAAATTCTTTTCACAGCTTTATAATGAGACTCCCTAGGATCTGATTGGCAACGTCCACAAAGACATGTAGCAAACATTATATCAGGTCTACTAGCAGTTAAGTATAGCAAAGATCCAATCATACCTCTATAGGTTGATTGACAAGTGAGTTTTCCAGATTCATCTTTACCAAGCTTTTCAGAAACACTCATTGGAGTTCTTAAAGTAGAACAATTTTTAAAACCAAATTTAGTTAACATGTCAGAAATGTAGTTACTTTGGTTAATAAATATGCCTTCAGAACTCTGTTTAATTTGCAACCCAAGAAAATAGTTTAAAGTACATAAATTGCTCATTCTATACTCTTCAGTCATAATGTCAGAAAACCATTTTCTTAAGTGTGGATTAGTAGACCCAAAAATAATGCCATCAACATAAATTTGAACAAGTAACACATCACCTTTGTCCTTTTTGATAAATAAAGTCTTGTTAATGGATCCTCTGGAAAAATTCTTTTCTAGAAGAAATGTTGACAAGGTATCATACCAGGCTCTGGGAGCTTGCTTCAGACCATACAATGCTTTCTTCAATATGTAAACATGCTTAGGAAATTTCTTACTTACAAAACCAGGAGGTTGTTTCACATACACCTCTTCTTGCAATTTACCATTTAGGAAAGCACTCTTCACATCTATTTGAAACACCTTGAAATCTTTGTGTGCAGCATATGCCAGAAACAGTCTAATAGCTTCAATTCTAGCAACAGGAGCAAAAGTCTCATCATAATCTATTCCTTCTTCTTGTCTATACCCTTGAGCCACTAACCTTGCTTTATTTCTGATTACAATACCATCTTTATCAACCTTATTTCTAAACACCCATTTTGTGCCTATTGCAGTTTTATCAGCAGGCTTTGGAACCAATTCTCAAACATCATTCCTTTCAAATTCTGTCAATTCTTCAGTCATAGCCTCAACCCAATCATTGTCAGCCAATGCTTCAAATATTTCTTTGGGCTCAATTAGTGAAAAAAAATAAGAAAAGAAGCAATAGTTTGCAATAGCAAAGTCAGACACAGGTGTCTGAGAATAAGAGCTAGGTTTAGGAAAACCAGTAGGATCCATAACATAATCCTCAAGATGCTTTGGAGGAACTATATTTCTAGATGATTTTCTAGTAGGAACAGCAGGATCCAAGGTGGTATTTGATGACTGATCACCCTCTTGAATAACAACAGACTCATCTTCTTGTGGAACTTCTTCTGTATGAGAATTATCTACAGAATCATTTTTCAACCCAGACAAATTAGGTTCATCTGACTCAGACTCTGAATCCAGAGTCTGAACACTGTTTCTAGAAATTAAATTTGACAATTCACCAAGTGTAGATTGCTCAGTGCTGGATGACTGATCCATTTCTATAGAACTTTCATCAAAAGAAACATTAATGGATTCTTCAATCTTCATTCTCCTCTGATTATTTACTCTATAAGCTTTAGATACAGAAGAATATCCCATAAATACACCTTCATCAGATTTTGGCCTCATCTTATAAAGCTGATCTCTTTGATTTAAAATATAGCACTTACACCCAAATACATGGAAGTAATGAATAGTAGGCACCTTTTTATGGTATAACTCATAGGGAGTTTTGCCATGTTTCTTCACAATCAAGGACCTATTTTGAGTATAAAATGCTGTATTAACTGCCTCTGCCCAGAAATTTAGAGCAACATTTGATTGACATAACATAGTTCTGGCTGCTTCAATAAGGGTTCTATTTCTTCTTTCAGCAACTCCATTTTATTGTGGAGTTCTAACAGCAGAGAAATTTTGACCAATTTCAGACTCTTAATAAAAGTCAATTAATGTAACATTTTTGAACTCAGTACCATGATCACTTCTCAACTGTTTAACAAGAACACCTTTTTGAACCTGCTCTCTCTTGATCAAATTGATGATTTCTTCAGGATCATCACTTTTTGCAGTTAAGTAAATAACCCATGTAAATCTAGAATACTCATCAACAATCACTAGAGTATATCTTTTCCCACCTAAACTACTAGTGTTCATTGGACCAAACAGATCCATGTGAAGCATGTGAAGTGGATCACTAATAGTAGCTAGGGTTTTAGAGGGAAACTTTGTTTTGATCTGTTTACCCATAATACAGGCAGAACAAGGTTTATCTTTCTTAAAAGGCTGTTGAGGCAGACCTCTTACAAGCTTCTTTTTGGAAAGCTCATTAATGTTTTTGAAATTGAGATGAGAAAGCCTTTTGTGCCAAAGCCAATTAAGTTCAGGGACAGTCTGAGAGTACAGACATGTTTCAATTCCAGCATCAACAGAATCTAAATCCAGCATATACACATTTTGAAATCTCCAGGCTATAAGTGTTGGCCTTCCTTTAGGATCATAAATAATACCAGCTTTCTTTCTTATTCTGATTTCATAATCTTCATCAGCAATTTGGCTTACACTTAGCAGATTATGCTTCAACCCTTCAACTAAAGCAACCTTTTTAAATGAAACACTTCCAGCTATAACAGCACCATAACCAATAGTCTTTGCAACTGAATTATCACCATATCTTACAGAAGGACCTTTTTCTTCAACAAACCCTACAAGATGCTCTTTGCATCCAGTCATGTGTCTTGAGCAACCACTATCAAAATACCACATGTTACCCTGTTACACAAGACACAAAACAAAAGAAAATGGTTAGTTTTTAAGGGGAACCCACTTTTCAGTGGGTTTAGTTGGAGTGCTCTTCACTCTCCAAACAAAAGCCTTATTTCCAATCCAAATCAACTCGTCCTTAACAGATTGTAAGACACTTTTATTTTCACAAACTTTGGGTTTCCATATCTTCTTAATTTCCTTAGGAAAACAAGATGTTCTTTTAACTGAAGGTTTTTCTTGGCTCTTGATTTTTTTTATTAAGCTTAGAAATTTCCTTTTTGAGTTTTTGAATTGTCTTAGCTTGTTTTGACTTTGACCTTCTTTTAGTTAACACTTTTGGATCTGGACAAGTGTCAGTTTCAGAGGATGATTCAGAGTTGTTATTGCAACTTGACTCTTAGGTGTCAGACTCTAGGTCAGAACATACACTATTATCTTGAGAGACTCAGACTCTAATGGATTTTTACTTTCAAGTATTATAGTCTCAGAAGGTTCAACTGGATCTAATGACCTTACAAAAGCATTGGTTAAAATCTTTTTGTCACATCAAATTTTACGAATGTGTTTGGTAGAATGTCAGGTTTGAATACACTTGGATCAACTTCCACATTATTATCTAATATGTAGTTTTCACCTAGTATAGCTTTGACATCATTCGGAATTTGTTTGGCAATAGCATCAGAATTCTTTTTGGAAGATACACACCAAGATTTATGAATTGATTCATAGTGTTTTGACCTTTTCATCGATCTTCCTAATTCAGTATTTAATCTTTTAGTTTCTTCTGTGTATGCCATTTTATATGTGTCAAGTTCTACCTCACATTTTTTCAAGATTTTAATTTCAGCTTCTTTGTCTTTGATAGTGTTTTTAAGATCAAAAATTTTTGTTCTTAACATATCAATATCATCTAAACACCATTGAAAGTCAAGCAGCAAGTACTGAAACATTCTCACTTTTTCATTATCAAGATAGTTCACAAAGTTTTGTACCTTATAAGCAGAAACTTTATTACAAGTAGAGTCTGTTGGGATTTAACAAGTTCAAAATATACTTAAACCATTTGAAGAATCAAATTAAAGCGGAAGCATGTTAGTTACATTTTAACTTGTTAATCTTTAAACCATTTTAAAGTTAAATCCCATGGATCAAGTTGTGAAATAATATGCTTACAAACTACAAGATAGTAATTTAGAAGTTATACCTTCTCCAAGTTAGGAGGTTATTTACTTCCAAGAATGATGAATTTGAAGATGAAAACACCAAGCTTATTCTTCTCCAATATCACCCTTAACCTTGTTTAGACTTTAGAACCTTAACAACCTTGTTAACAAAGCTACAAACTCCTTTCTTTGGTTAGTAATTTCTGGACAGCAGTAATCCAAAAGAATGATGATGAATGTAGTTTCAAAAGCATGAAACCTCAAGGAGAAATACCCCAAACTATGCACCAACACCTAGCCTTTGGTTAGGATTTGAATAACACTTGAAAATCACTTGCATAAAAGCTTGAAGGACTTGTTCTTGGTTCTCAAACCCCACGGCCAGAACAGCTGCAAATATGCAGTTTTTTTGTGCTCTTTTACTTGATCTCTTTGCATGTGTGTTGTGGCATTTTTCTAAGGAGCATGCTTATAGAGACTAGGGAAAGAATGTCCCATTCAATGAAGAATCTTGTGCATGCTCATCATCTCCCAATGCCACTACCTCTTCAACACATATAATATACTTGTGGGATATAAAAAACTGAATTTATAAAATCAGTTTTTATAAAACATGATTTTATAAAACACATTTTATAATCTTGTATATTATTTGTTATGTATATTTTGTAAAACCAATTTTACAAAATGTAACATAACTTAATAAATTATTTAACCTATAAATAATTAAATCCTTGTTATATATAAGTTATTCCATAACATATATAAACATATCAAGTAATCTTTAAGAAAACCATTTTTTTTAAAGTTCAAGTGTCGCGTATTTGATCAATGAACCAATCGTTAAAATCAAACACGAATAAGGTGTCGGTAAGTTTGTTATTGGGTATGACCCGACTTGGATCATAACACATTAGCCACATTAGTTTAATATGTCTCTCGGGCATACGAAATTCCTTCAATCTCCCACTTGCACGAGAGACATAAGAAATTAATGCAAGTGATGGATACAGCCTAACACACCGTCCATCACCCCTAATATGTTATGACTTTGTGCCATTCAATAACATCATCCCTTTCGAGTTCCTTACTCGAACTGATATACAGGTGAATCTTTCACTATATCCTTTCATCCTAGATGTCATGTTAAATCCAAGAGATACAGAGTGATCACTCTCTTTTAGATTTAACTTTATCAGGCCTTAGACATCTGACTCTCAACGAATAAGAGGGATAAATTCCATCTTGACTACATACGTCCTAGATACACACTTTTGTATTATACCTGAGCTCTTCCTTATGTACTACCATATTTCAGAATAGCGAAGGAAAGAATCAAGGCATAATACTTGGTGAATATCAGAACCCAATATGTATCTCAGGTCAGAGGATACGATGAAATTCGCCTTTACTCAAGATTACATGTGATCAACCACAAAGGCTCCATACAGTAAATCTTGAGGGCGGGTCTTCCAATATTTGTATCCCACAAATATCTATGAACCTTGGTAGCAACCCTGCCCACATTCAACCTTTGAATGTTTACCAATCCGAGTTCATAATAGTCTAAACCTCACACTTGTTCCCACAAATGTGATCGACTACGGAAATTTAGAATAATTGCTCATTCATGGATGAAATATGCAAAATAGGAACATAACTCAAATAAATTAACACCATAGTTATATTAATGAGTTTGAATAATTTCGTTCCGGTACAATACATAAAATAGATCATATCCAATCACTAGAATATCGAAGCCCTAATGCACAAACATGTCCCTCATGTTTTGGCCCATGTAAAAGCTTCGTGAGTGGATCCGCAACATTATGATCTGTGTGAACTTTGCGAATACATATCTTTCCTTTTTCAACTTCATCCCTTATGTAGTTGAATCTCCGCTCAATGTGACGAGTCTTTTGATGGGCACGAGGTTCCTTGATTTGAGCAATCGCACCCTCGTTGTCACAAAAGATCTCAAGAGGGTCCTGAATGGAAGGGACCACTCCTAAGTCGTCGATGAATTTCTTCATCCATGCAGCTTCCTGAGCTGCCAGTGAGGCGGCAATGTACTCCGACTCCGTAGTGGATAACGCAACAACCTCCTGTTTTGAACTCTTCCAAGAGACCGCACCACCATTTAACATGAAGACATAACCGGATTGTGATCGAGAGTCATCTCGATCAGTTTGGAAACTCGCGTCCACGTAACCTTTTACGGCGAGTTCCTCCTCACCAGACCCATATATTAGAAACATATCCTTAGTTCTTCTAAGGTATTTCAATATACTTTTAACAGCAATCCAATGACTGTTTCCTGGGTTATTCTGGTATCTACTTGTCAAGCTTAGAGCGCATGACACATCCGGTCTAGTACATATCATCGCATACATGATAGACCCAATAGCAGATGCGTATGGGACTTTCTTCATTCTCTCTTGTTCATCTTTCGTGGCAGGACACTGAGATGAACTGAGAACGGTTCCCTTTTGAATAGGTACCAAACCTTTCTTAGAGTTTTCCATCTTGAACCTTTTCAAGATTTTATCAATGTATGTACTTTGACTTAAACCTATCAATCTCTTGGATCTATTCCTATAGATCCCTATCCCCAATATGTATTGTGCATCTCCAAGATCCTTAATGGAGAAGCAACTCTTTAGCCAAGTTTTGACTCCTTGCATTGTGGTAATATCATTCCCAAATAATAATATATCATCCACATATAGTACAAGGAACATGATGGTGCTCCCACTAGCTTTCTTATATACACAAGCTTCATCACCATTTTTAATGAAGCCAAATTTCTTGGCTTCCTCATTAAAACGATGATTCCACATTCTAGATGCTTGTTTCAATCCGTAGATTGACTTCTTTAACTTGCATACACTTTTAGGATATTTTGGATCAACAAAACCTTCAGGCTGGACCATATAGACATCTTCCATAAGATATCCATTTAGGAAAGCGGTTTTGACATCCATTTGCCATATTTCATAGTCGTAGTGAGCAGCAATGGCAAATAATATCCTAATAGACTTTAGCATTGCCACAGGCGAGAAAGTTTCATCATAATCAACCCCTTGAGTTTGAGTGAAACCTTTTGCAACAAGTCTAGCTTTATATGTATCCAAGTTTCCATGTATGTCGGTTTTCATCTTGAAAAGCCACTTGCAATCAACTAGCTTAACGCTAGGAGGCTGCTCAACAAGTTCCCAAACTTGGTTTTCATACATGGATTGCATCTCGGCGTTCATGGCTTCCTGCCATTTATCTTTATCAATCCTTGATAAAGCATCTTGGTAGTTTGTTGGTTCATCCAAATCAACCGTATAGCAACCATCTATGAGAAACCCATATCTCTCAGGAGGATTGCTAATCCTACCAGATCTACGAATGTCTTGTGTATTTTGATCATCCATTTGATCACTATCAACATTTTCATGTTGAGTGCTAGTGTCAACCAATTGTGTATCATCTACTTGATCTTGAACCTCTTCAAGATCTACCTTCCTTTTACTATTTCCTTCCATTAGGAACTTAGTTTCAAGGAATTCCGCCTTCCGAGCAATAAATACATTCTGCTCGGATGGATCATAGAAATAGTATCCCATATCATCTTTGGGATATCCTACGAAGATACACTTCGTGGATCGAGCATTCAACTTATTAGGGACGTAACGCTTAGGATAAGCTTCACATCCCCATACCTTTAAGTATGATAGAGAAGGAGGTTTTCCAAACCACATCTCATGAGGAGTTCGTTCCACTTTCTTGGTTGGGGCCATATTTAAAATACGAGCCGCAGAGCTTAGACAATAACCCCAAAATGACAGAGGTAACGAGCTTCTTGCCATCATAGATCGAACCATATCCATTAGGGTTCGGTTCCTCCTTTCGGAAACTCCATTAAGTTGGGGTGTTCCGGGTGGAGTAAGTTGTGAGATAATCCCACAACTCCTAAGATGATCTTGGAAGGCATCGCTTAGGTATTCACCTCCTCTATCGGTACGTAGTACCTTAATTGTCTTATTGAGTTGATTTTGTACTTCGTTTTGATATTCTTTGAATGCTTCAAACGTTTCGTCCTTGTGTCTTAATAAGTAGACATATCCGAAACGACTAAAGTCATCAATGAAAGTAACAAAGTATCTTTCACCTTTCCTAGTCATGGGTTTAAAGGGTCCACATACATCCGAATGTATTAATCCCAATAAATCTTTAGCCCTTTCATAGGTCCCTTTGAAAGGTGCTTTAGTCATCTTGCCTTGTAAACAAGATTCACATACTTCAAACGAATCCATTTCATTTGATTTCAAAAGTCCATTCTTTTGAAGTGTATGTATTCGGTTCTTGTTTATGTGACCAAGGCGACAATGCCATAAGTAGGAATCACTCAAATCCCTTTTGAGTTTCTTGGTGCTTGTATGGTACATTGAGCTACTAGAAGATGTGTCATCATGAACCAATTCATAAATTCCATTTGAAGGCGAAGCCTTGAAATAGAATACATTATCTTTAGAAACATGAATATCATCATCAATAAAATTAACAACGTAACCACATTGTTTTAAGCGAGAAATAGAAATAATGTTTCTACACAAATTCGGAGCATACAAAACATTTTCTAAAATAAGTTCCAATCCACTTGGAAGCTTCAAAATAAAATCTCCTTGAGCTTTAACATGCACCTTTGCACCATTGCCCATATAGAGACTTGATGTTCCCGCCTTATGATCACTTCTTTTGAACCCCTGCAAAGAATTGCAAATATGAGTTCCACATCCAGTGTCTAATACCCATGTATTAGAAGAAGTAATACTTAGCTCTATATATACCATATATATATTACCTGAGGTTTGCCCTGCATCCCTCTTGTCCTTCAACTCCTTAAGATAGACCGGACAGTTTCGTTTCCAATGACCCATCTCACCGCAACCGAAACATGGGTCTTCCTTGGGGTTTGCCTTCTCGGCTACCTTTTGCTTCTTAGCCTTGTTGATGGTTGGGGTAACCATCTTCCCCTTCCCTTTGCCTTGATGGGCGGGTCCTTTTCTCTTAGCCACCTTTGGCTTAGAGGTCTTACTTTTGGACCCACCTTGATCGATTGCTAACACGGGTAAAGCCCTTTTACCCATGCTAGTTTCCGCCGTCCTAAGCATACCATGAAGCTCACCTATACTCTTATCCATCCCATTCATGTTGTAATTAATTACAAATTGATCAAACCTCTTTGATAGGGAGTTAAGGATAAGATCGGTGGCTAACTCATTAGATATGTTAAGGTTAAGACGGTTAGCACGATCGATAAGGCTTTTCATCTTAAGTACATAAGATGAAACCGATTGGGTGTCGTCCATACGACAAGCATGAAGCGCCCGAACCGTTTCGAAACGCTCAACACGTGCTTGTTGGAGAAACATCTCCTTCAATTGTGTTATCATGTCGTATGCGCTATGATGCTCGAAATCCTTTTGGAGTTCGGGTATCATAGTCCCAAGCATTAAGCATGAGACTTGAAGGGAGTCGTGGCAATACTTATCGTAAGAAGCCGTTGCCTCCACATCACTCTCATCCGGTTGATCGGGAATGGGGTCCTCAAGCACATACATTTTATCCTCTTGTTTGAGGACAATCCGAAGATTGCGGAACCAATCCATAAAGTTTGTATGGTTGAGTTTGTCTTTCTCGAGGAGAGACCGCAACGATAGGTTGTTAAAGTTAAGTGGTGCGTTGTTCATGTTGTTGTTGTTATTAGCGGCCATCTACAAAATTCAACAAAGTTCTTTTAAGTATTGATTTCAAATTTAATAAACAATACCCTTTTAATTTGTTTTATTAAATATTAGAAACCAACGGTAAATCAAATTTCGGTTAGGTGACCTTTATCCCGTCATTTGATTTAGCTAGGTAGTCTTAATGACAATTGCAATCCTTTTGCAACTTCTAAGTTATGGGATCATGCAATCCTTTTGCATGGCATATTAATCCCATCAACGCCTATTTGTTCCTCATGCTTCGGTGACCCTAAGTTCATGATTCCCAAATCAAGTCGTCCTACTTGTGTAGACATGTAGACTTAACATACAAGTGGTTAGGTGACCTTTATCCCACATGTATGCGAAGTGTACCTTATTCACATTAGTTCACTCATGACGGTTAGGTGACCTTTATCCCATCAAGAGATTCCTAATATGTCTAAGTGTTTCCACAAAAGGATGGCGTTTAACTTGTTTTCCTTGTTTTAGTTAAGGGATTTTTAAGTTTTCATAAATTCTAGTTTAAGAAAACATTTGCCATACACTAACATGCATTTAGTGTATGGTCCTTATGAAAATCCATTTTCATGTCTATAAATCATATATGATCCTAATCATGATCTTAATAACCGTTTATTAATGTCCTTTTAGCCATTTTTAATTTAACCAATTAAATTGTCGTTTTGCATGTTGTTAATTAATGTATAATTTAACCAATTAAATTTCCATTTTGCTTGTTGTTAACTTGTGTGATTAACTTGTAGCATACAAACATACAATCCACATAATCATACAAAACAACCACGCATGCAAAATCATATGTTCACAATCAAGCCATGTTGGTAGACATTTGTTTAGCCGAAAACAAATGCCACCGGATAAGGGGTAATTACACAAAGTAGGAGATTTCAAATCTCCCACTTAACCTTGCATCCAAATGCTTCTTCATGTGTTCTTCAAGTCTTCATCATTCTTCATCATTTTACAAAATATATCCTAATACATTTTGTCTAAAAAATGAAATTACAACCTAATCTATTTTACATACCAAATATAAAATAAATTACATAACCAAATGAAATATTACATGCCAAATGAATAAATATTATTACAAACCAATTGAATAAATATCAATCAACCATGCATGCAACCAAACACAAGGTCAAGGCTTAGATTGTGAACATTAACTACACAAGTGATAGGCAATACAGAATCACAAGTGATTGGAAACACAGAATCACAAGTGATCTGCATCACAGAATCACAAGTGATCGGCAACACAGAATCACAAGTGATTGACAATACAGAATCACAAGTGATCGGCAACACAGAATCACAAGTGATTGGCAGTACAGAATCACAAGTGATCGGCAGTACAGAATGCAGAATCACAAGTGATTTTGGCCAAAAGACAAACCACCCAAAACCGAAAATTTTACATTCTACTTCATGCATGTTCATAGAATGCAAAATTATAGTGGGTTTAATAACCATCTCGAAGCATATTTCAACAACTTCGGCTCTAGATACCATTGTTGGGATTTAACAAGTTCAAAATATACTTAAACCATTTGAAGAATCAAATTAAAGCGGAAGCATGTTAGTTACATTTTAACTTGTTAATCTTTAAACCATTTTAAAGTTAAATCCCATGGATCAAGTTGTGAAATAATATGCTTACAAACTACAAGATAGTAATTTAGAAGTTATACCTTCTCCAAGTTAGGAGGTTATTTACTTCCAAGAATGATGAATTTGAAGATGAAAACACCAAGCTTATTCTTCTCCAATATCACCTTTAACCTTGTTTAGACTTTAGAACCTTAACAACCTTGTTAACAAAGCTACAAACTCCTTTCTTTGGTTAGTAATTTCTGGACAGCAGTAACCCAAAAGAATGATGATGAATGTAGTTTCAAAAGCATGAAACCTCAAGGAGAAATACCCCAAACTATGCACCAACACCTAGCCTTTGGTTAGGATTTGAATAACACTTGAAAATCACTTGCATAAAAGCTTGAAGGACTTGTTCTTGGTTCTCAAACCCCACGGCCAGAACAGCTGCAAATATGCAGTTTTTTTGTGCTCTTTTACTTGATCTCTTTGCATGTGTGTTGTGGCATTTTTCTAAGGAGCATGCTTATAGAGACTAGGGAAAGAATGTCCCATTCAATGAAGAATCTTGTGCATGCTCATCATCTCCCAATGCCACTACCTCTTCAACACATATAATATACTTGTGGGATATAAAAAACTGAATTTATAAAATCAGTTTTTATAAAACATGATTTTATAAAACACATTTTATAATCTTGTATATTATTTGTTATGTATATTTTGTAAAACCAATTTTACAAAATGTAACATAACTTAATAAATTATTTAACCTATAAATAATTAAATCCTTGTTATATATAAGTTATTCCATAACATATATAAACATATCAAGTAATCTTTAAGAAAACCATTTTTTTTAAAGTTCAAGTGTCGCGTATTTGATCAATGAACCAATCGTTAAAATCAAACACAAATAAGGTGTCGGTAAGTTTGTTATTGGGTATGACCCGACTTGGATCATAACACATTAGCCACATTAGTTTAATATGTCTCTCGGGCATACGAAATTCCTTCAGAGTCTTTATCCATCTTCTCAATAGCTTTCAGATCTTCCTCAAACTTGCTAGAACTACCATCAATTAAAGCCATAAGACACTTATCTTCCTCCTCATCAGATGATGAGTCTTCATCTTCCCATGCTTCTGTGTACAAAGTCTTTTCCTGTTCTTTGTTCTTTGATTTTTCTGCTTCACTCTTTAACTTCATGTACTTGAGCTTATACTTTCTTGCTTTGTCAACAGACTTGTTGGTATTTGAACCTCCTTCATGAAATGTCCCGTTCATATTGATTATAAACGTTCCATATTAATTGATTTCATTGCGAGGTTTTGACCTCTATATGAGATGTTTTTCAAAGACTCATTTTTAAAACAACCATAACCTTTATTTTATCAACAAAGGTTTCAAAAGCATTACGTAGATTATCAAATAATGATAATCTAAAATATACTGTTTACACACGACCATTACATAATGGTTTACAATAGAAATATATTACATCGACATATGTTTCTTGAATGCAGTTTTTACACAATATCATACAAACATGGACTCCAAATTTTGTCCTTATTTTAGTATGCAACAGCGGAAGCTCTTAGTATTCACCTGAGAATAAACATGCTTTAAACGTCAACAAAAATGTTGGTGAGTTATAGGTTTAACCTATATATATATATCAAATCGTAACAATAGACCACAAGATTTCATATTTCAATACGCATCCCATACATAGAGATAAAAATTCATTCATATGTGAACACCTGATAACCGACATTAACAAGATGCATATATAAGAATTTCCCCATCATTCCGGGACACCCTTCGGATATGATATAAATTTCGAAGTACTAAAGCATCCGGTACTTTGGATGGGGTTTGTTAGGCCCAATAGATCTATCTTTAGGATTCGCGTCAATTAGGGTGTCTGTTCCCTAATTCTTAGATTACCAGACTTAATAAAAAGGGGCATATTCGATTTCGATAATTCAACCATAGAATGTAGTTTCACGTACTTGTGTCTATTTTGTAAATCATTTATAAAACCTGTATGTATTCTCATCCCAAAAATATTAGATTTTAAAAGTGGGGCTATAACTCACTTTCACAGATTTTTACTTCGTCGGGAAGTAAGACTTGGCCACTGGTCGATTCACGAACCTATAAAAAATATGTACATATATATCAAAGTATATTCAAAATATATTTACAACACTTTTAATACATTTTGATGTTTTAAGTTTATTAAGTCAGCTTTCCTCGTTAGTAACCTACAACTAGTTGTCCAACGTTAGATGTACAGAAAAAAAATTGATATATATTATCTTGAATCAATTCACGACCCAGTGTATACACGTCTCAGGCTAGATCACAACTCAAAGTATATATATATTTGGAATCAACCTCAACCCTGTATAGCTAACTCCCTCATTACTGCATATAGAGTGTCTATGGTTGTTCTAAATAATATATACACATGGGTCGATATGATATGTCAAAACATTTGCATACGTGTCTATGGTATCCCATGATTACATAATATATTAGAATACATGTATAATACAATATAAGTTAGCTAGGATATGATTAATATAGATTTGTTACCAATTTTCACGTTGCTACAACAAGAAAAATTATCCAATCTTGTTTTACCCATAACTTCTTCATTTTAAATCCGTTTTGAGTGAATCAAATTGCTATGGTTTCATATTGAACTCTATTTTATGAATCTAAACAGAAAAAGTATAGGTTTATAGTCGCAAATATAAGTTACAAGTCATTTTTGTAAAGGTAGTCATTTCAGTCGAAAGAACGACGTCTAGATGACCATTTTAGAAAACATACTTTCACTTTGAGTTTAATCATGATTTTTGGATATAGTTTCATGTTCATAAGAAAAATAATTTTCCCAGAAGAACAACTTTTAAATCAAAGTTTATCATAGTTTTTAATTAACTAACCCAAAACAGCCCGCGGTGTTACTACGACGGCGTATGTCCGGTTTTACAGTGTTCTTCATGTTTCCAGGATTTAAATTATTAAGTTAGCATATCATATAGATATATAACATGTGTTTAGTTGATTTTAAAAGTTAAGTTAGAAGGATTAACTTTTGTTTGCGAACAAGTTTAGAATTAACTAAACTATGTTCTAGTGATTACAAGTTTAAACCTTCGAATAAGATAGCTTTATATGTATGAATCGAATGATGTTATGAACATCATTACTACCTCAAGTTTTCTGGATAAAGCTACTGGAAATGAGAAAAATGGATCTAGCTTCAAAGGATCCTTGGATGGCTTGAAAGTTCTTGAAGCAGAATCATGACACGAAAAACAAGTTCAAGTAAGATTTCCACTCGAAATAAGATTGTTATAGTTATAGAAATTGAATCAAAGTTTGAATATGAGTATTACCTTGTATTATAAAGATATCTTACTATAAATAAGAAAGATTTCTTGAGGTTGGATGATCACTCTACAAGATTGGAAGTAAGCTAGCAAACTTGGAAGTATTCTTGATTTTATGAAACTAGAACTTGTAGAATTTATGAAGAACACTTAGAACTTGAAGATAGAACTTGAGAGAGATCAATTAGATGAAGAAAATTGAAGAATGAAAGTGTTTGTAGGTGTTTTTGGTCATTGGTGTATGGATTAGATATAAAGGATATGTAATTTTGTTTTCATGTAAATAAGTCATGAATGATTACTCATATTTTTGTAATTTTATGAGATATTTTATGCTAGTTGCCAAATGATGGTTCTCACATATGTTAGGTGACTCACATGGGCTGCTAAGAGCTGATCATTGGAGTGTATATACCAATAGTACATACATCTAAAAGCTGTGTATTGTACGAGTACGAATACGGGTGCATACGAGTAGAATTGTTGATGAAATTGAACGAGGATGTAATTGTAAGCATTTTTGTTAAGTAGAAGTATTTTGATAAGTGTCTTGAAGTCTTTCAAAAGTGTATGAATACATATTAAAACACTACATGTATATACATTTTAACTGAGTCGTTAAGTCATCGTTAGTCGTTACATGTAAGTGTTGTTTTGAAACCTTTAGGTTAACGATCTTGTTAAATGTTGTTAACCCAATGTTTATAATATCAAATTAGATTTTAAATTATTATATTATCATGATAATATGATGTATGAATATCTCTTAATATGATATATATACATTAAATGTCGTTACAACGATAATCGTTACATATATGTCTCGTTTCAAAATCATTAAGTTAGTAGTCTTGTTTTTACATATGTAGTTCATTGTTAATATACTTAATGATATGTTTACTTATCATAATATCATGTTAACTATATATATATATATATATATATATATATATATATATATATATATATATATATATATATATATATATATATATATATATATATATATATATATATATATATATCCATATATATGTCATCATATAGTTTTTACAAGTTTTAACGTTCGTGAATCACCGGTCAACTTGGGTGGTCAATTGTCTATATGAAACCTATTTCAATTAATCAAGTCTTAACAAGTTTGATTACTTAACATGTTAGAAACACTTAATCATGTAAATAACAATTTCATTTAATATATATATAAACATGGAAAAGTTCGGGTCACTACAGTACCTACCCGTTAAATAAATTTCGTCCCGAAATTTTAAGCAGTTGGAGGTGTTGACGTATCTTCTGGAAATAAGTGCGGGTATTTCTTCTTCATCTAATCTTCTCATTCCCAGGTGAACTCGGGTCCTCTACGAGCATTCCATCGAACCTTAACAATTGGTATCTTGTTTTGTTTAAGTCTTTTAACCTCACGATCCATTATTTCGACGGGTTCTTCGATGAATTGATGTTTTTCGTTGATTTGGATTTTGTCTAACGGAATAGTGAGATCTTCTTTAGCAAAACATTTCTTCAAATTCTAGACGTGAAAAGTGTTATGTACAGCCACGAGTTGTTGAGTTAACTCAAGTCGGTAAGCTACTGGTCCGACACGATCAATAATCTTGAATGGTCCAATATACCTTGGATTTAATTTACCTCGTTTACCAAATCGAACAACGCCTTTCCAAGGTGCAACCTTAAGCATGACCATCTCTCCAATTTCAAATTCTATATCTTTTCTTTTAATGTCGGCGTAGCTCTTTTGTCGACTTTGGGCGGTATTCAACCGTTGTTGAATTTGGATGATCTTCTCGGTAGTTTCTTGTATTATCTCCGGACCCGTAATCTGTCTATCCCCCACTTCACTCCAACAAATTGGAGACCTGCACTTTCTACCATAAAGTGCTTCAAATGGCGCCATCTCAATGCTTGAATGGTAGCTGTTGTTGTAGGAAAATTCTGCTAACTGTAGATGTCGATCCCAACTGTTTCTGAAATCAATAACACATGCTCGTAGTATGTCTTCAAGCGTTTGTATCGTCCTTTCGCTCTGCCCATCAGTTTGTGGATGATAGGCAGTACTCATGTCTAGACGAGTTCCTAATGCTTGCTGTAATGTCTGCCAGAATCTTGAAATAAATCTGCCATCCCTATCAGAGATAATAGAGATTGGTATTCCATGTCTGGAGACAACTTCCTTCAAATACAGTCGTGCTAACTTCTCCATCTTGTCATCTTCTCTTATTGGCAGGAAGTGTGCTGATTTGGTGAGACGATCAACTATTACCCAAATAGTATCAAAACCACTTGCAGTCCTTGGCATTTTAGTGATGAAATCCATGGTAACGTTTTCCCATTTTCATTCCGGGATTTCGGGTTGTTGAAGTAGACCTGATGGTTTCTGATGCTCAGCTTTGACCTTAGAACACGTCAAACATTCTCCTACGTATTTAGCAAAATCGACTTTCATACCCGGCCACCAAAAATGTTTTTTAAGATCCTTGTACATCTTCCCCATTCCAGGATGCATTGAGTATCTGGTTTTATGAGCTTCTCTAAGTACCATTTCTCTCATATCTCCAAATTTTGGTACCCAAATTCTTTCAGCCCTATACCGGTTCTGTCTTCCCGAATATTAAGATGCTTCTCTGATCCTTTGGGTATTTCATCCTTTAAATTTCCCTCTTTTAAAACTCCTTGTTGCGCCTCCTTTATTTGAGTAGTAAGGTTAGTGTGAATCATTATATTAATAGATTTTACTCGAATGGGTTCTCTGTCCTTTCTGCTCAAGGCGTCGGCTACCACATTTGCCTTCCCCGGGTGGTAACGAATCTCAAAGTCGTAATCATTCAACAATTCAATCCACCTACGCTGCCTCATATTCAGTTGTTTCTGATTAAATATATGTTGAAGACTTTTGTGGTCGGTATATATAATACTTTTGACCCCATATAAGTAGTGCCTCCAAGTCTTTAATGCAAAAACAACCGCGCCTAATTCCAAATCATGCGTCGTATAATTTTGCTCGTGAATCTTCAATTGTCTAGACGCATAAGCAATCACCTTCGTTCGTTGCATTAATACACGACCGAGACCTTGCTTTGATGCGTCACAATAAATCACAAAATCATCATTCCCTTCAGGCAATGACAATATAGGTGCCGTAGTTTGCTTTTTCTTCAATAATCTCTTGTTCATCCTTCCATTCAAATTTCTTCCTTTTATGCGTTAATGCAGTCAAGGGTTTTGCTATTTTGGAGAAATCTTGGATGAATCTTTTGTAGTAACCAGCCAATCCTAAAAATTGACGTATATGCTTCGGAGTTTTTGGGGTTTCCCACTTTTTAACGGTTTCGATCTTTACCGGGTCCACCTGGATACCTTCTTTGTTCACTATGTGACCGAGGAATTGAACTTCTTCCAACCAAAATGCACTCTTTGAAAATTTAGCATACAGTTTTTCTTTCCTCAATACTTCTAGCACTTTTTTCAAATGTTCTTCGTGCTCTTGATCATTCTTTGAGTAAATAAGTATGTCATCGATGAAAACAATGACAAACTTGTCAAGATATGGCCCACACACTCGGTTCATAAGGTCCATAAACACAGCTGGTGCGTTAGTCAATCCAAACAGCATAACCATAAACTTGTAATGACCATAACGCGTCCTAAAAGCAGTTTTTGGAATATCATCCGCCTTCACCCGCATTTGATGATATCCAGAACGTAAATCGATCTTCGAATAAACAGACGAGCCTTGTAGTTGATCAAATAAGTCGTCAATTCTCGGTAGTGGGTAGTGGTTCTTGATGGTAAGTTTGTTCAACTCTCGGTAGTCGATACACAACCTGAATGTACCATCTTTCTTCTTGACAAACAAAACAGGAGCTCCCCACGGTGATGTGCTTGGTCGAATGAAACCACGCTCTAAAAGTTCTTGTAATTGGCTCTGAAATTCCTTCATTTCGCTAGGTGCGAGTCTGTATGGAGCACGAGCTATTGGTGCAGCTCCCAGTACAAGGTCTATTTGAAATTCAACGGATCGATGTGGAGGTAGTCCCGGTAATTCTTTCGGAAATACATTGGGAAATTCTTTTGCGACGGGAATATCATTGATGTTCTTTTCTTCTGAATTGACTTTCTCGACGTGTGCTAGTACATCATAGCAACCTTTTCTTATTAGTTTTTGTGCCTTCAGGTTACTAATAAGATTTAACTTCGCGTTGCACTTTTCTCCGTACACCATTAAGGGTTTTCCTTTTTCTCGTATAATGCGAATTGCATTTTTGTAACAAACGATCTCTGCTTTCACTTCTCACAACCAGTCCATACTGATTATCACATCAAAACTCCCTAACTCTACTGGTATCAAGTCAATCTTAAATGTTTCGCTAACCAGTTTAATTTCTCGATTCCGACATATATTATCTGCTGAAATTAATTTACCATTTGCTAATTCGAGTAAAAATTTACTATCCAAAGGCGCCAATGGGCAACTTAATTTAGCACAAAATTCTCTACTCATATAGCTTCTATCCGTACCCGAATCAAATAAAACATAAGCAGATTTATTATCAATAAGAAACGTACCCGTAACAAGCTCCGGGTCTTCCTGTGCCTCTGCCGCATTAATATTGAAAACTCTTTCGCGGCCTTGTCCATTCGTGTTCTCCTGGTTCAGGCAATTTCTAATAATGTGGCCCAGTTTTCCACATTTATAACAAACTACATTGGCATAACTTGCTCCGACACTACTTGCTCCGCCATTACTCGTTCCGACACCATTTGTTCCTTTTGTTCTGTTAACCCCTGGTCCGTAGACCTCACACTTCGCCGCGTTATGACCATTTCTTTTACACTTGTTGCAAAATTTGGTGCAGAACCCTGAGTGATACTTTTCACACCTTTGGCATAGCTGCTTCTGATTATTGTTGTTGCTACGGTTGTTATTGTTGTTGGGATGATTGTTGTAGTTGTTGTTGTTGTTGTTGTTGTTGTTGTTGTTGTTGTTGTTATTGGGCCATTTGTTGTAGTTACGATTGATGTTGCGATTGTTGGGATAGTTGTTGCGATTATTGTTATAATTGCTGTTGTTATTGTATTGGTGATTCTTATCACCGTTTTCCTCCCACTTTCTTTTGACTTGCTTCACATTGGCCTCTTCAGCCACCTGTTCTTTAATTCTTTCCTCAATCTGGTTCACTAGTTTGTGAGCCATTCTACATGCCTGTTGTATGGAGGCGGGCTCGTGTGAACTTATATCTTCTTGGATTCTTTCCGGTAATCCTTTCACAAATGCGTCGATCTTCTCTTCCTCATCTTCGAACGCTCTCGGACACAATAGGCACAATTCTATGAATCGTCTTTCATACGTGGTAATATCAAATCCTTGGGTTCGTAACCCTCTAAGTTCTTTCTTGAGCTTATTGACCTCGGTTCTGGGACGGTACTTCTCGTTCATCAAGTGCTTGAATGCTGACCACGGTAGTGCGTAAGCATCATCTTTTCCCACTTGCTCTCGATAGGTATTCCACCATGTTAACGCAGTACCTGTGAAGGTATGCATAGCGTACTTCACTTTGTCCTCTTCAGTACACTTATTTATGGCAAACACCGATTCGACCTTCTCGGTCCACCGTTTCAATCCAATCGGTCCTTTGGTTCCATCAAATTCCAATGGTTTGCAGGCAGTGAATTCTTTGTAGGTGCATCCTACACGATTTCTTGCACCGTTAGCTGCATTGCTAGATTCGAAGTTATTGTTGGTATGTAGCGCAGCCTGTACCGCGGCTATGTTTGCAGCAAGAAAGGTACGAAATTCCTCTTCGCTCATATTCATGGTTTGTCGAGTAGTCGGTGCCATTTCCTTCAAATAGTCAAATGAAACAAGTTAATCATACAGAATATTAAGAGTAGTCAATAGTGAAATGTCACATTCTTATTGATTAAAAACGTTCCATATTAATTGATTTCGTTGCGAGGTTTTGACCTCTATATGAGACATTTTTCAAAGACTGCATTCATTTTAAAACAAACCATAACCTTTATTTCATCAATAAAGGTTTAAAAAGCTTTACGTAGATTATCAAATAATGATAATCTAAAATATCCTGTTTACACACGACCATTACATAATGGTTTACAATACAAATATGTTACAACAAAATAAGTTTCTTGAATGCAGTTTTTACACAATATCATACAAGCATGGACTCCAAATCTCGTCCTTATTTAAGTATGCGACAGCGGAAGCTCTTAATAATCACCTGAAAATAAACATGCTTAAAACGTCAACAAAAATGTTGGTGAGTTATAGGTTTAACCTATATATCAAATCATAATAATAGACCACAAGATTTCATATTTCAATACACATCCCATACATAGAGATAAAAGTCATTCATATGGTGAAAACCTGGTAACCGACATTAACAAGATGCATATATAAGAATATCCCCATCATTCCGGGACACCCTTCGGATATGATATAAATTTCGAAGTACTAAAGCATCCGGTACTTTGGATGGGGTTTGTTAGGCCCAATAGATCTATCTTTAGGATTCGCGTCAATTAGGGTGTCTGTTCCCTAATTCTTAGATTACCAGACTTAATAAAAAGGGGCATATTCGATTTCGATAATTCAACCATAGAATGTAGTTTCACGTACTTGTGTCTATTTTGTAAATCATTTATAAAACCTGCATGTATTCTCATCCCAAAAATATTAGATTTTAAAAGTGGGACTATAACTCACTTTCACAGATTTTTACTTTGTCGGGAAGTAAGACTTGGCCACTGGTTGATTCACGAACCTATAACAATATATACATGTATATCAAAGTATTTTCAAAATATATTTACAACACTTTTAATATATTTTGATGTTTTAAGTTTATTAAGTCAGCTGTCCTCGTTAGTAACCTACAACTAGTTGTCCACAGTTAGATGTACAGAAATAAATCGATAAATATTATCTTGAATCAATCCACGACCCAGTGTATACGTATCTCAGTATTGATCACAACTCAAACTATATATATTTTGGAATCAACCTCAACCCTGTATAGCTAACTCCAACATTCACATATAGAGTGTCTATGGTTGTTCCGAAATTTATATAGATGTGTCGACATGATAGGTCGAAACATTGTATACGTGTCTATGGTATCTCAAGATTACATAATATACAATACAAGTTGATTAAGTTATGGTTGGAATAGATTTGTTACCAATTTTCACGTAGCTAAAATGAGAAAAATTATCCAATCTTGTTTTACCCATAACTTCTTCATTTTAAATCCGTTTTGAGTGAATCAAATTGCTATGGTTTCATATTGAACTCTATTTTATGAATCTAAACAGAAAAAGTATAGGTTTATAGTCGGAAAAATAAGTTACAAGTCATTTTTGTAAAGGTAGTCATTTCAGTCGAAAGAACGACGTCTAGATGACCATTTTAGAAAACATACTTCCACTTTGAGTTTAACCATAATTTTTGTATATAGTTTCATGTTCATAATAAAAATCATTTTCTCAGAATAACAACTTTTAAATCAAAGTTTATCATAGTTTTTAATTAACTAACCCAAAACAGCCCGCGGTGTTACTACGACGACGTAAATCCGGTTTTACGGTATTTTTCGTGTTTCCAGGTTTTAAATCATTAAGTTAGCATATCATATAGATATAGAACATGTGTTTAGTTAATTTTAAAAGTCAAGTTAGAAGGATTAACTTTTGTTTGCGAACAAGTTTAGAATTAACTAAACTATGTTCTAGTGATTACGAGTTTAAACCTTCGAATAAGATAGTTTTATATATATGAATCGAATGATGTTATGAACATCATTACTACCTCAAGTTTAGTAGGTAAACCTACTGGAAGTGACAAGAAATGATCTAACTTCAAAGGATCTTGGATGGCTTGAAAGTTCTTGAAGTAGGATCATGACACAAAAACAAGTTCAAGTAAGATTTTTACTCGAATTAAGATAGTTTATAGTTATAGAAATTGAATCAAAGTTTGAATATGAATATTACCTTGAATAAGAAAGATAACCTACTGTATATAACAAAGGTTTCTTGATCTTAGATGATTACTTGGAATGGATTAGAAAGCTTGGAAGTAAATTAGTAAACTTGAAGGGATTTTTGAAGTGTTCTTGAAGTGTTCTTCCTATGATGATTATAGCTTGATTCTTGAAGTGATTTTTGATGAATATGATGATTAACTACTGGAAAAATACGTTCATAATAGTGTGTGTGTGTTGAGAGAGAATTAGAAAGAGAATTGGAAGTGAAATGGAGTGAATGATGAGTGGTAATTGGTGAGTGGTGAGTGGGGTTAAAAGGAGTTCTAGTTAGTTGACTAGCTCATGGTAGAAGTTAAAATTGATTAGTCATACATGACATAATCAAGATTGGAATCCCATGCTAGTTCCTATTGGTATATACCCATAGTAAGTACGTTTTGAAGCTGTGTATAATACGGGTAAGAATACGACTAGAATTCTTGATGAAAGAAAAGAATGGGAAAGTAACTGTAACCATTTTTGTTAAGTATGAGTGTTTTGATATATGTCTTGAAGTCTTCCAAAAGTATTTTAATACATCTAAATACACTACATGTATATACATTTTAACTGAGTCGTTAAGTCATCGTTAGTCGTTACATGTAAGTGTTGTTTTGAAACCTTTAAGTTAACGATATCAATTAATGTTGTTAACCCATTGTTTATTATATCTAATGAGATGTTAAATTATTATATTATCATGATATTATGATATATTAATATATCTTAATATGATATATATACATTTAAATGTCGTTACAACGATAATCGTTACATATATGTCTCGTTTCGAAATCCTTAAGTTAGTAGTCTTGTTTATATGTATATAACTCATTGTTAATATAATTATGGAGATACTTACTTATCATAATCTCATGTTAACCATATGTATATCCATATATATATCGTCATGTCGTTTTTACAAGTTTTAACGTTCGTGAATCGCCGGTCAACTTGGGTGGTCAATTGTCTATATGAAACATATTTCAATTAATCAAGTCTTAACAAGTTTGATTGCTTAACATGTTGGAAACATTTAATCATGTAAATATAAATCTCAATTAATATATATAAACATGGAAAAGTTCGGGTCACTACAGTACCTACCCTTTAAATAAATTTCGTCCCGAAATTTTAAGCTGTTGAAGGTGTTGACGAATCTTCTGGAAATAGATGCGGGTATTTCTTCTTCATCTGATCTTCACACTCCCAGGTGAACTCGGGTCCTCTACGAGCATTCCATCGAACCTTAACAATTGGTATCTTGTTTTGCTTAAGTCTTTTAACCTCACGATCCATTATTTCGACGGGTTCTTCGATGAATTGAAGTTTTTTGTTGATTTGGATTTCATCTAACGGAATAGTGAGATCTTCTTTAGCAAAACATTTCTTCAAATTTAAGACGTGGAAAGTGTTATGTACAGCCGCGAGTTGTTGAGGTAACTCAAGTCGGTAAGCTACTGGTCCGACACGATCAATAATCTTGAATGGTCCAATATACCTTGGATTTAATTTCCCTCGTTTACCAAATCGAACAACGCCTTTCCAAGGTGCAACTTTAAGCATGACCATCTCTCCAATTTCAAATTCTATATCTTTTCTTTTAATGTCAGCGTAGCTCTTTTGTCGACTTTGGGCGATTTTCAACCGTTGTTGAATTTGGATGATCTTCTCGGTAGTTTCTTGTATAATCTCCGGACCCGTAATTTGTCTATCCCCCACTTCACTCCAACAAATCGGAGACCTGCACTTTCTACCATAAAGTGCTTCAAACGGCGCCATCTCAATGCTTGAATGGTAGCTGTTGTTGTAGGAAAATTCTGCTAACGGTAGATGTTGATCCCAACTGTTTCTGAAATCAATAACACATGCTCGTAGCATGTATTCAAGCGTTTGTATCGTCCTTTCGCTCTGCCCATCAGTTTGTGGATGATAAGCAGTACTCATGTCTAGACGAGTTCCTAATGCTTGCTGTAATGTCTGCTAGAATCTTGAAATAAATCTACCATCCCTATCAGAGATAATAGAGATTGGTATTCCATGTCTGGAGACGACTTCCTTCAAATACAGTCGTGCTAACTTCTCCATCTTGTCATCTTTTCTTATTGGCAGGAAGTGTGCTGATTTGGTGAGACGATCAACTATTACCCAAATAGTATCAAAACCACTTGCAGTCCTTGGCAATTTAGTGATGAAATCCATGGTAATGTTTTCCCATTTCCATTCCAGGATTTCGGGTTGTTGAAGTAGACCTGATGGTTTCTGATGCTCAGCTTTGACCTTAGAACATGTCAAACATTCTCCTACATATTTAGCAATATCGGCTTTCATACCTGGCCACCAAAAATGTTTCTTAAGATCCTTGTACATCTTCCCCGTTCCAGGATGTATTGAGTATCTGGTTTTATGAGCTTCTCTAAGTACCATTTCTCTCATATCTCCAAATTTTGGTACCCAAATTCTTTCAGCCCTATACCGGGTTCCGTCTTCCCGAATATTAAGATGCTGCTCCGACCCTTTGGGTATTTCATCCTTTAAATTTCCCTCTTTTAAAACTCCTTGTTGCGCCTCCTTTATTTGAGTAGTAAGGTTATTGTGAATCATTATATTCATAGATTTTACTCGAATGGGTTCTCTGTCCTTCCTGCTCAATGCGTCGGCTACCACATTTGCTTTCCCCGGGTGGTAACGAATCTCAAAGTCGTAATCATTCAACAATTCAATCCACCTACGATGCCTCATATTCAGTTGTTTCTGATTAAATATGTGTTGAAGACTTTTGTGGTCGGTATATATAATACTTTTGACCCCATATAAGTAGTGCCTCCAAGTCTTTAATGCAAAAACAACCGCGCCTAATTCCAAATCATGCGTCATGAATCTTCAATTGTCTAGACGCACAAGCAATCACCTTCGTTCGTTGCATTAATACACAACTGAGACCTTGCTTTGATGCGTCATAATAAATCACAAAATCATCATTCCCTTTAGGCAATGACAATATAGGTGCCGTAGTTAGCTTTTTCTTCAATAACTGAAACGCTTTCTCTTGTTCATCCTTCCATTCAAATTTCTTCCCTTTATGCGTTAATGCAGTCAAGGGTTTTGCTATTCTGGAAAAGTCTTGGATGAACCTTCTGTAGTAACCAGCTAGTCCTAAAAACTGGCGTATGTGTTTTGGAGTTTTCGGGGTTTCCCACTTTTCAACAGTTTCTATCTTTGCCGGATCCACCTTAATACCTTCTTTGTTCACTATGTGACCGAGAAATTGAACTTCTTCCAACCAAAATGCACACTTTGAAAACTTAGCGTACAATTCTTCCTTCCTCAATACTTCTAACACCTTTCTCAAATGTTCACCGTGTTCTTGGTCATTCTTTGAGTAAATAAGTATGTCATCAATGAAAACAATGACAAACTTGTCAAGGTATGGTCCACACACTCGGTTCATAAGGTCCATGAACACAGCTGGTGCATTAGTTAAACCAAATGGCATGACCATAAACTCATAATGACCGTAACGTGTTCTGAAAACAGTCTTTGGAATATCATCTTCTTTCACCCGCATTTGATGATACCCGGAACGTAAGTCAATCTTTGAATAAACAGACGAGCCTTGTAGTTGATCAAATAAGTCGTCGATTCTCGGTAGTGGGTAGCGGTTCTTGATGGTAAGTTTGTTCAACTCTCGATAGTCGATACACAACCTGAATGTACCATCTTTCTTCTTGACAAACAAAACAGGAGCTCCCCACGGTGATGTGCTTGGTCGAATGAAACCACGCTCTAAAATTTCTTGTAATTGGCTTTGCAGTTCTTTCATCTCGCTGGGTGCGAGTCTGTAAGGAGCACGAGCTATTGGTGCAGCTCCTGGTACAAGATCTATTTGAAATTCAACGGATCGATGTGGGGGTAATCTCGGTAATTCTTTCGGAAATACATCGGGAAATTCTTTTGCAATGGGAACATCATTGATGCTCTTTTCTTCAGTTTGTACTTTCTCGACGTGTGCTAGAACAGCATAGCAACCTTTTCTTATTAGTTTTTGTGCCTTCAAATTACTAATAAGATGTAGCTTCGTGTTGCCCTTTTCTCCGTACACCATTAAGGGTTTTCCTTTTTCTCGTATAATGCGAATTGCATTTTTGTAACAAACGATCTCTGCTTACACTTCTTTCAACCAGTCCATACCGATTATCACATCAAAACTCCCTAACTCTACTGGTATAAAATCAATCTTAAATGTTTCGCTAACCAGTTTAATTTCTAGATTCCGACATACATTATCTGCTGAAATTAATTTACCATTTGCTAATTCGAGTAAAAATTTACTATCCAAAGGCGTCAATGGACAACTTAATTTAACACAAAAATCTCTACTCATATAGCTTCTATCCGCACCCGAATCAAATAAAACGTAAGCAGATTTATTGTCAATAAGAAACGTACCCGTAACAAGCTCCGGGTCTTCTTGTGCCTCTGCCGCATTAATATTGAAAACTCTTCCACGGCCTTGTCCATTCGTGTTCTCCTGGTTTGGGCAATTTCTAATAATGTGGCCCGGTTTTCCACATTTATAACAAACTACATTGGCATAACTTGCTCCGACACTACTTGCTCCGCCATTACTCGTTCCGACACCATTTGTTCCTTTCGTTCTATTAACCCCTAGTCCGTAGGCCTCACACTTCGCCGCGCTATGACCATTTCTTTTACACTTGTTGCAAAATTTGGTGCAGAACCCCGAGTGATACTTTTCACACCTTTGGCATAGCTGCTTCTGATTGTTGTTGTTGTTGTTGCGGTTATTATTGTTGTTGGGATGATTGTTGTAGTTGCTGTTGTTGTTGTTGTTGTTGTTGTTGTTGGGTCATTTGTTGTAGTTGCGATTGATGTTGCGATTGTTGGGATAATTGTTGCGATTATTGTTGTAATTGCTGTTGTTGTTGTATTGGTGATTCTTATCATCGTTTTCCTCCCACTTTCTTTTGACTTGCTTCACATTGGCCTCTTCAGCAGCCTGTTCTTTAATTCTTTCTTCAATCTGGTTCACTAGTTTGTGAGCCATTCTACATGCCTGTTGTATGGAGGCGGGCTCGTGTGAACTTATATCTTCTTGGATTCTTTCCGGTAATCCTTTCACAAACGCGTCGATCTTCTCTTCCTCATCTTCGAATGCTCCCGGACACAATAGGCACAATTCTGTGAATCGTCTTTAGTACGTGGTAATATCAAATCCTTGGGTTCGTAACCCTCTAAGTTCTGTCTTGAGCTTATTGACCTCGGTTCTGGGACGGTACTTCTCGTTCATCAAGTGCTTGAATACTGACCACGGTAGTGCGTACACATCGTCTTGTCCCACTTGCTCTAGATAGGTATTCCACCATGTTAACGCAGAACCTGTGAAGGTATGCGTAGCGTACTTCACTTTGTCCTCTTCAGTACACTTACTTATGGCAAACACCGATTCGACCTTCTCGGTCCACCGTTTCAATCCGATCGGTCCTTCGGTTCCATCAAATTCCAAAGGTTTGCAGGCAGTGAATTCTTTGTAGGTGCATCCTACACGATTTCCTGTACTGCTAGATCCAAGGTTATTGTTGGTATGTAGCGCAGCCTGTACTGCGGCTATGTTTGAAGCTAGAAAAGTACGGAATTCCTCTTCATTCATATTCACGGTGTGTCGAGTAGTCGGTGCCATTTCCTTCAAAATAGTCAAATGGAACAAGTTAATCATACAAAATATTAAGAGTAGTTAATAGTATTTCGTAGCATAATATGAACTCATTTATAAAAGCTTTTTCTTCATATTACCGTTTTATAAGTTTAAATTCGGGTAGTACCTACCCGTTAAGTTCATACTTAGTAGCTAATATACAATTCAACTACTACAATTCTATATGAAAAACTGATTATAATAATATTTCGCGTTCAAACATTTACACAATATTTTACAAACTTACAATACCGCTTATTTTACATATAGCATGAAATATAGCACACAATAACTTTGATACAAGATAGTTGTGAAGATAATTCTAGCTAGTACACAAGTCGTTCAGCAAAGGCAATAAAGACACGTAATTCATACGTCCAGAAACAAGTCATGCATTCTGGTTTTACTAGGACTACTTCCCATCCTTGGTCTTGTGGAACATAACCGTTATGGCCGTTGATAAGACAGCGTGTTGTAACGTCGTCAAAGGGACGAGGGTTACGTAATGTCCAACAGTCCCGTAACAATCTAAAAACCTCATTTCTTACCCCAATTACTGACTCCGTCACTTGTGGGAATGTTTTGTTTAATAGTTGTAGGCCGATGTTCTTGTTCTCACTTTGGTGAGAAGTGAACATTACTAATCCGTAAGCATAACATGCTTCTTTATGTTGCATGTTAGCCGCTTTTTCTAAATCACGAAGTCCAATATTCGGATATATTGAGTCAAAATAATTTCTTAACCCATTGCGTAAAATAGCATTTGGGTTCCCCGCAATATATGCGTCAAAGTAAACACATCGTAACTTATGGATTTCCCAATGTGATATCCCACATCTTTCGAACGAAAGCCTTTTATAAACCAAGGCATTCTTGGAACGTTCTTCGAATGTCTTCCAAACTGATCTCGCCTTAAATAGTTGTGCCGAAGAATTCTGATCGACTCTAGACAAGATTTCATCAATCATGTCTCCGGGTAGGTCTCTTAAAATATTGGGTTGTCTATCCATTTTGTGTTTTTATACTGTAAAATAGACAAGAGTTAGATTCATAAAAAAAAAAAATACTTATTAATACAAGCAATTTTTACATATATCATAAAGCATAAGCACACTATATTACATATATTACACCACATGAATACAACTATCTTATTCCGACTCGCTTGTTCTTCTTCTTCGGTTTTGGTTCGTTTTGCCAAGTTTCTAGGGATATATGATGTTCCCCTAATACGAGCCGTCGTTTTCCACATTGGTTTAGAAAAACCTGGTGGTTTAGAGGTTCCCGGGTCATTGTTAAAACTTAAGGACTTCGGGGGTTGACGATACATATAAAGTTCATCGGGGTTGGAATTAGATTTCTCTATTTTTATGCCCTTTCCCTTATTATTTTCTTTTGCCTTTTTAAATTCAGTTGGGGTAATTTCTATAACATCATCGGAATTCTCATCAGAATCCGATTCATCGGAGAATTGGTAATCCTCCCAATATTTTGCTTCCTTAGCGGAAACACCATTGACCATAATTAACCTTGGTCGGTTGGTTGAGGATTTTCTTTTACTCAACCGTTTTATTATTTCCCCCACCGGTTCTATTTCTTCATCCGGTTCCGATTCTTCTTCCGGTTCCGATTCTTCTTCTGGTTCCGACTCTTCTTCCGGTTCCTCTTCGGGAACTTGTGAATCAGTCCACGAATCATTCCAATTTACATTTGACTCTTCATTATTATTAGGTGAGTCAATGGGACTTGTTCTAGAGGTAGACATCTATCACATAATATCAAACGCGTTAAGAGATTAATATATCACATAATATTCACATGTTAAAAATATATAGTTTCCAACAAAATTTGTTAAGCAATCATTTTTCAAGTAAACACGGTCGAAGTCCAGACTCACTAATGCATCCTAACAAACTCGATAAGACAGACTAATACAAAATTCTGGTTCTCTAAGACCAACGCTCGGATACCAACTGAAATGTCCCGTTCTTATTGATTAAAAACGTTCCATATTAATTGATTTCGTTGCGAGGTTTTGACCTCTATATGAGACGTTTTTCAAAGACTGCATTCATTTTAAAACAAACCATAACCTTTATTTTATCAATAAAGGTTTAAAAAGCTTTACGTAGATTATCAAATAATGATAATCTAAAATATCCTGTTTACACACGACCATTACATAATGGTTTACAATACAGATATGTTACAACAAAATAAGTTTCTTGAATGCAGTTTTTACACAATATCATACAAGCATGGACTCCAAATCTCGTCCTTATTTAAGTATGCGACAGCGGAAGCTCTTAATAATCACCTGAGAATAAACATGCTTAAAACGTCAACAAAAATGTTGGTGAGTTATAGGTTTAACCTATATATCAAATCATAATAATAGACCACAAGATTTCATATTTCAATACACATCCCATACATAGAGATAAAAGTCATTCATATGGTGAACACCTGGTAACCGACATTAACAAGATGCATATATAAGAATATCCCCATCATTCCGGGACACCCTTCAGATATGATATAAATTTCGAAGTACTAAAGCATCCGGTACTTTGGATGGGGTTTGTTAGGCCCAATAGATCTATCTTTAGGATTCGCGTCAATTAGGGTGTCTGTTCCCTAATTCTTAGATTACCAGACTTAATAAAAAGGGGCATATTCGATTTCGATAATTCAACCATAGAATGTAGTTTCACGTACTTGTGTCTATTTTGTAAATCATTTGTAAAACATGCATGTATTCTCATCCCAAAAATATTAGATTTTAAAAGTGGGACTATAACTCACTTTCACAGATTTTTACTTCGTCGGGAAGTAAGACTTAGCCACTGGTTGATTCACGAACCTATAACAATATATACATATATATCAAAGTATGTTCAAAATATATTTACAACACTTTTAATATATTTTGATGTTTTAAGTTTATTAAGTCAGCTGTCCTCGTTAGTAACCTACAACTAGTTGTCCACAGTTAGATGTACAGAAATAAATCGATAAATATTATCTTGAATCAATCCACGACCCAGTGTATACATATCTCAGTATTGATCACAACTCAAACTATATATATTTTGGAATCAACCTCAACCCTGTATAGCTAACTCCAACATTCACATATAGAGTGTCTATGGTTGTTCCGAAATATATATAGATGTGTCGACATGATAGGTCGAAACATTGTATACGTGTCTATGGTATCTCAAGATTACATAATATACAATACAAGTTGATTAAGTTATGGTTGGAATAGATTTGTTACCAATTTTCACGTAGCTAAAATGAGAAAAATTATCCAATCTTGTTTTACCCATAACTTCTTCATTTTAAATCCGTTTTGAGTGAATCATATTGCTATGGTTTCATATTGAACTCTATTTTATGAATCTAAACAGAAAAGTAAAGGTTTATAGTCGGAAAAATAAGTTACAAGTCGTTTTTGTAAAGGTAGTCATTTCAGTCGAAAGAACGACGTCTAGATGACCATTTTAGAAAACATACTTCCACTTTGAGTTTAACCATAATTTTTGTATATAGGTTCATGTTCATAATAAAAATCATTTTCTCAGAATAACAACTTTTAAATCAAAGTTTATCATAGTTTTTAATTAACTAACCCAAAACAGCTCGCGGTGTTACTACGACGGCGTAAATCCGGTTTTACGGTGTTTTTCGTGTTTCCAGGTTTTAAATCATTAAGTTAGCATATCATATAGATATAGAACATGTGTTTAGTTAATTTTAAAAGTTAAGTTAGAAGGATTAACTTTTGTTTGCGAATAAGTTTAGAATTAACTAAACTATGTTCTAGTGATTACGAGTTTAAACCTTCGAATAAGATAGTTTTATATATATGAATCGAATGATGTTATGAACATCATTAATACCTCAAGTTTAGTAGGTAAACCTACTGGAAGTTACAAGAAATGATCTAGCTTCAAAGGATCTTAGATGGCTTGAAAGTTCTTGAAGTAGGATCATGACACAAAAACAAGTTCAAGTAAGATTTTTACTCGAATTAAGATAGTTTATAGTTATAGAAATTGAATCAAAGTTTGAATATGAATATTACCTTGAATAAGAAAGATAACCTACTATATATAACAAAGGTTTCTTGATCTTAGATGATTACTTGGAATGGATTAGAAAGCTTGGAAGTAAATTAGTAAACTTAAAGGGATTTTTGAAGTGTTCTTGAAGTGTTCTTCCTATGATGATTATAGCTTGATTCTTGAAGTGATTTTTGATGAAGATGATGATTAACTACTGGAAAAATACGTTCATAATAGTGTGTGTGTGTTGAGAGAGAATTAGAAAGAGAATTGGAAGTGAAATGGAGTGAATGATGAGTGGTAATTGGTGAGTGGTGAGTGGGGTTAAAAGGAGTTCTAGTTAGTTGACTAGCTCATGGTAGAAGTTAAAATTGATTAGTCATACATGACATAATCAATAGTGGAATCCCATGCTAGTTCCTATTGGTATATACCCATAGTAAGTACGTTTTGAAGCTGTGTATAATACGGGTAAGAATACGACTAGAATTCTTGATGAAAGAAAAGAATGGGAAAGTAACTGTAACCATTTTCGTTAAGTATGAGTGTTTTGATATATGTCTTGAAGTCTTCCAAAAGTATTTTTATACATCTAAATACACTACATGTATATACATATTAACTGAGTCGTTAAGTCATCGTTAGTCGTTACATGTAAGTGTTGTTTTGAAACCTTTAAGTTAACGATCTCAATTAATGTTGTTAACCCATTGTTTATTATATCTAATGAGATGTTAAATTATTATATTATCATGATATTATGATATATTAATATATCTTAATATGATATATATATATATACATTTAAATGTCGTTACAACGATAATCGTTACATATATGTCTCGTTTCGAAATCCTTAAGTTAGTAGTCTTGTTTATATGTATATAACTCATTGTTAATATACTTATGGAGATACTTACTTATCATAATCTCATGTTAACCATATGTATATCCATATATATATATCGTCATGTCATTTTTACAAGTTTTAACGTTCGTGAATCGCCGGTCAACTTGGGTGGTCAATTGTCTATATGAAACATATTTCAATTAATCAAGTCTTAACAAGTTTGATTGCTTAACATGTTGGAAACATTTAATCATGTAAATATCAATCTCAATTAATATATATAAACATGGAAAAGTTCGGGTCACTACAAATAGTATCTCGTAGCATAATATGAACTCATTTATAAAAGCATTTTCTTCATATTAGCGTTTTATAAGTTTAAATTTGGGTAGTACCTACCCGTTAAGTTCATACTTATTAGCTAATATACAATTCAACTACTACAATTCTATATGAAAAACTGATTATAATAATATTTCGCGTTCAAACTTTTTCACAATATTTTACAAACTTACAATACCGCTTATTTTACATATAACATGAAATATAGCACACAATAACTTTGATACAAGATAGTTGTGAAGATAATTCTAGCTAGTACACAAGTCGTTCAGCACAGGCAATAAAGACACTTAATTCATACGTCCAGAAACAAGTCATGCATTCTGGTTTTACTAGGACTACTTCCCATCCTTGGTCTTATGGAACATAACCGTTATGGCCGTTGATAAGACAGCATGTTGTAACGTCGTCAAAGGGACGAGGGTTACGTAATGTCCAACAGTCCTGTAACAATCTAAAAACCTTATTTCTCACCTCAACTACTGAGTCCGTCACTTGTGGGAACGTTTTGTTTAATAGTTGTAGCCCGATGTTCTTATTCTCACTTTGGTGAGAAGCGAACATTACTAACCCGTAAGCATAACATGCTTCTTTATGTTGCATGTTATCCACTTTTTCTAAATCACGAAGTCCTATATTCGGATATATTGAGTCAAAATAATTTCTTAACCCGTTGCGTAAAATAGCATTTGGGTTCCCCGCAATATATGCGTCAAAGTAAACACATCGTAACTTATGGATTTCCCAATGTGATATCCCCCATCTTTCGAACGAAAGCCTTTTATAAACCAAGGCATTCTTGGAACGTTCTTCGAATGTATTACAAACTGATCTCGCCTTAAATAGTTGTGCCGAGGAATTCTGACCGACTCTAGACAAGATTTCATCAATCATGTCTCCGGGTAGGTCTCTTAAAATATTGGGTTGTTTATCCATTTTGTGTTTTTATACTGTAAAATAGACAAGAGTTAGATTCATAAAAAAAATACTTATTAATACAAGCAATTTTTACATATATCATAAAGCATAAGCACACTATATTACATATATTACACCACACGAATACAACTATCTTATTCCGACTCGCCTCTTCTTCTTCGGTTTTGGTTCGTTTTGCCAAGTTTCTAGGGATATATGATGTTCCCCTAATACGAGCCGTCGTTTTTCACATTGGTTTAGAAAAACCTGGTGGTTTAGAGGATCCCGGGTTATTGTCACAACTTAAGAAATACGGGTGTTGACGATACATATAAAGTTCATCGGGTTTGGAATCAAATTTCTCTATTTTTATGCCCTTTCCCTTATTGTTCTCATTTGCCTTATTAAATTGTGTTGGGGTAATTTCTATAACATCATCGGAATCCTTGTCGAGATCCGATTCATCGGAGAATTGGTAATTCTCCCAATACTTTGCTTCCTTGGCGGAAACACCATTGACCATAATTAACTTTGGTCGATTGGTTGAGGATTTTCTTCTACTTAACCGTTTTATTATTTCCCCCACTGGTTCTATTTCTTCTTCCGGTTCCGATTCTTCTTCCGGTTCCGATTCTTCTTTCGGTTCCGACTCTTCTTCCGGTTCCTCTTCGGGAACTTGTGAATCAGTCCACGAATCATTCCAATTTACATTTGACTCTTCATTATTATTAGGTGAGTCAATGGGACTTGTTCTAGAGGTAGACATCTATCACATAATATCAAACACGTTAAGAGATTAATATATCACATAATATTCACATGTTAAAAATATATAGTTTCCAACAAAATTTGTTAAGCAATCATTTTTCAAGTAAACACGGTCGAAGTCCAGACTCACTAATGCATCCTAACAAACTCGATAAGACACACTAATGCAAAATTCTGGTTCTCTAAGACCAACGCTCGGATACCAACTGAAATGTCCCGTTCATATTGATTATAAACGTTCCATATTAATTGATTTCGTTGCGAGATTTTGACCTCTATATGAGACATTTTTCAAAGACTGCATTCATTTTTAAAACAACCATAACCTTTATTTTATCAATAAAGGTTTCAAAAGCATTACGTAGATTATCAAATAATGATAATCTATAATATACTGTTTACACACGACCATTACATAATGGTTTACAATAGAAATATATTACATCGACATATGTTTCTTGAATGCAGTTTTTACACAATATCATACAAACATGGACTCCAAATCTTGTCCTTATTTTAGTATGCAACAGCGGAAGCTCTTAGTATTCACCTGAGAATAAACATGCTTTAAACGTCAACAAAAATGTTGGCGAGTTATAGGTTTAACCTATATATATATCAAATCGTAACAATAGACCACAGGATTTCATATTTCAATACTCATCCCATACATAGAGATAAAAATTCATTCATATGGTGAACACCTGGTAACCGACATTAACAAGATGCATATATAAGAATATCCCCATCATTCCGGGACACCCTTCGGATATGATATAAATTTCGAAGTACTAAAGCATCTGGTACTTTGGATGGGGTTTTTTAGGCCCAATAGATCTATCTTTAGGATTTGCGTCAATTAGGGTGTCTGTTCCCTAATTCTTAGATTACCAGACTTAATAAAAAGGGGCATATTCGATTTCGATAATTCAACCATAGAATGTAGTTTCACGTACTTGTGTCTATTTTGTAAATCATTTATAAAACCTGCATGTATTCTCATCCCAAAAATATTAGATTTTAAAAGTTGGACTATAACTCACTTTCACAGATTTTTACTTCGTCGGGAAGTAAGACTTGGCCACTGGTCGATTTACGAACCTATAAAAAATATGTACATATATATCAAAGTATATTCAAAATATATTTACAACACTTTTAATACATTTTGATATTTTAAGTTTATTAAGTCAGCTGTCCTCGTTAGTAACCTACAACTAGTTGTCCAACGTTAGATGTACAGGAAAAAAATTGATATATATTTTCTTAAATCAATCCACGACCCAGTGTATACACGTCTCAGGCTAGATCACAACTCAAAGTATATATATATTTGGAATCAACCTCAACCCTGTATAGCTAACTCCCTCATTACTGCATATAGAGTGTCTATGGTTGTTCCAAATAATATATACACATGGGTCGATATGATATGTCAAAACATTTGCATACGTGTCTATGGTATCCCAAGATTACATAATATATTAGAATACATGTATAATACAATATAAGTTAGCTAGGATATGATTAATATAGATTTGTTACCAATTTTCACGTTGCTACAACAAGAAAAATTATCCAATCTTGTTTTACCCATAACTTCTTCATTTTAAATCCGTTTTGAGTGAATCAAATTGCTATGGTTTCATATTGAACTCTATTTTATGAATCTAAACAGAAAAAGTATAGGTTTATAGTCGGAAATATAAGTTACAAGTTGTTTTTGTAAAGGTAGTCATTTCAGTCGAAAGAACGACGTCTAGATGACCATTTTAGAAAACATACTTCCACTTTGAGTTTAACCATGATTTTTGGATATAGTTTCATGTTCATAAGAAAAATCATTTTCCCTAAAGAAAAACTTTTAAATCAAAGTTTATCATAGTTTTTAATTAACTAACCCAAAACAGCCCGCGGTGTTACTACGACGGCATATGTCCGGTTTTACAGTGTTCTTCGTGTTTCCAGGTTTTAAATCATTAAGTTAGCATATCATATAGATATATAACATGTGTTTAGTTGATTTTAAAAGTCAAGTTAGAAGGATTAACTTTTGTTTGCGAACAAGTTTAGAATTAACTATACTATGTTCTAGTGATTACAAGTTTAAACCTTCGAATAAGATAGCTTTATATGTATGAATCGAATGATGTTATGAACATCATTACTACCTCAAGTTTTCTGGATAAAGCTACTGAAAATTAAAAAAATGGATCTAGCTTCAAAGGATCCTTGGATGGCTTGAAAGTTCTTGAAGCAGAATCATGACACGAAAAACAAGTTCAAGTAAGATTTTCACTCGAAATAAGATTGTTATAGTTTTAGAAATTGAATCAAAGTTCAAATATGAGTATTACCTTGTATTAGAAAGATATCTTACTGTAAATAAGAAAGATTTTTTGAGGATGGATGATCACTCTACAAGATTGGAAGTAAGCTAGCAAACTTGGAAGTATTCTTGATTTTATGAAACTAGAACTTGTAGAATTTATGAAGAACACTTAGAACTTGAAGATAGAACTTGAGAGAGATCAATTAGATGAAGAAAATTGAAGAATGAAAGTGTTTGTAGGTGTTTTTTGTCATTGGTGTATGGATTAGATATAAAGGATATGTAATTTTGTTTTCATGTAAATAAGTCATGAATGATTACTCATATTTTTGTAATTTTATGAGATATTTCATGCTAGTTGCCAAATGATGGTTCCCACATGTGTTAGGTGACTCACATGGGCTGCTAAGAGCTGATCATTGGAGTGTATATACCAATAGTACATACATCTAAAAGCTGTGTATTGTACGAGTACGAATACGGGTGCATACGAGTAGAATTGTTGATGAAACTGAACGAGGATGTAATTGTAAGCATTTTTGTTAAGTAGAAGTATTTTGATAAGTGTCTTGAAGTCTTTCAAAAGTGTATGAATACATATTAAAACACTACATGTATATACATTTTAACTGAGTCGTTAAGTCATCGTTAGTCATTACATGTAAGTGTTGTTTTGAAACCTTTAGGTTAACGATCTTGTTAAATGTTGTTAACCCAATGTTTATAATATCAAATGAGATTTTAAATTATTATATTATCATGATAATATGATGTATGAATATCTCTTAATATGATATATATACATTAAATGTCGTTACAACGATAATCGTTACATATATGTCTCGTTTCAAAATCATTAAGTTAGTAGTCTTGCTTTTACATATGTAGTTCATTGTTAATATACTTAATGATATGTTTACTTATCATAATATCATGTTAACTATATATATATATATCCATATATATGTCATCATATAGTTTTTACAAGTTTTAACGTTCGTGAATCACCGGTCAACTTGGGTGGTCAATTGTCTATATGAAACCTATTTCAATTAATCAAGTCTTAACAAGTTTGATTGCTTAACATGTTGGAAACACTTAATCATGTAAATAACAATTTCATTTAATATATATATAAACATGGAAAAGTTCGGGTCACTACACTTCACCCTTAGACCAGCAATCAGCAGGTATGTGTCCCATCTTGCCACACTTAAAGCATTTAGCTTTCTTTGGATCAAAAGTACCCTTGCCTTTACCCTTCTTATAACTAAACTTTTTCTGCTCAATCCTTTGAGTCAAAAGAGCCATCTGAACTTCCAAATCTTTGATCTCCTCATCTTTATCAGATTCACTATCATCATCAGAAGTTTCATCACTTTTAGATTCAACTTTGCTAGAGTAACTAGAGAACAATTGCTTATTCTTCTTTGTGGTGGCCACCAATGCAGCTTCTGGATCTTTAGCAGTTTTCTTAGCATTGATCTTGTTCTTTAATTGAGTTTCCTCAAAGTTTGACAGTATACCAAACAATTCACTTAACTCATAGTTATCTATCTTTTCACTGATTACCATAGATGTAATCACAGATTCAAAGTTTGAGGGTAACAGTTCAATGAACTTTTGACACAACACTTGTTGTGTTTTCTCTACCCCAACACTTTCAAGATCATTTATCAGAACCTGAAATCTTGAATGAAGATCACTCAAAGATTCTTTAGGCAGAGCAGCAAAATTTTCATAACATCTAATTAGATTCTTTTTCTTCTGAGTCTTAACAACAATGACTCCTTCATAGTCATTAAGCAACAGATCCCACATAGCTTTAGCAGTCTTGGCATGACTGATCTTTCTGAGAATTGGAACAGTAACATCATTCCCAATAATACTCCTTATTTTGCTATCTAGTTTGTACTTGATAGCTTCTGCTTCAGTCCACCTTTCTCTTGGTGTTTCACAAAAATAGGCAGGTTGAGCAGCAATAGTATCTGTGGCAGGAACAGCAGCTATCATAGAACCAGAAATAATAGGTCCTGTTGTAAGAACATGCTCAGCTTCTTCATGAATAGATCCTAAAAACCATAGGACTTTCAATTTCCAAGTTGCAAAGTCTGTGCCATCGAATATTGGCACACCTTTTCCAGCCATAAATGGAGTAGGAATGGTAGTGGTAGACATATTTATAAAAATATGGATCGTTTGTAAAGATTACCATAATAGGATTTACACCTTACCCGCTCTGATACCAGTTATAAGTTCACAGTATTTGATCTATGAACACCAGACTCTCAATTGAACAATAAATAAGAATTATAAGTACAAGAATTGAGAGAACACGATATGAAATATATGTTTGATAATATTGATCGTGCCAAAAGATACATCGAATGAAAAGCACACGTCCCTATATATACAGAAAAACCACCAAATCTAGAGATTTGGTTTCCAAAATAACTTGGCTATAATTAAGGAAAAGATAAACTTAAAACTTATCAAATATGCAAAACAATTCTAAATTTAATCTTCTGGAGATAAAACCGAATCAAAACATATCTTCTTAATATTTAAACATATCTCCAGAATCTTCCTTAGCTTAGCCATCAAGAAATCTTCAAATCGTTGACTTAAGAAACACCAGAGTCTGCAACCTCAGACTCTAAAACTCCAGACTCTAAAACTGCAAAATACTTAGACTCATCAGATTATAATTCCCAACACCATCCTTTACTTGATTAATTAAATTTTTGACTAACCAACTTCCTTGTTTCTCGGAGTTAAGGTAGGATCACACCGGATCACATTGAGACAGTTTCATCATTGAGGCTGTTGTTGATGGTTTTACGACCGGGGCAAGTTTAAGAGTAAAGTTTAGACCTTAGAACTCTTGTGAGGATATCAAGGCCCAACAGCTAGACCATCTTGTGATCAAGGTGTAGTGACCCGAACTTTTCCATGTTTATATATATTAATTGAGATTGATATTTACATGATTAAATGTTTCCAACATGTTAAGCAATCAAACTTGTTAAGACTTGATTAATTGAAATATGTTTCATATAGACAATTGACCACCCAAGTTGACCGGCGATTCACGAACGTTAAAACTTGTAAAAACGACATGACGATATATATATGGATATACATATGGTTAACATGAGATTATGATAAGTAAGTATCTCCATAAGTATATTAACAATGAGTTATATACATATAAACAAGACTACTAACTTAAGGATTTCGAAACGAGACATATATGTAACGATTATCGTTGTAACGACATTTAAATGTATATATATCATATTAAGATATATTAATATATCATAATATCATGATAATATAATAATTTAACATCTCATTAGATATAATAAACAATGGGTTAACAACATTAATTGAAATCGTTAACTTAAAGGTTTCAAAACAACACTTACATGTAATGACTAACGATGACTTAACGACTCAGTTAAAATGTATATACATGTAGTGTATTTAGATGTATTAAAATACTTTTGGAAGACTTCAAGACATATATCAAAACACTCATACTTAACGAAAATGGTTACAGTTACTTTCCCATTCTTTTCTTTCATCAAGAATTCTAGTCGTATTTTTACCCGTATTATACACAGCTTCAAAACGTACTTACTATGGGTATATACCAATAGGAACTAGCATGGGATTCCACTCTTGATTATGTCATGTATGATTAATCAATTTTAACTTCTACCATGAGCTAGTCAACTAACTAGAACTCCTTTTAACCCCACTCACCACTCACCAATTACCACTCATCATTCACTCCATTTCACTTCCAATTCTCTTTCTAATTCTCTCTCAACACACCCACACTATTATGAACGTATTTTTCCAGTAGTTAATCATCATCTTCATCAAAAATCACTTCAAGAATCAAGCTATAATCATCATAGGAAGAACACTTCAAGAACACTTCAAAAATCCCTTCAAGTTTACTAATTTACTTCCAAGCTTTCTAATCCATTCCAAGTAATCATCTAAGATCAAGAAACCTTTGTTATATACAATAGGTTATCTTTCTTATTCAAGGTAATATTCATATTCAAACTTTGATTCAATTTCTATAACTATAAACTATCTTAATTCGAGTAAAAATCTTACTTGAACTTGTTTTTGTGTCATGATCCTACTTCAAGAACTTTCAAGCCATCCAAGATCCTTTGAAGCTAGATCATTTCTTGTCACTTCCAGTAGGTTTACCTACTAAACTTGAGGTAGTAATGATGTTCATAACATCATTCGATTCATATATATAAAACTATCTTATTCGAAGGTTTAAACTCGTAATCACTAGAACATAGTTTAGTTAATTCTAAACTTGTTCGCAAACAAAAGTTAATCCTTCTAACTTGACTGTTAAAATTAACTAAACACATTTTCTATATCTATATGATATGCTAACTTAATGATTTAAAACCTGGAAACACGAAAAACACCGTAAAACCGAATTTACGCCGTCGTAGTAACACCGCGGGCTGTTTTGGGTTAGTTAATTAAAAACTATGATAAACTTTGATTTAAAAGTTGTTATTCTGAGAAAATGATTTTTATTATGAACATGAAACTATATCCAAAAATTATGGTTAAACTCAAAGTGGAAGTATGTTTTCTAAAATGGTCATCTAGACGTCATTCTTTCGACTGAAATGACTACCTTTACAAAAACGACTTGTAACTTATTCTTCCGACTATAAACCTATACTTTTTATGTTTAGATTCATAAAATAGAGTTCAATATGAAACCATAGCAATTTGATTCACTCAAAACGGATTTAAAATGAAGAAGTTATGGGTAAAACAAGATTGGATAATTTTTCTCATTTTAGCTACGTGAAAATTGGTAACAAATCTATTCCAACCATAACTTAATCAACTTGTATTGTATATTATGTAATCTTGAGATACCATAGACACGTATACAATATTTCGACCTATCATGTCGACACATCTATATATATTTCGGAACAACCATAGACACTCTATATGTGAATGCTGGAGTTAGCTATACAGGGTTGAGGTTGATTCCAAAATATATATAGTTTGAGTTGTGATCAATACTGAGATACGTATACACTGGGTCGTGGATTGATTCAAGATAATATTTATCGATTTATTTCTGTACATCTAACTGTGGACAACTAGTTGTAGGTTACTAACGAGGACAGCTGACTTAATAAACTTAAAACATCAAAATATATTAAAAGTGTTGTAAATATATTTTGAACATACTTTAATATATATGTATATATTGTTATAGGTTCGTGAATCAACAGTGGCCAAGTCTTACTTCTCGACGAAGTAAAAATCTGTGAAAGTGAGTTATAGTCCCACTTTTAAAATCTAATATTTTGGGATGAGAATACATGCAGGTTTTATAAATGATTTACAAAATAGACACAAGTACGTGAAACTACATTCTATGGTTGAATTATCGAAATCGAATATGCCCCTTTTTATTAAGTCTGGTAATCTAAGAATTAGGGAACAGACACCCTAATTGACGCGAATCCTAAAGATAGATCTATTGGGCCTAACAAACCCCATCCAAAGTACCGGATGCTTTAGTACTTCGAAATTTATATCATATCCGAAGGGTGTCCCGGAATGATGGGGGTATTTTTATATATGCATCTTGTTAATGTCGGTTACCAGGTGTTCACCATATGAATGATTTTTATCTCTATGTATGGGATGTGTATTGAAATATGAAATCTTGTGGTCTATTATTATGATTTGATATATATAGGTTAAACCTATAACTCACCAACATTTTTATTGACGTTTTAAGCATGTTTATTCTCAGGTGATTATTAAGAGCTTCCGCTATCGCATACTTAAATAAGGACGAGATTTGGAGTCCATGCTTGTATGATATTGTGTAAAAACTGCATTCAAGAAACTTATTTTGTTGTAACATATTTGTATTGTAAACCATTATGTAATGGTCGTGTGTAAACAGGATATTTTAGATTATCATTATTTGATAATCTAGGTAAAGCTTTTTAAAACCTTTATCTATGAAATAAAGGTTATGGTTTGTTTTAAAAATGAATGCAGTCTTTGAAAAACGTCTCATATAGAGGTCAAAACCTCGGAACGAAATCAATTAATATGGAACGTTTTTAATCAATAAGAACGGGACATTTCAGTTGGTATCCGAGCGTTGGTCTTAGAGAACCAGAATTTTGCATTAGTGTGTCTTATCGAGTTTGTTAGGATGCATTAGTGAGTCTGGACTTCGACCGTGTTTACTTGAAAAATGATTGCTTAACAAATTTTGTTGGAAACTATATATTTTTAACATGTGAATATTATGTGATATATTAATCTCTTAACACGTTTGATATTATGTGATAGATGTCTACCTCTAGAACAAGTCCCATTGACTCACCTAATAATAATGAAGAGTCAAATGTAAATTGGAATGATTCGTAGACTGATTCACAAGTTCCCGAAGAGGAACCGGAAGAAGAGTCGGAACCGGAAGAAGAATCAGAACCGGAAGAGGAGGAACTGGATGAAGAAATAGAACCGGTGGGGGAAATAATAAAACGGTTAAGTAAAAGAAAATCCTCAACCAACCGACCAAGGTTAATTATGGTCAATGGTGTTTCCGCCAAGGAAGCAAAATATTGGGAGGATTACCAATTCTCCGATGAATCGGATTCCGACGAGAATTCCGATGATGTTATAGAAATTACCCCAACTGAATTTAAAAAGGCAAAAGAAAATAATAAGGGAAAGGGCATAAAAATAGAGAAATCTAATTCCAACCCCGATGAACTTTATATGTATCGTCAACCCCCGAAGTCCTTAAGTTGTAACAATGACCCGGGAACCTCTAAACCACCAGGTTTTTCTAAACCGATGTGGAAAATTACGGCTCGTATTAGGGGAACATCATATATCCCTAGAAACTTGGCAAAACGAACCAAAACCGAAGAATAAGAAACAAGCTAGTCGGAATAAGATAGTTGTATTCGTGTGGTGTAATATATGTAATATAGTGTGCTTATGCTTTATGATATATGTAAAAATTGCTTGTATTAATAAGTATTTTTTTATGAATCTAACTCTTGTCTATTTTACAGTATAAAAACACAAAATGGATAGACAACCCAATATTTTAAGAGACCTACCCGGAGACATGATTGATGAAATCTTGTCTAGAGTCGGTCAAAATTCTTCGGCACAACTATTTAAGGCCAGATCAATTTGTAAGACATTCGAAGAACGTTCCAAGAATGCCTTGGTTTATAAAAGGCTTTCGTTCGAAAGATGGGGGATATCACATTGGGAAATCCATAAGTTACGATGTGTTTACTTTGACGCATATATTGCGGAGAACCCAAATGCTATTTTACGCAATGGGTTAAGAAATTATTTTGACTCAATATATCCGAATATTGGACTTCGTGATTTAGAAAAAGCGGCTAACATGAAACATAAAGAAGCATGTTATGCTTACGGATTAGTAATGTTCGCTTCTCACCAAAGTGAGAACAAGAACATCGGGCTACAACTATTAAACAAAACGTTCCCACAAGTGACGGAGTCGGTAATTGGGGTAAGAAATGAGGTTTTTAGATTGTTACGGGACTGTTGGACATTACGTAACCCTCGTCCCTTTGACGACGTTACAACACGCTGTCTTATCAACGGCCATAACGGTTATGTTCCACAAGACCAAGGATGGGAAGTAATCCTAGTAAAACCAGAATGCATGACTTGTTTCTGGACGTATGAATTACGTGTCTTTATTGCCTTTGCTGAACGACTTGTGTACTAGCTAGAATTATCTTCACAACCATCTTGTATCAAATTTATTGTGTGCTATATTTCATGCTATATGTAAAATAAGCGGTATTGTAAGTTTGTAAAATATTGTGTAAAAGTTTGAACGCGAAATATTATTATAATCAGTTTTTCATATAGAATTGTAGTAGTTGAATTGTATATTAGCTACTAAATATGAACTTAACGGGTAGGTACTACCCGAATTTAAACTTATAAAACGCTAATATGAAGAAAAAGCTTTTATAAATGAGTTCATATTATGCTACGAAATACTATTAACTACTCTTAATATTCTGTATGATTAACTTGTTCCATTTGACTATTTTGAAGGAAATGGCACCGACTACTCGACACACCGTGAATATGAATGAAGAGGAATTCCGTACTTTTCTAGCTTCAAACATAGCCGCAGTACAGGCTGCGCTACATACCAACAATAACCTTGGATCTAGCAGTACAGGAAATCGTGTAGGATGCACCTACAAAGAATTCACTGCCTGCAAACCTTTGGAATTTGATGGAACCGAAGGACCGATCGGATTGAAACGGTGGACCGAGAAGGTCGAATCGGTGTTTGCCATAAGTAAGTGTACTGAAGAGGACAAAGTGAAGTACGCTACGCATACCTTCACAGTTTCTGCGTTAACATGGTGGAATACCTATCTAGAGCAAGTGGGACAAGACGATGCGTACGCACTACCGTGGTCAGCATTCAAGCACTTGATGAACGAGAAGTACCGTCCCAGAACCGAGGTCAATAAGCTCAAGACAGAACTTAGAGGGTTACGAACCCAAGGATTTGATATTACCACGTACGAAAGACGATTCATAGAATTGTGCCTATTGTGTCCGGGAGCATTCGAAGATGAGGAAGAGAAGATCGACGCGTTTGTGAAAGGATTACCGGAAAGAATCCAAGAAGATATAAGTTCACACGAGCCCGCCTCCATACAACAGGCATGTAGAATGGCTCACAAACTAGTGAACCAGATTGAAGAAAGAATTAAAGAACAGACTGCTGAAGAGACCAATGTGAAGCAAGTCAAAAGAAAGTGGGAGGAAAACGGTGATAAGAATCACCAATACAACAACAACAGCAATTAAAACAATAATCGCAACAATTATCCCAGCAATCGCAACATCAATCGCAACTACAACAAACAGCCCAACAACAACAACAACAACAACAACAACAACAACAACAACAACAGAAACTACAACAATCATTCCAACAACAATAATAACCGCAACAACAACAACAATCAGAAGCAGCTATGCCAAAGGTGTGAAAAGTATCACTCGGGGTTCTGCACCAAATTTTGCAACAAGTGTAAAAGAAATGGTCATAGCGCGGCGAAGTGTGAGGTCTACGGACCAGGGGTTAATAGAACGAAAGGAACAAATGGTGTCGGAACGAGTAATGGCGGAGCAAGTAGTGTCGGAGCAAGTTATGCCAATGTAGTTTGTTATAAATGTGGAAAACGGGCCACATCATTAGAAATTGCCCGAACCAGGAGAACACGAATGGACAAGGCCGCGGAAGAGTTTTCAATATTAATGCGGCAGAGGTACAGGAAGACCCAGAGCTTGTTACGGGTACGTTTCTTATTGATAATAAATCTGCTTACGTTTTATTTGATTCGGGTGCGGATATAAGCTATATGAGTAGAGATTTTTGTGCTAAATTAAGTTGTCCATTGACGCCTTTGGATAGTAAATTTTTACTCGAATTAGCAAATGGTAAATTAATTTCAGCAGATAATATATGTCGGAATCGAGAAATTAAACTGGTTAGCGAAACATTTAAGATTGATTTGATACCAGTAGAGTTAGGGAGTTTTGATGTGATAATCGGTATGGACTGGTTGAAAGAAGTGAAAGCAGAGATCGTTTGTTACAAAAATGCAATTCGCATTATACGAGAAAAAGGAAAACCCTTAATGGTGTACGGAGAAAAGGGCAACACGAAGCTACATCTTATTAGTAATTTGAAGGCACAAAAACTAATAAGAAAAGGTTGCTATGATATTCTAACACACGTCGAGAAAGTACAAACTGAAGAAAAGAGCATCAATGATGTTCCCATTGTAAAAGAATTTCCCGATGTATTTCCGAAAGAATTACCGGGATTACCCCCACATCGATCCGTTGAATTTCAAATAGATCTTGTACCAGGAGCTGCACCAATAGCTCGTGCTCCTTACAGACTCGCACCCAGCAAGATGAAAGAACTGCAAAGCCAATTACAAGAACTGTTAGAGCGTGGTTTCATTTGACCAAGCACATCACCGTGGGGAGCTCCTGTTTTGTTTGTCAAGAAGAAAGATGGTACATTCAGGTTGTGTATTGACTACCGAGAGTTGAACAAACTTACCATCAAGAACCGCTACCCACTACCGAGAATCAACGACTTATTTGATCAACTACAAGGCTCGTCTGTTTATTCAAAGATTGACTTACGTTCCGGGTATCATCAAATGCGGGTGAAAGAAGATGATATTCCAAAGACTGCTTTCAGAACACGTTACGGTCATTACGAGTTTATGGTCATGCCATTTGGTTTAACTAATGCACCAGCTGTGTTCATGGACCTTATGAACCGAGTGTGTGGACCATACCTTGACAAGTTTGTCATTGTTTTCATTGATGACATACTTATTTACTCAAAGAATGACCAAGAACACGGTGAACTTTTGAGAAAGGTGTTAGAAGTATTGAGGAAGGAAGAATTGTACGCTAAGTTTTCAAAGTGTGCATTTTGGTTGGAAGAAGTTCAATTCCTCGGTCACATAGTGAACAAAGAAGGTATTAAGGTGGATCCGGCAAAGATAGAAACTGTTGAAAAGTGGGAAACCTCGAAAACTCCGAAACACATACGCCAGTTTTTAGGACTAGCTGGTTACTACAGAAGGTTCATCCAAGACTTTTCCAGAATAGCAAAACCCTTGACTGCATTAACGCATAAAGGGAAGAAATTTGAATGGAATGATGAACAAGAGAAAGCGTTTCAGTTATTGAAGGAAAAGCTAACTACGGCACCTATATTGTCATTGCCTGAAGGGAATGATGATTTTGTGATTTATTGTGACGCATCAAAGCAAGGTCTCGGTTGTGTATTAATGCAACGAACGAAGGTGATTGCTTATGTGTTTAGACAATTGAAGATTCACGAACAAAATTATACGACGCATGATTTGGAATTAGGCGCGGTTGTTTTTGCATTAAAGACTTGGAGGCACTACTTATATGGGGTCAAAAGTATTATATATACTGACCACAAAAGTCTTCAACACATATTTAATCAGAAACAACTGAATATGAGGCAGCGTAGGTGGATTGAATTATTGAATGATTACGACTTTGAGATTCGTTACCACCCGGGGAAGGCAAATGTGGTAGCCGATGCCTTGAGCAGGAAGGACAGAGATCCCATTCGAGTAAAATCTATGAATATAATGATTCATAATAACCTTACTACTCAAATAAAGGAGGCGCAACAAGGAGTTTTAAAAGAAGGAAATTTAAAGGATGAAATACCCAAAGGATCGGAGCAGCATCTTAATATTCGGGAAGACGGAACCCGGTATAGGGCTGAAAGGATTTGGGTACCCAAATTTGGAGATATGAGAGAAATGGTACTTAGAGAAGCTCATAAAACCAGATACTCAATACATCCTGGAACGGGGAAGATGTACAAGGATCTCAAGAAACATTTTTGGTGGCCGGGTATGAAATCCGATGTTGCTAAATACGTAGGAGAATGTTTGACGTGTTCTAAGGTCAAAGCTGAGCATCAGAAACCATCAGGTCTACTTCAACAACCCGAAATCCCAGAATGGAAATGGGAAAACATTACCATGGATTTCATCACTAAATTGTCAAGGACTGCAAGTGGTTTTGATACTATTTGGGTAATAGTTGATCGTCTCACCAAATCAGCACACTTCCTGCCAATAAGAGAAGATGACAAGATGGAGAAGTTAGCACGACTGTATTTAAAGGAAGTCGTCTCCAGACATGGAATACCAATCTCTATTATCTCTGATAGGGATGGAGGATTTATTTCAAGATTCTGGCAGACATTACAGCAAGCATTAGGAACTCGTCTAGACATGAGTACTGCCTATCATCTACAAACTGATGGGCAGAGCAAAAGGACGATACAAACGCTTGAAGACATGCTACGAGCATGTGTTATTGATTTCGGAAACAGTTGGGATCGACATCTACCGTTAGTAGAATTTTCCTACAACAACAGCTACCATTCAAGCATTGAGATGGCGCCGTTTGAAGCACTTTATGGTAGAAAGTGCAGGTCTCCGATTTGTTGGAGTGAAGTGGGGGATAGACAGATTACGGGTCCGGAGATTATACAAGAAACTACCGAGAAGATCATCCAAATTCAACAATGGTTGAAAACCGCCCAAAGTCGACAAAAGAGCAACGCTGACATTAAAAGAAAAGATATAGAATTTGAAATTGGAGAGATGGTCATGCTTAAAGTTGCACCTTGGAAAGGTGTTTTTCGATTTGGTAAACGAGGGAAATTAAATCCAAGGTATATTGGACCATTCAAGATTATTGATATTGTCGGACCAGTAGCTTACCGACTTGAGTTACCTCAACAACTCGCGGCTGTACATAACACTTTCCATGTCTCGAATTTGAAGAAACGTTTTGCTAAAGAAGATCTCACTATTCCGTTAGATGAAATCCAAATCAACGAAAAACTCCAATTCATCGAAGAACCCGTCGAAATAATGGATCGTGAGGTTAAAAGACTTAAGCAAAATAAGATACCAATTGTTAAGGTTCGATGGAATGCTCGTAGAGGACCCGAGTTCACCTGGGAGCGTGAAGATCAGATGAAGAAGAAATACCCGCATCTATTTCCAGAAGATTCGTCAACACCTTCAACAGCTTAAAATTTCGGGACGAAATTTATTTAACGGGTAGGTACTGTAGTGACCCGAACTTTTCCATGTTTATATATATTAATTGAGATTGATATTTACATGATTAAATGTTTCCAACATGTTAAGCAATCAAACTTGTTAAGACTTGATTAAATGAAATATGTTTCATATAGACAATTGACCACCCAAGTTGACCGGCGATTCACGAACGTTAAAACTTGTAAAAACGACATGACGATATATATATGGATATACATATGGTTAACATGAGATTATGATAAGTAAGTATCTCCATAAGTATATTAACAATGAGTTATATACATATAAACAAGACTACTAACTTAAGGATTTCTAAACGAGACATATATGTAACGATTATCGTTGTAACGACATTTAAATGTATATATATCATATTAAGATATATTAATATATCATAATATCATGATAATATAATAATTTAACATCTCATTAGATATAATAAACAATGGGTTAACAACATTAATTGAAATCGTTAACTTAAAGGTTTCAAAACAACACTTACATGTAACGACTAACGATGACTTAACGACTCAGTTAAAATGTATATACATGTAGTGTATTTAGATGTATTAAAATACTTTTGGAAGACTTCAGGACATATATCAAAACACTCATACTTAACGAAAATGGTTACAGTTACTTTCCCATTCTTTTCTTTCATCAAGAATTCTAGTCGTATTTTTACCCGTATTATACACAGCTTCAAAACGTACTTACTGAAATGTTCCATTCTTATTGATTAAAAACGTTCCATATTAATTGATTTCGTTGCGAGGTTTAGACCTCTATATGAGACGTTTTTCAAATACTGCATTCATTTTAAAACAAACCATAACCTTTATTTCATTAATAAAGGTTTAAAAAGCTTTACGTAGATTATCAATTAATGATAATCTAAAATATCATGTTTACACACGACCATTACATAATGGTTTACAATACAAATATGTTACAACAAAATAAGTTTCTTGAATGCAGTTTTTACACAATATCATACAAGAATGGACTCCAAATCTCGTCCTTATTTAAGTATGCAACAGCGGAAGCTCTTAATAATCACCTGAGAATAAACATGCTTAAAACGTCAACAAAAATGTTGGTGAGTTATAGGTTTAACCGATATATATCAAATCATAATAATAGACCACAAGATTTCATATTTCAATACACATCCCATACATAGAGATAAAAAAATCATTCATATGGTGAACACCTGGTAACCGACATTAACAAGATGCATATATAAGAATATCCCCATCATTCCGGGACACCCTTCGGATATGATATAAATTTCGAAGTACTAAAGCATTCGGTACTTTGGATGGGGTTTGTTAGGCCCAATAGATCTATCTTTAGGATTCACGTCAATTAGGGTGTCTGTTCTCTAATTCTTAGATTACCAGACTTAATAAAAAGGGGCATATTCGATTTCGATAATTCAACCATAGAATGTAGTTTCACGTACTTGTGTCTATTTTGTAAATCATTTATAAAACCTGCATGTATTCTCATCCCAAAAATATTAGATTTAAAAAGTGGGACTATAACTCACTTTCACAGATTTTTACTTCGTCGGGAAGTAAGACTTGGCCACTGGTTGATTCACGAACCTATAACAATATATACATATATATCAAAGTATGTTCAAAATATATTTACAACACTTTTAATATATTTTGATGTTTTAAGTTTATTAAGTCAGCTGTCCTCGTTAGTAACCTACAACTAGTTGTCCACAGTTAGATGTACAGAAATAAATTGATAAATATTATCTTGAATCAATCCACGACCCAGTGTATACGTATCTCAGTATTGATCACAACTCAAACTATATATATTTTGGAATCAACCTCAACCCTGTATAGCTAACTCCAACATTCACATATAGAGTGTCTATGGTTGTTCCGAAATATATATAGATGTGTCGACATGATAGGTTGAAACATTGTATACGTGTCTATGGTATCTCAAGATTACATAATATACAATACAAGTTGATTAAGTTATGGGTGGAATAGATTTGTTAACAATTTTCACGTAGCTAAAATGAGATAAATTATCCAATCTTGTTTTACCCATAATTTCTTCATTTTAAATCCGTTTTGAGTGAATCAAATTGCTATGGTTTCATATTGAACTCTATTTTATGAATCTAAACAGAAAAAGTATAGGTTTATAGTCGGAAAAATAAGTTACAAGTCATTTTTGTAAAGGTAGTCATTTCAGTCGAAAGAACGACGTCTAGATGACCATTTTAGAAAACATACTTCCACTTTGAGTTTAACCATAATTTTTGGATATAGTTTTATGTTCATAATAACAATCATTTTCTCAGAATAACAACTTTTAAATCAAAGTTTATCATAGTTTTTAATTAACTAACCCAAAACAGCCCGCGGTGTTACTACGACGGCGTAAATCCGGTTTTACGGTGTTTTTCGTGTTTCCAGGTTTTAAATCATTAAGTTAGCATATCATATAGATATAGAACATGTGTTTAGTTGATTTTAAAAGTCAAGTTAGAAGGATTAACTTTTGTTTGCGAACAAGTTTAGAATTAACTAAACTATGTTCTAGTGATTACAAGTTTAAACCTTCGAATAAGATAGCTTTATATGTATGAATCGAATGATGTTATGAAAATTATTACTACCTTAAGTTCCTTGGATAAACCTACTGGAAAATAGAAAAATGGATCTAGCTTCAACGGATCCTTGGATGGCTCGAAGTTCTTGAAGCAGAATCATGACACGAAAACAAGTTCAAGTAAGATCATCACTTGAAATAAGATTGTTATAGTTATAGAAATTGAACCAAAGTTTGAATATGATTATTACCTTGTATTAGAATGATAACCTACTATAAGAAACAAAGATTTCTTGAGGTTGGATGATCACCTTACAAGATTGGAAGTGAGCTAGCAAACTTGAAAGTATTCTTGATTTTATGTAACTAGAACTTGTAGAATATATGAAGAACACTTAGAACTTGAAGATAGAACTTGAGAGAGATCAATTAGATGAAAAAAATTGAAGAATGAAAGTGTTTGTAGGTGTTTTTGGTCGTTGGTGTATGGATTAGATATAAAGGATATGTAATTTTGTTTTAATGTAAATAAGTCATGAATGATTACTCATATTTTTGTAATTTTATGAGATATTTCATGCTAGTTGCCAAATGATGGTTCCCACATGTGTTAGGTGACTCACATGGGCTGCTAAGAGCTGATAATTGGAGTGTATATACCAATAGTACATACATCTAAAAGCTGTGTATTGTACGAGTACTAATACGGGTGCATACGAGTAGAATTGTTGATGAAACTGAACGAGGATGTAATTGTAAGCATTTTTGTTAAGTAGAAATATTTTGATAAGTGTATTTAAGTCTTTCAAAAGTGTATAAATACATATTAAAACACTACATGTATATACATTTTAACTGAGTCGTTAAGTCATCGTTAGTCGTTACATGTAAGTGTTGTTTTGAAACCTTTAGGTTAACGATCTTGTTAAATGTTGTTAACCCAATGTTTATAATATCAAATGAGATTTTAAGTTATTATATTATCATGATATTATCATATATGAATATCTCTTAATATGATATATATATATATATATATATATATATATATATATATATATATATATATATATATTAAATGTCTTTACAACGATAATCGTTACATATATGTCTCGTTTAAAAATCATTAAGTTAGTAGTCTTGTTTTCACATATGTAGTTCATTGTTAATATACTTAATGATATGTTTACTTATCATAGTATCATATTAATTATATATATATCCATATATATGTCATCATATAGTTTTTACAAGTTTTAACATTCGTGAATCACTGGTCAACTTGGGTGGTCAATTGTCTATATGAAACATATTTCAATTAATCAAGTCTTAAAAAGTTTGATTGCTTAACATGTTGGAAACATTTAATCATGTAAATATCAATCTCAATTAATATATATAAACATAGAAAAGTTCGGGTCACTACAGTACCTACCCGTTAAATAAATTTCGTCCCGAAATTTTAAGCTGTTGAAGGTGTTGACGAATCTTCTGGAAATAGTTGCGGGTATTTCTTCTTCATCTGATCTTCATGCTCCCAGGTGAACTCGGGTCCTCTACGAGCATTCCATCGAACCTTAACAATTGGTATCTTGTTTTGCTTAAGTCTTTTAACCTCACGATCCATTATTTCGACGGGTTCTTCGATGAATTGAAGTTTTTCGTTTATTTGGATTTCATCTAACGGAATAGTGAGATCTTCTTTAGCAAAACATTTCTTCAAATTCGAGACGTGGAAAGTGTTATGTACAGCCGCGAGTTGTTGAGGTAACTCAAGTCGGTAAGCTACTGGTCCGACACGATCAATAATCTTGAATTGTCCAATATACCTTGGATTTAATTTCCCTCATTTACCAAATCGAACAATGCCTTTCCAAGGTGCAACTTTAAGCATGACCATCTCTCCAATTTCAAATTCTATATCTTTTCTTTTAATGTTAGCGTAGCCCTTTTGTCGACTTTGGGCGGTTTTCAACCGTTGTTGAATTTGGATGATCTTCTCGGTAGTTTCTTGTATAATCTCCGGACCCGTAACCTGTCTATCCCCCACTTCACTCTAACAAATCGGAGACCTGCACTTTCTACCATAAAGTGCTTCAAACAGCGCCATCTCAATGCTTGAATGGTAGCTGTTGTTGTAGGAAAATTCTGCTAATGTTAGATGTCGATCCCAACTGTTTTCAAAATCAATAACATATGCTCGTAGCATGTCTTCAAGCGTTTGTATCATCCTTTCGCTCTGCCCATCAGTTTGTGGATGATAGGCAGTACTCATGTCTAGACGAGTTCCTAATGCTTGCTGTAATGTCTGCCAGAATCTTGAAATAAATCTGCCATCCCTATCAGAGATAATAGAGATTGGTATTCCATGTCTGGAGAGACGACTTCCTTCAAATACAGTCGTGCTAACTTCTCCATCTTGTCATCTTCTCTTATTGGCAGGAAGTGTGCTGATTTGGTGAGACAATCATCTATTACCCAAATAGTATCAAAACCACTTGCAGTCCTTGGCAATTTAGTGATGAAATCCATGGTAATGTTTTCCCATTTCCATTCCGGGATTTCGGGTTGTTGAAGTAGACCTGATGATTTCTGATGCTCAGTTTTGACCTTAGAACACGTCAAACATTCTCCTATGTATTTAGCAACATCGGCTTTCATACCCGGCCACCAAAAATGTTTCTTGAGATCCTTGTACATCTTCCCCGTTCCAGGATGTATTGAGTATCTGGTTTTATGAGCTTCTCTAAGTACCATTTCTCTCATATCTCCAAATTTTGGTAACCAAATCCTTTCAGCCCTATACCGGGTTCCGTCTTCCCGAATATTAAGATGCTTCTCCGATCCTTTGGGTATTTCATCCTTTAAATTTCCCTCTTTTAAAACTCCTTGTTGCGCCTCCTTTATTTGAGTAGTAAGGTTATTATGAATCATTATATTCATAGATTTTACTCGAATGGGTTCTCTGTCCTTCCTGCTCAAGGCATCAGCTACCACATTTGCCTTCCCCGGGTGGTAACGAATCTCAAAGTTGTAATCATTCAATAATTCAATCCACCTACGCTGCCTCATATTCAGTTGTTTCTGATTAAATATGTGTTGAAGACTTTTGTGGTCGGTATATATAATACTTTTGACCCCATATAAGTAGTGCCTCCAAGTCTTTAATGCAAAAACAACCGCGCCTAATTCCAAATCATGCGTCGTATAATTTTGTTCGTGAATCTTCAATTGTCTAGACGCATAAGCAGTCACCTTCGTTCGTTGCATTAATACACAACCGAGACCTTGCTTTGATGCATCACAATAAATCACAAAATCATCATTCCCTTCAGGCAATGACAATATTGGTGCCGTAGTTAGCTTTTTCTTCAATAACTGAAACACTTTCTCTTGTTCATCATTCCATTCAAATTTCTTCCCTTTATGCGTTAATGCAGTCAAGGGTTTTGCTATTCTGGAAAAGTCTTGGATGAACCTTCTGTAGTAACCAGCTAGTCCTAAAAACTGGCGTATGTGTTTCGGAGTTTTCAGGGTTTCCCACTTTTCAACAGTTTCTATCTTTGCCGGATCCACCTTAATACCTTCTTTGTTCACTATGTGACCGAGGAATTGAACTTCTTCCAACCAAAATGCACACTTTGAAAACTTAGCGTACAATTCTTCCTTCCTCAATACTTCTAACACCTTTCTCAAATGTTCACCGTGTTCTTGGTCATTCTTTGAGTAAATAAGTATGTCATCAATGAAAACAATGACAAACTTGTCAAGGTATGGTCCACACACTCGGTTCATAAGGTCCATGAACATAGCTGGTGCATTAGTTAAACCAAACAGCATGACCATAAACTCGTAATGACCGTAACGTGTTCTGAAAGCAGTCTTTGGAATATCATCTTCTTTCACCCGCATTTGATGATACCCGGAACGTAAGTCAATCTTTGAATAAACAGACGAGCCTTGTAGTTGATCAAATAAGTCGTCGATTCTCGATAGTGGGTAGTGGTTCTTGATGGTAAGTTTGTTCAACTCTCGGTAGTCGATACACAACCTGAATGTTCCATCTTTCTTCTTGACAAACAAAACAGGAGCTCCCCACGGTGATGTGCTTGGTCGAATGAAACCACGCTCTAAAAGTTCTTGAAATTGGCTTTGCAGTTCTTTCATCTCGCTGGGTGCGAGTCTGTAAGGAGCACGAGCTATTGGTGCAGCTCCTGGTACAAGATCTATTTGAAATTCAACGGATCGATGTGGGGGTAATCCCGGTAATTCTTTCGGAAATACATCGGGAAATTCTTTTGCAATGGGAACATCATTGATGCTCTTTTCTTCTGTTTGTACTTTCTCGACGTGTGCTAGAACAGCATAGCAACCTTTTCTTATTAGTTTTTGTGCCTTCAAATTACTAATAAGATGTAGCTTCGTGTTGCCCTTTTCTCCGTACACCATTAAGGGTTTTCCTTTTTCTCGTATAATGCGAATTGCATTTTTGTAACAAACGATCTCTGCTTTCACCTCTTTCAACCAGTCCATACCGATAATCACATCAAAACTCCCTAACTCTACTGGTATCAAATCAATCTTAAATGTTTCGCTAACTAGTTTAATTTCTCGATTCCGACATATATTATCTGCTGAAATTAATTTACCATTTGCTAATTCGAGTAAAATTTACTATCCAAAGCGTCAATGGACAGCTTAATTTAGCACAAAAATCTCTACTCATATAGCTTCTATCCGCACTCGAATCAAATAAAACGTAAGCAGATTTATTGTCAATAAGAAACGTACCCGTAACAAGCTCCGGGTCTTCCTGTGCCTCTGCCGCATTAATATTGAAAACTCTTCCGCGGCCTTGTCCATTCGTGTTCTCCTGGTTCGGGCAATTTCTAATAATGTGGCCCGGTTTTCCACATTTATAACAAACTACATTGGCATAACTTGCTCCGACACCATTTGTTCCTTTCGTTCTATTAACCCCTGGTCCGTAGACCTCACACTTCGCCGCGCTATGACCATTTCTTTTACACTTGTTGCAAAATTTGGTGCAGAACCCCGAGTGATACTTTTCACACCTTTGGCATAGCTGCTTCTGATTGTTGTTATTGTTGCGGTTATTATTATTGTTGGGATGATTGTTGTAGTTGCTGTTGTTGTTGTTGTTGTTGTTGTTGGGCCGTTTGTTGTAGTTGCGATTGATGTTGCGATTGTTGGGATAATTGTTGCGATTATTGTTGTAATTGCTGTTGTTGTTATATTGGTGATTCTTATCACCGTTTTCCTCCTACTTTCTTTTGACTTGCTTCACATTGGCCTCTTCAGTAATCTGTTCTTTAATTCTTTCTTCAATCTGGTTCACTAGTTTGTGAGCCATTCTACATGCCTGTCGTATGGAGGCGGGCTTGTGTGAACTTATATCTTCTTGGATTCTTTCCGGTAATCCTTTCACAAACGCGTCGATCTTCTCTTCCTCATCTTCGAACGCTCCCGGACACAATAGGCACAATTCTGTGAATCGTCTTTCGTACGTGGTAATATCAAATCCTTGGGTTCGTAACCCTCTAAGTTCTGTCTTGAGCTTATTGACCTCGGTTCTGGGACGGTACTTCTCGTTCATCAAGTGCTTGAATGCTGACCACGGTAGTGCGTACGCATCGTCTTGTCCCACTTGCTCTAGATAGGTATTCCACCATGTTAACGCAGAACCTGTGAAGGTATGCGTAGCGTACTTCACTTTGTCCTCTTCAGTACACTTACTTATGGCAAACACCGAATCGACCTTCTCGGTCCACCGTTTCAATCCGATCGGTCCTTCGGTTCCATCAAATTCCAAAGGTTTACAGGCAGTGAATTCTTTGTAGGTGCATCCTACACGATTTCCTGTACTGCTAGATCCAAGGTTATTGTTGGTATGTAGCGCAGCCTGTACTGCGGCTATGTTTGAAGCTAGAAAAGTACGGAATTCCTCTTCATTCATATTCACGGTGTGTCGAGTAGTCGGTGCCATTTCCTTCAAAATAGTTAAATGGAACAAGTTAATTATACAGAATATTAAGAGTAGTTAATAGTATTTCGTAGCATAATATGAACTCATTTATAAAAGCTTTTTCTTCATATTAGCGTTTTATAAGTTTAAATTCTGGTAGTACCTACCCGTTAAGTTCATACTTAGTAGCTAATATACAATTCAACTACTACAATTCTATATGAAAAACTGATTATAATAATATTTCGAGTTCAAACTTTTACACAATATTTTACAAACTTACAATACCGCTTATTTTACATATAGCATGAAATATAGCACACAATAAATTTGATACAAGATGGTTGTGAAGATAATTCTAGCTAGTACACAAGTCGTTCAGCAAAGGCAATAAAGACACGTAATTCATACATCCAGAAACAAGTCATGCATTCTGGTTTTACTAGGATTACTTCCCATCCTTGGTCTTGTGGAACATAACCGTTATGGCCGTTGATAAGACAGCGTGTTGTAACATCGTCAAAGGGACGAGGGTTACGTAATGTCCAACAGTCCCGTAACAATCTAAAAACTTCATTTCTTACCCCAATTACCGACTCCGTCACTTGTGGGAACGTTTTGTTTAATAGTTGTAGCCCGATGTTCTTGTTCTCACTTTGGTGAGAAGCGAACATTACTAATCTGTAAGCATAACATGCTTTTTTAGGTTGCATGTTAGCCGTCTTTTCTAAATCACGAAGTCCAATATTCAGATATATTGAGTCAAAATAATTTCTTAACCCATTGCGTAAAATAGCATTTGGGTTCCCCGCAATATATGCGTCAAAGTAAACACATCGTAACTTATGGATTTCCCAATGTGATATCCCCCATCTTTTGAACGAAAACCTTTTATAAACGAAGGCATTCTTGGAACGTTCTTCGAATGTCTTACAAACTGATCTCGCATTAAATAGTTGTGCCGAAGAATTCTGACCGACTCTAGACAAGATTTCATCAATCATGTCTCCGGGTAGGTCTCTTAAAATATTGGGTTGTCTATCCATTTTGTGTTTTTATACTGTAAAATAGACAAGAGTTAGATTCATAAAAAAAAATACTTATTAATACAAGCAATTTTTACATATATCATAAAGCATAAGCACACTATATTACATATATTACACCACACGAATACAACTATCTTATTCCGACTCGCTTGTTTCTTCTTCTTCGGTTTTGGTTCGTTTTGCCACATTTCTAGGGATATATGATGTTCCTCTAATACGAGCTGTCATTTTCCACATTGGTTTAGAAAAACCTGGTGGTTTAGAGGTTCCCGGGTCATTGTTACAACTTAAGGACTTCGAGGGTTGACGATACATATAAAGTTCATCGGGGTTGGAATTAGATTTCTCTATTTTTATGCCCTTTTCCTTATTATTTTCTTTTGCCTTTTTAAATTCAGTTGGGGTAATTTCTATAACATCATCGGAATTCTCGTCGGAATCCGATTCATCGGAGAATTGGTAATCCTCCCAATATTTTGCTTCCTTGGCGGAAACACCATTGACCATAATTAACCTTGGTCGGTTGGTTGAGGATTTTCTTTTACTTAACCGTTTTATTATTTCCCCCACCGGTTCTATTTCTTCATTCGGTTCCGATTCTTCTTCCGGTTCCGATTCTTCTTCCGGTTCCGACTCTTCTTCTGGTTCCTCTTCGGGAACTTGTGAATCAGTCCACGAATCATTCCAATTTACATTTGAATCTTCATTATTATTAGGTGAGTCAATGGGACTTGTTCTAGAGGTAGACATCTATCACATAATATCAAGCGCGTTAAGAGATTAATATATCACATAATATTCACATGTTAAAAATATATAGTTTCCAACAAAATTTGTTAAGCAATCATTTTTCAAGTAAACACGGTCGAAGTCCAGACTCACTAATGCATCCTAACAAACTCGATAAGACACACTAATGCAAAATTCTGGTTCTCTAAGACCAACGCTCTGATACCAACTGAAATGTCCCGTTCTTATTGATTAAAAATGTTCCATATTAATTGATTTTGTTGCGAGGTTTTGACCTCTATATGAGACGTTTTTCAAAGACTGCATTCATTTTTAAAACAAACCATAACCTTTATTTCATAGATAAAGGTTTTAAAAAGCTTTACGTAGATTATCAAATAATGATAATCTAAAATATCTTGTTTACACACGACCATTACATAATGGTTTACAATACAAATATGTTACAACAAAATAAGTTTCTTGAATGCAGTTTTTACACAATATCATACAAGCATGGACTCCAAATCTCGTCCTTATTTAAGTATGCAACAGCGGAAGCTCTTAATAATCACCTGAGAATAAACATGCTTAAAACGTCAACAAAAATGTTGGTGAGTTATTGGTTTAACCTATATATATCAAATCATAATAATAGACAACAAGATTTCATATTTCAATACACATCCCATACATAGAGATAAAAGATAATATTTATTGATTGATTGAGTCACAAGATTTCATCTATGTATGGGATGTGTATTGAAATATGAAATCTTGTTGTCTATTATTATGATTTGATATATATAGGTTAAACCTATAACTCACCAACATTTTTGTTGACGTTTTAAGCATGTTTATTCTCAGGTGATTATTAAGAGCTTCCGCTGTCGCATACTTAAATAAGGACGAGATTTGGAGTCCATGCTTGTATGATATTGTGTAAAAACTGCATTCAAGAAACTTATTTTGTTGTAACGTATTTGTATTGTAAACCATTATGTAATGGTCGTATGTAAACAGGATATTTTAGATTATCATTATTTGATAATCTACGTAAAGCTTTTTAAAACCTTTATCTATGAAATAAAGGTTATGGTTTGTTTTAAAAATGAATGCAGTCTTTGAAAAACGTCTCATATAGAGGTCAAAACCTCGCAACGAAATCAATTAATATAGAACATTTTTAATCAATAAGAACGGGACATTTCACAAGGCCCCAACCACTAGACCATATGTCTTGTGATGGCTACATTACCAAAGAGTTAGTTAGTGAACAATACAGGACTGTGTGGTGTCCTGTTCCCTGAACGCCATACGATGAGTAGCCAGCAGCAGGCTGCAGATGATGGTGTCGGTTATTGGAAATATGAAAACTGTCCTGCAAAACTATTTGTTAACGCTTGGGCTAACAACATTTTGTAGTGGGTGTTTCAATTGGGCCACTTAGTTTGTATAGCATCATGAAACAGAAAGTTAGATGTTGGATACTTGATGCTATATCACAATGAAAGCCATTTTATTACATAGCATTGTTTAACATCAGCATTGTCAATGCACACGAAGCATTCCAACCTTCTTCTGTCTCTTTATTTAATTATTATATTATGCAAACACTGTAATATTATTATAACTGAAAAAGTGGGCTGCCTTCAAGCTTCTGGATTACAATTAAGCCGACCCATTAATCAAGATATCGGGCTGGCTTTTTAATGGTGCGCTTAGGCCTGGTATTACGATCCATTTTGGAAGCTTGATTCGTCTTGATTCGTCTAGACAAATGCCTAGTAGTCAACATGGGATTTTTAACCGATGTTGGGTCGTCCTTGACCTGTGAGACGACATAAATTAGTATTATGAATCGTATTAGTGTGTCAAACTTGACACCTCTAGGGCAAATTAGTTGTAAAAGATTTCAGTTTAGTGATAAATCTCACCTTTGGACCATTTAGTTTTGGAGGTTGTTTTCCGAATGGACTTGCAGTAGATGTTGGTTGTTGTTTCATGCTATAGTAAGATGGACACATGCAATACAACAAGAGGTGATCGAGCAACATATAAACAACGAAACATGATATAGAAAAACATTTATATATTAAAGTATAGGGTAAGAAAAAGCTCACAGTTGAGAATCATAATTTTTTTCTGTTATTTTCCCATTAAAATTGCGACTTGAACAAGCACCAGATGTAAATTCTTCTGTAACAGGTTGATGAAAAGTGAACCCAATCCACGGGACTTATGATCATCAACCCAAACAGAGTTAGCAGGTTGGTTTACACGAGATGAGCAGCAAGCAGATGGTGTGCTAGGTGAAACCGAGACAGAGTTGACAGATGCAGTCACCATAGAGTTAGACAATTTGTCTATCGGGTTCAAAGTGTAATAGAAAATTCTAGGACTCCTCCATGTGACCGTCCTTCTGCGCATCCAGGGGTCTTCCAAGTGGCAGTAGGGTTAGGTTTTACTGGTGAGATTGGAGGGGTTCCCCAAAATGTTTTTGAAGTGAATGTTTTTTAAATAGGTTAGTAATTAGTGATGAGGGAAAAGGCGATAAACCGGATGATGGTGATGGTACTGCTGATGATCTTAACCCAATTCCACTTGCATTGGAGAAGGAAAAAAAACAGGAAAACAAATTGTAATCATATTCGAGACACTAAATACTCATACAAGTTTTGCAACATGACCCAAAACAAAAGAACTACCTATTTGGACATGTTACCCAGTCTGTCGACCCACCCATATTACCACCTCTACTAGATTGGAAAGCTAAATTTGCATATAGAATCTTAAAGAAATCAAGCATATACCTTTTTCAGTTGACTTGTAATCCTCCCACCTTGAATCTTCATGGCTTTTAGCTTCATAAGAAGACATGACACAAATCGAAACAAGTTCCTCTGCACTAGATGGGGTCCACAGCAGTTTTTTGGTGATCTGCAACTATGCTTCCACTTTTTTGGCGTGTCTTTGCAAGGAACACAACATCAATATATAGCACAAGCTAAGTTGTTGTAACATCCCGCCTTTTCCATTTACCTTCTATTATACTATTTTAAAGTTCGTTATATGATTATAACATCTTCCGTTAATACGCGTTTTTAAATTATCTCATTTAGGTAATTCACGCACCTGCTTTAAACTTGAGGGACCAATGTTGCCAAATGACCAAAGTTTTGACTAGGTCAAAGTGGTCAAACTCACTCTCATCCACTCATTCACCACCTCCCATCTTCTCCTACTTTCACCTTTTTCTCTCAAACACCAAAAACAAAGAATCATCATCTATTTCCGATCTAGCAAGTGTTTCACAAAACAAATTACATATTTGGAATCCTTGCATCTTCCTCTTCGATTCCATACCGATTTCATCGCATTTGGGTAACTTTCTAAAAATACTAGATTTTGTGTTCTTGATGTTTTTAACTTATAAAAGTGTTAATTAGTGTCTATGGCTCAAGTCTAACATTTATATGCTTGTTCTCGTCATTTTGATGTAACTAGCTTAAACTTGAAATGGGTGTGTTTGATTTTGAGATTCGATTGCTTAAATGTTGTTAGATGTTAAAAGTGCATGTATTAAATGTGTTCCTAACATCACTAGCTTCAATTTGGTATGTAGGTTGACATGGAAAAGCTTCATAAACATAATTGTTAAATTTATGATTTTGGGTTAGGGTTTGATAGAAGTAAAATGGATTTTTGATGCATTGAATGCTTTGCAATGTTAAATGTAGGTATTTAATAGTATTGTATGCGTAATTACCTACGAAACGGCGTATTATATGTGTGTATTAAGTTCCCGAATTATCTTATGCAATTTATGAACTTGGAGTAATTAATGTTGAGCATTAATAGTGGATTTTGGTTTAAAATATTTGGATTTGATTGATGATATGTGTTTAGTTGTATTCCTCGTTAAATTACCTTTTCAATGATATAAGATACGTGTTTTGAGTGTTCCCGGTTCACAAGTTGTGTTTAAAAGTGTTTTGGTTCGAGACTTGTGAAATTTCAGCACTTCAGGTTGCACAAGTGTGCAAGATTTGCGCATTTGCGCATATTAGTGCATTTCGTGCCTAATTAAAACAAAGGTATTTCTGATTCCAATTTACCCTTATTTGCACAAGTGTGCAAGAAATTGCACATTTGTGCAGATTAGTGCCTTTCGTGCTCAGCATTTCGTTCACGCTTACTAGCAACTCCAATTAACATGAAACTTGGCCAACATGCTTATATATGACTACTTATTGATGAACAATAGTCGGATACCCGAACGACCCCGTTGACTTTGACTTTGACCAAGTTTGACTTTAGTCAAACTTAACCAAATACTTATGCAACCGTTCTTACATGCTTTTATAATTATATCTTGCATGAAACTTGACAACGTGATTCACATGCTATATATATAATCGAGTCGTAACGAGCCATAGGACTAATTGAACAACTTTGACCAACCGTGTTTACCATTAATGATACAACCTACTTGTTTAGGTCAAGACTAGCATTCGTTCTTACACACGTTTACTTGTGAAGTACTTTTATACTCTTTCACTCAAGGTGAGATCATAGTCCCACTTTTACTCTTTTATACTTATACTTGGGATGAGAAAACATAAACGATTCATACTTTTATACTTTGAAAACGAATACGAAAGCAAAGATACGTACGAGTTAGAACGAAAATCCTCACGTCCAATTATCATTAGTTACACTTGTAGGGTGTAAGCGAGAACTTATGTTGTGTGGCCATACGGGTTTAACGAACCCTCATTCGGACGGTTCGCTACCGTTAGCGAATGAAATATAATTTTATCGGAATAGTGTAGGTTCTAACACTATATGCAGCGGTAAGATTCAGTTAAGCTTGATAATTGGATGCTCGTGATACAAACACATCTTTTGAGATGTATACGCTTGATAATCGGTTTATACTAAATCTTGTGGTTCAAAACATACTTTATACATACACCTATGATTTCACCAACATTTTCGTTGACAGATTTTCTATGTTTTTCTCAGGTCCTTGAATACTAGGTGATACATGCTTCCGCACTATACTTTTGATACTTGCTTGGATGTCGAGTATACATGCATACGTGGAGCGTCTTTTGACTTATTGTTAAATTATGTCGCATATGTTTCAATTGTACTTTGAACATTGTAATGTAACTAGTTGTCGAACTACTTTGTAAACCTTGAAACATCTTTACTTTTGAAATGAATGCGACATACTTTTGGTCAAACGTTATTTTAAAGACTTATTACCACGTAACGGGACCTAAGTAGACGGCGCCGTCAATGACAATTTTGTCAGGTCGCTACAGATGGTATCAGAGCATTGGTTGTAGTGATTTAGAGTTCATTGGTGTCAACCCCGAGTCATAGGGTACATTAGTGAGTCTAGACTACAACCGACATACAGACTTGAAGTAGGAATTACTTGACTACTTGTGCATTTATACTCGGACACTTCGATTCATATCTAACTTTTATTCCATCTTAATCTCACGTTGTTTAATTTGATTGACACGCCGCCTTGACTTAGTGAAATAATGTCGAATGCACATATGAATTAGGGTAATATAATTTCCGGGATTATATTACGGTGACTCATATGAACGTTCTGACATTATGACATAAAGAATTTAAGGCGAGTCAAGGAAAATTTTCTCTTTATCCTCATTCCATATCACGGTTAGTATTATTGAGAATACTAATCAACGATATTCTTTTGTTTTGAAGGAACAATGCCTCCTCGCCGTGTACCATGCCATGAGACTCCCGAACAAGCTCTACAACGAATGATAGCCACCGCCGTGGATGCGGCCATGGCCGGTCACTCATCCAACAACAATAACAATAACAACAACCACAACAACAACAACAACAACAACAACAACGGAGCCGGTAACTCAAACGAGGGATGCTCCTACAAAGCTTTCATGGGGTGCAAACCTCATACTTTCGATGGGACCGGAGGACCGGTTGCTCTCACTCGATGGTTTGAGCAAACGGAAGCCGTTTTTAGCATAAGCGGTTGCCGGGACCAAGACAAGGTTAAATATTTCACCCACACTTTTGCCGGTATCGCTCTCACATGGTGGAACACGTATGTACAATCGGTGGGTATCGATGAAGCCCACACTCTCTCTTGGTCCGATTTGAAGGAAAAGATGATCACCGAATATTTTCCGCGCGAGGAAACCCAAAAGCTCGAACAAGAGCTAAGAACTCTAAAAGCGGTTAGAAACGACCTCAAGGCTTATAATCAACGATTTTCCGAACTAGCCTTGATGTGCCCAAACCTTATGAACTCCGAGTCTTTAAGGGTTGAACTTTACATGGATGGTCTTCCAAAGAGCATCAAACACAGAGTAATGTCATCCAAACCCACTAATCATCAAGAAGCTTTGAATATGGCCCACAAATTGATAGAAACGGTGGACGAAGTCGTAGTACCGGCATCTAAAGCCGAGGATAAGTCGGGTGGCAACAAAAGAAAATGAGAAGCCACTCCATCAAGCAACTACAACAACAACAATTTCGCTAAAAAGCCTTTCACCTTCGACGGTAAGAAGAGTTATGCCGGAAACTTGCCTTATTGTAACAAGTGCTACAAACATCATCTTAGTGAATGTGGCAAATCATTTTGCTTCAAGTGTCAAAGGAGTGGCCACGTGGCCCACGATTGTAGGAATACCGCCCCCGTTGCTCAAAAGGGGCCCAATGCACCAAGACCGGGTGTTTGTTATGAATGTGGTCAACCGGGTCATTATAGGAATGCATGCCCAAAGAAGAAAGCTAACCCCAATACATGCGGCCGAGCTTTTGATGTTATCCGAGGTATATACGAAATAGTTATTAATTTTACTACCAAAATACTATTAAATACGATACAATTTTACACAAGTTATAATTATTTATATAGATGGGATATACCTAAACCTTGTGTGATGACCCGAAAATTTCTGACCAAATTTAAACTTAATCTATAATGTTTCCAACACAATAAGCAAAGTCTGTAATGTTTAGTCACGAAAGTTTTGGAACTATATGAAATGTCCCGTCCTTATTGATTAAAAACGTTCCATATTAATTGATTTCGTTGCGAGGTTTTGACCTCTATATGAGACGTTTTTCAAAGACTGCATTCATTTTTAAAACAAACCATAACCTTTATTTTATAAATAAAGGTTTAAAAAGCTTTACGTAGATTATCAAATAATGATAATCTAAAATATCCTGTTTACACACGACCATTACATAATGGTTTACAATACAAATATGTTACATCGAAATCAGTTTCTTGAATGCAGTTTTTACACAATATCATACAAACATGGACTCCAAATCTTTTCCTTATTTTAGTATGCAACAGCGGAAGCTCTTAGTATTCACCTGAGAATAAACATGCTTTAAACGTCAACAAAAATGTTGGTGAGTTATAGGTTTAACCTATATATATCAAATCGTAACAATAGACCACAAGATTTCATATTTCAATACACATCCCATACATAGAGATAAAAATCATTCATATGGTGAACACCTGGTAACCGACATTAACAAGATGCATATATAAGAATATCCCCATCATTCCGGGACACCCTTCAGATATGATATAAATTTCGACTAAAGCATCCGGTACTTTGGATGGGGTTTGTTAGGCCCAATAGATCTATCTTTAGGATTCGCGTCAATTAGGGTGTCTATTCCCTAATTCTTAGATTACCAGACTTAATAAAAAGGGGCATATTCGATTTCGATAATTCAACCATAGAATGTAGTTTCACGTACTTGTGTCTATTTTGTAAATCATTTATAAAACCTGCATGTATTCTCATCCCAAAAATATTAGATTTTAAAAGTGGGACTATAACTCACTTTCACAGATTTTTACTTCGTCGGGAAGTAAGACTTGGCCACTGGTTGATTCACGAACCTATAACAATATATACATATATATCAAAGTATGTTCAAAATATATTTACAACACTTTTAATATATTTTGATGTTTTAAGTTTATTAAGTCAGCTGTCCTCGTTAGTAACCTACAACTAGTTGTTCACAGTTAGATGTACAGAAATAAATCGATAAATATTATCTTGAATCAATCCACGACCCAGTGTATACGTATCTCAGTATTGATCACAACTCAAACTATATATATTTTGGAATCAACCTCAACCCTGTATAGCTAACTCCAACATTCACATATAGAGTGTCTATGGTTGTTCCGAAATATATATAGATGTGTCGACATGATAGGTCGAAACATTGTATACGTGTCTATGGTATCTCAAGATTACATAATATACAATACAAGTTGATTAAGTTATGGTTGGAATAGATTTGTTACCAATTTTCACGTAGCTAAAATGAGAAAAATTATCCAATCTTGTTTTACCCATAACTTCTTCATTTTAAATCCGTTTTGAGTGAATCAAATTGCTATGGTTTCATATTGAACTCTATTTTATGAATCTAAACAGAAAAAGTATAGGTTTATAGTCAAAAAAATAAGTTACAAGTCGTTTTTGTAAAGGTAGTCATTTCAGTCGAAAGAACGACGTCTAGATGACCATTTTAGAAAACATACTTCCACTTTGAGTTTAACCATAATTTTTGGATATAGTTTCATGTTCATAATAAAAATCGTTTTCCCAGAATAACAACTTTTAAATCAAAGTTTATCATAGTTTTTAATTAACTAACCCAAAACAGCCCGCGGTATTACTACGACGGCGTAAATCCGGTTTTACGGTGTTTTTCGTGTTTCCAGGTTTTAAATCATTAAGTTAGCATATCATATAGATATAAAACATGTGTTTAGTTGATTTTAAAAGTCAAGTTAGAAGGATTAACGTTTATTTGCGAACAAGTTTAGAATTAACTAAACTATGTTCTAGTGATTACAAGTTTAAACCTTCGAATAAGATAGCTTTATATGTATGAATCGAATGATGTTATGAACATCATTACTACCTCAAGTTCCTTGGATAAACCTACTGGAAATGAGAAAAATAGATCTAGCTTCAAAGGATCCTTGGATGGCTTGAAAGTTCTTGAAGCAGAATCATGACACGAAAACAATTTCAAGTAAGATTTCCACTCGAAATAAGATTGTTATAGTTATAGAAATTGAATTAAAGTTTGAATATGATTATTACCTTGTATTAGAAATATAACCTACTGTAAGTAACAAAGGTTTCTTGATCTTGGATGATTACTTGGAATGGATTTAGAAAACTTGGAAGTAAACTTGCAATCTTGGAAGTATTCATGATTTTATGAAACTAGAACTTTTGGAATTTATGAAGAACACTTAGAACTTGAAGATAGAACTTGAGAGAGATCAATTAGATGAAGAAAATTGAAGAATGAAAGTGTTTGTAGGTGTTTTTGGTCGTTGGTGTATGGATTAGATATAAAGGATATGTAATTTTGTTTTCATGTAAATAAGTCATGAATGATTACTCATATTTTTGTAATTTTATGAGATATTTCATGCTAGTTGCCAAATGATGGTTCCCACATGTGTTAGGTGAAGTGATGAAACCGACCGATATTTATTATATATATATATATATATATATATATATATATATATATATATATATATATATATATATATATATATATATATATATATATATATATATATATATTTTTTTTTTTTTTTTTCATGCCCTTACTGACGTTCGAGGGCTACCAAACCAACTCACATATAGTTGTCTAACGAGCTGAACAATGTTTTCTTTTTAACCACTCTTGGACCGAATTCCATGGTGTGTTCCTAAATTAGGCCAAACAAAATAAATTAGGAAGTGTTAAAAGTTATCGTTATTAATTATTGTTAAGATGATAATTGATAATGATATTGTTAAGGTAGCTCAATGATGATGAGTAGGTCGATGATGTAATGATCAGGATGAAAAATGATAATGGTGATGGCGATGCATAAAGAGTACGGTGATGAGGGTTGATGAAGAAGAAGAAAAACAGAAATACTAGTTATAAGAAATTAAATCTGTGTTATATTATGAAATGTTAAGCAGAGCAGTTGGTTAGTGGTGTTTGTGTGGAACAAGAGGTCCTGAGATCGAACCTAGGTTGCTGCAGTTTTTTTTTTCTTCCTATAACAACACAGATTGGGCTTACACAGGTTGGGCCATGTGGGTTTATTTACTTGTTGAGCCGTGGTCGTTTAATCAGTTGGGCCGAAATGAAACAAAAACTGGTTAAGGTTAATTGGACATGATAATATTTTAGAAAAGCATAAACATAGGGATGGTCTAGAGTTTTGTGGTTAAGCGAGAGGTCTTGAGTTCGAGCCCGGTCTATGGCATTTTTTTAGAAAGCTTGTTCTTCAAAGGTTGTACTCTATAATTTTATTATTATTATTATTATTATTATTATTATTATTATTATTATTATTATTATTATTATTATTATTATTATTATTATTATTATTATTATTATTATTATTATCATCATCATCATCATCATCATCATCATTTTTAACATTATTATTATCATTAACATTATTGATTATTACTAAAATTACTAAATGGTATTATTATTTTTATTACACTAAATACTATTTATAATTACTACATATAACATAAGTATAACTAATATTACAAGTTATTATATTTTTATATCTTAACTAATATATTATTATTATAACATTAATTACATATCAAATAAGTATTATAACCTGTTATAAGTATTAATAAAATTACATATAGAAACATAAATCTTAATACATAACAAAGTATATATAAACTTAGTTAATTTATATTATATGTTTTAATGTATATAAATGATATAGGTTCGTGAATCCGAGGTCAACCCTACATTTGTTCAGTGTCGTCATATGTATTTTTACTACAAAATACAGTATGGTGAGTTTCATTTAACTTTTTACCCTTTATATTTTTGGGCTGAGAATACATGCGCTGCTTTTATAACTGTTTCACGAAATAGACACAAGTAACTAAAACTACATTATATGATTGAATTATCGAAATCGAATATGCCCCTTTTTATTAAGTCTGGTAATCTAAGAATTAGGGAACAGACACCCTAATTGACGCGAACTTTAAAGATAGATCTATCGGGCCCAACAAGCCCCATCCAAAGTACCGGATGCTTTAGTACTTCGAAATTTATATCATGTCCGAAGTAGGATCCCGGAATGATGGGGATATTCTTATATGCATATTGTGAATGTCGGTTACCAGGTGTTCAATCCATATGAATGATATTTTTGTCTCTATGCATGGGACGTATTTATGAGAACTGTAAATGAAATTCTTGTGGTCTATAAAAATGATGGAAATAATTATTTATGTTAAACTAATGAACTCACCAACCTTTTGGTTGACACTTTAAAGCATGTTTATTCTCAGGTACAAAAGAAATCTTTCGCTGTGAAATTGCTCATTTAAAAGATATTACTTGGAGTCATTCATGACATATTTCAAAAGACGTTGCATTCGAGTCGTCGAGTTCATCAAGATTATTATTTAGTCAATTATAGTTGAATATATTATAAAATGGTATGCATGCCGTCAACTTTCGATGTAAGGAAAGATTGTCTTTTCAAAAACGAATGCAATGTTTGTAAAATGTATCACATAGAGGTCAAGTACCTCGCGATGTAATCAACTGTTGTGAATCGTTTATAATCGATATGGACTTCGTCCGGATGGATTAGGACGGGTCTTTATCAGTTGGTATCAGAGCGGTGGTCTTAGCGAACCAGGTATGCATTAGTGTGTCTAACTGATAAGTCGATAGGATGCATTAGTGAGTCTGGACTTCGACCGTGTCTGCATGTCAAAAGTTTTGCTTATCATTTCTAGTCGAAAATCATCTGCTTATCATCCTTAAGAAATTACCTGCTTATCATTCTTAGTCTAAACACATCTTACTGCAATGATTGCATGAATAGTGTATAGATAAAATTCGTATCTTAGCGTATCTGCTAATTCATATCTTAGCGTATCTGTTATTGTTACCGTTGCCTGACAGTTTCCGTAGATTCCTCCGTAACTTATGGGATTTTAGTATTATATATGCATATGTAAATTATGTATTGCAGGGTATTAATCTACGTCCTATAATCTATTTATTATCGAAAATCCTTCATCTGATCGTACGAGATGAATCCCTCAACCAGTTCGAATTTCTCGAATTCCGACAGCTATTCCGATATCGAGTTTCACCTAAGCTCCGAAAGCAGTGTCACCAGAATGAATCAGCCAATTCATTTGATGGGTTTGTAGTCGACTTAATCAATGGAGACGCAAAGAAGGCGATCCATTCCACCAACCAAATTCACCTCTTAACAATGAACCTGAAGTTCTTACCGGCGAACCCGTTCGAGACACCAGTTTCTCTCTCATTTCCAGAGTATCTCGTCACGATCATATACTATCTCAAATTCTAAACCTCATTCATCTGCTCGTCCGAACCGACAATCATCCCGGTGTAATAGGAGAAGTCAACGAGCTTCGCGTCGAGTTGTAGCCTTGGAAAATATAGTGCAAAACGTACCAGCTTCAACATCACCGGCACCAACAGTATCACCAATATCAATACCAGTACCACCAACAACCCAAGCTTCAACATCACATGCCTTAACATCTCATTCTGTACCTCGAGTATAATCATCGTTCTATGTATCGTTCTACATCAGTTACCTTCATTCGACATGGCGATTATGTGATCTCTAATGTTTTAGAGATTATATATTCTTGTTCTAACTGTAAATCAGATGAGTTAATATCATATTAACTCATTAAATCCATGATTACATCTGAGGAAAATATATATGTAAGTATATTTTCATAAAGATTGTAATTGAAAATTCTTTCGTACAAACTTTTAATGATGAAAATATTTTAACGGGTAGGTAATACCCGAGGAATATTTAGATTTCATATTAATAAGTTACACTGTATATTCTTCGAATCAGATTCAACAGTCATTTACTATCCTATTTACATCCACAAGATATACGTATCCGTTCATCGCAGAATAACCATTTTCATTCAATTTCATATTTGGATTTTGACCTATCAGAATCCAACAAGTGGCATAATGAAGAAAAAATGGATACAATAAAAATTGATTAGAAACAGACTAATTAACAATATGAAATTTTGTTAAGAATCCACACTAACAAGATCCTAGCTAACTGTTAATTCCGTATTACATTTTATATTATCGCAGTTTATTTATCGCAATTTATATTCTCGCAATTTTATTTATCGTCATTTAATTTCTGTTATTTATTTTATGCACTTTAAATATCGGGACACGTATACAAAGGTTTTGACATATCATATCGACGCATCTATATATATTATTTGGAATAACCATAGACACTCTATATGCAGTAATGATCGAGTTCTCTATACAGGGTTGAGGTTGATTCTACAATAATATATATAATTTGAGTTGTGATCGAGTCTGAGACATGTACACGGGTCACGATACGTATTAATTAATTCGAATATTATATATTGCTAACTGTGGACTATCAACTGAGGACTACCAACATTGAACAATTAAAATGAATTAAAATATTGATTATAACATATGAAACTAAACAATTCTTCAAATTTACCACTTGATTTCATCTCAAACCTCATTTGTATCTTGACGATTACAATCTGCGTTCAAACCTTTCGTAATTCTTGAAAACACCTCAATCGAGAGGATGAATCAACAGTACTTCATCTATGTAACAAGAAATTGATGCATATAGTTATGCACTTGAAAACTCTCGGAACCTGAGTAAACGTTTAACAAGTATCTGTGCTAGCTCCTTTGGCATTGTTATTATCGAAAATAACTTTACAATCCCTTTTCAAAGTAGCCAATTTTATCACAGCTCCAACAAGTCAACTTCGACTTTTCATTCGAAGTAGCCTTACTATAATCCTGATATATACGATTACTTTTTTTTGATACCGGAGAATTCATTTATATTCCACTATATTACCAGTAGACGTACCAGCAACCTCGTTGCTCCTTGGCTCAAATCTCTACGACAAATCAATATATTTATCTATTGAAGTCTTATCATGAACTCATCGGTATCTTGTAACAATAATTACCATACCAAGTATCGGAAGGCATCAATCGATAATCTCAAAAATTCTCAGCGATTCTACGACAACAATTTATATATATATATATATATATATATATATATATATATATATATATATATATATATATATATATAAATATATATATATATATATATATATAACCTCTATCTCCTGGATTTACGAATTCCAATTCTGAAATTCTGAAAAGCACTCAGTCTACAAATCAATACTCTGAATGTTGAAAAAGCTGAATGAAGCAGCAGAAGCCGTAGACAACCGTAAACGACCTTAATCATCAGAAGTTTGATGATAAAGAATAGTATGTTGGAAAAGCTCAGAAAAGTTGGAACTGAAAAAATAGATTGAGCAAACCATGAAGGGGACCAAAGCCAAATACAAGGACCATACCATATATTCAAAGAATCCAAGTAATTCTGGATCTTATGAAACCTTCAATGAATATCTTGCTCCGTACTCATGTTAAAATCTTGCGGAAAATCTTTCTTCATCAACCATCGAACTTAGAAATACCAAAATATCATCATAAATATCTTCGATATTTCTGAAGATATTTTCATAAATATTCTCGTTCGAAATTATTTATCTTTTCATGCTATCTATATTCCATCATAAAGGAAACTACTTTAGTTTCTAAATTTTTCCTTAAAATTTGAGTTTGAATTATGAATGATTTTGAAGTAGTGTTGGAAATTGATGCATGAGTTAGTATAATATAATGACACTTGATCAACGTGATTATATTACAGTAAGTCATGCTGAGTTTCTAATGAAACGTGATGATTCACAGATCATAACGTCATCATGTGCCATGTTACACGACTCTTGTATTCTATTTAAACCCAAAAATATCAAGAAAATATTTTCTTGATGATTCGGTCTTTTCCGGATATTCTGGTAATTTGACAAATCAAATCGTGCAATTTCGTTCTTTCTTGTTTAGAACATCAAGTTTATTCGAAACTCCATACTTACAAATTCTGGACCGTTATTTGCTTTACTAGAGGTCGAGAAGAAAATAAAAGGGCAAAGAGCTCTAAAATATAAGAGAAAATATAAAGCCCAATAACAACACGAAGGTTACAAACCGTGGATATTAATACGAATAGCAATATAGAGACACGGCATAATTAATAATAGTATCCCCCCAAGGTAATAATAGAAGTAAATAGATTTTTCTGGTGGAAGATTGAAAAGAAGGATGACAGAAATGATAATTAGGAAAAGTATCAAGGATTAGAACGGATTAAGCATTTTCACAATCTTTTAGATGTATGAACTAAGAAAGAAAGTATAGGAATGGTGAAAATAATAGAACAGAAAAAGTTTGATTTATAATGGAAATAACAGACAGAGTAATCGAGGGAGATCACCGTATTTAATTATAGTGATCTTAATTTCTTTATTCGCCGAAGAATCAAATCTTTTAGATTTCGAAGATTTTCTTTAAATCCCTTGAATTCCGGAATTCAACCATGGCTAGTCAAAAGTTATGATGAAACATGTCTTTCTCATTTCACTATTTAGTGATAGTTTCATTCGTACTATTTGAGTAATCGAATTATTTTATCCTTATTACTCAACGATAATAAAACTCTAATTTCTAACTTGTATGCGTCATGAAAACATACTTATTGCCAGTCATGACCATCCCACTCAAATTTCGGGACGAAATTTCTTTAACGGGTAGGTACTGTGACGACCCGAAAATTTCCGACAAAATTTAAACTTATTTTTATATGGTTTCGACATGATAAGCAAGTCTATTTAATTGAATCTCAAAATATTGAACTGTTGTTATACATTCAAATTACCCTTTGACTATTTCCGACGATTCACGAACAACTATTTGTAAATAGGTATGTATATATTTAAATAAATATATATATGATTTGAAATATAATTTATGATGTAATTGTTAGAAAATAATTATGTAAAAATAATAATTATTATTTAAAATATATCTCTATATATAAATAAAGTATATTAAAAATAAATATTAAATAATTGTAATATTCATTTTATGTTTCGATTGATATTAAGCAAGTTAAATTCAAACTATTGTAATTTTAAAATAAAAGGAGATACGAAAATGAGTTTTATAAATTTTAGGCTTACCAAAAATTATATTTAGGACCTAGTTATTAAATTTTAACACTTTTTATATTTTACCCAAAATTGAGAGGGACAGTTGATATAAATTTTATTTAATAAATTAATGCTCAAATTTTATACCATAATGATCAAAATAAATAAATATAGTTAATTTAAAAATATGGAATTTTTTTTTTGAAGACTTTTATCCGCCATTGATTTATCAACGGAGTATGAAATTTAGTCCGTAAATGAAATAGTAAAAGACGGCTAAATAATTTACACGTTTTTAATATAATTATTATTATATGAATATTATTTTAAAGTTTCTGTTTATGATTCATAATGTTTGTTTCCTTTCATCATCACACTAATATTAAATATACATATCAATTGAAATTAGTGGACATTAAACAATATCACATGTATTAGTGTTGTGTCACTATTTAAGCTTTTGAACTTATGATAGTAAATTACTCCGTATATTATATATATGTTACATAAACATACAGATAAATAGATAGAACGAGCACTTTCAAACTTCATAGATCACCATCTCACTATCTTCTTTGTGCAATGATCAACCATTACCATTCATCTTCTTACTTCTATATTTTTTTAACAACCACTATCCGCCACCCTTCTTCTCCTAATCTTGTTCGAAGACCCAATCATAAACCGCCGCCACTCCCAACCGTAAACCACCACCATCTCACTATCTTCATAGATCACAATAAAAGCCAACATATATCGTTACTTTTGTTTATTATTTGAAACCACTGCTACTCATCTTTACTACCATGAAAATAAGATGATTTAGAAGCAACACAGCTCGAACGTCCCAAGTAAAAGATCCACCTGCTACGTTTATATTTTTTTTTTTATGATTCGTCCAACACCCAACTCATATAACCATTCTTTTCTTCCTTGATTTTTCCTAACCAAACAACCATTAAAAACTATAATATTGATCACCCAAATTTCTGTTGTTGTGACCAAAATACTCACACACCTACCAATATTATCCTAAGGTGTTGTCATTAAAGTTCTGTATTGATCGAGCCACACGTCACCACCTCCGTTTTTACTTCAAACGAACCCATTACATTCACACCATCAACTTTGAACGAAACCCAGATGAACGGTGAAGCATGAAAAATAAGATGATAAAAGATGATGATGCACGATGAAAGTAATGATGGGTGAAGTGATGATACCGACCAATATTTATTATATATATATATATATATATATTTTTCATGCCCTTACTGACGTTCGAGGGCTACCAAACCAACTCACATATAGTTGTCTAACGAGCTGGACAATGTTTTCTTTTTAACCACTCTTGGACCGAATTCCATGATGTGTTCCTAAATTGGGCCAAACAAAATAAATTAGGAAGTGTTAAAAGTTATCGTTATTAATTATTGTTAAGATGATAATTGATAATGATATTGTTAAGGTAGCTCAATGATGATGAGTAGGTCGATGATGTAATGATCAGGATGAGAAATGATAATGGTGATGGCGATGCATAAAGAGTACGGTGATGAGGGTTGATGAAGAAGAAGAAAAACAGAAATACTAGTTATAAGAAATTAAATCTGTGTTATATTATGAAATGTTAAGCAGAGCAGTTGGTTAGTGGTGTTTGTGTGGAACAAGAGGTCCTGAGATCGAACCTAGGTTGCTGCAGTTTTTTTTTTCTTCCTATAACAACACAGATTGGGCTTACACAGGTTGGGCCATGTGGGTTTATTTACTTGTTGAGCCGTGGTCGTTTAATCAGTTGGGCCGAAATGAAACAAAAACTGGTTAAGGTTAATTGGACATGATAATATTTTAGAAAAGCATAAACATAGGGATGGTCTAGAGTTTTGTGGTTAAGCGAGAGGTCTTGAGTTCGAGCCCGGTCTATGGCATTTTTTTAGAAAGCTTGTTCTTCAAAGGTTGTACTCTATAATTTTTTTATTATTTATTATTATTATTATTATTATTATTATTATTATTATTATTATTATTATTATTATTATTATTATTATTATTATTATTATTATTATTATTATTATTATTATTATCATCATCATCATCATTTTTAACATTATTATTATCATTAACATTATTGATTATTACTAAAATTACTAAATGGTATTATTATTTTTATTACACTAAATACTATTTATAATTACTACATATAACATAAGTATAACTAATATTACAAGTTATTATATTTTTATATCTTAACTAATATATTATTATTATAACATTAATTACATATCAAATAAGTATTATAACCTGTTATAAGTATTAATAAAATTACATATAGAAACATAAATCTTAATACATAACAAAGTATATATAAACTTAGTTAATTTATATTATATGTTTTAATGTATATAAATGATATAGGTTCGTGAATCCGAGGTCAACCCTACATTTGTTCAGTGTCGTCATATGTATTTTTACTACAAAATACAGTATGGTGAGTTTCATTTACCTTTTACCCTTTATATTTTTGGGCTGAGAATACATGCGCTGCTTTTATAACTGTTTCACGAAATAGACACAAGTAACTGAAACTACATTATATGATTGAATTATCGAAATCGAATATGCCCCTTTTTTATTAAGTCTGGTAATCTAAGAATTAGGGAACAGACACCCTAATTGACGCGAACTCTAAAGATAGATCTATCGGGCCCAACAAGCCCCATCCAAAGTACCGGATGCTTTAGTACTTCGAAATTTATATCATGTCTGAAGGAGGATCCCGGAATGATGGGGATATTCTTATATGCATATTGTGAATGTCGGTTACCAGGTGTTCAATCCATATGAATGATATTTTTGTCTCTATGCATGGGACGTATTAATGAGAACTGTAAATGAAATTCTTGTGGTCTATAAAAATGATGGAAATAATTATTTATGTTAAACTAATGAACTCACCAACCTTTTGGTTGACACTTTAAAGCATGTTTATTCTCAGGTACAAAAGAAATCTTCCGCTGTGAAATTGCTCATTTAAAAGATATTACTTGGAGTCATTCATGACATATTTCAAAAGACGTTGCATTCGAGTCATCGAGTTCATCAAGATTATTATTTAGTCAATTATAGTTGAATATATTATAAAATGGTATGCATGCCGTCAACTTTCGATGTAAGGAAAGATTGTCTTTTCAAAAACGAATGCAATGTTTGTAAAATGTATCACATAGAGGTCAAGTACCTCGCGATGTAATCAACTGTTGTGAATCGTTTATAATCGATATGGACTTCATCCGGATGGATTAGGACGGGTCTTTACAGCTAAGAGCTGATCATTGGAGTGTATATACCAATAGTACATACATCTAAAAGCTGTGTATTGTACGAGTACGAATACGGGTGCATACGAGTAGAATTATTGATGAAACTGAACGAGGATGTAATTGTAAGCATTTTTGTTAAGTAGAAGTATTTTGATAAGTGTCTTGAAGTCTTTCAAAAGTGTATGAATACATATTAAAACACTACATGTATATACATTATAACTGAGTCGTTAAGTCATCGTTAGTCGTTACATGTAAATGTTTGTTTGAAACCTTTAGGTTAACGATCTTGTTGAATGTTGTTAACCTATTGTTTATTATAACAAATGAGATGTTAAATTGTTATATTATCATGATATTATGATATATAATATATCTTAGTATGATATATATACAGTTAAATGTCGTTACAACGATAATCGTTACATATATGTCTCGTTTCGAAATCATTAAGTTAGTAGTCTTATTTTTACATATGTATTTCATTGTTAATACACTTAATAATATATTTAATTATCATTTAACATAATTAACCAAGTGTATCAATATCTTAATATGATTCATATGTACCTAGTAAGATGTTGTTATAACGATAATCGTTATATATATCGTTTTCGAGTTTCTTAAATTAATAGTCTCATTTTTATGTATATAACTCATTGTTAAAATACCTAATGAGATACATACTTATAATAAAATCATTTTAACTATATATATAACCATATATATGTCATCGTATAGTTTTTACAAGTTTTAAAGTTCGTGAATCACCAGTCAACTTGGGTGGTCAATTGTCTATATGAAACCTATTTCAATTAATCAAGTCTTAACAAGTTTGATTGCTTAACATGTTGGAAACACTTAATCATGTAAATAACAATTTCATTTAATATATATATAAACATGGAAAAGTTCGGGTCACTACAGTACCTACCCGTTAAATAAATTTCGTCCCAAAATTTTAAGCAGTTGGAGGTGTTGACGTATCTTCTGGAAATAAATGCGGGTATTTCTTCTTCATCTGATCTTTACGCTCCCAGGTGAACTCGGGTCCTCTACGAGCATTCCATCGAACCTTAACAATCAGTATCTTTTTTTTAAGTCTCTTAACCTCACGATCCATTATTTCGACGGGTTCTTCAATGAATTGAAGTTTTTCATTGATTTGGATTTCGTCCAACGGAATAGTGAGATCTTCTTTAGCAAAACATTTCTTCAAATTTGAGACGTGGAAAGTGTTATGTACAGCCGCGAGTTGTTGTGGTAGCTCCAGTTGGTAAGCTACTGATCCGACACGATCTATAATCTTGAATGGTCCAATGTACCTTGGATTTAGTTTCCCCCGTTTACCAAATCCAACAACGCCTTTCCAAGGTGAAACCTTAAGCATGACCATTTCTCCAATTTCAAACTCTATATCTTTTCTTTTACTGTCCGCGTAGCTCTTTTGTCGACTCTGGGCGGTTTTCAATCTTTGTTCAATTTGGATGATTTTCTCGGTAGTTTCTTGTATTATCTCTGGACCTGTAATCTGTCTATCCCCCACTTCACTCCAACAAATCGGAGACCTGCACTTTCTACCATAAAGTGCTTCAAACGGCGCCATCTCAATGCTTGAATGGTAGCTGTTGTTGTAGGAAAATTCTGCTAACGGTAGATGTCGATCCCAACTGTTTCCAAAATCAATAACACAAGCTCGTAGCATGTCTTCAAGCGTTTGTATCATCCTTTCGCTCTGCCCATCAGTTTGTGAATGATAGGCAGTACTCATGTCTAGACGAGTTCCCAATGCTTGCTGTAATGTCTGCCAGAATCTTGAAATAAATCTGCCATCCCTATCAGAGATAATAGAGATTGGTATTCCATGTCTGGAGACGACTTCCTTCAAATACAGTCGTGCTAACTTCTCCATCTTGTCATCTTCTCTTATTGGCAGGAAGTGTGCTGACTTGGTGAGACGATCAACTATTACCCAAATAGTATCATAACCACTTGCAGTCCTTGGCAATTTAGTAATGAAATCCATGGTAATGTTTTCCCATTTCCATTCTGGGATTTCAGGTTGTTGTAGTAGACCTGATAGTTTCTGATGTTCAGCTTTGACCTTAGAACACGTCAAACATTCTCCTACATATTTAGCAATATCGGCTTTCATACCTGGCCACCAAAAATGTTTCTTAAGATCCTTGTACATCTTCCCCGTTCCAGGATGTATTGAGTATCTGGTTTTATGAGCTTCTCTAAGTACCATTTCTCTCATATCTCAAAATTTTGGTACCCAAATTCTTTCAGCCCTATACCGGGTTCCGTCTTTCCGAATATTAAGATGCTTCTCCGATCCTTTGGGTATTTCATCCTTTAAATTTCCCTCATTTAAAACTCCTTGTTGCGCCTCCTTTATTTGAGTAGTAAGGTTAGTGTGAATCATTATATTCATAGATTTTACTCGAATGAGTTCTCTGTCCTTTCTGTTCAAGGCGTCGGCTACCACATTTGCCTTCCCCGGGTGGTAACGAATCTCAAAGTCGTAATCATTCAACAATTCAATCCACCTACGCTGCCTCATATTCAGTTGTTTCTGATTAAATATGTGTTGAAGACTTTTGTGGTCGGTATATATAATACTTTTAACCCCATATAAGTAGTGCCTCCAAGTCTTTAATGCAAAAACAACCGCGCCTAATTCCAAATCATGCATCGTATAATTTTGCTCGTGAATCTTCAATTGTCTAGATGCATAAGCAATCACCTTCGCCCGTTGCATTAATACACAACCGAGACCTTGCTTTGATGCGTCACAATAAATCACAAAATCATCATTCCCTTCAGGCAATGACAATATATGTGCCGTAGTTAGCTTTTTCTTCAATAATTGAAACGCCTTCTCTTGTTCATCCTTCCATTCAAATTTCTTCCCTTTATGCGTTAATGCAGTCAAGAGTTTTGCTATTTTGGAAAAATCTTGGATGAATCTTCTGTAGTAACCAGCCAATCCTAAAAATTAACGTATATGCTTCGGAGTTTTTGGGGTTTCCCACTTTTCAACGATTTCGATCTTTGCCGGGTCCACCTGGATACCTTCTTTGTTCACTATGTGACCAAGGAATTGAACTTCTTCCAACCAAAATGCACACTTTGAAAACTTAGCGTACAGTTTTTCTTTCCTCAATACTTCTAGCACTTTTCTTAAATGTTCTTCGTGATCTTGATCATTCTTTGAGTAAATAAGTATGTCATCGATGAAAACAATGAGAAACTTGTCAAGATATGGCCCACACACTCGGTTCATAAGGTCCATGAACACAGCTGGTGCGTTAGTCAATTCAAACGGCATAACCATAAACTCGTAATGACCATAACGCGTCCTAAAAGCAGTTTTTGGAATATCATCCTCCTTTACTCGCATTTGATGATATCCAGAACGTAAATCGATCTTCGAATAAACCGACGAGCCTTGTAGTTGATCAAATAAGTCGTCAATTCTCGGCAGTAGATAACGGTTTTTGATGGTAAGTTTGTTCAACTCTCTGTAGTCAATACACAACCTAAATGTACCATCCTTCTTCTTGACAAACAAAACAGGAGCTCCCCATGGTGATGTGCTTGGTCGAATGAAACCACGTTCTAATAGTTCTTGCAGTTGGCTTTGCAGTTCTTTCATCTCGCTGGATGCGAGTCTAAAAGGAGCACGAGCTATTGGTGCAGCTCCTGGTACAAGATCTATTTGAAATTCAACAGATCGATGTGGAGGTAGTCCCGATAATTCTTTCGGAAATACATCGGGAAATTCTTTTGCGACGGGAACATCATTGATGCTCTTTTCTTCAGTTTGTACTTTCTCGACGTGTGCTAGAACAACATAGCAACCTTTTCTTATTAGTTTTTGTGCCTTCAAATTACTAATAAGATGTAGCTTCGTGTTGCCCTTTTCTCCATACACCATTAAGGGTTCTCCTTCTTCTCGTACAATGCGAATTGCATTTTTATAACATATGATCTCTGCTTTCACCTTCTTCAGCCAGTCCATGCCAACTATTACATCAAAACTCCCTAACTCTACTGGTATTAAATCAATCTTAAATATTTCGCTACCCAGTTTAATTTCTCGATTCCGGCATATATTATCTGCTGAAATTAATTTACCGTTTGCTAATTCGAGTAAAAATTTACTATCCAACGGTGTCAATGGACAACTTAATTTAGCACAAAAATCTCTACTCATATAGCTTCTATCCGCACCCGAATCAAATAAAACGTAAGCAGATTTATTGTCAATAAGAAACGTACCCGTAACAAGCTCCGGGTCTTCCTGTGCCTCTGCCGCATTAATATTGAAAACTCTTCCGCGGCCTTGTCCATTCGTGTTTTCCTGGTTCGGGCAATTTCTAATAATGTGGCCCGGTTTTCCACATTTATAACAAACTACATTGGCATAACTTGCTCCGACACTACTTGCTCCGCCATTACTCGTTCCGACACCATTTGTTCCTTTCGTTTTGTTAACCCCTGGTCCGTAGACCTCACACTTCGCCGCACTATGACCATTTCTTTTACACTTGTTGTAAAATTTGGTGCAGAACCCCGAGTGATACTTTTCACACCTTTGGCATAGCTGCTTCTGATTGTTGTTGTTGTTGCAGTTGTTATTGTTGTTGGGATGATTGTTGTAGTTGATGTTGTTGTTGTTGTTGTTGTTGTTGTTGTTGTTGTTGTTGCTGTTGCTGTTGCTGTTGCTGTTGTTGTTGTTGTTGTTGTTGTTGTTGTTGTTGTTGTTGTTTTTGTTGTTGTTGTTGTTGTTGTTGTTGTTGTTGTTGGGCCGTTTGTTGTAGTTACGATTGATGTTGCGATTGTTGGGATAATTGTTGCGATTATTATTGTAATTGCTGTTGTTGTTGTATTGGTGATTCTTATCACCGTTTTCCTCCCACTTTCTTTTGACTTGCTTCACATTGGCCTCTTCAGCCGTCTGTTCTTTAATTCTTTCCTCAATCTGGTTCACTAGTTTGTGAGCCATTCTACATGCCTGTTGTATGGAGGCGGGCTCGTGTGAACTTATATCTTCTTGGATTCTTTCCAGTAATCCTTTCACAAACGCGTCGATCTTCTCTTCCTCATCTTCGAACGCTCCCGGACACAATAGGCACAATTCTGTGAATCGTCTTTCGTACGTGGTAATATCAAATCCTTGGGTTCGTAACCCTCTAAGTTCTGTCTTGAGTTTATTGACCTCGGTTCTGGGACGGTACTTCTCGTTCATCAAGTGCTTGAATGCTGACCATGGTAGTGCGTACACATCATCTTGTCCCACTTGCTCTAGATAGGTATTCCACCATGTTAACGCAGAACCTGTGAAGGTATGCGTAGCGTACTTCACTTTGTCCTCTTCAGTACACTTACTTATGGCAAACACCGATTCTACCTTCTCGTTCCACCGTTTCAATCCGATCGGTCCTTCGGTTCCATCAAATTCCAAAGGTTTGCAGGCAGTGAATTCTTTGTAGGTGCATCCTACACGATTTCCTGTACTGCTAGATCCAAGGTTATTGTTGGTATGTAGCGCAGCCTGTACTGCGGCTATGTTTGAAGCTAGAAAAGTACGGAATTCCTCTTCATTCATATTCACGGTGTGTCGAGTAGTCGGTGCCATTTCCTTCAAAATAGTCAAATGGAACAAGTTAATCAGACAGAATATTAAGAGTAGTTAATAGTATTTCGTAGCATAATATGAACTCATTTATAAAAGATTTTTCTTCATATTAGCGTTTTATAAGTTTAAATTCGGGTAGTACCTACCCGTTAAGTTCATACTTAGTAGCTAATATACAATTCAACTACTACAATTCTATATGAAAAACTGATTATAATAATATTTCGCGTTCAAACTTTTATACAATATTTTACAAACTTACAATACCGCTTATTTTACATAATGCATGAAGTATAGCACACAATAACTTTGATACAAGATAGTTGTGAAGATAATTCTAGCTAGTACACAAGTCATTCAGCAAAGGCAATAAAGACACGTAATTCATACGTCCAGAAACAAGTCATGCATTCTGGTTTTACTAGGACTACTTCCCATCCTTGGTCTTGTGGAACATAACCGTTATGGCCGTTGATAAGACAGCGTGTTGTAACATCGTCAAAGGGACGAGGGTTACGTAATGACCAACAGTCTCGTAATAACCTAAAAACCTCATTTCTTACCCTAATTACCGACTCCGTCACTTGTGGGAACGTTTTGTTTAATAGTTGTAGCCCGATGTTCTTTTTCTCACTTTGGTGAGAAGCGAACATTACTAACCCGTAAGCATAGCTTGCTTCTTTATGTTGCATGTTAGCCGCTTTTTCTAAATCATGAAGTCCTATATTCGGATACATTGAGTCAAAATAATTTCTTAACCCGTTGCGTAAAATAGCATTTGGGTTCCCCGCAATATATGCGTCAAAGTAAACACATCGTAACTTATGGGTTTTCCAATGTGATATCCCCCATCTTTCAAACAAAAGTCTCTTATAAACCAAGACATTCTTGGAACGTTCTTCGAATGTCTTACAAACTGATTTCGCCGTAAATAGTTGTGCCGAAGAATTCTGACCGACTCTAGACAAGATTTCATCAATCATGTCTCCGGGTAGGTCTCTTAAAATATTGGGTTGTCTATCCATTTTGTGTTTTTATACTTTAAAATAGACAAGAGTTAGATTCATAAAAAAAATACTTATTAATACAAGCAATTTTTACATATATCATAAAGCATAAGCACACTATATTACATATATTACACCACATGAATACAACTATCTTATTCCGACTCGCTTGTTTCTTCTTCTTCAGTTTTGGTTCGTTTTGCCAAGTTTCTAGGGATATATGATGTTCCCCTAATACGAGCTGTCGTTTTCCACAACGGTTTAGAAAAACCTGATGGTTTAGAGGTTCTCGGGTCATTGTTGCAACTTAAGGGCTTCGGGGGTTGACGATACATATAAAGTTCATCGGGGTTGGAATTAGATTTCTCTATTTTTATGCCCTTTCCCTTATTATTTTCTTTTGCCTTTTTAAATTTAGTTGGGGTAATTTCTATAACATCATCGGAATTCTCGTCGGAATCCGATTCATCGGAGAATTGGTAATCCTCCCAATATTTTGCTTCCTTGGCGGAAACACCATTGACCATAATTAACCTTGGTCGGTTGGTTGAGGATTTTCTTTTACTTAACCGTTTTATTATTTCCCCCACCGGTTCTATTTCCTCCTCCGGTTCCTCCTCTTCCGGTTCTGATTCTTCTTCCAGTTCTGATTCTTCTTCCGGTTCTTCTTCGGGAACTTGTGAATCAGTCCAATATATATTCGACTCTTCGTTATTATTAGGTGAGTCAATGGGATTTGTGCTAGAGGTAGACATCTATCACACAATATCAAACATGTTAAGAGATTAATATATCACATAATATATACATGTTAATAATATATAGTTTCCAACAAAAATGTTAAGCAATCATTTTTAAAGAAAACACGGTCGAAGTCCAGACTCACTAATGCATCCTAACAAACTCGATAAGACACACTAATGCAAATTTTCTGGTTCTCTAAGACCAACGCTCGGATACCAACTGAAATGTCTCGTTCTTATTGATTAAAAACGTTCCATATTAATTGATTTCGTTGCGAGGTTTTGACCTCTATATGAGACGTTTTTCAAAGACTGCATTCATTTTTAAAACAAACCATAACCTTTATTTCATAAATAAAGGTTTAAAAAGCTTTACGTAGATTATCAAATAATGATAATCTAAAATATCCTGTTTACACACGACCATTACATAATGGTTTACAATACAAATATGTTACATCGAAATCAGTTTCTTGAATGCAGTTTTTACACAATATCATACAAACATGGACTCCAAATCTTGTCCTTATTTTAGTATGCAACAGTGGAAGCTCTTAGTATTCACCTGAGAATAAACATGCTTTAAACGTCAACAAAAATGTTGGTGAGTTATAGGTTTAACCTATATATATCAAATCGTAACAATAGACCACAAGATTTCATATTTCAATACACATCCCATACATAGAGATAAAAATCATTCATATGGTGAACACCTGGTAACCGACATTAACAAGATGCATATATAAGAATATCCCCATCATTCCGGGACACCCTTCGGATATGATATAAATTTCGACTAAAGCATCCGGTACTTTGGATGGGGTTTGTTAGGCCCAATAGATCTATCTTTAGGATTCGCGTCAATTAGGGTGTCTGTTCCCTAATTCTTAGATTACCAGACTTAATAAAAAGGGGCATATTCGATTTCGATAATTCAACCATAGAATGTAGTTTCACGTACTTGTGTCTATTTTGTAAATCATTTATAAAACCCATGTATTCTCATCCCAAAAATATTAGATTTTAAAAGTGGGACTATAACTCACTTTCACAGATTTTTACTTCCTCGGGAAGTAAGACTTGGCCACTGGTTGATTCACGAACCTATAACAATATATACATATATATCAAAGTATGTTCAAAATATATTTACAACACTTTTAATATATTTTGATGTTTTAAGTTTATTAAGTCAGCTGTCCTCGTTAGTAACCTACAACTAGTTGTCTACAGTTAGATGTACAGAAATAAATCGATAAATATTATCTTGAATCAACCCACGACCCAGTGTATACGTATCTCAGTATTGATCACAACTCAAACTATATATATTTTGGAATCAACCTCAACCATGTATAGCTAACTCCAACATTCACATATAGAGTGTCTATGGTTGTTCCGAAATATATATAGATGTGTCGACATGATAGGCCGAAACATTGTATACGTGTCTATGGTATCTCAAGATTACATAATATACAATACAAGTTGATTAAATTATGGTTGGAATAGATTTGTTACCAATTTTCACGTAGCTAAAATGAGAAAAATTATCCAATCTTGTTTTACCCATAACTTCTTCATTTTAAATCCGTTTTGAGTGAATCAAATTGCTATAGTTTCATATTGAACTCTATTTTATGAATCTAAATAGAAAACGTATAGGTTTATAGTCGGAAAAATAAGTTACAAGTCGTTTTTGTAAAGGTAGTCATTTCAGTCGAAAGAACGACGTCAAGATGACCATTTTAGAAAACATACTTCCACTTTGAGTTTAACCATACTTTTTGGATATAGTTTCATGTTCATAATAAAAATCATTTTCCCAGAATAACAACTTTTAAATCAAACTTTATCATAGTTTTTAATTAACTAACCCAAAACAGCTCGCGGTGTTACTACGACGGCGTAAATCCGGTTTTACGGTGTTTTTCGTGTTTCCAGGTTTTAAATCATTAAGTTAGCATATCATATAGATATAAAACATTTGTTTAGTTGATTTTAAAAGTCAAGTTAGAAGGATTAACTTTTATTTGCGAACAAGTTTAGAATTAACTAAACTATGTTCTAGTGATTACAAGTTTAAACCTTCGAATAAGATAGCTTTATATGTATGAATCGAATGATGTTATGAACATCATTACTACCTCAAGTTCCTTGGATAAACCTACTGGAAATGAGAAAAATAGATCTAGCTTCAAAGGATCCTTGGATGGCTTGAAAGTTCTTGAAGCAGAATCATGACACGAAAACTATTTCAAGTAAGATTTCCACTCGAAATAAGATTGTTATAGTTATAGAAATTGAATTAATGTTTGAATATGATTATTACCTTGTATTAGAAATATAACCTACTGTAAGTAACAAAGGTTTCTTGATCTTGGATGATTACTTGGAATGGATTTAGAAAACTTGGAAGTAAACTTGCAATCTTGGAAGTATTCTTGATTTTATGAAACTAGAACTTTTGGAATTTATGAAGAACACTTAGAACTTGAAGATAGAACTTGAGAGAGATCAATTAGATGAAGAAAATTGAAGAATGAAAGTGTTTGTAGGTGTTTTTGGTCGTTGGTGTATGGATTAGATATAAAGGATATGTAATTTTGTTTTCATGTAAATAAGTCATGAATGATTACTCATATTTTTGTAATTTAATGAGATATTTCATGCTAGTTGCCAAATGATGGTTCCCACATGTGTTAGGTGACTCACATAGGCTGCTAAGAGCTGATAATTGGAGTGTATATACCAATAGTACATACATCTAAAAGCTGTGTATTGTACGAGTACGAATACGGGTGCATACGAGTAGAATTATTGATGAAACTGAACGAGGATGTAATTGTAAGCATTTTTGTTAAGTAGAAGTATTTTGATAAGTGTCTTGAAGTCTTTCAAAAGTGTATGAATACATATTAAAACACTACATGTATATACATTTTAACTGAGTCGTTAAGTCATCGTTAGTCGTTACATGTAAATGTTGTTTTGAAACCTTTAGGTTAGCGATCTTGTTGAATGTTATTAACCCATTGTTTATTATAACAAATGAGATATTAAATTTTTATATTTTCATGATATTATGATATATAATATATCTTAGTATGATATATATACAGTTAAATGTCGTTACAACGATAATCGTTACATATATGTCTCGTTTCGAAATCATTAAGTTAGTAGTCTTATTTTTACATATGTATTTCATTGTTAATACACTTAATAATATATTTACTTATCATTTAACATAATTAACCAAGTGTATCAATATCTTAATATGATTCATATGTACCTAGTAAGACGTTGTTATAACGATAATCGTTATATATATCGTTTTCGAGTTTCTTAAATTAATAGTCTCATTTTTATGTATATAACTCATTGTTAAAATACCTAATGAGATACATACTTATAATAAAATCATTTTAACTATATATATAACCATATATATGTCATCGTATAGTTTTTACAAGTTTTAACGTTCGTGAATCACCGGTCAACTTGGGTGGTCAATTGTCTATATGAAACCTATTTCAATTAATCAAGTCTTAACAAGTTTGATTGCTTAACATGTTAGAAACACTTAATCATGTAAATAACAATTTCATTTAATATATATATAAACATGGAAAAGTTCGGGTCACTACACTTAATCATGTAAATAACAATTTCATTTACGAACAATATATATATATAACTTAATGTGCATATATATATATATATATATATATATATATATATATATATATATATATATATATATATATATATATATATATATATATATATATATATATATATGATTTCAAGTTATTTAGTAAACGATATTAACATTCGATTATTGATTCGATTAATATTTAGATAAGTTAACTAAAACATTTAAGATGAACCAGTAAAACACTAATTTGCTACAGTATTTTCGAATTGCTACAGTACCCGAAAAGCTACAGTGTTTTCGAAAATCACTATTTGCTACAGTAAAAAAACTTTGCTATAGTACTTTGTTACAGTAACTTTGCTACAGTAAAACACTATTTTAAAATGAAAATGTATATATGTATGTGTATATACTACGAGATGATGATTTATAGAAGTAAATGACCAAAACACTCAAATGTATAAGTTACATCTCGAGTGGTATAGTTTATGGATAATTTAAGTCTAATTTTTGACAAAGGTACGACTCATGAAACGAAAAATACAAGTTTTCTCAGCGTACGAAGGGACATTCGAAAAACCGGAACCGGGACATAAGTCGAGTGATGACGTATGACTTATCGGAATAAAAGTTACGAGTTAACTATGCACGTAAATATAATATAATATATAAATAATTATATAAATCAAATATTTTATATATATTATATATAATTATGTCGACAAACAAAAAGTTAAAAAATTGTGAGCTGTCCCAGGGTGCCATACGATCGCATGGCCATGAAGCACAAATCCCATGCGATCGCATGGGGTCTGAAATCTGGCCACATCTATAAATTCGAACGTTTTTAGATTTCTGATTCATTCTTCATTCCTCCGTATTATTATTTATATTATTATTATTATTATTATTATTATTATTATTATTATTACTATTATTATTATTATTATTATTATTATTATTATTATTATTATTATTATTATTATTATTATTATTATTATTATTAAGATTAATATTATTATTAATCTTATTATTATTAATATTATTAATTAGTATTATACATAAAATACTACGACGAGGTTATGAGCGTGTCACTTTCAAAAATGGTTTTCAAGCGGGATAGAGCTAAGGAAATTATGGGTTATTGCAACGGAGGTTATGGGTAATGTTCGGGGGTATATTTGTGAATCAAACCTAGTGTTTATCATCTCCGTTACGTCTACGTACTTTTCTACAATATTGAATCTCAATATTGATACGTAAGCACTCATATTTTATCTTTTATATATTAATTGTGTATCCATGTCTAGTGCTCGAGTATATATATTTATACATGCTTGTATGCTAAATTTCGTCGTTAAACAGTTTATGATGAATCACGAATTAAATACATATATTACTGGTAAAATGTATATGATATGCATGTTTTTGGAAAGCTGGCGAAAAATCAATGACTTTTCATTTAGATATCGAATAGTTTCGATGAACGGATTAAGAGATATGATCAACTGAATTATGATTGACGTTAATTGAAATTGCTTTTGAATCTGCAATTAAGATTTAAACAACTTGTTTACGAGATTGATAAAATGGATTTTTGAATATTACCAACCGAGTAAATGACTCCTTATATAAGGTATGTCTCGTTTTGTTGAACTATTGTCAAAATTGACTTTTTGAAACGACTTTGGATAACTTTTGTATGTCGATCTCGAGCATTAGGATTGTGATACACTATGACCTGACCTAGCTTAATAGATATTTATTGACCAACATATGTTCTATAGGTTGAGATCTACGGTTATTTGGTAATCCGAGTTTCAGTCACATTTTGGTGAACGACTTTATATGCTGCTAAGATGAGTTTCATTTGCTCTCTTTTTAAATGCTTTTGCAATATATATTTTTGGGCTGAGAATACATGCACTTTATTTTAAACGCAATGGATACAAGTACATACTAAATTCTACACCGAGTTTAAACCGAAAATCCCTTAGCTTTGGTAACTAGTAACTGCTGGTTATAAGAACTGGTGGGCGCAAGTAGTTATATATGGATCCATAGGGCTTGATATCCCCGTCCGAGCTAGAGCACTAGCCTTTTAACGGACGTATGCTATTTGAGAAGCGTACACGTTGGTTTGTGTGTATTATTAAGATGATTATACAAAGGGTACAAATTATATATATACGTTAAGTTTAGTTACCAGGGTACTCAATCTTGTAGAATATTTTGATAAACGTTTCGAATGAAACAACTGAAATCTTGTGATCCACCTTTATGTACAGATTATGCAAGACATTAAAACTATGAACTCACCAACCTTTGTGTTGACACTTGTTAGCATGTTTATTCTCAGGTTCCCTAGAAGTCTTCCGCTGTTTGCTTATATGTTAGACAAGCTATGTGCATGGAGTCTTACATGGCATATTTATCAAGGAAATGTTGCATTCACCAAATCATCACCATGTATCTTATTTTGACTGCGTTGTTAATGGAAGTACTATTGTAAACTATTATTTACGGTAATTGTCTATATGTAGAAATTATCAGATGTCTAAAACCTTTGATTTAAATATTCATTTATGGCATGCCTTTTCAAAAGAATGCAATATTTACAAAACGTATCATATAGAGGTCAAATACCTCGCAATGAAATCGATGAATGACGTGTTCGTCCATATGGATTTGGAGTGATCGTCACAGTTGGTGAAATGTCCCGTTCTTATTGATTAAAAACGTTCCATATTAATTGATTTCGTTGCGAGGTTTTGACCTCTATATGAGACATTTTTCAAAGACTGCATTCATTTTTAAAACAAACCATAACCTTTATTTCATAGATAAAGGTTTTAAAAAGCTTTACGTAGATTATCAAATAATGATAATCTAAAATATCCTGTTTACACACGACCATTACATAATGGTTTACAATACAAATATGTTACAACAAAATAAGTTTCTTGAATGCAGTTTTTACACAATATCATACAAGCATGGACTCCAAATCTCGTCCTTATTTAAGTATGCGACAGTGGAAGCTCTTAATAATCACCTGAGAATAAACATGCTTAAAACGTCAACAAAAATGTTGGTGAGTTATAGGTTTAACCTATATATATCAAATCATAATAATAGACCACAAGATTTCATATTTCAATACACATCCCATACATAGAGATAAAAATCATTCATATGGTGAACACCTGGTAACCGACATTAACAAGATGCATATATAAGAATATCCCCATCATTGCGGGACACCCTTCAGATATGATATAAATTTCGAAGTACTAAAGCATCCGGTACTTTGGATGGGGTTTGTTAGGCCCAATAGATCTATCTTTAGGATTCGCGTCAATTAGGGTGTCTGTTCCCTAATTCTTAGATTACCAGACTTAATAAAAAGGGGCATATTCGATTTCGATAATTCAACCATAGAATGTAGTTTCACGTACTTGTGTCTATTTTGTAAATCATTTATAAAACCTGCATGTATTCTCATCCCAAAATATTAGATTTTAAAAGTGGGACTATAACTCACTTTTATAGATTTTTACTTCGTCGGGAAGTAAGACTTGGCCACTGGTTGATTCACGAACCTATAACAATATATACATATATATCAAAGTATGTTCAAGATATATTTAAATATATTTACAACACTTTTAATATATTTTGATGTTTTAAGTTTATTAAGTCAGCTGTCCTCGTTAGTAACCTACAACTAGTTGTCCACAGTTAGATATACAGAAATAAATCGATAAATATTATCTTGAATCAATCCACGACCCAGTGTATACGTATCTCAGTATTGATCACAACTCAAACTATATATATTTTGGAATCAACCTCAACCCTGTATAGCTAACTCCAACATTCACATATAGAGTGTCTATGGTTGTTCCGAAATATATATAGATGTATCGACATGATAGGTCGAAACATTGTATACGTGTCTTTGGTATCTCAAGATTACATAATATACAATACAAGTTGATTAAGTTATGGTTGGAATAGATTTGTTACCAATTTTCACGTAGCTAAAATGAGAAAAATTATCCAATCTTGTTTTACCCATAACTTCTTCATTTTAAATCCGTTTTGAGTGAATCAAATTGCTATGGTTTCATATTGAACTCTATTTTATGAATCTAAACAGAAAAAGTATAGGTTTATAGTCGGAAAAATAAGTTACAAGTCGTTTTTGTAAAGGTAGTCATTTCAGTCGAAAGAACGACGTCTAGATGACCATTTTAGAAAACATACTTCCACTTTGAGTTTAACCATAATTTTTGGATATAGTTTCATGTTCATAATAAAAATCATTTTCTCAGAATAACAACTTTTAAATCAAAGTTTATCATAGTTTTTAATTAACTAACCCAAAACAGCCCGCGGTGTTACTACGACGGCGTAAATCCGGTTTTACGGTGTTTTTCGTGTTTCCAGGTTTTAAATCATTAAGTTAGCATATCATATAGATATAGAACATGTGTTTAGTTGATTTTAAAAGTCAAGTTAGAAGAATTAACTTTTGTTTGCGAACAAGTTTAGAATTAACTAAACTATATTCTAGTGATTACAAGTTTAAACCTTCGAATAAGATAGCTTTATATGTATGAATCGAATGATGTTATGAACATCATTACTACCTTAATTTCCTTGGATAAACCTACTGGAAAAGAGAAAAATGGATCTAGCTTCAATGGATCCTTGGATGGCTCGAAGTTCTTGAAGCAGAATCATGACACGAAAACAAGTTCAAGTAAGATCATCACTTGAAATAAGATTGTTATAGTTATAGAAATTGAACCAAAGTTTGAATATGATTATTACCTTGTATTAGAATGATAACCTACTGTAAGAAACAAAGGTTTCTTGAGGTTGGATGATCACCTTACAAGATTGGAAGTGAGCTAGCAAACTTGAAAGTATTCTTGATTTTATGAAACTAGAACTTTTGGAATTTATGAAGAACACTTAGAACTTGAAGATAGAACTTGAGAGAGATCAATTAGATGAAGAAAATTGAAGAATGAAAGTGTTTGTAGGTGTTTTTGGTCGTTGGTGTATGGATTAGATATAAAGGATATGTAATTTTGTTTTCATGTAAATAAGTCATGAATGATTACTCATATTTTTGTAATTTTATGAGATATTTCATGCTAGTTGCCAAATGATGGTTCCCACATGTGTTAGGTGACTCACATGGGCTGCTAAGAGCTAATCATTGGAGTGTATATACCAATAGTACATACATCTAAAAGCTGTGTATTGTACGAGTACGAATACGGGTGCATACGAGTAGAATTGTTGATGAAACTGAACGAGGATGTAATTGTAAGCATTTTTGTTAAGTAGAAGTATTTTGATAAGTGTATTGAAGTCTTTCAAAAGTGTATAAATACATATTAAAACACTACATGTATATACATTTTAACTGAGTCGTTAAGTCATCGTTAGTCGTTACATGTAAATGTTGTTTTGAAACCTTTAGGTTAACGATCTTGTTAAATGTTGTTAACCCAATGTTTATAATATCAAAAGAGATTTTAAATTATTATATTATCATGATATTATGATGTACGAATATCTCTTAATATGATATATATACATTAAATGTCGTTACAACGATAATCGTTACATATATGTCTCGCTTCAAAATCATTAAGTTAGTAGTCTTGTTTTTACATATGTAGTTCATTGTTAATATACTTAATGATATGTTTACTTATCATAATATAATGTTAACTATATATATAACCATATATATGTCATCATATAGTTTTTACAAGTTTTAACGTTCGTGAATCACCGGTCAACTTGGGTGGTCAATTGTCTATATGAAACATATTTCAATTAATCAAGTCTTAACAAGTTTGATTGCTTAACATGTTGGAAACATTTAATCATGTAAATATCAATCTCAATTAATATATATAAACATGGAAAAGTTCGGGTCACTACAGTACCTACCCGTTAAATAAATTTCGTCCCGAAATTTTAAGCTGTTGAAGGTGTTGACGAATCTTCTGGAAATAGATGCGGGTATTTCTTCTTCATCTGATCTTCACGCTCCCAGGTGAACTCGGGTCCTCTACGAGCATTCCATCGAACCTTAACAATTGGTATCTTGTTTTGCTTAAGTCTTTTAACCTCACGATCCATTATTTCGACGGGTTCTTCGATGAATTGAAGTTTTTCGTTGATTTAGATTTCATCTAACGGAATAGTGAGATCTTCTTTAGCAAAACATTTCTTCAAATTCGAGACGTGGAAAGTGTTATGTACAGCCGCGAGTTGTTGAGGTAACTCAAGTCGGTAAGCTACTGGTCCGACACGATCAATAATCTTGAATGGTCCAATATACCTTGGATTTAATTTCCCTCGTTTACCAAATCGAACAACGCCTTTCCAAGGTGCAACTTTAAGCATGACCATCTCTCCAATTTCAAATTCTATATCTTTTCTTTTAATGTCAGCGTAGCTCTTTTGTCGACTTTGGGCGGTTTTCAACCGTTGTTGAATTTGGATGATCTTCTCGGTAGTTTCTTGTATAATCTCCGGACCCGTAATCTGTCTATCCCCCACTTCACTCCAACAAATCGGAGACCTGCACTTTCTACCATAAAGTGCTTCAAACGGCGCCATCTCAATGCTTGAATGGTAGCTGTTGTTGTAGGAAAATTCTGCTAACGGTAGATGTCGATCCCAACTGTTTCCGAAATCAATAACACATGCTCGTAGCATGTCTTCAAGCGTTTGTATCGTCCTTTCGCTCTGCCCATCAGTTTGTGGATGATAGGCAGTACTCATGTCTAGACGAGTTCCTAATGCTTGCTGTAATGTCTGCCAGAATCTTGAAATAAATCTGCCATCCCTATCAGAGATAATAGAGATTGGTATTCCATGTCTGGAGATGACTTCCTTCAAATACAGTCGTGCTAACTTCTCCATCTTGTCATCTTCTCTTATTGGTAGGAAGTGTGCTGATTTGGTGAGACGATCAACTATTACCCAAATAGTATCAAAACCACTTGCAGTCCTTGGCAATTTAGTGATGAAATCCATTGTAATGTTTTCCCATTTCCATTCCGGGATTTCGGGTTGTTGAAGTAGACCTGATGGTTTCTGATGCTCAGCTTTGACCTTAGAACACGTCAAACATTCTCCTACGTATTTAGCAACATCGGCTTTCATACCCGGCCACCAAAAATGTTTCTTGAGATCCTTGTACATCTTCCCCGTTCCAGGATGTATTGAGTATCTGGTTTTATGAGCTTCTCTAAGTACCATTTCTCTCATATCTCCAAATTTTGGTACCCAAATCCTTTCAGCCCTATACCGGGTTCCGTCTTCCCGAATATTAAGATGCTTCTCCGATCCTTTGGGTATTTCATCCTTTAAATTTCCCTCTTTTAAAACTCCTTGTTGCGCCTCCTTTATTTGAGTAGTAAGGTTATTATGAATCATTATATTCATAGATTTTACTCGAATGGGTTCTCTGTCCTTCCTGCTCAAGGCATCGGCTACCACATTTGCCTTCCCCGGGTGGTAACGAATCTCAAAGTCGTAATCATTCAACAATTCAATCCACCTACGCTGCCTCATATTCAGTTGTTTCTGATTAAATATGTGTTGAAGACTTTTGTGGTCGGTATATATAATACTTTTGACCCCATATAGGTAGTGCCTCCAAGTCTTTAATGCAAAAACAACCGCGCCTAATTCCAAATCATGCGTCGTATAATTTTGCTCGTGAATCTTCAATTGTCTAGAGGCATAAGCAATCACCTTCATTCGTTGCATTAATACACAACCGAGACCTTGCTTTGATGCGTCACAATAAATCACAAAATCATCATTCCCTTCAGGCAATGACAATATAGGTGCCGTAGTTAGCTTTTTCTTCAATAACTGAAACGCTTTCTCTTGTTCATCCTTCCATTCAAATTTCTTCCCTTTATGCGTTAATGCAGTCAAGGGTTTTGCTATTCTGGAAAAGTCTTGGATGAACCTTCTGTAGTAACCAGCTAGTCCTAAAAACTGGCGTATGTGTTTCGGAGTTTTCGGGGTTTCCTACTTTTCAACAGTTTCTATCTTTGCCGGATCCACCTTAATACCTTCTTTGTTCACTATGTGACCGAGGAATTGAACTTCTTCCAACCAAAATGCACACTTTGAAAACTTAGCGTACAGTTTTTCTTTCCTCAATACTTCTAGCACTTTTCTCAAATGTTCTTCGTGCTTTTGATCATTCTTTGAGTAAATAAGTATGTCATCAATGAAAACAATGACAAACTTGTCAAGGTATGGTCCACACACTCGGTTCATAAGGTCCATGAACACAGCTGGTGCATTAGTTAAACCAAACGGCATGACCATAAACTCGTAATGACCGTAACGTGTTTTGAAAGCAGTCTTTGGAATATCATCTTCTTTCACCCGCATTTGATGGTACCCGGAACGTAAGTCAATCTTTGAATAAATAGACGAGCCTTGTAGTTGATCAAATAAGTCGTCGATTCTCGGTAGTGGGTAGCGGTTCTTGATGGTAAGTTTGTTCAACTCTCGGTAGTCGATACACAACCTGAATGTACCATCTTTCTTCTTGACAAACAAAACAGGAGCTCCCCACGGTGATGTGCTTGGTCGAATGAAACCACGCTCTAAAAGTTCTTGTAATTGGCTTTGTAGTTCTTTCATCTCGCTGGGTGCGAGTCTGTAAGGAGCACGAGCTATTGGTGCAGCTCCTGGTACAAGATCTATTTGAAATTCAACGGATCGATGTGGGGGTAATCCCGGTAATTCTTTCAGAAATACATCGGGAAATTCTTTTGCGACGGGAACATCATTGATGCTCTTTTCTTCAGTTTGTACTTTCTCGACGTGTGCTAGAACAGCATAGCAACCTTTTCTTATTAGTTTTTGTGCCTTCAAATTACTAATAAGATGTAGCTTCGTGTTGCCCTTTTCTCCGTACACCATTAAGGGTTTTCCTTTTTCTCGTATAATGCGAATTGCATTTTTGTAACAAACGATCTCTGCTTTCACTTCTTTCAACCAGTCCATACCGATTATCACATCAAAACTCCCTAACTCTACTGGTATCAAATCAATCTTAAATGTTTCGCTAACCAGTTTAATTTCTCGATTCCGACATATATTATCTGCTGAAATTAATTTACCATTTGCTAATTCGAGTAAAAATTTACTATCCAAAGGCGTCAATGGACAACTTAATTTAGCACAAAAATCTCTACTCATATAGCTTCTATCCGCACCCGAATCAAATAAAACGTAAGCAGATTTATTGTCAATAAGAAACGTACCCGTAACAAGCTCCGGGTCTTCTTGTGCCTCTGCCGCATTAATATTGAAAACTCTTCCGCGGCCTTGTCCATTCGTGTTCTCCTGGTTCGGGCAATTTCTAATAATGTGGCCCGGTTTTCTACATTTATAACAAACTACATTGGCATAACTTGCTCCGACACTACTTGCTCCGCCATTTCTCGTTCCGGCACCATTTGTTCCTTTCGTTCTGTTAACCCCTGGTCCGTAGACATCACACTTCACCGCACTATGACCATTTCTTTTACACTTGTTGCAAAATTTGGTGCAGAACCCCGAGTGATACTTTTCACACCTTTGGCATAGCTGCTTCTGATTGTTGTTGTTGTTGTTGCGGTTATTATTGTTGTTGGGATGATTGTTGTAGCTGCTGTTGTTGTTGTTGTTGTTGTTGTTGTTGTTGGGCTGTTTGTTGTAGTTGCGATTGATGTTGCGATTGTTGGGATAATTGTTGCGATTATTGTTGTAATTACTGTTGTTGTTGTATTGGTGATTCTTATCACCGTTTTCCTCCCACTTTCTTTTGACTTGCTTCACATTGGCCTCTTCAGCAGTCTGTTCTTTAATTCTTTCTTCAATCTGGTTCACTAGTTTGTGAGCCATTCTACATGCCTGTTGTATGGAGGCGGGCTCGTGTGAACTTATATCTTCTTGGATTCTTTCCAGTAATCCTTTCACAAACGCGTCGATCTTCTCTTCCTCATCTTCGAATGCTCCCGGACACAATAGGCACAATTCTGTGAATCGTCTTTCGTACGTGGTAATATCAAATCCTTGGGTTCGTAACCCTCTAAGTTCTGTCTTGAGCTTATTGACCTCGGTTCTGGGACGGTACTTCTCATTCATCAAGTGCTTGAATGCTGACCACGGTAGTGCGTACGCATCGTCTTGTCCCACTTGCTCTAGATAGGTATTCCACCATGTTAACGCAGAACCTGTGAAGGTATGCGTAGCGTACTTCACTTTGTCCTCTTCAGTACACTTACTTATGGCAAACACCAATTCAACCTTCTCGGTCCACCGTTTCAATCCGATCGGTCCTTCGGTTCCATCAAATTCCAAAGGTTTGCAGGCAGTGAATTCTTTGTAGGTGCATCCTACACGATTTCCTGTACTGCTAGATCCAAGGTTATTGTTGGTATGTAGCGCAGCCTGTACTGCGGCTATGTTTGAAGCTAGAAAAGTACGGAATTCCTCTTCATTCATATTTACGGTGTGTCGAGTAGTCGGTGCCATTTCCTTCAAAATAGTCAAATGGAACAAGTTAATCATACAGAATATTAAGAGTAGTTAATAGTATTTCGTAGCATAATATGAACTCATTTATAAAAGCTTTTTCTTCATATTAGCGTTTTATAAGTTTAAATTTGGGTAGTACCTACCCGTTAAGTTCATACTTAGTAGCTAATATACAATTCAACTACTACAATTATATATGAAAAACTGATTATAATAATATTTCGCGTTCAAACTTTTATACAATATTTTACAAACTTACAATACCGCTTATTTTACATAAAGCATGAAATATAGCACACAATAACTTTGATACAAGATAGTTGTGAAGATAATTCTAGCTAGTACACAAGTCGTTCAGCAAAGGCTATAAAGACACGTAATTCATACGTCCAGAAACAAGTCATGCATTCTGGTTTTACTAGGACTACTTCCCATCCTTGGTCTTGTGGAACATAACCGTTATGGCCGTTGATAAGACAGCGTGTTGTAACGTCGTCAAAGGGACGAGGGTTACGTAATGTCCAACAGTCCCGTAATAATCTAAAAACCTCATTTCTTACCCCAATTACCGACTCCGTCACTTGTGGAAACATTTTGTTTAATAGTTGTAGCCGGATGTTCTTGTTCTCACTTTGGTGAGAAGCGAACATTACTAATCCGAAAGCATAACATGCTTCTTTATGTTGCATGTTAGCCGCTTTTTCTAAATCACGAAGTCCAATATTCGGATATATTGAGTCAAAATAATTTCTTAACCCGTTGCGTAAAATAGCATTTGGGTTCCCCGCAATATATGCGTCAAAGTAAACACATCGTAACTTATGGGTTTCCCAATGTGATATCCCCCATCTTTCAAACGAAAGTCTCTTATAAACCAAGACATTCTTGGAACGTTCTTCGAATGTCTTACAAACTGATCTCGCCTTAAATAGTTGTGCCGAGGAATTCTGGCCGACTCTAGACAAGATTTCATCAATCATGTCTCCGGGTAGGTCTCTTAAAATATTGGGTTGTCTATCCATTTTGTGTTTTTAAACTGTAAAATAGACAAGAGTTAGATTCATAAAAAAAATACTTATTAATACAAGCAATTTTTACATATATCAAAAAGCATAAGAACACTATATTACATATATTACACCACACGAATACAACTATCTTATTCCGACTCGCTCGTTTCTTCTTCTTCGGTTTTGGTTCGTTTTGCCAAGTTTCTAGGGATATATGATGTTCCCCTAATACTAACTGTCGTTTTCCACAACGGTTTAGAAAAACCTGGTGGTTTAGAGGTTCCCGGGTCATTGTTACAACTTAAGGACTTCGGGGGTTGACGATACATATAAAGTTCATCGGGGTTGGAATTAGATTTCTCTATTTTTATGCCCTTTCCCTTATTATTTTCTTTTGCCTTTTTAAATTCAGTTGGGGTAATTTCTATAACATCATCGGAATTCTCGTCAGAATCCGATTCATCGGAGAATTGGTAATCCTCCCAATATTTTGCTTCCTTGGCGGAAACACCATTGACCATAATTAACCTTGGTCGGTTGGTTGAGTATTTTCTTTTACTTAACCGTTTTATTATTTCCCCCACCGGTTCTACTTCTTCATCCGGTTCCGATTCTTCTTCCGGTTCCGATTCTTCTTCCGGTTCCGACTCTTCTTCCGGTTCCTCTTCGGGAACTTGTGAATCAGTCCACGAATCATTCCAATTTACATTTGACTCTTCATTATTATTAGGTGAGTCAATGGGACTTGTTCTAGAGGTAGACATCTATCACATAATATCAAACGCGTTAAGAGATTAATATATCACATAATATTCACATGTTAAAAATATATAGTTTCCAACAAAATTTGTTAAGCAATCATTTTTCAAGTAAACACGGTCGAAGTCCAGACTCACTAATGCATCCTAAAAAACTCGATAAGACACACTAATGCAAAATTCTGGTTCTCTAAGACCAACGCTCGGATACCAACTGAAATGTCCCGTTCTTATTGATTAAAAACGTTCCATATTAATTGATTTCGTTGCGAGGTTTTGACCTCTATATGAGACATTTTTCAAAGACTGCATTCATTTTTAAAACAAACCATAACCTTTATTTCATAGATAAAGGTTTTAAAAAGCTTTACGTAGATTATCAAATAATGATAATCTAAAATATCCTGTTTACACACGACCATTACATAATGGTTTACAATACAAATATGTTACAACAAAATAAGTTTCTTGAATGCAGTTTTTACACAATATCATACAAGCATGGACTCCAAATCTCGTCCTTATTTAAGTATGCGACAGCGGAAGCTCTTAATAATCACCTGAGAATAAACATGCTTAAAACGTCAACAAAAATGTTGGTGAGTTATAGGTTTAACCTATATATATCAAATCATAATAATAGACCACAAGATTTCATATTTCAATACACATCCCATACATAGAGATAAAAATCATTCATATGGTGAACACCTGGTAACCGACATTAACAAGATGCATATATAAGAATATCCCCATCATTCCGAGACACCCTTCGGATATGATATAAATTTCGAAGTACTAAAGCATCTGGTACTTTGGATGGGGTTTGTTAGGCCCAATAGATCTATCTTTAGGATTCGCGTCAATTAGGGTGTCTGTTCCCTAATTCTTAGATTACCAGACTTAATAAAAAGGGGCATATTCGATTTCGATAATTCAACCATAGAATGTAGTTTCACGTACTTGTGTCTATTTTGTAAATCATTTATAAAACCTGCATGTATTCTCATCCCAAAATATTAGATTTTAAAAGTGGGACTATAACTCACTTTTATAGATTTTTACTTCGTCGGGAAGTAAGACTTGGCCACTGGTTGATTCACGAACCTATAACAATATATACATATATATCAAAGTATGTTCAAGATATATTTAAATATATTTACAACACTTTTAATATATTTTGATGTTTTAAGTTTATTAAGTCAGTTGTCCTCGTTAGTAACCTACAACTAGTTGTCCACAGTTAGATGTACAGAAATAAATCGATAAATATTATCTTGAATCAATCCACGACCCAGTGTATACGTATCTCAGTATTGATCACAACTCAAACTATATATATTTTGGAATCAACCTCAACCCTGTATAGCTAACTCCAACATTCACATATAGAGTGTCTATGGTTGTTCCGAAATATATATAGATGTGTCGACATGATAGGTCGAAACATTGTATACGTGTCTATGGTATCTCAAGATTACATAATATACAATACAAGTTGATTAAGTTATGGTTGGAATAGATTTGTTACCAATTTTCACGTAGCTAAAATGAGAAAAATTACCCAATCTTGTTTTACCCATAACTTCTTCATTTTAAATCCGTTTTGAGTGAATCAAATTGCTATGGTTTCATATTGAACTCTATTTTATGAATCTAAATAGAAAAACTATAGGTTTATAGTCGGAAAAATAAGTTACAAGTCGTTTTTGTAAAGGTAGTCATTTCAGTCGAAAGAACGACGTCTAGATGACCATTTTAGAAAACATACTTCCACTTTGAGTTTAACCATAATTTTTGGATATAGTTTCATGTTCATAATAAAAATCATTTTCTCAGAATAACAACTTTTAAATCAAAGTTTATCATAGTTTTTAATTAACTAACCCAAAACAGCCCGCGGTGTTACTACGACGGCGTAAATCCGGTTTTACGGTGTTTTTCGTGTTTCCAGGTTTTAAATCATTAAGTTAGCATATCATATAGATATAGAACATGTGTTTAGTTGATTTTAAAAGTCAAGTTAGAAGGATTAACTTTTGTTTGCGAACAAGTTTAGAATTAACTAAACTATGTTCTAGTGATTACAAGTTTAAACCTTCGAATAAGATAGCTTTATATGTATGAATCGAATGATGTTATGAACATCATTACTACCTTAATTTCCTTGGATAAACCTACTGGAAAAGAGAAAAAATGGATCTAGCTTCAATGGATCCTTGGATGGCTCGAAGTTCTTGAAGCAGAATCATGACACGAAAACAAGTTCAAGTAAGATCATCACTTGAAATAAGATTGTTATAGTTATAGAAATTGAACCAAAGTTTGAATATGATTATTACCTTGTATTAGAATGATAACCTACTGTAAGAAACAAAGGTTTCTTGAGGTTGGATGATCACCTTACAAGATTGGAAGTGAGCTAGCAAACTTGAAAGTATTCTTGATTTTATGAAACTAGAACTTTTGGAATTTATGAAGAACACTTAGAACTTGAAGATAGAACTTGAGAGAGATCAATTAGATGAAGAAAATTGAAGAATGAAAGTGTTTGTAGGTGTTTTTGGTCGTTGGTGTATGGATTAGATATAAAGGATATGTAATTTTGTTTTCATGTAAATAAGTCATGAATGATTACTCATATTTTTGTAATTTTATGAGATATTTCATGCTAGTTGCCAAATGATGGTTCCCACATGTGTTAGGTGACTCACATGGGCTGCTAAGAGCTGATCATTGGAGTGTATATACCAATAGTACATACATCTAAAAGCTGTGTATTGTACGAGTACGAATACGGGTGCATACGAGTAGAATTGTTGATGAAACTGAACGAGGATGTAATTGTAAGCATTTTTGTTAAGTAGAAGTATTTTGATAAGTGTATTGAAGTCTTTCAAAAGTGTATAAATACATATTAAAACACTACATGTATATACATTTTAACTGAGTCGTTAAGTCATCGTTAGTCGTTACATGTAAATGTTGTTTTGAAACCTTTAGGTTAACGATCTTGTTAAATGTTGTTAACCCAATGTTTATAATATCAAAAGAGATTTTAAATTATTATATTATCATGATATTATGATGTACGAATATCTCTTAATATGATATATATACATTAAATGTCGTTACAACGATAATCGTTACATATATGTCTCGCTTCAAAATCATTAAGTTAGTAGTCTTGTTTTTACATATGTAGTTCATTGTTAATATACTTAATGATATGTTTACTTATCATAATATAATGTTAACTATATATATAACCATATATATGTCATCATATAGTTTTTACAAGTTTTAACGTTCGTGAATCACCGGTCAACTTGGGTGGTCAATTGTCTATATGAAACATATTTCAATTAATCAAGTCTTAACAAGTTTGATTGCTTAACATGTTGGAAACATTTAATCATGTAAATATCAATCTCAATTAATATATATAAACATGGAAAAGTTCGGGTCACTACAGTTGGTATCAGAGCGTTAGTCCTAGCGAACCAGGTCTTGCATGAGTGTGTCTAACTGATAGTTGTTAGGATGCATTAGTAAGTCTGGACTTCGACCATGTCTGCATGTCAAAAGTTTTGCTTATCATTTCTTGTCGGAAATTACCTGCTTATCATTCCTAGTCTAGATACGTTTTACTGCATTGATTGCATGAATAGTGTATAGACAAAATTCATATATTAGCGTATCTGTTACTTTAAACTTTTCCTGACATCTTCCGAAAATTTCTCCGTGATTTATGGAATTTGGTATTATATATACATATGTAAATTATGTATTGAAGAATACCAAACTAAATTCTATAATCTAATTCATATCAAAAATCATCTCCCTAATTATACAAGATGGATCCCGTATCTAGTTCAAATTCCTTAAACTCTGATAGCTATTCTGATATGGATATTCACCTGAATTCCGAAGACAGTGTAACCGGAATGGATCAAGCAATTAGCCATCATCTATTCTAGATGAATTGGGGATGGGTTCGTAGCCTACTTAATTATTGGAGACAAGAAGAAGGCGATCCCTTCCATCCACCACATTGCCCTCTTGGTGAAGAACCTGAAGCACTTACCGGCGAACATGTTCGTAATACCATTTTCTCTCTCATCTCCAGAATATCTCGTCATGATCAAATACTCTCTCAAATTCTGGATCTTATTCATCCGCTCATCCGAACCGCCAATCATCCCGGTGTAGTAGAAGAAGTCAACGAGCTTCGCGCTCGGGTAGTGGCTTTGGAGAATATGGTGCAAAGGTTACAAGCACCAGCAGAATCACCGGCATCAACAGTACCACCGACAACAACACCAACAATACCATTACCACTGATAATGCTAAAAACGAACATATATTTCATAGCATTATTCCTCAAGAAAGACAAGCTTTTAGTTGCAATTGTTCTATTTAAAAGTGATATTCGTTTAAATAATAAAAGGTGAAGACAAAAGACAGATTCGACGAATTGAAGACGCAAACGACCAAAAAGCTCAAAAGTACAAAATACAATCAAAGAGGTTCCAATTATTGATAAGAAACGTCTCGAAATTACAAGAGTACAAGATTCAAAACGCAAAGTACAAGATATTAAATTGTACGCAAGGACGTTCGAAAAACCGGAACCGGGACCAGAGTCAACTCTCAACACTCGACGCAACGGACTAAAAATTACAAGTTAATTATATATATAAATATAATATAATATATAATTAATTATATTAATTATATATATTATATTTATAAAATAAATCGTCGGCAAACAAAGAGCCAAAAGCTGGTGAGCTGTATTCACAAACTCCGTGACTCGCGGAGTTTGAAGGCAAAATGGGCCGCGAGTCGCGGAGCCCCAAAGTTTGAAACTCCCTATAAAAGCAAACGAATTCTGATCGCAAAATAGAACATATATCTATCTCTCTCTCAATATATACGTAAAAATATATATAATTTTAATTTTAATTTTAATTTTAAATCCTAATAATAAGGGTATGTTAGCAAATGTTGTAAGGGTGTAAGTCGAAATTCTGTCCGTGTAACGCTACGCTATTTTTAATCATTGTAAGTTATGTTCAACCTTTTTAATTTAATGTCTCGTAGCTAAGTTATTATTATGCTTATTTAATCCGAAGTAATCATGATGTTGGGCTAATTACTAAAATTGGGTAATTGGACTTTGTACCATAATTGGGGTTTGGACAAAAGAACGACACTTGTGGAAATTAGACTATGGGCTATTAGTGGGCTTTATATTTGTTTAACTAAATGATAGTTTGTTAATGTTAATATAAAGATTTACAATTGGGCGTCCCTATAAATTACCATATACACTCGATCATACACGATGGGCGGGGTATTTATATGTACGGATAATCGTTCATTTAACCGGACACGGGAATGGATTAATAGCCACTAGAATAATTAAAACAGGGGTGAAATTATGTACAAGGACACTTGGTATAATTGATAACAAAATATTAAAACCTTGGATTACACTCAGTCGACATCCTGGTGTAATTATTAAACAAAGTATTAAAATTTTGTTACAGTTTAAGTCCCCAATTAGTTGGAATATTTAACTTCGGGTATAAGGATAATTTGACGAGGATACTCGCACTTTATATTTATGACTGATGGACTGTTATGGACAAAAACCAGACGGACATATTAAATAATCCAGGACAAAGGACAATTAACCCATGGGCATAAAACTAAAATCAACACGTCAAACATCATGATTACGGAAGTTTAAATAAGCATAATTCTTTTATTTCATATTTAATTTCCTTTATTTTATGTTTAATTGCACTTCTAATTATCACATTTTTATTGTTAATTTATTTAATTGCACTTTTAATTATCTTACTTTTTAATTATCGCAAGTTTATTTTATCGCACTTTTATTATTCGCAATTTCATTATCGTTATTTACTTTACGCTTTAATTTAAGTCTTGTATTTATTTTTAATATTTTACATTTGGTTTTAACTGTGACTAACGTTTTAAAATCGACAAACCGGTCATTAAACGGTAAAAAAACCCCCCTTTATAATAATAATATTACTTATATATATATATATTTGTATTTTTATAAAAGTAAACTAATATAGCGTTAAGCTTTGTTTAAAAAGATTCCCTGTGGAACGAAACGGACTTACTAAAAACTACACTACTGTACGATTAGGTACACTGCCTATAAGTGTTGTAGCAAGGTTTAAGTATATCCATTCAATAAATAAATAAATATCTTGTGTAAAATTGTATCGTATTTAATTGTATTTTCTGCTAAAATTAATAGCTATTTTATATACACCTCGCACGACATCAAGTATATTTTTGGCGCCGCTGCCGGGGAATCGCTTAAAAGCCGGAAGCGCAACGCTAATATAAAAAAAAAGATTTTTAGTTTACTTTTATTAAAATTCGCTTTTGTAAAAATACGTTTTAAATATTCGAAAATATAAAAACAAAAACAAAAATATAAGTATTTTTAAGATTTTGTTAAATATTTAAGTTTTATAAAGTTTCTTTATTTTTAAATAAGTTTTATTTAAGTATTTTGTTTTTATTTAAAACATATAAAAAATATATATATATATATATATAAATCTAGTTTTACGATTTTTATTTATAAAATTATAAAGAAGTTCTATTTTTATTTTAGTTTTTAAATATAAGTTTTTATTATATAAATATTTAGATTTGAAAACAGAAAATATAAAAAAAAAAAAAAAACGCGTCAAATAAAAAACTGTACCTGAGTTGAATTCTGGATCCCCGCGACTCGCGGAGTTTTCTTCTTGGAATACCGCAACTCGCGGAGCTAACCTGACACGCCGACAGAACCCTAATCAGGCATTAATTACGAATTATTATTATAATTATTATTATAAAACCCTAATTAGGTTTTAATTAAATATTTATTTTAGTTTTTATTAATATTTTGTTTAATTAGTTTAATTAAATTGTAAAATTAGTAGTTTTATTAAATAATTAATATAAAAATAATATTTTTATAAAAATTGTACTTTTTACAACTTTTTGTATATTTTTATATTTTATCCCTTTTTAATCGTTTTAGCGTAATATTTGTATTTTTAGCCCATATTTAGTTTTAAACTTAGTTTTTGCATAGTTATTTTTATTTCTAGATTTTTAGGCTTTGCCGTAAAATTCCTTAAGTTCTTTTTCTTTAGACTAAGATTTAGGTACTTTAGAATTTTGCGACGCCTTTTTAAGTTTTAGTTTTTTTTTTTTAAGTTATTTCCATTTGGGATTTAGTTTTTCCTGTAAGCTTTAATATTTTTAGACACCTTTTACCTATGTATCAATTATCATTCCAATTAGTAATCTCAATTTGCGATTATGTAACGACCCGGAAATTTCCGACCAAATTTAAACCTTAAGCTTTATATGTTTCCGACACGATAAGCAAAAACCTTAATGTTAAGTCTAGAAAGTTTGAAATCTATATTCGGATAACTAGTTACCCTTTTTACCATGCCTGACGATTCACGAACAACTATTAGATACATATATATTTAAAAATATAGATATATATATATATATATATTAATTCGAAATGTAATATGAAAAATTATATAACTTATAACGTATCAAGATATATTAATAAAATACATTGAATATATATTTGATTTTGAATTTATTAAGTAAAGGGTAGTAGCACTCATTTGCCATTTAATTGATGGTAAACAAGGTAAAATGAACTTCTGAGATTTTAAAATTAACGGTAATCCGAAAATGAGTTCTATAAATTTTACACTCACTAAAAATGTATTTAGGAGTTATTTGTTAAATTATAAGATTTCTTTTATATTTTACTTGGGGTTGGGAGTGAATAGTTAACATAAATTTTTAATAGTTAATGACCGAATTTTATACCGTAATGACTGAAATAAATAAAGGAGGTTAATTTAAAAATATGGGACTTTTCTGAAGACTTTTATCCGTCACTAATTAACAACGGAGAGCGAAATTTAGTCCGTGAAAGGCGACGGCTAATAATTACCCACGTTCTTAAATTACTAGATATTTATTTAAATTACTATTTAAAAGTTGAAGATTGGTGCATAACACTGTGTTCATGTGTTCATTTGTTTGTTCTTTTTCTTTAATCCCAATTATATATATACATAGCATACAGATTCATATGCATTGGTAAAAACCAACTTTTTCTTCTTCATCTATCATCTCTAATATCTCTAACCTTCATTACCAAACGGCGGATAACCACCACGATTATCATCTTCGGCCGTCATCAATTATCCTTCATCCCATCGTCACCCTAACCACCGTTTCACCACCATGTTCTATCACCACCACTAATCACTTTTTCCACCATTCTTACTACCACAAACCACCACGGGTTACCTTCCTCACGCCACCATGAACAACGATTGCTTTCGTTTCCTATTTCAAAAGGAATCCCTGAATCACCACCCCATCAACCGCTACAATCATCTTTGTTCTCTGCAACCTTTGATCACCATTACTCGTCCAAACCGCTACCACCTTGTAACTTCGAGCCATCTATCTCTTTCTCTCCTAATCTCCATCGTGGGTCACCATTTTTTTTCCTTTCTAAAACATCGACCTTGATCACCCTTGTAACTATCAACAACCATCACCGTCGATATTTAACCGAGCACCTATCACTGTTCTTGTTCGTTTTGTTTCTTTTACTATCATCAAAGGCCATAACCAAACCAACACCATTCCCACAAAGACCGTAGTATTTTTTTAGTCACGAACGTCACCACCATTTTTTTTATTTCTAACAGCGAGCATGAGAAGATGATAGTGGTAACGAGAGGGTGATGAAAGAAGAAGATAAGGAAAAATGATGAATTGTAATGAAGAAGATGACTTTCGGTTTTATAATTTTTTTTTATTATTTTTTTTTACGAAGATTGATGATGGCTTCCATATGGTTGATGAATGATGAACATGGATAGTGATACTGTTACGATTAGAAGGTGATTATGGGAGGGTATCGAGTATGATTATGATAAAAGTGAAGGAGACAGTGAATAGTTTTGGGTGTAGTTTTTGAAGAAAATGGGAAAGCAGGAACACGAGTTAAATAAAAACAATTCATAAGTTAAAACCAAAAAGACAAAAATAGAGGGATGGTAAGGAGCCTTTGTAAGGAACGGAAGGTCCTGGGTTCGAACCCAGGCTACTAAGTTTTTTTTTTTTAAATTATCAAGAAAAGCTGATGTTGGGCTAGTAAAACTGTTAATTGGGCCTGTAACAATAATAAAACGAGCCATAAGGTGCAAATACCTTCCTGTTGCTACCCACTTCTAATGAGGTTACGAAAACAAGTTATATATATATTTAAATGGTGACTTAATCAGATAAAGAGAAATAGTTGGATGGTTAAGAGTATTATGGGTCAAGCGAGAGGTCGAGAGTTCGAGTCCTGGCATTGCAACTCTTTTTAGAAAATACTTTAAAGGTATACTTTCTTATTATTAACTTTATTATTATTATCATTATCATAATCATTAAAAATTATTATTATTATCATTAACATAAAGTATTATAATATTATCATTATCATTATTAGTATTATTATTATTATTATTATTATTATTAAAAAGTATTATTTTTACAACTATATGATTATTAAAATTATTATTTACTACTAGTATCATTATTATTATTATAACCATTTTATTAATTAAAAGAATCATTATTAGTAAAATTTTCATTTTGTCATTATTATTTTACCCTTAAAATTATTTTTTCATTTATTATTATTACTATCATTATTTGGATTACTAATATTACTACTAGCAGTATTATTATCATTATAACAAATATTAGTTATATAAAATATAAATATAACATAACAAAATTAATATGTTTATTTATTTAAAATATATATAAAATGAACTTATAAAACATACAAGTTATTAATATAAAAATAATATAAATTTGTTCGATTACAAGTATAAATGTTAATATATATAAATGATATAGGTTCGTGAATCCGAGGCCAACCCTATACTTGATCAATGATGTTATATGTATTTTTACTACAAAATACAGTCTGGTGAGTATATAGATCTCTTTTAAACTCTAAATATTTTGGGCTGAGAATACATGCGCTGTTTTTATAAATGATTTACGTTATGGACACAAGTAACTGAAAAATATATTCTACGTTGAGTTGTACCACTGGCATACTTCCCTGTAGCTTGGTAACTATTATTTACAGCGGTATTGTAAACGCGAATCCTGTTGATAGATCTATCGGGCCTGACAACCCCAACCGGACTGGACGACCAGTATTCAACGGTTGCACAGTACTTCGTTTCGTGACTATACTTGGTACAGTATAGTAAGATTTCATAATAAAGGGAATATGCGACGTGATTAAATGTTAAGTATGGTTACCAAGTGCTCAACCACTTAGAATATTTTTATTAAAATGTTTACATATGAAATCTTGTGGTCCATAGTTATAACGCTACTAGCATCAAACCTATATATCTCACCAACTTTACGTTGACGTTTTAAAGCATGTTATTCTCAGGTACGAATTAAGTGTTCCGCTGTGCATTAGCTCAAATTAAGGACATTACTTGGAGTCGATCATCGCAATGGAACCAAATGTTGAAGATTTCGTCCAGGGGGATAAGGACGGGTCCTCACAGGTGGTATCAGAGCGGTGGTCTTAGCGAACCAGGCCTTGCATTAGTGTGTCTGACTAGTAGTTGTTAGGATACATTAGTGAGTCTGGACTTCGACCGTGTCTGCCTGTCAAAAAGTTTTGCTTATCATTTCTAGTCAGAAATCATCTGCTTATCATCCTTAGGAGATTACCTGCTTATCATTCTTAAGTCTAGACATGTCTTACTGCATTTACTGCATTGATAGTGTATAGACAAAATTCATATCTTAGCGCATCTGTAGACTTGCCTGACATATGTCGTAGGTTCCTCTGTAGTCTACGAAATCTTTAAGTATTATATATATAGATATTCTATATAGCTAGAATATCATCCGATATCCGAAAATCATTTCACATCGAAGATCCCTTCTATCCATTAAATTACCCTCTCATTTCTAGAGTATCCCGTCACGATTATATATTATCCTATATTTCGAACCGTCAATCACTCCGTAGTACTAGAAGAAGTTAACGAACTACGTGCTCGAGTAATGGCTTTGGAGAATCTAGTGCGGAGGTTACAAACATCAGCAGCAGCACCAGCAGCATAATACGTATCATCATCATCAACGCCGACAATACTCTTAACACCCCAACCACAATCACGTCGTAAATCTCAACATCACGATCTGTACCTCGGATATCAACATCACACACCTCAATATCATCATCTGTACTTCAAATATAATCCTCGTTCTATATATCATTTTACATCGATTACCTTCGCTTTACGTAACGTTCTACCTCATATATCTTCGTTCGACATGGTGATTATGAAATCTCTAATGTTTTAGAGATCATGTAATCCAGTATTAACGATAAATCAAATGAGTTTAATATTTTATTGACTCATTAAATCCATAATTACATCTGAAGAAAATATATATGCAAGTATATTTTCATAAAGACCGTAATTAAAAATTCTTTCGTACGAACTGTTAATGATGAAAATATTTTTAACGGGTGGGTAGTACCCGAGGAATATTTAGAATTCACATTAACAAGTTACACTGTACATTCTTCGAATCTGATTCACCAATCATTTACCATTTTACTTACAATCACCGATAAAGGTATCCGTTCACCCCAGATTAACCATTTTCATTTAAATTTCATATTTGGATTTTTACCTATCCGAATCCAACAAGTGGCATAACGAAGAAAACATTGGACAAAATAAAATTTGTTAGAAACAAACGGATTAACTAATTGAAATTTGGTTAGGATTCCACGCTAACTGTTCCGGCTAACTGTTCCCAGCTAACTGATTAACATTTAATTTATCGCAATTTACATTCTCGCAATTTTATTTATTGTCATTTAATTTCTGTTATTTACTTTTACGCACTTTAAATAACGGGACACGTATGCAAGGTTTCGACTTATCATATCGACCCATCTATATATATATTTCGGAACAACCGTAGACACTCTATATGTGAAGGTGGGAGTTGGCTATACAGGGTCGGAGTTGATTCCAAAATATATATATACTTTGAGTTGTGATCGACACCGAGACCGGTACACGGGTCACGATACGTATTATTTAATTCGAATATTATATATTAAATTATATATGAATCATTGAACCATCGGACTATTGGGCTGCTAACTTTGGACAATTAAAATGAATTAAATTAAAATATTGATTATAACATATGAAACTAAATAATTCTTCAAGCTTGCCACTTGATTTCATCTTAAACCTCATTTGTATCTCGACAATTACAATGCGTGTTCAAATCTTTCATGATTCTTGAAAACCCCTCAATCGAGAGGATGAACCAACCGCGTTTCATCTACGGAAGAAAAGACTTATGCTCCTGTAAGACTCTCGGAGACTGAGTCAACGTTTAACACGCAGCAGTGTTAATTTCTTTAGTGTTATTATTACCCAAAATAACTTTGCAATCCCTTTTCAAATTAGCTAATTTTGTCACAGCTCCAGCAAGTTAACCTCGACTTCTCAGAAAGGTTAGTTTCGATATATATACACGTTATTCTTTTCGCCGTCGTTACCGGAGAATTTGTTTTATATTTCACAAACACCATCAGCAGATGTACCTGCAACTCGTTATCTTTTTGGCGAAATCCGCAATCGGTATTTTGAAAATCTCGTAGAAATTCTCCCAGTTATACCGAAAATATTTATCCTTAAGAATTACATATTTCGAATGTGAAGTTTCTGAAAAACACCCTGGACTATGAAGTAGTTCTTGAAATGCTGATAAAGCAGCAAAAACCGTAAACGACCTTAACAGTCAAAAGTTTACGATGAAGTAAAGTATGTTGGAAAAGCTCAGAAAAAGAGAAGGGTTGAAATTGGAAAACGGATTGAGCAAAGTATGAAGAAAACCGTGAACAAATCATGAAAACTAAACTCGACTTCAAAGGATTCAAATGATTCAGTACCTGATGAAATCGTTAGTAAGAACCCTACTCCTTATTCTAAATCTTTCTAGATGTTATTCTTCATCATCATCTTATCTTAGATATTATAAGATATCTTCATATCTTCCGTTAAACATATCCTCCATATTTCTGGAGATATTTTCCCAACTATACTTATCCGAGATCATGTATCTCTCTGTAATATCTGTGTTACAATATAAAAGAAACTGTGTTAGTTTCTAAATTCTAAAACCTTCGAGTTTAAAATAGGAATGTTCTGAAGCAGTGTTGGGAATTGATGCATGAATTAGAATAATATAATGAAACTTGATCAACTTCATTATATTACATTAAGCCATGTTAAGTTTCTAATGGAATGTGATGATTCACAGTACCATCATCATGAGCCATATTACACGGCTCTTACACTCTATTCAATCTCCAAACATATTAGGAATATATCATCTTGATAGTTCTATTCTTCTAGGGTATTCTGGTAATTTAACAAATCAAAATCATTCCATTACCATTTCTTTCTTAGAACATTAGCTATGTCCATTTTGAATTACATACCTACAAATTTCGGATCATTGCTCGCTTGACTCGAGGACGGGAAGAAGAAATGAAGGGAGTAGTTTTATAGTAAAATATCCGACAAAGAAATCGAAACAGATTACTGCATTAAATCAAAGGAGATCTTGTTTCCTAAATCATCGAAGAACCAAATCTTATTACATAAGATTTTCTTTAAATCCCTTAAATTCTGAAGATCAATCCTAATCACATCATCGGTTAAAACAATTCTATATTCACTCATTTCATTCTTTTGTGATAGCTTCACTCGTGCGCTTCACATGATCGAATCGTTTTATCCATATCTTCCAATAATGATAAAACTCTATTATTACCTCATATTCGTTATGAAAACATTCCTATTGTTATTTATGACAACCTCTACCAAATTTCGGGGACGAAATTTCTTTAACGGGGGGGGGGGGGGGGGGGGTACTGTAACGACCCGGAAATTTCCGACTAAATTTAAACCTTAAGCTTTATATGTTTCCGACACGATAAGCAAAAACCTTAATGTTAAGTCTAGAAAGTTTGAAATCTATATTCGGATAACTAGTTACCCTTTTTACCATGCCTGACGATTCACGAACAACTATTAGATACATATATATTTAAAAATATAGATATATATATATTAATTCGAAATGTAATTTGAAAAATTATATAACTTATAACGTATCAAGATATATTAATAAAATACATTGAATATATATTTGATTTTGAATTTATTAAGTAAAGGGTAGTAGCACTCATTTGCCATTTAATTGATGGTAAACAAGGTAAAATGAACTTCTGAGATTTTAAAATTAACGGTAATCCGAAAATGAGTTCTATAAATTTTACACTCACTAAAAATGTATTTAGGAGTTATTTGTTAAATAATAAGATTTCTTTTATATTTTACTTGGGGTTGGGAGTGAATAGTTAACATAAATTTTTAATAGTTAATGACCGAATTTTATACCGTAATGACTGAAATAAATAAAGGAGGTTAATTTAAAAATATGGGACTTTTCCGAAGACTTTTATCCGTCACTAATTAACAAAGGAGAGCGAAATTTAGTCCGTGAAAGGCGACGGCTAATAATTACCCACGTTCTTAAATTACTAGATATTTATTTAAATTACTATTTAAAAGTTGAAGATTGGTGCATATCACTGTGTTCATGTGTTCATTTGTTTGTTCTTTTTCTTTAATCCCAATTATATATATACATAGCATACAGATTCATATGCATTGGTAAAAACCAACTTTTTCTTCTTCATCTATCATCACTAATATCTCTAACCTTCATTACCAAACGGCGGATAACCACCACGATTATCATCTTCGGCCGTCATCAATTATCCTTCATCCCATCGTCACCCTAACCACCGTTTCACCACCATGTTCTATCACCACCACTAATCACTTTTTCCACCATTCTTACTACCACAAACCACCACGGGTTACCTTCCTCACGCCACCATGAACAACGATTGCTTTCGTTTCCTATTTCAAAAGGAATCCCTGAATCACCACCCCATCAACCACTACAATCATCTTTGTTCTCTGCAACCTTTGATCACCATTACTCGTCCAAACCACTACCACCTTGTAACTTCGAGCCATCTATCTCTTTCTCTCCTAATCTCCATCGTGGGTCACCATTTTTTTTCCTTTCTAAAACATCGACCTTGATCACCCTTGTAACTATCGACAACCATCACCGTCGATATTTAACCGAGCACCTATCACTGTTCTTGTTCGTTTTGTTTCTTTTACTATCATCAAAGGCCATAACCAAACCAACACCATTCCCACAAAGACCGTAGTATTTTTTTTGTCACGAACGTCACCACCTTTTTTTTTATTTCTAACAGCGAGCATGAGAAGATGATAGTGGTAACGAGAGGGTGATGAAAGAAGAAGATAAGGAAAAATGATGAATTGTAATGAAGAAGATGACTTTCGGTTTTATAATTTTTTTTTATTATTTTTTTTTACGAAGATTGATGATGGCTTCCATATGGTTGATGAATGATGAACATGGATAGTGATACTGTTACGATTAGAAGGTGATTATGGGTGTGATGACCCGGAAATTTCCGATCAAATTTAAACTCTAATCTTTATATGGTTCCGACACGATAGGCAAAATCTGTAATGTTGAGTCTCGAAAGTTTTGAAACCCATATTCATGAAATCAATTACCCTTTGACTATTCCCGACGATTCACGAACCATTATGTGTAAATATATATATATATATATATATATATATATATATATATATATATATATATATATATATATATATATATATATATATATATATATATATATATATATATATATATATATTAATTATTATAAATTAAAATATTACATGAGTCAAATAATTATGTAAACAAAATAATATATGATATTATTACTAAAATAAATATATGTATATATAAGTTTAACTATTATATGTTATATATAAAATAAAATACAAATATGATAATTAATATAGATAAATTGTTATTATTTTTATCATTATTATGTTTATTATTATTAGTATTATTATCATTAATATCATTTCTATTATTAGTATTATTACTTACTATTAAATTCGTTGAAATTATCATTTCATTTTTAACATCATCAATACTATTATTATTTTTAAATGTATTATTAGTATTATCCTAGAAATAATATTATTAATAATATAATTAGTATTTTTATTATTACTAAATTATTTATATTATTTATATCTACAAATATAGATAAATAATTATAGAATCAGTTATATGTTAACATCAACTATTTTAGATTGATACGAACATTCATCAATTGGATTCATATCAAAATAGGTTGTACAAATCAGTAGCAGATGTATTCGATTTTATTGTACCTTTATTAAATTTTTTTTATTTATTTGTTTGTCTGATTGAGAAAATTAGGACCGTGTTTCCTATCAAATTGATCCATTCAGCTGATACGTAAATCTTTCATCCTACTACTAACTTTCACCATCACTTTGAATCCATTAAACCTGTCACCATTCTCCACCTCTCTCTTTCCTCTCCCTCTCATCTTCTCTCTAACTTTCGTTTAATGCTTCTGTTTATATACACGAACACCATCTTCAACCGGAGCCATCACCACAATCTCAAGTCACCACTTTTCATCATCTGGGGCTTAACCGTGCTATTCAGTTCAAAACGCACGTAATTTCTTTCTTCACTTATATTATATATTTCGTATAACATATTACTCTTAACCATGGCTCATATGCTTAATCCATAACCCACATCAAGTGCTGCATATTTCTGTTTTTGTTTATACTCGAAAACCTACAACAACATTAAATTAATACGGCTCTAATATTTCCTATATTAGCCACGATCAAACCTCCACTTCCACCATGATCAAACCCACTAAACTTCTTACTACTACTATGAATTTCTTCTACTAGACAACCACACAAACCCGCTATCATCACCTTAGTCCACCATGACCACCACCTTTTATCCACGAGTTCATCATCATTAAATAACCCTTTATGATAACCATTACAAACAATCACCTCCACCACTATTTCGATGCTGTTTATGATCGTACTTCAACAACCGTCGACCAATCTATCAAACCACCACATGTAACCATAAGTAATTGAGGATTTCGTTCTTAAATCAAATGACACCCACTTCATAGAACCGTCACCAACACTATAGCTTGCTACTATCTTTTCTGTTTGAAACCTTCACGAAATCTATTGCATAACTTACTTATGGTTTTGCTCAGCGAATTATATGAACGAATGATTTATGAGATTGTTTTATTCATGTCAATTGATAAAGAGAGGAAGTAGTGGCAGACAAAGGAAAACATGTAATTATTAATTCAACATACTTGTTGTGAGTGGAAGTAGTAGGTGGGGTAAATTGACAAAACAACCACTTACCTCCAATATTCTTATATACACGTTTTCTTTATAGTACCGAACCAGAATCCCATATTTTTTTAGTTTGGGCCGAGAGTTTAAATGGATACATGATAACATGATTAGCGGGTCTTTGAAAATAAAAAGATGATGATGCATGATGTTTATGATAGTGATGTTATGAAGATGATGATGATGATAACAACTAGCGACGGCTGCCCCCACTACTCAAACCCTATCTCGTTTCATTATTTTTATTATAAACCGAATCCTTTTTAATTTGATGTATGGATCGTTGGACTTATTTTGAGTGATTGGGCCGCAGGCTTTTAGAGTTTATGTGTTGGGCCGTAATTGTGCTTGGGCCGTGACCCAACTCAGGTTCCTTGTTGGGCTGTAACAGTTCGGTTTAATTATTTAAAATTCCAAGTTATAGCAAGGTGGTTCAGTGGTTTAGGGGTGTTTGTGTTATACAAGAGGTCTTGGGTTCGAGTCTCGTCATGGACATTTTTTTTAGAAAAGCTTCCAAAAAGGGTATACACATTTATATTTTCATTTTTCATTATTATTATTATTATTATTATTATTATTATTATTATTATTATTATTATTATTATTATTATTATTATTATTATTATTATTATTATTATTATTATTATTTTTATTATTATTATTATTATTATTATTATTGTTGTGTTGTTGTTGTTTTTATGTTAAATTACTTATTATTATTATTAAGACTAATAACATGATTATTATTATTATTATTATTATTATCATTAATATAAATTATATTAATATCATCCTTATTATGATTAGAATAAGTATTAGTACTATCATTATCAATATTATCATTATTAGGAATATAAATATTATCATGATTGTTAAAATTGTTATTATTAGTAAAATTCTTATCAACGCTATTATTATATTTATCAATATTATTATTATCATTATTTTCGTTTTATTAACATTATTATTAATATTTTGAATATAACTACAAATTTTATTATAGAAATGATTAAGTTACAAATTAACAAAAGTTACTAATATTATCATTACTATATTGTTATTATAATAACAAACAAATATTTTCATATATAAGTAACTACGGTTAATACATGTAACATAACTATATTAATACTTTTACTAGTTAAGTATCCAGAGTATATAAAATAGATATATTTAACTAAATTATAAATAAAACCTATAAATTATTAAATATGACAATTATATCACTAATAGTAATATCTAAATTTGATCGATTACGATTACGTATATTAATATATCCACAAATGATATAGGTTCGTGAATCCGAGGCCAACTCTGCATTGTTCAGTTGTTCAATATAGTCATATGTATTTTTACTACAAAATACAGTAGGTGAGTTCATTTACTCCCTTTTTACTCTTTACGTTTTTGGGCTGAGAATACATGCAAATGCTTTATTAAATGTTTTACAATATTTTTATGTGTGAGTTCATTTGATTCCCTTTTACTCTTTACATTTTTGGGACTGAGAATACATGCGCTACTTTTACAACTGCTTTATTAAATGCTTTTGATATACATTTTGAACTGCGAATACATGAAATGCTTTTATAAATATTTTACGAAATAGACAAGTATGTGAAACTACATTCTATGGTTGAATTATCGAAATCGAATATGCCCCTTTTTATTAAGTCTGGTAATCTAAGAATTAGGGAACAGACACCCTAATTGACGCGAACTCTAAAGATAGATCTATCGGGCCCAACAAGCCCCATCCAAAGTACCGGATGCTTTAGTACTTCGAAATTTATATCATGTCCGATGGAGGATCCCGGAATGATGGGGATATTCTTATATACATATTGTGAATGTCAATTACCAGGTGTTCAATCCATATGAATGATATTTTGTCTCTATGCATGGGACGTATGTTTATGAGAAAAAGAAATATGAAATCTTGTGGTCTATTAAAATTATGAAATGATTTTTTATGTGAAACCAATGAACTCACCAAACTTTTGGTTGACACTTTAAAGCATGTTTATTCTCAGGTATGAAAGAAATCTTCCGCTGTGCATTTGTTCATTTAAGAGACATTACTTGGAGTCATTCATGACATATTTCAAAAGACGTTGCATTCGAGTCATCGAGTTCATCAAGTTTATTATTAAGTCAATTATAGTTAGATATTTTATGAAATGGTATGCATATCATCAACTTTAGATGTAAGGAAGTTTGTCTTTTCAAAACGAATGCAATGTTTGTAAAATGTATCATATATAGGTCAAGTACCTCGCGATTGTAATCAACTATTGTGAATCGTTTATAATCGATGTGGACTTTGTCCGGATGGATTAGGACGGGTCATTTCAGTTGGTATCAGAGCGGTGGTCTTAGTGAACCGGGTCTGCATTAGTGTGTCTAACTGATAAGTCGTTAGGATGCATTAGTGAGTCTGGACTTCGACCGTGTCTGCATGTCAAAAGTTTTGCTTATCAGTTTTGTCAGAAATCATTTGTTTATCATCCATAGTAAATTACCTGCTTATTATTCTTAGTCTAGACACATCTTATTGCATTAACTGCATGAATAGTGTATAGACAAAAATTCATACCTTAGCATATCTGCTAATTCAAATCATAGCGTATCTGTTATAGTAAACTTTGCCTGACATTTTCTGTAGATTCCTCCGTAACTTACGGGATTTTAGTATTATATATGCATATGTAAATTATGTATTGCAGGGTACTAATCTACATCCTATAATCTATTTCTTATCGAAAATCCTTCATCCGATCGTACGAGATGAATCCTTCAACTAGATCGAGTCCCTCGAATTTCCGACAGCTATTTTGATATGGAGTTTCACCTAAGCTCCGAAAGCAGTGTCACCAGAATGAATCATTCAATTCATCTGATGGGTTCGTAGTTGACTTAACCGATGGAAACGAACAGCAGGCGATCCTTTCCACCAATCGAATTCACCTCTTAGTGAAGAACCTGAAGCACTTACCGGCGAATCTATTCGAAACACCATATTCACCCTCATTGCCCGGATATCCCACAACGATTATATTCTATCCACAATTTTAGATCTTATTCATTCGCTCGTTCTGATCGATAATCATCCTGGAGTAATAAGTCAACGAACTTCGCGCTTGAATAATCAATTCGGAGAATATGGTGCAAAATGTACCAGCTTCAGCAACATCACCGACACCAACAGTACCATCAATAACAGCACCGGTACCATCAACAATCCATGCTTCAATATCATCATCTGTACTTTGAGTATGATCTTCGTTCTACATATCATTCTACCTCATTTATCTTCGTTCGACATGGTGAATATGTAATCTCTAAAGTTTTAGAGATTATTTATTCTAGTTCCAACCGAAAAGCAAATGAGTTTAATATCATATTAACTCATTAAATCCATGTATACATCTGAAGAAAATATATATGTATATATGTTTTCATAAAGATTGTAATTAAAAATTCTCTTGTACAAACTATTAATGGTGAAAATATTTTAACGGGTAGGTAATACCCGAGGAATATTTAAATTTCACATTAATAAGTTACATTGTACGTTCTTCGAATCTGTTTCAACAGTCATATACTATCCTACTCACATCCACCGATATACGTATCCGTTCACCAAAGAATAACTATTTTCATTCAAATTCAATTTCCTATTAGGATTTTGACATATCAGAATCCAACAAGTGGCATAATGAAGAAAAATGGACACAATAAAAATTGATTAGAAACAGACTAATTAACAATATGAAATTTTGTTAAGAATCCACGTTAACAAAATCCTAGCTAACTGTTCCTAGCTAACTGTTAATTACGTATTACAGTTTATTTATCGCAATTTACATTCTCGCAATTTTATTTATCCTCATTTAATTTCTGTTATTTATTTTACGCACTTTAAATATCGGGACATGTATACAAGGTTTTGACATATCATATCGACGCATCTATATATATTATTTGGAATCACCATAGACACTCTATATGCAGTAATGATCGAGTTCTCTATACAGGGTTGAGGTTGATTCTCAAATAATATATATACTTTGAGTTGTGATCGAGTCTGAGACATGTACACGGGTCACGATATTTATTAATCAATTCGAATATTATATATTAAATTATATATGAATTACTGGACTGTTACTGTGGAATATCAACTGTGTACTACCAACACTGAACAATTAAAATGAATTAAAATATTGATTATAACATATGAAACTAAACAATTCTTCAAGTTTGCCACTTGATTTCATCTTAAACCTCATTTGTATCTTGACGATTACAATCCGCGTTCAAACCTTTCATGATTCTTGAAAACACCTCAATCGAGAGGATGAACCAACTGCACATTTCCTATGGAAGAAAAGACCGATGCACATTATTATGCACCTGAAAACACTCGGAACTTGAGTAAACGTTTAACGCATAGCTGTGCTAATTCCTTTAGCGTTATTATTATCGAAAATAAATTTGCAATCTCTTTCCAAATTAGCCAATTTTGTCACAGCTCCAGCAAGTCAACTTCGAATTTTTGTACGAAACAACCTTATTATAACGTTGATATATACACATGCTCTTTTATTGTTACCAGGGAACCTTTCATATTCCACCATATTACCATCAGCGTTTAATCATCTAAAAACACAATTCTCCTGAAACCACCTTGGATTAATAACCGATGATTCAGATATCATAGCATTAAATGCAGAGGAAACAGAAAAATGGCAGATGGTCTAAACGGCCAAAAGTTGATGATAAAGAAAGGAGTGTTAGGAACGCTCGATAGAAAATTGGGTATAAAAAAAAAAAAAAACAGATTGAGCTACCCATGAAGGAGACCAAGGACAAATACAAGGACCAAACCCTATATTCAAAGGATTCAGGTAATTTTGGATCCGTTGAAATCTTTAGAGAATATCTTGCTCCGAAGTCATGTTAAAATCTTGCGGAAAAATCTTTCTCCATCAACCATCAAACTTGGAAATTCCAAAATATCATCATCAATATCTTCGATATTTCTGAGGATATTTTCATAAATATTCTCGTCCGAAATTATATACCTCCTCGTGCTTCCTGTGTATCATTATATTGGAAACATTCAATAGAAAATTTAGTACCGAAAAGCAGATTATGCGAAACTAGGAAGAAAGCCGTGGACAAATCACAAAGAATAAGTTTGACTTCAAAGAATCTAAATGATTCAATGTCTGCTAAAGTCTTTAGTGAATATCTTGCTCCTTACTCTAAACCCTTGCAGATAATAGTTTCTATCATCCTCTGATCTTAGATATTTCGAGATATTATCGTATCTTTCATTATAAATATCCTCCATATTTCTGGAGATATTTTTATAACTATTCTTATTTGAAATCATTAATCTCTTCATGCTATCAGTATTACATCATATAAAAACTGTTAGTTTCTATATTCTGTAAACTTTCGAGCTTAAAATATGAATGTTATTGAAGTAATGGTGGGAACTGATGCATGAGTTAGTATAATATAATGACACTTGATCAACGTGATTATATTATAGTAAGTCATGCTGAGTTTCTAATGAAACGTGATGATTCACAGTACCATCATCATGTGCCATTTACATGACTCTTGCATTCTACTCAATCTCCAAACATATTAAGAACATATCTTATTGATAGTTCTATCTTTTCAGATATTCTGGTAATTTACCAAATCAAGATCGTGCCATTACGATTCCCTTCCTAATACATTAGCCATGTTCATTCCAAATTCCATACCTATGAATTCTGAACCATTACTTGTTGTACTTTGAGTCGAGAAGAATATAAAAAGGCAAAGGACTCCGAAACATAAGGGAAGAAATTAAGCTCAACAACAACACAGAAATTTCAAACCGTGTATATCAATGTTTATCGCAACATAAAGACACGGGAGAATTAAAAACACTATAACCCCAAGGGCGAAGTAGAAGTAAATAGATTCCTCCGGTGGGAATTGGAAAAGAAGAATAACATATATGAAAGTAAAAAAAAATAAAAATAATAATTCAATACTGGATGGAGCATATTGACAAATACTTTAATGTATGAAGTAAGGGAGAAGGAATAGAAGGTGTAAGTGGTGGAAATAAGGAAACGAAGGGGGTGGATATATAGTAAAATATTCGATGGAGCAATCGAAACAGATTATCGCATTTAATCAAAGAAAATCCCGATTTCCTTAATCGCCGAAGAACCAAATTTTATTACGCAAGATTTTCTTTAAATCCCATGAATTTCGGAAATCAATCATAACTACGTCATCGGTTAAAACGATTCTACATTTACTCATTTCACTCTTTTATGATAGCTTCACTCATACGCTTCGAGAAATCGAATTATTTTATCCGTATTTCTTAATCATGATAAAACTCTATGTATCAGCTTATATTCGTCATAATAACATTCTTACTGTTAGCCATGACGACCTCTACAAAATTTCGGGACGAAATTTCTTTTAACAGGTAGGTACTCTGATGACCCGGAAATTTCCGATCAAATTTAAACTCTAATCTTTATATGGTTCCGACACGATAGGCAAAATCTGTAATGTTGAGTCTCGAAAGTTTTGAAACCCATATTCATGAAATCAATTACCCTTTGACTATTCCCGACGATTCACGAACCATTATGTGTAAATATATATATATATATATATATATATATATATATATATATATATATATATATATATATATATATATATATATATATATATATATTAATTATTATAAATTAAAATATTACATGAGTCAAATAATTATGTAAACAAAATAATATATGATATTATTACTAAAATAAATATATGTATATATAAGTTTAACTATTATATGTTATATATAAAATAAAATACAAATATGATAATTAATATAGATAAATTGTTATTATTTTTATCATTATTATGTTTATTATTATTAGTATTATTATCATTAATATCATTTCTATTATTAGTATTATTACTTACTATTAAATTCGTTGAAATTATCATTTCATTTTTAACATCATCAATACTATTATTATTTTTAAATGTATTATTAGTATTATCCTAGAAATAATATTATTAATAATATAATTAGTATTTTTATTATTACTAAATTATTTATATTATTTATATCTACAAATATAGATAAATAATTATAGAATCAGTTATATGTTAACATCAACTATTTTAGATTGATACGAACATTCATCAATTGGATTCATATCAAAATAGGTTGTACAAATCAGTAGCAGATGTATTCGATTTTATTGTACCTTTATTAAATTTTTTTTATTTATTTGTTTGTCTGATTGAGAAAATTAGGACCGTGTTTCCTATCAAATTGATCCATTCAGCTGATACGTAAATCTTTCATCCTACTACTAACTTTCACCATCACTTTGAATCCATTAAACCTGTCACCATTCTCCACCTCTCTCTTTCCTCTCCCTCTCATCTTCTCTCTAACTTTCGTTTAATGCTTCTGTTTATATACACGAACACCATATTCAACCGGAGCCATCACCACAATCTCAAGTCACCACTTTTCATCATCTGGGGCTTAACCGTGCTATTCAGTTCAAAACGCACGTAATTTCTTTCTTCACTTATATTATATATTTCGTATAACATATTACTCTTAACCATGGCTCATATGCTTAATCCATAACCCACATCAAGTGCTGCATATTTCTGTTTTTGTTTATACTCGAAAACCTACAACAACATTAAATTAATACGGCTCTAATATTTCCTATATTAGCCACGATCAAACCTCCACTTCCACCATGATCAAACCCACTAAACTTCTTACTACTACTATGAATTTCTTCTACTAGACAACCACACAAACCCGCTATCATCACCTTAGTCCACCATGACCACCACCTTTTATCCACGAGTTCATCATCATTAAATAACCCTTTATGATAACCATTACAAACAATCACCTCCACCACTATTTCGATGCTGTTTATGATCGTACTTCAACAACCGTCGACCAATCTATCAAACCACCACATGTAACCATAAGTAATTGAGGATTTCGTTCTTAAATCAAATGACACCCACTTCATAGAACCGTCACCAACACTATAGCTTGCTACTATCTTTTCTGTTTGAAACCTTCACGAAATCTATTGCATAACTTACTTATGGTTTTGCTCAGCGAATTATATGAACGAATGATTTATGAGATTGTTTTATTCATGTCAATTGATAAAGAGAGGAAGTAGTGGCAGACAAAGGAAAACATGTAATTATTAATTCAACATACTTGTTGTGAGTGGAAGTAGTAGGTGGGGTAAATTGACAAAACAACCACTTACCTCCAATATTCTTATATACACGTTTTCTTTATAGTACCGAACCAGAATCCCATATTTTTTTAGTTTGGGCCGAGAGTTTAAATGGATACATGATAACATGATTAGCGGGTCTTTGAAAATAAAAAGATGATGATGCATGATGTTTATGATAGTGATGTTATGAAGATGATGATGATGATAACAACTAGCGACGGCTGCCCCCACTACTCAAACCCTATCTCGTTTCATTATTTTTATTATAAACCGAATCCTTTTTAATTTGATGTATGGATCGTTGGACTTATTTTGAGTGATTGGGCCGCAGGCTTTTAGAGTTTATGTGTTGGGCCGTAATTGTGCTTGGGCCGTGACCCAACTCAGGTTCCTTGTTGGGCTGTAACAGTTCGGTTTAATTATTTAAAATTCCAAGTTATAGCAAGGTGGTTCAGTGGTTTAGGGGTGTTTGTGTTATACAAGAGGTCTTGGGTTCGAGTCTCGTCATGGACATTTTTTTTAGAAAAGCTTCCAAAAAGGGTATACACATTTATATTTTCATTTTTCATTATTATTATTATTATTATTATTATTATTATTATTATTATTATTATTATTATTATTATTATTATTATTATTATTATTATTATTTTTATTATTATTATTATTATTATTATTATTGTTGTGTTGTTGTTGTTTTTATGTTAAATTACTTATTATTATTATTAAGACTAATAACATGATTATTATTATTATTATTATTATTATCATTAATATAAATTATATTAATATCATCCTTATTATGATTAGAATAAGTATTAGTACTATCATTATCAATATTATCATTATTAGGAATATAAATATTATCATGATTGTTAAAATTGTTATTATTAGTAAAATTCTTATCAACGCTATTATTATATTTATCAATATTATTATTATCATTATTTTCGTTTTATTAACATTATTATTAATATTTTGAATATAACTACAAATTTTATTATAGAAATGATTAAGTTACAAATTAACAAAAGTTACTAATATTATCATTACTATATTGTTATTATAATAACAAACAAATATTTTCATATATAAGTAACTACGGTTAATACATGTAACATAACTATATTAATACTTTTACTAGTTAAGTATCCAGAGTATATAAAATAGATATATTTAACTAAATTATAAATAAAACCTATAAATTATTAAATATGACAATTATATCACTAATAGTAATATCTAAATTTGATCGATTACGATTACGTATATTAATATATCCACAAATGATATAGGTTCGTGAATCCGAGGCCAACTCTGCATTGTTCAGTTGTTCAATATAGTCATATGTATTTTTACTACAAAATACAGTAGGTGAGTTCATTTACTCCCTTTTTACTCTTTACGTTTTTGGGCTGAGAATACATGCAAATGCTTTATTAAATGTTTTACAATATTTTTATGTGTGAGTTCATTTGATTCCCTTTTACTCTTTACATTTTTGGGACTGAGAATACATGCGCTACTTTTACAACTGCTTTATTAAATGCTTTTGATATACATTTTGAACTGCGAATACATGAAATGCTTTTATAAATATTTTACGAAATAGACAAGTATGTGAAACTACATTCTATGGTTGAATTATCGAAATCGAATATGCCCCTTTTTATTAAGTCTGGTAATCTAAGAATTAGGGAACAGACACCCTAATTGACGCGAACTCTAAAGATAGATCTATCGGGCCCAACAAGCCCCATCCAAAGTACCGGATGCTTTAGTACTTCGAAATTTATATCATGTCCGATGGAGGATCCCGGAATGATGGGGATATTCTTATATACATATTGTGAATGTCAATTACCAGGTGTTCAATCCATATGAATGATATTTTGTCTCTATGCATGGGACGTATGTTTATGAGAAAAAGAAATATGAAATCTTGTGGTCTATTAAAATTATGAAATGATTTTTTATGTGAAACCAATGAACTCACCAAACTTTTGGTTGACACTTTAAAGCATGTTTATTCTCAGGTATGAAAGAAATCTTCCGCTGTGCATTTGTTCATTTAAGAGACATTACTTGGAGTCATTCATGACATATTTCAAAAGACGTTGCATTCGAGTCATCGAGTTCATCAAGTTTATTATTAAGTCAATTATAGTTAGATATTTTATGAAATGGTATGCATATCATCAACTTTAGATGTAAGGAAGTTTGTCTTTTCAAAACGAATGCAATGTTTGTAAAATGTATCATATATAGGTCAAGTACCTCGCGATTGTAATCAACTATTGTGAATCGTTTATAATCGATGTGGACTTTGTCCGGATGGATTAGGACGGGTCATTTCAATGGGAGGGTATCGAGTATGATTATGATAAAAGTGAAGGAGACAGTGAATAGTTTTGGGTGTAGTTTTTGAAGAAAATGGGAAAGCAGGAACACGAGTTAAATAAAAACAATTCATAAGTTAAAACCAAAAAGACAAAAATAGAGGGATGGTAAGGAGCCTTTGTAAGGAACGGAAGGTCCTGGGTTCGAACCCAGGCTACTAAGTTTTTTTTTTAAATTATCAAGAAAAGCTGATGTTGGGCTAGTAAAACTGTTAATTGGGCCTGTAACAATAATAAAACGAGCCATAAGGTGCAAATACCTTCCTGTTGCTACCCACTTCTAATGAGGTTACGAAAACAAGTTATATATATATATTTAAATGGTGACTTAATCAGATAAAGAGAAATAGTTGGATGGTTAAGAGTATTATGGGTCAAGCGAGAGGTCGAGAGTTCGAGTCCTGGCATTGCAACTCTTTTTAGAAAATACTTTAAAGGTATACTTTCTTATTATTAACTTTATTATTATTATCATTATCATAATCATTAAAAATTATTATTATTATCATTAACATAAAGTATTATAATATTATCATTATCATTATTAGTATTATTATTATTATTATTATTATTAAAAAGTATTATTTTTACAACTATATGATTATTAAAATTATTATTTACTACTAGTATCATTATTATTATTATAACCATTTTATTAATTAAAAGAATCATTATTAGTAAAATTTTCATTTTGTCATTATTATTTTACCCTTAAAATTATTTTTTCATTTATTATTATTACTATCATTATTTGGATTACTAATATTACTACTAGCAGTATTATTATCATTATAACAAATATTAGTTATATAAAATATAAATATAACATAACAAAATTAATATGTTTATTTATTTAAAATATATATAAAATGAACTTATAAAACATACAAGTTATTAATATAAAAATAATATAAATTTGTTCGATTACAAGTATAAATGTTAATATATATAAATGATATAGGTTCGTGAATCTGAGGCCAACCCTATACTTGATCAATGATGTTATATGTATTTTTACTACAAAATACAGTCTGGTGAGTATATAGATCCCTTTTAAACTCTAAATATTTTGGGCTGAGAATACATGCGCTGTTTTTATAAATGATTTACGTTATGGACACAAGTAACTGAAAAATATATTCTACGTTGAGTTGTACCACTGGCATACTTCCCTGTAGCTTGGTAACTATTATTTACAGCGGTATTGTAAACGCGAATCCTGTTGATAGATCTATCGGGCCTGACAACCCCAACCGGACTGGACGACCAGTATTCAACGGTTGCACAGTACTTCGTTTCGTGACTATACTTGGTACAGTATAGTAAGATTTCATAATAAAGGGAATATGCGACGTGATTAAATGTTAAGTATGGTTACCAAGTGCTCAACCACTTAGAATATTTTTATTAAAATGTTTACATATGAAATCTTGTGGTCCATAGTTATAACGCTACTAGCATCAAACCTATATATCTCACCAACTTTACGTTGATGTTTTAAAGCATGTTATTCTCAGGTACGAATTAAGTGTTCCGCTGTGCATTAGCTCAAATTAAGGACATTACTTGGAGTCGATCATCGCAATGGAACCAAATGTTGAAGATTTCGTCCAGGGGGATAAGGACGGGTCCTCACAGATTATAATTTTAAGTTAATTGTAGTAATAAGGTTAGGTTAGTCAAGTATTTTTAAGTTTTATAAGTTTCTTTTATTTTTCCATCACCTTTTATTTTTCAACCAATTTTCTTTTTCGACCTTTTTCGACGAACTCTTTTTCTTTCTTATTTCTCACTATTCTAGTTTTAGGACATAGATTTTTATTCTACTTCTTATCTAATTTTCTTAAAATTACGAAAATTTATTTTAAGTGGTTAAATTGATAGACATCAAAATTTTCTGGTTCGTAGTAATAGTTGGATTTGTACGTGGACCGGGTTATTGGAGCCAAACAGTCCTCAATTATATTGAGACCAAACGAATCCTGCCCCTCTGCTGCATCTTTTGGCTATTCGAAACGTGGGCAAAATCAGAAAAGTCTATTGATTGGATAACTTATTATAATTTTTCTTTCCTTTTAAAAACTAATAGGATATTCAGTGAATGCACCGAGCAAGACGTTCACCACCTTTTATACGTTCACCACCTATAACTAGATCAAGACATTTAGCAAATATTACTGCCGTTGATTTTTCTTTAGAATCATCATCCAGTCGACCAAGTACTTCAGTTCAAATTTCCGATAATCCATTTTTTGAACCCGACCTCACAATTGAGAATCCGGAGAATATTCAGGGACGATTCGTAGATCCTGAACCATTAAATTTTCCTCCGGAACCACCAATCATTCAAACAGAGATTGTTGAGGAACGAACCATTAAATCAGAATCCTCTAGTGATTCTGATTCAACAAATTCAATTATGGAGAATCTGGAACCTTTAAGTATGGAAGACCGAATGAGAGCTAAACGCACTGGCCAAGGTCACGCAATTACTCATCCAGACATTAATGCGCCAGATTATGAAATCAAAGGACAAATTCTACACATGGTGACTAATCAATGCCAATTTAGTGGTGCGCCGAAGGAAGATCCAAATGAACATCTACGTACCTTTAATAGGATCTGCACACTATTTAAAATCCGAGAAGTGGAGGATGAACAGATATATCTCATGTTATTTCCCTGGACTTTAAAGGGAGAAGCCAAAGATTGGTTGGAATCGTTACCTGAAGGGGCGATTGATACATGGGACGTTTTAGTTGAAAAATTTCTTAAACAATTCTTTCCGGCATCTAAAGCCGTAAGACTTCAAGCAGAAATTTTTACGTTCACACAGAAGCCAAATGAAACTCTATATGAGGCGTGGACAAGATTTGGAAAGTTATTAAGAGGATGTCCGCAACATGGTTTAGATACCTGTCAAATAGTACAAATATTCTACCAAGGATGCGACATCACTACAAGGAAAGACATAGATATAGCAACTGGTGGTTCTATTATGAAGAAAACCGAAACTGATGCTTACAAAATTATTGATAACACTGCTTCCCACTCACATGAGTGGCACCAAGAAAAAGATATCGTTAGATCATCTAAAGCAGCTAGAGCCGATTCTAGCCATGACTTAGATTCCATTTCCGCAAAGATAGATGCTGTCGAGAGACGAATGGAAAAGATGACTAAAGATATTCACTCAATACGAATTAGTTGTGAGCAGTGTGGAGGACCACATTTGACAAAAAGATTGTCTCAGTATTGAATTAACAATGGAACAAAGAGAGAATATTTCGTACATAAACCAAAGGCCTGGAAATAATTATCAGAATAATTATCAACCGCCAAGACCAATTTACAATCAAAACCAGAATTATAACAGAAATATTCCATACAACAACCAACAAGGTCCTAGCAATCAACAAGTATCCAATAATACTTACAATCAGCAAAGACCTAATTTTCAAAACAAACCACCACAACAAACCGATGATAAAAAGCCGAATTTAGAGGACATGATGACGAAGCTAGTTGAAACTCAAACGCAGTTTTTCACATCTCAAAAACAAACCAATGAACAAAATGCTCAAGCATTTAGAAATCAACAAGCTTCTATTCAAAATCTGGAACAAGAAGTAAGTAACCTAGCAAGGTTAATAGGTGAAAGAAAACCGGGAAGTCTACCTAGTGATACAAATGCTAACTCCCGGAATGAAACAGCTAAAGCCATTACCACAAGAAGTGGTACAACACTTAAACCACCTGAAATACCTGTAACTTCTGATGAAGCTATTCCTACTCCACAAGAACCGCAACCTAATCAAGATAAGGAAAAAGAACCGGTAGTTGAAAAGGTTAATGAAGATAACACAGTTAAGGCTAAACCTTATGTTAAACCATACCAACCACCACTTCCTTACCCGAGTAAAATGAAGAAAGAGAAACTTGAAGCCGAGCAATCCAAATTCTTGGATATGTTTAAACAGATAAATGTAAATCTTCCTTTCATTGATGTGATTTCAGGAATGCCTAGATATGCTAAATTCTTGAAAGATCTAATCTCAAATAGAAAGAAAATGGAAGAACTCTCGGCTGTTACTATGAATGCTAATTGTTCAGCAGTGCTGTTGAATAAGATACCAGAAAAACTATCTGATCCAGGAAGTTTCACAATTCCATGTTTTCTGGGTAGTCTTAGTTCAATAGAAGCATTAGCAGATTTAGGTGCTAGTATAAATCTAATGCCGTATTCACTATACGCTAAACTAGACCTTGGAGAATTGAAACCAACCAGAATAAGCATACAACTAGCCGATAGATCAATAAAATATCCTAGAGGGATAATGGAGAACATGCTAGTTAAAGTTGGTACTTTAGTATTTCCAGTAGATTTTGTTGTTTTGGACATGGAAGAAGATTCTCAAGTTCCTCTCATATTAGGAAGACCATTCTTAAACACGGCTAAAGCAATGATAGACGTGTTCGGTAAGAAACTGACCCTAAGTATAGAGGACGAGAGTGTTACCTTTTCAGTTGATAGAGCAATGCAACAACCACAATCTGCAGATGATACATGTTATTATATTCAAACTATAGATGCACATGCAGAATTGTTAGAAGAATTTCCAGAATTACAAGGAACAGGAGAATGTTCTTTAGGAGAAGGTAATGAACCAATTGATGAAGCTGAAATGTTAGCTACACTTATAGCTAATGGATATGAACCAACAACAGAAGAAATTCAAATGCTAAAAGAAGAAGACAGATATCGATACAAATCATCGATAGAAGAACCTCCGAAATTAGAGTTAAAGCCACTTCTAAACCATTTGGAATACGCTTATTTACATGGTGAATCTGAATTACCTGTAATAATATCATCTTCTCTTACTGAAAATGAGAAATCACAACTCATTTCTGTGTTGAAAGCTCATAAACCAGCCATTGCATGGAAGATTCATGATATTAAAGGAATAAGTCCTTCGTATTGCACACATAAAATCCTTATGGAAGAAGGTCATAAAACGTATGTGCAACGCCAACGAAGACTAAATCCTAATATGCAAGATGTAGTTAAGAAAGAGATTATTAAACTGCTAGATGCAGGTCTAATTTATCCAATCTTAGATAGTCCATGGGTAAGCCCAGTTCAATGCGTGCCTAAGAAGGGTGGCATGACTGTCATTACAAATGAGAAAAATGATCTTAAATGACGCCACCAGAAAAGATCACTTTCCCTTACCTTTTATTGATCAAATGTTGAAAAGATTAGCCGGAAATAGTTACTATTGTTTTCTAGATGGATTTTCCGGATATTTTCAAATTCCAATAGCACCCGAAGATCAAGAGAAAACCACATTTACGTGCCCTTATGGTACTTTTACTTACAAACGCATGCCATTTGGACTTTGCAATGCCCCAGCAACCTTTCAAAGGTGTATGATGGCGATTTTTCACGACATGATAGAAGAATGCATGGAAGTTTTCATGGATGAATTTTCAGTCTTCGGTGATACATTTGAATCATGTCTAGTTAATCTGGAACGAATGCTTATTAGATGCGAACAATCAAATCTAGTACTTAATTGGGAGAAATGCCATTTCATGGTTAAAGAAGGCATCGTTCTTGGACATAAAATTTCAAAAGAAGGAATTGAAGTGGATAGAGCTAAAGTAGATGTAATTGCTAAACTTCCACATCCCACCAATGTTAGAGGAGTTAGGAGTTTTCTAGGGCATGCCGGTTTTTACCGACGTTTCATAAAAGATTTTTCTAAAATTGCCACTCCTATGAATAAACTCCTAGAAAAGGATGCTCCATTCATCTTTTCAGATGAGTGTATCAAATCTTTTAATATTCTTAAAGAAAAACTCACTAATGCGCCGATCATGATAACACCAAATTGGAATCTACCATTTGAACTAATGTGCGATGCAAGTGATTTTGCAATGGGAGCCGTTTTAGGACAAAGGATTGAAAAACGATTTCAACCTATATATTATGCTAGTAAGACGTTACAAGGAGCACAAACGAACTATACAACTACTGAAAAAGAACTCCTTGCTATTGTCTTCGCTTTTGACAAATTTCGATCATATCTCGTTCTAGCAAAAACGGTGGTCTATACCGACCATTCTGCTCTTAGATACCTATTTTCAAAATAAGATGCTAAACCAAGATTAATCCGTTGGATCTTACTCTTACAAGAGTTTGATATTGAAATCCGAGATAAAAGAGGAGCAGAAAATCTCGCCGCTGATCATCTTTCTCGTCTTGAAAATCCCGAATTAGAAGTTCTAAATGAATCGGCCATACAAGACAACTTTCCTGATGAATATCTATTGAAGATAGATTATAAAGAAATCTCATGGTTTGCAGACTATGCAAACTACTTAGTATGTGGATTCCTTGAAAAAGGATTATCGTACCAAAGACGAAAGAAATTCTTCAGTGATATAAAACACTATTTTTGGGAAGATCCACATCTGTTTAAAAGTTGTCCCGATGGAATAATACGCCGATGTGTATTTGGAGATGAAGCTAGTAAAATTTTAAACCATTGTCACACAGGACCAACAGGAGGGCATTATGGGCCTCAACTAACAGCAAGAAAAGTTTATGATGCTGGATTCTATTGGCCTACAATTTACAAAGACGCACACCTTCTTTGCATATCCTGTGAGTCTTGTCAAAGGGCCGGAAAAATAAGTCAACGTGATGAAATGCCACAAAATGTCATCCAAGTATGTGAAGTATTTGACATTTGGGGTATTGACTTTATGGGTCCATTTCCAAAATCTCATAATAATCTATATATACTCGTAGCCATTGATTATGTATCTAAATGGGCGGAAGCACAAGCTCTCCCAACTAACGATGCACGAGTTGTAGTCAACTTTTTAAAACGTCTTTTTGCAAGGTTTGGAACACCGAAAGCTTTAATAAGTGATCGGTGTACTCATTTCTGTAATAATCAACTTGAGAAAGTTCTTAAAAGATATGGAGTAACTCATAAAATCTCCACCGCATACCATCCACAAATAAGTGGACAAGTTGAAAATACCAACCGAGCTTTAAAACGTATTCTAGAGAAAACCGTAGGATCAAATCCGAAGGAATGGTCCATTAAATTGGAGGATGCACTCTGGGCTTTTAGAACAGCCTACAAAACTCCAATTGGAACCACACCTTTTAGACTTGTTTATGGAAAAGCATGTCATCTTCCAGTAGAAATTGAACACAAAGCATTTTGGGCTTTGATAATGCTAAAAACGAACATATATTTCATAGCATTATTCCTCAAGAAAGACAAGCTTTTAGTTGCAATTGTTCTATTTACAAGTGATATTCGTTTAAATAATAAAAGGTGAAGACAAAAGACAGATTCGACGATTTGAAGACGCAAACGACCAAAAAGCTCAAAAGAACAAAAGACAATCAAAGAGGTTCCAATTATTGATAAGAAACGTCTCGAAATTACAAAAGTACAAGATTCAAAACGCAAAGTACAAAATATAAAATTGTACGCAAGGACGTTCGAAAATCCGGAACTGGGACCAGAGTCAACTCTTAACGCTCGACGCAACGGACTAAAAATTACAAGTTAACTATGTATATAAATATAATATAATATATAATTAATTATATTAATTATATATATATATTATATTTATATATAAAAAACCGTCGGCAGAGAAAACTCCAAGGACTGAGCTGTAAATACATTCTCCGCGACTCGCGGAGTTTGAAGAAGCTTTTGCCGCGAGTCGCGGAGCCCCAAATTTCAACTCTGGCTATAAAGCAAACCGAATTCTGATCAAATTTCATATTCAATATCTTTTTTTCTCCTCATTCATACGATATATATATATATATATATATATATATATATATATATATATATATATATAATTTATATTTTAATTTTAATTTTAATTATAATTCTAATAATAAGGGTATGTTAGCGAATATTGTAAGGGTGTAAGTCGAAATTCTGTCCGTGTAACGCTACGCTATTTTTAATCATTGTAAGTTATGTTCAACCTTTTTATATTAATGTCTCGTAGCTAAGTTATTATTATGCTTATTTAAAACGAAGTAATCATGATGTTGGGCTAATTACTAAAATTGGGTAATTGGGCTTTGTACCATAATTGGGGTTTGGACAAAAGAACGACACTTGTGGAAATTAGACTATGGGCTATTAATGGGCTTTATATTTGTTTAACTAAATGAAAGTTTGTTAATGTTAATATAAAGATTTACAATTGGGCGTCCCTATAAATTACCATATACACTCGATCGGACACGATGGGCGGGGTATTTATATGTACGAATAATCGTTCATTTAACCGGACACGGGAATGGATTAATAGCCACTAGAATAATTAAAACAGGGGTGAAATTACATTCAAGGGTAATTGGTGTAATTGTTAACAAAGTAGTAAAACCTTGGTTTACACGCAGTCGATAACCTGGTGTATTCATTAAACAAAGTATTAAAACCTTGTTACAATTCGAATCCCCAATTAGTTGGAATATTTAACTTCGGGTATAATAATAATTTGACAAGGACACTTGCAATTTATATTTATGACTGATGGACTGTTATGGACAAAAACCAGACGGACATATTAAATAATCCAGGACAAAGGACAATTAACTCATGGGCATAAAACTAAAATCAACACGTCAAACATCATGATTACGGAAGTTTAAATAAGCATAATTCTTTTATTTCATATTTAATTTCCTTTAATTTATATTTAATTGCACTTCTAATTATCGCACTTTTATTTATTGTTATTTAATCGCACTTTTAATTATCGTACTTTTTAATTATCGTAATTTTATTTTATCGCACTTTTATTATTCGCAATTTCATTATCGTTATTTACTTTACGCTTTAATTTAAGTCTTGTATTTATTTAATATTTTACATTAGGTTTTAACTGCGACTAAAGTTTTAAAATCGACAAACCGGTCATTAAACGGTAAAAACCCCCCTTTATAATAATAATATTACTTATATATATGTTTGTATTTTTATAAAAGTAAACTAATATAGCGTTGAGCTTTGTTTAAAGATTTCCCTGTGGAACGAACCGGACTTACTAAAAACTACACTACTGTACGATTAGGTACACTGCCTATAAGTGTTGTAGCAAGGTTTAAGTATATCCATTCTATAAATAAATAAATATCTTGTGTAAAATTGTATCGTATTTAATAGTTTTTCCTAGTAAAATATAAACTATTTTATATACACCTCGTACGACATCAAGTATTTTTGGCGCCGCTGCCGGGGAGTTATCTTAAAAGCCGGAAGCGCAACGCTAATATATATAAAAAAAAAAAAAGATTTTTAGTTACTTTTATTAAAAGTCGTTTTTGTAAAAATACGTTTTAATTATTCAAAAATATAAAAAGAAAAACAAAAATATAAGTTTTTTTTTAAGATTTTGTTAAATATTTAAGTTTTATAAGTTTCTTTATTTTTATTTTAGTTTATAAAAATATAAGTTTTATTTTAAAATCTTTTATTTATTTAAAAACAGAAAACAGAAAATAATAAAAAAAATAAATAAAGAAAAACGCGTAAAAATTCAAACCTGTCAACTGAATTTCTGAACCCCGCGACTCGCGGGGTTTGATGCAATAAATACCGCGACTCGCGGAGCCTTTCTGACACGCGCACAGAAGCCCTAATTCTGCATTAATTACGGGTTTTAATTAATTATTATTATTATTTAAACCTAATTATTATTATTATTATTATTAGTTTTATTTTTACTTTTACTTTTTATTTATATATTTTAGTTAAATTAGTTTTATTAAATTGTAAAATTAATAGTTTTATAAAATAAATAATATAAAAATAATATTTTTATAAAAATTGTAATTTTTACAACTTTTTGTATATTTTTATATTTTGTACCTTTTTAATCGTTGTAGCGTAATATTTGTATTTTTCGCTCATATTTAATTTTAAACTTAGTTTTTGCTATAGTTATTTTTACTCCTAGATTTTTAAGCTTTGTCGTAGAATTCCTTAAGTGCTTTTTCTTTAGATTAAGATTTAGGTGCTTTAGAATTTTGCGACGCCTTTTGAAGTTTTAGTTTCTTTTTAAGTTATTTCCATTTGGGATTTAGTTTTTCCTTGTAAGCTTTAATATTTTTAGACCTTTTACTATGTACCAATTATCATTCCAATTAGTAATTTCAATTTGCGATTATAATTTTAAGTTAGTTGTAGTAATAAGGTTAGGTTAGTCAGGTATTTTTAAGTTTTTATAAGTTTCTTTTATTTTTCCGTCACCTTTTATTTTTCAACCATTTTTTTTCTTTTTCGACCTTTTGCGACGAACTCTTTTTCTCTCTTATTTCTCGCCATCCTAGTTTTTAGGACTTAGAATTTTTTCTACTTCTTATCTAAATTTCTTAAAATTACGAAAATTTATTTTAAGTGGTTAAATTAATAGACATCAAAATTTTCTGATTCGTAGTAATAGTTGGATTTGTACGTGGACCGGGTTATTGGAGCCAAACAGTCCTCAATTATATTGAGACCAAACGAATCCTGCCCCTCTGCTGCATCTTTTGGCTATTCGAAACGTGGGCAAAATCAGAAAAGTCTATTAATTGGATAACTTATTATAATTTTTCTTTCCTTTTAAAAACTAATAGGATATTCAGTGAATGCACCGAGCAAGACGTTCATCACCTTTTGTACGTTCACCACCTGTAACTAGATCAAGACATTTAGCAAATATAACCGCCGTTGATTTTTCTTTAGAATCATCATCCAGTCGACCAAGTACTTCAGTTCAAATTTCCGATAATCCATTTTTTGAACCCAACCTCACAATTGAGAATCCAGAGAATAATCAGGAACGGTTCGTAGATCCTGAACCATTAAACTTTCCTCCGGAACCACCAATCATTCAAACAGACATTGTTGAGGAACGAACTATTAAATCAGAATCATCCAGTGATACCGATTCAATAAATTCAATTATGGAGAATCTGGAACCTTTAAGTATGGAAGACCGAATTAGAGCTAAACGCACTGGCCAAGGTCACGCAATTACTCATCCAGACATTAATGCGCCAGATTATGAAATTAAAGGACAAATTCTACACATGGTGACTAATCAATGCCAATTTAGTGGTGCGCCGAAGGAAGATCCAAATGAACATCTACATACCTTTAATAGAATCTGCACACTATTTAAAATACGAGAAGTGGAGGATGAACAGATATATCTCATGTTATTTCCCTGGACTTTAAAGGGAGAAGCCAAAGATTGGTTGGAATCGTTACCTGAAGGGGCGATCGATACATGGGACGTTTTAATTGACAAATTTCTTAAACAATTCTTTCCTGCATCTAAAGCCGTAAGACTTCAAGCAGAAATTGTTACGTTCACACAGAAACCAAATGAAACTCTATATGAGGCGTGGACAAGATATGGAAAGTTGTTAAGAGGATGTCCGCAATATGGTTTAGACACCTGTCAAATAGTACAAATATTCTACCAAGGATGCGACATCACTACAAGAAAAGACATAGATATAGCAGCTGGTGGTTCTATTATGAAGAAAACCGAAACTGATGCTTACAAAATTATTGATAATACTGCTTCCCACTCGCATGAGTGGCACCAAGAAAAAGATATCATTAGATCATCTAAAGCAGCTAGAGCCGATTCTAGCCATGACTAAGATTCCATTTCCGCAAAGATAGATGATGTGGAGAGACGAATGGAAAAGATGACTAAAGATATTCACTCAATACGAATTAGTTGTGAGCAGTGTGGAGGACCACATTTGACAAAAGATTGTCTCAGTATTGAATTAACAATGGAACAAAGAGAGAATATTTCATACATAAACCAAAGGCCTGGAAATAATTATCAGAATAATTATCAACCGCCAAGACCGATTTACAATCAAAACCAGAATTATAACCGAAATATTCCATACAACAACCAACAAGGTCCTAGCAATCAACAAGTATCCAATAATACTTACAATCAGCAAAGACCGAATTTTCAAAACAAACCACCACAACAAACCGATGATAAAAAGCCGAATTTAGAAGATATGATGACAAAGCTAGTTGAAACTCAAACACAGTTTTTCACATCTCAAAAACAAACTAATGAACAAAATGCTCAAGCATTTAGAAATCAACAAGCTTCTATTCAAAATCTGGAACAAGAAGTAAGTAACCTAGCAAGGTTAATAGGTGAAAGAAAACCGGGAAGTCTACCTAGTGATACAAATGCTAACCCCCGGAATGAAACAGCTAAAGCCATTACCACAAGAAGTGGTACAACACTTAAACCACCTGAAATACCTGTAACTTCTGATGAAACTATTCCTACTCCACAAGAACCACAACCTGATCAAGATAAGGAAAAAGAATCGGTAGTTGAAAAGGTTAATGAAGATAACACAGTTAAGGATAAACCTTATGTTAAACCATACCAACCACCACTTCCTTACCCGAGTAAAATGAAGAAAGAAAAACTTGAAGCCGAGCAATCCAAATTCTTGGATATGTTTAAACAGATAAATGTAAATCTTCCTTTCATTGATGTGATTTCAGGAATGCCAAGATATGCTAAATTCTTGAAAGATCTAATCTCAAATAGAAAGAAAATGGAAGAACTCTCGGCTGTTACTATGAATGCTAATTGTTCAGCAGTGCTGTTGAATAAGATACCAGAAAAACTATCTGATCCAGGAAGTTTCACAATTCCATGTTTTCTGGGTAGTCTTAGTTCAATAGAAGCATTGGCAGACTTAGGTGCTAGTATAAATCTAATGCCGTATTCACTATACGCTAAACTAGACCTTGGAGAATTAAAACCAACCAGAATAAGCATACAACTAGCCGATAGATCAATAAAATATCCTAGAGGGATAATGGAGAATATGCTAGTTAAAGTTGGTACTTTAGTATTTCCAGTAGATTTTGTTGTTTTGGACATGGAAGAAGATTCTCAAGTTCCTCTCATATTAGGAAGACCATTCTTAAACACGGCTAAAGCAATGATAGACGTGTTCGGTAAGAAACTGACCCTAAGTATAGAGGATGAGAGTGTTACCTTTTCAGTTGATAGAGCAATGCAACAACCACAATCTGCAGATGATACATGTTATTATATTCAAACTATAGATGCACATGCAGAATTATTAGAAGAATTTCCAGAATTACAAGGAACAGGAGAATGTTCTTTAGGAGAAGGTAATGAACCAATTGATGAAGCTGAAATGTTAGCTACACTTATAGCTAATGGATATGAACCAACAACAGAAGAAATTCAAATGCTAAAAGAAGAAGACAGATATCGATATAAATCATCGATAGAAGAACCTCCGAAATTAGAGTTAAAGCCACTTCCAAACCATTTGGAATACGCTTTTTTACATGGTGAATCTGAATTACCTGTAATAATATCGTCTTCTCTTACTGAAAATGAGAAATCACAACTCATTTCTGTGTTGAAAGCTCATAAACCAGCCATTGCATGGAAGATTCATGATATTAAAGGAATAAGTCCTTCGTATTGCACACATAAAATCCTTATGGAAGAAGGTCATAAAACGTATTTGCAACGCCAACGAAGACTAAATCCTAATATGCAAGATGTAGTTAAGAAAGAGATTATTAAACTGCTAGATGCAGGTTTGATATATCCAATTTCTGATAGTCCATGGGTAAGCCCAGTTCAATGCGTGCCTAAGAAGGATGGCATGACTGTCATTACAAATGAGAAAAATGAGCTTATTCCTACTAGGACTGTAACAGGATGGCGTGTATGTATTGATTATAGAAAATTAAATGACGCCACCAGAAAAGATCACTTTCCCTTACCTTTCATAGATCAAATGTTGGAAAGATTAGCCGGAAATAGTTACTATTGTTTTCTAGATGGATTTTCCGGATATTTTCAAATTCCAATAGCACCCGAGGACCAAGAGAAAACCACATTCACGTGCCCTTATGGTACTTTTGCTTACAAACGCATGCCATTTGGACTTTGTAACGCCCCTGCAACCTTTCAAAGGTGTATGATGGCAATTTTTCACGACATGATAGAAGAATGCATGGAAGTTTTCATGGATGACTTTTCAGTCTTCGGTGATACATTTAAATCATGTCTAGTTAATCTGGAACGAATGCTAATTAGATGCGAAAAATCAAATCTAGTACTTAATTGGGAGAAATGTCATTTCATGGTTAAAGAAGGCATCGTTCTTGGACATAAAATTTCAAAAGAAGGAATTGAAGTGGATAGAGCTAAAGTAGATGTAATTGCTAAACTTCCACATCTCACAAATGTTAGAGGAGTTAGGAGTTTTCTAGGGCATGCCGGTTTTTACCGACGTTTCATAAAAGATTTTTCTAAAATTGCCACTCCTATGAATAAACTCCTAGAAAAGGATGCGCCATTCATCTTTTCAGATGAGTGTATCAAATCTTTTAATATTCTTAAAGAAAAACTCACTAATGCGCCGATCATGATAACACCAAATTGGAATCTACCATTTGAACTAATGTGCGATGCAAGTGATTTTGCAATGGGAGCCGTTTTAGGACAAAGGATTGAAAAACGATTTCAACCTATATATTATGCTAGTAAGACTTTACAAGGAGCACAAACGAACTATACAACTACTGAAAAAGAACTCCTTGCTATTGTCTTTGCTTTTGACAAATTTCGATCATATCTCGTTCTAGCAAAAACGGTGGTCTATACCGACCATTCTGCTCTTAGATACCTATTTTCAAAACAAGATGCTAAACCAAGATTAATCCGTTGGATCTTACTCTTACAAGAGTTTGATATTGAAATCCGAGATAAAAGAGGAGCAGAAAATCTCGCCGCTGATCATCTTTCTCGTCTTGAAAATCCTGAGTTAGAAGTTCTAAATGAATCGGCCATACAAGACAACTTTCCTGATGAATATCTATTGAAGATAAATTATAAAGAAATCCCATGGTTTGCAGACTATGCAAACTACTTAGTTTGTGGATTCCTTGAAAAAGGATTATCGTACCAAAGACGAAAGAAATTCTTCAGTGATATAAAACACTATTTCTGGGAAGATCCACATCTGTTTAAAAGTTGTCCCGATGGAATAATACGCCGATGTGTATTTGGAGATGAAGCTAGTAAAATTTTAAACCATTGTCACACAGGACCAACAGGAGGGCATTATGGGCCTCAACTAACAGCAAGAAAAGTTTATGATGCTGGATTCTATTGGCCAACAATTTACAAAGACGCACACCTTCTTTGCAAATCTTGTGATGCATGTCAAAGGGCCGGAAAAATAAGTCAACGTGATGAAATGCCACAAAATGTCATCCAAGTATGTGAAGTATTTGACATTTGGGGTATTGACTTTATGGGTCCATTTCCAAAATCTCATAATAATCTATATATACTCGTAGCCATTGATTATGTATCTAATGGGCGGAAGCACAAGCTCTCCCAACTAACGATGCACGAGTTGTAGTCAACTTTTTAAAACGTCTTTTTGCAAGGTTTGGAACACCGAAAGCTTTAATAAGTGATCGGGGTACTCATTTCTGTAATAATCAACTTGAGAAAGTTCTTAAAAGATATGGAGTAACTCATAAAATCTCCACCGCATATCATCCACAAACAAGTGGACAAGTTGAAAATACCAACCGAGCTTTAAAACGTATTCTAGAGAAAACCGTAGGATCAAATCCGAAGGAATGGTCCATTAAATTGGAGGATGCACTATGGGCTTTTAGAACAGCCTACAAAACTCCAATTGGAACCACACCTTTTAGACTTGTTTATGGAAAAGCATGTCATCTTCCAGTAGAAATTGAACACAAAGCATTTTGGGCTTTGAAAACATGTAATCTTGATTTACATGAAGCCGGACGTCTACGATTAAGTCAACTAAACGAATTAGAAGAATTAAGACATGAAGCATACGAAAATTCGTTAATCTATAAAGAAAGAACGAAGAAATGGCATGATAAAAGAATCAGAAGTTCAAAAGAATTTAAAGAAGGAGACAGAGTTCTTCTTTTCAATTCACGATTCAAGCTATTTCCTGGAAAATTGAAATCAAGATGGTCTGGACCATTCATAGTCAAAAGAGTTTTCCCATACGGAACGATAGAATTAATAAATTCAAATGGGATTGAATTTAAAGTTAATGGTCACAGAGTTAAACATTACATACATGGTCCGATGGAAGTCGACAACGAAGTTAATCACAATTTCGATACCACAGCTAACTAAGTGTGGGGAGAATCAAGTCTTTAAAGGATAATATGTATTTCTGTTAGAGTTAGATTGTCTGTTTTCGTGTAGTTCTCGAAAATGGAACCCGAATGGTCTTTTCCTAGCAGACCCTAAAGAACTAGTCTTCTCCCCCCATTCTGAATTTTTATTTTTTTTAGGTTTTTACGAAATGAAGACTGCCTGTGAACTAAACCATGGTCTAATGCTACACGCTTTGATCACTAAACGTAATAATGACATACTACCGAGTGAATTAGTATCAGTAATCAGAGAAAGAATGGACGGAGTTAGAAAAGAATCCAGATGCGAAGATAATAAGTTACAATTTGGTAAAGGAAAATCAAAATCCGCAGCGAAAAGAAGAGCACGACACCTAGAACGATGTCACAAATGCGGAAAATGGTCACATGGAGGTAAATGTTCAAATAATCAAACCTATTCAAATACCGAATTTGTTACTTTATGCAGAGACGGACCGTTCATATGTTTAGAAGAAAAGACACTGAATGCTCGAGGTTACGCCTATGCAGCCATGGAAAACCAATTAAACCGACTATCTTATGAATGGAATAGATCATATAACTAAGAAATCTATTTCACAGGTATGTCTGTACAGTTTTTATTTTTATTTTTATTTTTAACCTTTTGATAATAAACGCTAATTTGTTCGCTAAAAAGTATTAAATTGGTATTAAATAAAATTAGGTTTGGCGACCGAAATTATTGATATCATTCAAAAATTTATTACATCACTGCGAAATTTAACGTTTATTCTTAAGGTATAAATATCTTTAATCAATCAACCCAAAATATTTCAAAAATTCGTCATGAGTTAAATTAGGTCTTGGAACCGAAATCACTTTACCGAAAAGAGGGGCGCATATTTTTGATAATATTTGATTGATTAAAGTGGGATAAAAAGACAAAAAGATTTTTTTTTATTTTTACCATATTTTTAAAATTAATATTTAAATCTTGAATTAATATTGTAAACTTTGTAAAAACAATATATTTAAAATTGTAAATATTTGAAAAATTAATATAAGTTTGATATGAATTTATAAATTTTTAAATTAAGTTTGGTGTGAATTTTTAATTTTTAAAATATGAATTTTTAATTTTATGCATTTCAAATTTTAAGTTTGGTGTGAATTTTTAATATTAATTTTGAATTTTATATTTAAATTGTGTGAATTTAAAAACAAAAATTTACTTTATCTCATTAAGTTAAGAATATGATTTTTAAAAATTCGTCGTAAGTTGAAGACTAGGTCTTTGAACCGAAATTGCTTTACCCGAGGGAGGGACGAGAACTTTTATTATCATTATTTTTAATCTTATTGATTTAAAGTATGCCAAAAACATTAAAAACCCAAAAATCTTAGCTTTTAAAACAATCGCTACAAAAAGACAAATTTTAAAATTTTGTCGAAGGACGGACTAGGACATCGATCCGAAACGACCTCGTCCTAAATAACAAGGGAAACAAAATTCTAAAATTAATTACTTAATTGTTTTAATAAGTTAATGATGAAAAAAAAAAAAAAAAAAAAAAAGAGCAAACTCCGCGACTCGCGGAGTTTGAAAGGGAAATCTCCGCGACTCGCGGAGGGACCGAAAATCAGAAAAAAAATAAAAAGAGCTGAACGATCAGTACACTCCACCACACAAAAACACAGCGAATTAAACTGCGAAAAAACCCCGAAAATACACCCAAAAACACCCCAAAAATCCCAATTTTTAACCGTTAATCACCAAATTTTTTGCTAAAATCATGTTGAGAAGGATGCTATCTAAGAATTACTCAAGAAAAACGGTAAATTTCTACACCTAAACACCATTTAATTCGAAATTTGATGTTCTTGAGCTATTTTTTCCCCAATTTGATTTTGATGCTTTTTAGTGTAATTAGACTTAAATTGTTTATGTATTATGCTTGTATAACCTAGATTGATGCTGTTTAACATGATTAGAAGCCTTAAACTTCAAATTTTGAATAATCTAGGGTTTGTGTTCTTGAGCAATTTGGGGCTTTTTGATATAAACTGGTTATGGCCGATTTTTGTCATGAATTGTTGCTAAATTGAGTAGTGTAACATGTCTAGGTAGTTAAATGATCCAAACTTTGAGCCTAAACATGATTTTGAGAATTAAAGTGGACTTTTTCAAGTCTAAAATTCATGAACTTGATTTTGAAAGATAATGTCATTTGAGACTTGTTTAATTGCTAGTAATGATTATTTTGACATGTTATTTGAGTTGAATGCTTATGAACTTGGCGAACATTTTCGTATATGCTTATTTGAAAAAGTGTAGATTTGATAAAAATGTGAAAATAAGCTTAAGTTTGATATAAATTGATAATGTCATTGTAATTATTTTGATTGATGATTTTGCTGACACTAATGCATATTTGGATGCACAAAAATTGTGTTTGATGTGTTTTGCAGAATGAAAGGGGTGAATCTTCATCCCAAGCCCGCAATGCTCCTGCTGAAAATTTGGAACAACAGGAGGTAGATAACTACTACAAGCAGGATGTACCTCATCCAGTCATGACCTTTTCCGATATGCATTTGGAAGAGTTGCACCCGAACCTGAGATTTGACAGACTTTGGATAGATTATCCAAAATATCAAAGGGGTTTGCATACTCTTCATTCTAAGGTTGTTGAGGTACCGAGGGTCATAGAATGGGAACCCTTAGAAGCTGTAGAATTGGCCGGGCCAATTAGGGAATTACTTGTACAGAGGTATGGTAATTCTTCTTTTAATGACTGGATATGTTTATTCACCATACGCAGACCTGTATATAAAGTATGGTGTGAAGAGTTGTTATGTAGTATAGAGTTGAATGATCAGGTAGCTAGTTTAACCGATCGTTCTTTTATTAGATTTTTGTTAGGCGGTTCGATGCGCCACATGTCTTTACTGGACATGGCTCAGGCTTTACGTATATATACGCCTGAGGAGTTAGCGTCTGCCGATTGTAGAGGATTGATACTAAACGGTAGAAAGATAGATGAGAATTTTGATACACACGGTGTGTGGAGTCAAATGACAAGCCATCACCGTTTCAAAGGGGGAAATTACTCTTATTTGGATATAGATAGAGCCGAATTAAGAGTGATACATAGGTTTTTAGCTAATTCGATTACACAAAGGGGTAAAAACAAAGAAAAGGTAAATGAACAAGATTTGTTTTACCATATGTGTATTCGAGACCCACAAAGCGCTGTAAGTATACCATATTGTGTGGGTTATTATTTATCAGCTATGGTTCGGGGGATGCGACCACATAGCATAATAGGAGGTGGTATTTTTATTACTTTGATTGGTGAATATCTCGGTGTGGATATAAGTCGGGGGGGATTATTACTAGAAGAGCCGAAACCCCGCGACACTATAGGTTTAAATGTATACCATGGTGCGAAAGTTTTGAAGAGGCGAAATAACGCCGCAGTACGATACCATGGTAGACATCCACAGGTGGAGAGAAACCAGCAGCAAGGTAATGTAGGAGGGGGGAATGAGATGCAAGAAATGCATAGGTTTATAGCTTCTCAGGAATACGAAAAGACAGAGAGCATTTGAAGATTGACAAGTTCATCAGAACCAGATCATAGCTCATTGCCAACATATAGGTAGAAACTATATTCCTACACCGAAACCCATCTTCCCTCCTTGGTCGATAGAGATGCAGCCACCATATCCTACGTATGACCCTGCCGAAGCATTCTATAGCACTTATGGTTATGCCTGGAACCCCTATTGGTACCAATATCATCCTTAGTTTACTTATTATTTTTTTTTATTTTGTAATTTGTAATTATTGATACGTTTAATACTTTTGTTTATATTGTAATCATTTTTATAATTATCTAACTTTTATTCTTAGATTTTAATAATTTTTGAATGTGGGGTAATATACCAAACTTCAAAAAATATGTATATATGTTTGCAGTTTATCTTATGTACACAACAGGGTAAAACAACGCATTTTCAAAGACTGGCATTAAGTTCAGCAAAAGCAACTAATTTTGACGACAAGATGCACAATATATGTGAAATAACAACAAGACGGAATGAACAAATGATGTGCACCATTTATCATTCAGTAAACAAACGCCAATATATTTGGAAACTTTGGTAAAAATTTAATCATTTTCACACAAATCACCCTCAATAATTTAAATTGTTACTGATTTCTTGCAAATGAGGGCATTGCAAGATCTTAAGTGTGGGAAGGGGTTAAATTCTTTCGGATTTTAAAATTTTTTACTTTATACACTTGGTTACCATTAAAAATACTAGTAAAGCAGTAGTTGTATTAGAATCTAGTGCTCTCTGATAAAAAAGAACAGCCCTAGTCTTATATACTGACTACCCAATTCTAGTAAAATTTTTCAAAATTTTCAATTAAATGAATTCAAAATCATGTTTATACATATTTATGAACGATAAAACTAGGTTTTAACACCGAAATTATTGTTACCTCGGAAAGGACATAAATTGAGAAACAAACTAAAATGTTAAAATTCATTTAAAATGGAATAGAGGACGATAAAAAGGAAAATAAAAGCCAAGTGTGGGAAAATTTACCAAGTTATCTTAAACATATGTCACATATATCTGTAACAAATAACTGAAAATACTTTTGCTTTGGACTAAACTAAACTGTTTTACCCGATGAAAGAAAAGAAGAGATGGATCTACACGATGAATCAATTCCATCATTAAAAGGAAGTAAAGTCTTCCGAAAAAGACACGCGCTTCTTGATTTAGGTCATGAAGTTGTCGTTCAGACCAGCTGTAGGTTGACGAAAAATCTAGAAAAGTCATCACTAAAATCAGCAGGAAATCCACGGACCTCAGCATTAAACAGGGTCGCCAAGTGGTCAGATTTATCCTAACCATGAGAAGGATTTATCTCGTACAATGGGGGGGGGCACCATGAAAATTAGCTGGATAAGACTAATGAATCAGATCTCCAGAAAGGATAATCTCCTTAAAGATTAAAAATCAGCTTTTAAGACTGATATTACTCAATCCTAGAGATTGACCTTAAAGATTGAGAATTCAAACTCATGGAATTCAATGATATCTAAACTCGAGCTTGAACGAGAAAATATTTTGATCAAAAATTACAAACCGATTTGTTTTCTAAAAACCCTATTTTCAATGCGTTCATTACCATTGAACGTAAAATCCTAGTGTAACGACCCGGAAATTTCCGACCAAATTTAAACTCTAATCTCTATATGGTTCCGACACGATAAGCAAAAACCCTAAAGTTGACCCGCATTTTTTTTCGATCGTTCTATACTTATAAGATTAATATTTACATAAATTAAACCTTGCCAACATGATAAGCAATCCAAATTGTCGAGACTTATATTTCCGAAAAGAGTTTTACACAACGTTTGACCGTCTAGTTTGACCGATGATATCACGAACTATACAATATATGATAACTATACGTTTGTGTATATATATGTATATATACATATTTAACATGATTAATGAATGTTTTAATATCTCATTTTGTATTAATAACAACAAGTTATATGTGTATTTTGAAACTACTAACTTAAGTTTTCAAAACGATAACAATACGTAACGTTATTTGACTTAAATACTTAAGACTATAATGTTTATACATATATTGTATAAGTAATGTATTTAATCACTTTTAAGAACTTAAATACATAAAATCATATAAGTGTATTCACAAAAGATAGCTATATTTGAATCCTCATTCCATTTTTCACAAAATTTCTATACGTATATTTAGAGTATTTGTACTCGTATCATACCTAGCTCCTATACGTATTTACTAATAGTAAATACACATCAAAATCACCACCTAACCAGCCATTATTCATGCCCTTAGAGCTAGGTAATTACTTTTGAATCATTGCAAGACTAATTACAAAAATACAAACTAGAATTTTGTCATGTTATCCTTAAAGATCACATTTTTAGGAGTATATATGTATCATCATTTTTGATTCATTTTTACTTCAATCTCTTAACTAAAAACACACACTCTTTCTTACTCTCTAAACTCCATAACAATCCAGCAAAGTTCCATAAAGATCTAGCTTCAAAAACCATACTAAAACACCATAAGAAAACCATACAAAAACACTTCAAGAAAACCCTCCAAGAACACCAACTTACTTCCAATCTTTCATCCACTTCTATCACCCTTTTGATTCTAGCTTCTTACTCCTCTTTTACAGCAAACTTATCCAAGGAACTTGAGGTAGAATCTATGTTCATAACCTTATTCGATTCATATATATATAGCTATCTTATTTTGTGGTACAAAAGTTTAACAACAAGAACATAGTTTGAATATTTTCAAACTTGTTTGCAAACTAAATAGATCCTTCTAACTTAACTTTTAAAATACTTCAAGACCTGTAATATAACTTATGTATATGCTAATTTAACAAGGTAAAACTTGGTTTTTCAAAGTATAAGTATTTTTAGAAAAATGGTCATTAAATGATTTTGTTGTAACAAAAATGTTTAACTTCATATGTTTCACTAATGTTTCACTTATGCCGTATGATTTTGAATACAAACCAAGGTATTTACAGTTCATAGTCTTAAAGAAGAACTCGATCCAAGAAGATGGCAAGTTGAATCAACGAAAACGGATTTGTAACGAAGAAACTATGACCGAAACAAAATTGGTTATCCTAGATCATTTCAACTACGGGATCAATTGGAAAAAAAATGATATAAATCACATATTTCTAAGATAACATGATATTTTATATATATGTACTTATAATTCAATTTTATATGGTTCAGGATCACCCGTAAACAACACGAGAAGATTAATCATAAGATCCCATGATTGTACGCAACACGTCATTTGACAACACCGGTACTTTATGTACGCAACACGTCATTTGACAACACCGGTACCATGGGTCAAGATTAATCTCGACCAACACATATACGATGGGGTTTTATGGGAGTTTTATTTATTTCGTTGGGGGTTTATTTATTGCGGGTATATTAAACATCTAAAAATGAACCATTAAAATTGAATTACTAACATCGAAACGCTAACTACGGACTAAGGAATTATTCAAAGTATTAAAAGTATTATAAATATATATACGAGACGTTTGTTTAAAATGAAAATATATTGATATATTATATATGGATAGGTTCGTGATATCAACCGGAAGACCAAGTCAAAAATATATATATCTTCGAGACAACAGTGAGTATATAGTCCCACTTTTAAACTCTAAATATTTCGGGATGAGAATACATGTATTTTATGTTTTACGATATGGACACAAGTAACTGAAAAATATGTTCTACGTTGAGTTGTACCACTGGCATACTTCCCTGTAGCTTGGTAACTAATATTTACAGCGGTATTGTAAACGCGAATCCTGTTGATAGATCTATCGGGCCTGACAACCCCAACCGGACTGGACGACCAGTATTCAACGGTTGCACAGTACTTCGTTTTGCGACTACACCTTGGTACGGTGTAGTAAGATTTCATATTAAAGGGAATATGCGACGTGATTAAATGTTAAGTATGGTTACCAAGTGCTCAACCACTTAGAATATTTTTATTGAAATGATTATATACGAAATCTTGTGGTCCATTGTTATAACGCTGCTAGCATCAAACCTATATATCTCACCAACTTTATGTTGACGTTTTAAAGCATGTTATTCTCAGGTACGAATTAGGTCTTCCGCTGTGCATTAGCTCATGTTAAGGATACTACTTGGGACCATTTAAGCTATGATACAAGGACGTTGCATTCGAGTCATTGAAGTTCATTAAAGACTATTGTTATGAAAATGGCAGATTAGATCATTTGGTTGTTATAAAATGTTAGGCTAATATGTCAACTCTCGATGTAATAATAGATTGCCTTTAAGAAATAAATGCAACGTTTGTAAAATGTATCATATAGAGGTCAAGTACCTCGCGATGTTATCAACTATTGTAATTCGTTTTTAATCTATATGGACGATGTCCGGATGATTAGTTTCGGATCCTTTCAGTTGGTATCAGAGCGTTGGTCTTAGCGAACCAGGCCTTGCATTAGTGTGTCTAACTAGTAGTTGTTAGGATACATTAAGTAAGTCTGGACTTTGACCGTGTCTGCCTGTCAAAAGTTTTGCTTATCAATCCTAGTCGGAAATCATCTGCTTATCATTCTTAGAGAACTGTCTGCTTATCATTCTTAAGTCTAGACACGTCTTATTGCATTTAAGTGCATCGATAGTGTATAGACAAAAATTCATATCCTAGCGTATCTGTTACTCTAGACATTGCCTGACGTATTTCAAAGATTCTCCGTAATTCATGGGATTTTGATATTATATATATACATATGTAAATTATGTATTGAAGAGTACCAAACCCAACTCCTATAATCTATTCCAAACCAAAAATTCATTTCTCCGACCATACAAGATGGATTCTTCATCCAGCTCAAATTCCTCCGACTTCGATAGCTTCGCCGATATGGATTTCCATTCGAGCTCCGAGAACAGCGTTACCGGAATGGATCAACCGATTTCCCATCATCTATTTTGGATGAATTGGGGATGGGTTCGTAATATACTAAATCTCTGGAGGCAAGAAGAAGGTGATCCATTCCATCCACCAAATTGTCCTCTTAACGATGAACCTGAAGCACTTACCGGCGAACCTATTCGAAACACCATTTTCTCGCTCATTTCTAGAGTATCTCGTCATGATTACATACTATCCCATATTTCGAATCTTGTTCATTCGCTCGTTCCAACCGTCAATCATCCCGGTATAATAGAAGAAGTCAACGAGCTTCGCGCTCGGGTAGTGGCTTTAGAAAATACGGTGCGAAGGTTACAAACACCAGCAGCAGCACCAGCAGCATAATCTATACCACCATCATCAACGCCGACAGTACTCTTGTCACCCCCAAAATCTCAACATCACAATCTGTATCTCGAATATCAACATCACACGACTCAATATCTGTACTTCGAGTATGATCTTCGTTCTATATATCGTTCTACATCGATTATCTTCGCTTTACGTATCGTATGACGATTATGTAATTTCTAAAGTCTTAGAGATTATGTAATCTAGAATTAACGATAAATCAAATGAGTTTATTATCTTATTGACTCATTAAATCTATGATTATCTCTGAAGAAAATATATATGCAAGTATATTTTCATAAAGATAGTAATTAAAAATTCCTTCGTACAAACTAATAATGATGAAAATATTTTAACGGGTGGGTAGTACCCGAGGAATATTTAGAATTCACATTAATAAGTTATATTGTACATTCTTGAATCTGATTCAACGGTCATTTGTTATTTTACTTACAACCATCGATATACGTATCCGTTCACCCCAGAATAACCATTTCCATTTAAATTTCATATTTGAATTTTTTTTTACCTATCCAAATCCAACAAGTGGCATAACGAAGAAACATTGGACAATTAAAATGAAATAAAATGTTGATTATAACATATGAAACTAAACAATTCTTCAATTTTGCCACTTGATTTCATCCTAAACCTCATTTGTACTTCGACAATTATAATCCTCATTCAAATCTTTTCATGATTCTTGAAAACACCTCGATCGAGAAGTTGAACCAGCCGCACCTCGTTTACGGAAGAAAGATTTATGCATACAGTGATGCACCTGAAAAATTTTCGAAACCGAAGTTATAGTTAAAACGTATCCGCGTCGAATTCCTTATCATTCATTATCAAAAACAATCATACGATTCCTTTTCAAGAAGCTAATTTTGTCACAGCTCCACTTCGACTTCTCAGTGAGACTACTCCTATTATAATCTCGATATTTATACTTTGTCCTTTCGACGTTGTTACCGGAGAACCTTTTTCACAACATCATCAGCAGACGTACCAGCAACTCGTTATCTCTTTGGCGAAACCCGCAATCAGTATTTTGAAAATCTCGTAGAAATTCTCCCAGTTATACCGAGAACGACTATCCCTAAGAATTACATTTTTCGAATGTGAAGTTCTGAAAAACATCCTGGACTATGAAGTAGTTCTTGAAATGCTGAAGAAGCAGAAAAAAAAAAAAACTGTAAACGACTTTAACAGTCAAAAGTTTAATGATGAAGTACATTGTATTGGTAAAGCTTAGAAAAAGAGGAGAGTTGGAACTGGAAAACGGATTGAGCAAAGTATGAAGGAGGATGTAGATAAATCACAAGAACTGAATCTGCTTTCAAAGGATTCAAACGATTCAGTGCTTGCTGAAACCATTAGTAAAAAAAAAACCTACCCCTTATCCTAAACCTTTCCCGATGATATTCTTCATCATCATCTTATCTTAGATATTATAAGATATCTTCATATCTTTCGTTATACATATCCTCCATATTTCTGGAGATATTCTCACAACTGTTCTTATCCAAAATCATGTATTTCTCCGTAATATCTGCGTTACAATATAAAAGAAACTGTGTTAGTTTCTAAGTTCTAAAACCTTCAAGTTTAAAATAGGAATGTTTTGAAGTAGTGTTGGGAACTGATACATGAATTAGTATAATATAATGAAACTTGATCAACTTCATTATATTACAGTAAGTCATGTTAAGTTTCTAATGGAATGTGATGATTCACAGTACCGTCATCATGTGCCATGTTACACGGCTCTTACATTCTATCAAGTCTCCAAACATATTAGAACGTATCACCTTGATAGTTCTATTTTTCCGGAATATTCGAGTAATTTAACGAATCAAGATCGTGCCATTACAATTTTATTCTAAAACCAATAGCTAGGTTCATTCCAAATTTTATACCTACGAATTCCGAACTATTGATCGCTTGACTCAAGGACGGGAAGAAGAAACGAAGGGACAAAGTCCCAAAATAGAAATTGGGGTATAGATCACAGCAAATAGGAGAGAATATTAACTATGGATGACAATGATTATGGAAAACAGAAGCAGGAGCATCGAAGTATAAGGAAAGATATCAAACCCAACAACCACCCAGAAACTACAAACCGTGTATATCAATACGTATGGCGACGTAAAGACACGGGAGAATTAGAAACATTATAATTCCAAGAAAATCATAAAAGTGAATAGATTCTTCTGGCGGTAGATGGAAGAGAAGAATGAAAGATATAAAAGTTAGAAGTATAACAAAAATCAGAACGGGATGAAGCATTTCAAAGGATACCTTAAAGTAGGAATTAAGGAGAAAGAGTAGAAGATGCGAGTTGTGAAAAATAAGGAAACGAAGGGGTGGATTTATAGTGAAATATCCGACAGAGAAATCGAAACAGATTACCGCATTAAATCAAAGAAGATTCTGATCGCCGAATAACCAAATCTTATTACGTAAGATTTTTCCTAAATCCCTTAAATCCCGGAAATCAATTCTAAACCACGTCATCGATTAAAAACGATTCCATATTTACTCATTTCATTTTTTTTTTGTGATAGCTTCGCTCGTGCGTCTCACATAACCAAATCGTTTTATCTAAATCTTTCAATAATGATAAAATTTCATTATTACCTCATATTCGTCATGAAAACATTCCTATGGTTATTTATGACAACCTCTACCAAATTTCGAGGACGAAATTTCTTTAACGGATGGGTACTGTAACGACCCGGAAATTTCCGACCAAATTTAAACTCTAATCTCTATATGGTTCCGACACGATAAGCAAAAACCCTAAAGTTGACCCGCATTTTTTTTCGATCGTTCTATACTTATAAGATTAATATTTACATAAATTAAACCTTGCCAACATGATAAGCAATCCAAATTGTCGAGACTTATATTTCCGAAAAGAGTTTTACACAACGTTTGACCGTCTAGTTTGACCGATGATATCACGAACTATACAATATATGATAACTATACGTTTGTGTATATATATGTATATATACATATTTAACATGATTAATGAATGTTTTAATATCTCATTTTGTATTAATAACAACAAGTTATATGTGTATTTTGAAACTACTAACTTAAGTTTTCAAAACGATAACAATACGTAACGTTATTTGACTTAAATACTTAAGACTATAATGTTTATACATATATTGTATAAGTAATGTATTTAATCACTTTTAAGAACTTAAATACATAAAATCATATAAGTGTATTCACAAAAGATAGCTATATTTGAATCCTCATTCCATTTTTCACAAAATTTCTATACGTATATTTAGAGTATTTGTACTCGTATCATACCTAGCTCCTATACGTATTTACTAATAGTAAATACACATCAAAATCACCACCTAACCAGCCATTATTCATGCCCTTAGAGCTAGGTAATTACTTTTGAATCATTGCAAGACTAATTACAAAAATACAAACTAGAATTTTGTCATGTTATCCTTAAAGATCACATTTTTAGGAGTATATATGTATCATCATTTTTGATTCATTTTTACTTCAATCTCTTAACTAAAAACACACACTCTTTCTTACTCTCTAAACTCCATAACAATCCAGCAAAGTTCCATAAAGATCTAGCTTCAAAAACCATACTAAAACACCATAAGAAAACCATACAAAAACACTTCAAGAAAACCCTCCAAGAACACCAACTTACTTCCAATCTTTCATCCACTTCTATCACCCTTTTGATTCTAGCTTCTTACTCCTCTTTTACAGCAAACTTATCCAAGGAACTTGAGGTAGAATCTATGTTCATAACCTTATTCGATTCATATATATATAGCTATCTTATTTTGTGGTACAAAAGTTTAACAACAAGAACATAGTTTGAATGTTTTCAAACTTGTTTGCAAACTAAATAGATCCTTCTAACTTAACTTTTAAAATACTTCAAGACCTGTAATATAACTTATGTATATGCTAATTTAACAAGGTAAAACTTGGTTTTTCAAAGTATAAGTATTTTTAGAAAAATGGTCATTAAATGATTTTGTTGTAACAAAAATGTTTAACTTCATATGTTTCACTAATGTTTCACTTATGCCGTATGATTTTGAATACAAACCAAGGTATTTAAAGTTCATAGTCTTAAAGAAGAACTCGATCCAAGAAGATGGCAAGTTGAATCAACGAAAACGGATTTGTAACGAAGAAACTATGACCGAAACAAAATTGGTTATCCTAGATCATTTCAACTACGGGATCAATTGGAAAAAAAATGATATAAATCACATATTTCTAAGATAACATGATATTTTATATATATGTACTTATAATTCAATTTTATATGGTTCAGGATCACCCGTAAACAACACGAGAAGATTAATCATAAGATCCCATGATTGTACGCAACACGTCATTTGACAACACCGGTACTTTATGTACGCAACACGTCATTTGACAACACCGGTACCATGGGTCAAGATTAATCTCGACCAACACATATACGATGGGGTTTTATGGGAGTTTTATTTATTTCGTTGGGGGTTTATTTATTGCGGGTATATTAAACATCTAAAAATGAACCATTAAAATTGAATTACTAACATCGAAACGCTAACTACGGACTAAGGAATTATTAAAAGTATTATAAATATATATACGAGACGTTTGTTTAAAATGAAAATATATTGATATATTATATATGGATAGGTTCGTGATATCAACCGGAAGACCAAGTCAAAAATATATATATCTTCGAGACAACAGTGAGTATATAGTCCCACTTTTAAACTCTAAATATTTCGGGATGAGAATACATGTATTTTATGTTTTACGATATGGACACAAGTAACTGAAAAATATGTTCTACGTTGAGTTGTACCACTGGCATACTTCCCTGTAGCTTGGTAACTAATATTTACAGCGGTATTGTAAACGCGAATCCTGTTGATAGATCTATCGGGCCTGACAACCCCAACCGGACTGGACGACCAGTATTCAACGGTTGCACAGTACTTCGTTTTGCGACTACACCTTGGTACGGTGTAGTAAGATTTCATATTAAAGGGAATATGCGACGTGATTAAATGTTAAGTATGGTTACCAAGTGCTCAACCACTTAGAATATTTTTATTGAAATGATTATATACGAAATCTTGTGGTCCATTGTTATAACGCTGCTAGCATCAAACCTATATATCTCACCAACTTTATGTTGACGTTTTAAAGCATGTTATTCTCAGGTACGAATTAGGTCTTCCGCTGTGCATTAGCTCATGTTAAGGATACTACTTGGGACCATTTAAGCTATGATACAAGGACGTTGCATTCGAGTCATTGAAGTTCATTAAAGACTATTGTTATGAAAATGGCAGATTAGATCATTTGGTTGTTATAAAATGTTAGGCTAATATGTCAACTCTCGATGTAATAATAGATTGCCTTTAAGAAATAAATGCAACGTTTGTAAAATGTATCATATAGAGGTCAAGTACCTCGCGATGTTATCAACTATTGTAATTCGTTTTTAATCTATATGGACGATGTCCGGATGATTAGTTTCGGATCCTTTCACCTAGGAATTCACCTGGAATTCATTAGGTCACCTGAACTAAATCGGGTGTCAACCGTAAGAACGGTGGTTGCATAGTGGTCAAAGACAGGACCTTGTGCCAGACCGAAAAAATTATAAGGGTGGGCTTTACTATTGCTCCTACCAAGGATAGTAATTGCGTCCGACACGTTATAGACCATAATCAAAAGCATGTCACGGGACATTGCCTTAACAGTTGCTTGTTCAACGCTTTCCTTTACAACCGGACGGTAGTTTGCCGAAAGGTAATATACGGAACAAGTAAACTGGACGTGTTGCTTTCCAAATACAAGGTTAGCAAGTGGGTGACACAAAACCGCAAGTTTGAGCTAAAATTTTCAAATCTGAAACCCACCAAACCCACAAAAATATTTTGCAAACACCGGTAAAGGGTTATTCCGGAAAACTTATCTAGGGTAAAAACTAGATTTAATTTTCAAAAGATCAAATGTTTTCATAAAGATCCAATTTCCTTAATGGATCTAAATTTTTATAGTCATGTGGGACTGTAAACCATATCGTTACTACCATTGTTTATACCGCCGTATAGAAATCACTGATGTACAAAGTGTGAAGAATAACGAAGTGATTCTAGTATTTCAAGACGATATTGCTTGAGGACAAGCAACGCTCAAGTGTGGGAATATTTGATAATGCTAAAAACGAACATATATTTCATAGCATTATTCCTCAAGAAAGACAAGCTTTTAGTTGCAATTGTTCTATTTACAAGTGATATTCGTTTAAATAATAAAAGGTGAAGACAAAAGACAGATTCGACGATTTGAAGACGCAAATGACCAAAAAGCTCAAAAGAACAAAAGACAATCAAAGAGGTTCCAATTATTGATAAGAAACGTCTCGAAATTACAAAAGTACAAGATTCAAAACGCAAAGTACAAAATATAAAATTGTACGCAAGGACGTTCGAAAATCCGGAACTGGGACCAGAGTCAACTCTTAACGCTCGACGCAACGGACTAAAAATTACAAGTTAACTATGTATATAAATATAATATAATATATAATTAATTATATTAATTATATATATATTATATTTATATATAAAAAACCGTCGGCAGAGAAAACTCCAAGGACTGAGCTGTAAATACATTCTCCGTGACTCGCGGAGTTTGAAGAAGCTTTTGCCGCGAGTCGCGGAGCCCCAAATTTCAACTCTGGCTATAAAGCAAACCGAATTCTGATCAAATTTCATATTCAATATCTTTTTTTCTCCTCATTCATACGATATATATATATATATATATATATATATATATATATATATATATATATATATATATATATATAATTTATATTTTAATTTTAATTTTAATTATAATTCTAATAATAAGGGTATGTTAGCGAATATTGTAAGGGTGTAAGTCGAAATTCTGTCCGTGTAACGCTACGCTATTTTTAATCATTGTAAGTTATGTTCAACCTTTTTATATTAATGTCTCGTAGCTAAGTTATTATTATGCTTATTTAAAACGAAGTAATCATGATGTTGGGCTAATTACTAAAATTGGGTAATTGGGCTTTGTACCATAATTGGGGTTTGGACAAAAGAACGACACTTGTGGAAATTAGACTATGGGCTATTAATGGGCTTTATATTTGTTTAACTAAATGAAAGTTTGTTAATGTTAATATAAAGATTTACAATTGGGCGTCCCTATAAATTACCATATACACTCGATCGGACACGATGGGCGGGGTATTTATATGTACGAATAATCGTTCATTTAACCGGACACGGGAATGGATTAATAGCCACTAGAATAATTAAAACAGGGGTGAAATTACATTCAAGGACACTTGCAATTCGAATCCCCAATTAGTTGGAATATTTAACTTCGGGTATAATAATAATTTTACAAGGACACTTGCAATTTATATTTATGACTGATGGACTGTTATGGACAAAAACCAGACGGACATATTAAATAATCCAGGACAAAGGACAATTAACCCATGGGCATAAAACTAAAATCAACACGTCAAACATCATGATTACGGAAGTTTAAATAAGCATAATTCTTTTATTTCATATTTAATTTCCTTTAATTTATATTTAATTGCACTTCTAATTATCGCACTTTTATTTATTGTTATTTAATCGCACTTTTAATTATCGTACTTTTTAATTATCGTAATTTTATTTTATCGCACTTTTATTATTCGCAATTTCATTATCGTTATTTACTTTACGCTTTAATTTAAGTCTTGTATTTATTTAATATTTTACATTAGGTTTTAACTGCGACTAAAGTTTTAAAATCGACAAACCGGTCATTAAACGGTAAAAACCCCCCTTTATAATAATAATATTACTTATATATATGTTTGTATTTTTATAAAAGTAAACTAATATAGCGTTGAGCTTTGTTTAAAGATTTCCCTGTGGAACGAACCGGACTTACTAAAAACTACACTACTGTACGATTAGGTACACTGCCTATAAGTGTTGTAGCAAGGTTTAAGTATATCCATTCTATAAATAAATAAATATCTTGTGTAAAATTGTATCGTATTTAATAGTTTTTCCTAGTAAAATATAAACTATTTTATATACACCTCGTACGACATCAGGCTTTGAAGACATGTAATCTTGATTTACATGAAGCCGGACGTCTACGATTAAGTCAACTAAACGAATTAGAAGAATTAAGACATGAAGCATAAGAAAATTCGTTAATCTATAAAGAAAGAACGAAGAAATGGCATGATAAAAGAATCAGAAGTTCAAAAGAATTTAAAGAAGGAGACAGAGTTCTTCTTTTCAATTCACGATTCAAGCTATTTCCTGGAAAATTGAAATCAAGATGGTCTGGACCATTCATAGTCAAAAGAGTTTTCCCATACAGAACGATAGAATTAATAAATTCAAATGGGATTGAATTTAAAGTTAATGGTCACAGAGTTAAACACTACATAGATAGTCCGATGGAAGTCGACAACGAAGTTAATCACAATTTCGACACCACAGCTAACTAAGTGTGGGGAGAATCAAGTCTTTAAAGGATAATATGTATTTCTGTTAGAGTAAGATTGTCTGTTTTCGTGTAGTTCTTGAAAATGGAACCCGAATGGTCTTTCCCTAGCAGACCCTAAAGAACTAGTCTTCTCCCCCCATTCTGAATTTTTATTTTTTTTAGGAAATGAAGACTGCCTGTGAACTAAAGCATGGTCTAATGCTACACGCTTTGATCACTAAATGTAATAATGACACACTTCCGAGTGAAATAGTATCAGTAATCAGAGAAAGAATGGACGAAGTTAGAAAAGAATCCAGATGCGAAGATAATAAGTTACAATTTGGTAAAGGAAAATCAAAATCCGCAGCAAAAAGAAGAGCACGACACCTAGAAAGATGTCACAAATGCGGAAAATGGTCACATGGAGGTAAATGTTCAAATAATCAAACCTATTCAAACACCGAATTTGTTACTTTATGCAGAGACGGACCGTTCATATGTTTAGAAGAAAAGACACTGAATGCTCGAGGTTACGCCTATGTAGCTATGGAAAACCAATTAAACCGACTATCTTATGAATGGGATAGATCATATAACTAAGAAATCTATTTCACAGGTATGTTTGTACAGTTTTTATTTTTATTTTTAACCTTTTGATAATAAATGCTAATTTGTTCGCTATAAAGTATTAAATTGGTATTGAATAAAATTAGGTTTGGCGACCGAAATTATTGATATCATTCAAAAATTTATTACATCACTGCGAAATTTAACGTTTATTCTTAAGGTATAAATATCTTTAATCAATCAACCCAAAATATTTCAAAAATTCGTCATGAGTTAAATTAGGTCTTGGAACCGAAATTACTTTACCGAAAAGAGGGACGCATATTTTTGATAATATTTGATTGATTAAAGTGGGATAAAAAGTCAAAAAGATTTTTAATTTTATTTTTACCATGTTTTTAAAATTAATATATAAATATGAAATTAATATTGTAAACTTTGTAAAAACAATATATTTAAAATTGTAAATATTTGAAAAATTAATATAAGTTTGGTGTGAATTTATAATATGAATTTTTAAATTAAGTTTGGTGTGAATTTTTAATTTTTAAAATATGAATTTTTAATTTTATGCATTTCAAATTTTAAGTTTGGTGTTAATTTTTAATATTAATTTTGAATTTTATATTTAAATTGTGTGAATTTAAAAACAAAAATTTACTTTATCTCATTAAGTTAAAAATATGATTTTTAAAATTCGTCGTAAGTTGAAGACTAGGTCTTTAAACCGAAATTGCTTTACTCGAGGGAGGGACGAGAACTTTTATTATCATTATTTTTTTTAAACTTATTGAATTAAAGTATGCCAAAAACATTAAAAAAACCCAAAAATCTTAGCTTTTAAAACAATCGCTACAAAAAGACAAATTTTAAAATTTTGTCGAGGGACGGACTATGACATCGATCCGAAACGACCTCGTCCTAAATAACAAGGGAAACAAAATTTTAAATTAATTAATTAATTGTTTTAATTAGTATAAGATGTAAAAAAAACAAAACAAAACTCCGCGACTCGCGGAGTTTGAAGGTATATACCCCGCGACTCGCGGAGGATGAAAAAACCAGAAAAAAATATATACTGATCGATTTGATCAGTCCCAACACAGAAAAAAAAACTGCGAAATAACCCTCAAAAAAACCCGTAAAAACACCCCCAAAATCACAATTTTTAACCGTTAATCATCAAATCTTTTACTAAAATCATGTTGAGAAGGATGCTATCAAGGAATTACTCAAGAAAAACGGTAAAATTCTACACCTAAACACCATTTAATCCGAAAATTAGTGTTCTTGAGCAATTTTTTCCCCAATTTGATTTTGATGCTTTTTAGTGTAATTATGCTTAAATTGTTTATGTATTATGCTTGTATAACCTAGATTGATGCTATTTAACATGATTAGAAGCCTTAAACTTCAAATTTTGAGTAATCTAGGGTTTGTGTTCTTGAGCAAATTTGGGGCTTTTTGATATAAACAGGTTATGGACGATTTTTGTCATGAATTGTTGCTAAATTAAGTAGTGTAACATGTTTAGGTAGTTAAATGATCCAAACTTTGAGCTTAAACATGATTTTGAGAATTAAAGTAGACTTTTTTAAGTCTAAAATTCATGAACTTGATTTTTGAAAGATAATGCCATTTGAAACTTGTTTAATTGCTAGTAATGATTATTTTGACATGTTATTTGAGTTGAATGCTTATGAACTTGGCGAACATTTTCGTATATGCTTATTTGAAAAAGTGTAGATTTGATAAAAATGTGAAAATGAGCTTAAGTTTGATATAAATTGATCATGTCATTGTAATTATTTTGATTGATGATTTTGCTGACACTAATGCATATTTGGATGCACAAAAAATTATGTTTGATGTGTTTTGCAGACTGAAAGGGGTGAATCTTCATCCCAAGCTCGCAATGCTCCTGCTGAGAATGCGGAACAACAGGAGATGGATAACTACTACAAGCAAGATATACCTCATCCAGTCATGACCTTTTCTGATATGCACTTGGAAGATTTGCATCCGAACCTGAGATTTGACAGACTTTGGATAGATTATCCAAAGTATCAAAGGGGGTTGCATACTCTTCATTCTAAGGTTGTTGAGGTACCTAGGGTCATAGAATGGGGACCATTAGAAGCTGTAGAATTGGCCGGGCCAATTAGGGAATTACTTGCACAGAGGTATGGTAATTCTACTTTTAATGACTGGGTACGTTTATTCACCATGCGTAGACCTGTATATAAAGTATGGTGTGAAGAATTGTTGTGTAGTATAGAATTAAATGATCGGGTAGCTAGTTTAACCGATCGATCTTTTATTAGATTTTTGTTAGGAGGTTCGATGCGCCACATGTCTTTACTAGACATGGCTCAGGCTTTACGTATATATACTCCTGAGGAGTTAGCATCTGCCGATTGTAGAGGGTTGATACTTAATGGTAGAAAGATAGATGAAAATTTTGGTACACATGGTGTATGGAGTCAAATGACAAGCCATCACCGATTCAAAGGGGGAAATTACTCTTATTTGGATATAGATATAGCTGAATTAAGAGTGATTCATAGGTTTTTAGCTAATTCAATTACACAAAGAGGTAAGAACAAGGAAAAGGTAAATGAACAGGATTTGTTTTACCATATGTGTATTCGAGACCCACAAAGCGCTGTAAGTATACCTTATTGTGTGGGTTATTATTTATCAACTATGGTTAGGGGGATGAGACCGCATAGCATAATAGGAGGTGGTATTTTTATTACTTTGATTGCTGAATATCTCGGTGTGGATATAAGTCGGGGGGGATTATTAGTCGAAGAACCAGAACCCCGCGATACTATAGGTTTAAATGTATACCATGGTGCGAAAGTTTTGAAGAGGCGAAATAACGCCGCAGTCCAATACCATGGTAGACATCCACAGGTTGAGAGAAACCAACAGCAAGGTAATGTAGGAGGGGGAAATGAAATGCAAGAAATGCAAAGGTTTATAGCTTCACAGGAGTACGAAAATGCTAGACAGAGAGCATTTGAAGATTGGCAAGTTCATCAAAACCAAATCATAGCTCATTGTCAACATATAGGTAGAAACTATATTCCTACTCCGAAACCCATATTCCCTCCTTGGTCTATAGAGATGCAACCACCGTATCCTACGTATAACCCTGCCGAAGCATTCTATAGCACCTATGGTTATGCTAGGAACCCCTATTGGTACCAGTATCATCCCTAGTCTACTTAGTTTTATTTATTTTGTAATTTGTAATGTTGATACGTTTAATACTTATGTTAATATTGTAATAGTTTTTATAATTTTCTAACTTTTATTCTTAGATTTTAATAATTTTTGAATGTGGGGTAATATACCAAACTTCAAAAATATGTGTATATGTTTGCAGTTTATCTTATGTACACAACAGGGTAAAACAACGCATTTTCAAAGACTGGCATTAAGTTCAGCAAAAGCAACTAATTTTGACGACAAGAGGCAAAATATATGTGAAATAACAACAAGACGGAATGAACAAATGATGTGCACCATTTATCATTCAGCAAACAAACGCCAATATATTTGGAAACTTTGGTAAAATTAAATCATTTTCACACAAATCACCCTCAATAATTTAATTTGTTACTGATTTCTTGCAAATGAGGGCATTGCAAGATCTTAAGTGTGGGAAGGGGTTAAATTCTTTCGGATTTTTAAAATTTTTACTTTATACACTTGGTTACCATTAGAAATACTAGTAAAGCAGTAGTTGTATTAGAATCTAGTGCTCTCTGATAATAAAGAACAGCCCTTGTCTTATATACTGACTACCCAATTCTAGTAAAATTTTTCAAAATTTTCAATTAAATGAACTCAAAATCATGTTTATACATATTTATGAACGATAAAACTAGGTTTTAACACCAAAATTATTGTTACCTCGGAAAGGACATAAATTGAGAAACAAACCAAAATGTTAAAATTCATTTAAAATGGAATAGAGGACAATAAAAAGGAAAATAAAAGCCAAGTGTGGGAAAATTCTCCAAGTTATTCAAAACATATATCACATATTTTTGTACAAATAACTGAAAATACTTTTGCTTTGGACTAAACTAAACTGTTTTACCCTATGAAAGAAAAGAAGAGATGGATCTACACGATGAATCAATTCCATCATTAAAAGGAAGTAAAGTCTTCCGAAAAAGACACGCGCTTCTTGATTTAGGTCAGGAAGTTGTCGTCCAGACCAGCTGTAGGTTGACAAAAAATCTAGAAAAGTCATCACTAAAATCAGCAGGAAATCCACGGACCTCAGCATTAAACAGGGTCGCCAAGTGGTCAGATTTATCCTAACCATGAGAAGGATTTATCTCGTAAAATGGGGGGCACCGTGCAAATTAGCTGGATAAGACTAATGAATCAGATCCCCAGAAAGGATAATCTCCTTAAAAGATCAAAAATCAGCTTTTAAGCCTGATATTACTCAATCCTTGAGATTGACCTTAAAGATTGAGAATTACAAACTCATGGAATTTAATGATATCTAAACTCGAGCTTGAACGAGAAAATATTTTGATCAAAATTACAAACCGATTTGTTTTCTGAAAACCCTATTTTCAATGCGTTCATTACCATTGAACGTAAAATCCTAGGAATTCACCTGGAATTCATTAGGTCACCTGAACCAAATCGGGTGTCAACCGTAAGAACGGTGGTTGCATAGTGGTCAAAGACAGGACCTTGTGCCAGACCGAAAAATTATAAGGGTGAGCTTAACTATTGCTCCTACCAAGGATAGTAATTGCGTCCGACACATTATAGACCATAATTAAAAGCATGTCAGGGGACATTGCCTTAACAGTTGCTTGTTCAACGCTTTCCTTTACAACCGGACGGTAGTTTACCGAAAGGTAATATACGGGACAAGTAAACTGGACGTGTTGCTTTCCAAATACAAGGTTAGCAAGTGGGTGACACAAAATCGCAAGTTTTGAGCTAAAATTTTCAAATCTGAAACCCACCAAACTCACAAAAATAATTTGCAAACACCGGTGAAGGGTTATTCCGGAAAACTTATCTAGGGTAAAAACTAGATTTAATTTTCAAAAGATCAAATGTTTTCATAAAGATCCAATTTCCTTAATGGATCTAAATTTTTATAGTCATGTGGGACTGTAAACCATATCGTTACTACCATTGTTTATACCGCCGTATAGAAATCACTGATGTACAAAGTGTGAAGAATAAAGAAGTGATTCTAGTATTTCAAGACGATATTGCTTGAGGACAAGCAACGCTTAAGTGTGGGAATATTTGATAATGCTAAAAACGAACATATATGTCATAGCATTATTCCTCAAGAAAGACAAGCTTTTAGTTGCAATTGTTCTATTTAAAAGTGATATTCGTTTAAATAATAAAAGGTGAAGACAAAAGACAGATTCGACGAATTGAAGACGCAAACGACCAAAAAGCTCAAAAGTACAAAATACAATCAAAGAGGTTCCAATTATTGATAAGAAACGTCTCGAAATTACAATAGTACAAGATTCAAAACGCAAAGTACAAGATATTAAATTGTACGCAAGGACGTTCGAAAAACCGGAACCGGGACCAGAGTCAACTCTCAACACTCGACGCAACGGACTAAAAATTACAAGTTAATTATATATATAAATATAATATAATATATAATTAATTATATTAATTATATATATATTATATTTATAAAATAAATCGTCGGCAAACAAAGAGCCAAAAGCTGGTGAGCTGTATTCACAAACTCCGCGACTCGCGGAGTTTGAAGGCAAAATGGGCCGCGAGTCGTGGAGCCCCAAAGTTTGAAACTCCCTATAAAAGCAAACGAATTCTGATCGCAAAATAGAACATATATCTATCTCTCTCTCTCAATATATACGTAAAAATATATATAATTTATATTTTAATTTTAATTTTAAATCCTAATAATAAGGGTATGTTAGCAAATGTTGTAAGGGTGTAAGTTGAAATTCTGTCCGTGTAACGCTACGCTATTTTTAATCATTGTAAGTTATGTTCAACCTTTTTAATTTAATGTCTCGTAGCTAAGTTATTATTATGCTTATTTAATCCGAAGTAATCATGATGTTGGGCTAATTACTAAAATTGGGTAATTGGGCTTTGTACCATAATTGAGGTTTGGACAAAAGAACGACACTTGTGGAAATTAGACTATGGGCTATTAGTGGGCTTTATATTTGTTTAACTAAATGATAGTTTGTTAATGTTAATATAAAGATTTACAATTGGGCGTCCCTATAAATTACCATATACACTCGATCGGACACGATGGGCGGGGTATTTATATGTACGAATAATCGTTCATTTAACCGGACACGGGAATGGATTAATAGCCACTAGAATAATTAAAACAGGGGTGAAATTATGTACAAGGACACTTGGTATAATTGATAACAAAATATTAAAACCTTGGATTACACTCAGTCGACATCCTGGTGTAATTATTAAACAAAGTATTAAAATTTTGTTACAGTTTAAGTCCCCAATTAGTTGGAATATTTAACTTCGGGTATAAGAATAATTTGACGAGGATACTCGCACTTTATATTTATGACTGATGGACTGTTATGGACAAAAACCAGACGGACATATTAAATAATCCAGGACAAAGGACAATTAACCCATGGGCATAAAACTAAAATCAACACGTCAAACATCATGATTACGGAAGTTTAAATAAGCATAATTCTTTTATTTCATATTTAATTTCCTTTATTTTATATTTAATTGCACTTCTAATTATCGCATTTTTATTGTTATTTTATTTAATTTCACTTTTAATTATCGTACTTTTTAATTATCGCAAGTTTATTTTATCGCACTTTTATTATTCGCAATTTCATTATCGTTATTTACTTTACGCTTTAATTTAAGTCTTGTATTTATTTTTAATATTTTACATTTGGTTTTAACTGTGACTAAAGTTTTAAAATCGACAAACCGGTCATTAAACGGTAAAAAAACCCCCCTTTATAATAATAATATTACTTATATATATATTTGTATTTTTATAAAAGTAAACTAATATAGCGTTAAGCTTTGTTTAAAAAGATTCCCTGTGGAACGAACCGGACTTACTAAAAACTACACTACTGTACGATTAGGTACACTGCCTATAAGTGTTGTAGCAAGGTTTAAGTATATCCATTCAATAAATAAATAAATATCTTGTGTAAAATTGTATCGTATTTAATAGTATTTTCTGCTAAAATTAATAGCTATTTTATATACACCTCGCACGACATCAACCACCACCAACAACATCCGCACCACAAGCCTCAACATCACAATATGTACCTTGAACATCAACGTCATACGCATCGTAGTTACCAATAAATACCAGCAACAATAACCAATGAAGTATTAACTCATTTCCCCTGAAGAAATTTTATGTATATTTAATATATATGAAATTTGAAATCAAAATAAATCTTTTCGTACTAAGCTATTACGCGTGAATCTTAACTGGTAGGTACTACTTGATTAGTTCATATTACTAATATGCAATGATGTACACCCTTCCTTAACAACTTAACCATTGTTAACTACAATCTCTGTTTCAACTTAATGAATTCCATTTCATAATAAACCAAGTGTATTATTCAATTACATAATTGATTTTACATTTTCATTTTCGATGTACTTGAAACTTTCCAGAAAACATCATATGTGCCTTGTAAGGTTCACAAAAATTCCACGAGCATCAACATCCTTCATCGAGGAATAAGAATAAACAATGAAGTATTGTTTACATTAGCGAAATACTCCTCAAATATTATGTAATCTTTAATGTTTTAGAGATTAATCATTTCTAAGTCAAGCCGAAAACTAAATGAGCTTAATATGATATTAACTCATTAAATCTGTGTTACATCTGAAGAAAATATACATACATATATTTTCATAAAGACGGTAATAAAAATTCTTTTGTACAAAGTATTAATTGTGAAATCTTTAACGGATAGGTAATACCCGGGAAATATATAAGTTCATAATTAATATGTTACACTGTACATTCTTCAACTTTGATTCAAAAATTATTAACAATGCTCACAACGATATACAATCATTTTCATACAAATTCAATTACATATTCTGGTATTGACGGATCAGAATCCAAGTCATAACTCTGAAGCGGTGACATCATTCTTAGATCTCTACATCTTTCAAAGCTATACTTTGACTTTAAATCTGTGCAAGATCCATTAGCATTGTTTTTATCGAAAATAACCTTGCAATTCCTTTTCAAAATTATCCAGTATTATCAACCGTTCAACCAGTCAATGACGACCTTTCAGACTTGTAACTTTGGCATATACGTTTTTGTTACTGGGGAACCTTTCATGTTCCACCACATTAACAGTAAATGTACCAGCAAATTCATTAATCTGTGACTTAAAGTCTCTCCGAAAAACCATTATAATTGTTCATTGAAACCCTATCATGTACTCATCCACATCTTGTAACGGTAATTGCCATACCAACTACCGGGAATTAGCAATCAGTATTTAGAATTTCACAGCAATTCTACACTAACAGTTATATATATACATATAATGTCTATCTCCTAGACTTATTTACTTCGAAGGTGAAGTTTCTGAAAAACACCCAAACTGCGAAACTAGTTCTCCGAATTTTGGAAAAATGCAGATGAAGCAGCAAAAACTGTAAACGACCTTCACAGTCAAAAGTTTGATGATAAAGAATAGTATGGTGGTAAAGCTGAGAAAAAGAGAAGGTTTGGAACTGGAAAACGGATTGAGCAGACCATGAAGGAGGCTGTGGACAAATCACAAAGACTAAACCTGCCTTCAAAGAATACAAATGATTCAGTGTCTGCTGAAATTCTTAGCAAATACCTTGCTCCTTACTCTAAAACCTTTACGAATAATATTCTTCATCATCATCTTATCTTAAATATTCTAAGATATCATCGTACCTTCCATTATAAATATCCTCTATATTTCTGAATATATTTTCATAATTATTCTTATCTGAAACCATTCATCTCTTCGCGCTATCTGTGTTACATCATAAAAGAAACTATTTTAGTTTCTAAATTCTGAAATCTTCAAGTTTAAAATATAAATGTTTTGAAGTAGTATTGGGAACTGAAGCATGAATTAGTATAATATAATGACACTTGATCAACGTGATTATATTACAGTAAGTCATGCTGAGTTTCTAATGGAACGTGATAAAGGTTCACAGATCCCACCCTCATCATGAACCATGTTACATAACTCTTTCATTCTATTTAACTTCTAAACATATCAAGAAAATATTTTTCTTGATGATTCGGTCTTTTCCAGATATTCTGGTAATTTGACAAATCAAGATCGTGCCATTACAATTCCCTTCTTAGAACATTAACTATGTTCATTTCAAAATCCATACCTACGAATTCTGGACCATTATTCGCTTGACTAGAAGTCAGGAAGGAAAAACGAAAGCATGAAGCTCCGAAATATAATAGAGAATATAAAGCCCGATAACAACACTTAAATTACAAACCGTGTATATCAATAAGTAATGCAACGTAAATACACGGGAGAACTAAAAACTCTATAAAGCCAAGAGTATAGTAAAAGAAAATAACTTCCTCTGGTGGTAGATGAAAAAGAAGAATGACAGATATAAAAGTTAGGAGTATATCAAGAATCAGAACTGGATGAAGCATTTCACAATCTTTTGGAAGTATAAAATAAGGAAGAAGATATAGGAATGGTGAAAATAATGAAACGGAAGTGGTAAATTTATAGCAAAATATCTGACATAGAAATCGAGGCAGATTACGCATTTAATCAAAGGAAGTCCTAATTTCCGCAATTACCGAAGAATCAAATCTTATTTAGATTATGAAGATTTTCTATTCCTTAAATTCCAGAAATCAATCGTTACTACGTCAAGAGTTAAAACGAATCTCTATTCTCCATTTCACTCTATTACGATAACTTCCCTCATACGCTTCGAGTAATCGGATTTTTTTGTCCATATTATTCAACGGTGATAAAATTCTATTTATCAACTCATATTCGTCATGAAAACATTTTTATTGTTAGCCATGACGACCTCAGTCAAATTTCGGGACGAAATTTCTTTAACGGGTAGGTACTGTGATGACCCGGAAATTTCTGACCAAATTTAAACTTAATCTATAACGTTTTCGACACGATAAGCAAAGTCTGTAATGTTGAGTCACGAAAGTTTTGGAACAATATTCATGTAATCAATTATTCTTTGACTGTTCTCGAAGATTTAAGAACAATATATATATAACTTAATGTGCATATATATATATATATATATATATATATATATATGATTTCAAGTTATTTAGTAAACGATATTAACATTCGATTATTGATTCGATTAATATTTAGATAAGTTAACTAAAACGTTTAAGATGAACCAGTAAAACACTAATTTGCTACAGTATTTTCGAATTGCTACAGTACCCGAAAAGCTACAGTGTTTTCGAAAATCACTATTTGCTACAGTAAAAAAAAACTTTACTATAGTAACTTTGCTACAGTAACTTTGCTATAGTAAAACACTATTTCAAAATGAAAATGTATATATGTATGTGTATATACTACGAGACAATGATTTATAGAAGTAAATGACCAAAACACTCAAATGTATAAGTTACATCTCGAGTGGTATAGTTTATGAATAATTTAAGTCTAATTTTTGACAAATGTATGACTCACGAAACGAAAAATACAAGTTTTCTCAGCGTACGAAGGGACATTCAAAAAACCGGAACCGGGACATAAGTCGAGTGATGACGTACGACTTATCGGAACAAAAGTTACGAGTTAACTATGCACGTAAATATAATATAATATATAAATAATTATATAAATTAAATATATTATATATATTATATAAATTATGTCGACAAACAAAAAGTTAAAAAATTGTGAGCTGTCCCAGGGTGCCATGCGATCGCATGGCCATGAAGCACAAATCCCATGCGATCGCATGGGGTCTGAAATCTGGCCACATCTATAAATTCGAACGTTTTCAGATTTCTGATTCATTCTTCATTCCTCCGTATTATTATTTATATTATTATTATTATTATTATTATTATTATTATTATTATTATTATTATTATTATTATTATTAAGATTAATATTATTATTAATCTTATTATTATTAATATTATTAATTAGTATTATACATAAAATACTACGACGAGGTTATGAGCGTGTCACTTTCAAAAATGGTTTTCAAGCGGGATAGAGCTAAGGAAATTATTGGTTATTGCAAAAGAGGTTATGGGTAATGTTCGGGGGTATATTTGTGAATCAAACCTAGTGTTTATCATCTCCGTTACGTCTACGTACTTTCCTACAATATTGAATCTCAATATTGATACGTAAGCACTCATATTTTATCTTTTATATATTAATTGTGTATCCATGTCTAGTGCTCGAGTATATATATTTATACATGCTTGTATGCTAAATTTCATCGTTAAACAGTTTATGATGAATCACGAATTAAATACATATATTACTGGTAAAATGTATATGATATGCATGTTTTTGGAAAGCTGGCGAAAAATCAATGACTTTTCATTTAGATATCGAATAGTTTCGATGAACGGATTAAGAGATATGATCAACTGAATTATGATTGACGTTAATTGGAAATTGCTTTTGAATCTGCAATTAAGATTTAAACAACTTATTTACGAGATTGATAAAATGGATTTTTGAATATTACCAACCGAGTAAATGACTCCTTATATAAGGTATGTCTCGTTTTGTTGAACTATTGTCAAAATTGACTTTTTGAAACGACTTTGGATAATTTTTGTATGTCGATCTCGAGCATTAGGATTGTGATACACCATGACCTGACCTAGCTTAATAGACATTTTTTTGACCAAAATATGTTCTCTAGGTTGAGATCTACGGTTATTTGGTAATCCGAATTTCAGTCACATTTTGGTGAACGACTTTATATGCTGCTAAGGTGAGTTTCATTTGCTCCCTTTTTAAATGCTTTTTCAATATATATTTTTGGGTTGAGAATACATGCACTTTATTTTAAACGCAATGGATACAAGTACATACTAAATTCTACACCGAGTTTGAACCGAAAATCCCTTAGCTTTGGTAACTAGTAACTGCCGGTTATAAGAACTGGTGGGCGCGAGTAGTTATATATGGATCCATAGGGCTTGATATCCCCGTCCGAGCTAGAGCACTAGCCTTTTAACGGACGTATGCTATTTGAGAAGCGTACACGTTGGTTTGCGTGTATTATTAAGATGATTATACAAAGGGTACAAATTATATATACGTTAAGTTTAGTTACCAGGGTGCACAATCTTGTAGAATATTTTGATAAACGTTTCGGATGAAACAACTGAAATCTTGTGTTCCACCTTTATGTACAGATTATGCAAGACATTAAAACTATGAACTCACCAACCTTTGTGTTGACACTTGTTAGCATGTTTATTCTCAGGTTCCCTAGAAGTCTTTCGCTGTTTGCTTATATGTTAGACAAGCTATGTGCATGGAGTCTTACATGGCATATTTATCAAGGAAACGTTGCATTCATTAAATCATCACCATGTATCTTATTTTGACTACGTTGTCAACGGAAGTACTATTGTAAACTATTATTTACGGTGATTGTCTATATGTAGAAATCATCAGATGTCTAAAACCTTTGATTTAAATATTCATTTATGGCGTGCCTTTTCAAAAAAATGCAATATTTACAAAACGTATCATATAGAGGTCAAATACCTCGCAATGAAATCGATGAATGACGTGTTCGTCCATATGGATTTGGAGTGATCGTCACACCTTGCTACAACACTTATAGGCAGTGTACCTAATCGTAGAGTAGTGTAGCTTTGGGTAAGTCCGGTTCGTTCCACAAGGAGGTAGCTGAGTTTAACGCTATATTTTTATTAACTATTTTTATATAAATAAATAAATAAATAAATAAATAAATATATATATATATATATATATATATATATATATATATATATATATATATATATATATATATATATATATATATATATATATATATATATAAGTAGTAATATTATTATAAAGGGGGGTTTACCATTTAATGACCGGTTTGTTGATTTTAAATAAAGTGTAAAGATAAATGACGATAATTAAAATGCGTAAAATAAATAACAATGATGAAATATAAAATTGCGAATAATAAAATGATAGTAATTAAAAGTACGATGAGAAATACAATAAAAGAATTATGCTTATTTAAACTTTCGTAATCATGATGTTTGACGTTTTGATTTTAATTAATTGTTACTCGGGTTAATTGTCCTTTGTCCTGGTTTATTTGATACCTATCTAGTTTTTTTCCATAATAGTCCATCGGTCATAATTATAAAATGCTCGTCAAATTAACCTTATTTCCAAAGTCAAATATTCTAACTAATTAGGGACTTGAACTGTAACAAGGTTTTAATACTTTGTTTAATGATTACACCAGGTTATCGACTGCGTGTAATCCAAGGTTTTATTACTTTGTTAACAATTACACCAATTATCCTTGTATGTAATCCACCCCTGTTTTAATGAGATATGAATATTAATTTACCCACTTGATCAGAATGAATAATCAATTACCCAACCCGAATAATTAATTAAATGATTGTAAACGATGTCGTATAAACGTCACTAAATAGGACATTCGTAATCAATTTAATAATTATTAGATTAACTCATTTGAAGATAGGTTCAACAGGTTCCAATGAGTTGTCGTTCAATTAGACAATACCCCCTACCTATTAATAGTCAATAGTCCAATGTTCACAAGTGTCGGTCTTTTGTCCAAACCTTAATTATGGTACAAAATCTAATAACCCCGTCTTAATATTTATTCTAACATCACGATTACTTTGGCTCAAATAAGCATAATAATAACTTAGTTACGAGACATTAAATTAAAAAGGAAGAACATAGCTTACAGTGGTGATTAATTGTGTAGCGTTGCACGGACAGAATTTCGAATTACAAAACCTTAAAACATTTCTTACATTAACCCAATTATTATTAAACTTAATTTAAACTTAATATTATAAATATATATATATATATATATATATATATATATATATATATATATATATATATATATGTTTTCGTTACAGAGAAGGAAAACAAAAAGATGTGTAAAACTCGTTAAATTCGCTGGCTTTTATAGGACCTGGCCACCATTTCCTTCCCATGCGATCACATGGGAATAAGGCAGCCAGGCCATGCGATCGCATGGCCAGCTGGATCCAGCTCAATCACTTTGTTTTCTAGTTTGCCGACGTTTTATTTAAATATATATAATATATATAATTTATATTAATTATATATATATATATATTATATTATATTCTTATGCATAGTTGACTTGTAATTTTAGGTCCGTTACGTCGCACGTTGATAGTTGGCTCAGGTCCCGGTTCTGGATTTTCGAACGTCTTTTCGTACACGTAGATATCTTGTACTTTGCGTTTCGCGGCTTGCACTCTTGTAATTTTTAGACGTTTCTTATCATTAAATTGAATCACTTGAATTATATCTTGTACATTTGAGCTTTTTGGTCATTTGCGTCTTTAAATCATCGTTTTCTTCTTTTGTCTTCGCGCTTATTTATTTAAACGAATATTACATAAAAATAGAACAATTGCAACTAAAAGCTTTACATATTGGAAGGATATTGTGCCTAAATATATGTTCATTTAGAGCCCTATCAAATATCCCCACACTTGAACGTTGCTTGTCCTCAAGCAATACAGAACTTGAAATAAAATCACACTTCACTCGAATCACTTTTTTTTATTCTCACACTTTGTACATCAGTGATTTTGATACGGCGGTATAAACAATGATAGTAACGATGTGGTTTACAGTCCCACATGACTCTGAAAATTTAGATCCTTTAAGGAAATTGGATCTTTATGAAAACTTTTGATCTTTTGAAAATTCAAGCTAGATTTTATCCTAGACAAATTTTCCGGAATAACCCTTCACCGGTGTTTGCAAAATATTTTTGTGGGTTTTGTGGGTTTCAGATTTGAAAATTTTAGCTCAAAACTTGTGGTTTTGTGTCACCCACTTGCTAACCTTATATTAGGAAAGCAATACGTCTAGTATACTTGCTCCGTATATTACCTTTCGGTAAACTACCGTCCGGTTGTAAAGGAAAGCGTTGAACAAGCAACTGTTAAGGCAATGTCTAATGACATGCATTTGTTCATGGTCCACAACGTGTCGGATGCAATTACTATCCTTTGTAGGAGAAATAGTAAAGATCACCCTATAATTTTTCGGTCTGGCACAAGGTCCTGTCTTCGACCATGCTATGCAACCACCGTTCTTACGGTTGACACCCGATTTGATTCAGGTGACCTAATGAATTCCGGTGAATTCTTAGGATTTTACGTTCAATGGTAATGAACGCATTGAAAATAGGTTTTCATAAAACAAATCGGTTTGTAATTTGATCAAAATATTTTCTCGTTCAAGCTCGAGTTTATATATCATTGAATTCCGTGAGTTTGTAATTCTCAATCTTTAAGGTCAATCCCAAGGATTGAGTAATATCAGGCTTAAAAGCTGATTTTTTAATCTTTAAGGAGATTATCCTTTCCGGGGGTCTGATTCATTAGTCTTATCAGGCTAATTTGCACGGCACCCTCCCCATTTTACGAGACAGATCCTCTCATGGTTAGGATAAGTCTGACCACTTGGCAACCCTGTTTGATGCTGAGGTCCGTGGATTTCCTGCTGATTTTAGAGATGACTTTTCTAGATTTTTCATCAACCTATAGCTAGTCTGGACGACAACTTCTTGACCTAAATCAAGAAGCGCGTGTCTTTTTCGGAAGACTTTACTTCCTTTTAATGATGGAATTGATTTATCATGTAGATCCATCTTTCTTTCAAATATATTACAGTAAATCGGGTAAAACTGATTAGTTTAGTCCAAAACAAAAGTACCTGCAATAATCTTGTACAAAAATATGTGATATCTGTTTTAAAGAACTTGGTGCATTCTTCCCACACTTAGCTTTTATTCTATTTCTTTCTTTGCCTTTTTATTCTCTTCTATTCCATTTTAAATGAATTCAAGAGTTTTGGGTTGTTTCTCCATTTATGTTCTCTCCGAAGTAACAATAATTTCGGTATTAACACCTAGTTTTATCGTTCATAAATATGTATAAACATGATTTTGAATTCATTTAGTTGAAATTTTTTTAAATTTTCACAAAATTTGGCAATTAAATTAAGTGTAAACCCGAGAGAATTTATGTGATGACCCGGGAATTTCCGACCAAATTTAAACTTAAATCTTATATGGTTTCGACACGATAAGCAAAGTCTGTAAAGTGAGTCTCAAAAAAAAAAAAAAAAATCTTGAACTGTTTATATGAATTTAGTTAACCTTTGACTACTCTCGACGATTCACGAACAATTATTGTAAATAAATATGTGTATATATGAATGTTTGTATAAATAATAAATTGAATTTATAAAATAAACAATAGAACTAAATACGTAAATTAAGATACAAAATAATTAGGTGTAATCTAAAACAATTATATATATAAAAATATATATGATTACTATGTATAAGTAATATTATATGTATATTGTAACATGTATAAAATATTCAAATAGAGCATTATGTAAATAAATATGAAATATAAGGTTAGTGTATTATATGTAATTATAAGTTAAAGTATAATGTTATATTAAAATTTATGATCATCACTTCCATTAATATTATTATAAGTATATATATACATATGAAATTTGATAAGTATAAGTTGTTGTATTATTATTGTTGATATTATTATTATCAATAAAATTAATATTATAGCTAATAATATTATTAGTACTATTAATAATGGTTAACATTTTTATTATTATTATTATTAAAATCAGTGTTAGATAGATTATTATTATCAATAGATAATATATAGATATGAAAATGGGTATATATAAATTGATATAGCATTATTATAACTAGTGTTATTGTTATTAATAATATTATTATACATTTTATAGTAATTATTATAATTAACATTGGTAATAATATTATTACATCTATTATATTGCCATAAATTTGTATTACTATTATTAAGAGTAATATTAGTATATTTATGTTTATTAACAAAATTAACTAAGATCCATAAATTTAGCTGCAGATAAAAAAAATAGATATATAAACATTGATAGTTATATATATATATAATAAAACTAGATAAATATACTTACTGATTTATATATTAAACCAAACACAGAGTCGACTTTTGGTGCATATCCACATTGACTTTTAACAACTTTGGATATATCTGTTTAACCAAATCCCTTAAAAATCGAATCATTCATATGCTGCTAGAATTCAACCTCCACTTTTTGTATTTTTTTTTCTGTACTGACTGTCCACTGGAGTCAAGAAAATCGATTTTAATTATCAATACAAAACAAGATTGAGTCCTACCAATTGTACTATTGCAACTGTTTGATTAACAATCAATATAAACTACTATAATCTCTTGCCGTTCGAATTTAAAAAAAATAAAACTCAAGAAAAGACCTGTACGTCTCTGTTCTTCATCTTCATGTCAAAAATTCAATTTTTTAATTAAATTCCACAATGTAAAAATTCAGTTATGTTTGGAATACCTTACTCAAACTATCTGCCAATTTCCAGGTTTCAATTTTTCATATTGATTATTAATTTTCGAGTCAAAGCTTTTTGAAGCAAAAGTTAACAATTGAGTTCATCGTGAAATTTGAATTCTGTAAGTTGTTTCCTGTTAAATTGAGAATTCATATACTTTATAGGAGTCTTTTTCAATCTATTTCATATATAAAGTTTCTTTTAAAATGGTCTTAAAATAAAAATCAAACATTGAGTTCATGAACTCAAGAACACGACGGTTTTAATTAAAGTATATTTTTTTTTGTTTGATGTTAAATAATTCAAGTTAAAGGAATCCCAGACGTTCTGTTTGAATTGATAATCTTAAAAATCGATTGAATTGATTGCTGTTATATAAAATGGGTGTCTGAGCGAATTTCAAATTGAAGAAGATGAAGAACAACTAAATCGGGTTAAATACATTTTAGGTTAGAATAAATACAGAAAGTCAGAGATGGAAGGATGGTCGTGAGGGTGTTTGTTATAACAGAAGGTCGCGGGTTCGAGTCCCATATGGGACCTTTCTTTTTACAAACAAACTTCAAAGGTATATTTTTATTTCTTTTATTTTAATTATTATTATTATTATTATTATTATTATTATTATTATTATTATTATTATTATATTATTATTAGAGTTGTTATTATGATGATTGTTATCATTATTATTACACTTAGTATTATTGTTATTATTATTATCATGAAGTATTAGAATCATTATGGTTATTAGTATTATTATTTTTTTTTAGATCATCATTAATATAATTATCAACATTGTTATTATTAGTAACATAATAATTACTATCTTTACAAATATAAGTATTATGTTAAAATTATGATATATATACAAGTATGAAGATTACTATTATATATCACTAATAGTTGTATTATTTTTTATTATTATTATGATTAGGATTATTATGATTATTATTATGAAAATAATACAAATTATAATTATTTTCGCAAATATTAGTATTAGTATCTTTTTACAAATATTAGAATTGTTAATATTAACATAAATATTATTAATTATATTATCACGAGTATTATTATTATGTAATTACTAAAATCGATATCATAATGATCATCAACCATAAAATTTATATTTTTACAAGTATTATTATTAATATCATTGTTATTATCACTAATAGAGTTATTATTAACATAATTATATTATTAAAGTTACTATCATCATTTTTACTAATATTAATTTAGTGTAATTTGAACCAATGTTTCGATAAACAAATGAAATACATATATAAATATAGATATTTAACACATATAACATAACAAAATTTAATATCTTTATATATAAAATAAACATATAAGGTATATATATATTATTAACAAAAATGATAAAACTAATACTTATATATATATATATATATATATATATATATATATATATATATATACATATATATATATATATATATGTGTGTGTGTGTGTGTGTGTGTGTTCAATTACAACTATGAATATTAATAAATATACAAATGATATAGGTTCGTGAATCCGATGCCAACCCTGCATTGTTCAATATAGTCATATGTATTTTTACTACAAAATACATTAGGTGAGTTTCATTTGAATCCCTTTTACTCTTTACATTTTTGGGACTGAGAATACATGCAAATGCTTTATTAATGTTTTACAATAATTATATGTGTGAGTTTCATTTGCTCCCTTTTTAAATACTTTTGCAATATATATTTTTGGGACTGAGAATACATGCGCTGCTTTTATAAATGCTTTACGAAATAGACACAAGTGATCGAAACTACATTCTATGGTTGGATTATTAAACCGAATATGCCCCTTTATAGTCTAGTAATCTAAGAATTAGGGAACAGACACCCTAATTGACGCGAATCCTAAAGATAGATCTATCGGGCCCAACAAGCCCCATCCAAAGTACCGGATGCTTTAGTACTTCGAAATTTATATCATGTCTGAAGGAGGATCCCAGAATAATGGGGATATTCTTATATGCATATTGTGAATGTCGGTTACCAGGTGTTCAATCCATATGAATGATATTTTTGTCTCTGTGCATGGGACGTATGTTTATGAGAAGTGGAAATATGAAATCTTGTGGTCTATTAAAATGATGAAATGTTTATTTATTTTAAACTAATGAACTCACCAACCTTTTGGTTGACACTTGAAAGTATGTTTATTCTCAGGTACGAAAGAAATCTTTCGCTGTGCATTTGCTCGTTTTCGAAATATTACTTGGAGTCATTCATGGCATATTTCAAAAGAAGTTGCATTCGAGTCGTCGAGTTCATCAAGATTATTATTAAGTCAATTATAGTTGGATATATTATGAAATAGTATGCATGTCATCAACTTTCATTGTAAAGAAAGATTGTCTTTTAAAATCGAATGCAATGTTTGTAAAATGTATCATATAGAGGTCAAGTACCTCACGATGTAATCAACTGTTGTGAATCGTTTATAATCGATATGGACTTCGTCCGGATGGATTAGGACGGGTCTCTACAATTTATAACCCTTCCCCACACTTGAGATCATGCAATGCCCTCATTTGCATGAAATCAGACTATAATTATAAATTTATGAGGGTGATTAGTGTAGAAAAGTGATTAAAAATACAGAGTTTGCAAACAAATTGTTTTATATCACATTTGATATTTTGCGTCTTGTCGTCAAATTTAGTAGTTTTTGCTGAACTTTATGCCAGTCTTTGAAAGTTCGATGTTTTACCCTGTTTTGTATATAAGATAAACTACAAACATATATAATATATATATATATATATATATATATATATATATATATATATATATATATTAGAAAACCTTTATTTATTAAAACAATTTAAATGAATAATTTTTTAAAATTTTGTTTCCTTTTACTTTAGGTAGTTTCGGTATGTTTACCTAGTCTGTCCCTCGACAAAATTTAAAATTTGTCTTTAAAGAGATTGTTTTAAAAGCAAAGATTTTTGAGTTTTTTTAATTTTTTTGGTATACTTTAGATCAATAAAATTAAAAATAATTATAACAAAATTTTTCGCCCCGCCCTCGGGTAAAGCAATTTCGATTCTATGATCTAGTCTTTAACTCATGATGAATTTTAGAAATCATTTTTTAAACTTAACGAAATAAAGTAAATTTTTTTTTTAAATTCACACAAAACTTAAATTTAAAAAGCGTATTAATTTCATACAATCCTACAAAACAAAATAAAATTCAGAATGGGGGGAAGAAAATTAGTTCTTTAGTGTCTGCTAGTGAAAAAGACCAATCGGACTCCATTCTCGGAACTACACGAGAACAGAACAAATAACTCTAGACAACATTATTTCTTAGAACATTTGAATCTCCCCACACTTAGGTAGCTGTGGTTTCGAAATTGTGATTAACTTCATCGTCAATTTCTTTTGGACCATAATCAACTTGCATATCTGTGACTTTTGCTTTAAGCCATTGGTCGAATTCCTGTGTAACATCCACAAATTCAACTAGTTTTACCTTTTCTTTAGGCGATAGATTGGATACTAACCGGTTACATAACTTAAAGTTCCCCTTGGTTCTAGCATCGCGAATCTATTTAATAAGTTTCTTCATTGAACTATTAATAACGGGTCATTTAATTTCGTATCAACAACGGGGTTCTTTGTTATCATGTCATCATTAGGTGTTACTTCATTTTCCCCACACTTATGCGTTTTATTATTGTTAAGCACTACCGTTGGAGTTGGTAAAATAATATGGTTGATAATGCTAAAAAAAAACATATATTTCATAGCATTATCCCTCAAGAAAGAAAAGCTTTTAGTTGCAATTGTTCTATTTACAAGTAATATTCGTTTAAATAATAAAAGGTGAAGACAAAAGACAGATTCGACGAATTGAAGATGCAAACGACCAAAAAGCTCAAAAGTACAAAATACAATTAAAGTGGTTCCAATTATTGATAAGAAACGTCTCAAAATTACAAGAGTACAAGACGCGAAACGCAAAGTACAAAATATTAAATCATACGCAAGGACGTTCGAAAATCCGAAACCGGGACCAAAGTCAACTCTCAACGCTCGACGCAACGGACTAAAAATTACAAGTCAACTATGCACATAAATATAATATAATATTTAAATAATTCTTAAAATTATTTATATATTATATTTATATTTAAAATCTGTCGGCAGAATGCAAACAAAGACATGTGAGATGGAATCCCAGGCCATGCGATCGCATGGCCTGCATGAGATAATCTCATGCGATCGCATGAGCCAAAAAGTCAGGCCACATGCTATAAATTTCGCAGTTTTGAGCGATCTTAAAAAAAACATCCATATATCTTTTTCGCTATCTCTCTCACGTATAATATATATATATATATATATATATATATATATATATATATATATATATATATATATATATATATATATATATATATATATTATAATTTTAATTTTAATTTTAATTCTAATAATAAGTGTATGTTAGCGAATGTTGTAAGGGTGTAAGTCGAAATTCTGTCTGTGTAACGCTACGCCATTTTTAATCATTGTAAGTTATGTTCAACCTTTTTAATTTAATGTCTCGTAGCTAAATTATTATTATGCTTATTTAATGCCGAAGTAATCGTGATGTTGGGCTAAATATTAAAATTGGGTAATTGGACTTTGGACCATAATTGGTGTTTGGATAAAAGAACGACACTTGTGGAAATTAAACTATGGGCTATTAATGGGTTTTATATTAACTAAATGATGCCTCGTTGATTTAATATATAGACTTATAATTTGACGTATTTATATATAACCACATACGCTTGACTGGGTACGGTGGGCGGGATATCTATAAATACCAATAATTGTTCATTTTACCGGACACGGGATTGGATTAATATTTAATAGACTCGTTGAAACAGGGGTGGATTACATTCAAGGGTAATTGGTGTAATTGTTAACAAAGTAGTAAAACCTTGGACTACACGCAGTCGATAACCTGGTGTATTCATTAAACAAAGTAATAAGACCTTGTTACAATTCGAATCCCCAATTAGTTGGAATATTTGACTTCGGGAATAAGAATAATTTGACGAAGACTTCTACATTTTATGATTATGACTGATGGACTATTATGGACAAATCCGTATGGACATATTGAATAATCCAGGACAAAGAACAATTAACCCATGGGAATAAACTAAAAACAACACGTCAAACATCATGATTACGGAAGTTTAAATAAGCATAATTTATATATTTCATATTTAATTGCACTTTTAATTATCGCACTTTTATTTATTGTCATTTTATTTAATTGCATTTTTAATTATCGTAATCTTTAATTATCGCAATTTTATTTTATCGCACTTTTATTTATCGCAATTTCATTATCGTTATTTACTTTACGCTTTAAATTAAGTTATATTTATTTTTAATATTTTACATTAGGTTTTAACTGCGACTAAAGTTTTAAAAATCGACAAACCGGACATTAAACGGTAAAAAACCCCCTTTTTATAATAATAATATTACTTATATATTTTTGTATTTTTACAAATATAGTTTTTAAAAAATATAGCGTTAAGCTTGTTTTAAAGATCCCTGTGGAACGAACCGGACTTACTAAAACTACACTACTGTACGATTAGGTACACTGCCTATAAGTGTTGTAGTAAGGTTTAGGTATATCCACTCTATAAATAAATAAATCACTTGTGTAAAATTGTATTGTATTTAATAGTATTTCGTTGTAAAAATTAATACTATTTCCTAGTACACCTCGCACACATCAAGTATTTTTTGACGCCGCTGCCGGGGAACGCTAAAATGCCAAAAGCGCAACGCTATAAAAAAAAGATTTTTATTAAAGTTTTATTAAGTTTTTATTTTGTAAAAATATACGTTTTTAAAAAAAATACGAAAATATAAAAAGAAAAACAAAATATTTATATATTTTTAATAGTTTGTTATATATATATATATATATAAAATTATAAAGTTTCTTTATTTTTATTTTAGTTTTTAAAATACAAGTTTTTATTTATTTATATAATTATTTATTAAAACAGAAAAAAAAAATATAAAAACACTCTAGGCCCGGTACTGTAGCAGCCCAACTCTGGCCCGAAACCCTAGCTCATGCGATCGCATGAGCCCGAAGGCAAAACTTCATGCGACCGCATGAAGCTGTCTGATACGCCACAGTTGACTAGTTCCAGCAATAATCACGTAATAATTATTATTATTATTATTTAATTAAACCCTAATTAGGGTTATATTTTTTATATTATTTAGTTTAGCTTATTTATTATTTGTATTATTAAGTTTAATTAGTTTTAATAAATTATAAAATTAATAGTTTTATAAAATAAATAATATAAAAAAAATATTTTTATAAAAATTGTAATTTTTGCAACTTTAAGATTATTTTATATTTTGTATCTTTTTATTTGTTTTAGCGTAATATTTGTATTTTTCGCTCGTATTTAGTTTTAAGTCATAGTTTTTGCCGTAGTTATTTTTATTTCTAGATTTCTAGGCTTTGCCGTAAAATCCCTTAAGTGCTTTTTCTTAAGACTAAGATTTAGGTACTTTAGAATTTTGCAACGCCGTTTTAAGATTTTAGTACCTTTTTAAGTTATTGTCATTTGGGATATAGTATTTCTTTTAAGCTTTAATATTTTAAGACGCAACTTTTAATTCTTAATTTTTAGTTCTTTTTTTTAAGTTCCGACGCGCTACTTTCTTATTTTTTTTTTTCGATTTTTATTTTTCGATGTTTTTCGACGCGCTCTTTTTCTTTCTTATTTCGCGACACTCTAGTTTTTAGGACATAGAATTTTCTATTTCTTATCTAAAATTTCTTTAAATTTCAACGAAAAATTATTTTAAGTGGTTAAATTGATAGACATCCAAATTTTCTGCTTCGTAGTAATAGTTGGATTTGTTAGTGGCTGAGTTGTGAGCTTCCGATTTAAAGGGTTCTGGCTCCCTGCTGCATCAATTGGCTATTCGAAACGTGGGCAAAAGCAAAAAAGTCTATTAATTTGATAACTTAAATAATTTTTATTTTTTATAACTAATAGGATATTCAGTGAATGCACCGAGCAAAACGTTCACCACCTTTTGTACGTTTACCACCTGTAACTAGGTCAAGACATCTAGCCAATATTGTCGCCGTCGATTTTTCTTTAGAATCGTCATCCAGTCGACCAAGTACTCCAATTTAAATTTTCGATAATCCATTTTTTGAACCCGACCTAACAATTGAGAATCCGGAGGATATTCAGGGACAATTCAGAGATCCTGAACCATTAATCTTTCCTACAGAACCACCAATCATTCAAACGGAGATTGTAGAGGAACCAACCATTAAATCAGAATCCTATAGTGATTCAGATTCAACAAATTCAATCATGGAGAATCTGGAACCTCTAAGTATGGAAGATCGAATGCGAGCTAAACGCACTGGCCAAGGTCACGCAATTACTCAACCAGACATTAATGCGCCAGATTATGAAATCAAAGAACAAATTCTACACATGGTAACTAATCAATGCCAATTTAGTGGTGCGCCGAAGGAAGATCCAAATGAACATCTTCGTACCTTTAATAGGATCTGTACACTATTTAAAATTCGAGAAGTGGAGGATGAACAGATCTTTCTCATGTTATTTCCATGGACATTAAAGGGAGAAGCCAAAGATTGGTTAGAATCGTTACCTGAAGGGGCGATTGATACATGGGACGTTTTAGTTGAAAAATTTCTTAAACAATTCTTTCCGGCATCTAAAGCCGTGAGACTTCAAGGAGAAATTGTTACGTTCACACAAAAGCCAAATGAAACTCTGTATGAGGCATGAAGAAGATTTGGAAAGTTATTAAGAGGATGTCTACAACATGGTTTAGACACTTGTCAAATAGTACAAATATTCTACCAAGGATGCGACATCACTACAAGGAAAGACATCGATATAGCTGCTGGTGGTTCCATTATGAAGAAAACAGCAACTGACGCTTACAAAATTATTGATAACACTGCTTCCCACTCACATGAGTGGCACCAAGAAAAAGATATCGTTAGATCATCTAAAGCAGCTAGAGCCGATTCTAGCCATGACTTCGATTCCATTTCTGCAAAGATAGATGCCGTCGAGAGACGAATGGAAAAGATGACTACAGATATCCACTCAATAAGAATTAGTTGTGAGCAATGTGGAGGACCACATTTGACAAAAGATTGTCTCAGTATTGAACTAAAATAGAACAAAGAGAGAATGTTTCATACATAAACCAAAGTCCTGGAAATAATTATCAGAATAATTATCAACCGCCAAGACCAATTTACAATCAAAACCAGAATTATAACCGAAATATTCCATCCAACAACCAACAAGGTCCTAGTAATCAACAAGTATCCAACAATACTTACAATCAGCAAAGACCTATTTTTCAAAATAAACCATCACAAACCGATGATAAAAAGCCAAATTTAGAAGACATGATGTCAAAGCTAGTTGAATCTCAAACTCAGTTTTTCACATCTCAGAAACAAACCAATGAACAAAATGCTCAAGCATTTAGAAATCAACAAGCTTCTATTCAAAATCTGGAACAAGAAGTAAGTAACCTAGCAAGATTGATAGGTGAAAGAAAACCGGGAAGTTTACCTAGTGATACAAATGCAAACCCCCGGAATGAAACAGCTAAAGCCATTACCACAAGAAGTGGTATCACACTTAAACCACCTGAAATACCTGTAATTTCTGATGATGCTATTCCTACTCCACAAGAACCACAACCTGAGCAAGATAAGAAAAAAGAACCGGTAGTTGAAAAGGTTAATGAAGATAACACAGTTAAGGCAAAACCTTATGTTAAATCATACCAACCACCACTTCCTTACCCGAGTAAAATGAGAAAAGAAAGACTTGAAGTCGAGCAATCCAAATTTTTGGATATGTTTAAACAAATAAATGTAAATCTTCCTTTCATTGATGTGATTTCAGGAATGCCTATATATGCTAAATTTCTGAAAGATCTAATCACAAATAGAAAGAAAATGGAAGAACTCTCGGCTGTTACTATGAATGCTAATTGTTCTGCAGTGCTGTTGAATAAGATACCAGAAAAATTATCTGATCCAGGAAGTTTCACGATTCCATGTTTTCTGAGTAGTCTTAGTTCAATAGAAGCATTGACAGACTTAGGTGCTAGTATAAATTTAATGCTGTATTCACTATACGCTAAACTAGACCTTGGAGAATTGAAACCAACACGAATAAGCATACAACTAGCCGATCGATCAGTAAAATATCCTAGAGGGATAATGGAAAACATGCTAGTTAAAGTTGGTACTTTAGTATTTCCAGTAGATTTTGTTATTCTGGACATGGAAGAAGATTTTCGAGTTCCTCTCATATTAGGAAGACCATTCTTAAACACGGCTAAAGCAATAATAGACGTGTTTGGTAAGAAACTGACCCTAAGTATAGAGGACGAGAGTGTTACCTTTTCTGTTGATAGAGCAATCCAACAACCGCAATCTGCAGATGATACATGTTATTATATTCAAACTATAGATTCACATGCAGAATTGTTAGAAGAATTTCCAGAATTACAAGGAATAGGAGAATGTTCTTTGGGAGAAGGAACTGAACCAATTGATGAAACTGAAATGTTAGCTACACTTATGGCTAATGGATATGAAACAATAACAGAAGAAATTCAAATGCTAAAAGAAGAAGACAGATATCGATATAAATCATCGATAGAAGAACCACCGACATTAGAGTTAAAGCCACTTCCAAACCATTTGGAATATGCTTATTTACATGGTGAATCTAAATTACCTGTAATAATATCGTCTTCTCTTACTGAAAATGAAAAATCTCAACTCATTTCTGTGCTAAAAGCTCATAAACCAGCTATTGCATGAAAGATTCATGATATTAAAGGAATAAGTCCTTCGTATTGCACACATAAAATCCTTATGGAAGAAGGTCATAAAACGTATGTGAAATGTCCCGTTCTTATTGATTAAAAACGTTCCATATTAATTGATTTCGTTGCGAGGTTTTGACCTCTATATGAGACGTTTTTCAAAGACTGCATTCATTTTAAAACAAACCATAACCTTTATTTCATAAATAAAGGTTTAAAAAGCTTTACGTAGATTATCAAATAATGATAATCTAAAATATTCTGTTTACACACGACCATTACATAATGGTTTACAATACAAATATGTTACATCAAAATTAGTTTCTTGAATGCAGTTTTTACACAATATCATACAAACATGGACTCCAAATCTTGTCCTTATTTTAGTATGCAACAGCGGAAGCTCTTAGTATTCACTTGAGAATAAACATGCTTTAAACGTCAACAAAAATGTTGGTGAGTTATAGGTTTAACCTATATATATCAAATCGTAACAATAGACCACAAGATTTCATATTTCAATACACATCCCATACATAGAGATAAAAATCATTCATATGGTGAACACCTGGTAACCGACATTAACAAGATGCATATATAAGAATATCCCCATCATTCCGGGACACCCTTCGGATATGATATAAATTTCGAAGTACTAAAGCATTCGGTACTTTGGATGGGGTTTGTTAGGCCCAATAGATCTATCTTTAGGATTCGCTTCAATTAGGGTGTCTGTTCCCTAATTCTTAGATTACCAGACTTAATAAAAAGGGGCATATTCGATTTCGATAATTCAACCATAGAATGTAGTTTCACGTACTTGTGTCTATTTTGTAAATCATTTATAAAACCTGCATGTATTCTCATCACAAAAATATTAGATTTTAAAAGTGGGACTATAACTCACTTTCACAGATTTTTACTTCGTCGGGAAGTAAGACTTGGCCACTGGTTGATTCACGAACCTATAACAATATATACATATATATCAAAGTATGTTCAAAATATATTTACAATATTTTTAATAAATTTTGATGTTTTAAGTTTATTAAGTCAGCTGTCCTCGTTAGTAACCTACAACTAGTTGTCCACAGTTAGATGTACAGAAATAAATCGATAAATATTATCTTGAATCAATCTACGACCCAGTGTATACGTATCTCAGTATTGATCACAACTCAAACTATATATATATTTTGGAATCAACCTCAACCCTGTATAGCTAACTCCAGCATTCACATATAGAGTGTCTATGGTTTTTTCGCAATATATATATAGATGGGTCGACATGATAGGTCGAAACATTGTATACGTGTCTATGGTATCTCAAGATTACATAATATACAATATAAGTTGATTAGGTTATGGTTGGAATAGATTTATTACTAACTTTCACGTAGGTAAAATGAGTAGTTTTTATCAATCTTGTTTTACTCGCCATTTCTTCGTTTCTAATCCGTTTTGAGTGATTCCAGTGGCCACGGTTTCGTATTGAACTTAACTTTATGAATCTAAATAGAAAAAGTATAAGTTTGTAGTTGGAAATACAAGTTACAAGTCGTTTTTGAAAGAGGTAGTCATTTCCGTCGAAAGAACGACATCTTGATGACCATTTTGAAAAACATACTTTCACTTTCAGTTTAACCATGATTTTTGGATATAGTTTCATGTTCATAAGAAAAATCATTTTTTCCAGAAGTATAGCTTTTAAATCAAAGTTCTTCTTAGCTTTTAGTTATCCCAACCAAAACAGTCCCCGGTTTTACTACGACGGCGTATATCCAGTTTTATGGTGTTTATCGTGTTTCCAGGTTTTAAATCATTAAGTTAGCATATCATATAGATATAGATCATTTGTTTAGTTGATTTTAAAAGTCTAGTTAGAAGGATTAACTTTATTTGCGAACAAATTTAGAATTAACTAAACTATGTTCTAGTGATTACAAGTTTATAACGTTGAATAAGACAACTTTTTATGTATGAATCGAATGATGTTATGAACATCATTACTACCTCAAGTTCCTTGGATAAACCTACTGGAAATGAGAAAAATAGATCTAGCTTCAAAGGATCCTTGGATGGCTTGAAAGTTCTTGAAGCAGAATCATGACACGAAAACAATTTCAAGTAAGATTTCCACTCGAAATAAGATTGTTATAGTTATAGAAATTGAATTAAAGTTTGAATATGATTATTACCTTGTATTAGAAAGATAATCTACTGTAAGTAACAAATGTTTCTTGATCTTGGATGATTACTTGGAATGGATTTAGAAAACTTGGAAGTAAGCTTGCAATCTTGGAAGTATTCTTGATTTTATGAAACTAGAACTTTTGGAATTTATGAAGAACACTTAGAACTTGAAGATAGAACTTGAGAGAGATCAATTAGATGAATAAAATTGAAGAATGAAAGTGTTTGTAGATGTTTTTGGTCGTTGGTGTATGGATTAGATATAAAGGATATGTAATTTTATTTTCATGTAAATAAGTCATGAATGATTACTCATATTTTTGTAATTTTATGAGATATTTCATGCTAGTTTCCAAATGATGGTTCCCACATGTGTTAGGTGACTCACATGGGCTGCTAAGAGCTGATCATTGGAGTGTATATACCAATAGTACATACATCTAAAAGCTGTGTATTGTACGAGTACGAATACGGGTGCATACGAGTAGAATTGTTGATGAAACTGAACGAGGATGTAATTGTAAGCATTTTTGTTAAGTAGAAGTATTTTGATAAGTGTCTTGAAGTCTTTAAAAAGTGTATGAATACATATTAAAACACTACATGTATATACATTTTAATTGAGTCGTTAAGTCATCGTTAGTCGTTACATGTAAGTGTTGTTTTGAAACCTTTAGGTTAACGATCTTGTTAAGTGTTGTTAACCCAATGTTTATAATATCAAATGAGATTTTAAATTATTATATTATCATGATATTATGATATATAAATATATCTTAATATGATATATATACATTAAATGTCGTTACAACGATAATCGTTACATATATGTCTCGTTTCAAAATCATTAAGTTAGTAGTCTTGTTTTTACATATGTAGTTCATTGTTAATATACTTAATGATATGTTTACTTATCATAATATCATGTTAACTATATATATATATATATATATATATATATATATATATATATATATATATATATATATATATATATATATATATATATATATATATATATATATATATATATATATCCGTATATATATGTCATCATATAGTTTTTACAAGTTTTAACGTTCGTGAATCACCGTTCAACTTGGGTGGTCAATTATCTATATGAAACCTATTTCAATTAATCAAGTCTTAACAAGTTTGATTGCTTAACATGTTGTAAACACTTAATCATGTAAATAACAATTTCATTTAATATATATATAAACATGGACAAGTTCGGGTCACTACAATACCTACCCGTTAAATAAATTTCGTCCCGAAATTTTAAGTAGTTGGAGGTTTTGACGTATCTTCTGGAAATAAATGCGGGTATTTCTTCTTCATCTGATCTTCTCGTTCCCAGGTGAACTCGGGTCCTCTACGAGTATTCCATCGAACCTTAACAATTGGTATCTTGTTTTGCTTAAGTCTTTTAACCTCACGATCCATTATTTCGACGGGTTCTTCGATGAATTGAAGTTTTTCGTTGATTTGGATTTCATCTAATGGAATAGTGAGATCTTCTTTAGCAAAACATTTCTTCAAATTCGAGACGTGGAAAGTGTTATGCACAGCCGCGAGTTGTTGAGGTAATTCAAGTCGGTAAGCTACTGGTCCGACACGATCAATAATCTTGAATGGTCCAATATACCTTGGATTTAATTTCCCTCGTTTTCCAAATCGAACAACGCCTTTCCAAGGTGCAACTTTAAGCATGACCATCTCTCCAATTTCAAATTCTATATCTTTTCTTTTAATGTCAGTGTAGCTCTTTTGTCGACTTTGGGCGGTTTTCAACCGTTGTTGAATTTGGATGATCTTCTCGGTAGTTTCTTGTATTATCTCCGGACCCGTAATCTGTCTATCCCCCACTTCACTCCAACAAATCGGAGACCTGCACTTTCTACCATAAAGTGCTTCAAACGGCGCCATCTCAATGCTTGAATGGTAGCTGTTGTTGTGGGAAAATTCTGCTAACGGTAGATGTCGATCCCAACTGTTTCCGAAATCAATAACACAAGCTCGTAGCATGTCTTCAAGCGTTTGTATCGTCCTTTCACTCTGCCCATCAGTTTGTGGATGATAGGCAGTACTCATGTCTAGACGAGTTCCCAATGCTTCCTGTAATGTCTGCCAGAATCTTGAAATAAATCTGCCATCCCTATCAGAGATAATAGAGATTGGTATTCCATGTCTGGAGACGACTTCCTTCAAATACAGTCGTGCTAACTTCTCCATCTTGTCATCTTCTCTTATTGGCAGGAAGTGTGCTGACTTGGTGAGACGATCAACTATTACCCAAATAGTATCATAACCACTTGCAGTCCTTGGCAATTTAGTAATGAAATCCATGGTAATGTTTTCCCATTTCCATTCCGAGATTTCAGGTTGTTGTAGTAGACCTGATGGTTTCTGATGTTCAGCTTTGACCTTAGAACACGTCAAACATTCTCCTACATATTTAGCAATATCGGCTTTCATACCTAGCCACCAAAAATGTTTCTTAAGATCCTTGTACATCTTCCCCGTTCCAGGATTTATTGAGTATCTGGTTTTATGAGCTTCTCTAAGTAACATTTCTCTCATATCTCCAAATTTTGGTACCCAAATTCTTTCAGCCCTATACCGGGTTCCGTCTTCCCGAATATTAAGATGCTTCTCCGATCCTTTGGGTATTTCATCCTTTAAATTTCCCTCTTTTAGAACTCCTTGTTGCGCCTCCTTTATTTGAGTAGTAAGGTTATTGTGAATCATTATATTCATAGATTTTACTCGAATGGGTTCTCTGTCCTTCCTGCTCAAGGCGTCGGCTACCACATTTGCCTTCCCCGGGTGGTAACGAATCTCAAAGTCGTAATCATTCAACAATTCAATCCACCTACGCTGCCTCATATTCAGTTGTTTCTGATTAAATATGTGCTGAAGACTTTTGTGGTCGGTATATATAATACTTTTGACCCCATATAAGTAGTGCCTCCAAGTCTTTAATGCAAAAACAACCGCGCCTAATTCCAAATCATGTGTCGTATAATTTTGTTCGTGAATCTTCAATTGTCTAGACGCATAAGCAATCACCTTCGTCCGTTGCATTAATACACAACCGAGACCTTGCTTTGATGCATCACAATAAATCACAAAATCATCATTCCCTTCAGGCAATGACAATATAGGTGCTGTAGTTAGCTTTTTCTTCAATAATTGAAACTCCTTCTCTTGTTCATCCTTCCATTCAAATTTCTTCCCTTTATGCGTTAATGCAGTCAAGGGTTTTGCTATTTTGGAGAAATCTTGGATGAATCTTCTGTAGTAACCAGCCAATCCTAAAAATTGACATATATGCTTCGGAGTTTTTGGGGTTTCCCACTTTTCAACGGTTTTGATCTTTGCCGGGTCCACCTGGATACCTTCTTTGTTCACTATGTGACCGAGGAATTGAAATTCTTCCAACCAAAATGCACACTTTGAAAACTTAGCGTACAGTTTTTCTTTCCTCAATACTTCTAGCACTTTTCTCAAATGTTCTTCGTGCTCTTGATCATTCTTTGAGTAAATAAGTATGTCATCGATGAAAACAATGACAAACTTGTCAAGATATGGCCCACACACTCGGTTCATAAGGTCCATGAACACAGCTGGTGCGTTAGTCAATCCAAACGGCATAACCATAAACTCGTAATGACCATAACGCGTCCTAAAAGCAGTTTTTGGAATATCATCCTCCTTTACTCGTATTTAATGATATCCAGAACGTAAATTGATCTTCGAATAAACCGACGAGCCTTGCAGTTGATCAAATAAGTCGTCAATTCTCGGCAGTGGATAACGGTTTTTGATGGTAAGTTTGTTCAACTCTCTATAGTCAATACACAACCTAAATGTACCATCCTTCTTCTTGACAAACAAAACAGGAGCTCCCCATGGTGATGTGCTTGGTCGAATGAAACCACGTTCTAATAGTTCTTGCAGTTGGCTTTGCAGTTCTTTCATCTCGCTGGGTGCGAGTCTATAAGGAGCACGAGCTATTGGTGCAGCTCCTGGTACAAGATCTATTTGAAATTCAACAGATCGATGTGGAGGTAGTCCCGGTAATTCTTTCGGAAATACTTCGGAAAATTCTTTTGCGACGGGAACATCATTGATGATCTTTTCTTCAGTTTGTACTTTCTCGACGTGTGCTAGAACAGCATAGCAACCTTTTCTTATTAGTTTTTGTACCTTCAAATTACTAATAAGATGTAGCTTCATGTTGCCCTTTTCTCCGTACACCATTAAGGGTTCTCCTTCTTCTCGTACAATGCGAATTGCATTTTTATAACATACGATCTCTGGTTTCACCTTCCTCAGCCAGTCCATGCCAACTATTACATCAAAACTCCCTAACTCTACTGGTATCAAATCAATCTTAAATATTTCGCTACCCAGTTTAATTTCTCGATTCCGGCATATATTATCTGCTGAAATTAATTTACCGTTTGCTAATTCGAGTAAAAATTTACTATCTGATAAGGCTAAAAAGGAACATATATTTCATAGCAATATCCCTCCTAAATAATAGATTTTTATATGTAATTGTATTATATTTTCATTGTAATTTTTTAAATAAATAAATGAGAAGACGAAGCACGAAGATTAAAGAATTGAAGAAAAAGTGCCACTAAAGCCTGAAAAGTGCCACTAAAGCCATAGTACACTTAAAAGTGCCACTAAAAAGTGAGTAAAAGACTCGCACGGATTTTGAAATTTAAGGAGAACAATTTTTGTACAAATTACAAATCGCGAAACGTAAAGTGCACGATATAAAATAGTACGAAAGGACGTTTGAAAATTCGGAACCGGGACATGAGTCAACTATCAACGCCTGACGCAACGGACTAAAAATTACAAGTCTACTATGCACAAGAATATAATATAATATATAAATAATTATATTAATTATTTATATTTTATATTTATATATATAAAACGTCGGCAAAGAAGATCCAAAAGGGTGTGAGTTGTATCCCATTTCCCCGCGACTCGCGGAGTTCTCAGGCACAAAGTGCCGCGACTCGCGGAGTACAGAAATTTCAGAATGCCTATAAAATCTCACGAATTCTGCGAGTAAAAAGAGGATAATAATAATAATACTCCGTATAATATAAATATAAATATATATATATATATATATATATATATATATATATATATATATATATATATATATATATATATATATATATATATATATATAGTATAGATTAGTGTTATATTAGATTAGTTTGGGTTATGTAAAAGTTATTTTTACGGGTTTTAAAGTCGGAGCTCTGTCCGTGTAACACTACGCGATAAATAATCAATGTAAGCTATGTTCTCCTTTTTAAATTAATGTCTCGTACTTAAGTTATTATTATGCTTATTTGAGCCGAAGTAATCATGATGTTAAGCTAAATATTAGAGATGGGGTAATTGGGTTTTGTACCATAATTGGGGTTTGGACAAAAGAACGACACTTGTGGAAATTAGACTATGGGCTATTAATGGGCTTTATATTAAATTAACGATACCTCGTTAATTTAATATAAAGGTTATGATTTGCCGTATCTATATATAACCACATACGCTTAATCGGACACGATGGGCGGGATATTTATAAGTACGAATTATTGTTCATTTGACCGGACACGGGGATGGATTAATAGTCAATGGACTTATTAAAACAGGGGTGGATTACATTCAAGGGTAATTGGTGTAATTGTTAACAAAATATTAAAACCTTGGTTTACACACAGTCGATAACCTGGTGTATTCATTAAGCAAAGTATTAAGACCTTGTTACAGTTCGAATCCCCAGTTAGTTAGAATATTTGACTTCGGGTATAAGGTTAAATTTGCCGAGCAGTTTATAATTATGACCGATGAACTATTATGGACAAAAACCAGATAGGTTTCAAATACATCCAGGACAAAGGACAATTAACCCAGGACAATAAATTAAAATCAAAACGTCAAACATCATGGTTACGGAAGTTTAAATAAGCATAATATATTTTATTTCATTTTTCCTCGTACTTTTATTTATTGTCATTTTAATTATTGTTATTTATTTTATATTGTTATTTAAATATCATCATTTACTATACGCTTCGCTTAAAATATAAATCGACAAACCGGTCATTAAACGGTAAAACCCCCTTTTATATATTATTAATATAATATATTTTGTACGAATATAATTGTTTAAAAATATAGTGTGAAATAAGCCAGCTCCCTGTGGAACGAACCGGACTTACTAAAAACTATACTACTCTACGATTAGGTACACTGCCTATAATGTTGTAGCAAGGTTTAGGTATATCCCATTTGTAAATAAATAATTAAAACTTGTGTAATTTGTAACGTATTTCGTAGTAAAATATAGTACTATCACGTACCCCACGCTACCACATCAAGTTTTTGGCGCCGCTGCCGGGGAATTCGGCAAAACGCTATATTTTTAATATAATTTTGTATAAATATATTTATATATCCTTTTAGAAAAACAATATAAAATTAAAAAAAAAAACACGTTTTTCAATCTTCGCGACTTGCGGAGGTTTTCTGGTACGGATCACCGCGACTCGCGGAGCCGCCTTGGCAGACCTGACCACGGAACCCTAATCGCATTTAATACGGAGTATATTAATTATTATTATTTTTAAAACCCTAATTAGTTTAATTAATTTAATATTTAGTTTTAATTTTAATTAATTAGTAATAATTAATTTTAATTAGTTTTATTTATATATAAAAATTAATACTATTATAAAATGAATATAAAAATAATATTTTTATAAAAATAAGTAATTTTATCACTTTTTGTAATTTGTATCCTTTTATTTAGTGTAATCGTAATATTTTGTATATTTTTCATTCGCAATTAGTTTTAAAATTAGTTTTTCCGTAGTTATTTTATATGTATAGATTCTTAGGCTTTGCCGTAAAATCCCTTAAGTGCTTTTTCTTTAGATTAAAATTTAGGCGCTTTAGAATTTTGCGACGCAGTTTTTAGATTTTAGTGCCTAATTAAGTTATTGCCGTTTTGGATATAGAATTCCTTTAAGCTTTAATACCTTTAGGCGTAACTTTTTAGATTTAATTTTTAGACTTTTAAGTTACGACGCGCTATTTTCTTATTTTTATTTTTCGACGTTTTTCGACGCGCATTTTTTTTCTTTCTTATTTCTCGACGCTTTAGTTTTTAGGACTTAGAAACTTTCTCTATTTCTTATCTAAAATCTCAAACGGAAAGAAAAATTATTTAAGTGGTTAAATTAATGGACGTTGACAATTTTCTGCTTCGTAGTAATAGTTGGATTTGTTAGTGGCTGAGTTGTGAGCTTCCGATTTAAAGGGTTCTGGCTCCCTGCTGCATCTTTTGGCTATTCGAAACGTGGGCAAAAGCAGAAAAGTCTATTAATTGGACAACTTATATAAGTTTTTCTATTTTTATAACTAATAGGATAATTAGTAAATGCACCACATTGTAGCTAAAATTTGGCCATCGCAATAAAATGGAAAATTTTGAAAACAAGGCTATGGAAACTCTTTTTGATATCCAAAATCAATTAAATCAATACTCTCAAACGAGTGTTGATGACAATTCGTTCGGTCAATCTTGGATCACGAATGACGAAATAATAACTGGTTGTGAAATCTGTGGAGATTATCACTCAACATGGGAATGTTATTATTACGTTCCTATGGAAAATTATGCACCCACAGAACCTGAAAGGAATGATTATGAAGAATACAATTCAAATTGGGATTATTCCCAAGAATATATCCAAACTCAACAACCAGTAGACGAGGAAAATTACGTGTCTGAAAATTTATTAGACAATATGAAAATCAAACTCGAAGAACTCAATGCTCAAAATGAACAAATGAGAGAGTTTGTAAACCGGCAAGCTGAAACTCTATCAGACTACACACCTGTTGATCTGAGGAGTATTGTGCAAGAAAATCTCATATCATCGAATTTTGATGAATTCGAGAGCTCCGAAATCACCAACTATCCCGATGATACTTTTTATTCAGTCTTACCAATTTCACAACATATCGACACATTAGCCTCTACCGACGAAATCATCGATCCATCAATGGATAAAGAAGAAGTAAAGGTGACAAATTGGTACTCTTGGGAAAACGATAACGTTGAAAATTTTACCCCCAAGGCCAAACCGAACTTCACCATTCCACAACCTTCCAACCCAATATTCTCAATAGATGAGTCATCCACCGGAAATGAACTACGAGCTGTAATAAATAATGACACCTCAAATTTCACCCAATTGGGTAATAGAGGTGAAAACTTTGATTCCGAGAATGAACAAAAGGAAGTATTAGGAATTGTCCACCCTATAGTATGTATGTCGGTGTATATCGATCCATTTGACCAAGAACCAAAAAAGAGACATATACATTTACTAAAAGCTACATTTAAAAAAGAATTAGGTAGTGACGATCGGGTGGGTCTAAACTTTAAACCCATTGATATAATATATACCACCCGAGATGTAAATAACTGGCTCACTATTTTAATTCGTTGAACTTATTCAACCGACTTCACATGTCGTCAGCTAAGTGTGGGGAAGTCTAACCCCACTTAACGTTAAATTAGGGGTTCGGGTTAGTGCATAACTCGTTAAATAAACATGCATAATAAGTAAGGGTAAAAGACGCATTTTCAAAAATTAGCAAATAATCCAGAAAAGCAACCGTTTTTGAAGAAAAACATGTGTGATAAAACAAGAAGGAATGAACGATGAGGCGCGCCATCTATCATTCGACGAGCTTTGTAATTACAAACTGGGTATTTTTAATCACTTTTCTACAATTATCACCCTCGTGAATTTATAATTAAAGTCTGATTTCATGCAAATGAGGGCATTGCATGATCTCAAGTGTGGGGAAGGGTTATAAATTCTCTCGGGTTTATACTTGGTTTATTTGCCAAATTTTGTGAAAATTTTAAATAATTTTCAACTAAATGAATTTAAAATCATGTTTATATATATTTATAAACGGTGAAAACTAGGTGTTAATACCGAAATTATCGTTACCTCGGAAAGGACATAAATTGAGAAACACCCTAAAACGATTGAATTCATTTAAAATGGAATAAAGGAGAATAAAAAGGCAAAGAAAAAAACTAAGTGTGGGGAGAATGTACCAAGTTATTCAATTAAAAACTATATATCACATGTTTCTGTAAAGTTATTGCAGGTACTTTTGTTTTGAACAATTTTAATCAGTTTTACCCGATTTACTGTAATATATTTGAAAGAAAAGATGGATCTACACGATGAATCAATTCCATCATTAAAAGGAAGTAAAGTCTTCCAAAAAAGACACGCGCTTCTTGATTTATGTCAAGAAGTTGTCGTCCAGACCAGCTATAGGTTGACGAAAAATCTAGAAAAGTCATCACTAAAATCAGCAGGAAATCCACGGACCTCAGCATCAAACAGGGTCACCAAGTGGTCAGATTTATCCTAACCATGAGAAGGATTTATCTCGTAAAATGGGGAGGACGCCGTGCAAATTAGCGATAAGACTAATGAATCAGACCCCCAGAAAGGATAATCTCCTTTTAAAGATTAAAAATCAGCTTTTAAGACTGATATTACTCAATCCTTGAGATTGACCTTAAAGATTGAGAATTCAAACTCATGGAATTCAATGATATCTAAACTCGAGCTTGAACGAGAAAATATTTTGATCAAAAATATAAACCGATTTGTTTTCTGAAAACCCATTTTTAATGCGTTCATTACCATTGAACGTAAAATCCTAGGAATTCACCTGGAATTCATTAGGTCACCTGAACCAAATCGGGTGTCAACCGTAAGAACGGTGGTTGCATAGCATGGTCGAAGACAGGACCTTGTGCCAGACCGAAAAATCATAGGATGAGCTTTACTATTGCTCCTACCAAGGATAGTAATTGCGTCCGACACGTTATAGACCATAATTAAAAGCAAGTCACGGGACATTGCCTTAACAGTTGCTTGTTCATCGCTTTCCTTTACAACCGGACGGTAGTTTACCGAAAGGTAATATACGGGACAAGTAAACTGGACGTGTTGCTTTCCTAATATAAGGTTAGCAAGTGAGTGACACAAAACCATAAGTTTTGAGCTAAAATTTTCAAATCTGAAACCCACAAAACCCACAAAAATATTTTGCAACACCGGTGAAGGGTTATTCCGGAAAACTTATCTAGGGTAAAAGCTAGATTGAATTTTCAAAAGATCAAATGTTTTCATAAAGATCCAATTTCCTTACGGATCTAAATTTTCATAGTCATGTGGGACTGTAAACCGCCTTTCAAATGTGCACTTTGCTTTGGAAACCGAAAGTAAATCGGCTATTTGACTGCAAGTGTCGTTGACCTAAACCCGAGGCAACTGTGGATGACACACCCACCTTTAACCATGGTTCTATCGTTACTATCATTGTTTATACACCATATCAAAATCACTAATGTACAAAGTGTGATGAATAAAAAAGTGATTCATGTATGTTTTTATTTCAAGTTATGTATTGCTTGAGGACAAGCAACGCTCAAGTGTGAGGATATTTGATAAGGCTAAAAAGGAACATATATTTCATAGCAATATCCCTCCTAAATAATAGATTTTTATATGTAATTGTATTATATTTTCATTGTAATTGTTTAAATAAATAAATGAGAAGACGAAGCACGAAGATTAAAGAATTGAAGAAAAAGTGCCACTAAAGCCTGAAAAGTGCCACTAAAGCCATAGTACACTTAAAAGTGCCACTAAAAAGTGAGTAAAAGACTCGCACGGATTTTGAAATTTAAGGAGAACAATTTTTGTACAAATTACAAATCGTGAAACGTAAAGTGCACGATATAAAATAGTACGAAAGGACGTTTGAAAATCCGGAACCGGGACAAGAGTCAACTATCAACGCCTGACGCAACGGACTAAAAATTACAAGTCTACTATGCACAAGAATATAATATAATATATAAATAATTATATTAATTATTTATATTTTATATTTATATATATAAAACGTCGGCAAAGAAGATCCAAAAGGGTGTGAGCTGTATCCCATTTCCCCGCGACTCGCGGAGTTCTCAGGCACAAAGTGCCGCGACTCGCGGAGCACAGAAATTTCAGAATGCCTATAAAATCTCACGAATTCTGCGAGTAAAAAGAGGATGATAATAATAATACTCCGTATAATATATATATATATATATATATATATATATATATATATATATATATATATATATATATATATATATATATATATATATATATATATATATATATATATATATATATATATATATATATATATATATATATATATATAGCATAGATTAGTGTTATATTAGATTAGTTTGGGTTATGTAAAAGTTATTTTTACGGGTTTTAAAGTCGGAGCTCTGTCCGTGTAACACTACGCGATAAATAATCAATGTAAGCTATGTTCTCCTTTTTAAATTAATGTCTCGTACTTAAGTCATTATTATGCTTATTTGAGCCGAAGTAATCATGATGTTAAGCTAAATATTAGAGATGGGGTAATTGGGTTTTGTACCATAATTGGGGTTTGGACAAAAGAACGACACTTGTGGAAATTAGACTATGGGCTATTAATGGGCTTTATATTAAATTAACGATACCTCGTTAATTTAATATAAAGGTTATGATTTGCCGTATCTATATATAACCACATATGCTTAATCGGACACGATGGGCGGGATATTTATAAGTACGAATTATTGTTCATTTGACCGGACACGGGGATGGATTAATAGTCAATGGACTCATTAAAACAGGGGTGGATTACATTCAAGGGTAATTGGTGTAATTGTTAACAAAATATTAAAACCTTGGTTTACACACAGTCGATAACCTGGTGTATTCATTAAGCAAAGTATTAAGACCTTGTTACAGTTCGAATCCCCAGTTAGTTGGAATATTTGACTTCGGGTATAAGGTTAAATTTGCCGAGCAGTTTATAATTATGACCAATGAACTATTATGGACAAAAACCAGATAGGTTTCAAATACATCCAGGACAAAGGACAATTAACCCAGGACAATAAATTAAAATCAAAACGTCAAACATCATGGTTACGGAAGTTTAAATAAGCATAATATATTTTATTTCATTTTTCCTCGTACTTTTATTTATTGTCATTTTAATTATTGTTATTTATTTTATATTGTTATTTAAATATCGTCATTTACTATACGCTTCGCTTAAAATATAAAACGACAAACCGGTCATTAAACGGTAAAACCCCCTTTTATATATTATTAATATAATATATTTTGTACGAATATAATTGTTTAAAAATATAGTGTGAAATAAGCCAGCTCCCTGTGGAACGAACCGGACTTACTAAAAACTATACTACTCTACGATTAGGTACACTGCCTATAATGTTGTAGCAAGGTTTAGGTATATCCCATTTGTAAATAAATAATTAAAACTTGTGTAATTTGTAACGTATTTCGTAGTAAAATATAGTACTATCACGTACCCCCATGCTACCACATCACTATCCAACGGTGTCAATGGACAACTTAATTTAGCACAAAAATCTCTACTCATATAGCTTCTATCCGCACCCGAATCAAATAAAACGTAAGCAGATTTATTGTCAATAAGAAACGTACCCATAACAAGCTCCGGGTCTTCCTGTGCCTCTGCCGCATTAATATTGAAAACTCTTCCGCGGCCTTGTCTATTCGTGTTCTCCTGGTTCGGGCAATTTCTAATAATGTGGCCCGGTTTTCCACATTTATAACAAACTACATTGGCATAACTTGCTTCGACACTACTTGCTCTGCCATTACTCGTTCCGACACCATTTGTTCCTTTTGTTCTGTTAACCCCTGGTCCGTAGACCTCACACTTCGACGCGCTATGACCATTTCTTTTACACGTGTTGCAAAATTTGGTGCATAACCCCGAGTGATACTTTTCACACATTTGGCATAGCTGCTTCTGATTGTTGTTGTTGTTGTTGCAGTTGTTATTGTTGTTGGGATGATTGTTGTAGTTGTTGTTGTTGTTGTTGTTGTTGTTGTTGTTGGGCCATTTGTTGTAGTTGCGATTGATGTTGCGAATGTTGGGATAATTGTTGCGATTATTATTGTAATTGCTGTTGTTGTTGTATTGGTGATTCTTATCACCGTTTTCCTCCCACTTTCTTTGGACTTGCTTCACATTGGCCTCTTCAGCCGTCTGTTCTTTAATTCTTTCTTCAATCTGGTTCACTAGTTTGTGAGCCATTCTACATGCCTGTTGTATGGAGGCGGGCTCGTGTGAACTTATATCTTCTTGGATTCTTTTCGGTAATCCTTTCACAAACGCGTCGATCTTCTCTTCCTCATCTTCGAACGCTCCCGGACACAATAGGCACAATTCTGTGAATCGTCTTTCGTACGTGGTAATATCAAATCCTTGGGTTTGTAACCCTCTAAGTTCTGTCTTGAGCTTATTGACCTCGGTTCTGGGACGGTACTTCTCGTTCATCAAGTGCTTGAATGCTGACCACGGTAGTGCGTACGCATCATCTTGTCCCACTTGCTCTAGATAGGTATTCCACCATGTTAACGCAGAACCTGTGAAGGTATGCGTAGCATACTTCACTTTGTCCTCTTCAGTACACTTACTTATGGCAAACACCGATTCGACCTTCTCGGTCCACCGTTTCAATCCGATCGGTCCTTCGGTTCCATCAAATTCCAAAGGTTTGCAGGCAGTGAATTCTTTGTAGGTGCATCCTACACGATTTCATGTACTGCTAGAACCAAGGTTATTGTTGGTATGTAGCGCAGCCTGTACTGCGGCTATGTTTGAAGCTAGAAAAGTACGGAATTCCTTTTCATTCATATTCACGGTGTGTCGAGTAGTCGGTGCCATTTCCTTCAAAATAGTCAAATGGAACAAGTTAATCATACAGAATATTAAGAGTAGTTAATAGTATTTCGTAGCATAATATGAACTCATTTATAAAAGCTTTTTCTTCATATTAGCGTTTTATAAGTTTAAATTCGGGTAGTACCTACCCGTTAAGTTCATACTTAGTAGCTAATATACAATTCAACTACTACAATTCTATATGAAAAACTGATTATAATAATATTTCGCGTTCAAACTTTTATACAATATTTTACAAAATTACAATACCGCTTATTTTACATAAAGCATGAAATATAGCACACAATAACTTTGATACAAGATAGTTGTGAAGATAATTCTAGCTAGTACACAAGTCGTTCAGCAAAGGCAATAAAGACACGTAATTCATACGTCCAGAAACAAGTCATGCATTCTGGTTTTACTAGGACTACTTCCCATCCTTGGTCTTGTGGAACATAACCGTTATGGCCGTTGATAAGACAGCGTGTTGTAACGTCGTCAAAGGGACGAGGGTTACGTAATGACCAACAGTCTCGTAATAACCTAAAAACCTTGTTTCTCACCCCAACTACTGACTCCGTTACTTGTGGAAATGTTTTGTTTAATAGTTGTAGCCCGATGTTCTTGTTCTCACTTTGGTGAGAAGCGAACATTACTAACCCGTAAGCATAACATGCTTTTTTATATTGCATGTTAGCCGCTTTTTCTAAATCATGAAGTCCTATGTTCGGATACATTGAGTCAAAATAATTTCTTAACCCGTTGCGTAAAATAGCACTTGGGTTCCCCGCAATATATGCGTCAAAGTAAACACATCGTAACTTATGGGTTTCCCAATGTGATATCCCCCATCTTTCAAATGAAAGTCTCTTATAAACCAAGACATTCTTGGAATGTTCTTCGAATGTCTTACAAACTGATTTCACCGTAAATAGTTGTGCCGAAGAATTCTGACCGACTCTAGACAAGATTTCATCAATCATGTCTCCGGGTAGGTCTCTTAAAATATTGGGTTGTCTATTCATTTTGTGTTTTTATACTGTAAAATAGACAAGAGTTAGATTCATAAAAAAAATACTTATTAATACAAGCAATTTTTACATATATCATAAAGCATAAGCACACTATATTACATATATTACACCACACGAATACAACTATCTTATTCCGACTCGCTCGTTTCTTCTTCTTCGGTTTTGGTTCGTTTTGCCAAGTTTCTAGGGATATATGATATTCCCCTAATACGAGCTGTCGTTTTCCACAACGGTTTAGAAAAACCTGGTGGTTTAGAGGTTCCCGGGTCATTGTTACAACTTAAGGGCTTCGAGGGTTGACGATACATATAAAGTTCATCGGGGTTGGAATTAGATTTCTCTATTTTTATGCCCTTTCCCTTATTATTTTCTTTTGCCTTTTTAAATTCAGTTGGGGTAATTTCTATAACATCATCGGAATTTTTGTAGGAATCCGATTCATCGGAGAATTGGTAATCCTCCCAATATTTTGCTTCCTTGGCGGAAACACCATTGACCATAATTAACCTTGGTCGGTTGGTTGAGGATTTTCTTTTACTTAACCGTTTTATTATTTCCCCCACCGGTTCTATTTCCTCCTCCGGTTCCTCCTCTTCCGGTTCTGATTCTTCTTCCGGTTCTGATTCTTCTTCCGGTTCTTCTTCGGGAACTTGTGAATCAGTCCAATATATATTCGAATCTTCGTTATTATTAGGTGAGTCAATGGGATTTGTGCTAGAGGTAGACATCTATCACACAATATTAAACATGTTAAGAGATTAATATATCACATAATATATACATGTTAATAATATATAGTTTCCAACAAAAATGATAAGCAATCACTTTTAAAGAAAACACGGTCGAAGTCCAGACTCACTAATGCATCCTAACAAACTCGATAAGGCACACTAATGCAAATTTTCTGGTTCTCTAAGACCAACGCTCGGATACCAACTGAAATGTCCCGTTCTTATTGATTAAAAACGTTCCATATTAATTGATTTCGTTGCGAGGTTTTGACCTCTGTATGAGACGTTTTTCAAAGACTGCATTCATTTTAAAACAAACCATAACCTTTATTTCATAAATAAAGGTTTAAAAAGCTTTACGTAGATTATCAAATAATGATAATCTAAAATATCCTGTTTACACACGACCATTACATAATGGTTTACAATACAAATATGTTACATCAAAATCAGTTTCTTGAATGCAGTTTTTACACAATATCATACAAACATGGACTCCAAATCTTGTCCTTATTTTAGTATGCAACAGCGGAAGCTCTTAGTATTCACCTGAGAATAAACATGCTTTAAACGTCAACAAAAATGTTGGTGAGTTATAGGTTTAACCTATATATATCAAATCGTAACAATAGACCATAAGATTTCATATTTCAATACACATCCCATACATGGAGATAAAAATCATTCATATGGTGAACACCTGGTAACCGACATTAACAAGATGCATATATAAGAATATCCCCATCATTCCGGGACACCCTTCGGATATGATATAAATTTTGAAGTACTAAAGCATCCGGTACTTTGGATGGGGTTTGTTAGGCCCAATAGATCTATCTTTAGGATTCGCGTCAATTAGGGTGTCTGTTCCCTAATTCTTAGATTACCAGACTTAATAAAAAGGGGCATATTCGATTTTGATAATTCAACCATAGAATGTAGTTTCACGTACTTGTGTCTATTTTGTAAATCATTTATAAAACCTGCATGTATTCTCATCCCAAAAATATTAGATTTTAAAAGTGGGACTATAACTCACTTTCACAGATTTTTACTTCGTCGGGAAGTAAGACTTGGCCACTGGTTGATTCACGAACCTATAACAATATATACATATATATCAAAGTATGTTCAAAATATATTTACAATACTTTTAATACATTTTGATGTTTTAAGTTTATTAAGTCAGCTGTCCTGGTTAGTAACCTACAACTAGTTGTCCACAGTTAGATGTACAGAAATAAATCGATAAATATTATCTTGAATCAATCCACGACCCAGTGTATACGTATCTCAGTATTGATCACAACTCAAACTATATATATATTTTTGAATCAACGTCAACCCTGTATAGCTAACTCCAACATTCACATATAGAGTGTCTATGGTTGTTCCGCAATATATATATAGATGGGTCGACATGATAGGTCGAAACATTGTATACGTGTCTATGGTATCTCAAGATTACATAATATACAATATAAGTTGATTAGGTTATGGTTGGAATAGATTTATTACTAACTTTCACGTAGGTAAAATGGGTAGTTTTTATCAATCTTGTTTTACTCGCCATTTCTTCGTTTCTAATCCGTTTTGAGTGATTCCAGTGGCCACGGTTTCGTATTGAACTTAACTTTATGAATATAAATATAAAAAGTATAAGTTTGTAGTCGGAAATACAAGTTACAAGTCGTTTTTGAAAGAGGTAGTCATTTCCGTCGAAAGAACGACATCTTGATGACCATTTTGAAAAACATACTTTCACTTTGAGTTTAACCATGATTTTTGGATATAGTTTCATGTTCATAAGAAAAATTATTTTTTCCAGAAGTATAGCTTTTAAATCAAAATTCTTCTTAGCTTTTAATTATCCCAATCAAAACAGCCCCCGGTTTTACTACGACGGCGTATATCCAGTTTTATGGTGTTTATCGTGTTTCCGGGTTTTAAATCATTAAGTTAGCATATCATATAGATATAGAACATGTGTTTAGTTGATTTTAAAAGTCTAGTTAGAAGGATTAACCTTATTTGCGAACAAGTTTAGAATTAACTAAACTATGTTCTAGTGATTACAAGTTTATAACGTTGAATAAGACAACTTTTTATGTATGAATCGAATGATGTTATGAACATCATTACTACCTCAAGTTCCTTGGATAAACCTACTGGAAATGAGAAAAATGGATCTAGCTTCAAAGGATCCTTGGATGGCTTGAAAGTTCTTGAAGCAGAATCATGACACGAAAACAATTTCAAGTAAGATTTCCACTCGAAATAAGATTGTTATAGTTATAGAAATTGAATTAAAGTTTGAATATGATTATTACCTTGAATTAGAAAGATAACCTACTATAAGTAACAAATGTTTCTTGATCTTGGATGATTACTTGGAATGGATTTAGAAAACTTGGAAGTAAACTTGCAATCTTGGAAGTATTCTTGATTTTATGAAACTAGAACTTTTGGAATTTATGAAGAACACTTAGAACTTGAAGATAGAACTTGAGAGAGATCAATTAGATGAATAAAATTGAAGAATGAAAGTGTTTGTAGGTGTTTTTGGTCGTTGGTGTATGGATTAGATATAAAGGATATGTAATTTTGTTTTCATGTAAATAAGTCATGAATGATTACTCATATTTTTGTAATTTTATGAGATATTTCATGCTAGTTGCCAAATGATGGTTCCCACATGTGTTAGGTGACTCACATGGGCTACTAAGAGCTGATCATTGGAGTGTATATACCAATAGTACATACATCTAAAAGCTGTGTATTGTACGAGTACGAATACGGGTGCATACGAGTAGAATTGTTGATGAAACTGAACGAGGATGTAATTGTAAGCATTTTTGTTAAGTAGAAGTATTTTGATAAGTGTCTTGAAGTCTTTCAAAAGTGTATGAATACATATTAAAACACTACATGTATATACATTTTAACTGAGTCGTTAAGTCATCGTTAGTCGTTACATGTAAGTGTTGTTTTGAAACCTTTAGGTTAACGATCTTGTTAAGTGTTGTTAATCCAATGTTTATAATATCAAATGAGATTTTAAATTATTATATTATCATGATATTATGATGTATAAATATCTCTTAATATGATATATATACATTAAATGTCGTTACAACGATAATCGTTACATATATGTCTCGTTTCAAAATCATTAAGTTAGTAGTCTTGTTTTTACATATGTAGTTCATTGTTAATATACTTAATGATATGTTTACTTATCATAATATCATGTTAACTATATATATATATATATCCATATATATATGTCATCATATAGTTTTTACAAGTTTTAACGTTCGTGAATCACCGTTCAACTTGGGTGGTCAATTGTCTATATGAAACCTATTTCAATTAATCAAGTCTTAACAAGTTTGATTGCTTAACATGTTGGAAACACTTAATCATGTAAATAACAATTTCATTTAATATATATATAAACATGGACAAGTTCGGGTCACTACAGTATGTGCAATGCCAACGAAGACTAAATCCTAATATGCAAGATGTTGTTAAGAAAGAAATTATTAAACTGCCTGATGCAGGTTTAATTTATCCAATCTCTGATAGTCCATGGGTAAGCCCAGTTCAATGCGTACCTAAGAAGGGTGGCATGACTGTCATCACAAATGAGAAAAATGAGCTTATTCCTACTAGGACTGTAACAGGATGGCGTGTTTGTATTGATTATAGAAAATTAAATGACGCCACCAGAAAAGATCACTTTCCCTTACCTTTCATTGGTCAAATGTTGGAAAGATTAGCTGGAAACAGTTACTATTGTTTTCTTGATGGTTTTTCCGGATATTTTCAAATTCCAATAGCACCCGAGGACCAAGAGAAAACCACGTTCACGTGCCCTTATGGTACTTTTGCTTATAAACGCATGCCATTTGGACTTTGCAACGCCCCTGCAACCTTTCAAAGGTGCATGATGGCAATTTTTCACGACATGATAGAAGAATGCATGGAAGTTTTCATGGATGACTTTTCAGTCTTCGGTGATACATTTGAATCATGTCTAGTTAATCTTGAACGAATGCTTATTAGATGCGAACAATCAAATCTAGTACATAATTGGGAGAAATGCCATTTCATGGTTAAAGAAGGCATCGTTCTTGGACATAAAATCTCAAAGGAAGGAATTGAAGTGGATAGAGCTAAAGTAGATGTAATTGCTAAACTTCCACATCTCACCAATGTTAGAGGAGTTAGAAGTTTCCTAGGGCATGCTGGTTTTTACCAACGTTTCATAAAAGATTTTTCTAAAATTACCACTCCTATGAATAAACTCCTAGAAAAGGATGCTCCATTCATCTTTTCAGATGAATGCATCAAATCTTTTAATATACTTAAATAAAAACTCACTAATGCGCCGATCATGATAACTCCAAATTGGAATCTGCCGTTTAAAATTATGTGCGATGCAAGTGATTTTGCAATGGGAGCCGTTTTAGGACAAAGGATTGAAAAACGATTTCAATCTATTTATTATGCTAGTAAGACATTACAAGGAGCACAAACAAATTACACAACTACTGAAAAAGAACTCCTTGCTATTGTCTTTGCTTTTGACAAATTTCGTTCATATCTCGTTCTAGCTAAAACGGTGGTCTATACCGACCATTATGCTCTTAGATACCTATTTTCGAAACAAGATGCTAAACCACGATTAATCCGTTGGATCTTACTCTTACAAGAGTTCGATATTAAAATCCGAGACAAAAAGGGAGCAGAAAATCTCGCCACCGATCATCTTTCTCGTCTTGAAAATCCTGAATTAGAAGTTCTAAATGAATCAGCCATACAAGACAACTTTCCTAATGAATATCTATTGAAGATAGATTATAATGAAATTCCATGGTTTGCAGACTATGCAAACTACTTAGTATGTGGATTCCTTGAAAAAGGGTTGTCGTACCAAAAACGAAAGAAATTCTTTAGTGATATAAAACACTATTTCTGGGAAGATCCACATTTGTTTAAAAGTTGTCCCGATGGAATAATACGCCGATGTGTATTCGGAGATGAAGCTAGTAAAATCTTAAACCATTGTCACACAGGACCAACAGGAGGGCATTATGGGCCACAGCACACAGCAAGAAAAGTTTACGATGCTGAATTCTATTGGCCTACAATTTTCAAAGACGCACACCTTCTTTGCAAATCCTGTGATGCTTGTCAAAGGGCCGGAAAAATAAGTCAATGTGATGAAATGCCACAAAATGTCATTCAAGTATGTGAAGTATTTGACATTTGGGGTATTGACTTTATGGGTCCATTTCCAAAATCTCATAATAATCTCTACATTCTCGTTGCCATTGATTATGTATCTAAATGGGCGGAAGCACAAGCTCTCCCAACTAACGATGCACGAGTTGTAGTCAACTTTTTAAAACGTCTTTTTGCAAGGTTTGGAACACCGAAAGCTTTAATAAGTGATCGGGGTACTCATTTTTGTAACAATCAACTTGAGAATGTTCTCAAAAGATATGGAGTAACTCATAAAATCTCCACTGCTTATCATCCACAAACAACTGAACAAGTTGAAAATACCAACCGAGCTTTAAAACGTATTCTAGAGAAAACCGTAGGATCAAATCCAAAGGAATGGTCCATGAAATTGGAGGATGCACTCTGGGCTTTTAGAACAGCCTACAAAACTCCAATTGGAACCACACCTTTTAAACTCGTTTACGGAAAATCATGTCATCTTCCAGTAGAAATTGAACACAAAGCATTTTGGGCTTTGAAGACATGTAATCTTGATTTACATGAAGCCGGACATCTACGATTAAGTCAACTAAATGAATTAGAAGAATTAAGACTTGAGGCATACGAAAATTCGTTAATCTATAAAGAAAGAACGAAAAAATGGCATGATAAAAGAATCAGAAGTTCAAAAGAATTTAAGGAAGGAGACAGAGTTCTTCTTTTCAATTCACGATTCAAACTATTTCCTGGAAAATTGAAATCAAGATGGTCTGGACCATTTATAGTCAAAAGAGTTTTCCCATACGGAACAATAGAGTTAATAAATTCAAATGGGATTGAATTTAAAGTTAATGGTCACAGAGTTAAACATTACATACATGGTCCGACGGAAGTTGACAATGAAGTCAATCATAATTTCACCACCCAAGAAAACCCTCAAAATAAAAACATAAATATGTTATCAACAACATATGAAAAATCAAAATTGGAAAATCGGGAGGATTCAAATTGGAGTGATGAAGAAGAATTCTTATACAAACCTCCCATTCCAAGAAACGAAGAAAAATGTGAACAAGAAGTTCAAATAGAAGTGAAAGAACCAAGAAAAGAACACCCGAAAAAGGTTTACAAACCAACTCGACTTACTAAAGCAGGAGACCCGGGTGAATTTATCATTTCTTGCTTGCTTAATGATGGTGCTGTATATAATGGACTCGCAGATTTAGGAGCAAGTGCAAATATTATGCCTCTTTCATTATACAAAAGATTAGGTATGGGTAAATTAAAACCAACCAAAATAGTTGTTCAATCATTTGACCTAACCATTAAACACCCGGTTGGAATAGCAAGTAATTTACTTGTTAACGTGGGAAGTTTGACCTTTGTTGCAAACTTCATAGTGATTAATATGGAGGAAAACCTTGATATTCCTCTAATTTTAGGTCGCCCATTTTTAGCAACCACCGAGGCATTCATTGATGTAAAAGAAGGTAGAATGACACTTTGGGATGGTGATAAATCAATCACCTTTGTGAACCGAAAGTTTAGATCTCCACCAACCAAAACTGTTAGACCAATAAAAATATATAAGTGTGTGGAAGATGAAGAAACACTTAATGATTATCCAATCACAAAGAACCTCGTTGATGATACAAAATTAGGTGAACCCGTTTTTAACAGTTCAACGAAGAAACTTTATAAACGGATTCACGATGCTAAGATTAAGGGAAACTTTAAGTTATGTAACCGATTAGTATCCAATTTATCGCCAAAAGAAAAGGTAATGTTAGTTGAATTTATGAAAGTTACGGAGGAAATCAACAAATGGATTGAAGCAAAAGTCAGAGATATACAAGTTGTTGATAGTCCAATTGAAAACGAAGTTAATCATAATTTCGACACCACAGCTAACTAAGTGTGGGGAGGTTCGAATCTTTTTAGGGTAATATATATTTCTGTTAGAGTTAGATATTCTGTTTTCGTGTAGTTCTCGAGAATGGAATCCGAATGGTCTTTCCCTAGCAGACCCTAAAGAACTAGTCTCCTCCCCCCATTCTGAATTTTTATTTTTTTTAGGTTTTACGAGATGAAGACTTCATGTGAATTAAACCATGGTCTAATGCTACACGCTTTGATCACTAAATGAAATAATGACACCCTTCCAAGTGAATTGGTATCATTAATCAGAGGTAAATTGGATGGAGTAAGAAAAGAATCCAGGAACGAAAATAATAAGTTACAGTTTGGTAAAGGAAAATCAAAATCCGTAGCGAAAAGAAGAGCACGACACCTTGAAAGATGTCACAAATGCGGAAAATGGTCACACGAAGGTAAATGTTCAAATAATCAAACATATTCAAATATCGAATTTGTTACTTTATGCAGAGATGGACCGTTCATATGTTTCGAAGAAAAAACGTTGAATGCTCGAGGTTACGCCTATGTAGCTATGGAAAACAAATTAGTCCGACTATCTTATGAATGGGCTAAAACAGGTCACTGAGAATTCTATTTCACAGGTAAGTATGTACAGTTTTTATTTTTATTTTATTGTTTTTAACCTTTTAATGATAAACGCTAAATTGTTCGCTATAAAGTATTAAATTGATACTCAATAAAATTAGGTTTTGCAACCGAAATTATTGATATCATACAAAAATTTATTACATCACTCCAAAATTTACCGTTTATTCTTAAGGTATAAATATCTTTAATCAATCAAACCAAAATATTTCAAAAATTCGTCATGAGTTAAACTAGGTTATGGAACCGAAATTACTTTACCGAAAAGAGGGGCGTATATTTTTGATAATATTTGATTGATTAAAGTGGGATATAAAAACCAAAAAGATTTTTAATTTTATTTTTACTTTGTTTTTTAAAATTAATATATTAATATTAAATTATTATTGTAAACTTTTTAAATCAATATATTTAAATTTGTAAATATTTGAAAAATTAATATTTTTAATATAAGTTTGTATGTATAAAAAAAATATAATATAAGTTTAGTATGAATTTTTAATAAAATGAATTTTTAATTTTATGCATTTTAAATTTAAGTTTGGTGTGAATTTAAAAACAAAAATTTACTTTATTTCGCTAAGTTAAAAATATGATTTTTAAAATTCGTCGTTAGTTGAAAACTAGGTCGTTGAACCGAAATTGCTCTACCCAAGGGAGGGACGAGAACTTTTATTATCATTATTTTTAATCTTACTGAATTAAAGTATGCCAAAAATATTAAAAAAAAAACCCAAAAATCTTTGCTTTTAAAACAACGCTTTGAATTGACAAAATTTTAAAATTTTGTTGAGGGACGGACTAGGACATCGTTCCGAAACGCCCTCATCCTAAAAAAAGAAACAAAATTTTAAATTTTTTTTATTATATGTTTTATTAAGTAAAAGGTTTTTATAAAATAAAAAAAAATAGCAGACCCATGCGATCGCATGGGGTTTGCACTGCAACCTCATGTGATCGCATGAGGCTGAATATCAGCTCAGAAACAAAAAGGCAGCGAGAGCTGTGTTCTGTCCACTCCACCACACACATATACACGAACACATACACATATTATCTCCTAAAATCACCATTTTAACACCAAAATTCACCAAATTTCTTGCTACAATCCGCTATAAACATGAATTTGATAAGAAGTTTATCAAAAAGGGTAACAATTTCATTCCTAAACCTCTTTAAATTTAATTTTTAGTGTTCTTGAACTATATTTTACCTAATTTGATTTTGTTAATTTCTAGTGTAATTAGAGTTAAATTGTTAGTATTTTATGCATGTATAACCTAGATTGATGCTATTTAACATGATTTGAAGTCAAAAACTTTAAAATTTTTAGAAATCTAGGGTTTGTGTTCTTGAGCAATTTGGGGCTTTTTGATATAAACAGGTTATGGCCGATTTTTGTCATGAATTATTTATAAATTAAGTAGTGTAACATGTTTAGGTAGCTAAATGATCCAAACTTTGATCCTAAACATGATTTTTGAGAATTAAAGTGGACTTTTTAGGTCCAAAATTCATGAACTTGATTAATTTGATATAATTGCCATTTGAGACTTGTTTAATTACTAGTAATGACTATTTTGACATGTTATTTGAGTTAAATGCTTATGAACTTTGTATACATTTTCATATATGCTTATTTGAAAAAGTGTAGAATTGTTAAAATTGTGAAAATGTGTATAAGTTTAATTTTGATTTAACATGTTATTTTAATTGTGTTAATTTGTTATTTTGCTAACACTAATGCATATTTGGATGCACAAAATTTGTGTTTAATGTGTTTTGCAGAGATTTACTAATACTGAAACCGGAGGTTCATCATCATCATCTAGACGACCTGCTTCAGAACCTGAGCCAGAAATGCAATACGAGCCCGAACAAGAACAACAACAGGAACCACAATAACAGCCTGATCAACACGTACCTTATTATGATCCGCTACAATTTGTTGATGCCTTCATAGTATTTTCGATACATCCACCAGTAGAATACCCAACGATTCCTGAACACACGTTGCATCCTAATCTGAGATTCGATAGAAGCTGGAGGGATTATCCGGCATATCAAAGTAACAAATTCAAACTAATACCGAAAAATGTAGAAGTGCCAAGGGTAATTGATTGGGATCCTTTGGAAAAGGTCCAACTAGCTAACTCAGTTAGGGAGCATCTGATCCAAAGGTATGGCAGTTCTTCTTTTACCGATTGGGAACGTCTATTCACCATTCGTAGACCTGTATATAAGGAATGGTGTGTTGAGCTGATGAGTACTATAGCATTAAATGTAGATGTAGATAGATTAGATGATAGAAGTTTTCTTAGATTTATACTTGGCCGTAGGATGTATAGGATGTCCATGCTGGACATGGCCAGGGCATTACAGATTTACACTCCTAGTGAATTGTTACTACCCGATTGTATGAATTTGATTTATCGTGGTGAAAGGGTAGATAGGAATTTTGACGTGAACGCCGTCTGGAGGCGTATGTCAAACTATAATGTTTTTACGCTGGGAGGAAAACACTCCTACTTACATATTAACAAAGCTGAACTTCGTATAATTCATAGATTTCTGGCTAACTCGATTACACAGAGAGGTCACAACAAGGAGAAAATGACCTTACATGATTTATTTTACATAAAGTGTATTCAAGACCCAATAAGTTTTGTTAATATCCCCTACTGTGTTGGTTTTTATTTGTCTAAGATGGTGGAAGGAATACAGGAAGGGGGGATTATAGGAGGAGGTATTTTTGTTACTCTCATTGGAGAGTATTTGGGTGTAGATAGGGACCAAGGGGTCTAGGGATGGCATCGGGTCGGGTTTGGTCGGGTATAGGCAATACCAAACCCAAACCCGATTAAGAAACTCACTCCCAAACCCGGTACCATACCCGGCGGGTAACCATTAACTAATTAACCGTCGGGTAACGGATTTCCCCATTGATAATCGGGTAACCATTTAATTCAAATCAAATTAAATTAAATGTTAAAGAATTTACAAACTACATTACTAACTGAGATTAAAATGTTAAAGAATTAAATGTTAAAGAATCTTGTTGTGCAGCTTGTTCATAGTAGCATCCAAGGATTAATCTCAGTTACATGTCTGTACTCGGATGTAATGTATGCATGTTTTTCTTGTCCATTTTGGTGGGCCTTATGAAGTGGGCTAGTAGGATATAAGCCCAGGTTAGTATTTATTTGTAACTTTCAATGTAATATATAGAATAAACTTATCGGGTATATGGGTCGGGCATACGGGTCGGGTATATGAGTTTTCATTTAAAACCAAACCCGAACCCGAACCCGCGAAAAAAAGTAAACCTTTACCCATACCCGACCCTAAACCCGTATGCCCGAACCAAACCCGGACCAATAATATCGGGTTTCGAGTTTACCCATCGAGTATGGGTATTTTTGCCATCCCTAAAGGGGTCCACTTATGGTATGTAGGGAACAGGTTGAGCCTTTAGGATTGAAGGTCTATCAGGGTGCTAAGGTATTGAAGAGCAAACGCAACCAGGCAGTACCCTATGAAGGTAGTCATCCTCAGGTAGAAAGAGTTTCAGATGAGGAAATGGAGGAAGCGGATGACATTAGGGATTTCATTAGGGACGCTATGACTGACGTCTACCAGCGTGTAGACGAGGTAGATATGACAAACGGAGAGAGATTTAGTCAGATGGAGCAGTGGCAAGCCCGGAATGATTACGAGCATTCCAGGCAACGACAGCATGATAAATGGGACTATCATCAGCGACAGATTATGAGCCGGCTGTCACCTCAGGATCACTACGTTCTGACCCGACCCGCTTACTATCCTCCACACCAGCCAGAGATGAGACCACCATATACTCTCTACGATCCTAACCAGGCCTACCAGTACACCTATCACCAACCATGGAACCCAGATGACGACATGAACTGGAACCCCTATCCAGATTGATATAGTTCCTATTGGTGATTTCTATGATTTTTTATCTTTTTATTATTTTTATTTATTTATGTTTAAACATATGATATTATGATACATTAATGTATTGTTTAATATTTTTATTATTTTGTACTAATATTTCATATTTGATTTGAAAGTGGGATTTTAAGTTCCATTTCAAATTACCATGCATGTTTATATTTGTATGTATGTATATTGTCAAATGTACACAACAGGGTAAAACAGCGCATTTTCAAAGACTGGCATTAAGTTCAGCAAAAGCTACTAATTTTGACGACAAAACGAAAAACAAATGTGATGTAACAACAAGACGGAATGAACAAATGATGTGCACCATTTATCATTCAGCAAACAAACGCCAATATGTTTGGAAACTTTGGTAAAATTTAATCATTTTTCTACGCTAATCACCCTCAATAATTTAAATTGTTACTGATTTCTTGCAAATGAGGGCATTGCAAGATCTTGAGTGTGGGAAGGGGTTAAATTCTTTCGGATTTTTAAAATTTTTAACTTATACACTTGGTTACCATTAAAAATACTAGTAACGCAGTAGTTGTATTAGAATCTAGTGCTCTCTGATAATAAAGAACAGCCCTAGTCTTATATACTGACTACCCAATTCTAGTAAAAATTTTCAAAATTTTCAATTAAATGAATTCAAAATCATGTTTATACATATTTATGAATGATAAAACTAGGTGTTAACACCGAAATTATTGTTACCTCGGAAAGGACATAAATTGAGAAACAACCCAGAATGTTAGAATTCATTTAAAATAGAATAGAGGACAATAAAAAGGCAAATAAAGGAAAATAAAAGCCAAGTGTGGGAAAAATTACCAAGTTATTTAAAACATATATCACATATTTTTGTACAAATAACTGAAGATACTTTTGTTTTGGACAATTTTACCAGTTTTACCCAATTTCTTGTAATATATTTGAAAGAAAGATGGATCTACACGATGAATCAATTCCATCATTAAAAGGAAGTAAAGTCTTCCGAAAAATACATGTGCTTCTTGATTTAGGTCAGGAAGTTGTCGTCCAGACCAGCTGTAGGTTGACGAAAAATCTAGAAAAGTCATCACTAAAATCAGCAGGAAATCCACGGACCTCATCATCAAACAGGGTCGCCAAGTGGTAAGACTTATCCTAACCATGAGAAGATCTGTCTCGTAAAATGGGGAGGACGTCGTGCAAATTAGCTTGATAAGACTAATGAATCAGACCCCCAGAAAGGATAATCTCCTTAAAGATTAAAAATCAGCTTTTAAGCCTGATATTACTCAATCCTTGAGATAGACTTTAAAGATTGAGAATTACAAACTCATGGAATTCAATGATATCTAAACTCGAGCTTGAACGAGAAAATATTTTGATCAAATTTACAAACCGATTTATTTTCTGAAAACCCATTTTTAATGCGTTCATTACCATTGAACCTAAAATCCTAGGAATTCACCTGAAATTCATTAGGTCACCTGAACCAAATTGGGTGTCAACCGTAAGAACGGTGGTTGCATAGCATGGTCAAAGACAGGACCTTGTGCCAAACCGAAAAATTATAGGGTGATCTTTACTATTGCTCCTACCAAGGATAGTAATTGCATCCGACACGTTATAGACCATAATTAAAAGCATGTCAGGGGACATTGCCTTAACAGTTGCTTGTTCAACGCTTTCCTTTACAACTGGATGGTAGTTTACCGAAAGGTAATATACGGAGCAAGTATACTGGACGTGTTGCTTTCCCAATACAAGGTTAGCTAGTGGGTGACACAAAACCGCAAGTTTTGAACTAAAATTTTCAAATCTGAAACCCACAAAACCCACAAAAACAATTTGCAAACACCTGTGAAGGGTTATTCCGGAAAACTTATCTAGGATAAAAACTAGATTTAATTTTCAAAAGATCAAATATTTTCATAAAGATCCAATTTCCTTAAGGATCTAAATTTTTATAGTCATATGGGACTGTAAACCACATCGTTACTACCATTGTTTATACCGCCGTATAGAAATCGCTGATGTACAAAATGTGAAGAATAAAGAAGTGATTCTAGTATTTTCATTTCAAGACTATATTGCTTGAGGACAAGCAACGCTCAAATGTGGGAATATTTGATAATGCTAAAAACGAACATATATTTCATAGCATTATCCCTCAAGAAAGACAAGCTTTTAGTTGCAATTGTTCTATTTACAAGTAATATTCGTTTAAATAATAAAAGGTGAAGACAAAAGACAGATTCGACGAATTGAAGATGCAAATGACCAAAAATCTCAAAAGTACAAAATACAATCAAAGTGGTTCCAATTATTGATAAGAAACGTCTCAAAATTACAAGAGTACAAGAAGCGAAACGCAAAGTACAAGATATTAAATCATACGCAAGGACATTCGAAAATCTGGAACCGGGACTAAAGTCAACTCTCAACTCTTGACGCAACGGACTAAAAATTACAAGTCAACTATGCACATAAATATAATATAATATTTAAATAATTCTTAAAATTATTTATATATTATATTTATATTTAAAATCCGTCGGCAGAAAGCAAACAAAGACATGTGAGCTGGAATCCCAGGCCATGCGATCGCATGGCCTACATGAGATAATCTCATGCGATCGCATGAGCCAAAAATTCAGGCCACATGCTATAAATTTCGCAGTTTTGAGCGATCTTAAAAAAAACATCTATATATCTTTTTTGCTATCTCTCTCACGTATTATATATATATATATATATATATATATATATATATATATATATATATATATATATATATATATATATATATATATATATATATATATATATATATTAATTTTAATTTTAATTTTAATTCTAATTCTAATAATAAGGGTATGTTAGCGAATGTTGTAAGAGTGTAAGTCGAAATTCTGTCCGTGTAACGCTACGCTATTTTTAATCATTTTAAGTTATGTTCAACCTTTTTAATTTAATGTCTCATAGCTAAATTATTATTATGCTTATTTAATGCCGAAGTAATCATGATGTTGGGCTAAATATTAAAATTGAGTAATTGGGCTTTGGACCATAATTGGGGTTTGGATAAAAGAACGATACTTGTGAAAATTAGACTATGGGCTATTAATGGGTTTTATATTAACTAAATGATACCTCGTTGATTTAATATATAGACTTATAATTTGACGTATTTATATATAACCACATACGCTTGACTGGGTACGGTGGGCGGGATATCTATAAATACTAATAATTGTTCATTTTACTGGACACGGGATTGGATTAATAGTTAATAGACTCGTTGAAACAGGGGTGGATTATATTCAAGGGTAACTGGTGTAATTGTTAACAAAGTAGTAAAACCTTGGACTACACGCAGTCGATAACCTGGTGTATTCATTAAACAAAGTATTAAGACCTTGTTACAATTCGAATCCCCAATTAGTTGGAATATTTGACTTCGGGAATAAGAATAATTTGACGAAGACTTCCGCATTTTATGATTATGACTGATGGACTATTATGGACAAATCCGTATGGACATATTAAATAATCCAGGACAAAGAACAATTAACCCACGGGAATAAACTAAAAACAACACGTCCAACATCATGATTACGGAAGTTTAAATAAGCATAATTTATATATTTCATATTTAATTGCACTTTTAATTATCACACTTTTATTTATTGTCATTTTATTTAATTACATTTTTAATTATCGTACTCTTTAATTATCACAATTTTATTTTATCGCACTTTTATTTATCGCAATTTCATTATCGTTATTTACTTTACGCTTTAAATTAAGTTATATTTATTTTTAATATTTTACATTAGGTTTTAACTGCGACTAAAGTTTTAAAAATTGACAAACCGGTCATTAAACGGTAAAAAACCCCCTTTTTATAATAATAATATTACTTATATATTTTTGTATTTTTACAAATATAGTTTTTTTAAAAATATAACGTTAAGCTTGTTTTAAAGATCCCTGTGGAATGAACCGGACTTACTAAAAACTACACTACTGTACGATTAGGTACACTGCCTATAAGTGTTGTAGCAAGGTTTAGGTATATCCACTCTATAAAAAAGTAAATCACTTGTGTAAAATTGTATTGTATTTAATAGTATTTCGTTGTAAAAATTAATACTATTTCCTAGTCCACCTCGCACACATCAATGGTTCTTATCGATCATTTTTGTTGGTTCAACGGTTTTGGTTGGTGGAGATTTAGACTTTCGAATCACAAAGGTGACCGATTTGTCACCATCACTAAGTGTCATTCTTCCTTTTCTTACATCTAATAACGCCCCGGTAGACGCTAAGAATGGTCGACCTAAAATTAGAGGAATGTTTGGGTCCTCTTCAATGTCAATGACAATAAATTCGACTAAAAAGGTAAAATTACCCACTTGAACGGGTAGGTTGTTAACAATTCCAACTGGGTGCTTAATAGTTTGATCAAAGAGTCGAACACTCATTTTCGTTGGACTTAGCTCACCTACTCCTAATCTCTTATATAATGAAAGAGGCATAACACTTACACTCGCACCTAAATCTGCTAGTGCATCATACATGACACAATCACTAAGTAGACAAGGAACAATAAATTCACCCGGATCACCCAACTTGGGTGGAACTTTTGGTAGAACTGTCTTCACCGGGTTTCTTTACGGTTTTTGTTTCTTGTACTTTCTTATTCTTCTTCTTCTTTCCAGAGGTATCACAAACTTTATTACCTATTACTTGCTCATACTCAATTCCTTTTCTTAGAAACGGGATGGTTGGTCGGTATGGTGCCACCACTTGCTTTACATACTCGGGTGGTGGTACTGTTTTAACTTCTTCATTGTTACTCACATCTAAAACCTTCCCATCTTCTGATGCTGGTTTTTCAGAATTTGTTGAAACCATATTAACATTCTCATTCCGAGGATTTACTTCGGTATTACTCGGTAGCTTTCCTTGTTCCCTCTCAATCATCATGCTAGCAAGAGTACCTACGTGTTTTTCTAGATTCAAAATGGAAGCTTGTTGAGTTCTTAATGACTGATCAAACCTCTCATTTGTTTGGGTTTGAGATGTAATAAATTGTGTTTGAGATTCAACTAGCTTTTGTACCATTTCTTCCAGATTTGACTTTTTCTCTTCGGTTTATTGTGGTGGTTTATATAAGCCAGGTCTTTGTTGATTGAAAGTGTTGTTTTGAGTTGGTTGGTTATTCGGACCTTGTTGGTTATACGATTTATTGTTGGGTCCATTTGGATTGTAAAGAATGTTTTGATTTCGATTAAAGTTTGGCCTTGGCGGTTGATAATTATTTTGATAATTATTTTCCGGCCTTTGGTTCATATAGGAAACATTCTCTCGTTGTTCCATGGTTTGCTCAATGTGACAATCTTTCGTTAAGTGTGGTCCACCGCATTGCTCATAATTGATTCGTATCGCATGAATATCTTTAGTCATCTTTTCCATTCGTCTCTCGAAAGCATCTATTTTTGCAGAAACGGAATCAAAGTCATGTCTAGAATTGGCTCTAGCCGCTTTAGATGAACGAAAGATATCTTTTTCCTGATGCCACTCATGTGAGTGGGAGGCTGTATTATCAATGATTTTGTGAGCTTCAGTTGCGGTTTTCTTCATAATGGAACCACCAGCTGCTGTGTCGATATCTTTTCGTGTAGCGACGTCGACACCTTGGTAGAATATTTGTACTATTTGATAAGTATCTAAACCGTGCTGAGGACATCCTCTCAACAACTTTCTGAATCTTGTCCACGCCTCATATAATATTTCATTTGGTTTTTGCATGAACGTAACAATTTCTCCTTGAAGTCTCACAGCTTTAGATGCCGGAAAGAATTGTTTAAGAAATTTTTCAACTAAAACATCACATGTATCAATCGCCCCTTCAGGTAACGATTCTAACCAATCTTTGGCTTATCCCTTTAAAGTCCAAGGAAATAACATGAGATAGATCTGTTCATCCTCAACTTCTCTGATTTTGAATAGAGTACAAATCCTATTAAAGGTTCGAAGATGTTCGTTTGGATCTTCTTTTGGCGTACCACTATATTGGCATTGATTAGTTACCATGTGTAGGATTTGTCCTTTGATTTCATAATCTGGTGCATTAATGTCTGGCTTAAGAAGGCGTGTCCTTAGCCCGTGTGTGTGGCTCTTATTCGGTTTTCCATACTTAGAGGTTCCGTTACTTCCATAATTGAATTTGTTGAATACAAATCACTAGAGGATTCTGATTTAATGGTTTCTTCCTTGACAATCTCTGGATGAGTAATTTATGATTCCGGAGGAATGATTAGTGGTTTAGGATCTCTGAATTATCCTTGAATATCCTCCGGGTTCTCAATTGTGAAGTCGGGTTAAAAAAAATGGATTATCGGAAATTTGAGTTGGAGAACTTGTTCGACTAGATGATAATTCTAAATAAAAATCAACAGCGGCAATATTGGCTAGATGTCTTGATCGAGTTACAGGTGGTGAACGTATGAAAGGTGGTGAACGTTTTGCTCGGTGCATTCACTGAATATCCTATTAGTTATAAAGATAAAAATTATATAAGTTATCAAATTAATAGACTTTTCTTATTTTGCCCACGTTTCGAATAGCCAATAGATATAGCAGATTTCCAGGACCCTTTAAATCGGAAGCCCACAACTAGCCACTAACAAATCCAACTATTACTACGAATCAGAAAATTTTGGATGTCTATCAATTTAACCACTTAAAATAAATTTTTGTCGAAGTTTAAAGAAGATAAAGAAAATTCTATGTCCTAAAAACTAGAGCGTAGAAATGAGAAAGAAAAAGAAGCGCGTCGAAAAACGTCGAAAAATAAAAATAAGAAAGAAAAACGTCGAAACTTAAAAGTCTAAAAACTAAAAATTAAAACTTGCGTCTAAAGGTATTAAAGCTTAAAAGGAATTCTATATCCAAAACGGCAATAACTTAAAAAGGTACTAAAATCTTAAACTGGGTCGCAAAATTCTAAAGCGCCTAAATCTTATTCTAAAGAAAAAACACTTAAGGGATTTTACGGCAAAGTCTAAAAATCTAGAATTATAAAATAACTACTGCAAAATACTAAACTTAAAACTATATAGCGAACGATAAATATTACAAAATAAACGATAAAAATACAAATTATAACTAAAATAATAAAAATGCAAATTTTTATAAAGATATTATTTTTATATTATTAATTTATAAAAGTATTAATTTTATTTAATTAAAATAATATATAAACTTAATATTACAATTTAAATATAAAAACTAGAATTAAAAACTAATTAATAAACTTAAACCCTAAATAATAATAATAATAAATTAAAAACCCTACCTACAATAAATGAGTCAGAGGTATTGTGCCTGTCAGACCATCTCATGCGACCGCATGAGGTTTGGTCGTCCGGGTCATGCGATCGCATGGCTCAACAAATCCTAACAGGCTCGGCCCAATTTATATTTTTATTTGATTTTTGATTTTAATAAAGAAAATATTTATAGAATATTTATATAATATATAATTTGCTTATATCTTAAAATCTTAAAATCTTAAAAATAAAAGTACTTTTTAATTTTATAAATAAAGTCTTAAAATATATATATATATATATATATATATATATATATATATATATATATATATATATATATATATATTATTTTTAACACTTATTATAAATACAAAATATTTTTACGAAATAAGAAATAATATATTTTTACAAAAATATAGTTTACAAAAATATAGTGTTTTGCTTTAGCGTCCCCGGCAGCGGCACCAAAAATACTTGATGTTATGCGAGGTGTATACGAAATAGTGATTAATTTTACTACCAAAATACTATTAAATACGATACAATTTTACACAAGTTATAATTATTTATATAGATGGGATATACCTAAACCTTGCTACAACACTTATAGGCAGTGCACCTAATCGTAGAGTAGTGTAGCTTTGGGTAAGTTCGGTTCGTTCTACAGGGAGGTAGCTGAGTTTAATGCTATATTTTATTAACTATTTATATATATATATATATATATATATATATATATATATATATATATATATATATATATATTTATATAAGTAGTAATATTATTATAAAAGGGGGGTTTACAGTTTAATGACCGGTTTGTCGATTTTAAATAAAGCGTAAAGATAAATGACGATAATTAAAATGCGTAAAATAAATAACAATGACGAAATATAAAATTGCGAATAATAAAATGACAGTAATTAAAAGTACGATGAAAAATACAATAAAAGAATTATGCTTATTTAAACTTCCGTAATCATGATGTTTGACGTTTTGATTTTAATTAATTGTTACCCGGGTTAATTGTCCTTTGTCCTGGTTTATTTGATACCTATCTAGTTTTTGTCCATAATAGTCCATCGGTCATAATTATAAAATGCTCGTCAAATTAACCTTATTTCCGAAGTCAAATATTCCAACTAATTAGGGACTTGAACTGTAACAAGGTTTTAATACTTTGTTTAATGATTACACCAGGTTATCGACTACGTGTAATCCAAGGTTTTATTACTTTGTTAACAATTACACAAATTATCCGTGTATGTAATCCACCACTGTTTTAATGAGATATGAATATTAATTTACCCACTTGATCAGAATGAATAATCAATTATCCAACCCGAATAATTAATTAAATGATTATAAATGATGTCGTATAAACGTCACTAAATAGTACATTCGTAATCAATTTAATAATTATTAGATTAACTAATTTGAAGATAGGTTCGACAGGTTCCAATGAGTTGTCGTTCAATTAGACAATACCCCCTACCTATTAATAGTCAATAGTCCAATGTTCACAAGTGTCGGTCTTTTGTCCAAACCTTAATTATGGTACAAAATCTAATAACTCCGTCTTAATATTTATTCTAACATCACGATTACTTTGGCTCAAATAAGCATAATAATAACTTAGTTACGAGATATTAAATTAAAAAGGAAAAACATAGCTTACAGTGGTGATTAATTATGTAGCGTTGCACGGACAGAATTTCGACTTACAAAACCTTAAAACATTTCTTACATTAACCCAATTATTATTAAACTTAATTTAAATTTAATATTATAAATATATATATATATATGTGTGTGTGTGTGTGTGTGTGTGTGTGTGTTTTCGTTATAGAGAAGGAAAAGAAAAAGATGTGTAAAACTCGTCGAATTCGCTGGCTTTTATAGGACCTGGCCACCATTTCCCTGCCATGCGATCGCATGGGAATAAGGCAGCCAGGCCATGCGATCGTTTGGCCAGCTGGATCCAGCTCAATCACTTTGTTTTCTAGTTTGCCGACGTTTTATTTAAATATATATAATATATATAATTTATATTAATTATATATATATTATATTATATTTTTGTGCATAGTTGACTTGTAATTTTAGGTCCGTTGCGTCGCGCGTTGATAGTTGGCTCCTTTTTGTACACGTAGATATCTTGTACTTTGCGTTTCGCGACTTGCACTCTTGTAATTTTTAGATGTTTCTCATCATTAAATTGAACCACTTGAATTATATCTTGTACATTTGAGCTTTTTGGTCATTTGCGTCTTTAAATCGTCATTTTCTTCTTTTGTCTTCGCACTTATTTATTTAAACGAATATTACATAAAAATAGAACAATTGCAACTAAAAGCTTTACATATTGGAAGGATATTGTGCCTAAATATATGTTCATTTGGAGCACTATCAGCTTTCAACATCAACACCGAGGAAGCCCGAGATGACAATGAACTAGTCACGGGTACGTTTCTTCTCAACAATTCTTATGTCTCTTGTTTATTCGATTCGGGTGTCCACAAGAGTTTTGTATCCAAGACTTTGACTCATTCTTTTAGCACTCCACCACTCCCACTAGATACTACTTATACCATTGAGGTGGCCAACGGGAAACTATTGAGTGCCGACAAATTTTATCGGGGGTGTACGTTAAACTTAATGGGTAAAGAGTTTGAAATTGACTTGATACCTATAGAACTAGGGAGCTTTGATCTAATCATTGGTATGGATTGGCTAGCCAAAATGAAATCTCACATTCTTTGCGATCTTAAAGCGATTCAAATTCCTATCGAGAATGGTGAACCCTTGATTGTCTATGGCGATAAGAGTTGCACCAGACTCAACCTCGTCTCGTGCCTTAAAGTTGAAAAATACCTTCGTAAAGGTTGTTTCGTGATTCTAGCCCATGTTAAGAAAGTCGAGATCGACGAGAAGCATATCGATGATGTGCCAATTATTAGTGACTTTTTCGATGTATTTCCCGACGAATTGACGGGTCTTCCACCTCATCGACCGGTAGAATTCTAAATCGATCTTATTCCGGGAGCTGCACCCGTAGCACGTGCACCGTATAGACTTGCTCCATCCGAAATGCAAGAATTGCGAAGTCAAATCCAAGAACTACGTGACTGTGGTTTTATCCAACCTAGCCATTCACCATGGGGCGCTCCGATTTTGTTCGATAAGAAGAAAAATGGATCCCTATGAATGTGCATTGATTATCGTAAACTAAACAAATTAACGGTTAAGAACCGATATCCTCTTCCGCGCATCGACGACCTCTTTGATCAACTACAAGGGTCTTGTGTATATTCAAAAATCGATCTCCGCTCGGGTTATCATCAATTAAGGGTTAAGGGGGAAGATGTCTCCAAAACCGCTTTCCGGACTCGTTATGGTAGTTATGAATTTCTTGTAATGCCATTTGGTCTCACTAACGCACCGGCGGTGTTCATGGATCTTATGAACCGCGTGTGCAAACCGTATCTCGATAAATTCGTTATTGTGTTCATCGATGACATCTTGGTCTATTATAAAAGCGAAGAGGAACACGAACAACACCTTCAACTCGTGCTTGAACTCTTAAGACAAGAACCACTCTATGCCAAATTCTCCAAGTATGAATTTTGGTTGAAGGAAGTTCAATTTCTCGGTCATATCGTAAGCGGACAAGGTATTAAGGTCGATCCCGCGAAGATCGAAGCCATTAGCAAATGGGAGACTCCTACTACTCCTACTCACATTCGTCAATTCTTGGGTCTCGCCGGGTACTATCGTAGATTCATCGAAAACTTCTCTTTGGTTGCACGTCCTCTAACCGCGTTAACTCACAAGGGAAAGAAATTCATTTGGGCGACCGAGCAAGAATCCTCGTTTCAAGTCTTGAGGACAAAGCTAACCACCGCTCCTATCTTGTCACTTCCTGAAGGCAATGATGATTTTGTTGTATATTGTGATGCCTCTAAACATGGTTTTGAGTGTGTATTGATTCAACGAAAGAAAGTCATTGCTAATGCCTCTCGACAATTGAAAATTCATAAACGGAACTATACGACACATGATCTCGAACTCGGAGCCGTTGTCTTTGCACTTAAAATATGGAGACACTATCTTTATGGAACCAAGAGTACTATCTTCACTGATCACAAAAGCCTTCAACACATCTTCGATCAAAAACAACTAAACATGAGACAACGACGGTGGATTGAAACCTTAAACGATTATGATTGTGAGCTTCGTTACCATCCCGGAAAGGCAAACGTAGTAGCCGATGCCTTAAGTCGAAAGGAAAGAGTGGTGCCTCTTCATGTCCGAGCTTTAAACATCACCATTCACACCAACCTCAATAGTCAAATTCGGGTAGCCCAAGATGAGGCTCTCAAGGATGAAAACATCTCTCTCGAACACTTGAACGTCCTCACCTCTCGATTCGAAGTTAAGGAGACCGGACTTCGATATTTCTCCGGGAGGATTTGGGTGCCTAGTTATGGGGACTTACAAAGCCTTCTTTTAGATGAAGCGCATTAGTCAAGGTACTCGATTCACCCCGGTGCCAATAAGATGTACCACGACCTTAAGGAACAATATTGGTGGCCGAACATTAAAAGGGACGTCGCTACTTATGTTGGAAAATGCCTAACTTGCTCCAAAGTCAAAGCCGAACATCAAAGACCGTCCGAACTACTTCAACAACCCAAAATCCTGCAATGGAAGTGGGAAAGGATAACGATGGATTTTATCACCAAACTACCAAAGACGCTGGGCAGTTACGATACTATTTGGGTTATTTATTGACCGTCTCACCAAATCCGAGCACTTCCTAGCCATGAAGGAAACCGACAACATGGAAAAACTTGCACAACTTTACATTAAAGAGATTGTAGCCCGTCACGGTGTGCCTTTATCGATTATTTCTGACCGAAATGGCCGTTTTGTTTCTAGATTTTGGAGTACTTTACAAGAAGCGTTGGGAACGCGTTTAGACATGAGCACCGCATATCATCCACAAACCGACGGACAAAGCGAACGCACAATTCAAACCTTGGAAGACATGCTACGAGCTTGTGTTATCGATTTCGGAAAAGCTTGGGACAAGCACTTGCCTCTCGCCGAATTCTATTACAACAATAGTTACCACGCGAGTATCAACGCCGCACCTTTCGAAGATTTGTATGGCCGAAAATGTTGTTCTCCTCTTTGTTGGGCCGAAGTAGGTGACACACAAATCATCGGACCCGAACTCATTCATGAAACAACCGAGAAGATCGTTCAAATCCGAGATAGGCTTAGGATGGCCCGTAGCCGTCAAAAGAGCTATACCGACAAAAGACGCAACGACCTCGAATTCTAAGTCGATGATCGCGTAATGTTAAAAGTCGTACCTTCAAAAGGTGTAATCCGTTTCGGGAAACGCAGGAAGCTAAATCCGCGGTATATTGGTCCTTTCGAAATCTTGGAGCATGTTGGAACCGTTGCTTATCGTTTGGATCTTCCGCCTCAACTGAGCTCCGTTTATCCTACTTTCCATGTATCCAACTTGAAAAAGTGCCTTGCCGAACCCGATATCGTTATCCCTCTCGAGGAGCTTACTATTGATGACAAACTTCATTTTTTAGAGGAACCGGTTGAAATTGTGGACACCTCCGTCAAGACGCTAAAACAAAGTAGAATCCCGATCGTTAAGGTCCGTTGGAATGCCAAAAGGGGACCCGATTTTACTTTGGAAAGGCAAGATCAAATGCAAAAGAAATACCCTCATTTATTCGTGAATTCGGAAACGCAAGATCCCGAGGAAGAAACAACGACTACTACGCCTACTTAAATTTCGGGACGAAATTTCTTTTTAAGTAGTAGGTAATGTAACATCCCGCCTTTTTCCATTTACCTTCCGTTATACTATTTTAAAGTCCGTTATATGATTATAACATCTTCCGTTAATACGCATTTTTAAATTATCTCGTTTAGGTAATTCACGCACCCGCTTTAAACTTGAGGGACCAATGTTGCCAAATGACCAAAGTTTTGACTAGGTCAAAGTGGTCAACCTCACTCTCATCCACTCATTCACCACCTCCCATCTTCTCCTACTTTCAGCTTTTTCTCTCAAACACCAAAAACAAAGAATCATCATCTATTTCCGATCTAGCAAGTGTTTCACAAAACAAATTACATATTTGGAATCCTTGCATCTTCCTCTTCGATTCCATACCGATTTCATCGCATTTGGGTAACTTTCTAAAAACACTAAATTTTGTGTTCTTGATGTTTTTAACTTATAAAAGTGTTAATTAGTGTCTATGGCTCAAGTCTAACATGAATATATGATTTATATGCTTGTTCTCGTCATTTTGATGTAACTAGCTTAAACTTGAAATGGGTGTGTTTGATTTTGAGATTCGAATGCTTAAATGTTGTTAGATATTAAAAGTGCATGTATTAATTGTGTTCCTAGCATCACTCGCTTCAATTTGGTATGTAGGTTGACATGGAAAAGCTTCATAAACAAAATTGTTAAATTTATGATTTTGGGTTAGGGTTTGATATAAGTAAAATGGATTTTTGATGCATTGAATGCTTTGCAATGTTAATTGTAGGTGTTTAAATGTAATTACCTACGAAACGGCGTATTATATGTGTGTATTAAGTTCCCGAATCATCTTATGCAATTTATGAACTTGGAGTAATTAATGTTGAGCATTAATGGTGGATTTTGGTGTAAAATGTTTGGATTTGATTGATGATATGTGTTTAGTTGTATTCCTCGTTAAATTACCTTTCCAACGATATAAGATACGTGTTTTGAGTGTTCCCGGCTCACAAGTTGTGTTTAAAAGTGTTTTGGTTCGAGACTTGTGAAATTTCAGCACTTCAGGTTGCACAAGTGTGCAAGATTTGCGCATTTGTGCATATTAGTGCATTTCGTGCCCAATTAAAACAAAGGGATTTCTGATTCCAATTTACCCTTATTTGCACAAGTGTGCAAGAAATTGCACATTTGTGCAGATTAGTGCCTTTCGTGCTCATCATTTCGTTCATGCTTACTAGCAACTCCAATTAACATGAAACTTGGCCAACATGCTTATATATGACTACTTATTGATGAACAATAGTCGGATACCCGACCGACCCCGTTGACTTTGACTTTGACCAAGTTTGACTTTTAGTCAAACTTAACCAAATACTTATGCAACTGTTCTAACATGCTTTTATACTTATATCTTGCATGAAACTTGACAACGTAATTCACATACTATATATATAACCGAGTCGTAACGAGCCATAGGACTAATTGAACAACTTTGACCAACCGTGTTTACCGTTATTGATACAACCTACTTTTTTAGGTCAAGATTAGCATTCGTTCTTGCACACGTTTACTTGTGAAGTACTTTTATACTCTTGCACTCAAGGTGAGATCATAGTCCCACTTTTACTCTTTTATACTTATACTTGAAATGCCCCGTCCTAATCCATCTGGACGAAGTCATAAACATTTGATTCCAGAGCGATGATCGACTCCAAGTAATGTCCTTAAAATGAGCAAATGCACAGCGGAAGATTTCTTTCATACCTAAGAATAATCATGCTTTCAAGTGTCAACCAAAAGGTTGGTGAGTTCATTCGTTTAACATAAATAGTCAATTCATAATTTTAATAGACCACAAGATTTCATATTTCCATTTCTCATAAACATACGTCCCATGCATAGAGACAAAAATATCATTCATATGGATTGAACACCTGGTAACCGACATTCACAATATACATATAAGAATATCCCCATCATTCCGGGATCCTCCTTCGGACATGATATAAATTTCAAAGTACTAAAGCATCCGGTACTTTGGATGGGGCTTGTTGGGCCCGATAGATCTATCTTTAGGATTCGCGTCAATTAGGGTGTCTGTTCCCTAATTCTTAGATTACCAAACTATAAAGGGCATATTCGGTTTAATAATCCAGCCATAGAATGTAGTTTTACTCACTTGTGTCTATTCCGTAAAACAGTTATAAAAACAGCGCATGTATTCTCAGTCCCAAAAATATATATTGCAAAAGCATTTAAAAGGGAGCAAATGAAACTCACCTAATGTATTTTGTAGTAAAAATTCATATGACTATATTGAACAATGCAGGGTTGGCCTCGGATTCACGAACCTATATCATTTGTATATATTTATTAATATACATAATCGTAACTGATCAAATAAATATATATATTTAAATTTGTATATGTTTTATATTTTCATTTTGTATATAAAACATTAGTTTTATTATGTTATAGGTATTAAGTATTATATACGTATATATATATATATATATATATATATATATATATATATATATATATATATATATATATATATATATATATATATATATATATATATATATATATATATATATATATATTTCATTTGTTTCGTTAAAATAGTAATTATAATAATACCTAAATAATATTAGTAGTGATAATAATATTGATATACTAGTGTTAATATTAATGATAGTAATATTAATAATTTTATTATTAATGATGGTTTTAAATGATAATTCTTATAATAACGATAATAACCATAGTTTTTACTAAGATGAAGAGTTTACTAATTAGGAAAAATAATAATTTTGATAATAATAATATTAATAGTAAGTTTATAATGATACTAATACTAATATGTATCATAGTAAATATAATTTGTATTATTTTCATAATAACAATAATAACAATAATAACCTTAATCATAATAATATTTATATTGATATTAATAACACTAAAAAAATAACATTTGTAGTACTTACTGATGCTACATAATAGTAAAATGATAATAATAATAATAATAATAATAATAATAATAATAATCATAATATCACTAATACCTAATAAAATAATAAATGATAATTTCTACTTATATTTGTAATATTAATAACAATAATAATTATAATACTAATATTATTAACAATACAATAATAACCATAACAATAATAACCATATTAAGAATAATAATAACAGGTATTAATAAGTAATAATAATAACAATAATAATAATAATGAAAGATTAATGATTATACCCTCTGTAGCATTAAAAAGAGATAAACTGCTCGAGACGGGACTCGAACCCGCGACCTCTCGTTTACACCAACACTCAACAACCATTGCACCACTTTTGTTTTTCTAAATTATAACACAATTAAACTCTTTTAAACCTTTTTCTGTTTCATTCTTCATCTCCATTTGATCGACCAGAGGTTCAAAGCAATCGACACGAACTTTTACAAATTTAGTTTTAGGATTTAACACGTTTACATAAACAATCAATTGAGATTAAATAAAATAAAATAAAATAAAATAAATAAAAGAAAAAAAAATCTCGTCTGTGTTCTTCGCTGAAAAAAAAATGATTTTCAATTTAGTAATGTTTTAGCCAAAGATTAAAACACCAAACTTGTTTCAAATCATTCCTATAAACTATCTCAATCATCAATTTAATCAGAAACAAAAACCAAAATTCGAATTTCTTCATAAATCAATCGTTTGACTTTTTCAATTAAACTTTAACTCGGAAAATTCACGCTTGTTTTAAAGAATTGGAAAATGAAACTTACCAGATAGTTGGAACGATGGATTTATGACATTACTGCATTTAAAGATTTTTAGAATTGTTAAGAATTGGAAGAATGGCATATAATTATCACGAACAAGGGTAAATATTTTTATTTTCTGTGTTTTTAATTTTAAATCTCGAATTTTGCAGAGTGTATAGATTATATCTTGATAGATATCATGTAAACGAAACTTAATAAGGATAATAGAGTCGATTTTTGCTGCACTGTAATGTGATTTGGATAGGTAACGAATTTTGGACAGAATTCTCAATCAAATAAATAAAGTTAAAAAAACAGATATATAATTCCACAACTTGTACCATTAATACAGTGGAGTAATACTTTTGAGGATATAAACAAAATTACATAAAGTATGATTGTTACTTGAAATAACTCTCTGATTTCCAAATCTGTACGTGCGATTATTATATAAATGATTTTAATGAATTAATAATTAATAATTAATAATTATAATGATATCCATAATAATCTCAAATACTAATTATAATAATAATATTTATAATTATTTATAATAATAATAGAATTAATAATAATAATAAATCATGATGATAATAATTTTAGCGAAGTTTATAATAATTATACTAGTAATATTAATTATATTGATATTAATAATAATATTAGTAATAATAATATATAACAAAATTTCTTAACTATATATATATATATATACATATATATTATAAAAAGGAAATAATAATGTAACAAACTAAATGTATTAATTTTTACGTCTATATGTTATATGATAATATTAATAATCATAATGATATATCAGTTTATATATATATATATATATATATATATATATATATATATATATATATATATATATATATATATATATATATATATATATATCTCTTGTATTATATATATATATATATATCATTACTTATTTTATATATCATCTTTTGTTGAATATTTATTACCTATCAATTTTATTTATATTATCATATATATATATATATATATATATATATATATATATATATATATATATATATATATATATATATATACGTATATAATAGTAATTATCTATAGAAATCATATATTTAATATAACTTCCTTTTAAGTACAACTTAATAATTTTATGTTTTATCTTACATATTTAATATTTAATATAACAACATATAATATTTAAAATTAATTTCCAAATTATTATATTTATAAATACATATATATTTAAACCCACACAAATCTATTTACAATTAATTGTTCGTGAATCGTCGAGAGTAGTCGAAGGTCAATTGAATATATGAACATAATTTCAAAACTTTTGAGACTTAATATTACAGACTTTGCTTATCGTATCGAAATCATATAAAGATTAAGTTTAAATTTGGTCGGAAATTCCCGGGTCATCACAGTACCTACCTGTTAAAGAAATTTCGTCCCGAAATTTGAGTGAGGTCGTCTTGGCTAACAATAAATATGTTTTCCTGACAATATGAGCTGATCAAAAGAGTTTTATCATCATTGAGTAATATGGATAAAACAATTTGATTATTTGAAGAGTACGAATGAAGCTATCACAAAAGATTGAGATGGAGATTTAACTTTTGACGTAGTCATGATTGAATTTAGAAAATAAGGTGTTTCTTTACTTTTGACATTGTCTTGGTGGAATTCTGGAATTCCAGGGATTTAAAAGAAAATCTTCGAAATTTATAAGATTTGATTCTTTGGCGAATAAGGAAATTAGGATCTCTCTAATTAAATGCGGAGATCTTTCTTGCTTCCTCTATCAGACATTTTACTATAATTTAACTTCTCCTGTTCCATTACTTTTACCATTCCTATACTCAATTCTCAAATTCAAAAGATTGAACAAATGCTTAATCCAGTTCAAATCCTTGTCCTCACCCTTACAATCGTAACAATCATTCTCCTTTTTCCAACTTCCACCTGACGAATCTGTTTACTTCTACTTTTACCTTGGGGTGATACTATTCTTAATTCTACCGTGTCTTTATATTGCTATTCGTATTAATATCCCCGGTTTAAACCTCCGTGTTGTTATTGGGTTTTATATTTTCTCTTATATTTTGGAATACATGTTTCCGTCTTCTATAATCATTGTCATTCACAATTAATGCTCTCTCTTATTTGCTGCGATTTATACCCCCTTTCTATCTCGGAGCTTCATGCTTTTGTTTTCTTTTTGCAAGTAACGGTCCAGAATTCATAGGTGTGGAGTTTCGAATGAGCTTAATGTTCTAAACAAGAAAGAACGTATTAGCACGATTTGATTTGTCAAATTACCAGAATCACTGAGAATAGAACTATCAAGAATATATTTTCTTGATATGTTCAGAAGTTAATCAGAATGAAAGAGTTATATAACATGACACATGATGACGTTATAATCTGTGAATCATCATGTTCCATTTAGAAACTCAGCATGACTTACTGTAATATAATCACGTTGATCAAGTGTCATTATATTATACTAACTCATGCATCAGTTCCCAACATTACTTCAATAACATTCATATTTTAAGCTCAAAAGTTTACAGAATATAGAAACTAACGGTTTCTATATGATGTAACACTTATAGTACGAAGAGATCAATGATTTCAGATAAGAATAGTTATAAAAATATTTTCAGAAATATGGAGGATATTTATAATGAAAGATACGATGATATCTTTGAATTTCTAAGATCAGAGGATGATGGAGACAATTGTCCGCAAGGGTTTAGAGTAAGGAGCAAGATATTTGCTAAAGACTTCAGCACGCATTGAATCATTTGGATTCTTTGAAGTCAAACTTATTCTTTGTGATTTGTCCACGGCTTCCTTCATAGTTTCGCCTAATCCACTTTTCGGTACTAAATTTTCTATTGAATGTTTCCAATACTCCATTCTTTATCATCAACTTTTGACTGTTGAGGTTATTTACATTTTTTTTGTTGCTTCATTCAACTTTTCAAAATTCAGAGCATTAATTTGTAGACTGAGTGCTTTTCAGAATTTCAGAATGAAAGATCATAATTCTAAGAGATAAGTGTCATACATATAACTGTTGATGTAGATATGCTGTGAGTTTTCAAAGTACTGATTGCTGATTCCCGGTAATTGGTATGGCAGTTCTCGTTACAAGATGCGGATGAATATATGATAGGGTTTCAATGAATAATTATAATGATTTATCGGAGAGATTTAAACCAATAAGCAACGAGATTGCTGGTACGTCTACTGATAATATGATAGAATATGAAAGGTTCCCCGGCAATAATAAAAGAGCACGCATATATATCAAGGTTATAATAAGGTTGTTTCGAACTAAAAGTCGAAGTTATATTGCTGGAGCTGTGACAAAATTCGCTATTTTGAAAAGAGATTATCAAGTTATTTTGGGTAATAATTGATAGTGCTCCAAATGAACATATATTTAGTAGCAATATCCTTCCAATATGTAAAGTTTTCAGTTGCAATTGTTATATTTTCAAGTAATATTCTTTTAAATAAATAAGTGCGAAGACAAAAGGCGAAAATGAAGATTTGAAGACGCAAACGTCCAAAAAGCTCAAATGTACAAGATGCAATTCAAATGGTTCAATTTATTGATAAGAAACGTCTAAAAATGACAAGAGTGCAAGTTGTGAAACGTAAAGTACAAGATATTAAATTGTACGAAAATGCGTTCAAAAATCCGGAACCGAGACATGAACCAACTATCAACGCCCAACGCAACGGACCAAAAATTACAAGTCAACTATGCACAAGAATATAATATAATATATAAATAATTATATAAAATTATATATATATTATATTATATAATAAAAACGTCGACAAGCAAATGGCCAAAAGTTGGTGAGCTGGAGTGCGTCACTTCGCGATCTCGGAGCTAGAAGGCACATTTGCTTCGCGATCTCGGAGCAGTCAGGAATCAAAATGCCTATAAAAGGCCATGCATTCTGCCGAGTATCATACACCATCTACATATCTCTCCCTCTTTTATATATATATATATATATATATATATATATATATATATATATATATATATATATATATATATAATATTAGTTTAGTTTTATATTAGTTAGTTTGGGTAATGTAAAGGTTATTTTACGAGTTCTAAAGTCGAAGTTCTGTCCGTGTAACACTACGCGATAAATAATCAATGTAAGTTATGTTCTCCTTTTTAAATTAATGTCTCGTACTTAAGTTATTATTATGCTAATTTGAATCGAAGTAATCATGATGTTGGGCTAAATATTAAAGATGGGGTTATTGGGCTTTGTACCATAATTGGGGTTTGGACAAAAGATCGACACTTGTGGAAATTAGACTATGGGCTATTAATGGGCTTTATATTAAATTAACGATACCTCGTTAATTTAATATAAAGGTTACAATTTGACGTATCGATATATAACCACATACGCTTAATTGGACACGATGGGCGGGATATTTATAAGTACGAATTATTGTTCATTTGACAGGACACGGGGATGGATTAATAGTCACTGGACTCATTAAAACAGGGGTGGATTACATTCAAGGGTAATTGGTGTAATTGTTAACAAAGTATTAAAACCTTGGATTACACACAGTCGATAACATGGTGTATTCATTAAACAAAGTATTAAGACCTTGTTACAGTTCGAATCCCCAGTTAGTTGGAATATTTGACTTCGGGTATAAGGTTAAATTTGCCGAGCAGTTTATAATTATGACCGATGAATTATTATGGACAAAAACCAGATAGGTTTCAAATACATCCAGGACAAAGGATAATTAACCCAGGGTAATAAATAATCAAAACGTCAAACATCATGGTTACAGAAGTTTAAATAAGCATAATTATTATATTGTTATTTATTTTACGCACTTTAATTATCGTCATTTATATTTTGCATTAGGTTTTAAATGTGACTTAAAATATAAAATCGACAAACCAGTCATTAAACGGTAAACCCCCTTTTATATATTATTATATATAATTATATATATTTTGTACAAATATAGTTATTTAAAATATAGTGTGAAATAAGCCATCTCCCTGTGGAACGAACCGGACTTACTAAAAACTATACTACTCTACGATTAGGTACACTGCCTATAGTGTTGTAGCAAGGTTTAGGTATATCCCATTTGTAAATAAATAATTAAAACTTGTGTAATTTGTATCGTATTTCGTATTAAAATATACATAGTATATCGTACCCCATGCTGCATACATCAAGTTTTTGGCGCCGCTGCCGGGGAATCGGCGAAACGCTATATTTTTAATTCATTTTTGTATAAATATATTTATATATATTTAGAAAAACAATATAAAATATAAAAAAACGAAATTAAACCTGCAAATTCTGAACCTGCATCCCTCCGCGATCTCGGAGATTTACCCTTTAGTTCTACGCGATCGCGTAGCTGTTCCTGACAGGTCAACCAGTGCATTTAATGCGAATTTAGGGTTTATTTTTATATATTATTATTGTTATTATTATTTATGGTTTGTATTTATTAATATTAATATTTAGTTTGTATTTTAATTTACTTTTGTAATATTTAGTTTTAAGTTATTATTAATTATATAGATTAATATTTTTATAATAATAATATAAAAATAATATTTTTTTTAAAAATTGTATTTTTATAACTTTAAGTTTTCTTTTTATATTTTGTATCCTTTTATTTCGTGTAATCGTAATATTTGTATTTTTATCGTTCGTATCTAGTTTTAAGTTCTAATATTTTGCCGTAGCTTATTTTATATTTCAAGATTTTTTTAGGCTTTGCCGTAAAATCCCTTAAATGCTTTTTCTTTAGACTAAGATTTAGGTGCTCTAGAATTTTGCGACGCTGTTTATAAATTTTAGTACCTTTTAAGTTACGACGCGCTATTTTCTTATTTTTATTTTTCGATGTTTTTCGACGCGTAATCTTTTTCTTTCTTATTTCTCGACACGCTAGTTTTTAGGACATAGATTTTCTATTTCTTCTCTAAAATTCCAAATGAAAAATTATTTTAAGCGGTTAAATTGATAGACATTCAAATTTTCTGATTCGTAGTAATAGTTGGATTTGTTAGTGGCGAGTTGTGGGCTTCCGATTTAAAGGGTCCTGGCTACCTGCTGCATCTATTGGCTATTCGAAACGTGGGCAAAATCAGAAAAGTCTATTAATTTGATAACTTATATAATTTTTTATTTTATAACTAATAGGATAATCAGTAAATGCACCACATTATAGCTAAAATTTGGTAATAAGCGCATTATGGAAAATCTCGAATATATTCTGGAAACTCTTTATGACATACGAAATCAATACTCTCAAACGGGTGTTGATGACAATTCGTTCGGTCAATCTTGGATCATGAATGACGAAACAATAACTGGTTGTGAAATCTGTGGAGATTATCACTCAACATGGGAATGTTATTATTACGTTCCTATGGAAAATTACGCACCCACAGAACCTGAATGGAATGATTATGAAGAATACAATTCAAATTGGGATTATTCCCAAGAATATATCCAAACTCAACAACCAGATGACGAGGAAAATTATGTGTCTGAAAATTCTTTAGATTATATGAAAATCAAACTCGAAGAATTTGATGCTTAAAATGAACAAATGAGAGAGTTTGTAAATCGGCAAGCTGAAACTCTATCAGATTACACACCTGTTGATCTGAGGAGTCGTGTGCAAGAAAATCTCATATCATCGAATTTTGATGAATTCGAGAGCTCCGAAATCACCAATTATCCCGATGATACTTTTTATTCAGTCTTACCAATTTCACAACATATCGACACATTAGCCTCTACCGACGAAATCATCAATCCATCAATGGATGAAGAAGAAATAAGGGTGACAAATTGGTACTCTTGGGAAAACGATAACGTTGAAAACTTTACCCCCGAGACAAAAGTAGTGTGACCGATAAGTACCGTTAGTGAAGAAGAATTTGCTTCGATCCCAAAATTCACCATTCCACAACATTCCAACCCAATATTCTCAATAGACGAGTCATCTACCGAAGATGAACTACGAGCTGTAATAGATAATGACACCTCGGATTTCACCCAATTGGGTAATAGAGGTGAAAACTTTGATCCCGAGAATAAATGAAAGGAAATGTTAGGAATTGTCCACCCTATAGTATGTATGTCGGTGTATATCGATCCATTTGACCAAGAACCAGAAAAGAGACATATACATTTACTAAAAGCTACACTTAAAAAAGAATTAAGTAGTGACGATCGGGTGGGTCTAAACTTTAAACCCATTGATATATTATACACCACCCGAGATGTAAATAACTGGCTCACTATTCTAATTCATGGAACTTATTCTACCGACTTCACATGTCGTCAGCTAAGTGTGGGGAAGTCTAACCCCACTTAAAGTTAAATTCGGGGTTCGGGTTAGTGCATAACTCGTTAATAAACATGCATAATAAGTATGGGTAAAACACGCATTTTCAAATATTAGCAAACAGTTCAGAAAAGCAACCATTTTTGAAGAAAAAAACATGTGTGATAATACAAGAAGGAATGAACGATGAGGTGCACCATCTATCATCCTGTAATTCTATGGTATCTTTAACTACCTTTCTACACTAATCACCCTCATGAATTTATAATTACAGTCTGATTTCATGCAAATGAGGGCATTGCATGATCTCAAGTGTGGGGAAGGGTTATAAATTCTCTCGGGTTTATACTTGGCTTATTTTCTAAATTTTATGAAAATTTGAAAAATTTTCAACTAAATGAATTCAAAATCATGTTTATACATATTTATGAACGATAAAACTAGGTGTTAATGCCGAAATTATCGTTACCTCGAAAAGGACATAAATTGAGAAACAACTAAATCGCTTGAATTTATTTATTAAGATATAAAAAGACGCATGAAAAAAGCCAAGTGTGGGGAGAATGTACCAAGTTATTCGATTAAAAACTATCTATCACATGTTTCTGTAAAGTTATTGTAGGTGCTTTTATTTTGGACTAAATTAACTGTTTTACCCGATTTATTGTAATATATTTGAAAGAAAGATGGATCTACACGATGAATCAATTCCATCATTAAAAGGAAGTAAAGTCTTCCGAAAAAGACAAGCGCTTCTTGATTTAGATCATGAAGTTGTCGTCCAGACCAGCTGTAGGTTGACGAAAAATCTAGAAAATTCATCTCTAAAATCAGCAGGAAATCCACGGACCTCAGCATCAAACAGGGTCGCCAAGTGGTCAGACTTATCCTAACCATGAGAGGATCTGTCTCGTAAAATGGGGAGGGCGCCGTGAAAATTAGCTTGATAAGACTAATGAATCAGATCCCCAGAAAGGATAATCTCCTTAAAGATCAAAAATCATCTTTTAAGCCTGATATTACTCAATCCTTGAGATTGACCTTAAAGATTGAGAATTACAAACTCATGGAATTCGATGATATCTAAACTCGAGCTTGAATGAGAAAATATTTTGATCAAAAATAAAACCGATTTGTTTTCTGAAAACCCATTTTCAATGCGTTCATTACCATTGAACGTAAAATCCTGAGAATTCACAAGAATTCCTTAGGTCACCTGAACTAAATCGGGTGTCAACCGTAAGAACGGTGGTTGCATAGCATGGTCGGAGACAGGACCTTGTGCCAGACCGAAAAAATTATAGGATGATCTTTACTATTGCTCCTACAAAGGATAGTACTAGCATCCGACACATTTTTGGACCATAATCAAATGCATGTCATTAGACATTGCCTTAACAGTTACTTGTTCAACGCTTTCCTTTACAACCGGACGGTAGTTTGCCGAAAGGTAATATATGGAGCAAGTATACTGGACGTGTTGCTTTTCCAATACAAGGATAGCAAGTGGGTGACACAAAACCATTAGTTTTGAGCTAAAATTTTCAAATCTGAAACCCTCAAAAATATTTTGCAAACACCGGTGAAGGATTATTCCGGAAAACTTATTTAGGGTAAAAGCTAGATTGAATTTTCAAAAGATCAAATGTTTTCATAAAGATCCAATTTCCTAAAGGATCTAAATTTTTATAGTCATGTGGGACTGTAAACCACATCGTTACTATCATTGTTTATACCGCCATATCAAAATCACTGATGTATAAAGTGTGAAGAATAAAGAAGTGATTCGCGTGATTTAATTTCAAGTTTTGTATTGCTTGAGGACAAGCAACGTTCAAGTGTGGGGATATTTGATAGTGCTCCAAATGAACATATATTTAGTAGCAATATCCTTTCAATATGTAAAGTTTTCAGTTGCAATTGTTCTATTTTCAAGTAATATTCGTTTAAATAAATAAGTGCGAAGACAAAAGGCGAAAATGAAGATTTGAAGACGCAACCGTCCAAAAAGCTCAAATGTACAAGATACAATTTAAATGGTTCAATTTATTGATAAGAAACATCTAAAAATGACAAGAGTACAAGTTGTGAAACGCAAAGTACAAGATATTAAATTGTACGAAAAGGCGTTCGAAAATCCGGAACCGAGACATGAACCAACTATCAACGCCCGATGCAACGGACCAAAAATTACAAGTCAACTATGCACAAGAATATAATATAATATATAAATTATTATATAAAATTATATATATATTATATTATATAATAAAAATGTCGACAAGCAAATGGCCAAAAGTTGGTGAGCTGGAGTGCGTCACTTCGCGATCTCGGAGCTGGAAGGCACATTTGCTTCGCGATCTCGGAGCAGTCAGGAATCAAAATGCCTATAAAAGGCCATGCATTCTGCCGAGTATCATACACCATCTACAGATCTCTCCCTCTGTTAATATATATATATATATATATATATATATATATATATATATATATATATATATATATATATATATATATATAAAATATATTAGTTTAGTTTTATATTAGTTAGTTTGGGTAATGTAAAGGTTATTTTACGAGTTCTAAAGTCGAAGTTCTGTCCGTGTAACACTACGCGATAAATAATCAATGTAAGTTATGTTCTCCTTTTTAAATTAATGTATCGTACTTAAGTTATTATTATGCTTATTTGAATTGAAGTAATCATGATGTTGGGCTAAATATTAAAGATGGGGTTATTGGGCTTTGTACCATAATTAGGGTTTGGACAAAAGATTGACACTTGTAGAAATTAGACTATGGGCTATTAATGGGCTTTATATTAAATTAACGATACCTCGTTAATTTAATATAAAGGTTGCAATTTGACGTATCGATATATAACCACATACGCTTAATCGGACACGATGGGCGGGATATTTATAAGTACGAATTATTGTTCATTTGACCGGACACGGGGATGGATTAATAGTCACTGGACTCATTAAAACAGGGGTGGATTACATTCAAGGGTAATTGGTGTAATTGTTAACAAAGTATTAAAACCTTGGATTACACACAGTCGATAACCTGGTGTATTCATTAAACAAAGTATTAAGACCTTGTTACAGTTCGAATCCCCAGTTAGTTGGAATATTTGACTTCGGGTATAAGGTTAAATTTGCTGAGCAGTTTATAATTATGACCGATGAACTATTATGGACAAAAACCAGATAGGTTTCAAATACATCCAGGACAAAGGATAATTAACCCAGGGTAATAAATAATCAAAACGTCAAACATCATGGTTACAGAAGTTTAAATAAGCATAATTATTATATTGTTATTTATTTTATGCACTTTAATTATCGTCATTTATATTTTGCATTAGGTTTTAATTGTGACTTAAAATATAAAATCGACAAACCGGTCATTAAACGGTAAACCCCCTTTTATATATTATTATATATAATTATATATATTTTGTACAAATATAGTTATTTAAAATATAGTGTGAAATAAGCCATCTCCCTGTGGAACGAACCGGACTTACTAAAAACTATACTACTCTACGATTAGGTACACTGCCTATAGTGTTGTAGCAAGGTTTAGGTATATCCCATTTGTAAATAAATAATTAAAACTTGTGTAATTTGTATCGTATTTCGTATTAAAATATATATAGTATATCGTACCCCATGCTGCACACATCAATAATAACACTAAGGAATTAACACAACTATGTGTTAAATGTTTATTCAGTTTCTGAGAGTTTTTCAGATGCATAACTATATGCATAAATCTTTTCTCCCGTAGATGAAGTGCGGTTGATTCATCCTCTTGATTGAGGTGTTTTCAAGAATCATGAAAGGTTTGAACGCAGATTGTAATAAGCAAGATACAATTGAGGTTTAAGATGAGATCAAGTGGCAAACTTGAAGAATTGTTTAGTTTCATATGTTATAGTCAATATTTTAATTCATTTTAATTTTCCAATGTCATTAGTCCACAGTCGGTAGTCCATAGTTAACAATTCAATAATTCATATATAGTTTAATATATAATATTCGAATTAATTAATATGTATCGTGACCCGTGTACATGTCTCAGACTCGATCACAACTCAAAGTATATATATTATTATAGAATCAACCTCAACCCTGTATAGAGAACTCGATCATTACTGCATATAGAGTGTCTATGGTTATTCCAAATAATATATATATATGCGTCGACATGATATGTCAAAACCTTGTATACGTGTCCCGATATTTAAAGTGCATAAAATAAATACAGAAATTAAATGACAATAAATAAAATTGCGAGAATGTAAATTGCGAGAAAGTAAATTGCGATAATTAAATTGCGATAAATAAAATGTAATCAGTTAGCTAGGAACAATTAGCTAGGAACAATTAGCGTGGATTCTTAACACAATTTCTCATAGTTAATTAGTCTGTTTCTAACAATTTTTATTTTGTTATATGTTTTCTTCATTATGCCACTTGTTGGATTCTGATAGGTCAAAATCCGAATATGAAATTGAATAAAAATGGTTATTCTGCGGTGAACGAATACGTATATCAGTGGTTGTAAGTAAGATAGTAAATGACTGTTGAATCAGATTCGAAGAATGTACAGTATAACTTATTAATGTGAAATCTAAATATTCCTCGGGTATTACCTACCCGTTAAAATATTTTCACCATTAACAGTTTGTACGAAAGAATTTTTAATTACAATCTTTATGAAAAAATATATATACATATATATTTTCTTCAGATGTAATTATGGATTTAATGAGTCAATATGATATTAAACTTATTTAATTTTTGGTTTGAGCTAAGATAAATAATCTCTAAAACTTTTAGAAACCACATATTCTACGCAGAATATTTCTTCAATGAAGTTATGAATTAATACTTCATCGTTCATTGTTGTTGGTACTCCTTGGTATCCATGGTGCGTATGACGTTGATGTTCGTGTGACAGATTGTGAAGTTGAGGTTTGCGATGCAGTTGTTTTTGGTGGTGGTAATGGTACTGTTGGCGTTGGTGGTGGTACTGGTTATGCTGCTGGTGCTGCTGGTGTTTGTAACTTTCGTACCATATTCTCTAAAGCCACTACCCGAGCGCGAAGCTCGTTGACTTCTTCTATTACACCGGGGTGATTTTCGGTTCGGACTAGCGGATAAATATAATCTAGAATTTGGTATAGTATATAATCATGGCGAGATACTCTGGAAATGAGAGAAAAGATGGTGTTTCGAACAGGTTCACCGGTAAGTGCTTCAGGTTCTTCGCCAATAGGGCAATGTGGCGGATGGAAAGGATCACCTTCTTCTTGTCTCCAATGATTGAGGAGGCTACGAACCCATCCCCAATCCATCCAGAATAGATGATGACTGATTGGTTGATCCATTCCGGTCACACTGCTTTTGGAGCTTGAGTGGGATTCCATTTCGGAATCCGAGTGACTTGAACTAACGACAAATTCCATTTCGTACGATTGGATAAAGGATTTTTCGATATAAAGTGATTTTTCCGGCTATCGGGTGATATTCTATTTACATAGGATATCTATATATATAGATCAAAAGATTTTGTAGATTACGGAGGAATTTGTGGGATATGCCAGGAAAAGTTTAAAGTAACAGATACAATAAGATATGATTTAGCAGATACGCTAAGATATGAATTTTTGTCTATACACTACTCATGCAATTAATGTAGCAAGACGTGTCTAGACAAATAATGATAAGCGGGTAATTTTCTAAGGATGATAAGCAGATGATTTTCGACTAGAAATGATAAGCAAAACTTTTGACATGCAGACACGGTCGAAGTCCAGACTCACTAATGCATCTAAACAACTATCAGTTTGACACACTAATGCATGACCTGGTTCGCTAAGACCACCGCTCTGATACCAACTAAAATGCCCCGTCCTAATCCATCTGGATGAAGTAATCAACATTTGATTCCAGAGCGATGATCGACTCCAAGTAATGTCCTTAAAATGAGCAAATGCACAGCAGAAGATTTCTTTCATACCTGAGAATAAACATGCTTTCAAGTGTCAACCAAAAGGTTGGTGAGTTCATTAGTTTAACATAAATAGTCAATTCATAATTTTAATAGACCACAAGATTTCTATTTCCATTTCTCATAAACATACGTCCCATGCATAGAGACAAAAATATCATTCATATGGATTGAACACCTGGTAACCGACATTCACAATATACATATAAGAATATCCCCATCATTCCGGGATCCTCCTTCGGACATGATATAAATTTCGAAGTACTAAAGCATCCGGTACTTTGGATGGGGCTTGTTGGGCCCGATAGATCTATCTTTAGGATTCGCGTCAATTAGGGTGTCTGTTCCCTAATTCTTAGATTACCAGACTATAAAGGGCATATTCGGTTTAATAATCCAGCCATAGAATGTAGTTTTACTCACTTGTGTCTATTCCGTAAAACAGTTATAAAAACAGCGCATGTATTCTCAGTCCCAAAAATATATATTGCAAAAGCATTTAATAGGGAGCAAATGAAACTCACCTAATGTATTTTGTAGTAAAAATACATATGACTATATTGAACAATGCAGGGTTGGCCTCGGATTCACGAACCTATATCATTTGTATATATTTATTAATATACATAATCGTAACCGATCAAATAAATATATATATTTAAATTTGTATATGTTTTATATTTTCATTTTGTATATAAAACATTAGTTTTATTATGTTATAGGTATTAAGTATTATATACGTATATATATATATATATTTCGTTTGTTTCGTTAAAATAGTAATTATAATAATACCTAAATAATATTAGTAGTGATAATAATATTGATATACTAGTGTTAATATTAATGATAGTAATATTAATAATTTTTTTATTAATGATGGTTTTAAATGATAATTCTTATAATAACGATAATAACCATAGTTTTTACTAAGATGAAGAGTTTACTAATTAGGAAAAATAATAATTTTGATAATAATAATATTAATAGTAAGTTTATAATGATACTAATACTAATATGTATCATAGTAAATATAATTTGTATTATTTTCATAATAACAATAATAACCTTAATCATAATAATATTTATATTGATATTAATAACACTAAAAAAAATAACATTTGTAGTACTTACTGATGCTACATAATAGTAAAATGATAATAATAATAATAATCATAATATCACTAATACCTAATAAAATAATAAATGACAATTTCTACTTATATTTGTAATATTAATAACAATAATAATTATAATACTAATATTATTAACAATACAATAATAACCATAACAATAATAATCATATTAAGAATAATAATAACAGGTATTAATAAGTAATAATAATAATAATAATAATAATAATAATAATAATAATAATAATAATAATAATAATAATAATAATAATAATAATAATAATAATAATAATAATAATAATAATAATAATAATAATAATAATAATAATAATAATAATAATGATAATAATGAAAGATTAATGATTATACCCTTTGTAGCATTAAAAAGAGATAAACTGCTCGAGACGGGACTCGAACCCGCGACCTCTCGTTTACACCAACACTCAACAACCATTGCACCACTTTTATTTTTCTGAATTATAACACAATTAAACTCTTTTAAACCTTTTTCTGTTTCGTTCTTCATCTCCATTTGATCGACCAGAGGTTCAAAGCAATCGACACGAACTTTTACAAATTTAGTTTTAGGATTTAACACGTTTACATAAACAATCAATTGAGATTAAATAAAATAAAATAAAATAAAAAAAATAAAAGAAAAAAAAATCCCGTCTGTGTTCTTCGCTGAAAAAAAAATGATTTTCAATTTAGTAATGTTTTAGCCAAAGATTAAAACACCAAACTTGTTTCAAATCGTTCCTATAAACTATCTCAATCATCAATTTAATCAGAAACAAAAACCAAAATTCGAATTTCTTCATAAATCAATCGTTTGACTTTTTCAATTAAACTTTGACTCGGAAAATTCACGCTTGTTTTAAAGAATTGGAAAATGAAACTTACCAGATAGTTGGAACGATGGATTTATGACATTACTGCATTTAAAGATTTTTAGAATTGTTAAGAATTGGAAGAATGGCATATAATTATCACGAACAGGGGTAAATATTTTTATTTTCTGTGTTTTTAATTTTAAATCTCGAATTTTGCAGAGTGTATAGATTATATCTTGATAGATATCATGTAAACGAAACTTAATAAGGATAATAGAGTCGATTTTTGCTGCACTGTAATGTGATTTGGATAGGTAACGAATTTTGGACAGAATTCTCAATCAAATAAATAAAGTTAAAAAAAACAGATATATAATTCCACAACTTGTACCATTAATACAGTGGAGTAATACTTTTGAGGATATAAACAAAATTACATAAAGTATGATTGTTACTTGAAATAACTCTCTGATTTCCAAATCTGTACGTGCGATTATTATATAAATGATTTTAAAGAATTAATAATTAATAATTAATAATTAATAATTATAATGATATCCATAATAATCTCAAATACTAATTATAATAATAATATTTATAATTATTTATAATAATAATAGAATTAATAATAATAATAAATCATGATGATAATAATTTTAGCGAAGTTTATAATAATTATACTAGTAATATTAATTATATTGATATTAATAATAATATTAGTAATAATAATATATAACAAAATTTCTTAACTATATACATATATATACATATATATTATAAAAAGGAAATAATAATGTAACAAACTAAATGTATTAATTTTTACGTCTATATGTTATATGATAATATTAATAATCATAATGATATATCAGTTTATATATATATATATATATATATATATATATATATATATATATATATATATATATATATATATATATATATATATATATATATATATATATATATATCAACTTATTCATACAAAATTTCAAATATATATATATATATATATATATATATATATATATATATATATATATATATATATCTTGTATTATATATATATATATATATCATTACTTATTTTATATATCATCTTTTGTTGAATATTTATTACCTATCAATTTTATTTATATTATCATATATATATATATATATATATATATATATATATATATATATATATATATATATATATATATATATATATATATATATACGTATATTATAGTAATTATCTATAGAAATCATATATTTAATATAACTTCCTTTTAAGTACAACTTAATAATTTTATGTTTTATCTTACATATTTAATATTTAATATAACAACATATAATATTTAAAATTAATTTCCAAATTATTATATTTATAAATACATATATATTTAAACCCACACAAATCTATTTACAATTAATTGTTCGTGAATCGTCGAGATCATGTCACCGGGTAGGTCTCTTAAAATATTGGGTTGTCTATCCATTTTGTGTTTTTATACTGTAAAATAGACAAGAGTTAGATTCATAAAAAAAATACTTATTAATACAAGCAATTTTTACATATATCATAAAGCATAAGCACACTATATTACATATATTACACCACACGAATACAACTATCTTATTCCGACTCGCTTGTTTCTTCTTCTTCGGTTTTGGTTCATTTTACCAAGTTTCTAGGGATATATGATGTTCCCCTAATACGAGCCGTAATTTTTCACATTGGTTTAGAAAAACCTGGTGGTTTAGAGGTTCCCGGGACATTGTTACAACTTAAGGACTTCGGGGGTTGACGATACATATAAAGTTCATCGGGGTTGGAATTAGATTTCTCTATTTTTATGCCCTTTCCCTTATTATTTTCTTTTGCCTTTTTAAATTCAGTTAGGGTAATTTCTATAACATCATCGGAATTCTCGTCGGAATCCGATTCATCGGAGAATTGGTAATCCTCCCAATATTTTGCTTCCTTGGCGGAAACACCATTGACCATAATTAACCTTGGTCGGTTGGTTGAGGATTTTATTTTACTTAACCGTTTTATTATTTCCCCCACCGGTTCTATTTCTTCATCCGGTTCCGATTCTTCTTCCGGTTCCGATTCTTCTTCCGGTTCCGACTCTTCTTCCGGTTCCTCTTCGGAAACTTGTGAATCAGTCCACGAATCATTCCAATTTACATTTGTCTCTTCATTATTATTAGGTGAGTCAATGGGACTTGTTCTAGAGGTAGACATCTATCACATAATATCAAACGCGTTAAGAGATTAATATATCACATAATATTCACATGTTAAAAATATATAGTTTCCAACAAAATTTGTTAAGCAATCATTTTTCAAGTAAACACGGTCGAAGTCCAGACTCACTAATGCATCCTAACAAACTCGATAAGACACACTAATGCAAAATTCTGGTTCTCTAAGACCAACGCTCGGATACCAACTGAAATGTCCCGTTCTTATTGATTAAAAACGTTCCATATTAATTGATTTCGTTGCGAGGTTTTGACCTCTATATGAGACGTTTTTCAAAGACTGCATTCATTTTTAAAACAAACCATAACCTTTATTTCATAAATAAAGGTTTAAAAAGCTTAACGTAGATTATCAAATAATGATAATCTAAAATATCCTGTTTACACACGACCATTACATAATGGTTTACAATACAAATATGTTACATCGAAATCAGTTTCTTGAATGCAGTTTTTACACAATATCATACAAACATGGACTCCAAATCTTGTCCTTATTTTAGTATGCAACAGCGGAAGCTCTTAATATTCACCTGAGAATAAACATGCTTTAAACGTCAACAAAAATGTTGGTGAGTTATAGGTTTAACCTATATATATCAAATCGTAACAATAGACCACAAGATTTCATATTTCAATACACATCCCATACATAGAGATAAAAATCATTCATATGGTGAACACTTGGTAACCGACATTAACAAGATGCATATATAAGAATATCCCCATCATTCCGGGACACCCTTCGGATATGATATAAATTTCGAAGTACTAAAGCATCCGGTACTTTGGATGGGGTTTGTTAGGCCCAATAGATCTATCTTTAGGATTCGCGTCAATTAGGGTGTCTGTTCTCTAATTCTTAGATTACCAGACTTAATAAAAAGGGGCATATTCGATTTCGATAATTCAACCATAGAATGTAGTTTCACGTACTTGTGTCTATTTTGTAAATCATTTATAAAACCTGCATGTATTCTCATCCCAAAAATATTAGATTTTAAAAGTGGGACTATAACTCACTTTCACAGATTTTTACTTCGTCGAGAAGTAAGACTTGGCCACTGGTTGATTCACGAACCTATAACAATATATACATATATATTAAAGTATGTTCAAAATATATTTACAACACTTTTAATATATTTTGATGTTTTAAGTTTATTAAGTCAGCTGTCCTCGTTAGTAACCTACAACTAGTTGTCCACAGTTAGATGTACAGAAATAAATCGATAAATATTATCTTGAATCAATCCACGACCCAGTGTATACGTATCTCAGTATTGATCACAACTCAAACTATATATATTTTGGAATCAACCTCAACCCTGTATAGCTAACTCTAACATTCACATATAAAGTGTCTATGGTTGTTCCGAAATATATATAGATGTGTCGACATGATAGGTCGAAACATTGTATACGTGTCTATGGTATCTCAAGATTACATAATATACAATACGAGTTGATTAAGTTATGGTTGGAATAGATTTGTTACCAATTTTCACGTAGCTAAAATGAGAAAAATTATCCAATCTTGTTTTACCCATAACTTCTTCATTTTAAATCCGTTTTGAGTGAATCAAATTGCTATGGTTTCATATTGAACTCTATTTTATGAATCTAAACAGAAAAAGTATAGGTTCATAGTCGGAAAAATAAGTTACAAGTCATTTTTGTAAAGGTAGTCATTTCAGTCGAAAGAACGACGTCTAGATGACCATTTTAGAAAACATACTTCCACTTTGAGTTTAACCATAATTTTTGGATATAGTTTCATGTTCATAATAAAAATATTTTTCTCAGAATAACAACTTTTAAATCAAAGTTTATCATAGTTTTTAATTAACTAACCCAAAACAGCCCGCGGTGTTACTACGACGGCGTAAATCCGGTTTTACGGTGTTTTTCGTGTTTCCAGGTTTTAAATCATTAAGTTAGCATATCATATAGATATAGAACATGTGTTTAGTTAATTTTAAAAGTCAAGTTAGAAGGATTAACTTTTGTTTGCGAACAAGTTTAGAGTTAACTAAACTATGTTCTAGTGATTACGAGTTTAAACCTTCGAATAAGATAGTTTTATATATATGAATCGAATGATTTTATGAACATCATCACTACCTCAAGTTTAGTAGGTAAACCTACTGGAAGTGACAAGAAATGATCTAGCTTCAAAGGATCTTGGATGGCTTGAAAGTTCTTGAAGTAGGATCATGACACAAAAACAAGTTCAAGTAAGATTTTTACTCGAATTAAGATAGTTTATAGTTATAGAAATTGAATCAAAGTTTGAATATGAATATTACCTTGAATAAGAAAGATAACCTACTGTATATAACAAAGGTTTCTTGATCTTAGATGATTACTTGGAATGGATTAGAAAGCTTGGAAGTAAATTAGTAAACTTGAAGGGATTTTTGAAGTGTTCTTGAAGTGTTCTTCCTATGATGATTATAGCTTGATTCTTGAAGTGATTTTTGATGAAGATGATGATTAACTACTGGAAAAATACGTTCATAATAGTGTGTGTGTGTGTGTGTTGAGAGAGAATTAGAAAGAGAATTGGAAGTGAAATGGAGTGAATGATGAGTGGTAATTGGTGAGTGGTGAGTGGGGTTAAAAGGAGTTCTAGTTAGTTGACTAGCTCATGGTAGAAGTTAAAATTGATTAGTCATACATGACATAATCAAGAGTGGAATTCCATGCTAGTTCCTATTGGTATATACCCATAGTAAGTACGTTTTGAAGCTGTGTATAATACGGGTAAGAATACGACTAGAATTCTTGATGAAAGAAAAGAATGGGAAAGTAACTGTAACCATTTTCGTTAAGTATGAGTGTTTTGATATATGTATTGAAGTCTTCCAAAAGTATTTTAATACATCTAAATACACTACATGTATATACATTTTAACTGAGTCGTTAAGTCATCGTTAGTCGTTACATGTAAGTGTTGTTTTGAAACCTTTAAGTTAACGATCTCAATTAATGTTGTTAAACCATTGTTTATTATATCTAATGAGATGTTAAATTATTATATTATCATGATATTATGATATATTAATATATCTTAATATGATATATATATATTTAAATGTCGTTACAACGATAATCGTTACATATATGTCTCGTTTCGAAATCCTTAAGTTAGTAGTCTTGTTTATATGTATATAACTCATTGTTAATATACTTATGGAGATACTTACTTATCATAATCTCATGTTAACCATATGTATATCCATATATATATCGTCATGTCGTTTTTACAAGTTTTAACGTTCGTGAATCGCCGGTCAACTTGGGTGGTCAATTGTCTATATGAAACATATTTCAATTAATCAAGTCTTAACAAGTTTGATTGCTTAACATGTTGGAAAAATTTAATCATGTAAATATCATTCTCAATTAATATATATAAACATGGAAAAGTTCGGGTCACTACAGGAAATTCCCGGGTCATCACAATACTTGGGATGAGAAAACATAAACGATTCATACTTTTATACTTTGAACACGAATACGAAAGCAAAGATACGTACGAGTTAGAACGAAAATCCCCAAGTCCAATTATCATTAGTTACACTTGTAGGGTGTAAGCGAGAACTTATGTTGTGTGGCCATACGGGTTTAACGAACCCTCATTCGGACGGTTCACTACCGTTAGCGAATGAAATATAATTTTATCGGAATAGTGTAAGTTCTAACACTATATGCAGAGGTAAGATTCAGTTAAGCTTGATAATTAGATGCTAGTGATACAAACACATCTTTTGTGATGTATACGCTTGATAATCGGTTTATACTAAATCTTGTGGTTCAAAACATACTTTATACATACACCTATGATTTCACCAACGTTTTCGTTGACAGATTTTCTATGTTTTTCTCAGGTCCTTGAATACTAGGTGATACATGCTTCGGCACTATACTTTTGATACTTGCTTGGATGTCGAGTATACATGCATACGTGGAGCGTCTTTTGACTTATTCTTAAATTGTGTCGCATATGTTTCAATTGTATTTTGAACATTGTAATGTAACTAGTTGTCGAACTACTTTGTAAACCTTGAAACATCTTTACTTTTGAAATGAATGCGACATACTTTTGGTCAAACGTTGTTTTAAAGACTTATGACCACATAACGGGACCTAAGTAGACGGCGCCGTCAATGACGATTTTGTCGGGTCGCTACAGTTGTAACAACCACAATCATCATAATAGCCGTTAAAATCATTTAAAATGATTAATATCATTACTCATCGTTACAGTCATTATAATGGTCATTAAAATCATTTTAATGGTTAAAACCAAACTTGATCGTTAGGATAAAAATTCAAAATACTTTGTAACTGATGTGGCTATTTAATGATCCAGTTGTGTTTTTTTTTCTTCTAAATAACATGTAGCAAAAACTTGGTGATATCTCCGAGCTTTCACTAAAAAATGGTAAATATTAATGTAAATATTCAAATGAAACAATCAGATGTTTTTAAAATACACTTGAAGCGACTTTCACCCATTCACCCCACTTGACCCGTTCAAGTTAGATCGTGAACCCACATCGACCAACATATAGGTAAATTAGCGGGTCAAACTTGACACACTTCAATGGCAAATTAGTTGTAAAAGAGTTCAGTTTTGTGATAAATCTCACCTTTGGACCATTTAGTTTTGGGTCCTACTTCCGAACTGGTAGCTTGATTCGACTAGAAAAATGCCTAGTAGTCAACATGGGTTTGAACCTGACACCTCGTGTGAGGATATCAAGGCCCTAACCACTAGACCATCTTGTGATGGCTAAATTACCAAAGAGTTAGTATGTGAATAATACAGGACTGTGTGATATCCTGTTGCCTGAACACCATACAATAAGTAGCCAGAAGCAGCTGTAGATGATGGTGTCAGTTATTGAAAATATGAATATGGCTCTGCAAGAGTAATTGTTAAAGCTTGGGCTAACAACATTGTAGTGGATGTTTGAATTAAGTCACTTTAGTTTGTATTGTATCATGAAACGGAAAGTTAAATGTTGGATAATTGTTGCTATATCACAATGAAAGCCATTTTATTACAATACATTGTTTAACATCAGCAACTTCTAATTTTTCTTAAAATTACATTGCAAAAAATGTCAATAAACATCGAAGCACAATACAAATAGCAACATAGTTATTCAAATTCTAATAATATAAAACGATGAATCTAAAGCAAAAAAACCCTCTACACATATACGAAGTTACAATCATCTTCAAAAGTGTTTGACTCTAAATTTCCATTCACCTCGAACCGCATCATACGACATAAACTCAACACCTTTTGCAACCGCCTTCTTCTTTAGCATATCTGTATATCTATCGACCTTCAACCCATCTTCATACTTCACTCCAGTTCTTTTGTCAATGCAATTAATGTTAAGAAGTGTTATCTCGGCTAGTTTATTAAGTCCTTCACCAACTGGAGGTTTCATGCTCTCGTCCATATACACAATTACTTCTCGGTAGTTAAATTGAATGATTGTTTCAAGATTGAGCTTTCTGACATCTGTCTCCCCTAAGAACTTGATACTCCCATAACCATGACGTCCAATTACAAAGTCCTTCACATGACTGCAAAATCCTGGCTCGGCTCTTTCGTTTGCTTCCAGCTCTGAAACTTGAGGTTGCGTGTAGTAGTCGAGTTGCTGAAGTTTTGATGGAGCATCAAGAACAGTAGCAGATTCTTGATCTTTAATCGGATCATCTGTACAAACATATGCAATGATGTCAGATAGGAAAGATAAAAATAAACTGAAACAGTAAGCAAGTGATTGTGTGTTAAAAGAAAGTACCTTTTCCATCCTCCTTATAAATGCTGCTATCTGAAGAATCCTCTTTTTGTATGTTTTTAGTAATAGACCTAGGTGGCCACATCATTTCACGAAAGACAACCAACTCCCTTGGATTCTCTCTTGGAACAAATACATCAGCAGGTGGTATCTCCCTAGTTTCACTAAAAAATGGTGTCTGCATAATAAACCAATCAAAGTTTTAATATCTCATTACTGTCACTAAAGTATGAGCGGTCCAAAAACAGTTTTGTAATAAATCTCACCTTTGGACCATTTAGTTTTGGGTCATACTTCTGAACTGGTAGCTTGATTCGTCTAGAAAGATGCCTAGCAGTCAACATGGGATTTCTAACTGATGTTGGTTCGTCCTTGACCTGTGAGATGACATGTATTAGTATTAATTGTATTAAATCATGATACCATAGCATATATATCAAACACAAAAGATCATTACTGTAGTGACCCGAACTTTTCCATGTTTATATATATTAATTGAGATTGATATTTACATGATTAAATGTTTCTAACATGTTAAGCAATCAAACTTGTTAAGACTTGATTAATTGAAATATGTTTCATATAGACAATTGACCACCCAAGTTGACCGGTGATTCACGAACGTTAAAACTTGTAAAAACTATATGATGACATATATATGGATATATATATAGTTAACATGATACTATGATAAGTAAACATATCATTAAGTATATTAACAATGAACTACATATGTAAAAACAAGACTACTAACTTAATGATTTTTAAACGAGACATATATGTAACGATTATCGTTGTAAAGATATTTAATGTATATATATCATATTAAGAGATATTCATACATGATAATATCATGATAATATAATAATTTAAAATCTCATTTGATATTATAAACATTGGGTTAACAAAATTTAACAAGATCGTTAACCTAAAGGTTTCAAAACAACACTTACATGTAACGACTAACGATGACTTAACGACTCAGTTAAAATGTATATACATGTAGTGTTTTAATATGTATTTATACACTTTTGAAAGACTTCAATACACTTATCAAAATACTTCTACTTAACAAAAATGCTTACAATTACATCCTCGTTCAGTTTCATCAACAATTCTACTCGTATGCACCCGTATTCGTACTCGTACAATACACAGATTTTAGATGTATGTACTATTGGTATATACACTCCAATGATCAGCTCTTAGCAGCCCATGTGAGTCACCTAACACATGTGGGAACCATCATTTGGCAACTAGCATGAAATATCTCATAAAATTACAAAAATATGAGTAATCATTCATGACTTATTTACATGAAAACAAAATTACATATCCTTTATATCTAATCCATACACCAACGACCAAAAACACCTACAAACACTTTCATTCTTCAATTTTCTTCATCTAATTGATCTCTCTCAAGTTCTATCTTCAAGTTCTAAGTGTTCTTCATAAATTCCAAAAGTTCTAGTTTCATAAAATCAAGAATACTTTCAAGTTTGCTAGCTCACTTCCAATCTTGTAAGGTGATCATCCAACCTCAAGAAATCTTTGTTTCTTACAGTAGGTTATCATTCTAATACAAGGTAATAATCATATTCAAACTTTGGTTCAATTTCTATAACTATAACAATCTTATTTCAAGTGATTATCTTACTTGAACTTGTTTTCGTGTCATGATTCTGCTTCAAGAACTTCGAGCCATCCAAGGATCCATTGAAGCTAGATCCATTTTTCTCTTTTCAAGTAGGTTTATCCAAGGAACTTAAGGTATTAATGATGTTCATAACATCATTCGATTCATACATATAAAACTATCTTATTCGAAGGTTTAAACTTGTAATCACTAGAACATAGTTTAGTTAATTCTAAACTTGTTCGCAAACAAAGTTAATCCTTCTAACTTGACTTTTAAAATCAACTAAACACATGTTCTATATCTATATGATATGCTAACTTAATGATTTAAAACCTGGAAACACGAAAAACACCGTAAAACCGGATTTACGCCGTCGTAGTAACACCGCGGGCTGTTTTGGGTTAGTTAATTAAAAACTATGATAAACTTTGATTTAAAAGTTGTTATTCTGAGAAAATGATTTTTATTATGAACATGAAACTATATCCAAAAATTATGGTTAAACTCAAAGTGGAAGTATGTTTTCTAAAATGGTCATCTAGACGTCGTTCTTTCGACTGAAATGACTACCTTTACAAAAACGACTTGTAACTTATTTTTCCGACTATAAACCTATACTTTTCTGTTTAGATTCATAAAATAGAGTTCAATATGAAACCATAGCAATTTGATTCACTCAAAACGGATTTAAAATGAAGAAGTTATGGGTAAAACAAGATTGGATAATTTTTCTCATTTTAGCTACGTGAAAATTGGTAACAAATCTATTCCAACCATAACTTAATCAACTTGTATTGTATATTATGTAATCTTGAGATACCATAGACACGTATACAATGTTTCGACCTATCATGTCGACACATCTATATATATTTCGGAACAACCATAGACACTCTATATGTGAATGTTGGAGTTAGCTATACAGGGTTGAGGTTGATTCCAAAATATATATAGTTTGAGTTGTGATCAATACTGAGATACGTATACACTGGGTCGTGGATTGATTCAAGATAATATTTATCGATTTATTTCTGTACATCTAACTGTGGACAACTAGTTGTAGGTTACTAACGAGGACAGCTGACTTAATAAACTTAAAACATCAAAATATATTAAAAGTGTTGTAAATATATTTTGAACATACTTTGATATATATATGTATATATTGTTATAGGTTCGTGAATCAACCAGTGGCCAAGTCTTACTTCCCGATGAAGTAAAAATCTGTGAAAGTGAGTTATAGTCCCACTTTTAAAATCTAATATTTTTGGGATGAGAATACATGCAGGTTTTATAAATGATTTACAAAATAGACACAAGTACGTGAAACTACATTCTATGGTTGAATTATCTAAATCGAATATGCCCCTTTTTATTAAGTCTGGTAATCTAAGAATTAGGGAACAGACACCCTAATTGACGCGAATCCTAAAGATAGATCTATTGGGCCTAACAAACCCCATCCAAAGTACCGGATGCTTTAGTACTTCGAAATTTATATCATATCCGAAGGGTGTCCCGGAATGATGGGGATATTCTTATATATGCATCTTGTTATTGTCGGTTACCAGGTGTTCACCATATGAATGATTTTTTTATCTCTATGTATGGGATGTGTATTGAAATATGAAATCTTGTGGTCTATTGTTACGATTTGATATATATAGGTTAAACCTATAACTCACCAACATTTTTGTTGACGTTTAAAGCATGTTTATTCTCAGGTGAATACTAAGAGCTTCCGCTGTTGCATACTAAAATAAGGACAAGATTTGGAGTCCATGTTTGTATGATATTGTGTAAAAACTGCATTCAAGAAACTGATTTCGATGTAACATATTTGTATTGTAAACCATTATGTAATGGTCGTGTGTAAACAGGATATTTTAGATTATCATTATTTGATAATCTACGTAAAGCTTTTTAAACCTTTATTTATGAAATAAAGGTTATGGTTTGTTTTAAAAATGAATGCAGTCTTTGAAAAACGTCTCATATAGAGGTCAAAACCTCGCAACGAAATCAATTAATATGGAACGTTTTTAATCAATAAGAACGGGACATTTCAGTTGGTATCCGAGCGTTGGTCTTAGAGAACCAGAAAATTTGCATTAGTGTGTCTTATCGAGTTTGTTAGGATGCATTAGTGAGTCTGGACTTCGACCGTGTTTTCTTTAAAAATGATTGCTTAACATTTTTGTTGGAAACTATATATTTTTAACATATGAATATTATGTGATATATTAATCTCTTATCATGTTTGATATTATGTGATAGATGTCTACCTCTAGAACAAGTCCCATTGACTCACCTAATAATAATGAAGAGTCAAATGTAAATTGGAATGATTCGTGGACTGATTCACAAGTTCCCGAAGAGGAACCGGAAGAAGAGTCGGAACCGGAAGAAGAATCGGAACCGGAAGAAGAATCGGAACCGGAAGAAGAAATAGAACCGGTGGGGGAAATAATAAAACGGTTAAGTAAAAAAAGAATCCTCAACCAACCGACCAAGGTTAATTATGGTCAATGGTGTTTCCGCCAAGGAAGCAAAATATTGGGAGGATTACCAATTCTCCGATGAATCGGATTCCGACGAGAATTCCGATGATGTTATAGAAATTACCCCAACTGAATTTAAAAAGGCAAAAGAAAATAATAAGGGAAAGGGCATAAAAATAGAGAAATCTAATTCCAACCCCGATGAACTTTATATGTATCGTCAACCCCCGAAGTCCTTAAGTTGTAACAATGACCCGGGAACCTCTAAACCACCAGGTTTTTCTAAACCAATGTGGAAAATTACGGCTCGTATTAGGGGAACATCATATATCCCTAGAAACTTGGCAAAACGAACCAAAACCGAAGAAGAAGAAACGAGCGAGTCGGAATAAGATAGTTGTATTCGTGTGGTGTAATATATGTAATATAGTGTGCTTATGCTTTATGATATATGTAAAAATTGCTTGTATTAATAAGTATTTTTTTTATGAATCTAACTCTTGTCTATTTTACAGTTTAAAAACACAAAATGGATAGACAACCCAATATTTTAAGAGACCTACCCGGAGACATGATTGATGAAATCTTGTCTAGAGTCGGTCAGAATTCCTCGGCACAACTATTTAAGGCGAGATCAGTTTGTAAGACATTCGAAGAACGTTCCAAGAATGTCTTGGTTTATAAGAGACTTTCGTTCGGAAGATGGGGGATATCACATTGGGAAATCCATAAGTTACGATGTGTTTACTTTGACGCAAATATTGCGGGGAACCCAAATGCTATTTTACGCAACGGGTTAAGAAATTATTTTGACTCAGTATATTCGAATATAGGACTTCGTGATTTAGAAAAAGCGGCTAGCATGCAACATAAAGAAGCATGTTATGCTTACGGGTTAGTAATGTTCGCTTCTCACCAAAGTGAGAACAAGAACATCGGGCAACAACTATTAAACAAAACGTTCCCACAAGTAACGGAGTCGGTAATTGGAGTAAGAAATGAGGTTTTTAGGTTATTACGAGACTGTTGGTCATTACGTAACCCTCGTCCCTTTGACGACGTTACAACACGCTGTCTTATCAACGGCCATAACGATTATGTTCCACAAGACCAAGGATGGGAAGTAATCCTAGTAAAACCAGAATGCATGACTTGTTTCTGGACGTATGAATTACGTGTCTTTATTGCCTTTGCTGAACGACTTGTGTACTAGCTAGAATTATCTTCACAACTATCTTGTATCAAAGTTATTGTGTGCTATATTTCATGCTTTATGTAAAATAAGCGGTATTGTAAGTTTGTAAAATATTGTATAAAAGTTTGAACGCGAAATATTATTATAATCAGTTTTTCATATAGAATTGTAGTAGTTGAATTGTATATTAGCTACTAAGTATGAACTTAACGGGTAGGTACTACCCGAATTTAAACTTATAAAACGCTAATATGAAGAAAAAGCTTTTATAAATGAGTTCATATTATGCTACGAAATACTATTAACTACTCTTAATATTCTGTATGATTAACTTGTTCCATTTGACTATTTTGAAGGAAATGGCACCGACTACTCGACATACCGTGAATATGAATGAAGAGGAATTTCGTACTTTTCTAGCTTCAAACATAGCCGCGGTACAGGCTGCGCTACATACCAACAATAACCTTGGATCTGGCAGTACAGGAAATCGTGTAGGATGCACCTACAAAGAATTCACTGCCTGCAAACCTTTGGAATTTGATGGAACCGAAGGACCGATCGGATTGAAACGGTGGACCGAGAAGGTCGAATCGGTGTTTGCCATAAGTAAGTGTACTGAATAGGACAAAGTGAAGTACGCTACGCATACCTTCACAGGTTCTGCGTTAACATGGTGGAATACCTATCTAGAGCAAGTGGGACAAGACGATGCGTACGCACTACCGTGGTCAGCATTCAAGCACTTGATGAACGAGAAGTACCGTCCCAGAACCGAGGTCAATAAGCTCAAGACAGAACTTAGAGGGTTACGAACCCAAGGATTTGATATTACCACGTATGAAAGACGATTCACAGAATTGTGCCTATTGTGTCCGGGAGCATTCGAAGATGACGAAGAGAAGATCGACGCGTTTGTGAAAGGATTACCGGAAAGAATCCAAGAAGATATAAGTTCACACGAGCCCGCCTCCATACAACAGGCATGTAGAATGGCTCACAAACTAGTGAACCAGATTGAAGAACGAATTAAAGAACAGACTGCTGAAGAGGCCAATGTGAAGCAAGTCAAAAGAAAGTGGGAGGAAAACGGTGATAAGAATCACCAATACAACAACAACAGCAATTACAACAATAATCGCAACAATTATCCCAACAATCGCAACATCAATCGCAACTACAACAAACGGCCCAACAACAACAACAACAACAACAACTACAACAATCATCCCAACAACAATAATAACCGCAACAACAACAACAATCAGAAGCAGCTATGCCAAAGGTGTGAAAAGAATCACTCGGGGTTCTGCACCAAATTTTGCAACAAGTGTAAAAGAAATGGTCATAGCGCGGCGAAGTGTGATGTCTACGGACCAGGGGTTAACAAAACGAAAGGAACAAATGGTGTCGGAACGAGTAATGGTGGAGCAAGTAGTGTCGGAGCAAGTTATGCCAATGTAGTTTGTTATAAATGTGGAAAACCGGGCCACATTATTAGAAATTGCCCGAACCAGGAGAACACGAATGGACAAGGCCGCGGAAGAGTTTTCAATATTAATGCGGCAGAGGCACAAGAAGACCCGGAGCTTGTTATGGGTACGTTTCTTATTGACAATAAATCTGCTTACGTTTTATTTGATTCGGGTGCGGATAGAAGCTATATGAGTAGAGATTTTTGTGCTAAATTAAGTTGTCCATTGACGCCTTTGGATAGTAAATTTTTACTCGAATTAGCAAATGGTAAATTAATCTCAGCAGATAATATATGTCGGAATCGAGAAATTAAACTTGTTAGCGAAACATTTAAGATTGATTTGATACCAGTAGAGTTAGGGAGTTTTGATGTGATAATCGGTATGGACTGGTTGAAAGAAGTGAAAGCAGAGATCGTTTGTTACAAAAATGCAACTCGAATTATACGAGAAAAAGGAAAACCCTTAATGGTGTACGGAGAAAAGGGCAACACGAAGCTACATCTTATTAGTAATTTGAAGGCACAAAAACTAATAAGAAAAGGTTGCTATGCTGTTCTAGCACACGTCGAGAAAGTACAAACTGAAGAAAAGAGCATCAATGATGTTCCCATTGCAAAAGAATTTCCCGATGTATTTCCGAAAGAATTACCGGGATTACCCCCACATCGATCCGTTGAATTTCAAATAGATCTTGTACCAGGAGCTGCACCAATAGCTCGTGCTCCTTACAGACTCGCACCCAGCGAGATGAAAGAACTGCAAAGCCAATTACAAGAACTTTTAGAGCGTGGTTTCATTCGACCAAGCACATCACCGTGGGGAGCTCCTGTTTTGTTTGTCAAGAAGAAAGATGGTACATTCAGGTTGTGTATCGACTACCGAGAGTTGAACAAACTTACCATCAAGAACCGCTACCCACTACCGAGAATCGACGACTTATTTGATCAACTACAAGGCTCGTCTGTTTATTCAAAGATTGACTTACGTTCCGGGTATCATCAAATGCGGGTGAAAGAAGATGATATTCCAAAGACTGCTTTCAGAACACGTTACGGTCATTACGAGTTTATGGTCATGCCGTTTGGTTTAACTAATGCACCAGCTGTGTTCATGGACCTTATGAACCGAGTGTGTGGACCATACCTTGACAAGTTTGTCATTGTTTTCATTGATGACATACTTATTTACTCAAAGAATGACCAAGAACACGGTGAACATTTGAGAAAGGTGTTAGAAGTATTGAGGAAGGAAGAATTGTACGCTAAGTTTTCAAAGTGTGCATTTTGGTTGGAAGAAGTTCAATTCCTCGGTCACATAGTGAACAAAGAAGGTATTAAGGTGGATCCGGCAAAGATAGAAACTGTTGAAAAGTGGGAAACCCCGAAAACTCCAAAACACATACGCCAGTTTTTAGGACTAGCTGGTTACTACAGAAGGTTCATCCAAGACTTTTCCAGAATAGCAAAACCCTTGACTGCATTAACGCATAAAGGGAAGAAATTTGAATGGAATGATGAACAAGAGAAAGCGTTTCAGTTATTGAAGAAAAAGCTAACTACGGCACCTATATTATCATTGCCTGAAGGGAATGATGATTTTGTGATTTATTGTGACGCATCAAAGCAAGGTCTCGGTTGTGTATTAATGCAACGAACGAAGGTGATTGCTTATGCGTCTAGACAATTGAAGATTCACGAACAAAATTATACGACGCATGATTTGGAATTAGGCGCGGTTGTGTTTGCATTAAAGACTTGGAGGCACTACTTATATGGGGTCAAAAGTATTATATATACTGACCACAAAAGTCTTCAACACATATTTAATCAGAAACAACTGAATATGAGGCAGCGTAGGTGGATTGAATTATTGAATGATTACGACTTTGAGATTCGTTACCACCCGGGGAAGGCAAATGTGGTAGCCGATGCCTTGAGCAGGAAGGACAGAGAACCCATTCGAGTAAAATCTATGAATATAATGATTCATAATAACCTTACTACTCAAATAAAGGAGGCGCAACAAGGAGTTTTAAAAGAGGGAAATTTAAAGGATGAAATACCCAAAGGATCGGAGAAGCATCTTAATATTCGGGAAGACGGAACCCGGTATAGGGCTGAAAGGATTTGGGTACCAAAATTTGGAGATATGAGAGAAATGGTACTTAGAGAAGCTCATAAAACCAGATACTCAATACATCCTGGAACGGGGAAGATGTACAAGGATCTCAAGAAACATTTTTGGTGGCCGGGTATGAAAGCCGATATTGCTAAATACGTAGGAGAATGTTTGACGTGTTCTAAGGTGAAAGCTGAGCATCAGAAACCATCAGGTCTACTTCAACAACCCGAAATCCCGGAATGGAAATGGGAAAACATTACCATGGATTTCATCACTAAATTGCCAAGGACTGCAAGTGGTTTTGATACTATTTGGCTAATAGTTGATCGTCTCACCAAATCAGCACACTTCTTGCCAATAAGAGAAGATGACAAGATGGAGAAGTTAGCACGACTGTATTTGAAGGAAGTCATCTCCAGACATGGAATACCAATCTCTATTATCTCTGATAGGGATGGCAGATTTATTTCAAGATTCTGGCAGACATTACAGCAAGCATTAGGAACTCGTCTAGACATGAGTACTGCCTATCATCCACAAACTGATGGGCAGAGCGAAAGGACGATACAAACGCTTGAAGACATGCTACAAGCATGTGTTATTGATTTCGGAAACAGTTGGGATCGACATCTACCATTAGCAGAATTTTCCTACAACAACAGCTACCATTCAAGCATTGAGATGGCGCCGTTTGAAGCACTTTATGGTAGAAAGTGAAGGTCTTCGATTTGTTGGAGTGAAGTGGGGGATAGACAGATTACGGGTCCGGAGATTATACAAGAAACTACCGAGAAGATCATCCAAATTCAACAACGGTTGAAAACCGCCCAAAGTCGACAAAAGAGCTACGCTGACATTAAAAGAAAAGATATAGAATTTGAAATTGGAGAGATGGTCATGCTTAAAGTTGCACCTTGGAAAGGCGTTGTTCGATTTGGTAAACGAGGGAAATTAAATCCAAGGTATATTGGACCATTCAAGATTATTGATCGTGTCGGACCAGCAGCTTACCGACTTGATTTACCTCAACAACTCACGGCTGTACATAACACTTTCCACGTCTCGAATTTGAAGAAATGTTTTGCTAAAGAAGATCTCACTATTCCGTTAGATGAAATCCAAATCAACTAAAAACTTCAATTCATCGAAGAACCCGTCGAAATAATGGATCGTGAGGTTAAAAGACTTAAGCAAAACAAGATACCAATTGTTAAGGTTCGATGGAATGCTCGTAGAGGACCCGAGTTCACCTGGGAGCGTGAAGATCAGATGAAGAAGAAATACCCGCATCTATTTCCAGAAGATTCGTCAACACCTTTAACGGCTTAAAATTTCGGGACGAAATTTATTTAACGGGTAGGTACTGTAGTGACCCGAACTTTTCCATGTTTATATATATTAATTGATATTGATATTTACATGATTAAATGTTTCCAACATGTTAAGCAATCAAACTTGTTAAGACTTGATTAATTGAAATAGGTTTCATATAGACAATTGACCACCCAAGTTGACCGGTGATTCACGAACGTTAAAACTTGTAAAAACTATATGATGACATATATATGGTTATATATATAGTTAACATGATATTATGATATGTAAACATATCATTAAGTATATTAACAATGAACTACATATGTAAAAACAAGACTACTAACTTAATGATTTTGAAACGAGACATATATGTAACGATTATCGTTGTAACGACATTTAATGTATATATATCATATTAAGAGATATTCGTACATCATAATATAATGATAATATAATAATTTAAAATCTATTTTGATATTATAAACATTGGGTTAACAACATTTAACAAGATCGTTAACCTAAAGGTTTCAAAACAACATTTACATGTAACGACTAACGATGACTTAACGACTCAGTTAAAATGTATATACATGTAGTGTTTTAATATGTATTCATACACTTTTGAAAGACTTCAAGACACTTATCAAAATACTTCTACTTAACAAAAATGCTTACAATTACATCCTCGTTCAGTTTCATCAACAATTCTACTCGTATGCACCCGTATTCGTACTCGTACAATACACAGCTTTTAGATGTATGTACTATTGGTATATACACTCCAATGATCAGCTCTTAGCAGCCCATGTGAGTCACCTAACACATGTGGGAACCATCATTTGGCAACTAGCATGAAATATCTCATAAAATTACAAAAATATGAGTAATCATTCATGACTTATTTACATGAAAACAAAATTACATATCCTTTATATCTAATCCATACACCAACGACCAAAAACACCTACAAACACTTTCATTCTTCAATTTTATTCATCTAATTGATCTCTCTCAAGTTCTATCTTCAAGTTCTAAGTGTTCTTCATAAATTCCAAAAGTTCTAGTTTCCTAAAATCAAGAATACTTTCAAGTTTGCTAGCTCACTTCCAATCTTGTAAGGTGATCATCCAACCTCAAGAAATCTTTGTTTCTTACAGTAGGTTATCATTCTAATACAAGGTAATAATCATATTCAAACTTTGGTTCAATTTCTATAACTATAACAATCTTATTTCAAGTGATGATCTTACTTGAACTTGTTTTCGTGTCATGATTTTGCTTCAAGAACTTTGAGCCATCCAAGGATCCATTGAAGCTAGATCCATTTTTCTCTTTTCCAGTAGGTTCATCCAAGGAACTTAAGGTAGTAATGATGTTCATAACATCATTCGATTCATACATATAAAACTATCTTATTCGAAGGTTTAAACTTGTAATCACTAGAACATAGTTTAGTTAATTCTAAAATTGTTCGCAAACAAAAGTTAATCCTTCTAACTTGACTTTTAAAATCAACTAAACACATGTTCTATATCTATATGATATGCTAACTTAATGATTTAAAACCTGGAAACACGAAAAACACCGTAAAACCGGATTTACGGCGTCGTAGTAACACCGCGGGCTGTTTTGGGTTAGTTAATTAAAAACTATGATAAACTTTGATTTAAAAGTTGTTATTCTGAGAAAATGATTTTTATTATGAACATGAAACTATATCCAAAAATTATGGTTAAACTCAAAGTGGAAGTATGTTTTCTAAAATGGTCATCTAGACGTTGTTCTTTCAACTGAAATGACTACCTTTACAAAAACGACTTGTAACTTATTTTTCCGACTATAAACCTATACTTTTCTGTTTAGATTCATAAAATATAGTTCAATATGAAACCATAGCAATTTGATTCACTCAAAACGGATTTAAAATGAAGAAGTTATGGGTAAAACAAGATTGGATAATTTTTCTCATTTTAGCTACGTGAAAATTGGTAACAAATCTATTCCAACCATAACTTAATCAACTTGTATTGTATATTATGTAATCTTGAGATACCATAGACACGTATACAATGTTTCGACCTATCATGTCGACACATCTATATATATTTCGGAACAACCATAGACACTCTATATGTGAATGTTGGAGTTAGCTATACAGGGTTGAGGTTGATTCCAAAATATATATAGTTTGAGTTGTGATCAATACTGAGATACGTATACACTGGGTCGTGGATTGATTCAAGATAATATTTATCGATTTATTTCTGTACATCTAACTGTGGACAACTAGTTGTAGGTTACTAACGAGGACAGCTGACTTAATAAACTTAAAACATCAAAATATATTAAAAGTGTTGTAAATATATTTTGAACATACTTTGATATATATATGTATATATTGTTATAGGTTCGTGAATCAACCAGTGGCCAAGTCTTACTTCCCGACGAAGTAAAAATCTGTGAAAGTGAGTTATAGTCCCACTTTTAAAATCTAATATTTTTGGGATGAGAATACATGCAGGTTTTATAAATGATTTACAAAATAGACACAAGTACGTGAAACTACATTCTATGGTTGAATTATCTAAATCAAATATGCCCCTTTTTATTAAGTCTGGTAATCTAAGAATTAGGGAACAGACACCCTAATTGACGCGAATCCTAAAGATAGATCTATTGGGCCTAACAAACCCCATCCAAAGTACCGGATGCTTTAGTACTTCGAAATTTATATCATATCCGAAGGGTGTCCCGGAATGATGGGGATATTCTTATATATGCATCTTGTTATTGTCGGTTACCAGGTGTTCACCATATGAATGATTTTTTTATCTCTATGTATGAGATGTGTATTGAAATATGAAATCTTGTGGTCTATTGTTACGATTTGATATATATAGGTTAAACCTATAACTCACCAACATTTTTGTTGACGTTTAAAGCATGTTTATTCTCAGGTGAATACTAAGAGCTTCCGCTGTTGCATACTAAAATAAGGACAAGATTTGGAGTCCATGTTTGTATGATATTGTGTAAAAACTGCATTCAAGAAACTGATTTCGATGTAACATATTTGTATTGTAAACCATTATGTAATGGTCGTGTGTAAACAGGATATTTTAGATTATCATTATTTGATAATCTACGTAAAGCTTTTTAAACCTTTATTTATGAAATAAAGGTTATGGTTTGTTTTAAAAATGAATGCAGTCTTTGAAAAACGTCTCATATAGAGGTCAAAACCTCGCAACGAAATCAATTAATATGGAACGTTTTTAATCAATAAGAACGGGACATTTCATTTATTGCCTTTGCTGAACGACTTATGTACTAGCTAGAATTATCTTCACAACTATCTTGTATCAAAGTTATTGTGTGCTATATTTCATGCTTTATGTAAAATAAGCGGTATTGTAAGTTTGTAAAATATTGTATAAAAGTTTGAACGCGAAATATTATTATAATCAGTTTTTCATATAGAATTGTAGTAGTTGAATTGTATATTAGCTACTAAGTATGAACTTAACGGGTAGGTACTACCCGAATTTAAACTTATAAAACGCTAATATGAAGAAAAAGCTTTTATAAATGAGTTCATATTATGCTACGAAATACTATTAACTACTCTTAATATTCTGTATGATTAACTTGTTCCATTTGACTATTTTGAAGGAAATGGCACCGACTACTCGACACACCGTGAATATGAATGAAGAGGAATTCCGTACTTTTCTAGCTTCAAACATAGCCGCAGTACAGGCTGCGCTACATACCAACAATAACCTTGGATCTAGCAGTACAGGAAATCATGTAGGATGCACCTACAAAGAATTCACTGCCTGCAAACCTTTGGAATTTGATGGAACCGAAGGACCGATCGGATTGAAACGGTGGACCGAGAAGGTCGAATCGGTGTTTGCCATAAGTAAGTGTACTGAAGAGGACAAAGTGAAGTACGCTACGCATACCTTCACAGGTTCTGCGTTAACATGGTGGAATACCTATCTAGAGCAAGTGGGACAAGACGATGCGTACGCACTACCGTGGTCAGCATTCAAGCACTTGATGAACGAGAAGTACCGTCCCAGAACCGAGGTTAATAAGCTCAAGACAGAACTTAGAGGGTTAAGAACCCAAGGATTTGATATTACCACGTACGAAAGACGATTCACAGAATTGTGCCTATTGTGTCCGGGAGCATTCGAAGATGAGGAAGAGAAGATCGACGCATTTGTGAAAGGATTACCGGAAAGAATCCAAGAAGATATAAGTTCACACGAGCCCGCCTCTATACAACAGGCATGCAGAATGGCTCACAAACTGGTGAACCAGATTGAAGAAAGAATTAAAGAACAGACTGCTGAAGAGGCCAATGTGAAGCAAGTCAAAAGAAAGTGGGAGGAAAACGGTGATAAGAATCACCAATACAACAACAGCAGCAATTACAACAATAATCGCAACAATTATCCCAACAATCGCAACATCAATCGCAACTACAACAAACGGCCCAACAATAACAACAACAACAACAACAACAACAACAACAACAACAACAGCAACAGTAACTACAACAATCATCCCAACAACAATAATAACCGCAACAACAACAACAATCAGAAGCAGCTATGCCAAAGGTGTGAAAAGTATCACTCGGGGTTCTGCACCAAATTTTGCAACAAGTGTAAAAGAAATGGTCATAGCGCGGCGAAGTGTGAGGTCTACGGACCAGGGGTTAATAGAACGAAAGGAACAAATGGTGTCGGAACGAGTAATGGCGGAGCAAGTAGTGTCGGAGCAAGTTATGCCAATGTAGTTTGTTATAAATGTGGAAAACCGGGCCACATTATTAGAAATTGCCCGAACCAGGAGAACACAAATGGACAAGGCCGCGGAAGAGTTTTCAATATTAATGCGGCAGAGGCACAGGAAGACCCGGAGCTTGTTACGGGTACGTTTCTTATTGACAATAAATCTGCTTACGTTTTATTTGATTCGGGTGCGGATAGAAGCTATATGAGTAGAGATTTTTGTGCTAAATTAAGTTGCCCATTGACGCCTTTGGATAGTAAATTTTTACTCGAATTAGCAAATGGTAAATTAATTTCAGCAGATAATATATGTCGGAATCTAGAAATTAAACTCGTTAGCGAAACATTTAAGATTGATTTGATACCAGTAGAGTTAGGGAGTTTTGATGTGATAATCGGTATGGACTGGTTGAAAGAAGTGAAAGCAGAGATCGTTTGTTACAAAAATGCAATTCGCATTATACGAGAAAAAGGAAAACCCTTAATGGTGTACAGAGAAAAGGGCAACACGAAGCTACATCTTATTAGTAATTTGAAGGCACAAAAACTAATAAGAAAAGGTTGCTATGCTGTTCTAGCACACGTCGAGAAAGTACAAACTGAAGAAAAGAGCATCAATGATGTTCCCATTGCAAAAGAATTTCCCGATGTATTTCCGAATGAATTACCGGGATTACCCCCACATCGATCCATTGAATTTCAAATAGATCTTGTACCAGGAGCTGCACCAATAGCTCGTGCTCCTTACAGACTCGCACCCAGCGAGATGAAAGAACTGCAAAGCCAATTACAAGAACTTTTAGAGCGTGGTTTCATTCGACCAAGCACATCACCGTGGGGAGCTCCTGTTTTGTTTGTCAAGAAGAAAGATGGTACATTCAGGTTGTGTATCGACTACCGAGAGTTGAACAAACTTACCATCAAGAACCGCTACCCACTACCGAGAATTGATGACTTATTTGATCAACTACAAGGCTCGTCTGTTTATTCAAAGATTGACTTACGTTCCGGGTATCATCAAATGCGGGTGAAAGAAGATGATATTCCAAAGACTGCTTTCAGAACACGTTACGGTCATTACGAGTTTATGGTCATGCCGTTTGGTTAACTAATGCACCAGCTGTGTTCATGGACCTTATGAACCGAGTGTGTGGACCATACCTTGACAAGTTTGTCATTGTTTTCATTGATGACATACTTATTTACTCAAAGAATGACCAAGAACACGGTGAACATTTGAGAAAGGTGTTAGAAGTATTGAGGAAGGAAGAATTGTACGCTAAGTTTTCAAAGTGTGCATTTTGGTTGGAAGAAGTTCAATTTCTCGGTCACATAGTGAACAAAGAAGGTATTAAGGTGGATCCGGAAAAGATAGAAACTGTTGAAAAGTGGGAAACCCCGAAAACTCCGAAACACATACGCCAGTTTTTAGGACTAGCTGGTTACTACAGAAGGTTCATCCAAGACTTTTCCAGAATAGCAAAACCCTTGACTGCATTAACGCATAAAGGGTAGAAATTTGAATGGAATGATGAACAAGAGAAAGCGTTTCAGTTATTGAAGAAAAAGCTAACTACGGCACCTATATTGTCATTGCCTGAAGGGAATGATGATTTTGTGATTTATTGTGATGCATCAAAGCAAGGTCTCGGTTGTGTATTAATGCAACGAACGAAGGTGATTGCTTATGCGTCTAGACAATTGAAGATTCACGAACAAAATTATACGACGCATGATTTGGAATTAGGCGCAGTTGTTTTTGCATTAAAGACTTGGAGGCACTACTTATATGGGGTCAAAAGTATTATATATACCGACCACAAAAGTCTTCAACACATATTTAATCAGAAACAACTGAATATGAGGCAGCGTAGGTGGATTGAATTATTGAATGATTACGACTTTGAGATTCGTTACCATCCGGGGAAGGCAAATGTGGTAGCCGATGCCTTGAGCAGGAAGGACAGAGAACCCATTCGAGTAAAATCTATGAATATAATGATTCATAATAACCTTACTACTCAAATAAAGGAGGCGCAACAAGGAGTTTTAAAAGAGGAAAATTTAAAGGATGAAATACCCAAAGGATCGGAGAAGCATCTTAATATTCGGGAAGACGGAACCCGGTATAGGGCTGAAAGGATTTGGGTACCAAAATTTGGAGATATGAGAGAAATGGTACTTAGAGAAGCTCATAAAACCAGATACTCAATACATCCTGGAACGGGGAAGATGTACAAGGATCTCAAGAAACATTTTTGGTGGCCGGGTATGAAAGCCGATGTTGCTAAATACGTAGGAGAATGTTTGACGTGTTCTAAGGTCAAAGCTGAGCATCAGAAACCATCGGGTCTACTTCAACAACCCGAAATCCCAGAATGGAAATGGGAAAACATTACCATGGATTTCATCACTAAATTGCCAAGGACTGCAAGTGGTTTTGATACTATTTGGGTAATAGTTGATCGTCTCAACAAATCAGCACACTTCTTGCCAATAAGAGAAGATGACAAGATGGAGAAGTTAGCACGACTGTATTTGAAGGAAGTCGTCTCCAGACATGGAATACCAATCTCTATTATCTCTGATAGGGATGGTAGATTTATTTCAAGATTCTGGCAGACATTACAGCAAGCATTAGGAACTCGTCTAGACATGAGTACTGCCTATCATCCACAAACTGATGGGCAGAGCGAAAGGACGATACAAACGCTTGAAGACATGCTACGAGCATGTGTTATTGATTTCGGAAACAGTTGGGATCGACATCTACCGTTAGCAGAATTTTCCTACAACAACAGCTACCATTCAAGCATTGAGATGGCGCCGTTTGAAGCACTTTATGGTAGAAAGTGCAGGTCTCCGATTTGTTGGAGTGAAGTGGGGGATAGACAGATTACGGGTCCAGAGATTATACAAGAAACTACCGAGAAGATCATCCAAATTCAACAACGGTTGAAAACCGCCCAAAGTCGACAAAAGAGCTATGCTGACATTAAAAGAAAAGATATAGAATTTGAAATTGGAGAGATGGTCATGCTTAAAGTTGCACCTTGGAAAGGCGTTGTTCGATTTGGTAAACGAGGGAAATTAAATCCAAGGTATATTGGACCATTCAAGATTATTGATCGTGTCGGACCAGTAGCTTACCGACTAGAGTTACCTCAACAACTCGCGGCTGTACATAACACTTTCCACGTCTCGAATTTGAAGAAATGTTTTGCTAAAGAAGATCTCACTATTCCGTTAGATGAAATCCAAATCAACGAAAAACTTCAATTCATCGAAGAACCCGTCGAAATAATGGATCGTGAGGTTAAAAGACTTAAGCAAAACAAGATACCAATTGTTAAGATTCGATGGAATGCTCGTATAGGACCCGAGTTCACCTGGGAGCGTGAAGATCAGATGAAGAAGAAATACCTGCATCTATTTCCAGAAGATTCGTCAACACCTTCAACAGCTTAAAATTTCGGGACGAAATTTATTTAACTGGTAGGTACTGTAGTGACCCGAACTTTTCCATGTTTATATATATTAATTGAGATTGATATTTACATGATTAAATGTTTCCAACATGTTAAGCAGTCAAACTTCTTAAGACTTGATTAATTTAAATATGTTTCATATAGACAATTGACCACCCAAGTTGACCGGTGATTCACGAACGTTAAAACTTGTAAAAACTATATGATGACATATATATGGATATATATATAGTTAACATGATACTATGATAAGTAAACATATCATTAAGTATATTAACAATGAACTACATATGTAAAAACAAGACTACTAACTTAATGATTTTTAAACGAGACATATATGTAACGATTATCGTTGTAAAGATATTTAATGTATATATATCATATTAAGAGATATTCATACATGATAATATCATGATAATATAATAATTTAAAATCTCATTTGATATTATAAACATTGGGTTAACAAAATTTAACAAGATCGTTAACCTAAAGGTTTCAAAACAACACTTACATGTAACGACTAACGATGACTTAACGACTCAGTTAAAATGTATATACATGTAGTGTTTTAATATGTATTTATACACTTTTGAAAGACTTCAATACACTTATCAAAATACTTCTACTTAACAAAAATGCTTACAATTACATCCTCGTTCAGTTTCATCAACAATTCTACTCGTATGCACCCGTATTCGTACTCGTACAATACACAGCTTTTAGATGTATGTACTATTGGTATATACACTCCAATGATCAGCTCTTAGCAGCCCATGTGAGTCACCTAACACATGTGGGAACCATCATTTGGCAACTAGCATGAAATATCTCATAAAATTACAAAAATATGAGTAATCATTCATGACTTATTTACATGAAAACAAAATTACATATCCTTTATATCTAATCCATACACCAACGACCAAAAACACCTACAAACACTTTAATTCTTCAATTTTCTTCATCTAATTGATCTCTCTCAAGTTCTATCTTCAAGTTCTAAGTGTTCTTCATAAATTCCAAAAGTTCTAGTTTCATAAAATCAAGAATACTTTCAAGTTTGCTAGCTCACTTCCAATCTTGTAAGGTGATCATCCAACCTCAAGAAATCTTTGTTTCTTACAGTAGGTTATCATTCTAATACAAGGTAATAATCATATTCAAACTTTGGTTTAATTTCTATAACTATAACAATCTTATTTCAAGTGATGATCTTACTTGAACTTGTTTTCGTGTCATGATTCTGCTTCAAGAACTTCGAGCCATCCAAGGATCCATTGAAGCTAGATCCATTTTTCTCTTTTCCAGTAGGTTTATCCAAGGAACTTAAGGTAGTAATGATGTTCATAACATCATTCGATTCATACATATAAAGCTATCTTATTCGAAGGTTTAAACTCGTAATCACTATAACATAGTTTAGTTAATTCTAAACTTGTTCGCAAACAAAAGTTAATCCTTCTAACTTGACTTTTAAAATCAACTAAACACATGTTCTATATCTATATGATATGCTAACTTAATGATTTAAAACCTGGAAACACGAAAAACACCGTAAAACCGGATTTACGCCGTCGTAGTAACACCGCGGGCTGTTTTGGGTTAGTTAATTAAAAACTATGATAAACTTTGATTTTAAAGTTGTTATTCTGAGAAAATTATTTTTATTATGAACATGAAACTATATCCAAAAATTATGATTAAACTCAAAGTGGAAGTATGTTTTCTAAAATGGTCATCTAGACGTCGTTCTTTCGACTGAAATGACTACCTTTACAAAAACGACTTGTAACTTATTTTTCCGACTATAAACCTATACTTTTCTGTTTAGATTCATAAAATATAGTTCAATATGAAACCATAGCAATTTGATTCACTCAAAACGGATTTAAAATGAAGAAGTTATGGGTAAAACAAGATTGGATAATTTTTCTCATTTTAGCTACGTGAAAATTGGTAACAAATCTATTCCAACCATAACTTAATCAACTTGTATTGTATATTATGTAATCTTGAGATACCATAGACACGTATACAATGTTTCGACCTATCATGTCGACACATCTATATATATTTCGGAACAACCATAGACACTCTATATGTGAATGTTGGAGTTAGCTATACAGGGTTGAGGTTGATTCCAAAATATATATAGTTTGAGTTGTGATCAATACTGAGATACGTATACACTGGGTCGTGGATTGATTCAAGATAATATTTATCGATTTATTTCTGTACATCTAACTGTGGACAACTAGTTGTAGGTTACTAACGAGGACAGCTGACTTAATAAACTTAAAACATCAAAATATATTAAAAGTGTTGTAAATATATTTTGAACATACTTTGATATATATGTATATATTGTTATAGGTTCGTGAATCAACCAGTGGCCAAGTCTTACTTCCCGACGAAGTAAAAAATCTGTGAAAGTGAGTTATAGTCCCACTTTTAAAATCTAATATTTTTGGGATGAGAATACATGCAGGTTTTATAAATGATTTACAAAATAGACACAAGTACGTGAAACAACATTCTATGGTTGAATTATCGAAATCGAATATGCCCCTTTTTATTAAGTCTGGTAATCTATGAATTAGGGAACAGACACCCTAATTGACGCGAATCCTAAAGATAGATCTATTGGGCCTAACAAACCCCATCCAAAGAACCGGATGCTTTAGTACTTCGAAATTTATATCATATCCGAAGGGTGTCCCGGAATGATGGGGATATTCTTATATATGCATCTTGTTAATGTCGGTTACCAGGTGTTCACCATATGAATGATTTTTATCTCTATGTATGGGATGTGTATTGAAATATGAAATCTTGTGGTCTATTGTTACGATTTGATATATATAGGTTAAACCTATAACTCACCAACATTTTTGTTGACGTTTAAAGCATGTTTATTCTCAGGTGAATATTAAGAGCTTCCGCTGTTGCATACTAAAATAAGGACAAGATTTGGAGTCCATGTTTGTATGATATTGTGTAAAAACTGCATTCAAGAAACTGATTTCGATGTAACATATTTGTATTGTAAACCATTATGTAATGGTCGTGTGTAAACATGATATTTTAGATTATCATTATTTGATAATCTACGTAAAGCTTTTTAAACCTTTATTTATGAAATAAAGGTTATGGTTTGTTTTAAAAATGAATGCAGTCTTTGAAAAACGTCTCATATAGAGGTCAAAACCTCGCAACGAAATCAATTAATATGGAACGTTTTTAATCAATAAGAACGGGACATTTCAATTACATATGCTATAAATATAATGAAAATAAGATGTTATACTTACAGTCATGCTGGATATTCCATACTGAATGAGCTGTTTTGATTTAGAACCTTCAAAAAATATATGAGGTTTTGGAGGTAGCGTTCCAAATGGACTTGCAGCAGTTGTCGGTTGATTCATGCTAGTAAGATGGACACATGCAATACAAGAGGTGAGCAACATATAAACAACGAAACATGATATAGAAAAACATTTATATATGAAAGTATAGGGTAAGAAAAAACTCACAGTTGAGAATCATAATTTTTTTCTGTTATTTTCCCATTAAAATTGTGACTTGAAGAAGCACCAGGTGTAAATGCTGCTGTTGGTTGATTGAAAGGTGAACCCAATCCACAGGACTTATGATCATCAACCAAAACAGAGTTAGCAGGTTGGTTTACATGAGTTGAGCAGCAAGCAGATGGTGTGCTAGGTTGACCAGAAGTCAATGATGCAGATTTGGGAATAGGAAAAGTTGTGGTAGTCAACTGATGCATTGGTGATACACAAGGGTTTATAGAGGGGATACTAAATAAAGGTGAAGGTGAAACCGAGACAGAATTGACAGATGCAGTCACCATAGAGTTAGATGATTGGTCTATTGGGGTCAAAGTGTTTGCAGAAGATGAAAAGTCAAGTGGCTGATAAGTAGAGAAGGTAGATATAGGATTCTTCCAAGTGACGGTTTTTTTGGGACCAGGGGACTTTCGGGTAGACGTGTTTGTGGGTAGCGTACCAAACGGGTTAGGTTTCATTGGTGTAGAAGAGATTGTTGGTGCTGCTGATGATCGTAAGCCAAATCCACCTGCATTAAAGGAAAAAAACAGGGAAACAAATTTTAATCATATGTGCTCTCTATATGGTAGAGAAAGCAATATTCACGTATTAATGGGTGGGTCGATTTGGGAACGTTCTGATGGATTGACATTGAACCAAATTAGATATGTAAAACCAGCTATAATCAGTTTATTAACCGTATTTGACACACTAAATACTCGAAGACCTTTTGCACCCTGCCCCAAAAGAACCAACCATTTTGAAATTTTACCCAGTCAGTCAGACCCACCCATTTTACTACCTCTACTAGATGGGAAAGCTAAAGTTGCATATGGATCCTAAGGAAATCAAGCATACCTTTTCTGTTAGACTTGTAATCCTCCCACCTTAATTCTTCCTGGCTTTTAGCTACATAAGCGGGCAAGGCAGATATCGAAACAAGTTTCTCTCCACTAGATGTAGGGCCAGGATACTTCCAGGTGGCAGTCTGTGTGGGACCAGGAAACTTCCAGGTAGGTGTGTCTGTGGGTACCAACGATAATTTATTACTGAATGGGTTAGGTTTTACTGGTGTAGTAGAGATTGAATTGGGTCCCTTGGAAAAATTTGTAACTGGTGATGATGTTGATGGTACTGCTGATGATCTTAAGCCAAATCCACCTGCATTAGAGAAGAAAAGAAAAACAGGAAAACAAATTGTAATCGTATTTGAGACACTAAATACTCAAAGAACTTTTGCACCCTGCCCCAAAAGAACTAACTATTTAGACATGTTACCCAGTCTGCCCAACCCACCCATATTACGACATCTACTAGATAGGAAAGCTAAAGTTGCATACAGAATCTTAAAGAAATCAAGCATACCTTTTCCAGTGGACTTGTAATGCTCCCACCTTAATTCTTCATGGCTTTTACCTTCATAAGCAGGCATGGCACAAATCGAAACAAGTTTCTCTACACTAGATGGGTCCACGGCAGCTTTTTGATCTGCAACTCTGCTTCCTCTTTCTAGGGCACCAAAACGCGACTGTTCAGAATCAAATCCTGATCTTTTGCTATAAGGTCCTGCAAATTAGTGTCATTTACAGGGGGGAAAAAGCCCACAATTGTTAAATTCGTTAACTAATAAAAGTCTTCAGGTTCAAAACACATGTAAATGTTCCTGACATTCTTTTGAAATTACGCTCTGTAGGATTTGAACCTACGACATTGGTTTTTACGACCAACATTCTGCCAGACTGAATTAAGAGCGCTTTTAATTCAGATTCAGATATTATTAATTATTAAATTAGTCAACCCAGTAAGCATTATTACCACTGTATGAAGATAAACTTATCTACTAATTTAATGCCAAACCTCTTTCAGTATTAAAGGAGGAAATTATAGTCAATCAACGAAATTTCAATTTAGCCAACTCATCTATGAACACGATAAGAAACGGTTAACCTTGAAATGAGTGTAACTTGTGCTATATATGGACAAAAAGCTCGAAACAAGGCAGATGACATGGCAAACCCTAGTTGAGTTGCTACTAAATCTAGAAACATAATTACATTGTGTGACTGTTAGTATTTCACACATCAACACAAGTATTTTATTAGATAATCAACCCGTTAATTTAAAGTTTCAAATTTTTAGGGATTTCTACCCAAATTAGGATTTTAGCGTTTAGCCCTAGGGTTTGCCATGACATCATCATAAATACTAAGTTTAACCCCAGTATTAATCTCTCAATAAATTTTGTGTGTAGATAAGCTTGCAAAAGTTCTCTAATAAGCTACAGATAAGCAATAGATGAATAAACAATAATAAGATATAAATATATATATAACTACAATAAAAACCTAATCACGATTCGTATAAACAGTAAGAATAATAACGTAATTCAGTAATTCATACTAACCACCAAACACAGGTTTAAGAGTAATTGGAAGTTGAATCGCTACCCCAAAAACCGGTGGACTCCCGAAAACCCTACTGCTTGCATTCGCACCTGTTGCAACAAAATTTAAAAAAATTAAAAAAAAATAAAGTTTACATCACTAAAGATCAGAATAAGATCGACAGATCGTTAGATCTTACTAATACGTTCTAATCTCCTTTTATGTATATGTTGCAGTAATTCATATCAAATGTTGTACAGAAAAAATTCATATAATGATCAATGTTTAACGACTTACGTGGAGTTGAACAGGAAAACATATTCGTATATGAATATGAATATGAATATGAATATGAATATGAATATGAATATGAATATGATCAAAGGTGTTGTTTGTTTTTGGATTATTGGAATTATATGATTATAATTCTGTGTTAATGAAGTAATTAATAAATCGGTGATTTTGTTTATATAGATGAATGAATTTTGCCGCGTAAGTGTGGGAGTAGCCTCAATATTAAGCTGTGTACACGTCATTCCTGCTTAGCTTACGGTTAAAGCTATTTTATGAAAATTAGTTACTCCTCATTCCAACAAAAAAAAAATCCTATTTAACTTTTTCTTTGTCAGATAGATTTAACATATAAACTAGTAAAATTACGAGTTTGTTTAAACGAAATAATTTAATCACATATTTTAAGTATTAAGTAAATGTAAATGTTGAAGTCATTTATTTTAATGACCCGTTTGACTAAGAAACTTGTCGTTGTTTTTACATATATATAGAGACATGTATTTTCGCATACATATGTAACGTAATTAATTTTGTAAAAAGAATTCATATTTGAATATTAATAATAATTATAATTATAATTATAACTATAACTATTATATTAAAAGTAAACAATAATAATAAAGTTCGCTCAAAGTTGAGTATTTACATTTTTAATAATAATAATAATAACAATAATTAGTAATAATAAATGTTTTTTAAATTTTTTTAGAAAATTAAAATTACAATTTATGAGAGATTAGTATTTCCTTTTATAAAAGATTTCCTATTATTTTTTAATTAAATTAATATATAATTATGATATCATCATTATGAAAATTAAAGGGTAATTAGCTTAATGATAACATCATCATTTTAGAGCTTTATATGAATATATAGATAAATATCCAATTTAACCTTTATTTAATATAATTATAAAGAGTAACTAAAATATTAATTGATATATTTAAAGTAAGTTTTTTAAAATAAAAAAAGAAGAAGATATAATTGAAACTTTAACGACGTTTAATGGTATTTAGCAAAAAAGATAATAATTTTGAGATAAATCAAAATATAAAGGTGGAAAGTTTTTTGAGACAGAGGGAGTAATTATTAATTATAAGAGGAAAAAAAATCTAAAGATAATCGTTAGTGTTATCAAGATAACCCTTAATTTTATCTTTAACAAGTTTAAACATACATAGTTTGTTTTCACTTTCATAATAATCACCCACCTCCTTCAAGTAACTTCTTCAAACCAACCTAATATACCACCAAATTTTGCTTAATTAAATACTTAAAATATAATCCTTAGAACTACAAATAGAAAACTCATGTTTCGACTATATCTTTTTCTTTTAACTTTGACTTTAAATAGCTTTGTTTTTATTATATATTATTCGGTGAAATTTATATCAATGAATTGTTTTTTGAATAAGTTTTTAACGAGTATAACGTTCATTAAGCATTATATAACACATAAAAAAATTTAAAGTCAAAGTTAAAAAGAAAAAATCTCCAAAGTCAAACCAGGACAATAGATTTGGGACGGGGTAGTATTACGTACTAATATACTCTCTATTTCATGTTTGACAAAATTGCAAAAATCATCCCCGTGTTATTCTTTTTTCTCTTTTCATCCCTACCAATTTATAACAACACAATTTATCCTTAAAGACATTATCTATTTCCAATTACATCCTTAGCCTTAATGAAAGTTAACCTTCCTGTTAAATTACATTTTCCCTTCTCTTTTTATCTCCTTCATCTTCATCTTCACCAAACCCAAGATCAACACCCATCAAAACTGAATCTGAATTATCATCTACTGTTGAGCGAGAACTGTGAAATTGGTTTAAGATGCAAACCCGAATACACGACTCATATACTCATCTCACATTCCAGTTTTATCAATATTACTTCGTATTAATTAATCGTATTAATAAATTATAATTAATAATCTATCTATACATCATATAAAATAAGATTTTAAACATCATATGTGTCATCCTTCTTTAGCCTTTATTTTAAAAATTTATGACGCGCCAATTTAGTTGAAAAACAGCTTTTAATTAGTTATATTTGAAAGGTTTTTAAATATATATTTAAAGTATCATGATATCTCTTTATATTATAATAACAAAGTTGAAAATAGATCATCTAAAATTCAAACCACTAATCCTAGCCTTCCATTACCATTAACATTATTAATCTAGACCATCCAATTTTTTTAATCAACATTATGACCTCATAATTACCTTGATTAGTTGTTTGATTACTAAATTACCCTTCTAATTTATATTTTGGCAGAAGAAAACTAAAAAAATAGGGGTTTGTGAAAATACAACTCATTCACAGTCAAACAAGATAAAGAAAACCCTAATTTCCTCTCAAAAAACACGCCTCGTAAGAGGATCTTTAAACAAATAAACCTCAATATTCATCCAGTCGAACCACCATCACTAATTCTACAATTTCTTTTGATGTCTTTTCCCCATCCCCCGATTTCGTATATAATTCTCAACAACGTCGATTTTGAAGTTTACATAACATGGATTATTTTCATGGAAGTGGATTTTTAATTCTACATATAAGGGTTTTCTCAGAAGAAGACGCCTATTTTTGATTTTTACATATTTGGGTTTTTTCTTTAAACACCGATTTTGAATTCGTAGTTGCGATTATTGTTGTTCTTCATCAAGTGATTCTTCTTGAGAATCGGGTACGACAATGATAGATTATTTTCATATATTTTTTTTTCTGTTTGTGTGTGTTTGAAATTTAATACTCACGTTTCAAGCGTAAGTGTAGTGTGTTTGGTTCACCTTCAGTTTTGATTGGGCTTAACAATTGGTGCTACATTGTTGAGTGTGCATAGACTAACTCCATTGAATCTCAAATAAGAGTATTAGGTGATTATGCCTTTAATTAAGCGATATTATGAACTTGCTGCTATCTACTGATTAAAAGCTCCACAAGGTGATGGAAACAATATGTTGATGTAAAGGTACCTACGCCTCTTTTAAATGTGCTCATTAATGTTTTTTACAGACGATATGGCGTGTGGGCTAATTGATCAGTTGCAATTTTTTAGTGTTTAGTTCAAAATGTATAAATACAAAATCGACCAAAAAAGGTTTTGGCTTATCTCTTGTACTTATCTGTTGTGTATACTGATATCTGGATCATTTGCTGATGTTTAGTACTAATGGTTGATAGTTTTCTTATTACATTTGTTGTTTTGTTATACAGAGTATGTTATTAATTACTGTATATGCTTGTCACACACATTACTTCATATATTGTGACGACCCGGAAATTTTCGACCAAATTTAAACTTTAATCTTTATATGAATTCGACATGATAAGCAAAGTCTGTAATATTGAATCTCAAAAATTTTGAACTGTTTCATAAATTCATTTGACCTTTGACTGTGGCTGACGATTCACGAATCAATGTGTAAATAATTATGTAAATATATATATATACATAAGAATATATATAATAATTTAAATTAATAAGTATACATTATGCAAATAGAATTAAGAATGTAAGATATAATTAAGTTGTTATTACAATAAACATATGTAAATAGATATATAATATTATTATGACTATGAATATAAAAGTTTTAATAATATTGTTAAAGTTATAAATATAGAAATTTTGAATATAAATATTATTATTGAAATAATTAAAATTTTGATTTAAAGAAATTATTAAATTTTTTATGATTATTTATTATCTTATCATTGTTACTATAATACAACTTAGTATTATTATCATTAATATCATTAATTAGTAGTAATATTATGATATTAATTATTATTATGATTATTATTAATAAAATTATCATTATTAATATAACTACCCAAAAAAAATAGCATTTTTATTTTAAATTACTAGTTTCATTAACTTTTATTACTTTTATCATTATTCATATTATTATTAGTATTATTTTGAAAGTTCCAACATTAATTATATTATTAATTCTATTATTAATATATTTATATTCAATACTATTAATATATTTATATTTTTAATGTATAATACAAAAATTCTAGAAGTGCAGATAAAAATAAAAATTTGTTTAACTTTTCCATCAAATTTTATTTCCTTGTCTGGAATCTTACTACAAATTGATCTCAACATTCATTATAGACAAAATCCGTTAAACATCAAATCCTGCTTTTTATTTTTATATTTTTTTTCTGTCCTTTACTGAATGCTGGAGTGTAAATGTCGACTTCATGGTCCTTACCCAACAAAAAAATCAATCATATTATTATATTGTTTCAATTAACCGATTACTGCCTATATATGATACCAAATAACTCGCTGCAAAGGGGAATTAAAACAGAAAGAAATAAAGAAAACAAACCGTATCTGTTCTTGAAAACTTTTTAGCCAAAACCCAATTTCGAATCGTATTTCAAAATGTAATAATATGGTTTTGTTAGGAATTGTCTCCTTAAACTATCTGCAAAATATCAAATCCTAATTCCATCAATCGAGTTCAAATTTTGAGGTCAAACATAAATTTCAAAAAAGTCAAACTTGTGTTCTTCAAACAAATTAGAGATTTAGAGGGCAATTCTATTAAAATTGTTGTTAATAAAGTTTCTTTGTACAATTTAAAAGGTATATCATGTTGTAAGTATGATCCAAAACTGGCTAGAAATCGAAAACACGATTTGGGTTCTTAAGTGTTCTTCGTAGCACAGCAGCCTGTTTTAAAATTATTTTATTTCTCTTTCTCTTTGTTAACACAAGACAATATCATTTAAGTCATTTATCTGATTTTTTTATGAATTCTAAAAACCCAATCAAATATTGTATTGCTAGTATGATTATTATTCTGGTCGACTTAATCGGTGGTGAAGAAGAAGAAATAGATAAGAAGCATAATACATGGATGAATAAATATGGTTTAGGATTTGAAATAGATATATAGGAACAGAAGGATGGTAGAGAGTACTTGCGTTATATGAGAGGTCGCGGGTTCGAGTCCCGTTTGAGGCATTATTTTTAAAAAAAGCTTTATAAAAGGGTATACTCTTTATTCATTTTTTTTATTATCATTACTATTATTAATGTCATTATTATTATTGTTAGTAATATTACTAGTATTATAACTGGTATTACAATTATTATTACAAATATTATAAATGTTATTATTATTATGATTATTATTAAGTATGAGTGTTATTATTATTATTATTATTAATATTAAGTATTATGAATATCATCATTTTTATTATCATTAATTTAAGTATTATTATTATTATTATTATTATTATTATTATTATTATTATTATTATTATTATTATTATTATTATTATTGTTGTTGTTGTTGTTGTTGTTGTTGTTGTTGTTACTGGAATCAAGTATTATTAGTACTAATTTATAATTTCTAGTAATAATATTACTATCATTAATATTACTAATATTATACTGTTAGTATTATTATTAATATGATCACTTAAATATCTAATAAAACTATAATTATTATTAAACTTACTACTATTATTAAAAAATATTATTTTTGCTAAAACTATCATTTTTTACTTTATAATTATTAGTAAAACTACCATTTTATCATTTTTATTATTATTATTATTATCAAAATTAGTATTATTATTAATCATTATTAGTATTAGGTATTATTATCAAGATTTTTATATATTATTAACCTCTTCTTTACTAACAATATTACTAGTATCATTATTATTATTACAATTATATTATTATTATTAATATTATTAATATAATTACAATAAGAGATAATCATATAAAAATATACTTAATAAAACTATATTAAAATTTTCTTTATATAAAGTATATAAAATAAATATTAAGTTATTAATGAAACACATAACTTATTAAGATAATAATTATATCACTAATTAGATATAAAATCGTTCGATTTCAATCATATGTGTTAATATATATATAAATGATATAGGTTCGTGAATCCGAGGCCAACCTAGCACTTGTTCAATGCCGTCATATGTATTTTTACTACAAAATACAGTATTGTGAGTTTCATTTGCTCCCTTTTTAAATGTTTTTGCAATATATATTTTTGGGACTGAGAATACATGCGCTGCTTTTATAACTGTTTTACGAAATAGACACAAGTAATTGAAACTACATTCTATGGTTGAATTGTTATACCGGATATCGCCCTTGTTGAACTTGATAGCCTAAGAATTGGTGTTTATTATAATTGCCACCAATTGACGCGAATCCTAAAGATAGATCTATGGACTTTGACACGCCCCAGTCAGAGAATTTGAACTGCTTTAGTACTTCGATGTTTATATGTTTAGAGATATTCTAGATGCATTTTGTTAATGTCGGTTACCAGGTGTTCAATCCATATGAATGAATTTTAAACACTTGCGAGTGTATGATTATTGAATAAATGAAATCTTGTGGTCTATTAAAATTATGGAAATGATTAATTACGATAAACATATGAACTCACCAACCTTTTGGTTGACACTTTAAAGCATATTTATTCTCAGGTATGAAAAAAATCTTCCGCTGTGCATTTGCTCATTTTAAAGATATTACATGGAGTCGTTCATGGCATATTTAGAAGAGTACCTCACAATGGGATCAAATGTTGATGACTTCGTCCAGATGGATTAGGACGGGTTATCACATATATATTCGATTGCAATGGCTATCCTATTTCATTCCAGTAGCCTCTTTGTAATTTTTTTACAGGTTTGGTAAAAAAATCACAATTTGATTATTTGAACTTGAAAACATGCAGGTTACTTCTCATTTGCGGATAAACTTGGGAAATTGTAAGGCCCAAATATTTAATTTTACATAGAGTATTTATGATGTACTTAAAGTGTATGAAGCGTAACGTAAATTAAAAAGCTCAAAACTGCTCATACAATTGTGCGCGCCGCGCACAGTTAGGTGAGCGTGCCGCTCACTTTGCCAGCGACAGAATTCTGCTTTTTCTTATTTTGAGTTAAATGAAGGGCATTTTGGTCATTTTACTTGAGGACGGATCTGAGGCCTTATCAGCTGGATTGGGTCCAACTTTGGATCACTTTCACATCCATTCAACACTCTCATCTTCAAACCCTATAGAGAGGAAGAGTTTTAGAGAGAGGAAGCTCCATTTGGAGAAGAAGGAGTTGGATTCTCACCAAAGCTGTTCATCTCGTTCACGGCTACGTTGTGGTAGTATTGGTAAGTTCAAACTCCGAATTTCATTTGTTAGATTTGATATTCAAGTTAGGGTTGAGCTTGATTAATTGTGAAACTCATTTAGATGATGAAGTGGGTTTATGGTGACTAGTTATTGTGGTCAATTGGCGGGTTTTTACGCTGGTTGATGATTTGGCCAAGATTTAGGACTTGTAATTGGGTATAATCACTAGTGTTAGTGATTATGGAAGTGTTGGAACCCATTTGGGGGTGTTTGGTTGATTAATTTTGAAATGGGTCAAAATTAGGGTTTATGTGTCAAATTGGGTAAGACACGTGTTTAACACTTGTGTTCGGGTTTAATTGGCATATTAGGACCATTCTCACTTGTGTTAGTGATTATTGGTTAGTTTGGGCGCGGTTTGTGCTTGAAAGTGCATTTGGGTCGAAATTGCACTAAGTGTCAATTGGGTTGGTTTGTAAATCCACCCTAATTGTGTTGTTGTATTTATGATAATGAAATAGGTACATTCCATCGGCGAGTTACGGATTATTCGGTAGCATTCATCAAGGTGTAACAATCCAACTTCATAAACTCAAAACGCGTACAAAAAAAAAAAAATTTCTGGGACTGACCATCTGGACGGCGTCCAGATTTTGGGACGACGTCCAGCCCTTAAGAATGGGACGGCGTCCAAGAAATTGGGACGGCGTCCTAATGAACTGCCAGGGACTGATCACGGGTCCAACTCACGTGAGTGGAAAACCCGCTTCCCGACACTTTTACACGAAAACCTTTTCACAACATAACACAATATGATAAACTAAGAGGCTTTCATCATCAAATCAAGTTTTACAACATCGGGCCCACATCGCCCATTTTACGAGTTTCGTTCCAAAAATAAAAGTTTCGACCAAATACAAGTTTAATTCCCAAACGACCCTAGAGCATGGTTTTTGGGGTTAAACTACCCAAAGCTTGACCGAACTTCCAAAAGCTAACCCAAAAGCATCCCCTATCAAATCAAGCGGGAGAACTAATCCAACCGAATACCTTTTCCTTTGTCCGCACCCGAGCCTAAAAAGGTAGACAACGAGAGGGTAAGCTAACACTTAGTGAATGCAATAATTATACATACATATATATAACCCATCTATTTGCAATCACAATTTCCGAATACCTTGTACGAACTTGAAACTCAAAATAGCATAACATTATACCCGAAATACTTAACAAGTCGCACATTATCACAAAACCGCATTAGCATATACTCAACACAATATATTTAAACAATATGCTAAACAATCAACAATCTCAATATGGTTAACCATAACGCTATGGTGCTACCGGCTCGTGGTTCACACCATACTCAATTGAGTCATACTCTTTTATAGTGCTACCGGCTCGTGGTTCACACTTTGTTTTATAGTGCTACCGGCTCGTGGTTCACACTCGATGCTACCGGCTCGTAGTTCACATCTTAGTTTATAGTGCTACCGGCTCATGGTTCACACTTGATCACACACATGTTATGGCACTACCGGCTCGATGGTTCATACCATAACACCCACAAATAAATACGTCATATACACATACGTATAATTACTCCACTCACTTTAATATCTTCGTGAAAGTTAACCGAACTTGCAAACCTTCAAAGTAACGTACCTATTACATTAGGCAAATAATCAATCACACAATCGAATTTGTCAACTAACTCACTCAACATACTAGAGTCGTTTGACTCAAAGTGCAATTTCAACCCAATTGCACCCTTAACCCTAATAATGGGTCAACTTTACCAAAAACTCTAACTCTAGCCATTTATGGTCTTAATATGCATTTAATCACCCGGTTATCACATTTCCCTACTAACAAGTCAAACTTAGGTCATCAAAGACCCGTTTTACCCATTCGAGGTTTCCATACCCATTCGGGTCACCTCATACCCAAATAACACCCATTTACATATCATTAAAGTGTGCTAGTAGTTAATTAACTAAATTAAGACCCAAGAGCTCAATTATCACATTCAAACCCTAGGTTAGTCATCTATGAGACTTCGTGACCCATATTCACCCAAAACCCCCAAAACACTCACAAATGGGTTTTAAAGTTCATCACTTACACAAACCCTAACTCTTAAACAATTAAAACAAGGAACTTAGATTTAGGGCTTACCACAACTATCAAAATGTAGCTAGTGAGGAGATGAACAACTTTAATACCCGAGCTCTAACCCGAAAAGAGCTTCTTCTTCCTTAAATGGAGCTTTCTCACTCTTGAAACACTCTCTCACTCTAGAATTGAATGGAGGAGGTTTGGTGGTTGAAAGATGGAGTAAATGATACTCCTAAAACTGATCTTGAGCCTTTAAGTCATCTACAAAGTGAAATTACAAAATTGCCCAACTAAATATCTAAAAAAAATGAAGTTGAGTCTGCCAGCTATTCTGGACGGCGTCCAGGAAGTTGGACGGCGTCCAGTCCATTGATCTGGGACGGCGTCCCACCCTTTTGACGACGTCCCACCTGTCTGAGAAAATCGGATCTTACAACTCTCCCCCACTTGAATCGGATTGCGACCTCGCAATCCACGCCGCATGACAAGCAGGAAGATACACCAAAACAAACTCTTCGGGCTCCCAAGTAAACTCGGAACCTATACTTCGATGCCATTGGACTTTAAAAGTCCTCACCTCCTTATTTCTCAATTTCTTAACCTTTTCATCAAGTATAGCAACCGGCTCCAAAACATACTCCAATTTGTTATTTAGCTCAATCTCGTCTAACGACACCCACGAAGAATCATCCGCAAGACACTTACGGAGATGAGAAACATGAAATGTATTATGGATCCCCGCAAGTTCTTCGGGTAATTCCAAACGATATGCAACTTCGCCAACACGAGCTAAAACTTTAAATGGCCCAATAAACCGAAGAGCTAACTTTCCCCGTTTTCGAAACCGAATAATACCCTTCCATGGCGAAACCTTAAGCATCACCATATCGCCTTCTTGAAACTCGATCGTTCATCTACGTTTATCGGCATACGACTTTTGTCTATCTTGCGCCTTTTTCAAATGTTCCCGAATCATATCATTCTTGTTATTCGTCTCCAAAACCAAATCGGTACTCCCGATTTCCCTTTGACCCACTTCTCCCCAACAAATGGGAGTTCGACACCTTCGCCCATATAGCATCTCATAAGGTGGCATCCCGATACTAGTGTGGTAACTATTATTGTACGAGAATTCCACCAAAGGCAAATGCTCATCCCAACTACCACCGAAATCAATAATGCACGCCCGTAACATATCTTCCAAAGTTTGATTTATACATTTGGTTTGGCCTTCCGTTTGAGGATGATACGTCGTGCTCAACTTTAATTGCGTACCCATATCTTCATGAAACTTTTCCCAAAACCGAGACGTAAAACGGGTATCTCGATCCGAAATAATAGATATAGGAACCCCATGTCGCGAGACCACTTCTTGATAAATAACTTAGCCAAGGCCTCCGACGATATTGCTTCTTTAATGGGAATAAACAAGGCACTTTTCGTCAACCTATCAACTATTACCCAAATCGAGTCAAATTGGGTTCTCGCCGTCTTAGGTAACTTTGTGACGAAATCCATGGTAATGTGCTCCCATTTCCATTTCGGAATTTCTAACGGTTGCAACTTACCATACGGATTTTGGTGCTCAGCCTTTACTTGCAAACAAGTAACACATTGTTCAACATATTTTACAACATCACGCTTCATGCCCGGCCACCAATAATCTTTCTTCAAGTTAAGATACATTTTCGTCGCGCCCGGGTGAATGGAATATTTTGACTTATGTGCTTCATCAAGTAGCACCCGTTGGTAATCACCCATCTTAGGCACCCACACCCTTCCTTGAAAAGACAACTACCCACGCGAACCCATAGTAATAAACTCTGATTGGCCCACGATTCTCTCCGTATGCTTGTTGTGAACGTACGCCTCTATTTGAATCTCACCAAGATTCTCGAGAAAATCGTTGGTAATAATCAAACGTAACGATCTTACCTTTATCACCGGATGTTGACTCTTTCGACTTAACACATCCGCGACAACGTTCGCCTTACCCGGATGATAAAGTATCTCACAATCATAGTCTTTCACCACATCCATCCATCTACGTTGACGATAATTCAAATCTCGTTGAGTGAAAAGATGTTTCAAGTTCTTATGATCCTAATAAATCGTACACTTGACACCATACAAGTAATGGCGCCAAATTTTTAGCGCATGTACCACCGCCGCCATCTCAAGATCATGAGTCGGGTATCTCGTCTCGTGTTCTTTTAATTGTCGAGAGGCATAAGCGATGACTTTACCCCTTTGCATAAGAACACACCCGAGCCCATTTAGAAAAGCATCACAATAAACTGTCATGTCTTCTACCCCTTCCGGCAACACTAACACCGGAGCTTGACACAACTTCTCTTTTAACAATTGAAAAGCAATTTCTTGCTCGTTCTCCCAATTAAACCTAGCATTCTTTCTCGTCAACTTCGTCAATGGAGAAGCAATCTTAGAAAAGTCTTGGATAAACCGACGATAATAACCGGCCAATCCGAGAAAACTTCGGATTTCCGTAGGCGTAGTCGGTCGTCCCCAACTCTTCACCGTCTCGATCTTCCCCGGATCTACTTGAATACCGTTTTCGTTCACAATATGACCAAGGAATTGAACTTTCCTTAGCCAAAATTCACATTTGGAGAAATTTGCATACAACTTCTCCTTTCGTAACGTCTTCAATGCTTCACGCAAATGACGTTCATGTTCGTTCATACTTTTCGAGTAGACTAGTATGTCGTCAATGAACACTATTACCGACTTGTCCAACATAGGTTGGCACGCTCGGTTCATAAGATCCATGAATGCCGCCGGTGCATTCGTAAGACCAAAAGGCATAACTACGAACTCAAAATGCCCATAACGTGTTCAAAAAGCCGTTTTCTCAATGTCTTCCTCACGGACCCGCATTTGGTGATAGCCGGACCGTAGGTCGATTTTAGAGAAATATGTTGCACCTTGAAGTTGATCAAACAAATCGTCAATCCTAGGTAACGGATAACGATTCTTGATCGTCACTTTATTCAACTCACGGTAATCAATGCACATACGCATACTACCATCTTTCTTCTTCACAAATAACACCGGAGCGCCCCATGGCGAAGCACTCGGTCGAATAAAACCCTTTTCGAGAGACTCTTGAATTTGATTCAACAACTCTTGCATTTTCGTTGGCGGTAACGATAAGGAGTTTTAGCAATGGGGGTAGCCCCCGGAACCAACTCAATGCGAAATTCAACTTGTCTTTCCGCCGGAACACCCGGTAACTCATCCGGAAAAACGTCTTCAAATTCATTAACCACCGGAATTTCACGAATAGGTGGTGGCTCATTACGAGTATCAACAACATGAGCAAGGAAAGCCATGCCACCGGTAACAACGAGATGACGTGCCCGTGCAAAAGTGCATATCGGCACCGGTCTCCTTCGCTTATCACCATGAATAATCAACTCTCCCCCACTTGGGGTCTTCACACGAATAAACTTATCATGGCATGCAATATCGGCTCTATAATGATCGAGCCAATCCATACCAACGACAATATCAAAATTGCCCAAGGTCATTGGAATGAGATCAATTTTAAAGGTTTCGGCACCGAAAACAACATCACAAGTTTCACACACATCAACCACTAGCACCGTCTTGCCGTCCGCTATTTCGACTTCTACCGGACGACTTAACTTAGCTAACGGTCTATCAAGTTTAGGCACAAATTTAGGAGACACAAACGACAAATTTGCACCGCTATCAAATAGAATTCTCGCCGGGTTAGAATTAACCATGAAAGTACCTGAGACAACTTCGTTCGATTGCTTGGCTTCATCATTCGTCATCAAGTAGTTGCGACCCCTAGCCGTACCCGCCGCTTTATCTAACCGTTTAACATTATCATTATTCAAATCGGGACATTTCAGCCTCTTATGCCCCTCTTTACCACAATTAAAGCAAGTGATTTTGGTCGACGCCTTGGTGCAATCACGGGCCATGTGTCCTTTTTGATTACAATTATAACACGTGGGCCCGAAACCTCCGGAAGCACCCTTCTTCACACTATTAACGCTTTCGGAGCCTTTCTTGGACTTCTTGTTTGAAAAGTTCGAATGACTTGAACCCTCAAACTTCCTCTTTGAAAAAGTAAAATCGCTCTTTCTTGGCACCTCCAGCTCAAAACCCCGAGCCAATTCAAATAACTCGTCAAAAGACTTAGCCATACTCCGACTAATCTTACCCATGTACTCATCATTTAAAGTGCGGTAGAAATCCTTCATTAGCTTGTGATCATCACCAACATACTCCGGGCAAAAACGAGTCTTTGCCAAGAAGGTAGACTTAAGAGTAACTAAGTCCATTGAACCTTGTTGCAAATAGTGCAACTCGTCCCGGATTCTATCGAGATCGGAAGAAGTTCGGTATTCCTTGAAAAACTCCTTCTTAAACTCTTCCCACGTCAAGCCCATACATTGTTCCTCACCATACAAGTTGATTTTATCATCCCACCATAACTTAGCCTCTTCTCGTAGCATGCTAGAACCATACCTCGCCTTCTTCTCGAGAGGACATTCCGAGGTACGGAAAGCTCCCTCGACATCGGAGATCCAACATGTACTTTTTAAAGGATCTCGCACCCCATTAAACATCGGGGGTTGAGCGTCCTTGAAATTCTTTTAGTGGAAGTCCCGCCTTCCATCACCTCCTTCACTACGAGGATAAATGTTTCTAGCATCAAGTGCCTCTTCGATAGTGGCCTTCATTCGTTCATTAATTAGATCGGTTATTTTCTCATCAACCGAATCTTGGAAGACCTTTCGAACGTCCGCAAGAAAATCCGCTTTTAACTTTTTAAAGACGGCCTCAACCTTGGCCGAAAACTCGGCGTCCTCGCTCGTACTTCCATTATCATTATCGGGACCGTTTCTCGTCTTCATTCTATAAAACGAAATAGGTTAAACCACAAAACGAAAGGACAAATTACATATGTATATACATATATGCCACACTACTCCATCTCGCTCAACAATCGTCGTACATCGCTTGTTTAACACGACTTGCGCCCGTAATAATGGTAGCTAGTCATTACTATGCGAGCACATCTCATTAACTTGCTAGTACAACGTCTATCTCGCTTGATGCTTGCTAAACACAACACAAACAAATAGCGCATGATTAGTTCACATAATCCTATGCACCAACCAATCCCGACCCGACCCAAAGTCCTTCAAGTCCTGCATAACGCGCACACAAAAGTCTAAGTCTAGGCACCTATCTCAAGTCACCTAAATCCCTTAGACCATGCTCTGATACCACTTGTAACAACCCGACTTCATAAACTCAAAACCCGTACAAAAAAAAAAATTCTGGGACTGACCATCTGGACGGCGTCCAGATTTTGGGACGACGTCCAGCCCTTAAGAATGGGACGGCGTCCAAGAAATTGGGACGGCGTCCTAATGAACTGCCAGGGACTGATCACGGGTCCAACTCACGTGAGCGAAAAACCCGCTTCCCGACACTTTTACACGAAAACCTTTTCACAACATAACACAATATGATAAACTAAGAGGCTTTCATCATCAAATCAAGTTTTACAACATCGGGCCCACATCGCCCATTTTACGAGTTTCGTTCCAAAAATAAAAGTTTCGACCAAATACAAATTTAATTCCCAAACGACCATAGAGCATGGTGTTTGGGGTTAAACTACCCAAAGCTTGACCGAACTTCCAAAAGCTAACCCAAAAGCATCCCCTATCAAATCAAGCGGAAGAACTAATCCAACCGAATACCTTTTCCTTTGTCCGCACCCGAGCCTAAAAAGGTAGACAATGAGAGGGTAAGCTAACGCTTAGTGAATGCAATAATTATACATACATATATATAACCCATCTATTTGCAATCACAATTTCCGAATACCTCGTACGAACTTGAAACTCAAAATAGCATAACATCATACCCGAAATACTTAACAAGTCGCACATTATCACAAAACCGCATTAGCATATACTCAACACAATATATTTAAACAATATGCTAAACAATCAACAATCTCAATATGGTTAACCATAACGCTATGGTGTGATGTCCCGGAAATTTCCGAACAAATTTAAACTTTAATCTTTATATGTATCCGACACGATAAGCAAAAATCTGTAATGTTGAGTCTCGAAAGTTTGAAAACTATATTCATGTAATCAATTACCCTTTGACCGTGCCTGACGATTCACGAACAATTATGTGTATACTGATAATTGAAAACGTTAACAAAGTATTAGATATATAATACTTTACACAAACGAGTTTGTTTCGATATTTGTTCAATATAGTTATTAACAGAATTAAAAGATAATATCAAATGATTGAATTATCAGATACATTGAATTATGATCACGAGTCTCCGTCGTAAGGTCCACTATGATTTAAGAGACTATTACATTTTTAACGGTATTCGGAAATTTAGTGAAATGATACGCATGCAAGAATGACAGTGTTCTTATCGAGGATTAGTCAAAGGTTGGTGGAGGATTGAATTTCATAACACTTGGTTGATAACTTGCAACGTATATAGAACGTGATTATGTATATTAGATATATTAGTTAAGTAAAAGATAGTAACCCTTGTTCATTGATTCGGTTTATAATTAGATATTTTAACTAGAGCCTTTGAAGAATTAAAGTAAAGATTGGCGCATAAATAAGTTATATCAGATTAAGTTTTTGAGCATAATCGTTAGGTGATATAACAATATCTTGTATTCACACGATTTTAATGTTATATATATATATATTGATCTTTGAAATATAATTAATTTTGAAAAGTAAAATATTATATTAGTAGATAAATATTTCAAACATATGTATTATGTATAAGTTTATAAATTTTAAAGGTACATATATTTTATTTTAGTCATAAAACGTTTTGATTCAAACTAATAAGATTAAATATATATTTTGTTATATAACGAGACGTCGATTTATAAAAGGAAATGACCAAAACACTCAAAAGATTAAGTTACACTTTGAGTGGGTTGGTTTTTAATTAATTTAAGTCTAGTTCATAATAAAGGTACATGTCACAAAATGTTTAATTTAAAATAAAATATTTTGTTAAACAACGAGTCACTGATTTATAAAAGTAAATGACCACAACACTCAATTTTATAAATTACATTTTTATAAGGTAATTTATTGTTGAGTAAGTCTAATTTTTGTAAAAGGTACACGTCACGTAACGTAAAAGGCTAGTTTTCTAAACGTACGAAAGTGCGCCCGAAAAACTGAAAGTGGTACATGAGTCGTGAGACCACGACCGTGTCATTTTTATAAAAATTAAATTTTTACCATGAGCGTAAATATAATATAATATTTAATTAATTCTAAAGATTAAATATAATTTATATTAAATAAAATATAGTTTACGTGTTATGTGTGCAATGTATGTAAATATGAGTGTCGGCAAGTTTTATCTTTTTTTTTTTTTTTTTTTTTTTTTTTTTTTTTTTATATGCTGGACAATGATGGGGTTAGGTAGGAAAAAAAAAAATGCTATAAGTTGAACGAAATTTGGTTCTAGTTCCATTCATATCAATTGATCGATATCTCTCTAATCTATATATTACTCTTATATTATTTATATTATTAAGATTAATATTATTATTATTATTATTATTAGTATTATTAGGAGTAATATTATTAGTATTATACATAAAATATTACGACGAGGTCATGAGCGGGTCATTTCAAGACAAGTTTTATGAGTAGGATAGGGCTAAGGAAATTATGAGTTATGGCTATGGAGGTGATGGGTATGGTTCATGGGTATGCCCGTGAGGTCAATTTAGTGTTTGTCATCTCCGTTGCGTCTACGTACCTTTCCTACAATATTGAACCTCAATATTGATACGTGAGCACTCATAACTTAACTTTTATTTATCAATAGTGTATCCCTGACTAGTGCTCGAGAAAATAAAATTATGCATGCTTGTATATTTGATATTGCCCCTAGATAGGTTATGTTGAATCTTAAAGGTTGTTATACTAGGGATGGGATAAGATATAAGATATGCATGTCGTTGGAAAGCTAGTGAGAAATTAAGAACTTTTCCTTTAGATGACAAAGGGATCTGATGGACGGATTAGAAGTTATAGCCAATTGAAATTTCGTAAAAATGATTATTATTATCGTCGTTAATATCGTTGATCTAATTTTTAATCTAATTGCCAATATTATTATTATTATAATTATTATTATTATTATTATTAAGAATTGTTATTTTTATAGTTATCATCGTTAAAGTTATAATTAGTATTATTATTATCACATAAAATAGTTATTAGTATATTCATTATTATAATATTCAATATTACTAGTATTATTAAAAGTACCGTTGGTATAAAAACTATCAGTTATTCAAAAATTATCAATTTAATAGAAATGTCATTGTTATCATTATTATTATCATTTTGAATAAAAATTATTACTTTAAAGTTAATATTAAAAATATCGTAAATATTAAAGATATCATAATTAGAATTATCATTTTTCAATAACATCATTGTTAGTAAATATAAATATTGATTGTTATAATTACAAAACAATACGACTTTTAATTATTATTATCAATGCTATTTTATCAAATAAAATTATCTCAATAGAATCTATCACAATATTTTTATGATATTAAATGAACTTTATAAATTTTATTACTTAAGATATATAAAAGTATACTTTAATATAAAATTATATTTATTAATAAATGAATTATATTATTTACTCTATTAAATCTTTTAAATATTTTAAAAATATAAAACGACGATATTTAAATTATATAATAATCATTTATAAACTTTTGAAAATTATTTTGAGTCAAACTAATTTTCGTCGATCTTTGCATATTAGACTCGAGCATTAGGATTGTGGTACACTATGACTTAACTTAATTTGTTAGACAAATATTGACCGTCATATAAATATATATAATTAATATAGGTTCGTGAATCCGAGGCCAACCCTACACTTGTTCAATGATGTTATATGTATTTTTACTACAAAATACAGTATGGTGAGTTTCATTTGCTCCCTTTTAAATGCTTTTGCAATATATATTTTTGGGCTGAGAATACATGCGCAACTTTTATAACTGTTTTACGAAATTGACACAAGTACGTGAAACTACATTCTATGGTTGGATTATCGAAGTCGAATATGCCCTTTTTTATTAAGTCTGGTAATCTAAGAATTAGGGAACAGACACCCTAATTGACGCGAATCCTAAAGATAGATCTATCGGGCCCAACAAGCCCCATCCAAAGTACCGGATGTTTTAGTACTTCGAAATTTATATCATGTCCGAAGGAGGATCCCGGAATGATGGGGATATTCTTATATATGCATATTGTTAATGTCGGTTACCAGGTGTTCAATCCATATGAATGATATTTTTGTCTCTATGCATGGGACGTATGTTTATGAGAAATGGAAATCTGAAATCTTGTGGTCTATTAAAATGATGGAAACGATTGTTTAAGTTAAACTAATGAACTCACCAACCTTTTGGTTGACACTTTAAAGCATGTTTATTCTCAGGTACGAAAGAAATCTTCCGCTGTGCATTAGCTCATTTTAAAGATATTACTTGGAGTCATTCATGCCATATTTCAAAAGACGTTGCATTCGAGTCGTTGAGGTTCATTAGAGATTATTATTAAGTAAATGACAGATTAGGTCATTTATAGTTTGGATATTATGAAATGGTATGCATACCTGTCAACTTTCGATGTAAATGAAAGTTTGTCTTTTAAAACGAATGCAATGTTTGTAAAATGTATCATATAGAGGTCAAATACCTCGCGATGTAATCATATGTTATTGTATTCGTCCCTATGGATTGGGACGGGACGTCTCATGTGGTATCAGAGCGGTGGTCTTAGCGAACCAGGTCTTGCATTAGTGTGTCTTACTGTTAGTTGTTAAGATGCATTAGTGAGTCTGGACTTCGACCGTGTCTGCATGTCAAAAGTTTTGCTTATCATTTTATGTCGGAAATCATCTACTTATCATCCTTAGGAAATTATCTGCTTATCGTCTTAAGTCTAGACGCGTTTTCCTGCATTTATTGCATAACAGCGTATAGACGAAATTCACATCTTAGCATATCTGCTAATTAATATCTTAGCGTATTTATTACTGTGAACTTTGACTAACATCTTTCAAAGATTCTCCGAAATCTATGGGATTTTGGTATTATATATACATATGTAAATTATGTATTGAGGAATACCAAATCTAAATTCTACAATCTATTTTATACCAAAATTCATTCCCTTGATCATACGAGATGGATCCCTCAACCAGTTCGAACTCCTCAGATTACGACAGCTATTCCGATATGGAGTTTCATTCGAGCTCTGACAACAGTGTGACCGGAATGAATCAACCAATCAGCCATCATCTATTCTGGATGAAATGGGGATGGGTTCGTAGCCTCCTCAATCATTGGCGACAAGAAGAAGGTGATCCCTTCCATCCACCACATTGCCCTCTTGGCAATGAACCTGAAGCACTTACCGGCGAACCTATTCGAGAAACAATTTTCTCTCTCATTTCCAGAGTATCTCGTCATGATTATATACTACACCAAATTCTAGATTATATCTATCCGCTCGTCCGAACTGCTGACCATCCCGGTGTGATAGAAGAAGTCAACGAGCTTCGTGCTCAGGTGGTGGCTTTGGAAAATACGGTGCGAAGGTTACAAACATTATCAGCAGCACCAGCAGCATAACCGGTACCGCCAGTAACATCCACATCGCAAGCCTCAAAACCATAAGCTCCAGCAGCATCACCGGCATCAACAGCACCACCATCAACAACAGGATCATTACCACCACCAACAATCACATCTGCATCACACACCTCAATATCCCAATCTGTATATCGGATATCAACGTCACACGCACCAAAGATACCAAGGAGTACCAACAACAAAAAATGATGAAGTATTGATTCATAACTTCATCGGAGAAACATTCTGTGGTGATTATGTAATCTCTAAAGTTTTAGAGATTATCTATCTCAGCCTTAACCAAAAACTAGATGAGTGGACAGAGAGGATCGAGAGAAGAACCGAAACCCTAACAAGACTAGTGCGTAAGGTACAAGCTAGACTTGTTTTACCAACAACATCAGCAGTACCAATAGCCTCACCAACACAGTCAATGCTGTCAACATTGTTAGAATCGTCAGCACCTCCAACCTCACAAGTTTCGCCAGTTTAAGAATCACTGTGGAAACCATTACGAATTAATAACGAGTATATTGTATCAATGAGTTATGAAGTATTTACTCAGTCTCTCCAAAGAATTTATATGTATATTATATATATATATATATATATATATATATATATATATATATATATATATATATATATATATATAAATTTTTTTTACCATAATAAATCTTTATGTACTAAGCTATTATGTATGGAACTTAACTATCTGGTTAATTCATATTACTAATTTGCTATGATGTACTTTCTTCGTTAACAATTTAATCATTGTTAACTACAATCTCTGCTTCAACTCAATGAATTTTATTTCATAATAAATCAAGTGTATCATTCAATAACATGTTTGATTATACACTTTCATCTTCGATATACCCGAAATTTACGGGAACACAATATTCGTACCTTGAGAAGTTAGCAAGAGTTCTATGAGCATCAGCATGATTCACTAAGGAAATACCAATAAATATTGAAGCATTGGTTACATTAGTGAAATACTCCGCAAAGATTATGTAATCTCTAATGTTTTAGAGAAAATTCATTTCTAATTCAATCCGAAAATCAAATGAACTTAGTATGATATTAACTCATTGAATCTGTACTACATCTGAAGAAAATATACCCACCTATATTTTCATAAAGATTGTAATGAGAATTCTTGTTCAAAATATTATTTGTGAAAATTTTTAACGGGTAGGTAATACCCGAGAGATATATAAAATCACAATTAATATGTTACAGTCTTCAATTCTGATTCAATAATCATCAACTAAACCAATATACATTCTTCTATAAGAAATCAAAACAACCATACTCATTCGAATCTAAATACATATTCTGATTTTGGAAATTTCAGAATTCAACTCGAGATACAACCAAAATCATCACTCTTAGATCTTTACATTTTTCAAAGCTATACTTTGACTTCAAAACTGTGATAGAACATCACTTTTAATCGTAACACACAAGATGGATATGAAAAATCATTCGGAATTTAGGACGATTTCATCATTTGGATATTGACTATGACAATCTGCATTTAAAACCTTTCGAAATTCCGGAAGACACTACAAACATTGAACAATCGAGATGATGATCCATCCACACATTATCCGAAGTCTTGTACCCGAAAAGCTCTCGAAACCAAAGTCGTAGTTTAATACGTACCCGCGTCGAATTCTTTAGCATTTATTAGCAAAAACAACACTTCGATTCCTTTTCGAAATAGCCAATTTTGTCACAGCTCCAGCAAGTCAACTTCGACTTTTCAGTCGGACCAGTCTTATCATAACCCTGATAAATATGTTGCCCATTCGTCAGAGTTACTGAGGAACCTTTCATATTCCACCATATTACCACCAGCGTTTAATCATCTAAAACACGATTCTTCTTAACCCACTTCGAATTGAAAATCAGCGATTCAGATATTATAGCATTAAATGCAGAGGAAACATAAATATGGTAGATGAGTTAAACAGTCAAAAGTTGATGATAAAAGATAGTGAGTTGGTGAAGCTCAGAAAAAGAAAGGATTTGGTACTGAAAAACGGATTGAGCAAAGTATGAAGGAAGCCGTGGACAAATCACAGAGACTGAATCTGCCTTCAAAGGATCCAAATGATTCAGTGCCTGCTGAACTCGTTAGCAAACACCTTACTTCTTATTCTAAACCTTCACAGACAGATATTCTTCATCATCATCTTATCTTAAACATTAAAAGATACCTTTGTATCTTCCACTATATATACTCTCCATATTTCTGGAGATATTATCACAACTATTTTTATCTGAGATCATTTATCTCTCCGTAATATCTGCAACATAAAAGAAACTGTGTTAGTTTTTTTTTTAAATTCTGAAAAATTCGAATATGAATGTTTTTGAAGTAGTGTTGGGAACTGATGCCTGGGTTAGTATAATATAATGACACTTGATCAACGTCATTATATTACAGTAATTCATGCTGAGTTTCTAATGGAACGTGATGATTCGCAGAACATACCGTCATCATGTGCCATTTACACGACTCTTACATTCTATCTAATCTCTAAACATATCAAGAAAATATTTCTTGATGATTCGGTTCTTTCCAGGGTATTCCGGTAATTTAACAAATCCAGATTTTACCATTTCCATTTCCTTCTTAGAACAATTACTATATTCATTCTGGAATCTATACCTATGAATTCCGGATCATTATAAGAGCTACTTAATCGCAAGAAGAAGAAACGAAAGGACAAAGCTCCGAAACAAAAATTGGGGTATAAACTGCAGCAAATAGAAGAGAACATTAACTGTGGATGACAATGATTATAGAAGACAGAAGCAGGAACATCAAAGTATAAGGGAAGATATAAAACCCGACAACCACCAGTAAATTATAAACCGTAGATGTCAATGCAGATAGCAATATAAAGACACGGGAGGACTAGAAAAACAATAAACCCAAGAGTATAATAGAAGTAAATAGATTCTTCTGGCGGAAGATGAAAGAGAAGAATGACAGATATGAAGGTTAGGAGTATATCAAGGATCAGGATGGGATGGAGCATATTAACGAATAATTTAAAGTAAGAATTGAGGAAGAAAAGGAATAGAAAGTGTGAGTTGTGAGGAAACGAAGACGGTGGATTTATAGTGAAATATCCGACAGGGCAATTAGAACGGATTATTGCATTTAATGAGAAAAGATCCTGATTTCCTGGATCGTCGAAGAACCAAATCGTATTACGAAGATTTTCTTTAAATCCCTTAAACTCCGGAAATCAATCATGACTACGTCATCAGTTAAAACAATCCTACATTTACTCATTTCACACTCTTGCGATAGCTTCACTTATACTCTTCGCATAATCAAATTGTTTTATCTATATTACTCAATGATGATAAAACTCTATTTATCAACTCATATTCGTCATGAAAACATTTTTATAATTAGCCATGACGACTTCGATCAAATTTCGGGACGAAATTTCTTTTAACGGGTAGGTACTGTGATGTCCCGGAAATTTCCGAACAAATTTAAACTTTAATCTTTATATGTATCCGACACGATAAGCAAAAATCTGTAATGTTGAGTCTCGAAAGTTTGAAAACTATATTCATGTAATCAATTACCCTTTGACCGTGCCTGACGATTCACGAACAATTATGTGTATACTGATAATTGAAAACGTTAACAAAGTATTAGATATATAATACTTTACACAAACGAGTTTGTTTCGATATTTGTTCAATATAGTTATTAACAGAATTAAAAGATAATATCAAATGATTGAATTATCAGATACATTGAATTATGATCACGAGTCTCCGTCGTAAGGTCCACTATGATTTAAGAGGCTATTACATTTTTAACGGTATTCGGAAATTTAGTGAAATGATACGCATGCAAGAATGACAGTGTTCTTATCGAGGATTAGTCAAAGGTTGGTGGAGGATTGAATTTCATAACACTTGGTTGATAACTTGCAACGTATATAGAACGTGATTATGTATATTAGATATATTAGTTAAGTAAAAGATAGTAACCCTTGTTCATTGATTCGGTTTATAATTAGATATTTTAACTAGAGCCTTTGAAGAATTAAAGTAAAGATTGGCGCATAAATAAGTTATATCAGATTAAGTTTTTGAGCATAATCGTTAGGTGATATAACAATATCTTGTATTCACACGATTTTAATGTTATATATATATATATATTGATCTTTGAAATATAATTAATTTTGAAAAGTAAAATATTATATTAGTAGATAAATATTTCAAACATATGTATTATGTATAAGTTTATAAATTTTAAAGGTACATATATTTTATTTTAGTCATAAAACGTTTTGATTCAAACTAATAAGATTAAATATATATTTTGTTATATAACGAGACGTCGATTTATAAAAGGAAATGACCAAAACACTCAAAAGATTAAGTTACACTTTGAGTGGGTTGGTTTTTAATTAATTTAAGTCTAGTTCATAATAAAGGTACATGTCACAAAATGTTTAATTTAAAATAAAATATTTTGTTAAACAACGAGTCACTGATTTATAAAAGTAAATGACCACAACACTCAATTTTATAAATTACATTTTTATAAGGTAATTTATTGTTGAGTAAGTCTAATTTTTGTAAAAGGTACACGTCACGTAACGTAAAAGGCTAGTTTTCTAAACGTACGAAAGTGCGCCCGAAAAACTGAAAGTGGTACATGAGTCGTGAGACCACGACCGTGTCATTTTTATAAAAATTAAATTTTTACCATGAGCGTAAATATAATATAATATTTAATTAATTCTAAAGATTAAATATAATTTATATTAAATAAAATATAGTTTACGTGTTATGTGTGCAATGTATGTAAATATGAGTGTCGGCAAGTTTTATCTTTTTTTTTTTTTTTTTTTTTTTTTTTTTTTTTTTTTATATGCTGGACAATGATGGGGTTAGGTAGGAAAAAAAAAATGCTATAAGTTGAACGAAATTTGGTTCTAGTTCCATTCATATCAATTGATCGATATCTCTCTAATCTATATATTACTCTTATATTATTTATATTATTAAGATTAATATTATTATTATTATTATTATTAGTATTATTAGGAGTAATATTATTAGTATTATACATAAAATATTACGACGAGGTCATGAGCGGGTCATTTCAAGACAAGTTTTATGAGTAGGATAGGGCTAAGGAAATTATGAGTTATGGCTATGGAGGTGATGGGTATGGTTCATGGGTATGCCCGTGAGGTCAATTTAGTGTTTGTCATCTCCGTTGCGTCTACGTACCTTTCCTACAATATTGAACCTCAATATTGATACGTGAGCACTCATAACTTAACTTTTATTTATCAATAGTGTATCCCTGACTAGTGCTCGAGAAAATAAAATTATGCATGCTTGTATATTTGATATTGCCCCTAGATAGGTTATGTTGAATCTTAAAGGTTGTTATACTAGGGATGGGATAAGATATAAGATATGCATGTCGTTGGAAAGCTAGTGAGAAATTAAGAACTTTTCCTTTAGATGACAAAGGGATCTGATGGACGGATTAGAAGTTATAGCCAATTGAAATTTCGTAAAAATGATTATTATTATCGTCGTTAATATCGTTGATCTAATTTTTAATCTAATTGCCAATATTATTATTATTATAATTATTATTATTATTATTATTAAGAATTGTTATTTTTATAGTTATCATCGTTAAAGTTATAATTAGTATTATTATTATCACATAAAATAGTTATTAGTATATTCATTATTATAATATTCAATATTACTAGTATTATTAAAAGTACCGTTGGTATAAAAACTATCAGTTATTCAAAAATTATCAATTTAATAGAAATGTCATTGTTATCATTATTATTATCATTTTGAATAAAAATTATTACTTTAAAGTTAATATTAAAAATATCGTAAATATTAAAGATATCATAATTAGAATTATCATTTTTCAATAACATCATTGTTAGTAAATATAAATATTGATTGTTATAATTACAAAACAATACGACTTTTAATTATTATTATCAATGCTATTTTATCAAATAAAATTATCTCAATAGAATCTATCACAATATTTTTATGATATTAAATGAACTTTATAAATTTTATTACTTAAGATATATAAAAGTATACTTTAATATAAAATTATATTTATTAATAAATGAATTATATTATTTACTCTATTAAATCTTTTAAATATTTTAAAAATATAAAACGACGATATTTAAATTATATAATAATCATTTATAAACTTTTGAAAATTATTTTGAGTCAAACTAATTTTCGTCGATCTTTGCATATTAGACTCGAGCATTAGGATTGTGGTACACTATGACTTAACTTAATTTGTTAGACAAATATTGACCGTCATATAAATATATATAATTAATATAGGTTCGTGAATCCGAGGCCAACCCTACACTTGTTCAATGATGTTATATGTATTTTTACTACAAAATACAGTATGGTGAGTTTCATTTGCTCCCTTTTAAATGCTTTTGCAATATATATTTTTGGGCTGAGAATACATGCGCAACTTTTATAACTGTTTTACGAAATTGACACAAGTACGTGAAACTACATTCTATGGTTGGATTATCGAAGTCGAATATGCCCTTTTTTATTAAGTCTGGTAATCTAAGAATTAGGGAACAGACACCCTAATTGACGCGAATCCTAAAGATAGATCTATCGGGCCCAACAAGCCCCATCCAAAGTACCGGATGTTTTAGTACTTCGAAATTTATATCATGTCCGAAGGAGGATCCCGGAATGATGGGGATATTCTTATATATGCATATTGTTAATGTCGGTTACCAGGTGTTCAATCCATATGAATGATATTTTTGTCTCTATGCATGGGACGTATGTTTATGAGAAATGGAAATCTGAAATCTTGTGGTCTATTAAAATGATGGAAACGATTGTTTAAGTTAAACTAATGAACTCACCAACCTTTTGGTTGACACTTTAAAGCATGTTTATTCTCAGGTACGAAAGAAATCTTCCGCTGTGCATTAGCTCATTTTAAAGATATTACTTGGAGTCATTCATGCCATATTTCAAAAGACGTTGCATTCGAGTCGTTGAGGTTCATTAGAGATTATTATTAAGTAAATGACAGATTAGGTCATTTATAGTTTGGATATTATGAAATGGTATGCATACCTGTCAACTTTCGATGTAAATGAAAGTTTGTCTTTTAAAACGAATGCAATGTTTGTAAAATGTATCATATAGAGGTCAAATACCTCGCGATGTAATCATATGTTATTGTATTCGTCCCTATGGATTGGGACGGGACGTCTCATATGGTGCTACCGGCTCGTGGTTCACACCATACTCAATTGAGTCATACTCTTTTATAGTGCTACCGGCTCGTGGTTCACACTTTGTTTTATAGTGCTACCGGCTCGTGGTTCACACTCGATGCTACCGGCTCGTGGTTCACATCTTAGTTTATAGTGCTACCGGCTCATGGTTCACACTTGATCACACACATGTTATGGCACTACCAGCTCGATGGTTCATACCAAAACACCTACAAATAAATACGTCATATACACATACGTATAATTACTCCACTCACTTTAATGTCTTCGTGAAAGTTAATCGAACTTGCAAACCTTCAAAGTAACGTACCTATTACATTAGGTACATAATCAATCACACAATCGAATTTGTCAACTAACTCACTCAACATACTAGAGTCGTTTGACTCAAAGTGCAATTCCAACCCAATTGCACCCTTAACCCTAATAATGGGTCAACTTTACCAAAAACCCTAACTCTAGCCATTTATGGTCTTAATATGCATTTAATCACCTGGTTATCACAATTCCCTACTAACAAGTCAAACTTAGGTCATCAAAGACCCGTTTTACCCATTCGAGGTTTCCATACCCATTCGGGTCACCTCATACCCAAATAACACCCATTTACATATCATTAAAGTGTGCTAGTAGTTAGGTAACTAAATTAAGACCCAAGAGCTCAATTATCACATTCAAACCCTAGGTTAGTCATCTATGAGCCTTCATGACCCATATTCACCCAAAACCCCCAAAACACTCACAAATGGGTTTTAAAGTTCATCACTTACACAAACCCTAACTCTTAAACAATTAAAACAAGGAACTTAGATTTAGGGCTTACCACAACTATCAAAACGTAGCTAGTGAGGAGATGAACAACTTTAATACCCGAGCTCTAACCTGAAAAGAGCTTCTTTTTCCTTAAATGGAGCTTTCTCACTCTTGAAACACTCTCTCACTCTAGAATTGAATGGAGGAGGTTTGGTGGTTGAAAGATGGAGTAAATGATACTCCTAAAACTGATCTTGAGCCTTTAAGTCGTCCACAAAGTGAAATTACAAAATTGCCCAACTAAATATCTAAAAAAAACGAAGTTGAGTCTGCCAGCTATTCTGGACGGCGTCCAGGAAGTTGGACGGCGTCCAGTCCATTGATCTAGGACGGCGTCCCGCCCTTTGGATGGCGTCCTACCTGTCTGAGAAAACCGGATCTTACACAAGGCAACAAGGTGAGTGTTAATATCATATATGCATATATATATGTGTAGGATGGGTGCGAGTTGAGTGAAGTGATTGTAGTGACCCGAACTTTTCCATGTTTATATATATTAATTGAGATTGATATTTACATGATTAAATGTTTCCAACATGTTAAGTAATCAAACTTGTTAAGACTTGATTAATTGAAATATGTTTCATATAGACAATTGACCACCCAAGTTGACCGGCGATTCACGAACGTTAAAACTTGTAAAAACGACATGACGATATATATATATGGATATACATATGGTTAACATGAGATTATGATAAGTAAGTATCTCCATAACTATATTAACAATGAGTTATATACATATAAACAAGACTACTAACTTAAGGATTTCGAAACGAGACATATATGTAACGATTATCGTTGTAACGACATTTAAATGTATATATATGATGATGTAGCGTGAGGGTACGAAATAGTATTATTTTTAATACAAAATACTACAAAATATGACACAAGTTTTAATTATTTATAGAGTGGGATATACCTAAATCTTGCTACAACACTATAGGCAGTGTACCTAATCGTAGAGTAGTGTAGTTTTTAGTAAGTCTGGTTCGTTCCACAGGGAGCTGGTGATACTTACTATATTTTTAACAACTATATTTATACAAAATATATATAATTATATAAGTAGTAATATTATTATAAAAGGGGGGTTTTACCGTTTAATGACCGGTTTGTCGATTCTATATTTTAAGCGCAAAGATAAATGACGATAATTAAAGTGCGTAAAATAATGACAATAAATAAAATGACAGTAAATAAAATTGCGAGTAATAAAATGACAGTAAATAAAGATACGATGAGAAATACAATAAAAGAATTATGCTTATTTAAACTTCCGTAATCATGATGTTTGACGTGTTGATTTTAATTTATTACCATGGGTTAATTGTCCTTTGTCCTGGTTTATTTGATACGTCTATCTGGTTTTTGTCCATAATAGTCCATCGGTCATAAATATAAAGTGCGAGTATCCTCGTCAAATTACCCTTATACCCGAAGTCAAATATTCCAACTGATTAAGGATTTAAACTGTGACGCAGTTATCACTTCTGTCAACAATTACACCAGTTATCACTGTATGTAATCCACCCCTGTTTTAATTAGTTTATGAATATTAATTCATCCACTTGATCAGAATGAATAATCAATTACCCAACCCAATTGATTAATTAAATGATTATAACAGATTCCATATGAACGTCACTAAATAGGACAACCATAATCATTATTAATTATTAGGTTAATTAATTTGAAGATTGGTTCGACAGACTCCAATGAGTTGTCACTCAATTAGACAATACCCCCCATCTATTAATAGTCAATAATCCAATTTCCACAAGTGTCGGTCTTTTGCCCAAACCTTAATTATGGTCCAAAGTTCAATAACCCAATTTTAGTAATTAGCCCAACATCATGAGTACTTCATTTTAAATAAGCATAATAACGACTTAGCTACGAGACATTAATGTAAAAAGGTTGAACATAACTTACAATGATTAAAAATAGCGTAGCGTTACACGGACAGAATTTCGACTTACACACTCAAACGATCTCTATCATAAATCTTATTATTATCATAATTTAAAATTAAAATTAAGATTATTGTTATATCTGATTACATTAACATTATGATAGAGAATTATAAATATAGATATTGATATTTGATATAGAAAAGTAAGAAAAAGATAGAAAAAATATCGAAAAAAGAATCTCCCTCTATCGATCGTAATACGTCGCCTTTATAGGCAAATTATAAATTTGAATTTTCGCTTATGACCCCTGAACTATGCTCAATTAACAACTTTTTATTATTTAATATTATTCTTATTATGAATTATTTAAATATTATATTTTATTCTTGTGCATAGTTGACTCGTAATTTTTACACCGTTGCGTCGAGCGCAGAAAGTTGGTTCATGCCCCGGTTTCGGATTTTCGAACGTCCTTTCGTACAATTTTATATCTTGTACTTTGCGTTTTGTAACTTGTACTCTTGTCATTTTTAGACGTTCCTCATCAATAATTTGAACCTTTTTGATTGTATCTTGTACTTTTGAGCTTTTTGGACCTTTGCGTCTTCAAATCTTCGTTTTCGCCTTTTGTCTTCGCACTTATTTAAAATAAACGAATATTACTCAAAAATGGAACAATTGCAACTAAAATCTTGTCTTTCTTGGGGGATTTTGCTATGAAATATATGTTCCTTTTTAGCCTTATCAATATCCCCACACTTGAGCGTTGCTTGTCCTCAAGCAATACAGTCTTGAAATAATATAATACATCACACGAATCACTTCTTTATTCTTCACACTTTGTACATCAGTGATTTCAATACGGCGGTATAAACAATGGTAGTAACGATGTGGTTAAAGGTGGGTGTGTCTTTTATAGTTGCCTCGGGTTTAGGTCAACGACACTGGCAATCAAATAGCCGATTTACTTTCGGTTTCCAAAGCAAAGTGCACATTTGAAAGGCGGTTTACAGTCCCACATGACTATAAAAATGTAGATCCTTTAGGAAATTGGATCTTTATGAAAACATTTGATCTTTTAAAAATTCAAGCTAGATTTTACCCTAGACAAGTTTTCTGATTTGACCCACCATCGGTGTTGCAAAATATATTTGTGGATCAATATTTTGGCTAAAAACATTTAGGTTCGTGTAATCCACTGCTATCCCGGTATCGGAAAGCACACATCCAGTTTACTTGTTCCGTATATTACCTTTCGGTAAACTACCGTCCGGTTGTAAAGGAAAGCGATGAACAAGAAACTGTTAAGGCAATGTCTAATGACATGCATTTGTTCATGGTCTAATTACGTGTCGGATGCTAGTACTATCCTTGGTAGGAGCAATAGTAAAGATCATCCTATGATTTTTCGGTCTGGCACAAGGTCCTGTCTCCGACCATGCTATGCAACCACCGTTCTTACGGTTGACACCCGATTTTGTTCAGGTGACCTAATGAATTCCAGGTGAATTCCTAGGATTTTACGTTCAATGGTAATGAACGCATTGAAAATGGATTTTCAGAAAACAAATCGGTTTATATTTTTGATCAAAATATTTTCTCGTTCAAGCTCGAGTTTAGATATCATTGAATTCCATGAGTTTGAATTCTCAATCTTTAAGGTCAATCTCAAGGATTGAGTAATATCAGTCTTAAAAGCTGATTTTTGATCTTTTAAGGAGATTATCCTTTCTGGGGATCTGATTCATAAGTCTTATCCAGCTAATTTGCACGGTGCCCCCCCATTGTACGAGATAAATCCTTCTCATGGTTAGGATAAATCTGACCACTTGGCGACCCTGTTTGATGCTGAGGTCCGTGGATTTCCTGCTGATTTTAGAGATGACTTTTCTAGATTTTTCGTCAACCTACAGCTGGTCTGGACGACAACTTCATGACCTAAATCAAGAAGCGCGTGTCTTTTTCGGAAGACTTTACTTCCTTTTAATGATGGAATTGATTCATCGTGTAGATCCATCTTTCTTTCAAATGTATTACAGTAAACCGGGTAAAACTGATTAGTATCGTCCAAAGCAAAAGTACCTGCAATAATCTTGTACAAAAATATGTGATATATGTTTTAAATTGAATAACTTGGTACATTCTTCCCACACTTAGTTTCTTTCTTTGCCTTTTTATTTTCTTCTATTTCATTTTAAATGAATTCAAGCGTTTTAGGGTGTTTCTCAATTTATGTCCTTTTCGAGGTAACGATAATTTCGGTATTATCACCTAGTTTTCATCGTTCATAAATATGTATAAACATGATTTTGAGTTCATTTAATTGAAAATTTTTCAAATTTTCACAAAATTTGGCAAATAAACTAAGTGTAAACCCGAGAGAATTTATAACCCTTCCCCACACTTGAGATCATGCAATGCCCTCATTTGCATGAAATCAGACTATAATTATAAATTCATGAGGGTGATTAGTGTAGAAAAGTGATTAAAAATACCCAGTTTGTAAGCATATTATTTTACATCACATTTGATATTTTGCGCCTTGTCATCAAAATTAGTAGCTTTTTGTTGAACTTAATGACAGTCTTTGAAAGTGCGCTGTTTTACCCTATTGTGTACATAACATAAAATACAAACATATATATATACATATTTTTGAAGTTTGGTACATAACCCCACATTCAAAAATTTATAATATATAATATTTTTGGCATCCTTTAGATCAATAAAATTAAAAATAATGATAACAAAATTTGTCGCCCCGCCCTCGGGTAAAGCAATTTCGGTTCAATGACCTAGTGTTCAACTTACGACGAATTTTAAAAATCATATTTTTAACTTAAAGAAATAAAGTAAATTTTGTTTTTTAAAATCACAATAAAACATAAATTAAAATGCATATTAATTTCAAATAAAACCTAAAAAAAAATAAAAATTCAGAATGGAGGGAGAAAACTAGTTCTTTAGTGTCTGCTAGCGGAAAAGACCAATCGGGTTCCATTCTCGGAACTACACGAGAACAGAACAACTAACTCTAGATAGCATTTTCTTTTTAGAACATTTGAATCTCCCCACACTTAGGTAGCCGTGGTGTCAAAATTGTGATTAACTTCATCGTTAATTTCTCTTGGTCCATAATCAACTTGCATATCCGTGACTTTTTCTTTAAGCCAGTGCCCGGCTTCTTCCGTAATATCCCATAATTCAACTAGCTTCGCCCTTTCTTTAGGCGATAGATTGGATACTAACCGGTTACATAACTTAAAGTTCCCCTTACTTCTAGCATCAATAGCCCGTTTAAAAAGTTTTTTCATTGAACTGTTAATAATGGGGTCATTTAATTTCGTATCAATAACGGGGTTCTTTGTTATCATGTCATCATTAGGTGTTACTTCATTTTCCCCACACTTAGGCGTTTTATTATTATTAAGCACTACCGTTGGAGTTGGTAAAACAACATGGTTCTTACCAATCATTTTTTCTGGTTCAACGGTTTTGGTTGGTGGAGATTTAGACTTTCGAATCATAAAGGTGATAGATTTTTCACCACTTTTAAGTGTCATTCTTCCATTTCCTACATCAAATAACGCCCCGGTGGACGCAAAGAATGGTCGACCTAAAATTAGAGGAATGTTTGGGTCCTCTTCTATGTCAATGACAATGAATTCGACTAGAAAGGTTAAATTACCTACTTGAATGGGTAGGTTGTCAGCAATTCCAACTGGGTGCTTAATGGTTTGATCAAAGAGTCGAACACTCATATCCGTTGGACTTAACTTACCTACACCTAATCTCTTATATAAGGAAAGAGGCATAACACTTACACTTGCACCTAAATCTGCTAGTGCATCATACATGACACAATCACTAAGTAGACAAGGAACAATAAATTCACCCGGATCACCTACCCTAGGTGGAGGTTTTGGTGGAACTGTCTTCACCGGGTTTACTTCTACGGCTTTTGTTTCTTGTACTTTCTTATTCTTTTTCTTCTTCTTCTTTCCAGAAGTATCACAATCTTTATTACTTATCATTTGCTCATACTCAACTCCTTTTCTTGGAAACGGGATGGGTGGTTTGTATGGTGCCACCATTGGCTTTACATACTCGGGTGGTGGTGGTGTAACTTCTTCATTGTTACTCTCATCTAAAACCTTCCCATCTTCTGGTGCTGGTTTTTTAGAATTCGTTGAAACTATATTAACATTCTCATTCCGAGGATTTACTTCAGTATTACTCGGTAGCTTTCCTTGTTCCCTCTCACTCATCATGCTAGCAAGAGTACCTACGTGTTTTTCTAGATTCAAAATGGAAGCTTGTTGAGTTCTTAATGACTGATCAAACCTCTCGTTCGTTTGGGTTTGAGATGTAATGAATTGTGTTTGAGATTCAATCAGCTTTGCCATCATTTCTTCTAGATTTGGCTTTTTCTCTTCGGGTTGTTGTGGTGGTTTATACAAGCTAGGTCTTTGTTGATTGAAAGTGTTGTTTTGAGTCGGTTGGTTATTCGGACCTTGTTGGTTATACCAGTTATTTTCGGGTCCTTTTGGATTGTAAAGAATGTTTTGATTTCGATTTAAGTTTAGCCTTGGCGGTTGATAATTATTTTGATAATTATTTCCCGGCCTTTGGTTCATATAGGAAACATTCTCTCGTTGTTCCATCGTTGGTTCAATGTGACAATCTTTCAATAAGTGTGGTCCACCGCATTGCTCACAACTGATTCGTATTGCGTGAATATCTTTATTCATCTTTTCCATTCGTCTTTCGAAAGCATCTATTTTTGCGGAAATGGAATCAAAGTCATGGCTAGAATCAGCTCTAGCCGCTTTAGATGATCGAAAGATATCTTTTTCTTGGTGCCACTCATGTGAGTGGGATGCTGTGTTATCAATGATTTTGTAAGCTTCAGTTGCGGTTTTCTTCATAATGGATCCACCGGCTGTTATGTCGATGTCTTTTCGTGTAGCAACGTTGACACCTTGGTAGAATATTTGTACTATTTGGTAAGTGTCTAAACCGTGTTGAGGACATCCTCTCAACATCCTTCCGAATCTTGTCCACGCCTCATATAATGTTTCATTTGGCTTTTGCGTGAACGTAACAATTTCTCCTTGAAGTCTCACGGCTTTGGATGCCGGAAAGAATCGTTTAAGAAATTTTTCAACTAAAACATCCCATGTGTCAATCGCCCCTTCAGGTAACGATTCTAACCAATCTTTGGCTTCTCCCTTTAAAGTCCAGGGAAACAACATGAGATAGATCTGCTCATCTTCCACTTCTCGGATTTTGAATAGTGTACAAATTCTATTAAACGTACGAAGATGTTCGTTTGGGTCTTCATTCGGCGCACCACTGAATTGGCATTGATTAGTCACCATGTGTAGGATTTGTCCTTTAATTTCATAATCTAGAGCATTAACTTCTGGTTTAATAATGGCATGACCTTGGCCCGTGCGTGTAGCTCTCATTCGGTCTTCCATACTTAGAGGTTCTAGATTTTCCATGATTGGAAGTGTTGTATCTGAATCACTAGAGGTTTCTGATTTAATGGTTTCTTTCCTCAACAATCTCTGTTTGAATGATTGGTGGTTCCGGAGGAAAGTTTAATGGTTCGGGATCTACAAACCGTTCCTGAATATTCTCCGAATTCTCAATTGTGAGGTTTGTTTCAAAAACTGGATTATCGGAAATTTGAGTTTGAGGATTTGGTCGACTTGATGACGATTCTAAAGAAAAATCAACGGCGGCGATATTCGTTAAACGATGTCTTGATCGAGTTACAGGTGGTGAACGTATGACCGGCGGCGAACGTCTTGCTCGGTGCATTCACTGAATATCCTATTAGTTTTTAAAAAGGAAAGAAAAATTATAATAAGTTATCCAATTAATAGACTTTTCTGATTTTGCCCACGTTTCGAATAGCCAAAAGATGCAGCAGAGGGGCAGGATTCGTTTGGTCTCAATATAATTGAGGACTGTTTGGCTCCAATAACCCGGTCCACGTACAAATCCAACTATTACTACGAACCAGAAAATTTTGATGTCTATCAATTTAACCACTTAAAATAAATTTTCGTAATTTTAAGAAATTTAGAGAAGAAGTAGAAAAAATTCTAAGTCCTAAAAACTAGAATGGCGAGAAATAAGAGAGAAAAAGATTGCGCGTCGAAAAGTGTCGAAAAATGAAAAAGACGAAGAGTGGTTTGTAAACACGCGGTTAATCCAACCTTATAACTATCACTATCTTAAAATTAAAACTACAAATAGAGATTACTAATTGGAATTGTAATTGATACATAGGTAAACGGCGTCGAAAGATAAATAAAAATAAGAAAGTAGCACGAAAAATAGCGTCGCAAAATTTTAAGGCACCTAAATCTTAGTCTAAAGAAAAAGCACTTAAGGGATTTTACGGCAAAACTAAAAATTCTAGAAGTAAAAATAACTATGGCAAAACTAAACTTAATACTAAAAGTTGCGAATATAGTCTAAAAATCTAAAGGTAATAAAACTAAAAAAAAAAAATTTTTTATAGACAAAATCTTAAAAATATATTTTTTTTATAATTTTTTTTTTTTTACGTTTTTTTTTTTTTTTTTACGTTTTTTTTTTTTTTTACGTTTTTGTTTTTTTTTTTCGTTTTTTTTTTTTTTATATTTTTGCAAATATAAATTAAAAATATAGCGTTTTAGTGCTCCCCGGCAGCGGCGCCAAAAACTTGATGATGTAGCGTGAGGGTACGAAATAGTATTATTTTTAATACAAAATACTACAAAATATGACACAAGTTTTAATTATTTATAGAGTGGGATATACCTAAATCTTGCTACAACACTATAGGCAGTGTACCTAATCGTAGAGTAGTGTAGTTTTTAGTAAGTCCGGTTCGTTCCACAGGGAGCTGGTGATACTTACTATATTTTTAACAACTATATTTATACAAAATATATATAATTATATAAGTAGTAATATTATTATAAAAGGGGGGTTTTACCGTTTAATGACCGGTTTGTCGATTCTATATTTTAAGCGCAAAGATAAATGACGATAATTAAAGTGCGTAAAATAATGACAATAAATAAAATGACAGTAAATAAAATTGCGAGTAATAAAATGACAGTAAATAAAGATACGATGAGAAATACAATAAAAGAATTATGCTTATTTAAACTTCCGTAATCATGATGTTTGACGTGTTGATTTTAATTTATTACCATGGGTTAATTGTCCTTTGTCCTGGTTTATTTGATACGTCTATCTGGTTTTTGTCCATAATAGTCCATCGGTCATAAATATAAAGTGCGAGTATCCTCGTCAAATTACCCTTATACCCGAAGTCAAATATTCCAACTGATTAAGGATTTAAACTGTGACGCAGTTATCACTTCTGTCAACAATTACACCAGTTATCACTGTATGTAATCCACCCCTGTTTTAATTAGTTTATGAATATTAATTCATCCACTTGATCAGAATGAATAATCAATTACCCAACCCAATTGATTAATTAAATGATTATAACAGATTCCATATGAACGTCACTAAATAGGACAACCATAATCATTATTAATTATTAGGTTAATTAATTTGAAGATAGGTTCGACAGACTCCAATGAGTTGTCACTCAATTAGACAATACCCCCCATCTATTAATAGTCAATAATCCAATTTCCACAAGTGTCGGTCTTTTGCCCAAACCTTAATTATGGTCCAAAGTTCAATAACCCAATTTTAGTAATTAGCCCAACATCATGAGTACTTCATTTTAAATAAGCATAATAACGACTTAGCTACGAGACATTAATGTAAAAAGGTTGAACATAACTTACAATGATTAAAAATAGCGTAGCGTTACACGGACAGAATTTCGACTTACACACTCAAACGATCTTTATCATAAATCTTATTATTATCATAATTTAAAATTAAAATTAAGATTATTGTTATATCTGATTACATTAACATTATGATAGAGAATTATAAATATAGATATTGATATTTGATATAGAAAAGTAAGAAAAAGATAGAAAAAATATCGAAAAAAGAATCTCCCTCTATCGATCGTAATACGTCGCCTTTATAGGCAAATTATAAATTTGAATTTTCGCTTATGACCCCTGAACTATGCTCAATTAACAACTTTTTATTATTTAATATTATTCTTATTATGAATTATTTAAATATTATATTTTATTCTTGTGCATAGTTGACTCGTAATTTTTACACCGTTGCGTCGAGCGCTGAAAGTTGGTTCATGCCCCGGTTCCGGATTTTCGAACGTCCTTTCGTACAATTTTATATCTTGTACTTTGCGTTTTGTAACTTGTACTCTTGTCATTTTTAGACGTTCCTCATCAATAATTTGAACCTTTTTGATTGTATCTTGTACTTTTGAGCTTTTTGGACCTTTGCGTCTTCAAATCTTCGTTTTCGCCTTTTGTCTTCGCACTTATTTAAAATAAACGAATATTACTCGAAAATGGAACAATTGCAACTAAAATCTTGTCTTTCTTGGGGGATTTTGCTATGAAATATATGTTCCTTTTTAGCCTTATCAATATATCATATTAAGAAATATTAATATATCATAATATCATGATAATATAATAATTTAACATCTCATTAGATATAATAAATAATGGGTTAACAACATTAATTGAGATCGTTAACTTAAAGGTTTCAAAACAACACTTACATGTAACGACTAACGATGACTTAACGACTCAGTTAAAATGTATATACATGTAGTGTATTTAGATGTATTAAAATACTTTTGGAAGACTTCAAGACATATATCAAAACACTCATACTTAACGAAAATGGTTACAGTTACTTTCCCATTCTTTTCTTTCATCAAGAATTCTAGTCGTATTCTTACCCGTATTATACACAGCTTCAAAACGTACTTACTATGGGTATATACCAATAGGAACTAGCATGAGATTCCACCCTTGATTATGTCATGTATGACTAATCAATTTTAACTTCTACCATGAGCTAGTCAACTAACTAGAACTCCTTTTAACCCCACTCACCACTCACCAATTACCACTCATCATTCACTCCATTTCACTTCCAATTCTCTTTCTAATTCTCTCTCAACACACACACACACTATTATGAACGTATTTTTCCAGTAGTTAATCATCATCTTCATCAAAAGTCACTTCAAGAATCAAGCTATAATCATCATAGGAAGAACACTTCAAGAACACTTCAAAAATCCCTTCAAGTTTACTAATTTACTTCTAAGCTTTCTAATCCATTCCAAGTAATCATCTAAGATCAAGAAACTTTTGTTATATACAGTAGGTTATCTTTCTTATTCAAGGTAATATTCATATTCAAACTTTGATTCAATTTCTATAACTATAAACTATCTTAATTCGAGTAAAAATCTTACTTGAACTTGTTTTTGTGTCATGATCCTACTTCAAGAACTTTCAAGCCATCCAAGATCCTTTGAAGCTAGATCATTTCTTGTCACTTCCAGTAGGTTTACCTACTAAACTTGAGGTAGTAATGATGTTCATAACATCATTCGATTCATATATATAAAACTATCTTATTCGAAGGTTTAAACTCGTAATCACTAGAACATAGTTTAGTTAATTCTAAACTTGTTCGCAAACAAAAGTTAATCCTTCTAACTTGACTTTTAAAATTAACTAAACACATGTTATATATCTATATGATATGCTAACTTAATGATTTAAAACCTGGAAACACGAAAAACACCGTAAAATCGGATTTACGCCGTCGTAGTAACACCGCGGGCTGTTTTGGGTTAGTTAATTAAAAACTATGATAAACTTTGATTTAAAAGTTGTTATTCTAAGAAAATGATTTTTTATTATGAACATGAAACTATATCCAAAAATTATGGTTAAACTCAAAGTGGAAGTATGTTTTCTAAAATGGTCATCTGGACGTCGTTCTTTCGACTGAAATGACTACCTTTACAAAAATGACTTGTAACTTATTTTTCCTACTATAAACCTATACTTTTTCTGTTTATATTCATAAAATAGAGTTCAATATGAAACCATAGCAATTTGATTCACTCAAAACGGATTTAAAATGAAGAAGTTATGGGTAAAACAAGATTGGATAATTTTTCTCATTTTAGCTACGTGAAAATTGGTAACAAATATATTCCAACCATAACTTAATCAACTTGTATTGTATATTATGTAATCTTGAGATACCATAGACACGTATACAATGTTTCGACCTATCATGTCGACACATCTATATATATTTCGGAACAACCATAGACACTCTATATGTGAATGTTGGAGTTAGCTATATAGGGTTGAGGTTGATTCCAAAATATGTATAGTTTGAGTTGTGATCAATACTGAGATACGTATACACTGGGTCGTGGATTGATTCAAGATAATATTTATCGATTTATTTTTTTGTACATCTAACTGTGGACAACTAGTTGTAGGTTACTAACGAGGACAGCTGACTTAATAAACTTAAAGCATCAAAATATATTAAAAGTGTTGTAAATATATTTTGAACATACTTTGATATATATGTATATATTGTTATAGGTTCGTGAATCAACCAGTGGCCAAGTCTTACTTCCCGACGAAGTAAAAATCTGTGAAAGTGAGTTATAGTCCCACTTTTAAAATCTAATATTTTTGGGATGAGAATACATGCAGGTTTTATAAATGATTTACAAAATAGACACAAATACGTGAAACTACATTCTATGGTTGAATTATCGAAATCGAATATGCCCCTTTTTATTAAGTCTGGTAATCTAAGAATTAGGGAACAGACACCCTAATTGACGCGAATCCTAAAGATAGATCTATTGGGCCTAACAAACCCCATCCAAAGTACCGGATGCTTTAGTACTTCAAAATTTATATCATATCCGAAGGGTGTCCCGGAATGATGGGGATATTCTTATATATGCATCTTGTTAATGTCGGTTACCAGGTGTTCACCATATGAATGATTTTTATCTCTATGTATGGGATGTGTATTGAAATATGAAATCTTGTGGTCTATTATTATGATTTGATATATATAGGTTAAACCTATAACTCACCAACATTTTTGTTGACGTTTTAAGCATGTTTATTCTCAGGTGATTATTAAGAGCTTCCGCTGTCGCATACTTAAATAAGGACGAGATTTGGAGTCCATGCTTGTATGATATTGTGTAAAAACTGCATTCAAGAAAATTATTTTGTTGTAACATATTTGTATTGTAAACCATTATGTAATGGTCGTGTGTAAACAGGATATTTTAGATTATCATTATTTGATAATCTACGTAAAGCTTTTTAAAACCTTTATCTATGAAATAAAGGTTATGGTTTGTTTTAAAAATGAATGCAGTCTTTGAAAAACGTCTCATATAGAGGTCAAAACCTCGCAACGAAATCAATTAATATGGAACGTTTTTAATCAATAAGAACGGGACATTTCAGTTGGTATCCGAGCGTTGGTCTTAGAGAACCAGAATTTTGCATTAGTGTGTCTTATCTAGTTTGTTAGGATGCATTAGTGAGTCTGGACTTCGACCGTGTTTACTTGAAAAATAATTGCTTAACAAATTTTGTTGGAAACTATATATTTTTAACATGTGAATATTATGTGATATATTAATCTCTTAACGCGTTTGATATTATGTGATAGATGTCTACCTCTAGAACAAGTCCCATTGAATCACCTAATAATAATGAAGAGTCAAATGTAAATTGGAATGATTCGTGGACTGATTCACAAGTTCCCGAAGAGGAACCGGAAGAAGAGTCGGAACCGGAAGAAGAATCGGAACCGGAAGAAGAATCGGAACTGGATGAAGAAATAGAACCGGTAGGGGAAATAATAAAACGGTTAAGTAAAAGAAAATCCTCAACCAACCGACCAAGGTTAATTATGGTCAATGGTGTTTCCGCCAAGGAAGCAAAATATTGGGAGGATTACCAATTCTCCGATGAATCGGATTCCGACGAGAATTCCGATGATGTTATAGAAATTACCCCAACTGAATTTAAAAAGGCAAAAGAAAATAATAAGGGAAAGGGCATAAAAATAGAGAAATCTAATTCCAACCCCGATGAACTTTATATGTATCGTCTACCCCCGAAGTCCTTAAGTTGTAACAATGACCCGGGAACCTCTAAACCACCAGGTTTTTCTAAACCAATGTGGATAACGACGGCTCGTATTAGGGGAACATCATATATCCCTAGAAACTTGGCAAAACGAACCAAAACCGAAGAAGAAGAAGAAGAAGAAACAAGCGAGTCGGAATAAGATAGTTGTATTCGTGTGGTGTAATATAAGTAATATAGTGTGCTTATGCTTTATGATATATGTAAAAATTGCTTGTATTAATAAGTATTTTTTTTTATGAATCTAACTCTTGTCTATTTTACAGTATAAAAACACAAAATGGATAGACAACCCAATATTTTAAGAGACCTACCCGGAGACATGATTGATGAAATCTTGTCTAGAGTCGGTCAGAATTCTTCGGCACAACTATTTAAGGCGAGATCAGTTTGTAAGACATTCGAAGAACGTTCCAAGAATGCCTTGGTTTATAAAAGGCTTTCATTCGAAAGATGGGGGATATCACATTGGGAAATCCATAAGTTACGATGTGTTTACTTTGACGCATATATTACGGGGAACCCAAATGCTATTTTACGCAATGGGTTAAGAAATTATTTTGACTCAATATATCCGAATATTGGACTTCGTGATTTAGAAAAAACGGCTAACATGCAACATAAAGAAGCATGTTATGCTTACGGATTAGTAATGTTCACTTCTCACCAAAGTGAGAACAAGAACATCGGGCTACAACTATTAAACAAAACGTTCCCACAAGTGACGGAGTCGGTAATTGGGGTAAGAAATGAGGTTTTTAGATTGTTACGGGACTGTTGGACATTACGTAACCCTCGTCCCTTTGACGACGTTACAACACGCTGTCTTATCAACGGCCATAACGGTTATGTTCCACAAGACCAAGGATGGGAAGTAATCCTAGTAAAACCAGAATGCATGACTTGTTTCTGGACGTATGAATTACGTGTCTTTATTGCCTTTGCTGAACGACTTGTGTACTAGCTAGAATTATCTTCACAACCATCTTGTATCAAATTTATTGTGTGCTATATTTCATGCTATATGTAAAATAAGCGGTATTGTAAGTTTGTAAAATATTGTGTAAAAGTTTGAACGTGAAATATTATTATAATCAGTTTTTCATATAGAATTGTAGTAGTTGAATTGTATATTAGCTACTAAGTATGAACTTAACGGGTAGGTACTACCCGAATTTAAACTTATAAAACGCTAATATGAAGAAAAAGCTTTTATAAATGAGTTCATATTATGCTACGAAATACTATTAACTACTCTTAATATTCTGTATGATTAACTTGTTCCATTTGACTATTTTGAAGGAAATGGCACCGACTACTCGACACACCTTGAATATGAATGAAGAGGAATTCCGTACTTTTCTAGCTTCAAACATAGCCGCAGTACAGGCTGCGCTATATACCAACAATAACCTTGGATCTAGCAGTACAGGAAATCGTGTAGGATGCACCTACAAAGAATTCACTGCCAGCAAACCTTTGGAATTTGATGGAACCGAAGGACCGATCAGATTGAAACGGTGGACCGAGAAGGTCGAATCGGTGTTTGCCATAAGTAAGTGTACTGAAGAGGACAAAGTGAAGTACGCTACGCATACCTTCACAGGTTCTGTGTTAACATGGTGGAATACCTATCTAGAGCAAGTGGGACAAGATGATGCGTACGCACTACCGTGGTCAGTATTCAAGCACTTGATGAACGAGAAGTACCGTCCCAGAACCGAGGTCAATAAGCTCAAGACAGAACTTAGAGGGTTACGAACCCAAGGATTTGATATTACCACGTACAAAAGACGATTCACAGAATTGTGCCTATTGTGTCCGGGAGCATTCGAAGATGAGGAAGAGAAGATCGACGCGTTTGTGAAAGGATTACCGGAAAGAATCCAAGAAGATATAAGTTCACACGAGCCCGCCTCCATACAACAGGCATGTAGAATGGCTCACAAACTAGTGAACCAGATTGAAGAAAGAATTAAAGAACAGACTGCTGAAGAGGCCAATGTGAAGCAAGTCAAAAGAAAGTGGGAGGAAAACGGTGATAAGAATCACCAATACAACAACAACAGCAATCGCAACAATTATCCCAACAATCGCAACATCAATCGCAACTACATCAAACGGCCCAACAACAACAACAACAACAACAACAACAACAACAACAACAACAACAACAACAACAACAACAACAACAACAACAACAACAACAACAACAACAACAACAACAACAACAACAACAACAACAACAACAACAACAACAACAACAACAACAACAACAACAACAACAACAACAACAACAGCAACTACAACAGCAACTACAACAATCATCCCAACAACAATAATAACCGCAACAACAACAACAATCAGAAGCAGCTATGCCAAAGGTGTGAAAAGTATCACTCGGGGTTCTGCACCAAATTTTGCAACAAGTGTAAAAGAAATGGTCATAGCGCGGCGAAGTGTGAGGTCTACGGACCAGGGGTTAATAGAACGAAAGGAACAAATGGTGTCGGGACGAGTAATGGCGGAGCAAGTAGTGTCGGAGAAAGTTATGCCAATGTAGTTTGTTATAAATGTGGAAAACCGGGCCACATTATTAGAAATTGCCCGAACCAGGAGAACACGAATGGACAAGGCCGCGGAAGAGTTTTCAATATTAATGCGGCAGAGGCACAAGAAGACCCGGAGCTTGTTACGGGTACGTTTCTTATTAACAATAAATCTGCTTACGTTTTATTTGATTCGGGTGTGGATAGAAGCTATATGAGTAGAGATTTTTGTGCTAAATTAAGTTGTCCATTGACGCCTTTGGATAGTAAATTTTTACTCGAATTAGCAAATGGTAAATTAATTTCAGCAGATAATATATGTCGAAATCGAGAAATTAAACTGGTTAGCGAAACATTTAAGATTGATTTGATACCAGTAGAGTTAGGGAGTTTTGATGTGATAATCGGTATGGACTGGTTGAAAGAAGTGAAAGCAGAGATCGTTTGTTACAAAAATGCAATTCACATTATACGAGAAAAAGGAAAACCCTTAATGGTGTACGGAGAAAAGGGCAACACGAAGCTACATCTTATTAGTAATTTGAAGGCACAAAAACTAATAAGAAAAGGTTGCTATGCTGTTCTAGCACACGTCGAGAAAGTACAAACTAAAGAAAAGAGCATCAATGATGTTCCCGTCGCAAAAGAATTTCCCGATGTATTTCCGAAAGAATTACCGGGATTACCCCCACATCGATCCGTTGAATTTCAAATAGATCTTGTACCAGGAGCTGCACCAATAGCTCGTGCTCCTTACAGACTCGCACCCAGCGAGATGAAAGAACTGCAAAGCCAATTACAAGAACTTTTAGAGCATGGTTTCATTCGACCAAGCACATCACCGTGGGGAGCTCCTGTTTTGTTTGTCAAGAAGAAAGATGGTACATTCAGGTTGTGTATCGACTACCGAGAGTTGAACAAACTTACCATCAAGAACCGCTACCCACTACCGAGAATCGACGACTTATTTGATCAACTACAAGGCTCGTCTGTTTATTCAAAGATTGACTTACGTTCCGGGTATCATCAAATGCGGGTGAAAGAAGATGATATTCCAAAGACTGATTTCAGAACACGTTACGGTCATTACGAGTTTATGGTCATGCCATTTGGTTTAACTAATGCACCAGCTGTGTTCATGGACCTTATGAACCGAGTGTGTGGACCATACCTTGACAAGTTTGTCATTGTTTTCATTGATGACATACTTATTTACTCAAAGAATGACCAAGAACACTTTGAACATTTGAGAAAGGTGTTAGAAGTATTGAGGAAGGAAGAATTGTACGCTAAGTTTTCAAAGTGTGCATTTTGGTTGGAAGAAGTTCAATTCCTCGGTCACATAGTGAACAAAGAAGGTATTAAGGTGAATCCGGCAAAGATAGAAACTGTTGAAAAGTGGGAAACCCCGAAAACTCCGAAACACATACGCCAGTTTTTAGGACTAGCTGGTTACTACAGAAGGTTCATCCAAGAATTTTCCAGAATAGCAAAACTCTTGACTGCATTAACGCATAAAGGGAAGAAATTTGAATGGAATGATGAACAAGAGAAAGCGTTTCAGTTGTTGAAGAAAAAGCTAACTACGGCACCTATATTGTCATTGCCTGAAGGGAATGATGATTTTGTGATTTATTGTGATGCATCAAAGCAAGGTCTCGGTTGTGTATTAATGCAATGAACGAAGGTGATTACTTATGCGTCTAGACAATTGAAGATTCACGAACAAAATTATACGACGCATGATTTGGAATTAGGCGCGGTTGTTTTTGCATTAAAGACTTGGAGGCACTACTTATATGGGGTCAAAAGTATTATATATACCGACCACAAAAGTCTTCAACACATATTTAATCAGAAACAACTGAATATGAGGCAGCGTAGGTGGATTGAATTATTGAATGATTACGACTTTGAGATTCGTTACCACCCGGGGAAGGCAAATGTGGTAGCCGATGCCTTGAGCAGGAAGGACAGAGAACCCATTCGAGTAAAATCTATGAATATAATGATTCATAATAACCTTACTACTCAAATAAAGGAGGCGCAACAAGGAGTTTTAAAAAAGGGAAATTTAAAGGATGAAATACCCAAAGGATCGGAGAAGCATCTTAATATTCGGGAAGACGGAACCCGGTATAGGGCTGAAAGGATTTGGGTACCAAAATTTGGAGATATGAGAGAAATGGTACTTAGAGAAGCTCATAAAACTAGATACTCAATACATCCTGGAACGGGGAAGATGTACAAGGATCTCAAGAAACATTTTTGGTGGCCGGGTATGAAAGCCGATGTTGCTAAATACGTAGGAGAATGTTTGACGTGTTCTAAGGTCAAAGCTGAGCATCAGAAACCATCAGGTCTACTTCAACAACCCGAAATCCCAGAATGGAAATAGGAAAACATTACCATGGATTTCATCACTAAATTGCCAGGGACTGCAAGTGGTTTTGATACTATTTGGGTAATAGTTGATCGTCTCACCAAATCAGCACACTTCCTACCAATAAGAGAAGATGACAAGATGGAGAAGTTAGCACGACTGTATTTGAAGGAAGTCGTCTCCAGACATGGAATACCAATCTCTATTATCTCTGATAGGGATGGCAGATTTATTTCAAGATTCTGGCAGACATTACAGCAAGCATTAGGAACTCGTCTAGACATGAGTACTGCCTATCATCCACAAACTGATGGGCAGAGCGAAAGGACGATACAAACGCTTAAAGACATGCTACAAGCATGTGTTATTGATTTCGGAAACAGTTGGGATCGACATCTACCGTTAGCAGAATTTTCCTACAACAACAGCTACCATTCAAGCATTGAGATGGTGCCGTTTGAAGCACTTTATGGTAGAAAGTGCAGGTCTCCGATTTGTTGGAGTGAAGTGGGGGATAGACAGATTACGGGTCCGGAGATTATACAAGAAACTACCGAGAAGATCATCCAAATTCAACAACGGTTGAAAACCGCCCAAAGTCGACAAAAGAGCTACGCTGACATTAAAAGAAAAGATATAGAATTTGAAATTGGAGAAATGGTCATGCTTCAAGTTGCACCTTGGAAAGGCGTTGTTCGATTTGGTAAACGAGGGAAATTAAATCCAAGGTATATTGGACCATTCAAGATTATTGATCGTGTCGGACCAGTAGCTTACCGACTTGAGTTACCTCAACAACTTGCGGCTGTACATAACACTTTCCACGTCTCGAATTTGAAGAAATATTTTGCTAAAGAAGATCTCACTATTCCGTTAGATGAAATCCAAATCAACGAAAAACTCCAATTCATCGAAGAACCCGTCGAAATAATGGATCGTGAGGTTAAAAGACTTAAGCAAAACAAGATACCAATTGTTAAGGTTCGATGGAATGCTCGTAGAGGACCCGAGTTCACCTGGGAGCATGAAGATCAGATGAAGAAGAAATACCCGCATCTATTTCCAGAAGATTCGTCAACACCTTCAACAGCTTAAAAATTTCGGGACGAAATTTATTTAACGGGTAGGTACTGTAGTGACCCGAACTTTTCCATGTTTATATATATTAATTGAGATTGATATTTACATGATTAAATGTTTCCAACATGTTAAGCAATCAAACTTGTTAAGACTTGATTAATTGAAATATGTTTCATATAGACAATTGACCACCCAAGTTGACCGGCGATTCACGAACGTTAAAACTTGTAAAAACGACATGACGATATATATATGGATATACATATGGTTAACATGAGATTATGATAAGTAAGTATCTCCATAAGTATATTAACAATGAGTTATATACATATAAACAAGACTACTAACTTAAGGATTTCGAAACGAGACATATATGTAACGATTATCATTGTAACGACATTTAAATGTATATATATCATATTAAGATATATTAATATATCATAATATCATGATAATATAATAATTTAACATCTCATTAGATATAATAAACAATGGGTTAACAACATTAATTGAGATCGTTAACTTAAAGGTTTCAAAACAACACTTACATGTAACGACTAACGATGACTTAACGACTCAGTTAAAATGTATATACATGTAGTGTATTTAGATGTATTAAAATACTTTTGGAAGACTTCAAGACATATATCAAAACACTCATACTTAACGAAAATGGTTACAGTTACTTTCCCATTCTTTTCTTTCATCAAGAATTCTAGTCGTATTCTTACCCGTATTATACACAGCTTCAAAACGTACTTACTATGGGTATATACCAATAGGAACTAGCATGGGATTCCACTCTTGATTATGTCATGTATGACTAATCAATTTTAACTTCTACCATGAGCTAGTCAACTAACTAAAACTCCTTTTAACCCCACTCACCACTCACCAATTACCACTCATCATTCACTCCATTTCACTTCCAATTCTCTTTCTAATTCTCTCTCAACACACACACACTATTATGAACGTATATTTCCAGTAGTTAATCATCATATTCATCCAAAATCACTTCAAGAATCAAGCTATAATCATCATAGGAAGAACACTTCAAGAACACTTCAAAAATCCCTTCAAGTTTACTAATTTACTTCCAAGCTTTCTAATCCATTCCAAGTAATCATCTAAGATCAAGAAACCTTTGTTATATATAGTAGGTTATATTTCTTATTCAAGGTAATATTCATATTCAAACTTTGATTCAATTTCTATAACTATAAACTATCTTAATTCGAGTAAAAATCTTACTTGAACTTGTTTTTGTGTCATGATCCTACTTCAAGAACTTTCAAGCCATCCAAGATCCTTTGAAGCTAGATCATTTCTTGTCACTTCCAGTAGGTTTACCTACTAAACTTGAGGTAGTAATGATGTTCATAACATCATTCGATTCATATATATAAAACTATCTTATTCGAAGGTTTAAACTCGTAATCACTAGAACATAGTTTAGTTAATTCTAAACTTGTTCGCAAACAAAAGTTAATCCTTCTAACTTGACTTTTAAAATTAACTAAACACATGTTATATATCTATATGATATGCTAACTTAATGATTTAAAACCTGGAAACACGAAAAACACTGTAAAACCGGATTTACGCCGTCGTAGTAACACCGCGGGCTGTTTTGGGTTAGTTAATTAAAAACTATGATAAACTTTGATTTAAAAGTTGTTATTCTGAGAAAATGATTTTTATTATGAACATGAAACTATATCCAAAAATTATGGTTAAACTCAAAGTGGAAGTATGTTTTCTAAAATGGTCATCTAGACGTCGTTCTTTCGACTGAAATGACTACCTTTACAAAAACGACTTGTAACTTATTTTTCCGACTATAAACCTATACTTTTTCTGTTTAGATTCATAAAATAGAGTTCAATATGAAACCATAGCAATTTGATTCACTCAAAACGGATTTAAAATGAAGAAGTTATGGTTAAAACAAGATTGGATAATTTTTCTCATTTTAGCTACGTGAAAATTGGTAACAAATATATTCCAACCATAACTTAATCAACTTGTATTGTATATTATGTAATCTTGAGATACCATAGACATGTATACAATGTTTCGACCTATCATGTCGACACATCTATATATATTTCGGAACAACCATAGACACTCTATATGTGAATGTTGGAGTTAGCTATACAGGGTTGAGGTTGATTCCAAAATATGTATAGTTTGAGTTGTGATCAATACTGAGATACGTATACACTGGGTCGTGGATTGATTCAAGATAATATTTATCGATTTATTTCTGTATATCTAACTGTGGACAACTAGTTGTAGGTTACTAACGAGGACAGCTGACTTAATAAACTTAAAACATCAAAATATATTAAAAGTGTTGTAAATATATTTTGAACATACTTTGATATATATGTATATATTGTTATAGGTTCGTGAATCAATCAGTGGCCAAGTCTTACTTTCTGACGAAGTAAAAATCTGTGAAAGTGAGTTATAGTCCCACTTTTAAAATCTAATATTTTTGGGATGAGAATACATGCAGGTTTTATAAATGATTTACAAAATAGATACAAATACGTGAAACTACATTCTATGGTTGAATTATCGAAATCGAATATGCCCCTTTTTATTAAGTCTGGTAATCTAAGAATTAGGGAACAGACACCCTAATTGACGCGAATCCTAAAGATAGATCTATTGGGCCTAACAAACCCCATCCAAAGTACCGGATGCTTTAGTACTTTGAAATTTATATCATATCCGGAGGGTGTCCCGGAATGATGGGGATATTCTTATATATGCGTCTTGTTAATGTCGGTTACCAGGTGTTCACCATATGAATGATTTTTATCTCTATGTATGGGATGTGTATTGAAATATGAAATCTTGTGGTCTTTTATTATGATTTGATATATATAGGTTAAACCTATAACTCACCAACATTTTTGTTGACGTTTTAAGCATGTTTATTCTCAGGTGATTATTAAGAGCTTCCGCTGTCGCATACTTAAATAAGGACGAGATTTGGAGTCCATGCTTGTATGATATTGTGTAAAAACTGCATTCAAGAAATTTATTTTGTTGTAACATATTTGTATTGTAAACCATTATGTAATGGTCGTGTGTAAACAGGATATTTTAGATTATCATTATTTGATAATCTACGTAAAGCTTTTTAAAACCTTTATCTATGAAATAAAGGTTATGGTTTATTTTAAAAATGAATGCAGTCTTTGAAAAACGTCTCATATAGAGGTCAAAACCTCGCAACGAAATCAATTAATATGGAACGTTTTTAATCAATAAGAACGGGACATTTCAGTGATCCTCGACTATAGAGCTCACTTCACATACAGGTGGATATGATGGACTTGTGTAATAGGTCCAAATGGCACATTGTGTATTTTGGTTGACCACCTTTGGAATGGAACACACTTTGTGTGTACATTATCACATGGACTTGTGATTTGGCTAACCCCAAAGTTATGGATTTATGTAATCCCGGGAAAGTGGGTTATGGTATGGGATGTGAATATCGGGTTGCTTGTATTCACAATATTTCGGGTGGTTACGATTGTCCCTTTTGGTTGGACTCATAGTTTGAGGTAGTGAATATCGGGTAGTTCGGATTCACTAAGGCTCGGTTTGCGGGCCATCCTCGGTTATACTATGTAGTGAAGGTAGTGAATCTCGGGTTGTGCGTATTCACTATGGTCGGGTTGCACGGCTATCCTTCAGGTGATTAAGGTTAAGTGGTTAACCTTGGGTTGTAGGTTCGTTGGTTATATAGTTATATTTATATGTTATTGATATAGATGTGATGTAGCTAACCCTCCGGGTGTAGCTTGATGGCATTGATCATATCGTTGTTGGTGTATGATAATGCTAAAAACGAACATATATTTCATAGCATTATTCCTCAAGAAAGACAAGCTTTTAGTTGCAATTGTTCTATTTACAAGTGATATTCGTTTAAATAATAAAAGGTGAAGACAAAAGACAGATTCGACGATTTGAAGACGCAAACGACCAAAAAGCTCAAAAGAACAAAAGACAATCAAAAAGGTTCCAATTATTGATAAGAAACGTCTCGAAATCACAAGAGTACAAGATTCAAAACGCAAAGTACAAGATATTAAATTGTACGCAAGGACGTTCAAAAAACCGGAACCGGGACCAGAGTCAACTCTTAACGCTCGACGCAACGGACTAAAAATTACAAGTTAACTATGTATATAAATATAATATAATATATAATTAATTATATTAATTATATATATATTATATATATATATTATTAAAACCGTCGGCAGCCAGAAACTCCAAGGGTGTGAAATGAAAATACCTCTCCGCGACTCGCGGAGTTTGAAGGCCTTTTTGCCGCGAGTCGCGGAGCCCCAAAATTCATTTCTGGCTATAAAGCCAACCGAATTCTGATCGAATTTTACATCATTTTTTTTCTTCTCTTCATACGAAGTAATATATATTTATATTTATAATTTATATTTTAATTTTAATTATAATTCTAATAATAAGGGTATGTTAGCGAATGTTGTAAGGGTGTAAGTCGAAATTCTGTCCGTGTAACGCTACGCTATTTTTAATCATTGTAAGTTATGTTCAACCTTTTTATATTAATGTCTCGTAGCTAAGTTATTATTATGCTTGTTTAAAACGAAGTAATCATGATGTTGGGCTAATTACTAAAATTGGGTAATTGGGCTTTGTACCATAATTGGGGTTTGGATAAAAGAACGACACTTGTGGAAACTAGGCTATGGGCTATTAATGGGCTTTATATTTGTTTAACTAAATGAAAGTTTGTTAATGTTAATATAAAGATTTACAATTGGGCGTCCCTATAAATTACCATATACACTCGATCGGACACGATGGGCGGGGTATTTATATGTACGAATAATCGTTCATTTAACCGGACACGGGAATGGATTAATAGCCACTAGAATAATTAAAACAGGGGTGAAATTACATTCAAGGGTAATTGGTGTAATTGTTAACAAAGTAGTAAAACCTTGGTTTACACGCAGTCGATAACCTGGTGTATTCATTAAACAAAGTATTAAAACCTTGTTACAATTCGAATCCCCAATTAGTTGGAATATTTATCTTCGGGTATAATAATAATTTGACAAGGACACTTGCAATTTATATTTATGACTGATGGACTGTTATGGACAAAAACCAGACGGACATATTGAATAATCCAGGACAAAGGACAATTAACCCATGGGCATAAAACTAAAATCAACACGTCAAACATCATGATTACGGAAGTTTAAATAAGCATAATTCTTTTATTTCATATTTAATTTCCTTTATTTTATATTTAATTGCACTTCTAATTATCGCACTTTTATTTATTTTATTTTATCGCACTTTTAATTATCGTACTTTTTAATTATCGCAATTTAATTTTATCGCATTTTTATTATTCGCAATTTCATTATCGTTATGCTTTAATTTAAAGTCTTGTATTTATTTTATATTTTACATTAGGTTTTAACTGCGACTAAAGTTTTAAAATCGACAAACCGGTCATTAAACGGTAAAAACCCCCCTTTATAATAATAATATTACCTATATATATATATTTGTATTTTTATAAAAGTAAACTAATATAGCGTTGAGCTTTGTTTAAAGATTTCCCTGTGGAACGAACCGGACTTACTAAAAACTACACTACTGTACGATTAGGTACACTGCCTATAAGTGTTGTAGCAAGGTTTAAAGTATATCCATTCTATAAATAAATAAATATCTTGTGTAAAATTGTATCGTATTTAATAGTGTTTCCTGCTAGAAAAATAATAGCTATTTTATATACACCTCGTTCGACATCAAGTATTTTTTTTGGCGCCGCTGCCGGGGATCTATCTTAAAAGCCGGAAGCGCAACGCTAATATAAAAAAAAAGATTTTTATCTACTTTTATTAAAAGTCGTTTTTGTAAAAATTACGTTTTAATTATTCAAAAATATAAAAAGAAAAACAAAAATATAAGTATTTTTAGGATTTTGTTAAATATTTAAGTTTTATAAGTTTCTTTATCTTTATTTTAATTTATAAAAATATAAATTTTATTAAAAATCGTTTATTTAAACTAAAAACAGAAAAAAAGAAAATAAAAAAAAAATAAATAAAGAAAACGCGTAAAAGTGAAACCTGTCAACTGTTTTTCTGAACCCCGCGACTTGCGGGGTTTTCCTCTTTATTTGCCGCGACTCGCGGAGGTATTCTGACACACGGACAAAACCCTAAAGTTGCATTAATTACGGAGTTTTAATATATTATTATTATTATTTAACTTAATTATTATTATTATTATTATTAATTTTAGTTTTATTTTTACTTTTTACTTTATATATGTATTTTGTTTAATTAGTTTTATTAAAATTGTAAAATTAGTAGTTTTTATTAAATAAATAATATAAAAATAATATTTTTATAAAAATTGTACTTTTTACAACTTTTTGTATATTTTTATATTTTGTACCTTTTTAATCGTTGTAGCGTAACATTTGTATTTTTTTTTTTTTTGCTCATAATTAATTTTAAACTTAGTTTTTGCTATAGTTATTTTTACTCCTGTATTTTTAGGCTTTGCCGTAGAATTCCTTAAGTGCTTTTTCTTTAGACTAAGAATTAGGTGCTTTAGAATTTTGCGACGCCTTTTTAAGTTTTAGTTTCTTTTTAAGTTATTTCCATTTGGGATTTAGTTTTTCCTGTAAGCTTTAATATTTTTAGAGACCTTTTACTATGTACCAATTATCATTTCAATTAGTAATTTCAATTTGCGATTATAATTTTAAGTTAGTTGTAGTAATAAGGTTAAATTAGTTAAGTATTTTTAAGTTTCTTTTATTTTTCCGTCACCTTTTATTTTATTTTTTTTCAACCATTTTTCTTTTTCGAACTTTTGCGACGAACTCTTTGTCTTTCTTATTTCTCGCTATTCTAGTTTTTAGGACTTAGAATTTTTTCTACTTCTTATCTAAATTTCTAAAAATTACGAAAATTTATTTTAAGTGGTTAAATTAATAGACATCAAAATTTTCTGGTTCGTAGTAATAGTTGGATTTGTACGTGGACCGGGTTATTGGAGCCAAACAGTCCTCAATTATATTGAGACCAAACGAATCCTGCCCCTCTGCTGCATCTTTTGGCTATTCGAAACGTGGGCAAAATCAGAAAAGTCTATTGATTGGATAACTTATTATAATTTTTCTTTCCTTTTTAAAACTAATAGGATATTCTGTGAATGCACCGAGCAAGACGTTCACCACCTTTTGTACGTTCACCACCTGTAACTCGATCAAGACATCGTTTAACAAATATAACCGCCGTTGATTTTTCTTTAGAATCGTCATCCAGTCGACCAAGTACTTCAGTTCAAATTTCCGATAATCCAGTTTTTGAAACAAACCTCACAATTGAGAATCCAGAAAATATTCAGGAACGGTTCATAGATCCTGAACCATTGAACTTTCCTCCGGAACCACCAATCATTCAAACAGAGATTGTTGAGGAACGAACTATTAAATCAGAATCATCTAGTGATACCGATTCAACAAATTCAATTATGGAGAATCTGGAACCTTTAAGTATGGAAGACCGAATGAGAGCTAAACGCACTGGCCAAGGTCACGCAATTACTCATCCAGACATTAATGCGCCAGATTATGAAATCAAAGGACAAATTCTACACATGGTGACTAATCAATGCCAATTTAGTGGTGCGCCGAAGGAAGATCCAAATGAACATCTACGTACCTTTAATAGGATCTGCACACTATTTAAAATCCGAGAAGTGGAGGATGAACAAATATATCTCATGTTATTTCCCTGGACTTTAAAGGGAGAAGCCAAAGATTGGTTGGAATCGTTACCTGAAGGGGCGATCGATACATGGGACGTTTTAATTGACAAATTTCTTAAACAATTTTTTCCTGCATCTAAAGCCGTAAGACTTCAAGCAGAAATTGTTACATTCACACAGAAGCCAAATGAAACTCTATATGAGGCGTGGACAAGATATGGAAAGTTGTTAAGAGGATGTCCGCAACATGGTTTAGACACTTGTCAAATAGTACAAATATTCTACCAAGGATGCGACATCACTACAAGAAAAGACATAGATATAGCAGCTGGTGGCTCTATTATGAAGAAAACCGAAACTGATGCTTACAAAATTATTGATAATACTGCTTCCCACTCACATGAGTGGCATCAAGAAAAAGACATCATTAGATCATCTAAAGCAGCTAGAGCCGATTCTAGCCATGACTTAGATTCCATTTCCGCAAAGATAGATGCTTTCGAGAGACGAATGGAAAAGATGACTAAGGATATTCATGCTATACGAATTAGTTGTGAGCAGTGTGGAGGACCACATTTGACAAAAGATTGTCTCAGTATTGAATTAACAATGGAACAAAGAGAGAATATTTCATACATAAACCAAAGGCCTGGAAATAATTATCAGAATAATTATCAACCGCCAAGACCGATTTACAATCAAAACCAGAATTATAACCGAAATATTCCATACAACAACCAACAAGGTCCTAGCAATCAACAAGTATCCAATAATACTTACAATCAGCAAAGACCGAATTTTCAAAACAAACCACCACAACAAACCGATGATAAAAAGCCGAATTTAGAAGATATGATGACGAAGCTAGTTGAAACTCAAACGCAGTTTTTCACATCTCAAAAACAAACCAATGAACAAAATGCTCAAGCATTTAGAAATCAACAAGCTTCTATTCAAAATCTGGAACAAGAAGTAAGTAACCTAGCAAGGTTAATAGGTGAAAGAAAACCGGGAAGTCTACCTAGTGATACAAACGCTAACCCCCGGAATGAAACAGCTAAAGCTATTACCACAAGAAGTGGTACAACACTTAAACCACCTGAAATACCTGTAACTTCTGATGAAACTATTCCTACTACACAAGAACCACAACCTGATCAAGATAAGGAAAAAGAACCGGTAGTTGAAAAGGTTAATGAAGATAACACAGTTAAGGATAAACCTTATGTTAAACCATATCAACCACCACTTCCTTATCCGAGTAAAATGAAGAAGGAAAAACTTGAAGCCGAGCAATCCAAATTCTTGGATATGTTTAAACAGATAAATGTAAATCTTCCTTTCATTGATGTGATTTCAGGAATGCCAAGATATGCTAAATTCTTGAAAGATCTAATCACGAATAGAAAGAAAATGGAAGAACTCTCGGCTGTTACTATGAATGCAAATTGTTCAGCAGTGCTGTTGAATAAGATACCAGAAAAACTATCTGATCCAGGAAGTTTCACAATTCCATGTTTTCTGGGTAGTCTTAGTTCAATAGAAGCATTGGCAGACTTAGGTGCTAGTATAAATCTAATGCCGTATTCACTATACGCTAAACTAGACCTTGGAGAATTGAAACCAACCAGAATAAGCATACAACTAGCCGATAGATCAATAAAATATCCTAGAGGGATAATGGAGAACATGCTAGTTAAAGTTGGTACTTTAGTATTCCCAGTAGATTTTGTTGTTTTGGATATGGAAGAAGATTCTCAAGTTCCTCTCATATTAGGAAGACCATTCTTAAACACGGCTAAAGCAATGATAGACGTGTTCGGTAAGAAACTGACCCTAAGTATAGAGGATGAGAGTGTTACCTTTTCAGTTGATAGAGCAATGCAACAACCACAATCTGCAGATGATACATGTTATTATATTCAAACTATAGATGCACATGCAGAATTATTAGAAGAATTTCCAGAATTACAAGGAACAGGAGAATGTTCTTTAGGAGAAGGAAATGAACCAATTGATGAAGCTGAAATGTTAGCTACACTTATAGCTAATGGATATGAACCAACAACAGAAGAAATTCAAATGCTAAAAGAAGAAGACAGATATCGATATAAATCATCGATAGAAGAACCTCCGAAATTAGAGTTAAAGCCACTTCCAAACCATTTGGAATACGCTTATTTACATGGTGAATCTGAATTACCTGTAATAATATCGTCTTCTCTTACTGAAAATGAGAAATCACAACTCATTTCTGTGTTGAAAGCTCATAAACCAGCTATTGCATGGAAGATTCATGATATTAAAGGAATAAGTCCTTCGTATTGCACACATAAAATCCTTATGGAAGAAGGTCATAAAACGTATGTGCAACGTCAACGAAGACTAAATCCTAATATGCAAGATGTAGTTAAGAAAGAGATTATTAAACTGCTAGATGCAGGTTTGATATATCCAATTTCTGATAGTCCATGGGTAAGCCCAGTTCAATGCGTGCCTAAGAAGGGTGGCATGACTGTCATTACAAATGAGAAAAATGAGCTTATTCCTACTAGGACTGTAACAGGATGGCGTGTATGTATTGATTATAGAAAATTAAATGACGCCACCAGAAAAGATCACTTTCCCTTACCTTTCATAGATCAAATGTTGGAAAGATTAGCCGGAAATAGTTACTATTGTTTTCTAGATGGATTTTCCGGATATTTTCAAATTCCAATAGCACCCGAAGATCAAGAGAAAACCACATTCACGTGCCCTTATGGTACTTTTGCTTACAAACGCATGCCATTTGGACTATGTAACGCCCCTGCAACCTTTCAAAGGTGCATGATGGCGATTTTTCACGACATGATAGAAGAATGCATGGAAGTATTCATGGATGACTTTTCAGTCTTCGGTGATACATTTAAATCATGTCTAGTTAATCTGGAACGAATGCTAATTAGATGCGAAAAATCAAATCTAGTACTTAATTGGGAGAAATGCCATTTCATGGTTAAAGAAGGCATCGTTCTTGGACATAAAATTTCAAAAGAAGGAATTGAAGTGGATAGAGCTAAAGTAGATGTAATTGCTAAACTTCCACATCCCACAAATGTTAGAGGAGTTAGGAGTTTTCTAGGGCATGCCGGTTTTTACCGACGTTTTATAAAAGATTTTTCTAAAATTGCCACTCCTATGAATAAACTCCTAGAAAAGGATGCGCCATTCATCTTTTCAGATGAATGTATCAAATCTTTTAATATTCTTAAAGAAAAACTCACTAATGCGCCGATCATGATAACACCAAATTGGAATCTACCATTTGAACTAATGTGCGATGCAAGTGATTTTGCAATGGGAGCCGTTTTAGGACAAAGGATTGAAAAACGATTTCAACCTATATATTATGCTAGTAAGACATTACAAGGAGCACAAACGAACTATACAACTACTGAAAAAGAACTCCTTGCTATTGTCTTTGCTTTTGACAAATTCCGATCATATCTCGTTCTAGCAAAAACGGTGGTCTATACCGACCATTCTGCTCTTAGATACCTATTTTCAAAACAAGATGCTAAACCAAGATTAATCCGTTGGATCTTACTCTTACAAGAGTTTGATATTGAAATCCGAGATAAAAAAGGAGCAGAAAATCTCGCCGCTGATCATCTTTCTCGTCTTGAAAATCCCGAATTAGAAGTTCTGAATGAATCGGCCATACAAGACAACTTTCCTGATGAATATCTATTGAAGATAGATTATAAAGAAATCCCATGGTTTGCAGACTATGCAAACTACTTAGTTTGTGGATTCCTTGAAAAAGGATTATCGTACCAAAGACGAAAGAAATTCTTCAGTGATATAAAACACTATTTCTGGGAAGATCCACATCTGTTTAAAAGTTGTCCCGATGGAATAATACGCCGATGTGTATTTGGAGATGAAGCTAGTAAAATTTTAAACCATTGTCACACAGGACCAACAGGAGGGCATTATGGGCCTCAACTAACAGCAAGAAAAGTTTATGAAGCTGGATTCTATTGGCCTACAATTTACAAAGACGCACACCTTCTTTGCAAATCCTGTGATGCATGTCAAAGGGCTGGAAAAATAAGTCAACGTGATGAAATGCCACAAAATGTCATCCAAGTATGTGAAGTATTTGACATTTGGGGTATTGACTTTATGGGTCCATTTCCAAAATCTCATAATAATCTATATATACTCGTAGCCATTGATTATGTATCTAAATGGGCGGAAGCACAAGCTCTCCCAACTAACGATGCACGAGTTGTAGTCAATTTTTTAAAACGTCTTTTTGCAAGGTTTGGAACACCGAAAGCTTTAATAAGTGATCGGGGTACTCATTTCTGTAATAATCAACTTGAGAAAGTTCTTAAAAGATATGGAGTAACTCATAAAATCTCCACCGCATATCATCCACAAACAAGTGGACAAGTTGAAAATACAAACCGAGCTTTAAAACGTATTCTTGAGAAAACCGTAGGATCAAATCCGAAGGAATGGTCCATTAAATTGGAGGATGCACTCTGGGCTTTTAGAACAGCCTACAAAACTCCAATTGGAACCACACCTTTTAGACTTGTTTATGGAAAAGCATGTCATCTTCCAGTAGAAATTGAACACAAAGCATTTTGGGCTTTGAAGACATGTAATCTTGATTTACATGAAGCCGGACGTCTACGATTAAGTCAACTAAACGAATTAGAAGAATTAAGACATGAAGCATACGAAAATTCGTTAATCTATAAAGAAAGAACGAAGAAATGGCATGATAAAAGAATCAGAAGATCAAAAGAATTCAAAGAAGGAGACAGAGTTCTTCTTTTCAATTCACGATTCAAGCTATTTCCTGGAAAATTGAAATCAAGATGGTCTGGACCATTTATAGTCAAAAGAGTTTTCCCATACGGAACGATAGAATTGATAAATTCAAATGGGATTGAATTTAAAGTTAATGGTCACAGAGTTAAACATTACATACATGGTCCGATGGAAGTCGACAACAAAGTTAATCACAATTTCGACACCACAGCTAACTAAGTGTGAGGAGAATCAAGTCTTTAAAGGATAATATATATTTCTGTTAGAGTTAGATTGTCTGTTTTCGTGTAGTTCTCGAAAATGGAACACGTATGGTCTTTCCCTAGCAGACCCTAAAGAACTAGTCTTCTCCCCCCATTCTGAATTTTTATTTTTTTTTAGGTTTTTACGAAATGAAGACTGCCTGTGAACTAAACCATGGTCTAATGCTACACGCTTTGATCACTAAACGTAATAATGACATACTCCCGAGTGAATTAGTATCAGTAATCAGAGAAAGAATGGACGGAGTTAGAAAAGGATCCAGATGCGAAGATAATAAGTTACAATTTGGTAAAGGAAAATCAAAATCCGCAGCGAAAAGAAGAGCACGACACCTAGAAAAATGTCATAAATGCGGAAAATGGTCACATGGAGGTAAATGTTCAAATAATCAAACCTATTCAAATACCGAATTTGTTACTTTATGCAGAGAAGGACCGTTCATATGTTTAGAAGAAAAGACAATGAATGCTCGAGGTTACGCCTATGCAGCCATGGAAGACCAATTAAACCGACTATCTTATGAATATAATAGATCATATAACTAAGAAATCTATTTCACAGGTATGTCTGTATAGTTTTTATTTTTATTTTTATTTTTAACCTTTTGATAATAAACGCTAATTTGTTCGCTAAAAAGTATTAAATTGGTATTAAATAAAATTAGGTTTGGCGACCGAAATTATTGATATCGTTCAAAAATTTATTACATCACTGCGAAATTTAACGTTTATTCTTAAGGTATAAATATCTTTAATCAATCAACCCAAAATATTTCAAAAATTCGTCATGAGTTAAATTAGGTCTTGGAACCGAAATTACTTTACCGAAAAGAGGGGCGCATATTTTTGATAATATTTGATTGATTAAAGTGGGATAAAAAGACAAAAAGATTTTTAATTTTATTTTTACCATGTTTTTAATCTTAATATTTAAATCTTAAATTAATATATGTAAATATTTGAAAAATTAAATTAAGTTTGGTGTGAATTTTGAATTTTTAAAATATGAAATTTTAATTTTAATTTTATGCATTTCAAATTTTAAGTTTGGTGTGAATTGTGAATTTTTAATATTAATTTTGAATTTTATATTTAAGTTGTGTGAATTTAAAAACAAAAATTTACTTTATCTCATTAAGTTAAAAATATGACTTTTAAAATTCGCCGTAAGTTGAAGACTAGGTCTTTGAACCGAAATTGCTTTACCCGAGGGAGGGACGAGAACTTTTATTATCAATATTTTTAATCTTGTTGATTTAAAGTATGCCAAAAACATTAAAAAAAACCCAAAAATCTTAGCTTTTAAAACAATCGCTACAAAAAGACAAATTTTAAAATTTTGTCGAGGGACGGACTAGGACATCAATCCGAAACGACCTCGTCCTAAATAACAAGGGAAACAAAATTTTAAAATTAATTTCTTAATTGTTTTATAAGTTAAAGATTATAAAAAAAAAAAAAAAAAAAAAAAAAAAAAAAAATAACTCCGCGACTCGCGGAGTTTTAAGTGAAAACCTCCGCGACTCGCGGAGGGACAAAATTACAGAAAAAAAATATAACCAGCTGCACGATCTGTACACACAAAACACAAAAACACAGAAAAAAAAAACTGCGAAAAAGAGCTCGAGAAAACCCACGAAAATCATCCCAAAAACTCGATTTTTCACCGTTAATCTTCAAATTTTTCACTACAATCATGTTGAGAAGGATGATATCTAGGAACTACTCAAGAAAACAGGTACAATTACACCCCAAATCACCTTTAAATCCGAATTTTAGTGTGTTCTTGAGCATATTTTCATAATTTGAATTTTGTTAATTTTTAGTGTAATTAGTGTTAAATTGTTAGTATATTATGCATGTATAACCTAGATTGATGCTTGTTAACATGATTTGAAGCCAAAAACTTCAAAATCTTTAGAATCTAGGGTTTGTGTTCTTGAGCAAATTTGGGGCTTTTTGATATAAACAGGTTATGGCCGATTTTTGTCATGAATTATTGCTAAATTGAGTAGTGTAACATGTCTAGGTAGTTAAATGATCCAAACTTTGAGCCTAACCATGATTTTGAGAATTAAAGTGGACTTTTTCAAGTCCAAAATTCATGAACTTGATTTTTGAAAGATAATGTCATTTGAGACTTGTTTATTTGCTAGTAATGATTATTTTGACATGTTATTTGAGTTGAATGCTTATGAACTTGGCGAAAATTTTCGTATATGCTTATTTGAAAAAGTGTAGATTTGATAAAAATGTGAAAATAAGCTTAAGTTTGATATAAATTGATAATGTCATTGTAATTATTTTGATTGATGATTTTGCTGACACTAATGCATATTTGGATGCACAAAATTTGTGTTTGATGTGTTTTGCAGAATGAAAGGGGTGAATCTTCATCCCAAGCCCGCCATGCTCCTGCAGAGAACTTGGAACAACAGGAGGTAGATAACTACTACAAGCAGGATGTACCTCATCCAGTCATGACCTTTTCAGATATGCACTTGGAACAGTTGCACCCGAACCTGCGATTTGACAGACTTTGGATAGATTATCCAAAATATCAACGGGGATTGCATACTCTTCATTCCAAGGTTGTTGAGGTACCAAGGGTCATAGAATGGGGACCCTTGGAAGCTGTAGAATTGGCCGGGCCAATTAGGGAATTACTGGTACAGAGGTATGGTAATTCTTATTTTAATGACTGGATATGTTTATTCACCATACGCAGACCTGTATATAAAGTATGGTGTGAAGAGTTGTTATGTAGTATAGAGTTGAATGATCGGGTAGCTAGTTTAACCGATCGTTCTTTTATTAGATTTTTGTTAGGCGGTTCGATGCGCCACATGTCTTTACTGGACATGGCTCAGGCTTTACGTATATATACGCCTGAGGAATTAGCGTCTGCCGATTGTAGAGGATTGATACTAAACGGTAGGAAAATAGATGAGAATTTTGATACACACGGTGTGTGGAGTCAAATGACAAGCCACCACCGTTTCAAAGGGGGAAACTACTCTTATTTGGATATAGATAGAGCCGAATTAAGAGTAATACATAGGTTTTTAGCTAATTCGATTACACAAAGGGGTAAAAACAAAGAAAAGGTAAATGAACAAGATTTGTTTTACCATATGTGTATTCGAGACCCACACAGCGCTGTAAGTATACCATATTGTGTGGGTTATTATTTATCAGCTATGGTTCGAGGGATGCGTCCACATAGCATAATAGGAGGTGGTATTTTTATTACTTTGATTGGTGAATATCTCGGTGTGGATATAAGTCGGGGGGGATTATTAGTAGAAGAGCCGGAACCCCGCGACACTATAGGTTTAAATGTATACCATGGTGCTAAAGTTTTGAAGCGGCGAAATAACGCCGCAGTACGATACAATGGTAGACATCCACAGGTAGAGAGAAACCAGGAACAAGGTAATGTAGGAGGGGGGAACCAGATGCAAGAAATGCATAGGTTTATAGCTTCTCAGGAATACGAAAATGCTAGACAGAGAGCATTTGAAGATTGGCAAGTTCATCAGAACCAGATCATAGCGCATTGCCAACATATAGGTAGAAACTATATTCCTACACCGAAACCCGTCTTCCCTCCTTGGTCGATAGAGATGCAGCCACCATATCCTACGTATGACCCTGCCGAGGCATTCTATAGCACTTATGGTTATGCGTGGAACCCCTATTGGTACCAATATCATCCTTAGTTTACTTTTTATTTTTATTATTTTGTAATATGTAATTATTGATATGTTTAATACTTTTGTTAATATTGTAATCATTTTTATAATTATCTAACTTTTATTCTTAGATTTTAATAATTTTTGAATGTGGGGTAATAAACCAAACTTCAAAAATATGTATATATGTTTGCAGTTTATCTTATGTACACAACAGGGTAAAACAACGCATTTTCAAAGACTGGCATTAAGTTCAGCAAAAGCAAGTAATTTTGACGACAATGATGCAAAATGTATGTGAAATAACAACAAGACGGAATGAACAAATGACGTGCACCATTTATCATTCAGCAAACAAACGCCAATATATTTGGAAACTTTGGTAAAAATTTAATCATTTTCACACAAATCACCCTCAATAATTTAAATTGTTACTGATTTCTTGCAAATGAGGGCATTGCAAGATCTTAAGTGTGGGAAGGGGTTAAATTCTTTCGGATTTTAAAAATTTTTATTAAACACTTGGTTACCATTAAAATACTAGTAAAGCAGTAGTTGTATTAGAATCTAGTGCTCTCTGATAAAAAAGAACAGCACTAGTCTTATATACTGACTACCCAATTCTAGTAAAATTTTTAGTATAAAATGAATTCAAATCATGTTTTTATGAACGATAAAACTAGGTTTTAACACCGAAATTATTGTTACCTCGGAAAGGACATAAATTGAGAAACAAACTAAAATGTTAAAATTCATTTAAAATGGAATAGAGGACGATAAAAAGAAAAATAAAAAGCCAAGTGTGGGAAAATTTACCAAGTTATTTTAAACATATGCCACATATATTTGTAACAAATAACTGAAAATACTTTTGCTTTGGACTAAACTAAACTGTTTTACCCGATGAAAGAAAAGAAGAGATGGATCTATACGATGAATCAATTCCATCACTAAAAGGAAGTAAAGTCTTCCGAAAAAGACACACGCTTCTTGATTTAGGTCATGAAGTTGTCGTCCAGACCAGCTGTAGGTTGACGAAAAATCTAGAAAAGTCATCACTAAAATCAGCAGGAAATCCACGGACCTCAGCATTAAACAGGGTCGCCAAGTGGTCAGATTTATCCTAACCATGAGAAGGATTTATCTCGTACAATGGGGAGGCACCGTGCAAATTAGCTGGATAAGACTAATGAATCAGATCCCCAGAAAGGATAATCTCCTTAAAGATTAAAAATCAGCTTTTAAGACTGATATTACTCAATCCTAGAGATTGACCTTAAAGATTGAGAATTCAAACTCATGGAATTCAATGATATCTAAACTCGAGTTTGAACGAGAAAATATTTTGATCAAAAATACAAACCGATTTGTTTTCTGAAAACCCTATTTTCAATGCGTTCATTACCATTGAACGTAAAATCCTAGGAATTCACCTGGAATTCATTAGGTCACCTGAATCAAATCGGGTGTCAACCGTAAGAACGGTGGTTGCATAGCATGGTCAAAGACAGGACCTTGTGCCAGACCGACAAATTATAAGGGTGAGCTTTACTATTGCTCCTACCAAGGATAGTAATTGCGTCCGACACGTTATAGACCATAATCAAAAGCATGTCACGGGACATTGCCTTAAACAGTTGCTTGTTCAACGCTTTCCTTTACAACCGGACGGTAGTTTGCCGAAAGGTAATATACGGAACAAGTAAACTGGACGTGTTGCTTTCCAAATACAAGGTTAGCAAGTGGGTGACACAAAACCGCAAGTTTTGAGCTAAAATTTTCAAATCTGAAACCCACCAAACCCACAAAAATATTTTGCAAACACCGGTAAAGGGTTATTCCGGAAAATTTATCTAGAGTAAAAACTAGATTTAATTTTCAAAAGATCAAATGTTTTCATAAAGATCCAATTTCCTTAATGGATCTAAATTTTTATAGTCATGTGGGACTGTAAACCATATCGTTACTACCATTGTTTATACCGCCGTATAGAAATCACTGATGTACAAAGTGTGAAGAATAAAAAAGTGATTCTAGTATTTCAAGACGATATTGCTTGAGGACAAGCAACGCTCAAGTGTGGGAATATTTGATAATGCTAAAAACGAACATATATTTCATAGCATTATTCCTCAAGAAAGACAAGCTTTTAGTTGCAATTGTTCTATTTACAAGTGATATTCGTTTAAATAATAAAAGGTGAAGACAAAAGACAGATTCGACGATTTGAAGACGCAAACGACCAAAAAGCTCAAAAGAACAAAAGACAATCAAAAAGGTTCCAATTATTGATAAGAAACGTCTCGAAATCACAAGAGTACAAGATTCAAAACGCAAAGTACAAGATATTAAATTGTACGCAAGGACGTTCAAAAAACCGGAACCGGGACCAGAGTCAACTCTTAACGCTCGACGCAACGGACTAAAAATTACAAGTTAACTATGTATATAAATATAATATAATATATAATTAATTATATTAATTATATATATATTATATATATATATTATTAAAACCGTCGGCAGCCAGAAACTCCAAGGGTGTGAAATGAAAATACCTCTCCGCGACTCGCGGAGTTTGAAGGCCTTTTTGCCGCGAGTCGCGGAGCCCCAAAATTCATTTCTGGCTATAAAGCCAACCGAATTCTGATCGAATTTTACATCATTTTTTTTCTTCTCTTCATACGAAGTAATATATATTTATATTTATAATTTATATTTTAATTTTAATTATAATTCTAATAATAAGGGTATGTTAGCGAATGTTGTAAGGGTGTAAGTCGAAATTCTGTCCGTGTAACGCTACGCTATTTTTAATCATTGTAAGTTATGTTCAACCTTTTTATATTAATGTCTCGTAGCTAAGTTATTATTATGCTTGTTTAAAACGAAGTAATCATGATGTTGGGCTAATTACTAAAATTGGGTAATTGGGCTTTGTACCATAATTGGGGTTTGGATAAAAGAACGACACTTGTGGAAACTAGGCTATGGGCTATTAATGGGCTTTATATTTGTTTAACTAAATGAAAGTTTGTTAATGTTAATATAAAGATTTACAATTGGGCGTCCCTATAAATTACCATATACACTCGATCGGACACGATGGGCGGGGTATTTATATGTACGAATAATCGTTCATTTAACCGGACACGGGAATGGATTAATAGCCACTAGAATAATTAAAACAGGGGTGAAATTACATTCAAGGGTAATTGGTGTAATTGTTAACAAAGTAGTAAAACCTTGGTTTACACGCAGTCGATAACCTGGTGTATTCATTAAACAAAGTATTAAAACCTTGTTACAATTCGAATCCCCAATTAGTTGGAATATTTATCTTCGGGTATAATAATAATTTGACAAGGACACTTGCAATTTATATTTATGACTGATGGACTGTTATGGACAAAAACCAGACGGACATATTGAATAATCCAGGACAAAGGACAATTAACCCATGGGCATAAAACTAAAATCAACACGTCAAACATCATGATTACGGAAGTTTAAATAAGCATAATTCTTTTATTTCATATTTAATTTCCTTTATTTTATATTTAATTGCACTTCTAATTATCGCACTTTTATTTATTTTATTTTATCGCACTTTTAATTATCGTACTTTTTAATTATCGCAATTTAATTTTATCGCATTTTTATTATTCGCAATTTCATTATCGTTATGCTTTAATTTAAAGTCTTGTATTTATTTTATATTTTACATTAGGTTTTAACTGCGACTAAAGTTTTAAAATCGACAAACCGGTCATTAAACGGTAAAAACCCCCCTTTATAATAATAATATTACCTATATATATATATTTGTATTTTTATAAAAGTAAACTAATATAGCGTTGAGCTTTGTTTAAAGATTTCCCTGTGGAACGAACCGGACTTACTAAAAACTACACTACTGTACGATTAGGTACACTGCCTATAAGTGTTGTAGCAAGGTTTAAAGTATATCCATTCTATAAATAAATAAATATCTTGTGTAAAATTGTATCGTATTTAATAGTGTTTTTCTGCTAAAAATTAATAGTATTTTATACCCCTCTGCTTTGACATCAGTGTACTTACATTGTTGATATTTTAGCTTGTGTATAGCGTTCGTACGGTATGCTTAGTTTAGCTTGCCTTTATGCTTGGACTCCGGTATGTGTTATTTGATTATTATTGTGTGGCTTGTCCATTTTATGCATATATATGTATGTAGTATATTCTCACTCACTAAGCGTTAGCTTACCCTCTCGTTGTTTACATTTTTATAGATTGCATGGAGGCGGTGGCTCGGGTTAGCTTGAGGAATAGTGGACTTGCGTAGTTTTCTTTAGAAGACTTGCTTTTGGATTGATCAGGATTGGGTAGCGTATCCCTAATCGCCATGCTCGGTCTTTATTTTGTGTTAAAACCACGTGGTCGAAAATTGTAATTGGTACTTAATGGTAAATCGGGCCGATGTGGGCCCGGAGTCGTAAAACTTATTTTATTATAAAATCATGTTAGTTTTACTTACTATTATATGTTGTGAAAACCGTTTCGTCTAAAAGTGTCAGAAAGCGGGAGATCTTTAAGCGAAAAATGGAAAATCCGGACAGAAGCTGACCAGGCTTGTGCGCACCGCGCACAAGCAGTGGAGCGCGTCGCGCACCCTTCTGTCTTATAAAAAAAATCGCGAATTCGGTTGGATAACGGGTTGGGTCGTTACAAGTGGTATCAGAGCATGGTCTAAGGGATTTAGGTGACTTGAGATAGGTGCCTAGACTTAGACTTTTGTGTGTGATTATTTGTTGCGGGACTTGTAGGATTAAGGGTCGGAATGAGAATTTGGTTAGTGCCTTAATTTGTAGGTGGACTAACGGTTATATTAATAAGCGGATATTATTGATATATTATTGCGTTATGTTTTGTTTAAGTTTGCGTTTGCAAATACCATCGAGCGAAATGGTCGTTATACTAATGAGTTGGTACGAAGTGCATGCGTAATAAGGAATTGCAAACCTTATTACGGGTGCAGATCGTGTCTACGTACGACGAGTGTCGAGCAAGATGGGGCGGTGTTGTCGTGTGGTTTTATACTTTCATGATCTAATCGCTTTGCATTCCTTAGAATACCGACGGGAAATGGGATCGAGACGAACGACGTGGAGTTTAACACTAGAGTTGCGGCGCTGTTGCGGAGCGAATGAGAGCATTTGAAGAAGAAATGGATAGGAAGTATTCTAAATTTTGAAGTAGTGGTGAAATGGAGCGTTGTCATAAGAGCTTCATGAGGACTAAACCTCCGATGTACGATGGGAAATCGGATCCTTTGATAAGCACAACATGGATCTCGGATGTCGAAGGGTGTTTTCGCACTATTGAATACCCTCCCGAGAAGAGGACGAGACTCGCTACTAGCTTGTTGCGGGGTAGAGCAAAGGATTGGTTGGATGGTAAGATTGATATTGTTGGTGGTGAAGCGTTTATGAGGTTATCGTGGGACGATTTTAAGAAGGAATTCTTCGAGGAGTTCCGGACTCGAGCCGATTTGTCAGATTTACGTAATGAGTTGCGAAATTTGCAACAAGGGACTATGGATTTGAATACTCTCAAGACGACATTTATGGCGAAGGCTCGTTTTTTCTCGGAGTATATTGGGAATGATCGTATGTTGACGGAAGATTTCTATCGAACTTTGAATGATGACTTGCAGAACAAAATTAGCATTGGTCAAGTGAACTCGTTTGGGGAGTTATTCGCCATGGCTAGGGGTTTCGAATCGTACTCGCGATCGAAGGTTAGTGAACCTTCAAGTAAGAGAAGGGTTGATTCGTATGGTGCACCAAGTAAGAAAACTAAGGGTGCAAGTGCGAGTATGGGTAATGTGGAGAAAGGCACGATGAGTTCTCGTGCGCCTAGATGTTTCAATTGTGGTGTTAGGGGCCACAAGCTATGGGAGTGCACAATGCCGAGAAGTGATGACGGAATGTGCTACTATTGTCATAAAGAGGGACATCGCAAGCCGGATTGTCCCGAGTTGGCAATGCTGCAAGGAGACGTTAAGGTACGTTTCGTTTTAATAAATATGTCCTTTAGATATTTATTATGTGTCGTCGTGTACAAATTTGTTGAAAGCATTGTGTTGTGCGTATTATTGTTATGGGTGACATTCCTAATGGAATTACCCTACAGTGACGTTTTGATTGATGGGCGAAGGGCGTAAGACTTGGTGCTAGTATTTAGGAAATGTTTCTACCAAGCCATGGGTATGGGCTTTGGTGTTCGGTTGTTAGCGCGTGTTTGCTTTCGTGTAGAAGTTGTTGAACCATGAGGTTCGACGGGTGGATAGGACCCTTGAGGTTGACTGTTTGGGTCTCGATGTATGTTGGTAATGGAGTCTACGTGATGCGATGTTAGGTACCTCTTTCATACCTACTAGCGTGGTATTCGACTCCGATAGTGTTGCGGTTACATTGTACTTAGGGTACCGGAGAGAAACCCTTAGGTACATGAGTGACTAGGTGGAGAATTTGACGAGCTAGAGTAATCGGAGGATTGCAAAATTTAAGTTGTGTAACTGTGGTAAACTCTTCGTTCGAAGTGTTAACGATAGATTAAAATCCTTCGTGTGCTCAAGGTTGGAGCAAGGTATATTGATGGGTACATTATTGAATACAAGACGGATGGATCTTGTCTTTCTTTAGCATGATGGTTGTATGTGTCTCGTTGAGACGGAGACGGATTCAACGTTGACTAAGTCAACAATGAGCGAGTAGTGGATTTACGGGATACCTTTATCTCGATGATGTGGTTAGGGAACGGAGTTCTAAGTGGGAGAGTTTGAACTCTCGCACGAAGATGTGCTAGTGTATTGATATTGGACGATGCTCGTATGGATTCGGAGCTAGCGTTGAGACCCACGTTGGTAGATTTTTGTGGGAGTACAATTTCGGTTAAATTGTATTTATTGTTTTGGATGTGAGTTGCTACTCGAGGTAGTAACGAGGTTAATCTCATTGAGAGATAATGGACGTGTTTGACGAGCAAGGCGAGATCCCTCGGTTAAGGGATGTGCGTGTCGGATTCTCTTTAAGAGAATTATTGTTTTGCCTATGTACGATATAGGTGGTTTCTTGCTCGATTGTGATGGTAATGTGCTCACATACGTATCATGTGTGTGCAAAGATTCCAAGTGAGTGGAATGTTCCTAAGTATGTGTATATACTTATTGTTCGGAGTGGATGGTTAGTGAATTTCCGTTAGGATTCACTATAGTATTATTGTTCGGAGTGGATGGTTAGTGAATTTCCGTTAGGATTCACTATAGTGTAGCAGTGCGCGATGTTGCACTACTCGATGTTTGAGGCCAAAAGAGCGTATGTGATTGGTGGGTTATGGCCGTTGACTCGGTCCGCTAACTTCACCTTGGGAGAAGTGTTATATCGGTATGGTATAACATTATCGGAATGGGAGTACCATTCATGTGTTGAGATTTTGGGACGTGAATATCGGGTTGCTCGTATTCACAATATTTCGGCTGGTTACGATTGTCCCTTTTGGTTGAACTCATAGTTTGAGGTAGTGAATGTCGGGTTGTTCGGATTCACTAAGGCTCGGTTTGCACGGCCATCCTCAGTTATACTATGTGGTGGAGGTAGTGAATATCAGTTTGCACGTATTCACAAAGACGGGTTGTGCAGTCATTTCGTTGTGGGAAATATGGATTGGGTTGGTGAATTTCGGGTTGTTGCGAATTCACTAAGGTTCGGGTTGTTTCGACCATCCTCCATATATGTTTAGGCTCGGGTTGTTTCGGGCATCTTGGATGTGATTAGTGATGCGATAGCCGTGTTTCGCTCACATATTGTTACGGGTGTGACAATAGCCGATTTTGTGCACCTTGGGTTTAGCGCTGCCATAGTCGTTTTGGACGCTAGCGATTTTAGTCGTTTGCTTATGATGTTAAGATAGTTGCGTATTGGTCAGATTACGCACTACAAGGGATGTTATGTGGTAAGTGTTATCCGTAAGGATTCGCTTTTACTTGGATTTCATTGTTTGGGTTGTTGACCATAGGTCGAGACTTAGTTGTTGTTAGCATTGTACTTGGTAGGGTACGCTAAAGGGTTGATATCTCGATACGAGATTGGTTGAGTTTTTCCCGATGTGAGGGATTGAGCAAGTTTTAGTGCTCGGATTTGTGGATTCGATAAATCGCGGATGACGATTTTGTATTAAAGGTGATTCGTTGGGAAGAATTGCCTAGAGGAGTTGGAAGAACGCGTGATGATTTCCATGTATGCTAAGCATCGTAGTAGTTTTCTGATGAATTGTGCATCGCATGTCTCGAAATGCGTGCACGTGTGTAATTGGTAAATGGAATAATCTTTTGGTTAATGATACAAGTGGTGGAAGTCGGATTGGAATGTATGTTTGAGGACCATGGAGTGTGGGTCTGTTTGGTTAAGTGACGAGGATCACGAGGACGTGATCGATTCTAAGTGGGGGAGAGTTGTAAGACCCAAATATTTAATTGTACATAGAGTATTTATGATGTACTTAAAGTGTATGATGCGTGGCGTAAATTAAAAATTTCAAAACTGGTCTGACCATTGTGCGCGCTGCGCACAGTTAGGTGAGCGCGTCGCGCACCTTGCCAGCGACAGAATTCTGATGTTTCTTATTTTGAGTTAAATGAAGGGCATTTTGGTCATTTCACTTGATGACGGATCTGAGACCTTATCAGCTGGATTGGATCCAACTTTGGATCAGTTTCACATCCATTCAACACTCTCATCTTCAAACCCTAGAGAGAGGAAGAGTTTTAGAGAGAGGAAGCTCCATTTGGAGAAGAAGGAGTTGGATTCTCACCAAAGCTCGGGTTTTAAAATTGTTCATCTCGTTCACGGCTACGTTGTGGTAGTATTGGTAAGTTCAAACTCCGAATTTCATTTGTTAGATTTGATATTCAAGTTAGGGTTGAGCTTGATTAATTGTGAAACTCATTTAGATGATGAAGTGGGTTTATGGTGACTAGTTATTGTGGTCACTTGGCGGGTTTTGGGTTGGGTGACGATTTGGCCATGATTTAGGACTTGTAATTGGGTATAATCACTAGTGTTAGTGATTATGGAAGTGTTGGAACCCATTTGGGGGTGTATGGTTGATTAATAAATTGGGTAAGACACGTGTTTAACACTTGTGTTCGGATTTAATTGGCATATTAGGACCATTCTCACTTGTGTTAGTGATTATTGGTTAGTTTGGGCGCGGTTTGTGCTTGAAAGTGCATTTGGGTCGAAATTGCACTAAGTGTCAATTGGGTTGGTTTGTAAATCCACCCTAATCGTGTTGTTGTATTTGTGATAATGGAATAGGTACATTCCATCGGCGAGTTACGGATTATTCGGTAGCATTCATCAAGGCGACAAGGTGAGTGTTAATATCCTATATGCATATGTATGTGTAGGATGGGTGCGGGTTGGGTGAAGTGATCATCGGCTATAAAGCTCATTTCACATATTGGTGGATATGATGGACTTGTGTAATAGGTCCAAATGGCACGTTGTGTATTTTGGTTGACCACCTTTAGAATGGAACACACTTTGTGTGTACATTATCACATGGACTTTTGATTTGGGTAACCCCGAAGTTATGGATTTATGTAATCCCGGGAAAGTGGGTTATGGTATGGGACGTGAATATCGGGTTGCTCGTATTCACAATATTTCGGGTGGTTACGATTGTCCCTTTTGGTTGGACTCATAGTTTGAGGTAGTGAATATCGGGTAGTTCGATTCACTAAGGCTCGGTTTGCGCGGCCATCCTCGGTTATACTATGTAGTGAAGGTAGTGAATCTCGGGCTGTGCGTATTCACTAAGGTCGGGTTGCACGGCTATCCTTCGGGTGATTAAGGTTAAGTGGTTAACCTTGGGTTGTAGGTTCGTTGGTTATATAGTTATATTTATATGTTATTGATATAGATGTGATGTAGCTAACCCTCCGGGTGTAGCTTGATGGCGTTGATCATATCGTTGTTGGTGTACTTACATTGTTGATATTTTAGCTTGTGTATAGCGTTCGTACGGTATACTTAGTTTAGCTTGCCTTTATGCTTGAACTCCGGTATGTGTTATTTGATTATTATTGTGTGGTGTGTCCATTTTATGCATATATATGTATGTAGTATTTTCTCTCTCACTAAGCGTTAGCTTACCCTCTCGTTGTTTACATTTTTATAGATTGCATGGAGGCGGTGGCTCGGGTAAGCGTGAGAAATAGTGGACTTGCATAGTTTGCTTTAGAAGACTTGCTTTTGGATTGATTAGGATTGGGTAGCGTATCCCCAATCGCCATGCTCGGTCTTTATTTTGTATTAAAACCATGTGGTCGAAAATTGTAATTGGTACTTAATGGTAAATCGGGCCGATGTGGGTTCGGAGTCGTAAAACTTGTTTTATTATAAAATCGTGTTAGTTTTACTTACTATTATATGTTGTGAAAACCGTATCGTCTAAAAGGGTCGGGAAGCGGGAGATCTTTAATCGAAAAATGAAAAATCCGGACAGAAGCTGACCAGGCTTGTGCGTGCCGCGCACAAGCAGTGGAGCGCGCCGCACACCCTTCTGTCTTATAAAAAAAAAATTATTTCGCGTATTCAGTTGGATAACAGGTTGGGTCGTTACAGAAATGAAAAAGCCGCTTTCGAAGGTCTGGTCAGTAATGATCTACAGCACTTACGAGATCTAAGAAGGTGATCCATAGATAACTTAAACTACAGTCTTAATTGCACCAATTCATGTACCGTATGTGTTGCAATTTGTACTTGCATTTTGATGTTATGTACAGAGTGTTCAATGACCAAAACAAAAATTGGCAATTATAATTTGAGCTCAAATAATGCCTTATAGCCTATCATTAATTTTTTCATGATGATAAATACAAAGTTTAAACACCAGGTTAAAGTTTAATCAATTCACCAGTTCATGCATCGGGCTATTCTTATAGTATGTTGCATATGAAATATTAGTTAATGAAGTTGATATTCTCAAATGTTCAATAGATAGAATTTTGCTTTTCATTTTTTTTCTGCAGCGAAACAGTTCTTTTTTTTTTTTACGGATTAACTGGTTTTCAAACTGCTAAAACAAAATGATGATGTTATATAACAACCGTTTTTCCAATTGATTGACTTCCCATTTTAAGCTCTTTGTAGATATCTTAATTATCTTAATTTGAGTATTTAATGCTTGTACTACGCAATAAACTAGAAGTAGGATCAGTAATATATCACAACATACATTTTTAAATGCCATCCTTTTGCTTTAGTAGGATACAAATGCTACTTGATTTTTTCTTTTTAATAATTAACGTTAATCAAGTTTTCATTATAACACTCCATGACGTGTCTATAAACTAAGTAACTGCTCTCTATAATTTCGACTAACTTATAAAGCTTCATACAATTACTGTTTATTCCCATCGGGCTAAAGTTTAAACATCGGGATACTGTTTTTGTTCTATAGCCTTTTGTAAAATATGGCTGTTTGGGTGTTTTAGAACGAAATAATAGTTGTTTGGGTGTTTCAAACATATAAGCCGTTAGGTGATCATTTGGACCCATTTGACCATTTTGGTCGTTTTAGTGACAAATTGGTTAATTGTGATTTTAAAAATTCAAAATTGGTTCTAGATTAAAACGGATGCTGATTGCCATTCAGATAAAAGTTCTCAGTTAACTATAAATTTTGGTTGCTGTTTTTAATCTGCTGGCAACCTTTTGTTGTTACCGTTGACGATAACCTTTATAGTGTGGATATGACATTTTAGGTTTTATCATTATATAATTTTGTTTGTATTGTATTTAAAGTAATATTAAGATGTTTGGCTGTGCTTAGCAGATTGTTTTTGTTGTAAATTTAGTGTAATTTTAGGTTTTAATCTACACTTGTAAATGGGTTTGGAGGTACGGAGTGTACACCCATTAAGTGATAGATTACTCGAACCCAAAAGTGGTTTTCCATTATTTACTATCATGACTTGGTCTACCTGAAATTTGACTAAGTGTTTTCAGTACTAAGTTTTCTTAGTAAGCTGAAATTTGGCTAAGTGTTTTGTGCTGGTTGTTCTGCATTGCTGGTCCTTGTACTGGTTGTTCTGCATTGCTGGTCCTTGTGCTGGTTGTTCTGCATTGCTGGTCCCTGTGCTGGTTGTTCTGCGCGGCTGGTCCCTGTGCTGGTTGTTTTGCGCAGCTGGTCCCTGTCCTGGTTGTTCTGCGCAGCTGGTCCCTGTGCTGGTTGTTCTGCGCAGCTGGTCTTGTTTGCTGGTTGTTCTGCGCTGCTGGTCCTGTATGCTGACTTTTGCGCTGCTGGTCCTGTATGCTGACTTTTGCTGAAATGTCCCGTTCTTATTGATTAAAAACGTTCCATATTAATTGATTTCGTTGCGAGGTTTTGACCTCTATATGAGACGTTTTTCAAAGACTGCATTCATTTTAAAACAAACCATAACCTTTATTTCATCAATAAAGGTTTAAAAAGCTTTACGTAGATTATCAAATTATGATAATCTAAAATATCCTGTTTACACACGACCATTACATAATGGTTTACAATACAAATATGTTACAACAAAATAAGTTTCTTGAATGCAGTTTTTACACAATATCATACAAGCATGGACTCCAAATCTCGTCCTTATTTAAGTATGCGACAGCGGAAGCTCTTAATAATCACCTGAGAATAAACATGCTTAAAACGTCAACAAAAATGTTGGTGAGTTATAGGTTTAACCTATATATATCAAATCATAATAATAGACCACAAGATTTCATATTTCAATACACATCCCATAGATAGAGATAAAAATCATTCATATGGTGAACACCTGGTAACCGACATTAACAAGATGCATATATAAGAATATCCCCATCATTCCGGGACACCCTTCGGATATGATATAAATTTCGAAGTACTAAAGCATCCGGTACTTTGGATGGGGTTTGTTAGGCCCAATAGATCTATCTTTAGGATTCGCGTCAATTAGGGTGTCTGTTCCCTAATTCTTAGATTACCAGACTTAATAAAAAGGGGCATATTCGATTTCGATAATTCAACCATAGAATGTAGTTTCACGTACTTGTGTCTATTTTGTAAATCATTTATAAAACCTGCATGTATTCTCATCCCAAAAATATTAGATTTTAAAAGTGGGACTATAACTCACTTTCACTGATTTTTACTTCGTCGGGAAGTAAGACTTGGCCACTGGTTGATTCACGAACCTATAACAATATATACATATATATCAAAGTATGTTCAAAATATATTTACAACACTTTTAATATATTTTGATGTTTTAAGTTTATTAAGTCAGCTGTCCTCGTTAGTAACCTACAACTAGTTGTCCACAGTTAGATGTACAAAAAAATAAATCGATAAATATTATCTTGAATCAATCCACGACCCAGTGTATACGTATCTCAGTATTGATCACAACTCAAACTATATATATTTTGGAATCAACCTCAACCCTGTATAGCTAACTCCAACATTCACATATAGAGTGTCTATGGTTGTTCCGAAATATATATAGATGTGTCGACATGATAGGTCGAAACATTGTATACGTGTCTATGGTATCTCAAGATTACATAATATACAATACAAGTTGATTAAGTTATGGTTGGAATAGATTTGTTACCAATTTTCACGTAGCTAAAATGAGAAAAATTATCCAATCTTGTTTTACCCATAACTTCTTCATTTTAAATCCGTTTTGAGTGAATCAAATTGATATGGTTTCATATTGAACTCTATTTTATGAATCTAAACAGAAAAAGTATAGGTTTATAGTCGAAAAAATAAGTTACAAGTCGTTTTTGTAAAGGTAGTCATTTCAGTCGAAAGAACGACGTCTAGATGACCATTTTAGAAAACATACTTTCACTTTGAGTTTAACCATAATTTTTGGATATAGTTTCATGTTCATAATAAAAATCATTTTCTCAGAATAACAACTTTTAAATCAAAGTTTATCATAGTTTTTAATTAACTAACCCAAAACAGCCCGCGGTGTTACTACGACGGCGTAAATCCGGTTTTACGGTGTTTTCGTGTTTCCAGGTTTTAAATCATTAAGTTAGCATATCATATAGATATAGAACATGTGTTTAGTTGATTTTAAAAGTCAAGTTAGAAGGATTAACTTTTGTTTGCGAACAAGTTTAGAATTAACTAAACTATGTTCTAGTGATTACAAGTTTAAACCTTCGAATAAGATAGCTTTATATGTATGAATCGAATGATGTTATGAACATCATTACTACCTTAATTTCCTTGGATAAACCTACTGGAAAAGAGAAAAATGGATCTAGCTTCAATGGATCCTTGGATGGCTCGAAGTTCTTGAAGCAGAATCATGACACGAAAACAAGTTCAAGTAAGATCATCACTTGAAATAAGATTGTTATAGTTATAGAAATTGAACCAAAGTTTGAATATGATTATTACCTTGTATTAAAATGATAACCTACTGTAAGAAACAAAGATTTCTTGAGGTTGGATGATCACCTTACAAGATTGGAAGTGAGCTAGCAAACTTGAAAGTATTCTTGATTTTATGAAACTAGAACTTTTGGAATTTATGAAGAACACTTAGAACTTGAAGATAGAACTTGAGAGAGATCAATTAGATGAAGAAAATTGAAGAATGAAAGTGTTTGTAGGTGTTTTTGGTCGTTGGTGTATGGATTAGATATAAAGGATATGTAATTTTGTTTTCATGTAAATAAGTCATGAATGATTACTCATATTTTTGTAATTTTATGAGATATTTCATGCTAGTTGCCAAATGATGGTTCCCACATGTGTTAGGTGACTCACATGGGCTGCTAAGAGCTGATCATTGGAGTATATATACCAATAGTACATACATCTAAAAGCTGTGTATTGTACGAGTACGAATACGGGTGCATACGAGTAGAATTGTTGATGAAACTGAACGAGGATGTAATTGTAAGCATTTTTGTTAAGTAGAAGTATTTTGATAAGTGTATTGAAGTCTTTCAAAAGTGTATAAATACATATTAAAACACTACATGTATATACATTTTAACTGAGTCGTTAAGTCATCGTTAGTCGTTACATGTAAGTGTTGTTTTGAAACCTTTAGGTTAACGATCTTGTTAAATGTTGTTAACCCAATGTTTATAATATCAAATGAGATTTTAAATTATTATATTATCATGATATTATCATGTATGAATATCTCTTAATATGATATATATACATTAAATGTCTTTACAACGATAATCGTTACATATATGTCTCGTTTAAAAATCATTAAGTTAGTAGTCTTGTTTTTACATATGTAGTTCATTGTTAATATACTTAATGATATGTTTACTTATCATAGTATCATGTTAACTATATATATATATATATATCCATATATATGTCATCATATAGTTTTTACAAGTTTTAACGTTCGTGAATCACCGGTCAACTTGGGTGGTCAATTGTCTATATGAAACCTATTTTAATTAATCAAGTCTTAACAAGTTTGATTGCTTAACATGTTGGAAACATTTAATCATGTAAATATCAATCTCAATTAATATATATAAACATGGAAAAGTTCGGGTCACTACAGTACCTACCCGTTAAATAAATTTCGTCCCGAAATTTTAAGCTGTTGAAGGTGTTGACGAATCTTCTGGAAATAGATGCGGGTATTTCTTCTTCATCTGATCTTCACGCTCCCAGGTGAACTCGGGTCCTCTACGAGCATTCCATCGAACCTTAACAATTGGTATCTTGTTTTGCTTAAGTCTTTTAACCTCACGATCCATTATTTCGACGGGTTCTTCGATGAATTGAAGTTTTTCGTTGATTTGGATTTCATCTAACGGAATAGTGAGATCTTCTTTAGCAAAACATTTCTTTAAATTCGAGACGTGGAAAGTGTTATGTACAGCCGCGAGTTGTTGAGGTAACTCTAGTCGGTAAGCTACTGGTCCGACACGATCAATAATCTTGAATGGTCCAATATACCTTGGATTTAATTTCCCTCGTTTACCAAATCGAACAACGCCTTTCCAAGGTGCAACTTTAAGCATGACCATCTCTCCAATTTCAAATTCTATATCTTTTCTTTTAATGTCAGCGTAGCTCTTTTGTCGACTTTGGGCGGTTTTCAACCGTTGTTGAATTTCGATGATCTTCTCGGTAGTTTCTTGTATAATCTCCGGACCCGTAATCTGTCTATCCCCCACTTCACTCCAACAAATCGGAGACCTGCACTTTCTACCATAAAGTGCTTCAAACGGCGCCATCTCAATGCTTGAATGGTAGCTGTTGTTGTAGGAAAATTCTGCTAACGGTAGATGTCGATCCCAACTGTTTCCGAAATCAATAACACATGCTCGTAGCATGTCTTCAAGCGTTTGTATCGTCCTTTCGCTCTGCCCATCAGTTTGTGGATGATAGGCAGTACTCATGTCTAGACGAGTTCCTAATGCTTGCTGTAATGTCTGCCAGAATCTTGAAATAAATCTGCCATCCCTATCAGAGATAATAGAGATTGGTATTCCATGTCTGGAGACGACTTCCTTCAAATACAGTCGTGCTAACTTCTCCATCTTGTCATCTTCTCTTATTGGCAGGAAGTGTGCTGATTTGGTGAGACGATCAACTATTACCCAAATAGTATCAAAACCACTTGCAGTCCTTGGCAATTTAGTGATGAAATCCATGGTAATGTTTTCCCATTTCCATTCTGGGATTTCGGGTTGTTGAAGTAGACCTGATGGTTTCTGATGCTCAGCTTTGACCTTAGAACACGTCAAACATTCTCCTACGTATTTAGCAACATCGGCTTTCATACCCGGCCACCAAAAATGTTTCTTGAGATCCTTGTACATCTTCCCCGTTCCAGGATGTATTGAGTATCTGGTTTTATGAGCTTCTCTAAGTACCATTTCTCTCATATCTCCAAATTTTGGTACCCAAATCCTTTCAGCCCTATACCGGGTTCCGTCTTCCCGAATATTAAGATGCTGCTCCGATCCTTTGGATATTTCATCCTTTAAATTTCCCTCTTTTAAAACTCCTTGTTGCGCCTCCTTTATTTGAGTAGTAAGGTTATTGTGAATCATTATATTCATAGATTTTACTCGAATGGGTTCTCTATCCTTCCTGCTCAAGGCATCGGCTACCACATTTGCCTTCCCAGGGTGGTAACGAATCTCAAAGTCGTAATCATTCAACAATTCAATCCACCTACGCTGCCTCATATTCAGTTGTTTCTGATTAAATATGTGTTGAAGACTTTTGTGGTCGGTATATATAATACTTTTGACCCCATATAAGTAGTGCCTCCAAGTCTTTAATGCAAAAACAACCGCGCCTAATTCCAAATCATGCGTCGTATAATTTTGTTCGTGAATCTTCAATTGTCTAGACGCATAAGCAATCACCTTCATCCGTTGCATTAATACACAACCGAGACCTTGCTTTGATGCATCACAATAAATCACAAAATCATCATTCCCTTCAGGCAATGACAATATAGGTGCCGTAGTTAGCTTTTTCTTCAATAACTGAAACGCTTTCTCTTGTTCATCATTCCATTAAAATTTCTTCCCTTTATGCGTTAATGCAGTCAAGGGTTTTGCTATTCTGGAAAAGTCTTGGATGAACCTTCTGTAGTAACCAGCTAGTCCTAAAAACTGGCGTATGTGTTTCGGAGTTTTTGGGGTTTCCCACTTTTCAACAGTTTCTATCTTTGCCGGATCCACCTTAATACCTTCTTTGTTCACTATGTGACCGAGGAATTGAACTTCTTCCAACCAAAATGCACACTTTGAAAACTTAGCGTACAATTCTTCCTTCCTCAATACTTCTAACACCTTTCTCAAATGTTCACCGTGTTCTTGGTCATTCTTTGAGTAAATAAGTATGTCATCAATGAAAACAATGACAAACTTGTCAAGGTATGGTCCACACACTCGGTTCATAAGGTCCATGAACACAGCTGGTGCATTAGTTAAACCAAACGGCATGACCATAAACTCGTAATGACCGTAACGTGTTCTGAAAGCAGTCTTTGGAATATCATCTTCTTTAACCCGCATTTGATGATACCCGGAACGTAAGTCAATCTTTGAATAAACAGACGAGCCTTGTAGTTGATCAAATAAGTCGTCGATTCTCGGTAGTGGGTAGCGGTTCTTGATGGTAAGTTTGTTCAACTCTCGGTAGTCGATACACAACCTGAATGTACCATCTTTCTTCTTGACAAACAAAACAGGAGCTCCCCACGGTGATGTGCTTGGTCGAATGAAACCACGCTCTAAAAGTTCTTGTAATTGGCTTTGCAGTTCTTTCATCTCGCTGGGTGCGAGTCTGTAAGGAGCACGAGCTATTGGTGCAGCTCCTGGTACAAGATCTATTTGAAATTCAACGGATCGATGTGGGGGTAATCCCGGTAATTCTTTCGGAAATACATCGGGAAATTCTTTTGCAATGGGAACATCATTGATGCTCTTTTCTTCAGTTTGTACTTTCTCGACGTGTGCTAGAACAGCATAGCAACCTTTTCTTATTAGTTTTTGTGCCTTCAAATTACTAATAAGATGTAGCTTCGTGTTGCCCTTTTCTCCGTACACCATTAAGGGTTTTCCTTTTTCTCGTATAATGCGAATTGCATTTTTGTAACAAACGATCTCTGCTTTCACTTCTTTCAACCAGTCCATACCGATTATCACATCAAAACTCCCTAACTCTACTGGTATCAAATCAATCTTAAATGTTTCGCTAACCAGTTTAATTTCTCGATTCCGACATATATTATCTGCTGAAATTAATTTACCATTTGCTAATTCGAGTAAAAATTTACTATCCAAAGGCGTCAATGGACAACTTAATTTAGCACAAAAAGCTCTACTCATATAGCTTCTATCCGCACCCGAATCAAATAAAACGTAAGCAGATTTATTGTCAATAAGAAACGTACCCGTAACAAGCTCCGGGTCTTCCTGTGCCTCTGCCGCATTAATATTGAAAACTCTTCCGCGGCCTTGTCCATTCGTGTTCTCCTGGTTCGGGCAATTTCTAATAATGTGGCCCGGTTTTCCACATTTATAACAAACTACATTGGCGTAACTTGCTCCGACACTACTTGCTCCGCCATTACTCGTTCCGACACCATTTGTTCCTTTCGTTCTATTAACCCCTGGTCCGTAAACCTCACACTTCGCCGCGCTATGACCATTTCTTTTACACTTGTTGCAAAATTTGGTGCAGAACCCCGAGTGATACTTTTCACACCTTTGGCATAGCTGCTTCTGATTGTTGTTGTTGTTGCGGTTATTATTGTTGTTGGGATGATTGTTGTAGTTGCTGTTGTTGTTGTTATTGTTGTTGTTGTTGTTGGGTCGTTTGTTGTAGTTGCGATTGATGTTGCGATTGTTGGGATAATTGTTGCGATTATTGTTGTAATTGATGTTGTTGTATTGGTGATTCTTATCACCGTTTTCCTCCCACTTTCTTTTGACTTGCTTCACATTGGCCTCTTCAGCAGTCTGTTCTTTAATTCTTTCTTCAATCTGGTTCACTAGTTTGTGAGCCATTCTACATGCCTGTTGTATGGAGGTGGGCTCGTGTGAACTTATATCTTCTTGGATTCTTTCCGGTAATCCTTTCACAAACGCGTCGATCTTCTCTTCCTCATCTTCGAACGCTCCCGGACACAATAGGCATAATTCTGTGAATCGTCTTTCGTACGTGGTAATATCAAATCCTTGGGTTCGTAACCCTCTAAGTTCTGTCTTGAGCTTATTGACCTCAGTTCTGGGACGGTACTTCTCGTTCATTAAGTGCTTGAATGCTGACCACGGTAGTGCGTAAGCATCATCTTGTCCCACTTGCTCTAGATAGGTATTCCACCATGTTAACGCAGAACCTGTGAAGGTATGCGTAGCGTACTTCACTTTGTCCTCTTCAGTACACTTACTTATGGCAAACACCGATTCGACCTTCTCGGTCCACCGTTTCAATCCGATCGGTCCTTCGGTTCCATCAAATTCCAAAGGTTTGCAGGCAGTAAATTCTTTGTAGGTGCATCCTACACGATTTCCTGTACTGCTAGATCCAAGGTTATTATTGGTATGTAGCGCAGCCTGTACTGCGGCTATGTTTGAAGCTAGAAAAGTACGGAATTCCTCTTCATTCATATTCACGGTATGTCGAGTAGTCGGTGCCATTTCCTTCAAAATAGTCAAATGGAACAAGTTAATCATACAGAATATTAAGAGTAGTTAATAGTATTTCGTAGCATAATATGAACTCATTTATAAAAGCTTTTTCTTCATATTAGCGTTTTATAAGTTTAAATTCGGGTAGTACCTACCCGTTAAGTTCATACTTAGTAGCTAATATACAATTCAACTACTACAATTCTATATGAAAAACTGATTATAATAATATTTCGCGTTCAAACTTTTACACAATATTTTACAAACTTACAATACCGCTTATTTTACATATAGCATGAAATATAGCACACAATAAATTTGATACAAGATGGTTGTGAAGATAATTCTAGCTAGTACACAAGTCGTTCAGCAAAGGCAATAAAGACACGTAATTCATACGTCCAGAAACAAGTCATGCATTCTGGTTTTACTAGGATTACTTCCCATCCTTGGTCTTGTGGAACATAACCGTTATGGCCGTTGATAAGACAGCATGTTGTAACGTCGTCAAAGGGACGAGGATTACGTAATGTCCAACAGTCCCGTAACAATCTAAAAACCTCATTTCTTACCCCAATTACCGACTCCGTCACTTGTGGCAACGTTTTGTTTAATAGTTGTAGCCCGATGTTCTTGTTCTCACTTTGGTGAGAAGCGAACATTACTAATCCGTAAGCATAACATGCTTCTTTATGTTGCATGTTAGCCGCTTTTTCTAAATCACGAAGTCCAATATTCGGATATATTGAGTCAAAATAATTTCTTAACCCATTGCGTAAAATAGCATTTGGGTTCCCCGCAATATATGCGTCAAAGTAAACACATCGTAATTTATGGATTTCCCAATGTGATATCCCCCATCTTTCGAACGAAAGCCTTTTATAAACCAAGGCATTCTTGGAACGTTCTTCGAATGTCTTACAAACTGATCTCGCCTTAAATAGTTGTGTCGAAGAATTCTGACCGACTCTAGACAAGATTTCATCAATCATGTCTCCGGGTAGGTCTCTTAAAATATTGGGTTGTCTATCCATTTTGTGTTTTTATACTGTAAAATAGACAAGAGTTAGATTCATAAAAAAAAATACTTATTAATACAAGCAATTTTTACATATATCATAAAGCATAAGCACACTATATTACATATATTACACCACACGAATACAACTATCTTATTCCGACTCGCTTGTTTCTTCTTCTTCGGTTTTGGTTCGTTTTGCCAAGTTTCTAGGGATATATGATGTTTCCCTAATACTAGCTGTTATTTTCCACATTGGTTTAGAAAAACCTGGTGGTTTAGAGGTTCCCGGGTCATTGTTACAACTTAAGGACTTCGAGGGTTGACGATACATATAAAGTTCATCGGGGTTGGAATTAGATTTCTCTATTTTTATGCCCTTTCCCTTATTATTTTCTTTTGCCTTTTTAAATTCAGTTGGGGTAATTTCTATAACATCATCGGAATTCTCGTCGGAATCCGATTCATCGGAGAATTGGTAATCCTCCCAATATTTTGCTTCCTTGGCGGAAACACCATTGACCATAATTAATCTTGGTCGGTTGGTTGAGGATTTTCTTTTACTTAACCGTTTTATTATTTCCCCCACCGGTTCTATTTCTTCATCCGGTTCCGATTCTTCTTCCGGTTCCGATTCTTCTTCCGGTTCCGACTCTTCTTCCGGTTCCTCTTCGGGAACTTGTGAATCGGTCCACGAATCATTCCAATTTACATTTGACTCTTCATTATTATTAGGTGAGTCAATGGGACTTGTTCTAGAGGTAGACATCTATCACATAATATCAAACGCGTTAAGAGATTAATATATCACATAATATTCACATGTTAAAAATATATAGTTTCCAACAAAATTTGTTAAGCAATCATTTTTCAAGTAAACACGGTCGAAGTCCAGACTCACTAATGCATCCTAACAAACTCGATAAGACACACTAATGCAAAATTCTGGTTCTCTAAGACCAACGCTCGGATACCAACTGAAATGTCCCGTTCTTATTGATTAAAAACGTTCCATATTAATTGATTTCGTTGCGAGGTTTTGACCTCTATATGAGACGTTTTTCAAAGACTGCATTCATTTTAAAACAAACCATAACCTTTATTTCATCAATAAAGGTTTAAAAAGCTTTACGTAGATTATCAAATTATGATAATCTAAAATATCCTGTTTACACACGACCATTACATAATGGTTTACAATACAAATATGTTACAACAAAATAAGTTTCTTGAATGCAGTTTTTACACAATATCATACAAGCATGGACTCCAAATCTCGTCCTTATTTAAGTATGCGACAGCGGAAGCTCTTAATAATCACCTGAGAATAAACATGCTTAAAACGTCAACAAAAATGTTGGTGAGTTATAGGTTTAACCTATATATATCAAATCATAATAATAGACCACAAGATTTCATATTTCAATACACATCCCATAGATAGAGATAAAAATCATTCATATGGTGAACACCTGGTAACCGACATTAACAAGATGCATATATAAGAATATCCCCATCATTCCGGGACACCCTTCGGATATGATATAAATTTCGAAGTACTAAAGCATCCGGTACTTTGGATGGGGTTTGTTAGGCCCAATAGATCTATCTTTAGGATTCGCGTCAATTAGGGTGTCTGTTCCCTAATTCTTAGATTACCAGACTTAATAAAAAGGGGCATATTCGATTTCGATAATTCAACCATAGAATGTAGTTTCACGTACTTGTGTCTATTTTGTAAATCATTTATAAAACCTGCATGTATTCTCATCCCAAAAATATTAGATTTTAAAAGTGGGACTATAACTCACTTTCACTGATTTTTACTTCGTCGGGAAGTAAGACTTGGCCACTGGTTGATTCACGAACCTATAACAATATATACATATATATCAAAGTATGTTCAAAATATATTTACAACACTTTTAATATATTTTGATGTTTTAAGTTTATTAAGTCAGCTGTCCTCGTTAGTAACCTACAACTAGTTGTCCACAGTTAGATGTACAAAAAAATAAATCGATAAATATTATCTTGAATCAATCCACGACCCAGTGTATACGTATCTCAGTATTGATCACAACTCAAACTATATATATTTTGGAATCAACCTCAACCCTGTATAGCTAACTCCAACATTCACATATAGAGTGTCTATGGTTGTTCCGAAATATATATAGATGTGTCGACATGATAGGTCGAAACATTGTATACGTGTCTATGGTATCTCAAGATTACATAATATACAATACAAGTTGATTAAGTTATGGTTGGAATAGATTTGTTACCAATTTTCACGTAGCTAAAATGAGAAAAATTATCCAATCTTGTTTTACCCATAACTTCTTCATTTTAAATCCGTTTTGAGTGAATCAAATTGCTATGGTTTCATATTGAACTCTATTTTATGAATCTAAACAGAAAAAGTATAGGTTTATAGTCGAAAAAATAAGTTACAAGTCGTTTTTGTAAAGGTAGTCATTTCAGTCGAAAGAACGACGTCTAGATGACCATTTTAGAAAACATACTTTCACTTTGAGTTTAACCATAATTTTTGGATATAGTTTCATGTTCATAATAAAAATCATTTTCTCAGAATAACAACTTTTAAATCAAAGTTTATCATAGTTTTTAATTAACTAACCCAAAACAGCCCGCGGTGTTACTACGACGGCGTAAATCCGGTTTTACGGTGTTTTCGTGTTTCCAGGTTTTAAATCATTAAGTTAGCATATCATATAGATATAGAACATGTGTTTAGTTGATTTTAAAAGTCAAGTTAGAAGGATTAACTTTTGTTTGCGAACAAGTTTAGAATTAACTAAACTATGTTCTAGTGATTACAAGTTTAAACCTTCGAATAAGATAGCTTTATATGTATGAATCGAATGATGTTATGAACATCATTACTACCTTAATTTCCTTGGATAAACCTACTGGAAAAGAGAAAAATGGATCTAGCTTCAATGGATCCTTGGATGGCTCGAAGTTCTTGAAGCAGAATCATGACACGAAAACAAGTTCAAGTAAGATCATCACTTGAAATAAGATTGTTATAGTTATAGAAATTGAACCAAAGTTTGAATATGATTATTACCTTGTATTAAAATGATAACCTACTGTAAGAAACAAAGATTTCTTGAGGTTGGATGATCACCTTACAAGATTGGAAGTGAGCTAGCAAACTTGAAAGTATTCTTGATTTTATGAAACTAGAACTTTTGGAATTTATGAAGAACACTTAGAACTTGAAGATAGAACTTGAGAGAGATCAATTAGATGAAGAAAATTGAAGAATGAAAGTGTTTGTAGGTGTTTTTGGTCGTTGGTGTATGGATTAGATATAAAGGATATGTAATTTTGTTTTCATGTAAATAAGTCATGAATGATTACTCATATTTTTGTAATTTTATGAGATATTTCATGCTAGTTGCCAAATGATGGTTCCCACATGTGTTAGGTGACTCACATGGGCTGCTAAGAGCTGATCATTGGAGTATATATACCAATAGTACATACATCTAAAAGCTGTGTATTGTACGAGTACGAATACGGGTGCATACGAGTAGAATTGTTGATGAAACTGAACGAGGATGTAATTGTAAGCATTTTTGTTAAGTAGAAGTATTTTGATAAGTGTATTGAAGTCTTTCAAAAGTGTATAAATACATATTAAAACACTACATGTATATACATTTTAACTGAGTCGTTAAGTCATCGTTAGTCGTTACATGTAAGTGTTGTTTTGAAACCTTTAGGTTAACGATCTTGTTAAATGTTGTTAACCCAATGTTTATAATATCAAATGAGATTTTAAATTATTATATTATCATGATATTATCATGTATGAATATCTCTTAATATGATATATATACATTAAATGTCTTTACAACGATAATCGTTACATATATGTCTCGTTTAAAAATCATTAAGTTAGTAGTCTTGTTTTTACATATGTAGTTCATTGTTAATATACTTAATGATATGTTTACTTATCATAGTATCATGTTAACTATATATATATATATATATATCCATATATATGTCATCATATAGTTTTTACAAGTTTTAACGTTCGTGAATCACCGGTCAACTTGGGTGGTCAATTGTCTATATGAAACCTATTTCAATTAATCAAGTCTTAACAAGTTTGATTGCTTAACATGTTGGAAACATTTAATCATGTAAATATCAATCTCAATTAATATATATAAACATGGAAAAGTTCGGGTCACTACATTTGCGCTGCTGGTCCTGTATGCTGACTTTTGCGCTGCTGGTCCTTTTGCAGTGCTGGTTCTTAAGAGACAGCAGTAAGAAAACACTTAACACAATTTTGAGTGATTACGGAAGAATTATTCTTGCACCCACTTTTGCTTTAGTGGTTGAAGGAATAATACTTGTTTATTATAAAGTGATCACTCATGCTTTGATAGTTGTAAAATATAATATTTGTTTATTGTAAAAGTAACAACTTTTACTTTAATGATGGAAGTGATAATATTTGTTTATAGAAATATTCTTCCTGTAACCACTTTTGAATATTATAGAAGATACTTTTATTAATCAATCGGCCAATTGATTTTAATAAAAGACTCTTTCATGATTAAGGGTGTATATAAATATATTAACCAATATGCATGAGAAAAATACACAAGTTACGAACACCAAAATATTCTTCTGCAAAAGGAATTCTTGTTTCTGCCAAAACAAGAATTTAATCTCTGTCTTATCCCAAAGTGATATTCGTGTAACCCAAGCTATAAGGGTCGAATAATTACTTTCGGAAAGTGATACCACGATTCAGTGATTTATCCAGCTATCGATTATTTTACCCTACACGAAAGAATTTAATAAAACCTCCAACAATCGAAAGTAATTATTCGTTATAATCGATGGCGGCTACGATGAAACACATGACGGCGAATTTCTCCAAACTTGATAAGTTTGAGGGAATTGATTTTAGGAGATGACAAAAGAAGATGCACTTCTTTCTGAGCAGCATGAGTGTGGTGTACGTACTCAGCACACCAATTCCTGAAGATCATGGTGATGATGCCACTATTGAACAAATTCGGAAAAGGTGCAAGTGGGAGAACGATGACTACATCGCTAGAGGTTTAATCCTCAATGGTATGGCTGATTCCCTTTTTGATATTTACCTAAATGTTGAATCTTCTAAAGAACTATGGGACTGTTTAGAAACCAAGTATATGTCTGAGGATGCTTCTAGTAAAAAGTTCCTTGTGAGTAATTTTAATAATTACAAGATGGTCGATTCTAGACCGGTCTTGGAACAATACAATGAGCTCATTCGTATACTTGGTCAATTCACACAACATAAGATGAACATGGATGAGTCTATTCAAGTCTCAAGCATAATTGATAAACTACCTCCATCTTGGAAAGAATTTAAACATTCTTTGAAACATAAGAAGGAGGAGTTAACTCTTGTTGAGTTGGGTAGTCATCTGCGTATTGAGGAATCCCTCAGGTTGCAGGATAATGACAAGCCAAAGAGCAACGAAGTTGCTGGTACGGCTGTTGTCAATATGGTGGAACATAAAAAGTTCACTAGTAATAATGACAAAAAGGGCAAACGTAAACATCAAGGTTATAACAAGGCTAATCCGAACAAGAAGTCTAAATTGACTTGTTGGAAGTGTGGTAAAACTGGACACATGAAAAAGGATTGCAAGGTTATTTTTGGTAATAATAATGCCAAAGGATCTAGCACAAGCGGTTCGGGAAATGGTTTAAACAACCACAACTCGAAAGGTTAGAATATATTTAATAATTCAAATGAGAATTATTATGTTTCATATATATCTGAGGCTTATTTTGTGCAGGATGATGATTTCGCGTGGAGCCACCACCCATGTATGCAAGGATAGATTTTGGTTCAAGACTTACGAGTCCGTGACTGATAGATCAATTCTTCATATGGGAAATGAGTCAACAGCCTCTGTTCATGGACGTGGAAGTGTGGATTTGTGTTTTAGTTCTGGAAAAACTATTTGTTTGTTTGATGTTTTGCATGTACCACAAATAAGGAAAAATTTGGTTTCCAGTAGTGTGTTAAATTGTTGTGGTTATAAACAAGTGATTGAATCTGATAAGTTTGTTTTGTCAAAACATGGTATGTTTGTTGGTTTTGGTTATTTATGCAATAGAATGTTTAGACTTAACATTAATCACTTGAATGTTAATTTTGCTTTTATATCTACTTCTAGCATAAATAATTCTACACTTTGGCATGCTAGACTAGGACATGTACACTTTAAAAGAATGCAAGATATGTCTAAAGATGGATTAATACCGGCCTTTGACATGAACAATGAAAAGTGTAAAACGTGTATGTTAACAAAGATCACTAAGAAACCATTTCAAAATGTACATCGTGATACTGAAATTTTGGAATTAATACATAGTGATTTATGTGATTTTCATGCTACTCCTACTTTAGGGAACAAGAAATATTTTGTGACTTTTATTGATGATGCTTCTAGATTTTGCTATGTTTATTTGTTACATACTAAGGATGAAGCATTAGATAAATTTAAAATATTTAAAACTGAAGTAGAATTACAACAAAAGGCTTTGATTAAAAGACTTAGAACGGATAGGGGAGGTGAATACATTGACCAATCGTATTTCCAATCCGTTGGTATTATCCATGAGACCACAGCTCCATATACTCCACAACAAAATGGTATATCTGAAAGGAAGAATAGGGTCCTTAAGGAAATGGTTAATTCCATGTTATCCTATTCGGGTTTAAGTGAAGGATTTTGGGGGGAAGCTATGTTAACAGCTTGTTATTTGCTTAATAGAGTTCCTAACAAAAGAAACAAGATTACACCTTATGAACTTTGGAATAAAAGGAAACCTAACTTGAATTATCTCCGGGTATGGGGTTGTAGGGCGGTTGTAAGACTACCTGATTCCAAGAAGAAAAGTTTAGGTGAAAGAGGTATAGATTGCATATTTGTTAGATATGTTGAACATTCCAAGGCATATAGGTTCTATGTAATAGAGCCTAATGAGTTTGTCTCAATCAATTCTGTGATTGATTCAAGGGATGCAATCTTTGATGAAAATCGATTTTCATCTATACCTAGACCAAAGGATATGATTCCAAGTAATAATGGAATCAATAAGGATTGTAATGATGAAGTCTCTAAAAAGGCTGTTGATCAGTCACTTGAGCTTCGGAAAAGCAAAAGAAAAAGGAAACCTAAATCATTTGGACCAGATTTTCAACTATACTTAGTTGAAGGTTCTAGGGATGATGTTTCTACCCAATATTCGTATTGTTTCAATGTTGATGATGATCCTAAAACATATGATGAAGCAATGAGGTCTCAGGATGTTGCATTCTGGAAAGAGGCAATTAATGATGAGATGGATTCTATCATGGGCAATAACACTTGAGTATTAGCTGATCTACCTCCTGGTTGCAAACCTTTGGGTTGCAAATGGATCTTCAAAAAGAAGATGAAGGTGGATGGAACTATTGAAAAATTCAAGGCAAGGTTAGTCATTCAAGGCTTTAGACAAAAGTCTGGAATTGACTATTTTGATACTTATGCTCCCGTGGCACGTATCACTACCATTAGACTGCTGATTGCTTTGGCTACGATTCACAATATAGTTATTCACCAGATGGATGTGAAGACAGCATTCTTGAATGGTGAATTGGATGAGGAGGTTTATATGAACCAACCTCAGGGCTTTGTCATGCCAGGAAATGAAGGCAAGGTGTGCAAACTTGTAAAATCCTTATATGGTTTGAAACAAGCACCCAAGCAATGGCATCAAAAGTTTGATGAAGTGATTTTATCTAGTGGTTTTAAATTAAACCAAGCAGATAAATGTGTATATAATAAATTTGATGATTCTGGTAAAGGAGTTATAATTTGTCTATATGTTGATGACATGTTAATCTTTGGGACTGACCAAAGTCAGGTTGATTTAACAAAAGAATTTTTGTCATCAAAATTCTCCATGAAAGATATGGGGGAGGCTGACGTTATCCTTGGCATTAGGATCAAACGTGAAAGCAAAGGAATTTCGATTTGTCAATCTCATTATATTGAGAAGGTGTTGAAAAAGTTCAATTGCTTTGAATGTAATCCTGTGAGTATCCCTGTTGATCCAAGTGAGAAGCTTATGCCTAATCAAGGTGAAGCTGTATCACAACTTGAGTATTCTCAGGTGATTGGTTGTTTGATGTACGCCATGACTTGTACAAGGCCGGATATTGCTTTTGCTGTGGGAAAACTGAGTAGATATACTAGTAATCCTAGTACTCATCATTGGCAAGCAATTAGGCGGGTACTGAAGTACTTGAAGAAAACTATGGACTATAGTTTATCTTATAATGGGTTTCCTTCGGTAATAGAAGGATATTCTGATGCGAGTTGGATAACCAATATTGAAGATCATTCTTCAACGAGTGGTTGGGTGTTCTTGCTTGGGGGAGGTGCTATTTCATGGGCTTCTAAGAAGCAGACATGTATTACCAACTCAACGATGGAATCTGAGTTTGTTGCTTTAGCTGCTGCTGGTAAAGAAGCAGAATGGCTTAGAAACTTGATCCATGAGATACCATTATGGCCTAAACCTATAGCACCCATGTCTATCCATTGTGATAGTGCTGCGACATTGGCAAAGGCTTATAGCCAGATGTACAATGGAAAGTCTAGACACTTAGGTGTCAGACATAGCATGATTCGTGAACTCATCATGAATGGGGTGATTTCTATAGTGTTCGTGAGGTCACAACAGAATTTAGCTGATCACTTGACGAAGGGATTGGCAAGAGACTTGGTGAACAAGTCTGCTGTGGGGATGGGTTTAAAGTCCACATAAATTTCTAATTATAAGATACCCAATTCCCTTCTGATGAAAATTAGAAGTTGAATTCAATGTGGAAGGCTTATACTTAGAAATTTGGAGTACAAAATTTTGTATCATCCCAAGGTAAGGTATGTACTCGGACCTGTTGAAGGTGAGGATGAAGTTTAGCTTCTTAATGGTTTATTTGAAAAAGTGCAATAGCAGGTGCATGACTGAAATGAACTACCTATGTGAATGTGAAGTTTTGCCGCTTCAACAAAGCTTGGACTTTTGCTTTAGATACATTCATGAATGGCTATGGACACATGGCTTGTAAAGTGTCAGGATAGCTTTAGAGTATTTGAAAACTTATGTGTATGTTATTTTCAGTTATTCAAATGGGTTGAAGGGTTCAATTCTTAGAACACCCCGATTCTCGAATATTTGGAATGTGTAATGTACTAAGGTGAAAATTCAATCTTCAAGATATTTTCATTTATGCATGAGTTTTGTTTTAATTTGTTTAATTCTCATGAAACGAATTGCACTAAATTGGGGAGGATTGTTGTAAATTTAGTGTAATTTTGGGTTTTAATCTACACTTGTAAATGGGTTTGGAGGTACGGAGTGTACACCCATTAAGTGATAGATTACCCGAACCCAAAAGTGGTTTTCCATTATTTACTATCATGACTTGGTCTACCTGAAATTTGACTAAGTGTTTTCAGTACTGAGTTTTCTTAGTAAGCTGAAATTTGGATAAGTGTTTTGTGCTGGTTGTTCTGCATTGCTGGTCCTTGTACTGGTTGTTCTGCATTGCTGGTCCTTGTGCTGGTTGTTCTGCATTGCTGGTCCCTGTGCTGGTTGTTCTGCGCGGCTGGTCCCTGTGCTGGTTGTTCTGCGCAGCTGGTCCCTGTGCTGGTTGTTCTGCGCAGCTGGTCTTGTTTGCTGGTTGTTCTGCGCTGCTGGTCCTGTATGCTGACTTTTGCGCTGCTGGTCCTGTATGCTGACTTTTGCGCTGCTGGTCCTGTATGCTGACTTTTGCGCTGCTGGTCCTGTTTGCTGGTTGTTCTGCGCTGCTGGTCCTGTATGCTGACTTTTGCGCTGCTAGTCCTGTATGCTGACTTTTGCGCTGCTGGTCCTGTTTGCTGATTTTTGCGCTGCTGGTCCTTTTGCAGTGCTGGTTCTTAAGAGACAGCAGTAAGAAAACACTTAACACAATTTTGAGTGATTACGGAAGAATTATTCTTGCACCCACTTTTGCTTTAGTGGTTGAAGGAATAATACTTGTTTATTATAAAGTGATCACTCATGCTTTGATAGTTGTAAAATATAATATTTGTTTATTGTAAAAGTAACAACTTTTACTTTAATGATGGAAGTGATAATATTTGTTTATAGAAATATTCTTCCTGTAACCACTTTTGAATATTATAGAAGATACTTTTATTAATCAATCGGCCAATTGATTTTAATAAAAGACTCTTTCATGATTAAGGGTGTATATAAATATATTAACCAATATGCATGAGAAAAATACACAAGTTACGAACACCAAAATATTTTTCTGCAAAAGGAATTCTTGTTTCTGCCAAAACAAGAATTTAATCTCTGTCTTATCCCAAAGTGATATTCGTGTAACCCAGGCTATAAGGGTCGAATAATTACTTTCGGAAAGTGATACTACGATTCAGTGATTTATCCGGCTATCGATTATTTTACCCTACACGAAAGAATTTAATAAAACCTCCAACTTGAGCTGCTTATTGTTGCAGATTAATTATTTTCGGCTGCACTCGTGATCTAATGGATGGAAGAAACATATTAGAAGTTGACTCACTTCTTTGCTATGTTTCTTTCGTTGAGATGGAAATTTCAACCCATTTTTTCATGAACGAGTCAACTCAAGTATGATTTCTCTCTGACGAGTCTAACGGGTATCAAAAAGACAAAAAAAATATATATATATATACAACATTGAAATAAAAAAATAATTGTGCTTGCAATAATATATGTTTTAGGAGGTGATGGTAATGTGGGTGCCTTATGGAGCTCAGGTCAAATTTTCATTAAGAAGATTCATGCTCCAGTTGCTTGTGTCTATAGATAAGTTTTTGTACTTGATCCGAGGTTATATGTCTATTAAATGGAACGAATTTGGCTGTATGTTGTAATTTCAATTGCTACAGATTGTTGAAGTATATAAATAGACATAAGGGGAGTGGCCATCAAATGGGTTTAAACTTGAGATCATTATTAATAGGGAGATTTTTATTATTACTTGAACATCATCCTATTTAAAACAAGCCCATTTTAAGTATTACAAAAAGTGGACAGCCCGCCCAAATTATCACCATGCAATTGCTTTTAGCTCTGGTACGTTTGTGCAAAAAATCGTCGAATATTTGCAGCTAGAACCTTATAATATCAATGCAAGCTGGCATAGAAATGATTACTCTCACAACATGAAACAAACAGAAGAAGTGGTTCTTGATCAGGTTCGTAATCTAGACATGTGCATGTACAAACTAATTTGTATATATTGAAGTTTTATTTAGTTACAGTTGAATGGGTTAATTCTTCCTGGTTTGGCTTCAGGATTTAAAAAATGAATGACAAACAATTGTCTGATGAAGTCTCTTGCTACCAAGGTGTCTTCTACAACTGTTTTATTATTGGTATGACTGTTTTTTACCTTTTAATTTATCGTCTTACATAATTGAAATCGCAAAATATATTTAGTAACTAACTAAAGACTGAAAATACTGAATAATTAAGCATAATTCTCAAGATTTTGCATATTTTGTTGTCCATACATTAGGTGTTGTTAGATAACATATGAGAAATCGATATTTCACATGTTATGCTTATCGATACAATAATCTTGAGGTATTGTGTTAGTGTGGACTGTGAGAGTTCTAACTCATATGTTGCGTCAAATGAGCTCCTTGTCCATATTATCCATTATATGGGCTTAATCCACATTCATATTTGAAGAGAAACCAAAGGTGATTTAGTATCAACTAAAGTTGATTTTCACAATGTGGTCCCTATAAATATGGCTTCTTTAGGTTCTCATCACTCTATTGTTGTTATAGGTTACAAAATGATGAATCTGATTTCCTATTATAAGGTTATGCTTAAGTCAATACAGATTACAATGCCACTTCACTCCTTAGATATGTATTGTTTGAAAATATGCATTGTGTTCATCTTCTACTATAAGGTGACTAAGGGATATGCACAGGTTATTCGGGTCGAGTTTTAACTGAAATATATATGTCTAAGCCATATGAATTGGTTAAAGTAATGTATTATGTTTCGTGTTATATCACCGATTCCCACTTCGTGAGTTATAATATACATTAGTAAGATCCTCCCTGATAATCAACTACAACTTGATATCGAGAATCGAGTAACGACTTGTCTACACAATTATTTACATGTCCTTTGTAAGTTGTAACAAATAATTTGACAAATTTCATATACTTCATTTAACACTTAAAGCCATTATAAAAAGGTTTTATAACATAGTCCCGCGAATTCGCGGGTTATAAACTAGTATTAATTAATATTAAATATACAATAAAAAAACTTCTATAAAATTACTCTATATGGTGTGTTTGGGTGACGAGCTTGTAAGAGCTTATGAGAGCTTATAGGAGCTTGAGCTTATGATTTTAATAAGCTCCAAGTCATAAGCTTCGTTTGGTAGAGAAAAAAAGTAGAGCTTATGAAAATCATAAGCTCTGAAAAAAAGTACTTTTAGTAGCTTATTAAAAAAAGTAGAGCTTATGAACTGAAAAATAAGCTCCAGCTAGTTTACCAAACACTTATAAAAAATAATAAGCTCCAGCTACCATCTTAAAAAATAAGCTCCAGCTCCAGCTCTATCTCATAAGCTCCAGTTCCAGCTACAAGCTCCAGCTCCAGCTACTTTCATCCAAACACACCCTATAACTTAGAATATATGTAATAAATTATAATTATTATATTTTATTACAGTATATGTTAAAATAATAACACAAAATAGTGAACTTTTGTATTAATTTCATCTCACGGGTGGTTACTAAAATATAAATAGTTATATTAACACTAGCTAAATAGTTTTATTAATAAAAACTATATCAATGTAAATTATGTTCGTCATTTAGGATTTTAATTTTAACTTGGCCTTTTACATCTATTTAATATCATCAACAAAACCTAATATACCCCTTAAATATCAAAATGTTTAATGATAATCAACAGGGCCGGTCCTGAGTTTTCCAGTGCCCTGTGCGAGACGGTAAAAAAGGCCCCTATGAATCAATAATCTCTTTTCGAGGTTTAAAAGCTAGTCAACTTGAATTTACCTTGTTTTTTGATTCTATTTATAAATTTTAAAAGTTTCTTATCATAATATACATGAATATTAGTTACCATATTAGAACCTTGAAACACATAAGCTATATATATCCACATCACCACATGCACATTTTGACTCATAAGCATGAACTTGACTCATATACACGTACACATAATATATAGAACTTGCTCAAAAATCAACTTATTAAAACTGTATATAATAACGTCTTTTATAAAAATTATAAAACTTGCAGCTTAGAGAGTAAATTAAATTTGCAGCTAAAGAAGTAAATTAAATTAAAATATGGATGATTCATCCCACATCGACAAGAAATGAAAGCTCCACAGTCTATATATTAGCTTCAAATTAATTTCTATCAATAAGTAAAGGTGCTATGCTAATTCGGCCCTTTTTAAAGGTTATCCAATATAATGTCCGAGTTTTGTATGCCTTTAGTTCATGGACCCATAATGTCCGAGTTTTGTATGCCTTTAGTTCATGGACCCATGACTCTTTATTAGACTGATCATGCATAGTGAGATTGAGATTGGGCCCCCAAAAATAATGGGCCCTGTGCAGTTGAGCACTTTGCACCTGGGCCGGGCCTGATAATCAATAATGATTGAAAAGATATTGATGTTGGAAGCTCCGTTCAAAAGAATAAAAGTGCTATTTTGTTATTGTTTTCTTAGTTAATCAAAAAATTGATTCATAATGAGAGAATATATTTTTTTTTTGAATAGCGATTGGGATCACCCGAGAGGGACTAAACCACCTGTTGCGATCATCTCCCGTTTCGACTATGTCGATGCAGCGACAATAACCCTGCCCCCATCGCTGTCCGGGAAGAAACCTTGAAACCGATCCAAGGGCACGACCAAGTAAAAACCCTCAAACGACATGGAAAAGGTGACATGGGTGGATACTTCATGGCGGGGATGAAATTGTGTTTCTAATATGTAGCCAACGGGAGTCGAACTCCTCTTTAGGCCTTGACTTCAGAGAGTTTTTTTTTGTTACTAATTAATAATACATATATAACTAAATTAATTAATTAATTAATTACTATTAATTATCATCAATAACTAATTAAATAATACTCCGTATATTGTTTAACTATGTTTACCATTGCACGGACTTAAAAATATAATGAATGTCATTTATCATAACTAACATTTAAAATGAGTTTTAAACAGTGCATCGCACGAGCCAAAAACCTAGTAAGAATATAAAAGGGTATTGATTGCAATTTGACTAATACAATGGTTGAAAATTAATACTAGTTTAAATAATTGTTCTATTAACTTTTTTTAATATATAATAAATAGAGATAGAGATATCTTAGATTGTATTCTAATCTAAGTGAATTACAACATATACATAATTTATGGAAAATAATAATAAGAATTGATAATTACTCCATTATCTATTAAACTTATGTGGTAATCAATCAAACTTCTATAATGAGTAATTAACACTTGTTGGCCAAGTGAAGGCTGAATATTCGAGGCACTAGTCATGAACGTCTATCTCGAAGCAGCTACTTCAGTACCCTCTTTTATAAAAACATCAAATATCCTAGACATGGATATTCAAGGTCCATCCTGATACTACAAATAATCTATTATTTTAAGTATGATTTGAGTTTAATAACTAATAATTATAAATGGTTTTGAAAATTCATGTATGGATGTTGACTTTGTGCAGTCAGATTGTGCTATCTAGCAGAATAGACAGGTAACAAAGGTATAACAGAATAGTCATTATGGTAAGATGAATGGGAATGTCAACCCATTATTTCATATTTGGGTTGATTGTTATTGTTTATCCTAACAGGTCAAATAATAGGCTTCAAGTTCGTATTCATACATATGCAATTCTATTGTTTTTGGTGCAAATAGACCTTTCCAACAATTAGTTAACTCGACGGATCTGACTGGGGGTAACATTACGAGTCAGGTATGAACCTTGACACCTCTTTTGATATCCAAGGCCCCAACCACTAGACCATCTTGTAATGGCTAAAAGAGTCGGTATGTGAATAATACAGGACTGTGTGGTGTCCTATGTCTGAACGCCATACAATGAGTGGCCAGCAGCACGCTGCAGATGATGATGTCATTGTCAGTTATCAGAAATACAAAAATGGTCTTGGGAGAGCAATTTTTAAAGTTTGGGCTAACAACATTGTCTGGTATCATGAAACAGAAAGTTAAATGTTGGATAAGTGATGCTATATCACAATGAAAGCCATTTATTTTTATTACAATACATATGTTTAACATCAGCAACTTTTAAAATTCATAAAATTTACATTGCAAAAAGACAAGAAACACTGAAGCACAATACAAATAGCAACATAGTGATGAAAGCAAAAAGGAATCACACGCACACCAGACAGAAGAGAAGCTACATTATTCAAATTCTAATATAAAACGACGAATCTAAATCAAAAAAACCCTACACATGTACGAATTTACAATCATTTTCAGAACTCAAAAGTGTTTGACTCTAAATTTCCATTCACCTCCAACTGCATCGTACGACATAAACTCAACACCTTGCGCAACCGCCTTCTTCTTTAGCATCTCTGTGTATCTATCAACTTTCAACCCGTCCTCATACTTCACGCCAGTTTTTTTGTCAACACAGATGATGTTAAGAAGCGTTATCTCGGCTGGTTTATTAAGTCCTTCACCAACTGGAGGTTTCATGCGCTCGTCCATATAAACAATCACCTCTCGGTAGTTAAATTGGATCAGTTTTTCAAGATCGAGATTTCTCACATCTGTCTCCCCTAAGAACTTGATACTCCCATAACCATGACGTCCAATTACAAAGTCCTTCACGTGACTGCAAAATCCTGGCTCGGCTCTTTCGTTTGCTTCCAGCTCTGAAACTTGAGGTTGCGTGTAGTAGTCGAGTTGCTGAAGTTTGGTTGGAACATCAACAACTGTATCAGCAGACAGTTCTTGATCTTTAATTGGATCATCTGTACAAACATATGCATTAGTGTCCACATAGAAGAGAAGAAAATAAACTGAAACAGTAAGCAAGTGATGTGTGTTGAAAGAAAGTACCTTTTTCATCCTCGTTAAAGTTACTATCTGAGAATTTTTCTTGCTGTATGTTTTTTGTAGTAGTAGTCCTAGGTGACAACATTTCGCGAAAGACAACCAACTTCCTTGGATTCTCTCTAGGAACAAATACATCGGGTTGTATCTCTGTAGTTTCACTGAAAAATGGTGTCTGCGTAAACAATAAAAAAAAATTAATATCTCATTACTGTCACTAAAGTATGAGCGCTTGTCTTGGTACTGTACGCCCTTATGTTTGAATCAGGTTGGGTTGGTTGGTTGGCTCAAAAACAGTTTTTCTCCATCTATTTAAAACTTTTATGTAACTGATCCATCAAATATGATTACCAAAACGATACTGCTATAATCATAATATAAATGTAAATATTTAAAAGAAACAATCACATAGGTTTTTAATATACACTTCAAGTGACTTTCACCCGTTCGTCCCACTTGCCCGTATAAGTATGATTGCGAACCCATATCGACCAATGCTTAGGAATAGTAGTGGGTCAAACTTGACAACTCTAGAGCGATTTAGTTGTAAAAGATTTCAGTTTTGTGATAAAAATGTCACCTTTGGACCATTTAGTTTTGGGTCATACTTCCGAACTGGCAGCTTGCTTCGTCTAGACAAATGCCTAGTAGTCAACATGGGATTTCTAACTAATGTTGGTTTGTCCTTAACCTGTGAGATGACATTATTTAGTATTGATCATATTAAATACTGATACCACAGCATACATACATATATATATATATATATATATATATATATATATATATATATATATATATATATATATATATATATATATATATATATATCAAACACATCAGTTTATTACATCTGCTATATGTATTATCAATCAATAAAGAAGATGTTATATACTTACAGGCATGCTGGAAATTCCATACTGAATTAACTGTGTTGATTCAGAACCATCAAAAAATATCTGAGGTTTTGGAGGTAGTGTTCCAAATGGACTTGCAGCAGATGTTGGTTGTTTCATGCTAGTAAGATGGACACATGCAATACAAGAGGTGAGCAACATAAAACAACCAAACATGATATAAAAAATATGTTTATATTTGAAGGTATATATTAAAAAATAAAGTGAAAAACTTACAGTTGAAAATCAGAGATGTTTCCTGTTATTTCACCATTGAAATTCCGAGTTAAAGGAACGCAAGGCGTAAATGATGTTGTTGGTTGATTGAAAGATGAATCCAATCCAGAGCTCTTAGGAGCAACCCAAACAGAGTTTGCAGGTTGTTGAGTTGATACAGAAATAGAAGGTTGGTTTATAGTAGTTGACCAGCAAGCAGATGCTGTACTAGGTTGACCCAAAGTCAATGCTGCAGATTTGGGAATATGAGAAGTTGTGGTAGTCAACTGATGCATTGGTGATACAGAAGAGTTAATAACGGTGGTATTATATAAAGATGAATGTGAAACTGAGGCAGAGTTGACCGCTGTAGTCACTGTAGAATTTGACGATATGTTTATTGGAGTTGACCAGAAAGCATCTAAACAAGGTGGTGTAGTAGGTTGACATAAAGTAGACGTTGCAGATGTGGGCCCAGAAAAACTCCAGGAAGATGTATTAGTGGCTTGTGAAGTGAAAGGGTTTTTATGTGTTTGATCTGTTCTGGGACCAAATGGATTGAACAGCTTTGAAGAAGTGTTTGCAGAAGGCGATAAGTTAAGTGGCTGTGAAGTGAAAGAGGTAGATGTAGGGCTAGGATTCTGCCAGGTGGCAGTCGGTGTGGGACCAGGGTACTTCCAGGTAGGTGCGTCCGAAAATGGGTTAGTTTTCACTGGTGTAGAAGAGATTGAAGGGGTTCCCCATAATGTTGTTTTAGTGAATGTGTTTCCAAATGGGTTAGGGTTCACTGGTGTAGTAGAGATTGAAGTGGTTCCCTTAGAAAAATTAGTAATTGGTGATGAGGTAAAAGGCGATAAACCGGATCTTAAACCAAATCCACCTGCATTAAAGGAAAAAACAGGATAACAAATTGTAATCATATATGCTCTATATGGTAGAGGAAGCAATGTTGACCAACTCACTTATTAAAACCAATCAAAATCAGTTTATTACTCGTATTTGAGACACTAAATACTCATAAAACTTTTGCACCCTGCCCCAAAAGAACCAACTATTTGTACATGTTACCCAGTCTGTCCGACCCACCCATTTTACCACCTCTAGCGATTGGAAAGCTGTACAGAATCTTGAAAAAAAGCAAGCATACCTTTTCCGGTGGACTTGTAATCCTCCCACCTTAATTCTTCATGGTTTTTAGCTTCATAAGCAGGCATGGCACAAATCGAAACAACTTTCTCTGCACTAGATGGGCCCACAGCAGTTTTCTGGTAATTTGCAACTCTGCTTCCACTTTCTTGGGCACCAAAATGCGACTGTTCAGAATCAAATCCTGATTTTGTGCTATAAGGTCCTGCAAAATAGTGTCATTTACCGGGAAAAAAAGCCCACAATTGTTAAAATTCGTTAACTAATATAATAAATCTCCAGGTTCGAAACACCTGCAAATATTCGTTACATACTTTTGACATTACGCTCTGTAGGATTTGAACCTACGACATTGGTTTTTCATTACCAACATTCTGCCAAACTGAATTAAGAGCGATTTTAAACAGATTCAGATAGAGTTTTTATTAAATTAGTCAACCCAGTTAGCATTATCACCATTGTATGCAGATAAAACTATGTACTAATGTAGTGCCAAACTTGTTTAAATATTTAAGGGGAAAAATCTAGTCAATCAACCAGTTTTCAACTTAGCCGACTCATCTACAAACGTGATAAGAAACGGTCAACCTTGAAACGGGCATAACTTGTGCCATCTATGGACAGAAAGCTCCCTAGTTGAGTTTCATTAGATAAATAAATAATATGCTAGACATCAGCAAAAGATGAGTAAACTCAATAATAATAATAAATAAATAAAGATATAACTAAAAGAAAAAACATCATAATAATAATAATCACGATTCACTAATTAACCTCCTGCTTTATTCGCTACCACAAAAGCCGGTGGAATCCCAAAAATACTTCTGTTTGCATTCGAAGCTGATGCTGCTGCAAAAAAAACAATACAAAATACAAATCTATTATATATTTCTACAAAGTTCGTTAGATCCTACTAATACGTTCTAGTTTCTTAGATTATGTAATTTGTAATTCGTATCAAAGATTGTACGGAAAATCAGAAAATATTAAGAGTTCAACGAATAAATAAATCTGAGAAACGACTTACGTGCAGCTGAATACGAAAACATACTCGAATAATAGAATCGAATATGAATATGAAAAGTGGAAATCGAATGTATTGTTTGTTTGTGAATTATAATTGGAATAATAAGGACGGGGTAATTTTGCTTATTTGCTTATATAAATGAATTGCCCGCGTAAATGTGCGAGTAGCCCCATTTTTAAGCTGTGTATATGTCATCCTGCTTAGCTTACGATTAAAGCTACGCTTAATATTAATAATTAATAATTAATAATAATAATAATAATAATTATTATTATTATTATTATTAATAATAATAATAATAATAATAATAATAATAATAATAATAATAATAATATCTATTAAATCTCTAAGATAATAATGTCATAAATAAATATTTTTTAAGCATAAAATAAAAAAAGAAAAGTTTTAAAACATTTTTAATGATGTCATTATTTTATATTAATTTATTAAAAAAATTATATGAAATTTTTGATAAAAGGAAAAACTAATTTTTTCTAAATTGTACAATCTTCTACATAACACTCAATGAATACATTTACAAATTTTAAAGCATATTTTACAACCTTTATATAATAATTGCATTTTAATTTTCTAAAAAAATTTCAAATTTATTATTAATAATAATTATTAAAATTATAAATACTCAACTTTAAACAAACTTTATTATTATTATTTATTTTATTATAATAATTATAATTATTATATTTATTAATATTCAAATATGAATTCTCTTTACGAGATTAATTACGTTACATATGTACGCAAAAATACATGTCTCTATATATTTGTAAAAACAACGACAAATTTTTTAGTCGAACGAGTCATTAAAATAAATGACTTTAGCATTTACATTAACTTAATACCTAAAACATGTCATTAAATTGTTTCGTTTAAACAAACCCGTGATTTCACATGTCATTTCATTAGTTATTATATTATTATTATTATTATTATTATTATTATTATTATTATTATTATTATTATTATTATTATCATCATCATTATTATTATTATTATTATTATTACTATTATAAATAATATAATTATTATTACTATTATTATTATTAATTTATTATATTATATTATTATTTTTTTAACAGCAGTTAGTTGGGATTACCAGATGACTTAACCAATATTATATTATTGTTATTTATATTATTATTATTTTCATTTTTATATTATTATTTTATTATTATTACTAATATTATTAACACCACAGCTTAATATGACCACAATACTGTTCGCTTTGCCCGCAGGCGTACGGTTTTTTCTTGGCGACCACACACGAGAAGTACTTTCCCAGGAGGTCACCCATCCTGATGGTGGTGTAACATCCCAACCCGTTAACCAACCAAAAACGCAACATAAAAAAAAAATTAAAACTGGGCAGAAGGGTGAGCCGAGCGCACCACAACAAGTGCGCGGCGCGCACTGGTGCCTGGTAGCTTCTGTCCACTTTTTCCGTTTTACGCGAAAAGATCTTCGACTTCCCGAAACATTTAGACCAAAGGCTTTTCACAACATATTATAATAGTTAAAATTAACACGTTCCATTAATAAAAAGAGTTTTACGACACCGGGCCCACATATGTCCAAATTACCCTTTAAGTACCAAATACAAGTTTTCGACCACACGACTTCTAATACAAAATAAAGCCGAGCATGGCGACTGGGGATACGCTACCCAATCCTATCCAATCCAAAAGCACGATCTTCTAAAGCAAACTACGCAAGTCCACTAGTCCCACGTTTACCCGAGCCACCGCATCCATGCAAATCTATAAAAATATAAACAACGAGAGGGTAAGCTAACGCTTAGTGAGTGAAAATATACTACATACATATATATGCATAAAATGGACACGCCACACAAATAATCAAATACCGCATACCGGAGCATCCATGCATAAAGGCAAGCTAATCTAAGCACACCGTACGATCACTAAGCAACAAGTTAAATAAGCATCAACAAACATAAGTTCACCAACGACGATGTGAACAACGCCAAGAAGCTACACCCGGAGGGTTAGCTACATCACGACAATACAGCAATATATATATATATATATATATATATATATATATATATATATATATATATATATATATAAACGAATAAGGTTAACCCCTTAACCCATTACCGAATACCAAACACCACAATGAAGATTGGCCGAACTACACGAGCCGTAGTAATCCGAAACCACACGAGATTACTATCTTCAACAAGACAACATCGAGGTTGGCCGAACTACACGAGCCTTAGTAATCCGAACTACACGAGATCACTACCTCAATAAGATGACCGAACTACACGCGTCACCGTGAATCCGAAACCACACGCGATTCACTTTCAACATCAAAACCCTTCGTCATTGGGGTTATATCATCCACATCACAACCACGTGTGATAGTGTACACACAAAACGTGTACCTCGCCAAAGGTGGTCAACCAAAACGCACAACCGTGCCAATTGGACCCATACACAAGTCCATCAAATTCACCTATATGTGAAGTGAGCTATATACCCAAGAATCACTTCACCCGACCCGCACCCATCCTACACATACATATGCACATAGGATATTAACACTCACCTTTTCGCCTTGATGAATGCAACCGAGTAATTCCGCAACACGTCAATGGAAAGTACCTAATCCATTATCACAAATACAATAACACACATAGAGTGGATTTACAAACCAACTCAATTCGACACTTAGTGCAAATTCGACCAATTGCACTTACAAACACCAAACGCGTCCAAACTAACCACTAATCACTAACCACAAGTGAAAATGGTCCTAATAAGCCAAATGAACCCAAACTTAAGTGTTTAACACTTATCAATCTCAAAATCACCCAAAAACCCTAATTTTGACTCAATTCTAAAATTAGTCTTTCAAACATACCAAAAGGGTTCCAATACTTCCATAATCACTAAACCTAGTGATTAAACCCAATTACAAGTCCTAATCATGGCCAATTTGTTCACCAACCCAAAACCCACCAACAACAACCAATAACCCGATTACTAGCATCAATAAACTCACTTCAAGAGTTTAAATGGGTTTCTCAACAATTTAAGTTCAAACCCTAACTTGAATATCAAAATCAAACAATGAAATTCGGAGTTAGAACTTACCACAACAACCAAAACGTAGCTAGGAACGAGGTGAACAACTTTAATACTTGAGCTTTTGATTAAACCAAGCTTCATCTTCTCCAAAACCCCAATTCTCTCACTAGAATTTTTCCTCTCTTTCTAAGATACTTGAGAGTGTTTATGGATGTGAAAAGTGATCCAAAAGTGGATCCAAACTAGCTGATAAGGCCTGAGATCCGGCCTCAAGTGAAAAGACCAAAATGCCCATCATTTAACTCTAATTAAATAAAAGCAGAAAACTGTCGCTGGGACAGTGCGCCGAGCGCACACCTAAAGGTGCGCGGCGCGCACTACAGTGCTGAACAGATTCTGACCTTTTTGATTTATACCTCGCTTCACCCATTATACGCACATCATTTTAACTTTAAGTACCATAAATATTTGGGTGTTACAACTCTCCCCCACTTAGAATCGATCACGTCCTCGTGATCCTCGTCACTTAAACGCCCGGACCTACACTCCGCTGTCCTCGACATAAGTCCCAAACCGACTTTCCTAGATAATTGTTCCCAACGAATCGCCTTTAACAACGAAATCGTCCCCCGCGATTTATAAATCCACAATTCCGAGTACTAAAACCATGCTCAATCCCTCACATCGGGAAAAACTCAACCAATCTCGAACCGAGATATCAACCCCTAGCATACCATACCAAGTACACCGCTAGTAACAACCGCACATCAAAATAAAGTCAACCATCTAAATCGACGAAGACCGAAAAGAAGCGAATCCTTACGGATAACACTCACCACTTAACATCCCTTGTAGTGCGCAACACGACCAATACGCAACTACCGTAACATCATAACCCAACGGCTAAAACCGTTTGCGCCCAACGACTATGGCAACGCTAATCCCAAGGTGTACAAAATTGACTATCGTCACACCCGTAACATCACGTGAGCGAAACACGGCTATCGCATCACAAATCATACAACATGGTCCTTGCGACCCCATCATTGGCGTATAAAACGACCAATAGATCAAACATCATGGTCCTCACGACCCCACCATCGGTGTATAAAACAACCGATAGATCAAACGTCATGGTCCTCACGACCCCACCATCGGTGTATAAAACAACCGATAGATCACACAACAGGAAGGCTGGCCAAAAACTACACGCACCTTAGTGAATCCGAAACCACACGCGACTCACCACCTCCACCGCACAACAATCGGGATTGTCCGAACTACACGCGCCTTAGTGAATCCGAACTACACGAGAGTCACTATCCCAAAAGAATGACCGCAACCACACGCGTCACTTGTGAATCCGAACTACACGAGACTCACTTCTCAATACAATGACCGAAACCACACGAGTCATTTGTGAATCCGAACTACACGCGACTCACTTTCACAATAAGATGGCCGAAACTACACGCGTCATCGTGAATCCGCAATCACACGCGATCCACAATCTCAACACAGGAATGGTACTCGCATTTCCCACCGGTACTCGCATTTCCCGATAATGTTACGCCATGCCGACGTAACACTACTCCCTTGATGAAGTCAGTGGACCCCGAAGGTCATGCTTCACCAATATAACACCACTACCATGATGAAGTCAGTAGAGCCCGAAGGTCATGCTTCACCAATCAACGCCCTTTTGGCCTCGAACAACGAGTAGCGTAACATCGCGCTCTGCTACGCCATAGTGAATCCTAACGGATACCACTAACCATTCACACAATCGAACAAGAACCACCTATATCAAACATAGGTACAAAACAACAATTCTCCAAAAGAGAACCCGACACACACACGTCCCTTAACCGAGGGATTTCACCTTGCTCGTCCAACACATCCATTATCTCTCAACGAGATTACCACATTATCACCTCGGCGATAATTTTTACATCCAAGACCATAAGTACAATTTAACCGAAATTGTAATCTACCACAAATCGACCAAAACTAGGTCCCAACACAAGTTTCGGATCTACCATAAGCATTATCCAAATTCTCACCTGTGACGATCGCTCCAAATCCATATGAACGAACACGTCATTCATCGATTTCATTGCGAGGTATTTGACCTTTATATGATACGTTTTGTAAACATTGCATTCTTTTAAAAAGGCACACCATAAATGAATATTTAAATGAAAGGTTTTCGACATCTGATGATTTCTAAATATAGTCAATCACCGTAAATAATAGTTTACAATAATACTTCCGTTGACAATGCAGTCAAAATAAGATACATGGTGATTATTTGGTGAATGCAACGTTTCCTTGAAAAATATGTCATGTAAGACTCCATGCACATAGCTTGTCTAACACATAAGCAAACAGCGGAAGACTTCTAGGAAACCTGAGAATAAACATGCTAACAAGTGTCAACACAAAGGTTGGTGAGTTCATAGTTTTATTGTTTCATATAATCTGTATATAAAGGGGGATCACAAGATTTCAGTTGTTTCATCCAGAAATGTTTATCAAAATATTCTACAAGATTGAGCACCTTGGTAACTAAGCTTTAACGTTATAATAAGTACCCCTGTTTTAACATACATGCAACCAACATGTACAATACACGCAAACCAGCATGTACTAAACTCAAATAGCATACGTCTGTTTTATAGTTCAGGCTAGGGTTTCTATACCTGAAACAGACGGGGATGTCAAGCCCTATGGATCCATATACTACTACTCGCGCCCACCAGTTCTTATAACTGGCAGTTAACAGTTACCAAAGCTAAGGGATTTTCGGTTCAAACTCAGTGTAGAATTTAGTATGTACTTGTATCCATTGCGTTTAAAATAAAGTGCATGTATTCTCAGCCCAAAAATATAGATTGCAAAAGCAATTAAAAAGGGAGCAAATGAAACTCACGCATATAAATCTAGTATTTTCAGTATTTATAAACAGTCGCATGTATTCTCAGCCCAAAAATATATTGAGTAAAAGGGATCATATGAAACTCACACATATAAATATTGTAAATCAGTTAATAAAGCATTTGCATGTATTCTCAGCCCAAAAATGTAGAGAGTAAAAGGGATCTTATAAAACTCACCTTAGCAGCATATAAAGTTGTTCACCAAAATGTGACCGAAACTCGGATTACCAATTAATCGTAGATCTCAACCTAGAGAACATATGTTGGTCAATAAATGTCTATCAAGCTAGGTCAAGTCATAGTGTATCACAATCCTAATGCTCGAGATCGACATATAATAGTTATCCAAAGTCGTTTCAAAAAGTCAATTTTGACAATAGTTCAACAAAACGAGACGTGCCTTATATAAGGATTCATTTACTCGGTTGGTAATATTTAAAAGTTCACTTTATCAATCTCGTAAACAAGTTGTTTAAATCTTTATTGCAGATTCAAAAGCAATTTCAATTAACGTCAATCATAATTCAGTTGATCATATCTTTTAATCCGTTCATCGAAACTATTCGATATCTAAATGAAAAGTTATTGATTTTTCGCCAGCTTTCCAAAAACATGTATATCATATACCTTTTACTAGTAATATATGTATTTAATTAGTGATTCATTATAAACTGTTTAACGACAAAATTTAGCATACAAGCATATATAAATATATATACTCGAGCACTAGACATGGATACATAATTAATATATAAAAGATAAGATATGAGTGCTTACGTATCAGTATTGAGATTCAATATTGTAGGAAAGTACGTAGACGTAACGGAGATGATAAACACTAGGTTTGATTCACAAATATACCCCTGAATATTACCCATAACCTCCTTGGCAATAACCCATAATTTCCTTAGCTCTATCCCGCTTGAAAACCATTTTGAAAATAACCCACTCATTGTAGCGACCCCGACAAATCGTCAAGTGACGGCGTCGGCTACGTGGGTCCCATTACCTGATTATAAGTCTTTAAGATAACGTTTGACCAAAATATGTCGCCTTCATTTCAAAATAAAGATTGTTTCAAAGTTTACAAGAATTGTTCAACCAAAAGTTAAGTTACAACGTTATAAGTACGATTGAAATCTAGGCGACACGGTTTAAAGTAAAGTCAAAAGACGCTCCATGAAATGCATGTATACTCGACATCGGATGCAAGTATCAAATAGTAAGCGGAAGCATGTTTCACATATCGTGCAAGACCTGAGAAAAACATAGAAATCTGTCAACGAAAACGTTGGTGAAATCATAGGTTTAAGTAAGTAAGTACAAGTGAACCACAAGATTTGCATCAATGAAATAATAGTAATACATTCCAAAAGTTTGTTTCACGAGCACCCAATTATCAAAGCTTAACATTCCTTCCATTGTATACCCCATCACTTAGTGCTAGAACAAACACTGATTCTCGAAATTATATTTCATCCGTAGACGGTAGCGAACCGTCAAGGATGAGGGTTGTCAACCCATATGGCCATATAACATAAGTTCTCGCTTACACCCGGCAAGTGTAATTAATGATAATCGAATTGAGGATTTTGTTCTAAACTCGTATGTAGAATGTTTGTTTTCCCGTTCTTGTGTTCACTTAGTTCAAAAGAATCGTTTATGTTTTCTCATCCCAATATAAGTTCAAAAAGAGTAAAAGTGGGACTATGATCTCACCTTTGATTGCAAGTGTAAATAGGTACTTCAACAAGTAATGTGCGCAAAGGACAACGCTAGTCTCGACCTAAACAAAGGTTGTATCAATAACGATAGTCACGAAGGGTCAAAGTTGTTCAATTAGTCATATGGCTCGACACGACTCGATTATGTAGCATGTGAAGCAAATTGTCAAGTTTCATGCAAGATACAAGTATAAAAGCATGTTAGGAAGATTGCATAAAAGTTTGGTTAAGTTTGACTAAAAGTCAAACTTGGTCGAAGTCAACGAAAAAGTCAACACGTTCGGGTCGGGTCTCGGACAAATTTTCTATGCTAGTTATTCATATATAAGCATGTTAAAACAAGTTGCATGTGAATTGGAGGTCTAGAACATGGCAAACATTTTTGATAAAATGGAAAAGTTGGACAGAATCTGGACAAGGCAAATGTCGCGCCGCGGCAAGGGGTGTCGCGCCGCGACATAACACATGGTCTGGTGTCAGGTCGTTTTCAAGGTTCAAGTCTTGGTCAAAACTTCAAACAAACGCAAAACGCAAACCGCAAACAATTAGAAGACGTATCTTATACCGTTGGAAAGCTCTTTTGACAAGGAACACAACTAAACACAAATCCTCAAACAAAAACATCATTTACAACAATCGAATTCTCGTCATGTGATCAATAAACGCTCATTTCAAAGCCTCAAGTTCATCAATATGCATTTTAAGTTCCGGGAATCCAATTTACACATATGATATGCCGTTTTGAAGGTAATGAAGCATACATTACAACTAATCACTAACAATTAACATTCCATGGCATTCAAGCATCCAAAAATTCATTTCAAGAACTAGCAACCCTAGTCAAGCAACACCAAAATCAATAATCACGTTTTTGAAGTTTCTTTGATCAATCTATATATCAACATGAAGCTAATGATGCTAGTAACACTTTTAAAACATGAACTTTAACAATCTAACAACCTTTAATCATCCAAATCAAAGATTAAGCATACAATTTTCATTTTCAAATTAGTTACACCAAAATCAACAAATCAAGCAAACAAATCATATATTCATGTTATACACGAGCCATAGTCACTAACTAACAACATTTCAAGTAATTAAAACGAATTTAGAGAAATTTAGTGTTTTAGAAATGTTACCCAAAATCAATGAGGTTGGTATCAAATCGAAGAGGATGAAACGAGGATTCCAAAAGTACAATTTGTTTTTATGTTTGATTCCTTGCTTGAATTTGGATGATGATTGAAGATGATGAAGAATTTAAGGTTTGAGTTTTTGGTTGAGAGAAAAGAAGAAAGAAAAGAAATTAAAAATGTGGGGAATGGTGGAGAAGTAGTTGACTTAGTCAACTACTAGTGATTAGTTTGGCCATATGGCAAAAATGGTCCCTCGAGTTTGTAGTCGGGTGCGGGAATTAACCAAACGAATATTTTAAAAACGCTCGAGTAAACGGGTGACGTTATATTTAAATAACGAGGATATTATGAACGTTAGTTAATGAAGATACAAATTTAAATCGCGAAAGATATTATTTAAAAAAAAAAAAAAAGACGGTGTTAAAATAAATTTAACGGAAAAACGCGGGATGTTACATTATCCACACCTCAAAAGAAATTTCGTCCCGAAATTTAGTTGGAAGTAGTATTTGTTGAATCTTCCTCCAGATCTCGTGTTGCCAATTCTACGAATAAGTGAAGGTACGTCCTTGGACATTTCAGCGAACTTGACGGTCGGGATCATATGTTGTTTTAAGGTTTGGTTTCACGATCCCTGGTTTTAACTGGTTTTCCCATGAAGAGAAGTTTGTCATCAATAGTTGGTGTATCTGGCAGGATTGTACGTTCCTGTTCCGCAGGACACGTTTCCAAATTTGTTACACGAAATGTAGGGTAAACGGAAACTTAATTGAGTCGAAAGTTCTAAGCGGTAGGAAGCGGTCCCAATACGCCCCAAGGTTTCAAAAGGTTCGATATTGCGGCTAGCCTTTCTCGATTTCCCCAAAATGGATTACACCTTTCCAAGGTGCGGTTTCTCAACATTATGCGGCTACACACTGGGATTTGTGAGGTTTTCATCTAAGTTTGGTATAACTCTTCTGGCGACCATGGGTTGTCTCGAGCCCTTCTCGGACTTGAAAGATCTCAATTGTTGTTTCTTGATGGAGTTCAGATTCGGTGATTTGCTTTGATTGAATGAACAGGGGTATGACATTAGCAGTCATATGGGGTTTCGGGAAGTGCGTGCGAACACACGAGTGGTAACTACTGTTGTAAGAGTGATCTACTAAAGGTGACAATACGAGTTCGTGACATGTCTTTTCAAGACGTAAATCGTTCGTTTGCTTGGTTCATCGGTTTGTGGGTGGTACGCGGTACTCATGTCTAAGCGGGTCTCCAAGGTTTCTTGTAAAACTAGAAGTGAAATGAGGATTTCGATACGGGATAATTGACAAGGATACACCGTGTTGGAATAGAATCTCTTAAGATATGTTTGAACAAGTCAGTTAGGGTTCGAAAAATGTTCGTTAGGACTATTCACCCTCGTGGCGAATACTAATGTAATATGAGGAGTTTCTCTATCCATGGAGAAATGTTACAAGGAGTTTCCTTAAACGGAAATGTGAGCGATAAAGATAGGAGTGAAATGAGGACTTAGAATAGGATGAGCTTACATCTCGAGGTTGCCGTATCGTGCCTCTAGTTGTCAAAAGTTGAAGTCTGAAAGAGAAACGAGATCGTACACGTAGTTGTTTAGTTCGGGGTTGAATAATAGTTGGCCGATTATTAGAAACACAATGACATTAAGTCAAAGAAGAGTGAAGTATCATTGGATCGTGTGTTATCTTAAGTTCCAGTAATATCAGACGGTAATGGTGAAATAACAGAGATATGTAGCGTGGTATGTGATGACGAGAAAATTGATCGGATCCACAATTTAGTATTAGAATTCTTCGCGCAAAATAATGAATTTCAGTTACACTGATTTTGAGTCGAGAGAGCATGCCTTCCGGCGTTCATGTAGAAATATTTTCATAATTGAGTTCCATCTGGTGCTATACGATTTTAACTAGAAATGTTGGTGTGAAGTATCACGCTCAAGGTTCGGACATGGGGGGGGTTTAAATTTTTCCCTCAGTGAGTTAACGAGGTTAAAAGTCGTGTAACACGAGAAGAGGCAGAAATGAATCTTCGGTAATAACCGGCGAGATCTAAGATTTTACGAATACAAGTCTGAGTCGGGGGAGTTTCCTGATTACATGTGGCTTGATTTCGAGATTGATTGAAATGCCTAGACCATTCACATCATGGTTTAGAAAATTGTACTTCGTTCAACAGAAATTCTCACTCGGAGAATTTGGTATAGAGTTGCTCTTTTCTCAAAAGTTCGAGCGTAAGATGGTAATGTTGTTCGTTTTCCTTCTTTACTTGAATAACTCAAGATGTCATCTATAAATACGATAACCGATTTGTCTAGATAAGTTTGCATACGTGGTTTAGGAGGTTCATGAATACGGACAGAGTCCTAAATAAATCGAATGGTACTAAGAGAGATTTACAACTAACGTTGTGAGTTCGGAAGATGGCTTAGGAGACATCGTCTCCCCTAACCGGAACGGAGGTCGATTTAGGACGCACACGGGATTCATGCAATAATCATGAGGTCATGGATACAAGGAAGAGGGTATCGGTTTTCAACCGATAATTACTTAGTTCACAATGATCTATACAAGACGTCGGGGAAACAATTTCTTTCTAACGAATAGGTTTTGAGCTCCTTAGTTCTATAGGTGTCAAGTCAAAATTCTTAACGTATATCCTCCGATAAAATATATAGGCACACAATATTTTCCGTTGGTCACTTAAATTGCCTAAGTAGTGTCTAGGGGAAAAGGTGGAGTGCAAAGAGCACGAGTCAAAGCCTTGGTTATAAAACGTCTAGCGGTAACCGAATCGAATAAGTATGAAATATACGGTTTGTTGTGAAGAAACGTACCCGTGACTAGTCCATCGTTGTCTCGGGCATCCTAGGGGTCGATGTTGATAGTTCAACGGCGTGCGTTGGGGTTGATTTCTTCTTTGGGCACACATTCCTAAAATGACCCAGTTGGCCACATTCGAAGCAAGCACCCGTCCTGTGTGCGTTGGGCACCTTTCGAGCGACGGTAGCGGTACTCTTACAGGCATGGGCCACATGTCCACTTATGTGACACTTGATGCAAAATGGTTTGCCACACTCACCAAAATGATGTTTGCGACACTTGTTACAATAAGGTAGATTTCCGGCATACCCTTTCTTGCCGCCGGGGGTGAGAGGCTTCTTGGAGAGGTTGTTATTGTTGTGGTTGCTTGGTTGCGAGGCTTCCCATTTTCTTTTGTTGTTACTCGAGTGGTTCTCGACCATTGGTGCCGGTGCTTCCATTTCATTCACCGTTTCTAAAGTTTGGTGGGCCTTTGTTAAAGCCTCTTGTAGGTTAGTGGGTTGGGATGCCATTACCCCGTGTTGAATGCTCTTAGGGAGGCCATCCATGTAAAGTTCGACTCTTAGGGATTCGGGAGTCATGAGATTCGGACACATTGAGACTGGTTCGGTAAACCGTTGATTATAAGCTCCGAGGTCATTCCCGACCGTTTTTAAATTCCTTAGACCCTGTTCGAGCCTTCGAGTCTCGTCGCGCAGAAAATATTCGGTGATCATTCTTTCTCTTAATTCGGTCCATGAGAGTGTGTGGGCTTCATCGATACCCACCGATTGTACGTACTTGTTCCACCACGAGAGAGCAATGCCGGTGAAAGTGAGAGTGGAAAACTTGACCTTATCTTGGTCTCGACAACCGCTTGTGTTAAAAACGGTCTCCATTTGTTCAAACCATCGGGTGAGAGTAACCGGTCCTCCGGTTCCATCGAAAGTGGGAGGGTTGTATTTCATGAAGTTCTTGTAGGAGCAACCTTCGCTTGAATTACCGGATCCATGATTGTTGTTTTTAGAAAAGTGATCGGCCACGGCCGTACCCACGGCGGTGGTTATCATTCGTTCAAGAGTTTGTTCCAGAGTTTCGAGAGGAGTATTGTGTTGACCTTGGTAAGCCATTGTTCCTTCATGACACAAGAATATCGTTGGTTAGTATTTTCAACAATACTAACCGGAGTATGGAATAAGGATAGAGAGAAAAATTTTCCTTGACTCGCCTTAAATTCTTTATGTCATAATGTCGGAACGTCCATGTGAATCACCGTAATATAATCCCGGAAATTATATTACCCTGACTCTCATGTGCATTTAACATTACTTCATAAAGTCAAGGTGGCGCATCAACAAAATTTATCAACGTAAGATCAAGATCGAATACAAGTCAGATATGATAGAAGAGTTCGAGTATAAATGCACAAATAGTCAAGTAATTCCTACTTCAGTCTATATGCCGGTTGTAGTCTAGATTCACCTATGTACCCTATGACTCGGGGTTGACACAAATGAACTCTAAATCCCTACAACCAAGGCTCTGATACCAACTGTAGCGACCCCGACAAATCGTCAAGTGACGGCGTCGGCTACGTGGGTCCCATTACCTGATTATAAGTCTTTAAGATAACGTTTGACCAAAATATGTCGCCTTCATTTCAAAATAAAGATTGTTTCAAAGTTTACAAGAATTGTTCAACCAAAAGTTAAGTTACAACGTTATAAGTACGATTGAAATCTAGGCGACACGGTTTAAAGTAAAGTCAAAAGACGCTCCATGAAATGCATGTATACTCGACATCGGATGCAAGTATCAAATAGTAAGCGGAAGCATGTTTCACATATCGTGCAAGACCTGAGAAAAACATAGAAATCTGTCAACGAAAACGTTGGTGAAATCATAGGTTTAAGTAAGTAAGTACAAGTGAACCACAAGATTTGCATCAATGAAATAATAGTAATACATTCCAAAAGTTTGTTTCACGAGCACCCAATTATCAAAGCTTAACATTCCTTCCATTGTATACCCCATCACTTAGTGCTAGAACAAACACTGATTCTCGAAATTATATTTCATCCGTAGACGGTAGCGAACCGTCAAGGATGAGGGTTGTCAACCCATATGGCCATATAACATAAGTTCTCGCTTACACCCGGCAAGTGTAATTAATGATAATCGAATTGAGGATTTTGTTCTAAACTCGTATGTAGAATGTTTGTTTTCCCGTTCTTGTGTTCACTTAGTTCAAAAGAATCGTTTATGTTTTCTCATCCCAATATAAGTTCAAAAAGAGTAAAAGTGGGACTATGATCTCACCTTTGATTGCAAGTGTAAATAGGTACTTCAACAAGTAATGTGCGCAAAGGACAACGCTAGTCTCGACCTAAACAAAGGTTGTATCAATAACGATAGTCACGAAGGGTCAAAGTTGTTCAATTAGTCATATGGCTCGACACGACTCGATTATGTAGCATGTGAAGCAAATTGTCAAGTTTCATGCAAGATACAAGTATAAAAGCATGTTAGGAAGATTGCATAAAAGTTTGGTTAAGTTTGACTAAAAGTCAAACTTGGTCAAAGTCAACGAAAAAGTCAACACGTTCGGGTCGGGTCTCGGACAAATTTTCTATGCTAGTTATTCATATATAAGCATGTTAAAACAAGTTGCATGTGAATTGGAGGTCTAGAACATGGCAAACATTTTTGATAAAATGGAAAAGTTGGACAGAATCTGGACAAGGCAAATGTCGCGCCGCGGCAAGGGGTGTCGCGCCGCGACATAACACATGGTCTGGTGTCAGGTCGTTTTCAAGGTTCAAGTCTTGGTCAAAACTTCAAACAAACGCAAAACGCAAACCACAAACAATTAGAAGACGTATCTTATACCGTTGGAAAGCTCTTTTGACAAGGAACACAACTAAACACAAATCCTCAAACAAAAACATCATTTACAACAATCGAATTCTCGTCATGTGATCAATAAACGCTCATTTCAAAGCCTCAAGTTCATCAATATGCATTTTAAGTTCCGGGAATCCAATTTACACATATGATATGCCGTTTTGAAGGTAATGAAGCATACATTACAACTAATCACTAACAATTAACATTCCATGGCATTCAAGCATCCAAAAATTCATTTCAAGAACTAGCAACCCTAGTCAAGCAACACCAAAATCAATAATCACGTTTTTGAAGTTTCTTTGATCAATCTATATATCAACATGAAGCTAATGATGCTAGTAACACTTTTAAAACATGAACTTTAACAATCTAACAACCTTTAATCATCCAAATCAAAGATTAAGCATACAATTTTCATTTTCAAATTAGTTACACCAAAATCAACAAATCAAGCAAACAAATCATATATTCATGTTATACACGAGCCATAGTCACTAACTAACAACATTTCAAGTAATTAAAATGAATTTAGAGAAATTTAGTGTTTTAGAAATGTTACCCAAAATCAATGAGGTTGGTATCAAATCGAAGAGGATGAAACGAGGATTCCAAAAGTACAATTTGTTTTGATGTTTGATTCCTTGCTTGAATTTGGATGATGATTGAAGATGATGAAGAATTTAAGGTTTGAGTTTTTGGTTGAGAGAAAAGAAGAAAGAAAAGAAATTAAAAATGTGGGGAATGGTGGAGAAGTAGTTGACTTAGTCAACTACTAGTGATTAGTTTGGCCATATGGCAAAAATGGTCCCTCGAGTTTGTAGTCGGGTGCGGGAATTAACCAAACGAATATTTTAAAAACGCTCGAGTAAACGGGTGACGTTATATTTAAATAACGAGGATATTATGAACGTTAGTTAATGAAGATACAAATTTAAATCGCGAAAGATATTATTTAAAAAAAAAAAAAAAGACGGTGTTAAAATAAATTTAACGAAAAAACGCGGGATGTTACACTCATGACCTCGTCGTAGTATTTTATGTATAATACATAATTAATAATACTAATAATAATAAGATTAATAATAATATTAATCTTAATAATATAAATAATAATAATAATAATAATAATAATAATAATAATAATAATAATAATAATAATAATAATAATAATAATAATAATAATAAATTAAATAAATATTACGGAGTAATAATGCTAGAGAAAGAGAGATAGATTCTGAGCCAAAAATCGTGCAATTTATAGAACCTTTTCTGAAAAAGTACCCCATGCGATCGCATGGGATTTGTGCTTCAAGGCCATGCGATCGCATGGCCCTCTGATCCAGCTCACAAACTTTTAACTTTTTGTTTGTCGACATAATTTTATATAATATATATAATATATTTAATTTATATAATTAATTATATATTATATTAAATTCACATGCATAGTTGACTTGTAATTTTTGTTCCGATAAGTCGTACGTCATCACTTGACTTATATTCCGGTTCCGGTTTTTCAAATGTCCTTTCGTACGCTGAGAAAACTTGTATTTTACATTTCGTGTCACGTACCTTTGTCAAAATATAGCCTTAAATTATCCCTAAACTATACCACTCAAAGTATATCTTAAACTTTCGAGTATTTTGATCATTTACTTCTATAAATCATCGTCTCGCTATTTGTTAATATATATATAATAACAATTCGTTTTTATGACCAAGTTAATATTATATTTTATCGTATTGTTAAATATATATTTTCAATATTAATAAACACGTTTTAAAATACATATCGCAAGTTATTCATATATCTAATTCCAACCATTGATATTCCTTATTATTGTATGTGTCCAAATTACGTTATATAAACAAACACTTTACCATTTATTCCAAATACCGTTAAGAATGAATGATTTCCCAAATCAACGTGGACCTTACAACAGAGACCCGTAATAATATCATAATCCTTAAGGAATTCAATAATTATCTTTTAATTCAATCGTTTGGCATAATCTTTTAACTCTGTATCTAAATATATCAATCAGATAATCAAACCAATAAGTTTAATGCACAGTATCATATACTCAACACTTTGTTATGTTTTCAATTTATGGTATATATATGTATCTATTTACATATAATTGTTCGCGAATCGTTGAGAACAATCGAAAGGTAATTGAATAGTTCAAAAATTTTGAGATTCAACTTTACAGACTTTGCTTATCGTGTCGGAAACGTTAAAGATTAAGTTTAAATTTGGTCAGAAATTTTCGGGTCATCACAGTACCTACCCGTTAAAGAAATTTCGTCCCGAAATTTGAGTGAGGTCGTCATGGCTGACAATAAAAATGTTTTCATGACGAATATGAGTTGGTAAATATAATTTTATCACCATTGAATAATACGGATAAAACAATCCGATTACTCGAAGCGTATGAAAGAAGTTATCGTAATAGAGTGAAATGGAGAATAGAGATTCGTCTTATCTCTTGATGTAGTAATGATTGATTTCCGGAATTTAAGGAATAGAAAATCTTCATAATTTAAATAAGATTTGATTCTTCGAAATTTAAGGAAATTAGGATTTCCTTTGATTAAATGCGTAATCTGCCTCGATTGCTATGTCTGATATTTTGATATAAATTAACCTCTTCCGTTTCATTTATTTTCACCACTCCTATAATCTTCTTTCTTATTTCATAATTACAAAAGATTTGTGAAAATGCTTCATCCAGTTCTGATTCTTGATATTTTCTTGGCTATCATATCATTCATTCTTCTTTTTCATCTGCCACCAGAGGAGGTTATTTTCTTCTACTATTACCTTGGGGTTATATTGTTTTTTATTCTCCCGTGTCTTTATATTGCTATACGCATTGATATACACGGTTTGTAATTTCGGGGTTGTTTTCGGGCTTTATATTTTCCATTATATTTCGGAGCTTCATGCTTTCGTTTTCTCTTCCCGACTTTAAGCGAATAATGGTCCAAAATTCGTAGGTATGGATTTTGAAATGAACATAATTAATGTTCTAAGAAAGAAACGGTAATGGCACAATCTGACTTGTCAAATTACCAGAATACCTTGAAAAAGACCGAATCATCAAGAAAAATATTTTCTTGATATGTTTAGAGGTTAAATAGAATGAAAGAGTTATGTAACATGGTTCATGATGAGGGTATGATCTGTGAACCTTTATCACGTTCTATTAGAAACTCAGCATGACTTACTGTAATATAATCACGTTGATCAAGTGTCATTATATTATACTAACTCATGCTTCAATTCCCAACACTACTTCAAAAACATCCATTTTTCGAAATTTTCAGAAATTAGAAACTAAAATAGTTTTTTTTATGATGTAACACAGATAGCGTGAAGAGATAAATGATTTCAGATAAGAATAGTTATGAAAATATCTTCAGAAATATGGAGGATATTTATTAATGGAAGATACGATGATATCTTAGAATTTCTAATATCAGAGGATGATGCGGAAAATCTGTCTGTGAAGGTTTAGAATAAAAAGTAAGATTCTTACTAATGGTTTCAGCAGACACTGAATCATTTGGATTCTTTGAAGGTAGATTTCGTCCTTGTGATTTGTCTACAGCTTCCTTCATACTTTGCTCAACCTGTTTTCCAGTTCCAAACCTTCTCTTTTTCTGTGCTTTTCCAACACACTACTCTTTATCATCAAACTTTCGACTGTTAAAGTAGTTTACAGTTTTTGCTGCTTCATCAGCATTTTTCCAAAATTCGTAGAACTAGTTTCGTAGTTTGGGGTGTTTTTTAGAAACTTCACATTCGAATTATGTAAATCTAGCAGATAGATGTTATATACATATAACTGTTGTCGTAGAAAATGCTACGAGATTCAAAATACTGATTGCTAATTCCCAGTGGTTGGTATGGAAATTATTGTTACAAGATGTGGATGAGTACATGATAGGGTTTCAATGAGTATAAGGATTTTTCGAAAGGTCAAGAATTAATAAAGTTGTTTGGTAAATTTACTGCTAATGTGGTGGAACATGAAAGGTTTCTCAGTAACAAAACGTATATATCAAGGTTACAATAAGGCTTAATCTGAAAAGTTGAAGTTGACTGGTTGGAAGTGTGATAAAACTGGATACTTTGAAAAGAAATTGCAAGATTATTTTCGATAATAACAATGCTAAAGGATCTTTCACCGTTTTAAAGTCAAAGTATAGCTTTGAAAGATGTAGAGATCTAAGAATGATGTCACTTGTTAAATCTTGACTTGGATTCTGCTCTGTCAATATCAGAATATGTAATTGAATTTGTATAGAAACGATTGTATATTGCTGTGAGCATAGTTAATAATTTTTGAATCAAAGTTGAGGAATGTACAGTGTAACATATTAATTGCGAACTTAAATATTACCCGGGTATTACCTACCCGTTAAAGATTTCACAATTAATATTTTGTACAAAAGAATTTTTATTACCGTCTTTATGAAAATATATCTATGTATATTTTCTTCAGATGTAACACAGATTTAACGAGTTAATATCATATTAAGCTCATTTGATTTTCGGCTTGACTTAGAAATGATTAATCTCTAAAACATTAAAGATTACATAATCTTTGCGGAGTATTTCGCTAATGTAATCGATACTTCATTATTTATTCTTATTCCTCGGTGAAGGATGTTGATGCTCGTGGAATTTTCGTGAACTTCATAAGATATAAATGATGTTTTCGAGTACATCGAAGATAAAAGTGTAAAATCAGACATGTAGTTGATTAATACACTAAGTTCATTATGAAATTGAATTCATTGACTTGAAACAGATATTGTAGTTAACGATGGTTAAGTCATTAACGAAGGATGTATATCATAGCATATTAGTAATATGAATTAACCGAGTAGTACCTACTAGTTAAGATTCACACGTAATAGCTTAGTACGAAAAGATTTATTTTGATTTCAAAATTCATATATATTAAATATACATAAAATTTCTTCAGGGGAAATGAGTTAATACTTCATCGGTTATTGTTGCTGGTATTTCTTGGTAACTACGGTGCGTATGACGTTGATGCTCGTGGGACAGATTGTGAAGTTGAGTTTTGAAATACGGATGTTGTTGGAGGTGGTACTGGTACTGTTGGTGTTGTTGTTGGTGGTATTCTTGATGCCGGTGATGCTGCTGGTGCTTGTAACCTTTGCACCATATTCTCTAAAGCCATTACCCGAGCGCGAAGCTCGTTGACTTCTTCTACTACACCGGGACGATTGGCGGTTCGGACGAGAGGATGAATAAGATCAAGAATTTGAGATAGTATATTATCGTGACGAGATAATCTGGAAATGGGAGAGAAAATGGTGTCTCGAACAGGTTCGCCGGTAAGTGCTTCAGGTTCTTCGCCAAGAGGGCAATGTGGTGGATGGAAGGGATCGTCTTCTTCTTGTCTCCAATAATTAAGTAGGCTACGAACCCATCCCCAATTCATCCAGAATAGGTGATGGCTGATTGGTTGATCCATTCCGGTTACACTGTCTTCGGAATTCAGGTGAATATTCATATCGGAATAGCTGTCGGAGTTTAAGGAATTTGAACTAGATACGGGATCCATCTTGTATAATTAGGGAGATGATTTTTGATATAAATTAGATTATAGAATTTAGTTTGGTATTCTTCAATACATAATTTACATATGTATATATAATATCAAATTCCATAAATCACGGAGAAATTTTCGGAAAATGTCAGGAAAAGTTTACAGTAACAGATACGCTAAGATATGAATTTTTATCTATACACTATTCATGCAATAAATGCAAGAAAACGTGTCTAGACTTAAGAATGATAAGCATGTAATTTCCGACAAGAAATGATAAGCAAAACTTTTAACATGCAGACACGGTCAAAGTCCAGACTTACTGATGCATCCTAACAACTATCAGTTAGACACACTCATGCAAGACCTGGTTCACTAGGACCAACGCTCTGATACCAACTGTGACGATCGCTCCAAATCCATATGAACGAACACGTCATTCATCGATTTCATTACGAGGTATTTGACCTTTATATGATACGTTTTGTAAACATTGCATTCTTTTAAAAAGGCACACCATAAATGAATATTTAAATGAAAGGTTTTCGACATCTGATGATTTCTAAATATAGTCAATCACCGTAAATAATAGTTTACAATAATACTTCCGTTGACAATGCAGTCAAAATAAGATACATGGTGATTATTTGGTGAATGCAACGTTTCCTTGAAAAATATGTCATGTAAGACTCCATGCACATAGCTTGTCTAACACATAAGCAAACAGCGGAAGACTTCTAGGAAACCTGAGAATAAACATGCTAACAAGTGTCAACACAAAGGTTGGTGAGTTCATAGTTTTATTGTTTCATATAATCTGTATATAAAGGGGGATCACAAGATTTCAGTTGTTTCATCCAGAAATGTTTATCAAAATATTCTACAAGATTGAGCACCTTGGTAACTAAGCTTTAACGTTATAATAAGTACCCCTGTTTTAACATACATGCAACCAACATGTACAATACACGCAAACCAGCATGTACTAAACTCAAATAGCATACGTCTATTTTATAGTTCAGCCTAGGGTTTCTATACCTGAAACAGACGGGGATGTCAAGCCCTATGGATCCATATACTACTACTCGCGCCCACCAGTTCTTATAACTGGCAGTTAACAGTTACCAAAGCTAAGGGATTTTCGGTTCAAACTCAGTGTAGAATTTAGTATGTACTTGTATCCATTGCGTTTAAAATAAAGTGCATGTATTCTCAGCCCAAAAATATAGATTGCAAAAGCAATTAAAAAGGGAGCAAATGAAACTCACGCATATAAATCTAGTATTTTCAGTATTTATAAACAGTCGCATGTATTCTCAGCCCAAAAATATATTGAGTAAAAGGGATCATATGAAACTCACACATATAAATATTGTAAATCAGTTAATAAAGCATTTGCATGTATTCTCAGCCCAAAAATGTAGAGAGTAAAAGGGATCTTATGAAACTCACCTTAGCAGCATATAAAGTTGTTCACCAAAATGTGACCGAAACTCGGATTACCAATTAATCGTAGATCTCAACCTAGAGAACATATGTTGGTCAATAAATGTCTATCAAGCTAGGTCAAGTCATAGTGTATCACAATCCTAATGCTCGAGATCGACATATAATAGTTATCCAAAGTCGTTTCAAAAAGTCAATTTTGACAATAGTTCAACAAAACGAGACGTGCCTTATATAAGGATTCATTTACTCGGTTGGTAATATTTAAAAGTTCACTTTATCAATCTCGTAAACAAGTTGTTTAAATCTTAATTGCAGATTCAAAAGCAATTTCAATTAACGTCAATCATAATTCAGTTGATCATATCTTTTAATCCGTTCATCGAAACTATTCGATATCTAAATGAAAAGTTATTGATTTTTCGCCAGCTTTCCAAAAACATGTATATCATATACCTTTTACTAGTAATATATGTATTTAATTAGTGATTCATTATAAACTGTTTAACGACAAAATTTAGCATACAAGCATATATAAATATATATACTCGAGCACTAGACATGGATACATAATTAATATATAAAAGATAAGATATGAGTGCTTACGTATCAGTATTGAGATTCAATATTGTAGGAAAGTACGTAGACGTAACGGAGATGATAAACACTAGGTTTGATTCACAAATATACCCCTGAACATTACCCATAACCTCCTTGGCAATAACCCATAATTTCCTTAGCTCTATCCCGCTTGAAAACCATTTTGAAAATAACCCACTCATGACCTCGTCGTAGTATTTTATGTATAATACATAATTAATAATACTAATAATAATAAGATTAATAATAATATTAATCTTAATAATATAAATAATAATAATAATAATAATAATAATAATAATAATAATAATAATAATAATAATAATAAATTAAATAAATATTACGGAGTAATAATGCTAGAGAAAGAGAGATAGATTCTGAGCCAAAAATCGTGCAATTTATAGAACCTTTTCTGAAAAAGTACCCCATGCGATCGCATGGGATTTGTGCTTCAAGGCCATGCGATCGCATGGCCCTCTGATCCAGCTCACAAACTTTTAACTTTTTGTTTGTCGACATAATTTTATATAATATATATAATATATTTAATTTATATAATTAATTATATATTATATTAAATTCACATGCATAGTTGACTTGTAATTTTTGTTCCGATAAGTCGTACGTCATCACTTGACTTATATTCCGGTTCTGGTTTTTCAAATGTCCTTTCGTACGCTGAGAAAACTTGTATTTTACATTTCGTGTCACGTACCTTTGTCAAAATATAGCCTTAAATTATCCCTAAACTATACCACTCAAAGTATATCTTAAACTTTCGAGTATTTTGATCATTTACTTCTATAAATCATCGTCTCGCTATTTGTTAATATATATATAATAACAATTCGTTTTTATGACCAAGTTAATATTATATTTTATCGTATTGTTAAATATATATTTTCAATATTAATAAACACCTTTTAAAATACATATCGCAAGTTATTCATATATCTAATTCCAACCGTTGATATTCCTTATTATTGTATGTGTCCAAATTACGTTATATAAACAAACACTTTATCATTTATTCCAAATACCGTTAAGAATGAATGATTTCCCAAATCAACGTGGACCTTACAACAGAGACCCGTAATAATATCATAATCCTTAAGGAATTCAATAATTATCTTTTAATTCAATCGTTTGGCATAATCTTTTAACTCTGTATCTAAATATATCAATCAGATAATCAAACCAATAAGTTTAATGCACAGTATCATATACTCAACACTTTGTTATGTTTTCAATTTATGGTATATATATGTATCTATTTACATATAATTGTTCCCGAATCGTTGAGAACAATCGAAAGGTAATTGAATAGTTCAAAAATTTTGAGATTCAACTTTACAGACTTTGCTTATCGTGTCAGAAACGTTAAAGATTAAGTTTAAATTTGGTCAGAAATTTCCGGGTCATCACATCACCCTAAGGTCTCCTCGTGCGGGGGTGTAACTCCCCCACTTGGAACTACATTCCATAACCGCATCTTGTACAACCGTACAATGCTGCCCAAAGGTAGACTTTACCAATAATTGGGTTCACACGATCCATCACCATATCTTGCTCCAACCTTGAGCATGCCAAGGATCTTAACCTATCCTTAAACACTTCGAACGAAAAGTGTACTACAGATTACACAACTATACTCTCGCAATCATCCGTTTGCTTTAGTTTGTCAAATTCCACCAAGTCACTCATGTACTTAAGGGTTTCACTCCGGTACCCTAAGTACAATGTAACCACAACACAATCGGAGTCGAACACCACGCTAGTAGGTATAAAAGAGGCACCTAATGTCGCGTCACGTAGAATCCTTTACCAACATACATCGAGATCCAAAACACTCGATCTCAAGGGTTCCATCCCACCCGTCGAACCTCATGGTTCATCAACTCCAACACAAAAGCGAACACGCGCTTAACAACCGAACACCAAAACCCATTTCCATGGCTTGGTAGAAACATCTCCCAAATACTAAGGAATGCTTGGTTGCACCAAGTCTTACGCCCTTCGCCCAACAATCAAGACATCACCATAGGATACTTCCATTAGGAACGTCACCCACAACAACAATATGCACAACACAAGGCATGTTACAACTCAAACTCAAACGGCACTTAATAAATAATCAAAGGACATATTTAATAAAATGAAACGTACCTTAACGTCTCCTTACTGCATCCGTCCCCGCTAACTTAGGACATTCCGACTTACGATGTCCTTCTTCTTGGCAATTGAAGCACACCATACCATCACCCTTTGGTACCGAACATTTCCAAGACTTGTGACCCCTCATGCCATAATTGTAACATCTAGACGCACTAGAATCCGATATACCCATCCGTGTACCACCCGTGCTCACACTCGGACCCTTAGTCCTCTTACTCGGAGCACCATACGAAACAACCCTTCTCTCACTTGAAGGTTCACCCTTCTTCGATCGCGAATACGACTCGAAACCTCTAGCTAAGTTGAATAATTCCACAAACGATTTCGCTTGACCTCGGCTAATTTTATTCTTCAAGTCATCATTCAAAGTCCGACAGAAATCTTGCATCAACAAATGATCATTCCCCAAATACTCCGGGAAAAAATGAGCCTTCACCATAAAGGTCGTCTTGAGAGTATTCAAGTCCATAGAACCTTGTTGCAATTTTCGCAACTCATTACGCATTTTCAACAAATCGGCTGAAGTCCGGAACTCCTTGAAGAATTCCTTCTTAAACTCGTCCCATGATAACGCCATAAATGTTTCGCCACCGACAAGATCAATCTTACCATCCAACCAATCCTTCGCCCTACCCCGCAACAAACTAGTAGCGAGTCTCGTCTTTTTCTCGGGAGGGCATTCAATAGTGCAAAAACACCCTTCGACATCCGAGATCCAAGTTGTGCTTATCAAAGGATCCAGTTTCCCGTCGTACATCGGGGGTTTAGTCTTCATGAAGCTCTTAAGACAACGCTCCATTTCACCATTACTCTGAGATTAGGAATACTTCCTATCCATTTCTTCTCGAAACGCACTCATTTGCCCCGCAACGGCGGCTGCAACTCTATTTTTAAACTCCAAATCGTTCGTCTCGATCCCGTTTCCCGTCGCCATTCTAAGGAATGCAAAGCGATTAGATCACGAACGTATAAAACCACACACACAATCGCTCCATCTTGCTAAACACTCGTCGTACATCACTTGCTAGACACGATTTGCACCCGTAATAAGGTTTGCAAGTCCTTATTACGCACACACGCCATATCAACTCGTTAGTACAACGACCACCTCGCTCGATGATATAAACAAACACAAACAAAATTCTACGCGATATAAACACACGTGAGAATTATTATCACAACATAATAATATATTAATAATATTCGCATTACTAATATAAACGTTAGTACACCTACAACCAAGGCACTAACTACATCTCCCATTCCGACCCGTACACCTACAAGTCCCGTAACAAATAAGCACACACAAAAGTCTAAGTCTAGGCACCTATCTCAAGTCACCTAAATCCCTTAGACCATGCTCTGATATCACTTGTAACATCCCAACCCGTTAACCAACCAAAAACACAACATAAAAATAATAATTTAAAACTGGGCAGAAGGGTGCGCCGAGCGCACCACACCAAGTGTGCGGCGCGCACTGGTGCCTGGCAGCTTCTGTCCACTTTTTCCGTTTTACGCGAAAAGATCTTCGACTTCCCGATACATTTAGACCAAAGGCTTTTCACAACATATTATAATAGTTAAAACTAACACGTTCCATTAATAAAAACAGTTTTACGACACCGGGCCCACATATGTCCAAATTACCCTTTAAGTACCAAATACAAGTTTTCGACCACACGACTTCAAATACAAAATAAAGCCGAGCATGGCGATTGGGGATACGCTACCCAATCCTATCCAATCCAAAAGCACGATCTTCTAAAGCAAACTACGCAAGTCCACTAGTCCCACGCTTACCCGAGCCACCGCATCCATGCAAATCTATAAAAATATAAACAACGAGAGGGTAAGCTAACGCTTAGTGAGTGAAAATATACTACATACATATATATGCATAAAATGGACACACCACACAAATAATCAAATACCGCATACCGGAGCATCCATGCATAAAGGCAAGCTAATCTAAGCATACCGTACGATCACTAAGCAACAAGCTAAATAAGCATCAACAAACATAAGTTCACCAACGACGATGTGAACAACGCCAAGAAGCTACACCCGGAGGGTTAGCTACATCACGACAATACAGCAATATATATATATAACAATATATATATATATATATATATATATATATATATATATATATATATATATATATATATATATAACAATATATAAACGAATAAGGTTAATCCCTTAACCCATTACCGAATACCAAACACCACAATGAAGATTGGCCGAACTACACGAGCCTTAGTAATCCGAAACCACACGAGATTACTATCTTCAACAAGACAACATCGAGGTTGGCCGAACTACACGAGCCTTAGTAATCCGAACTACACAAGATCACTACCTCAATAAGATGACCGAACTACACGCGTCACCGTGAATCCGAAACCACACGCGATTCACTTTCAACATCAAAACCCTTCGCCATTGGGGTTATATTATCCACATCACAACCACGTGTGATAGTGTACACACAAAACGTGTACCTGGCCAAAGGTGGTCAACCAAAATGCACAACCGAGCCAATTGGACCCATACACAAGTCCATCAAATCCACCTATATGTGAAGTGAGCTCTATACCCAAGAATCACTTCACCCGACCCGCACCCATCCTACACATACATATGCACATAGGATATTAACACTCACCTTTTCGCCTTGATGAATGCAATCGAGTAATTCCGCAACACGTCAATGGAAAGTACCTAATCCATTATCACAAATACAATAACACACTTAGAGTGGATTTACAAACCAACTCAATTCGATACTTAGTGCAAATTCGACCAATTGCACTTACAAACACCAAACGCGTCCAAACTAACCACTAATCACTAACCACAAGTGAAAATGGTTCTAATAAGCCAAATGAACCCAAACTTAAGTGTTTAACACTTATCAATCTCAAAATCACCCAAAAACCCTAATTTTGACTCAATTCCAAAATTAGTCTTTCAAACATATCAAAAGGGTTCCAATACTTCCATAATCACTAAAACTAGTGATTAAACCCAATTACAAGTCCTAATCATGGCCAATTTGTTCACCAACCCAAAACCCACCAACAACAACCAATAACCCGATTACTAGCATCAATAAACTCACTTCAAGAGTTTAAATGGGTTTCTCAACAATTTAAGTTCAAACCCCAACTTAAATATCAAAATCAAACAATGAAATTCGGAGTTAGAACTTACTACAACAACCAAAACGTAGCTAGGAACGAGGTGAACAACTTTAACACTTGAGCTTTTGATCAAACCAAGCTTCATCTTCTCCAAAACCCCAATTCTCTCACTAGAATTTTCCCTCTCTTTCTAAGATATTTGAGAGTGTTTATGGATGTGAAAAGTGATCCAAAAGTGGATCCAAACCAGCTGATAAGGCCTGAGATCAAGCCTCAAGTGAAAAGACCAAAATGCTCATCATTTAACTCTAATTAAATAAAAGCAGAAAACTGTCACTGGGACAGTGCGCCGAGCGCACACCTAAAGGTGCGCAGCGTGCACTACAGTGCTGAACAGATTCTGACCTTTTTGATTTATACCTCGCTTCACCCATTATACGCACATCATTTTAACTTTAAGTACCATAAATATTTGGGTGTTACAGGTGGTCTCGTCCGAGCACGATTAACCACAACGTACTCGCACACCCGCTTTGCCCGTGGTCTCAAAACGCGTGGTGTCATTTAAGCGTGAGTATTACCTTGTAATCCCATGATCACTCATGTCCGTGGGCGATGTGGAATTTTCCTAGGGTGTTACATTCACCCCCCCTCGGGGACTCATCGTCCTCGATGAGGTTTGCCCCACCACCCCCAACGGCACATGATTAGCTCTGATACCATTCTGTAACACCCCAGCTTAACATGACCACAATATTGTCCGCTTTGCCCGCAGGCGCACGACTTTTTCTTGGTGACCACACACGACAAGCACTTTCCCAGGAGGTCACCCATCCTGGTAGTGCTCTCGTCCGAGCACGCTTAACCACAACGTACTCGCGCACCCGCTTTGTTTATGGTCCCAAAACGCGTTGTGTCATTTAAGCGTGAGTATTACCTTATAATCCCATGATCACTCATGTCTGTGGGGCGATGTGAGATTTGCCTAGGGTGTTACATTATTACTATTATTATTATTATTGGAAAATGCTAACAACAGCCCTAAGGGTTGTCGTTAACATGTATTAAGTAATTGTACATGGTGGTTATTAGTCATTTTCATAAAGACGGTTATCAAAATTTACAACATTTTAAATCATGTTAACGACAAGTCTTAGGGCTGTCGTTAGCATGTATATTATTGTTGAACTTGACTGTCGATTTATTGGCGACTTTACTGTTGCTTATAGCCAAAATTGAACTTCATGCAGGTTTAAAACTTATGGAAATTTGAATCTACCATTTTCATGGGGTTTCACACTTTTTTTTATAACCTACGTAGAGGTCCACTCGAAAGCAATATCTCTATTTATAGAACATTAATAGAAAGGAGTTTCTCTAATCTTGGGTTGTTATACTCAGAGTGGAGAAATGATTTGTTTTTATCCTATGATAGTGGAATGATTGTCTATATCTTACCTCCCATATACCTCAATTATGTGGGATTGAGTTTCGTTGTTGTTATTGTTGTTGTTTTATTATTATTAATATATTTATAACTATTATTATTATTAATATTATTATTATGATTACTAGTATTATTACCACTTATTATTATTAGTTTTATTAGCGTTAGTATTATGATCATGATTATTATTTTTACCATTATTATTATTATTATTATTATTATTATTATTATTATTATTATTATTATTATTATTATTATTATTATTATTATTATTATTATTATTGTCATTTATATTATTATTATTATTATTATTATTATTATTATTATTATTATTATTATTATTATTATTATTATTAGTATGTGACACATACCGAGTTTACATGGCTCGGACCGAGTCTACTTGGTGCTAATCAAGTCTACGTGACACAGACTGAATTTACGTGACACAATCAGCGTAGAAATAAAATAATTAAAAGACATTTAAAGAGATTTTTATTGGTATATATATATATATATATATATATATATATATATATATATATATATATATATATATATATGTGTGTGTGTGTGTGTGTGTGTGTGTGTGTGTGTGTGTGTGTGATGACTCAATGTGATCGTCGTTAAGAAAGTTTCGTTTTTGCTAATAAAAAATAATAAAGTTTGAAATAGTTTTAAAATTACTTGCTCATTTTATTTAATTCATATTCATGCTCAAGAATACAAAATAACTAAAAGAAATTCATTTACTTGGTCTTTTTCCTTTTCCGCCATTTTATTTCAACTTTATATTTTATTTCTTCTCATCTAAAATTCTTATTTTGATCCAACTCTTCTATTATCATATTATCTTTATGTTATATAAATAAAATTAAATTAAATTAATAGTTTATATAAATACAAAAGAAATGCATATGTATAAATATTAAATAAATCACTCATATAGGAAGTACAATATACTACTCCGTATCACTATCACAATGCAGAGCTAGGCAAAATACAAATTTGGCGCCTCCCCACAAAACGCGGCAGTTTTCACAATACAATTTACATATCAAATTCTTTTGGCATATAGACAAATTTGTTATTGTAAATTATTTTTCTTAATTATATACTTTAGCCAAAAAATATATAATTAATTAAAAAGTACAATAACGCTTATATGTTTTCCCAAAGATTTCCTATAAATTAAGTATACGCGAGATACAAAGAATTTTAATTTATGTTGGTTGGTGACGAATATCAGGAATATTAGAGCAAGTTTGGGCTTGTTTCCAAAGGTTTTCAATGATCATAACTAGTTTTGTGTTGAATCTATTCACAAAGAACTTTGGTAACCATCCTGCTGGATCCAACTGCAAAAATATAGAATATAAGTGTACATTAAGATTACTTGTAAAACATAAACAGAATTGAGTAATCGTTTGAGTTGTAACAAAAATAAATGTTATTTATTTTACAATCATGTGGTTCAAACTACTTAGTATTGTTTATATTTAAGTAGGAACAAATTAATTCAAGTTCGTTCAATTTGTAAGAAGTAAGTGTTCATTTAGTGGATATAAACTTTGGTGACCAAGTTAGAAAATAAATAAAAAGTTGTTTAGTATCCATTAAATTTGACTTTTAATGTGATCAAAACTATGCACTTAATATGTCTTTATGAGCAAAAATGTCTATATATATATTTTTTAATATGGGTATTCAACTTATTTTACGAACAGACTAATCTTAGGATGACTACCCGTTTTGCGAGTAGTTCGGAGTCATTGCGGGCAAACCTCCGTGGCCACGAGGGAATAGATTAAACTTATTGTTTTCATCCTTCTATGTTTTTTAGTTTAACATAATCACCCCTCATGTTTATGAATTTTGGTTGATAAATAAATAGAAGATGAGATTTTAACTGTTCAGATTAGCAGTCACAAATTAGGTTTCCACGAAATAAAGAAACTTATAAAAGTAGTTGTATGGTGTACCTGTACAACATAAGTGACCATACATGAATCATCATCAAATTTTTCTACAACCCATCCAGATTGCAATAACAGCCCTCTTATTAAATTATTTTGCTTTGGTTGCAATCCTGCTGCTATCTCTTTTGGCAATGAAGCTACTGCTACCACCTGATCAACATAATTATCACTTTTACTTAATTTGAGATCAAATTAACAAATACTTTTTAATCAATAATCAAAGTTTACAAGTCATAATTACCAGGGTCCCATCTTCCATTGTTTCTCGTCTCTCATACACGATGAACTCTCTATTACGAAAAAGTGGCTTCGAGCTCTCCCCAAACTTTAACCGTATAATGCTAAGGTTTTCGTCAAGATCCTTTATGTACTTTGCTTCTACCAAATCTGAGTCCCATTGCTGCTCAAATTATTGATTTTCAGAATAAGTAAAATGCTTAGCAATATGTTCAAAAAAACTAATCAGTATCTAACTTATTCATGTCTTGTGTCATTAAATTATTCCTCAGAATGGCTTAAATTACTATAAAAATTTTACAACTTGCACAAGCATGTATAGTAGCTTTCTTAAATAAAATAAAAAAAGTTTGCATTTGCAAGTGTAAGAAATGAATTCATACAAACTGAATGTAATTAGTAGTTATATATAATTGAAGAAAGAAGAAATGTGTACCGTTTAAAAACAAGCAGAGATCAAAATATAATCAAAGGTACCTTGGCTGCATCGATGGCATTAGCGACGGTCATGAATTGCTCGGGTGAGACAGATTTAAGTACCCATCGGCTGCGAAAAGTGTGAAACGAGCCAGATCCAGACCCACGTTTTGATATCTCAACCCCGTCTTCAAAACCTAACACTTTCCATCCATCATTCCCATTCCCATTTCCATTCCCATTCCCATTCCAATCTCTGTTGGAATCTGAAGCAGATAACAATTCTTGTATGCAACTTTCGCTTGCAAAGAAAACGTACCTTCTCAATGAATCGTCACTTATCGACCTTAAATTTCAAAACCAAAACAATAATATATATTAGAACCATATAAAGTAATGTATCATATGTCAAATGAATCAATGAAACAGTAAATGAGGTTAGATTGTTATAAGTCAAACAGAAAGTACCATGATCTTGTGCCGCAAGGAGTTGGACATGGACTAGTTGTGTTCATTGTAGATACTACTTTTTTTATGTTTAAGAATTATGTAGAAATGGTGAGTGAGTTAATGAATGTAGAAAATGAGAAACATGGGGGATGCATTTATATAGATATAAATAATAAATAATATTAAAAAGATGGAGGGTCAAGTACATAAAGTTAGATTATTGGTTTGGGAGAAGAGATGAAAAAGATAATAATGAAATGTGGACCAAGTTGATTTATAGAAACACATGCCACTGCACTGATCAAACCTTGTATATCTTCCTTTCTCTTTCTACCAGACTAAAAATAATTAAAGGTTTCAACTTTATCAACAATTGATAAAAAAAAATGTGAAGAAATTAATAGAAAAGTTTATAAAGAAATGAGTATTTTGTAAAACCAACTACCTTGATGGTATAATTTAAGTAGGTACTTGTATAATTGTGAACAAAATGAGTCACAATTGTGAACAAAATTTGCAACTGCAAGTTATGCCCACATACAAATAAGCAGCATGCATCAACATCCCCCATGTGCTGATCATCCCCACTCTTTAGGCATCTCTAGTTTAACAAACTAAAGAATCTCTTATCTCTAAAATCTAAGTGGTGGGATAAAGTTTAAAATTAAAGACAAAAGTTATAGATGTTGAAAACAAATCAATAATGGTGATTGTCTGGTTATGGTTGACAACAATATGCACAAAACAAACTTACACTGTCTTCATATCATGTGCTATTGTTCCATGCCAAACTTTACACTCAACATCTATAAAAAAAATACACACTTTTGTAATACTAAGAAGACCAGTTAAATTATATTTACAAATTAAATTGGACAAAGTTCAGTGATAAGTTCTTGCTCTTTGCTTGTTTTACCACTCAATTATATTTTTTTTAGTTATTCTTTGTCTGGAATCTTGATTAACTTTAATTAAATGGGTGCAGGAACATTGACGGTTTCCAACGACGAATACCAAACAGTTAACTCTCACTAAACGATCGTCTTTCACAGGTCCGAGTCAAAAGGGATGAACAGAGAACACATGAATGAGTATTGTTTAGTTTTGTTTGTTATAGTACCATGTTCACAATGTAAACTACAAGTTATAGCATTGTTGTTTTTATTGTGATAGAATCAGAACTTGATGGATTGATTCTTGAAAATTGCTTACAAACTGTTAGTAGTGGTGAAAGACTTTAGGGCCTAACACCAAAAGTAGCCTTCATAATATTCTTGTGCTATGAGGTGATCATGATCATTAATACTTTAGGTATTTTCAAGATAAAGAAGCCAGCTACAGAGGCTCATATATGGTGGTAGGGTAACTTAAAAGAATACGATACGCTGAAAGCTGGACCATGAGAGTACGGTGTTTACAGCAATTATAGATGATTACATGTGTAGATTGGGCAAGTTGGATAACTGCTTAAGCTGACTGTTCTCAGCCTTTGTATTGAAATGGTCTCTTTAAGATACTGTGAATCTCTAACATATATGTTTTGTTATGTACAATGTATAGGAAAAAAGGTGTCAAAGTAGTAACATGATCCATGTGACCTTGTAATGATAAGTTACTAACTTTTAATGTTATAGGTACTTAGCATTATTTCTATTAAATTGCTTTCTGGGTCATGCATCATAATTCATACACCATTCACTTCAAGACATATTTTTAAGTCTAAACCAATAGAAATGTTATGGGACCAACACCCAAAATGTTAAAGGTTTAAAATGTGTGATTATAAAGAGAGAGGGGGTGGTTAAATTATAGTCTTATGATTTAGAAGGCACCATGATATCGGTAAATCATTTTTGCAACTTCATCAATATGAGTTACAAATTGATCTAAAAATCGAAAAAATTGTTGATTCAAGTCTCATACATAACAAATATGCGATTAGAGATTTGTTTAAAATTGCATGTATAAGATTAAACTTTTCTATTACGTGAATGTTCTCTGAATGTGATGACCCGGAAAATTTCGACTTATTTTGAACCAAATTCTCGATATGGTTTAATATTTCCGACACGATAAGCAAAGTCTGTAATGTTGAGTCACGAAAGTTTTGGAATTATATTCATGTAATCAATTATTCTTTGACTGTTCTCGAAGATTCACGAACAATATATATATATATATATATATATATATATATATATATATGATTTTAAATTATTTAGTAAACGATAGTAACATTCGATTATTGATTCGATTGATATTTAGATAAGTTAACTAAAACGTTTAAGACGAACCAGTAAACACTAATTTGCTACAATATTTTTTGAATTGCTACAGTACCCGAAAAGCTACAGTATTTTTGAAAATCACTATTTGCTACAGTAAACACTATTTCAAAATGAAAATGTATATGTATATATACTACGAGATGATGATTTATAGAAGCAAATAACCAAAACACTTAATTGATTAAAGCTACACTTCGAGTGACATAGTTTATCAATGATTAAGTTTAATTTTTGATAAAGGTACACGTCGTGTAACGAAAAGTACTAGTTTTCTAAGCGTACGAAAATGCGTTCGAGAAACCGGAAGCGGGACATAAGTCGAACGTAAACGTACAAGACATCGGAACAAAAATTACAAATTAACTATGCACGAAAATATAATATAATATATAATTAATTAATTTAAATTATATATTATATATATTATTTTATAATATGTCGACAGACTAGAAGTTAAAAGGTATGTGAGCTGGACACAAGGGCCATGCAATCGCATGGCCAGTGCCCTTCAAAACCATGCGATCGCATGGAGGGGATTATCAGGCCACATTATAAATGCTCGACGAATTCTGAGTTATACACACACATACATTATATTACTCCCTCTGTTCTTATTATTTATATTATTATTATTATTATTATTATTATTTTTATTATTATTATTATTATTATTATTATTATTATTATTAAGATTAATATTAATATTAATCTTATAGTTATGAGTTGTATTATTAGTATTATATATACATAAAATACTACGACGGAGTGCTGTTTGAGTAATTTAAAAATGAGTTTTACGAGCGGAATAAAGCTAAAGAAATTATGGGTTATAGCTATGGAGGTTATGGGTAATATTCGTGGGTATTGTTTACAAATCAAACCTAGTGTTTATCATCTCTGTTACGTCTACGTACTTTCCTACAATATTGAATCTCAATATTGATACGTAAGCACTCATATTTTATCTTTTATATATTAATTGTGTATCCATGTCTAGTGCTCGAGTATATATATTTATACATTCTTGTATGCTAAATTTCGTAGAATCACGAATTAAATACATATAATACTGGTAAAAGGTATATGATATACATGTTTTTGGAAAGCTGGCGAAAAATCAATAACTTTTCATTTAGATATCGAATAGTTTCAATGAACGGATTAAAAGATATGATCAACTGAATTATGATTGAAGTAAATTGAAATTGCTTTTGAATCTGCAATTAAGATTTAAACAACTTGTTTACGAGATTGATAAAATGGATTTTTAAATATTACCAACCGAGTAAATGAATCCTTATATAAGGTACGTCTCGTTTTATTGAACAATTGTCAAAACTGATTGTTTTATCATATTTTAAAGCCTTATAAAAACTATAGTTTAATTTTACAAGAATTGGAAAACTATGTGTTATTAAAATGATTCGATTGCCATGATCATTCAACTATTGTATTAAGTCAGAATGACTTTTTGAAATGACTTTTGATAAACTTTTGTATGTCGATCTCGGGCATTAGGATTGTGATACACTATCACCTGATCTAGCTTGATAGACATTTATTGATCAACATATGTTCTCTAGGTTGAGATCTACGGTTATTTGGTAATGTCTCGTTCATATTGATTATAAACGTTCCATATTAATTGATTTCGTTGCGAGGTTTTGACCTCTATATGAGACGTTTTTCAAAGACTGCATTCATTTTTAAAACAACCATAACCTTTATTTTATCAATAAAGGTTTCAAAAGCATTACGTAGATTATCAAATAATGATAATCTAAAATATACTGTTTACACACGACCATTTCATAATGGTTTACAATAGAAATATATTACATCGACATATGTTTCTTGAATGCAGTTTTTACATAATATCATACAAACATGGACTCCAAATCTTGTCCTTATTTTAGTATGCAACAGCGGAAGCTCTTAATATTCACCTGAGAATAAACATGCTTTAAACGTCAACAAAAATGTTGGTGAGTTATAGGTTTAACCTATATATATCAAATCGTAACAATAGACCACAAGATTTCATATTTCAATATACATCCCATACATAGAGATAAAAATCATTCATATGGTGAACACCTGGTAACCGACATTAACAAGATGCATATATAAGAATATCCCCATCATTCCGGGAAACCCTTCGGATATGATATAAATTTCGAAGTACTAAAGCATCCGGTACTTTGGATGGGGTTTGTTAGGCCCAATAGATCTATCTTTAGGATTCGCGTCAATTAGGGTGTCTGTTCCCTAATTCTTAGATTACCAGACTTAATAAAAAGGGGCATATTCGATTTCGATAATTCAACCATAGAATGTAGTTTCACGTACTTGTGTCTATTTTGTAAATCATTTATAAAACCTGCATGTATTCTTATCCCAAAAATATTAGATTTTAAAAGTGGGACTATAACTCACTTTCACAGATTTTTACTTCGTCGCGAAGTAAGACTTGGCCACTGGTCGATTCACGAACCTATAACAAATATGTACATATATATCAAAGTATATTCAAAATATATTTACAACACTTTAATACATTTTGATGTTTTAAGTTTATTAAGTCAGCTGTCCTCGTTAGTAACCTACAACTAGTTGTCCAACGTTAGATGTATAGAAAAAAAATTGATATATATTATCTTGAATCAATCCACGACCCAGTGTATACACGTCTCAGGCTAGATCACAACTCAAAGTATATATATTTTTGGAATCAACCTCAACCCTGTATAGCTAACTCCCACATTACTGCATATAGAGTGTCTATGGTTGTTCCAAATAATATATACACATGGGTCGATATGATATGTCAAAACATTTGCATACGTTTCTATGGTATCCCAAGATTACATAATATATTAGAATACATGTATAATATAATATAAGTTAGCTAGGATATGATTAATATAGATTTGTTACCAATTTTCACGTTGCTACAAAAAGAAAAATTATCCAATCTTGTTTTACCCATAACTTCTTCATTTTAAATCCGTTTTGAGTGAATCAAATTGATATGGTTTCATATTGAACTCTATTTTATGAATCTAAACAGAAAAAGTATAGGTTTATAGTCGGAAATATAAGTTACAAGTCGTTTTTGTAAAGGTAGTCATTTCAGTCGAAAGAACGACGTCTAGATGACCATTTTAGAAAACATACTTCCACTTTGAGTTTAACCATGATTTTTGGATATAGTTTCATGTTCATAAGAAAAATCATTTTCCCAGAAGAACAACTTTTAAATCAAAGTTTATCATAGTTTTTAATTAACTAACCCAAAATAGCCCGCGGTGTTACTACGACGGCGTAAATCCGATTTTACGGTGTTTTTCGTGTTTTCAGGTTTTAAATCATTAAGTTAGCATATCATATAGATATAGAACATGTGTTTAGTTGATTTTAGAAGTCAAGTTAGAAGGATTAACTTTTGTTTGCGAACAAGTTTAGAATTAACTAAACTATGTTCTAGTGATTACAAGTTTAAACCTTCGAATAAGATAGCTTTATATGTATGAATCGAATGATGTTATGAACATCATTACTACCTCAAGTTTTCTGGATAAAGCTACTGGAAATGAGAAAAATGGATCTAGCTTCAAAGGATCCTTGGATGGCTTGAAAGTTCTTGAAGCAAAATCATGACACGAAAAAGTTCAAGTAAGATTTTCACTCGAAACAAGATTGTTATAGTTATAGAAATTGAATCAAAGTTTGAATATGAGTATTACCTTGTATTAGAAAGATATCTTACTGTAAATAAGAAAGATTTTTTGAGGTTGGATGATCACTCTACAAGATTGGAAGTAAGCTAGCAAACTTGGAAGTATTCTTGATTTTATGAAACTAGAACTTGTAGAATTTATGAAGAACACTTAGAACTTGAAGATAGAACTTGAGAGAGATCAATTAGATGAAGAAAATTGAAGAATGAAAGTGTTTGTAGGTGTTTTTGGTCGTTGGTGTATGGATTAGATATAAAGAATATGTAATTTTGTTTTCATGTAAATAAGTCATGAATGATTACTCATATTTTTGTAATTTTATGAGATATTTCATGCTAGTTGTCAAATGATGGTTCCCATATGTGTTAGGTGACTCACATGGGCTGCTAAGAGCTGATCATTGGAGTGTATATACCAATAGTACATACATCTAAAAGCTGTGTATTGTACGAGTACGAATACGGGTGCATACGAGTAGAATTGTTGATGAAACTGAACGAGGATGTAATTGTAAGAATTTTTGTTAAGTAGAAGTATTTTGATAAGTGTCTTGAAGTCTTTCAAAAGTGTATGAATACATATTAAAACACTACATGTATATACATTTTAACTGAGTCGTTAAGTCATCGTTAGTCGTTACATGTAAGTGTTGTTTTGAAACCTTTAGGTTAACGATCTTGTTAAATGTTGTTAACCCAATGTTTATAATATCAAATGAGATTTTAAATTATTATATTATCATGATATTATGATGTACGAATATCTCTTAATATGATATATATACATTAAATGTCGTTATAACGATAATCGTTACATATATGTCTCGTTTCAAAATCATTAAGTTAGTAGTCTTGTTTTTACATATGTAGTTCATTATTAATATACTTAATGATATGTTTACTTATCATAATATCATGTTAACTATATATATAAACATATATATGTCATCATATAGTTTTTACAAGTTTTAACGTTCGTGAATCACCGGTCAACTTGGGTGGTCAATTGTCTATATGAAACCTATTTTAATTAATCAAGTCTTAACAAGTTTGATTGCTTAATATGTTGGAAACACTTAATCATGTAAATAACAATTTCATTTAATATATATATAAACATAGAAAAGTTCGGGTCACTACAGGTAATCCGAGTTTCGGTCACATTTTGATGAACGACTTTATATGCTGCTAAGGTGAGTTTCATTTGCTCCCTTTTTAAATGATTTTGCAATATATATTTTTTGGCTGAGAATACATGCACTTTATTTTAAAAACAATGGACACAAGTACATACTAAATTCTATACTGAGTTTGAACCGAAAATCCCTTACCTTTGGTAACTAGTAACTGCCGGTTATAAGAACTGGTGGACGCGAGTAGTAGTATATGGATCCATAGGGCTTGATATCCCCGTCCGAGCTAGAGCGCTAGCCTTTTAACGGACGTATGCTATTTGAGAAGCGTACACGTTGGTTTGCGTGTATTATTAAGATGATTATACAAAGGGTACAAATTATATATACGTTAAGTTTAGTTACCAGGGTGCTCAATTTTGTAGAATATTTTGATAAATGTTTCTGGATGAAACAACTGAAATCTTGTGATCCACCTTTATATACAGATTATGCGCAACATTAAAACTATGAACTCACCAACCTTTGTGTTGACACTTGTTAGCATGTTTATTCTCAGGTTCCCTAGAAGTCTTCCGCTGTTTGCTTATATGTTATACAAGATATGTGCATGGAGTCATACATGCTTTATTCGAGAAAACGTTGCATTCACAAATCATCACCATCTATCTTATTTTGACTGCATTGTCAACGGAAGTACTATTGTAAACTATTATTTACGGTGATTGTCTATATGTAGAAATCATCAGATGTCGAAAATCTTTGATTTAAATATTCATTTATGATGTGCTTTTTCAAAAGAATGCAATATTTACAAAACGTATCATATAGAGGTCAAATACCTCGCAATGAAATCGATGATTGACGTGTTCGTTCATATGGATTTAGAGCAATCGTCACACTGAATGTTTGCACATTTTATGCGACTGATCCCAACACTGACCGCATAATATGTGCAACGTCCAGGACATTTACGTCAAAAAACCACTAGTACTTATAATTTTGACAAAGTTTAGGAACCAACAGTTAGTTTTGTCTTGTTGGAATTTGAACAATATTTGCAAAAATTAGACTAAATCTGTAAGTTTAACAATACTACATGGACTGAAATAACAATTTACCCATTACTCTTCTGCTTAACCAAATAACCACTCTTTTTCCGCCGTAACACTCCGGCGGCCACCGATGTCTCAAGCAATAGCCAAAACGTCTAAAACCCTAAGATCTTTCAATCACTTATATCATCATCATCATCATCATTATAAGGTATGTAACCAAACTTTACGGAGTTCTTATTTATCATCACCATCATCATCTATTTCCCTCATCAAACCCTTTTCATTCGTTGAAAATTACAACACTCTCGGTTACAACACTCTCGGTTACGACACCATTAATAAAAGTTTGTATTTTTCAGAGACTAAACCTCAATTTAACCAAAACCCTAGTAGGGTTTATGATCAGACCTACAATTCAAATGTCAATCTTTATAATCAGAATTATCAAGAAAATAGAAATGATAGTTACGCCCATCCCGAAGATGAGGGGCGGTTACGTGGCACCATTGAGGATCTTGATGCTTTATGTAAGGAGAGGAAACTGAAGGAAGCTGTTGAAGTTTTAGGTTTACTCCAGCAGAATAACGTTTCTGTTGATTTAAATAGGTTTCTGTTGTTGATGAATGAATGTGGAGAGACTCAGGCGCTTGAAGAAGGTAAAAAGGTTCATGAATACCTTGTAAGATCGATATCACATATTGATGTTTGGATTTGTAATAAGATTTTGGAAATGTACGCGAAATGTGGGTCAATGGAAGATGCATATAAGGTGTTTGATAAAATGTCGAAGAGGAATGTTACTTCTTGGGACACAATGATAACTTGGTTAGCTAAAAACGGTCATGGTGAAGATGCGATTAACATGTTTACCGAGTTTAAAAAAATTGGTTTGAAGCCTGATAGTCAGATGTTTTTCGGTGTATTTACTGCATGTAGTGTCGTGGGAGACATGAAAGAAGGGTTGTTGCACTTTGACTCGATGAGCAAGAGTTATAACATTATACCATCCATGGATCATTATAAAAGTGTAGTGGATATGCTCGGGGGTGCAGGGTATTTAAACGAAGCGTTACAATTTATTGAAAAAATGCCTATGGAACCAAGTGTGGTAATTTGGGAAACGTTGATGAATAATTGTCATGTTTATGGGGATACAGAGCTTGGAGACCGATGTTTAGAGCTTATTGAGTTGCTAGATCCCACACGTTTAAATGAACAAACGAAGGCGGGTCTGATACCAATAAAAGCTTCAGATATTGCAAAAGAAAAGGAAAAGAAGAGATTGTCAAGCTTAAATCCATTAGAGCATAAAACGAAATCGTACGAGTATAGAGCAGGGGACACGTCTCACCCAGAGCACCCAAAGTTATATCATCAACTTAGGTGTTTAAAACAGCCGATGATAGAAGTTGGTTATGTTCCGGAGACTAGATTTGTACTTCACGATGTAGACCAAGAAAGCAAGGAAGAAGCTCTTTTGTCACATAGTGAAAGACTTGCTTTGTCTCAAGCCCTGATGACCAGCCCAGCCCGTTCAACAATACGGATAATAAAAAATCTTCGGGTTTGTGGTGACTGCCACAATGCGCTCAAGATTATTTCTAAGATCGTTGGAAGATTAATTGTTGCGCGGGATGCTAAAAGGTTTCATCATTTCGAAAATGGAGTATGTTCTTGTGGAGATTATTGGTGATGCTTTATACATTACAACCAACATTTCACTTTTGCTTATCTTATTGAGCATTGTGGAAATTTAGTTACTATATGTATGTTCTGAAAACAGATATTTCACTTGACATTTTTCTCAATGTTTATTACAATTTGTTACCTATAACAATCATAGTGTAAGGCCTCCTAGTTTCGCACTTCTCTATGTTTTATTGCTTCATTTTTATATAGAAGTTTTGATTGTTTAAATTTTATCCTTATACCATGATTGCTACTTCCTTCATCCCGTCCCCCGCTATGGTAGCCTAGTAGTTCGACATGCAACATAAAGCGGTGGTCATGGGTTCAATCCCAGTCCCATCTCCCTTTGAGCATGGGTTACACGATTTTTCTTTCACATGTTGGCCGTTGGACCGGTCGATGTGAGGCCGTCAGAGAGTCGGTTATACCATTTTTTTTACTTCGTTCATCCCTCTCCTATTGTGTAGAAGCTTTCTATTAATATGGATGTGAACCGTGTTCATAATCAGTTGTATTTAATAGGCTTTGCCAACGATATGGAAGAATGTTTGCCTAGTAGTAATAGCATCACGTGTAATTTTGCACATCATCATGTAAACTTAAGCTTGATTCCTGATACAGCGTGTGATATTTATTCAAGTATTGTTAAGTTTTTAATTGTAGTGGATGACAGAAAAAAGGTTAAACGTGAACAGTTAATTAAATTTTAATCCACTTGAGATATGAGGCATTAACTTGCATCCATTAAGACATGACTTGAAACTTCCCCCATTTGAGACTTGAACTGTAACTTGTTAGAAATTGCTATCACCAACCTCCTTTATTTATTTATTTATTTTTTTTTTTATTTTTTTTGCGGAAACATAAATTAAATTATAATAGCTCAAAAGATTCAAGTAAAATACAAATTGATAAATCTTCTAATCTTCACAAGATGTATCGATCTGTCTGATTCACAATTGAACGAGACCTTAACCTACATTGCACAAACTATAACAAAGTACAAACAATTGACATTGGCACGACAAACATCTTAACTTGTGTCTTCGAACACCACGAACCAGGAACTTCAACAAAAGTTAATTCGCCAATACTATATATGACGACGATGAAGCTATGACATCTGTTGAAAAACAAGAGAATCCTAAAAGGAAGACTGGAACAAATAGGAGCTAAAAAACTCATGTGATAAAGCAACCAACTGAAACGCCTGAACATCTAACATCGTCCAACCACCGACCGAACACCACTAAGCATCCAAAATCATCCTAAAAAGCAGAAAACCGTCGCCAGCTACCACAGTAAACCACTGAACCAGCAAATCTCCCAAAACTGTGTCCAAACCCTCGAACCCAAACCGCATCCGTTATAACAAATCAAACATAGCAATGGGCTTCACCCAACCGGGGCCAAGCCGGGGATTGTTCAATGAAGGTGACGTTGTCGGGAACAACCCACCAGAGCAAACTGCAAGTGAAATGAAATGATGAAAACCGTATGGAGAGCTACCAGAAAAGAAAATAGGGTCAAAACTTAGAAAGGGCAGCGCCATCAGATAACAAACCAAGGCGTTGGAGGGACGACAAAAATGAATTAAAACTACCGATTTATTTGAAGTGTTTATGGGAGTAGGAACCTTGACTAAGAAAATCTGAATACAAAATACAATAATAAACTAACAGATAAAACAAATAACGAAGACATGCAAGAACATATACTGTATAAGTTAACCTACAATATCAACAATAATACTCAATGCCATGGAAATATAAGTTACGGCATGATGTAACAGATAAAACAGAATAACGAAGACATGAAAGGCCATCACGCCTCTTCCCGTAAGACCAGTATTAGTGGTGATGGACGTAATGGGGGTGTGATGGGTGTTTTTGAGGGGTATAGTGGTGATTTGGCAAAGGTGATGGCGTGATGAAGTTTGTAATGGTATGAGGTGATGTTGTGTGATGAAGTTATTTTATAATTTTAAATGATTTTTTTAACAGCGATTGGGATCACCCGAGGGGGACTAAACCACCCGTTGTGATCATCTCCCATTTCGACTATGCCGATGCAGCGATAATAACCCCGACCCCATCGCTGCCCGAGAGGAAACCTTGAAACCGATCCAAGGGCACGACCAAGTAAAACCCCCCTCCCCTTTACCCCCCAAACGATATGGGAAAGGTGTCATGGGTGGATACTTCATGGCAGAGATGAAATTGTGTTTTAATATGTAGCTAACGGGGGTCGAACTCCTGACCTCCTCACCAACCGCTGGATCACATCACAACTTCTAATTTTAATTGATTTAATCAAATTATAAATGAAATTATTTAATTTTTGATTGATTAAAAACCCTATCACCTTCGTGTGATGGAATCATCACACCACTCAAAATCATCACCCATCACGCCCCACTACGACGTGATAGTTGCGTGATTGTGCAAGTTTTGAGGCTATCACACTGCACTATTAAGAGCACCAGGAGTGGTGCCCGTCGGGTACCCCGTCCCCCACCCCGTCGCACGTCACCCCACTCCCCCACCCCGTCGCTCCATCTCGTTTCGGTGATGTCAGTCGCATGGGCGACGCAATTCTAACGGCCAACATTTTTTTTTTTTTTTAATCCCCACTTTTCCCACTTTTACCTATATATATATACAACCCTTTTCTCAACCCAAACACACACTCTCAACTCTTCTCGATTAAAAACACACGACTATTGCTTAAAAATGAATTCTTCAAGCATTATTTCATTGAATGTTTACCACGGTGGAGAGCCTAGCGAGGATTGGAAATCGTATTCCAACTCGCAATGTACTCCGTTCAAGTCCCTCGACGTTAACGGGTGGGACACAGGGCGTTTGTTCAACTACATACGAGAGCATGTCGACTTCGAGGCCTCGGATTTTATGTACATTGTTCCAGAAACTCAAACCTTTGAGTTTCTCACGACTGAACAAGAATGGGAAGAACTAGTCGGGAAAGCAAAACTCAACGACGAGTCTATCGACTTGTATTGTATCCACATATGGTCTCGTGAATTCATCCGCCGCCCACGTCCTCACTACCCGCACGACGAGAGTGATGAGGAATACAATAGTCCTAAAACCCCGTGAAAGGCTCGATCGGACGAGTTAATTTTTAGAAAATTTCGGTTTGTTTTTTTATTTTTAAGACTTGTAATGTTTTATTTATTTATTTTAGGTTGGTAATATTTTTCTTTTTTTTTTTAGGAATCGTAATGTTTTTTATTTTTTATTTTTAGGAATCGTGTGTTTTTTTATTTTCTTAGAAAATGTAAATTTTTTTATTTTTAATGAAAGTTATTTTTATTACTTTATGTTATATTTAAAATCTTAAAAATAATAATTAAAATATAAACTGACATATACAACTGACATAGATCACCACTCACCACTTTTTCTGAATCAACAAATCAGGCTTCCCACATGCAACTGACATTAGTTATCACCGCTCCCAGAGCTTTAAAGGTCTGATTTTACTCGGTAACAAGCTTAAATTACCATTTGTTTTGAGAGGAGGAAAAAACGAATAAGTAGGGCCCACATGATGTGGGCCATATTTATTTCGCAACAGAGCCACAACACCATCCCTACCGGGGGAAAAAAAATAGAGGAACTCGAGGCTGCCGCCGAAAATACACACCAAAAACAGGCTCCGATGTATCAAACAAGAACCAAAGGATCTCAAACTATGAAATCTTTCAATTATTGTTTTAAGGTATCTAAATTTTCAAGCCGTTGTTATTCATCATTGTCATCATCAATTTCCCTCAACAAACACTTATCATTAGTTAAAAGTTACAACACATACAGTTACGCCACCACCATTGATTTTCAAAACTCTAATAAAAACTATAAAAGTTTGGATTTTTCAGTAACTAATTCTCCATTTTACCAAAACCCTAGTAAGGTTTATACCCGGACCTACAATACAAATGCCAATAATAATAATGATCAAAAGCATGGGCAATTACTTGGTACAATTGAGGAGCTTGATGCTTTTTGCAAGGAGAGGAAATTAAAGGAAGCTGTTGAGGTTTTAGGTTTACTCGAGCAGAAAAACATTTTTGTTGATTTAAATAGGTTTCTGTTGTTGATGAATGCATGTGGAGAGACTCAGGCACTTGAAGAAGGTAAAAAGGTATATCAGTACCTTGTTAGATCAGTATCTGATATTGATGTTTGGGTTTCTAATAAGATTATTGAAATGTACGCAAAGTGCGGGTCTATGGAAGATGCATGGAACGTGTTTGATAAAATGCCACAGAGGAATTTTACATCTTGGGACACGATGATTACATGGTTAGCAAAAAACGGGTATGGTGAAGATGCCATTGATATGTTTACCGAGTTTAAAAAGATTGGTTTGAAACCTGATAGTCAGATGTTTTTTGGCGCGTTTACTGCGTGTAGCGTTGTGGGAGACATGAAAGAAGGGTTGTTGCATTTTGAGTCAATGAGTAAAAATTATGATATTATTCCATCGATGGATCATTATAAGAGTGTAGTGGATATGCTTGGGAGTGCAGGGTATTTAAACGAAGCGTTGCATTTTATTGAAAAAATGCCTATGGAGCCAAGTGTGGAAATTTGGGAAACGTTGATGAATAATTGTCGTGTTCATGGGGATACAGAGCTTGGAGATCGATGTTTAGAGCTTATTGAGCTGCTAGATCCCACACGTTTAGATGAACAAACGAAGGCGGGTCTGATACCAATAAAAGCTTCAGATATTGCAAAAGAAAAAGAAAAGAAAAAAAATCCTCTAGAGTTAAAATCTAAAGTGTACGAGTATAGAGCAGGGGACAGATCTCACCCGAATCATCAGAAGTTATATAGTCAACTTAGGTGTTTAAAACAGCAGATGATAGAGGTTGGTTATGTTCCGTTGCATAGATTTTGTCTTCATGATGTAGACCAAGAAAGCAAGGACGAAGCTCTTTTATCACATAGTGAAAGACTTGCGTTGTCTCAAGCCCTTTTGACCAGTCCGGCCCGTTCAACGATACGGATAGTAAAAAATCTTCGGGCTTGTGGTGATTGCCACGAAGCATTTAAGATGATTTCTAAGATCGTTGGAAGACAGATTGTTGCACGGGACTCTAAGAGGTTTCATCATTTTAAAAATGGCGTATGTTCTTGTGGAGATTATTGGTGATATAGATATGAGTATAATTTATTTACAACTAATTTGGTTTTGCTAGTTTTGCTGATGATAATGGAAATCTATTTACAAGTTTCTATATATAAGATCTTATAATTGTTTAAGCAGCAATATAGATATGAGTATAATTTATTTTACAATCGTGTGGTTCAAAATAGTTATCATTATTTCTATTTTAGTACTAACTACATTCAAGTTGGTTCATTTGCAAAGTGTATGTTTTCATTTTGTGGATTTTAACTTTGGAGACCGAGTAAGAAAATAAGTAAAAAGTTGGGATCAAATTAACAAAATGATTTGTTAGATGAATTACATTCGTACTGTAAGGCCTCCTAGTTTCATACTTCTATGTTTATTGCATCATTTCTATATAGATCTTTGTTTGTTAAATTTCAAATGTGTACCTTAATTGTTGCTCCCTTCATCCTTATCCTATTATGGAGAAGCTTTCCATGAAACGTGAAGTGTGTTTATAATGGAGTAGTTGAATTCAATAGGCTTGCCTGAGTGGTCACCGAGTTGCTCAATGAAGCACACCACCCGGGTTCAATTCCTGACTATGCCAAATTGTTCAAAAAGGTAGTGTGACTAGAGGGTGCGCATAATGCGCAATTCACCCGGTACCAGGTCTCGCGCTCGGGGGCTTGATTATCCGAGGTTTTACCTTCTATGGGGGAGTCAATGTGCTCGTTCATAGGAGGGTTTACTCGCTTAAAAAAAAAAAGAAAAAAAAAAAAGCTAAAGCTTGATTCCTTATAGGCTGATACAGTGTTTGATATTTATTCAAGTACTATTAAGTTTTTAATTGTAGTGCATGATTAGGACTTGCATAGTTGCATCATATTCTTTTCCATTTATAATCACATATCTAATTGTACTTACATAAGGGTTATATTATGGGTGGCTGGTTGGGTGGGTTAAGTGATAACTGGTTTGGTCTTTAATGATGATGTGGATGCTGTGAACTTACTGTTGTTTGACTGCATTAAGTCAAAATGACGCATTTTGGGACCACAAGCGCAGCAGATCTCATGAGAACTCTGCGGTTAAGTGTGCTTAGGCGAGAGCACTACCAGGATGGGTGACCTCCTGGGAAAGTACTCGTCGTGTGTGGTTTTCAAGAAAAATCTGTGCGCCTACGGGCTAAGCGGACAATATCATGCTACGGGGAACGTTTACCTGGGATGTTACAGATGGTATCAGAGCCAGGCCCCGGACCAAACGTGCACAGCGAGGACGCTGTGTCCCATTAGGGGGAGGATTGTAATATCCGTGTTACATCCGTTCCACATCGGTTGGAGAGGGTAACGAAACATGCCTTATAAGGGTGTGGAGACCTTTCCTAGCATGACGTGTTTTGGGACCACAAGCGCAGCAGATCTCATGAGAACTCTGCGGTTAAGTGTGCTTAGGCGAGAGCACTACCAGGATGGGTGACCTCCTGGGAAAGTGCTCGTCGTGTGTGGTTGTCAAAAAAATTCGTGCGCCTACGGGCTAAGCGGACAATATCATGCTACGGGGAACGTTTACCTGGGATGTTACAGATGGTATCAGAGCCAGACCCCGGACCAAACGTGCACAGCGAGGACGTTGTGTCCCATTAGTGGGGAGGATTATAACATCCGTGTTACATCCGTCCCACATCGGTTGGAGAGGGGAACGAAGCATGCCTTATAAGGGTGTGGAGACCTTTCCTAGCATGACGCGTTTTGGGACCACAAGCGCAGCAGATCTCATGAGAACTCTGCGGTTAAGTGTGCCCATGCGAGGGCACTACCAGGATGGGTGACCTCCTAGGAAAGTACTCGTCGTGTGTGGTTGTCAAGAAAAATCCGTGCGCCTACGGCCTAAGCGGACAATATCATGCTACGGGGAACGTTTACCTGGGATGTTACAGATGGTATCAGAGCCAGGCTCCGGACCAAACGTGCACAGCGAGGACGTTGTGTCCCATTAGGGGGGAGGATTGTAACATCCGTGTTACATCCGTCCCACATCGGTTGGAGAGGAGAACGAAGCATGCCTTATAAGGGTGTGGAGACCTTTCCTAGCATGACACGTTTTGGGACCACAACCGCAGCAGATCTCATGAGAACTCTGCGGTTAAGTGTGCTTAGGCGAGAGCACTACCAGGATGGGTGACCTCCTGGGAAAGTGCTCGTCGTGTGTGGTTGTCAAGAAAAATCCGTGCGCCTACGGGCTAAGCGGACAATATCATACTACGGGAAACGTTTACCTGGGGTGTTACACTCGTACCCACTACCACCACCATTCGAGCCACTGCCACCACCATCCGAGCCACTATAAGTTACAAGATTCTTACCACAATAATTGTTGTTGTAAGTCATATTACGAACCCCATGTTCACTGTAAACCTCAGTGTAGCCATTCTTAGTTTGAACATGAACAGTTGCGGTCTGCTTGAACTTGATACGGGTCCCACTCGTTCCATTTTCCACTGAAAGTCACCAGAATTCACCTTCTGTGTTGTTGTAGCTCGAACGTAGGTCCCACTTTGTTTGTTGTAGTGACTCATTTGTGATTTATTCTTGAAATTATTTTTTGCTCCACCATTTCTACCCCCCTTTGAACGTTGGACGATAGCTAACATTTTTAATTTCCTGCTAAAAACAAACAAAACATGTTAAATATATATATATATATATATATATATATATATATATATGTGTGTGTGTGTGTGTGTGTGTGTGTGTGTGTGTGTGTGTGGGGGGGGGGGGTGTAAACGAATTTTTATTAAATATAAAGGAAAGTTAAATAAAAAATGTATTACATTTGTGATTCTTTTTTGATAAGTAAATGAAAGGAAAGCTCAAGGACGTAAAAGAAAATGAAAGGAAATAAAAGGAAACATTAGCGAAATGGAAGAAATTAAATGAAAATTAATGAAAATTAATAATGTTTTTATCTGAAATTAAAATGATTGGAAATTAAAAATGTATTACATTTATATTTTACATTAAAATAAACTGATTGGAAAAAGAAAGACTATGTTATATTCTTTATTAATAAGACGAGTCTCCCTTAACTTAAAATTTTAACTCCGCATCTGCCGCCAATGCGTTTCATGAAGTTCAAATAATAATATATTTGAACTTTAACATAAATTGTCAAAGAAAAAAAAATCTAAAAATACCTTTAGCTTGACTCATAATAATAATTAACAAAACAAAGTAAGATTACTCATTGTTTATTTGATTGATTGATTAAAATAATTTTCTTCAATCAAGATACTAAAGGACCTGTTGTGCAAAGGACCTGATCAAGTGTTTGCTCGTAGTCAGGTTGAAAAGATGCTTGTTGAATGCAAGAAGAAGGATAAAGAACGATATAAACAACTTTTAAGGATGTGCGGAAAGCAACTCAAGGATAAATAAGTAAGTGATTAGATTAGCATGTTTTATTTGATGTTCATAAAATAAGTCTTAATGAATATCTTGTAAATCAGTACCAATTGAATGAATGAAAAAATGGAAGGAATGAGTTTCTATTATTTCTGTTTCTATTTTATAATTCTAAAAATATTATGTTAAAATCGTGTAGTTCTAGATTCATTTTGTATTTGTGAATTGTGATCACATATGTTATTTATTATATATAAGTTATAATTTGTTTAATTTTTGTATGTAAATTGTTTAACTTAGGTTTTGTTACTGTTTTTGCGTCTATGTTTGTTTTTTTGTACTTTCTTGTTTACAATGCAACATATTATGGCTGATTTACAACTCTTTTACGGCTGATATTCGGCACTCGTGTTGTTCCTATAAAATAAGAGTTGAAAATCGTGTAAATCAGTACCAGTTGAATCAATAAAAAATTGAAATTTGAAGTTTTTATTATAATCTACTCCCCCTTTTCCTTAAAAAGGTGTGTGTGTGTGTATATATATATATATATACATATATATATATATATATATATATATATATATATATATATATATATATATATATATATACATATATATAGGGGCATGTTCAAACGAGAACCACTAGATATGTGAGAACTGCGAGAACTATTTAATTTAATAGTTTTTATGCGTTCAAATGCATCAAATTACATGCAAATGTTAATTAATGCACATATCATTAACAAACATATGTTCATTAGCTCAAATTACACGTTAAATTGTTAATTATATGAACTGTTCACATGTTCGGAAACAAATATGCACATGTGAACGAGAAACTATATATTTAATTATATATGTAAAATATAAGTGTTTTTCAACTATTTTATGTTCATTCATAATCTTCATCAAGGTTTATGTGTGATTCAGTATAGTTACATGTCAAAATCTTTATAAATCAAAAGTTCTCGCAGTTCTCGCTTTTTTTATAGTTCTCGTTTGAACTTTTGGATATATATATATATATATATATATATATATATATATATATATATATATATATATATATATATATATATATATATATATATACACGGAAGTGTTAGGCTACAAAGTCTTTTAAAATACAAGGGGTACGAGGCAAATCTAACCGTCCGATTTAGTCAAATTAAAAATTGAAATATAGAGATTTTGGTGTAATTTTATTTACAGAAAAATATTCAAGGGTATGATAGTCAATAATCATATCCTTTCATTAACAATATGGCTTGTAAATAGCCGTTATTTTCTAAACATATCAACATCAACAATATATTTTATAATGAAAAATCATCATCAATGATTTACATACATTGTAAATCACAAATTTGATACCTCCTAAAAGCTGATACATCATCGACTATTTATTATATGAACAGACTTGAAGCAGACTTGCTCAAATTTGATGTACATATATGCTCACATTTGAGTCACAAAAAATAAGTTGATGCACAAAAATTTTATACATAAGAGATATATGAAGATGAAGCTAATCACAAAGTCAAAGTTGTGTTCAACTCACTCACATCACAATACATGAAGAGACAAAGACATTTTATTAATTGTAATTGTATTTAACTTATTCACTAAATATATATTATTGGTTGTTAGAGAGATAGTTACAAGTTAGTTAGTGGTAGTTAGTAGATAGTGATAGTATAAAAGGGTTGTATTCTTTTTCTTTTTGTACTGTTGAAACATTTTATCTTCTTCTATGAAATTCATGGCGATTATGCCAGATTCATAACCTTGTTATGGTATCAGAGCAGAATCACAATCAGTTCAATCCGATTCACAAACATCATACAATCAATCATCTTCATCATTCATCTTCAGGAAATTGAAAAACCCTAAATTTTCAATTTCGCAACTGAATTTTTTAACCTAATTCAATCCAAATTATGTCGATCAACAATACTCTCAATTCAACTGGAAATCTCACCGAAGAGGATCATAATTCACCCAATCATCCGCTATTTCTTCATCAAAACGATCATCCAGGCTTGATTCTCATATCGAAGAAGCTTACTAGTTCCGATAACTATAGTTCATGGAAGCGATCAATGATGATTGCTCTAAATATAAAGAACAAACTGAAGATTGTTAGAGGTGAACTTGTTAAACCAGAAACTAATTCAAGGACAAGAGCACTATGGGAGAGGAACAATGACATGATTATATCATGGATACTCAACACAATAACAGATCAGATCAGCAACTCACTCAACTTTGTCAACACTGCAAGTGAACTATGGAAGGAGCTTCAGGAACAATACTCTCAACTTGATGGCCACAAAATCTATCAATTGTCTAATAAAATTGCACAACTCAAACAGAATCAATGTTCAATTGAGGTATATTACCACAAACTTAAGGGATATTGGGATGAAATTGATGCTATAGAGGCACCATACGTGTGCACTTGTGTCTGTATTTATGAAAATGGAAAGCTGAACATAGAAAGGGATCAAAGAAAAAGGCTTATGCAATTCTTAATGGGACTTGGTGAATGTTACTCAAATATCAGAGGACAAATCTTACTAATGCAACCCTTACCAAATGTAAACAATGCATATGGAATGATTAGGCAAGAAGAAAGGCAAAAGGATTCCACAACTACTAAACCTAGCATATCTGTTGCACTCTCTGCACAGGGTCAATACAGCAACCCAAGCTCTTCACAATATAATAGGTTCAACAACAACAACACCTCAAGATGGAACCCTAGGATGACTTCAACAGCTAATGGACATCAGGAGAGAAAAAGCAGTTTCAAGAAAGGGATCTTCTATGGTAATTGTGGTTTAGAAGGGCATCAAAAGGAGGAATGTTATAATATTGTATGATATCCAGTTGGTCATCCATTACATGAAAAATACACACCACCAAACAAGGCACCACCTCAATACACTACACCACCAAAGAGTGTTAACTTGGTAACCACAAATGACAACAACACTGAAATGGCAATGAATGCTAGAATGGATCAGTTACAAAACCAGCTGAATCAAATGTTAATCATGATGCAAAACTCTCAAAGGGATACTGAACCTGGCACATCTGCAGGTACTCACAAACTCATTGCATCCCACATTTCATCTAAAAATACAAGTTTATTGCTTCACTTATTGCACTTGTTAAAGATGCTTGGGTAGTGGATAGTGGTGCCACAGACTACATATACACCTCTCTATCAGATATGCACAATATTCACGAATAGCCACACACCTATTCTTGTCACTTTACCTAATGGCCATAACACCTCTGTAACCACAATTGGTTCTGTCACCATTAACCAAAACATAATTCTTCATGATGTATTTTACATACCTATTTTCTCATATAACTTAATCTCTGTAAGCAAGCTAGGTCAACACATCCCCTTATGTATTTTATTTACACCTTTATCATGCTATTTTCAGGACCACGACAAGAGGATTGGACATGGCACCCTCTGTAATGGTCTTTATGTGATTCATCAACAACCCAAAGCTTCCAGTCACGTCACAAATCAGCTCACCACATCCACAACTGATGAAACCACTTTATGGCATTCCAGACTTGGACATCCATCCTTTCAAATCATGAAGTCTATCCAACCTTTACATTCTATAATAAAGTGTACATACACAACTGCTAGTTGCAATATCTATCCTCTATCAAAAGAACACTCACTACCTTTTTCTGTTAGCAATTCTCATGCATCTTCTGTAGTTTCTCTTGTTCATATGGACATGTGGGGTCCTTACAAACACAAAACAATGAATAATTGTACTTACTTTCTTACCATTGTTGATGATCACTCTAGGGCCACATGGACTTATTTGCTACCTAGCAAACATCATGCTATTTCACACATAAAAACATTCCATACCTACATCAAAAACCATTTTCAAACATCAATAAAAACTCTAAGAACAGATAATGGAACTGAATTACTAAATCAAACTATAAATGAATTTTTCAATCAAAATGGAATCATACACCAAACCAGCTGTCCATACACACCACAACAAAATGCAAGGGTGGAAAGAAAACACAAACAACTTTTGGAAATAGCAAGGGCTATAAGATTTCAATCTAGGATTCCAATTCACCTTATTGTATCCTCACAGCAACCTATCTCATCAACAGATTACCCACAAAACCACTTCAACACAAAAGCCCATATGAACTACTCTACAACACCACACCTGACATCTCACATCTCAGAATTATTGGCTGTCAAGCCTATGCACACACACATCCAACAAACAAATTTCAATCCAGATCATCCACTGAAGCAGAGTATAGGGCACTTGCAGACTGTACTTGTGAAATAACATGGCTACAGAGTTTATTACATGACCTTCATGTTCCTACTACCACACATGTCCCTATTTTATGTGATAACGCTTCAACTATAGCTTTAGCAGCAAATCCTGAACAGCATGCAAGGACCAGACACATTGAGATTGACTGCCATTTTATCAGGGATAAAGTCAAAGCTGGTTAACTATCCATTCATTTCATTCCTTCTCCAGCTCAAATTGCAGATGTTCTCACCAAGCCACTCAGCAAAGCTCCATTCCATACTTGTATCTACATGTTTGTCATATGTGTCACAAAGTCAAAGCTGTGGTCAACTCACTCTCATCACAATACATGAAGAGACAAAGACATTTTATTAATTGTAATTGTATTTAACTTATTCACTAAATATGTATTATTGGTTGTTAGAGAGATAGTTACAAGTTAGTTGGTGGTTAGTGGTAGATAGTAAATAGTGATAGTATAAAAGGGCTGTATTCTTTTCCTTCTTGTACTGTAGAAACATTTTATCTTCTTCTATTAAATTCATGGCGATTATGCCAGATTCATAATCTTGTTAATGAAACTTAGAAACTTGATGCAATGATGGTCATATTTTGTACACAGATTCAAATTAATTAAATGTTACCGAACATACTTTTTGTGCTTAGAAATATTGAAATTCGTTCATGTATGAGCCTTTTATGATACATGAATGCCAGAAATCGATGCACAACGACGATCATTTAAGTTTCATGACTAAGATAGAATCTACTAAAAAACTGATAATGATGCACGAATCTGCAAACATTGATGAAACAACTTTTATGTGATTTTTCTATTCAGCATGACCAATGACGATAGTTATGTTGAGGTATAGGTTGCAGATTCATTAAGAGGATAAGAAACCGAATATTTTTGTTACTAATAATCATCCTATCATTTTTGTATGAGTTCCTTTAACTTATATTTAAGCTATTGGTGTTTAAATGATGGGATAAAAGGAGAGTCCGGAGATGAATATGAACATAGATTTCGAGTAAAAGAGAGAACTAATACTTTAGATACGTAATACTGGTTCCATATGCGATGATACTCCGCTTGTCTTTCAATTCTTATGACGATTTCGTACTATAAAATCTGCGTTTTTAGCATAATTATTGTACATAACTATTGCTTCTTCATGAGTCAAGCGAACCTTCAACGGGTTTGGACTCTTCTATTACTTTAGATACGTAATAGCGGTTCCATTTCCATGGGTGCATCCTTGTATATGTTACACCAAATGATTTACAAGAATGTTGATACACAGATTCATGTATACGTAATCATCTGTATCTCTATTAACATTAAAAGTTTTCAAATATTATGTGACATGTACAATGGCGGAGATAAGGGGGGACTGGGTGGTGCTCAACCACCCTCAACAACCCAAGTTTAACCATTGTTATTCAATAAATTTGATGCAAGTTACATTAGTTTGAGATGATTTTATGTCAGAAATATCATTGTTATTATTGTAAACTAGTAGAAGAGAAACAAATTGGTTAAAGACCGAAAAGAAATTGGTACTATGGTTCAAAGTATGTGACCATAACGTTAATTTGTTATGATTTTACGGTTTATATGAAAGTCGAACCCCCCTTAACCTTAATTTCTAGCTTCGCCTCTGGACATGTAGAATCCTGATACAGTATAAATTTAATACAGAGTACAATATTGAATGTGAGTTATTTATGTGGAGATGGAATTCAAATAAACTTATAGCACCATTTTTATTTACTAGTAGCATTAATTACTACTAGTTTTGAAACAGTTGTTTTTTACGAAAACAGAAAACTAACATGCTACTTCCACGGAGAAGGTAATTACAGGCACACAACCAAATGATAATAATTAATTATTTTCTTTAATATTAAAGATTTACTGTAAATTAATCTTACTAAATTGCCCTTTATTATTAAAAATTATTGTCTTATTTATTAAGGACACATGTCAACACAAGATTGCTATATATATATATATATATATATATATATATATATATATATATATATATATATATATATATATATATATATATGTTGGAGAATATGTGACTGTTATACATATAAGTTAGGTGTAGAACCAACATGTGATTGGTTAAGAAACAAGTTTGGTGCACATTTTTCAAAATTTTAAACTTTTTATAATTATGGAAACCAATCACATATTGGTTCTACAGCCAACTAGGTGTATAACAGCCATATATATATATATATATATATATATATATATATATATATATATATATATATATATAGGGAGAGGATCTGAGAACTTTTTTAGTGTGAGAACTCCAAATACACTCCAAATACATTAAAATTCGAGCAAAAAAGTGGCGGGCGAGCAAAAAAAAGAAAATTCGAGCAAAAATCAAAAATACGGACGAACAAAAATTCATAGTCGAGCAAAAATTTTTATTTTTTTCGAATTTCAAAAATGTACAACACATTTTTGTTCGACTATCAGGTGTTCTACATTTTTTGTTCGAATTTCAAAAATGTATAACACATTTTTATTCGAATTTCACAATTTTTGTTCACCCGCCACTTTTTTGTTCGTCCGCCTTTTTTTGTTCGAATTTCAAAAATGTAGAACACATTTTTGTTTGACTATCATGTGTTTACATTTTTTTGTTCGAATTTCAAAAATGTAGAACACATTTTTGTTCGAATTTCACAATTTTTTTTCGCCCGCCACTTTTTTGTTCGCCCGCCTTTTTTTGTTCGAATTTCCCCATTTTTGCTCGAATTCCTTGTTTTTTGCTCGCCCGTCACTTTTTTTTGCTCGAATTTCGGTGTATTTTGGTATTTTTTTGAAGTTCTCAAGGTTCTCACACATAAAAGTTCTCATTTAATCCCTCTACTATATATATATATATATATATATATATATATATATATATATATATATATATATATATATATATATATATATATATTATACATACATTTTATATATACATAAATACATATGCATGCTACAACGATTAGTGTTGTTAGATATCAATTACAAGAATGCAAACATGCTTCTTGTGCTTTAGGTTCATTTGTAATTCAAGTAGTCCGTTCAAACACAAATTAGGAGAGATTTATATGTCGAGTAATCAAATGTATACTTGTCCAATTCTTAGAGTGTGCTATATACAAAATTAGCAAATTAATATAAGCTATACAAAGTAAAAAAAAAAAAAAAAAATCATTACTTTTGTTAAAAATTTAGTTGTGATTTTGTAGAATAAGTTTTTTTTTTTTTTTTGTTAAAAGACATCAGTAGTAGTTCAGTACAAGTTCATGTGACCAGATACATAACAGTAACTAATATAATCACAAGTCTCATTTTTATTTTAAAAGCAAAACAATAACTATTATAAGTTAAGAATGAAATATGTACAAGTAAGATCTAAGAGTGGTGTAAGTTGTGCAGTTTACATTATATAACACGGTTTTGTTTAGAAGTTCTTGATTGGATAGAAAACGAGTTACTATTGGTACAACTTTTTTATCTAGCAAAACCGCGGTAAAAGAGAAATATATGGCATCGCCTACCTCTGCCATTCACAACAAACATTGAAGTACATATATTGAAAGTTTAATTTATTGCTTCTATGGTTACAAAATGTGTCGTTTGTTACTTTGAATTGGACGTTGACTATATTAACATTTAGTTTGCAAGTTGAACTTTTCTAACCATACTACTTAGTTGTCTACTTGAGTATTGATGATCATAAGAATAAAGTTATGGGGATTTTCGCGACCTCGCTTCTGACGTTATGGAAGATGCGGAATAGTATTAATTTTGGGCCTTCTCCTATTCGGAAATGTGGCCTTTTTGATTTCATTCATGATATGTCTTTTCATTGGTATTATAATAGAGGTCGTAAACGTATTAGTTGGAATGTTTGACTTTTAAAGCCTTTGTAATCCCTCTTTAGCTTCTTGCTAGAGTTTTGATTCAATAAAATTTTGTCGTTTGAAAAAAAAAATGATGATCATAAAATAATGTTTAAATACATGAGCAAGCTTCTACAAGCTTAGATAAGTAATAAGTAATTAATATGTTAAGATCTTTTTGTTGGCATAAGGTGTGTGACATTTTGGGACATTACTCACTAATAGTACTCACTAATAGTATATGTTTGAACATGTTATCTTGAATCTCAAAGGTACAATTGTATTTATGCACTTTATCGATGAACGTTCCATTTTATGAATATAGTTGCCATTTGAAGTATATATTGTCAATTTTTTGTTTTGCCTTGATTTATATCTTATACACATTATTTGTCGTTTTAATTGATGTGATCATAAATAATGTATTATTTTTGTAACTTTTATTACCGAACTCCGCAAATCTTGCGGGTCTTAAGCTAGTAGAGAATTAAAATACAAATATCGTGTGTTGGCCTATTTATAGGGGATGCTCTTTAATATTTTATAAAAATTCAACATTGGAATCTAGTGTCGGTGGTTTACTTGAGGGTGGCCCCAAGCCACCCCCTCTCTCCGCCATTAGCAAGCTGTTTTTTGTCAGGCACGCGTGCAATAAAAATTAACACTTTTCATTAATTAATTATTATGTAAAATGTTTTTTTATTAAAAAATTAAAATTGTACCATGATGTAAGCATAATGTCATGAAAGGACCCGTTCATATACATTATAAACGATTCACAATAGTTGATTACATCGCGAGGTATTTGACCTCTATATGATACATTTTACAAATATTGCATTCATTTTTAAAAGACAAACTTTCTTTACATCAAAAATTGACAGGCATGCATACCATTTCATAATATCCACTATCCAACTATAAATTGACTTAATAATAATCTTTGATGAAATCAATGACTCGAATGCAACGTTCTTCGAAATATGCCATGAAAGACTCCAAGTAATATCTTTAAAATGAGCAAATGCACGGCGGAAGATTTCTTTAATACCTGAGAATAAACATGCTTTAAAGTGTCAACCAAAAGGTTGGTGAGTTCATAGGTTTAATTTCTATATAATAATCATAATATTTAATAAGCCACAAGATTTCATTTAATTAAATGCGCAGGATCATTACAACTGCAAAATTCATTCATACGATGAGTCACCTGGTAACCGACCTTAACATAGAGCGCTTAAGATATCTGGCATCATACATTTCACTATTCAAATGTATGACAAGAACCCTTCGAAGTACTAAAGCATTTCCACTATTCGAAAATGGGGGTGGTTAGAGCCCGTAGATCTACCTTTAGGATTCGCGTCAATTAGTGTTTTTCACTAATTCTTAGGTTACGAAGCTTAATAATAATAAGTACAGATATCCGGTATAACAAAACAATCGTAAAATGTAGTTTCATGAACTTGTGCTTATTTTGTAAAACATTTATAAAAATTGCGCATGTATTCTCAGCCCAAAAATATAAAGGGTAAAAAGGCAAATGAAACTCACCACACTGTATTTCGTAGTAAAAATACATATAACATCATTAAACAAGTGCAAGGTTGGCCTCAGATTCACGAACCTAAATTAAGTATATATATTTATATGTTGGTCAATATTTGTATAGCAATTTAGGTCAGGTCATAGTGTACCACAATCCTAATGCTCGAGATTATCATGCAAAATTCAACAAAAGTCAATCTGATAAAAATGATTTCCAAAATCTATACATGATTACTAAATAACTTAAATATAGTTGTTTTATATATTTAAATATTTTTAACAGATTTTATTAGAGTAATTAATATAATTCATAACATTTTGTATTAAAATTTATATAATAAAAATATACTTTTATATATCTTAAGTAATAAAATTTATAAAGTTCATTTAATATAATAAAAATATAATGATAGGTATTATTAATGTAATTTATATTACATGTAGTAAAATATCTTTGTATCACATATTTATTTAATAAAATAATATCGATAATAACAATAATAAGTAAAAGTTGTATTATTTTGTAATAATAACAATTATTATTATTCTATTAATAAAAATAATAACAATATTTATATTTACTAAAGATGATATTAATTATGATAAAATAATAATTCTAAACATGATAATCTTAATAATAACGATACTTTTTAATATTAACCGTAATAATAATAGTATTTTATAAAAATAATAATTCTTTTCAAAATGATAATTTTTATTAATAATAATACTAAAATGATAATAAAAGTGTTATTTTACAATAGCAATGATATTTCTATTAACAATAATAAGTTTAATAAAAATGATAGTTTTAATATTAATAATACTTTTAATAATAAAAGTAATGATAAAAATAATGAAAATGAAATTTTTATCTAAATCAATATCTTACCATATTTTAATTTCCTCATGATACTCATACTCATTATTTCCTAATCGATTTGTTTAATCATTTTTAATCCTCTTTTATATCACATTCATAATAATGATAATAATTGCAATCATAATAATTAGATAATACTATATTAGTTTTAAAGATAATGATACTAATAAGTATTATAATAATATTAATAATAATACTAGTAATTATAATAATAATGATGATAATATTAATAATAATTTCTGATAATAATAATAACAATAATAATAATAATAATAATAACAAAAATACGATTTTTAAATAATGATAGATATATTTATAATGATAATATTAATAATAATAAGAATAATAATAATAATAATAATTAGGTAATAATAATAATAACGACGATAGTAATAATAATCATTTAACAATAATACAAAAATTCAATTGACTATAACTTCTAATCTGTTCATCGAAACTATTCGATATCTAAATGAAAAGTTCTTAATTTTTCGCTAGCTTTCCAACGACATGCATATCATATACCCTATCTCAGTAGCATATGTATCTAATTCAGGATTCATCATAACCTATCTAACGACAATATCAAACGTACAAGCATGCATAATCCTATATACTCGAGCACTAGTCAGGGATACACTATTTATATATAAAAGTTAAGTTATGAGTGCTCACGTATCAATATTGAGATTCAATATTATAGGAAAGTACGTAGACGCAACGGAGATGATAAATACTAGATTGACCTTACGAGCATACCTTCGAACATTACTCATTACCTCCATAGCTATAACCCATAATTTCCTTAGCTCTATTCCGTTTGAAAACTTATTTTGAAATCGCCTGAACATAACTCCGTCGTAGTATTTTATGTATACTAATAATATCTTGAAATAATACCGAGTAAATATATATATGTAAATTGATTGAGAGAGTTTAGAGAAATATATTTCAAGTTTCTATGAAATAATGAAACCTATTGGATTCTATTTATAATAGATTTTTGAATTATTAAAGTGAATTATTAAAGTATGAATTATTAAAGTGAATTATTAAAGTGAATTATTAAAGTATGAATTATTAAAGTGAATTATTAAAGTATGAATTATTAAAGTGAATTATTAAAGTATGAATTATTAAAGTTAAAATAAAGTAAAGTAAAAGTAAAGTAAAGGTAAAGTTAAAGTATAGTAAAAATATAAAACTATGTACGTATAATACTGGTATAAATATATATAATATTAATTTAAATCGTTATATATTTTTAATAAAATAAAATATAAATATCGTCATCTTTATCATACTGGTTAAGTAATGAGTTGTCAAAAGTGGTTCTAGATATTTATAAAAGTTATATACGTTTTAATAATAAAGTTCTTTTTAAACTGAAAACGTTTTTGTACGTTTGAAACTAAATCAAATAAATATGATAACTTTGTTTTCCAAAACTAAATATATTTAAGAATCATTTTGTTAAAAAGTTAAAATAATGAAAATCGTTATATCATAATACGTTTTAGAAAAGTAGAGTTATATATATTCATAATAGGTTTCAAGTTTTTAAATTACAGTTTATGGATGAAGCGTGGGATAAAGTCCAAAAGTTAAATAATCGTATGAAATCATTTTAAGGTAAAACGTCGATATCTACTTTCTAAGTTATCTATATTCCATAATCTTACTTTCATCTTAAATAATATTAAAGTTAAATAGTTGACGCATATAAATAGAACATCGAACAGGAACTACACTAACCCTTGTCTAGTTCCCGTTAATTGACACTTTTGTTCTTACTTGCAAATCACTTTACCAATTATTTCGAAAACCGTTAAAAAGAATAGATTTCTCAAATCATAGTGGACCTCTTAACAGGGACTCATAATTATAATTCAATGTATCTAATAATTCAATCATTTGATATTATCTTTTAATTCCGTCGATAATTATTTTAAATATATTTTAAAACAACAACGTTCATGTAAAGTATTATACGTCTAATACTTGTTAACGTTTTCAAGTTACAATATATACATGTATACATATATAATCATATCCGTTCCTAATATGGTCCGTGAATCTTTGGAATTTGGTCGAGGTTAAATGAATGTATGAACACAGTTTAAAATTCTTGAGATTCAACTTGCAAACTTTGCTTATCGTGTCGGGAATATATAAAGATTAAAGTTTAAATTTGGTCAGAAATTTTCGGGTTGTCACAGTACCTATCTGTTAAAGAAATTTCGTCCCGAAATTTGAGTGGAAAGGTCGTGAATGATAATAAGTATGTTTTCATGATGCATACGGGCTGAAAATTAGAGTTTTATTATCAGCGAATAATTTAGATAAACAATCCATTTATATGAAGAGTACGAATGAAGCTAACATAGAAGAGTGATATGAGTAAGTGTAGATTCATCTTATTATTTGACGTAGATATGATTGATTTCCAGATTTCAAAGGATTTGGAGAAAATCTTCGTAATAAGGTTTGATTCATCGGTAATCAATGGAATTAGGATCTGCTTTAAATGCGATCACCTGTTTTGATTTCTTTGTTGGATATTTTGCTATAATTCCACCTCCTTTCATTTCCTTACAACTCACACCTTCTCTTCTTTCTCCCTCAGCTCATTCTTTAAAGTATTTGTCAATATGCTCAATCCAGTTCTGATTCTTGATATACTCCTTACCTTCATATCTGTCATTTTCTTTTTCATCTACCGCCAGAAGAATCTATTTACTTTTACTATACCCTTGGGTTTATAGTGTTTTTAGTTCTCCCGTGTCTTTATGTTGCTATTTGCATCGATATATATGGTTTGTAATTTCTGCATTGTTGTTGGGTTTTATATCTTTCCTTATACTTCGATGTCCCTGTTTCTGTCTTCTATAATTATTGTCATCCCCAGTTAATGCTTTCTTTTATTTGCTGCAATTTATACTCCAATTTCTGTTTCGGAGCTTTGTCCTTTCGTTTCTTCTTCTTGCGAGTAAGTTCCACTTATAATGGTCCAAAATTCGCAGATATGAATTTCGGAATGAACATTGTTAATGTTCTAAGAAGGAAATTGTAATGGCACGATATTGACTTGTCAAATTACCAGAATACCTCGGAAAAAGCCGAATCATCAAGAAATATTTTCTTGATATTTTAGAGGTTAAATAGAATACAAGAGTCGTATAACATGACACATGATGATGTTATGATCTGTGAATCATCATGTTCCATTTAGAAACTCAGCATGACTTACTGTAATATAATCACGTTGATCAAGTGTCATTATATTATACTAACTCATGCTTCAGCTCCCAACACTTCTTTAAAAATATTCCTATTTTAAACTCGAATGTTTCAGAATTTAGAAACTAAAATAGTTTCTTTTATGATGTAATACAGATAGCGCAAAGAGGTAAATGATTTCAGATAAGAATAATTATGAAAATATCTTTAGAAATATGGAGGATATTTATAATGAAAGATACAACGATATCTTTAGAATTTTTAATATTGGAGGATGATGAAGAACATTGTCCGCTGAGATTTAGAGTCAGGAACAAGGTATTCGTTAATGACTTTAGCAGATACTGAATCATTTGGATTCTTTGAATGTAGGTTTCGTCCTTGTGATTTATCCACAGCCTCTTTCATACTTTGCTCAATCCGTTTTCCAGTTCCAAAACTTCTCTTTTTCTGAGCTTTGCCAATACATTATTCTTTATCATCAAACTTTTTACTGATAAGATCGTTTACAGTTGTTGTTGCTTCATCAGCATTTCAAGAACTAGTTCGCAGTTCAAGGTGTTTTTCAGAAACTTCTCATTCAAAGTATGTAAGTTCAGGAGATAGACGTTGTACGTACACATATAACTGTTGGCGTAGACATGTTGTGAGATTTCAAAATACTGATTGCTAATTCCCGATGATTCGTATGACAATTCTCGTTACAAGATGCGAATGAGTAAATGATGGGGTTTCGGTAATTATAATGATTCTTCGAAAGGTCAAAGATCAGTGAAGTTGTGAATAAGTTTTATTGCTAATGTGGTGGAACATGAAAGGTTCTCCTGTAACAAAAGGGTAATCATATATATCAAGATTATGATAAGACTACCGCGAATGAAAAATCGAAGTTGTCTTGCTGGAGCTGTGATAGAATTTGCTACTTTGAAAAGGAATTGCAAAGTTATTTTTTTTGCTAATAAATGCCAAAGAATCTGACACAGATATGTGTTGAATTATGACTTTGGTTTCGAGAGCTTTTTAAGTACATAACTGTGGGTAATATGTGGTTGGATCATCATCTCGATTGCTCATTATTTGAAGTATCTTCAGAAATTTTTGAAGGGTTTGAACACAAATTATAATCGTTAATATACATTTGATGTTCTAACACAGTTTTGAAGTCAAAGTATAGCTTTGAAAGATGTAGGAATCTAAAAGTGATGGTACCGGTTATATCTCGAATTGAATTCTGAGGTTTCAAAATCAGAATATGTAATTGAGTTTGAATGAGTATGGTTGTTTTGATTTCTATGAAAGAATGTATATTATTGTGAAAGTAGGAAGTATAGTTGATAATTTGCTTAATCAAATTTGAAGAATGTAACATATTAATTGTGAATATATATATATATATATATATATATATATATATATATATATATATATATATATATATATATATATATATATATATATATATATATATATATATATATATCTCGGGTATTACCTACCCGTTAAAAAATTTCACAATTAATATTTTGTACAAAAGAATTTTATTACAGTATTTATGAAAATATATATGTATATATTCTCTTCAGATGTAACATAGATTTCAATGAGTCAATACTAAATTAAACTCATTCGATTTATGGTTGAAACCAGAATTGAATAATCCCTTGAAGGCTTTAGAGATTACATAAGTATTTCTTCAATAATATTGAAATTATGAATCAATACTTCGTTATTTGTTGAGATGTGATGTTGGTTTTCGTTAAATTCTTGTGAACTTCGCAAAGTACGAATGATGTTATCTGAAAAGTTTCGGGTACATCGATGATGAAAGTGTAAAATCAAATATATACTTGATTTATTATGAATTGGAATTTGTTGAATTGAGACAGAGATTGTAGTTAACGATGGTTAAGTTGCGGGCGAAGGACGTACATTATTGCATATTTGTAATATGAATTAACCGAGTAGTTAAGATTCACACACAATAGTTTAGCATGGAAAGATTTATTTTTATTTCAAAATATATATATATATAAAATATACATATAATTTCTTCAGAGGGAATGAGTTAATTCTTCGTAACTCGTTAATACAATATACGCGTTATTGATTCGTAGTGAGGTTCACAGTGATTCTTGAACTGACGGAGTTTGTGATGTTATAGGTGTTGTTGATTCTGATGTTGACTGTACTGACGATGCTGGTGACGCTGACGATACTGTTGATGCTGTTGGTAAAACAAGTTTAGCTTGTTAATCACACTCCATTTTTGACAGGGTTTTTACTCTTCCTTCTATCATTTTGGTTTGCTTAACTGATTTATGGTTAGGGCTAGATTAGATAATCTCTAAGACTTTAGAGATTACATAATCGTCGCGGAATGTTTCTCCAATGAAGTTATGAATTAATACTTCGTCAGTTATTGTTGTTGGTACTCCTTGGTATCCATGGTGCGTATGACGTTGATGCTCGTGGGACAGATTGTGAAGTTGAGTTTTATGACGTGGTTGTGGTTGAAGGTGGTAATGGTACTGTTGGCGTTGATGATGGTGGTACTGGTTATGCTGCTGATGCTGCTGCTGGTGTTTGTAATCTTTGCACCATATTCTCTAAAGCCACTACCCGAGCGCGAAGTTCGTTGACTTCTTCTATTACACCGGGGTGATTGTCGGTTCGGACGAGTGGATAAATAAAATCTAGAATTTGATGTAGTATATAATCGTGACGAGATACTCTGGAAATGTGAGAGAAAATGGTGTCTCGAATTGGTTCTCCGGTAAGTGCTTCAGGTTCTTCGTCAAGAGGACAATGTGGTGGATGGAAAGGATCGCCTTCTTCATGTCACTAATGATTGAGGAGGCTACGAACCCATCCCCAATTCATCCAAAATAGATGATGGCTGATTCACGAACCTAAATTAAGTATATATATTTATATGTTGGTCAATATTTGTATAGCAATTTAGGTCAGGTCATAGTGTACCACAATCCTAATGCTCGAGATTATCATGCAAAAGTCAACAAAAGTCAATCTGATAAAAATGATTTCCAAAATCTATACATGATTACTATATAACTTAAATATAGTTGTTTTATATATTTAAATATTTTTAACAGATTTTATTAGAGTAATTAATATAATTCATAACATTTTGTATTAAAATTTATATAATAAAAATATACTTTTATATATCTTAAGTAATAAAATTTATAAAGTTCATTTAATATAATAAAAATATAATGATAGGTATTATTAATGTAATTTATATTACATGTAGTAAAATATCTTTGTATCATATATTTATTTAATAAAATAATATCGATAATAACAATAATAAGTAAAAGTTGTATTATTTTTTAATAATAACAATTATTATTATTCTATTAATAAAAATAATAACAATATTTATATTTACTAAAGATGATATTAATTATGATAAAATGATAATTCTAAACATGATAATCTTAATAATAACGATACTTTTTAATATTAACCGTAATAATAATAGTATTTTATAAAAATAATAATTCTTTTCAAAATGATAATTTTTATTAATAATAATACTAAAATGATAATAAAAGTGTTATTTTACAATAGCAATGATATTTCTATTAACAATAATAAGTTTAATAAAAATGATAGTTTTAATATTAATAATACTTTTAATAATAAAAGTAATGATAAAAATAATGAAAATGATATTTTTATCTAAATCAATATCTTACCATATTTTAATTTCATCATGATACTCATACTCATTATTTCCTAATCGATTTGTTTAATAGTTTTTAATCCTCTTTTATATCACATTCATAATAATGATAATAATTGCAATCATAATAATTAGATAATACTATATTAGTTTTAAAGATAATGATACTAATAAGTATTATAATAATATTAATAATAATACTAGTAATTATAATAATAATGATGATAATATTAATAATAATTTCTGATAATAATAACAATAATAATAATAATAATAACAAAAATACGATTTAATAATAATATTAATAATAATAATAAGAATAATAATAATAATAATTATTAGGTAATAATAATAATAACGACGATAATAACGACGATAGTAATAATAATCATTTAACAATAATACAAAAATTCAGTTGACTATAACTTCTAATCTGTTCATCGAAACTATTCGATATCTAAATGAAAAGTTCTTAATTTTTCGCTAGCTTTCCAACAACATGCATATCATATACCCTATCTCAGTAGCATATGTATCTAATTCAGGATTCATCATAACCTATCTAACGACAATATCAAACGTACAAGCATGCATAATCCTATATACTCGAGCACTAGTCAGGGATATACTATTTATATATAAAAGTTAAGTTATGAGTGCTCACGTATCAATATTGAGATTCAATATTGTAGGAAAGTACGTAGACGTAACGGAGATGATAAATACTAGATTGACCTTACGAGCATACCCTCGAACATTACCCATCACCTCCATAGCTATAACCCATAATTTCCTTAGCTCTATCCCGTTTGAAAACTTATTTTGAAATCGCCTGAACATAACTCCATCGTAGTATTTTATGTATACTAATAATATCTTGAAATAATACCGAGTAAATATATATATGTAAATTGATTGAGAGAATTTACAGAAATATATTTCAAGTTTCTATGAAATAATGAAACCTATTGGATTCTATTTATAATAGATTTTTGAATTATTAAAGTATGAATTATTAAAGTGAATTATTAAAGTATGAATTATTAAAGTGAATTATTAAAGTATGAATTATTAAAGTGAATTATTAAAGTATGAATTATTAAAGTGAATTATTAAAGTATGAATTATTAAAGTTAAAATAAAGTAAAAGTAAAGTAAAGGTAAAGTTAAAGTATAGTAAAAGTATAAAACTATGTACGTATAATACGCGTATAAATATATATAATATTAATTTAAATCGTTATATATTTTTAATAAAATAAAACATAAATATCGTCATCTTTATCATACTGGTTAAGTAATGAGTTGTTAAAAGTGGTTCTAGATATTTATAAAAGTTATATACGTTTTAATAATAAAGTTCTTTTTAAACTGAAAACGTTTTTTTACGTTTGAAACTAAATCAAATAAATATGATAACTTTGTTTTCCAAAACTAAATATATTTAAGAATCATTTTGTTAAAAAGTTATAATAATGAAAATCGTTATATCATAAAATGTTTTAGAAAAGTAGAGTTATATATATTCATAATAGGTTTCAAGTTTTTAAATTACAGTTTGTGGATGAAGCGTGGGATAAAGTCCAAAAGTTAAATAATCGTATGAAATTAGTTTAAGGTAAAACGTCGATATCTACTTTCTAAGTTATCTATATTCCATAATCTTACTTTCATCTTAAATAATATTAAAGTTAAATAGTTGACGCATATAAATAGAACATCGAACAGGAACTACACTAACCCTTGTCTAGTTCCCGTTAATTGACACTTTTGTTCTTACTTGCAAATCACTTTACCAATTATTTCGAAAACCGTTAAAAAGAATAGATTTCTCGAATCATAGTGTACCTCTTAACAGGGACTCGTAATTATAATTCAATGTATCTAATAATTCAATCATTTGATATTATCTTTTAATTCCGTCGATAATTATTTTAAATATATTTTAAAACAACAACGTTCATGTAAAGTATTATACGTCTAATACTTGTTAACGTTTTCAAGTTACAATATATACATGTGTACATATATAAACATATCCGTTCCTAATATGGTCCGTGAATCTTTGGAATTTGGTCGAGGTTAAATGAATGTATGAACACAGTTTAAAATTCTTGAGATTCAACTTGCAAACTTTGCTTATCGTGTCGGGAATATATAAAGATTAAAGTTTAAATTTGGTCGGAAATTTCTGGGTTGTCACATGTCATTAGGTTTTGCCATGTGTCCTTAATTATTTAAGGTAAGGTTTATATTACACAATAATATCATGCAATTGGGATTTTTAAAGTATTGTATAGAAGATCAAAGTTATACCAAAGAATTTATGCCTATCCAATAACAAAATAGGAAAAGCAAAGTTATTAAGGTAATAAAAGGAGATGGTGACAAATACTTATAACACTAGAACCCATCACGTTATTTGAAATACACCCTCCATTTATTAATTTCAATGTAGAGGTTTTTTTTTGTTGTTGTAGAAGTAGTTCCTATGATGGTGACAGTGGTTCCTGTGGTGGTGGTTCCTGTGGTAGTAGCGGTAGTTCGTATGGTGGTGGCGGTAGCTCGTATGGTAGTGATAGTGGTTCACCACTTCCACCACCATAGGAACTACTGGTACCACCATACGAACAATTAACACCACCATCCGAGCCACTGCCACCACCATCCGAGCCACCATAAATTACAAGATTCTTACCACCATAATTGTTGTTGTAAGTCACATTACGAACACTCGTAAACCTCAGTGTAGCCATTCTTAGTTTGAACCCAAACAGTTGTGGTCTGTTAAACTCGATACGGGTCTCACTTGTTCCATTTTTCCACTGAAATTCACTGGAATTCACCTACTAAGTTGTTGTGGCTTGAACGTAGGTCTCACTCTGTTTGTTGTAGTGACTCATTTGTGATTTATTCTTGAAATTATCTTTTGCTCCACCATTTCTGCCCCTTTGAACGTTGGAAGAGAGCTGACATTTTTAATTTTCTGCTAAAACAAACAAAACACATTAAAAATGTATTACATTTTATTCTTGTTTGATAAGTAAATGAAAGGAAAGCTCAAGGACGTGATAGGAAATGAAAGGAAACAATAGGAAATGAAATGAAATGAAAGGAAACATTAGCGAAATGAAAGAGAGTAAATGAAAATGAATGAAAATTAACAAAGTTTTCATCTGAAATTAAAATGAATGGATATTAAAAATGTATTACATTTATATTTTACATTTAAAATAATCCGATTAGAAAAAGAAAGACTATGTTAATTTATTATAGCATATAATATTTATTTATATTCTTTATTAATAAGACGAGTCTCCTTTAATTTAAAATTCTAACTCTGCCTCTTCCTCCAATACATTTCATGAAGTTCAAATAATAATATATATGAACTTTAACATAAATTGTGAAAGAAAAACAATCTAAGGGTACCTTTAGAGATAGACGGGAATGACATTCGTATATTGCCGAGTAAGATCTTATAATTCATTATTTGAATCTCTAAATGGTATTTTTTTTTATTATCAAAATATAATGTGAGTTTGGGCTAATAAAATATTGAGTAGCTTGACTCATAATAATAATTAACAAAATAAAGTAAGATTACTCATTGTTTTATTTGACTGATTGATTAAGATAATTTTCTTCAATTTAGATACTAAATATTTGTTTCAAATGAGCAAGTTGGGGGTAGTAGAGCACCCCGAAGCCACCCCACTGTCTCCACCACTGATTGGGGGTGTTTCAGATTGTAAGTCCTCCAATTCCACAGTCACCGTATCGAAGGAGCCATTATGCAAATGACCTGATCAAGTGTCTGCTCGTAGTCAGGTTGAAAAGATGGTTGTTGACCGAAGAAGAAGGATAAAAAACGATATGAACAACTTTTAAGGATGTGTGGAAAGCAACCGAAGGATAAATGAGTAAGTGATCATATTAGCATGTTTTATTTGATGTTCATAAAATAAGAGTCTTTAATGAATATCTTGTAAATCCGTACCAGTTGAATGAATGAAAAAAATGGAAAGAATGAGTTTCTATTATTTCTATTTCTATTATATAATTCTGAAATATTATGTTAAAATCGTGTAGTTCTAGTTTTCATTTCGTATTTGTGAAATGCGATTACATATGTTATTTATGATAATTAAGTTTTAACTTGTTTAATTTTTGTATGTAAATTGTTTAACTTCGGTTTTGTTATTGTTTTTGCCTCTCTATTTTTTTTTTGTACTTTCTTGTTTAAAATGCAACATATTATGGCTGATTTGCAACTCTTTCACAGTTGATATTCGACACTTGTGTTGTTCATATAAAATAAGAGTTGAATATCGTGTAAATCAGTACTAGTTGAATCAATAAAAATTTGGAATTTTAAGTTTCTAGTAAAATTTACTTCCCCTTCCCCTTAAAAAGTATAGATATAATATATACATATATATATTATACATACATTTTATTTTAAATATACGTAAATACATATTCATGCTACAACGATTAGTGTTTTTAGATATTAATTACAAGAATGCAAGCATGCATCCTATGCTTAAGGTTCATTTGTAGTTCAAGTAGTCTGTTCTGACACAAATTAGGAGAGATTTATGTGTTCAGTAATCACATGTGTACTTGTCTAATTCTTAGAGTGTGCTATATAGAAAATTAGCAAATTAATATAAGCTATACAAAGTTAAAAAATAATCATTAGTTTTATTAAAAATTTAGTTGTGATTTTGTCAAATAAGTTTTTTTTTTAGTTAAAAGACATCAGTAGTTCAGTACAAGTTCATGTGACCAGATACATAACAGTAACTAATATAATCACAAGTCTCATTTTTATTTTAAAAGCAGAACAATAACAATTATAAATCAAGAATGAAACATGTACAACTGAGATCTAAGAGTGGTGTAAGTTATGCAATTTACATTATATAACACGGTTTTGTTTAGAAGTTCTTGATTGGATAGAAAATGAGTTACTATTGGTACAACCTTTTCATCTAACAAAACTGCTGTAAAAGAGAAATATATGGCATCGCCTCCCCTCTGCAATTCACATCAAACACTGAAGTACATATATTGAATGTTTAATTTATTGCTTTTATGGTTACAAAATGTGTCGTTTGTTACTTTGAATTGGACGTTGACTATATTAACATTTAGTTTGTAAGTTGAACTTTTCTAACCGTGCTACTTAGTTGTCTACTTGAGTATTGATGATCATAAGAAGAAAGTTATGGGGATTTTCGCGACCTCGCTTCGGAAGTTATGGAAGATACGAAATAGTATTAATTTTGGGCCTTCTCCTATTCGGAAATGTGGCCACTTTGATTTCATTCGTGATATGTCTTTTCATTGGTATTGTAATAGAGGTCGTAAACGTATTAGTTAGAATGTTTGACTTTTAAAGCCTTTGTAATCCCTCTCTAGCTTCTTGCTAGAGTTTTGATTCAATAAAATTTTGTTATTTGAAAAAAAAATGATGATCATAAAACAATGTTTAAATACATGAGCAAGCTTCTACAAGCTTAGATAAGAAATAAGTAAATAATATGTTAAGATCTTTGTGTTGGCATAAGGTGTGTGACATTTTGGGACATTACTCACTAATAGTACTCACTAATAGTATATGTTTGGACATGTTATCTTGAATTTCAAAGGTACAACTGTATTTATGCACTTTATCGATGAACGTTCCATTTTATGAATATAGTTACCATTTGAAGTATATATATGGTCAATTTTTTGCTTTGCCTCGATTTTTTCTTATACACATTATTTGTCGTTTTAATTGATGTGATCATAAATAATGTATTATTTTTATAACTTTTATTACCGAACTCCACAAATCTTGCGGGTCTTAAGCTAGTAGAGAATTAAAATACAAATATCGTGTGTTGGCCTATTTATAAGGGATGCTCTTTAATATTTTATTAAAATTCAACATTGGAATCTAGTGTCGGTAGTTTACTTAAGGGTGGCCCCAAGCCACCCCCTCTCTCCGCAATTAGCGAGCGGTTTTTTGTCAGGCACGCGTGCAATAAAATTTTAACACTTTTCATGAATTAAATTATTATGTAAAATGTTTTTTTAATAAAAAATTAAAATTGTACCATGATGTAAGCATAATGTCATTAGGTTTTGCCATGTGTCCTTAATTATTTAAGGTAAGGTTTATATTACACAATAATATCAGCAATTGAGAGTTTTAAAGTATTGTATAGATCAAAGTTATACCAAAGAATTTATGCCTATCCAATAACAAAATATTAAAAGCAAAGTTATTAAGGTAATATAAAGAGATGGTGACAAATACTTATGACACTAGAACCCATCACGCTATTTCAAATACACCCTCCATTTATTAGTTTCAATGTAGAGGTTTTTTTTAGTTGTGGAAGTAGTTCCTATGGTGGCGACAGCGGTTCCTATGATGGTAGTTCCTATGGTGGTGGCGGGTTCCTATGGTGGTGGCGGTAGTTCGTATGGTGGTGGCGGTTGTAACGACCCGTCAAAATCGCTATTGACGCGGCACGTTAATCATTGATTCCACAGTGAGGTTTTGACCTCTATATGATACGTTTTGATAAAATATTGCATTCATTAAAATAAGTGACTTTCTAAACATAGAAAGTTATAAACATGTGGGCGAGTGCTTAGGTATAAGCAAAACCCCAAAATACATAAGTCTTTAATTTACAGGTTGACATCACAGTCCAATTATTTATTACACAACGCCCTTTTATTTTGAATGCAATAAACTTTGTACAAAGCATGAGAGACTCCATGCAGGCAACAAGCACATCACAGCGGAAGCAGTCTAAGGACCTGAGAATAAAACATGCTAAAAAGTCAACACGAATGTTGGTGAGTTATATGTTTAATTGCTCGAGTCATAAATATATAAAGATAGACCACAAGATTTCATCAAAAATTTATCAATAGATTCTACGTAACAGAGCACCCTGGTAACTAAACTTAACGCTATAGTGATAATTACCCCATTCATTTTAATACACGTAAACCAACGTGTCTTAAACTCAAATAACATACGTCCGTTAAAAGGCTAGCGCTCTAGCTCGGACGGGGATGTCAAGCCCTATGAATCCATATACAATTATTCGCACCCACCAGTCCATATCCTATGTACTGGCAGCTACTAGTTACCAAAGCTAAGAGATTTTCGGTTTAACTCAGTGTAGAATTTAGTATGTACTTGTGTCTTATTGCGTTTAAACTAAATTGCATGTATTCTCAGCCCAAAAATATTTAAGGTATTTAAAAAGGGAGACTATAAACTCACGGTTCAATATTGAGACTCAATATTGTAGGCAAATTGCGTAGACGTAATGATGGTAGATGACTGTATGGTTGGCCTTGGATTCAAGAACAATACCCCGAACAATACCCAATATTTCCTTAGCTTAAAACGGTTTGAAACCCGAATTAAAAACACCCTCGTATATACCTTATTATTAGTAAACTTAAATTTAAAATTATAATTATAATATAAATATACACTGAAAATTTATTGTGAAATATAACGTCGAGTAAACTGGCCTTTTATAGGCATGTTTTCTGATTTTGGTCCCCATGCGATCGCATGGGTTTTCAGTGCTTTTGCCATGCGATCGCATGGCGTTTTGTTTGCTAGTTCGTCGACATAATATTTACTGTAGCAAATAGTGTTTTTGGTCCCCATGCGATCGCATGGGTTTTCAGTGCTTTTGCCATGCGATCGCATGGCTAGGCTGAACAGCTCATTTCTGCTTGTTTTCTAGTTCGTCGACATCAAATAGTGTTCACTGTAGCAAATAGTGTTTACTGTAGCAAAGTCGTTTTTACAGTAGCAATTAGTGTTTTACTTGTACATCTTATAATATATATATATATATATATATATATATATATATATATATATATATATATATATATATTAAATCATATAGAGAATTGGTTTAAATTAGTCGAAATTTTTCGGGTCATCATAGTACCTCCCCGTTAAAGAAAATTTCGTCCCGAAATTTTGAGTAGGACCTGTTTCATGAGCGATATCAGTGAACAAATGTGGATACTTTTGCTTCATTTGATCTTCATGTTCCCAAGTAAACTCGGGTCCTCGTCTTGCGTTCCAACGAACTCTAACTATTGGTATTTTGCTTTGTTTTAATTGTTTGACCTCACGGTCCATGATTTCAACAGGTTCTTAAATAAAATAGAGTTTATCATTGATTCGTATTTCGTCAAGAGGAATTATTACATCCTCTTCAGCTAAACATTTCTTTAAATTTGACACGTGAAATGTGTCATGAACACTACTAAGTTCTTGTGGTAGCTTTAATCGATAAGCAACTGCTCCAATTCTTTCGGTGATTTCAAAGGGTCCTACATACCTAGGACTTAGCTTTCCTCGTTTACCGAATCGTACAACGCCTTTCTAGGGTGACACTTTCAACATGACTTTGTCGCCTACTTGAAATTCTAGCAGTTTTCTTCTTACATCAGCATAACTCTTTTGGCGACTCATGGCCGTTTTCAATCGCCGTTGTATTTGAATGATCTTGTCAGTGGTTTCATGAATAATTTCTGGTCCAGTAAGTTGTCTTTCTCCTACTTCACTCCAACAGATAGGAGATCTGCACTTTCTACCGTAAATTGCTTCAAATGGCGCTGCGTTGATGCTCGTATGATAGCTGTTATTGTATGAAAATTCTGCCAACGGTAAGTGTCGATCCCAACTGGTTCCAAAGTCAATCACGCATGCCCGTAACATGTCTTCCAATGTTTGTATTGTTCTTTCACTTTGACCATCTGTCTGTGGGTGATAAGCGGTGCTCATGTCTAATCGAGTTCCCAATGCTTTTTGTAATGACTGCCAGAAATGTGATGTGAATCGGGTGTCGCGATCAGATATGATGGAGATAGGTACACCATGCCTGGAAACTACTTCCTTCAAATATAGGCGTGCTAATTTCTCCATACTGTCTGTCTCCTTTATTGTTAGAAAGTGAGCTGATTTAGTTAGACGATCAACTATCACCCAAATAGTATCACGACTACTTGCAGTCCTTGGCAATTTCGTAATGAAATCCATGGTTATTCTTTCCCATTTCCACTGCGGAATTTCCTGTTGTTGCAGTAATCCTGACAGCTTTTGGTGCTCAGCTTTGACCTTCGCACATGTCAAACATTTGCTTACATAAGTAGCAATTTCTGTCTTCATATTAGGCCACCAATAGAACTTCTTGAGATCGTGGTACATTTTTCCGTTTTCTGGATGAATTGAGTACCTCGTTTTGTGTACTTCATCCAGTACTAGTTGCCTTAGGTTACCATGTCTTGGTACCCATATCCTACCATCAAAATACAGGGTTCCATCGGCTTTTACTTCAAGTTGTTTTTCTAACCTTTTGCTCATTTCGCCTTTTTCGGTTTCTGCTTTTAAAGCCTCTAACTGTGCTGCTTGAATTTGTTTTGTGAGATCAGTACGAATTGTAATATTCAAAGCTCGGACCCTAAGAGGTTTTACTCTTTCTTTCCGACTTAGGGCATCAGCTACAACATTAGCCTTTCCGGGGTGGTAACGGATTTCACAATCGTAATCGTTTAACAATTCAACCCAGCGACGTTGCCTCATATTGAGTTGTTTTTGATCAAAAATATGCTGAAGACTCTTATGGTCGGTGTATACTTTGTAGTGACCCGAACTTTTCCATGTTTATATATATTAATTGAAATTGATATTTACATGATTAAATGTTTCCAACATGTTAAGCAATCAAACTTGTTAAGACTTGATTAATTGAAATATGTTTCATATAGACAATTGACCACCCAAGTTGACCGGTGATTCACGAACGTTAAAACTTGTAAAAACTATATGATGACATATATATGGATATATATATAGTTAACATAATACTATGATAAGTAAACATATCATTAAGTATATTAACAATGAACTACATATGTAAAAACAAGACTACTAACTTAATGATTTTTAAACGAGACATATATGTAACGATTATCGTTGTAAAGACATTTAATGTATATATATCATATTAAGAGATATTCATACATGATAATATCATGATAATATAATAATTTAAAATCTCATTTGATATTATAAACATTGGGTTAACAACATTTAACAAGATCGTTAACCTAAAGGTTTCAAAACAACACTTACATGTAACGACTAACGATGACTTAACGACTCAGTTAAAATGTATATAAATGTAGTGTTTTAATATGTATTTATACACTTTTTAAAGACTTCAATACACTTATCAAAATACTTCTACTTAACAAAAATGCTTACAATTACATCCTCGTTCAGTTTCATCAACAATTCTACTCGTATGCACCCGTATTCGTACTCGTACAATACACAGCTTTTAGATGTATGTACTATTGGTATATACACTCCAATGATCAGCTCTTAGTAGCCCATGTGAGTCACCTAACACATGTGGGAACCATCATTTGGCAACTAGCATGAAATATCTCATAAAATTACAAAAATATGAGTAATCATTCATGACTTATTTACATGAAAACAAAATTACATATCCTTTATATCTAATCCATACACCAACGACCAAAAACACCTACAAACACTTTCATTCTTCAATTTTCTTCATCTAATTGATCTCTCTCAAGTTCTATCTTCAAGTTCTAAGTGTTCTTCATAAATTCTACAAGTTCTAGTTACATAAAATCAAGAATACTTTCAAGTTTGCTAGCTCACTTCCAATCTTGTAAGGTGATCATCCAACCTCAAGAAATCTTTGTTTCTTACAGTAGGTTATCATTCTAATACAAGGTAATAATCATATTCAAACTTTGGTTCAATTTCTATAACTATAACAATCTTATTTCAAGCGATGATCTTACTTGAACTTGTTTTCGTGTCATGATTCTGCTTCAAGAACTTCGAGCCATCCAAGGATCCGTTGAAGCTAGATCCATTTTTCTCTTTTCCAGTAGGTTTATCCAAGGAACTTAAGGTAGTAATGATGTTCATAACATCATTCGATTCATACATATAAAGCTATCTTATTCGAAGGTTTAAACTTGTAATCACTAGAACATAGTTTAGTTAATTCTAAACTTGTTCGCAAACAAAAGTTAATCCTTCTAACTTGACTTTTAAAATCAACTAAACACATGTTATATATCTATATGATATGCTAACTTAATGATTTAAAACCTGGAAACACGAAAAACACCGTAAAACCGGATTTACGCCGTCGTAGTAACACCGCGGGCTGTTTTGGGTTAGTTAATTAAAAACTATGATAAATTTTGATTTAAAAGTTGTTATTCTAAGAAAATGATTTTTATTATGAACATGAAACTATATCCAAAAATTATGGTTAAACTCAAAGTGGAAGTATGTTTTCTAAAATGGTCATCTAGACGTCGTTCTTTCGACTGAAATGACTACCTTTACAAAAACGACTTGTAACTTATTTTTCCGACTATAAACGTATACTTTTTCTGTTTAGATTCATAAAATAGAGTTCAATTTGAAACCATAGCAATTTGATTCACTCAAAACGGATTTAAAATGAAGAAGTTATGGGTAAAACAAGATTGGATAATTTTTCTCATTTTAGCTACGTGAAAATTGGTAACAAATCTATTCCAACCATAACTTAATCAACTTGTATTGTATATTATGTAATCTTGAGATACCATAGACACGTATACAATGTTTTGACCTATCATGTCGACACATATATATATATTTCGGAACAACCATAGACACTCTATATGTGAATGTTGGAGTTAGCTATACAGGGTTGAGGTTGATTCCAAAATATATATAGTTTGAGTTGTGATCAATACTGAGATACGTATACACTGGGTCGTGGATTGATTCAAGATAATATTTATCGATTTATTTCTGTACATCTAACTGTGGACAACTAGTTGTAGGTTACTAACGAGGACAGCTGACTTAATAAACTTAAAACATCAAAATATATTAAAAGTGTTGTAAATATATTTTGAACATACTTTGATATATATGTATATATTGTTATAGGTTCGTGAATCATCCAGTGGCCAAGTCTTACTTCCCGACGAAGTAAAAATCTGTGAAAGTGAGTTATAGTCCCACTTTTAAAATCTAATATTTTTGGGATGAGAATACATGCAGGTTTTATAAATGATTTACAAAATAGACACAAGTACGTGAAACTACATTCTATGGTTGAATTATCGAAATCGAATATGCCCCTTTTTATTAAGTCTGGTAATCTAAGAATTAGGGAACAGACACCCTAATTGACGCGAATCCTAAAGATAGATCTATTGGGCCTAACAAACCCCATCCAAAGTACCGGATGCTTTAGTACTTCGAAATTTATATCATATCCGAAGGGTGTCCCGGAATGATGGGGATATTCTTATATATGCATCTTGTTAATGTCGATTACCAAGTGTTCACCATATGAATGATTTTTATCTCTATGTATGGGATGTGTATTGAAATATGAAATCTTGTGGTCTATTATTATGATTTGATATATATAGGTTAAACCTATAACTCACCAACATTTTTGTTGACGTTTTAAGCATGTTTATTCTCAGGTGATTATTAAGAGCTTCCGCTGTCGCATACTTAAATAAGGACGAGATTTGGAGTCCATGCTTGTATGATATTGTGTAAAAACTGCATTCAAGAAACTTATTTTGTTGTAACATATTTGTATTGTAAACCATTATGTAATGGTCGTGTGTAAACAGGATATTTTAGATTATCATTATTTGATAATCTACGTAAAGCTTTTTAAACCTTTATTGATGAAATAAAGGTTATGGTTTGTTTTAAAATGAATGCAGTCTTTGAAAAACGTCTCATATAGAGGTCAAAACCTCGCAACGAAATCAATTAATATGGAACGTTTTTAATCAATAAGAACGGGACATTTCAGTTGGTATCCGAGCGTTGGTCTTAGAGAACCAGAATTTTGCATTAGTGTGTCTTATCGAGTTTGTTAGGATGCATTAGTGAGTCTAGACTTCGACCGTGTTTACTTGAAAAATGATTGCTTAACATATTTTGTTGGAAACTATATATTTTTAACATGTGAATATTATGTGATATATTAATCTCTTAACGCGTTTGATATTATGTGATAGATGTCTACCTCTAGAACAAGTCCCATTGACTCACCTAATAATAATGAAGAGTCAAATGTAAATTGGAATGATTCGTGGACTGATTCACAAGTTCCCGAAGAGGAACCGGAAGAAGAGTCGGAACCGGAAGAAGAATCGGAACCGGAAGAAGAATCGAAACCGGATGAAGAAATAGAACCAGTGGGGGAAATAATAAAACGGTTAAGTAAAAGAAAATCCTCAACCAACCGACCAAGGTTAATTATGGTCAATGGTGTTTCCGCCAAGGAAGCAAAATATTGGGAGGATTACCAATTCTCCGATGAATCGGATTCCGACGAGAATTCCGATGATGTTATAGAAATTACCCCAACTGAATTTAAAAAGGCAAAAGAAAATAATAAGGGAAAGGGCATAAAAATAGAGAAATCTAATTCCAACCCCGATGAACTTTATATGTATCGTCAACCCCCGAAGTCCTTAAGTTGTAACAATGACCCGAGAATCCTCTAAACCACCAGGTTTTTCTAAACCAATGTGGAAAACGACGGCTCGTATTAGGGGAACATCATATATCCCTAGAAACTTGGCAAAACGAACCAAAACCGAAGAAGAAGAAACAAGCGAGTCGGAATAATATAGTTGTATTCGTGTGGTGTAATATATGTAATATAGTGTGCTTATGCTTTATGATATATGTAAAAATTGCTTGTATTAATAAGTATTTTTTTTTATGAATCTAACTCTTGTCTATTTTACAGTATAAAAACACAAAATGGATAGACAACCCAATATTTTAAGAGACCTACCCGGAGACATGATTGATGAAATCTTGTCTAGAGTCGGTCAGAATTCTTCGGCACAACTATTTAAGGCGAGATCAGTTTGTAAGACATTCGAAGAACGTTCCAAGAATGCCTTGGTTTATAAAAGGCTTTTGTTCGAAAGATGGGGGATATCACATTGGGAAATCCATAAGTTACGATGTGTTTACTTTGACGCATATATTGCGGGGAACCCAAATGCTATTTTACGCAATGGGTTAAGAAATTATTTTGACTCAATATATTCGAATATTGGACTTCGTGATTTAGAAAAAGTAGCTAACATGCAACATAAAGAAGCATGTTATGCTTACGGATTAGTAATGTTCGCTTCTCACCAAAGTGAGAACAAGAATATCGGGCTACAACTATTAAACAAAACGTTCCCACAAATGACGGAGTCGGTAATTGGGGTAAGAAATGAGGTTTTTAGATTGTTACGGGACTGTTGGACATTACGTAACCCTCGTCCCTTTGACGACGTTACAACACGCTGTCTTATCAACGGCCATAACGGTTATGTTCCACAAGACCAAGGATGGGAAGTAATCCTAGTAAAACCAGAATGCATGACTTGTTTCTGGACGTATGAATTACGTGTCTTTATTGCCTTTGCTGAACGACTTGTGTACTAGCTAGAATTATCTTCACAACCATCTTGTATCAAATTTATTGTGTGCTATATTTCATGCTATATGTAAAATAAGCGGTATTGTAAGTTTGTAAAATATTGTGTAAAAGTTTGAACGCGAAATATTATTATAATCAGTTTTTCATATAGAATTGTAGTAGTTGAATTGTATATTAGCTACTAAGTATGAACTTAACGGGTAGGTACTACCCGAATTTAAACTTATAAAACGCTAATATGAAGAAAAAGCTTTTATAAATGAGTTCATATTATGCTACGAAATACTATTAACTACTCTTAATATTCTGTATGATTAACTTGTTCCATTTGATTATTTTGAAGGAAATGGCACCGACTACTCGACACACCGTGAATATGAATGAAGAGGAATTCCGTACTTTTCTAGCTTCAAACATAGCCGCAGTACAGGCTGCGCTACATACCAACAATAACCTTGGATCTAGCAGTACAGGAAATCGTGTAGGATGCACCTACAAAGAATTCACTGCCTGCAAACCTTTGGAATTTGATGGAACCGAAGGACCGATCGGATTAAAACGGTGGACCGAGAAGGTCGAATCGGTGTTTGCCATAAGTAAGTGTACTGAAGAGGACAAAGTGAAGTACGCTACGCATACCTTCACAGGTTCTGCGTTAACATGGTGGAATACCTATCTAGAGCAAGTGGGACAAGACGATGCGTACGCACTACCGTGGTCAGCATTCAAGCACTTGATGAACGAGAAGTACCGTCCCAGAACCGAGGTCAATAAGCTCAAGACAGAACTTAGAGGGTTACGAACCCAAGGATTTGATATTACCACGTACGAAAGATGATTCACAGAATTGTGCCTATTGTGTCCGGGAGCATTCGAAGATGAGGAAGAGAAGATCGACGCGTTTGTGAAAGGATTACCGGAAAGAATCCAAGAAGATATAAGTTCACACGAGCCCGCCTCCATACAACAGGCATGTAGAATGGCTCACAAACTAGTGAACCATATTGAAGAAAGAATTAAAGAACAGACTGCTGAAGAGGCCAATGTGAAGCAAGTCAAAAGAAAGTGGGAGGAAAACGGTGATAAGAATCACCAATACAACAACAACAACAATTACAACAATAATCGCAACAATTATCCCAACAATCGCAACATCAATCGCAACTACAACAAACGGCCCAACAACAACAACAACAGCAACTACAACAATCATCCCAACAACAATAATAATCGCAACAACAACAACAATCAGAAGCAGCTATGCCAAAGGTGTGAAAAGTATCACTCGGGGTTCTGCACCAAATTTTGCAACAAGTGTAAAAGAAATGGTCATAGCGCGGCGAAGTGTGAGGTCTACGGACCAGGGGTTAATAGAACGAAAGGAACAAATGGTGTCGAAACGAGTAATGGCGGAGCAAGTAGTGTCGGAGCAAGTTATGCCAATGTAGTTTGTTATAAATGTGGAAAACCGGGCCACATTATTAGAAATTGCCCGATCCAGGAGAACACGAATGGACAAGGCCGCGGAAGAGTTTTCAATATTAATGCGGCAGAGGCACAGGAAGACCCGGAGCTTGTTACGGGTACGTTTCTTATTGACAATAAATCTGCTTACGTTTTATTTGATTCGGGTGCGGATAGAAGCTATATGAGTAGAGATTTTTGTGCTAAATTAAGTTGTCCATTGACGCCTTTGGATAGCAAATTTGTACTAGAATTAGCAAATGGTAAATTAATTTCAGCAGATAATATATGTCGGAATCGAGAAATTAAACTGGTTAGCGAAACATTTAAGATTGATTTGATACCAGTAGAGTTAGGGAGTTTTGATGTGATAATCGGTATGGACTGGTTGAAAGAAGTGAAAGCAGAGATCGTTTGTTACAAAAATGCAATTCGCATTATACGAGAAAAAGGAAAACCCTTAATGGTGTACGGAGAAAAGGGCAACACGAAGCTACATCTTATTAGTAATTTGAAGGCACAAAAACTAATAAGAAAAGGTTGCTATGCTGTTCTAGCACACGTCGAGAAAGTACAAACTGAAGAAAAGAGCATCAATGATGTTCCCATTGCAAAAGAATTTCCCGATGTATTTCCGAAAGAATTACCGGGATTACCCCCACATCGATCCGTTGAATTTCGAATAGATCTTGTACCAGGAGCTGCACCAATAGCTCGTGCTCCTTACAGACTCGCACCCAGCGAGATGAAAGAACTGCAAAGCCAATTACAAGAACTTTTAGAGCGTGGTTTCATTCGACCAAGCACATCACCGTGGGGAGCTCCTGTTTTGTTTGTCAAGAAGAAAGATGGTACATTCAGGTTGTGTATCGACTACCGAGAGTTGAACAAACTTACCATCAAGAACCGCTACCCACTACCGAGAATCGACGATTTATTTGATCAACTACAAGGCTCGTCTGTTTATTCAAAGATTGACTTACGTTCCGGGTATCATCAAATGCGGGTGAAAGAAGATGATATTCCAAAGACTGCTTTCAGAACACGTTACGGTTATTACGAGTTTATGGTCATGCCATTTGGTTTAACTAATGCACCAGCTGTGTTCATGGACCTTATGAACCGAGTGTGTGGACCATACCTTGACAAGTTTGTCATTGTTTTCATTGATGACATACTTATTTACTCAAAGAATGACCAAGAACACGGTGAACATTTGAGAAAGGTGTTAGAAGTATTGAGGAAGGAAGAATTGTACGCTAAGTTTTCAAAGTGTGCATTTTGGTTGGAAGAAGTTCAATTCCTCGGTCACATAGTGAACAAAGAAGGTATTAAGGTGGATCCGGCAAAGATAGAAACTGTTGAAAAGTGGGAAACCCCGAAAACTCCGAAACACATACGCCAGTTTTTAGGACTAGCCGGTTACTACAGAAGGTTCATCCAAGACTTTTCCAGAATAGCAAAACCCTTGACTGCATTAACGCATAAAGGGAAGAAATTTGAATGGAATGATGAACAAGAGAAAGCGTTTCAGTTATTGAAGAAAAAGCTAACTACGGCACCTATATTGTCATTGCCTGAAGGGAATGATGATTTTGTGATTTATTGTGACGCATCAAAGCAAGGTCTCGGTTGTGTATTAATGCAACGAACGAAGGTGATTGCTTATGCGTCTAGACAATTGAAGATTCACGAACAAAATTATACGACGCATGATTTGGAATTAGGAGCGGTTGTTTTTGCATTAAAGACTTGGAGGCACTACTTATATGGGGTCAAAAGTATTATATATACCGACCACAAAAGTCTTCAACACATATTTAATCAGAAACAACTGAATATGAGGCAGCGTAGGTGGATTGAATTATTGAATGATTACGACTTTGAGATCCGTTACCACCCGGGGAAGGCAAATGTGGTAGCCGATGCCTTGAGCAGGAAGGACAGAGAACCCATTCGAGTAAAATCTATGAATATAATGATTCATAATAACCTTACTACTCAAATAAAGGAGACGCAACAAGGAGTTTTAAAAGAGGGAAATTTAAAGGATGAAATACCCAAAGGATCGGAGAAGCATCTTAATATTCGAGAAGACGGAACCCTGTATAGGGCTGAAAGGATTTGTGTACCAAAATTTAGAGATATAAGAGAAATGGTACTTAGAGAAGCTCATAAAACCAGATACTCAATACATCCTGGAACGGGAAAGATGTACAAGGATCTCAAGAAACATTTTTGGTGGCCGGGTATGAAAGCCGATGTTGCTAAATACGTAGGAGAATGTTTGACGTGTTCTAAGGTCAAAGCTGAGCATCAGAAACCATCAGGTCTACTTCAACAACCCGAAATCCCGGAATGGAAATGGGAAAACATTAAGATGGATTTCATCACTAAATTGCCAAGGACTACAAGTGGTTTTGATACTATTTGGGTAATAGTTGATCGTCTCACCAAATCAGCACACTTCCTGCCAATAAGAGAAGATGACAAGATGGAGAAGTTAGCACGACTGTATTTGAAGGAAGTCGTCTCCAGACATGGAATACCAATCTCTATTATCTCTGATAGGGATGGCAGATTTATTTCAAGATTCTGGCAGACATTACAGCAAGCATTAGGAACTCGTCTAGACATGAGTACTGCCTATCATCCATAAACTGATGGGCAGAGCGAAAGAACGATACAAACGCTTGAAGACATGCTACGAGCATGTGTTATTGATTTCAGAAACAGTTGGGATCGACATCTACCGTTAGCAGAATTTTCCTACAACAACAGCTACCATTCAAGCATTAAGATGGCGCCGTTTGAAGCACTTTATGGTAGAAAGTGCAGGTCTCCAATTTGTTGGAGTGAAGTGGGGGATATACAAATTACGGGTCCGGAGATTATACAAGAAACTACCGAGAAGATCATCCAAATTCAACAACGGTTGAAAACCGCCCAAAGTCGACAAAAGAGCTACGTTGACATTAAAAGAAAAGATATAGAATTTGAAATTGGAGAGATGGTCATGCTTAAAGTTGCACCTTGGAAAGGCGTTGTTCGATTTGGTAAACGAGGGAAATTAAATCCAAGGTATATTGGACCATTCAAGATTATTGATCGTGTCGGACCAGTAGCTTACCGACTTGAGTTACCTCAACAACTCGCGGCTGTACATAACACTTTCCACGTCTCGAATTTGAAGAAATGCTTTGCTAAAGAAGATCTCACAATTCCGTTAGATGAAATCCAAATCAACGAAAAACTTCAATTCATCGAAGAACCCGTCGAAATAATGGATCGTGAGGTTAAAAGACTTAAGCAAAACAAGATACCAATTGTTAAGGTTCGAGACGAAATTTATTTAACGGGTAGGTACTGTAGTGACCCGAACTTTTACATGTTTATATATATTAATTGAGATTGATATTTACATGATTAAATGTTTCCAACATGTTAAGCAATCAAACTTGTTAAGACTTGATTAATTGAAATATGTTTCATATAGACAATTGACCACCCAAGTTGACCGGTGATTCACGAACGTTAAAACTTGTAAAAACTATATGATGACATATATATGGATATATATATAGTTAACATAATACTATGATAAGTAAACATATCATTAAGTATATTAACAATGAACTACATATGTAAAAACAAGACTACTAACTTAATGATTTTTAAACGAGACATATATGTAACGATTATCGTTGTAAAGACATTTAATGTATATATATCATATTAAGAGATATTCATACATGATAATATCATGATAATATAATAATTTAAAATCTCATTTGATATTATAAACATTGGGTTAACAACATTTAACAAGATCGTTAACCTAAAGGTTTCAAAACAACACTTACATGTAACGACTAACGATGACTTAACGACTCAGTTAAAATGTATATACATGTAGTGTTTTAATATGTATTTATACACTTTTTAAAGACTTCAATACACTTATCAAAATACTTCTACTTAACAAAAATTCTTACAATTACATCCTCGTTCAGTTTCATCAACAATTCTACTCGTATGCACCCGTATTCGTACTCGTACAATACACAGCTTTTAGATGTATGTACTATTGGTATATACACTCCAATGATCAGCTCTTAGCAGCCCATGTGAGTCACCTAACACATGTGGGAACCATCATTTGGCAACTAGCATAAAATATCTCATAAAATTACAAAAATATGAGTAATCATTCATGACTTATTTACATGAAAACAAAATTACATATGCTTTATATCTAATCCATACACCAACGACCAAAAACACCTACAAACACTTTCATTCTTCAATTTTCTTCATCTAATTGATCTCTCTCAAGTTCTATCTTCAAGTTCTAAGTGTTCTTCATAAATTCTACAAGTTCTAGTTACATAAAATCAAGAATACTTTCAAGTTTGCTAGCTCACTTCCAATCTTGTAAGGTGATCATCCAACCTCAAGAAATCTTTGTTTCTTACAGTAGGTTATCATTCTAATACAAGGTAATAATCATATTCAAACTTTGGTTCAATTTCTATAACTATAACAATCTTATTTCAAGCGATGATCTTACTTGAACTTGTTTTCATGTCATGATTCTGCTTCAAGAACTTCGAGCCATCCAAGGATCCGTTGAAGCTAGATCCATTTTTCTCTTTTCCAGTAGGTTTATCCAAGGAACTTAAGGTAGTAATGATGTTCATAACATCATTCGATTCATACATATAAAGCTATCTTATTCGAAGGTTTAAACTTGTAATCACTAGAACATAGTTTAGTTAATTCTAAACTTGTTCGCAAACAAAAGTTAATCCTTCTAACTTGACTTTTAAAATCAACTAAACACATGTTCTATATCTATATGATATGCTAACTTAATGATTTAAAACCTGGAAACACGAAAAACACCGTAAAACCGGATTTACGCCGTCGTAGTAACACCGCGGGCTGTTTTGGGTTAGTTAATTAAAAACTATGATAAATTATGATTTAAAAGTTGTTATTCTAAGAAAATGATTTTTATTATGAACATGAAACTATATCCAAAAATTATGGTTAAACTCAAAGTGGAAGTATGTTTTCTAAAATGGTCATCTAGACGTCGTTCTTTCGACTGAAATGACTACCTTTACAAAAACGACTTGTAACTTATTTTTCCGACTATAAACCTATACTTTTTCTGTTTAGATTCATAAAATAGAGTTCAATTTGAAACCATAGCAATTTGATTCACTCAAAACGGATTTAAAATGAAGAAGTTATGGGTAAAACAAGATTGGATAATTTTTCTCATTTTAGCTACGTGAAAATTGGTAACAAATCTATTCCAACTATAACTTAATCAACTTGTATTGTATATTATGTAATCTTGAGATACCATAGACACGTATACAATGTTTCGACCTATCATGTCGACACATCTATATATATTTCGGAACAACCATAGACACTCTATATGTGAATGTTGGAGTTAGCTATACAGGGTTGAGGTTGATTCCAAAATATATATAGTTTGAGTTGTGATCAATACTGAGATACGTATACACTGGGTCGTGGATTGATTCAAGATAATATTTATCGATTTATTTCTGTACATCTAACTGTGGACAACTAGTTGTAGGTTACTAACGAGGACAGCTGACTTAATAAACTTAAAACATCAAAATATATTAAAAGTGTTGTAAATATATTTTGAACATACTTTGATATATATGTATATATTGTTATAGGTTCGTGAATCATCCAGTGGCCAAGTCTTACTTCCCGACGAAGTAAAAATCTGTGAAAGTGAGTTATAGTCCCACTTTTAAAATTTAATATTTTTGGGATGAGAATACATGCAGGTTTTATAAATGATTTACAAAATAGACACAAGTACGTGAAACTACATTCTATGGTTGAATTATCGAAATCGAATATGCCCCTTTTTATTAAGTCTGGTAATCTAAGAATTAGGGAACAGACACCCTAATTGACGCGAATCCTAAAGATAGATCTATTGGGCCTAACAAACCCCATCCAAAGTACCGGATGCTTTAGTACTTCGAAATTTATATAATATCCGAAGGGTGTCCCGGAATGATGGGGATATTCTTATATATGCATCTTGTTAATGTCAGTTACCAAGTGTTCACCATATGAATGATTTTTATCTCTATGTATGGGATGTGTATTGAAATATGAAATCTTGTGGTCTATTATTATGATTTGATATATATAGGTTAAACCTATAACTCACCAACATTTTTGTTGACGTTTTAAGCATGTTTATTCTCAGGTGATTATTAAGAGCTTCCGCTGTCGCATACTTAAATAAGGACGAGATTTGGAGTCCATGCTTGTATGATATTGTGTAAAAACTGCATTCAAGAAACTTATTTTGTTGTAACATATTTGTATTGTAAACCATTATGTAATGGTCGTGTGTAAACAGGATATTTTAGATTATCATTATTTGATAATCTACGTAAAGCTTTTTAAACCTTTATTGATGAAATAAAGGTTATGGTTTGTTTTAAAATGAATGCAGTCTTTGAAAAACGTCTCATATAGAGGTCAAAACCTCGCAACGAAATCAATTAATATGGAACGTTTTTAATCAATAAGAACGGGACATTTCATACTGTACACTTGGTGCCATATAGATAGTGTCTCCATATTTTGAGTGCAAAAACTACTGCTCCAAGTTCCAAATCGTGCGTCGTATAGTTCTTTTCATGAATTTTTAGTTGTCGTGAGGCATATGCGATAACTTTTGTGCGTTGTATTAATACACATCCTAAACCTTGGCGTGAAGCATCACAATAGATCACGAAATCATCATTTCCTTCCTGTAATGACAAAATGGGTGCAGACGTTAACTTCTTCTTTAATAACTAGAATGAGGATTCCTGTTCCGTGGACCAATCATACTTCTTTCCCTTTTGAGTCAATGCAGTTAAGGGTTTGGCGATTCTATAGAAATCTTGAATGAATCTTCGGTAGTAACCATCAAGACCTAAGAATTGGCGAATTTGTGTTGGAGTCTTCGGGGTTTCCCATTTACTAATGGCTTCGATCTTGGCAGGGTCAACTTTAATTTCATGTTTACTGACAACATGGCCCAAAAATTGTACTTCTTGTAACCAGAAATCACAATTCAAAAATTTTGCGTACAGTTCTTCTTTCTTGAGTACCTCCAGTACCAGTCTTAAGTGTTGCTCATGTTCTTCCTTGTTCTTCGAGTAAATCAATATGTCGTCGATAAAAACAATGACAAATTTGTCTAAATATGGTCTACATATGCGATTCATTAGATCCATGAATACTGCTGGAGCATTAGTCAATCCAAAAGGCATGACTAAAAATTCATAGTGACCGTAACGGGTTCTGAACGCGGTTTTAAGAACATCTTCTTCCTTCACTCTCAGCTGATGATATCCGGAGCGTAGATCAATCTTGGAATAAACACTTGATCCTTCCAATTGATCAAACAAATCATCAATTCTCGGTAATGGGTACCGATTCTTGATCGTTAATTTGTTTAATTCTCGGTAATCTATGCACATTCTCATAGATCCATCCTTCTTCTTGACGAACAGAATAGGAGCACCCCAAGGTGAAAAACTGGGACGAATAAATTCACGGTAGCACTGTAGCAAAATACTGTAGCAAAGTACGGTTTCACTGTAGCAAATAGATCCATCCTTGGTCTTGATCACTGTAGCAAAGTCGTTTTCACTGTAGCAATGTAGCAAAATACGGTTTCACTGTAGAAAATAGTGCGTTACTGTAGCAAATAGTATTTTACTGTAGCAAATAGTGTTTTAATGTAGCAAAGTCATTTTTACAGTAGCAATTAGTATTTTACTTGTACATCTTATAATATATATATATATATATATATATATATATATATATATATATATATATATATATATATATATATATATATATATATATATATATATATATATATATATATATATATATATATATGTATATTTACATAATATTAAATCATATAGAGAATTGGTTTAAATTAGTCAAAAATTTTCGGGTCATCATAGCGGTAGCTCGTATGGTAGTGATAGTGGTTCACCACTTCCACCATCATAGGAACTACCGGCACCACCGTACGAACAATTGCCACCACCATCCGAGCCACCATAACTTACAAGATTCTTACCACCATAATTGTTGTTGCAAGTCACATTACGAACACTCGTAAACCTGAGCGTAGCCATTCTTAGTTTGAACCCGAACAGTTGTGGCCTGCTTGAACTCGATACGGGTCCCACTCGTTCCATTTTTCCACTAAAATTCACTGGAATTCACCTTCTAAGTTGTTGTGGCTTGAACGTAGGTCCCACTCTGTTTGTTGCAGTGACTCATTTGTGATTTATTCTTGAAATTATCTTTTGCTCCACCATTTCTGCCCCCTTTGAACGTTGGAAGAGAGCTAACATTTTTAATTTTCTGCTAAAACAAACAAAATATATTAAATATGTATTACATTTTATTCTTGTTTGATAAGTAAATGAAAGGAAAGCTCAAGGATGTGAAAGGAAATGAAAGGAAACAAAAGGAAATTAAATGAAAGGAAACATTAGTGAAATGAAAGAAAGTACCTTGTGCCGATCGCTCCAAATCCATATGGACGAACACGTCATTCATCGATCTCAATGCGAGGTATTTTACCTCTATATGATACGTTTTGTAAACATTGCATTCTTTTGAAAAGGCACACCATAAATGAATATTTAAATCAAAGGTTTTCGACAGCTGATGATTTCTACATATAGACAATCACCTTAAATAATAGTTTACAATAGTACTTCTGTTGACAATGCAGTCAAAATAAGATACATGGTGATGATTTGGTGAATGCAACGTTTCCTTGAAAAATATGCCATGTAAGACTCCATGCACATAGCTTGTCTAACATATAAGCAAACAGCGAAAGACTTCTAGGGAACCTGAGAATAAACATGCTAACAAGTATCAACACAAAGGTTGGTGAGTTCATAGTTTTAATGTTTTGCATAATCTGTACATAAAGGTGGATCACAAGATTTCAGTTGTTTCATCCAGAAACGTTTATCAAAATATTCTACAAGATTAAGCACCCTGGTAACTAAGCTTTAACGTTATAATAAGTACCCCTGTTTTAACATACATGCAACCAACATGTACAATACACGCAATCCAGCGTGTACTAAACTCAAATAGCATACGTCTGTTTTATAGTTCAGGCTAGGGTTTCTATACCTGGAACAGACGGGGATGTCAAGCCCTATGGATCCATATACAACTACTCGCGCCCACCAGTTCTTATAACCGGCAGTTACTAGTTACCAAAGCTAAGGGATTTTCGGTTCAAACTCGGTGTAGAATTTAGTATGTACTTGTATCCATTGCGTTTAAAATAAAGTGCATGTATTCTCAGCCCAAAAATATAGATTGCAAAAGCAATTAAAAAGGGAGCATATGAAACTCACCTTAGCAGCACATAAAGTCGTTCACCGAAACGTGACCGAAACGTGATCGAAACTCAGAATACCAATTAACCGTAGATCTCAACCTAGAGAACATATGTTGGTCAATAAATGTCTTATCAAGCTAGGTCTGGTCATAATGTATCACAATCCTAATGCTCGAGATCAATATACAAAAGTTATCCAAAGTCGTTTCAAAAAATCAATTTTGACAATAGTTAAACAAAACGAGACGTGCCATATATAAGGATTCATTTACTCGGCTGGTAATATTAAAAAATCCAATTTATCAATCTTACATACAAGTTGTTTAAATATTATTTGCAGATTCAAATGCAATTCCAATTAACGTCAATCATAATTCAGTTGACCATACCTTTTAATTCGTTCATCGAAATTACGCGATTTCTAAATGAAAAGTTATTGATTTTTCGCCAGCTTTTCAAAAATATGCATATCATATACCTTTTATCAGTAATATATGTATTTAATTCGTGATCCATCATAAACTATTTAACGACGAAATTTAGTATACAAGCATGCATAAACATATAAACTCGAGCACTAGACATGGATACACAATTAATATATAAAAGATAAGATATGAATGCTCACGTATCAATATTGTGATTCAATATTGCAGGAAAGTACGTAGACGCAACAGAGATGATAAATACTAGGTTTGACTTGCAAACAATGCCCACGAATATTACCCATAACCTCCATAGTTATAACCCATAATTTTCTTAGCTCTATCTAGCTCGAAAACCAGTTTTGAAAGTAACACGCTCAAGACCTCGTCGTAGTATTTTATGTATAATAATAATAATAACGATATACAAACACTAATAATAATAAGATTATTAATAATAATATTAATCTTTAATAATAATAATAATAATAATAATAATAATAATAATAATAATAATAATAATAATAATAATAATAATAATAATAATCATCATCTTTAAATAAAAAAAATAAATATTACGGAGTATGTGTGAAGATCAGAGAGATAGATGAATGAATTTGAACACAAACTGATCGAGCTTTATAGTGTTTTCTGAATCCAGACCCCATGCGATCGCATGGGCTCTGTGCCTATATGCCATGCGATCACATGGCTACTCCTGCCAGCTCACATTTGTTTTGTAATTTAGTTCGTCGACATATTAATATATTATATAATATATATAATTTATATTAATTAATTATATATTATATCATATTCTCGTGCATAGTTAATTTGTAATTTTTGTTCCGATAAGTCGTTCGTCACTCGACTTATGTCCCAGTTCCGGTTTTTCGATCGTCCTTTCGTACGCTGAGAAAACTTGCATTTTTTGTTTCGTGACTCGTACCTTTGTCAAAATATAGACTTAAATTATCCATAACTATGTCACTCGAAGTGTAGCTTTAATCAATTAAGTGTTTTGGTCATTTGCTTCTATAAATCATCATCTCGTAGTATATACATATACATATATACATTTTTATTTTGAAATAGTGTTTTACTGTAGCAAAGTTTTTTACTGTAGCAAATAGTGATTTTCAAAAACACTGTAGCTTTTCGGGTACTGTAGCAATTCGAAAATACTGTAGCAAATTAGTGTTTTACTGGTTCATCTTAAACGTTTTAGTTAACTTATCTAAATATCAATCGAATCAATAATCGAATGTTACTATCGTTTACTAAATAACTTGAAATCATATATATATATATATATATATATATATATATATATATATATATATATATATATATATATGTATATATATACATATATAGATATATATATACATATATATATATCTATATATATAGGTATATGTATATATATATATATATAGGTATATATATATATATGTATGTATGTATATGTATATATATATATATGTATATGTATATGTATATATCTATATGTATATATGTATATATGTGTATATATATATATATATATATATATATATATATATATATATATATATATATATGCACATTAAGTTATATATATTGTTCGTGAATCTTCGAGAACAGTCAAAGAATAATTGATTACATGAATATAGTTCCAAAACTTTGAGACTCAACATTACAGACTTTGCTTATCGCGTCAAAAACATTAAATCATTTAAAGATAAAGTTTAAATTTGGTCAGAAATTTTCGGGTCGTCACATACCTTTAGATATAGATGGGAATGACATCCGTATATTGCCGAGTAAGATCTTATAATTCATTATTCGAATCTCTAAATGGTATTTTTTTTTATTATCAAAATATAATGTGGGTTTGGGCTAATAAAATATCGAGTAACTTGACTCATAATAATAATTAACAAAACAAAGTAAGATTACTCATTGTTTAATTTGACTGATTGATTAAGATAATTTTCTTCAATTAAGATACTAAATATGTGTTTCAAATGAGCAAGTTGGGGGTAGTAGAGCACCCCGAAGCCACCCTACTGTCTCCGCCACTGACTGGGGGTGTTTCAGATTGTAAGTCCTCCAATTCAACAGTCACCGTATCGAAGGACCCGTTGTGCAAACGACCTGATCAAGTGTCTGCTCTTAGTCAGGTTGAAAAGATGGTTGTTGACCGAAGAAGAAGGATAAAGAACGATATGAACAACTTTTAAGGATGTGTGGAAAACAACCGAAGGATAAATGAGTAAGTGATCATATTAGCATGTTTTATTTGATGTTCATAAAATAAGAGTCTTTAATGAAAATCTTGTAAATCAGTACCAGTTGAATGAATGAAAAAAATGGAAGGAATGAGTTTCTATTATTTCTATTTCTATTATTTAATTTTGAAATATTACGTTAAAATCGTGTAGTTCTGGATTTCATTTCGTATTTGTGAATTGTGATTACGTATGTTATTTATTATATCTAAGTTTTAACTTGTTTAATTTTTGTATGTAAATTGTTTAACTTCGGTTTTTGGTTTTGTTACTGTTTTTGCCTCTATGTTTGTTTTTTTGTACTTTTTTGTTTAAAATGCAACATATTATGGCTGATTTGCATCTCTTTCACGGTTGATATTCGGCACTTGTGTTGTTCATATAAAATAAGAGTTGAATATCGTGTAAATCAGTACTAGTTGAATCAATAAAAAGTTGGAATTTTAAGTTTCTATTAAAATTTACTTCCCTTTCCCCTTAAAAAAGTATATATATATATATATATATATATATATATATATATATATATATATATATATATATATATATATATATATATATATATATATATATATATATATATATATATATATATATATATATATATATATATATATATATATACATATATATTATACACATATATTATACATACATTTTATTTTAAATATACGTAAATACATATTCATGCTACAACGATTAGTATTGTTAGATATCAATTACAAGAATGCGAACATGCTTCATGTGCTTAAGGTTCATTTGTAGTTCAAGTAGTCCGTTCTGACACAAATTAGGAGAGATTTATGTGTCCAATAATCAAATGTGTACTTGTCTAATTCTTTGAGTGTGCTATATACAAAATTAGCAAATTAATATAAGCTATATAAAGTTAAAAATAATCATTAGTTTTGTTAAAAATTTAGTGTGATTTTGTCGAATATTTTTTTTGTTTTGTTAAAAGACATCAGTAGTTAGTTCAGTACAAGTTCATGTGACCAGATACATAACAGTAACTAATATATAATCATAAGTCTCATTTTTATTTTAAAGGCAGAACAATAACTATTATAAATCAAGAATGAAATATGTACAAGTGAGATCTAAGAGTGGTGTAAGTTATGCAATTTACATTATATAACACGGTTTTGTTTAGAAGTTGTCTAAACAATTTAAAAAGGATGTTACATCCGGTGGACTGTTACCATTCACAATATTGCAAGCGTGTCGTATATCTCAGTTAGTTTTGCTTGGATCTGCTTTGCACATCAAAGACTACAAATTCACCACTAATTATTGTTGCATTATGTATCTGGACCCTAACAACAACAACAAAACAACAACAAAAAAACCCAATACCACATAAGTGGTATATGGGGGAGGTGAGATGTAGACAATCCTTCTCCTGTCCGAGAATAAAGACAAGTCATTTCTTCACCCAGAGTGAAACACTCTCAAAAGTAGAGAAAGTCATCCATCTCTCTATTCGACGGATAAAGAGATTGCTTCTGAGAGGACCTCCGGCCTTTAAGTAGGAAAAAGTTTAAAAAGAAATAAAAATAATTAGACGCCATGAAAATGGTAGAATCAAATTTCCATGGGTTTTAACTCCTGCCTGGAATTTAATTTAGGCTCTAAGAGTCAGTCAGGTCGCCAATAAATCGATGATTGTTGTCGACTCAATAGAGCCGTAGTATCTTGTTGGGTTTAAATTGGTTTCCAATCATGATGAAAGGCCCAAGCCTAACAAATTAGGCCCAAGATGAAGGTTGACCTGGTCAAACATCTAAGGGCATTATTTGAGTCAACTATCCAGCTAATTTCAGATCAAGAGAGCAGAAAGTTTTCAAGAAAAAGTGTGTGATATTCAATTTCCGTCTACAGTGACAGCAGTCCAGAATATCGACGATCCCCAGAGATCTAACCGTTGGATCTTCATCAAATTTGGGCTATGTCTTCCTGACATCAGTACCAAGGTTTTCAACCATTGATTCGTCTAAAGAGGTCGGTAGCTCGAGTTATAGCTTCTGGATCAGACTGCAGTTTTTTTTGGGTGAAATTATTCCTCTTTTGTCTTTAATTGTTTCATACACTTGTTGATTGTTGTAGTTCAAGAGTATGATGATGTTTTATACCTCTAGTTGATCTATATAAGGATTATTGTATTACTCTCTTATTGATGATAGTGGAATTTAAGTGGCTTACGAGTCCCGTGGTTTTTACTCTCGATTTTGAGAGGTTTTCATCGTAAAAAGTCTCGTGTGTATTGTATGTGCTTGATTATTCGTTATTAGTTGATTTGCTACTGAATTGGGACAGACTTGGGTTGGATTTGATATAGCTTATTTGTTAGCATCCTCACGGTTTCATACGGGTCGGGAAAATGTTTGTCAAACGGGTTAGTTTTCGCTTTGTAGATTGTCCGTTGTAACCTATTTAGATCAGTTGATTGCAGCTGTTTGTTGACTATCAAGAGGGAGGGAGAACAAAAAGTAATCAAGAATTGTTGGGGTGACCTTCACCCCTTTCCCATATCGGTTGGAGAGGCAAAAACAAAGGCCCTTATATGTGGCTTGATACCTCTTCCTCACAGGACGCGTTTTAAACCCGTGAGGTCAATTGAGTCACTGGTGGCTCGCTGTTCCCAAAGCGGACAATATTCTGTGGTGGTCCTGGCTTCTGTCTCCGTTGCCATCAACTGGTATCAGAGCCGGGGTTACCACACCGATGTTGGGTTGGGGGGGGGGGAATTGTTGGGGTGACCTTCACCCCTTTCCCACATCGGTTGGAGAGGCAAAAACAAAGGCCCTTATATGTGACTTGATACCTCTTCCTCACAGGACGCGTTTTAAACCCGTGAGGGCAGTTGAGTCGCTGGTGGCTCGATGTTCCCAAAGCGGATAATATTCTGTGGTGGTCCTGGCTTCTGTCTCCGTTGCCATCAACATATCTGGACCCTAACTTTCCACAAATGGTGCAACAATTCAACAAATGCGCCGAAGCTGTTTTCCGAATATACACACAGTTAAAAGAATAACAATTCAACAGATGGTTAAATGAGTAGCATTTATGTTATTATTTGGCCCGATCATTATGGTACTTCCAATTATGAAAGTTTTAAGAGTTGTCGGACAGTGGTATACATAGAAGTTTTATACTAAATTTTATTGTATAACCTAACTATACAATTAGATAATGCAATTAAAAGTAAAGGTATAACTAAAAGGAACACAAAGTATAATCAAGTAATATGAATAGTACCTACAAATGCATCGATGAACCCTTTAACCGGATACAATATCGTTAAAAGAAACAAAACCATCTGTTGCCGGCTTGACTAATGTTTTAAAAGTAAACACCAACATATAATCGTGTGACTAGTGTATACATCTGTATCTATTCTCAGGCGTTACTTCCGGAATGACATATTGACCATCTTCCACCAGTAATTTACCAAATTTTGGTCTCAACTTACTCTTTACAGTGATCCCGATCTTTTGACCCTGAAAATGAATGTTTGAAACAAAAACTATTATATATTTCAATAATAGATCAAATGATGTGAAACATCAAAGAGAAATCTGATCACACAACCAATTTACATACTCATGAACATTCCTTAAAACATGTATAGTAAGCTTATATAATATATATATAAAAAGCTTTCTGACAATGAGGCTAACACAATGATATCTGAAGTGACCAATGCAGAAATTAAGGAGGCTATATTTGATATTGATGGTGATAAGGCTGCTGGGCCAGATGGTTTCACTTCTTTATTTTTCCAAAAGGCATGGAACATTGTTGGTGATGATGTTTGTAAGGCTATCAGGGAATTTTTAAATACTGGTGAATTGATGGGTGGGATTAATTCAACTTTAATCTCCTTAATTCCTAAAACTGATACTCCAAATAGAGTATCAGACTTCAGACCTATTGCTTGTTGCAATGTGGTCTTTAAAGCCATAAGTAAGATCCTGGTCAATAGAATGAAACAGGGTTTGGAGAAATTGGTGAATGTTAATCAAAGTGCTTTCATTCCTGGTAGGGCTATTCAAGATAATATATTGGTGACACAGGAATTATTGAAGGGTTATAACAGGGCTGCAGGTTCTAAGAGATGTGCACTTAAGATTGACTTACAAAAGGCTTATGATACTATTAGTTGGAGCTTTTTAAGGTCAATTCTAAATGGATTTGGGTTTCATGAGAAGATGATAGGATAGATCATGAAATGTGTAACCACCACTAAGTTCTCAATCTGCATTAATAATGAAATCAAGGGATATTTTAGTGGTGGTAGAGGATTGAGGCAAGGAGACCCTTTATCTCCTTACCTATTTACTCTGGTCATGGAAATTCTCAATCTTATCTTTGTTAAAAGAATAGCAGATTGTAAGGCTTTCAAATTTCATGTGGGCTGCAAAAGTATGAAGTTGACTCATGTGTGCTTTGCTGATGATCTTCTGGTTTTTTGTCATGGTGATATTAACTCAGTTAAGGTGGTCAAACAAGTTCTAGAAGACTTCAGTCAAGTTTCAGGTTTATTTCCAAATTTCAACAAGAGTACTATATTTTTTGAGAGCATTCATAGAGGTCTGCAAAATGCTATCACACAGATTCTTCCTTTTAATGTGGGTAAACTCCCAGTCAAGTACCTTGGTGTCCCTCTATTGGCCAAAAGACTAGGGATCATGGATTGTAAAGAGATTTTGGATAGAATTAAGAAAAGAATTAAGAATTGGAGGACCAAACACTTATCATATGCTGGGAAGCTTCAGCTTATTGCTTCTGTCCTATCTTCTATGCACATCTATTGGGCATCTGTTTATAAATTGCCCAATTCTGTGGTGAAAGACATTGATAGAATTGTGAAGGCTTTTCTATGGGGGCAGGGTAATGATTCTAAAGGGGTAGCAAAAGTGGCATGGAAGGTTGTATGTGCTCCTAAGGACCAAGGAGGGTTAGGTTTAAAGCCATTGCAGGTGTGGAATGACACTTTATTGATTAAGCAATTGTGGAAATTAGTTACTAAGAAAGACTCTCTCTGGTATAATTGGGTGAACTTGGTCAAACTCAAAGGCAAATCAATTTGGGAAGTGGAATATAAACTTAATGATAGTTGGGGATGGAAACATCTTTTAGGTATGAGAGACAGAATAAAGAACCACATTTATGAAGATAATGATGGAAATGTTCAATGGATTTCAAAGGCTGGCAAGATAGGGCAGTATAAGACTAGTCAAGTTTGGGAAGATCTTAGACCTATCAATCCAAGGGTCCATTGGCATCATGTGATATGGTTTCCACAGGCTAATCCCAAACATGCTTTTATATTGTGGCTGGCTAATATGAATAGACTCACGACCCAAGAGAAGCTTGTGAAATGGTATCCAAATAAAACTTTCAAATGTGAGTTATGTGGGGAGTGTGAAGATTCTATGCATCATCTGTTCTTTGAGTGTTCTTATTCTAAGAAGGTATGGAGTGAATTGAAAAAGTTGCTTCTTTTCAAGGGTTTACCTGATAAATTACAGAATGTGGTCAATTCTTTAGCAGAGTATCCTTTTAGAAATCAAATCTGGGACATCATCAATCGCCTCTCTGTTGCAGCTGCTGTTTACCATATCTGGAATGAGAGAAATTGCAGGACGTTTAAAGGTAGAAGAAGAAATGAACTGGATTTGGCTAAAGTGATTATTGATGGCATTAAACTGAAATTATCTACCTTAAGTGTTAAAAGATCGAATGCAATTAGGGTTTCTGAGAAGAATTGGGGATTAGTTCTAAAGGGGAATCGTTTGGTTCTCAGTGATGGAAGATAGCTGCTTTGATTTTGTGTTTGCTCGTATTTTAGATCTGATGGATCTTAGGTTTTTGTTTTGTCGTATGTTTTGGGGGTGTTGGATATTCCATGCCCCGTTGTATTTTTTTGTGTATTAATGAAATTCCCATTTTTAAAAAAATATATATATATATATATATATATATATATATATATATATATATATATATATATATATATATATATATATATATATATATATATATATATATAAGACTATAAAAGAAAACACTTGGTTTATATGATGAACATACCATGGACCACGGAAACCACAAAGCGATTGAAACATAATCCGGACATCTTATCAGATCCAACGAACACAACTATGTATGAAAATTAACATACCATGGACCACGGAAACCACAAAGCGATTGAAACATAATCCGGACATCTTATCAGATCCAACGAACACAACTATGTATGAAAATTGCCCCTAGGACAACTGCACAACACAATCAAAGTGAAACCCATTAAATGTATAACAATACCTAATCTGATTTAATCAAAATAAAATAAAAAGTTCCATGTTAAGATTGATACAAAGAATTTCATAACAGATGGCTGGGACTTTCAAACGAGTTGACCTGTTTGACCCTTTTTCCTTTTAGCTAACTTTTTCAACTTACTCATTTCACCCGCTAGAGATAAAAGTAAAAGGATTGACAGTTTCATCATTAGTTTTCAAAGACGAAAGAACAATGCAATGTCATCTTACCACGGAAAAGACAACTTCTTTGTTCGCAATCGTTCTTGACAAACTTTTGTAGCTAGAGAGCAAAAACAATCATCAATACTTTCATACGCACAAATCATTTTCTATAAAGAGGAAGCAGTGAAACTATCCGTTTATTTCTTACAAATTACATCCTTATCCCTAACGAAAGTTAACTGTCCGTTTTATTGCACTCATGTGTTGGGTCTTAATATGTCAATAATATCATAATGTATTCATGTGTCGCAGGAAGATTTTAGCCTTCAGATGTACAACTCAGCTCAATTGTAATAAGAATATTAGATATGAGATATCAGCTTTGGCATACAAGGTTAATACTAAATGTAGAGCGTGAAGCAAACCCTTAATTGAACCACTCGTTTAGCATAAACAGTGTGCCGATATCATTACATTACAATGACCTTCTAATTAATTTAATTTAATTGCTTATGATAAGTCACAAACAAATGAACTGAGTAACAACTGTGGCAAATTATACTGACTATTCTAGATATAAATTACATTATATATACAGAATCATAGAAAGCACTAAAGAACCCTCATTCTAATGAAACAACTATGATTAAAAGAAACACCTCAAATTCATAGCCAATTTCCTTAAAGCAACTGCAATAGTGACCATCGATATCTGTTGTGAATGATCTGCAAAAACCTACATATGGAACTAATAAATAATACAGCTAAAATGAACACCACTGTCCACTAACAAGATGGCCTACAACTCTGTAGTTTTAGGACTTGCAGCAAACAGTCAATTGGATAATGTCAACTTGCTCGACCTATTAAACCCAGTTTTTGTAGTTAAACTTTTGTTAGTTTAAACCCTTTCACTCATTTCATAAATAGAGACCATATTGACCCATTTGTCTAAATGGGTAGAAGCTACCATTACAGTATAGAATAATTGGAAGATATATATGTAGAATTTAACTAGAAGCTATCATAAATATATTTACTGCATGAGCACAAGTTTCTTGCTTTGATGGGATAAATTGTTTTGGTCTTTAATGATTACCGTTTTTGACTGCATTAAGCCAAAATGACCAAAAAACAAGTTGGAGTCATCATTATCTTTATAAGATGGAAATGGAAGCTTTATAAGATGTTGGAGTACATGGAAACATAAGCTTCAATAGAATTAAGAGTGATCAAAGCAATCTGGAATAAAGGATCTAGTTTAGGAGTGATATCTTGTTAGAAAATCTAGGTGAGCCCTAACAAAAACTTGATAACCCTAGTTATCAAACCCACCGTGCAATAAACAAATAAACACAACACAAATAAAGACAAGAACAAGAAACGTAAAGAACAAGGAATTAACGTGGTTATGTCCAATTGTTTAATTCAAACGAATTGGTTTACTCCACGGCCAAACAAAGAGGACTTTATTATATTTCTCGTAGGTATATGATGCAGGTTACATATGAGGGTTTATATAGGACAAAAAATGAAATAGGAACAATCTAGATTACTTGCTGAATACAAACATTGTCGCGTTTCGCGACACCTTGACGCGTATCGCGACAAACCACATTCAAACGCGACAAAACAGCTTCAAACGCGACACCTTCAGACATCCCCTTCTGCCACATCTGTCTCGTTTCGGTACACTTTATCACTTTCCAGTACTGTCGCGTTTTACGACAAACATCACTGAAACACGATAAACATCACTGGAACACGATAAACATCACCCGAACCCGATAACTGCAGCTCATTCTTTTTGATCTTCTTTGCACCCAACAATTCTCCCACTCAAAGGAGAACAAAACCCAACCTTAACCTGTACTTGATCAACACTTCGACTCTTGAACGTACCCGTCTATACCGCCAAGAAATCTTCTTGGGACACGTACACTCTAACCATCAAGCTAGCAGCTTTCGATAAAGAGCACCTCAACTTGTCAAGAAATGCAAACTACAAACATCATCCCACAGTAACAATTTGATTTTCTGACCGTAACCCCTTTTAAACAATACCTCCGGATAAACAAACCCGGGACACGCCGCACTTCCACGCCATGGGAAGGAAGACTTTCGACACCTTTAAACTGAGCTACAATCGAATCACCGTTACTCGCTTGGGACAAATATAAACCAAACCTTCTCTGTTTCTGGCAAATATCTCACTAGACTGTGAGATACCGGGTCGGAGTCCGACCCGACTCTATCAACCCCATCACACAAGTGATCCATCCGTACACAAAACCATCTACTCGATCTATCTTACCAACAAAGAATAGACTACCTGGTAGAACAAACACGTGGATACAACCATCAAGATACTCATGAGAGAACACGACCACATCCTTGATCCTCCACCTTACCACTTTCCCTTTCACCGTTGGAACACTGACCACATACGCGCGCACAAATTCAGACGAACCTAATTCTTTAACCCGAGTCAACTCCCACTGTACGGATGTTGTAACACCAATGACTCCCACAAGAATATCTCGTTCATCTTTACCGGTCAATTGCAACATAGTTGCCATTGGAGGTGATCTAACTGAAGTCTCGAAATCTCTAGTACTTCTTAATCGACCAAACTGTTTAGTGGCTTCAACACTCCCACTCAAACCTGATTCCTCACTAGTTCCAAGTCTTCCTGAGCTTCTACTCAAACTAGATCCCTCAACAAAATCAGAAAGTTCAAGCATGCTAGGATTTTTAGCACCTACCCGCTCACCTAGCCATTCCTCAATAGGAATCTCAACCATATACATGGTTCCCCTTTTCACCCCACAAGCAATGGTCCGACCGCCTTTAGACACTCTCCACCTTTGATCTCCAAACGAAACATGACAATTTTCATCATCCAACTGCCCAATTGAAATTAACCTTTTCGCGAGCTTGGGAACGAACCTCACGTTTCTCAAGATCCAAATATAATTCAAGTGTTTTATAGCAAGATCACCAATAACTGCAATCTCAAGTAGATTCCCGTCCGCAACTCGAACTCTACCTGAATACCGCCTGAAATTAAACATCTCGTTCATGTAGGGGGACGCAAGATATGAGGCACCCGAATCTAAAATCCAAGATTCGTCAAGAAACTCCTCATGGCAAATCAAAGCATCTTCAATCACTGCCGCTGTGCTCTCACCCATCTTCGCACCCGGGCACTGCGATCTAAAGTGACCGACTTGCTGACAATTCCAACAAATAACGTTTCTTCCCTGAGATGGATCTCTCTTAGATCTTATCCTGCTTCTACTTCTACCCCTAGATCTGCCAGATGCATTCAAAAGAGAACCCGAATTTCCACAATCTTTTCTTCTAATTTCCTCACTAAGAATTAAATCACGGATCCCTTCAAACGTCAACTTAGTAGTTCCAGATGAACCACTAACTGTTGTAACCGTGCCAGAACAACTCTCGGGTAACGATGATAAAAGAAACAAGGCTTCCAGCTCATCTTCAAATTTGACATCAACTGATTTAAGACGAGTCAAAATCAGATTGAATTCATTAACATGATCTGCTACGCCTGCAGAAGATCCTTCTTTCATCTTTGTATTAATAAGCTGCCTGATCAAGAAGACTTTATTTAAAGCCGAGGGTTTCTCGTACATATTTGACAAAGAAGTAAACACTCCTTTAGTCGTGGTTTCAGCCACGATGTTGTAGGCGACATTCTTGGCCAGAGAAAGCCGAACTACTCCGAGTGCTTTTCTATCCAAGAGATCCCACTCCTCTTGCTTCATCTCTTCGGGTTTAACACCAGTGATCGGCTGATATAAACCCTTCTGATATAACACGTCTTCGATCTGCATCTTCCAGAAGCTAAAATCTGACCCATCAAACTTATCTATCTTTATTGTGTCTTTATCCGCCATTGCTCCAGGTAACACATAAACCTTGTGCTCTAGATACCACTTGTTAGGACATCTAGGTGAGCCCTAACAAGAACTTGATAACCCTAGTTATCAAACCCACCGTGCAATAAACAAATAAACACAACACAAATAAAGACAAGAACAATAAACGTAAAGAACAAGGAATTAACGTGATTATGTCCAGTTGTTTAATTCAAACGAATTGGTTTACTCCACGGCCAAACAAAGAGGATTTTATTATATTTTTCGTAGGTATATGATGCAGGTTACATATGAGGGTTTATATAGGACAAAAAACGAAATAGGAACAATCTAGATTACTTGCTGAATACGAACATTGTCGCGTTTCGCGACACCTTGTCGCGTATCGCCGGAAAAAGGGGATTGCCTACTAGTCAATTTTGACTGGAAAAAGACCCGGAATCCTCCGAATTCTTAGAGCCCGATGGGCCGGAAGAAGGGCCCGACAGCCACGAGGCACGACCATGGAAGTAATGAAAAAGAAAAAGTTATGTAGTTGCACCATCGCGATATTGTGCCAATTCCAGTTTTGAACTACCGCAGACTTGTTTCATAGTTTTCAACAAACCACATTCAAACGTGACAAAACAGCTTCAAACGCGACACCTTCAGACATCCCCTTCTGCCACATCTTGTGACGACCCGGAAATTTCCGACCAAATTAAAACTTAATCTTTATATGTTCCAACACAATAAGCAAAGACTGTAATGTTGAGTCTCGAAATGTTTGAACTATTTATATAGATTCATTTAACCTGTGACTATTTCCGACGATTCACGAACAATTGTGTATAAATAAATATGTAAATATATATACATGTATAAATATAAGAGTGCATATTAAGTTGTATTAATAAAATACAAAATAATCATTTGAATTGAAAATGTAAAATAATGTACAAGATAATTAAGATTAAAATTTATTTATGATTTAAACGAATTCTTATTTTTATTTATTATCATTTTTATGATATTATTTAGTTATTTTATTAGAATTATTATTAATATTATTAGGGTATTTACTATTAATATTTATTAAAAATAAAAATAGGGAATCCCATTATGTTAGAAGTAACTATCAATTTTTTTTCTTTTTCTTCACATGAAAATAATTTACGTACTTCATGTCTCCAGTTTGTTACAAGTCTACTTCACAAATCAATTGGAAATCAATTTAACTGTTAAATCATGTACCTAATCACTCTATATAAGTTACAAACTGCAATTTGAGTTGAAAACAAAGAAAACCCAGAAAATAAGCTCGACACTCTGTACATTCATCTTTTTCACCATATTTTGATTTAGAACAAATTTTCAAAATGTAATAATGCAGTCATGTTAGGAATCGTCTATCTAAACTATCTGTAAGTTTTCAATCCTCAATTCTTTCTATTAATTTCTAATTTGAGAGTCAAAGTTTTGGTTTTCAAAGTCAACTAAGTGTTCTTGAATCAAATTCGAGTTTGTTTTGATATCTCCAGTTAATTTGATGATCCATAAAGATTATAGGAATGATTTACAACACAATTCATGTTGTAATCATAACCTATAACACTCTTAATCTAAAAATCAATTTTTGAGTTCTTGAGTTCTTCACAGTGATATACACTAACGTGAATTCGAAACAAATTTCAAAACCTAAAAATGTAGAGTTGTTAGGAATCATTTACTTAAACTTCCTGCAAAATCTCAAGTTCCAATTCTTGATAACGAATTCGAATTTGCGAGTCAAAGTTAAATTGTCAAAAGTCAACTGTTTTGTTCTTGGAGAAATTAGAGCTTGTTTTGATGTTTTAAGTTCAATTGACGATTTCAATAGTTTTTAGGAATGATTTGAAACATGTTTCATGTTGTAAAGATTGTTCAAAACGAACTCAAAATTGAAAACAAAATTTTTTTTTTCTTGGCTACCAGCAAGCAGTAGGATTTTTTTTTCCTCATTTTTTTATATCATGAACACATTTTTATTTTTTGTTTCATGTTTGTTTAGAAGTCCTAAAACCATTTTGATGATTGACTATTAAGAATGAAGTTGTTTGATTGTTTAGATTTTTGTGAAGAAGATGAAGTGGGTTGAAACATGTAATAGATAAGTATTTGGGTTTGTATTATAAATCAGAAAAACTGAAATGGAGGAATGGTTAAGGGTGTTGATGAGTGAACGAGAGGTCTCGGGTTCGAGCCCGGCTTGGTGCAATTTTTTTAAAACTGACTCCTAAGGTAGTTTTATACTTTTAAAAATTATTATTATTATTAATATTATTATTATTATCCTTAGGTATTTCTACAATTATTAATTTTACAAAACAAAAGATATATATGTAAATATATTATTACATAAAATATACTAATATTACATAAAATTATGTTTCAACTAATATTATTTATATAACATTAATTAAATATCAAATAAGCATCGTAATATATTATAAGAATAATTAATACATAACAAATATATAAACTTAATTGATTTATACTATAATGTGTTAATACTTGATATAGGTTCGTGAATCCGAGGCCAATCCTGCATTGTTCAATGTCGTCATATGTATTTTTACTACAAAATACAGTATTGTGAGTTTCATTTACCTTTTTACCCTTTATATTTTTGGGCTGAGAATACATGCGCAACTTTTATAACTGTTTTACGAAATAGACACAAGTAATCGAAATTACGTTCTGTGGTTGAATGATCGAAACTGAATATGCCCCTTTTTATTAAGTCTGGTAATCTAAGAATTAGGGAACAGACACCCTAATTGACGCGAACTCTAAAGATAGATCTATCGGGCCCAACAAGCCCCATCCAAAGTACCGGATGCTTTAGTACTTCGAAATTTATATCATGTCCTAAGGAGGATCCCGGAATGATGGGGATATTCTTATATGCATATTGTGAATGTCGGTTACCAGGTGTTCAATCCATATGAATGATATTTTTGTCTCTATACATGGGACGTATGATTATGAGAAATGGAAGTATGAAATCTTGTGGTCTATTAAAATTATGAAATGATTCTTTATGATAAACTAATGAACTCACCAACCTTTTGGTTGACACTTTAAAGCATGTTTATTCTTAGGTACGAAAGAAATCTTCCGCTGTGCATTTGCTCATATTAGAGATATTACTTGGAGTCATTCATGACATATTTCAAAAGATGTTGCATTCGAGTCATTGAGTTCATTAAGATTATTATTAAGTCAATTATATTTGGATATATTATGAAATGCTTTACATGCCTGTCAACTGTCGATGAAACGAAAGTTTGTCTTTTAAAAACGAATGCAATGTTTGTAAAATTTATCATATAGAGGTCAATTACCTCGCGATGTAATCAACTGTTGTGAATCGTTTGTAATCGATATGGACTTCGTCCGGATGGATTAGGACGGGTCTCTACAGTTGGTATCAGAGCGGTGATCTTAGCGAACCAGTTCTTGCATTAGCGTGCCTAACTGATAGTTGTTAGGATGCATTAGTGAGTCTGGACTTCGACCGTGTCTGCATGTCAAAAGTTTTGCTTATCATTTTTATCGGAAAACATCTGCTTATCATCCTTAGGAAATTACCTACTCATTATTCTTAGTCTAGACACATTTTACTGCATTGACTGCATGAATAGTGTATAGACAAAATTCATATCTTAGCGTATCTGACAATTCATATCTTAGTGTATCTGTTACTGTAGACCTTGCCTGATATCTCTCGTAAATTTCTCCTTAATTTAAGGGATCCTGGTACTATATATATCTATGCAAATTATGCATTGAGAATACCATCTAACTATCAATTGATGCCACTAAACTCTTCATACCAAAAATCTTTCCTGAGATCGTTTAAGATGGCCTCTACGAATCGACCAAGTTCCTCTGACTCCGAAGACAGCGTGACAGGAGCACACCAACCAATCAACTACCGTGATTACTGGAGAAAATGGGGATGGGTTCGCGACATACTCACCCTATGGAGAAAGGAAGAAGGTACTCCATATCATGAATCAAATCTACCACCTAACCTTGGAGTACTTGACCCGCTCACCGGCGAACCCGTTCGCAATACCGTTTATACCCTATTTGCAAGAATTTTTCGTCTTGAAACTACCATTAATGGAACTAGAGAAGATATCCGACCTCTACCTCACATTGATAAACAACTCGGGTTAGTAGAAGAAGTTAGAGAACTCCGAGCTCGAGTATTAACTTTAGAGAGCACGGTATACAATTTGCAATCATCAACAGTATCACCAACACCACTAACATCACCAGCCTTAGCACCAATGGCACCAGTACCACCAACAACCCAAGTTTCAACAATCCATGCCTCAACATCTCATTCTGTACCTCGAGTATAATTATCGTTCCACAAATCATTCTACATCATTTATCTTCATTCGACATGACGATTATGTAAACTCTAATGTTTTAGAGATTATGTATCATAGTTCTAATCGTAAATCTGATGAGTTTAATATCACATTGACTCATTAAATCCATAATTACATCTGAAGAAAATATATATGTAAATATATTTTCATAAAGATTGTGATTAAAAATTCTTTCGTACAAACTGTTAATGGTAAAAATATTTTAACGGGTAGGTAATACCCGAGAAATATTTAAGATTTCACATTAATAAGTTACATTGTACAGTCTTTGAATCTGATTCAACGGTCGATTACCATCCTACCTACATCTATCGATATACGAATCCGTTCACCATAGAATAACCATTTTCATTCAAATTCAATTTCATATTTGGATTTTTACTTACCAGAATCCAACAAGTGGCATAATGAAGAAATAATAGACACAATAAAAATTGATTAGAAACAGACTAATTAACAATATGAAATTTTGTTAAGAAACCATGCTAACTGTTCCAGCTAACTGTTCCTAGCTAACTGATTACATTCTATTTATCGCATTTTATTTATTGCAATTTAATTATCGCAATTTACATTCCCGCAATTTTATTTATTGTCATCTAATTTCTGTTATTTACTTTACGCACTTTAGTTATCGTTATTTAATTTCTGTTATTTATTTTACGCACTTTAAATATCGGGACACGTATACAAGGTTTTGACATATCATATCGATGCATCTATATATATTATTTGGAATCACCATAGACACTCTATATGCAGTAATGATCGAGTTCTCTATACAGGGTTGAGGTTGATTCTATAATAATATATATACTTTGAGTTGTGATCGAGTCTGAGACATGTACACGGGTCCTGATACGTATTAATTAATTCGGATATTATATATTAAGCTATATATGTATTATCGGACTGTTAATTGTGGACTATCAAATATGGACTGTCGACATTGGATAATTAAAATGAATTAAAATATTGATTATAACATATGAAACTAAACATATCTTCAAGTTTGCCACTTGATCTCATCTTAAACCTCATCTGTATCTTGACGATTATAATCTGCGTTCAAACCTTTCATGATTCTTGAAAACACCTCAATCGATAGGATGAATCAACCGCACTTCATCTACAGAAGGAAAGGTTTATGCATATAGTTATGCACCTGAGAAACTCTCGGCAACTGAGTAAAAGTTTAACACGTAGCCGCATCAGATCCTTTGACATTTATTAGCAAAAATAACTTTGCGATCCCTTTTCAAAGTAGCCAATTTTGTCACAGCTCCAGCAAGTCAACTTCGACTTTTCATTCGAAGTAGCCTTACTATAATCCTGATATATACAATTACCCTTTTTATAACGGAGAATTCTTTTATATTCCACCATATTACCAGAAGACGTACCAGCAGCCTCGTTGTTTTTTTTGGTTTAAATCTCTCTGACAAATCATTATATTTATTCATTGAAACCCTATCATATACTCATCCGCATCTTGTAACGAGAACTGCCATACCAATTACCGGGAATCAGCAAATTTGTATTTTGAGTCTCGCAACGTTTCCACATCAACAGTTATATGTATCCATATAACATTTATCTCTTAGAACTATGATCTTCCATTTTGAAATTCAGAAAAGCACCCAGTCTGTGAATTAATGCTCTAAATTTTGAAAAGTTGAATGAAGCAACAAAAACTATGGATGATTTTAACAGTCAAAAGTTTGATAAAAAAAAGATACGTTGGAAAAGCTCAAAAGGAAGTTTGGTACTGAAAAACGAATTGAGCAAACCATGAAGGAGACTCTGAGCAAATCACAAGGACTAAACTTGTACATAAAGAACCCTGATGATTCTGTTTCTGATGAAGTCTTTAGTGAATATCTTGCTACTTATTTATTCTAAATCCTTGCGAAAGGATTTTCTTCATCAACATTCGATCTCAGAAATTCTGAAAATATCATCATAAATATCTTTGATATTTCCGAGAATATTTTCATAACAATTCTTATCTGAAATCATTAATCTCTTCGTGCTATCAGTGTTACATCATATAGAAACTGTTAGTTTCTATATTCTGTAAACTTTCGAGCTTGAAATATGAATGTTATTGAAGTAATGTTGGGAACTGATGCATGAGTTAGTATAATATAATGACACTTGATCAACGTGATTATATTACAGTAAGTCATGCTGAGTTTCTAATGGAATGTGATGATTCACAGATCATAACGTCATCATGTGCCATGTTACACGACTCTTACATTCTACCCAATCTCCAAGTATATCAAGAACATATATTCTTAATAGTTCTATCTTTTCAGATATTCTAGTAATTTGAAAAATCAAGATCGTGCCATTACGATTTCCTTCTAGAACATTAACTATGTTCATTTCAAAATCCATATCTACGAATTCCGGACCATTATTCGCTTGACTTGAAGTCGGGAAGAGGAGACGAAAGTATGGAACTCTTGAATATAAAGAAAATATAAAGCTCGACAACAACACATAAATTACAAACCGTGCATATCAATACGTATTGCCACGTAAAGGCACGGGAAAATTAAAAACACTATAACCCCAAGATAATAGTAGAAGTAAATATAATCCTTCGGTGGTAGATGAAAGAGAAGAATGACAGATATGAAAGTTAAGAGTATATCAAGGATCAGAACTGGATGGAGCATATTAATGAATGCTTTAAAAATATGAATCAGGGGAGAAAGAATGGAAGGTGTGAGCTGTGAAAATAAGGAAACGAAGAGAGTGGATTTATAGTAAAATATCCGACAGAGCAATCGAAACAGATTATTGCATTTAATCAAAGAAGATCTGATTTCCTATATCGCCGAAGAACCAAATCTTATTACGAAGATTTTCTTTAAATCCCATGAATTCCGGAAATCAATCATAACTACGTCATCAGTTCCCTCTCTTGCGATAGCTTCGATTATACTCTTCGCGTAATCAAAAATTTTTTTTACCTATATTACTCACTGATGATAAAACTCTAATTTCTAGCTCGGATACGTCATGAAAACATACTTATTGTCAGCCATGACCATTCCACTCAAATTTCGGGACGAAATTTCTTTAACGGGTAGGTACTGTGACGACCCGGAAATTTCCGACCAAATTAAAACTTAATCTTTATATGTTCCAACACAATAAGCAAAGACTGTAATGTTGAGTCTCGAAATGTTTGAACTATTTATATAGATTCATTTAACCTGTGATTATTTCCGACGATTCACGAACAATTGTGTATAAATAAATATGTAAATATATATACATGTATAAATATAAGAGTGCATATTAAGTTGTATTAATAAAATACAAAATAATCATTTGAATTGAAAATGTAAAATAATGTACAAGATAATTAAGATTAAAATTTATTTATGATTTAAACGAATTCTTATTTTTATTTATTATCATTTTTATGATATTATTTAGTTATTTTATTAGAATTATTATTAATATTATTAGGGTATTTACTATTAATATTTATTAAAAATAAAAATAGGGAATCCCATTATGTTAGAAGTAACTATCAATTTTTTTTCTTTTTCTTCACATGAAAATAATTTACGTACTTCATGTCTCCAGTTTGTTACAAGTCTACTTCACAAATCAATTGGAAATCAATTTAACTGTTAAATCATGTACCTAATCACTCTATATAAGTTACAAACTGCAATTTGAGTTGAAAACAAAGAAAACCCAGAAAATAAGCTCGACACTCTGTACATTCATCTTTTTCACCATATTTTGATTTAGAACAAATTTTCAAAATGTAATAATGCAGTCATGTTAGGAATCGTCTATCTAAACTATCTGTAAGTTTTCAATCCTCAATTCTTTCTATTAATTTCTAATTTGAGAGTCAAAGTTTTGGTTTTCAAAGTCAACTAAGTGTTCTTGAATCAAATTCGAGTTTGTTTTGATATCTCCAGTTAATTTGATGATCCATAAAGATTATAGGAATGATTTACAACACAATTCATGTTGTAATCATAACCTATAACACTCTTAATCTAAAAATCAATTTTTGAGTTCTTGAGTTCTTCACAGTGATATACACTAACGTGAATTCGAAACAAATTTCAAAAACTAAAAATGTAGAGTTGTTAGGAATCATTTACTTAAACTTCCTGCAAAATCTCAAGTTCCAATTCTTGATAACGAATTCGAATTTGCGAGTCAAAGTTAAATTGTCAAAAGTCAACTGTTTTGTTCTTGGAGAAATTAGAGCTTGTTTTGATGTTTTAAGTTCAATTGACGATTTCAATAGTTTTTAGGAATGATTTGAAACATGTTTCATGTTGTAAAGATTGTCCAAAACGAACTCAAAATTGAAAACAAAAAAAGAAATTTCTTGGCTACCAGCAAGCAGTAGGATTTTTTTTTTTCCTCATTTTTTTTATATCATGAACAAATTTTTATTTTTTGGTTCATGTTTGTTTAGAAGTCCTAAAACCATTTTGATGATTGACTATTAAGAATGAAGTTGTTTGATTGTTTAGATTTTGGTGAAGAAGATGAAGTGAGTTGAAACATGTAATAGATAAGTATTTGGGTTTGTATTATAAATCAGAAAAACTGAAATGGAGGAATGGTTAAGGGTGTTGATGAGTGAACGAGAGGTCTCGGGTTCGAGCCCGGCTTGGTGCAATTTTTTTAAAACTGACTCCTAAGGTAGTTTTATACTTTTAAAAATTATTATTATTATTAATATTATTATTATTATCCTTAGGTATTTCTACAATTATTAATTTTACAAAACAAAAGATATATATGTAAATATATTATTACATAAAATATACTAATATTACATAAAATTATGTTTCAACTAATATTATTGATATAACATTAATTAAATATCAAATAAGTATCGTAATATATTATAAGAATAATTAATACATAACAAATATATAAACTTAATTGATTTATACTATAATGTGTTAATACTTGATATAGGTTCGTGAATCCGAGGCCAACCCTGCATTGTTCAATGTCGTCATATGTATTTTTACTACAAAATACAGTATTGTGAGTTTCATTTACCTTTTTACCCTTTATATTTTTGGGCTGAGAATACATGCGCAACTTTTATAACTGTTTTACGAAATAGACACAAGTAATCGAAATTACGTTCTATGGTTGAATGATCGAAACTGAATATGCCCCTTTTTATTAAGTCTGGTAATCTAAGAATTAGGGAACAAACACCCTAATTGACGCGAACTCTAAAGATAGATCTATCGGGCCCAACAAGCCCCATCCAAAGTACCGGATGCTTTAGTACTTCGAAATTTATATCATGTCCGAAGGAGGATCCCGGAATGATGGGGATATTCTTATATGCATATTGTGAATGTCGGTTACCAGATGTTCAATCCATATGAATGATATTTTTGTCTCTATGCATGGGACGTATGATTATGAGAAATGGAAGTATGAAATCTTGTGGTCAATTAAAATTATGAAATGATTCTTTATGATAAACTAATGAACTCACCAACCTTTTGGTTGACACTTTAAAGCATGTTTATTCTCAGGTACGAAAGAAATCTTCCGCTGTGCATTTGCTCATATTAGAGATATTACTTGGAGTCATTCATGACATATTTCAAAAGATGTTGCATTCGAGTCGTTGAGTTCATCAAGATTATTATTAAGTCAATTATATTTGGATATATTATGAAATGCTTTACATGCTTGTCAACTGTCGATGTAACGAAAGTTTGTCTTTTAAAAACGAATGCAATGTTTGTAAAATTTATCATATAGAGGTCAATTACCTCGCGATGTAATCAACTGTTGTGAATCGTTTGTAATCGATATGGACTTCGTCCGGATGGATTAGGACGGGTCTCTACACATCTGTCTCGTTTCGGTACACTTTATCACTTTTCAGTACTGTCGCGTTTCACGACAAACATCACTGAAACACGATAAACATCACTGAAACACGATAAACATCACCCGAACCCGATAACTGCAGCTCATTTGTATTGATCTTCTTTGCACCCAACATATCTTTCTAAGTGATTCTCAATGTTTGACTTTGACCAGAGGCGAAACTAGAATTTTTTCACCTGGGGCAAAAATAATTTTTTAAACAGTAGAAATTTTTTTGGACAAAATTTGAAGATTTTGGGGGAAAAGTTGGAGATTTTGGGGCAAAATTTGAAGATTTTGAGACAAAAGTTGGAGAATTTTGGGCAAAATTTGAAAGTTTTGAGGCAAAATATGTAGGTTTGGAGGCAAAAAAAAAAAAAATCCACCGGAGGCAAAGTCAAAAACCCCGAAATTTTTACACTGAAAAAAATATCCACTGGGGGCGCCCCTGCCCCTACACACTTTCGCCCCTGACTTTGACCCAATGTTGTCAAACTGTAGAAAACAGGAAACGATATGGTCTTAGTTTTAACTTTTAAGGACAATTCTGAAAGATTGCGCAGCCATTGGTCATAGTTTTTTTTTTCTTTCTTTTTTTTGGATATATACTTTGCTTTGTCATAGGCATAGCCATGGTCCATATAGGTACTTTTCATTTTTCTTCTTTACTTTTTTTTTCTTCCCAAAATCATTACTTTTATTAAAAAAATAAAAAAAAAACCTTCGCAAAAAGAGAGAAGAAAGCATATTACAATTATAGTCCTCCAAGCAGAAAGGAAAATTCAAGATAAAAGAAGAAAAACAACACTATAGAGCGAAAAATACGTGAACTTCATTGAGAACCTCTATAAGAATGTGAAGACAATTGGTTTGGAACCCATAAATTCCAAATGAAAAAGCATATGAAGTTTTTTCGTTATATGTGATTTCAGTGGCGGAATTTGAACCGAATACATATGGGCCGGGTGTAAAACTTTAATAAAATTTTCATTTCAAGTAGAGATAAACACTAATAAAAAGTTTATTTTTTAGTAATTTTTTTTTTTTTTAGTGTAAATTTTTTTTTTTATCCGGCTATGGCGGAAGCCCTTTCCTGCCCTCACTATAATCCGCGGATTTGTACATCACCATTTTTAAATCATATATCACTAAATATGTTTTAAATATGTTTTAAAGTGTACTATATAATATATAATGTTTAACTTTAACATTGACTAAAATATTAGTTGTAATGTAGATCATATTTTTCCCTTTGTGACAAACTTAATCAGTGAAACACCCGGACGCTTCCATTATCATTTCAGTTATCCGGTCTATTTTTCGGGTCAAACCATTTTATGAATACCCGTATGTTTTGAGGGTTAGAAAATACAAACATATTAATAGGGCCCGTTAAAGGGCCCACATCTATCTTGAAAATTGCCACCCTACCGGGGGAAAAAATAGAGGAGATCGTTCAGTCACACTGCCGCCTAAAATACACACCAAAACAGGCTCCGATGTATCAAGCAAGAACCAAAGCATCTCAAACTGTGAAATCTTTCAATTATTGTTTTAAGGTATGTAACTTTTCAAGCCGTTGTCATTCATCATCATCGTCATCAATTTCCCTCAACAAACCCTTATCATTAGTTAAAAGTTACGCCACCCCAAATTACTTTCTAAACCCTAATAAAAGTTTGGATCTTTTAGTAACTAATTCTCCGAGTCACCAAAATCCTACTAAAGTTAATACCCGGACCTACAATACGAATGTCAACAATAATTATGATCAAAAGGATGGGCAGTTACGTGGCACAATTGAGGAGCTTGATGCTTTATGCAAGGAGAGGAGATTAGAGGAAGCTGTTGAGGTTTTAGGTTTACTCGAGCAGAAAAACGTTTCTGTTGATTTAAATAGGTTTCTGTCGTTGATGAATGAATGTAGAGAGGCTCAGGCACTTGAAGAAGGTAAAAAGGTTCATGAATACCTTGTTAGATCAGTATCGGATATTGATGTTTGGAGTTATAATAAGATTATTGAAATGTATGCAAAATGCGGGTCTATGGAAGATGCATTGAATGTGTTTGATAAAATGCCGCAGAGGAATGTTAGATCTTGGGACACGATGATTACATGGTTTGCTAAAAATGGGTACGGTGAAGATGCCATTGATATGTTTACCGACTTCAAAGAAGCCGGTTTTAAACCTGATGGTCGGATTTTTTTGAGCGTGTTTACTGTGTGTAGTGTCTTGGGAGACATGAAAGAAGGGTTGTTGCATTTTGAGTCAATGAGTAAAAATTATGATACTATTCCATCTATGGATCATTATAAAAGTATAGTGGATATGCTTGGGAGTGCAGGGTATTTAAACGAAGCGTTACATTTTATTGAAAAAATGTCTATGGTACCAAGTGTGGAAATTTGGGAAACGTTGATGAATAATTGTCGTGTTCATGGGGATACAGAGCTTGGAGACCGATGTTTTGAGCTTATTGAGTTGCTAGATCCCACACGTTTAGATGAACAAACGAAGGCGGGTCTGATACCAATAAAAGCTTCTGATATTGAAGAAGAAAAAGTTCCCGACAACACAATATGGGACACCTCTCACCCTGAATATCCGAAGTTGTATAGTCAACTTAGGTGTTTAAAACAACAGATGATAGAGGTTGGCTATATTCCACAGAATAAATTTGTAGTTTATGATGTAGACGCAGAAAGCAAGGAGGAGGCTCTTTTATCACACGCTGAAATACTTGCTTTGTCTCAAGGCCTTTTGAGCAGCCCAGCCCGTAAACAAATACGGATAATAAAAAGTCTTCGGGTTTGTAGTGATTGCCACAATGCACTCAAGATTATTTCTAAGATCGTTGGAAGACTGATTGTTGTAGTGCAATCCTGCAGGAGGATGGAACATCGTTTTGAAAATGGTGTATGTTCATGTGGAGATAATTGGTGATATACTTACTACCTTTTAAAACTAATTTGCTTTTGCTAGTTTTGTTGAGGATAAGGGAACTTTCGTCATTAATTATTTTTTTAGCACATACGTACGGAGTAGTTTTAACGTTATGGATTGTTTTGACAATTTTCTTAACGTATATATGCATAATTTATTTATCATACAAAGTCAAAGCCGTGGCTATCTAATCTTTGATCAGGAGGTATATTATTATATATCATGAGTATGAGGTAATATCTCACGTCTTAGACTATACCGATGATGCAAATTTTAGAAGTTGTGAAGGTAAAATGGGCGGGCATACCAGCTGGGTAGTATTTCTGAAGTTTGGGATGGTAAAATCAATGGGTCAAAATACGATTATTATGTAACGACCCGGAAATTTCCGACCAAATTTAAACTCTAATCTCTATGTGGTTCCGACACGATAAGCAAAAACCCTAAAGTTGACCCGCACTTTTTCGATCGTTCTATACTTATAAGATTAATATTTACATAAATTAAACCTTACCAACATGATAAGCAATCCAAATTGTTGAGACTTATGTTTTCGAAAAGAGTTTTACACAACGTTTGACCGTCTAGTTTGACCGATGATATCACGAACTATACAATATATGATAATTATACGTTTGTGTATATATATGTATATATACATATTTAACATGATCTAAGAATGTTTTAATATCTCATTTTGTATTAATAACAATAAGTTATAAGTATATTTTGAAACTACTAACTTAAGTTTTCAAAACGATAACCATACGTAACGTTATTTGACTTAAATACTTATGACCTATAATGTTTATACATATATCGTATAAGTAATGTATTTAATCACTTTTAAAGACTTAAATACATAAAACAATATAAGTATATTTACAAAAGATAGCTATATTTGAATCCTCGTTCCGTTTTCTCAAAGATTTCTATACGTATACCTAGGGTATATGTACCCGTATCATACGCAGCTTCTAGATGTATTTACTATTGGTATATACCAATAAAAATCTGCTCCTTAGCAGCCTTAAATGATTAAGAAACATGTGGAACCAACCATTTGTCAAGTAGCATGAATTATTTAGCAAGAAAACAAAGTTAGGTATTTTTTTTTTCCTTTATAACCTAAAAACGTTTTTATGCATGCACACCATTTCTTCACCCCATTTTCTTATACTTACACTTCCATTTCTCTCTCAAAATACTCTTAACTTCATACTTGATCATCTCCAAGCATTTTCCCCATCATTTAGCTTCAAAAACCTTACTTAAACACCATAAGAAAACCATACAAAAACACTTCAAGAAATCCTTCCAAGAACACAAACTTACTTCCAATCTTTCATCCAATTCCATCACCCTTTTGGTTCTAGCTTTTTACTCCTCTTTTACAGAAACCTTGTCCAAGGAACTTGAGGTAGTATCTATGTTCATAACCTTATTCGATTCATATATATATAGCTATCATATTTTGTGGTATACAATTTTAACAACAAGAACATAGTTTGAAAGTTTTCAAACTTGTTTGCAAACTAAATAGATCCTTCTAACTTAACTTTTAAAATACTTCAAGACCTGTAATATAACTTAAATATATGCTAACTTAACAAGGTATAACTTGGTTTTTCAAAGAATATCTTAAAAACTGTTTTTACGACGTCGGAGTGTAACCGGGGACTGTTTTGGGTTGGATAATTAAAAACTATCTTAAACTTTGAATTGGAGGTTTATGTTCTGGAAAAATGATTTTTACTATAAATATGTTAACACATAGAAATTTCATGATTTAATTCAAAGTATAAGTATTTTTAGAAAAATGGTCATTAAGTGTTATTTTTTTGTAACAAAAATGTTTAACTTCATAAGTTTCACTAAATTTTCACCTATGCCGTGTGATTTTGAATACAAACCAGGGTATTTTCAGTTCATAGTCTTAAAGAGGGACTCGATCCAAGGAGATGGCAAGTTGAATCAACGAAAACGGATTTGTAACGAAGAAACTATGACCGAAACAAAATTGGTTATCCTAGACTTGTTTAACTTCGGGATTAATTGGGAAAAATTAAATAAATCACATATTTCTAAGATAACATGATATTTTATATATATGTACTTATAATTCAATTTTATATGGTTCAGGATCACCCCGTAAACAACACGAGAAGATTAATCATAAGATCCCATGTTTGTACGCAACACGTCATTTGACAACACCGGTACTTTATGTACGCAACACGTCATTTGACAACACCGGTACCGTGGGTCAAGATTAATCTCGACCAATACATATACGATGGGGTTTTATTTATTTCGTTGGAGGTTTTATTTATTTCATTGCGGGTATATTAAACATCTAAAAATGAACCATTAAAATTGAATTACTAACAACGAGCTGCTAACTACGGACTAAGGAATTATTCAAAGTATTAAAAGTATAACAAGTATATATATGTGACGTTTGTTTAAAAAGAAAAGGTATTGATATATTATATATGGATAGGTTCGTGATATCAACCGGAGACCAAGTCAAATTATATATATCTTCAAGACGAAAGTGAGTATATAGTCCCACTTTTAAACTCTAAATATTTCGGGATGAGAATACATGTATTTTATGTTTTACGTTATGGACACAAGTAACTGAAAAATATATTCTACGTTGAGTTGTACCACTGGCATACTTCCCTGTAGCTTGGTAACTAATATTTACAGCGGTATTGTAAACGCGAATCCTGTTGATAGATCTATCGGGCCTGACAACCCCAACCGGACTGGACGACCAGTATTCAACGGTTGCACAGTACTTCGTTTCGTGACTACACTTGGTACAGTGTAGTAAGATTTCATATTAAAGGGAATATGCGACGTGATTAATTGTTAAGTATGGTTACCAAGTGCTCAACCACTTAGAATATTTTTATTAAAATGTTTATATATGAAATCTTGTGGTCTATATTTATATCGCTGTCGACATTAAACCTATATCTCACCAACTTTATGTTGACATTTTAAAGCATGTTATTCTCAGGTATGAATTAAGTCTTCCGCTGTGCATTATCTCGTACTAAGGATACTACTTGAGGCTATTAAGGACTTATATCATAAGGCGTTGCATTCGAGTCATTGAAGTTCATAGAGACTATTATTAAGTAAATGGCGGTTTAGGTCATTTGAATATTATGAAATGTCAGGCGAATATGTAAATTATGGATGTAACTATAGATTGTCTTTTAAGAATAAATGCAACGTTTGTAAGATGTATCATATAGAGGGCAAGTACCTCGCAATGTTATCAACTATTGTAATTCGTTTGTAATCAATATGGACAACGTCCGGATGATTAGTTTCGGATCCTTTCAGTTGGTATCAGAGCGTTGGTCTTAGCGAACCAGGCCTTGCATTAGTGTGTCTAACTAGTAGTTGTTAGGATACATTAAGTGAGTCTGGACTTTGACCGTGTCTGCCTGTCAAAAGTTTTGCTTATCAATCCTAGTCGGAAATCATCTGCTTATCATTCTTAGGGAACTGCCTGCTTATCATTCTTAAGTCTAGACACGTCTTACTGCATTTAGTGCATCGATAGTGTATAGACAAAATTCATATCCTAGCGTATCTGTTACTATAGACATTGCCTGACGTATTTCAAAGATTCTCCGTAATTCATGGGATTTTGATATTATATATACATATGTAAATTATGTATTGAAGAGTACCAAACCCAACTCCTATAATCTATTCCAAACCAAAAATTCATTTCTCCGACCATACAAGATGGATTCTTCATCCAGCTCAAATTCCTCCGACTTCGATAGCTTCGCCGATATGGATTTCCATTCGAGCTCCGAGAACAGCGTTACCGGAATGGATCAACCAATTTCCCATCATCTATTCTGGATGAATTGGGGATGGGTTCGTAATATACTAAATTTCTGGAGGCAAGAAGAAGGTGATCCATTCCATCCACCAAATTGTCCTCTTAACGATGAACCTGAAGCACTTACCGGCGAACCTATTCGAAACACCATTTTCTCGCTCATTTCTAGAGTATCTCGTCATGATTACATACTATCCCATATTTCAAATCTTGTTCATTCGCTCGTTCCAACCGTCAATCATCCCGGTATAATAGAAGAAGTCAACGAACTCCGTGCTCGGGTAGTGGTTTTGGAGAATATGGTGCGAAGGTTACAAACACCAACAGCAGCACCAGCAGCATAATCCGTACTACCATCGTCAACGCCGACAATACCTTTATCACCCCAATCACAACCGCGCCTTAAATCTCAACATCACAATCTGTATCTCGAATATCAACATCACACGACTCAATATCTGTACTTCGAGTATGATCTTCGTTCTATATATCGTTCTACATCGATTATCTTCGCTTTACGTATCGTATGACGATTATGTAATTTCTAAAGTCTTAGAGATTATGTAACCTAGAATTAACGATAAATCAAATGAGTTTAATATCTTATTGACTCATTAAATCTATGATTATCTCTGAAGAAAATATATATGCAAGTATATTTTCATAAAGATAGTAATTAAAAATTCCTTCGTACAAACTATTAATGATGAAAATATTTTAACGGGTGGGTAGTACCCGAGGAATATTTAGAATTCACATTAATAAGTTATATTGTACATTCTTGAATCTGATTCAACGGTTATCTATTATCTTACTTACAACCACCGATATTCGTATCCGCTCACCCCAGAATAACCATTTTCAATCAAATTTCATATTCGGATTTTGACCTACCAGAATCCAACAAGTGGCATAAAGAAGAAAACATTGGACAAAATAAAAAAAAAATTGTTAGAAACACACGATTTAACTAATTAAAAATCTATTAAGGATTCCACGCTAACTGTTCCGGCTAACTCTGGACAATTAAAATGAATTAAAATGTTGATTGTAACATATGAAGCTAAACAATTCTTCAAGCTTGCCACTTGATTTTATCTTAAACCTCATTCGTAACTTGACGATTACAATTCGCATTCAAATCCTTTCATGATTCCTGAAAACACCTCGACCGAGAAGTTGAACCCGCCGCACCTTGCCTACGGAATGAAGATTTATACATACAGTTATACACCTGAAGAACTCTCGAACCCAAATTCATAATTTAACACATAACGTATTGAATCCTTTGCCATTTATTAGCAAGAACAACCCTACAATTCCTTTTCAAGAAGCTAATTTTGTCACAGCTCCACTTCGACTTTTCAGTGAGATTATTTCTATTATAATCATGATATTTATACCTTGTCCTTTAGCCGTCATTACCGGAAAACCTTTTATATCCCTCGACAACATCAACAGGTGCACCAGCAGATCGTTATCCTTTTGGCGAAATCAACAATCAGTATTTTGAAAATCTCGCGTAACTTCTTCCATCATATCTATAATGTCTATCCCTAAGAATTTCATAATCTGAACGTGAAGTTTCTGAAAAACACCCGGGACTATGAAATAGTTCTTGAAATGCTAACGAAGCAGCAAAAACTGTAAACGACTTTAACGGTCAAAAGTTTGATGACAAAGAATAGTAAGGTGGTAAAGCTGAAAAAAAAAAAAGTTTGGAACTAGAAAACGGATGAAGCAAAGTATGAAAGAGGCTGTGGATAAATCACAGGGACTGAACCTGCTCTCAAAGAATACAAACGATTCCGTACCTGCTGAAACCGTCAGTAAGAACCCTACTCTTTATTCAAAACCTTGCCCGGATGATATTTTTCATCATCATCTTATCTTAGATATTATAAGATATCTTCATATCATTCGTTATACATATTTTTCATATTTCTGGAGATATTTTTACAACTATTCCTATCTGCGATCATTTATCTCTCCGTAACATCTGCGTTACAATATAAAAGAAACTGTGTTAATTTCTAAATTCTGAAACCTCCGAGATTAAAATATAAATGATTTGAAGTAGTGTTGGGAACTGATGCATGAATTAGTATAATATAATGAAACTTGATCAACTTCATTATATTACAGTAAGTCATGTTAAGTTTCTAATGGAATGTGATGATTCACAGTACCGTCATCATGTGCCATGTTACACGGCTCTTACATTCTATCAAGTCTCCAAACATATTAGAACGTATCACCTTGATAGTTCTATTTTTCCGGAATATTCGAGTAATTTAACGAATCAAGATCGTGCCATTACAATTTCATTCTAAAACCAATAGCTAGGTTCATTCCAAATTTCCTACCTACGAATTTCAGACCATTGTTCGCTTGGCTCGAGGACAGGAAGAAGAAACGAAGGGACAAAACCTCAGAATAGAAATAGGAACATAAACCACAGCAAATAAGAGAGAGCATTAACTGTGGATGACAATGATTTTAAGGGACGGGAGTAGGAACATCGAAATATAAGGGAAGGTATAAAACCTAACAACAACCCTGAAACTACAAACCGTGCATATCAATACGTATTGCAACGTAAAGGCACGGGAGAATTAAAAACATTATAATTCCAAGGAAAGGATAAAAGAGAATAGATTCTTCTGGTGATAGATGAAAAAGAAGAATGAAAGATATGAAAGTTAGAAATATAACAAGGATTAGAATGGGATGGAGCATATTAGCGAATGTCTTAAAGTAGGAACTAAAGAGAAAGAATAGAAGATGTGGGAAGAAAGAAAGGGAAGGAGGTAAATTTATAGTGAAATATTCGACAAAGAAATCAAAACAGATTGCCGCGTTAAATCAAAGAAGATCCTGATCGCCGCAAAACTAAATCTTATTACATAAGATTTTCTTTAAAACCCTTAAATCCCGGAAATCGATCATAATCACGTCATCGGTTACAACAATTCTATATTTACTCATTTCACTCTTTTGTGATAGCTTCGCTCGTGCGTCTCACATAACCGAATCGTTTTATCTAAATCTTTCAATAATGATAAAATTTCATTATTACCTCATATTCGTCATGAAAACATTCCTATTGTTATTTATGACAACCTCTACCAAATTTCGAGGACGAAATTTCTTTAACGGGTGGGTACTGTAACGACCCGGAAATTTCCGACCAAATTTAAACTCTAATCTCTATGTGGTTCCGACACGATAAGCAAAAACCCTAAAGTTGACCCGCACTTTTTCGATCGTTCTATACTTATAAGATTAATATTTACATAAATTAAACCTTACCAACATGATAAGCAATCCAAATTGTTGAGACTTATGTTTTCGAAAAGAGTTTTACACAACGTTTGACCGTCTAGTTTGACCGATGATATCACGAACTATACAATATATGATAATTATACGTTTGTGTATATATATGTATATATACATATTTAACATGATCTAAGAATGTTTTAATATCTCATTTTGTATTAATAACAATAAGTTATAAGTATATTTTGAAACTACTAACTTAAGTTTTCAAAACGATAACCATACGTAACGTTATTTGACTTAAATACTTATGACCTATAATGTTTATACATATATCGTATAAGTAATGTATTTAATCACTTTTAAAGACTTAAATACATAAAACAATATAAGTATATTTACAAAAGATAGCTATATTTGAATCCTCGTTCCGTTTTCTCAAAGATTTCTATACGTATACCTAGGGTATATGTACCCGTATCATACGCAGCTTCTAGATGTATTTACTATTGGTATATACCAATAAAAATCTGCTCCTTAGCAGCCTTAAATGATTAAGAAACATGTGGAACCAACCATTTGTCAAGTAGCATGAATTATTTAGCAAGAAAACAAAGTTAGGTATTTTTTTTTCCTTTATAACCTAAAAACGTTTTTATGCATGCACACCATTTCTTCACCCCATTTTCTTATACTTACACTTCCATTTCTCTCTCAAAATACTCTTAACTTCATACTTGATCATCTCCAAGCATTTTCCCCATCATTTAGCTTCAAAAACCTTACTTAAACACCATAAGAAAACCATACAAAAACACTTCAAGAAATCCTTCCAAGAACACAAACTTACTTCCAATCTTTCATCCAATTCCATCACCCTTTTGGTTCTAGCTTTTTACTCCTCTTTTACAGAAACCTTGTCCAAGGAACTTGAGGTAGTATCTATGTTCATAACCTTATTCGATTCATATATATATAGCTATCATATTTTGTGGTATACAATTTTAACAACAAGAACATAGTTTGAAAGTTTTCAAACTTGTTTGCAAACTAAATAGATCCTTCTAACTTAACTTTTAAAATACTTCAAGACCTGTAATATAACTTAAATATATGCTAACTTAACAAGGTATAACTTGGTTTTTCAAAGAATTTCTTAAAAACTGTTTTTACGACGTCGGAGTGTAACCGGGGACTGTTTTGGGTTGGATAATTAAAAACTATCTTAAACTTTGAATTGGAGGTTTATGTTCTGGAAAAATGATTTTTACTATAAATATGTTAACACATAGAAATTTCATGATTTAATTCAAAGTATAAGTATTTTTAGAAAAATGGTCATTAAGTGTTATTTTTTTGTAACAAAAATGTTTAACTTCATAAGTTTCACTAAATTTTCACCTATGCCGTGTGATTTTGAATACAAACCAGGGTATTTTCAGTTCAAAGTCTTAAAGAGGGACTCGATCCAAGGAGATGGCAAGTTGAATCAACGAAAACGGATTTGTAACGAAGAAACTATGACCGAAACAAAATTGGTTATCCTAGACTTGTTTAACTTCGGGATTAATTGGGAAAAATTAAATAAATCACATATTTCTAAGATAACATGATATTTTATATATATGTACTTATAATTCAATTTTATATGGTTCAGGATCACCCGTAAACAACACGAGAAGATTAATCATAAGATCCCATGTTTGTACGCAACACGTCATTTGACAACACCGGTACTTTATGTACGCAACACGTCATTTGACAACACCGGTACCGTGGGTCAAGATTAATCTCGACCAATACATATACGATGGGGTTTTATTTATTTCGTTGGGGGTTTTATTTATTTCATTGCGGGTATATTAAACATCTAAAAATGAACCATTAAAATTGAATTACTAACAACGAGCTGCTAACTACGGACTAAGGAATTAGTCAAAGTATTAAAAGTATAACAAGTATATATATGTGACGTTTGTTTAAAAAGAAAAGGTATTGATATATTATATATGGATAGGTTCGTGATATCAACCGGAGACCAAGTCAAATTATATATATCTTCAAGACGAAAGTGAGTATATAGTCCCACTTTTAAACTCTAAATATTTCGGGATGAGAATACATGTATTTTATGTTTTACGTTATGGACACAAGTAACTGAAAAATATATTCTACGTTGAGTTGTACCACTGGCATACTTCCCTGTAGCTTGGTAACTAATATTTACAGCGGTATTGTAAACGCGAATCCTGTTGATAGATCTATCGGGCCTGACAACCCCAACCGGACTGGACGACCAGTATTCAACGGTTGCACAGTACTTCGTTTCGTGACTACACTTGGTACAGTGTAGTAAGATTTCATATTAAAGGGAATATGCGACGTGATTAATTGTTAAGTATGGTTACCAAGTGCTCAACCACTTAGAATATTTTTATTAAAATGTTTATATATGAAATCTTGTGGTCTATATTTATTTCGCTGTCGACATTAAACCTATATCTCACCAACTTTATGTTGACATTTTAAAGCATGTTATTCTCAGGTATGAATTAAGTCTTCCGCTGTGCATTATCTCGTACTAAGGATACTACTTGAGGCTATTAAGGACTTATATCATAAGGCGTTGCATTCGAGTCATTGAAGTTCATAGAGACTATTATTAAGTAAATGGCGGTTTAGGTCATTTGAATATTATGAAATGTCAGGCGAATATGTCAATTATGGATGTAACTATAGATTGTCTTTTAAGAATAAATGCAACGTTTGTAAGATGTATCATATAGAGGGCAAGTACCTCGCAATGTTATCAACTATTGTAATTCGTTTGTAATCAATATGGACAACGTCCGGATGATTAGTTTCGGATCCTTTCATATTATAACAGAAACTTTTTATAGATTATATTTAAACCTGGCAATTGAGACCCATTCTCTCAAATTTGGGTCAAATGGGTCAAGCTTTCGGGTCAATTGGGTTTTGAAAAAAATTAAGCTTGACAATGTAAATCAAAACTTAAAAAAGGTCCAATGAGTTTTCTTCAACCTATTGAGTCTTATACAAATTATAAAAGAACGGGTATCAAATCTTATGTTCAATAAATAGAGAACGGGTGTAATGGGTCATGTGAATGGGTCAAATGGGACGAGTATAACAAGATTCATCCGTCAATAATTTTTGAAAGCATTAATGGTTATATCAATTATTATGTATATTAATATTTTCTTATATATATAATAAAAATATTAATAATAACTAAAACAATACATAAAATGTAAAATATCAAGTGTAAAAGTGTATGTCCTGTTTGGACCCATTTGACCCGTTACCCGTTTCGACCTGTTACCCAAAACGACCCTGACCCGTATGGACCCGTTTGACCCATGACCCATTTCAACCCAAAACCATTTTGACCCGTTACCCAAACCGACCTAACTTGACCCGCTTGCCAAGTATAATTTCTACAATCCAAGATTCTAGTATTTCCATTTCCATATAATACTAATAGACACAGCGGTTCTTCGGTCTCCGCTTTTGGGGGTGGGAGTGCTTGGTCGTTGGGCTTTCACTAGTGGAAAAGAGATTTAAGAAGTAAGCGAAGGATTTTGGATTTGAATATGGTTTTGTACACTTGGGTCACCTATTTTGTTTAGTTTTTATTTTCATAGTGCAAGTATTAGGTACTATGCATTTGAGGTTGAAGGGGTTGATATCAACCCACTCTGCCCGTCTGGCCCATTTTATTTCTAATCAAACTTTTTAAGTGATTGATTCTGTTAGTGAAAAACATATCATGTATCGATGTATATAAACATTACATTAGGTGACTAACCGAGTTAACAGCGTGATTAGAGATTCATAGATCTTGATTTACCAACAAAGATTGGTTGTTAGTTCACTCAAGAACGGTCATCAACGTGTCATCTTACCAGATAATTGGTGCACGTAAATTGTCTGATACTACTACCTGCTTTAGTATCTACAGCGATTTTAAAAAGAAACAGAGGATGGGTTTTATATATCTTGATTCTTGAATTAGAAGAGGTCTTAAGTTCAAACCTCACCTACAACATATACAACATATATTGGTGTGTCAGGAAGTAGGGCCGAAAATGGTCATGAACATACACAGTGTGTGATATCTATTCAAGTATTATTAAGTTTTAAATTTTTAGTTAAATGGGTAGAAGTTACCACTTTATTCATAGGAGGACCATGTGTGCTGCAAAAAGGATCAAAAGGAAATGAATGTTTACAATGTCAAATGATGGTTGCCTGCTGCTGTGTGAAACATATCTCAAATATTCCTAAAAAAAATATCTGCAATTTAACATTTTATAGTGGAAATGCAGGTATATATTAAAGGGTGACATTTCCATTAACGTTGTGACGTGGTGCATAGCTTTTTCATACCCTTCTAACGTTACTTCAAATTCAATTAAAAAGTTGAAACATAACAATCTGAAATTTCAAATTTGAAACATATTAAGTATTGATTACAACTGTAGTTTGACTTTAAAGTAAAACTGAACAGTTTTTTAAAACATATTAAGTGTTGATTACAGCTGCAGTTTCGAATAAATGATTTGAGTTAAGAGTGATTAAAGCAATCTGGATTAAAGGATTGAGTTTAAAAGTGATACATTTCAAAGTGATTCTCAATGTTTGACCCAATGTTGTCAAACTGTGGAAAACCGGAAACGATATGGTCTTGGACCCTTGGTATACAGGACTGAAAGATTGTGCAAGCCATTAGTCATAGTTTTTATTACGGATATAGTGACAATTCTGAAAGATTGTGAAGCCATTGGTCATAGTTTTTATGACGAATATAGTTGTTTTTTCATTGTTATAGACATCATGATTTAGTTAAAAGTACTTGTAATTGCTCGGTAGTATTTTTTTAGTTTTTATGTGAAAAACGAAAGAACTATAAAAGAGGTAAAATTTCATCAAAAAATGAAAGAAAATCAAGAAAGACGACATACCGGAGCAAAGAACCTAACAAATCTACTAGCGACCAAGCAAATGACTCTAAACTCAAAACAAACCTAAGCCACAAATGGCCAAACAAAACAATCAAAGTTATTAGATTGTATGGCTTTTATTTTTCATTGAATAATTTTATGGGTTCAACCCTTTTAGACAAAAAAATAAATAATAAGTGGATACACCATCTCCGTTATTAAGTTGAGTGGTTACCGCTTTTTCCTGGATATCTGAGAGGTCTCGAGTTCGAGCCTAAGTGAGAGTGTCATAAATGTAATTTGCTTTGCAATTGGTTATGAAGTCCTCTGGAGGTTTCTTGCAAATGGTGAGTTATGCTCATATCTAGTAAGGTTCCCTCGGTATTTTTCTTGGGTGCAATATCCCGAGATTTCCGCCTAACGGATGTAGAAGGTGTGCATACATGTGACATCCTGGATATGATCGAGCTTATGACCTCCATCACCGACCCTAATACTGTCGTTAAAAAATAACAAGTGGATAGGTTATATTCCCCTTTTATGTTGCCTTGTGCCTTTCCTAGCTCCTTGCTAGGAGGGTAGTTTATTTTTATAAAATATTGATGTTCGAAAAAAAAAGATAAACTGTTTTGTTCCAATTGAAGTCAATATCTATACTAGGCATTTCTCTTATTTACATTGTTTTCCTAACAAACTTTAGAGTTTCACTAAAAATAAAAATTCTACATCCAAAACAGTAAAGAAGCACTGAGACCATCCATAAGAATGTGTGTGTTTCGAGAGTTAGAAAATGACAAATTTATGCGGATACTCCCTGTGCTTTAACATATTTCATGCTTAATCCGTGAACTTTTAATTTTGCATTGATAGTCATTTAGATTGTACTTTTTCCCGTTGTAGTCCTTCCATCTGTAGTGACCCGAACTTTTTCATATTTATATATATATATATTAAATGAAATTGATATTTACATGATTAAGTGTTTCCAACATGTTAAGCAATCAAACTTGTTAAGACTTGATTGATTGAAATAGGTTTCATATAGACAATTGACCACCCAAGTTGATCGGTGATTCACGAACGTTAAAACTTGTAAAAACTATATGATGACATATATATGGATATATATATATATATATATATATATATATATATATATATATATATATATATATATATATATCCATATATATATAGTTAACATGATATTATGATAAGTAAGTATCTCATTAGGTATTTTAACAATGAGTTATATACATAAAAATGAGACTATTGAATTAAGAAACTCGAAAACGATATATATAACGATTATCGTTATAACAACGTCTTACTAAATACATATGAATCATATTAAGATATTGTAACAACGTCTTACTAAATACATATGAATCATATTAAGATATTGATACACTATATTTAAACATGATAAATGATAAGTAAACATATCATTAAGTGTATTAACAATGAACTACATATGTAAAAACAAGACTACTAACTTAAAGATTTCGAAACGAGACATATATGTAACGATTATCGTTGTAACGACATTTATATATATATATATATATATATATATATATATATATATATATATATATATATATATATATATATATATATCATATTAAGATATATTAATACATCATAATATTATGATAATATAATAATTTAACATCTCATTAGATATAATAAACAATGGGTTAACAACATTTAACAAGATCGTTAACTTAAAAGTTTCAAAACAACACTTACATGTAACGACTAACGATGACTTAACGACTCAGTTAAAATGTATATACATGTAGTGTTTTAATATGTATTCATACACTTTTGAAAGACTTCATGATACATATCAAAGTACTTCTACTTAACAAAAATGCTTACAATTGCATTCTCATTCAATTTCATCAACAATTCTACTAGTATGCAACCGTATTCGTACTCGTACAATACCCAGCTTCTAGACTTATGTACTATTAGTAAATACACATAATAATGCAGCTCTTAGCAGCCCTCATTTAGTCAACAAACATGTGGAACTAACCATTTGGCAACTAGTATGAAATATCTCACAAAATTACAAACTAATGGAGACTATAATGCCACCCCATATTCACGTCCATATGCATCACCACAAACACATCCATTTTGCAACTTACATGCATCAAACTACTCTCTCTCAAGTGTTCTCTCATAGTTCTAAGTGTTCTTCATCATATTCAATAAAATCTAGCTCAATCTAGTTCATAAATCCTAACATAGATCAACTTTCAAAACAACTACTCAAATAAACTTCAAGAACACTTTCAAGTTTGCATGTCTACTTCCAAGCTTTCTAATCCATTCCAAGCAATCATCTAGGATCAAGAAACCTTTGTTATTTACAGTAGGTTATCTCTCTAATTCAAGGTAATACTCATATTCAAACTTTGGTTCAATTTCTATAACTATAACAATCTTATTTCGAGTGGAAATCTTACTTGAACTTGTTTTCGTGTCATGATTCTACTGCAAGAACTTTCAAGCCATTCAAGAATCCTTTGAAGCTAGATCAATTTTTGTCACTTCCAGTAGGTTTACCTACTATAGTTGAGGTAGTAATGATGTTCATAACATCATTCGATTCTTACATATTAAACTATCTTATTCGAAGATTTAAACTTGTAATCATTAGAACATAGTTTAGTAAATTCTAAACTTGTTCGTAAATAAAGTTAATCCTTCTAACTTGACTTTTAAAATCAACTAAACACATGGTCTATATCTATATGATATGCTAACTTAATGATTTAAAACCTGAAAACACGAAAAACACCGTAAAACCGGATATACGCCATCGTAGTAACACCGGGGGCTGTTTTGGGTTAGTTAATTAAAAACTATGATAAACTTTGATTTAAAAGTTGTTCTTCTGGGAAAATGATTTTTCTTATGAACATGAAACTATATCCAAAAATCATGGTTCAAAGTGAAAGTATGTTTTTTCAAAATGGTCATCAAGACGTCGTTATTTCGACTGAAATGACTACCTCTTATAATATTGACTTGTGACCTGTATTTTCGACTATAAACTTATAATTTTTCTGTTTAGATTCATAAACTTAAGTTCAATATGAAACCATAGCAACTTGAATCACTTAAAACGGATTTAAAAAGAAGAAGTTATGGGTAAAACAATATTGGATAATTTTGCTTGTTGTTGCTACGTGAAAATTGGTAACAAATCTATATTAATCATATCCTAGCTAACTCATATTGTATTATACATGTATTCTAATATATTATGTAATCTTAGGATACCATAGACACGTATACAAATTTGTTGACATATCATATCGACCCATGTATATATATTATTTGGAACAACCATAGACACTCTATATGCAGTAATGTTTGAGTTAGCTATACAGGGTTGAGGTTGATTCCAAAAATATATGTACTTTGAGCTGTGATCTAGACTGAGACGTGTATACACTGGGTCATGGATTGATTCAAGATAATATATATCGATTTATTTCTGTACATATAACTGTGGACAACTAGTTGTAGGTTACTAACGAGGACAACTGACTTAATAAACTTAAAACAGTAAAAAGTATTAAAAATGTTGTAAATATATTTTAAACATACTTTGATATATATGTACATATTTGTTATAGGTTCGTGAATCGACCAGTGGCCAAGTCTTACTTCCCGACGAAGTAAAAATATGTGAAAGTGAGTTATAGTCTCACTTTTAAAATCTAATATTTTGGGATGAGAATACATTCAGTTTTATAAATGTTCTACTAAATAGACACAAGTAAATGAAACTACATTATATGGGTGAATGATCGAAGCCGAAGATGCCCCTTTTTGCTTGGTAGCCTAAGAATTAGTAAACCGATCTACTAATTGACGCGAATCCTAAAGATAGATCTATTGGGCCTAACGAACCCCATCCAAAGTACCGGATGCTTTAGTACTTCGAATTCGTTTTTATCATGTCCGATGAATTTCCCAGAATGATAGGGGATATTCTTATATGCATCTTGTTAATGTCGGTTACCAGGTGTTCACCATATGAATGATTTTTATCTCTATGTATGGAATGTATATTGAAATATGAAATCTTGTGGTCTATTATTACGATTTGATAAATATATAGGTTAAAACTATAACTCACCAACATTTTTGTTGACATTTAAAGCATGTTTATTCTCAGGTGATTATTAAGAGCTTCCGCTGTTGCATGCTAAAATATGGACAAGATTTGGTGTCAGCATGCTTGTATAATATTGTTTAAAACTGCATTCGAGATTTACTTTGTTGTAACATATTAATATTGTAAACCAATATGTATTGGTAGTGTGTAAGTGTGATATTTTTAGATTATCATTTCTGGATAATCTAGGTGGTGTCCTTTTAACCTTGTCGATAAAATAAAGGTTATGGTTTGTTTTAAAAACGAATGCAGTCTTTGAAAAACGTCTCATATAGAGGTTAAAACCTCGCAACGAAATCAATTAATATGGAACGTTTATAATCAATATGAACGGGACATTTCAGTTGGTATCCGATCGTTAGTCTTAGAGAACCAGAAATTTGCATTAGTGTGTCTTATCGAGTTTGTTAGGATACATTAGTGAGTCTGGACTTCGACCGTGTTTTCTTTAAAAACGATTGCTTAACACTTTTGTTGGAAACTATATATTATTAACATGTAAATATTATGTGATATATTAACCTCTTAATGTGTTTGATATTCTGTGATAGATGTCTACCACTAGTACAAATCCCATCGACTCACCTAATAATAATGAAGAGTCGAATATATTTTGGGAAGATTCACAAATTTCCGAAGAGGAACCGGAAGAGGAGGAACCGGAAGAAGATGAACCGGAAGAGGAGGAACCGGAACAAGAAGAGGTTTCGGAGGAAGAAATATTGATACCTACAGTAAATCGATTAAATAAAAGAAAATCCTCAACCAACGGACCAAAGTCAATAATGGTCAATGGTGTTTCCGAGGAAGCAAAATATTGGGAAGATTACCAATTTTCTGATGAATCGGATCCCGATGAGGATTCCAATAATGTTATAGAAATTACCTCGACCCAATTTAATAAAGCAAAAGAAAATAATAAGGGAAAAGGTATAAAAATAGAGAAACCTGATTCCAACCCCGATGAACTTTATATGTATCGGCAACATCCGTATTTCCTAAATTGTAACAATAATCCGGGAACCTCTAAACCACCAGGTTTTTCTAAACCATTGTGGAAAATGACTGCTCGTATTAGAGGAACACCATATATCCCTAGAAAATTAGGAAAACGAACCAAGTTCGAAGAAGAAGAAACCAGTGATTCAGATTAGAGGGTTGTAATCATGTTGTGTATTATATGTATTGTAGTGTGCTTGTACTTTTATGTTCTATGTAAACATTGCTTGTATTGTTTGTTAATTATCTTTTACGAATCTAATCCTTGTCTATTTTACAGTATAAATACACAAAATGGACGTTAAGGGTAGACAACCGAATATTTTAGAAGACCTACCAGAGGATATGATTGATGAAATCTTGTCTAGAGTCGGTCATAATTCATCAGCACAATTAGTTATGGCGAAATTAACTTGTCATACATTTGAAAGACTTTCCAGAAATGCCTTAGTTTATAAAAGGATTTCCTTTGATAGGTGGGGTATATCACATTGGAGAGACCGTAAGTTACGCCGTGTTTTCTTTAAAGCGTTAAATACGGGGAACCCAAATGCAATTTTAAACTATGGGTTAAGAACCTATTTTGACTCAACATATCCCAACATAGGATTTTGTGAGTTAGAAAGAGCTTCTAACATGCAACATAAAGAAGCATGTTATGCTTACGGGTTAGTGATGTTCGCTTCTTACCAAAGTGAGAAAAAGAACATCGGATTATAACTTTTAAATAAAACATTCCCATAAGGGACGGATTCAGTAGTTGGGGTGAGAAACAAGGTTTTTAGATTATTACGGGGATGTTGGACATTACGAAACCCTCGTCCTTTTGACGACATTACAACATGCTGCCTAGCCAATAGTCATAACGGTTACTTTCCACAAGACCAAGGATGGGAAGTCGTCTTAGTAAAACCAGAATGCATGACTTGTTTCTGGACTTATGAATTACGTGTCTTTATTTATTTTGCTGAACGACTTGCGTATTAACTAGAATTGCCTTTATAGCTGCCGAGTAGCAAAGTTATTATGTGCTATATTTCATCCTATATATAATAGCGGTATTGTAAGTTTGTAAAATATTGTATAAAATTTGAACGCAAAATATTATAAAAATCAGTTTTTTCATATAGAATTGTAGTAGTTGAATTGTATATTAGCTACTAAGTATGAACTTAACGGGTAGGTACTACCCGAATTAAAACTATAAAACGCTAATATGAAGAAAAATCTTTTATAAATGAGTTCATACTATGCTACGAAATACTATTGACTACTCTTAAAATTCTATATGATTAACTTAATTCTTTTGGGCTTTTTTTGAAGGAAATGGCACCGACGACTCGTCAGAATTTGAACATGAGCGAGGAAGACTTCCGTGTTTTCCTTGCAGCAAACATAGCTGCAGTACAGGCTGCGATGCAAAATAACAATAACTCTGGATCTAGCAGTGGAACTAATTCCATAAGAAATCGTGTAGGATGCTCCTACAAAGAATTCACTGCCTGCAAACCTTTGGAATTTGATGGAACCGAAGGACCAATTGGATTGAAACGGTGGACCGAGAAAGTCAAATCGGTGTTTGCCATAAGTAAGTGCACTGAAGAGGACAAAGTTAAGTATGCTACGCATACCTTCACAGGTACTGCGTTAACGTGGTGGAACACCTATCTTGAACAGGTAGGACAAAATGCTGCTTACGCACTACCGTGGTCGGCATTCAAGAAATTGATGAACGAGCAGTAATGTCCTAGAAACGAAGTCAATAAGCTCAAGGTAGAACTTAGAGAGTTACGAACACAAGGGTTCGACATTACCACATATGAATGACAATTCACAGAGTTGTGCCTATTGTGTCCGGGAGCGCTCGAAGATGAAGAAAAGAAGATCGAAGCTTTTGTAAAAGGGTTACCAGTAAGGATTCAAGAAGATGTGAGTTCACACGAGCCCGCTTCCATACAAAAGGCAAGTCGAATGGCTTATAAACTCATAAATCAGATTGAGGGAAGAATTAAAGAGCAGGCGGCCGAAGAAGCCAAAACGAAACAACTCAAGAGGAAGTGGGAGGAAAACGGTGACAAGAGTCACCAGTACAACAACAATAACAATTACAACCACAATCGCAACAACTATCCCAACAATCGCAACAACAATCGCAACAATAACCGCAATCCTAATAATAACTACAACAAACGTCCTAACAACAACAACAACAACTACAACAACTGTTTCAACAACAATAACAATCCCAACAATAACCTCAATAACAACAACGGCAACAAAAATCAAAAACAGCCATGTCATAGGTGTGAAGAAAATCACCAATGGTTTTGCACGACATTTTGCAACAAGTGTAAAAGAAATGGTCATAGCGCGACAAAGTGTGAGGTCTACGGACCAAAGTTTAATAGAACTAAAGGAACAAATAGTGTCGGAATAAGTAATGCCGGAACGAATAGTGTCGGAGCAAGTTATACCAACGCTGTTTGTTATAAATGTGGAAAACCAGGCCACATTATTAGAAATTGCCCGAATCAGGGGAATACTAATGGGCAGGGCCGCGGAAGAGTTTTCAATATTAATGCAGCAGAAGCACAGGAAGACCCGGAGCTTGTTACGGGTACGTTTCTTATTGACGATAAATCTGCTTATGTTTTATTTGATTCGGGTGCGGATAGAAGCTATATGAGTAGAGATTTTTGTGCTAAATTAAGTTTCCCATTGACACCTTTGGATTGTAAATTTTTACTCGAATTAGCAAACGGTAAATTAATTTCAGCAGATAATATATGTCGGGATAGAGAAATTAAACTGGGGGATGAAACGTTTAAAATTGATTTAATACCAATCGAGTTAGGGAGTTTTGATGTAATAATTGGCATGGACTGGTTGAAAAAGGTGAGAGCAGAGGTCGTTTGTTACAAAAATGCGATTCGCATTATGCGTGAAAAAGGAAAACCTTTAATGGTGTACGGAGAAAAGAACAACGCGAAATTAAATCTTATTAGTAGTTTGAAGGCGTAAAAACTAATAAGAAAAAGTTGTTACGTCATTCTAGCACACATCGAGGAAGTTAAACCTGAAGAAAAGAACATTAGTGATGTTCCTGTCTCAAAAGAATTTCTCAATGTATTTCCGAAAGAATTACCGGGATTACCCCCACATCGATCCGTTGAATTTCAAATAGACCTTGTACCAGGAGCTGCACCAATAGCTCGTGCTCCATACAGACTCGCACCCAGCGAAATGAAAGAATTACAAAGTCAATTACAGGAACTTTTAGAGCGTGGTTTCATTCGACCAAGCACATCACCGTGGGGAGCTCCTGTTTTGTTTGTCAAGAAGAAGGATGGTACATTTAGGTTGTGTATCGACTACCGAGAGTTGAACAAACTTACCATCAAGAACCGCTACCCACTACCGAGAATCGACGACTTATTTGATCAACTACAAGGCTCGTCGGTTTATTCGAAGATTGATTTACGTTCTAGGTATCATCAAATGCGGGTGAAGGAGGATGATATTCCAAAGACTGCTTTTAGGACGCGTTACGGTCATTACGAGTTTATGGTTATGCTGTTTGGGTTGACTAACGCACCAGCTGTGTTCATGGACCTCATGAACCGAGTGTGTGGACCATACCTTGATAAGTTTGTCATTGTTTTCATCGATGACATACTTATTTACTCAAAGAATGACCAAGAGCACGAATAACATTTGAGAAAAGTGCTAGAGTTGTTAAGGCAAGAAAAACTGTACGCTAAGTTTTCAAAGTGTGCATTTTGGTTGGAAGAAGTTCAATTCCTCGGTCATATAGTGAACAAAGAAGGTATTCAGGTGGATCCAGCAAAGATTGAAACCGTTGAAAAGTGAAAAATCCCGAAAACTCCGAAACACATACGTCAATTTTTAGGGCGGCTGGTTATTACATGAGATTCATCCAAGATTTTTCCAAAATAGCAAAACCCTTGACTGCATTAACGCATAAAGGGAAGAAATTTGAATAGAAAGATGAACAAGAGAAAGCGTTTCAATTGTTGAAGAAAAAGTTAACTACGGCACCTATATTGTCATTACCTGAAGGGAATGATAATTTTGTGATATATTGTGACTCCTCAAAGCAAGGTCTCGGTTGTGTATTAATGCAACGAATGAAGGTAATTGCTTATGCGTATAGACAATTGAAGATTCACGAGCAGAATTATACGACGCATGAATTAGAATTAGGCGCGGTTGTTTTTGCATTAAAGACTTGGAGGCACTACTTATATGGGGTTAAAAGTATTATATATACCGACCACAAAAGTCTTCAACACATATTTAATCAGAAACAACTGAACATGAGGCAGCGCAGGTGGATTGAATTGTTGAATGATTACGACTTTGAGATTCGTTACCACCCGGGGAAGGCAAATGTGGTAGCCGGCGCCTTGAGCAGAAAGGACAGAGAACCCATTCGAGTAAAAGCTATGAATATAATGATTCACACTAACCTTACTACTCAAATAAAGGAGGCGCAACAAGGAGTTTTAAAAGAGGGAAATCTAAAGGATGAAATACCCAAAGGATTGGAGAAGCATCTTAATATTCGGGAAGACGGAACCCTGTATAGGGCTGAAAGAATTTGGGTACCAAAATTTGGAGATATGAGAGAAATGGTACTTAGAGAAGCTAATAAAACCAGATACTCAATACATCCTGGAGCGGGAAAGATGTACAAGGATCTCAAGAAACATTTTTGGTGACCGGGTATGAAAGCCAATATTGCTAAATACGTAGGAGAATGTTTGACGTGTTCTAAGGTCAAAGCTGAGCATCAGAAACCATCAAGTCTACTTCAACAACCCAAGTGTTATACTACAGGCCATAGCATACATAAGTGTTATACTAATCATGTCACAATAGTCTAACACACAAACATCACCCAAGTGCCATCTACAGAGACTCTGGCAGCTCGGCCAAACCATTAACCACCAGCTGATCGGACTGGGGCTTACCAGAAGTTCCTCCACCACCGTATGTATATACATAATCCACACGCGACAGACGCGTCATTCACATATATATACACCACGGTTGTCTAGGCTACCACAGAGGAACTCAACCCGCAGGTTGATCTCTCCTACCGAGGCTACCACACAATAGGGACACACTGGGCTCCAGCAGACAAGCATCAACTAACATGCAGTAATCACAAGTACTAACTAACCACAACAATAAGTATATCTAACAAGCATGGCAATCATAATATAACATGCTTCTATATACTATATTCTTCAGTTAGTCCCACTCACCAAATACCAGCAAACGAGAAGGTATTCAGCTATCTAATCACTGAACCTTCTCTTTCTCCTTTTCTCCTGAGAAAACATATACACAAATTAGTTTCTGTCCGGTAACACCAAATAACACAATATAAAAATTTTTGTATCAAAAAGCGTTTCAAAATTTACATCCTGAACATCAAAATACAAACGGGCAGCATAACGGCTAAAAATCAACACTTAGGTAAAATATTATGCCCTGCACACTCAGTCGGTCGACTGTCGACACAACGGATCGACTGACCTTCCCAGTCAGTCGATTCATTTGATATTACATCAATCGGCCGAAGGTAAATCTCAGTCGGTCGGTTCACTCAACAGTCGGTCGGTTATCTTCGTCAATCGACTGGTTCAAACCTCAGTCGGCCGACTGTGTTCATCTTCATCAGAAACTAAACAAGGCTACGGACTTCACGATAAAATCCTCAAATCTCGATCTAGAGCTCGTTTTAAACACCAAAATCGACCACAACTTGTTTACTACTTGTTATAGACTCAAAACCCACAATAATTTGACCAAAACAACACTTAAATCATTTGTTTTGACACAAATTCAAGCTTTTTACAAAACTCACATAAAACTATGAATTTAACAACGAATTTAACACAAAAACGCATGTTACTTACCTTGATAGACTCAGTAAACGATAACAAACACGATTCTAACACCAATTTGAGCTTAAAATCAATGTTTAAGGATTAGGGTTTGATTGTAGGTGAGAAAGATGAAGAACGGGTGTGTGTATGTGTATGAGATGGTTCTGGAAAAATGCAAGAGAGAGACAGCACTAGTCACTTAATTGGGTTTAATTCCCACACTGTGCGATACACAGGTATTTATCAGTTATCTGATATCTTTCGTACAACATTTGGCAACCCAAACGAAGTTCAAATTAAAGAAACAAACATGTTCTGTGACCCTTATCACAAACTGGTCCTAACCACATCATTAAATAATAATAAATATTAAATAAAAATAAAAGCATATAGTAACACAATACTAACTTAAGGGCAAAATAGTAATCTTACAACTAGGCCCGATTGAGGATGTTACAAATCTACCCCCTTAAGAAGATTCCGTCCTCGAAATCTGGTCAAGGTCAAACAAATGGGGATAGCGCGCCCTCATTAACTCCTCGGTTTCCCACGTCAAGTTAGAACCTAAACTGTGCTGCCATTCCACTAACACCATTGGAATTTGTTTCTTTCTTAACTTTGTGACTTTCTTGTCCACTATTCTAACCGGCTCTTCTACTAGTTTCTTAGTCAAGTCGACTTTCAAATCTTTCAATGGAAGAATCTGACTTTCATCGTCTACTTTGCACTTTCTTAGATAGCACACGTTAAACGTGTTGTGAATTCCTGCTAACTCTGATGGAAGATCTAAAACAACAGTTTGATCATTCAGAATTTCTATGATTGGAAATGGCCCAATAAACCTCGGAGCTAGTTTACCACGTTTGCCAAATCTGATCACCCCTTTCCACAGTGATACCTTCAAGTATACACGATCACCTACATTAAAAATTACCGGACGCCTACGCGGATCAGCATACATCTTTTGTCGATCTCTAGCTGCTTTTAACTTCTCACGTGCAATTTCGACTTTTTCTGCAGTTAACTGAACAATTTCGGGACCTGCAAATTGTTTCTCACCTGCTTCTAACCAACATGTCGGAGTTCTACACTTACGACCATACAACATTTCATATGGCGGCATTCCAATACTCGAATGATACGAATTGTTGTAAGCAAACTCTATCAGCGGAAGCTGCAAATCCCAAGAACCACCATATTCTAAGACACACGCTCTCAACATATCTTCTAACGTTTGAATCGTTCGTTCACTCTAACCGTCTGTTTGTGGATGATATGCTGTACTTAAATTCACACGCGTACCCAGATTCTGTTGTAAACTGTTCCAGAAGTTCGATACAAACCTAGTATCTCTATCGGAAACTATTGACAACGGTATACCATGTCGACTAACGATATCTTTCAAGTACAATTCTGCCAAATCACTTAACGAAGCTGTTTCACGAGTAGCTAAAAAGTGCTCACTCTTTGTTAAACGATCCACAATCACCCAGATCATGTCGTGTCCTTTCTGGGTTCGGGGTAACTTGGTTACAAAATCCATCGTTTTATGATCCCATTTCCACTGAGGAATTTCTAACTGTCTTAGAGATCCATACGGTTTCTGATGTTCTTCCTTAACTTGCGCACAAATATGACATTTTTTGACAAAATTTGCAACATCTGTCTTCATTGTCGGCCACCAATACAATGTTTTCAAGTCTCTATACATCTTTGTACTACCTGGATGCACTGATAATCTCGATTTATGTGCTTCAGTAAGAATTAAATCCCTCAAATCTCCAAGCATAGGCACCCAAATTCGATCTTTATAGGTCTTTAATCCTCTAGAATCATTGCATAGGTCAAATTTTCTTTTAGTCATTTGTTCAGTCTTTAGGTTTTCGTCATTCAAAGCTACTAACTGAACGGTTTTCAATCGATCAATCAAGTCTGAAACTATTTCAATTCTCATAAATCTAACATTTTCGATGGTTTTCTTGCGACTCAGAGCATCTGCGACCACATTTTCTTTACTCGGATGGTACTTAATCTCACAATCGTAGTCGTTAATCAATTCTAAACATTGACATTGACGCATATTTAATTCTTTCTGCGAAAAGATATATTGAAGACTCTTTTGATCTGTATAGATTTCACAATGTGTATCATACAAATAATGTCTCCAAAGCTTCAAAGCAAACACAACTGCAGTTAACTCTAAATCGTGAGTAGGGTAGTTTCGTTCATGATTCTTCAACTGTCGTGAAGCATACGCTATAACTTTATTTCTCTGCATCAAAACACAACCCAGACCTGCACGTGACGCATCGTAGTAGACCACAAAATCTTCGGTCCCCTCTAGTAAAGCTAAAATCGGCGCTTGACATAACAACTGTTTGAGAGTCTGAAAATCCTTTTCTTTGTAACGACCCGGATTTTTCCAATCGTTTTATACTTATGAGATTAATATTTATATAAATTAAACCTTACCAACATGATAAGCAATCCAAATTGTTGAGACTTGTGTTTTTGAAAAGAGTTTTACACAACGTTTGACCGTCCAATTTGACCGATGATATCACGAACTATATAACATATGATAATTATACATTTGTGTATATATATGTATTTATATATATTTAACATAATCTAAGGATGGTTTAACATCTCATTGTGTACTAATAACAATGAGTTATAAGTATATTTTGAAACTACTAACTTAAGTTTTCAAAACGATAACTATACGTAACATTCTTTGATATATATACTTATAACCTATAATGCTTATACACGTATCGTATATATAATGTATTTAATCACTTTTTAAGGACTTAAATACATAAAACAATATAAGTATATTCACAAAAGATAGCTATATTTGAATTCTCATTCCGTTTCCTCAAGATTTCTATATGTATATCTAGGGTATATGTACCCGTATCATACCCAGCTTCTATATGTATTTACTATTGGTATATACACATCAAATCAACATCCTAATCAACATTATTACTGTCCTAGATATGAGGTAACTAGGATTTGTCAAGTAGCATGAATTATTAGTAAGAAAACAAAATTAGGAATCCTTTTCTTTCTTTATAAACTAAAAACATTTTTATGAATGAACACCATTTCTTCACTCCATTTTCTCATACCTACACCCTCATTTCTCTCTCAAAATACTCCTAACTTCATACTTGATCATCTCCAAGCATTTTCCCCATCATTTAGCTTCAATTACAAGCCTTAAACACCATAAGAAAACTCTTTCAAGAACATATCAAAATAACCACCCATTTGAAGAAGTATACTTCCAACCTTTTGATCTAACTCCACCACTCTTTGATTCCAAGATTTTTTCTTATTTCTTACAGTAACTTTGTCCAAGTAACTTGAGGTAGTAACCTTGTTCATAATCTTGTTCGATTCATAATTATATAGCTATCTTATTTTATGTTGTAAAATTTTAACAACAAGAACATAGTTTGAATGATTTCAAACTTGTTTGCAAACTAAATAGATCCTTCTAACTTAACTTTTAAAACACTTCAAGACCTGTAATATATCATAATGATATGCTAACTTAACAAGATATAACTTGGTTTTACAAAGAACACCTTAAAAACTGAATCTACGTCGTCGGAGTGCAACCGGGGGCTGTTTTGGGTTGGATAATTAAAAACCATCTTGAACTTTGAATTGGAAGTTTATGTTCTGGAAAAATGATATTTCTTATGAATATGTTAATACATAAAAATTTCATGGTTTAACTCAAAGTGTAAGTATTTTTAGAAAAATGATCATTAAATGTTGTTTTTATGATGGAAAATGATCACTTTCATAAGTTTTACCAAAGTTTGACCTATAACCTGTGATTTAGAATACAAACTAAGGTATTTTCAGTTCATATTCTTAAAATTTGACTCGATCCAAGGAGGTGGCAAGTTGAACCAACAAAAACGGAGTTGTAATGAAGAAACTACGACTAAAACAAGATTGGGTATCCGAAGCTAGTTTAGCTACGAAAATATTTGGAGATAAAGTAAATTAATCATATCTTTTCTAATTAATATGATATTTTATATATAATTACTTATGATTTGATTTTATATATTTCAGGACCACCCGTAAACAACACGAGAAGATTAATCATAAGACCTCATGATTGTACGCAACACGTCATTTGACAACACGGTACTTTATGTACGCAACACGTCATTTGACAACATGGTACCATGTGTCGAGATTAATTCTGATCAATACGAATATGATGGGGTCTTTATTTATTTTATTGAGCAACTAATTGTGGACCACTAACATCGGACTGCTAACTACGGACTAAGAAAATATTAAAAGTATTATAAGTATATATATATATATATATATATATATATATATATATATATATATATATATATATATATGTAACGATTACTTGAAAAGAAAATATGTTGATATATTATATATATATGGTTAGGTTCGTGATATCTATCGGAGACCAAGTCGAGTTAAATACCTTCAAGGCAAAAGTGAGTATATAGTCCCACTTTTAAACTCTAAATATTTCGGGATGAGAATACATGCATTTTATGATTTACGTTATGGACACAAGTGATTAAAAATATATATTCTACGTTGAGTTGTACCACTGGCATACTTCTCTGTAACTTGGTAACTACTATTTACATGAGGTATTGTAAACGCGAATCCTGTTGATAGATCTATCGGTCCTGACAACCCCAACCGGACTGGACGACCAGTATTCAACGGTTGCACAGTACTTCATTTCAGTGACTACACTTGGTACGGTGTAGTAAGATTTCATAATAAAGGGAATATGCGATGCTGATTAAATGTTAAGTATGGTTATCAAGTGCTCAACAACTTAGAATATTTTTATTAAAACGTTTATGTATATGAAATCTTGTGGTCTATATTTATAATGCTGCTAGCATTAAACCTATATCTCACCAACTTTATGTTGACGTTTAAAGCATGTTTATTCTCAGGTTCCTAGAAGTCTTCCGCTGTTTGAATATATGTTAGAGAAACCATGTGCATGGAGTCATACATGTTTTATTCGAGGAAGCATTGCATTCACAAAATCATCACCGTGTATTTATTTTGACTGCATTGTCAATGGAAGTATTCTTGTAAACTGTTATTTATGGTGATTGTCTATATATAGAAATCATCAGATGTCGAAAACATTGAATTTTAAATATTCATTTATGGTATATCTTTTCAAAAGAATGCAATGTTTATAAAACGCATCATATAGAGGTCAAATGCCTCGCGATGTAATCATATGTTATTGTATTCGTCTCTATGGATTGGGTCGGGTCGTTTCATGTGGTATCAGAGTGGTGGTCTTAGCGAACCAGGTCTGCATTAGTGTGTCTAACTGATAAGTTGTTAGGTTGCATTAGTGAGTCTGGACTTCGACCGTGTCTGCATGTCAAAATTTTGCTTATCATTTTGTGTCGAAAATCATCTACTTATCATCAGTAGAAAATTACCAGCTTATCATCTTAAGTCTAAACGCGTCTTACTGCATTCATTTCATGAATGGTGTATAGACAAAATTCATATCTTAGCGTATTTACTAATTCATATCTACGCGTATCTGTTACTGTAAACTTTGTCTGACATATTCCGTAAATCCCTCCGTAATCTACGAGATCTTTTGTTTTATATATGTGGATATTCTATATAATTAGAATACCACCCGATAGCTGGAAAATCATTTCATATCGAAAAATCCTTTATTCAATCATACGAAATGGAACTCGTCACTAGTTGAAGTCCCTCGGATTCCGATATGGAATACCACTCAAGCTCCGAAAGCAGTGTGACCAGAATGGATCAACCAATCAGTCATCATCTATTTTGGATGGATTGGGGATGGGTTCGTAGCCTCCTCAATCATTGGAGACAAGAAGAAGGTGATCCCTTCCATCCACCAAATTGCCCTCTTGACGATGAACCTGAAGCACTTACCGACGAACCTGTTCGAGAAACCACTTTCTCTCTCATTTCCAAAGTATCTTGTCACGATTATATACTACATCAAATTCTAGATTTTATTTATCCACTCGTCCGAACCGACAATCACCCCAGTGTAATAGAAGAAGTCAACGAGCTTCGCACTCGGGTAGTGGCTTTGGAGAATACGGTACGAAGGTTACAAACACCATCAGCAGCATCAGCAGCATAACCAGTACCGTCAATAACATCAACATCGCAAGCCTCAATACCCTAAGTACCAGCAGCATCACCAGCATCAACGTTATCACCATCATCAACATCAACAGGATCATTACCACCACCAACAATCACATCCGCATCACACGCCTCAATATCACCATCTGTACCTCGGATATCAACGTCACACGCACCATAGATACCAAGAAGTACCAACAACAACAAACGATGAAGTATTGATTCATAACTTCATCGGAGAAACATTCTATGGTGATTATGTAATCTCTAAAGACATAGAGATTACCTATTTCTGCCTTAACCATAAATCAGATGAGTGGACAGAAATGATAAAAGGAAGAGTAGAAACCCCGACAAGAATGATGCGTAAGGTACAAGCTAGACTTGTTTTACCAACATCATCAGCAGTACCCTTAGCCTCACCAACACAGTCAGTGATGTCAACATCGTTAGAATCGTCAGCAACTTTAACATCACAAGCTCCACCAGTTCAAGAATCACCGTGGACATCATCAATAACGCGTATATTGTATCAACGAGTTATGAAGTATTAACTCATTCTTCTGAAGAATTTATATAAATATTTTATATATATGAATTCGGAAACCAAAATAAATCTTTTCGTACTAAGCTATTAAGTAAGAATTGAAAAAGGGTAGATACTACTCGTTTAAATTCATACTACAAATATGCAATAATGTACGTCCTTCGTTAGCAACTTAATCATCGTTAACTACAATCCCTGTTTCAATTCAATGAATTTCGTTTTATAATAAACCAAGTGTATTATTCAATAATATGTTTGATTTTACACTTTCATCTTCAATGTACTCGAAGCTTACTGGGAAACAACATTCATATCTTGCGAAGTTAGCAAGAGTTCAATGAGTATCAGCATGATTCACTAAGGAAATATATATAAGAATAAATAATGAAGTATTGATCCATAACTTCATTAATATTATGTGAAGAATATGTGGTTCCTAATCGTTTTAGAGATTACTTATTCTAGCTCAAACCGAAAATCAAATGAGTCTAATATTATATTGACTTATTAAATTCATGATTACATCTGAAGAAGATATATATGTACATATATTTTCATAAAGATTGTAATAAAATTCTCTGGTACAAAACATTACTTGGGAAATTTTTTTTAACGGGTAGGTAATACCCGAGAGATATATAAATTCACGATTAATATGATTATATTCTTCTACTCTGATTCAACAATCATCAACTATACTCACTACCTTCACAATAATATACATTCTTTCATAGAAATCAAAACAACCATTTTCATCCAAATTTGATTACGACAAAACGAAATCCAAGTCAAGACTTAATAGAAGACATCACTCTTAGGACTCTTACATCTTTCAAAACTATACTTTGACTTCAAAACTATGCTAGAACATCATTCGATTCTTGGAACCCAGAAAAGTATTTGTATCATTCAAAGTCCTAAAACATCATATGTGTAATAACAATTACAATCTATGATCAAACCCTTTGAAATTCCTGAAGACACTTCAAATAATGGACAATCGAGATGATGATCCAACCACACATTACCCGCAGTCTTGCACCTGAAAAGCTCTCGAAACCAAGGACATAATTTAACACGTATCCACGTTAAATCTTTTAGCATTTATTAGCAAAAATAACTTTGCGATTCCTTTTCAAAATAGCAAATTTTGTCACAGTTTCAGCAAGTCAACCTCGACTTTCCATTCGAAGTAGCCTTATTATAACCTGTAATACATACGATTACCCTTTTGTTACCAGGGAACCTTTTATATTCCACGACATTATCAGCAGATGTACCAGCAAGTCGTTACCCCTTTGGCGGAATCAACAATGGGTATTTTGAAATCTCGCAGCGTTTCTATTTCAGCAGTTATATATATATATATATATATATATATATATATATATATATATATATATATATACAACATCTATCCCCAAGAATTACATATTTCAAATGTGAAGTTTCTGAAAAATGCTTCAGTCTACGAATTAGTGCTATGAAGTTTTGGAAAAGACTGATAAAGTGGTAAAGATAGTAGACAACAATTACGGCCAGAAGTTTGACAATAAAGAATAATAGATTGGAAAAGTTCGAATGAAAAATTTGGTACTGGAAAACGGATTGAGCAAAGTATAAAGGAGGTCATGGACAAATCATAATGACGAAATCTACCTTCAAAGGATTCAAATGATTCAGTGTCTGCTGAAACCGTTAGTAAGAACCTTACTCCTTATTCTAAACCTTCACAGACAGATTTTCTGCGTCATTCCCTGATCTTAGATATTCTAAGATATCATCGTATTTTTCATTATAAATATCTCTGATATTCCTGAAGATATATTCCCAACTATCCTCATCAAAAATCATTTATCTCTTCACAATATTTGCGTTACAACATAAAAGAAACTGTGTTAGTTTCTAAATTCTAAAAAATTCGAGTTTAAAATATGAATGTTTTGAAGTAGTGTTGGAAACTGAAGCATGAATTAGTATAATATAATGACACTTGATCAACGTGATTATATTACAGTAATTCATGCTGAGTTTCTAAATGGAACATAATGATTCACAGATCATAACGTCATCATGTGCCATGTTACATAACTCTTACATTCTACCCAATCTCCAAACATATTAAAAACATATCTCCTTGATAATTCTATCTTTTCGGACATTCTGGTAACTTACCAAATCAATATCGTGCAATTACTATTTCCTTCTTAGAACATTAACTATGTTTATTTCAAAATCCATACCTACGAATTCCGGACCATTATTCGCTTGACTCGAAGTCGGGAAGAGGAAACAGAAGTATGGAACTGTTGAATATAAAAGAAAATATAAAGCTCGAAAACAACAAATAAATTACAAACCATGTATATCAATACGTATTGCAATGTAAAGGCACGAGAGAATTAACAATACTATAACCCCAAGGTAATAGTAGAAATAAATAAAATCCTCTGGAGGTAGATGAAAAAGAAGAATGACAGAGATGAAAGTTAAGAGTATATCCAGGATTAGTACTGGATGAAGCATACTGATAAATGTTTTAAAGTATGAATTGAGGGAGGAAGAATAGAAGGTATGAGTTGTAAGGAAATGAAGGGAGGTGGATTTATAGTAAAAGATCCGATAGAGCAATCAAAATAGATGATCGCATTTAAAGCGGATTCTAATTTCCTTGATTATCGAAGAATCAAATATCATTATGAAGATTTTACTCCAAATCTCTTGAACTTGGAAATCAATCCTATCTACGTCAAAAGATATGACGAATCTATACCTACTCATTTCACCCTTTGGTGATAGCCTCACTCGTACTCTTCACAAAAATCAAATTGCTTTATCAATATTACTTGATGATAATAAAACTCTAATTTCCAACTCGTATACATCATGAAAACATACTTATTGTCAGCCATGACCATCCCATTCAAATTTCGGGACGAAATTTATTTAACGGGTAAGTACTGTAACGACCCGGATTTTTCCAATCATTTTATACTTATGAGATTAATATTTACATAAATTAAACCTTACCAACATGATAAGCAATCCAAATTGTTGAGACTTGTGTTTTTGAAAAGAGTTTTACACAACGTTTGACCGTCCAATTTGACCGATGATATCACGAACTATATAACATACGATAATTATACGTTTGTGTATATATATGTATTTATATATATTTAACATGATCTAAGGATGGTTTAACATCTCATTGTGTACTAATGACAATGAGTTATAAGTATATTTTGAAACTACTAACTTAAGTTTTCAAAACGATAACTATACGTAACATTCTTTGATATATATACTTATAACCTATAATGCTTATACACGTATCGTATATATAATGTATTTAATCACTTTTTAAGGACTTAAATACATAAAACAATATAAGTATATTCACAAAAGATAGCTATATTTGAATTCTCATTCCGTTTCCTCAAGATTTCTATACGTATATCTAGGGTATATGTACCCGTATCATATCCAGCTTCTATATGTATTTACTATTGGTATATACACATCAAATCAACATCCTAATCAACATTATTACTGCCCTAGATATGAGGTAACTAGGATTTGTCAAGTAGCATGAATTATTAGTAAGAAAACAAAATTAGGAATCCTTTTCTTTCTTTATAAACAAAAAACGTTTTTATGAATGAACACCATTTCTTCACTCCATTTTCTCATACCTACACCCTCATTTCTCTCTCAAAATACTCCTAACTTCATACTTGATCATCTCCAAGCATTTTCCCCATCATTTAGCTTCAATTACAAGCCTTAAACACCATAAGAAAACTCTTTCAAGAACATATCAAAATAACCACCCATTTGAAGAAGTATACTTCCAACCTTTTGATCTAACTCCACCACTCTTTGATTCCAAGATTTTTTCTTATTTCTTACAGTAACTTTGTCCAAGTAACTTGAGGTAGTAACCTTGTTCATAATCTTGTTCGATTCATAATTATATAGCTATCTTATTTTATGTTGTAAAATTTTAACAACAAGAACATAGTTTGAATGATTTCAAACTTGTTTGCAAACTAAATAGATCCTTCTAACTTAACTTTTAAAACACTTCAAGACCTGTAATATATCATAATGATATGCTAACTTAACAAGATATAACTTGGTTTTACAAAGAACACCTTAAAAACTGAATCTACGTCGTCGGAGTGCAACCGGGGGCTGTTTTGGGTTGGATAATTAAAAACCATCTTGAACTTTGAATTGGAAGTTTATGTTCTGGAAAAATGATATTTCTTATGAATATGTTAACACATAAAAATTTCATGGTTTAACTCAAAGTGTAAGTATTTTTAGAAAAATGATCATTAAATGTTGTTTTTATGATGGAAAATGATCACTTTCATAAGTTTTACCAAAGTTTGACCTATAACCTGTGATTTTGAATACAAACTAAGGTATTTTCAGTTCGTATTCTTAAAATTTGACTCGATCCAAGGAAGTGGCAAGTTGAACCAACAAAAACGGAGTTGTAATGAAGAAACTACGACTAAAACAAGATTGGGTATCCGAAGCTAGTTTAACTACGAAAATATTTGGAGATAAAGTAAATTAATCATATCTTTTCTAATTAATATGATATTTTATATATAATTACTTATGATTTGATTTTATATATTTCAGGACCACCCGTAAACAACACGAGAAGATTAATCATAAGACCTCATGATTGTACGCAACACGTCATTTGACAACACGGTACTTTATGTACGCAACATGTCATTTGACAACATGGTACCATGGGTCGAGATTAATTCTGATCAATACGAATACGATGGCGTCTTTATATATTTTATTGAGCAACTAATTGTGGACCACTAACATCGGACTGCTAACTATGGACTAAGAAAATATTAAAAGTATTATATATATATATATATATATATATATATATATATATATATATATATATATATATATATATATATATATATATATATATATATATATATATGTAACGATTACTTGAAAAGAAAATATGTTGATATATTATATATATATGGTTAGGTTCGTGATATCTATCGGAGACCAAGTCGAGTTAAATACCTTCAAGGCAAAAGTGAGTATATAGTCCCACTTTTAAACTCTAAATATTTCGGGATGAGAATACATGCATTTTATGATTTACGTTATGGACACAAGTGATTAAAAATATATATTCTACGTTGAGTTGTACCACTGGCATACTTCCCTGTAACTTGGTAACTACTATTTACATGAGGTATTGTAAACGCGAATCCTGTTGATAGATCTATCGGGCCTGACAACCCCAACCGGACTGGACGACCAGTATTCAACGGTTGCAAAGTACTTCGTTTCGGTGACTACACTTGGTACGGTGTAGTAAGATTTCATAATAAAGGGAATATGCGACGTTGATTAAATGTTAAGTATGGTTATCAAGTGCTCAACAACTTAGAATATTTTTATTAAAACGTTTATGTATATGAAATTTTGTGGTCTATATTTATAATGCTGCTAGCATTAAACCTATATCTCACCAACTTTATGTTGACGTTTAAAGCATGTTTATTCTCAGGTTCCTAGAAGTCTTCCACTGTTTGAATATATGTTAGAGAAACCATGTGCATGGAGTCATACATGTTTTATTCGAGGAAGCATTGCATTCACAAAATCATCACCGTGTATTTATTTTGACTGCATTGTCAACGGAAGTATTCTTGTAAACTGTTATTTACAGTGATTGTCTATATATAGAAATCATCAGATGTCGAAAACATTGAATTTTAAATATTCATTTTTGGTATATCTTTTCAAAAGAATGCAATGTTTATAAAACGTATCATATAGAGGTCAAATGCCTCGCGATGTAATCATATGTTATTGTATTCGTCCCTATGGTTTGGGTCGGGTCGTTTCATTCTTGTTCATCAGTCCATCGAAAGGCTACATCTTTTCTAGTTAACTTATTCAACGGACCTGCTATTTTAGAGAAGTCTTTGATAAATCGGCGGTAATAACCTGCTAACCCCAGAAAACTCTTAATTTCTGTCGGCGTTTTCGGTGAGTTCCAATTCATTACGGCCTCTATCTTAGACTGATCTACTTTAATACCCTGTTCACAAATCACATGACCCAGAAACTGTACTTCTCGCAACCAAAATTCACACTTAGAAAACTTAGCGTACAACTGTTCCTGTTTCAGAAGTTCTAATACCAATCTCAAATGTGTGGCATGATCTTTCTCGGTTTTCGAATATATCAAGATATCATCTATGAAGACAATCACAAACTTGTCAAGATACTGACGACACACCCTGTTCATGAGATCTATAAACACTGCTGTTGTTAACCCAAATGGCATAACTAAAAATTCATAATGATCATATCTAGTTCTGAACGCTGTTTTCGGTATATCACTCTCTGTAACACGTACCTGGTGATACATTGAACGTAAATCAATCTTTAAAAAGTAGGAAGCACCCTGTAACTGATCAAATAAGTCATCTATTGTTGGTAACGGATACTTATTCTTGATTGTTCTCTTATTTAAGTTGCGGTAATCTATACACATACGAAGCGACCCATCTTTCTTTTTCACAAACAAAACAGGAGCACCCCACGATGAAGAACTTGGTCGGATAAACCCCTTATCTAACATTTCCTGAATCTGAGACATCATTTCTCGGATTTCTGACGGAGCTAATCTGTAAGGAGCTTTTGCAACTGGCGTAGCACCTGGAACCAAATCAATTTTATACTCTACTTCACGTACTGGAGGTAACCCTGGTAAATCATCTGGAAATACTTCTGGAAATTCTGACACAACGGGAATATCAGTCACCTGCTTCTTCTCTTTCTTAACATCAATCATGTAGGCTAAGAATGGATCACACCATTTCATTATTGCCTTCTGATCTTTCATTAGGGAAACCATAGGGAAGTTAAATCCACTGCGCTCTCCCCTAGCTATCACTCGGGATCCGTCGGCCAAACGGAAAGAAATCATCTTCTTATCACACTTAATATTAGCCCTATTAGCTCTTAACCAATTCATACCTATGACTACATCAAAGCTAGGTATAGGCATCAACAAACAAGTTAAAAGGAAGGAATGGCCGTCGATTTCGATGGTAATTCCAGACATATATGATGTGCATGGAACCATCTTACCATCAGCTACTTCTATTCCCAAAGGCGCATCTAACATTCTAACAGGCAACTTCAACTTATCACAGAAGCCTAAGGACATAAAAGAACAATTCGATCCTGAATCAAACAACACACGAGCTGGCAAGGAATTAACTAAGAACATACCAGTAATGACGTCATCGGTAGCGGTTACAGCGTCTACCGTTATCTGAAATGCCCTTGCCTCTGCTGTTGGAGGATTCTTTCTCTTCTGCCCAGCAGTAGAAGTAGAAGATCCCCAGAAGTTACAGACCTCGCCCCTGACCCTGCCCCAGAGCCGGCTCTCGACGCAGATGGACAATTCGCTGATCTATGCCCCTCTTGATGGCAACTCCAACAAACATTAGACTTAAAAGAACAAGCTGTTGATTCATGACCTAACACTCCACATTTTAAACACCTTCTGGTCATTGGAGAACACGGACCGAGATGGGTCGACTTACAAACATTACACCACCCAGACTGACTTGAACCCGATCCACTAATACCAGACTTACTTTTCTGTTTAAACCCACCTGACTTCTTACCACGAAATCTTGATTGCTTACTTGATTGCTGAACAGACTGACCACCCGATTGACTTTCTGATTTTCCTCCAAAAGATCCACTTTTCGAACTTTCTCTTTTCGCTGCCATGATATCACCTTCAGTAATCTTCGCCATCTCATGAGCCTGTGCCAATGTGGTTGCAAATCTCGCAACTGTTCTATATTCTGGCTTAATCACTCGCATAAAATGTTGAATCTTATCCTTTTCAGTCGGTACCCACTGTTGAACAAACCTTAACTTCGATGTAATATCTCTGAAAATCTCATCAATCGTCATGTTTTCGGTCATTTTCATACTCAGAAACTCAGTTTTTAATCTTTCCATCTCATACTCAGAACAATACTGCTCACGAACCTTAGCAGCGAACTGTTCCCAAGTTATCTGACTGATCTGTTCTTTGGGTAAATATGCAGTAAAAGAATCCCACCACTCCATTGCTTCACATTTGAGAAGCCTACTAGCAAACAGTACCATAGATTCAGGCTCACAAAAACATGCTTCCAACGCTCTCTCTACTTCTCTTAGCCAATTAAGGGTCATTGTAGGGTTTGTGTGACCACTGTACTCAGGAAGTTTGAAGTCCATAAACTGTTTATAGGTACACTTCCTTCTTGTCTCAGGGACTTGAAATGGGTACATCATTTGATTAGGAAAAGTCTGGTTAAACGGAAATGGCATTTGATAGTTTTGATAGGTATTTTGTGGAAGCTGTGATTGGGAACTGCCACCGACTTGATTATAAAGGTTTGAAGGAAAAGTTGTGTTTAACGCAGTGGTATTAGGGTTCCATTGCGCCCGTTCTTGTTCCAATTCCTTAATTTTCTCCTGAGCTTCTAGTAACCGACTTTGAAGTTCTATTACTTTTTGAGAAGTTTCTTCTTCTGAAGACACATGTCCATCTTCGTCAGGGGCTCTAAAAGTACCAGTTCCAGGGCCAGTAGCGGTTGCTTCATTATCTGCCATTACTGCACTACCATAACACTCACACCAAAGCTTAGTATAAATTCTGTTAGTACTAACAACTAACACATATCCTATCCTAATACTCACTTAACCCATCCCCATCATGTTATGTTTGACATGACTCTTCTAAGTTTGGGAACATGACATGTAGATCACAATGCACATGCTGCCAAACTCAGCTCTGATACCAACTTGTGACACCGCTATATATATATATATATATATATATATATATATATATATATATATATATATATATATATACGTGGCGGAAGCATTTATTTATTAATTACAAAATAAACATTAACTATTGCTAAGACAACCAGTGTCACGTGTCATTACAAAATACATGTTTATACGGAGAAGATGTAGTTATAATCTGTTTTCAAAAGAACACAGTTTTAACTATAAAAGATCACATCAGAGTTAATCCTGTCAAACATAACATCACCATGCCCGTCTTCTCCCAAAAAGCACTATCTACAAAAGCTATCAACCTGCAGGGAGGAGATGGAGGAGAATTAGCACGAAGCTAAGTGAGTACGACTAACTACAGGCCATAGCATACATAAGTGTTATACTAATCATGTCACAATAGTCTAACACACAAACATCACCCAAGTGCCATCTACAGAGACTCTGGCAGCTCGGCCAAACCATTAACCACCAGCTGATCGGACTGGGGCTTACCAGAAGTTCCTCCACCACCGGATGTATATACATAATCCACACGCGAGGGACGCGTCATTCACATATATATACACCACGTTTGTCTAGGCTACCACAGAGGAACCCAACTCGCAGGTTGATCTCTCCTACCGAGGCTACCACACAATAGGGACACACTGGGCTCCAGCAGACAAGCATCAACTACCATGCAGTCATCACAAGTACTAACTAACCACAACAATAAGTATATCTAACAAGCATGGCAATCATAATATAACATGCTTCTATATACTATATTCTCCAGTTAGTCCCACTCACCAAATACCAGCAAAAGAGAAGGTATTCAGCTATCTAATCACTGAACCTTCTCTTTCTCCTTTTCTCCTGAGAAAACATATACACAAGTTAGTTTCTGTCCGGTAACACCAAATAACACAATATAAAAATTTTTGTATCAAAAAGCGTTTCAAAATTTACATCCTGAACATCAAAATACGAACGGGCAGTATAACGGCTAAAAATCAACACTTACGTAAAATATTATGCCCTGCACACTCAGTCGGTCGACTGACTCTTACAGTCGGTCGACTGTCGACACAACCGGTCGACTGACCTTCCCAGTCAGTCGATTCATTTGATATTACATCAATCGGCCGAAGGTAAATCTCAGTCGGTCAGTTCACTCAACAGTCGGTCAGTTGTCTTCGTCAATCGGTCGGTTCAACCCTCAGTCGGTCGATTGTCTTCCGACAGTCGTCCGACTGTGTTCATCTTCATCAGAAACTGAACAAAGGCTACGGACTTCATGATAAAATCCTCAAATCTCGATCTAGAGCTCGTTTTAAACACCAAAATCGACCACAACTTGTTTACTACTTGTTATAGACTCAAAACCCACAACAATTTGACCAAAACAACACTTAAATCATTTGTTTTGACACAAATTCAAGCTTTTTACAAAACTCACACAAAACTATGAATTTAATAATGAATTGAACACAAAAATGCATGTTACTTACCTTGATAGACTCAGTAAACGATAACAAACACGATTCTAACACCAATTTGAGCTCAAAATCAATGTTTAAGGATTAGGGTTTGATTGTAGGTGAGGAAGATGAAGAACGGGTGTGTGTGTGTGTGTGTGTGTGTGATGGTTCTGGTAAAATGCAAGAGAGAGACAGCACTAGTCACTTAATTGGGTTTAATTCCCACACTGTGCGATACACGGGTATTTATCAGTTATCTGATATCTTTCGTACAACATTTGGCAACCCAAACGAAGTCCAAATTAAATAAACAAACCTGTTCTGTGACCCTTGTCACAAACTGGTCCTAACCACATCATTAAATAATAATAAATATTAAATAAAAATAAAAGCATATAGTAACACAATACTAACTTAAGGGCAAAATAGTAATCTTACAACTAGGCTCGATTGAGGATGTTACATATATATTAAATGAAATTGATATTTATATGATTAAGTGTTTCCAACATGTTAAGCAATCAAACTTGTTAAGACTTGATTAATTGAAATAGGTTTCATATAGACAATTGACCACCCAAGTTGACCGGTGATTCACGAACGTTAAAACTTGTAAAAACTATATGATGACATATATATGGATATATATATATATAGTTAACATGATATTAAGATAAGTAAGTATCTCATTAGGTATTTTAACAATGAGTTATATACATAAAAATGAGACTACTGAATTAAGAAACTCGAAAACGATATATATAACGATTATCGTTATAACAACGTCTTACTAAATACATATGAATCATATTAAGATATTGATACACTACATTTAAACATGATAAATGATAAGTAAACATATCATTAAGTGTATTAACAATGAACTACATATGTAAAAACAAGACTACTAACTTAAAGATTTCGAAACGAGACATATATGTAACGATTATTGTTGTAACGACATTTAAATATATATATATATATATATATATATATATATATATATATATATATATATATATATATATATATATATATATATATATATATATATATATATATATATATATATATATATATATATATATATATATATATATCATATTAAGATATATTAATACATCATAATATCATGATAATGTAATAATTTAACATCTCATTAGATATAATAAACAATGGGTTAACAACATTTAACAAGATCGTTAACTTAAAAGTTTCAAAACAACACTTACGTGTAATGACTAACGATGACTTAACGACTCAGTTAAAATGTATATACATGTAGTATTTTAATATGTATTCATACACTTCTGAAAGACTTCATGATACATATCAAAGTACTTCTACTTAACAAAAATACTTACAATTGCATTCTCATTCAATTTCATCAACAATTCTACTAGTATGCAACCGTATTCATACTCGTACAATACCCAGCTTCTAGACATATGTACTATTGGTAAATACACATAATAATACAGCTCTTAGCAGCCCTCATTTAGTCAACAAACATGTAGAGCTAACCATTTGGCAACTAGTATGAAATATCTCACAAAATTACAAACTAATGGAGACTATAATGCCACCCCATATTCACGTCCATATGCATCACCACAAACACATCCATTTTGCAACTTACATGCATCAAACTACTCTCTCTCAAGTGTTTTCTCATAGTTCTAAGTGTTTTTCATCATATTCAACAAAATCTAGCTCAATCTAGTTCATAAATCCTAACATAGATCAACTTTCAAAACAACTACTCAAGTAAACTTCAAGAGCACTTTCAAGTTTGCAAGTCTACTTTCAAGCTTTCTAATCCATTCCAGGCAATCACATAGGATAAAGAAACCTTTGTTATTTATGGTAGGTTATCTCTCTAATTCAAGGTAATACTCATATTTAAACTTTGGTTCAATTTCTATAACTATAACAATCTTATTTCGAGTGGAAATCTTACTTGAACTTGTTTTCGTGTCATGATTCTACTGCAAGAACTTTCAAGCCATCCAAGAATCCTTTGAAGCTAGATCAATTTTTGTTACTTTCAGTAGGTTTACCTACTATAGTTGAGGTAGTAATTATGTTCATAACATCATTCGATTCTTACATATAAAACTATCTTACTCGAAGATTTAAACTTGTAATCATTAGAACATAGTTTAGTAAATTCTAAACTTGTTCGCAAATAAAGTTAATATTTCTAACTTGACTTTTAAAATCAACTAAACACATGTTCTATATCTATATGATATTCTAACTTAATGATTTAAAACCTGAAAACACGAAAAACACCGTAAAACCGGATATACGCCGTCGTAGAAACACCGCGGGCTGTTTTGGGTTAGTTAATTAAAAACTATGATAAACTTTGATTTAAAATTTGTTCTTCTGGGAAAATGATTTTTCTTATGAACATGAAACTATATCCAAAAATCATGGTTAAACTCAAAGTGAAAGTATGTTTTTCAAAATGGTCATCAAGACGTCGTTTTTTCGACTGAAATGACTACCTCTTATAATATTGACTTGTAATCTGTATTTCCGACTATAAACTTATACTTTTTCTATTTAGATTCATAAAATAGAGTTCAATATGAAACCATAGTAACTTGAATCACTCAAAACGGATTTAAAACGAAGAAGTTACGGGTAAAACAAGATTGGATAATTTTGCTTGTTGTAGCTACGTGAAAATTGGTAACAAATCTATATTAATCATATCCTAGCTAACTCATATTGTATTATACATGTAGTCTAATATATTATGTAATCTTGGGATACCATAGACACGTATACAAATGTTTTGACATATCATATCGACCCATGTATATATATTATTTGGAACAACCATAGACACTCTATATGCAGTAATGTTTGAGTTAGCTATACAGGGTTGAGGTTGATTCCAAAAATATATATACTTTGAGTTGTGATCTAGCCTGAGACGTGTATACACTGGGTCGTGAATTGATTCAAGATAATATATATCGATTTATTTCCGTACATTTAACTGTGGACAACTAGTTGTAGGTCACTAACGAGGACAGCTGTAACGACCCGTCAAAATCGCTATTGACGCGGCACGTTAATCATTGATTCCATAGTGAGGTTTTGACCTCTATATGATACGTTTTGATAAAATATTGCATTCATTAAAATAAGTGACTTTCTAAACATAGAAAGTTATAAACATGTGGGCGAGTGCTTAGGTATAAGCAAAACCCCGAAATACATAAGTCTTTAATTTACAGGTTGTCATCACAGTCCAATTATTTATTACACAACGCAGTTTTATTTTGAATGCAATAAACTTTGTACAAAGCATGAGAGACTCAATGCAGGCAACAAGCACATCACAGCGGAAGCATTCTAAGGACCTGAGAATAAAACATGCTAAAAAGTCAACACGAATGTTGGTGAGTTATAGGTTTAATTGCTCGAGTCATAAACATATATAAAGATAGACCACAAGATTTCATCAAAAGTTTATCAATAGATTCTACGTAACAGAGCACCCTGGTAACTAAACTTAACGCTATAGTGATAATTACCCCATTCGTTTTAATACACGCAAACCAACGTGTCTTAAACTCAAATAACATACGTCCGTTAAAAGGCTAGCGCTCTAGCTCGGACGGGGATGTCAAGCCCTATGGATCCATATACAATTATTCGCGCCCACCAGTCCATATCCTATGTACTGGCAGCTACTAGTTACCAAAGCTAAGGGATTTTCGGTTTAACTCAGTGTAGAATTTAGTATGTACTTGTGTCTTATTGCGTTTAAAATAATTTGCATGTATTCTCAGCCCAAAAATATTTAAAGTATTTAAAAAGGGAGACTATAACTCACAGTTCAATATTGAGACTCAATATTGTAGGCAAATTGCGTAGACGTAATGATGGTAGACTACTGTATGGTTGGCCTTGGATTCAAGAACAATACCCCGAACAATACCCAATATTTCCTTAGCTTAAAGCGGTTTGAAACCCGAATTAAAAACACCCTCGTATATACCTTATTATTATTAAACTTAAATTTAAAATTATAATTATAATATAAATATTAATATTGAGAGATAATTGTGAAAAAACTTCGTCGAACAAACTGCGTATTTATATTACTTTTCGATTTACTGTAGCTCATGCGATCGCATGAGTTTTCAGTGGTTTTGCCATGCGATCGCATGGCCGCCTTTTCCGTTTTTGTTTGCTAGTTCGTCGACATCTAATAGTGTTTACTGCCGCAAATAGGTTTTACTGTAGCAAATCAGCAAAGCCTTTTCACTGTAGCACTGTAGCAAAATACGGTTTCACTGTAGCAAAATAGTGTTCCACTGTAGCAAATAGTGTTTTACTGTAGCAAATAGTGTTTTACTGTAGCAAAGTAATTTTTACTGTAGCAAATAGGGTTTTAATGTAGGAAAGTCGTTTTTACTTGTACATATATATATATATATATATATATATATATATATATATATATATATATATATACATACATACATATAATTGTTCATGAATCGTCGAGAGTAATCAAAGGTAATTGTATATATGAAACAGTTCTAAAATTTTGAGACTCAATCTAACAGACTTTGTTTAGCGTGTTAAAATAATAAATCGTATAGAGAATTGGTTTAAAACTAGATTTAAAGGGTTATTCCGGAAAACTTATCTAGGGTAAAAACTAGATTTAATTTTCAAAAGATCAAATGTTTTCATAAAGATCCAATTTCCTTAATGGATCTAAATTTTTATAGTCATGTGGGACTGTAAACCATATCGTTACTACCATTGTTTATACCGCCGTATAGAAATCACTGATGTACAAAGTGTGAAGAATAAAGAAGTGATTCTAGTATTTCAAGACGATATTGCTTGAGGACAAGCAACGCTTAAGTGTGGGAATATTTGATAATGCTAAAAACGAACATATATTTCATAGCATTATTCCTCAAGAAAGATAAGCTTTTAGTTGCAATTGTTCTATTTAAAAGTGATATTCGTTTAAATAATAAAAGGTGAAGACAAAAGACAGATTCGACGAATTGAAGACGCAAACGATCAAAAAGCTCAAAAGTATAAAATACAATCAAAGAGGTTCCAATTATTGATAAGAAACATCTCGAAATTACAAGAGTACAAGATTCAAAACGCAAAGTATAAGATATTAAATTGTACGCAAGGACGTTCGAAAATCCGGAACCGGGACCAGAGTCAACTCTCAACGCTCGACGCAACGGACTAAAAATTACAAGTCAACTATGCACATAAATATAATATAATATTTAAATAATTCTTATAATTATTTATATATTATATAAATAAAATAAACCGTCGGCAAGAAAGACTCCAAAATGAGTGAGCTGTATTTACAAACTCCGCGACTCGCGGAGTTTGAAGGCAAAAAATGCCGCGAGTCGCGGAGCCCCAAATTCTGCAATTCCCTATAAAGCCAACCGAATTCTGATTATTTTTCATCATCTAATATCCATCTCTCTATCTATATCGTAATATTTATATTTATAATTTATATTTTAATTTTAATTTTAATTATAATTCTAATAATAAGGGTATGTTAGCAAATGTTGTAAGGGTGTAAGTCGAAATTCTGTCCGTGTAACGCTACGCTATTTTTAATCATTGTAAGTTATGTTCAACCTTTTTAATTTAATGTCTCGTAGCTAAGTTATTATTATGCTTATTTAATCCGAAGTAATCATGATGTTGGACTAATTACTAAAATTGGGTAATTGGGCTTTGTACCATAATTGGGGTTTGGACAAAAGAACGACACTTGTGGAAATTAGACTATGGGCTATTAATGGGTTTTATATTTGTTTAATTAAATGATAGTTTGTTAATGTTAATATAAAGATTTACAATTGGGCGTCCCTATAAATTACCAAATACACTCAATCGGACACGATGGGCGGGGTATTTATATGTACGAATAATCGTTCATTTAACCGGACACGGGAATGGATTAATAGCCACTAGAATAAATAAAACAGGGGTGAAATTATGTACAAGGACACTTGGTATAATTGATAACAAAATATTAAAACCTTGGATTACACTCAGTCGACATCCTGGTGTAATTATTAAACAAAGTATTAAAATCTTGTTACAGTTTAAGTCCCCAATTAGTTGGAATATTTAACTTCGGGTATAAGGATAATTTGACGAGGATACTCGCACTTTATATTTATGACTGATGGACTGTTATGGACAAAAACCAGACGGACATATTAAATAATCCAGGACAAAGGACAATTAACCCATGGGCATAAAACTAAAATCAACACGTCAACCATCATGATTACGGAAGTTTAAATAAGCATAATTCTTTTATTTCATATTTAATTTCCTTTATTTTATATTTAATTGCACTTCTAATTATCGCATTTTTATTGTTATTGTATTTAATTGTACTTTTAATTATCGTACTTTTTAATTATTGCAAGTTTATTTTATCGCACTTTTATTATTCGCAATTTTATTATCGTTATTTACTTTACGCTTTAATTTAAGTCTTGTATTTATTTTTAATATTTTACATTTGGTTTTAACTGCGACTAAAGTTTTAAAATCGACAAACCGGACATTAAACGGTAAAAACCCCCCTTTATAATAATAATATTACTTATATATATATATTTGTATTTTTATAAAAGTAAACTAATATAGCGTTAAGCTTTGTTTAAAAAGATTCCCTGTGGAACGAACCGGACTTACTAAAAACTACACTAATGTACGATTAGGTACACTGCCTATAAGTGTTGTAGCAAGGTTTAAGTATATCCATTCTCTAAATAAATAAATATCTTGTGTAAAATTGTATCGTATTTAATAGTATTTCTTGTAAAATTTAATAGCTATTTTATATACACCTCGCGACACATCAAGTTATTTTTGGCGCCGTTGTCGGGGAACTCTTAAACGCCGGAAGCAACGCTAATATAAAAAAAAAAATTTAGTTTACTTTTATTAAAATTCGTTTTTATAAAAATACGTTTTAAATATTCGAAAATATTAAAAGAAAAACAAAAATATAAGTATTTTTAAGATTTTGTTAAATATTTAAGTTTTACAAAGTTTCTTTATTTTTATTTTATAAAAATATAAGTCTTATTTAAATATTTGGTTTTTATTTAAAACATATAAAAAAAATAAAAAATAAAAACGCGTCGAATTTTAAACAAGCTGTCAGTTGAATTTTGGAACCCCGCGACTCGCGGGGTTTGCAGCTTCGGGAACCGCGACTCGCGGAGCCGTCTGACACAGCTGACCATAAGCCCTAATCTGCATTTAATACGGGGTATTTATTATTATTATTATTAACTTTAAAACCTAATTAGGTTATTTATATTAAATTAATTAATTTAGTTTTATTTATTATTTGTATTATTTAGTTTAATTAGTTTATTTAAAGTTTAAAATTAATAGTTTTAATAAATAATTAATATAAAAATAACATTTTTATAAAAATTGTACTTTTTACAACTTTTTATATATTTTTATATTTTATCCCTTTTTAATTGTTTTAGCGTAATATTTGTATTTTTCGCTCATATTTAGTTTTAAACTTAGTTTTTGCCATAGTTATTTTTATTTCTAGATTTTTAGGCTTTGCCGTAGAATTCCTTAAGTGCTTTTTCTTTAGACTAAGATTTAGGTACTCTAGAATTTTGCGACGCCTTTTTAAGTTTTAGTTTCTTTTTAAGTTATTTCCATTTGGGATTTAGTTTTTCCTGTAAGCTTTCATATTTTTAGACGATTTTTTCCTATGTATCAATTATCATTCTAATTAGTAATCTCAATTTGCGATTATAATTTTAAGTTAGTTGTAGTAATAAGGTTAGGTTAGTCAAGTGTTTTTAAGTTTTATAAGTTTCTTTTATTTTTCCGTCACCTTTTATTTTTCAACCATTTTTCTTTTTCGACCTTTTTCCGACGAACTCTTTTTCTTTCTTATTTCTCGCTATTCTAGTTTTAGGACATAGATTTTTATTCTACTTCTTATCTAAATTTCTTAAAATTACGAAAATTTATTTTAAGTGGTTAAATTGATAGACATCAAAATTTTCTGGTTCGTAGTAATAGTTGGATTTGTACGTGGACCGGGTTATTGGAGCCAAACAGTCCTCAATTATATTAAGACCAAACGAATCCTGCCCCTCTGCTGCATCTTTTGGCTATTCGAAACGTGGGCAAAATCAGAAAAGTCTATTGATTGGATAACTTATTATAATTTTTCTTTCCTTTTTAAAACTAATAGGATATTCAGTGAATGCACCGAGCAAGACGTTCACCACCTTTTGTACGTTCACCACCTGTAACTAGATCAAGACATTTAGCAAATATTCCCACCGTTGATTTTTCTTTAGAATCGTCATCCAGTCGACCAAGTACTCCAGTTCAAATTTCCGATAATCCATTTTTTGAACCCGACCTCATAATTGAGAATCCGGAGAATATTCAGGAATGATTCGTAGATCCTGAACCACTAAACTTTCCTCCGGAACCACCAATCATTCAAACAGAGATTGTTGAGGAACGAACCATTAAATCAGAATCCTCTAGTGATTCCGATTCAACAAATTCAATTATGGAGAATCTGGAACCTTTAAGTATGGAAGACCGAATGAGAGCTAAACGCACTGGCCAAGGTCACGCAATTACTCATCCAGACATTAATGCGCCAGATTATGAAATCAAAGGACAAATTCTACACATGGTGAATAATCAATGCCAATTTAGTGGTGCGCCGAAGGAAGATCCAAATGAACATTTACGTACCTTTAATAGGATCTGCACACTATTTAAAATCCGAGAAGTGGAGGATGAACAGATATATCACATGTTATTTCCCAGGACTTTAAAGGGAGAAGCCAAAGATTGGTTGGAATCGTTACCTGAAGGGGCGATTGATACATGGGACGTTTTAGTTGAAAAATTTCTTAAACAATTCTTTCCGGCATCTAAAGCCGTAAGACTTCAAGCAGAAATTGTTACGTTCACACAGAAGCCAAATGAAACTCTATATGAGGCGTGGACAAGATTTGGAAAGTTGTTAAGAGGATGTCCGCAACATGGTTTAGACACCTGTCAAATAGTACAAATATTCTACCAAGGATGCGACATCACTACAAGGAAAGACATAGATATAGCAGCTGGTGGTTCTATTGTGAAGAAAACCGAAACCGATGCTTACAAAATTATTGATAACACTGCTTCCCACTCACATGAGTGGCACCAAGAAAAAGATATCGTTAGATCATCTAAAGCAGCTAGAGCCGATTCTAGCCATGACTTAGATTCCATTTCCGCAAAGATAGATGCTGTCGAGAGACGAATGAAAAAGATGACTAAGGATATTCACTCAATACGAATTAGTTGTGAGCAGTGTGGAGGACCACATTTGACAAAAGATTGTCTCAGTATTGAATTAACAATGGAACAAAGAGAGAATATTTCATACATAAACCAAAGGCCTGGAAATAATTATCAGAATAATTATCAACCGCCAAGACCTATTTACAATCAAAACCAGAATTATAACAGAAATATTCCATACAACAACCAACAATGTCCTAGCAATCAACAAGTATCCAATAATAATTACAATCAGCAAAGACCTAATTTTCAAAACAAACCACCACAACAAACCGATGATAAAAAGCCGAATTTAGAAGATATGATGACGAAGCTAGTTGAAACTCAAACGCAGTTTTTCACATCTCAGAAACAAACTAATGAACAAAATGCTCAAGCATTTAGAAATCAACAAGCTTCTATTCAAAATCTGGAACAAGAAGTAAGTAACCTAGCAAGGTTAATAGGTGAAAGAAAACCGGGAAGTCTACCTAGTGATACAAATGCTAACCCCCGGAATGAAACAGCTAAAGCCATTACCACAAGAAGTGGTACAACACTTAAACCACCTGAAATACCTGTAACTTCTGATGAAGCTATTCCTACTCCACAAGAACCACAACCTGATCAAGATAAGGAAAAAGAACCGGTAGTTGAAAAGGTTAATGAAGATAACACAGTTAAGGCTAAACCTTATGTTAAACCATACCAACCACCACTTCCTTACCCGAGTAAAATGAAGAAAGAGAAACTTGAAGCCGAGCAATCCAAATTCTTGGATATGTTTAAACAGATAAATGTAAATCTTCCTTTCATTGATGTGATTTCAGGAATGCCTAGATATGCTAAATTCTTGAAAGATTTAATTTCAAATAGAAAGAAAATGGAAGAACTCTCGGCCGTTACTATGAATGCTAATTGTTCAGCAGTGCTGTTGAATAAGATACCAGAAAAACTATCTGATCCAGGAAGTTTCACAATTCCATGTTTTCTGGGTAGTCTTAGTTCAATAGAAGCATTGGCAGACTTAGGTGCTAGTATAAATCTAATGCCGTATTCACTATACGCTAAACTAGACCTTGGAGAATTGAAACCAACCAGAATAAGCATACAACTAGCCGATAGATCAATAAAATATCCTAGAGGGATAATGGAGAACATGCTAGTTAAAGTTAGTACTTTAGTATTTCCAGTAGATTTTGTTGTTCTGGACATGGAAGAAGATTCTCAAGTTCCTCTCATATTAGGAAGACCATTTTTAAACACGGCTAAAGCAATGATAGACGTGTTCGGTAAGAAACTGACCCTAAGTATAGAGGATGAGAGTGTTACCTTTTCAGTTGATAGAGCAATGCAACAACCACAATCTGCAGATGATACATGTTATTATATTCAAACTATAGATGCACATGCAGAATTATTAGAAGAATTTCCAGAATTACAAGGAACAGGAGAATGTTCTTTAGGAGAAGGTAATGAACCAATTGATGAAGCTGAAATGTTAGCTACACTTATAGCTAATGAATATGAACCAACAACAGAAGAAATCCAAATGCTAAAAGAAGAAGACAGATATCGATACAAATCATCGATAGAAGAACCTCCGAAATTAGAGTTAAAGCCACTTCCAAACCATTTGGAATACGCTTATTTACATGGTGAATCTGAATTACCTGTAATAATATCGTCTTCTCTTACTGAAAATGAGAAATCACAACTCATTTCTGTGTTGAAAGCTCATAAACCAGCCATTGCATGGAAGATTCATGATATTAAAGGAATAAGTCCTTCGTATTGCACACATAAAATCCTTATGGAAGAAGGTCATAAAACGTATGTGCAACGCCAACGAAGACTAAATCCTAATATGCAAGATGTAGTTAAGAAAGAGATTATTAAACTTCTAGATGCAGGTCTAATTTATCCAATTTCTGATAGTCCATGGGTAAGCCCAGTTCAATGCGTGCCTAAGAAGGGTGGCATGACTGTCATTACAAATGAGAAAAATGAGCTTATTCCTACTAGGACTGTAACAGGATGGCGTGTATGTATTGATTATAGAAAATTAAATGACACCACCAGAAAAGATCACTTTCCCTTACCTTTTATTGATCAAATGTTGGAAAGATTAGCCGGAAATAGTTACTATTGTTTTCTAGATGGATTTTCCGGATATTTTCAAATTCCAATAGCACCCGAAGATCAAGAGAAAACCACATTCACGTGCCCTTATGGTACTTTTGCTTACAAACGCATGCCATTTGGACTTTGCAACGCCCCTGCAACCTTTCAAAGGTGTATGATGGTGATTTTTCACGACATGATAGAAGAATGCATGGAAGTTTTCATGGATGACTTTTCAGTCTTCGGTGATACATTTGAATCATGTCTAGTTACTATTGTTTTCTAGGGCATGCCTGTTTTTACCGACGTTTCATAAAAGATTTTTCTAAAATTGCCACTCCTATGAATAAACTCCTAGAAAAGGATGCTCCATTCATCTTTTCAGATGAGTGTATCAAATCTTTTAATATTCTTAAAGAGAAACTCACTAATGCGCCGATCATGATAACACCAAATTGGAATCTACCATTTGAACTAATGTGCGATGCAAGTGATTTTGCAATGGGAGCCGTTTTAGGACAAAGAATTGAAAAACGATTTCAACCTATATATTATGCTAGTAAGACGTTACAAGGAGCACAAACGAACTATACAACTACTAAAAAAGAACTCCTTGCTATTGTCTTTGCTTTTGACAAATTTCGATCATATCTCGTTCTAGCAAAAACGGTGGTCTATACCGACCATTCTGCTCTTAGATACATATTTTTGAAACAAGATGCTAAACCAAGATTAATCCGTTGGATCTTACTCTTACAAGAGTTTGATATTAAATCCGAGATAAAAGAGGAGCAGAAAATCTCGCCGCTGATCATCTTTCTCGTCTTGAAAATCCCGAATTAGAAGTTCTAAATGAATCGGCCATACAAGACAACTTTCCTGATGAATATCTATTGAAGATAGATTATAAAGAAATTCCATGGTTTGCAGACTATGCAAACTACTTAGTTTGTGGATTCCTTGAAAAAGGATTATCGTACCAAAGACGAAAGAAATTCTTCAGTGATATAAAACACTATTTTTGGGAAGATCCACACCTGTTTAAAAGTTGTCCCGATGGAATAATACGCCGATGTGTATTTGGAGATGAAGCTAGTAAAATATTAAACCATTGTCACACAGGACTAACAGGAGGGCATTATGGGCCTCAACTAACAGCAAGAAAAGTTTATGATGCTGGATTCTATTGGCCTACAATTTACAAAGACGCACACCTTCTTTGCAAATCCTGTGATGCTTGTCAAAGGGCCGGAAAAATAAGTCAACGTGATGAAATGCCACAAAATGTCATCCAAGTATGTGAAGTATTTGACATTTGGGGTATTGACTTTATGGGTCCATTTCCAAAATCTCATAATAATCTATATATACTCGTAGCCATTGATTATGTATCTAAATAGGCGGAAGCACAAGCTCTCCCAACTAACGATGCACGAGTTGTAGTCAACTTTTTAAAACGTCTTTTTGCAAGGTTTGGAACACCGAAAGCTTTAATAAGTGATAGGGGTACTCATTTCTGTAATAATCAACTTGAGAAAGTTCTTAAAAGATATGGAGTAACTCATAAAATCTCCACCGCATATCATCCACAAACAAGTGGACAAGTTGAAAATACCAACCGAGCTTTAAAACGTATTCTAGAGAAAACCGTAGGATCAAATCCGAAGGAATGGTCCATTAAATTGGAGGATGCACTCTGGGCTTTTAGAACAGCCTACAAAACTCCAATTGGAACCACACCTTTTAGACTTGTTTATGGAAAAGCATGTCATCTTCCGGTAGAAATTGAACACAAAGCATTTTGGGCTTTGAAGACATGTAATCTTGATTTACATGAAGCTGGACGTCTACGATTAAGTCAACTAAACAAATTAGAAGAATTAAGACATGAAGCATACGATAATTCGTTAATCTATAAGGAAAGAACGAAGAAATGGCATGATAAAAGAATCAGAAGTTTAAAAGAATTTAAAGAAGGAGACAGAGTTCTTCTTTTCAATTCACGATTCAAGCTATTTCCTGGAAAATTGAAATCAAGATAGTCTGGACCATTCATAGTTAAAAGAGTTTTTCCATACGGAACGATAGAATTAATAAATTCAAATGGAATTGAATTTAAAGTTAATGGTCACAGAGTTAAACACTACATAGATAGTCCGATGGAAGTCGACAACGAAGTTAATCACAATTTCGACACCACAACTAACTAAGTGTGGGGAGAATCAAGTCTTTAAAGGATAATATGTATTTCTGTTAGAGTTAGATTGTCTGTTTTCGTGTAGTTCTCGAAAATGGAACCCGAATGGTCTTTCCCTAACAGACCCTAAAGAACTAGTCTTCTCCCCCCATTCTGAATTTTTATTTTTTTTAGGAAATGAAGACTGCCTGTGAACTAAACCATGGTCTAATGCTACACGCTTTGATCACTAAACGTAATAATGACACACTTCCGAGTGAAATAGTATCAGTAATCAGAGAAAGATTGGACGGAGTTAGAAAAGAATCCAGATGCGAAGATAATAAGTTACAATTTGGTAAAGGAAAATCAAAATCCACAGCGAAAAGAAGAGCACGCCACCTAGAAAGATGTCACAAATGCGGAAAATGGTCACATGGAGGTAAATGTTCAAATAATCAAACCTATTCAAATACCGAATTTGTTACTTTATGCAGAGACGGACCGTTCATATGTTTAGAAGAAAAGACACTGAATGCTTGAGGTTACGCCTATGTAGCTATGGAAAACCAATTAAACCGACTATCTTATGAATGGGATAGATCATATAACTAAGAAATCTATTTCACAGGTATGTTTGTACAGTTTTTATTTTTTTATTTTTATTTTTAACCTTTTGATAATAAACGCTAATTTGTTCGCTATAAAGTATTAAATTGGTATTGAATAAAATTAGGTTTGGCGACCGAAATTATTGATATCATTCAAAAATTTATTACATCACTGCGAAATTTAACGTTTATTCTTAAGGTATAAATATCTTTAATCAATCAACCCAAAATATTTCAAAAATTCGTCATGAGTTAAATTAGGTCTTGGAACCGAAATTACTTTACTGAAAAGAGGGGCGCATATTTTTGATAATATTTGATTGATTAAAGTGGGATAAAAAGCCAAAAAGATTTTTAATTTTAATTTTTACCATGTTTTTAAAATTAATATATAAATCTTAAATTAATATTGTAAACTTTGTAAAAACAATATATTTAAAATTGTAAATATTTGAAAAATTAATATAAGTTTGGTGTGAATTTATAATATGAATTTTAAAATTAAGTTTGGTGTGAATTTTTAATTATTAAAATATGAATTTTAATTTTATGCATTTCAAATTTTAAGTTTGGTGTGAAATTTTAATATTAATTTTGAATTTTATATTTAAATTGTGTGAATTTAAAAATAAAAATTTACTTTATCTCATTAAGTTAAAAATATGATTTTTAAAATTCGTCGTAAGTTGAAGACTAGGTCTTTAAACCGAAATTGTTTTACCCGAGGGAGGGACGAGAACTTTTATTATCATTATTTTTAATCTTATTGAATTAAAGTATGCCAAAAACATTAAAAAAAAAACCCAAAAATCTTAGCTTTTAAAACAATCGCTACAAAAAGACAAATTTTAAAATTTTGTCGAAGGACGGACTAGGACATCGATCCGAAACGACCTCGTCCTAAATAACAAGGGAAACAAAATTTTAAAATTAATTACTTAATTGTTTTAATTAGTATAAGATGTTATAAAAAAAACAAAAAAAAAAAAAAAACCCCCGCGAGTCGCGGAGTTTGAAGGGTCCAAACACCGCGACTCGCGGGAGGACCAAAACTCAGAAAAAAATAAAACGTAAAGAACAGATCAGTCCACACTACCACCCACACATACAGCGAACATACAGCGAAAAAACCAGAAAAAAACCTCCCAAAATCACAATTTTTAACCGTTAATCATCAAATCTTTTACTAAAATCATGTTGAGAAGGATGCTATCAAGGAATTACTCAAAAAAACGGTAAATTTCTACCCCTAAACACCATTTAATCCGAAATTAGTGTTCTTGAGCAATTTTTTTCCCCAATTTGATTTTGATGCTTTTTAGTGTAATTATGCTTAAATTGTTTATGTATTATGCTTGTATAACCTAGATTGATGCTATTTAACATGATTAGAAGCCTTAAACTTCAAATTTTGAGTAATCTAGGGTTTGTGTTCTTGAGCAAATTTGGGGGCTTTTTGATATAAACAGGTTATGGCCGATTTTTGTCATGAATTGTTGCTAAATTAAGTAGTGTAACATGTTTAGGTAGTTAAATGATCCAAACTTTGAGCCTAAACATGATTTTGAGAATTAAAGTGGACTTTTTCAAGTCTAAAAATTCATGAACTTGATTTTTGAGAGATAATGCCATTTGAAACTTGTTTAATTGCTAGTAATGATTATTTTGACATGTTATTTGAGTTGAATGCTTATGAACTTGGCAAACATTTTCGTATATGCTTATTTGAAAAAGTGTAGATTTGATAAAAATGTGAAAATGAGCTTAAGTTTGATATAAATTGATCATGTCATTCTAATTATTTTGATTGATGATTTTGCTGACACTAATGCATATTTGGATGCACAAAAATTGTGTTTGATGTGTTTTGCAGACTGAAAGGGGTGAATCTTCATCCCAAGCTCGCAATGCTCCTGCTGAGAATGCGGAACAACAGGAGGTGGATAACTACTACAAGCAAGATATACCTCATCCAGTCATGACATTTTCTGATATGCACTTGGAAGATTTGCACCCGAACCTGAGATTTGACAGACTTTGGATAGATTATCCAAAATACCAAAGGGGTTTGCATACTCTTCATTCTAAAGTTGTTGAGGTACCTAGGGTCATAGAATGGGGACCATTAGAAGCTGTAGAATTGGCCGGGCCAATTAGGGAATTACTTGCACAGAGGTATGGTAATTCTACTTTTAATGACTGGGTACGTTTATTCACCATGCGTAGACTTGTATATAAAGTATGGTGTGAAGAATTGTTGTGTAGTATAGAATTAAATGATCGGGTAGCTAGTTTAACCGATCGATCTTTTATTAGATTTTTGTTAGGAGGTTCGATGCGCCACATGTCTTTACTAGACATGGCTCAGGCTTTACGTATATATACGCCTGAGGAGTTAGCATCTGCCGATTGTAGAGGGTTGATACTAAATGGTAGAAAAATAGATGAAAATTTTGATACACATGGTGTATGGAGTCAAATGACAAGCCATCACCGATTCAAAGGGGGGAATTACTCTTATTTGGATATAGATAGAGCTGAATTAAGAGTGATTCATAGGTTTTTAGCTAATTCGATTACACAAAGAGGTAAGAACAAGAAAAAGGTAAATGAACAAGATTTGTTTTACCATATGTGTATTCGAGACCCACAAAGCGCTGTAAGTATACCTTATTGTGTGGGTTATTATTTATCAGCTATGGTTAGGGGGATGAGACCGCATAGCATAATAGGAGGTGGTATTTTTATTACTTTGATTGCTGAATATCTCGGTGTGGATATAAGTTGGGGGGGATTATTAGTCGAAGAACCAGAACCCCGCGATACTATAGGTTTAAATGTATACCATGGTGCGAAAGTTGTGAAGAGGTGAAATAACGCCGCAGTACAATACCATGGTAGACATCCACAGGTTGAGAGAAACCAACAGCAAGGTAATGTAGGAGGGGGAAATGAAATGCAAGAAATGCAAAGGTTTATAGCTTCACAGGAGTACGAAAATGCTAGACAGAGAGCATTTGAAGATTGGCAAGTTCATCAAAACCAAATCATAGCTCATTGCCAACATATAGGTAGAAACTATATTCCTACGCCAAAACCCATATTCCCTCCCTGGTCTATAGAGATGCAACCACCGTATCCTACGTATAACCCTGCCGAAGCATTTTATAGCACCTATGGTTATGCATGGAACCCCTATTGGTACCAGTATCATCCCTAGTCTACTTAGTTTTATTTATTTTGTAATTTGTAATGTTGATACGTTTAATACTTATGTTAATATTGTAATAGTTTTTATAATTTTATAACTTTTATTCTTAGATTTTAATAATTTTTGAATGTGGGGTAATATACCAAACTTCAAAAATATGTATATATGTTTGCAGTTTATCTTATGTACACAACAGGGTAAAACAACGCATTTTCAAAGACTGGCATTAAGTTCAGCAAAAGCAACTAATTTTGACGACAAGATGCAAAATATATGTGAAATAACAACAAGACGGAATGAACAAATGATGTGCACCATTTATCATTCAGCAAACAAACGCCAATATATTTGAAAACTTTGGTAAAATTTAATCATTTTCACACAAATCACCCTCAATAATTTAAATTGTTACTGATTTCTTGCAAATGAGGGCATTGCAAGATCTTAAGCGTGGGAAGGGGTTAAATTCTTTCGGATTTTAAAATTTTTACTTTATACACTTGGTTACCATTAAAAATACTAGTAAAGCAGTAGTTGTATTAGAATCTAGTGCTCTCTGATAATAAAGAACAGCCCTAATCTTATATACTGACTACCCAATTCTAGTAAAATTTTTCAAAATTTTCAATTAAATGAACTCAAAATCATGTTTATACATATTTATGAACGATAAAACTAGGTTTTAACACCGAAATTATTGTTACCTCAGAGAGGACATAAATTGAGAAACAAACCAAAATGTTCAAATTCATTTAAAATGGAATAGAGGACGATAAAAAGGAAAATAAAAGCTAAGTGTGGGAAAATTTACCAAGTTATCTTAAACATATGTCACATATATCTGTAACAAATAACTGAAAATACTTTTGCTTTGGACTAAACTAAACTGTTTTACCCGATGAAAGAAAAGAAGAGATGGATCTACACGATGAATCAATTCCATCATTAAAAGGAAGTAAAGTCTTTCGAAAAAGACACGCGCTTCTTGATTTAGGTCATGAAGTTGTCGTCCAGACCAGCTGTAGGTTGACGAAAAATCTAGAAAAGTCATCACTAAAATAGCAGGAAATCCACGGACCTCAGCATTAAACAGGGTCGCCGAGTGGTCAGATTTATCCTAACCATGAGAAGGATTTATCTCGTAAAATGGGGGGGGCACCATGCAAATTAGCTGGATAAGACTAATGAATCAGATCCCCAGAAAGGATAATCTCCTTAAAAGATCAAAAATCAGCTTTTAAGCCTGATATTACTCAATCCTTGAGATTGACCTTAAAGATTGAGAATTACAAACTCATGGAATTCAATGATATCTAAACTCGAGCTTGAACGAGAAAATATTTTGATCAAAATTACAAACCGATTTGTTTTCTGAAAACCCTATTTTCAATGCATTCATTACCATTGAACGTAAAATCCTAGGAATTCACCTGGAATTCATTAGGTCGCCTGAACTAAATCGGGTGTCAACCGTAAGAACGGTGGTTGCATAGTGGTCAAAGACAGGACCTTGTGCCAGACCGAAAAATCATAAGGGTGAGCTTTACTATTGCTCCTACCAAGGATAGTAATTGCGTCCGACACGTTATAGACCATAATTAAAAGCTTGTCAGGGGACATTGCCTTAACAGTTGCTTGTTCAACGCTTTCCTTTACAACCGGACGGTAGTTTACTGAAAGGTAATATACGGGACAAGTAAACTGGATGTGTTGCTTTCCAAATACAAGGTTAGCAAGTGGGTGACACAAAACCGCAAGTTTTGAGCTAAAATTTTCAAATCTGAAACCCACCAAATCCACAAAAATATTTTGCAAACACCGGTAAAGGGTTATTCCGGAAAACTTATCTAGGGTAAAAACTAGATTTAATTTTCAAAAGATCAAATGTTTTCATAAAGATCCAATTTCCTTAATGGATCTAAATTTTTATAGTCATGTGGGACTGTAAACCATATCGTTACTACCATTATTTATACCGCCGTATAGAAATCACTGATGTACAAAGTGTGAAGAATAAAGAAGTGATTCTAGTATTTCAAGACGATATTGCTTGAAGACAAGCAACGCTTAAGTGTGGGAATATTTGATAATGCTAAAAACGAACATATATTTCATAGCATTATTCCTCAAGAAAGACAAGCTTTTAGTTGCAATTGTTCTATTTAAAAGTGATATTCGTTTAAATAATAAAAGGTGAAGACAAAAGACAGATTCGACGAATTGAAGACGCAAACGACCAAAAAGCTCAAAAGTACAAAATACAATCAAAGAGGTTCCAATTATTGATAAGAAACGTCTCGAAATTACAAGAGTACAAGATTCAAAACGCAAAGTACAAGATATTAAATTGTACGCAAGGTCGTTCAAAAATCCGGAACCGGGACCAGAGTCAACTCTCAACGCTCAACGCAACGGACTAAAAATTACAAGTCAACTATGCACATAAATATAATATAATATTTAAATAATTCTTATAATTATCTATATATTATATAAATAAAATAAACCGTCGGCAAGAAAGACTCCAAAATGAGTGAGCTGTATTTACAAACTCCGCGACTCGCGGAGTTTGAAGGCAAAAAATGCCGCGAGTCGCGGAGCCCCAAATTCTGCAATTCCCTATAAAGCCAACCGAATTCTGATCATTTTTCATCATCTAATATCCATCTCTCTATCTATATCGTAATATTTATATTTATAATTTATATTTTAATTTTAATTTTAATTATAATTCTAATAATAAGGGTATGTTAGCAAATGTTGTAAGGGTGTAAGTCGAAATTCTGTCCGTGTAACGCTACGCTATTTTTAATCATTGTAAGTTATGTTCAACCTTTTTAATTTAATGTCTCGTAGCTAAGTTATTATTATGGTTATTTAATCCGAAGTAATCATGATGTTGGGCTAATTACTAAAATTGGGTAATTGAGCTTTGTACCATAATTGGGGTTTGGACAAAAGAACGACACTTGTGGAAATTAGACTATGGGCTATTAATGGGCTTTATATTTGTTTAACTAAATGATAGTTTGTTAATGTTAATATAAAGATTTACAATTGGGCGTCCCTATAAATTACCAAATACACTCAATCGGACACGATGGGCGGGGTATTTATATGTATGAATAATCGTTCATTTAACCGGACACGGGAATGGATTAATAGCCACTAGAATAAATAAAACAGGGGTGAAATTATGTACAAGGACACTTGGTATAATTGATAACAAAATATTAAAACCTTGGATTACACTCAGTCGACATCCTGGTGTAATTATTAAACAAAGTATTAAAATCTTGTTACAGTTTAAGTCCCCAATTAGTTGGAATATTTAACTTCGAGTATAAGGATAATTTGACGAGGATACTCGCACTTTATATTTATGACTGATGGACTGTTATGGACAAAAACCAGACGGACATATTAAATAATCCAGGACAAAGGACAATTAACCCATGGGCATAAAACTAAAATCAACACGTCAACCATCATGATTACGGAAGTTTAAATAAGCATAATTCTTTTATTTCATATTTAATTTCCTTTATTTTATATTTAATTGCACTTCTAATTATCACATTTTTATTGTTATTGTATTTAATTGTACTTTTAATTATCGTACTTTTTAATTATCGCAAGTTTATTTTATCGCACTTTTATTATTCGCAATTTCATTATCGTTATTTACTTTACGCTTTAATTTAAGTCTTGTATTTATTTTTAATATTTTACATTTGGTTTTAACTGCGACTAAAGTTTTAAAATCGACAAACCGGTCATTAAACGGTAAAAACCCCCCTTTATAATAATAATATTACTTATATATATATATATATATATTTGTATTTTTATAAAAGTAAACTAATATAGCGTTAAGCTTTGTTTAAAAAGATTCCCTGTGGAACGAACCGGACTTACTAAAAACTACACTACTGTATGATTAGGTACACTGCCTATAAGTGTTGTAGCAAGGTTTAAGTATATCCATTCTCTAAATAAATAAATATCTTGTGTAAAATTGTATCGTATTTAATAGTATTTCTTGTAAAATTTAATAGCTATTTTATATACACCTCGCGACACATCACTTGGCAGGGTCAACTTTAATTCCATGTTTACTGACAACATGGCCCAAAAATTGTACTTCTTGTAACCAGAAATCACACTTCGAAAATTTTGCGTACAGTTCTTCTTTCTTGAGTACCTCTAGTACCAGTCTTAAGTGTTGCTCATGTTCTTCCTTGTTCTTCGAGTAAATCAATATGTCGTCGATAAAAACAATGACAAATTTGTTTAAATACGGTCTACAGATGTGATTCATTAGATCCATGAATACTGCTGGAGCATTAGTCAATCCAAAAGGCATGACTAAAAATTCATAGTGACCGTAACGGGTTCTGAACGCAGTTTTAGGAACATCTTCTTCCTTTACTCTCAGCTGATGATATCCGGAGCGTAGATCAATCTTAGAATAAACACTTGATCCTTGCAATTGATCAAACAAATCATCTATCCTCGGTAATGGGTACCGATTCTTGATCGTTAATTTGTTTAATTCTCGGAAATCTATTCACATTCTCATAGATCCATCCTTCTTCTTGACGAACAGAATAGGAGCACCCCAAGGTGAAAAACTGGGACGAATAAATCCACGGTCCGATAATTCTTGCAACTGGTCTTGTAATTCTTGCATTTCTGAAGGTGCAAGTCTATATGGGGATCAGGCTACAGGTGCAGCTCCTGGTATGAGATCAATCTGGAATTCTACACATCTGTGTGGAGGTAGCCCCGGTAATTCTTCTAGAAATACTCCGGGATATTCTCTTACAATCGGCATGTCATCAATGCTTCTTTCTTCAGTATTGATCTTCTTTACGTGTGCCAGAATAGCATAACAACCTTTTCTTATAAGTTTCTGGGCCTTCATACAGCTGATAAAGTTCAGCTTTGAGTTGCTCTTCTCCCCATAAATCATTAATGACGTTTCATCCTTACGAGGGATGCGGATTGCTTTCTCAGCGCAAACAACTTCCGCTCTTGTTTTGGACATCCAGTCCATGCCAACGATTACGTCAAAACTTCCTAATTCTACGGGTATCAAATCGATTTTGAAGGTTTCACCAGCGAGATTCATTTCGCAACCATGGCAAATTTTATCGGCTTTTATCAGTTTACCATTAGCTAATTTAATAGTATATTTATCGTCTAGAGGTAATGATGCACATTTTAGTTTAGAATTAAAGTCTTTACACATATAACTTCTATCAGCACCCGTATCAAACATAATAGAAGCTAGTTGATTATTAACGGTAAACATACCCGTGACAAGATTAGGATCCTCACGTGTTTTACTGGCACTAACATTAAATACCCTCCTACGTGCGGGTTCTTTGTTCTTCTCCTTATCAGGGCATTGATTTATAAAGTGACCAGACTTCCCGCATCCATAACATTTCTTGACATCGGTCGATTTTGTCTTTACTTCAGAAACGGTGGCATAACAATCTTTTGCCACATGTCCTTTCTTGTTGCACTTATCACAGACCACTTGGCAATAACCTGCATGATGTGTGTAACATCTTTTGCAGAACAGATGGGGTCCCTTATAGTTTGGACTTGCAGTTGCCCCATCTTGTTTACCTTTAAAAGTTTCTTGTTTCTTCAGGTGAGTACTTTTGCCCTTATAGTCTTCCCATTTCCTCTCTCCTTCAGTTGTCTTGACTTCGGTAATTGGTGCCTTAATCGAACTCTCTGTGATCTGGTCCATGAGTTGGTGTGCCATTGTCATGGCTTCCTGCATCGTATTTGGTTTGGACGATGTAACATTTCCTTTGATATTGATCGATAAACCATCAATATACATTTCTATCTTTCGTTTCTCGTTTGGCACCAATTCGGGACACAACAAGGCTAGTTCCATGAAACGCTTTTTATAGTTATTGAGATTCGCACCGATAACCTTCAGATTACATAACTCAGATTCCATTTTTCTGATCTCGTTTCGAGGACAGTACTCCTCGATTAGCATCTTTTTCAGTTCTTCCCAAGAGATATCGTATGCCGTATCTATTCCTTCTGCTTTAGCATAATTGTTCCACCAAGTAAGTGCACCGTCTTGCAACGTGCACGAAGCATACTTTGACTTGTCTCCGTTCGCACAATTACTGATTTTGAAAACGGACTCCATCTTTTCAAACCATCGGGTTAGACCGACTGGTCCCTCGGTTCCACTAAACGTCAGTGGTTTGCATCCTTGAAAAGTTTTGTATGAGCATCCGTTTCGTGAGTTTGTGTTTATGGCTGCTGCTTTGGCTGCTGCTTCGGCTGTTGCTTTTGCTGCCTCGGCTGCAGCAATTCTTTCATTCACACGTTTCTCGACTAGTTGCTCAAACTCAGCATCCGACATTTGAGACATGTTTCTTCAATAAACACAACAGAGATAATTTAATCATATAGAATATTATAGGTAAAATGAGTTGTCAATAGTTAATCGTAGCATATTAATAATATGAACCAATTATTATAAAAGCCTTTTCTTCTTATTAGCATTTTATAATTATTTCTAGGGTATTACCTACCCGTTAAGTTCATACATAATAGCTAGTACAAGGAATTAACTACTAAAATCCTAATAATATTCCACTATGAAAAATTATAGCGAGTTACTACATTATTATGTAATAATAATAATAAGAAGTAGTAATAATACAAATAATCATTCCATGCATTTATTATTAATAAACCAAAATAATACAATACCATACAATACTAATATTTTACATATGCTTATTTTACATAACAAGATAGAGTAGCACACATAAGCAATAAAATAGCGCATGGAAGATTTATGGTTGCGAGGTCGTTTATTCAGAACTATAAGAAACTTCTTCCCATTTGGTTCTCTCTGCCAATTGTTTGTGTGCACATGGTCTGACAGACATTCTGGCAGTGTATTTTATTTTTTGTTGGGGTTTTGAGGTACTCGTTGCCTCAGTGGGTTTAATACAATAAGGGTGGTTACGGATCGAATGGTCCTGTTCCTTTTTAATAATTAAGGACTTTTTATTATTGTGGTTGTTTTTATTATCTATAGCAAGTTGGAATTTCTCCTTAGTGATCTCTTTTATTTCATTAGCGAAATCCTCCTCCTTACTGATCTCGTCTGATGACGAACTGTCTGAGTCATGTGTAGGAGAATATGATGACGAACTGCGAGAATATGTACCGGTGGTCATGAACCAAAATCTGCCAGGCGTAATCGGCACAACCCGCCTGTCGGTGGTATATCTGGACCAATGTCCATATTTGTTTAGAAATGGACGATCCTCGTTTACTCCAGGGATCATGGGTCCATGCCAATGATACTGTGGCTCCGGAAAACTAAAGCTGGGTGGAGCTGGAACCTCCTCTGGGTTTACCGGGAGTTGAGATTCCCCGGCTAACACAATTTCTTCTTTAATAGGTATTGGAACGCCCTTTTCAGTTGTGGATAGAATAGATTCAGTGTCCGATTCTGAGTCGTACAAAATGATAGGATTAGAAGAAGTCATCTATCACATAATTGAAACAACAATTACGTTAGCATATAAATATATCACATATAATGTTTTTGACCAAATAATAAGCAAAAATCAGTAAAAACATATATGGTCATAGTCCAGACTCACTAATGCATCCTAACAATTACCAGTTAAATACACTAATGTAATTTCTGGTTCCCTATGGCCTCAAGCTCGGATACCAACTGTAACGACCCGTCAAAATCGCTATTGACGCGGCACGTTAATCATTGATTCCATAGTGAGGTTTTGACCTCTATATGATACGTTTTGATAAAATATTGCATTCATTAAAATAAGTGACTTTCTAAACATAGAAAGTTATAAACATGTGGGCGAGTGCTTAGGTATAAGCCAAACCCCGAAATACATAAGTCTTTAATTTACAGGTTGACATCACAGTCCAATTATTTATTACACAACGCATTTTTATTTTGAATGCAATAAACTTTGTACAAAGCATGAGAGACTCCATGCAGGCAACAAGCACATCACAGCGGAAGCATTCTAAGGACCTGAGAATAAAACATGCTAAAAAGTCAACACGAATGTTGGTGAGTTATAGGTTTAATTGCTCGAGTCATAAACATATATAAAGATAGACCACAAGATTTCATCAAAAGTTTATCAATAGATTCTACGTAACAGAGCACCCTGGTAACTAAACTTAACGCTATAGTGATAATTACCCCATTCGTTTTAATACACGCAAACCAACGTGTCTTAAACTCAAATAACATACGTCCGTTAAAAGGCTAGCGCTCTAGCTCGGACGGGGATGTCAAGCCCTATGGATCCATATACAATTATTCGCGCCCACCAGTCCATATCCTATGTACTGGCAGCTACTAGATACCAAAGCTAAGGGATTTTCGGTTTAACTCAGTGTAGAATTTAGTATGTACTTGTGTCTTATTGCGTTTAAAATAATTTGCATGTATTCTCAGCCCAAAAATATTTAAAGTATTTAAAAAGGGAGACTATAACTCACAGTTCAATATTGAGACTCAATATTGTAGGCAAATTGCGTAGACGTAATGATGGTAGACGACTGTATGGTTGGCCTTGGATTCAAGAACAATACCCCGAACAATACCCAATATTTCCTTAGCTTAAAGCGGTTTGAAACCCGAATTAAAAACACCCTCGTATATACCATATTATTATTAAACTTAAATTTAAAATTATAATTATAATATAAATATTAATATTGAGAGATAATTGTGAAAAAACTTCGTCGAACAAACTGCGTATTTATATTACTTTCGATTTACTGTAGCTCATGCGATCGCATGAGTTTTCAGTGGTTTTGCCATGCGATCGCATGGCCGCCTTTTCCGTTTTTGTTTGCTAGTTCGTCGACATCTAATAGTGTTTACTACAGCAAATAGGGTTTACTGTAGCAAATAGTGTTTTACTGTAGCAAATAGTATTTTTACTGTAGCAAATCAGCAAAGTCGTTTCACTGTAGAACTGTAACAAAATACGGTTTCACTGTAGCAAATAGTGTTTCACTGTAGCAAATAGTATTTTACTGTAGCAAAGTAATTTTTACTGTAGCAAATAGGGTTTTACTGTAGAAAAGTCGTTTTTACTTGTACATATATATATATATATATATATATATATATATATATATATATATATATATATATATATACATACATATAATTGTTCATGAATCGTCGAGAGTAATCAAAGGTAATTGTATATATGAAACAGTTCTAAAATTTTGAGACTCAATCTAACAGACTTTGTTTAGCGTGTTAAAATAATAAATCGTATAGAGAATTGGTTTAAATAAATCAAAAATTTTCGGGTCATCACAGTACCTCCCCCTTAAAGAAAATTTCGTCCCGAAATTTTGAGTAGTACCTGTTTCATGAGCGATATCAATGAACAAATGTGGATACTTTTGCTTCATTTGATCTTCACGTTCCCAAGTAAACTCGGGTCCTCGTCTTGCGTTCCAACGAACCCTAACTATCGGTATTTTGCTTTGTTTTAATTGTTTGACCTCACGGTCCATGATTTCAACAGGTTCTTCGATAAAATGGAGTTTATCATTGATTCGTATTTCATCAAGAGGAATTACGACATCCTCTTCAGCTAAACATTTCTTCAAATTTGACACGTGAAATGTGTTGTGAACACTACTAAGTTCTTGCGGTAGCTTTAATCGATAAGCAACTGTTCCAATTCTTTCAGTGATTTCAAAGGGTCCTACGTACCTAGGACTTAGCTTTCCTCATTTACCGAATCGCACAACACCTTTCCAGGGTGACACTTTCAACATGACTTTGTCGCCCACTTGAAATTCTATCGGTTTTCTTCTTACATCAGCATAACTCTTTTGGCGACTCATGGCCGTTTTCAATCACTGTTGTATTTGAATGATCTTTTCGGTGGTTTCGTGAATAATTTCTGGTCCAGTAAGTTGTCTTTCTCCTACTTCACTCCAACATATAGGAGATCTGCACTTTCTACCGTAAAGTGCTTCAAATGGCGCTGCGTTGATGCTCGTATGATAGCTGTTATTGTATGAAAATTCTGCCAACGGTAAGTGTCGATCCCAACTGGTTCTAAAGTCAATCACGCATGCCCGTAACATGTCTTCCAATGTTTGTATTGTTCTTTCACTTTGACCATCTGTCTGTGGGTGATAAGCGGTGCTCATATCTAATCGAGTTCCCAATGCTTTTTGTAATGACTGCCAAAAACGTGATGTGAATTGGGTGTCGCGATCAGATATGATGGAGATGGGTACACCATGCATGGAAACTACTTCCTTCAAATATAGGCGTGCTAATCTTTCCATACTGTCTGTCTCCTTTATTGGTAGGAAGTGAGCTGATTTAGTTAGACGATCAACTATCACCCAAATAGTATCATGACTACTTGTAGTCCTTGGCAATTTCGTAATGAAATCCATGGTTATTCTTTCCCATTTCCACTGCGGAATTTCTGGTTGTTACAGTAATCCTGACGGCTTTTGGTGCTCAGCTTTAACCTTTGCACACGTCAAACATTTGCTTACATAAGTAGCAATTTCTGTCTTCATATTAGGCCACCAATAAAACTTCTTGAGATCGTGGTACATTTTCCCATTTCCTGGGTGAATTGAGTACCTTGTTTTGTGTGCTTCATCCAGTACTAGTTGCCTTAGATTACCATGTTTTGGTACCCATATCCTACCAGCAAAATACAGGGTTCCATCGGCTTTTACTTCAAGCTGTTTTTCTAACCCTCTGCTCATTTCGCCTTTTTCATTTTCTTCTTTTAAAGCCTCTAACTGTGCTGCTTGAATTTGCTTTGTGAGATCAGTACGAATTGTAATATTCAAAGCTCGGACCCTAAGAGATTTTACTCTTTCTTTCCGACTTAGGGCATCGGCTACAACATTAGCCTTTCCGGGGTGGTAACGGATTTCACAATCGTAATCGTTTAACAACTCTACCCAGCGACGTTGCCTCATATTGAGTTGTTTTTGATCAAAAATATGCTGAAAACTCTTATGGTCGGTGTCAAGGTTGGAGATCTCGGATCTCGGGGAGATCTCGTTTGGACAATTTTTGGGAGATCTCGGCATCTCGGAATAATCTCGGGGAGTTCTCGGACGTTGACTTACATTGACTTTTTAGTTTTTATAGAATAAATATATACAAATAAATCAATATATGTATATTTATATACATTTTTATAATATTTTAAAAGAAATACAAGAAATGAACAAGAAAATTCGAAAAATTACGAGATTTTATGAGAAAATTCTAGAAATGAGCGAGAAATTTTGAGAAATCGTGGCTTTGACCAAGTTTGACCCCGTTGACCGAGAAATCTCGGGAGATGGACATCTCGTCTCGGTGGCTTTCCAAAAACGAGATCTCGGAGAGATCTCGGGGAGAAATAAGGAGATTTACAACACTGGTCGGTGTACACTGTACACTTGGTGCCATATAGATAGTGTCTCCATATTTTGAGTGCAAAAACTACTGCTCCAAGTTCCAAATCGTGCGTCGTATAGTTCTTTTCATGAATTTTTAGTTGTCGTGAGGCGTATGCGATGACTTTTGTGCGTTGCATTAATACACATTCTAAACCTTGGCGCGAAGCATCACAATAGATCACGAAATCATCATTTCCTTCCGGTAATGACAAAATGGGTGCAGACGTTAACTTCTTCTTTAATAACTGGAATGAGGATTCCTGTTCCGTGGACCAATCATACTTCTTTCCCTTTTGAGTCAATGCAGTTAAGGGTTTGGCGATTCTAGAGAAATCTTGAATGAATCTTCGGTAGTAACCAGCAAGACCTAAGAATTGGCGGTTTTCACTGTAGCACTGTAGCAAAATACGATTTCAATGTAGCAAATAGTGTTTCATTGTAGCAAATAGTGTTTTACTGTAGCAAATAGTGTTATACTGTAGCAAAGTAATTTTTACTGTAGCAAATAGGGTTTTACTGTAGGAAAGTCGTTTTTACTTGTACACATATATATATATATATATATATATATATATATATATATATATATATATATATATATATATATACATACATACATATAATTGTTTATGAATCGACGAGAGTAATCAAAGGTAATTGTATATATGAAACAGTTCTAAAATTTTGAGACTCAATCTAACAGACTTTGTTTAGCGTGTTAAAATAATAAATCGTATAGAGAATTGGTTTAAATAAGTCAAAAAAATTTGGGTCATCACAACAGCTGACTTAATAAACTTAAAACAGTAAAACGTATTAAAAATGTTGTGAATATATTTTGAACATACTTTGATATATATGTACATATTTGTTATAGGTTCGTGAATCGACCAGTGGCCAAGTCTTACTTCTCGACGAAGTAAAAATCTGTGAAAGTGAGTTATAGTCCCACTTTTAAAATCTAATATTTTGGGATGAGAATACATGCAGTTTTATAAATGTTTTACGAAATAGACACAAGTAAATGAAACTACATTATATGTGTGACGACCCAGAAATTTTCGACCAAATTTAAACTTAAATCTCTATATGATTTCGACACGATGAGCAAAGTTATTCTAATTGAGTCTCTAAATCTTAGAACTGTTTACATAAACTTTTAACTATTCCCGACGATTCACGAACAGTTGTTTGTAAATAAATATGTACATATACATAACGTAGTATATATAATAATTTGAAATTTAATTTAAACATTAAAACTAAATATGTAAGATAAGATATAAAATAATTAAATTGTACTTCAAATGAATTTGTATATATAAATATAGGAATTCTATAGATAAATATTATAATATGTATATTGTAATATATATATATATATATATATATATATATATATATATATATATATATATATATATATATATATATATATATATATATATATATATATATATATATATATATATATATATATATATATATATATATATATATATATAAGAATTTAATATTTAATGTAAGTTACTATATAGATAATCATTGAAAATCTCATAACTAATAAATTGTATATATTAAATGTAAATACAAGTTAAGAATATAGTCGTTATAATAACCTTATTATTACTCTCATTAATACTAATACTAATATCAGTATCAATATTAGTTTTATGTATATATTATAATTGCAAGTTAAATATTATCAGTTATTATAATTGTTATTATCGTGTATTGTATTATAATTATTATTAGTATAATTATTATTAGGAATTATAAGTATTATGATTATTGTTATCATTTTTAATATCACTAGTATATTAGAATGAGAAAAAAAATTCTGATTAAGATTATTATTATTTAAAATTATAATTATCATGATCATTAAAATCATTATTTATATTATAAATATTATTATAAAAAAAAGAATACAATATATTATTATTATCATTAATAATATCATTGTTAATATGGTTATTAATTATTATTATTATCACTAATAGTTATAATATTGTTATTAGTGTGATTATGATTAGGATTATTATTATTATTATTATTATTATTATTATTATTATTATTATTATTATTATTATTATTATTATTATTATTATTATTATTATTATTATTATTATTATTATGAAAATAATACAAGTTATCATTACTCTTATTAATATTAGTAAAAGTATCACTTTTATAACTATCAGTATTATTTTTATTATTAAACAAAAGTATCATTATTAACAATGTCATTATTTTTATTAATACTATCATTTTAATAAGGATATTATTATTATTATTATTATTAGTGAATCATTAATATCATAACTATCGTAAACAGTAAAATTAATATCTTTATAAGTATTATTATAAATATCATTGTTATTAGCAATAATAGAGTTATTATTAACATAAGTATATTATTAAAGTTATTATTATTATATTTATTAATATTAACTTAGTATAATTAGAACTACTGTTTTGTTAAACAAATAAAATACATAAATATATATATTTAACACTTATAACATAACAAAAATTTAATACATTTTTTTTAATACAAAATGAACGTGTAAAACATCTATATTATTAATATAAAAATGATATAACTAATACATTTATATATATATATATATATATATATATATATATATATATATATATATATATATTTATGTGTTCAATTACAACTATGTATATTAATAAATATACAAATGTTATAGGTTCGTGAATCCGAGGCCAACCCTGCATTGTTCAATATAGTCATACGTATTTTTACTACAAAATACATTAGGTGAGTTTCATTTAATTCCCTTTTACTCTTTACATTTTTGGGACTGAGAATACATGCGATGTTTTTATAACTGTTTCCTAAATGCTTTTGAGATATATTTTTGAACTGAGAATACATGAACTGTTTCTATAAACGTTTGACGAAATAGACACAAATATTCAAAACTACATTCTATGATAGAATTATTTGGATTCAGAGGTTCGATTTCTATAAAGATTGTATTATCGACCATCAGTGAGATGATTTCGTCATTGCACTACGCGTTAGCTACTGATATGGTTTGATTTAGTAGTTAGTAACGGTGAGATGATTTCGTCATTGCACTACGCGTTAGCTACCGTTTTAACTACCATCGGTGAGATGATTTTGTCATTGCACTATGCGTTAGCTACCGATGTATTGTATTATATTGTATTATAGTCAACTTTGTAGTTGGTAACGGAGGGATGATTTTGCATTGCGTACGCATTAGCCCCCGTTTCAGCTACCCTCGGAGGGATGATTTTGCATTGCGTACGCATTAGCCCCCGTTGTAAGAATTATATTGTATTAACTACCACGGTGAGATTGAAAGGACCCGTTCATATACATTATAAACGATTCACAATAGTTGATTTCATTGCGAGGTACTTGACCTCTATATGATACATTTTACAAACATTGCATTCGTTTTTAAAAGACAAACTTTCATTTACATCGAAAGTTGACGGCATGCATACCCTTTCATAATATATCCATATATAATTGACTTAATAATAATCTTGATGAACTCGACGACTCGAATGCAACATCTTTTAAAATATGTCATGAATGACTCCAAGTAATGTCTCTAATATGAGCTAATGCACAGCGGAAGATTTCTTTCATACCTGAGAATAAACATGCTTTCAAGTGTCAACCAAAAGGTTGGTGAGTTCATAGGTTTATCATAAAACAATAAAATTCATCATTTTGATAGACCACAAGATTTAAATCCTGCATGGTACAAATGGGCCCGAATCCTATACCCACCTGTAATGTACATGCGATATCTTTTAAATACAGTACACCTTTCTCGTATACGAAATCATCTTTCATAAATCTTATTAACCGTACACATATCTTGTGCACAAAAATAACATACACATAACCTGTGTATAAAATCATTCTCTCGATACATAACATTCACTTTTCATTGCTTTCATAACTTGGAATGGTAACCGACCTTAACATATAATGCGCATAATAATATCTCCAAAATAGAACATCTCGTCTTTATAATAATCATATAAACTTCGAAGTACTAAACACCACGCCCACTAGCCCTTCCGTCTAGTGAACATTCTGGGTGGGGGTGTTAAATCCGGTAGCTACCTTTAGGATTCGCGTCAATTAGGCGTGCACTAATTCTCAAAATTAGTGATGTTCCCTAATTCTTAGGTTACCAAGCAATAATAATCAGGGAAAAAATATTCATATCAATTGTGGCAATTATCACGTTCACATAATTCAATGGTGGCAATTATCATGTCCACATAATTTATTCAAGGAATGTTTTGCTTGTGTCTATCTCATCAAACATTTATAAAAGCATTTCACATGTATTTCAAAAGCATTTAATAAAGCAATTGTAAAAACAGCGCATGTATTCTCAGTCCCAAAAATGTAAAGAGTAAAAGGGAATCAAATGAACTCACTATACGATATTTTGTAGTAAAAATATGCATATGACGAAACTGAACAATGCAGGGTTGGTCTCGGATTCACGAACCTATATCATTTATATATATATTAACACATATAATTGAAATCAAACAAATTTATATATATATTTATTAGTGATATCATTTTATATTATTAACTTGTATGTTTCATAAATGTATTCGTTTTATGTATAAAAATATAGTTATATTATATGTATTAAGTTATTAAGTATAGTTTTATATAACTAATAGTTACTTGATTAAATAATATTAATATGTAAAAATAATAATAATAATAATAATAATAATAATAATAATAATAATAATAATAATAATAATAATAATAATAATAATAATAATAATAATAATAATGATAATAAAATAATAATGATAATAATAATACTAATAATAATGATAATAATAAAAATGTTTCAAAATATTTATAATATTAATATTATTAGTTATATTAATAGTATTTATGAAAATGACTAGATTTAATAATGATAATGATAATAATAATAGGTTTGGTAATAATAATAATAATAATAATAATAATAATAATAATAATAATAATAATAATAATAATAATAATAATAATAATAATAATAATACGTAATAAATAAACTACCTCAAAGAAATAGCCCTTAAAAAAATGCCCAAGTCCAAGCTCAAACCCGAGACCTCTTGCTCAATAATCCATATCCTTAACCATCCCTCTGCTATTTTCCTTTCTGTTTTAATAAGGATTTTAAATCCTTTAAACCTTAAATTGCTATTTAACCCCAATCCCACTTGCATCTTCATCATTACTCTTTATCATCATAACACATAACCATCATCATTTTCATGATTTCATGCATCACTTTCATTATCATAACCTCAAAAATTTCATCATAATCCTAAACGTTAATACCATCATTATTTGGCATTAAATTCCTTGGCCCAGCAGCAAAAGGGATCGGCCCAACAGGACATAAAAGGTTTCGGCCCATTCATTAAATTAATATTACGGTCCAAGAAAAAAAATGAAATCCTCGTCCAACACAAACAGAATGAAATCTTCGGCCTACTCAAAAGAAAAATACAACTTCGCTGAATCCTTTATCCCAATTATCGTTATACTATTTATTCATAACCTATCATCTCTTAATTTCGTTATCTTCCTCCTTATTTATTACGATCATATTCATACTCAGCATCTCATCATCAACATGCACGTTTCATCTTGTCATCGTTATTGATTCAATATCTTCCTTCATCTCGTGCAATACCAATCATCACCTTAACACTATCATCATTGTCTAAAAATATCACCATCATTAAATCCCTAATCACCACTAATTTAATAAATCAAAGGGGTATGTTGTCTGCCATAAAAGAAAAAGGCACGCACTAGTAGTCTATAAAACAATATGTCACATTTTTCCTTCTTCACTATTATGCTTATTTTGGTTTGAACTAAAAGGGCAGACGCAGAGAAGTAGTACTTGTGGGTTTTGGAACAATGACCTGGAAAGAAAACGTGACCCACTTCTCCTTACATGTCCAATTATCTAAACCCAACAATTAACTAAACCCAAGTAAAAGATGTGGGATTCCGTTGGCGTTTAAAAGGAACGAATGGCAGTAAAAATTATATAACTCGTCCCACAAATAATACATTCTATCTCAACCCAATAAAATAAGTGATAGCAATTTGGTTCTAATATGTAAACCGAATCCTATGTCCCTACCAACGAGTGCTGTATCCACATCTCTATCACCTCATTCTTTTTAATATTCAAATTGTTTATTTGTTGTAAAGATTGTCGGCCAATAATTCCTACTTTGTTCTATATGAAATCATTTGATAATGTATTGTAAAGGTGTATATATTATATCCAAGTTGATAGAACTTTTAAATTATGAGTACAATCGACCTATTTTAATGTGTTAACTTACTCGACCTTATTCTCCTTTTCTTGCTGTACAGAAACAGAAGACGAACACGCAGTATGCAATTGGTTTGAATGGTTTGATCGATTGGATGTGTTGGTGTTTGGTTCTGGGTCTGATCGAGTTTAAAGAAAACAGTAAGCATGCAATTGGTTTGGTTGAAGGTGGTAAGCATCATAAAAAAAAATGAATGAGATGAGAGGGGTGTTATCGAAGGGGGTTTAAGGTGGTTCGAAATATTGGGTCTCGAACAGAAACATATTCAACCATAGTTTGATGGTAGATGGTGTTGGAGGAAGGTGATACTTCTCGTGGTTGTGATGGTTGTTGTAATAACCATGGTGGTGGTTTTCGTTTAGATTGGTGGTTTGGTGTGAGTGTTCAATTTAAATAGAAAACCTACTGTTGCAAAAGTAGATTGTGATGAGCAGATGTTAAATTAAGTGATGGCGATGGTGAGTGAAACTGGAAACAGAATCATAGAGTGGCAGTTGGAATCGCAAGCTATAGCAGTAATTACAAATGAGTTTCACTTGACCTTGTTCGAACCAAAACTCAAAAGTGAGTAGTAACAATTATAGCTCGGGTGGTGATCGATTGTACAAAGAAAAGAAGAAAGGAAGTATTAAGCAAGGTATGAAAAAGATTAGGTTGATGGGTTTTTCTGAGTAATGAATGAATGCTAATACTTATAATCGATCAATTTTTATTGTGTGGTGTTTATTGAGGTCGACGGGTAACAATACTCTGACAGGGTTATACAGTAACAAGATTTAAAGGACGATTGTGAAGTCGACGTGTAACAGAAGGTTCTTCAAACAAGAAGAAGAGAACAAGAATGTATAAGTCAGATGTAACAAATTTGTACAATTTATTATTTTGATATCTGACACATTTTTGTTTTGTATCTCCGAATGGAGATCGATATGATTTAGATGTAGTACAATTCATGAGCAGGAGATGAAGAATTTTATGAAAGTTGATTGTGATGGAAACAGAATATGTAACTATGTATTTACTTATGTATGACTGTATTTATCTATAACTATATTTGTATATATATATTTATATATTTATATATAACTGTATATTGTATATGTATTTATATATATATGTTTGGGTTTAGCTAATATTAATAATTATCATTGTATTAATGATAATAATATTATTTACATTGATAATAATATGAATATTAATGTTAATAACCATAATAATAGAAATAATAATAGTGTTAATATAAAACTGATAATAATAGTAATATTATTACTTATCACCCTAAATATAAAAATTTATATATTTCAATTAAATAATACAAATAATAATTTTTAATAATACTGATATTAATATTAATAATAATAATAATACTAATTATACTAATTCTAATATTATTAATGATAATAATAATATTTGTAATAACAATACTATAACAATATATATATATTTTATATATTATTATATAATAATATTAATGATACACTATTTATATTAATATTAACAATAATAATAATAAAAGTAATGAATATATTATTAGTATAACATTTATATTCAAACTCGTAATACAATTTATTAATTATATCCTATTTAGTAATTAATATAATGAATCTTTAATTTTTATTGATTACAATATATAATATTATTTATGTATAGAATATATATATATAATATTATTTATGTATAGAATATATATATATATATATATATATATATATATATATATATATATGTATATATATATATATATATATATATATATACACATTTATTTAAAAATAATTATTCGTGAATCATCGGGAATAGTCAAAGGTTAACTGAATCCATATAAATAGTTCAAAAATTTTGAGACTCAATATTACAGACTTTTCTTATCGTGTCGAAATTATATAAAGATTAAGTTTAAATTTGGTCAGAAATTTCTGGGTCGTCACAGAGATGATTTCGTCATTGCACTACGCGTTAGCTACCGTTGGTTAGTTGTTTGAAAGGTTCCGGTGTTCTTCATATGAATGATTTTTACAGCAGTGAGCAGACCTGCACAGATTGTTTTCTAAATATGAATATCTTGTGGTCTATTATACTATCGGAAATGATTATTTATGATAAACTAATGAACTCACCAACCTTGTGGTTGACACTTGAAAGCATGTTTATTCTCAGGTATGAAAGAAATCTTCCGCTGTGCATTTGCTCATATTAGAGATATTACTTGGAGTCATTCATGACATATTTCAAAAGACGTTACATTCGAGTCGTTGAGTTCATCAAGATTATTATTAAGTCAATTATAGTTGGATATATTATGAAATGGTATGCATGCTGTCAACTTTCGATGTAAGGAAAGTTTGTCTTTTCAAAACGAATGCAATGTTTGTAAAATGTATCATATAGAGGTCAAATACCTCGTGATGTAACCATATGTAATGTATTCGTCCAGATGGATTAGGACGGGTTATTATAGGTGGTATCAGAGCGGTGGTCTTAGCGAACCAGGTCTTGCATTAGTGTGTCTAACTGATAGTTGTTTAGATGCATTAGTGAGTCTGGACTTCGACCGTGTCTGCATGTCAAAAGTTTTGCTTATCATTTCGTGTCTAAAATTACCTGCTTATCATTCTTAGGGAATCACTTGATTATCATCATTAGTCTAGACACATCTTATTGCATTGATTTCATGATTAGTGTATACAAAAAATTCATATCTTAGCATATCTGCTAATTCATATCTTAGCATATCTGCTAATTCATATCTTAGCGTATCTGTTACTGTAAACTTTGCCTGACATATTTCGTAAATCTCTCCGTAATCTACGAAATCTTTTGTTCTATATATATATATATATATATATATATATATATATATATATATATACAGATAGATATTCTATGTAAATTAGAATACCATCCGATAGCCAGAAAATCATTTCATATTGAAAAATCCTTTACTCAATCGTACGAAATGGAACTCGTCACTAGTTCAAGTTCTTCGGAACCCGATAACTATTCCGACATGGATGTTCACCTAAGCTCCGGAAGCAGCGTCACCAAAATGAATCAGCCAATCAGCCATCCTCAATTCATCTGATGGGTTCGTAGTCGACTTAATCAATGGAGACGCGAAGAAGGTGATCCCTTCCATCCACCACATTTCCATCTTGGCAAAGAACCTGAAGCACTTACCGGCGAACCTGTTCGTAATACTATTTTCTCCATCATTACCCGAATATCTCATCATGATTATATACTATCTCAAATTCAAAACCTTATTCATCCACTCGTTCTGACCAACAATCATCCCGGAATAATAGAAGAAGTCAATGAACTTCGCGCTCGAGTAATTAATTTGGAGAATATGGTGCAAAACTTATCAGCTTCAGCAACATCATCGGCACCAACAGTACCACCAACAACCCAAGTTTCAACATCACATGCCTCAACATCTCATTCTGTACCTCGAGTATAATCATCGTTCTACATGACGTTCTACATCATTTATCTTCGTTCGACATGATGGTTATGTAACCTCTAATGTTTTAGAGATTATGTACTCTGGTTCTAACCGTAAACCAAATGAGTTTAATATCATATTAACTCACTAAATCCATGATTACATCTAAAGAAAATATATATGTATATATGTTTTCATAAATATTGTAATTAAAAATTCTTTTGTACAAACTGTTAATGGTGAAAATATTTTAACGGGTAGGTAATACCCGAGGAATATTAGATTTCACCTTAATAAGTTACACTTTACATTCGTCGAAGCTGATTCAACAGTCATTTACTATCCTACTTACATCCACAGATATACAAAACCGTTCACCACAGAATAACCATTTTCATTCAATTTCATATTTAGATTTTGACTTATCAGAATCCAACAAGTAGCATAATGAAGAAAACATTGGACAAAATAAAATTTGTTAGAAATAAACAAATTAACTATGAGAAATTCTGTTAAGAATCCACGCTAACTGTTCCTAGCTAACCGTTCCTAATTCCTTATTACATTTAATTATCGCAATTTTAATTCTCGCAATTTTATTTATCGTCATTTAATTCCTGCTATTTATTTTACGCACTTTAAATATCGGGACACATATACAAGGTTTTGACATATCATATCGACGCATCTATATATATTATTTGGAATAACCATATACACTCTATATGCATTAATGATCGAGTTAGCTATACAGGGTTGAGGATGATTCTACAATAATATATATACTTTGAGTTGTGATCGAGTCTGAGACATGTACACGGGTCACGATACGTATTAATTAATTCGAATATTATATATTACACTGTATATGAATTATTGGACTGTTAAATGTGGACTATCGACTGTGGACTAATAACATTGGACAATTAAAATGAATTAAAATATTGATTATAACATATGAAACTAAACAATTCTTCAAGTTTGCCACTTGATTTCATCTTAAACTTCATTTGTATCTTGACGATTACAATCTGCGTTCAAACCTTTCATGATTCTTGAAAACACCTCAATCAAGAGGATGAACCAACCGCACTCCATCTACGGAAGAAAAGATTGATGCATATATTTATGCACCTGAAAACACTCAGAACCTGAATAAACGTTTAACACATATATGTGCTAGCTCCTTTAGCGTGGTTATTACGAAAAATAGCTTTGCAATCCCTTTCCAAAGTAGCCAATTTTGTCACAGCTTCAGCAAGTCAACTTCAACTTTTTGTTTGCAACAACCTTATTATAACCTAGATATATGTGCGTGCTCTTTTATTGTTACCGGGGAACCTTTTATATTTCACCATATTACCAGCAGACGTGTCAGCAACCTCATTGCTCTTTGGCTTAAATCTCTCCGACAAATCACTATATTTATCTATTGAAGTCTTATCATGAACTCATCGGCATCTTGTAACGATAATCACCATACCAAATACCGGGAGGTATCAATCGATAATCTCAAATTTCTCAGCGTTTCTACGACAACAATTATATATATATATATATATATATATATATATATATATATATATATATATATATATATATATATATATATATATATATATATAACTTCTATCTCCTGGATTTGCGAACTTCAATTCTGAAATTTTGAAAAGCACCCAGCCTACGAATAAATACATTGAACTTTGAAAAAACTGAATGAAGTAGCAAAAACTGTAGACAACCGTAAACGACCTTAATCGTCGGAAGTTTGATGATAAAGAATAGTATGTTGGAAAAGCTCAGAAAAGTTGGAACTGGAAAACGGATTGAGCTAACCACGAAGGAGACCAAGGACAAATACAAGGACCAAACCCTATATTCAAAGAATCCAAGTAATTCTGGATCCGATGAAATCTTTAGAGAATATCTTGCTCCGAAGTCATGTTAAAAATCTTGCAGAAATTTTTTCTTTATCAACTTTCGAACTTAGAAATCCCAAAATATCATCATAAATATCTTCGATATTTCTGAGGATATTTTCATAAATATTCTTGTCTGAAATTATCTACTTCTTCGTGTTTTCTATATTCCATTATATTGAAAATTTCTGTAAAAATCTAAGTATAAACTATGAATGAATTCTGAAGTAGTGTTGGAAACTGAAGCATGAGTTAGTATAATATAATGACACTTGAATAACGTGATTATATTACAGTAAGTTATGCTGAGTTTCTATTGGAACGTGATGATTCACAGATCATAACGTCATCATGTGCCATGTTACACGACTCTTACATTCTATCTAATCTCGAAACATATCAAGAATATATTTTCTTGATAGTTCTATCTTTTCTCTTGAATTCTGGTAATTTAACCAATCAAGATCGTGCTATTACAATCTCTCTCCTAGAATATTAGTCATGTTCATTCGAAATTCCATATCTACGAATTCTGGATCATTATTCGTTTAAACTAAAGTCGAGAAGAGAAAACAAAAGTTTGAGTTGAGGAAGAAAGAATAGAAGCGTGAACTGTGAAAATAAGGAAAGGAAGAGGGTGGATTTATAGTGAAATATCCAACAGAGCAATCGAGAAAGATCATCACATTTAACCGAAGAGGATCCTAATCTCCTTAATTACCGAAGAACCAAATTTTATCACGAAGATTTTCTCTAAATCCCTTGAATTCCGGAAATCAACTATGACTACGTCACCAGTTAAGACGAACTTGCATATACTCATTTCATTCTTTTGTGATAACTCCACTCGTACTCTTCACATAAACGAATCGTTTTATCCATGTTACTCATTGATGATAAAACTCTAATTTCCAACTCATATGAGTCATGAATACATACTTAGTGTCAGCCATGACCACCCCAATCAAATTTCAGGACGAAATTTCTTTAACGGGTAGGTACTGTGACGACCCGGAAATTTCCGACCAAATTTAAACTTAAATCTCTATATGATTTCGACACGATGAGCAAAGTTATTCTAATTGAGTCTCTAAATCTTAGAACTGATTACATAAACTTTTGACTAAACCCGACGATTCACGAACAGTTGTTTGTAAATAAATATGTACATATACACAACGTAGTATATATGATAATTTGAAATTTAATTTAAACATTAAAACTAAATATGTAAGATAAGATATAAAATAATTAAATTGTACTTAAAATGAATTTATATATATAAATATAGGAATTCTATAGATAAATATTATAATATGTATATTGTAATATATATATATATATATATATATATATATATATATATATATATATATATATATATAAGAATTTAATATTTAATGTAAATTACTATATAGATAATCATTAAAAATCTCATAACTAATAAATTGTATATATTAAATGTAAATACAAGTTAAGAATATAGTCGTTATAATAACCTTATTATTACTCTCATTAATACTAATACTAATATCAGTATCAATATTAGTTTTATGTATATATTATAATTTCAAGTTAAATATTATCAGTTATTATAATTGTTATTATCGTGTATTGTATTATAATTATTGTTAGTATAATTATTATTAGGAATTATAAGTATTATGATTATTGTTATCATTTTTAATATCACTAGTATATTAGAATGAGAAGAAAAATTCTGATTAAGATTATTATTATTTAAAATTATAATTATCATGATCATTAAAATCATTATTTATATATTATAAATATTATTATAAAAAAAAGAATACAATATATTATTATTATCATTAATAATATCATTTTTAATATGGTTATTAATTATTATTATTATCACTAATAGTTATAATATTATTATTAGTGTGATTATGATTAGGATTATTATTATTACTACCTCCGTCCCACCACAAGTGTCCACATTTCTATTTTGGGATGTCCCATTTCAAGTGTCCACTTTGTGTTTCAACCAATGAAAAGATGTTATTCTGGAGAGAGAAGATTTCTGATTGGTGGAGAATGAAGTTAGAGAGATTTCCTAAAACTATGTGCAAAAAGTAAGTGGGCATTTATAATGGGACGGAGGGAGTATTATTATTATGAAAATAATAAAAGTTATCATTACTCTCATTAATATTAGTAAAAGTATCACTTTTATAACTATCAGTATTATTTTTATTATTAAACAAAAGTATCATTATTAACAATGTCATTATTATTATTAATACTATCATTTTAATAAGGATATTATTATTATTATTATTATTATTATTATTATTATTATTATTATTATTGTTATTATTATTATTATTATTATTATTATTATTATTATTATTATTATTATTATTATTATTATTATTATTATTAGTGAATCATTAATAACATAACTATCGTAAACAGTAAAATTAATATCTTTAGAAGTATTATTATAAATATCATTGTTATTAGCACTAATAGTGTTATTATTAACATAAGTATATTATTAAAGTTATTATTATTATATTTATTAATATTAACTTAGTATAATTGGAACTACTGTTTTGTTAAATAAATAAAATACATAAATATATATATTTAACACTTATAACATAACAAAAATTTAATACATTTTTTTTAATACAAAATGAACGTATAAAACATCTATATTATTAACATAAAAATGATATAACTAATATATATATATATATATATATATATATATATATATATATATATATATATATATATATATATATATATATATATATGTGTGTGTGTGTGTGTGTGTGTGTGTGTGTGTGTGTGTGTGTGTGTGTTCAATTACAACTATGTATATTAATAAATATACAAATGTTATAGGTTCGTGAATCCGAGGCCAACCCTGCATTGTTCAATATAGTCATACATATTTTTACTACAAAATACATTAGGTGAGTTTCATTTGATTCCCTTTTACTCTTTACATTTTTGGGACTGAGAATACATGCGCTGTTTTTATAACTGTTTCCTAAATGCTTTTGAGATATATTTTTGAACTGAGAATACATGAACTGCTTCTATAAACGTTTGACGAAATAGACACAGATATTCAAAACTACATTCTATGATAGAATTATTTGGATTCAGAGGTTCGATTTCTATAAAGATTGTATTATCGACCATCGGTGAGATGATTTCGTCATTGCACTACGCGTTAGCTACCGATATGGTTTGATTTAGTAGTTAGTAACGGTGAGATGATTTCGTCATTGCACTACGCGTTAGCTACCTTTTTAACTACCATCGGTGAGATGATTTCGTCATTGCACCACGCGTTAGCTACCGATGTATTGTATTGTATTGTATTTTATTATAGTCGACTTTGTAGTTGGTAACAGAGGGATGATTTTGCATTGCGTACGCATTAGCCCCCGTTTCAGCTACCCTCGGAGGGATGATTTTTCATTACGTACGCATTAGCCCCCGTTGTAAGAATTATATTGTATTAACTACCACGGAGAGATGATTTCGTCATTGCACTACGCGTTAGTTACCGTTGGTTAGTTGTTTGAAAGGTTCCGGTGTTCTTCATATGAATGATTTTTACAGCAGTGAGCAGACCTGCACAGATTGTTTTCTAAATATGAATATCTTGTGGTCTATTATACTATCGGAAATGATTATTTATGATAAACTAATGAACTCACCAACCTTTTGGTTGACACTTGAAAGCACGTTTATTCTCAGGTATGAAAGAAATCTTCCGCTGTGCATTTGCTCATATTAGAGATATTAATTGGAGTCATTCATGACATATTTCAAAAGACGTTACATTCGAGTCGTTGAGTTCATCAAGATTATTATTAAGTCAATTATAGTTGGATATATTATGAAATGGTATGCATGCCGTCAACTTTCGATGTAAGGAAAGTTTGTCTTTTCAAAACGAATGCAATGTTTGTAAAATGTATCATATAGAGGTCAAATACCTCGCGATGTAACCAAAGGTAATGTATTCGTCCAGATGGATTAGGACGGGTCGTTATAATATAGTTGAATGATCGAAGCCGAATATGCCCCTTTTTGCTTGGTAGCCTAAGAATTAGTAAACCGATCTACTAATTGACGCGAATCCTAAAGATAGATCTATTGGGCCTAACGAACCCCATCTAAAGTACCGGATGCTTTAGTACTTCGAATTCGTTTTTTTATCATGTCCGATGGATTTCCCGGAATGATAGGGGATATTCTTATATGCATCTTGTTAATGTCGGTTACCAGGTGTTCACCATATGAATGATTTTTATCTCTATGTATGGGATGTATATTGAAATATGAAATCTTGTGGTCTATTATTACGATTTGATAAATATATAGGTTATACCTATAACTCACCAACATTTTTGTTGACGTTTAAAGCATGTTTATTCTCAGGTGATTATTAAGAGCTTCCGCTGTTGCATGCTAAAATATGGACAAGATTTGGTTTTAGCATGCTTGTATAATATTGTTTAAAACTGCATTCGAGATTTACTTTGTTGTAACATATTAATATTGTAAACCAATATGTATTGGTAGTGTGTAAGTGTGATATTTTTAGATTATCATTTATGGATAATCTAGGTGGTGTCCTTTTAACCTTGTCGATAAAATAAATGTTATGGTTTGTTTTAAAAACGAATGCAGTCTTTGAAAAACGTCTCATATAGAGGTCAAAACCTCGCAACGAAATCAATTAATATGGAACGTTTATAATCAATATGAACGGGACATTTCACCATCACTTAGCCTTCAATTTGTTTCGTTAAATCATGTCATGTGTCAAACATGTGAGGGTATTTTTTTTTTTATATATATAACTCATTTTTTACATCTTTATTCACCTCCATCTTCTTACACCTGTCTACATATTTATACTAGGCATTTTTCTTATTTACATTTTTTTTTAACAAAATTCTAAGTTTCATTGAAAGTCTCCATTCAAAAGAGTAAAGAAGCATTGAGATCATCTATAAGAATTTGTATGTTTTGAGAGTTAAAAAAAGACAAATTTATGCCGATAATCCCTAATCTTAATTCTTTTACAAGCTTAATCCCAAACTTTTAATTTTGCATTGATAGTTAGTTAATTATATTTGGTTCCATTGTAGTCCCTCCATCACTTAGTCTTCAATGTGTGCCGTTAATCATGTTAAGTGTCAAACATGTGAGGGTATTTTGATTTTTTTATTTTTTCTTATATAACTCATCCTTTTACATATTCATTCACCTCCATCTTCTTACACCTATCTACCTGTAAAATAAAAAATAATTTGGTTTTTCTTTTTGAGTTGAAATCAAACAAACAAGCTATAAACAAATTTCAAAAATAACAGAAGGCATTTAATGTTTGGAAGGCACTTAACGCCTGTTAACCTAAAAGAATCAGCGACAAATTTTTTTGAAACAATAAGGTTATGTACATAAAAAAAAAATACTTTTGATCCATCTGCGAAACTTTAAACAAATATAAGGGACCAAAAACGTAATTTTGTACAGAAAAAAACAAAACATCTTTCTTGACTAAACCACCCCTACGGCGGAAAATAGAGGAACTCATTCAGGCATCTCGCAAAATACAGTCTCCGATGTATCAAGCAAGAACCAAAGCATCTCATAATATGAAATGTTTCAGTTACGTAGTATTTTTTTAAGGTATTTAACTTTTCAAGTCGTTGTTATTCTTCATCATCATCATCATCATCATCATCATCATCATCATCATCATCATCATCATCTATATCCCTCAACAAACCCTTATCATTAGTTAAAACTTACGCCACCACAAATTATTTTCTAAACCCTAATAATAGTTTGGATTTTTTAGTAACTAATTCTCCAAGTCACCAAAATCCTATTAAGGTTTATACCCGGGCCTACAATACGAATGTCAACAATAATTATGATCAAAAGGATAGGCAGTTACGTGGCACAATTGAGGAACTTGATGCTTTATGCAAGGAGAGGAGATTAGAGGAAGCTATTGAAATTTTAGGTTTACTCGAGCAGCAAAACGTTTCTGTTGATTTAAATAGGTTTCTGTTGTTGATGAATGAATGTGGAGAGGCTCAGGCACTTGAAGAAGGTAAAAAGGTTCATGAATACCTTGTTAGATCAGTATCGCATATTGATGTTTGGGTTTCTAATAAGATTATTGAAATGTATGCAAAATGTGGGTCTATGGAAGATGCATTGAAGGTGTTTGATAAAATGCCGCAGAGGAATTTTACATCTTGGGACACGATGATTACATGGCTGGCTAAAAACGGGTATGGTGAAGATGCCATTGATATGTTTACCGAGTTTAAAAAGATTGGTTTGAAACCTGACAGTCAGATGTATTTTGGCGTGTTTACTGCGTGTAGTGTTGTGGGAGACATGAAAGAAGGGTTTTTGCATTTTGAGTCAATGAGTAAAAATTATGATATTATTCCATCCATGGATCATTATAAGAGTGTAGTGGATATGCTTGGGAGTGCAGGGTATTTAAACGAAGCGTTACATTTTATTGATGAAATGCCTATGGAGCCGAGTGTTGAAATTTGGGAAACGTTGATGAATAATTGTCGTGTTCATGGGGATACAGAGCTTGGAGACCGATGTTATGAGCTTATTGAGCTTCTAGATCCCACACGTTTAGATGAACAAACGAAGGCGGGTCTGATACCAATAAAAGCTTCAGATATTGCAAAAGAAAACGAAAAGAAAACAAATTCCCTAGAGTTTAAACCTAAAGTGCACGAATATAGAATAGGGGACACATCTAACCCTGATCATGAGAAGTTATATAGTCAACTTATTTGTTTAAAACAGCAGATGATAGAAGTTGGGTATGTTCCGCAGCCAAACTTTGTAGTTGATGATGTAGGCCAAGAAAGCGAGGACGAAGGTCTTTTATCACGTAGTGAAATACGTGCTTTGTCTCAAGGCCTTTTGACCAGTCCAGCCCGTAAACCAATAACGATAATAAAAAGTCTTCGGGTTTGTGGTGATAGCCACAATGCACTCAAGATTATTTCTAAGATCGTTGGAAGACAGATTGTTGTGGTGGAATCCTGCATGAGCATACAACATCGTTTTGAAAATGGTGTATGTTCATGCGGAGATCATTGGTGATATACTTACTACCTTCTACAACTAATTTGGTTTTGCTAGTTTTGTTGAGGATAACTGAACTTTCATCATTGATTACTTTTTTAGTACTTTGTATTTATGCATAATATATTTATCTTAGACAGTCAAAATTTTGGCTATCTAATCTTAGATCAGGAGGTATAGTATTAGTATTATATATCACAAGTATGAGGTATTATGAAGTAACATTTTAGACTATACTGATGCAAATTCTAGAAGTTGTGAAGTTAAAATGGGCGGGCATACCGGCTGAGTAATACTATTTCTGGAGTTTGTGATGGTAAAATGAATGGGTCAAAATACGATTTCATAACAGAATTTAGGTTATTATAAAGTTCTTGATTTCACATAGATTTTGGCATTGTTGAGAGGTTGTCAATAGTGGAACAGGTTTAATAAGTAAGTAAATTTTGGATGTAGTTCAAATTCTTTCAGTTTTAATAATTTATTCTTATTTATAGCATGATATACACACATCAGTTCCATATAATTACGAAGCAGTATGATCACAATACTATATAAACTATTCTTCGATAATGCAAGTATTAGGTATTATGTATCTGAGGTATTAAAATTAAATTTGCTATGTATAGGAAAAAATGAGAGAGAGAGTGGGTGAGAGAGAGAGAATTTCGAGAGCAGCGAATAACGGCAACAAGAGGAGCACGGCGGCGGCGAGAGGCGACTACAACGGCGACGGCTACTTCAGACGGAATCATAGATCAGGCGGCAGACAGATAACATCTTTTTTGTTTTACAATTATCCACCCTCATGGGATGTCCCAGAATTATGGCGATTCTTCAAACAACATGGGAAAATCAATGACATTTACATGGCCAAACGAACACTACCCAGTGGCCAGAAGTTTGGATTCGTACGATATGAAGACGTCAGCAATCCAGAAAAATTCGCTGAAAGATTAAGATCTTTTAAACTGAAAGATTTATATCTTAAAGTCTATAAATCAAGAAATGAAACAGAAGCAAAGCACAGAGAAGACAAAAAGTCACGTGGTGACTATGCCAATACCACCATGAATACTTCACCCAATCTGCAACCGAACCGCTACCTTCAAGACTTTCCTCCACTAAACACCCCTCACAACCCTCCCCACCATAACCAACCTCTACCACCATGGCACCCCAATCCCATTCCCAAAACACCTCACAACCTCTCTCGGCGCCGGGCACCACCACCACCTTCCTACACTAACACACGTCATCCTCCTCCACCTCACCACACAAACCAACGAACCCACAACCACCTTCACCCACAACAATACACCTATCGACCAAAACATACCTCCAATAATCACAACCACACCCACAAACCCTACATCTCCACTACCACACCCCAATCCAAACCAAACAAAGAGAGACTTGTCCTACTTGATGATGAGAACATAACCAATTTCGATTCAAAAACCCTAATTGGTGAGGTTCCCAACATAGACATATTAGAACACATCCAGGATCTATGTCATGAAGAAGGTTTAACTGATTTCACCCTCAAGTACCTAGGCGGACTTGAGGTCATGATCATGCTTGAGAATGATGAAACAGCACAAAACATCCTTTCTAATGATATACATGGGATAAAAAGATGGATACCAAACCTTTGTACATGGAAACCTAATCGACCATGCCCTGGTAGACTAACGTGGTTAAGCATATTTGGAGTTCCACCCACCCACTGGAATGAATCCACATTCAAAAAAATTGCAGCATGGTGGGGTAGAATTTTAAAGTTAGAAAATTGTTCAATCAATGATAAAAATCAAAATCTAACTTCAGGCAGAGTTTTGGTAAATGTGCGTGGACACGTCCCAATTCAGGAAACGGCTATGGTCAAAACAAACAGTGGTATTTTTTATGTGAACATCACGGAACTAATTCGAGATATATCTGAACTAGATATTAATGGCGAAGAATTCTCCGAAGATTGGCAATCCGACAATAACTCGCGTGTAGATATTAATTCTGATGATGAGGATGCCGATTCTATACCGGAGACAGAGTTTCCGGTGAAGATTGATCGGAATATGGAAGAAGACAAATCATCAAAGTGCATGGGGACTGCTGCAAACTTCAGTGTCCACAATAATGATGATGAGATCCCCAAGAAGGATGTTGCCCTAGAAAAAGATGAAAGCAAATCTGCAACATCTTTACCGAAGTCGAAAGGCTGCATCGGGCCACACACCTACACATCCCCAGGTAACGATTCATTTCACGCTGATCCTCTTAACCCTAGTAACCCAACCCACGTTTCACCTACCCAAAAGCCCAATACAGGAGAACCTTCAAGTCCATTAAACCCAACTCAACCCAGCCCAATCTTTAATGAAAATGCACAACCCAATTCAAGAATGCATTCAAGCCCAATTCACCCAATCAACCCAATCAATTCAACACTTCTTAGTCCAATTTTAAACTCTGATGTCCCCAAAGACGATAACCGTACCACCCCAACTAGACAAACCTTAACCGACAATCGAAAACAAACCCCAAAACAAAAGACATCGCAACCAAAACGAAAAACGACACAACCAAAAAACGCCACACCAAAATCCCCAAACCCTACTAACAAGTGTCATAAACCAAATATTCCAACCAACACCTCAAAATCCCGTCTCATAAACCCAAAATCTAATCCAAACCCTAAGACGATACCCCCCACCACATCACCCCTACTCAATAGCCCAACCATTGGTAAACCTGATAACCCCATGGATAACTTGATCAGTCCAATTAGAACATTAAATTTGCAAGAAAAATTTTCTCATATTCCCATTACACAAACTCAAGTGCCATCAACCCAGGCTCCCATGACTGATCCCACTACCAACCAAAACCGATTAAAGCCCAATAGGCCCAATCATGAGGATGTATTCAATTGCTCCAAGCCCATCAAACCTCCCAAACCAACCTGTGTTCGTGATCCCATTACCCCCATTCCCCCACTTACGCACAACTCCACTTCCAGTCAACATCTACCTACTCCCAAAAAATGTTCAACCTCAAAACCCAAACCACGTATCGATCCTTTGTGTTCTAAATTCATTCAATTTAGAAACCGCACAAAAATCACCCCTAAATCCCTTTCCAAGCAAACTTCCAAATCTAACCAATCCAACCAAACCTCCAAACCTTCAAAAAGTTCTAAACACCAGATAAGCATCTCACATGAATCTTCGGCCAGTGTGGGTCTCAATGAATTTGGTAACAAATTGGGACTGAGATGGGAGGAAAGTACCCATTGATGACTTCAGGTCACTTCTCGCTTCCTTATGTTGTTTAATGAAGATCATGACTCTTAACATTCGAGGCTTCGGGAAAGATAAATCGGGTAAAAGTAAGGTAGACTGGTTTAGAAAGTTGAGACTCAAGGAGAACCCTGACATAGTTGCAATCCAGGAAAGTAAACGTAATCTTGTTGATGATAGTTGGATCGAAAAGATTTGGGGTTCATCAAATTTCCAGTACATCCAAAAACCAAAAATAGGAAAGGCAGGGGGTATGCTGCTAATCTGGGACCCTCTTATCTTTGAAGTCAACGAAGCAGTGGAGAAACAATTCTTCTTGGCAATTAAGGGTAGATGGAAAGGAAAGTCTATGGACTCGATTATTGTAAATGTTTATGGTCCGCACAAAGACGATGACAAGAAGAAATTCTGGGATAGTCTTGAGGATCTACTTTCCTTTTCGAATGCCGAGTGGGTTATCGGTGGTGACTTCAATGAGGTACGATCGGAGGACGAGAGACTTAACTGTGATTTCAACGCTCGGAGAGCAAGTTTTTTCAACAACTTCATAAGCAACAACAACTTGATCGATGTCCCAATAGTAGGCAAACGTTTTACTAGAATTAGCGACGATGGAACTAAATTTAGCAAGATTGATCGATTTCTTGTATCGGAATGTTTTATGAATAATTGGGGAGACGTTTCCACGCTATGCCTAGATAGACACAAATCAGATCACTGCCCCTTAATTCTTCGCGACAAATACATTGATTTCGGACCCAAGCCATTTAAAATCTTCAACGCATGGCTGGAAACGAAAGATGTCGAACCAATCATTACTGATGCGTGGAACAAAAATGTCACCTCGTCAAGACCAGATTGTAGATTTCGAGACAAGTTGAAAAACGTTAAGATTGAATTAAGAAAATGGAGCAACTACCGATACGGTGGCCTTGACATGGAGATTGAGAAATGGAAGAAAATGGCTACTGAGTTCGAGATAAAAGCAGATACAGGTTCCATAACTGATGAAGAAAGAACTTGTTGGTTGAATGCGAGGTCTACCTGGTTCCAAAAAGAAAGCGAAAAGGCAGAGATGTTGAAACAAAAGGCCCGATTAAAATGGGCCGTTGAGGGGGACGAAAACACTGCCTTTTTTCACTCCTCCATTCGAAGACGAAATAACAGCTCCAATATCAGAGGACTTTTCATCAACGGTATGTGGCAGGAGGACCCTAATATCATCAAATCGACTATTTTTGATTACTACAGGAAACTGTTTGAAAGAAACCCGAATTGCCAACCTGATTTCAACAGTCTAGTTGGTATCCCCTTAAGTCGAATCAATGATGAGGACAATGCTTTACTGGAAAAACCGTTCACTGAAGAAGAATTATGGGAGGCAATAAAAAGCTGTGATTCTTCAAAGGCACCGGGGCCGGACGGATTTAACATGTTTTTTTACAAGAAGTTTTTTTGGTTGGTAAAAGACGACCTCATAAGGGCAGTCGAATGGTTTTGGCTTAATGGAACCATATCCAATGGATGTAACGCTTCCTTCTTTACGCTTATACCCAAGAAAAGAGATCCTCTAAATCTTGGAGACTATAGGCCGATAAGTCTAATCGGAAGCTACTACAAGATCATATCGAAGATGCTCACACTTAGATTGCAACGTGTCGTCCATAAATTAATTGGTGTGGAGCAAAGCGCGTTTTTAAAAGGTCGATATATACTTGATGGTATTCTCATAGCCAATGAAACTATTTGGAATCTGAAATCACAAAAGAATAAGGGTCTCTTATTCAAAGCCGACTTCGAGAAAGCTTTTGATAGTCTTAATTGGGAATTCCTATCCATGATAATGAAGCTGATGGGTTTTGGTAATAAGTGGTGTTCATGGATCGAAGCATGTTTAAGCTCGGCATCGATTTCTATACTCGTCAACGGATCTCCTACCAAAGAATTTGCTCTTCATAGAGGCGTACGCCAAGGCGACCCGTTATCTCCCTACTTGTTCATCATTGCGGTTGAGGCACTGAATGCACTAACTAAGAAAGCAATCTCACTAAACATGTTCAATGGCTTGAAAATCGGTTCGGATTCCATTATCTTGTCTCACCTCCAATATGCCGACGATACCGTTTTTTTCGGAGAATGGAATAAAAGAAACATTGGTAATCTATTCAAGATACTAAAGTGCTTCGAAATCTTTGCAGGCTTGAAAGTCAATTTCTCAAAAAGCTTTCTTTATGGTATTGGAGTACAACCACGTCAAGTTGAATGTATGGCTGAGTACATCGGATGCCAAGTCGGGTCACTACCATTCACATACCTTGGCCTCCCAATTGGTAACAAAATGACCAAAGCGAGTGAATGGGCTGCTATAATCGAAAGGATGCAAAATAAACTTGCGGATTGGAAATCGAAATTGATGTCTTTCGGTGGTCGTCTCACTTTGATTAAGTCGGTTTTAAGTAGCCTCCCGTTGTATGCATTCTCCCTCTTCCGTGCACCATCTAATGTCCTCAATTCGCTTGAAGGTATGAGACGCAATTTTTTCTGGGGCGGGACGAGTGATAAGTCTAAAATACCCTGGGTTAAATGGGAAAAGACCCTATTAACCTACGAAAAGGGCGGGTTAAATATAGGGTCCCTCAAAGCAAAAAATCTATCACTACTCGGGAAGTGGTGGTGGCGTTTCAAGAAAGAACCCAATTCATATTGGGTTAAAATTATCAAAAGTCTGTATGGGCGGGAAGGGGGGTTAAGCTCTCACGATTTACTTAATTTTCGAAGCAGGCATACTACCTGGGATGGCATACGAAAAGCTGGAATCACCATAGAAGGCCTGGGAATCAACTTTTTAAATTCTTTCAGCAGAGTTATTCATAACGGAGACAACACTAGATTTTGGGATGACGTATGGATTAACAACGCCCCGCTAGCGGTTCAGTTTCGTAGATTATATCGGTTAGATACGAAGCAAACATGTTCGATCAGTGAGCGGGTAACCAAAAATCCAAACGGCTGGGAATTCGTTTGGAGTTGGAGTAGAACACCAACTAGGAGAACAAGCTGTGAACTCGATGATCTTGTCCAATTACTCCAACAGTTCCCGTTTCCAATTGAAGATGGTGAACAAGAAGATGGCTGGATGTGGAATTTAAATAGCAAAGGAGTTTTCTGTACTTCGGATCTTACAAAATTAATCAATGAGAAGGTGCTATCGGGAGGAGCAAACGCAAGTGCTACAATGACAAACAATCTCGTGCCAAAGAAAATAGAAGTGTTTATCTGGAGGGCTGTCCAACGACGATTACCGACTTTAATCGAGCTAGATAAACGGGGTATAGACCTACATACGGTCCTATGTCCAATTTGTAGCAATACAGTAGAAACGATCGACCATATTTTATTCAACTGCTCATTCGCGGAGGACATTTGGAACAGATTGTTCCGTTGGTGCAATGTCGTGACTCCAACCACTCTAAATTTCGACACCATGCTGAAGGGCAACACGCGCATCTCCAATACAAACACCGAATCAAAAATCTGGCAAGGAATCGAATGGATAGCGGCTTTTACAATTTGGAGAAACCGTAACCTCACAGTTTTTAAAAAGGAAAAAGGAAACGGAGCTGTAACACTAAACGAAATCCAAGTCAAATCGTTCGAATGGTTGTCCAAACGCTCGAGAGGAAAGTCTATAATATGGTCGCAATGGCTCATCAACCCGAACGTGTTCTTTTAGGAACTATGGATCCTAATTGTGCTAGTTTTTTGTGATTTTGTGTCTGTTTTCTAATGTAGCTGATATTAGAGGCACTCTCTCATGCCTCCCTTGTAATGTTTAATTTTTCTTATCAATAAAATTTTTCTTCTGCCTTTCAAAAAAAAAAATTATGTATCTGAGGTTGAATGGGTTAATTTCAACCCATTCTGCCCGGCCAGCCTATTTTATGTCTAGTCAAACTTTCTAGCTATAACAGTTTGATTCTGTTTGTGACAGAACATATGCATATCGATGTATTGAAACATTACATTAGGTAACCAGCCGAGTTGATGGCGAGATTAGAGTATCATTTATCTGAAGTTAAAGTATACCTATTAATGATATATCTGTGTCTGTGTTGTAAGTTTTTCCTATAACTGTTGGAACTATATCTTTAATATTAAATAGTAGTAGTAATAATAATTGCAATTCAAGTTGGGTAACATACTAATTTGCAGCTTACATGTACACTAAAGAGTGCTGCCATATATACATGAAAGGATGACACTTTGATGAACTTTGTGAAGCTGTTACCAAAAAATTTATGCTAATTCGTGACTGCAGAGATCTTAATTTTCTTCAAAAAATAGTTGTTAGTTCACTAGCACCGAGCTAGTGGCTGAGTGGCAAAAAGCCCCATGTTGTTTGCTGGCCTGTATCCGTGAAAAAATCGAGGTTCGAATCCTTGGGGGAGGTTTCTTCAGGGTTCAGTTGCGGTGACAAGGTGCATGTCGTAAGCCACTCAGTTTAACCCAAAGCACACCCGGTACGCAATGCGCGATGGTGTGCAAGGAGTTTCCTTCTAACGTGTGAGTCGGTGGCATATGATCGCGAAGGTGGTTAAGTCCCCTCTGAGTGACTCCAAAACTGTCGTTCTAAAAAAATAGTTGTTAGTTCACTCAAGACCGGTCATCGAATCTGTCAACTTGCCAGATTAAGTAAATTGTCTCAAACTGTTGCCAGATTTAGCATCTACAGAAGTTCACATGCTTTTCTAGTTGTGTAATAACTTGTTAAACACTGATAGTTAGTGGTCTTACTTCTGCTAATTGATAGTTTGGGTTTTCTAATTTCTCCGTTTTATGATCTATAATTTGTAGCTTGAAAATTGAAAGATGATATTTTCTGTTCAGTCTGAAGATTACCCTAATGTTACTTCAATTGTAAGGGTAACACAAATAGGGTGTTAACCCCTAAGGGGTGGCTTGGTGGTAAGATGTTTGGAAAGTTTCAAAGAACCCAGGTTCAATTCTCACCTGCTACACTTTGGGGCTTGCTTGAAAATTGAAAGATGATATTTTCTTTTCAGTCTAAAGATTACCCTAATGTTACTTCAATTGTAAGGGTAACACAGATAAGGTGTTAACCCCAAGGGGTGGCTTGATGGTAAGATGCTTGGAAAGTTTCAAAGAAACTCATGTTCAATCTCCACCTGCTACACTTTGGGGGCTTGCCTAAAAAAAAAAAAAAAACAGATAAGGTGTTCCCATAGTTAACCGGGGAGGTACACGTTACGATCTAACTCGATTATCCCATAACCATTTTCAACGTTTTTCCCAACCAGCCAATTTACACTGATAATGATGTTTGAACCTAGACATCTCAAGACTACAAACTTCTTTTCACTTCAATTTTACTCTAGCAATAATGACACTTCATTATTTATATTTATATTTATATTAAATTAAATTATATTACTATTGATAGTAATGTATTATCAAAGTGTCATTGGCCTACTTGTATTGAGGTGATCAGTGAGGGTGTGAGTTGTGTTTACAATTAGTATTTTTTTTTTTTTTAACGGCATGTTTACGATTAATATCTCGATATCTTTCTAGTATTGCAAATAATTGGTTTTACCAATTGGGCCAATAAAAACAAGTGAGGTAGCAACATAAAAATGTGTTACAGTATTATTTTATGAGCACCATTTACTGAAGTGGTGCTCTGACAGTCAATTTGAGGTCATGGGTTGGTTTTGATCCCATTCATTTATGAGTCGAGCGGTGGTTTTGGTTCCTCTAACTAATCATATATAATTCTTCAATCATCAATAGATGTATTTTTTTGTTTTTATATTCAATTGATGTATTTTTTGGCCATTAAATTGACACTGCATTTATCACTTATACTTCTGTTCCCTACTTGTCATATGGCATACGCTATCCAAACGTATGATAAACACTTTTCGTTAAGCAAAGAAATTAATGGGATTTTAGTACTTGCTCTTTGATTATGACTCCTTTAACGCGTTTAATTAGGACAGATGTATACATGAGTTCTTATTGGAGAGCCTGTCCTTTTCACCTATCCAACCTTCTCACGAGAAACTTCAAAATATATATATATATATATATATATATATATATATATATATATATATATATATATATATACCAGTTGAAAGACCCGTGCAACCACGAGTTTGTTAAAGAAATACCGTTGAATGTTATATTTGATCAATCTTATTAAACAAACGCGCTAGTTAGTTAAATATAATTTGATTTTCTAACAAAATTTACCAATAATATATGACAACGTAGTTATTATTGAGTATCTGATAATTTCCTTAACCCGCCCAAATAGCAACATAACGTTGATGTGTTTGAGAGACAGTACGCGGACCCTGCTCGTAAGCAAGTAGTACCGTTGGAAGCCAACTTCCGGATTGACTGGGCCTCACTTGACGTCTGCAGGAAAAACACATCAACCCCAGCTGGGATCAGTCTGGGGTCAAAGAGAATACCAGTCTACCAGGAAGGGATCTGGGTTTATGAAAATGATAAAACACACCAACGACGTTCATTTGGTTACAAAGAGGACGTTCATTTTATATTAGTTTTAATGTCAAAATGAAGAATCGTAATAGAGTCACCACTTATGAGTTATTTATGAAAGGTTATTTGATTTATATCAACAATTATTTTAGTAGGATTACCTTTTAAATCAACGTCTTGTAATTTATTAAAAATAATGTTACTGACAAAATACAAAATGCAAAATGCAATTATTTAAATTACTGTGGTTAGTTTTTATGAAGCTTTTTATTGTCATATGAGAAATTTTTGAATATAATTTGAGAGAGATTAGTGGTAGGTAATATCATTCTTAGTTTTTAAGAGTATAACTTAATTATTTGAATTTGAATTGATTTAATTTAATTTTTATTACACAATGATGACATCACCTAAGATGTTATGATAATGACATGTGGCATGATTAAGATTAAGAAAGGGTTAAATTAGTTTAAAGGTAACAAAATCATTTTAGAATTTTATTAGATAGTATAGAGAGATAGAAGATTCATTAATTTTTTTAAAAGGCACTACATATATTGATATATACTATACTCATGCACAAATTTGCAAAAGATGTGAGACGGGGTCGAGACGATCAGATCCTAAAAAGGTCGAGACGGGGTCGAGACGAGGGTCGAGACGGACGTTGATCAAAGTTGACTTTTAAATATATAAGTATATAAATGTATATATATGTATACATATTTTAAAGCCAAAAACTTTAATCGCTTAATTTGTATCCATAATTGCTATATATCACCGTTAATTTAATACAAATCACTCAAACTAAAATACGACAAATTTGACCGATTTTACCGACTTTCTGACTTTTCTGAAATTTGACCGACTTTGACCCATTTTTTTTCAACTTTGACCCGAATTTTGACCATTGACTGTCATATTAGACGATTTTCTTCAAGACGGGACGAACTAGTCACCAAACCGTCGCAACGGCTCAAGACGGGCTGTTTTGCAACAGTGCTCGTGGATGTAAGTAGCAACAATCTAATTGAACCCATCATAACCTTAACCTATATCTTTATATATATAAACGAGGTTAAAACTTAATACTCCCTCCGTCCCATTATAAGTGTCCACTTATTTTTTGCACACAGTTTTAGAAAATCCCACTAACTTCATTCTCCACCAATCAGAAATCTTCTCTCACCAGAATAACCTCTTCTCATTGTTTGAAAGTACAATATGGACACTTGTAATGGGACATCCCAAAATAGAAATGTGGACACTTATGGTGGGACGGAGGAAGTATAAATTTTACTCGTATTTGTTTTCAATAATTACTCTATCTTAATGAAATGATTTAGTAATCCAGTTGATAAAAGTACAATCAATACTAAGAGATGTAATGTTTATAAAGTGAACAATTAGTTTGTTAAAGACTAAAATATAGATATATGTACAGTAAAATTTGAAGGATGCAATATATGTATCATTGTTTTTCTTACTATAAGTGACGAATTCAGGAAATTGTATAGCGGTAATGATACCGCAACCCGCAGGCGCACCACATATGTATGCGGGCAATCACTATTGTGCGTATGCGTGTTCTTGTGTGCGTTATGCGGCGTGCGAATGCCTTTGTTCCCGGTACGGCGGTTGCTTAGCTGTCAAGTAAATATCTTTTCCATAATTATATCCGTGATTCGGGGGAGTCAGTTATGGATGAGGTTATCATGATCTGGGACGGTTCTAGAATTAGGGTTTGCCTATAAATACAAACCCTAATCATCATTCACCGGACACAGCATATTACGTAACCATCACCTACGATACACATTACGTAAAAAAGCATCATTCAGCATCTTTTCAAGGTTAACAGGTTAGTCTTTCGTAAGCTAGTACCTACGACCTTATTTGGGGCCTCTTGATCGACGACCGTTATCGAAGGTGGACTTAATCACTTGGCCACCCCGCCGACATCATCATGTCGGCCAGGGTTATTCACGGTAGCCGGACCGGAGAGCCACGTTCTAAGATCCTTAAACCCCTCTACGTATTGAGCAGACATATTAAACCCCATGGTAAAAATATGCATGATCAAGTGGTGCTTTCATTGAGAGTCGAATTAATTCAAGACTGTTTAATTGCTTTTTCTTTTAAGGTTTTGAATTGTATGACCCGTTATTTACAAAATTTTTGAATTTTTTCTTTAACAGTGTCATGACTTCCGAGGAATCATCGGAACATACCGAAACATATATTCAAAACGCACCGTCTGGTAGTCAACAGACACCGGTTATGACTACGGAGGCGGCTATTCAGGCGGGGTCCACGATGTACCCTCCACCTATATCCGGCGAACCCTTTCAGAGGTACAAGCCGATATATTCAGACGGGATTACACCGCCAAGATCAAACTCACCAGTCACAACCACGCGGCTGGACTTTTCGTCAGTGGATCCAAGGGTCATCTTGGCAGGCACTAGCGGTGGAACAACGGGGCCACATGTGGTTTGCTGCGGCCAGGTACCTATTTACAGTACCACTGTTTCAATACCTCTGCATACGCAGAGCATTCAGCAGAATTCGTCATTTACACCGTTGCAACCTTGGCAACCACCGCGCCCAGTTTCACAACTTTTAACTCCTGCGGATGCGCAGGCGTTACTTAATAGTTGGGGGTTTGGTGTCATCCCAGATGCAAACTCTCATTGGGCGCCGATAACAGCACAGCAGCAAAGCACAGCGCATACAGTTGGGCTTTTAAGTGTGTATCCTCAAGTTTCGCAGATATCTGCGCCACAGGTCTTGCTTCCTTTACAACCACCTGTGTACTCTGCGTCTTCAAGTCATCCCTCTTTTCCAACGCAGCAGCCTTGGTTATATCCGCAGACGCAGGGTCAACCTTGGCAAAATGTTCAAGGGCAGGCAAATCTTGCAAGTCAATTCATGCAGGCCGCACCTCCTGATATGGTTCACTTATTTTCACAACCTGACTTTGTTCAGGACATGATGAAGCGTTTCTTTGCGGGCTTGAAAGGGGATCCTGTTAAACCACCCTTCGAGCTACCGACTACCTTTGACAAGTTTCCTCCGCATATAACCGCATACCCGTTTCCATCAGCACCAAAGATACCTAGCACGTTGGGTACTTACAATGGCCTGACCGATCCAGATGATTTTTTACAGCGTTTCGAAGGCGCAATGCGCACTCAAGGCTGGGTGGATCCGGTTGCGTGTCAGATTTTTCCTATGACACTACAGGGTATTGCTCGTGAGTGGTTTAATAAGTTGCCGGCGGGTAGTATTGTCGGGTTTATGGACCTGTGGACAAAGTTTTTACTGCAATATCAGAATCAGAGACCACGCAAGCGCACTCACATTGAATACCATGACATCGTGTAGAAGTCCAAGGAATCTTTGGGCGAATTTCTCACAAGGTATACTAATGAGTGCATGCGCATACCAGATCTTAAGCCAGAGCAGCAGATTTCAGGGCTCATACATGGTATAAATTCAGAGCGTCACCCGACGCTGGTTAAGCGTTTACGCCATACGGTGCCCGCAACTTATGCTGAAGCACTTAAAGAATGCCATGATTATATACGGAGTGGCGAAGATAACGATATTCCCACCGCTAGCTCGCGAAATGAAAGAAAAGATGATGATGATCGATCGCGTGATCAAAGTCGCGGAAGTAACTCTCGCGGACGATATCACAGTGGCGGTCCTATCAGGAGTGACAAGGGGAAGTCCAGTGGCAATTATCGAAACAATAATTAGCGCGGCATCAATAATCAAAACTATGCGCTGCTCAAAAGTTTGTCCAAAACGCCCAAGGAAATTTTGGCAACGGAGCCAATATGCGCGACCTTCGCGGTTCCAACTCCGCTTACAGAATTTGGCAAGCGGGACAAAACAAAGTATTGTGAATTTCATGACGATTATGGTCACGACACCAATCGGTGTAAAAACTTGATGGAACGGGTTCTGGAAGCGCTTCGCGCAGGCAAATTAGATCATCTGAAACCACCTAAAAAGGATAAGGGAAAGGCCGCAGAAGAGGCTTCGAAGTCGAAGACTTTCGCGTGGCAGAAAGTTGACAAAGCAAAAAATGCCGACTTAACCATTAACATGGTTGACGCAGAGAAAATCAGCCAGCGGAGAAAGTACAATGATCACCAGGATTGGGAGCTTCTCCCAATCACTTTCCCTCCTGTAATGGCAATTGATACAATTAATGAGCCCATTATCATCAAGTGTCGCATCCCTAATTGCGGAATCCAGATTAAGCGCATGCATGTTGACACTGGCAGCGGTGTCGATATTATGTATGAGCATTGTTATCGTTTCCTTTCGGCAAAAGTCAAAGCGCAGTTACGCCAGCCTGATATTACGCTATCAGGTTTTTTCGGAGAAAACTCGTGGCCGCTAGGCCGGATAGAATTAATGATAGAGCTTGCGGATGACAGGAACCCGCAGATGATCAGGCATGAATTGGTCGATTTTTATGTGGTTCATTCAACTTCACGATATAACGCACTGCTAGGGAGAAACTTCATACGGCGTTTCAACATCATACCATCGGTAGTGCATGGTTTGATTAAGTTTCCCACAGTAGGAGGCGTTGGCACAGTTGCGTCACATCAAGCAACCGAGTTGTGTGGCTCTGTCGCGTCTGTAAGCGCTCCTAGCGTAGGAGAGCAACTTGCAAACTGTGCAGTAATAGCAAATCGCTTGCATCCGGATAAGCGAATTAAAATCGGCGCAGGCTTGTCAGCCGAAACGAAGGGTAAGTTGCATGGAATATTGTCAGCTAACGCAGATATTTTTGCATGGCGCGAGTCAGACATGACCGGGGTTCCGCGGGATATTGCGGAACATAAGTTAAATGTTAATCCATCATTGACACCCGTTAGGCAAAAGAAGCGGCATATGGCTCTAGACCGCAGTGATTGGTTGTGCGCAGAGGTGGACAACCTTGTCAAAGCAAACATTCTGCGGGAAGTGCGTTATCAGACATGGGTTGCAAATCCTGTGTTGGTAAAAAAGGCTGACGACAACTGGTGAATGTGCGTTGATTTTAAGGACATTAATAAGGCATGTCCTAAGGACAACTACCCTCTCCCGGAGATAGACTGGAAGGTAGAATCACTATCGGGATTTAGGTACAAGTGTTTTCTGGATGCATACAAGGGTTATCACCAAATCTTAATGGCTGCGGAAGATGAGGACAAGACTGCTTTTCAGCCGCAGGGTATTTATTGTTACACGAAGATGCCTTTCGGTTTAAAGAATGCTGGCGCGACCTATCAGCGTGTAATTGACGCAGCATTCAAGCACCAAATCGGTAGAAATCTTGAAGCGTACGTCGACGACTTGGTAATTAAAAGTAACACCGAAGAAGACATGCTCGCGGACATCCTGAAAACGTTTGCATCTCTGCGCAGGATCAACATGAAGCTTAACCCGCTTAAATGTAGTTTTGGGGAAGAGGAAGGCAAGTTTTTAGGTCATGTGGTGACAGCGCGGGGTATCAAGGCCAATCCCAAAAAGATTGAAGCCATTGATAATTTGCCATCTCCGAAGACAAAGAAAGATGTGCAGAGTTTAACTGGGAAGCTTGCGGCTATCACACGGTTTTTGTCGAAAGTCGCAGAACGACAGTTACCATTCTTCAATACTGTGAAAAACTGTTTGAAGAAAAAAGACTTCGTATGGACTCAGGAAGCAGAATCAGCCTTTCAGGAGATGAAAAAGGTGCTTGCGGAATTACCAATACTTATTGCGCCAGTATCAGGAGAAACGCTAACGCTGTACCTCGCGGCATCGAAGGAAGCTGTCAGTTCAGTTCTCATCGCGGATCGCGAAAAGGTAATCCATTAATTTACATGCTTTATTTATTTCGCAGAAACTTAACGACTGAGGTTTTTCTCAGAAGCAAATTCCGGTCTACTTCGTAAGCAAGACGCTGACATCAAGCGAAGTAAACTACTCACCGATAGAAAAGCTCGTATATGCGCTGGTCCATACGGCGCGGCGTTTGCGCCGATATTTTCAAGCACATCCAATCGTGGTCCTAACTGATCAACCAATCAAACAGGTTGGTAAACGAATACTTTGCGGCAATGACCGGGGTTACCGCATTGACTAACGCAATCATTTTTCTTTCAGGTGTTATACAAGCCTGAGATTTCTGGCCGAATGGCTAAGTGGGCAGTTGAATTAGGAGAACATGAAATAAATTTTTCTTCGCGCATTGCGGTTAAGGGTCAAATACTTGCTGATTACCTAGCAGAATTACCTGCGGATGTCGAGGCATCAGCAGAACATCAGGATCCACCTGCACTAACTTTGTCACCATGGGAATTGTACACCGATGGTGCGTGCAGCGCATCTGGTGCAGGTGCGGGTGTAATTTTAACAGGCCCGGATGGCGAAGAGCATACATACGCATTGCGGTTTAATTTTTCTATTACGAACAATGAAGCAGAGTATGAGGCTCTGTTAGCAGGTATGCGCATTGCGCATAAGTTAAATGTTAAAATTTTGCACGCTTATGTGGATTCAAAGCTAGTATGCAGTCAAGTCAGCGAAGATTTCGAAGCGCATGACATAGCCATGCAGCAATATCTATCGCTTGTTCACAACCTCGCTGACCAGTTTGAAGCTTTTAAAATCTCCCACGTAATGCGGGGGCAAAATAAGAAAGCGGATGCGCTAAGCAAACTGGCTGCCTTGGCTTTTGATCATATGGGGAAGAAAGTTCTAATAGAAGAACTCAATGCGAAATCCATTATTATGATGCCTTTAGTGGCACCAGTTGAGGAATCAAGCTCAACATGGATGACGCCCATCGTGGCTTTTCTACGGGATGGCACTTCTCCTGCGGATTCCGCTGATGCAAAGAAAGTCCGCGTTAAGGCACCGCTGTATGCCCTTGAGGGTGACGTCCTATATCGAAAGAATTATTTGGGACCGCACTTAAGGTGCATTGGCCCGAAAGAGGCGGAGGAAGTTGTACGCGAGGTGCATGAGGGTGCATGCGCACTCCATTTGGGCCCACAGGTCCATTGTGTCAAAAATAATGTGGCTAGGATATTATTGGCCCACCATGTACGCGGATACTGCGCGCATAGTTAAGCAATGCGAATCATGCCAAATACATGCACCTATTAGCAGAGCACCTGCGCATCCAATGATACCAGTCTCCTCACCATGGCCATTCTGCAAATGGGCAATCGACATAGTCGAACCATTCCCAAAAGGTCGAGGTAATTTTATCATTTATTTTCTAAACATGCTACTCACATCAGTATCTTACGCACATTCTGCACACGCAGGAATCATCAAATTCTTGATTGTTGCAATCGACTATTTCACAAAGTGGGTCGAAGCGAGACCGCTAGCAGCAATCTCAGGAAAAAGGGTGCGAAATTTTGTATGGGAAGACATCGTCTGTCGATTTGGTATACCAAACGAAATTGTTAGTGATAACGGTACGCAGTTCGCGGGTGACCCTTTTCGCAGCTGGTGCGCGGAGCTTAATATTAAGCAAACTTTTACATCTGTTGCGCATCCGTAGGCGAACGGCTAGTGCGAAGTCACCAACCGGGATATAGTAGCTGGAATCAAAGCTAGGTTGGGTCATGGTCGCGTTGGTTGGGTGGATGAACTACCGAAGGTTTTATGGGCGCATAGAACAACACCCAAAGCAAGCACTGGTGAGACCCCGTTCAGTTTGGTCTATGGATCAGAAGCTGTTGTACCCGCAGAAATTGGGGTACCAACGTTCCGCATACAAAATTTTGATGAGCAAAATAACTCTGAAGCTTTGCGGGAAAATCTTAATTTGCTGGAAGAGCGCAGACTCTCTGCGGCTGTCAACGAAGCAAATAAAAAGCAAAAAATTGCAAAGTACTATAATCAGCGTGTGCGTTCGCGCTCTTATAAGTGCGGTGACTTGGTTTAGCGTCAGAACGACGCAAGTCATGCGGAGGATACTGGGAAACTGGGCCCTCGTTGGGAAGGTCCATACAGGGTAGCGAAGGCAAACAATACCGGGGCGTACCATCTCGAGACATTAGATGGAAAACCTGTGAAACGCACTTGGCATGCGACGTTATTGAAAAAATGTTATACGTAGCTAGGTGGACCTGATCACTCCAGTTTATTGTAGCACATTATTTTTTCTATGTAATTTCCGTCTGTTTGGATGTGTCGCGGTTGTAATTGTGATTAACGCCAATTAAATATTTACTCGCGCGTACTTTTGTTGTTTAAATATCTTTTTTGTATGCGGTTCCTGCCTACTTAAGGGGTGTCCTCTAGCCCCCGTGTGGCAGAAGCCTGTTTGGTTACAAGGCTAGACGCTAACGGCAGGCAAAGGAAATTGGTTTTCCCATAGCCAAGCGCCACGCAGACTAGATGGCTGCAAAGTCGACTTAAAAAATTACAAGCATTGGTTTGCTTGTGCGTAATTACTCTCGCATTGGTTTGCTTGAGGAACTCTTAAGCATAAAGACATTGGCTTGTTTTTAGTTGCGTTGCTTACCATACAGCTACCGTGCACCTCTAGTACATGACAAAGCAAAAACGCAGTAGCTTCTGAGTCTAAATTGTTAAAGTATTGGTTTATTTTACGCAGTACCATCCGCATACGCATGAGTTTTGGTTAACTATGCGCATGGGCATGCGGTTCACCTTTTGTTTTGATTCGCGATATATAAACAAATAAACACACTACGCATGCATAACAGAAATATATATACATCAAATTAAGTTGTTACATAAGAGGTAATTGTTTGAAACGCCTGCCCAACACGGGACTTAGGGCTGCAAAAATACAAATACCTGCCTAAGCATAGGACTTACGGCGCAATCCAACACAAACTAATAATCCTCCTTCAAAAACCCATCGATCGACATGTTCGGGTCCGCAGCAAATGCGTTGATTATGGGGATAGGGATGGACTTGATGGCTTCTTCCTCCTCCATTAACGCCGCAGCCGTTCCCTCTTTTAGCTTCTTTTGAACGATGTCGGGGAACGGCGGTGTTAGACCGCAAGCTTGGATTACCTCCTGCACAGCCTTGTTGATTTCATGGTCCCTGACCGCATCAACGTAGGCATTGAACTTGTCGGGCACAGGCTCTGAGTCCATCACCTTTTGCGCAATGGTAGGGAGTGCGGTGCGCAGCTTCGCTAGATCCGCCTCTGCCAGTTCGCAGTTGGTTACCGCGTCATCCCTTTCCCTCGTCACTTTCTCAAGCTCCGACCACAAACGCTCTGCATCCCCTTTCGCCTGCTCAACCGCACCAACCAGCTCGCGGCTCTTTTTTCTTTCCTCAATCAGCGCAGTTTTGGTTTCATTCGCGGTCGACTCGACCGCCTTTCGCGCCTCCTCAGCAGCATCCCTATACTTCTTGACCTGATCTACACCCGCCTGCAATAGCCCTAGCTCTACCTCTTTGCGCAGAGCTAGCTGGTATATGCTGGAGGAGCGGCGGGCCTGATCCCTAAACATGCCGAAAAATACCAGGCCGTTTTGAATGAAGGCATTGTGCGCCTGGTTGAACGGCAGAGCGGCCAGTTGCTCGCGAAAGTCGGCCGGAAAGATTTGCTGCAGGAACGCAGACTGCTCTGCGGCATTTTCCGCAGAAGACTGTGTGAGTTGGCTGAGGTTGGCAAGGCGGAAGCTACCTTGCGGAGGAGTTGGTGTGGAATCGGAATCCACGTGTATCGCCTTATCCTTTGATGTGGCGGTAGCTTCGAGATCTGGGTTGACCCGCGGGGTGGACGGCTGCGTCTCCTCCACATGCTCTGCATATCAGTAAATAGTTATAACGTAAACTTTAGTATGCGGTATACGCGCAAGGAATGGACGCTTACCAGTAATGTGGGGAGGTAGTTCTGCGGAGCGCGGCTCGATTGGAACAAAGTTATCGTTCCGCATGTCCTCCCTTTGTTTGGGAGTCATCTTCTTCTTCTTCTTCTTCTGCTGAGCTGCAGAAGTCTCAGCTGCTTTGCGTTTGTTGCCAGATGCCGCAGGCGATAGCTCCACGTTTTCGCTAGCTTTCTCCTGCTCTAGCTGTACGTTCACATCTTGCTTGCAGAAGGAGATTCCCGCAATCTCTTCCGCAGTCAGCACCTTCTTCATCCTCATTTCTGCAAAGATACACGCATGCGTTAGATAATATACATACAAAAACAGTTGTTAGTACGTGATTATACTATTCCTACCCTTTCCATCCGGTCCGACTATGGTTGGGCGCACATCCTCCCATGGCCAATGTGCGGATATCTTCCCTAGCCGCAGCATCACGTTCCCATATGATCGATGCACTAGCTGTGCGTTTGCACACTCCGCTAATAGTTTCCTTTCGTCCTTATTCAGGGTGGGGGTCTTGTTTACATCCTTCTCCACCTTCTCGAACCATATCAGCGTTTGCGAGAAGTTTGCACTCACCACAGTTTGGTCGTGAAAAAGAATGTCTCTTTCCAATTCCCCGCATTCGATTTTGTGGTCTTGGTGAAGTTTTGACGAGCGAAGAAGGTGAACCACGATTTGTGGTGGTTGGCTAGTCGGTATAAATGGCAAAACACCTTCACCAGGGGCACTTTGTTGAGTGCAACGCACCACATCTCGAACAAGACTATTTTCCCTATAGCGTAAGGGTGTAACTGACCTAATCCGACCTTAAAGTGATCTAGCACGCCTAGAAAGAAATCGGTGGGAGGAACCCTAAAGTTGCCATGCTTAAAAGCATGTTCGTAAATAGCCACCTTTTTCTCCGGTGGCTCGTGGGCTCGTTGATTGGACAAAGGGGGCACCGGATTGTACTTGGCTAAGGGGGGGTACTGTTTCACTAAGTGATCTATGTGCTTCTACTCTATAACAGACTCTACACTATCTACATACATCTCGTTAGCTTTAGTCATTTTCTAGGAGTAATCGGATGAATACTAACCTTAAAATGGTGGCCGGAATGTTTGATTTTTGATCGGAATTCAAATTAGCAGCGTAACGAGGAAGCTTGAAGCAGGAAAGTGGAAATGAGTTGCAAAATGTGTAGTGACCCGAACTTTTCCATGTTTATATATATTAATTGAGATGGATATTTACATGATTAAATGTTTCCAACATGTTAAGCAATCAAACTTGTTAAGACTTGATTAATTGAAATATGTTTCATATAGACAATTGACCACCCAAGTTGACCGGTGATTCACGAACGTTAAAACTTGTAAAAACTATACGATGACATATATATGGTTATATATATAGTTAACATGTTTTTATTATAAGTATGTATCTCATTAGGTATTTTAACAATGAGTTATATACATAAAAATGAGACTATTAATTTAAGAAACTCGAAAACGATATATATAACGATTATCGTTATAACAACGTCTTACTAGGTACATATGAATCATATTAAGATATTGATACACTTGATTAATTATGTTAAATGATAAGTAAATATATTATTAAGTGTATTAACAATGAAATACATATGTAAAAATAAGACTACTAACTTAATGATTTCGAAACGAGACATATATGTAACGATTATCGTTGTAACGACATTTAACTGTATATACATCATACTAAGATATATTATATATCATAATATCATGATAATATAATAATTTAACATCTCATTTTGTCATAACCCGTCCTTAACCATAAGAACGTGTTAAATAACGTATGATTTCATTGCGAGGTATTGACCTCTATATGCGACATTTTTAAAAGAAAAACTGCATAAAGTTGGTGAGATATAGACATGTTTGAAAAGGTCAACATAAAGTTGGTGAGATATAGGTTTAGTGCCGGCAGCAATATATATATATATATATAGACCACAAGATTTCGTATATAAACAGTTTAATAAAAATATTCTAAGTGGTTGAGCACTTGGTAACCATACTTAACATTTAATCACGTCGCATATTCCCTTTAATATGAAATCTTACTACACCGTACCAAGTGTAGTCACAAAACGAAGTACTGTGCAACCGTTGAATACTGGTCGTCCAGTCCGGTTGGGGTTGTCAGGCCCGATAGATCTATCAACAGGATTCGCGTTTACAATACCGCTGTAAATATTAGTTACCAAGCTACAGGGAAGTATGCCAGTGGTACAACTCAACGTAGAATATATTTTTCAGTTACTTGTGTCCATAACGTAAAACATAAAATACATGTATTCTCATCCCGAAATATTTAGAGTTTAAAAGTGGGACTATATACTCACGTTCGTCTTGAAGATATATATATTTTTGACTTGGTCTTCCGGTTGATATCACGAACCTATCCATATATAATATATCAATACCTTTTCTTTTTAAACAAACGTCTCATATATATACTTGTTATACTTTTAATACTTTGAATAATTCCTTAGTCCGTAGTTAGCATTTCGTTGTTAGTAATTCAATTTTAATGGTTCATTTGTAGATGTTTAATATACCCGCAATGAAATAAATAAAACCCCCAACGAAATAAATAAAACCCCATCGTATATGTATTGGTCGAGATTAATCTTGACCCACGGTACCGGTGTTGTCAAATGACGTGTTGCGTACATAAAGTACCGGTGTTGTCAAATGACGTGTTGCGTACAAACATGGGATCTTATGATTAATCTTCTCGTATTGTTTATGGGTGATCCTGAACCATATAAAATTGAATTATAAGTACATATATATAAAATATCATGTTATCTTAGAAAGATGTGATTTTATTTAATTTTTCCCAATTAATCCCGAAGTTAAACAAGTCTTGGATAACCAATTTTGTTTCGGTCATAGTTTCTTCGTTACAAATCCGTTTTCGTTGATTCAACTTGCCATCTCCTTGGATCGAGTTCCTCTTTAAGACTATGAACTGAAAATACCTTGGTTTGTATTCAAAATCACACGGCATAGGTGAAACTTTAGTGAAACTTATGAAGTTAAACATTTTCCTTTATGTAAACAACCTTAAATGATTATTTTTCTAAAAATACTTATACTTTGAATTAATTCATGAAATTTTTATGTGTTATCATATTCATATTAAAAATCATTTTTCCAGAAGATAAACTTCCAATTCAAAGTTTAAGATGGTTTTTAATTATCCAACCCAAAACAGTCCCCGGTTGCACTCCGACGTCGTAAAAACAGTTTTTAAGGTGTTCTTTGAAAAACCAAGTTATACCTTGTTAAATTAGCATGTAATTAAGTTATATTACAGGTCTTGAAGTATTTTAAAAGTTAAGTTAGAAGGATCTATTTAGTTTGCAAACAAGTTTGAAAACTTTCAAACTATGTTCTTGTTGTTAAAATTTTATACCACAAAATAAGATAGCTATATATATATGAATCGAATAAGGTTATGAACATAGTTACTACCTCAAGTTCCTTGGACAAGGTTGCTGTAAAAGAGGAGTAAGAACCTAGAACTAAAAGGGTGATGGAATTGGATGAAAGATTGGAAGTAAGTTTGTGTTCTTGGAAGGATTCTTGAAGTGTTTTTGTAAGGGTTTTCTTATGGTGATTAAGTGATGTTTTTGAAGCTAAATGATGGAGAAAATGCTTGGAGATGATCAAGTATGAAGTTAAGAGTATTTTGAGAGAGAAATGGGAGTGTAAGTATGAGAAAATGGGGTGAAGAAATGGTGTGCATGCATAAAAACGTTTTTAGGTTATAAAGGAAAAAAAAGATACCTAACTTTGTTTTCTTGCTAAATAATTCATGCTACTTGACAAATGGTTGGTTCCACATGTTTCTTAATCATTTAAGGCTGCTAAGGAGTAGATTTTTATTGGTATATACCAATAGTAAATACATCTAGAAGCTGCGTATGATACGGGTACATATACCCTAGATATACATGTAGAAATCTTTGAGAAAACGGAACGAGGATTCAAATATAGCTATCTTTTGTAAATATACTTATATTGTTTTATGTATGTAAGCCCTTTAAAAGTGATAAAATACATATCTATACGATGCATGTATAAGTATTATAGGTTATAAGTATTTATGTCGAAGAACGTTACGTATAGTTATCGTTTTGAAAACTTAAGTTAGTAGTTTCAAAATATACTTATAACTCATTGTTATTAGTACCCAATGAGATGTTAAACATCCTTAGATCATGTTAAATATATATAAATACATATATATACATAAACGTATAATTATCGTATGTTATATAGTTCGTGATATCATCGGTCAAATTGGACGGTCAAACGTTGTGTAAAACTCTTTTCGAAGACATAAGTCTCAACAATTTGGATTTCTTGTCATGTTGGTAAGGTTTAATTTATGTAAATATTAATCCTATAAATATAGAATGATCGAAAAAGTGCGGGTCGTTACATTACCTCCCCGTTAAATAAATTTCGTCCCGAAATTTTAAAATTGTACCTATTTTGCGTCATCGAGAAACAAGTGTGGATACTTTTGTTTCATCTGATCCTCCCGTTCCCACGTAAACTCGGAACCTCTTCGAGCATTCCAACGAACCTTAACGATCGGTATGTTGCTCTGCTTGAGCTGTTTAACTTCACGGTCCATGATTTCGATTGGTTCTTCGACGAATTGTAGTTTCTCGTCGACATGGATTTCTTCAAGAGGAATGGTGAGGTCTTCCTTTGCAAGACACTTCTTAAGGTTCGAGACGTGAAAGGTATTATGTATTCCGGCGAGTTGTTGCGGTAACTCGAGTCGATAAGCTACCGGTCCAATGCGTTCGATGATCTTGAACGGGCCTACATATCTTGGGTTCAGTTTACCTCTTTTACTGAAACGTATTACACCTTTCCAAGGTGACACCTTTAGCATAACCATGTCACCGATCTGAAACTCTAATGGTTTCCTTCGGACATCGGCGTAGCTCTTTTGGCGACTACAGGCTGTTTTCAATCTCTCTTTGATTTGTACTATCTTTTCAGCAGTTTCATGTATGATCTCGGGACCAGTTAATTGTTGATCTCCTACTTCATTCCAACAGATAGGAGATCTACACTTCCTTCCGTACAATGCTTCGAATGGTGCAGCTTTAATGCTCGCATGATAACTATTATTATACGAGAATTCTGCTAATGGTAGATACTTATCCCATCCGTTTCCAAAATCGATCACACATGCCCTGAGCATGTCTTCAAGAGTCTGAATTGTTCTTTCACTCTGCCCGTCCGTTTGCGGATGATATGCGGTACTCATATCCAAACGAGTTCCTAGTGCCTCCTGTAGTGATTGCCAGAACTTTGAGGTAAATCTACTATCACGATCAGATATAATGGAAATAGGTATTCCATGCCTTGAAACTATTTCCTTTATATATAATCGTAATAATTTCTCCATTCTATCTGTTTCCTTTATAGGCAAGAAATGTGCAGATTTGGTAAGACGATCAACAATTACCCAAATGGTGTCGTATCCCCAGGCAGTCTTTGGTAACTTCGTGATGAAATCCATGGTAATACCGTCCCATTTCCATTCTGGAATTTCTGGTTGTTGAAGTAAACCTGACGGCTTCTGGTGTTCTGCTTTGACTTTGGAACAAGTTAAACATTCCCCAACATATGTTGCAACGTCTGTCTTCAAATTAGGCCACCAATAACGTGTCTTAAGATCTTGATACATCTTTCCAACTCCAGGATGTATCGAGTATCTTGTCTTATGTGCCTCGTTCAATATCAACTTCCTTAATCCACCCAACTTCGGTACCCAAATACGATTTGCAAAATATCGAATTCCGTCTTCCCGTATAACGAGTTGCTTCTCATACTTCTTCATTATTTCATTTCTTATGTTTTCTTTATTGAGTGCTTCTTGTTGAACCTCTTTGATTTGTGAGTTGAGATTCATGCGAATTTTTATGTTCATTGCTCGAACTCGGATTGGTTCTCGTTCCTTTCTGCTTAGAGCATCGGCCACTACGTTCGCTTTCCCGGGATGATAGCGAATTTCACAATCATAGTCGTTTATTAACTCGACCCACCTACGTTGCCTCATGTTCAATTGTTTCTGATCAAAAATATGTTGAAGGCTTTTATGATCAGTAAACACAGTGAATTTAACCCCATACAAGTAGTGTCTTCACATCTTCAATGCAAACACAACTGCTCCCAATTCTAGATCATGCGTCGTATAATTCTGCTCGTGAATCTTCAATTGTCGGGATGCGTATGCAATAACTCTCTTCCGTTGCATAAGAACGCAACCAAAACCTTGTCGTGAAGCGTCACAATATATTTCAAAATCATCGTTCCCTTCTGGTAACGATAAAATAGGCGCCGTAGTTAACTCCTTCTTTAGTATTTGAAATGCGTTCTCCTGCTCAGAGGTCCATTCATATTTCTTCCCTTTTTGCGTTAACGCTGTCAACGGCTTAGCTATTCGGGAAAAATCTTGAATAAACCTTCTATAATAACCGGCTAAACCCAAAAATTGGCGTATCTGCGTTGGTGTCTTAGGAGTCTCCCATTTTTCAATGGCTTCAATTTTTGCTGGATCAACCTGAATTCCTTTGCTACTAACAACGTGGCCAAGAAATTGCACTTCTTTCAACCAGAAAGCACATTTAGAAAATTTAGCATATAGCTGTTCTTTTCTTAACAACTCTAATATCAACCTTAAATGCTGCTCATGCTCTTGCTCACTCTTGGAATAGATAAGAATATCATCAATGAAAACGATAACAAACTTATCTAAATATGGACTACAAACTCGATTCATGAGGTCCATGAATACAGCTGGCGCATTTGTCAACCCAAACGGCATGACCAAAAATTCGTAATGACCATAACGTGTCCGAAAAGCAGTTTTCGGTATATCTTCTTCTTTGACACGTAATTGATGATAGCCCGATCTTAGGTCAATTTTCGAGTACACACATGATCCTTGGAGTTGATCAAATAAGTCGTCAATTCTCGGTAGTGGATACCGATTCTTGATAGTTAACTTATTTAATTCACGATAATCTATACACATTCGGAAAGATTCGTCTTTCTTCTTGACGAATAAAATTGGAGCTCCCCACGGTGAAGTACTTGGTCGTATGAATCCACGATCCAGTAATTCTTTTAACTGACTATGAAGTTCTTTTAACTCGGACGGTGCAAGTCTATATGGAGCACGGGCAACCGGTGCAGCTCCTGGTACAAGATCTATTTGAAATTCTACAGATCTAAATGGAGGTAATCCTGGCAACTCTTCCGGAAATACTTCAGGAAAATCTCTTGCCACAGGCACGTCATTGATGCACTTCTCTTTTTCTTTCTTTTCGACTTTATTAACATGTGCTAAGATAGCATAGCACCCTTTCTTCAAGCACTTTTGAGCTTTCAAATAACTAATGGGTTTTAGCTTTGAGTTACCCTTCTCTCCATAAATCATTACTGGCGTTTTATTCTTACGAGGAATGCGAATTGCCTTCTTGGCGCACACAACTTCGGCTCCTATTTTGGACATCCAGTTCATGCCGACTATTACATCAAAACTTCCTAATTCTACGGGTATCAAATCAATCTTAAATGTTTCTCCGGCTAAATTTATTTTACAATCACGGCAAATTTTATCGGCTTTAATTAGTTTACCATTAGCTAACTCAATCATGTACTTAGCATCTAGAGGTAATGATGAACAATTCAATTTAGCGCGAAAGTCTCTACACACGTAACTTCTATCAGCACCAGTATCAAATATAATAGATGCGGATAAGTTATTAATGGTAAACGTACCCGTAACAAGCTCCGGGTCTTCACACGCCTCTCTAGCATTAATAACAAATGCTCTCCCTCGTGCAGGTCCGATATTTTTCTCTGGATTCGGGCACTGGCTCTTATAGTGACCTTGTTTTCCACACCCATAACAAGTAATGGTAGCCAAAGCAGTTCTATTTGCATTGGTGGCAGGAGTCTTGGTACCATTTGTATTTATAACGAGAGCCCTACAATCTTCAGCAAGATGACCCTTTCGATTACATTTGTTGCATACCACATTACAGTAACCAGAGTGATGTTTGTGGCATCGGTTGCATAAAGGATTTTGTCCTTTATAACCAAAGCTTAAACCACTACCCGCACCTTGCGTGATTTCTTGTTTCTTAAAAGATTGTTGTTGGTTACCTCGATCATAATTTCCATTCCACTTTCTTTTGTTACCTGATACCTTCACATCAGTATTGGATACTTTCTTATCCATGATGACCTGATCCATTAGCTCGTTTGCCATGGTTATAGCTTCATGAATTGTCTTAGGTTTCGATGCTGTAACGTTTGCCTTGACCTTTTTGGGCAAACCATCTTTGTACATTTCAATCTTCCGTTCTTCGGTTGGAACCAATTCAGGACATAGCAAAACTAATTCCATGAATCGCTGATTGTAGTTGGTGATTTCAGTACCAACAACCTTCAGACTTCGTAATTCATCTTCCAACTTCCTAACCTCGTTCCTTGGACAATATTCGTTGATTAACATTGTTTTGAATTCTTCCCATGGAGTATCATAAGCTACATCTCCTCCTACAGCCTTCACATAATTTTTCCACCACGTGAGTGCACTATCTTGTAAAGTGCATGATGCATACTTGGTCATGTCCTTTTCAACACAACCACTGATTTTAAACACAGTCTCCATCTTTTCTATCCATCGGGTTAAACCGATCGGTCCTTCTGTTTCACTGAATGATGAGGGCTTGCAAGCTTGAAAAGTTTTGTAAGTGCACCCCACACGAGGATTTGGGTTAACTGCAGCACCTCTTGCAGCCTCGACCCATAACATTCTGTCGTTCACTCGTTGATTGATGAGTTCCTGGATTTCTTGTTCCGTCATTCGGTTCAATCGCGCCATATTCTTCTATAAGAATGAAAAGAAAATAATTATTCACATGGAATATTATAGATGTAGTGTATATTTACAGTACATTATAGCTTATTAATAATATGAACCAGGTATTATTATAAAAGCCTTTTCTTCTTATTAGCGTTTTATAATTATATCTAGGGTAGTACCTACCCGTTAATGTCCATACTTAATAGCTTAGTACAGAATCAATTACTACCATCTAAATAATACTTAACCATGGAAAATTATTGCATTTCACACTTCACTATTTTACATATGCTTATCTTACATCGAACATTAAGCAAACCACACTAATAATATTATACAAAACATTATATGATCCCATGGTTTAATACGGCAGCGCATCGTTTGGTCTATTTTCTAGGACGTTTAGGTTCAAAGAATCTCTTAACGCTTATCCTGGATGTCTGCCTATATTTTGGCTGTGGGACTGAAGAACTGGATGCCGGGATAGAACGAATAGGAATAGCGGGAATAGGGGTGGTAGTGTCTAGTGGAGTTGGTGCCACATCATCCTTATTAAACTCAGGATTTGAATTTTCTAATTCATTAGCCTTTCGTTTCTTTCCTAGTTCGAACTCGTCTTTTGTAATTTCCTGTATTTCTTCCTCGGGTTCACTTTCCTCCTCGGGTTCACTTTCCTCCTCGGGTTCACTTTCCTCCTCGGGTTCACTTTCCGGGTTCTCTATAGTTGGTTCATCCAGAATTTGTGAGTCTTCCCCAAAGATATCATTTTCGTCATCGGATAGGTTAATGACTGGAACACCATCTGAAGATTCTGGTTCGGAGTCGCTGAATGTGATAACAAGTTTTGAGCCCGACATCTATCATACAACAACTAACCCATTAGTACTACATAATATTTACATATAAATTTTAACCAACAATGATAAGCAATGGTTTTTAAATCAGACCCGGTCAAAGTCCAGACTTACTAATGTATCCTAACGACTTATCGGTTAGACACACTAATGCAAACCTGGTTCGCTAAGACCACCGCTCTGATACCACATGTCATAACCCGTCCTTAACCATAAGAACGTGTTAAATAACGTATGATTTCATTGCGAGATATTGACCTCTATATGCGACATTTTTAAAAGAAAAACTGCATATATTATACATTACAAACCATGATTCTTATTTTTGTTACAAGCTTTGGACAACATAAAAATGATTATCGTTTAGCGATAATCTTAGACTTACAAACTTTACATATTATGATAACAACACGGTTTCTAGCATATTTTACAACACAGATCCTCGGGTATGCAGTTTTATTTTTGACACAAATATGCGTACGCAAGATCCTGCTCAAATTCAACATTATGCAGCGGAAGCTTTAGTAATCTCCTGAGAATAGACATGTTTGAAAAGGTCAACATAAAGTTGGTGAGATATAGGTTTAGTGCCGGCAGCAATATATATATATATATATAGACCACAAGATTTCGTATATAAACAGTTTAATAAAAATATTCTAAGTGGTTGAGCACTTGGTAACCATACTTAACATTTAATCACGTCGCATATTCCCTTTAATATGAAATCTTACTACACCGTACCAAGTGTAGTCACAAAACGAAGTACTGTGCAACCGTTGAATACTGGTCGTCCAGTCCGGTTGGGGTTGTCAGGCCCGATAGATCTATCAACAGGATTCGCGTTTACAATACCGCTGTAAATATTAGTTACCAAGCTACAGGGAAGTATGCCAGTGGTACAACTCAACGTAGAATATATTTTTCAGTTACTTGTGTCCATAACGTAAAACATAAAATACATGTATTCTCATCCCGAAATATTTAGAGTTTAAAAGTGGGACTATATACTCACGTTCGTCTTGAAGATATATATATTTTTGACTTGGTCTTCCGGTTGATATCACGAACCTATCCATATATAATATATCAATACCTTTTCTTTTTAAACAAACGTCTCATATATATACTTGTTATACTTTTAATACTTTGAATAATTCCTTAGTCCGTAGTTAGCATTTCGTTGTTAGTAATTCAATTTTAATGGTTCATTTGTAGATGTTTAATATACCCGCAATGAAATAAATAAAACCCCCAACGAAATAAATAAAACCCCATCGTATATGTATTGGTCGAGATTAATCTTGACTCACGGTACCGGTGTTGTCAAATGACGTGTTGCGTACATAAAGTACCGGTGTTGTCAAATGACGTGTTGCGTACAAACATGGGATCTTATGATTAATCTTCTCGTATTGTTTATGGGTGATCCTGAACCATATAAAATTGAATTATAAGTACATATATATAAAATATCATGTTATCTTAGAAAGATGTGATTTTATTTAATTTTTCCCAATTAATCCCGAAGTTAAACAAGTCTTGGATAACCAATTTTGTTTCGGTCATAGTTTCTTCGTTACAAATCCGTTTTCGTTGATTCAACTTGCCATCTCCTTGGATCGAGTTCCTCTTTAAGACTATGAACTGAAAATACCTTGGTTTGTATTCAAAATCACACGGCATAGGTGAAACTTTAGTGAAACTTATGAAGTTAAACATTTTCCTTTATGTAAACAACCTTAAATGATTATTTTTCTAAAAATACTTATACTTTGAATTAATTCATGAAATTTTTATGTGTTATCATATTCATATTAAAAATCATTTTTCCAGAAGATAAACTTCCAATTCAAAGTTTAAGATGGTTTTTAATTATCCAACCCAAAACAGTCCCCGGTTGCACTCCGACGTCGTAAAAACAGTTTTTAAGGTGTTCTTTGAAAAACCAAGTTATACCTTATTAAATTAGCATGTAATTAAGTTATATTACAGGTCTTGAAGTATTTTAAAAGTTAAGTTAGAAGGATCTATTTAGTTTGCAAACAAGTTTGAAAACTTTCAAACTATGTTCTTGTTGTTAAAATTTTATACCACAAAATAAGATAGCTATATATATATGAATCGAATAAGGTTATGAACATAGTTACTACCTCAAGTTCCTTGGACAAGGTTGCTGTAAAAGAGGAGTAAGAACCTAGAACTAAAAGGGTGATGGAATTGGATGAAAGATTGGAAGTAAGTTTGTGTTCTTGGAAGGATTCTTGAAGTGTTTTTGTAAGGGTTTTCTTATGGTGATTAAGTGATGTTTTTGAAGCTAAATGATGGAGAAAATGCTTGGAGATGATCAAGTATGAAGTTAATAGTATTTTGAGAGAGAAATGGGAGTGTAAGTATGAGAAAATGGGGTGAAGAAATGGTGTGCATGCATAAAAACGTTTTTAGGTTATAAAGGAAAAAAAAGATACCTAACTTTGTTTTCTTGCTAAATAATTCATGCTACTTGACAAATGGTTGGTTCCACATGTTTCTTAATCATTTAAGGCTGCTAAGGAGTAGATTTTTATTGGTATATACCAATAGTAAATACATCTAGAAGCTGCGTATGATACGGGTACATATACCCTAGATATACGTGTAGAAATCTTTGAGAAAACGGAACGAGGATTCAAATATAGCTATCTTTTGTAAATATACTTATATTGTTTTATGTATGTAAGCCCTTTAAAAGTGATAAAATACATATCTATACGATGCATGTATAAGTATTATAGGTTATAAGTATTTATGTCGAAGAACGTTACGTATAGTTATCGTTTTGAAAACTTAAGTTAGTAGTTTCAAAATATACTTATAACTCATTGTTATTAGTACCCAATGAGATGTTAAACATCCTTAGATCATGTTAAATATATATAAATACGTATATATACATAAACGTATAATTATCGTATGTTATATAGTTCGTGATATCATCGGTCAAATTGGACGGTCAAACGTTGTATAAAACTCTTTTCGAAGACATAAGTCTCAACAATTTGGATTTCTTGTCATGTTGGTAAGGTTTAATTTATGTAAATATTAATCTTATAAATATAGAATGATCAAAAAAGTGCGGGTCGTTACACATTTGTTATAATAAACAATGGGTTAACAACATTCAACAAGATCGTTAACCTAAAGGTTTCAAAACAACATTTACATGTAACGACTAACGATGACTTAACGACTCGGTTAAAATGTATATACATGTAGTGTTTTAATATGTATTCATACACTTTTGAAAGACTTCAAGACACTTATCAAAATACTTCTACTTAACAAAAATGCTTACAATTACATCCTCGTTCAGTTTCATCAACAATTCTACTCGTATGCACCCGTATTCGTACTCGTACAATACACAGCTTTTAGATGTATGTACTATTGGTATATACACTCCAATGATCAGCTCTTAGCAGCCCATGTGAGTCACCTAACACATGTGGGAACCATCATTTGGCAACTAGCATGAAATATCTCATAAAATTACAAAAATATGAGTAATCATTCATGACTTATTTACATGAAAACAAAATTACATATCCTTTATATCTAATCCATACACCAACGACCAAAAACACCTAAAAACACTTTCATTCTTCAATTTTCTTCATCTAATTGATCTCTCTCAAGTTCTATCTTCAAGTTCTAAGTGTTCTTCATATATTTTACAAGTTCTAGTTACATAAAATCAAGAATACTTTCAAGTTTGCTAGCTCACTTCCAATCTTGTAAGGTGATCATCCAACCTCAAGAAATCTTTGTTTCTTACAGTAGGTTATCATTCTAATACAAGGTAATAATCATATTCAAACTTTGGTTCAATTTCTATAACTATAACAATCTTATTTCAAGTGATGATCTTACTTGAACTTGTTTTCGTGTCATGATTCTGCTTCAAGAACTTCGAGCCATCCAAGGATCCGTTGAAGCTAGATCCATTTTTATCTTTTCCAGTAGGTTTATCCAAGGAACTTAAGGTAGTAATGATGTTCATAACATCATTCGATTCATACATATAAAGCTATCTTATTCGAAGGTTTAAACTTGTAATCACTAGAACATAGTTTAGTTAATTCTAAACTTGTTCGCAAACAAAAGTTAATCCTTCTAACTTGACTTTTAAAATCAACTAAACACATGTTATATATCTATATGATATGCTAACTTAATGATTTAAAACCTGGAAACACGAAAAACACTGTAAAACCGGATTTACGCCGTCGTAGTAACACCGCGGGCTGTTTTGGGTTAGTTAATTAAAAACTATGATAAACTTTGATTTAAAAGTTGTTATTCTGAGAAAATAATTTTTATTATGAACATGAAACTATATCCAAAAATTATGGTTAAACTCAAAGTGGAAGTATGTTTTCTAAAATGGTCATCTAGACGTCGTTCTTTCGACTGAAATGACTACCTTTACAAAAACGACTTGTAACTTATTTTTCCGACTATAAAACTATACTTTTTATGTTTAGATTTATAAAATAGAGTTCAATATGAAACCATAGCAATTTGATTCACTCAAAAAGGATTTAAAATGAAGAAGTTATGGGTAAAACAAGATTGGATAATTCTTCTCATTTTAGCTACGTGAAAATTGGTAACAAATCTATTCCAACCATAACTTAATCAACTTGTATTGTATATTATGTAATCTTGAGATACCATATACACGTATACAATGTTTCGACCTATCATGTCGACACATCTATATATATTTCGGAACAACCATAGACACTCTATATGTGAATGTTGGAGTTAGCTATACAGGGTTGAGGTTGATTCCAAAATATATATAGTTTGAGTTGTGATCAATACTGAGATACGTATACACTGGGTCGTGGATTGATTCAAGATAATATTTATCGATTTATTTCTGTACATCTAATTGTGGACAACTAGTTGTAGGTTACTAACGAGGACAGCTGACTTAATAAACTTAAAACATCAAAATATATTAAAAGTGTTGTAAATATATTTTGAACATACTTTGATATGTATGTATATATTGTTATAGGTTCGTGAATCAACCAGTGGCCAAGTCTTACTTCCCGGCGAAGTAAAAATATGTGAAAGTGAGTTATAGTCCCACTTTTAAAATCTAATATTTTTGGGATGAGAATACATGCAGGTTTTATAAATGATTTACAAAATAGACACAAGTACGTGAAACTACATTCTATGGTTGAATTATCGAAATCGAATATGCCCCTTTTTATTAAGTCTGGTAATCTAAGAATTAGGGAACAGACACCCTAATTGACGCGAATCCTAAAGATAGATCTATCAGGCCCAACAAGCCCCATCCAAAGTACCGGATGCTTTAGTACTTCGAAATTTATATCATATCCGAAGGGTGTCCCGGAATGATGGGGATATTCTTATATATGCATCTTGTTAATGTTGGTTACCAGGTGTTCACCATATGAATGACTTTTATCTCTATGTATGGGATGTGTATTGAAATATGAAATCTTGTGGTCTATTATTATCATTTGATATATATAGGTTAAACCTATAACTCACCAACATTTTTGTTGACGTTTTAAGCATGTTTATTCTCAGGTGATTATTAAGAGCTTCCGCTGTTGCATACTTAAATAAGGACGAGATTTGGAGTCCATGTTTGTATGATATTGTGTAAAAACTGCATTCAAGAAACTTATTTTGTTGTAACATATTTGTATTGTAAACCATTATGTAATGGTCGTGTGTAAACAGGATATTTTAGATTATCATTATTTGATAATCTACGTAAAGCTTTTTAAACCTTTAGTGATGAAATAAAGGTTATGGTTTGTTTTAAAATGAATGCAGTCTTTGAAAAACGTCTCATATAGAGGTCAAAACCTCGCAACGAAATCAATTAATATGGAACATTTTTAATCAATAAGAACGGGACATTTCAGTTGGTATCAGAGCGTTGGTCTTAGAGAACCAGAAAATTTGCATTAGTGTGTCTTATCGAGTTTGTTAGGATGCATTAGTGAGTCTGGACTTCGACCGTGTTTTCTTTAAAAATGATTGCTTAACATTTTTGTTGGAAACTATATATTTTTAACATATGAATATTATGTGATATATTAATCTCTTAACGTGTTTGATATTATGTGATAGATGTCTACCTCTAGAACAAGTCCCATTGACTCACCTAATAATAATGAAGAGTCAAATGTAAATTGGAATGATTCGTGGACTGATTCACAAGTTCCCGAAGAGGAACCGGAAGAAGAGTCGGAACCGGAAGAAGAATCGGAACCGGAAGAAGAATCGGAACCGGAAGAAGAAATAGAACCGGTGGGGGAAATAATAAAACGGTTAAGTAAAAGAGAATCCTCAACCAACCGACCAAGGTTAATTATGGTCAATGGTGTTTCCGCCAAGGAAGCAAAATATTGGGAGGATTACCAATTCTCCGATGAATCGGATTCCGACGAGAATTCCGATGATGTTATAGAAATTACCCCAACTGAATTTAAAAAGGCAAAAGAAAATAATAGGGAAAGGGCATAAAAATAGAGAAATCTAATTCCAACCCCGATGAACTTTATATGTATCGTCAACCCCCGAAGTCCTTAAGTTGTAACAATGACCCGGGAACCTCTAAACCACCAGGTTTTTCTAAACCAATGTGGACAACGACGGCTCGTATTAGGGGAACATCATATATCCCTAGAAACTTGGCAAAACGAACCAAAACCGAACAAGAAGAAATGAGCGAGTCGGAATAAGATAGTTGTATTCGTGTGGTGTAATATATGTAATATAGTGTGCTTATGCTTTATGATATATGTAAAAATTGCTTGTATTAATAAGTATTTTTTTTATGAATCTAACTCTTGTCTATTTTACAGTATAAAAACACAAAATGGATAGACAACCCAATATTTTAAGAGACCTACCCGGAGACATGATTGATGAAATCTTGTCTAGAGTCGGTCAGAATTCCTCGGCACAACTATTTAAGGCGAGATCAGTTTGTAAGACATTCGAAGAACGTTCCAAGAATGTCTTGGTTTATAAGAGACTTTCGTTTGAAAGATGGGGGATATCACATTGGGAAACCCATAAGTTACGATGTGTTTACTTTGACGCATATATTGCGGGGAACCCAAATGCTATTTTACGCAACGGGTTAAGAAATTATTTTGACTCAATATATTCGAATATTGGACTTCGTGATTTAGAAAAAGCGGCTAACATGCAAAATAAAGAAGCATGTTATGCTTACGGATTAGTAATGTTCGCTTCTCACCAAAGTGAGAACAAGAACATCGGGCTACAACTATTAAACAAAACGTTTCCACAAGTGACGGAGTCGGTAATTGGGGTAAGAAATGAGGTTTTTAGATTGTTACGGGACTGTTGGACATTACGTAACCCTCGTCCCTTTGACGACGTTACAACACACTGTCTTATCAACGGCCATAACGGTTATGTTCCACAAGACCAAGGATGGGAAGTAATCCTAGTAAAACCAGAATGCATGACTTGTTTCTGGACGTATGAATTACGTGTCTTTATTGCCTTTGCTGAACGACTTGTGTACTAGCTAGAATTATCTTCACAACTATCTTGTATCAAAGTTATTGTGTGCTATATTTCATGTTTTATGTAAAATAAGCGGTATTGTAAGTTTGTAAAATATTGTATAAAAGTTTGAACGCGAAATATTATTATAATCAGTTTTTCATATAGAATTGTAGTAGTTGAATTGTATATTAGCTACTAAGTATGAACTTAACGGGTAGGTACTACCCGAATTTAAACTTATAAAACGCTAATATGAAGAAAAAGCTTTTATAAATGAGTTCATATTATGCTACGAAATACTATTAACTACTCTTAATATTCTGTATGATTAACTTGTTCCATTTGACTATTTTGAAGGAAATGGCACCGACTACTCGACACACCGTGAATATGAATGAAGAGGAATTCTGTACTTTTCTAGCTTCAAACATAGCCACAGTACAGGCTGCGCTACATACCAACAATAACCTTGGATCTAGCAGTACAGGAAATCGTGTAGGATGCACCTATAAAGAATTCACTGCCTGCAAACCTTTGGAATTTGATGGAACCGAAGGACCGATCGGATTGAAACGGTGGACCGAGAAGGTCGAATCGGTGTTTGCCATAAGTAAGTGTACTGAAGAGGATAAAGTGAAGTACGCTACGCATACCTTCACAGGTTCTGCGTTAACATGGTGGAATACCTATCTAGAGCAAGTGGGACAAGACGATGCGTACGCACTACCGTGGTCAGCATTCAAGCACTTGATGAACGAGAAGTACCGTCCCAGAACCGAGGTCAATAAGCTCAAGACAGAACTTAGAGGGTTACGAACCCAAGGATTTGATATTACCACGTACGAAAGACGATTCACAGAATTGTGCCTATTGTGTCCGGGAGCATTCGAAGATGAGGAAGAGAAGATCGACGCGTTTGTGAAAGGATTACCGGAAAGAATCCAAGAAGATATAAGTTCACACGAGCCCGCCTCCATACAACAGGCATGTAGAATGGCTCACAAACTAGTGAACCAGATTGAAGAAAGAATTAAAGAACAGACTGCTGAAGAGGCCAATGTGAAGCAAGTCAAAAGAAAGTGGGAGGAAAACGGTGATAAGAATCACCAATACAACAACAACAGCAATTACAACAATAATCGCAACAATTATCCCAACAATCGCAACATCAATCGCAACTACAACAAACAGCCCAACAACAACAACAACAACAACAACAACAACAACAACAACAACAACAAAAGCAACTACAACAATCATCCCAACAACAATAATAACCGCAACAACAACAACAATCAGAAGCAGCTATGCCAAAGGTGTGAAAAGTATCACTCGAGGTTCTGCACCAAATTTTGCAACAAGTGTAAAAGAAATGGTCATAGCGCGGCGAAGTGTGAGGTCTACGGACCAGGGGTTAATAGAACGAAAGGAACAAATGGTGTCGAAACGAGTAATGGCGGAGCAAGTAGTGTCGGAGCAAGTTATGCCAATGTAGTTTGTTATAAATGTGGAAAACCGGGCCACATTATTAGAAATTGCCCGAACCAGGAGAACACGAATGGACAAGGCCGCGGAAGAGTTTTCAATATTAATGCGGCAGAGGCACAGGAAGACCCGGAGCTTGTTACGGGTACGTTTCTTATTGACAATAAATCTGCTTACGTTTTATTTGATTCGGGTGCGGATAGAAGCTATACGAGTAGAGATTTTTGTGCTAAATTAAGTTGTCCATTGACGCCTTTGGATAGTAAATTTTTACTCGAATTAGCAAATGGTAAATTAATTTCAGCAGATAATATATGTCAGAATCGAGAAATTAAACTGGTTAGCGAAACATTTAAGATTGATTTGATACCAGTAGAGTTAGGGAGTTTTGATGTGATAATCGGTATGGACTGGTTGAAAGAAGTGAAAGCAGAGATCGTCAGTTACAAAAATGCAATTCGCATTATACGAGAAAAAGGAAAACCCTTAATGGTGTACGGAGAAAAGGGCAACACGAAGCTACATCTTATTAGTAATTTGAAGGCACAAAAACTAATAAGAAAAGGTTGCTATGCTGTTCTAGCACACGTCGAGAAAGTACAAACTGAAGAAAAGAGCATCAATGATGTTCCCATTGCAAAAGAATTTCCCGATGTATTTCCAAAAGAATTACCGGGATTACCCCCACATCGATCTGTTGAATTTCAAATAGATCTTGTACCAGGAGCTGCACCAATAGCTCGTGCTCCTTACAGACTCGCACCCAGCGAGATGAAAGAACTGCAAAGCCAATTACAAGAACTTTTAGAGCGTGGTTTCATTCGACCAAGCATATCACCGTGGGGAGCTCCTGTTTTGTTTGTCAAGAAGAAAGATGGTACATTCAGGTTGTGTATCGACTACCGAGAGTTGAACAAACTTACCATCAAGAACCGCTACCCACTACCGAGAATCGACGACTTATTTGATCAACTACAAGGCTCGTCTGTTTATTCAAAGATTGACTTACGTTCCGGGTATCATCAAATGCGGGTGAAAGAAGATGATATTCCAAAGACTGCTTTCAGAACACGTTACGGTCATTACGAGTTTATGGTCATGCCGTTTGGTTTAACTAATGCACCAGCTGTGTTCATGGACCTTATGAACTGAGTGTGTGGACCATACCTTGACAAGTTTGTCATTGTTTTCATTGATGACATACTTATTTACTCAAAGAATGACCAAGAACACGGTGAACATTTGAGAAAGGTGTTAGAAGTATTGAGGAAGGAAGAATTGTACGCTAAGTTTTCAAAGTGTGCATTTTGGTTGGAAGAAGTTCAATTCCTCGGTCACATAGTGAACAAAGAAGGTATTAAGGTGGATCCGGCAAAGATAGAAACTGTTGAAAAGTGGGAAACCCCGAAAACTCCGAAACACATACGCCAGTTTTTAGGACTAGCTGGTTACTACAGAAGGTTCATCCAAGACTTTTCCAGAATAGCAAAACCCTTGACTGCATTAACGCATAAAGGGAAGAAATTTGAATGGAATGATGAACAAGAGAAAGCGTTTCAGTTATTGAAGAAAAAGCTAACTACGGCACCTATATTGTCATTGCCTGAAGGGAATGATGATTTTGTGATTTATTGTGACGCATCAAAGCAAGGTCTCGGTTGTGTATTAATGCAACGAACGAAGGTGATTGCTTATGCGTCTAGACAATTGAAGATTCACGAACAAAATTATACGACGCATGATTTGGAATTAGGAGCGGTTGTTTTTGCATTAAAGACTTGGAGGCACTACTTATATGGGGTCAAAAGTATTATATATACCGACCACAAAAGTCTTCAACACATATTTAATCAGAAACAACTGAATATGAGGCAGCGTAGGTGGATTGAATTGTTGAATGATTACGACTTTGAGATTCGTTACCACCCGGGAAAGGCAAATGTGGTAGCCGATGCCTTAAGCAGGAAGGACAGAGAACCCATTCGAGTAAAATCTATGAATATAATGATTCATAATAACCTTACTACTCAAATAAAGGAGGCGCAACAAGGAGTTTTAAAAGAGGGAAATTTAAAGGATGAAATACCCAAAGGATCGGAGAAGCATCTTAATATTCAGGAAGACGGAACCCGGTATAGGGCTGAAAGGATTTGGGTACCAAAATTTGGAGATATGAGAGAAATGGTACTTAGAGAAGCTCATAAAACCAGATACTCAATACATCCTGGAACGGGGAAGATGTACAAGGATCTCAAGAAACATTTTTGGTGGCCGGGTATGAAAGCCGATGTTGCTAAATACGTAGGAGAATGTTTGACGTGTTCTAAGGTCAAAGCTGAGCATCAGAAGCCATCAGGTCTACTTCAACAACCCGAAATCCCGGAATGGAAATGGGAAAACATTACCATGAATTTCATCACTAAATTGCCAAGGACTGCAAGTGATTTTGATACTATTTGGGTAATAGTTGATCGTCTCACCAAATCAGCACACTTCCTGTCAATAAGAGAAGATGACAAGATGGAGAAGTTAGCACGACTGTATTTGAAGGAAGTCGTCTCCAGACATGGAATACCAATCTCTATTATCTCTGATAGGGATGGCAGATTTATTTCAAGATTCTGGCAGACATTACAGCAAGCATTAGGAACTCGTCTAGACATGAGTACTGCCTATCATCCACAAACTGATGGGCAGAGTGAAAGGACGATACAAACGCTTGAAGACATGCTACGAGCATGTGTTATTGATTTCGGAAACAGTTGGGATCGACATCTACCGTTAGCAGAATTTTCCTACAACAACAGCTACCATTCAAGCATTGAGATGGCGCCGTTTGAAGCACTTTATGGTAGAAAGTGCAGGTCTCCGATTTGTTGGAGTGAAGTGGGGGATAGACAGATTACGGGTTCGGAGATTATACAAGAAACTACCGAGAAGATCATCCAAATTCAACAACGGTTGAAAACCGCCCAAAGTCGACAAAAGAGCTACGCTGACATTAAAAGAAAAGATATAGAATTTGAAATTGGAGAGATGGTCATGCTTAAAGTTGCACCTTGGAAAGGCGTTGTTCGATTTGGTAAACGAGGGAAATTAAATCCAAGGTATATTGGACCATTCAAGATTATTGATCGTGTCGGACCAGTAGCTTACCGACTTGATTTACCTCAACAACTCGCGGCTGTACATAACACTTTCCACGTCTCGAATTTGAAGAAATGTTTTGCTAAAGAAGATCTCACTATTCCGTTAGATGAAATCCAAATCAACGAAAAACTTCAATTCATCGAAGAACCCGTCGAAATAATGGATCGTGAGGTTAAAAGACTTAAGCAAAATAAGATACCAATTGTTAAGGTTCGATGGAATGCTCGTAGAGGACCCGAGTTCACCTGAGAGCGTGAAGATCAGATGAAGAAGAAATACCCGCATCTATTTCCAGAAGATTCGTCAACACCTTCAACAGCTTAAAATTTCGGGACGAAATTTATTTAACGGGTAGGTACTGTAGTGACCCGAACTTTTCCATGTTTATATATATTAATTAAGATGGATATTTACATGATTAAATGTTTCCAACATGTAAAGCAATCAAACTTGTTAAGACTTGATTAATTGAAATATGTTTCATATAGACAATTGACCACCCAAGTTGACGGGTGATTCACGAACGTTAAAACTTGTAAAAACTATACGATGACATATATATGGTTATATATATAGTTAACATGTTTTTATTATAAGTATGTATCTCATTAGGTATTTTAACAATGAGTTATATACATAAAAATGAGACTATTAATTTAAGAAACTCGAAAACGATATATATAACGATTATCGTTATAACAACGTATTACTAGGTACATATGAATCATATTAAGATATTGATACACTTGGTTAATTATGTTAAATGATAAGTAAATATATTATTAAGTGTATTAACAATGAAATACAAATGTAAAAATAAGACTACTAACTTAATGATTTCGAAACGAGACATATATGTAACGATTATCGTTGTAACGACATTTAACTGTATATACATCATACTAAGATATATTATATATCATAATATCATGATAATATAATAATTTAACATCTCATTTGTTATAATAAACAATGGGTTAACAACATTCAACAAGATCGTTAACCTAAAGGTTTCAAAACAACATTTACATGTAACGACTAACGATGACTTAACGACTCGGTTAAAATGTATATACATGTAGTGTTTTAATATGTATTCATACACTTTTGAAAGACTTCAAGACACTTATCAAAATACTTCTACTTAACAAAAATGCTTACAATTACATCCTCGTTCAGTTTCATCAACAATTCTACTCGTATGCACCCGTATTCGTACTCGTACAATACACAGCTTTTAGATGTATGTACTATTGGTATATACACTCCAATGATCAGCTCTTAGTAGCCCATGTGAGTCACCTAACACATGTGGGAACCATCATTTGGCAACTAGCATGAAATATCTCATAAAATTACAAAAATATGAGTAATCATTCATGACTTATTTACATGAAAACAAAATTACATATCCTTTATATCTAATCCATACACCAACGACCAAAAACACCTACAAACACTTTCATTCTTCAATTTTCTTCATCTAATTGATCTCTCTCAAGTTCTATCTTCAAGTTCTAAGTGTTCTTCATATATTTTACAAGTTCTAGTTACATAAAATCAAGAATACTTTCAAGTTTGCTAGCTCACTTCCAATCTTGTAAGGTGATCATCCAACCTCAAGAAATCTTTGTTTCTTACAGTAGGTTATCATTCTAATACAAGGTAATAATCATATTCAAACTTTGGTTCAATTTCTATAACTATAACAATCTTATTTCAAGTGATGATCTTACTTGAACTTGTTTTCGTGTCATGATTCTGCTTCAAGAACTTCGAGCCATCCAAGGATCCGTTGAAGCTAGATCCATTTTTCTCTTTTCCAGTAGGTTTATCCAAGGAACTTAAGGTAGTAATGATGTTCATAACATCATTCGATTCATACATATAAAGCTATCTTATTCGAAGGTTTAAACTTGTAATCACTAGAACATAGTTTAGTTAATTCTAAACTTGTTCGCAAACAAAAGTTAATCCTTCTAACTTGACTTTTAAAATCAACTAAACACATGTTATATATCTATATGATATGCTAACTTAATGATTTAAAACCTGGAAACACGAAAAACACTGTAAAACCGGATTTACGCCGTCGTAGTAACACCGCGGGCTGTTTTGGGTTAGTTAATTAAAAACTATGATAAACTTTGATTTAAAAGTTGTTATTCTGAGAAAATGATTTTTATTATGAACATGAAACTATATCCAAAAATTATGGTTAAACTCAAAGTGGAAGTATGTTTTCTAAAATGGTCATCTAGACGTCGTTCTTTCGACTGAAATGACTACCTTTACAAAAACGACTTGTAACTTATTTTTCCGACTATAAACCTATACTTTTTCTGTTTAGATTCATAAAATAGAGTTCAATATGAAACCATAGCAATTTGATTCACTCAAAACGGATTTAAAATGAAGAAGTTATGGGTAAAACAAGATTGGATAATTCTTCTCATTTTAGCTACGTGAAAATTGGTAACAAATCTATTCCAACCATAACTTAATCAACTTGTATTGTATATTATGTAATCTTGAGATACCATAGACACGTATACAATGTTTCGACCTATCATGTCGACACATCTATATATATTTCGGAACAACCATAGACACTCTATATGTGAATGTTGGAGTTAGCTATACATGGTTGAGGTTGATTTCAAAATATATATAGTTTGAGTTGTGATCAATACTGAGATACGTATACACTGGGTCGTGGATTGATTCAAGATAATATTTATCGATTTATTTCTGTACATCTAATTGTGGACAACTAGTTGTAGGTTACTAACGAGGACAGCTGACTTAATAAACTTAAAATATCAAAATATATTAAAAGTGTTGTAAATATATTTTGAACATACTTTGATATGTATGTATATATTGTTATAGGTTCGTGAATCAACCAGTGGCCAAGTCTTACTTCCCGGCGAAGTAAAAATCTGTGAAAGTGAGTTATAGTCCCACTTTTAAAATCTAATATTTTTGGGATGAGAATACATGCAGGTTTTATAAATGATTTACAAAATAGACACAAGTACGTGAAACTACATTCTATGGTTGAATTATCGAAATCGAATATGCCCCTTTTTATTAAGTCTGGTAATCTAAGAATTAGGGAACAGACACCCTAATTGACGCGAATCCTAAAGATAGATCTATCGGGCCCAACAAGCCCCATCCAAAGTACCAGATGCTTTAGTACTTTGAAATTTATATCATATCCGAAGGGTGTCCCGGAATGATGGGGATATTCTTATATATGCATCTTGTTAATGTCGGTTACCAGGTGTTCACCATATGAATGACTTTTATCTCTATGTATGGGATGTGTATTGAAATATGAAATCTTGTGGTCTATTATTATGATTTGATATATATAGGTTAAACCTATAACTCACCAACATTTTTGTTGACGTTTTAAGCATGTTTATTCTCAGGTGATTATTAAGAGCTTCCGCTGTCGCATACTTAAATAAGGACGAGATTTGGAGTCCATGTTTGTATGATATTGTGTAAAAACTGCATTCAAGAAACTTATTTTGTTGTAACATATTTGTATTGTAAACCATTATGTAATGGTCGTGTGTAAACAGGATATTTTAGATTATCATTATTTGATAATCTACGTAAAGCTTTTTAAACCTTTAGTGATGAAATAAAGGTTATGGTTTGTTTTAAAATGAATGCAGTCTTTGAAAAACGTCTCATATAGAGGTCAAAACCTCGCAACGAAATCAATTAATATGGAACGTTTTTAATCAATAAGAACGGGACATTTCAAAATGGGCTATTTATAGGGAAGATTGGGGGTCATGGAATGGAGTGGTGTGATCGTGGCTGTACACGTGTAACGCAATCGACTGGTAGCATTTTATTTATGCGCGTGGATGCCAGTTGGGTATGATTACATATACGCTCGTGGTTGGCACGCGCCTGCCACACTGCCACTTTATGTCATGTCAGCCGAATGGGCTTCTGCGATTGTGACACGCATTTAATGGCATCGAGACGCACGCGGAATTTAAAATGCTAGCCGTTTTCTTGTTTTTTCTTTTTCGCTTAATAGTTTGATGTCATACTCCTTGCGCCATATAACATCAAACTGGGGGGACATAATGATACCGCAACCCGCAGGCGCACCACATATGTATGCGGGCAATCACTATTGTGCGTGTGCGTGTTCTTGTGTGCGTTATGCGGCGTGCGAATGCCTTTGTTCCCGGTACGGCGGTTGCTTAGCTGTCAAGTAAATATCTTTTCCATAATTATATCCGTGATTCGGGGGAGTCAGTTATGGATGAGGTTATCATGATCTGGGACGGTTCTAGAATTAGGGTTTGCCTATATATACAAACCCTAATCATCATTCACCGGACACAACATATTACGTAACCATCACCTACGATACACATTACGTAAAAAAGCATCATTCAGCATCTTTTCAAGGTTAACAGGTTAGTCTTTCGTAAGCTAGTACCTACGACCTTATTTGGGGCCTCTTGATCGACGACCGTTATCGGAGGTGGACTTAATCACTTGGCCACCCCGCCGACATCATCATGTCGGCCAGGGTTATTCACGGTAGCCGGACCGGAGAGCCACGTTCTAAGATCCTTAAACCCCTCTACGTATTGAGCAGACATATTAAACCCTATGGTAAAAATATGCATGATTAAGCGGCAAAAAACTAAAAAAAAAAAAAAAAAATTGATGTACTGCTAAGTCATTAAACATAATAAAGGTACGTAAAAGGCCAACAAAACAACATAAGAACATTATTTACTTTCGTCGTCTCAGTTAAAGTGGTGACCTTGACTAGTCACATATTTCAAAATCTCCATTAGTTACAATTTTATCATGTCATATTTAAGACTTTTAATCGGTTAAACACGTACACTTATACATCATTAGACATCTCAAAGTACTAACGACATTGAATAATTTAAAATGAATACTTAAATGAGACGAAGGTAGTACTCTCTATATCTTTATACATTGTTATATATCTACATGTATGATTTGCATATTCATTCTAATGCTAATATATATGAGTTGCATAAACTAGAAAGCTGGATTTGGGAAATTAAAGGAAAATAAAGACAAAAATCTTGTGGTTGATCATTGTCATGATAGAACATATAATTAGTCACGGGTTCCGCTTGACTCTAACAGTCTCTCACACATAAAACACAATGAAACTCCACATCAAACCTGGCTCTCCGTACGTACCAATGTCGATCAATATTGGCGTACATTTACAATAGTTTAAATAGTCTACATATATTACATTATTTCAAGTGATGGTGGCATGCATGGTGCGTTGTACGTGCATGTATGTATATACATATAAAGATGGACAGTACTAAATCAAGTTAATTTTATGTATATGACAAAAATGTGTCGAAAATGAACGATTAAATATACTACGGAGTACTATATAAAAAAATCGAGTTGAAATAGTATCATATCAAAGTATTTGGCACTATTTGACCCAACTATTTTATGATAGTCATGAATATAAAGTGCATTTCCCACATGCACTAGCTTGACACTTCATTTTGGTTGCTAAGACGGTAGATAATGGTGATCATGAGATAAGTGGATTAGGTATACATACTTTTTGTACATAGCCGTTGACATAGTCATGACATGAGAATGAGGGAGTTGTAATGGAGAACTTTTGTAAGAAGTTTGATAGTGATGTGTTAAAATTTGATTGGTATTTGAGGTGTAAATAAATTAAAGTTGAAAAGAGAAAATATCTAGAACCAATCATGGGTTGACACCTCACTTCACGCCCTCTCTCCTCAGCGTTTTTTGAACACAAACGCTCCATTCCGGGCGTTTGTGGGACGTTTCTTATGACATGTGGGCGACATCAGGGTGAGAAACGCTTAGGCGAGCTCACAAATTTAAACCTATGATTGTAAAATGTTTCCCGACTAGGTTGACTACTTCACAAGTAGTCAGGATTAGTTGGAATATTCCTCTATTAATCTATGACTTGACCAGTTTACTTAGTCAAACTACGTAATACATATATATATATATATATATATATATATATATATATATATATATATAGTTATATATATAGTCAAACTACGTAAAATACAATCAATTAAGTTAAATTTTGTCAACATTCCCAGACTAACAATTAATCCCTTGATTAATCTACCAATTAATATATATAAGGTTCCGACTGACTATTCCTAGACTAACAACTTTTACAACATTATTTAAACATACTAAAACAATGTTTAAAAGCGTAAAATACCAAATTTTTAGGGTAAAATTAATTGCAAATTAAACAAATTTTTTTTATAAATGATATGTTGTTGACAATTGGTTAATGAGCGGAAACCAAAGTTCACATCGCAAGGTACTGCTCTTCGCGAATACCAGCATACCCTGATTGAGATGGACAACTTAATTCTTTAGATTAAATCCCTTCTTTAAATAAGTCCTCTAACCAAATCAGCTGGAGGCAGTGGACCAATAAACTAGTTGTCCCCTCAAAGACTCTATGACTGAAAGCCGGAGGTGGACCAATACATCGTAAGGTACTGCTCTTCGGGAATACCAGCATACCCTGGTTGAGATAGGCAACTTAATTCTTTAGATTAAATCCCTTCTTTAAATAAGTCCTCTAACCAAATCAGCTGGAGGCAGTGGACCAATAAACTAGTTGTCCCCTTAAAGATTCTATGGCCGAAAGCCGGAGGTGGACCAATAAGCTTGTTGTTCCATCAAATAATCTATGGCCGAAAACAAAGATACACCTTACAATCTTGTCAAAAAAACACTAGCAAAGCAGCCAGGCGGGATGAATAGCCCGTACGCGTATTTTTTTAGTTTAACAAGTCCGTAACTCTTCCTCAACCAGCGCTAGACGCTCATTTCTCTTGCCTATATGGAAGCCCTCATCAAAATTGAAAAAAAAAAAAAAACTAATGCATGAACACAAGTACATGGAAACATTCATCTATCACCAATTGTTTTTAGAGAACTAAAGAATTCATAGGCTTATATGTATTACATGCCGTTGGCTTAAAATCGATGCTTTAAATGGTATAGGAGAGGTAGCAGCTTCAACTTTGATCTTGTGATTCACGGGAAGAAGCTAACTGGTGGTACAAAAAACCATTAGAGCCCGTGAGGTTTGATTTCTTGGGTGGTGGACAAAATTTCTTAGAATAATTATGCTCAAAACGGCCCGGAGCTGTCACAAGTTGGAGGGAATTTCATGTGGTGTAGTATAGAAAATTGCATTTTTGTGTAATCATTGTGGCTATTAAGGTTCAAATCAGGATGACTTTAGACGTAGCCGAGGAAGAGGTCGTGTGTCCGTGAAAAATTGAGATGTTAGTGAACGTATCTGAGAGAGTCGCGTTGAATGTTACATGTGTGATGAACGAGCAGCTTGGACAAACCGATAAATGAAGTGATTGTTGGAGATAATCGTTAATGAGTGCAAATCAAAATTTCACGTCGAAATTTAAAAAATTAAAATAGATAAAAGTTGAGAACTTTCATATATTAACAATTGATTTTAAAGTGATATAAGATTCATTAATTTATATGTATGATATGTTGTTAGGCTAGAAACGATATAGATGATATACATATGAATTATTCTATATATTTGGTTTACAACCGTAAGTTAATTAGATAGTGTACATATAATTATAAGCTACTAAAATATTTATGGTAGAATGTAATGAAGAATCAAATCAATATATCACAAACCCACCGCTAACTTGTTAATTGGGTCCAACCTGTTGAACAGAAAATGTCCTTTTCTTAAATTAAAACCACCTCTATTGCATTCATTTATCTTCCATATATTGTAGGCCCTGTGTAGTCTTGTTATTTTATCATTACTAATAATTTTAAAAAAGTCAAACTAGTGTCCATTTTTCATGGGCTAAACACACACCCACGTCAGCCAAAAATCATACACGAGACCTAATTCGTATTATTGCTTCTTTATAGATTTTTAGTGGTGATTAGTAGTACGGATGCTTTAAATAAATGTTATTCATATCATTATTTTCTACCTAGCTTGTTCTCCTTTTTATTATTAACTATCTTATATTTTATATGTGCAAGCTAGATTTATGTAGCAGATATAGGGTTTCTTTTGGGGTCATTATTTGTGTTTATGGCAATAGGCCGGATCATTAAAGATGATGAGCCAAGAAGAAGAAATAAGAAGCAAAAGGCAGCAAGATGATGGTAATATTAATACTCACGATGAACACGAAAACGACATGGTGATGCCAGGGTTTCGGTTTCATCCAACTGAGGAAGAACTTGTCGAATTCTACCTTCGCCGTAAGGTAGAGGGCAAGAAATTTAATGTCGAGCTCATCACTTTTCTCGATCTTTATCGATATGATCCATGGGAACTTCCTGGTATACATTACTTTACTTGTTTTCTTTAGGATCATGTATTTTTTCCTATTTCAGATCAGATTTGGTGCGTTCGATTCGATCACTACGCAGTTTCATACTTTTCTTTTTGTTAAATCTATCTGGAACTCAACAGTTATCAAACTCCTCCAATTCTTATTTAAAACTCTACATCTTGATTAGCTATTACTTGGATTCTATTTATTGGAACTTGGGGTAACTAAATTAAGTAATATAGTGTAGTTTTTGTTTCTTGAACCCTAATATTTAATATTATATTAATTTGAAGTCTTTTAATATTCATTTGCATATATAACATCCTGGTCTTTTATGATTGTTTGAACTTGATGTTTGATCATAAGTTTCTATAAATAGTATATTCATAATCTTGATCTTGTTTTACATTTGGTTCCAGCTTTAGCAGCAATAGGAGAGAAAGAATGGTTTTTCTATGTACCAAGAGACAGAAAGTATCGTAATGGTGATCGACCTAATCGTGTGACAACTTCAGGCTACTGGAAGGCTACCGGAGCCGATAGAATGATCAAAACTGATCAAAACTCAAGATCAATCGGGTTAAAGAAAACCCTCGTTTTCTACTCTGGAAAAGCTCCTAAAGGAATTCGAAGCCGTTGGATCATGAATGAATATCGATTACCCCAACACGAATTCGAAAGACTACAAAAAGTCAGTATATATTCCCTTCCTAGAATTTTGCATACTCGATTTTTGTTCGAAGTTTATATCTTTTAACTTAGGTTGCGTTTGTTTGTTTACCTGTTAACTGAATGATTCAACGTTAAATGATAAACCATTAAAAAATAAACGGATCGCGTACCAATATCACCTGTAACTTTAAATGCCTACAATTAATTCTTTAATCAATATAACCTCTAGATTAAATTGTATCTCTTGTTTTCATCTTACTTCGATTTTTCGTGGTTAATTTGTACCTTTTGCAGGCTGAGATTTCGTTGTGTAGGGTTTACAAGCGAACCGGAGTAGAATGCTATCCATCTCATTCGCGTACACTTCAAACAACAAGAAATACCTCAAGACTTTTGAATCATGATAACAAGCAACAATCACTGCATTCGCCTTTTTTCACTTGTTATGAAGGTCATTCTTCTCACCATAACGAAAACAATATTACATCAAGCGCTAATAGTATCGATGATCTACATAGAATTATAAGGTCGCAACAAAGTCCAAACAATTGTCCACCTTCTCAACTTCTTAACATCCATGATTATCAACTCAATGTCGTTTCTTCTAACTATCATCCGCATCTGGCTAATGATAATTCGAGTCAACGACCACAACCACATCCCTTGTTGCAGTCGTCCCAAGTAGTTGTTGCTCCTGATAACTTGCCTAGAGCGGTTCTAGAAACAGTTCCTGATAGACTTTGGGAATGGAATTCGACGCCAAGTGAAGGAAGCAAAGATTTCTTTGATCCTTTCAAGTAACTATATTCTTATTCTTATAGATATGAATATGATATAATAGTTTATAATTTCAGTATTGCATGGTATAAACCTGACAAAAATATAACTTATTTGTCATTAACTTGGTAATTGGTATAGTATGATCATCATGTCACTTTTAATCTTGTAAGCTAATTGTATCAATACTTGGCATATCTTTAATTAGTGTATGACTAGCTTAGGTTGCTATATGTATATTATTTATACGTGTAAAGTGACATATCGGAATGTTTAAGGTTTTGGAATTTAATGATTCTTTTTTTTTTTTTTTTTAAATAGTAATAATACATTTAAATGTTACAAAAATAGAAATGTTTAAATTTATTTTACAAAAATAATAAAATCGGAGTTTGGAACTCTGGTTTGTCATTTTTTACCCGAAATTTAAGTTTGCAACTCCGGTTTGCGTACCGATGGTTTGTTTTCAATGATCATAATTGCAGAAATCTGAGAAGAGAGAATGGAAACCGAAGTTCCAAACTCCGATTGTGGGTAAAAAAAGTGACAAACTGGAGTTTCAAACTCCGGTTTTACTATTTTTGTAAAACAAATTTTAACATTTCTATTTTTGTAACATTTAAATGTATTATTACTATTTAAAAAAAAATCGAATTTAATTAGGGCAATAAACTTCACCTAATATATATGGATCTCATAATTAGCTTGTAAATTGCTTTTGATTAACTTTGTGTTGGTACTATTATGGATACTTAAGTCTTCTTGTTTTTTATACTCCCTCCGTCTCAAATATATTGTTCACATATAAAACACGCATTGTTTAATAAAAAATTACTGTCAGATATATATTTTTGTTAAATTTTCAGTTTTAACCCTTAATTTTTACCTATCATTTTGTCTTACATGTATAAAGTAGAGCACAAAAGAACTTTATTACATTATTTTTTTCTACTTATGAAATTAGATAATTAATTTAGGGCATAACCAAAGAAATAGTGGACAATAGAATTGAAATGAATGGAGCAGCTATTAAGTTTGATTTTCAGAATAAATATATGTAATATATTTTCCGTGAGAATAAATGATATATAAATAATTAATGTTTATTTTATTTATTAATTAATCGTCCGAATAATTAAAACTACCAACTTAACCTTTTAAATGAGACAATAGAAGACATGTTACACTGACGAAAACCATCACTTTTTTATTTTAAAAAACACTTATTATTATTATTATTATTATTATTATTATTATTATTATTATTATTATTATTATTATTACTAGTTTATAACCCGCGACTTTGCAAGTTTTTAAAATGAGAGGTATTGGAGAATAATCATTAGCAAAGCAAAGCTCAAACATTCGAATATCCAAAATTGATGAAATCCACGAAATAGAAAATTCAAACATTCATAAAATACAATGATGCATAATAAATTGTCTTTGTGCAAGATTACCCGGTTGTTGTATTCTCTTTAGCACCAGAGATGTCATCCATTCTTGTTATCTTCAATGATGCGATGCCCTTCACAGTTTGAAAGGAGGGTGAGCGTTATGTTAATCAGTATCTACTCATGACCCTCTTTTCCTTTTCACCAAATAATGATGACAATGTCCAACCACTACCATCACTTGATCGGGAAGCTCGTACATGAACGCAAATCATTTGCAGGCAGTTATAAAATATCTTAATAAAATGACAACCTTCTACACAAAGAATGCAATAAGTATATTAAAATTCATATTGATTTGTAACTTATTTTATAAATAGGTGGTTTTTATATGGTTATTGACTTATTATTGTTGTTCTTAGACGTCAAGGTATAAGAAACCGCGTTTTTTTTTCTCTCTGTCATATATTGACTTCTTTATTTAGTCTTCACCATTTAGGAAATGATATTGTATATAGTTTCCTTTTATTGTTCCTTCTTTTGTATATGTATCTGTACGTAATGAGAATGAGACATCACTTTTTGAAATACCAAAATGACAATTACTTTATGGTAACAGAGCAGACCATACTTTAACCCAAAAGAACCCTAATCCACGACGGCCCATGGCTTTAGACGATGTTCAGTAAAAGGAGGGGGAGGCAATCGATCATAACTCTCCCTACTATCTACACGCTTCCGATTATCCCAAGTAAATGCAAGTAAACGATTTGCTCAATGACAAAAACTACAACGATTGGTCACAAGAGATGACGAATTTCTTGTTTGCCAAGAACAAGATCGGCTTTGTTGATGGCTCGATCAAGAAACCTAAAAAAGAATCTGGCAAGTACATGCAGTGGATGCGGTGCGACGCTATGATCAAAGGATGGTTAACTACAGCCATGGAGAAAGATATTCGTAACAGCGTGAAATACACCAAAACATCTGCTGAGATGTGGACTGATTTGGCAGAACGGTTCGGGAAGGAGAGTGGTCCCAAAGCATACGAACTAAAGCGATCATTAACTATGACCAGGCAAGATGGGTTGACAGTTTCGGCTTACTACACGAAGCTAAGAAGTCTATGGGACGAGTTAGAATCGGTTTTGCCAACACCTCGCTGCTCTTGCAACAATTGCACTTGTGAACTCGGAAAGAAACTTGAAGAATTGAAAGAGAAGGAAAGGATGTATGAGTTCCTAATAGGACTTGATGAACAATTCGGTGTCATCAAAACACAAATTTTGGCCATGAAGCCCACACCAAATCTTGGTACTGCTTACCATCTTGTTGCGGAAGATGAACAACAACGGGTCATCACCACAACGAAACGACCTGTTCAAGAATCGGCTGCCCTTCAGGCGACTTATCATGGAAGACGTGATGGATACCGAAATCAGCAACATGAAAAGATATGGTTGAAGAATGAAGAGAATCTTTCAAATGACAAATACGAAGCTTGTGACCTTTGTGGAAAAGAGGGACACAACAAAGAAGGTTGTTTTAAGAAAATTGGATATCCTGAATGGTGGCCCGGTAAAGTAAAGAAGGACAGACCGAAACCAAGGGCATCGATGGTCAAAACTGAAAGCGAATATGTGTCATGTCCGATACCGGGCATGACAGAGGAGCAGTACAACACCTTTGTGAAACTGTTTTCTAAAGGCCGAGAAGAATCTGCTGTAGCTAACATGGCAGGTAGAATAAATAAAAGTGCTGAATGGATCATTGACTCGGGTACAACCGAACATATTACACATCAAGAGCACTTACTTGAAAACCTATCTATGGATGCACTCGAAATGCCAGTCACGATCCCTAATGGAGAAGCCATCCCTGTTAAAGGGAAAGGCAATTTAATGTTTAAAGAAGGAAAAATGGTTAAAGGAGTCCTTTATGTGCCAAATTTTACATGCAACCTATTATCTGTTCATAGGTTAACTAATGATCTTAAATGTGCTGTGAAATTCTTTCCTGATTTCTTTGTGTTACAGGACTTGGAGACGGGGAACTTGATTGGAACGGGTAGCTGTCGTAAAGGTCTGTATCGAATGGGGGAAGAAAGGAAGGCGATGATGGTCACATATGATTCATGGCACAAGCGACTTGGACACGCATCAAATGCAAAGTTGTCTCATGTTAATTTTCTTAAAGATGTTTCTTTGAATTTTAAGGACAAAGTTTGTGATTCTTGTAATAAAGCTAAACTTACTAGATTACCATTTCCGGTAAGTTCCATTAAGACGAATGAATGTTTTGATTTGATTCATTGTGATATTTGGGGCAAATATAGAAGGCCTTCCCTTACAGGAGCAAATTATTTTTTAACTATAATTGATGATTATAGTCGCGTGGTTTGGATTTACTTGCTAAAGAATAAGTTTGAGGCTAGTAAATGCTTAACTGATTTTTATAAAATGGTTAGTATACAATTTGGAAAATCCATTAAGAGGATTAGGTGTGATAATGGTGGGGAATTCTTCTCTAACCATATGAGCCAATTTTATGCCGAGCAAGGAATCGTTCTAGAAACGACTTTCCCTCATACCCCACAAAAAATAGGGTCGTGGAACGAAAGCATAGACACCTCTTAGAAATTGCACGGGCTTTGCGATTTGAAGCTAGTCTCCCTACTACGTTTTGGGGAGAATGCGTTTTAACTGCCACCTACATAGTGAATCGGTTACCGTCAAAGGCTATAAATAACTTGACCCCTTACGAGATATTATTAGGCCGCAATCCTGAATATGATCACATGCGTATTTTTGGTTGTTTGGCTTATTATAGAAACACTGAAACGAATGGGGACAAGTTCGAACCAAGAGGAAAGCCTGGTGTATTTTTGGTTTGGGATATCCTTATGGTAAAGAGGGCTACAAAATTTATGATCTAGAGTTAAGAAAAATGGTGGTCACTAGAGATGTTAAATTTGTAGAGGATGTTTTGTGAAGACCCGTCCTAATCCATCCGGACGAAGTCCATATCGATTATAAATGATTCACAACAGTTGATTACATCGCGAGGTACTTGACCTCTATATGATACATTTTACAAACATTGCATTCGTTTTTGAAAAGACAAACTTTCATTACATCGAAAGTTGACAGACATGCATACCATTTCATAATATATCCAACTATAATTGACTTGATAATAATCTTGATGAACTCGACGACTCGAATGCAACGTCTTTTGAAATATGCCATGCATGACTCCAAGTAATATCTATAAAATGAGCAAATACACAGCGGAAGATTTCTTTCGTACCTGAGAATAAACATGCTTTAAAGTGTCAACCACAAGATTTCAGATTTCCATTTCTCATAAACATACGTCCCATGCATAGAGACAAAAATATCATTCATATGGATTGAACACCTGGTAACCGACATTAACAATATGCATATATAAGAATATCCCCATCATTCCGGGATCCTCCTTCGGACATGATATAAATTTCGAAGTACTAAAACATCCGGTACTTTGGATGGGGCTTGTTGGGCCCGATAGATCTATCTTTAGGATTCGCGTCAATTAGGGTGTCTGTTCCCTAATTCTTAGATTACCAGACTTAATAAAAAGGGGCATATTCGACTTCGATAATCCAACCATAGAATGTAGTTTCACGTACTTGTGTCAATTTCGTAAAACAGTTATAAAAGTTGCGCATGTATTCTCAGCCCAAAAATATAAAGGGTAAAAAGGCAAATGAAACTCACGATACTGTATTTTGTAGTAAAAATACATATGACGTCATTGAACAATGCAGGGTTGGCCTCGGATTCACGAACCTATATCAATTGTGTATATATTAATACGTATAATGTAAGTTACAAAATTTCATTTATTAATATGTATTATTTATATATTATAGTTTTGTAGAATTTATTCTAACCTTTATTTTAAAACGTATACTTATATTATATTTTAAGTTATATTTTATATATATATCTATTTTATGTATATATATCTATAATGATTTACGTTTATATAAATAGTGACATTAATATATTTATATACATATATTTGTGGTTAGTATTGTATTTATGAAATTTTATTAGTTTGTTATGTGAATTATTAATACAATCCTAGTATATACCATAAGTATATATATAGTGTACAAAAGATTTATTTGTTAAAATAATAATTTAGATAATAATGATTTACTAATAATAATAATAATTTTGTTAATAATGATAATACTAATAGCAAAAAAAATGAAAATGATAACTGTTAATGATACTAATAATAATAACTCTAAAATAATATTAATACTAATACCATACTTATGTTAATAATAAGGGTTCTAATATTTATAAAATGATAAATGATAATCATAATAATACTAGTAAATATTAATGATGATACTGATAAATATGATATTATTAATTGTAAATGTACTGATGATACTATTATTTATAAACCGGTACAAATTCTAATATTGATGATAATAATATATTTTTATTTCCTTCATAATAATAATAATGATAATCATAATCATAATCCTAATGATGATAAAATACTAAAATGATAAGTTTATTACTAATAATAATATTATTAATACCTATCATAATAATAATAGTAATGTCTATAATACTTTCAAATATGATAACAAGTATGATACTAATAATAACAATAACAATAACAATCAAAACAATCACAATAATAATAATAATACTAATAATAATTAATATATAATAACAATAATAAAATTAGAAAAGAAAACTACCTCACATGAAAAGAGTTTCAAAAAAAAAAAAAAAAAACTACCGTCCTCTGGACTCGATCTCGTGACCACATGCTCACACGCAAATACTCTCGACCATCCCACCAATTCTGATTCTCTGTACTAATATCGAATTTAAATTTTATATATAAACTGTTTTTCTTCTATTCCTCTTCTTCTCCACAAGTCTCATGGATTCAACAAAACATCAATAACCAAAAAAAAAAAAAAAAAAAAATCGGGGTTCCCTTTAAAGCTTCAAAACATTACAGAAAAAAAAATAATTTGGGTTCTAAAATAAAAAAAAATACTAAAGGCCTACTGCAGCGTCGGTTCTTGGAACAAAACAAAAAAAATTGATTTCGTAATAGATAACATTATAGATAATGTTTATAACACGAAATAGTTTTCTAAACATGTATAAAAACTACTGGAATCGTCAATTTGATCAGAAACATATACACGAACGCGAATTTGTCTCAAGAACAATTGTTGACTTTTTTTAAACTAAACTTTGACTTCAAAATTCAAGATCGATATAAAGATTTGAGAGTTGAGATTTTGCAGATAGATTCAAAGAAAGATTTCTAACCTTTCTGCATTTTTAGATTTTGAAACTTTATTCGAAATTGAATTAAGAGGAAAAAAAAATTAGAGCGTGCAGAGAAGAAGAAAAAAAAAATATCGATGTGCTCTTTAATCCCATTGGATTTCCTTTTTATTTGATTTGCAATTATACATAATCATGTTGTAATAATAGAGATCGGTTGATAAAAAATGGAGAAAATGTCAACACAGGTTCACGAGTTGGGAGCAGGAAAGAAACAAAAAAAAATAATAATAATAGAGATAAAGGATACAGAGGTCACGCGTATAATATAGATCCCTACTGTTTTTTTTAATTAATAATAATAATATATAATAACAATACTATTAATATCTAATAATATTAATAAAATTAATAATAATGATAAATATAATATTAATGATAATGATAATAATAATTGTAAAAATGATAATAATAATAATAATAATAATAATAATAATAATAATAATACCATACTAATTATGATAATATTAATATTTTATCGATAATAATAATATTAGTAATAATAATCTAATTTATACATCCAATTTCATCTTTATATGATATAAAGTGATATTATGAATACAAATGTTGATATTTGACGATACAAATAACATTACTACAACAACTATATTTGTATTTAAATTTAATTTATTAATATCATCTATTATTATGTAATATTTAATAATTATGTAATATATATTGTAACATATACTGAATATTATATATTTATGCATTTTAATATAAATATATTATAATATTTATTTACATACTAATTACATTATACTTATGTATGTAATTATGAAAAATATAAATGTTTTATATATGTAAGTATTATATATATTTATTAAAATAGTACATTATTTCATCATAGATATATTATAAATTTCTACATATACATAATATAATAATTATGTATAAAATCATATATATATAGTTATATTTATGTATATATGTATACTACCATATATATAAAATCATGTTTTAAATGTTGAGTAGATGATTAATTATGTATATTAAACAATTAACTACAAAGTATAACATTGTACATTTAATATTTTGATAACGTTGGTAAAATATGTTTGAATCATTTATATACAATATACTATATATATTCAAAATGAAAATCTTTAGTTATTAAATGTTATCTTTTATAATAACAAAATTACTTAATAGTTCATTAATACTAATATAATTAGTTTTATATATAATTATTTATATTTACATTCTTAGTTACAATTAAAGGTTCGTGAATCGTCAGAAATAGTTAAAGGTCAAATGTTATCATGAAATAGTTCAAACATAATGAGACTCGGTTTAATAGACTTTGCTTATCGAGTCGAATCATATAAGATTATGTTTAAATTTGGTCGGAAATTCCCGGGTCATCACAGTACCTACCCGTTAAAGAAATTTCGTCCCGAAATTTGAGTGAGGTCGTCATAGCTAACAATAAATATGTTTTCCTGACGAATATGAGTTGATAACTTGAGTTTTATCATCATTGAGTAATATGGATAAAAATAATTCGATTATTCGAAGAGTGCGAATGAAGCTATTCATAAAAGGATGAAATGAGAAACAAAGATTTGTTTTTAACTTTTGACGTAGTCAGGTTTGAATTTAAAAAATAAGGCGCGTCTTAACTTTTGACATTGCCTTGGTTGAATTCCGGAATTTAAGGGATTTAAAGAAAATCTTGAAGATCTATAAAATCTGATTCTTCGGGATTTATGGAAATTAAGATCTCTTTAATTAAATACGGTGATCTGCCCCGATTACTACGTCTGATATTTCCAGTATAAATTAAGCTCTTCCTTTCCATTATTCTCACCATTCTTATACTTTCTTTCTTAGTTCATACATCCAAAAGATTCTGAAAATGATTAATCCAGTTCTGATCCTTGTCCTCATCCTTACTATCGCAACAATCATTCTCCTTTTCCAACTTCCACCAGAGGAATCTGCTTTCTTCTACTTCGCCCTCGGGATTATAATGTTTTTAATTCTCCCGTGTCTTTATGTTGCGATAAACATTGATATACACGGTTTGTAATTTATGTGTTGTTATCGGACTTTATATTCTCCCTTATATTTCAAAGCTCTATGCTTTTGTTTTCTCTTCCCGACTTCAAGTCAAGCGAATAATGGTCCAGAATTTATAGATATAGAGTTTCGAATGATTATAATGTTCTAAGCATGAAGGAACGTGATAGCACGATTTGATTTTCAAATTTATCAACATCACGAAAGATAGAACCATCAAGAATACATTTTCTTGATTTGTTACGGAGTTAAGTAGGATGAAAGAGTTATGTAACATGGCACATGATGACGTTATGATCTGTGAATCATCACGTTTCATTTAGAAACACAGCATGACTTACTGTAATATAATCACGTTGATCAAGTGTCATTATATTATACTAACTCATGCATCAGTTCCCATCATTACTACAATAACATTCATATTTTAAGCTTGAAAATTTACAGAATATAGAAACTAACAGTTTCTATATGATGTAATACTGATAGCACGAAAAGATTAATGATTTCAGATAAGAATAGTTATAAAAATATCTCCAGAAATATGGAGGATATTTATAATGAAAGGTACGATAATATCTCAGAATATCTAAGATCAGAGGATGATAGAAACTATTGTCTGCAAGGGTTTAGAGTAAGGAGCAAGTTATTCACTATAGACTTTAGCAGACATTGAATTATTTGGATTCTTTGAAGTCAAACTTATTCTTTGTGATTTATCCACGGCTTTCTTCATAGTTTCGCATAATCTGCTTTTCGGTACTATATTTTCTATTGAATGTTTCCAATATATTGATACACAGGAAGCACGAAGAGGTATATAATTTCGGACGAGAATATTTATGAAAATATCCTTAGAAATATCAAAGATATTGATGATGATATTTTGGAATTTCTAAGTTCGACGGTTGATGGAGAAAGATTTTCCGCAAGATTTTAACATGACTTCGGAGCAAGATATTCTCTAAAGATTTCAACGGATCCAGAATTACCTGAATCCTTTGAATATAGGATTTGGTACTTGTATTTGTCCTTGGTCTCCTTCATGGGTAACTCAATCTGTTTTTCAATACCCAATTTTCTATCGAGCGTTCCTAACACTCCTTTCTTTATCATCAAACTTTTGTCCGTTTAGACCATCTACCATTTTTCTGTTTCCTCTGCATTTAATGCTATGATATCTGAATCATCGGTTATTAATCCGAGGTGGTTTCAGGAGAATTGTGTTTTTAGATGATTAAACGCTGATGGTAATATGATGGAATATGAAAGGTTACCTGGTAACAATAAAAGAGCACGCGTATATATAAACGTTATAATAAGGTTGTTTCGTACGAAAAGTCGAAGTTGACTTGTTGGAGCTGTGACAAAATTGGCTAATTTTGAAAAGGGATCGCAAAGTTGTTTTTGTTAATAAATGCCAAAGGATCTGACGCGGCTACGTGTTGAACTTTTACTCAATTGCCGAGAATTTCTCAGGTGCATAACTATATGCATAAATCTTTCCTTCCGTAGATGAAGTGCGGTTGATTCATCCTATCGATTGAGGTGTTTTCAAGAATCATGAAAGGTTTGAACGCAGAATGTAATCGTGAAGATACAAATGAGGTTTAAGACGAAATCAAGTGGCAAACTTGAAGAATTGTTTAGTTTCATATGTTATATTCAATATTTTAATTCATTTTAATTGTCCAATGTTATTAGTCCACAGTCGATAGTCCACAGTTGACAGTGCAATCATTCATATATAGTTTAATATATAATATTTGAATTAATTAATACGTATCGTGACCCGTGTACATGTCTCAGACTCGATCACAACTCAAAGTATATATATTATTATAGAATCAACCTCAACCCTGTATAGAGAACTCGATCATTACTGCATATAGAGTGTCTATGGTGATTCCAAATAATATATATAGATGTGTCGATATGATATGTCAAAACCTTGTATACGTGTCCCGATATTTAAAGTGCGTAAAATAAATAACAGAAATTAAATGACGATAAATAAAGTGCTAAAAGTAAATAACAGAAATTAAATGACAATAAATAAAATTGCGAGAATATAAATTGCGATAAAATAAATTGCGATAAATAAATTGCGATAAATAAAATGTAATACGGAATTAACAGTTAGCTAGGAACAGTTAGCTAGGATTTTGTTAGCGTGGTTTCTTAATAAAATTTAATATTGTTAATTAGTCTGTTTCTAATCAATTTTTATTGTGTCCATTATTTCTTCATTATGCCACTTGTTGGATTCTGATAGGTCAAAATTCAAATATGAAATTGAATTTGAATGAAAATAGTTATTCTTTGGTGAATGGATAAGTATCCCGGTGGTTGTAAATAGGATAGTGAATAACTGTTGAATCAGATTCGAAGAATATACAGTGTAACTTATTAATGTGAAATTTAAATATTCCTCGGGTATTACCTACCCGTTAAAATATTTTTATTATTAACAGTTTGTACAAAAGAATTTTTAATTACAATCTTTATGAAAACATATATACATATATATTTTCTTCAAATGTAATCATGAATTTAATGAGTTAACATGATATTAGACTCATTTAGTTTTCAGTTGGAACTAGAATAAATAATCTCTAAAACATTAGAGATTACATAATCACCATGTCGAACGAAGATAACTGATGTAGAATGTCATGTAGAATGATGATTATACTCGAGGTATAGATTGAGATGTTGAGGCATGTGATATTGAAATTTGGGTTGTTGGTGGTACTGTTGGTGCCGGTGATTTGGATGAAGCTGGTACGTTTTGCACCATATTTTCCAAGACTACAACTTATGCGCGAAGTTGGTTAACTTCTTCTATTACACCGGGATGATTTTCGGTTCGGACGAGCGGATGAATGAGGTTTAGAATCTGAGATAGTATATGATCGTGATGAGATACTTTGGAAATGAGAGAGAAAATGGTGTCTCGAACAGGTTCGCCGGTAAACGTTTTAGGTTCATTGTCAAGAGGTGAATTTGGTTAGTGGAAATGATCGCCTTCTTCGCGTTTCCATTGATTAAGTCGACTACGAACCCATCTCCAATTCATTCAGAATAGATGATGGCTAATTGATCGATTCATTCCGATTACTCTGCTTTCGGAGCTCGAGTGGAAATCCATATCGAAATAGCTGTCGGAATAACTATCGAAATAGCTATCGAAATCTGATGGACTCGAACTGGTTGAGAGATTCATCTCATACGATCAGATGAAGGATTTTCGATAAGAAATAGATTATAGGATGTAGATTAGTACCCTGCAATACATAATTTACATATGCATATATAATACTAAAATCCCATAAGCTACGGAGGAATCTACGGAAGCTGTCAGGCAAAGGTAACAATAACAGATACGCTAAGATATGAATTTAACTATACACTGTCTATGCAATAAAGGCAGTAAGACGTGTCTTAGACTTTAAGGATGATAAGCAAATAATTTTTCGATACTAAATGATAAGCAAAACTTTTGACATGCAAACACGGTCGAAGTCCAGACTCATTAATGCATTCTAACGACTATCAGTTAGACTCACTAATGCAAGACCTGGTTCGCTAAGACCACCGCTCTGATACCAACTGTGAAGACCCGTCCTAATCCATCCGGACGAAGTCCATATCGATTATAAACGATTCACAACAATTGATTACATCGCGAGGTACTTGACCTCTATATGATACATTTTACAAACATTGCATTCGTTTTTGAAAAGACAAACTTTCATTACATCGAAAGTTGACAGACATGCATACCATTTCATAATATATCCAACTATAATTGACTTGATAATAATCTTGATGAACTCGACGACTCGAATGCAACGTCTTTTGAAATATGCCATGCATGACTCCAAGTAATATCTATAAAATGAGCAAATACACAGCGGAAGATTTCTTTCGTACCTGAGAATAAACATGCTTTAAAGTGTCAACCAAAAGGTTGGTGAGTTCATTAGTTTAACTTAAACAATCGTTTCCATCATTTTAATAGACCACAAGATTTCAGATTTCTATTTCTCATAAACATACGTCCCATGCATAGAGACAAAAATATCATTCATATGGATTGAACACCTGGTAACCGACATTAACAATATGCATATATAAGAATATCCCCATCATTCCGGGATCCTCCTTCGGACATGATATAAATTTCAAAGTACTAAAACATCCGGTACTTTGGATGGGGCTTGTTGGGCCCGATAGATCTATCTTTAGGATTCGCGTCAATTAGGGTGTCTGTTCCCTAATTCTTAGATTACCAGACTTAATAAAAAGGGGCATATTCGACTTCGATAATCCAACCATAGAATGTAGTTTCACGTACTTGTGTCAATTTCGTAAAACAGTTATAAAAGTTGCGCATGTATTCTCAGCCCAAAAATATAAAGGGTAAAAAGGCAAATGAAACTCACGATACTGTATTTTGTAGTAAAAATACATATGACGTCATTGAACAATGCAGGGTTGGCCTCGGATTCACGAACCTATATCAATTGTGTATATATTAATACGTATAATGTAAGTTACAAAATTTCATTTATTAATATGTATTATTTATATATTATAGTTTTGTAGAATTTATTCTAACCTTTATTTTAAAACGTATACTTATATTATATTTTAAGTTATATTTTATATATATATCTATTTTATGTATATATATCTATAATGATTTATGTTTATATAAATAGTGACATTAATATATTTATATACATATATTTGTGGTTAGTATTGTATTTATGAAATTTTATTAGTTTGTTATGTGAATTATTAATACAATCCTAGTATATACCATAAGTATATATATAGTGTACAAAAGATTTATTTGTTAAAATAATAATTTAGATAATAATGATTTACTAATAATAATAATAATTTTATTAATAATGATAATACTAATAGCAAAAAAAATGAAAATGATAACTGTTAATGATACTAATAATAATAACTCTAAAATAATATTAATACTAATACCATACTTATGTTAATAATAAGGGTTCTAATATTTATAAAATGATAAATGATAATCATAATAATACTAGTAAATATTAATGATGATACTGATAAATATGATATTATTAATTGTAAATGTACTGATGATACTATTATTTATAAACCGGTACAAATTCTAATATTGATGATAATAATATATTTTTATTTCCTTCATAATAATAATAATGATAATCATAATCATAATCCTAATGATGATAAAATACTAAAATGATAAGTTTATTACTAATAATAATATTATTAATACCTATCATAATAATAATAGTAATGTCTATAATACTTTCAAATATGATAACAAGTATGATACTAATAATAACAATAACAATAACAATCAAAACAATCACAATAATAATAATAATACTAATAATAATTAATATATAATAACAATAATAAAATTAGAAAAGAAAACTACCTCACATGAAAAGAGTTTCAAAAAAAAAAAAAAAAAAACTACCGTCCTCTGGACTCGATCTCGTGACCACATGCTCACACGCAAACACTCTCGACCATCCCACCAATTCTGATTCTCTGTACTAATATCGAATTTAAATTTTATATATAAACTGTTTTTCTTCTATTCCTCTTCTTCTCCACAAGTCTCATGGATTCAACAAAACATCAATAACTAAAAAAAAAAAAATCGGGGTTCCCTTTAAAGCTTCAAAACATTACAGAAAAAATAATAATTTGGGTTCTAAAATAAAAAAAAATATACTAAAGGCCTACTGCAGCGTCGGTTCTTGGAACAAAACAAAAAAAATTGATTTCATAATAGATAACATTATAGATAATGTTTATAACACGAAATAGTTTTCTAAACATGTATAAAAACTACTGGAATCGTCAATTTGATCAGAAACATATACACGAACGCGAATTTGTCTCAAGAACAATTGTTGACTTTTTTTAAACTAAACTTTGACTTCAAAATTCAAGATCGATATAAAGATTTGAGAGTTGAGATTTTGCAGATAGATTCAAAGAAAGATTTCTAACCTTTCTGCATTTTTAGATTTTGAAACTTTATTCGAAATTGAATTAAGAGGAAAAAAAATTGGAGCGTGCAGAGAAGAAGAAAAAAAAAAATATCGATGTGCTCTTTAATCCCATTGGATTTCCTTTTTATTTGATTTGCAATTATACATAATCATGTTGTAATAATAGAGATCGGTTGATAAAAAATGGAGAAAATGTCAACACAGGTTCACGAGTTGGGAGCAGGAAAGAAACAAAAAAAATAATAATAATAGAGATAAAGGATACAGAGGTCACGCGTATAATATAGATCCCTACTGTTTTTTTTAATTAATAATAATAATATATAATAACAATACTATTAATATCTAATAATATTAATAAAATTAATAATAATGATAAATATAATATTAATGATAATGATAATAATAATTGTAAAAATGATAATAATAATAATAATAATACCATAATAATTATGATAATATTAATATTTTATCGATAATAATAATATTAGTAATAATAATCTAATTTATACATCCAATTTCATCTTTATATGATATAAAGTGATATTATGAATACAAATGTTGATATTTGACGATACAAATAACATTACTACAACAACTATATTTGTATTTAAATTTAATTTATTAATATCATCTATTATTATGTAATATTTAATAATTATGTAATATGTATTGTAACATATACTGAATATTATATATTTATGCATTTTAATATAAATATATTATAATATTTATTTACATACTAATTACATTATACTTATGTATGTAATTATGAAAAATATAAATGTTTTATATATGTAAGTATTATATATATTTATTAAAATAGTACATTATTTCATCATAGATATATTATAAATTTCTACATATACATAATATAATAATTATGTATAAAATCATATATATATAGTTATATTTATGTATATATGTATACTACCATATATATAAAATCATGTTTTAAATGTTGAGTAGATGATTAATTATGTATATTAAACAATTAACTACAAAGTATAACATTGTACATTTAATATTTTGATAACGTTGGTAAAATATGTTTGAATCATTTATATACAATATACTATATATATTCAAAATGAAAATCTTTAGTTATTAAATGTTATCTTTTATAATAACAAAATTACTTAATAGTTCATTAATACTAATATAATTAGTTTTATATATAATTATTTATATTTACATTCTTAGTTACAATTAAAGGTTCGTGAATCGTCGGAAATAGTTAAAGGTCAAATGTTATCATGAAATAGTTCAAACATAATGAGACTCGGTTTAATAGACTTTGCTTATCGAGTCGAATCATATAAGATTATGTTTAAATTTGGTCGGAAATTCCCGGGTCATCACATGTTTTTCCTTTTGCAAATTTAGAAGACAATTACCAAAGTCAAGAGCCTGAGATTTTTGAAGATATCAGCCCAATCACTCAATGTTGTGATGATGCATGCCATGACAAAACCACTGGAAATGTGGGGACAGGGGGAGTACAAATGGAAACTGATGAGAATGAACATAATGAAAATAATGAAAGGTACTCCACCATGGAAAATACTCCTCAGAATGAGACTACATTTATGCAACATGAACCTAACGTGCAAGTTGATGAAAGTGAAGCACACTTAAATGACACCACTTATGATGACCAACCTAGTGTGCAACAAGAATTGGAAGCAGAAACACATAAAAGAAGTAGAGTACAACCTAAACACTTAAGGGATTATCAAGTTGAACTTCCCCCATCGATTGATCACGCACAACCCGTCTCCAATCAAGCAAATTCCACGGTATATCCCCTATCCAACTATGTTTCATATAATCGTTTTTCTAACACTCACAAAGCTTTCTTATCTGCCATCAACTCCCATGATGAGCCAAAAAATTTTCATCAGGCGGCTAAGAGTGAGCATTGGAAAGAAGCAATGAAGAATGAGATCATGGCACTTGAGAAAAATGAAACATGGACACTTGAAACACTACCCAAAAAGGAAAGAAAGCCATCAACTCAAAGTGGGTGTACAAGGTTAAATTCAAACCAAATGGAGAGGTAGAAAGATACAAGGCGAGACTCGTGGTGAAAGGGTTCACACAACTAGAGGGTGTCGATTATCACGATACCTTCGCTCCGGTAGCCAAGTTGGTAACGGTTAGAACCCTACTTGCGGTTGCTGTTAAACGGGGATGGGAAATTCAGCAGCTCGACGTTAATAATGCTTTCTTACACGGTGACTTGGAGGAGGAAGTCTATATGAAAATACCGCAAGGTTTTGCAAGAGAGAACGACATGAGGGTTTGCAAACTCAAGAAGTCTATCTATGGTTTGAAACAAGCCTCTCGAAACTGGTATCACAAGTTCACTAGATCGCTCACTCGCATTGGTTACGAGCAATCAAAGGTGGACCATTCTTTGTTTATTTATAAAAGTGCTAACGTGTTTGTAGCAGCTCTTATCTATGTGGACGATGTAATACTGGTTGGAAACGATACGAACCAAATTAAGAGAACAAAGTCCTACCTTGACAAGGAATTTAGCATTAAAGATCTTGGCACCTTGAAATACTTCTTGGGAATAGAGGTGGCAAGAACATCAGAAGGCCTAGTTCTTAGTCAACGCAAGTATACGTTAGATTTACTTGAGGATAGTGGTCTGCAAGGGTGTCGTCCTAGCTCATTTCCAATGGAGCCGAACTTGAAACTTGACAAAGGAGAGGAAGAAGAGAAGGTTGATGCAAGCCAATATCGAAGGCTTGTGGGTCGTCTTTTGTATATACAGGCCACCCGTCCAGACATAACTTATTCAGTTAACATCTTAAGTCAATTTGTTGCAGATCCTAGACGCAATCATATGGAGGCTGCCACTCGGGTCATTCGCTACCTCAAAATCATGGCTGGTCAAGGTATACTTTTACCTAAGGATGGTGAAATAAATCTTGTTGCATATTGCGACTCCGATTGGCTTAGGTGCCCATTCAGCAGACGATCAAGAAGTGGCTATTTGCTTTTATTAGGTGGAGCTCCAATTTCTTGGAAGTCCAAGAAACAGTCAGTGGTATCTCGCTCTTCCGCCGAAGCCGAATACCGAGCCATGGCTATAGCTGTCAGCGAAGTGTTATGGGTCCGATGGTTACTTAAAGAATTAAATATTCATTCTAATGGCCCTACATCGCTGTTTTGTGACAATCAAGCGGCTAGACACATCGCCAATAACCCGGTCTTCCATGAACGAACGAAACACGTCGAAATGGATTGCTATTTCGTTCGTGAACGTGTTGAAAAGAAGGAAATTGAACCTCTGACTATTGACTCTAAACAACAACTAGCAGATTTACTTACCAAGCCACTTGGTTCTAATCGCTTACGTACCTTACTTGACAAGTTGGGCATTCGAAACTTACATGCGCCAACTTGAAGAGGAGTATAAGAAACCGCGTTTTTTTTCTCTCTCATATATTGACTTCTTTATTTAGTCTTCACCATTTAGGAAATGATATTGTATATAGTTTCCTTTTATTGTTCCTTCTTTTGTATATGTATCTGTACGTAATGAGAATGAGACATCACTTTTTGAAATACCAAAATGACAATTACTTTACAAGGTGCCTAAAACATTTTAATTTGTGGAATGTGTTGTAGTTGTTTTAGTATAGTACATGAATGGTCATGTAGTTTGTTTGCATCTTGTAATACACTTTTATTATTTTAGTTACGTACAACACCACCTAATTCCATCTGAGGATGCAAACAATAATTCTTCTACCCTAAAAAAATTCGAAGAAAAGTTTTTGCTCCACCTACAGATGAAGAAAATCGATTATCCATCTACGGGCAGAAAATTACATCCGTCCCTCTACTCTATTCGATGGCAAAGAAAATATAATCGATACTTCACCAGAGAATATACATAAGCCTGGACGATGTATATATATTATATTAGTAAAATGCACAGAAAACTTGTACCAAAAATCTTTAAAGAGATATATTAGATGATGTGTATACATTATGCCATATAGATATATAGGAGTTGTAAGTCATAAAGTCGTGCTTACATGATACGTGGTACACACAAATTTGAAGGCATGAAAACATGGCTTGCAAACTGAAAACAATCAATGACTTTACTAAAATTTACGAATAATTTGGCAATGTTATTTTACAAAATCAGAGCATGTAGTAGAGTGGATTGGTTCAGTTTAAAAGATCTTTCTCCATTTGCGAAACCCAACAAATAGATCCATTGGCTCCAGAATTGTCGTGTATTCTGTATCCTTCATCTTTGAGTTATCATCTCTTCTCGAATTTGTACAAAGTAGCTGGTTCACCTAGATTTGAAACCGCCCTGATTCAACCGTACAATCACCAAAGCGGGTCGGTTAGGACATTGTTAGGTACTGGAAAAAAAAAAATCTTATTAGTAAGGGTTAAAAGTGATCATTTTTGTTACCAATGTCGAACCACATAGACCTGCAAGTATTCCTATTTTTACACCTTTTTATATGACTTGTTACATGCATATGATCCTAAGGTGGTTCCCTGACCACATGCACTACTGAAAATTCATAACCGATCACTACCCGTTTGCCCCATAAACATTTTTAAGTTATTACCCAACCCATATGCTTTGGACCCTCTATTGTTGTTAATCACCTATTGAACCAAAAACCACATTACCTGCCAAACTGTGTGCCAAACTGTGCAAAGATGAGGCCACAACATATGCATACCTGCCAAAAAACTCAAAATGAAATCAACTACAAGCATTCGATCTTTAACAGATCAATATTAGCAATCAACAAACACACATACAACAAAAACTTTTAAGGTTTTAGTACCAAAAATAAAAATTGATGAAAATTATAAACAACCCATGAATAACTGAATGTGTGAGGAAATGATAAAGCTCGATAATGATAACAGGTAATCAAAACCTTTTACCCTGTCATTTACAAATTTAAAAAAGAGGTCATGTATGATAAAAAAATTGAGAGGCAATAACATAAACCTTTTACCCTATCATTTACAAATTTAGTCATATTGATCATTGAACAACATTCAAGTGTTACAAGTTGATGATTTTGATCACACAAAAGGCCAATTCACACACCCATTCACGATCTTAAAATACGTTTGTATAAATGGAAAAATGTCGTGTTCATTTCTTTGACAGGCACCAAATTTAGTATATACAACGATGCAACAGATCGTTGTTTGATCCGTTTACGATCTGACACATTCATACAAACTTCATAACTGAAGATAAAAATTAGAACCTTTAATAAATTTAATTATGATGATGATTAAAGCACAAACTGGATAGAGTAACCTTACTGGCAGTATGGGGAAACTACAGAACCATAACAACTTGCATATATGTGAAGAATATGGACCGTTATCAAGATTTACGATTCGATCACACCATGCGATACTGCACTTTTTCACCCGCTATTAAATCCTACAACATGAAAATTTAAACCCATTATGCAACTTCACATAACTAATAAATATATTCTTTAGGCCATATTATGGAAGCAAAAGCTAAGATAAGATGTAACTTATAGTTAGACATGTAGATGGCGGTAAACGTAATAACAATTTTGATGCATTCTTTGAAAAACATTTCCAACTTTCACTATATTATATAGCCAATTATAACTCCTTTGAGAGATAACTAGGATGCTTCATCATATGATATATCATCAAGCTATAGATAAAAGTCAATCATAAATAAGAAATACTTTGAATAGAAATAAATATTAACATAAACATTACATAACATGTCTATCAGTCTATGGACATAAATCAAGTCAAAGATCTTAATTCATAAAGAAGGAAATTGATCATCAAAGAATAGATTAAAAAACCGGATTTGCCTTTTTCGAAGAACCCTAATTTATATCTGGATGAATATTGCTCAAGAGCACTTGAACATTCTCGTTTCTCGATTCGAGGTCAAAGAGACTGGACTCCGATACTTTGCCGGAAGAATCTGGGTGCCTAGTTATGGGGATTTATGAAACCTTATTCTAGATGAAGCTCATAAGTCAAGGTATTCGATTCATCCAGGAGCTGGTAAGATGTACCACGACCTCAAGGTTCAATATTGGTGGCCAAACCTCAAGAAGGATGTTGCGAATTACGTCGGAAAGTGTTTAACTTATTCTAAGATCAAAGCCGAACATCAGAGGCCATCCGGGTTACTTCAGCAACCCGAAATCCCGCAATGGAAGTGGGAAGGAATAACAATGGACTTCATCACGAAGCTACCGAAGACGGTAGGCAGTTATGATACCATCTGGGTTATCGTTGACCATCTTACCAAATCTGCACACTTCCTAGCTATGAAGGAAACTGATACGATGGAGAAACTCGTGCAACTATACATAAAGGAAGTTGTATCTCGACACAGTGTACCCTTATCGATTATTTCAGACCGAGACGCCCGTTTGGCTTCTAGATTTTGGGGTTCTTTACAAGAAGCTTTGGGAACACGTTTAGATATGAGTACTGCGTATCACCCACAAACTGATGGACAGAGCAAACACATGATTCAAACCCTGGAGGACATGTTGCGTGCTTGTGTAATTGATTTCGGAAAGGCTTGGGAGAAACATTTACCGCTTGCCGAATTTTCTTACAACAATAGCTATCACACAAGCATTAAGGCCGCACCTTTCGAAGCTTTATATGGCCGCAAATGTCGTTCTCCTATCTGTTGGGCCGAAGTAGGTGAAAAGCAAATCACCGGACCCGAACTCGTCCATGAAACAACCGAGAAGATTGTCCAAATTCAAGCGAGGCTCAAGACGGCCCGTGATCGTCAAAAGAGCTATGCCGATCTTAAGGGTAAAGATCGCGAATTCCAAGTAGGTGACCGAGTGATGTTGAAAGTCGCACCTTAGAAAGGTGTAATCCGTTTCGGAAAGCGTGGAAATCTAAATCCGCGATATATTGGTCCTTTTGAAGTTTTGGAGCGTGTTGGACCCGTTGCTTACCGTTTGGATCTTCCGACTCAGTTGAGTGCTGTTCATCCCACTTTTCACGTGTCAAATTTGAAGAAATGTCTTGCTGAACCAGAACTTGTCATACCACTTGAGGAGCTTACGATTGATGACATACTCCACTTCGTGGAAGAACCTGTTGAAATTATGGATTGTAAGGTCAAAACCTTGAAACACAACAAGATTCCAATCATCCGAGTTCGCTGGAATGCTAAACGAGGACCTGAGTTTACTTGGGAATGAGAGGATCAGATGATGCGGAAGTATCCTCACCTCTTCACAACTCTACCGTCTACCTCCGCTTAAAATTCCGGGACGAAATCTTCATTAACAGGTGGGTAATGTAACGACCCGACTTTTTCTACTTACTTTTGTGCTTGTTACTTTCTGCGAAACTGCGTATTTGTACGTATTGTGTTGGTTTATATTCTGGGATCTTATTTCATGATTAATTACTTTCATTATTACCATACAACATGTCCTTAAGTACTTAGTTACTTAACTTGATCCTCGAATGCTTTTATGACAGTTAGTGTCACTTGACGTTGAGATCGAGCTATATGTTTTGGTACACGTTTAATTTTTGTCGTAATTGGAATATTACGACTACGTAATACTAATTGTTATTTTCTAATAACAATTACTTGGCTTCTGGTTGCTTAATTACGCTTAGTAATTTACTTATGCTCACTAGTTAGTCTTGTTGGACTTTCTACCTTGTTGGACTTTAGCCCACCCTACTCTAGTTAATGGACTATTTAATTAGCCCAATTTTAATAAGTTTATGACTCATATAAATGTAAGACAAATACCCATTAATAAGAGGGAACATACTAGAATTTTTGTTAACCATAATCACAATTGTTGCATGGGATCCCAACATAAGCACCAACTTTAGACCACCATTAACCAAAAAGCAAAAGTTGTCCCCCACTTGTCCCCCCAAAACTGACGGCCTAAGGGCCTCCCCACCACCTCACCACCCTATAAATACCAAGCAAATTTCACCCATTTCACACTTAATCTCATTCACATTTTACACACTTACTCTCTAATTCTCTCTCTAGTCTTTCTCACTCTAAAAAGTGTAAGTTTTAAATTTTCTTCTTCTTCTTTTCTTCTTCATAGCATCGACATCATCATCATCATACAAGGATCAAGGTTTTTATCTTCTTGATCTTGTTATATCTTGAAGATTCAAACTTTGATTTGAATCCTTCAAGAACATGAAAGATTCAAGCTTTCTAGCTTTGAATCTTCATTACCTTTGCTGGATCTAGGTTTTCTAGCTTATGATCCCTTTATTTTGTTAAACAGATCAAAACTTGTGTTTATGATCTTCATGTAACTTGAAGATCTAGCCTTTTGCTTAAAGGATCTTCAAGAACATTAAAGATCCAAGCTTTCTAGCTTAGAGTTTCATTATTTTGTTAAAGATCTTAGCTTTTTAGCTTATGGTCTCATTACTTTTACTAGATCTTAGTTTTCTAGCTTATGATCTCATTAATCTTGTAAAGATCCAAGCTTTCTAGCTTAGGGTTTTCTTAATACTTGAGATCTAGGTTATCATTATAGATCTCACTTACTTGGAACCTTTTTGTGATTGTTGTGATGATAAAGATCAAGTCTTCATCATCCCATATGATGAAGATGCATAAACTTGTGTAAAAAGGACAAAGGTTGAAGCTTTATTGGGTTTATGCAATAAAGAGGCAACCTTGGTGTTCAAAACTTGTAGAATGTTAGCTTTTACTCTTAGTTGTGTGTTGATGGTTGAAACTTGGTCAAAGTGATGCTAAAACATCAAAGAGTTGTACACTCGAAGCTTACACGCATCAAGGATGAGAACCGTGATGGGCATCAAGCACCAAGAAACCCACTGGAGCACATGTTTGCTGTTTTTTGTGGTCTGATCAGACTCATAGGACTTTTGAAAAATTGATTTTCAGATAGTTCGTTTCGAGTAGATGACTTTTTGTTTAGGCCTCGCCTAAATCCGATATACGGTTTAGGATTTATAGCCTTCCGAAAGTCACTAGGCCGTTATAATGACGTGCTGAAAATTCTGACCTACTCGCGCTTGAGCCGTCGCCACGGTCAAACGACATCGAGTTAGGATGAAAATTGGACAGCAGTTAGAGGACTCACATACAGAGCCTTGGCCACTAACCACACGTCTTTTTGTTTTGTATAGGGGTCGTAGCAGCTGTCCGAAGTCAGCCTTTTGTTTCGATCTCTATTCTTGTTGAAAATTTAATTTATCTTTTACGTATGATGATAATGATGATGATGATGATACTTAAGACTTAATTTATTCACTTTTAAACTTTTGGAGACAATATACTGACCTAGTGACCTTTGACTTAGCTTGACGACCTTTCGGACCGACTTACTACTTGCATACTTTTCATATCGACTTTTACTGCACATTCACTGTGAGTTATAGCTTCCCTTTTTACTTTACTATTTTTGGGACTGAGAATACATGTGCTTTTTATGTTTTACATACTAGACACGAGTACTTAAACTTTATATATGTGTGGGTGATATAACGGCACAAAGATTCCCCTTAGCACAATAACGTTTAATCATTGGTTTTTGAACCGGTGAACGCGAATATTAGATATGGATCCATAGGGTTTGACATCCCCACTCGGGCTAGTCGCGCTAGCATTTAACGGGTGTTTGATACTTCGAGAACATACGCACTCGCCAAGTGTACTTTTAGGGGGTGATATTATTATTACGTTAAGTTAGTTACCGGGTGCCCACGGATAAGCATATACTTTTCATACTGTTTGAATACAAAATTTTGTGGTCTACATTACATTACTGAATACAAACAAACTATAGCTCACCAACATTCGTGTTGACTTTTAAGCGTGAATTTCTCAGGTGCTTAGACGTTGTTGCTTCCGCTGTTAGACTTGATGTCTTGGTGTTATAGACTTGCTAATTACAAGCTCGCTGTGTTAGACTTCCGCTGCATTACTTAAAGATGTCTCAATCATGGAACTTTTATTTTTCATTCGCAATCCATGTTATTTTGAATAATGGCTTTGTAACGACCTTTGTGTCACATTATCTTTTGTAAAACGTTACCTTTTCATGAATGCAAAACTTATTTTAAAACAGTATGTAGTATTATACCGTGTAATGGACCTGTTGTTGACGATTCGTACATGATGGTTTTGTACGGGGCGCCACATTCGGAGTGGATGATTGTAATATGGCAGTGTTAATTTTTTAATGGGCTGTTTTGGTTGAGAGTTGTGAGAAGGTTTTAGTTGATTTAGTAAAATTTATTGTAATTGACAAAAGTAATAAAATAATAATAATGAACAACATACATAACACACATAAAAGAAACTACCAAACCATGCTCAAATTTTGCCCATCGGTTACTTTCTTGACGCCTGAACTTCAACAAAAAACCACGCCACACAAGGGGCTTCATTGGCAACCTTTTGTTGCCGTGTAGGAGTCGATCTCAGAAAGATGCCCCGTAAGGGGAAATCTTATGGTGTTGTGTGTTGAAAATGTGAGTTGTAGTTGTGGTGATATGATATTTTATTTTAATTTTTTGTATGTAAGTAATATATTTTTTTATTATTATGTTTGTTAATAAATTATTAATATTAAAATTTGACATGCTTATTAACTAGATAGAAACGTAACCAATCACTACAAAATAATTTTCATTTTTTTTGACATTTTCATTATTTTTGACACTTTTAACACATTAATAACTTGACATGTTTTTTATGCCTATAAATATCACAAAGTTGGAAACGTTGAAAAATATGGTGTCAAAAAAATTTGAAGTGCCATTAACTTTTTGACACTTTTAACTTTTAAGTATTATTAGAGTTCTTTTTGACGCTTTTAATTGTCAAAAAATTTGTGCCACTCATAGATGTCAAAAACATTTCAAGTTATTCAAATTTACGACGTCAAATATAATTGAAGTGTCAAAAAATGAAGCATTTTTTGTAGAATTTTAACATTAAAATAAAGTACATAATTTTAATTTGTAAAATAATATATATATATATATATATATATATATATATATATATATATATATATATATATATATATATATATATATATATATATATATATATATATATATATATATATATATATATATATATATATATATATATATATAAAATTTAGTTTCCTAAAAATTATAAAAAGAACACTTGAATCAAAATGCTTAAAAATACATAATTAAATTATTGATTAACATTGCGAAAGTTTGGTGGTAGGTTCCAAATGTGCTCTGTTAATTCATCCTGTAACTGGTTTTGAACGTTCTTATATCTTACTTTCTTTATTCTTGGATCTCGATCCAGTTTTGTTAGAATATATGTACCGACTCGAGGGAATCGTGGTGTTGATGTAAGATCCTGTTTTCTCAAATGGTTGGGATGCCGTCCAAAATGTGGGGCACCGTCCTGTTTTGAAGGGCTAGACATCGTCCAGTATTCTGGACGCCGTCCAGATGAACTGGCGGGTCAGCTGTTTTGTTTTTAGATATTTAAAAGGGTATTTTGGTATTTTCACATGGTGGACGACTTTAAGGCTCCAAGATCAGTTTGGTGGGTGACTTAACTCCTTTTTCATCTACCATATCCTTTTCACTTCAATTCTAGATAGAGAGAGGAGGTTTTAGTGTGAGAAAGCTCAATCCAAAGAGGAAGAAGCTAGTTTCGGGTTTAAGCTCGAGTTCTAAAGTTGTTCCCTACATATCTAGCTACGTTGTGATAGCATTGGTAAGTCCTAACTCCGTGTTTTGAGTTTTAATTGTTTTCTAGCAAGGGTTTGTACTTTTGAGACTTGTAAGACCCATTTGGAGGTTAAATGAATGAATTTGGGTTAAATTGGTGCATGAAAACCCCAAAGCTTGCAATCTAGGGTTTGGTCTTGAATTTGGTGTTTGAAAGTGTTAATTTTGTTGTTAAAACACTAGTACACTTGTGAATTAGTGTAAGTTTGTTAATGGGTTCAAGTTTGACCAAATTTGTGGGTCTAAGTGTTAAAACGGGTCAAATGGGTAATGGTTGACCTAATTGGGTGAGATGGGTATGAAATACCCTAAGTTGAGTTAGTTGGGGTTAGTAGACTCTAATCACTAGCTTATAGCGATTAATGATGAGTCTTGGCCTTAAATGGGCGATTTTGTGTAAATTGGTCATTTAACGCATTTGGGCCATTAAATGCTCATGAGTAAATTGTTGGTGGTTGGTCCAACTAGTTTGTGTGTTGATTGAGTACTTATTGTATTAGGTACTTTGCTTTGAAGCTTGCGGAAGTATAACCAAATCGTTAAGGTGAGTGGAATAATTATATGCATAGATATATAATGTATTTATTTGTGTAGCGTGAGATGTGAAGTGTCAATGTGCTAAGACACCACGTTCACGTAGTGAGTGAAGTGTCGATGTGTTAAGAAACCACTCGGGGTGAAGTATCGACATGTTAAGATACCACCCCAAGTAATATGAAGAGTGAAGTGTCGACGTGTTAAGACACCACTCGGGGTGAAGCATCGACGTGTTAAGATGCCACTCTAAGAACTATGACGGGTGAAGTGTCGACGTGTTAAGACGCCACATGGGGTGAAGCATCGACGTGTTAAGATGCCATCCGTGGGATTAGTGTACGACGTGTTAAGTACTCTAATGGTTGTTATGAACACTGATGGGAAATTCGAGTACCATTTCTTGTACGATTGGTTAACCATGGTTATGTGTTGTAGTAATGCATATTATATCGTTCGTGTTATATGCTATTGTTTGTGCTAGCTCGTGATATCGGGGATTTAGCATTGTATTTGAGATGGTATGCTAATTTAAAATGCTAGCGTGTATGAGGTATTTGTTGTAAGTGTTTGCAAGTAGGTGCATTATATATGTATGTGTATAATTATTGCATTCACTAAGCGTTTTGCTTACCCTCTCGTTGTTTACTCTTTTTAGGCTCCGGTGTGGACAAGGGTAAGGGTGTTCGTTTGGATTAGTGGCCTCCCACTTTGTTTTGATAGGGGACACAATTGGAATGTTTAGCTTTTGAAGTTTGGCCAAGATGTGGGTAGTTTAACCCCAAACACCATGATCTAGGTGTCGTTTGGAATTTAAACTCTTATGGTCGAAACTTGTATTTTTGAACGAAATTCGTAAAACGGCCGATGTGGGCCCGATGTTGTAAAACTTGGTTTTATTGTGGAAACTTCTTAGTTTTAATTATATTGACATTTTGTAAAAAGGGTTTCGTTTAAAAGTGTCGGAAAGCGGGTTTTCCGCTCACGTAAGTTGGACACGGGGATCAGAATCTGGCAGATCATTTGGACGCCGTCCAGATCCTCTGGACGCCGTCCTGGTCTTCTTTGCTGGATGCCGTCCAGATAACTGGACGCCGTCCAGATGCATTGTTTCTGGAAAAAAAATTAGCGTGTTTTTAGTATAACGAGGTTTAGGTCGTTACAAGTGGTATCAGAGCATGGTCTAAGAGATTTAGGCGACTTGAGATAGGTGCCTAGACTTAGACTTTATTGTGTATGCGCTTTATGCGGGACTTGTAGGATACGGGTCGGACCGGGGATTGGTTAGTGCTTAGGTTTAGGTGGACTAACTATGCGCTAATTGTTTTGTGTTGTGTTTGCAATCATCCAGCGAGATAGACATTGTACTAGCAAGTTAATGCGACGTGCTCTCGTAACAATGAATAGCTACCATTGTTACGGATTTAAATCGTGTCAAACAAGCGATGTACAACGATTGTTGAGCAAGATGGGGCGGTGAGGTGTATTTGTATATATGGTTTCATGGTTTAACCTATTTCCGTTTTATAGAATGAAGATGAGAAACGGACATGATACCAATGAAGGAGGTACGAGCGAGGACTCCGAGTTTACGGCCAAAGTTGAGACCATTTTGAAAAAGCATCACACGGACTTCCTTGAGGACGTTAGGAAGATGTTTCTAGACTCGATCGACGAGCAAGTAGTCAATCTAGTTAAGGAGCAAGTGAAGGTTGTTCTACAAGAAGATAATGTTGGAAGGAGGGACTTCTACTATAAGAACTTCAATGATTCTCAACCTCCCAACTTTGAAGGCGAACGGGACCCACTTAAGAGTGCCCGTTGGATCTCCGATATGGAGGGGGCTTTTCGTACTTGTGAATGCGGATAAGAAGACGACGTACGAGTGTAGTATGTTAAGGGGCGATGCCAAGTTGTGGTGGGACGCGAAAATCCAACTTTATGGTGAAGAGCAATGCATGGAATTCACTTGGGATGAATTCAAGGCGGAATTTTTCAAAGAGTACCGAACTTCGACCGATCTTACTAGACTTAAGGACGAGTTGCATGCCTTGAGGCAAGGGTCGATGGATTTGAACACTCTCAAATCTGTTTTCTTGTCAAAACCCAATTTTGCCCGGAGTATGTCGGGAACGATAAAATGTTGAAGGTGAAGCGACCCGTCCTAATCCATAAGGACGAATACAATAACATATGGATACATTGCGAGGTATTTGATCTCTATATGATACAATTTTACAAACATTGCATTCGTTTTTAAAAGAAAACTTTCATTACATCGAAAGATGACAGGCATGCATACCATTTCATAATATCCAAACTATAAATGACCTAATCTGTCATTTACTTAATAATAATCTTTATTGAACTCAACGACTTGAATGCAACCTCTTTTGAAATATGCCATGAATGACTCCAAGTAATATCTTTAAAATGAGCAAATGCATAGCGGAAGATTTCTTTCAAACCTGAGAATAAACATGCTTTCAAGTGTCAACCAAAAGGTTGGTGAGTTCATAGGTTTATCATAAACAATAAAATTTATCATTTTGATAGACCACAAGATTTAAATACAGTACACCTAATCTCGTGTACTAAACCATTTTTCATAATGCTTGGCAGAGTAGGTTCGTATTCTTTTCTCCCCCGTAGGTTGCCTCACGATTTTTAAATAACCGTACACATATCTCGTGTACAAAATATAATACACATAACCTGTGTATAAAAATCATTCTCTCGATACATAACATTCACTTTGATTTCATTTCTCAACATGGTAACCGACCTTAACATATAATGCGCATCAATAATGTAAAGACCCGTCCTAATCCATAAGAAAGAATACAATAACATATGATTACATCGCGAGGTATTTGACCTCTATATGATACATTTTACAAACATTGCATTCGTTTTAAAAGAAAAACTTTCATTTCATCGAAAGTTGACAGACATGCATACCATTTCATAATATATCCAACTATAATTGACTTAATAATAATCTTGATGAACTCAACGACTCGAATGCAACGTATTTTGAAATATGTCATGAATGACTCCAAGTAATATCTCTAAAATGAGCAAATGCACAGCGGAAGATTTCTTTCATACCTGAGAATAAACATGCTTTAAAGTGTCAACCAAAAGGTTAGTGAGTTCATTAGTTTAACATAAATAATCATTTCCATCATTTTAATAGACCACAAGAATTTCATTTCCAGTTCTCATAAATATACGTCCCATGCATAGAGAAAAAAATATCATTCATATGGTGAACACCTGGTAACCGACATTAACAAGATGCATATAAGAATATCCCCTATCATTCCGGGAAATCCTTCGGACATAATAAAAACGAATTCGAAGTAATAAAGCATCCGGTACTTTGGATGGGTTCGTTAGGTCCAATAGATCTATCTTTAGGATTCACGTCAATTAGTAGATCGGTTTACTAATTCTTAGGTTACCAAGCAAAAGGGGCATATTCGGCTTCGATCATTCACACATATAATGTAGTTTCAATTACTTGTGTCTATTTCGTAAAACATTTATAAAAATTGCGCATGTATTCTCAGCCCAAAAATATAAAGGGTAAAAAGGCAAATGAAACTCACCTAATGTATTTTGTAGTAAAAATACATATGACTATATTGAACAATGCAAAGTTGGCCTCGGATTCATGAACCTATATCATTTGTATATTTATTAATATACATAGTTGTAATCGAACATATATATATATATATATATATATATATATATATATATATATATATATATATATATATATATATATATATATATAAATTTATTAGTTATATCCTTTTTAATAATATTTATATGTTTCATTTATTCATTTTGTATAGGAAAATATTAATCTTTATTATGTTATATGTATTAAGTATATATATATATATATATATATATATATATATATATATATATATATATATATATATATATATATATATATATATATCGTTTGTTTGTTAACATATAGTAATTATAATAATACCATAATATTATTTGTAATGGTAAAAATGATAATAATGATAATACCTAATGTTACTAATAAAAATATTAAAGTTAATAACTTTGTTAATAATAATATTGATGATAGTTTTTGATTATAAATCTCATAATGATAATATTAGTAGTTTTTGATAACCTGAATAATTTAGTAATAATATTGATGATAATGATATTAATAATTAGTAATTCACTTAAATCATAATTTTATTCGTAGTTTTTAAGTCTATACATTTATATATATACTTATGATCTTAATAATAATATCTTTAAATCTTTTATTGTCATAATTATAATACTTTTAATAATAATAATATGGATATTATTGATAATTTTAATGATAACATTTATAAAATGATAGTGGTGATAATAAGTTTTATATTACTCAAAATAATAAAAATAATAATATTGATGGTAATAATAATAATTGATATTCATACTACTTAATAATAATAACACTAATAATAATATTATTATTATTTAATAATAATACTAATACTCATATGAAAAATATTACTAATGTTACTCATAAAAATAATACTTTTAATACTAAATACAACAATAATAATAATCAGAACAATAATAATAATATTAATAAAAATAATAATAATAATAACTTGATAAATTAACTACCTTCAAGACTCCAAAAAGATTAATAAATTGTCCAAGTCGGGACTCGAACCCGCGACCTCCTAGATACCCGCTAACAACCTTTACCATTGATCCGTAGGTTCTTTTCTGATTTATTCCCACTTCATAAATATCAAACCGTATTTATTTTGTTCTACATTCATCTTCTTCAAATAAAAGTAATCGACCAGGTTTTGATTTTTATAAAAACGATTTCCAATCAAGATTTAAGTCTTGAAATTTATTTACAACGACTTGTATCTGGAAATTAGTTCAACAGCCACAAAGGAAAAAAATAATAATAAAAAATATATATATGCTTCTGCTCATTCCCGTCGCTGTTTGGAAACAAAAAAAAATATATTTTGCATTTTGATAAGATTATAGCTTAAGATTCCAACATGAAATATTTTTCTAAACGTATTTAAAAACTTTTGGAATCGTCAATTTAACTGGAAACTTCAACAAGATTACGAATTTCGCGAAGAACAAATATTTTGACTTTTAAAAATCGAACTTTGACTCAACAATTAAGGCTTGATAGAAAGAATTGGAAGCTGTAATTTTGAAGATAGTTTAAATAGATCAAAACTAACAAGTCTGCATTATTAGATTTTGAAAAACAATACGAAATCAATCCTTTGCCATTTGAGTTCTAGAACAGAGAAGAAATAGCTGTGTAAATAATATTTGGTTGAATTAAATCAGATAAATGCTTTTGCAATTACTTGTAGTTGATAATTGATGGTGAAAAATCGTGATGTATCCCTTATTAACTGAATTGGATTTAGTTATAGCAAAAGTGGTCGATTAGGTTACTGAAACAGACAGGAAAATAAAAATAATAAAGGTTGATGTGGAGTTGTAACAGATTTTGGCTGTAGTGATTGAATTCGTTGCTTAGAGACAAGAGATTCGTTCAGTACAAAAGAGAAAAAAATATACAAGTAGAAAACGATTGGCATAGAATCTGTTTGTTTTAAAAAAAAATCGACTTGAAGAAAAATTCGCAGATAGGAACAAAATTCTGTACTATGTGATCGTGATACACAACAGACTCCAATTATATATCTGACTTTATTATTTATGTACTGTAATTAATATAAATAAATAAATAAGTAATTAATAATAAAAATCCTAATAATAATAACTATATTAATAATAATAATTAGTATTGTTAATAATAATAAAATGATGATAATAATAATATCACTAAGGATAATAATATTATTAGTAATAATAATAATATGATGTTATTAATAAAAACAATACTTAATGATTTTTAATAAGTTTAGTAAATATATATATATATATATATATATATATATATATATATATATATATATATATATATATATATATATATATATGATATTAATGATTCTAATAATAATATTACTTATAATAATACTAGTTATAATAATACTATTATTAATGATAAGTCTTCATATATATCCAATTCCTTATCTATAGATAATAATATTAATAATAATATTGACATTAATTTTAAAAGAATAACAATATTATTATAACCATATTTAATTTAGTATATTAGTATTACATATTATTGGTTATGCAATATAATTATATAATATATATTATATAACTAATATTGAATTTTAAATTTTAATCTTTTAACATATTTTACAATATACACATAGTAATAATAATAATTATGTATAGAAATCATATATTTGTACATAAATTCATTTTTAGCTATTTTATATCTTAATTCACCTATTTAATTTTAATGTTTAAATTACATTTTATTAGTTCCAATTATCATTATATATATATACTTTCATTTATTTATATAACTATATTTATTTACAAACAATTGTTCGTGAATCGTAGGCAATAGTCAAAAGATAAACTGAATCTAATTAATAGTTCAAAAATTTTGAGACTTAACATTACTGACCTTGCTTATCGTGTCGAAATCCTTTTAAAGATTAAGTTTAAATTTGGTCAGAAATTTCCGGGTCGTCACAGTACCTACCCGTTAAAGAAATTTCGTCCCGAAATTTGAGTTAGGTCGTCCTGACTAACAATAAAAATGTTTTCAAGACGAATATGAATTGATAAGATAGAATTTTTATCATCAATAATAGTACAGATAAAACAATTCGCTTATTCGAAGCGTACGAGTGAAGCTACCACAAAAGATTGAGATAGAGATTTAACTTTTGACGTAGTCTTGGTTGAATTCCGAAATTCAAGGGATTTAAAGAAAATTTTTGAAATCTAAAACATTTGATTCTTCGGCGAATAAGGAAATTAAGATCTATATAATTAAATGCGGAGATCTGCCTTGATTACTCTGTCTGGTATTTCCATTATAAATTAAACTCTTCCGTTCCATTATTCTCACCATTCCTATACTTTCTTTCTTAGTTCATACATCTAAAAGATTATGAAAATGTTTAATCCAGTTCTAATCCTTGATATTTTCCCAATTATCATTTCTATCGTCCTTCTTTTAAATCTTCCACCAGAAAAATCTATTTACTTCTACTATTGCCTTGGGGTGATACTATTCTTAATTATACCTTGTCTTTATATTGCTATTCGTATTAATATCCACGGTTTGTAACTTCCGTGTTGTTATTGGGCTTTATATTTTCTCTTATATTTTGGAGCTCTTTGCCTTTTTATTATCCTCTCGACCTCTAGTAAAGCGAGTAACGGTCCAGAATTCGTAAGTATGGAATTTCGGATAAACATCATGTTCTAAATAAGAAAGAATGTATTAGCACGTTTTGATTTTTCAAATTACCAGAATCACTGAGAATAGAACTATCAATAATATACTTTCTTGATATGTTCAGAAGTTAAGCAGAATGAAAGAGTAATGTAACATGGCGCATGATGACGTTATGATCTGTGAATCATCACGTTCCATTAGAAACACAGCATGACTTACTGTAATATAATCACGTTGATCAAGTGTCATTATATTATACTAACTCATGCTTCAATTCCCAACACTACTTCAATATCATCCATATTTTAAGTTTGAATATTTCAGAATTTAGAAACTAAACAGTTTCCATTATGATGTAACGCTGATATCGCAAAAAGATAAATAATTTCAGATAAGAATAGTTATGAAATTATCTTCAGATATATCGAGGATATTTATAATAGAGGATACGACAATATCTTAGAATTTTAGAATCAAATTGTGATGAAGAAATTCAGTCACGATGATTTAGAGCGATTAAGGAGCAAGATATTCGCTAAAGATTTCATCAGAATCAGAATCATCAGGATTCTTTATGTGCAAGTTTAGTCCTTGTGATTTATTCAGAGTCTTCTTCATGGTTTGCTCAATCCATTTTTCCAGTTCAAATTTTCCATTGAGTGTTTCCAACACTCCATTCTTTATCATTAAACTTTTGACTGTTAAGGTAGTCTTCAGTTTTCACTGCTTCATCAGCTTTTTCAAAGTTCAATGTATTGATTCGTAGGCTGGGTGCTTTTTCAGAATTTTTCAAAATTGAAGCTCATAATTCTAAGAGATAAAGGTTATATGTATACATATATCGGTTGATGTAGAAATGCTGCGAGATTCAAAATACTGATTGTTGATTCTCAGTAATTGGTGTGGAAGTTCTCATTACAAGTTGCGGATGAGTATATGATAGAGTTTTAATGAACAAATATAATGGTTTTTCGGAGAGACTTAAGCCAATGAGTAATGATGTTGCTGATAAGTTTACTGCTAATGCGGTGGAATATAAACGGTTCTCCGGTAACGATGCTGAAAAGGTAATCGTATATATCAGGGTTATACTAAGGCTAATCCGAATGAAAGTCAAAGTTGATTTGCTGGAGCTGGGACAAAATTGGCTAATTTAGAGAGAGATTGTAAGGTTATTTTCGGTAATAACAATGCCAAGGAGCTAGCTCAGATACGTGTTAAACGTTTACTCAGGTTCCGAGTGTTTTCAGATGCATAACTATATGCATGAGTATTTTCTTACGTAGATGAAGTGCGGTTAGTTCATCCTCTCGATTGAGGTGTTTTCAAGAATCATGAAAGGTTTGAACGCAGATTGTAATCGTCAAGATACAAATGAGGTTTAAGATGAAATCAAGTGGCAAACTTGAAGAATTGTTTAGTTTCATATGTTATAATCAATATTTTAATTCATTTTAATTGTCCAATGTTATTAGTCCACAGTCGATAATCCACAGTTAACAGTCCAATAATTCATATATAGTTTAATATATAGTATTCGAATTAATTAATACGTATCGTGACCCGTGTACATGTCTCAGACTCGATCACAACTCAAATTATATATATTATTGTAGAATCAACCTCAACCCTGTATAGAGAACTCGATCATTACTGCATATAGAGTGTCTATGGTTATTCCAAATAATATATATAGATGCGTCGATATGATACGTCAAAACCTTGTATACGTGTCCCGATATTTAAAATGCGTAAATAACAGTATTTAAATGAAGATAAATAAAGTGCGTAAAATAAATAACAGAATGTAAATGACAATAAATAAAATTGCGAGAATTAAATTGCGATAAAATAAATTGCGATAATTAAATGTACAATAAGGAATTAACAGTTAGCTAGGAACAGTTAGCTAGAATTTTGTTAGCGTGGATTCTTAACAAAATTTCTCATAGTTAATTTGTTTGTTTCTAACAAATTTTATTTTGTCCAATGTTTTCTTCATTATGCCACTTGTTGGATTCTGGTAAATCAAAATCCAAATATGAAATTGGATGAAAATGGTTATTCTGCGGTGAACGAATACGTATATTGGTGGTTGTAAGTAGGATAGTGAATGACTGTTGAATCAGATTCGCAGAATGTACCGTGTAACTGATTAATGTAAAATTTAAATATTCCTCGGGTATTACCTACCCGTTAAAATATTTTCACCATTAATAGTTTGTACAAAAGAATTTTTAATTACAATCTTTATGAAAACATATATACATGTATATTTTCTTCAGATGTAATCATGGATTTATGAGTTAATATGATATTAATCTCATTTGCTTTTTGGTTTGAGCTAAAATAAATAATCTCTAAGACTTTAGAGATTACATAATCGCCACCTAATAGTTCTCCAATGAAGTTATGAATCAATACTTCATCTTTGATTCTTATTAGTACTCCTTGGTATCTATGGTAAGTATGATGTTGATGCCCGAGGTACAGATTGTGATGTCGAGGTGCGGGAAGCGGATGTTGCTGTTGGTGGTGGTGATGGTACTATTGGTGTTGTTGCTGGTAGTACTGTTACTGCCGGTGCTGTTGCTGGTGCTTGTAACCTTTGCACCATATTCTCCAAAACTACTACCCGGGCGCGAAGCTCGTTGACTTCTTCTATTACACCTGGGTGATTGTCGGTTCGGACGAGCGGATAAATAAGATCTAGGATTTGGTATAGTATATAATCGTGATGACATACTCTGGAAATGAGGCTGAAAATGGTGTTTCGGATAGGTTCGCCGGTAAGTGCTTCGGGTTCATCGTCAAGAGGTGAATTCGGTTAATGGAAAGGATCACCTTCTTATTGTCTCCAATGATTAAGTAGACTACGAACCCATCAGATGAATTGGGGATGGATGATTGGTTGATTCATTCTGGTGACGCTGCTTTCAGAGCTTAGGGTGAACATCCATGTCGGAATAGCTGTTGGAACCCGAGGAATTTGAACTAGTAAGGAGTTCCATGTCATACTTTCGAATAAAGGATTTTTCAATATGAAATGATTTCCGGCTATCGGATGATATTCTAATTACATAGAATATCTATATAGAGCAAAAGATTTCGTAGATTACAGAGGAATTTACGGCATATGTCAGGCAAGTCTACAGTAACAGATGCACTAAGATATGAATTATCAGATACGCTAAGATATGAATTTTGTCTATACACTATTCATGCAATCAATGCAGTAAGATGTGTTTAGACTAAGAGTGATAAGCAAGTGATTCCCAAAGAATGATAAGCAGATAATTTTCTAAGAATGATAAGCAGATACTTTTCGACACGAAATGATAAGCAAAACTTTTGACATGCAGACACGGTCGAAGTCCAGACTCACTAATGCATCTAAACAACTATCAGTTAGACACACTGATATGCTGAAACAATACCTTTATTTATGAACGGATTTGAGTTGTTTTGTTACACGAATTGATTTATTGTATATATGGTTTTTAATGAATTTAGGTTGGTTTCAAACATATATAGGCAACTAGTCCTATCCGTGTAGTTTAGTTTGTTGGTAAATCCGGTTCGTTCCACAGGGAGACAGTGTTCAAATTATTATTTTTTTAATAGTCTTTGAAGTTAAACTTATTTTAAGGGGGTTTTAGATTAGTAATTTATAATACTACATAATAATAATAAAATATAACTTAATCTTAACTTAATTACATTACTTATTAATTTATACGAATACATTATTTATAATTATTAACTTAAAAGTGAATTAATTGAAATTATACTAATAAGTTTATTACTAAATGATAATTAATAAAATAATAACTTTTAATAAAACTACTTGATTAGAATTTTGTTTTGAGCAATTAGAATATAAATTTATATAAATTAACTACATAACAAGTTTTAATTAATTTAAAATAGGAATTATAATAATTAACTAATTATAAACTAATTACTTAAAATTAATAATAAAGCTTTTAATAAAAACCTTGATATATAAATAAATTCTAGTAAGATTAAAACTTATATTAAAGAAAGTTGTAATAATTAATACTAATTATAAATTAATAACTTAAATATAATAATAAAATATTAAAAACCCTAGATTTTAACCTAATTGATACAGTACTCGTATTTATACTTACGCGTTTCACGTAATGATGTACGCGTTCTGCGTATGGTTTAAAACGTACGCGTATCATGTAGAATTATACGTGATTCGCATATGATATGATCGATGTGACAAAACAGTAACAAATAAACTGAATTATAATGTTGTGTAAATTTCTGAATAAATATACGTAAATAATAATAATAATAATTAGCAATATATAAATAGGAGTGTTTACTTAAATGTGTTACCTCTAGATTCATGGATTGTTTTAAGTTTAAGCTCGTATTAAAATGTTTAGTATAAAACTTATATTTTCCTTTCGAATAAATATAAAGTTTTGGCTAACTAAATTAAATCTAATTTTTATTGGATTATATTTAGATAGTTACTAGTCCTTAAGTATTTAAATTGAGACCCAACCCAGTTTTGACCTTCGCCAAAACTCAAATCATAACGGTTTCCCTTTTTACAATTTCACTATTATATGACTAGTGATATTACCCAAACCACCGAACTTTACTTTTAATTTAGTGTTAGTAAATTAGTTATAAGTTCGTCTAGATCACTTTTAATGTTGAAGCTTAATTTATATAAATAAAAATAACTTTCGTTATTTTAATCTAACAAATTAAGTGACAGGGGTTAAATATCCAAATACATAATAATGGTTCTTTTAATTAGGCTCAATGTTAAAAATACTAAAGTTACATTTTAATTATTACAAATGATAACAATCCATTTCATTAGGGCCTCTACATCTAAGCAAACACTAGGGAAATTTAGCTACTCATTATACTAGGGAAAACGTAAAAATATAAATATACAAACATAATAATAACGATAAAAATTGATAACGATAATTTTAATAAGATATACTTACGAAAGTCTTCACTCTCATTTACTTTAAACGGTAGAAAATTACAATAAAAATATCCCTTTAGCGCGTACAATAATACCCTTAATCACGAACAATACACCCTTGAAACTGAAACTATCCTAAAAATTGAATCTTGAAACTGAAAATAATATAGAGTACAAAAGATACTAGAAAATAATAATGTGTACTGTGTTAAATTTGTGTATGTGAAATGTATCTCTTTCTCTCTGTGTCTCTCTTACTGTGTCTCTCTACTCCGTATATAACATTTCTTTCTTGAAGTAGTAGGTCAAAAGTGATGTGAACTTTATTGCTTTGCTGTGTACATCCCATAAGTATTGTAAAAGTATTATAATTAATCATAAAGCCACTGTCCCATTTGTATTTGAATCTGGATCTGGACAGGGGATTACGCGTTTCGCGTAGATACCCACACGATCCTCGTAAGACTTAAATACCACGCGTTTCGCGTAGAATCCCACACGTTTCGCGTAGGAGTACACGGCAGTTTTCTTATTTTTATTTTTTTTCGTTTGTTCTTTGTTGATCCCGTGGACGTATATCGACTTAGAACTTTCTTTTGAACTCTTTTTCTTTGATCATCTTGGACTTGCATTCGAGTAACATTATCTTGATATATATTCGGTTTAAATCCGTCGTTTTATCGTTGTTTCTTTAAACTTTAAGCTCGCATTTACTTTTGTCGTTTTTCTCGTGAATTATGCATTTGAGTGTCTTCGTTTCGGTAAAAGCTGATGAAATATAAATGATATTGCGTCGAAATATATGTATGTTTAAAGCAATATCAAAATACCCCACACTTGAATGTTGCTTGTCCTCAAGCAATTACATCTTCTAAATAGAATCGGAAAATTACATATTTCTCCATATCGAACAATAAATCACACAACACACACTACACGAAATGAAACACACGCTATATGGAATAAGTTGAAAACACTACACAATTTTTATTGGATCACACGCACACCACACGAAATGAAATTCTGACAACAGAAACAAAGTTGAAACTCGTGATTAAGGTTTTAAAAATTTGGATCCTTAGGGAAAATTGGACCTTATGAAAACGTTTTATGATTTTATAAAATGGCATGCTTGTTTTTACACTAGACACGTTTTCTAGTTTTAACCTCAAATTCCGGTCGAGGGTAACTGAAAACCGTAGTCTCAGTCGGCGATTAGTAAGCTATCCGCCCCCATAATTGAAGTATCATGGAACTTGAAACCGATTGTCCTAAAAATGGTTTTACACAATATAATTCATAAAATAGCACAAGTTTTAGAGTAAAATTATATCGTGTCCAAATATCATCGGTGAACCATGAGTTTGCACACCTCAATTTGTTATGGCATATGTATGTTGACCGTGGTCAAACATAGATGCGGTTGATCTTTACGCAGATCATCCATCTGGGGATTAGATTCATTAGTCTTAAAAGCTAATTTGCAATGTGCCCCCCATTGTACGAGACAGATCCATCTCATGGTTAGGATAAGTCTGACCACCAAAAACCCTATTTGATGCTGAGGTGAGGTGGATTTCCAGCCGATGACAGAGATGACTTTTCAAGATTTTTCGTCAACCTACAGCTGTTCTGGACTACATCTTCTAACATAAGTTAGCAAGTGTGTCATTTTGGAAGACTTTACTTCCTTAATGAGATATTCAGGTTTATATATTCCAAAGAAATGATATCTGCAATAAACTTCATAGAAACATGTGATAAATGGTTCTAAACATATGAGTTTATAAATTCCTTTAAACTTGGTTTTCTTTTATATATTTTAATCAAATAAACTTATGTATTTTTATTGTATGGAGACAATAATTTCGGTTTTTTGACACCTAATTTTTTAATTGCTCGTAATTACCTTAAAAATTGATTAGTTATATTTGTTTAAAAATTGTAAAAATTTTCATAAAAACCACTAGATTATAAGTTCTCGAGAATTTATATACTCCCACCCCACACTTAAGATTATGTAATGCCCTCATTACAAAAAATCAGATTAAACGTATAAATTTGAGAGGACAAAAAGTGTAAAGTGTTTAGAACTTCCTTTGTTAAGCAATTGGAGATTGTAAAATGCTTATTGTATGAACATATCCAATCCTTTTTATCACAATAATACTTTCGGGTCTCGCTATGTCGAATCTCATCATCATAAGTACCTGTCAACAAATATGTCAATCACAAACGAGATGGGGTTGTACTTTTAGTAGTACAAAAATTTTACCCCACACTAAAATTTTTTGTAAATATAAAATAAATAAAGGTAAAAGTAAATTAACACACCATAAAAAGCATTTTATACAAACAAATACAAAAATAAAATGTTCTAAAACTAAAAAGAAACTAGAAAAATGACCACGCAGGGCCTCCCTGATCTTCCTGTTACCACTGTTGTTGCTGCCGTTGTTCATTTAGGCGTTGTTCCTCGTAAAAACGCCTATAGGCTTCCTGACTTGCGGCTAGGGCAGCGTTGGGGTCATAAAGTGGAGGTAGAGGGTCACCGTGTCCTTGCCAAGGGGTGTATTAAGGAAAGGCTGAGGATGCGTATTGTTGTGGGTTAGCTGCATATAAATATGCCTGATGATGCGCCCACTCTAACTGTGCTCCCTGACCCCTCTGATCGTAGCGGATGTTCTCTAACGTATTACCCTGAGCTAGTTGGGTATGCCTAATTTCCCCTATTTGCCTAGACAAACTAGTGTATTGTTCTTCTGATCTCCGTCCCCAATTATCATACGAGTTCCTTAAATCTAAACTCAATGAATTAAACGAATTTTGTAGCATATCGAAATCAGAAATATCTGCATTAGACGAACTAGACTGATCTGGCTGTCTTCGTCTCCTCCTAGTTTCCCTAGCGGGTTCCTCATCCTCCTCCATAGGAGCGTGAGCGACAACTTCTTGTTGTCTTAAACTAATTACCCCTCCCCTCACGTGTATAGCCTTTGCATTCCTATACACATCCAATCCTAAAGTTTTAACAGCTTGATCTACCGGTTGGATTGGAGGTTCTGATTCACTCAGGTCGAGTCCGAACCAGTTTCCTAGACACATGATGTAGTGACCCCCCGACATGTCACTTGTTCCTCTAGCCCCTTTACCAACATGGGCCAAAAAGTAAGCAACTCCATAGGGTATACTAACATAGGGATATACTAACAAATGTATCCCTATCTCTTATCGCATCTAAGTACCAAAGGTCGATATAATTAATTTTATCTGTATTAACAAATGACCTTTGGTTTATTGTGTTCGCTATAAATTTATGAATTATTCGAAAACGAACATCAGTGATCTTTAGGTACGATTCTTGGCCTGGCTCATATGTATTTCTATTAGTGAAAGATTGCCAGACTCTCGAAGAATCATAATTTCCTGTATATCTAGCCCCTGTAAAAATATACTCCCTAAAACCGGGATCCAACATCTCCTCAACGGTGTAAATCCCTAATGCGTCAGTCATGTTACTTAGGGACATACTTCTATCTACCCCACCCAGTCGAAATTGTAGAAAATTAGGGTCATTGATAGTTTCTGGTTGTAAACTCATTCTAACGGTAGAATAGAACTCTAAACACCATTCTCTATATACAGGGCTATTTAAACTAAACAATCTCTCAAAATCATTAAAAACCAAAGTAATTCCAAATTCGTTTATAAAACTTTGGTTTAAAATTCCCCTTATTTGTTCATCTAAGTTCACTGGGTGTCCTAAAGGAGCACAATCTACAACGTATACTGGAGAGATGTTTCTATTGACCAGAGAAAGTAAGTCCTTAACCTTTTGTAATCGGCTAGGTACATCATAAGGAAATCTCAGGTTCGGGTGCAGATTCTGAAGTTGTTGTTCCATTTCCGATGTTACTTGTTCTTCCCCTTGCTGTTGGTTAACAGCTCTCATTCTAAATAATCCCTGCATAACATTTTAAAACAAGAGAATCATCCCAATTGGGTATGTAAATGTTAGCAAAGAATTCATCCTTGACATACAAGCTTATTTCAACACCACAGGAAACAATATTTCAACAACAGTTTACTTCTAAAAATTAAAACAAACAACAATAAAACAAAAATTCATAATCATGAATCAAGTTTCAAAAACAAAGTTTAATTCACAAGTGGAAACACGTAATGAGCTAAGCATATATAATCCAATTCAATCACATTGCGTATATTCCAGCTCCTAATCATCATTACAATCCATACTTGATTCATGACAATTACAAATTTAGACGAAAATTAAAATCACAAAATCAAACAATCAAACTTATATTCAAAGCTTCTACTACTATCAAAACCTCTAAAAACATCTAAAAAGACCCAAAATAACACAATTCAATATCAATTCCTCAATTTCCCCAATTTACATAAACCCTAACTTTTCAATAATCAATTAAACATCAAATTCTTATGCTAATCGGGTTTAACATCACACTAACAACATAGGTATAGCATTAATCAAGCAAAATTCAATAATATCATGCATTAATTCGGATTAAAGCCATAAAAATAATAAATGAAAAGGTTGAAAAACTCGTGGTAAAAACGGGTTTAGGACCCTTACCAATCTCGGCATGTTGAAAGGTAGATGAATTGGAGGAGATTGATAGTGTTAATTTAGTGTTTGGGTGTGATTTTTGGGGTTTTTGCGTTTTCCTTTCGTCTACAGCAGGGAAAAAAAATAAGGGAGTGTGAAGAACAAGCTGCTGCTCGATCTGATATGAATCTGATTTTAACTCTACGCATTTCGTGTAGTACTACGCGTTTTGCGTAGCTTTTATTTCTACGCATTTCGTGTGGATAGCCACACGTTTCACGTAAGCTTTAGGACCCCTTTTTTATTTTTATTATTTTTATTTTTTTTTCAACTTTATAATTAATAAAACTTTTAAAATTTTATTTATAAATTTATATTTGTTGCTACGGAAATTTCGGTTGTTATACCTAGTCTTTATCCGTTTATAAATTTTAAAATTCAATTTATAAAATTTAATAATTTAAAAGTTAAAGTTTTTAATATTTTATAAAAATAAAAACAAAAACATTCTATTTATTTATTTATTTATTTTTATTATATATATATATATATATATATATATATATATATATATATATATATATATATATATATATATATATATATATATATATATATATATATTTTCAACTTTATAAGTACTTAAATTTCAAAATATCAATTTTAAATTTATATTTGATGTAACGGAAATTTCGGTTGGTATACCTAGTCTTTATCCGTTTATAAATTTTTAATTTCAATTTATAATTTAATACTTTAAAAGTTAAAGTTTTAGTATTTTTCAAAAACAACTTAAAAACAAAACACTCTAATAATTTTTTTTTAATTTTAAAATTAAAAGAGAATTAATGTTTAAAATTAAAAACAAGTACATGAAAAATAAAAATTAAATGAATTTAAAATACACTCTATTTTTTAAAATTTTAAAATATACTTTCAAACCAACTAATTTTCAAACTTAAAACTTTGTTTCCTATCAACTAGGTAGAGACAAACTCGGTTGTTACACCTATCATTACCCACGACAAAGGTTTACAAGTTATATATCTTTACGGTTATTGATAAAAAAGTATTTTTTTAGTAGTTTTAATTTTTCTTTTGTTTTTGTGGTTTACTATTTAAAAGATATATATGAATTCAACAATAAATTTCGTGCAATTTGAAAAACGACAATTCAGTTATTACACTTAGCATTATCGTTTTCAATGAAAACAGGTTAAACTCAAAGTTTATCAATTTTAAATGGTAGACCTTTTTTTTTTTTTTTTTTTACTTTTGAATTTAAAAACACAACAAACAAATACCAACTAAGACATACCAAAACATAAACACACAAAAATGCACAAAATTACAAAAATGCACAAATACACAATTGGCGAGAAAAAGGATTAGATTGTGAAACCACGTTGACTCGCCTCGTAGTGGAGTCGCATCATTTCGCCCCCCATGGCCTCGTAGGCGTAACCTCGTTGGTTTAAGAGGTTTTTCTTTGAACATTTAAAAGGCCCTTCTCGGCATAAGGTTACGTATTCGAAATTAGAGTCCGTCTGGTTCTTTGGGCAATTTTCGTAATGAGCTGGTTTTCCACATTTTACACATTTGCCCAAATGACGCGCTCGACGTTTCTTAGCTGATTTTGATTTTCCTTTGGCATAATTTTTCTCGTTAAGTTTTTGCCTTATTTCTTTACTCGCCTGATCGCATCTTCTTTTAATATCTAAAACTACATCTCTCGGTAAAATTTTATCGCACATCAAAAAGAAGTGATTGTAGACATATTGATTGCTCATCTTGAAAATAAACAATAAATAAAAATGAAAAGAAGAAAATAAAAATAAAAAGGTAGAATGGAGGGAGAAGACCAGTTCTTTAGTGTCTGCTAGGGAAAGACCGAACAAACCCCACTCTTAAAGATGAAAATAAAGTTCGAGAATGGAGTTGAAAAACCTTAAAGTTACCCTGAATTTACTTGTCCTTAGGGTAGAATGCGATCTCGTCTCTTTCCGTAGTATTGATTCCTTCAAAGTATAATTTGAGTCGATGACCGTTCACTTTGAAAGTTCCACCGTCTTTGCTATATAATTCTGCATATCCAGATGGAAAAACTTGTTTTATTATATATGGCCCAGTCCATCGGGATCTAAGTTTCCCAGGTGAAAACTTAAAACGTGATTGGAATACTAATACTTTATCTCCTTGTTCAAATTCTTTCTTTTCTTTTAACCGTGCATCGTGCCATCTTTTAGTTTTCTCCTTGTATGTTTTAGAGTTCTCATACGCTTGTATTCTTAATTCATCTAATTCATTTAGTTGTAAGAATCGGTTTTCTCTGGCTTTCACAAGGTCGGTATTACATTCTCTCAGAGCCCAATATGCCTTGTGTTCAACTTTGACAGGTAGATGACACGCCTTACCGTAAATCAATCGGAAAGGTGTAGTACCGATGGGCATTTTGAACGCAGTTCTAAATGCCCAAAGCGCACCATCTAGCTTTCGATGCCAGATTTTTGGATTATTTTTAACTGTTCTTTCTAAAATTCGTTTAAGACCTCTGTTTGTGTTTTCAACTTGGCCACTCGTTTGAGGGTGGTAAGAAGTTGAAAAACGATGATTAACTCCGTACTTTTTTAGCACTTTCTCGAGTAGTTGATTTGTAAAATGAGTTCCACGATCACTGATTAATTCTTTTGGAATCCCAAAACGCGAGAAAAGATTTTTAAGAAAGTTGACAACAACTCGAGCATCGTTAGTGGGTAGGGCTTTTGCTTCAGCCCATTTAGAAACGTAATCGACTGCCACGAGAATGTATTTGCATTTGTTAGAAGCGGGGAATGGACCCATGAAGTCAATACCCCAAATGTCGAATACTTCGCATACTATGATGCTTTGTTGTGGCATTTCATCTCTCTTGGAGATATTTCCAGATCTTTGACAAGCATCACAAGTTTTTATCATATTGTATGCATCTTTAAAAATTGTAGGCCAGTAAAAACCTGAGTCAAAAACCTTTTTGGCTGTATAGCTTGGTCCGAAATGTCCACCAGCCGGTCCTTCATGATAGTGCTCTAGAATTTGTTGCGCTTCTTTGCCGTATACACATCGACGAATAACTTGGTCAACCCCTATACGAAAGAGGTTAGGGCTTTCCCAGAAGTAAAACTTCAGATCAGCAAAGAATTTCTTCTTTTGCTGATAAGTTTGATTTTTAACGAGAATTCTTGCGGCTAGATAATTAGCATAGCCCGCAAACCATGGAATTTCTTCTTCTGTTTCAATTCTCATAAGGAACTCGTTCGGAAAAGTATCGTGAATAACAGATTCGTCGAGTGTTTCTAAGTTAGGATTTTCAAGACAGGATAAGTGATCTGCAGCGAGATTTTCAGCTCCTTTTTTATCCTTAATTTCAATGTCGAATTCTTGTAGGAGAAGAATCCAATGAATTAGTCTAGGTTTAGCATCTTGCTTTTTGAATAAGTACTTTAGGGCTGAATGATTGGTATAAACAATTGTTTTAGATAACACTAAGTAAGATCTAAACTTATCGAAAGAAAAAACTACTGCAAGAAGCTCCTTCTCAGTAGTTGTGTAATTCAACTGAGCTCCTGTAAGTGTTTTACTTGCGTAGTAAATTGGTTGAAATTTGTTATCTTGACGTTGACCTAAAACAGCTCCCATCGCGAAATCACTAGTATCACACATTAGCTCGAAAGGTCTGGACCAGTCGGGTGATACCATAATGGGTGCATTCGTAAGTTTATTTTTTAGAATGGAGAAAGCTTATAAGCATTCGTCATTGAAGTCGAATGTACTGTCTTTCTCGAGAAGTTTAGTCATGGGTCGAGCGATTTTGGAAAAATCCTTTATGAATCGTCGATAGAATTCCGCATGACCTAAGAAACTTCGAATTCCTTTAACGTTAGTTGGAGGAGGAAGCTTTGAGATTACATCGATCTTAGCTTTGTCTACTTCCATTCCATCTCAAGAAATCTTGTGTCCTAAAACAATGCCTTCCTTCACCATGAAGTGGCATTTTTCTCAATTTAAAACAAGATTTGATTTCTCACAACGAATTAACATTCGTTCAAGGTTTGAAAGGCATGAATCGAAGGAGTCTCTAAAAACAGAGAAATCGTCCATAAAGACTTCCATACTTCCTTCTATCATATCATGAAATATTGCCATCATACACCTTTGAAAGGTGCCTGACGCGTTGCATAATTCGAACGGCATTCGTCGGTATGCGAATGTACCAAATGGACAAGTAAAATTTGTCTTGTCTTGGTCTTTTGGATCAATGGGAATTTGAAAATAACCGAAGAATCCATCAAGGAAACAATAGTACTCCTTTCCCGCTAAACGTTCTAGCATTTGGTCAATATAAGGGAGTGGGAAATGATCTTTCCTTGTGGCGTCGTTTAACCGACGGTAGTCTATACAGACTCTCCAACCAGTGACTGTTCTTGTAGGAACAGGTTCATTATCATCATTAAGAACAACAGTTGTACCCCCTTTCTTGGGTACCACTTGAACAGGACTAACCCATGGCCTATCGGATATAGGGTATATTAACCCGACATCAAGTAACTTGATAACCTCCTTTTTGACAACTTCTTTCATGTTAGGGTTTAACCTTCGTTGTCTTTGTACCACGGGTTTAAAATCTTCTTCCATTAGAATCTTATGAGTACAATAAGCGGGGTTAATCCCTGAAATATCGGTTAGTTTCCAAGCAATTGCTTTCTTGTGAGTTTTTAGAAAGGACATTAACCTATCCTTTTCGTCATTGGAAAGTTTTGATGAGATTATAACAGGTAATTGTGATGTACCTTGGAGATAAGCATACTCCAAATGTTCCGGGAGTTCTTTAAGTTCCAAGGTTGGTGGTTCTTCCAAGGAAGATTTTTTTCGGAACCTGTTACCATCGGTAATTTCTTCAAAGGGTTCATCTTCCTTGGGAATTTCTTCCTCACAGCAATCTTCATCGATGACTACTTTCAACAATTCGTCAAGTTCAAGTTCCACATCGAATTCATCACCTTCATTCATTGAGGTGAAGTTTGAGGTGTCTATATTTAGTAATTCTTGCAATTCTTTTTCAATACAACAATCCACAATGTCTAACTTATAACATTCGTCATCGGAGGAGATAGGTTGTTTCATAGCTTTGTCTATGTTTAAGGTAACTCTATCTTCCCCTACACCGAGACTAAGCTTTTTATCTTTAACACGCACAATCGAGTCAGCGGTATTTAGAAATGTTCGCCCTAGAATTAGGGGAACCTTGCTATCTTCTTCCATTTCAAGGACAACGAAGTCAGCAGGAAAGATTAAATGATTGACTTTAACTGGTTGGTTTTCGGCAATACCCATAGGGTAGTTAAAAGTTCTATCTGCTAGGCGTATACACATCCTAGTTGGTTTTAGATCACATAGGTTTAGTTTTAAGTATAAGGAGTGTGGCATAAGATTAATACTTGCGCCTAAGTCAGCTAATGCATCGTACATTACTGAATCTCCCATCAGACACGGAATAATGAAACTACCAGGATCTCCGAGTTTTGGTGGCATCTTTTGCTTTTGCAAAATTGCTAAGCATTCCTCATTGAGGAATGTGGTTGAAAACTCTTCATATTTACCTTTATCGGCTATGAGATCCTTGATAAACCTTCCATAATTTGGCATACCTCTAAGAACTTCCGTGAGTGGCATGTTAATGCTAATTTGCTTGATCATATCTGCAAATTTCTGATATTGGCTCGCGAGTTTGTCTTTCTTTAATGCCTTCGGGTATGGAATAGGTGCTTTGTGCACCTTTATAGGTGTTTCTTCAATTCTCTTCGATATGATCTCAGGTGGATCATCTTTTTCTTGTTCTTTCTCAACATGTTCATCTATATCAACAGGTTCTTGTAAACTAGAAGAAGATAAAGGAACTTCTGAGGTCTTACTAGTTTCTGGGTTAACAGTTAAACCACTTCTAGTAGTTATAGCATTTACATGCTCATTTCTTTTTTGATTGTTGTTGGGATTCACTTGAGTATTTGAGGGGAGAGCGCCTGATGGCCTCTCTGATAGTAACTGTGAGATCCTTCCAACATCTCTTTCTAAATTCTGAATCGTAGCTTGTTGATTTCGAATTTGTTGAGTTTGAATTTCCGTGGTTTGCTCGTGCTTAACCATAAAATCTCTTAAGAGATCTTCTAAACCGAATTTCTTTTCGGGTTGTGGTTGCATAAGTGCTTGTGGTTGTGGTTGATTGTGTTGGAAATTATTTTGATAAATTCATTGAGGTTGATTTCGGTTATTTAGGTTATTGTAACCTGGTGGTGCATTTCTTTGATTTTGATTTTGGAAATTCCGGTTATTTTGGTAAACCGAATTTCCTCCTTGATAGTTATTATTATTTAAACCTGAAGGTCCTATTGTTTGATAGTTGTTAATTGGAGGATATTTTCGGTTATTTGATTCTATCGCTGGAAAATCGTTAAAATTCATTTCACCTTTTCTCAAGTAACCTAGGAAATTTGCTTGCTCTTCCATCGTTGTTTTATCACAATCTCTAGTAAGATGGGGGCCTTAGCACATTTCACATCCTACCCTGATAGCATGCATTTCCTTGGTTACTTTCTCAATTTGTCTTGCTTGATTTGCCATTTGAACTTTTAAAGAAGCAATTTCATCATTGCTTTCGATATTAGCAACGGTTGATGATCTAGAAAATTCTATCTCTTGATGCCAATTATGGGAATGTGCTGCTATATCAGCAATGATAGTGTGAGCGTCTTCCGGTGTTTTCTTCATTATCGAACCTCCAGCTGCAACATCGATATCTTTTCTAGTAGCAACATTTACTCCTTTATAGAATATTTGGACTTTTTGGAATGTATTCAACCCGTGTTGAGGACATACCCTAAGCATTTTGTTGAATTGGGTCCAAGCTTCATAAAGAGTCTCATTAAACTTTTGCTTGAAGTGATTTATATCACTTTGCAATTTTGCTGCTTTTGAAGCAGGGAAGAACTCTGACAAGAATTTGTCCATCATATCATTCCAGTCTTCGATATAACCTTCTGGTAATGAGTCTAGCCAATCTCTTGCATCGTCCTTTAAGGACCATGGAAAGATTTTCAAACATGCGACTTCATCGGAGACATCCTTGATTTTGAATAGCTTGCAAATGCTTACAAACTTACGAAGATGCTCGTTAGCATCCTCATTTGGAGCTCCACCGAATTGGCATGTATTAGTCACCATGTGAAGGAATTGATCTTTTATTTCAAAGCCGTCAGTCATCGTAGGTTGGATAATTGCGTGACCTTGACCTGTTCTTGTCGCCTTCATTAATGCTTCCATCGTTTGATTTGTAACAGCCATCTCTTCTTCTTCTTTAATAACTGGCTCTATGATTGGTTGAATATCTGGTTCAGAGTTAGAATCTAATGAAAGTGATTCTAAATCCTCAGCGAGAGATTCTACTTCTTGAGCTCTTAAACGTTCGTGAAATTCTCTTTCGGGTTCCGGATATGGAGGAGTTAATTCATTGTTGGAGGAACGTAAATTCATGCATTAATTTCTATCATAACACTAAAAGCTTTTCTAGGAATGAATTCCTATAAAAGGATCGAATAACCTAAAGTCTATTAAAATCTTTTAAACAAAACCGCATTCCCCGGCAGCGACGCCAAAAAGTTGATGTGCTGAAACAGTACCTTTTTTTATGAACGGATTTGAGTTGTTTTGTGACACGAATTGATTTATTGTATATATGGTTTTTAATGAATTTAGGTTGGTTTCAAACATATATAGGCAACTAGTCCTATCCGTGTAGTTTAGTTTATTGGTAAATCCGGTTCGTTCCACAGGGAGACAGTGTTCAAATTATTATTTTTTTAATAGTCTTTGAAGTTAAACTTATTTTAAGGGGGTTTTGGATTAGGAATTTATAATACTACCTAATAATAATAAAATATAACTTAATCTTAACTTAATTACATTACTTATTAATTTATACGAATACATTATTTATAATTATTAACTTAAAAGTGAATTAATTGAAATTATACTAATAAGTTTATTACTAAATGATAATTAATAAAATAATAACTTTTAATAAAACTAATTGATTAGAATTTTGTTTTGAGCAATTATAATATAAATTTATATAAATTAACTACATAATAAGTTTTAATTAATTTAAAATAGGAATTATAATAATTAACTAATTATAAACTAATTACTTAAAATTAATAATAAAGCTTTTAATAAAAACCTTGAGATTTAAATAAATTCTAGTAAGATTAAAACTTATATTAAAGAAAGTTGTAATAATTAATACTAATTATAAATTAATAACTTAAATATAATAATAAAATATTAAAAACCCTAGATTTTAACCTAATTGATACAGTACTCGTATTTATACTTACGCGTTTCGCGTAATGATGTACGCGTTCCGCGTATGGTTTAAAACGTACGCGTATCGTGTATAATTATACGCGATTCGCGTATGATATGATCGATGTGACAAAACAGTAACAAATAAACTGAATTATAATGTTGTGTAAATTTTTGAATAAATATAAGTAAATAATAATAATAATAATTAGCAATATATAATTAGGAGTGTTTACTTAAATGTATCACCTCTAGATTCATGGATTGTTTTAAGTTTAAGCTCGTATTAAAATGTTTAGTATAAAACTTATATTTTCCTTTCGAATAAATATAAAGTTTTGGCTAACTAAATTAAATCTAATTTTCATTGGATTATATTTAGATAGTTACTAGTCCTTAAGTATTTAAATTGAGACCCAACCCAGTTTTGACCTTCGCCAAAACCCAAATCATAACGGTTTCCCTTTTTACAATTTCACTATTATATGACTAGTGATATTACCCAAACCACCGAACTTTAATTTTAATTTAGTGTTAGTAAATTAGTTATAAGTTCATCTAGATCACTTTTAATGTTGAAGCTTAATTTATATAAATAAAAATAACTTTCGTTATTTTAATCTAACAAATTAAGTGACAGGGGTTAAATATCCAAATACATAATAATGGTTCTTTTAATTAGGCTCAATGTTAAAAATACTAAAGTTACATTTTAATTACTACAAATGATAATAATCCATTTCACTAGGGCCTTTACATCTAAGCAAACACTAGGGAAATTTAACTACTCATTATACTAGGGAAAACGTAAAAATATAAATATACAAACATAATAATAATGATAAAAATTGATAACAATAATTTTAATAAGATATACTTACGAAAGTCTTCACTCTCATTTACTTTAAAGGGTAGAAAATTACAATAACAATACCCCTTTAGCACGTACAATAATACCCTTAATCACGAACAATACACCCTTGAAACTGAACCTATCCTAAAAATTGAATCTTGAAACTGAAAATAATATAGAGTACAAAAGATACTAGAAAATAATAATGTGTACTGTGTTAAATTTGTGTATGTGAAATGTGTCTATTTCTCTCTGTGTCTTTCTTACTGTGTCTCTCTACTCCGTATATAACATTTCTTTCTTGAAGTAGTAGGTCAAAAGTGATGTGAACTTTATTGCTTTGCTGTGTACATCCCATAAGTATTGTAAAAGTATTATAATTAATCATAAAGCCACCGTCCCATTTGTATTTGAATCTGGATCTGGACAAGGGATTACGCGTTTCGCGTAGATACCCACACGATCCGCGTAAGACTTAAATACTACGCGTTTCGCGTAGAATCCCACACGTTTCGCGTAGGAGTACACGGCAGTTTTCTTATTTTTATTTTTTTTCTGTTTGTTCTTTGTTGATCCCGTGTTGACGTATATCGACTTTGAACTTTCTTTTGAACTCTTTTTTCTTTGATCATCTTGGACTTGCATTCGAGTAACATTATCTTGATATATATTCGGTTTAAATCCGTCGTTTTATCGTTGTTTCTTTAAACTTTAAGCTCGCATTTACTTTTGTCATTTTTCTCGTGAATTATGCATTTGAATGTCTTCGTTTCGGTAAAAGCTGATGAAATATAAATGATATTGCATCGAAATATATGTATGTTTAAAGCAATATCACACACTAATGCAAGACCTGGTTCGCTAAGACCACCGCTCTGATACCACATGTAAAGACCCGTCCTAATCCATAAGAACGAATACAATAACATATGATTACATCGCGAGGTATTTGACCTCTATATGATACATTTTACAAACATTACATTCGTTTTAAAAGAAAAACTTTCATTTCATCAAAAGTTGACAGACATGCATACCATTTCATAATATATCCAACTATAATTGACTTAATAATAATCTTGATGAACTCAACGACTCGAATGCAACGTCTTTTGAAATATGTCATGAATGACTCCAAGTAATATCTCTAAAATGAGCAAATGCACAGCAAAAGATTTCTTTCATACCTGAGAATAAACATGCTTTAAAGTGTTAACCAAAAGGTTGGTGAGTTCATTAGTTTAACATAAATAATCATTTCCATTATTTTAATAGACCGCAAGAATTTCATTTCCAGTTCTCATAAATATACGCCCTATGCATAGAGACAAAAATATCATTCATATGGTGAACACCTGGTAACCGACATTAACAAGATGCATATAAGAATATCCCCTATCATTCCGGGAAATCCTTCAGACATGATAAAAATGAATTCGAAGTACTAAAGCATCCGGTACTTTGGATGTGGTTCGTTAGGCCCAATAGATCTATCTTTAGGATTCGCGTCAATTAGTAGATCGGTTTACTAATTCTTAGGTTACCAAGCAAAAGGGGCATATTCGGCTTCGATCATTCGCCCATGTAATGTAGTTTCAATTACTTGTGTCTATTTCGTAAAACATTTATAAAAATTGCGCATGTATTCTCAGCCCAAAAATATAAAGGGTAAAAAGGCAAATGAAACTCACCTAATATATTTTGTAGTAAAAATACATATGACTATATTGAACAATGCAGAGTTGGCCTCGGATTCACGAACCTATATCATTTGTATATTTATTAATATACATAGTTGTAATCGAACATATATATATATATATATATATATATATATATATATATATATATATATATATATATATATATATATATATATATATATATATATATATATATCGTTTGTTTGTTAAAATATAGTAATTATAATAATACCATAATATTATTTGTAATGGTAAAAATGATAATAATGATAATACCTAATGTTACTAATAAAAATATTAAAGTTAATAACTTTGTTAATAATAATTTTGATGATAGTTTTTGATTATAAATCTCATAATGATAATATTAGTAGTTTTTGATAACCTGAATAATTTAGTAATAATATTGATGATAATGATATTAATAATTAGTAATTCACTTAAATCATAATTTTATTCGTAGTTTTTAAGTCTATACATTTATATATATACTTATGATCTTAATAATAAATCTTTAAATCTTTTATTGTCATAATTATAATACTTTTAATAATAATAATATGGATATTATTGATAATTTTAATGATAACATTTATAAAATGATAGTGATGATAATAAGTTTTATATTACTAATAATAATAAAAATAATAATATTGATGGTAATAATAATAATTGATATTCATACTACTTAATAATAATAATAATAATACTAATACTAATATTATTATTACTTAATAATAATACTAATACTCATATTAACAATATTACTAATGTTACTCATAATAATAATAATTTTAATACTAAATACAACAATAATAATAATCAGAACAATAATAATAATAATATTAATAATAATAATAATAATAATAATAATAATAACTTGATAAATGAACTACCTTCAAGACTCAAAAAAGATTAATAAACTGTCCAAGTCAGGACTCGAACCCGCGACCTCCTAGATACCCGCTAACTCCCTTTACCATTGATCTGTAGGTTCTTTTCTGATTTATTCCCACTCCATAAATATATAAACCGTATTTATTTTGTTCTACATTCATCTTCTTGAAATAAAAGTAATCGACCAGGTTTTAATTTTTATAAAAACGATTTCCAATCAAGATTTAAGTCTTGAAATTTATTTACAACGACTTGTATCTGGAAATTAGTTCAACAGCCACAAAGGAAAAAAAAAATAAAAATATATATATATATATATATATATATATATATATATATATATATATATATATATATATATATATATATATATATATATATATATATATATATATATGCTTCTGCTCCTACCCGTCGCTGTTTGGAAACAAAAAAAAAATATATGTTTTGCATTTTGATAAGATTATAGGTTAAGATTCCAACATGAAATATTTTTCTAAATGTATTTAAAAACTTTTGGAATCGTCAATTTAACTGGAAACTTCAACAAGATTACGAATTTCGCGAAGAACAAATATTTTGACTTTTAAAAATCGAACTTTGACTCAAAAATTAAGGCTTGATAGAAAGAATTGGAAGCTGTAATTTTGAAGATACTTTAAATAGATCAAAACTAACAAGTCTGCATTATTAGATTTTGAAAAACAATACGAAATCAATCCTTTGCCATTTGAGTTCAAGAACAGAGAAGAAATAGCCGTGTAAATAATATTTGGTTGAATTAAATCAGATAAATGCTTTTGCAGTTACTTGTAGTTGATAATTGATGGTGAAAAATCGTGATGTATCCCTTATTAACTGAATTGGATTTAGTTATAGCAAAAGTGGTCGATTAGGTTACTGAAACAGACAGGAAAATAAAAAACAAAATAAAGGTTGATGTGGAGTTGTAATAGATTTTGGATGTATTGATTGAATTCGTTGCTTAGAGACAAGAGATTCGTTCAGTATAAAAGAGAAAAAAATATACAAGTAGAAAACGATTGGCATAGAATCTGTTTGTTTTAAAAAAAATCGACTTGAAGAAAAATCCACAGATAGGAACAAAATTCTGTACTATATGACCGTGATACATAACAGACTCCAATTATATAGCCGACTTTACTATTTATGTATTGTAATTAGTATAAATAAATAAATAAGTAATTAATAATAAAAATCCTAATAATAATAACTATATTAATAATAATAATTAGTATTGTTAATAATAATAAAATGATGATAATAATAATATCACTAAGGATAATAATATTATTAGTAATAATAATAATATGATGTTATTAATAAAAGCAATACTTAATGATTTTTAATAAGTTTAGTAAAAAAATATATATATGATGATATTAATGATTCTAATAATAATATTACTTATAATAATACTAGTTATAATAATACTATTATTAATGATAAGTCTTCATATATATCCAATTCCTTATCTATAGATAATAATATTAATAATAATATTGACATTAATTTTAAATGAATAACAATATTATTATAACCATAATTAATTTAGTGTATTAGTATTACATATTATTGGTTATGCAATATAATTATATAATATATATTATATAACTAATATTGAATTTTAAATTTTAATCTTTTAACATATTTTACAATATACACATAGTAATAATAATAATTATGTATAGAAATCATATATTTGTACATAAATTCATTTTTAGCTATTTTATATCTTAATTCACCTATTTAATTCTAATGTTTATATTACATTTTATTAGTTCCAATTATTATTATATATATACTTTCATTTATTTATATAACTATATTTATTTACAAATAATTGTTCGTGAATCGTAGGCAATAGTCAAAGGATAAACTGAATCTAATTAATAGTTCAAAAATTTTGAGACTTAACATTACTGACCTTGCTTATCGTGTCGAAATCCTTTTAAAGATTAAGTTTAAATTTGGTCAGAAATTTCCGGGTCGTCACAAATAATATCCCCAAAACAGAACATCTCGTCTGTATAATATATAAACTTCGAAGTACTAAACACCACGCTCACTAGCTCTTCCGTCTAGTGAACATTCTGGGTGGGGGTGTTAAACCCGATAGCTACCTTTAGGATTCGCGTGAATTAGGGCCATACCCATTTCTAATTCTTAGATTACCAAGCAATAATAATCAGGGGAAAATATTCACATCAATTGGTGGCAATCATCATGTCCACTTAATTCAATAATAACCAACAGAACTTCTGTCTGTATAATAATAATTCATTCGAGGAATGTTTTGCTTGTGTCATATCGTGTCAAACATTTATAAAAGCATTTCATGTATTCTCAGTTCAAAATATATTTCAAAAGCATTTAATAAAGCAGTTGTAAAAACAGCGCATGTATTCTCAGTCCCAAAAATGTAAAGAGTAAAAGGGAGCAAATGAACTCACGGTATGATATTTTGTAGTAAAAATATGCATACGACGATACTGAACAATGCAAGGTTGGCCCCAGATTCACGAACCTATATCATTTATCCTTTACCACATTGACTAGTTGCTCGTCAATCATATCTAGAAACATTTTCTTAACATCCTCGAGGAACTCCGCCTTTTGACATTTAAAGATGGCCTCAACTTTGGTCGTGAACTCAACGTCCTCACTCATACTTCCGTCATTGGTGTCGTGTCCATTTCTCATCTTCATTCTATAACACGGAAAAGATTAAACAACGAAACGAAATGACTTAACACATATGTATATACATATACACCACACTACCCCATCTTGCTTAACATTCGTCGTACATCGTTTGTTTGACACGATTTGAACCCATAACAATGGTAGCTAATCATTGTTAAGCGAGCACGTCGCATTAACTTGCTAGTACAACGCCTATCTCGCTTGATGATTGCTAACACAACACAAAACAATTAGCGCAAGGTTAGTTCACATAAACCTAATCACTAATCAACACCCGGTCCGACCCGTCTCCTACAAGTCCCGCATAAAAACGCATACACAAATAAATCTAAGTCTAGGCACCATAATTGTAATCGAATAAATTTATATATACAAGTTTATTAGTTATATCATTTTTATATTAATAATTTATATGTTTCAGGTATTCATTTTATTTATTGTAAATAATTAGAAATATTAATTTTGTTATGTTATATGTATTAAATATATATATTTTTTATATATGTATATATCATTTGTTTGTTAAAATTATTAATTATAATAATACTAAAATAATATTAGTAATGATAAAAATAATCATATTCGTAAAAATAATAATAAAGATAATAATGATAAAAATAATGATAATTAATAATAAAACTAATGATAGTTTTAAAAATGACAATTTTAATAGTCATGATAATAATAATACTTATACTCATAATGATAATAATATTAATGGTAATAATAATACTTATCTTTAATAATAATAATGATGTGATAATAATAATATCAATAATAAGAATAATAAAAATATTAATAGAAGTAAAAATAATAATAAATAGAAATTCTACCTCAAAAAGAAAATGGCTTAAAATAATGCCCTAGCCCGGGCTCGAACCCGCGACCTCCTGCTAACCCAAAAACTCCCCTAACCACTACTCCATTTACCATTTTCTCTTTTAATTACCTCCCTAAATTCTTTTAACCTTGATCTGTTTCCATTTTCATAAACCAAACATCATCATCATCTCATTAATTTCATCATCCTTTTAAATCATGTATCATCTTCATCGTGATTAATGGTTTCGTACTAAAAATAATAGAAGCTCGGTGTGGGTGGGTTATGTATCGAGCAACCCAAATTATTATTTACAAGTTCACTCAAGAAAATATAAATGGCCCTAAATAAATTAGTAGCCTACTTAAAGATTGTATAAGGCAGTCCAAAAACACGTTCATATAACAGCCCAAATCCTAAGTCCAATACACAGCCCGTTTCCATTTGCATCAATTGATTGGATTCCCTCTTTCTGTACACTATTATTTAAATCACCAACATGTCACCATGCCCATGTTGTCAGCCATAAAGGGGAAAAGAATACATAAAAAGCAACACAGCAACAGTGGGTCGTTTATATAAATTGGTTTCATGGTTTTTGGTTGGTTTGTTTGATCATTGTGACAGAATATATATATATATATATATATATATATATATATATATATATATATATATATATATATATATATATATATATATATATATATATATATATATAGCAGTTAGCAGTAAAGGAAAACAGAAATAGCAGGTGATTGTAACGGTTTTCCAGGTAGTTCGATGGTGGAGATGGTGTTAGAAGATGTAGTCGGTGGTGATGGGGCTTTGGTTAGACTACCAACATAAGAAAAAAAAATGATTGTGGGTTGATCATGAGGGTTTCGATGGTGATGAGTCTTGGTGTTAAGATGACGGTTATTGGTGGAGGATGGGAGGCTGTAATGGTGTGGGTGTCGGCTGTGGTGTGGTTTAACATAATGAAGGTGGTGGTTGAAGTGAGTGAAGGTTGAAGGTGGCATGGTGGTGGTGGATAATAAAAGAAGAAAAAGAAAGAAAAAAATACACCTAGTGGTTGTGGGTTGTGGGTTTCATTTTGGAACGGCAAAACAGAAACAAATATTTGTTAATGGGTTTCATCAACGAGGGTGGTGGTTGTGTTTGTTGATGGTGTAGTGACCCGAAGTTTTCCATGTTTATATATATATTAAATGAAATTGTTATTTACATGATTAAGTGTTTCCAACATGTTAAGCAATCAAACTTGTTAAGACTTGATTAATTGAAATAGGTTTCATATAGACAATTGACCACCCAAGTTGACCGGTGATTCACGAACGTTAAAACTTGTAAAAACTATATGATGACATATATATGGATATATATATAGTTAACATGATATTATGATAAGTAAACATATCATTAAGTATATTAACAATGAACTACATATGTAAAAGTAAGACTACTAACTTAATGATTTTGAAACGAGACATATATGTAACGATTATCGTTGTAACGACATTTAATGTATATATATATCATATTAAGAGATATTCATACATCATATTATCATGATAATATAATAATTTAAAATCTCATTTGATATTATAAACATTGGGTTAACAACATTTAACAAGATCGTTAACCTAAAGGTTTCAAAATAACACTTACATGTAACGACTAACGATGACTTAACGACTCAGTTAAAATGTATATACATGTAGTGTTTTAATATGTATTCATACACTTTTGAAAGACTTCAAGACAATTATCAAAATACTTCTACTTAACAAAAATGCTTACAATTACATCCTCGTTCAGTTTTATCAACAATTCTACTCGTATGCACCCGTATTTGTACTCGTACAATACACAGCTTTTAGATGTATGTACTATTGGTATATACACTCCAATGATCAACTCTTAGCAGCCCATGTGAGTCACCTAACACATGTGGGAACCATCATTTGGCAACTAGCATGAAATATCTCATAAAATTACAAAAATATGAGTAATCATTCATGACTTATTTACATGAAAACAAAATTACATATCCTTTATATCTAATCCGTACATCAACGACCAAAAACACCTATAAACACTTTTATTCTTCAATTTTCTTCAGCTAATTGATCTCTCTCAAGTTCTATCTTCAAGTTCTAAGTGTTCTTCATAAATTCTACAAGTTCTAGTTTCATAAAATCAAGAATACTTCCAAGTTTGCTAGCTTACTTCCAATCTTGTAGAGTGATCATCCAACCACAAGAAATATTTCTTATTTATAGTAAGATATCTTTCTAATACAAGGTAATACTCATATTCAAACTTTGATTTAATTTCTATAACTATAACAATCTTATTTCGAGTGGAAATCTTACTTGAACTTGTTTTTCGTGTCATGATTCTGCTTCAAGAACTTTCAAGCCATCCAAGGATCCTTTGAAGCTAGATCCATTTTTTTCATTTCCAGTAGCTTTATCCAGAAAACTTGAGGTAGTAATGATGTTTATAACATCATTCGATTCATACATATAAAGCTATCTTATTCGAAGGTTTAAACTTGTAATCACTAGAACATAGTTTAGTTAATTCTAAACTTGTTCGCAAACAAAAGTTAATCCTTCTAACTTGACTTTTAAAATCAACTAAACACATGTTCTATATCTTTATGATATGCTAACTTAATGATTTAAAACCTGGAAACACGAAGAACACTGTAAAACCGGACATACGCCGTCGTAGTAACACCGCGGGCTGTTTTGGGTTAGTTAATTAAAAACTATGATAAACTTTGATTTAAAAGTTGTTCTTTTGAGAAAATGATTTTTCTTATGAACATGAAACTATATCCAAAAATCATTGTTAAACTCAAAGTGGAAGTATGTTTTCTAAAATGGTCATCTAGACGTCGTTCTTTCGACTGAAATGACTACCTTTACAAAAATGACCTGTAACTTATATTTTCGACTATAAACCTATACTTTTTCTGTTTAGATTCATAAAATAGAGTTTAATATGAAACCATAGCAATTTAATTCACTCAAAACGGATTTAAAATGAAGAAGTTATGGGTAAAACAAGATTGGATAATTTTTCTTGTTGTAGCAACGTGAAAATTGGTAACAAATCTATATTAATCATATCCTAGCTAACTTATATTGTATTATACATGTATTCTAATATATTATGTAATCTTGGGATACCATAGACACGTATGTAAATGTTTTGACATATCATATCGACCCATGTGTATATATTATTTGGAACAACTATAGACACTCTATATGCAGTAATGACGGAGTTAGCTATACAGGGTTGAGGTTGATTCCAAAAATATATATACTTTGAGTTGTGATCTAGCCTGAGACGTGTATACACTGGGTCATGGATTGATTCAAGATAATATATATCAATTTTTTTCTGTACATCTAACGTTGGACAACTAGTTGTAGGTTACTAACGAGGACAGCTGACTTAATAAACTTAAAGCATCAAAATGTATTAAAAGTGTTGTAAATATATTTTGAATATACTTTGATATATATGTACATATTTGTTATAGGTTCGTGAATTGACCAGTGGCCAAGTCTTACTTCCCGACGACGTAAAAATCTGTGAAAGTGAGTTATAGTCCCACTTTTAAAATCTAATATTTTTGGGATGAGAATACATGTAGGTTTTATAAATGATTTACAAAATAGACACAAGTACGTGAAACTACATTCTATGGCTGAATTATCGAAATCGAATATGCCCCTTTTTATTAAGTATGGTAATCTAAGAATTAGGGAACAGACACCCTAATTGACGCGAATCCTAAAGATAGATCTATTGGGCTAACAAACCCCATCCAAAGTACCGGATGCTTTAGTACTTAGAAATTTATATCATATCCGAAGGGTGTCCCAGAATGATGGGGATATTCTTATATATGCATCTTGTTAATGTCGGTTACCAAGTATTCACCATATGAATGATATTTATCTCTATGTATGGGATGCGTATTGAAATATGAAATATTGTAGTCTATTGTTACGATTTGATATATATATAGGTTAAACCTATAACTCACCAACATTTTTGTTGACGTTTAAAGCATGTTTATTCTCAGGTGAATACTAAGAGCTTCCGCTTTTGCATACTAAAATAAGGACAAGATTTGGAGTCCATGTATGTATGATATTGTGTAAAAACTGCATTCAAGAAACATATGTCGATGTAATATATTTCTATTGTAAACCATTATGTAATGGTCGTGTGTAAACAGTATATTTTAGATTATCATTATTTGATAATCTACGTAATGCTTTTGAAACCTTTATTGATAAAATAAAGGTTATGGTTGTTTTAAAAATGAATGCAGTCTTTGAAAAATGTCTCATATAGAGGTCAAAACCTCGCAACAAAATCAATTAATATGGAACGTTTATAATCAATATGAACGGGACATTTCAGATGGGTTGTTCGAATAAAAGAAAAAGAAATAGTGAGCAAAACGTGCTCGGGAAGGAGACAACTTAATAATGGTTATGATGTTGTGCTTGGGTTTGATCGATCAAAATAAGAAACATAAAATAAGTTGGTGATAGTGATTATGTAGTTGTAATGGTACTTGTGGTGGTTAATGGTTCACAAAGTAAAATAGATTTTGAGGATAATGTTGGTGGTTGTATGATGGTAGGGTGGTGGTCTCGTGGTGTGGTGATGGGTTCTTCAAAATGTTTGCATCAATGGTGGTGAAGTTTGTGGTCGAGTTATCGAAGAGAAAATGTGATCGAAGGTGGTGATGGAAATGGATTTACAAAGTGTTTCGAAAGAAGAACAAGAAAAAGAAAGATCGTTGTAATGGTGGGTTTTGTTATTGAAGATCCATGAAAGTGTTTATATATATACACGGATATATCTCTCTGTAACCTATATCTATATGCATGCATTATCTCAAGAGATTATTTGATGACATGAACCAAAACAGTAAACTCAAATAAATGTTGAATTGTGTAGGGATGGCAGTTTGACAAAAAGAGAATGCAGAATCTCAAATATGCAATAACAAGAAGAAAATAACAAAAACACATCTGTCACTTTTGACATTTCAATACACACGTAAATGATATTTGTTTATTTCTTACCGATAGTTTTCAAGGACTGCTAAATCGTACTCCGTTGTTAAAAATCAGTGGCGGATAAAAAGTCTTCAGAAAAATCACAAATTTTTATTTTAACTATCTTTATTTATTTCAGTCATTATGGTATAAAATTCGATCATTAATTTATTAAATAAAAATTACATCAACTGTCCCTCTCAATTCTGGGTAAAATATAAAAAATGTTAAAATTTAATAACTAGATCCTAAATACATTTTTAGTAAGCCTAAAATTTATAGAACTCATTTTTGAATCACCGCTTATTTTAAAATCATATAATTTTGAATTTAACTTATTTAATATCAATGGGGACATCAAATGAGTATTACAATCATTTAATATTTATTTTTAATATACTTTATTTATATATATAGATATGTTTTAAATAATAATTATTATAATATCTTATTTTTATTTTATTTTACATAATTAAATTTTAATAGCAATAACATATAATATTTCAAATTATATTTTCAATTGCCATATATATATATATATATATATATATATATATATATATATATACACACACACACACACACACATATCTATATACAATTAATTGTTCGTGAATCGTCGAAACTGGTCGAATGTAATTGAATACATGAACATAGTTCTAAAATTTTTGAGACTCAACATTATAGACTTTTCTTATCGTGTTGGAAACATATAAAGATCAAGTTTAAATTTGTTCGAAAATTTCCGGGTCGTCACAGTACCTACCCATTAAAGAAATTTCGTCTCGAAATTTGATTGGGATGGACATGGCTGATAATAAGTATGTTTTCATGACGCATACGAGCTAGAAATTAGAGTTTTATCATTATTGAGTAATATGGATAAAACAATTCGATTACGCGAAGAGTATAAGTGAAGCTATCACAAAAGTGTGAAATGAGAATATAATGTTTCGTCATATCCTTTGACGTAGATATGGTTGATTTTCGGAGTTTAAGGGATTTGGAGAAAATCTTCATGATAAGATTTGATTCTTCGGTAATTAAGGAAATTAGGATCCTCTTTGATTAAATGCGATGATCTGTCTTGATTGCTTTGTCTGATATTTCACTATAAATCCACCCTCTTCGTTTCCTTATTTCCACAACTCGGTTTGACTTGTCAAATTATCAGAAGTCACTAGAAAAGATAGAACTATCAAGAAAATATGTTCTTGATATGTTTATAGATTAGATAGAATGTAAGAGTCGTGTAACATGACACATGATGATGGTACTGTGAATCATCACGTTTCATTAGAAACTCAGCATGACTTACTGTAATATAATCACGTTGATCAAGTGTCATTATATTATACTAACTCATGCTTCAATTTCCAACACTTCTTCAAAAACATTCATATTTTAAATTCGAATTTTTTAGAATTTAGAAACTAAAAACAGTTTCCTTTCTGATGTAACACTGATATCGCGAAGGGATAAATCATTTCAGATAAGAATAGTTATGAAAATATCTTCAGAAATATCGAGGATGTTTATAATGAACGATATGATGATATCTTAGAATTTCTAATATCGAAGGATGATGAAGAAGATTTGTCTGTAAAGGTTTAGAGTCAGGAGCAAGGTATTCGTTAATGACTTCAGTAGATACTGAATCATTTGGATTCTTTGAAGGCAGGTTTAGTCTTTGTGATTTGTCCATAGCCTCCTTCATGGTTTGCTCAATTCATTTTTTTTTTCAGTATCAAAACTTTTGAGCTTTTTCAGTATGTCGCTTTTTATTATCAAACTTTTGACTGTTTAAACAGTCTTCAGTTTTCGCTGCTTCATCAGCTTTTTCAGAACTCATAGATCTGATTCGTAAGCTAGAGTGCTTTTCAGGAATTCAGAGATTCCGAATTGAAATTCATCAGTCCAGAAGATATACGTTATATATAGATATATAACTGTTGACGTAGGAACACTGCGAAATTCGAGAATTAATGATTAATGCTTCTCGGTATTTGGTATGGCAACTATCATTACAAGATGTCGATGAGTACATGATAGGGTTTCAATAAATAAGTATAGCAATTTTTCGGAGAGATTTAAGCCAAGGAGCAACGAGGTTGCTGGTACATCTGTTGGTAATATTGCAGAATATAAAAAGGTTTCCCGGTAAAAATAACAATGGCAACGTATGTAATAAGGTTAATTCGAACGAAAAGTCGAAGTTGATTTGATGGAGATGTGACAAAATGGGCTAATTTTGAGAGGGATTGTAAAGTTATTTTCTGTAATAACAACGCCAAGGAATCATAACTTCTACTTAGTTTCCAAAAGTTTTCCAGATGCATGACTATATGCATAAGTCCTTCTTTTCATAGATAACGTGTGTTTGGATCATCCTCTCGATTGTTTCTTAATTGAGGTATTTTCAAGAATCATGAAAGGTTTGAACGCAGATTGTAATTGTCAAGATACAAATGATGTTTAAGATGAAATCAAGTGGCAAACTTGAAAAAAAATGTTTAATTGTAGAAGATATAACTTTGTTAACGATATTTTAAATCAAAATATTGTAATTAATATTTCCTACTCTTTTAATACTTTTTTATTGTCCAAGGTTAGTTTAGGTTTAAAGTTTTACGTAGTTAATTAATTGGTTACTAATAAATTTTATTTTGTCCATTATTTTCTTCATTATGCCACTGGTCAAATCTTGACTTGGATTCTGATCGGTCAAAATCTGAATATGAAATTGAATTTGAATGAAAATAGTTGTTCTTTGGTGAACGGATACGTATATATGTGGATTTGAGCAGTATTGTTAATGACTGCTGAATCAGAATTGAAGAATGTACAGTGTAACTTATTAATGTGAAATCTAAATATTCCTCGGGTATTACCTACCCGTTAAAATATTTTCATCATTAATAGTTTGTACAAGAGAACTTTTAATTACAATCTTTATGAAAATATATATACATATATATATTTCCTTCAGATGAAATCATGGATTTAATGAGTCAATATAATATTAAACTCATTTGATTTACCGTTAGAACCAGAATACATAATCTCTAAAACATTAGAGATTACATAATCGCCATGTAGAACGAAGATAAATGATGTAGAACGATATGTAGAACGAAAAATAATCGAGGTAGAACAAGATGTAGAACGAAGAAAATTGATGTAGAACAAGATGTAGAACGAAGGGTATGCTCGAGGTATAGTTTGTGATATTGAGGCATGTGATGTTGAGTCTTGTTTTATTGGTGGTACTGGTGCCGATGCTGGTGGTACTGTTGGTGCCGGTGATGTTGTTGAAGCTGGTAAGTGCTTCAGGTTCCTCGCCAAGTGTGCAGGTTGGTGGGTGGAAAGGATCGCCTTCTTCGTGTCTCCATTGATTTAGTCGACTACGAACTCATCCCCAATTCATCCAGAATTGGTGATGATTGATTTGTTGATTCATTCTGGTTATACTGCTTTCAGAGCTCAAGTGTGTTTCCATATCGGAATAGCTTTCAGAATCCGAGGGACTTGAACTAGTGACGAGTTCCATTTCGTACGATTGAATAAAGGATTTTTTGATATGAAATGATTTTCGGCTATCGGATGGTATTCTAATTACATAGAATATATATATATATATATATATATATATATATATATATATATATATATATATATATATATATATATATATATATATATATATATATATATATATATATATATATATATATATATATATATATATATATATATATATAGAGCAAAAGATTTCGTAGATTGCGGAGGAATTTACGGAATATGTCAGGCAAAGTTTACAGAAACATATACGCTAAGATATGAATTAGCAGATACGCTAAGATATGGATTTTGTCTATACACTATTCATGCAATCAATGCAGTATGATGTGTCTAGACTAAGAATGATAAGCAGGTAATTTCCTAAGGATGATAAGTAGGTAATTTTCGACACGAAATGATAAGCAAAACTTTTGACATGCAGACACGGTCGAAGTCCAGACTCACTAATGCATCTAAACAACTATCAGTTAGACACACTAATACAAGACCTGGTTTGCTAAGACCACCGCTCTGATACCACATGAAGCGACCCGTCCTAATCCATAAGGACGAATACAATAAGATATGGATACATTGCAAGGTATATGACCTCTATATGATACAATTTTACAAACATTGCATTCGTTTTTAAAAGACAACTTTTATTACATCGAAAGATGACATGCATGCATACCATTTCATAATATCCAAACTATAAATGACCTAATCTGTCATTTACTTAATAATAATCTTTATTGAACTCAACGACTTGAATGCAACGTCTTTTGAAATATGCCATGAATGACTCCAAATAATATCTTTAAAATGAGCAAATGCACAGCGGAAGATTTCTTTCAAACCTGAGAATAAACATGCTTTCAAGTGTCAACCAAAAGGTTGGTGAGTTCATAGGTTTATCATAAGCAATAAAATTCATCATTTTGATAGACCACAAGATTTAAATGTAGTACACCTATCTCGTGTACAAAACCATTTTTCATAATGCTTAGGAGAGTAGGTTCGTATCTTTTTCTCCCCCATAGGTTGCCTCACAATTTTTAAATAACCGTACACATATCTCGTGCACAAAAATAATACACAAAACCTGTGTATAAAAATCATTCTCTCGATATATAACATTCAATTTGATTTCATTGCTCAACATGGTAACCGACCTTAACATATAATGCGCATCAATAATAATATCCCTAAAAACAGAACATCTCGTTTGTTAATGGGTTTCATCAAAGAGGGTGGTGGTTGTGTTTGTTGATGGGTTGTTCGAATAAAAGAAAAAGAAATAATGAGCGAAACGTGCTAGGGCAGGAGACAACTTAACAATGGTTATGATGTTGTGCTTGGGTTTGATCGATCAAAACAAGAAACATAAAATACGTTGGTGATAGTGATTATGGAGTTGTAATGGTACTTGTGGTGGTTAATGGTTCACGAAGTAAAATAGATTTTGAGGATAATGTTGGTGGTTGTATGATGGTAGGGTGGTGGTCTCATGGTGTGGTGATGGGTTCTTCGAAATGTTTGCATCAATGGTGGTGAAGTTTGTGGTCGAGTTGTCGAAGAGAAAATGTGATCGAAGGTGGTGATGGAAATGGATTTACAAAGTGTTTCGAAAGAGGAACAAAAGAAAGAAAGATCGTTGTAATGGTGGGTTTTGTTATTTAAGATTCATGAAAGTGTTTATATATATACACGGATATATCTCTCTGTAACCTATATGTATATGCATGCATTATCTCAAGAGATTATTTGATGACATGAACTAAAACAGTAAACTCAAATAAATGTTGAATTGTGTAGGGATGGCAGTTTGACAAAAAGAGAAAGCAGAATCTCAAATATGCAATAACAAGAAGAAAATAACAAAAACACATCTGTCACTTTTGACATTTCAATACACACGTAAATGATATTTGTTTATTTCTTACCGACAGTTTTCACGGACTGCTAAATCGTACTCCGTTGTTAAATCAGTGGTGGATAAAAAGTCTTCAGAAAAATCACAAATTTTTATTTTAACTATCTTTATTTATTTCAGTCATTATGGTATAAAATTCGATCATTAATTTATTAAATAAAAATTACATCAACTGTCCCTCTCAATTCTGGGTAAAATATAAAAAAATGTTAAAATTTAATAACTAGATCCTAAATACATATATGTAAGCCTAAAATTTATAGAACTCAATTTCGAATCACCGCTTATTTTTAAATCATATAAGTTTGAATTTAACTTACTTAATATCAATCGGGACTTCAAATGAGTATTACAATCATTTAATATTTATTTTTAATATACTTTATTTATATATATAGATATGTTTTAAATAATAATTATTATAATATCCTATTTTTATTTTATTTTACATAATTAAATTTTAATAGCAATAACATATAATATTTCAAATTATATTTTCAATTACCATTTATATATATATACACACACATATCTATTTACAATTAATTGTTCATGAATCATCGAAACTGGTCGAAGGTAATTGAATACATGAACATAGTTCCAAAATTTTCGAGACTCAACATTATAGACTTTGCTTATCGTGTCGAAAACATATAAAGATCAAGTTTAAATTTGGTCGAAAATTTTCGGGTCGTCACAGAAGGAAGACTTCTATCGAACTTTAAACGACAACTATTAAGAAAAGATTAGTGTAACCACGGTGAAAACTTTTGATGAGTTGTTTGACATGGCCAAAGGTTTTGAGGCGCTCGTCTTGAGAAAGAGTGGTTTTACTTTTGGTAAAAGAAAATTTGAGGGTTCGAGTCAATCGAACTTTTCAAGCAAGAAGAACAAGAAGGGTTCTGAAAGTGTTGGTAGTGTGAAGAAGAGTACTTCCAGGGGTTTTTCTTATTCGTGCTACAATTGTGGACAAAAGGGACACATGGCTCGTGATTGTCCGAACCAATCCACTACAAACAAACTCACTTGTTTTAATTGTAACAAAGAAGGGCACCGAAGGACGGAATGTCTCGAGTTGCGGGGTGATCATGTTAAGAAGTTAGAGAAGGCGGTGAGTACGGCTAGGGGTCGAAATTATTTAATGACTAATGATGAGGCCAAGCAATCCAACGAAGTTGTCTCAGGTACTTTCATGGTTAACTCTAATCCAGCAAGGATCCTATTTGATAGCGGTGCTAATTTATCGTTTGTTTCTCCAAGATTTGTGTCTAAGCTTGATAAACTGCTAGCTAAGTTAAGTCATCTGGTAGAAGTTGAAATAGCGGATGGTAAGACGGTGCTAGGGCTTGATGTTTGTAATGATTGTGATATTGTGTTTGGTACCGAGACGTTCAAAATGATCTTATTCCGATGACCTTGGATGAATTCGATATTATTGTTGGTATGGATTAGCTAGATCGTTATAGGGCCGATATTGCATGACATGAAAAATCTATTCGTGTGAAGACCCCAAGTGGGGGAGAGTTAATTATTCATGGCGAGAGACGGAGAAGACTTGTGCCATTATGCACTTATGCACGGGCACATCGTTTTCTTGTTAGTGGTGGCATGGCTTTTCTTGCTCATGTAGTTGATACTCGTGAAGAGCCACCATCCATTCGTGAAATTTCGGTGGTTAGAGAATTCGAAGACGTTTTTCAAGATGAATTACCGGGTGTTCCGGCGGAAAGACAAGTTGAATTTCGCATTGAGTTGGTTCCGGGGGCTACTCTCATTGCTAAAACTCCTTATCGTTTAGCACCAACAGAAATGCAAGAGTTGTTAAATCAAACCCAAGAGTTACTTGAGAAGGGTTTTATCCGACCGAGTGCTTCACCATGGGGCGCTCCGGTTTTATTCGTGAAGAAGAAAGATGGTAGTATGCGAATGTGCATCGATTATCGAGAGTTGAATAAAGTGACGATCAATAATCGTTATCCATTCCCTATGATTGACGATTTGTTTGATCAACTCTAAGGCGCGACTTATTTTTCTAAAATTGACTTACAGTTCGGTTATCATCAAATGCGGGTTCGTGAGGAAGATATTGAGAAAACGGCCTTTCGAACGCGTTACGGGCATTTTAAGTTTGTAGTTATGCCTTTTGGTTTTATGAATGCACCGGCGGCATTTATGGATCTTATGAACAGAGTGTGCCAACCTATGTTGGACAAGTCGGTAATTGTGTTCATTGACGACATACTTGTCTATTCGAAGAGTATGAAGGAACATGAACATCATTTGCGTGGTGTGTTGAAGACGTTACGGAAGGAGATGTTGTATGCAAAATTCTCCAAATGTGAATTTTGGCTAAGGGAAGTTGAATTCCTTGGCCATATTGTGAACAAAGATGGTATTCAAGTAGATCTGGGGAAGATTGAGACGGTAAAGAGTTGGGGACGACCGACTACGCCTACGGAAATCCGAAGTTTTCTCGGGTTGGCCGGTTATTATCGTCGGTTTATACAAGACTTTTCTAAGTTCGCTTCTCCATTGACGAAGTTGACAAGGAAGAACGCGAGATTTAATTTGGAAAACAGTAAGAAATTGCTTTCCAATTGTTGAAAGAGAAATTATGTCAAGCTCCGGTTTTAGTGTTGCCGGAAGGTGTAGAAGACATGACGGTTTATTGTGATACTTCTTTAAATGGGATCGGTTGTGTTCTAATGCAATGAGGTAAAGTCATCGCGTATGCCTCTCATCAATTAAAGGAACACGAAAAGAGATATCCGAATCATGATCTTGAATTGGCGGCGATGGTTCATGCATTGAAAATTTGGCGCCATTACTTGTATGGTGTCAAGTGTATGATTTATTCGGATCACAAGAGCTTAAAACATCTTTTTGATCAACGAGATTTGAATTACCGTCAACGTAGATGGATGGATGTGGTAACAGACTATGATTGTGAAATACTTTATCATCCGGGTAAGGCGAATGTGGTCGCGGATGCGTTAAGTCTAGAGAGTCAACATCCGGCAATACGAGTAGGATCGTTATGCATGATTATTACTAACGATTTTCTTGTTAATCTCGGTGAGATTCAAATTGAAGCTTTTATTAACAATAAGCATGAGGAACGAATCGTGGGGCAAACGGAATCTATTACTTTAGGTTCGCATGGTTTGTTGTCTTTTAAAGGAAGAGTGTGGGTGCCTAGAATGGGAGATTTTCGACGAGTGCTACTTGATGAAGCACATAAGTCAAAGTATTCCATTCATCCGGGCGCAACGAAGATGTATCTCAAATAATGTGTCACGTGTTTGCAAGTTAAGGCCGAGCACCAAAAGCCGTATGGTAAGTTACAACCATTGGAAGTCCCATAATGGAAATAGGAGCATATTACCATGGACTTCATTACAAAGTTACCAAAGACGGAGAGAACCCAATTTGATACGATTTGGGTGATAGTTGATCGGTTGACGAAAAGTGCTTTGTTTCTTCCCATTCGGGAAACGATATCGTCGGAGGCTTTGTCGAAGTTGTTTATCAAGGAGGTAATATCGAGACATGGGGTTCCTATATCTATTATTTCGGATCTGGATACTCGTTTCACATCTCGGTTTTGGAATAAGTTTCATGAAGATATGGGTACACAATTGAGAATGAGCACGGCGTACCATCCTCAAACGGACGGTCAAACCGAACGTACGAATCAAACATTGGAGGATATGTTATGGGCGTGTATTATTGATTTCGGTGGTAGTTGGGATGAGCACTTGCCCTTGGTGGAATTCTCGTACAATAATAGTTATCATACTAGTATCGGGATGCCAACTTATGAGATGCTTTATGGTCGGAGGTGCCGAACTCCGATTTGTTGGGGTGAAGTGGGACAAAGGGAAATCGGGAGTACCGATTTGGTTTTAGAGATGAATAGCAAGATTGAGATGATTCAGACTCGTTTGAAAGCTGCTCAAGATAGACAAAAGTCGTATGCCGACAAACGTAGGCGATTGATTAAGTTCCAAGAAGGTGACATGGTGATGCTTAAGGTTTCGCCATGGAAGGGTATTATTCAGTTTTGAAAACGGGGAAAGTTAGTTCCTCGATTTATTGGACCATTTAAGATTTTAGCTCGTGTTGGTGAAGTTGCGTATCATTTGGAATTACCCGAAGAGCTTGCGGGGATCCATAATACATTTCATGTTTACCATCTCCATAAGTGTCTTGCGCATGATTCATCATTTATGTCATTAGAAGAGATCGAGCTAAACAACAAGTTAGAGTATGTCGAGGAACCGATTGTCATACTTGATGAGAAAGTGAAAACATTGAGAAATAAAGAGGTGCAAACTTTTAAGGTCCAATGGCATTGAAGTATAGGTTCCGAATTTACGTGGGAATCCGAAGAGTTTGTTTTGGTGTATCTTCCTGCGTGTCATGCGGCTTGGATTGGGAGGACGCAATCCAGTTCAAGTGGGGGAGAGTTGTAAGATCCTGTTTTCTTAGATGGTTGGGACGCCGTCCAAAATGTGGGACGCCGTCTTGTTTTGAAGGGCTGGATGCCGTCCAGTATTCTGGACGCCGTTCAGATGAACTGGAGGGCCAGCTGTTTTGTTTTTAGATATTTAAAAGGGTATTTTGGTATTTTCACATGGTAGACGACTTTAAGGCTCCAAGAACTGTTTGGTGGGTGACTTAACTCCTTTTTCATCTACCATATCCTTTTCACTTCAATTCTAGAGAGATAGGAGGTTTTAGTGTGAGAAAGCTCAATCCAAAGAGGAAGAAGCTAGTTTCAGGTTTAAGCTCGAGTTCTAAAGTTGTTCCATACGTCTCTAGCTACTTTGTGATAGCGTTGGTAAGTTCTAACTCTGTGTTTTGAGTTTTAATTGATTTATGGCTAGGGTTTGTACTTTTGAGACTTGTAAGACCCATTTGGGGGTTAAATGGGTGAATTTGGGTTAAATTGGTGCATGAAAACCCCAAGGCTTGCAATCTAGGGTTTGGTCTTGAATTTGGTGTTTGAAAGTGTTAATTTTGTTGTTAAAATACTAGTACACTTGTGAATTAGTGTAAGTTTGTTAATGGGTTCAAGTTTGACCAAATTTGTGGGTCTAAGTGTTAAAATGGGTCAAATGGGTAATGGTTGACCTAATTGGGTGAGATGGGTATGAAATACCCTAAGTTGAGTTAGTTGGGGTTAGTAGACTCTAATCACTAGCTTATAGCGATTAATGATGAGTTTTGGCCCTAAATGGGCGATTTTGTGTAAATTGGTCATTTAATGCATTTGGGCCATTAAATGCGCATGAGTAAATTGTTGGTGGTTGGTCCAACTAGTTTGTGTGTTGATTGAGTACTTATTGTATTAGGTACTTTGCTTTGAAGCTTGCGGAAGTATAAAACCGCCATTGAATCGTTAAGGTGAGTGGAATAATTATATGCGTAGTTATATAATGTATTTATTTGTGTAGCATGAGATGTGAAGAGTCGATGTGCTAAGACACCACGTTCACGTAGTGAGTGAAGTTTTGATGTGTTAAGACACGACCCGGGGTGAAGTATCGACGTGTTAAGATACCACCCCAAGTAATATGAAGAGTGAAGTGTCGACGTGTTAAGACACCACTCGGGGTGAAGCATCGACGTGTTAAGATGCCACTTCAAGAACTATGACGGGTGAAGTGTTGACGTGTTAAGACGCCACCCGGGGTGAAGCATCGACGTGTTAAGATGCCACCCGTGGGATTAGTGTACGACGTGTTAAGTACTCTAATGGTTGTTATGAACACCGATGGGAAATTCGAGTACCATTCCTTGTACGATTGGTTAACCATGGTTATGTGTTGTAGTAATGCATATTATATCGTTCGTGTTATATGCTATTGTTTGTGCTAGCTCGTGATATCGGGGATTTAGCATTGTATTTGAGATGGTATGCTAATTTAAATGCTAGCGTGTATGAGGTATTTGTTGTAAGTGTTTGCAAGTAGGTGCATTATATATGTATGTGTATAATTATTGCATTCACTAATCGTTTTGCTTACCCTCTCATTGTTTACTCTTTTTAGGCTCAGTGTGGACTGAAATGTCCCGTTCATATTGATTATAAACGTTCCATATTAATTAATTTTGTTGCGAGGTTTTGACCTCTATATGAGACGTTTTTCAAAGACTGCATTCGATTTTAAAACAAACCATAACTTTTAAAATATTACGACGATTATTAAATAATGATAATCTAAAATATAGCGTTTTCATACAACCATTACATAATGGTTTACAATAATATTACACATCAATATATGCCTTCGAACGCAGTTTTTAAACAATATTATACAAGCATGGACTCCAAATCTTGTCCTTAATTTAGTATGCAACAGCGGAAGCTGTTAACAATCACCTGAGAATAAACATGCTTAAAACGTCAACAAAAAATGTTGGTGAGTTACAGGTTTAATCTATATATTTATCAAATTGTAATAATAGACCACAAGATTTCATTTCCTATAAATGCACATCTCGTATCAGGCATTTCGCAAACTGCATAGAGATAAAAATCATTCATATGGTGAACACCTGGTAACCGATCTTAACAAGATGCATATAGAATATCCCCTATCATTACGGGACTCCCTTCGGACATGATAAATTCGAAGTACTAAAGCATCCGGTACTTTGGATGGGGCTTATTGGGCCCAATAGATCTATCTTTAGGATTCGCGTCAATTAGGGTGTCTGTTCCCTAATTCTTAGATTACCAGACTAAAAAGGGGCATATTCGGTTTAACAATTCAACCATAGAATGTAGTTTCACGTACTTGTATCTATTTTGTAAAATATTTATAAAACTGCATGTATTCTCATCCCAAAAATATTAGATTTAAAAAAATGGGACTATAACTCACTTTCACAGATTTTTACTTCGTCGGAAATTTAAGACTTGGCCACGGATCGATTCACGAACCTATAACAAATATATACATATATATCAAAGTATGATCGAAATATATTCACAACATTTTTTATTACGTTTTAATGATTTAAGTATATTAAGTTAGCGGTCCAACGTTAGTAATCTACAACTAGTTGTCCGCAGTTAGATGTACAGAAATAAATCAATATATATTATCTCGACTCAATCCACGACCCAGTGTATAAAAGTCTCAGGCTAGATCACAACTCAAACTATATATATTATTAAGGAATCAACCTCAACCCTGTATAGCTAACTCAAGCATTACTGCATATAGAGTGTCTATGGTTGTTCCAAATAATATATATAGATGGGTCGATATGATATGTAAAAACATTGTATACGTGTCTATGGTATCCCAAGATTACATAATATATGTTAGAATACATGTATAATACAATATAAGTTAGTTAAGTTATGGTTAGTCTAGATTTGTTACAAAATGTTCGTAGCTAAAACTAGCAAATTTATCAAATTTTGTTTTACCCGTCATTTCTTCGTTTCAAATCCGTTTTGAGTGATTCAAGTTGCTATGGTTTCATAATGAACTGAAATTTATGAAACTAAACAGAAAAAGTATAAGTTTATAGTTGGAAATACAGGTTACAAGTCATTTTTTAAAGAGGTAGTCATTTCCGTTGAAAAAACGACATCTTGATGACCATTTTGAAAAACATACTTCCACTTTGTGTTTAACCATGATTTTTGGATACAGTATCATATTCATATGTAATATCATGTTTCCAAAAAATAAACTTCTAATTCAAAGATTAAGATAGTTTTTATTTTTCTAACCCAAAACAACCCCCGGTTTCACTACGACGGCGTATGTCCGGTTTTACGGTGTTCTTCGTGTTTCCAGGTTTTAAATCATTAAGTTAGCATATCATATAGATATAGAAAATGTGTTTAGTTAATTTTAAAAGTCAAGTTATAAGGATTAACTTTGTTTGCGAACAAGTTTAGAATTAACTAAACTATGTTCTAGTGATTACATGTTCAAATCTTCGAATAAGATAGTTTTATATATATGAATTGAATGATGTTATGAACATCATCACTACCTCAAGTTTAGTAGGTAAACCTACTAGAAGTGACAAAAATTGATCTAGCTTCAAAGGATTCTTGGATGGCTTGAAAGTTCTTGAAGTGGAATCATGACACAAAAACAAGTTCAAGTAAGATTTTTACTCGAATTAAGATAGTTTATAGTTATTGAAATCGAATCAAAGTTTGAATATGAATATTACCTTGAATTAGAATGATAACCTACTGTAAATAACAGAGGTTTCTTGATCTTAGATGATTACTTGGAATGGATTAGAAAGCTTGAAAGTAGACTTATAAACTTGAAAGTATTCTTGATTTTATGAAACTAGAACTTATAGAATTTATGAAAAACACTTAGAACTTGAAGATAGAACTTGAAGATAGAACATGAAGATAGAACTTGAGAGAGATCAATTAGATGAATAAAATTGAAGGATGAAAGTGTTTGTAGGTGTTTTTGGTCGTTGGTATATGGATTAGATATAAAGGATGTGTAAGTTTTTTTTTTTTTTTTTTTTTTTTTTTTGTAAATAATTCATGAATGATTTATAATATTTTTTGTAATTTTGTGAGATATTTCATGCTAGTTGCCAATGATGGTTCCCACATGTTTAGGTGACTCACACGGGCTGCTAAGAGCTGATCATTGAAGTGTATATACCAATAGTAAATACATCTAAAAGCTGTGTATTGTACGAGTACGAATACGGGTGCATACGAGTAGAATTGTTGATGAAAATGAATGAAGATGTAATTGTAAGCATTTTTGTTAAGTAGAAGTACTTTGATATGTGTCTTGAAGTCTTTCAAAAGTGTACTAATACATCTAAATACACTACATGTATATACATTTTAACTGAGTCGTTAAGTCATCGTTAGTCGTTACATGTGAGTATTGTTTTGAAACCTTTAAGTTAATGATTTTGTTAAATGTAATTAATTCATTGTTATTATACTTAAATGAGATGTTAAATTGTTATGTTTATGACGACCCAGAAATTTCCGAACAAATTTAAACTTAATCTCAATATGAAATCGACACGATAAGCAATTGTTTGAACTGTGTTCATATATATATATATATTTGACCTTTGACCATTCCCGACGATTCATGAACAATTGTTTGAAAATAAATATATATACATAAATATAAATATAAGAGTATATATAATATTTGAGTAATAAAATTCACATTAATCAATTGAAATTAAAAAGTAAAATAATAAACAAAATAGGTAAGTTAACAATAAAATAAATATATATATAATTTATATTAATAATTATTTGTATATGTATAAAATATATAAATATTAAATAAATGTTATCACATAATAAAATATTACATAATTATTAAACTGTAATATTAATATATTACAAATTGAATTATAGTTGTCATATTATTATTAATATTAGTATTAGTAGCATTAAGAATTATAATATGAAATTTTTTATATGTAATTGTTATATTATTATTACTCTTAGTATTAATATTAATAGGAATATTAATATCATTATATTTTTATATAAAATATATATAATTGATATATATATATATATATATATATATATTTAATTTGTTATATCATTATTATTATAAATGATAGAAAAATTATGATTATCATTATTCTTAATATTGTTACAAAAATTATTATTACCAATTTCAGTAAAATCTTTATTTTTGTGACTTATTATTGTTACTCTAAATATTATTATTATTATTATCATTATTATTATTATTATAAAAATAACATAATTTATTAAGATTATCATTAATAATATTATTAATATCATTTTATATGTAATATTATTATTATTATTATTATTATTATTATTATTATTATTATTATTATTATTATCTATTATTATAATTATTAATATATGATTACTAGGATTATTATTAATATTTATATATATTTAGTATTAATATTTACTTATTATATATAAACTAAAACACAAATAAAATACAAAATCTGTTTAACATCACTATCTATTATACTTGAATTGTCTGCCTAATTGAAATCATCGATCAAATTAAGTCACATTACTAGAAAAAATCAGTTAGGAATCCACATCCAACTTTATATATTTTTATTTATTTATTTATTTTTTATCTGTTCTTGTTGGAATTTTCTGAATCTGTTAGACGTCTATATCATTAATAAATTGGAATCACTTTAACTGTTAAATCACGTACATAATCATACTATATAAATTCCTTAACTGCAATTCGTAGAATTAAAACAGAAAAATATACAGAAAATAAAAACGTTACCTCTGTTCGTGCTCATTATATGCTATCCTTCTATATTTTAACAATTTTAAAAATCTTTAAATGCAGTAATCTCATAAATCCATCGTTCAAACTATCTGGAAAGTTTCACTTTCCAATTTCTAAAAACGAACGCGAATATTCGAGTCAAAGGTTTAGTTTCAAAAATTCAACCATAGTGTTCATAGTAAAATTCGAATATGTTTTGATGTTTCAAGTTCAATTAATGATTCCAATAGTTTCTAAGAGAGGATTACAATCTTTTTCGTGTTAAAATTTTGGTCTAATACGTTCTTAAAATCGAAATCATAATTTTTTTCTTTTAAAACAACGACTGCAGGCTGTGTTTTTTTTATTTTTTTTCTTTAATTTTGCTATTAAATTGGAGGTTACAGTTGGTTATATTGTTTCAAATTCGTTTACAAATCCAAAATTTAATACGATGTCTTGTTATCCAAATTTCTGGTCGACTAAGTTTTGAGGAGAAGAAGAAAGAGAGGAAACAGTTAATATACGGTTTATATGTATTTAAGTGAGTATTAAATAAGAGAAATAGAATTGGAGGAATGGTTATAGGGTGTTGTGTGTAAGCGGGAGGTCTCGGGTTCGAGCCCGATCTTGGGCAAATCTTTATAGAACGATTTCTTTTAAAGGGTATACATTCTTTTTCTTTCTAATTATTTTTATTATTATTTGTTGTTAATATTAATTATTATTATTATGCTGATTATTAATAACATGATTTTCATCCTTAATTTAGTTTATAATATTATCATTATTATTATTATTATTAGTAACTTATGAATATAAATATGATTACACTATAATTATAATAATCACATTATTATATGAACTCGAATAAGATATTGTGTCATAACCCGTCCTTAACCATAAGAACGAGTTAGATAACGTATGATTTCATTGCGAGGTATTGACCTCTATATGCGACATTTTTAAAAGAACAACTGCATTTATCTTACATTACAAACCATAACTCTTATTTTAATACAAGCTTTAGACAATAAAAAGATGATTATCGTTTAGCGATAATCTTAGACTTACAAACTTTACATGTGATGATAACAATACGATTTCTAGCATATTTTACATCACAAATCCTCCGATATGCAGTTTTATTTTTGACACAAATATGCATACTCAAGATCTTGTTTAAATTCAACATGTTGCAGCGGAAGCTTTTAGTTATCACCTGAGAATAGACATGTTTAAAACGTCAACATAAAGTTGGTGAGATATAGGTTTAATGCCGGCAGCGGTATAAATATAGACCACAAGATTTCATATGTAAACATTTTAATAAAAATATTCTAAGTGGTTGAGCACTTGATAACCATACTTAACATTTAATCACGTCGCATATTCCCTTTATTATGAAATCTTACTACACCGTACCAAGTGTAGTCACGAAACGAAGTACTGTGCAACCGTTGAATACTGGTCGTCCAGTCCGGTTGGGGTTGTCAGGCCCGATAGATCTATCAACAGGATTCGCGTTTACAATACCGCTGTAAATAATAGTTACCAAGCTACAGGGAAGTATGCCAGTGGTACAACTCAACGTAGAATATATTTTTCAGTTACTTGTGTCCATAACGTAAAACATAAAATACATGTATTCTCATCCCGAAATACTTAGAGTTTAAAAGTGGGACTATATACTCACTTTTGCCTTGAAGATATATATATTTTGACTTGGTCTCCGGTTGATATCACGAACCTATCCATATATAGTTTATGAATATATTTCCATTTTAAACAATCGTCACATATATATACTTATTATACTTTTAATAGTTTTAATAATTTCTTAGTCCGTAGTTAGCAGTCCGATGTTAGTAATTCAATTTTAATGGTTCATATTTAGGTGTTTAATAAATAAAACCCCCATCGAAATAAATAAAACCCCATCGTATTTGTATTGGTCGGGATTAATCTTGACCCACGGTACCGGTGTTGTCAAATGACGTGTTGCGTACATAAAGTATCGGTGTTGTCAAATGACGTGTTACGTACAATCATGGGATCTTATGATTAATCTTCTCGTATTGTTTACGGGTGGTCCTGAAATATATAAAATTAAATTATGAGTACATATATATAAAATATCATGTTATTTTAGAAAGATGTGATTCATTTAATTTTTCTCCAATTATTTTCGTGGCTAAACTAGTTTTGGATATCCGATCTTGTTTTGGTCATAGTTTCTTCGTTACAACTCCGTTTTCGTTGGTTCAACTTGCCACTTCCTTGGATCGAGTCCTTCTTTAAGAATATGAACTGTAAATACCTTAGTTTGTATTCGAAATCACAGGTCATAGGTCAAACTTTGGTGAAACTTATGAAATTAATCATTTTCCATCATGTAAACAACCTTAAATGATTATTTTTCTAAAAATACTTATACTTTGAGTTAAATCATGAAATTTTTATGTGTTATCATATTCATAGTAAATATCATTTTTCCAGAAAATAAACCTCCAATTCAAGGTTCAAGATAGTTTTTAATTATCCAACCCAAAACAGCCCCCGGTTGCACTCCGACGTCGTAAAAACAGTTTTTAAGGTGTTCTTTGAAAAACCAAGTTATACCTTGTTAAATTAGAATATATTTATGATATATTACAGGTCTTGAAGTATTTTAAAAGTTAAGTTAGAAGGATCTATTTAGTTTGCAAACAAGTTTGAAAACATTCAAACTATGTTCTTGTTGTTAAAATTTTATACCATAAAATAAGATAGCTATATATATATGAATCGAATAAGGTTATGAACAAAGTTACTACCTCAAGTTACTTGGACAAGATTGCTGTAAAAGAGGAGTAAAAACCTAGAACCAAAAGAGTAATGGAGTTGGATTAAAAGGTTGGAAATAAACTTGTATTCTTGAAAGGATTATTGAAGTGTTCTTGGAAGGTTTTTCTTATGATGATTAAGGGTTGTTTTTGAGCTAGATCTTCATGGTAACTTGCTGAATTGTTGAAAGTGTTTAAGGGTTATGGAAGAGTGTGTGTTTAACTAAGAAATGATGTAGAAATTTGAATCAAAATGAAGTGCCCATGAAGCTTATAAAAAACGTGGAACTAAGGTGTTCATGACAAGATTTTAGTTTGTTATCTTATGTAATTAGTCAATAAGCTTCCAAATTCCAATTACCTTATACCTAGGGCATGAACAAGGGCTGGTTGGTGGTGATTTGATGTGTATATACCAATAGTAAATACGTATAGAAGCTAGGTATGATACGGGTACATATACTCCAGATATACGTATAGAAATCTTGTGAAAACGGAATGAGGATTCAAATATAGCTATCTTTTGAGAATATACTTATATGGTTTTATGTATTTAAGTCCTTAAAAAGTGATTAAATACATTATATATACGATATATGTATAAACATTATAGGTCATAAGTATTTTTGTCAAATGACGTTACGTATGGTTATCGTTTTGAAAACTTAAGTTAGTAGTTTCAAAATATACTTATAACTTATTGTTATTAATACAAAATGAGGTATTAAAACATTCTTAGATCATGTTAAATATGTATATATACATATATATACACAAACGTATAATTATCATATGTTATATAGTTCGTGATATTATCGGTCAAACTAGACGGTCAAACGTTGTGTAAAACTCTTTTCAAAAACATAAATCTCAACAATTTGGATTGCTTATCATGTTGGTAAGGTTTAATTTATGTAAATATTAATCTTATAAGTATAGAACGATCGAAAAAGTGCGGGTCATTACAGTACCTACCCGTTAAATAAATTTCGTCCCGAAATTTTAAAATTGTACCTATTTTGCGTCATCGAGAAACAAGTGTGGATACTTTTGTTTCATCTGATCCTCTCGTTCCCAAGTAAACTCAGGACCTCTTCGAGCATTCCAACGAACCTTAACGATCGGTATGTTGCTCTGCTTGAGCTGTTTAACTTCACGGTCCATGATTTCGATTGGTTCTTCGATGAATTGTAGTTTCTCATCGACATGGATTTCTTCAAGAGGAATGGTGAGATCTTCCTTTGCAAGACACTTCTTAAGGTTCGAGACGTGAAATGTATTATGTACTCCGGCGAGTTGTTGCGGTAACTCGAGTCGATAAGCTACCGGTCCAATGCGTTCGATGATCTTGAACGGGCCTACATATCTTGGGTTCAGTTTACCCCTTTTTCCGAAGCGTATTACACCTTTCCATGGTGACACCTTTAACATAACCATGTCACCGATCTGAAACTCTAATGGTTTCCTTCGGACATCGGCGTAGCTCTTTTGGCGACTACGGGCTGTTTTCAATCTCTCCTTAATTTGTACTATCTTCTCAGTCGTTTCGTGTATGATCTCGGGACCAGTTAATTGTCGATCTCCTACTTCATTCCAACAAATAGGAGATCTACACTTCCTTCCATACAGTGCTTCGAATGGTGCAGCTTTAATGCTCGCATGATAACTATTATTATACGAGAATTCTACTAACGGTAAATACTTATCCCATCCGTTTCCAAAATCGATCACACATGCCCTGAGCATGTCTTCAAGAGTCTGAATTGTTCTTTCACTCTGCCCGTCAGTTTGCGGATGATATGCGGTACTCATATCCAAACGAGTTCCTAGTGCCTCCTGTAGTGATTGCCAGAACTTTGAGGTAAATCTACTATCACGATCGGATATAATGGAAATAGGTATTCCATGCCTTGAAACAATTTCCTTTATATACAATCGTAATAATTTCTCCATTCTATCCGTTTCCTTTATAGGCAAGAAATGTGCAGATTTGGTAAGACGATCAACAATCACCCAAATGGTGTCGTATCCCCAGGCAGTCTTTGGTAACTTCGTGATGAAATCCATGGTAATACCATCCCATTTCCATTATGGGATTTCTGGTTGTTGAAGTAACCCTGACGGCTTTTGGTGTTCTGCTTTGACTTTGGAACAAGTTAAACACTCCCCAACATATGTTGCAACGTCTGTCTTTAAATTAGGCCACCAATAATGTGTCTTAAGATCTTGGTACATCTTTCCAACTCCAGGATGTATCGAGTATCTTGTCTTATGTGCCTCGTTCAATATCAACTTCCTTAATCCACCCAACTTCGGTACCCAAATACGATTTGCAAAATATCGAATTCCATCTTCCCGTATAACGAGTTGCTTCTCATACTTCTTCATTATTTCATTTCCTATATTTTCTTTAGTAAGTGCTTCTCGTTGAACTTCTTTGATTTGTGAGTTGAGATTCATGGGAATTTTTATGTTCATCGCTCGTACTCGAATTGGTTCTCGTTCCTTTCTGCTTAGTGCGTCAGCCACCACATTCGCTTTCCCGGGATGATAACGAATTTCACAATCATAGTCGTTTATTAACTCGACCCACCTACGTTGCCTCATGTTCAGCTGTTTCTGATCAAAAATATGTTGAAGACTTTTATGATCAGTGAACACAGTACATTTAACCCCATACAAGTAGTGTCTCCATATCTTCAATGCAAACATGACTGCTCCCAGTTCTAAATCATGCGTCGTATAATTCCGCTCGTGAATCTTCAATTGTCGAGATGCGTATGCAATAACTTTCTTCCGTTGCATAAGAACGCAACCAAAACCTTGTCGCAAAGCGTCACAATATATTTCAAAATCATCGTTCCCTTCTGGTAACGATAAAATAGGCGCCGTAGTTAACTTCTTCTTTAGTAATTGAAATGCACTCTCCTGCTCAGATGTCCATTCATATTTCTTCCCTTTTTGCGTTAACGCTGTCAACGGCTTAGCTATTCGGGAAAAATCTTGAATAAACCTTCTATAATAACCGGCTAAACCCAAAAATTGGCGTATCTGCGTTGGTGTCTTAGGAGTCTCCCATTTTTCAATGGCTTCAATTTTTGCTGGATCAACCTAAATTCCTTTGCTACTAACAACGTGGCCAAGAAATTGCACTTCTTTCAACCAGAAAGCACATTTAGAAAATTTAGCATATAGCTGTTCTTTTCTCAACAACTCTAATATCAACCTTAAATGCTGCTCATGCTCTTGCTCACTCTTGGAATAGATAAGAATATCATCAATGAAAACGATAACAAACTTATCTAAATATGGACTACAAACTCGATTCATGAGGTCCATGAATACAGCTGGCGCATTTGTCAACCCAAACGGCATGACCAAAAATTCGTAATGACCATAACGTGTCCGAAAAGCAGTTTTCGGTATATCTTCTTCTTTGACGCGTAATTGATGATAGCCCGATCTTAGGTCAATTTTCGAGTACACACATGATCTTTGGAGTTGATCAAATAAGTCGTCAATTCTCGGTAGTGGATACCGATTCTTGATAGTTAACTTATTTAATTCACGATAATCTATACACATCATAAAAGATCCATCTTTCTTTTTAACAAATAGAATCGGAGCTCCCTACGGTGAAGTACTTGGTCGTATGAATCCACGATCCAGTAATTCTTTTAACTGACTCTGAAGTTCTTTTAACTCGGACGGTGCAAGTCTATATGGAGCACGGGCAACTGGTGCAGCTCCTGGTACTAAATCTATTTGAAATTCTACAGATCTAAATGGAGGTAATCCCGGCAACTCTTCCGGAAAAACTTCAGGAAAATCTTTTGCCACAGGCACGTCGTTGATGCACTTCTCTTTTTCTTTCTTTTCGACTTTATTAACATGTGCTAAAATAGCATAACATCCCTTTTCTAAACACTTCTTGGCTTTCAAACAGCTAATGAGTTTTAGCTTTGAGTTACCCTTCTCTCCATAAATCATCACCGGCATTTTATCCTTACAAGGAATGCGAATTGCCTTCTTGGCACACACAACTTCAGCTCCTACTTTGGACATCCAGTCCATGCCGACTATTACATCAAAACTTTCTAATTCTACGGGTATTAAGTCAATTTTAAATGTTTCTCCGGCTAAATTTATTTTACAATCACGGCAAATTTTATCGGCTTTAATTAGTTTACCATTAGCTAACTCAATCATGTACTTAGCATCTAGAGGTAATGATGAACAATTCAATTTAGCGTAAAAGCCTCTACTCACGTAACTTCTATCGGCACCAGTATCAAATATAATAGATGCGGATAAGTTATTAATGGTAAACGTACCCGTAACAAGCTCCGGGTCTTCACACGCCTCTCTAGCATTAATAACAAATGCTCTTCCACGTGCAGATCCATTATTCTTCTCTGGATTCGGACACTGGCTCTTATAGTGACCTTGTTTTCCACACCCATAACAAGTAATGGTAGCCAAAGCAGTTCTATTTGCATTGGTGGCAGGAGTCTTGGTACCATTTGTATTTGTAACGAGAGCCCTACAATCTTCAGCAAGATGACCCTTTCGATTACATTTGTTGCATACCACATTACAGTAGCCAGAGTGATGTTTGTGGCATCGGTTACATAAAGGATTTTGTCCTTTGTAACCAAAGCTTAAACCACTACCCGCACCTTGCGTGATTTCTTGTTTCTTAAAAGATTGTTGTTGGTTACCTCGATCATAATTTCCATTCCACTTTCTTTTGTTACCTGATACCTTCACATCAGTATTGGATACTTTCTTATCCATGATGACCTGATCCATTAGCTCGTTTACCATGGTTATAGCTTCATGAATTGTCTTAGGTTTCGATGCTGTAACATTTGCCTTGACCTTTTTGGGCAAACCATCTTTGTACATTTCAATCTTCCGTTCTTTGGTTGGAACCAATTCAGGACATAGCAAAACTAATTCCATGAATCGCTGATTGTAGTTGGTGATTTCAGTACCAACAACCTTCAGGCTTCGTAATTCATCTTCCAACTTCCTAACCTCGTTCCTTGGACAATACTCGTTGATTAACATTATTTTGAATTCTTCCCATGGGGTATCATAAGCTACATCTCCTCCTACAGCCTTCACGTAATTTTTCCACCACGTGAGTGCACTATCTTGTAAAGTGCACGATGCATACTTGGTCATGTCCTTTTCAACACAACCCCTGATTTTAAACACAGTCTCCATCTTTTCTATCCACCGGGTTAAACCGATCGGTCCTTCCGTTCCACTGAATGATGAGGGCTTGCAAGCTTGAAAAGTCTTGTAGGTACATCCTACATGAGGATTTGGGTTAACTGCAGCAGCTCTTGCAGCTTCGACCCATAACATTCTGTCGTTCACTCGCTGGTTGATGAATTCCTCGACTTCTTGTTCCGTCATTCGATTCAATCGCGCCATTTCCTAATGAAAGAAAATAATTATTCACATGGAATATTATAGATGTAGTGTGTATTTATAGTACATTATAGCTTGTTAACAATATGAACCAGGTATTATTATAAAAGCCTTTTCTTCTTATTAGCATTTTATAATTATATCTAGGGTAGTACCTACCCGTTAATGTTCATACTTAATAGCTTAGTACAGAACCAATTACTACAATCTAAATAATACTTAACCATGGAAAATTATTGCATTTCATACTTCACTATTTTACATATGCTTATCTTACATCGAACATTAAGCAAACCACACTAATAATATTATACAAAACATTATATGATCCCATGGTTTAATACGGCAGCGCATCGTTTGGTCTATTTTCTAGGACGTTTAGGTTCAAGGAATGGCCTAACGCTTATCCTAGCTGTCTGCCTATATTTTGGCTGTGGGGCTGAAGAACTAGATGCCGGGATAGAACGAATAGGAATAGCGGGAATAGGGGTGGTAGTGTCTAGTGGAGTTGGTGCTACATCATCCTTACTAAACTCAGGATTTGAATTTTCTAATTCATTAGCCTTTCGTTTCTTTCCTAGTTCGAACTTGTCTTTCGTAATTTCTTGTATTTCTTCCTCGGGTTCACTTTCCTCCTCGGGTTCACTTTCCTCCTCGGGTTCACTTTCCGGGTTCTTTATTGTTGGTTCATCCGGAATTTGTGAGTCTTCCCCAAAGATATTATTTTCGTCATCGGATATGTTAATGACTGAAACACCATCTGAAGATTCTGATTCGGAGTCGCTGAATGTGATAATAAGTTTTGAGCCCGACATCTATCACACAACAACTAACCCATTAGTACTACATAATATTTACATATAAATTTTAACCAACAATGATAAGCAATGGTTTTTAAATCAGACCCGGTCAAAGTCCAGACTTACTAATGTATCCTAACGACTTATCAGTTAGACACACTAATGCAAACCTGGTTCGCTAAGACCACCGCTCTGATACCACATGTCATAACCCGTCCTTAACCATAAGAACGAGTTAGATAACGTATGATTTCATTGCGAGGTATTGACCTCTATATGCGACATTTTTAAAAGAACAACTGCATTTATCTTACATTACAAACCATAACTCTTATTTTAATACAAGCTTTAGACAATAAAAAGATGATTATCATTTAGCGATAATCTTAGACTTACAAACTTTACATGTGATGATAACAATACGATTTCTAGCATATTTTACATTACAAATCCTCCGATATGCAGTTTTATTTTTGACACAAATATGAATACTCAAGATCTTGTTTAAATTCAACATGTTGCAGCGGAAGCTTTTAGTTATCACCTGAGAATAGACATGTTTAAAACGTCAACATAAAGTTGGTGAGATATAGGTTTAATGCCGGCAGCGGTATAAATATAGACCACAAGATTTCATATGTAAACATTTTAATAAAAATATTCTAAGTGGTTGAGCACTTGATAACCATACTTAACATTTAATCACGTCGCATATTCCCTTTATTATGAAATCTTACTACACCGTACCAAGTGTAGTCACGAAACGAAGTACTGTGCAACCGTTGAATACTGGTCGTCCAGTCCGGTTGGGGTTGTCAGGCCCGATAGATCTATCAACAGGATTCGCGTTTACAATACCGCTGTAAATAATAGTTACCAAGCTACAGGGAAGTATGCCAGTGGTACAACTCAACGTAGAATATATTTTTCAGTTACTTGTATCCATAACGTAAAACATAAAATACATGTATTCTCATCCCGAAATACTTAGAGTTTAAAAGTGGGACTATATACTCACTTTTGCCTTGAAGATATATATATTTTGACTTGGTCTCCGGTTGATATCACGAACCTATCCATATATAGTTTATCAATATATTTCCATTTTAAACAATCGTCACATATATATACTTATTATACTTTTAATAGTTTTAATAATTTCTTAGTCCGTAGTTAGCAGTCCGATGTTAGTAATTCAATTTTAATGGTTCATATTTAGGTGTTTAATAAATAAAACCCCCATCGAAATAAATAAAACCCCATCGTATTTGTATTGGTCGGGATTAATCTTGACCCACGGTACCGGTGTTGTCAAATGACGTGTTGCGTACATAAAGTACCGGTGTTGTCAAATGACGTGTTGCGTACAATCATGGGATCTTATGATTAATCTTCTCGTATTGTTTACGGGTGGTCCTGAAATATATAAAATTAAATTATGAGTACATATATATAAAATATCATGTTATTTTAGAAAGATGTGATTCATTTAATTTTTCTCCAATTATTTTCGTGGCTAAACTAGTTTTGGATATCCGATCTTGTTTTGGTCATAGTTTCTTCGTTACAACTCCGTTTTCGTTGGTTCAACTTGCCACTTCCTTGGATCGAGTCCTTCTTTAAGAATATGAACTGTAAATACCTTAGTTTGTATTCGAAATTACAGGTCATAGGTCAAACTTTGGTGAAACTTATGAAATTAATCATTTTCCATCATGTAAACAACCTTAAATGATTATTTTTCTAAAAATACTTATACTTTGAGTTAAATCATGAAATTTTTATGTGTTATCATATTTATAGTAAATATCATTTTTCCAGAAAATAAACCTCCAATTCAAGGTTCAAGATAGTTTTTAATTATCCAACCCAAAACAGCCCCCGGTTGCACTCCGACGTCGTAAAAACAGTTTTTAAGGTGTTCTTTGAAAAACCAAGTTATACCTTGTTAAATTAGAATATATTTATGATATATTACAGGTCTTGAAGTATTTTAAAAGTTAAGTTAGAAGGATCTATTTAGTTTGCAAACAAGTTTGAAAACATTCAAACTATGTTCTTGTTGTTAAAATTTTATACCATAAAATAAGATAGCTATATATATATATATATGAATCGAATAAGGTTATGAACAAAGTTAATACCTCAAGTTACTTGGACAAGATTGCTATAAAAGAGGAGTAAAAACCTAGAACCAAAAGAGTAATGGAGTTGGATCAAAAGGTTGGAAATAAACTTGTATTCTTGAAAGGATTATTGAAGTGTTCTTGGAAGGTTTCTCTTATGATGATTAAGGGTTGTTTTTGAGCTAGATCTTCATGGTAACTTGCTGAATTGTTGAAAGTGTTTAAGGGTTATGGAAGAGTGTGTGTTTAACTAAGAAATTATGTAGAAATTTGAATCAAAATGAAGTGCCCATGAAGCTTACAAAAAACGTGGAACTAAGGTGTTCATGACAAGATTTTAGTTTGTTATCTTATGTAATTAGTCAATAAGCTTCCAAATTCCAATTACCTTATACCTAGGGCATGAACAAGGGCTGGTTGGTGGTGATTTGATGTGTATATACCAATAGTAAATACGTATAGAAGCTAGGTATGATACGGGTACATATACTCCAGATATACGTATAGAAATCTTGTGAAAACGGAATGAGGATTCAAATATAGCTATCTTTTGTGAATATACTTATATGGTTTTATGTATTTAAGTCCTTAAAAAGTGATTAAATACATTATATATACGATATATGTATAAACATTATAGGTCATAAGTATTTATGTCAAATGATGTTACGTATGGTTATCGTTTTGAAAACTTAAGTTAGTAGTTTCAAAATATACTTATAACTTATTGTTATTAATACAAAATGAGGTATTAAAACATTCTTAGATCATGTTAAATATGTATATATACATATATATACACAAACGTATAATTATCATATGTTATATAGTTCGTGATATCATCGGTCAAACTAGACGGTCAAACGTTGTGTAAAACTCTTTTCAAAAACATAAATCTCAACAATTTGGATTGCTTATCATGTTGGTAAGGTTTAATTTATGTAAATATTAATCTTATAAGTATTGAACGATCGAAAAAGTGCGGGTCATTACATATTGATATGGTCGAAACGGACGGTTTTATTTTCGCGGTGTCGTTAGGCCGCGGCACGTCAGAATCAGCTACCACGAGGGTGAGTAGTGGTTGTTTTATTATTTATATTTAGCTGGGGTTTCAAGCTATAACTCACTTACTTGTCTTCCTTTTAACGAGTAAGTGGTAAATATAACTTAGGTACGTATTTTTGTATGTTTGCTCTGTAATGTGGGATAAAAGTGCCTATATAGTTAACCCTAGTGACAAGAGGTGATATATTAACTAGATAAAATAGTAATTAGACAATAAAAGTAAAGATAGGTGTGAAGAATAGAGTTCTGAAGGGGATTTATCACAAGAGTTTGACTTCCTAGGATAAACACTAAACCTCAATCAACTGGCTGTGAACCCAACTGATTTGTCACTAAGAGTTTAGGCCTTGAAGATTCTGGCTAAGACAGGTATCCCTACTCCCAACGTTAACCTGAAAGGTTTGAACGACCTTATGGATGAAATCCTAGGTACATGAACAAAGTGGTTTACCCAATAAAGGAAAGTCTTAGCTTTTCTTAATCCTAGTTGGTCTAACTAAAGGAATATCCTACCACTAAATCACTATGCTATGCCTTAACTTTAACAGATGTGCAATCTTAGATATTCTAAGGTACTGCTAATTGGGTTAGAAGTCTCTCCTTTGCGATCACTTATTCATCCCCGGATCATCTTACAATATCTCAAGAACATTGCTTCTGACGCGAATCATGCTTCTGAGTAAGCTAGTGTTCACTGAACTCTCTATTGCTAACTCTAATCACAATATAAATGGGCAGCTCTTCTATGACGAATAAATGGTTATTCATACGTAGGTACTATATCCCTATGGTGACGTTAAGCACACATAACTACTTACCTTGTATCCTAGGGTTGATCAGGTCCTACTACTAGGTTATAGCCACGTGAATAAGCGGAAAGGGTGATCCATAAATTAAACTTCTAAACCGTCAAGGTTTCAGCATAACAATATAATAAGTTTCAGACATAATATTCAACACATGATAAACAATTGTAACAAATAGATAATCATGCAGGATGAAAGCAACTCAAGATAATAACTTTATTAAATTAAGGAAAGCGTTCACCATTTACAGACGAGATCTGGACCATTACAAGTGCTGACAACCTCTAGCCCGCTCCTATTACAATCTTCGGCGTTCGCCTTCGGGTACTAAATTTCCCGCTCGGAGGTGAGAAGGCCTTGAAAGCTCTAGTGGGAGAAAGTGTATTGTAGTGAGAGAGTGAAGAGAGGTGTGTGTTGGAATGAATGACAAAGACCCTTTAAATAGACTTGGAAATTGCCAAAATACGCCTGGCAGGCCGCATGGCAGGCCGTATGGTGGGGCGTATTTGGCAGGCCGTATTTTTGGTAGGCCGCATGGTGGGCCGCATGATGGGGCATATTTGGCAGGCCATGTCCATATAAGCAGGCCGTATGGCAGCCCGTATGGCAGGCCGGATGGGGTGCTGGTCAGCCTCGATTCCCTAAATAGTAACTTGATTTCTTGTCTTTCACCGTTTTCGCTCTAGAATCTTCGTTTTAGCTCCGTTTCTCTTGATTCTTTTTGCATTATCTTTGTAATTACTTTATCTACAATTTCAACCAAAAAAGCGATTATTTTGTCGAAAAGCTTTAAACTTTATGCTTTTAGGATTCAATATCGGGGGTAAAAACATGACTTTTTAGCCGATATCAAATATCCCACACTTAGACTTTTCTTGTCCTCAAGCAAACTTCTGAACTTAAAATAGCGAGGACTTCAATCCGTAGTGATCAAGATGTTTTGTTCCGCAAGACGGAAGAGCAGAAACGTAGCTTTTATTCTTTTTGTTATTCTCGAATCTTTTTTCGCAAGCATGAGAGGAGGTTACATAACTAAGGCTATCTCACTCGGGTCACCCATTTCACTAAAGTGTTTAGGGTGTCCTAAAGTTCTAAGAAATGAAGTCACTCTTAGCCAGTCATGCTTACATTCTTCGTCATAAGCTTGATCAAGACTCAAATCTCCATCACTTATTTGCGAGAATTTTTGGTTATCGACTCAGCTTGAATTGTGAAGAGATGGGGGTTTGGAAGTTTCTAGAGTACGAAGGGTTTTGATAGATAGGAGTTTCTTCTTGAAAGATTGATTTCAACGATCCTTTCAGCTTTTTATCCGGAATTTCTTCGTGAGCATCCTTCTTTTTGTGATGACCCGGGAATTTCCGATCAAATTTAAACTAAATCTTTATATAATCTCGACACAATAAGCGAAGTCTGTAAAGTTGAGTCTTAAAACTTGTGAACTATCTTTATGAATTCAATTTGATTTCGACTACTCCCGACGATTCACGAACCTATAAACGTAAAAAGAAATGTACATATAATTAACTACACATATAAGTAAGCATATATTGTAAAATAAATATAGTAGAGAACTAATAAGTGATTTAATTATTATGGAAGATAAATTAAAATAACTAAAATATGTTATTAAATGATTTCAAACATAAATCGTCAACGATTAATAATGTATTTAGTGTGTAATGTTATACTTTGAGTTTAAATTGTTTTGATGTATATAATTAATACATTTATCCAAGTATTGAATTTGGATATGTAAAAACATAATTATTTATAGTAATTTGAATATATATATATATATATATATATATATATATATATATATATATATATATATATATATATATATATATATATATATATATATATATATATATATATATATATATATATATATATATATGATACATAAACATGATTATTATTGTTAGTACTAATATTAAAATTTGTATTATTACTTTTAAAAGAAAATATATATAAGATCTAAGTTGTATTATTATTATTAATGTTATCAATAATAATATTAATATTACTATAACTAGTATTATTATTTATCATTATTCTAAAATACTTTTATTACTTAACAGAATTATTGCATTATTATTAATTAATATTATTTGTATTATTATTAATCATTATTACTAATAGGAGTATTATAATTAATTACAAGTATTAATTATATAACTTATGAAATCAAGTTCCATTATATGAAGCTGTTTAATGTCCACATCTGATTACAATTTTTTTCTTATTACTTGATTCCCTTTTCGACTTTTTCTGCTCACAATCTGTACTATGGTTGAACAATATTGATTTTATAATTGCTATAATACAAAAAGCTGTAACAACCCCATTCAGCTAAAAATCTTATTTATTTATTTAGGTATCTACTGAGCTTTAGTGTCGACACCATGCAAATCAAACGAGATACTCATATTATTGAGAATTCAAAATTTATCTGTATCAATATCAATCTTAATCACTTTCAATTGTCTTCATAAAAAAAAAAGAAATTAAACAGAATAAATAATTCTGCTTCGTTACCTCTGCTCTCCAAATATTTTTGCCAAACAACGAATTCGAAATTTATTTTGAAATCTATTATTGCAGTTTTGTTAGGAAGATACTAAAGGATCTTTCTGCAAAAATTCGTGTTTCAATTCTTCAAATTGAGTTTCAATTTTGGAGTCAAAGGTTTAAGAACAAAAAGTCAAAACTGTGTTCTTCAATTAAATTGAGGATTTATAAATCGTTTCTGTTAAAATTAAGAATGGAGGAAGTTTCTATGGATCAATTAGAACACAATTCATAACCGTGATCTAAAACCTCCTAAAAATCATATTTTGAGTTTGGGTTTTTATATTTTTAACGAACAGTATCTGTTCTTATTTTTTTTATTTATCGAATCTGTTAATTTGACAATAGTAATTCATTTTGCTTCATTTGGGAATTTCTAAAACTTGTTACATATGTCGTGCTTGCTGAGATTGACCTTTGGTTCGATTGAATGATTATTGAAGAAGATGATACAGAAATTTTACGGTTAAATAAAATGGGATAGGAAATAAAATAGAAAAATGGAATTAGTGTAATGGTTAAGTGTGTGGTGTATGAGCGGGAGGTCTCGGGTTCGATTCTTGTTCAAGGCAATTTTTTTTATAAAAGCTTTCCAAAGGTATAATCTTTATTTTATTTCTATTATTATTATTATTATTATTATTATTATTATTATTATTATTATTATTATTATTATTATTATTATTATTATTATTATTATTATTATTATTATTATTATTATTATTATCAATTTAGGTTAATATTATAAGTTATTATGAATATTAATTAATGACTACTAGTTATTATTGTTATCATTATTAATATATGTATTAGTCACCATTTATTATAATTAACATACCTATAATTACAATTATGGTTATTATTAGTATTAATATTGTTATTACTAATGTTATTACCATCAATAGTATTAATATTAAGTTGTATTCATATTAATTTTATAATTAGTAAAAAGATTGTTATTGTTATTAAGTATTAAGAATTATTATCAAAAGTATTATTTTCATTATCACAATTGTTAAATTTTTCTTTTTATTAAAAATTTCTATTATTAACATTATTATTATTATTAATATTATAAGTATTGTTATTAGTGTTAATATTATTATTACTACTAAAAATGAAAGGGCTATTATTATAAATATTATAATTATTACTATTATTACTGTTATCATTAAAATTATTATCATAACTATCATTAACTGTAAAATTAATATTTTTATAAGTATTATTATTAATATCATTGTTTTTTTATTAATATTATTATTATCACTAATAGAATTATTAACAGTATTATCCCTATTAAAATATTAAGTATTATCATTATCATTTTTATCACTACTAATAGTAATTGGTATCATTATAATTTTAATAAACAAATGATGTATATAAAAAAATATGTATATATTTAATACATATAACATAATAAAATTAATATTTCTATATAAAAAATGAATAAATGAAACATAAAAATTATTAATATAAAAAGGAAATAATTAATAAATTTATATATATAAATTGTTCGATTCCAATTATGTATGTTAATATATAATAAAATGATATAGGTTTGTGAATCGAAGGCCAACCCTGCATTGTTCAATATAGTCATATGTATTTTTACTACAAAATACATTTGGTGAGTTTCATTTGCCTTTTTACCCTTTATATTTTTGGGCTGAGAATACATGCACAACTTTTATAACTATTTTACGAAATAGACACAAGTAATCGAAATTACATTATATGGTTGAATGATTGAAACTGAATATGCCCCTTTTTAGTCCGGTAATCTAAGAATTAGGGAACATACACCCTAATTGACGCGAATCCTAAAGATAGATCTATCAGGCCCAACAAGCCCCATCTAAAGTACCGGATGCTTTAGTACTTCGAAATTTATATCATGTCCGAAGGAGGATCCCGGAATGATGGGGATATTCTTATATGCATATTGTGAATGTCGGTTACCAGGTGTTCAATCCATATGAATGATATTTTTGTCTCTATGCATGAGACGTATGTTTATGAGAAATGAAAATATGAAATCTTGTGGTCTATTAAAAATTATGAAATGATTATTTATGTTAAACTAATGAACTCACCAACCTTTTGGTTGACACTTTAAAGCATGTTTATTCTCATGTACGAAAGAAATCTTCCGCTGTGCATTTGCTCATATTAGAGATATTACTTGGAGTCATTCATGACATATTTCAAAAGACGTTGCATTCGAGTCGTTGAGTTCATCAAGATTATTTAAAGTCAATTAGAGTTACATATATTATGAAATAGTATGCCTGTCGTCAACTTTCGATGCAATGAAAGTTTGTCTTTTCAAAAACGAATGCAATGTTTGTAAAATGTATCATATAGAGGTCAAGTACCTCGCGATGTAATCAACTGTTGTGAATCATTTATAATTGATATGGACTTCGTCCGGATGGATTATGACGGGTCTTCACAGTTGGTATCAGAGCGGTGGTCTTAGTGAACCGGGTCTTGCATTAGTGTGTCTAACTGATAGTCGTTTGGATGCATTAGTGAGTCTGGACTTCGACCGTGTCTGCATGTCAAAAGTTTTGCTTATCATTTTTGTCGGAAATCATCTGCTTATCATTCTTAGGAAATTACATGCTCATTATTCTTAGTCTAGACACGTTTTACTGCATTGACTGCATGAAAAGTGTATAGACAAAATTCATATCTTAGCGTATCTGACAATTCATATCTTAGCGTATCTGTTACTGTAGACCTTGCCTGATATCTTTCGTAAATTTCTCCTTAATTTAAGGGATCCTGGTACTATATATATCTATGTAAATTATGCATTGAGAATACCATCCAACTATCAATTACTGTCACTAAACTGTTCATATATTCCTGAGATCGCGTAAGATGGCCTCTACGAATCGACCAAGTTCCTCTGACTCCGAAGACAGCGTGACAGGAGCACACCAATCAATCAACTATCGTGATTACTGGAGAAAATGGGGGTGGGTTCGCGACATACTCACCCTATGGAGAAGAGAAGAAGGTACTCCATATCATGAATCGAATCTACCACCTAACCATAGAGTACTCGACCCGCTCACCGGCGAATCTGTTCGCAACACCGTTTATACCCTTTTTGCCAGAATTTTTCATCTTGAGACTACCATTAACGAAACTAGAGAAGATATCCAATCTCTACCCCACACTGATAACCAACCAGGGTTAGTAGAAGAAGTTAAAGAACTCCGAGCTCGAGTGTTAACTTTAGAGAGCACGGTACACAGTTTGCAAGCACCAGCAGTTCACCAACACCAGTCACATCACCAACCTTAGCACCAACAGCACTAGTACCACCAACAACAACATCCGCATCACCAGCTTTGAACATCTCATTCTATACCTCGAGTATAATCATCATTCCACATGACGTTCTACATCATTTATCTTCGTTAGATATGATGATTATGTAAACTCTAATGTTTTAGAGATTATATATTCTTGTTCAAACGGTAAATCAAATGAGTTTAATATCATATCGATTCATTAAATCCATAATTACATCTGAAGAAAATATATATTTAAGTATGTTTTCATAAAGATTGTAATTAAAAATTCTTTTGTACAAACTGTTAACGGTGAAAATATTTTAACGGGTAGGTAATACCCGAGGAATATTTAGATTTCAAAATAATAAGTTACACTGTACATCCTTTGAATCTAATTCAACGGTTATATACTATCCTACTTACATCCACCGATATACAAATCCGTTCACCGCAGAATAACCCCTTTTCATTCAATTTCATATTTGGATTATGATCTATCAGAATTCAACAAGTGGCATAATGAAGAAATAATGGACACAATAAAAATTGATTAGAAACAGACTAACTAACAATATGAAATTTTGTTAAGAAACCACGCTAACAAGATCCTAGCTAACTGTTCCTAGCTAACTGTTAATTCTGTAACACATTTTATTTTATCGCAATTTATTTATCGCAATTTACATTCTCGCAATTTTATTTATCGTCATTTAATTTCTGTTATTTACTTTACGCACTTTATTTATCGTTATTTAATTTTTGTTATTTATTTTACGCATTTTAAATATCGGGACACGTATACAAAGTTTTGACATATCATATCGACGCATCTATATATATTATTTGGAATCACCATAGACACTCTATATGCAGTAATGCGGGAGTTAGCTATACAGGGTTGAGGTTGATTCTATATTAATATATATATTTTGAGTTGTGATCGAGTCTGAGACATGTACACGGGTCACGATACGTATTAATTAATTTGATTATTATGTAGTAAACTATATATGAATTATTATTTGTACACTGCAAATTGTGGACTATCAACATTGGACAATTAAAATGAATTAAAATATTGATTATAACATATGAAACTAAACAATTCTTCAAGTTGCCACTTGATTTCATCTTAAACCTCATTTGTATCTTGACGATTACAATCTGCGTTCAAACCTTTCATGATTCTTGAAAACACCTCAATCGATAGGATGAATCAACCGCACTTTATCTATGGAAGGAAAGATTTATGCTTATAGTTATGAACCTGAGAAACTCTCGGCAACTGAGTAAAAGTTTAACACGTAGCCGCGTTAGATCCTTTGGCATTTATTAACAAAAATAATTTTGCGATCCCTTTTCAAAGTTGCCAATTTTGTCACAGCTCCAGCAAGTCAACTTCGACTTTTCATTCAAAGTAGCCTAACTATAATCCTGATATATATACGATTACCCTTTTGATACCGAAGAATTCTTTTATATTCCACCATATTACCAGCAAACGTATCAGCAACCTCGTTGCTTCTTGGCTTAAATCTCTCTGAAAAATCATTTTATTTATTCATTGAAACCCTATCATGTACTCATCCGCATCTTGTAACGAGAACTGCCATACCAATTACCGGGAATCAGCAATCAGTACTTTGAAAACTCACAGCATATCTACATCAATAGTTATATGTATGACATTTATCTCTTAGAATTATGATCTTTCATTCTGAAATTCTGAAAAGCACTCAATCTACATATCAATACTCTGAATGTTGAAAAAGCTGAATGAAGCAGCAGAAACCGTAGACAACTGTAAACGACCTTAATCATCGAAAGTTTGATGATAAAGAAGAGTATGTTGGAAAAGCTCATAAAAGTTGGAACTGGAAAATGGATTGAGCTAACCATGAAGGAGACCAAGGACAAATACAAGGACCATACCCTATATTCAAAGAATTCAGATAATTCTGGATCCGTTGAAATCTTTAGGGAATATCTTGCTCCGAAGTCATGTTAAAATCTTGCGGAAAATCTTTCTCCATCAACCATCGAACTTAGAAATTCCAAAAATATCATCATCAATATCTTCGATATTTCTGAGGATATTTTCAAAAATATTCTCGTCCGAAATTATATACCTCTTCGTGCTTCCTGTGTATCATTATATTGGAAACATTCAAGAGAAAATTTAGTACCGAAAAGCAGGTTATGCGAAACTATGAAGAAAGCCGTGAACAAATCACAAAGAATAAGTTTGACTTCAAAGAATCTAAATGATTCAATGTCTACTGAAGTCTTTCGCGAATATCTTGCTCGTTACTCTAAACCCTTGCAGACAATAGTCTCCATCATTCTCTGATCTTAGATATTCAAAGATATTATCGTATCTTTCATTAGAAATATCCTCCATATTTCTGAAGATATTTTTATAATTATTCCTATCTGAAATCATTAATCTTTTCGTGCTATCAGTGTTACATCATATAGAAACTGTTAGTTTCTATATTCTGTAAACTTTCGAGTCTAAAATATGAATATTTTTGAAGTAGTGTTGGGAACTGTTGCACGAGTTAGTATAATATAATGACACTTGATCAACGTGATTATATTACAGTAAGTCATGCTGAGTTCTAATGAAATGTGATGATGGTTCACAGTAGATCATACCGTCATCATGTGGCATGTTACATAACTCTTTCATTCTACTTAACTTCTGAACATATCAAGAAAATGTATTCTTGATGGATCTATCTTCCGTGATGTTCATAAATTTGAAAATCAAATCGTGATATCACGTTCTTTCCTGCTTAGAACATTATAATCATTCAAAACTCTATATCTACGAAATTCTGGACCATTATTCGCTTGATTTAAAGTTGAGAAGAGAAAACAAAAGAATGAATCTCCGAAATAGAAATGGGGGTTATAAATCACAGCAAATAGGAGAGAGCATTAACTATGAATGACAATGATTATTAAAGACAGAAGCAGGGACTTGGAAATTTAAAGGAAAATATAACACCCGATAACAACACATAAATTATAAACTGTGTATATCAATGTTTATCGCAACATAAAGACACGGGAGAATTAAAACATTATAATTCCAAGGGCGAAGTAGAAGAAAGCAGATTCCTCTGGTGGAAGTTGGAAAAGGAGAATGATTGTTGTGATAGTAAGGATGAGGACAAGGATCAGAACTAGATTAAGCATTTCAGAATCTTTTGGATGTATGAAACAAGAAGGAAAGTATATGAATGGTAAGAATAATGGAATGGAAGAGTTTAATTTATAATGGAAATATCAGACAGAGTAATCGAAACAGATCACCGTAATTAATTAAAGAGATCTTAATTTCCTTATTCGCCGAAGAATCAGATCTTATAGATTTTCAAAGATTTTCTTTTAAATCCCTTGAATTCCGGAATTCAACCCTGACTCTGTCAAAAGTTAAGACGCACCTTAAATTCTAAATTCAACCATTACCACGTCAAAGGTTAAGACGAATCTTTACTTATCCTATTTCAATCTTTTTGTGATAATTTCACTCGTACGCTTCAAATAACTGAGTTGTTTTATTCAAATCACCTGATGGTGATAAAACTTTAATTATTGATTTAAATTTGTCATGAAAACATTTTTATTGTTAGCCATGACGACCTCACTCAAATTTCGGGACGAAATTTCTTTAACGGGTAGGTACGGTGATGACCCGGGAATTTCCGATCAAATTTAAACTAAATCTTTATATAATTTCGACACGATAAGCAAAGTCTGTAAAGTTGAGTCTTAAAACTTGTGAACTATCTTTATGAATTCAATTTGATTTTCGACTACTCCTGACGATTCACGAACCTATAAACGTAAAAAGAAATGTACATATAATTAACTACACATATAAGTAAGCATATATTGTAAAATAAATATAGTAGAGAACTAAAAAGTGATTTAATTATTATGGAAGAAAAATTAAAATAAATAAAATATGTTATTAAATGATTTCGAACATAAATCGTCAATGGTTAATAATGTATTTAGTGTGTAATGTTATACTTTGAGTTTAAATTGTTTTGATGTATATAATTAATACATTTATCCAAGTATTGAATTTGGATATGTAAAAACATAATTATTTATAGTAATTTGAATATATATATATATATATATATATATATATATATATATATATATATATATATATATATATATATATATGATACATAAACATGATTATTATTGTTAGTACTAATATTAAAATTTGTATTATTACTTCTAAAAGAAAATATATATAAGATCTAAGTTGTATTATTATTATTAATGTTATCAATAATAATATTAATATTACTATAACTAGTATTATTATTTATCATTATTCTAAAATACTTTTATTACTTAACAGAATTATTGCATTATTATTATTAATTAATATTATTTGTATTATTATTAATCATTATTACTAATAGGAGTATTATAATTAATTACAAGTATTAATTATATAACTTATGAAATCAAGTTCCATTATATGAAGCTGTTTGATGTCCACATCTGATTACAATTTTTTTCTTATTACTTGATTCCCTTGTCGACTTTTTCTGCTCACAATTTGTACTATGGTTGAACAATATTGATTTTATAATTGCTATAATACAAAAAGCTGTAACAACCCCATTCAGCTAAAAATCTTATTTATTTATTTAGGTATCTGCTGAGCTTTAGTGTCGACACCATGCAAATCAAACGAGATACTCATATTATTGAGAATTCAAAATTTATCTGTAGCAATATCAATCTTAATCACTTTCAATTGTCTTCATAAAAAAAAAAGAAATTAAACAGAATAAATAATTCTGCTTCGTTACCTCTGCTCTCCAAATATTTTTTCCAAACAACGAATTTGAAATTTATTTTGAAATCTATTATTGCAATTTTGTTAAGAAGATACTAAAGGATCTTTCTGCAAAAATTCGTGTTTCAATTCATCAAATTGAGTTTCAATTTTGGAGTCAAAGGTTTAAGAACAAAAAGTCAAAACTGTGTTCTTCAATTAAATTGAGGATTTATAAATCGTTTCTGTTAAAATTAAGAATGGAGGAAGTTTCTATGGATCAATTAGAACACAATTCATATTTTAACCGTGATCTAAAACCTCCTAAAAATCAAATTTTGAGTTTGGGTTTTTATATTTTTTCTCGAACGAACAATATCTGTTCTTATTATTTTTTTTATCGAATATGTTAATTTGACAATAGTAATTCATTTTGCTTCATTTGGGAATTTCTAAAACTTGTTACATATGTCGTGCTTGCTGAGATTGACCTTTGGTTCGATTGAATGATTATTGAAGAAGATGATACAGAAATTTTACGGTTAAATAAAATGGGATAGGAAATAAAACAGAAAAATGGAATCAGTGTAATGGTTAAGTGTGTGGTGTATGAGCGGGAGGTCTCGGGTTCGATTCTCGTTCAAGACAATTTTTTTTATAAAAGCTTTCCAAAGGTATAATCTTTATTTTATTTCTATTATTATTATTATTATTATTATTATTATTATTATTATTATTATTATTATTATTATTATTATTATTATTATTATTATTATTATTATTATTATTATTATTATCAATTTAGGTTAATATTATAAGTTATTATGAATATTAATTAATGACTACTAGTTATTATTGTTATTATTATTAATATATGTATTAGTCACCATTTATTATAATTAACATACCTATAATTACAATTATGGTTATTATTAGTATTAATATTGTTATTACTAATGTTATTACCATCAATAGTATTAATATTAAGTTGTATTAATATTAATTTTATAATTAGTAAAAAGATTGTTAATGTTATTAAGTATTAAGAATTATTATCAAAAGTATTATTTTCATTATCACAATTGTTAAATTTTTCTTTTTATTAAAAATTTCTGTTATTAACATTATTATTATTATTAATATTATAAGTATTGTTATTAGTGTTAATATTATTATTACTACTAAAAATGAAAGGACTATTATTATAAATATTATAATTATTACTATTATTATTGTTATCATTAAAATTATTATCATAACTATCATTAACTGTAAAATTAATATTTTTATAAGTATTATTATTAATATCATTGTTTTTTTTATTAATATTATTATTATCACTAATAGAATTATTAACAGTATTATCCCTATTAAAATATTAAGTATTATCATTATCATTTTTATCACTACTAATAGTAATTGGTATCATTATAATTTTAATAAACAAATGATGTATATAAAAAAATATGTGTATATTTAATACATATAACATAATAAAATTAATATTTCTATATAAAAAATGAATAAATGAAACATAAAAATTATTAATATAAAAAGGAAATAATTAATAAATTTATATATATAAATTGTTCGATTCCAATTGTGTATGTTAATATATAATAAAATGATATAGGTTTGTGAATCGAAGGCCAACCCTGCATTGTTCAATATAGTCATATGTATTTTTACTACAAAATACATTTGGTGAGTTTCATTTGCCTTTTTACCCTTTATATTTTTAGGCTGAGAATACATGCACAACTTTTATAACTGTTTTACGAAATAGACACAAGTAATCGAAATTACGTTCTATGGTTGAATGATCGAAACTGAATATGCCCCTTTTTAGTCTGGTAATCTAAGAATTAGGGAACAGACACCTTAATTGACGCGAATCCTAAAGATAAATCTATCGGGCCCAACAAGCCCCATCCAAAGTACCGGATGCTTTAGTACTTCGAAATTTATATCATGTTCGAAGGAGGATCCCGGAATGATGGGGATATTCTTATATGCATATTGTGAATGTCGGTTACCAGGTGTTCAATCTATATGAATGATATTTTTGTCTCTATGCATGGGACGTATGTTTATGAGAAATGGAAATATGAAATCTTGTGGTCTATTAAAAATTATGAAATGATTATTTATGTTAAACTAATGAACTCACCAATCTTTTGGTTGACACTTTAAAGCATGTTTATTCTCAGGTACGAAAGAAATCTTCCGCTGTGCATTTACTCATATTAGAGATATTACTTGGAGTCATTCATGACATATTTCAAAAGACGTTGCATTCGAGTCGTTGAGTTCATCAAGATTATTTAAAGTCAATTATAGTTACATATATTATGAAATAGTATGCCTGCCGTCAACTTTCGATGCAATGAAAGTTTGTCTTTTCAAAAACGAATGCAATGTTTATAAAATGTATCATATAGAGGTCAAGTACCTCGCGATGTAATCAACTGTTGTGAATCGTTTATAATCGATATGGACTTCGTCCGGATGGATTAGGACGGGTCTTCACACTTTTTGACTGCCATGAGTTTCTTTTCTCGAATCTTCACTGGTTCTGCTCCCTTTCTCAGAACCTTTATTCATAGAGACTTTGCTCTAGTTTTTTTTTTTTTTTTTTTTTTTTTTTTGAAAGAATCTTTTGCTTTTCTCTTCGAGGTCTCCTTTACTAAGCTAGTAAAACATCAAATTTCCAAAGATTTCACCAAATTTTACCCTAAAATCTCAACTAATGAGTCGAGAGCCAAAAACTATCCAAAATGCCTCAATCAAGCCTAAAAACTAACACAAATTAATCACATTATCTATCTAAGCATAAAGGAATCCAAAATTGAGTCAAAAACAAGGTTTTTCTAAAAAGTCAAAAATTTGACCATAGGAGAAAATTCGAATTTTCATCAAGAAAGAGTACCTTTTGTGCGAAATTGACGATGGAATCGAGTTTAGGAGGCTAGAGAGAACAAGTTTCGAGCTTTAATTTGTTGAATTTGGTTGAGTTTTGAGTGTGGTGGTGGTGTGTGGGGTGTGTCGGCCGAAGGAGCAGGGAAGGGGAAGAAGAAAGCCAAAAAGAAAAGAGAAAGAAGAAAGAAAAGAGAAGGAAAAAGGAAAAGAAAATGCCCGTGTGGCTCGCGGGCTTATTTCCCCGACCCGACTTGCACAATTTTTTAATTTTTTATGATTTTAAAATTTTAAAGGGTTTTGAGAAAAGATAGATAAAATTTTACCTCGGATTTAATCCTGGTTATTTTATTTTATTTTTTCATATTTTCTAAGATATATTATTAACTAAAATAAGAAAAGACAACTGAAAATTGAAATATTTTATTTTTATTAAAAACACAAATTACACAGGGTCTACAACTAAATTTCAGAAATGAAGCGGAAAGAAAGACAAGTTTAAAGCTTCTTTGACCATCCAGAGTAAATCAGCGGAGTGTATTGAAAACATTTCGAAATCTCTTAACATCTTGCACTCACGCTTCTGTAAATCTCCGATATCGTCCATAAGTTTAACCAAAGCCCTTTTAACTTTCTTATTGTTCGAAATTCCATCCCTTGGCCCAGTATCTCTATAATTTAGTTCAAAAAGAAGTTTTGCCACTGTGTCTTGAAATAAAAGATCTTCCGCGCAGTCAGGATCACCGATAGTAAATTTAAAGTTTAAAGATATTTCTCGAATGATCTTCCTTTGCGGGGTTGTAAATGGAAATTTTGACATAGTGAGAATCTGCACGAGTTCTGAATATACTTCCTTTCTTTTTGTGAAGAAATTCTGATGTATTCTTTCCTCGATAGAATCCGGAAAAGCTTCAATTAATCTTTTGATGAGAAATGAGGCTGGATCAAAGTAAAAGAAATCTCAGTTTCCGTAGGTTGAAATAGGGTTAGGTTTCTTGCTTTCAATCTAAAATTCTAATTCAGAGATCATTGCCGAGACATAACGGTTTATATGAATTGGAGAAATTTCCTTATTAGTGAAGTGAGGGAGAAAACTGACGAATGACTCTAAATCGAATTTGAAATTAATTTCTGCATCCCGATACTTGACGAAAAGGTCATCCCCACATTCTTTTAATAGTTTGTGAAGAGAACGAGTCTGAGAACGCAGCTCTTTTAACAAATTGATTTGAAATGTTGAAAATGGGAAATCTGAGGAATAGAGGTGCCTAATGAATTTTCTATAGACGTCTAACCTTCTGCTAGGATTTAACCGATTTCCAATAAACGGAGCTTTTATTTTATCAGGGTTTCGTATCTTTTTAGGATTAAATTCGAACAAGTCTGGATAATTGAAAATAGTTGGATATTCTTTACTTATCTCATCTTCCATAATCAGGAGTTTGTTAAGACTGAGCCTCCCTTTTGGATTGTAAAGAGGGTCGAATCCTGGTTCATTTGAGTAAAACTTTTCCAAAAGCAATGAAATCTCCAAGTCAGATGAAACTCTCCGGCTTCTTGGACTACAAGAATCAAGAACTAAGCCTTGATGAGACTCATCAGGGTTTAGATTTGTTTTAGGTTTATAAAGAAAAACTTCGCCGATTTCCGAAGTTGTGGGAGAGCAACTGCCATTCGCACTTTCTTCGTAGTCGGTTAAGTTGGAAACTACAGAAATTAAAACCATAATTAATATTTTATTTTTATAATTTGAAAAGGGTTTATTATAATGGCGACTTTAAATCCTATACAGACAAACTCTCTGCTTGTTAAGCATGTGTGTTTCTTGTCAATTTATCTTTGAAACAAGTGGCCAGGCAGACAACGGAGAGGCAGGATCCTTTTGGTTCCAATATAATTGGAGACTGTTCAGAAAATCCAATAACCAAGTCCGTGTATAATTGTCTTTCTTAGACACTACTCAAGAATCTCAGATATCTTGATAGAACCAACGATTACCTTAACATACGGAAATTTAGGTCCCCGGCAGCGACGCCAAAAACTTACTTCTCCTCGTGATATGGCCGAAACGGACGGTTTTATTTTCACGGTTTCGTTAGGCCGCGGTACGTCAGAGTCAGCTACCACGAGGGTGAGTAGTGGTTGTTTTATTATTTATATTTAGCTGGGGTTCCAAGCTATAACTCACCTACTTGTCTTCCTTTTAACGAGTAAGTAGTAAATATAGGTTTCAAGTTTTTAAATTACAGTCTGTTGGTGAAGCATGGGATAAAGTCCAAAGGTTAAATAAACGTATGAAATCATCTTAATGAAAAATGTTGAGTTACTTAACTTGTCGATATCCAACATCTAAGTTATTTACACTCCACGTTCTTATTTTCATATTAAATAAAATGAAAGTTAACATAGTTATCTTATGAAGGTCACGAGGAAAATATTATAAAACATGCCTTGGAAATTAAACAGGAATTTCCACTAACCCTTGTCTAGTTCCCGTTAATTGACACAGTTGTTCTTACTTATAAATCACTTTACCATTTTCCGAATGTTGTCAAAAAGAATAGATTTCTTAAATCACAGTGGACCTCATAACATAGGCCCGTAATCATATCATAATGTATCTGATAATTCAATCATTTGATATTATCTCTTAATTCTGTCGATAAATATATCGAAACAAATACGTTCATGTAAAGTATCATATATCTAATACTTTGTTAATGTTTTCAGTTAATATTATATATTATATATACATATCTATATACTCATAATTGTTCGTGAATCGTCGAACACGGTCAAAGGTAATTGATTACATGAATGTAGTTCCAAACTTTTTGAGATTCAACATAACAAATTCTGCTTATCGTGTCGGAAACATATAAAGGTTAAGTTTAAATTTGGTCGGAAATTTCCGGGTCGTCACAGTACCTACCCGTTAAAGAAATTTCGTCTCGAAATTTGATCGAGGTCGTCATGGCTAACTATAAAAATGTTTTCATGACGAATATGAGTTGATAAATAGAGTTTTATCATCATTGAGTAATATAGATAAAACAATTTGATTACGCGAAGAGTATAAGTGAAGCTATCGCAAGAGAGTGAAATGAGTAAACGTATATTTGTTTTAACCGATGACGTAGTTATGATTGATTTCCGGAATTCATGGGATTTAAAGACAATCTTTGCAATAAGATTTGGTTCTTCGGCGATTAAGGAAATCATGATCTTCTTTGATTAAATGCGATAATCTGTCTCGATTTCTCTGTCTGATATTTTACTATAAATCCACCCTCTTCATTTCTTTATTTCCACAGCTCACACCTTCTAGTCTTTCTCCCCAATTCATACTTTAAAGCATTCGTTAATATGCTTTATCCAGTATTAATTCTTGATATACTCTTAACTTTCATATCTGTCATTCTTCTTTTTCATCTACCACCGGAGGAAGTTATTTTCTTCTACCATTACCTAGGGGTTATTGTGTTTTTCATTCTCCCGTGTCTTTATATTGATATACACATTGATATACACGGTTTGTAATTTCGAGGTTGTTATTGGGCTTTATATTCTCCATTATATTTCGGAGCTTCATGCTTTCGTTTTCTCTTCCCGGCCTTAAGTCAAGCGAATAATGGTCCAGAATTCGTAGATATGAATTTTTGGATGAACATAGTTAATGTTCCAAGAAGAAAATTGTAATGGCACGATCTTAATTTGGCAAATTACCAGAATATCCGAAAATATAGAGCTATCAAGATGATATGTTCTTAATATGTTTGGAAATTGGGTAGAATGTAAGAGTCGTGTAAATAGTACATGATGACGGTATGTTCTGTGAATCATCACATTCCATTAGAAACTCAGCATGACTTACTGTAATATAATCACGTTGATCAAGTGTCATTATATTATACTAACTCATACTTCAGTTCCCAACACTACTTCAAAAACATTCCTATTTTAAATTCAATTTTTTTTAGAATTTAGAAACTAACACAGTTTCTTTTTATGTTGTAACATAGATATTGCGAAGAGATAAAAGATTTCGGATAAGAATAGTTGTGAAAATATCTTCAGGAATATCGAAGATATTATAATAAAAGATACGATAATATGGATGATGAAGAAGATTTGTATGTGAAGGTTTAGAATAAGAAGTAAGGTGTTTGCTAACGATTTCAGTAGACACTGAATCATTTGGATCCTTTGAAGGCAGGTTTAGTCTTTGTGATTAGTCCACAGCCTCCTTCATGGTCTGCTCAATCCGTTTTCCAGTTTTAAACCTTCTCTTTTTCTCAGCTTTACCACCATACTATTCTTTATCATCAAACTTTTGACTGTTAAAGTCGTTTACAGTTTTTGCTGCTTCATCAGTATTTTTCCAATTTCGGAGAACTAGTTCATAGTTTGGGATGTTTTTCAGAAAATTCACATTCGAAGTATGTAAGTCTAGGAGATAGACGTTATATGTATAACTTTTGACGTAAAATTGTCGTGAAATTCAAAATACTGATTGCTAATTCCCAGTAGTTGGTGTGACAATTATTGTTACAGGATGTAGGTGAGTACATGATGGGGTTTTAATGAATAAGTATAGTGGCTTTTCGGAGAGGCTTAAGTCGAAGGTTAATGAAGTTGTTGATAAGTTTACTGCTAATGTGGCGAGATATGAAAGGTTCCCCGGTAACAATGATGAATGGGTAATTGTTATAATAAGGTTTATTCGTATAAACAAATGAAGGTGATTTGCTGGAGCTGTGACAAAACTGTCTATTTTGGAAAGAGATTGAAAAATTATATTTGATAATAAATATCAAAGGATCTGACACGGATACGTGTTAAACTATAACTTTGGTTTCGAGAGCTTTTCAGGTGCATGACATTGGTTAATTTGTGGTTGGATCATCATCTCGCATGTCTTTAGGAATTTTGAAGTGTTTGAACACATATTGTAATTGTTAATATACATATGATGTTCTAAGATTTTGAATGATACAAATATTTTTGTGAGTTCCATGAATAGAAATGAGGTTCTAGGACAGTTTTGAAGTTAATGTATAGTTTTGAAAGATGTAGGAATCTAAGAGTGATGATTTCGATTATGTCTTGAATCGAATTCTGAGATTTCAAAATCAGAATATGTAATTAGATTTTGAATGAGTATGGTTGTTTTGATTTCTATAAAAGAATGTATATTGTTGTGAAAGTAGGGAGTATAATGGATGATTTGCTGAATCAGATTCGAAGAATGTAACATATTAATTGTGAATTTATATATCTCTCGGGTATTACCTACCCGTTAAAAAAAATTTCACAATTAATATTTTGTACAAAAGAATTTTATTACAGTCTTTATGGAAATATATATGTGTATATTTCTTCAGTTGTAATATTGATTTAATGAGTTAATATTAAATTAAACTCATTTGATTTATGGTTAAGGCTAGGATAGATAATTTCTAAACTTTAGAAATTACATAATCGCCGTAAAATGTTTCCCCAATGAAGTTATGAATCAATACTTCATCGTTGTGGTATTCCTTGGTATCTACATGGCGTATGACGTCGATGCTCGTGGGACAGATTGTGAAGTTGAGGTTTGCGATGCGGTTGTTGTTGGTGGTGGTAATGGTACTATTGATGTTATTGATGGTGGTACTGGTTATGCTGCTGGTGCTGCTGCTGGTGTTTGTAACCTTTGCACCATATTCTCCAAAGCCACTACCCGAGCGCGAAGCTCGTTGACTTCTTCTATTACACCGAGGTGATTGTCGGTTCAGACGAGCGGATAAATAAGATCTAGAATTTGGTGTAGTATATAATCATGACGAGATACTCTGGAAATGAGAGAGAAAATGGTGTTTCGGACAGGTTCACCGGTAAGTGCTTCAGGTTCATTGCCAAGAGGGCAATGTGGTGGATGAAAGGGATCACCTTCTTCTTGTCTCCAATGGTTAAGTAGATTACGAACCCATCCCCAATTCATCCAGAATAGATGATGGCTAATTGGTTGATCCATTTCGGTCAAGCTGCTTTCGGAGCTCATGTGGAAATCCATATCGGCATAGCTGTCGGAATCCGAGGAACTCGAACTGGTTGAGGGATCCATCTTGTATGATCTGGGAAAGAATTTTTGGTATGAAATAGATTATAGAATTTAGATTTGGTATTCTTCAATACATAATTTACATATGTATATATAATACCAAAATCCCATAAATTACGGAGGAATCTTTGAAAAATGTCAGTCAAAGTTCACAGTAACAGATATGCTAAGATAAGAATTCGTCTATACACTATTATGCAATAGATGTAGGAAAACGTGTCTAGACTTAAGAATGATAAGCAGATAATTTCCTAAGGATGGTAAGTAGATGATTTCTGACTAAAAATGATAAGCAAAACTTTTGACATGCAAACACGGTCGAAGTCCAGACTCACTAATGCATCTTAACAACTACCAGTTAGACATACTAATGCAAGACATGGTTCGCTAAGACCACCGCTCTGATACCAACTGAAAGGACCCGTTCATATACATTATAAACGATTCACAATAGTTGATTACATCACGAGGTATTTGACCTCTATATGATACGTTTTACAAATATTGCATTCGTTTTTAAAAGACAAACTTTCTTTACATCAAAAATTAACGGTATGCATACCATTTCATATTACATCCAACTATAATTGACTTAATATTAATCTTGATTAACTCAACGACTCGAATGCAACATCTTTCAAAGTATGTCATGAATGACTCCATGTAATATCCATAAAATGAGCTAATGCACAGCGGAAGATTTCTTTAATACCTGAGAATAAACATGCTTTAAAGTGTCAACCAAAAGGTTGGTGAGTTCATTAGTTTATCATAATCAATCATTTCCGTAATAGTTATAGACCACAAGATTTCAGTTTCCATAAATATCCGTACACTTGCAAGTGTATAAAAGTATTCTATAAGTTGTTGAGCGCTTCGGTAACCATACTTAACAATTAATGTGGCATATTCCCTTTATTATGAAATCTCCCTACACTATACCAAGTGTAGTAAAAACGAAGTACTATGCAACCGTTTACGATACTAGAGCGACTAGCCCGGTTGGGGTTGTCAAACCTGATAGATCTATCAATAGGACTCGCGCTTACGTGCTCTTACAACATGTAAATATTAGTTACCAAGCTATTAGGGAAAAATATGCAAAGTGGTACAACTCAACGTAGAATATGTTTTTAGTACTTGTGTCCATTTTGTAAAACAGTTGTAAAACAGTGCATGTATTCTCAGCCCAAAAATATATATAAAAAGGGAGTAATGAAACTCACAATACTGTATTTCGTAGCAATTATGTATATGACGGCACTGAACAAGTGCAGGGTTTGTCTCGGATTTACGAACCTATATTAAGTATATATATTTATATGTTGGTCAATATCTGTCTAACAATTTAGGTCAAGTCGTAGTGTATCACAATCCTAATGCTCGAGACCGACATGCAAAAGTCAACAAAAGTCAACTTGACCCAAAATGACTTCCAAAATCTATACATGTTTATTATATAACTTATATATAGTAGTTTTATATATTTAAATATATTTATCAGATCTTATTATACTAAATAATACAAGTCATTTATTAATAAATAAAAATTTATATTAAAATTCATATATGATAAAAATATACTTTTATATATCTCAAGTAATAAAATTTATAAAATTCACTTAATATCATAAAAATATAGTGGTATGTATTATTAATGTAATTACATTACGTGTGGTAAAAATATCTTTGTACGCATATTTATTTGATAAAATAATATTGATAATAATAATAATGATAAAAATAATAAAATGATAGTTTCAATAAAAATATTAATTTTTAGTAATAAAGATAATTTTAGTAATAACATCAACTGATAACAGTTATAATAATCGTTTTAATAATAATATTAAAATTAATGATAATTCAGTTGACCATATCTTTTAATCCGTTCATCGAAACCACACGATTTCTAAATGAAAAGTTATTAATTTTTCTTCAGCTTTTCAATGACATGCATATCATATAACTTATCTCTGTAGCATATGTATCAAATTCGTGATTAATCATAAACTATTTAACGATGAAACTAAGCATACAAACATGCATAATCATATATACTCGAGCACTAGTCAGGGATACACTATTAATATATAAAATATAAGATATCAATGCTCACGTATTAATATTATGATTTAATATTGCAGGAAAGTACGTAAACGCAACGAAAATGATAAACGTTAGGTTGACCTCATGAGCAATACCCTCGATCAATACCCATAACCTTCATAGCTATAACCCATAATTTCCTTAACTCTATTCCGTTTGAAAACTTATTTTGAAATCGTCTGAATATAACTCCGTCGTAGTATTTTATGTATACTAATAATATCTTGAAATAATACTAAGTAAATATATATGTAATTCGATTGAGAGAATTTAGAGAAATATATTTTCAAGTTTCTATGAAATAATGAAACCTATTGAATTCTATTTATAATAGATTTTTGAATTATTAAAGTGAATTATTAAAGTATGAATTATTAAAGTGAGTTATTAAAGTATGAATTATTAAAGTATGAATTATTAAAGTATGAATTATTAAAGTGAATTATTAAAGTATGAATTATTAAAGTGAATTATTAAAGTATGAATTATTAAAGTTAAAGTAAAGTAAAAGTAAAATAAAGGTAAAGTTAAAGTATAGTAAAAGTATAAAACTATGTACGTATAATATGTGTATAAATATATATTTAATACTAATTTAAATCGTTATATATATTTAATAAAATAAAATATAAATATCGTTATCTTTATCATACTGGTTAAGTAATGAGTTGTCAAAAGTGGTTCTAGATATTTATAAAAGATATATACGTTTTAATAATAAAGTTCTTTTTAAACTGAAAACATTTTTTGTACTTTTGAAACTAAATCAAATAAATATGATAATTTTGTTTCCCAAAACTAAATATATTTAAGAATCATTTTATTAAAAGGTTAAAATAATGGAAATCGTTATATGATAAAACATTTTAGAAAAGTAGAATTATATAAATTCATAATAGGTTTCAAGTTTTTAAATTACAGTCTGTTAGTGAAGCATGGGATAAAGTCCAAAGGTTAAATAAACGTATGAAATCATCTTAATGAAAAATGTCGAGTTACTTAACTTGTCGATATCCAACATCTAAGTTATTTACACTCCACGTTCTTATTTTCATATTAAATAAAATGAAAGTTAACATAGTTATCTTATCAAGGTCACGAGGAAAATATTATAAAACATGCCTTGGAAATTAAACAAGAATTTCCACTAACCCTTGTCTAGTTCCCGTTAATTGACACAGTTGTTCTTACTTATAAATCACTTTACCATTTTCCGAATGTTGTCAAAAAGAATAGATTTCTTAAATCACAGTGGACCTCATAACATAGGCCCGTAATCATATCATAATGTATCTGATAATTCAGTCATTTGATATTATCTCTTAATTCTATCGATAAATATATCGAAACAAATACGTTCATGTAAAGTATCATATATCTAATACTTTGTTAATGTTTTCAGTTAATATTATATATTATATATATATATATATATCTATATACTCATAATTGTTCGTGAATCGTCGAACACGGTCAAAGGGTAATTGATTACATGAATGTAGTTCCAAACTTTTTGAGATTCAACATTACAAATTCTGCTTATCGTGTCGAAAACATATAAAGGTTAAGTTTAAATTTGGTCGGAAATTTCCGGGTCGTCACACATTGTCTTTGTAATTACTTTATCTACAATTTCAACCGAAAAAGAAACTATTTTGCCAACAAAGCTTTAAACTTTATGCTTTTGGGATTCAATATCGGGGGTAAAAATATGACTTTTTAGCTGATATCAGATATTAAAAATATGATCATTTTAAGATGATGTAAATAATTAGACGATTTTAATAAAGATATAGTATTATAAGATGCTTATGATTATTAAAAGATAAATATAAGAGTATTATGGTTATATATCATGAAGATTATTATGATAAAAAGTTAATATAACAATTATGATCATAAACTTAACGATAAGATAAGGTACAAGTTATTTTAATATAAATAATTATGGTTAATATTATGAACTAGAATTTGGAAAAGACTATACGTTATTGATAATGAGAGGAATGACTAAAAGATAAACGAACATTAAGGAATAGCTATGATTAAAATTATATTGTAATGAAAAATAATGTAAAAATGATATTATAAGTATTACTATTAATTTTATGAATATTGTAATTATCTTCATTATTATCATTAATAGAGTTATTATTAACATTATTACCTTTATTAGTAATATTAAGTATTATAAATATTAACATTTTTACATGGCAAATATTATTTAAGTATTATTATAATTACTAGTTTCAACAAACAAATGTTATATATACAAAATTACATTTAATATACATAACCTAACTATATTAAATTTTTTTATACAAAATGAATAGATAATGAAATATATATAAGTTATTAATATAAGAAATTATATCACTAATAATAAAATAAAAACTTATTCGATTTCGATTATGTGTATTAATACATATATGAATGATATAAGTTCGTGAATCCGAGGCCAATCCTGCATTGTTCAATGTCGTCATATGTATTTTTACTACAAAATATAGTATTGTGAGTTTCATTTGCTCCCTTTTTAAATGCTTTTGCAATATATATTTTTGGGACTGAGAATACATGCGCTGCTTTTATAATGTTTTACGAAATTGACACAAGTAATCGAAAACTACATTATATGGTTAGATTATTAAATCGAATATCGTCCATTCAAGTCTGGTAACCTAAGAATTAGGAAAATGGCCCCTAATTGACGCGAATCCTAAAGATAGATCTATCGGGCCCAACGAGCCCCATCCAGGGTATGGATGCTTTAGTACTTCGAGGTATTATTTAGTATATTAGCTGCGCACTGTATACTAGGGGATATTTTATATGCATCTTGTTAAGGTCGGTTACCAGGTGTTCAATCTATATGAATGATTTTTATCTCTATGCAGTTTGCGAAATGCCTGATACGAGATGTGTATTTATGAGAAATGAAAATCTTGTGCTCTATTAAAATGTGGAAATGAATGTTTATGATAAACTAATAAACTCACCAATCTTTTGGTTGACACTTGAAAGCATGTTTATTCTCAGGTATGAAAGAAATCTTCCGCTGTGCATTTGCTCGATTTAGAGATATTACTTGAAGTCATTCATGACATATTTCAAAAGACGTTGCATTCGAGTCGTTGAGTTCATCAAGATTATTACTAAGTCAATTATAGTTGGATATATTATGAAATGGTATGCATGCCGTCAACTGTCGATGAAATGAAAGTTTGTCTTTTAAAAACAAATGAAATGTTTGTAAAATGTATCATATAGAGGTCAAGTACCTCGCGATGTAACCAAATGTAATGTATTCGTCCTGATGGATTAGGACGGGTCATGAAAGTTGGTATCAGAGCGGTGGTCTTAGCGAACCAGGTCTGCATTAGTGTGTCTAACTGATAAGTCGTTAGGATACATTAGTGAGTCTGGACTTCGACCGTGTCTGTATGTCAAAAGTTTTGCTTATCATTTCGTGTCGAAAATTACATGCTTATCATTCTTAGGGAATCACTTGCTTATCATTCTTAGTCTATACACATCTTACTGCATTGATTGCATGAATAGTGTATAGACAAAATTCATATCTTAGCGTATCTGCTAATTCATATCTTAACGTATCTGTTACTGTAAACTTTGCCTGACATATTCCGCAAATTCCTCCGTAATATACGAAATCTTTTATTCTATATATATAGATATTCTATGTAATTAGAATACCATCCGATAGCCAGAAATCATTTTATATCGAAAAATCCTTTATTCAATCGTACGAAATGGAACTCGTCACTAGTTCAAGTTCTTTGGAACCCGACAGCTATTCCGACATGGATGTTCACCTAAACTCCAGAAGCAGCATCACCAGAATGAATTCGACCAATCAGCCATCCCCAATTCATTTGATGGGTTCGTAGCCTCCTCAATCATTGGAGACAAGAAGAAGGTGATCCCTTCTATCCACCACATTGCCCTCTTGGCGAAGAACCGGAAGCCCTTACCGGTGAACCTATTCGAAACACCATTTTCACATTCATTTCCAGAGTATCTCGCCACAATTATATTCTATCTAAAATTCTAAATCTTATTCATTCGCTCGTTCCTACCGATAATCATCCCTGAGTAATAGCAAAAGTCAACGAGCTTCGCGCCTAAGCTGTAGTCTTGGAAAATATGGTGCAAAACGTACCAACTTCAGCAACATCACCGGCACCAACAGTACCACCAACAACCCAAGTTTCAACATCACATGCCTCAACATCGCAATCTATACCTCGAGCATAATCTTCTTTCTACATCTTGTTCTACATTGGTTATCTTCGTTCTTCATGATGATTATGTAATCTCTAATGTTTTAGAGATTATATATTCTTGTTCTAACGGTAAATCAAATGAGTTTAATATCATATTGACTCATTAAATCCATGATTACATCTGAAGAAAATATATATGTATATATGTTTTCATAAAGATTGTAATTAAAAATTCTTTTGTACAAACTGTTAATGGTGAAAATATTTTAACGGGTAGGTAATACCCGAGGAATATTTAGATTTTACATTAATAAGTTACATTGTACCTTCTTCGAATCTGATTCAATAGTCATTTACTATCCTACTTACATCCACAGATATACGAATCCGTTCATCACAGAATAACCATTTTCATTCAATTTCATATTTGGATTTTGACTTATCAGAATCCAACAAGTGGCATAATGAAGAAAACATTGGACAAAATAAAATTTGTTAGAAACAAACAAATTAACTATGAGAAATTTTGTTAAGAATCCACGTTAACAAAATCCTAGCTAACTGTTCCTAGCTAACTGGTTACATTTTATTTATCGCAATTTATTTATCGCCATTTATATTCTCGCAATTTTATTTATCATCATTTAATTTCTGTTATTTATTTTACGCACTTTAAATATCAGGACACGTATACAAGGTTTTGACATATCATATCGATGCATCTATATATATTATTTGGAATAACCATAGACACTCTATATGCAGTAATGACCGAGTTAGCTATACAGGGTTGAGTTTGATTCTACAATAATATATATACTTTGAGTTGTGATCGAGTCTGAGACATGTACAGGGGTCACGATACGTATTAATTAATTCAAATATTATATATTAAACTATATATGAATTATTGGACTGTTAACTGTGGACTATCGACTGTGGACTAATAACATTGGACAATTAAAATAAATTAAAATATTGATTATAACATATGAAACTAAACATTTCTTCAAGTTTGCCACTTGATTTCATCTTAAACCTCATTTGTATCTTGACGATTACAAACTGCGTTCAAACCTTTCATGATTCTTGAAAACATCTCAATCAAGAGGATGAACCAACCGAACTTCATCTACGGAAGAAAAGATTGATGCATATAGTTATGGACCTAGAAACTCTTGCAAACTGAGTAAACGTTTAACACGTGGCTGTGCTAATTCCTTAGTGTTATTATTACCCAAAATAACTTGGTAATCCCTTTCAAATTAGCCAATTTTGTCACAGCTCCAACAGAACAACTTCAACTTTTCATTCGAATAAGTCTTATTATAACTTTGATATATATGATTGCCCTTTCATCATCGTTACCGGAGAACCTTTTATATTCCACCATATTACTATCAGCGTTTAATCATCTAAAAACACAATTCTCTTGAAACCACCTCGGATTGATAACCGATGATTCAGATATGGTAGCATTAAATGCAGAGGAAATAGAAAAATTGTAGATGGTCTAAACGGCTAAAAGTTTGATAATAAAGAATGGAATGTTGGGAACGCTCGATAGAAAATTTGGTACTGAAAAAGAGATTGAGCTAATCATGAAGGAGACCAAGGACAAATACAAGGACCAAACCCTATATTCAAAGAATCCAGGTAATTCTGAATCCGATAAAATCTTTAGAGAATATCCTGCTCCGAAGTCATGTTAAAATCTTGCGGAAAATTTTTCCTTATCAACTTTCGAACTTAGAAATTCCAAAATATCATCATAAATATCTTCGATACTTCTGAAGATATTTTCATAAATATTCTCACCCGAAATTATATACCTCTTCGTGCTATCTGTAATACATTATATTGGAAATTTTTGTAAAATCTAAGCATAAATTATGAATGAATTCTGAAGTAGTGTTGGGAACTGAAGCATGAGTTAGTATAATATAATGACACTTGATCAACGTGATTATATTACAGTAAGTCATGCTGAGTTTCTAATGGGATGTGATGATTCACAGATTATAACGTCATCATGTGCCATGTTACATAACTCTTTCATTCTGCTTAACTTCTGAACATATCAAGAAAGTGTATTCTTGATAGTTCTATTCTCAGTGATTCTGGTAATTTGACAAATCAAATCGTGCTATTACGTTCTTTCGTGTTTAGAACATTAAGTTCATTCAAAACTCCATACTTATGAATTCTGGACCATTACTCACTTTTCTAGTGGTCGATAAGAGAATAAAAAGGCAAAGAACTCCAAAATATAAGAGAAAATATAAAGCTCAATAACAAACACGAAGGTTACCAATCGTGGATATTAATACAAATAGTAATATAAAGACATATATATATATATAATAATTAAGAATAGTATCACCCCAAGGTAATAGTAAAAGTAAACAGATTTTTCTGGTGGAAGATTGAAAAGAAGGATGACAGAAATGATAATTAGGAAAATATCAAGGATTAGAACTGGATTAGGCATTTTCACAACCTTTTGGATGTATGAACTAAGAAAGAAAGTATAGGAATGGTGAGAATAATGGAACGAAAGAGTTTAATTTATAATGGGAACATCAGACAGAGTAATCGAGGCAGATCACCGTATTTAATTATAGAGATCTTAATTTCTTTACTCGCCGAAGAATCAAATCTTATAGATTTCGAAGATTTTCTTTAAATCCCTTGAATTCCGAAATTCAACCGAAACAACATTAAAAGCTAAGACGCACCTTATTTTCTAAATTCAAACGTGACTACGTCAAAAGTTAAGATGAAACTTTATTTCTTCAATTCACTCTTTTGTGATAGCTTCATTCGTACTATTCGAATAATCGAATTGTTTTATCCATATTACTCAATGATGATAAAACTCTATTTATCAACTCATATTCGTCATGAAAACATTTTTATTGTTAGCCATGACCACCTCACTCAAATTTCGTTAACGGGTAGGTACTGTGACGACCCGGAAATTTCCGACCAAATTTAAACTTAATCTCAATATGAAATCGACATGATAAGCAAAGTCTGTAATGTTGAAGTCTTAAAAACTTTGAACTGTGTTCATATATATACATTTGACCTTTGACCATTCCCGACGATTCACGAACAATTGTTTGAAAATAAATATATACCCATAAATATAAATATAAGAGTATATATAATATTTGAGTAATAAAATTCACATTAATCAATTGAAATTAAAAAGTAAAATAATAAACAAAATAGGTAAGTTAACAATAAAATAAATATATATATATATAATTTATATTAATAATTATTTGTATATGTATAAAATATATAAATATTAAATAAATGTTATCACATAATGCAATATTACATAATTATTAAACTGTAATATTAATATGTTACAAATTGAATTATAGTTGTCATATTATTATTAATATTAGTATTAGTAGCATTAAGAATTATAATATGAAATTTGTTATATGTAATTGTTATATTATTATTACTCTTAGTATTAATATTAATAGGAATATTAATATCATTATATTTTTATACAAAATATATATAATTGATATATATATATTTAATTTGTTATATCATTATTATTATAAATGATAGAAAAATTATGATAATCATTATTCTTAATATTGTTACAAAAATTATTATTACCAATTTCAGTAAAATCTTTATTTTTGTGACTTATTATTGTTACTCTAAATATTATTATTATTATTATTATCATTATTATTAATATTATAGAAATAACATAATTTATTAAGATTATCATTAATAATATTATTAATATCATTTTATAAGTAATATTATTATTCTTATTATCTATTATTATAATTATTAATATATGATTACTAGGATTATTATTAATATTTATATATATTTAGTATTAATATTTACTTATTATATATAAACTAAAACACAAATAAAATACAAAATCTGTTTAACATCACTATCTATTATACTTGAATTATCTGCCTAATTGAAATCATCGATCAAATTAAGTCACATTACTAGACAAAATCAGTTAGGAATCCACATCCAACTTTATATATTTTTATTTATTTATTTATTTTTTATCTGTTCTTGTTGGAATTTTCTGAATATGTTTGACGTCTATATCATTAACAAATTGGAATCACTTTAACTGTTAAATCACGTACATAATCATACTATATAAATTCCTTAACTGCAGTTCGTAGAATTAAAACAGAAAAATATACAAAAAATAAAAACGTTACCTCTGTTCGTGCTCATTATATGCTATCCTTCTATATTTTAACAATTTTTAAAAATCTTTAAATGCAGTAATGTCATAAATCCATCGTTCAAACTATCTGAAAAGTTTCACTTTCCAATTTCTAAAAACGAACGCGAATTTTTGAGCCAAAGGTTTAGTTTCACAAAGTCAACCATAGTGTTCATAGTAAAATTCGAATATGTTTTGATGTTTCAAGTTCAATTAATGATTCCAATAGTTTCTAAGAGCGGATTACAATCTTTTTCGTGTTAAAATTTTGGTCTAATACGTTCTTAAAATCACAATCATAATTTTTTTTTCTTTTAAAACAGCGACTGCAGGCTGTGTTTTTTTTATTATTATTTTCTTTAATTTTGCTATTAAATTGGAGGTTACAGTTGGTTATATTGTTTCAAATTCGTTTACAAATCCAAAATTTAATACGATGTCTTGTTATCCAAATTTCTGGTCGACTAAGTTTTGAGGAGAAGAAGAAATAGAGGAAACAGTTAATATACAGTTTATATGTATTTAAGTGAGTATTAAATCAGAGAAATGGAATTGGAGGAATGGTTATGGGGTGTTGTGTGTAAGCAGGAGGTCTCGGGTTGGAGCCCGAACTTGGGCAAATCTTTTTAGAACGATTTCTTTTAAAGGGTATACATTCTTTTTCTTTCTAATTATTATTATTATTATTTTTTGTTAATATTAATTATTATTATTATGCTGATTATTAATAACATGATTTTCATCCTTAATTTAGTTTATAATATTATCATTATTATTATTATTAGTAACTTATGAATATAAATATGATTACACTATAATTATAATAATCACATTATTATACGAACCCGAATAAGATATTAACAATATGATCATTTTAAAATGATGTAAATAATTAGACGATTTTAATAAAGATATAGTATTATAAGATGCTTATGATTATTAAAAGATAAATATAAGAGTATTATGGTTATATATCATGAATATTATTATGATAAAAAGTTAATATAACAATTATGATCATAAACTTAACTATAAGATAAGGTACAAGTGATTTTAATATAAATAATTATGGTCAACATTATGAACTAGAATTTGGAAAAGACTATACATTATTGATAACGAGAGGAACGAGTAAAAGATAAACGAACATTAAGGCATAGCTATGATTAAAATTATATTGTAATGAAAAATAATGTAAAAATGATATTATAAGTATTACTACTAATTTTATGAATATTGTAATTATCATCATTATTATCATTAATAGAGTTATTATTAACATTATTACCTTTACTAGTAATATTAAGTATTATCAATATTAACATTTTTACATGATAAATATTATTTAAGTATTATTATAATTACTAGTTTCAACAAACAAATGTTATATATACAAAATTACATTTAATATACGTAACCTAACTATATTAAAATTTTTTTATACAAAATGAATAGATAATGAAATATATATAAGTTATTAATATAAGAAATTACATCACTAATAATAAAATAAAAACTTATTCGATTTCGATTATGTGTATTAATACATATATGAATGATATAGGTTCGTGAATCCGAGGCCAACCCTGCATTGTTCAATGTCGTCATATGTATTTTTACTACAAAATACAGTATTGTGAGTTTCATTTGCTCACTTTTTAAATACTTTTGCAATATATATTTTTGGGACTGAGAATACATGCGCTGCTTTTATAATGTTTTATGAAATAGACACAAGTAATCGAAAACTACATTATATGGTTGAATTATTAAACCGAATATCGCCCCTTCAAGTCTGGTAACCTAAGAATTAGGGAAATGGCCCCTAATTGACGTGAATACTAAAGATAGATCTATCGGGCCCAACGAGCCCCATCCAGGGTATGGATGCTTTAGTACTTCGAGGTATTATTTAGTATATTAGCTGCGCACTGTATACTGGGGGATATTCTATATGCATCTTGTTAAGGTCGGTTACCATGTGTTCAATCCATATGAATAATTTTTATCTCTGTGCAGTTTGCGAAATGCCTGATACGAGATGTGTATTTATGAGAAATGAAAATCTTGTGGTCTATTAAAATGATGGAAATGAATGTTTATGATAAACTAATGAACTCACCAACCTTTTGGTTGACACTTGAAAGCATGTTTATTCTCAGGTATGAAAGAAATCTTCCGCTGTGCATTTGCTCGATTTAGAGATATTACTTGAAGTCATTCATGACATATTTCAAAAGACATTGCATTCGAGTCGTTGAGTTTATCAAGATTATTACTAAGTCAATTATAGTTGGATATATTATGAAATGGAATGCATTCCGTCAACTGTCGATGAAATGAATGTTTGTCTTTTAAAAATGAATGCAATGTTTGTAAAATGTATCATATAGAGGTCAAGTACCTCGCGATGTAAGAAAATGTAATGTATTCATCCTGATGGATTACGACAGGTCATGAAAATGTTAACATGAGAACATGGTGTATGAATATATCTTAACATCATATATATATATATATGTTAAAATACTATTACAACGATAATCGTTACATCTATATATTGTTTCAGAATCCTTAAGTTAGTAGTCTCATCTTACTTGTATAGTTCATTGTTAATACACTCAATGATATACTTAATTATCATTTTATCATGTTAAATATAGTATATCAATATCTTAATACAATACATATGTATTTAGTAAGACGTTGTTATAACAATAATCGTTATGTATATTGTTTCGAGCTTCATAATTCAATATTCTCATTTTTTATGTATATCACACATTGTTAATATACTTAGTGAGATACTTACTTATCATAATCTCATGTTAACCATATATATATATATATATATATATATATATATATATATATATATATATATATATATATATATATATATAATGTCGTTTTTACAAGTTTTAACGTTCGTGAATCGCCGGTCAACTTGAGTGGTCAATTGTCTACATTAAACTCATTTCAAATAATCAAGTCTTAACAAGTTTGATTGATTAACATGTTGGAAACATTTAATCGTGCAAATATAGTTTTCATTTAATATATAATCATGGAATATTCATGGAAAAGTTCGGGTCACTACAGTACCTACCCGTTAAATAAATTTCGTCCCGAAATTTCAAGCTGTTGGAAGTGTTGACGCATCTTCTGGAAATAGGTGCGATTATTTCTTCTTCATCTGATCTTCACGTCCCCAGGTGAACTCGGGTCCTCTACGAGCATTCCATCGAACCTTAACAATTGGTATTTTATTTTGCTCAAGTCTTTTAACCTCACGATCCATTATTTCGACGGGTTCTTCGATGAATTGAAGTTTCTCATTGATTTGGATTTTGTCTAATGGAATAGTGAGATCTTCTTTAGCAAAACATTTCTTCAGATTCGAGACATGAAAGGTATTATGTACCCCGGCGAGTTGTGGTGGTAAGTCAAGTCGGTAAGCTATTGGTCCAACACGATCTATAATCTTGAATGGCCCAATGTACCTTGGATTTAGTTTCCCCCGTTTACCAAATCGAACAACGCCTTTCCAAGGTGAAACCTTAAGCATGACCATCTCCCCAATTTCAAATTCTATATCCTTTCTTTTAATGTCCGCGTAACTCTTTTGTCGACTTTGGGCGATTTTCAACCGTTGCTGAATCTGGATGATCTTCTCGGTAGTTTCTTGAATTATCTCCGGACCCGTAATTTGTCTATCCCTAACTTCACTCCAACAAATCGGAGACCTGAACTTTCTACCATAAAGTGCCTCAAACGGTGCCATCTCAATACTCGAGTGGTAACTGTTGTTGTAGGAAAATTCTGCTAACGGTAGGTATCGATCCCAGCTATTTTCAAAGTCAATAACACATGCTCGTAGCATGTCTTCAAGAGTTTGCATAGTCCTCTCACTTTACCCATCGGTTTGTGGATGATAGGCAGTACTCATGTCTAGACAAGTTCCCAATGCTTGTTGCAACGTCTGCCAGAATCTTGAAACAAATCTGCCATCCCTATCAGAGATAATAGAGATTAGTATTCCATGTCTGGAGACAACTTATTTCAAGTATAATCGCGCCAACTTCTCCATTTTTTCATCTTCTCTCATTGGCAGAAAATGTGCTGATTTGGTGAGATGATCGACTATTACCCAAATAGTATCATAACCACTTGCAGTCCTTGGCAATTTAGTTATAAAATCCATGGTAATGTTTTCCCATTTCCATTCCGGGATTTCAGGTTGTTGAAGTAGACCTAATGGTTTCTGATGTTCAGCTTTGACCTTAGAACACGTCAAATATCCTCCTACATATCTCGTAATATCGGCTTTCATACCCGGCCACCAAAAATGTTTCTTGGGGTCCTTGTAAATCTTTCCCGCTCCGGGATGTATTGATTATCTGGTTTTATGTGCTTCCCCAAGTACCATTTCTCTCACATCTCCAAACTTTGGTACCCAAATTCTTTCGAATCTATACCGGGTTTCGTCTTCTCGAATATTAAGGTGTTTCTCCGATCCTTTGGGTATTTCATTCTTCAAATTCCCTTCTTTTACAACACCCTGTTGCGCCTCCTTTATTTGAGTAGTAAGGTTAGTGCGAATAATTATATTCATAGCTTTTACCCGTATAGGTTCTCTGCCCTTTCTACTCAAAGCGTCGGCTACCACATTCGCCTTCCCCGGATGGTAACGAATCTCGAAATTGTAATCATTCAATAACTCAATTCACCTACGCTGCCTCATGTTCAGTTGTTTCTGATTAAATATGTGTTGGAGACTTTTGTGATCAGTATATATAATACTTTTGACCCCATATAAGTAGTGCCTCTAAGTCTTTAATGCAAAAACAACCGCGCCTAATTCTAAATCATGCGTCGTATAATTCTGCTCGTGAATCTTCAATTGTCTAGACGCATAAGCAATTACCTTCGTTCGTTGCATTAATACACTACCGAGACCTTTCTTTGAGGCGTCACAATATATCACAAAATAATCATTCCCTTCAGGCAATGACAATATAGGTGCCGTAGTTAACTTTTTCTTCAACAATTGAAACGCTTTCTCCTGCTCATCCTTCCATTCAAATTTCTTCCATTTATGCGTTAATGCAGTCAAGGGTTTTGCTATTTTGGAAAAATCTTGGATGAACCTTCTGTAGTAACCAGCCAGTCCTAAAAATTGGCGTATATGCTTTGGAGTTTTCGGGGTTTCCCACTTTTCAACGGTTTCAATCTTTGCCGGATCTACCTGAATACCTTCTTTGTTCACTATGTGGCCGAGGAATTGAACTTCTTTCAACTAAAATGCACACTTTGAAAACTTAGCATACAAGTTTTCCTTCCTCAATAATTCTAACACCTTTCTAAAATGCTCACCGTGCTCTTGATCATTCTTTGAGTAAATAAGTATGTCATAGATGAAGACAATGACAAATTTGTCAAGATATGGCCCACACACTCGGTTCATGAGGTCCATGAACACAGCTGGTGCGTTAGTCAATCTAAACGGCATAACCATAAACTCATAATGACCGTAACACGTCCTAAAAGCAGTCTTTAGAATATCATCCTCCTTCACCCGCATTTGATGATACCCGAAACGTAAATCAATCTTCGAATAAACCGACGAGCCTTGTAGTTGATTAAATAAGTCATCAATTCTCGATAGTGGATAACGGTTCTTGATGGTAAGTTTGTTCAACTCTCAGTAGTTGATACACAACCTGAATGTACCATCCATATTTTTGACAAACAAAACAGGAGCTCCCCATGGTGATGTGCTTGGTCGAATAAAATCACGCTCTAAAAGTTCTTGTAATTGGCGTTGGAGTTCCTTCATTTCGCTGGGTGCGAGTCTGTATGGAGCACGAGCTATTGGTGCAGCTCATGGTACAAGATCTATTTGAAATTCAACGGATCGGTGTGGAGGTAGTCCCGGTAATTCTTTCGGAAATACATCGGGAAATTCTTTTGCGACGGGAACATCATTGATGTTCTTTTCTTCGGTTTGTACTTTCTCGACATGTGCTAAAATAGCATAGCAACCTTTTCTTATTAGCTTTTGCGACTTCAAATTACTAATAAGATTTAGCTTCGCGTTGCTCTTTTCTCCGTACCCCATTAAGGGTTTTCCTTTTTCCCGTACAATGCGAATTGCATTTTTGTAACATACGATCTCTGCTCTCTCCTTTTTCAACCAGTCCATGCCAATTATCACATCAAAACTTCCTAACTCTACTGGTATCAAATCAATCTTAAATTCGCTAACCAATTTATTTTCTCGATTCCGACATATATTATCTGCTGTAATTACTTTACCGTTTGCTAATTCGAGTAAAAATTTATTATCCAAAGGCGTCAGTAGACAACTTAATTTAGCACAAAAATCTCTACTCATATAGCTTCTATCCGCACCCGAATCAAATAAAACATAAGCAAATGTATTGTTAATAAGAAACATACCCGTAACAAGCTCCAGGTCTTCCTGCGCTTCTGCCGCATTAATATTGAAAACTCTTCCACAGCCTTGCCCATTAGTATTCCCTTGGTTTGGGCAATTTCTAATAATGTGGCCCGGTTTTCCACATTTATAACAAACTACGTCGACATTATTTGTTCCGACATTATTTGTTTCTTTATTTTTGTTGTTCTTTGGTTCGTAAACCTCACATTTTGCCGCGCCATAACCACTTCTCTTACACTTGGTGCAAAATGTTGTGCAGAACACATTCGGATGGTACTCTGCACACCTGAAGCATGGTTGTTTCTGTTATTTGTTGTTATTGAAATGGTTGTTGTTACGATTGTTATTATTGTTGGGATAGTTGTTGTTGCAGTTTTTGTTGCGAAATTTGGTGCGATTGAAGTTGTGATTGCTGTGTTGATTGTTAAAATTGTGACCCTGGTCACTGGTTTCTTCCCACTTTCTCTTGATTTGTTTCATGTTGGCTTCTTCGGCCGCCTGCTCTTTGATTCTTTCCTCAATCTGATTTATGAGGTTATGAGTCATTCAACTCGCCTTTTGTATGGAGGCGGGCTCGTGTGAACTTATATCTTCTTGGATCCTTTCTGATAACCCTTTTATAAATGCGTCGATTTTCTCTTCATCTTCGAACGCTCTTGGGCACAATAAACACAACTCCGTGAATCATCGTTCGTATGTGGTAATATCGAATCCTTGTGTTCGTAATCCCTTAAGCTCTACTTAGAGCTTATTGACCTCGTTTCTGGGACGATACTGCTCAGTCATCAGATGTTTAAATGCTGACCACGGTAGTACGTACGCATCATCTTGTCCCACTTGCTCTAGATAGGTATTCCACCATGTTAACGCAGTACCTGTGAAGGTATGCGTAGCGTACTTTACTTTGTCTTCTTCAGTACACTTACTTATGGCAAACACCAATTCAACCTTTTCAGTCCACCGTTTCAATCCGATTGGACCCTCGGTTCCATCGAATTCCAGAGGTTTACAGGCAATGAATTCTTTGTAGGAGCATCCTACACGATTTCTTGTGGCATTATTTGCATTGCTAGATTCAGAGTTATTGTTGTTGTTTTGCATTGCAGCCTGTACAGAGGCTATGTTTGCTGCAAGGAAAACACGGAAGTCTTCCTCGCTCATATTCAAATTCTGACGAGTCGTCGGTGCCATTTCCTTCAAAAATAGCCCAAAAGTATTAAGTTAATCATATAGAATATTAAGAGTAGTCAATAGTATTTCGTAGCATAGTATGAACTCATTTATAAAAGCTTTTTCTTCATATTAGCGTTTTATAGTTTTAATTCGGGTAGTACTTACTCGTTAAGTTCATACTTAGTAGCTAATATACAATTCAACTACTACAATTCTATATGAAAAACTGATTATAATAATATTTCTCGTTCAAACTTTTATACAATATTTTACAAATTTACAATACCGCTATTATACATATAGCATGAAATATAGCACACAATAACTTTGATACAAAACAGTTGTGACAACAATCCTAGTTAATACGCAAGTCATTCAGCAAAGGCAATTAAAACACGTAATTCATAAGTCCAGAAACAAGTCATGCATTCTGGTTTTACTAAAACTACTTCCCATCCTTGGTCTTGTGGAACATAACAGTTGTGGCCGTTGACAAGACAGCATGTTGTAACGTAGTCAAAAGGACGAGGGTTTCGTAATGCCCAACAGCCTCATAATAATCTAAAAACCTTGTTTCTCACCCCAACTACTGAATCCGTCACTTGTGGGAAGGTTTTATTTAAAAGTTGAAATTCGATGTTCTTTTTCTCACTTTGGTGAGAAGCGAACATCACTAACCCATAAGCATAACATGCTTCTTTATGTTGCATGTTAGAAGCTCTTTCTAACTCACGAAGTCCTACGTTGGGATATGTTGAGTCAAAATAGGTTCTTAACCCGTAGCGTAAAATTGCATTTGGGTTCCCCGCATTTAACGCTTTAAAGAAAACACGGCGTAACTTACGGTGTCCCCAATGTGATATACCCCATCTTTCAAATGAAATCCTTTTATAAACTAAGGCATGCCTGGAAAGTTCTTCAAATGTTCTACAAACTAATTTTGCCGTAAATAATTGTGCCGATGAATTCTGACTGACTTTAGACAAGATTTCATCAATCATGTCCCCGGGTAGGTCTTCTAAAATTTTGGTTGTCTATCCTTAACGTCCATTGTGTTTTTATATTGTAAAACAGACGAGAATTAGATTCGTAAAAGATAATTATCAAATAATACAAGCAATTTTTTTGCATACAACATGAAAGTACAAGCACACTTATATTACATATTTTACACCGCATGATTACAACTCTTTATTTCGACTCACTTGTTTCTTCTTCTTCGGACTTGGTTTGTTTCGCTAATTTCCTAGGGATATATGGTGCTCCCCTAATACGAGCCGTTCTTTTCACAAATGGTCAAGAAGGACCCGGTGGCTTAGATGTTCCCGGGTTATAGCTAAAACTTAAGAAATACGGGTGTTGACGGTATTTTCCATCGGGACATTTCATGTTAACATAGAGGTCATCGGGGTTGGACTCGGGTTTTCTATTTTTATGTCTTTTCCCTTATTATTTTCTTTTGCCTTTTCAAATTGTGTCGGGGTAATTTCTATAACATCATCGGAATCCTCATCGGGATCCGATTCATCAGAAAATTGGTAATCTTCCCAATATTTTACTTCCTCGGCGGAAACACCATTGACCATTATTAATTTTGATCCATTGGTTGAGGATTTTATTTTATTTATCTGTTTTTCAGTGGTTTCTAATATTTCCTCCCTCGGAACCTCCTCTTCTTCCGGTTCCTCTTCGGGAATTTGTGAATCTTCCCAATATATATTCGACTCTTCATTATTATTATGTGAGTCGATGGGATTTGTATTAGAGGTAGACATCTATCACACAATATCAAACACGTTAAGAGATTAATATATCACATAATATTTACATGTTAATAATATATAGTTTCCAACAAAAAAAATGTTAAGCAATCGTTTTTAAAGAAAACACGGTCAAAGTCCAGACTCGCTAATGCATCCTAATGATGTTATGCGAGGTGTATATAAAATAGCTTATATTTTACAAGGAAATACTATTAAATACGATACAATTTTACACAAGATATTTATTTATTTATAGAATGGATATACTTAAACCTTGCTACAACACTTATAGGCAGTGTACCTAATCGTACAGTAGTGTAGTTTTTAGTAAGTCCGGTTCGTTCCACAGGGAATCTTTTAACAAAGCTTAACGCTATATTATTTTTATTTTATAAAAATACAAATATATATATAAGTAATATTATTATTATAAAGGGGGGTTTTTACCATTTAATGACCGGTTTGTCGATTTTAAAAACTTTAGTCGTAGTTAAAACCTAATGTAAAATATTAAAAATAAATACAAGACTTAATTTAAAGCATAAAGTAAATAACGATAAGGAAATTGCGATAAATAAAATTGCGATAAAATTGCGATAATTAAAAAGTACGATAATTAAAAGTGCAATTAAATACAATAACAATAAATAAAAGTGCGATAATTAGAAGTGCAATTAAATATAAAATAAAGGAAATTAAATATGAAATAAAAGAATTATGCTTATTTAAACTTCCGTAATCATGATGTTTGACGTGTTGATTTTAATTTTATGCCCATGGGTTAATTGTCCTTTGTCCTAGATTATTTAATATGTCCGTCTGGTTTTTGTCCATAACAGTCCATCAGTCATAAATATAAAGTGCGAGTGTCCTCGTCAAATTATCCTTATACCCGAAGTTAAATATTCTAACTAATTGGGGACTTAAACTGTAACAAGATTTTAATACTTTGTTTAATAATTACACCAGATTATCGACTGCGTGTAACCCAAGGTTTTAATACATTGTTAACAATTATGCCAAGTGTCCTTGTACATAATTTCACCCCTGTTTTAAAAATTCTAGTGACTATTAATCCATTCCCGTATCCGGTTAAATGAACGATTATTCGTACATATAAATACCCCGCCCATCGTATCCAATCGAGTGTATATGGTTATTTATAGGGACGTCCAATTGTAAATCTTTATATTAAAATTAACAAGCTATCATTTAGTTAAACAAATATAAAGCCCATTAATAGCCCATAGTCTAAACCCCAATTATGGTACAAAGCCCAATTACCCAATTTTAGTAATTAGCCCAACATCATGATTACTTCGGATTAAATAAGCATAATAATAACTTAGCTACGAGACATTAAATTAAAAAGGTTGAACATAACTTACAATGATTAAAAATAGAGTAGTGTTACACGGACAGAATTTCGACTTACACCCTTACAACATTCGCTAACATACCCTTATTATTAGAATTAAAATTAAAATTAAAATTAAAATTAAAATATAAATATATATATATATATATATATATATATATATATATATATATATATATATATATATATATATATATATATATATATATATATATATATATATATATATTACGTATATATTAAGAGAGAGATAGATTATATTATGATTTTTACGATCAAACTGCGTTTGCTTTTATAGGGATTTGAGTCCAGGGAAGCTCCGCGACTCGCGGCATTTTTTGCCTTCAAACTCCGCGAGTCGCGGAGTTTGTTTTTACAGCTCACCCAGCTTTGGCTCTTTGTTTGCCAACGATTTTTAAATATATTATAATATATATATATATTAATTTTAAGAATTAATTATATATTATATTATATTCATGTGTATAGTTGACTTGTAATTTTTAGTCCGTTGCGTCGAGCGTTGAGAGTTGACTCTGGTCCCGATCCCGGATTTTCGAACGTCCTTGCATACAATTTAATATCTTGTACTTTGCGTTTTGAATCTTGTACTCCTGTAATTTCGAGACGTTTCTTATCAATAATTGGAACCTCTTTGATTGTCTTTTGTACTTTTGAGCTTTTTGGTCGTTTGTGTCTTCAATTCGTCGAATCTGCCTTTTGTCTTCACCTTTTATTTTTTAAACGAATATCACTTGTAAATAGGACAATTGCAACTAAAAGCTTGTCTTTCTTGAGGAATAATGCTATGAAATATATGTTCGTTTTTAGCATTATCAAATATTTCCACACTTGAGCGTTGCTTGTCCTCAAGCAATATAGTCATGAAATACTAGAATCACTTCTTTATTCTTCACACTTTGTACATCAGTGATTTCTTTACGGCGGTATAAACAATGGTAGTAACGATGTGGTTTACAGTCCCACATGACTATAAAATTTAGATCCTTTAAGGAAATTGGATCTTTATTAAAACATTTGATCTTTTTGAAAATTCAATCTAGCTTTTACCCTAGATAAGTTTTCCAGAATAACCCTTCACCGGTGTTTGCAAATTCTTTTTGTGGGTTTGGTGGGTTTCATATTTGAAAATTTAGCTCAAAACTTGTAGTTTTGTGTCACCCACTTGCAAACCTTATATTGGAAAAGCAACACATCCAGTTTACTTGTTCCGTATATTACCTTTCGGTAAACTACCGCCCGGTTGTAAAGGAAAGCGTTGAACAAGCAACTGTTAAGGCAATGTCCCTTGACATGCTTTTGATTATGGTCTATAACGTGTCGGACGCAATTACTATCCTTTGTAGGAGCAATAGTAAAGCTCACCCTTATAATTTTTCAGTCTGGCACAAGGTCCTGTCTTTGACCATGCTATGCAACCACCGTTCTTACGGTTGACACCCGATTTGGTTCAGGTTACCTAATGAATTCTAGGTGAATTGCTAGGATTTTACGTTCAATGGTAATGAACGCATTGAAAATAGGTTTTCAGAAAACAAATCGGTTTGTAATTTTGATCAAAATATTTTCTCGTTCAAGCTCGAGTTTAGATATCATTGAATTCCATGAGTTTGTAATTCTCAATCTTTAAGGTCAATCTCAAGGATTGAGTAATATCAGTCTTAAAAGCTGATTTTTGATCTTTAAGGAGATTATCCTTTCTGGAGATCCGATTCATTAGTCTTATCCAGCTAATTTGCACGGTGCCCCCCATTGTACGAGATAAATCCTTCTCAAGGTTAGGATAAATCTGACCACTTGGTGACCCTGTTTTATGCTGAGGTCTGTGGATTTCCTGCTGATTTTAGAGATGACTTTTCTAGATTTTTCATCAACCTACAGTTGGTCTGGACAACAACTTCATGACCTAAATCAAGAAGCGCGTGTCTTTTTCGAAAGACTTTACTTCCTTTTAATGATGGAATTGATTCATCGTGTAGATCCATCTTTCATTACAGTAAATCGGGAAAAACAGTTAATTTAGTCCAAAACAAAAGTATTTTCAATTATTTGTTACAGAAATATGTGACATATGTTTAAGATAACTTGGTAATTTTTCCCACACTTGGCTTTTATTTTTCTTTTTATTGTCCTCTATTCCATTTTAAATGAATTTTAACATTTTGGTTTGTTTCTCAATTTATGTCCTTTCCGAGGTAACAATAATTTTGGTGTTAATACCGAATTTTATCATTCATAAATATGTATAAACATGATTTTGAGTTCATTTAATTGAAAATGTTGAAAAATTTTACTAGAATTGGGTAGTCAGTATATAAGACTAGGGCTGTTCTTTATTATCAGAGAGCACTAGATTCTAATACAACTACTGCTTTACTAGTATTTTTAATGGTAACCAAGTGTTTAAGATAAAAATTTTAAAAATTCGAAAGAATTTAACCCCTTCCCACACTTAAGATCTTGCAATGCCCTCATTTGCAAGAAATCAGTAACAATTTAAATTATTGAGGGTGATTAGTGTAGAAATGATTAAATTTTACCAAAGTTTCCAAACATATTGTTGTTTGTGTTGAATGATAAATGGTGCACATCATTTGTTCATTCCGTGTTGTTGTTATTTCACATATATTTTGCATATTGTCGTCAAAATTAGTTGTTTTTGCTGAACTTAATGCCAGTCTTTGAAAATGCGTTGTTTTACCCTGTTGTGTACATAAGATAAACTGCAAACATATATACATATTTTTGAAGTTTGGTATATTACCCCACATTCAAAAATTATTAAAATCTAATAATAAAAGTTAGAAAATTATAAAAACTATTACAATATTAACATAAGTATTAAATGTATCAACATTACAAATTATAAAATAAATAAAACTAAGTAGACTAGGGATGATACTGATACCAGTAGGGGTTCCATGCATAACCGTATGTGTTATAGAATGCTTCGGCTGGGTTATATGTAGGATACGGTGGTTGGATCTCTATAGACCAGGGAAGAAATACGGGCGATGGAGTAGGAATATAGTTTCTACCTACATGTTGGCAATGAGCTATGATTTGGTTTTGATGAACTTGCCAATCTTCAAATGCTCGATGTCTAGCATTTTCATACTCTTGTGAAGCTATAAACCTTTGCATTTCTGTCATTTCATTTCCCCCATCCACATTACCTGGCTGTTGGTTTCTCTCAACCTGTGGATGTCTACCATTATATCGTACTGCGGCGTTATTTCGCCTCTTCAAAACTTTAGCACCATGGTATACATTTAAACCAATTGTATCGTGGGGTTCTGGTTCTTTGATTAATAATCCCCCTCGACTTATATCCACACAGAGATATTCAGCAATCAAAGTAATAAATATACCACCTCCTATTATGCTATGCGGTCTCATCCCCCTAACCATAGCTGATAAATAATAACTCACACAATAAGGTATACTTACAGCGCTTTGTGTGTCTCGAATACACATGTGGTAAAACAAATCCTGTTCATTTACCTTTTCCTTATTCTTACCTCGTTGTGTAATCGAATTGGCTAAAAACCTATGAATTACTCTTAACTCTGCTCTATCTATATCCAAATAAGAGTAATTTCCCCCTTTAAATCGGTGATGGCTAGTCATTTGACTCCATACACCATGCGTATCAAAATTTTTATCAATTTTCCTACCGTTCAATATCAACCCTCTACAATCGGCAGATGCTAACTCCTCAGGCGTATATATACGTAAGGCCTGAGCCATGTCTAGTAGAGACATGTGGCGCATCGAACCTCCTAACAAAAATATAATAAAAGATCGATCGGTTAAACTAACTACCCGATCATTTATTTATATACTACACAATAATTCTTCACACCATACTTTATATACAGGTCTACGCATGCTGAATAATCGTACCCAATCGTTAAAAGTAGAATTACCATACCTCTATGTAAGTAATTCTGTAATTGGCACAGCCAATTCTACAGCTTCTAATGGTGCCCATTCTATTACCCTAGGTACTTCAACAGCTTTAGAATGAAGAGTATGCATGCCCCTTTGGTATTTTGGATAATCTATCCAACGTCTGTCAAATCTCAAGTTCGGGTGCAAATCTTCCAAGTGCATATCTGAAAATGTCATAACTGGATGAGGTATATCTTGTTTATAATAGCTATCAACATCATGTTGTTCCGCATTCTCAGGAGGAGCATTGCGAGCTTGGGATGAAGATTCACCCCTTTCAGTCTGCAAAACACATCAAACACAATTTTTGTGCATCCAAATATGCATTAGTGTCAGCAAAATCATCAATCAATATAATTACAATGACATGTCCAATTTATATCAAACTTATGCTCATTTTCATATTTTTATCAAATCTACACTTTTTCAAATAAGCATATACGAAAATGTTCGCCAAGTTCATAAGCATTCAACTCAAATAACATGTCAAAATAATCATTACTAGCAATTAAACAAGTTTCAAATGACATTATCTCTCAAAAATAAAATTCATGAATTTTAGACTTGAAAAAGTCCACTTTAATTCTCAAAAATCATGTTTAGGCTCAAAGTTTAGATCATTTAACTACCTAAACATGTTACACTACTTAATTTAGCAATAATTCATGACAAAAATCGGCCATAACCTGTTTATATCAAAAAGCCCCAAATTGCTCAAGAACACAAACCCTAGATTACTCAAAATTTGAAGTTTAAAGCTTCTAATCATGTTAAATAGCATCAATCTAGGTTATACAAGCATAATACATAAACAATTTAAGCATAATTACACTAAAAAGCAACAAAATCGAATTGGGTATAAAATTGCTCAAGAACACTAATTTTCCGATTAAATGGTGTTTAGGTGTAGAAATTTACCGTTTTCCTTGAGTAATTCCTTGATAGCATCCTTCTCAACATGATTTTAGTTAAAAATGTGATGAAAAACGGTGAAAAATTGTGAATTTTGGAGTGTTTGTGTGTGTATTTTTGGGTGTTTTTTTCGCAGTTTTTGTGGTGTGGGGATGGGGACTGATCAGTTCAGCTCATTTTATTTTTTTCTGTAATTTCGGTCCTCCACGAGTCGCGGCAAATTTACCCTTCAAACTCCGCGAGTCGCGGAGTTTGTATTATTTTTTTTGTTTTAAACATCTTATACTAATTAAAACAATTAAGTAATTAATTTTAAAATTTTGTTTCCCTTGTTATTTAGGACGAGGTCGTTTTGGAACGATGTCCTAGTCCGTCCCTTGACAAAATTTTAAAATTTATCTTTTTGTAGCGATTGTTTTAAAAGCTAAGATTTTTGGGTTTTTTTTTTTATGTTTTTGGCATACTTTAATTCAATAAGATTAAAAATAATGATAATAAAAGTTATCGTCCCTCCCTCGGGTAAAGCAATTTCGGTTCAAAGACCTAGTCTTCAACTTACGACGAATTTTAAAAATCATATTTTTAACTTAGCAAAATAAAGTAAATTTTTGTTTTTAAATTCACACCAAACTTAAATTTAAAATGCATAAAATTAAAAATTCACACCAAACTTATATTATATTTTTATTTTTATACATACAAACTTATATTAAAAAGATTAATTTTTCAAATATTTAAAATTTTAAATATATTGATTTAAAAAGTTTACAATATTTTTTTTAATACTAATTTATTAATTTTAAAAACATGGTAAAAATAAAATTAAAAATCTTTTTGGTCTTTTATCCCACTTTAATCAATCAAAAATATACGCCCCTCTTTTCGGTAAAGTAATTTCGGTTCCATGACCTAATTTAACTCATGACGAATTTTTGAAATATTTTGGGTTGATTGATTAAAGATATTTATACCTTAAGAATAAATGTTAAATTTCGCAGTGATGTAATAAATTTTTGTATGATATCAATAATTTCGGTAGCCAAACCTAATTTTATTCAATACCAATTTAATACTTTATAGCGAACAAATTAGCGTTTATTATCAAAAGGTTAAAAATAAAAATAAAAATAAAAACTGTACAGACTTACCTGTGAGATAGTATTCTTAGTGATATGATCCATCCCATTCATAAGATAGTTGGTTTAATTGATTTTCCATGGCTACATAGGCGTAACCTCGAGCATTCAGTGTTTTTTCTTCTAAACATATGAACGGTCCATCTCTGCATAAAGTAACAAATTCGGTGTTTGAATAGGTTTGATTATTTGAATATTTACCTCCATGTGACCATTTTCCGCATTTGTGACATCTTTCTAGGTGTCGTGCTCTTCTTTTCGCTGCGGATTTTGATTTTCCTTTACCAAATTGTAACTTATTATCTTCGCATCTGGATTCTTTTCTTACTCCGTCCAATATTTCTCTGATTACTGATACTAGTTCACTCGGAAGTGTGTCATTATTACGTTTAGTGATCAAAGCGTGTAGCATTAGACCATGGTTTAGTTCACATGAAGTCTTCATTTCGTAAAAACCTAAAAAAATAAAAATTCAGAATGGGGGGAGAAGACTAGTTCTTTAGGGTCTGCTAGAAAAAGACCATTCGGGTTCCATTTTTGAGAACTACACGAAAACAAAAAATCTAACTCTAACATAAATACATATTATCCTTTAAAAGACTTGATTCTCCCCACACTTAGTTAGCTGTGGTATCGAAATTGTGATTAACTTCATTGTCAACTTCCATTGGACTATCTATGTAATGTTTAACTCTGTGACCATTAACTTTAAATTCAATTCCATTTGAATTTATTAATTCTATCGTTCCGTATGGGAAAACTCTTTTGACTATGAATGGTCCAGACCATCTTGATTTCAATTTTCCAGGAAATAGCTTGAATCGTGAATTGAAAAGAAGAACTCTGTCTCCTTCTTTAAATTCTTTTGAACTTCTGATTCTTTTATCATGCCATTTCTTCGTTCTTTCTTTATAGATTAATGAATTTTCGTATGCTTCATGTCTTAATTCTTCTAATTCGTTTAGTTGACTTAACCGTAGACGTCCAGCTTTATGTAAATCAAGATTACATGTCTTCAAAGCCTAAAATGCTTTGCGTTCAATTTCTACTGGAAGATGACATGCTTTTCCATAAACGAGTCTAAAAGGTGTGGTTCCAATTAGAGTTTTGTAGGCTGTTCTAAAAGCCCAGAGTGCATCCTCCAACTTAATGGACCATTCCTTCGGATTTGATCATACGGTTTTTTCTAGAATACGTTTTAAAGCTCGGTTGGTATTTTTAACGTGTCCACTTGTTTGTGGATGATATGCAGTGGAGATTTTATGAGTTACTCCATATCTTTTAAGAACTTTCTCAAGTTGATTATTACAGAAATGAGTTCCCCGATCACTTATTAAAGCTTTCGGTGTTCCAAACCTTGCAAAAAGACGTTTTAAAAAGTTGACTACAACTCGTGCATCGTTAGTTGGGAGAGCTTGTGCTTCCGCCCATTTAGATACATAATCAATGGCTACGAGAATATATAGATTATTATGAGATTTTGAAAATGGACCCATAAAGTCAATACCCCAATGTCAAATACTTCACATACTTGAATGACATTTTTTGGCATTTCATCACGTTGACTTATTTTTCTGGCCCTTTGACAAGAATCACAGGATTTGCAAAGAAGGTGTGCGTCTTTGTAAATTGTAGGCCAATAGAATCCAGCATCATAAACTTTTCTTGCTGTTAGTTGAGGCCCATAATGCCCTCCTGTTGGTCCTGTGTGACAATGGTTTAAAATTTTACTAGCTTCATCTCCGAATACACATCGGCGTATTATTCCATCGGGACAACTTTTAAACAGATGTGGATCTTCCAAAAAATAGTGTTTTATATCACTGAAGAATTTCTTTCGTTTTTGGTACGATAATCCTTTTTCAAGGAATCCACATACTAAGTAGTTTGCATACTCTGCAAACCATGGTATTTCATTATAATCTATCTTCAATAGATATTCATCAGGAAAGTTGTCTTGTATGGCCGATTCATTTAGAACTTCTAATTTGGGATTTTCAAGACGAGAAAGATGATCAGCGGCGAGATTTTCTGCTCCTCTTTTATCTCGGATTTCAATATCGAACTCTTGTAAGAGTAAGATCCACCGGATTAATCTTGGTTTGGCATCTTGTTTCGAAAATAGGTATCTGAGAGCAGAATGGTCGGTATAGACCACCGTTTTTGCTAGAACGAGATATGATCGAAATTTGTCAAAAGCAAAGACAATAGCAATGAGTTCTTTTTCAGTAGTTGTGTAATTCGTTTGTGCTCCTTGTAACGTCTTACTAGCATAATATATAGGTTGAAATCGTTTTCCTAAAACGGCTCCCATTGCAAAATCACTTGCATCGCACATTAATTCAAATGGTAGATTCCAATTTGGTGTTATCATGATCGGCGCATTAGTGAGTTTCTCTTTAAGAATATTAAAAGATTTGATACATTCATCTGAAAAGATGAATGGAGCATCCTTTTCTAGGAGTTTATTCATAGGAGTGGCAATTTTAGAAAAATCTTTTATGAAACGTCGGTAAAAACCGGCATGCCCTAGAAAACTCCTAACTCCTCTAACATTGGTGGGATGTGGAAGTTTAGCAATTACATCTACTTTAACTCTATCCACTTCAATTCCTTCCTTTGAAATTTTATGACCAAGAACGATGCCTTCTTTAACCATGAAATGGCATTTCTCCCAATTAAGTACTAGATTTGATTGTTCGCATCTAATAAGCATTCGTTCTAGATTAACTAGACATGATTCAAATGTATCACCGAAAACTGAAAAGTCATCCATGAAAACTTCCATGCATTCTTCTATCATGTCGTGAAAAATCGCCATCATGCACCTTTGAAAGGTTGCAGGGGCGTTGCAAAGTCTAAATGGCATGCGTTTGTAAGCAAAAGTACCATAAGGGCACGTGAATGTGGTTTTTTCTTGGTCTTCGGGTGCTATTGGAATTTGAAAATATTCGGAAAATCCATCAAGAAAACAATAATAACTATTTCCGGCTAATCTTTCCAATATTTGATCAATGAAAGGTAAGGGAAAGTGATCTTTTCTGGTGGCGTCATTTAATTTTCTATAATCAATACATACACGCCATCCTGTTACAGTCCTGGTAGGAATAAGCTCATTTTTTTCATTTGTGATGACAGTCATGCCACCCTTCTTAGGCACACATTCAACTGGGCTTACCCATGGACTATCAGAAATTGGATAAATTAAACCTGCATCTAGCAGTTTAATAATTTCTTTTTTAACAACATCTTGCATATTAGGATTTAGTCTTCGTTGGCGTTGCACATACGTTTTATGACCTTCTTCCATAAGGATTTTATGTGTGCAATACGAAGGACTTATTCCTTTAATATCATGAATCTTCCATGCAATAGCTGGTTTATGAGCTTTCAACACATAAATGAGTTGTGATTTTTCATTTTCAGTAAGAGAAGACGATATTATTACAGGTAATTCAGATTCACCATGTAAATAAGCGTATTCCAAATGGTTTGGAAGTGGCTTTAACTCTAATATTGGAGGTTCTTCTATCGATGATTTATATCGATATCTGTCTTCTTCTTTTAGCATTTGAATTTCTTCTGTTGTTGGTTCATATCCATTAGCTATTAGTGTAGCTAACATTTCAACTTCATCAATTGGTTCAGTTCCTTCTCCTAAAGAACATTCTCCTGTTCCTTGTAATTCTGGAAATTCTTCTAATAATTCTGCATGTGAATCTATAGTTTGAATATAATAACATGTATCATCTGCAGATTGCGGTTATTGCATTGCTCTATCAACTGAAAAGGTAACACTCTCGTCCTCTATACTTAGAGTCAGTTTCTTACCAAACACGTCTATCATTGCTTTAGCCGTGTTTAAGAATGGTCTTCCTAATATGAGAGGAACTTGAGAATCTTCTTCCATGTCCAGAACAACAAAATCTACTGGAAATACTAAAGTACCAACTTTAACTAGCATGTTCTCCATTATCCCTCTAGGATATTTTATTGATCTATCGGCTAGTTGTATACTTATTTTGGTTGGTTTCAATTCTCCAAGGTCTAGTTTAGCGTATAGTGAATACGGCATTAAATTTATACTAGCACCTAAGTCTGCCAATGCTTCTATTGAACTAAGACTACCTAGAAAACATGGAATTGTGAAACTTCCTGGATCAGATAGTTTTTCTGGTATCTTATTCAACAGCACTGCTGAACAATTAGCATTCATAGTAACAGCCGAGAGTTCTTCCATTTTCTTTCTATTCGTGATTAGATCTTTCAGAAATTTAGCATATCTAGGCATTCCTGAAATTACATCAATGAAAGGAAGATTTACATTTATTTATTTAAACATATCGAAGAATTTGGATTGCTCGGCTTCAAGTTTCTATTTTTTCATTTTACTCTGGTAAGGAAGTGGTGGTTGGTATGGTTTAACATAAGGTTTAGCTTTAACTGTGTTATCTTCATTAACCTTTTCAACTACCGGTTCTTTTTCCTTATCTTGATCAGGTTGTGGTTCTTGTGGAGTAGGAATAGCTTCATCAGAAGTTACAGGTATTTCAGGTGGTTTAAGTGTTGTACCACTTCTTGTGGTAATGGCTTTAGCTGTTTCATTTCGGGGGTTAGCATTTGTATCACTAGGTAAACTTCCCGGTTTTCTTTCACCTATTAACCTTGCTAGGTTACTTACTTCTTGTTCCAAATTTTGAATAGAAGCTTGTTGATTTCTAAATGCTTGAGCATTTTGTTCATTGGTTTGTTTTTGAGATGTGAAAAACTGCGTTTGAGTTTCAACTAGCTTTGTCATCATATCTTCTAAATTCGGCTTTTTATCATCGGGTTGTGGTAGTTTGTTTTGAAAATTAGGTCTTTGCTGATTGTAAGTATTATTGGATACTTGTTGATTGCTAGGACCTTGTTGGTTGTTGTATGGAATATTTCGGTTATAATTCTGGTTTTGATTGTAAATCGGTCTTGGCGGTTGATAATTATTCTGATAATTATTTCCAGGCCTTTGGTTTAGATATGAAACATTCTCTCTTTGTTCCATTGTTAATTCAATACTGAGACAATCTTTTGTCAAATATGGTCCTCCGCACTGCTCACAACTAATTCGTATTGAGTGGATATCTTTAGTCATCTTTTCCATTCGTCTCTCGACAGCGTCTATCTTTGCGAAAATGGAATCTAAGTCATGGCTAGAATCGGCTCTAGCTGCTTTAGATGATCTAACGACATCTTTTTCTTGGTGCCACTCATGTGAGTGGGAAGCAGTGTTATCAATAATTTTATAAGCATCAGTTTTGGTTTTCTTCATAATGGAACCACCTGCTGCTATATCGATGTCTTTCCTTGTAGTGATGTTGCATCCTTGGTAGAATATTTGTACTATTTGACAGGTGTCTAAACCATGTTGCGGACATCCTCTTAATAACTTTCCAAATCTAGTCCATGCCTCATATAGAGTTTCATTCGGTTTCTGTGTGAACGTAACAATTTCTCCTTGAAGTCTTACGGCTTTAGATGCAGGAAAGAATTGTTTAAGAAATTTTTCAACTAAAACGTCCCATGTATCAATCGCCCCTTCAGGTAACGATTCCAACCAATCTTTGGCTTCTCCCTTTAAAGTCCAGGGAAATAACATGAGATATATCTGTTCATCCTCCACTTCTCTTATTTTAAATAGTGTGCAGATCCTATTAAAGGTACGAAGATGTTCATTTGGATCTTCCTTCGGCGCACCACTAAATTGGCATTGATTAGTCACCATATGTAGAATTTGTCCTTTGATTTCATAATCTGGCGCATTAATGTCTGGATGAGTAATTGCGTGACCTTGGCCAGTGCGTTTAGCTCTCATTCGGTCTTCCATACTTAAAGGTTCCAGATTCTCCATAATTGAATTTGTTGAATCGGAATCACTAGAGGATTCTGATTTAATGGTTCGTTCCTCAACAATCTCTGTTTGAATGATTGGTGGTTCCGGAGGAAAAATTAATGGTTCAGGATCTATGAATTGTCCCTGAATATTCTCCGGATTCTCAATTGTGAGGTCGGGTTCAAAAAATGGATTAGCGGAAATTTGAACTGGAGTACTTGGTCGACTGGATGACGATTCTAAAGAAAAATTAACGGCGGTAATATTTGCTAAATGTCTTGATCTAGTTACAGGTGGTGAACGTACAAAAGGTGGTGAACGTCTTGCTCGGTGCATTCACTGAATATCCTATTAGTTTTTAAAAGGAAAGAAAATTTATTTAAGTTATCCAATTAATAGACTTTTTTGATTTTGCCCACGTTTCGAATAGCCAAAAGATGCAGCACAGGGGCAGGATTCGTTTGGTCTCAATATAATTGAGTACTGTTTGGCTCCAATAACCCGGTCCACGTACAAATCCAACTATTACTACGAACCAGAAAATTTTGATGTCTATCAATTTAACCACTTAAAATAAATTTTCGTAATTTTAAGAAATTTAGATAAGAAGTAGAATAAAAATCTATGTCCTAAAACTAAAATTGCGAGAAATAAGAAAGAAAAAGAGCACGTCGAAAAAGAAAAGGGTCGAAAAATAAAAGGCGTCGAAAAATAAGAAATAATAAAAAAATGACTTATAGAACTTAAAAACACTCGATTAACCCAACCTTATTACTATCACTAACTTAAAATTATAATCGCAAATTGAGATTACTAATTGGAATGATAATTGATACATACGTAAAAGGCGTCTAAAAATATTAAAGCTTACAAGTAAATCTATATCCCAAATGACAATATCTTAAAAAGATACTAAAACTTAAAAAGGCGTCGCAAAATTATAAAGCACCTAAATCTTAGTCTAAAGAAAAAGCACTTAAGGGATTTTACGGCAAGGCCTAAAAATCTATAAATAAAAATAACTATGGCAAAAACTAAGTTTAAAACTAAATACGAGCGAAAAATACAAATATTACGCTAAAACAATTAAAAAGAGAAAAAATATAAAAATATACTAAAAGTTGTAAAAAGTACAATTTTTATAAAAATATTATTTTTATATTATTTATTTTATAAAACTATTAATTTTATAATTTAATTAAACTAAATAAAATTAAATAAAAAAATAAACTAATTAAAATTAAATATTATAATAAAAATACCCTAATTAGGGGTTTTAATTATTAATAATAATAATTACACCGTAATTAATGCCTGATTAGGGTTCTGTGTACCCGTGTCAGGGCTGCTCCGCGACTTGCAATATTCCTGGCTCCAAACTCCGCGAGTCGCGGGGTTTCAAATTTCAGATTAGGTGAACTCGTTTAACAGGTTTCGACGTAATTATTTTTTTTTTTCTGTTTTTAATTTAATTAATATATTTATATAATTTAAATAAAACTTATTTTTAAAAACTAAAATAGAAATAAAATACTTTATAATTTTATAAATAAAAATCTTAAAACTAGATTTATATATATATATATTTTTTCGGTTTTTTTTATTATGTTTTTAATAAAAACAAAATATTTAAATAAGACTTATATTTTTATAAAATAAAAATAAAGAAACTTTATAAAACTTAAATATTTAACAAACTCTTAAAAATATTTATATTTTTATTTTTCTTTTTATATTTTCGAATATATTAAAACATATTTTTACAAAAGCGTATTTTAATAAAAGTAAACTAAAAATAAAAATCTTTTTGTTTTTTATATATATTAGCGTTGCGCTTCCGGCTTTTAAGCTAGATGTTCCCCGGCAGCGGCGCCAAAAATACTTGATGTTATGCGAGGCGTATATAAAATAGCTTATATTTTATAAGGAAATACTATTAAATACGATACAATTTTACACAAGATATTTATTTATTTATAGAATGGATATACTTAAACCTTGCTACAACACTTATAGGCAGTGTACCTAATCGTACAGTAGTATAGTTTTTAGTAAGTCCGGTTCGTTCTACAGGGAATCTTTTAACAAAGCTTAACGCTATATTAGTTTTATTTTATAAAAATACAAATATATATATATAAGTAATATTATTATTATAAAGGGGGGTTTTTACCGTTTAATGACCGGTTTGTCGATTTTAAAAACTTTAGTCGCAGTTAAAACCTAATGTAAAATATTAAAAATAAATACAAGACTTAATTTAAAGCATAAAGTAAATAACGATAAGGAAATTGCGATAAATAAAAGTGAGATAAAATTGCGATAATTAAAAAGTACGATAATTAAAAGTGCAATTAAATACAATAACAATAAATAAAAGTGCGATAATTAGAAGTGCAATTAAATATAAAATAAAGGAAATTAAATATGAAATAAAAGAATTATGCTTATTTAAACTTCCGTAATCATGATGTTTGACGTGTTGATTTTAATTTTATGCCCATGGGTTAATTGTCCTTTGTCCTGGATTATTTAATATGTCCGTCTAGTTTTTGTCCATAACAGTCCATCAGTCATAAATATAAAGTGCGAGTGTCCTCGTTAAATTATCCTTATACTCGAAGTTAAATATTCCAACTAATTGGGGACTTAAACTGTAACAAGATTTTAATACTTTGTTTAATAATTACACCAGATTATCGGCTGCGTGTAACCCAATGTTTTAATACTTTGTTAACAATTATGCCAAGTGTCCTTGTACATAATTTCACCCCTGTTTTAATAATTCTAGTGACTATTAATCCATTCCCGTGTCCGGTTAAATGAACGATTATTCGTACATATAAATACCCCGCCCATCGTATCCGATCGAGTGTATATGGTTATTTATAGGGACGTCCAATTGTAAATCTTTATATTAAAATTAACAAACTATCATTTAGTTAACCAAATATAAAGCCCATTAATAGCCCATAGTCTAATTTCCACAAGTGTCGTTCTTTTGTCCAAACCCCAATTATGGTACAAAGCCCAATTACCCAATTTTAGTAATTAGCCCAACATCATGATTACTTCGGATTAAATAAGCATAATAATAACTTAGCTACGAGACATTAAATTAAAAAGGTTGAACATAACTTACAATGATTAAAAATAGCGTAGCGTTACACGGAAAGAATTTCGACTTACACCCTTACAACATTCGCTAACATACCCTTATTATTAGAATTAAAATTAAAATTAAAATATAAATATAAATATATATATATATATATATATATATATATATATATATATATATATATATATTACGTATATATTGAGAGAGAGATAGATTATATGATGATTTTTACGATCAAACTGCGTTTGCTTTTATAGGGATTTGAGTCCAGGGAAGCTCCGCGACTCGCGGCATTTTTTGCCTTCAAACTCCGCGAGTCGCGGAGTTTGTTTTTACAGCTCACCCAGCTTTGGCTCTTTGTTTGCCGACGATTTTTAAATATATTATAATATATATATTAATTTTAAGAATTAATTATATATTATATTATATTCATGTGCATAGTTGACTTGTAATTTTTAGTCCGTTGCGTCGAGCGTTGAGAGTTGACTCTGGTCCCGGTCCCGGATTTTCGAACGTCCTTGCGTACAATTTAATATCTTGTACTTTGAGTTTTGAATCTTGTACTCTTGTAATTTCGAGACGTTTCTTATCAATAATTGGAACCTCTTTGATTGTCTTTTGTACTTTTGAGCTTTTTGGTCGTTTGTGTCTTCAATTCGTCGAATCTGCCTTTTGTCTTCACCTTTTATTATTTAAATGAATATCACTTGTAAATAGGACAATTGCAACTAAAAGTTGTCTTTCTTGAGGAATAATGCTATGAAATATATGTTCGTTTTTAGCATTATCACCTAACAAATTCGGTTAGACACACCAATACAAATTTCTAGTTCTGTAAGACCAACGCTCGGATACCAACTGAAATGTCCCGTTCATATTGATTATAAACGTTCCATGTTAATTGATTTCGTTGCGAGGTTTTGACCTCTATATGAGACGTTTTTCAAAGGCTGCATTCGATTTTAAAACAAACCACAACTCTTAAAATATTACGACGATTATCAAATAATGATAATCTAAAATATAGCGTTTTCACACGACCATTAAATAATGGTTTACAATAATATTACACATCAATATATGCCTTCGAATGCAGTTTTTAAACAATATTATACAAGCAAGGACTCCAAATCTTGTCCTTAATTTAGTATGCAATAGCGGAAGCTCTTAAAAATCACCTGAGAATAAACATGCTTAAGACGTCCACAAAAAATGTTGGTAAGTTATAGGTTTAACCTATATATTTATCAAATTGTAATAATAGACCACAAGATTTCATTTCCCATAAATACACATCTCGTATCAGGCATTTCGCAAACTGCATAGAGATAAAAATCATTCATATGGTGAACACCTGGTAACCGACCTTAACAAGATGCATATAGAATATACCCTATCATTCTGGAACTCCCTTCGGACATGATAAATTCAAAGTACTAAAGCATCTGGTACTTTGGATGGGGCTTGTTGGGCCCAATAGATCTATCTTTAGGATTCGCGTCAATTAGGGCGTCTGTTCTCTAAATCTTAGATTACCAGACTAAAAAGGGGCATATTCGGTTTAATAATTCAACCATAGAATGTAGTTTCATGTACTTGTATCTATTTTGTAAAACATTTATAAAACTGCATGTATTTCCATCCCAAAGATATTAGATTTAAAAAAATGGGACTATAACTCACTTTCACAGATTTTTACTTCGTCGAAAATTTAAGACTTGGCCACGGATTGATTCACGAACCTATAACAAATATATACATATATATCAAAGTATGATCGAAATATATTCACAACATTTTTTATTACGTTTTAATGATTTAAGTTTATTAAGTTAGCGGTCCAACGTTAGTAATCTACAACTAATTGTCCACAGTTAGATGTACAGAAATAAATCAATATATATTATCTCGACTCAATCCACGACCCAGTGTATACAAGTCTCAGGCTAGATCACAACTCAAAGTATATATATTATTTTGGAATCAACCTCAACCCTGTATAGCTAACTCAAGCATTACTGCATATAGAGTGTCTATGGTTGTTCCAAATAATGTATATAGATGGGTCGATATGATATGTCAAAACATTGTATACGTGTCTATGGTATCCCAAGATTACATAATATATGTTAGAATACATGTATAATACAATATAAGTTAGTTAAGTTATGGTTAGTCTAGATTTGTTACAAAATGTTCGTAGCTAAAACTAGCAAATTTATCAAATTTTGTTTTACCCGTCATTTCTTCGTTTCAAATCCGTTTTGAGTGATTCAAGTTGCTATGATTTCATAATGAACTGAAATTTATGAAACTAAACAGAAAAAGTATAAGTTTATAGTTGGAAATATAGGTTACAAGTCATTTTTTAAAGAGGTAGTCATTTCCGTCGAAAAAACGACATCTTGATGACCATTTTGAAAAACATACTTCCACTTTGTGTTTAACCATGATTTTTGGATATAGTATCATGTTCATATGTAATATCATTTTCCAGAAAACAAACTTCCAATTCTAAGATTAAGATAGTTTTTATTTTTCTAACCCAAAACAGCCCCCGGTTTCACTACGACGGCGTATGTCCGGTTTTACGGTGTTCTTCTTGTTTCCAGGTTTTAAATCATTAAGTTAGAATATCATATAGATATAGAACATGTGTTTAGTTGATTTTAAAAGTCAAGTTAGAAGGATTAACTTTGTTTGCAAACAAGTTTAGAATTAACTAAACTATGTTCTAGTGATTACATGTTCAAATCTTCGAATAAGATAGTTTTATATATATGAATCGAATGATGTTATGAACATAATTACTACCTCAATTTTAGTAGGTAAACCTACTGAAAGTGACAAAAATTGATCTAGCTTCAAAGGATTCTTGGATGGCTTGAAAGTTCTTGAAGTAGAATCATGACACAAAAACAAGTTCAAGTAAGATTTTTACTCGAATTAAGATAGTTTATAGTTATAGATATCGAATCAAAGTTTGAATATGAATATTACCTTAAATTAGAATGATAACCTACTGTAAATAACAGAGGTTTCTTGATCTTAGATGATTACTTGGAATGGATTAGAAAGCTTGGAAGTAGACTTGTAAACTTGAAAGTATTCTTGATTTTATGAAACTAGAACTTATAGAATTTATGAAGAACACTTAGAACTTGAAGATAGAACTTGAGAGAGATCAATTAGATGAAGAAAATTGAAGAATGAAAGTGTTTGTAGGTGTTTTTGGTAGTTGGTATATGGATTAGATATAAAGGATGTGTAAGTTTATTTTTTTTGTAAATAATTCATGAATGATTTATAATATTTTTTGTAATTTTGTGAGATATTTCATGCTAGTTGCCAAATGATGGTTCCCACATGTTTAGATGACTCACAAGAGCTGCTAAGAGCTGATCATTGAAGTGTATATACCAATAGTAAATACATCTAAAAGTTGTGTATTGTACGAGTATGAATACGGGTGCATACGAGTAGAATTGTTGATGAAAATGAATGAGGATGTAATTGTAAGCATTTTTGTTAAGTAGAAGTACTTTGATATGTATCTTGAAGTCTTACAAAAGTTTACTAATACATCTAAATACACTACATGTATATACATTTTAACTGAGTCGTTAAGTCATCGTTAGTCGTTACCTGTAAGTGTTGTTTTGAAACCTTTAAGTTAACGATCTTGTTAAATGTAATTAATTCATTGTTAGTATACTTAGATGAGATGTTAAATTGTTATGTTAACATGATAACATGGTGTATGAATATATCTTAACATCATATATATATATATGTTAAAATACTATTACAACGATAATCGTTACATATATATATTGTTTCGAAATTCTTAAGTTAGTAGTCTCATCTTACTTGTATAGTTCACTATTAATACACTCAATGATATATTTAATTATCATTTTATCATGTTAAATATAGTATATCAATATCTTAATACAATACATATGTATTTAGTAAGACGTTGTTATAACGATAATCGTTATGTGTATCGTTTCGTGCTTCATAATTCAATATTCTCATTTTTTATGTATATCACACATTGTTAATATACTTAGTGAGATACTTACTTATCATAATCTCATGTTAACCATATATATGTCCATATATATATCATCATGTCGTTTTTACAAGTTTTAACGTTCGTGAATCGCCGGTCAACTTGGGTGGTCAATTGTCTACATGAAACTAATTTCAAATAATCAAGTCTTAACAAGTTTGATTACTTAACATGTTGGAAACATTTAATCATGTAAATATAGTTTTCGTTTAATATATAATCATGGAATATTCATGGAAAAGTTCGGGTCACTACATGGACAAGGGTAAGGGCGTTCGTTTGGATTAGTGGCCTCCCGCTTTATTTTGATAGGGGACACAATTGGAATGTTTAGCTTTTGAAGTTTGGCCAAGGTGTGGGTAGTTTAACCCCAAACACCATGCTCTAGGTTTCGTTTGGAATTTAAACTCTTATGGTCGAAACTTGTATTTTTGAACGAAATTCGTAAAACGGCCGATGTGGGCCCGATGTTGTCAAACTTGGTTTTATTATGGAAACTTCTTAGTTTTAATTATATTGACATGTTGTAAAAAGGGTTTCGCTTAAAAGTGTCGGGAAGCGAGTTTTTCGCTCACGTAAGTTGGACACGGGGATCAGAATCTGGCAGATCATTTGGACGCCGTCCACATCCTCTGGACGCCGTCCACATCCTCTGGACGCCGTCCTGATCTTCTTTGTTGGACACCGTCCAGATAACTGGACGCTGTCCAGATAACTGGACGCCGTCCAGATGCATTGTTTCTGGAAAAAAAAATTTAGCGTGTTTTTGGTATAACGAGGTTTGGGTCGTTACAGTTGAAGTACCCACCTCTTGAGTCACTCAATCTTCGTTGTCGGAATCGAACTCGAGAAGGAAATCGAGCAGTAAGTTTTATCCATTGCGAAAAGAAAATATGTATATAAATGGGGAGAAAAATGGGAAGAAAATGTATATAAATTGTGTGGAAATGGGTTGAGTATATAGATTAAAAATAATGTTTTTAAATTCAAATACAACATGTCAACTTTTAAAAAACGAATCAAGACCTGCCACATCACCAACCGTGCTCCTCACTCTTTTCATTGGATTCTCACTCACGCCCCACCCGAAACACGAAATTGTGGCGTCAGTTAATTGTCATATTGGACACTAAATCGTGACGTTGTGTACGTAATCGATGGTCTAACAACACACGGATTAGTTAGTTCATTACATACGTGGCATATATACACAAAAAAAAAAAATTGAAGCATCAGCTTGAAAATCCACCAAAGCAAATGAATTATTCATTATCCTTATCACGCACGTTGCGGCGAAGATAATATTTTTTCTTTTGCAATTACACAATACATCGTCATAATTAAATTTAAATTAATTGCCAGAAGAAAAATTAAACTTTTTTAAATACACTCATGGTTAAATATATCTTTAATATATCATATATCATATAATCATATAATATATATCATATAAATTAAAATTGATGCGACATAATTATCGTATGTTAGATCTGTTTCTGTTAAGAAAAAGTTACTATTAATTAGAATGAAATGTTGCATGATTAATAAAATTGCAGAAAATTTTTATTTAAATCAATATTTTTTTAAAAGAAAAGTTCGAAAAAAAATATATGTGACTCTTTTTTTATTTTTTTAAAAAGGATAACTATAAAATCAATATTTAAAAAAATAAAAAAGGTCTAAAGCTAAAGGTATGCAAGGGTCTTAAGAAACCAAAATAAAAATCGCACACACTCTATCTTCTATAGTATCATATAAATCTATAAAATAATGATGTCATAAATAATTAAAATAATTAATTATTTTATAAAAATATTAACATGTTAATTGTATAAAATATGAAACATTATGTACAACCTTATAATAAAATAACTCCATAACCATATGTATAATATTTGAAGCATAATGTACAACTTTATGGTGAAACACCTCCATGACCATATGTACAATATTTGAAGCATAATGTACAACCTTATGATAAAACATCCTCATGACCATGTATAAATTTTTAAAAAAAATTGTACTATCTTTTATAAAACACCTCATGAACACATGTATAAACTTTAAAGCATATTGTACAACCTCCATATAATTATTGTATTTAAAATTTTACAAAAAAAATAAAATAATAAAGGACACTTGTTATTACTAATAATTATTATTAAAAATATAGATACTCAATGTTAAAGCAAACTTAATTATTATTATATTATTATTATTCAAATATGGGTTCTTTTTATTGGATTAATTATGTTACATATGTATACAAAGTACATATCTCAATAAAATGTTGTGATGTAGGCTTTTATGACAAAGAATATAGCAATTGTGATAAAAATTGGAAAAAGGTCGTGGGAGAATAAATGTAGTTCATTTATTCTTACCAAATTAAGTATATATCAATACGTTTGTAAAAACAAAGACAAGTTTCTTAGTCGAAATCTGTGGTTCCACGGGTCATTAAACTAAATGACTTTGAAATTTACGTTCACTTAATACCTAAAACATATCATTAAACTGTTTCGTTTAAACAAACTCGTGATTTCACTCACCCGCGGGTGGAGTAGTGACTTCCTTCTAATCTAGGGTACGAGGAATGATTGTCTACACTCACCTCCCCCATACCCCACTTTCGTTGGATTGGGTATTGTTGTTGTTGTTGTTTCGTTTAAACAAACTCATGATTTCACGAGTCATTTCACTAGTTTTTTTCTTAAATATCACAAACTAGTTATTGAACCCTCGCTTAGCACCGGGGGTTCGATTTTTAATGTATTTTATTGCGTTTAGTAAAATTATTTTGTGGCTAACGATAATGTCGTTGAAGCACAACTCGAGTCGAACTAAAAGGTATAACCCGTAAGAGATTTAAATGTTATTTTAAATTAACAATATATGTGCATCTCCATGTTTCGCTATGGAATTGTCTACTTTTAAAAATTTAACGCAAAATCAACGTGTATGAAAAGTACCCCAAATATTTAGCATTTTTTAAAAAGCGTCCGTTTTACGTATAGCTAGTGACATTGTGTTCCTAAAATTATTTCGAGTTTAACGATGGTGTCGGAAAAATTTAACTCGTTGCGAGCGAGAAGTTATGACCCGTTGAATATTTGAGTGGAGTTTATTTAAGATTTTTTATGAAAATGGTTATTTGACACTTTACCCCCTGTTTGGGGGGTCGATTTGAATTTTTCAAAAAAGTGTGGGGGCCTTTGTTGGTAAAATGAAATTTAGTTAAAAGTAAAAAAAAAGGTGAAAAGTCAAAAATGCCCCTGGTACTATTCATAACTTTTGTTTATTAGTTATTATGTAAATATCCACATGTGTACGGGATCACATGCATATGGTTGAGCTATAAAGGGCATTTTCATAAATCACTATACTAACTATCCATATGATTGGCGTTAGAAAGTTGTACAAATAATATATATAGTTATCGTGAAAGGAAAAATTAGAACAAAGTGAAAGTGAAAGTGAAAGTGAATAGTTAAAAACTATTATGAGTTTTAGAGTAGTGATATTGTTAGAATTTTTAGCGGACTCAAACAATATCAATGCAAATGTGGTAACGTTAATCATAACACCACGAACGACAAACGAATAAACTAAAGCACAAATGATAAACGATATTAAAGATTTAACAAGGTTATACCGAATTCCAAACATGAATAATGGTTTAGTCCACACACGCAAAACAAAGATTTTTAACTAATAATTTTTTAAACAATGTTACAAGAGTCTAGGGTTACAATATAAAGGGTGAAATAGAAATTATTTTCTAAACTAAAATGACTTTCTGCGCAAGTCAGTTTCGAGATCTGCGAGTCATGTAACTGAAGCTCTCGCAACCTGCGAGCCATGCCTCGCGAGCTGCGAGCCATGCCTCACGACCTGCAAGAGTGCTCAACAAAAAACCTTCAAAAACTCGCACCCCACGAGCTTATGCTCGTGATCCGCGAGCCTCCCAACATCTTTCTCCCTTATTTTCTTGTTCAAACAACTTCACAAGACTTAAAAATCTTCCACTTGAAAATTTTGAACAAACCTTAGACCAATCTCCATTTCAACTTCGTCAAGGAACCCTATGTATACTTCCAAGAATACATGGGACATGCACACACTAACTACGTCGAGCTGGCAGACTTTCCATAAAGAATTCTTCAACAAACCTATTCGAAACCGGAAATCAAAACTTCCTCAACCGTCAACAATGTCTGAACACCCACAACAACTCCAGATTAGGTGACTGATAAGGCTAAAAAGGAACATATATTTCATAGCAATATCCCTCCTAAATAATAGGTTTTCATATGTAATTGTATTATATTTTTATTGTAATTGTTTAAATAAATAAGTGCGAAGACAAAAGGCGAAAACGAAGATTTAAAGACACAAACGTCCAAAAAGCTCAAATGTACAAGATAAAATTCAAAAGGTTCAATTTATTGATGAAAAACGTCTAAAAATGACAAGAGTACAAGTTACGAAACGCAAAGTACAAGATATTAAATTGTTCGCAAGGACGTTCAAAAATTCGGAACCGGGACATGAGTCAACTCCCAACGCGCGATGCAACGGTGCAAAAATTACAAGTCAACTATGCACATAAATAAAATATAATATATAAATAATTCTTAAAAATTATATATATATTATATTATTATTTAATAACGTCGACAAGCAAAGATCCAAAATCATGTGAGCTGGATTTTCAAACTCCACGACTCGCGGAGTTTGCAGGCTTAAAACTCCACGACTCGCGGAGCTGTAAAAATCAGAAATGCCTATAAAAGGCCATGCATTCTGCCGAGTAAAAACATAAAATAATAAATAATAATAATACTCTGTAGTATAATATAAATAAATATATATAATATATATATATATAATATATATATATATATATATATATATATATATATATATATATATATATTAGTGTTATATTAGATTAGTTTGGGTTATGTAAAAGTTATTTTATGGGTTTTAAAGTTGGAGCTCTGTCCGTGTAACACTACGCGATAAATAATCAATGTAAGCTATGTTCTCCTTTTTAAATTAATGTCTCGTACTTAAGTTATTATTATGCTTATTTAATCCGAAGTAATCATGATGTTGGACTAAAAATATCTAAAATTAGGTAATTGGGCTTTGTACCACAATTGGGGTTTGGACAAAATAACGACACTTGTGGAAATTAGACTATGGGCTATTAATGGGATTTATATTTATTTAGCTAAATGATAGTTTGTTAATTTTAATATAAAGATTTACAATTGGACGTACCTATAAATAACCATATACACTCGATCGGACACGATGGGCGGGGTATTTATATGTACGAATAATCATTCATTTAACCGGACACGGGAATGGATTAATAGTCACTAGAATTATTAAAACAGGGGTGAAATTATGTACAAGGATACTTGGCATAATTGATAACAAAGTATTAAAACCTTGGATTACACGCAGTTGATATCCTGATGTAATTATTAAACAAAGTATTAAAACCTTGTTACAGTTTAAGTCCCCAATTAGTTGGAATATTTGACTTCGGGTATAAGGATAATTTGACGAGGATACTCGCACTTTATATTTATGACTGATGGACTGTTATGGACAAAAACCAGATGGACTTATCAAATAATCCCGGACAAAGGACAATTAACCCAGGGTAATAAATAATCAAAACGTCAAACATCATGGTTACGGAAGCTTAAATAAGCATAATATATTTTATTTCATATTTCCTCGTACTTTTATTTATTGTCATTTTAATTATTGTTATTTATTTTATATTGTTAGTTAAATATAGTCATTTACTTTACGCTTCGCTTAAAATATAAAATCGACAAACCGGTCATTAAACGGTAAAACCCCCTTTTATATATTATCAATATAATATATTTTGTACAAATATAATTGTTTAAAAATATAGTGTGCAATAAGCCCGCTCCCTGTGGAACGAACCGGACTTACTAAAAACTATACTACTCTACGATTAGGTACACTGCCTATAGTGTTGTAGCAAAGTTTAGGTATATCTATTCTATAAATAAATAAATATCTTGTGTAAAATTGTATCGTATTTAATAGTTTTTCCTAGTAAAATTTATAAGCTATTTTATATACACCTCGCATAACATCAAGTATTTTTGGCGCCGCTGCCGGGGACTCGGCGAAACTCTATATTTTTAATTTATTTTTGTATAAATATATTTATATATATTTTTAGAAAAACAATATAAAATTATATATAAAAAAACGAAAATGCAAACTCCGCGACTTGCGAAATTTTAGGGCACGTGGCAACGCGACTCGCGGAGCCGCCCTGACGCGCTGACAGAAAACCTATTTTCGCTTTAATTACGGAGTAATATTATTTATTATTATTTTTAAACCCTAATTACTTTATTAGTTAAATATAATTAGTTTTAATTTTTAATTAAATTGTATTTTAAATTTTAATTAGTTTTATTTATATATATAAATTAATACTTTTATAAAATAAATATATAAAAATAATATTTTTATAAAAATAAATAATTTTATCAAAATTTAAGCTTATTTTTATTTTTGTATCTTTTTAATCGGTTAATCGTAATATTTGTATTTTTATCGTTCATATCTAGTTTTAAGCTTAGTATTTTGCCGTAGCTTATTTTTATTTTTAGATTTTTAGGCTTTGCCGTAAAATCCCTTAAGTGCTTATTCCTTAGACTAAGATTTAGGTGCTTTAGAATTTTGCGACGCCATTTTTTCGCGCTATCTTTCTTATTTTTATTTTTCGACGTTTTTCGACGCGCACTCTTTTTCTTTCTTATTTCTCTACACGCTAGTTTTTAGGACTTAGAAATTTTCTCTATTTCTTCTCTAAAATTTCAAAACGAAAAATTATTTTAAGCGGTTAAATTGATAGACATCCAAATTTTCTGTTTCGTAGTAATAGTTGGATTTGTTAGTGGCTGAGTTGTGAGCTTCCGATTTAAAGGGTTCTGGCTCCCTGCTGCATCTACTGGCTATTCGAAACGTGGGCAAAAGCAGAAAAGTCTATTAATTGGACAACTTATATAAGTTTTTCTATTTTTATAACTAATAGGATAATTAAAATTTGGTAATAAGCGCATTATGAAAACTCTCGAAGATATTTTGGAAACTCTTTATGAAATACAAAATCAATACTCTCAACTGAGTGTTGATGACAATTCGATCAGTCAATCTTGAATCACGAACGACGAAACAATGACTGGTTGTGAAATCTGTGGAGATTATCACTCAACATGGGAATGTTACTATTACGTTCCTATGGAAAATTACGCACCCACGGAACCTGAATGGAATGATTATGAAGAATACAATTTAAATTGGGATTATTCCCAAGAATATTTCCAAACTCAACAACCAGTAGACGAGGAAAATTATGTGTCTGAAAATTTATTAGACAATATGAAAATCAAACTCGAAGAACTCAATGCTCAAAATGAACAAATGAGAGAGTTTGTAAACTGGCAAGCTGAAACTCTATCAGACTACACACCTGTTGATCTGAGGAGTATTGTGCAAGAAAATCTCATATCATCGAATTTTGATGAATTCGAGAGCTCCGAAATCACCAACTATCCCGATGATACTTTTTATTCAGTTTTACCAATTTCACAACATATCGACACATTAGCCTCTATGGATGAAGAAAAAGTAAGGGTGACAAATTGGTACTCTTGGAAAAACGATAACCTTGAAAATTTTACCCCCGAGACCAAAATAGTGGGACCGATAAGTACCGTTAATGAAGAAGAATCTACTTCGATCCCGAAATTCACTATTGCACAACTTTCCAACCCAATATTCTCAATAGACGAGTCATCTACCAAAGATGAACTACGAGCAGTAATAGATAATGACACCTCGAATTTCACCCAATTGGGTAATAGAGGTGAAAACTTTGATCCCGAGAATAAAAGGAAGGAAATGTTAGGAATTGTCCACCCTATAATATATATGTCGGTGTATATCGATCCATTTGACCAAGAACCAGAAAAGAGACATATCCATTTACTAAAAGCTACACTTAAAAAAGAATTAAGTAGTGACGATCGGGTGAGTCTAAACTTTAAACCCATTGATATATTATACACCACCCGAGATGTAAATAACTGGCTCACTATTTTAATTCGTGGAACTTATTCTACCAACTTCACATGTCGTCAGCTAAGTATGGGGAAGTCTAACCCCACTTAACGTTAAATTAGGGGTTCAGGTTAGTGCATAACTCATTAATAAAAATGCATGATTAGGGTAAAAGACGCTTTTTCAAATATTAGTAAACAGTTCAGAAAAGCAGCCGTTTATGAAAAAAAACATGTGTGATAAAACAAGAAGGAATGAACGATGAGGCGCGCCATCTATCATTCGACGAGCTTTGTAATTACAAACTGGGTATTTTCAATCACTTTTCTATACTAATCACCCTCATGAATTTATAATTAGAGTCTGATTTCATGCAAATGAGGGAATTGCATGATCTCAAGTGTGGGGAATGGTTATAAATTCTCTCGGGTTTACACTTGGTTTTATTTGCCAAATTTTGTGAAAATTTGACAAATTTTCAACTAAATGAATTCAAAATCATGTTTATACATATTTATGAACGATGAAAACTAGGTGTTAATACCGAAATTATCGTTACCTCGGAAAGGACATAAATTGAGAAACACCCTAAAACGCTTGAATTCATTTAAAATGGAATAAAAGAGAATAAAAAGGCAAAGAAAGAAACTACGTGTGGGGAGAATGTACCTAGTTATTCAATTAAAAACTATCTAGCACATGTTTCTGTAAAGTTTATTGCAGGTGCTTTTGTTTTGGACTAAATTAACTATTTTACCCGATGAAAGAAAAAAAAGATGGATCTACACGATGAATCAATTCCATCATTAAAAGGAAGTAAAGTCTTCCAAAAAAGACACGCGCTTCTTGATTTAGGTCAAGAAGTTATCGTCCAGACCAGCTGTAGGTTGACAAAAAATCTAGAAAAGTCATCTCTAAAATCAGCAGGAAATCCACGGACCTCAGCATCAAACAGGGTCGCCAAGTGGTCAGATTTATCCTAACCATGAGAAGGATTTATCTCGTACAATGGGGGGGCACCGTGCAAATTAGTTTGATAAGACTAATGAATCAGATCCCCAGAAAGGATAATCTCCTTAAAGATTAAAAATTAGCTTTTAAGCCTGATATTACTCAATCCTTGAGATTGACCTTAAAGATTGAGAATTACAAACTCATGGAATTCAATGATATCTAAACTCGAGCTTAAACGAGAAAATATTTTGATCAAAATTAAAACTGATTTGTTTTCTAAAAACCTATTTTCAATGCGTTCATTACCATTGAACGTAAAATCCTAGGAATTCACCTGGAATTCATTAGGTCACCTGAACCAAATCAGCTGTCAACCGTAAGAACGGTGGTTGCATAGCATGGTCGGAGACAGGACCTTGTGCCAGACCGAAAAAAATTATAGGATGATCTTACTATTGCTCCTACAAAGGATAGTACTAGCATCCGACACGTTTATAGACCATAATCAAAAGCAAGTCACGGGACATTGCCTTAACTGTTGCTTATTCATCGCTTTCCTTTACAACCGGACGGTAGTTTACCGAAAGGTAATATACGGAGCAAGTAAACTGGATGTGTTGCTTTCCTAATACAAGAACAGCAAGTGGGTGACACAAAACCATAAGTTTTGAGCTAAAATTTTCAAATCTGAAACCCACAAAACCCACAAAAATATTTTGCAACACCGGTGAAGGGTTATTCCGGAAAACTTATCTAGGGTAAAAGCTAGATTAAATTTTCAAAAAGATCAAATGTTTTCATAAAGATCCAATTTCCTTAAGGATCTACATTTTCATAGTCATGTGGGACTGTAAACCGCCTTTCAAATGTGCACTTTGCTTTGGAAACTGAAAGTAAATCGGCTATTTGATTGCAAGTGTCGTTGACCTAAACCCGAGGCAACTGTGGATGACACACCCACCTTTAACCATCGTTACTATCATTGTTTATACCGCTATATCAAAATCACTGATGTACAAAGTGTGAGAATAAAAAAGTGATTCGAGTGAAGTGTGATTTTATTTCAAGTTATGTATTGCTTGAGGACAAGCAACGTTTAAGTGTGGGGATATTTGATAAGGCTAAAAAGGAACATATATTTCATAGCAATATCCCTCCAAAATAATAGGTTTTCATATGTAATTGTATTATATTTTCATTGTAATTGTTTAAATAAATAAGTGCGAAGACAAAAGGCAAAAACGAAGATTTAAAGACACAAACGTCCAAAAAGCTCAAATGTACAAGATACAATTCAAAAGGTTCAATTTATTGATGAAAAACGTCTAAAAATGACAAGAGTACAAGTTACAAAACACAAAGTACAAGATATTAAATTGTTCGCAAGGACGTTCGAAAATTCGGAACCGGGACATGAGTCAACTCTCAACGCGCGACGCAACGGTACAAAAATTACAAGTCAACTATGCACATAAATAAAATATAATATATAAATAATTCTTAAAAATTATATATATATTATATTATTATTTAATAACGTCGAAAAGCAAAGATCCAAAATCATGTGAGCTGGATTTTCAAACTCCACGACTCGCGGAGTTTGCAGGCTTAAAACTCCACGACTCGCGGAGCTGCAAAAATCAGAAATGCCTATAAAAGGCCATGCATTCTGCCGAGTAAAAACATAAAATAATAAATAATAATAATACTCTGTAGTATAATATAAATAAATATATATATATATATATATAATATATATATATATATATATATATATATATATATATATATATATATATATATATATATATATATATTAGTGTTATATTAGATTAGTTTGGGTTATGTAAAAGTTATTTTACGGGTTTTAAAGTTGGAGCTCTGTCCGTGTAACACTACGCGATAAATAATCAATGTAAGCTATGTTCTCCTTTTTAAATTAATGTGTCGTACTTAAGTTATTATTATGCTTATTTAATCCAAAGTAATCATGATGTTGGGCTAAAAATATCTAAAATTGGGTAATTGGGCTTTGTACCATAATTGGGGTTTGGACAAAAGAACGACACTTGTGGAAATTAGACTATGGGCTATTAATGGGCTTTATATTTGTTTAGCTAAATGATAGTTTGTTAATTTTAATATAAAGATTTACAATTGGACGTACCTATAAATAACCATATACACTCGATCGGACACGATGGGCGGGGTATTTATATGTACGAATAATCGTTCATTTAACCGGACACGGGAATGGATTAATAGTCACTAGAATTATTAAAAAGGGGTGAAATTATGTACAAGGACACTTGGCATAATTGATAACAAAGTATTAAAACCTTGGATTACACGCAGTTGATATCCTGATGTAATTATTAAACAAAGTATTAAAACCTTGTTACAGTTTAAGTCCCCAATTAGTTGGAATATTTGACTTCGGGTATAAGGATAATTTGACGAGGATACTCGCACTTTATATTTATGACTGATGGACTGTTATGGACAAAAACCAGATGGACTTATCAAATAATCCAGGACAAAGGACAATTAACCCAGGGTAATAAATAATCAAAACGTCAAACATCATGGTTACGGAAGCTTAAATAAGCATAATATATTTTATTTCATATTTCCTCGTACTTTTATTTATTGTCATTTTAATTATTGTTATTTATTTTATATTGTTAGTTAAATATCGTCATTTACTTTACGTTCGCTTAAAATATAAAATTGACAAACCGGTCATTAAACGGTAAAACCCCCTTTTATATATTATCAATATAATATATTTTGTACAAATATAATTGTTTAAAAATATAGTGTGCAATAAGCCCGCTCCCTGTGGAACGAACCGGACTTACTAAAAACTATACTACTCTACGATTAGGAACACTTCCTATAGTGTTGTAGCAAGGTTTAGGTATATCCATTCTATAAATAAATAAATATCTTGTGTAAAATTGTATCGTATTTAATAGTTTTTCCTAGTAAAATTTATAAGCTATTTTATATACACCTCGCATAACATCAGTGACTATAACTAATTTTGATACTGCATGATAGCCACCGTAACACGCCGCACTTCCACACCCGATTTCCCGCAAGGAAGGAAGTCTTTCAACACCAATAAACATCGTGAGCAATAATTAAAAATCTTAGTTATTAGCTTGGCTCATCTTGGTTTTTGCATTACCATCTTCTTACACTAGAAGATCCGTTTAAGCATGCGAGACTTCAATTACAATATTTAACAACATGAGACAAAACTGCCTCACTCGCCGCTCTAGACACGTCCAATCCCGCCACTTACATGTCAAAGACCATCCATAGAGAATTTTCGTATATCTCTTATTTTCCATCATAGCAATCAAAAAATTTAACAGACGCCTTCATAAACTCTTCATCAAGGTTCTAGTGAAAACGCAGTCGCAACCTCGAAATCGACACCTTCAACCTTTTTGCATTTCACGCTGGTACACTAACCTATCCTCGTAGCTATGAATTTCACAAATACATCTTCTCATCCTCAAGCCCGATCCACTGTACAAGTAAGAAAATAACCTGCGACTACTCAAGAAGAATTTGATTCGTACCACCCGGTCAGTTGCAAATTTCTTTGCCATTGAAAAGTCAAAACAAGTACCCGAGTCTCTAGCGTTACCCGTAATCAACGCACTAACCATGCAAAAATTGAAGAATCACGTCGCACAACCATCTCCATAACTCTTACTAGTCGTCCAACTCCCACTAGCCCGATACTTTCGTCGGTTACCAAACTCACACCGAGTTCCAGACACCCTCAACTTTATCTAGAAAGCTCAAGTTTCGGGACTTACAAGTTTATCCATTTGTAACAACCCAAACCAGTTACCAACTGATCGCGCGAAATAAATTTTTTTTTTTTTTTAAACAGTGGAGTGCGCCACGCGCACCAACTCAGAGTGCGCGGCGCGCACAGGTCAGTTTTCAGTGATGTCCGGTTTTGCAATTTTTCAATTAAAGATCTCCCACTTCCCGACATATTTAGATGAAACGCTTTGTACAACATGTTATGATAGTTAAAACTCACACGATTCAATAATAAAATGAGTTTTACAAAATGGGGCCCACATCGGCCGTTTTACGAGTTTCATACAAAAGTTTGAGTTTCGACCACATTAGTTTAATTTCCAAACGACACTATGAGCATGGTGTTTGGGGGTTAAACTACCCAAATCTCGGTCAAACTCCAAAAGCTATCACATCCCAAAAGCGTCCCCTATGAAACAAGCGGGATCTCTAATCCAATCGCACGCCCTTACCCTTGTCAACGCCCGAGCCTATAAAAAGGTAAACAACGAGAGGGTAAGCAAGGCTTAGTGAATGTAATAATTATACATATACATATATAACTTACCTACTTGCAAACACTTACAACATACCGCATACATACGCAACATAATTAGCATACCTTTATAATGTATAACGCTAAAATCCTCGATAACATAAGCTAGTGTACAATATCATATAACGCAAACAATACAATATGTTACAACACAATACATACGCATTGATGTTCACAACATCCATTAGTATTCAAATCCCAAGGCTATCCCAACGAATGGTATCGTCAACATCGAACTTAATTCCCATTCGTCCTAATAACTGTGGTATCGTCAACGTCGAACTTAATCCCACATATGAGGTATCGTCAACATCGAACTTAAACCCTCAATGAATTTCACTACAATAGCGGTATGGCTTCGTCAACATCGAACTCTAAATCCATACATGAGGTATCGTCAACATCAAACTTAAACCCTCATCAAAACGAACCAACAATATATTCTAGGATATGGTATCATCAACATCGAACTTTAACCCATACCCCACAAGTAAATAAATCATATACATACATATATAATTATTCCACTCACCTTAACAATTTGGTGATGATTTTATACCTCCGAAAGCTTCAAAGCCGAGTACCTAATACAATAAGTACTCAATCAACAAACAAACTTGTTGGGCTAATCACCAACAATTCACTCAAGTGCATTTAATGACTTAAATGCATTAAATGCCCCATTTTCACCAAAACCGCCCCTTAAGGATCAAGACCATCGTCAATCACTTAAAAGCTAGTGATTAAGGTCTATCAACACTAACTATAACACAATTAGGGTAATTCATACCCATAATCCCCAACTAGGTCAATCATTAACCCCTTTGACTCATTTAAAGTCAACACACCCATTTCGGGTCATCCACTAACCCAACTAACACCCATTTACCAATTAGCTAGGTATGCTAGTAATTAACTAACCAATTAGGACTCATAAATATCAATTACCACTTTGAAACCCTAGGTTAGTTACCATTGAGTCTTCATGGCTCCATCTTACCCAAGAACACCCAAAATCATTGAATACGGGTTTTATGTTCATCACTATCCCAAACCCTAACCCTTACACAATTTAAAATAAGGAAATCAAGATTAGAGCTTACCACTACAACCACAAAGTAGCTAGTGAGTAGATGAACGACTTTAATACCCACACTTTAGCCCGAGAACAACTTCTTCCTCTTGGATTTAAGAGGATTTAAGCTTTCTCACTCAAGAAAACACACTCTCTCTCTCAAATTAAAGTGAAGAAGATAAGGTTGTTGAAAATGGAGTGAATGATACTCCACAAACTGACCTACTGGCCTTTAACTTGTCCACAGGTGAAATTACCAAAATACCCATCAAAATATCTGAATAAAAGAGCTAAATCAGGCTACAGTAGAGAGTGCGCCACGCGCACCCTTAGGTGTGCGCTGATCGCACTAAGCCCAGCTCAGCTTCTGACTTCTGTTCAACTGCACAATCATTTCCACACTTTATGTATTCTATTTACACTATTGTACAATGAAGATTAGGGTCTTACAATTCTCCCTCACTTGAATCGGAGCGCGTCCTCGCGATCCAAGCCGCATGACAAGAGGGAAGATAAACCAACACAAACTCTTCGGGCTCCCAAGTAAATTCGGAACCTTTACTACGACGCCATTGAATTTTAAAAGTTCTCACTTCTTTATTTCTCAACCTTTTGACCTTCTCATCGAGTATGACAATCGGCTCCTCAATATATTCTAACCTATTGTTTAGCTCAATCTCGTCTAACAGTACCCAAGATGAATCATCCGCAAGACACTTGCGGAGATGGGAAACATGAAATGTATTATGGATCCCCGCAAGCTCTTCGGGTAATTCCAAACGATACGCGACTTCACCAACACGAGCTAACACCTTAAATGGCCCAATAAACCGAGAAGCTAACTTTCCTCATTTTCGAAACCGAATAACACCTTTCCATGGCGAAACCTTAAGCATCACCATGTCACCTTCTTGAAATTCAATCATTCATCTACGCTTGTCGGCATACGACTTTTGTCTATCTTGCGCCTTTTTCAAATGATCCCGAATCATATCAATCTTGCTATTCGTTTCTAAGACCAAATCAGTACTCCCAATTTCTTTTTGACCAACCTCACCCCAACAAATCGAAGTTCGACACCTCCGTCCATAAAGCATCTAGTAAGGTGGCATCCCGATACTAGTATGATAACTATTATTGTACGAGAATTCCACCAAAGGTAAGTGCTCATCCCAACTACCACCGAAATCAATAATGCACACCCGTAACATATCCTCCAAAGTTTGATTAGTACGTTCGGTTTGACCGTCCGTTTGAGGATGATACGCCGTGCTCAATTTTAATTGTGTACCCATATCTTCGTGAAACTTTTCTCAAAACCGAGATGTAAAACGGGTATCTCGATCTGAAATAATAGATATAGGAACCCCATGTCGAGCGACTACGATATCGCTTCCCGAATGGGAAGAAACAAAGCACTTTTTGTTAATCGGTCAACTATCACCCAAATTGAATCAAATTGGGTTCTCGCCGTCTTTGGTAACTTTGTGATAAAATCCATGGTAATGTGCTCCCATTTCCACTTCGGAATTTCTAACGGTTGTAACTTACCATACGGCTTTTGGTGTTCGGCTTTAACTTGCAAACACGTGACACATTGCTCAACATACTTAACAACATCACATTTCATGCCCGGCCACCAATACTCCTTCTTTAAATCAAGATACATTTTTGTTGCGCCCGGATGAATGGAATACTTTGACTTATGTGCTTCATCAAGTAGCACTCGTCGATAATCCCCCATCTTAGGCACCCACACTCTTCCTTGAAAAGACAACAAACTACGCGAACCCATAGTAATGAATTTCGATTGCCCCACAATTCGTTCCGCATGCTTGTTGTGAATGTAAGCTTCAATTTGAATCACACCAAGTTTTTCAAGAAAATCGTTAGTAATAATCATATGTAACAATCCTAATCGTAACGCCGAGTGGTGACTCTTTCGACTTAACGCATCCGCGACCACATTTGCCTTGACCGGATGATAAAGTATTTCACAATCATAATATTTCACCACATCCATTCATCTACGTTGACGATAATTCAAATCTCTTTGATCAAAAAGATGTTTCAAACTCTTGTGATCCGAATAAATCGTACACTTGACACCATACAAGTAATGGCGCCAAATTTTCAACGCATGAACAACCGCCGCCAACTCAAGATCATGGGTCGGATATCTCGTTTCGTGTTCCTTTAATTGTCGAGAGGCATAAGCGATGACTTTACCCCTTTGCATTAGAACACACCCGAGCCCATTTAAAGAAGCATCACAATAAATCGTCAAGTCTTCTACCCCTTCCAGCAATACTAACATCGGAGCTTGACATAAGTTCTATTTTAACAATTGAAAAGCAATTTCTTGCTCGTTCTCCCAATTAAACCTCGCGTTCTTTCTCGTCAGTTTCGTCAATGGAGAAGCGATCTTAGAAAAGTCTTGGATAAACCAACGATAATAACCGGCCAATCCGAGAAAACTTCGGATTTCCGTAGGCGTAGTCGGTCGTCCCCAACTCTTTATCGTCTCAATCTTCCCCGGGTCTACTTGAATACCATTTTTGTTCACGATATGGCCAAGGAATTGAACTTCCTTTAGCCAAAATTCACATTTGGAGAATTTAGAATACAACTTCTCCTTCCGCAACGTCTTTAACACACACCGTAAATGAAGTTCATGTTCTTTCATACTCTTCGAATAGACAAGTATGTCATCAATGAACACAATTACCGACTTGTCCAACATAGGTTGGCACACTCGGTTCATAAGATCCATGAATGCCGCCGGTGCATTCGTAAGACCAAAAGGCATTACCACAAACTCAAAATGCCCATAACGCGTTCGAAAAGCCGTTTTCTCGATATCTTCCTCATGGACCCGCATTTGGTGATAGCCGGACCGTAGGTCGATTTTGGAGAAATACGTTGCACCTTGGAGTTGGTCAAACAAATCGTCAATCCTAGGCAAAGGATAACGATTCTTGATCGTCATTTTGTTCAACTCCCGATAATCGATGCACATCCGCATGCTACCATCTTTCTTCTTTACGAATAAAACCGGAGCGCCCCATGGCGAAGCACTCGGTCGAATAAAACCCTTCTCAAGCAACTCTTGGGTTTGATTTAACAACTCTTACATCTCCGTCGGCGCTAAATGATAAGGAGTTTTAGCAATGGGAGTAGCTCCCGGAACCAACTCAATGCGAAATTCAACTTGTCTTTCCGCCGGAACACCCGGTAACTCATCCGGAAAAACGTCTTCAAACTCATTTACCACCGGAATTTCACGAATGGGTGGTGGCTCATCACGAGTATCAACAACATGGGCAAGAAAAGCCATGCCACCACTAACAAGGAAACGACGTGCTCGTGCAAAAGTGCATATCGACACAAGTCTTCTCCGTTTATCACCGTGAATAATTAACTCTCCTCCACTTGGGGTCTTCACACGAATAAACTTTTCGTGGCATGCAATATCGGCTCTATTATGATCGAGCCAATCCATACCAACAACGATATCAAAATCACCCAAAGTCATCGGGATGAGATCAATTTTAAAGTTTTCGGCACCAAACACAACATCACAATTTTTACACACATCAACCACTAGTACCGTTTTGCCATCCGCTATTTCAACTTCTACCGAATGACTTAACTTAACTAGCGGTTTATTTAACTTAGGCACGAATCTAGGAGAAACAAATGATAAATTAGCACCACTATCAAATAGGATCCGTGCCGGATTAGAGTTAACCATGAAAGTACCTGAAATGACTTCGTCGGATTGCTTGGCCTCCTCATTCGTCATCAAATAGTTGCGACCCCTAGCCGTGCCCGCCGCTTTCTCTAACTGTTTAACATGATCGGTGTTCAAGTCGGGGCACTCCGACTTTCGATGTCCTTCTTTGTTGCAATTAAAACAAGTGAGCTTGTTTGTTGAAGGAGGCTTTGGACAATCCCGAGCCAAATGACCTCATACCCCACAATTGTAGCAAGTAGGGATAAAGTTCCCGAAACCTCCTTTCTTCACACTATTTACACTTTCGGAACCCTTCTTGTTCTTGTTCTTCTTGTTTGAAAAGTTAGAATGACTAGAACCTTCAAACTTTCTTTTAGAAAAAGTGAAATCACTTCTCCTTGGAACCTCCGGCTCAAAACCCCGAGCCAATTCAAATAACTCTTCAAAAGACTTAGCCGCTCCTCGACTAATCTTACCCTTATACTCATCATTCATGGTAAGGTAGAAATCTTTCATTAGCTTGTGATCGTCACCAACATATTTCGGACAAAAGCGAGTCTTTGCCAAGAAGGTAGACTTGAGAGTAACCAAGTCCATCGAACCTTGTTACAAATTGTGCAACTCGTCCCGGATTCTATCAAGATCGGAAGAAGTTCGGTATTCTTGAAAAAATTCCTTCTTAAACTCCTCCCATGTCAAGCTCATGCATTGCTCTTCACCGTATAATTTGATTTTATCGTCCCACCACAACTTGCCTTCTTCGCGCAACATGCTAGACCCATACCTCGTCTTCTTCTCGGGAGGACACTCCGCGGTACGGAACGCCCCCTCGATATCGGAAATCCAACAAGTAATTTTCAATGGATCCCTCACCCCATTAAACATCGGAGGTTGAGTATCCTTGAAATTTTTGTAGTGAAAGTCCCGCCTTCTACCCCCACCATTACCTTCACCCCCTTCGCCTCAAGGACAAATGTTTCTAGCATCTAATGCCTCCTCGATCGCGGCATTCATTCGCTCATTTATCATTTCGGTTACTTGCCCATCAACCGACTCTTGGAAAACCTTTCGAACATCGTCAAGAAAATCCTTTTTTAGCCTTTTAAAGATGGCCTCAACCTTGGCCGTGAGTTCAACGTCCTCGCTCGTACTTTCGTCATTGGTGTCGTGTTCATTTCTCATCTTCATTCTATAAAACGAAGTAAATTAAGCAACGAAATGAAAGGACTTAACACATATGTATATACATATACACCACACTACCCCATCTTGCTCAACAATCGTCGTACATCGCTTGTTTGACACGATTTGAACCCGTAACAATGGTAGCTAATCATTGTTACGCGAGCACGTCGCATTAACTTGCTAGTACAACGTCTATCTCGCTTGATGGTCACTAAAACAACACAAAACAATTAGTGCAAGGTTAATTTACATAAGCCTAAGCACTAATCAATTCCCGGTCCGACCTGTCTCCTACAAGTCCCACATAAAGCGCATACACAAATAAGTCTAAGTCTAGGCACCTATCTCAAGTTGCCTAAATCCCTTAGACCATGCTCTGATACCACTTGTAACAACCCAAACCAGTTACCAACCGATCGCACGAAATAATTTTTTTTTTTAAACAGTGGAGTGCGCCACGCGCACCACCTCAGGGTACGCGGCGTGCACAGGTCAGTTTTCAGTTCTGTCCGATTTTGCAATTTTTCAATTAAAGATCTCCCACTTCCCGACATATTTAGATGAAACGCTTTGCACAACATGTTATGATAGTTAAAACTCACATGATTCAATAATAAAATGAGTTTTACAAAACGGGGCCCACATCGGCCGTTTTACGAGTTTCATACAAAAGTTTGAGTTTCGACCACATTAGTTTAATTTTCAAACGACACTATGAGCATGGTGTTTGGGGGTTAAACTACCCAAATCTTGGTCAAACTCCAAAAGCTATCACATCCCAAAAGCGTCCCCTATGAAACAAGATGAATCTCTAATCCAATCGCACGCCCTTACCCTTGTCAACGCCCGAGCCTATAAAAAGGTAAACAACGAGAGGGTAAGCAAGGCTTAGTGAATGCAATAATTATACATATACATATATAACTTACCTACTTGCAAACACTTACAACAAACCGCATACATACGCAACATAATTAGCATACCTTTATAATGTATAACACTAAAATCCTCGATAACATAAGCTAGTGTACAATATCATATAACGCAAACAATACGATATGTTACAACACAATACATACGCATTGATGTTCACAACATCCATTAGTATTCAAATCCCAAGGCTAGCCCAACGAATGGTATCGTCAACATCGAACTTAATTCCCATTCGTCCTAATAAATGTGGTATCGTCAATGTTGAACTTAAACCCACATATGAGGTATCGTCAACATCGAACTTAAACCCTCATCGAATTTCACTACAATAGCGGTATGGCTTCGTCAACATCGAACTTTAAATCCATACATGAGGTATCGTCAACATCGAACTTAAACCCTCATCAAAACGAACCAACAATATATTCTAGGATATGGTATCGTCAACATCGAACTTTAACCCATACCCCACAAGTAAATAAATCATATACATACATATATAATTATTCCACTCACCTTAACGATTTGGTGATGATTTTATACCTCCGAAAGCTTCAAAGCCGAGTACCTAGTACAATAAGTACTCAATCAACAAACAAACTTGTTGGGCTAAACACCAACAATTCACTCAAGTGCATTTAATGACTTAAATGCATTAAATGCCCCATTTTCACCAAAACCGCCCCTTAAGGATCAAGACCATCGTCAATCACTTAAAAGCTAGTGATTAAGGTCTATTAACACTAACTATAACACAATTAGGGTAATTCATACCCATAATCCCCAACTAGGTCAATCATTAACCCATTTGACTCACTTAAAGTCAACACACCTATTTCGGGTCATCCACTAACCCAACTAACACCCATTTACCAATTAGCTAGGTGTGCTAGTAATTAACTAACCAATTAGGATTCATAAATATCAATTACCACTTTGAAACCCTAGGTTAGTTACCATTGAGTCTTCATGGCTCCATCTTACCCAAGAATACCCAAAATCATTAAATATGGGTTTTATGTTTATCACTATCCCAAACCCTAACCCTTACACCAATTAAAACAAGGAAATCAAGATTGGAGCTTACCACTACAACCACAAAGTAGCTAGTTGTGACACCACTAATTTTTTTTTTTTTAAATACGTGGCGGAAGCATTTATTTATTAATTACAAAATAAACATTAACTATTGCTAAGACAACCAGTGTCACGTGTCATTACAAAATACATGTTTAAACAGAGAAGATGTAGTTACAATCTGTTTTCAAAATAACACGGTTCATATTCTAAAAGACCACATCAGAGTTAACCCTGTCAAACATAACATCATCATGCCCGTCTTCTCCCAAAAGCACTATCTACGCAAGCTAACAACCTGCAGGGAGGAGATGGAGGGGAATTAGCACGAAGCTAGGTGAGTACGACTAACTACAGGCCATAGCATACATCAGTGTTATACTAATCATGTCACATAGTTTAACACACAAACATCACCCAAGTGCCGTCTACAGAGACTCTGGCGGCTCGGCCAAACCATTAACCACCAGCTGATCGGACGGGGGCTTACCAGAAGTTCCTCCACCACCGTATGTATATACATAATCCACACGCGACGGACTCGTCATTCACATATATATACACCACGGCTGTCTAGGCTACCACAGAGGAACCCAACCCGCAGGTTGATCTCTCCTACCGAGGCTACCACACAATAGGGATGCACCGGGCTCCAGCAGACAAGCATCATCTAACATGCAGTCATCACAAGTACTAACTAACCACAACAATAAGTATATCTAACAAGCATGGCAATCATAATATAACATGCTTCTATATACTATATTCTCTAGTTAGTCCCACTCACCAATTACCAGCAAACGAGAAGGTATTCAGCTATCTAATCACTAAACCTTCTCTTTCTCCTTTTATCCTGAGAAAAATATATACACAAGTTAGTTTCTATCCGACAGCACAAAACAGCACAAAACAGCACAATACTGAAATTTTTGTCAGAAAAAGTATCCGCTAAAAATTTTTTTGCTTAACACTTATGCACTTTCAAAATATACATCAAAATCATCAAAATAAAAACGGGCAGCATAACGGCTAAAAATCAACCCTTGGTAAAATATTTCACTGCTCAAGACACTCGGTCGACTGTCAGAGACAGTCGGCCGACTGTCTTCACTCACTCGGCCGAGTGTCTAGTCACTCGGTCGATGGTCTTACACAGACACACTCGGCCGTGGGTCATACACACTCGGTCGATGGTCTCGTCGATCGGTCAAGTGTCAGGAGACACTCGGCCGACCGTGTTCATCTGCAGAAGCTGAAAACAAAGTGACGGGTTTCACCCAAAATCGCCCAATTCTTGCTCTAAAGCTCGATTATGACCTCAAAACTGACCAAATCGAAGACACTATACATTAAGAAACATAAACCCACAAGATTTTGACTCAAACAACATCAAATCTAACCATTTTGACCCAAATTACTCATTTTGTAAAAACTAACACAAAAACCCAATTTTCTTGAAGACTAAAGCATGAAATGCTACAAATCTTACCTTGATAGAATCAGTAAAACACAAGGAACAAGATAGTAAGAAAGATTCGAGCTCAAGAACAAGGATTTAGATCTAGGGTTTTGGTAGTTGGAGAAGATGAAGAACGGGGTGGTTTGGGAAGAATCTGGAAAATGCAAGAAATGACCAGCTCTAGACATCAAAAGTGGGTTTAATTCCCACACTGTGTGACACACGGGTATTTATCAGTTATCTGATATCTTTCATACATCATTTGGAAACCCAAACGAAGTCCAAATTAAATAAATAAACCTGTTCTGTGACCCTTGTCACAAATTGGTCCTAACTACATCATCAAATAATAATAAATGTTAAATTAAATAAAAATATATAATAATACAATACGGACTTAAGGGCAAACTAGTAATCTTACATCTAGGCCCGATTGAGGATGTTACACTAGTGAGTAGATGAAGGACTTTAATACCCGCACTTTAGCCCGAGAACAACTTCTTTCTTTTGGATTTAAGCTTTCTCACTCAAGAAAACACACTCTCTCTCTAAAATTAAAGTGAAGAAGATAAGGTTGTTGAAAATGGAGTGAATGATACTCCACAAACTGACCTACTGGCCTTTAACTCGTCCACAGGTGAAATTACCAAAATACCCATCAAAATATCTGAATAAAAGAGCTAAATCCGGCTACAGTAGAGAGTGTGCCACGCGCACCCTTAGGTGTGCGCTGAGCGCACTAAGCCCAGCTCAGATTCTGACTTCTGTTCAACTGCACAATCATTCCCACACTTTATGTATTCTATTTACACTACTGTACAATGAAGATTAGGGTCTTACACCATTCCCTCAATCAACTAATGATTCCTAATAGGTCACCCTCGAAGAAACCGCTCCATTGTTTAAACAATGCATTAACCAAAACCCGAACACCAATCAAACGCGTTCTATCCGACACCCTTCGACAACAAATTTCTTAGTGCGAAGAAGCTCAAACCCACCTTCATATTCAACAGACCCCTGGAATATTCGACCAAAACCTTTGGTCATCTCGTTTCTAACCTGCAAATAACAAACTTCCCCGGTAAATCCTACTGTCAACTTCCAAATCGGATGCATTCCCATTCGTTACCTAACCACCAAAACCTGAGTGAGTCCGTCCTATTGAGCTCCCATAACAAACCACCATCCTCGAAAGTCTAGCTTGCATGTAACATCCCGTTTTACATACTTGTTCTAAGGTACATATTTGATCTTAAGAACGTTTATACTTGGTCGTATATGTGATTAAATGATCTAAAGTTTTAGTTTGAAGTACACGATATATATACATATATATATATATATATATATATATATATATACACACACACACACACACATGAGAATGTATTCATGTATAAGTATATGCACGGTTTAAGAAGGTATTAAGTCGAGTGAGATTTGTGGTGAAGTCTAGGTGTATATATGAAGCGAGAATTTAGTGTACGAGTCGTGTAAACTATAGTTGGAACAAGTTGACGAAATGGGTGTAGTGACCCGAACTTTTCCATATTTATATTTATTAAATAAAATTGTTATTTACATGAATAAGTATTTCCAAAATGTTAAGTAATCAAATTTGTTAAGACTTGATTAATTGAAATAGGTTTCATATAGACAATTGAACACCTAAGTTGACCGGTGATTTACGAACGTTAAAACTTGTAAAAACTATATGATGACATATATATGGTTATATATATAGTTAACATGATATTATGATAGGTAAGTATCTCATTAGGTATTTTAGCAATGTGTTATATACATAAAAATGAGACTATTGAATTAAGAAACTCGAAAACGGTATATATAACGATAATCGTTATAACAACGTCTTACTAAGTACATATGAATCATATTAAGATATTGATACACTTGGTTAATTATATTAAATGATAAGTAAATATATTATTAAGTGTATTAACAATGAACTACATATGTAAAAATAAGACTACTAACTTAATGATTTCGAAACGAGACATATATGTAACGATTATCGTTGTAACGACATTTAACTGTATATATATCATACTAAGATATATTATATATCATAATATCATGATAATGTAACAATTTAACATCTCTTTAGATATAATAAACAATGGGTTAACAACATTTAACAAGACCGTTAACCTAAAGGTTTCAAAACAACATATACATGTAACTACTAATGATGACTTAACGACTCAGTTAAAATGTATTTGCATGTAGTGTTTTAATATGTATTCATACACTTTTGAAAGACTTCAAGACACTTATCAAAGTAATTCTACTTAACAAAAATGCTTACAATTACATCCTCATTCATTTTCATCAACAATTCTACTCGTATGCACTCGTATTTTTACTCGTACAATACACAGTTTCTAAATGTATTTACTATTGGTATATATACTCCAATGATCAGCTCTTACTAGCCCATGTGAGTCACCTAACCATGTGGGAACCATAATTTAACATCTAGTATGAAATATCTCACAAAATAACAAACTAATGGAGCCTATATGACACATCCATGTTCACGTGAATGAGCAAGTCCACAAACACATTCATTTTCAATTTTTCTTGAATCAAATTACTCTCTCTCAAGTGTTCTTACTTTGTTCTAAGTGTTCTTCATCATCTTCAACAAAATCTAGCTCAATCTAGTTCATAAATCCATACATAAACCAAGTTATAAAACAACTACTCAAGAACACACCAACAACACTTTCAAGTTTGCTAGCTTACTTCTAATCTTGCAAATCCACTTTGAGTGATCATCCAACCTCAAGAAATCTTTTTTATTTACAGTAAGATATTTTTCTAATATAAGGTAATACTCATATTCAAACTTTGATTCAATTTCTATAACTTTAACAATCTTATTTCGAGTGAAAATCTTACTTGAACTTATTTTCGTTTCATGATTTTGCTTTATGAACTTTCAAGCCATCCAAGGATCCTTTGAAACTAGATCTATTTTTCTCATTTTCAGTAGGTTTATCCACAAAACCTAAGGTAGTAATGATGTTCATAACATCATTCGATTCATATATATAAAGCTACCTTATTCGAAGATTTAAACTTGTAATCACTAGAACATAGTTTAGTTAATTCTAAACTTGTTCGCAAACAAAAGTTAATCCTTCTAACTTAACTTTTAAAATCAACTAAACACATGTTCTATATCTATATGATATGCTAACTTAATGATTTAAAACCTGAAAACACGAAAAACACCGTAAAACCGGATATACGCCGTCGTAGTAACACCGCGGGCTGTTTGGGTTAGTTAATTAAAAACTATGATAAACTTTGATTTAAAAGTTGTTCTTCTGGGAAAATGATTTTTCTTATGAACATGAAACTATATCCAAAAATCATGGTTAAACTCAAAGTGGAAGTATGTTTTCCGAAATGGTCATCTAGACGTCGTTCTTTCGACTGAAATGACTACCTTTACAAAAACAACTTGTAACCTATATTTCTGACTATAAACTTATACTTTTTCTGTTTAGATTCATAAACTTAATATCAATATGAAACCATAGAAACTTGAAACACTCAAAACGGATTTAAAACAAAGAAGTTATGGGTAAAACAAGATTAGATATTTTTGCTTGTTGTAACTACGTGAAAATTGGTAACAAATCTATATTAATCATATCCTAGCTAACTCATATTGTATTATACATGTATTCTAATATATTATGTAATCTTTGGATACCATAGACACGAATACAATGTTTTGACATATCATATCGACCCATCTATATATATACCGGAACAACCATAGACACTCTATATGCAGTAATGTTGGAGTTAGCTATACAGGGTTGAGGTTGATTTCAAAATATTATATACTTTGAGTTGTGATCTATCCTGAGGCTTGTATACACGAGGTCGTGGATTGAGTCGAGATAATATATATTGCTTTATTTCTGTACATCTAACTGTGGACAACTAGTTGTAGGTTATTAACGAGGACAACTGACTTAATAAACTTAAAACGGTAAAATGTATTAAAAGTGTTGTAAATATATTTTGAACATACTTTGATATATATGTACATATTTGTTATAGGTTCGTGAATCGACCAGTAGCCAAGTCTTACTTCCCGACGAAGTAAATCTGTGAAAGTGAGTTATAGTTCCACTTTTAAAATCTAATATTTTTGGGATGAGAATACATGCAGCTTTATAAATGTTTTACAAAATAGACACAAGTACATGAAACTACTTTCTATGGTTGAACGATCGAAGCCGAATATGCCCCTTTTACTTGGTAACCTAAGAATTAGTAAACCAGTCTACTAATTGACGCAAACCCTAAAGATAGATCTATTGGGCCCAACAAACCCCATCCGTTGTAGCGGATGCTTTAGTACTTCGAGTTATTATATCATGTCCGATGGATGTCCCGGAATGATGGGGATATTCTTATATGCATCTTGTTAATGTCGGTTACCAGGTGTTCAAACCATATGAATGATTTTTATCTCTATGTATGGGATGTATATTGAAATATGAAATCTTGTAGTCTATTATTACAATTTGATAAATATATAGGTTAAACCTATAACTCACCAACATTTTTGTTGACGATTAAAGCATGTTTATTCTCAGGTGATTATTAAGAGCTTCCACTATTGCATGCTAATATATAGACAAAATTTGGAGTCAGCATGCTTGTATAATATTGTTTAAAACTGCATTCGAAATTTACTTTATTGTAACATATTAATATTGTAAACCAATATGTATTGGTAGTGTGTAAGTGTGATATTTTAGATTATCATTTCTGATAATCTAGGTGGTGTCCTTTTAACCTTGTCGATAAAATAAAGGTTATGGTTTGTTTTAAAAACGAATGCAGTCTTTGAAAAACATCTCATATAGAGGTCAAAACCTCGCAACGAAATCAATTAATATGGAATGTTTATAATCAATATGAACGGGACATTTCAGTTGGTATCCGAGCGTTGGTCTTAGAGAACCAGAAATTTGCATTAATGTGTCTTATCGAGTTTGTTAGGATACTGATAGTGCTCTAAATGAACATATATTTAGTATCAATATCCTTCCAATATGTAAAGCTTTTAGTTACTATTGTTCTATTTTTTTGTAATAATCGTTTAACTAAATAAGTGCGAAGATAAAAGAAGAAAATGACGATTTGAAGACGCAAATAACCAAAAAGCTCAAATGTACAAAATACAATCCAAGTGGTTCAATTTATTGATGAGAAACGTCTAAAAATGACAAGAGTACAAGCCGCGAAATGCAAAGTACAAAATATCTAAGCGTACGAAAGGACGTTCGAAAATCCGAAACCGAGACATGAACCAACTATCAACGTGCGACTCAACGGAGCTAAAATCGCAAATTAACTATGCACATAAGTATAATATAATATAATATATAATTAATTATGTAAATTATATATATATATATATATATATATATATATATATATATATATATATATATATATATATATATATATATATATATATATATATATTATATTTATATATTAAATAAATAAAGGTCGGCAAGCTAGGATCCAATTTCTGCGTGAGCTGGAATTCGAATCTCCGCACTCGCCGAGCTATAAGGCACAAAACCTCCGCACTCGCGGAGCACACAGGACCCAAATCCCACTATAAAAGGCGATGCAATTCGATGAAATATTTACACCAATATCAATCTCTCTTCTCTATACGTAATATATTTATTATAATTTTAATTTAAGATTAAAAATAAATTATGGTTTATTTGGGTTATTATAAGAAATGTTTTACGGGTTTTAAAGTCAGAACTCTGTCCGTGTAATGCTACGCGGTTAATAACCACTGTAAGCTATGTTCTTCCTTTTTAAATTAATGTCTCGTAACTAAGTTATTATTATGCTTATTTGAGCCGAAGTAATCGTGATGTTGGACTAAATATTTAAGACGGGGTTATTGGATTTTGTACCATAATTAGGGTTTGGACAAAAGATCGACACTTGTGAACATTGGATTATTGACTATTAATAGGTGGGGGGTATTGTCTAATTGAGTGACAACTCATTGAAACCTGTCGAACCTATCTTCAAATTAGTTAATCTAATAATTATTAAAATGATTACGAATGTCCTATTTAGTGACGTTTATACGACATCGTTTACAATCATTTAATTAATCAATTGGATTGGGTAATTGATTATTCATTATGGCCAAGTGAATAAATTAATGTATCATGGACTAATTAAAATAGGGGTGGATTACATACAAGGATAATTGGTGTAATTGTTAACAAAGTATTAAAACCTTGTTACAGTTCGAATCCCTAATTATTTGGAATATTTGACTTTGGGAATAAGGTTAATTTGACGAGCATTAATTATGACCGATGGACTATTATGGACAAAAACCATATAGGTATCAAATAAACCAGGACAAAGGACAATTAACCCAGAGAAATAAATTAAAATCAAAACGTCAAACATCATGATTACGGAAGTTTAAATAAGCATAATTCTTTTATTGTATTTCTCATCGTACTTTTAATTATTGTCATTTTATTATTCGCAATTTTATATATCGTCATTGTTATTTATTTTACGCATTTTAATTATCGTCATTTATCTTTACGCTTTATTTAAAATCGACAAACCGGTCATTAAACGGTAAAACCCCCCCTTTTATAATAATATTACTATATATAATTATATATATTTTATATAAATATAGTTGTTAAAAATATAGTACGCAATCACTAGCTTCCTGTTGAACGAACCGGACTTACTAAAAACTACACTACTTTACGATTAGCTACACTGCCTATAGTGTTGTAGCAAGGTTTATGTATATCCCATCTATATAATTAAATAAAACTTGTATCATCTTTCGCCGTATTTCGTAGTAAACAATAATAGTATTTCGTACTATACCTCGCACACATCAAGTTTTTGGCGCCGCTGCCGGGGACTCGGCGAAACACTATATTTTTAATCTATATTTGTAAAAATATAATTATATATAAGTTTGAAAAAAAAATACAAAAATATAAAAAAAAGTATATATATATCTATTTAAGTGTTTAAATAAAAAGAAAATATATTTTATATAATTTATATAAAGTATAAAAGTATTTTTTTCAGATCTTAAAAATATAATTTTAAATATCACTTATATTTTAAATTTTGTAAGAGTTACAAAAAAAAAAAAAAAAAAAAAAAAAAAAAAAAAAAAAACAGAAAACTGAACTTGCGATTTTTGAGTCTGCACTCAATTTGAACCTGCATTCTCCGCACTCGCGGAGCTTTTTAGGCAATAAGTATCCGCACTCACGGAGCTGCTCTGACAGCTGCAACCTTGTACGTAATAATTACACAATTAGGGTTAATTAATTTATTATTATTACTTAAACCTAATTAGGGTTTTATTTAATAATATATTTTTATATCTAGTTATATTAATTTGTAATTTTAAGTTTTATTATTATAGATTAATAATTTTATATAATATATAATAATAATATAAAAATAATATTTTTATTAAAATTGTAATTTTTCCATTTTTAGTTTCTTTTTATAAATTGTATTTTTTTATCGTTTAGTTCGTAATTTTTATTGTCGTTCGTATTTAGTTTTAAGTTAGTATTTTGCCATAGTTCTTTTAGTATTTCTAGTTTTTAGGCTTTGCCGTAAAATCCCTTAAGTGCTTTTTCTTTAGATTAAGATTTAGGCGCCTTAGAAATTTACGACATCGCTTATCGCTTTAGTTTTAATAAATTTTAGTGCCTTTTTTAAGTTATTGCCGTTTTGGATATAGAATTTCTTTTAAGCTTTAATACCTTTAGACGCAAGTTTTAATTTTTAGTTTTTAGGCTTTTAAGTTTCGACACTTTACTTTCTTATTATTATTTTTCGACTTTTATTTTTCGATGCTTATTTTTCGACGCGCTTTTTCTTTTTCATTTCGACACTCTAGTTTTTAGGACATAGAATTTTCTATATTTTCTTTAAATCTCGACGAAAAATTATTTTAAGCGGTTAAATTGATAGACATCCAAAGTTTCTGCTTCGTAGTAATAGTTGAATTTGTTAGTGGCTGAGTTGTGGATTTTCCGATTTAAAGGATCCTGGCTCCCTGCTGCATCTTTTGGCTATTCGAAACGTGGGCAAAAGCAGAAAAGTCTATTAATTTGATAACTTATATAATTTCTAATAGAATATTCAGTGAATGCACCGAGCAAAACGTTCACCACCTTTCATACGTTCACCACCTGTAACTCGATCAAGACATCTAGCTAATATTGTCGCCGTTGATTTTTCTTTAGAATCGTCATCTAGTCAACCAAGTACTCCAATTCAAATTTCTGAAAATCCATTTTTTGAACCCAGCCTCACAATTAAGAACCCGGAGGATATTCAAGGACAATTCAGAGATCCTGAACCACTAATCATTCCTCCTGAACCACAAATCACTCATCCAGAGATTGTCGAGGAAGAAACCATTAAGTCAGAATCCTCTAGTGATTCAGATTCAACAAATTCAATCATGGAAAATCTGGAACCTCTAAGTGTGGAAGACCGAGTGAGAGATACATGCACTGGCCAAGGTCACGCCATTACTAAGCCAGACATTAATGTGCCAGATTATGAAATCAAAGGACAAATCCTACACATGGTAACTAATCAATGCCAATATAGTGGTACGCCAAAAGAAGATCCAAATGAACATCTTCGAACCTTTAATAGGATCTGTACTCTATTTAAAATCAGAGAAGTTGAGGATGAACAGATCTATCTTATGTTGTTTCCCTGGACTTTAAAGGGAGAAGCCAAAGATTGGTTAGAATCGTTACCTGAATGGGCGATTAATACATGGGATGTTTTAGTTGAGAAATTTCTTAAAAGATTCTTTCTGGCATCTAAAGCCGTGAGACTTCAAGGAGAAATTGTTACGTTGGCGCAAAAGCCAAATGAAACATTATATAAGGCGTTGACAAGATTCAGAAAGTTGTTGAGAGGATGTCCTCATCACGGTTTAGACACTTATCAAATAGTACAAATATTATACCAAGGTTTCAACGTTTCTACACGAAAAGACATCGACACAGCAGCTGGTGGTTCTATTATGAAGAAAACCGCAACCGAAGCTCACAAGATTATTGATAACACAGCCTCCCACTCACATGAGTGGCACCAAGAAAAAGATATTTTTCGTTCATCTAAAGCAGCTAGAGCCAATTCTAGCCATGACTTTGATTCTGTTTCTGCAAAAATAGATGCTTTCTAAAGACGAATGGAAAAGATGACTAAAGATATTCACGCAATACGAATCAGTTGTGAGCAATGCGGTAGAACACACTTAACGAAAGATTGTCACATTGAACAAACGATGGAACAACGTGAGAATGTTTCCTACATGAACCAAAGGCCGGGAAATAATTATCAAAATAATTATCAACCGCTAAGGCCAAACTTCAATCGAAATCAAAACATTCTTTACAATCCAAATGGACCCAACAATAACTCATATAACCAACAAGGTCCAAATAACCAACCAACTCAAAACAACACTTTCAATCAACAAAGACCTAGCTTGTATAAACCACCACAACAAACCGAAGAGAAAAAACCAAATCTGGAAGAAATGATGGCAAAGCTATTGGAATCTCAAACACAATTTATTACATCTCAAACCCAAACGAATGAGAGGTTTGATCAGTCATTAAGAACTCAACAAGCTTCCATTTTGAATCTAGAAAGACACGTAGGTACTCTTGCTAGCATGATGAGTGAGAGAGAACAAGGAAAGCTACCGAGTAATACTAAAGTAAATCCTCGGAATGAGAATGTTAATATGGTGTTAACAAATTCTGAAAAACCAGCATCAGAAGATGGGAAGGTTTTAAATGTGAGTAACGATGAAGAAGTTACACCACTACCACCCGAGTATGTAAAGCCAAAGGTTACACCATACAGACCACCCATCCCGTTTCCAAGAAAAGGAATTGAGTATGAGCAAGTGATAGGTAATAAAGTTTGTGATACCTTTGGAAAGAAGAAGAAGAAGAAGAAGAAGAATAAGAAAATGCAAGAAACAAAAACCGTACAAGTAAACCCGGTGAAGACGGTTCCACCAAAACTTCCACCCAGGGTGGGTGATCCAGGTGAATTTATTGTTCCTTGTCTACTTAGTGATTGTGTCATTTATGATGCACTAGCAGATTTAGGTGCAAGTGTGAGTGTTATGCCTCTTTCAATATATAAGAGATTAGGAGTAGGTGAGTTAAGTCCAACGGAAATGAGTTTTTGACTCTTTGATCAAACCATTAAGCACCCAGTTGGAATTGCTGACAACCTACCCGTTCAAGTAGGTAATTTAACCTTTCTAGTCGAATTTATTGTCATTGACATAGAAGAGGACTCAAACATTCCTCTAATTTTAGGTCGACCATTCTTAGCGTCCACCGGGGCGTTATTTGATGTAAGAGATGGTAGAATGACACTTAGTAATGATGAAAAATCGATCACCTTTGTGAGTCGAAAGTCTAAATCTCCACCAACCAAAACCGTTGAACCAAAAACGATTGGTAAAAACCATATTGTTTTACCAACTCCAACGGTAGTGCTTAACAATAATAAAATGCCTAAGTGTGGGGAAGATGAAGTAACACCTAATGATGACTTGATAACAAAGAACCCCGTTGTTGATACGAAATTAAATGATCTCGTTATTAACAGTTCAATGAAGAAACTTATTAAACGGATTCGCGATACTAGAACCAAAGAGAACTTTAAGTTATGTAACCGGTTAGTATCCAATTTATCGCCTAAAAAAAAGGCGAAGCTAGTTGAATTTATGGATATTACACAGGAATCCGATCAATGGCTTAAAGCAAAAGTAACAGATATGCAAGTTGATTATGGTCCAAGAGAAATTGACGATGAAGTTAATCACAATTTCGACACCACAGCTACCTAAGTGTGGGGAGATTTTCTAATGTTCTAAAAAGAAACTGCTTTCTAGAGTTAGTTGTCTATTCTCGTGTAGTTTCGAGAATGGAATCCGATTGGTCTTTTCCACTAGCAGAGACTAAAGAACTATTTTTCTCCCCCCATTCTAAATTTTTTTTTTTTTTTAGGTTTTGTATAAAATTAATATGCATTTTAAATTTAAGTTTTGTGTGAATTTAAAAACAAAATTTACTTTATTTCATTAAATTTAAAAAATGATTTCTAAAATTCATCGTAAGTTAAAGACTAGATCATGGAACCGAAATTGCTTTACCCGAGGGCGGGGCGGAAAATTTTATTATCATTATTTTAATATTATTGATCTAAAGTATACCCAAAAAAAATTAGTAAATCCAAAAATCTTTGCTTTTAAAACAATCGCTTTAAAAACGACAAATTTTAAATTTTGTCGAGGGACAGACTAGGTAAACATACCGAAACTACCTAAAGTAAAAGGAAACAAAATTTTAAAAAAATTATTCATTTAAATTGTTTTAATAAATAAAGGTTTTATAAAAAAAATATATAATAAAAATATTATGTATGTTTGTAGTTTATCTTATGTACAAAACAGGGTAAAACAGCGCACTTTCAAAGACTAGCATTAAAGTTCAGCAAAAGCTACTAATTTTGACGACAAGACGCAAAATATCAAATGTGATATAAAATAATATGTTTGCAAACTCGGTATTTTTAATCACTTTTCTACACTAATCACCCTCATGAATTTAATTTTTTACTGATTTCTTGCAAATGAGGGCATTGCAAGATCTCAAGTGTGGGGAAGGGTTATAAATTCTCTCGGGTTTACACTTAGTTTAATTGCTAAATTTTGTGAAAATTTGAAAAATTTTCAATTAAATGAATTCAAAATCAGGTTTATACATATTTATGAACGATAAAACTATGTTATAATACCGAAATTATCGTTACCTCGAAAAGGACATAAATTAAGAAACAACCTAAAACGCTTGAATTCATTTAAAATGGAAAAGAAGAGAATGAAACGCAAAGAAAGAAATAAAATAAAAGCTAAGTGTGAGAAGAATGCACCAAGTTCTTTAAAACAGATATCACATATTTTGTACAAGATTATTGCAGGTACTTTTGCTTTGGACTAAACTAATCAGTTTTACCCGATTTACTGCAATATATTTGAAAGAAAGATGGATCTACATGATGAATCAATTCCATCATTAAAAGGAAGTAAAGTCTTCCGAAAAAGATACGCGTTTCTTGATTTAGGTCAGGAAGTTGTCGTCCAGACCAGCTGTAGGTTGACAAAAAAAATCTAGAAAAGTCATCTCTAAAATTAGCAGAAAATCCACGGACCTCAGTATCAAACAGGGTTGATGTGTAAAATCAGGTATACAATTTATATTAGGAAAAATACCGGGTTAAAGAATATTACACACTTACGGGCAGTGTACCCGATCGTGTAGCAGTATAGTAAACGGTAATTCCAAGTATCGTTCCAAGGACAGTTTACACGCAATTCAAGATTATTAACTAAATGCAATTAACTAAACAAATAAAATGAAATAAAAGATATAACAGATAATTGGTTTTGGTTATTTAACGATTAACCAATCAAGAGAGATTTAAATATAAAGACAATATTTTTGTGTTTTTAAGTTTATAGAAAATAAATGCAGACTCAACAAATAAATTAAAGATAGGTTTGAATTTAATAGACAAAGAAATGCTCACCTAGATCTTTTACCCTCAATGTCGAATGATATAGTATTAAGCACAAGTTATAGTGATAAAATGCATGTAATTACTAAGTCGGTTCGTTTAGAGTTCTCTTTTACGAACACTCAAGCTTTGATTTATCGGCTTAGGGTTCCCTCTCACCAAAGACCTCGTTGCTTGTGACTAAGTAATTAACTAATTCAGAGATTTAGATTAAATTGGTTACGCGTTCGCTCCACACAATTCACCCATGTTTTGTTCAACATATGTTACCCAATTTACCCCCTTGGTCCAGTAAGCACCCAACTAATTAAGACAAATCAATTGGAAATTAATGTACTAAATTGAAACATGGTTCCCTTTGTCCAAACAAGTATACTAATCAATCTCATAACATACATCAACACCCACAAGTGTGGTTCTTTATCCAAACTCTAATTTATCATGCAAAAAATCATATAACTATAAAAGAAATCATCCAACACTAAGTTATTAATCTAGATGAACATAAAAACTAGCCAAAAATCATGAATAAAAATATAATCAAACAAATATGGATCATCATTTGATATAACGATTAAATAAACTGATCATACAATTATTGATTGATAAATATAAAATTCAAGATATAAACTAAAATAATAAAAAGAATGGACCAATATTAAAAGTGATGTCCCTTTTTTGCTTCTTTCTGTCGTGTACATCACCATACAAACAATTAGTTTGACTTGCTTTTCACTTGTGACCAATCAAATAATCAAAGGTGGGACCAACCAAAATAATCAACCTTTGCTATATGTCTTCCTTCTTTGTTCTTGTTTCTGCTCGACACAAACCCACAAGGGGTGGCCCACCTGTACAGCAAAAACTCAGGCTGCTGCTGCAATTCGCAGCTCTCACGGCAAAAAAAACCTACTATCCTCAAAAACTTAATCACTTTTAATTTATATCTATAAGATGGATTAATTTGGAAGACTAATATTTGTTATTTAATTAGGGTCCAATGGTTATGAGCCCATAATATAATTAAGTATATCCATCAAATAATTAAAATGCCCATCTTCAATTAATCTGCAGCCCAACAACATTTAAATGATAACTCAATGATTTCAGCATTAGTTTAAAAGGCCCATTTCAAAATTTCCATCTTGACGTTCTATTCATTTCTTTCACTGAAAAACCCAAATATCCTTCTAATACTAACATCTTCCACGAATAATCAAAAGATCTCAAAATGTTACTTTTCAATGCATACCAATGATTTTCGACAAATCAACACTAAATCTCAAACTTTAACAGATGTGGGCGAATACATCATCAAAAATGCACAAAATTGACCCGATATTGCGATGATAAACGTATGTAAAATATGCAATATCAAATCACCCCACACTAGAGTCTTGCTTGTCCTCAAGCAAATCCGACTCGAAAATAATCTTCTACCATAAAGTAACATCTTCAAAAGTATACGTAGAACCAAACGAACATAAACTAATCAAGCAACTAGCGTGGGCACGAATTTGGAGTAGAAATCAACCATGGCTCCCACTTGCATTCACAAATCAACATCTTCCCAAACCTCAAGCAATATGTAATGCATAAAGTAACCAAAGATAGTCTCGATAACGTACCATAATGATGAAGTAGAGAATCTCAAACCTAAATATAAGTCTTCAAAGAAACCGGGAATCAAGTGGGAACCGAGCACCAAAGATATGACGATCGAACATGTGTGCCAAAAGAACGCACGGGCTACCCCGCAATTGGTCAAGCCAATGCCTCCCACAGTACCTTACATCACGAGATGTCGGTAAGAAAATAATGTGCTTAGGAGGATACACATTACGTCCGAATATCATCGATAATCATGAGGTGATCATCTAATCCGTTAGATCAATCATAAAGATTGAGGTTCATCAGGCTTAAAAGCTGATATATTACCTTTTCGGAGGTTATCCACTGGGAATCTAATCAATCACTAACATTTTATGTATCATGGTGCGCTCCCCATTTGACTAGCAAATCTCCCTCATTGATACAAGCTTTAACTACCAGTTTTCATGTTTGATGTTGAGGCCTGGTAGATTTCCAGCCGATTTTAGCAATGACTTTCCAAGATTTTTCGTCACCCTACAACTGGTCTGGACTACAACTTCTGAAATAAATCAGCAAGTGTGTCGGTCAGAAGACTTGACTTCCTTAAGGATGGAATAGATACATCCTATGGGTCATATAAAGTGGTCGAACACAACATTGTCCTTGTTAGGAGAAACAATGAGGATCGCCCTGTTTAAGTGTTTCGATCTAGCGCATGGCCTAGTTTCAACCACACGATCCAATCACCGTTCATACGGTTGACACCCGGCTTGGTGCAGGTGACCTACGTATGAATTTTTATGTTCATGTAGGATTTCACATTCAAAATAATGAACATGTTTTGAAAGTTCAAGACTTTCACCTCTAACAGTAACCCATCATGATATGATGGGTAATGAAATGGTACAGCTTAAGAGGTATATGTACCAAGTGAAACGGTCGAAAGACTTTACTTCCTTAATGAGTGGATCTGAGTCACTCAGAAATGCTAATCTATTTCAATTGACACTCGGTTTAAATCCCAAAAACCTTTGGGTGCCATAGCTTTTGACTATGGATTGTGTTGTCTAAGCAAACACAAGCACGTAGCTATTGTTCCTAAAAAGGATAACACTGGTGAAGCTCTAGGCTCCTCTTCCCATAGTATCACACCATTAAATGATGTAATAATAAAATGATATAGTTTCGGAAGTCTGCTATACCAAGTAACCAAAAGTTTGTGATCTGGCACGTGATTCGGTCACAATCACGTTATGCAATCACCGCTCTCTCATGGTTTACACCCGTTTTAGTACAGGTGACCTACTATTGAGTTCCCCGAACTCGTAGGATTTCATGTCCAAGAAAATGAACATGTGGGACAATTTTGGCTTCTTTGAAAACCATAAAATACCAAGCCAATTTTCAGAATAAAGGTTTTGGCCGAATTTTCAATTGTTTTTCTACTTTTTTTTTATTTTTAAACTAACTTTTCTATTATTTTTTATTTTACCCCTAATTTTTTTATTTTTTTTTTTTACGACCAAAACCCGTGAAACGTCAAGTCTTTTTAAATCAAAACTAATATGATGATGATTCCATTAACAACCAACCCGAGAGATTTTACATCCCCCACCCCACACTTGAGATCAAGTAATGTCCCCATCACTTGAGATCAAAAATAGATAAAAATCGAAAAGGTTATGTGAGAAAGAAAATATAAAAACTTATCGAGTTTAACCACTGATCGCGGAATGCCAGTGACAGATGGTGCTGAACTGACTGCCAGCATAAGAACATCGTCCATTCCCGATTATCACACCAATATCATCAATCATGCAGTTTTGCTGAACTTAATGCCAGACTTGAAAAATCATTTCACCAACAAACCTAAGAAAATAAAAACAAACGAACTACATAACAGGACAAGGTGGCACCACCCGATGCCGAAACGCCTTGTCCCTCAAATAAGTTTCAAAGTACATAAACATAAAATAAAATTATTCAAGTACAGACCAAATGAAAAAGAAATAGTTTCAAACAAATACAACATGACATGCGCAACAATCAATCACTCCTCGGCCACAAGTCTCTGAACGGGTCCCAATCCACACCATAAGTATCCTGACAAGCTTGGTACGGGTCATATGAAGGATCCGGTCTCGGAGGAGTAACTGATGTATAATCAGGAATGGTAGTCCGCGTCGGAATATACGCCTCCGGGTTCTGACGCATATGTCGCTGAATTTTTCGTTGATGAACCTCCCACTGATTGTGGACCCGAATTCCCCTAACATCATACTCTACCCTGTCAACACGCTCACCCAAATGACCCATCTCCGTTCCGAACTGTCCCAGCACCGTGTTAATCGCACCATAACTATTCTGTTGCCAGACCCGCATATCCTCGTTATGCCTGCGCTGCTCCTCTAACATCCGCTGATTATGCTCAACCTGAGCATCATACGCGGACCGGCTGTCCCTATACTCCAGATGAAGACCGTCTACACTGTTAACCAACGAATTCCAACTCTCTTCACCAATTGACCACGTACCCGGTACGTTCGCAGCACTCGAGCTACCTGCCTCATACGTGGATCGACTAACACCACGTCCACGACCACGTCCAGCCCCATCTCCTGGTTGTTGTTGTTGCTCATCATCATTCACCAAAACCCAACCTTGTGGACCTCTTCGGATAATTCACCAAAACCCAACCTTGTGGACCTCTTCGGATAAACTCAGCTTTCGAGAAAAATAGAATATTAGTGGGCATCGCCTCAACTCCCACTATATCACACCTACTAGTCGGGACCAAAAATGCCCGAACAAACCTAGTGACCAAATGCCCACCTAACAATGGGCATTCTGTTCGTTTATCTGTGCCAATTTCCTGAAACCATGCTCCTAACCAAGGTTGGAGAACTCGGATCTCGGGGAGATCTCGTTTGGACTTTTTTAGGGAGATCTCGGCATCTCGGAATAATCTCGGGATCTCGGATGTTGACTTACGTTGACTTTGTAGTTTTTTCTACTAAAAATATACATAAAAGCATAAATATATGTATATTTATATACGCTTTTACGAGATTTTACAACAATATCCGAGAAATGAGCGAGAAAATCTTAGAACTTAAGAATTTTACAAGAAAATCTTACAAATTAGCAAGAAAATCCGAGAAATCATGGCTTTGACTAAGTTTGACCCCGGTGACCGAGAAATCTCGGGAGATGAACATCTCGTCTAGGTTGCCTTCTAAAAACGAGATCTCGGAGGAGATCTCGGGGAGATCTCGGGAGATTTACAACACTGCTCCTAACATACACGGGACGTCAATCCTTTCTCTCAACTTAATCTGTTGAAGAATCCAAAGATCCCTTCGTTGAATCTTTTTCACATTTCCCCTAGCCATAAACATAGTAGCAATCATCTTAAAAATAATCCTATCCTCCGAAAGTCGAAGCATTGACTGAACACTTTGACTTGAACTAAATGAACCTGCAGTATCTCTCACCACTGTTGGCCAATATTCACTTTCACTAAACGCCTCCTGCCCAAACACTTTGCACTGAATCAAAAACCACTTTAAATCGTTGTCATTTAACTCAGGATATAAATATAACGCCCGAGCTACCCCAATCTTACTCATGTTCCGCTCTAAACTGCCTAACCTGAATGTCAAGAAATCTGCCTCAGTCGGAGAGGCTAGCGGTCGACAACTCACTGTAGAAAAGAACTCGATAGTCAACTGTTCAAACACATCTTCACGTATTTCAAATAGCCTTTCATATGGCCTCAGCTCTTGCCCTGCGTATGTTACCCACAAATACTGACGCAACCTCCTAACAATATTATTACCCACTGCTGTGAGTTGCGTCCAATCCAAATAAAAAGTCCTTTCGATCGGACGGGCGCTAACAATTGTAAAATGTTCTTCTAATTCCTCATCATTCGCAATTTGTGACAACCATAGCTCCGGATTATTTGGTGGTTGTCTTGGTTCAGTGTTGCCTCACGATCTCTGCACACATGAAACAAATAAAGAAACCAAAATACCAAACTCAAAGTTAGTGTTAGCAAAATAATAAAGCACCAAAGTCCCAACACAACCAAAACATGTTACATGGTAAGTCACTTTAAAGACAATCAAATTAACCAAATAACACATGTAAACATGCCAAGAACTCAAATCTACGCATATTGCACTATCTCTTAAACATAACTCGTAACAACCATACTCTCATAACAACACAACCAAAAAAAAAGTAACAAACATGATTTCATATCACTCTATTAAATTCCACAAATCCAATAATGTTCATCATGTTTGCAAACTTACACCAATTCAAACAACTACTATCAAACTACTCATCTCATCACAAAATGCAAGTTATGTCTCTTCTAGCATGGCATCTTAAATAAATAAATCAAATATAGCTCAATTCATTCAAACTAATTTGACCCGCCCATATGAACACAACCCCACACTAGCTCATGAACATACCAACAATTCAAAAACAAGAACAATTTCAAGTAAACAACTCTTCTATCTCTTACAAATTCGGATCCTCAACATACAAACCCTAGTATCAAGTATAACTTCCACAAACACCAAGTAAATCATGAAATCAAAGCATATAAGCACAATCTAACAAAACCCATTACTAATTAGAACACAAAACCCCAATTAGACAAACCCCACATTAATTCATCATGTAAATTAAAGATTAAGCATGTAAATACATACAATTTAGATGAAATTAGTAAGATAAAAAACAAATTCGGACCTTAAGGGGAGCCATTCTTGCAAGATGTGAAGTAATTAAACAAGAAATTGAAGTTCAAGAATTAGGGTTTTAAGATCTAAGGATTTGTAGGTGAAGAAAAGATAAATAGAATGAAATAGAAATAGATGTTTGGGTGTAAAAAGGCTGTAACCCCGTCTCCCTTTTGTGTGGTGGAAAAATAAGGGTTTTTTTATATTAAAAAGCAAAGTGCCCCCTGCCCGACAGATAAATGGAGCGGCACTCCACATATTGCGCGGCGCTCCGAAAGGTTGCGCGGCGCTCCATTAGGCATAAAATCCATGTCGAGGGGTTTTAAACATCTGGTACATCAGGTACGCACCATCTGAGCGGCGCTCAATGGAATGGAGCGGCGCTCCAGGTGCTGATAATCCAGAATTTCGCATTTTTAAGCCATTTTAACCCATTTACTCATCATAAAATCCAACCAATAACCCAAACAAAAAGCCGAGCACGATCACGTTGCACATATTATCAAACAAGTACAAAAACATACAAACTCTACAACAATGTGAAGTTTATTACCGAGTCATTCACAAGACTCGTTACCAACTTCAAGTGACGTTAGGATCGGGTTCAACGTGAACCCCATCATCAATCTCCAATAGACCATCAAAATATTTCTTCACTCGATGTCCGTTAACCTTAAAGGTAGTACCACTCGCATTTTTCAACTCAATCGCTCCGTATGGGTACACCTTAACAACCTCAAATGGTCCCGTCCACCGGGACTTAAGTTTTCCTGGTAAAAGCTTCAATCTAGAGTTAAACAAGAGCACTCGATCGCTCTCATTAAACTCCTTCGGACCCTTTAACCTTCTATCATGCCATTGCTTGGTTTTCTCTTTATAAATCAACGAATTCTCATACGCATCAAGGCGTAATTCACCAAGCTCATTCAATTGCCCCGCCCTCAGGCGTCCGGCTTCCTTCAAATCCAAATTGCACTTTTTAAGTGCCCACATCGCTTTATGCTCAATCTTCAACGGGAGATGGCACGCTTTTCCATAAACCAACCGATAAAGAGTGGTACCAATTGGCGTTTTGTAGGAGGTTCGAAACACCCACAAAGCTTCATCGAGCTTATTCGCCCAATCCTTCGGATTCAACCCCACAGTTTTCTCAAGAATCCCTTTAAGAGCTCGATTGGTATTCTCAACTTGTCCGCTCGTTTTGGGATGGTATGAAGTAGAAACTTTATGGAGAACTCCATATCGCTTCAATACCTTGTCATACCCCGTCCTAATTCATCTGGACGAAGTCACCAACATCTGGTTCCATTGCGATGATCGACTCCAAATAATGTCTTTACAATGAGCAAATGCACAACGAAAGGTTTCTTTCATACCTGAGAATAAACATACTTTCAAGTGTCAACCAAAAGGTTGGTGAGTTCATAAGTTTATCATAAAATGATAAAATTCATCATTTTGATAGACCACAAAATTTAAATGCTGCATGGTACAAATGGGCCCGAATCCTATACCCACCTGTAATGTACATGCGATATCTTTTAAATACAGTACACCTTTCTCGTGTACGAAATCATCTTTCATAAATCTTAGTAACCGTACACATATCTCGTGCACAAAAATAACATACACATAACCTGTGCATAAAAATCATTCTCTCGATACATAGCATTCACTTTTCATTTCTTTCATAGCTTGGCTTGGTAACCGACCTTAACATATAATGCGCATAAATAATATCCCCAAAACAGAACATCTCGTCTGTATAATAATCATATAAACTTCGAAGTACTAAACACCACGCCCACTAACCCTTCCGTCTAGTGAACATTCTGGGTGGGGGTGTTAAACTTAGTAGCTACCTTTAGGATTCGCGTCAATTAGGCTTGCACTAATTCTCAAAATTAGTGATGTTCCCTAATTCTTAGGTTACCAAGCAATAATAATCAGGGGGAAAATATTCATATCAATTGTGGCAATTATCATGTCCACATAATTCAATGGTGGCAATTATCACGTCTACATAATTCACTCGAGGAATGTTTTGCTTGTGTCTATCTCGTCAAACATTTATAAAAGCATTTCATGTATTCGCAGTTCAAAATGTATTTCAAAAGCATTTAATAAAGCAGTTGTAAAAACAGCGCATGTATTTTCAGTCCCAAAAATGTAAAGAGTAAAAGGGAGCAAATGAACTCACCAAATGTATTTTGTAGTAAAAATATATATGACTATATTGAACAATGCAGGGTTGGCCTCGGATTCACGAACCTATATTATTCATATATATATATATATATATATATATATTAAAACATATAATCACATAATTCCTTTTATATAATTTTTATGTATATTTAGTGTTGTAGTTATATAAATATATATCCTTTATTTCTGTTATGTATCTTCAATTACATTTTATATATGGTTATTTTGTAAAATAATCAATATTAATACATATAGTTATATTAAAATACATATATATATTTGTAATTGGTATTATATCAAAATCAGTAGTTTGTTATATATAAAAAAATTACTATTTATAATAATAATAATAATGATTCTAGTAAAAAAATATAATAATAATAATGATAATATTAATTATAATGATAATAATTTTAATAATAATACTAATACTATCATTTAATAATAATAATAATAATAGTAGTTATATGTTAATATTGAAAATGATGATTTTTAGTAACCTTAATGATAATAATACTAATACTAATAATATTAATAATAATAATAATAATAATAATAATAATAATAATAATAATAATAATAATAATAATAATAATAATAATAATAGTAATAATAATAATAGTAATAATAGTAATAGTAATAATAGTAATAGTAATAATAATAATAGTAATAATAATAATAATAATAATAATAATAATAATAATAATAATAATAATAATAATAATAATAATAATAATAATAATAGTAATAATAATATACATAACAAATAACTACCTAAGAAGAAAAAGTTCCAAAAATTAAATTGCTACAGCCCGGGATCGAACCCATGACCTCTCGCTAACCCGGTAACCCTTCTAACCACTCCACCATTTTCGTTTTATCTGATTTAATTCATCATTCGAATATATTTAACCCGTTATTTCTGTTTCTTATTTCTCCTTATTCTTCATATCAACTAGTCGACACCCATTCTCACCTTTTTATTAAATCTGACATCCTTATCATACTAATATCCATCATGATCATTTTTATCAATTACATTATAACATAAAATCACCATCATCAAACCCATCGTCTTCGTTGTATAACCGAAATAGATTAGAAGCAGAAGATTACGTCCATCAGTAACTATGGCTGGGTCACTGGTTTACGGCTGCGAATGATGTTCGATTGTTTTGGGTGGAAACACAATTGAAACAAGTAAAATCAAATGGACAGGTTAATAGTCGGGTGCAAGTAGGAATAAGTGGGTTTGAAATAGCCCAACTAGAGACATTTACGGCCCAATCTTCAATTCTATATCATAACCGGCCCAATTTATAATCTATATGTTCTCAATTTACGTCATACTTGGAGATAGAAGGAAATAGCGGGTCCCGTAGCTAAAATAAAATAGAATACATACACATCTTGTTTCCATTCTCAACCGAAAGTGTATCAATTATCAGGTGGTGGAACCCAGCATTATAGTTCCATTATCATCTTATTATTAATTTATTCGATTATTGACAAGTATTTATACACGTAGTAGTAAAATATATAAATGTTGATGGTATTGGTTGGGACCGAGAGAATAACAGACACAAAAATGGAAACCAGTTTGGTGTGTGTGTCTACTTGAAAACAACGGATAGTAAGTAAACATTTAACCATCACCTTTATCATAATTGTCATCTCTTCCTCCGTTTAAATTGCGTTAGAATCAGAAAGATGAGTGCAACAGTTAGCGTCTTAAATGGGTTTTGTTGGGTGGCTCATTATGGTTAGGTTGGAAAGTGGAAGCGGTTTAGGTGATGATGGGTTGTTGTAGTTTTGGTGTTTCAAAGGTGGTGGAAGGTTGTTCAAGGAAATGAAGATGTGATCTAGTGGGTTTGTTGGTGGATTGAGGTACTCGATCATAACCAGAAAACCGAAGTAGATAGTAGCATTTAGGTGATTGAATACATAAATGAATGGTGATTTATTATTTACCTTGAATAGAAAACACGAAACTGAGGTGGTTGTCTTTGTTGCAGACCACAGTTGTGGTGATACTTGGTGAGATTGATGATGGTAGTGATATGGGTGGTGCACGTTTTGTAAAGTGGTGCATTTATCAAATAAGGAGAAGAAGAAGGGAGAGTGTGAAGGTGGTGGTGATTGATTAATAAGTGTGTAGGTGATTCAACATGTATGTGTATATATGTTACTAGAGAAAAGTGCTCGATTATTAAGCAGAAGAAAGAAAATGATCAAGTATTTGTTAGTTTCTGAATGGTAGGCCTAAGTATTTATATATAGAATAGATAGGTAGTAGAACAAACACAGTACATCACTTTATTTATCTCACTCACTGATGAATTGCTTAGATGAAACAAGTGATTAATTGTTTATGATTTCAATCACCAAAAGTATAATATAAAGTAATAATAATTCTAAGATGTACAATAATGTTGTTTGATTGATAGTACTTGACCAGTGTAAAGTAATTAAGGAAAATGAAAGAAAACAGAAAAATGAATTCAAGTGGGTCGTAATTGATTGGTATGTTTGATTAAAACTGAATGGTTGTGGGAATGTGTCGACTAGAACAAGATATTTCTATCTACATCCAATAACATACATTTTATTATGCATATATATAACATACGTAGTATAATGCTTATGACTCTGATGGTGGTAACAAAAGAACAAAATAAAAACAATAATCTTTAATCATATTTGCTTAAATAAGTTCACTGATAGATTCAATTAATTGAGAACAATACTATAACAATACTAATAAAAATTAAAATATAATACTTATTATAATCAAAGAAGAATCGAAACGCCCATCGAGTATTACAATCATTAAATAATTATATTTAATATACTCCATATATATATAGACTTATTTTTAATAACAAATTAGTTATATTGTATATTATTATTTTAAGTTATTATATATATACATATATTTATATTTATATTTATATTTATATTTATATGTATACACATTTACTTACAATTAATAGTTCGTGAATCGTCGAGAATGGTCGAAGGTCAATTGCATATATGAAATAGTTTCAAAATCTTTGAGATTTAACCTAACAGACTTTGCTTATCGTGTCAGAAACTTATAAAGATTAAGTTTAAATTTGGTCGGAAATTTCCGGGTCGTCACAGTACCTATCCGTTAAAGAAATTTCGTCCCGAAATTTGAGTGAGGTGGTCATGGCTAACAATAAAAATGTTTTCATGACGAATATGAGTTGATAAATAGAGTTTTATCATCATTGAGTAATATGGATAAACAATTCGATTATGCGAAGAGTACGAATGAAGCTATCACAAAAGATTGAGATAGAGATTTAACTATTGACGTAGTCACAATTGAATTTAGAAAAATAAGGTTCGTCTTAACTTTTGACGTTGTCTCAATTGAATTCCGAAATTCAAGGGATTTAAAAAAAATCTTCGAACTCTATAAGATTTGATTCTTCGGTGAATAAGAAAATGAGGATCTCTTTAATTAAATGCGACCATCTGCCTCGATTGCATTGTCTGATATTTTCACTATAAATTTACCTCTTCCGTTCCATTAATTTTTACCACTTCAACAATTTCTTTCCTAATTCACATTTCCAAAGAGTTTGAAAAATGCTTAATCCTGTTCTGATCCTTGTACTTATCCTGACTATCGTATCTGCCATTCTTCTTTTCCATCTATCACCGGAAGAATCCATTCACTTCTACTATTACCTTGGGGTTATTGTATTTCTAATTTTCCCGTGTCTTTATACGGCTATACGCATTGATGTACACGGTTTGTAATTTCTGTGTTGTTGTCGAGTTTTATATCTTCCCTTATGTTTCGGAGCTCTATGCTTTTGTTTTCTCTTCTCGACTTCAAGTCAAGCGAGTAATGGTCTAGAATTCATAAGTATGGAGTTTCGAATGAACTTAATGTTCTAAACAAGAAAGAACGTAATAGCACGATTTGATTTGTCAAATTACCAGAATCATTGAGAATAGAACTATCAAAAATATACTTTCTTGATATGTTCAGGAGTTAAGAAGAATGAAGGAGTTATGTAACATGGCACATGATGTTGGTATGATCTACTGTGAACCATCATCATGTTTCATTAGAAACTCAGCATGACTTACTCTAATATAATCACGTTGGCCGGGCGTCATTATATTATACTAACTCATGCTTCGATTCCCAACACTTTCATAATTCATTCATAATTTATACTTAGATTTTAACGAAGTTTCCAATATAATGGAATACAGAAAACATGAAGAGGTATGTAATTTCAGACAAGAATACTTATGAAAATATCCTCAGAAATATCGAAGATATTTATGATGATATTTTGGAATTTCTAAGTTCGAAGGTTGATGTAGAAAAATTTTCCGCAAGATATTAACATGAGTACGGAGCAAGATATTCGTCGAAGGTTTCATCGGATCCAGAATTACCTGGATTCTTTGAATATATGGTATGGTCCTTGTATTTGGCCTTGGTCTCCTTTATGGTTTGCTTAATCTGTTTTTTTTTTTTTTTGGGTACCAAATTTTCTATCAAGCGTTCCTAACACTCTCTTCTTTATCATCAAACTTTTGACCATTTAGACCTTCTAAATTTTTATTTTTTTTTTTGTTTCCTCTGCATTTAATGCTACGATATCTGAATCATCGGTTATCAATCTGAGGTGGTTTTAAGGAAATTGTGTTTTTAGATGATTAAACGCTGATGGCAATATGATGGAATATAAAAGGTCCTCCGGTAACAATAAAAGAGCACGCATAATAAGGTTATCTAGAATGGAAAGTCGAAGTTGTCTTGCTGGAGCTGTGACAAAATTGGCTATTTTGAAAAAGAACTGCAAGGTTATTTTGGGTAATAATAACACTAAAGGAATTAGCACAGTTACGTGTTAAACGTTTACTCAGTTTCCGAGAGTTTTTCAGGTGCATAACTATGTGCATAAATCTTTCCTTCCGTAGATGAAGTGCGGTTGGTTCATCCTTTCGGTTGAGGTGTTTTCAAGAATCATGAAAGGTTTGAACGCAGATTGTAATCGTCGAGATACAGTGAGGTTTAAAATGAGATCAAGTGGCAAACTTGAAGAATTATTTAGTTTCATATGTTATAATCAATATTTTAATTCATTTTAATTGTCCAATGTCATTAGTCCACAGTCGATAATCCACAGTTAACAGTCCAATAATTCATATATAATTTAATATATAATATTTGAATTAATTAATACGTATCGTGACCCGTATACGTCTCAGACTCGATCACAACTCAAACTATATATATTATTGTAGAATCAACCTCAACCCTGTATAGCTAACTCCAGCATTACTGCATATAGAGTGTCTATGGTTATTCCAAATAATATATATAGATGCGTCGATATGATATGTCAAACTTGTATACGTGTCCCGATATTTAAAGTGCGTAAAATAAATAATAGAAATTAAATGACGATAAATAAAATTGCTAGAATTAAATTTGCGATAAATAAATTGCGATAAATAAAAGGTAATACGGAATTAACAGTTAGCTAGGAACAGTTAGCGTGGATTCTTAACAAAATTTCTCATAGTTAATTTGTTTGTTTCTAACAAATTTTATTTTGTCCAATGTTTTCTTCATTATGCCACTTGTTGGATTCTGATAGTTCAAAATCCAATTATGAAATTGAATGAAAATGATTATTCTGCGGTGAACGAATACGTATATATGTGGATGTAAGTAGGATAGTAATTAACTGTTGAATCAGATTGGAAGAATGTACAGTGTAACTCATTAATGTGAAATCTAAATATTCCTCCGGTATTACCTACCCGTTAAAATATTTTCACCATTAACAGTTTGTACAAAAGAATTTTTAATTACAATCTTTATGAAAACATATGTACGTATATATTTTCTTCAGATGTAATCATGGATTTAATGAGTTAATATGATATTAAACTCATTTGATTTACCGTTAGAACAAGAATATATAATCTCTAAAATATTAGAGATTACATAATCGTCATGTCGAACGAAGATAAATGATGTAGAACGTCATGTAGAACGGTGATTATACTCGAGGTATATAATGAGATGTTGAGGCATGTGATGTTGAAACTTGAGTTGTTGGTGGTACTGTTGGGGTCGGTGATGTTGTTGAAGCTGGTAAGTTTTGCACCACGTTTTCCAAATTGATTACTCGAGCGCGAAGTTCGTTGACTTCTTCTATTATTCCAGGATGATTGTCGGTCGGAACGAGCAGATGAATAAGATTTAGAATTATGGATAGAATATAATCGTGATGAGCTACTCTAGAAATGAGGCTGAAAATGGTGTTTCGGATAGGTTCACCGGTAAGTGTTTCAGGTTCTTCACCAAGAGGTGAATTCGGTTGGTGGAAAGGATCGCCTTCTTCGCGTCTCCATTGATTAAGTAGACTATGAACCCATTAGGTGAATTGGGGATGGCTGATTGATTGATTCATTCTGGTGACACTGCTTTCGGAGCTTAGGTGAATATCCATGTCGAAATAGCTGTCGGAATAACTATCGGAATAGCTATCGAAATCTGAGGGACTCGATCTGGTTGAGGGATTCATCTCGTACGATTAGATGAAGGATTTTCGATAAGAAATAGATTATAAGATATAGATTAGTACCCTGCGATACATAATTTGCATATGCATATATAATACTAAAATCCCATAAGTTATGGAGGAATCTACGGAAGCTGTCAGACAAAGGTAACAATAACAGATACGCTAAGATATGAATTTATCTATACACTGTCTATGCAATAGAGGCAATACGATATGTCTAGACTAAGAATGATAAGTAGGTAATTTCCTAAGGATGATAAGCAGATGATTTTCGACTAGAAATGATAAGCAAAATTTTTGACATGCAGACACGGTCGAAGTCCAGACCCACTAATGCATCTAAACAACTATCAGTTAGACACACTAATGCAAGACCTCGTTCGCTAAGACCACCGCTCTGATACCGCATGTCATACCCCGTCCTAATTCGTCTGGACGAAGTCACCAACATCTGGTTCCATTGCGATGATCGACTCCAAATAATGTCTTTACAATGAGCAAATGCACAGCGGAAGGTTTCTTTCATACCTGAGAATAAACATGCTTTCAAGTGTCAACCAAAAGGTTGGTGAGTTCATAAGTTTATCATAAAACAATAAAATTCATCATTTTGATAGACCACAATATTTAAATGCTGCATGATACAAATGGGCCAGAATCCTATACCCACCTGTAATGTACATGCGATATCTTTTAAATACAGTACACCTTTCTCGTGTATGAAATCATCTTTCATAAATCTTAGTAACCGTACACATATCTCGTGCACAAAAATAACATACACATAACCTGTGCATAAAAATCATTCTCTCGATACATAACATTCACTTTTCATTTCTTTCATAGCTTGGCTTGGTAACCGACCTTAACATATAATGCGCATAAATAATATCCCCAAAACAGAACATCTCACCTGTATAATAATCATATAAACTTCGAAGTACTAAACACCACGCCCACTAGCCCTTCTGTCTAGTGAACATTCTGGGTGGGGGTGTTAAACTCAGTAGCTACCTTTAGGATTCGCGTCAATTAGGCTTGCACTAATTCTCAAAATTAGCGATGTTTCCTAATTCTTAGGTTACCAAGCAATAATAATCAGGGGGAAAATATTCATATCAATTGTGGCAATTATCACGTCCACATAATTCAATGGTGGCAATTAGCACGTCTACATAATTCATTCTAGGAATGTTTTGCTTGTGTCTATCTCGTCAAACATTTATAAAAGCATTTCATGTATTCGCAGTTCAAAATGTATTTCAAAATCATTTAATAAAGCAGTTGTAAAAACAGCGCATGTATTCTCAGTCCCAAAAATGTAAAGAGTAAAAGGGAGCAAATGAACTCACCAAATGTATTTTGTAGTAAAAATACATATGACTATATTGAACAATGCAGGGTTGGCCTCGGATTCACGAACCTATATTATTCATATATATATATTAAAACATATAATCACATAATTCCTTTTATATAATTTTTATGTATATTTAGTGTTGTAGTTATATAAATATATATCCTTTATTTCTGTTATGTATCTTCAATTACATTTTATATATGGTTATTTTGTAAAATAATCAATATTCATACATATAGTTATATTAAAATACATATATATATTTGTAATTGGTATTATATCAAAATCAGTAGTTTGTTATATATAAAAAAATACTATTTATAATAATAATAATGATTCTAGTAAAAAAAATATAATAATAATAATGATAATATTAATTATAATGATAATAATTTTAATAATAATACTAATACTATCATTTAATAACAATAATAATAGTAGTTATATGTTAATATTGAAAATGATGATTTTTAGTAACCTTAAGGATAATAATAATAATAATAATAATAATAATAATAATAATAATAATAATAATAATAATAATAATAATAATAATAATAATAATAATAATAATAATAATAATAGTAATAATAATATACATAACAAAATAACTACCTCAGAAGAAAAAGTTCCAAAAATTAAATTGCCACAGCCCGGGATCGAACCCATGACCTCTCGCTATCCCGGTAACCCTTCTAACCACTCCACCATTTTCATTTTATCTGATTTAATTCATGATTCGAATATATTTAACCCGTTATTTCTGTTTCTTATTTCTCCTTATTCTTCATATCAACTAGTCGACACCCATTCTCACCTTTTTATTAAATCTGACATCCTTATCACACTAATATCTATCATGATCATTTTTATCAATTACATCATAACATAAAATCACCATCATCAAACCCATCTTCTTCATCGTCTTCGTTGTATAACTGAAATAGATTAGAAGCAGAAGATTACGTCCAGCAGTAACTATGGCTGGGTCACTGGTTTACGGCTGCGAATGATGTTCGATTGTTTTGGGTGAAAACACGATTGAAACAAGTAAAATCAAATGGACAGGTTAATAGTCGGGTGCAAGTAGGAATAAGTGGGTTTGAAATAGCCCAACTAGAGACATATGTATATATTACGGCCCAATCTTCAATTCTATATCATAACCGGCCCAATTTATAATCTATATGTTCTCAATTCACGTCATACTTGGAGATAGAAGGAAATAGCAGGTCCCGTAGCTAAAATAAAATAGAATACGTACACATCTTGTTTCCATTCTCAACTGAAAGTGTATCAATTACCAGGTGGTGGAACCCAGCATTATAGTTCCATTATCATCTTATTATTAATCAATTCGATTATTGACAAGCATTTATACACGTAGTAGTAAAATATATAAATGTTGATGGTATTGGTTGGGACCGAGAGAATAACAGACACAAAAATGGAAACCAGTTTGGTGTGTGTGTTTACTTGAAAACAACGGATAGTAAGTAAACATTTAACCATCACCTTTATCATAATTGTCATCTCTTCCTCCGTTTAAATTGTGTTAGAATCAGAAAGATGAGTGCAACAGTTAGCGTCTTAAATGGGTTTTGTTGGGTGGCTCATTATGGTTAGGGTGGAAAGTGGAAGCGGTTTAGGTGATGATGGGTTGTTGTGGTTTTGGTGTTTCAAAGGTGGTGGAAGGTGGTTCAAGGAAATGAAGATGTGATCTAGTGGGTTTGTTGGTGGATTGAGGTACTCGATCATAACCAGAAAACCGAAGTAGATAGTAGCATTTAGGTGATTGAATACATAAATGAATGGTGATTTGTTATTTACCTTGAATAGAAAACACGAAACTGAGGTGGTTGTCTTTGTTGCAGACCACGGTTGTGGTGATACTTTGTGAGATTGATGACGGTAGTGATATGGGTGGTGCACGTTTTGCAAAGTGGTGGCGTTTATCAAATAAGGAGAAGAAGAAGGGAGAGTGTGAAGGTGGTGGTGATTGATTAATAAGTGTGTAGGTGATTCAACATGTATGTGTATATATGTTACTAGAGAAAAGTGCTCGATTATTAAGCAGAAGAAAGAAAATGATCAAGTATTTGTTAGTTTCTGAATGGTAGGCCTAAATATTTATATATAAAATAGATAGGTAGTAGAACAAACACAGTACATCACTTTATTTATCTCACTCACTGATGAACTGATTAGATGAAACAAGTGATTAATTGTTTATGATTTCAATCACCAAAAGTATAATATAAAGTAATAATAATTCTAAGATGTACAATAATGTTGTTTGATTGATAGTACTTGACCAGTGTAAAGTAATTGAGGAAAATGAAGAAAACAGAAAAAGGAATTCAAGTGGGTCTTAATTGATTGGTATGTTTGATTAAAATTGAATGGTTGTGGGAATGTGTCGACTAGAACAAGATATTTCTATCTACATCCAATAACCTACATTTTATTATGCATATATATAACATATGTAGTATAATGCTTATGACTCTGATGGTGGGAACAAAAGAACAAAATAAAAACAATAATCTTTAATCATATTTGCTTAAATAAGTTCACTGATAGATTCAATTAATTGAGAACAATACTATAACAATATTAATAAAAATAAAAATATAATACTTATTATAATCAAAGAATAATCGAAACGCCCATCGAGTATTACAATCATTAAATAATTATATTTAATATACTCCATATATATATAGACTTATTTTTAATAACAAATTAGTTATATTGTATATTATTATTTTAAGTTATTATATATACACATATATTTATATTTATATTTATATTTATATTTATATGTATACACATTTACTTATAATTAATGGTTCGTGAATCGTCGAGAATGGTCGAAGGTCAATTGCATATATGAAATAGTTTCAAAATCTTTGAGATTTAACCTAACAGACTCTGCTTATCGTGTCAGAAACTTATAAAGATTAAGTTTAAATTTGGTCGAAAATTTTCGGGTCGTCACATACCTTCTCCATTTGGGCGTTACAAAAATGAGTACCCCTGTCGCTAATTAAAGCTTTAGGAGTTCCAAATCGAGAGAATAAACGCTGAAGGAACAAAATCACAACTCGTGCATCGCTTGTAGCCCAAGCTTACGCTTCGGCCCATTTAGACACGTAGTCAATGGCAACAAGTATGTAACTATAATTCTGAGATTTCGGAAATGGCGCCATAAAGTCAATTCCCCAAACGTCAAATACTTCGCAAACTTGGATGCTTTGTTGAGGCATCTCATCCCGTTTAGTGGCTTTACCGGCCCTTTGACAAGAATCACACGATTTGCAAATCCTGTGGGTATCCTTGAAAATTGTCAGCCAAAAGAAGCCGGCATCATAGACTTTACGCCCCGTGATTTGGGGTCCAAAATGCCCACCGGTAGGCCCACTATGGCACTCTGTCAAAATACGCATACACTCCTCACCGGAAACACACCGGCGGATAACCCCATTGGGACAACAACGAAAAAGATAGGGAGCCTCCCAGAAATAGTACTTAAGGTCACTGAAGAATTTCTTCCTCTTTTGGTGTGACCACCCTTTTTCCAAGAATTCCCCAACGAGATAATTAACAATGTCCACGTACCATGACTCATCCACCTTGTCCATCACCATGAGATATTCATCGGGAAAATCATCATGGATACTCGATTCGTGAAGGACTTCGAGATTTGGATTCTCGAGTCTAGACAAGTGGTCAGCCGCTAGATTTTCAGCACCCTTCTTATCCCGGATCTCGATATCGAATTCTTGCAAAAGCAAGATCCATATAAGCAGTCGAGGTTTTGCATCCGGTTTCGAAAATAGGTACTTCAGAGCAGAATGGTCCGTAAAAACAATAGTCTTAGACAAGACTAAGTAGGACCGGAACTTATCAAACGAAAAGACCACCGCAAGGAGCACCTTTTCAGTGGTAGTATAATTCAATTGTACTCCCTACAAGGTCTTGCTTGCATAGTAAATGGGTCAGAAATGTTTCTCGACCCTTTGACCCAAAACAGAGCCAACAGCAAAATCAGAAGCATCGCACATAAGCTCGAATGGAAGAGACCAATTCGGAGCAATTATAATGGGCGCATTGATCAGTTTCTCCTTAAGAAGATTGAATGCCTTTAGGCACTCTTCGAAAAAATTCCACGGTGTGTCCTTTTCGAGGAGTTTGTTCATCGGGTTAGCAATTTTAGAAAAATCCTTAATAAACCGCCGGTAAAAACTGGCGTGCCCGAGAAAACTCCGAAGACCCTTAACATCGGTGGGAGGTGGAAGGTTCTTAATAGCCGTAACCTTTGCGGGATCCACCTCAATACCGTCCTTAAAAATCTTGTGCCCGAGAACTATGCCCCCTTGAACCATGAAATGGCACTTTTCCCAATTGAGCACAAGATTAGACTTTTCACAACTTTCCAACATCCGTTCTAAATTAAGAAGGCATGAATCAAAAGTGTCACCGAAGACCGAAAATTCATCCATGATTACCTCCATGCAATCCTCTATCATATCATGGAATATGGCCATCATGCACCTTTGAAAAGTGGCCGGAGCATTGCAAAGGCCAAAGGGCATGCGCCGGTATGAGAAACTGCCATATGGGCACGTAAAAGTAGTTTTCTTTTGGTCCTCGGGCGAGATAGGAATTTGAAAATAGCCCGAAAAACCATCAAGAAAACAATCAAAGATGTTTCCCGCTAACCTCTCTAGCATTTGATCCATGAAAGGTAACGGGAAGTGGTCTTTGCGTGTGGCATCGTTCAACTTACGATAGTCAATACAAACACGCCACCCCGTGACAGTCCTAGTGAAAATTAACTCATTTTTATCATTAGTGGTAACAGTCATACCACCTTTCTTAGGTACACAGTGTACCGGGCTAATTCAAGGACTGTTAGAGATCGGGTAAATCAGACCTGCATCGAGGAGCTTAATGATCTCTTTCTTCACGACATCTTGCATGTGCGGGTTCAACCTCCTTTATCGTTGCACCACAGGTTTGGAGTTATCCTCCATTAGGATTTTGTGGGTGCAATAGGAGGGACTAATACCCTTAATGTCGTGAATTTTTCATGCAATGGCCGGTTTATGGGCCTGCAGCATGGTTACAAGCTCAGTTTTCTGACCTGTAGTAAGAGAAGAAGAAATAATTACCGGGAGCTTAGATTCCTCCTGCAAATAAGCGTATTCCAAATGATCTGGAAGTGGCTTCAATTCTAACTCGGGAGGTTCTTCAATTGAAGACTTGCTCCGGTAATCTGCATCACGTTCGAGTTCTTTGAACTCCTCCTCAGTCGGCTCATAGCCGTTTTCCATCAAGGTGGTCAAAATATCCACCTCCTCAACCTACAACTCTTCATCAATTTCAACCAATGAACATTCTCCTGAACCCTGTAACTCTGGAAATTCCTGCAAAAACTCAGACTGGACATTCAGAGTGTTAAGAAAATAACATGTATCATCAGTGTAGGCAGGGTATTTTAAAGCATGGTCGATTGAGAAAGTTGCATACAAATCATCTATCCTAAGGGTCAACAGTTGGCCATAGACATCAATGATACATCTAGCCGTATTTAAAAATGGCCGACCCAAAATCAGTGGAATCCTCTCATCCACTTCCATATCCAACACCACGAAATCGGCCGGGAAAACCAACGACCCGGTCTTAACTAGCATATTCTCTATAATTCCACGAGGGAATTTAATGGAGCAGTTAGCCAGTTGAATAGCCATACGCATGGGTTTCAACTCCCCGGGGTCTAGCTTTAAGTAAATAGAATAGGGCATTAAATTTATGCTAGCCCCCAAATCTGCCAACGCCCTCATACAATCTAAATTACCCAGTAAACAAAGAATGGTGAAACTCCCAGGATCCTCAAGCTTCTCGGGAAGCTTGTTTGCAACTACCGCTGAGCATGCGGCATTCAACCTGACTAAAGATATGTTCTCCAGCTTCTTCCTGTTAGTTAGCAAGTCCTTAAGAAACCTTGCATACTTGGGCATACCTGCAATCATATCAATAAAAGGCAAATTTATGTTAACTTTTTTAATCAAGTCCATGAACTTGGACTTTTCTGCCTCCAGCTTCTCCAATCTCTGCTTCCTTGGGAATGGGAGCGGTGGTTGATACTCTTTAACTACCGATTTTGCAGCAACAGTTTTCGGTACCCTCACAACTTTCTCAATCACCTGTTCTGGCTCCTTTTCCCCCTCCGGTTCACTAACAACAACCAGCTCACTATCCTTAACCAACGGCACTCGCAAATCATACTCATCGGGCTTCCTCTGTGGAACATATGCTAAACCACTTCAGGTGGTGATAGCATTAACGTGCCCATTCTTTGGGTTATTATCTGTCTTACTCGGTAACTCCCCCGGTTTCCTCTCATTATTCTGATTAGCAAGTTGACCAATTTGTTTCTCTAAATTCTGAATAGCTGCTTGTTGATTTCGAAACATTTGATCATTCTTCTCATTGTTTTGAGTAACAGTAGTAACAAGCTGAGTTTGAGACATCACAAGCTTCTCGATCATAGCTTCAAGGTTGGACTTTTTCTCTTCAGCTTGGGGTTTCTGAAAATACCCGGGAACTTGTTGTTGATATCCTCCACTAGAATCTGGCTGGAACCTCGAACCTTGATTACCTTGAGGATTATAGGGATTGTTGAAATTCCTATTAAACTGCGCACGTCCCTGAAACTAATTGTTATTCTGTTGACTAATATAAGCGATCTCTTCTTTCTGATTCATAGTCAAACCTGCATCACAATCTTTGCCTAAGTGTAATCAACCGCAAAACTCACAACCAACCTTAATACCATGCATGTCCTTCTCCAACTTCTCCAAGTGTCTACAAAATTTGTCTAACTTAGCATTAATAGACCCATAATCATCATACGCACCAGTGGTTTTGGTTCTCTTAACTGATGCTGAACGAGTTGACTCATGATCTTGATGCCATTCGTGAGTGTAAGCAGCTTGCTTTTCAATAATCTCTAGTGCCTGTTCTTCGGTTTTATCCATTAAAGTTCCACCTGCTGCTTGATCAATACTCTGACGAGTTGGTATGTCACACCCCTTATAGAAAATCTGGACCTTTTGTAAATCATTCAACCCGTGTTGCGGACACGAGCGTAACATATTAGAATAATGGTCCCAAGCATCAAATAGTGTCTCGCTGCTCTTTTTTCTGAATTGAGAAATATCTGCTTGAAGTCTAGCAGCTCGAGACGCAGGGAAAAACTTTGATAAGAACTTATCTACCAACGTATCCCAAGAGGTAATTGCTCCTTCCGGTTGCTTATCTAACCATATCTTGGCTTCTCCTTTAAGAGTCCAGGGAAAAAGCCTTGTCTTGATCGAAGTATCGGCAACCTCATGCAGTTTGAACAAGTTACAAACATCATTGAAAATACGAAGATGCTCGTTAGCATCCTCACTATCCTTGCCATGAAATTGGCAGTCAGAAGAGATTAAACTCAGGATCGGCCCTGTGATTTGAAAAGGCTGAGTGATGTTCGGTTGAGTAATCGAATTGCCTTGGCCCTCTCGTGTGGCCTTCAACTTTTATGCCATAGTCTGAGGATGATTCGGTTGATCAGCTTGGTAAGCCATATCTTCAGTCTTGAAAAGATCTAACGAAATGTAAGATTCTTCTTCTTCTCTGATTTCAGGTGGTGTATCGGGCACCACAGTCTCAGAACTACTAACCAAATTAATTATATTAGCACTCGAAGAAAAAGATGAATCCACCGTAGACTGTTGCTCTTGACTTAACGCTCTGAATAACTCTCTTTCGGGTTCTGCAAATGATTGAAGAATCGGAGAATTAGAAGAACGCGTATGTGGCATGCACTACCTGTTATCTGCGAAATCACAACTAACAACTGATTAAACGCACCGATTCAACTGAGAATATATGAAAAGAAATAATAAACTATAACTAAACTAAACTAAACTAAGAACAATTAGATAACAATCTTAATTTTCGACACAACTATCCCCGGCAGCGGCGCCAAAAACTTGATGTGTAAAATCAGGTATATAATTTATATTAGGAAAAATACCGGGTTAAAGAATATTACACACTTACGAGCAGTATACCCGATCGTGTAGCAGTGTAGTAAACGGTAATTCCAAGTATCGTTCCAAGGACAGTTTACACGCAATTCAAGATTATTAACTAAATGCAATTAACTAAACAAATAAAATGAAATAAAAGAAATAACAGATAATTGGTTTTGGTTATTTAACGATTAACCAATCAAGAGAGATTTAAATATAAAGACAATATTTTTGTGTTTTTAAGTTTATAGAAAATAAAATGCAGACTCAACAAATAAATTAAAGATAGGTTTGAATTCAATAGACAAATAAATGCTCACCTAGATCTGTTACCCTCAATGTCGAATGATATAGTATTAAGCATAAGTTATAGTGATAAAATGCATGTAATTACTAAGTCGATTCGTTTAGAGTTCTCTTTTACGAACACTCAAGCTAGGATTTATCGGCTTAGGGTTCCCTCTCACCAAAGACCTCGTTACTTGTGACTAAGTAATTAACTAATTCAGAGATTTAGATTAAATTGGTTACGCGTTAGCTCCACACAATTCACCCCTATTTTGTTCAACATATGTTACCCAATTTACCCCCTTGGTCTAGTAAGCACCCAACTAATTAAGATAAATCAATTGGAAATTAATGTACTAAATTGAAACAGGGTTCCCTTTGTCCAAACAAGTACACTAATCAATCTCATAACATACATCAACACCCACAAGTGTGGTTCTTTATCCAAACTCTAATTTATCACGCAAAAAATTATATAACTATAAAAGAAATCATCCAACACTAAGTTATTAATCTAGATGAACATAAAAACTAGCCAAAAATCATGAATAAAAATATAATCAAACAAATATGGATCATCATTTGATATAACGATTAAATAAACTGATCATGCAATTATTGATTGATAAATATCAAATTCAAGATATAAACTAAAATAACAAAAAGAATGGACCAATATTAAAAGTGATGTCCCTTTTTTGCTTCTTTCTGTCGTGTACATCACCACACAAACAATTAGTTTGACTTGCTTTTCACTTGTGACCAATCAAATAATCAAAGGTGGGACCAACCAAAATAATCAACCTTTGCTATATGTCTTCCTTCTTTGTTCTTGTTTCTGCTCGACACAAACCCACAAGGGGTGGCCCACCTGCGCAGCAAAAACTCAGGCTGCTGCTGCAATTCGCAGCTCTCACGACCAAAAAAACCTACTATCCTCAAAAACTTAATCACTTTTAATTTATATCTATAAGATGGATTAATTTGGAAGACTAATATTTGTTATTTAATTAGGGTCCAATGGTTATGAGCCCATAATATAATTAAGTATATCCATCAAATAATTAAAATGCCCATCTTCAATTAATCTGCAGCCCAACAACATTTAAATGATAACTCAATGATTTCAGCATTAGTTTAAAAGGCCCATTTCAAAATTTCCATCTTGACGTTCTATTCATTTCTTTCACTTAAAAACCCAAATATCCTTCCAATACTAACATCTTCCACGAATAATCAAAAGATCTCAAAATATTACTTTTCAACGCATACCAATGATTTTCGACAAATCAACACCAAATCTCAAACTTCAACAGATGTGGGCGAATACATAATCAAAAATGCACAAAATTGACCCGATATTGCGATGATAAACGTATGTAAAATATGCAATATCAAGGGTCGCCAAGTGGTCAGATTTATCCTAACCATGAGAAGAATTTATCTCGTAAAATGGGGAGGGCGCCGTGTAAATTAGCTTGATAAGACTAATGAATCAGACCCCCAGAAAGGATAATCTCCTTAAAGATTAAAAATCAGCTTTTAAGCCTGATATTACTCAATCCTTGAGATTGACCTTAAAGATTGAGAATTACAAACTCATGGAATTCAATAATATCTAAACTCGAGCTTGAACAAGAAAATATTTTGATCAAAATTAAAACTGATTTGTTTTTTGAAAACCTATTTTCAATGCGTCCATTACCATTGAACGTAAAATCCTAAGATTTTATCAGAATTCATTAGGTCACCTGAACCAATTCGGGTGTCAACCGTAAGAACGGTGGTTGCATAGCATGGTCGAAGACAGGACCTTGTGCCAGACCGAAAAATTATAGGGTGATCTTTACTATTGCTCCTACAAAGGATAGTAATTGCATCCGACACGTTTTAAACCATGAACATCTGCATGTCATTAGACATTGCCTTAACAGTTGCTTGTTCAATGCTTTCCTTTACAATCGGACGGTAGTTTACCGAAAGGTAACATACGGATCAAGTATACTTGACGTGTGCTTTCCTAATACAAGGTTAGCAAGTGGGTGACACAAAATCGTAAGTTTTGAGCTAAAATTTTAAAATCTGAAACCCACAAAACCCACAAAAACATTTTGCAAACACCGGTGAAGGGTTATTCTGGAAAACTTATCTAGGGTAAAAGCTAGAATGAATTTTCAAAAGATCAAATGTTTTCATAAAGATCCAATTTCTTAAAGGATCTAAATTTTCATAGTCATGTGGGACTGCAAACCATATTGTTACTATCATTGTTTATACCGCTATATCAAAATCACTGATGTATAAAGTGTGAGAATAAAAAAGTGATTCGAGTGAAGTGTGATTTAATTTCAAGTTCTGTATTGCTTGAGGACAAGCAACGTTCAAGTGTGGGGATATTTGATAGTGCTCTAAATGAACATATATTTAGTATCAATATCCTTCTAATATGTAAAGCTTTTAGTTACTATTGTTCTATTTTTATGTAATAATCGTTTAAATAAATAAGTGCGAAGACAAAAGAAGAAAATGACGATTTGAAGATGCAAATGACCAAAAAGCTCAAATGTACAAGATACAATCCAAGTGGTTCAATTTATTGATGAGAAACATCTAAAAATGACAAGAGTACAAGCCGCAAAACGCAAAGTATAAGATATCTAAGTGTACGAAAGGACGTTCGAAAATCCGGAACCGAGACATGAACCAACTATCAACGTGCGACTCAACGGAGCTAAAATCACAAATTAACTATGCACATAAATATAATATAATATAATATATAATTAATTATGTAAATTATATATATATATATATATATTATATTTATATATTAAATAAATAAAGGTCGGCAAGCTAGGATCCAATTTCTGCGTGAGCTAGAATTCGAAGCGCCGCACTCGCGGAGCTATAAGGCACAAAACCTCCACACTCGCGGAGCACACCAGGACCCAAATCCCACTATAAAAGGCGATCAATTCGACGAAATATTTACACCAATATCAATCTCTCTTCTCTATATGTAATATATTTATTATTATTTTAATTTAAGATTAATAATAAATTATGGTTTAGTTGGGTTATTGTAAGAAATGTTTTACGGGTTTTAAAGTCGGAACTCTGTCCGTATAACGCTACGCGATTAATAACCACTGTAAGCTATGTTCTTCCTTTTTAAATTAATGTCTCGTAACTAAGTTATTATTATGCTTATTTGAGCCGAAGTAATCGTGATGTTGGACTAAATATTTAAGACGGGGTCATTGAATTTTGTACCATAATTAGGGTTTGGACAAAAGATCGACACTTGTGAACATTGGACTATTGACTATTAATAGGTGGGGGGTATTGTCTAATTGAGTGACAACTCATTGGAACCTGTCGAACCTATCTTCAAATTAGTTAATCTAATAATTATTAAAATGATTACGAATGTCCTATTTAGTGACGTTTATACGACATCGTTTACAATCATTTAATTAATCAATTGGATTGTGTAATTGATTATTCATTATGGCCAAGTGAATAAATTAATATATCATGGACTAATTAAAACAGAGGTGGATTACATACAAGGATAATTGGTGTAATTGTTAACAAAGTATTAAAACCTTATTACAGTTCGAATCCCTAATTAGTTGGAATATTTGACTTCGGGAATAAGGTTAATTTGACGAGCATTTTATAATTATTACCGATGGACTATTATGGACAAAAACCAGATAGGTATCAAATAAACCAGGACAAAGGACAATTAACCCAGAGAAATAAATTAAAATCAAAACGTCAAACATCATGATTACGGAAGTTTAAATAAGCATAATTCTTTTATTGTATTTCTCATCGTACTTTTAATTATTTTCATTTTATTATTCGCAATTTTATATATCGTCATTGTTATTTATTTTACGCATTTTAATTACCGTCATTTATCTTTACGCTTTATTTAAAATCGACAAACCGGTCATTAAACGGTAAAACCCCCCCTTTTATAATAATATTACTATATATAATTATATATATTTTATATAAATATAGTTGTTAAAAATATAGTACGTAATCACTAGCTCCCTGTGGAATGAACCGGACTTACTAAAAACTATACTACTTTATGATTAGGTACACTGCCTATAGTGTTGTAGTAAGGTTTAGGTATATCCCATCTATATAAATAAATAAAACTTCTATCATCTTTCACCGTATTTCGTAGTAAACAATAATAGTACTTCGTACTATACCTCGCACACATCAGATACATTAGTGAGTCTGGACTTCGTCCGTGTTTTCTTTAAAATGGATTGCTTAACACTTTTGTTGGAAACTATATATTATTAACATGTAAATATTATGTGATATATTGACCTCTTAATGTGTTTGATATTGTGTGATAGATGTCTGCCACTAGTACAAATCCCATCGACTCACCTAATAATAATGAAGAGTCGAATATACTTTGGGAAGATTCACAAATTCCCGAAGAGGAACTGGAAGAAGAGGAATCGGAAGAGGAGGAACCGGAAGAGGAGGAACCGGAAGAGGAGGAACCGGAAGAAGAAGAGGTTTCGGAGGAAGAAATATTGATACCTATTGTAAATCGATTAAATAAAAGAAAATCCTCAACCAACGGACTAAAGACAATAATGGTCAATGGTGTTTCCGCCAAGGAAGCAAAATATTGGGTAGATTACCAATTTTCCGATGAATCGGATCCCGATGAGGATTCCGATGATGTTATAGAAATTACCTCGACCCAATTTAATAAAGCAAAAGAAAATAATAAGAGAAGAGGTATAAAAATAGAGAAACCTGATACCAACCCCGATGAACTTTATATGTATCGGCAACGTCCGTATTTCCTAAATTATGACAATAACCTGGGAACCTCTAAACCACCAGGTTTTTCTAAACCATTGTGGAAAACGACGGCTCGTATTAGAGGAACACCATATATACCTAGAAAATTAGGAAAACTAACCAAGTCCGAAGAAGAAGAAACAAATGATTCAGATTAGAGGGTTGTAATCATGTTGTGTATTATATGTATTGTTGTGTGCTTGTACTTTTATGTTCTATGTAAAAATTGCTTGTATTATTTAGTAATTATCTTTTACGAATCTAATCCTTGTCTATTTTACAGTATAGAAACAAAATGGACGTTAAGGGTAGACAACCGAATATTTTAGAAGACCTACCAGAGAATATGATTGAGGAAATCTTGTCTAGAGTCGGTCAGAATTCATCAGCACATTTAGTTATGGCGAAATTAACTTGTCAAACATTTGAAAGACTTTTCAGAAATGCCTTAGTTTATAAAAGGCTTTCCTTTGATAGGTGGGGTATATCACATTGGGGAGACCGTAAGTTACGCCGTGTTTTCTTTAAAGCGTTAAATGCGGGGAACCCAAATGCAATTTTACGCTACGGGTTAAGAACCTATTTTGACTCAACATATCCCAACATAGGATTTCGTGAGTTAGAAAGAGCTTCTAACATGCAACATAAAGAAGCATGTTATACTTACGGGTTAGTTATGTTCGCTTCTTACCAAAGTGAGAAAAAGAACATCGGATTACAACTTTTAAATAAAACCTTCCCACAAGTGACGGATTCAGTAGTTGGGGTGAGAAACAAGGTTTTTAGATTATTACGGTGCTGTTGGACATTACGAAACCCTCGTCCTTTTGACGATATTACAACATGCTGCCTAGCCAATGGTCATAACGGTTACTTTCCACAAGATCAAGGATGGGAAGTCGTCTTAGTAAAACCTGAATGCATGACTTGTTTCTGGACTTATGAATTACGTGTCTTTATTTCTTTTGCTGAACAACTTACGTATTAACTAGAATTGCCTTCATAGCTGCCGTGTAGCAAAGTTATTATGTGCTATATTTCATCCTATATGTATAATAGCGGTATTGTAAGTTTGTAAAATATTGTATAAGGTTTGAACGCGAAATATTATTGTAATAAGTTTTTCATATAGAATCGTAGTAGTTGAATTGTATAATAGCTGCTAAGTATGAACTTAACGGGTAGGTACTACCCGAATTAAAACTATAAAATGCTAATATGAAGAAAAAGCTTTTATAAATAAATTCATATTATGCTATGAAATACTATTGACTACTCTTAAATTCAATATGATTAACTCAATTCTTTTGGCTATTTTTGAAGGAAATGGCACCGGCGACTCGTCAGAACTTGAACATGAGTGAGGAAGACTTCCGTGTTTTCCTTGCTGCGAACATAGCCGCAGTGCAGGCTGCGATGCAAAATAACAATAACTCTGGATCTAGCAGTGGAACTAATTCCGCAAGAAATCGTGTAGGATGCTCCTACAAAGAATTCACTGCCTGCAAACCTTTGGAATTTGATGGAATCGAAGGACCAATTGGATTGAAACGGTGAACCGAGAAGGTCGAATCGGTGTTTGCCATCAGTAAGTGTACTGAAGAGGACAAAGTTAAGTATGCTACGCATACCTTCACAGGTATGGCGTTAACATGGTGGAATACCTATCTCGAGCAGGTAGGACAAGATGCTGCTTACGCACTACCATGGTCAGCATTCAAGCAATTGATGAACGAGCAGTATCGTCCCAGAAACGAGGTCAATAAGCTCAAGGTAGAGCTTAGAGGATTACGAACGCAAGGTTTCGATATCACCATGTACAAACGACGATTCACAGAATTGTGCCTATTGTGTCCCAGAAAGTTCGAAGACGAAGAAGAGAATATCGACGCATTTGTAAAAGGGTTACTGGAAAGAATTCAAGAAGATGTGAGTTCACACGAGCCCACCTCCATACAAAAGGCAAGTCGAATGGCTCACAAATTAGTGAACTAGATCGAAGGAAGGATTAAAGAGCAGGCGACCGAAGAGGCTAACATGAAACAAGTCAAGAGAAAGTGGGAAGAAGCCAATGACAAGAGTCACCAATACAACAACAACAATCACAACCACAATCGCAATAACTATCCCAATAACCGCAACATCAATCAACAACTTCAACAAACGTCCCAACAATAACTACAATAACCGTTCCAACAACAATAACAACAACAACAACAACAGCAACAATAACAATCCCAACAACAATCTCAATAACAGCAATGGCAACAAAAACCAAAAACAGCCATGCCAAAGATGTGAAGAGCATCACCTGGGGTTCTGCACGACATTTTTCAACAGGTGTAAAAGAAATGGTCATAGCGCGAAGAAGTGCGAAATCTACGGACCAATGCGTAACAGAACTAAAGGAACAAATAATGTCAGAACCAATAACACCGCCATAGTTTGTTTTGGATGTGGAAAACCGGGCCACTTTAGTAGAAATTGCACGAATCATGGGAATACTAATGGACAGGGCCGCGGAAGAGTTTTCAATATTAATACGGCAGAAGCGCAGGAAGACCCGGAGCTTGTTACGGGTACGTTTCTCATTGACAATAAATCTGCTTATGTTTTATTTGATTCGGGTGCGGATATAAGCTATATGAGTAGAGATTTTTATGCTAAACTAAGTTGTTCACCGACGCCCTTGGATAATAAATTTTTACTCGAATTAGCAAACGGTAAATTAATTACAGCAGATAATATATGTCGGAATCGAGAAATTAAACTGGTTAGCGAAACATTTAAGATTGACTTGATACCAGTAGAGTTAGGGAGTTTTGATGTGATAATCGGTATGGACTGGTTTAAAGAAGTAAAAGCAGAGATCTTTTGTTACAAAAATGCAATTCGTATTATACGAGAAAAAAGGAAAACCCTTAATGGTGTACGAAGAAAAGAGCTACGCGAAGTTAAATCTTATTAGTAACCTGAAGGCACAAAAACTAATAAGAAAAGGTTGCAATGCTGTCCTAGCACACGTCGAGAAAGTCAATTCCGAAGAAAAGAACATCAATGATGTTCCCGTTTCAAAAGAATTTTCCGATGTATTTCTTAAAGAATTACCGTGACTACCTCCACACCGATCCGTTGAATTTCAAATAGATGTTGTACCGGGAGCTGCACCAATAGCTCGTGCTCCATACAGACTCGCACCTAGCGAAATGAAGGAACTTCAGAGCCAATTACAAGAACTTTTAGAGCGTGGTTTCATTCGACCAAGTACATCACCGTGGGGAGCTCCTGTTTTGTTTGTCAAGAAGAAGGATGGTACATTTAGGTTGTGTATCGACTACCGAGAGTTGAACAAACTTACCATCAAGAACCGCTACCCACTACCGATCATCGACGACTTATTTGATCAACTACAAGGCTCGTCGGTTTATTCGAAGATTGATTTACGTTCTGGGTATCATCAAATGCGGGTGAAGGAGGATGATATTCCAAAGACTGCTTTTAGGACGTGTTACGGTCATTACGAGTTTATGGTTATGCCGTTTGGGTTGACTAACGCACCAGCTGTGTTCATGGACCTCATGAACCAAGTGTGTGGACCATACCTTGACAAGTTTGTCATTGTTTTCATCGATGACATACTTATTTACTCAAAGAATGACCAAGAGCATGAAGAACATTTGAGAAAAGTGCTAGAGTTGTTATGGAAAGAAAAATTGTACGCTAAGTTTTCAAAGTGTGCATTTTGGTTGGAAAAAGTTCAATTCCTCGGTCACATAGTGAACAAAGAAGGTATTCAGGTGGATCCATCAAAGATTGAAACCGTTAAAAAATGGAAAACCCCGAAAACTCCGAAGCATATACGCCAATTTTTAGGACTAGCTGGGTACTACAGAAGATTCATCCAACATTTTTCCAGAATAGCAAAACCCATGACTTCATTAACGCATAAAGGGAGGAAATTTGAATGGAAGGATGAACAAGAGAAAGCGTTTCAATTGTTAAAGAAAAAGTTAACTACGGCACCTATATTATCATTACCAGAAAGGAATGATGATTTGTGATATATTGTGACGCTTCAAAGCAAGGTCTCGGTTGTGTATTAATGCAACGAACGAAGGTAATTGCTTATGCGTCTAGACAATTGAAGATTCACGACCAGAATTATACGACGCATGATTTGGAATTAGGCGCAGTTGTTTTTACATTAAAGACTTGGAGGCATTACTTATATGGGGTCAAAAGTATTATATATACCGACCATAAAAGTCTTCAACACATATTTAATCAGAAACAACTGAACATGAGGCAGCGCAGGTGGATTGAATTGTTGAATGATTATGACTTTGAGATTCGTTACCACCCGGGGAAGGCGAATGTGGTAGCCGACGCTTTAAGCAGAAAGGACAGAGAACCCATTCGAGTAAAAGCTATGAATATAATGATTCACAATAACCTTACTACTCAAATAAAGGAGGCGCAACAAGGAGTTTTAAAAGAGGAAAATTTAAAGGATGAAATACCCAAAGGATCGAAGAAGCATCTTAATATTCGGGAAGACGGAACCCGGTATAGGGCTGAAAGAATTTGGGTACCAAAATTTGGAGATATGAGAGAAATGGTACTTAGAGAAGCTCATAAAACCAGATACTCAATACACCCTGGAACGGGGAAGATGTACAAGGATCTCAAGAAACATTTTTGGTGGCCGGGTATGAAATCCGATGTTGCTAAATACGTAGGAGAATGTTTGACGTGTTCTAAGGTCAAAGCGGAGCATCAGAAACCATCAGGTCTACTTCAACAACCCGAAATCCCAGAATGGAAATGGGAAAACATTACCATAGATTTCATCACTAAATTGCCAAGGACTGCCAGTGGTTTTGATACTATTTGGGTAATAGTTGATCGTCTCACCAAATCAGCACACTTCCTACCAATAAGAGAAGATGACAAGATGGAGAAGTTAACACGATTGTATTTGAAGGAAGTCATCTCCAGACATGGAATACCAATCTCTATTATCTCTGATAGGGATGGCAGATTTATTTCAAGATTCTGGCAGACATTACAGCAAGCATTAGGAACTCGTCTAGACATGAGTACTGCTTATCATCCACAAACTGATGGGCAGAGCGAAAGGACGATACAAACGCTTAAAGACATGCTACGAGCATGTGTTATTGATTTTGAAAACAGTTGGGATCGACACCTTCCGTTAGCAGAATTTTCCTACAACAATAGCTACCATTCAAGCATTGAGATGGCGCCGTTTGAAGCACTCTATGGTAGAAAGTGCAGGTCTCCGATTTGTTGGAGTGAAGTGGGGGATAGACAGATTACGGGTCCGGAGATAATACAAGAAACTACCGAGAAGATCATCCAAATTCAACAACGGTTGAAAACCGCCCAAAGTAGACAAAAGAGCTACGCTGACATTAAAAAAAAAGATATAGAATTTGAAATTGGAGAGATGGTCATGCTTAAAGTTGCACCTTGGAAATGCGTTGTTCGATTTGGTAAACGGGGGAAATTAAACCCAAGGTATATTGGACCATTCAAGGTTATTGATCGCGTCGGACCAGTAGCTTACCGACTTGAGTTACCTCAACAACTCGCAGCTGTACATAACACTTTCCATGTCTCGAATTTGAAGAAATGTTTTGCTAAAGAAGATCTCACTATTCCATTAGACGAAATCCAAATCAACAAAAAACTTCAATTTATCGAAGAACCCGTCGAAATAATGGATCGTGAGGTTAAAAGACTGAAGCAAAACAAAATACCAATTGTTAAGGTTCGATGGAATGCTCATAGAGGACCCGAGTTCACCTAGGAACGAGAAGATCAGATGAAGAAGAAATACCCGCACTTATTTCCAGAAGATACGACAACACCTCCAACTGCTTAAAATTTCGGGACGAAATTTATTTAACGGGTAGGTACTGTAGTGACCCGAACTTTTCCATATTTATATTTATTAAATGAAATTGTTATTTACATGATTAGGTGTTTCCAACATGTTAAGTAATCAAATTTTTTAAGACTTGATTAATTGAAATAGGTTTCATATAGACAATTGACCACCTAAGTTGACCGGTGATTCATGAACGTTAAAACTTGTAAAAACTATATGATGACATATATATGGTTATATATATAGTTAACATGATATTATGATAGGTAAGTATCTCATTAGGTATTTTAACAATGTGTTATATACATAAAAATGAGACTATTGAATTAAGAAACTCGAAAACGGTATATATAACGATTATCGTTATAACAACGTCTTACTAAGTACATATGAATCATATTAAGATATTGATACACTTGGTTAATTATATTAAATGATAAGTAAATATATTATTAAGTGTATTAACAATGAACTACATATGTAAAAATAAGACTACTAACTTAATGATTTCGAAACGAGACATATATGTAACGATTATCGTTGTAACGACATTTAACTGTATATATATATCATACTAAGATATATTATATATCATAATATCATGATAATGTAACAATTTAACATCTCTTTAGATATAATAAATAATGGGTTAACAACATTTAACAAGACCGTTAACCTAAAGGTTTCAAAACAACATATACATGTAACGACTAACGATGACTTAACGACTCAGTTAAAATGTATTTGCATGTAGTGTTTTAATACGTATTCATACACTTTTGAAAGACTTCAAGACACTTATCAAAGTAATTCTACTTAACAAAAATGCTTACAATTACATCCTCATTCATTTTCATCAACAATTCTACTCGTATGCACTCGTATTTGTACTCGTACAATACACAGCTTCTAAATGTATTTACTATTGGTATATACACTCCAATGATCAGCTCTTGGCAGCCCATGTGAGTCACCTAACCATGTAGGAACCATCATTTAACATCTAGTATGAAATATCTCACAAAATAACAAACTGATGGAGCCTATATGACACATCCATTTTCACGTGAATGAGCAAGTCCACAAACACATTCATTTTCAATTTTTCTTGAATCAAATTACTCTCTCTCAAGTGTTCTTACTTTGTTCTAAGTGTTCTTCATCATCTTCAACAAAATCTAGCTCAATCTAGTTCATAAATCCATACATAAACCAATTCCTGAGATTGACCTTAAAGATTAAGAATTACAGACTCATGGAATTCAATGATATCTATACTCAAACTTGACCAAGAAAATGTTTTGAAAAAAAAATAAAACCGATTTGTTTTCAAAGAACTTATTTTCAGTACGTTCATTACTGTTGAACATAAAATCCTAGGAATTCACCGGAATTCATTAGGTCACCTGAACCAAATCGGGTGTCAACCGTACGAACGGTGGCATAGCATGGTCGAAGACAGGACCTTGTGCCAGACCAAAAATTTAAGGGTGATCTTTACTATTTCTCCTACAAAGGATAGTAATTGCATCCGACACGATATTGACCATGATTTTATGCAATGTCTTAAAAGACATCGCCTTAACAGTTTCTTGTTCATCGCTCTCCTTTGCAATCGGACGGTAGTTTGCCGTAAGGTAATATACGGAACAAGCAAACTGGATGTGTGCTTTCCAAATACAGGGTTAACAGTGGGTACACAAAACTAAAAGTTTTTAGCTTAAAATCAAAAGAAAATATGAAACCCACAACCCACAAAAATGTTTATGAAAACTTACACCGGTGATGGGTTAATCCGGAAAACGTGTCTAGTGTAAAAACTAGCATGCATTTTCAAAATACAAAATGTTTTCATCAGGTTCCTATTTCCCTAAGGATCCAAATTTTTCTAAGTCACGTAGGACTTTAACTACGACCCTTAAGTTTCATTAAGTTGAAACTTGTTCGTTGTTATGAATTGAATTAACGGAAAACGCCTCTAGAGTAATATCTAGAGGTAGTATGAAATTTGTACCGTGGCTTGAAGAAAAAAAAAAGAAATTATCATGTATATATTGTAATATAGTGTGAAGTGTGAAAATAAAGGAGTAAATTGTGTGAAGTGTGATTTTATTATTTCGGAGTATATTTAGTTCAGAATTGCTTGAGGGCAAGCAATGTTCAAGTGTGGGGATTTTGATATTGCTCAAAATGAACATATATTTAGTCGCAATATCTCTCCTAAATAATATTTTTTAATTGTAATTGTGTAATTTTTAGATGTAATTGGCTTATATTTAAATGACTGATAACAAGAAGCTTAAATGAAGAATATATCAAGATATGGTCGTAAATACGCAAAGTACTAATCATCATTCGCAAAGTACAAGTTTGTAATTTATATATGAAGATGTACAAATGAAAAAATGAAGAGTACAAAGGATTTAAGCTGTGATCTAAGCCAAACGTCAATGTACAAGTCAAGAGGCACAAGTTACAAGAAAACAAAGCAAGAGCCCTCAAGGATTAGATATGATGAAATGTTATTCGAGTCAAAAGCCATGGATATTAAACAAATACAGAAGTTAGGAAGGTGGACCCAAAAGCTTCGAATTTGCTGCTTAAATATCATATTCCAATTCCATTTTAAGGAGTTTAATAATTGCAAGTTAACTAGTGGTAACTAGTGACTTATAAACAATTGTCAAGTTACACTTTAAACAATAATATTAAGTTAGGTACTGGTCTTTGAATTTCAAGATAAATATTCCATATCCAGTACCAGTTTCAAAAAGCAGAGAGTAATACACACATAGATAATTTACGGAGTACTTCTATTTTTAGTTTCAATTTCTATTTCACTTGTAGTAAATTAGTAGTTTGGGTATTGTAAAAAGATTATCGCACGAGTGATTTTCTATCAAGTTTCTACCGCATCGAAATAATGGAAGCTAAGAACTTTTCTGTAAGTGTTATTTATTTTTCTACCATGTTTAGTAGCTAATTTGTTATTATGATTATTTAACCCAAGTAGTTATTATGTTTGACTAAAAATAGAAAATGGGTTGATTTAATTTGTACAACGATTAATATTTAGATAAAGAACGACCTTAAGGGAGATTGGGGTTTTAACTATTAATGGGTATGGTAAAATAATTAAGTGACAACTTGTTAAATTACCACTACTTATAATTTACCATATGCATAAATAACCACATACGTTGACCGGACACGGAAGACGGGTTATTTATATATATGGTAAATTATTCATTGAAACGGACACGTGAATGGATTAATGGTTAAAAGACTAGTTAAAATTAAGGTGGGTTACATTCAGTGACAGCTGGTATAAGTATTGACATACGTGATAACCGCGTCAAACCATCTAAATAGTAATTAATTAGAATATTTGACTGTGGTTACAAGATAGAATGACGAGGACACTCGCATTTGATGCTTGTAATTATAGGACTGCGCTGGACAACTCCAGGTGGACATATGAAATATTCTACGGGTGCAAGGAAAATTAACCCAGGGTAAAAAGTATAAAAGTAAAAGTCAAACATCGTAACTACGGAAGTTAAATAAGCATAATAATCTTTTTATTGTATTTTCATCTCGTTTAGTTAAAGTACTTTATTTTTACCGCAGTAATTTTTATTTACTTTGTTGCTTTATTCTAGTTTAAATTTACTATATTGTTGTTTGAATTAAAAAGAAAAGCCAAAAAGACAAACCGGTCGTTAAACGGTAAATCCCCCAAAGTTACTAAAATTAATATAAATTACTAACTCTAACTTAATTACTTAATTTACCTAGTTATCCCTATTAGAGCACCCAATAAAAGTGTCCACGGATCGACCTCCCGGACTTTACCTTAGCTATATTACTATACGATAGGTATACTTGCCTATTGTGTTTTAGTTTAATTTAGGTGATTTCCTGTAGTAAATAATATAAAACTGATAACCGTTTCGTACACCCCATAAAATACATCAATTTCTGACTATAAACTTATACTTTTTCTGTTCAGATTCATAAACTTAAGATCAATATGAAACCATAGCAACTCGAAACGCTCAAAACGGATTTAAAACGAAGAAGTTATGGGTAAAACAAGATTGGATATTTTTGCTTGTTGTAACTACGTGAAAATTGGTAACAAATCAATATTAATCATATACTAGCTAACTCATATTGTGTTATACATGTATTCTAATATATTATGTAATCTTGGGATACCATAGACACGAATACAATGTTTTGACATATCATATCGACCCATCTATATATATATTTCGGAACAACCATAGACACTCTATATGCAGTAATGTTGGAGTTAGCTATACAGGGTTGAGGTTGATTCTAAAATATTATATACTTTGAGTTGTGATCTAGCCTGAGGCTTGTATACACGAGGTCGTGGATTGATTCGAGATAATATATATTGCTTTATTTCTATACATCTAACTGTGGACAACTAGTTGTAGGTTACTAACGAGGATAGCTGACTTAATAAACTTAAAAGAGTAAAACGTATTAAAACTGTTGTAAATATATTTTGAACATACTTTGATATATATGTACATATTTGTTATAGGTTCATGAATCAACCAGTGGCCAAGTCTTACTTCTCGACGAAGTAAATCTGTGAAAGTGAGTTATAGTGCCACTTTTAAAATCTAATATTTTTTGGATGAGAATACATGCAGCTTTATAAATGTTTTACAAAATAGACACAAGTACATGAAACTACTTTCTATGGTTGAACGATCGAAGCCGAATATGCCCCTTTTACTTGGTAACCTAAGAATTAGTAAACCAGTCTACTAATTGACGCGAATCCTAAAGATAGATCTATTGGGCCCAACAAACCCCATCCGTTGTAGCGGATGCTTTAGTACTTCGAGTTATTATATCATGTCCGATGGATGTCCCGGAATGATGGGGATATTCTTATATGCATCTTGTTAATGTCGGTTACCAGGTGTTCAAACCATATGAATGATTTTTATCTCTATGTATGGGATGTATATTGAAATATGAAATCTTGTGGTCTATTATTACGATTTGATAAATATATAGGTTAAACCTATAACTCACCAACATTTTTGTTGACGTTTAAAGCATGTTTATTCTCAGGTGATTATTAAGAGCTTCCGCTGTTGCATGCTAATATATGGACAAGATTTGGAGTCAGCATGCTTGTATAATATTGTTTAAAACTGCATTCGAAATTTACTTTATTGTAACATATTAATATTGTAAACCAATATGTATTGGTAGTGTGTAAGTGTGATATTTTAGATTATCATTTCTGATAATCTAGGTGGTGTCCTTTTAACCTTGTCGATAAAATAAAAGTTATGGTTTGTTTTAAAAACGAATGCAGTCTTTGAAAAATGTATCATATAGAGGTCAAAACCTAGCAACGAAATCAATTAATATGGAACGTTTATAATCAATATGAACGGGACATTTCAAAGGGGACAAAAGATGGCCATTATCGCGCCGTGGAGGCTGGGGTCGCGCCACGAGGATACACGCGAATTAAGATCAGGTGGTAAGTTTAATAGCTCGAAAAACGCTTACAATACCACACCGCGAGAATGTGGGGTCGCGCCGCGACCTTCCTGCAGATCTGATCCGAATTTCAGATTTAAAAAGGAGTGGTTCGAGGGTATTTTCGTCTTTTCGCGTGTGGATCAGATTGTGGCTCTAAATCCCAGCCACATATCTCTTTTCTTCATTTCTTTTCCCTTTTCTTTCTCTCTTTTCTCTCAAAACATAAAATCCACTTAGATTCAAAGTGAGATTTGAAGGTGAAGATTTGTGATTCGATCTTTGGAGCAAGAAGGAAATTTGTTCTCCTCGTTCTTAGCTACAATTTGATAGTTGTGGTAAGCGTTAATTCCGAGTTTCAACTTTTAGTTGTTTTATGACTAGTGACTTGGTTATGGGTGATGTTGTAAGGCCCATTTTAGGGTTAAATGGGCGATTTTCGGGTAAACTAGTTGAATGGAAACCCTAAGGTTTGAAATCTAGGGTTTAGCCATGATATTTGAAGTTGTTAGGGTTATTAGACTTTAATCACTAGCTTTTAGTGATTAGTTGTGGACTTTGACCTCATTGGTTGATTCTAGTGCAAATGGGTCATAAATACCCATTTGGGTCATAAATGCACTAGTGAGGTTAGTTGGTAAATAGTCCAACTTGTTATGTGTATTAATTGGGCATTAATTGTATTAGGTGACTTGCTTTGAAGGTTACAAGTTGTTGGAAATTTTCATCAAGACGACAAGGTGAGTGGAATACTTAAGTGTGTATGTATATGATTTATTTGCCCGTATTAATTGTGCACATAGCCGTTTTGTGTACATGGTTGTGAGTGATAACCGTTATTAAGTGATGCCATAGCCGTTTTGGAACACTTTGGGGGAATACCATAGCCGTTTTGGGATACCTCGAGTTTAGCATACCATAGCCTTTTTGGGAGCTAATCGAATAGCCGGTTCTTACTCACACGTGATCAAGTGATGCCATAGCCGTTTTGGAACACTTGGGGGTGATGCCATAGCTGTTTTGGAACACCTCGGGGGTTAGCATACCATAGCCGTTTTGGGCGCTAACGGTTGTTATGAACACTGATGACTTGTTCGCGAGGTCATTCCCTTGTGATATTGGTTAACCATGGTTTATAATTATGGATGTTAGCATTTAATTATTATTAGGATTATTATGCTATTGATGTGGCTAGTTGTACAATTTGATGATACTAGCTTTTGTTACGAGATGATATGCAATTATATGCGTTATATGATGTTGTGGATGCGAGTAGGTAAGTTGTATATGCATGTATATATTTATTCTACTCACTAAGCTTTAGCTTACCCTCTCATTGTTTCTATTTTTAGATGCGGGCGCGGATCGTGGCAAGGGTAAAGTTGTGGACTAGGCATTCCCTATTTAGTGCCTTGTGAATGCTTTTGGAAGTTCGACCTAATGTTTGGGTAATTTAACCCCAAACCCATGCTCTAGTGACGTTTGAAACTTAAACTAATTGGTCGAAACTTATATTTTTGGGAATTGTAAAATGGGTCATTGAACCCGAATGTTGATGTATATTTTTTTAATTAAGATGTATGCGCCTTTTGAACATGAAACAATTAATTATGATGCGATGGTTCGATGTGTTTAACGACTTGTTATATATTTTTTAAAAAAATATGCACGTTTTTCTAATATAACGGGTTGGGTTCTTACATTGCATCGCCCTAAGTTTCCCAAGATAAAATCTTCTCGCACTCGCGCCCCGAAAAATTCATCTTGAATTTGCAGCAACTTCGTAAAATCATATCTAAAAATCCAACAGTCCGATCACCGCTAAAATTTTACTACATAGATATCCATGTGTCTTGAACCTACACTCTAAAACTCAAGTCGATCCAACAACTAACGAACCGGCTATGAATTTTCTCCTATGATTTTGCATGAACATCCGCTTCTTCACATGGGATAACGAGGAACGAGAACTCATATCCGACACCCGGATCTCCCGAAAATCTCTCTTCAACGAACCTATCGATTCGACTCCTAACTTTCTATCATAATACAATTATCATGACTAGTTGCATTATAAATCGCAAGAACCATAGACTAACTCCCGGATACATGATATACCCTCGACTTTACCGCAATCAAGTAAGTCACTTGGTTTCGATACACGTTGCAAAACAAAATCTTATACACGTCATTTAATAACCCTGATGAAAAAAATGATCGTCAACCTATAGTAAATCTACTTTCGATCCGCCGACATGTATGATCTATAAACCTTGAAGCTCTGATGCCACTTGTAGGATTTTGTAGCGGACCCAAACAAAAACATGTGATTGTGGTTTCGTCAATCACAACACCCACGAACGACAAACGAATTAGCTAAAGCATAAACGATAAATAAACGATAAACGACATCAAGGACGTACGTGGTTATATCCCAACTCCAATCACGGAAAATGGTTTATTCCACGGGCGTATAACAAAGAAATTTCATAAACGATTTTTTGCACAATGTTACAGGAGTCTAGGTTTACAATATATAGAGTGAAAAAGAAATCGTTTCATAAACTTAAATCAACTTTCTACGCAAGCAGCCTTGCGACCCGCGAGAGGTGCCTCTCGATCCGTGAGCCATGTAACTTAAGCTCTCGCGACCTGCGAGACACGCCCCGCGACCTGCGAGAAATGCCCCGCGACCTGCGAGAGTGCTCGACCAAAAACCATCCAGACCTCGCATCCCATGAACTTATGCTCGCTATCCGCGAGCCTTCCAGCGAATTTCTCCCTTCTTTTCTCGTTCAAAAGACTTCACTATAAATTTCGTAAATCACCATGCTATTTTGCTATCAACATTATAATTTGATTATATATCACTTATGACAAAAATCACCAATATTTTAAGGTATACAGTTTTAAAACTGACCGAATAATAATGTAATGTGCGCTCCTAAGTTTTTTTGGTTAAAGGAGTTTGTCTATCTTTTTTTTGTTTCAACCGTTATCTTCAAGTTACGAAGAAACGAAAAAATTGAATTTAACAACTTATAATAAAATGTCACTTTTATTTCTCTTCAACTAGAGAATACAGATTGTGTAAATTAGTTTTAAGCAAATGTGTTCTTCCACTTCTTTTCTTTACTAATATCATTTTATATTCTTTTTGAATTTTATCATTTTCTTTCAATAAAAACTCAGATCAAAGTAGTACAAAATGTATTTTTATACGAATGACTATTTAAGCACCAAGTACCAAGTTTTTTTTTTTATTTTAATTAGCTTAAATAATACTAGTATACTACGAGTATTAAATTAAACTAGTTTTTTGGCCCGCGCTTTCGCTGCGGGTTGGTTTCGAAAAAAAAAGTACTGTAGCTACAGTATCAGCTACAGTAGCTGGTATTCGGGTCGGGTTGGTGGAGCGGGTCAGGGGATCCGGATAGTATTGGGTTAGTGGTTTGGGAGATGTTGGGCAAAATCATGTTTTTTTTTATTATTTTAATTAGCTTAAATAAAACTAGTATACTACGAGTATTAAATTAAACTAGTTTTTTGGCCCGCGCTTTCGCTGCGGGTTGGTTTCGAAAAAAAAAAAGTACTGTAGCTACAGTATCAGCTACAGTAGCGGGTATTCGGGTCGGGTTGGTGGAGCGGGTCAGGGGATCCGGATGGTATTGAGTTAGTGGTTTGAGAGGTGTTGGGCAAATGAAGTTTTGAAAAAAAAAAAAATACTATTCACGAATGGTGTCAACCAATCAGAGGTTGACACCATTTGCTACAATTTATATATATATAAATAATTACATATAAATATTAAATAAAAATAAATATATAAATAATAAAATAATAGTAAATAAATAAGAAATATGTGTTATAAAATATCTAGATTGGATGTTAATTTTATTATTATTATATTTCTTGCATAGTAATATTTTATGCTATAAATAGACATGTATGGTAGCCATTTAAGGTGCACCATTTCTCTTGAAATATCAATATCAATATTTCTTCTCTCCTTCTTCTCTCTTTTTCTCTCTTTGTTCTTATAACCATTAAAGGTAGTTATAAGCCTACTGAATTATAACACGTTATCAGCACGAAGAGCTTAGTGTAATCAAAGGATATCTCAAACGATCACGAATCACTAATCAAGGTATGAAATTATTAATAATTTTCAGACTGAATATATCAAATTTTGGACTACTAACATTTATATTTATGTTATTTAAGTTATATATGGTCGGTTATACCACCTGAATTATATTTCTGTAATCTAACTTTTACTAACTTCACTAACATTTATATTTATGTTATTTAAGTTATATATGGTCGGTTATACCACCTGAATTATATTTCTGTAATCTAACTTTTACTAACTTCACTAACATTTATATTTATGTTATTTAAGTTATATATGGTCGGATATACTACCTGAATTATATTTTCTGTAATCTAACTCTTATTAACTTCACTAACATTTATATTTGTGTTAATAAGACCTCATGATTGTACGCAACACGTCATTTGACAACACGGTACTTTATGTACGCAACACGTCATTTGACAACACGGTACCATGGGTCGAGATTAATTCCGATCAATACGAATACGACGGGGTCTTTATATGTTATCTAACATTTATGATTACTTATGCAATTAATCATTATTTATTTCATGCATACTAATGTTTATTCTTAAATTTATAATTTTAAAAGTTAAAATAAAAAAATAGTTTGTATTTTTATTAAAAGTAAATCTTAAAAGTTAAAATAAGAAAAAGTAGTTTGTACTTTTATTAAAAGTAAATCTTAAAAGTTAAAATACAAAAAGTAATTTGTATTTTTATTAAAAGTAAATCTTAAAAGTTAAAATAAGAAAAAGTAGTTTGTATTTTTATTAAAAGTATATCTTAAAAGTTAAAGTAAGAAAAAAAAGGGATGGTAAAATGGAATAGTTTTTTGTCAAAAATGAAGTATTGAAAATGAAGTGGTCTCCTTCTATAACTAAAAAAAATATATATATACTTTTATCAAATGAATTTTTTTGTGACCGACAATTTCAAACACGAGTCCGTGTTTAGTTTATCAAGAATATCTCTTGCTTTGGTGAAAGGTCACGATCACGATATCAGGTGTTGTGAAAGAATTAAAAAATTGGTCAAGTGGCCTTTTAAAAACTAGAAAAAAAATTTAAACAAAAAGTTTTTTTTTATATATTTATAATTTACGGGTAACGTAAAAAAAAGGAAGTTTTTTTTAAAAAAAAAAAACAAAGAAAGTGTTTAAATGAGTTTTACAGAAAGGGGGAAAGCAAAGTAAAAAAAAAAACTTTTTTCCAAACAAGGGTAAATGAAAGTAGGACTTAATACAAGAAAAAAGTAAACATCTCCTAGACGTGATAAAATCTATCAATGATAAGTATTAGACTTGATGAGCTAAATGTGACAAAAATGTTTCAACATGTCTTATGTTAATTTTCTAAAATAAGTTATTATTATTCCGAGTTTAACACATATACATATTTTAATTAAAAACAAATTTTTTGTTCTTATGTAGTGTTGGGTTGCAATTTTGGTTGTATGCCATAATTCCATCCAGTAGAGTGACAATAGAAAACTTTTGATGATAATCAATAAAAAAACTTTTTTCCAAACTTGTCAAATGTTTTGTTAAAAACGTGACCGTTGAAAAAAGGAGGTTGAATAATAAAACTTAAAAAACAAATTATTTTTTTAAGAGTGTGCATCAAAATGGCCCGTTTAATAATGGGGAGTAAAAATATAGTCAAATTGTTTCAACGAACAAGGGTTCAATTGGATGTCTCTTAAAAAAAATCCGCGGGTACGGGTGATGGATCCAATGGATCCGCATCCACGACCCGCGGGTGCTATCCCTAATTGTGACAAGTACAAATCAACTAAAAGTCTAAAAAATAAATGCTCTTATAGGGACCAAATGTTCACAATAATTGCCTAAGCTAGATATGAAACAAATAGTTCATAAAAAAAAAAAAGGTCGTTGTGCGTTTTCGGGATGATAGCCGAAATACACTTACAAAAGTAGGTCAGCCGTCAATTCTTTATGGCCATATCAACGTAGATCAATAAAATCATTTATGGTTTTGATAAAAGATTAATTAAAAATTAATTGTTTTTTGGTCTTGGATTCTCGGTAACAAAAGCAAAGGTTGTTTTTGGTTGCCACAACAAACAAGACAGAGGTTGTTGACTTTTGTTGTTAAACATGGCACAAGTGAACAATAACAATAGATTATTGTTTTTGAAAAGAATAATGATGCGTTAATTTTATTGTATAAAATAAAATTAAAGAAAATGGTTTTCATTGATGACTATGAACAAACGCAAACAAAGTGTTTGTGGTATTTGGTGATTAAAAAAAAAAGTGCATCTAAAGCTTCTACTGAAAATAATATGCATCTAAAGCTTCTACTGAAAATTAATGTGCAAGGTACAACGTATAACTATATGGTCAAATTCATTTGAGCCTTCGGAGTCACAAGTATATGATGTATATATATATTACTCAATTAACAAAATAGTAAATCTAAATTAATTCATATGAATAGTAAAACGAAATTAATAATTTACTATTCACATAAAAAAGCGCATATGATAAAAAGCGCATCGCATATGATAAGCGCATATGATAAAAAGCGAATATGATGAAAAGCACAACGCATATGATGAAAATCGCATATGATTAAAAGCGCATATGGTGAAAAACACAGCGCATATGATTAAAAGCGTATATGGTGAAAAGGATATATGATAAAAAAAAACACATATGGTGATTTATAAAAAAAAAAAAAACACATATGGTGATTAATGGAAAGCACATATGGTGATTAATGAAAAGTATATTGTGAAAAAGAATCACAAATGTTTCTTGAAAGAATTCAAGGTAAGAGATATGAACCAATTCATCCATCATGTGAACCATTTTGATATTTCATGGTTCTAATAGACGCATCTAGCGGATGGTCTCATATTTGTATGTTATCAAGCCGTAATATGGCATTTGCAAAGTTTCTTGCACAAATTATTAAATTGAGAACACATTATTCTGATTACACCATTAAAAGGATGAGACTTGATAATGCTGGTGAGTTAACATCTCAAGCATTTAATGATCATTATATATCTACAAGGATTGTTGTTGAACATCCAGTTGCTCATGTGCATACACAAAATTGGTTTAGCTGAATCAATAGATAAACGCTTACAGCTAATAACTAGACAATTGATAATGAGTACAAATCTCTCAATATTTATATGTGGACATGTAAATTTACATGCTGCGACATTAATTCGCATTATACCATGTGGAAGTCGTAAATATTTTCACTTAATACTTGATTTTGGCCAAGAGCCAAATATTTTCTACCTTAAAACATTGGTTGTGCAGTGTATGTTCCAATTGTATCACCACAACACAATAAAATGGTTCTTCAAAGAAAGATGATAATATATTTTGGATATAAAACATCTTCAATCATAAGATATATTGAACCCATGATGGGTGATGTTTTTACAGCACGTTTTGCTGATTGTCATTTTAATAAAACATTGTTCCCTAGATTAGGGGGAGAAATAAAAATAAAAAATAAAATGATGCTTCATGATGCGAACATCAATTAAGGTATATTGAACTCGCACAAAAGAATGTGAAACGAAAGTTCAAAAATAATGCATATGCAAGAACTTGCAAATTAATTACTTTATGCATTTACAGATATAAAAAAGTGACTAAATCATATATACCAGCGATAAATGCTCCAGCTCGAACTGAAATTCCAAAAGCTGGCAATAATGTCACTGTTGAGTCTTTGCCACGCATCAAACGTGAAAGATCAATTGGTTCCGAAGATAAAAATCCTCGAAAAAGAAAATCAGCTGATAATGAGGTAAGAGAAAGTGTTCAAGAAGAACCACAAATCAATATTCCTTCTGCAGAGGATATTGATAAATGTAAATACTAAAATTGTGATAAATTATGCAATATTATGGAACCGAAATGAAACTAAAATCTCTATGAGATATTTTCATATAATGTTACAATGACATCATGAATAAAGATGATGATCTTGAACTAAAATCTGTCATTGAATATACAAAATGGACATGATTGAGCTCAATGGAAAGGAGCAATAAGAGCTGAATTAGAATCGCTCGATAAAAGAAAAGTTTTCGGATCAATCGTTATCACTTTTAAAGATGTGAAACGTATGGGATACAAATGAATTTTTATCCGAAAAGAAATGTGCAAATGAAGTTACAAGGCAAAACTAGACTTGTAACTCAATATTTCCCACAAAGACCATAAATGAATTAGGAGGAAAAATTATCCTCCTGTAATGGATACAATTACTTATTAGATACTTAATCAACCTGGTAGTTATTTAAATGCATCTCATGAATGTTGTTACTACTTATCTGTATGGATCACTTAATAGTGATATATATGAATATACCTAAAGGGTTAAGGTATCATAAGCATCTAATGTAAAACCCAAGGGAATATATTCCATTAAATCACAAAGATTTCTAAGTGGGTTTATACAAACGGGACGTATGTGGTATAACCGATTAAATGACTACTTGATAAAAAAAAAGGGTATAAATATAAACTTATTTTGCACGTATGTTTTATAAAAACAATGTTCGGATATGAGATCGTAGTTGTTTATGTCAATGTTCTTAACATCATATGAACAAATAAAGAGATCTATGAAATCATTCAACTTCTAAAGAATTATTTTGAAATGAAAGATCTTGAAAAAACCAAGTATTACCTTGGATTGCAAATTGAGCATATGCCTAATGGTTTACTTGTACATCAAACAACTTATACCGAAAAGATTTTAAAACATTTTTTTTTTAAAGACAAACTCATTGTTGTTAGATCACTCAATATTGACACTGATCTATTTCATCCCTGCGAAGATCATGAAAATTTTAACAGATCGGAAGTTCTATATTTTAGTGCAATTGAGGTTCTTATGTATCTTATAGATTATACAAGATCTGACATTTCTTTTGCAGTTAATTTGTTGACAAGGTTCAGCTCAGCCCCTACCAAAAGACATTGGAATGGGATCAAACAAATAGTTTGATACCTTCGGGGAACTACTGATTTATAATTATTTTATTCTAACAACTCGAAACAAGATTTGTTTGGTTATACAGATGCAGATTATTTATCCGATCTACATAAAGCTAAATCTCAAACTGGATATGTATTCCTAAATGGAGGCACCGCAATATCATGACGTTCTCAAAACAAACACTTGTTGCAACATCATCAAATCATGCCGAAGTGATTGCATTACATGAAGCTACTCGGGAATGATTTTAGTTAAGATCAATGATACAAATCATTATTGATTCTTGTGGACTAGAACGCTATAAAAGCGTAACAACTATCTATGAAGATAATACAGCTTACATAATACAAATGAAAGAAGAGTATCAAAAATGACAGAACAAAACATAAATGCTGACGAGGCGCTAAAGCTATAAACGGTCTTAACGGTCATAAGTTTGATGGAAAAGAATGGTATATTTGGTAAGGCTCAGAAAAAGACTGAAAGGGAATAGGAACTGAAACAACGGTTTGAACAAACCATGAAGGAGACTGTAGACAAATCACGAGGGCCAAACTTGTACATAAAAGATTTAGATGATACAGTTTCAGATGAAAACCTCAGATTCTTCTCATATACTCAAGATCTCGTAAAAGACAACCAGATTAAAATGAGATACGTTCAATCAACAACTCTGCTGATCTTTATACCAAAGCACTGCCAACTGCTATTTTCAGAACACACGTTCATAATATTGACATGAGGCATGTTCAGAAGATGTAACAACTCAGACGTTGCCTACTTGAGGGGGAGTCAACTCTATGCTGCACTCTTTTTCCCTTAGCTAAAGTTTTATCCCAATGGGTTTTCTTTAGCAAGGTTTTTAACGAGGCAGTACTAGTTATTCTCTAATAAAATTGTCATCCAAGGGGGAGTGTTATAAAATATCTAGATTGGATGTTAATTTTATTATTATTATATTTCTTGCATAGTAATATTTTATGCTATAAATAGACATGTATGGTAGCCATTTAAGGTGCACCATTTCTCTTGAAATATCAATATCAATATTTCTTCTCTCCTTCTTCTCTCTTTTTCTCTCTTTGTTCTTATAACCATTAAAGGTAGTTATAAGCCTACTGAATTATAACAATATGTAATTTAGAAAAGAGAAACCGAAGAAAGGCAGTTTTTATTTCCTGCAAAAACCCTTTCAATCCTTCCCGCTGTTTTCTCATCTCATAAATAAATAAATAAATAAATAAAAAATAAACAAACAAATCCATTCACAATCTTCTATTTGTATTTATGCTTGCATTTTTGCAGAAGAAACCCTAGCTTTTCTAAAACCCCCAATTCCAATACTTATTGACCAACAGGTTAATCTACTCACCATCATTTTTCATTTTTCGTTAATTATATACGTTTTATATTATCTATTCATAACCTAATTCCTTCAAATCTTTGTTTATGATATTTATCGATTCATATAACAGATTATTGATTATAAATACAAATACAAATGGAGGGAATAAGGTCGCCTGCGACAAATAGAACACCGGAGCAGGTTTTTACTGACTTCAAAGGAAGAAGAGCTGGTTTAATCAAAGCCCTAACAACCGGTACGTTGTATATGAATTGTTGATATAATTTTAATTTTTGTATTTTTTTATTTTTTTTTAATGTAAAATTGGGCAATGTGGTTTTGCAGATGTTCAGAAGTTTTATCAGATGTGTGATCCTGGTAAGCTTCTCTCTTTGGTTTTATTAATTAAGAAAAAAATTATAACAATAATCAGTTTTTTTTTTTTCTTTTTCTTTTCATGTATTCATTTATTATTTTTAAACATGTAATACACTTTGAATGTATTGATTAACAAAATAATGCTTATGTTAGGAGACGAGTAGTGCAATATAAGGTGGTGTTTAGTAACCAGTTTTTGAACTGATTCTTTCGTCAAGTGCTTGGTTTGGTGCTTGTATCTCAAGTGGATGAATTCATTGTAAATCCACTGGAGGTGTTTTTGTAGCTCTATGGGTTCTTCACAACTTGCTGAAGGCCCTTTATTTATTTAATTTCTGTTTTTTCGCCACCAAAAAATTAGCTCTTTGAGTGCAGTTTAGTTATTTCAGTGTACCTTTTGTATGTTTATTTGCTAGTTTGTTCCACCCAATGTATCCTGTTTGTAGTTTTCTACTTTAATGGAAGTTATCTTCTGATAAAAGAAGACATAATGTCTATACTCCCTTATTTTCAATAATAATGGCTATATATAGATTTGTTATGTCAAATTTAGTAGTTACAGATAACTAACACTGACCTTGTGGACGCTCATAATAATATTCTTCATTATCTTAATAATATTAACGTTAATACTAATACTAACAAAGTCGAAAGTAAAGATAAAGAAATCTTGTTGGAAATATGAGTTAAACAAAATTTGAACTTGGAGAATATTTGGAGTTAATGTGTATCTCTTTATTTGCAATGAAGGTAGGATCAGTTTCAGACTTCTAACTGTAAGAGGACTGTTCTTTTATACCCTGTTAAAACAAACAGATGCAGTATTATAATATGTTTCTCTCATTTCTGGTTATAATTTATGTTGTATTACAGAGAAGGACAATTTGTGTCTATATGGATTACCAAACGAAGCATGGGAAGTGAGTCTGCCTGTTGAGGAGGTGCCTCCCGAACTTCCTGAGCCCACTTTGGGTATAAACTTTGCGCGAAATGGTATGGAGCAACAGGCCTGGTTATATCTTGTAGCAGTTCACAGTGATTCATGGCTGCTATCTGTCGCCTTCTATTTTGGTGCACGGTTCGGGTTTAATAAGAATGACAGGTAATATTCATTATGCTTTTTGAAAGGTTACATACTTTGATATTTTCAACACGTGGCATCAGGTCCCACTAATGCGGTGCTACGTTCAAGGTGGTGACTTGGCAGCCTTGTGTTTGTGTTTGAGTTTGTATCTCAAATTTGTACTTCTACATACTTACTGTTATTGTAGACAGATAATTGCTTTGTTCACACAATCACATCATCTATAGGTTGTTCATACTTTGTTTGATTGTGCTTTGATTGATGAGCTACATGTTCGTTGATATTTACATTCTTCTTAAGTTAATTGATATTATTGGTCATATTGTTATTGGAGGTAGTGAGGTTTACTACATGCTTGAGCTTTAAGTTGACTTTCGGTAATGATTACTGTATTTAGTATCCGTTTGTTTACAATTTCAGGAGAATGCTCTTTCAAATGATAAATGATCTTCCAACTGTATTAGAAACTGTGGCAGAATACGCTACAAATTTGAATGATCAGGCTGAAATTCGAAACCGTAGCAGTAAAAGCAAATCAAGTGGGAAAAACGTAAGGCCTCTAAAATTTGTTTTTTGGTTTCTTTAAACTTACTTTGTAACGATGACCGTTTCGAACTATATAACCATAAATGGGTCTGTTCATGTTGTGTTTTATCACGTACTGGTCAATCAGGTCAAAAGTTGATCCAGCCTCCAAGTATATTTGTATCGCATAAAACTTCTTAAATCCTTTTGTTTAAAAGATTAGATCAGTACATAGTAATTGTTATATCTGTATCTGGGGTATACCTAGCAAATGGGTCAGGGTGGGTCGGTTTGGTTAACGGGTCAAAATGGTTTTGGGTTGAAATGGGTCATGGGTCAAAGGGGTGAAAATGTTTAACGGTTCCAAACGGGCCAGGCTGGGTTGGTTTGGGTAACATGTCAAAATGGGTAATGGATCAAATAGGTCCAAACGGGTCATATACTTTTACATTTATTATATTGTTTTTATTATTATTATTATATTATGTATGTATTATGTATTAATGTATTGTTAGTCTTTATTATATATATAAGCTTGACCCATTTGACCCAAATTTGAGAGTATGGGTCTCAATTGCCAGGTATATTCTGGGGCTCGGCATAATGTTTTTGGTCAACCTGACCCACTTTGACTTATTAACCAACCTGTACGAGCGGTCCATTTTGTCACCGCCATTAACAAATTTTATTGCTTACTTTGGCAGTCAAGACCATCTGAATTGCCTCCTAAGGGAATGAAGATGGCTGCAGCAGCAGCACCCAAAGTTGATGAGGAGAATATAGAGGAAGAAGGTGACGAACAGGGTGCGACTTGCGGAGCTTGTGGTGACGATAATGCGACTGACGAGTTTTGGATTTGCTGTGATATCTGCGAGATATGGTTCCATGGAAAATGTGTAAAAATTACACCTGCCAAAGCTGCGTTTATCAATCAGTACAAATGCCCATCCTGCAGCACCAAAAAGGCTCGTCTTCAAGATTAACCTTCACAAACATATATACAAATCTACTTCTGTTGGGCTCAAATTAAGTCTATGATCAACATTCTGGTAACACTATTTGATAAGTTGCTGGATTTTATTTAAGGGTCAAAAGTTAATTATGCCTTTATGATATTCAGTTCTTATTTATATTTTGCTGTTGAATTAACAGCTTTTTTCTATAGCCTTTTGTTTTGATATTTGTGGGCTTCTGGGTCAATTTATGCCAGAGGGTATAGCATGTACTGGTGGAAAATGTCTAAATCATGGTTAGTTGACCCCTAACGTGCTTTGTCTAAGATTTTCAGATTTCATTGTATATAATTTACAAAAGCTACACTCCATTTATGTAGTTGCCTAAGTGTTAGTAACACAAAGCAACAACCACAAACCCTGCATACAGTCATATTGCAGCGATTAGCCAATAAACAAATATGAACACACTTTTAAACATATACGCACAAAACTTCAAACACAAAATCCCAACTGGAACTGATGATAATAGTGCATTAACGAATTATGGTCCAAACATAAAATGTATCTTCATTAGTAAAGTCCAAATGTATATGTTTACACTCTTGCATGTAGTATATTTTAATTTAATTTAATACTCTCGAGTTTGTTGAAAATGGAGTAATACTCGATTGATCTCAGCAAAAGCATTTCATGTATAATTAAAAAAATACGGAGTAATTTAGTGGCGGATCTTGAACGAAATTATTAGGGTGGCCGAAATCATTTCCTAAAGTATTAGAAGGGCCCGTATATAATATTTGGTGCAAAGTGTTCGATTGGTGGGTATGAATGTCTTTACGTCATTAAGTGTCAACGAAATCTTCCTTGGAAATTTGAGTACCACAATGTCGTCTTTAGGATCTAAAATATGGCAAGCGGTGATTTGGTCGTGTGGTTATCTCATATGGAGGAATAGGAACCAAAAAGTCATTAACAACAAGTGTTGGAATCCGCTCGTTGCGTTGTGTTAAATTTAAGTGAAGACCTTCGAGTGGATTGCGAAAAGATGTAAAGCAAAGACTATCAATTGGCATGATTGGCTTCATAATCCTCAAGTTTTTATTTCATAAGTTGTCAGTTTAACACCTTGTTAGATTAGCAATTCTCGCGAACTGTTTAATCGTGTTGTAATTCATATTTGATGGATGGACTGCAGAAATGTAGCAGCCTTCCATATGATGTATCTATTTTCGGGTATAATAAAATAGTCATACTACTTTTTCAAAAAAAAAAAAAAAAGAGAAGGGCCCGTAAATAAATTTTTAGTCCCTACTATACGAAATTTATGGTAACAACCCAATTTTTATTTAAAATTATGGTAACAACTCAATTTTTTGGAGGGGCCTTTGTCCACCCATACTCCCCTTATGGTCCGCACCTGCGGAGTATTATATTAAAAAATACGAGTATGTAAAATAGAGTTGACGCGTAATCATATGAAGTTTTTTATGTTCAAATTATTTGAGAAGGGTTTGCATTTTGCTCATATCTAAGTGGAGGGTTATAATTTCTTTTTTTTCGAAAGGCAAATTTTATTAAGACAAAACTATTACAAAGATGGGATTCTTACATACAACGGAACCCCAACACGACATAAACAAAGCAAAAATGGGTGCAAAGGGAGCACCCAATTAAGGACGAACACGACAAATACAATCACGACATACTAAGAAGGACGCTAGGATTAGAAAGCCAAGTCAACCAATCGAGTTTTTTCGTTTTCAATCTCGAATTTACCCACTCGAACACTTTGTTTTGGATTTCGTTCATAGCTACCGGCACACTCCAATTCTTACCTTTGAAAACCAAGTTGTTTCGGTTTCTCCATATCAAGTATGCGCAACACCATCTAACCGCTTGCCATATCAATTTCCCGTGGCGTGACAACGAGCTAGAACCACAATCTATTAATAAGTCGGATAGATTTGAAGTTGTGAAGTTATTTATGCTCCACCATTTAAACACACGAACCCAAATATTCGTAGCGTATTTGCAAGATAAGAGGGAGTGCTCCACCGACTCTAACTCATCATCACAATTCGGACAACGAACACTATGGAGATCTATCCCACGTTTATCCAATTCTAGTCTCACGGGAAGCCTCTTATTTACGGTTCTCCAAATAAATATTTCTATTTTTTTGGGAACAAGTTGATTACGAATTGTTTCTTGGAGCAAACCGAACGGATTGAGAAGCTGCTCGTCGACTATGGAAGCTAATTTCTTAACAGTAAAGACTCCATTCGGTGACAAGGCCCAACTCCATGAATCCTTTTTGCTGCCGTTGAACATGTGGGCTGCGATCAGACCTATAAGACAGTCCCGTTCATCCGCAGTTCGACCCGAAGGCTCTCTTAACCAGCTCCAATTGAAAAACTGTTCTTCGTTTGTATTCTGAGATGTACCTGGAACCGAAACCCTTTCTCTGATTGTAGCATTCTGATTTGATTCGAGCCTGTAAATACACGGAAATGTGTTGCAAAGCTTGTCATGTCCAATCCAATACTCCTTCCAAAATAACGTTGAGTCTCCAATACCAATGTCTTTGATGAAAGATGCCTTGAAAGGTAGCTGAATATCGTCGAGAGAAGTACATGTAGAAACAATTTGATTCCAAACAGTAGCATACGGGTTACTGCCATTAGAAACAAGGCCACCACATGGACCGTAAAGGCTTCGAATAACTCTTGCCCAAAGGGAATCGGTTTCGGTTTTGAACCTCCACCACCATTTCCCTAAGAGAGCAATATTTTTACCTTTTAATGACCCTATACTAAGCCCCCCATTCCCATAAGTGTTCAAAACGTTTTCCCACTTAACCCACGAAATTTTTGAACCCGATTCCGACCCGCCCCAAAAAAATACTCTCCTAAGACTCTCAAGAATTTTGATAACACTCGTAGGAGCACGGAAGAGCGAAAAATAGTACAACGGTAGACTTGATAGGACCGATTTAACTAAGACTAATCTTCCACCAAATGACAACGATCTCATTTTCCAACCCGAAAGCCTAGCTTTGAATCTATCAATAACCGGGTTCCAATCTTTAACTTTATTCATCTTTGAGCCGATTGGAAGTCCGAGATAAATGAAAGGTAATCTCCCCACTTGACAACCCATACGGGTAGCCACTATATCTACCTCCATCGAATCTACCCCAATACCAAAAATGAAACTTTTTTGGAAATTCACTTTCAACCCCGAAGCATATTCAAAGCACTTAAGAAGGTTTTTCAAATTCAAGGCGTTTAGACGACTCCATTCACCGAAGAAAATCGTGTCGTTCTCGTATTGTAGATGAGAGATTAGAATTTTATCCTTTCCTACTTCGATACCTTTGAATAACCTTTTTCCAATCGCCGCTTTAGTGAGAATATTCAATCCTTCGGCCGCAAGAATAAAAAGAAAAGGAGATAGGGGTCTCCTTGTCTTATACCTCTACCTAGCTTGAATTCGTTAGTAGGTGCACCATTAATTAAGATAGAGATGGAGGCCGAGGAGAGACATGCGTATATCCATTTTCTCCACCTATCGCCAAAACCCATACTTTTCATTACTTCCATGAGGAAGTTCCAATTGAGACTATCAAACGCCTTTTCAAAGTCGACTTTGAAAATAATACCTTCTTTGTTAGAGTTTTTTAGATGATCGATCGTTTCATTAGCAATGAGAGTACCATCAAGAATAAGACATCCCTTTAAGAATGCACTTTGCTCTACACCAACAAGTGAAGGTAGAACTTTCCTCAGCCGGTTAGATAGGATTTTGGGCACTATCTTGTAGTAGCTACCGATTAGGCTAATCGGTCTATAGTCACCAAGACCCAGTGGATCAGTTTTCTTCGGAATGAGAGTCACGAAAGATGCATTACAACCTCTCGATATTTCGCCCGTCTCCCAAAACCACTTGATCGCCTCGACAAGTTCACTTTTGATCACGTCCCAAAACTTCTTAAAAAATCTCATGTTGAATCCGTCCGGACCGGGCGCTTTAGCACTACCACATTCGTTTAAAGCATTGTGAATTTCCTCTTCTGTAAACTGTACTTCAAGAGCACGGGCCTCTGCATCACTAATCGAAGGGTACACTAAGTCTTCCATGGATGGGCGAGATGTATCAGGTTCAGAAAACTGGTTTTTGAAGTGTTCGAATGCAGCACACTTAATGTCATTTGGATCCTCGTTCCAACATCCATTAATATTGAGACCGCGTATATTATTTCTGTTGTAATTATTCCTTATGATCGAGTGAAAAAACTTAGTATTCTCGTCCCCTTCGATGTTCCACGTGATTCGAGCTTTTTGTTTTAACATGCCGGCTTTTGCTCTTTCTTTCTCGATCCACTTTTTCCTCGTATTCTTCCATGTGTCGGCTTCTGTCTCACTTAACAAGGTAGTTTCTGCCTTGAGTTCAAGTTTCAATGCCTTATCTTTAAGGACTATGATCTCTTCATCAAGGTTCGCAAAAAATAGATTAAAAAGAAGATCTAAGTGGAGACTTCACGTTTTTTAGCTTGTTCATGAAAATACAGTCTCTTCTCGCACCTGCAATGACTGGTTCAGCCCATGCTTTACTAATGACTGTTTCTACCCCATCCACATCAAGCCATACGTCAAAAATTTTAAAAGGTTTGGGGCCGAAATTTTTCTTATCATCTTTCAAAAGAATTGGGCAATGATCCGAAGTCAATCTATCTAGACCAACCACCGAAATGTTACCCCAAGTACGATGGAAGGTGTAGGTGACTAGAAATCGATCCAATTTGCTATATTTAACCCCATCATCACTAACTCGAGTAAAGAACCTTCCACCCATTGGGATATCTATAAGATTGGAAGATTGAATAAACGAGTTGAATCTTCTTGCTCTACTTTCAACAAAGATACTATTAAAGCGTTCCGAATCATTCCTAACTTCATTGAAATCCCCACAAAGGACCCACGCTTCATTACTATTCTCGATTAACTTTTCTAAACGTTCCCATAATAATTGTTTTTTTCCATCATCGTGTGGTCCATATACATTGATAACGTTGAGATTTGTTTTATTACTTTTCCAAACCCCTCGAATACCAATAACAGACTCGAAATTCACAATATCACGTGCTTCGAAGTTGACATTATCCCAAATGAGCAATTGACCTCCCGATTTACCTATCATCTCTTTCTGAATAAAATCACAATTTGGTGAACCCCAAAGAGATTGAATCCAAAGTTGATTCACAGTGTGAAGTTTTGTTTCCTGAAGAGTAAGAAACATTGGTCTTTCTTTCTTAATCAGACATTTCGTTGGCCCGAATTTGCTATCAGGCCCCGACCCGAAACCCCTTATATTATAGGACATAATAATCATAAAAAGAATAGAGAGCGAAAGTGTTAAAACTACTGATTTAAAGAGCAGAAGGCTTCTTCTGCCACTTTAGTCCTAGTTTACACCCATATTCATACACACCTTCTGAGTTGAATGAGTTATACGAACATGAACCTCCATTGTTTGCTTTGGACTTGGTAATTGGTGTTGCACGAGTTGATCCTGAAGAAACTGACGTCTTAATACTTTTCGAGGAGTTCGCCTGCCTGTTCCCTATTGCACATGAAGTGCAGGTTGACCTCAGAGGTGTTGCTTTCCTAGCAACATTATTGACATTTAACATTCTTGAGGAGGATTTCCAGCGTCTGACGTTAGACCAACAACATTCTTTTCTTCTTCTATCGATTGATTTCGCTCCAGAAGTACCTTTTTTATCCTTGAGAGATCGGTTATCTTTTTTTAAATGTTTTAATTGTTTTTCAGTATTGGGTGATCTGTTCTTCTCTGGATATGGATTGGTATTAATGTTACGGTTTTCCAGCCAATCAAAATTGGTGTTAGGAATGGTCAATACTGGTTCAGGTTCGGGGTTAAGAGTAGGTTGAGGTAATGGATGGCTCAGGTTTGCAATCGATTCTGGGTTAAGGGGTATGTTAGTAGGATTAGGTTTAGAAGAAACGTCACGGGAGATAGAGTTCACCTGGTTGATAGGACACGAGTGAAATTGGTAGGTATTGTTGATTGGTGATGAAAGTTTGGATGGGCTGGTAATGGGTGTGAGTGGGTGAGTGATTGGGCTGGAAGGAGGTGTCATGTGATTTGGTCCTGGGCTATAGAGGGGGGATGTATGGATTGGGCTATTAACAGGGTTTAAAGGTTTTTGTTTTGGTGACACGAAACAATGTTTAGGGATAGGGTCAGGACATACCGTATCTAGGGAAGTGGAATCGCGACAGTCAGTGTTCTTGGGGCTAGCAACAATCTTTTCTGCACACGTGCAATTAATGCACCTTGGGGATGATTTCTCGGGGCCACAACCCGACTCTTCGTCTTCTACCGGATCTTTTTGATTTTTCCGGCAACTGTCACCGGAGTTTTGATTATTATCAAAGCCATCTTCTTCAACATGAACATTGTCATCTTCATGAATTAAATTAAATTCATCATCAGACACAACAAAGGTGTCGTCCACATACTCATCATCAGAATTGTTATTATCATCCTCTTCGAATGGTTGGTTATCATTGGCACCATTGATATCTTTATCTTTATTGTTACCCAGCCTGGAGCATTCATAATGAATGGTTCTGCTATCGTCTTCTCTAATGTTCACAAAACACAATGTGTTATTGTCGAACAATTTGACCCATCCATCATAATGAACGTAATTACGAACCCAAATGAGAACACTAGCAGTACTCAGATCTTGGTTTCCTTCTTCAATCGAACAATTATCCATTTCTAAAATCTTCCCCCACCATCCTGCAATTGTTCTAAAGGTATTTTCATTCCAGCACGTAACCGGAACGCCACAGATATTAATCCAAACCAATCGACCTGATGACTTGTAAGAGTTGTTGAGAATCGAAACTTGATTGCACCATTTATGTATGGCATGACTTGTATCGTTTAATATCTTATTGAAATCGGTGACGATTCACAAACCACAAGCATATCAAGACCCCCAAGATACTTAATAGAGAAGTTGCTTAAACCTCCTGCCTTGCAGAGGTCTTCGAATTGGAAGAAATATTCCATACCCTTAAGTTCACAAATGATAGATTTACCAATCAAGTTACTAAGGTCCCCGTTGACTTTTATGGTTCTATCATCTTTGAATTTAATGTTATCGCTAGCATTAACACTGCCACAACTACCATTTTCTCCTTTATCATTCGATTTGTTCTTGTCATCCCTTAGTTTGTTGAGTGTAACTCGTAAATCTTCCATCTCCTTGGCTTGTCTGTTTAATTTCTCCCTAAGGTCTCTATGTTGGTAACCTGCAACGTCACTGAACTTACGAGTGTCGGTGAATGAATTAAAGACCTGTTGATGTTGATGCCTGTTCGTCTTCTCAGTAGTGTTAACTCTGTGCCCAACATGGGATTCCTCTCTATCTTTGGCTATGAAAATCTTGATGGTGATACCATTAAATTTGATTCTTTCCAGGTCTGTTAAGAGATTGTTGGCGTTCTTAACATTTCCAAATCTAACAAAGGCAAATCTCGCCCCATTCTTCAATCTTCTGTTCGCCATATAGATGTCACGTAAATCCCCGTATGATTTAAAGGTTTTCCATAGATCTTCAACGCTCCAGCAATCCGGGAAGTTGAAAAACATGAAGGAAGTTAAATGGATTCTGAAAAGCCTAGTTAATCTATCCCTAAGTCCCCCGTTGTACCTAAATCGGCTCCCCGTAGCTCCATCTTGCCTGAACCTTTCCTCACCCCTCATTTTCTCTCTCTGAGGGTTATAATTTAACTCAAATATATGTGGCATAAATGATTTCTGATCTAATCAGGTTTTCTTTTGCCATATCAAGATATAATGCTAAAATGAGCTTCAACCTCGAGATCTCTTGTAACTATATCACAACGTCAGCTAGGAGATTATCTTGCGATGATTGTGAATTAGATCTACATGTTAGATATAAAGGAGCAATATAACAAAATAGATACTCGATTAGTCCATTGTTCTTCTATTCGCTTTTTAGCAATTTAGCGAGTGCCATAAAAAAACACAGCCTTTAGTCTAATAATACAAATACAAATATACCATGATCATCAACAATTTTTTTTTTTTTTTTTAATGATTAGAGTAAATATAATATAATAAATATAAATTAAGTAAATAGTGTTGTCGTGTCGCACGTGTTCGTGGATGGCGAGCAAGTGCGAACATACAGGCCACGCTCATTTGAGGATCCACAACTCCATGTTTGACTTTGACCAACATTCACATGTGTCACGTGATACAAAGGGAACAATTTGGACAATATCCTATTCTTAAAAAAATTCATATGTTTACTGGCTCTTAATTATATTATATTATATTATATTATATTATTATACTTTATATTATATTATATTATATTATATTATATTATATTATATTATACTTTATATTATACTTACACACTAAACCTCCTCCCAAATTTGGTCGTCTCAGTTTTAACGATTTCATATTTCAATACACATCCCATACATAGAGATAAAAATCATTCATATGGTGAACACCTGGTAACCGACAATAACAAGATGCATATATAAGAATATCCCCATCATTCCGGGACACCCTTCGGATATGATATAAATTTCGAAGTACTAAAGCATCCGGTACTTTGGATGGGGTTTGTTAGGCCCAATAGATCTATCTTTAGGATTCGCGTCAATTAGGGTGTCTGTTCCCTAATTCTTAGATTACCAGACTTAATAAAAAGGGGCATATTCGATTTCGATAATTCAACCATAGAGTGTAGTTTCACGTACTTGTGTCTATTTTGTAAATCATTTATAAAACCTGCATGTATTCTCATCCCAAAAATATTAGATTTTAAAAGTGGGACTATAACTCACTTTCACAGATTTTTACTTCGTCGGGAAGTAAGACTTGGCCACTGGTTGATTCACGAACCTATAACAATATATACATATATATCAAAGTATGTTCAAAATATATTTACAACACTTTTAATATATTTTGATGTTTTAAGTTTATTAAGTCAGCTGTCCTCGTTAGTAACCTGCAACTAGTTGTCCACAGTTAGATGTACAGAAATAAATCGATAAATATTATCTTGAATCAATCCACGACCCAGTGTATACGTATCTCAGTATTGATCACAACTCAAACTATATATATTTTGGAATCAACCTCAACCCTGTATAGCTAACTCCAACATTCACATATAGAGTGTCTATGGTTGTTCCGAAATATATATAGATGTGTCGACATGATAGGTCGAAACATTGTATACGTGTCTATGGTATCTCAAGATTACATAATATATAATACAAGTTGATTAAGTTATGGTTGGAATAGATTTGTTACCAATTTTCACGTAGCTAAAATGAGAAAAATTATCCAATCTTGTTTTACCCATAACTTCTTCATTTTAAATCCGTTTTGAGTGAATCAAATTGCTATGGTTTCATATTGAACTCTATTGTATGAATCTAAACAAAAAAAGTATAGGTTTCTAGTCGGAAAAATAAGTTACAAGTCGTTTTTGTAAAGGTAGTCATTTCAGTCGAAAGAACGACGTCTAGATGACCATTTTAGAAAACATACTTCCACGTTGAGTTTAACAATAATTTTTGGATATAGTTTCATGTTCATAATAAAAATCATTTTCTCAGAATAACAACTTTTAAATCAAAGTTTATCATAGTTTTTAATTAACTAACCCAAAACAGCCCGCGGTGTTACTACGACGGCGTAAATCCGGTTTTACGGTGTTTTTCGTGTTTCCAGGTTTTAAATCATTAAGTTAGCATATCATATAGATATAGAACATGTGTTTAGTTGATTTTAAAAGTCAAGTTAGAAGGATTAACTTTTGTTTGCGAACAAGTTTAGAATTAACTAAACTATGTTCTAGTGATTACAAGTTTAAACCTTCGAATAAGATAGCTTTATATGTATGAATCGAATGATGTTATGAACATCATTACTACCTTAAGTTCCTTGGATGAACCTACTGGAAAAGAGAAAAATGGATCTAACTTCAATGGGTCCTTGGATGGCTCAAAGTTCTTGAAGAAAAATCATGACACGAAAACAAGTTCAAGTAAGATCATCACTTGAAATAAGATTGTTATAGTTATAGAAATTGAACCAAAGTTTGAATATGATTATTACCTTGTATTAGAATGATAACCTACTGTAAGAAACAAAGATTTCTTGAGGTTGGATGATCACCTTACAAGATTGGAAGTGAGCTAGCAAACTTGAAAGTATTCTTGATTTTATGAAACTAGAACTTTTGGAATTTATGAAGAACACTTAGAACTTGAAGATAGAACTTGAGAGAGTTCAATTAGATGAAGAAAATTGAAGAATGAAAGTGTTTGTAGGTGTTTTTGGTCGTTGGTGTATGGATTAGATATAAAGGATATGTAATTTTGTTTTCATGTAAATAAGTCATGAATGATTACTCATATTTTTGTAATCTTATGAGATATTTCATGCTAGTTGCCAAATGATGGTTCCCACATGTGTTAGGTGACTCACATGGGCTGCCAAGAGCTGATAATTGGAGTGTATATACCAATAGTACATACATCTAAAAGCTGTGTATTGTACGAGTACGAATACGGGTGCATACGAGTAGAATTGTTGATGAAACTGAACGAGAATGTAATTGTAAGCATTTTTGTTAAGTAGAAGTATTTTGATAAGTGTATTGAAGTCTTTCAAAAGTGTATAAATACATATTAAAACACTACATGTATATACATTTTAACTGAGTCGTTAAGTCATCGTTAGTCGTTACATGTAAGTGTTGTTTTGAAACCTTTAGATTAACGATCTTGTTAAATGTTGTTAACCCAATGTTTATAATATCAAAAGAGATTTTAAATTATTATATTATCATGATATTATGATGTACGAATATCTCTTAATATGATATATATACATTAAATGTCGTTACAACGATAAACGTTACATATATGTCTCTTTTCAAAATCATTAAGTTAGTAGTCTTGTTTTTACATATGTAGTTCATTGTTAATATAATTAATGATATGTTTACTTATCATAATATCATGTTAACTATATATATAACCATATATATGTCATCATATAGTTTTTTTACAAGTTTTAACGTTCGTGAATCACCGGTCAACTTGGGTGGTCAATTGTCTATATGAAACCTATTTCAATTAATCAAGTCTTAACAAGGTAATATATAGTTATGATCAACTTTATTTTTATTTATATATTTGTAATACTCCCGTTCTTATTGATTAAAAACGTTCCATATTAATTGATTTCGTTGCGAGGTTTTGACCTCTATATGAGACGTTTTTCAAATACTGCATTCATTTTTAAACAAACCATAACCTTTATTTCATCAATAAAGGTTTAAAAAGCTTTACGTAGATTATCAAATAATGATAATCTAAAATATCCTGTTTACACACGACCATTACATAATGGTTTACATTACAAATATGTTACAACAAAATAAGTTTCTTGAATGCAGTTTTTACACAATATCATACAAGCATGGACTCCAAATCTTGTCCTTATTTAAGTATGCGATAGCGGAAGCTCTTAATAATCACCTGAGAATAAACATGCTTAAAACGTCAACAAAAATGTTGGTGAGTTATAGGTTTAACCTATATATATCAAATCGTAACAATAGACCACAAGATTTCATATTTCAATACACATCCCATACATAGAGATAAAAATCATTCATATGGTGAACACCTGGTAACCGACAATAACAAGATGCATATATAAGAATATCCCCATCATTCCGGGACACCCTTCGGATATGATATAAATTTCGAAGTACTAAAGCATCCGGTACTTTGGATGGGGTTTGTTAGGCCCAATAGATCTATCTTTAGGATTCGCGTCAATTAGGGTGTCTGTTCCCTAATTCTTAGATTACCAGACTTAATAAAAAGGGGCATATTCGATTTCGATAATTCAACCATAGAGTGTAGTTTCACGTACTTGTGTCTATTTTGTAAATCATTTATAAAACCTGCATGTATTCTCATCCCAAAAATATTAGATTTTAAAAGTGGGACTATAACTCACTTTCACAGATTTTTACTTCGTCGGGAAGTAAGACTTGGCCACTGGTTGATTCACAAACCTATAACAATATATACATATATATCAAAGTATGTTCAAAATATATTTACAACACTTTTAATATATTTTGATGTTTTAAGTTTATTAAGTCAGCTGTCCTCGTTAGTAACCTACAACTAGTTGTCCACAGTTAGATGTACAGAAATAAATCGATAAATATTATCTTGAATCAATCCACGACCCAGTGTATACGTATCTCAGTATTGATCACAACTCAAACTATATATATTTTGGAATCAACCTCAACCCTGTATAGCTAACTCCAACATTCACATATAGAGTGTCTATGGTTGTTCCGAAATATATATAGATGTGTCGACATGATAGGTCGAAACATTGTATACGTGTCTATGGTATCTCAAGATTACATAATATATAATACAAGTTGATTAAGTTATGGTTGGAATAGATTTGTTACCAATTTTCACGTAGCTAAAATGAGAAAAATTATCCAATCTTGTTTTACCCATAACTTCTTCATTTTAAATCCGTTTTGAGTGAATCAAATTGCTATGGTTTCATATTGAACTCTATTGTATGAATCTAAACAAAAAAAGTATAGGTTTCTAGTCGGAAAAATAAGTTACAAGTCGTTTTTGTAAAGGTAGTCATTTCAGTCGAAAGAACGACGTCTAGATGACCATTTTAGAAAACATACTTCCACGTTGAGTTTAACCATAATTTTTGGATATAGTTTCATGTTCATAATAAAAATCATTTTCTCAGAATAACAACTTTTAAATCAAAGTTTATCATAGTTTTTAATTAACTAACCCAAAACAGCCCGCGGTGTTACTACGACGGCGTAAATCCGGTTTTACGGTGTTTTTCGTGTTTCCAGGTTTTAAATCATTAAGTTAGCATATCATATAGATATAGAACATGTGTTTAGTTGATTTTAAAAGTCAAGTTAGAAGGATTAACTTTTGTTTGCGAACAAGTTTAGAATTAACTAAACTATGTTCTAGTGATTACAAGTTTAAACCTTCGAATAAGATAGCTTTATATGTATGAATCGAATGATGTTATGAACATCATTACTACCTTAAGTTCCTTGGATGAACCTACTGGAAAAGAGAAAAATGGATCTAACTTCAATGGGTCCTTGGATGGCTCAAAGTTCTTGAAGAAAAATCATGACACGAAAACAAGTTCAAGTAAGATCATCACTTGAAATAAGATTGTTATAGTTATAGAAATTGAACCAAAGTTTGAATATGATTATTACCTTGTATTAGAATGATAACCTACTGTAAGAAACAAAGATTTCTTGAGGTTGGATGATCACCTTACAAGATTGGAAGTGAGCTAGCAAACTTGAAAGTATTCTTGATTTTATGAAACTAGAACTTTTGGAATTTATGAAGAACACTTAGAACTTGAAGATAGAACTTGAGAGAGTTCAATTAGATGAAGAAAATTGAAGAATGAAAGTGTTTGTAGGTGTTTTTGGTCGTTGGTGTATGGATTAGATATAAAGGATATGTAATTTTGTTTTCATGTAAATAAGTCATGAATGATTACTCATATTTTTGTAATCTTATGAGATATTTCATGCTAGTTGCCAAATGATGGTTCCCACATGTGTTAGGTGACTCACATGGGCTGCCATGAGCTGATAATTGGAGTGTATATACCAATAGTACATACATCTAAAAGCTGTGTATTGTACGAGTACGAATACGGGTGCATACGAGTAGAATTGTTGATGAAACTGAACGAGAATGTAATTGTAAGCATTTTTGTTAAGTAGAAGTATTTTGATAAGTGTATTGAAGTCTTTCAAAAGTGTATAAATACATATTAAAACACTACATGTATATACATTTTAACTGAGTCGTTAAGTCATCGTTAGTCGTTACATGTAAGTGTTGTTTTGAAACCTTTAGGTTAACGATCTTGTTAAATGTTGTTAACCCAATGTTTATAATATCAAAAGAGATTTTAAATTATTATATTATCATGATATTATGATGTACGAATATCTCTTAATATGATATATATACATTAAATGTCGTTACAACGATAAACGTTACATATATGTCTCGTTTCAAAATCATTAAGTTAGTAGTCTTGTTTTTACATATGTAGTTCATTGTTAATATAATTAATGATATGTTTACTTATCATAATATCATGTTAACTATATATATAACCATATATATGTCATCATATAGTTTTTTTACAAGTTTTAACGTTCGTGAATCACCGGTCAACTTGGGTGGTCAATTGTCTATATGAAACCTATTTCAATTAATCAAGTCTTAACAAGTTTGATTGCTTAACATGTTGGAAACATTTAATCATGTAAACATCAATCTCAATTAATATATATAAACATGGAAAAGTTCGGGTCACTACAGTACCTACCCGTTAAATAAATTTCGTCCCGAAATTTTAAGCTGTTGAAGGTGTTGACGAATCTTCTGGAAATAGATGCGGGTATTTCTTCTTCATCTGATCTTCACGCTCCCAGGTGAACTCGGGTCCTCTACGAGCATTCCATCGAACCTTAACAATTGGTATCTTGTTTTGCTTAAGTCTTTTAACCTCACGATCCATTATTTCGACGGGTTCTTCGATGAATTGGAGTTTTTCGTTGATTTGGATTTCATCTAACGGAATAGTGAGATCTTCTTTAGCAAAACATTTCTTCAAATTCGAGACGTGGAAAGTGTTATGTACAGCCGCGAGTTGTTGAGGTAACTCAAGTCGGTAAGCTACTGGTCCGACACGATCAATAATCTTGAATGGTCCAATATACCTTGGATTTAATTTCCCTCGTTTACCAAATCGAACAACGCCTTTCCAAGGTGAAACTTTAAGAATGACCATCTCTCCAATTTCAAATTCTATATCTTTTCTTTTAATGTCAGCGTAGCTCTTTTGTCGACTTTGGGCAGTTTTCAACCGTTGTTGAATTTGGATGATCTTCTCGGTAGTTTCTTGTATAATCTCCGGACCCGTAATCTGTCTATCCCCCACCTCACTCCAAAAAATCGGAGACCTGCACTTTCTACCATAAAGTGCTTCAAACGGCGCCATCTCAATGCTTAATGGTAGCTGTTGTTGTAGGAAAATTCTGCTAACGGTAGATGTCGATCCCAACTATTTCCGAAATCAATAACACATGCTCGTAGCATGTCTTCAAGCGTTTGTATCGTCCTTTCGCTCTGCCCATCAGTTTGTGGATGATAGGCAGTACTCATGTCTAGACGAGTTCCTAATGCTTGCTGTAATGTCTGCCAGAATCTTGAAATAAATCTGCCATCCCTATCAGAGATAATAGAGATTGGTATTCCATGCCTGGAGACGACTTCCTTCAAATACAGTCGTGCTAACTTCTCCATCTTGTCATCTTCTCTTATTGGTAGGAAGTGTGCTGATTTGGTGAGACGATCAACTATTACCCAAATAGTATCAAAACCACTTGCAGTCCTTGGCAATTTAGTGATGAAATCCATGGTAATGTTTTCCCATTTCCATTCCGGGATTTCGGGTTGTTGAAGTAGACCTGATGGTTTCTGATGCTCAGCTTTGACCTTAGAACACGTCAAACATTCTCCTACATATTTAGCAACATCGGCTTTCATACCCGGCCACCAAAAATGTTTCTTGAGATCCTTGTACATCTTCCCCGTTCCAGGATGTATTGAGTATCTGGTTTTATGAGCTTCTCTAAGTACCATTTCTCTCATATCTCCAAATTTTGGTACCCAAATCCTTTCAGCCCTATACCGGGTTCCGTCTTCCCGAATATTAAGATGCTTCTCCGATCCTTTGGGTATTTCATCCTTTAAATTTCCCTCTTTTAAAACTCCTTGTTGCGCCTCCTTTATTTGAGTAGTAATGTTATTATGAATCATTATATTCATAGATTTTACTCGAATGGGTTCTCTATCCTTCCTGCTCAAGGCATCGGCTACCACATTTGCCTTCCCCGGGTGGTAACGAATCTCAAAATCGTAATCATTCAATAATTCAATCCACCTACGCTGCCTCATATTCAGTTGTTTCTGATTAAATATGTGTTGAAGACTTTTGTGGTCGGTATATATAATACTTTTGACCCCATATAAGTAGTGCCTCCAAGTCTTTAATGCAAAAACAACCGCGCCTAATTCCAAATCATGGGTCGTATAATTTTGTTCGTGAATCTTCAATTGTCTAGACGCATAAGCAATCACCTTCGTTCGTTGCATTAATACACAACCGAGACCTTGCTTTGATGCGTCACAATAAATCACAAAATCATCATTCCCTTCAGGCAATGACAATATAGGTGCCGTAGTTAGCTTTTTCTTCAATAACTGAAACGCTTTCTCTTGTTCATCATTCCATTCAAATTTCTTCCCTTTATGCGTTAATGCAGTCAAGGGTTTTGCTATTCCGGACATAATAATAACATATCATTTATAGCGTTTTAGTTATTTTGGGTAATAATATTGTACGCAAACAAAAGTTAATCCTTCTAACTTGACTTTTAAAATCAACTAAACACATGTTCTTTATCTATATGATATGCTAACTTAATGATTTAAAACCCGGAAACACGAAAAACACCGTAAAACCGGATTTACGCCGTCGTAGTAACACCGTGGGCTGTTTTGGGTTAGTTAATTAAAAACTATGATAAACTTTGATTTAAAAGTTGTTATTCTGAGAAAATGATTTTTATTATGAACATGAAACTATATCCAAAAATTATGGTTAAACTCAACGTGGAAGTATGTTTTCTAAAATGGTCATCTAGACGTCGTTCTTTCGACTGAAATGACTACCTTTACAAAAACGACTTGTAACTTATTTTTCCGACTAGAAACCTATACTTTTTTTGTTTAGATTCATACAATAGAGTTCAATATGAAACCATAGCAATTTGATTCACTCAAAACGGATTTAAAATGAAGAAGTTATGGGTAAAACAAGATTGGATAATTTTTCTCATTTTAGCTACGTGAAAATTGGTAACAAATCTATTCCAACCATAACTTAATCAACTTGTATTATATATTATGTAATCTTGAGATACCATAGACACGTATACAATGTTTCGACCTATCATGTCGACACATCTATATATATTTCGGAACAACCATAGACACTCTATATGTGAATGTTGGAGTTAGCTATACAGGGTTGAGGTTGATTCCAAAATATATATAGTTTGAGTTGTGATCAATACTGAGATACGTATACACTGGGTCGTGGATTGATTCAAGATAATATTTATCGATTTATTTCTGTACATCTAACTGTGGACAACTAGTTGTAGGTTACTAACGAGGACAGCTGACTTAATAAACTTAAAACATCAAAATATATTAAAAGTGTTGTAAATATATTTTGAACATACTTTGATATATATGTATATATTGTTATAGGTTCGTGAATCAACCAGTGGCCAAGTCTTACTTCCCGACGAAGTAAAAATCTGTGAAAGTGAGTTATAGTCCCACTTATAATAATCTAAAATATTATTAAAAACAAAAATTAATGATATATATATAAATTTTCCGTGGTCAGCATTCAAGCACTTGATGAACGAGAAGTACCGTCCCAGAACCGAGGTCAATAAGCTCAAGACAGAACTTAGAGGGTTACGAACCCAAGGATTTGATATTACCACGTACGAAAGACGATTCACAGAATTGTGCCTATTGTGTCCGGGAGCATTCGAAGATGAGGAAGAGAAGATCGACGCGTTTGTGAAAGGATTACCGGAAAGAATCCAAGAAGATATAAGTTCACACGAGCCCGCCTCCATACAACAGGCATGTAGAATGGCTCACAAACTAGTGAACCAGATTGAAGAAAGAATTAAAGAACAGACTGCTGAAGAGGCCAATGTGAAGCAAGTCAAAAGAAAGTGGGAGGAAAACGGTGATAAGAATCACCAATACAACAACAACAGCAATTACAACAATAATCGCAACAATTATCCCAACAATCGCAACATCAATCGCAACTACAACAAACGGCCCAACAACAACAACAACAACAACAACAACAGCAACTACAACAATCATCCCAACAACAATAATAACCGCAACAACAACAACAATCAGAAGCAACTATGCCAAAGGTGTGAAAAGAATCACTCGGGGTTCTGCACCAAATTTTGCAACAAATGTAAAAGAAATGGTCATAGCGCGGTGAAGTGTGAGGTCTACGGACCAGGGGTTAATAGAACGAAAGGAACAAATGGTGTCGGAACGAGTAATGGCGGAGCAAGTAGTGTCGGAGCAAGTTATGCCAATGTAGTTTGTTATAAATGTGGAAAACCAGGCCACATTATTAGAAATTGCCCGAACCAGGAGAACACGAATGGACAAGGCCGTGGAAGAGTTTTCAATATTAATGCGGTAGAGGCACAGGAAGACCCGGAGCTTGTTACGGGTACGTTTCTTATTGACAATAAATCTGCTTACGTTTTATTTGATTCGGGTGCGGATAGAAGCTATATGAGTAGAGATTTTTGTGCTAAATTAAGTTGTCCATTGACGCCTTTGGATAGTAAATTTTTACTCGAATTAGCAAATGGTAAATTAATTTCAGCAGATAATATATGTCGGAATCGAGAAATTAAACTGGTTAGCGAAACATTTAAGATTGATTTGATACCAGTAGAGTTAGGGAGTTTTGATGTGATAATCGGTATGGACTGGTTGAAAGAAGTGAAAGCGGAGATCGTTTGTTACAAAAATGCAATTCGCATTATACGAGAAAAAGGAAAACCCTTAATGGTGTACGGAGAAAAGGGCAACACGAAGCTACATCTTATTAGTAATTTGAAGGCACAAAAACTAATAAGAAAAGGTTGCTATGCTGTTCTAGCACACGTCGAGAAAGTACAAACTGAAGAAAAGAGCATCAATGATGTTCCCATTGCAAAAGAATTTCCCGATGTATTTCCGAAAGAATTACCGGGATTACCCCCACATCGATCCGTTGAATTTCAAATAGATCTTGTACCAGGAGCTGCACCAATAGCTCGTGCTCCTTACAGACTCGCACCCAGCGAGATGAAAGAACTGCAAAGCCAATTACTAGAACTTTTAGAGCGTGGTTTCATTCGACCAAGCACATCACCGTGGGGAGCTCCTGTTTTGTTTGTCAAGAAGAAAGATGGTACATTCAGGTTGTGTATCGACTACCGAGAGTTGAACAAACTTACCATCAAGAACCGCTACCCACTACCGAGAATCGACGACTTATTTGATCAACTACAAGGCTCGTCTGTTTATTCAAAGATTGACTTACGTTCCGGGTATCATCAAATGCGGGTGAAAGAAGATGATATTCCAAAGACTGCTTTCAGAACACGTTACGGTCATTACGAGTTTATGGTCATGCCGTTTGGTTTAACTAATGCACCAGCTGTGTTCATGGACCTTATGAACCGAGTGTGTGGACCATACCTTGACAAGTTTGTCATTGTTTTCATTGATGACATACTTATTTACTCAAAGAATGACCAAGAACACGGTGAACATTTGAGAAAGGTGTTAGAAGTATTGAGGAAGGAAGAATTGTACGCTAAGTTTTCAAAGTGTGCATTTTGGTTGGAAGAAGTTCAATTCCTCGGTCACATAGTGAACAAAGAAGGTATTAAGGTGGATCCGGCAAAGATAGAAACTGTTGAAAAGTGGGAAACCCCGAAAACTCCGAAACACATACGCCAGTTTTTAGGACTAGCTGGTTACTACAGAAGGTTCATCCAAGACTTTTCCGGAATAGCAAAACCCTTGACTGCATTAACGCATAAAGGGAAGAAATTTGAATGGAATGATGAACAAGAGAAAGCGTTTCAGTTATTGAAGAAAAAGCTAACTACGGCACCTATATTGTCATTGCCTGAAGGGAATGATGATTTTGTGATTTATTGTGACGCATCAAAGCAAGGTCTCGGTTGTGTATTAATGCAACGAACGAAGGTGATTGCTTATGCGTCTAGACAATTGAAGATTCACGAACAAAATTATACGACCCATGATTTGGAATTAGGCGCGGTTGTTTTTGCATTAAAGACTTGGAGGCACTACTTATATGGGGTCAAAAGTATTATATATACCGACCACAAAAGTCTTCAACACATATTTAATCAGAAACAACTGAATATGAGGCAGCGTAGGTGGATTGAATTATTGAATGATTACGATTTTGAGATTCGTTACCACCCGGGGAAGGCAAATGTGGTAGCCGATGCCTTGAGCAGGAAGGATAGAGAACCCATTCGAGTAAAATCTATGAATATAATGATTCATAATAACATTACTACTCAAATAAAGGAGGCGCAACAAGGAGTTTTAAAAGAGGGAAATTTAAAGGATGAAATACCCAAAGGATCGGAGAAGCATCTTAATATTCGGGAAGACGGAACCCGGTATAGGGCTGAAAGGATTTGGGTACCAAAATTTGGAGATATGAGAGAAATGGTACTTAGAGAAGCTCATAAAACCAGATACTCAATACATCCTGGAACGGGGAAGATGTACAAGGATCTCAAGAAACATTTTTGGTGGCCGGGTATGAAAGCCGATGTTGCTAAATATGTAGGAGAATGTTTGACGTGTTCTAAGGTCAAAGCTGAGCATCAGAAACCATCAGGTCTACTTCAACAACCCGAAATCCCGGAATGGAAATGGGAAAACATTACCATGGATTTCATCACTAAATTGCCAAGGACTGCAAGTGGTTTTGATACTATTTGGGTAATAGTTGATCGTCTCACCAAATCAGCACACTTCCTACCAATAAGAGAAGATGACAAGATGGAGAAGTTAGCACGACTGTATTTGAAGGAAGTCGTCTCCAGGCATGGAATACCAATCTCTATTATCTCTGATAGGGATGGCAGATTTATTTCAAGATTCTGGCAGACATTACAGCAAGCATTAGGAACTCGTCTAGACATGAGTACTGCCTATCATCCACAAACTGATGGGCAGAGCGAAAGGACGATACAAACGCTTGAAGACATGCTACGAGCATGTGTTATTGATTTCGGAAACAGTTGGGATCGACATCTACCGTTAGCAGAATTTTCCTACAACAACAGCTACCATTCAAGCATTGAGATGGCGCCGTTTGAAGCACTTTATGGTAGAAAGTGCAGGTCTCCGATTTTTTGGAGTGAGGTGGGGGATAGACAGATTACGGGTCCGGAGATTATACAAGAAACTACCGAGAAGATCATCCAAATTCAACAACGGTTGAAAACTGCCCAAAGTCGACAAAAGAGCTACGCTGACATTAAAAGAAAAGATATAGAATTTGAAATTGGAGAGATGGTCATTCTTAAAGTTTCACCTTGGAAAGGCGTTGTTCGATTTGGTAAACGAGGGAAATTAAATCCAAGGTATATTGGACCATTCAAGATTATTGATCGTGTCGGACCAGTAGCTTACCGACTTGAGTTACCTCAACAACTCGCGGCTGTACATAACACTTTCCACGTCTCGAATTTGAAGAAATGTTTTGCTAAAGAAGATCTCACTATTCCGTTAGATGAAATCCAAATCAACGAAAAACTCCAATTCATCGAAGAACCCGTCGAAATAATGGATCGTGAGGTTAAAAGACTTAAGCAAAACAAGATACCAATTGTTAAGGTTCGATGGAATGCTCGTAGAGGACCCGAGTTCACCTGGGAGCGTGAAGATCAGATGAAGAAGAAATACCCGCATCTATTTCCAGAAGATTCGTCAACACCTTCAACAGCTTAAAATTTCGGGACGAAATTTATTTAACGGGTAGGTACTGTAGTGACCCGAACTTTTCCATGTTTATATATATTAATTGAGATTGATGTTTACATGATTAAATGTTTCCAACATGTTAAGCAATCAAACTTGTTAAGACTTGATTAATTGAAATAGGTTTCATATAGACAATTGACCACCCAAGTTGACCGGTGATTCACGAACGTTAAAACTTGTAAAAAAACTATATGATGACATATATATGGTTATATATATAGTTAACATGATATTATGATAAGTAAACATATCATTAATTATATTAACAATGAACTACATATGTAAAAACAAGACTACTAACTTAATGATTTTGAAACGAGACATATATGTAACGTTTATCGTTGTAACGACATTTAATGTATATATATCATATTAAGAGATATTCGTACATCATAATATCATGATAATATAATAATTTAAAATCTCTTTTGATATTATAAACATTGGGTTAACAACATTTAACAAGATCGTTAACCTAAAGGTTTCAAAACAACACTTACATGTAACGACTAACGATGACTTAACGACTCAGTTAAAATGTATATACATGTAGTGTTTTAATATGTATTTATACACTTTTGAAAGACTTCAATACACTTATCAAAATACTTCTACTTAACAAAAATGCTTACAATTACATTCTCGTTCAGTTTCATCAACAATTCTACTCGTATGCACCCGTATTCGTACTCGTACAATACACAGCTTTTAGATGTATGTACTATTGGTATATACACTCCAATTATCAGCTATTGGCAGCCCATGTGAGTCACCTAACACATGTGGGAACCATCATTTGGCAACTAGCATGAAATATCTCATAAGATTACAAAAATATGAGTAATCATTCATGACTTATTTACATGAAAACAAAATTACATATCCTTTATATCTAATCCATACACCAACGACCAAAAACACCTACAAACACTTTCATTCTTCAATTTTCTTCATCTAATTGAACTCTCTCAAGTTCTATCTTCAAGTTCTAAGTGTTCTTCATAAATTCCAAAAGTTCTAGTTTCATAAAATCAAGAATACTTTCAAGTTTGCTAGCTCACTTCCAATCTTGTAAGGTGATCATCCAACCTCAAGAAATCTTTGTTTCTTACAGTAGGTTATCATTCTAATACAAGGTAATAATCATATTCAAACTTTGGTTCAATTTCTATAACTATAACAATCTTATTTCAAGTGATGATCTTACTTGAACTTGTTTTCGTGTCATGATTTTTCTTCAAGAACTTTGAGCCATCCAAGGACCCATTGAAGTTAGATCCATTTTTCTCTTTTCCAGTAGGTTCATCCAAGGAACTTAAGGTAGTAATGATGTTCATAACATCATTCGATTCATACATATAAAGCTATCTTATTCGAAGGTTTAAACTTGTAATCACTAGAACATAGTTTAGTTAATTCTAAACTTGTTCGCAAACAAAAGTTAATCCTTCTAACTTGACTTTTAAAATCAACTAAACACATGTTCTATATCTATATGATATGCTAACTTAATGATTTAAAACCTGGAAACACGAAAAACACCGTAAAACCGGATTTACGCCGTCGTAGTAACACCGCGGGCTGTTTTGGGTTAGTTAATTAAAAACTATGATAAACTTTGATTTAAAAGTTGTTATTCTGAGAAAATGATTTTTATTATGAACATGAAACTATATCCAAAAATTATGGTTAAACTCAACGTGGAAGTATGTTTTCTAAAATGGTCATCTAGACGTCGTTCTTTCGACTGAAATGACTACCTTTACAAAAACGACTTGTAACTTATTTTTCCGACTAGAAACCTATACTTTTTTTGTTTAGATTCATACAATAGAGTTCAATATGAAACCATAGCAATTTGATTCACTCAAAACGGATTTAAAATGAAGAAGTTATGGGTAAAACAAGATTGGATAATTTTTCTCATTTTAGCTACGTGAAAATTGGTAACAAATCTATTCCAACCATAACTTAATCAACTTGTATTATATATTATGTAATCTTGAGATACCATAGACACGTATACAATGTTTCGACCTATCATGTCGACACATCTATATATATTTCGGAACAACCATAGACACTCTATATGTGAATGTTGGAGTTAGCTATACATGGTTGAGGTTGATTCCAAAATATATATAGTTTGAGTTGTGATCAATACTGAGATACGTATACACTGGGTCGTGGATTGATTCAAGATAATATTTATCGATTTATTTCTGTACATCTAACTGTGGACAACTAGTTGTAGGTTACTAACGAGGACAGCTGACTTAATAAACTTAAAACATCAAAATATATTAAAAGTGTTGTAAATATATTTTGAACATACTTTGATATATATGTATATATTGTTATAGGTTCGTGAATCAACCAGTGGCCAAGTCTTACTTCCCGACGAAGTAAAAATATGTGAAAGTGAGTTATAGTCCCACTTTTAAAATCTAATATTTTTGGGATGAGAATACATGCAGGTTTTATAAATGATTTACAAAATAGACACAAGTACGTGAAACTACACTCTATGGTTGAATTATCGAAATCGAATATGCCCCTTTTTATTAAGTCTGGTAATCTAAGAATTAGGGAACAGACACCCTAATTGACGCGAATCCTAAAGATAGATCTATTGGGCCTAACAAACCCCATCCAAAGTACCGGATGCTTTAGTACTTCGAAATTTATATCATATCCGAAGGGTGTCCCGGAATGATGGGGATATTCTTATATATGCATCTTGTTATTGTCGGTTACCAGGTGTTCACCATATGAATGATTTTTTATCTCTATGTATGGGATGTGTATTGAAATATGAAATCTTGTGGTCTATTGTTACGATTTGATATATATAGGTTAAACCTATAACTCACCAACATTTTTGTTGACGTTTTAAGCATGTTTATTCTCAGGTGATTATTAAGAGCAGAATATCATTTTTGATCACTTGTGTCCATAACGTAAATCATTTATAAAAACAGCGCATGTATTCTCAGCCCAAAAATATTTAAAGTTTAAAAGGGACTATATACTCACCTAATGTATTTTGTAGTAAAAATACATATAACATCATTGAACACGTATAAGGTTGACCTCGGATTCACGAACCTATTATTCAATCACGTATATTTATTAATACACATAATCGTAATCGAACATCTTTATTTATTATATCTTAATTTATATATTAACACGTATTATTGTTCCACTAAGTATATATATTTATTTTATAATGTATAACGTATTATGATTAATACCTTTCTATATATTTATATTAATACCTATGATAGGTTATATTATATATAATTTAATGAATGTTATAATAATATTAATTTTTATTAAAACTGATACTTTTAGTAAGAATGTTAAATTTTCATAATAATGATGATCACTAAAAAAATTTTACTAGTAATAATAATGATAATACTATATTTTTTAATAATGATAATAAAATCATGTTATTAACTTTAGTAATAATATTAAATTATTTTAATTATAATAACAACAATAATAATAATAATAATAATAATAATAATCAAAATCATGTTGGTAATAATCTTATTAATTATAATAATAATCGTTATAACAATAATAATAATAATAATAATTTGTTTTGTTTTTTTTTTTTTTTTGTAAAGGAAAAATACCTTTAAAAAGCCTTTCAAAAATAAAATGCCCCGAGTAGGGCTTGAACCCGGAACCTCTCGTATATACACCAACACTCTTGACCATTGGGCTGGAGCCCGTTTTCTGTAATTATACCAAACTTTTATATATATAACTCGACTGTATTCGTTCATCTTCTTCCCCAATAAATCAGGTCACCCATTTCCATGTCCAAGATCATTACAGCAAATCAATTAAAAGAAAAAAAAAACAAAACTGTTTTGGATTTAAAAACGGAACATTATATCAAATAATAGGGATACCTTGATTAATCAGGAAAAAAAAATGGCTGTAAAGCCTTCTCGAAGTAAACATGAACTCGAATCACTTTTCAATTTTTGAAGACGTTTTAGAATAAACTTAAAACATAAAAAGGTTTGTAAATCGTCCATGTAATCTTTATAAATCATCAATTAAAACTGAGACAGCTTATAAACCTTTAATTCGATTTTGAAACACCCGTTTTCTCAAAAACTTAACTCGAGCAATTCGGTTTCGTTTTGTAGAGTTAGTCTTTGAAAGTTTGCAGGTACTTCTGATAGATGAATCCTAACAACTTCTCAATTCTATGTTTTGACAAGTAATTCGATTTCTAGTTTTTTTTTAAAAAAAAAAAAATTGAAACAGAGGTATCGATCTTTATAGAAGTCTGAGTCTTCATCAGTTTCTGTTTTCTTTCTCTCATAATACTAGATGAATTTTATCGATTGATTAATTGTTGGTTTCAGAAAGATTGCCATTGTAAACTAGGAACAACCGATAGTTTTATACCATGGAATGGGTCGACTGCAGGTATCAAAACAAATCAGATGCAAACAAATAATAAAAAGCAGATAACGACTTAAATGGAATCCAACTTTATCTGATATAAATCGAATATTAGGTATTGGTTTAGACAACTACTTGCAACAAAAAAAAAAAATAAAAGATTAACAGATCATTCGAAAAAAAAAAATTAAAAGAGAGCTTGATTCAATTATATCTAGTATTTATATTAAATAATGATAATTAATAGTTTTATTTAATAACAATAATACTTTTATTATTATAAAAAAAATAATAAGAGTACTTAATAATATTAATAATATTAAAAATATTAATAATTATATAAAAATCATAGAAGTAATAATATTAATAATACTACTATTAATTATAATAACTAATACAACTAGTTTATAATTTTAATCATTCTTAACATTTTTCTTTTATTTGAAACCTTTATTTAGTAATAATAACAATCATTAATAATAATCATAATAATATCCTTAATTAAATATTAATAATAATGATAATGATAATATGAATAATACAGATATTAGTATTTCAAGTAATAAGAATAATATGGCAACTATATCCTAACTTATAATATACTAACCTAACATTTTATATATTATTTATATTATAGTAACATATTTGAATATTTATCAATTATATATATATATATATATCTTCCACATACATATCATATATACATATATATATATATATATATATATATATATATATATATATATATATATATATATATATATATATATATATATATATATATATATATATATATAAGTTTATGGTAGTATCATATATTATTTTATTTGCACAACAGAATTAAATCATATAAGTTTCTATTTCAATTTAACATATATACATATATTTATTTACAAATAGTGGTTCGTGAATCGTCAGGCTTGGTCAAGGGTAACTGATTATCCGAATATAGATTTCAAACTTTCTAGACTCAACATTACAGATTTTGCTTATCGTGTCGGAATCAAGTAGAGGTTATAGTTTAAATTTGGTCGGAAATTTCCGGGTTGTTACAGTACCCACCCGTTAAAGAAATTTCGTCCCCGAAATTTGGTAGAGGTTGTCATAAATAACAATAGGAATGTTTTCATGACAAATATGAGGTAATAATAGAGTTTTATCATTATTGGAAGATATGGATTTCTTTCGTACCTGAGAATAAACATGCTTTAAAGTGTCAACCAAAAGGTTGGTGAGTTTATTAGTTCAACATAAATAATCATTTCATAATTTTAATAGACCACAAGATTTCATATTTCCATTTCTCGTAAACATACGTCCCATGCATAGAGACAAAAATATCATTCATATGGTGAATACCTGGTAACCGACATTAACTAGATACATATAAGAATATCCCCTATCATTCCGGGATCCTCCTTCGGACATGATATAAATTTTGAAGTACTAAAGCATCCGGTACTTTGGATGGGGTTTGTTAGGCCCAATAGATCTATCTTTAGGATTCGCGTCAATTAGGGTGTCTGTTCCCTAATTCTTAGATTACCAGACTTTAATAAAAAGGGGCATATTCGATTTCGATAATTCAACCATAGAATGTAGTTTCAATTACTTGTGTCTATTTTGTCAAACATTTATAAAAGCGCATGTATTCTCAGTCCCAAAAATATAAAGGGTAAAAAGGCAAATGAAACTCACCATACTGTATTTTGTAGTAAAAATACATATAACATCATTGAACAAGTGTAGGGTTGGCCTTGGATTCACGAACCTATATTAATTATATATATTTATATGACGGTCAATATTTGTCTAACAATTTAGGCCAAGTCATAGTGTACCACAATCCTAATGCTCGAGTCTGACTCAACAGTATAGTAACATGTTATATTACCCATGCTCAGTTAAAATTCTAGTAAAAGGTGACGTGTGAAACAACGTATCACAATTGGTTTCATAATCATAAAATAGTATTTTAGTTTTTATAGAAAGTCAATACAAAAATATTAACTGAAAAGTTAACGAAAAAGTCAAAATTCAAGGTCAAAAGTCAAAGGTTAAAGTAAAAACGAGGTCGCATGCAAAAATACAATAACTTATACAAAAAATGAATTTTCGGTCAAACATGCCTAAACGGCCTTTAGAAAAATTATCGGAGCTCTGATTGATAAACGGCCAAAGATAAAAGTTACACATTACCAAAAAGATTAAGCATAAATTTTACAGAAGTAAACTAAACCTAGACAACTCGTAGTTGCCAACGCGGTTTCGGCGTTTCAAAGTTAATTTTTCAGCTTTAATAAATTTACAAAAGTGACCGAGTAGCCTACTTTGGAGATTTTTAGAAAATTCCTCGAAACTCGGATTGACAAACGGACAAAGCCTGCAAATTCTAGTTACCACAAAGATATAACATGATTTTTGGCAAAAGTAAACACACATCAGGCCGACCATGACAACTGATACAACACTGACATTTTTAATAAAAAGTTTCAGCTCTTTTCAGAATTTTAAAATGTGACCAAACAGTCAACTTTGACGATTTTTAGAAAAATCGTCGAGACTCAAATTGACAACCGGCCAGAGTCGTTTGCTAGACCTTACAGCAAAGAATTCAGTGGTATTTTTTCTTAAATCTGAAACAACGCAGATCAGCGAGAATTTCAGTTCCCTTTTAGACATTTTTTTTCAAAATTTGCAAAACTTCTTTTGTCCATAACTTGACAACCGTTCAACGAAACGAGACGTGCTTTATATGAAAATTCATCTACTCGACGAGTAGAATCTAAATAACCACTTTTTATTACCCAGAAAATTAGTTCACTAATTATCATTAGCAATCTTAATTACGAAATTAATTGTTAAATTCATAACTTTCTAACCGTTCATCGAATTCATTCGATATCTAAATGAAAAGTTCTTAATTTTTCGCTAGCTTTCTAATGACATGCATATCTTATACCTTATTTCATCCCTAGTATAACAACCTTTAAGATTCAACATAACCTATCTAAGGGCAATATCAAATGTACAAATAAGCATAATCCTATTTTCTCGAGCACTAGTCAGGGATACACTATTAATGTGTAAAAATTAATTTACGAGTACTCACGTATCAATATTGAGGTTCAATATTGTAGGAAAGGCACGTAGACACGACGGAGATGATAAACGCTAAATTGACTCACGAGCAAGACCCCCGAACCATACCCATATCCTCCATCGCTATAACCCATAATTTCCATAGCCCTATCCTACTCATAAAACTTGTCTTGAAAACATTTGGGCAGAACCTCGTCGTAATATTTTATGTATAAATAATAATATTACTCCTAAATAATATTAATTTGAATAATACTAATAATAATATAATTAATTAAAATAATATACGTAATATCTATGTTGGTGGAGAGACATGTGAATTAAATCACATAGAATGGAATGGTTGATCTTTATAGGCATATATAATTTTCATCTTTCCGTAATTTGCGGAGGATTGTAGTCTTCAACTGCCACAATTGAAGTGTGTCCAATTCTAGCTCACAAAGTCTTAAAAATAAAAAAAAAATAAAAAATAAAAAATAAAAGAAAAAAAAACATGGGCTGCCGACACCGAATCCTTACATTGATATATAGATTTATAATTTATTTAATATATATTATATTTAATCCTTAGAATTAATTAAATATTATATTATATTTACATGCGTAGTAAAAATGTAATTTTTGTTCAAATGACTTGTACGTTGTCATTCGACTCATGTACCACTTTCCGTTTTCCGGGCGCACTTTCGTACGTTTAGAAAACTAGCCCTTTATGTTACGTGACGTGTACCTTTTACAAAAATTAAGCTTACATAGCAATGAATTACTTTTATAAAAATATGACTTATAAAGTTGAGCGTTGTGATCATTTACTTTTATAAATCAGTGACTCGTTGTTTATCAAAATATTTTATTTTAAATTAAACGTTTTGTGACATGTACCTTTATTATTAACTAGACTTAAATTAATTAAAAACTAATCCACTCAAAGTGTAACTTAATCTTTTGAGTGTTTTGGTCATTTCCTTTTATAATTCGACGTCTCGTTATATAAAAATATATATTTAATCTTATTAGTTTGAATCAAAACGTTTTATGATTAAAATAAAATATATGTACATTTAAAATTTATAAACTTATACATAATACATATGTTTGAAATATTTATCTAATAATATAATATTTTACTTTTCAAAATTAATTATATTTCAAATACCAATATAACATTAAAATCGTGTGAATACTAGATATTGTTATATCACCTAACGGTTATGCTCAAAAACTTAATCTGATATAACTTATTTATGCGTCAACCTTTACTTTAATTTCTCAAAGGCTCTAGTTAAAATATCTAATTATAAATCGAATCAATGAACAAGGATTACTATCTTTTACCTAACTAATATATCTAATATACATAATCACGTTCTATATACGTTGCAAGTTATCAACCAAGTGTTATGAAATTCCATCCTCCACCAACCTTTGACTAATCCTCGATAAGAACACTGTCGTTCTTGCATGCGTATCATTTTACTAAATTTCCGAATACCGTTAAAAATGTAATAGTCTCTTAAATCATAGTAGACCTTACGACGGAGACTCGTGATCATAATTCAATGTATCCGATAATTCAATCATTTGATATTATCTTTTAATCTCGTCGATAAACTTACATCGAACAAATACGTTCGTATAAAGTATTATCCATTCAATACCTTGATAACATTTCCAACCTCATTAGATAGATCTCAAAGCTTATATTCATATCAACTAATCCGTTCAATGTTTTATAATATGTGTCAATCTAATAAGCACACATGTATATATATATATATATATTTACACGTAAATGTTCGTGAATCGTTTGACATGGTCAAAGGGTATTTAATTAAATGAATATAATTTCAAAACTTTCGAGACTCAATCATTACAGATTTGCTTATCGTGTCGGATATATATAAAGGTTAAAGTTTAAATTTGTTCGGAAATCTCCGGGTCATCACAGTACCTACCCGTTAAAAGAAATTTCGTCCCGAAATTTGATAGAGGTTGTCATGGCTAACAGTAAGAGTGTTTTCATGACGTATATGAACTGATAATTAGGGTTTTATCATCATTGATTAATATAGATAAAATGATTTGTTTTTGTGAAGAGCACGAATGAAGCTATCACTTAAGAGTGAAAATGAATAAAAGTAAGTTTGACTTAACCGGTGACGTAGTCAAGATTGATTTCCGGAATTTAAGGAATTTAGAAGAAATCTTCATATTAAGATTTGATTCTTCGGCGATTTAGGAAATCAGGATCTTCTTTGAGTAAATGCAATAATCTGTTCCGATTGCTCTGTCGGATATTTTTCTATAAATCTACCCCCGTTGTTTCCTTACAACTCACACCTTCTATTCTTTCTCCTCAGTTCATACTTTAAAACATTCGTCAATATGCTCCATCCCATTCTGATCCTTGATATACTCTTAATTTTTACATCTGTCATCCTTCTCTTTCATCTACCACCGGAAGATTTTATTTACTTCTACTATTATCTTGGGGTTATAGTGTTATTAATTTTCCCGTGCCTTTATGTGGCAATACGTATTGATATGCACGGTTTGTAGCTTCTGGGTGGTTGTTGGGTTTTATATCTTCCCTTATATTTCGATGTCCCTGCTTCTGTCTTCTATAGTCATCGTCATCCCCAGTTAATGCTTTCTTCTATTTACTGCAACAAAAATATTTTAAATAAATATATCCAAAAATTTATATACATATTACATTTAACGTAATATCTTGTTGGCATAATATTAAGTTCGTTTTTTATAGATTTTGCCAATAATATATATAGTAACAAATATAAACATATATAATAATAAACAATATATTATAATCAAAAATATATATAATATTATTTTCAAAGGATCGGAGAAGCATCTTAATATTCGGGAAGATGGAACCCGGTATAGGGCTGAAAGGATTTGGGTACCAAAATTTGGAGATATGAGAGAAATGGTACTTAGAGAAGCTCATAAAACCAGATACTCAATACATCCTGGAACGGGGAAGATGTACAAGGATCTCAAGAAACATTTTTGGTGGCCGGGTATGAAAGCCGATGTTGCTAAATATGTAGGAGAATGTTTGACGTGTTCTAAGGTCAAAGCTGAGCATCAGAAACCATCAGGTCTACTTCAACAACCCGAAATCCCGGAATGGAAATGGGAAAACATTACCATGGATTTCATCACTAAATTGCCAAGGACTGCAAGTGGTTTTGATACTATTTGGGTAATAGTTGATCGTCTCACCAAATCAGCACACTTCCTACCAATAAGAGAAGATGACAAGATGGAGAAGTTAGCACGACTGTATTTGAAGGAAGTCGTCTCCAGGCATGGAATACCAATCTCTATTATCTCTGATAGGGATGGCAGATTTATTTCAAGATTCTGGCAGACATTACAGCAAGCATTAGGAACTCGTCTAGACATGAGTACTGCCTATCATCCACAAACTGATGGGCAGAGCGAAAGAACGATACAAACGCTTGAAGACATGCTACGAGCATGTGTTATTGATTTCGGAAACAGTTGGGATCGACATCTACCGTTAGCAGAATTTTCCTACAACAACAGCTACCATTCAAGCATTGAGATGGCGCCGTTTGAAGCACTTTATGGTAGAAAGTGCAGGTCTCCGATTTTTTGGAGTGAGGTGGGGGATAGACAGATTACGGGTCCGGAGATTATACAAGAAACTACCGAGAAGATCATCCAAATTCAACAACGGTTGAAAACTGCCCAAAGTCGACAAAAGAGCTACGCTGACATTAAAAGAAAAGATATAGAATTTGAAATTGGAGAGATGGTCATTCTTAAAGTTTCACCTTGGAAAGGCGTTGTTCGATTTGGTAAACGAGGGAAATTAAATCCAAGGTATATTGGACCATTCAAGATTATTGATCGTGTCGGACCAGTAGCTTACCGACTTGAGTTACCTCAACAACTCGCGGCTGTACATAACACTTTCCACGTCTCGAATTTGAAGAAATGTTTTGCTAAAGAAGATCTCACTATTCCGTTAGATGAAATCCAAATCAACGAAAAACTCCAATTCATCGAAGAACCCGTCGAAATAATGGATCGTGAGGTTAAAAGACTTAAGCAAAACAAGATACCAATTGTTAAGGTTCGATGGAATGCTCGTAGAGGACCCGAGTTCACCTGGGAGCGTGAAGATCAGATGAAGAAGAAATACCCGCATCTATTTCCAGAAGATTCGTCAACACCTTCAACAGCTTAAAATTTCGGGACGAAATTTATTTAACGGGTAGGTACTGTAGTGACCCGAACTTTTCCATGTTTATATATATTAATTGAGATTGATGTTTACATGATTAAATGTTTCCAACATGTTAAGCAATCAAACTTGTTAAGACTTGATTAATTGAAATAGGTTTCATATAGACAATTGACCACCCAAGTTGACCGGTGATTCACGAACGTTAAAACTTGTAAAAAAACTATATGATGACATATATATGGTTATATATATAGTTAACATGATATTATGATAAGTAAACATATCATTAATTATATTAACAATGAACTACATATGTAAAAACAAGACTACTAACTTAATGATTTTGAAATGAGACATATATGTAACGTTTATCGTTGTAACGACATTTAATGTATATATATCATATTAAGAGATATTCGTACATCATAATATCATGATAATATAATAATTTAAAATCTCTTTTGATATTATAAACATTGGGTTAACAACATTTAACAAGATCGTTAACCTAAAGGTTTCAAAACAACACTTACATGTAACGACTAACGATGACTTAACAACTCAGTTAAAATGTATATACATGTAGTGTTTTAATATGTATTTATACACTTTTGAAAGACTTCAATACACTTATCAAAATACTTCTACTTAACAAAAATGCTTACAATTACATTCTCGTTCAGTTTCATCAACAATTCTACTCGTATGCACCCGTATTCGTACTCGTACAATACACAGCTTTTAGATGTATGTACTATTGGTATATACACTCCAATTATCAGCTCTTGGCAGCCCATGTGAGTCACCTAACACATGTGGGAACCATCATTTGGCAACTAGCATGAAATATCTCATAAGATTACAAAAATATGAGTAATCATTCATGACTTATTTACATGAAAACAAAATTACATATCCTTTATATCTAATCCATACACCAACGACCAAAAACACCTACAAACACTTTCATTCTTCAATTTTCTTCATCTAATTGAACTCTCTCAAGTTCTATCTTCAAGTTCTAAGTGTTCTTCATAAATTCCAAAAGTTCTAGTTTCATAAAATCAAGAATACTTTCAAGTTTGCTAGCTCACTTCCAATCTTGTAAGGTGATCATCCAACCTCAAGAAATCTTTGTTTCTTACAGTAGGTTATCATTCTAATACAAGGTAATAATCATATTCAAACTTTGGTTCAATTTCTATAACTATAACAATCTTATTTCAAGTGATGATCTTACTTGAACTTGTTTTCGTGTCATGATTTTTCTTCAAGAACTTTGAGCCATCCAAGGACCCATTGAAGTTAGATCCATTTTTCTCTTTTCCAGTAGGTTCATCCAAGGAACTTAAGGTAGTAATGATATTCATAACATCATTCGATTCATACATATAAAGCTATCTTATTCGAAGGTTTAAACTTGTAATCACTAGAACATAGTTTAGTTAATTCTAAACTTGTTCGCAAACAAAAGTTAATCCTTCTAACTTGACTTTTAAAATCAACTAAACACATGTTCTATATCTATATGATATGCTAACTTAATGATTTAAAACCTGGAAACACGAAAAACACCGTAAAACCGGATTTACGCCGTCGTAGTAACACCGCGGGCTGTTTTGGGTTAGTTAATTAAAAACTATGATAAACTTTGATTTAAAAGTTGTTATTCTGAGAAAATGATTTTTATTATGAACATGAAACTATATCCAAAAATTATGGTTAAACTCAACGTGGAAGTATGTTTTCTAAAATGGTCATCTAGACGTCGTTCTTTCGACTGAAATGACTACCTTTACAAAAACGACTTGTAACTTATTTTTCCGACTAGAAACCTATACTTTTTTTGTTTAGATTCATACAATAGAGTTCAATATGAAACCATAGCAATTTGATTCACTCAAAACGGATTTAAAATGAAGAAGTTATGGGTAAAACAAGATTGGATAATTTTTCTCATTTTAGCTACGTGAAAATTGGTAACAAATCTATTCCAACCATAACTTAATCAACTTGTATTATATATTATGTAATCTTGAGATACCATAGACACGTATACAATGTTTCGACCTATCATGTCGACACATCTATATATATTTCGGAACAACCATAGACACTCTATATGTGAATGTTGGAGTTAGCTATACAGGGTTGAGGTTGATTCCAAAATATATATAGTTTGAGTTGTGATCAATACTGAGATACGTATACACTGGGTCGTGGATTGATTCAAGATAATATTTATCGATTTATTTCTGTACATCTAACTGTGGACAACTAGTTGTAGGTTACTAACGAGGACAGCTGACTTAATAAACTTAAAACATCAAAATATATTAAAAGTGTTGTAAATATATTTTGAACATACTTTGATATATATGTATATATTGTTATAGGTTCGTGAATCAACCAGTGGCCAAGTCTTACTTCCCGACGAAGTAAAAATCTGTGAAAGTGAGTTATAGTCCCACTTTTAAAATCTAATATTTTTGGGATGAGAATACATGCAGGTTTTATAAATGATTTACAAAATAGACACAAGTACGTGAAACTACACTCTATGGTTGAATTATCGAAATCGAATATGCCCCTTTTTATTAAGTCTGGTAATCTAAGAATTAGGGAACAGACACCCTAATTGACGCGAATCCTAAAGATAGATCTATTGGGCCTAACAAACCCCATCCAAAGTACCGGATGCTTTAGTACTTCGAAATTTATATCATATCCGAAGGGTGTCCCGGAATGATGGGGATATTCTTATATATGCATCTTGTTATTGTCGGTTACCAGGTGTTCACCATATGAATGATTTTTATCTCTATGTATGGGATGTGTATTGAAATATGAAATCTTGTGGTCTATTGTTACGATTTGATATATATAGGTTAAACCTATAACTCACCAACATTTTTGTTGACGTTTTAAGCATGTTTATTCTCAGGTGATTATTAAGAGCTTCCGCTGTCGCATACTTAAATAAGGACAAGATTTGGAGTCCATGCTTGTATGATATTGTGTAAAAACTGCATTCAAGAAACTTATTTTGTTGTAACATATTTGTATTGTAAACCATTATGTAATGGTCGTGTGTAAACAGGATATTTTAGATTATCATTATTTGATAATCTACGTAAAGCTTTTTAAACCTTTATTGATGAAATAATTTTTAAACAAACCATAACCTTTATTTCATCAATAAAGGTTTAAAAAGCTTTACGTAGATTATCAAATAATGATAATCTAAAATATCCTGTTTACACACGACCATTACATAATGGTTTACAATACAAATATGTTACAACAAAATAAGTTTCTTGAATGCAGTTTTTACACAATATCATACAAGCATGGACTCCAAATCTTGTCCTTATTTAAGTATGCGACAGCGGAAGCTCTTAATAATCACCTGAGAATAAACATGCTTAAAACGTCAACAAAAATGTTGGTGAGTTATAGGTTTAACCTATATATATCAAATCGTAACAATAGACCACAAGATTTCATATTTCAATACACATCCCATACATAGAGATAAAAATCATTCATATGGTGAACACCTGGTAACCGACAATAACAAGATGCATATATAAGAATATCCCCATCATTCCGGGACACCCTTCGGATATGATATAAATTTCGAAGTACTAAAGCATCCGGTACTTTGGATGGGGTTTGTTAGGCCCAATAGATCTATCTTTAGGATTCGCGTCAATTAGGGTGTCTGTTCCCTAATTCTTAGATTACCAGACTTAATAAAAAGGGGCATATTCGATTTCGATCATTCAACCATATAATGTAATTTTGATTACTTGTGTCTATTTCGTAAAACAGTTATAAAAACAGCGCATGTATTCTCAGTCCCAAAAATATATATTGCGAAAGCATTTAAAAAGCGAATAATGAAACTAATAGTAATAATCAATATTAACTTTTAAAATATTAGTATATATATTATTAGATAGGCATATTAATATATAAATAATACTATATATATTTAATGTAATCAATTAATATTATGCCAAAATATTTTTAAAACTCTGATACCAACTGAAATGTCCCGTTCTTATTGATTAAAAACGTTCCATATTAATTGATTTCGTTGCGAGGTTTTGACCTCTATATGAGACGTTTTTCAAAGACTGCATTCATTTTTAAACAAACCATAACCTTTATTTCATCAATAAAGGTTTAAAAAGCTTTACGTAGATTATCAAATAATGATAATCTAAAATATCCTGTTTACACACGACCATTACATAATGGTTTACAATACAAATATGTTACAACAAAATAAGTTTCTTGAATGCAGTTTTTACACAATATCATACAAGCATGGACTCCAAATCTTGTCCTTATTTAAGTATGCGACAGCGGAAGCTCTTAATAATCACCTGAGAATAAACATGCTTAAAACGTCAACAAAAATGTTGGTGAGTTATAGGTTTAACCTATATATATCAAATCGTAACAATAGACCACAAGATTTCATATTTCAATACACATCCCATACATAGAGATAAAAATCATTCATATGGTGAACACCTGGTAACCGACAATAACAAGATGCATATATAAGAATATCCCCATCATTCCGGGACACCCTTCGGATATGATATAAATTTCGAAGTACTAAAGCATCCGGTACTTTGGATGGGGTTTGTTAGGCCCAATAGATCTATCTTTAGGATTCGCGTCAATTAGGGTGTCTGTTCCCTAATTCTTAGATTACCAGACTTAATAAAAAGGGGCATATTCGATTTCGATAATTCAACCATAGAGTGTAGTTTCACGTACTTGTGTCTATTTTGTAAATCATTTATAAAACCTGCATGTATTCTCATCCCAAAAATATTAGATTTTAAAAGTGGGACTATAACTCACTTTCACAGATTTTTACTTCGTCGGGAAGTAAGACTTGGCCACTGGTTGATTCACGAACCTATAACAATATATACATATATATCAAAGTATGTTCAAAATATATTTACAACACTTTTAATATATTTTGATGTTTTAAGTTTATTAAGTCAGCTGTCCTCGTTAGTAACCTACAACTAGTTGTCCACAGTTAGATGTACAGAAATAAATCGATAAATATTATCTTGAATCAATCCACGACCCAGTGTATACGTATCTCAGTATTGATCACAACTCAAACTATATATATTTTGGAATCAACCTCAACCCTGTATAGCTAACTCCAACATTCACATATAGAGTGTCTATGGTTGTTCCGAAATATATATAGATGTGTCGACATGATAGGTCGAAACATTGTATACGTGTCTATGGTATCTCAAGATTACATAATATATAATACAAGTTGATTAAGTTATGGTTGGAATAGATTTGTTACCAATTTTCACGTAGCTAAAATGAGAAAAATTATCCAATCTTGTTTTACCCATAACTTCTTCATTTTAAATCCGTTTTGAGTGAATCAAATTGCTATGGTTTCATATTGAACTCTATTGTATGAATCTAAACAAAAAAAGTATAGGTTTCTAGTCGGAAAAATAAGTTACAAGTCGTTTTTGTAAAGGTAGTCATTTCAGTCGAAAGAACGACGTCTAGATGACCATTTTAGAAAACATACTTCCACGTTGAGTTTAACCATAATTTTTGGATATAGTTTCATGTTCATAATAAAAATCATTTTCTCAGAATAACAACTTTTAAATCAAAGTTTATCATAGTTTTTAATTAACTAACCCAAAACAGCCCGCGGTGTTACTACGACGGCGTAAATCCGGTTTTACGGTGTTTTTCGTGTTTCCAGGTTTTAAATCATTAAGTTAGCATATCATATAGATATAGAACATGTGTTTAGTTGATTTTAAAAGTCAAGTTAGAAGGATTAACTTTTGTTTGCGAACAAGTTTAGAATTAACTAAACTATGTTCTAGTGATTACAAGTTTAAACCTTCGAATAAGATAGCTTTATATGTATGAATCGAATGATGTTATGAACATCATTACTACCTTAAGTTCCTTGGATGAACCTACTGGAAAAGAGAAAAATGGATCTAACTTCAATGGGTCCTTGGATGGCTCAAAGTTCTTGAAGAAAAATCATGACACGAAAACAAGTTCAAGTAAGATCATCACTTGAAATAAGATTGTTATAGTTATAGAAATTGAACAAAAGTTTGAATATGATTATTACCTTGTATTAGAATGATAACCTACTGTAAGAAACAAAGATTTCTTGAGGTTGGATGATCACCTTACAAGATTGGAAGTGAGCTAGCAAACTTGAAAGTATTCTTGATTTTATGAAACTAGAACTTTTGGAATTTATGAAGAACACTTAGAACTTGAAGATAGAACTTGAGAGAGTTCAATTAGATGAAGAAAATTGAAGAATGAAAGTGTTTGTAGGTGTTTTTGGTCGTTGGTGTATGGATTAGATATAAAGGATATGTAATTTTGTTTTCATGTAAATAAGTCATGAATGATTACTCATATTTTTGTAATCTTATGAGATATTTCATGCTAGTTGCCAAATGATGGTTCCCACATGTGTTAGGTGACTCACATGGGCTGCCAAGAGCTGATAATTGGAGTGTATATACCAATAGTACATACATCTAAAAGCTGTGTATTGTACGAGTACGAATACGGGTGCATACGAGTAGAATTGTTGATGAAACTGAACGAGAATGTAATTGTAAGCATTTTTGTTAAGTAGAAGTATTTTGATAAGTGTATTGAAGTCTTTCAAAAGTGTATAAATACATATTAAAACACTACATGTATATACATTTTAACTGAGTCGTTAAGTCATCGTTAGTCGTTACATGTAAGTGTTGTTTTGAAACCTTTAGGTTAACGATCTTGTTAAATGTTGTTAACCCAATGTTTATAATATCAAAAGAGATTTTAAATTATTATATTATCATGATATTATGATGTACGAATATCTCTTAATATGATATATATACATTAAATGTCGTTACAACGATAAACGTTACATATATGTCTCGTTTCAAAATCATTAAGTTAGTAGTCTTGTTTTTACATATGTAGTTCATTGTTAATATAATTAATGATATGTTTACTTATCATAATATCATGTTAACTATATATATAACCATATATATGTCATCATATAGTTTTTTTACAAGTTTTAACGTTCATGAATCACCGGTCAACTTGGGTGGTCAATTGTCTATATGAAACCTATTTCAATTAATCAAGTCTTAACAAGTTTGATTGCTTAACATGTTGGAAACATTTAATCATGTAAACATCAATCTCAATTAATATATATAAACATGGAAAAGTTCGGGTCACTACAGTACCTACCCGTTAAATAAATTTCGTCCCGAAATTTTAAGCTGTTGAAGGTGTTGACGAATCTTCTGGAAATAGATGCGGGTATTTCTTCTTCATCTGATCTTCACGCTCCCATGTGAACTCGGGTCCTCTACGAGAATTCCATCGAACCTTAACAATTGGTATCTTGTTTTGCTTAAGTCTTTTAACCTCACGATCCATTATTTCGACGGGTTCTTCGATGAATTGGAGTTTTTCGTTGATTTGGATTTCATCTAACGGAATAGTGAGATCTTCTTTAGCAAAACATTTCTTCAAATTCGAGACGTGGAAAGTGTTATGTACAGCCGCGAGTTGTTGAGGTAACTCAAGTCGGTAAGCTACTGGTCCGACACGATCAATAATCTTGAATGGTCCAATATACCTTGGATTTAATTTCCCTCGTTTACCAAATCGAACAACGCCTTTCCAAGGTGAAACTTTAAGAATGACCATCTCTCCAATTTCAAATTCTATATCTTTTCTTTTAATGTCAGCGTAGCTCTTTTGTCGACTTTGGGCAGTTTTCAACCGTTGTTGAATTTGGATGATCTTCTCGGTAGTTTCTTGTATAATCTCCGGACCCGTAATCTGTCTATCCCCCACCTCACTCCAAAAAATCGGAGACCTGCACTTTCTACCATAAAGTGCTTCAAACGGCGCCATCTCAATGCTTGAATGGTAGCTGTTGTTGTAGGAAAATTCTGCTAACGGTAGATGTCGATCCCAACTGTTTCCGAAATCAATAACACATGCTCGTAGCATGTCTTCAAGCGTTTGTATCGTCCTTTCGCTCTGCCCATCAGTTTGTGGATGATAGGCAGTACTCATGTCTAGACGAGTTCCTAATGCTTGCTGTAATGTCTGCCAGAATCTTGAAATAAATCTGCCATCCCTATCAGAGATAATAGAGATTGGTATTCCATGCCTGGAGACGACTTCCTTCAAATACAGTCGTGCTAACTTCTCCATCTTGTCATCTTCTCTTATTGGTAGGAAGTGTGCTGATTTGGTGAGACGATCAACTATTACCCAAATAGTATCAAAACCACTTGCAGTCCTTGGCAATTTAGTGATGAAATCCATGGTAATGTTTTCCCATTTCCATTCCGGGATTTCGGGTTGTTGAAGTAGACCTGATGGTTTCTGATGCTCAGCTTTGACCTTAGAACACGTCAAACATTCTCCTACATATTTAGCAACATCGGCTTTCATACCCGGCCACCAAAAATGTTTCTTGAGATCCTTGTACATCTTCCCCGTTCCAGGATGTATTGAGTATCTGGTTTTATGAGCTTCTCTAAGTACCATTTCTCTCATATCTCCAAATTTTGGTACCCAAATCCTTTCAGCCCTATACCGGGTTCCGTCTTCCCGAATATTAAGATGCTTCTCCGATCCTTTGGGTATTTCATCCTTTAAATTTTCCTCTTTTAAAACTCCTTGTTGCGCCTCCTTTATTTGAGTAGTAATGTTATTATGAATCATTATATTCATAGATTTTACTCGAATGGGTTCTCTATCCTTCCTGCTCAAGGCATCGGCTACCACATTTGCCTTCCCCGGGTGGTAACGAATCTCAAAATCGTAATCATTCAATAATTCAATCCACCTACGCTGCCTCATATTCAGTTGTTTCTGATTAAATATGTGTTGAAGACTTTTGTGGTCGGTATATATAATACTTTTGACCCCATATAAGTAGTGCCTCCAAGTCTTTAATGCAAAAACAACCGCGCCTAATTCCAAATCATGGGTCGTATAATTTTGTTCGTGAATCTTCAATTGTCTAGACGCATAAGCAATCACCTTCGTTCGTTGCATTAATACACAACCGAGACCTTGCTTTGATGCGTCACAATAAATCACAAAATCATCATTCCCTTCAGGCAATGACAATATAGGTGCCGTAGTTAGCTTTTTCTTCAATAACTGAAACGCTTTCTCTTGTTCATCATTCCATTCAAATTTCTTCCCTTTATGCGTTAATGCAGTCAAGGGTTTTGCTATTCCGGAAAAGTCTTGGATGAACCTTCTGTAGTAACCAGCTAGTCCTAAAAACTGGCGTATGTGTTTCGGAGTTTTCGGGGTTTCCCACTTTTCAACAGTTTCTATCTTTGCCGGATCCACCTTAATACCTTCTTTGTTCACTATGTGACCGAGGAATTGAACTTCTTCCAACCAAAATGCACACTTTGAAAACTTAGCGTACAATTCTTCCTTCCTCAATACTTCTAACACCTTTCTCAAATGTTCACCGTGTTCTTGGTCATTCTTTGAGTAAATAAGTATGTCATCAATGAAAACAATGACAAACTTGTCAAGGTATGGTCCACACACTCGGTTCATAAGGTCCATGAACACAGCTGGTGCATTAGTTAAACCAAACGGCATGACCATAAACTCGTAATGACCGTAACGTGTTCTGAAAGCAGTCTTTGGAATATCATCTTCTTTCACCCGCATTTGATGATACCCGGAACGTAAGTCAATCTTTGAATAAACAGACGAGCCTTGTAGTTGATCAAATAAGTCGTCGATTCTCGGTAGTGGGTAGCGGTTCTTGATGGTAAGTTTGTTCAACTCTCGGTAGTCGATACACAACCTGAATGTACCATCTTTCTTCTTGACAAACAAAACAGGAGCTCCCCACGGTGATGTGCTTGGTCGAATGAAACCACGCTCTAAAAGTTCTAGTAATTGGCTTTGCAGTTCTTTCATCTCGCTGGGTGCGAGTCTGTAAGGAGCACGAGCTATTGGTGCAGCTCCTGGTACAAGATCTATTTGAAATTCAACAGATCGATGTGGGGGTAATCCCGGTAATTCTTTCGGAAATACATCGGGAAATTCTTTTGCAATGGGAACATCATTGATGCTCTTTTCTTCAGTTTGTACTTTCTCGACGTGTGCTAGAACAGCATAGCAACCTTTTCTTATTAGTTTTTGTGCCTTCAAATTACTAATAAGATGTAGCTTCGTGTTGCCCTTTTCTCCGTACACCATTAAGGGTTTTCCTTTTTCTCGTATAATGCGAATTGCATTTTTGTAACAAACGATCTCCGCTTTCACTTCTTTCAACCAGTCCATACCGATTATCACATCAAAACTCCCTAACTCTACTGGTATCAAATCAATCTTAAATGTTTCGCTAACCAGTTTAATTTCTCGATTCCGACATATATTATCTGCTGAAATTAATTTACCATTTGCTAATTCGAGTAAAAATTTACTATCCAAAGGCGTCAATGGACAACTTAATTTAGCACAAAAATCTCTACTCATATAGCTTCTATCCGCACCCGAATCAAATAAAACGTAAGCAGATTTATTGTCAATAAGAAACGTACCCGTAACAAGCTCCGGGTCTTCCTGTGCCTCTACCGCATTAATATTGAAAACTCTTCCACGGCCTTGTCCATTCGTGTTCTCCTGGTTCGGGCAATTTCTAATAATGTGGCCTGGTTTTCCACATTTATAACAAACTACATTGGCATAACTTGCTCCGACACTACTTGCTCCGCCATTACTCGTTCCGACACCATTTGTTCCTTTCGTTCTATTAACCCCTGGTCCGTAGACCTCACACTTCGCCGCGCTATGACCATTTCTTTTACATTTGTTGCAAAATTTGGTGCAGAACCCCGAGTGATTCTTTTCACACCTTTGGCATAGTTGCTTCTGATTGTTGTTGTTGTTGCGGTTATTATTGTTGTTGGGATGATTGTTGTAGTTGCTGTTGTTGTTGTTGTTGTTGTTGTTGTTGTTGGGCCGTTTGTTGTAGTTGCGATTGATGTTGCGATTGTTGGGATAATTGTTGCGATTATTGTTGTAATTGCTGTTGTTGTTGTATTGGTGATTCTTATCACCGTTTTCCTCCCACTTTCTTTTGACTTGCTTCACATTGGCCTCTTCAGCAGTTTGTTCTTTAATTCTTTCTTCAATCTGGTTCACTAGTTTGTGAGCCATTCTACATGCCTGTTGTATGGAGGCGGGCTCGTGTGAACTTATATCTTCTTGGATTCTTTCCGGTAATCCTTTCACAAACGCGTCGATCTTCTCTTCCTCATCTTCGAATGCTCCCAGACACAATAGGCACAATTCTGTGAATCGTCTTTCGTACGTGGTAATATCAAATCCTTGGGTTCGTAACCCTCTAAGTTCTGTCTTGAGCTTATTGACCTCGGTTCTGGGACGGTACTTCTCGTTCATCAAGTGCTTGAATGCTGACCACGGTAGTGCGTACGCATCATCTTGTCCCACTTGCTCTAGATAGGTATTCCACCATGTTAACGCAGAACCTGTGAAGGTATGCGTAGCGTACTTCACTTTGTCCTCTTCAGTACACTTACTTATGGCAAACACCGATTCAACCTTCTCGGTCCACCGTTTCAATCCGATCGGTCCTTCGGTTCCATCAAATTCCAAAGGTTTGCAGGCAGTGAATTCTTTGTAGGTGCATCCTACACGATTTCCTGTACTGCTAGATCCAAGGTTATTGTTGGTATGTAGCGCAGCCTATACTGCGGCTATGTTTGAAGCTAGAAAAGTACGGAATTCCTCTTCATTCATATTCACGGTGTGTCGAGTAGTCGGTGCCATTTATTTCAAAATAGTTAAATGGAACAAGTTAATCATACAGAATATTAAGAGTAGTTAATAGTATTTCGTAGCATAATATGAACTCATTTATAAAAGCTTTTTCTTCATATTAGCGTTTTATAAGTTTAAATTCGGGTAGTACCTATATATACTTAATAAAATGAAGAAGTTATGGGTAAAACAAGATTGGATAATTTTTCTCATTTTAGCTACGTGAAAATTGGTAACAAATCTATTCCAACCATAACTTAATCAACTTGTATTATATATTATGTAATCTTGAGATACCATAGACACGTATACAATGTTTCGACCTATCATGTCGACACATCTATATATATTTCGGAACAACCATAGACACTCTATATGTGAATGTTGGAGTTAGCTATACAACCAACTGAAATGTCCCGTTCTTATTGATTAAAAACGTTCCATATTAATTGATTTCGTTGCGAGGTTTTGACCTCTATATGAGACGTTTTTCAAAGACTGCATTCATTTTTAAACAAACCATAACCTTTATTTCATCAATAAAGGTTTAAAAAGCTTTACGTAGATTATCAAATAATGATAATCTAAAATATCCTGTTTACACACGACCATTACATAATGGTTTACAATACAAATATGTTACAACAAAATAAGTTTCTTGAATGCAGTTTTTACACAATATCATACAAGCATGGACTCCAAATCTTGTCCTTATTTAAGTATGCGACAGCGGAAGCTCTTAATAATCACCTGAGAATAAACATGCTTAAAACGTCAACAAAAATGTTGGTGAGTTATAGGTTTAACCTATATATATATCAAATCGTAACAATAGACCACAAGATTTCATATTTCAATACACATCCCATACATAGAGATAAAAATCATTCATATGGTGAACACCTGGTAACCGACAATAACAAGATGCATATATAAGAATATCCCCATCATTCCGGGACACCCTTCGGATATGATATAAATTTCGAAGTACTAAAGCATCCGGTACTTTGGATGGGGTTTGTTAGGCCCAATAGATCTATCTTTAGGATTCGCGTCAATTAGGGTGTCTGTTCCCTAATTCTTAGATTACCAGACTTAATAAAAAGGGGCATATTCGATTTCGATAATTCAACCATAGAGTGTAGTTTCACGTACTTGTGTCTATTTTGTAAATCATTTATAAAACCTGCATGTATTCTCATCCCAAAAATATTAGATTTTAAAAGTGGGACTATAACTCACTTTCACAGATTTTTACTTCGTCGGGAAGTAAGACTTGGCCACTGGTTGATTCACGAACCTATAACAATATATACATATATATCAAAGTATGTTCAAAATATATTTACAACACTTTTAATATATTTTGATGTTTTAAGTTTATTAAGTCAGCTGTCCTCGTTAGTAACCTACAACTAGTTGTCCACAGTTAGATGTACAGAAATAAATCGATAAATATTATCTTGAATCAATCCACGACCCAGTGTATACGTATCTCAGTATTGATCACAACTCAAACTATATATATTTTGGAATCAACCTCAACCCTGTATAGCTAACTCCAACATTCACATATAGAGTGTCTATGGTTGTTCCGAAATATATATAGATGTGTCGACATGATAGGTCGAAACATTGTATACGTGTCTATGGTATCTCAAGATTACATAATATATAATACAAGTTGATTAAGTTATGGTTGGAATAGATTTGTTACCAATTTTCACGTAGCTAAAATGAGAAAAATTATCCAATCTTGTTTTACCCATAACTTCTTCATTTTAAATCCGTTTTGAGTGAATCAAATTGCTATGGTTTCATATTGAACTCTATTGTATGAATCTAAACAAAAAAAGTATAGGTTTCTAGTCGGAAAAATAAGTTACAAGTCGTTTTTGTAAAGGTAGTCATTTCAGTCGAAAGAACGACGTCTAGATGACCATTTTAGAAAACATACTTCCACGTTGAGTTTAACCATAATTTTTGGATATAGTTTCATGTTCATAATAAAAATCATTTTCTCAGAATAACAACTTTTAAATCAAAGTTTATCATAGTTTTTAATTAACTAACCCAAAACAGCCCGCGGTGTTACTACGACGGCGTAAATCCGGTTTTACGGTGTTTTTCGTGTTTCCAGGTTTTAAATCATTAAGTTAGCATATCATATAGATATAGAACATGTGTTTAGTTGATTTTAAAAGTCAAGTTAGAAGGATTAACTTTTGTTTGCGAACAAGTTTAGAATTAACTAAACTATGTTCTAGTGATTACAAGTTTAAACCTTCGAATAAGATAGCTTTATATGTATGAATCGAATGATGTTATGAACATCATTACTACCTTAAGTTCCTTGGATGAACCTACTGGAAAAGAGAAAAATGGATCTAACTTCAATGGGTCCTTGGATGGCTCAAAGTTCTTGAAGAAAAATCATGACACGAAAACAAGTTCAAGTAAGATCATCACTTGAAATAAGATTGTTATAGTTATAGAAATTGAACCAAAGTTTGAATATGATTATTACCTTGTATTAGAATGATAACCTACTGTAAGAAACAAAGATTTCTTGAGGTTGGATGATCACCTTACAAGATTGGAAGTGAGCTAGCAAACTTGAAAGTATTCTTGATTTTATGAAACTAGAACTTTTGGAATTTATGAAGAACACTTAGAACTTGAAGATAGAACTTGAGAGAGTTCAATTAGATGAAGAAAATTGAAGAATGAAAGTGTTTGTAGGTGTTTTTGGTCGTTAGTGTATGGATTAGATATAAAGGATATGTAATTTTGTTTTCATGTAAATAAGTCATGAATGATTACTCATATTTTTGTAATCTTATGAGATATTTCATGCTAGTTGCCAAATTATGGTTCCCACATGTGTTAGGTGACTCACATGGGCTTCCAAGAGCTGATAATTGGAGTGTATATACCAATAGTACATACATCTAAAAGCTGTGTATTGTACGAGTACGAATACGGGTGCATACGAGTAGAATTGTTGATGAAACTGAACGAGAATGTAATTGTAAGCATTTTTGTTAAGTAGAAGTATTTTGATAAGTGTATTGAAGTCTTTCAAAAGTGTATAAATACATATTAAAACACTACATGTATATACATTTTAACTGAGTCGTTAAGTCATCGTTAGTCGTTACATGTAAGTGTTGTTTTGAAACCTTTAGGTTAACGATCTTGTTAAATGTTGTTAACCCAATGTTTATAATATCAAAAGAGATTTTAAATTATTATATTATCATGATATTATGATGTACGAATATCTCTTAATATGATATATATACATTAAATGTCGTTACAACGATAAACGTTACATATATGTCTCGTTTCAAAATCATTAAGTTAGTAGTCTTGTTTTTACATATGTAGTTCATTGTTAATATAATTAATGATATGTTTACTTATCATAATATCATGTTAACTATATATATAACCATATATATGTCATCATATAGTTTTTTTACAAGTTTTAACGTTCGTGAATCACCGGTCAACTTGGGTGGTCAATTGTCTATATGAAACCTATTTCAATTAATCAAGTCTTAACAAGTTTGATTGCTTAACATGTTGGAAACATTTAATCATGTAAACATCAATCTCAATTAATATATATAAACATGGAAAAGTTCGGGTCACTACAGTACCTACCCGTTAAATAAATTTCGTCCCGAAATTTTAAGCTGTTGAAGGTGTTGACGAATCTTCTGGAAATAGATGCGGGTATTTCTTCTTCATCTGATCTTCACGCTCCCAGGTGAACTCGGGTCCTCTACGAGCATTCCATCGAACCTTAACAATTGGTATCTTGTTTTGCTTAAGTCTTTTAACCTCACGATCCATTATTTCGACGGGTTCTTCGATGAATTGGAGTTTTTCGTTGATTTGGATTTCATCTAACGGAATAGTGAGATCTTCTTTAGCAAAACATTTCTTCAAATTCGAGATGTGGAAAGTGTTATGTACAGCCGCGAGTTGTTGAGGTAACTCAAGTCGGTAAGCTACTGGTCCGACACGATCAATAATCTTGAATGGTCCAATATACCTTGGATTTAATTTCCCTCGTTTACCAAATCGAACAACGCCTTTCCAAGGTGAAACTTTAAGAATGACCATCTCTCCAATTTCAAATTCTATATCTTTTCTTTTAATGTCAGCGTAGCTCTTTTGTCGACTTTGGGCAGTTTTCAACCGTTGTTGAATTTGGATGATCTTCTCGGTAGTTTCTTGTATAATCTCCGGACCCGTAATCTGTCTATCCCCCACCTCACTCCAAAAAATCGGAGAACTGCACTTTCTACCATAAAGTGCTTCAAACGGCGCCATCTCAATGCTTGAATGGTAGCTGTTGTTGTAGGAAAATTCTGCTAACGGTAGATGTCGATCCCAACTGTTTCCGAAATCAATAACACATGCTCGTAGCATGTCTTCAAGCGTTTGTATCGTCCTTTCGCTCTGCCCATCAGTTTGTGGATGATAGGCAGTACTCATGTCTAGACGAGTTCCTAATGCTTGCTGTAATGTCTGCCAGAATCTTGAAATAAATCTGCCATCCCTATCAGAGATAATAGAGATTGGTATTCCATGCCTGGAGACGACTTCCTTCAAATACAGTCGTGCTAACTTCTCCATCTTGTCATCTTCTCTTATTGGTAGGAAGTGTGCTGATTTGGTGAGACGATCAACTATTACCCAAATAGTATCAAAACCACTTGCAGTCCTTGGCAATTTAGTGATGAAATCCATGGTAATGTTTTCCCATTTCCATTCCGGGATTTCGGGTTGTTGAAGTAGACCTGATGGTTTCTGATGCTCAGCTTTGACCTTAGAACACGTCAAACATTCTCCTACATATTTAGCAACATCGGCTTTCATACCCGGCCACCAAAAATGTTTCTTGAGATCCTTGTACATCTTCCCCGTTCCAGGATGTATTGAGTATCTGGTTTTATGAGCTTCTCTGAGTACCATTTCTCTCATATCTCCAAATTTTGGTACCCAAATCCTTTCAGCCCTATACCGGGTTCCGTCTTCCCGAATATTAAGATGCTTCTCCGATCCTTTGGGTATTTCATCCTTTAAATTTCCCTCTTTTAAAACTCCTTGTTGCGCCTCCTTTATTTGAGTAGTAATGTTATTATGAATCATTATATTCATAGATTTTACTCGAATGGGTTCTCTATCCTTCCTGCTCAAGGCATCGGCTACCACATTTGCCTTCCCCGGGTGGTAACGAATCTCAAAATCGTAATCATTCAATAATTCAATCCACCTACGCTGCCTCATATTCAGTTGTTTCTGATTAAATATGTGTTGAAGACTTTTGTGGTCGGTATATATAATACTTTTGACCCCATATAAGTAGTGCCTCCAAGACTTTTCCGGAATAGCAAAACCCTTGACTGCATTAACGCATAAAGGGAAGAAATTTGAATGGAATGATGAACAAGAGAAAGCGTTTCAGTTATTGAAGAAAAAGCTAACTACGGCACCTATATTGTCATTGCCTGAAGGGAATGATGATTTTGTGATTTATTGTGACGCATCAAAGCAAGGTCTCGGTTGTGTATTAATGCAACGAACGAAGGTGATTGCTTATGCGTCTAGACAATTGAAGATTCACGAACGTTAAAACTTGTAAAAAAACTATATGATGACATATATATGGTTATATATATAGTTAACATGATATTATGATAAGTAAACATATCATTAATTATATTAACAATGAACTACATATGTAAAAACAAGACTACTAACTTAATGATTTTGAAACGAGACATATATGTAACGTTTATCGTTGTAACGACATTTAATGTATATATATCATATTAAGAGATATTCGTACATCATAATATCATGATAATATAATAATTTAAAATCTCTTTTGATATTATAAACATTGGGTTAACAACATTTAACAAGATCGTTAACCTAAAGGTTTCAAAACAACACTTACATGTAACGACTAACGATGACTTAACGACTCAGTTAAAATGTATATACATGTAGTGTTTTAATATGTATTTATACACTTTTGAAAGACTTCAATACACTTATCAAAATACTTCTACTTAACAAAAATGCTTACAATTACATTCTCGTTCAGTTTCATCAACAATTCTACTCGTATGCACCCGTATTCGTACTCGAACAATACACAGCTTTTAGATGTATGTACTATTGGTATATACACTCCAATTATCAGCTCTTGGCAGCCCATGTGAGTCACCTAACACATGTGGGAACCATCATTTGGCAACTAGCATGAAATATCTCATAAGATTACAAAAATATGAGTAATCATTCATGACTTATTTACATGAAAACAAAATTACATATCCTTTATATCTAATCCATACACCAACGACCAAAAACACCTACAAACACTTTCATTCTTCAATTTTCTTCATCTAATTGAACTCTCTCAAGTTCTATCTTCAAGTTCTAAGTGTTCTTCATAAATTCCAAAAGTTCTAGTTTCATAAAATCAAGAATACTTTCAAGTTTGCTAGCTCACTTCCAATCTTGTAAGGTGATCATCCAACCTCAAGAAATCTTTGTTTCTTACAGTAGGTTATCATTCTAATACAAGGTAATAATCATATTCAAACTTTGGTTCAATTTCTATAACTATAACAATCTTATTTCAAGTGATGATCTTACTTGAACTTGTTTTCGTGTCATGATTTTTCTTCAAGAACTTTGAGCCATCCAAGGACCCATTGAAGTTAGATCCATTTTTCTCTTTTCCAGTAGGTTCATCCAAGGAACTTAAGGTAGTAATGATGTTCATAACATCATTCGATTCATACATATAAAGCTATCTTATTCGAAGGTTTAAACTTGTAATCACTAGAACATAGTTTAGTTAATTCTAAACTTGTTCGCAAACAAAAGTTAATCCTTCTAACTTGACTTTTAAAATCAACTAAACACATGTTCTATATCTATATGATATGCTAACTTAATGATTTAAAACCTGGAAACACGAAAAACACCGTAAAACCGGATTTACGCCGTCGTAGTAACACCGCGGGCTGTTTTGGGTTAGTTAATTAAAAACTATGATAAACTTTGATTTAAAAGTTGTTATTCTGAGAAAATGATTTTTATTATGAACATGAAACTATATCCAAAAATTATGGTTAAACTCAACGTGGAAGTATGTTTTCTAAAATGGTCATCTAGACGTCGTTCTTTCGACTGAAATGACTACCTTTACAAAAACGACTTGTAACTTATTTTTCCGACTAGAAACCTATACTTTTTTTGTTTAGATTCATACAATAGAGTTCAATATGAAACCATAGCAATTTGATTCACTCAAAACGGATTTAAAATGAAGAAGTTATGGGTAAAACAAGATTGGATAATTTTTCTCATTTTAGCTACGTGAAAATTGGTAACAAATCTATTCCAACCATAACTTAATCAACTTGTATTATATATTATGTAATCTTGAGATACCATAGACACGTATACAATGTTTCGACCTATCATGTCGACACATCTATATATATTTCGGAACAACCATAGACACTCTATATGTGAATGTTGGAGTTAGCTATACAGGGTTGAGGTTGATTCCAAAATATATATAGTTTGAGTTGTGATCAATACTGAGATACGTATACACTGGGTCGTGGATTGATTCAAGATAATATTTATCTATTTATTTCTGTACATCTAACTGTGGACAACTAGTTGTAGGTTACTAACGAGGACAGCTGACTTAATAAACTTAAAACATCAAAATATATTAAAAGTGTTGTAAATATATTTTGAACATACTTTGATATATATGTATATATTGTTATAGGTTCGTGAATCAACCAGTGGCCAAGTCTTACTTCCCGACGAAGTAAAAATCTGTGAAAGTGAGTTATAGTCCCACTTTTAAAATCTAATATTTTTGGGATGAGAATACATGCAGGTTTTATAAATGATTTACAAAATAGACACAAGTACGTGAAACTACACTCTATGGTTGAATTATCGAAATCGAATATGCCCCTTTTTATTAAGTCTGGTAATCTAAGAATTAGGGAACAGACACCCTAATTGACGCGAATCCTAAAGATAGATCTATTGGGCCTAACAAACCCCATCCAAAGTACCGGATGCTTTAGTACTTCGAAATTTATATCATATCCGAAGGGTGTCCCGGAATGATGGGGATATTCTTATATATGCATCTTGTTATTGTCGGTTACCAGGTGTTCACCATATGAATGATTTTTATCTCTATGTATGGGATGTGTATTGAAATATGAAATCTTGTGGTCTATTGTTACGATTTGATATATATAGGTTAAACCTATAACTCACCAACATTTTTGTTGACGTTTTAAGCATGTTTATTCTCAGGTGATTATTAAGAGCTTCCGCTGTCGCATACTTAAATAAGGACAAGATTTGGAGTCCATGCTTGTATGATATTGTGTAAAAACTGCATTCAAGAAACTTATTTTGTTGTAACATATTTGTATTGTAAACCATTATGTAATGGTCGTGTGTAAACAGGATATTTTAGATTATCATTATTTGATAATCTACGTAAAGCTTTTTAAACCTTTATTGATGAAATAAAGGTTATGGTTTGTTTAAAAATGAATGCAGTCTTTGAAAAACGTCTCATATAGAGGTCAAAACCTCGCAACGAAATCAATTAATATGGAACGTTTTTAATCAATAAGAACGGGACATTTCAGTTGGTATCAATACACTCAGTTAAATAAAAATCATTAAGTTATAAACACCTATACTACGAGCAAAATCTATAAAAAACGAACTTAATATTATGCCAACAAGATATTACGTTAAATGTAATCTGATACCATAGAATTTATTACTATATTTATTACGTGAAAATTGGTAACAAATCTATTCCAACCATAACTTAATCAACTTGTATTATATATTATGTAATCTTGAGATACCATAGACACGTATACAATGTTTCGACCTATCATGTCGACACATCTATATATATTTCGGAACAACCATAGACACTCTATATGTGAATGTTGGAGTTAGCTATACAGGGTTGAGGTTGATTCCAAAATATATATAGTTTGAGTTGTGATCAATACTGAGATACGTATACACTGGGTCGTGGATTGATTCAAGATAATATTTATCGATTTATTTCTGTACATCTAACTGTGGACAACTAGTTGTAGGTTACTAACGAGGACAGCTGACTTAATAAACTTAAAACATCAAAATATATTAAAAGTGTTGTAAATATATTTTGAACATACTTTGATATATATGTATATATTGTTATAGGTTCGTGAATCAACCAGTGGCCAAGTCTTACTTCCCGACGAAGTAAAAATCTGTGAAAGTGAGTTATAGTCCCACTTTTAAAATCTAATATTTTTGGGATGAGAATACATGCAGGTTTTATAAATGATTTACAAAATAGACACAAGTACGTGAAACTACACTCTATGGTTGAATTATCGAAATCGAATATGCCCCTTTTTATTAAGTCTGGTAATCTAAGAATTAGGGAACAGACACCCTAATTGACGCGAATCCTAAAGATAGATCTATTGGGCCTAACAAACCCCATCCAAAGTACCGGATGCTTTAGTACTTCGAAATTTATATCATATCCGAAAGGTGTCCCGGAATGATGGGGATATTCTTATATATGCATCTTGTTATTGTCGGTTACCAGGTGTTCACCATATGAATGATTTTTATCTCTATGTATGGGATGTGTATTGAAATATGAAATCTTGTGGTCTATTAAACTTGTTAAGACTTGATTAATTGAAATAGGTTTCATATAGACAATTGACCACCCAAGTTGACCGGTGATTCACGAACGTTAAAACTTGTAAAAAAACTATATGATGACATATATATGGTTATATATATAGTTAACATGATATTATGATAAGTAAACATATCATTAATTATATTAACAATGAACTACATATGTAAAAACAAGACTACTAACTTAATGATTTTGAAACGAGACATATATGTAACGTTTATCGTTGTAACGACATTTAATGTATATATATCATATTAAGAGATATTCGTACATCATAATATCATGATAATATAATAATTTAAAATCTCTTTTGATATTATAAACATTGGGTTAACAACATTTAACAAGATCGTTAACCTAAAGGTTTCAAAACAACACTTACATGTAACGACTAACGATGACTTAACGACTCAGTTAAAATGTATATACATGTAGTGTTTTAATATGTATTTATACACTTTTGAAAGACTTCAATACACTTATCAAAATACTTCTACTTAACAAAAATGCTTACAATTACATTCTCGTTCAGTTTCATCAATAATTCTACTCGTATGCACCCGTATTCGTACTCGTACAATACACAGCTTTTAGATGTATGTACTATTGGTATATACACTCCAATTATCAGCTCTTGGCAGCCCATGTGAGTCACCTAACACATGTGGGAACCATCATTTGGCAACTAGCATGAAATATCTCATAAGATTACAAAAATATGAGTAATCATTCATGACTTATTTACATGAAAACAAAATTACATATCCTTTATATCTAATCCATACACCAACGACCAAAAACACCTACAAACACTTTCATTCTTCAATTTTCTTCATCTAATTGAACTCTCTCAAGTTCTATCTTCAAGTTCTAAGTGTTCTTCATAAATTCCAAAAGTTCTAGTTTCATAAAATCAAGAATACTTTCAAGTTTGCTAGCTCACTTCCAATCTTGTAAGGTGATCATCCAACCTCAAGAAATCTTTGTTTCTTACAGTAGGTTATCATTCTAATACAAGGTAATAATCATATTCAAACTTTGGTTCAATTTCTATAACTATAACAATCTTATTTCAAGTGATGATCTTACTTGAACTTGTTTTCGTGTCATGATTTTTCTTCAAGAACTTTGAGCCATCCAAGGACCCATTGAAGTTAGATCCATTTTTCTCTTTTCCAGTAGGTTCATCCAAGGAACTTAAGGTAGTAATGATGTTCATAACATCATTCGATTCATACATATAAAGCTATCTTATTCGAAGGTTTAAACTTGTAATCACTAGAACATAGTTTAGTTAATTCTAAACTTGTTCGCAAACAAAAGTTAATCCTTCTAACTTGACTTTTAAAATCAACTAAACACATGTTCTATATCTATATGATATGCTAACTTAATGATTTAAAACCTGGAAACACGAAAAACACCGTAAAACCGGATTTACGCCGTCGTAGTAACACCGCGGGCTGTTTTGGGTTAGTTAATTAAAAACTATGATAAACTTTGATTTAAAAGTTGTTATTCTGAGAAAATGATTTTTATTATGAACATGAAACTATATCCAAAAATTATGGTTAAACTCAACGTGGAAGTATGTTTTCTAAAATGGTCATCTAGACGTCGTTCTTTCGACTGAAATGACTACCTTTACAAAAACGACTTGTAACTTATTTTTCCGACTAGAAACCTATACTTTTTTTGTTTAGATTCATACAATAGAGTTCAATATGAAACCATAGCAATTTGATTCACACAAAACGGATTTAAAATGAAGAAGTTATGGGTAAAACAAGATTGGATAATTTTTCTCATTTTAGCTACGTGAAAATTGGTAACAAATCTATTCCAACCATAACTTAATCAACTTGTATTATATATTATGTAATCTTGAGATACCATAGACACGTATACAATGTTTCGACCTATCATGTCGACACATCTATATATATTTCGGAACAACCATAGACACTCTATATGTGAATGTTGGAGTTAGCTATACAGGGTTGAGGTTGATTCCAAAATATATATAGTTTGAGTTGTGATCAATACTGAGATACGTATACACTGGGTCGTGGATTGATTCAAGATAATATTTATCGATTTATTTCTGTACATCTAACTGTGGACAACTAGTTGTAGGTTACTAACGAGGACAGCTGACTTAATAAACTTAAAACATCAAAATATATTAAAAGTGTTGTAAATATATTTTGAACATACTTTGATATATATGTATATATTGTTATAGGTTCGTGAATCAACCAGTGGCCAAGTCTTACTTCCCGACGAAGTAAAAATCTGTGAAAGTGAGTTATAGTCCCACTTTTAAAATCTAATATTTTTGGGATGAGAATACATGCAGGTTTTATAAATGATTTACAAAATAGAAACAAGTACGTGAAACTACACTCTATGGTTGAATTATCGAAATCGAATATGCCCCTTTTTATTAAGTCTGGTAATCTAAGAATTAGGGAACAGACACCCTAATTGACGCGAATCCTAAAGATAGATCTATTGGGCCTAACAAACCCCATCCAAAGTACCGGATGCTTTAGTACTTCGAAATTTATATCATATCCGAAGGGTGTCCCGGAATGATGGGGATATTCTTATATATGCATCTTGTTATTGTCGGTTACCAGGTGTTCACCATATGAATGATTTTTATCTCTATGTATGGGATGTGTATTGAAATATGAAATCTTGTGGTCTATTGTTACGATTTGATATATATAGGTTAAACCTGTAACTCACCAACATTTTTGTTGACGTTTTAAGCATGTTTATTCTCAGGTGATTATTAAGAGCTTCCGCTGTCGCATACTTAAATAAGGACAAGATTTGGAGTCCATGCTTGTATGATATTGTGTAAAAACTGCATTCAAGAAACTTATTTTGTTGTAACATATTTGTATTGTAAACCATTATGTAATGGTCGTGTGTAAACAGGATATTTTAGATTATCATTATTTGATAATCTACGTAAAGCTTTTTAAACCTTTATTGATGAAATAAAGGTTATGGTTTGTTTAAAAATGAATGCAGTCTTTGAAAAACGTCTCATATAGAGGTCAAAACCTCGCAACGAAATCAATTAATATGGAACGTTTTTAATCAATAAGAACGGGACATTTCAGTTGGTATCTAAACTTGTTCACAAACAAAAGTTAATCCTTCTAACTTGACTTTTAAAATCAACTAAACACATGTTCTATATCTATATGATATGCTAACTTAATGATTTAAAACCTGGAAACACGAAAAACACCGTAAAACCGGATTTACGCCGTCGTAGTAACACCGCGGGCTGTTTTGGGTTAGTTAATTAAAAACTATGATAAACTTTGATTTAAAAGTTGTTATTCTGAGAAAATGATTTTTATTATGAACATGAAACTATATCCAAAAATTATGGTTAAACTCAACGTGGAAGTATGTTTTCTAAAATGGTCATCTAGACGTCGTTCTTTCGACTGAAATGACTACCTTTACAAAAACGACTTGTAACTTATTTTTCCGACTAGAAACCTATATTTTTTTTGTTTAGATTCATACAATAGAGTTCATTATGAAACCATAGCAATTTGATTCACTCAAAACGGATTTAAAATGAAGAAGTTATGGGTAAAACAAGATTGGATAATTTTTCTCATTTTAGCTACGTGAAAATTGGTAACAAATCTATTCCAACCATAACTTAATCAACTTGTATTATATATTATGTAATCTTGAGATACCATAGACACGTATACAATGTTTCGACCTATCATGTCGACACATCTATATATATTTCGGAACAACCATAGACACTCTATATGTGAATGTTGGAGTTAGCTATACAGGGTTGAGGTTGATTCCAAAATATATATAGTTTGAGTTGTGATCAATACTGAGATACGTATACACTGGGTCGTGGATTGATTCAAGATAATATATATCGATTTATTTCTGTACATCTAACTGTGGACAACTAGTTGTAGGTTACTAACGAGGACAGCTGACTTAATAAACTTAAAACATCAAAATATATTAAAAGTGTTGTAAATATATTTTGAACATACTTTGATATATATGTATATATTGTTATAGGTTCGTGAATCAACCAGTGGCCAAGTCTTACTTCCCGACGAAGTAAAAATCTGTGAAAGTGAGTTATAGTCCCACTTTTAAAATTTAATATTTTTGGGATGAGAATACATGCAGGTTTTATAAATGATTTACAAAATAGACACAAGTACGTGAAACTACACTCTATGGTTGAATTATCGAAATCGAATATGCCCCTTTTTATTAAGTCTGGTAATCTAAGAATTAGGGAACAGACACCCTAATTGACGCGAATCCTAAAGATAGATCTATTGGGCCTAACAAACCCCATCCAAAGTACCGGATGCTTTAGTACTTCGAAATTTATATCATATCCGAAGGGTGTCCCGGAATGATGGGGATATTCTTATATATGCATCTTGTTATTGTCGGTTACCAGGTGTTCACCATATGAATGATTTTTATCTCTATGTATGGGATGTGTATTGAAATATGAAATCTTGTGGTCTATTGTTACGATTTGATATATATAGGTTAAACCTATAACTCACCAACATTTTTGTTGACGTTTTAAGCATGTTTATTCTCAGGTGATTATTAAGAGCTTCCGCTGTCGCATACTTAAATAAGGACAAGATTTGGAGTCCATGCTTGTATGATATTGTGTAAAAACTGCATTCAAGAAACTTATTTTGTTGTAACATATTTGTATTGTAAACCATTATGTAATGGTCGTGTGTAAACAGGATATTTTAGATTATCATTATTTGATAATCTACGTAAAGCTTTTTAAACCTTTATTGATGAAATAAAGGTTATGGTTTGTTTAAAAATGAATGCAGTCTTTGAAAAACGTCTCATATAGAGGTCAAAACCTCGCAACGAAATCAATTAATATGGAACGTTTTTAATCAATAAGAACGGGACATTTCAGTTGGTATCAGAGCGTTGGTCTTAGAGAACCAGAAAATTTGCATTAGTGTGTCTTATCGAGTTTGTTAGGATGCATTAGTGAGTCTGGACTTCGACCGTGTTTTCTTTAAAAATGATTGCTTAACATTTTTGTTGGAAACTATATATTTTTAACATATGAATATTATGTGATATATTAATCTCTTAACGTGTTTGATATTATGTGATAGATGTCTACCTCTAGAACAAGTCACATTGACTCACCTAATAATAATGAAGAGTCAAATGTAAATTGGAATGATTTGTGGACTGATTCACAAGTTCCCGAAGAGGAACCGGAAGAAGAGTCGGAACCCGAAGAAGAATCGGAACCGGAAGAAGAATCGGAACCGGATGAAGAAATAGAACCGGTGGGGGAAATAATAAAACGGTTAAGTAAAAGAAAATCCTCAACCAACCAACCAAAGTTAATTATGGTCAATGGTGTTTCCGCCAAGGAAGCAAAATATTGGGAGGATTACCAATTCTCCGATGAATCGGATTCCGACGAGAATTCCGATGATGTTATAGAAATTACCCCAACTGAATTTAAAAAGGCAAAAGAAAATAATAAGGGAAAGGGCATAAAAATAGAGAAATCTAATTCCAACCCCGATGAACTTTATATGTATCGTCAACCCCCGAAGTCCTTAAGTTGTAACAATGACCCGGGAACCTCTAAACCACCAGGTTTTTCTAAACCAATGTGGACAACGACCGCTCGTATTAGGGGAACATCATATATCCCTAGAAACTTGGCAAAACGAACCAAAACCGAAGAAGAAGAAACGAGCGAGTCGGAATAAGATAGTTGTATTCGTGTGGTGTAATATATGGAATATAGTGTTCTTATGCTTTATGATATATGTAAAAATTGCTTGTATTAATAAGTATTTTTTTTATGAATCTAACTCTTGTCTATTTTACAGTTTAAAAACACAAAATGGATAGACAACCCAATATTTTAAGAGACCTACCCGGAGACATGATTGATGAAATCTTGTCTAGAGTCGGCCAGAATTCTTCGGCACAACTATTTAAGGCGAGATCAGTTTGTAAGACATTCGAAGAACGTTCCAAGAATGTCTTGGTTTATAAGAGACTTTCGTTTGAAAGATGGGGGATATCACATTGGGAAACCCATAAGTTACGATGTGTTTACTTTGACGCATATATTGCGGGGAACCCAAATGCTATTTTACGCAACGGGTTAAGAAATTATTTTGACTCAATATATCCGAATATTGGACTTCGTGATTTAGAAAAAGCGGCTAACATGCAACATAAAGAAGCATGTTATGCTTACGGATTAGTAATGTTCGCTTCTCACCAAAGTGAGAACAAGAACATCGGGCTACAACTATTAAACAAAACGTTTCCACAAGTGACGGAGTCGGTAATTGGGGTAAGAAATGAGGTTTTTAGATTATTACGGGACTGTTGGACATTACGTAACCCTCGTCCCTTTGATGACGTTACAACACGCTGTCTTATCAACGGCCATAACGGTTATGTTGCACAAGACCAAGGATGGGAAGTAGTCCTAGTAAAACCAGAATGCATGACTTGTTTCTGGACGTATGAATTACGTGTCTTTATTGCCTTTGCTGAACGACTTGTGTACTAGCTAGAATTGTCTTCACAACTATCTTGTATCAAAGTTATTGTGTGCTATATTTCATGCTTTATGTAAAATAAGCGGTATTGTAAGTTTGTAAAATATTGTATAAAAGTTTGAACGCGAAATATTATTATAATCAGTTTTTCATATAGAATTGTAGTAGTTGAATTGTATATTAGCTACTAAGTATGAACTTAACGGGTAGGTACTACCCGAATTTAAACTTATAAAACGCTAATATGAAGAAAAAGCTTTTATAAATGAGTTCATATTATGCTACGAAATACTATTAACTACTCTTAATATTCTGTATGATTAACTTGTTCCATTTAACTATTTTGAAGGAAATGGCACCGACTACTCGACACACCGTGAATATGAATGAAGAGGAATTCCGTACTTTTCTAGCTTCAAACATAGCCGCAGTACAGGCTGCGCTACATACCAACAATAACCTTGGATCTAGCAGTACAGGAAATCGTGTAGGATGCACCTACAAAGAATTCACTGCCTGCAAACCTTTGGAATTTGATGGAACCGAAGGACCGATCGGATTGAAACGGTGGACCGAGAAGGTTGAATCGGTGTTTGCCATAAGTAAGTGTACTGAAGAGGACAAAGTGAAGTACGCTACGCATACCTTCACAGGTTCTGCGTTAACATGGTGGAATACCTATCTAGAGCAAGTGGGACAAGATGATGCGTACGCACTACCGTGGTCAGCATTCAAGCACTTGATGAACGAGAAGTACCGTCCCAGAACCGAGGTCAATAAGCTCAAGACAGAACTTAGAGGGTTACGAACCCAAGGATTTGATATTACCACGTACGAAAGACGATTCACAGAATTGTGCCTATTGTGTCCGGGAGCATTCGAAGATGAGGAAGAGAAGATCGACGCGTTTGTGAAAGGATTACCGGAAAGAATCCAAGAAGATATAAGTTCACACGAGCCCGCCTCCATACAACAGGCATGTAGAATGGCTCACAAACTAGTGAACCAGATTGAAGAAAGAATTAAAGAACAGACTGCTGAAGAGGCCAATGTGAAGCAAGTCAAAAGAAAGTGGGAGGAAAACGGTGATAAGAATCACCAATACAACAACAACAGCAATTACAACAATAATCGCAACAATTATCCCAACAATCGCAACATCAATCGCAACTACAACAAACGGCCCAACAACAACAACAACAACAACAACAACAACAACAGCAACTACAACAATCATCCCAACAACAATAATAACCGCAACAACAACAACAATCAGAAGCAACTATGCCAAAGGTGTGAAAAGAATCACTCGGGGTTCTGCACCAAATTTTGCAACAAGTGTAAAAGAAATGGTCATAGCGCGGCGAAGTGTGAGGTCTACGGACCAGGGGTTAATAGAACGAAAGGAACAAATGGTGTCGGAACGAGTAATGGCGGAGCAAGTAGTGTCGGAGCAAGTTATGCCAATGTAGTTTGTTATAAATGTGGAAAACCAGGCCACATTATTAGAAATTGCCCGAACCAGGAGAACACGAATGGACAAGGCCGTGGAAGAGTTTTCAATATTAATGCGGTAGAGGCACAGGAAGACCCGGAGCTTGTTACGGGTACGTTTCTTATTGACAATAAATCTGCTTACGTTTTATTTGATTCGGGTGCGGATAGAAGCTATATGAGTAGAGATTTTTGTGCTAAATTAAGTTGTCCATTGACGCCTTTGGATAGTAAATTTTTACTCGAATTAGCAAATGGTAAATTAATTTCAGCAGATAATATATGTCGGAATCGAGAAATTAAACTGGTTAGCGAAACATTTAAGATTGATTTGATACCAGTAGAGTTAGGGAGTTTTGATGTGATAATCGGTATGGACTGGTTGAAAGAAGTGAAAGCGGAGATCGTTTGTTACAAAAATGCAATTCGCATTATACGAGAAAAAGGAAAACCCTTAATGGTGTACGGAGAAAAGGGCAACACGAAGCTACATCTTATTAGTAATTTGAAGGCACAAAAACTAATAAGAAAAGGTTGCTATGCTGTTCTAGCACACGTCGAGAAAGTACAAACTGAAGAAAAGAGCATCAATGATGTTCCCATTGCAAAAGAATTTCCCGATGTATTTCCGAAAGAATTACCGGGATTACCCCCACATCGATCCGTTGAATTTCAAATAGATCTTGTACCAGGAGCTGCACCAATAGCTCGTGCTCCTTACAGACTCGCACCCAGCGAGATGAAAGAACTGCAAAGCCAATTACAAGAACTTTTAGAGCGTGGTTTCATTCGACCAAGCACATCACCGTGGGGAGCTCCTGTTTTGTTTGTCAAGAAGAAAGATGGTACATTCAGGTTGTGTATCGACTACCGAGAGTTGAACAAACTTACCATCAAGAACCGCTACCCACTACCGAGAATCGACGACTTATTTGATCAACTACAAGGCTCGTCTGTTTATTCAAAGATTGACTTACGTTCCGGGTATCATCAAATGCGGGTGAAAGAAGATGATATTCCAAAGACTGCTTTCAGAACACGTTACGGTCATTACGAGTTTATGGTCATGCCGTTTGGTTTAACTAATGCACCAGCTGTGTTCATGGACCTTATGAACCGAGTGTGTGGACCATACCTTGACAAGTTTGTCATTGTTTTCATTGATGACATACTTATTTACTCAAAGAATGACCAAGAACACGGTGAACATTTGAGAAAGGTGTTAGAAGTATTGAGGAAGGAAGAATTGTACGCTAAGTTTTCAAAGTGTGCATTTTGGTTGGAAGAAGTTCAATTCCTCGGTCACATAGTGAACAAAGAAGGTATTAAGGTGGATCCGGCAAAGATAGAAACTGTTGAAAAGTGGGAAACCCCGAAAACTCCGAAACACATACGCCAGTTTTTAGGACTAGCTGGTTACTACAGAAGGTTCATCCAAGACTTTTCCGGAATAGCAAAACCCTTGACTGCATTAACGCATAAAGGGAAGAAATTTGAATGGAATGATGAACAAGAGAAAGCGTTTCAGTTATTGAAGAAAAAGCTAACTACGGCACCTATATTGTCATTGCCTGAAGGGAATGATGATTTTGTGATTTATTGTGACGCATCAAAGCAAGGTCTCGGTTGTGTATTAATGCAACGAACGAAGGTGATTGCTTATGCGTCTAGACAATTGAAGATTCACGAACAAAATTATACGACGCATGATTTGGAATTAGGCGCGGTTGTTTTTGCATTAAAGACTTGGAGGCACTACTTATATGGGGTCAAAAGTATTATATATACCGACCACAAAAGTCTTCAACACATATTTAATCAGAAACAACTGAATATGAGGCAGTGTAGGTGGATTGAATTATTGAATGATTACGATTTTGAGATTCGTTACCACCCGGGGAAGGCAAATGTGGTAGCCGATGCCTTGAGCAGGAAGGATAGAGAACCCATTCGAGTAAAATCTATGAATATAATGATTCATAATAACATTACTACTCAAATAAAGGAGGCGCAACAAGGAGTTTTAAAAGAGGGAAATTTAAAGGATGAAATACCCAAAGGATCGGAGAAGCATCTTAATATTCGGGAAGACGGAACCCGGTATAGGGCTGAAAGGATTTGGGTACCAAAATTTGGAGATATGAGAGAAATGGTACTTAGAGAAGCTCATAAAACCAGATACTCAATACATCCTGGAACGGGGAAGATGTACAAGGATCTCAAGAAACATTTTTGGTGGCCGGGTATGAAAGCCGATGTTGCTAAATACGTAGGAGAATGTTTGACGTGTTCTAAGGTCAAAGCTGAGCATCATAAACCATCAGGTCTACTTCAACAACCCGAAATCCCGGAATGGAAATGGGAAAACATTACCATGGATTTCATCACTAAATTGCCAAGGACTGCAAGTGGTTTTGATACTATTTGGGTAATAGTTGATCGTCTCACCAAATCAGCACACTTCCTACCAATAAGAGAAGATGACAAGATGGAGAAGTTAGCACGACTGTATTTGAAGGAAGTCGTCTCTAGACATGGAATACCAATCTCTATTATCTCTGATAGGGATGGCAGATTTATTTCAAGATTCTGGCAGACATTACAGCAAGCATTAGGAACTCGTCTAGACATGAGTACTGCCTATCATCCACAAACTGATGGGCAGAGCGAAAGGACGATACAAACGCTTGAAGACATGCTACGAGCATGTGTTATTGATTTCGGAAACAGTTGGGATCGACATCTACCGTTAGCAGAATTTTCCTACAACAACAGCTACCATTCAAGCATTGAGATGGCGCCATTTGAAGCACTTTATGGTAGAAAGTGCAGGTCTCCGATTTGTTGGAGTGAGGTGGGGGATAGACAGATTACGGGTCCGGAGATTATACAAGAAACTACCGAGAAGATCATCCAAATTCAACAACGGTTGAAAACCGCCCAAAGTCGACAAAAGAGCTACGCTGACATTAAAAGAAAAGATATAGAATTTGAAATTGGAGAGATGGTCATGCTTAAAGTTTCACCTTGGAAAGGCATTGTTCGATTTGGTAAACGAGGGAAATTAAATCCAAGGTATATTGGACCATTCAAGATTATTGATCGTGTCGGACCAGTAGCTTACCGACTTGAGTTACCTCAACAACTCGCGGCTGTACATAACACTTTCCACGTCTCAAATTTGAAGAAATGTTTTGCTAAAGAAGATCTCACTATTCCGTTAGATGAAATCCAAATCAACGAAAAACTCCAATTCATCGAAGAACCCGTCGAAATAATGGATCGTGAGGTTAAAAGACTTAAGCAAAACAAGATACCAATTGTTAAGGTTCGATGGAATGCTCGTAGAGGACCCGAGTTCACCTGGGAGCGTGAAGATCAGATGAAGAATAAATACCCGCATCTATTTCCAGAAGATTCGTCAACACCTTCAACAGCTTAAAATTTCGGGACGAAATTTATTTAACGGGTAGGTACTGTAGTGACCCGAACTTTTCCATGTTTATATATATTAATTGAGATTGATGTTTACATGATTAAATGTTTCCAACATGTTAAGCAATCAAACTTGTTAAGACTTGATTAATTGAAATAGGTTTCATATAGACAATTGACCACCCAAGTTGACCGGTGATTCACGAACGTTAAAACTTGTAAAAAAACTATATGATGACATATATATGGTTATATATATAGTTAACATGATATTATGATAAGTAAACATATCATTAATTATATTAACAATGAACTACATATGTAAAAACAAGACTACTAACTTAATGATTTTGAAACGAGACATATATGTAACGTTTATCGTTGTAACGACATTTAATGTATATATATCATATTAAGAGATATTCGTACATCATAATATCATGATAATATAATAATTTAAAATCTCTTTTGATATTATAAACATTGGGTTAACAACATTTAACAAGATCGTTAACCTAAAGGTTTCAAAACAACACTTACATGTAACGACTAACGATGACTTAACGACTCAGTTAAAATGTATATACATGTAGTGTTTTAATATGTATTTATACACTTTTGAAAGACTTCAATACACTTATCAAAATACTTCTACTTAACAAAAATTCTTACAATTACATTCTCGTTCAGTTTCATCAACAATTCTACTCGTATGCACCCGTATTCGTACTCGTACAATACACAGCTTTTAGATGTATGTACTATTGGTATATACACTCCAATGATCAGCTCTTAGCAGCCCATGTGAGTCACCTAACACATGTGGGAACCATCATTTGGCAACTAGCTTGAAATATCTCATAAGATTACAAAAATATGAGTAATCATTCATGACTTATTTACATGAAAACAAAATTACATATCCTTTATATCTAATCCATACACCAACGACCAAAAACACCTACAAACACTTTCATTCTTCAATTTTCTTCATCTAATTGAACTCTCTCAAGTTCTATCTTCAAGTTCTAAGTGTTCTTCATAAATTCCAAAAGTTCTAGTTTCATAAAATCAAGAATACTTTCAAGTTTGCTAGCTCACTTCCAATCTTGTAAGGTGATCATCCAACCTCAAGAAATCTTTGTTTCTTACAGTAGGTTATCATTCTAATACAAGGTAATAATCATATTCAAACTTTGGTTCAATTTCTATAACTATAACAATCTTATTTCAAGTGATGATCTTACTTGAACTTGTTTTCGTGTCATGATTTTGCTTCAAGAACTTTGAGCCATCCAAGGATCCATTGAAGCTAGATCCATTTTTCTCTTTTCCAGTAGGTTCATCCAAGGAACTTAAGGTAGTAATGATGTTCATAACATCATTCGATTCATACATATAAAGCTATCTTATTCGAAGGTTTAAACTTGTAATCACTAGAACATAGTTTAGTTAATTCTAAACTTGTTCGCAAACAAAAGTTAATCCTTCTAACTTGACTTTTAAAATCAACTAAACACATGTTCTATATCTATATGATATGCTAACTTAATGATTTAAAACCTGGAAACACGAAAAACACCGTAAAACCGGATTTACGCCGTCGTAGTAACACCGCGGGCTGTTTTGGGTTAGTTAATTAAAAACTATGATAAACTTTGATTTAAAAGTTGTTATTCTGAGAAAATGATTTTTATTATGAACATGAAACTATATCCAAAAATTATGGTTAAACTCAAAGTGGAAGTATGTTTTCTAAAATGGTCATCTAGACGTCGTTCTTTCGACTGAAATGACTACCTTTACAAAAACGACTTGTAACTTATTTTTCCGACTAGAAACCTATACTTTTTTTGTTTAGATTCATAAAATAGAGTTCAATATGAAACCATAGCAATTTGATTCACTCAAAACGGATTTAAAATGAAGAAGTTATGGGTAAAACAAGATTGGATAATTTTTCTCATTTTAGCTACGTGAAAATTGGTAACAAATCTATTCCAACCATAACTTAATCAACTTGTATTATATATTATGTAATCTTGAGATACCATAGACACGTATACAATGTTTCGACCTATCATGTCGACACATCTATATATATTTCGGAACAACCATAGACACTCTATATGTGAATGTTGGAGTTAGCTATACAGGGTTGAGGTTGATTCCAAAATATATATAGTTTGAGTTGTGATCAATACTGAGATACGTATACACTGGGTCGTGGATTGATTCAAGATAATATTTATCGATTTATTTCTGTACATCTAACTGTGGACAACTAGTTGTAGGTTACTAACGAGGACAGCTGACTTAATAAACTTAAAACATCAAAATATATTAAAAGTGTTGTAAATATATTTTGAACATACTTTGATATATATGTATATATTGTTATAGGTTCGTGAATCAACCAGTGGCCAAGTCTTACTTCCCGACGAAGTAAAAATCTGTGAAAGTGAGTTATAGTCCCACTTTTAAAATCTAATATTTTTGGGATGAGAATACATGCAGGTTTTATAAATGATTTACAAAATAGACACAAGTACGTGAAACTACATTCTATGGTTGAATTATCGAAATCGAATATGCCCCTTTTTATTAAGTCTGGTAATCTAAGAATTAGGGAACAGACACCCTAATTGACGCGAATCCTAAAGATAGATCTATTGGGCCTAACAAACCCCATCCAAAGTACCGGATGCTTTAGTACTTCGAAATTTATATCATATCCGAAGGGTGTCCCGGAATGATGGGGATATTCTTATATATGCATCTTGTTATTGTCGGTTACCAGGTGTTCACCATATGAATGATTTTTATCTCTATGTATGGGATGTGTATTGAAATATGAAATCTTGTGGTCTATTGTTACGATTTGATATATATAGGTTAAACCTATAACTCACCAACATTTTTGTTGACGTTTTAAGCATGTTTATTCTCAGGTGATTATTAAGAGCTTCCGCTGTCGCATACTTAAATAAGGACAAGATTTGGAGTCCATGCTTGTATGATATTGTGTAAAAACTGCATTCAAGAAACTTATTTTGTTGTAACATATTTGTATTGTAAACCATTATGTAATGGTCGTGTGTAAACAGGATATTTTAGATTATCATTATTTGATAATCTACGTAAAGCTTTTTAAACCTTTATTGATGAAATAAAGGTTATGGTTTGTTTAAAAATGAATGCAGTCTTTGAAAAACGTCTCATATAGAGGTCAAAACCTCGCAACGAAATCAATTAATATGGAACGTTTTTAATCAATAAGAACGGGACATTTCAGTACTGTAGTGACCCGAACTTTTCCATGTTTATATATATTAATTGAGATTGATGTTTACATGATTAAATGTTTCCAACATGTTAAGCAATCAAACTTGTTAAGACTTGATTAATTGAAATAGGTTTCATATAGACAATTGACCACCCAAGTTGACCGGTGATTCACGAACGTTAAAACTTGTAAAAAAACTATATGATGACATATATATGGTTATATATATAGTTAACATGATATTATGATAAGTAAACATATCATTAATTATATTAACAATGAACTACATATGTAAAAACAAGACTACTAACTTAATGATTTTGAAACGAGACATATATGTAACGTTTATCGTTGTAACGACATTTAATGTATATATATCATATTAAGAGATATTCGTACATCATAATATCATGATAATATAATAATTTAAAATCTCTTTTGATATTATAAACATTGGGTTAACAACATTTAACAAGATCGTTAACCTAAAGGTTTCAAAACAACACTTACATGTAACGACTAACGATGACTTAACGACTCAGTTAAAATGTATATACATGTAGTGTTTTAATATGTATTTATACACTTTTGAAAGACTTCAATACACTTATCAAAATACTTCTACTTAACAAAAATTCTTACAATTACATTCTCGTTCAGTTTCATCAACAATTCTACTCGTATGCACCCGTATTCGTACTCGTACAATACACAGCTTTTAGATGTATGTACTATTGGTATATACACTCCAATGATCAGCTCTTAGCAGCCCATGTGAGTCACCTAACACATGTGGGAACCATCATTTGGCAACTAGCTTGAAATATCTCATAAGATTACAAAAATATGAGTAATCATTCATGACTTATTTACATGAAAACAAAATTACATATCCTTTATATCTAATCCATACACCAACGACCAAAAACACCTACAAACACTTTCATTCTTCAATTTTCTTCATCTAATTGAACTCTCTCAAGTTCTATCTTCAAGTTCTAAGTGTTCTTCATAAATTCCAAAAGTTCTAGTTTCATAAAATCAAGAATACTTTCAAGTTTGCTAGCTCACTTCCAATCTTGTAAGGTGATCATCCAACCTCAAGAAATCTTTGTTTCTTACAGTAGGTTATCATTCTAATACAAGGTAATAATCATATTCAAACTTTGGTTCAATTTCTATAACTATAACAATCTTATTTCAAGTGATGATCTTACTTGAACTTGTTTTCGTGTCATGATTTTGCTTCAAGAACTTTGAGCCATCCAAGGATCCATTGAAGCTAGATCCATTTTTCTCTTTTCCAGTAGGTTCATCCAAGGAACTTAAGGTAGTAATGATGTTCATAACATCATTCGATTCATACATATAAAGCTATCTTATTCGAAGGTTTAAACTTGTAATCACTAGAACATAGTTTAGTTAATTCTAAACTTGTTCGCAAACAAAAGTTAATCCTTCTAACTTGACTTTTAAAATCAACTAAACACATGTTCTATATCTATATGATATGCTAACTTAATGATTTAAAACCTGGAAACACGAAAAACACCGTAAAACCGGATTTACGCCGTCGTAGTAACACCGCGGGCTGTTTTGGGTTAGTTAATTAAAAACTATGATAAACTTTGATTTAAAAGTTGTTATTCTGAGAAAATGATTTTTATTATGAACATGAAACTATATCCAAAAATTATGGTTAAACTCAAAGTGGAAGTATGTTTTCTAAAATGGTCATCTAGACGTCGTTCTTTCGACTGAAATGACTACCTTTACAAAAACGACTTGTAACTTATTTTTCCGACTAGAAACCTATACTTTTTTTGTTTAGATTCATAAAATAGAGTTCAATATGAAACCATAGCAATTTGATTCACTCAAAACGGATTTAAAATGAAGAAGTTATGGGTAAAACAAGATTGGATAATTTTTCTCATTTTAGCTACGTGAAAATTGGTAACAAATCTATTCCAACCATAACTTAATCAACTTGTATTATATATTATGTAATCTTGAGATACCATAGACACGTATACAATGTTTCGACCTATCATGTCGACACATCTATATATATTTCGGAACAACCATAGACACTCTATATGTGAATGTTGGAGTTAGCTATACAGGGTTGAGGTTGATTCCAAAATATATATAGTTTGAGTTGTGATCAATACTGAGATACGTATACACTGGGTCGTGGATTGATTCAAGATAATATTTATCGATTTATTTCTGTACATCTAACTGTGGACAACTAGTTGTAGGTTACTAACGAGGACAGCTGACTTAATAAACTTAAAACATCAAAATATATTAAAAGTGTTGTAAATATATTTTGAACATACTTTGATATATATGTATATATTGTTATAGGTTCGTGAATCAACCAGTGGCCAAGTCTTACTTCCCGACGAAGTAAAAATCTGTGAAAGTGAGTTATAGTCCCACTTTTAAAATCTAATATTTTTGGGATGAGAATACATGCAGGTTTTATAAATGATTTACAAAATAGACACAAGTACGTGAAACTACATTCTATGGTTGAATTATCGAAATCGAATATGCCCCTTTTTATTAAGTCTGGTAATCTAAGAATTAGGGAACAGACACCCTAATTGACGCGAATCCTAAAGATAGATCTATTGGGCCTAACAAACCCCATCCAAAGTACCGGATGCTTTAGTACTTCGAAATTTATATCATATCCGAAGGGTGTCCCGGAATGATGGGGATATTCTTATATATGCATCTTGTTATTGTCGGTTACCAGGTGTTCACCATATGAATGATTTTTATCTCTATGTATGGGATGTGTATTGAAATATGAAATCTTGTGGTCTATTGTTACGATTTGATATATATAGGTTAAACCTATAACTCACCAACATTTTTGTTGACGTTTTAAGCATGTTTATTCTCAGGTGATTATTAAGAGCTTCCGCTGTCGCATACTTAAATAAGGACAAGATTTGGAGTCCATGCTTGTATGATATTGTGTAAAAACTGCATTCAAGAAACTTATTTTGTTGTAACATATTTGTATTGTAAACCATTATGTAATGGTCGTGTGTAAACAGGATATTTTAGATTATCATTATTTGATAATCTACGTAAAGCTTTTTAAACCTTTATTGATGAAATAAAGGTTATGGTTTGTTTAAAAATGAATGCAGTCTTTGAAAAACGTCTCATATAGAGGTCAAAACCTCGCAACGAAATCAATTAATATGGAACGTTTTTAATCAATAAGAACGGGACATTTCAGTTGGTATCAGAGCGTTGGTCTTAGAGAACCAGAAAATTTGCATTAGTGTGTCTTATCGAGTTTGTTATGATGCATTAGTGAGTCTGGACTTCGACCGTGTTTTCTTTAAAAATGATTGCTTAACATTTTTGTTGGAAACTATATATTTTTAACATATGAATATTATGTGATATATTAATCTCTTAACGTGTTTGATATTATGTGATAGATGTCTACCTCTAGAACAAGTCCCATTGACTCACCTAATAATAATGAAGAGTCAAATGTAAATTGGAATGATTTGTGGACTGATTCACAAGTTCCCGAAGAGGAACCGGAAGAAGAGTCGGAACCGGAAGAAGAATCGGAACCGGAAGAAGAATCGGAACCGGATGAAGAAATAGAACCGGTGGGGGAAATAATAAAACGGTTAAGTAAAAGAAAATCCTCAACCAACCGACCAAAGTTAATTATGGTCAATGGTGTTTCCGCCAAGGAAGCAAAATATTGGGAGGATTACCAATTCTCCGATGAATCGGATTTCGACGAGAATTCCGATGATGTTATAGAAATTACCCCAACTGAATTTAAAAAGGCAAAAGAAAATAATAAGGGAAAGGGCATAAAAATAGAGAAATCTAATTCCAACCCCGATGAACTTTATATGTATCGTCAACCCCCGAAGTCCTTAAGTTGTAACAATGACCCGGGAACCTCTAAACCACCAGGTTTTTCTAAACCAATGTGGACAACGACGGCTCGTATTAGGGGAACATCATATATCCCTAGAAACTTGGCAAAACGAACCAAAACCGAAGAAGAAGAAACGAGCGAGTCGGAATAAGATAGTTGTATTCGTGTGGTGTAATATATGGAATATAGTGTTCTTATGCTTTATGATATATGTAAAAATTGCTTGTATTAATAAGTATTTTTTTTATGAATCTAACTCTTGTCTATTTTACAGTTTAAAAACACAAAATGGATAGACAACCCAATATTTTAAGAGACCTACCCGGAGACATGATTGATGAAATCTTGTCTAGAGTCGGCCAGAATTCTTCGGCACAACTATTTAAGGCGAGATCAGTTTGTAAGACATTCGAAGAACGTTCCAAGAATGTCTTGGTTTATAAGAGACTTTCGTTTGAAAGATGGGGGATATCACATTGGGAAACCCATAAGTTACGATGTGTTTACTTTGACGCATATATTGCGGGGAACCCAAATGCTATTTTACGCAACGGGTTAAGAAATTATTTTGACTCAATATATCCGAATATTGGACTTCGTGATTTAGAAAAAGCGGCTAACATGCAACATAAAGAAGCATGTTATGCTTACGGATTAGTAATGTTCGCTTCTCACCAAAGTGAGAACAAGAACATCGGGCTACAACTATTAAACAAAACGTTTCCACAAGTGACGGAGTCGGTAATTGGGGTAAGAAATGAGGTTTTTAGATTATTACGGGACTGTTGGACATTACGTAACCCTCGTCCCTTTGATGACGTTACAACACGCTGTCTTATCAACGGCCATAACGGTTATGTTGCACAAGACCAAGGATGGGAAGTAGTCCTAGTAAAACCAGAATGCATGACTTGTTTCTGGACGTATGAATTACGTGTCTTTATTGCCTTTGCCGAACGACTTGTGTACTAGCTAGAATTGTCTTCACAACTATCTTGTATCAAAGTTATTGTGTGCTATATTTCATGCTTTATGTAAAATAAGCGGTATTGTAAGTTTGTAAAATATTGTATAAAAGTTTGAACGCGAAATATTATTACAATCAGTTTTTCATATAGAATTGTAGTAGTTGAATTGTATATTAGCTACTAAGTATGAACTTAACGGGTAGGTACTACCCGAATTTAAACTTATAAAACGCTAATATGAAGAAAAAGCTTTTATAAATGAGTTCATATTATGCTACGAAATACTATTAACTACTCTTAATATTCTGTATGATTAACATGTTCCATTTAACTATTTTGAAGGAAATGGCACCGACTACTCGACACACCGTGAATATGAATGAAGAGGAATTCCGTACTTTTCTAGCTTCAAACATAGCCGCAGTACAGGCTGCGCTACATACCAACAATAACCTTGGATCTAGCAGTACAGGAAATCGTGTAGGATGCACCTACAAAGAATTCACTGCCTGCAAACCTTTGGAATTTGATGGAACCGAAGGACCGATCGGATTGAAACGGTGGACCGAGAAGGTCGAATCGGTGTTTGCCATAAGTAAGTGTACTGAAGAGGACAAAGTGAAGTACGCTACGCATACCTTCACAGGTTCTGCGTTAACATGGTGGAATACCTATCTAGAGCAAGTGGGACAAGATGATGCGTACGCACTACCGTGGTCAGCATTCAAGCACTTGATGAACGAGAAGTACCGTCCCAGAACCGAGGTCAATAAGCTCAAGACAGAACTTAGAGGGTTACGAACCCAAGGATTTGATATTACCACGTACGAAAGACGATTCACAGAATTGTGCCTATTGTGTCCGGGAGCATTCGAAGATGAGGAAGAGAAGATCAACGCGTTTTGGGATCACAGGCTGAGTAGAAGTGCGAGTACGTTGTGGTTAAGCGTGCTCGGGCGAGAGCACTACCAGGATGGGTGACCTCCTGGGAAAGTGCATCTCGTGTGTGGTCACCAAGAAAAAGCCGTGCGCCTGCGGGCAAAGCGGACAATATTGTGGTCATGTTAAGCTGGGGTGTTACAGAACCGTTCTTATTGATTAAAAACGTTCCATATTAATTGATTTCGTTGCGAGGTTTTGACCTCTATATGAGACGTTTTTCAAAGACTGCATTCATTTTTAAAACAAACCATAACCTTTATTTCATAAATAAAGGTTTAAAAAGCTTTACGTAGATTATCAAATAATGATAATCTAAAATATCCTGTTTACACACGACCATTACATAATGGTTTACAATACAAATATGTTACATCGAAATCAGTTTCTTGAATGCAGTTTTTACACAATATCATACAAACATGGACTCCAAATCTTGTCCTTATTTTAGTATGCAACAGCGGAAGCTCTTAATATTTACCTGAGAATAAACATGCTTTAAACGTCAACAAAAATGTTGGTGAGTTATAGGTTTAACCTATATATATCAAATCGTAACAACAGACCACAAGATTTCATATTTCAATACACATCCCATACATAGAGATAAAAATCATTCATATGGTGAACACCTGGTAACCGACATTAACAAGATGCATATATAAGAATATCCCCATCATTCCGGGACACCCTTCGGATATGATATAAATTTCGAAGTACTAAAGCATCCGGTACTTTGGATGGGGTTTGTTAGGCCCAATAGATCTATCTTTAGGATTCGCGTCAATTAGGGTGTCTGTTCCCTAATTCTTAGATTACCAGACTTAATAAAAAGGGGCATATTCGATTTCGATAATTCAACCATAGAATGCAGTTTCACGTACTTGTGTCTATTTTGTAAATCATTTATAAAACCTGCATGTATTCTCATCCCAAAAATATTAGATTTTAAAAGTGGGACTATAACTCACTTTCACAGATTTTTACTTCGTCGGGAAGTAAGACTTGGCCACTGGTTGATTCACGAACCTATAACAATATATACATATATATCAAAGTATGTTCAAAATATATTTACAACACTTTTAATATATTTTGATGTTTTAAGTTTATTAAGTCAGCTGTCCTCGTTAGTAACCTACAACTAGTTGTCCACAGTTAGATGTACAGAAATAAATCGATAAATATTATCTTGAATCAATCCACGACCCAGTGTATACGTATCTCAGTATTGATCACAACTCAAACTAAATATATTTTGGAATCAACCTCAACCCTGTATAGCTAACTCCAACATTCACATATAGAGTGTCTATGGTTGTTCCGAAATATATATAGATGTGTCGACATGATAGGTCGAAACATTGTATACGTGTCTATGGTATCTCAAGATTACATAATATACAATACAAGTTGATTAAGTTATGGTTGGAATAGATTTGTTACCAATTTTCACGTAGCTAAAATGAGAAAAATTATCCAATCTTGTTTTACCCATAACTTCTTCATTTTAAATCCGTTTTGAGTGAATAAAATTGCTATAGTTTCATATTGAACTCTATTTTATGAATCTAAACAGAAAAAGTATAGGTTTATAGTCGGAAAAATAAGTTACAAGTCGTTTTTGTAAAGGTAGTCATTTCAGTCGAAAGAACGACGTCTAGATGACCATTTTAGAAAACATACTTTCACTTTGAGTTTAACCATAATTTTTGGATATAGTTTCATGTTCATAATAAAAATAATTTTCTCAGAATAACAACTTTTAAATCAAAGTTTATCATAGTTTTTAATTAACTAACCCAAAACAGCCCGCGGTGTTACTACGACGGCGTAAATCCGGTTTTACGGTGTTTTTCGTGTTTCCAGGTTTTAAATCATTAAGTTAGCATATCATATAGATATAGAACATGTGTTTAGTTGATTTTAAAAGTCAAGTTAGAAGGATTAACTTTTGTTTGCGAACAAGTTTAGAATTAACTAAACTATGTTCTAGTGATTACAAGTTTAAACCTTCGAATAAGATAGCTTTATATGTATGAATCGAATGATGTTATGAACATCATTACTACCTTAAGTTCCTTGGATAAACCTACTGGAAAAGAGAAAAATGGATCTAGCTTCAATGGATCCTTGGATGGCTCGAAGTTCTTGAAGCAGAATCATGACACGAAAACAAGTTCAAGTAAGATCATCACTTGAAATAAGATTGTTATAGTTATAGAAATTGAACCAAAGTTTGAATATGATTATTACCTTGTATTAGAATGATAACCTACTGTAAGAAACAAAGATTTCTTGAGGTTGGATGATCACCTTACAAGATTGGAAGTGAGCTAGCAAACTTGAAAGTATTCTTGATTTTATGAAACTAGAACTTTTGGAATTTATGAAGAACACTTAGAACTTGAAGATAGAACTTGAGAGAGATCAATTAGATGAAGAAAATTGAAGAATTAAAGTGTTTGTAGGTGTTTTTGGTCGTTGGTGTATGGATTAGATATAAAGGATATGTAATTTTGTTTTCATGTAAATAAGTCATGAATGATTACTCATATTTTTGTAATTTTATGAGATATTTCATGCTAGTTGCCAAATGATGGTTCCCACATGTGTTAGGTGACTCACATGGGCTGCTAAGAGCTGATCATTGGAGTGTATATACCAATAGTACATACATCTAAAAGCTGTGTATTGTACGAGTACGAATACGGGTGCATACGAGTAGAATTGTTGATGAAACTGAACGAGGATGTAATTGTAAGCATTTTTGTTAAGTAGAAGTATTTTGATAAGTGTATTGAAGTCTTTCAAAAGTGTATAAATACATATTAAAACACTACATGTATATACATTTTAACTGAGTCGTTAAGTCATCGTTAGTCGTTACATGTAAGTGTTGTTTTGAAACCTTTAGGTTAACGATCTTGTTAAATGTTGTTAACCCAATGTTTATAATATCAAATGAGATTTTAAATTATTATATTATCATGATATTATCATGTATGAATATCTCTTAATATGATATATATACATTAAATGTCTTTACAACGATAATCGTTACATATATGTCTCGTTTAAAAATCATTAAGTTAGTAGTCTTGTTTTTACATATGTAGTTCATTGTTAATATACTTAATGATATGTTTACTTATCATAGTATCATGTTAACTATATATATATCCATATATATGTCATCATATAGTTTTTACAAGTTTTAACGTTCGTGAATCACCGGTCAACTTGGGTGGTCAATTGTCTATATGAAACATATTTCAATTAATCAAGTCTTAACAAGTTTGATTGCTTAACATGTTGGAAACATTTAATCATGTAAATATCAATCTCAATTAATATATATAAACATGGAAAAGTTCGGGTCACTACAGTACCTACCCGTTAAATAAATTTCGTCCCGAAATTTTAAGCTGTTGAAGGTGTTGACGAATCTTCTGGAAATAGATGCGGGTATTTCTTCTTCATCTGATCTTCACGCTCCCAGGTGAACTCGGGTCCTCTACGAGCATTCCATCGAACCTTAACAATTGGTATCTTGTTTTGCTTAAGTCTTTTAACCTCACGATCCATTATTTCGACGGGTTCTTCGATGAATTGAAGTTTTTCGTTGATTTGGATTTCATCTAACGGAATAGTGAGATCTTCTTTAGCAAAATATTTCTTCAAATTCGAGACGTGGAAAGTGTTATGTACAGCCGCGAGTTGTTGAGGTAACTCTAGTCGGTAAGCTACTGGTCCGACACGATCAATAATCTTGAATGGTCCAATATACCTTGGATTTAATTTCCCTCGTTTACCAAATCGAACAACGCCTTTCCAAGGTGCAACTTTAAGCATGACCATCTCTCCAATTTCAAATTCTATATCTTTTCTTTTAATGTCAGCGTAGCTCTTTTGTCGACTTTGGGCGGTTTTCAACCGTTGTTGAATTTGGATGATCTTCTCGGTAGTTTCTTGTATAATCTCCGGACCCGTAATCTGTCTATCCCCCACTTCACTCCAACAAATCGGAGACCTGCACTTTCTACCATAAAGTGCTTCAAACGGCGCCATCTCAATGCTTGAATGGTAGTTGTTGTTGTAGGAAAATTCTGCTAACGGTAGATGTCGATCCTAACTGTTTCCGAAATCAATAACACATGCTCGTAGCATGTCTTCAAGCGTTTGTATCGTCCTTTCGCTCTGCCCATCAGTTTGTGGATGATAGGCAGTACTCATGTCTAGACGAGTTCCTAATGCTTGCTGTAATGTCTGCCAGAATCTTGAAATAAATCTGCCATCCCTATCAGAGATAATAGAGATTGGTATTCCATGTCTGGAGACGACTTCCTTCAAATACAGTCATGCTAACATCTCCATCTTGTCATCTTCTCTTATTGGTAGGAAGTGTGCTGATTTGGTGAGACGATCAACTATTACCCAAATAGTATCAAAACCACTTGCAGTCCTTGGCAATTTAGTGATGAAATCCATGGTAATGTTTTCCCATTTCCATTCCGGGATTTCGGGTTGTTGAAGTAGACCTGATGGTTTCTGATGCTCAGCTTTGACCTTAGAACACGTCAAACATTCTCCTACGTATTTAGCAACATCGGCTTTCATACCCGGCCACCAAAAATGTTTCTTGAGATCCTTGTACATCTTCCCCGTTCCAGGATGTATTGAGTATCTGGTTTTATGAGCTTCTCTAAGTACCATTTCTCTCATATCTCCAAATTTTGGTACCCAAATCCTTTCAGCCCTATACCGGGTTCCGTCTTCCCGAATATTAAGATGCTTCTCTGATCCTTTGGGTATTTCATCCTTTAAATTTCCCTCTTTTAAAACTCCTTGTTGCGCCTCCTTTATTTGAGTAGTAATGTTATTATGAATCATTATATTCATAGATTTTACTCGAATGGGTTCTCTGTCCTTCCTGCTCAAGGCATCGGCTACCACATTTGCCTTCCCCGGGTGGTAACGAATCTCAAAGTCGTAATCATTCAATAATTCAATCCACCTACACTGCCTCATATTCAGTTGTTTCTGATTAAATATGTGTTGAAGACTTTTGTGGTCGGTATATATAATACTTTTGACCCCATATAAGTAGTGCCTCCAAGTCTTTAATGCAAAAACAACCGCGCCTAATTCCAAATCATGCGTCGTATAATTTTGTTCGTGAATCTTCAATTGTCTAGACGCATAAGCAATCACCTTCGTTCGTTGCATTAATACACAACCGAGACCTTGCTTTGATGCATCACAATAAATCACAAAATCATCATTCCCTTCAGGCAATGACAATATAGGTGCTGTAGTTAGCTTTTTCTTCAATAACTGAAACGCTTTCTCTTGTTCATCATTCCATTCAAATTTCTTCCCTTTATGCGTTAATGCAGTCAAGGGTTTTGCTATTCTGGAAAAGTCTTGGATGAACCTTCTGTAGTAACCAGCTAGTCCTAAAAACTGGCGTATGTGTTTCGGAGTTTTCGGGGTTTCCCACTTTTCAACAGTTTCTATCTTTGCCGGATCCACCTTAATACCTTCTTTGTTCACTATGTGACCGAGGAATTGAACTTCTTCCAACCAAAATGCACACTTTGAAAACTTAGCGTACAATTCTTCCTTCCTCAATACTTCTAACACCTTTCTCAAATGTTCACCGTGTTCTTGGTCATTCTTTGAGTAAATAAGTATGTCATCAATGAAAACAATGACAAACTTGTCAAGGTATGGTCCACACACTCGGTTCATAAGGTCCATGAACACAGCTGGTGCATTAGTTAAACCAAACGGCATGACCATAAACTCGTAATGACCGTAACGTGTTCTGAAAGCAGTCTTTGGAATATCATCTTCTTTCACCCGCATTTGATGATACCCGGAACGTAAGTCAATCTTTGAATAAACAGACGAGCCTTGTAGTTGATCAAATAAGTCATCGATTCTCGGTAGTGGGTAGCGGTTCTTGATGGTAAGTTTGTTCAACTCTCGGTAGTCGATACACAACCTGAATGTACCATCTTTCTTCTTGACAAACAAAACAGGAGCTCCCCACGGTGATGTGCTTGGTCGAATGAAACCATGCTCTAAAAGTTCTTGTAATTGGCTTTGTAGTTCTTTCATCTCGCTGGGTGCGAGTCTGTAAGGAGCACGAGCTATTGGTGCAGCTCCTGGTACAAGATCTATTTGAAATTCAACGGATCGATGTGGGGGTAATCCCGGTAATTCTTTCGGAAATACATCAGGAAATTCTTTTGCGACGGGAACATCATTGATGCTCTTTTCTTCAGTTTGTACTTTCTCGAAATGTGCTAGAACAGCATAGCAACCTTTTCTTATTAGTTTTTGTGCCTTCAAATTACTAATAAGATGTAGCTTCGTGTTGCCCTTTTCTCCGTACACCATTAAGGGTTTTCCTTTTTCTCTTATAATGCGAATTGCATTTTTGTAACAAACGATCTCTGCTTTCACTTCTTTCAACCAGTCCATACCGATTATCACATCAAAACTCCCTAACTCTACTGGTATCAAATCAATCTTAAATGTTTCGCTAACCAGTTTAATTTCTCGATTCCGACATATATTATCTGCTGAAATTAATTTACCATTTGCTAATTCGAGTAAAAATTTACTATCCAAAGGCGTCAATGGACAACTTAATTTAGCACAAAAATCTCTACTCATATAGCTTCTATCCGCACCCGAATCAAATAAAACGTAAGCAGATTTATTGTCAATAAGAAACGTACCCGTAACAAGCTCCGGGTCTTCCTGTGCCTCTGCCGCATTAATATTGAAAACTCTTCCGCGGCCTTGTCCATTCGTGTTCTCCTGGTTCGGGCAATTTCTAATAATGTGGCCCTGTTTTCCACATTTATAACAAACTACATTGGCATAACTTGCTCCGACACTACTTGCTCCGCCATTACTCGTTCCGACACCATTTGTTCCTTTCGTTCTATTAACCCCTGGTCCGTAGACCTCACACTTCGCCGCGCTATGACCATTTCTTTTACACTTGTTGCAAAATTTGGTGCAGAACCCCGAGTGATACTTTTCACACCTTTGGCATAGCTGCTTCTGATTGTTGTTGTTGTTGCGGTTATTATTGTTATTGGGATGATTGTTGTAGTTGCTGTTGTTGTTGTTGTTGTTGTTGGGCCGTTTGTTGTAGTTGCGATTGATGTTGCGATTGTTGGGATAATTGTTGCGATTATTGTTGTAATTGCTGTTGTTGTTGTATTGGTGATTCTTATCACCGTTTTCCTCCCACTTTCTTTTGACTTGCTTCACATTGGCCTCTTCAGTAGTCTGTTCTTTAATTCTTTCTTCAATCTGGTTCACGAGTTTGTGAGCCATTCTACATGCCTGTTGTATGGAGGCGGGCTCGTGTGAACTTATATCTTCTTGGATTCTTTCCGGTAATCCTTTCACAAACGCGTCGATCTTCTCTTCCTCATCTTCGAATGCTCCCAGACACAATAGGCACAATTCTGTGAATCGTCTTTCGTACGTGGTAATATCAAATCCTTGGGTTCGTAACCCTCTAAGTTCTGTCTTGAGCTTATTGACCTCGGTTCTGGGACGGTACTTCTCGTTCATCAAGTGCTTGAATGCTGACCACGGTAGTGCGTACGCATCGTCTTGTCCCACTTGCTCTAGATAGGTATTCCACCATGTTAACGCAGAACCTGTGAAGGTATGCGTAGCGTACTTCACTTTGTCCTCTTCAGTACACTTACTTATGGCAAACACCGATTCAACCTTCTCGGTCCACCGTTTCAATCCGATCGGTCCTTCGGTTCCATCAAATTCCAAAGGTTTGCAGGCAGTGAATTCTTTGTAGGTGCATCCTACACGATTTCCTGTACTGCTAGATCCAAGGTTATTGTTGGTATGTAGCGCAGCCTGTACTGCAGCTATGTTTGAAGCTAGAAAAGTACGGAATTCCTCTTCATTCATATTCACGGTGTGTCGAGTAGTCGGTGCCATTTCCTTCAAAATAGTTAAATGGAACAAGTTAATCATACAGAATATTAAGAGTAGTTAATAGTATTTCGTAGCATAATATGAACTCATTTATAAAAGCTTTTTCTTCATATTAGCGTTTTATAAGTTTAAATTCGGGTAGTACCTACCCGTTAAGTTCATACTTAGTAGCTAATATACAATTCAACTACTACAATTCTATATGAAAAACTGATTATAATAATATTTCGCGTTCAAACTTTTATACAATATTTTACAAACTTACAATACCGCTTATTTTACATAAAGCATGAAATATAGCACACAATAACTTTGATACAAGATAGTTGTGAAGATAATTCTAGCTAGTACACAAGTCGTTCAGCAAAGTCAATAAAGACACGTAATTCATACGTCCAGAAACAAGTCATGCATTCTGGTTTTACTAGGACTACTTCCCATCCTTGGTCTTGTGCAACATAACCGTTATGGCCATTGATAAGACAGCGTGTTGTAACGTCGTCAAAGGGACGAGGGTTACGTAATGTCCAACAGTCCCGTAACAATCTAAAAACCTCATTTCTTACCCCAATTACCGACTCCGTCACTTGTGGGAACGTTTTGTTTAATAGTTGTAGCCCGATGTTCTTGTTCTCACTTTGGTGAGAAGCGAACATTACTAATCCGTAAGCATAACATGCTTCTTTATGTTGCATGTTAGCCGCTTTTTCTAAATCACGAAGTCCAATATTCGGATATATTGAGTCAAAATAATTTCTTAACCCATTGCGTAAAATAGCATTTGGGTTCCCCGCAATATATGCGTCAAAGTAAACACATCGTAACTTATGGGTTTCCCAATGTGATATCCCCCATCTTTCAAACGAAAGTCTCTTATAAACCAAGACATTCTTGGAACGTTCTTCGAATGTCTTACAAACTGATCTCGCCTTAAATAGTTGTGCCGAGGAATTCTGACCGACTCTAGACAAGATTTCATCAATCATGTCTCCAGGTAGGTCTCTTAAAATATTGGGTTGTCTATCCATTTTGCGTTTTTATACTGTAAAATAGACAATAGTTAGATTCATAAAAAAAAAATACTTATTAATACAAGCAATTTTTACATATATCATAAAGCATAAGCACACTACATTACATATATTACACCACATGAATACAACTATCTTATTCCGACTCGCTTGTTTCTTCTTCTTCGGTTTTGGTTCGTTTTGCCAAGTTTCTAGGGATATATGATGTTCCCCTAATACGAGCCGTCGTGATCCACATTGGTTTAGAAAAACCTGGTGGTTTAGAGGTTCCCGGGTCATTGTTACAACTTAAGGACTTCGGGGGTTGACGATACATATAAAGTTCATCGGGGTTGGAATTAGATTTCTCTATTTTTATGCCCTTTCCCTTATTATTTTCTTTTGCATTTTTAAATTCAGTTGGGGTAATTTCTATAACATCATCGGTATTCTCGTCAGAATCCGATTCATCGGAGAATTGGTAATCCTCCCAATATTTTGCTTCCTTGGTGGAAACACCATTGACCATAATTAACCTTGGTCGGTTGGTTGAGGATTCTCTTTTACTTAACCGTTTTATTATTTCCCCCACCAGTTCTATTTCTTCTTCCGGTTCCGATTCTTCTTTCGGTTCTAATTCTTCTTCCGGTTCCGACTCTTCTTCCGGTTCCTCTTCGGGAACTTGTGAATCAGTCCACGAATCATTCCAATTTACATTTGACTCTTCATTATTATTAGGTGAGTCAATGGGACTTGTTCTAGAGGTAGACATCTATCACATAATATCAAACGCGTTAAGAGATTAATATATCACATAATATTCACATGTTAAAAATATATAGTTTCCAACAAAATTTGTTAAGCAATCATTTTTCAAGTAAACACGGTCGAAGTCCAGACTCACTAATGCATCCTAACAAACTCGATAAGACACACTAATGCAAAATTCTGGTTCTCTAAGACCAACGCTCGGATACCAACTGAAATGTCCCGTTCTTATTGATTAAAAACGTTCCATATTAATTGATTTCGTTGCGAGGTTTTGACCTCTATATGAGACGTTTTTCAAAGACTGCATTCATTTTTAAAACAAACCATAACCTTTATTTCATAAATAAAGGTTTAAAAAGCTTTACGTAGATTATCAAATAATGATAATCTAAAATATCCTGTTTACACACGACCATTACATAATGGTTTACAATACAAATATGTTACATCGAAATCAGTTTCTTGAATGCAGTTTTTACACAATATCATACAAACATGGACTCCAAATCTTGTCCTTATTTTAGTATGCAACAGCGGAAGCTCTTAATATTTACCTGAGAATAAACATGCTTTAAACGTCAACAAAAATGTTGGTGAGTTATAGGTTTAACCTATATATATCAAATCGTAACAACAGACCACAAGATTTCATATTTCAATACACATCCCATACATAGAGATAAAAATCATTCATATGGTGAACACCTGGTAACCGACATTAACAAGATGCATATATAAGAATATCCCCATCATTCCGGGACACCCTTCGGATATGATATAAATTTCGAAGTACTAAAGCATCCGGTACTTTGGATGGGGTTTGTTAGGCCCAATAGATCTATCTTTAGGATTCGCGTCAATTAGGGTGTCTGTTCCCTAATTCTTAGATTACCAGACTTAATAAAAAGGGGCATATTCGATTTCGATAATTCAACCATAGAATGCAGTTTCACGTACTTGTGTCTATTTTGTAAATCATTTATAAAACCTGCATGTATTCTCATCCCAAAAATATTAGATTTTAAAAGTGGGACTATAACTCACTTTCACAGATTTTTACTTCGTCGGGAAGTAAGACTTGGCCACTGGTTGATTCACGAACCTATAACAATATATACATATATATCAAAGTATGTTCAAAATATATTTACAACACTTTTAATATATTTTGATGTTTTAAGTTTATTAAGTCAGCTGTCCTCGTTAGTAACCTACAACTAGTTGTCCACAGTTAGATGTACAGAAATAAATCGATAAATATTATCTTGAATCAATCCACGACCCAGTGTATACGTATCTCAGTATTGATCACAACTCAAACTAAATATATTTTGGAATCAACCTCAACCCTGTATAGCTAACTCCAACATTCACATATAGAGTGTCTATGGTTGTTCCGAAATATATATAGATGTGTCGACATGATAGGTCGAAACATTGTATACGTGTCTATGGTATCTCAAGATTACATAATATACAATACAAGTTGATTAAGTTATGGTTGGAATAGATTTGTTACCAATTTTCACGTAGCTAAAATGAGAAAAATTATCCAATCTTGTTTTACCCATAACTTCTTCATTTTAAATCCGTTTTGAGTGAATCAAATTGCTATAGTTTCATATTGAACTCTATTTTATGAATCTAAACAGAAAAAGTATAGGTTTATAGTCGGAAAAATAAGTTACAAGTCGTTTTTGTAAAGGTAGTCATTTCAGTCGAAAGAACGACGTCTAGATGACCATTTTAGAAAACATACTTTCACTTTGAGTTTAACCATAATTTTTGGATATAGTTTCATGTTCATAATAAAAATAATTTTCTCAGAATAACAACTTTTAAATCAAAGTTTATCATAGTTTTTAATTAACTAACCCAAAACAGCCCGCGGTGTTACTACGACGGCGTAAATCCGGTTTTACGGTGTTTTTCGTGTTTCCAGGTTTTAAATCATTAAGTTAGCATATCATATAGATATAGAACATGTGTTTAGTTGATTTTAAAAGTCAAGTTAGAAGGATTAACTTTTGTTTGCGAACAAGTTTAGAATTAACTAAACTATGTTCTAGTGATTACAAGTTTAAACCTTCGAATAAGATAGCTTTATATGTATGAATCGAATGATGTTATGAACATCATTACTACCTTAAGTTCCTTGGATAAACCTACTGGAAAAGAGAAAAATGGATCTAGCTTCAATGGATCCTTGGATGGCTCGAAGTTCTTGAAGCAGAATCATGACACGAAAACAAGTTCAAGTAAGATCATCACTTGAAATAAGATTGTTATAGTTATAGAAATTGAACCAAAGTTTGAATATGATTATTACCTTGTATTAGAATGATAACCTACTGTAAGAAACAAAGATTTCTTGAGGTTGGATGATCACCTTACAAGATTGGAAGTGAGCTAGCAAACTTGAAAGTATTCTTGATTTTATGAAACTAGAACTTTTGGAATTTATGAAGAACACTTAGAACTTGAAGATAGAACTTGAGAGAGATCAATTAGATGAAGAAAATTGAAGAATGAAAGTGTTTGTAGGTGTTTTTGGTCGTTGGTGTATGGATTAGATATAAAGGATATGTAATTTTGTTTTCATGTAAATAAGTCATGAATGATTACTCATATTTTTGTAATTTTATGAGATATTTCATGCTAGTTGCCAAATGATGGTTCCCACATGTGTTAGGTGACTCACATGGGCTGCTAAGAGCTGATCATTGGAGTGTATATACCAATAGTACATACATCTAAAAGCTGTGTATTGTACGAGTACGAATACGGGTGTATACGAGTAGAATTGTTGATGAAACTGAACGAGGATGTAATTGTAAGCATTTTTGTTAAGTAGAAGTATTTTGATAAGTGTATTGAAGTCTTTCAAAAGTGTATAAATACATATTAAAACACTACATGTATATACATTTTAACTGAGTCGTTAAGTCATCGTTAGTCGTTACATGTAAGTGTTGTTTTGAAACCTTTAGGTTAACGATCTTGTTAAATGTTGTTAACCCAATGTTTATAATATCAAATGAGATTTTAAATTATTATATTATCATGATATTATCATGTATGAATATCTCTTAATATGATATATATACATTAAATGTCTTTACAACGATAATCGTTACATATATGTCTCGTTTAAAAATCATTAAGTTAGTAGTCTTGTTTTTACATATGTAGTTCATTGTTAATATACTTAATGATATGTTTACTTATCATAGTATCATGTTAACTATATATATATCCATATATATGTCATCATATAGTTTTTACAAGTTTTAACGTTCGTGAATCACCGGTCAACTTGGGTGGTCAATTGTCTATATGAAACATATTTCAATTAATCAAGTCTTAACAAGTTTGATTGCTTAACATGTTGGAAACATTTAATCATGTAAATATCAATCTCAATTAATATATATAAACATGGAAAAGTTCGGGTCACTACAGTACTGTAGTGACCCGAACTTTTCCATGTTTATATATATTAATTGAGATTGATATTTACATGATTAAATGTTTCCAACATGTTAAGCAATCAAACTTGTTAAGACTTGATTAATTGAAATATGTTTCATATAGACAATTGACCACCCAAGTTGACCGGTGATTCACGAACGTTAAAACTTGTAAAAACTATACGATGACATATATATGGTTATATATATAGTTAACATGTTTTTATTATAAGTATGTATCTCATTAGGTATTTTAACAATGAGTTATATACATAAAAATGAGACTATTAATTTAAGAAACTCGAAAACGATATATATAACGATTATCGTTATAACAACGTCTTACTAGGTACATATGAATCATATTAAGATATTGATACACTTGGTTAATTATGTTAAATGATAAGTAAATATATTATTAAGTGTATTAACAATGAAATACATATGTAAAAATAAGACTACTAACTTAATGATTTCGAAATGAGACATATATGTAACGATTATCGTTGTAACGACATTTAACTGTATATACATCATACTGAGATATATTATATATCATAATATCATGATAATATAATAATTTAAAATCTCTTTTGATATTATAAACATTGGGTTAACAACATTTAACAAGATCGTTAACCTAAAGGTTTCAAAACAACACTTACATGTAACGACTAACGATGACTTAACGACTCAGTTAAAATGTATATACATGTAGTGTTTTAATATGTATTTATACACTTTTGAAAGACTTCAATACACTTATCAAAATACTTCTACTTAACAAAAATGCTTACAATTACATTCTCGTTCAGTTTCATCAACAATTCTACTCGTATGCACCCGTATTCGTACTCGTACAATACACAGCTTTTAGATGTATGTACTATTGGTATATACACTCCAATGATCAGCTCTTAGCAGCCCATGTGAGTCACCTAACACATGTGGGAACCATCATTTGGCAACTAGCATGAAATATCTCATAAGATTACAAAAATATGAGTAATCATTCATGACTTATTTACATGAAAACAAAATTACATATCCTTTATATCTAATCCATACACCAACGACCAAAAACACCTACAAACACTTTCATTCTTCAATTTTCTTCATCTAATTGAACTCTCTCAAGTTCTATCTTCAAGTTCTAAGTGTTCTTCATAAATTCCAAAAGTTCTAGTTTCATAAAATCAAGAATACTTTCAAGTTGCTAGCTCACTTCCAATCTTGTAAGGTGATCATCCAACCTCAAGAAATCTTTGTTTCTTACAGTAGGTTATCATTCTAATACAAGGTAATAATCATATTCAAACTTTGGTTCAATTTCTATAACTATAACAATCTTATTTCAAGTGATGATCTTACTTGAACTTGTTTTCGTGTCATGATTTTGCTTCAAGAACTTTGAGCCATCCAAGGATCCATTGAAGCTAGATCCATTTTTCTCTTTTCCAGTAGGTTCATCCAAGGAACTTAAGGTAGTAATGATGTTCATAACATCATTCGATTCATACATATAAAGCTATCTTATTCGAAGGTTTAAACTTGTAATCACTAGAACATAGTTTAGTTAATTCTAAACTTGTTCGCAAACAAAAGTTAATCCTTCTAACTTGACTTTTAAAATCAACTAAACACATGTTCTATATCTATATGATATGCTAACTTAATGATTTAAAACCTGGAAACACGAAAAACACCGTAAAACCGGATTTACGCCGTCGTAGTAACACCGCGGGCTGTTTTGGGTTAGTTAATTAAAAACTATGATAAACTTTGATTTAAAAGTTGTTATTCTGAGAAAATGATTTTTATTATGAACATGAAACTATATCCAAAAATTATGGTTAAACTCAAAGTGGAAGTATGTTTTCTAAAATGGTCATCTAGACGTCGTTCTTTCGACTGAAATGACTACCTTTACAAAAACGACTTGTAACTTATTTTTCCGACTAGAAACCTATACTTTTTTTGTTTAGATTCATAAAATAGAGCTCAATATGAAACCATAGCAATTTGATTCACTCAAAACGGATTTAAAATGAAGAAGTTATGGGTAAAACAAGATTGGATAATTTTTCTCATTTTAGCTACGTGAAAATTGGTAACAAATCTATTCCAACCATAACTTAATCAACTTGTATTATATATTATGTAATCTTGAGATACCATAGACACGTATACAATGTTTCGACCTATCATGTCGACACATCTATATATATTTCGGAACAACCATAGACACTCTATATGTGAATGTTGGAGTTAGCTATACAGGGTTGAGGTTGATTCCAAAATATATATAGTTTGAGTTGTGATCAATACTGAGATACGTATACACTGGGTCGTGGATTGATTCAAGATAATATTTATCAATTTATTTCTGTACATCTAACTGTGGACAACTAGTTGTAGGTTACTAACGAGGACAGCTGACTTAATAAACTTAAAACATCAAAATATATTAAAAGTGTTGTAAATATATTTTGAACATACTTTGATATATATATATGTATATATTGTTATAGGTTCGTGAATCAACCAGTGGCCAAGTCTTACTTCCCGACGAAGTAAAAATCTGTGAAAGTGAGTTATAGTCCCACTTTTAAAATCTAATATTTTTGGGATGAGAATACATGCAGGTTTTATAAATGATTTACAAAATAGACACAAGTACGTGAAACTACATTCTATGGTTGAATTATCGAAATCGAATATGCCCCTTTTTATTAAGTCTGGTAATCTAAGAATTAGGGAACAGACACCCTAATTGACGCGAATCCTAAAGATAGATCTATTGGGCCTAACAAACCCCATCCAAAGTACCGGATGCTTTAGTACTTCGAAATTTATATCATATCCGAAGGGTGTCCCGGAATGATGGGGATATTCTTATATATGCATCTTGTTATTGTCGGTTACCAGGTGTTCACCATATGAATGATTTTTATCTCTATGTATGGGATGTGTATTGAAATATGAAATCTTGTGGTCTATTATTACGATTTGATATATATAGGTTAAACCTATAACTCACCAACATTTTTGTTGACGTTTTAAGCATGTTTATTCTCAGGTGATTATTAAGAGCTTCCGCTGTCGCATACTTAAATAAGGACAAGATTTGGAGTCCATGCTTGTATGATATTGTGTAAAAACTGCATTCAAGAAACTTATTTTGTTGTAACATATTTGTATTGTAAACCATTATGTAATGGTCGTGTGTAAACAGGATATTTTAGATTATCATTATTTGATAATCTACGTAAAGCTTTTTAAACCTTTATTGATGAAATAAAGGTTATGGTTTGTTTAAAAATGAATGCAGTCTTTGAAAAAACGTCTCATATAGAGGTCAAAACCTCGCAACGAAATCAATTAATATGGAACGTTTTTAATCAATAAGAACGGGACATTTCAGTTGGTATCCGAGCGTTGGTCTTAGAGAACCAGAAAATTTGCATTAGTGTGTCTTATCGAGTTTGTTAGGATGCATTAGTGAGTCTGGACTTCGACCGTGTTTTCTTTAAAAATGATTGCTTAACATTTTTGTTGGAAACTATATATTTTTAACATATGAATATTATGTGATATATTAATCTCTTAACGTGTTTGATATTATGTGATAGATGTCTACCTCTAGAACAAGTTCCATTGACTCACCTAATAATAATGAAGAGTCAAATGTAAATTGGAATGATTTGTGGACTGATTCACAAGTTCCCGAAGAGGAACCGGAAGAAGAGTCGGAACCGGAAGAAGAATCGGAACCGGAAGAAGAATCGGAACCGGATGAAGAAATAGAACCGGTGGGGGAAATAATAAAACGGTTAAGTAAAAGAAAATCCTCAACCAACCGACCAAAGTTAATTATGGTCAATGGTGTTTCCGCCAAGGAAGCAAAATATTGGGAGGATTACCAATTCTCCGATGAATCGGATTCCGACGAGAATTCCGATGATGTTATAGAAATTACCCCAACTGAATTTAAAAAGGCAAAAGAAAATAATAAGGGAAAGGGCATAAAAATAGAGAAATCTAATTCCAACCCCGACGAACTTTATATGTATCGTCAACCCCCGAAGTCCTTAAGTTGTAACAATGACCCGGGAACCTCTAAACCACCAGGTTTTTCTAAACCAATGTGGACAACGACGGCTCGTATTAGGGGAACATCATATATCCCTAGAAACTTGGCAAAACGAACCAAAACCGAAGAAGAAGAAACGAGCGAGTCGGAATAAGATAGTTGTATTCGTGTGGTGTAATATATGGAATATAGTGTTCTTATGCTTTATGATATATGTAAAAATTGCTTGTATTAATAAGTATTTTTTTATGAATCTAACTCTTGTCTATTTTACAGTTTAAAAACACAAAATGGATAGACAACCCAATATTTTAAGAGACCTACCCGGAGACATGATTGATGAAATCTTGTCTAGAGTCGGCCAGAATTCTTCGGCACAACTATTTAAGGCGAGATCAGTTTGTAAGACATTCGAAGAACGTTCCAAGAATGTCTTGGTTTATAAGAGACTTTCGTTTGAAAGATGGGGGATATCACATTGGGAAACCCATAAGTTACGATGTGTTTACTTTGACGCATATATTGCGGGGAACCCAAATGCTATTTTACGCAACGGGTTAAGAAATTATTTTGACTCAATATATCCGAATATTGGACTTCGTGATTTAGAAAAAGCGGCTAACATGCAACATAAAGAAGCATGTTATGCTTACGGATTAGTAATGTTCGCTTCTCACCAAAGTGAGAACAAGAACATCGGGCTACAACTATTAAACAAAACGTTTCCACAAGTGACGGAGTCGGTAATTGGGGTAAGAAATGAGGTTTTTAGATTATTACGGGACTGTTGGACATTACGTAACCCTCGTCCCTTTAATGACGTTACAACACGCTGTCTTATCAACGGCCATAACGGTTATGTTGCACAAGACCAAGGATGGGAAGTAGTCCTAGTAAAACCAGAATGCATGACTTGTTTCTGGACGTATGAATTACGTGTCTTTATTGCCTTTGCTGAACGACTTGTGTACTAGCTAGAATTGTCTTCACAACTATCTTGTATCAAAGTTATTGTGTGCTATATTTCATGCTTTATGTAAAATAAGCGGTATTGTAAGTTTGTAAAATATTGTATAAAAGTTTGAACGCGAAATATTATTATAATCAGTTTTTCATATAGAATTGTAGTAGTTGAATTGTATATTAGCTACTAAGTATGAACTTAACGGGTAGGTACTACCCGAATTTAAACTTATAAAATGCTAATATGAAGAAAAAGCTTTTATAAATGAGTTCATATTATGCTACGAAATACTATTAACTACTCTTAATATTCTTTATGATTAACTTGTTCCATTTGACTATTTTGAAGGAAATGGCACCGACTACTCGACACACCGTGAATATGAATGAAGAGGAATTCCGTACTTTTCTAGCTTCAAACATAGCCGCAGTACAGGCTGCGCTACATACCAACAATAACCTGGGATCTAGCAGTACAGGAAATCGTGTAGGATGCACCTACAAAGAATTCACTGCCTGCAAACCTTTGGAATTTGATGGAACCGAAGGACCGATCGGATTGAAACGGTGGACCGAGAAGGTCGAATCGGTGTTTGCCATAAGTAAGTGTACTGAAGAGGACAAAGTGAAGTATGCTACGCATACCTTCACAGGTTCTGCGTTAACATGGTGGAATACCTATCTAGAGCAGGTGGGACAAGACGATGCGTACGCACTACCGTGGTCAGCATTCAAGCACTTGATGAACGAGAAGTACCGTCCCAGAACCGAGGTCAATAAGCTCAAGACAGAACTTAGAGGGTTACGAACCCAAGGATTTGATATTACTACGTATGAAAGACGATTCACAGAATTGTGCCTATTGTGTCCGGGAGCGTTCGAAGATGAGGAAGAGAAGATCGACTCGTTTGTGAAAGGATTACCGGAAAGAATCCAAGAAGATATAAGTTCACACGAGCCTGCCTCCATACAACAGGCATGTAGAATGGCTCACAAACTAGTGAACCAGATTGAAGAAAGAATTAAAGAACAGACTGCTGAAGAGGCCAATGTGAAGCAAGTCAAAAGAAAGTGGGAGGAAAACGGTGATAAGAATCACCAATACAACAACAACAGCAATTACAACAATAATCGCAACAATTATCCCAACAATCGCAACATCAATCGCAACTACAACAAACGGCATAACAACAACAACAACAGCAACTACAACAATCATCCCAACAACAATAATAACCGCAACAACAACAACAACAATCAGAAGCAACTATGCCAAAGGTGTGAAAAGAATCACTCGGGGTTCTGCACCAAATTTTGCAACAAGTGTAAAAGAAATGGTCATAGCGCGGCGAAGTGTGAGGTCTACGGACCAGGGGTTAATAGAACGAAAGGAACAAATGGTGTCGGAACGAGTAATGGCGGAGCAAGTAGTGTCGGAGCAAGTTATGCCAATGTAGTTTGTTATAAATGTGGAAAACCAGGCCACATTATTAGAAATTGCCCGAACCAGGAGAACACGAATGGACAAGGCCGTGGAAGAGTTTTCAATATTAATGCGGTAGAGGCACAGGAAGACCCGGAGCTTGTTACGGGTACGTTTCTTATTGACAATAAATCTGCTTACGTTTTATTTGATTCGGGTGCGGATAGAAGCTATATGAGTAGAGATTTTTGTGCTAAATTAAGTTGTCCATTGACGCCTTTGGATAGTAAATTTTTACTCGAATTAGCAAATGGTAAATTAATTTCAGCAGATAATATATGTCGGAATCGAGAAATTAAACTGGTTAGCAAAACATTTAAGATTGATTTGATACCAGTAGAGTTAGGGAGTTTTGATGTGATAATCGGTATGGACTGGTTGAAAGAAGTGAAAGCGGAGATCGTTTGTTACAAAAATGCAATTCGCATTATACGAGAAAAAGGAAAACCCTTAATGGTGTACGGAGAAAAGGGCAACACGAAGCTACATCTTATTAGTAATTTGAAGGCACAAAAACTAATAAGAAAAGGTTGCTATGCTGTTCTAGCACACGTCGAGAAAGTACAAACTGAAGAAAAGAGCATCAATGATGTTCCCATTGCAAAAGAATTTCCCGATGTATTCCTGAAAGAATTACCGGGATTACCCCCACATCGATCCGTTGAATTTCAAATAGATCTTGTACCAGGAGCTGCACCAATAGCTCGTGCTCCTTACAGACTCGCACCCAGCGAGATGAAAGAACTGCAAAGCCAATTACAAGAACTTTTAGAGCGTGGTTTCATTCGACCAAGCACATCACCGTGGGGAGCTCCTGTTTTGTTTGTCAAGAAGAAAGATGGTACATTCAGGTTGTGTATCGACTACCGAGAGTTGAACAAACTTACCATCAAGAACCGCTACCCACTACCGAGAATCGACGACTTATTTGATCAACTACAAGGCTCGTCTGTTTATTCAAAGATTGACTTACGTTCCGGGTATCATCAAATGCGGGTGAAAGAAGATGATATTCCAAAGACTGCTTTCAGAACACGTTACGGTCATTACGAGTTTATGGTCATGCCGTTTGGTTTAACTAATGCACCAGCTGTGTTCATGGACCTTATGAACCGAGTGTGTGGACCATACCTTGACAAGTTTGTCATTGTTTTCATTGATGACATACTTATTTACTCAAAGAATGACCAAGAACACGGTGAACATTTGAGAAAGGTGTTAGAAGTATTGAGGAAGGAAGAATTGTACGCTAAGTTTTCAAAGTGTGCATTTTGGTTGGAAGAAGTTCAATTCCTCGGTCACATAGTGAACAAAGAAGGTATTAAGGTGGATCCGGCAAAGATAGAAACTGTTGAAAAGTGGGAAACCCCGAAAACTCCGAAACACATACGCCAGTTTTTAGGACTAGCTAGTTACTACAGAAGGTTCATCCAAGACTTTTCCAGAATAGCAAAACCCTTGACTGCATTAACGCATAAAGGGAAGAAATTTGAATGGAATGATGAACAAGAGAAAGCGTTTCAGTTATTGAAGAAAAAGCTAACTACGGCACCTATATTGTCATTGCCTGAAGGGAATGATGATTTTGTGATTTATTGTGACGCATCAAAGCAAGGTCTCGGTTGTGTATTAATGCAACGAACGAAGGTGATTGCTTATGCGTCTAGACAATTGAAGATTCACGAACAAAATTATACGACGCATGATTTGGAATTAGGCGCGGTTGTTTTTGCATTAAAGACTTGGAGGCACTACTTATATGGGGTCAAAAGTATTATATATACCGACTACAAAAGTCTTCAACACATATTTAATCAGAAACAACTGAATATGAGGCAGCGTAGGTGGATTGAATTATTGAATGATTACGATTTTGAGATTCGTTACCACCCGGGGAAGGCAAATGTGGTAGCCGATGCCTTGAGCAGGAAGGATAGAGAACCCATTCGAGTAAAATCTATGAATATAATGATTCATAATAACATTACTACTCAAATAAAGGAGGCGCAACAAGGAGTTTTAAAAGAGGGAAATTTAAAGGATGAAATACCCAAAGGATCGGAGAAGCATCTTAATATTCGGGAAGACGGAACCCGGTATAGGGCTGAAAGGATTTGGGTACCAAAATTTGGAGATATGAGAGAAATGGTACTTAGAGAAGCTCATAAAACCAGATACTCAATACATCCTGGAACGGGGAAGATGTACAAGGATCTCAAGAAACATTTTTGGTGGCCGGGTATGAAAGCCGATGTTGCTAAATACGTAGGAGAATGTTTGACGTGTTCTAAGGTCAAAGCTGAGCATCATAAACCATCAGGTCTACTTCAACAACCCGAAATCCCGGAATGGAAATGGGAAAACATTACCATGGATTTCATCACTAAATTGCCAAGGACTGCAAGTGGTTTTGATACTATTTGGGTAATAGTTGATCGTCTCACCAAATCAGCACACTTCCTACCAATAAGAGAAGATGACAAGATGGAGAAGTTAGCACGACTGTATTTGAAGGAAGTCGTCTCCAGACATGGAATACCAATCTCTATTATCTCTGATAGAGATGGCAGATTTATTTCAAGATTCTGGCAGACATTACAGCAAGCATTAGGAACTCGTCTAGACATGAGTACTGCCTATCATCCACAAACTGATGGGCAGAGCGAAAGGACGATACAAACGCTTGAAGACATGCTACGAGCATGTGTTATTGATTTCGGAAACAGTTGGGATCGACATCTACCGTTAGCAGAATTTTCCTACAACAACAGCTACCATTCAAGCATTGAGATGGCGCCGTTTGAAGCACTTTATGGTAGAAAGTGCAGGTCTCCGATTTATTGGAGTGAGGTGGGGGATAGACAGATTACGGGTCCGGAGATTATACAAGAAACTACCGAGAAGATCATCCAAATTCAACAACGGTTGAAAACCGCCCAAAGTCGACAAAAGAGCTACGCTGATATTAAAAGAAAAGATATAGAATTTGAAATTGGAGAGATGGTCATGCTTAAAGTTTCACCTTGGAAAGGCGTTGTTCGATTTGGTAAACGAGGGAAATTAAATCCAAGGTATATTGGACCATTCAAGATTATTGATCGTGTCGGACCAGTAGCTTACCGACTTGAGTTACCTCAACAACTCGCGGCTGTACATAACACTTTCCACGTATCGAATTTGAAGAAATGTTTTGCTAAAGAAGATCTCACTATTCCGTTAGATGAAATCCAAATCAACGAAAAACTCCAATTCATCGAAGAACCCGTCGAAATAATGGATCGTGAGGTTAAAAGACTTAAGCAAAACAAGATACCAATTGTTAAGGTTCGATGGAATGCTCGTAGAGGACCCGAGTTCACCTGGGAGCGTGAAGATCAGATGAAGAAGAAATACCCTCATCTATTTCCAGAAGACTCGTCAACACCTTCAACAGCTTAAAATTTCGGGACGAAATTTATTTAACGGGTAGGTACTGTAGTGACCCGAACTTTTCCATGTTTATATATATTAATTGAGATTGATATTTACATGATTAAATGTTTCCAACATGTTAAGCAATCAAACTTGTTAAGACTTGATTAATTGAAATATGTTTCATATAGACAATTGACCACCCAAGTTGACCGGTGATTCACGAACGTTAAAACTTGTAAAAACTATACGATGACATATATATGGTTATATATATAGTTAACATGTTTTTATTATAAGTATGTATCTCATTAGGTATTTTAACAATGAGTTATATACATAAAAATGAGACTATTAATTTAAGAAACTCGAAAACGATATATATAACGATTATCGTTATAACAACGTCTTACTAGGTACATATGAATCATATTAAGATATTGATACACTTGGTTAATTATGTTAAATGATAAGTAAATATATTATTAAGTGTATTAACAATGAAATACATATGTAAAAATAAGACTACTAACTTAATGATTTCGAAATGAGACATATATGTAACGATTATCGTTGTAACGACATTTAACTGTATATACATCATACTGAGATATATTATATATCATAATATCATGATAATATAATAATTTAAAATCTCTTTTGATATTATAAACATTGGGTTAACAACATTTAACAAGATCGTTAACCTAAAGGTTTCAAAACAACACTTACATGTAACGACTAACGATGACTTAACGACTCAGTTAAAATGTATATACATGTAGTGTTTTAATATGTATTTATACACTTTTGAAAGACTTCAATACACTTATCAAAATACTTCTACTTAACAAAAATGCTTACAATTACATTCTCGTTCAGTTTCATCAACAATTCTACTCGTATGCACCCGTATTCGTACTCGTACAATACACAGCTTTTAGATGTATGTACTATTGGTATATATACTCCAATGATCAGCTCTTAGCAGCCCATGTGAGTCACCTAACACATGTGGGAACCATCATTTGGCAACTAGCATGAAATATCTCATAAGATTACAAAAATATGAGTAATCATTCATGACTTATTTACATGAAAACAAAATTACATATCCTTTATATCTAATCCATACACCAACGACCAAAAACACCTACAAACACTTTCATTCTTCAATTTTCTTCATCTAATTGAACTCTCTCAAGTTCTATCTTCAAGTTCTAAGTGTTCTTCATAAATTCCAAAAGTTCTAGTTTCATAAAATCAAGAATACTTTCAAGTTGCTAGCTCACTTCCAATCTTGTAAGGTGATCATCCAACCTCAAGAAATCTTTGTTTCTTACAGTAGGTTATCATTCTAATACAAGGTAATAATCATATTCAAACTTTGGTTCAATTTCTATAACTATAACAATCTTATTTCAAGTGATGATCTTACTTGAACTTGTTTTCGTGTCATGATTTTGCTTCAAGAACTTTGAGCCATCCAAGGATCCATTGAAGCTAGATCCATTTTTCTCTTTTCCAGTAGGTTCATCCAAGGAACTTAAGGTAGTAATGATGTTCATAACATCATTCGATTCATACATATAAAGCTATCTTATTCGAAGGTTTAAACTTGTAATCACTAGAACATAGTTTAGTTAATTCTAAACTTGTTCGCAAACAAAAGTTAATCCTTCTAACTTGACTTTTAAAATCAACTAAACACATGTTCTATATCTATATGATATGCTAACTTAATGATTTAAAACCTGGAAACACGAAAAACACCGTAAAACCGGATTTACGCCGTCGTAGTAACACCGCGGGCTGTTTTGGGTTAGTTAATTAAAAACTATGATAAACTTTGATTTAAAAGTTGTTATTCTGAGAAAATGATTTTTATTATGAACATGAAACTATATCCAAAAATTATGGTTAAACTCAAAGTGGAAGTATGTTTTCTAAAATGGTCATCTAGACGTCGTTCTTTCGACTGAAATGACTACCTTTACAAAAACGACTTGTAACTTATTTTTCCGACTAGAAACCTATACTTTTTTTGTTTAGATTCATAAAATAGAGTTCAATATGAAACCATAGCAATTTGATTCACTCAAAACGGATTTAAAATGAAGAAGTTATGGGTAAAACAAGATTGGATAATTTTTCTCATTTTAGCTACGTGAAAATTGGTAACAAATCTATTCCAACCATAACTTAATCAACTTGTATTATATATTATGTAATCTTGAGATACCATAGACACGTATACAATGTTTCGACCTATCATGTCGACACATCTATATATATTTCGGAACAACCATAGACACTCTATATGTGAATGTTGGAGTTAGCTATACAGGGTTGAGGTTGATTCCAAAATATATATAGTTTGAGTTGTGATCAATACTGAGATACGTATACACTGGGTCGTGGATTGATTCAAGATAATATTTATCAATTTATTTCTGTACATCTAACTGTGGACAACTAGTTGTAGGTTACTAACGAGGACAGCTGACTTAATAAACTTAAAACATCAAAATATATTAAAAGTGTTGTAAATATATTTTGAACATACTTTGATATATATATATGTATATATTGTTATAGGTTCGTGAATCAACCAGTGGCCAAGTCTTACTTCCCGACGAAGTAAAAATCTGTGAAAGTGAGTTATAGTCCCACTTTTAAAATCTAATAATTTTGGGATGAGAATACATGCAGGTTTTATAAATGATTTACAAAATAGACACAAGTACGTGAAACTACATTCTATGGTTGAATTATCGAAATCGAATATGCCCCTTTTTATTAAGTCTGGTAATCTAAGAATTAGGGAACAGACACCCTAATTGACGCGAATCCTAAAGATAGATCTATTGGGCCTAACAAACCCCATCCAAAGTACCGGATGCTTTAGTACTTCGAAATTTATATCATATCCGAAGGGTGTCCCGGAATGATGGGGATATTCTTATATATGCATCTTGTTATTGTCGGTTACCAGGTGTTCACCATATGAATGATTTTTATCTCTATGTATGGGATGTGTATTGAAATATGAAATCTTGTGGTCTATTATTACGATTTGATATATATAGGTTAAACCTATAACTCACCAACATTTTTGTTGACGTTTTAAGCATGTTTATTCTCAGGTGATTATTAAGAGCTTCCGCTGTCGCATACTTAAATAAGGACAAGATTTGGAGTCCATGCTTGTATGATATTGTGTAAAAACTGCATTCAAGAAACTTATTTTGTTGTAACATATTTGTATTGTAAACCATTATGTAATGGTCGTGTGTAAACAGGATATTTTAGATTATCATTATTTGATAATCTACGTAAAGCTTTTTAAACCTTTATTGATGAAATAAAGGTTATGGTTTGTTTAAAAATGAATGCAGTCTTTGAAAAAACGTCTCATATAGAGGTCAAAACCTCGCAACGAAATCAATTAATATGGAACGTTTTTAATCAATAAGAACCATATTGTATTTTGTAGTAAAAATACATATAACATCATTGAACAAGTGTAGGGTTGGCCTCGGATTCACGAACCTATATCATTTATATATATATTAACACATAATATGGTAATTGAACGGAGAAGATCATCCAAATTCAACAACGGTTGAAAACCGCCCAAAGTCGACAAAAGAGCTACGCTGACATTAAAAGAAAAGATATAGAATTTGAAATTGGAGAGATGGTCATGCTTAAAGTTGCACCTTGGAAAGGCGTTGTTCGATTTGGTAAACGAGGGAAATTAAATCCAAGGTATATTGGACCATTCAAGATTATTGATCGTGTCGGACCAGTAGCTTACCGACTAGAGTTACCTCAACAACTCGCGGCTGTACATAACACTTTTCACGTCTCGAATTTAAAGAAATGTTTTGCTAAAGAAGATCTCACTATTCCGTTAGATGAAATCCAAATCAACGAAAAACTTCAATTCATCGAAGAACCCGTCGAAATAATGGATCGTGAGGTTAAAAGACTTAAGCAAAACAAGATACCAATTGTTAAGGTTCGATGGAATGCTCGTAGAGGACCCGAGTTCACCTGGGAGCGTGAAGATCATATGAAGAAGAAATACCCGCATCTATTTCCAGAAGATTCGTCAACACCTTCAACAGCTTAAAATTTCGGGACGAAATTTATTTAACGGGTAGGTACTGTAGTGACCCGAAATTTTCCATGTTTATATATATTAATTGAGATTGATATTTACATGATTAAATGTTTCCAACATGTTAAGCAATCAAACTTGTTAAGACTTGATTAATTGAAATATGTTTCATATAGACAATTGACCACCCAAGTTGATCGGTGATTCACGAACGTTAAAACTTGTAAAAACTATATGATGACATATATATGGATATATATATATAGTTAACATGATACTATGATAAGAAAACATATCATAAAGTATATTAACAATGAACTACATATGTAAAAACAAGACTACTAACTTAATGATTTTTAAACGAGACATATATGTAACGATTATCGTTGTAAAGACATTTAATGTATATATATCATATTAAGAGATATTCATACATGATAATATCATGATAATATAATAATTTAAAATCTCATTTGATATTATAAACATTGGGTTAACAACATTTAACAAGATCATTAACCTAAAGGTTTCAAAACAACACTTACATGTAACGACTAACGATGACTTAACGACTCAGTTAAAATGTATATACATGTAGTGTTTTAATATGTATTTATACACTTTTGAAAGACTTCAATACACTTATCAAAATACTTCTACTTAACAAAAATGCTTACAATTACATCCTCGTTCAGTTTCATCAACAATTCTACTCGTATGCACCCGTATTCGTACTCGTACAATACACAGCTTTTAGATGTATGTACTATTGGTATATACACTCCAATGATCAGCTCTTAGCAGCCCATGTGAGTCACCTAACACATGTGGGAACCATCATTTGGCAACTAGCATGAAATATCTCATAAAATTACAAAAATATGAGTAATCATTCATGACTTATTTACATGAAAACAAAATTACATATCCTTTATATCTAATCCATACACCAACGACCAAAAACACCTACAAACACTTTCATTCTTCAATTTTCTTCATCTAATTGATCTCTCTCAAGTTCTATCTTCAAGTTCTAAGTGTTCTTCATAAATTCCAAAAGTTCTAGTTTCATAAAATCAAGAATACTTTCAAGTTTGCTAGCTCACTTCCAATCTTGTAAGGTGATCATCCAACCTCAAGAAATCTTTGTTTCTTACAGTAGGTTATCATTCTAATACAAGGTAATAATCATATTCAAACTTTGGTTCAATTTCTATAACTATAACAATCTTATTTCAAGTGATGATCTTACTTGAACTTGTTTTCGTGTCATGATTCTGCTTCAAGAACTTCGAGCCATCCAAGGATCCATTGAAGCTAGATCCATTTTTATCTTTTCCAATAGGTTTATCCAAGGAAATTAAGGTAGTAATGATGTTCATAACATCATTCGATTCATACATATAAAGCTATCTTATTCGAAGGTTTAAACTTGTAATCACTAGAACATAGTTTAGTTAATTCTAAACTTGTTCGCAAACAAAAGTTAATCCTTCTAACTTGACTTTTAAAATCAACTAAACACATGTTCTATATCTATATGATATGCTAACTTAATGATTTAAAACCTGGAAACACGAAAAATACCGTAAAACCGGATTTACGCCGTCGTAGTAACACCGCGGGCTGTTTTGGGTTAGTTAATTAAAAACTATGATAAACTTTGATTTAAAAGTTTTTATTCTGAGAAAATTATTTTTATTATGAACATGAAACTATATCCAAAAATTATGGTTAAACTCAAAGTGGAAGTATGTTTTCTAAAATGGTCATCTAGACGTCGTTCTTTCGACTGAAATGACTACCTTTACAAAAACGACTTGTAACTTATTTTTCCGACTATAAACCTATACTTTTTCTGTTTATATTCATAAAATAGGGTTCAATATGAAACCATAGCAATTTGATTCACTCAAAACGGATTTAAAATGAAGAAGTTATGGGTAAAACAAGATTGGATAATTTTTCTCATTTTAGCTACGTGAAAATTGGTAATAAATCTATTCCAACCATAACTTAATCAACTTGTATTGTATATTATGTAATCTTGAGATACCATAGACACGTATACAATGTTTCGACCTATCATGTCGACACATCTATATATATTTCGGAACAACCATAGACACTCTATATGTGAATGTTGGAGTTAGCTATACAGGGTTGAGGTTGATTCCAAAATATATATAGTTTGAGTTGTGATCAATACTGAGATACGTATACACTGGGTCGTGGATTGATTCAAGATAATATTTATCGATTTATTTCTGTACATCTAACTGTGGACAACTAGTTATAGGTTACTAACGAGGACAGCTGACTTAATAAACTTAAAACATCAAAATATATTAAAAGTGTTGTAAATATATTTTGAACATACTTTAATATATATGTATATATTGTTATAGGTTCGTGAATCAACAGTGGCCAAGTCTTACTTCCCGACGAAGTAAAAATCTGTGAAAGTGAGTTATAGTCCCACTTTTAAAATCTAATATTTTTGGGATGAGAATACATGCAGGTTTTATAAATGATTTACAAAATAGACACAAGTACGTGAAACTACATTCTATGGTTGAATTATCGAAATCGAATATGCCCCTTTTTATTAAGTTTGGTAATCTAAGAATTAGGGAACAGACACCCTAATTGACGCGAATCCTAAAGATAGATCTATTGGGCCTAACAAACCCCATCCAAAGTACCGGATGCTTTAGTACTTCGAAATTTATATCATATCCGAAGGGTGTCCCGGAATGATGGGGATATTCTTATATATGCATCTTGTTATTGTCGGTTACCAGGTGTTCACCATATGAATGATTTTTATCTCTATGTATGGGATGTGTATTGAAATATGAAATCTTGTGGTCTATTGTTACGATTTGATATATATAGGTTAAACCTATAACTCACCAACATTTTTGTTGACGTTTAAAGCATGTTTATTCTCAGGTGAATATTAAGAGCTTCCGCTGTTGCATACTAAAATAAGGACAAGATTTGGAGTCCATGTTTGTATGATATTGTGTAAAAACTGCATTCAAGAAACTGATTTCGATGTAACATATTTGTATTGTAAACCATTATGTAATGGTCGTGTGTAAACAGGATATTTTAGATTATCATTATTTGATAATCTACGTAAAGCTTTTTAAACCTTTATTTATGAAATAAAGGTTATGGTTTGTTTTAAAAATGAATGCAGTCTTTGAAAAACGTCTCATATAGAGGTCAAAACCTCGCAACGGATTAAATGTTTCCAACATGTTAAGCAATCAAACTTGTTAAGACTTGATTAATTGAAATATGTTTCATATAGACAATTGACCACCCAAGTTGACCGGTGATTCACGAACGTTAAAACTTGTAAAAACTATATGATGACATATATATGGATATATATATAGTTAACATGATACTATGATAAGTAAACATATCATTAAGTATATTAACAATGAACTACATATGTAAAAACAAGACTACTAACTTAATGATTTTTAAACGAGACATATATGTAACGATTATCGTTGTAAAGACATTTAATGTATATATATCATATTAATAGATATTCATACATGATAATATCATGATAATATAATAATTTAAAATCTCATTTGATATTATAAACATTGGGTTAACAACATTTAACAAGATCGTTAACCTAAAGGTTTCAAAACAACACTTACATGTAACGACTAACGATGACTTAACGACTCAGTTAAAATGTATATACATGTAGTGTTTTAATATGTATTTATACACTTTTGAAAGACTTCAATACACTTATCAAAATACTTCTACTTAACAAAAATGCTTACAATTACATCCTCGTTCAGTTTCATCAACAATTCTACTCGTATGCACCCGTATTCGTACTCGTACAATACACAGCTTTTAGATGTATGTACTATTGGTATATACACTCCAATGATCAGCTCTTAGCAGCCCATGTGAGTCACCTAACACATGTGGGAACCATCATTTGGCAACTAGCATGAAATATCTCATAAAATTACAAAAATATGAGTAATCATTCATGACTTATTTACATGAAAACAAAATTACATATCCTTTATATCTAATCCATACACCAACGACCAAAAACACCTACAAACACTTTCATTCTTCAATTTTCTTCATCTAATTGATCTCTCTCAAGTTCTATCTTCAAGTTCTAAGTGTTCTTCATAAATTCCAAAAGTTCTAGTTTCATAAAATCAAGAATACTTTCAAGTTTGCTAGCTCACTTCCAATCTTGTAAGGTGATCATCCAACCTCAAGAAATCTTTGTTTCTTACAGTAGGTTATCATTCTAATACAAGGTAATAATCATATTCAAACTTTGGTTCAATTTCTATAACTATAACAATCTTATTTCAAGTGATGATCTTACTTGAACTTGTTTTCGTGTCATGATTCTGCTTCAAGAACTTCGAGCCATCCAAGGATCCATTGAAGCTAGATCCATTTCTCTCTTTTCCAGTAGGTTTATCCAAGGAACTTAAGGTAGTAATGATGTTCATAACATCATTCGATTCATACATATAAAGCTATCTTATTCGAAGGTTTAAACTTGTAATCACTAGAACATAGTTTAGTTAATTCTAAACTTGTTCGCAAACAAAAGTTAATCCTTCTAACTTGACTTTTAAAATCAACTAAACACATGTTCTATATCTATATGATATGCTAACTTAATGATTTAAAACCTGGAAACACGAAAAACACCGTAAAACCGGATTTACGCCGTCGTAGTAACACCGCGGGCTGTTTTGGGTTAGTTAATTAAAAACTATGATAAACTTTGATTTAAAAGTTGTTATTCTGAGAAAATTATTTTTATTATGAACATGAAACTATATCCAAAAATTATGGTTAAACTCAAAGTGAAAGTATGTTTTCTAAAATGGTCATCTAGACGTCGTTCTTTCGACTGAAATGACTACCTTTACAAAAACGACTTGTAACTTATTTTTCCGACTATAAACCTATACTTTTTCTGTTTAGATTCATAAAATAGAGTTCAATATGAAACTATAGCAATTTGATTCACTCAAAACGGATTTAAAATGAAGAAGTTATGGGTAAAACAAGATTGGATAATTTTTCTCATTTTAGCTACGTGAAAATTGGTAACAAATCTATTCCAACCATAACTTAATCAACTTGTATTGTATATTATGTAATCTTGAGATACCATAGACACGTATACAATGTTTCGACCTATCATGTCGACACATCTATATATATTTCGGAACAACCATAGACACTCTATATGTGAATGTTGGAGTTAGCTATACAGGGTTGAGGTTGATTCCAAAATATATTTAGTTTGAGTTGTGATCAATACTGAGATACGTATACACTGGGTCGTGGATTGATTCAAGATAATATTTATCGATTTATTTCTGTACATCTAACTGTGGACAACTAGTTGTAGGTTACTAACGAGGACAGCTGACTTAATAAACTTAAAACATCAAAATATATTAAAAGTGTTGTAAATATATTTTGAACATACTTTGATATATATGTATATATTGTTATAGGTTCGTGAATCAACCAGTGGCCAAGTCTTACTTCCCGACGAAGTAAAAATCTGTGAAAGTGAGTTATAGTCCCACTTTTAAAATCTAATATTTTTGGGATGAGAATACATGCAGATTTTATAAATGATTTACAAAATAGACACAACTACGTGAAACTACATTCTATGGTTGAATTATCGAAATCGAATATGCCCCTTTTTATTAAGTCTGGTAATCTAAGAATTAGGGAACAGACACCCTAATTGACGCGAATCCTAAAGATAGATCTATTGGGCCTAACAAACCCCATCCAAAGTACCGGATGCTTTAGTACTTCGAAATTTATATCATATCCGAAGGGTGTCCCGGAATGATGGGGATATTCTTATATATGCATCTTGTTAATGTCGGTTACCAGGTGTTCACCATATGAATGATTTTTATCTCTATGTATGGGATGTGTATTGAAATATGAAATCTTGTGGTCTGTTGTTACGATTTGATATATATAGGTTAAACCTATAACTCACCAACATTTTTGTTGACGTTTAAAGCATGTTTATTCTCAGGTGAATATTAAGAGCTTCCGCTGTTGCATACTAAAATAAGGACAAGATTTGGAGTCCATGTTTGTATGATATTGTGTAAAAACTGCATTCAAGAAACTGATTTCGATGTAACATATTTGTATTGTAAACCATTATGTAATGGTCGTGTGTAAACAGGATATTTTAGATTATCATTATTTGATAATCTACGTAAAGCTTTTTAAACCTTTATTTATGAAATAAAGGTTATGGTTTGTTTTAAAAATGAATGCAGTCTTTGAAAAACGTCTCATATAGAGGTCAAAACCTCGCAACGAAATCAATTAATATGGAACGTTTTTAATCAATAAGAACGGGACATTTCAGTTGATACCAACTGAAATGTCCCGTTCTTATTGATTAAAAACGTTCCATATTAATTGATTTCGTTGCGAGGTTTTGACCTCTATATGAGACGTTTTTCAAAGACTGCATTCATTTTAAAACAAACCATAACCTTTATTTCATCAATAAAGGTTTAAAAAGCTTTACGTAGATTATCAAATAATGATAATCTAAAATATCCTGTTTACACACGACCATTACATAATGGTTTACAATACAAATATGTTACAACAAAATAAGTTTCTTGAATGCAGTTTTTACACAATATCATACAAGCATGGACTCCAAATCTCGTCCTTATTTAAGTATGCGACAGCGGAAGCTCTTAATAATCACCTGAGAATAAACATGCTTAAAACGTCAACAAAAATGTTGGTGAGTTATAGGTTTAACCTATATATATCAAATCATAATAATAGACCACAAGATTTCATATTTCAATACACATCCCATACATAGAGATAAAAATCATTCATATGGTGAACACCTGGTAACCGACATTAACAAGATGCATATATAAGAATATCCCCATCATTCCGGGACACCCTTCGGATATGATATAAATTTCGAAGTACTAAAGCATCCGGTACTTTGGATGGGGTTTGTTAGGCCCAATAGATCTATCTTTAGGATTCGCGTCAATTAGGGTGTCTGTTCCCTAATTCTTAGATTACCAGACTTAATAAAAAGGGGCATATTCGATTTCGATAATTCAACCATAGAATGTAGTTTCACGTACTTGTGTCTATTTTGTAAATCATTTATAAAACCTGCATGTATTCTCATCCCAAAAATATTAGATTTTAAAAGTGGGACTATAACTCACTTTCACAGATTTTTACTTCGTCGGGAAGTAAGACTTGGCCACTGGTTGATTCACGAACCTATAACAATATATACATATATATATCAAAGTATGTTCAAAATATATTTACAACACTTTTAATATATTTTGATGTTTTAAGTTTATTAAGTCAGCTGTCCTCGTTAGTAACCTACAACTAGTTGTCCACAGTTAGATGTACAGAAATAAATTGATAAATATTATCTTGAATCAATCCACGACCCAGTGTATACGTATCTCAGTATTGATCACAACTCAAACTATATATATTTTGGAATCAACCTCAACCCTGTATAGCTAACTCCAACATTCACATATAGAGTGTCTATGGTTGTTCTGAAATATATATAGATGTGTCGACATGATAGGTTGAAACATTGTATACGTGTCTATGGTATCTCAAGATTACATAATATACAATACAAGTTGATTAAGTTATGGTTGGAATAGATTTGTTACCAATTTTCACGTAGCTAAAATGAGAAAAATTATCCAATCTTGTTTTACCCATAACTTCTTCATTTTAAATCCGTTTTGAGTGAATCAAATTGCTATGGTTTCATATTGAACTCTATTTTATGAATCTAAACAGAAAAAGTATAGGTTTATAGTCGGAAAAATAAGTTACAAGTCGTTTTTGTAAAGGTAGTCATTTCAGTCGAAAGAACGACGTCTAGATGACCATTTTAGAAAACATACTTCCACTTTGAGTTTAACCATAATTTTTGGATATAGTTTCATGTTCATAATAAAAATCATTTTCTCAGAATAACAACTTTTAAATCAAATTTTATCATAGTTTTTAATTAACTAACCCAAAACAGCCCGCGGTGTTACTACGACGGCGTAAATCCGGTTTTACGGTGTTTTTCGTGTTTCCAGGTTTTAAATCATTAAGTTAACATATCATATAGATATAGAACATGTGTTTAGTTGATTTTAAAAGTCAAGTTAGAAGGATTAACTTTTGTTTACGAACAAGTTTAGAATTAACTAAACTATGTTCTAGTGATTACAAGTTTAAACCTTCAAATAAGATAGCTTTATATATATGAATCGAATGATGTTATGAACATCATTACTACCTTAAGTTCCTTGGATAAACCTACTGGAAAAGAGAAAAATGGATCTAGCTTCAACGGATCCTTGGATGGCTCGAAGTTCTTGAAGCAGAATCATGACACGAAAACAAGTTCAAGTAAGATCATCACTTGAAATAAGATTGTTATAGTTATAGAAATTGAACCAAAGTTTGAATATGATTATTACCTTGTATTAGAATGATAACCTACTATAAGAAACAAAGATTTCTTGAGGTTGGATGATCACCTTACAAGATTGGAAGTGAGCTAGCAAACTTGAAAGTATTCTTGATTTTATGTAACTAGAACTTTTGGAATTTATGAAGAACACTTAGAACTTGAAGATAGAACTTGAGAGAGATTAATTAGATGAAGAAAATTGAAGAATGAAAGTGTTTGTAGGTGTTTTTGGTCGTTGGTGTATGGATTAGATATAAAGGATATGTAATTTTGTTTTCATGTAAATAAGTCATGAATGATTACTCATATTTTTGTAATTTTATGAGATATTTCATGCTAGTTGCCAAATGATGGTTCCCACATATGTTAGGTGACTCACATGGGCTGCTAAGAGCTGATCATTGGAGTGTATATACCAATAGTACATACATCTAAAAGTTGTGTATTGTACGAGTACGAATACGGGTGCATACGAGTAGAATTGTTTATGAAACTGAACGAGGATGTAATTGTAAGCATTTTTGTTATGTAGAAGTATTTTGATAAGTGTATTGAAGTCTTTCAAAAGTGTATAAATACATATTAAAACACTACATGTATATACATTTTAACTGAGTCGTTAAGTCATCGTTAGTCGTTACATGTAAGTGTTGTTTTGAAACCTTTAGGTTAACGATCTTGTTAAATGTTGTTAACCCAATGTTTATAATATCAAATGAAATTTTAAATTATTATATTATCATGATATTATCATGTATGAATATCTCTTAATATGATATATATACATTAAATGTCTTTACAACGATAATCGTTACATATATGTCTCGTTTAAAAATCATTAAGTTAGTAGTTTTATTTTTACATATGTAGTTCATTGTTAATATACTTAATGATATGTTTACTTATCATAGTATCATGTTAAATATATATATATCCATATATATGTCATCATATAGTTTTTACAAGTTTTAACGTTCGTGAATCACCGGTCAACTTGGGTGGTCAATTGTCTATATGAAACATATTTCAATTAATCAAGTCTTAACAAGTTTGATTGCTTAACATGTTGGAAACATTTAATCATGTAAATATCAATCTCAATTAATATATATAAACATGGAAAAGTTCGGGTCACTACAGTACCTACCCGTTAAATAAATTTCGTCCCGAAATTTTAAGCTATTGAAGGTGTTGACGAATCTTCTGGAAATAGATGCGGGTATTTCTTCTTCATCTGATCTTCACGCTCCCAGGTGAACTCGGGTCCTCTACGAGCATTCCATCGAACCTTAACAATTGGTATCTTGTTTTGCTTAAGTCTTTTAACCTCACGATCCATTATTTCGACGGGTTCTTCGATGAATTGAAGTTTTTCGTTGATTTGGATTTCATCTAACGGAATAGTGAGATCTTCTTTAGCAAAACATTTCTTCAAATTCGAGACGTGGAAAGTGTTATGTACAGCCGCGAGTTGTTGAGGTAACTCTAGTCGGTAAGCTACTGGTCCGACACGATCAATAATCTTGAATGGTCCAATATACCTTGGATTTAATTTCCCTCGTTTACCAAATCGAACAACGCCTTTCCAAGGTGCAACTTTAAGCATGACCATCTCTCCAATTTCAAATTCTATATCTTTTCTTTTAATGTCAGCGTAGCTCTTTTGTCGACTTTGGGCGGTTTTCAACCGTTGTTGAATTTGGATGATCTTCTCGGTAGTTTCTTGTATAATCTCCGGACCCGTAATCTGTCTATCCCCCACTTCACTCCAACAAATCGGAGACCTGCACTTTCTACCATAAAGTGCTTCAAACGGCGCCATCTCAATGCTTGAATGGTAGCTGTTGTTGTAGGAAAATTCTGCTAACGGTAGATGTCGATCCCAACTGTTTCCGAAATCAATAACACATGCTCGTAGCATGTCTTCAAGCGTTTGTATCGTCCTTTCGCTCTGCCCATCAGTTTGTGGATGATAGGCAGTACTCATGTCTAGACGAGTTCCTAATGCTTGCTGTAATGTCTGCCAGAATCTTGAAATAAATCTGCCATCCCTATCAGAGATAATAGAGATTGGTATTCCATGTCTGGATATGACTTCCTTCAAATACAGTCGTGCTAACTTCTCCATCTTGTCATCTTCTCTTATTGGCAGGAAGTGTGCTGATTTGGTGAGACGATCAACTATTACCCAAATAGTATCAAAACCACTTGCCGTCCTTGGCAATTTAGTGATGAAATCCATGGTAATGTTTTCCCATTTCCATTCTGGGATTTCGGGTTGTTGAAGTAGACCTGATGGTTTCTGATGCTCAGCTTTGACCTTAGAACACGTCAAACATTCTCCTACGTATTTAGCAACATCGGCTTTCATACCCGGCCACCAAAAATATTTCCTGAGATCCTTGTACATCTTCCCCGTTCCAGGATGTATTGAGTATCTGGTTTTATGAGCTTCTCTAAGTACCATTTCTCTCATATCTCCAAATTTTGGTACCCAAATCCTTTCAGCCCTATACCGGGTTCCGTCTTCCCGAATATTAAGATGCTTCTCCGATCCTTTGGGTATTTCATCCTTTAAATTTCCCTCTTTTAAAACTCCTTGTTGCGCCTCCTTTATTTGAGTAGTAAGGTTATTATGAATCATTATATTCATAGATTTTACTCGAATGGGTTCTCTGTCCTTCCTGCTCAAGGCATCGGCTACCACATTTGCCTTCCCCGGGTGGTAACGAATCTCAAAGTCATAATCATTCAACAATTCAATCCACCTACGCTGCCTCATATTCAGTTGTTTCTGATTAAATATGTGCTGAAGACTTTTGTGGTCGGTATATATAAAACTTTTGACCCCATATAAGTAGTGCCTCCAAGTCTTTAATGCAAAAACAACCGCGCCTAATTCCAAATCATGCGTCGTATAATTTTGTTCGTGAATCTTCAATTGTCTAGACGCATAAGCAATCACCTTCGTTCGTTGCATTAATACACAACCGAGACCTTGCTTTGATGCGTCACAATAAATCACAAAATCATCATTCCCTTCAGGCAATGACAATATAGGTGCCGTAGTTAGCTTTTTCTTCAATAACTGAAACGCTTTCTCTTGTTCATCATTCCATTCAAATTTCTTCCCTTTATGCGTTAATGCAGTCAAGGGTTTTGCTATTCTGGAAAAGTCTTGGATGAACCTTCTGTAGTAACCAGCTAGTCCTAAAAACTGGCGTATGTGTTTCGGAGTTTTCGGGGTTTCCCACTTTTCAACAGTTTCTATCTTTGCCGGATCCACCTTAATACCTTCTTTGTTCACTATGTGACCGAGGAATTGAACTTCTTCCAACCAAAATGCACACTTTGAAAACTTAGCGTACAATTCTTCCTTCCTCAATACTTCTAACACCTTTCTCAAATGTTCACCGTGTTCTTGGTCATTCTTTGAGTAAATAAGTATGTCATCAATGAAAACAATGACAAACTTGTCAAGGTATGGTCCACACACTCGGTTCATAAGGTCCATGAACACAGCTGGTGCATTAGTTAAACCAAACGGCATGACCATAAACTCGTAATGACCGTAACATGTTCTGAAAGCAGTCTTTGGAATATCATCTTCTTTCACCCGCATTTGATGATACCCGGAACGTAAGTCAATCTTTGAATAAACAGACGAGCCTTGTAGTTGATCAAATAAGTCGTCGATTCTCGGTAGTGGGTAGCGGTTCTTGATGGTAAGTTTGTTCAACTCTCGGTAGTCGATACACAACCTGAATGTACCATCTTTCTTCTTGACAAACAAAACAGGAGCTCCCCACGGTGATGTGCTTGGTCGAATGAAACCACGCTCTAAAAGTTCTTGTAATTGGCTTTGCAGTTCTTTCATCTCGCTGGGTGCGAGTCTGTAAGGAGCACGAGCTATTGGTGCAGCTCCTGGTACAAGATCTATTTGAAATTCAACGGATCGATGTGGGGGTAATCCCGGTAATTCTTTCGGAAATACATCGGGAAATTCTTTTGCAATGGGAACATCATTGATGCTCTTTTCTTTAGTTTGTACTTTCTCGACGTGTGCTAGAACAGCATAGCAACCTTTTCTTATTAGTTTTTGTGCCTTCAAATTACTAATAAGATGTAGCTTCGTGTTGCCCTTTTCTCCATACACCATTAAGGGTTTTCCTTTTTCTCGTATAATGCGAATTGCATTTTTGTAACAAACGATCTCCGCTTTCACTTCTTTCAACCAGTCCATACCGATTATCACATCAAAACTCCCTAACTCTACTGGTATCAAATCAATCTTAAATGTTTCGCTAACCAGTTTAATTTCTCGATTCCGACATATATTATCTGCTGAAATTAATTTACCATTTGCTAATTCGAGTAAAAATTTACTATCCAAAGGCGTCAATGGACAACTTAATTTAGCACAAAAATCTCTACTCATATAGCTTCTATCCACCCGAATCAAATAAAACGTAAGCAGATTTATTGTCAATAAGAAACGTACCCGTAACAAGCTCCGGGTCTTCCTGTGCCTCTGCCGCATTAATATTGAAAACTCTTCCACGGCCTTGTCCATTCGTGTTCTCCTGGTTCGGGCAATTTCTAATAATGTGGCCCGGTTTTCCACATTTATAACAAACTACATTGGCATAACTTGCTCCGACACTACTTGCTCCGCCATTACTCGTTCCGACACCATTTGTTCCTTTCGTTCTATTAACCCCTGGTCCGTAGACCTCACACTTCGCCGCGCTATGACCATTTCTTTTACACTTGTTGCAAAATTTGGTGCAGAATCCCGAGTGATTCTTTTCACACCTTTGGCATAGCTGCTTCTGATTGTTGTTGTTGTTGCGGTTATTATTGTTGTTGGGATGATTGTTGTAGTTATTGTTGTTGTTGTTGTTGTTGTTGTTGTTGTTGTTGGGCCGTTTGTTGTAGTTGCGATTAATGTTGCGATTAATCATTCAAAAACAGCAGCAATTACAACAATAATCGCAACAATTATCCCAACAATCGCAACATTAATCGCAACTACAACAAACGGCCCAACAACAACAACAACAACAACAACAACAACAACAACAACAACTACAACAATCATCCCAACAACAATAATAACCGCAACAACAACAACAATCAGAAGCAACTATGCCAAAGGTGTGAAAAGTATCACTCGGGGTTCTGCACCAAATTTTGCAACAAGTGTAAAAGAAATGGTCATAGCGCGGCGAAGTGTGATGTCTACGGACCAGGGGTTAACAGAACGAAAGGAACAAATGGTGTCGGAACGAGTAATGGCGGAGCAAGTAGTGTCAGAGCAAGTTATGCCAATGTAGTTTGTTATAAATGTGGAAAACCGGGCCACATTATTAGAAATTGCCCGAACCAGGAGAACACGAATGGACAAGGCCGCCGAAGAGTTTTCAATATTAATGCGGCAGAGGCACAGGAAGACCCGGAGCTTGTTACAGGTACGTTTCTTATTGACAATAAATCTGCTTACGTTTTATTTGATTCGGGTGCGGATAGAAGCTATATGAGTAGAGATTTTTGTGCTAAATTAAGTTGTCCATTGACGCCTTTGGATAGTAAATTTTTACTCGAATTAGCAAATGGTAAATTAATTTCAGCAGATAATATATGTCGGAATCGTGAAATTAAACTGGTTAGCGAAACATTTAAGATTGATTTGATACCAGTAGAGTTAGGGAGTTTTGATGTGATAATCGGTATGGACTGGTTGAAAGAAGTGAAAGCAGAGATCGTTTGTTACAAAAATGCAATTCGCATTATACGAGAAAAAGGAAAACCCTTAATGGTGTACGGAGAAAAGGGCAACACGAAGCTACATCTTATTAGTAATTTGAAGGCACAAAAACTAATAAGAAAAGGTTGCTATGCTGTTCTAGCACACGTCGAGAAAGTACAAACTGAAGAAAAGAGCATCAATGATGTTCCCATTGCAAAAGAATTTCCCGATGTATTTCCAAAAGAATTACCGGGATTACCCCCACATCGATCCGTTGAATTTCAAATAGATCTTGTACCAGGAGCTGCACCAATAGCTCGTGCTCCTTACAGACTCGCACCCAGCGAGATGAAAGAACTACAAAGCCAATTACAAGAACTTTTAGAGCGTGGTTTCATTCGACCAAGCACATCACCGTGGGGAGCTCCTGTTTTGTTTGTCAAGAAGAAAGATGGTACATTCAGGTTGTGTATCGACTACCGAGAGTTGAACAAACTTACCATCAAGAACCGCTACCCACTACCAAGAATCAATGACTTATTTGATCAACTACAAGGCTCGTCTGTTTATTCAAAGATTGACTTACGTTCCGGGTATCATCAAATGCGGGTGAAAGAAGATGATATTCCAAAGACTGCTTTCAGAACACGTTACGGTCATTACGAGTTTATGGTCATGCCATTTGGTTTAACTAATGCACCAGCTGTGTTCATGGACCTTATGAACCGAGTGTGTGGACCATACCTTGACAAGTTTGTCATTGTTTTCATTGATGACATACTTATTTACTCAAAGAATGACCAAGAACACGGTGAACATTTGAGAAAGGTGTTAGAAGTATTGAGGAAGGAAGAATTGTACGCTAAGTTTTCAAAGTGTGCATTTTGGTTGGAAAAAGTTCAATTCCTCGGTCACATAGTGAACAAAGAAGGTATTAAGGTGGATCCGGCAAAGATAGAAACTGTTGTAAAGTGGGAAACCCCGAAAACTCCGAAACACATACGCCAGTTTTTAGGACTAGCTGGTTACTACAGAAGGTTCATCCAAGACTTTTCCAGAATAGCAAAACCCTTGACTGCATTAACGCATAAAGGGAAGAAATTTGAATGGAATGATGAACAAGAGAAAGCGTTTCAGTTATTGAAGAAAAAGCTAACTACGGCACCTATATTGTCATTGCCTGAAGGGAATGATGATTTTGTGATTTATTGTGACGCATCAAAGCAAGGTCTCGGTTGTGTATTAATGCAACGAACGAAGGTGATTGCTTATGCGTCTAGACAATTGAAGATTCACGAACAAAATTATACGACGCATGATTTGGAATTAGGCGCGGTTGTTTTTGCATTAAAGACTTGGAGGCACTACTTATATGGGGTCAAAAGTATTATATATACCGACCACAAAAGTCTTCAACACATATTTAATCAGAAACAACTGAATATGAGGCAGCGTAGGTGGATTGAATTGTTGAATGATTACGACTTTGAGATTCGTTACCACCCGGGGAAGGCAAATGTGGTAGCCGATGCCTTGAGCAGGAAGGACAGAGAACCCATTCGAGTAAAATCTATGAATATAATGATTCATAATAACCTTACTACTCAAATAAAGTAGGCGCAACAAGGAGTTTTAAAAGAGGGAAATTTAAAGGATGAAATACCCAAAGGATCGGAGAAGCATCTTAATATTCGGAAAGACGGAACCCGGTATAGGGCTGAAAGGATTTGGGTACCAAAATTTGGAGATATGAGAGAAATGGTACTTAGAGAAGCTCATAAAACCAGATACTCAATACATCCTGGAACGGGGAAGATGTACAAGGATCTCAAGAAACATTTTTGGTGGCCGGGTATGAAAGCCGATGTTGCTAAATACGTAGGAGAATGTTTGACGTGTTCTAAGGTCAAAGCTGAGCATCAGAAACCATCAGGTCTACTTCAACAACCCGAAATCCCGGAATGGAAATGGGAAAACATTACCATGGATTTCATCACTAAATTGCCAAGGACTGCAAGTGGTTTTGATACTATTTGGGTAATAGTTGACCGTCTCACCAAATCAGCACACTTCTTGCCAATAAGAGAAGATGACAAGATGGAGAAGTTAGCACGACTGTATTTGAAGGAAGTCGTCTCCAGACATGGAATACCAATCTCTATTATCTCTGATAGGGATGGCAGATTTATTTCAAGATTCTGGTAGACATTACAGCAAACATTAGGAACTCGTCTAGACATGAGTACTGCCTATCATCCACAAACTGATGGGCAGAGCGAAAGGACGATACAAATGCTTGAAGACATGCTACGAGCATGTGTTATTGATTTCGGAAACAGTTGGGATCGACATCTACCGTTAGCAGAATTTTCCTACAACAACAGCTACCATTCAAGCATTGAGATGGCGCTGTTTGAAGCACTTTATGGTAGAAAGTGCAGGTCTCCGATTTGTTGGAGTGAAGTAGGGGATAGACAGATTACGGGTCTGGAGATTATACAAGAAACTACCGAGAAGATCATCCAAATTCAACAACGGTTGAAAACCGCCCAAAGTCGACAAAAGAGCTACGCTGACATTAAAAGAAAAGATATAGAATTTGAAATTGGAGAGATGGTCATGCTTAAAGTTGCACCTTGGAAAGGCGTTGTTCGATTTGCTAAACGAGGGAAATTAAATCCAAGGTATATTGGACCATTCAAGATTATTGATCGTGTCAGACCAGTAGCTTACCGACTTGATTTATCTCAACAACTCGCGGCTGTACATAACACTTTCCACGTCTCGAATTTGAAGAAATGTTTTGCTAAAGAAGATCTCACTATTCCGTTAGATGAAATCCAAATCAACGAAAAACTTCAATTCATCGAAGAACCCGTCGAAATAATGGATCGTGAGGTTAACAGACTTAAGCAAAACAAGATACCAATTGTTAAGGTTCGATGGAATGCTCGTAGAGGACCCGAGTTCACCTGGGAGCGTGAAGATTAGATGAAGAAGAAATACCCGCATCTATTTCCAGAAGATTCGTCAACACCTTCAACAGCTTAAAATTTCGGGACGAAATTTATTTAACGGGTAGGTACTGTAGTGACCCGAACTTTTCCATGTTTATATATATTAATTGAGATTGATATTTACATGATTAAATGTTTCCAACATGTTAAGCAATCAAACTTGTTAAGACTTGATTAATTGAAATATGTTTCATATAGACAATTGACCACCCAAGTTGACCGGTAATTCACGAACGTTAAAACTTGTAAAAACTATACGATGACATATATATGGTTATATATATAGTTAACATGTTTTTATTATAAGTATGTATCTCATTAGGTATTTTAACAATGAGTTATATACATAAAAATGAGACTATTAATTTAAGAAACTCGAAAACGATATATATATAACGATTATCGTTATAACAACGTCTTACTAGGTACATATGAATCATATTAAGATATTGATACACTTAGTTAATTATGTTAAATGATAAGTAAATATATTATTAAGTGTATTAACAATGAAATACATATGTAAAAATAAGACTACTAACTTAATGATTTCGAAACGAGACATATATGTAACGATTATCGTTGTAACGACATTTAACTGTATATACATCATACTAAGATATATTATATATCATAATATCATGATAATATAATAATTTAACATCTCATTTGTTATAATAAACAATGGGTTAACAACATTCAACAAGATCGTTAACCTAAAGGTTTCAAAACAACATTTACATGTAACGACTAACGATGACTTAACGACTCAGTTAAAATGTATATACATGTAGTGTTTTAATATGTATTCATACACTTTTGAAAGACTTCAATACACTTATCAAAATACTTATACTTAACAAAAATGCTTACAATTACATCCTCGTTCAGTTTCATCAACAATTCTACTCGTATGCACCCGTATTCGTACTCGTACAATACACAGCTTTTAGATGTATGTACTATTGGTATATACACTCCAATGATCAGTTCTTAGCAGCCCATGTGAGTCACCTAACACATGTGAGAACCATCATTTGGCAACTAGCATGAAATATCTCATAAAATTACAAAAATATGAGTAATCATTCATGACTTATTTACATGAAAACAAAATTACATATCCTTTATATCTAATCCATACACCAACGACCAAAAACACCTACAAACACTTTCATTCTTCAATTTTCTTCATCTAATTGATCTCTCTCAAGTTCTATCTTCAAGTTCTAAGTGTTCTTCATATATTTTACAAGTTCTAGTTACATAAAATCAAGAATACTTTCAAGTTTGCTAGCTCACTTCCAATCTTGTAAGGTGATCATCCAACCTCAAGAAATCTTTGTTTCTTACAGTAGGTTATCATTCTAATACAAGGTAATAATCATATTCAAACTTTGGTTCAATTTCTATAACTATAACAATCTTATTTCAAGTGATGATCTTACTTGAACTTGTTTTCGTGTCATGATTCTGCTTCAAGAACTTCGAGCCATCCAAGGATCCGTTGAAGCTAGATCCATTTTTCTCTTTTCCAGTAGATTTATCCAAGGTACTTAAGGTAGTAATGATGTTCATAACATCATTCGATTCATACATATAAAGCTATCTTATTCGAAGGTTTAAACTTGTAATCACTAGAACATAGTTTAGTTAATTCTAAACTTGTTCGCAAACAAAAGTTAATCCTTCTAACTTGACTTTTAAAATCAACTAAACACATGTTCTATATCTATATGATATGCTAACTTAATGATTTAAAACCTGGAAACACGAAAAACACCGTAAAACCGGATTTACGCCGTCGTAGTAACACCGCGGGCTGTTTTGGGTTAGTTAATTAAAAAAATATGATAAACTTTGATTTAAAAGTTGTTATTTTGAGAAAATGATTTTTATTATGAACATGAAACTATATCCAAAAATTATAGTTAAACTCAAAGTGGAAGTATGTTTTCTAAAATGGTCATCTAGACGTCGTTCTTTCGACTGAAATGACTACCTTTACAAAAACAACTTGTAACTTATTTTTCCGACTATAAACCTATACTTTTTCTATTTAGATTCATAAAATAGAGTTCAATATGAAACCATAGCAATTTGATTCACTCAAAACGGATTTAAAATGAAGAAGTTATGGGCAAAACAAGATTGGATAATTTTTCTCATTTTAGCTACGTGAAAATTGGTAACAAATCTATTCCAACCATAACTTAATCAACTTGTATTGTATATTATGTAATCTTGAGATACCATAGACACGTATACAATATTTTGACCTATCATGTCGACACATCTATATATATTTCGGAACAACCATAGACACTCTATATGTGAATGTTGGAGTTAGCTATACAGGGTTGAGGTTGATTCCAAAATATATATAGTTTGAGTTGTGATCAATACTGAGATACGTATACACTGGGTCGTGGATTGATTCAAGATAATATTTATCAATTTATTTCTGTACATCTAATTGTGGACAACTAGTTGTAGGTTACTAACGAGGACAGCTGACTTAATAAACTTAAAACATCAAAATATATTAAAAGTGTTGTAAATATATTTTGAACATACTTTGATATATATGTATATATTGTTATAGGTTCGTGAATCAACCAGTGGCCAAGTCTTACTTCCCGACGAAGTAAAAATCTGTGAAAGTGAGTTATAGTCCCACTTTTAAAATCTAATATTTTTGGGATGAGAATACATGCAGGTTTTATAAATGATTTACAAAATAGACACAAGTACGTGAAACTACATTCTATGGTTGAATTATCGAAATCGAATATGCCCCTTTTTATTAAGTCTGGTAATCTAAGAATTAGGGAACAGACACCCTAATTGACGCGAATCCTAAAGATAGATCTATCCGGCCCAACAAGCCCCATCCAAAGTACCGGATGCTTTAGTACTTCGAAATTTATATCATATCCGAAGAGTGTCCCGGAATGATGGGGATATTCTTATATATGCATCTTGTTAATGTCGGTTACCAGGTGTTCACCATATGAATGATTTTTATCTCTATGTATGGGATGTGTATTGAAATATGAAATCTTGTGGTCTATTATTATGATTTGATATATATAGGTTAAACCTATAACTCACCAACATTTTTGTTGATGTTTTAAGCATGTTTATTCTCAGGTGATTATTAAGAGCTTCCGCTGTCGCATACTTAAATAAGGACGAGATTTGGAGTCCATGCTTGTATGATATTGTGTAAAAACTGCATTCAAGAAACTTATTTTGTTGTAACATATTTGTATTGTAAACCATTATGTAATGGTCGTGTGTAAACAGGATATTTTAGATTATCATTATTTGATAATCTACGTAAAGCTTTTTAAAACCTTTATCTATGAAATAAAGGTTATGGTTTGTTTTAAAAATGAATGCAGTCTTTGAAAAACGTCTCATATAGAGGTCAAAACCTCGCAACGAAATCAATTAATATGGAACGTTTTTAATCAATAAGAACGGGACATTTCAGTTGGTATCCGAGCGTTGGTCTTAGAGAACCAGAATTTTGCATTAGTGTGTCTTATCGAGTTTGTTAGGATGCATTAGTGAGTCTGGACTTCGATCGTGTTTACTTGAAAAATGATTGCTTAACAAATTTTGTTGGAAACTATATATTTTTAACATGTGAATATTATGTGATATATTAATCTCTTAACGCGTTTGATATTATGTGATAGATGCCTACCTCTAGAACAAGTCCCATTGACTCACCTAATAATAATGAAGAGTCAAATGTAAATTGGAATGATTCGTGGACTGATTCACAAGTTCCCGAAGAGGAACCGGAAGAAGAGTCGGAACCGGAAGAAGAGTCGGAACCGGAAGAAGAATCGGAACCGGAAGAAGAATCGGAACCGGATGAAGAAATAGAACCGGTGGGGGAAATAATAAAACGGTTAAGTAAAAGAAAATCCTCAACCAACCGACCAAGGTTAATTATGGTCAACGGTGTTTCCGCCAAGGAAGCAAAATATTGGGAGGATTACCAATTCTCTGATGAATCGGATTCCGACGAGAATTCCGATGATGTTATAGAAATTACCCCAACTGAATTTAAAAAGGCAAAAGAAAATAATAAGGGAAAGGGCATAAAAATAGAGAAATCTAATTCCAACCCCGATGAACTTTATATGTATCGTCAACCCCCGAAGTCCTTAAGTTGTAACAATGACCCGGGAACCTCTAAACCACCAGGTTTTTCTAAACCAATGTGGATAACGACGGCTCGTATTAGGGGAACATCATATATCCCTAGAAACTTGGCAAAACGAACCAAAACCGAAGAAGAAGAAACAAGCGAGTCGGAATAAGATAGTTGTATTCGTGTGGTGTAATATATGTAATATAGTGTGCTTATGCTTTATGATATATGTAAAAATTGCTTGTATTAATAAGTATTTTTTTTTATGAATCTAACTCTTGTCTATTTTACAGTATAAAAACACAAAATGGATAGACAACCCAATATTTTAAGAGACCTACCCGGAGACATGATTGATGAAATCTTGTCTAAAGTCGGTCAGAATTCTTCGGCACAACTATTTAAGGCGAGATCAGTTTGTAAGACATTCGAAGAACGTTCCAAGAATGTCTTGGTTTATAAGAGACTTTCATTTGAAAGATGGGGGATATCACATTGGGAAACCCATAAGTTACGATGTGTTTACTTTGACGCATATATTGCGGGGAACCCAAATGCTATTTTACGCAACGGGTTAAGAAATTATTTTGACTCAATATATCCGAATATTGGACTTCGTGATTTAGAAAAAGCGGCTAACATGCAACATAAAGAAGCATGTTATGCTTACGGATTTGTAATGTTCGCTTCTCACCAAAGTGAGAACAAGAACATCGGGCTACAACTATTAAACAAAACGTTTCCACAAGTGACGGAGTCAGTAATTGGGGTAAGAAATGAGGTTTTTAGATTGTTACGGGACTGTTGGACATTACGTAACCCTCGTCCCTTTGACGACGTTACAACACGCTGTCTTATCAACGACCATAACGGTTATGTTCCACAAGACCAAGGATGGGAAGTAATCCTAGTAAAACCAGAATGCATGACTTGTTTCTGGACGTATGAATTACGTGTCTTTATTGCCTTTGCTGAACGATTTGTGTATTAGCTAGAATTATCTTCACAACTATCTTGTATCAAAGTTATTGTGTGCTATATTTCATGCTTTATGTAAAATAAGCGGTATTGTAAGTTTGTAAAATATTGTATAAAAGTTTGAACGTGAAATATTATTATAATCAGTTTTCATATAGAATTGTAGTAGTTGAATTGTATATTAGCTACTAAGTATGAACTTAACGGGTAGGTACTACCCGAATTTAAACTTATAAAACGCTAATATGAAGAAAAAGCTTTTATAAATGAGTTCATATTATGCTACGAAATACTATTAACTACTCTTAATATTCTGTATGATTAACTTGTTCCATTTGACTATTTTGAAGGAAATGGCACCGACTACTCGACACACCGTGAATATGAATGAAGAGGAATTCCGTACTTTTCTAGCTTCAAACATAGCCGCAGTACAGGCTGCGCTACATACCAACAATAACCTTGGATCTAGCAGTACAGGAAATCGTGTAGGATACACCTACGAAGAATTCACTGCCTGCAAACCTTTGGAATTTGATGGAACCGAAGGACCGATCGGATTGAAACGGTGGACCGAGAAGGTCGAATCGGTGTTTGCCATAAGTAAGTGTACTGAAGAGGACAAAGTGAAGTACGCTACGCATACCTTCACAGGTTCTGCGTTAACATGGTGGAATACCTATCTAGAGCAAGTGGGACAAGACGATGCGTACGCACTACCGTGGTCAGCATTCAAGCACTTGATGAATGAGAAGTACCGTCCCAGAACCGAGGTCAATAAGCTCAAGACAGAACTTAGAGGGTTACGAACCCAAGGATTTGATATTACCACGTACGAAAGACGATTCACAGAATTGTGCCTATTGTGTCCGGGAGCATTCGAAGATGAGGAAGAGAAGATCGACGCGTTTGTGAAAGGATTACCGGAAAGAATCTAAGAAGATATAAGTTCACACGAGCCCGCCTCTATACAGCAGGCATGTAGAATGGCTCACAAACTAGTGAACCAGATTGAAGAAAGAATTAAAGAACAGACTGCTGAAGAGGCCAATGTGAAGCAAGTCAAAAGAAAGTGGGAGGAAAACGGTGATAAGAATCACCAATACAACAACAACAGCAATTACAACAATAATCGCAACAATTATCCCAACAATCGCAACATCAATCGCAACTACAACAAACGGCCCAACAACAACAACAGCAACTACAACAATCATCCCAACAACAATAATAACCGCAACAACAACAACGTGTTTTGGGATCACAGGCTGAGTAGAAGTGCGAGTACGTTGTGGTTAAGCGTGCTCGGGCGAGAGCACTACCAGGATGGGTGACCTCCTGGGAAAGTGCTTCTCGTGTGTGGTCGCCAAGAAAAAGCCGTGCGCCTGCGGGCAAAGCGGACAATATTGTGGTCATGTTAAGCTGGGGTGTTACAGAATGGTACCAACTGAAATGTCCCGTTCTTATTGATTAAAAACGTTCCATATTAATTGATTTCGTTGCGAGGTTTTGACCTCTATATGAGACGTTTTTCAAAGACTGCATTCATTTTAAAACAAACCATAACCTTTATTTCATCAATAAATGTTTAAAAAAAAAACTTTACGTAGATTATCAAATAATGATAATCTAAAATATCCTGTTTACACACGACCATTACATAATGGTTTACAATACAAATATGTTACAACAAAATAAGTTTCTTGAATGCAGTTTTTACACAATATCATACAAACATGGACTCCAAATCTCGTCCTTATTTAAGTATGCGACAGCGGAAGCTCTTAATAATCACCTGAGAATAAACATGCTTAAAACGTCAACAAAAATGTTGGTGAGTTATAGGTTTAACCTATATATATCAAATCATAATAATAGACCACAAGATTTCATATTTCAATACACATCCCATACATAGAGATAAAAGTCATTCATATGGTGAACACCTGGTAACCGACATTAACAAGATGCATATATAAGAATATCCCCATCATTCCGGGACACTCTTCGGATATGATATAAATTTCGAAGTACTAAAGCATCCGGTACTTTGGATGGGGCTTGTTGGGCCGGATAGATCTATCTTTAGGATTCGCGTCAATTAGGGTGTCTGTTCCCTAATTCTTAGATTACCAGACTTAATAAAAAGGGGCATATTCGATTTCGATAATTCAACCATAGAATGTAGTTTCACGTACTTGTGTCTATTTTGTAAATCATTTATAAAACCTGCATGTATTCTCATCCCAAAAATATTAGATTTTAAAAGTGGGACTATAACTCACTTTCACAGATTTTTACTTCGTCGGGAAGTAAGACTTGGCCACTGGTTGATTCACGAACCTATAACAATATATACATATATATCAAAGTATGTTCAAAATATATTTACAACACTTTTAATATATTTTGATGTTTTAAGTTTATTAAGTCAGCTGTCCTCGTTAGTAACCTACAACTAGTTGTCCACAATTAGATGTACAGAAATAAATTGATAAATATTATCTTGAATCAATCCACGACCCAGTGTATACGTATCTCAGTATTGATCACAACTCAAACTATATATATTTTGGAATCAACCTCAACCCTGTATAGCTAACTCCAACATTCACATATAGAGTGTCTATGGTTGTTCCGAAATATATATAGATGTGTCGACATGATAGGTCAAAATATTGTATACGTGTCTATGGTATCTCAAGATTACATAATATACAATACAAGTTGATTAAGTTATGGTTGGAATAGATTTGTTACCAATTTTCACGTAGCTAAAATGAGAAAAATTATCCAATCTTGTTTTGCCCATAACTTCTTCATTTTAAATCCGTTTTGAGTGAATCAAATTGCTATGGTTTCATATTGAACTCTATTTTATGAATCTAAATAGAAAAAGTATAGGTTTATAGTCGGAAAAATAAGTTACAAGTTGTTTTTGTAAAGGTAGTCATTTCAGTCGAAAGAACGACGTCTAGATGACCATTTTAGAAAACATACTTCCACTTTGAGTTTAACTATAATTTTTGGATATAGTTTCATGTTCATAATAAAAATCATTTTCTCAAAATAACAACTTTTAAATCAAAGTTTATCATATTTTTTTAATTAACTAACCCAAAACAGCCCGCGGTGTTACTACGACGGCGTAAATCCGGTTTTACGGTGTTTTTCGTGTTTCCAGGTTTTAAATCATTAAGTTAGCATATCATATAGATATAGAACATGTGTTTAGTTGATTTTAAAAGTCAAGTTAGAAGGATTAACTTTTGTTTGCGAACAAGTTTAGAATTAACTAAACTATGTTCTAGTGATTACAAGTTTAAACCTTCGAATAAGATAGCTTTATATGTATGAATCGAATGATGTTATGAACATCATTACTACCTTAAGTACCTTGGATAAATCTACTGGAAAAGAGAAAAATGGATCTAGCTTCAACGGATCCTTGGATGGCTCGAAGTTCTTGAAGCAGAATCATGACACGAAAACAAGTTCAAGTAAGATCATCACTTGAAATAAGATTGTTATAGTTATAGAAATTGAACCAAAGTTTGAATATGATTATTACCTTGTATTAGAATGATAACCTACTGTAAGAAACAAAGATTTCTTGAGGTTGGATGATCACCTTACAAGATTGGAAGTGAGCTAGCAAACTTGAAAGTATTCTTGATTTTATGTAACTAGAACTTGTAAAATATATGAAGAACACTTAGAACTTGAAGATAGAACTTGAGAGAGATCAATTAGATGAAGAAAATTGAAGAATGAAAGTGTTTGTAGGTGTTTTTGGTCGTTGGTGTATGGATTAGATATAAAGGATATGTAATTTTGTTTTCATGTAAATAAGTCATGAATGATTACTCATATTTTTGTAATTTTATGAGATATTTCATGCTAGTTGCCAAATGATGGTTCTCACATGTGTTAGGTGACTCACATGGGCTGCTAAGAACTGATCATTGGAGTGTATATACCAATAGTACATACATCTAAAAGCTGTGTATTGTACGAGTACGAATACGGGTGCATACGAGTAGAATTGTTGATGAAACTGAACGAGGATGTAATTGTAAGCATTTTTGTTAAGTATAAGTATTTTGATAAGTGTATTGAAGTCTTTCAAAAGTGTATGAATACATATTAAAACACTACATGTATATACATTTTAACTGAGTCGTTAAGTCATCGTTAGTCGTTACATGTAAATGTTGTTTTGAAACCTTTAGGTTAACGATCTTGTTGAATGTTGTTAACCCATTGTTTATTATAACAAATGAGATGTTAAATTATTATATTATCATGATATTATGATATATAATATATCTTAGTATGATGTATATACAGTTAAATGTCGTTACAACGATAATCGTTACATATATGTCTCGTTTCGAAATCATTAAGTTAGTAGTCTTATTTTTACATATGTATTTCATTGTTAATACACTTAATAATATATTTACTTATCATTTAACATAATTAACTAAGTGTATCAATATCTTAATATGATTCATATGTACCTAGTAAGACGTTGTTATAACGATAATCGTTATATATATATCGTTTTCGAGTTTCTTAAATTAATAGTCTCATTTTTATGTATATAACTCATTGTTAAAATACCTAATGAGATACATACTTATAATAAAAACATGTTAACTATATATATAACCATATATATGTCATCGTATAGTTTTTACAAGTTTTAACGTTCGTGAATTACCGGTCAACTTGGGTGGTCAATTGTCTATATGAAACATATTTCAATTAATCAAGTCTTAACAAGTTTGATTGCTTAACATGTTGGAAACATTTAATCATGTAAATATCAATCTCAATTAATATATATAAACATGGAAAAGTTCGGGTCACTACAGTACCTACCCGTTAAATAAATTTCGTCCCGAAATTTTAAGCTGTTGAAGGTGTTGACGAATCTTCTGGAAATAGATGCGGGTATTTCTTCTTCATCTAATCTTCACGCTCCCAGGTGAACTCGGGTCCTCTACGAGCATTCCATCGAACCTTAACAATTGGTATCTTGTTTTGCTTAAGTCTTTTAACCTCACGATCCATTATTTCGACGGGTTCTTCGATGAATTGAAGTTTTTCGTTGATTTGGATTTCATCTAACGGAATAGTGAGATCTTCTTTAGCAAAACATTTCTTCAAATTCGAGACGTGGAAAGTGTTATGTACAGCCGCGAGTTGTTGAGGTAACTCTAGTCGGTAAGCTACTGGTCCGACACGATCAATAATCTTGAATGGTCCAATATACCTTGGATTTAATTTCCCTCGTTTACCAAATCGAACAACGCCTTTCCAAGGTGCAACTTTAAGCATGACCATCTCTCCAATTTCAAATTCTATATCTTTTCTTTTAATGTCAGCGTAGCTCTTTTGTCGACTTTGGGCGGTTTTCAACCGTTGTTGAATTTGGATGATCTTCTCGGTAGTTTCTTGTATAATCTCCGGACCCGTAATCTGTCTATCCCCCACTTCACTCCAACAAATCGGAGACCTGCACTTTCTACCATAAAGTGCTTCAAACGGCGCCATCTCAATGCTTGAATGGTAGCTGTTGTTGTAGGAAAATTCTGCTAACGGTAGATGTCGATCCCAACTGTTTCCGAAATCAATAACACATGCTCGTAGCATGTCTTCAAGCGTTTGTATCGTCCTTTCGCTCTGCCCATCAGTTTGTGGATGATAGACAGTACTCATGTCTAGACGAGTTCCTAATGCTTGCTGTAATGTCTGCCAGAATCTTGAAATAAATCTGCCATCCCTATCAGAGATAATAGAGATTGGTATTCCATGTCTGGATATGACTTCCTTCAAATACAGTCGTGCTAACTTCTCCATCTTGTCATCTTCTCTTATTGGCAGGAAGTGTGCTGATTTGGTGAGACGATCAACTATTACCCAAATAGTATCAAACCACTTGCAGTCCTTGGCAATTTAGTGATGAAATCCATGGTAATGTTTTCCCATTTCCATTCCGGGATTTCGGGTTGTTGAAGTAGACCTGATGGTTTCTGATGCTCAGCTTTGACCTTAGAACACGTCAAACATTCTCCTACGTATTTAGCAACATCGGCTTTCATACCCGGCCACCAAAAATGTTTCTTGAGATCCTTGTACATCTTCCCCATTCTAGGATGTATTGAGTATCTGGTTTTATGAGCTTCTCTAAGTACCATTTCTCTCATATCTCCAAATTTTGGTACCCAAATCCTTTCAGCCCTATACCGGGTTCCGTCTTCCCGAATATTAAGATGCTTCTCCGATCCTTTGGGTATTTCATCCTTTAAATTTCCCTCTTTTAAAACTCCTTGTTGCGCCTCCTTTATTTGAGTAGTAAGGTTATTATGAATCATTATATTCATAGATTTTACTCGAATGGGTTCTCTGTCCTTCCTGCTCAAGGCATCGGCTACCACATTTGCCTTCCCCGGGTGGTAACGAATCTCAAAGTCATAATCATTCAACAATTCAATCCACCTACGCTGCCTCATATTCAGTTGTTTCTGATTAAATATGTGCTGAAGACTTTTGTGGTCGGTATATATAATACTTTTGACCCCATATAAGTAGTGCCTCCAAGTCTTTAATGCAAAAACAACCGCGCCTAATTCCAAATCATGCGTCGTATAATTTTGTTCGTGAATCTTCAATTGTCTAGACGCATAAGCAATCACCTTCGTTCGTTGCATTAATACACAACCGAGACCTTGCTTTGATGCGTCACAATAAATCACAAAATCATCATTCCCTTCAGGCAATGACAATATAGGTGCCGTAGTTAGCTTTTTCTTCAATAAATGAAACGCTTTCTCTTGTTCATCATTCCATTCAAATTTCTTCCCTTTATGCGTTAATGCAGTCAAGGGTTTTGCTATTCTGGAAAAGTCTTGGATGAACCTTCTGTAGTAACCAGCTAGTCCTAAAAACTGGCGTATGTGTTTCGGAGTTTTCGGGGTTTCCCACTTTTCAACAGTTTCTATCTTTGCCGGATCCACCTTAATACCTTCTTTGTTCACTATGTGACCGAGGAATTGAACTTCTTCCAACCAAAATGCACACTTTGAAAACTTAGCGTACAATTCTTCCTTCCTCAATACTTCTAACACCTTTCTCAAATGTTCACCGTGTTCTTGGTCATTCTTTGAGTAAATAAGTATGTCATCAATGAAAACAATGACAAACTTGTCAAGGTATGGTCCACACACTCGGTTCATAAGGTCCATGAACACAGCTGGTGCATTAGTTAAACCAAACGGCATGACCATAAACTCGTACAATACACAACTTTTAGATGTATGTACTATTGGTATATACACTCCAATGATCAGCTCTTAGCAGCCCATGTGAGTCACCTAACATATGTGGGAACCATCATTTGGCAACTAGCATGAAATATCTCATAAAATTACAAAAATATGAGTAATCATTCATGACTTATTTACATGAAAACAAAATTACATATCCTTTATATCTAATCCATACACCAACGACCAAAAACACCTACAAACACTTTCATTCTTCAATTTTCTTCATCTAATTAATCTCTCTCAAGTTCTATCTTCAAGTTCTAAGTGTTCTTCATAAATTCCAAAAGTTCTAGTTACATAAAATCAAGAATACTTTCAAGTTTGCTAGCTCACTTCCAATCTTGTAAGGTGATCATCCAACCTCAAGAAATCTTTGTTTCTTATAGTAGGTTATCATTCTAATACAAGGTAATAATCATATTCAAACTTTGGTTCAATTTCTATAACTATAACAATCTTATTTCAAGTGATGATCTTACTTGAACTTGTTTTCGTGTCATGATTCTGCTTCAAGAACTTCGAGCCATCCAAGGATCCGTTGAAGCTAGATCCATTTTTCTCTTTTCCAGTAGGTTTATCCAAGGAACTTAAGGTAGTAATGATGTTCATAACATCATTCGATTCATATATATAAAGCTATCTTATTTGAAGGTTTAAACTTGTAATCACTAGAACATAGTTTAGTTAATTCTAAACTTGTTCGTAAACAAAAGTTAATCCTTCTAACTTGACTTTTAAAATCAACTAAACACATGTTCTATATCTATATGATATGTTAACTTAATGATTTAAAACCTGGAAACACGAAAAACACCGTAAAACCGGATTTACGCCGTCGTAGTAACACCGCGGGCTGTTTTGGGTTAGTTAATTAAAAGCTATGATAAAATTTGATTTAAAAGTTGTTATTCTGAGAAAATGATTTTTATTATGAACATGAAACTATATCCAAAAATTATGGTTAAACTCAAAGTGGAAGTATGTTTTCTAAAATGGTCATCTAGACGTCGTTCTTTCGACTGAAATGACTACCTTTACAAAAACGACTTGTAACTTATTTTTCCGACTATAAACCTATACTTTTTCTGTTTAGATTCATAAAATAGAGTTCAATATGAAACCATAGCAATTTGATTCACTCAAAACGGATTTAAAATGAAGAAGTTATGGGTAAAACAAGATTGGATAATTTTTCTCATTTTAGCTACGTGAAAATTGGTAACAAATCTATTCCAACCATAACTTAATCAACTTGTATTGTATATTATGTAATCTTGAGATACCATAGACACGTATACAATGTTTCAACCTATCATGTCGACACATCTATATATATTTCAGAACAACCATAGACACTCTATATGTGAATGTTGGAGTTAGCTATACAGGGTTGAGGTTGATTCCAAAATATATATAGTTTGAGTTGTGATCAATACTGAGATACGTATACACTGGGTCGTGGATTGATTCAAGATAATATTTATCAATTTATTTCTGTACATCTAACTGTGGACAACTAGTTGTAGGTTACTAACGAGGACAGCTGACTTAATAAACTTAAAACATCAAAATATATTAAAAGTGTTGTAAATATATTTTGAACATACTTTGATATATATATGTATATATTGTTATAGGTTCGTGAATCAACCAGTGGCCAAGTCTTACTTCCCGACGAAGTAAAAATCTGTGAAAGTGAGTTATAGTCCCACTTTTAAAATCTAATATTTTTGGGATGAGAATACATGCAGGTTTTATAAATGATTTACAAAATAGACACAAGTACGTGAAACTACATTCTATGGTTGAATTATCGAAATCGAATATGCCCCTTTTTATTAAGTCTGGTAATCTAAGAATTAGGGAACAGACACCCTAATTGACGCGAATCCTAAAGATAGATCTATTGGGCCTAACAAACCCCATCCAAAGTACCGGATGCTTTAGTACTTCGAAATTTATATCATATCCGAAGGGTGTCCCGGAATGATGGGGATATTCCCTGTAACACCCAGGTAAAACGTTCCCCGTAGCATGATATTGTCCGCTTTGCAGAGATAGGGACGTACCCTTGTCTCCCCCGTAGGTTGCTCACGGATTTTTCTTGGCGACCAAACACGACGAGCACTTTCCCAGGAGGTCACCCATCCTGGTAGTGCTCTCGCCTGAGCACGCTTAACTGCAGAGTTCTCATGAGATCTGCTGCGCTTGTGGTCCCAAAACGCGTCATGCTAGGAAAGGTCTCCACACCCTTATAAGGCATGCTTCGTTCCCCTCTCCAACCGATGTGGGACGGATGTAACACGGATAACAATGAACTACATATGTAAAAACAAGACTACTAACTTAATGATTTTGAAACGAGACATATATGTAACGATTATCGTTGTAAAGACATTTAATGTATATATATCATATTAAGAGATATTCATACATGATAATATCATGATAATATAATAATTTAAAATCTCATTTGATATTATAAACATTGGGTTAACAACATTTAACAAGATCGTTAACCTAAAGGTTTCAAAACAACACTTACATGTAACGACTAACGATGACTTAACGACTCAGTTAAAATGTATATACATGTAGTGTTTTAATATGTATTTATACACTTTTGAAAGACTTCAATACACTTATCAAAATACTTCTACTTAACAAAAATGCTTACAATTACATCCTCGTTCAGTTTCATCAACAATTCTACTCGTATGCACCCGTATTCGTACTCGTACAATACACAACTTTTAGATGTATGTACTATGGGTATATACACTCCAATGATCAGCTCTTAGCAGCCCATGTGAGTCACCTAACACATGTGGGAACCATCATTTGGCAACTAGCATGAAATATCTCATAAGATTACAAAAATATGAGTAATCATTCATGACTTATTTACATGAAAACAAAATTACATATCCTTTATATCTAATCCATACACCAACGACCAAAAACACCTACAAACACTTTCATTCTTCAATTTTCTTCATCTAATTGAACTCTCTCAAGTTCTATCTTCAAGTTCTAAGTGTTCTTCATAAATTCCAAAAGTTCTAGTTTCATAAAATCAAGAATAGTTTCAAGTTTGCTAGCTCACTTCCAATCTTGTAAGGTGATCATCCAACCTCAAGAAATCTTTGTTTCTTACAGTAGGTTATCATTCTAATACAAGGTAATAATCATATTCAAACTTTGGTTCAATTTCTATAACTATAACAATCTTATTTCAAGTGATGATCTTACTTGAACTTGTTTTCGTGTCATGATTTTGCTTCAAGAACTTTGAGCCATCCAAGGATCCATTGAAGCTAGATCCATTTTTCTCTTTTCCAGTAGGTTCATCCAAGGAACTTAAGGTAGTAATGATGTTCATAACATCATTCGATTCATACATATAAAGCTATCTTATTCGAAGGTTTAAACTTGTAATCACTAGAACATAGTTTAGTTAATTCTAAACTTGTTCGCAAACAAAAGTTAATCCTTCTAACTTGACTTTTAAAATCAACTAAACACATGTTCTATATCTATATGATATGCTAACTTAATGATTTAAAACCTGGAAACACGAAAAACACCGTAAAACCGGATTTACGCCGTCGTAGTAACACCGCGGGCTGTTTTGGGTTAGTTAATTAAAAGCTATGATAAACTTTGATTTAAAAGTTGTTATTCTGAGAAAATGATTTTTATTATGAACATGAAACTATATCCAAAAATTATGGTTAAACTCAAAGTGGAAGTATGTTTTCTAAAATGGTCATCTAGACGTCGTTCTTTCGACTGAAATGACTACCTTTACAAAAACGACTTGTAACTTATTTTTCCGACTAGAAACCTATACTTTTTTTGTTTAGATTCATAAAATAGAGTTCAATATGAAACCATAGCAATTTGATTCACTCAAAACGGATTTAAAATGAAGAAGTTATGGGTAAAACAAGATTGGATAATTTTTCTCATTTTAGCTACGTGAAAATTGGTAACAAATCTATTCCAACCATAACTTAATCAACTTGTATTATATATTATGTAATCTTGAGATACCATAGACACGTATACAATGTTTCGACCTATCATGTCGACACATCTATATATATTTCGGAACAACCATAGACACTCTATATGTGAATGTTGGAGTTAGCTATACAGGGTTGAGGTTGATTCCAAAATATATATAGTTTGAGTTGTGATCAATACTGAGATACGTATACACTGGGTCGTGGATTGATTCAAGATAATATTTATCCATTTATTTCTGTACATCTAACTGTGGACAACTAGTTGTAGGTTACTAATGAGGACAGCTGACTTAATAAACTTAAAACATCAAAATATATTAAAAGTGTTGTAAATATATTTTGAACATACTTTGATATATATGTATATATTGTTATAGGTTCGTGAATCAACCAGTGGCCAAGTCTTACTTCCCGATGAAGTAAAAATCTGTGAAAGTGAGTTATAGTCCCACTTTTAAAATCTAATATTTTTGGGATGAGAATACATGCAGGTTTTATAAATGATTTACAAAATAGACACAAGTACGTGAAACTACATTCTATGGTTGAATTATCGAAATCGAATATGCCCCTTTTTATTAAGTCTGGTAATCTAAGAATTAGGGAACAGACACCCTAATTGACGCGAATCCTAAAGATAGATCTATTGGGCCTAACAAACCCCATCCAAAGTACCGGATGCTTTAGTACTTCGAAATTTATATCATATCCGAAGGGTGTCCCGGAATGATGGGGATATTCTTATATATGCATCTTGTTAATGTCGGTTACCAGGTGTTCACCATATGAATGTTTTTTATCTCTATGTATGGGATGTGTATTGAAATATGAAATCTTGTGGTCTATTATTATGATTTGATATATATAGGTTAAACCTATAACTCACCAACATTTTTGTTGATGTTTTAAGCATGTTTATTCTCAGGTGATTATTAAGAGCTTCCGCTGTCGCATACTTAAATAAGGACGAGATTTGGAGTCCATGCTTGTATGATATTGTGTAAAAACTGCATTCAAGAAACTTATTTTGTTGTAACATATTTGTATTGTAAACCATTATGTAATGGTCGTGTGTAAACAGGATATTTTAGATTATCATTATTTGATAATCTACGTAAAGCTTTTTAAAACCTTTATCTATGAAATAAAGGTTATGGTTTGTTTTAAAAATGAATGCAGTCTTTGAAAAACGTCTCATATAGAGGTCAAAACCTCGCAACGAAATCAATTAATATGGAACGTTTTTAATCAATAAGAACGGGACATTAATTGATTTCGTTGCGAGGTTTTGACCTCTATATGAGACGTTTTTCAAAGACTGCATTCATTTTTAAACAAACCATAACCTTTATTTCATCAATAAAGGTTTTAAAAAGCTTTACGTAGATTATCAAATAATGATAATCTAAAATATCCTGTTTACACACGACCATTACATAATGGTTTACAATACAAATATGTTACAACAAAATAAGTTTCTTGAATGCAGTTTTTACACAATATCATACAAGCATGGACTCCAAATCTTGTCCTTATTTAAGTATGCGACAGCGGAAGCTCTTAATAATCACCTGAGATTAAACATGCTTAAAACGTCAACAAAAATGTTGGTGAGTTATAGTCCCACTTTTAAAATCTAATATTTTTGGGATGAGAATACATGCAGGTTTTATAAATGATTTACAAAATAGACACAAGTACGTGAAACTACATTCTATGGTTGAATTATCGAAATCGAATATGCCCCTTTTTATTAAGTCTGGTAATCTAAGAATTAGGGAACAGACACCCTAATTGACGCGAATCCTAAAGATAGATCTATTGGGCCTAACAAACCCCATCCAAAGTACCGGATGCTTTAGTACTTCGAAATTTATATCATATCCGAAGGGTGTCCCGGAATGATGGGGATATTCTTATATATGCATCTTGTTATTGTCGGTTACCAGGTGTTCACCATATGAATGATTTTATACCATTCTGTAACACCCCAGCTTAACATGACCACAATATTGTCCGCTTTGCCCGCAGGCGCACGGCTTTTTCTTGGCGACCACACACGAGAAGCACTTTCCCAGGAGGTCACCCATCCTGGTAGTGCTCTCGCCTGAGCACGCTTAACTGCAGCGTACTCACACATCTGCTCTGCCTGTGGTCCCAAAACGCGTTGTGTCATTTAAGCGTGAGTATTACCTTATAATCCCATGATCACTCATGTCCATGGGCGATGTGGGATTTGCCTAGGGTGCACCCTAGGCAAATCCCACATCGCCCACGAACATGAGTGATCATGGGATTATAAGGTAATACTCACGCTTAAATGACACAACGCGTTTTGGGATCACAGGCAGAGCAGATGTGCGAGTACGTTACAGTTAAGCGTGCTCGGGCGAGAGCACTACCGGGATGGGTGACCTCCTGGGAAAGTGCTTCTCGTGTGTGGTCGCCAAGAAAAAGCCGTGCGCCTACGGGCAAAGCGGACAATATTGTGGTCATGTTAAGCTGGGGTGTTACAGAATGGTACCTCATCCAGGATGATGAGTCCCTAAGGGGGGGTGAATGTAACACCCTAGGCAAATCCCACATCTCCCACGAACATGAGTGATCATGGGATTATAAGGTAATACTCACGCTTAAATGACACAACGCGTTTTGGGATCACAGGCTGAGTAGAAGTGCGAGTACGTTGTGGTTAAGCGTGCTCAGGCGAGAGCACTACCAGGATGGGTGACCTCCTGGGAAAGTACTTCTCGTGTGTGGTCGCCAAGAAAAAGCCGTGCGCCTGCGGGCAAAGCGGACAATATTGTGGTCATGTTAAGCTGGGGTGTTACATTCTGTAACACCCCAGCTTAACATGACCACAATATTGTCCGCTTTGCCCGCAGGCGCACGGCTTTTTCTTGGCGACCACACACGAGAAGCACTTTCCCAGGAGGTCACCCATCCTGGTAGTGCTCTCGCCCGAGCACGCTTAACCACAACGTACTCGCACTTCTACTCAGCCTGTGATCCCAAAACGCGTTGTGTCATTTAAGCGTGAGTATTACCTTATAATCCCATGATCACTCATGTTCGTGGGCGATGTGGGATTTGCCTAGGGTGTTACATTATCCGTGTTACATCCGTCCCACATCGGTTGGAGAGGGGAACGAAGCATGCCTTATAAGGGTGTGGAGACCTTTCCTAGCATGACGCGTTTTGGGACCACAAGCGCAGCAGATCCCATAAGAACTCTGCAGTTAAGCGTGCTCATGCGAGAGCACTACTATGATGGGTGACCTCCTGGGAAAGTGTTCGTCGTGTGTGGTCGCCAAGAAAAATCCGTGAGCAACCTACGGGGGAGACAAGGGTACGTCCCTATCTCTGCAAAGCGGACAATATCATGCTACGGGGAACGTTTTACCTGGGGTGTGATTAAAAACGTTCCATATTAATTGATTTCGTTGCGAGGTTTTGACCTCTATATGAGACGTTTTTCAAAGACTGCATTCATTTTTAAACAAACCATAACCTTTATTTCATCAATAAAGGTTTTAAAAAGCTTTACGTAGATTATCAAATAATGATAATCTAAAATATCCTGTTTACACACGACCATTACATAATGGTTTACAATACAAATATGTTACAACAAAATAAGTTTCTTGAATGCAGTTTTTACACAATATCATACAAGCATGGACTCCAAATCTTGTCCTTATTTAAGTATGCGACAGCGGAAGCTCTTAATAATCACCTGAGATTAAACATGCTTAAAACGTCAACAAAAATGTTGGTGAGTTATAGGTTTAACCTATATATATCAAATCGTAACAATAGACCACAAGATTTCATATTTCAATACACATCCCATACATAGAGATAAAAATCATTCATATGGTGAACACCTGGTAACCGACAATAACAAGATGCATATATAAGAATATCCCCATCATTCCGGGACACCCTTCGGATATGATATAAATTTCGAAGTACTAAAGCATCCGGTACTTTGGATGGGGTTTGTTAGGCCCAATAGATCTATCTTTAGGATTCGCGTCAATTAGGGTGTCTGTTCCCTAATTCTTAGATTACCAGACTTAATAAAAAGGGGCATATTCGATTTCGATAATTCAACCATAGAATGTAGTTTCACGTACTTGTGTCTATTTTGTAAATCATTTATAAAACCTGCATGTATTCTCATCCCAAAAATATTAGATTTTAAAAGTGGGACTATAACTCACTTTCACAGATTTTTACTTCGTCGGGAAGTAAGACTTGGCCACTGGTTGATTCACGAACCTATAACAATATATACATATATATCAAAGTATGTTCAAAATATATTTACAACACTTTTAATATATTTTGATGTTTTAAGTTTATTAAGTCAGCTGTCCTCGTTAGTAACCTATAACTAGTTGTCCACAGTTAGATGTACAGAAATAAATCGATAAATATTATCTTGAATCAATCCACGACCCAGTGTATACGTATCTCAGTATTGATCACAACTCAAACTATATATATATTTTGGAATCAACCTCAACCCTGTATAGCTAACTCCAACATTCACATATAGAGTGTCTATGGTTGTTCCGAAATATATATAGATGTGTCGACATGATAGGTCGAAACATTGTATACGTGTCTATGGTATCTCAAGATTACATAATATACAATACAAGTTGATTAAGTTATGGTTGGAATAGATTTGTTACCAATTTTCACGTAGCTAAAATGAGAAAAATTATCCAATCTTGTTTTACCCATAACTTCTTCATTTTAAATCCGTTTTGAGTGAATCAAATTGCTATGGTTTCATATTGAACTCTATTTTATGAATCTAAACAAAAAAAGTATAGGTTTATAGTCGGAAAAATAAGTTACAAGTCGTTTTTGTAAAGGTAGTCATTTCAGTCGAAAGAACGACGTCTAGATGACCATTTTAGAAAACATACTTCCACTTTGAGTTTAACCATAATTTTTGGATATAGTTTCATGTTCATAATAAAAATCATTTTCTCAGAATAACAACTTTTAAATCAAAGTTTATCATAGTTTTTAATTAACTAACCCAAAACAGCCCGCGGTGTTACTACGACGGCGTAAATCCGGTTTTACGGTGTTTTTCGTGTTTCCAGGTTTTAAATCATTAAGTTAGCATATCATATAGATATAGAACATGTGTTTAGTTGATTTTAAAAGTCAAGTTAGAAGGATTAACTTTTGTTTGCGATCAAGTTTAGAATTAACTAAACTATGTTCTAGTGATTACAAGTTTAAACCTTCGAATAAGATAGCTTTATATTTATGAATCGAATGATGTTATGAACATCATTACTACCTTAATTTCCTTGGATAAACCTACTGGAAGAGAGAAAAATGGATCTAGCTTCAATGGATCCTTGGATGGCTCGAAGTTCTTGAAGCAGAATCATGACACGAAAACAAGTTCAAGTAAGATCATCACTTGAAATAAGATTGTTATAGTTATAGAAATTGAACCAAAGTTTGAATATGATTATTACCTTGTATTAGAATGATAACCTACTGTAAGAAACAAAGATTTCTTGAGGTTGGATGATCACCTTACAAGATTGGAAGTGAGCTAGCAAACTTGAAAGTATTCTTGATTTTATGAAACTAGAACTTTTGGAATTTATGAAGAACACTTAGAACTTGAAGATAGAACTTGAGAGAGTTCAATTAGATGAAGAAAATTGAAGAATGAAAGTGTTTGTAGGTGTTTTTGGTCGTTGGTGTATGGATTAGATATAAAGGATATGTAATTTTGTTTTCATGTAAATAAGTCATGAATGATTACTCATATTTTTGTAATTTTATGAGATATTTCATGCTAGTTGCCAAATGATGGTTCCCACATGTGTTAGGTGACTCACATGGGCTGCTAAGAGCTGATCATTGGAGTGTATATACCAATAGTACATACATCTAAAAGCTGTGTATTGTACGAGTACGAATACGGGTGCATACGAGTAGAATTGTTGATGAAACTGAACGAGAATGTAATTGTAAGCATTTTTGTTAAGTAGAAGTATTTTGATAAGTGTCTTGAAGTCTTTCAAAAGTGTATGAATACATATTAAAAGACTACATGTATATACATTTTAACTGAGTCGTTAAGTCATCGTTAGTCGTTACATGTAAATGTTGTTTTGAAACCTTTAGGTTAACGATCTTGTTAAATGTTGTTAACCCAATGTTTATAATAACAAAAGAGATTTTAAATTATTATATTATCATGATATTATGATGTACGAATATCTCTTAATATGATATATATACATTAAATGTCGTTACAACGATAAACGTTACATATATGTCTCGTTTCAAAATCATTAAGTTAGTAGTCTTGTTTTTACATATGTAGTTCATTGTTAATATAATTAATGATATGTTTACTTATCATAATATCATGTTAACTATATATATAACCATATATATGTCATCATATAGTTTTTTACAAGTTTTAACGTTCGTGAATCACCGGTCAACTTGGGTGGTCAATTGTCTATATGAAACCTATTTCAATTAATCAAGTCTTAACAAGTTTGATTGCTTAACATGTTGGAAAAATTTAATCATGTAAATATCAATCTCAATTAATATATATAAACATGGAAAAGTTCGGGTCACTACAGTACCTACCCGTTAAATAAATTTCGTCCCGAAATTTTAAGCTGTTGAAGGTGTTGACGAATCTTCTGGAAATAGATGCGGGTATTTATTCTTCATCTGATCTTCACGCTCCCAGGTGAACTCGGGTCCTCTACGAGCATTCCATCGAACCTTAACAATTGGTATCTTGTTTTGCTTAAGTCTTTTAACCTCACGATCCATTATTTCGACGGGTTCTTCGATGAATTGAAGTTTTTCGTTGATTTGAATTTCATCTAACGGAATAGTGAGATCTTCTTTAGCAAAACATTTCTTTAAATTCGAGACGTGGAAAGTGTTATGTACAGCCGCGAGTTGTTGAGGTAACTCTAGTCGGTAAGCTACTGGTCCGACACGATCAATAATCTTGAATGGTCCAATATACCTTGGATTTAATTTCCCTCGTTTACCAAATCGAACAACGCCTTTCCAAGGTGCAACTTTAAGCATGACCATCTCTCCAATTTCAAATTCTATATCTTTTCTTTTAATGTCAGCGTAGCTCTTTTGTCGACTTTGGGCGGTTTTCAACCGTTGTTGAATTTGGATGATCTTCTCGGTAGTTTCTTGTAAAATCTCCGGACCCGTAATCTGTCTATCCCCCACCTCACTCCAACAAATCGGAGACCTGCACTTTCTACCATAAAGTGCTTCAAACGGCGCCATCTCAATGCTTGAATGGTAGCTGTTGTTGTAGGAAAATTCTGCTAACGGTAGATGTCGATCCCAACTGTTTCCGAAATCAATAACACATGCTCGTAGCATGTCTTCAAGCGTTTGTATCGTCCTTTCGCTCTGCCCATCAGTTTGTGGATGATAGGCAGTACTCATGTCTAGACGAGTTCCTAATGCTTGCTGTAATGTCTGCCAGAATCTTGAAATAAATCTGCCATCCCTATCAGAGATAATAGAGATTGGTATTCCATGTCTGGAGATGACTTCCTTCAAATACAGTCGTGCTAACTTCTCCATCTTGTCCTCTTCTCTTATTGGTAGGAAGTGTGCTGATTTGGTGAGACGATCAACTATTACCCAAATAGTATCAAAACCACTTGCAGTCCTTGGCAATTTAGTGATGAAATCCATGGTAATGTTTTCCCATTTCCATTCCGGGATTTTGGGTTGTTGAAGTAGACCTGATGGTTTCTGATGCTCAGCTTTGACCTTAGAACACGTCAAACATTCTCCTACGTATTTAGCAACATCGGCTTTCATACCCGGCCACCAAAAATGTTTCTTGAGATCCTTGTACATCTTCCCCGTTCCAGGATGTATTGAGTATCTGGTTTTATGAGCTTCTCTAAGTACCATTTCTCTCATATCTCCAAATTTTGGTACCCAAATCCTTTCAGCCCTATACCGGGTTCCGTCTTCCCGAATATTAAGATGCTTCTCCGATCCTTTGGGTATTTCATCCTTTAAATTTCCCTCTTTTAAAACTCCTTGTTGCGCCTCCTTTATTTGAGTAGTAATGTTATTATGAATCATTATATTCATAGATTTTACTCGAATGGGTTCTCTGTCCTTCCTGCTCAAGGCATCGGCTACCACATTTGCCTTCCCCGGGTGGTAACGAATCTCAAAGTCGTAATCATTCAATAATTCAATCCACCTACGCTGCCTCATATTCAGTTGTTTCTGATTAAATATGTGTTGAAGACTTTTGTGGTCGGTATATATAATACTTTTGACCCCATATAAGTAGTGCCTCCAAGTCTTTAATGCAAAAACAACCGCGCCTAATTCCAAATCATGCGTCGTATAATTTTGTTCGTGAATCTTCAATTGTCTAGACGCATAAGCAATCACCTTCGTTCGTTGCATTAATACACAACCGAGACCTTGCTTTGATGCATCACAATAAATCACAAAATCATCATTCCCTTCAGGCAATGACAATATAGGTGCCGTAGTTAGCTTTTTCTTCAATAACTGAAACGCTTTCTCTTGTTCATCATTCCATTCAAATTTCTTCCCTTTATGCGTTAATGCAGTCAAGGGTTTTGCTATTCTGGAAAAGTCTTGGATGAACCTTCTATAGTAACCAGCTAGTCCTAAAAACTGGCGTATGTGTTTCGGAGTTTTCGGGGTTTCCCACTTTTCAACAGTTTCTATCTTTGCCGGATCCACCTTAATACCTTCTTTGTTCACTATGTGACCAAGGAATTGAACTTCTTCCAACCAAAATGCACACTTTGAAAACTTAGCGTACAATTCTTCCTTCCTCAATACTTCTAACACCTTTCTCAAATGTTCACCGTGTTCTTGGTCATTCTTTGAGTAAATAAGTATGTCATCAATGAAAACAATGACAAACTTGTCAAGGTATGGTCCACACACTCGGTTCATAAGGTCCATGAACACAGCTGGTGCATTAGTTAAACCAAACGGCATGACCATAAACTCGTAATGACCGTAACGTGTTCTGAAAGCAGTCTTTGGAATATCATCTTCTTTCACCCGCATTTGATGATACCCGGAACGTAAGTCAATCTTTGAATAAACAGACGAGCCTTGTAGTTGATCAAATAAGTCGTCGATTCTCGGTAGTGGGTAGCGGTTCTTGATGGTAAGTTTGTTCAACTCTCGGTAGTCGATACACAACCTGAATGTACCATCTTTCTTCTTGACAAACAAAACAGGAGCTCCCCACGGTGATGTGCTTGGTCGAATGAAACCACGCTCTAAAAGTTCTTGTAATTGGCTTTGCAGTTCTTTCATCTCGCTGGGTGCGAGTCTGTAAGGAGCACGAGCTATTGGTGCAGCTCCTGGTACAAGATCTATTTGAAATTCAACGGATCGATGTGGGGGTAATCCCGGTAATTCTTTCGGAAATACATCGGGAAATTCTTTTGCAATGGGAACATCATTGATGCTCTTTTCTTCAGTTTGTACTTTCTCGACGTGTGCTAGAACAGCATAGCAACCTTTTCTTATTAGTTTTTGTGCCTTCAAATTACTAATAAGATGTAGCTTCGTGTTGCCCTTTTCTCCGTACACCATTAAGGGTTTTCCTTTTTCTCGTATAATGCGAATTGCATTTTTGTAACAAACGATCTCCGCTTTCACTTCTTTCAACCAGTCCATACCGATTATCACATCAAAACTCCCTAACTCTACTGGTATCAAATCAATCTTAAATGTTTCGCTAACCAGTTTAATTTCTCGATTCCGACATATATTATCTGCTGAAATTAATTTACCATTTGCTAATTCGAGTAAAAATTTACTATCCAAAGGCGTCAATGGACAACTTAATTTAGCACAAAAATCTCTACTCATATAGCTTCTATCCGCACCCGAATCAAATAAAACGTAAGCAGATTTATTGTCAATAAGAAACGTACCCGTAACAAGCTCCGGGTCTTCCTGTGCCTCTGCCGCATTAATATTGAAAACTCTTCCACGGCCTTGTCCATTCGTGTTCTCCTGGTTCGGGCAATTTCTAATAATGTGGCCTGGTTTTCCACATTTATAACAAACTACATTGGCATAACTTGCTCCGACACTACTTGCTCCGCCATTACTCGTTCCGACACCATTTGTTCCTTTCGTTCTATTAACCCCTGGTCCGTAGACCTCACACTTCACCGCGCTATGACCATTTCTTTTACACTTGTTGCAAAATTTGGTGCAGAACCCCGAGTGATTCTTTTCACACCTTTGGCATAGCTGCTTCTGATTGTTGTTGTTGTTGCGGTTATTATTGTTGTTGGGATGATTGTTGTAGTTGCTGTTGTTGTTGTTGTTGTTGTTGGGCCGTTTGTTGTAGTTGCGATTGATGTTGCGATTGTTGGGATAATTGTTGCGATTATTGTTGTAATTGCTGTTGTTGTTGTATTGGTGATTCTTATCACCGTTTTCCTCCCACTTTCTTTTGACTTGCTTCACATTGGCCTCTTCAGCAGTCTGTTCTTTAATTCTTTCTTCAATTTGGTTCACGAGTTTGTGAGCCATTCTACATGTCTGTTGTATGGAGGCGGGCTCGTGTGAACTTATATCTTCTTGGATTCTTTCTGGTAATCCTTTCACAAACGCGTCAATCTTCTCTTCCTCATCTTCAAATGCTCCCGGACACAATAGGCACAATTCTGTGAATCATCTTTCGTATGTGGTAATATCAAATCCTTGGGTTCGTAACCCTCTAAGTTCTGTCTTGAGCTTATTGACCTCAGTTCTGGGACGGTACTTCTCGTTCATCAAGTGCTTGAATGCTGACCACGGTAGTGCGTACGCATCATCTTGTCCCACTTGCTCTAGATAGGTATTCCACCATGTTAACGCAGAACCTGTGAAGGTATGCGTAGCGTACTTCACTTTGTCCTCTTCAGTACACTTACTTATGGCAAACACCGATTCAACCTTCTCGGTCCACCGTTTCAATCCGATCGGTCCTTCGGTTCCATCAAATTCCAAAGGTTTGCAGGCAGTGAATTCTTTGTAGGTGCATCCTACACGATTTCCTGTACTGCTAGATCCAAGGTTATTGTTGGTATGTAGCGCAGCCTGTACTGCGGCTATGTTTGAAGCTAGAAAAGTACGGAATTCCTCTTCATTCATATTCACGGTGTGTCGAGTAGTCGGTGCCATTTCCTTCAAAATAGTTAAATGGAACAAGTTAATCATACAGAATATTAAGAGTAGTTAATAGTATTTCGTAGCATAATATGAACTCATTTATAAAAGCTTTTTCTTCATATTAGCGTTTTATAAGTTTAAATTCGGGTAGTACCTACCCGTTAAGTTCATACTTAGTAGCTAATATACAATTCAACTACTACAATTCTATATGAAAAACTGATTGTAATAATATTTCGCGTTCAAACTTTTATACAATATTTTACAAACTTACAATACCGCTTATTTTACATAAAGCATGAAATATAGCACACAATAACTTTGATACAAGATAGTTGTGAAGACAATTCTAGCTAGTACACAAGTCGTTCAGCAAAGGCAATAAAGACACGTAATTCATACGTCCAGAAACAAGTCATGCATTCTGGTTTTACTAGGACTACTTCCCATCCTTGGTCTTGTGCAACATAACCGTTATGGCCGTTGATAAGACAGCGTGTTGTAACGTCATCAAAGGGACGAGGGTTACGTAATGTCCAACAGTCCCGTAATAATCTAAAAACCTCATTTCTTACCCCAATTACCGACTCCGTCACTTGTGGAAACGTTTTGTTTAATAGTTGTAGCCCGATGTTCTTGTTCTCACTTTGGTGAGAAGCGAACATTACTAATCCGTAAGCATAACATGCTTCTTTATGTTGCATGTTAGCCGCTTTTTCTAAATCACGAAGTCTAATATTCGGATATATTGAGTCAAAATAATTTCTTAACCCGTTGCGTAATATAGCATTTGGGTTCCCCGCAATATATGCGTCAAAGTAAACACATCGTAACTTATGGGTTTCCCAATGTGATATCCCCCATCTTTCAAACGAAAGTCTCTTATAAACCAAGACATTCTTGGAACGTTCTTCGAATGTCTTACAAACTGATCTCGCCTTAAATAGTTGTGCCGAAGAATTCTGGCCGACTCTAGACAAGATTTCATCAATCATGTCTCCGGGTAGGTCTCTTAAAATATTGGGTTGTCTATCCATTTTGTGTTTTTAAACTGTAAAATAGACAAGAGTTAGATTCATAAAAAAATACTTATTAATACAAGCAATTTTTACATATATCATAAAGCATAAGAACACTATATTACATATATTACACCATACAAATACAACTATCTTATTCCGACTCGCTCGTTTCTTCTTCTTCGGTTTTGGTTCGTTTTGCCAAGTTTCTAGGGATATATGATGTTCCCCTAATACGAGCCGTCGTTGTCCACATTGGTTTAGAAAAACCTGGTGGTTTAGAGGTTCCCGGGTCATTGTTACAACTTAAGGACTTCGGGGGTTGACGATACATATAAAGTTCATCGGGGTTGGAATTAGATTTCTCTATTTTTATGCCCTTTCCCTTATTATTTTCTTTTGCCTTTTTAAATTCAGTTGGGGTAATTTCTATAACATCATCGGAATTCTCGTCGGAATCCGATTCATCGGAGAATTGGTAATCCTCCCAATATTTTGCTTCCTTGGCGGAAACACCATTGACCATAATTAACTTTGGTCGGTTGGTTGAGGATTTTCTTTTACTTAACCGTTTTATTATTTCCCCCACCGGTTCTATTTCTTCATCCGGTTCCGATTCTTCTTCCGGTTCCGATTCTTCTTCCGGTTCCGACTCTTCTTCCGGTTCCTCTTCGGGAACTTGTGAATCAGTCCACAAATCATTCCAATTTACATTTGACTCTTCATTATTATTAGGTGAGTCAATGGGACTTGTTCTAGAGGTAGACATCTATCACATAATATCAAACACGTTAAGAGATTAATATATCACATAATATTCATATGTTAAAAATATATAGTTTCCAACAAAAATGTTAAGCAATCATTTTTAAAGAAAACACGGTCGAAGTCCAGACTCACTAATGCATCCTAACAAACTCGATAAGACACACTAATGCAAATTTTCTGGTTCTCTAAGACCAAGGCTCTGATACCAACTGAAATGTCCCGTTCTTATTGATTAAAAACGTTCCATATTAATTGATTTCGTTGCGAGGTTTTGACCTCTATATGAGACGTTTTTCAAAGACTGCATTCATTTTTAAACAAACCATAACCTTTATTTCATCAATAAAGGTTTTAAAAAGCTTTACGTAGATTATCAAATAATGATAATCTAAAATATCCTGTTTACACACGACCATTACATAATGGTTTACAATACAAATATGTTACAACAAAATAAGTTTCTTGAATGCAGTTTTTACACAATATCATACAAGCATGGACTCCAAATCTTGTCCTTATTTAAGTATGCGACAGCGGAAGCTCTTAATAATCACCTGAGATTAAACATGCTTAAAACGTCAACAAAAATGTTGGTGAGTTATAGGTTTAACCTATATATATCAAATCGTAACAATAGACCACAAGATTTCATATTTCAATACACATCCCATACATAGAGATAAAAATCATTCATATGGTGAACACCTGGTAACCGACAATAACAAGATGCATATATAAGAATATCCCCATCATTCCGGGACACCCTTCGGATATGATATAAATTTCGAAGTACTAAAGCATCCGGTACTTTGGATGGGGTTTGTTAGGCCCAATAGATCTATCTTTAGGATTCGCGTCAATTAGGGTGTCTGTTCCCTAATTCTTAGATTACCAGACTTAATAAAAAGGGGCATATTCGATTTCGATAATTCAACCATAGAATGTAGTTTCACGTACTTGTGTCTATTTTGTAAATCATTTATAAAACCTGCATGTATTCTCATCCCAAAAATATTAGATTTTAAAAGTGGGACTATAACTCACTTTCACAGATTTTTACTTCGTCGGGAAGTAAGACTTGGCCACTGGTTGATTCACGAACCTATAACAATATATACATATATATCAAAGTATGTTCAAAATATATTTACAACACTTTTAATATATTTTGATGTTTTAAGTTTATTAAGTCAGCTGTCCTCGTTAGTAACCTATAACTAGTTGTCCACAGTTAGATGTACAGAAATAAATCGATAAATATTATCTTGAATCAATCCACGACCCAGTGTATACGTATCTCAGTATTGATCACAACTCAAACTATATATATTTTGGAATCAACCTCAACCCTGTATAGCTAACTCCAACATTCACATATAGAGTGTCTATGGTTGTTCCGAAATATATATAGATGTGTCGACATGATAGGTCGAAACATTGTATACGTGTCTATGGTATCTCAAGATTACATAATATACAATACAAGTTGATTAAGTTATGGTTGGAATAGATTTGTTACCAATTTTCACGTAGCTAAAATGAGAAAAATTATCCAATCTTGTTTTACCCATAACTTCTTCATTTTAAATCCGTTTTGAGTGAATCAAATTGCTATGGTTTCATATTGAACTCTATTTTATGAATCTAAACAAAAAAAGTATAGGTTTATAGTCGGAAAAATAAGTTACAAGTCGTTTTTGTAAAGGTAGTCATTTCAGTCGAAAGAACGACGTCTAGATGACCATTTTAGAAAACATACTTCCACTTTGAGTTTAACCATAATTTTTGGATATAGTTTCATGTTCATAATAAAAATCATTTTCTCAGAATAACAACTTTTAAATCAAAGTTTATCATAGTTTTTAATTAACTAACCCAAAACAGCCCGCGGTGTTACTACGACGGCGTAAATCCGGTTTTACGGTGTTTTTCGTGTTTCCAGGTTTTAAATCATTAAGTTAGCATATCATATAGATATAGAACATGTGTTTAGTTGATTTTAAAAGTCAAGTTAGAAGGATTAACTTTTGTTTGCGAACAAGTTTAGAATTAACTAAACTATGTTCTAGTGATTACAAGTTTAAACCTTCGAATAAGATAGCTTTATATGTATGAATCGAATGATGTTATGAACATCATTACTACCTTAATTTCCTTGGATAAACCTACTGGAAGAGAGAAAAATGGATCTAGCTTCAATGGATCCTTGGATGGCTCGAAGTTCTTGAAGCAGAATCATGACACGAAAACAAGTTCAAGTAAGATCATCACTTGAAATAAGATTGTTATAGTTATAGAAATTGAACCAAAGTTTGAATATGATTATTACCTTGTATTAGAATGATAACCTACTGTAAGAAACAAAGATTTCTTGAGGTTGGATGATCACCTTACAAGATTGGAAGTGAGCTAGCAAACTTGAAAGTATTCTTGATTTTATGAAACTAGAACTTTTGGAATTTATGAAGAACACTTAGAACTTGAAGATAGAACTTGAGAGAGTTCAATTAGATGAAGAAAATTGAAGAATGAAAGTGTTTGTAGGTGTTTTTGGTCATTGGTGTATGGATTAGATATAAAGGATATGTAATTTTGTTTTCATGTAAATAAGTCATGAATGATTACTCATATTTTTGTAATTTTATGAGATATTTCATGCTAGTTGCCAAATGATGGTTCCCACATGTGTTAGGTGACTCACATGGGCTGCTAAGAGCTGATCATTGGAGTGTATATACCAATAGTACATACATCTAAAAGCTGTGTATTGTACGAGTACGAATACGGGTGCATACGAGTAGAATTGTTGATGAAACTGAACGAGAATGTAATTGTAAGCATTTTTGTTAAGTAGAAGTATTTTGATAAGTGTCTTGAAGTCTTTCAAAAGTGTATGAATACATATTAAAAGACTACATGTATATACATTTTAACTGAGTCGTTAAGTCATCGTTAGTCGTTACATGTAAATGTTGTTTTGAAACCTTTAGGTTAACGATCTTGTTAAATGTTGTTAACCCAATGTTTATAATAACAAAAGAGATTTTAAATTATTATATTATCATGATATTATGATGTACGAATATCTCTTAATATGATATATATACATTAAATGTCGTTACAACGATAAACGTTACATATATGTCTCGTTTCAAAATCATTAAGTTAGTAGTCTTGTTTTTACATATGTAGTTCATTGTTAATATAATTAATGATATGTTTACTTATCATAATATCATGTTAACTATATATATAACCATATATATGTCATCATATAGTTTTTTACAAGTTTTAACGTTCGTGAATCATCGGTCAACTTGGGTGGTCAATTGTCTATATGAAACCTATTTCAATTAATCAAGTCTTAACAAGTTTGATTGCTTAACATGTTGGAAAAATTTAATCATGTAAATATCAATCTCAATTAATATATATAAACATGGAAAAGTTGAAATGTCCCGTTCTTATTGATTAAAAACGTTCCATATTAATTGATTTCGTTGCGAGGTTTTGACCTCTATATGAGACGTTTTTCAAAGACTGCATTCAATTTAAAACAAACCATAACCTTTATTTCATCAATAAAGGTTTAAAAAGCTTTACGTAGATTATCAAATAATGATAATCTAAAATATCCTATTTACACACGACCATTACATAATGGTTTACAATACAAATATGTTACAACAAAATAAGTTTCTTGAATGCAGTTTTTACACAATATCATACAAGCATGGACTCCAAATCTCGTCCTTATTTAAGTATGCAACAGCGGAAGCTCTTAATAATCACCTGAGAATAAACATGCTTAAAACGTCAACAAAAATGTTGGTGAGTTATAGGTTTAACCTATATATATCAAATCATAATAATAGACCACAAGATTTCATATTTCAATACACATCCCATACATAGAGATAAAAATCATTCATATGGTGAACACCTGGTAACCGACATTAACAAGATGCATATATAAGAATATCCCCATCATTCCGGGACACCCTTCGGATATGATATAAATTTTGAAGTACTAAAGCATCCGGTACTTTGTATGGGGCTTGTTGGGCCCGATAGATCTATCTTTAGGATTCGCGTCAATTAGGGTGTCTATTCCCTAATTCTTAGATTACCAGACTTAATAGAAAGGGACATATTCGATTTCGATAATTCAACCATAAAAATGTAGTTTCACGTACTTGTGTCTATTTTGTAAATCATTTATAAAACCTGCATGTATTCTCATCCCAAAAATATTAGATTTTAAAAGTGGGACTATAACTCACTTTCACAGATTTTTACTTCGTCGGGAAGTAAGACTTGGCCACTGGTTGATTCACGAACCTATAACAATATATACATATATATCAAAGTATGTTCAAAATATATTTACAACACTTTTAATATATTTTGATGTTTTAAGTTTATTAAGTCAGCTGTCCTCGTTAGTAACCTACAACTAGTTGTCCACAGTTAGATGTACAGAAATAAATCGATAAATATTATCTTGAATCAATCCACGACCCAGTGTATACGTATCTCAGTATTGATCACAACTCAAACTATATATATTTTGGAATCAACCTCAACCCTGTATAGCTAACTCCAACATTCACATATAGAGTGTCTATGGTTGTTCCGAAATATATATAGATGTGTCGACATGATAGGTCGAAACATTGTATACGTGTCTATGGTATCTCAAGATTACATAATATACAATACAAGTTGATTAAGTTATGGTTGGAATAGATTTGTTACCAATTTTCACGTAGCTAAAATGAGAAAAATTATCCAATCTTGTTTTACCCATAACTTCTTCATTTTAAATCCGTTTTGAGTGAATCAAATTGCTATGGTTTTATATTGAACTCTATTTTATGAATATAAATAGAAAAGTATAGGTTTATAGTCGGAAAAATAAGTTACAAGTCATTTTTGTAAAGGTAGTCATTTCAGTCGAAAGAACGACGTCTAGATGACCATTTTAGAAAACATACTTCCACTTTGAGTTTAACCATAATTTTTGGATATAGTTTCATGTTCATAATAAAAATCATTTTCTCAGAATAACAACTTTTAAATCAAAGTTTATCATAGTTTTTAATTAACTAACCCAAAACAGCCCGCGGTGTTACTACGACGGCGTAAATCCGGTTTTACGGTGTTTTTCGTGTTTCCAGGTTTTAAATCATTAAGTTAGCATATCATATAGATATAGAACATGTGTTTAGTTGATTTTAAAAGTCAAGTTAGAAGGATTAACTTTTGTTTGCGAACAAGTTTAGAATTAACTAAACTATGTTCTAGTGATTACAAGTTTAAACCTTCGAATAAGATAGCTTTATATGTATGAATCGAATGATGTTATGAACATCATTACTACCTTAAGTTCCTTGGATAAACCTACTGGAAAATAGAAAAATGGATGTAGCTTCAACGGATCCTTGGATGGCTCGAAGTTCTTGAAGCAGAATCATGACACGAAAACAAGTTCAAGTAAGATCATCACTTGAAATAAGATTGTTATAGTTATAGAAATTGAACCAAAGTTTGAATATGATTATTATCTTGTATTAGAATGATAAGCTACTGTAAGAGACAAAGATTTCTTGAGGTTGGATGATCACCTTACAAGATTGAAAGTGAGCTAGCAAACTTGAAAGTATTCTTGATTTTATGAAACTAGAACTTTTGGAATTTATGAAGAACACTTAGAACTTGAAGATAGAACTTGAGAGAGATCAATTAGATGAAGAAAATTGAAGAATGAAAGTGTTTGTAGGTGTTTTTGGTCGTTGGTGTATGGATTAGATATAAAGGATATGTAATTTTGTTTTCATGTAAATAAGTCATGAATGATTACTCATATTTTTGTAATTTTATGAGATATTTCATGCTAGTTGCCAAATGATGGTTCCCACATGTGTTAGGTGACTCACATGGGCTGCTAAGAGCTGATCATTGGAGTGTATATACCAATAGTACATACATCTAAAAGCTGTGTATTGTACGAGTACGAATACAGGTGCATACGAGTAGAATTGTTGATGAAACTGAACGAGGATGTAATTGTAAGCATTTTTGTTAAGTAGAAGTATTTTGATAAGTGTATTTAAGTCTTTCAAAAGTGTATAAATACATATTAAAACACTACATGTATATACATTTTAACTGAGTCGTTAAGTCATCGTTAGTCGTTACATGTAAGTGTTGTTTTGAAACCTTTAGGTTAACGATCTTGTTAAATGTTGTTAACCCAATGTTTATAATATCAAATGAGATTTTAAATTATTATATTATCATGATATTATGATATATAATATATCTTAGTATGATATATATACAGTTAAATGTCGTTACAACGATAATCGTTACATATATGTCTCGTTTCGAAATCATTAAGTTAGTAGTCTTATTTTTACATATGTATTTCATTGTTAATACACTTAATAATATATTTAATTATCATTTAACATAATTAACCAAGTGTATCAATATCTTAATATGATTCATATGTACCTAGTAAGACGTTGTTATAACGATAATCGTTATATATATCGTTTTCGAGTTTCTTAAATTAATAGTCTCATTTTTATGTATATAACTCATTGTTAAAATACCTAATGAGATACATACTTATAATTAAATCATGTTAACTATATATATAACCATATATCTGTCATCGTATAGTTTTTACAAGTTTTAACGTTCGTGAATCACCGGTCAACTTGGGTGGTCAATTGTCTATATGAAACATATTTCAATTAATCAAGTCTTAATAAGTTTGATTGCTTAACATGTTGGAAGCATTTAATCATGAAATATCAATCTCAATTAATATATATAAACATGGAAAAGTTCGGGTCACTACAGTACCTACCCGTTAAATAAATTTCGTCCCGAAATTTTAAGCTGTTGAAGGTGTTGACGAATCTTCTGGAAATAGATGCGGGTATTTCTTCTTCATCTGATCTTCACGCTCCCAGGTGAACTCGGGTCCTCTACGAGCATTCCATCGAACCTTAACAATTGGTATCTTGTTTTGCTTAAGTCTTTTAACCTCACGATCCATTATTCCGACGGGTTCTTCGATGAATTGAAGTTTTTCGTTGATTTGAATTTCATCTAACGGAATAGTGAGATCTTCTTTAGCAAAACATTTCTTCAAATTCGAGACGTGGAAAGTGTTATGTACAGCCGCGAGTTGTTGAGGTAACTCAAGTCGGTAAGCTACTGGTCCGACACAATCAATAATCTTGAATGGTCCAATATACCTTGGATTTAATTTCCCTCGTTTACCAAATCGAACAACGCCTTTCCAAGGTGCAACTTTAAGCATGACCATCTCTCCAATTTCAAAATTTATATCTTTTCTTTTAATGTCAGCGTAGCTCTTTTGTCGACTTTGGGCGGTTTTCAACCGTTGTTGAATTTGGATGATCTTCTCGGTAGTTTCTTGTATAATCTCCGGACCCGTAATTTGTCTGTCCCCCACTTCACTCCAACAAATTGGAGACCTGCACTTTCTACCATAAAGTGCTTCAAACGGCGCCATCTCAATGCTTGAATGGTAGCTGTTGTTGTAGGAAAATTCTGCTAACGGTAGATGTCGATCCCAACTGTTTCCGAAATCAATAACACATGCTCGTAGCATATCTTCAAGCGTTTGTATCGTCCTTTCGCTCTGCCCATCAGTTTGTGGATGATAGGCAGTACTCATGTCTAGACGAGTTCCTAATGCTTGCTGTAATGTCTGCCAGAATCTTGAAATAAATCTGCCATCCTTATCAGAGATAATAGAGATTGGTATTCCATGTCTGGAGATGACTTCCTTCAAATACAGTCGTGCTAACTTCTCCATCTTGTCATCTTCTCTTATTGGTAGGAAGTGTGCTGATTTGGTGATACGATCAACTATTACCCAAATAGTATCAAAACCACTTGCAGTCCTTGGCAATTTAGTGATGAAATCCATGGTAATATTTTCCCATTTCCATTCCGGGAATTCGAGTTGTTGAAGTAGACCTGATGGTTTCTGATGCTCAGCTTTGACCTTAGAACACGTCAAACATTCTCCTACGTATTTAGCAACATCGGCTTTCATACCCGGCCACCAAAAATGTTTCTTGAGATCCTTGTACATCTTCCCCATTCCAGGATGTATTGAGTATCTGGTTTTATGAGCTTCTCTAAGTACCATTTCTCTCATATCTCCAAATTTTGGTACCCAAATCCTTTCAGCCCTATACCGGGTTCCGTCTTTCCGAATATTAAGATGCTTCTCCGATCCTTTGGGTATTTCATCCTTTAAATTTCCCTCTTTTAAAACTCCTTGTTGCGCCTCCTTTATTTGAGTAGTAATGTTATTATGAATCATTATATTCATAGATTTTACTCGAATGGGTTCTCTATCCTTCCTGCTCAAGGCATCGGCTACCACATTTGCCTTCCCCGGGTGGTAACGAATCTCAAAATCGTAATCATTCAATAATTCAATCCACCTACGCTGCCTCATATTCAGTTGTTTCTGATTAAATATGTGTTGAAGACTTTTGTGGTCGGTATATATAATACTTTTGACCCCATATAAGTAGTGCCTCCAAGTCTTTAATGCAAAAACAACCGCGCCTAATTCCAAATCATGCGTCGTATAATTTTGTTCGTGAATCTTCAATTGTCTAGACGCATAAGCAATCACCTTCGTTCGTTGCATTAATACACAACCGAGACCTTGCTTTGATGCGTCACAATAAATCACAAAATCATCATTCCCTTCAGGCAATGACAATATAGGTGCCGTAGTTAGCTTTTTCTTCAATAACTGAAACGCTTTCTCTTGTTCATCATTCCATTCAAATTTCTTCCCTTTATGCGTTAATGCAGTCAAGGGTTTTGCTATTCTGGAAAAGTCTTGGATGAACCTTCTGTAGTAACCAGCTAGTCCTAAAAACTGGCGTATGTGTTTCGGAGTTTTCGGGGTTTCCCACTTTTCAACAGTTTCTATCTTTGCCGGATCCACCTTAATACCTTCTTTGTTCACTATGTGACCGAGGAATTGAACTTCTTCCAACCAAAATGCACACTTTGAAAACTTAGCGTATAATTCTTCCTTCCTCAATACTTCTAACACCTTTCTCAAATGTTCACCGTGTTCTTGGTCGTTCTTTGAGTAAATAAGTATGTCATCAATGAAAACAATGACAAACTTGTCAAGGTATGGTCCACACACTCGGTTCATAAGGTCCATGAACACAGCTGGTGCATTAGTTAAACCAAACGGCATGACCATAAACTCGTAATGACCGTAACGTGTTCTGAAAGCAGTCTTTGGAATATCATCTTCTTTCACCCGCATTTGATGATACCCGGAACGTAAGTCAATCTTTGAATAAACAGACGAGCCTTGTAGTTGATCAAATAAGTTGTCGATTCTCGGTAGTGGGTAGCGGTTCTTGATGGTAAGTTTGTTCAACTCTCGGTAGTCGATACACAACCTGAATGTACCATCTTTCTTCTTGACAAACAAAACAGGAGCTCCCCACGGTGATGTGCTTGGTCGAATGAAACCACGCTCTAAAAGTTCTTGTAATTGGCTTTGCAGTTCTTTCATCTCGCTGGGTGCGAGTCTGTAAGGAGCACGAGCTATTGGTGCAGCTCCTGGTACAAGATCTATTTGAAATTCAACGGATCGATGTGGGGGTAATCCCGGTAATTCTTTCGGAAATACATCGGGAAATTCTTTTGCAATGGGAACATCATTGATGCTCTTTTCTTCAGTTTGTACTTTCTCGACGTGTGCTAGAACAGCATAGCAACCTTTTCTTATTAGTTTTTGTGCCTTCAAATTACTAATAAGATGTAGCTTCGTGTTGCCCTTTTCTCCGTACACCATTAAGGGTTTTCCTTTTTCTCGTATAATGCGAATTGCATTTTTGTAACAAACGATCTCTGCTTTCACTTCTTTCAACCAGTCCATACCGATTATCACATCAAAACTCCCTAACTCTACTGGTATCAAATCAATCTTAAATGTTTCGCTAACCAGTTTAATTTCTCGATTTCGACATATATTATCTGCTGAAATTAATTTACCATTTGCTAATTCGAGTAAAAATTTACTATCCAAAGGCGTCAATGGACAACTTAATTTAGCACAAAAATCTCTACTCATATAGCTTCTATCCGCACCCGAATCAAATAAAACATAAGCAGATTTATTGTCAATAAGAAACGTACCCGTAACAAGCTCCGGGTCTTCCTGTGCCTCTACCGCATTAATATTGAAAACTCTTCCACGGCCTTGTCCATTCGTGTTCTCCTGGTTCGGGCAATTTCTAATAATGTGGCCTGGTTTTCCACATTTATAACAAACTACATTGGCATAACTTGATCCGACACTACTTGCTCCGCCATTACTCGTTCCGACACCATTTGTTCCTTTTGTTCTATTAGCCCCTGGTCCGTAGACCTCACACTTCGCCGCGCTATGACCATTTCTTTTACACTTGTTGCAAAATTTGGTGCAGAACCCCGAGTGATTCTTTTCACACCTTTGGCATAGCTGCTTCTGATTGTTGTTGTTGTTGCGGTTATTATTGTTGTTGGGATGATTGTTGCTGTTGTTGTTGTTGTTGTTGTTGTTGTTGTTGGGCCGTTTGTTGTAGTTGCGATTGATGTTGCGATTGTTGGGATAATTGTTGCGATTATTGTTGTAATTGCTGCTGTTGTTGTATTGGTGATTCTTATCACCGTTTTCCTCCCACTTTCTTTTGACTTGCTTCACATTGGCCTCTTCAGCAGTCTGTTCTTTAATTCTTTCTTCAATCTGGTTCACTAGTTTGTGAGCCATTCTACATGCCTGTTGTATGGAGGCGGGCTCGTGTGAACTTATATCTTCTTGGATTCTTTCCGGTAATCCTTTCACAAACGCGTCGATCTTCTCTTCCTCATCTTCGAATGCTCCCGAACACAATAGGCACAATTCTGTGAATCGTCTTTCGTACGTGGTAATATCAAATCCGTGGGTTCGTAACCCTCTAAGTTCTGTCTTGAGCTTATTGACCTCGGTTCTGGGACGGTACTTCTCGTTCATCAAGTGCTTGAATGCTGACCACGGTAGTGCGTACGCATCGTCTTGTCCCACTTGCTCTAGATAGGTATTCCACCATGTTAACGCAGAACCTGTGAAGGTATGCGTAGCGTACTTCACTTTGTCCTCTTCAGTACACTTACTTATGGAAAACACCGATTCGACCTTCTCGGTCCACCGTTTCAATCCGATCGGTCCTTCGGTTCCATCAAATTCCAAAGGTTTGCAGGCAGTGAATTCTTTGTAGGTGCATCCTACACTATTTCCTGTACTGCTAGATCCAAGGTTATTGTTGGTATGTAGCGCAGCCTGTACTGCGGCTATGTTTGAAGCTAGAAAAGTACGGAATTCCTCTTCATTCATATTCACGGTGTGTCGAGTAGTCGGTGCCATTTCCTTCAAAATAGTCAAATGGAACAAGTTAATCATACAGAATATTAAGAGTAGTTAATAGTATTTCGTAGCATAATATGAACTCATTTATAAAAGCTTTTTCTTCATATTAGCGTTTTATAAGTTTAAATTCGGGTAGTACCTACCCGTTAAGTTCATACTTAGTAGCTAATATACAATTCAACTACTACAATTCTATATGAAAAACTGATTATAATAATATTTCGCGTTCAAACTTTTATACAATATTTTACAAACTTACAATACCGCATATTTTACATAAAGCATGAAATATAGCACACAATAACTTTGATACAAGATAGTTGTGAAGATAATTCTAGCTAGTACACAAGTCGTTCAGCAAAGGCAATAAAGACACGTAATTCATACGTCCAGAAACAAGTCATGCATTCTGGTTTTACTAGGACTACTTCCCATCCTTGGTCTTGTGCAACATAACCGTTATGTCCGTTGATAAGACAACGTGTTGTAACGTCGTCAAAGGGACGAGGGTTACGTAATGTCCAACAGTCCTGTAACAATCTAAAAACCTCATTTCTTACCCCAATTACCGACTCCGTCACTTGTGGAAACGTTTTGTTTAATAGTTGTAGCCCGATGTTCTTGTTCTCACTTTGGTGAGAAGCGAACATTACTAATCCGTAAGCATAACATGCTTCTTTATGTTGCATGCTAGCCGCTTTTTCTAAATCACGAAGTCCAATATTCGGATATATTGAGTCAAAATAGTTTCGTAACCCGTTGCGTAAAATAGCATTTGGGTTCCCCGCAATATATGCGTCAAAGTAAACACATCGTAACTTATGGGTTTCCCAATGTGATATCCCCCATCTTTCAAACGAAAGTCTCTTATAAACCAAGACATTCTTGGAACGTTCTTCGAATGTCTTACAAACTGATCTCGCCTTAAATAGTTGTGCCGAGGAATTCTGGCCGACTCTAGACAAGATTTCATCAATCATGTCTCCGGGTAGGTCTCTTAAAATATTGGGTTGTCTATCCATTTTGTGTTTTTAAACTGTAAAATAGACAAGAGTTAGATTCATAAAAAAAATACTTATTAATACAAGCAATTTTTTACATATATCATAAAGCATAAGAACACTATATTACATATATTACACCACACGAATACAACTATCTTATTCCGACTCGCTCGTTTCTTCTTCTTCGGTTTTGGTTCGTTTTGCCAAGTTTCTAGGGATATATGATGTTCCCCTAATACGAGCCGTCGTTGTCCACATTGGTTTAGAAAAACCTGGTAACCGACAATATATTAAAATGAATGCAGTCTTTAAACCTTTCAATACATAATGGTATCAGAGCCACTCATGTGCCGTTGGGGGTGGTGGGGCAAACCTCATCGAGGACGATGAGTCCCTAAGGGGGGGTGAATGTAACACCCTAGGCAAATCTCACATCGCCCACGAACATGAGTGATCATGGGATTATAAGGTAATACTCACGCTTAAATGACACAACGCGTTTTGGGATCACAGGCTGAGTAGAAGTGCGAGTACGTTGTGGTTAAGCGTGCTCGGGCGAGAGCACTACCAGGATGGGTGACCTCCTGGGAAAGTGCTTCTCGTGTGTGGTCTCCAAGAAAAATCCGTGCGCCTGCGGGCAAAGCGGACAATATTGTGGTCATGTTAAGCTGGCAATCAAACTTGTTAAGACTTGATTAATTGAAATATGTTTCATATAGACAATTGACCACCCAAGTTGACCGGTGATTCACGAACGTTAAAACTTGTAAAAACTATATGATGACATATATATGGATATATATATATTTAACATGATACTATGATAAGTAAACATATCATTAAGTATATTAACAATGAACTACATATGTAAAAATAAAACTACTAACTTAATGATTTTTAAACGAGACATATATGTAACGATTATCGTTGTAAAGACATTTAATGTATATATATCATATTAAGAGATATTCATACATGATAATATCATGATAATATAATAATTTAAAATATTTTTAAACCAATTTTCACGTAGCAATTTTTACATATATCCCTAGAAACTTGGCAAAACGAACCAAAACCGAACAAGAAGAAACGAGCGAGTCGGAATAAGATAGTTATATTCGTGTGGTGTAATATATGTAATATAGTGTGCTTATGCTTTATGATATATGTAAAAATTGCTTGTATTAATAAGTATTTTTTTTTATGAATCTAACTCTTGTCTATTTTACAGTTTAAAAACACAAAATGGATAGACAACCCAATATTTTAAGAGACCTACCCGGAGACATGATTGATGAAATCTTGTCTAGAGTCGGTCAGAATTCCTCGGCACAACTATTTAAGGCGAGATCAGTTTGTAAGACATTCGAAGAACGTTCCAAGAATGCCTTGGTTTATAAAAGGATTTCGTTCGGAAGATGGGGGATATCACATTGGGAAATCCATAAGTTACGATGTGTTTACTTTGACGCATATATTACGGGGAACCTAAATGCTATTTTACGCAACGGGTTAAGAAATTATTTTGACTCAGTATATCCGAATATAGGACTTCGTGATTTAGAAAAAACGGCTAACATGCAACATAAAGAAGCATGTTATGCTTACGGGTTAGTAATGTTCGCTTCTCACCAAAGTGAGAACAAGAACATCGGGCTACAACTATTAAACAAAACATTCCCACAAGTAACGGAGTCGGTAATTGGGATAAGAAATGAGGTTTTTAGGTTATTACGAGACTGTTGGTCATTACGTAACCCTCGTCCCTTTGATGACGTTACAACACGCTGTCTTATCAACGGCCATAACGGTTATGTTCCACAAGACCAAGGATGGGAAGTAGTCCTAGTAAAACCAGAATGCATGACTTGTTTCTGGACGTATGAATTATGTGTCTTTATTGCCTTTGCTGAACGAATTGTGTACTAGCTAGAATTATCTTCACAACTATCTTGTATCAAAGTTATTGTGTGCTATATTTCATGCTTTATGTAAAATAAGCGGTATTGTAAGTTTGTAAAATATTGTATAAAAGTTTGAACGCGAAATATTATTACAATCAGTTTTTCATATAGAATTGTAGTAGTTGAATTGTATATTAGCTACTAAGTATGAACTTAACGGGTAGGTACTACCCGAATTTAAACTTATAAAACGCTAATATGAAGAAAAAGCTTTTATAAATGAGTTCATATTATGCTACGAAATACTATTAACTACTCTTAATATTCTGTATGATTAACTTGTTCCATTTGACTATTTTGAAGGAAATGGCACCGACTACTCGACACACCGTGAATATGAATGAAGAGGAATTCCGTACTTTTCTAGCTTCAAACATAGCCGCAGTACAGGCTGCGCTACATACCAACAATAACCTTGGATCTAGCAGTACAGGAAATAGTGTAGGATGCACCTACAAAGAATTCACTGCCTGCAAACCTTTGGAATTTGATGGAACTGAAGGACCGATCGGATTGAAACGGTGGACCGAGAAGGTCGAATCGGTGTTTGCCATAAGTAAGTGTACTGAAGAGGACAAAGTGAAGTACGCTACGTATACCTTCACAGGTTCTGCGTTAACATGGTGGAATACCTATCTAGAGCAAGTGGGACAAGACGATGCGTACGCACTACCGTGGTCAGCATTCAAGCACTTGATGAACGAGAAGTACCGTCCCAGAACCGAGGTCAATAAGCTCAAGACAGAACTTAGAGGGTTACGAACCCAAGGATTTGATATTACCACGTACGAAAGACGATTCACAGAATTGTGCCTATTGTGTCCGGGAGCATTCGAAGATGAGGAAGAGAAGATCGACGCATTTGTGAAAGGATTACCGGAAAGAATCCAAGAAGATATAAGTTCACACGAGCCCGCCTCTATACAACAGGCATGTAGAATGGCTCACAAACTAGTGAACCAGATTGAAGAAAGAATTAAAGAACAGACTGCTAAAGAGGCCAATGTGAAGCAAGTCAAAAGAAAGTGGGAGGAAAACGGTGATAAGAATCACCAATACAACAACAACAGCAATTACAACAATAATCGCAACAATTATCCCAACAATCGCAACATCAATCGCAACTACAACAAATGGCCCAACAACAACAATAACAACAACAACAACAACAACAACAGCAACTACAACAATCATCCCAACAACAATAATAACCGCAACAACAACAACAATCAGAAGCAGCTATGCCAAAGGTGTGAAAAGTATCACTCGGGGTTCTGCACCAAATTTTGCAACAAGTGTAAAAGAAATGGTCATAGCGCGGTGAAGTGTGAGGTCTACGGACCAGGGGTTAATAGAACGAAAGGAACAAATGATGTCGGAACGAGTAATGGCGGAGCAAGTAGTGTCGGAGCAAGTTATGCCAATGTAGTTTGTTATAAATGTGGAAAACCGGGCCACATTATTAGAAATTGCCCGAACCAGGAGAACACGAATGGACAAGGCCGCGGAAGAGTTTTCAATATTAATGCGGCAGAGGCACAGGAAGACCCGGAGCTTGTTACGGGTACGTTTCTTATTGACAATAAATCTGCTTACGTTTTATTTGATTCGGGTGCGGATAGAAGCTATATGAGTAGAGATTTTTGTGCTAAATTAAGTTGTCCATTGACGCCTTTGGATAGTAAATTTTTACTCGAATTAGCAAATGGTAAATTAATTTCAGCAGATAATATATGTCGGAATCGAGAAATTAAACTGGTTAGCGAAACATTTAAGATTGATTTGATACCAGTAGAGTTAGGGAGTTTTGATGTGATAATCGGTATGGACTGGTTGAAAGAAGTGAAAGCAGAGATCGTTTGTTACAAAAATGCAATTCGCATTATACGAGAAAAAGGAAAACCCTTAATGGTGTACGGAGAAAAGGGCAACACGAAGCTACATATTATTAATAATTTGAAGGCACAAAAACTAATAAGAAAAGGTTGCTATGCTGTTCTAGCACACGTCGAGAAAGTATAAACTGAAGAAAAGAGCATCAATGATGTTCCCATTGCAAAAGAATTTCCCGATGTATTTCCGAAAGAATTACCGGGATTACCCCCACATCGATCCGTTGAATTTCAAATAGATCTTGTACCAGGAGCTGCTCCAATAGCTCGTGCTCCTTACAGACTCGCACCCAGCGAGATGAAAGAACTGCAAAGCCAATTACAAGAACTTTTAGAGCGTGGTTTCATTCGACCAAGCACATCACCGTGGGGAGCTCCTGTTTTGTTTGTCAAGAAGAAAGATGGTACATTCAGGTTGTGTATCGACTACCGAGAGTTGAACAAACTTACCATCAAGAACCGCTACCCACTACCGAGAATCGACGACTTATTTGATCAACTACAAGGCTCGTCTGTTTATTCAAAGATTGACTTACGTTCCGGGTATCATCAAATGCGGGTGAAAGAAGATGATATTCCAAAGACTGCTTTCAGAACACGTTATAGTCATTACGAGTTTATGTTCATGCCGTTTGGTTTAACTAATGCACCAGCTGTGTTCATGGACCTTATGAACCGAGTGTGTGGACCATACCTTGACAAGTTTGTCATTGTTTTCATTGATGACATACTTATTTACTCAAAGAATGACCAAGAACACGGTGAACATTTGAGAAAGGTGTTAGAAGTATTGAGGAAGGAAAAATTGTACGCTAAATTTTCAAAGTGTGCATTTTGGTTGGAAGAAGTTCAATTCCTCGGTCACATAGTGAACAAAGAAGGTATTAAGGTGGATCCGGCAAAGATAGAAACTGTTGAAAAGTGGGAAACCCCAAAAACTCCGAAACACATACGCCAGTTTTTAGGACTAGCTGGTTACTACAGAAGGTTCATCCAAGACTTTTCCAGAATAGCAAAACCCTTGACTGCATTAATGCATAAAGGGAAGAAATTTGAATGGAATGATGAACAAGAGAAAGCGTTTCATTTATTAAAGAAAAAGCTAACTACGGCACCTATATTGTCATTGCCTGAAGGGAATGATGATTTTGTGATTTATTGTGACGCATCAAAGCAAGGCCTCGGTTGTGTATTAATGCAACGAACGAAGGTGATTGCTTATGCGTCTAGACAATTGAAGATTCACGAACAAAATTATACGACGCATGATTTGGAATTAGGCGCGGTTGTTTTTGCATTAAAGACTTGGAGACACTACTTATATGGGGTCAAAAGTATTATATATACCGACCACAAAAGTCTTCAACACATATTTAATCAGAAACAACTGAATATGAGGCAGCGTAGGTGGATTGAATTATTGAATGATTACGACTTTGAGATTCGTTACCACCCGGGGAAGGCAAATGTGGTAGCCGATGCCTTGAGCAGGAAGGACAGAGAACCCATTCGAGTAAAATCTATGAATATAATGATTCATAATAACCTTACTACTCAAATAAAGGAGGCGCAACAAGGAGTTTTAAAAGAGGGAAATTTAAAGGATGAAATACCCAAAGGATCGGAGAAACATCTTAATATTCGGGAAGACGGAACCCGGTATAGGGCTGAAAGGATTTGGGTACCAAAATTTGGAGATATGAGAGAAATGGTACTTAGAGAAGCTCATAAAACCAGATACTCAATACATCCTGGAACGGGGAAGATGTACAAGGATCTCAGGAAATATTTTTGGTGGCCGGGTATGAAAGCGGATGTTGCTAAATACGTAGGAGAATGTTTGACGTGTTCTAAGGTCAAAGCTGAGCATCAGAAACCATCAGGTCTACTTCAACAACCCGAAATCCCGGAATGGAAATGGGAAAACATTACCATAGATTTCATCACTAAATTGCCAAGGACTGCAAGTGGTTTTGATACTATTTGGGTAATAGTTGATCGTCTCACCAAATCAGCACACTTCCTGCCAATAAGAGAAGATGACAAGATGGAGAAGTTAGCACGACTGTATTTGAAGGAAGTAGTCTCCAGACATGGAATACCAATCTCTATTATCTCTGATAGGGATGGCAGATTTATTTCAAGATTCTGGCAGACATTACAGCAAGCATTAGGAACTCGTCTAGACATGAGTACTGCCTATCATCCACAAACTGATGGGCAGAGCGAAAGGACGATACAAATGCTTGAAGACATGCTACGAGCATGTGTTATTGATTTCGGAAGCAGTTGGGATCGACATCTACCGTTAGCAGAATTTTCCTACAACAACAGCTACCATTCAAGCATTGAGATGGCGCCGTTTGAAGCACTTTATGGTAGAAAGTGCAGGTCTCCGATTTTTTGGAGTGAAGTGGGGGATAGACAGATTACGGGTCTGGAGATTATACAAGAAACTACCGAGAAGATCATCCAAATTCAACAACGGTTGAAAACCGCCCAAAGTCGACAAAAGAGCTACGCTGACATTAAAAGAAAAGATATAGAATTTGAAATTGGAGAGATGGTCATGCTTAAAGTTGCACCTTGGAAAGGCGTTGTTCGATTTGGTAAACGAGGGAAATTAAATCCAAGGTATATTGGACCATTCAAGATTATTGATCGTGTCGGACCAGTAGCTTACCGACTAGAGTTACCTCAACAACTCGCGGCTGTACATAACACTTTCCACGTCTCGAATTTGAAGAAATGTTTTGCTAAAGAAGATCTCACTATTCTGTTAGATGAAATCCAAATCAACGAAAAACTTCAATTCATCGAAGAACCCGTCGAAATAATGGATCGTGAGGTTAAAAGACTTAAGCAAAACAAGATACCAATTGTTAAGGTTCGATGGAATGCTCGTAGAGGACCCGAGTTCACCTGGGAGCGTGAAGATCAGATGAAGAAGAAATACCCGCATCTATTTCCAGAAGATTCGTCAACACCTTCAACAGCTTAAAATTTCGGGACGAAATTTATTTAACGGGTAGGTACTGTAGTGACCCGAACTTTTCCATGTTTATATATATTAATTGAGATTGATATTTACATGATTAAATGTTTCCAACATGTTAAGCAATCAAACTTGTTAAGACTTGATTAATTGAAATAGGTTTCATATAGACAATTGACCACCCAAGTTGACCGGTGATTCACGAACGTTAAAACTTGTAAAAACTATATGATGACATATATATGGTTATATATATAGTTAACATTATATTATGATAATTAAACATATCATTAAGTATATTAACAATGAACTACATATGTAAAAACAAGACTACTAACTTAATGATTTTGAAACTAGACATATATGTAACGATTATCGTTGTAACGACATTTAATGTATATATATCATATTAAGAGATATTCGTACATCACAATATCATGATAATATAATAATGTAAAATCTCTTTTGATATTATAAACATTGGGTTAACAACATTTAACAAGATCGTTAACCTAAAGGTTTCAAAACAACATTTACATGTAACGACTAACGATGACTTAACGACTCAGTTAAAATGTATATACATGTAGTGTTTTAATATGTATTTATACACTTTTGAAAGACTTCAATACACTTATCAAAATACTTCTACTTAACAAAAATACTTACAATTACATCCTCGTTCAATTTCATCAACAATTCTACTCGTATGCACCCGTATTCGTACTCGTACAATACACAGCTTTTAGATGTATGTACTATTGGTATATACACTCCAATGATCAGCTCTTAGCAGCCCATGTGAGTTACCTAACATATGTGGGAACCATCATTTGGCAACTAGCATGAAATATCTCATAAAATTACAAAAATATGAGTAATCATTCATGACTTATTTACATGAAAACAAAATTACATATCCTTTATATCTAATCCATACACCAACGACCAAAAACACCTACAAACACTTTCATTCTTCTTCATCTAATTGATCTCTCTCAAGTTCTATCTTCAAGTTCTAAGTGTTCTTCATAAATTCCCAAAGTTCTAGTTTCATAAAATCAAGAATACTTTCAAGTTTGCTAGCTCACTTCCAATCTTGTAAGGTGATCATCCAACCTCAAGAAATCTTTGTTTCTTACAGTAGGTTATCATTCTAATATAAGGTAATAATCATATTCAAACTTTGGTTCAATTTCTATAACTATAACAATCTTATTTCAAGTGATGATCTTACTTGAACTTGTTTTCGTGTCATGATTCTGCTTCAAGAACTTCGAGCCATCCAAGGATCCATTGAAGCTAAATCCATTTTTCTATTTTCCAGTAGGTTTATCCAAGGAAATTAAGGTAGTAATGATGTTCATAACATCATTCGATTCATACATATAAAGCTATCTTATTCGAAGGTTTAAACTTGTAATCACTAGAACATAGTTTAGTTAATTCTAAACTTGTTCGCAAACAAAAGTTAATCCTTCTAACTTGACTTTTAAAATCAACTAAACACATGTTCTATATCTATATGATATGCTAACTTAATGATTTAAAACCTGGAAACACGAAAAACACCGTAAAACCGGATTTACGCCGTCGTAGTAACACCGCGGGCTGTTTTGGGTTAATTAATTAAAAACTATGATAAACTTTGATTTAAAAGTTGTTATTCTGGGAAAATGATTTTTATTATGAACATGAAACTATATCCAAAAATTATGGTTAAACTCAAAGTGGAAGTATGTTTTCTAAAATGGTCATCTAGACGTCGTTCTTTCGACTGAAATGACTACCTTTACAAAAACAACTTGTAACTTATTTTTCCGACTATAAACCTATACTTTTTCTGTTTAGATTCATAAAATAGAGTTCAATATGAAACCATAGCAATTTGATTCACTCAAAACGGATTTAAAATGAAGAAGTTATGGGTAAAACAAGATTGGATAATTTTTCTCATTTTAGCTACGTGAAAATTGGTAACAAATCTATTCCAACCATAACTTAATCAACTTGTATTGTATATTATGTAATCTTGAGATACCATAGACACGTATACAATGTTTCGACCTATCATGTCGACACATCTATATATATTTCGGAACAACCATAGACACTCTATATGTGAATGTTGGAGTTAGCTATACAGGGTTGAGGTTGATTCCAAAATATATATAGTTTGAGTTGTGATCAATACTGAGATACGTATACACTGGGTCGTGGATTGATTCAAGATAATATTTATCAATTTATTTCTGTACATCTAACTGTGGACAACTAGTTGTAGGTTACTAACGAGGACAGCTGCCTTAATAAACTTAAAACATCAAAATATATTAAAAGTGTTGTAAATATATTTTGAACATACTTTGATATATATATGTATATATTGTTATAGGTTCGTGAATCAACCAGTGGCCAAGTCTTACTTCCCGACGAAGTAAAAATCTGTGAAAGTGAGTTATAGTCCCACTTTTAAAATCTAATATTTTTGGGATGAGAATACATGCAGGTTTTATAAATGATTTACAAAATAGACACAAGTACGTGAAACTACATTCTATGGTTGAATTATCGAAATCGAGTATGCCCGTTTTTATTAAGTCTGGTAATCTAAGAATTAGGGAACAGACACCCTAATTGACGCGAATCCTAAAGATAGATCTATCGGGCCCAACAAGCCCCATCCAAAGTACCGGATGCTTTAGTACTTCGAAATTTATATCATATCCGAAGGGTGTCCCGGAATGATGGGGATATTCTTATATATGCATCTTGTTAATGTCGGTTACCAGGTGTTCACCATATGAATGATTTTTATCTCTATGTATGGGATGTGTATTGAAATATGAAATCTTGTGGTCTATTATTATGATTTGATATATATAGGTAAAACCTATAACTCACCAACATTTTTGTTGTCGTTTTAAGCATGTTTATTCTCAGGTGATTATTAAGAGCTTCCGCTGTCGCATACTTAAATAAGGACGAGATTTGGAGTCCATGCTTGTATGATATTGTGTAAAAACTGCATTCAAGAAACTTATTTTGTTGTAACATATTTGTATTGTAAACCATTATGTAATGGTCGTGTGTAAACAGGATATTTTAGATTATCATTATTTGATAATCTACGTAAAGCTTTTTAAACCTTTATTGATGAAATAAAGGTTATGGTTTGTTTTAAAATAAATGCAGTCTTTGAAAAACGTCTCATATAGAGGTCAAAACCTCGCAACGAAATCAATTAATATGGAACGTTTTTAATCAATAAGAACGGGACATTTCAGTTGGATACCAACTGAAATGTCCCGTTCTTATTGATTAAAAACGTTCCATATTAATTGATTTCGTTGCGAGGTTTTGACCTCTATATGAGACGTTTTTCAAAGACTGCATTCATTTTTAAACAAACCATAACCTTTATTTCATCAATAAAGGTTTAAAAAGCTTTACGTAGATTATCAAATAATGATAATCTAAAATATCCTGTTTACACACGACCATTACATAATGGTTTACAATACAAATATGTTACAACAAAATAAGTTTCTTGAATGCAGTTTTTACACAATATCATACAAGCATGGACTCCAAATCTTGTCCTTATTTAAGTATGCGATAGCGGAAGCTCTTAATAATCACCTGAGAATAAACATGCTTAAAACGTCAACAAAAATGTTGGTGAGTTATAGGTTTAACCTATATATATCAAATCGTAACAATAGACCACAAGATTTCATATTTCAATACACATCCCATACATAGAGATAAAAATCATTCATATGGTGAACACCTGGTAACCGACAATAACAAGATGCATATATAAGAATATCCCCATCATTCCGGGACACCCTTCGGATATGATATAAATTTCGAAGTACTAAAGCATCCGGTACTTTGGATGGGGTTTGTTAGGCCCAATAGATCTATCTTTAGGATTCGCGTCAATTAGGGTGTCTGTTCCCTAATTCTTAGATTACCAGACTTAATAAAAAGGGGCATATTCGATTTCGATAATTCAACCATAGAATGTAGTTTCACGTACTTGTGTCTATTTTGTAAATCATTTATAAAACCTGCATGTATTCTCATCCCAAAAATATTAGATTTTTAAAAGTGGGACTATAACTCACTTTCACAGATTTTTACTTCGTCGGGAAGTAAGACTTGGCCACTGGTTGATTCACGAACCTATAACAATATATACATATATATCAAAGTATGTTCAAAATATATTTACAACACTTTTAATATATTTTGATGTTTTAAGTTTATTAAGTCAGCTGTCCTCGTTAGTAACCTACAACTAGTTGTCCACAGTTAGATGTACAGAAATAAATCGATAAATATTATCTTGAATCAATCCACGACCCAGTGTATACGTATCTCAGTATTGATCACAACTCAAACTATATATATTTTGGAATCAACCTCAACCCTGTATAGCTAACTCCAACATTCACATATAGAGTGTCTATGGTTGTTCCGAAATATATATAGATGTGTCGACATGATAGGTCGAAACATTGTATACGTGTCTATGGTATCTCAAGATTACATAATATACAATACAAGTTGATTAAGTTATGGTTGGAATAGATTTGTTACCAATTTTCACGTAGCTAAAATGAGAAAAATTATCCAATCTTGTTTTACCCATAACTTCTTCATTTTAAATCCGTTTTGAGTGAATCAAATTGCTATGGTTTCATATTGAACTCTATTTTATGAATCTAAACAGAAAAAGTATAGGTTTATAGTCGGAAAAATAAGTTACAAGTCGTTTTTGTAAAGGTAGTCATTTCAGTCGAAAGAACGACGTCTAGATGACCATTTTAGAAAACATACTTTCACTTTGAGTTTAACCATAATTTTTGGATATAGTTTCATGTTCATAATAAAAATCATTTTCCCAGAATAACAACTTTTAAATCAAAGTTTATCATAGTTTTTAATTAACTAACCCAAAACAGCCCGCAGTGTTACTACGACGGCGTAAATCCGGTTTTACGGTGTTTTTCGTGTTTCCAGGTTTTAAATCATTAAGTTAGCATATCATATAGATATAGAACATGTGTTTAGTTGATTTTAAAAGTCAAGTTAGAAGGATTAACTTTTGTTTGCGAACAAGTTTAGAATTAACTAAACTATGTTCTAGTGATTACAAGTTTAAACCTTCGAATAAGATAGCTTTATATGTATGAATCGAATGATGTTATGAACATCATTACTACCTTAAGTTCCTTGGATGAACCTACTGGAAAAGAGAAAAATGGATCTAGCTTCAATGGATCCTTGGATGGCTCAAAGTTCTTGAAGCAAAAATCATGACACGAAAACAAGTTCAAGTAAGATCATCACTTGAAATAAGATTGTTATAGTTATAGAAATTGAACCAAAGTTTGAATATGATTATTACCTTGTATTAGAATGATAACCTACTGTAAGAAACAAAGATTTCTTGAGGTTGGATGATCACCTTACAAGATTGGAAGTGAGCTAGCAAACTTGAAAGTATTCTTGATTTTATGAAACTAGAACTTTTGGAATTTATGAAGAACACTTAGAACTTGAAGATAGAACTTGAGAGAGTTCAATTAGATGAAGAAAATTGAAGAATGAAAGTGTTTGTAGGTGTTTTTGGTAGTTGGTGTATGGATTAGATATAAAGGATATGTAATTTTGTTTTCATGTAAATAAGTCATGAATGATTACTCATGTTTTTGTAATTTTATGAGATATTTCATGCTAGTTGCCAAATGATGGTTCCCACATGTGTTAGGTGACTCACATGGGCTGCTAAGAGCTGATCATTGGAGTGTATATACCAATACTACATACATCTAAAAGCTGTGTATTGTACGAGTACGAATACGGGTGCATACGAGTAGAATTGTTGATGAAACTGAACGAGGATGTAATTGTAAGTATTTTTGTTAAGTAGAAGTATTTTGATAAGTGTATTGAAGTCTTTCAAAAGTGTATAAATACATATTAAAACACTACATGTATATACATTTTAACTGAGTCGTTAAGTCATCGTTAGTCGTTACATGTAAGTGTTGTTTTGAAACCTTTAGGTTAACGATCTTGTTAAATGTTGTTAACTCAATGTTTATAATATCAAATGAGATTTTAAATTATTATATTATCATGATATTATCATGTATGAATATCTCTTAATATGATATATATACATTAAATGTCTTTACAACGATAATCGTTACATATATGTCTCGTTTAAAAATCATTAAGTTAGTAGTCTTGTTTTTACATATGTAGTTCATTGTTAATATACTTAATGATATGTTTACTTATCATAGTATCATGTTAACTATATATATATCCATATATATGTCATCATATAGTTTTTACAAGTTTTAACGTTCGTGAATCACAGGTCAACTTGGGTGGTCAATTGTCTATATGAAACCTATTTCAATTAATCAAGTCTTAACAAGTTTGATTGCTTAACATGTTGGAAACATTTAATCATGTAAACATCAATCTCAATTAATATATATAAACATGGAAAAGTTCGGGTCACTACAGTACCTACCCGTTAAATAAATTTCGTCCCGAAATTTTAAGCTGTTGAAGGTGTTGACGAATCTTCTGGAAATAGATGCGGGTTTTTCTTCTTCATCTGATCTTCACGCTCCCAGGTGAACTCGGGTCCTCTACGAGCATTCCATCGAACCTTAACAATTGGTATCTTGTTTTGCTTAAGTCTTTTAACCTCACGATCCATTATTTCGACGGGTTCTTCGATGAATTGGAGTTTTTCGTTGATTTGGATTTCATCTAACGGAATAGTGAGATCTTCTTTAGCAAAACATTTCTTCAAATTCGAGACGTGGAAAGTGTTATGTACAGCCGCGAGTTGTTGAGGTAACTCAAGTCGGTAAGCTACTGGTCCGACACGATCAATAATCTTGAATGGTCCAATATACCTTGGATTTAATTTCCCTCGTTTACCAAATCGAACAACGCCTTTCCAAGGTGAAACTTTAAGCATGACCATCTCTCCAATTTCAAATTCTATATCTTTTCTTTTAATGTCAGCGTAGCTCTTTTGTCGACTTTGGGCGGTTTTCAACCGTTGTTGAATTTGGATGATCTTCTCGGTAGTTTCTTGTATAATCTCCGGACCCGTAATCTGTCTATCCCCCACCTCACTCCAACAAATCGGAGACCTGCACTTTCTACCATAAAGTGCTTCAAACGGCGCCATCTCAATGCTTGAATGGTAGCTGTTGTTGTAGGAAAATTCTGCTAACGGTAGATGTCGATCCCAACTGTTTCCGAAATCAATAACACATGCTCGTAGCATGTCTTCAAGCGTTTGTATCGTCCTTTCGCTCTGCCCATCAGTTTGTGGATGATAGGCAGTACTCATGTCTAGACGAGTTCCTAATGCTTGCTGTAATGTCTGCCAGAATCTTGAAATAAATCTGCCATCCCTATCAGAGATAATAGAGATTGGTATTCCATGTCTGGAGACGACTTCCTTCAAATACAGTCGTGCTAACTTCTCCATCTTGTCATCTTCTCTTATTGGTAGGAAGTGTGCTGATTTGGTGAGACGATCAACTATTACCCAAATAGTATCAAAACCACCTGCAGTCCTTGGCAATTTAGTGATGAAATCCATGGTAATGTTTTCCCATTTCCATTCCGGGATTTCGGGTTGTTGAAGTAGACCTGATGGTTTCTGATGCTCAGCTTTGACCTTAGAACACGTCAAACATTCTCCTACGTATTTAGCAACATCGGCTTTCATACCCGGCCACCAAAAATGTTTCTTGAGATCCTTGTACATCTTCCCCGTTCCAGGATGTATTGAGTATCTGGTTTTATGAGCTTCTCTAAGTACCATTTCTCTCATATCTCCAAATTTTGGTACCCAAATCCTTTCAGCCCTATACCGGGTTCCGTCTTTCCGAATATTAAGATGCTTCTCCGATCCTTTGGGTATTTCATCCTTTAAATTTCCCTCTTTTAAAACTCCTTGTTGCGCCTCCTTTATTTGAGTAGTAATGTTATTATGAATCATTATATTCATAGATTTTACTCGAATGGGTTCTCTATCCTTCCTGCTCAAGGCATCGGCTACCACATTTGCCTTCCCCGGGTGGTAACGAATCTCAAAATCGTAATCATTCAATAATTCAATCCACCTACGCTGCCTCATATTCAGTTGTTTCTGATTAAATATGTGTTGAAGACTTTTGTGGTCGGTATATATAATACTTTTGACCCCATATAAGTAGTGCCTCCAAGTCTTTAATGCAAAAACAACCGCGCCTAATTCCAAATCATGCGTCGTATAATTTTGTTCGTGAATCTTCAATTGTCTAGACGCATAAGCAATCACCTTCGTTCGTTGCATTAATACACAACCGAGACCTTGCTTTGATGCGTCACAATAAATCACAAAATCATCATTCCCTTCAGGCAATGACAATATAGGTGCCGTAGTTAGCTTTTTCTTCAATAACTGAAACGCTTTCTCTTGTTCATCATTCCATTCAAATTTCTTCCCTTTATGCGTTAATGCAGTCAAGGGTTTTGCTATTCTGGAAAAGTCTTGGATGAACCTTCTGTAGTAACCAGCTAGTCCTAAAAACTGGCGTATGTGTTTCGGAGTTTTCGGGGTTTCCCACTTTTCAACAGTTTCTATCTTTGCCGGATCCACCTTAATACCTTCTTTGTTCACTATGTGACCGAGGAATTGAACTTCTTCCAACCAAAATGCACACTTTGAAAACTTAGCGTACAATTCTTCCTTCCTCAATACTTCTAACACTTTTCTCAAATGTTCACCGTGTTCTTGGTCATTCTTTGAGTAAATAAGTATGTCATCAATGAAAACAATGACAAACTTGTCAAGGTATGGTCCACACACTCGGTTCATAAGGTCCATGAACACAGCTGGTGCATTAGTTAAACCAAACGGCATGACCATAAACTCGTAATGACCGTAACGTGTTCTGAAAGCAGTCTTTGGAATATCATCTTCTTTCACCCGCATTTGATGATACCCGGAACGTAAGTCAATCTTTGAATAAACAGACGAGCCTTGTAGTTGATCAAATAAGTCGTCGATTCTCGGTAGTGGGTAGCGGTTCTTGATGGTAAGTTTGTTCAACTCTCGGTAGTCGATACACAACCTGAATGTACCATCTTTCTTCTTGACAAACAAAACAGGAGCTCCCCATGGTGATGTGCTTGGTCGAATGAAACCACGCTCTAAAAGTTCTTGTAATTGGCTTTGCAGTTCTTTCATCTCGCTGGGTGCGAGTCTGTAAGGAGCACGAGCTATTGGTGCAGCTCCTGGTACAAGATCTATTTGAAATTCAACGGATCGATGTGGGGGTAATCCCGGTAATTCTTTCGGAAATACATCGGGAAATTCTTTTGCAATGGGAACATCATTGATGCTCTTTTCTTCAGTTTGTACTTTCTCGACGTGTGCTAGAACAGCATAGCAACCTTTTCTTATTAGTTTTTGTGCCTTCAAATTACTAATAAGATGTAGCTTCGTGTTGCCCTTTTCTCCGTACACCATTAAGGGTTTTCCTTTTTCTCGTATAATGCGAATTGCATTTTTGTAACAAACGATCTCCGCTTTCACTTCTTTCAACCAGTCCATACCGATTATCACATCAAAACTCCCTAACTCTACTGGTATCAAATCAATCTTAAATGTTTCGCTAACCAGTTTAATTTCTCGATTCCGACATATATTATCTGCTGAAATTAATTTACCATTTGCTAATTCGAGTAAAAATTTACTATCCAAAGGCGTCAATGGACAACTTAATTTAGCACAAAAATCTCTACTCATATAGCTTCTATCCGCACCCGAATCAAATAAAACGTAAGCAGATTTATTGTCAATAAGAAACGTACCCGTAACAAGCTCCGGGTCTTCCTGTGCCTCTACCGCATTAATATTGAAAACTCTTCCACGGCCTTGTCCATTCGTGTTCTCCTGGTTCGGGCAATTTCTAATAATGTGGCCTAGTTTTCCACATTTATAACAAACTACATTGGCATAACTTGCTCCGACACTACTTGCTCCGCCATTACTCGTTCCGACACCATTTGTTCCTTTCGTTCTATTAGCCCCTGGTCCGTAGACCTCACACTTCGCCGCGCTATGACCATTTCTTTTACACTTGTTGCAAAATTTGGTGCAGAACCCCGAGTGATTCTTTTCACACCTTTGGCATAGCTGCTTCTGATTGTTGTTGTTGTTGCGGTTATTATTGTTGTTGGGATGATTGTTGTAGTTGCTGTTGTTGTTGTTGTTGTTGTTGTTGGGCCGTTTGTTGTAGTTGCGATTGATGTTGCGATTGTTGGGATAATTGTTGCGATTATTGTTGTAATTACTGTTGTTGTTGTATTGGTGATTCTTATCACCGTTTTCCTCCCACTTTCTTTTGACTTGCTTCACATTGGCCTCTTCAGCAGTCTGTTCTTTAATTCTTTCTTCAATCTGGTTCACTAGTTTGTGAGCCATTCTACATGCCTGTTGTATGGAGGCGGGCTCGTGTGAACTTATATCTTCTTGGATTCTTTCCGGTAATCCTTTCACAAACGCGTCGATCTTCTCTTCCTCATCTTCGAATGCTCCCGGACACAATAGGCACAATTCTGTGAATCGTCTTTCGTACGTGGTAATATCAAATCCTTGGGTTCGTAACCCTCTAAGTTCTGTCTTGAGCTTATTGACCTCGGTTCTGGGACGGTACTTCTCGTTCATCAAGTGCTTGAATGCTGACCACGGTAGTGCGTACGCATCATCTTGTCCCACTTGCTCTAGATAGGTATTCCACCATGTTAACGCAGAACCTGTGAAGGTATGCGTAGCGTACTTCACTTTGTCCTCTTCAGTACACTTACTTATGGCAAACACCGATTCAACCTTCTCGGTCCACCGTTTCAATCCGATCGGTCCTTCAGTTCCATCAAATTCCAAAGGTTTGCAGGCAGTGAATTCTTTGTAGGTGCATCCTACACGATTTCCTGTACTGCTAGATCCAAGGTTATTGTTGGTATGTAGCGCAGCCTGTACTGCGGCTATGTTTGAAGCTAGAAAAGTACGGAATTCCTCTTCATTCATATTCACGGTGTGTCGAGTAGTCGGTGCCATTTCCTTCAAAATAGTTAAATGGAACAAGTTAATCATACAGAATATTAAGAGTAGTTAATAGTATTTCGTAGCATAATATGAACTCATTTATAAAAGCTTTTTCTTCATATTAGCGTTTTATAAGTTTAAATTCGGGTAGTACCTACCCGTTAAGTTCATACTTAGTAGCTAATATACAATTCAACTACTACAATTCTATATGAAAAACTGATTATAATAATATTTCGCGTTCAAACTTTTATACAATATTTTACAAACTTACAATACCGCTTATTTTACATAAAGCATGAAATATAGCACACAATAACTTTGATACAAGATAGTTGTGAAGACAATTCTAGCTAGTACACAAGTCGTTCAGCAAAGGCAATAAAGACACGTAATTCATACGTCCAGAAACAAGTCATGCATTCTGGTTTTACTAGGACTACTTCCCATCCTTGGTCTTGTGCAACATAACCGTTATGGCCGTTGATAAGACGGCGTATTGTAACATCATCAAAGGGACGAGGGTTACGTAATGTCCAACAGTCCAGTAATAATCTAAAAACCTCATTTCTTACCCCAATTACCGACTCCGTCACTTGTGGAAACGTTTTGTTTAATAGTTGTAGCCCGATGTTCTTGTTCTCACTTTGGTGAGAAGCGAACATTACTAATCCGTAAGCATAACATGCTTCTTTATGTTGCATGTTAGCCGCTTTTTCTAAATCACGAAGTCCAATATTCGGATATATTGAGTCAAAATAATTTCTTAACCCGTTGCGTAAAATAGCATTTGGGTTCCCCGCAATATATGCGTCAAAGTAAACACATCGTAACTTATGGGTTTCCCAATGTGATATCCCCCATCTTTCAAACGAAAGTCTCTTATAAACCAAGACATTCTTGGAACGTTCTTCGAATGTCTTACAAACTGATCTCGCCTTAAATAGTTGTGCCGAAGAATTCTGGCCGACTCTAGACAAGATTTCATCAATCATGTCTCCGGGTAGGTCTCTTAAAATATTGGGTTGTCTATCCATTTTGTGTTTTTAAACTGTAAAATAGACAAGAGTTAGATTCATAAAAAAAATACTTATTAATACAAGCAATTTTTACATATATCATAAAGCATAAGAACACTATATTCCATATATTACACCACACGAATACAACTATCTTATTCCGACTCGCTCGTTTCTTCTTCTTCGGTTTTGGTTCGTTTTGCCAAGTTTCTAGGGATATATGATGTTCCCCTAATACGAGCCGTCGTTGTCCACATTGGTTTAGAAAAACCTGGTGGTTTAGAGGTTCCCGGGTCATTGTTACAACTTAAGGACTTCGGGCGTTGACGATACATATAAAGTTCATCGGGGTTGGAATTAGATTTCTCTATTTTTATGCCCTTTCCCTTATTATTTTCTTTTGCCTTTTTAAATTCAGTTGGGGTAATTTCTATAACATCATCGGAATTCTCGTCGGAATCCGATTCATCGGAGAATTGGTAATCCTCCCAATATTTTGCTTCCTTGGCGGAAACACCATTGACCATAATTAACCTTGGTCGGTTGGTTGAGGATTTTCTTTTACTTAACCGTTTTATTATTTCCCCCACCGGTTCTATTTCTTCTTCCGGTTCCGATTCTTCTTCCGGTTCCGATTCTTCTTCCGGTTCCGACTCTTCTTCCGGTTCCTCTTCAGGAACTTGTGAATCAGTCCACGAATCATTCCAATTTACATTTGACTCTTCATTATTATTAGGTGAGTCAATGGGACTTGTTCTAGAGGTAGACATCTATCACATAATATCAAACACGTTAAGAGATTAATATATCACATAATATTCATATGTTAAAAATATATAGTTTCCAACAAAAATGTTAAGCAATCATTTTTAAAGAAAACACGGTCGAAGTCCAGACTCACTAATGCATCCTAACAAACTAGATAAGACACACTAATGCAAATTTTCTGGTTCTCTAAGACCAACGCTCGGATACCAACTGAAATCAATTAATATGAATCTATGGTTTATTTGAAGCTAGATCCATTTTTCTCTTTTCCAGTAGGTTTATCCAAGGAACTTAAGGTAGTAATGATGTTCATAACATCATTCGATTCATATATATAAAGCTATCTTATTAATTCTTAGATTACCAGACTTAATAAAAAGGGGCATATTCGATTTTGATAATTCAACCATAGAATGTAGTTTCACGTACTTGTGTCTATTTTGTAAATCATTTATAAAACCTCCATGTATTCTCATCCCAAAAATATTAGATTTTAAAAGTGGGACTATAACTCACTTTCACAGATTTTTACTTCGTCGGGAAGTAAGACTTGGCCACTGTTGATTCACGAACCTATAACAATATATACATATATATTAAAGTATGTTCAAAATATATTTACAACACTTTTAATATATTTTGATGTTTTAAGTTTATTAAGTCAGCTGTCCTCGTTAGTAACCTATAACTAGTTGTCCACAGTTAGATGTACAGAAATAAATCGATAAATATTATCTTGAATCAATCCACGACCCAGTGTATACGTATCTCAGTATTGATCACAACTCAAACTATATATATTTTGGAATCAACACTTCATTTTACATATGACCATAATATGTATATTCTAATATACTGAAATTTATATCATATCCGAAGGGTGTCCCGGAATGATGGGGATATTCTTATATATGCATCTTGTTATTGTCGGTTACCAGGTGTTCACCATATGAATGATTTTTATCTCTATGTATGGGATGTGTATTGAAATATGAAATCTTGTGGTCTATTGTTACGATTTGATATATATAGGTTAAACCGTTCTTATTGATTAAAAACGTTCCATATTAATTGATTTCGTTGCGAGGTTTTGACCTCTATATGAGACGTTTTTTCAAAGACTGCATTCATTTTTAAACAAACCATAACCTTTATTTCATCAATAAAGGTTTAAAAAGCTTTACGTAGATTATCAAATAATGATAATCTAAAATATCCTGTTTACACACGACCATTACATAATGGTTTACAATACAAATATGTTACAACAAAATAAGTTTCTTGAATGCAGTTTTTACACAATATCATACAAGCATGGACTCCAAATCTTGTCCTTATTTAAGTATGCGACAGCGGAAGCTCTTAATAATCACCTGAGAATAAACATGCTTAAAACGTCAACAAAAATGTTGGTGAGTTATAGGTTTAACCTATATATATCAAATCGTAATAATAGACCACAAGATTTCATATTTCAATACACATCCCATACATAGAGATAAAAATCATTCATATGGTGAACACCTGGTAACCGACAATAACAAGATGCATATATAAGAATATCCCCATCATTCCGGGACACCCTTCGGATATGATATAAATTTCGAAGTACTAAAGCATCCGGTACTTTGGATGGGGTTTGTTAGGCCCAATAGATCTATCTTTAGGATTCGCGTCAATTAGGGTGTCTGTTCCCTAATTCTTAGATTACCAGACTTAATAAAAAGGGGCATATTCGATTTCGATAATTCAACCATAGAATGTAGTTTCACGTACTTGTGTCTATTTTGTAAATCATTTATAAAACCTGCATGTATTCTCATCCCAAAAATATTAGATTTTAAAAGTGGGACTATAACTCACTTTCACAGATTTTTACTTCGTCGGGAAGTAAGACTTGGCCACTGGTTGATTCACGAACCTATAACAATATATACATATATATATATCAAAGTATGTTCAAAATATATTTACAACACTTTTAATATATTTTGATGTTTTAAGTTTATTAAGTCAGCTGTCCTCGTTAGTAACCTACAACTAGTTGTCCACAGTTAGATGTACAGAAATAAATTGATAAATATTATCTTGAATCAATCCACGACCCAGTGTATACGTATCTCAGTATTGATCACAACTCAAACTATATATATTTTGGAATCAACCTCAACCCTGTATAGCTAACTCCAACATTCACATATAGAGTGTCTATGGTTGTTCCGAAATATATATAGATGTGTCGACATGATAGGTCGAAACATTGTATACGTGTCTATGGTATCTCAAGATTACATAATATATAATACAAGTTGATTAAGTTATGGTTGGAATAGATTTGTTACCAATTTTCACGTAGCTAAAATGAGAAAAATTATCCAATCTTGTTTTACCCATAACTTCTTCATTTTAAATCCGTTTTGAGTGAATCAAATTGCTACGGTTTCATATTGAACTCTATTTTATGAATCTAAACAAAAAAATTATAGGTTTCTAGTCGGAAAAATAAGTTACAAGTCGTTTTTGTAAAGGTAGTCATTTCAGTCGAAAGAACGACGTCTAGATGACCATTTTAGAAAACATACTTCCACTTTGAGTTTAACCATAATTTTTGGATATAGTTTCATGTTCATAATAAAAATCATTTTCTCAGAATAACAACTTTTAAATCAAAGTTTATCATAGTTTTTAATTAACTAACCCAAAACAGCCCGCGGTGTTACTACGACGGCGTAAATCCGGTTTTACGGTGTTTTTCGTGTTTCCAGGTTTTAAATCATTAAGTTAGCATATCATATAGATATAGAACATGTGTTTAGTTGATTTTAAAAGTCAAGTTAGAAGGATTAACTTTTGTTTGCGAACAAGTTTAGAATTAACTAAACTATGTTCTAGTGATTACAAGTTTAAACCTTCGAATAAGATAGCTTTATATGTATGAATCGAATGATGTTATGAACATCATTACTACCTTAAGTTCCTTGGATGAACCTACTGGAAAAGAGAAAAATGGATCTAGCTTCAATGGATCCTTGGATGGCTCAAAGTTCTTGAAGCAAAATCATGACACGAAAACAAGTTCAAGTAAGATCATCACTTGAAATAAGATTGTTATAGTTATAGAAATTGAACCAAAGTTTGAATATGATTATTACCTTGTATTAGAATGATAACCTACTGTAAGAAACAAAGATTTCTTGAGGTTGGATGATCACCTTACAAGATTGGAAGTGAGCTAGCAACTTGAAAGTATTCTTGATTTTATGAAACTAGAACTTTTGGAATTTATGAAGAACACTTAGAACTTGAAGATAGAACTTGAGAGAGTTCAATTAGATGAAGAAAATTGAAGAATGAAAGTGTTTGTAGGTGTTTTTGGTCGTTGGTGTATGGATTAGATATAAAGGATATGTAATTTTGTTTTCATGTAAATAAGTCATGAATGATTACTCATATTTTTGTAATCTTATGAGATATTTCATGCTAGTTGCCAAATGATGGTTCCCACATGTGTTAGGTGACTCACATGGGCTGCTAAGAGCTGATCATTGGAGTGTATATACCAATAGTACATACATCTAAAAGCTGTGTATTGTACGAGTACGAATACGGGTGCATACGAGTAGAATTGTTGATGAAACTGAACGAGAATGTAATTGTAAGCATTTTTGTTAAGTAGAAGTATTTTGATAAGTGTATTGAAGTCTTTCAAAAGTGTATAAATACATATTAAAACACTACATGTATATACATTTTAACTGAGTCGTTAAGTCATCGTTAGTCGTTACATGTAAGTGTTGTTTTGAAACCTTTAGGTTAACGATCTTGTTAAATGTTGTTAACCCAATGTTTATAATATCAAAAGAGATTTTAAATTATTATATTATCATGATATTATGATATATAATATATCTCAGTATGATGTATATACAGTTAAATGTCGTTACAACGATAATCGTTACATATATGTCTCATTTCGAAATCATTAAGTTAGTAGTCTTATTTTTACATATGTATTTCATTGTTAATACACTTAATAATATATTTACTTATCATTTAACATAATTAACCAAGTGTATCAATATCTTAATATGATTCATATGTACCTAGTAAGACGTTGTTATAACGATAATCGTTATATATATCGTTTTCGAGTTTCTTAAATTAATAGTCTCATTTTTATGTATATAACTCATTGTTAAAATACCTAATGAGATACATACTTATAATAAAAACATGTTAACTATATATATAACCATATATATGTCATCGTATAGTTTTTACAAGTTTTAACGTTCGTGAATCACCGGTCAACTTGGGTGGTCAATTGTCTATATGAAACATATTTCAATTAATCAAGTCTTAACAAGTTTGATTGCTTAACATGTTGGAAACATTTAATCATGTAAATATCAATCTCAATTAATATATATAAACATGGAAAAGTTCGGGTCACTACAGTACCTACCCGTTAAATAAATTTCGTCCCGAAATTTTAAGCTGTTGAAGGTGTTGACGAGTCTTCTGGAAATAGATGAGGGTATTTCTTCTTCATCTGATCTTCACGCTCCCAGGTGAACTCGGGTCCTCTACGAGCATTCCATCGAACCTTAACAATTGGTATCTTGTTTTGCTTAAGTCTTTTAACCTCACGATCCATTATTTCGACGGGTTCTTCGATGAATTGGAGTTTTTCGTTGATTTGGATTTCATCTAACGGAATAGTGAGATCTTCTTTAGCAAAACATTTCTTCAAATTTGATACGTGGAAAGTGTTATGTACAGCCGCGAGTTGTTGAGGTAACTCAAGTCGGTAAGCTACTGGTCCGACACGATCAATAATCTTGAATGGTCCAATATACCTTGGATTTAATTTCCCTCGTTTACCAAATCGAACAACGCCTTTCCAAGGTGAAACTTTAAGCATGACCATCTCTCCAATTTCAAATTCTATATCTTTTCTTTTAATGTCAGCGTAGCTCTTTTGTCGACTTTGGGCGGTTTTCAACCGTTGTTGAATTTGGATGATCTTCTCGGTAGTTTCTTGTATAATCTCCGGACCCGTAATCTGTCTATCCCCCACCTCACTCCAACAAATCGGAGACCTGCACTTTCTACCATAAAGTGCTTCAAACGGCGCCATCTCAATGCTTGAATGGTAGCTGTTGTTGTAGGAAAATTCTGCTAACGGTAGATGTCGATCCCAACTGTTTCCGAAATCAATAACACATGCTCGTAGCATGTCTTCAAGCGTTTGTATCGTCCTTTCGCTCTGCCCATCAGTTTGTGGATGATAGGCAGTACTCATGTCTAGACGAGTTCCTAATGCTTGCTGTAATGTCTGCCAGAATCTTGAAATAAATCTGCCATCTCTATCAGAGATAATAGAGATTGGTATTCCATGTCTGGAGACGACTTCCTTCAAATACAGTCGTGCTAACTTCTCCATCTTGTCATCTTCTCTTATTGGTAGGAAGTGTGCTGATTTGGTGAGACGATCAACTATTACCCAAATAGTATCAAAACCACTTGCAGTCCTTGGCAATTTAGTGATGAAATCCATGGTAATGTTTTCCCATTTCCATTCCGGGATTTCGGGTTGTTGAAGTAGACCTGATGGTTTCTGATGCTCAGCTTTGACCTTAGAACACGTCAAACATTCTCCTACGTATTTAGCAACATCGGCTTTCATACCCGGCCACCAAAAATGTTTCTTGAGATCCTTGTACATCTTCCCCGTTCCAGGATGTATTGAGTATCTGGTTTTATGAGCTTCTCTAAGTACCATTTCACTCATATCTCCAAATTTTGGTACCCAAATCCTTTCAGCCCTATACCGGGTTCCGTCTTCCCGAATATTAAGATGCTTCTCCGATCCTTTGGGTATTTCATCCTTTAAATTTCCCTCTTTTAAAACTCCTTGTTGCGCCTCCTTTATTTGAGTAGTAATGTTATTATGAATCATTATATTCATAGATTTTACTCGAATGGGTTCTCTATCCTTCCTGCTCAAGGCATCGGCTACCACATTTGCCTTCCCCGGGTGGTAACGAATCTCAAAATCGTAATCATTCAATAATTCAATCCACCTACACTGCCTCATATTCAGTTGTTTCTGATTAAATATGTGTTGAAGACTTTTGTGGTCGGTATATATAATACTTTTGACCCCATATAAGTAGTGCCTCCAAGTCTTTAATGCAAAAACAACCGCGCCTAATTCCAAATCATGCGTCGTATAATTTTGTTCGTGAATCTTCAATTGTCTAGACGCATAAGCAATCACCTTCGTTCGTTGCATTAATACACAACCGAGACCTTGCTTTGATGCGTCACAATAAATCACAAAATCATCATTCCCTTCAGGCAATGACAATATAGGTGCCGTAGTTAGCTTTTTCTTCAATAACTGAAACGCTTTCTCTTGTTCATCATTCCATTCAAATTTCTTCCCTTTATGCGTTAATGCAGTCAAGGGTTTTGCTATTCTGGAAAAGTCTTGGATGAACCTTCTGTAGTAACCAGCTAGTCCTAAAAACTGGCGTATGTGTTTCGGAGTTTTCGGGGTTTCCCACTTTTCAACAGTTTCTATCTTTGCCGGATCCACCTTAATACCTTCTTTGTTCACTATGTGACCGAGGAATTGAACTTCTTCCAACCAAAATGCACACTTTGAAAACTTAGCGTACAATTCTTCCTTCCTCAATACTTCTAACACCTTTCTCAAATGTTCACCGTGTTCTTGGTCATTCTTTGAGTAAATAAGTATGTCATCAATGAAAACAATGACAAACTTGTCAAGGTATGGTCCACACACTCGGTTCATAAGGTCCATGAACACAGCTGGTGCATTAGTTAAACCAAACGGCATGACCATAAACTCGTAATGACCGTAACGTGTTCTGAAAGCAGTCTTTGGAATATCATCTTCTTTCACCCGCATTTGATGATACCCGGAACGTAAGTCAATCTTTGAATAAACAGACGAGCCTTATAGTTGATCAAATAAGTCGTCGATTCTCGGTAGTGGGTAGCGGTTCTTGATGGTAAGTTTGTTCAACTCTCGGTAGTCGATACACAACCTGAATGTACCATCTTTCTTCTTGACAAACAAAACAGGAGCTCCCCACGGTGATGTGCTTGGTCGAATGAAACCACGCTCTAAAAGTTCTTGTAATTGGCTTTGCAGTTCTTTCATCTCGCTGGGTGCGAGTCTGTAAGGAGCACGAGCTATTGGTGCAGCTCCTGGTACAAGATCTATTTGAAATTCAACGGATCGATGTGGGGGTAATCCCGGTAATTCTTTCGGAAATACATCGGGAAATTCTTTTGCAATGGGAACATCATTGATGCTCTTTTCTTCAGTTTGTACTTTCTCGACGTGTGCTAGAACAGCATAGCAACCTTTTCTTATTAGTTTTTGTGCCTTCAAATTACTAATAAGATGTAGCTTCGTGTTGCCCTTTTCTCCGTACACCATTAAGGGTTTTCCTTTTTCTCGTATAATGCGAATTGCATTTTTGTAACAAACGATCTCCGCTTTCACTTCTTTCAACCAGTCCATACCGATTATCACATCAAAACTCCCTAACTCTACTGGTATCAAATCAATCTTAAATGTTTCGCTAACCAGTTTAATTTCTCGATTCCGACATATATTATCTGCTGAAATTAATTTACCATTTGCTAATTCGAGTAAAAATTTACTATCCAAAGGCGTCAATGGACAACTTAATTTAGCACAAAAATCTCTACTCATATAGCTTCTATCCGCACCCGAATCAAATAAAACGTAAGCAGATTTATTGTCAATAAGAAACGTACCCGTAACAAGCTCCGGGTCTTCCTGTGCCTCTACCGCATTAATATTGAAAACTCTTCCACGGCCTTGTCCATTCGTGTTCTCCTGGTTCGGGCAATTTCTAATAATGTGGCCTGGTTTTCCACATTTATAACAAACTACATTGGCATAACTTGCTCCGACACTACTTGCTCCGCCATTACTCGTTCCGACACCATTTGTTCCTTTCGTTCTATTAACCCCTGGTCCGTAGACCTCACACTTCGCCGCGCTATGACCATTTCTTTTACACTTGTTGCAAAATTTGGTGCAGAACCCCGAGTGATTCTTTTCACACCTTTGGCATAGTTGCTTCTGATTGTTGTTGTTGTTGCGGTTATTATTGTTGTTGGGATGATTGTTGTAGTTGCTGTTGTTGTTGTTGTTGTTGTTGTTGTTGTTGGGCCGTTTGTTGTAGTTGCGATTGATGTTGCGATTGTTGGGATAATTGTTGCGATTATTGTTGTAATTGCTGTTGTTGTTGTATTGGTGATTCTTATCACCGTTTTCCTCCCACTTTCTTTTGACTTGCTTCACATTGGCCTCTTCAGCAGTCTGTTCTTTAATTCTTTCTTCAATCTGGTTCACTAGTTTGTGAGCCATTCTACATGCCTGTTGTATGGAGGCGGGCTCGTGTGAACTTATATCTTCTTGGATTCTTTCCGGTAATCCTTTCACAAACGAGTCGATCTTCTCTTCCTCATCTTCGAACGCTCCCGGACACAATAGGCACAATTCTGTGAATCGTCTTTCATACGTAGTAATATCAAATCCTTGGGTTCGTAACCCTCTAAGTTCTGTCTTGAGCTTATTGACCTCGGTTCTGGGACGGTACTTCTCGTTCATCAAGTGCTTGAATGCTGACCACGGTAGTGCGTACGCATCGTCTTGTCCCACCTGCTCTAGATAGGTATTCCACCATGTTAACGCAGAACCTGTGAAGGTATGCGTAGCATACTTCACTTTGTCCTCTTCAGTACACTTACTTATGGCAAACACCGATTCGACCTTCTCGGTCCACCGTTTCAATCCGATCGGTCCTTCGGTTCCATCAAATTCCAAAGGTTTGCAGGCAGTGAATTCTTTGTAGGTGCATCCTACACGATTTCCTGTACTGCTAGATCCCAGGTTATTGTTGGTATGTAGCGCAGCCTGTACTGCGGCTATGTTTGAAGCTAGAAAAGTACGGAATTCCTCTTCATTCATATTCACGGTGTGTCGAGTAGTCGGTGCCATTTCCTTCAAAATAGTCAAATGGAACAAGTTAATCATAAAGAATATTAAGAGTAGTTAATAGTATTTCGTAGCATAATATGAACTCATTTATAAAAGCTTTTTCTTCATATTAGCATTTTATAAGTTTAAATTCGGGTAGTACCTACCCGTTAAGTTCATACTTAGTAGCTAATATACAATTCAACTACTATAATTCTATATGAAAAACTGATTATAATAATATTTCGCGTTCAAACTTTTATACAATATTTTACAAACTTACAATACCGCTTATTTTACATAAAGCATGAAATATAGCACACAATAACTTTGATACAAGATAGTTGTGAAGACAATTCTAGCTAGTACACAAGTCGTTCAGCAAAGGCAATAAAGACACGTAATTCATACGTCCAGAAACAAGTCATGCATTCTGGTTTTACTAGGACTACTTCCCATCCTTGGTCTTGTGCAACATAACCGTTATGGCCGTTGATAAGACAGCGTGTTGTAACGTCATCAAAGGGACGAGGGTTACGTAATGTCCAACAGTCCCGTAATAATCTAAAAACCTCATTTCTTACCCCAATTACCGACTCCGTCACTTGTGGAAACGTTTTGTTTAATAGTTGTAGCCCGATGTTCTTGTTCTCACTTTGGTGAGAAGCGAACATTACTAATCCGTAAGCATAACATGCTTCTTTATGTTGCATGTTAGCCGCTTTTTCTAAATCACGAAGTCCAATATTCGGATATATTGAGTCAAAATAATTTCTTAACCCGTTGCGTAAAATAGCATTTGGGTTCCCCGCAATATATGCGTCAAAGTAAACACATCGTAACTTATGGGTTTCCCAATGTGATATCCCCCATCTTTCAAACGAAAGTCTCTTATAAACCAAGACATTCTTGGAACGTTCTTCGAATGTCTTACAAACCGATCTCGCCTTAAATAGTTGTGCCGAAGAATTCTGGCCGACTCTAGACAAGATTTCATCAATCATGTCTCCGGGTAGGTCTCTTAAAATATTGGGTTGTCTATCCATTTTGTGTTTTTAAACTGTAAAATAGACAAGAGTTAGATTCATAAAAAAAATACTTATTAATACAAGCAATTTTTACATATATCATAAAGCATAAGAACACTATATTCCATATATTACACCACACGAATACAACTATCTTATTCCGACTCGCTCGTTTCTTCTTCTTCGGTTTTGGTTCGTTTTGCCAAGTTTCTAGGGATATATGATGTTCCCCTAATACGAGCCGTCGTTGTCCACATTGGTTTAGAAAAACCTGGTGGTTTAGAGGTTCCCGGGTCATTGTTACAACTTAAGGACTTCGGGGGTTGACGATACATATAAAGTTCATCGGGGTTGGAATTAGATTTCTCTATTTTTATGCCCTTTCCCTTATTATTTTCTTTTGCCTTTTTAAATTCAGTTGGGGTAATTTCTATAACATCATCGGAATTCTCGTCGAAATCCGATTCATCGGAGAATTGGTAATCCTCCCAATATTTTAACGTGTTTGATATTATGTGATAGATGTCTACCTCTAGAACAAGTCCCATTGACTCACCTAATAATAATGAAGAGTCAAATGTAAATTGGAATGATTTGTGGACTGATTCACAAGTTCCCGAAGAGGAACCGGAAGAAGAGTCGGAACCGGAAGAAGAATCGGAACCGGAAGAAGAATCGGAACCGGATGAAGAAATAGAACCGGTGGGGGAAATAATAAAACGGTTAAGTAAAAGAAAATCCTCAACCAACCGACCAAAGTTAATTATGGTCAATGGTGTTTCCGCCAAGGAAGCAAAATATTGGGAGGATTACCAATTCTCCGATGAATCGGATTTCGACGAGAATTCCGATGATGTTATAGAAATTACCCCAACTGAATTTAAAAAGGCAAAAGAAAATAATAAGGGAAAGGGCATAAAAATAGAGAAATCTAATTCCAACCCCGATGAACTTTATATGTATCGTCAACCCCCGAAGTCCTTAAGTTGTAACAATGACCCGGGAACCTCTAAACCACCAGGTTTTTCTAAACCAATGTGGACAACGACGGCTCGTATTAGGGGAACATCATATATCCCTAGAAACTTGGCAAAACGAACCAAAACCGAAGAAGAAGAAACGATCGAGTCGGAATAAGATAGTTGTATTCGTGTGGTGTAATATATGGAATATAGTGTTCTTATGCTTTATGATATATGTAAAAATTGCTTGTATTAATAAGTATTTTTTTTTATGAATCTAACTCTTGTCTATTTTACAGTTTAAAAACACAAAATGGATAGACAACCCAATATTTTAAGAGACCTACCCGGAGACATGATTGATGAAATCTTGTCTAGAGTCGGCCAGAATTCTTCGGCACAACTATTTAAGGCGAGATCAGTTTGTAAGACATTCGAAGAACGTTCCAAGAATGTCTTGATTTATAAGAGACTTTCGTTTGAAAGATGGGGGATATCACATTGGGAAACCCATAAGTTACGATGTGTTTACTTTGACGCATATATTGCGGGGAACCCAAATGCTATTTTACGCAACGGGTTAAGAAATTATTTTGACTCAATATATCCGAATATTGGACTTCGTGATTTAGAAAAAGCGGCTAACATGCAACATAAAGAAGCATGTTATGCTTACGGATTAGTAATGTTCGCTTCTCACCAAAGTGAGAACAAGAACATCGGGCTACAACTATTAAACAAAACGTTTCCACAAGTGACGGAGTCGGTAATTGGGGTAAGAAATGAGGTTTTTAGATTATTACGGGACAGTTGGACATTACGTAACCCTCGTCCCTTTGATGACGTTACAACACGCTGTCTTATCAACGGCCATAACGGTTATGTTGCACAAGACCAAGGATGGGAAATAGTCCTAGTAAAACCAGAATGCATGACTTGTTTCTGGACGTATGAATTACGTGTCTTTATTGCCTTTGCCGAACGACTTGTGTACTAGCTAGAATTGTCTTCACAACTATCTTGTATCAAAGTTATTGTGTGCTATATTTCATGCTTTATGTAAAATAAGCGGTATTGTAAGTTTGTAAAATATTGTATAAAAGTTTGAACGCGAAATATTATTACAATCAGTTTTTCATATAGAATTGTAGTAGTTGAATTGTATATTAGCTACTAAGTATGAACTTAACGGGTAGGTACTACCCGAATTTAAACTTATAAAATGCTAATATGAAGAAAAAGCTTTTATAAATGAGTTCATATTATGCTACGAAATACTATTAACTACTCTTAATATTCTGTATGATTAACTTGTTCCATTTAACTATTTTGAAGGAAATGGCACCGACTACTCGACACACCGTGAATATGAATGAAGAGGAATTCCGTACTTTTCTAGCTTCAAACATAGCCGCAGTACAGGCTGCGCTACATACCAACAATAACCTTGGATCTAGCAGTACAGGAAATCGTGTAGGATGCACCTACAAAGAATTCACTGCCTGCAAACCTTTGGAATTTGATGGAACCGAAGGACCGATCGGATTGAAACGGTGGACCGAGAAGGTTGAATCGGTGTTTGCCATAAGTAAGTGTACTGAAGAGGACAAAGTGAAGTACGCTACGCATACCTTCACAGGTTCTGCGTTAACATGGTGGAATACCTATCTAGAGCAAGTGGGACAAGATGATGCGTACGCACTACCGTGGTCAGCATTCAAGCACTTGATGAACGAGAAGTACCGTCCCAGAACCGAGGTCAATAAGCTCAAGACAGAACTTAGAGGGTTACGAACCCAAGGATTTGATATTACCACGTACGAAAGACGATTCACAGAATTATGCCTATTGTGTCCGGGAGCATTCGAAGATGAGGAAGAGAAGATCGACGCGTTTGTGAAAGGATTACCGGAAAGAATCCAAGAAGATATAAGTTCACACGAGCCCGCCTCCATACAACAGGCATGTAGAATGGCTCACAAACTAGTGAACCAGATTGAAGAAAGAATTAAAGAACAGACTGCTGAAGAGGCCAATGTGAAGCAAGTCAAAAGAAAGTGGGAGGAAAACGGTGATAAGAATCACCAATACAACAACAACAGCAATTACAACAATAATCGCAACAATTATCCCAACAATCGCAACATCAATCGCAACTACAACAAACGGCCCAACAACAACAACAACAACAACAACAACAACAACAGCAACTACAACAATCATCCCAACAACAATAATAACCGCAACAACAACAACAATCAGAAGCAACTATGCCAAAGGTGTGAAAAGAATCACTCGGGGTTCTGCACCAAATTTTGCAACAAGTGTAAAAGAAATGGTCATAGCGCGGCGAAGTGTGAGGGTATATATGTCCCGTTCTTATTGATTAAAAACGTTCCATATTAATTGATTTCGTTGCGAGGTTTTGACCTCTATATGAGACGTTTTTCAAAGACTGCATTCATTTTTAAAACAAACCATAACCTTTATTTCATAAATAAAGGTTTAAAAAGCTTTACGTAGATTATCAAATAATGATAATCTAAAATATCCTGTTTACACACGACCATTACATAATGGTTTACAATACAAATATGTTACATCGAAATCAGTTTCTTGAATGCAGTTTTTACACAATATCATACAAACATGGACTCCAAATCTTGTCCTTATTTTAGTATGCAACAGCGGAAGCTCTTAATATTCACCTGAGAATAAACATGCTTTAAACGTCAACAAAAATGTTGGTGAGTTATAGGTTTAACCTATATATATCAAATCGTAACAACAGACCACAAGATTTCATATTTCAATACACATCCCATACATAGAGATAAAAATCATTCATATGGTGAACACCTGGTAACCGACATTAACAAGATGCATATATAAGAATATCCCCATCATTCCGGGACACCCTTCGGATATGATATAAATTTCGAAGTACTAAAGCATCCGGTACTTTGGATGGGGTTTGTTAGGCCCAATAGATCTATCTTTAGGATTCGCGTCAATTAGGGTGTCTGTTCCCTAATTCTTAGATTACCAGACTTAATAAAAAGGGGCATATTCGATTTCGATAATTCAACCATAGAATGTAGTTTCACGTACTTGTGTCTATTTTGTAAATCATTTATAAAACCTGCATGTATTCTCATCCCAAAAATATTAGATTTTAAAAGTGGGACTATAACTCACTTTCACAGATTTTTACTTCGTCGGGAAGTAAGACTTGGCCACTGGTTGATTCACGAACCTATAACAATATATACATATATATCAAAGTATGTTCAAAATATATTTACAACACTTTTAATATATTTTGATGTTTTAAGTTTATTAAGTCAGCTGTCCTCGTTAGTAACCTACAACTAGTTGTCCACAGTTAGATGTACAGAAATAAATCGATAAATATTATCTTGAATCAATCCACGACCCAGTGTATACGTATCTCAGTATTGATCACAACTCAAACTAAATATATTTTGGAATCAACCTCAACCCTGTATAGCTAACTCCAACATTCACATATAGAGTGTCTATGGTTGTTCCGAAATATATATAGATGTGTCGACATGATAGGTCGAAACATTGTATACGTGTCTATGGTATCTCAAGATTACATAATATACAATACAAGTTGATTAAGTTATGGTTGGAATAGATTTGTTACCAATTTTCACGTAGCTAAAATGAGAAAAATTATCCAATCTTGTTTTACCCATAACTTTTTTTATTTTAAATCCGTTTTGAGTGAATCAAATTGCTATAGTTTCATATTGAACTATATTTTATGAATCTAAACAGAAAAAGTATAGGTTTATAGTCGGAAAAATAAGTTACAAGTCGTTTTTGTAAAGGTAGTCATTTCAGTCGAAAGAACGACGTCTAGATGACCATTTTAGAAAACATACTTTCACTTTGAGTTTAACCATAATTTTTGGATATAGTTTCATGTTCATAATAAAAATAATTTTCTCAGAATAACAACTTTTAAATCAAAGTTTATCATAGTTTTTAATTAACTAACCCAAAACAGCCCGCGGTGTTACTACGACGGCGTAAATCCGGTTTTACGGTGTTTTTCGTGTTTCCAGGTTTTAAATCATTAAGTTAGCATATCATATAGATATAGAACATGTGTTTAGTTGATTTTAAAAGTCAAGTTAGAAGGATTAACTTTTGTTTGCGAACAAGTTTAGAATTAACTAAACTATGTTCTAGTGATTACAAGTTTAAACCTTCGAATAAGATAGCTTTATATGTATGAATCGAATGATGTTATGAACATCATTACTACCTTAAGTTCCTTGGATAAACCTACTGGAAAAGAGAAAAATGGATCTAGCTTCAATGGATCCTTGGATGGCTCGAAGTTCTTGAAGCAGAATCATGACACGAAAACAAGTTCAAGTAAGATCATCACTTGAAATAAGATTGTTATAGTTATAGAAATTGAACCAAAGTTTGAATATGATTATTACCTTGTATTATAATGATAACCTACTGTAAGAAACAAAGATTTCTTGAGGTTGGATGATCACCTTACAAGATTGGAAGTGAGCTAGCAAACTTGAAAGTATTCTTGATTTTATGAAACTAGAACTTTTGGAATTTATGAAGAACACTTAGAACTTGAAGATAGAACTTGAGAGAGATCAATTAGATGAAGAAAATTGAAGAATGAAAGTGTTTGTAGGTGTTTTTGGTCGTTGGTGTATGGATTAGATATAAAGGATATGTAATTTTGTTTTCATGTAAATAAGTCATGAATGATTACTCATATTTTTGTAATTTTATGAGATATTTCATGCTAGTTGCCAAATGATGGTTCCCACATGTGTTAGGTGACTCACATGGGCTGCTAAGAGCTGATCATTGGAGTGTATATACCAATAGTACATACATCTAAAAGCTGTGTATTGTACGAGTACGAATACGGGTGCATACGAGTAGAATTGTTGATGAAACTGAACGAGGATGTAATTGTAAGCATTTTTGTTAAGTAGAAGTATTTTGATAAGTGTATTGAAGTCTTTCAAAAGTGTATAAATACATATTAAAACACTACATGTATATACATTTTAACTGAGTCGTTAAGTCATCGTTAGTCGTTACATGTAAGTGTTGTTTTGAAACCTTTAGGTTAACGATCTTGTTAAATGTTGTTAACCCAATGTTTATAATATCAAATGAGATTTTAAATTATTATATTATCATGATATTATCATGTATGAATATCTCTTAATATGATATATATACATTAAATGTCTTTACAACGATAATCGTTACATATATGTCTCGTTTAAAAATCATTAAACTACCATATTAATTGATTTCGTTGCGAGGTTTTGACCTCTATATGAGACGTTTTTCAAAGACTGCATTCATTTTTAAACAAACCATAACCTTTATTTCATCAATAAAGGTTTAAAAAGCTTTACGTAGATTATCAAATAATGATAATCTAAAATATCCTGTTTACACACGACCATTACATAATGGTTTACAATACAAATATGTTACAACAAAATAAGTTTCTTGAATGCAGTTTTTACACAATATCATACAAGCATGGACTCCAAATCTTGTCCTTATTTAAGTATGCGATAGCGGAAGCTCTTAATAATCACCTGAGAATAAACATGCTTAAAACGTCAACAAAAATGTTGGTGAGTTATAGGTTTAACCTATATATATCAAATCGTAACAATAGACCACAAGATTTCATATTTCAATACACATCCCATACATAGAGATAAAAATCATTCATATGGTGAACACCTGGTAACCGACAATAACAAGATGCATATATAAGAATATCCCCATCATTCCGGGACACCCTTCGGATATGATATAAATTTCGAAGTACTAAAGCATCCGGTACTTTGGATGGGGTTTGTTAGGCCCAATAGATCTATCTTTAGGATTCGCGTCAATTAGGGTGTCTGTTCCCTAATTCTTAGATTACCAGACTTAATAAAAAGGGGCATATTCGATTTCGATAATTCAACCATAGAATGTAGTTTCACGTACTTGTGTCTATTTTGTAAATCATTTATAAAACCTGCATGTATTCTCATCCCAAAAATATTAGATTTTTAAAAGTGGGACTATAACTCACTTTCACAGATTTTTACTTCGTCGGGAAGTAAGACTTGGCCACTGGTTGATTCACGAACCTATAACAATATATACATATATATCAAAGTATGTTCAAAATATATTTACAACACTTTTAATATATTTTGATGTTTTAAGTTTATTAAGTCAGCTGTCCTCGTTAGTAACCTACAACTAGTTGTCCACAGTTAGATGTACAGAAATAAATCGATAAATATTATCTTGAATCAATCCACGACCCAGTGTATACGTATCTCAGTATTGATCACAACTCAAACTATATATATTTTGGAATCAACCTCAACCCTGTATAGTTAACTCCAACATTCACATATAGAGTGTCTATGGTTGTTCCGAAATATATATAGATGTGTCGACATGATAGGTCGAAACATTGTATACGTGTCTATGGTATCTCAAGATTACATAATATACAATACAAGTTGATTAAGTTATGGTTGGAATAGATTTGTTACCAATTTTCACGTAGCTAAAATGAGAAAAATTATCCAATCTTGTTTTACCCATAACTTCTTCATTTTAAATCCGTTTTGAGTGAATCAAATTGCTATGGTTTCATATTGAACTCTATTTTATGAATCTAAACAGAAAAAGTATAGGTTTATAGTCGGAAAAATAAGTTACAAGTCGTTTTTGTAAAGGTAGTCATTTCAGTCGAAAGAACGACGTCTAGATGACCATTTTAGAAAACATACTTTCACTTTGAGTTTAACCATAATTTTTGGATATAGTTTCATGTTCATAATAAAAATCATTTTCCCAGAATAACAACTTTTAAATCAAAGTTTATCATAGTTTTTAATTAACTAACCCAAAACAGCCCGCAGTGTTACTACGACGGCGTAAATCCGGTTTTACGGTGTTTTTCGTGTTTCCAGGTTTTAAATCATTAAGTTAGCATATCATATAGATATAGAACATGTGTTTAGTTGATTTTAAAAGTCAAGTTAGAAGGATTAACTTTTGTTTGCGAACAAGTTTAGAATTAACTAAACTATGTTCTAGTGATTACAAGTTTAAACCTTCGAATAAGATAGCTTTATATGTATGAATCGAATGATGTTATGAACATCATTACTACCTTAAGTTCCTTGGATGAACCTACTGGAAAAGAGAAAAATGGATCTAGCTTCAATGGATCCTTGGATGGCTCAAAGTTCTTGAAGCAAAAATCATGACACGAAAACAAGTTCAAGTAAGATCATCACTTGAAATAAGATTGTTATAGTTATAGAAATTGAACCAAAGTTTGAATATGATTATTACCTTGTATTAGAATGATAACCTACTGTAAGAAACAAAGATTTCTTGAGGTTGGATGATCACCTTACAAGATTGGAAGTGAGCTAGCAAACTTGAAAGTATTCTTGATTTTATGAAACTAGAACTTTTGGAATTTATGAAGAACACTTAGAACTTGAAGATAGAACTTGAGAGAGTTCAATTAGATGAAGAAAATTGAAGAATGAAAGTGTTTGTAGGTGTTTTTGGTCGTTGGTGTATGGATTAGATATAAAGGATATGTAATTTTGTTTTCATGTAAATAAGTCATGAATGATTACTCATGTTTTTGTAATTTTATGAGATATTTCATGCTAGTTGCCAAATGATGGTTCCCACATGTGTTAGGTGACTCACATGGGCTGCTAAGAGCTGATCATTGGAGTGTATATACCAATACTACATACATCTAAAAGCTGTGTATTGTACGAGTACGAATACGGGTGCATACGAGTAGAATTGTTGATGAAACTGAACGAGGATGTAATTGTAAGTATTTTTGTTAAGTAGAAGTATTTTGATAAGTGTATTGAAGTCTTTCAAAAGTGTATAAATACATATTAAAACACTACATGTATATACATTTTAACTGAGTCGTTAAGTCATCGTTAGTCGTTACATGTAAGTGTTGTTTTGAAACCTTTAGGTTAACGATCTTGTTAAATGTTGTTAACTCAATGTTTATAATATCAAATGAGATTTTAAATTATTATATTATCATGATATTATCATGTATGAATATCTAACCTTTATTTCATCAATAAAGGTTTAAAAAGCTTTACGTAGATTATCAAATAATGATAATCTAAAATATCCTGTTTACACACGACCATTACATAATGGTTTACAATACAAATATGTTACAACAAAATAAGTTTCTTGAATGCAGTTTTTACACAATATCATACAAGCATGGACTCCAAATCTCGTCCTTATTTAAGTATACGACAGCGGAAGCTCTTAATAATCACCTGAGAATAAACATGCTTAAAACGACAACAAAAATGTTGGTGAGTTATAGGTTTTACCTATATATATCAAATCATAATAATAGACCACAAGATTTCATATTTCAATACACATCCCATACATAGAGATAAAAATCATTCATATGGTGAACACCTGGTAACCGACATTAACAAGATGCATATATAAGAATATCCCCATCATTCCGGGACACCCTTCGGATATGATATAAATTTCGAAGTACTAAAGCATCCGGTACTTTGGATGGGGCTTGTTGGGCCCGATAGATCTATCTTTAGGATTCGCGTCAATTAGGGTGTCTGTTCCCTAATTCTTAGATTACCAGACTTAATAAAAACGGGCATACTCGATTTCGATAATTCAACCATAGAATGTAGTTTCACGTACTTGTGTCTATTTTGTAAATCATTTATAAAACCTGCATGTATTCTCATCCCAAAAATATTAGATTTTAAAAGTGGGACAAGACGATGCGTACGCACTACCGTGGTCAGCATTCAAGCACTTGATGAACGAGAAGTACCGTCCCAGAACCGAGGTCAATAAGCTCAAGACAGAACTTAGAGGGTTACGAACCCAAGGATTTGATATTACTACGTATGAAAGACGATTCACAGAATTGTGCCTATTGTGTCCGGGAGCGTTCGAAGATGAGGAAGAGAAGATCGACTCGTTTGTGAAAGGATTACCGGAAAGAATCCAAGAAGATATAAGTTCACACGAGCCCGCCTCCATACAACAGGCATGTAGAATGGCTCACAAACTAGTGAACCAGATTGAAGAAAGAATTAAAGAACAGACTGCTGAAGAGGCCAATGTGAAGCAAGTCAAAAGAAAGTGGGAGGAAAACGGTGATAAGAATCACCAATACAACAACAACAGCAATTACAACAATAATCGCAACAATTATCCCAACAATCGCAACATCAATCGCAACTACAACAAACGGCCCAACAACAACAACAACAGCAACTACAACAATCATCCCAACAACAATAATAACCGCAACAACAACAACAACAATCAGAAGCAACTATGCCAAAGGTGTGAAAAGAATCACTCGGGGTTCTGCACCAAATTTTGCAACAAGTGTAAAAGAAATGGTCATAGCGCGGCGAAGTGTGAGGTCTACGGACCAGGGGTTAATAGAACGAAAGGAACAAATGGTGTCGGAACGAGTAATGGCGGAGCAAGTAGTGTCGGAGCAAGTTATGCCAATGTAGTTTGTTATAAATGTGGAAAACCAGGCCACATTATTAGAAATTGCCCGAACCAGGAGAACACGAATGGACAAGGCCGTGGAAGAGTTTTCAATATTAATGCGGTAGAGGCACAGGAAGACCCGGAGCTTGTTACGGGTACGTTTCTTATTGACAATAAATCTGCTTACGTTTTATTTGATTCGGGTGCGGATAGAAGCTATATGAGTAGAGATTTTTGTGCTAAATTAAGTTGTCCATTGACGCCTTTGGATAGTAAATTTTTACTCGAATTAGCAAATGGTAAATTAATTTCAGCAGATAATATATGTCGGAATCGAGAAATTAAACTGGTTAGCGAAACATTTAAGATTGATTTGATACCAGTAGAGTTAGGGAGTTTTGATGTGATAATCGGTATGGACTGGTTGAAAGAAGTGAAAGCGGAGATCGTTTGTTACAAAAATGCAATTCGCATTATACGAGAAAAAGGAAAACCCTTAATGGTGTACGGAGAAAAGGGCAACACGAAGCTACATCTTATTAGTAATTTGAAGGCACAAAAACTAATAAGAAAAGGTTGCTATGCTGTTCTAGCACACGTCGAGAAAGTACAAACTGAAGAAAAGAGCATCAATGATGTTCCCATTGCAAAAGAATTTCCCGATGTATTCCTGAAAGAATTACCGGGATTACCCCCACATCGATCCGTTGAATTTCAAATAGATCTTGTACCAGGAGCTGCACCAATAGCTCGTGCTCCTTACAGACTCGCACCCAGCGAGATGAAAGAACTGCAAAGCCAATTACAAGAACTTTTAGAGCGTGGTTTCATTCGACCAAGCACATCACCGTGGGGAGCTCCTGTTTTGTTTGTCAAGAAGAAAGATGGTACATTCAGGTTGTGTATCGACTACCGAGAGTTGAACAAACTTACCATCAAGAACCGCTACCCACTACCGAGAATCGACGACTTATTTGATCAACTACAAGGCTCGTCTGTTTATTCAAAGATTGACTTACGTTCCGGGTATCATCAAATGCGGGTGAAAGAAGATGATATTCCAAAGACTGCTTTCAGAACACGTTACGGTCATTACGAGTTTATGGTCATGCCGTTTGGTTTAACTAATGCACCAGCTGTGTTCATGGACCTTATGAACCGAGTGTGTGGACCATACCTTGACAAGTTTGTCATTATTTTCATTGATGACATACTTATTTACTCAAAGAATGACCAAGAACACGGTGAACATTTGAGAAAGGTGTTAGAAGTATTGAGGAAGGAAGAATTGTACGCTAAGTTTTCAAAGTGTGCATTTTGGTTGGAAGAAGTTCAATTCCTCGGTCACATAGTGAACAAAGAAGGTATTAAGGTGGATCCGGCAAAGATAGAAACTGTTGAAAAGTGGGAAACCCCGAAAACTCCGAAACACATACGCCAGTTTTTAGGACTAGCTAGTTACTACAGAAGGTTCATCCAAGACTTTTCCAGAATAGCAAAACCCTTGACTGCATTAACGCATAAAGGGAAGAAATTTGAATGGAATGATGAACAAGAGAAAGCGTTTCAGTTATTGAAGAAAAAGCTAACTACGGCACCTATATTGTCATTGCCTGAAGGGAATGATGATTTTGTGATTTATTGTGACGCATCAAAGCAAGGTCTCGGTTGTGTATTAATGCAACGAACGAAGGTGATTGCTTATGCGTCTAGACAATTGAAGATTCACGAACAAAATTATACGACGCATGATTTGGAATTAGGCGCGGTTGTTTTTGCATTAAAGACTTGGAGGCACTACTTATATGGGGTCAAAAGTATTATATATACCGACTACAAAAGTCTTCAACACATATTTAATCAGAAACAACTGAATATGAGGCAGCGTAGGTGGATTGAATTATTGAATGATTACGATTTTGAGATTCGTTACCACCCGGGGAAGGCAAATGTGGTAGCCGATGCCTTGAGCAGGAAGGATAGAGAACCCATTCGAGTAAAATCTATGAATATAATGATTCATAATAACATTACTACTCAAATAAAGGAGGCGCAACAAGGAGTTTTAAAAGAGGGAAATTTAAAGGATGAAATACCCAAAGGATCGGAGAAGCATCTTAATATTCGGGAAGACGGAACCCGGTATAGGGCTGAAAGGATTTGGGTACCAAAATTTGGAGATATGAGAGAAATGGTACTTAGAGAAGCTCATAAAACCAGATACTCAATACATCCTGGAACGGGGAAGATGTACAAGGATCTCAAGAAACATTTTTGGTGGCCGGGTATGAAAGCCGATGTTGCTAAATACGTAGGAGAATGTTTGACGTGTTCTAAGGTCAAAGCTGAGCATCAGAAACCATCAGGTCTACTTCAACAACCCGAAATCCCGGAATGGAAATGGGAAAACATTACCATGGATTTCATCACTAAATTGCCAAGGACTGCAAGTGGTTTTGATACTATTTGGGTAATAGTTGATCGTCTCACCAAATCAGCACACTTCCTACCAATAAGAGAAGATGACAAGATGGAGAAGTTAGCACGACTGTATTTGAAGGAAGTCGTCTCCAGACATGGAATACCAATCTCTATTATCTCTGATAGAGATGGCAGATTTATTTCAAGATTCTGGCAGACATTACAGCAAGCATTAGGAACTCGTCTAGACATGAGTACTGCCTATCATCCACAAACTGATGGGCAGAGCGAAAGGACGATACAAACGCTTGAAGACATGCTACGAGCATGTGTTATTGATTTCGGAAACAGTTGGGATCGACATCTACCGTTAGCAGAATTTTCCTACAACAACAGCTACCATTCAAGCATTGAGATGGCGCCGTTTGAAGCACTTTATGGTAGAAAGTGCAGGTCTCCGATTTGTTGGAGTGAGGTGGGGGATAGACAGATTACGGGTCCGGAGATTATACAAGAAACTACCGAGAAGATCATCCAAATTCAACAACGGTTGAAAACCGCCCAAAGTCGACAAAAGAGCTACGCTGACATTAAAAGAAAAGATATAGAATTTGAAATTGGAGAGATGGTCATGCTTAAAGTTTCACCTTGGAAAGGCGTTGTTCGATTTGGTAAACGAGGGAAATTAAATCCAAGGTATATTGGACCATTCAAGATTATTGATCGTGTCGGACCAGTAGCTTACCGACTTGAGTTACCTCAACAACTCGCGGCTGTACATAACACTTTCCACGTATCGAATTTGAAGAAATGTTTTGCTAAAGAAGATCTCACTATTCCGTTAGATGAAATCCAAATCAACGAAAAACTCCAATTCATCGAAGAACCCGTCGAAATAATGGATCGTGAGGTTAAAAGACTTAAGCAAAACAAGATACCAATTGTTAAGGTTCGATGGAATGCTCGTAGAGGACCCGAGTTCACCTGGGAGCGTGAAGATCAGATGAAGAAGAAATACCCTCATCTATTTCCAGAAGACTCGTCAACACCTTCAACAGCTTAAAATTTCGGGACGAAATTTATTTAACGGGTAGGTACTGTAGTGACCCGAACTTTTCCATGTTTATATATATTAATTGAGATTGATATTTACATGATTAAATGTTTCCAACATGTAAAGCAATCAAACTTGTTAAGACTTGATTAATTGAAATATGTTTCATATAGACAATTGACCACCCAAGTTGACCGGTGATTCACGAACGTTAAAACTTGTAAAAACTATACGATGACATATATATGGTTATATATATAGTTAACATGTTTTTATTATAAGTATGTATCTCATTAGGTATTTTAACAATGAGTTATATACATAAAAATGAGACTATTAATTTAAGAAACTCGAAAACGATATATATAACGATTATCGTTATAACAACGTCTTACTAGGTACATATGAATCATATTAAGATATTGATACACTTGGTTAATTATGTTAAATGATAAGTAAATATATTATTAAGTGTATTAACAATGAAATACATATGTAAAAATAAGACTACTAACTTAATGATTTCGAAATGAGACATATATGTAACGATTATCGTTGTAACGACATTTAACTGTATATACATCATACTGAGATATATTATATATCATAATATCATGATAATATAATAATTTAAAATCTCTTTTGATATTATAAACATTGGGTTAACAACATTTAACAAGATCGTTAACCTAAAGGTTTCAAAACAACACTTACATGTAACGACTAACGATGACTTAACGACTCAGTTAAAATGTATATACATGTAGTGTTTTAATATGTATTTATAAACTTTTGAAAGACTTCAATACACTTATCAAAATACTTCTACTTAACAAAAATGCTTACAATTACATTCTCGTTCAGTTTCATCAACAATTCTACTCGTATGCACCCGTATTCGTACTCGTACAATACACAGCTTTTAGATGTATGTACTATTGGTATATACACTCCAATGATCAGCTCTTAGCAGCCCATGTGAGTCACCTAACACATGTGGGAACCATCATTTGGCAACTAGCATGAAATATCTCATAAGATTACAAAAATATGAGTAATCATTCATGACTTATTTACATGAAAACAAAATTACATATCCTTTATATCTAATCCATACACCAACGACCAAAAACACCTACAAACACTTTCATTCTTCAATTTTCTTCATCTAATTGAACTCTCTCAAGTTCTATCTTCAAGTTCTAAGTGTTCTTCATAAATTCCAAAAGTTCTAGTTTCATAAAATCAAGAATACTTTCAAGTTGCTAGCTCACTTCCAATCTTGTAAGGTGATCATCCAACCTCAAGAAATCTTTGTTTCTTACAGTAGGTTATCATTCTAATACAAGGTAATAATCATATTCAAACTTTGGTTCAATTTCTATAACTATAACAATCTTATTTCAAGTGATGATCTTACTTGAACTTGTTTTCGTGTCATGATTTTGCTTCAAGAACTTTGAGCCATCCAAGGATCCATTGAAGCTAGATCCATTTTTCTCTTTTCCAGTAGGTTCATCCAAGGAACTTAAGGTAGTAATGATGTTCATAACATCATTCGATTCATACATATAAAGCTATCTTATTCGAAGGTTTAAACTTGTAATCACTAGAACATAGTTTAGTTAATTCTAAACTTGTTCGCAAACAAAAGTTAATCCTTCTAACTTGACTTTTAAAATCAACTAAACACATGTTCTATATCTATATGATATGCTAACTTAATGATTTAAAACCTGGAAACACGAAAAACACCGTAAAACCGGATTTACGCCGTCGTAGTAACACCGCGGGCTGTTTTGGGTTAGTTAATTAAAAACTATGATAAACTTTGATTTAAAAGTTGTTATTCTGAGAAAATGATTTTTATTATGAACATGAAACTATATCCAAAAATTATGGTTAAACTCAAAGTGGAAGTATGTTTTCTAAAATGGTCATCTAGACGTCGTTCTTTCGACTGAAATGACTACCTTTACAAAAACGACTTGTAACTTATTTTTCCGACTAGAAACCTATACTTTTTTTGTTTAGATTCATAAAATAGAGTTCAATATGAAACCATAGCAATTTGATTCACTCAAAACGGATTTAAAATGAAGAAGTTATGGGTAAAACAAGATTGGATAATTTTTCTCATTTTAGCTACGTGAAAATTGGTAACAAATCTATTCCAACCATAACTTAATCAACTTGTATTATATATTATGTAATCTTGAGATACCATAGACACGTATACAATGTTTCGACCTATCATGTCGACACATCTATATATATTTCGGAACAACCATAGACACTCTATATGTGAATGTTGGAGTTAGCTATACAGGGTTGAGGTTGATTCCAAAATATATATAGTTTGAGTTGTGATCAATACTGAGATACGTATACACTGGGTCGTGGATTGATTCAAGATAATATTTATCAATTTATTTCTGTACATCTAACTGTGGACAACTAGTTGTAGGTTACTAACGAGGACAGCTGACTTAATAAACTTAAAACATCAAAATATATTAAAAGTGTTGTAAATATATTTTGAACATACTTTGATATATATATATGTATATATTGTTATAGGTTCGTGAATCAACCAGTGGCCAAGTCTTACTTCCCGACGAAGTAAAAATCTGTGAAAGTGAGTTATAGTCCCACTTTTAAAATCTAATATTTTTGGGATGAGAATACATGCAGGTTTTATAAATGATTTACAAAATAGACACAAGTACGTGAAACTACATTCTATGGTTGAATTATCGAAATCGAATATGCCCCTTTTTATTAAGTCTGGTAATCTAAGAATTAGGGAACAGACACCCTAATTGACGCGAATCCTAAAGATAGATCTATTGGGCCTAACAAACCCCATCCAAAGTACCGGATGCTTTAGTACTTCGAAATTTATATCATATCCGAAGGGTGTCCCGGAATGATGGGGATATTCTTATATATGCATCTTGTTATTGTCGGTTACCAGGTGTTCACCATATGAATGATTTTTATCTCTATGTATGGGATGTGTATTGAAATATGAAATCTTGTGGTCTATTATTACGATTTGATATATATAGGTTAAACCTATAACTCACCAACATTTTTGTTGACGTTTTAAGCATGTTTATTCTCAGGTGATTATTAAGAGCTTCCGCTGTCGCATACTTAAATAAGGACAAGATTTGGAGTCCATGCTTGTATGATATTGTGTAAAAACTGCATTCAAGAAACTTATTTTGTTGTAACATATTTGTATTGTAAACCATTATGTAATGGTCGTGTGTAAACAGGATATTTTAGATTATCATTATTTGATAATCTACGTAAAGCTTTTTAAACCTTTATTGATGAAATAAAGGTTATGGTTTGTTTAAAAATGAATGCAGTCTTTGAAAAAACGTCTCATATAGAGGTCAAAACCTCGCAACGAAATCAATTAATATGGAACGTTTTTAATCAATAAGAACGGTTTAACCTATATATATCAAATCGTAACAATAGACCACAAGATTTCATATTTCAATACACATCCCATACATAGAGATAAAAATCATTCATATGGTGAACACCTGGTAACCGACAATAACAAGATGCATATATAAGAATATCCCCATCATTCCGGGACACCCTTCGGATATGATATAAATTTCAGTATATTAGAATATACATATTATGGTCATATGTAAAATGAAGTGTTGATTCCAAAATATATATAGTTTGAGTTGTGATCAATACTGAGATACGTATACACTGGGTCGTGGATTGATTCAAGATAATATTTATCGATTTATTTCTGTACATCTAACTGTGGACAACTAGTTATAGGTTACTAACGAGGACAGCTGACTTAATAAACTTAAAACATCAAAATATATTAAAAGTGTTGTAAATATATTTTGAACATACTTTAATATATATGTATATATTGTTATAGGTTCGTGAATCAACAGTGGCCAAGTCTTACTTCCCGACGAAGTAAAAATCTGTGAAAGTGAGTTATAGTCCCACTTTTAAAATCTAATATTTTTGGGATGAGAATACATGCAGGTTTTATAAATGATTTACAAAATAGACACAAGTACGTGAAACTACATTCTATGGTTGAATTATCAAAATCGAATATGCCCCTTTTTATTAGGTCTGGTAATCTAAGAATTAATAAGATAGCTTTATATATATGAATCGAATGATGTTATGAACATCATTACTACCTTAAGTTCCTTGGATAAACCTACTGGAAAAGAGAAAAATGGATCTAGCTTCAAATAAACCATAGATTCATATTAATTGATTTCAGTTGGTATCCGAGCGTTGGTCTTAGAGAACCAGAAAATTTGCATTAGTGTGTCTTATCTAGTTTGTTAGGATGCATTAGTGAGTCTGGACTTCGACCGTGTTTTCTTTAAAAATGATTGCTTAACATTTTTGTTGGAAACTATATATTTTTAACATATGAATATTATGTGATATATTAATCTCTTAACGTGTTTGATATTATGTGATAGATGTCTACCTCTAGAACAAGTCCCATTGACTCACCTAATAATAATGAAGAGTCAAATGTAAATTGGAATGATTCGTGGACTGATTCACAAGTTCCTGAAGAGGAACCGGAAGAAGAGTCGGAACCGGAAGAAGAATCGGAACCGGAAGAAGAATCGGAACCGGAAGAAGAAATAGAACCGGTGGGGGAAATAATAAAACGGTTAAGTAAAAGAAAATCCTCAACCAACCGACCAAGGTTAATTATGGTCAATGGTGTTTCCGCCAAGGAAGCAAAATATTGGGAGGATTACCAATTCTCCGATGAATCGGATTCCGACGAGAATTCCGATGATGTTATAGAAATTACCCCAACTGAATTTAAAAAGGCAAAAGAAAATAATAAGGGAAAGGGCATAAAAATAGAGAAATCTAATTCCAACCCCGATGAACTTTATATGTATCGTCAACGCCCGAAGTCCTTAAGTTGTAACAATGACCCGGGAACCTCTAAACCACCAGGTTTTTCTAAACCAATGTGGACAACGACGGCTCGTATTAGGGGAACATCATATATCCCTAGAAACTTGGCAAAACGAACCAAAACCGAAGAAGAAGAAACGAGCGAGTCGGAATAAGATAGTTGTATTCGTGTGGTGTAATATATGGAATATAGTGTTCTTATGCTTTATGATATATGTAAAAATTGCTTGTATTAATAAGTATTTTTTTTATGAATCTAACTCTTGTCTATTTTACAGTTTAAAAACACAAAATGGATAGACAACCCAATATTTTAAGAGACCTACCCGGAGACATGATTGATGAAATCTTGTCTAGAGTCGGCCAGAATTCTTCGGCACAACTATTTAAGGCGAGATCAGTTTGTAAGACATTCGAAGAACGTTCCAAGAATGTCTTGGTTTATAAGAGACTTTCGTTTGAAAGATGGGGGATATCACATTGGGAAACCCATAAGTTACGATGTGTTTACTTTGACGCATATATTGCGGGGAACCCAAATGCTATTTTACGCAACGGGTTAAGAAATTATTTTGACTCAATATATCCGAATATTGGACTTCGTGATTTAGAAAAAGCGGCTAACATGCAACATAAAGAAGCATGTTATGCTTACGGATTAGTAATGTTCTCTTCTCACCAAAGTGAGAACAAGAACATCGGGCTACAACTATTAAACAAAACGTTTCCACAAGTGACGGAGTCGGTAATTGGGGTAAGAAATGAGGTTTTTAGATTATTACTGGACTGTTGGACATTACGTAACCCTCGTCCCTTTGATGATGTTACAATACGCCGTCTTATCAACGGCCATAACGGTTATGTTGCACAAGACCAAGGATGGGAAGTAGTCCTAGTAAAACCAGAATGCATGACTTGTTTCTGGACGTATGAATTACGTGTCTTTATTGCCTTTGCTGAACGACTTGTGTACTAGCTAGAATTGTCTTCACAACTATCTTGTATCAAAGTTATTGTGTGCTATATTTCATGCTTTATGTAAAATAAGCGGTATTGTAAGTTTGTAAAATATTGTATAAAAGTTTGAACGCGAAATATTATTATAATCAGTTTTTCATATAGAATTGTAGTAGTTGAATTGTATATTAGCTACTAAGTATGAACTTAACGGGTAGGTACTACCCGAATTTAAACTTATAAAACGCTAATATGAAGAAAAAGCTTTTATAAATGAGTTCATATTATGCTACGAAATACTATTAACTACTCTTAATATTCTGTATGATTAACTTGTTCCATTTAACTATTTTGAAGGAAATGGCACCGACTACTCGACACACCGTGAATATGAATGAAGAGGAATTCCGTACTTTTCTAGCTTCAAACATAGCCGCAGTACAGGCTGCGCTACATACCAACAATAACCTTGGATCTAGCAGTACAAGAAATCGTGTAGGATGCACCTACAAAGAATTCACTGCCTGCAAACCTTTGGAATTTGATGGAACCGAAGGACCGATCGGATTGAAACGGTGGACCGAGAAGGTTGAATCGGTGTTTGCCATAAGTAAGTGTACTGAAGAGGACAAAGTGAAGTACGCTACGCATACCTTCACAGGTTCTGCGTTAACATGGTGGAATACCTATCTAGAGCAAGTGGGACAAGATGATGCGTACGCACTACCGTGGTCAGCATTCAAGCACTTGATGAACGAGAAGTACCGTCCCAGAACCGAGGTCAATAAGCTCAAGACAGAACTTAGAGGGTTACGAACCCAAGGATTTGATATTACCACGTACGAAAGACGATTCACAGAATTGTGCCTATTGTGTCCGGGAGCATTCGAAGATGAGGAAGAGAAGATCGACGCGTTTGTGAAAGGATTACCGGAAAGAATCCAAGAAGATATAAGTTCACACGAGCCCGCCTCCATACAACAGGCATGTAGAATGGCTCACAAACTAGTGAACCAGATTGAAGAAAGAATTAAAGAACAGACTGCTGAAGAGGCCAATGTGAAGCAAGTCAAAAGAAAGTGGGAGGAAAACGGTGATAAGAATCACCAATACAACAACAACAGCAATTACAACAATAATCGCAACAATTATCCCAACAATCGCAACATCAATCGCAACTACAACAAACGGCCCAACAACAACAACAACAACAGCAACTACAACAATCATCCCAACAACAATAATAACCGCAACAACAACAACAATCAGAAGCAGCTATGCCAAAGGTGTGAAAAGAATCACTCGGGGTTCTGCACCAAATTTTGCAACAAGTGTAAAAGAAATGGTCATAGTGCGGCGAAGTGTGAGGTCTACGGACCAGGGGTTAATAGAACGAAAGGAACAAATGGTGTCGGAACGAGTAATGGTGGAGCAAGTAGTGTCGGAGCAAGTTATGCCAATGTAGTTTGTTATAAATGTGGAAAACCAGGCCACATTATTAGAAATTGCCCGAACCAGGAGAACACGAATGGACAAGGCCGTGGAAGAGTTTTCAATATTAATGCGGTAGAGGCACAGGAAGACCCGGAGCTTGTTACGGGTACGTTTCTTATTGACAATATATCTGCTTACGTTTTATTTGATTCGGGTGCGGATAGAAGCTATATGAGTAGAGATTTTTGTGCTAAATTAAGTTGTCCATTGACGCCTTTGGATAGTAAATTTTTACTCGAATTAGCAAATGGTAAATTAATTTCAGCAGATAATATCTGTCGGAATCGAGAAATTAAACTGGTTAGCGAAACATTTAAGATTGATTTGATACCAGTAGAGTTAGGGAGTTTTGATGTGATAATCGGTATGGACTGGTTGAAAGAAGTGAAAGCGGAGATCGTTTGTTACAAAAATGCAATTCGCATTATACGAGAAAAAGGAAAACCCTTAATGGTGTACGGAGAAACGGGCAACACGAAGCTACATCTTATTAGTAATTTGAAGGCACAAAAACTAATAAGAAAAGGTTGCTATGCTGTTCTAGCACACGTCGAGAAAGTACAAACTGAAGAAAAGAGCATCAATGATGTTCCCATTGCAAAAGAATTTCCCGATGTATTTTCGAAAGAATTACCGGGATTACCCCCACATCGATCCGTTGAATTTCAAATAGATCTTGTACCAGGAGCTGCACCAATAGCTCGTGCTCCTTACAGACTCGCACCCAGCGAGATGAAAGAACTGCAAAGCCAATTACAAGAACTTTTAGAGCGTGGTTTCATTCGACCAAGCACATCACCATGGGGAGCTCCTGTTTTGTTTGTCAAGAAGAAAGATGGTACATTCAGGTTGTGTATCGACTACCGAGAGTTGAACAAACTTACCATCAAGAACCGCTACCCACTACCGAGAATCGACGACTTATTTGATCAACTACAAGGCTCGTCTGTTTATTCAAAGATTGACTTACGTTCCGGGTATCATCAAATGCGGGTGAAAGAAGATGATATTCCAAAGACTGCTTTCAGAACACGTTACGGTCATTACGAGTTTATGGTCATGCCGTTTGGTTTAACTAATGCACCAGCTGTGTTCATGGACCTTATGAACCGAGTGTGTGGACCATACCTTGACAAGTTTGTCATTGTTTTCATTGATGACATACTTATTTACTCAAAGAATGACCAAGAACACGGTGAACATTTGAGAAAGGTGTTAGAAGTATTGAGGAAGGAAGAATTGTACGCTAAGTTTTCAAAGTGTGCATTTTGGTTGGAAGAAGTTCAATTCCTCGGTCACATAGTGAACAAAGAAGGTATTAAGGTGGATCCGGCAAAGATAGAAACTGTTGAAAAGTGGGAAACCCCGAAAACTCCGAAACACATACGCCAGTTTTTAGGACTAGCTGGTTACTACAGAAGGTTCATCCAAGACTTTTCCAGAATAGCAAAACCCTTGACTGCATTAACGTATAAAGGGAAGAAATTTGAATGGAATGATGAACAAGAGAAAGCGTTTCAGTTATTGAAGAAAAAGCTAACTACGGCACCTATATTGTCATTGCCTGAAGGGAATGATGATTTTGTGATTTATTGTGACGCATCAAAGCAAGGTCTCGGTTGTGTATTAATGCAACGAACGAAGGTGATTGCTTATGCATCTAGACAATTGAAGATTCACGAGAAAAATTATACGACGCATGATTTGGAATTAGGCGCGGTTGTTTTTGCATTAAAGACTTGGAGGCACTACTTATATGGGGTCAAAAGTATTATATATACTGACCACAAAAGTCTTCAACACATATTTAATCAGAAACAACTGAATATGAGGCAGCGTAGGTGGATTGAATTGTTGAATGATTACGACTTTGAGATTCGTTACCACCCGGGGAAGGCAAATGTGGTAGCCGATGCCTTGAGCAGGAAGGACAGAGAACCCATTCGAGTAAAATCTATGAATATAATGATTCATAATAACCTTACTACTCAAATAAAGGAGGCGCAACAAGGAGTTTTAAAAGAGGGAAATTTAAAGGATGAAATACCCAAAGGATCAGAGAAGCATCTTAATATTCGGGAAGACGGAACCCGGTATAGGGCTGAAAGGATTTGGGTACCAAAATTTGGAGATATGAGAGAAATGGTACTTAGAGAAGCTCATAAAACCAGATACTCAATACATCCTGGAACGGGGAAGATGTACAAGGATCTCAAGAAACATTTTTGGTGGCCGGGTATGAAAGCCGATGTTGCTAAATACGTAGGAGAATGTTTGACGTGTTCTAAGGTCAAAGCTGAGCATCAGAAACCATCAGGTCTACTTCAACAACCCGAAATCCCGGAATGGAAATGGGAAAACATTACAATGGATTTCATCACTAAATTGCCAAGGACTGCAAGTGGTTTTGATACTATTTGGGTAATAGTTGATCGTCTCACCAAATCAGCACACTTCCTACCAATAAGAGAAGATGACAAGATGGAGAAGTTAGCACGACTGTATTTGAAGGAAGTCGTCTCCAGACATGGAATACCAATCTCTATTATCTCTGATAGGGATGGCAGATTTATTTCAAGATTCTGGCAGACATTACAGCAAGCATTAGGAACTCGTCTAGACATGAGTACTGCCTATCATCCACAAACTGATGGGCAGAGCGAAAGGACGATACAAACGCTTGAAGACATGCTACGAGCATGTGTTATTGATTTCGGAAACAGTTGGGATCGACATCTACCGTTAGCAGAATTTTCCTACAACAACAGCTACCATTCAAGCATTGAGATGGCGCCGTTTGAAGCACTTTATGGTAGAAAGTGCAGGTCTCCGATTTGTTGGAGTGAAGTGGGGGATAGACAGATTACGGGTCCGGAGATTATACAAGAAACTACCGAGAAGATCATCCAAATTCAACAACGGTTGAAAACCGCCCAAAGTCGACAAAAGAGCTACGCTGACATTAAAAGAAAAGATATAGAATTTGAAATTGGAGAGATGGTCATGCTTAAAGTTGCACCTTGGAAAGGCGTTGTTCGATTTGGTAAACGAGGGAAATTAAATCCAAGGTATATTGGACCATTCAAGATTATTGATCGTGTCGGACCAGTAGCTTACCGACTTGATTTATCTCAACAACTCGCGGCTGTACATAACACTTTCCACGTCTCGAATTTGAAGAAATGTTTTGCTAAAGAAGATCTCACTATTCCGTTAGATGAAATCCAAATCAACGAAAAACTTCAATTCATCGAAGAACCCGTCGAAATAATGGATCGTGAGGTTAACAGACTTAAGCAAAACAAGATACCAATTGTTAAGGTTCGATGGAATGCTCGTAGAGGACCCGAGTTCACCTGGGAGCGTGAAGATCATATGAAGAAGAAATACCCGCATCTATTTCCAGAAGATTCGTCAACACCTTCAACAGCTTAAAATTTCGGGACGAAATTTATTTAACGGGTAGGTACTGTAGTGACCCGAAATTTTCCATGTTTATATATATTAATTGAGATTGATATTTACATGATTAAATGTTTCCAACATGTTAAGCAATCAAACTTGTTAAGACTTGATTAATTGAAATATGTTTCATATAGACAATTGACCACCCAAGTTGATCGGTGATTCACGAACGTTAAAACTTGTAAAAACTATATGATGACATATATATGGATATATATATATAGTTAACATGATACTATGATAAGAAAAAATATCATAAAGTATATTAACAATGAACTACATATGTAAAAACAAGACTACTAACTTAATGATTTTTAAACGAGACATATATGTAACGATTATCGTTGTAAAGACATTTAATGTATATATATCATATTAAGAGATATTCATACATGATAATATCATGATAATATAATAATTTAAAATCTCATTTGATATTATAAACATTGGGTTAACAACATTTAACAAGATCATTAACCTAAAGGTTTCAAAACAACACTTACATGTAACGACTAACGATGACTTAACGACTCAGTTAAAATGTATATACATGTAGTGTTTTAATATGTATTTATACACTTTTGAAAGACTTCAATACACTTATCAAAATACTTCTACTTAACAAAAATGCTTACAATTACATCCTCGTTCAGTTTCATCAACAATTCTACTCGTATGCACCCGTATTCGTACTCGTACAATACACAGCTTTTAGATGTATGTACTATTGGTATATACACTCCAATGATCAGCTCTTAGCAGCCCATGTGAGTCACCTAACACATGTGGGAACCATCATTTGGCAACTAGCATGAAATATCTCATAAAATTACAAAAATATGAGTAATCATTCATGACTTATTTACATGAAAACAAAATTACATATCCTTTATATCTAATCCATACACCAACGACCAAAAACACCTACAAACACTTTCATTCTTCAATTTTCTTCATCTAATTGATCTCTCTCAAGTTCTATCTTCAAGTTCTAAGTGTTCTTCATAAATTCCAAAAGTTCTAGTTTCATAAAATCAAGAATACTTTCAAGTTTGCTAGCTCACTTCCAATCTTGTAAGGTGATCATCCAACCTCAAGAAATCTTTGTTTCTTACAGTAGGTTATCATTCTAATACAAGGTAATAATCATATTCAAACTTTGGTTCAATTTCTATAACTATAACAATCTTATTTCAAGTGATGATCTTACTTGAACTTGTTTTCGTGTCATGATTCTGCTTCAAGAACTTCGAGCCATCCAAGGATCCATTGAAGCTAGATCCATTTTTATCTTTTCCAATAGGTTTATCCAAGGAAATTAAGGTAGTAATGATGTTCATAACATCATTCGATTCATACATATAAAGCTATCTTATTCGAAGGTTTAAACTTGTAATCACTAGAACATAGTTTAGTTAATTCTAAACTTGTTCGCAAACAAAAGTTAATCCTTCTAACTTGACTTTTAAAATCAACTAAACACATGTTCTATATCTATATGATATGCTAACTTAATGATTTAAAACCTGGAAACACGAAAAATACCGTAAAACCGGATTTACGCCGTCGTAGTAACACCGCGGGCTGTTTTGGGTTAGTTAATTAAAAACTATGATAAACTTTGATTTAAAAGTTTTTATTCTGAGAAAATTATTTTTATTATGAACATGAAACTATATCCAAAAATTATGGTTAAACTCAAAGTGGAAGTATGTTTTCTAAAATGGTCATCTAGACGTCGTTCTTTCGACTGAAATGACTACCTTTACAAAAACGACTTGTAACTTATTTTTCCGACTATAAACCTATACTTTTTCTGTTTATATTCATAAAATAGGGTTCAATATGAAACCATAGCAATTTGATTCACTCAAAACGGATTTAAAATGAAGAAGTTATGGGTAAAACAAGATTGGATAATTTTTCTCATTTTAGCTACGTGAAAATTGGTAATAAATCTATTCCAACCATAACTTAATCAACTTGTATTGTATATTATGTAATCTTGAGATACCATAGACACGTATACAATGTTTCGACCTATCATGTCGACACATCTATATATATTTCGGAACAACCATAGACACTCTATATGTGAATGTTGGAGTTAGCTATACAGGGTTGAGGTTGATTCCAAAATATATATAGTTTGAGTTGTGATCAATACTGAGATACGTATACACTGGGTCGTGGATTGATTCAAGATAATATTTATCGATTTATTTCTGTACATCTAACTGTGGACAACTAGTTATAGGTTACTAACGAGGACAGCTGACTTAATAAACTTAAAACATCAAAATATATTAAAAGTGTTGTAAATATATTTTGAACATACTTTAATATATATGTATATATTGTTATAGGTTCGTGAATCAACAGTGGCCAAGTCTTACTTCCCGACGAAGTAAAAATCTGTGAAAGTGAGTTATAGTCCCACTTTTAAAATCTAATATTTTTGGGATGAGAATACATGCAGGTTTTATAAATGATTTACAAAATAGACACAAGTACGTGAAACTACATTCTATGGTTGAATTATCGAAATCGAATATGCCCCTTTTTATTAAGTTTGGTAATCTAAGAATTAGGGAACAGACACCCTAATTGACGCGAATCCTAAAGATAGATCTATTGGGCCTAACAAACCCCATCCAAAGTACCGGATGCTTTAGTACTTCGAAATTTATATCATATCCGAAGGGTGTCCCGGAATGATGGGGATATTCTTATATATGCATCTTGTTATTGTCGGTTACCAGGTGTTCACCATATGAATGATTTTTATCTCTATGTATGGGATGTGTATTGAAATATGAAATCTTGTGGTCTATTGTTACGATTTGATATATATAGGTTAAACCTATAACTCACCAACATTTTTGTTGACGTTTAAAGCATGTTTATTCTCAGGTGAATATTAAGAGCTTCCGCTGTTGCATACTAAAATAAGGACAAGATTTGGAGTCCATGTTTGTATGATATTGTGTAAAAACTGCATTCAAGAAACTGATTTCGATGTAACATATTTGTATTGTAAACCATTATGTAATGGTCGTGTGTAAACAGGATATTTTAGATTATCATTATTTGATAATCTACGTAAAGCTTTTTAAACCTTTATTTATGAAATAAAGGTTATGGTTTGTTTTAAAAATGAATGCAGTCTTTGAAAAACGTCTCATATAGAGGTCAAAACCTCGCAACGAAATCAATTAATATGGAACGTTTTTAATCAATAAGAACTATATCAAATCGTAACAATAGACCACAAGATTTCATATTTCAATACACATCCCATACATAGAGATAAAAATCATTCATATGGTGAACACCTGGTAACCGACAATAACAAGATGCATATATAAGAATATCCCCATCATTCCGGGACACCCTTCGGATATGATATAAATTTCGAAGTACTAAAGCATCCGGTACTTTGGATGGGGTTTGTTAGGTCCAATAGATCTATCTTTAGGATTCGCGTCAATTAGGGTGTCTGTTCCCTAATTCTTAGATTACCAGACTTAATAAAAAGGGGCATATTCGATTTCGATAATTCAACCATAGAATGTAGTTTCACGTACTTGTGTCTATTTTGTAAAATCATTTATAAAACCTGCATGTATTCTCATCCCAAAAATATTAGATTTTAAAAGTGGGACTATAACTCACCAACATTTTTGTTGACGTTTTAAGCATGTTTATTCTCAGGTGATTATTAAGAGCTTCCGCTATCGCATACTTAAATAAGGACAAGATTTGGAGTCCATGCTTGTATGATATTGTGTAAAAACTGCATTCAAGAAACTTATTTTGTTGTAACATATTTGTATTGTAAACCATTATGTAATGGTCGTGTGTAAACAGGATATTTTAGATTATCATTATTTGATAATCTACGTAAAGCTTTTTAAACCTTTATTGATGAAATAAAGGTTATGGTTTGTTTAAAAATGAATGCAGTCTTTGAAAAACGTCTCATATAGAGGTCAAAACCTCGCAACGAAATCAATTAATATGGAACGTTTTTAATCAATAAGAACGGGACATTTCAGTTGGTACGTTCCATATTAATTGATTTCGTTGCGAGGTTTTGACCTCTATATGAGACGTTTTTCAAAGACTGCATTCATTTTTAAAACAAACCATAACCTTTATTTCATAAATAAAGGTTTAAAAAGCTTTACGTAGATTATCAAATAATGATAATCTAAAATATCATGTTTACACACGACCATTACATAATGGTTTACAATACAAATATGTTACATCGAAATCAGTTTCTTGAATGCAGTTTTTACACAATATCATACAAACATGGACTCCAAATCTTGTCCTTATTTTAGTATGCAACAGCGGAAGCTCTTAATATTCACCTGAGAATAAACATGCTTTAAACGTCAACAAAAATGTTGGTGAGTTATAGGTTTAACCTATATATATCAAATCGTAACAATAGACCACAAGATTTCATATTTCAATACACATCCCATACATAGAGATAAAAATCATTCATATGGTGAACACCTGGTAACCGACAATAACAAGATGCATATATAAGAATATCCCCATCATTCCGGGACACCCTTCGGATATGATATAAATTTCGAAGTACTAAAGCATCCGGTACTTTGGATGGGGTTTGTTAGGCCCAATAGATCTATCTTTAGGATTCGCGTCAATTAGGGTGTCTGTTCCCTAATTCTTAGATTACCAGACTTAATAAAAAGGGGCATATTCGATTTTGATAATTCAACCATAGAATGTAGTTTCACGTACTTGTGTCTATTTTGTAAATCATTTATAAAACCTGCATGTATTCTCATCCCAAAAATATTAGATTTTAAAAGTGGGACTATAACTCACTTTCACAGATTTTTACTTCGTCGGGAAGTAAGACTTGGCCACTGTTGATTCACGAACCTATAACAATATATACATATATATTAAAGTATGTTCAAAATATATTTACAACACTTTTAATATATTTTGATGTTTTAAGTTTATTAAGTTAGCTGTCCTCGTTAGTAACCTATAACTAGTTGTCCACAGTTAGATGTACAGAAATAAATCGATAAATATTATCTTGAATCAATCCACGACCCAGTGTATACGTATCTCAGTATTGATCACAACTCAAACTATATATATTTTGGAATCAACCTCAACCCTGTATAGCTAACTCCAACATTCACATATAGAGTGTCTATGGTTGTTCCGAAATATATATAGATGTGTCGACATGATAGGTCGAAACATTGTATACGTGTCTATGGTATCTCAAGATTACATAATATACAATACAAGTTGATTAAGTTATGGTTGGAATAGATTTGTTACCAATTTTCACGTAGCTAAAATGAGAAAAATTATCCAATCTTGTTTTACCCATAACTTCTTCATTTTAAATCCGTTTTGAGTGAATCAAATTGCTATGGTTTCATATTGAACTCTATTTTATGAATCTAAACAGAAAAAGTATAGGTTTATAGTCGAAAAAATAAGTTACAAGTCGTTTTTGTAAAGGTAGTCATTTCAGTCGAAAGAACGACGTCTAGATGACCATTTTAGAAAACAAACTTCCACTTTGAGTTTAACCATAATTTTTGGATATAGTTTCATGTTCATAATAAAAATCATTTTCTCAGAATAACAACTTTTAAATCAAAGTTTATCATAGTTTTTAATTAACTAACCCAAAACAGCCCGCGGTGTTACTACGACGGCGTAAATCCGGTTTTACGGTGTTTTTCGTGTTTCCAGGTTTTAAATCATTAAGTTAGCATATCATATAGATATAGAACATGTGTTTAGTTGATTTTAAAAGTCAAGTTAGAAGGATTAACTTTTGTTTGCGAACAAGTTTAGAATTAACTAAACTATGTTCTAGTGATTACAAGTTTAAACCTTCGAATAAGATAGCTTTATATGTATGAATCGAATGATGTTATGAACATCATTACTACCTTAATTTCCTTGGATAAACCTACTGGAAAAGAGAAAAATGGATCTAGCTTCAATGGATCCTTGGATGGCTCGAAGTTCTTGAAGCAGAATCATGACACGAAAACAAGTTCAAGTAAGATCATCACTTGAAATAAGATTGTTATAGTTATAGAAATTGAACCAAAGTTTGAATATGATTATTACCTTGTATTAGAATGATAACCTACTGTAAGAAATAAAGATTTCTTGAGGTTGGATGATCACCTTACAAGATTGGAAGTGAGCTAGCAAACTTGAAAGTATTCTTGATTTTATGAAACTAGAACTTTTGGAATTTATGAAGAACACTTAGAACTTGAAGATAGAACTTGAGAGAGATCAATTAGATGAAGAAAATTGAAGAATGAAAGTGTTTGTAGGTGTTTTTGGTCGTTGGTGTATGGATTAGATATAAAGGATATGTAATTTTGTTTTCATGTAAATAAGTCATGAATGATTACTCATATTTTTGTAATTTTATGAGATATTTCATGCTAGTTGTCAAATGATGGTTCCCACATGTGTTAGGTGACTCACATGGGCTGCTAAGAGCTGATCATTGGAGTGTATATACCAATAGTACATACATCTAAAAGCTGTGTATTGTACGAGTACGAATACGGGTGCATACGAGTAGAATTGTTGATGAAACTGAACGAGGATGTAATTGTAAGCATTTTTGTTAAGTAGAAGTATTTTGATAAGTGTATTGAAGTCTTTTAAAAGTGTATAAATACATATTAAAATAATACATGTATATACATTTTAACTGAGTCGTTAAGTCATCGTTAGTCGTTACATGTAAGTGTTGTTTTGAAACCTTTAGGTTAACGATCTTGTTAAATGTTGTTAACCCAATGTTTATAATATCAAATGAGATTTTAAATTATTATATTATCATGATATTATCATGTATGAATATCTCTTAATATGATATATATACATTAAATGTCTTTACAACGATAATCGTTACATATATGTCTCGTTTAAAAATCATTAAGTTAGTAGTCTTGTTTTTACATATGTAGTTCATTGTTAATATACTTTATGATATGTTTTATTAGCATAGTATCATGTTAACTATATATATATATCCATATATATGTCATCATATAGTTTTTACAAGTTTTAACGTTCGTGAATCACCGATCAACTTGGGTGGTCAATTGTCTATATGAAACATATTTCAATTAATCAAGTCTTAACAAGTTTGATTGCTTAACATGTTGGAAACATTTAATCATGTAAATATCAATCTTAATTAATTTATATAAACATGGAAAAGTTCGGGTCACTACAGTACCTACCCGTTAAATAAATTTCGTCCCGAAATTTTAAGCTGTTGAAGGTGTTGACGAATCTTCTGGAAATAGATGCGGGTATTTCTTCTTCATCTGATCTTCACGCTCCCAGGTGAACTCGGGTCCTCTACGAGCATTCCATCGAACCTTAACAATTGGTATCTTGTTTTGCTTAAGTCTTTTAACCTCACGATCCATTATTTCGACGGGTTCTTCGATGAATTGAAGTTTTTCGTTGATTTGGATTTCATCTAACGGAATAGTGAGATCTTCTTTAGCAAAACATTTCTTTAAATTCGAGACGTGGAAAGTGTTATGTACAGCCGCGAGTTGTTGAGGTAACTCTAGTCGGTAAGCTACTGGTCCGACACGATCAATAATCTTGAATGGTCCAATATACCTTGGATTTAATTTCCCTCGTTTACCAAATCGAACAACGCCTTTCCAAGGTGCAACTTTAAGCATGACCATCTCTCCAATTTCAAATTCTATATCTTTTCTTTTAATGTCAGCGTAGCTCTTTTGTCGACTTTGGGCGGTTTTCAACCGTTGTTGAATTTGGATGATCTTCTCGGTAGTTTCTTGTATAATCTCCGGACCCGTAATCTGTCTATCCCCCACTTCACTCCAACAAATCGGAGACCTGCACTTTCTACCATAAAGTGCTTCAAACGGCGCCATCTCAATGCTTGAATGGTAGCTGTTGTTGTAGGAAAATTCTGCTAACGGTAGATGTCGATCCCAACTGTTTCCGAAATCAATAACACATGCTCGTAGCATGTCTTCAAGCGTTTGTATCGTCCTTTCGCTCTGCCCATCAGTTTGTGGATGATAGGCAGTACTCATGTCTAGACGAGTTCCTAATGCTTGCTGTAATGTCTGCCAGAATCTTGAAATAAATCTGCCATCCCTATCAGAGATAATAGAGATTGGTATTCCATGTCTGGAGACGACTTCCTTCAAATACAGTCGTGCTAACTTCTCCATCTTGTCATCTTCTCTTATTGGTAGGAAGTGTGCTGATTTGGTGAGACGATCAACTATTACCCAAATAGTATCAAAACCACTTGCAGTCCTTGGCAATTTAGTGATGAAATCCATTGTAATGTTTTCCCATTTCCATTCCGGGATTTCGGGTTGTTGAAGTAGACCTGATGGTTTCTGATGCTCAGCTTTGACCTTAGAACACGTCAAACATTCTCCTACGTATTTAGCAACATCGGCTTTCATACCCGGCCACCAAAAATGTTTCTTGAGATCCTTGTACATCTTCCCCGTTCCAGGATGTATTGAGTATCTGGTTTTATGAGCTTCTCTAAGTACCATTTCTCTCATATCTCCAAATTTTGGTACCCAAATCCTTTCAGCCCTATACCGGGTTCCGTCTTCCCGAATATTAAGATGCTTCTCTGATCCTTTGGGTATTTCATCCTTTAAATTTCCCTCTTTTAAAACTCCTTGTTGCGCCTCCTTTATTTGAGTAGTAAGGTTATTATGAATCATTATATTCATAGATTTTACTCGAATGGGTTCTCTGTCCTTCCTGCTCAAGGCATCGGCTACCACATTTGCCTTCCCCGGGTGGTAACGAATCTCAAAGTCGTAATCATTCAACAATTCAATCCACCTACGCTGCCTCATATTCAGTTGTTTCTGATTAAATATGTGTTGAAGACTTTTGTGGTCAGTATATATAATACTTTTGACCCCATATAAGTAGTGCCTCCAAGTCTTTAATGCAAAAACAACCGCGCCTAATTCCAAATCATGCGTCGTATAATTTTTCTCGTGAATCTTCAATTGTCTAGATGCATAAGCAATCACCTTCGTTCGTTGCATTAATACACAACCGAGACCTTGCTTTGATGCGTCACAATAAATCACAAAATCATCATTCCCTTCAGGCAATGACAATATAGGTGCCGTAGTTAGCTTTTTCTTCAATAACTGAAACGCTTTCTCTTGTTCATCATTCCATTCAAATTTCTTCCCTTTATACGTTAATGCAGTCAAGGGTTTTGCTATTCTGGAAAAGTCTTGGATGAACCTTCTGTAGTAACCAGCTAGTCCTAAAAACTGGCGTATGTGTTTCGGAGTTTTCGGGGTTTCCCACTTTTCAACAGTTTCTATCTTTGCCGGATCCACCTTAATACCTTCTTTGTTCACTATGTGACCGAGGAATTGAACTTCTTCCAACCAAAATGCACACTTTGAAAACTTAGCGTACAATTCTTCCTTCCTCAATACTTCTAACACCTTTCTCAAATGTTCACCGTGTTCTTGGTCATTCTTTGAGTAAATAAGTATGTCATCAATGAAAACAATGACAAACTTGTCAAGGTATGGTCCACACACTCGGTTCATAAGGTCCATGAACACAGCTGGTGCATTAGTTAAACCAAACGGCATGACCATAAACTCGTAATGACCGTAACGTGTTCTGAAAGCAGTCTTTGGAATATCATCTTCTTTCACCCGCATTTGATGATACCCGGAACGTAAGTCAATCTTTGAATAAACAGACGAGCCTTGTAGTTGATCAAATAAGTCGTCGATTCTCGGTAGTGGGTAGCGGTTCTTGATGGTAAGTTTGTTCAACTCTCGGTAGTCGATACACAACCTGAATGTACCATCTTTCTTCTTGACAAACAAAACAGGAGCTCCCCATGGTGATGTGCTTGGTCGAATGAAACCACGCTCTAAAAGTTCTTGTAATTGGCTTTGTAGTTCTTTCATCTCGCTGGGTGCGAGTCTGTAAGGAGCACGAGCTATTGGTGCAGCTCCTGGTACAAGATCTATTTGAAATTCAACGGATCGATGTGGGGGTAATCCCGGTAATTCTTTCGGAAATACATCAGGAAATTCTTTTGCGACGGGAACATCATTGATGCTCTTTTCTTCAGTTTGTACTTTCTCGACGTGTGCTAGAACAGCATAGCAACCTTTTCTTATTAGTTTTTGTGCCTTCAAATTACTAATAAGATGTAGCTTCGTGTTGCCCTTTTCTCCGTACACCATTAAGGGTTTTCCTTTTTCTCGTATAATGCGAATTGCATTTTTGTAACAAACGATCTCCGCTTTCACTTCTTTCAACCAGTCCATACCGATTATCACATCAAGACTCCCTAACTCTACTGGTATCAAATCAATCTTAAATGTTTCGCTAACCAGTTTAATTTCTCGATTCCGACATATATTATCTGCTGAAATTAATTTACCATTTGCTAATTCGAGTAAAAATTTACTATCCAAAGGCGTCAATGGACAACTTAATTTAGCACAAAAATCTCTACTCATATAGCTTCTATCCGCACCCGAATCAAATAAAACGTAAGCAGATTTATTGTCAATAAGAAACGTACCCGTAACAAGCTCCGGGTCTTCCTGTGCCTCTACCGCATTAATATTGAAAACTCTTCCACGGCCTTGTCCATTCGTGTTCTCCTGGTTCGGGCAATTTCTAATAATGTGGCCTGGTTTTCCACATTTATAACAAACTACATTGGCATAACTTGCTCCGACACTACTTGCTCCGCCATTACTCGTTCCGACACCATTTGTTCCTTTCGTTCTATTAACCCCTGGTCCGTAGACCTCACACTTCGCCGCGCTATGACCATTTCTTTTACACTTGTTGCAAAATTTGGTGCAGAACCCCGAGTGATTCTTTTCACACCTTTGGCATAGTTGCTTCTGATTGTTGTTGTTGTTGCGGTTATTATTGTTGTTGGGATGATTGTTGTAGTTGCTGTTGTTGTTGTTGTTGTTGTTGTTGTTGTTGGGCCGTTTGTTGTAGTTGCGATTGATGTTGCGATTGTTGGGATAATTGTTGCGATTATTGTTGTAATTGCTGTTGTTGTTGTATTGGTGATTCTTATCACCGTTTTCCTCCCACTTTCTTTTGACTTGCTTCACATTGGCCTCTTCTGCAGTCTGTTCTTTAATTCTTTCTTCAATCTGGTTCACTAGTTTGTGAGCCATTCTACATGCCTGTTGTATGGAGGCGGGCTCATGTGAACTTATATCTTCTTGGATTCTTTCCGGTAATCCTTTCACAAACGCGTCGATCTTCTCTTCGTCATCTTCGAATGCTCCCGGACACAATAGGCACAATTCTGTGAATCGTCTTTCGTACGTGGTAATATCAAATCCTTGGGTTCGTAACCCTCTAAGTTCTGTCTTGAGCTTATTGACCTCGGTTCTGGGACGGTACTTCTCGTTCATCAAGTGCTTGAATGCTGACCACGGTAGTGCGTACGCATCATCTTGTCCCACTTGCTCTAGATAGGTATTCCACCATGTTAACGCAGAACCTGTGAAGGTATGCGTAGCGTACTTCACTTTGTCCTCTTCAGTACACTTACTTATGGCAAACACCGATTCAACCTTCTCGGTCCACCGTTTCAATCCGATCGGTCCTTCGGTTCCATCAAATTCCAAAGGTTTGCAGGCAGTGAATTCTTTGTAGGTGCATCCTACACGATTTCCTGTACTGCTAGATCCAAGGTTATTGTTGGTATGTAGCGCAGCCTGTACTGCGGCTATGTTTGAAGCTAGAAAAGTACGGAATTCCTCTTCATTCATATTCACGGTGTGTCGAGTAGTCGGTGCCATTTCCTTCAAAATAGTTAAATGGAACAAGTTAATCATACAGAATATTAAGAGTAGTTAATAGTATTTCGTAGCATAATATGAACTCATTTATAAAAGCTTTTTCTTCATATTAGCGTTTTATAAGTTTAAATTCGGGTAGTACCTACCCGTTAAGTTCATACTTAGTAGCTAATATACAATTCAACTACTACAATTCCATATGAAAAACTGATTATAATAATATTTCGCGTTCAAACTTTTATACAATATTTTACAAACTTACAATACCGCTTATTTTACATAAAGCATGAAATATAGCACACAATAACTTTGATACAAGATAGTTGTGAAGACAATTCTAGCTAGTACACAAGTCGTTCAGCAAAGGCAATAAAGACACGTAATTCATACGTCCAGAAACAAGTCATGCATTCTGGTTTTACTAGGACTACTTCCCATCCTTGGTCTCGTGCAACATAACCGTTATGGCCGTTGATAAGACAGTGTGTTGTAACGTCATCAAAGGGACGAGGGTTACGTAATGTCCAACAGTCCCGTAATAATCTAAAACCCTCATTTCTTACCCCAATTACCGACTCCGTCACTTGTGGAAACGTTTTGTTTAATAGTTGTAGCCCGATGTTCTTGTTCTCACTTTGGTGAGAAGCGAACATTACTAATCCGTAAGCATAACATGCTTCTTTATGTTGCATGTTAGCCGCTTTTTCTAAATCACGAAGTCCAATATTCGGATATATTGAGTCAAAATAATTTCTTAACCCGTTGCGTAAAATAGCATTTGGGTTCCCCGCAATATATGCGTCAAAGTAAACACATCGTAACTTATGGGTTTCCCAATGTGATATCCCCCATCTTTCAAACGAAAGTCTCTTATAAACCAAGACATTCTTGGAACGTTCTTCGAATGTCTTACAAACTGATCTCGCCTTAAATAGTTGTGCCGAAGAATTCTGGCCGACTCTAGACAAGATTTCATCAATCATGTCTCCGGGTAGGTCTCTTAAAATATTGGGTTGTCTATCCATTTTGTGTTTTTAAACTGTAAAATAGACAAGAGTTAGATTCATAAAAAAAATACTTATTAATACAAGCAATTTTTACATATATCATAAAGCATAAGAACATTATATTCCATATATTACACCACACGAATACAACTATCTTATTCCGACTCGTTCGTTTCTTCTTCTTCGGTTTTGGTTCGTTTTGCCAAGTTTCTTGGGATATATGATGTTCCCCTAATACGAGCCGTCGTTGTCCACATTGGTTTACAAAAACCTGGTGGTTTAGAGGTTCCCGGGTCATTGTTACAACTTAAGGACTTCGGGGGTTGACGATACATATAAAGTTCATCGGGGTTGGAATTAGATTTCTCTATTTTTATGCCCTTTCCCTTATTATTTTCTTTTGCCTTTTTAAATTCAGTTGGGGTAATTTCTATAACATCATCGGAATTCTCTTCGGAATCCGATTCATCGGAGAATTGGTAATCCTCCCAATATTTTGCTTCCTTGGCGGAAACACCATTGACCATAATTAACTTTGGTCGGTTGGTTGAGGATTTTCTTTTATTTAACCGTTTTATTATTTCCCCCACTGGTTCTATTTCTTCATCCGGTTCCGATTCTTCTTCCGGTTCCGATTCTTCTTCCGGTTCCGACTCTTCTTCCGGTTCCTCTTCGGGAACTTGTGAATCAGTCCACAAATCATTCCAATTTACATTTGACTCTTCATTATTATTAGGTGAGTCAATGGGACTTGTTCTAGAGGTAGACATCTATCACATAATATCAAACACGTTAAGAGATTAATATATCACATAATATTCATATGTTAAAAATATATAGTTTCCAACAAAAATGTTAAGCAATCATTTTTAAAGAAAACACGGTCGAAGTCCAGACTCACTAATGCATCCTAACAAACTCGATAAGACACACTAATGCAAATTTTTCTGGTTCTCTAAGACCAACGCTCGGATACCAACTGAAATATGAAATCTTGTGGTCTATTATTATGATTTGATATATATTTCTGTAACACCCCAGCTTAACATGACCACAATATTGTCCGCTTTGCCCGCAGGCGCACGGCTTTTTCTTAGCGACCACACACGAGAAGCACTTTCCCAGGAGGTCACCCATCCTGGTAGTGCTCTCGCCCAAGCACGCTTAACTGCAGCGTACTCGCACATCTGCTCTGCATGTGGTCCCAAAACGCGTTGTGTCATTTAAGCGTGGGTATTACCTTATAATCCCATGATCACTCATGTATGTGGGCGATGTGGGATTTGCCTAGGGTGTTACATTCACCCCCCCTTAGGGACTCATCGTCCTCGATGAGGTTTGCCCCACCACTCCCAACGGCACATGAGTGGCTCTGATACCATTCTGTAACACCCCAGCTTAACATGACCACAATATTGTCCGCTTTGCCCGCAGGCGCACGGCTTTTTCTTAGCGACCACACACGAGAAGCACTTTCCCAGGAGGTCACCCATCCTGGTAGTGCTCTCGCCCAAGCACGCTTAACTGCAGCGTACTCGCACATCTGCTCTGCATGTGGTCCCAAAACGCGTTGTGTCATTTAAGCGTGGGTATTACCTTATAATCCCATGATCACTCATGTATGTGGGCGATGTGGGATTTGCCTAGGGTGTTACATTTATGATATAAATTTCGAAGTACTAAAGCATCCAGTACTTTGGATGGGGCTTGTTGGGCCCGATAGATCTATCTTTAGGATTCGCGTCAATTAGGGTGTCTGTTCCCTAATTCTTAGATTACCAGACTTAATAAAAACGGGCATACTCGATTTCGATAATTCAACCATAGAATGTAGTTTCACGTACTTGTGTCTATTTTGTAAATCATTTATAAAACCTGCATGTATTCTCATCCCAAAAATATTAGATTTTAAAAGTGGGACTATAACTCACTTTCACAGATTTTTACTTCGTCGGGAAGTAAGACTTGGCCACTGGTTGATTCACGAACCTATAACAATATATACATATATATATATCAAAGTATGTTCAAAATATATTTACAACACTTTTAATATATTTTGATGTTTTAAGTTTATTAAGTCAGCTGTCCTCGTTAGTAACCTACAACTAGTTGTCCACAGTTAGATGTACAGAAATAAATTGATAAATATTATCTTGAATCAATCCACGACCCAGTGTATACGTATCTCAGTATTGATCACAACTCAAACTATATATATTTTGGAATCAACCTCAACCCTGTATAGCTAACTCCAACATTCACATATAGAGTGTCTATGGTTGTTCCGAAATATATATAGATGTGTCGACATGATAGGTCGAAACATTGTATACGTGTCTATGGTATCTCAAGATTACATAATATATAATACAAGTTGATTAAGTTATGGTTGGAATAGATTTGTTACCAATTTTCACGTAGCTAAAATGAGAAAAATTATCCAATCTTGTTTTACCCATAACTTCTTCATTTTAAATCCGTTTTGAGTGAATCAAATTGCTATGGTTTCATATTGAACTCTATTTTATGAATCTAAACAAAAAAAGTATAGGTTTCTAGTCGGAAAAATAAGTTACAAGTCGTTTTTGTAAAGGTAGTCATTTCAGTCGAAAGAACGACGTCTAGATGACCATTTTAGAAAACATACTTCCACTTTGAGTTTAACCATAATTTTTGGATATAGTTTCATGTTCATAATAAAAATCATTTTCTCAGAATAACAACTTTTAAATCAAAGTTTATCATAGTTTTTAATTAACTAACCCAAAACAGCCCGCGGTGTTACTACGACGGCGTAAATCCGGTTTTACGGTGTTTTTCGTGTTTCCAGGTTTTAAATCATTAAGTTAGCATATCATATAGATATAGAACATGTGTTTAGTTGATTTTAAAAGTCAAGTTAGAAGGATTAACTTTTGTTTGCGAACAAGTTTAGAATTAACTAAACTATGTTCTAGTGATTACAAGTTTAAACCTTCGAATAAGATAGCTTTATATGTATGAATCGAATGATGTTATGAACATCATTACTACCTTAAGTTCCTTGGATGAACCTACTGGAAAAGAGAAAAATGGATCTAGCTTCAATGGATCCTTGGATGGCTCAAAGTTCTTGAAGCAAAATCATGACACGAAAACAAGTTCAAGTAAGATCATCACTTGAAATAAGATTGTTATAGTTATAGAAATTGAACCAAAGTTTGAATATGATTATTACCTTGTATTAGAATGATAACCTACTGTAAGAAACAAAGATTTCTTGAGGTTGGATGATCACCTTACAAGATTGGAAGTGAGCTAGCAACTTGAAAGTATTCTTGATTTTATGAAACTAGAACTTTTGGAATTTATGAAGAACACTTAGAACTTGAAGATAGAACTTGAGAGAGTTCAATTAGATGAAGAAAATTGAAGAATGAAAGTGTTTGTAGGTGTTTTTGGTCGTTGGTGTATGGATTAGATATAAAGGATATGTAATTTTGTTTTCATGTAAATAAGTCATGAATGATTACTCATATTTTTGTAATCTTATGAGATATTTCATGCTAGTTGCCAAATGATGGTTCCCACATGTGTTAGGTGACTCACATGGGCTGCTAAGAGCTGATCATTGGAGTGTATATACCAATAGTACATACATCTAAAAGCTGTGTATTGTACGAGTACGAATACGGGTGCATACGAGTAGAATTGTTGATGAAACTGAACGAGAATGTAATTGTAAGCATTTTTGTTAAGTAGAAGTATTTTGATAAGTGTATTGAAGTCTTTCAAAAGTGTATAAATACATATTAAAACACTACATGTATATACATTTTAACTGAGTCGTTAAGTCATCGTTAGTCGTTACATGTAAGTGTTGTTTTGAAACCTTTAGGTTAACGATCTTGTTAAATGTTGTTAACCCAATGTTTATAATATCAAAAGAGATTTTAAATTATTATATAATCATGATATTATGATATATAATATATCTCAGTATGATGTATATACAGTTAAATGTCGTTACAACGATAATCGTTACATATATGTCTCATTTCGAAATCATTAAGTTAGTAGTCTTATTTTTACATATGTATTTCATTGTTAATACACTTAATAATATATTTACTTATCATTTAACATAATTAACCAAGTGTATCAATATCTTAATATGATTCATATGTACCTAGTAAGACGTTGTTATAACGATAATCGTTATATATATCGTTTTCGAGTTTCTTAAATTAATAGTCTCATTTTTATGTATATAACTCATTGTTAAAATACCTAATGAGATACATACTTATAATAAAAACATGTTAACTATATATATAACCATATATATGTCATCGTATAGTTTTTACAAGTTTTAACGTTCGTGAATCACCGGTCAACTTGGGTGGTCAATTGTCTATATGAAACATATTTCAATTAATCAAGTCTTAACAAGTTTGATTGCTTAACATGTTGGAAACATTTAATCATGTAAATATCAATCTCAATTAATATATATAAACATGGAAAAGTTCGGGTCACTACAGTACCTACCCGTTAAATAAATTTCGTCCCGAAATTTTAAGCTGTTGAAGGTGTTGACGAGTCTTCTGGAAATAGATGAGGGTATTTCTTCTTCATCTGATCTTCACGCTCCCAGGTGAACTCGGGTCCTCTACGAGCATTCCATCGAACCTTAACAATTGGTATCTTGTTTTGCTTAAGTCTTTTAACCTCACGATCCATTATTTCGACGGGTTCTTCGATGAATTGGAGTTTTTCGTTGATTTGGATTTCATCTAACGGAATAGTGAGATCTTCTTTAGCAAAACATTTCTTCAAATTCGATACGTGGAAAGTGTTATGTACAGCCGCGAGTTGTTGAGGTAACTCAAGTCGGTAAGCTACTGGTCCGACACGATCAATAATCTTGAATGGTCCAATATACCTTGGATTTAATTTCCCTCGTTTACCAAATCGAACAACGCCTTTCCAAGGTGAAACTTTAAGCATGACCATCTCTCCAATTTCAAATTCTATATCTTTTCTTTTAATGTCAGCGTAGCTCTTTTGTCGACTTTGGGCGGTTTTCAACCGTTGTTGAATTTGGATGATCTTCTCGGTAGTTTCTTGTATAATCTCCGGACCCGTAATCTGTCTATCCCCCACCTCACTCCAACAAATCGGAGACCTGCACTTTCTACCATAAAGTGCTTCAAACGGCGCCATCTCAATGCTTGAATGGTAGCTGTTGTTGTAGGAAAATTCTGCTAACGGTAGATGTCGATCCCAACTGTTTCCGAAATCAATAACACATGCTCGTAGCATGTCTTCAAGCGTTTGTATCGTCCTTTCGCTCTGCCCATCAGTTTGTGGATGATAGGCAGTACTCATGTCTAGACGAGTTCCTAATGCTTGCTGTAATGTCTGCCAGAATCTTGAAATAAATCTGCCATCTCTATCAGAGATAATAGAGATTGGTATTCCATGTCTGGAGACGACTTCCTTCAAATACAGTCGTGCTAACTTCTCCATCTTGTCATCTTCTCTTATTGGTAGGAAGTGTGCTGATTTGGTGAGACGATCAACTATTACCCAAATAGTATCAAAACCACTTGCAGTCCTTGGCAATTTAGTGATGAAATCCATGGTAATGTTTTCCCATTTCCATTCCGGGATTTCGGGTTGTTGAAGTAGACCTGATGGTTTCTGATGCTCAGCTTTGACCTTAGAACACGTCAAACATTCTCCTACGTATTTAGCAACATCGGCTTTCATACCCGGCCACCAAAAATGTTTCTTGAGATCCTTGTACATCTTCCCCGTTCCAGGATGTATTGAGTATCTGGTTTTATGAGCTTCTCTAAGTACCATTTCTCTCATATCTCCAAATTTTGGTACCCAAATCCTTTCAGCCCTATACCGGGTTCCGTCTTCCCGAATATTAAGATGCTTCTCCGATCCTTTGGGTATTTCATCCTTTAAATTTCCCTCTTTTAAAACTCCTTGTTGCGCCTCCTTTATTTGAGTAGTAATGTTATTATGAATCATTATATTCATAGATTTTACTCGAATGGGTTCTCTATCCTTCCTGCTCAAGGCATCGGCTACCACATTTGCCTTCCCCGGGTGGTAACGAATCTCAAAATCGTAATCATTCAATAATTCAATCCACCTACGCTGCCTCATATTCAGTTGTTTCTGATTAAATATGTGTTGAAGACTTTTGTAGTCGGTATATATAATACTTTTGACCCCATATAAGTAGTGCCTCCAAGTCTTTAATGCAAAAACAACCGCGCCTAATTCCAAATCATGCGTCGTATAATTTTGTTCGTGAATCTTCAATTGTCTAGACGCATAAGCAATCACCTTCGTTCGTTGCATTAATACACAACCGAGACCTTGCTTTGATGCGTCACAATAAATCACAAAATCATCATTCCCTTCAGGCAATGACAATATAGGTGCCGTAGTTAGCTTTTTCTTCAATAACTGAAACGCTTTCTCTTGTTCATCATTCCATTCAAATTTCTTCCCTTTATGCGTTAATGCAGTCAAGGGTTTTGCTATTCTGGAAAAGTCTTGGATGAACCTTCTGTAGTAACCAGCTAGTCCTAAAAACTGGCGTATGTGTTTCGGAGTTTTTGGGGTTTCCCACTTTTCAACAGTTTCTATCTTTGCCGGATCCACCTTAATACCTTCTTTGTTCACTATGTGACCGAGGAATTGAACTTCTTCCAACCAAAATGCACACTTTGAAAATTTAGCGTACAATTTTTCCTTCCTCAATACTTCTAACACCTTTCTCAAATGTTCACCGTGTTCTTGGTCATTCTTTGAGTAAATAAGTATGTCATCAATGAAAACAATGACAAACTTGTCAAGGTATGGTCCACACACTCGGTTCATAAGGTCCATGAACACAGCTGGTGCATTAGTTAAACCAAACGGCATGAACATAAACTCGTAATGACTATAACGTGTTCTGAAAGCAGTCTTTGGAATATCATCTTCTTTCACCCGCATTTGATGATACCCGGAACGTAAGTCAATCTTTGAATAAACAGACGAGCCTTGTAGTTGATCAAATAAGTCGTCGATTCTCGGTAGTGGGTAGCGGTTCTTGATGGTAAGTTTGTTCAACTCTCGGTAGTCGATACACAACCTGAATGTACCATCTTTCTTCTTGACAAACAAAACAGGAGCTCCCCACGGTGATGTGCTTGGTCGAATGAAACCACGCTCTAAAAGTTCTTGTAATTGGCTTTGCAGTTCTTTCATCTCGCTGGGTGCGAGTCTGTAAGGAGCACGAGCTATTGGAGCAGCTCCTGGTACAAGATCTATTTGAAATTCAACGGATCGATGTGGGGGTAATCCCGGTAATTCTTTCAGGAATACATCGGGAAATTCTTTTGCAATGGGAACATCATTGATGCTCTTTTCTTCAGTTTGTACTTTCTCGACGTGTGCTAGAACAGCATAGCAACCTTTTCTTATTAGTTTTTGTGCCTTCAAATTACTAATAAGATGTAGCTTCGTGTTGCCCTTTTCTCCGTACACCATTAAGGGTTTTCCTTTTTCTCGTATAATGCGAATTGCATTTTTGTAACAAACGATCTCCGCTTTCACTTCTTTCAACCAGTCCATACCGATTATCACATCAAAACTCCCTAACTCTACTGGTATCAAATCAATCTTAAATGTTTCGCTAACCAGTTTAATTTCTCGATTCCGACATATATTATCTGCTGAAATTAATTTACCATTTGCTAATTCGAGTAAAAATTTACTATCCAAAGGCGTCAATGGACAACTTAATTTAGCACAAAAATCTCTACTCATATAGCTTCTATCCGCACCCGAATCAAATAAAACGTAAGCAGATTTATTGTCAATAAGAAACGTACCCATAACAAGCTCCGGGTCTTCCTGTGCCTCTGCCGCATTAATATTGAAAACTCTTCCGCGGCCTTGTCCATTCGTGTTCTCCTGGTTCGGGCAATTTCTAATAATGTGGCCCGGTTTTCCACATTTATAACAAACTACATTGGCATAACTTGCTCCGACACTACTTGCTCCGCCATTACTCGTTCCGACATCATTTGTTCCTTTCGTTCTATTAACCCCTGGTCCGTAGACCTCACACTTCACCGCGCTATGACCATTTCTTTTACACTTGTTGCAAAATTTGGTGCAGAACCCCGAGTGATACTTTTCACACCTTTGGCATAGCTGCTTCTGATTGTTGTTGTTGTTGCGGTTATTATTGTTGTTGGGATGATTGTTGTAGTTGCTGTTGTTGTTGTTGTTGTTGTTGTTATTGTTGTTGTTGGGCCATTTGTTGTAGTTGCGATTGATGTTGCGATTGTTGGGATAATTGTTGCGATTATTGTTGTAATTGCTGTTGTTGTTGTATTGGTGATTCTTATCACCGTTTTCCTCCCACTTTCTTTTGACTTGCTTCACATTGGCCTCTTTAGCAGTCTGTTCTTTAATTCTTTCTTCAATCTGGTTCACTAGTTTGTGAGCCATTCTACATGCCTGTTGTATAGAGGCGGGCTCGTGTGAACTTATATCTTCTTGGATTCTTTCCGGTAATCCTTTCACAAATGCGTCGATCTTCTCTTCCTCATCTTCGAATGCTCCCGGACACAATAGGCACAATTCTGTGAATCGTCTTTCGTACGTGGTAATATCAAATCCTTGGGTTCGTAACCCTCTAAGTTCTGTCTTGAGCTTATTGACCTCGGTTCTGGGACGGTACTTCTCGTTCATCAAGTGCTTGAATGCTGACCACGGTAGTGCGTACGCATCATCTTGTCCCACTTGCTCTAGATAGGTATTCCACCATGTTAACGCAGAACCTGTGAAGGTATGCATAGCGTACTTCACTTTGTCCTCTTCAGTACACTTACTTATGGCAAACACCGATTCGACCTTCTCGGTCCACCGTTTCAATCCGATCGGTCCTTCGGTTCCATCAAATTCCAAAGGTTTGCAGGCAGTGAATTCTTTGTAGGTGCATCCTACACGATTTCCTGTACTGCCAGATCCAAGGTTATTGTTGGTATGTAGCGCAGCCTGTACTGCGGCTATGTTTGAAGCTAGAAAAGTACGGAATTCCTCTTCATTCATATTCACGGTGTGTCGAGTAGTCGGTGCCATTTCCTTCAAAATAGTCAAATGGAACAAGTTAATCATACAGAATATTAAGAGTAGTTAATAGTATTTCGTAGCATAATATGAACTCATTTATAAAAGCTTTTTCTTCATATTAGCGTTTTATAAGTTTAAATTCGGGTAGTACCTACCCGTTAAGTTCATACTTAGTAGCTAATATACAATTCAACTACTACAATTCTATATGAAAAACTGATTGTAATAATATTTCGCGTTCAAACTTTTATACAATATTTTACAAACTTACAATACCGCTTATTTTACATAAAGCATGAAATATAGCACACAATAACTTTGATACAAGATAGTTGTGAAGATAATTCTAGCTAGTACACAATTCGTTCAGCAAAGGCAATAAAGACACGTAATTCATACGTCCAGAAACAAGTCATGCATTCTGGTTTTACTAGGACTACTTCCCATCCTTGGTCTTGTGGAACATAACCGTTATGGCCGTTGATAAGACAGCGTGTTGTAATTTCATCAAAGGGACGAGGGTTACGTAATGACCAACAGTCTCGTAATAACCTAAAAACCTCATTTCTTATCCCAATTACCGACTCCGTTACTTGTGGGAATGTTTTGTTTAATAGTTGTAGCCCGATGTTCTTGTTCTCACTTTGGTGAGAAGCGAACATTACTAACCCGTAAGCATAACATGCTTCTTTATGTTGCATGTTAGCCGTTTTTTCTAAATCACGAAGTCCTATATTCGGATATACTGAGTCAAAATAATTTCTTAACCCGTTGCGTAAAATAGCATTTAGGTTCCCCGTAATATATGCGTCAAAGTAAACACATCGTAACTTATGGGTTTCCCAATGTGATATCCCCCATCTTTCAAACGAAAGTCTCTTATAAACCAAGACATTCTTGGAACGTTCTTCGAATGTCTTACAAACTGATCTCGCCTTAAATAGTTGTGCCGAAGAATTCTGGCCGACTCTAGACAAGATTTCATCAATCATGTCTCCGGGTAGGTCTCTTAAAATATTGGGTTGTCTATCCATTTTGTGTTTTTAAACTGTAAAATAGACAAGAGTTAGATTCATAAAAAAATACTTATTAATACAAGCAATTTTTACATATATCATAAAGCATAAGAACACTATATTCCATATATTACACCACACGAATACAACTATCTTATTCCGACTCGCTCGTTTCTTCTTCTTCGGTTTTGGTTCGTTTTGCCAAGTTTCTAGGGATATATGATGTTCCCCTAATACGAGCCGTCGTTGTCCACATTGGTTTAGAAAAACCTGGTGGTTTAGAGGTTCCCGGGTCATTGTTACAACTTAAGGACTTCGGGGGTTGACGATACATATAAAGTTCGTCGGGGTTGGAATTAGATTTCTCTATTTTTATGCCCTTTCCCTTATTATTTTCTTTTGCCTTTTTAAATTCAGTTGGGGTAATTTCTATAACATCATCGGAATTCTCGTCGGAATCCGATTCATCGGAGAATTGGTAATCCTCCCAATATTTTGCTTCCTTGGCGGAAACACCATTGACCATAATTAACTTTGGTCGGTTGGTTGAGGATTTTCTTTTACTTAACCGTTTTATTATTTCCCCCACCGGTTCTATTTCTTCATCCGGTTCCGATTCTTCTTCCGGTTCCGATTCTTCTTCCGGTTCCGACTCTTCTTCCGGTTCCTCTTCGGGAACTTGTGAATCAGTCCACAAATCATTCCAATTTACATTTGACTCTTCATTATTATTAGGTGAGTCAATGGGACTTGTTCTAGAGGTAGACATCTATCACATAATATCAAACACGATAAGAGATTAATATATCACATAATATTCATATGTTAAAAATATATAGTTTCCAACAAAAATGTTAAGCAATCATTTTTAAAGAAAACACGGTCGAAGTCCAGACTCACTAATGCATCCTAACAAACTCGATAAGACACACTAATGCAAATTTTCTGGTTCTCTAAGACCAACGCTCGGATACCAACTGAATATACATAATATATATTACAAAAATATGAGTAATCATTCATGACTTATTTACATGAAAACAAAATTACATATCCTTTATATCTAATCCATACACCAACGACCAAAAACACCTACAAACACTTTCATTCTTCAATTTTCTTCATCTAATTGAACTCTCTCAAGTTCTATCTTCAAGTTCTAAGTGTTCTTCATAAATTCCAAAAGTTCTAGTTTCATAAAATCAAGAATACTTTCAAGTTTGCTAGCTCACTTCCAATCTTGTAAGGTGATCATCCAACCTCAAGAAATCTTTGTTTCTTACAGTAGGTTATCATTCTAATACAAGGTAATAATCATATTCAAACTTTGGTTCAATTTCTATAACTATAACAATCTTATTTCAAGTGATGATCTTACTTGAACTTGTTTTCGTGTCATGATTTTGCTTCAAGAACTTTGAGCCATCCAAGGATCCATTGAAGCTAGATCCATTTTTCTCTTTTCCAGTAGGTTCATCCAAGGAACTTAAGGTAGTAATGATGTTCATAACATCATTCGATTCATACATATAAAGCTATCTTATTCGAAGGTTTAAACTTGTAATCACTAGAACATAGTTTAGTTAATTCTAAACTTGTTCGCAAACAAAAGTTAATCCTTCTAACTTGACTTTTAAAATCAACTAAACACATGTTCTATATCTATATGATATGCTAACTTAATGATTTAAAACCTGGAAACACGAAAAACACCGTAAAACCGGATTTACGCCGTCGTAGTAACACCGCGGGCTGTTTTGGGTTAGTTAATTAAAAACTATGATAAACTTTGATTTAAAAGTTGTTAAATAAATTTCGTCCCGAAATTTTAAGCTGTTGAAGGTGTTGACGAATCTTCTGGAAATAGATGCGGGTATTTATTCTTCATCTGATCTTCACGCTCCCAGGTGAACTCGGGTCCTCTACGAGCATTCCATCGAACCTTAACAATTGGTATCTTGTTTTGCTTAAGTCTTTTAACCTCACGATCCATTATTTCGACGGGTTCTTCGATGAATTGAAGTTTTTCGTTGATTTGAATTTCATCTAACGGAATAGTGAGATCTTCTTTAGCAAAACATTTCTTTAAATTCGAGACGTGGAAAGTGTTATGTACAGCCGCGAGTTGTTGAGGTAACTCTAGTCGGTAAGCTACTGGTCCGACACGATCAATAATCTTGAATGGTCCAATATACCTTGGATTTAATTTCCCTCGTTTACCAAATCGAACAACGTCTTTCCAAGGTGCAACTTTAAGCATGACCATCTCTCCAATTTCAAATTCTATATCTTTTCTTTTAATGTCAGCGTAGCTCTTTTGTCGACTTTGGGCGGTTTTCAACCGTTGTTGAATTTGGATGATCTTCTCGGTAGTTTCTTGTAAAATCTCCGGACCCGTAATCTGTCTATCCCCCACCTCACTCCAACAAATCGGAGACCTGCACTTTCTACCATAAAGTGCTTCAAACGGCGCCATCTCAATGCTTGAATGGTAGCTGTTGTTGTAGGAAAATTCTGCTAACGGTAGATGTCGATCCCAACTGTTTCCGAAATCAATAACACATGCTCGTAGCATGTCTTCAAGCGTTTGTATCGTCCTTTCGCTCTGCCCATCAGTTTGTGGATGATAGGCAGTACTCATGTCTAGACGAGTTCCTAATGCTTGCTGTAATGTCTGCAAGAATCTTGAAATAAATCTGCCATCCCTATCAGAGATAATAGAGATTGGTATTCCATGTCTGGAGACGACTTCCTTCAAATACAGTCGTGCTAACTTCTCCATCTTGTCCTCTTCTCTTATTGGTAGGAAGTGTGCTGATTTGGTGAGACGATCAACTATTACCCAAATAGTATCAAAACCACTTGCAGTCCTTGGCAATTTAGTGATGAAATCCATGGTAATGTTTTCCCATTTCCATTCCGGGATTTTGGGTTGTTGAAGTAGACCTGATGGTTTCTGATGCTCAGCTTTGACCTTAGAACACGTCAAACATTCTCCTACGTATTTAGCAACATCGGCTTTCATACCCGGCCACCAAAAATGTTTCTTGAGATCCTTGTACATCTTCCCCGTTCCAGGATGTATTGAGTATCTGGTTTTATGAGCTTCTCTAAGTACCATTTCTCTCATATCTCCAAATTTTGGTACCCAAATCCTTTCAGCCCTATACCGGGTTCCGTCTTCCCGAATATTAAGATGCTTCTCCGATCCTTTGGGTATTTCATCCTTTAAATTTCCCTCTTTTAAAACTCCTTGTTGCGCCTCCTTTATTTGAGTAGTAATGTTATTATGAATCATTATATTCATAGATTTTACTCGAATCGGTTCTCTGTCCTTCCTGCTCAAGGCATCGGCTACCACATTTGCCTTCCCCGGGTGGTAACGAATCTCAAAGTCGTAATCATTCAATAATTCAATCCACCTACGCTGCCTCATATTCAGTTGTTTCTGATTAAATATGTGTTGAAGACTTTTGTGGTCGGTATATATAATACTTTTGACCCCATATAAGTAGTGCCTCCAAGTCTTTAATGCAAAAACAACCGCGCCTAATTCCAAATCATGCGTCGTATAATTTTGTTCGTGAATCTTCAATTGTCTAGACGCATAAGCAATCACCTTCGTTCGTTGCATTAATACACAACCGAGACCTTGCTTTGATGCATCACAATAAATCACAAAATCATCATTCCCTTCAGGCAATGACAATATAGGTGCCGTAGTTAGCTTTTTCTTCAATAACTGAAACGCTTTCTCTTGTTCATCATTCCATTCAAATTTCTTCCCTTTATGCGTTAATGCAGTCAAGGGTTTTGCTATTCTGGAAAAGTCTTGGATGAACCTTCTATAGTAACCAGCTAGTCCTAAAAACTGGCGTATGTGTTTCGGAGTTTTCGGGGTTTCCCACTTTTCAACAGTTTCTATCTTTGCCGGATCCACCTTAATACCTTCTTGGTTCACTATGTGACCAAGGAATTGAACTTCTTCCAACCAAAATGCACACTTTGAAAACTTAGCGTACAATTCTTCCTTCCTCAATACTTCTAACACCTTTCTCAAATGTTCACCGTGTTCTTGGTCATTCTTTGAGTAAATAAGTATGTCATCAATGAAAACAATGACAAACTTGTCAAGGTATGGTCCACACACTCGGTTCATAAGGTCCATGAACACAGCTGGTGCATTAGTTAAACCAAACGGCATGACCATAAACTCGTAATGACCGTAACGTGTTCTGAAAGCAGTCTTTGGAATATCATCTTCTTTCACCCGCATTTGATGATACCCGGAACGTAAGTCAATCTTTGAATAAACAGACGAGCCTTGTAGTTGATCAAATAAGTCGTCGATTCTCGGTAGTGGGTAGCGGTTCTTGATGGTAAGTTTGTTCAACTCTCGGTAGTCGATACACAACCTGAATGTACCATCTTTCTTCTTGACAAACAAAACAGGAGCTCCCCACGGTGATGTGCTTGGTCGAATGAAACCACGCTCTAAAAGTTCTTGTAATTGGCTTTGCAGTTCTTTCATCTCGCTGGGTGCGAGTCTGTAAGGAGCACGAGCTATTGGTGCAGCTCCTGGTACAAGATCTATTTGAAATTCAACGGATCGATGTGGGAGTAATCCCGGTAATTCTTTCGGAAATACATCGGGAAATTCTTTTGCAATGGGAACATCATTGATGCTCTTTTCTTCAGTTTGTACTTTCTCGACGTGTGCTAGAACAGCATAGCAACCTTTTCTTATTAGTTTTTGTGCCTTCAAATTACTAATAAGATGTAGCTTCGTGTTGCCCTTTTCTCCGTACACCATTAAGGGTTTTCCTTTTTCTCGTATAATGCGAATTGCATTTTTGTAACAAACGATCTCCGCTTTCACTTCTTTCAACCAGTCCATACCGATTATCACATCAAAACTCCCTAACTCTACTGGTATCAAATCAATCTTAAATGTTTCGCTAACCAGTTTAATTTCTCGATTCCGGCATATATTATCTGCTGAAATTAATTTACCATTTGCTAATTCGAGTAAAAATTTACTATCCAAAGGCGTCAATGGACAACTTAATTTAGCACAAAAATCTCTACTCATATAGCTTCTATCCGCACCCGAATCAAATAAAACGTAAGCAGATTTATTGTCAATAAGAAACGTACCCGTAACAAGCTCCGGGTCTTCCTGTGCCTCTGCCGCATTAATATTGAAAACTCTTCCACGGCCTTGTCCATTCGTGTTCTCCTGGTTCGGGCAATTTCTAATAATGTGGCCTGGTTTTCCACATTTATAACAAACTACATTGGCATAACTTGCTCCGACACTACTTGCTCCGCCATTACTCGTTCCGACACCATTTGTTCCTTTCGTTCTATTAACCCCTGGTCCGTAGACCTCACACTTCACCGCGCTATGACCATTTCTTTTACACTTGTTGCAAAATTTGGTGCAGAACCCCGAGTGATTCTTTTCACACCTTTGGCATAGCTGCTTCTGATTGTTGTTGTTGTTGCGGTTATTATTGTTGTTGGGATGATTGTTGTAGTTGCTGTTGTTGTTGTTGTTGTTGTTGTTGGGCCGTTTGTTGTAGTTGCGATTGATGTTACGATTGTTGGGATAATTGTTGCGATTATTGTTGTAATTGCTGTTGTTGTTGTATTGGTGATTCTTATCACCGTTTTCCTCCCACTTTCTTTTGACTTGCTTCACATTGGCCTCTTCAGCAGTCTGTTCTTTAATTCTTTCTTCAATTTGGTTCACGAGTTTGTGAGCCATTCTACATGCCTGTTGTATGGAGGCGGGCTCGTGTGAACTTATATCTTCTTGGATTCTTTCTGGTAATCCTTTCACAAACGCGTCAATCTTCTCTTCCTCATCTTCAAATGCTCCCGGACACAATAGGCACAATTCTGTGAATCATCTTTCGTATGTGGTAATATCAAATCCTTGGGTTCGTAACCCTCTAAGTTCTGTCTTGAGCTTATTGACCTCAGTTCTGGGACGGTACTTCTCGTTCATCAAGTGCTTGAATGCTGACCACGGTAGTGCGTACGCATCATCTTGTCCCACTTGCTCTAGATAGGTATTCCACCATGTTAACGCAGAACCTGTGAAGGTATGCGTAGCGTACTTCACTTTGTCCTCTTCAGTACACTTACTTATGGCAAACACCGATTCAACCTTCTCGGTCCACCGTTTCAATCCGATCGGTCCTTCGGTTCCATCAAATTCCAAAGGTTTGCAGGCAGTGAATTCTTTGTAGGTGCATCCTACACGATTTCCTGTACTGCTAGATCCAAGGTTATTGTTGGTATGTAGCGCAGCCTGTACTGCGGCTATGTTTGAAGCTAGAAAAGTACGGAATTCCTCTTCATTCATATTCACGGTGTGTCGAGTAGTCGGTGCCATTTCCTTCAAAATAGTTAAATGGAACAAGTTAATCATACAGAATATTAAGAGTAGTTAATAGTATTTCATAGCATAATATGAACTCATTTATAAAAGCTTTTTCTTCATATTAGCGTTTTATAAGTTTAAATTCGGGTAGTACCTACCCGTTAAGTTCATACTTAGTAGCTAATATACAATTCAACTACTACAATTCTATATGAAAAACTGATTGTAATAATATTTCGCGTTCAAACTTTTATACAATATTTTACAAACTTACAATACCGCTTATTTTACATAAAGCATGAAATATAGCACACAATAACTTTGATACAAGATAGTTGTGAAGACAATTCTAGCTAGTACACAAGTCGTTCAGCAAAGGCAATAAAGACACGTAATTCATACGTCCAGAAACAAGTCATGCATTCTGGTTTTACTAGGACTACTTCCCATCCTTGGTCTTGTGCAACATAACCGTTATGGCCGTTGATAAGACAGCGTGTTGTAACGTCATCAAAGGGACGAGGGTTACGTAATGTCCAACAGTCCCGTAATAATCTAAAAACCTCATTTCTTACCCCAATTACCGACTCCGTCACTTGTGGAAACGTTTTGTTTAATAGTTGTAGCCCGATGTTCTTGTTCTCACTTTGGTGAGAAGCGAACATTACTAATCCGTAAGCATAACATGCTTCTTTATGTTGCATGTTAGCCGCTTTTTCTAAATCACGAAGTCCAATATTCGGATATATTGAGTCAAAATAATTTCTTAACCCGTTGCGTAATATAGCATTTGGGTTCCCCGCAATATATGCGTCAAAGTAAACACATCGTAACTTATGGGTTTCCCAATGTGATATCCCCCATCTTTCAAACGAAAGTCTCTTATAAACCAAGACATTCTTGGAACGTTCTTCGAATGTCTTACAAACTGATCTCGCCTTAAATAGTTGTGCCGAAGAATTCTGGCCGACTCTAGACAAGATTTCATCAATCATGTCTCCGGGTAGGTCTCTTAAAATATTGGGTTGTCTATCCATTTTGTGTTTTTAAACTGTAAAATAGACAAGAGTTAGATTCATAAAAAAATACTTATTAATACAAGCAATTTTTACATATATCATAAAGCATAAGAACACTATATTACATATATTACACCATACAAATACAACTATCTTATTCCGACTCGCTCGTTTCTTCTTCTTCGGTTTTGGTTCGTTTTGCCAAGTTTCTAGGGATATATGATGTTCCCCTAATACGAGCCGTCGTTGTCCACATTGGTTTAGAAAAACCTGGTGGTTTAGAGGTTCCCGGGTCATTGTTACAACTTAAGGACTTCGGGGGTTGACGATACATATAAAGTTCATCGGGGTTGGAATTAGATTTCTCTATTTTTATGCCCTTTCCCTTATTATTTTCTTTTGCCTTTTTAAATTCAGTTGGGGTAATTTCTATAACATCATCGGAATTCTCGTCGGAATCCGATTCATCGGAGAATTGGTAATCCTCCCAATATTTTGCTTCCTTGGCGGAAACACCATTGACCATAATTAACTTTGGTCGGTTGGTTGAGGATTTTCTTTTACTTAACCGTTTTATTATTTCCCCCACCGGTTCTATTTCTTCATCCGGTTCCGATTCTTCTTCCGGTTCCGATTCTTCTTCCGGTTCCGACTCTTCTTCCGGTTCCTCTTCGGGAACTTGTGAATCAGTCCACAAATCATTCCAATTTACATTTGACTCTTCATTATTATTAGGTGAGTCAATGGGACTTGTTCTAGAGGTAGACATCTATCACATAATATCAAACACGTTAAGAGATTAATATATCACATAATATTCATATGTTAAAAATATATAGTTTCCAACAAAAATGTTAAGCAATCATTTTTAAAGAAAACACGGTCGAAGTCCAGACTCACTAATGCATCCTAACAAACTCGATAAGACACACTAATGCAAATTTTCTGGTTCTCTAAGACCAACGCTCTGATACCAACTGAAATGTCCCGTTCTTATTGATTAAAAACGTTCCATATTAATTGATTTCGTTGCGAGGTTTTGACCTCTATATGAGACGTTTTTCAAAGACTGCATTCATTTTTAAACAAACCATAACCTTTATTTCATCAATAAAGGTTTTAAAAAGCTTTACGTAGATTATCAAATAATGATAATCTAAAATATCCTGTTTACACACGACCATTACATAATGGTTTACAATACAAATATGTTACAACAAAATAAGTTTCTTGAATGCAGTTTTTACACAATATCATACAAGCATGGACTCCAAATCTTGTCCTTATTTAAGTATGCGACAGCGGAAGCTCTTAATAATCACCTGAGATTAAACATGCTTAAAACGTCAACAAAAATGTTGGTGAGTTATAGGTTTAACCTATATATATCAAATCGTAACAATAGACCACAAGATTTCATATTTCAATACACATCCCATACATAGAGATAAAAATCATTCATATGGTGAACACCTGGTAACCGACAATAACAAGATGCATATATAAGAATATCCCCATCATTCCGGGACACCCTTCGGATATGATATAAATTTCGAAGTACTAAAGCATCCGGTACTTTGGATGGGGTTTGTTAGGCCCAATAGATCTATCTTTAGGATTCGCGTCAATTAGGGTGTCTGTTCCCTAATTCTTAGATTACCAGACTTAATAAAAAGGGGCATATTCGATTTCGATAATTCAACCATAGAATGTAGTTTCACGTACTTGTGTCTATTTTGTAAATCATTTATAAAACCTGCATGTATTCTCATCCCAAAAATATTAGATTTTAAAAGTGGGACTATAACTCACTTTCACAGATTTTTACTTCGTCGGGAAGTAAGACTTGGCCACTGGTTGATTCACGAACCTATAACAATATATACATATATATCAAAGTATGTTCAAAATATATTTACAACACTTTTAATATATTTTGATGTTTTAAGTTTATTAAGTCAGCTGTCCTCGTTAGTAACCTATAACTAGTTGTCCACAGTTAGATGTATAGAAATAAATCGATAAATATTATCTTGAATCAATCCACGACCCAGTGTATACGTATCTCAGTATTGATCACAACTCAAACTATATATATTTTGGAATCAACCTCAACCCTGTATAGCTAACTCCAACATTCACATATAGAGTGTCTATGGTTGTTCCGAAATATATATAGATGTGTCGACATGATAGGTCGAAACATTGTATACGTGTCTATGGTATCTCAAGATTACATAATATACAATACAAGTTGATTAAGTTATGGTTGGAATAGATTTGTTACCAATTTTCACGTAGCTAAAATGAGAAAAATTATCCAATCTTGTTTTACCCATAACTTCTTCATTTTAAATCCGTTTTGAGTGAATCAAATTGCTATGGTTTCATATTGAACTCTATTTTATGAATCTAAACAAAAAAAGTATAGGTTTATAGTCGGAAAAATAAGTTACAAGTCGTTTTTGTAAAGGTAGTCATTTCAGTCGAAAGAACGACGTCTAGATGACCATTTTAGAAAACATACTTCCACTTTGAGTTTAACCATAATTTTTGGATATAGTTTCATGTTCATAATAAAAATCATTTTCTCAGAATAACAACTTTTAAATCAAAGTTTATCATAGTTTTTAATTAACTAACCCAAAACAGCCCGCGGTGTTACTACGACGGCGTAAATCCGGTTTTACGGTGTTTTTCGTGTTTCCAGGTTTTAAATCATTAAGTTAGCATATCATATAGATATAGAACATGTGTTTAGTTGATTTTAAAAGTCAAGTTAGAAGGATTAACTTTTGTTTGCGAACAAGTTTAGAATTAACTAAACTATGTTCTAGTGATTACAAGTTTAAACCTTCGAATAAGATAGCTTTATATGTATGAATCGAATGATGTTATGAACATCATTACTACCTTAATTTCCTTGGATAAACCTACTGGAAGAGAGAAAAATGGATCTAGCTTCAATGGATCCTTGGATGGCTCGAAGTTCTTGAAGCAGAATCATGACACGAAAACAAGTTCAAGTAAGATCATCACTTGAAATAAGATTGTTATAGTTATAGAAATTGAACCAAAGTTTGAATATGATTATTACCTTGTATTAGAATGATAACCTACTGTAAGAAACAAAGATTTCTTGAGGTTGGATGATCACCTTACAAGATTGGAAGTGAGCTAGCAAACTTGAAAGTATTCTTGATTTTATGAAACTAGAACTTTTGGAATTTATGAAGAACACTTAGAACTTGAAGATAGAACTTGAGAGAGTTCAATTAGATGAAGAAAATTGAAGAATGAAAGTGTTTGTAGGTGTTTTTGGTCGTTGGTGTATGGATTAGATATAAAGGATATGTAATTTTGTTTTCATGTAAATAAGTCATGAATGATTACTCATATTTTTGTAATTTTATGAGATATTTCATGCTAGTTGCCAAATGATGGTTCCCACATGTGTTAGGTGACTCACATGGGCTGCTAAGAGCTGATCATTGGAGTGTATATACCAATAGTACATACATCTAAAAGCTGTGTATTGTACGAGTACGAATACGGGTGCATACGAGTAGAATTGTTGATGAAACTGAACGAGAATGTAATTGTAAGCATTTTTGTTAAGTAGAAGTATTTTGATAAGTGTCTTGAAGTCTTTCAAAAGTGTATGAATACATATTAAAAGACTACATGTATATACATTTTAACTGAGTCGTTAAGTCATCGTTAGTCGTTACATGTAAATGTTGTTTTGAAACCTTTAGGTTAACGATCTTGTTAAATGTTGTTAACCCAATGTTTATAATAACAAAATAGATTTTAAATTATTATATTATCATGATATTATGATGTACGAATATCTCTTAATATGATATATATACATTAAATGTCGTTACAACGATAAACGTTACATATATGTCTCGTTTCAAAATCATTAAGTTAGTAGTCTTGTTTTTACATATGTAGTTCATTGTTAATATAATTAATGATATGTTTACTTATCATAATATCATGTTAACTATATATATAACCATATATATGTCATCATATAGTTTTTTACAAGTTTTAACGTTCGTGAATCACCGGTCAACTTGGGTGGTCAATTGTCTATATGAAACCTATTTCAATTAATCAAGTCTTAACAAGTTTGATTGCTTAACATGTTGGAAAAATTTAATCATGTAAATATCAATCTCAATTAATATATATAAACATGGAAAAGTTGAAATGTCCCGTTCTTATTGATTAAAAACGTTCCATATTAATTGATTTCGTTGCGAGGTTTTGACCTCTATATGAGACGTTTTTCAAAGACTGCATTCAATTTAAAACAAACCATAACCTTTATTTCATCAATAAAGGTTTAAAAAGCTTTACGTAGATTATCAAATAATGATAATCTAAAATATCCTATTTACACACGACCATTACATAATGG